>NC_133502.1:128417500-133417500 GCF_049354715.1 Callithrix jacchus
GAGGGTGTTTTTCTCCCCACTTGTTATGGGCTAAATTGTGTCCTCGCAAAATTTGTATGTCCCCCAACCCCCAGTGCCTCTGAATGTGAATGTATTTGGAAATAGGGCCTTTAAAGAGGGAATGAAGTTAAAATGAGGTCATTAGGCTGGGCCCTCATCCAGTCTGACTGGGGTCCTTATAAGAGGAGAAAATGCGGACACACAGGGAGACACCAGAGCGCACACAGAGGAAAGACCATATGATGACACAGAGGAGGTGGCCAGCTGCATGACAATGGCAGAGGCCCAGATGGAACCAACTTGCAGATACCTGATCTGGAACTTCCAGCCTCCAGAATCATGAGACAAATATGTTTCTGTTGTTGAAGCTACTCAGTCTGTGATGCTCTGTTATGGCAGCTGAGCAGACACCACTTGAATCTGGGCTGGCCACAAAACCATCTTTGACCAACAGAGTACAGTGGAGGTAAAGCTATGCCAGTTGTGAGCCTCAGGAGAAAATGTGGCTTTTGGCCTACTGCTTAGAACCCTCCCAAGCAGCCACATGAACAAGTCTGAGCTAGTTTTTTGGAGGATGGGAACCCTCATGGAACAGAGACAGCCATTCCAGCTTCAGATACACAACTGCAGGCACATGAGAAAACCCAGCCAAGAAAAGAAGACCCACCCAGCTGAGCCCAGCCCATGTTACTGACCCACATTACCATGAATTAAATAAATGAATGCTTGTAATTTTCAGTCACTCACTTTTGGAGCATTTTATAGTAAAAGCTAATTGATGCAGTCAGGTAACAGCTTGCTTATTTGCCCTTCTGGGGGTCAGTCACTTTCTCATTAATCAATTCCCTTCCTCAGTATCCTTCTCACCTACGCTCCAGTGTCCCAAGCACCAGATCTATAGGCAGAGGCAGGAGAGCTGAAGCCCCCTGACCCTGGAGGGATGCCAGTAAGAGACCACCAGCCTTAGCAGAGCACCTGAAGTCTGGACTCACCTAAGCAGCTTGGGGACAGTGAACCTGAAGACATCACTGATGACGAGGCTGTGGGTCCCCAGGAGGAAGGCAGAATGGAACACCAGCCAGATGGCCCTCAGCAGTGGGCTCCACTAGCTCCTTTCTTGCCATAGGAAGGGCTCGGTCTCTGGAGTCTCCATGCCACTGCCTCCTTTCCTTTTAAACACTATTGCCTTGGTGTGCCTTAGAGAAAGGGAGAGGTTGGCTCTGGGTCCCATTTTATACTCTCAGCCAAAAGCAGCAGGACCAGGCATTAAAGGCTTGTTTTCCTAACAAGGGGCGTGGGTGGGTGTGGATCTAGCCTGGCTCCCTCACTTCTTCCTCCTTATCACCTGGAGTAGCTATTTAAGAGGCAGTCACAGGAGTTGTGGGGGAGGGCAGGAGGGCAGCCCTGAGGCCTCTTAGATGGCCATGGGAAAGCACACAGGTTGAGCACCTTCCACGTGCCAGGCATTCCCCAGTCATCCTAAGATCCCTTAGAAGCCAGATATTCCCATTTCACAGATGAGAAAACTGAGGCTCAGAGAAGTGAACTTGTGCAAGGGCACACAGCTGAGAAGTAAAAGCTTGGATTCAATTCCATCTCTGCCTCTAGAGCCCATGCACTTTTCTTTTTATTTTTTAATTTTTTTTTTTGAGACAAAGTCTCACTCTGTCACCCAGGCTGCAGTGCAGTGGTGTGATCTCGGCTCACTACAACCTCCGCTTCCTGGATTCAAGTGATTCTCCTACCTCAGCCTCCTGAGTAGCTGGGATTACAGGTAAATGCCACCACCCCCAGTGAATTTTTGTACATTTAGGAGATGGGGTTTAACCAGGTTGGCCAGGCTAGTTTTGAACTCCTACCTCAGGTGATCCACCCACCTCAGCCTCCCAAATTGCTGGGATTACAGGCATGAGCCACTGCACCCAGCCTCCCATGTACTTTTCAATCTATCATGTCATCCTGGAGAAAGAAAAGTACCCCCTCTTCCACACACACAACCAGCCAGACCTTAGGTGGTTTTGAAGCAGCAGAGAATCACAGCTGATGTACATGGACCTGATGCTCTGGCTCTGGGTGAAAGCACAGACAGAAGCTCAGGCTGCCTCAAACTCATAAGATCCCCAGGCTTTGGTCATAACCAGGGGCCACAGAAAAGAGCTAAAGTGAGGAAGGGAGAGGAGGTGGTAGGGGGAAGCCCAAGGGCTGCTCTAGGGCAGGTCAGAAGCCATAATGGGGAGACTGTGGAGATGCAGCTGCTGACAACCAGTTGCTCTGTGGTCTTGGGTAGGTAGACTGCTCCCGTCTCTGTGTGTGAGGATGGGTGTGGTCCCCACTCTGAGTCCCTTGTGTCCTCTGAGAATCTATAAGGTTATCAGTAATTGCTTGCTTGCTTGCTTTTTTGAGACAAAGTTTCACTCTTGTTGCCCAGGCTGGAGGGCAGTGGATCTCCACTGCAATCTCCAACTCCTGGGTTCCAGCGATTCTCCTGTCTCAGCCTCCCGAGTAGCTGGGATTATAGGCACACACCACCATGCCCAACTAATTTTTGTATTTTTCATAGAGATGGGGTTTCACCATGTTGGCCAGGCTGGTCTTAAACTCCTGATCTTAGGTGCTCCACCTGCCTCAGCCTCCCAAAGTGCTGGGATCATGGGTGTGAGCCACCATGCTTGGCCACTTATCAGTAATTTCAATCCCCATTACAAATCTGTGACCCAGGGCCACATGCAGACATCAGCTCTTTACACGAAGGAGCTCATTGACTTCCCTGGACTCCCTTGCCAGGTGGGTATTATTAGACTCTCCATTTTACAGAAGGGGAAGGAAGCTGAGGTTCTGAGAGGTGGTGATAGCATCCCAAGGTCAAACAGCAAGGGCAGAGCAGGCACTGGAGCCTAGATCTTGACTTATGGTTCCCAGAGTGTTTATTGTGCACCAAAGACCCCCAACCCCGCCATAATAATAATAATAATAATAATAAGGAGCATAACAAAAATCCCCTTGTGAGCTCAGGTGGCAAGACCCTTCCAGACCAAGGTCTTTGTCCATCACTGCTGGCCTGATCTGGTGTTTGGTTTGGCATCTATGGAGGGTTGTGGCTCAGCTCTGTCACTGAGTGGGCATGGCCTGCTGCTCACAGGTATTTTGGCATTTGGGTCTCAAAGCCAAGAAGATGCCCCTTCCATGCAGAGAGCATCCCTGACCGCCCTTCCTTTCTGACCCCGCCATTTCATTCATTGCCTTCACAGCCTTGCCCACAGCTCCAACACTCTCTTTGTCTTGTTAGAACCCCAGGTGGGTAGACTTTGCCTGAGTTTTCTAACAAGATGTCCCTAGTATCAAGTCCAGCTCCTGCACACAGTAGGAGCTCAATAAACACTTGTCAAATGAATGGGAAAAGCAGACTGAGTGATATGTGTAAAAGGCCCTAACAAGAGTGTCCAGCACATACTGTTAAAAGCATTTATAGAAGGAAGGAAGGAGCCTGGTGGGGTGGACAAAACTTGACTTTGGAGCCAGGAGACTATGGTTCCAGTGCCTGCTCTGTCTCCTCTCCTCTGAGTCTTAGTGTTTCCATCTGTAAAACGGGGACAGGGAAGAGTTGACTGGGAAGTTTTCTTTCTGGCTGGAGATTTTGTTCACTTCTCTTCTAGCTGTTTGCCCAGAGAGTCACTGTATTCAGCCTGCAGACTCCATAGCAGGCGTTTTCCTCTCCTGGAGGTCTCACCTCCCATCAAGGAAGAGGTCCAGATTGCTGTCTGATGTCTGGTCTCTGGACTGAAGGCCATTTAGTGCAGGACTCACAAATGACTGTGGGGAAAGGCAGGGGTATGCATGAGTGGCATGTGCAAGGTATGAGTTGGGGGATACAAAAGCGAGTGGTGGAGGCAGGTGTGGTGGCTCACGCCTGTAATCCCAGCACTTTGAGAGGCCAAGGAGGGCAGATAACCTTAGGTCAGGAGTTGGAGACCAGCCTGATAACCTGAGCAACATGGAGAAACCCAGCATCTAATAAAAAATACAAAAATTAGCTGGATCTGGTGGTGGGTACTTGTAGTCCCAGCTACTTGGGAGACTAAGGCAGGAGAATCATTTGAACCCAGGAGGTGGAGCTTGCAATGAGGCAAGATGGTGCCACTGCACTCCAGCCTGGGTGACAGAAGCAGAGAGAAGGAAGGAATGGAGGGAGGGAGGGAGGGAGGGAGGGAGGGAGGAAGGAATTAAGGAAGGAAGGATGGAAGAAAGGGAGGGAGGAGGAGAGAGGGAGCAAAAGAGCAAAAGAGAGAGAGAAGGAAATAAAGAGATGGGGACTGTGGCTAACTGAAATCTGCACACCTTGTCAAATGCTGTAGAGTCTACCTGAATCCAATCTCCTACTGCCATATGAAGATGTGGCCTAGTGTTGCCAAATCTACTTTAAGAGAGACCAATATTTATTTTTTTGAGACAGAGTCTCACTCTGTCACCCAGGCTAGAGTTCAGTGGCGTGATCTCGGCTCACTGCAACCTCCACCTCCCAGGTTCAAGTGATTCTTCTGCCTCAGCCTCTCCAGTAGCTGGGATTACAGGCATTCGCCACCACAGCCAGCTAATTTTTGTATTTTTAGTAGAGACGGGGTTTCACCATGTTGGCCAGGCTGGTCTTGAACTCCTGACCTCATGTGATTTGCCTGCCTCAGCCTCCCAAAGTGCTGAGATTTCAGGTGTGAGCCAGTGCACCCAGCCTTGGATTCCAGATTTTTATGTGATCTCTCCAAATTTTTAAATATTGGTAGCTTATTTAAAAACAAAACAATACAAACAACCATAATTTGTGTACCAAACATACCTTGTGAAGCTGAGCTGACCAGCAGGTGGCTGCTGCATGACCTCTCAGGAGGATGGCCTCTCCCTGGTTGAAAATGTTTCAGGCAAAAAAACCAAAGTTCTCTCTGGGCACAGTCGGTTGGCTCAGAAGCTGACGGAGCCTGGTCTTTGTATAACCCCAACCTTCCCCTTCCTTTCTGCCAGTTGTTTATGGGAGGATTCTCAAACCGTTCTGGAGAATGTTTCTACCTTTTAATTCTAGTGTTGGGTGACCTGTAATTTTCATGTTGATTGGGGGTGCCAGGAGTTGGCAGAGGCTCATTCCAGAGCCCCTGTGGACTGAATTCTGCCACTGCTATAAAGTCATTTAAAAGTAGAGGGTGAGTCAGGCACAGTGGCTCACACCTATAATCTCAGCACTTTGAGAGGCCAAGGCAGGCAGATCACCTGAGGGCAGAAGTTGAAGACCAACCTGGCTAAAAAGGTGAAACCCTGCCTTACAAAAAACTATAAAAATTAGCTGGGTGTGGTGGCAGGCACCTGTAATCCCAGCTACTTGGGAGGGTGAAGCAAGAGAATTGCTTGACCCTGGGAGGTGGAGGTTGCGGTGAGCCAAAATCACGCCGTTGCACTCCAGCCTGGGCAACAAAAGCAAAACTCCATCTCAAAAGAAAATTTAAAAATAAATGTTTACCCACTTACACTCATTATGTGCTAGGTCCTATTCTAAGTGCTTTATGGCCTTAACTTATTTAATCTTCACAACCCTATGAAGTAATGCTATTATTAATCCTATTTTGAAGGAATAGAGACTGAGGCACAGAGAGGTTAAGTAACTTGCCCAAAGCTACACAGCTAGGAAGTGGTAGGGCCAGTATTCAACTCTACATGTTTCTGGTGTGGTCAGGAGGGGGCACAGCCTCAAGTGCCTGCTGAGCTGGCCACAGAGAGGCAGCTGGTTCCTCCTTGCCTGGAAACCTCCAGAAAGTAGACACTTCCTCCTTTATCTCCTTGCCCCTGGTGCTTAGCATATAGTAGGTGCTTATTAAATGCTGGTGGAATGACTGAAGCCAAGTAGTGGAGACAATTCTGTTACTATTAAGCACCTGCTGTGTGCCAGCACTAAGCACTTTCCCACTTATAAAGGTTGAGTCATCCCCATTTTACAGAGGGGAAAACTGAGACTCCGGGGGTTTGTGACATGGCCTGCTAAGAGGCAGAGGTAGGATTTGAATCCAGATCTCACTCCAGCAAGTGAGTGGGAACGGGATGCAGACAGTGGACACCAAACATGAAGAAGCAAAGAAGAAAGCACCGAGGCTGGAATGGAGAAAGCCTGGCTGGCCGTTGTGAGCATGGGGAGATCTTTCAGGGGAAGAGCCATAAGTGGGAATTACTGTAGCAAATGCAGGTGGGTGAGGCACCCCCCCCAACCCTTCCCTGTGACTTTACTTGCCCAGAAACCCACTAGAACAAGGTTTTGGAGAGGGAAAGATGCCCCCACTTCTGGACAGGGGTTCTGTAACAGACAAAAGTGGAGAAGGCAGAAGCCTTGGTCTCACATCCCATGGTGAGTATGTGGGAAGGGAAGGAAGACAGGATGAACTGACTTTGTATTTTTTTTTTTTTTTTTTTTTTTTGAGATAGGGTTTTGCTCTGTTACCTAGGCTGGAGTACAGTGGTGTCATCTTGGCTCACTGCTACCTCTGCCTCCCAGGTTCAAGCAATTCTCCTGTCTCAGCCTTCCAAAGAGCTGATATTACAGGTGTACACCACCACACCTAGCTAATTTTTTTGTATTTTTAGTAGAGACAGGGTTTCACTATGTTGGCTAGGCTGGTCTCAAACTCCTGACCTCAAGTGATTTGCCCACCTTGGCCTCCCAAAGTGCTAGGATTACAGGCGTGAGCCACTGCACCCAGCCCTGACTGTGTATTTAGTACTGAAAGTACACGTGGTGGTGCCCTATCTCCTTCCCAAAGGTGCACACCAATGAGCTTGCTGCTTGCCAGCAGGCAGGGCAAAAAGGGACTGGGCCACAGGACTGACAATGTCCACAAGGTAAGAAGTAACCATGGCTCAGAAGAACAACTATGATTATACTAAAACCAAAACTTTGCTTTGCTTCTCAAAGCAGGGACCCTGCATAATGAAGACAATGAGATCCTTGACAATATCCCTCAGCAAATGCTGTGGAGAGAGACATGGCCTGTGATTTTGTCAGGTGCTCCAGGGAGATTACACCAGTCTGTACTGTTTACCAGTAAGGCATGACGGTGCCCATTTCCCCACGTATTTGCCATCACAGCTTATCAACTTTTAAATTTTGTTGCCACTCTGGTAGGTGAAGAAAGATTCCTATGATAGTTTTAACTATATTTCTTAAGCATTTGAGCAATGTTTTATTTGAGACAGGGTCTTGCTCTGTTACCCAGGCTGGAGTGCAGTGGTGCAATCACAGCTCACTGCAGCCTTTACCTCTGGGACTCAGGCAATCCTCCTGCCTCAGCCTCCACAGCGCTACTCTGTAGTGGGACTACAGGTGTGCACCACCACATTTGGTTATTTTTTTAAAAACGTTTTGTAGATATGAGGTCTCACTACATTACCTAGTCTGATCTAGAACACCTGGACTCAAGAAATCCTCCTTCTTCAGCCTCCCAAAGTGTTAAGATTAGAGTTAAGGTTAGAGGCATGCTCCATTGCACCCGGTCCATCTGAACATCTGTTTATATGACATCCGATCAGTCTCTTCCTCAAAAGAATTATTTCTTGATTTCAAAGATTGCTTCAGTGTTACCTGTTGTAAAACTCTCATGAACTTCTCCTACAGAGCACTTACCCCAGGGATATTTTTCTTTTCTTTCTTTTTTTTTTTGAGATGGAGTTTTGCTTTGTTACCCAGGCTGGAGTGTAATGGTGCAATCTCAGCTTACTCCACGTCCACCTCCAGGGTGATTCTCCTGCCTCAGCCTCCCGAGTAGCTGGGATTACAGGCATGTGCCATCATGCCCTACTAACTTTTCTAATTTTAGTAGAGACAGGGTTTTACCATGTTGGCCAGGCTGGTCCTGAACTCTTGACCTCAGGTGATCCACCTGCCTTGGCCTCCAAAGTGTTGGGATTCTGGGCACACGAGCCACTGTGCCCAGCCAATTTTCAACATATTTAATTATGTAAGTAATGTCTGGTTCCCCTACTTGACCACTAGTCACATGAGAACAGGAACTCTATCTGCTTGTTCACCATAGATCCTTAAGCCCTTGCTGGGGCATAGAGGGGTTCTGAAAACTATGACCAAATCTGGCCCACTGCCTGTTGCTGCAAATAAAGTTTTATTGCAACACAGCCATGCAACTTGTTGACATATTCTGCTTTTGTGTTCAGTGGCAGAGTTGAGGAGTTGCCACGGAGATCACTGTATGGCTCACAGAGTCTCTTGCCCCATACAGAAAAAGTCTGCTAATGGTGGCATCAAGTAGAAATGCAATTCACATTTTGCTGAATGGCTAAATAAATAAAAAATTAGACTTTTGGTCACATGAAGGGGACTGAGACCTCAAAGTGGAACAGGAATGAGGTTAGAACTTGGTGACTTACAGACTGATGAGGGTCTTTAGGTTAGAAGGAAGGTTGATCTGCAAGGCAGGACAGCACAAACTGTGCCACCACTAGAGACAAGCACAGATAGGTGGACAGGTGCTGGACCAGGTCACTCTGCAAGCCCTGTGGGAGAGAAAGCAGAAGGTAAGGCATGCAGGCAGAGGAGGGTGCTCAGAGGAAAGAAAAGGTTTCTGATGCCGGGTCTGTGCCCATGCTGGGGACCAGGGCAAGAGCATTTGAAAGCCAGAGTGCTGGCATTCTTAGTCATCCTCATTTTCTTTACTTTTTTGAGACAGAGTCTTACTCTGTCACCCAGGCTGGAGTGCAATGATGTGATCTCAGCTCACTGTAACTTCTTCCCAGGTTGAAGTGATTCTCCTGCCTCAACTTCCCAAGTAGTTGGGATTACAGGTGCACACCACCACGCCTGGCTAATTTTTTTTTGTATTTTTAGTAGAGATGGGATTTCGCCATGTTGGCCAGGCTGATCTCAAACTCCTGACCTCAAGTGATCTGCCCATCTTGGCCTCCCAAAGTGCTGGGATTATAGGCATGAGCCACCACACCCAGCAGGTCCTATATTTCAAACACACAATTTATAATATTATGTCTGTACAAATGGTGGGCTAGGGCTGTGTCTGGGGTTTGTCCTTAGCCACGTGATGATTGGCCACAGCTGCTGAGAAAATGAGATGAAGAAACACTTTACCTTCTTCTTCATGCCACAAAGAAAATCCTTTCCCCATTCCAACCTCTACCACAATCTTCAACCCTGCTCCCTGTTGGCCAGTGTTCTCTGGTTTGCAGAGACGGGAGTTGGTTTTATTGAGCACTGGCTCTGCCCTGAGCACATGCAGGAGACTCTTGCCATGCACAGTCTCATCAGCTGGGGTTTTCTTACTTCCTTTGACTCATGAGGAAACCAAGGCTCAGAGAGGCGGCAGCACCTTGTTCAAGGACACAGAAGATCTGGTCCAAATGGCAAAGCTCCTGCTGCCATGTCACCATGATTTTTGCATCTGCTGCCTGTCATCTGGTCATAAACACCTGAATTTTCTTTTTTTTATTTAAAAAATTTACTTTTAATTTTAGGTATATATGTATATATTTATTTATACATATTTATAAATATATACTCAGGAGGCTGAGGCAGGTATATATATAAAAATTAAGGTATATATATATATATATATACACACATTGTGTATATATGTATATATATTTATATACATATATAAAATTTTTTCTGTTTTAATTTTAGTTGTATTATATGTGTGTGTGTGTGTGTGTGTGTGTGTGTGTATGTGTGTGTATTTTTTTGAGACAGAGTCTTGCTCTGTCATCCAGATTGGTGGGCAGTGGCACAGTCTCAGCTCACTCTGGGCTCACTACAACCTCTGCCTCCTGGGTTCAAGCAATTCTCCTGCCTCAGCCTCCTGAGTAGCTCGGATTACAGGCACACACAACAATGTCTGACTAATTTTTATATTTTTAGTAGAGATGAAGTTTTACCATGTTGGCCAGGCTGGTTTCAAACTCCTGACCTCAAGGGATCCTCCTGCTTCAACCTCCCAAAGTGCTGGGATAATAGATATGAGCCACTGCACCCAGCCTGATGTATATATTTCTAGATGACATGAGATATCTTGATACAGGCCTGCAATGCATAATAATCACATCAGGTTAAATGAGGTATCCATCCCCTCAATCATTTATACTTTCTGTTACAATCTATTTTACTCTTTTAGTTATTTCATTTTTTAGTTTGAGTTGGAGCCTCACTGGGTTGCCCAGGCTGGAGTGCAGCAGTTTGGTTTTGGCTCACTGTTACCTCTGTCTCCTGGGTTCAAGTGATTCACCTTCCTCAGTAGCTGAGATTATAGGTGCGTGCCACCATGCCTGACTAATTTTTTTGTATTTTTAGTAGAAGTGGGGTTTCACCATGTTGCCCAGGCTGGTCTTGAACTCCTGACCTCAGGTGATTCTTCTGCCTCGGCCTCCCAAAGTGCTGGAATAACAGGCATGAGCCACTGCATCCAGCCTCTTTTAAAGTGGACAATCAAATTATTATCAACCATAGTCACCCTGTTGTACTATCAATAGGTATCATTCATTCTTTCTATTGTTTTGTACCCATTAACCATCCCCATTTCCCCTCACCCACTATTATTCCTAACCTCTAGTAACCATCCTTCTACTCTATATGTCCATGAGTTCAATTGTTTTAATTTTTAGCTTCTACAAATAAGTGAGAACATGTAAAGTTTATCTTTCTGTGCCTGGCTTATTTCACTTAACAAAATGACCTCCAGTTCCATCCATGTTGTTGAAAATGAAAGGATCTCATGCTTTTTTATGGCAGCATAGTACTCCATTGTATATATATATATATACCACATTTTCTTTATCCATTAATCTGTTGGGTGGGTGACTGAAGCCTGGCCAATGAATACATTCCAGTCTCTTGGCTACCATGATTGGGTTAGGAATGCACATAGCACCCCATGCTGGGTACTAGAGAGCTGGAACCATCAGGAGATTCTGCCAGGTTTGCTACATGGTAGAACATAAGTCTGAAGGTACTGATGGCTCTTCTTGCCACTCCATTGGAGTGGCAAGTTAATCAAGTTAATATGGCAGAGTCAAGAGGCAGAAGTGGACACCTGGTGATGGTACCTAGTCCCAGGCCTGGATCAGTCATGTCTGGGACATCCCATGGATATGAAAAGAAATACATGAGCTAATGAACACCCTCTGACCTTCCCTTTTCCTTAAGCTAGTGTGAACTGAGTTTTTTTGGCTTTAAACCAGAGCTCTAGTTTGTTTGTTTGTTTTTTCTTTTGAGACTGACTCTCACTCTGTTACCAAGGCTGGAGTACAGTGGTATGATCTCAGCTCACTGCAACCTCTACCTCCTTGGTTCAATCGATTCTCCTGCCTCAGGCTCCTGAGTAGCTGGGACTACAGGCACAGGCCACCATGCCCAGCAAATTTTTGTATTTTTAGTAGAGACAGGGTTTCACCATATTGGCCAGCATGGTGTCGAACTCCTAACTTTGTGATCCACCTGCCTCAGCCTCCCAAAGTGCTGGGATTACGGGCATGAGCCACCGCACTTGGCCCAGAGCCCTAGTTTCAAATCACAATTCCTCTCCTGGATTTTTTTTAGTCTTCTAGGTTGTTTTGTTTTTGTTGTTTTGGCAGACAGGAGAAAATTGGATATTCCAACAACAATATGGCCCATCTTCCCTAAACTGCCACTGTTTTCCCCACTGTTTCTATCAGAAAGTTTGTTCTGCATTTGCGTGAGATGAACTTGGGCTCTGTACTCCCAAGCTGTGTGGCCCAAAGGCCATCATTCCCTTCTCCTAGCCTTAGTTTCCCTCATCTGTAAAATGGCCTGTTAGAATCCATCATCGGCTGGCACACTGGCTCAAGCCTGTAATCCCAGCACTTTGGGAGGCCAATGCAGGTGGATCACTTGAGGTCAGGCATTTGAGACCAGCCTGGCCAACATGGGGAAACTCTCTCTCTACTAAAAATACAAAAATTAGCTGGGTGTGGTGGTTCATGCCTGTAATCCCACCTACTTTGGAGGCTGAGGCAGAAGAATTGCTTGAACCCAGGAGGTGGAGGTTGCAGTGAGCCAAGATCATGCCACTGCACTCCAGCCTGGGCAACAGAGCAAGCCTCTGTCTCAGAATAAATAATTAAATAAACAAACAAAAAATAAAAACTTTGTCCTTAAGTACAGGATGATGTTTCTCTACCTTCTTCTTTAGAGGCAGGATGGAGTAACCACTGGACTCCAGAAATGATCTTTGAAACCAAATGTGGTGGCTCATGCCTATAATCTCAGCACTTTAGGAGGGAGGCTGAGGTTGGAGAATTGCTCAAACCCAGGAGTTCAAGATCAGCCTGGGCAACAAAGAACAATGTTTTCTCCACAAAAATATAATAATAAAGTAAAATATCTGCAACCTGCTACAGCCTGGTCATTGGTATCAAGATAATCCCTCTCCCTGAAGCCTTGGCTAAGCACTCTGTTGAAGCCAGTGCCCCTCAATAGGTGGGCGATTTTGTCCTCCCCACTCCCAGGGACACCTGGTATTATCGGGAGACATTTTGGGTTACTGTAATTGGATGGTATGCTACTGGCATCTGTGGGTGGAAGGCAGGGATGCTGTTTCACACCCTCCAGCAAACAGGATACCCCTGTCTTCCCAACAAAAAATTATCTGGCCACACATTACTAAAGCTGAGGTTGAGAAAAGTTGGTCTAGATTACATGTTTTTCTCTTTACAGAAAAAATGACCCATCACATCTCCTAATATAGAAATGCTGCTTCCAGATAGGCATAGTGACTCACACCTGTAATCTCAGCAGTTTGGGAGGCCAAGGCAGGCAGGTCACTTGAGGTCAGGAGTTTGAGACCCAGCCTGGCCAACATGGTGAAACCCTGTCTTACTAAAAATACAAAAATTAGCCTCATGTAGTGGCGCGTGTCTGTAATTCCAGCTACACGGGAGGCTGAGGCAGGAGAATCCCTTGAATCAGGGAGACGGAGGTTACAGTGAGCTGAGATCATGTTACTGCACTCCAGCCTGGGCGACAGAGGGAGCCTCTCAAAAAAAAAGAAAGAAAAAAATGTGGTGGCACACACCTGTAATCCCAGCACTTTGGGAGGCCAAGGCAGGTAGATCATGATGTCAAGAGATCGAGACCATCCTCGCCAAGATGGTGAAACCCCATCTCTACTAAAAATACAAAAAATTAGCTGGGCGTGGTGGCAAGCACCTATAATCCCAGCTACTCAGGAGATTGAGGCAGGAGAATTGCTTGAACCCAGGAGGTGGAGGTTGCAATGAGTTGAGATTGCGCCACTGCACTCCAGAGCGAGACTCCGTCTCAAAAAAAAAAGAAAAGAAAATAAATGCTGCTTCCCAGACTGGACAACAGAGATGTTGGTGTGCAGAATAAGAGTGTACATATAGATGTGTAGAAACATGAGGAGGGTGCGTGCATGAGGGGAGGTGTGCATTTAGGGGGATGTGTGCACACAGGAGTGTGTCTGCCCAGGTTGTGTGTATGTGCATGCATGCATGTACTTGTGTGATGTATGAATTGGCATATTATTGTATGCCCCATGTGCAAGTGTAGTGTATGATGTGGGGATGAAACCAACAGGAAATTGTGTTGATAAGTAAAGTATGGGATGACAGGTAATTACAGGTGTGGGAGTGGATTTTGTGTCTCTAGAGTATAAGTGACTGGCTTGTGTGCTTCCCTGAGTCGAGAATAAGTCATATGTGGAAAGGGGAGGAGGAAGGATGGGACCCAAGGCCTAAGCCAGCATTTTGGTTTCTGGGGTGGCCCATGCCCCCACTTACCCCTCCAGAGGCCTGCTGGGTGGTGCTGGTAGCTGGCAACACAAAGCAGAGAAGCCAGTACCCAAACAGCACTCCAGATGACTGGACTCCCATCTTCCTCTCAGTGTGAATTAGGAACACTGTGTAGCTTTGGGCAGGAAAGTCAGGGCAGGCCCCTTAGAGGAGGGCAGGAGGCAGGAGAGCCTCTTCTCTTCCCCTTGCTCTCCACTGTGGCAGGCAAAGCAGCAGCCAGCGGGGACCTTCTGCTTCCTGGCGTCTTTCTCCTCTGCCCCGCCCACTGCTGGGGGAGCCCGGCCGCCCGGTGCCTGGAGGTCGCTCCATCACCTCCTCCTGCTGTAGCAAGGGAGAGGCAGTGGCGCCAGAACAGGTGAGCAGACTAAGGCCAGAGCCCATCCAGCCCCCGTGGGGAATATGATGACCTAGGCAACAGCAGCCTGCCGGGCAGGACAGTTGAGTTCCCGGAGAAGCAAACGTGCCTTGCAAGAAGACTCCACCAATTGGAACCCCAGTTTCACCACCCCGGAAGTGGGCAGCAGTGCCACAGCGAGGAAGTCCCAGGTGGGGCACTGGGCACCACCGAGCACCACAGCATCTCCAGGCGGCACCCACACCAGCCTACAAGGGGTGCCAACCAACCTCCAGGCAGCACCCACATCAGCCCACAGGGCACGCCAAGCACACTGCATCTGCCACTGCCACCCTGGGGCAGGAACTGCACTGTCTGTCCTGCCACACTGACCAGGGCCCACTATAGCTGGAGGAGAAGGCTACAGCCACTGCCCGGGGTGACAAGGAAAAGGGCAAGAGCTCAGAGCTAGGGCCCCATTCCAGGAAAGGCTAGGAGCAGAAGATGGAGAGATGGAGATGGAGAAGCAGTAGAGGGGAAGGAGTGGCCTCCACCAGCGGGGTCAGCATCTGCTCTCGGGGTTAGAGCTTGAAGAGGATGAAGTAGTAGAAAGAGTAGAAAGAGCAGAAATGAGAAGGTGCGATGACACCACCAAGCACAATGCAGAATCCAGCCCCAGGACTCCAATAAAGGCTGGTTTTAATTCCAGCTCACACCCCCGCCCCAATCAGAAAGGAGGATCAGGGGAGAGGGAGGACCCAAGGAACACTGGAACCTGAAGAGTGGTAATCTGAGGCCAGGACTGATTGTAGGAAATGGTGGGACTCAGAAAAGGAGAAAGTGAGGCAGAATGGGGACGGGGGTGTGGAGGAGGGGACAGTGAGCTGTGTTAGGAAGGATTAGACATCAGAACCTCACAAAGGATACAGAAAGGAACTGTCCTTAAGAAGGTGTGTGCTGTGGCCGGTGCGGTGGCTCACACTTTTATTACCAGCACTTTGGGAGGCCAAGGTGGGTGGATCACCTGATGTCAGGAGTTGAAGACCAGCCTGGCCAACCTGGTAAAACCCTGTCTCTACTAAAAATACAAAAATTAGCCAGGTGTGGTGCTTTGCGTGACTAATCCCAGCTACTTGGGAGACTGAGGCAGGAGAGTCGCTTGAACCTGGTAGGGGGAAGTTGCAGTGATTGTGCCACAGCACTCTGGTCTGGGCAAGAGTGAGACTCTGACCCGCTCCCCACCCCTCCCCCAAAAAAGAACTTGGTTACTGGGGATAAGGAAGGGGTTCTAAGACTCAGGGAGTGAGGGCAGGGGAGAGACAGGGTTTGGGGTGCAGTAGGATGCTAATGCAGCACCAAACAGAGGAAGACTGGAGGAAAACAGAGCCCTTCTCCTCCAACTCCAGCTGCTCCTCTGAGTCCCAGGCCACCTGCTCCTGTGTCTGCTGACCTACTGATCTGTCTCTGAACCCTGCTGGAATGCTGTTCCTCCTGATCTCCGCCCTGCCCCAGACCTTCCACTAACACCACCCCCCTCACTGCCCCTGACCATAGTCTGCCCTATCCCAGATGTCCCTGTTCCAGCCTCATGCCCTTGGTGACCCAAAGGGGACCTGGACACACAAGTGAAGAGGGTGCTCTTCTGGTTCCTCCTGCTCAGGCATCCCAGTCGCGCAATCATGAGTGTGAGGAAATGTTGGATCTGACACAGATTCTATCTCGCAAGCTGTTTTACACTGTGGTTTCCCTACAAGGGTTTTTGTGGGGTCATCGATGGGGATTTGGTCCTCCCTGCAGAGCAAGGACCTGAGTGCAGATTTCTTGAGCAGCCCAGAGAGGCACATCAAGTTCTGGGTCCTACCGGCCCTGCTTGGCCCAAACACAGCAAGGTTGACAGGATAGAAACAGGAAAGTATGGACTATAATATTGAAAAGGAAGGATTTCATGGGTCCGTGGAACACAATAAAGAACCCTTTATTGTTTTTATAAACAATAAAGAATCTGTGCATTTACAGCCAACTCGTTCTTCACCAAGGCACCAAGAACATACCTGGGGAACAGATGGTGTCTTGAATAAGTGGTGCTGGGAAAATGAGAGATATCTACCTGAGAATAAAACTAGACCCCTATGCTTCACCATATATAAAAATCAAGAAGCCCGGGCATGGTGGCTCACCCCTGTAATCCCAGCACTTTGGAAGGCCAGGGCAGGTGGATCATGAGGTCAGGAGTTCGAGACCAGTCTGGCCAACATGATGAAACCCCGTCTCTACTAAAAATACAAAAAACTAGCCCAGTGTGTTGGCAGGCACCTGTAATCCCAGCTACCTGGGAGGCTGATGCAGGAGAATTGCTTGCACCTGAGAGGCAGAGGTTGCAGTGAGCCAAGATGATGCCACTGCACTCTAACCCGGGCAACAGAGCAAGACTTCATCTTAAAAAAAAAAACTCAAATCAAAATTAATTAAAAACTTACATGTTAAAAACTACAGGCCAGGCATGGTGGCTCATACCTGTAATCCCAGCCCAGGCAGAGGTGGACTGCCTGAGCTCAGGTGTTAAAGACCATCCTGGCCAACATGGAAAAAACCTGTCTCTACTAAAAATATAAAAATTGCTGGGTTCAGTGGCTCACCCCTGTAATCCCAGCACTTTGGGAGGCTGAGGCAGACAGATTACCTGAGGTTGGGTGTTCAAGACAAGGTTGATCAGCACGGAGAAACCCCATCTCTACTCAAAAAAATATAAAAAATTAGCCAGGCATGGTGGTGCATGCCTGTAAACCCAGCTACTCGGAAGGCAGGGGCAGGAGAATCACTTAAACCTGGGAAGCAGAAGTTGCGGTGATTCAAGATTGCAACATTGCACTCCAGCCTGGGAAACAAGAGTGAAACACCATTAAAAAAAAAATGTCCATCTGTGGTAACAGATGTCTGTAATCCCAGCTACTAGAGAGGCTGAGTGGTGCAGGAGAATTGCTTGAACCCAGGGGGGTGGAGGTGGCAGTGAGCTGAGACCTAGCCACTGCACTCCAGCCTGGGCGACAGAGCAAGACTTCATTTCAAACTAAAAAGAAAAAGGAAAACTAGTAAACTACTAAACTACTAGAAAAAAACATTGGGGAAATGCTTTAGAACACTGATTTAGGCAAAGATTTGTTTAGTAAGACCTCAAAAGCACAGGCAACCAAAGCAAAAATTGATAAATAGGGTTACATCAAGCTACAGAGCTTCTGCACAGAAAAAAAAATTTTTTAATTAAAATTAAAAATAAAAATAAACAAGGTGGACCAGGTATGTAGCCCATGCCTGTAATCCCAGCACTTTGGGAGGCCAAGGCAGGCAGTTCACTTGAGGTCAAGAGTTTTTGACCAGGCTGGTCAACATAGTGAAACCCTGTCTCTACTAAAATACAAATAATAAGCCAGGGGTGGTGGTGGGTGCCTGTAATCCCCATATATAAGCAAGCAAGAAAGCAAGCAAATAGACAAACAAAATAAAGAGCCCACAGAATGAGAGAAAATTTTTTCGAACTATTCATCCAACAAGGCATTAATAACCAGAATACATAAGAATTCAAAAACAAAAATCCTGAATACTCCCATTAAAAAATGGGCAAAAGCCATGGCGTGCCTGGCCCCAGGGCCTCTTTCCGCGCACCAGCCAGTCCCTCCGTGCCGCATCCAGCCTGGACCACAAGGACTCGGCCTCACCCAGCCCCACCAGCCGCCTGGAACCCCAGGACTCAGAGTACTCCCGGCTCTAGTACAACTTGTGACCCTCGCCAACCACTTTTCGGGACCAGGCGGTCTGGGGGCAGGGCCGTCATCTAGACCAAAGCCATGCCATTGTGCTGCCCTGGCCACCAGCCCGCCCAGAAGCCATAGAGGAGAGGTAGGCAGCCTTAGTCGGACTGACCAGCCTGGCCAGCAGGGCAGCCCCTCCGAGGCCCCCCGCCGTCTCCCTCCTCGCCCTGAGCCCATCCCAGTCACCCCTGACCCCGGAGGTGGCCTCACGTGGGAGGGGGCTCCCTTCACCTCGATGCCTCAATTCCCCCAGCTGTAAAACAGGGACGGTGCGGCCCAGTGGCCCAGAGGAGCCACCTGTGGAGCCCCGCCCGACTCCCGCCCTCCAGGTGGCCCGCGATCCGATGAGGATGGTTTTCTAAGTGCAGTACTTGGCCCACTGACTTCCCACTGCCGCCTTCGGGCTCAGGCAGTAACTGGCTCAGCCCCAGTCCATGCATCCAGTGGCGACCTCCGGGAGCAGCACTCAGGCTTCCTTGAGCACTGGCACCCAGGGGCGGGCCGTCCTGGCTGCGCAGGGCACAGGGGCGAGGCTGGGGTCCTTCCGCAGTGATGAGTGGACTGACCAGCCAAGGGAGCACTGCCCCCACTGTGGCGCCTACACCCCACTAAGCCCCACACCCCCATTCTGCAACGACAGCATTGGAAAAAGAAAAAATTGTTTCCTATGATCCATATTAGAGGAAGTAAAAAAAAAAAGTTCAGTAGATCTCAATAGATATTTCCAAGAGCTGACATACAAATGGCCAACAGGTAAATGCAAACATGTTTAACATCACCAATTATCACAGAAATTCACATCAAAACCACAATAAAATATCACCTACTCAATTAACATGCCGATTATCAAAAAATAAGAAACCGACAAATGCTGACAGGGACCCAGAGAAAACAGAAGCACTCAAACACTCTTGATGAGAATGTAAAATAGTCCATCCACTATGGAATACTGCATGGGTTCCTCAAGAAACTGAAAACAGAACTACCATATGATTCAGCAGTCACACTGCTGGGTACATGCCCATGAGAAGGAAACTCAGTATATCAAACATACATCTGCACTCCCATGTTTATTGCAGCACTATTCACAACAGCTGAAATATGAAATCAACCCAGGTATCCACCAACAGACGAATGGACAAGAAAGTGTGGTATACACACACAAAAAGAAAGGATTTGTGAATATACTAAAAGCATTGAATTGGATGCCTTAAATGGGGAAGTTGTATGCTATGTAAACTCTATTTCAATAAAGTTGTTTTTAAAAACATAATGGGCCAGGTGTGCTGGCTCATGCCTGTAATCCTAGCACTCTGCGAGGCCGAGATGGGCAGATCACGAGGTCAGGAGATACAGACTATCCTGGCTAACATGGTGAAACCCCATCTCTACTAAAAACACAAAATATTAGCCGCGTTGGTAACATGTGCCTTTAATCCCAGCTACTCAGGAGGCTGAAGCAGGAGAATTGCTTGAACCCAGGAGGCAGAGTTGCAGTGAGGGGAGATCTGGTCATTGCACTCCAGCCTGGGTAACAAGAGCGAAACTCTGTCTCGAAAAAAAAAAAAAGTTCCTTACTTTTTTTTTTGCCCCTGCAACCCGAAATGAAGTCTTGCTCTGTCTCCCAGGCTGGAGGGCAGTGGCATGATCTGAGCTCACCGCAACCTCTGCCTCCCAGGTACAAACAATTCTCCTTCCTCAGCCTCTGGAGTAGCTGGGATTACAGGCATGCATGACCACTGCTGGCTAATCTTTTTGTATTTTTAGTAGAGACAGGGTTTCACCATGTTAGCCAGGCTAGTCTCCAACTCCGAACCTCTACAGGCATGAGCCACTATGCCTGGCCTGCATTTTTCTTTATACAAGTCAGTTCATAAGGAAAATCTGAAAAAGATGACTAAGTTGATTTTTTTTTTTTTTAAAAAAGGAACACTATTCACTGAAAAAGCCGTATGATCCGGGTGCAGTGGCTCATGTCTGTAATCTCAGCATGAGATTTTTGGGAGGCCAGACAGGTGGATTGCTTGAGGTCAGGAATTTGAGACCAGCCTGACCAACATGGTGAAACCCTGTCTCTATTAAAAATAACAAAAATTAGCCAGGCATGGCAGCAGGCACCTGTAGTCCCATCTACTGAGAAGGCAGAGGTTGCAGTGATCCAAGATTGCAATACTGTACTCCAGCAACAAAGCCAGACTAGGTCTCAAAAGCAAACTCACAAACAAAAACAAACAAACAAAATAAAGGGTGATAATATACAGCAAAATGTTCACAATGCTTTGCGTGGCAGAATAGTATCATGAATGACATTGACTTATAAACTCCAGTCAGATAAATGGCAGGGCAGATTTTTTCACTTTCTCAAGCTGAGCTTATTTTTACTTTCTGAACCTATTTTTATCTATGTGATATGTTATGGGTTTAGGAAAGTAAATTAGTTCCTACAACTATTTTGATTTCTTAAGAAGTCTTTTTAGAAAGTGAAAAAAATTTATTACAGTATAATTTTCATAGAATAGTATATACCCATTTTAAGTGTACAATGAGTTTTTGTCAAACGTATGTAATTGTGACAGTAGCACAACAGTAAGGATACAGAATATCCCACACCCCAAAGCACTCCCCTTTATATTTTTTTATTTGTTTCTGAACTCTCTCTTCTGTACATATTTTTTTTTTTGAGACATGCTCTGTTGTCACCCAGGCTGGAGTGCAGTGGGGCAATCTCAACTAACTGCAATCTCTGCCTCCCGATCTCAAGCGATCATTCCACCTCAGCCTCCTAAGTAGCTGGGACTACAGTCATGTGCCACCAAGCCCAGCTAATTTTTCTCTTTTTTGCAGAGATGGGCAACCACCATGTTGCTTACCCAAGCTGGCCTCAAACTTCTAAGTTCAAACAATCCATCTGCCCCTGCTTCCCAAAGTGCTGGGATTAGAGGGGTGAGCCACCACACGTGGCCAAGCCACCATGCCCTGCCTCCTTTTTTTTTTTTTTTTTGAGATGGAGTCTCACTCTCTTGCTCAGGCTGGAGTGGTATACAGTGATATGATCTCATCTCACTGAAACCTCCATCTCCTGGGTTTAGGCGAGTCTCCTGTGTCAGCTTCCCAAGTAGCTGGGATTACAGGGGCATGCTACCATACCCAGCTAATTTTTGTATTTTAGTAAAGATGGGGTTTCACCATGTAGGCCAGGCTGGTCTCGAACTCCTGACCTCAGGTGGTCTGCCCACCTTGGCCTCCCAGAGTGCCGGAATTACAGGCTGGAGCCACTGTGCCGGGCCAGGACATACTTTTGTTGCTTGACATTCCCACTCTTGGAACAGTCTTTCCTAACCCACTTGCTAGGCCCAACAGAGCATAGGAGGAGCCAGGGTGTATATATTTGACCCCAACACCTCAGAAGGCCCTTCAGTGGGGCCTGAATAAAGGTGGAAACAAAAATCTTGGGTGTCTCCTTTTCTACTGATTATAGGGCAGTTTTAGGATCCTGAGAAGGAAGAATGTCTTCTAACTGTGACTCAGGTCATCTTTATTAAATAAGATTAAAACATCTAAACACTTTTTTGTATTCTGCTGCTATAACAGATACCATGTACTAGGTGGTTTATAAAGAATAGAAGTTTAGGCCGGGCGCGGTGGCTCACACCTGTAATCCCAGCACTTTGGGAGGCCGAGGCGGGTGGATCACTAGGTCAAGAGATCGAGACCATCCTGGTCAACATGGTGAAACCCCATCTCTACTAAAAATACAAAAACTTAGCTGGGCATGGTGGCGTGTGCCTGTAATCCCAGCTACTTGGGAGGCTGAGGCAGGAGAATTGCCTGATCCCAGGAGGCGGAGGTTGCGGTGAGCCAAGATCACACCATTGCACTCCAGCCTGGGTAATAAGAGCGAAACTCTGTCTCAAAAAAAAAAAAAAGAAGTTTAAGGCTGAGTGCAGTGGCTCATGCCTGCAGTCTCAGCACTTTGAAAGGCTGAGGCAGGTGTATCACGAGGTCAGAAGTTCAAGACAGCCTGACCAACATGGTGAAACCCCATCTCTACTAAAAATACAAAAATTAGCTGGGTATGCTGGCACACACCCGTAATCTCAGCTACTCAGGAGTCTGAGGCAGGAGAATTGCTTGAAGCTGGGAGGAGGAGGTTGCAATCAGCAGAGATTGAGCCACTGCACTTCAGCCTGGGCAACAGAGCAAGACTTCACCCTGCCCTTCCAAAAAAAAAAATAGAAGTTTATTTGGCTCACGGTTCTGGACGCTGAGGGGATCAAGGGGCCACAACTTGTGATGGCCTTCTTGCAGTGCCATACCATAGCAGAGGGGAAAGCGCACACAGGACACAGAAAGTGGATGGAAACTGAACTTATCCTTTTATCAGAAGCACACTCCCTAGGTAACCCAACCTACTCTCTAGTTACCAACATTCATCCCTTCATGAGGGCAGAGGCCTCATGACCTAATCAACTCTTACAGGCCCAACCTCTTATTCTTTCTTCCCTTTCCCCTTTGCCTTTCCCCTTTCTTTTCTTTTCTTCTTTTCTTTCCTTTCCTTTTCTTTTTGAAGGAGTTTTGCTCTTGTTGCCCAGGCTGGAGTGAAATAGAGCAATCTCGGCCAACTGCAAACTCCGCCTCCAGGATTCAGGTGATTCTGCTGCCTCAGCCATCCAAGTGGCTGGGATTACAGGTGCCTGAGACCACGCCCAGGTAATTTTTGTGTTTCTAGTAGAGACAGGGTTTCACCATGTTGGCCAGGCTGTTCTTGAATTCCTGACCTCAGATGATCCACCTGCCTTGACCTTCCAAAGCACTGAGATTACAGAACTGAGCCACCGTGCCCGGCCAGGTCTCAGCTCTTAATGCCATCAGAATGGCAAATTTCAACATGAGTTTTGGAGGGGGCATTCAAACCACAGCACTTACCATGCCTTGTTTTTCCTGAATCTCCTGGGATGTCGTCCCAAATTGTTTCATTTCTTCGTGGAAGGGGTAAAAGCAAATAGTTGTGCATTATCATCAACATCAGAATTTGGGATGATTTCTTTCCTTTATTATTATTATTATTATTTTTGTCAAGAGGGTTACTGCTTACTGAAACTTGAACTGATTTCATAGAACTCAGAATAACTCTAAATTAACCTAGGATTTAATTTGTTCAACTTTTCCTTTATCCTGCCTTCCCTTTCATCAATGCTTGGCATACCCACTCTTGGAACAGCCTTTCCTAACCCACTTGCGAGGCCCAACAGAGCGTAGAAGGAGCCAGAGAGTGTTTATATTTGATCCCAACAGCTCTGAAGGCACAATCCTGGCTCACTGCAACCTCCACCTCCCCGGCAGAAGTGATTCTCCTGTCTCAGCCTCCTGAGTAGTTGGGATTACAGGCGTGTGCCACCACACTCAGTCAATTTTTGTATTTTTAGTAGAGACGTGGTTTCACCATGTTGGTCAGGCTGGTCTCGAACTCCTGACCTCGTGATCCACCCACCTCAGCCTCCCAAAGTGTTGGGATTACAGGCATGAGCCACCTCGCCCAGCTCTCTATTAATCTAAACATTTTAAATAAATAAAAGAAAACATTTGTTAGGTATATAGTAGCTAACACAAAGATATCTGAACATAAAATTAAGAAATAGCATATTGAATCCAGAAGTATATTAAAAAACAAAATAAAGCAGCAAAGTGGCCAGGCCCCCCTGGGTGGGGGGACTGGGTCAAGGATGGGTACCCTCTTCATCAACAAGATCCGGGAGGAGTACCCAGACAGGATCATGAATACATTCACTGGGGTGCCCTCACCCAAGGTGTCAGACACGGTTGTGGAGCCCTACAATGCCACCCTCCCCATCCACCAGCTTGTAGGAAAAACAGATGAGACCTACTGCATTGATGATGAAGCTCTCTATGACATCTGCTTCAGAACCCTAAAGCTGCTACGCCCACCTATGGTGAACTGAACCACCTGGTGTCTGCCACCATGAGTGGGGTCACTACCTGGGTGTGCTTCCCAGGCCAGCTCAATTCTGACCTGCAGAAACTGGCCGTGAATATGGCCTCGTTCCCCCACCAGCACTTATTCATGCCCCGCTTTGCCCCACTGACCAGCCAGGGAAGCCAGCAGTCCCAGGCCTTGACAATGTCTGAGCTCACCCAGCAGATGTTGGATGCCAAGAACATGATGGCCGCTACCTGATGGTGGCTGCTGTGTTCAGAAGCCACATGTCCATGAAGGAGGTGGATGAACAAATGCTTAATGTCCAAAACAAGAAGAACAGCTACTTTGTTGAGTGGATCCCCAACAATGAGAAAGTGACCGGCTGTGACATCCCACCCGAGGGCTACAAATGTCCAACTTCACTAGCAACAGCAGGGCCATCCAGGAGCTGTTCTAGTGCATCTTAGAGCAGTTCACAGCCATGTTTCTGCACAAGACCTTCCTGCACTGCTACATGGGAGAGGGCCTGGACAAGATGGAGTTCACCAAGGCCAAGAGCAATATTAATTACCTGGTGTTCAAATACCAACAGTACCAGGATGCCACAGCCAAGGAGGAGGGCAAGTTTGAGGAGGAGGTGGCCTAGGGCCTCCAGTCACTGAGAAAGCAGGGAAGTGGTATGAACTCTTTATTCACTCCCAGCCTGTCCTCTGGCCTGTGCCTCTGTGTGTGCACTTGCTGTTTTCCCTGTCCACATCCCATGCTATACAGACACCATTATTAAAGCATTTTCATAGTGAAAAAAAACATTTGTTTTGGTTTATTTCCATGTCATCTTTTTTTGTCCAGTATACATTTTGTCTTCTATAAAATACCTGTGCCCCTACTGAATACTTCCATGTCTGGCTGCATATGTGTCTGTATGTCATGAAGAATAATTAACTACAGATCACTGATACAGATCTCAGAGTTTAACTGTGTATACATTTCTATAATTTCTTCATCTCATAAGAATCTGAATTTTAATCTTGGAGACAGAAGCTATCCCTTATCTTTTGAAACAGAGATTGGAAATCCCAGGGGCCTGAGCTGTTATACCCTAAGGTTAGTAAACTTCAAAGAACATCTTTTGCTGATCTTCTGAGTGGGAATATTTTCATTTAACCAGTGGGAGGGATGAGGTTCTCCCTTTTAGCAGCTATTTTGCAAGATGCTTTCCTTATGGGCTTGATCTCTTTGTCCCTACCCTGACCATAATCACATCAGTCCCAGCTCATTTCTGAGAAAGCTGGGGCTCTGAGCCCCACTGAGAATTGGTGTCTGGGCTCAGGCAGCAGGGACACAGTGAAGGGGGAGGATTTTGCAGGCCAAGTTTGGGAGAGGCAAAGCTGGGAGTCACAGGGGGATAGAGAGGTTGCTTGGGATAAGATGATGCCAGAACAGCTCAGGATTGGCCTTAAGTTCCCTGCCAGAGTCAGCCTGATTTTGAAGACCAAGGCCATAGCTCCGGTAAACCAGACCCATTCTCATTGTTAGTCTCCTGCAGCCAGAAAAACTAGCGGAGACAGGGTCCCCTGACAGAACCAAGTTAAATTTCCCAGAGCTCTAGGCTTTCATTCACACTGATCCACAGTCTTTACACACTCAGGGAAAGAATCACCATTTCTACAGATAATGGACTAAGAGCAGTAGGGCAATGTGGAAGTCCAGAGGGCATAATTCCCTGTGCACACCCAGCCATCTGAGCTCTCCCACAGCAGCTCTCTGGGGCCCTCACTCAGCCTCCATGCTCCTGCTCACACTGCTTGCCCAGCCAGGAGCCTTCCAGTTCCACCTGAGTTACACAAACCCCCAAGTGACACCAACCCGCTTCAGCCTTCTCTTGCACAACCTTCTGTTTATTCCCAGGAGATTCAGTCTCTTTCTTTTGCACCCTGGGTCCCTTCACTTGTGCTTCCATTGTGGGTGGTCACAAGCTCTGTGCCCTTTGGTATGAATCTCTTTGCTGGAGGACATAGGACACACTGCAAGTCAGGGACAGGGCTCATCCCTCAGAGATGGCCATATGGCCCAGGTTCTATACGTGCCTGCAAAACTGCTATTTCTGGCTGCTATAAACAATCTCTGGCTGGGCTGGAGGCTCATGCCTGTAGTCTCAGCACTTTGGAAGGCCTAAGCTGGCAGATGGCATGAGTACAGGAGCTTGAGACCAGCCTGGGCAACATGGTGAAACACAGTCTCTTCAAAAAGTTAAATAAAAAAAAAAAAAGAGAGAGAGAGATGGGCATGGTGGCTCACACCTGTAATCCCAGCACTTTGGGAGGCCGAGGTGGGTGGATCACCTGAGGTCAGGAGTTCAAGACAGGCCTGGCCAATATGCTGAAACCCTGTCTTTACTAAAAATACAAAAATTAGCTAGATGTGGTGGTATGCACCTGTAGTCTCAGCTTTGCAGGAGGCTGAGGCAGAAGAATCATTTCAACCTGGGAGGTGGAGGTTGCAGTGAGCTGAGATCTGAGATTACACCACTGCACTCCAGCCTGGGTGACAAAGCAAGACTCCATCTCAAAAAAAAAAAAAAAAAGTGCCTGGCACTGTGGCTCATGCATGTAATCCCAGAACTTTGGGAGGCCAAGGCAGACAGATCAGGAGATCAACAGATCAAGACTGTCCTGGCCAACAGGGTGAAGCCCTGTCTCTACTAAAAATATAACAAATTAGTTGGGCATGGTGACATGCACCTGTAGTCCCAGATTCTTGGGAGGCAGGAGAATCGCTTGAACCTAAGAGGTGGAGGTTGCAGTGAGCCGAGATGGCACCACTGCACTACAGCCTGGTGAAAGAGTGAGACTCTGTCTCAGAAATAAATAAATAAATAAATAAAAAACAGCCAAACATGATGTTGCATGACTGTAGTCCCCACTGCTCCTCTAGAGGCTAAGGTGGGAGGATTATCTGAACCCTGGAGATGGAGGTTGCACTGAGCCAGGATTACACCACTGCACTCGAGCCTGGGTGACACAGTGGGACTCTGTCCCCACAAAAAATAAAAATCTGTCTTTATCTGCAAGAGATACCTGCTGCCAAACTCATGATGAGGAAATAATGCCACCAACTGTGTACTCTCAGAAACTTGAGAAAAGTGACCAGGACCTCAGCCAGTGTTACTCTTGTACTGCAAAGCCCTGCAGTACCATCTGTGACGTTTCTTTTTACTCACTCAAAAAAGGAAGAGATAAATTATTTTTTTACAAATTACATTATACTATTCAAATCAACATATCAAGTGATGCATTTAGAGGTGTTGGTTGAGGTCTCAGAGGCCATGTGACTAGAGGAGGGGGCTGAAGTCTGAGAGGACACTTAGGTGAAGGTTGCGTGTCGGCTGAGACAGCGGGTCAGCCAAGTGAAGTTGGCTGAAGTACTAGAGAAGACCTAGGTGAAAGAGTTGGCTGAGGGCTGAGAGGTCATGAATAGATTATTTAGGTACTAGAGGAGACTCATGTGAAGGTGATAGCTAAGGGAGGCCACCAAGGTAGAGAAGGTGGCTGAGGTTCCAGAGGCCACTCATGTGAAGATAGTAGCTAAGGGGCCAGAGGCCACCAAGGTAGAGACGGTGGCCGAGGTTCCAGTGGCCATTAAGTGGAGAAGTAGGCTGAGGTCCCAGAGGCCACATTACTGGAGGAAGAAGATGAGGTCCCCCAGGACAGAGAGCTGGATGAGGTAGATAAGGTCTCCCAAGAGAGACAGTTGGATCAGGTGGATGGGGTCCCCCAGGACAGACACCTGGATGAGGTGATTGGGGTGACCCAGGACAGATGCCTGGATGAGGTGAATGGGGTCCCCCAGGACAGACACCTGGATGAGGTGGATGGGGTCCCCCAGGACAGACACCTGGATGAGGTGATTGGGGTGACCCAGGACAGACAGGTGGATGAGGTGAATGGGGTCCCCCAGGACAGACACCTGGATGAGGTGAATGGGGTCCCCCAGGACAGACACCTGGATGAGGTGGATGGGGTCCCCCAGGACAGACACCTGGATGAGGTGAATGGGGTCCCCCAGGACAGATACCTGGATGAGGTGGATGGGGTCCCCCAGGTCAAACAGGTAGATGAGGTGGATGGGGTCCCCCAGGACAGACACCTGGATGAGGTGCATGGGGTCCCTCCCCCAGGACAGACACCTTGATGAGGTGAATGGGATCCCCCAGGACAGACACCTCGATGAGGTGGATGGGGTCCCCCAGGACAGACACCTAAATGAGATGAAGGGGATCCCCCAGGACAGACACCTAGATGAGGTGGATGGGATCCCCCAGGACAGACACCTGGATGAGGTGGTTGGGGTCCCCCAGGACCAACACCTGGATGAGGTGAATGGGGTGCCCCAGGACAGACAGGCCAATGAGGTGGTAGGGGTTCTCCAGGACAGACAGACGGGTGAGGTTGACGTGGTCCCACAGGACAGAAACCTGGCTGAGGTAGATGAGGTCCCCCAGGACAGACACCTGAATGAGGTGGATGGGGTTCCACAGGACAGACACCTGAATGAGTTGTATGGGGTCCCCCAGGACAGATAGTAGGAAGAGGTGGTACCTCAGGACAGACAGCTGGATGAGGTGGATAAAGTACCATAGGAGATGCAGCTGGAGGAGCTGGTGGACGTCCCACAAAACAAACAGCTGGAAGACATGAAGGAGGTCCCAGAGAATACTCAATTTCTGGAGGTGTCTGCACTTCCAGAAGATCACCAGCTGGAGAAGATGGTGGAGATACCAGAAAGCAATTGACTGGAAGAGGTGACTGTGGTCTCAGAGAATCTTCTCTTGGAGAAGATGGTTGAGGTGGCACAGGACACTCAAGTGAAGTAGGTGGTTGAAGTCCCAGAGGGCACCTGAGTGAAATAGGAGGTTGAGGTCCCAGAAAACACTTACGTGGTGGAGTTACCTGTGGTCTCAGAAAGTCATTAGCTGAAGAAGGTGCTACAGGTATCAGATTACACTCGGGTGGAGATGTGTGTGGTCTCAGAACATCTCCAGCTGGAGACGGTGGCAGAGGAACTAAAGTACAACCAGACACACTTGTTTTTTTTTTTTTTTTAATTTGTTTACAAATGACAATCCACTTTTCTTTCTAGGAAAGTTAAAATGAAATACAAAAATCTTAAATCTTGAGAATTACAGCAAAAAACATTGCAGCCCTCTTGTCTTTCTTTTCTTATTTATATTTCTTCATCATGAATTAGAACATAATTCAAGAGCAGCAAAACAAACTTTGCCACTTAAATACTATGTGAGAAGAAGATACAAAATATAAAATGAACAATCACAAACAGGCAAAGGAAGGTAGGCTATTTCTCCTTGACAGAATAGCCTAGGCCTCACAGCCATGCATTGTCCAAGTGAGAGAGGGGAGCAAAGGACAATCATAGAATCACACTGACTGGATGAAAAACAGAAAATCATTATTTTGTCTCACATAAGCTTCTTAGAGACAATGTCATCACTGTATTCCCTGTGCCATCTCAGAAACTTCAAGTATAACAAATAAAAGTACTGATTAGTAAGAACCATATCTGACAGAACAAAAATTATTTGAATACTGAAGGTAAAATTATTGTAATTGGTTAACTTCTGCACTCCTTAAACAAAATGAATATCTGCTATCAGCATCTGAGGGTTTTTGAAACTTTTCATACCTGAGGACATGGGTAAGGAGAGGAGGGTTCACCACTGAGAGCTAGGGTTCATTCAAACACTATTACGGCACGGGGAAGGGTTTTGGGAAATGTATTTTTCTGACAGCAAAGAAACAAGTCCTTCTCTAGTAAAGAGCTCTAAAGACATCAGGATGTGGAGAACCTGCCCCTAGTGAATGAGTCAGAAGAGTTTGGACTGAGGACACTGTTCCTCTATAGGACAGGGTTAGTAGATGTCATAACTACCTTGTGAGTGAGGTGGTGCTAGGAAAATATGATTATCTTGGGATTAGATTCTTCATGCCTGTATGCACCCAAACAGAACCAGGATCCCTTCTTGGAGGTTTTGGCACAGCCTAAGGAGTACTTAGACCTCCAGTAAGAAAATAGTGGAAAGAAGGGGCAATGTATATGTTAATGCTGATCTGACAGCCCCAGTAAAGTACAAACACATGGACCTGAATGAAAGTATTTTAGAAGGAAAAGAAACACTGGAGAAACTTATTCACTAATAATCATTAGCCTCTCCATGAATATAAGAGTGGACATAGCCCACTTATTGATTCTAAAAGCTTATTTGCCACCGATACTCTGGTAAATCTCTAACGAAATACAGAGACCTGTAGGGTCAGGGAGCCTAGCTTCTTACGGAAAGGTAAAAGTAGAGCCTAGGATCAGAGCTAATTTCTTTTTCCCTGGAACAGAAAAGAGCAATATTTAAAAATGAAAAACAACAACAAAAAATGATGTGTGTGTCTGTGTGTTTGTACTTATATTCCTACATTTCAGTCTTTATGTTAAAGACATTTCTCATTTAATTGATAAGTATCCATTTGTATTGGAATATCTGAAGTTTACTGGGAAAATTAATCTTACGTTGTCAAGATCAAAAGTTCAGAGAGATGACATAGTTTAGGCCATATAGAAAACAAAAATCAAAAAGAAAAAGTGAGAGTGAAAGTCCAGAAAAAGGTCAGAAAATAAGAACTATATGTTCTGTATTAAAAGCAATGCATAGAAAGAATGTCTTCCGAGAAGCTAGGGTCCAAGGTTCACTCAGACCCCAACCCAGCCAGGCCAGCAGCACCCCCATTTCCCATTGGCCCTCCTGGTCCCTCTACTTGTGGTCCTTGTGCTATGCACCTTGGCTCTGTTGGCTCTCTAGGCTGTGACCTGCTTCAGAACCATTGCCTGCTAGGCAGGAAGACCTTGGAGCTACTGGGCCAAATGAGGAGAATCTCCCCTTTCTTGTGTCTCAAGGACAGGAGAGACTTCAGGTTCCCCCAAGGGATGGTGGATGGCATCCAGCTGCAGAAGATCCAGGCCATATATATCCTCCATGAGATGCTGCAGCAGATCTTCAGCCTCTTCCACTCACAGCACTCCTCTGCTGCCTAGAACACAACCCTCTGGGACCAACTCCACGCTGCACTTCATCAGCAGCTGAAATACCTGCTTGGTGCAGGCAACAGGAGAGAGAGAATCTGCCGCAGTGATTGGGAGCCCTGCACTGACTTTAAGGAGGTATTTCTGGGGAATCCATCTCTACCTGAAGATGAGAAATAGAGTGACTGTGACTGGGAAGCTCTCAAAGTAGAAATCATGAGATCCTTCTGTATATCAACAAATGTGCATGCAATAACTAAGAAGTAAGGGTGAAGACCTGGTATTGTCCTGAAATGATTCTCATTAACTAACCTGCCGTATCATACCAGCACATCTCTTTAGATGCTTCAAAAGACTTTTATTTCTGTTTTAGTCATTACATTTTTAAGTTAAATCCAGCAAATATTTTGTGAGTCTATTAAGCAAGTATAAGTTTAAAACACTCAGATCCAAAGGTAACAGCCCTGATATTATTTGTTGCTTCCTAATTTATATTTATTTTTATACCTTATAATATTTATACTTATATTATTCAAATAACAGTTGATCACCTTTCTATTGTATTCAAATTAGAAAACATAGTCATGTTTATATTTTATTAAATGTTGTACTTGGTTATTTATTAAGTTCTTATCAAAAAAACTTCTTGAATTTTTAAAAATATTTATTTATTTTACTTTAGGTGCATACTATATTTGGCATTTCTCCCCATGTTATCACTCTCCACCCTCCTCTCCTTCCCCACCCCGCGATGTCTCTCCCTACCCCACCCAACTGCCCGCAGTGTGTGATGCTCCTCTCCCTAAGTCCACGTGTTCTCATTGTTCAACACCCACCTATGAGTGAGAACATATAGTGTTTGGCTTTCTGTTCTTGTGTCAGTTCACTGAAAATGAAGGTTTTCAGATTCATCCAAGTCCCTATAAAGGACACAAACTCATCGTTTTTTATGGCTGTGTAGTATCCCATGGTGTATGTGTACCACATTTTCTTTGTCTTGTCTATCATTGATGGGCATTTGGGTTGGTTCCAGGTCTTTGCTGTTGTATACAGGACTACAATGAACATAAATGTGCATGTGTCTTTATAGTAGAATGATTTGATATGAGAACCAGAAAAGCTTACACAAAACAATACTTGGTTTACACCATTTTCCTTGAAAAGTGGTTATTGTTATGGGGGGCCCTATGATATGACAGTTGCTACATACAGCTTCTTTAAAAAAAGTGACTGTCTAATTTGCTGCTGTGGAAAGGCAATGATAGAAAAAAAATCTTCCTCAGCTAACTCCTACCTAGGGTGCTCACTTTTCTCCAGATTTCATAGGAAATATAAGGTCAGTAGCCTTAAAAAGCTATGTCTTCATCTCTTAAAAACCTACCAAGACTATCAAGGAGTATGGCTTACCACATGTAGTCACAAGACCAGCAGCATCAGTATCAAGTGGGAATTGTTAGAAATGGAATTACTCAGGCCAGACCATAGATCTATTGAATCAGAAACGGTGGGATGAAACCATGTAATCAGGGTTTTAACAACTCCTCCAGGTGATTCTGATGCTTGTTAGAGGTGAGACAACTTACAGCAGGCGATGAGCTTCCTAAGACAAATCTCTACCTAGGGCCCTTTACAAGGATTCTTTTATTTTTTAAAATAGAGATGGCATCTCACCATGTTGCCTAGGCTGGTCTCACACTCCTAGGGTCAAGCAATCTGCCTTCCATGGCCTCCCAAAGTGCTGGGATTACAGGCATGAGCCACTGCACCCAGTCTGTTCTTTTTAATTTCAAAAATAAAATATTTTTTTTCTGGTTCTAAAAATAATCCTTATTCATGGAAGAAATATTTAATCCAAAAAGTGTAAGGGCATGTAAATTCTATCCCAAAGATAGTACTACTATGAACATTTTCATGCGTTTCTTTTCAGATAATTTTTGTGAATATTTTATTTGTAGAAAATATGATGATGCTATTATTATTATTCTGTAACCTGCTTTTTGACTTAATGATTTGTTTAGCTCAATACATACAGAGGTAACAAAAATGTAACTCAGCCTGCAAGTACAAATGAACTTACCCATACTCCAAGCCCTTCCATGTTCTACTAAGCCAGGAGAACAATTTTTAAAATGTATTTCCCCTTCTCAGTATCTCCAAGTTTAGAATTCTGGTTTTGGAGTTTTAAAGGGCACACATATTTAAAAGTAACAATTTTTTATCTTGTGCTAGGCATTGAGGTGGTTATACAAACAGGATATCAGCTTAATAAAGCTAAATGTTTGGGAAACCATTAGTGTATGAAGTATTCGTTTAAGCTTCTAAATATGAGTATTATCTGCTAAAAGTTTCCACTCGACAGTTCTCAGTTCTTAAGAAAGCAATGCCAAGAGAAAGGGAAATATATTTTCAAGATTGCAGAGACCATTGTGAACTTGAGTAAAGAAAGGTAGGAGAAAATTATTGTTATTATTGTTATCGTTATTATTTTGCAGTGATGTTGCATAAAGTTATTCAGGTTTGAGTTGTCAACACAGTGCAGGCTTTTGAGTCAGGCCACTTTGGGATAAGATCTTTGCTCTGGCATCTGCAAGCTCTGTGGCTTGCTACATTACTTTGAGCATATTACTTCACCTTTACAGTCTTGATCTCATTTGAGAAAAAAAATAACGGAAAGTACTTTGTAAGGTCAATTTGAAAATTGGATGTGTTAAATGAAGGATTTGCTTCTAAAAACTTCCTTGTTTAAAGAACAACAAAAAAATTTCCAGACCCTGAGAAGAAAAGTACTTATATTTGCAGTCCAGTGTGGTATTTCTCCTTCTTCCACTTCATTACCTTTGCGTGAACTTGAAGGTAAACAGATCAACCCAATGTGAAGTCAGCAAAGACTTGCTTCTGATTGCCAGCTTCTACTTCCTGACCCCCTTTCACTATTGCAGGTGACCGTCTCACTTTCAGGATCCTATTCTGTTCCTACTGTTTCCTTTCCAACCAAGTCTAAAGTACCAGCCATTACTCATTTGCAATAATTAAACTGAAGTATGCTTTGTTCTTCACTATGCTTTTACATTTACTACTGACTTTTACCTCCAATTACACAATGTATCTGAAGTAGAACATGACGCATGGTAGTAGAACCAGCATCAGAGTTTTGGGCCATGGCTCTGCTTCTTCTTACAGTGGATCAAAGTCGGGTAGTTACCAAGCCTCAATGAACTTTAGTTTCTCTGGCCCCACATTGTTTAATGGTGACTTCTGGGAGTCCCTGGCTAGAAGAGCTGGAATCCCTTCATTACTGACATCTTCCGGGAGCAGGAATCCTCTCCCTTGGCACAAGTGTGCTTCTCTCCAGCCCTCCTCCAGGGAGACATGCCAACCAGGGGTAGGCTAGCTCAGTGCTGTTCTTTTGACCTTCACTAGCAAGACTCCCTCATGCATATTTCTGATAACTGTGACTTGTTAGATACATTTTAAATTATCTTAATTTGTAATGCCACACAATTTAATATTAACATTTTAAAGGAGATGTAAAATGTCTCCCACCCTAATCTCCTTCTTCAGTCTTCCCTCTTCCCCTAAATACAGGTAATGAATGAATACAGGTAATCATTGTAATTTGTATCTTATTGTTTATTTATATCCAGTAAGGACAAATTTTATTTAACATTTTCACCCCAAATGTAGCATTTTATATACACTGCTTGGTATCTCGCCTATTTTCAACTTTTTAAAAAGAAACATCCTCTCCTGTGTTTCTCCAGCTGAATAGTGTTCCTTTATATGAATATGCCTCAACTGTCTCTAATTATGAAAATCAAGATGGTTTCTTGTCTTTTGGTATTACTAACAGTGCTGCAGTGAATGATATATTGTTTGTATGTTATTTCATACGTGAGCAAGTATTTTTGTAGGACACATTTCCAGGTCTAGAATTTATAGATCAAACGCTATATGCATCTGCAATTTTGATAGATATCCCCTAATTACCTCCATAGTGATTGTACTATAAATGGCACGTATGCTATTTATTTTGTATTTTTATTATCATGAGTGAGATTGAACCTCTTTTAATGTAGTTTTTTTCTCTGCAAACTCTTCATGTCTTTCACTATATTTCTATTGTCTGTGTATTCACTGTGTAATAATATTTTTAAAATCTTACAATGCAAATTATTGTATTTCTCATTGTCTCTAGCAATTTCTGGAAAATAAGCAAATCATTGAAATGGAGTTTTATGCTAAGGAAAGTATTTTTACATTAGTGACATATTTTATTATATTTACCTAGTCAGCCTTTATGAAAATACACCCATTTGAAGAACCAACCATATTAATGAATTTATTTTGACTTATAAACAATTTAAAATGGATAGAAAATATAAACCCACATTATACAAAATATAAAAACAACTGTGGTCAGTATGCAGAATCTTAAAACACAGATATATAAACATATTCAAATCAAAACAATATGTTGTATTATAAATTGTATTACCACTCTATGACAAACAGAAATAATAATGTCTGGAGAAGTCCTCTAGCCCCTCCACCTACCCTGGGCTTCTAGACTCTGTGGTAAGCTTTTGTTCCATGTCTTTCAAGGGTCTTTTCCTTGATTGCTCAGCTTTCTTGTGAGACTGAACACAAAGAATAGACATCGGTTGATTTCTACTCGGACAATGGCCCAGGCACAGCTGCTGTAGTCCTGGTTTTCCAGGTAATCATGGATTCTTTGGAAGTACATTTTAACTTGTAATCTAAGGTTATCACTACCCAAAGTACCACTTAGCTTCTCTGCTTCCAGTCCCATGAGTGCTTCTAGGTATTCCAGATGTTGATGAAGTTGAATAAGGAATTTCTCCATGTGGTTTTCCTCCCAGCCATCCAGAGAAATATCAGCCCTGAAAATGCTGAAGATTTGCTGAAGCATCTCATGGAGAATGGCCAGAGTATATCCTTTTCAGTGCTGTTGAGAACTCATAGACTTCTGAGGAAGCATAAAGTTTTTCCTGTGTTGTAGACACTGCTGAATTGATGAGGTTTGCAACTTAAAGAGTTTTAAGCTTTCTTGGTTCACTCTTCTTTGCTGTAAAAGAACCAGTTTCAGATCTAGAGAGAAGATAGTGATAGAGGCCAGCAGCACCAACAAAATTTCAAAGAAGTGCTTGATGATCATGGTGAAGGTCAAATATGCTACTTATTTCTGCATAGACTTAGAAAAATTCCAACTCTAGTGTATGTTTGCCTTTCATGCATCTCACTGGAGAGTGTTCTCTTTTGTTGGTTTTGTTTTCTAATGTCGTTCCTCCAAGTTGACATTTTAGATTTTCAGGTTCCCTTTCCATGTTGTTCAGAGTACATTTTCTCCATTTTCCCTATTATGTTGGCTATTTTGAGGAAGTAACTAAAATAACTTTTTCATTGTATGCATTCCTTGAGGAAACTACAGACTAGTCATCCAATACAATCTTTTATTATTCTATTTATTATATACAAAGTTTCTCTGAACACAATGTGCTTTCTAAATGTTTAGTCAAGCTTATTAAAGTTCTTTCACTAAGACTAAGTTTTGTTCAGTACAAGTCTTTCATGGAATAAAACTTATCAAAAGCTTAACAGCACCTATAAAGAGTTTAGGTGAAAAAATTAAAATACCTACACACTACTAAATTTTAAAACCCCAACTAGATCTGTAAATTTTCACAAATACTTGAGGAAATTAATTTAAAAACATGTATCAGTAATCTTAAATTATTTTATCTATCAGTTTAAACTCTAAGATTCTAGGCTATAGAAACAACGTGAAAAAAAGTAGCAAAAGAAGGTTCCTATAATATTATTGCAATGGCAGAATATTAGAAACAACCCATAGCTTCAACAACAGGTGAATGATTACATATATGTTGTTACATCCATATATTAAATGATATATGGATTAAGGTTTTTCCTGTGTTGTAAACCCTGTTGAATTGACAAGGTTTGCAACTTAAAGAGTTTTACGTTTTCTTGGTTCACTCTTCTTTGCTATTATAAGTGATAAATTATATGTGAAGAGAGATTGGGGCATTTGGTTAGTGTATATTCCCTAGAATAGCGATAACTCTGGTGAACTAATGTGAACATCTCTACATTAACAATTCCTCTTAAATTACAAATACCCAGTTCCATATTCTAAGTTTCTCTTAAACAAGCCCTCAATCTACCTTTCCAGTCTTATCCCACTGTTGCTCTAAATATAGCATGAAGGAATCTGAACTCTAGATAAAGTAAGAGATTTAGTATTCCCTTAATACAGCTAGCACTTTGTGTGTGTGTGTGTGTGTGTTTTTATTTTTAGTATTATTTTAATGAATGTATTTTAAAATTGCATTTATTCCAACATAAACTACTTAAGCTACAAATAAAATGTACAGTAGTAGTGCATCCCTCAGGCAACTTTTCCTTTGTATTGGTTTAAAACAATAAAGGCTGTATTTGTAGAGTCTCAGTAAAGCATGTGATCCATCTCTCCACAAGTGATTCCTTGCTTTTCATCAGTATCTTAGGCCTTTAGTAATGGATATCTGTAGTTCCAGCTACTCGGGGGGCTGTGTGTGTCTGTGTGTGTGTGTGTTTATCAATGTTGCTTTCTCTGAAACATCACCTATTGCCTCCTTTACCTCAAGAACCTATCTGTGCAAGGACTAAAGACTACTTGCCCTTTAAGGCCCAGATCTCCCCCAAGGAGCTATAATCTTCTGGATCCCTGCCACTTTTACCTACATTATTTAAGACACATTTCCTGTTCTGTCTTATATTTGACAATGTATTTACCTGTCTTACAAGCTCCCGTGATTAAAAGTCTCTTAAGAGCATGAAATATGTCTGGTAGAATTCAGCTGTGAACCCAACTGGACCTGGGCTTTTTTTTGGTTGGTAGGCTATTAATTTCTGCTTCAAGTTCAGCCTTTGTTATTGGTCTATTCATGGGTTTGACATCTTTCTGGTTTAGGCTTGGGAGGATGCAAGCGTCCAGGAATTTATTTGTTTCTTCCAGGTTTACTGGTTTATGTGCATAGAGTTGTTTTTAGTAATCTCTGATGGTGGTTTGTATTTCTGTGGAATCAGTGGTGATATCCCCTTTATTGTTTTTCATTGCATCTATTTGATTATTCCATCTTTCCTTTTTTAACTGGCTAGTGGTCTATTTTGTTGATATTTTCAAAAAACCAACTCCTGGATTTATTGAATTTTTTGAAGAATTTTTGTGTCTCTACATCCTTCAGTTCTACTCTGATCTTAGTTATTTCAAGTCTTCTGCTAGCTTTCGAGTTTTTTTGATCTTGCTCCTCTAGCTCTTTCCATTTTGATGACAGGGTGTTGATTTTAGATCTTTCCTTGCTTCTCATGTGGGCATTTATTGCTATATATTTTCCTTTAGATGCTGCTTTAAATGTGTCCCTGAGATTCTGGTATGTTGCATCTTTGTTCTCATTGGTTTTGAAGAACATCGTTATTTCTGCCTTCATTTCATTGTTTATCCAGTCAACATTCAAGAGCCAGTTGTTCAGTTTCCATGAAGTTGTGTGGTTCTGAGTTAGATTCTGAATTCTGAGTTCTAACTTGATTGTACAGTGATCTGAGAGACTGTTATGATTTCTGTTCTTTGCATTTGCTGAGGAGTGATTTACTTCCAATTTAGTGGTCAATTTTAGAGTAGGTGTGATGTGGTGCTGACATACTAAGAAGAGCTGGTACCACTCCTTCTGAAACGATTCCAAACAATACAAAAAGAGGGAATCCTTCCCAAATCATTTTATGAGACCAACATCATCCTGATACCAAACTCAGCAGAGACTCAACAAGAAACTAAAACTTTAGGCCAATATCCATGATGAACATAGATGTAAAATCTATCTAGTGCCATATTTCAAAGGGAATGCTTCCAGCTTTTGCCCATTTAGTATATCTGGCACTTGACAAGGATGCCCTCTTTCACCACTCCTATTCAATATAGTACTGAAAGTTCTAGCCAGAGCAATCAGGCAAGAAAAAGAAATAAAGGGTATTCAATTAGGAAAAGAGGAAGTCAAAGTGTCTCTATTTACAGATGACATAATTGTATATTTAGAAGACCACATCATCTCAGCCCCAAATCTCCTGAAACTGATAAGCAACTTCAATAAAGTCTCCGGATACAAAAATCAATGGGCAGAAATCACAAGCATTCCTATACACCAGTAGCAGACTTAAAGAGAGCCAAATCAAGAACGAACTGCCATTCACAATTGCTATAAAGAGAATAAAATACCTAGGAATACAACCAACAAAGAATGTAAAGGACCTCTTCAAGGAGAACTACAAACAATGCTCAACAAAATAAAGGTCACAAATAAATGGAGAAACATTCCATGCTCATGGTTAGGAAGAGTCAATATTGTGAAAATGGCCATACTGCCCAAAGTAATTTATAGATTCAATGCTATCCCCATCAAGCTACGAATGACCTTCTTCACAGAACTGAAAAAAACCACCTTAAACTTCATATGGAACCAAAAAAGAGCCCACATAGCCAAGGCAATTCTAAGCAAAAAGAACAAAGCTGGAGGCATCACACTACCTGACTCCAAACTATACTACAAGGCTATAGTAATCAAAACAGTACTGTTTGGTACTGGTACCAAAACAGAGATATAGACCAATGGAATAGAACAGAGGCCTCAGAGGCAATGCCACACATCTACAACAATCTGATCTTTGACAAACCTGACAAAAACAAGCAATGGGGAAACGATTCCCTGTTTAATAAATGGTGTTGAGAAAACTGGCTAGCCATGTGCAGAAAGCAGAAATTGGACCCCTTCCTGACACCTTACACTGAAATTAATTCCAGATCAATTGAAGACATAAACATAAGACCTAACACCATAAAAACTCTAGAAGAAAATCTAGGCACAACCATTCAGGACATAGGTGTAGGCAAGGACTTCATGACTAAAACACCAAAAACACTGGCAACAAAAGCCAAAACAGACAAATGTGACCTAATTAAACTCCAGAGCTTCTGTACAGCAAAAGAAACAATCATAAGAGTGAAATGGCAACCAACAGAATGGGAAAAAAATTTTGCAATCTACTCATCTGACAAAGGGCTAATATCCAGAATCTACAAAGAACTAAAACAGATTTACAAGAAAAAACCAAACATACCCATTCAAATTGGGTGAAGGATATGAACAGACACTTTACAAAAGAAGACATATATGAGGCCAACAAACATGAAAAAATGCTCATCATCACTGGTCATTAGAGAAATGCAAAGCAAAACCACATTGAGATACCATCTCACGCCAGTTAGAATGGCAATCATTAAAAAATCTGGAGACAACAGATGCTGGAGAGGATGTGGAGAAATAGGAACACTTTTACACTGTTGGTGGGAGTGTAAATTAGTTCAACCATTGTGGAAGACAGTGTGGCGATTCCTTACAGACCTAGAAATAGAAATTCCTTTTGAACCAGCAATCCCATTACTGGGTATATATCCAAAGGATTATAAATCATTCTATTATAAGGACACATGCACATGAATGTTCATTGCAGCACTGTTTACAATAGCAAAGACTTGGAACCAACCCAAATGCCCATCTATGATAGACTCTACAGGGAAAATGTGGCACACATACACCATACAGTACTATGCAGCCATTAAACACGATGAGTTCCTGTCCTTTGTAGGTACATGGATGAACCTGGAAACCATCATTCTCAGCAAACTGATATAAGAACAGAAAATCAAACACCACATGTTCTCACTCATAGGTGGGTGTCGAACAATGAGAACACATGGACACTGGGAGGGAAATAACACACACTGAGGTCTGTTGGGGGGAACTAGGGGAGGGACAGTGGGGGGTGGGGAGTTGGGGAGGGATAACATGGGGAGAAATGCCAGATATGGTGATGGGGTGGAAGGCAGCAAACCACATTGCCATGTATGTACCTATGCAACAATCCTGCATGTTCTTCACATGTACCCCAAAACCTAAAAAGCAATTTTTTAAAAAGTGTGAAATAAACACTGATTACTGTTTTCTTTACTGTCCATACAACTACAGTAGTTGCTTAATAAATGTGTTGACTTGGAACAAATTAATATGTCTGACACAAAGTAATACAAGATGTTGAATATTATCTTTGATCATTTCTCTGTAGGCAGGTGGGTGAAACCCCAAATGTCAAAAATAGACACTTTGTAAACACGTATGGTCTCATTATATGCCAGCTCATCTGCCTGTTTCGTCACTTAGTCTAGTATTAATAAGTTGAAATAAACTGGGTCAGCATCTCCACAGAGGGGTCTTTTCCCTCTCTGAGAGTGAGAAAACTGAGAGAGAGAGAGAGAGAGAGAGAGAGAGAGAGAGAGAGAGAGAGAGAGAGAGAGAGAGAGAGAGAGGAGAGAGAGAGAAAGAGAGAAAAGACCTATAATAATATATTATACAAAAGGAATAACACTTCTTTTCATAACATTATGCTTAATCTGTTTGGACAATAGAATTTTGACTAGTCTGAAAAAAACTTTATTTAATGCTGAGCTTGAGGAAAACTATGAAAATAAATTAAGAATATCAGAAGGGACTCTAATGACGATGAGCTTTGGTCTATAATTCTTTCTCATCATTTTCATTGAATTGACAAAAATGATCTAAATGTTGTTTAACTTCCAAATGATCGGGCATATTCCAGATACCTTTCTGTTACTGATTTCTTATTTGAATATGTTGTGGTTAAAGCATGTAGTTTAAATTTATTGAGACTTATTTTGTGGCTCAGCATATGGTTTATCTTGGTGACAGTTCCTTGCGAACTTGAAATAATAATGTTCTATTTTTGTTGGTTGGACTGTTTTATAAATGCCAATTAGGTTAAGTTGGTTGAAAGTGTTTGAAATTTTCTCTGTCCTTTCTGATGATCTATTTGTTTTATCAACCATCATGAGAAAGGAGTTGAAATCCCTAATATAATTTTAGATTTGTCTATCTCTCATTTCAGTTCTATCAGTTTTTGTCTTATATATTCTAGAACTTTATTATTAGGTACATCATATTTAGGATTATTATGTCCTCTTGATGAATTGGCTCCTTTATTTTAAAAGTCCTTCGGTACCTTCACATGATTCCTTAGTCCTAAATCAACTTTCTCTGATAACCACTTATACCTTTTTTCAATTAGTGTTTGTATGGTATGTCTTCTTTTTGCAACTCTTAATTTTTTAGCTTATTCATATTTTTATATTTAAAGTGGGTTTCTTGTATATAGCATACAGTTGGACATTGTATTTTATTCGGTCTGACAATCTTTGCTTTGCTAGCGTGTTTAGGCCATTATATTTAATGTAATAGTCAGTAGGGCTCAGTTTATAGCTGCCACTTTATTATTTGTTTTCTAACTGCCTATATGTTTTTCTTTCCTTATTTTGGATTGAATGTTTTGTTGTTGTTTATTTATTGTCCTTTTTAATCTCCATTATTGGCTTGTTAGCTATACCACTTTATTTTTTTTGTTTTCACATTAGTTTCTCTAAAATTAAAAATGTACATCTTTATTTAACATATTACAGTTTACCTGCAAATAATATTATAATCCACTTAAAGTACAGTATAAGGATAACAGTATACTTCTATTTCCTCTCTCATTCCTTACATTATGGCTTTCATATATTTTTATTTTAAACCCATGTACATTTTTATTATATTTATCTTAAATAGCCAATTATATTTTACATATTTTTAAATGAGAAAACCATTAGTTTATATTTATTCACAGATTTATAATTTTACCATACTTATCATTATCAGATATTTACTCATACTGTTACCATTTCTGGTGCTCTTAATTTTTGTAGGTCTAAATTTGTATCTGGTATCATTTTTCTTCTACTTGATAAACTTTAATATTTCTTATATCACACATCTGGGATGAACTCTCTTGGTTTTTGCCTGTGTGAAAAAGTATTGTGTCTTCTTTTGAAATACATTTTTGCTGGGTATAGGATCCTAAGTTGATAATTTTTCTTTCATCTTTTTAAAGATGTTTCTCTACTCTTTTGGCTTGCATAATTTCTGAAGAGACTGTGGTCATTCTTAATTTTATTCCTTTATGCATAATGTTTCTTCTTTTTCTCTGGCTACTTTTAAGATTTGCTATCATTATTTTCTAGCAATTTTATTATAATGTGCTTTGATGTGATTTTCTTCTTGTCTCTTTTATAAGGATTATTTTGAGCTTTGTGAATCTGTGATTTTATTATTTCCATCAAATTTGAAAAAGTTTCAGACTTTATTTTTTCTAACATTTTTCTATCTTCATTCCCTCCTTCTGGGACTACATCTCTAGATGTGTTTGACGGTTCAATATTATCATACAGTCCCCTGAAGCTTTGCTCATTTACTTTGCAGTCTTTTTCTCTGTCTTATTTTTAATAATGTCTATTTCTGCCTTCAAGCTCATTGATAATTCCTCTGGTAGTATCTTATCTGTGGTTCATACCATCCAGTATATTTATCACTTCAGATATTATATTTTCATTTGCAGAAGTTGAATGTGTTTCTTTTTCATATCTACATTTCTTTCCTCATCACATTCACCTTTTCCTCTACATTCTTGAGCATATGGGGTACATATATGGGTATTTTACCTCCTTTTCTGATAATTCTGTCATTTGTGTCATTTCTGGGTCTCGTCTTGTCAATTATATTTCTACTCTTCCTATTTTGCTGTATCTTTTGCATGTTTGGTAACTTTTGATTGGATTCCGAGCATTATAAATTTTCCTTTACTGGGAGCTGGATTTGTTAGTTGAATTTTGTTTTAGGATATAGTTGAGTTACTTGGAATTTGGTTCCCCTGATATTTGCTTTGTTAGCATGAGTGAAGCAGACTTTATAATCTAGGGCAATGCCTTGGCAAACCAAGAATATAGTCTTTTGAGGATTCTACTTAATCCTCTCCTTTTTTGTCCTCTGGCTGCTGGAAACATGAAATATTCCCAGCCCTGAGTTAGCACTGGGGACAGCGTGTGCTGCCTGCCTCTTTCTGGGTGTTCTTTTCCTAATCTTGGGTAACTTATTTTACATATATACACAAACTACACATTAGCTAAAGAATCCTAAAGACATTTTTACAGATCTCCGTAGCTCTCATTCATTCCCCGCCAATTTCCCTCTGAGCAGCAATCTCTTCTCCAATATGTTGCTACCTTCCTGTACTCCAAACTATGGCATATCAACTCAGTTAGAACATTGGTCTGTTGGAGTCTCCTCCTCCTTTTGCTGCAGCCTACTAATTTCTACCCAGCATTAAGCTGGAGCAATTGTGGGGCTCACTGTATTTCTTTCCTTTCACTCAAAGATCATTATCATATGCTGCCTGTTATCTGAGGTCTGAAAACTATTTTTCTTATATTTTACTCAGTATTCTAGTTGTTGAAAGTGAGATGATAAATCTAGTTGTCCCTCATGACTAGAAGCGGAGGGTCTCTCATCATAAACAATCTAAAGTACAAGTTGGCAAACTATAGCCTATGGGCTAAATCTGGCTGATCACCTGCTTTTGTAAATAAAGTTTTATTAGAACACAATGATGCTCATTTGTTTATGAAGTGCATATGGCACTTTCATGCTACAATAGCAGAGCTGAATAGTTGTGATAGGAACCATATGGTCTACACAACCTAAAATATTTGCTAACTGGTCCTTTACAGAAAGGTTTGCTGAACCCTGATCTAACAGATTAAAAACAAAATAAAATTGTATTCGAAGTCTAGAAATTTTGAAAATATTTGTATAAAAAAATGTAATCTGGGAGGCTGAGGTGGGTGGATCACCTGAACTCAGGAGTTCAAGACAAGTCTGGCCAACACAGTGAAACCTTGTCTCTATTAAAAATACAAAAATTAGCTGCGCATGGTGGCACACATCTGTAGTACCAGGTACTTGGGAGGCTGAGGCAGGAGAATTACTTGAACCCAGAAGGTGGAGGCTGCAATGAGCCGAGATCACACCACTGCACTCCAGCCTAGAAACAAAGGGAGACTCTGTCTCAAGAAAAAAAAAAAAAAGTAATCTGAAGTAACTGTTAAAAATGTTACATATTTAATATTTTCAAAAAACATGAAATATTTTATACAGTTATCTACCAAAATGAAGACATGTATAGTATAATTAATGAATGTCAAATTTTAATTGACAGTATTTAAAGCATATACTTAACCTTTTTAAAACTTACTATTAAACATTAAAAAGTTTATAAAAGTAAAATTACATGCAATTCTATCTTTCAAGGTTCATATGGATGACAATGTAAAAACATTTTATCACACTTCCAGCATATGTTTAGACCAATATAAATTCAGATTTAAGAGTAAATTGATTAATATTAAGAAATAATTTCCAGCCTTCATGAGTATTCATTGCCAATCCCCATCATAATTTATGAGTCCCTCCTGTTACATAAAGACAAGCAAGAAGATGGACACTTAATACCACTGAGACAAGGTATTCCATTTTGTAAGAATCTATTGCATTTGTGCTGTCCTTGAGGAGGGTTTACTAAGCAATTAATGTGTCTTTTCTCTTTCCTCTGCAGCAAAGTCCCCCACATTCCAAGGCAACATCTCCTTTATAGCATCAGGCATAGTCACTTTTTTGTAGGAGACTGAAAGCAAGAGATGTGGGAAAATGTCTCCCTGGGAACTGAATTGAATTACTAATGAACATGCATATTTAGAGTTATCAGACCATATGTGAGCACTGAGTACCAGATCCTAAGTGATGTGGGTACTAGATTTTTTTTAAAAAGTTGTGTGTGTCTATGTATCTGACAGTGCTCCTTTGTGTGTGCATGCACATGTGTTGTATAAATTGAGTCATGTCTGATATTCAGGGCTCTCAAAAGGGCAAGACCTAGAGTAGAGCAGAGGTCATTCTTGTCCAAATCTAAGGATGGTATTAAACAGATTCACTGCATGCTTATATTACTTAGAGAAAAACAATGGAAAATGTCATAATGATGAAAAAAATGGCTAAGCCTTAAATATCAGTGAGTATGATGAAGTCTTTGAAATAAACAAATGACTCATAGTTTATCTTTAGCTAGAATGGGTTTTTCAATGACTTTTAAATGTACTAAGTGTCAAGTTTTATTTATTCACTTGTTTCCATAAGTTATTTATCATTACCGTCAATCTAAAAAATGTAATACTGTAATTAAAATTGTGATACCTTCTGTGTTTAAAATACATAAAAATAGTTGAAGTTACTAAGGAAGGAATTTTGAATTTAACCAGAAGATGGCAGCATAACATCAATTACTTAGAGGCTGGGATCAACTTCACTTTTGATATTACAAATTAAATCTTACTTAGTGGTCTAAGTAATAATGTATGATCAGCAATACATTACTCAGACCAGGTGAATTGTTCCCATAACACGTTAGATCACTAATCTGTCTAACCCATATTAAGATAATTGCTGGTTAGTATTGTTATATTTCCTTATTTTGCCTTGACTACTCTAATAGAAATGCATTACTTTCTGGCCATCCACTATCTCCTCTTCCTTTCTCGGGGAGCAGCAAACATATTCTGACTTCTCTGTCTACTCTGGGATCTTGTGTTCTAGCCAGACTCCCCAGTGTGCCACATACAGAGTGCCACATCTAGCCTATCTCAAATGCCTCTCTTTGCTCTGGCCTCAGTTATTATTTCAGACAGATATGGCTATTTTTGCCAATGATGTCGACACATCTCTACTCCATTTTCTGAGCATAAACTTTCAAATATTTGACCATATTCATTTATCTATCATAAAATTCCGGAGCTGGAATTGATCTTACATTGGTATCTAATCTCTGCTTCCCTTTCCCTTTTTGAAAAATTCATTCCTAAAGCCAATTGATGGGCAGAACAAGGTAAGCACTGTGCTGGAAAGGGCAGAAAGCCACACTGCTGAAGCTCAGACAGGCGAAGGTGAGTGTTCATGTCGAGAGAGAACCTGGCGTGGTGTTGCACACAGCCTAAGAGTGATTAGAGCATCTGGAGGCGGGCTGCTGTGGGGAGTCATAGCCTGAGAGGAGTGAGGAGAAACATTCTGTAAAACAATTGCCCTGTAATCATTCAAGGTCATGAAAGTCAAGACAGACCCAGCAACTGCTACAGACTAGAGACTAAAGGATATGGCAACTGAAAGCATAGCATGATTCTGTACGGGATCCATTTGCTATTAAGATTATTATTGGGATGAACACACTGGCTTACGCCTGTAATCCCAGTACTTTGGGAGGCTGAGGCAGATGTATCACCTGAGGTCAGGAGTTTGAGACCAGCCTGGCCAACATGGTGAAACCTCATCTCTACTAAAAATATAAAAATTAGCCAGGTGTGATGACAGGCACCCGTAATCCCAGGTACTTGTGAGGCTGAGGCAAAAGAATCCCTTGAACCTGGGAGGTAGAGATTGCAGTCAGCTGGGACTGCATCACTTCACTCCAGGCTGGGCAACAAGGCAAGACTCCATCTCAAAAAAATAAGAATACTATTTGGACAACTGGACAACCAATCTAAATATGAAGACTGAGTATTATATGATGCTAGTGTAACAATGCTAATTTCTGAATTTTGTTGTGGTTATGCAGGGAAAACCTCTTGTCAGTAGGAAACACACATTAAAGTATTCCAGAGTATTGGTGCATCAGGTTGGCAACTTATTTCAAAAACAAAATTCTCTCTCCTATATTTTCAACTTTTGTGATTATTTCAAAGGACAAAAAGTCTGTGCACATTTTTCAATTAAATAATCCACATTTGAGACATGATAACTGAGGCCTAACAGAGCAGAATAGCCTTCTTTTTGTACACTATCATCACCTATACCATTCTCCTTTTCCCTCTTCATAATTTAGGCCAAGAATGGCAAAAGACAGTAGAAAAAAAAAGACAACCACTTCTCATGAAAATTGTATAACATGATACTCAACATATGGGCTTTAATGTGCAACAGAGTAGATTCAAACCCCAACTCTACCACTTGCTTGCTGTGTGGCTTTTGGCAAGCTATTAACTTCTCTGTGTCTCAGTTTCATCAACATAAAGACAAGGATAATAATGGTGTCTCATGGAGTTGTTGTGAAATCTAATTGAAACAATTGACCTAATAAGTTTTGTATAGTGCATGGCATATGATCCATGCACAATAAATGTTATTGTTATTTATGTTAGAAATAATACTATTAATAAACAATGGCACTCTTTTCCACCAAGCGCCGTGTAAGTACTTTCCAAACGTTCTGAGGGCAGCCCCTATTAATCAGTCACAGCTGGAAATAAGATGAAGCCCATTTTCTATTAAGTGCTTTTTCAGCAAATGTCAATTAATCAAAGAAAGAAGAACCAAGTGTGGCCATACTCTAGAAGCACTTACATGAAATTTATTGATCCTCATGTTACTAATTCATTCAAAAAATGTTTATTGATTGCTTATCACGGTCCTAGCATTTCTTCAGGCCCTGTTCAGTTAAAGAGAGAGAAAGATCCCTGGAATGGAGTTTAATTGGATTAGGTAGGGTAAAGGGGGAGAAATAGTAAAGTATAAGCAAATAATATAGCACAGCAGTCCCCGACCTGTTTGGCACCAGGAACCTGTTTTGTGAAAGGTAATTTTTCCATGGACCAGGGTAGGGGAATGGTTTCGGGATGATTCAGGCACATTGTATTTATTGTGTACTTATTTCTATTACTAATATATTGTAATGTATACTAACAATAATTATACAACTCACCATAATGTAGAACCAGTGGGGGTCCTGACTTTTTTTCCTGTAACTATCTCTCCCATCTCGAGTGAAACTATATTTCCCATCTGGAGGTGATGGGAGACAGTGACAGATCATCAGGCATTAGATTCTCACAAGGAGCATGCAACCTAGATCCCTCCGATGCATAGTTCACAATAGGGTTCACACTACTATGAGAATCTAATGCTGCCACTGATCTGACAGGAGGCAGAGCTCAAGAGATAATGTGAGCAATGGGGAGTTGCTATAAATACAGATGAAGCTTTCCTCACTCACCCACAGCTCACCTATTGCTGTGCAGCCCTGGTTCCTAACAGGCTGTGGAGCAGTACTGGTCTGTGACCTGGGGTTTGGGGACCCCTGTTATAGCATACCATATTATATTATAATACCAGGGTAAAATCAATAAGGAGCATCTCTTTTTTTCTAAAGTTATTGACCTTCTGTGTACAGAATGAGACAAATAAATAGCTCAAGATCAATCCTTGAGAAACACCAATATTTAAGGAATGAGTAGAAGAGGAGACCAAAAAGTAAAATAAAAAGTGTCTATACAATCTTTGATAAACCTGACAAAAACAAGCAATGGGGCAAGGATTCCATGTTTAACAAATGGTGTTGGGAAAACTGGCTAGCCATGTGCAGAAAGCAGAAACTGGACCCCTTCCTGACACCTTACACTAAAATTAACTCCAGATGGATTAAAGACTTAAACATAAGACCTGGCACCATAAAAACCCTAGAAGGAAATCTAGGCAAAACTATCCAGGACATAGGAGTCGGCAAGGACTTCATGAACAAAACACCAAGAGCATTGGCAACAAAAGCCAAAATAGACAAATGGGACCTAATGAAACTCCACAGCTTCTGCACGGCAAAAGAAACAGTCACTAGAGTGGATCGGCAACCAACAGAATGGGAAAAAATTTTCGCAGTCTACCCATCTGACAAAGGGCTGATATCCAGAATTTACAAACAACTCAAGCAGATTTACAGGAAAAAAACAAACAAGCCCATTCAAAAGTGGGCAAAGGATATGAACAGATACTTTACGAAAGAAGACATATATGAGGCCAACAATCATATGAAAAAATGCTCATCGTCACTGGTCATCAGAGAGATGCAAATCAAAACCACATTGAGATACCATCTCACGCCAGTTAGAATGGCGATCATTAAAAAATCTGGAGACAACAGATGCTGGAGAGGATGTGGAGAAAAAGGAACACTTTTACACTGTTGGTGGGAGTGTAAATTAGTTCAACCATTGTGGAAGACAGTGTGGCGATTCCTCAAGGCCTTAGAAATAGAAATTCCATTTGACCCAGCAATCCCATTACTGGGTATATATCCAAAAGACTATAAATCGTTCTACTATAAGGACACATGTACACGAATGTTCATTGCAGCACTGTTTACAATCGCAAAGACCTGGAATCAACCAAAATGCCCATTGATAATAGACTGGATTGGAAAAATGTGGCACATATACACCATGGAATATTATGCAGCAATCAGAAATGATGAGTTCGTGTCGTTTGTAGGGACATGGATGAATCTGGAAAACATCATCCTCAGCAAACTGACACAAGAACAGAAAATGAAACACCGCATATTCTCACTCATAGGTGGGTGATGAAAAATGAGAACACATGGACACAGAAAGGGGAGTACTAAACACTGGGGTCTATTGGGGGGAAAAGGGGAGGGCCAGTGGGAGGGGGAGGTGGGGAGGGATAGCCTGGGGAGAAATGCCAAATGTGGGTGAAGGGGAGAAGAAAAGCAAAGCACACTGCCATGTGTGTACCTACGCAACTGTCTTGCATGCTCTGCTCATGTACCCCAAAACCTATAATCCAATAAAAAATTAAAAAAAAAAAAGTGTCTAGATCAGTAAAAGGAAAACCAGTTTTCAAGAACAAAGGATAGTCTAACAGTGTCACACACTGCTAAGTGGGCAAGAAAAGTAAGTACTTGAAACATATGTTGAAGTTAATAACATGGACATTATCAATGACTTTGACAAACAGTTTTCAATAGAGTATTAATGGTGGAAGCCAGATTTCAATGCTTATAACGGGAAATGGAAATAAACAACACAACAATATAGGCTATGCCAACAAAAATGTGATCACTACATGGAAGAGAAAAATTAAGCGAAAATTGGAGTGCGAGGTTCAGTCTTGAAAAGATTTTTTATTTTGTTTTTAAAAATGAGAAATACTCTCTGTTGGTTAAAAGAAACCAGTAGAGAGGGGAATAAATGGAACCAGAGCCTCATGTGGAGCTTGGTCTGTAACAGGAAGGAGGAAAGAATAGGATCAACTCAGGTTCACGTGCAGGTTTAGAAGAGGAAGCTGAGCATTTCATTCTAATGGTTTCTATTTATTTTCTTGGGTAAGTGGAAGGCTGGAGCATGTGAGGGCCATCTACAAGATTAACATGTACCCTGGCACACGCTATTTTCTTTGCTTTGAAACCTGTCTTGTCTTCCAATTCAACTTGTCTTCACCCAGCTGACATGCTCTTACACAGTGTACTTATAGCTCCATTCATAGCTATCATTATAGTCTATAAGATTTGTGACCATTTGATTAATTTTTCTTTCTCCCTTTCCATACAGATGAAGGAAAGCTTCATCTGTATTTACAGCAACTCTCCATTGCTCACATTATCTCTTGAGCTCTGCCTCCTGTCAGATCAGTGGCAGCATTAGATTCTCATAGTAGTGTGAACCCTATTGCGAACTATGCATTGGAGGGATCTAGGTTGCATGCTCCTTGTGAGAAAGGAGCCCTATCTGTTTCTGTATTTTGCTTGCAGTGCAACCTCATAGTATAGCACACTACATACCTAGCCCAAAACACTGTAAGCACCCAATAAATATTTAATAAGTATTGAATGAATACATGAACTTACTCAATAGAGGAGAAAGAGGTATTCTAAGCTTGAAGGGAGAGGGCAAAATTCAGGGTTGTGATAGCAAGAATGTGAGGGACAGCTGGCAAAGATGGGAGAGCTGGCAAAGCTAGGAGAGCAATACTGAGTATCTGCTTAGACTGATGAACCTAAATTGATAGTGGCACCAATTTGCCTTGATTTAAAAAAGCATAGAATGTCCACAGCCCATCCAAGGTTGGGACTTTGGCAGGTGAGAGTCAACTGAATGACAATGAAATAAGGGATTCTAGGGTACTGGTAAGAGAGCTGTAGAAATATTAGACCCCAAAATCTACAACATGTAAGTTTGAATTATACATAGTTGATCAAATTCAGGTGCAATGTAGTCCTCCCCAAACTCTCTGCTCATGTTTAAGTCTTAATATTAGTCTTTAGTTTTAACACTTAACACACAATGTAATATTTAATGCACAAGTGATACTCTTAGATGTACAGCATCATCTACTTAATAAGAATATATTATGTATAAGATACTTCTTGAAGAGCTTTATGTATTTGGTCTCCATCATCTAATTCTTTTCTTTCCCTCTTCTCAGCAGGATTCTCTGGTAAAATATAGTAAAGCAACAGAGACTCTGTTAGCATAAAAACACATCAAAGTTACAAGAAGTGGCCTAGATCTCAAGAGATAATTTTATCCTATAGATGATCCATTGAGACAAAAATTTAAAACCTAAGCTTCTTAAAGATAAATGTTAAAAGGTATACAAACTCTCTAAAAAAATGTAGGCAAGTATGATCATCACAATCCTGAGAATATTTCCTCATGTGGCCAAGAGTGAACCAAATACACAAGCAGGAAAGGGAGGAGAGGTTAAGACAAAGGGAGAATGAAGGGGAGGAGATGAGAGATATGGAACCCTGGACAACAATTTCAGATAGATCTCTGTGGACTGAAAAGCATCTCGTTAAGAGAACTTTAGAGCCACTTTGCATATTCTCTAACTCTAGGTGTGTTCACTGTTGATTAACCATGAGATGGTTTGATTTCTGGGACTAGACAACAAACCCTTGGCTGTCCAAAATTATTTAATTGACACTTAAAGCCCTTACTACGTGCTAGACATTTGTCTAAATAATTCACAAATATTATTAATCATTTATTTAATCCACAAAATTACCCTATGAAGTATTATTATTATCTTCACCGCACAAGTAAGGAAATTGAGCTACTGATATATTAAATCCAAATGTTACATGCATTACTGAGAGAATTAATGTAATATTATTTCTAATCTTTATAATATTCTTGAGAGGCAGGTCTTTTGATAATAAGATCCTTTAAAAAATTAAAATAAAAGAAACCTATGATTTAGAGAAGTGAACATTTCCAAACATAGTTGGGATTTCTACTTCTGGTCATGAGGGACTAACAGGGTCAAGAATTACTCTACTTCTATAAACAATTTAAAAACCAGACAAAATATTTTCAGTCTTTGAAGAATAGCCAGTCCAAGACTGTGATCCCTGAAAGGTGGGAAACAAATGAGGTTTTTTGCCTGGGGGCCAATTTATAGACTGTGTTGCAGGGAGGAGGACCCTTTCTGAGCAATTTCTCTGAGTTCAGGATATAGATAATAAGAGTTTGAGGAAGCCAAAACCTCTAAAATTTGCAAGATGGGGTACCCCAAAGATGGGAGCTACCCAGAGAAAGAATTCTAAAAAATGTTTGTAAGAGTCCCCTTGAGTCTTTGCTAAATGCTAATGTGTACATACACTGGGAAAAGCCCCACAAGGCCCAGCAAGTACAACCTCGAAAGAAAGAGTAATTACTGGGGAGCTTTAACCCAAACAACTTAAGCACACATTCAAGACTGAAAACTGTTCAAGTTCCCACTATCCACAGGGCAAAAGACTCTAAAAGGGCTAAAACTTAAATGTGAGGCTAAATTAGCCTTAAAGACTACTCCAGACTTGTCTTAAAAGAACATAAAAAACAATACTTTAAAGAATCACACTAATCCACAATTACCATAGCTGCCTACTAGAACAAAGTCCCACACTCTCTAAAGAAATACAACAATATCCATCACACAAAAACATACAATCACAATGACTGGCATTCATTGAAAAAGCTACCAGATGTAGGAAATATGAATATATAACCTATAATCAGGAGAAAAATTAATATAAAATAAACAAGATGATAGAATTAGCAAAGATGTTAAAATAGCTATCATAAATAGATGCCAGATATTCAAAGATATAAAACAAATCAAGTATAAAAATAAATGAAAACTAGAGAAAAAGAAAAGTTCAAGATGAAAAATACAATATCTGAAAAGGTCATTAGATAACCAACACAACAAAGACAATCAATAATAAACAGAATGAAAAATCAACTCCATGTGACTCTAAGGTATTATTGTTTTTCATGGTGCATTCAATTGTATGGTGCTCTGTAAAAAGCCACAGCTAACAACAGAAGCATACATATCACCCAAACAGAGGGACCATGAGTAGAAGGGCAAATGTCCATGACACAAGGAAAAGAACAGTTTCAGAATCAAGATAGACATAGGCTCAAATTCTAGCTCTGTAACTTATCAACTAGGTAAACCTGCATGAATCTTTGAATTCATTGAACTCAAATCTTTAAGTTTCTTCCTTCATCTGTTAAATCAACATAGAAAGGCCTACTTCATAAAAAAAATAATTGATATCACAAGTAAGAAAATATCACATTGCTTGGCACATAGACACATAAATCTTTTTTAACAGCTGATACAGAAGAACCCTAAAATTCGCATGCATGTTCAAGAAACTAAATAAATATTGCTAATTAGAAGACCTGACCCAGGCTCAGGAAAAGCTATGGTGGTGGTGATGGTGGTGGTGGTGGGGTATGTGTGTTTGTGTGTAGGGGGTTCGTCCTGCATGGGTCAGATGATATCAGTGAACATATTTTTCTCAGAATAGTATACAAAGTCTTAATGAATACTGCTACTTTGACCTAAAAAAGTTAACAGACATTCTAGGTGGAAATCATCACAGAAAAGGATCTGCCAATATAATTTAGGAAATATAGCAAGTCAACTTTATCTCAGTATTAATACTCTGTTTTTTCCTTGGAACAAACAATGTACTGGAACTGTCAATGTTTTACATTAAGATAATACTGGCTCTAAAGTTGAGCCTACCAAATGTACAGTGCTTGGAGAGAGAATTAACTTTAGTAAGACTCCATTTCTGTAAAAATGAAATGCTGGTAATTGCTTTGCACAGCAATTAAAAAAATTAAATAAGGTGACATGTACAAATTGCCTAGTAAAGACATTAGTAATTTAATAATTTTTTGTTCCCTGACCCTTTGAAGTCCTGTACCAGCTCTCCAACTCATATTTATCTCTCAGTACCAAGAAATCTTCCTTTTGTGAAAACCGAACTAAGCTTCCATTCCACTGGGCCTCTGATGTCAAATTCTTCAGTTTAGAGTTGTCACTTCTTCCTTTCCTGAAGAAATATTTGAGAGATTAAAAGAGACAAACACCAGAGAAGTCATTGTAACCATACAGGGTTTTTGTCACATTTGGAATTCATTAATCTGAGTTTTGAGAAAGAACTCAGTTGACTTCATTCCTTGGAAGAGCAAAGAGAAAAATAAACTAGAACATAATATTAAAAAATTGGAACCTTTGCACTTTGCCTTCCTAATCTGGCCTACATTTTTCGGCTCTAAGCAATTACCAAATGACAGAGTTGTCTAAAATCAATACTGCTTACCTTGTGTAACTACCAGAAATCAGATATGAAGACTGGTGCCTGGTCTGGTCCAAAGATTAATGAGTTTGCTGAGCAACAAAGCCTAACTACCTGGTTACACGTTTTTCTTGGCACAATCAACAGCCAGGACTGAAAGGATGTGTGAAGGCTATGGCCTAAACTGGTTACAGGAAATGCTGAGATTGGTGCAAGTGGTATCAAAAGACCAGATGGGAGGCTATCCAAATGACCTATAGACTGCTATACCAGAAAGCCAAGTTCATCCAAATGCCAGGTAAAAATACTCTTGTAGGCTAAGATAAGAATTGCTGTATCAAACAAGGTGCTTTCTAATAAATCAATTAAAACTAAGACAAGATATTTCTGCTTACAAAATATTAATTAAGAGTATAATATTAGATCTGTAAAGCTCATTATAAAGAATAAAACTGGTGTGTCTGGAGTACAAAGAGGGAGGAGTGTTAAACAGATGTACTTAAATACAACTTCAATTTTTTCTGGGCTTAATTACACTTAAATTTATCTTCATGATTAACTTCCTGAGGGCACCCTAGCTTGACCCCATCTCTCCCTGTCAAACTTCACTTCGACTAACCTAGGAAGCTGGGGAAACCCAATCTGAGCCACTTTCGGCCACATATAAATGCAAAATGAAAGAGGTTATTCTAAAGTCATGAAACTGAAAGACTGCTGCTCAGAGTGGCTTCTCTTGAAATTCAAGAGAAGATGGCTTGGAAGTGGTAACATATACCCAACAACAGGCAGCAATTGGGGCACAGACGGAGCAGGCTGGAAAGATGTCAGTGTCTTTGATAAGCATCCTGTGTGGTGACAGTTCAACAGTTCTCCTGTTAGGGGAAGAAATAAAGGTTCTTAAAAACATTTTAACACACAGAAACAAATGTTCTCTTTGTCACTGTGACTGTGCTGTAGATACTGTCAGGTCATATAATGAAACCATTCATTTGCCTTGGGAATATAAACTGAGCTTCTTCCTACTCATCCCATCTATTCTGAAGGTCAGGACAAGATTAAGATCTCCCTGAAATGAATCAACTCCTGGCTGGAGGTGCACTGATAATTTTCAAAATGGTTTAATTACAGCAGTTTCTGAGGCCCTTAGAATTGTTTTTTCTTTCTGAACCATCAGCATACATATTTATGTACCAAACAGAAAAAAATCATTTTAAAGAAAACAAATTCTGGTAAAGAAGGCAGAAAACAGACACTATGAAATAGTTGCCAGACAGCTATTATTTTGGATTGAGTACCTATATACAAAGTATCGTGGTACTTGAAGACTGAAGTTGCATCACATGGACTTTTAAAAGGGTATAATTTTGAATCATAACTCCACATTATTTTGACTTTCACATTACCATCCCAGTGAAAAAAGTGATTCTTTTCTTAAATGTAAGACTGAACACTATAGTGTTTAAGTTTAGATTAGCAAAATTGAACTTTTCCATTTCTAATTCATGTCTATTTCTCATTAATATATCTGGTTATAACCAGAAAATCACACACTGATGTGAAAAGAAAATGTACTTATGTGCATGGTAGGAAGCCAAGGGCATTAAAAGAGAGACAATAGGTAAAAAGCCTTTTATAATTGTTTGAGATATAAATACAGGTACACTTTCTTAAAAAAATCAGTGATAAACCTTCTGAAAGTCTAAACAATTTTACATTAGACTTTATAATAATTTGTCATTTTATTTAATTATCAGGAGGTAAATCACTAAGATCACTGGTTCTCAGATTTAATGGAACAAATATTTTGCAAGTTGAAGTTGGTGATTTTCTGCTAAAATTAAGTAACAGCAGGCATCTTCCATTTCATACACAAGTTAATGGATAGAGCTTTCTAAATCACAGGCATTTTATCTCATAAATTTGTCTTAGACCATTAATGCAGACAATGATTTATCTTGTCTACTCAAGGTAGTATCTGATTAGCCTATAATACACAATTAAGGTTGTCATAGCAATAATTCATCATGTTCTGTTAAAAGCACCATGACTCCTAGAGGTTCTTTCCCTTAAAGAAGTTAGAGGACAATAGACTAAGACTATTGATCTATTGGCAGATGGGTAATTTCAAGCTGTGAAATAAAGAGAAAGGAGGCTAGGTGTTCTTCCCCTGGGCCTCAAACAGAAATGGGGACACTGGATGTGGTCTGTGGAAATGTAGGACATTACATGAAAGTCAATGTGGACTGTTGTTGGCTGTCTTATCAAAGGATGAAGCTCTAGTGAGTGATACACAATTAACTCTGAGACTTTTCTGGAAGTCAGTGCCATCATTAGTTGGACCTTGTTTCTCCAAAAAAGGAACTTGATTTTTAGGTACTTACTTTGCCTTTGAAATCTAGATTGTAAGGGTTTGAAATGATCATAAATTATATTAACTTAAAAAAATTCTGTCAATAATTTTAACAAATATTTACTGAGTGCCTACCAGTGATAGCACTGAAACCTAGATATTTCAAATTTGATTACTTAGAGATTGGTTTTAATGTTGCATTACATCATTTTTCTTGGCTTTCCTGAGAACAGGAAGTTGCTAGTTTTTAGATTCACTTGTCATTTTGCCATGTCCTAAGAGCTGCAGAAAAAACACACACATACCAAAACATATTAACAAAGAATTACAAATATTAGCTAAAGGCAAGATAAATGCCATGGAAGACTTTGCATTATCAGCATGCTTCTTGATTACTACTTTTAAAAACAGTCCATTAATGTTTTAAAAAAATAAAGAAGGCTAGGATAAATGAATGCTAAACTTTGATTCTGCCTACAGCCATAAAAGGCTATTTTCAGGAGCACAAGAAGGAAAGCAAAGGATGAGATTAGAAACAGGATATTCATGCTATAGCTATAAAATGATTTACTGAGATATTTGGTATTTATAACAGGAATAAAATAAAAGTTGAAAAATCTTGGAAATTTCATAGACTGTTAAGACTGGATGACTTTAATCTAAAAAAATTCCTTTTATTTTCATGGCTTGTCTAATTTCTTCACTCAGCAAATCACTGAAAATAAAATCCATTTGTGGTGTAAGTGTCAGTAGAACTTGATCTAAAGTAGAGCACAAAGTGAAGAGACAGACTCAGCTTCACATCTTCTCCAGAGTTCCTCTAAAATTACTGGAAGCAATAAAATAAGGGATGGTAAAAGAGAGGGCAAACACGAAGTAATGGGAATTTATGTGGGCTCCGTTTGGAAAATGTGAGGAAGAAGAGGGGAAAAAAAATCTTTAAAGTTTAAGGGTTTTTTGAACATTAGCAATCCTAAATCTTTTAAGTATGTGGTTTGAAGGACAAAGTCCATTATGAAAAAGAGAAAATCAAGAATTGGGGTCATAACTTTTAAAATCAAGACAACTATTTTAGTGTTTGTGGAAGTTCTGTTAAATATGAAAGTAGGAATATAATTTAAAATTTTTACGTTTACTTGGATATCAAAATACTTCGATCCAGTGATGACATTTGGTTAAGTGTAGGCAGAAAAGGCTCACATCCCTTATGAAGAGGAAATGCCCCGTTCATAATTCCTATGACTGAGTCAGCCACACTGTGTAGCAGGCTGGAGGTGGTTGGACCAGAGGTGGTATATATAACCAAAGGGCTGCCTATGTAAGAAACCTATAATGAGGTCTGGTCCAAAAGGAAAACTGGACCCATCAGGTTTTCTCTTGGGAACTGGAACTGGGATAGATAAAGACTCTGCTACAATAAACAGTGGGAGGTGAAGCTGAAAGCTCAGGATGTAGAGACAGGTGATTGTACCCATATGATTCTAAGACAAGCCTATTGGTAAGATAAAAATAAGTAAGAAAGGATAAAGTGAAAAAGACTCTCAGAGGGGAGCAGGGAAGCATTGGGCAATAGTCATACAGAAAAGGACAGAGAGGAAAAGAGCATACCCTTAAAGCTGCTTTGGTTACTGACATCATCTGGTCCCAGGTCTTATGGATTCTTACACTGGAACCCTTCTCCTCTAGGTAGCTGGGGCAGGCATCCGATTAATAAAATAGAGCTAACCAGAGAAGTTTATATAATAAAGCACTCCTAGAAAGCCTGAGCAGAGAAATGTGTCCTCATTTATTGAAAGCGACTGCAGCATTTTGTGTGTGTGTGTGTCTGTGTGTGTGTTTACACCTTACAAGCTGACTCCTTGGAAGTACTTTGTATATAAAACAGAATAATTGATAATTGCTACGACAGATATTCATCAAATGTGTTATATGTGCAATGTTTTGTACTAGGTACTATGAAAATATAAATATACAAAGAAGACATGCACTCTATCTTCAAATAATACTTTGAGGAGGAGCTCGTTTTTCTCACTCAACCACAAATAAGCTGAAGAATAAATTTTGCCCTTCACACATGGCAGATGCACAATGATGTTTTACATAAACAAATGCTTTATATGATTGAATCACATACAAAAATGCTTTTGGGATATGTAGGAAAAAGCAATTAAAATAAGAGGATCAGGGAAGATTTTATCAAAGAAATTGCCATTCTCACAGGGCATTATAGAATGGGCAGCTTTTCAGTACAAAGAAACATGGAAAAATACACAAAATGGAATGAAGAAGTGAACGTGTGTTAGATTTTTTAAACTGTCTGCTTTGTTTAGGGCACCTGGGAGATGCAAGAGGAAAGATGGTTTGGTGCAAATTTGTGGAGCACACTAAAGGCCAAGGAGTTACTACTTTATTTAGTAAATCAGGAAGACACGAAGATCATCAAATGTATATATTTTTTTTGTTTTTTAATTTTTTATTGGGTTTTAGGTTTTGGGGTACATGAGCAGGGCATGCAAGACAGTTGCATAGGAACACACATGGCAGTGTGCTTTTCTTTCCTTCTCCTCTTCACCCACATTTGGCATTTCTCCCCAGGCTATCCCTCCCCACCTCCCCCTCCCACTGGCCCTCCCCGTTTCCCCCCAACAGACCCCAGTGTTTAGTACTCCCCTTTCTGTGTCCATGTGTTCTCATTTTTCATCACCCGCCTATGAGTGAGAATATGCGGTGTTTCATTTTCTGTTCTTGTGTCAGTTTGCTGAGGATGACGTTCTCCAGATTCATCCATGTCCCTAAAAACGACACAAACTCATCATTTCTGATTGCTGCATAATATTCCATGGTGTATATATGCCACATTTTTCCAATCCAGTCTATTATCAATGGGCATTTTGGTTGATTCCAGGTCTTTGCGATTGTAAACAGTGCTGCAATGAACATTCGTGTACATGTGTCCTTATAGTAGAACGATTTATAGTCTTTTGGATATATACCCAGTAATGGGATTGCTGGGTCAAATGGAATTTCTATTTCTAAGGCCTTGAGGAATCGCCACACTGTCTTCCACAATGGTTGAACTAATTTACACTCCCACCAACAGTGTAAAAGTGTTCCTTTTTTTCCATATCTTCTCCAGCATCTATTGTCTCCAGATTTTTTAATGATCGCCATTCTAACTGGCGTGAGATGGTATCTCAATGTGGTTTTGATTTGCATCTCTCTGATGACCAGTGACGATGAGCATTTTTTCATATGATTGTTGGCCTCATATATGTCTTCTTTCGTAAAGTGTCTGTTCATATCCTTTGCCCACTTTTGAATGGGCTTGTTTGTTTTTTTCCTGTAAATCCGTTTGAGTTCTTTGTAAATTCTGGATATCAGCCCTTTGTCAGATGGGTAAACTGCAAAAATTTTTTCCCATTCTGTTGGTTGCCGATCCACTCTAGTGATTGTTTCTTTTGCCGTGCAGAAGCTGTGGAGTTTGATTAGGTCCCATTTGTCTATTCTGGCTTTTGTTGCCAATGCTTTTGGTGTTTTGTTCATGAAGTCCTTGCCTACTCCTATGTCCTGGATAGTTTTGCCTAGATTTCCTTCTAGGGTTTTTATGGTGCCAGGTCTTATGTTTAAGTCTTTAATCCATCTGGAGTTAATTTTAGTGTAAGGTGTCAGGAAGGGGTCCAGTTTCTGCTTTCTGCATGTGGCTAGCCAGTTTTCCCAACACCATTTGTCAAACAGGGAATCCTTTCCCCCTTGCTTGTTTTTGCCAGGTTTATCAAAGATTGTATAGTTGTAGATATATTGTGTTGCCTCCGGTGCCTCTGTTTTGTTCCATTGGTCTATATCTCTGTTTTGGTACCAGTACCATGCTGTTTTGATTACTGTAGCCTTGTAGAATAGTTTGAAATCCGGTAGTGTGATGCCCCCCGCTGTGTTCTTTTTGCTTAGAATTGACTTGGCTATGCAGGCTCTCTTTTGATTCCATTTGAAGTTCATGGTGGTTTTTTCCAGTTCTGTGAAGAAAGTCAATGGTAGCTTGATGGGGATAGCGTTGATTCTGTAAATTACTTTGGGCAATATAGCCATTTTCACGATGTTAATTCTTCCTAACCATGAACATGGAATGTTTCTCCATCTGTTTGTGTCCTCTGATTTCGTTGAGCAGTGGTTTGTAGTTCTCCTTGAAGAGGTCCCTTACATTCCTTGTGAGTTGTATTCCAAGGTATTTTATTCTTTTTGTAGCAATTGTGAATGGCAGTTCGTTCTTGATTTGGCTTTCTTTAAGTCTGTTATTGGTGTAGACGAATGCTTGTGATTTTTGCACATTGATTTTATATCCTGAGACTTTGCTGAAGTTGCTTATCAGTTTCAGGAGTTTTTGGGCTGAGGTGATGGGGTCTTCTAGGTATACTATCATGTCGTCTGCAAACAGAGACAATTTGGCTTCCACCTTTCCTATTTGAATACCCTTTATTTCTTTTTCTTGCCTGATTGCTCTGGCTAGAACTTCCAGTACTATATTGAATAGGAGTGGTGAAAGAGGGCATCCTTGTCTAGTGCCGGATTTCAAAGGGAATGCTTCCAGTTTTTGCCCATTCAGTATGATATTGGCTGTTGGTTTGTCATAAATAGCTTTTATTACTTTGAGATACGTTCCATCGATACCGAGTTTATTGAGGGTTTTTAGCATAAAGGGCTGTTAAATTTTGTCAAATGCCTTCTCTGCATCTATTGAGATAATCATGTGGTTTTTGTTTTTGGTTCTGTTTATGTGGTGAATTACGTTTATAGACTTGCATATGTTGAACCAGCCTTGCATCCCCGGGATGAATCCTACTTGATCATGGTGAACAAGTTTTTTGATTTGCTGTTGCATTTGGCTTGCCAATATTTTATTGAAGATTTTTGCATCTATGTTCATCATGGATATTGGCCTGAAGTTTTCTTTTCTTGTTGGGTCTCTGCCGGGTTTTGGTATCAGAATGATGTTGGTCTCGTAAAATGATTTGGGAAGTATTCCCTCTTTTTGGATTGTTTGAAATAGTTTTAGAAGGAATGGTACCAGCTCCTCTTTGTGTGTCTGGTAGAATTCGGCTGTGAACCCGTCTGGACCTGGGCTTTTTTTGTGTGGTAGGCTCTTAATTGCTGCCTCAACTTCAGACCTTGTTATTGGTCTATTCATAGTTTCAGCTTCCTCCTGGTTTAGGCTTGGGAGGACACAGGAGTCCAGGAATTTATCCATTTCTTCCAGGTTTACTAGTTTATGTGCATAGAGTTGTTTGTAATATTCTCTGATGATGGTTTGAATTTCTGTGGAATCTGTGGTGATTTCCCCTTTATCATTTTTTGTTGCATCTATTTGGTTGTTCTCTCTTTTATTTTTAATCAATCTGGCTAGTGGTCTGTCTATTTTGTTGATCTTTTCAAAAAACCAGCTCTTGGATTTATTGATTTTTTGAAGTGTTTTTCGTGTCTCAATCTCCTTCAGTTCAGCTCTGATCTTAGTTATTTCTTGTCTTCTGCTGGGTTTTGAGTTTTTTTGATCTTGCTCCTCTAGCTCTTTCAATTTTGACGATAGGGTGTCAATTTTGGATCTCTCCATTCTCCTCATATGGGCACTTATTGCTATATACTTTCCTCTAGAGACTGCTTTAAATGTGTCCCAGAGGTTCTGGCATGTTGTGTCTTCGTTCTCATTGGTTTCGAAGAACTTCTTTATTTCTGACTTCATTTCATTGTTTACCCAGTCAACATTCAAGAGCCAGTTGTTCAGTTTCCATGAAGCTGTGCGGTTCTGGGTTGGTTTCTGTATTCTGAGTTCTAACTTGATTGCACTATGGTCTGAGAGGCTGTTTGTTATGATTTCAGTTGTTTTGCATTTGTTGAGCAGTGCTTTACTTCCAGTTATGTGGTCAATTTTAGAGTAGGTGTGATGTGGTGATGAGAAGAATGTATATTCTGTGGATTTGGGGTGGAGAGTTCTGTAAATGTCTATCAGGTTTGCTTTCTCCAGGTCTGAGTTCAAGCCCTGGATATCCTTGTTGATTTTCTGTCTGGTTGATCTGTCTAATATTGACAGTGGAGTGTTAAAGTCTCCCACTATTATTGTGTGGGAGTCTAAGTCTCTTTGTAAGTCATTAAGAACTTGCCTTATGTATCTGGGTGCTCCTGCATTGGGTCAATATATGTTTAGAATCATTAGCTCTTCTTGTTGTATCAATCCTTTTACCATTATGTAATGGCCTTCTTTGTCTCTTTTGATCTTTGTTGCTTTAAAGTCTATTTTATCAGAGATGAGAATTGCAACTCCTGCTTTTTTTTGCTCTCCATTTGCTTGGTAAATCTTCCTCCATCCCTGTATTTTGAGCCTTTGTGTATCCTTGCATGTCAGATGGGTTTCCTGTATACAGCACACTGATGGGTTTTGGATTTTTATCCAATTTGCCAGTCTGTGTCTTTTGATTGGTGCATTTAGTCCATTTACATTTAGGGTTAATATTGTTATGTGTGAATTTGATACTGCCATTTTGATGCTAAGTGGCTGTTTTGCCTGTTAGTTGTTGTAGATTCTTCATTATGTTGATGCTCTTTAGCATTTAGTGTAATTTTGGAATGGCTGGTACTGGTTGTTCCTTTCTATGTGTAGTGCCTCTTTTAGGAGCTCTTGTAAAGCAGGCCTGGTGGTGACAAAATCTCTGAGTACTTGCTTGTTCGCAAAGGATTTTATTTTTCCTTCACTTCTGAAGCTCAGTTTGGCTGGATATGAAATTCTGGGTTGAAAGTTCTTTTCTTTAAGAATGTTGAATATTGGCCCCCACTCTCTTCTGGCTTGTAGTGTTTCTGCTGAGAGATCTGCTGTGAGTCTGATGGGCTTCCCTTTGTGGGTAACTCGACCTTTCTCTCTGGCTGCCCTTAGTATTTTCTCCTTTTTTTCAACCTTGTTGAATCTGACAATTATGTGCCTTGGGGTTGCTCATCTTGCAGAATATCTTTGTGGTGTTCTCTGTATTTCCTGCATTTGAGTGTTGGCCTGTCTTGCTAGGTGGGGTAAGTTTTCCTGAATGATGTCCTGAAGAGTATTTTCCAGCTTGGATTCATTCTCTTCGTCCCCTTCTGGTACACCTATCAAACATAGGTTAGGTCTTTTCACATAGTCCCACATTTCTTGGAGACTTTGTTCATTCCTTTTTGTGCTTTTTTCTCTAATCTTGGTTTCTCGTTTAATTTCATTGAGTTGGTCTTCGACTTCAGATATTCTTTCTTCTGCTTGGTCAATTCGGCTATTGAAACTTGTGCATGCTTCGCAAAGTTCTCGTATTGTGTTTTTCAGCTCCTTTAATTCATTCATATTCCTCTCTAAGTTATCCATTCTTGTTATCATTTCCTCATATCTTTTTTTAAGTTACTTAGTTTCATTGATTTAATATATGTTCTTTTAGCTCACAAAAGTTTCTCATTATTCACCTTCTGAAGTCTAATTCCATCATTTTGTCACAGTCATTCTCCGTCCAGCTTTGTTCCCTTGCTGGTGAGGAGTTTTGGTCCTTTCTAGGAGGCGAGGTGTTCTGGTTTCAGGTGTTTTCCTCCTTTTTTCACTGGTTTCTTCCCATCTTTGTGGGTTTATCCGCTGGTCATCTGCGTAGTTGCTGACTTTTCGATTGGGTCTCTGAGTGGACACCCAGATTGTTGATGATGAAGTATTTCTGTTACCTGGTTTTCCTTCTACCAGCCTAGCCCCTTCGCTGTACGACTGCTGAGGTCCACTCCAGGCCCTGCTTGTGTGGGGTGCACCTCTAGCAGCTGTGGCACAGTGAGGGATGCTACCCATTTCTTTTTCTGCTATCTTTGTCCCAGGATGATGCCTGCCAAATATCAGTCTTTTGGATATAGAGGGGTCAGGGAGCTGCTTGAGGAGACAGTCTGTTCTTTTTAGGAGCTCAATTTCTGAGCTGTGAGCTCTGTTGTTCATTCAGGGCTGTTAGGCTGCTATGTTTGATTCTGCTGCAACAGAGCTCATTAAAAAAAACCCTTTTTTTCTCAAATGCTCTGTGTTGGGGGGTTTGGGCTTTATTTTTCGATGTCCGTTGAGGTGTCCTGCCCAGCTAGGAGGCAGACTAGCCACTGTTTGCCTGCCGAGTCTCTGCCCTGCTGTTGTGTGATTCGCCCTGTTCCTGCAGGCTCTGCTGTGGTCTCCGCCACGCCCTGCGGCAGAGTCTCTTCGTTGTAGCGTGTTGCCTCGGCAACGGCAGGCTGCGTCAGCAGTGGGCGTGTATCTCAGTAGGGACGGGTTGCCTTGGCAATGGGAGGCTGTGTCTGCAGTGGGCGTGTATCTCAGTAGGGACGGGTTGCCTCGGCAACGGCTGGCTGCGTCAGCAGTGGGCGTGTATCTCAGTTTGGGCGGGTTGCATCAGTAGTGGTGGACGCCCCTCCCCCACAGAGCATCTCGGACCGTCTGCTTGGGATAGTTTGAAATCGCGGTTTTGTTCGTCCCACTGGGTACCCCGAATGCTCTGTCCCTGCAATCCCCTGGGCTGGCCTACTGTCCAAGTCTCGTTCAGTCTCAAGTCCAGCCCTCTCAAGTCTCAGGTTTCCGGTTCAACAGGGCACCCGGACAAGCGCGCCCTGTGGGGATTGCTGGGAAGGGCTGGCCGCCGCCGCCCGGGCTGCCGGCTTCACCAGGCAGACTTACTGCCTGGTGTCCTGTGTCTTTTTTATACTTGGGAGTTTCCCCGTTCTGTGGGCAACAAAGATCAGTCTGGAAATGCAACTCCGACTCACCTCTTTGCAGATTCAACGAGAGCTCCAATCCTGGGTTGTTCTCACAGCACCATCTTGAGTCCTCCAAATGTATGTTTTAGGAGGAGAACTCTAGCAGACATGGAAAACAGGTTCAGACTGGGAGAAGGGCAGGAAATAGAAGCTGGGAGATGAATTAGAATATTTTAAGCTGGCCGCTTGTGAGCTGCGTATGAGCAAAGGCAATGGCAGCAATAATGGGAAGCAGTGACTGTACTTGAGAGACACTGCTGAGATGTAATCAACAGGATTTGACACATGATTAGATGGGGAGGAGGTGTCAGTATAGGTAAGAAAAAAAATAAAAAGTAACGTTCAGGTTCCCACTGTGAATGAGTGACAAAGCTTTTAACCAAGATAAGAGAAGCAATTTAGATTGGAGTGTGTTTCTGGTTTTCTAAGGATTGGGTTTGTGGTACCAATTGCACAACCATTTGAGGGGATTTAAAAAGCAGCTAGAAAATGCAAAATTGGAATAAAGCAGAGACGTCTGGACTAAAAAAGGTAGGTGGGAGATCTTCAGTGTTTGTAAGAGCTGAAAACCAAGTGATAGATACGCATGCCCTAGGAAGAATGAGAAATCAAGATTTAACATTGGAAAACTATTGAAAATATGCTTTAAAAGGAAGAGTGAATTCTGTGACTAGTCAGAAGACTGAGAGACAGTTGTTAGAAATGTGATGAATAAGTGGTGTCATGGACATCAAAATGGGAGCCTTGGGGGAACTAATGGTCAACAATGTGAGTGACTGCTGGGTTCGATGACTATTCAGTCTCACCTTTGGAAGCAGCAGTTAAATCTGAGAACAGAGGATAGACTGCAAGGGGTCATAAAGAAACAGAGGCAATAAATATTAGCTCTTTTTGCTAGAAGTTAGGGCACAAAGGGAATGTGAAGCATGGGCCAGTAACAAAAAGGAGTGACAGCATCCAAGGAAGTTTAATTTTAGATATATGAGAGAACAGAAGTGAATAAACCAGTATAGAGAATGTGACTATCCAAGAAAAAAAGTTTTGTTTTATAAGGCAGTGACATTAAATCCTTTAATGGCCCCTAATCTCTCATGATATTGCCTGTACTTTTAATAAAGCATAGGAGACCTCTGTTGGGCCCCATCCCTGTGTTGCATATCCTGTTTCCTCCTTTCCTCACTGTTCTCAACATTCCAGACATGTCAGGTGTTGATATGCCAAAATTTCTAGCTTCAGGGCGCTCACATATGCTGTCTGGGATACTCTTCCCCTCCCCCCACCTCTTTTTCTTCTTGCCTCAACTTCTATATTTCTTCCTTAAATTGGTTTTCCTTTACCACTTCCTGTCTAAATTAGGTGTCTTTGTTATGTTTCCATACACACACACACACACACACACACACACACACACACGAAAATCATTCCCCATAATAACCAAACTTGCAATGACTTGATTATCTTAGACTGCAAGTCATGGAAATGTACTGACTATGTATGGTACACGGGAGGTGCTTAAAAAATATTGAACAATGAATAAATAACTGGAAAAAATCTAGGTCGTGGAACAGAAAGTCAGAAAAAGGTTTTCTGTGCTTCTAATAAAACTGATAGTACTTTTACATTCAGCTCAGGTAATGATACAAGAAAGAGTTACCTAATTCAAAATAATTATAAGCACTATGTAACAATTTTGAATGTGTTACCTTTAGCAAAATATTCATCTATATATTCTAACACTTCAATTTTAATACGTGGGCTTTCTTATTATTCCATTTGTGCCCTTACCACTACATTTGCTTCCTTTGTTTTTACTTCTTTTTCATTCTTAAGTATCGACTCTTCTTTCAAGTACGTTAGACCTAGATCTTCTTCCCAAAATAACCTCTGTTTCTCCTTCATCCAGCAATAGCTCACCCAAATTTTTTTGGGTGAGCTATTGCTGGATGAAGGACAAGTCTTGAAATTACAATATTTGAGTTTCTAATTTACCTTTTACAAATCAGGAAAGGTTATCAAGAGGAAAAGCAGGTGAGAAAACACAGGCAGAGATCACTCTGGATCACACAAATTCCATGAATGCTCTTCTATAAAAACTTTCCGTGGTCGGGTAGTAATTTGGAATCAGCAAGTCCAATCACTCATTTTTTTTTTTTTTTTTTGCAAAGCTAAGCAATTAGATAGAACATATTTCCAAAGAATGCAAACCACGAAGGTGGCTTGCTTCCAAGTAACTACATCATTTTCCTGTAATGCCATCCCAGTTTGTTTCCTCATGCATGCTTGATGATTCTCCTCACTATGGATCTTTTTGGACTTCTAGATTTTGACTCCTCAACTTAGCAAATTATCTTTATTGGCATTTTTCTAATTTGCATATCATAAGGCATTATGTAATCATTGTAAGGCAAATACTCTGTTACTCACTGATATAAACTGAGAATCTGAAGGTTTTCTAGACTATTTAAGGGCTTCTGCTTTTGTTGGATACATGCAGATTATGTGCCTGCTCTGAGTGTAAACTGCCACTAATTGGCAATATCTTAAAAAAAAAATACACCTGCCCAGATACTTACTCAAATACTCAGATTGACTAATGAACTTATAATGAACTTTCTTACCATTCACCAACTGGGCTTTACTCTCAAGGACATAAGAAGTACAGTCTTTACATCTGGGAAATATTAGTAGTTCTTAACAGTAAAAATACATGACCATATATGTAGTTCATGGGCAAAACCCTAACTCCCTTTAAACTAAAATTTTCTTCATCTAAGAATAATACCTAACCATACTTATGAAACTGAACCATGCATTCAAGAAACTTAGGTAACATCTAATGTGTCCTCTATAAAGTCTTCCCCAGCTACACAACAGATGGATCTTGCTTACTCACACTCCTATTAGATTTCCTGAAGTTTGGCTACTTGAGCACCACTTTCACAATTTTTGTCATATTCCTTGACTATAAACATCTTAATGTCTTATTTGAATTAATTTTTTAAACATTAAAACAAACTTACTTTTAAAAGGAGATACTATGTATTTTTCTAATATATAGCATTAAATAAATACACAAAATATTTATAAATAAATAAGAATATCATCTAAGTTTCAGTGAAAACTGAAAATTCTTTGGTTTTAATGGTTTTGTTTTGTTTTACAAGACAGGGTCTTGCTATGTTAATCAGGCTGGCCTAAATTCCTGGGATGCAGCCATCCTCCTGCCCCAGCCTCCAGAGTAGCTGGGATTATAAGTGTGTGCTACTGTTCCTGGCTTTAATGTGGTTTTAAGACAAGTGGTGATTCAATAGGAAATCCATTGTAGTGGATCCTCTCAGCCTGCCCACATTTCTGCTTCTGCATTCCTAGATGAGATAGCTGAAAGGACATGGTCTCAACACACAAATCTATCATTCTAGCTGCTACAAATATAACAGAAAACGATGAAAATTCTACAAATTAAAACAGCATAGCCAGGCTTAGAAAAAAAATATTTTAATTTTTTAAAAATTTTAATTATTTCAAAAGCAAACTTTTGTAGGAATGAAAGGAAAGAAGGAGGGTTGAGCAGAATTTATAAACCATATCTTAGAACTTTTACTTTGGCATAGCCAGGCTTAGAATAAAATATTTTAATTTTAAAAAAATTTTAATGATCTCAAAAGCAAACTTTTGTAGGAATGAAAGGAAAGAGGGAGGGTTGAGAAGAATTTATAAACCATATCTTAGAACTTTTCCTTGCATAGCTTCTTACCATTCTCAAAGCAGTTTTATATATTTTACCTGTTTTGAATTTCATAACAAGCCAATATGAGTCATAGAATAATTATCATTGTATTCTAGGCTTTTAAATAGAGTAAGAGAAGCAGGACCTTTCCTCAATATAAAACTAAAATACCACATTTCTTCTGTTTTTGACTGGAATTAATTAGCAAATAAGTGATTCAGTTTGGCTGAGAACAAAGGTTATCTACCTTCTACCTAGACTCTGCTGTTTCTCACATTTAAGTTAGACAAAAACAATATAAAGCAGTAGGACATGGAAATAAATTTAAATACAATTACTTTAAAAAACATTTTTTTAACAAATTGTCTTCCAATTTGCTTACATAGTTTTCACAGCTGTATTTTGCTTTCCCTCTTTTCTTTCTAATATATGATATAAACTCTCCTGCTATTACCCCCAATTGACAAATAATAAAACAGATTAAATAATCTGTCCCAATTCATGCACAGGGCCAGAAAATGGCAGAACTGGGACTAGAACCCAGATCTTTGTGCATTTCATTCTGACACCCTATTATACCACACTACCTCATAAAGGAAAAGATATCTCAATTTTTTAAATCTGCAAGAATAAGTAATAGCTCAATTTATGATCCTTTAGTTTACAGAAAGACTTATCACAGTAAGAGTCACAAAAATTTTGAAAATTCCCCTTCTGCATTAATTAGACCTAGTCTGTAGCCCAAAGGAGCTCATATATCATTTACAATTTGACAAAAATCCCAGAGAAGGAAGACTATTTAGAGACAAAGGGTTTGGGTTAACATCAAGTCAATCACACACACAAAAAAAACTAAAACATTTTAAAAATTATAATATGGGCCAATGGAGAAAAAAATCATTGAAGTTAAAAACTCTGCAGAAACATATCACCATCACCTCATACATGGTGCAGTGAGTACTCCTGTGGATAGTTATAAGGCTGTTTATGTAAGAAACCTCAGAGTATGAAGCACAATTACAAAGCCTTGTTCCAGTTTTCCATAAGCACAGATACAGTGGGAAAGCAGGCTGCATTGACGACCACGACCAAGTTTTATATTGGGAATTGTACAAGATTTTAAAAAATCTGCCCGCTGACTAAGGACAGTATAGTTTTTGTTGTTGTTTGTTTTTAAGCTGGAGTCTTGCTCTGTCACCCAGGCTGAAGTGCAGTGGTATGATCTCAGCTCACCCAACCTCCCCTGGCTCAAGTCATTCTCCTGCCTTAGCCTCCCAAGTAGCTAAGATTACAGGCACATGTCAATGCACCTGGCTAATTTTTGTATTTTTAGTTGAGACAAGGGTTTCACCACGTCTGCCAGGCTTGTCTCGAACTCCTGACCTCAGGTGATCCACCTGTCTCACCTCCCAAAGTGTCGAGATTACAGGCGTGAGCCACCCCGCCCAGCCTCAAACTACAGTTCTTTGTCAAGCTGGATGAGAATCAATAGGAGGATTCTAATTAAAAATGAAGATTCTTGTCTCATACATCTCAGCCAAGATGTATTAAATCAGAATGTCTAGGGAATGGTTTGGGAATCTGCATTTCTAAACAAGCTCTTTAGGTGGCTGATAATACAACAATGAAGTTTAAAAACCACTGACTTCGAGAAGTTACTGGACACTTTAGAATATTAATTTTTAGTCTCTTACACTGATGTTCCCAAGTTTTAGGGATTTGGGTTTCTCTCCGCAAACACTGTTCACTTGGAATCGAAAAAGAAGCTTCAGGTGTTTAGTAATTAGAGTAAAACATATTCAGATGCGGAGGATTGTGCTTAGCAAGTAATGTTCATTTCCACACATGGAACCCTCTCATCAACTATGCTGGGGTCAAGAAGTCACTGGATATTTCTGTAACTGATGTAGGTGAGGGTATATGGAACTCTGCAAAAGGCAAAAAAAGCCCAAATAAACTCATGAAACAAGTTTTTAAAATTAAGTCATAGGTAAAATAAATAAATAAACCAGTTCTTGTAATAAACTGTATGTCCTGGCCAATTGACTCTGCAACAAATTATCTTTACTATCAAGATAAAGAAGGAATAAGGCACTATGAATCTCAATTTTCAGCTAGAGCTGTTTTGTGAGTTCTTTAAATTCTTCATAGGCAAGATCAGCTTGTACAACGATGTCTTTAAATGAATTATCCTTATATAAAGAGATGCTTATAAAAGTTGTAGACTAAAACTACCTCACTTTTGTGCTATACATTTTTGTTAAATTAACAGAATTATGTGCCAGGGGTTTCACCAATCACATTTGTAATGTGAAAAATATAAGTATTTGACATCTCTTTTGCATCAGAGTAGAGTTTCAAAAATATGTACTGAGAGCCTATGTGTCACACTCTACGGATGCAGTGGTTTTCCCTAACAAGGTCCCTGACCCTCAAGAAGCTTATATAGTAGTATGTGAGAAATGACACTAAACAAGTAAACAAATATGTTTCAGGGAGCACTAATGTTTCTGAAAAAAACATTATCAGAGTAATGGGATAAAGGATGACTGGAGTGCTGAGGATTTTAGATAGCATGGTTACAGAAGGCTTCTCTGAGGAGATAATGTCCTCACTAAGATTAATATACTCAAAAAAGGCATGAAATAATGGTATAATGTGATCTTTCTAATCCTCTAGGGTTAGTGGCTATTGTTCTGTATGTTCATTTCTAGCTAGTAACCTCAAGAATTAAAAGAACAAAACAAGGTGTTAAATATAGAAGCCAACAAGATTGAAACAATACATCTATATACACTTTAGATTAGGAAAGTACCTAATGCTACTTACAGTACTTAATTGTCATATTGGCTTTCAAATGATGCATTTAAATCAATTATCCTTATACAAACAGATGCTTATAAACATTGTAGATTTAAATTGCCACACTTTTGTGTTATACATTTTTGTTAAATTAGCAGCTTAGTTTAATATACTCTAAGAGGCATGAAATGATGGTATAATGTCATCTTTCTATATGTTTTAATTACCTCAGTAATAATAAATAATGACAACTGAGAATAGTGATTGCTATTTTATTTCTTGGAAAAACATTAAAATTAACAAGAAATTTTATTTATTAAAAGCAAATCTTTTTATTAAAACTTCAATGCTTAAAACATATCAAACAGTGTTTACCAAACATTAAAATACAATCATATTTATTGAACATTATTATTCTTTAAAGTGAATATATAAAAACTACTTTTAAAAGAAATCTACAGATAATTAGTAACTCTAGAAACAAAGGAAGATGAGGAATGTGAACTAACCAGGAGAAGAATATGAAATCCTTGACAATTAACTCCTTGATCTCTCCAGATTTCTATGTCTTTACAAAGAATTCCACACTTAGTATAGTTCTGGCATAGGATTTCCACACATTTCATGTAAAACACCTTGTCTCTAACTAAAGAAAGCTTTTTTCTTAGTAGTGAAATAATTAAATTTGTTGAGTGTCTACTAATATGCATATGTCAAGAATTTTAGAGACACTAAATTTTTAGACGTGATAAGAACCATCTGACTAAAGTACTTTATTTCCTTATCTCAAGGATCCTATGGGGTCAGTAGTAGTATTCTCATTTTACATTTGTGTAAACTGTGGCCCAGAGATTAAATGACTTAAGAGCGCATCAGTGATGGGGGGAGATCCAAGATGGCCAAAGAGAAACAGCTCCGGAGTGCAGCTCTCAGCGAGAACAGTGTGGAGGGTGAGTGCTCACTGCATTTCTAAACAAGTTTTCACTGCCCAAAGACCAGGATATTCCCCGGGCCAAAAAGCACCATGAGTTTTCAGCATGGTGGTTTCAGCCAGTGCCATGTTGGAGCCCTGAAATTCACACAAATCTGGGCAGCCATTTCAACAGGCACCTGGAATGCCTGGGAGACAGAGCCGCCCATTCAACTGAAAGGGAGGGGGCTGAGACAGGGAGCCAGGTGATCTGGCTCAGTGGGTAACTCCCCCACAAAACGAGTAATCTGAAATACCCTGGATTGAGAGTTTCACAGCAAGTGCAGCTGGACCCAGGACTGTCCAGCTCAGTGCAGGGAAGGGAGTTTCCCACTGCTGAGGCAGTCCGCCCCTACTGAGGCAGTTCACACAGCAGCTGGGCAGAACCTGTGGCAGCTCAGCAACACCTCTGCTGGCAGACTGTGACTAGACTACTCCGTGTGGGGCAGGACATCTATGAAAAAAGGCAGCAGCACAACTGGAACTTATAAATAAAGCCGACCTTCCTAGGACAGAGCACCTGGGAAAAGAGGCAGTTATGAGGACAGCTGCAGCAGACTTAAAGGTACCTGCTCAGCATCTCTGCATGGAACAGTAGAGCTCCCAGCACAGCACCTGAGCTCTTATAAGGGACAGACTGTCTCCTCAAGCAACTCCCTGACCCGGGTATGCCCAAAGAGATACCTCATAAAGGAGAGCTCAGGCCGATTTCTGGTGGGTAAGCTTTTGGGACAAGGATAGCAGAGGAAGAAACCCATGGCCACCATTGCTGTTCTGCAGCCCCCAGGTGATCCCCAGGTGAGCAGGGTCTGGAGTGGACCTCCAGCGGTCCTGCAGCAGAGGGGCCTGACTGTTAGGAGGAAAACTAAGAAGCAGAAAGAAATAGCTTCAACATCAACAAAAAGGACTTCCACTCTGAGACCCCAGATGAAAGTCACCAACTACAAAGACCACAGGTAGATAAAACCACTAAGATGTGAAGAAACCAGCACAAAAAGGATGAAAATGCCAAAAACCAGTATGCCTCTCCTCCTCCAAAGGATCACAACTCCTCACTAGCTAGGGATTAAAGATGGATGGAGAATGAATCTGATGAACTGAGAAACAGGCTTCAGAAGGTGGGTAATACTTCTCAGAACTAAAAGTACATGTGCTAACCCAATGCAAAGAAACTAAGAACCTAGAAAAAAAGTTTAGATGAGATGCTAACTAAAAGAAACAGCTTAGAGAAGAATATAAACAACTTGATGGAGCTGAAAAACACAGCATGAGAACTTTGTGAAGCATACATAAGCTTCAATAGCTGAATCAACCAACCAGAAGAAAGGATATCAGAGACTGAAGATCAACTCAATGAAATAAAAGAAGGCAAGATCAGAGAAAAAAGAGGAAAAAGAAAATAACAAAGCCTCCAAGAAATACGGGATTATGTGAAAAGACCTATCTAGGTTTGACAGGTGTATCTGAATGTGATGGAGAGAATGAATTCAAGCTGGAAAACACTCTTCAGGATATTATCCAGGAGAACTTCTCCAACCAAGCAAGGCAGGCCAACATTCAAGTCCAGGAAATACAGAGAACACCAGAAAGATATTCCTCAAGAAGATCAACTCTAAGGCACATATCATCAGATTCACCAGGGTTGAAATGAAGGAAAAAATGCTAAGGGCAGTCAGAGAGAAAGGTCGGGTTACCCACAAAGGGAAGCCCATCAGACTCACAGCAGATCTCTCAGCAGAAATGCTACAAGCCAGAAGAGAGTGGGGGCCAATATTCAACATCCTTAAACAAAAGAACTTTCAACCTAGAATTTCATATCCAGCCAAACTAAGCTTCATAAGAGAAGGAGAAAGAAAATCCTTTATGGACAAGCAATTGCTGATAGATTTCATCACCACCAGTCCTGCCTTACAAGAGCTCCTGGAAGAACTAAACGAGGAAACGAACAACCAGTATCAGCCACTCCAAAAATGTACCAAATGTTAAAGACCATCAACACAATGAAGAAAATGTGTCAACTAACAGGCAAAACAGCCAGCTAGCATCAAAATTGCAGGATCAAATTCACATATAACAGTATTAACCTTAAATGTAAATGGAATAAATGCCCCAATCAAAAAGACACAGACTGTCCAATTGGATACAAAGTCAAAATCTATCTGTGTGCTGTATTCAGGAAACCCAAGTCAGGTGCCAGGACACACATAGGCTCAAAATAAAGGGATGGAGGAAGATTTATCAAGCAAATGGAGAGTAAAACAAAGCAGGAGTTGCAATCCTAGTCTCCAATCAAATGGACTTTAAACAAACAAAGATCAAAAGAGACAAAGAAGGATATTACATAATGGTAAAAGGATCAATGTATCAAGAAGAACTAGCGATCCTTAATATATATGCACCCAATACAGGAGCACCCGGGTATTTAGAGCAAGTTCTTAATGACCTACAAAAAGGCTTAGAGTCCCACACAATAATAGCGGGAGACGTTAACACTCCACTGTCAATATTAGATTAGTGAGACAGAAAATTAACAAGGATATCCAGAACTTGAACTCCGATCTGGACCAAGCAGACCTAATAGACATCTACAAAAATCTCCACCCCCAAATCCACAGAATATACATTCTTCTCAGCACTGCATGGTATCTACTCCAAATTGACCACATAATTGGAAGTAAATCACTCCTCAGCAAATGCAAAAGAACGGAAATCGTAACTGTCTCTCAGATCACAGTGCACTCAAATTAGAATCCAGGATTAAGAAATTAACTCAGAACCACACAACTTTATGGAAACGAAACAACTGGATGTCGACTGGATAAACAATGAAATGAAGGCAGAAATAAAGATGTTCTTTGAAACCAATGAGAATGAAGACACAACGTACTGGAATCTCTGGGACACATTTAAAGCAGTCTCTACGGGAAAATATATAGCAGTAAGTGCCCACCAGAGAAGGGAGGAAAGATCCAAAATCGACACCCTATCATCAAAATTGAAAGATCTAGAGGAACAAGATCAAAAAAAAACCTCAAAAGCTAGCAGAAGACAAGAAATAACTATGATCAGATCAGAACTGATGGAGATAGAGACACACAATAAAAAATCATCAAAAAATCAATAAATCCAGGAGCTGGTTTTTTGAAAAGATCAACAAAATAGACAGACCGCTAGCCAGATTAACAAAAAAGAAAAGGGAGAAGAATCAAATAGATGCAATACAAAATGACAAAGGGGATATCACCACTGACTCCACAGGAATTCAAACCATCATCAGAGAATATTACAAACAACTCTATGCAGATAAACTAGTAAACCTGGAAGAAATAAATAGATTCCTGGACACTTGTGTCCTCCCAAGCCTAAACCAGGAAGAAGTTGAAACCATGAATAGACCAGTAACAAGATCTGATGTTGAGGCAGCAATTAAGAGCCTACCACACGCCAAAAGCCCAGGTCCAGATGGGTTCACAGCCAAATTCTACCAGACACACAAAAAGGAACTGTTACCATTCCTTCTGAAACTATTCCAAATAATCCAAAAAGAAGGAATCCTTCCCAATTCATTTTATGAGACCAACATCATTCTGATACCAAAACTCGGCAGAGGCTCAACAAGAAAAGAACACTTCAGGCCAATATCCATGATGAAAATAGATGCAAAAATCTTTAATAAAATACTGGCAAACCGATTGCAACAGCACATCAAAAAGCTTATCCACCATGATCAAGTAGAATTCATCCTGGGGATGCAAGGCTGGTTCAATATACACAAGTCTATATAAATAATTCACCACATAAACAGAACCAAAAACTAAAACCACATGATTATCAATTGACGCAGAGAAGGCCTATGACAAAATTCAACAGCCCTTTATGATAAAAACTCTCAATAAACTAGTTATTGATGAAACATATCTCAAAATAATAAAAGCTATTTACGACAAACCAACAGCCAATATCATACTGAATGGGCAAATATTGGAAGCATTCCCTTTGAAATCTGGCACTAGACAAGGATGCCCTCTCTCACCACTCCTATTCAACATAGCACTGGAAGTTCTAGCTAGAGCAATAAGGCAAGAAAAAGAAATAAAGGGTATTCAAATAGGAAAGGAGGAAGCCAAATTGTCTCTATTTGCAGATGACATGATAGTATATCTAGAAGACCCCATTGTCTCAGCCCGAAAACTCCTGAAACTGATAAGCAACTTCAGCAAAGTCTCAGGATACAAAACCAATGTGCAATAATCACAAGCATTCCTAAACACCAATAACAGACTTAAAGAGAGCCAAATCAAGAACGAACTGCCATTCACAATTGCTACAAAGAGAATAAAATACCTAGAAATACAACTAACAAGGAACGTAAAGGACCTTTTCAGGCAGAATGACAAACCACTGCTCAATGAAATAAGAGAGGACACAAACAGATGGAGAAATATTCCATGTTCATGGTTAGGAAGAATCAATATCGTGAAAATGGCCATACTGCCCAAAGTAATTTACAGATTCAACGCTATCCCCATCAAGCTACTAATGACCTTCTTCACAGAACTGGAAAAAACCACCTTAAACTTCATATGGAACCAAAAGAGAGTCCGCATAATTCTAAGCAAAAAGAACACCGCAGAAGGCAACATACTACCGGACTTCAAACTATACTGCAAGGCTACAGTAATCAAAACAGCATGGTACTGGTACCAAAACAGAGATGTAGACCAATGGAACAGAACAGAGGCATCGGAGGCAACACAACATATCTACAACCATACAATCTTTGATAACCCTGACAAAAACAAGCAATGGGGAAAGGATTCCCTGTTTAATAAATGGTGTTAGGAAAACTGGCTAGCCATGTGCAGAAAGCAGAAACTAGACCCCCTCCTGACACCTTACACTAAAATTAACTCCAGATGGATTAAAGACTTAAACATAAGACCCAACACCATAAAAACCCTAGAAGAAAATCTAGGCAAAACCATCCAGGACATAGGAGTAGGCAAAGACTTCATGACCAAAACACCAAAAGCATTGGCAACAAAAGCCAAAATAGACAAATGGGACCTAATCAAACTCCACAGCTTCTGCATGGCAAAAGAAACAGTCATTAGAGTGAATCGGCAACCAACAGAATGGGAAAAAAATTTTGCAGTTTACCCATCTGACAAAGGGCTGATATCCAGAATTTACAAAGAACTCAAACAGATTTACAAGAAAAACCCAAACAAGCCCATTCAAAAGTGGGCAAAGGATATGAACAGACACTTTAAAAAAGAAGACATATATCAGGCCAACAAACATATGAAAAAATGCTCATCCTCACTGGTCATTAGAGAAATGTAAATCAAAACTACATTGAGATACCATCTCACGCCAGTTAGAATGGCAATCATTAAAAAATCTGGAGACAACAGATGCTGGAGAGGATGTGGAGAAATAGGAACACTTACACTGCTGGTGGGAGTGTAAATTAGTTCAACCATTGTGGAAGACAGTGTGGCGATTACTCAAGGACCTAGAAATAGAAATTCCATTTGATCCAGCAATCCCATTACTGGGTATATATCCGACCGACTGTAAATCGTTCTACTATAAGGACACATGCACATGAATGTTCATTGCAGCACTGTTTACAATAGCAAAGACCTGGAACCAACCCAAATGTCCATTGATGATAGACTGGACTGGGAAAATGTGGCACATATATACCATGAAATATTATGCAGCAATCAAAAATGATGAGTTCGTGTCCTTTGTAAGGACATGGATGATCCTGGAGAACATCATTCTCAGCAAACTGACACAAGAACAGAAAATGAAATACCACATGTTCTCACTCATAGGCGGGTGATGAACAACGAGAACACATGGACACAGGGAGGGGAGCACTACACACTGGGGTCTGTTGGGGGGAATAGGGGAGGGACAGCAGGGGGAGAAGTTGGGGAGAAATAGCATGGGGAGAAATGCCAGATATAGGTAAAAAAGAGGAAGGCAGCAACTCACACTGCCACGTGTGTACCTATGCAACTATCTTGCATGTTCTTCACATGTACCCCAAAACCTAAAATGCAATTTAAAAAAAAGGTGATTGGAGTGCTGGAGTGTTTTAGATAGCATGGTTATAGAAGGCTTCTCTGAGGAGACGATGTCCTCATTGAGGTCCAAATGATGAATGAAAGGTAGGAAAGTTAAGAGGGAAGAATATTCTAGGTGTGCCCAAGGAACAGCCTTACAGGCCAATGTGGCTAGCATGGAATGAATTCATGGTAGGACTCAATGTATAGCAGGACAGGAGGTCAGGGAGGCGAGAAAGGCCATGTCATGGAAATCCACATCCAAGGAAGGGCTCAGGTACATAGCAATACACGAAGGACTGGCATACAGGTGGCTATGGCTGCTGTCAGACAGGAAAGATGGCAATATGTTGGCATAGCAGGTTCCCAGTTCAACAGCTATGCCAGCATCTTGCCTCCTCTCCAGTTCCAAGTTATAGGAGCAATACTATGTCTCTTCAGTGTTTTACTTTTCCAAAATTTTTCCTTTCACCTGAAGGAGGGAAAACACATTCATTAATTAAAAGCACAAACTTATTTCTGAACATAACAACAGAGTTTTCCTTAGAGTGTCCACTTTTGAAGATGTAGTTAGGCACAGGAAGTTTGTGGCTAGTTTAATTTTTTAATGGTCTTTGATCTAAAATGGACCCTGAGAATGTTTTTGGACTGCTTGTGAAACGACGGGGGGGAAATTCTGACAAAAATTTTAAGTCAATAATGTCTAAAGTTGATGAGAGTTAATTATAGGCTATTACCACCATATTTATAGTCCACAGAATATCCCAGTGACTCTCAGTACAATTTTATTTTTACTCTAATAACTTTACTTGGTCAAATTCTGCCACTCAGATATACTTAAACAATAACAAACTGTGGCTCAGCAGTGTGTAGTTAGTTCACTGCTTTCTGTGCTCTTAAATAAAATGTTATTTTTGTTTTTTTTTAAGATAGTCTTGCTCCATGTCTAAGATAGAGTGCAATGGTGCGACCATAGCTCACTGTAGCCTCAACCTCCGAGGCTCAAGCAATCCTCCTGCCCTAGCCTCCCAAGCAACTGGGACTACAGGTGTGTGCCACCACTCCTGAATTTTTTGTTTGTTTTGTATTCTAATAGAGACAAGGTCTCACTATGTTGCCCGAGCTGGTTTCAAACCCCTAAACCTAAGCCATCCTCCTGCCTCCGTCTCCCAAAGTGTTGAGATTACAGGCATGAGCTACCATGCCATGCCAAAAATAATCCTCTTTTGAGCCAAAAATTCCCTGCTAGAAACTTATTCCATAAGTACATTTGCAAAAGAACCACTCAGTTATATGTCCAAGGATATTAACTGCAACACTCTTTTTAATAGTAAAATATTAGAGACAACTTGAACACTCATCAATATGATTGATACAGGCTAAATAAATAATATAATTATACAACAGAGTATTTTGTGGTCCTTATAAAACATTAAGAGATAAGAATAATGACATTAGTATGATAACTTTTGTGCAAGCAAAAATGTATACATAGACACATACCTACCTGCTGGGGGGTAGACATAGACATTTTTTTCTAAAAGGATAAATGAATGATTATTTTAAATAAAATAATCGGACAGGATTTAAATTGTTTGTGTTCCTCTTTATATGTCTCTATTTGAAAACCAGTAATATGTATTATTTACCCCAAATAGAGTGTAAAGTGAACCTATATAGATAAAACATTTAGTTATATAGTGCTACCAAGGTATAGATAAGGAAGAAGCATACTCTCTTAAATATGATTCTAATATCAATTGCCTTTGCCAGAAACAGAAGTCCAGCATAACCTAAGCCTGGTACTGAGTGTACACATAAGCAGTCACTCACACATATACAATATGTGGTATCTGTTTGTCATAAGGGCAGGAACTTAAGAGTGTTCTATTGCACAAGAGCCTGTAACATCTTGTCCTGGGCCTAGGTAACTGGTGGAAGAGGTACTAATTGACTTCCTAGGATACAATTCAACTTCATTGCATAATCTATTCATGTAAGGGTATTTAGGAGTTTGGGAATCATTAAGTACAGAGCATTGAATCAAAATTAACGGCAAATGCAATACAGATTAGGTAACAAAATACTGAATTAAGAAGATTTAACTTAATAAAGCTTCTCCAATAAACTCATTCTTTTTAAAAACATTACTAATATCTGATATTCATAATTGAGAGGCAGGTAAAGACTGTATCATATTAGAATATATATGCTACATATTCAAAAACAGTAATTTCTTGTGACTATTTTTAGATCCATTTTGCACATAAAAATTTCAGATTCAAGGCCATGCATGGTTTTGAATATATCTCAGCACTTTTGAAGGCCAAGGTGAGAGGGTCACTTGAGGCCAGGAGTTCAAGACCAGCATGAGCAACATAGCAAGATTTCATCTCTACTAAAAATAAAAATAAATTACCCAGGTATGGTGGCATGCACCTATAGTCCCAGCTACTTGGGAGGCTGAGACAGGAGGATTGCTTAAGCACAGGAGTTTGAGGCTGTAGTAAGCTATGACTGCAGTATTGTACTCCATCATGGGTGATAGAGCAAGGCTGTATCTAAAAAAAAATTCAGATTCACTTTGTAAGAAAATTGAATAATGGCAATTATCTGATTTACCCATCAGATGTAGCAAATACTTGAATATTTAAAAGGAGTTAGAAAACTTACTTTTTAGGTTATCAAATAATTTCTCAATGTATAATTTAAAAGTCTAGAGAAAGACTGTACTCTATTGAAGAAACTGATGCTGTTGAAACTTGGGTCCATTTTTTAATTTCTCTGATGTATCCTGTGAATCATGGCTTCCAGCAGGTCACTGGTAAAACACACACCCTCACCATATATACCTCAAACAAATTACTTGCAAAAATCTAGCCTAACCAGGAAATGTTACAATGGGAAAACAAACAAACAAAATATATATACTGGATTATACCTCTTAGCAGTTAAGGTTAAACCTCGAAAAATGCTGACCAAAAAAAAAATGCCCTGGAGAGAAGGCAGGGCCTATTAATAATTTTTTCCTAAAAGAAGAAAATTTCTTTTATGTTTTAAACCTTTAGTAACGAACAAAATAAAGTTCAAAGGCTAGGATTCTTCAAATTATTCTAACTTTAAATTCATTTAGAATTAATAATCTGAGCTTCTAATTAACTGATATAAAACTATTCTGGCAGCAAATCTAGCATGTTCCAGACATGTGAATGGCAGGGGGCTGTTACCTATACCAGCCCCAATTAATACATGGACATAAAGAATAAGAACTTAACCAAATAACTGGAAAAAAACAGTGTTAATAACACTCACTGTGTCTTTTCAGAGCTGAAATGCCATCTACTTAATGCCTCATTTTAAAAAATGCATTTTCTAAAAATGGGTTGGGGTAGGGGTTGATTATATATAAAAAGCGAGAATGTCCTATTTTTCAAGTATAGTTTTATGAAAAAATTTGTGGTCCAATCAAGAACATAACTGTGGGGAAAAAATAACATTCACTGAATGTGTTGGTATTGCCTTCGGGAATAGACAATTTAATAGGATGTGCTCAAAGCTACTCCCTAAATTGATAGAAGCCATATGTGTCTCTGTCCTACATCTAGGGAGAAGGAGTTTGCAAGAAAGAAAGCAGTACAATTATATATACATATATTCAAATTATATACATATATACATATATATGTTCAAATGAATAAATATACCCTTATAAATTGGCAAAGACAACATTATAGCCACTGGAGGGACTCAAAACCTATGGAGAGCCCCATGTATTAATGCCATTCATTGTGCACTTGGTCACCATCTATATCGTACACAAATGTATCAATGAGGGGAAAGATTATTACTATAAAAATATTTTTTATTTATTTGTGCTTAAACAGTCATCTATAGTATTGTTGATGAGAAATACTGAAAGAATTGCAGATACTTTTAGAGTTTAAAAAAGTCAACTTACAGGAATGGCTAAGAAAAGGAATTCATAAAATCAAAGATTTTAAAAGTATCTTTACATTAGCAGCCTTGTATATGTATACATGTGTGTATACACAAATATAACATATGTAATTTTAATTTTATAAACTTTCATGGATGAAAAAGACCAATGACAAAATATAATGCTTTTAAATTTAGGAATACTAATAAAACACAACTGAATATCCATAACAGGCATCAGCAATGATCCCCAGGTTGCAACTACAAAGTACAGAAAAACTGAAAAAAAGAGTTAAGTTTTTATTCTCTGCCGCACCAGCCCTGTCTTGCCTGCTGGAAGACCTCACACACTCTTCTATCTGCCTATCCAACTCCCTGCACTCCCCATATACAGACACACCACAGTACGTACACCAGGCTTGTCCTCCCACAAAATGTCCCATTTCCCAAAATTCCACTCCACTACCCTTCTAAACTCCCTTTTCCTCTTCAACATATGTTGTCTATAGGAATGAGGAAGAGGAAATCTACCCTTTCATTATAGGAATTCAAGACAAACTACAAACTGTTAATAAGCTTAAGCATCCAAAAAAATCCCAATTTTTTAAGATGAGTATTATACTAAATTAGTAATTAGTAGAAAATGTGGAAGATATTTTGAATTGAGAGGTCTCTATTCTATAACCCCTTGCCAAAAATCAGCCAAAATTAAAACATTTCCTATTTTCCCAAATTCATAAAAACGCACTGAAAGGAGAAGGTGAGGGCAGGAGGGGAGAAGTAACCATCTTTTTTGAGTAAGCAGTATATACTTTTACTTTTTTCCCTACTTAATGCTCAGAAAAAATGGCAGTGGTAGATATTATTATTGCCTATTTATAAATGACTAAGCTGAGGCTGAGAAAGCTTAATTATCTCAAGTAAACAGCCCAAAGTCACCAACCTACTAATAATTCCATTAGTTTCATATTTGTTGGTCTTTTATTATATGCCAGGTGTCATGCTGAAGACAGGGCCTTTATCCATGATGGGTTTCCATTTGGGAGTTGGGAAAAGGTTAAACCCTTAAGACAGTATGTATTTCCACATAATTTGGTAAATTCTATGATCAAGTTATACACAAATGATAATAAGAACAAATATAGCATTATGATGCATTACAATGATGGCTCAATTCTTCCTGGATCCAAATCCTGGCCATTTGACTTTGCAGTACATATTCTGACTCTTGAGTCAGCTACACAATTTGTCTTGGTCAGCTTGTGATGTGAGCAAGGTATGTACAAACAGCTTAAAAAGCAATGGTGAGACTAGGCATGCCTGCTCTCTTCTTGATCCTTTGTCATCAATATGAGAGCATACCCAGACTACCTCTTGAAGAATAAGGCACAAAGAACATAGCCAAATCTCCCTAGTTATTCCCCAGCCAATGCCTATCTAGATCAGCCAAAAGCAAGTCAACTCCAACATGTGAGCAAAGCCAACCAAAATTAATAGAGCTGCTTAGATGACCCACTCCAGCTGTGTAAGTAGTAAACACTGCTGAACTTATTTGAGTTTTTTTTATTTGCTATACAGTATTACTGTAGAAAATAACTGATATAATGATTAAAACCATGTGCTTTGGATTTAGGCTAAGCAGGTCAAAATTATCATTAAAACAGCAAACAGGCGTGTATGTTCAAGTCACCCATTTCATTATATTTCAGTTTTTTCTGCACTGTGCTGATAAATCATAGGATTTCAATGAATATTTATAGATAAATGAGTAAACACTAAGAATCGCTTTGCTAGACTAAATGTTCCTTAAGGGTAGGAGGAAAGTCTTAGTTACCTCTGCATGCCCAGCATACACTTTGATGACAGGAACTTACAGAGACATCAGTCAGTACTGGTTGAATGAGAAAATACTATGTAGTTGGGTTATCTTACTAAAGGGCTTTAAGGAAGCCAAACAACAAGATTTGTGTTTGACAAGATTCCTTTGGCTGCTCTGGAGGGGTAAATGAACAATAGGGGCCAGAATGGATGCACAGAAACCATCTAGGAGCCACCAAGGCTGCCTGTGCAGAGATGGTATAAGGTTGGATTAGAAAAAAAAAAAAGCACATGGATTCAAGATATATTTGGGAAGCAGAAGAGAAAATTTGCTTGAGGCTTGAGGGCTTAAGAAAATGAAGAACCAAGAAAAAACAAAACAAAACAGTTTTCTGCTCTGTGACCCTACATGAGCAGTGGTGACTTTCACTAATAGGGAATTCAAAAACACAACAAATACTTTAAACATGCAGACTCATACTTAGAGAGACTCTGAGTTAATTCTAGTCTAAGGCCACCATTAGGAAAATCTATTCAGAGAATCTGTGACATCTATTTATTTGAAGAATGATGTTCCTGGAACAATAAAATCATACCCTTTTGCACTAGAAAGTTCATTTGTCTTGCGTGGCTGAAGTGACCTGAAGGAAGGCTGTGCTGAACCTTTGCTAGATGGCAAAATACAGCCCCACTGTGGAAACATCTTGAACTTTACTGAACCTTCTAAGGAAACTAAGCCTAAGAAGGAAAGAGGATATATATGACTAATTTAAAAACATCAGAGACTAAGGATAAATTCTTTCCTGCTTCATGATTTGCCACAACCCCCAAAATTGAATGAGACTTTAGAACACATACCTTATTACATTAGTTAATTCAAATGTTTATGCTCTACTAGAGCCATTTTTAAATTTACATATGAACATTCTACTTTCTCTGGATTTCATGGCCATGGACTGCCACCCAAATCCTAGTTAGACACCTTAAAAATGTGTGCTGTTGACCTTAAAGGAACTAGGGTGGTGAAAGAGTAGGGACAGATCCATGAAAACCCACCAACACTTCTAGAAAGAAACTAAAGCATTCTGAATGTGGGTGAGCAACATTTTCATGTGTGAAAATGTAGAGAATTTGGGACCATTATGAGTAACAGGAGGAACTCAGTGACTTACCAGTATTTATATGGTACTTTCTAAGGCCCAGGCAAGCAGTTTTTCATCAAAAAAGGACATTTCAAAAGGACTTTTTCATCACTGTATAGCCACCACACACAAGGATTTAGTACAGTGCTGCTTTAGTTTAAAAGATGGTGCTCCTCCAACATTTATGTTGAGACAATCCCCAATGCAACAGTATTAGGAGGTGTGGCCTCTGAAAGGTGATTAAGTCATGAGGATTCCACCCTCATGGACAGGATTCACATCCTTATAAAAGGGCTAGGGGTTGAAGGGAGCACTCTCTTGCCCTTCCACCTTCTGATTATGTGACTACACAGTGTCTATAGTCTCAGGAGGAGGCAACAAAAAGATGCCATCTTGGAAGTGGAGACCTGGCCCTCAGCAAACACCAAATCTGCCAGTGCCTTGATCTCCCTACTCCAGAACTATGAAAAATAAATTTCTCTTCTTTACAAATTACCTAGCTGTGGTATTTTGTTATAGCAGTACAAATGGACTATAACAAAAAATATTTGCAATTGTTGATGTACATATTAAATTCATATCGTATATCCTCCAAAGTCAGAACCAAAAGGAAGATGTATTTAGAATATATTGTCAAGAATTGTACATATATTCTTTTATTAAATCCTATCTCCAAACTGAAAAATTGTTGAGGAACTTTTTTTCCATTTTATAATATATAGCCGAGGAAACTAAATCTCAGAAAGGTTAAGTGATTAGTTCACAATCACACTGCTAGGAAATGTTAGAATTTGAATTCAGCATCTTTCCTCAGAGGCTGCATTCTATCTGTACCCTCAGACTAACTTCCAACATTACCACCATTATTTTCTACTGACCAACAGGGCTTCTCTCTGGGGCTGGAATCATCTCACTACCCTCTGGCACGATACTCCCACTTTGTTCAGACCATTTCTTCTGCCCTTGAAATATTCCTCTAAATGATCATTCTGCTTCATAATCCCCAAAGGAAGTATTCCGAACTCAAGAATAAAAAAAGATTCACCATGTTGATTCACAACAAAACTATAAAAGACTCCAGTCATTTTCCAGTTTTTCAATAAGCTTCAGAATACTGTCGAAACACATAAAATACAAAACATTTATATTATCAGGCTAATGGTTGCCTGTGCTCCAACTAAGACCAAAGTCAGACATAATGCACACGTATCAGAGGCAATTCCCAAGTAATCCAAAAGTCAAAGGCTTCTAGATATTTCCATCACTTACAAGTGGCATTCCCTTAGAATGCTAAGTCTTGAGCCCTTTGCAAGTGTTGTTCCCTAACTCTACAACACTTCCTGAACATGCCACTTGGTCTACCTGGCAAACCAGAATTGATTTTTACAACGATGGTTAGGTAGTGCTCCCTTCTTTCCATGTGTCTCTCTAATTCCACCACACACCTTGATGTGGTCCCTATTCTCATTGTGCACATATCTCTCCCACTAGCTTTTGAGCTCCTTGTGAACATGGACCATATTTTCTTACACTTTTTATCCCAAGGCCAACCAAATAAACTGCACATATGTCAAGCTCAGTAAATGCTGAATGGGCACACTCACGACCTACAGATATTGACACTGTGATTGAAAAACTTCTGGATTCAGGAATGGGTGTGTGTTTATAATATCCAGCCGAACATCAAAGGTCTAGAGAAGCTCCTACAGGCAGATCTTGGAGATACTGTGGGTCTGTTCAGTCCACCACAATAAAGTGAATGTCACAATAAAGCGAGTCACACAAATTTGCTTTCCAGTGCATATTAAAGTGATATTACATTATAGTCTATAAACTGTACACTAGCATGATGTCTAAATAAAAGTACATACCTTATTTTAAAAATGCTGCTAGTGATCAGCCTATTTTAAAAATGCTAACCATCAGTTGAGCCTCCAGCAACTTTTTGTTGGTAGAGTGTCTTACCTTGATCTTGACAGCTACTGACTGATCACCCAGTGGTGGTAGCTGCTGGGGTAACTCTGGCAATTTTTTTTTCTCATTATCTTTTTTTTTTTTAACATTTAAGTTCAGGAGTATATGTGCAGGTTTGCTATTTTGGTAAACCTCTGTCATGGGGGTTTGTTGTACATACTATTTAGTCACCAAAGTATTAAGCCAAGTACCCATTATTTTTCCTGATCTTCTCCCTCCTCCCAACCTTCATTCTCTAGTAAGCCCCAATATCTGTTGTTCCTTTCTATGTGTCCATGTGTTCTCATCATTTAGCTCCCAATTATACATGAAAACACCTGATATTTGGTTTTTTGTTCCTGTGTCAGTTTGCTAAGGATAAATGGCCTCCAGCTCCAGTCATGTTCCTACATGTTCTTTTTTATGGCTACATAGTATTCCAGGGTGTATCTATACCACATTTTCTATGTCAGTCTATGATTGATGAACATTTTGGTTCAATCCATGTCTTTCCTATTGTGAATAGTGCCACAATGAACATACATGTGCATGTGTCTTTATTACAAAATGATTTATATTCCTTTATGACAGAATGATTTATATCCCAGTAATGGGATTGCTGGGTCAAATGGTATTTCTGTTTTTAGGTCTTTGAGGTATCTGTCTTCCAGAATGGTTGAACTAATAATTTACATTCCCACCAACAGTGTATAAGCATTCCTTTTTCTTCACAACCTTGATAGCATCTATTACTTCTTGACTTTTTAATAACAGCCATTCTGACTAGTGTGAGACAGTATCTCACTGTTTTGATTTGCATTTCTCTAATGATCAGTGATGTTCAGCTTTTTTTCATATACCTGTTGGCTGAATGTATGTCTCCTTTTGAAAAGGGTCTGTTCACATTCTTTATTCAGTTTTAAAAAATTTTAAGTTCCAGGGTATATGTGCAGGTTTCTTACATAAATGTGTACCATGGTGGTTTGCTGCACCTATCAACCCATCACCTAAGTACTTAGCTCAGCATGCATTAGCTATTTTTCCTGATTGCTCCCTTTTCCTATCCTCACCTTGACAGGCCCCAGTGTGTGTTGTTCCCCTTCCTGTTTCCACGTGTTCTGATTGTTCAGCTCCCACCTATGAGCGAAATCATGCAGTGTTTGGTCTTCTGTTCCTGTGGTAGTTTGCTAAGGATAATGGCTTCCAATTCCTTCGACGTCCCTGCAAAGGACAGGATCTCGTTCCTTTTTTTTTTTTTGAATTGCATTTTAGGTTTTGGGGTACATGTGAAGAACATGCAAGATAGTTGCATAGGTACACACATGGCAGTGTGATTTGTTGCCTTCCTCTCCTTCACCTATATCTGGCATTTCTCCCCATGCTATCTCTCCCCAATTCCCCACCCCCCGCTGTCCCTCCCCTATTGGATCTCATTCCTTTTTATCCTTGTCCACTTTTTAATGTTTTTTTTCTTGTAAATTTGTTTAAGTTCCTTATAGATGCTAGATATTACATCTTTCTCAGATGCATTGTTTGCAAAATTTTTCTCCTACTCTGTAGATTGTCTGTTTACTCTGTTGACAGTTTCTTTTGCTGCTCAGAAACTCTTTAATTAGATCCCATTTGCCAGTTTTTTCTTTTGTTGAAATTGCTTTTGGTGTCTTCATCATAAGATCTTTCCCCATTCCTATGTCCAGAATAGTATTGCTTAGGTTGTCTTCCAGGATTTTTTAGAGCTTTCCAGTTAAGTCTTTAATCGATTTTTAGGTGATTTTTGTATACGGTACAAGGAAGGGGTCCAGTTCAGTCTTTTGCATATGGCTAGCTAGCTATTCCAGCACCATTTATTGAATAGGGAGTCCATTCCCCACTACTTATTCTTGTTAACTTTGCCAAAGGTGACATAGTTATAGGTGTAAGGCCTTATTTCTGGGCTCTCTACTCTGCTCCAAAGGTCTATGTATCTGTTTTTGTACTAGCACCATGCTATTTTGGTTATTATAGCCCTATAGTACACTTTAAAGTCAGGTAGCATAATACCCTTAGCTTTGTTCTTTTGCTTAGGATTGTCTTGCTTTTTGCAGTTTTTTTGGTTCCATATGATTTTTAAAAGTTTTTTCTAGTTATGTGAAGAATGTCATTGGTAATTTGACAGGAAAAGCATTGAATCTCTAAATTGCTTTGAGCAGTATGGCCATCTTAACAATACTGATTCTTCCTATCAATTGACATGAAATATTTTTCCATTTGTTGAATCTCTGATTTCTTTGAGCAGTGTTTTGTAGTTCTTCTTGTAGAGAGCTTTCACCACCCTGGTTAGCTGTATTCCTAGATATTTTATTCTTTTTGTGGCATTTGTAAATGGGATTGTATTCCTGATTTGACTCTTGGCTTGACTGTTGTTGGTCTAAAGTAATACTAGTGATTTTTGTACCATAATTTTGTATTCTGAGACTCTGAAGTTGTTTATCAGCTGAAGGAGCTTTCAGACCAAGATTATGAGGTATTCTAGATATAGAATCATGCTGTCTGCAAACAGAAAAAATATGCTTGTTAATTTTCTGTCTCAATCTAATATTGACAGTGGGGTGTTAAAGTCTTCCACTATTGTGTGGGAGTCTAAGTCTCTTCATAGGTCACAGGTCTCTATGTCCAAGTCTAAATCTTTTCAGAGGTCATAGGTCTCTAAGGACTTGCTTTATGAATCTGGATGTGCCTCTGTTGGATGCATATATATATTTAGAATAGTTAGGTCTTCTTGCTGAATTGAAGCCTTCATCATTATGTAATACCCTTTATTTAACCTTTGTTGGTTTAAGGTCTGTTTTGTCTAAAATTCAGATTGTTCTGTTTTCTGTTTGTTTGCTAGAGTTTTCTCTGGCTCTTTATTATATGCCTCTTAATTGGGGCATTTCACCTATTTTTTTTTTCTTTTTTTGAGAGGGAGTCTTGCTCTGTCACCCAGGCTAGAGTGCAGTGGTGCAATCTTGGCTCACTGCAACCTCCACCTCCCAGGTTCAAGCAATTCTCCTGCCTCAGCCTCCCAAGTAGCTGGGATTACAGGCACCCACCACCATGCCCAGCTATTTTTTGTATTTTTAGTAGAGACGGGGTTTTACCAAATTGGTCAGGCTGGTCTTGAACTCCCAACCTCGTGATCCACCCACTTCGGCATCCCAAAGTGCTGGGATTACAGATATGAGCCACCACACCTGGCCTTCACCCATTTTAAAAAATATTTTTGGGTTAAGTATTTTTTATTATAATTCTTCTAATTTTTCACTTTTAAGTTCAGAGGAACATGTGCAGGTTTGTTATATAGGTAAATTTATATCATGGGGGTTTCTTGTACAGATTATTTCATCACACAGGTATTAAGCCTAGTACTCATTTGTTATTTTTCCTGATCCTCTATTTCCTCATACCCTCCATCCTCCAACAAGTCCAAGTGTGACTTGCTCCCCTCTATGTGTCCACGTGTTCTCATCATTTGGCTCCAACTTATAAGTGGGAACATGCAGTATCTGGTTTTCTGTTCCTGTGTTAGTTTGCTAAAGACAATGGCCTCCAGGATCATCCATGTCTTTGCAAAGAATACAATCTCATTCTTTTTTATGGCTGCACAGTATATCATAGTGTCTATGTACCACATTTTCTTTAGGCAGTCTGTATGTGCATGTGTCTTTATGGCAGAATTATTTATATTCCTTTGGGTATATAACTGGTAATGCAATTGCTGGCTGAATGGTATTTGGTTTCAGGTCTTTGTGGAATTGGCACAGTCTTCTCCAATGGCTGAATTAATTTATACTCCCACCAACAGTGTATAAGCATTCCTTTGCCTCCACAACCTTGCTAGCATGTTATTTTTTGACCTTTTAATGATAGCCATTCTGATTGATAATTGTATCTCATTGTGGTTTTGATTCGCATTTTTCTAGTGATCAGTGATGTTTAGCTTTTTTTCATATGATTGTTGGCTGCATGTGTGTCTCCTTTTGAAAAATGTCTGTTCATGTCCTCTGGCCACTTTTTAATGTGGTTGTTTTTTTCTTGCAAGTTTGTTTAAGTTCGTTATATAAGCTGGATATCAGACCTTGTCAAATGCATAGTTTACAGAAATTTTCTCCATTCTGCAGGTTGTCTGTTTTCTCCGTTATAGTTTCTTGTGCTGTGCAGAAGCTCTTTCATTTTATTAGATTCCATTTGTTGATTTTTCATTTTGTTGCAATTGCTTTTGGCATCTTTGTCATGAAATCTTTGCCCATGCCTATGTCCTGAATGATGTTGCCTAGGTTGTCTTCCAGGGTTTTTACAGTTTTTGGTTTTATACTTAATCAATCTTAACTTTCTATATAGTATAAGGAAGGAGTCTAGTTTTAATCTTCTGAATATGCATTTAGCCCATGTACATTCAAGATCAGTATGGATATGTGTGGGTTTGATCCTGTCATTGTGATGTTAGCTGGGTATCATGCAAACTTGTTTGTGTGATTACTTTATAGCCTCACTGGCCTGTATACTTCTGTGTGTCTTTGTAGTGGCTGGTAGCAGTCTTTCCATATTTAGAGCTTCCTTCAGAAGCTCTTGTAAGGCAGGTCTCATGGTAATGAATTACATCAGCATTTGCTTGACAGGAAAGGATCTTATTTCTCCTTTGGTTATGAAGCTTGGTTTGACCAGATATGAAATTCTGGGTTAGAATTTTTTTTTTTTTTTAGGAATGTTGAATATTGGCCCCCTATCTCGTTTGGCTTGTAGACTTTCTGCTGAAAGGCCTTCTCTAAGCCTGATGGGCTTCCCTATGTAGGTGACCTGATCTTTCTCTCTAGGTGCTATTAATGTTTATTCTTTTATTTTGACCTTGGAGAATCTGATGATTATGTGTGTTGGTGATGATCTTCTTGTGAAGTATTTTACTAGGGTTCTCTGCATTTCCTGAATTTGAATGTTGGCTTCTCTAGCTAGGTTGGGAGTGTTTGCGTGGATGACACCGTGAAATATGTTTTTCAAGTTGTTTATACTTTCCCCATCTCTTTCAGGGACACCAATGGGTCACAGATTTTGTCGCTTTACACAACTCTGTATTTTTCAGAGGTTTTGTTCATTTATTCCAATTTTTTTTTCTCTATTCTTGTCTGTCTTAATTCAGAAAGCCAGTCTTCAAGCTTTGAGATTCTTTCATCTGCTTGTTCTATTCTGCTATTAATACTTGTGATTGCACTATGAAATTCTTCTAGTATGTCTGTCAGCCCTATCAGGCTGGTTCTGTTCTTTTTTCTTTTCTTTTTTTTTTTTTTTTTGAGACGAAGTTTTGCTCTCTCACCAGGCTGGAGTGTAGTGGTGCAATCTCAGCTTACTGCAACTTCTCTCACCCAGGTTCACATGATTCTCCTTCCTCAGCCTCCCAAGTACATCAGACTACAGGCACACACCACCATGCCCAGCTAATTTTTGTATTTTTAAGAGAGACAAGGCTTCATCATGTTGGCCAAGATAGTCTGGATCTTCTGACCTCATGATCCACCCACCTTGGCTTTCCAAAGTGCTGGGATTACAGGTGTGAGTCACTGCACCTGGCCTGCATGTGTCCTGAAGCCCAATGATCTTTGTTCCCATCAATATTTTGAATTTTATTTCTGTCATTTCAGCTACTCAGCCCAGTTCAGAACACTTGTAGTTGTTTAAAGGAAGGAAAGCACTCTGACTTTTGAGCTGTCAGAGTTCTTATGCTGGTTCTTTCTCATTTTTATGGGCTGGTGTTTCTTGCATCTTTGAAGTCGCTGACTGTTGGATGTTTCTATTTTCCTTTTATCTTATTTGATGATAAAGTTTGTGGTATAAAGTGGATTCAGCCTACTGGTTTGTTTCTGGAAGATTTTAGGGGGCCAACACTCAGCTCCCAACCTCAGGACTGTGTGCTTTTAACTCTGGGGGACTTGTATTGAGCCCTGACTTTCCTCTCCGCCTCCTTGAGGTTAGGAACCGACTGCACTGGGGGTGCTAAGGTGCTCCTGGGCCATTAGTCATGACACTGCAATGGGTGGTATCAGCCAAAGCATTTCATAGTGCAGTGGCAGTGACACCCTTCCTTATTTGCAGATGCCTGCAGCAGTGACAGCGCAGCAGGGTGTATGCTCATCAGCTGCAACAGGGTACCAGTGGGTTCCTGGGTGCCTGCCTCCGTGCAGGTGTGGAGACAGCAGGGTTCAGGAGGTTGGGGGTCCCCAGCTGGTGATTATTGCACATGACTGTGCTGGTGGTGGTATATGGGGGCAGGGTGCTGGTAGGTACAAGTCTGTATGCATTCTCTGTAAACCATATGTAGGGGTGGTTGCTCAGGGCAGAAGAGGGTCTGCTGTTCTCTGTGCCTGTTCCACTTCTGTGACAGTATTGGTGCAAGTGCACCATGCTAGTGGGAGTGGGGTTGGTTTTCCACGTGCCCACCAAGACTCTGACTGCAATGGTGGTCTGTCAGGGAAGGAGGAGCAGAGTGCACTCTCACTGCAGCAGTGGCAGAGCACGGTAGATGCACTCAGGCACCCTGACAGAACAAAGAAGACAAAACCTGCTCCCATACGCATGTGCCCACACAGCTATGTGGGGGGTTGCTATGGGCCCTGGGGAAGCTGCTGTGTGAGAAGGGCATGGGTGGGCTGGTGTGTAGCTACAGGGGCTGCTCTGCTGGAACTCTCCACCAGTCTGGCAGGCTCCGCCAGCGCATAAGATATGATATGGGCCCCCAGGGCTCCCAGGGCTGCCCTGCATGCAGGTATGGCCAGGCTCAGGCCCCAGGAGAGGCCAGCAGACCAAGTGGTGCCCAAACCAGACTGGCACCATCTGATGGACAAGACCACCCTGCAGAGTTCAGGTCCAATAGTTCCCCTAGGGTTAAGGTCTCCTATGGGAGCAAGTCGCGACTAGGGTGATGGGCTTCCCTGGTAGTGGTCTGCTACAGATACTCCCACACCAAGCCCTCTGGTCTCCACTTCAGCTGGCATGATGCTCCTACCACTTTTCTAAGCAGCCAGAGGCCTATAGTGAAACTGGCTTTTTCCTTGCCAGTTCAACTCACCCATTCCCCTGGAGTTGTTAGGGGCCAGGAATGAGTCCCAGCACATGGTTATCCTATGCAGAATTCCAAGCTTCCTCCCACTTCAACCCAGCTTCTGTGTCTTCCCTCCATCTACTCTCGGGGCCTTCCCTCTGAAGAGCTGTTATGAGTGTGCATCAGTGTCTCGGTCCTTCATTGGCAGCTGTTCTACCTGGCTGCATCTGGTTGTCCACTTGCCCTCTCCCTGAAATTTCTTAACTAAGACAGCAATGAAGTTTGCCATATCAATCAACTATCCTTTAAAGAAAGCTTTCTCTACAGCATGTGATCCTATTTAGCATTTTGCCCATAGTAAGATTTCCCTCAAAACTAGTCAATCTTCTCAAACACTATCACTGTTTTATCAACTAACTTTATGGAATATTCTAAATCCTTTACTGTCATTCCAACAATATTCACAGCATCTTCACCAGGAGTTATTCCACCTCAAGAAACTAACTTTCTTGGTCACCTATTAGAATCAACTCCTTATCTATTCAAGTTTTACTATACAATTGCAGCAATTCAGTCACATCTTCAGGCTCTACTTCTAATTCAAAATCACATCTGCAGTTACTTCCTCCACTGAAGTCTTGAACCAATCAAAGTCATCCATAAAAGCTGGAAAAACTTTTCCAAATGCCTGCTAATGTTGGTATTTTGACCCTCCCCCATGACTCCTAAATGTTCTTAATGGCATTTAGAAAGGTAAGTCCTTTCTAGAAGGCTTTCTATTTACTCAACTCAGATCTACCAGAGAAATCAGTATAAATGGCATCTATAGCCTTATAAAATGTAGTTCTTAAATAGTAACAATTGAAAGTCAAAATTAACCAGTGACCCATGGGCTACTGTGTTAGCATCCAGGAAAACAACATTCATCTCTTAGCACATCTCCATCAGAGCGCTTGGGTGATCAGGTACATTATCAATGAGCAGTAGTATTTAAAAAGAAATCTTTTTTTCTAAGCAGCTGGTCTCAACAGTGGGCTTAAAATACTCAGTAAATGATGCATAAACAGATGTGCTGTCATCCAGGAACATTGTTGTTCCAATGATAGAGCACAGGCAGAGTCAATTTAGCATAATGATTAGGGACCCTAGGATTTCTAGAATGGTAAATGAGCACTGGATTCAATTTAAAGTTATCAGCTGTATTAGCCCTATCAAAGACTCACCTTGTCCTTTGAAACTTGGAAATATGGTATTGACTTATCTCTAGCTATGAAAGTCCTAGATGGCATCCTCTTCCAGTAGAAGACTGTTTTGTCTACATTGAAAATCTACTGTTTAGTGTAGCCACCTTCGCCAATTATCTTAGCTATATCTTCTAGATAACTTGCTGTAGCTTCTACTTAAGCACCTGGTGCTTCACCATGCATTTTTACATTAGTCTCCTTAAGGCTCATTAAGCAACCTCTGCTAGCTTCAGACTTTTTTCCTGTAGCTTCCTTACCTCTAAGACTTGATATAGGTGAAGAGAGTTAGGGGCTAGCTCTGGATTAGGGTTTGGCTTAAGGGAATGTTATGGCTGGTTTGATCTGCCATCCAGACCCCTAAAACTTTCCACATATCAGCAATAAAGCTGTTTTGCTTTCTTATCATTCGTGTGTTCACTGGAGTAGCAATTTTAATTTGCTTCAATAACTTTTCCTTTATATTAAAAATCTGATTATTTGGGACAAGAGGCCTAGCTTTCAGTTTATCTTAGTGTTAGAGACGCCTTCTTCACTAAGCTTAATCACTTCTACCTTTTGATTTAAAGTGACAGATATATGTATGACTTTTTCTTCTATTTGAACACTCAAGAGGCCATTTTACGGTTATTAATCGGCTCAATTTCAATATCCTTGTGTCAAAAAATAGGAAGGCCCGAGGAGAGGAAAAAGAGGGAAACGGCTGGTCAGTTGTATAGTGAGAACACACACACATTTGTCAATTAAATTCCCTGTCTTATATGAGTGTGGTTCATGGAAACCAAAACAATTACAATAGTAATAGCAAAGAGTACAGATCCCCATAACAGATATAATAATAATAGTAAAGTATGAAATACTGTGAGAATTAACAAAACGCAACAGAGATACCCAGTGAGCACATGCTATTGGGAAAATGGTTCTGATAAACTTACTGGATGCAAGGTTGCCACAAACCTGCAATTTGTGAAAACCACAGTATCTGTGAGGTACAATAAAGTGAAGCACAATAAAACAAGGAATGCCTGTACATTTATTCACAGCTAAACAAATGTAGCTGTGAATAAATGAACGACGATGGTCAGCACTCACTAGAAAAACTGTGCGAATACATCTCTCTTACTTTGCAAACCACTGTGGCAGGGTATGCTAAACTCTACCCAGGCAGCAGAACCTTCTGTAGAGACTATGGGAGGATATGACACAGAAAAGAAACAAAGCAAAAAATCTCAAGAAGTGAATCCACAAAAAATTAAGGTACCAGAAATGAAAAATGAGAAACCAAGTGGAGACTAGGGATCCTATGGAAATAACATAATGATGACAAATTATTCTGTGTCTAAACCTTTGCGGATTTCTGGTTAGGATTACTTCTAATAGCAATACTTTGTGTGCTCATTCCTTTCTTCTTTTCATCTACTCAGAAATAGTACATCAAATTATTAAGCACAGAATAGTTAAAAATATGTTTAAAATCTAATAAGCTATTTGACAATTCAGGAACATGAAGTTGACCATTATCAATGTAATTACGTTAACCTTGTGCCAACTGAGTCTCCTCCTCCTTCCCATATGTCTCTCTTCATAGCGATTAGAGCTTTCCTTATTTTTTTAGTATGTGACTTACATCTGAGTTTCTCAATTTGTTTTGGCGGAGGGAATCAAAAAGTGAGTTTCTACATCCAATAAAATCTACCACTGAGCTTTTAAATATGATATTAAATTGAGAGGAAGAAAAAAGTGGAGGTGGTTTTGTCACGGCCTTGGAGAGGTTCAATCGGTACCTTGGCAGAGGCTCCCAGGTATCCTGGATTCTTTCCCTACCTTGGGAGTCTTGGCAAAATGCTGTACAGGTGATTCCCCTTAGTGGCTGAACTGGAGAGAGAATTTAAGCCAACTATGAACCTTAGACTGGAGAATAAAGACAAACAGCTATAAATATATAAGGTCTCTACCCCAGATGAATCAAAGTCATCCCATCACTTATAAGTGTCTTCTTAATATTCTGTGATATGGTGGTTTAGAGTAAAAGTTAATGACAGAAGATATATTCTCATCCCAGCCCTTACACATACTTGCACAATGTAAAATAAGCAAATCACTTAATTCACCTGAGTCTTGCTCTTCTATCTACCAAACGGGAAAATAATAACTACTCGATAGGGTTGTTGTGAGACTATAATTATATAAGACTAAACAAAATAATGTGTGTCAAGTTTGCCACAGCAGCAACTAGTAGATCTTCAGTACAACCTAACATGCAATCTATTTTATCCTTTTCCATTCTTTTGAATAATAAATGTTATCAAATAAATGATAATGATTATAAATATGATCATTTAGGACTGGATGTGTATGTCCCCCAAAAGCCATATTTTGAAGCCCTAACCCCCAGTGTAACTATATTTAAAGATGGGACCTCTAAGGAAGTGATTAGGGTTAAATTAGCTCTTAAGGGTGGGACATTGCTCTAATAAGATTGGCAGCCTTATAAGAAGAGACACCAGAGAGCATGTGCTCTCTCTCCTTCCTCATGCACACACTGAAAATAGGCAATGTGAGGACATAGTAAGAAAGTGGTCATCTGCAAACCAGGAAAGTAGAAACCAAATCAGCTGGCACGTTACTTTAGGGCTTTTAGCCTTTGGAACCATGAGAAAATAAATTAATGTTCTTTAAGCCACCCAGTTTATGCTATTTTGTTACAGTATTCTAAACATATGAAGAAAAATTGATGATAATGATAAATGCCTTATTCCAACAAAGGAATAGACTAGATAATGAATGGTAAATTATATTTACTGGATGTTTGCTTTTTGTTTGTTCCTCAATTTTCCCTTGCAGGTCATTTTCGTGTTACTGATGAAGGCATATTGGCAAACTGGGCCCAATCACTGTGTATTTTTGCAGAGGCTATTGTTCTAATTAAAATCTAATTCTCAGAGCCACTAATGATGACAGGATAGTTTTCAGGTCCAAGACTACAAAGCCTCCAGGAAGCACTAAATATTAGAGGGGGTTTCAGGAAGAAATATGTCCTGATCACATCAAGGAGACAGGTAAAAGTGAGAATGCACAGGCTACAGGTAATCTAGGTTGGGAGTGGAGAGGTAGACAGTCTGGAGGAGAGAAAAAAAGTAATAACAAGAACAGTGATGCTGGGTGTTGACAGGGCTGCTGTCTGGGCCACAGTAGCAATCTCATACTCATTCCCATACTGTCATCAATAGCCTTTTATGTTAATCTTTCTACCAGCATTTAGTAATCTGATATAACCAGAAGGAAACAGTGCTTATTCCCCCATACGGTGAGGAAGTCCTGACCTTTGGATTTTTGTTTGTCATAGAATTGAATATATGATCACAAATCTGTTTTTATTACAGTGAAGAGCCATTAACATATTCTTAGTTTGTTTCTGCTTGTATTGAGAGGAATTATCTTTTACCAAGAAGCCCAAAATAAAAACTACTTCCTGACAACAGACATTAAGTGGTTTAATTAACACATGGCATTCTAAGACAAACAAACATGTTACATTTTTACAACAGAAACGGAGAAAAAATATTTTCCTTATTAATTTATAATTAGTTTTCTCTTTTGGAGCTATAACTTCTGTTCGACTCTGAGCAAGAAAAAAAATACTTAAAAAGTAACAGAAAGTTCAATTTGGTTCTACCAGGTTTTATATCCAGAAGAAAATGCAAACTTCCACTGACTACACTGCAAAACATCTACTACTCTAAGGACAATGACAGTTTAAAAGCCTGAAATAAAGAATCAGAGTGGACCATACTTGAAGAAGCTAATAGGTAATAAGGAACTTTCAAACACAATGGGATGGTTAACATAAAATTAAATATGCACAGATTTCATAATTAATATTGGTAAAAAGAAAATGTAAATAAAAAGTAGAACTTACTGATCATTCATTTAAAACATTAGGTAACAAATTATAGAAATGTCTTCACATAATAAATTACAGTTTCATATTTAAACCTTCACAGCATTTATTTATTATAAAAGGAAAATTTATGTTTTTACAAATATTACTCTTTTTAAATTATGCCCAGAAATCCCACTAAAAATTTACTCTGTAACTTAAGATAATTCTACTGAGCTGTTTCAGAAATATTAAAAATATGACCAATCCTAGTTAAAATACATATTTCCCCCAAAAAACTTGTGTTAAGAACTATACTTGTTTTTTGTACAAGCAATGCACAAACACACACAGAAGAAACCACTTCAAGTGTATGACTAGATATCAATGAATGAATCTGGAAAAATATGACTCATCTCCAATCATATATTGTAAGCACAGATATTTGCCTCTCACTAGAGTTTTATTACTCAGATTATTTCTGATATATAAAATGTCTTAAAAACAACATAATTGGGAGTAATTTAGTCGCAATTTTCATGTCATAAAATCAGAATCCAACCCTTCTTCAACACATGAAGCTTACTTTTCATTTACTCCTAAATTCACGATCAGTGACCAGAGGGCTGAGATGGAATTGCTGAGAGTACAAGCTGCTGCCTGGGGTTGGAAGTAAGCAAACTATTCTCCTTTCTGTGAATACTAATACTTGCTATAACTCTGCCAGAACAGGGGTTCTCAGCCCTTGCTGCTCCCTAGAACCTTTTCAGCTTTTCAAACCTACTGACACTTGGACCCCTACAGCACAGCTTAACAAATTAGAATCTCTAGAAATAGGGCCTGAGCATTGGTGTATTTATAAAAGCTTCCCACAGAATTCCAATGTGCTGCTGGGGAAGAGACCACACATATATAAGGCTTTGAGATGGATGGACCTTACATTTGGTCAGCTTATTATTGTTAACAAGCTGGTGAACCAATAGTGTTGAGTAGAGGAAAAATGGAAATTGGTAACTACTGGAGAAGGCTCTATCTGTAGATAAAGGAAGATGGATTCTATAGTCAGGAGACTGTAAGTCCTGGGCATGACTTCATCACCAGAAAGCTGTATGACTTCAGGTAGATCATCTGAGTCTCTGGGGTACAGAACTTTAGGAGAAGGGAGGGCGGAGGACTTACCACTCCCAACCAAGCAGCTATACCTGTGCTTGTTTTATTTATGTTAGGCTTCTGAAGGAAACTTCACTTCATGAAAGAATTCTGTGGCCAAAACCAGTCTGAATACAGCTGATCTAGATGTTCTTTAAGGTCCCTTCTGAAATAATTTTACAACATCCAATGAATATAAGGAATTGGCCCAGCAGGCGTAGGTAGAAAAGAACTTAATCACAGTGATGCTTGCTCTCTGCAGTTACTCTTCCCACTGCTTGGATAAAAGCAGGAAGCTTTTATCCAAGGTGCATCTACAAACCCAGTGGCTCTTCCCTCTCCTTGTATTTGCCAGGTACTCAATCCATGTGATTTTTCCCTCTTAACACTGCACCTGACTACACTCTCTTACAGGTCAATTCTGATTACCTATAAAGTAAATATCAACTCACATTGAGATTATAGTGTATATTTGAGGTTCTAAAACTCTTTTCTGGAGAAAAACCTTCACTATAAAATAAAGAGGCTAAATGTGTGCCAGCTCTCTGTTGAGTTTACTCATCTAAATGAACCCTCTACCATGTGAAGCTAACTTGCACAGGACAACAGAAACAGATTCCCCAGTCCTCCGACTTCCCGTCAGGGCCAGCAAGGAGGAGCCCTGATAGGAAATGAGACGGCAGGGGAAACGGGAAGCTGGGATATCCATTTTCTGGGCTTGCTCCTGGTGGCTTGCTCCTGCCATAGATTGACTGTGACCTTCAACTGAAATTCTGCATTCTTCTCAAAGTGGCTGAGTCCTTGCAGGTTGCAGGAACCACTCCCCCCATCACATTTATGCCTACTGGTGAAAACCATCTAGACTTTTATAAGGGTTGCTCATACTCTACTCTTTACTTTTAAATAGTTCCTTTATTGAACCTTCCATGAATTATCCTAATTTGAATGAACTGTTTTCTGATAGACTCCTGACATATATTTGTTAATCAAAGATTTTTACATCTATATTTAAAGAAATAATGAGATGCACACACACACAATTTCAGAGGTATTATTATTTTGGCCAGATATATCACAATCAGGACTAACTGGAAATGATGCCACCTGTACCACCTGCTATGTGCCCTTAGCTTACTGTATAGTCAGCAGTCCAGGAGATGGAGAGGGGGAAAACACATGATACGACTGTTTTCCCATCAATATGGAAATATTAAGTATTTTAACAACCAGTGCGGCTAAACTGGCTGAAAGTTAGTCAATCCTACAAATAATAATGCTTATGCAGAATGATTTATAACAGCCATCAGAACTTGAAAATATGCATTTTCAATAATAAATTATAGCATATAATTTATATATCCATAAAGGTCCATATTATAGAATGCAATGAAGCATTAAAAATACGTCTTGGACAAATATTTACTAATTTGCAGAGATAATTACAAACTACTTGGCAAAAAGCAGAGCAGTTACAAAATATCAAAGGCTGTACAATCTCAATTTTATTTAAATATATGTATACATATATTCATATCTTTATGTAAATAGACTGAGGAGCTATATCAAAATACAATGTTTATGAGTGGTGGGATAACAATTTTCTTATTTACAAATATATGTTTCCCAAAATTTCTGCCACTACACTGATTTATTTTATAGTACAAATAAGATAACATTTCTTTTTTTAAGTGGAACACAGTAAAAAAAAAGTTGTTACATTTAAACTGAATCTTAAAGATCTCTTAGTTACTGTGGTAAAGCATTTTCACTTCATCAGAACAAAGATTTACTACTTAACCCTGATATATCAGGGAATAGAGAACCGAGACAAACTTCATGTAGTTCAGCATCACGGACCTGACAATCAAGTGGAGATGGTTGTCAGACTGAAAAATAATGTATAACTATGATACAAGCAAAAAACAGAACTATCTAAAGATACAAAAATACAGGGAAAATACACAATTTTTTTTTCTGGAAGGAGGTCTGGAAAGCTTCACAGAGGAAGTGATGATTGAGCAGGATTTTGAAGGCTAAACAGGGGTTCAAAAACCAGATATGGCAGGATGAAGCTTTTCTAGGAAAGAAACACCCCCATGCAAATGTTCTCAGGCATGAAACAGCCAGGAACTAAACAGAATTAGCTCTGCTGTCTTTCTCCTAAAATAGAAAGTTCCAAGGATCTTGACTTTGACTGGAGGAATACACATTTATGAAAAACACACTATGTGACAAAAACTGAGCCAGTGTTTTTTTTGTTTTATTGTGTTTTGTTTTTAATGGAGGAAATGAGAAAACTGAGGCTCAGGTAATTAAGGGCTCTCTTAGACATTCCTAAAATTTACACCCTGATGGGTGGTTATCTACATAGTATTCTCAAGTATAGATGCCATATTTTTCTATTTATCATATTCTATTAGTTGTTCTCATTAGATGGAAAGGATTAAGATGAATTACTGGTTTTCAAGGTTTTGGATTTACCTACTAGAGCACTTCCTCATTGCCATAGGATTTAAATATTAACTCATGCTGATACCTGTTCAACATGTATGTACGTGTAGGGGTGGGTGGGTTTAGGTGCACGTAGAAATGGAATATTGCAAAACTATCAGTGGTATGGTGAGCAATTAATCAGGAAATAATTTGTGCTATACTGGAATAATCACCTTAAAAGTAAACCTTCAATAAAAGCAAATCTTTTAGAAGTTTAATATGGGAATTAAATTACTTTAAAATTATAGAATGTTTTAAACATTTTTTTTTGAGACAGTCTTGCTCTGTCACCCAGGCTGGAGTGCAGTGGCACAATCTCAGCTCACTGCAACCTCCATCTCCTGGGTTCAAGTGACTCTCCTGCCTCAGCCTCCTGCCTAGCTGGAACTACAGGTGCATGTCACCACGTCCAGCTAATATTTTGTATTTTTAGTAGAGACGGGGTTTCACTGTGTTAGCCAGGATGATTTTGATCTCCTGACCTCATGATCCGCCTGCCTTGGCATCCCAAAGTGCTGGGATTACAGGTGTGAGCCACCGCACCCAGCCAGAATGTTTTAAACTTTTACTAAATACTTGTATTTATTGTTTTGAAAATATTTTTCAATGGTAGACATTTTCAGTCATCTATTTTCGTTACAATGCGTTGATTCTTGGATTTTTTTTGCTACTTCTCAAGTTTAGTATGAAAACCGTAATTTTTAATTTTCTGGTTGGGTTTAATTATGACAATGTCAGTAATATAGTCTAGCTGTGTCCCCACCCAAATCTCATCTAGAATTCCCATGTGTTGGGGGAAGGACTTGGTGGGAGGTAACTGAATCAGGGGGGCAGATGTTTCCCATGCTGTTCTTGTGATTGTGAGTAAGTCTCAAGAGATCTGATGGTTTTAAAAAGGGGAGTTTCGCTGCACAAGCTCTCTTCTCTTGTCTGCCATATCAGTTGTGCCTTTCACTTTCCACCATGATTGTGAGGCTTCCCTAGCCACATGGAATTTTAAGTGCATTAAACCTCTTTCTTTTGTAAATCATCCAGTCTCAAGTATGCCCTTATCTTAAGTATCATGAATCTGGTAAGGTTATTCATTTTTCAATGATAAAGAATTTACCACTTCAGATGAACTCACCTGGTTTTCCTTTTTTTTTTTTTTTTTTTAATTTCAATAGCTTTTAGGGTACAAGTGGTTTTTGGTTACAGTGATGAATTGTACAGTGGTGAAGTGTGAGATTTTAATGCTCTGTCACAAGAGTAGAATATTGTACCAGATACATATTTTTTCAATCCCTCGCCCCCCACTGCCTCCCTTTCCCTCCTGAGCCTCCAAAGTCCATTATACCACTCTGTATGCCATTGTGTACAAACAGATTAGTTCTCTAAGTGAGAATATGCAATATTTGATTTTCCATTTCTGAGTTATTTCACATAGAATAATGGCCTTAAAATTCATCCATGTTGCTGCAAAAGACATTATTTCATTTTTTTAAGGCTGAGTAGTATTCCATGGTGTATATATATCATATTGAAAATGTAATTCTTTAATAACATGTCTATGTGAGACAAAAATCTACAAATGTTTAATGCAGATATCAGGTCAAGTATCATTTCTAAAGTCTCCGGAATAGTACAGAAATCAAATTAAACCCAGTACATTTTTTTTCACCTATTTTATTTGGCCATGAATTTAATTGGCCAAACAATAAATTCAGTTTTTCTTCAGCATGAACCAAATTACTTTCTTAGAGCATTTTACTTTACTGCACTTACATTTCTGTTTTTAAAGCCCAGGCATCCTATTAAGAATATGTTAGGATGGCTCAATTTTATACCACTTGAATTTAGTGGGTTACACATTATGAAATGGCAAGCTGAGCTGAGTTCCTTTAAAGTCTTAAAAGTAAATTAACATTCACCAAGCACTTTGAGAATAAAATATGTCAAGTGCTAACTATTCTTAAAATAAAAATAAAATCATAGGAAGCTGCCATTCTATAAATTTTTGAAATCTTTATTTTTTATTTTATTATTTATTTATTTATTTATATTTAATTATCTTTTTGAGATGGAGTCTCACTCTGCTGCCCAGGCTGGAGTACAGTGGTGTGATCTTGGCTCACTACAACCTCTGGCTCCCGCATTCAAATGGGATTCTCCTGACTCAGCCTCCCAACCAGCTGGGATTATAGGCACCCGCCACCATGCCCAGCTAATTTTTGTATTTTTAGTAGAGATGGGGTTTCACTATGTTGGCAAGGCTGGTCTCAAACTCTTGACCTCGTGATCTGCTTGCCTCGGCCTCCCAAAGTGCTGGGATTACAGGCATGAGCTACTGCACCTGGCATCCTTATTTTTTTAATCTACTATTCCCCAAAGTCAGGAGGCAGTGTATATGTACAAATATTGTCTGTATTTTCTTTCAAGTAAATGCAAAGCCAAGCAAACAAAAAACGAATGCCCTTTTCACACCACTTTTTGCTCTCCACGACTTTTAGGTCATAAGTGCATATAAGCATAGATGAAAAAACAAGTACACTTATTTCACACCACATTTTTGTCTCCACAACTTTTAGGCCCTAAGTATATCATGCATGTTTTAAATGCATGAAAAAAGCACTGCCTTTAAAAGCAATGAGATAAAAAATGGACCAGATAGGCTTGAAGTCCCAACTCTGAATCTCAATGCCCTTTGACAGTGACCACAAGTCCAATATAAATCCGGGAGAGGTGGACTACATCCTCTAAGCAGATTCTACCCAGTTTCAATACTATCCGTGCTACCCAAAATAACCGAGCATTGGAAATCAGCTCATTTATTCTATCATCAAAAAGTAAGATTCAGATTGACAATGGAAATTTGATTAATTTTACAATTAATTTATTAACAATTTCAAAAACTTTAAATAGTAAATCTCTCAAAAAACAAACTGATGGTAGATTTAGTAATGAGAAGTTAAGTCTAAGAATTTAGAAGAACCAAAAATACTGGCAAACTGACTGCAACAGCACATCAAATAGCTTATCCATCACGATCAAGTAGGCTTCAACCCGAGGATGCAAGGCTGGTTCAATACACAAGTCTATAAACATTATTCACCACATAAACAGAACCAAAGACAAAAACAAAATGATTATCTCAATAGATGCAGAGAAGGCCTTTGATGAAATTCAACAGCCTTTATGCTAAAAACTCTCAATAAACTAGGTATTGATGAAACGTATCTCAAAATAATAAAAGCTATTTATGACAAACCCACAGCCAATATCATACTGAATGGGCAAAAACTGGAAGCACTCCCTTTGAAATCTGGCACTAGAGAAGAATGTGCTCTGTCATCACTCCTATTCAATCTACTATTAAATTCTAGCCAGAGCTATCATGCAAAAAAAAAAAGAAATAAAGGTATTCAATTAGGAAAGGAGGAAGTCAAATTGTCTCTATTTGCAGACGACATGATTTTATATTTAGAAGACCCCATCATCTCAGCCCAAATCTCCTGAAATTGATAAGCAACTTCAGCAAAGCCTCAGGATACAAAATCAGTGAGCAGAAATCACAAGCATTCCTACATACCAATAACAGACTTAAAGAGAGCCAAATCAAGAGCACTGCCATTCACAATTGCTATAAAGAGAATAAAATACCTAGGAATACATCTAACAAAGGATGTAAATAACCCCTTCAAGGAGAACTACAAACCACTGCTCAACGAAATAAGACAGGACACAAACAGATGGAGAAACATTCCATGTTCATGGTTAGGAAGAATCAATATCGTGAAAATGGCCATAGTGCCCAAAGTAATTTACAGATTCAATGCTATCCCCATCAAGTTACCAATGACCTTCTTCACAGAACTGGAAAAAACCACCTTAAACTTCATATGGAACCAAAAGAGAGCCCGCATAGCCAAGTTATTTCTAAGAAAAAAGAACAAAGCTGGAGGCATCACACTACCAGACTTCAAACTACACTACAAGGCTACAGTAATCAAAATAGCATGGTACGTGTACCAAAACAGAGATATAGATCAATGGAACAGAACAGAGGCCTCAGAAGCATATACAACCATCTGATATTTGACAAACCTGACAAAAACAAGCAATGGGGAAAGGATTCCATTTAATAAATGGGTGTTGGGAAAACTGGCTAGCCATGTGTAGAAAGCAGAAATTGAACCTCTTCCTGACACCTTACACTAAAATTAACTCCAGATGGATTAAAAACCTAAGCATAAGACGTAATACCATAAAAACACTAGGAGAAAACCTAGGCAAAACCATGCAGGACATAGGCAAGGACTTCATGACTAAAACACCAAAAGGATGGCGACAAAAGCCAAAATAGACAAATGGGACCTAATCAAACTCCACAGCTTCTGCATAGCAAAAGAAACAACCATCAAAGTGAACAGGCAACCAACAGAATGGGAGAAAATTTTTGCAATCTACCTATCTGAGAAAGGGCTAATATCCAGAATCTACAAAGAACTAAAACAGATGAAGAAAAAAACAAACATGCCCATTCAAAAGTGGGCGAAGGATATGAACAGACACTTCAGCACTGTTTACAATAGCAAAGACCTGGAATCAACCCAAATGCCCATTGATAATAGACTGGATTGGAAAAATGTGGCACATATACACCATGGAATATTATGCAGCAATCAGAAATGATGAGTTCGTGTCGTTTGTAGGGACATGGATGAATCTGGAGAACATCATCCTCAGCAAACTGACACAAGAACAGAAAATGAAACACCGCATATTCTCACTCATAGGTGGGTGATGAAAAATGAGAACACATGGACACAGAAAGGGGAGTACTAAACACTGGGGTCTATTGGGGGGAAAAGGGGAGGGCCAGTGGGAGGGGGAGGTGGGGAGGGATAGCCTGGGGAGAAATGCCAAATGTGGGTGAAGGGGAGAAGAAAAGCAAAGCACACTTCCATGTGTGTACCTACGCAACTGTCTTGCATGCTCTGCTCATGTACCCCAAAACCTATAATCCAATAAAAAATTAAAAAAAAAAAAAAGACATATATGAGGCCAAAAAACATATGAAAAAATGCTCATCATCACTGGTTATTAGAGAAATGCAAATCAAAACTACATTGAGATACCATCTCACGCCAGTTAGAATGGCAATCATTAAAAAAATCTGGAGACAACAGATGCTGGAGTGGATATGGAGAAATAGGAACACTCTTACACTGTTGGTGGGAGTGTAAATTAGTTCACCCACTGTGGAGGACTGTGGCGATTCCTCAAGGACCTAGAAATACAAATTCCATTTGACCCAGCAATCTCATTACTGGGTATCTACCCCAAGGATTATAAATCATTCTATTATAAGGACACATGGACACGAATGTTCACTGCAGCATTGTTCACAATAGCAAAGACTTGGAACCAACCCAAATGCCCGTCGATGGTAAACTGGACAGGGAAAATGTGGCACATATACACCATGGAATACCATGCAGCCATAAAAATATGATGAGTTGGTGTCCTTTGTAGGGACATGAATGAACCTGGAAACCATCATTCTCAGCAACTGATACAAGAACAGAAAATCAAACACTGCATGTTCTAACTCATACGCGGGTGTTGAACAATGTGAACACAGGACACAGGGAGGGGAGCATCACACATTGGGGTCTTTGGGGGGAAACTGGTGGGGGGAAAGCAGGGGGTGGGGAGTTGGGGAGGGATAACATGGGGAGAAATGCCAGCTATAGGTGATGGGGAGGAAGGTAGCAAACCACATTGCCATGTACGTACCTATGCAACAATCTTGCATGTTCTTCACATGTTCCCCAAAACCTAAATGCAATAAAATATATACATTAAAGACATTCCTTCAAGATGGCGCTGTAGGAGCAGCTCAGGATTGCAGCTACCAGTGAAAGCGCGGAGGGTGAGTGGACGCTGTATTTCCAGATGGATCTTTATTGCCCACAGACCAAGAGATTCCCAGGTGGAGGAGACCCACGGGTCGCCAGAATGGCTGTTTTGGCTGGCGTGGCTGTTTTGGCCGGCGCCGCAGTGCAGCGGCTCTCTGTACAAAATACACTGGTCTGGTTGCCCTGTTAAATTGGCAATTCGAAATCCAGGAAGGCAGATTAGCCCATTCATCTGATTAAACGGGACTGAAACATAAAGCAGGCCAGGAGATTCTCGGGCAGCCAGGTTGTTTCAGCTGGTGCAGTGGGTCGCTGCACGGAAAATCACACAGATCCTGGCACCCTTTCAAGCAGGCGACTGGAACACCTGGGAGAGAATCAACCGTTCAACACACACAAAAAAAGGGGCTCTGAGGCAGGGAGCCAGGTGATCAGGCTCAGTGGGTCCCACGCCCACAAAAACAAACAAACAGCAATTGGAAATGCTCGGGGTTGACAGTTTCATGGCAAGCATAGCTAAAACCAGGATGGCCCAGCTCTGTGGGGGAGGGGCATCCACCATTACCGAGGCACTCCACCCCTACGAAGTTAGTCTGCCATTGCTGACGCAGCCTGCCATTGCTGAGGCAACCCACCATAACAGAGAGATTCCGCCATTACAGAGGCCGGCCAACATTGCTGAGGCAGTTCTAACCACAACCACATAAACGGGACTTCAGGGAAATACACACGGCAGCAGGGCGGAGCAAGCAGCAGGGCGGAACCCAGAGCAGAGGCTCAGCAAAGCCTCTACAGACAGTGACTAGGCTGCCCCCTTGCTGGGCAGGACAGCCCGGTGGAGGTGGGGGGAAGGCAGCAATGCAATGGATACCATAAATAAAGCCCTAACCCCCCAGGACAGAGCACCTGGGGAAAAAGCGGGGGTTTATGAGTTCTGCTGCAGCAGACTTAAACGTACCTTCCTAGCAGCTTGGAATGAACAATGGAGCTCACAGCTCAGCACTTGAGCTCCTATAAAAAACAGACTGTCTCCTCAAGCAGCTCCCTGACCCCCATATATCCAAAGAGTCACCTCACAAGGAACTGATCAGACTGACATTTGGTGGGCATCATTCTGGGACTAAGATAACAGAAGAAGAAACTGGTAGCAACCCTTACTGTTCTGCAGCGGCTGCAGGTGACACCCAGGCAAGCAGAGCCTGGAGTGGACCTCAGCAGTCCTAGAGCAGAGGGGCCAGTCTGTTAGAAGGAAAACTAAGAAACATAAATACCTTCATCATCAACAATCTGGACGTCCACTCAGAGACCCATTTAGAAAATCAGCAACTACAGAGATGACAGGTGGATAAACCCACAAAGATGAAAAGAAACCAGTGCAAAAAGGAGAAAAACACCCAAAACCAGAACACCTCGCCTCCTACAAGGGATCACAACTCCTCACCAGTAAGGGAACAAAGCTGGACGGAGAACGAGTGTGATGAAATGATGGAATCAGACTTTAGAAGGTGGGTAATGAGAAACTTCTGTGAGCTAAAAGAACATGTTCTAAGTCAATGCAAAGAAACTAAGATCCTTGAAAAAAGATTTGATGAAATGATAACAAGAATGGACAACTTAAAGAGGAATATGAGTGAATTGATGGAGCTGAAAAACACAACACGAGAAATTTGCGAAGCATGCACAAGTTTCAACAGCCGAATTGACCAAGCAGAAGAAAGGATATCAGAGGTCGAAGATCAACTCAACGAAATAAAACGAGAAGGCAAGATTAGAGAAAAAAGCGCAAAACAGAATGAGCAAAGTCTCCAAGAAATGTGGGACTATGTGAAGAGACCTAATCTACATTTGATAGGTGTACATGAATGTGATGAAGAGAATGAATCAAAGCTGGAAAACACTCTTCAGGATATTATCCAGGAAAACTTCCCCAACATAGCAAGGCAGGCCAATATTCAAATCCAGGAAATACAGAGAACACCACAAAGATATTCCGCAAGAAGAGCAACCACAAGGCACATAATCGTCAGATTGACCAGGGTTGAAATGAAGAAAATGCTACAAACAGCCAGAGAGAAAGGTCGGGTTACCCACAAAGGGAAGCCCATCAGACTCACAGGAGATCTCTTGGCAGAAACCCTACAAGCCAGAAGAGAGTGGGGGCCAATATTCAACATCTGTAAAGAAAAGAACTTTCAACCCAGAATTTCATATCCAGCCAAACTAAGCTTCATACTTGAAGGAAAAATAAAATCCTTTGCAAACAAGCAAGTACTCACAGATTTTGTCACCACTAGGCCTGCTTTACAAGACATCCTGAAAGAGGCACTAAACATAGAAAGGAACAACCAGTACCAGCCACTCCAAAAACATACCAAATGCTAAAAAGCATCAACAAAATGAAGAATCTACATCAACTAATGGGCAAAACAGCCAGTTAGCATCAAAATGGCAGTATCAAATTCACACATAACAATATTAACCCTAAATGTAAATGGGCTAAATGCACCAATCAAAAGACACAGACTGGCAAATTGGCTAAAAAGCCAAAACCCATCGGTGTGCTGTATCCAGGAAACCCATCTCAGAGGCAAGGATACGCAAAGGCTCAAAATAAAGGGATGGAAGTAGATTTACCAAGCAAATGGAGAGCAAAAAAAAAAGCAAGAATTGCAATTCTCATCTCTGATAAAATAGAATTTAAAGCAACAAAGATCAAAAGAAACAAAGAAGGACATTACATAATGGTAAAAGGATCGATACAACAAGAAGAGCTAACAATCCTAAATATATATGGACCCAATACAGGAGCACCCAGATATATAAGACAATTTCTTAATGACTTAAAAAGAGACATAGACTCCCACACAATAATAGTGGGAGACTTTACCACTCCACTGTCAATATTAGACAGATTAACCAGACAGAAAATTAACAAGGATATCCAGGACTTGAGCTCAAACCTGGAACAAGCAAACCTGATAGACATTTACAAAACTCTCCACCCCAAATCCACAGGATATACATTCTTCCCAGCACCACATCACACCTACTCTAAAATTGACCATATAATTGGAAGTAAAGCACTCCTCAGCAAATGCAAAACAAAAGAAATCATAATAACAGTCTCTCAGACCACAGTGCAATCAAGTTAGAACTCAGAATTCAGAAACTAACTCAGAACCGCACAGCTTCATGGAAACTGAACAACTGGCTCTTGAATGTTGACTGAATAAACAATAAAATGAAGGCAGAAATAAGTTCTTCAAAACCAACGAGAATGAAGACACAACATACCAGAATCCCTGGGACACATTTAAAGTAGTCTCTATAGGAAAATATATAGCAATAAGTGCCCACATGAGAAGAGTGGAGACATCCAAAATTGACACCCTCTTGTCAAAATTGAAAGAGCTAGAGGAGCAAAATCAAAAAAACTCAAATACTAGCAGAAGACAAGAAATAACTAAGATCAGAGCAGAAATGAAGGAGATAGAGACACGAAAAACCCTTCGAAAAATCAATAAATCCAAGAGCTGGTTTTTTGAAAAGATCAACAAAATAGACAGACCACTAGCCAGATTAATAAAAAAAAAAAAAAGGAGATTCAAATAGATGCAATTAAAAAATGATAAAGGGGAAATCACCACAGATTCCACAGAAATTCAAACCATCATCAGAGAATATTACAAACAACTCTATGCAGATAAACTAGTAAACCTGGAAGAAATGGATAAATTCCTGGACACTTGTGTCCTCCCAAGCCTACACCAGGAAAAAGTCGAAACTATGAATAGACCAATAACAAGGTCAGAAGTCGAGGCAGCAATTAAGAGCCTAGCACACAAAAAAGTCCAGGTCCAGATGGGTTCACAGCCGAATTCTACCAGACACACAAAGAGGAACTGTTACCATACCTCCTGAAACTATTCCAAATAATCCAAAAAGAGGGAATCCTTCCCAAATCATTTTATGAGACCAACATCATCCTGTTACCAAAACCCAGCAGAGACTCAACAAGAAAAGAAAACTTCAGGCCAATATCCATGATGAACATAGATGCAAAAATCTTCAATAAAATACTGGCAAGCCGATTGCAACAGCACATCAAAAAGCTTATCCACCATGATCAAGTAGGATTCATCCCAGGGATGCAAGGCTGGTTCAACATATGCAAGTCGATAAACCTAATTCACCACATAAACAGAACTAAAAACAAAAATCGCATGATTATCTCAATTGATGTAGAGAAGGCATTTAACAAAATTCAACAGCCCTTTATGCTAAAAAACCTCAATAAACTCGGTACTGATGGAACGTATCTCAAAATAATAAAAGCTATTTATGACAAACCAACAGCCAATATCATACTGAATGGGCAAAAACTGGAAGCATTCCCTTTGAAATCTGGCACTAGGCAAGGATGCCCTCTCTCACCACTCCTATTCAATATAGTACTGGATGTTCTAGCCAGAGCAATCAGGCAAGAAAAAGAAATAAAGGGCATTGCAACAGGAAAAAAAGAAGCCAAATTGTCTCTATTTGCAAACGACATGATAGTATATCTAGAAGACCCCATCATCTCAGCCCAAAAATTCCTGAAACTGATAAGCAACTTCAGCAAAGTCTCAGGATACAAAATCAATGTGCAAAAATCACAAGCATTCCTATACACCAATAGCAGACTTAAGGAGAGCCAAATCAAGAATGAACTGCCATTCACAATTGCTACAAAAAGAATAAAATACCTAGGAATACAACTCCCAAGGAACGTAAAGACCTCTTCAAGCAGAACTACAAACCACTGCTCAACGAAATAAGACAGGACACAAACAGATGGAGAAACATTCCATGTTCATGATTAGGAAGAATCAATATCATAAAAATGGCCATATTGCCCAAAGTAATTTACAGATTCAATGCTATCCCCATCAAGCTACCAATGACCTTCTTCACAGAACTGGAAAAAACCACCTTAAACTTCATATGGAACCAAAAGAGAGCCCGCATAGCCAAGTCAATTCTAAGCAAAAAGAACACAGTAGGAGGCATCACACTACCAGACTTCAAACTATACTACAAGGCTAGAGTAATCAAAACAGCATGATACTGGTACCAAAACAGAGATATAGACCAATGGAACAGAACAGAGGCAACGGAGGCAACACAACATATCTACAACCATACAATTCTTGACAAACCTGACAAAAACAAGCAATGGGGAAAGGATTCCGTTTAATAAATGGTGTTGGGAAAACTGGCTAGCCATGTGCAGAAAGTAGAAACTGGACCCCTTTCTGACACCTTACACTAAAATTAACTCCAGATGGATTAAAGACTTAAACATAAGACCTGGCACCATAAAAACCCTAGAAGAAAATCTAGGCAAAACCATCCAGGACATAGGAGTAGGCAAGGACTTCATGAACAAAACACCAAAAGCATTGGCAACAAAAGCCAAAATAGACAAATGGGACCTAATCAAACTCCACAGCTTCTGCATGGCAAAAGAAACAGTCATTAGAGTGAATCGGCAACCAACAGAATGGGAAAAAATTTTTGCAGTTTACCCATCTGACAAAGGGCTGATATCCAGAATTTACAAAGAACTAAAACAGATTTACAAGAAAAAAAAACCAAACAAGCCCATTCAAAAGTGGGCAAAGGATATAAACAGCACTTTACAAAAGAAGACATACATCAGTCCAACAAACATGAAAAAATGCTCACCATCACTGGTCATTAGAGAGATGCAAATCAAAACCACATTGAGATACCATCTCATGCCAGTTAGAATGGCAATCATTAAAAAATCTGGAGACAGCAGATGCTGGAGAGGTTGTGGTGAAATAGGAACACTTTTACACTGTTGGTGGGAGTGTACATTAGTTCAACTATTGTGGAAGACAGTGTGGCGATTCCTCAAGGACCTAGAAATAGAAATTGCTTTTGAACCAGCAATCTCATTACTGGGTATATATCCAAAGGACTATAAATCAGTCTACTATAAGGACACATGCACATGAATGTTCCTTGCAGCACTGTTTACAATAGCAAAGACCTGGAACCAACCCAAATGCCCATCGATGATAGACTGGACTGGGAAAATATAGCACATATGCACCACGGAATATTATCCAGCAATCAAAAACGATGAGTTCGTGTCCTTTGTAGGGACATGGATGAATCTGGAGAACATCATTCTCAGCAAACTGACACAAGAACAGAAAATGAAATACCGCATTTTCTCACTCATAGGCGGGTGATGAACAATGGGAACACATGGACACAGGGAGGGGAACACTACACACTGGGGTCTGTTGAGGGGAATAGGGGAGGGACAGCAGTGGGGGGAGCTGGGGAGGGATATCCTGGGGACAAATGCCAGATGTGGGTGAAGGGGAGGAAGGCAGCAAATCACACTGCTACGTGTGTACCTATGCAACCATCTTGCATGTTCTTCACATGTACCCCAAAATCTAAAAAGCAATAAAAAATAAAATAAAATAAAAATAAAGATAAATAATAATAATAAAATAAAATATATACATTAAAAAAAATTTAGAAGAACCTAGTGATTTCCTTGCTGGAAATTATAAACCATGATTAAGCCTAAGATTAGATGCGCCCCCCACACCACCATTATTTATGCATACTAATAAGCATTCATACTGTATGGCTTTTCCTCAAAGCACTTTTTTTTTTTTTTTTTAACATTTTCAAGTGAATACACACTATTTGTATATGGGGGTTGGGGAACCTGAAGACAAAGTTACAAACATTGTGGAGACAACACATCAGAAAACTCTCTAGACAACCACTTAGGGGCATGACTTCTGGAGACAAATGACATTTAATACATCAAATCCTTGACATGCTTTTTATTTAGTAATTTTATTAGCATAATATGCCTATCAAGAAAAGAAGAAACTGAATTGTTTAAATTTTCCCTCACTGTGAAAATGAAGGTCAAAAAATTTTGTAAATATTTTAAAAGATGAGCCAACAGATTTAAAATAAATTCGCACATTATTATTTTTTAGTAGGTCTATTTAAAGGATAATTTTGATTTTTGCATACTGTTATTAATGTAGTGTTTTCTGTATCTTGCAGGGTATTCCTAAATTTATAATCTTGGTTCCAAAGATTTAATGAAACCTCACTGCTTCTAACAATCTGAGAAAAATAATATTAACAGTATACAGGCAGAACACAGCTGGCTAAATTAAGTCAATAAAAATTTTAAAAGCATTTACTACTTTAGGACCCACAACTGCAGTATTTTGCCAGTAAATCTGTAAAGATTTCATAATATATGTATGAAAAGATCATGCTTCTGTATTAGTAACCCTTAAAAGGTAAAATTAAATATCCATAAATTTCAATAATTTAAAACATTGCAGTTTAAAATTGAGAAAAGTATTCCCAAGTCCAGGAAGAAAATAAAATTGCATTTTCCGTGTTACTGAAAAATCATTTGTGTTATTCCTAAATTAGTAATCCCTACAATTTGAACTGTGGTGATAAAGTGTTCCACAATATGCAAGGTGGCAATTTCAAAACCTTTCCCTGAAGTCAGTATTCTCATGTCTTTTCAACTTGTAACTAACCAAGCAGAAAACTTTCATATTAAAAGTCCACAAAGCTATGAATGGTTAGACAGATTAATGACAACCTACAGAGGAATGGAACAGAAAATACACATCAAAATCATTCAGGGATCGAGAGCGGCAAACTCTTAAAATTAATTAAAGAAATCATGGTGTGGCATATTTCACTTAGGCAAGCAAGGTCATTCCTGAGTTGGTCCTTCTCAGTAAGCCAAATGAATGAATGCTCTTTAAAAGTGTCCATTAACTGACATGCCTTTTCCTGGCTGTTTTTATAAAGTACATGCCATAACAGGTACTTGTTTGGACAAAGATAACATCTCTTCGGGTTCACGTGCAAGTATGGCTTGTCATCTGGCACTTTGCGAATTATTTCTCAAAAAGAAGCCCTGCTTTCAGCAATTCTTGAGGAAACAGAAAAGGGATCTCCCTACAGCCACTGATTTTAGGAGGTAGGTATTAAAAGTGTCAGGAACAGAGCATCTATTTATGCTCATGTTCTAATTGGTAGTATAGTTACCATCCAAGCCAACTGGAAGCTGAAAATTCTTCAAGATAATATGTTAGAAGGAAAGTTAACAGGGACACTGTAGATCACAATCATTGAAGAAAGAATCATAGAGTCATAGGGTATGAAAATTCAGATGGAACCTTTATTAAACCAGACAGGATAGTCTAATAGCCTTATTGAACCAATTCAGAGAAGTATAAAAACAAGTCTTTAGTGAGACTTCTTACCCTACAAGAAATACAAAATCAAGAATAAAGATCAAGTAATAAAATAGGGTTTGCAATTCCTAACCATTCACAGTGGACATGCTTCCAATACCTGCTATATACATACATTTTTACTATGCTTAATTCTGTTTCTACAAATTCTGTGTGTATATGATCACCTGGTTATGCAGTAAAAAGGCATCATTCTAAAGTGGTCTGGTCTGTATTGAAAAGTGTGCCTAGGTTTCTAAATAGTTGGATCTTTTGCCTCCCACCATAACTGACTATAATTATTAACTATCCTAGACAAACTATAAAGACTCTAATAAAAGTAGACTCAAAGGATAAATATATCACATATTGAAGAATGCTACTAGAATGAATATATCATTCTATATTTTGAATTAATAGGGCTCAAACTATGAAATGTGTCACATAATTTCAGAAAAAGCAAAAGAGTTTGAATGTATAAAGAAAGGAGTAGGAGTTCATATAGCCACTAGATTCACAATTTTTACATGAACTATCGTAGATAGTTTTACATCATGACCTGGTACACAATACATACATCACTAAAACAAAACTTTAGACATTGCTATATGCAATACTCTATGATATTTCTCTATTTCTATTTCACTTCTTAAGTAAATCTCATGGTGACCCACAAAACTGATTTCATGATACACTAATGAATCAGATCCATATTTTGAAAGACTATCAAATTCTGTTGCTCATGGCATATTAATAAATCCCAGCATTCTTTCCACCAAGTTCAGCCAAGCTTCAAAACCTATTTCAAACTAGCATTCCAAGCAGCAACTATCAGTTATAGTTGAAACGCAGTCACTACCTAAGTTTTAAGAGGACAGGGTACAGGGATAGAGTAGGTATTTTTATTATTTTGTGCTCTTTGTACCCCGTGTTTGCAGAGCATCCAGAACACAGTGGGCACTCAAATATCCACTGAGAGTTGAATCAGTAAATAGCCACTAAGAAGAACAGAGGGTAAGCTTTGGTTTCTGAAGGCCCTCTGTAGCTTCGTGTCCTCCCTCCTTTGGCTACTTTGCTATCTTTAAACATAAAGCTTTCAAAATTCAATCACTCTGAGTACTCTAGGTACACTCCCTGCTCTCCAAACTCCACCTTTTAATAAGAGTTACCTGCACTAGGCTACTTGATGGTGTCTCTGTTTTTTCAAAGACAATTAATTTACACTTAAGGAATTACCAAGAAATATTACAAATCATGATAGAGTCCCTTGATAACTGTAAGGAAGGACCTGCTGAAACATGGACTGGATATTAATGCATATATTTTCTCATTTCAACCCTTCAACAATATAATCAGTTTCATAACATCACACCAGTTTACTGGTGGGAAATCAAACACTTAGAAAAAAGAAGTGAGGTTACATTATTAGCAAATACTTGGCAAACCCAGGATTTGAAACTAGGCATTTTATTGCTCTTTATTATACCTCATCTGCTCCTAAAATGGCATATAAATTACAAAGAAACAATGACCAGAAGCCTCACACCCATTTGAAGTGTATGAACTTAACAAGTTATCATTCTGGGAAAATAAAACCCTCTAACTTAGTAATATACTTCATCACACAACTTTACTTTTTCTTTGCCAAATCTTTGTGAGTTATTCATTGCTGGGTATGTTTTTCTTGGCAGTTGTTAATCTTGGCTCAAACATAAGTTCTTACTGTAGAGTAATTCCAGATATGTTAAGTCCTCTATTATGCAGAGAAAAAACAAGACTCTCCTTCGTGTGTATGTGTGTGTTGTGCGTGTGTGTTTATATCGGTCAAGTCCAACAGGAAATAAAAAATGGAAACAATATAAACTGGGTGTGTTTGCATCGGGCAGTTAAAAGACTTGGAAGGCAGAATCAACAATTTTAGCCTTCTGGCTCTCAGCAGTAGTGTAAGGAAATGGAGCGGAAAAGAACAGTATGGGTCAAGTTAAACTCACATCCACCCCCACACATGTGTATGCTGCTTGACGTAGTCACAAAACCTGCAATGTGTAATTTGCCCAATCATGACCATGAGTCACTGTAAAAGCTACTACGAAGGCAGTTCAAAAAAAGCATATTCTTGTTATAACTTTAGTTCTCAACCATGAGCAATTTAGGGGACATTTGGCAATGCCTGGAGATATTTTTGGCTGACACTACTGGGTAAAAGTCAAGGATGCTGCAAAACATCCTAAAATGCACAGGACAGCCCCACGTAACAATAAATTATATGGGCCAAATTTCAATAGTACCAAGGTTGAGAAACCCTGGTTTACAGTGCAACACTATTTCTTGGACAGCACAACTACTATACTCCAGCTGCCTCTCTGATCCTGTCTCCTCATCTGTAAAATAAAGTTATAGTGCCTGCTTCATTGTGTTGTTATGAGGATTAAATGAGTCTGATTTATGTAAAGTATTTAAAACCATGCCTATGACATAAGTAGGTGCTAAATAAATGTCACTGTTATCATCACCAGCACTGTCATCATCAAACATCTACATGTTACCACCATGTAGAGCAGAATTTCCCAAAGCATGCCCCTTTATCAGGTGAATTCTTGGGGTGAAAAAAGATTCTATGGTCAAATAAACTTGGAAAATGGTGGGTTAAAATCAGACAGGTTTCTTTGCTGTGGAAATTCTTGGAGTCTCTATTAAACAAAAAATATAGGACATGCAGAATTTTACAACTGATCTCACCAAAGAATCCAATGTAGAATCTTGCAGGACTGAGCATGCTTTTAGGGAAAGGCTGGTGTGGTGAAAGGGCATATATTAAGAATTATTCAGGATTCAGCTCGAGTTTATCACTTATTTGCCATGAGGCTAGGTAAGTCCCTTGACCTTCCTTGTCTTCAGTGAACCTTGGCTTCAGTGATCGCCATCACTCACACAGACACACATACACACACACACACACACACACACACACACACACACACACACACACACATTTGGCCCTTCTAGATCAGAAAGTCTCCACCTCTCTGATGTTCCTGTTTGTAGCATATCACTACAGACCTCAAAGACATGCATTGTCAGATGGCAAGAATGCCAGGGTCAAGCAAAATAAAGAGCTATGACAATTCCTGGGATGATTTTGCTCCCCAAATTCCTATTACAAAGGAAGCTCAAATATGCAATGTGGGAAATCAAGATGAACATGATATAGAAACTAGCTTTATCTGTTGTGGTTTTACAAATGCAGTGTAACTTTTTAAACAGAAAGCAGAGCTAGCAAAGAACAATATGGAAGCAATTTTTTAAAGTCTCAGGTACTTAAAGCGTACACAAGTATAATCTCCTCAATTATCTTTCAGGTACTCAATAAAATCAGCAGAGAATATGGCAAGAAAGAATTGCTACTTCATGAAACTAAAACTCTTACTTGGGGAGAAAAATGCACATATATTAGGCATCCACTGAGTGCTCTGACAGAGGTTTCAATAAAGGCCAGTGGGAGCAGAGTCATCTCAGGTATTGTCATTTTTGATAAGTCAAATGAACAACAGCAAAATACAAAATAAAATTTAAAATTTGAATATAAACATATCTTTTGTTTGGGTTTCCAAGTAAGCATTTTATACCATCTTATTGTTCAGCCATCATCAACAGGTGCCAGGAAGGTATTTAAACTGGAGGGTATGTGTACTATTTGCCATTCACTCTGCTCTTCATCCCTCTGAGTGCACTGGTAGAGTTTGGCCTGAATCTTCTATGTCTGACAGGGATGTAATTTTCTGGGGTACAAAGTGAAAAGCGTATGCCTCATATTGTCAAGGACATGATTTCTTCATATTACCTTAAGATACTTTAAATTGTATAACTGGAATCTTTTGCTTTGGAAGAATCATGTAGGTTATCCTTTCTTTTAATACCATTAAAGTCCATACGCGTTTCATGATTGCACAGCATACGTAATGTTGGGGTCAGGGAGGGAGAAACCAAGATGTACGCTAAGACTCTTCTAACCTCAGCAATATTCTTAACCAAGGTTCTGCTTAGATTGAACAGGCCGTAGTAACTGATAAGCAACATCTGCTCATTTCCTCATTGTTCGTTCACTCTTATACATGACTGTGCATAAACTAATGTCATTTTCTAGGACTCCACAGGTTCCACTAACTCTATTTCTGATGACAAACTTGTTCGTTTTGTTTTTTTTCTTTTGATGCCTTATGTTTCAGATGAATTCAAATCTATGTAGTCCCTGTTTTTCATTTTCAGACATAAGAAGAGACAATGGTTTTCTCTTTTCAAAATGCTTTAGGATATTCTTTTGACCAGAATCTCTTTCAAAATGTTGAGGTCTGGTTGTCTTTGGTGGTGTCCCAGAATGCTGTTTTACATCATCCTGCTCTTAACCTATCAACCCATACACAAGCTTTGCTTTCCTAGAATATAACCACTCTGTTCTGGTGAGCCTCAAAAGAAAAATCCTGATTTTCAAAATCTAAAGCTTTTATTACTTTTGCTATTTAAAACCAATTTTCCATTATAAAATTTATTGTTTATGTTTTTACTTTTTTATATAAATGTGTCTAGTTTTGACTTTAATCTTTTTTGCTTTGACCTTTGAAATTATTCTGTTATCAATTTTTTGCTATTGAAGCTACTTTGGTTTCTTTGCATTTTAATCATTGTTCTGTTTCATCTGCAAACTGGCTCCATTCACTGTTTAGCACTCCCTTTTGGCTCTTTTATTGTATCCCTATGCTGAATTTCAGACACTGCAAAATTTGAGCCCCGAAAAGGGCCTTTGCATTTACCCTATTCGGGGGTGCAGGGTCATTAACCACCACAAGATAAAAACTGGTTCCAACTTCCTTTGCCATCTGGGATAGAAAGCAGTGGGAAGCCCTGAGGGGGAAGGCAGACTAGTGCTAAAGGGAAAGCACAGGTCCAGCAGTGCTTCACCTGGATATGAATGTGTTTATGTGTATGGGATGGTTGTGTCCTCCCATGAGTTCCCACAAGTCCCCTAGAAGAGTTACAGTAACAGCAGTTATGTGAAACTTAGTAAGGAGAACTTTAAGATGGATCACATTTTAAAAAGTCTTAGGCAGCCCCCAAACTGGGTCCTCACTTTACACACTGATAGCCCAGGCAACTCACCCAAAGACACAAGGGAGTAAACACTAGAGATTCAGCATGCAAACCCAGATTCCTTCCTCTAATACTGGAACCAGCAAAGAACCATACCCACCTTATTCTTTGACTTTTACTTTTCCTCTTGTGGATTAAGTTCCATGAAATCTTGTTTCAATACATATCTTAATTATGGCTGGCTCTGAGAGTTGTCTCTCAAGACCTTTATATCCACAGACAAGATCCATATATCCACACCAAAGATCAGGTGTGATAATAATGAAGAGAGAATTATCATTTTTAATGGTAAGCTACCCATACTTGTTACTATACTTCACAAGCACATACCAGAACTTTCTTATTTTTGAGACAGAGTCTTGCACTGTCACCCAGGCTGTAGTGCAGTGGCATTATCTCGGCTCACTGCAGTCTCTGCCTCCTGGGTTCAAGCACTTCTCATGCCTCATCCTCCTAAGTAGCTGGGACTACAGGTGTGCGCCATCACGCCCAGCTAATTTTTTTGTATTTTTAGTAGAGACAGGGTTTCACCATGTGGCCAGGATGGTCTTGATCTCCTGACCTCGTGATCTGCCCGCCTCAGCCTCCCAAAGTGCTGGGATTACAGGTGTGAGTCACTGCACCCGGCCCTTATCAGAACTTTCATAGGCAAAGACATATTATCCTGTTATTCATTACCTCATTCATTGTTTTAAGAAATACTCACCCATCACCAATTTTGGGTTAGGTGCCTCAAAGTCTATACCTATATTCCAATTCCAGTGTCATGGATCTATAAACAATTATCTACATGGTCTTTTAGAATGGTCTTCAGAGAAAATTTACAAACCATCTAAAATATCAGACTTAGTACTTTAAAGACACTAGTTACTTCTTTGGTCATAAACATTAATTACTACCTATACCATCTGCGTCTTTTGCCAGACTTAGACATGAAGAACTTTGAACTAGTTCTCAAAATTAAAAATAAAATATGTGCTATAGCTGAAGACATTCAAAATGCTACACAAATGACTCCCAAACAGGTTTCAAGAAGAGTTCCACAAATATTCTGCTTTATGAATGTGATATATAACAAAGTAATCAAGAGCAGAGACAAAGAAATAGGACAGACATGGGTTGGAGTCCCGGTATTATATTTATTAGCTGTCTGACCCCTTTAATCTCACTAGACCAGCTTTCTTGTTTGTAAAATAGGAACAATCATGGCTCCTAGATGGGAGAGTAATTTGAAGTTTATCTGCAGTAATATACGTAAAGCATAGAACCCAGGAAATGATCAACAGAAAGTGCTATCATTGTTATCATTGCTCTGACAATTAGAAGAGTTGGATGCAATTTACTTTAATATTTACTTTGAACAAAAGATTTGGATGAAGCTGATAACCTGGCAGTTTTGGAAAACAGTTTTGTGTTAGTTCTAGTTAATATTTTAGAAATGTTCTGAAATAAAAGTAGATGATAATCAATTCTGTGGCTGCATTTATATTTTAATATTTTATTTCCATGTATATTTTAATATTTCCAGTAAAAATTATAGCTTAGTTAATAGAACTATCTAACACAGAGTAACTTGCCCATTCTTCTGAAATATGTAGTCTTATTATTTCTACTTCAATAAATTTTGCAAAACAAAAAGACCACCAACACTTATTAACATAATGAACTCTATCTTCAAAAGGAAGATTTACTTTTGAAATAAATCTGTTTTGTAAAGTATTCTTAACTGGGCTACGCTATAATTAGCTCTCCATTTTTATTCGTTTCCTTTTGACAATGTGTTAATTTATAAAAGGAAATATAGAACATTAGCTTTGACCAATTGCTAAATACATTTATTTCAAAGTGAAACTGAATCTTTCAAATGTTTTGATCATCTTTGTCAGTCCATAAGATTTATGGCTATTTCTCCAGAACTTGAAAACCTCTTAGCAACAACAATAAAAATTATATTCAAGATTTATTATTCAAAAAACAATCTAGTTGGGTAGTCTTTTATATTTCTTTCTATTACCTTTCCATATAGTCTTCTTTTGTCTACAAAAAATATTTTCAGTCATTCCTGGTTATTGAAAGAAAATACCTTCTGGCTCATATTACTTAATATTTAATAACATTAATACGTCATTAAATATTTCCTTATATAAAACTAGAAACTTGTTTCCAGAGATCAAAAAGTTATGATAAAATTCTAATTGTTCGATTACTAGAAGCAATTAGAAAACTACTTAACAAATATCAGTCCAGGTACTGACCTGTAATTTTTACTTTGAATTGCAATTCAAACTACTGTTTTTCATGACCTCCACTCAATTTGCATGAACATATTCATTTGAAAAGTGAATTAATGTTGCAGTTTTCATTCTGGTAAAAGATCCTAATCCCAATTCCAAAGCATATGTAAACCTAAAATGTTATCATTATTAATGTGCTAGGAAACATGCAACAATGATATAAAATTACTAAACTTCAGCTGCAAGCAGGGGTTTGTGTGTTTCTTTTCAAATTTAATCCACTTCCACTCTCACTTATAAAAGGAAATGAGTTTTGAATCATGGCACAGAATATGAAGAGAAAATGTCAAGTGACAATATTACCAGTTAATTACTTGAAAACCCATTCTAGTTAAAAGCTAGTTACATCCTAATTTAAAAGGCTTAATTTACTTTAGGTGGGTTTTACTTTAGAGAGCTCACACTTTTAGTGCTTTAGTCCACTGCTTCTTATTCGAAATTTTGTATTTAGTTAATGAAGTTGAGATAATCAGTAAAATGTTTGATCAGTGAGGTTTAAAGAAGGAAAAAATTACCAAAACTTCACAGGATTATCATCCAATAATGACTTTACAACTGGAATTTCTACTCCAACATGTGCTATCATTAAAAAATCTCAAGTTATTTTAGATAGTAATATCTTAACAGTTTGACTTTTGAGGAAATCAATCCTTTGCTTGCATTTGAACCTTGAACTCTTAAATAGTTTTACCTCCCATACTGGAAGTTTCTGGAGCCAGACTTTCTGAGATGATTTCTTTATCTTATTTTATACATATCCAATTTACTAACATGGCCCAAGTCCACCTGAAATTTGGCAGTGATAAGACCTCCGTTGTCAGATTACACTGTTTTTTAGATGAAGTTCTCTTTCCTTTCCTGCCTCTCTCCTCAGAATCACAATTACCTTTAAGCAAAGAACCTAGATTTAAAATACAAAGAAGAAAATCCAACAGAGAATTACCTAAGAACTGAAAGAACTTTTCTGTAACCAATGCTATACCTTCTTGGTCACTTTAATATTTCCATCTTATTGTATTTTTCCCCTCTTCCAAATTGTAGGAGTACTCTATAGAAGAAAATCATGCACAAAACAAGAACTACAATGCGAACTCTTAATAATTCAAAATAAGTGGAAAACTTAATAGATTCTTGAGCCACAGTCCCCTACATGCTATCTACCCGGGAGGATTTACAATCAAATTATAATCTTTTTTTTCTTTTTTCTAATTAGGTTGAAAGTAGTATGAATAAGGCTACTGCCTATACACAAATGGCACTAATTTTCCCATTTGGGTCTGAGTCTTTTAACTTTAACTGCTATGCCCCTGGCAAGGAAGTAAAGCTGAATTGGACAAGAGTAAAACATTTCGTGGGTTTGATTTGCTGCGGATCTTAAAGTTGGCTTTACAAATGGCAGAGAAGGGGACTCCCTTCACTACTGCTAACTCACAAGAATCAATGTAAAAGGACTGTGGGGAATTAAGACTCAGAACTTCTTTATTGGCTCTGATTCATGTGGACACAGGCTTAACCGACAGAACTATGATAAACCCATGTAGCAGATTTTATTAATTTTCTCTATACAGTCTTTCATCTCTCAGTAGTCGATCCTTTGTGAGAGGCAGCACAATTATAGAAATGGAAACTGGGACACAAACTGCTTAGCATAAATGTTTCCAAGGCAAATAAATATGGCATTTTTCCCCTGCTAAAATTTTTATTAATTATTATTTTACTCAAAAATCAGTGCTATTTGGACCTTGCCCTTAAACGAAAATTACTTAATCAATTTTTATAACACATTTAATTAGAAATTGGCTTCTAAATTAATGCTGACTAGCTTGGAAGCTGGTATTTAGACAAAATAGAGTAAGTTTTGTATTTGATACAGCCATGATTAAGGATTTTCAGACGAGATTCATTTTTTTCCTGTTGTCTGTTGTATATTAGAACAACCAATAACTACATTCTATCAAAAAATTCAATTACACAATAAGGCAGAAACTTCTAAGAGGTCTGAAAGTAAGTTTTGTTACCAGACTCTTTTTACTTCCCTCCCTATTGCAAACCAGCACACATATATATACTATAATTATGCTTGAATTTTTCCCCTTCATCTCGACTCTTCCCAAAATTATTTTAATAATTTCCTGAACTCCCCTCTCACATAAGATGTGGAGAAAAAAAGCCTCAGTATCGACAAATATAGCAAGCACTTATATTGTACAAATAAAATAACTGACTTTCTAAACACTTATTCATATTTAAAAAGATGACATAGTTAAGAAGCTGCCAGTGAAACTAGTTTATAATACAAAGATCAAATTTCACTGTTTTTTAGTTCAGAGTGACCTACTCGAGATTCAACAAAAGTCTTTTTTTCCTTATTTCTATAAAAATTTCTGAAACACTTGGGATATTAATTCTAAGGAAATAGTCATGACATCAATAAACTGTTCAAGCCTAAGTACCAATTCTTTTCTTGATTCATTTTATGATTAAAAGGCCTATCAAAAACATCACTCTCTAAGAATCTTATCATTATACGTATTTTAAAGTGTCTTCAAAAAGCCATTTTATTTTAAAGCTGAATTTCATTCCTCAAATATTAATAATCTGGGATTGCATCTATTGCCTTTTTACAGTTAAAATTTGTTCAGAGATCCCTCATGTTTATATGCCAAAGCTACCTATATAAACCCAATGAAGAAAAACTATGGCAATTATATGAAAAATTTAATGACATCTGTCATTAAATGTCAACATTTCAAGTAAAACATGTCTTACTAAAACCTATTACTGAAGAAAAGAATTGTTAAAATACATGAATTAAAGTATTTTTAATTATCCCAAATAGGTACCCACTAAATTTAAGTACAGCTTAGGTTTCTAGGCAAACCAAGTTGACTTTTTTTTTTGGTCTGAGAAAAACATGGTATGTGGAAAAATTCTATTTTATTTAGTTCAATACTGTTCATTTGAACATATGAAATTTATAAGTATTCAATCTCCCTGAAAGCATAAAAATATAATACACAATTTTATACTACCTTCTAATTTTACTTCCTTAAGCATTTGTTATAGGTTCTAGAATAGCTATCTAGCTATTGAACTGTACAAAAAAGTGATCCTCCAATTTCTTTTCACTTCTAAAAAGATGCTTAAATATAAAATAAAGAATTTTTATATCTCCCTTATTTAAAATTCGAAAAAGGGCCAACAATCCACATTACAGGTCACTTTGTCTCTGTTATACACTTTTCAAAATTTATAAGACCGAAAAATTATAAAATTTCAAAATCCTGTACTTTCTTAAAAAGCCTGATTTCTCTCCACACTCATCTACCATCTAAGCAATATTCACATGTACAATAAAGTTAGTAATATGGTATAAACAGAAAATAAACACTTTAAGCTGATAATTCCATAAAGTCTAATAATTCTATTAAAATAAATACAAGTCAAAATTTTCTATTTTAGGGCCCAAAATTCAACTTGAAATATTTTTTACATGCTAAGGTTAAAGCGGTTGCCCAATATTCATGATGCTCTGTCTCAAGTTAAGGAAAAAAAAGGGAAAAGAGGGACTATAGTTCTTTGAGTGACTTAAACCACTGCTTTTTTTACTTTGTTGCCTTAAAATCAAAATAAAGTTCTCACCTAAAGATTAACCTCTGAAAACAATAAAAAATAACCAGGATTGAACTTTAAAAAAATAACTGAAAAGTCAATCACCACACAATACTCGACGACAAATAAACCTAGACTTGGCTGTCATTTTTAAATCCAATTTTTACAAATCCAAGCAAAATTTATTCAAAATAAAATGCAAAATACAATATTGTTTCAATTTTGGCCCACAAGAAAAACACTTCAATGCAGAGGCAATATACTCCAGCGAAATAGGAACACTTTCCTAATTCCACTTCAAAGTTGCCACGATTTCAATAAGGAAGTTGAAAGGCCCGATTCCAGAAACTAGAGGTTCCCGGAAAGTGAGAAGCGTCTGGCTACCGCCTCAGTTCCAAACCAGGTATAGGTCTTGAGCCGTCATTCTTACTCCTATTACCACTAGTGCAAGGACAAAAAGCGGTCTCCATTAAGCGATGACTTTTGCCTAAGGTTTCCTAAACGCTCCCGGCAAATCCGAGCTAAGAGAACGTTTCCGTTGTGTTTTTTTAATGACTGCCATTGTCTCGCTAGAGAATCGGAGGCTCTTTCAGGAGAAGTACTGTTGGAAAAATCGGGATTTTACAAAGCATCATTTTCTCAGCTGTACAGGGCAAAAACAAACTTTAATCCTACTAGGTATGGTCTAAACCACAAGCGTAAATTCTCTCTTAAGAGGATGAAACTAAGTTTCAAAGTGACAGGAATTTTAGATGGCAGTCTGAAAGCGCTCTCCTTCCTCACGGTTTAGGAGCAGAGAGCGGACCCGTGACTTCGGACATCGACCGAGGACGACGACTGGAGATCTGGGCAAGAGGAGTCGGCGGTTCCGCGAAGGGCCGAGGGCGGCCGGCACTTCGGGATTCGCCCGACCCCGCCGCAGCATCCTCGTTTGGGCGCTGCAGGCGCTGGCGGTCCTGGGACCCAGGCGCCGACTGCCACGTGCCCAGGCCCCGAAGCCTCCTCAACTCCGCGAGTTACTCGCCCCCTACCCGCTCGCAGCGCAGCCGGACCGAGGCTCTCCCAGCTTACCTGAGGGTCCGAGTAGGACGGCAGAGGCGCCACCCGGTCTCGCTCAGGCGCCCAAGCAGGGGCCTCTTCCCGCCCCCGCCCCCGGCCCCCGAGACCGGGCGGCTCTCGGAACACTGCCTCCCAGCTCCGGCCCAGGACCAGGCGGTCCCGCAGCCGGCTCTGGCGCCGCGGCCAGGGACGCGCGTCTTTTTCCTCCAGGCGCCGGACGTGGAACCTGCGCGCCCCTGGCTGCGTCCCAAGTTATGCGCAGGTCGAAGCTGCTCACGAACCTGCACCAAGGAGGCCGCCCGGTTTCCCAAGCCCTAGCCCCCGGGAGGGGCGCGCGGGAGTGAACATTCCCGCACCTTCGCCCCATCCACACCTGCCGCCACCAGGGTCTCCTGCGCCGCGGCTCCGCCCTGGCTCCGCCCCTCACCGCCCCCCTCCCCCCGTTCCTGCTCCCTCTCCAGCCGCCGCCGCCGCCGCGGAAAGGAGGGGGAGGGAAGAGGCTCCTGGACAGGTCTGCGGGAACCGCCGCGCGGGGCCTCCTCCCTCCGGCCAGGACGGGACCCAGGTTTCTCCACCCCAACACAGCTCCCGAGTGCCGGAATTTAGTGTGGGGAGCGGCGACCACTACGCTTGCTTTAGGCACAATAGCCCTTTGCAGGTGGGAGTGTCTCTCAGAGTCAAAGCTAAGGGAGAGAGTCTGAGCTTGCCTATGTACTCTCTGAATGCAAACTTAGCAAATTGAACAGCGGAAGTTCCTCCTAGGCCGGACCCTTGCTCTTCTAGGGGTCTTCTAGAAACGTGACGGCTATCACAGGCCGCGTGGTATAACTGGCATTTGGAAAACGGGGGTGTCTTTCCATCTGGAGTGGCCTCTCTCCTTTACTCAACCCTGCTTGTGCTTCGACGCCTGTATCAGACGCCACCTCTACCAAGAAATTTTTCCAGGTACCCACCTGCGGCCAGATTTGATTTCGCCCTTTTTTGGACAGCCTGGGTGTTCTGAACCTTTCCACTGGCGCTTACCGTGTATGAGAGAGCCTTGGGAAATGCATGGATCATCGTTAGTTTTACTGTACTACGTGGGTTCGTATTCAGTACTGGAGCATACAAGCACAGATATTTGTGCTTTCACAATACTTTTCACTTGGGTTTGAATTCCTTAAACATAAAGATTATAGTAAGTTGCCCATCTCTGGAGGTAAATACTGAGGGATACATGGCAAGGTAATTCGACCAGATGACCTAGCCAGAGGTTGTGGCTGTCCTGCTCAGCTGTGTCCTCTGCAAGCCCAGCTTGGTAGCCTTTCACCTGGATTTCAAAGGGGAAATTATATTTCTCTCTGTGAATGCAATTAAATTTTTCAAAGGTCAGGCTAGTTACCACCAAAAAATATTCTATGAGTTGGAGGGCGGGGGCGGGAGGGTCCAAGCAAGGTTCATAGCGGTATTTTACTAATGATGAGGTAAATATATCTCTACATAAATGGTCATTTGTTCAACCAAAATGAAAAATATTTATCAAATATTCCCTAATAAGTTGGTACTCATTTCCTTAGCTACTTTAGAAAACATATGTCAAATATAATTGGTTATATAAATTGTATTTACATCAAGATTTTAGCCCAAGGACTATAAGAAAGATTAAAATTTAAAATTTTCTGCATAAGATATGGTTAAATAAAACATTTGTTTACTATTTCCTATATCTAAGTGTATGCTTTGAGTTGAGAGGTGAGTAGTGTTTAATGGTTAATAGTGTCATGTAAATGACAGCTAGGAATCACTACAGTTAGCTTAGAACAGGTTGTATTTATGAACTCCATTTTAAAGAACTGAGAAATCTCAAACTATATGACTACCTTGACCAAGAAATAAAAAAACTAAAATCAAACAGGTTCTTGCTATTAAAATTTCTAAAAATTTTGAAAAATGAATTTTTAAAATTAACAGTCATAGTATTTTTAAAAAGCAAATATTTTAAAATCATGAAAAATGTACCTTAATATGTAAAAAAGTGAACTTCAGAAAGAGCTAAGGGCTTTTAAAAAATGTGGTTAGTTAAACCTATTCATAGAAAACGCAAAAGCATTCTTTGAAGTGAAAAAAAAATACTCTAAATTTATTATGGAAAGTATAGTATCATTGAACTCAAATAGCTATTTTAAACATCATAATTCTGTGAGTAACAAGAAAAAAAAAGCTTTCCTTATATGTGAGTCCCACTAGGCAAGACTTTGTCCAAAGTCCAACAGAAAAAAATATTGAACAAACAAACATAGGTGTCGCATTTGTGGAACATACATACAGAAGGCCAAAATAATATTATAGAAAAAATTAATTGCATAGCCAAAATTATATATTATAATATGATGAACAGCAAAGAACCAAAGAAGGGATAATTCACCACAAATAGTAAATAGACAAACAAAAACTGTCTTAAGCGCATAGTATCTTTTAGACTTCAGCTGAGGCAAACAAGCTGTTTGGTTCAAGACAAATACACATAATATCACAGTAAACCCAGAGCTATTAGAATACAGCCATCAAAGGCCCACATTGAAAAACATACAGGCATCTGTAGCTTAAACTATCAAAGGGGCTTGCCCAAGGTACTTCACATAAAACTTTTGTTCCATGACAGCATCATCTGGAATTTGAGAATTTCCTCATCAACCTTTACCTGCAGGGAAAAGATGAACCACTACTCATTTTCTAGTTGTACCCTAAAATGAATAAATAAGTGAAAATTTCTACCAGCATTTAAATTATTTCTAAATATATAACTTACAAAGGGTAATTTATTGTTTTAGTGATTAATAATTTCTGTACCATAAAACTTGTTCTGTGTTACTTGTCACATCTTTATACATTCACTGGCAACCAAGGACATTCAGAAGAGAGTGCAATAGAATATTTTATTTAAAGTTTATATATATGTATTTAAGATATATACATATATATATGATGCACACACACACACACACACACACAAAGTACAGGACAAATGGGAATAGAAAAGCCAAAACAATCTTTTTCCAAAATAAAGATTTATAATAATTATAAAACAAATTATTGACAGAAAATATACAAAATGTGCTTTTTGTTTCATTTTTAGTTTACTTATTTAGAAATGTTTAGCAAACCCAATCTGGTGATTATTATTAGTATTATTTTTGAACACTGAAGTAGTGCAAGAAGCATAGGAAATAATTTCTTAGAGGCCTTTTTGGCATTTTTGGTTTTAAGCATTTATGTGTAAGTTAGCAGATAATTTCAGTTTAAGTGATTTATCTCTGATGACATTCACAAGTATTTTAATGTCTCTTTATAGTAGACATGTTATATAGAAAAACTTCATATGTAAAAAGTTTATATAGAAAAACTTGCTAAAAAGTTTTTTTATAGTTCTTTATAAAAGACAACACAATAGTTATCTATGCAAATGTTATCTGTTAAAATTGGATGGTGGGTGTAGGAATATCTGACATTGTTTTGAAATGTTTCATAATAAAGAATGAAAGTTGAAATAAGAATATATAACAAAGGTAAAGGAAACATTGAAATTACTTTAAAACTACTTGTGATTCCCCATTTATCCTTATACAACCTTTAGCACTTTAAAGTATTCAGATGGATTATCTTTCATTCGTAGGCATTTTTTTTTTTCTTTTTTTTTTGTAGCTGCAGTCTCATGCCTGCTACTTTTGAGTAATGGAGTTCTCACTGTGAAGAGAGAGGTGAGAAGGAAGCATTTCTGTTACATGTAGCAAGGTGAAAAATAATATTTCTAAAAGAGACAGTGTCATGCTTTTCAAAATAAATATTGTAGGTAAAACAGGAACAAGCTGAAAATGTTACATGACATTGTAACTTTATTCCATGCTAAGATTAGAATGTTATTTTGCTTGGTAGTATTGTTTTCTTTAAACATTTAGTCAGAAACACACATTTTATTTCACCTAACTTTCATAAAGTAGAAATAGTAAAAGAAATATTTAAATTATTTTTAAAAACTGAATATGAAAATTTTAGTCATATGCAATTTTATTCCTGGTATGATTTTTTTATAAGAACATTTGGAGAAAGCCATAGTTTTCTCTTAAAAATGAAATGACATAGTATTTGATTGTACAAATTTTGGTGTACATAAATTTATTGAATGCTAAATCAGTTTCCAGAATGTTTCAACCTTGCCCATTCAGCCCTCATTTTAGGAACTGTCATGAAGCTTTTCTTAATTGAAAATACAATCAACAATACTAGCTGCTAAAATAAATAATAAATAATTAAAAACCTCATGAGTTGTTAACATAAAGAAAGCTAATCTCTGACTCAGAAATAAGCCTTTCTTATCAATGGTTTTGTTCACCTTTGAATCATCCACATGTTGAAGAATCAAAGGATTTCAGAGGTAGCTATGAGGGAGAGTGGTGGTTCTCAACTCCAACACACTAGGATGGTATGGATATATCTACGTAGACAGGCTTCCAAATGATTATTAGGTTGTGACAGTACAATTTTTAATTCTTGCTGAGTATGATTTTATCTCTTGCTCCTCTCTTGAAAGAAAGTGAAAGCAATGGCTTTTAACAACCTTAAGTTTGCTCTAATACAAAGAGATAAATTATTTACACTCAGTACTTGTAACCTACCTCACAACTTACAGAGATACACAAAATGTTAAGTACCACGAAAGTAGATAGGGAAATATTTAATACCAAACCCTCATCACTGTTAGTTTTATTCTAAGGAAAAAAGTCTTTACTCCCTTACCCAACAATCTGATGATGGCTTCCTCATTGTGTGGGTTTAGGCTTTAGCCGAGTGGTGAGATGGAGTATGGAAAGGATGTATCTGACAGGAATCTGGGAGGGGCTGCTCTAAAGTGCTTTGTAGTAGACAGATAGGATTGGACCTACTACTAGGGTCTTACTGCTCAGTGAGTATACGCCATAGACCATCAGCATCAACAAGACCGTTTAAAATGCAAATTCCTAGGTGACAACCCAGACCTATTAAATCAGAATCTGCATTTTAAGAAGAGAGAGAAAGAAACGACTTAGAGAAAACAAAAAAGTAAAGAAAACACTGGTCTCTCTCAAAGGTAACAGGTCAGCTATGGAAGAGTTCTGTCACCCTAAATGCCAGCCAGCCATTCTTTACTCAAAATACGTTGGACTTATTTCTTCAAGGAATCATTTATTAGATAAAAAGAGAAAAGTAAAGAAATTATGAACTCTGTTTTGACCCATTTTGAACAATGGTCAGGTACTTCCATCTAGAAAAGAAAGCTCTGGGACATTCTGCTTAAAGTAAAGGACTCTTGTCATTAGGCTAGCACACTAAATTAGAATGCAGTAGTGTTATTTTAGAGTGGTACAAGACATGTGTCAGTCATCCCCCTTTTTTGTCATTGTAGTGAGTGCAGTGGAAAACATATTTAGGCTTTGGAATGCAGGGCATCTCATTTTTACTCTCCTCTCTCTTCCTTAAATTTCCAAAATTTTTGTCCTTCACTTTGCATACCAGTAAAAATAGTAAAGAATGCTGTAATGCATACCTCCTATGGTACTCTAAAAAGTAAACAAAATAGGCCGGGCGCGGTGGCTCACGCCTATTATCCCAGCACTTTGGGAGGCTGAAACGGGTGGATCACGAAGTCAAGAGATCGAGACCATCCTGGTTAACATGGTGAAACCCCGTCTCTACTAAAAATACAAAAATTAGCTGAGCATGGTGGTGCATGCCTGTAGTCCCAGCTACTCAGGAGGCTGAGGCAGGAGAATTGCTTGAACCCAGGAGATGGAGGTTGCAGTGAGCCGAGATCACACCATCGCACTCCAGCCTGGGAAACAAGAGCGAAACTCAGTCTCAAAAAAAAAGTAAACAAAATAATATTTATAAATTGACTAGCAGAATGGAGGGCACACCATTTATATTTAAAAGGAGACGGGGAGAGAGAGAGACACACACCAGTTCCATTTCCTTTCCTCTGTAATGGTATTGCTGCACACCTAGTGTGTTCAGTACTGTATAGAACACATCAAAGACCATCAGATGTCTTTGGGCTGTGGTTTTAAGGCTGAAAAAGCCAGCAATGTTTGGAACCACATCAAGGATTCCAATCCATTCCCACTCCCCATCCGATGAATGACTAGTCAAAAAGCCATGCCACTGTGCGTGTTGGATACAAGAAAAAACAAGTTTACAGTAAGGGAACCTGGCATACTTCTTCAATCCCTGACCAGCTAGGGAAAGAGCTAAAATCAAAGAATGTCCAATTGAGACCCAAACTGTGAATGTGTCCGTGTGTGTGTTAAAGAAAAAAATGCAGATTATCATTATGGCCACTACTGAAACTACCTGAAATGAGAACTAGCAGTCATAAGGGATACATGTTGATATATCTAATAGATATCTAATATACTGAACTAGGAGGCATTTATGTGGCTAGGATATGTGAGAGGGTCCTTTTCTCCCTGCTGGTTTTTTTGTTTGTTTGTTTTGTAAATCTCTTGTGTCTGAGACTTGCACAGATATGTTCTTACAGTGAGACTTTCTCCCTGGGGAAGTTTTCCCAGATATAGCCCCCACCTCACTCCTCTCATGCTCAGTTGCTTTGTTTCCTGTTTTCCCATAATTAAAACAACAGCAACAACAACTCTGCAATAACCTTTGCATTGCATCTCCTCTGCTAGCCTTTCATCGGCAAGCAACTTGCTTTATTTTTCTTTGTTTTGTTAGTCTGATTCATTTCCAAACACATGGCATGCCCTTGAAAAATGCAGAAATGAATACTGTGATCCAACATTTGCATTTATCAGACTTGGTATCCCACATGAGGTGTTCCATGAAAAAAAAATTGAGAGAGAGATGTTCAAGAAATCTTGGGCTTAAAAAAGTTAAACTAGTTTTAAAACTAGTGATTCCTCAGACCCATTAATAGGCTGACATGCGTTGTATTTCTCAAACATTTTTGGCCATCAAAACCCACTCCCACATTTTTTGGAGTTGAGCAGGACACAGTTTGCAAAAACAAAACTAGCCCTAGTACAAACAAAAGCAGTCCACACATTCAGCAATGGTTCTTTAATGCTTTCTAAATTGCAGACTGTAATACCATTTTGACAAAACAGAAATCTCCGTGTAACCAAAAGATTAACAATTACTAGATTTTTAACAATATTTAATTCAATGGCATCCCAGTACAATGAAATAATTTAGACACTCCCCGATAGTATATTGTAACAGGATTTCACCTGGGTTGGTTGAGAATCTGACTAATGTTATTTTACCCAAAGTAAGTCAACACGAAGGGCAAAAAAAGGGAAATATTTGGCACATGATTTTTTCAGACAATGGTATCAGCATAGAAAACTCAGTAATTACAACTCTAAACAGGTACCCTATATTTTTCAAAGGGCTTTCTCTAGCATTCCAGGAAGATGGTTTGGATGAGGGATAGTAAATGAGAAAAGTGAGTGTATGAGTCAAATTCCTGCAGGTGGTGATCTTTTTTATACCAGGTTTTCCTCCTGCTTCTTTTCTACCTTCCCTGCCTCTCCTGCCTTCCTCTGTTTTTATTTCTCCTCCTCTTATACTCTTCAGACCACAACTTTTACCCCCTTTTGTCACATCAGGGCTAGTACAATGCTAAACCAACCCTCATTATAGTAAAGATAATATTAAAAATACATCACAGCTAGGATGGTACAGATACTGGTCACCTAGAGCTGAGGGCAGCCAGAGCTCTTGAGTGAGGTCTAGAAAACTCACTGATCTATCAGAAGCTAACCTATCAGAGCTGAATCAAAGAAAAAGAATGTCCCAGGTAAGGGGCCAGGGAGATAAGAGGGGCACTGGAGGGGCCATGGGGCATTAGCTGTTTATATAGAGTTCTATCAATACAGATATACATCAATATATACAGAACTGTACTAATATTTTACAAACCTGGTCATACCAGTGCATGTCAGATGTATGTCACCCTTAGATTCAGTAACTTTTTGCTAAATCCCTCCCATGTGCTTGGCATTATGATAGGCCCTAAAGACAGGTCCAAGAGCAAGATTCGTATCCTAGTATCAAACAAATTATCTAAATTGTTGAACATTAGGTGACCAAGAGGTAAATCTAGATGAAGTAGTGATTCTTTTTCTGTTTATTTAACTTAAACATCAATCCTAGTCTGAAATTAGGTTTTAGACAATGAGTGAAAAGGAAAAGTAAAGGAAAAAGAGGTTAAACTAGGGAATGGCAGTAAAAGAAAACCTTGCTTAGGACAAGCAGAAATGCTGTGACATCATTGGCATATTTTGACTCCTCTTTGTCTTTCGAAGGCATTTTCTCACTTTCAGAACTGTCTTTGTTAAACACTTTCATAGCCATGTTTTTATTGAATATTTAATTTACATAACCATGGAAATCATGGGGAAATTGTTTCTTGAACTCGTCTTTAATTTAAAAGGTGGAATAATAATATAGGAGAGTGTCTTTCCTATTCAGGGTATTAAAAAATAATGAATTTGTATCCTGTTTGCTTTGAAGTAATGAAAAGTTATTGCTTATATAAAACATGGTTATTTGAAAATTTATTTTCATCATTTGAAATATACTTTGAAACTCAACCCATATCACTCTGGCAAGTTTCAAAAGGCAAAGCTCCTCACTGAGTTCCTTTTTCCAGTTTCAAGCTCCATTCACATGTAAGCCTCACAAAAATGCTATCAGCTGTAATCAAAATCTCCATTTTAGTAAGGAAATTGAAGTTCAGCTAAGTTACGTAGTTGACAAATAAACATGGCATGTAGCAAAATCACCATTTGACTCCAGCTCATAAGGCTCTAAGTCAAGGAACTATTAAGTCAATCTTTCCTAACAAATTAATTGAATTTCCTTAAAGTCTCTTACATCGCCATGTAAAGTACCATCTCACATAACTGCCAATTGAAAAACTCACCAGAAGAAGAAAATTGAGATTCAATACACAAATGACCAATTTGCTATGTAACTGTTAGGTTACAAGCCACCGTTCACCTGAGTATGTTTTAAAGTTGAAACAAACCTAATATACATAAAACAAATGTCAAAGCTCCTTTGGCTAGTATAATCCATATATATTGTATTTCTCAAATCAAAATAAACTTTTATTGTCTATCGTGAATTCAAAGCAATTGAGTCTTTTTCATCCAAAACAATACAATGTGAAAACTTAACACAAGGCTACCTTGTTTGCTTGCTTGAGTTTCTCTTAAGAATCAGTACTAAATTTATAAATATATGTATACACTCATAGGTTAAAAAGTGGACTCTTTGAGAGGGGATTCAAGATGGCGCAGTAAGAACAACTCAGGATTGCAGCTCTCAGTGAACGTGCAAAGGGTGAGTCAAAGTTGCATTTCCAGACAGATCTTTGTTGCCCACAGAACGGGGAAATTCCCAGGTGTAGGAGAAACACGGGATGCCAGCACAGCTGTTTTGGTTGGTGCAGCCCCTTTGGCTGGTGCTGCAGCACAGTGGCACTCCGCAACACTCTGCACAAAACATACTGGTCCAGGTGCCCTGTTAAACCGGCAATCTGAGATTTGGGAGGGCAGATTAGCATATCCATCTGATTAAATGGGACTTGGACAGTGAGCCAGACCAGGGGATTCCTGGGAAGTGGCGTTTGAGCCAGCGCAGTGGGTCGCTGCACGGGAAATCACACAGATCCCGGTGCGCTAACAGCAGGTGACTGAAACACCTGGAAGAGAGCCAACCATTCAACTTAGAAAATAATTTTTAAAAAAGGCGCTCTGAGGCAGGGAGCTAGGTGAGCAGGCTTGGTGGGTTTCACCCCCACAGGAACAAACAAAACAGCAATTCGAAATGCTGTTTTGTGGAGAGTTTCACTGCGGGCACAGCTGAACCCAGGACGGTGCAGCTCGGTGGGGGAGGGGCATCCGCCATTACTGAGGCAATCTGCCCTTACTGAGGTACACTCCCATTGCTGAGGCAGCCTTCTGTTGCCAAGGCAACCCGCCATAACAGAGAGACTCCGATGCAGGGCAGAGGCCATGGCAGCAGGGCGGAGCCCGCAGCTGTAGGGCGGAGCCTGCAGCAACAGGGTGGACCCCACGCCAGCAGGACAGAGCCTCGGCAGGGAAATAGTGACTAGACTGCCTCCTAACTGGGCAGGACAGAGCAATGGACACTCATAAAGAAAGCCCCAACTCCCCGAGACAGAGCATCTGAGGTAAAAAAGGGGTTATATGAGTTCTGCTGCAGCAGACTTAAACACAGCAGCCTAACAGCCCTGAATGAACAATGGAGCTCACAGCTCAGCACTTGAGCTCTTAAAAAGTACAGACCATCTCCTCAAGCAGTTCCCTGACCCCTGTATATCCAGAGTCACCTCAAAAAGGACTGATCAGACTGACATTTGGCGGGCATCATTCTGGGACAAAGATAGCAGAAGAAGAAACTGGTTGCATTCCTCACTGTTCTGTAGCTGCTACAGGTGTACCCCAGAAAAGCAGGGCCTGGAGTGGACCTCAGCAGTCATACAGAGGAGGGGCTAGACTGGTAGAAGGAAAACCAAGTAACAGAAATACCTCATTATCAACAATCTGGGCATCCACTCAGAGACCCAATCAAAAAGTCAGCAACTACTCAGACGACAGGTGGATGAATCCACAAAGATGGGAAGAAACCAGCACAAAAAGGAGGAAACACCCAAAACCAGAACACCTCGCCTCCTACAAAGGACCAAAACTCCTCACCAGCATGGGAACAAAGTTGGATGGAGAATGACTGTGATGAAATGATGGAATTAGACTTCAGAAGGTGGGTAATGAGAAACTTCTGTGAGCTAAAAGAGCATGTTCTAAATCAATGCAAAGACACTAAGAACCTTGAAAAAAAGATTCGAGGAATTGATAAAAAGAATGGATAACTTAGAGAGGAATATGAATGAACTGAAGGAGCTGAAAAACACAACACGAGAACTCCGCGAAGCATGCACAAGTTTCAACAGCCGAATTGACCAAGCAGAAGAAAGGATATCAGAGGTCAAGGATCAACTCAATGAAATAAAACAAGAAGGCAAGATTAGAGAAAAAGCATAAAAAGGAATGAACAAAGTCTCCAAGAAATATGGGACTATGTGAAAAGACCTAATCTACATATGATAGGTGTATCTGAATGTGACGAGGAAAATGAATCCAAGCTGAAAAATACTCTTCAGGATATTATCCAGGAAAATTTCCCCAACCTAGCAAGACAGGCCAATATTTAAGTCCAGGAAATACAGAGAACACCACAAAGATACTCCGCAAGAAGAGCAACCCCAAGGCACATAATCATCAGATTCACCAGGGTTGAAATGAAGGAGAAAATACTAAGGGCAGCCAGAGAGAAAGGTCAGGCCACCCACAAAGGGAAGCCCATCAGACTCACAGAAGATCTCTTGGCAGAAACTCTACAAGCCAGAAGACAGTGGGGGCCAATATTCAACATCCTTAAAGAAAAGAACTTTCAACCCAGAATTACATATCCAGCCAAACTGAGCTTCATAAGTGAAGAAAAAATAAAATCCTTTGTGAACAAGCAAGTTCTCAGAGATTTTGTCACCACCAGGCCTGCTTTACAAGAGGTCCTGAAAGAGGCACTACACATAGAAAGAAACAACCAGTACCAGCCATTCCAAAAACACACTAAATGCTAAAGAGCATCAACAAAATGAAGAATCTACATCAACTAATGGGCAAAACAGCCAGCTAGCATCAAAATGGCAGTATCAAATTCACACATAACAGTATTAACCCTAAATATAAATGGGCTAAATACACCAATCAAAAGACACAGACTGGAAAATTGGATAAAAAAAACAAAATCCATCAGTGTGCTGTAACCAGGAAACCCATCTCACATGCAAGGATACACAAAGGCTCAAAATAAAGGGATGGAGGAAGATTTACCAAGCAAATGGACAGCAAAAAAAAGCAGAAGTTGCAATTCACATCACTGATAAAATAGACTTTATCTTTTTTATGTTTAAAGCAAAAAATATCAAAAGAGACAAAGAAGGTCATTACATAATGGTAAAAGGATCTATACAACAAGAAGAGCTAGTGATCCTAAATATAAATTGACCCAATACAGGAGCACCCTGATATATACAGCAAGTTCTTAATGACTTACAAAGAGACTTAGACTCCCACACAATAATAGCAGGAGATTTTTAACACTCTACTGTCAATATTAAACAGATCAACCAGACAGAAAATTAACAAGGATATCAAGGGCTTGAACTCAGACCTGGAACAGGCAAACCTGATAGGCATTACAGAACTCTCCACCCCAAATCCACAGAATATACATTCTTCTCAGCACTACATCATACCTACTCTAAAATTCACCACATAATTGGAAGTAAAGCACTCCTCAGCAAATGCAAAACAACAGAAATTATAACAAACGGTCTCGCAGACCATAGTGCAATCAAGTTAGAACTCAGAATTCAGAAACTAACTCAGAACTGCACAGCATTATGGAAACTGACCAACTGGCTCTTGAATGTTGACTGGATAAACAATGAAATGAAGGCAGAAATAAAGAAGTTCTTCGAAACCAACGAGAATGAAGACACAACATACCAGAATCTCTGGGACACATTTAAAGCAGTCTCTAGAGGAAAATACATAGCAATAAGAACACACATGAGAAGAATGGAAAGATTCGAAATTGACACACTATTGTCAAAATGGAAAGAGCTAGAGGAGCAAGATAAAAAAATCTCAAAACCTAGCAGAAGACAAGAAATAACTAAAATCAGAGCAGAACTGAAGGAGATAGAGACACGAATAACCCTTCAAAAAATCAATAAATTCAAGAGCTGGTTTTTTGAAAAGATCAACAAAATAGACAGACCACTGGCCAGAATGATAAAAAAGAAAAGAGAGAACAACTAAATAGATGCAATAAAAAATGATAAAGGGGAAATCACCACAGATTCCACAGAAATTCAAACCATCATCAAAGAATATTACAAACAACTCTATGCACACAAACTAGTAAACCTGGAAGAAATGGATAAATTCCTGGACATTTGTGTCCTCCCAAGCCTAAACCAGGAGGAAGCCGAAACTATGAATAGACCAATAGGAAGGTCTGACATCGAGGCAGCAATTAATAGCCTACCACACAAAAAAAGCCCAGGTCCAGATGGCTTCACTGCCGAATTCTACCAGACACACAAAGAGGAGCTGGTACCATTCCTTCTGAAACTATTCCAAATAATCCAAAAAGAGGGAATCCTTCCCAAATCATTTTATGGGACCAACATCATCCTGTTACCAAAATGTGGCAGAGACCCAAGAAGAAAAGAAAACTTCAGGCCAATATCCATGATGAACATAGATGCAAAAATCTTCAATAAAATACTGGCAAGCCGATTGCAACCGCACATCATAAAACTTATCCATCATGATCAAGTAGGATTCATCCCAGGGATGCAAGGCTGGTTCAACATACACAAGTCTATAAACGTAATTCACCACATAAACAGAACCAAAAACAAAAACCACATGATTATCTCAATTGACGCAGAGAAGGCATTTGACAAAATTCAACAGCCCTTTATGCTAAAAACCCTTGATAAACTGGGTATTGATGGAACATATCTCAAAGTAATAAAAGCTATTTACAACAAACCAACAGCCAATATCATACTGAATGGGCAAAAACTGGAAGCATTCCCTTTGAAATGCAGCACTAGACAATGATGCCTGCTTTCACCACTCCTATTCAATATAGTACTGGAAGTTCTAGCCAGAGCAATCAGGCAAGAAAAAGAAATAAAGGGTATTCAAATAGGAAAGGAGGAAGCCAAATTGTCTCTATTTGCAGACGACATGATAGTATACCTAGAAGACCCCATCGTCTCAGCCCAAAAACTCCTGAAACTGATAAGCAACTTCAGCAAAGTCTTAGGATACAAAATCAACGTGCAAAAATCAAGCGTTCCTATACACCAATAACAGACTTAAAGAGAGCCAAATTAAGAACAAACTGCCATTCACAATTGCTACAAAGAGAATCAAATACCTAGGAATACAACTCACAAGGAACATAAGGGACCTCTTCAAGGAAAACTACAAACCACTGCTCAACGAAATAAGAGAGGACACAAACAGATGGAGAAACATTCCATGTTCATGGTTAGGAAGAATTAATATCTTGAAAATGGCTATACTGCCCAAAGTAATTTACAGAGTCAGCGCTATCCCCATCAAGCTACCATTGACTTACTTCACAGAACTGGAAAAAACCACCACTTTTTGCTTCATATGGAACCAAAAGAGAGCCCGCATAGCCAGGTCAATTCTAAGCAAAAAGAACGCAGTAGGGGGCATCACACTACCGGATTTCAAACTATACTACAAGGCTACAGTAATCAAAACAGCATGGTACTGGTACCAAAACAGAGATATAGACCAATGGAACAGAACAGAGGCATCGGAGGCAACACAACATATTTACAACCATACAATCTTTGATAAACCTGACAAAAACAAGCAATGGGGAAAGGATTCCCTGTTTAATAAATGGTGTTGGGAAAACTGGCTAGCCATGTGCAGAAAGCAGAAACTGGACCCCTTCCTGACAGCTTAAACTAAAATTAACTCCAAATGGATTAAAGACTTAAACATAAGACCTGGCACCATAAAAACCCTAGAAGAAAATCTAGGCAAAACCATCCAGGACATAGGAGTAGGCAAAGACTTCATGACCAAAACACCAAAAGCATTGGCAACAAAAGCCAAAATAGACAAATGGGACCTAATCAAACTCCACAGCTTCTGCATGGCAAAAGAAACAGTCACCAGAGTGAATTGGCAGCCAACAGGATGGAAAAACATTTTTGTAGTTTACTCATCTGACAATGGGCTGATATTCAGAATTTACAAAGAACTCAAACAGATTTACAGGAACAAAACAAACAAGCCCATTCAAAAATGGGCAAAGGACATGAACAGACACTTTACAAAAGAAGACATACATGAGGCCAACAAACATATGAAAAAATGCTCCTCATCACTGGTCATTAGAGAGATGCAAATCAAAACCACATTGAGATACTATCTCACGCCAGTTAGAATGGCGGTCATTAAAAAATCTGGAGACAACAGATGCTGGAGAGGATGTGGAGAAATAGGAACTCTTTTACACTGTTGGTGGGAGTGTAAATTATTTCAACCATTGTGGAAGACAGTGTGGCAATTCCTCAAAGCCTTAGAAATAGAAATTCCATTTGACCCAGCAATCCCATTACTGGGTATATATCCAATGGACTATAAATCATTCTACTATAAGGACACATGTACACGAATGTTCATTGCAGCACTGTTTACAATAGCAAAGACCTGGAACCAACACAAATAACCATCGATGATAGACTGGATTGGGGAAATGTGGCACATATACACCATGGAATATTATGCAGCAATCAAAAACGATGAATTCATGTCGTTTGTAGGGACATGGATGAATCTGGAGAACATCAGTCTCAGCAAACTGACACAAGAACAGAAAACAAAATACCGCATATTCTGACTCATAGGTGGGTGATGAAAAATGAGAACACATGGACACAGGGAAGGGAGTACTAAACACTGGGGTCTATTGGGGGGAATAGGGGAGGGACAGCAGGTGGGGAGCTGGGGAGGGATAGCCTGGGGAGAAATGCCAAATGTGGGTGAAGGGGAGGAAGGCAGCAGAACACACTGCCATGTGTGTACCTATGCAACTGTCTTGCATGTTCTGCACATGTACCCCAAAACCTAAAATGCAATAAAAAAAATTTTTTTTAAAGTGGACTCTTTGCCAAGCAGGCTGAGTCTCTTTCCTCCACAACATTGTTTCTTTAGCCTTTTCCCCTCCCCTGCAGATTACTTTGGACAATATCCTTAAATATGATGAAAGCTTTATATGTGAAAATAAAAGCAGTATATAAAAAACAGAAAATGAAAACTTTTATGAGAATGAACAAAGATAAAGATAAAAATCTATGTGCATATATATGTATATGTGTTAATACACGGTTTGTATAGCAGTCATACAGTTTGTACTCTAGCATAAAAAGATAGATCTAAGAAGATAATATGGGCAAATAGTAGGAACAGCACGACCATTGAAATTTATAAAATAACGAAAGCTAGAGACTTGTTCTCTGAATCCTGGAATCCATGAAATTATAAAAAACAATAGAAGAAACTGTTTGTGGGTAAAATCAGGAATGAATATACAAGTGTGATAATAATTATAATATGTAAAATTTACCAGTGTTCAAAGAATAATTTATGTTAAGCATAATTTAACTCTTCTCAAATGCTAAATACCATAGAGGTGTCATTTTGACAATTGAATATTTTGATACCATACATGGGCATAAGTGCTTATTAATGAGTTCTAGTTAACAAAATACTGAATAAATGCACTTTTACTGAATACTATGCATTTATTGTGGTTTTTAAGACATATGGGAAGATGATTTTTTTTGCACATAAGGTTGTAAACTCTTGAAAGCTTAAACAATGCGATAAGTGCAGCCTGGAAAATGACATAAATTCAAAAGTAATTTAGTTTGATTCATAAAGTGAGCTCTAATGGAACCTAGAAATATTTGGGGGAGATTTGTAGCTTTAAGAATAACAACAGAGGAAACATTAAGAAGCAAAGCACAAGGCTGATAGTATCCACTAGTTTCTAACATTTCTTATTTTCTTGTAATTAAGCTCTTGAGATTATATATATAGTAATCTGATTATGTATAAATACTCATCATGCTTCCAGCATAATTTAGGAGAAAACTGGATATATATTCATTAACTTATATGCATTTCTAGAGGAACAATTTTTCTGTTTTAGTCCATGTTAATATTTGTGAAGAGAAAGGATGAGAGATTTTGAAATGAAAGCTATTTTCTAACCAAATTAGTTTTAGTTTTCTCATTTAAATGCATCTGAGTAATAAAAATATGAAAGTCATTATTGAAACACAGTGGTTAGTGTTTTTTATTTTTAAAAAATATCTTGGAATTAATATGTTAAAGCTTTGCTCAAATTGGGTTAAATCACTGATTTTATATTAGTCCACTAACTCCTAACACATTCTTCACTTGTTAAGATGCTGCTCTCTCTGGCATTTAAGAGAAGTAAGGCTTACTAAATTAATATGACATCATTCTTTTTCTCCACTGGTGTACAACTTCTGGTTTCCTAAGTGCATTCTCAGAAATGTGTTCTTTTCATCCTTTGCTTTGTCAGATTATTTTAAACAAAATCTTTTAAGACACATTTACAGTACAAGTTCAACGTTAAAGACCTTTAAGGGGTTATCCCAGAAAACTGGAGATGGAACGGGCCCAAGCAGGCTATCTAAAGGCCAGACTCTTGCCAAATGAATTACCTCTATAGAGAACAATGCCATTTTTTATTTCTTTGTATATTTAGATAATTAAGATATCTTTTTCATTTTCTTGTCTGCTGTTCAGTTAACTTTTAGCAAATATAATTGAAATATTACTTCACATTTGTTCTTCATGCATACATTCTTCCTGTTGTTTCTGGAGAAGTAAACCTTTTGCTGATACAAAATGAGCAAATAAGAGGATTACTTAGCTTTTCAATGACAAAGTAAGAGAATGGAAGAAAACCCAAGAAGTGGACTGAGAAATAGAAAGGCAAACCTGTTCAAATGGTATTGTGTTTCACATTATGTTGTTCAGTATTTATCTTTTTACCACCACTAACACTCAAGGCTCCCTCCCACCTCCACCAAAAAATATCAGGAATGTAAAATATTTTCCTTTAGAAAACCAGAATTTAAAAGATAGAAACAAGCACAGTACTGCCAGCAGTAAGGGGTGAGATTATTCCGTAGGAACATGAGAGATGGTCAGGGCCAGAGGAATGAACTTTGTTTAGAGCCATACATAAAGTAAAAGGGAAAGGATATGATAATAAAATGAAACATCATTGAAAGTGGAATGGAGAAGAATAGGAGAGTGGTGCTCAGTTGGTGGACCATATAGAACCCCAGAGATGAGAACAATTCATTAGTAATTCATTACTCACGGGATATCTAATATGTATCCTGCCTTCTACCAAACACTGGCTAAGAATACAAAAATGTAAGCTAGAATCCCACAATAATTTTGCTTCTAGGTGGGGAACACACTTAACTAGGTAAACAATGGTTAATATTCTCTTTTGTGTTAAAGATCTTAAGAATAAGAGATTGCCAGGCGTGGAGGCTCACACTTGTAATCCCACCACTTTGGGAGGCTGAGGCAGGCAGATCACTTGAGATCGGGAGTTCGAGACCAGCCTGACCAACATGGACAAACCCTGTCTCTACTAAAAATACAAAATCATCTGGGTGTGGTGGTGCATGCCTGTAATCACAGCTACTCGGGAGGATGAGGCAGGAGAATCACTTGAACCCGGGAGGCGTAGGTTGCAGTGAGCTGAGATTGTGCCATTGCATCCTAGCCTGGGCAACAAGAGCAAAACTCTGTCTCAAAATAAATAGAATGAGAGAGTTGGGTGGAGTGAGCAAAGAAGACTGGCAACCTTTGCTAGAAGGTTAGGTTTCTATTCAGCTTTGCCCTTGGACACCTCTCTCTGTCACTGGTGAAACCGCTCCCTTAGCATTTGGGCCTGTGTCATAACAGAAAGTGATTTCTCTGTAATAACTTATTTTAGAAGGTGATTTCAAGGACAAAAATCAATGTAGCTTACAGCATAATTAGATTGCTAGCTGTTACAAAATTCTCTTTGTAATTTCTTTTATAGCTTTTCTTTTTGTTCACTGTAGCAGGAGACAATACAGAGAAAGATGCCTTGAATATAAAAATACACCATGGTACAAAACTATTCGCTAACAAATTTGGTTTACTTAACTATGGAATCAAGTCAGGAAAATTGAACTGAGAGAAATCATAGAAATGGTTTTATCTAACTTTCTCATTTTACAGATGAGAAAATAAAGTCTAATGAAATGTACCAACTTACTTATAGTCACATAACTCATTACTGATTAAAACCCCATGTCTACAGATTCCATATTCTTACCTTTATGCCACACTGTTTCTCCTTACAGTATTTTCCTATTTAAAATGACACTTTACATATTAATAACCTATAAATTGGGACATTTCGGGTTATGTTATGGTAGAAAGTGCTTAACTTGGAGCCAGCCAGCCTTGAACTGGAATCACGTTCAGCTCCGCTACTAAGTAGCTATAGAACTTTGACAACTTGATTATTCATTCACAACTTGTACTTATAATAGCTCTTACGATATCTTAGATACTTTTTTAAGTGCTGGGAAAGCAGCAAACAAAAACTTACATTTTTGTTAAGGGACAATGACAAACGTAACTAAATATTTACTGTGTCAAGTGTGATACATCTAGGAAGAAAAATAAAGCTGGATGAGGGGTCAGAGAATGACAGAAAGTTTTATAAAAGGTATTAGGAAAAGTCTATGATAATAATAGCTAATGTTTATGGAGTTCTCAGTATGTCCTGAATACTTTACATGTACTTGCCTTTAATCTTCACATTATCCTATGAAATAGGTCCTATTAATATCTCACCTTTAACAGATGAGAAAATGAATGCCCTTAGGGGTTAAGGACCTTGCCCAATATCATCCAGCTGGTAAGCAGTAGAGCCAGTAGGTCTGTCCCCAGAGTGTCCTCTAAGCACTATTTCATGCTGCTTTTCTGCTTAAAATAGGTAGCAATGGAGCAGAGGGTTCTCTGAGCTGCAGTTTCCCTGCCTATAACAGCTCATTTGAGAACTGTTAGTTGAACTATATATTTAAAACATAGCTCTGTGTCTGTCACAAAGTAGGTTTTATAAGTCAGAATTTTTGGCTGCAATTTACAGAAACCCAACTGAAGATATCCTAATAAAAAATTTTAAATATATTGTTTCATATCGGCAAATTGCATGGACAGGCGTAGAGTGAACCTCAGAAATAACTAAGGCCAAGGACTCAAATGCTCAAATGGAGACTTCTCTCTTCATCTCTGTCTGTGTGTTGACTTCATTCTTTCCTGCTACAGAATGACTTTCTCCTTGTGATGGAAAGTATGGTTGCAGACTGCAGGTTTATATTCTTTCAGATTCTAACAGCTAATTAACAAGCCCTTGCTGTAGTTAAAAGCTTCACCCTGACTACCTGTACTCACTCTCAAAAGTAATCTTCACAACAACTCTGTGCAGTTGGTACATCTGTTATGTCCATTATCAGATGAGGAAATTGAGGCACAGACATGTAATTAATTTATCCAAAGCTACCAAATAGAAAGGGTCACAAACATAGGTAGTCTATTCCAAGGATAGTACTTTTAAATCAACATATTCTGCTTGGTCTGAATTTTAAAATTAAATGAATTAAATTAAATTAAGGAGGAAAAACACAGTATGGATGTACTGGGGACAGAATTTATACCACCAGCTCCAGCCAGACCACTCTTCAGAACTATAACCTTTGATTGACACCTTGTGGGCTACACTTAGCCTGTCTCCTGTTCTCTGCACATCCTATTTTACCCATTCTAGAACTCTTCAATCTCTGCATTTGCTTTCTCTCTTCATTTTGGTACCTCTGCTGGACCCCTGCTTAATGAATGAATCATCCTTTCTACCTTTGAGACTACTGCTTAAATCATTTTATCTACCTTTAAAGTTAGTGCTTAAATCAGTAATTAGATGAAGCTTCTTATGTACTATCAGTCAGTATGTTTTATATTTTACTTCTTAATATAAAAGAATTACATGGTGTAGATAAAAGGAATCAATTTCCTAAGATGGGAGGAAAGGAAGATGGGATACAACAGTCCTAATGCTCTAGTGAAAGCATCTGGGGATGGAAGGGACAAGTTAAATCCAAAGAGTTGGGGCATTTGTTTCCAGAAAATCTTTGAGACTTGCACAATTTTAGTCTTTCTGATTCCTTTTTGACTTCACTTCACCTTGAATTGCCTTTAATTTTTCATTTGCCAAAAATGTGAAACAGTAGTCCACTTTGGCAAAGTAAGTTTGCAGAAGCATGACCAACAAAGGCTCAGAAATGAGTGTTGGGAAGAAGAGAAACAATTGATTTTTATAGGAATTCTGCAGAATTGGAGGCCATATATATAATAGGAGAGCTCCCCTTTACTTTGTGACTGCCAGACAGTTCAAATTTAGAATTCTTTATTACTCTCCCAGCAAATCTAATAGTCTATAACACTGAGTTTGTTTTCCTCATAAAATAAACTGTCAAAATTATTTTATGGCAGTCATCAATATGAATGCAATAAATGGAAAATTTTTAAAAATTGATGACCAAATATATAATTCAATACACTCTAACTCTTCGAATGATGATCAGTAGTATAGACTCTCACATCTTGTCTGTGACACACCTGTAAAGCAAAAACAGACCAGGCAAGTGGCTATCCACATGATAGCATACAGGCAATAGTATGGGAAGTTAGCACATCACAGGATGCTTTCCGAGGATCCATTAGATGCTGAGCTCCTTGGGAGTAGAAGTGTTGTGTTATCCATTTCTGTATTCTCAATGATGATCATAGTGCCTATCACATAGTAGCTTGTTCTATACAGCTTGTTGAATGGCTTGCTTCTGCTAAGACACAGTAAGGAAATAAGAGAGTAAGGGGAGGATGGTCCAAGTTCAAAGAACCTGAATTGATGAATGGGTGAAAAGGCAAGGCTAGAAAGTGATAGAAAATGAGACTTGAGGTTCACACTTAAAGAGGTTAGGAGAGCTAAGTAAGCCAAGGTGGCATTTGGAGTGCATGAAAACCGTGGCTTAGATGGGACAAAAAGATTCCTCCTCTGCAGAGCCTGGATGCTGATTTGGAGGAGACCCACACAAAGGGGCTGGACACTAGCTTAAGACAGTAGGTTGTTTGCTTGGATGTTTGTTTTCACCAGCTCGAAGCTGGTGGATTTAAAATGACTTCATGAAAAGAATCGTATGACACCATAAAAAAGAATATGGAAAAATAATGTATGAAGTTGTTGAACCCAATTCTCCATTCTCATTACTCCTGTATACTGATCAGCTGCAGGATCAGTATTTAACCTGGAGCTAGTCCCCATCATGATAACTATCATGTTGATGTTGGTGACAATGAAGATGACAACAATAATGCTGACAACAGCTAACACTTATTGAGCACATATTATATACCTGATACTGTTCAATATCATTTAACTTTCATATTATTTCATTTAATTCTTTTAAAACTATGAGTTAAATACCAATTAATATCTATTTTTATTTTTTATTGTACTTTAGGTTCTCAGGTACATGTGCAGATCATGCAGGATTGTTGCAGGGGTACATACATGGCAAGGTGGTTTGCTGCCTTCATCCCCCCATCACCTATATCTGGTATATTTTACATAGAAGAACACTAAGGCACAAAGAGATTAACTTGCTCAAGTTTGCACAGCTAGTAAGTGGAGAATTTGGGCAGTCCGACTAAAAAGTCTATGATTTTAGTCCTCATGCTATGATTTTTCATTTAAGCTTAGACACAGGTGGGATTTGAGAGTAGTGTTGGCGACTGAAGTTGAGTTCCTAGACTGCCTGTGTTAAGTCCTGGGCAGGTATCCATCCCATTCTTCTCTGCTTCCAGATCCCTTCCACTTTTGCTTTGTCTGTAGAAGTACGTTTTCTTAAATCCCTTTCATCACTATCATGATGAGCTTATTTCAACAATTGTAAAAAAAACTAATGGAAAATTGAGGACATATAGAAAATCTAAATGCTGACTTGGGATGACATGATAAGAAACTTGTTAATTTTCTTAGGAGTGAATTGTATGTAGGAAAATGTCTTCCTATTTTACAGATGCACACTAAAGCATTTAAGGGCTGAGGTAATGGCATCTGGAGCTTACTTTAAAATAATTGAGCAAAGAGATAGTAGCCGAAGGAAATACGATAAAATGATCATTATTAAGGCTAGGTGATCAATATGTGGGGCTTTATTACAATATTCTCTCTACTTTGAAACATATTTGAAATTTTTAATAGCACAGTTAAAATCAATGTAATATTATGTGTTTCCTAATTCTGACACTGTCATATTTTACCTTTTTTTTTTTTCTTGTGACACAGGGTCTTTCTTGCTCTGTTGCCCAGGCTGGAATACAGTCACATAATTACTGCTTACTAAAGCCTTGACTTTCCAGGATCCGGGAGTCCTGCTACTTCAACCTTCCAAGTAGCTGTAACTATAGGCACATGCCACGATACCAGGCTAATTTTTGTATATTTCTGTAGAGTTGCAGTTTCCCTATGTTGCCTAAGCTTGGTCTCAAACTCCTGGACCCAAGCAATTCTCCCACCTCGGCCTTTCCCAATTCTTAAAGCAAAAAAAGAGTACAAGGTTTCCTGATATTAACCATCTCTGAACATCGTTTGTTTTTATTGTACCCACTTCTCTCATAACGAAAAAAAAATGTGTGAAGGGTATTTATCTGTCCATAGCAGTAGATTACAATGTTTTATGCTGAACTAAGTGCACAGGTGATGGGCAAATATATGAAACTATCAAATATATAACTGTCTCTACCTCTTCTTAGAAGCTTGTAGACTTGAAGTAAGCAACCTAACCACTCTAGGCTTTTTCTGGAAAAGGGGACGTAATTGGATATACTTTCAGGCTATTGTTAGAATTTAGGACATAATGCATACAAATCACTCCGGTCATTGCCTGAAACATAGTGAGTACCCAATAAACATCATAGCACCTAAAAAACATAAATATCTTTTAACAGCAGTCAAAAATAAAACATTTGCATTCTACTTCACAAGGAATTTCCACACTGTAGTTGGGAAACAAATCACCCTTAATAAGGTTAAGCTGTACAGTACAGCTCAGTTTTCATCTTGCGCATCTCAAACAGAAGCATCATGTGGATCTTTCTCTCAAATCAAATGGAAGTTGTTTTTCTTTCCACAACAATATGAATTCCCTTGATTAGAGAGTAAGAAGGTCATTGGACAATTTCTGAACTGTGAATAAGCAAATACAAAGAGAATGAAAAAAGCTGGGTTTGTTGAACAGGCATTGCTCATTCCAGACTGATGACACAACTTTGGGTTAAGGATAGTGAAGAGAAAGAGAGCAGTTGCACTGACATTTCAACACATTCCCTTAGCCATGGTCATTAACACTAGCCTTCTGGATTCAGGGAACTGCCCTCTTTCTGCTGAGGACATTCATTTCAAAGGTGTGCCTTTAAGTGAATTGAAAAGGACCCTGAAGAGAAAGCCTGCCTTTCATGTCTCCTCTCTCTCTCTTCAGTGAATTTGGACGCAGGGCTTTCATCTTCTCATCGCCCAGCTTAGGTCCCCTTTTGTTTTGCGGTGCCTGTTAGGTTGCTTTGTTTTGGTTTCTCTGGGAGGCCTGCCAACCCTAGCCTCAGAAAAGGTTGGAAATGATGAGATCAAATGTTTTGAGACAGTGTTACATTTCCTTTTCTCCCCCAAGCTTTTCTTTGGTTAGCTCTATGCCTCCTGTTGTCTAAATCTTCTCTTTCTTATGTAGTGTCTCTAGACCAAAAAGATCGCTAAGTCACAGAATCATATACTTTGAGGTAATTTTAAGAGTAATGAAACAGCTACCCAACAGAAAAATCCCCTTGACAATAACTCCAGCCTATGCTTATGTTCCAATATGTGACTTGCACACACTTCATACAGGGGAGTTCATTACACCAATACTAGTTTTTAAATGTAGTTTTTAGAACATTCTTCCTTATGCTTTTAGAACTGTAATTAATCTTAATTCTAGTTAATGGAGTTAAACAGAAGGAATTCTATCCTGTCCTCTCCCACCTGTCTTCTCTTTTTCATATTTAGAATCCAATTTTCTAAACATTAAACATTATGTTGAAATAAAGATATAGAAGGGAAAGGTGATCACAAAAACATACAGACAGGCCTTACATAATTGATTTCTTCATTCAAAAAATAGTTCAAAGTATGAGCCAGGGGGATTCTAAGTTTTGAAATGGGTAGGAACTTGATCTATTGAAGGAATCTAAACAAGAGCTGTGTGACTAGACTTTTGAGCCAGGGAGGGCCTTTCAAGATGAAGCTGAGTTTTATGGATGTATGGACATTTTAAAAAAAATAATAAAAAACCAGGGAGGAGTTTTAAGCAACAATGTCATAGGGTTTCAAGACGTTTTACCATTATGGCTACCCTCTTCTGGACAGACTGTAGTTATTCATCATTCTGTTTCAGGTGCACAGCACTAACCATACCATCCAGACAGGGTCTGGGGACTCCACAGTGGGCTGAGCCATCACCTCCTTTGTTCTGGACAAAGAATTGGATTGATGCATCCTAATAATGTATTTGCTTGGGTGGTTACTTTGTCATTCCGTGTTGTGTCATATAGATCTTGTTGTCAACTAAAATCAATACCTGGTTTGGGTTGGATTTTTAACCCTAGATATGCTATGCAGAAGCTGGACCACAAAGGAAACTCATGTCAACTTGAGGTGTCCAGGATTAAATTCCTCTTCTCTTTCTGATTCTAATCAGCCTATATGTTGAGAGTTTTGCTTTTGTTCTGGTTTTTCTCTTTTCTTCTATAATTTTTTTCTAATGTTGAAAGCAAACTTGGAAAATACAGAAAAATAAAGCAAAGCAAGTAAAAATAATAATTCAAATAAGCATAGATAACCATTGTTATCACTGCTATTGACATCTTTCATTAAGTATCATTTTCTGTGGTTGAGATCATACTCTCATGTAGTTTTATATAGCCTGTTTTATAACTATCATTATTGGGTCACAAGAATTTATTTTCCAGCATTATTAAATGGTTTTCATATGTGCTTCTTATCTGAGGACATTTAAATTTCTTAGTTTTTTACTTTATAAAATAATTTTCAAAGAATACCTTTATATTTAAATATTTGCTTGCATTTCAGAGTATTTCCTCGAGTAGAACTCTAGAAACATATTTAAAGCTTCTTTGATACATATTTATAAACTGCTTTGCAAAACTTGTTGGCTAATTTACACTTCTACCTGTATTGTGCATTATAAATAATAAAATAAAAAAACAACTTTGCTGCTTATTTGGAGAAAATAACATTTCATTATTGTCCTCACTTTTGTTTTTAATTTTCAGTGATGTGAAAGATTTTAAAGTGTTTAAGCCATTTATCTTTCTTTTTTGTTAACTGTCAGTTCTCATATTTTCTTATGCATGATAGTCTCACTGATTTTCTTCTAAATTTATATAATCCTTTTGTATAGAAAGATTTTAGTCTTTATTTTGTCATAACTTATAAATATTCCAATCTGTTTGGAATTTTAATATTGTTTGTGATTTTTGAAAATTACAAACAAGTCATAAAAGTTCAGATTATTATACGTAAATTATTTGACCTCTACTGTAGAAAAAATAAAGAGATTTCTGTGCCTGATGTACTTTTTCTTTCAGTTTGACATGAGCTTAAAAACGAAAGTGGAAAAGAAAAAAAGTTCTCATGGATTTCATCCTAAATAAATCTTACATAATTCTTCTTAAATGCATTTTCTGTAATAAAAAGGGCTCACAAATATAATTGGAGGTGTGAGTTGGGGCCTGCAAAGGCTGAATTCCAAGTCTTGTTTTAATATTGTGCATGTGTGTGTGTGTCTATGTGTGTGTGTGTGTGTGTGTGTATTTTGTTAAATGGAGTCTGGAGAGGAAATTAAGACTCATATAATTCTTTCTTTTCTGGTGCATGACAACTTTTCAGCCACTGCCAAATAATGTTAACTTGTTATAACATTTATTTAAATTTTATTCTTAAACAAATTCTCCTTAGCAAGGACTTTGGGACCAAGCAGTTCTGAACCATCTGTAAAGTGGGAATAATCATACTAGTCTTGTAGTGCTTTTGTCCAACTCATAACAAAGCAAAGGTAAAACACTGAGCCAGTACTGGCACACAGGAGACACTCGGTCATGCCAGACTCTACTTCACCTCACTCACCTGTGTCAGGCCATGAAAGGCTTTGTAGTTCCTGAGAAATAATATCCAAGAATCTGAATGCAAGCATCCCACATTGGTGTTAACCTCAGTAGCATGCCAGACAGATATATGAATGAAAAAAATATATAATGACTGAATTTTTATATTATTCATTTATCCAACAAATATTCTTGAAAATCAAATTGTGAAAGACACTGATCATACAGAAAAGATTAAAACTTTCTTCCTGCATTAATAAATTGGTACCGGAACCCTTTGAGTAAACGTTCAGAAATATTTATCTAGTTAATTTTATCACTAGGTCTAGCTTTGCCTGTTGTGCTGCTCCAATACTAAATTTCTCTGGAAACAAGGAATAATCACATTTAGTACTGAGGTATGGATGAAATAAACCCTACAAATGTGCTATGTAATAATCCAATTGAATCAGAGAAAATAATGTATTTACTGAGCCAACAAAGTATAGAGACAAGGGTGCTTACAACACACAATAGTACCACTCAATGACAAAAGGAATGGTGTATGTATGATGTTGATGAAATATTTCAAAAAAAGAACATTCATATAACAAGAGTAAGCCATTTGTTCCTGGAGGAATTGCTAATTCAGCTTTCTCAAACTAGGCAGATTACTGACCACTTAACTCTGGAGAATATTCCAGTTTCTTGAAGCAAAACTGCTTCTAATAGTAAGTAAAAGGAACCTTCACAAATTTGCTTCAATGGTCTTATAATTCATATTTTTTCTTGTACAATTGTTTTTTATATTTAAAATGTGTGTTTTTAAAGCTTTGCAAAATTAAGAAATTTGATTTTGGAAAAGAGTGGCAAAAGAGAAAATTATCTCTCACCTACTTGATTTGTTTTACTTAGTAGAACAGGAATATTTTATGATCTACAAACTGTCAACTGCCAAAAGTGGAAGTAACTGAGTCTTTTTTAAAAAGGTAATTATTTTCATAGACTAGGCAAAAATCCTAATTTGAAGAGTTCTCACAAGAGAACCAGGTAGCTCTTACTTATCTCAATTCATGCATGACTAATCTTTCTTTGGGATCCTCATGTCAGAATTTAGATTATTTTTGTTAATTATTTCCAAAAGTAGACCTTACTCAGGCACATTAAATCATTTCCATGGGATGCTCTTTATTCCTAAAGAAACCAACCACTTAAACATCAGATGAGTGTTTGGCGTTTCCAAATTATGGTACCGCTATTCTATTTAAAACTACATCTTAAGTGAACTGTGGAACACCAGTTCACTTTTCTTACCAGCATGGTTTACCTTCTCAGGTTCCCCTCTTTTCTCATCTGGTTATGTACTAACTTTCTGTGAACTATTTGTCATGCCTGAATGGGTGAACAATCATTGGTAAAAGTCATCTTTCCACTTTATAAGTCTTGGCTATCTATACGATCAAGCAGAATAGAAAAATTAAAAAGAAAAGGATGGAAAAGAAAATAAAAGAAGAAAAGAAGAGACAAAATTGAAAAAAAAATGAAGAAAAGCAAAAAGAAATCTTAGGGTTATCTAGATGTCTTTCGATTAATGTGTATATTTTCTGAATCTTTTGTCCTCCATCACTGCCCCAGTAAATTAATTTTCTCTCAAGACAAGATTGTAGGAAGTTTAAAAATGAAACCTAGAAAGTGACCGAAATCTTATCCTGGCATCTTTTGAGCATAGGCAACATGAGGTGTTTCATTGCTGGATCATTGTTTTACAGGTAAAAGCCAAAGTACACAGTTGGACAAAGCATCTCATGAACAATACTGATTATGTCTTTAAGGCAATTACCACTCCTTAGATTGTTCATTGTGACAGGAATCATTATAATTTTCTGCCCCACCTTTTCCAATCACTCGTGTACCTCCCAACATGCACACATATCTGGAGGATCATACACTTGATTTAGACTTATAATGTGTATATAGAAGTGCTTGGTACAATCAGAATTCTGCTCAATTACTTGGTCTGGGGGGAAAACCCCACTGGAAATGATCTAGAGGACGATTATGAAATTTGAAATTGTTCTAAAGTGTAGCTGTAATTTGATTGATGTAAATAGTTTGCTTATAACAGTTTATTAAATACCTTTTACTTTTGACCTTTCTCCTTCTGTTCCCTCAGTTTTGAGCTTATTCTAAAAAGTATGGAAAAGAATACCAACTATTCTTCCTTTTAATTCACATCTTCTCTCCCTGATGATTTGAAATTCATGACAATGGCAGGCATTTTTAAGAATAAAGAGTAAAAGTGAAAAATAGAAAAGTCAAAAATGTTGCAGAAACTAAATTTTAAAAACTAAAAGCATTCACTTTATTTGCCTGATATCACTATGGGGATTTTTTTTTTAACACTGTCTTGTTCTGTCACCCAGACTGGAGTGCAGTGTTGCCATCAAGGCTCAATGCAGCCCTGACCTCCCAGGCTCAAGCAATCCTCCCACTTCAGCTTTCCAAGTAGCTGGGACCATAGGTGCATACCTCGATGCCTGGCTAATTTTTTGCAGAGAAAAGCTGTCCCTGCATTGCCCAGGATGGTCTCAAACTCCTGGCCTCAAGCTATCCTCCCCTAACCCCTCCCCAAAGTGTTTCCATTCAGGCATGAGCCACTGCATCTGGCCCAGGGATAATTTTCATAATGTTCATAGGATTGCTTTTTGCATTTTTGTTTTGTTGTTGTGTTTTGGTACTGCATGCACTCTTTTTTTGGTGTGTTGTGTTTTGTTTTGCTTTGCTTCCCAGAAGATTATAAGAAGAGGTGTCTAAGAACACCTTTGAGTTAATGAATTTAATTTTAGTTCTCTCTTACCATGTTATTATACTTCCTTTAGTTCACCAGATAACCCAGGAATATATTTTATTAAGTTATTTGAAAATTTTAACAACTTATTAGAAAGCAGAAAAACAGAATATGAAACAAAAGCAAAATTTCCCAGTGATAGAATTATACTAGAACACACGTGTTTTGTACATCGTTTTGCTACCATTATTTAGTTTATATTTTTCACATACACTAATTTATATTATACTTGTCATGCATTGGACTACACTGGACACAGACTGAGATCTCCTAAACCAATAATCTGAAGTTTCTCAGAGGAGAGCGTAAAATCAAATGTGTTCATATAAACTTAAAAACCTCTGGCTTGGACTTTATTCTCTAGATTCTGGAGGGAAAGTTCACATTTGTTCTCTGCAACCTTGTTTATGTCTCTGTTTCTGTTGTTCATACTTCTGATATGGGGTGTTGTGTGTGTGTTGTGTATGGTTTCAGTTGCTGCTAACTTAAAAAGGATTTCAAATGTGCATGACGGAGAGAGATAACAGTGTTTAATTAGGGGTAACTATAAAGCAGTCACCAACAATTGTCAGTGCAGTTTGAAAGGTTAGTCATTACCAGGGACATCCTTCAATACTGGATTTTATAAAGAAAAAGCAATCCACAAATGTAAATAAAACTGTAAGCGTCACAAAAACATGACGAAACCATTAGGAAATGTTATTCTCTTTCATTTATTTCTTACTGCTTTGAAAGTAGCGCCATTTTGTTTTATAACCATAAGCCTTTCTTATTAAGTCTGGGTTTTCTTTCTTTAAGTTTCTCCCTTTTCCTAAGCTATGGTGTGCCATGGAGCCTCAAGTGAGAAGACAAACTCTAGAGATGTGAGATAAAAAGGAATAGCTTCTTCTGTGTATGTGCACTAGTACATTTCAAAATAAATGTTTGAACAAGTCCACAAAATCTGAGCCAACACTGAATAAAGAAAAAAAAAGAGTGCATGTAGTACCAAAAAAATCAATTACACACACACACTTGGATTCTTGGAGTTTCTTTGGTTGCCTTTCTGCCATGAAAATTGTTGGCATTATTTTCTGTGAAAACCACATCATATCACAGATCGGATATCTATGATTTCAAATGTTAGCATTTATACATAAGACATTGGATTGGGTACATTTTAAACATAAATAGTATGCAATACCGTCCAGAGAACAACTAAATTCCCCTCCTAATTGTATTAGATAACAGCATCAATAATGATTGAGCCTTAATAGTTCATTGCAACTGAGAGTTGATTTCTATACAAAATCCATAGACATACTTACCTACACTGCAGCAGGTGGTAAAAAATAGTGGTTAAGAATTCAGACCCTGAATTTAGACTGCCTGAGTTCAAATCTTGACTCTGCACTTGGGGCTATCTGGCCTTGAGCAAGTTGCTTAACCTCTCTTTACCTCAGTTTTCTCATCTATAGGACAGCAATATCAATATCACCTATTTCAAAGGATTATTGTGAGGATTAAATGAGTGAACACATGCAAGATGCTTAAAACTGTACCTGGTACATAGAGGGATTCAGTGAATATTAACTGTTGTTTTTATTTAAACAATCTCTACAGTGCTGAGGAACTTAAACTGTATGCTGTTTCTTAGGAGGGAAATAATGGCTGGGTAGTACTACATATTTTGATTTTCTGCTTCACTCCTATCCTAATTGTCTTCAAGTCTCAGTCTAGCCCAATTTAGTCTATAGCTCCTATTATTTAGAAAAAGAAATTAAAGGCTGTTGGCTGAGGACACACTTAACTTTGCAGAGCTGGATTCTCGATGTTGTAGCCATTCCAGATCTGGTCTTCCACTTCCCTGATTTGCCTAGTGTGGACTTTGTTTACTAATTTTTTTTTGGACAGAATCTTGCTGTGTTGCCAAGGCTGTCTCCAACTCTTGGGCCCCACAGATCCCCCTGGCTTAGCTTCCAGAGTAGCAGGAACTACAGATATGTGCCACCACGCCCAATGTTCCAGTTTTTTAATATGAAATTTTAACCACATACATTGATTAGCTATTTGGCAACTGAATCCTCCTCTTTTTGTTTGCTTTGTCTGTCTGCCAACATAATGATTTCTGGTTTGTTCCAACCCTTGTATTCAGCTTCCTTGTATTTAGAACTCTAGCCCCTCTTTGTGCAAAGACCTTCCATACATACCTTTTTTCCTTCAGCGTTGCTTCCACTTCCTCCAGCCCCTTGCTCTGGGCTGATAGGGGAAAGAGGCCTTAGAACACATAGGCTTAGTAGCTTAATCTTCAAATGCAATGAGAGGAACTCTTTAGTTCATAAAGGCTGCAGAACGTAGCAGTGATTCATATATTTTAGTGTACAACAGAATCACTTGAAAAGGCGACAAGTATGTTTAAGATGCAAATTTCTGGAACTCTTTTCTCTGAGTTTCTGATTGATTAAGTCTTGAATGGAGCTGATAAATCTGCATTTTAACCCACTTGCTGCATGATTCTGACATGCGCAGTCCAAGAACCATAATTTGAGAGACACTTAACTTGACAAATTCAAAATAAGAGCCCTTGAATATACAGTTGTGTACATTGGTCTCTTCTATGAACTCCCTTCTCGTATTTTGGAAAGCATCGTGCATCAGGCCACCTAATAGTGCCTAAAAATTAACTTAAAAAAAGGAGGAGCTGTGTGAAGATAGCATTTTCCCCAGAGTCAGAGATATTTTATGACTCTAGATCCTTACAGCAACCAGTTTGGTGGCTAGTGGGTTTCATTCATCCATGTCTTGGCTTTGAGGAGACAGAGAGAAGCCAACATTTTCTCAAAACTATTCTTCTACATTATTTTTTTCTAGATTTATCTGTAACTTACCCCTTTTTGAAGACTATGCATCCAAAACATTTAAGAGTAAAATGAAACTATTCTCTAAGCTTTAACTTTTGAGTCAAGTTTTTACTCCAGTGTTGTTGGGTTTCTTTTCTTCTCCTCATTTAAGCATCCTCACATCTACATGCCTGTGTTCAAATCTCATGTCACCACCACCAACTTCAAGCCAGAGGCTAATAAAGAAAAACCCAGACTTCACTGTGCAACGCTGAGTAATGCCTGGGTCCACCGTCCCTGGGCTCAGTGTACCACTGTAGCGCAGCCAACCCTGGCCTATTCTGGAAGTAGCTCAGACCTAGCCTCATGCCTGCAGGTAGCCCCAAGTGCAGAATCAGGGTTTGAACTCAGGCAATCTAAATTTAGAGTCTAAGTTCTTGACAGACCCTAAAACTTCTCTCTCCGAGGGTTTAAACTATACTGGCAACACTGAAACCCATTCTTCCTACCTGCTTTCTCTGTTTTGACAGTTTTTCCATTTCACAAAACAGTCATGTGTCGAGTGTCTGTAATTTGCTGGAGCCTGGCTATGTGCTAGAAAAGGAAAGACAGGTCTCTGTCCTCCAGTTCATCAGCTCCTAGTGAAGCCAGAAAAATAAATGACTACAATGCAATCTGACTCACCATAACTGAGGATGCATCAAGTGAACAGAAATACTCTCCCCTACCGGCCTATATTAACAAAATCCTTGGAGTTTCTGGGGCTCCCAAGATTGGAAGTACTGCAGTCACCCAAGCTCTCTTTCCTCAAGATTCAGGATCTGGAACACCAATGCATTCTCAGTGCCTGACCCGATGGCAATATCTTTCAAGTTCTTCCTTTACCATTCACTAAACTTAAAAAGCCCTTTAAGGTCTTCCATCAGTGGGAAGCCTTTCTCCTTCTTTTGAAACTTCACAATACTCTACCTCATCATCCCTGTGGTACTTACCAAAGTTTACCTTGTAGCATGGCTAGTAAAATACATGCTTTCTCTCCTGTCCAGGTTAGAAATTCCAAGAGGGCATGGGCTGAGCTCTACACAGTGGCTTGCACAGACCACTGTGCTTACTTGATGGATCAACAAAGGAAACACCTTCTGACAAAATATCCTGAACATAAAGTATCAGAGTTTGCCCTGATCTGAAGCATTATGTGTTGGTTTTAGATAATGCAATCTCCTATCTCTGGCCTTGGGGAAAAAAACAAAAACAAAAAACCTCCAAAATTCTGTGATTATTTTAGCAGATCCAAGGAGCTTTATCCACCCATAATATGCCAAAAGACAAAAATCACATATTCTAATTATTCCATGTTTATATTTTAGTAAATTCCCTGTTTACAAAAATTGATGTGAAATTGTGAAGCCTAAGTTTTGTAGTTTATTGAGAAAAAGACACAATAACAACAGTAGCAGTAGAACCATTTCCAAAACTGCCAAATTAAAGTGCTTTACCTTGACCTTGAAGACAAAGTGAAAAATTGGGTTAAAAATATTGAATATAGCATATTTACTTGATTGCTAATACAGTAATTCTTGACAATTGTAAAATAATAAAAGGGAAGAAAAATTAGCATTTATGTAGAACACTTCACCATGTGCTTGATTTTGCAAATTGCTTTTATGTAGATTATCCATTTAATACCTACAGACACTGAGTGACATTGGCATTATTAACTCTATTTTACAGATCAGAAGCTGGGACTCAGAAAGTCTAACTAACTTGGACAAGGTTACTTGTTTAGTGTGTGGTGGAACCAGACTACAAATCCAGTTCTATCTAACTCTAAGTCCCATACTTTTTAATTATGCTAGTTGTGTATCAGAGATTAGCTGAGCCTCCAAATTTAGGTATCATGGATATCTTACTTTAATATATTTTTAATGTATTATAAGTAAAATTAATTATTTACTCTGCAGATGTAATCTTTTAGTCATTACATTATTTTTCAAAGTTTTAATGTATTATAACATGCAGGTTTGGAATGAAAGTGTATAAATGCACTAAATGGCCTTGGAATGCAATATGAGAGATTAGATTTAGAACCTGGGAAAATCCTTGAAGTTATCTTCCTAACTTAAAAACACTGAATTATGGTTTGGAAACTTTCTGGAAAGTGTGTGTCAAGCTGCTGATACCTGTTTTCCTAATAAAGAGTTGATGGGATGGGAGGAAAATACATTTAGATTCTTTATTTAGTAATTCCTTTTTCTAACATTTGGCTCTTTTAGGTGTAAAATGGAGAAAAAGGAATAGTATTTACTTCATGCAGATGTAAAATGATATGATACATATAAAGTGCTTACGAAAATGTCAAAATACGTGAATGTCTGAATACATGTGAATAATTTAATTATCTTTAAAGCACAAATATTCATTCAGCAAATATTTATTGAGCACCTGAAAGTGTCCAGTAATATTACAGGCACCATAAATACAACAATGAGTGAGATAAACAAGATTGTTGACCAATGAAAATGTTGACAACAAAAATTTTATTTAAGAGTAAGTGTATTGTCATTGCAGTAGCATCTACAGAGTGCATTATTGCCAAGTACTTGCCCATCAGTCACACAAGTAAAAATTATTATCTCCATTTACGGATGAAGAAACTGAGGCTCAGAATGAATAAATGACTTGGCCAAGGCCAAAGAGCTACTGACTAAGGGATTCAGGATTTAATATATGGTGATTAGTTCCAAAGCCTGTATTTCTTCCACTATACCCCAAATATTTATAGTCAGGTCCTTAGCGCAAGTATTTCCACCTATTATTTTCTGTATTCACAGAATGAGTTTTTTGGGGGGGAGGGGTATAGTGATATTTGCAGTGGCGTAAGTAGCCTGCAATTAGTTAGGGTTAAGGAAACAATACAGTATGCATACCACCTCTCTCTCTCCAATTCTTTCATTATTTCACTTAATCAACAAACATGATTTTTCATGTTCCAGGCTCTATTTTAGGCTCTGGGGATGTAATTTTGAACAAGTTATAGTTTCTATCCTCATGGAACATACATTCTAGTGGGGACATACATACAATTGTCTAGTGGAGACAATTGACAGAAAAGAATAAACAAATACGTAAAATAATTAAACATTGTTAAAAATCCTGTAAAGGACTCAAACAATGAACTGATATATAGGATAATGAGAAGATATTAACCTGAGAGAGCATGGTCAGAAGCGCCTCACTGAGATGATAATATCAAAGCCCAGATCCGAGGTTGAGAATGCACTAATCACAGGGAGGATGGGAGAGTGAGTTTTGTTACAGGATTCAGAAATGACATGTTCCAAGAACCCAGTATGTCTTTGGATTCCAGGAACCAAAAGAAGCTGACAAGTATGGCCAGAACTGCAGTGTAATATCCTGAAGGACAGTTGTTGGTCCTAGTCAGTTTATTAGCTCAAGCTTATCACATTCTTACTTCAACCTCATCTCCCTGTTCCAAGAATTACCATCCCACTTTTTCCAGATGCTGCCCCTTATTCTTCCATTTGAAGAGATTCTCAAATCTCTTGAGAAATAGGGTATAGAATTCGGACTTTGATCATGCTTTCCATTTTCAGATGTGTCAGCCAGGATCCCAGGAGAAAACAGAATTTCTCTCAGATGTTTTGAGTGAAGCAATATTAAAGAAAGGATCATTTAAAGAGAAATAGACAAAGTTAAGGAATCCAACAAGCAACACTGGGAAATCATTCCATGGGTAGGCCTATGGCAATATTGGAGCTTAATGAGAACTGAAGCCGTTAAGGAGTGGCTATTTGACTGGATCTATAATCAACAGAGGAAAGGAACTAGAATCACAGCACCAAAGTGAGGCAACAGGAAACACCCTCTCCTTGGTCTCCTCCTGGTATCTCCCATTGGCTTAACCCAAGTGGAAGCCAAATGGCATGAGAGTGATACAATCCACAGAGGTCAATGTCCATCACAGCACTTTTGTGGCAGGAGCACTGACATCACAGCACCAAAGCAGAGAGCCAGTAGGGAAGAAATACCCTTATCTCCTTTTTCCCTCCAATATATTGCCCATACCTCCCACTGGCTAAACCCAACTATAAACCAGCCTTGAAGGGAGCCTGTGGAGTGCAGCTTGCAAGAATCAGTTTCCAGACACAAAGAGTAGAGGACAGACTGGTAGAGAACAGACAGAAAGAAAAGCAGAAAGAGAATAGCCAACAGAATAGATAACAGAAAACTCATGCTTTCTAAAACTATTTATTGCTACTAACTACAGGTCAATATAGGAGGTGACCATAGTTAATGGAGGGGAAATTCCAAAGTTCTAAGAAGACAGAGCAATCTTAAGTCATAAAAATCATGAATATTTGTTAGAATGAAAAAAGAAGTGGAGTGTGATCTTTCATAGTTTCTCCTATCTTTATTTCCTCCTATCTTCGTTTTTTTTTTTCATAGTTTCTCCTATATACTCATGTGTAATCTATTTTCCTCTTTCATAAGAGATGAGGACTTTGGTCTCTTCAATAGCCCAGTGCCCAGAGATCACAGTGAGTGGTAGTTAGCTTGAAGCATAGACTAAAGTAGGTTATTTGACATCTCACTGGAAACTGGAGGCTGAGCATTTCTAGCTCCAATGGTTGCTCTATTTACAAATATCTTCTTTCGAAAAAAGTAGGGGAGACCCACTGGGTGGCTATGTGGCAAAGACATATTTTTCTTATTTTTCAGTTTGCCTTGATTTTTAGTGATGACAAATACCCTGTGTGCACTAAAAATGATCTTTGATATTTCTTCTTTCACACCAGAGGGGGTTTACTGATGCCAGATTGAAATCATTTGTAAAGTAGTTACCTATGTTTAGTTAAGATCTGATCATGCCAAGCCATAGACTGCTATGTCATGCATATAAGGCTGACTTCAGACAGGGATATAGTTTGGTATCTCTTGAGTTCTGATTAAGTCTAACACTTTAAATAATGTATAAGATACAGGGAATCTAGATCATGCTAATGTAAGAACAAATTAAAGATTGGACTAATTAAGTATGACTATTCAAAAAACCATCAGACTCTTAATGGAAGAACAGTGTACTTGAAAACAATAATCTTTGCTCTAGTCTTTGCTCTCCTACTTATTCATGTCATTGTGGAGACCTCAGTTTACTCACTTTAATCTCTACTTTCTTAAGTGATAATGATATGACATGAGACTTCTATTAGCCGTATCACATCATGTCTCTCTGAATATGTATTATTTATTTAAATAAACGAAGCTGAGAGTTGAAAATAACAATGTTCAAACACATGTGAAAATATTGCAGGAAGATTGCTGACTTGTTCCATTCCTAGAAGAGGAGAAAGAAAAGAGGATGAAATAAAGGGTGAAACCAAATATTTATAAGACATCTGATATGTGAAGACACTGCTAAGTTTGCTATATACATTAGTTCTAATACAAACTTTACATAATAATTATTATTGTCCTTTACTTCACAGATAAGAAAACTAAGACTAAGGAAATGTTGCTATTGTTCACCTTTCTTTAGTAATCTTTTTTGAAAGAGTAGTCTACATTCACTGTGTTCACTACTCACTCAGTTCTTACTTGCAGCCTGCCTTCAACTCTCACCAAGATGCAAAACTTCTCGTTTAACCTTTTCAGGATTTGTTAGAATTGACCCTGTGCTCTTTCTGGAAACCCTCTTCTGTTTCTGACACCTGACTTTCCTGATTTAACTTTTATTCTAGCAGCTGTAATTTTTACACACCATGTAGCTAAAACAAAGATGAAAATATTATTTCATTCCAAATGAATTTAGTGACTCCCGTGCCCACTAATGATAAAATACTTAAATTTATCAGAGGCTTTTCTAGATTAAAATACATTTCTCTGATTTTTGCCTTCTTCATTCTCATTTCCTTCTCCCTAGACTGGGGAGCTCAGGGGGACTTACCTTTGCTGCTCATATTGGAGAGAATGTCTCGGCTGAAATTTACTTTTGATGACGTGTCTGTTTCCCTCTTTGTGCAAGTGCATGATGATTGCTTTTGGAAACTCAGCGGCCTGCTTCTGCTGACTCACTCCTACCTCAGGGTGGCTGGCACTATGATCCTTTCAGACTTAGTCACATCCTCCTTGCATTCACGGCTTTTGCTGGCCACCCTGCAGTTTCTGCAAAAGGCTCTCCTGGCCTCATTTTATTCTTTAGTAACTCGTCATTTTGACCCATCATCTTTTGTGGTAACCCCTTGCAGGAAGACTATGTCTCAACTCTCAGCTATTTCTGGTGTTTCATTAGACATACAAAACATTTTTGGATCTGATATATCTCAGGGAAATTCAAGTGGGCTGGGAGGTATGTGGAGAAAGTGTGGAGAGGCTATCTCAACCCACTTTACTCCTCTATCTGCCCTGAAAATATATTTTCTTTCCTCCAACTCCATGTTGGCAGGAGACCCTCGAGAACACTATCTCCTTTCACAGTTTGAAAAAGGAATATAAAACTCCTTGGTTTTCAGTCTCCAAACCCATCTGCTTATCTCCATCTCCCAACCAGATTTTCACTTTGAGACCAGTGCTCCCATCAACATCCAATCATATTGCTCGAGTTTGCTATTCCTCTCCAGGTTTCTCCCACAGCCCAAAAAAGAATTCTTACTTCTTTCTATCTATGGTGCAAATCTGCTCCTGAACGATCATGGATTGTCACAGTTCTATAGTTTAGAGAAGAAAATACCGAGTTTACCAAACTCTTAGCCTTGGTAGGAGGTGGAAGGAGGCTTTAAAAAACAAAAAGAAAAAGGTTTTTCATTCAAAGTTGTCACTATCACTGGCTTTCAAAAGCTTCTTTTGAAACTCAAACAGAATAATCTGACTCTTTTCATGCTGAGATTTTTTTTCCGTTTATTCTTTGTTTCCTGAATACATTAAGTCTTCACGTCAGGGTTTACAGTCAACTACATATAAAAAGGAAGTGGTAATAACGAGAAACATAAATTGGATAATGTTTCAAAATATTATTTTTCTAGATTGATCTTGGACTCTTCTTTTCTAGTTTATTTTTGTTCTCCCACACTGTCAGTGTTAGTGTTAATCAGGACATTGTCTGAACAGCTCCTGTTCTTCCTATTTTATTTTTAGTGTCTAAGTATATATAGTTTTACATCTGTAATTCTTAAATTTTTTGAGGTCATGTACCCTTCTGACATTCTGTGGTACCCTTTTTTCTTCTTCAAAAAGACCCTTAAGCATATACATATAGTTTTCATTATTTGAAGGGGTTCATGGAGTTTCTTAAGCCTATTAGTAAAACCAAGGGGAACATAACTACCTGGGTGAAGTCCACCTGTCCATATTGTTCATTGCTATATTCCCAGAGCCTAAAAAAGCACTGGCCAAAGAGCAGGTACCCAGAATCAATTCTTTATTTGAATAAAAACAATATCTTCAACCCTTATACTCTCTTGAATTCTAGCCCATTTTACCAACTGCTATTCGTATGTGACATCATAATCTTAAATTCAATACATCCACACTAAAAGTATTGTCCTTTTGTTCCCTTTTCAATCAGTGGATTTTGCTTTCCTCAGAGTTATTCTGACTTTAGCTTCAGCATTTTTGACTCCTGCTCCTCTCTAGATGCTTTAAATTCTAGCTTTCAAGGCCTGCTCATTCTCTCTCTCAATTTTTCAGTCTGTTGCCATATATGAAAGTGGTACTTTGAGGTGTCTATCTAGCTAAAAATGACCCATTACCTTCAAGCCTTTACTCGCATGTTGGGTTTCAGAGAGTCAGGTCTTATCCCCTGCTCCATGTCCCTAGTTCACTGGGCACCTGATCTAAGCTGGGCCAATCACATTCCACAGTTAGAAATTTGATTTTGAGATTAAAAATTTTAATTTACTCTAGGTAATTTCTTTATATGGAATATACAAAAACTATAGCGCTCTGAGACATCCACCTCTAACCCATGTGAATGAATAATAGAAAAAGCAAATATGCTAATTAAAATAAAAAGGAATAAAACAGTTATTCAGAGAGAATTGGGAGCCAGCAACTCAGAATCTTGAGAAGTCTTCCAGGTTCCTGACTTCCCAGCACCAGATTCATTTCTATTCCTAATGTCTGGCTGTATTCCTGCCCTTGGAAGCTATAGGATGCCTCTTTTTCTTCCCATTTTTTTTGTATATGGTAAAATACACATAAAATTTACCATCTTAGCCATATTTAAACACATAGTTCAGTGGATTTAAATACATTCATAATGTTATATATCCATCGCCACCATCCATCATTATATTCTCGTTGTTTTGTAACACTGAAACTCTATACCCATTAAATAATACCTCCCCATTTCCCCTACCCCCAGCCCCAGCAACCACCATTTTACTTTCTGTCTCTGTGAATTTGACTACTCTAAGTACTTTACCTAGGTAGGATCATAGAGTATTTGTCTTTTTGTGATTGGATTATTTCACTTAGCATAACACGCTCAAGTTTATTTATGTTGCAGCATATATTAGAATTTCCTTCCTTTTTATGCTGAATAATATTCTATTATGTGTATACATATATCACACTTTGTTTATCTTTTCATCACTTGAATTGGTTTCACATTTTACCTATTGTGAATAATGCTTTTATGAACATTAATGTGCAAATATCTCTTCAAGACCTTGTTTTCAGTTCTTTTAAGTTGACCCAGAAATGGAATTGCTGACGTTTTTAATTTTGTGAGGAACCACCATACTGTTTTCTACAGTGGCTGGACCATTTCACATTCTCATAAAAAATGCGTGAGGGTTCTGATTTCTCCACATTCTCACCAATGCTTGTTGTTCTCTCTCTCTTTTTAAAAAATAGTAGCCATCCTAATGAAGTGATATCTCATTATTGTTTTAATTTGCATTTCTTAATAGTTAGTGATATTGAGCATCTTTTTATGTACTTTTTGGCCATTTGTATATCTTCCTCGGAGAAATGTCTATTCAAGTCTTTTGCCCATTTTTGAATTGTATTGTTGTTGAGTTTTAAGAGTTCTTTAAATATTATGGTTAGTAGTCCCTTATCCCTTATCAGATATATGATTTGCAAACATTTTCTCTTACTTTATAGGTTGCTTTTTTATCCTGTTGGCATTGTCCTTTGATGGACAAAATTTTTAATTTTTATGCAGTACAATTTCTTTATTCTTTATTTTGTTGCTGGTATCTTTGGTGTCATATTTAAAAACGCATAGCCAAATGCAATGTTGCGAAGATTTTGCCTTATGTTGTTTCTTTTAAGAGTTTCATAGTTTTCAGTCTTTGGTTCATTTTGAGTTAATTTTGGCATATGCTGTTAGGTAAGTTTCCAGCTTCATTTTTTTTTATGTGCACATCCAGTTTTCACAGTACTATTTGTTGAAAGGAATTTCAACAAATTGAATGGCTTCACATTTATGTCAAAAATCATTTGGCCATATACATAAGTGTTTATTTCTGAGTTCTCTGTTCTATTTCATTGGTGTGTATATCAGTCTTTATGCAAGTATCACATTGTTTTGAATACTATAGCTTTGTGGTAAGTTTTAAAATTAGGAAATGTGAGTCAGCCAGCTTTGTTCTTTTTTAAAATCATTTTTTCTGTATGGAGTAGGACACCTCCTTTTTATTCATATATATTTTTAAGAAATATTTCTTTGTTTGCTTTCCCTAGCTTGTGGCTTTCTCATTTATGGAGACATGCATTAAAATGGAATCTGTCCTGGCTGCCTTTCAGTTAAAGCAAGATAATAGATGCTATATTTTATTTTGAGCAGTTTAGAGATGGACCTGTCATGTCTGTAAACGATTGACACAACTTTTGAACTCTTATTCACATGAAGCTACAAAAGAGCTGAAAAGTCTATAGAATAGAAGGCAAGAAATAATTTATGAGAGGGTTTTAGGGGGGAATGGAGACTCCAATTTCTTAACTTTGGAAATCTTAGTTTCTAACACTAAGCCTGGGGAAGGAAGCCTCAGTGGAACCTGGCTATATGTTTATTTAAAAGGTGACCTCATTCATGAAAAAAGTCTGCAGAGCACTATGTTGAGGGGAGATCAAGAGCATACAGACAAAGAGGCACTGCTGTGTCAAGAGCATATGGCCTAGTTGCAGCTCAAGCACAAATTTTGTGCTTCAAATTTCTGGCAATTGCTGACCTCTCTTATTCTCCCTCTCTTTTTCAACTTAATATGTTATGGTCATTGAAACCATAACATATTTAGTTATTATATGAAGGCTAGGATATGAAGACCTGGTTTTTGCCAGTGAGTTGGCTCCACCATCCAGCCAAGATATCTTTATGGGAAGACTTGAGGAAGGTGTGACATTATTCTTATCTTCTGTTAAAATAACCCCTGGTCAGAAGTTAGCTGTATGGTCACGCCTATCTCAAGGGAGGCTGGGAATACTGACTTTATCTGGGCTGCTGTTTGATCAGCTCATACTACAGAGTTCTCTTGCTAATAAAAGAAGGGGAGAACAGATACTGAGAGCACATGGAAATCTCATCCACAATTCCTTTACTAATTCAATTTATCCTACATTCTATTTGTGTTCCTCTATTCTTGCTAAAGAGCAATTATATCATTTCACCTATGTTCTTAAAAGTTTCAATGATCTCCAATTAATTACTGAATAAAGTTCCAACTCAGCTACCCTTAAAAAAGTAATTCTAGTGCTTTATTAGGCAAATATAGAAGAACCTTAATTATCCCATTATTGAACATTGATGTTTCTTTTGCTATTATGGGCAATGTTGCATTAATATCTTTATAGCTAATACCATTGTGTTAGTTACCTCTAGAGGACATTTAAAAATTTTTACTCATAATTCCACATAGTACTGAACATACAGCACAAGATACATGTGTGTTAAATATTTGGTCAGTAAAAAAATGAACTAACAAATCAAGCAAGTTCTAATAGTTGTTTCCCAAGGTCTTCAGGCATACAATTTTTAAATGTACATGCTACTAGGATTATATAAGGAGAAAAAAATGATTAAAGTCTTTATAAAATAATATTCTGCATTTTTGAATTGTTTTTCCTCTCTCCTTTATTTTTAATCTACTCATAAGGGAACAATTGTCAGACTTGAAGTGTGATTCTGCATATTCTTGTATCATCCCTGGTACAATGAATCCTGAAGACATCAAAAATAATGCAGGAGGAAAGAGAAACAAGAGCATTAAAAAACCTGCATAATTATATTTAATTGTGTTGGTTCAAGTAATTCCAACTGCTATAATGACAACAAAAACCCAATGCTATTGGTGTAAAACAAAATAAAACTTTATTTCTTACTCATGTAATAGTTTAATGCTGGTCTTCTTGTTTGGGGAGAAGAAGAGGGTTCAGTTGGTAGTAAATGGCTATACTGGTGGAGGCTGTGTTGTCCTCAACAAGTGGCTTCCAGGGTTATCCTGGATGCAAATATCTAATTGGAAGAAAGAGAAAAAGGACCAGTAAAGAAAGCACACTTAATTCTTAGTAACCTTAATCTATTAATAGCAGTGAGTAATTACATGGGTCTATTTAGATAAAAGGGAGGCTGAAAACATGTAGCCCCTTGCCACGTGGCCTCTTCACAGCAGCAACCCTACCCCAAAGAAAGGAGCACAAATCTTTGGAGGGAGGCCATCTGCTTTTCCCACATCAGCATTAGCTGAATAATTTTTTTAAAAGTCTGTAAGTCTAAACAGATAGTATATATGTGAAGAGGTAGGGAAGTAGAGGGGTGTACTTCTTTGTCCCCTCATACTGCATCTGTCCGCACCAAAATGGTGCTGATACATTCTTTGTTTCCTTTAAAATTTACAAAGATTCTCAAGAAAAGCCTCTGTCATCTATTTAATACTTAGGTTAAAAATAAATAAAGTCATAGATCACAGAAGAACTTAAAATTCTTAAATTTGAGGGTCATCCCTGTAAAATGAAGTGTCTGAGCTTTTGAATTGCACAGACTTAGGCTTAAGCTCCAGCTGGCCCACTCCTACATATGTGTTTTTGTTGCAAATGATTTAATGACTTTCAGCCTCAATTTGCTCATCTGTAAAATAGAAATCAGCATTTGACTGTCATGAGACAACAAATCTAAAATGATTGGTTTCAGCTTGTTTTGTCTTATTAAAAAGGACTTGATTCCATCCTGACTGGATGTGCTAGGTGATCTTACACAATGTTGAAGAATTTATTTCCTATTTCACTCTACCATATTCATTCTATAACTGCCTCATTGCTTTATTATTTCATCTTCCCTAATAATGAACCTAGTAGTTCATTCTGTTCATTTCATTAACCCCTTTAGTTTAATGCCAACTTTATCTTGCTCTTCTTTCAGAACTTTGATTGTCTGAGTTTGCTTTTATCTCCATTTAAGCCAAATTTACTCATGATGTTTTCTGAGTAATTCTCCTATCAACTTAACCTAGATCCTAGAATTCCCTTTCTTATGGTCACCCTTCTTGAATTTCCCTGTTGGTTTTATAAAGCAAATCAATAGATACCTATTCTCTTCCTCTTATTAAATCCAACAATCCCTGAAACAATTGTTTTACTCTCTGTCCTATCCTGTTCCTAGGCTTCTCTCCTATAGTCTAAAGAGAATCACTTGCTAGACTGTACACATCAAACTCTTACTCTGCATAGTTTATAATGTGAGAAATTCATTGAAAGCTCTCCTTGCATGTCTCTCTGGAAAATGTGATTTTTTACTCAGACCATGATGCCGTGATCTTGGCGTCAAAGTGGACTGATGTAATATCGACTTTGACACCATTATCTTTTCTGATTGCTTTACAATGTAGGTAAATACCAGCATTGCTGTCATGAACATGAAACAAGTCCCAGACTTTGGCCAGCTTTTCCCTTCTCTCTGTGCTCCTCTTTTTCTTTCTTTCTTTCATTCACAAGCTGCAGTGGACAGAGAATACGCCTCAGAATGTGGACTGCACTGACCATTATCCTAGGCTTGCCCAGGTACTCTTCACTTCCACCTCTTAGCATCTTTGCCTCAAACCATTACATGTTTCAAATAGAATGAATGGGAAGTGAGGTCACTGCAGGTATAAATGTGTATGGTAGACACATGCTGTTATTTTTGGCTAACCTGCAATCAAACTCCCATTTCATTTTGAGTAACTCCCTTTCCACATATATGTGTCTTAGTAAGAGCTGAAAACACAGGCTTAGAGGTTTCTTCTCTAAACAACCACCTGGCAGCTTGGGCAAGTGACTGAGGCCTGATTTATCACATGCTTCTGCCTGGGACTTTAGATTTTGAAGGATCTCAAAACCTGCAAGATAATCACTAATTTGATCAGTAACGTTAATAGAATAGTGGTGGCAATAACTGCTGCTGGCTACAAGAATCCAGAGGCTGTAAGTGCCAGCGCCAATTCCCTAACTAGCCTCTTCATTTGCCTTGACATCTCAAGATGTAGGCAAGAGTGCTCATTTCCAGTGCACTTACATTTTACCAACATTAGGTCTAACAATGTAACATCCAACGATGCCTTATTTTATGAGATTAAAGATGATTAAAAACCATCTTTCTAATGAGCATAGCAACCTGTAAGCAAACCTTTATATGGTCCCTGGAAGCTTTCTGACTTGAGTTAGACTAAAAACATTAAAGTGAGTCTTCATTGCCAAGGATGGATCAGAACTTTCAATTTTTATTTTCTGCGCTCTCGTTTTCTTCTGTTCAAAAAACCTGTAACTATTTTAAAGGACTCTGAAGTTATCTTAGTAAACTGAACGTCAAAGGGATCTCATCAATTTATATTGAGGAGCTTCATAAGAAAGAAGCTCTGATTCCAATGTTGCTGTCAAGAATGTGTTTTCCACATCATACATCGCCTGCCTGATCTCACTACCGAGAACAGATTAATTATTCTGACCTCGGCTCACTGCAACATCCGCCTCCCAGGTTCAAGTACTTCTCCTGCCTCAGCCTCCTGAGTAGCTGGTACCACAGGCATGCACCACCGTACCCAGCTAATTTTTTCCCCCATATTTTTAGTAGAGATGGGGTCTCCCCATGTTGGCCGGGCTGGTCTCGAACTTCTGACCTCAAGCGATCTGCCTGCCTTGGCCTCCCAAAGTGCTGGGATTATAGGTATGAGCCACCACACCTGGCCACATTTCATATACCCATTGTGAATCTCCTGTTATGCATTAGGGAAAAGTCAGAACATAATTAAATACATATAATAAAATAATCCAAAAGAGTTTACAGGTAATCTTGTAAAAATATATCTGACAAGATCAAATGATATAATTTCAGTCATAGTTAAATAAAATAAAAAATGCATATAAAATTTAAGATAATGAGAGGTTTTGAGACTGGCTAAATTTTTACATCTTTATTGCTACCATTGCATAAAAATGCAATATTAAATAATAGCTAAGAAATAGTAAAATTTTATAGTTTAAATATTGATTTTGCTTTTGTAGCTATTTTCATACATTTCTTTGGTTCTAATTTATATGACAATTATTGTAGTTTATTTTAAACAGGAAATTATATTTTAAGAAGGCTCTTAGAAAGACCAATATAGGTTGAAGTATCATTTGATTATGTCCAGAACCCAAACATTTTTTTCCCTATCTGAATACATTTCCATTTTAACATTGACAGCAACAAGAAAAGGCCCTTGAAATCTGCCTTTGTTGGAATATTGGCTCTTAGCTGAAGGTACTCTTAGGTAAGGGACATTACTCACAGACAAATATGAACAGCAACAAAAGTAGGTTCCACAAAATGTATGACAAATATAGAAAGATTTTCCTGCCTTGCCAAAGTATCCATTTCACCTGGCCCATACCTCTCTCTGACTTTAGCTCCAGGGTAACTGGATGTCTGCAGAGAAGAAAGAAGGTCTTTAGCAGACAACTAAATTCCCAGCTCACATTCTCAGAGATGTCACCTAAATACTCCACCAGTATTTAGGATGAATCCTGGCTAGATAAACATTTTAACGTATTATTACCACATTCTTGCCATTGGATCAGTTAATGTCTCTGAGTTCTCAGTCTTCAAGGAATATAGTACCTGCCATTACAGTTAATTGAAAAAATTAAACTAGCTAATTGTGAAAGAAGCTGGCTCAGAATAGGACTCCGAAATTGTAGTTATTATTATTAACTGCCTCCTACTTAGGAGGAGACAGATTATAATACATCCTCCTGTGTTCTAATTTTCTGCCCAGAGTGGAGCAAATAACTTTTTGAAAAGAAAAGTCATCTTTCAAGCAAGCAGACCAAAGCCAATGGCAAGAAAAGAAAGGGTTGGGAGTTTAATATGAAGAGACTGACTGTTATAAGAGGGAAGTTAGCTTTCTGGGGATGCAAGGGACAATATTTCTGTAGATTTTAAATAGCATTCCTTTAGTTCTTGAAGTGACTTTGGCTCTTTACAGAACACCACGTAAGCACTGTTTGCTATCCCGACTGTATCCATTTTAAATTTATGCTCTGCCTTGCTTGGTAACTCATTTGAGAGGTGCTATTGGCTGAAAATAGCATCGAGTCTGCCCTATTCCTGCCTAATAGGAGTGGAGAGGAACTAAGTCCTGAGCAGGGAAGGCAGTAGTGACAGCGGGAGGTTTGTCCTGCTGTTTATAAAATGTTAAAAATATGGTCCTGCAAGAATTGCCTGCGGAGAACTCGAAACACATTTGCTGAGTAGCAACAGTATTTAAAGTGTCCAGTACCCATCCAAAGGGTTGCCATTTCATCAAAGGGGCCACTTCATACAGATACGTGTGAGACCGTCAACTGAGAAAGACAGCAAGTTCATTTACTTATGAATTTTATTAATTGTAGAATGCCCTAAATGCTCAACATTCATCCTTCAAATCTTACTAAGGAAGCTACTCAAAATCTTCTGACTCTGACTACACCCACCCAGCAACATCTTTTGCAGTTTATAAATTATCTATTCTACTATCTCTTCTACTTGAATAGGAGCTCCTGGAGAACACAGTTTCTCTTTGCATTTTTCTATCTGTAGTGTCTAGCACATATTAAATGTTTAATAAATGTGAGTTAATTGAATTAAGCAGCCTGCCTATTGTGAAGTCCAGCACATTCAGTGTTAGAAATGTTTTAGCATCATGTTTCCCCCTAGATTTGCTTACCAGAATCTTAAATTTAGAGGAGCTTAAAATGAAAATTAAAAACATCAAGTCTGACCAACAAACATTACACATGATGGTCCTGAGAGGCAGAGAGGTTAAACAAATTACCTAAGTTCATAGCTCTGACCAATGGCCAAGGCAGAACTGGAACTAATTCTCTCACTCTTCATTTTATAATTTCAGAAAACATGTAGTAAATTACTTTAAAACTAGAAAACCCTCTCTCTGTTAGTGTTTTTGTTGGTCATCTGTGGCAACTAAAGTTTCAGTGGGATTTCATCTCATTTTGGGAATTCAGGAGACCAGTACCCTAATCTCCAGCACTTTGGGAGGCTAAGGCAGGCAGATCATGAAGTCAGGAGTTCAAGATCAGCCTGGCCAACATAGTGAAAACCCGTCTCTACTAAAAATACAAATATTATCCAGGTGTGGTAGCATGCACCTGTAACAGTCCCAACTACTTGGGAGGCTGAGGCAGGAGAATAGCTTGACCTGGGGATCGGAGGTTGCAGTAAGCCAAGACCACCCTATTGCATTCCAGCCTGAGTGACAGAGCAAGGCTCCATATCGCAGCACTGTTTACAATAGCAAATACCTGGAATCAACCCAAATGCCCATTGATGATAGACTGGATTGGAAAAATGTGGCACATATACACCATGGAATATTATGCAGCAATCAGAAATGATGAGTTTGTGTCATTTGTAGGGACATGGATGAATCTGGAGAACATCATTCTCAGCAAACTGACACAAGAACAGAAAATGAAACACCGCATATTCTCACTCATAGGCGGGTGATGAAAAATGAGAACACATGGACACAGGGAGGGGAGTACTAAACACTGGGGTCTATTGGGGGGAAAAGGGGAGGGCCAGTGGGAGGGGGAGGTGGGGAGGGATAGCCTGGGGAGAAATGCCAAATGTGGGTGAAGGGGAGAAAGGAAGCAAAACACACTGCCTTGTGTGTACCTACGCAACTGTCTTGCATGTTCTGCTCATGTACCCCAAAACCTAAAATGCAATAAAAAATTTAAAAAAAAAGAAAAAAATTCCCTTTCCAAAAAGAAAATAAAACTTCTTCCAAATGATCTCATTTTTGTTTTTCAACATTCATTTTTTTTGTCAAAAACAAAAGTTTTTGAAAACAATATGTAAACTAATGTCACTTTATCCTCTCTTTTTTGGTTAGTTTTATCTCAAAAGTAGAGTATACCCACCACTGCCGTAACAAAATATTAAAGTTTTCAAATAAAATATTAAAACATGTTTGTGATAGAGCTTGAAAATGAGATATTTTGTTTGGCTTTTCCTAAGCAGAAATGGTTTTTATCAATTTTACAAAGCAAAGTCATAAACATCATTTAAAACTGCGGTCATCTATATTAGGATTTGAATTCTTATACAAAGGTGAAAAAAGTATTTCTATTTCCATAGTATTTTTTTCCACAGATCTTCAGCTTAGAAATAATTCTTTTAGAATTAGGTCTGTTCTTAAAATGTAGCACATAAATTACAAACTTTAAATAGAATTGACTTATGACAAAATGATAATAATAACCAGTATCTGTGTTGAAGATTTACTATTCAAGCATGGTTCAAAACCCTGAAAGTCAGACTCTTTCTTTTTCTTCATCCTGATGTAAATATCACCCATGAACCAAGGCCATCCTGATCATGACTGTCCTTTGTGAGTGCTTCCTCACTCACTCCAAGCCTTCGGTTTTCACTGTGCCTCTTTGCTCCTTCATAGAATGTGTTGAAATCTGGAGTTGTAACTTTTTTCTTTAATGCTCTATAATTACTGCTTGAAAATTCGTAATATGTGATATTTAAGGCTCTGAAAGTCATGCAGTTAAAAAAGTTTTAAACTTTGTTTAAAAAGTTGATAAACTGTGTGGAGCAAGCTTATTAGATGACAGAAATCTCTCTCATTTGTGTATAATTTGGAGAAATGAAAGAAATGTAGAAAAGTTATAAGGATAATATAATAAATACCCATATTTACACTATCCAGAATTAACTGTTGTTAATGTTTTGTCATAGTTGCTTGCTGCCAGTGTTATATAAGAAATTAAAAGTTGCAGATATATATAAATATCTCTTATTATAACCCACTGAGGCTCGTTCCTCTCCCCACTTCCCAGAAACTATTGCCAAAATGAGTTTTGAATGTGCACTTCCAAATGTGTTTTTATACTTTTATATACATGTAGTAGTATCCATATACTGTCAACATTTTGTGCTTTTAAATTTACAGAAATAAATATATAATTTTTGCCAACATTATTATTTTTAGATACATTTATGATGATTTTTACTAGTATAGGCAGCCATGGCATTATGCTATAATTTATTTCTTACCTACAGGTGGACATTGAGTCAGTCACCAAGTTTTTGCTGATTAAAAAATATGTTGCAATGGACATGTCTCTATATAACATATAGATCAAGAATGTTTTCATTTTTGTTTTTAAGAAATGTACCCAAGTGGAGCTATTGGGTCATAGCATGCACACATTTTAAATTTTACTGTATATTCATTAAATTGTTCTTCAGTGTAGCTTTCACAATTTAAACCTGTGCCAGCAGTGTGTGAGAGTACCACTTGCTGAATCTCTGTACCAACATCTGTATCTCATATTCTTTATTGCAACTATTAGGTGAAAGTGGTATCTCATTGTGGTTTTAATTTCTATTTCCCTAGTTATGTGCAAAATTGAATTATATACAGACCCTAACTATTTTAAGATTTTAGTTCCTGGAGAAGGCTAAGTTGGATAGCCAAACTATTTCTGGCTTCCTTCTCCCAGCATATGATATATTTTGCACCTGCCCAGTCTTTGGCACAGAGAAGGCATTGATTCATCTTAGCTGAGTGAATTAATAATGAAAATGTAATAAGTAAATTGGGCAAGGATCAGTTAACAAGTTACATTAATGACTTCTACATTTTTACATTTATTATTTATCATAAATATTTATGATAATATATTGATAACTAATATTACTGAGGATACACATATTTTTTAAAACATGTAATTGTTACATTTCTTCAAACACTTGTTAAACACTTTTTGAATACTTTCCTTTGTTAGGCAAGTAGATTTTTTAGAGTTTGATGATGATAATCAACATTTAATACTATTTATCTTGTGCATCTATTAAGAAAGCCCCTTTTTTGTCCATGGACAATACTTAAGCCCCTTTTTCCATATGGTCTCACATTATTAATTAAGGAAATATTCCTAATTTAGTCTCTAAATTGAGATAACAGTGCTTAACTTAGAAGGACTTGACCACATGTTTTTGTTTTCCAAAATGTTTTTGTCTCCTTTTCAATTTAAAAATTACACACACTATTTATGCTCATTATAACAAGTCAAGTGCTATAGGAGGATATTAACAACTTTATTCATTTAATTTAAATATATTTGCTGAGGCCCCACTGTATTCCAATCAATCTGATAAAGCAGGTGGATATAATGAAGTGGATAAGCAGGAAATAGAAAAATAACATTCACTCATTCCACAAACACTGCTATACATCAGAGATTAAATTATGCCCCAAGGACACCAAAGAGAGTATGACACCATGCCTGCTTTTCAGGAACTTGCTGCTTGGTGAAAACATAAAGACAATACAAAATGATCTCTACTGGAAAGAATAAAGCACATGGTCTCTCTAGAGATTCTAGGGAAATTGAGGGATTCTTTGCTGGTTAAGGCTGAGGTAATGCAGGCCAAAGCACCAGCATAGTGAAATGTCTACACAACTGAGTGGGATTATCAAGGAAGATGACACAGACGGTAGATGTAAATAAAGTCAAAGGTTAGAGCCAGGGTGGAAAATCTCTCTGAGGAGGTCAGAGACTGGGAAGGCACAGAACCGGGAGAGATGAGCTTGAGATACATAACAGTAGTGAGTTCAGCCAGAAGCTGTGGCCAGTGTAAGAGTGACCACGGTCTGTTTTTATGTGGTGTCAGCTGTGGAATGTGGAACCAGGACTGGTCATTAAAGAAGCCCAGTAGGACCACACAGATTGAAGGCAAGAGCACATGAAGTTTGTTTCATAAAAAATGAGTAGTAATCTGCCAGGCAAACAAAGTGAAGGAGGGGCAGAATTGGCCAATGTATTGAATGCTTCAGAGAAACTGGAGGTTACAAAGCATAGGTAGGGGCACGTGTAATCTGAGTCTCATGGCAGGGCATGGTGAGGGGTTTAGAGGCTATCACGTGGCTTAAAGTGAAGAGAGAACATGATTTGAGTTATGTGTAAAAATTTTACAGGAGAATACTGAGGAAGATAATAAAACAGCCAAACAAGAGAAGATGGCTAGAAACAAGGCAGGAGAGAGAGAGGAGAGGTTGAGGAGTTCAGAAATATGTCAGGATGCAGGGAAAATAACAACATGTCAACTATTTCCTTTTTTTTTTTCTCTCAACTAGCCAACTGCAGAGAAAATGCAAGGAGAGTGGAATCAAAAATTTCTTGCTCACCTTTATACAGTTTCATTATTTTTTAGAGAATATAACTAGAGAATTTAAAAAATACAATATAAGAAGCATTTTTCTTGCAGTTGCAGCTGAAGGCAAGCAGGATATAATCACAGGAAAATACAAACTTAGGGCAAAGGAAAATTTCAAGCCTTTAACAGAGAATGTATCGTCATTGTTTGCTGATCAAGAAATTATTTTCCAACAAATTGGCATTGATTTTCAATGAGGCTATAAGCCTGATAATTGTTTAAATGTGCTTGCATATTTTATGTTCTGTTAGATACGTTGATATGTTAATTTGTTAATCTACTGGTGGATAAATAAGCAAAATGATGAAATAATAAATTCCAGCTCTTATAACCTGAATTTCAAGTCCTAACCTGGAAGCATTTTCCCAATCTACAAATTATGATAGAAATATGATCTAATGTCTTCCCTTAGAAATACAATTTTAAATTGCCTTTAAAGAAATCATTAATTCTATACTATGTTCCTGGCTTCAATAAGAAAATCATTTCCTCAATCTTTCTTTCACTGAATCTAGACTACTTCTCTCTCTGATCTGTTTCATTTTCCAAAAAGTTCTTTTAAGACATCAAATGCCCACATGTGTATTTCTTCTTTCCCTTCAGCAGCTGCATTCTCTGCCACATATTTACATAATCTGGTGGCCAGCTCATCAGTCCATTCCTCTCATGTGGAAATCACTGAAGTGCAAAGCCCTCTCCGGGTGGCACTGCACTAATTATTTGTACGACATGGCTTGAGGAGCCATGCTTGCTCCGGATTCATTTTGAACTTATCAAGGAAGGATGTGGATGACATCAGAAAAGGATTTTACAAGACTCTGTCTAGACTGCCAAAACAATCTGTGGTGGGAGAAAATTGCGTAAATATGGGCTACCAGGAAACAGTCATTTTTCTTTTCCCCTCCTTGTGGTCCTTTTTTGGTGTGGGACAGAGTGCAGCCTGGGCTGGCAATTCTGTAAATTATACTCTTTGAATCATGTAATAATAACTCAAGGACCAGAATGATTTAATGCCATATGGTAAGTGAATGTGGGAATCATCTCAGACCAAATAAATAAATAGAAGAAGCAAGTGACTTTGAGCTCGTTTTAACTTATATGTTTCTTCTAAATGTCTTAGCTTTATCCAAGGTTTTGGGGGCATTAGCCAGACAGACACTACAAGGCTAAATAATAAATGGACAAGCAAGGATCCAGTTTTTCTGCTTTGGATGGAAGACAGGGCCCAGAACCAACCCATGGGTATCTATGAAAGTCTCCTTCCCTGTACCCTAACTACTCAGGGTCTGGCAGAGTCCCATATTAGCTAAATTGTGGAGGGAAGTCCACAATAGCTACCATGTGCCAAACAATGCACTGTTTTCCATAACGCTAAGATCCAACTCTTAAAAAGGATAACTTTGTGAGTTTTCATCATTGAGTTTCCTTTTTAATTCTTGAACTCAGAAATGATCACAAAAAAATGGAAATAGATGCACTCCTTGAAGTGTTAAACCTGTGCTATGGGTGACATTTGTTTCTATTTTAAACAAAACTTGGAACACAAGAAAAAGATTCAGAGTTATATGGAACTGAATCTAAAATCCTGACAAGTGTTGCTTTTTCTTCCTGCTTTTCCCTTTTCTGGGTTCCTATTCCATCTTCGGCAGAAATTCTCTTTCCCTCCCTTACAGACCACCATATACCTTCTACCACCATGCTGCCTTAGATCACACAAATATGTTCAAAACTGGCCTATTTGGGGACCAAATTTTTCAAGGATTGTTGAAGATTCCTGAACATTTAGACTAAGGTGTAAATGACCAATTATGCTCCATAATGAATCATTTGAAAAAGTAGTGGCTTAAAGCAACAACCATTTAAAAAAATATTTTATGATTTTCTGGTTTGGCTAGGACCTGCATGGCTACTCTACTGGCCTCACTTGGGATTTCTTATGAGGTTATAGTCAGATGGCATTTGGGTTGCAGATGGGACCTGGTGGTTGGCACGTTGACACTCCTCCACAGGTCTTTCTACCTGGCTTCAAATCTTCCAGAGCCCCTCTTTCCATCAGGTTGGCCTAAACTTTGTACCTGGTGGCTCATGGCTCCAACAATAAGGAAGTGAAAGATTACAGGCCTTCTTTTTTTTAAATTTTTTTTTTATTGCATTTTAGGTTTTGGGGTACATGTGCAGAATGTGCAAGACAGTTGCATAGGTACACACATGGCAGTGTGTTTGGCTTCCTTTCTCCCCTTCACGCGCATTTGTCATTTTTCCCCAGGCTATCCCTCCCCAGCTCCCCGTCCCCCGCTGGCCCTCCCCTTTTCCCCACTATAGACCCCAGTGTTTAGTACTCCTCTCCCTGTGTCCATGTGTTCTCATTTTTCATCACCCTCCTATGAGTGAGAATATGCGGTATTTCATTTTCTATTCTTGTGTCAGTTTGCTGAGAATGATGTTCTCCAGATTCATCCATGTCCCTCAAACAACACGAACTCATCATTTCTGATTGCTGCATAATATTCCATAGTGTATATGTGCCACATTTTCCCAATCCAGTCTATCATTGATGGGCATTTGGGTTGGTTCCAGGTCTTTGCTATTGTAAACAGTGCTGCAATGAACATTCGTGTGCATGTGTCCTTATAGTAGAACGATTTATAGTCCTTTGGATATATACCCAGTAATGGGATTGCTGGGTCAAATGGAATTTCTATTTCTAAGGCCTTGAGGAATCACCACACTGCCTTCTTAATGCCTGAGCTTAGACGTCTCAGCACGTTAGTTTCTTTCTAACCCAGCTTGAATTGAAGAGATAAGGACATAAGCTCTATCTCTTGGTGGTTGGAATAGCATGTGTGCACATGGAAAGACAGAATTATTTGAGGCCAACCTTAAAGAGTACTACCTAGGCATCTTTATATTGGGAAAAGAAAGAAAAAAGAGAAGGAAGGAAGGAAGGGAAGGAAGGAGGGAGGGAGGGAAAGGGAAGGAGGGAAGGAGGGAGAGAGAGAAGAAAGAAAGAAAGAAGAAAGAAAGAGAGAGAAAGAAAGAAGAAAGAAACAAAGAGAAAAAGACAAACTGTCACAGAAGTCATGCCTTAAAGGAGTGAGTCTCTACTGTTGGATATTTTAGGTAACATGACTATATTGTAAAAGAGATGATTTGGAGAACCATTTTAGCTCAAATGGTACTGTGAGGGAACATTTTACATTGACTGGAGTAAACCTATTCTGGTCACACTTTCACATCTCTCCTGAGAGTCACATAACCTCTACCTTCCCCATCAGACATGTTTAGGCTCAGCCTTAACATATGGAGAATTGGAGCAGACCACCTAACCTGTACACAGCATAGTCCCCTCCTACCCAGTACAGACCCTCAGAGAATCTGTGAGCTGGGCAGGAGGTAGAGGGTTAGAGTGTAAGTAAGCAAGGGCAATATTTGTGTCTGTAAAGGCTTAGGAAAGCATGTGGATGGATGGGTAACAGTGTACAGCTGCAGTTTAAAGGGAAGTTGGCTTTAGAAATCCAATGATCCAGTCTCAGTTCTGTTGTTTGCTAGCAATGTGACTTATGACAAATCACTGGGGTTCTTGAACCTCCAGTTTCCTCAACTGGGTAATGCAGAGGTCTGTTGGATCAAAAATGAAGGGAGATGCATGTGTAAAATTACTTTGTTAACTCTAAAGTGCTTTGCAAATGCAAAATTACAAAAGCATAAGATGGGATGTCATAGAAGATAAACTATAAATTTAAAAAATTATTTTTAAAAGTAAAAACGTATTTTTCTAGTTCATGACATATTAAAAGAAAAATAACAAGAAACAAGTGCAGTGAAGCTGAAAGAAATTAATGAGCACATAAACCACAAAGATGGCCCATAATGAATCTATTCAATCTAAAAGCACACTTTACATTGCTCTATAGTTGAATTTACACACCTGGTTTACTCTGGAAATTGGTAGACATTTAAAAAGTTTTAGTTAACTAGTTATATTTGCAATTCCTCTATAATTGTATTTAAAGCAGAGATGATTTATCAAGAGCAGAAGTTAGTCCATTATTTAAATTCCCACAGGTGTTTGCCTTTCACATTCTAGGACAATTAGCTGACTTGCATTTGTTTGGGACTTGCAGTAACGTTACAGTTAGCATTCATAGGATGTCATCAAAAACAAAAGAGTCATAGGGAAAATTGTTTTATATAGAGCAGTTAACCTTTGTCATGACTTAGATGGTTCGACTCTAATTGTAAGGCCAAAGGTAGTGAGGAATGGAGACGGGGAGAACAAAAGAGAAGAAGCTATTTCCTCCTGCCTTTAGTACAGGGTTCAAAGAGTATGTCTGCACAATATTCTAGGGCCAACACTGACATATGAGTTTTCATGTGCATATGGAGTGAGAAGCTGACTGAGCATGTGCCTGCAGCTCTGAGTGGGTTTTCTCTTGCCTTCTTGTTGAAATACAAAATGCTGGATTCACTAATAGAGAATGACTCATTTATGGAGACTCCCTTGAAACTCAAGACTCCAAGAATCTGTATGTGGTCTTCAAGAAGACCAAAACAGGTCCATGACAGAGCAAGGTTGATGGAGCACTTGCCAGCAGCCAACTGCACAGGAATTAAAATGGTACAACTGGCAAAAAGTAGCACTGACACAGTGGATTCAGACTGTGAGTTGGTCCTACTTTTACTCAAATTGACATTGATATTGATATCTCTGAACAAATGGGAATATCAAGATGACTCAGGTATATATTTAATGCCCTGCTCTTGGCATGTAATATGAGGTCAATCTTTAGAAATCTTTCTCATTCATGTTTGTAAATCTGGGAGATATCACCTGAAAAGCTAAGACAGGCTGGTTCAAAGAAACTGAAAGAGCAGGATCCATAAGATACAGGATGAGCTGGCTTGGCTTTGGGAATAGAGAAAATTCCTTGTAAAATTTGACTTAAGAATATAGTATTTGAATTTTATGCAGACAGTAAACTCAATTTTGACTTGCAGTAGTGAAGCCCACAAATATGTCATCCTTAGATTCAAAGAACAGATGCATGAACTTGTAGAATAATACTTTTTAAAAAAATCACTCATTTTTTACACAGAGTCCTGGAATGGGAATATGTTCAAATGTATTCATTATATAAGAATTTACTGGTACCACCTACCCTGTTTGAGGGTCAGTTATCACCTAAAATTTAAAGAGGGGTTATTGGAAAGAGAAAGGGACACAGTTGTTTGAGGACATGCCTTTTGAGCCCCTTATGCTATAATTAAATTAAATAAGATGATATGAAGGGGAAAACTGGTGCGATGGACAGTGGAAAAAGACAGAACAGGCTCTGACCTTTAGTGTCCCGATGTAAACTCCATTAAGTATGTCATGCTCTTGGTAAACTTTATGGCATCATGGCTGTATTGAGATGCAGCACTCTATTTTGAAAAGCAGAACTGTTGAGTCAGTAACCACAGTGATTTGTATAGGTAGAGTTCAGGGTACAGGAAGCCAGTCTATATCAATAATGCCAGAAGGTCTCCATCCAAAGGTGACTGACTTAGCACTCTTCAGTTGAGTGCAGCATTTAATTAATCTTTTTTTTTTGACCTATGAATTTATCTTTTTTTTCTGCAAGATATCTCAGGACATGTTATAAACACAGTGATTTGGTACTTTTATTTTTGCTGGCCTTCTTAAGAAACTAGTTCCAGAGGAGATAGAAGGAGGTAGGAAATAATACATATATAATGTGATAAATATATATGAGGTTTTATACATATATGTATTCTATATATTTGTGTGTGATCACACATACACACCTTTGTGTATAGTCTAAAGCAGCTCTACATGAAACCAAAATGATTCAGTCAAATTAGTTTGACATCATTATTGGCAAAATCATCCTTTGCTGGCGACCGTTTTTAAATTGGCATTTTTTTGTGGGAGCAGACTAAGTGTATTTTAAGGGTGGAAAAGAACAATGCTGAGTAAAAGAGGTTTAATTTTTTCTGTCACACTTCTTAGTTTCAATTTACACTGCCCAATTTCAACTTAGAATTCTGGGATTAACCCCCAATTCTCACTTACTCTTGTAAATAGTTCCTAGAGTTGTTTCATATATATCCTGTATCTGGATTAGGGGTTGTTTGTTTGTTTCTAAACTCTAGAGTAAAGAGAAATGGGAAGGAAAAGTGTGCCTGATTAAAGATAATGTGTAATATAATAATTTTGGGGTGCTATTGGAAACTAGCAGTGAGCTGTAGGACAAAAGCGCTGGAGTTGGAGTCAAGAGGCTTCGATTCCTGTCCAGACTCTGCTTTTACTTAAATAATCTTTAGCACATTGGTTAGCCCCTTGGGGGTCTACATGTTCTAACCTGTAAAATGAGAGGGTTGGATTGAGTCATCATTACAGTCAACTTCAGCTTTTATATTCTGTGATTCTCTTCATGACATGAAGGTTGAAAATGTAGCAAAGCCCTAAACATAAAAAGTGTCAAGTCATTGTTTCTAATAACATAATCTGATTTCACTACAGAGTTAATCCAACAGTTTGAGGTCTTGCTAAATAATTTTAAATGTTTGAGAAATATTCAATTGACTAGAAAGTGGATGATTTTAGGTTGACTATCCTATTAGTCTATAAAGAACTTTAAAATATATGTGGTAAGAAATATCACAATGGGGATCAGTTTACTTAGTCCAATTTTTCTTTCTCTGATATTAGCTTCAACTGTCATTTCATGGTAAACCATCAATGTTGACAATGCTGAAGACTTCCAAAGCTTAGAGATTGTCCTTAAATGTCCATAATATTGCCCTAATAATATGGTTTGAATGTGTCTCTGAAAATTCATATGTTGGAAACTTAATCTTTAATGTAACAATGCAAAAAGACCAGCCTAATAACAGATACTGGGTCATGAGGGTGAAGCCTTTATGAATGGATTAATGTAGTTATCATAAAAGTGGATCATTTATCATAAAAGTGGATCAGTTATCATGAGAACTGGTTGTTATAAAAGCAAGGCTGGCTTCTCATGCTCTCTCTCATCCCTGCTGTCTTGCCCTCCACTCTTCTACCATGAGATGACACTCACTAGTTACCAGCACCATGCTCTTGGACTTCCCAGACTCCAGAACCATAAGTCTAATTAACTTTTCTTTACAAATTATCCACTCTGTGGCATTCTGTTAGAGAAGTAGAAAGTGGACTTGGACATATAACAATAAAGTTTTTATACTTCAAGGTATCCAAACACTTTCTACACTTAATTTTGGGGGGGAAAAAAACTAAAATAGTATATACTTTTCTTAGCAAATTAAGACCAAGATTCCTTTATTTTCCCAAACTTGATTTTATTTCTAAGCACCAAATCTATATTGTTGGTGGAAGATCTCTAGTTGAAAATCTCTGTGATGATGTAAATATAATTTCATTATCTTTCTGGCAAGATCTGTTCCCCTTTTAGGGTTTCCTATCTTGGTTGATGGCGATGTTCACCAGTCATCCAAGACAAAACCTGGCAGTCATCTCTGACACATATTTCTATCCCACACACAATATTCAGTTGTTTTAAGAAATAGAAAATTAGGAATATTTACTCTATTTTGTTTCTCCTCCTCCTCTCCTCCTTATTCTTCATATGTCTTTTTTCTTTGATGGTAAACCATTCTCTTATTATTTTCTTTGCAATGAGTGGAAATTTCCAAGTACAAGACAAAGTCCAGTTAAAGAATTTCACATGAAATTTTATTCCATCTAATACTGTATCCCCCCAAATAATTACATATTATCTACATAAAAATGTGGAAACTTTACTGAGGAATCTTTTAATTGTCCTAGTTTTCCTATGTTCCTAAGCCTGGAATTAATATGGCTTATTTAAGATTGGGGCAAATACCTTTCCCATTTTCCCCTGTGGACAATTTAATTAGCCTTTGCCCAGAGGAAACCCACTAGGCCTTAATCAATGGGACAAGCTTTTATATAGTATATGCTAAATCAGTGGTTCTCAAAGTATTGTCTCTAGACCAGCATATTTTTGTGTATCACCCCTGATCTATCAAATAAAAAACTCTGGACATACACATAGCAGTCAGTTTTAACAAGCCCTCCAGGTGATTTTGATATATCCTAGTCTAAGACCACTGCCCTAAGACCAAACAACTGCAGACACAGACTTTATGTAAATATTATTAAATTTTAAGCCCAGATAACAATTTATGAGCAAGGATACTATTACCTCAGAACTATCTTGTTAAAACTCATAGTCAACTGTAATAATGAATAATATTATTAGTAATCTCTAATTCTTAAGAAAGGAAAAAGTCTTGGTGGGGCAGGTATAAATCTTAAAAGATTTGTTCCCCCAAAAATGAGACTGACTTTTTTTTTTTGTAAATTCTATCACAGAATCATTTCTTATAACTGTTTGTACCGTTATTTGTATTTGTATTTCTTCATTATCATTTGCAAAGTCTATTTAGTAGTCTCCTAAGTGTTCACAGTTAGTCACCCTTTACATGGTTATCTATATTTCTAAAATATGGCAAATCATGTTACTCCATCTCTTCAACATTGTCTTATACAAGTAATATTTCCTGTTTTTTTTTCTTTCTTTCTTTTTCACTTGTCTTACCGCTACTTACATCTCTGTGCTCTGGGGTTTCAAACCTTCTTTCTGTGTTCTCTAGCTCAGTCACATTAGACTATTCCACACTGCTCAAACATCCACTTTCTTCAGTAACTTTGTGCCTCTACTGATTTTGTCCTGTAAATTAAAATTTTATAGCTTCCACTGTGATACCTTCTCTGATTTTTTTCATCAGAATAAATTGTCAGAGGCATGTGAACCAGAGCAAGTCCATCTTTAACAGGGGCTGGGTAAAATGGGGCTGATACCTACAGGGCTGTATTTCCAGATGGTTAAGGCATTATAAGTCACAGGATGAGATAGGATGTTGGCACAAGATACAGGTTATAAAGACTTTGCTGATAGAACAGTTTGCAGTAAAAAAAATAAAAAGCCTGCTAAAGCCCACTGAAACCAAGATGGTAACGAGAGTGATCTCTTGTCATCCTCACTTCAGCACTCCCACCAGCTCCATGACAGTTTATCTCAACGCCCTGGCAATGTCAAGAAATTATGTTATAAGTCCTAAAACAGGAGGCATGAATAATTCACCCCTTGTTTAGCATATAATCAAGAAATAACCATAAAAATTGGCACCCAGCATCCCTCAGGGCTGCTCTGTCTATGGAGTAGCCATTCTTTCATTCCTTTACTTAATAAACTTACTTTCTCTTTATCCTGCAGACTCACACTAAATCCTTTCTTGCATGAGATCCAAGAACCCTCTCTTGGGGTCTGGATCCGAGCCTCTTTCTGTAATTCTAGTTCTGGGATTAACTTAACACTGTATGTGTACTATCCATTTTAATCTTTATAACAACCACATAAACCAATTCTCATAAGCTCCATTTTAAAGATAAGGAAGATGAGGTTTCAAGAGTTTCAGTATCTCACCCAGGTTCAAACTGATAAAAAATAGTGGAGACATGATTATCATTCACACTTATTTGTGACTCAGGAACTGATTCTCTCCTGACTTGTCATGATGTGCCTCCATCTAACCTTTATTTCAATACCTCAAATTATAGTCACATATGTGACTGTTTCTTCCATAAATTGCTTAAAGGAAGATATTATTCACTCTAGATGCCTGTTGCCACTACAATGCATTACATATGTAAATTTTCAGTGTTTGTTGTAATAAAATTAAATCAAATTCCTTTCCAGCCATTTTCAACTGAGATGTTTTTCATCTGTTGTAACCTCTAACTCTGATTCTTTTGGTAGAGATACTCATTAATTTAATCACCACATGAAGGGTGAGTGAATCAATGCTGATGCTGGTAAATTTTTCACTTTTTACTTCTGCAATGCTGACAAGGCTGCTGATGTATGACAAACATGTTGGCTCAGCTCAGATTTAATAAACCAAATTGTTTGTACATGCTAATGTAATAGATGACCCTTTTTGTTCTTACAGAAATTGCAAGTTGATTATTAATTATAAATGCCCTAGGACTATGTGCTTTTGGCAAGCTACAAGTTCTTCCTTGCCTAAGGTTTTCTTTACTTTTCAGAATGGAAAACGAAGAAATGGGCCATATTTGTATCCAGGGAAGGATGAAGTTGCAAACCAAGCTATGGTTTTGAGAATTTAATTACTATGGTTAATCTGCTTAAAAGTGACTAAAACCAAATAAGTGGCTCAAATTTTTGCTTCATAGATTCTTTATAGATGTAAAATATGTTGACCCTACAGATCAACACATTTTGGCCTTAATAGTGGAGTGGCAATTGGCTTTGCTCTACACCTGTATAATCCTCATTTTGCTTGATCTCCTCAGGAACTATACAGCATCAGCACATTTCCCCAACTCTCAGCTGTCAAATTAGCATCTCCAACTTCCCTGTCTACACAAGTTTATCGGATTACTGGAGTCCTGATTGGCTACATCCTGACACAAGTGCTTTCTTTAAATATCACCTCCCCTTCCTTTTTACTGATTTTTCTTGGGTTACGTCTTTGAACTTACTTGTTCTTTCAAAGGACTCAGTAGGCTGCATGGTTTCAAAGCAGATATGAGGGCTAAAAAGACTCAGCAAACTTACACTCTAAGAGCAAAGTCCAAAGAGTCAGAGGGAAAAAGAAGGAAGAATTAAGATAGTTCCAAGAGAGGCCACTATGGAAATGAACTATTGATCTTTCTGTAGAGACAAAGCATGATCTGGGAGGTATAAGGAGAAGAAAATTAAGTTGACTGTTATCTATTTTAAGAGGTCCAAACCAAATGATCATAGCAAAGCATTTCATTGAATTTTTTGAATTTCCATTGGTTGTTGCAAAAATGTATTGAATGTCATTAAAACAATTCTTATTCATCTAATTCAACTGAGTTGTTCAACCTTCATTTAGTTTTTCAGCATAGCAGAGGAAATATGAGAATGACCAAAATCTTATTTATTTTTACTGTCTTAATTGCTTTCTACAATTCACTCCAGAAAGCCCCACCCAACTGAATTTCCTGTACTTCATCTATTTTCACAAGTTTCTCTTTCTGACCTTATTCTTTCACTCATCTTTTCCTCTCCACCTCTTTTCAAATTTCAAAGAGGTGGTGGTTGGGGCATAGCCAGGTTTGGGCAATAGGCTTGGGGCAGGAAGGTGTGGTTAGGGTGGAGGTGGTAAGAAGGCATTCTAGCTCTTTTATTTTTGCATTTCAGGTCTTGGTAAAATGCAGTCTTTGTACATGTGGGTGTTTTTCTATGATGTGCAAGTATGCACAACTCTATTCTCTCAAATGAGTAACTATGAGTATGCCAATCTTGAAATAGCCTATGAATTTATATTACCTACAAAGAAAATTGTGCACTCATAGGCAATTTCACATGGTGCTCAACTTTCCAAATAATGTGAACAACCAAATTATTTCACAAAAAGGAATAATTAGGAAGGTTGATTTTTTAATTTCATTTTTATTTTGAGTAGGAATAATCATATTGTCAGTAAGTCATTTTTTTTTAAAAAAAATCATCACTCTGAATAGATAAATATCTTCATAGGCACAAGCCAAATTTAATTCAACATTATTGTGGCAATATCAACATAATAAACTATTAATTTATCAACAAAAGAAGATAATTTAGTTTTATACAGGGAATTTCTGAGAACATGTGCCCAGAAATCTTTATAGAAAGATGTTTCATGAACAGTTTATGATTTTGGCATTATGTGTTTAGAAACGATGCTCTGTAGTAAAACTATATAGAGACAGAATGAGGCCTTAGAGACCACCTAGTACTATCTGTCAGTTTAGAGAAAGAAATTCTATAGCTCCTAATTGAGTAACTCCAGGTCATTACCCTCATTATATGTAGGGGCAGGATCTGATTATTCTGCACCTTCCATCAAGCCAAACTGACTTTTTTTTTTGAGACAGAATCTGGCTCTGTTACCCAGGCTGGTGTACAGTGGTGTGACCTCAGCTCACTGCAACCTCCTCCTCCAGGGTTCAAGTGATTCTCCTGTATCACGCTCCAGAGTAGCTGGGATTGCAGGCATCTGCCACCACACCCTGCTAATTGTTGTGTTTTTAGTAGAGATGAAGTTTCATCATGCTACCAAGCAGGTCTCGAACTCCTGACCTCAAGTGACTTGCCCCACTCGGCCTCCCAAAATGCTGGGATTTCAGTCATGAACAACTGCGCCCAGCCCCAAACTGCCTTTTAAGTTTCCTTTTCAACCTAGGATGTTACAATCTTGAGCAAACTCTGTCAGGACCGTAAGTGTTGAAAAAATTAAAACACTCTTGAGTTTTTTAACATTGTAAAGACTAGTGTAGATGGCACAAATGTTTATTGAGACTTAAGTTCAATCAGATATAGTTATACTTTGATATTAATGTCCACATATTTATTTGTCTTCTGCCAAATAATTATGTTATGGTTATAGCCATTTAAGAAAATCTCAATGCAATGGAAATAGACATTTATAATATGTGGTGAAATTTGGGAAAATTCTGATTCCCAAATGCATTATGAATGACTCATGAACAGTGTAAAAGAAGCTTAATTTCAGCTATTTTCCCCCTTATTTAGGAACTCACTTAAATTTCATTACAAATAGAAAAGTCAGTATTAAGTTGAATTTTCCATAGAAGTAGATTTGTAATGGAAAAAGAAAATAGGAGCAACAAACAAACTCCGTATGAAATTTAGAAGGCTGGTTGGAAAAGCCCTTGACTAATCCTCAGGAGAGGATCAATTCCATCCTTATTTTACTGAATGATGTGTAATTATTCTCGTCCTTAGATTTCAACTGAAAATTTCTTTTCTTCTTAAGTTCTTAAATCTGCCTTTAGTTATTTGACACACTATTTTTGAGGTAAACACATGTGAAGTATACTCGGGGATAAAAAACAGAAATTATTTTCCCCATCAATTCTGTCGATTTGTGTGCATAGATCTGCATAAATTACCTTTCTGAACTTTTCTGATGCAATTTTAAAAACAACCTTCTTTTGAAATATTTTTTTTCCCATTACGTCTCATCCAATTTTCATTTTTTCTAAGTTTTCCAATGATATAATTCTTTCATATACTTTTTTTTTTTTATTTTGCTTTGTCATCCAGGCTGGAGTGTAGTGGCAAAATTATAGCTCACTGCAGCCTCCAACTCCTGGGCTCAAGTGATTCTCCCATTTCAACCTCTAGAATAGATGTAACTTCAGGTACTGGTTACCACACCTGGCTTAGTTTTTCCAATGACATCAGAGAAGAGAGAGGAAAAACAGAAAGTGAAACAGACAGACAGACTTGGGAATATACATAAAGGTTATTGTTTTTGTTGGTTTGTTTCTGATCAGTGTTAACATCAAAAGTGATAAGCCATATTGGTAGCATATACCCTTGATGTGACTAGAATAGTGCTCTACCTCTGTTGACTTTTTTCCAAAAATACATAATCCCCACCTAATTATGAGAAAACCATCAGCCAAATCTTAATGAAAGGGAGTTCTATAAAATGCCTGACTATAATCCTCAAAACTGCCAAGGTCATTGAAAATTAGGAAAGTCAGAGAAACTAACAATCAACAGGAGCCTATGGAAATATAACTGTTAAATGTAATGTGGTATCCTGGAAAGGAACTTGGAACAGAAAAAGAATACCAGGAAACAATGAGAAGGCCTTGATAAAAGATGGACTTTAGTTAATAAAAGTTATTAATATTTGTTTATGAATTGTGACAAATGCACCATACTAACATGAGATCTTAATAATAGGGGAAATTGGATGTGAGTACATGGGAACTCTCTGAGCTGTCTTTCAACAACTCTATAAATCTGAAACTGCTCCAAAATGTACAGCTTACTTTCTATGAGAAGCATTAGTGTCCCTTTGTAGAGGAAGAGGAGTGAGGAGGGCATTCCAGCAGAAGTTACAGCCTATGCAAAGGCACCCTAGATATCATCCACCCCATGGCTCCTCCCCTTCCATTTCACCTTTGAAGGAATCTAGACCCAGAGTCCTCAATATCCTATTCCTTAGCTCCCTCCATTCCAATGCAAACGGATCATCGAAAGAACAATGGAGTTGGAGATAGAAATCTGGGTTTCAGTTCTGTTTCTCCCACTTCCCTAACTATAAGACCTTGAGCAAAGTGCTTATAGTCTTTAAGCAAGGTTTTTAAACAATAGAACTAACAACTCTTGCTTAATTAGCAAGACTGTTGCAAGCATCAAAAGGGAAAACATGTGAAAACATAGGTGAAAGCTGTGATTATTTCCGTTGCCCACATCCTAACTGCTCTATCCATCCCGCTCCTGCTCAAAACCCAGAGACAACTTTAAGCTACACCCCTGGGCTCTGCAGGATCTGGGGAGGAAAGCTCATCTTAAGTTCCCAGATTAAAGGCCTATCTAACAGGTAGTTGGCTATGTTTCTTTCCCAATCAGCCTCAGAGTGAGGCTGCAGCAGATAAAATGGTAGCAGGAGCAATGAGGAATAATGAATTTGGTTCTAGGCTTCATTTGTTTGCACCTGCTAGCCAAGGAGATGATTATACTAGAAGGATTTGATGTAAGCACAAGTCAGAAAACCAGGGTTCAAAACACATCCACCATCCTTTGCCACATCAATTAATATCTGTATATTTCAGTTTCTCATCCAAAAAATGTGAATTATATTTTCTACTCTGCGTATGTCCCTTAATACCCTAAATTTATTTTAGAAAATACCACATATCAAAATTACCCCTTGACCATTGTCTCTAAAATAAGATTATAATTTCCTTCATATCATAAAATAGTTATTGTTTGTAGTTACACGCTCAGTATTTGGTGTATATTAGATATTAAGCAAATGACTTGTAAATTTAAAATTGGAAATTCTATGTCAGATTTCACATCCATGACTAACTCCATTACCTCATATAACCTTTAAATCACTCAGGGGTGGGGGGTGGGGTGAATTAATAATTCATTTTACAGCTGAGGTTCTCAGAAGTGACCAAGTACATGCTTCCACCCCAGGCCTGGCTCTTGCAAATCTGAATACCCATGTCTGGAATGCTCTGCTCTCAGACATCATAGCAGTTCACTCTCGCCTCTTACAAGTTTTTTTTTTTTTTTTTTTTAATGAAAAAGCTATAGAATTTATTGAAATTTAAAATGTCTGAACTAAAAAGTGAGCTATATCATATTCTTGGTTTTTACTGAAATGTCAGTTTCTCCTTGAGGGCTTCTCTAACCAATCTATGTAAAATTTCAAATCTTATTCTTACCCCCAACTCCCTCTTTCAAAGCCTACTTTACTTTTGCCTATAGCAATTACTATATTTTGTCTATAGCAATATTTTTGTATATAGCAATTTATATTTTGTCTATAGCAATTATTATACTCCAATTTCCTCACTTTCTTTTTTTTGAAAAGAAAGAGAGAAAGAAAGAAAAAAATGGAATGAAGAAGAGGAAAAAAGAGGAAGAGGAGGAGGGAGAGAGAACAGGAGTGTTGCTTAATTGCCCAGGGTAGAATGCAGTCTAAAAATGGGTATTGAAAACCTCCCTTATACCATCAGTTGTGCTTAATAATGGCCAACCAATATTTCATTTAAACCTGTGAGTAGGTGTGATGTGGTACTGATAAAAATGCATATCTTGTGTGTGTAAAGTGGAGAGTTCTATAAATGTTTATTAAGTTTACTTGTTCCAGATCTGAGTTCAAGTCCAGGATATCCTTATTAATTTTAATCTCATTGATCTATCTAATATTGATGTTGAAATCTCCCACTACTACTGTGTGGAAGTCCAAGTCTCTTTACAAGTCTTACGTGTCCTGTATTGGGTGGGTATACATCCAGGATCGTCAGCTCTTGTTGTGTTGATCCTTTTACCATTATGTCCTCTTTTGATCTTTGTTGCTTTAAAATAAATTCCATCAGAGGTGAGAATTGCAATCTCTGCTTTTTATTTATTTATTGCTCTCCATTTGGTTGACAAATCTTTCTCCATCCATTTGTTTTGACTCTTTATGTCTCCTTGCATGTAAGATGGGTCTGGATGCAGCATACTGATGGGTTTTGGCTGTATCTTTTGATTGGGGGATTTAGTCAATTTAAATTTAAAATTATTGCCATTTGATGTTAGCTGGCTATTTTGCCCATTAGTTGATATAAATTCTTCATTATGTTGATACTCTTTACTTTTTGGTATATTTTTAGAAAGGCTAATACTGGTTGTTCCTTTCTATGTGTAATGCTTTTTTCAGAAGCTCTTGTAAAGCAGGCCTGGTGGTAATGAAATCTGAGTACTTGCTTATTCACAAAAGATTTTATTTTTCCTTCAATTGTAAAGCTTAGCTTGGCTGGATGTGAAATTCTGGGTTGAAAGTTCTTTTCTTTAAGGATGTTAAATATTGGTCCCCACTCTCTTCTGGCTTGTAGGGTTTCTGCTGAGAGATCTGCTGTGAGTCTGATAGGCTTCCCTTTGTGGGTAACCTGACCTTTCTTTCTGGCTGCCCTTAGTATTTTTCTCCTTCATTTCAACCCTGGTGAATCTGACGATTATGTGCCTTGGGGTTGCTCTTCTTGAGGAATATCTTTGTTGTTCTCTATATTACCTGGAGTTGAATATTGTTCTTCCTTGCTAGGTTGGGAAAGTTTTCCTGAATAATATCCTGAAGAGTATTTTCCAGCTTGGATTCATTCTCTATGTGGCATTCAGGTACACCTATCAAACGTAGATTAGGTCTTTTCACATAGTCCCAGATTTCTTGGAGACTTTGCTCATTCCTTTTTATCCTTTTTACTCTATTCTTGTCTTCTCGTTTTATTTCATTAAGTTGGTCTTCAACCTCTGATATCCTTTCTTCTGCTTGATCAATTTGGCTGTTAAAACTTGTGCATACTTTGAAGTTCTCGTGTTGTATTTTTAAACTCCATTAATTCACTTATATTCCTCTCTATATTATCTATTCTTGTTAGCATTTCATCAAACCTTTTTTCAAAGTTCTTAGTTTCTTTGCATTGGGTTAGAACAAGTTCCTTCAACTCCTAGATGTTTCTTATCATCCACCTTCTGAAGCCTGACTCTGTTAATGAAACACAGTGTTTCTCCACTTTCTAACGACTACTTTTAAATTTTGTTTATGACTGCCTTCCCACTTCCCCTTTATATACATACAGTAGCATGTAAGCATCATCAGGCCAGGAATTTTTTCCTGTTTTGTTTACAGATCTTAGAAGATATTCAGTTCTATCATTTTATATCAAGAAGGTTGTCTACAGTGAACAAGATATTTTTAAATAAAGTGATCTCATATCTTTGTTGAGTTTTGTTGATATGATTGTTGTTTTATTTGTTTTAATGTCACTTAGATTCCTTTGTTAGAGATTAAGAATACTACTTGGAATTTAAAAGCTCTTGTATCCCCTGAATAAAATTTTAGCTCTCCAGGCTGAGTCATGGAGAAAGAATTAAAATAAAACCAGGGAAATTTCTTTATTATATCTTTAAAGAATCAATTGCTTACAAAGTTCCATTTATGCTAAGAATACACACACACACACACACACACACACACACACACACTGAAAATGTGGGGGTGGAATAATTTTAAATCTCAAAAGATTAATGACAGTGAACTGGGACCTGAAGGTTTGAAGGATGATTAGAAAAAGAATTATTTTCTCCACAGGTCTTTCTTCTTTTGAGTGTGTTAGCTAAGGATTTTATTTACTTACTTCCTTTTTGTGCACAAAATTACACAATTTTGTAATTTTGTTACATGCATAGATGCATATTGGTCAAGTCAGGATTTTGGAGGGATTCTTCACCTAAATAACATACATTGTACCCAGTAATTAATTTCTTATTCTGAACCCTCAACTTGTGTTTGGTATTCTAAGGTAAAAGCAAGTAAGCCTTGGTGAACCAAAGAAATTGTTAGCTGTAAATGTATCATGAAACAATTTATGTTCTTTTTTAATGATTTTGCATTCTAATGTTTCTTAGAAGTGTTCTCGTAAAGGGCTAATGTATCCACAGGCTGTTATCTTATTGGTCAATGCAAAGTATTGACTTTCTATTTTACTTTTGTCCATAGTACTTCAAACTTATCTTTTCATATTCATGAACTTGAGCCCATTTTGGAGGATTTCAAATAATTTGATGCATTTTAATATACCATTCAACTAAATTGCTTGAGTTTTTGTTTGTGTATATATGTTCCTGAAGGTGGTTCTATTTAAATTATTAAACTGTTATAACTTAAATTTTTAAAACTTATACAAAAGTGCTTTAAATTTCTGTGCTGTGATAGACTAGTTTTCTTTAAATTCTAACTTTATTCATATGACTCTTTCAAGTGCAGAATGGGAATGATTTAAGAAAAGCTTAGAGCATAGGCCAGTTGTTCTCATATTTAGAATCACACAGAAATCTTGTAAAAATGGAGATTCCTTCTGAAGTCCTATTAGACTATAAGCTCCACATGATTAAGGATTTGTCCATTTTGTTCACTGCAGTATCCTTGGCACCTACAGGGCCTGGCACGTAACAGGGGCTAAACAAATAATGGTGAATAAATGAGTAAGAATCTAGTTTGAAGATATCATGGGAACTTGCACCTTTAAAATTCCCCTTAGTGATTCTGTTGTAGGGGATCCTCCTGACCAATCACAACGGAGAAACCTTAACTTATATTTTCCAATTATTCATCATTGTATAGATGTCATCACTAATGTGGGATTCTTCACTACTTAATGGTTGTGCTACTTTCCTCACGTTCCTTTCCAGACATTTTAATCGCTAAATATAAAACATAGAGAAAACTTAAATGTCAGCTTAAAAAACTATCATAAAGCAAAAAATTGTGTAACCATTACCCAAGTCAAGAAATAGAAAGTTGCCACTCTTTAGAAGCCCCATCTTGTGATCCCTGCTTTCATGATATCCTCTTTTTCACTTAAGAGAATCACAACATTGACTTTTCTGATATTCAAATATCTGTTTCCTTTACTGTTTTCCCATCTAAACATATATCCCTAAACACAATAGTTTAGTTTTGTTTATATATAAGTAGAATCATACAGTTTATATTATTTTGTGTCTGACATTTTTTTTACTCAATGTGTGTCTGAGCAATTCATCCAGGTTGCTGTGAATGTCTGTGTTTGTTAATTTTCTTCCTGTTTGTCCATTCCAGTGTGCAAAAGGGTTAATCCAAATGACCTTGTCATCATTACTACAAGTGGAAGTCAGATTGAGTTTCCTGACCTTTCCATCAGCAAGGAAGAGCATAAATATAAACATAGGTGATTTAGGTATATATACACCATATAAGCATGGCATATATACATCTTCTATTTAAGAGAGCATACCCAGTAAAGAAGTTGCATATATCAAGTAATGATTTCATCAATTTGCGTTAATCAAAGTATATAAATTTACTACTCAGAGCCTACAAGTGAATTGAATGGATAAAGGCTCTCTGCCTCTTACACTTTGGGTCACAGAGCCCAGGGAGAGTGTAGAGCCTAATGGAGAGGGTGGGTTTTAGAGTCAGGCTACCTGGGCTTGATCACTGCTTCATTTACCATCTCTGTGCCCAGGGGCTACTTACTTACTCTTCCCTACTTAGTTTTCTAATCTATAAAAAAAAGGATTTTAATAATAGTTACTTCGTAGGATTACTTCAGTAATTAAAAAAAATTAGTGTCTGAGCAGCACTTGATTGATATTGGGTACTTACCACGTGATAGTCCTGCCTCTAAAGACTTCTAAGAGCCTTATGTGTAATTAATTCATTTAACACTCCCTTAACTGAGAGTTCCACAAATGATATGTGGGAAATGCAAAGGTATAAAAGACTAATACAACATGAGGTCTGGGTTTCCAAGATCAAATACATTTTATTCTAATTCTAATGTGTATTTTAAAATAGCACAGAACAACCCCTAAAAGAGAGTTCTGAAAGGTATTTAAAACCTAAAATGCAATAAAAAAATAATAAAATAAAAAAGACATGCTTGTGAGGAATGCTATTTTTAATGTCTTTACTTTTTAATGAACAGTGACTCACTACATTAATAAAATTGTCTCTTTCTCCAGTTGTTTCCTGAAAACAAAGAAGGCTTGGGTTATAAAGCAGAGTTATGCAAGATTAAGAGCTTCTTGATCTTATTCTGGAAAACTATACATTGTAAGTCCAGAGGAACATATTAATGAGGAAATGAACCTCAAATGAGAATATGATAATATGAAAAAGATTTTAGTTATAATAATGATTAACATTTGTTAGTTGCTCACGTTTGTTTGGTAACAGTAGGCACTGAAGTAAATACCTGTGATGAGATGATGTTTTGAGATAGTAATTTTTGTTTTCCTCTGTATGTCTTGCTTTTCTTTCACCTAATTTAATTAGAAAGTCATAGCAGGAGGAGAAATATGGGTCAGGGGAGTGAAGGATCTCAGCAGTAACCAGTGTGACCTCACATACCCCTCCCTCCTTCTCAAACAACTGGCTGTTGTCTGAGAGTCTGGAACTCTGCTATCCAATACATTAGCCATGAGCCAAATGTGCTACTTAGCATGTGAAATGTGACTAGTCTGAATTGTAATGTGTTACATAAAATACACATCAGCCTTCAATCACTTCAAACAAAACAATTAATGTAAAGCTCTTCATTAATTTTTGATATTGATTATATGTTGAAATAGTCATATTTAAATATATTAAATTAAATAAAATATATCCTCAAAATTAAATTCATGTGTTTCTTCTAAGTTTTTAAAATGTGGTTTCTAGAAAATTTGAAGTTACACATACAACTTACATTATATATCTGTTAAGAGCAGTGGTCTAGAACCTGGAACAACTCTGAGAGTAGAGAGACAGTCTACAAAGGGCTCAGATTAATTTACAGCAGGTGGAGTGGGAGGTTTAAAAACAAACCAAATTGAGTTATTAAAATAAATTTCCATTGCACAAACCTGATCTTACTTAATTTTTATGATAACCCTAAGAAAATATTACCTCTATTTTGAAATTAAAGAAACTAAAACTTGGTTTAGGGAGTACACTAAACCAAAATCACACAGCCAAGTACTAAGTTGAAGCCAGGAAGTCTGCCTCCAAGTCCATATTTTTAAGCACCATGCACTACTGCTACTCCAGAATATAATGCCTGCATAAGATGATTATAAAAATTGGTATACTGAGCATGTGTGATATATAAAAATTGGTACACTGAGCATATGTGATATACCTTTTCTTCTTAAAAGAACAAATAAAATTTAACTTCTCCAAGATAACGCAACACATGTCCCTAACTCTGAGAGACAGAATGAGAAGATTCAAATTCTGCATCCAAAGCAGTGTCTAGGTGCTTTCAGGTTCCATTCTCAAAGTACAGAAACTAACGTATATACAGGAATATATCATTCTTATGTTATGTTTGTATGGTTTCCAACAGTTTGCAAAACTTTGAGATAAATTTATGCCATTTATGTGACAAAACTTGCACATAAATGATTTCTTTAATGAAACATGGAAACTGGGAAAGCCGGAACGACTTGCAGAAGGTCTAACAACTCGTTAGGCTTATTCAGACCAGCTCTCTTGCCATTGCGCCACATGATTTTCCATAACACCGCCTGTAGAAAATTAGCAAAAGGAGGGCAAGGATATAATTTAGGAAGCTGGAGAGAGAGAGAGAGAGAGAGAGAGAGAGAGAGAGAGAGAGAGAGAGAGAGAGAGAGAGAGAGGGATTGGATTTGGGGAACTGAATTAAAAGAAGAGGCACCATGGAAGGGGAGAACAGATAAATTTGACAGATACTAGAAAGCAGATTGCACATGATTTGGTGCCTTATAATTTTTGTGATGGTAATTTTGTTTGTCAACTTGGGTGGGCCATGGGATGCCCAGATACTTGGTTAAACATTATTTCTAAGTGTGTCTTTGAGAGCGTCCTGGATAAAATTAGCATTTGAGTCCATAGACTGAGTAAAGCAGGTTGCCCAACCCAATATGTGTGGCCATCATCCAATCCACTGAGGGTTTAAATAGAACCAAACTGTGGAGAAACAAAGAATTCTTTATCCTTGCTGTCTTCAACCTGAGACATTGTTTTTCCCCTTAATTCAGACCCGACCTTATATCATCAGCCCTCCTGGTTTTCAAGCCTTTGGATTAGGACTGGCACTATACCACTGGCTCCCCTGGTGTCTAGCCTGCTGGTGGCAGACTGTAGGACTTTTCGGCCTCTGTATTAGTCCAATTTCATGCTGCTGATAAAGACATATCCAAGATTGGGTAGAAAAAGAGGTTTAATGGGACATACAGTTCCACATTACTGGGAGGCCTCAGAATCATGGTGGGAACCAAAAGGCAAATCTTACATGGCTGTGGTAAGACAAAATGAGGAAGCTGCAAAAGCAGAAACCCCTGATAAAACCATCAGATCTTGTGAAACTAAATCACTACCATGAGAAAAGTATGGGGGAAACCGACCCAATGATACAAATTATCTCCCACCAGGTCCCTCACACAACATGTGGGAATTACGGGAGTACAATTCAAGATGAGATTTGGGTAGGGACACAGAGCCAAACCATATCATCTTTCCCTTGGCCCCTCCAAATCTCATGTCCTCACATTTTAAAACCAATATTGCCTTTCTGAAAGCCCCCAAAAGTTGTACCTCATTTCAGCATAACCCAAAAGTCCATAGTTCAAAGGCTCATCTGTGACAAAGCAAGTCCCTTCTGCCTATGAGCCTGAAAAATTAAAAACAAGCTAGTTACTTCCTAGATACATGGGGGTATAGGCATTGGGTAAGTACTGCTGCTCTAAATGGGAGAAATTGACCAAAACAAAGGGGTTACAGGGACCGTGCAAATCCCAGATCCAGCAGGGCAGTCAACTTTTAAAGCTCCAAAATGATATTTGACTCAATGTCTTACATTCAGGTTACACTGATGGAAGACGTTGGTTCCCATGGTCTTGGGCAGCTCTGCCCCTGTGGCTTTGCAGGATACAGCCTTCCTCCTAGCTGCTTTCTTGGGCTGGTGTAGAGCATCTGTGGCTTTTTCAAGAGAATGGTGCAAACTCTCAATGGATTTACCATTCTGGTGTCTGGAGGATGGTTGTTCTCTTTTCACAGCTCCACTAGGCAGTGCCTAGTAGGGACTCTGTGTGGGGTCTTCAACCCCACATTCTCCTTCTGTGCTGCCCTAGCAGAGGTTCTCCATGAGTGCGCTGCTCCTGCACCATAATTCTGCCTGGTTCTCCAGGCATTACCATACATCCTCTGAAATCTAGACAGACGTTCCCAAGACTCAATTCTTGACTTCTGTACACTGGCAGGCTCAACACCACATGGAAGCTGTCAATGCTTGAAGGTTGCACCCTCTGAAGTCACAGCCCCAGCTTTACATTGGCCTCTTTCAGCCACAGCTAGAGCTGCTGGAATGCAGAGCACCAAGTTTCTAGACTGCACATAGCACAGAGACCCTGGGCCTGGCCCATGAAACCATTTTCTCCTAGGCCTCTGGCCTGTGATGGGGTTGGGGGCAGTTGCTGTGAAAACCTCTGACATGCCCTGGAGACATTTTCCCCATTGTCTTGGGGATTAACATTAGGCTCCATGCTACTTATGCAACTTTCTGCAGCCAGCTTGAATTTCTTCTCAGAAAACGGGGTTTTCTTTTCTATTGCATTGTCAGTACTGCTCTGCTTCCCTTTTAAAACTGAATACATTTAACAGCACCCAATTCACATCTTGAATGCTGTGACACTTAGAAATTTCTTCCTCTAGATACTCTAAATCATTTCTTTCAAGTTTAAGGTTTCACAAATCTCTACGGCAGGGGCAAAATGCCACCAGCCTCTTTGCTAAAACATAACAAGAATCACCTTTGCCCCCGTTCCCAAGAAGTTCATCATCTCCATCTAAGACCACCTCAGCCTGGACCTTATTGTCCATATCACTGTCAACCTTTTGGTCAAAGCCATTCAACAAGACTCTAGTAAGTTCCAGACTTTCCCACATTTTCCTGTCTGCCTCTGAGCCCTCTAAACTGTTCCAACCTTTGCCTGTTACCCAGTTCCAAAGTCACTTCCACATTTTCAAGTATCTTTTCAGCAACACTCTACTCTACTGGTACCAGTTTACTGTATTAGTCAATTTTAAGGCTGCTGATAAAGACATACCCAAGACTGTGAAGCAAAAGAGGTTTAATTGGACTTACAGTTCCACCTGGCTGGGAAGCCTCAGAATAATGATGGAAGGCAAAAGGCACTTCTTACATGGCTGAAGCAAGAGAAGATGAGAAAGATACAAAATCAGAAATCCCTAATAAAGCCATCAGATCTCATGAGACTGAATCACTACTATGAGAACAGTATGGGGATGATTCAAATTTTCTCCCACCAGGTCCCTCCACAACACATGGGAATTATGAGAGTACAATTTGAGATGAGATTTGGGTGGGGACAGAAAGCCAAACCATATCAAACTCCATAATCATGTGAACCAATTCCTTATAATGAATCCAATAAATTATCTATCTATAACTTTTGAATACACCTGACTTAATTTTTACTATAACCCCAGATGATTGATTGATTGATAGATAGACAGAGAGACATCTGGAAACTCACTGGAGGAAAAACAAAACACTATAAAACCCTAGATGGATTGATATTAGTAAGAGGGCTTTGGCAAACAGCCTTCATTACAAGGCTTTATCCCTTCCCAATTATGCTAAGAATACAGTGGGCTTCCAGTTGTATCAATAAGAGAAAAAAGAGAGAAGGAGAGGCAATGATGACTCCCAGGTCTGGCACCATGAGGTGTTAGGGAGTGTTAGTCATTGACCAATATCTGTACTGCAAAGGTTAAAAAAATAAATAAATAAATTTCCACCTTTCAGATGATAATAGCTTTCCAACCCCCCACCCCAACTTGTTAGGAAGCACAAATTCATCAAAGCTATAACTGGTTTTCAAATTCAGAGACATGTATATTTAGTTCTTTTTATCTGAGTGGGTTTGGCCCTTGATGCATAATTTTCTTATCTATGTTGAGTTGATGAGACTGAATAACTGAGGGGTTAAGTTTTGGTATAAGTTGCATGTTAGCTGTACTAAACATTTGAGAGAAAAAAACATAATAAAATCCTGGATGGGTTCATGTCAGTAAAAGTGAGCACGTAGAGAGGCTGGGTAAAAGCAAACATTACAAGATTTTATCCCGTCCCTTCCTAATTATGCTGAGAATACAACAGGATTCCAGACATATTGTGGGGGACAAGATAACAAAGGCTTTTATTTAACTCACTACCTCCAAGTCCCATTTTCAAACTGTACACTTGACTTCATTTAGAAGATCAAATACTAAAGCCTTGAAACACACACATACATACTCACAAGTACACACATACACATTATAGGTATGTAAGAAAGAAGTGGCTACTTAGGCTGCTGAAAGGAGCTTGGTCAGCTCCTGACTTTCAAGGAGGTCATTTGTGGATTTCTTTATTCCCTTTTTCTTCTGCTAATGGTTTCCTTTAATGTTATCTTCCCTTTGAAGATTTATCTGTTTGATAGAGACTCCAAAGAAAGTAACGAGGAAAATGAGATACTAACAATATTTCTCAGCTGATTTTAAAAAGATTTATAAGGCAGCAAATTGTCCCTGGCAACTATATACAATTTGCAAGCATTCGAAGGACCCAGAAACCTTTTCATGACAGAAGCTACACAATATTCACTAGCTCTTCCTGTGTCAATGCTGTCTGGTAAAATAGAGTTATTGGAAATTAGAACATGCAGCCCGAATAAACACAGACCCAGTTAAGGAACACAGTTTATTTATAATATGCCCGAAATTCTATTAGAGGTTACAACTTTGAGCCTCTAGAGATGAAAGTCAAAATAAAAAAAGGAGTTGCAAATTTTTAATAGCTATGAAACTGGTCTTCAAAAAAAATCTTACACTAATGTCCAATAGTATAAATCTAGTACAAGTTGAAAGCTGGGATAGGCCCCTGACCAATTCTATTTGTTCCTTGCAGTGTCCTGAAACAAATTCATGGGACTATTAGACTTTCATAGAGAAAGTCTGAAAACTGTTTGAAAATCACTCCTTCAGACAATGTATAGAAGACATCATAAACTTATTCATGGTTAGTGATGCTTGACATTTTGAAGTGTTTATTATGAGAATGGTGCTAAATGCATATGTTTTGCATTCTTTACATAATCCATTAGTAATGTATGTGGAAGAAAACATTTTTAATAGATACTATCATGTGTTCAGTTGGTAAATAAAATCTTTTAAAATTATTGCCTATGCCAACCGATGAGGATTTTGGTGGATTAGTGTCTCATGATAAAATTATTTACAGGCATCCACTTCTGGCAATATGACAGCTATAGATCCTGAAATCCTGCAGATACAAAACATCTGGGGATGTGGGGTATGAGAACACACACATACAGACATAGACACACAGACTTTTGAATCAATGAAAGATAATGGAAAAGGTAAGAATCATTTGAGGCTAAGAACAAAGCAAAACAAACCAGTCCATGAAGGAAAATGAGTACTGAAACTGCCACATCCCTTAAGTACATGTATAGAACTCTGTGACCAAGAGGTTCCACACGTGGAAGTTCGCAGGAAGGAGGGGACTGTGTTCTAAGGCATGGGGTTGTTACAGGCTACACGGCCTAGAGTCTTACCCACATAAAGCCAAGATGAGGAAGTGTATTTCTTTGTAAAAATCAATTGTTACATTTTCAGGAATTTTGCCAGCTGAATGACTTCATAGATGTGGCTTTAAATAAGCCATAGTAAGAGTAGTTACTCCACAGAAATCCACATAGGCTATAAAGTAGGGTACCCTTTTCTTGTCAGACAGTAATTCGCTAAATCTTTACTAGTACATCACTGGCAACTTTAATAAGAAGAAACATAGCTGAAATTAAATGAAAATTTCCACAGAGAGGAAAATAGAAAACAAAAATATCTGTGAGTTCTAAGTTCTGGGTAGAGGTGAAAGAAAAGAAAAGAAAACCACAAACCTTTCTCTGAGATTTCAAATCTATTTTTGGCTCTCAAACTATTTATTCCTGAATACATAGAATTTGCATGGTTAAAAAACTCCATATTTCTCAGAAGCTTTCTTTATTCTTTATTTTTCTATGACTAAGTTATTTTGGAGAGATAGCCTTTGAGTGCTGTCAAAATTGAAGGTTAAATTTCAAGTTAGAGTCTAGAGTTGGGACCCTTTCTACCATGTGAGGCTACAGTGAGGATGCACCATTTATGAACTGTGGAAGCAGACCCTCACCAGACATCAAATCTGCCAGCATCTTGGTCTTGGGCTTCCCAGCCTCTAGAACTCCCTTAGAGTCAGAATATTGGTTGCTGGCATGCACTCATTCCCATTGTGCTGGGAAATACTCAGATGGCAGAGTGGGAAACTCCACCCATTCCTGCCTCTCATACTGTCATAGCCAAGAAAGCCAGTATGCTGGAGCTTCCAGCACAACAGTCTTAATTCTGCCTGAATTTGCTGAAGACTGTAACCTCCTGTTGTCCTGGAAACAGCCAGATATCAGGGCAGGACACTCATCTACCACCATCTCTGGTAGCCAGATAGGCCACACCTGCTACCACTTCAAGTTCAGTGGTCCCACTTCTGTCTTAACTCTGTGCAGCCCCATTTTACAGCAGGAAACACTTGGACAGCATATTTAAGCCGAGCCAGCAAGAATATGACCTGTGTGCTATCTGTGGTCCCTGCCAGAGGGAACCCATGAATCAGAACACCCCCTCAAAAAAGAAACATGGGCACATAGCTAAAAGATGAAATAGCCATTTTAAGAAAGAACTGAGCTGAATTGTCATAGCTGAAAGAACTCACTTTAAGAATTTCATAATACAATCACAAGTACTAACAGCAAAAGTGACCAAGCTGAGGACAAAATCTCAGCACTCAAAGGCTGTCTCTCCAAAATAACTTATTCAGAGAAAAATAAGGGAAGAATAAAGAAAACTTCTGAGAAACATGAAATTATGTAAAAAGACCAAATCTATGACTCAATGGCATCCCTGAAAGATAGGGAGAGAAAGCAAGCAACTTGGAAAACACATTTGAGGATACCACTTCCCCAACCTCACTAGATGGGACAACATTCAAATCCATGAAATGCAGAGAAAGCTTGCAAGATACTTATGCAAGATAATTATCCTCAAAACACATATTCATCAGAATGAAATAAAATAAAAATGTTAAAGGCAGCTAGAATGAAAGGGCAGGTCACCTACAAAGGGAACTCTATAGGCTAACAGTGGACCTTTCAGCAGAAACCTTACAAGCCAGAAGAGATTTTGGTTCTATATTCAGCATTGTTGAAGAAAAGAAATTCCAACCAAGAATTTCATATCCAGCCAATTCAGTGTTGTAAGTGAAGGAGAAACATGATCCTTTTCAAACAAGCAAATGCTAAGGGAATTCATTAACAACAGACATACGTTATAAAAAGTCCTTAAGGGAGTGCTAAATATGGAATGAAAAGACCATTACTGGCCATCACAAAAACACACTTAAATACATAGACCATTGACACTATAAAGGAAATACATAATCAAGTCTGCAGAATAATTAGCTAACAACCTATTGTATTGATAAGATCAAATCCACATATATCAAAATTAACCTTGAATGAAAAATGGGCTAAATGTCCCAATTAAAAGGCACAGTTGGATAAAGGAGCAAGGCCCAAATGCATGCTATCTACAAGGTACCCATCTCAAATTCAATGACACTGAGATGGTTAATCTTAGGTGTCAATTTGGTTGGATTGATGGATGCCTAAATAGCTGGTAAAGTATTGTTTCCGGGTCTGTCTGTGAGGGTGTCACCAGAGGAGACTGACAATTGAGTCAGTGGACCAGGAAAGGAAGACCCACCCTCAATGTGAATGGGCACCATCCAATCAGCTGCCAGCATGGCTAGAACAAGACAGGCAAAAGAAGGTGGGATAAGTCAACTTACTGAGTCTTGTGGTTTTCATCTTTCTCCTGTGCTTAATGCTTCCTTCCAGTCCTCCTGCCCTTGGACACCAGACTTAAGGTTCTTTGACCTTTGGATTCTTGAACTTACACCAGTGATTTGTCAAGGCCTTTCAGGCCTTCAGCAACAAACTGAAGGCTACACTGTCAGCTTCCCTGCTTTTGAGGCTTTTGGACTCAGACTGAGCCACTACTGGCTTCTTTTTTCCCCAGCTTGCAATCAGCCTATCACAAAAGAGAATTTAAACCAACAATAATTGAAAAGATAAAAAAGGCCATTAACCAATGGTAAAAAGTTCAATTCAACAAGAAGACCTGACTATCCTAAATACATATGCATGCAACAAAGGAGCACTCAAATTAATAAAGCAAATTCTTAGAGACCTACAAAGAGACATAGGCTCTCACATAATAATAGTGGGATATTTCAACACTCCACTGACAATATTAGACAGATCATAGAGGCAGGAAATCAACAAAGATACTCAGGACCTAAACTCAACATTGGAACAAATTGATCTGCTAGACCTTTACAGAACTCTTCACCCAAAAGCAACAGAATATACATTCTTCTCATCTGCACATGGTACATACTCTAAAATTGTCCATGCAGTTAACCATAAAACAATTCTCAGCAAATTAAAACAACACAAAATCATACCAAATATACTCTCAGACCACAGTGCAATAAAAATAGAAATCAATACTAAGAAAATTACTCAAAACTATATAATTCCATGGAAATAAAACAAACTGCTCCTGAATTACTTTTGGATAAACAATGAAATTAAGGCAGAAATCAAGAAATTCTTTGAAACTAACAAGAACAAAGATACAACGTACCAGAATCTCTGGGACAGAGCTAAAACAGTGTTAGGAGAGTTTACAGCACTAAATGTCCACATGGAAAATGTCAGAAGGATCTCAAATTAACAACCTAACATTATACCTAGAGGAAATAGAGGAACAGGAGAAAATCAACCACAAAGCTAGCAGAAGATAAAAAATAACACAAATATAGCTAAACTGAAGGAAAATGGATTTTAAAAAATACCAAAAATCAGCAAAAACAAAAGATGGTTATTTGAAAAAATAAATAAGATTGATTAAAAAAAGAAAGAGAGAAGATTGCAATAAATGCAAACAGAAATGACTAATGGGACATTAACACTGACCTCACAGAAATACAAACAATTCTTCAGAGGCTACTATAAGTACCTCTATGCACACAAACTAGAAAACCTAGGAGAAACAGATACATTCCTGGAAACATACAACCTCCTAAGATTGAACCAGGAAGAAATTGAACCCCTGAACTGACCAATCATGAGTTCTGAAATTCAGTCAGCAACAAAAATACTACCAAATAGTAAAGATCCAGGACCAGATGAATTCACAGCCAAATTCTACCAAATGTACAAAGAAGAACTGGTACCATTCCTACTGAAACTCTTCCAAAAAATCGAGCAGGAGGAAATCCTCCCTAACTCATTCTATGAGGCCAGCATCATCCTAATATAAAAACCTTGCAGAGAAGCAACAACAACAAAAAAGAAAACTTCAGGCCAATATCCTTGATGAACACAGAAGCAAAAAATCCCAACAAAATACTAGGAAACTGAATCCAGCAGCAAATTGGAAAGCTAATCTATCACAATCAAGTAGGCTTTTATCCTGGAATGCAAAGTTGGTTCAACATATGCAAACCAATAAATGATTAACCACATAAACAGAACTAAAAACAAAAAGCAAATGATTATTGCAATAGATACAGAAAAGGCTTTCAATACAATTGAACATCGCTTCATGTTAAAACTCCTCAATAAGCTAGATATTGAAGGAACACACCTCAAAATATTGAGAACTGTATATGGAAAACCTACAGCCAATATCATTCTGAATGGGCAAAAGCTGGACTCATTCTCCTTGAGAACTGGAACAAGTTTAGGATACTCATGCTCATCACTCCTATTTGACATAATACTGGAAGTTCCAGACAGAGCCATCAGGCAACAGAAAGAAATGAAAGGCATCCAAATAAGAAAAGAGGAAGTTAAATTATCTCTGTTTGCAGACAATATGATTTTATACCTAGAAAACCCCATAGTCTCTGCCCAAAAGCTTCTACATCTAATAAACAATTTATTTAGTTTCAAGATACAAAATTGATATACAAAATTAATAGCATTTCTATACACCAACATTCAAATTGGGAGCCAAATCAGGAATGCAATCTCATTCACAATAGCCAAAAAAAGAAAAAATATATACCTCGGAATACAGCTAATTAGGGAGCTGGAAGTTCTCTACAGCAAAAATTACACAGCACTGCTCAAAGAAATCAGAGATAATACAAACAAATGAGAAAACATTCCATGCTCAAGAATAGGAACAATCATTTTTATTAAAATGGCCATAGTACACAAAGCGGTTTTGTAGATTCAATGCTATTTCTATCAAATTACCAGTGATATTCTTCAGAAAATTAGAAAAGGCTGTTTTAAAATTCATATGTAACCAAAAAAGAGCTTGAACAGCTAAGGCAACCCTGAGCAAAAAGAATAAAGCTGGAGCTGGGCACAGTGGCTCATGCCTGTAATCCCAGCACTTTGGAAGGCTGAGGGAGGCAGATCATCTGAGGTTAAGAGTTTGAGACCAGACTGGTGAAACTCTATCTCTACTAAAAACTACAAAAATTAGCTGGGTGTGGTGGTGGGGGCCTGTAATCCCAGCTACTCAGGACGCTGAGGTAGGAGAATCATTTGAACCTGGGAGGTGGAGGTTGCAGTGAGCCAAGATCATGCCACTGCACTCCAGCCTGGGTGACAGAGCAAATAAACATAACAAAACAAATAAACAAACAAAAGAATAAAGCTGGAGGCATCACATTATGTGACTTCAATCTATGCTACAAGGCTGTAGTAAACAAAACAGCGAGATACTAGTACAAAAACAGACACATACATGAATGGCACAGAATAGAGAGCTCAGAAATAATGCTGCACACCTACAACCATCTGATCCTTGACAAGTTGACAAAACAAGAAATGGGGAAATGACTCTGTATTCAGTAAATGATATTGTGTATATCTAAGCATATGCACAAGACTGAAGCTGGATGCTTCCCTTTTTTTACACCATATACAAAAATCAACTCAAGATGTGTGAAAGACTTAAATGTAAAACCTAAAACTATATATATATTTTAAAAACCTGGAAGATAATCTGGGAGCTACTATTCTGGACATAGGCCCTGGCAAAGATTTCATGAGGAAGTAGCCAAAAGCAATTGCAACAAAAATAAAAGTGCACAGATGGGACCTAATTAAGCTAAAGAACTTCTGCACACCAAAAGAAACTGTAAACAGAATAAAAAGGCAGTACAAAATGGGAGAAAATATTTGCAAATTGTGTATCCAATAAAGGTCTAATATCCAGAATCTGTAAGAAATATAAACAAATTAACAAGCAAAAACCAAACAACCCCATTGAAAAGTAGGCAAAGGACTTTAATGAATGGTGTTTAAAGGAAAACATACATGTGGCCAACAAGCTTATGAAAAAAATGCTCAACATCACTACTGCAAACCAAACTGCAAAGAAATACCATCTCGCACCAGTCAGAATGGCTTTTATTAAAAAGTCAAAAAATAAGAAATGCTGGCAAGATTTCAGGTAAAAGGGAATGCTTAGACATTACTGGAGGGAATGTAAGTTTGTTCAGCCATTGTGGAAATCAGTTTCACAACTTCTCAAAGAGCGCAAAACAGAATTTTCATTTGATCCAGCAATCCCATTATTGGGTGTATATGCAAAGAAATATGTATCATTCTACCATAAAGTCACATGCATTAGTGTGTTAATCACAGCAGTATTCACAATAGCAAAGACATGGAATCAACTTAAATGCCCAACAATGTAGAGTGCTTAAAGAAAATGTGGTACATATACACCCAGAATACTATGCAATGATGAAAAATAATGTGATTATGTCCTTTGTAGGAACATGGATGGAGCTGGAGGCCAATAACCTAGGCAACTAATGCAGAAACAGAAAACCAAATACTGTGTGTTCTCACTTATAAGTAGGAGCTAAACACTTGGTACACACAGACACAAAGAAGTGAACACAGACACCAGGGCCTACTTGAAGGTGGAGAGTAAAAGGAGGGAGGGGAATCAAAAAACTATGTATCAAGTGCTGGGCTTATTACCTGGGTGATGAAATAATCTACATCAAACCCCTATGACACACACTTTATCTATATAACAAACCTGCACATGTTTCCCTGAACTTAAAATAAAGGTTAAAAAAGAAAAAACAAGAAGGCACAGGTGCAGTGGCTCATGCCTGTAATCTCGGCATTTTGGGAGGCTGAGGCAGGAGAAATCCTCGAGCCCAAGAGTTTGAGGCTAACATGAGCACATGGCAAAATGCTATCTATATAAAAAATTAGCTGGGCATGGTGACATAGGCCTGTAGTCCCAACTACTCAGGAGGCTGAAGTGGGAAAATTACTTAAGCATAGGAGGTTGAGGCTGAAGTGAGCCATGATCATGCCACTGCACTCCAAATTGGGTGACACAGTGAGACCTTGTCTCAAAAAAAGAAAGAATATACAGCTGGGTTGGAGAAGTATAAAATGAGCCAAGAATGTCTTGTTTTGCCAGAAAGAAAGGAAATGATCAAAGAATGTTGAGAACATGGCAACATGACACAGAACCAGTTTGAAAGATCAAATCTGGCAAAATTTGTGTCCCATCAATACCAAAAGATATTATTTAGCAATGGAAAAGAACAAATAACTGAGATCCACAAAAACATGGTGAATCTCAAATACATCATGATAAATCAACAAAAGGAGATGGTAAAGTCTACATATCATAGGATTCCACTTACATTAGATGTTAGGAAAGCTAAAAGCAGATCGATTGGTGCCAGGAGTGCATATTGAGGGGCAACAGAATAACTCCTAATAGGCACTAGGAGACTTCCGGGTGATGAAATTACTCTGCCTAGTGGTTATGGTGGTGGCTTCCCTAATAAAGCTGATGAAAAAAGAAATGAAAGCTGCTATAACAAACTAGGCTTTAGGGCAAGAAGCTTGACTGCATTGAAAAAAATGGGATGTTTCATTAAGATGAAGAAATCAATCTGCCAGGGAAATGTTAGAATTCTAAAGCTGTATGCCCCAAATAATATAGCTGCACGATATGTATAAAGGAAAAATTCTGAGAACTAGAAGGAGAAATAGAAAATTCCACAATCACAATGGGAACAAGTAGAGTTTCCACGCAAAAATTTGTAAAATAACAATAACAAACTTGATAGTACTAACATTTCTAAACCATTACACCCAACCACTGCAGAGTACACATTCTTCTCAAGTGTACATAGAATATTAATCAAAATCAATCATATTCCAGGTCAAGGAACATTTCTCAACAAATTTTAATAATTTACAGTATGTTTTGTGAATACAGGGGAAATGAGCTAGGAGAAATATTAAATGAAAAAAACTAGAAAGTCCCTAAGTACTTGTGTGAGAAGAAAGAATCTATCTGATCTTTTTTCTTTGGTTTCTCTTTCCTGAGACAGAGCTTCAAAAACCCTCAGAATCTCCTAATAAGAATGTCTTTTGTTATTCATAACTTTGTATTATGTCACTAGTATAGCTGAGTTTCTACTAATGGGGTGATTCATGAGAAGCCCTTAGATACTGTTGAGGAAGTGGCTGGTCATGTCAGAAAAACCAAGCATCTGATTAGAGGATTAAAACTTTCAACCCCATCCCCCGACCTCTAGGGAAGAGACTGAGTTCAATTATGTAGCCAATGATTTAATCAATTGTGACTATATAATGAAATTTTGATTAAAAACACTGACCACTGAAGCTTGAGGTAGCTTCCTGGTTGGTGGATACTGATGTACTTCAAGGGTAGTGTACCCTGACTCCACAGAAACAGAAGCTCTTATGTTCAGGACTCCTCCAGATTTGCTCTGTGTACTTCATCTAATATTCATTTGCACCATAATAAAATGGTAGTTGTAAGTACAGAACTTTTATGAGTTCTGTGAGTCACTCTAGCAAATTATAAAACCTGAGGAGGTTGTAGGGAGTTTTAAACTTGTTATTGGGCAGGTAGAAGTAGAGGTGGCTTGGGGACACCCAAAACTTGTAGCTAGCCACTGAAGTAGAGGCAGTCATGTGGGACTGAGAGCCTACCCTGTGGAGTCTGTGCTTTCTCTGTGTAGTGTCAGAATTGAGCTGAAGTATTAGTATTAGATAACTGGTGTTGGAAAGCAAATTGGAAGTCAAGTTATATGTCCCTTAATAATTTATGCATTAAAAATAATAACAAATAGGTATTTGGAAATATTTCATACTAAATTATAACAAAGACACAGCATATTAAAACTCTAGGATACAGCTAAGTAATGCTTAAATGGAAATTAATAGACATAAATCTATATTATAATAGAGAAAGAAAAGGCAAAAATTACTTATCTAAATTTCTATCTCAGGAAGCGAGAAAAGAATAGTAAATCAAAACCAAAAATGCGATTTGTGATTCAAGATGGCACTGTAGGAGCAGCTCAGGATTGCAGCTACCAGTGAAAGCACAGAGAGTGAGTGAATGCCGCATTTCCAGATGGATCTTTATTGCCCACAGACCAGGAGATTCCCAGGTGGAGGAGCCCCCCGGGTCGCCAGCATGGCTGCTTTGGCCGGTGTGGCTGTTTCGACCATGTGGGAAGCCCATCAGACTCACAGCAGATCTCTCGGCAGAAACACTACAAGCCAGAAGAGAGTGGGGACGAATATTCAACATCCATAAAGAAAATAACTTTCAACCCAGAATTTCATATCCAGCCAAACTAAGCTTCATATGTGAAGGAAAAATAAAATCCTTCATGAACAAACAAGTACTCAGAGATTTTGCCACCACCAGGCCTGCTTTACAAGAGCTCCTGAAAGAGGCACTACACATAGAAAGGAACAACCAGTACCAGCCACTCCAAAAACATACCAAATCGTAAAGAGCATCAACAAAATGAAGAATCTGCATCAACTAACGAGCAAAACAGCCAGCTAGCATCAAAATGGCAGTATCAAATTCACACATAACAATATTAACCCTAAATGTAAATGAGCTAAATGCACCAATCAAAAGACACAGACTGGCAAATTGCATAAAAAGCCAAAACCCATCAGTGTGCTGTATCCAGGAAACCCATCTCACATGCAAGGATACACAAAGGCTCAAAATAAAAGGATGGAGAAAGATTTACCAAGCAAATGGAGAGCAATTCTTGTCTCTGATAAAATAGACTTTAAAGCAACAAAAATCAAAAGAGACAAAGAAAGACATTACATAATGGTAAATGATTGATACAACAAGAAGAGCTAATGATCATAAATATATATGGACCCAATACAGGAGCACCCAGATATATAAGGCAAGTTCTTAATGACTTACAAAGAGACAGACTCCCACACAATAATAGTGGGAGACTTTAACACTCCACTGTCAATATTAGACAGATCAACCAGACAGAAAATTAACAAGGATATCCAGGACTTGAACTCAGACCTGGAACAAGCAAACCTGATAGACATTTACAGAACTTGCCACCCCAAATCCACAGAATATACATTCTTCTCAGAACCACATCACACCTACTCTAAAACAGACCACATAATTGGAAGTAAATCACTCCTCAGCAAATGCAAAACAACTGAAATCATAAGAAACAGTCTCTCAGACCACAGTGCAATCAAGTGAGAACTCTGAATTTAGAAACTAACTCAGAACCGCACAGCTTCATGGAAACTGAACAACTGGCTCTTGAATGTTGACTGGATAAACAACGAAATGAAGGCAGAAATAAAGAAGTTCTTCTAAACCAACGAGAATGAAGACACAACATACCGGAATCTCTGGGGCACATTTAAAGCAGTCTCTAGAGGAAAATATATAGCAATAAGAGCCCACATGAGAAGAGTGGAAAGATCCAAAATTGACACCCTACGTCAAAATTGAAAGTGCTAGAGGAGCAAGATCAAAAAAACTCAAAACCTACAGAAGACAAGAAATAACTAAGATCAGAACTGAACTGAAGGAGATAGAGACGTGAAAAACCCTTCAAAAAATTAATAAATCCAAGAGCTTGTTTTTCAAAAAGATCAACAAAATTAGACAGACCACTAGCCAGATTAATAAAAGAGAAAATAGAGAATAATCAAATAGATGCAATAAAAAATTATAAAGGGGAAATCACCACAGATTCCACAGAAATTCAAATCATCATCATAGAATTTTACAAACAACTCTATGCACATAAACTAGTAAGCCTTTAAGAAATGGATAAATTTCTGGACACTTGTATTCTCCCAAGCCTAAACCAGGAAGAAGTCAAAACTATGAATAGACCAATAACAAGATCTGAAGTTGAGGCAGCAGTTAAGAGCCTACCACACAAAAAAAGCCCAGGTCCAGATGGGTTCACAGCCGAATTCTACCAGACACAAAAAAAGAACTGTTGCCATTCTTTCTGAAACTATTCCAAATAATCCAAAAAGAGAGAATCCTTCCCAAATGATTTTATGAGACCAACATTATCCTGATACCAAAACCCGGCAGAGACTCAACAAGAAAAGAAAACTTCAGGCCAATATTCATGATGAACATAGATGCAAAAATCTTCAATAAAATACTGGCAAGCTGATCACAACAGCACATCAAAAAGCTTATCCATCATGATCAAGTAGGACTCATCCTGGGGATGCAAGGCTAGTTCAACATAAGCAAGTCTATAAATGTAATTCACCACATAAACAGAACCAAAAACAAAAACCACATGATTATCTCAATTGACGCAGAGAAGGCCTTTGACAATATTCAACAGCCCTTTATGCTAAAAACCCTCAATAAACTCAATACTGATGGAACATATCTCAAAATAATAAAAGATATTTATGACAAACCAACAGCCAATATCATACTGAATGGGCAAAAACTGGAAGCATTCCCTTTGAAATCCGGCACTAGACAAAGATGCCCTCTCTCACCACTCCTATTCAATATAGTACTGGAAGTTCTAGCCAGAGCAATCAGGCAAGAAAAAGAAATAAAGGGTATTCAAATAGGAAAGGAGGAAGCCAAATTGTCTCTATTTGCAGATGACATGATAGTATATCTAGAAGACCCCGTCGTCTCAGCCCAAAAACTCCTGAAACTGATAAGCAACTTCAGCAAAGTCTCAGGATACAAAATCAACGTGCAAAAATCACAAGCATTCCTATTCACCAATAACAGACTTAAAGAGAGCCAAATCAAGAATGAACTGCCATTCACAATTGCTACAAAGAGAATCAAATACCTAGGAATACAACTAACAAGGAACGTAAAGGACCTCTTCAAGGAGAACTAAAAACCACTGCTCAATGAAATAAGAGAGGACACAAGCAGATGGAGAAACATTCCATGTTCATGATTAGGAAGAATCAATATCATGAAAATGGCCATACTGCCCAAGGTAATTTACAGACTCAACACTATCCCCATCAAGCTACCAATGACCTTCTTCACAGAACTGGAAAAAACCACCTTAAACTTCATATGGAACCAAAACAGAACCCGCATAGCCATGTCAATTCTAAGCAAAAGGAACACAGCAGGAGGCATCACACTACTGGACTTCAAACTATACCTCAAGGCTACAGCAATCAAAACAGCATGGTACTGGTACCAAAACAGAGATGTAGACCAATGGAACAGAACAGAGGCATCGGAGGCAACACAACATATCTACAACCATACAATCTTTGATAAACCTGACAAAAACAAGCAATGCGGAAAGGATTCCCTGTTTAATAAATGGTGTTGGGAAAACTGGCTAGCCATGTGAAGAAAGCAGAAACTGGACCCCCTCCTGACACCTTACACTAAAATTAACTCCAGATGGATTAAAGACTTAAACATAAGACCCAACACCATAAAAACCCTAGAAGAAAATCTAGGCAAAACCATTCAGGACATAGGAGTAGGCAAGGACTTCATGAACAAAACACCAAAAGCATTGGCAACAAAAGCCAAAATAGACAAATGGGACCTAATCAAACTCCACAGCTTCTGCACAGCAAAAGAAACAGTCACTAGAGTGAATCGGCAACCAACAGAATGAGAAAAGATTTTTGCAGTTTACCCATCTGACAAAGGGCTGATATCCAGAATTTACAAAGAACTAAAACAGGTTTACAAGAAAAAAACAAACGAGCCCATTAAAATTGGGCAAAGGATATGAACAGACACTTTACAAAAGAAGACATACATGAGGTCAAGAAACATATGAAAAAATGCTCATCATCACTGGTCATTAGAGAAATGCAAAGCAAAACTACATTGAGATATCATCTCACGCTAGTTAGAATGGCGATCATTAAAAAATCTGGAGACAACAGATGCTGGAGAGGATGTGGAGAAATAGGAACACTTTTACACTGCTGGTGGGAGTGTAAATTAGTTCAACCATTGTGGAATACAGTGTGGTGACTCCTCAAGGACCTAGAAATAGAAATTCCACCCAGCAATCCCATTACTGGGTATATATCCAAAGGAGTATATATTGTTCTACTATAAGAACGCATGCACACAAATGTTCATTGCAGCACTGTTTATAATAGCAAAGACCTGGAACCAATCCATATGCCCATCGATGATAGACTGGACTGGGAAAATGTGGCACATATACACCATGGAATATTATGCAGCAATCAAAAATGATGAGTTTGTGTCCTTTGTAGGGACATGGATGAATCTGGAGAACATCATTCTCAGCAAACTGACACAAGAACAGAAAATGAAATACCGAATGTTCTCACTCATAGGTGGGTGATGAATAATGAGAACACATGGACACAGGGAGGGGAGCACTACACACTGGGGTCTATTGGGGGGAATAGGGGAGGGACAGCGAGGGGGAAGTTGGTGAGGGATATCATGGGGAGAAATGCCAGATGTGGGTGAAGGGGAGGAAGGCAGCAACTGACATTGCCATGTGTGTACCTATGCAACTATCTTGCATGTTCTGCATATGTACCCCAAAACCTAAAGTGCAATAGAAAAACCCAAAAATGTATAAGAAGCAATTATTAAAGTTAAGGGGGAAAAATCAAAGAAATAGAAAATAAGTATATTGTAGAGAAATAAACTAAAGTTAAAAGTTTATTATCTGAAAAATTAACAAAATTGGTAAAACCTACCAGGTTTTATCTGATCAAGAGGGGAAAATGGTGCAAATTACCAAGAGAAAGAATAAATAGGTAATATCATTATCATTTCTATAGGAATAAAACAACTAAAACAAAAGTTGTGATATATATAATACCAATGTTTGACAATTTAGATGAAATAGGGAAATTCCTAGAATAAAAATCTCTCACCAGAACAACCAGAAAATCTGAATAGTCCAATGTTTAATAAAGAAATTGATTACACACCTGTAATCCCAGCACTTTGGGAGGCCAAGGCAGATCGATCACGAGGTTAGCAGTTTAAGACCAGCCTGGCCAAGATGGTGAAACCCTGTCTCTACTGAAAATCACAAAACAATTAGCTAGGTGCAGTAGCAAGAACCTGTAATCCCAGCTACTCAGGAGGCTGAGACAGGAGAACTGCTTGAACCCAGGAGGTGGAGGTTGTGGTGAGCCAAGATCATGCCACTGCACTCCAGGCTGGGTGACAGAGCAAGACTCTGACTCAAAAAAAAAAAAAAAAAAAAAAAAAAGAAAAGAAAAGAAAAGAAATTGAGTATGTAATTTAAAACCCTCTTGAAAAAACATCTCCAGGTTCAAATCACTTCACCATTCAATTTTTCCAACTATGTAAAAGTCAATCTCACAAATCTAATACATAAATCAACCTCACAGAAATTATTCCAGAAAACAGGAAAAAGGTAGAATGCAGTCTAAATAATTTTCTGAAGACAAAATAACATTGATAATGAAATCTGACAAAACATTACAAAAAAAGAAAATTGCAAACTGATCTCTCTCATAAATATATGTGCAAAAATCCTAAATAAAATATTAGCACACAAATCCAGTAATAGATAAACAGAATAATGCCTGTCACATTCTAGTGTTGCAGCTATCTCAAAAATATTGTTTGCATTCATTACTAATATTAAACTAGTTGCCAGACATGCCACTAGATATTATTTACTGTACTAGTACGCAATACACTTATGTATCACTGATTTGCTTTTATATATTTTAAAAACTATTTTGTAGAATTTGTTTTCATTTTAAATAAAATGTGTGCCTTTTTAATCCTATGTATTTTATTTTGTATACTTCAAAACATACTTCTGAGAAGGGTACATTGACTTCACTAGACTGCCAGTGATTAGTGGTATGAAAAAGGCTAACATGCCCTGTTTTAGAATGATGCTTACAATTGACGTTTCACCCATCCTACTTTTAAAATGGAGTAGATAATCAAGGATCCAGAGATACATGAAGAAAGCATTTCACAGGAAATACAGTGATTAAACAAGCAAATGGCAGAGGGAGCAGGGGCTCAGCAACCTGGAGAAATGGAGACTCTGCAGGAAGAAGACAATTAAAATGAAAACCCCATCATTAATGTTCTAAAACAGATAAAGATATTGCATTCATTAAATTAGAATGGATCATTATATTTAAGGTACATTCAAATAATTTCAAACACTTCTAGGAATTAAAATTCCAATAAGAGAAGTGAAGAAATTGAAAACTGAAAGATAAGGGTGAAGAAATCTATCAGAAGATGGAGCTGGAGACACTTGTATGAACTTTTGTTAGCTTAATAGAGATATAGATGGTTACACATAAAAATAATTATAGATATGTATATCTGTATCTATCTATCTATATACATCAACTAATATACACACATTTTTTTTTTGCTCTCTCTGCTGAGATGTCTAGAAACAATGGCAGCCCATTAGTAACAAACATCTAGTTTGGTTTCTAATGTCAATCTCCAGTGAAAGGATCCAGAACTCCTTGTAGAAATGGCTGGTTCTAGAACTGGGATAAGAAATATAGATAATAATCCTGGAGAATCTTGTAGTGCCAGAAAGTAAAGAATCACACACACACACACACACACACACACACACACACACACACACTCGTTCTCTCTAAAGGAACAGAGGAGCCAAGTGAATGAGTTCTCAATAAACAAAACTGGAGCAGTTTCAGCAACATAATACAGTAGTATTGGATTATAACCCAAAGTATTTAAATGATTAAATGATTAAATAAATAAATGGGGAAGAAGACACTGATTTCCCTTGTGAAGAATTGCAAGTTAGTCATGTGGATACACCCCCAACAAGGAGATGGAGCATAAATCCCCACTCCTTAAGTATGGACTGTGCATAATGACTTCCTTCCAAAAACACCCTATGGAAAGGGGGAGAACAGAGTAACATTACAGTGGAGGAACCTGACAAATACTATCGCAGCCAGATGATCAAGGTCAATGTCAAGAATGATAAATCATGTTGACAGAATACAGCCTTGATATGGTATGATGAGAATGGCACTTTATCTCTATAATCTTACTCCCCAAAACTCATAAACCAAGTCTAATTATGAGAAAAACATCAGACAAATTCCAATAGAGGGGCACCCTACAAAATACTTGACTAGCACTTCTAAAAACTGTCAGTCATAAAAAACATGGGAAGTCTGAGAAACTGTCATAGCCAGTAGGAGCCTATGGAGACATGATGACTAAATAAATGTGGCACCTAGGATGGAATCCTGGAGCAGTAAAAGTAAAAACTAAGAAAATCTGAATAAACTATAAATTTCAGTTAATAATAATGGATCAGCAATGGTTCATTAATTGTAACAAATGTACCATACTAATTAATGTAAGGTGTTAACAATGGGGGAAGCTGAGTAAAGAGGTATATGAAACCTATATACTTATAAAACTTAAGCTCTTCTAGAAATAAAGTCTATTAAAAAAAGGCAAGGGATAATAAAAAGACTGTATAAATGTAATAAATATATGGATATTATATGACAGCCTTTCTATTGAGATGATTATCGAAAGAAAACAAACATACAAAAATAGATTTTAAGACAAAATAGATTTTAAGGCTGAAGAGAATCATTAAAGAGGACCAGTGTATAATAATAAAAGCTTCAATTGCCAAGAGGATACAGTAATTCTACATGCACTAAAATATAGCACCAAACACCTAAAGCAAAATTTAGCCAAAATACCAAACCCATCATCATAAAAGGAGATATTAACTTTTTTCAACAATTGATACACCACGTAGACAAAAATGTCATTAAGGATATAAAATATTTGAACAACATAAATAATAAACTTGCTCTAATGGATATTTGTCTGTATAGAGAGAGCTTTGTACCCAGTAATTTGATAACTCATTCTTTTCAAGCACACATAGGATTTACCACATTTGTAGCCATAGAGCAAGCAAAAATGAATTTAAAAAATTAGTCTCATACAAATCACTTTTCTGACTCCAACAGAATTAAACAAGAAATTAGTAACAAAAATAATTTCGGTGCAGAGCGGTTGATTGTTCATTGGAGGAGCACATTTCCATTGCCGGGCGACTGCGGCTTCTCCCTGGGCAGCACAAGTGGTCTGACTCAGGTGTTGGGTGAAAGAAAGTGGCCTGAACCAAGCTGACTGCTCGGTTCCACTGCTGGGAACCTCTCCACTTTCACCTCCAGAAACAGCTGGCCGCTAAAGCTGCCAGGTAAAGCTCCTCCTCTACCAGTGGGGTGAAAAAACCGCATCACTGCAGAGCTGGACCCTTCCTCGTTACCAGAAACTGATTGAGCTTCTCATCTAGAAGCTGCCTTTCCAGAGGATGGTGAGGAAATTGCCCAGGATTTCAAAAGGAGTTGAGGTTTCAGGATGCAGCCATTAGTGCACTTTGAGAGGCTGGTGAAGCGAGCTGGTGGGTTTGTTTGAAGATACTAATCTGTATGCCATTCATGCTAAGAGATTCAACATTATGCCCCCAAAAATCCATCCAGTCAGCTCTCTGGAAGAGGAGAGAGAACTGGAAGGGAGCTCACTCTGGGGACAGACCTTAAGTGAAGGCAAATTTTATGGTATTTTGTAACGAATTCTGTAAAATACTTTGATTTGGTTTAGTCTGTGACCTTTTTTTGGCTAAGAAATTGCTTTCCATACATTATATTTATACTGAAGTCACCCCATCTTTTACTCAAGATGAGTGTGAAAAGTGACTGACTGTTAACAGATCTCAGTGATGTGAGCACTCTTGCTCAGGTGTAATGAGTTGCTAACATGCAGAGGAGCAAAGGAATATTTTGTGCCCCTCATGAAGCATGTTTATTTATGTTAATGACTTGCTGAGTAGCTATTAAGGTAATAGAATTGATAAATAAATTATACAAGGTCATTGTGCAATAGACTATTGGGCTGTTAAGTCTGATTGTATGTCACTGTGATACAAAAGAGACAAAATGAGTTTGACAAATTGACAGAAGTAGGCTTCAAAAGATGGGTATAACAAACTCCTCTGAGCTAAAGGAGCATGTTCTGACCCAATGCAATAAAGCTATTCTTAGAACTTTGTGAAACATACACAAGTATCAATAGCCAAATGATGAAGCAGAAAAAAGGATATCAGAGATTGAAGATAACTTAATTAAATAACGTAAGATGACATGATTAGAGAAAATATAAAGAAAAGGAATGAACAAAGCCTCCAAGAAATATGGGACTATGTGAAAAGACCAAACCTGTGTTTGATTGGTGTATCTGAAAGTGATAAGGAGAATGGAACCAAGTTGGAAAACACACTTCAGGATACTGTCTAGGAGAACTTCACCAACCTAGCAAGAAAGAGCAACATTAAAATTCAGGAAATACAGAGAACACCACAAACATGCTCCTTAAGAAGAGCAACCCTAAGACACATCATTGTCAGATTCACTAAGGTTGAAATGAAGGAATTCCTATCCTAGGAATCCAAAGTTATCTTAACATTAGACAATGAGATAGTAGAAAGGAGATAGATTAAACCTGTGTTACACTCACTCTTTATACTGGGAGTAAAAATTGAAAACGGATTCTCCATGGCAGAGAATTGTTTATAAATTTGATTCCCTATTTAACAAAAGATGGCTACACACTGTTTTACATGTATCTCAGAGATTCTGATACAATGTGAATTTGTTCTCACTGTTTTCAAGTAACTTATTTATTTCTGCCTTAATTTTGTTATTTACCCAGTAGTCATTCAGGAGTAGGTTGTTCAGTTTCCATGTAGTTGTGTGGTTTTGAGTGAGTTTCTTAATCCTGAGTTCTAATTTGATTGCATTGTGGTCTGAGGGACTGTTTGTTACTACTTCTTTTTTTTTCATTTGCTGAGGAGTGTTTTACTTCCAATTATGTGGTCAATTTTAGAATAAGTGTGATGTGGCACAAAGAAGAATGTATATTCTGTTGATTTGGGGTGGAGAGTTCTGTAGATGTCTATTAGATCTGCTTTGTTGAGAACTGAGCTCAAGTCCTGAATATCTTTGTTAATTTTCTGTCTCATTGATCTAATATTGACAGTGGGGCATTAAAGTCTCCCACTATTATTGTGTGGGAGTCTAAATCTGTAGGTCTCTAAGAACTTGCTTTATGAATCTGGGTGCTCGTACTGAGTGCATATATTTAGGATAGTTAGCTGTTCTTCTTGTTTTTTCTTTTTCTTTTTTATTGCATTTCAGGTTTTGGGGTACATGTGCAGAACGTGCAAAATAGTTTCATAGGTACACACATGGCAGTGTGTTTTGCTGCCTTCCTGCCCTTCACCCACATTTGGCATTTCTCCCCAGGCTATCCCTCCCCAGCTCCCCCCCGCTGGTCCTCCCCATTCCCCCCAATAGACCCCGATGTGTAGTACTCCCTTCCCTGTCCATGTGTTCTCATTTTTCCTCACCCGCCTATGAGTGAGAATATGCGGTGTTTCATTTTCTGTTCTTGTGTCAGTTTGCTGAGGATAATGTTCTCCAGATTCATCCATGTCCCTACAAACTCATCGTTTTTGATTGCTGCATAGTATTCCATGGTGTATATGTTCCACATTTTCCCAGTCCAGTCTATCATCGATGGGCATTTTGGCTGGTTCCAGGTCTTTGCTATTGTAAACAGTGTTGCAATGAACATTCGTGTGCATGTGTCCTTATAGTAGAACGATTTATGGTCCATTGGATATATACCAAGTAATGGGATTGCTGGGTCAAATGGAATTTCTATTTCTAAGGCCTTGAGGAATCTCCATGCTGTCTTCCACAATGGTTGAACTAATTTACACTCCCACCAGCAGTGTAAAAGTGTTCCTATTTCTCCACATCCTCTCCAGCATCTGTTGTCTCCAGATTTTTTAATGATCGCCATTCTAACTGGCGTGAGATGGTATCTCAGTGTGGTTTTGATTTGCATTTCTCTAATGACCAGTGATGATGAGCATTTTTTCATATGTTTGTTGGCCTCATGTATGTCTACTTTTGTAAAGTGTCTGTTCATATCCTTTGCCCATTTTTGAATGGGCTTGTTTGTTTTTTCCTGTAAATCTGTTTGAGTTCTTTGTAAATTCTGGATATTAGCCCTTTGTCAGATGGGTAAAACTGCAAAAATTTTTTCCCATTCTGTTGGTTGCCAATTCACTCTAGTGACTGTTTCTTTTGCTGTGCAGAAGCTGTGGAGTTTGATTAGGTCCCATTTGTTTGTTGCATTGATCCCTTTACCATTATATAATGCCCTTCTTTGTCTTTTTTGATCTTTGTTTGTTTAAAGTCTGTTTTATCAAAGACTAGGATTGCAACCCTGCTTTTTTTGCTCTCCATTTGCTTTGTAAATCTTCCTCCAGCCCTTAATTTTGAGCCTATGTGTGTCTTTGTGTGTGAGCTGGGGTTCCTGAATACAGCACACCGATGGGTCTTGACTCTTTATCCAATTTACCAGTCTGTATCTTTTAACTGGGGCATTTAACTCATTTACATTTAAGGTTAATAATGTTATGTATGAATTTGATCCTGTCATTGTGATGCTAGCTGGTTATTTTTCCCATTAGTTGATGCAGTTTCTTCATAGTGTTGACAGACTTTTCAATTTGGTATGTTTTTGCAGTGGCTGGTACCATTTTTTTCTTTCCATATTTAGTGCTTCCTTTATGACCTCTTGCAAGCAGGCTTGTGGTGACAAAATCTGTCAGCGTTTGCTTGTCTGTAAACTGTTTTATTTTTTCTTCACTTATAAACCATAGTTTGGCTGGATATGAAATTCTGGGTTGAAAATTATTTTCTTTAAGATGGTTGAATATTGGCCCCCACTCTCATCTAGCTAGTAGGGTTTCTGCAGAGAGATCGTGTTTGTTTGTCTGACGGGCTTTCCTTTGTAAGTAACTCGACCTTTCTCTCTGGCTGCCCTTAAAATTTTTTCCTTCATTTCAACCTTAGTAAATCTGACAATGATATGTCATAGGGTTGCTCTTCTTGAGGAGCATGTTTGTGGTGTTCTCTGTATTTCCTGAATTTTAATGTTGCCCTTTCTTGCTAGGTTGAGGAAGTTCTCCTAGATAGTATCCTGAAGTGTGTTTTCCAGCTTGGTTCCATTCTTCTTATCACTTTCAGATACACCAATCGAACACAGATTTGGTCTTTTCACATAGTCCCATATTTCTTGGAGGCTTTGTTCATTCCTTTTCATTATGTTTTCTCTAATCTTGTCATCTCACGTTATTTCATTAAGTTGATCTTCAATCTCTGATATCCTTTTTTCTGCTATTGATACTTGTGTATGTTTCACAATGTTCTCATGCTGTTTTTCAGCCCCATCACGTCATTTATTTTCTTCTCTAAACTTGTTATTCTAGTTAGCAATTCCTCTAACCTGTTTTCAAGATTCTTAGCTTTATTGCATTGAGTTAGAACATGCTCCTTTAGCTCAGAGGAGTTTGTTATACCCACCTTTTGAAGCCTACTTCTGTCAATTCATCAAACTCATTTTCTGTCCAGTTTTATTCCCTTGCTGGTGAGTTGTGATTCTTTGAAGAACAAGAGACATTCTGGTTTTTGGAATTTTTAGCCTTATTTGCACTGGTTTGTCCTCATCTTCATGGATTTGTCTACCTTTAGTCTTTGATGTTGGTGACCTTTGGGTGGGGTTTCCATTTGGATGTCCTTTTCTGTTGATATTGATGTTATATTTTTTGTTTGTTAGTTTTCCTTCTAACAGTCAGGCTTCTCTGCTGCAGGTCTGCTGGAGTTCACTGGAGGTCCACACCAGACCCTGTTTGCCTGAGTGTTACCAGTGGAGGCTGCAGAAGAACAGCAAAGATTGCTGCCTGTTCCTTCCTCTAGAAGTTTTGCCCCAGAGGGCCACCTGCTAGATGCTGGCTGGAGCTCTCCTGTATGAGGAGACTATTGACCCTTGCTGGGAGATGTCTCCCAGTCAGGAGGCAAGGGGGTCAGGGACCCACTTGAGGAAACAGTCTGTCCCTTAGCAGAGCTCAAGTGCTGTGGTGGGAGATCCACTACTCTCTTCAAAGCCAGCAGGAAGGAATGTTTAAGTCTGCTGAAACTGTGCTTGCAGTTGTCCCTTTCCCCAGGGACCCTGTCCGAGAGAGATGGGAGTTTTATCTGTAAGGCCCTGACTGGGGCTGCTGCCTTTTTTTCAGAGATGTCCTGCCCAGAAAGGAGGCATCCAGAGGGGTAGTCTGGCTACAGTGGCTTTGCCAAGCTATGGTGGGCTCCACCCAGTTCAAACTTCCTGGAGGCTTTGTTTACACTGTGAGGGGAAAACCACCTACTCAAGCCTCAGTAATGGTGTATGCCCCTCCCTCTACTAAGCTCAAGCATCCCACATAAACTTCAGACTGCTGTGCTGGCAGTGAGAAATTCAAGCCAATGGATCATAACTTGTTGGACTTCATGGGATTGGGATCCACTGAGCTAGACCACTTGGCTCCCTGGCTTCAGCCCCCTTTCCAGGGGAGTGAATGATTCTGTCTTGCTGATGTACCAAGTGCCACTGGGGTATGAAAAAAAACTCCTACAGCTAGCTCCATGTCTGCCCAAACAGCCACCCAGTTTTGTGCTAGAAACCCAGGGCCCTGATAGCATAGAAACCCGAGGGAATCTCCTGGTCTGCAGGTTGTGAACACCATGGGAAAAGCATAGTATCTGGGCCGGAGTGCACCATTCCTCTTGGCAGAGTCCCTTAGGGCATCCCTTGGCTAGGGGAGGGAGTCCCCTGACCCTTTGTGCTTCCCAGGTAAGGCAACACCTGCCCTGCTTTGACTTGCCCTCCATGGGCTGCACCCCACTTTTTAACAGGTGCCAATGAGATGAGCTGGGTACCTCATTTGGAAATGCAGAAATCACCTACTTTCTGTGTTGATCTCACTGGGAGCTGCAGACCAGAGTGGTTCCTATTCAGCCATCTTGCCAGCCACCTCAAATGTGGAAATTTAAATCACTTTAGAGCACTTCCATTTGAACAGATTTGGTAAGTTTGCTTACAGATGTTGACATTTGAAGTGGAACTTGGAAAACAGGTATGATTTTGATAGGTGAGGAAAAGGGAAGGACATCTTAAGCAGAGGAAACTGAATGAGTAAAGGCATCAAAGTGTTACACAAATGCTGGGCTTATCCAAAGAATGCCAATAGCTGAGTTTGGCTGGATTCTGGTTACTTGGAGAGCGAATGGTGGTAGACAGCCTGGAAAGAGAACTTAGAACTGGATTATAAAGGGCTTTGGATTCCAGTTTAAAAATACTGAATTGTATTCAGTAAGTAATAGTCAAGGAAAATTTGAGCATGTGAGTAGTCTCAGGTTTGTGTTTTAGGAAAATTAGTCAATGGCCCGCAATCAAGACATGTGAATTCAAACAGAACCTCCTCTAGGCGTGTGTCATTGAGTAAATTACATAACCTCTTTGTATTGCGGATTTCTCATCTGGAACTAAAGCTGGAATTAAACTACTTTTCTTAAGCAAAGGGATAGTTTTCCTGTTATATAAGCATTGAGAGCTTATTGTCTAGTTATTAGTAGATTTTCTGTTTTGATGGATCCAAACCATAGGGTGACTAAGCCCTTTATTCTCCCAACCTGGGACCTCAGTGAATGTACTGAGTGGTTCTGTTTTAAAATGCAACTCTAAGTCCTAAACACCATCCTAAACACCTCTGTGCATGTGTGTTGGTGGGGCTGAGTGAAGATGAGAGAGGTCTTGATGGCTCTTGACAATAATAGCTATCATAGACTAAAGATTACTATGTTCAAAAGGCAGCATTAAGGGTTTAAAACTTATTTTCTCATTTATCCAACACAATAATCTTATACAAAACATCCTGAGAAACACTGGGTCCATTGTCAAATGTATCTGCTCTAGAGATGTTATTAAAGTAATGCTTATGACTATACAACAAAGGTATTTGCACCTGTATAGTGACTGGAAGATTCTGATAGTAATCAGCTAATTCAGAGTCAGCAGATGCTGGACCTACATGCAGTTAAGTGATGTGGGAAAAGAGGCAGAGTTCAGTCCCAAGCTGACACCCTCTTCATTTAAAATGATGATTTTTTTTTTTTTGGAGTCTCACCTAGGAAAAGAAGTAAGGATGATTCATTTACTAATTTGCTGAATAGTAGATATTTGTACTATTGTCTTTATTTAATGACTAATGACTGTACATTGGTCATTGATGCTGGAGGAAATATATTATTCCACATTATTTTTAATCTCAATAATGTATTATGAACAAAAAATAACTTCATAATATTTGTTTATGATATATTTTTAAAAACCCTGTTTTCCATTTCACCAGAAGCAGTCAGGATTTATGTAAACTCTTCAATCTCTTGGAGTCTCACTTTTCTCATCTGTAAAATAAAAAATGACATTTAACTTGCAGAATTATTTTGGACATTAGAAATAAGATGTGCAGGCACCTAATATAGTACCTGTCACATAGTAAGTGATCAATAAAAAATGTCCATTCAATAAATATCTTTATTGTATAAACCAGACTTCCAGTTTTTCTGTTATTAGTAACTGAAACATCCTAAGCAATTTGCTCTACATGAGCAACATCAATCTTACTCCTGGCTCCTGTAACTCTGAGTTAGGGTTCCCAAGCCTGTGACTATATGTTGAATGAGTATCAGTTGGGAGTATCACTTCTGCTTAACTTTTCATATAAGCAGATCACTATGATTTTGTGCAAGGAGGTTATCTGTCCTTTTACTATAACATCTTTACAACTATTTGGTTCCTTGGCCATAATAAGTTGGGAAATTTACTCAGGTCTGATGGAAAATGTCAGGATACCATCTTTGGGCTAAAATGTTGTGGCTTATAAGGCTTTTGTGATGTTATCTCTGTCTAACACCTTGTCCAGCCCACTCACCAGTTCCCTACCTGCAATCTTATATGGCAGCTAAACTTAGTGATTTTTATCTCTGCTACACATAATATTTCCTCATGATACTGAAATAACTCTCTTCTTTTTCTGCCTGGCTAATTCCTATGCAGGCATTATATCTTTCATAATGTCCTCTTGTACTTGTTAGAGTTCTCCAGAGTAACAAAACCAATAAGATATGTATGTGTCTATATCTCTGTATATAGACAGATTTCTTATGGGAATTGGTTCATACTAATATAGTGGCTGAGAAATCCCACAATTTACTGTCTTCAAGCTAGAGAACCAGAAAAGCCATTGGAATAATTCAGTCTGAGTCTGAATTCCTTTAGACCAGGAGATGGGGGAACTGGTGGTGATAGGGTAAATCCTAGAGTCCAAAGATCTGAAAACCAGGATCTTCAATGTTCAAGGACAAGAGAAGATGGGTATCCTAGCTCAAGAAGTGAGAAGGGAAGTTCTTCCTACCTCCACCTTTTTGTTCCATCTAGACCCTCAACAGAATGAGATTATGCCTACCCACCGGGGGGGAGACAATTTTCTTTACTTAGTTTACTAAGTAAAAAAAAAAACAAATGTTAATCTCTTCCAGAAAAACTCTTACAGACATACCCAGAAATAACATTTTATCAGCTATCTGTACATTTCTTAGCCCAGTCAAATTGACACATACAATTAATTATTACATCCTCCAATCTTCATCCCACCCAGGCTCTTGGCTGAATTTAGTACTTTTTCTCTGCCTGTGTTTCCAGTTTTCCACACTTACCTTTGTTATGTTGAAGAACACATTGAATTGCCACAGTTAGTTTTCTTAATTGTTTCTCCCACTAGAAAATAAGTCCTTAATGTAGGGTCTGTGTTTCTATTATCATTATGTGTATCTAATATCTAGAGTCTGGTATACCTCCAGATTTATTGTTGATGTTCCACTAACATTTGTTGTTTGGTAAATGAATGTGAGGTGGGGTAATAAGTGTGGATGATTTTCTTTCCAGGGAACAATGCTTTCAATGTGGCACCAAAAGCAGTGAGTACCTTAACAATGTAAGGATAAGAAAATCATATCCTTTGTCTCTATTTGCAGTTGACATGATTGTGTATTTAGAAGACCCCATCACCTCAGCCCAAAATCTCCTTAAACTGATAAGCAACTTCAGCAAAGTCTCATCTCAGGATACAAAATTAATGTGCAGAAATCACAAGCATTTCTATACACCGATAACAGACTAATAGAGAGCCAAATCTTGAGTGAACTCCCATTCACAATAGCTACAAAGAGAATAAAATACCTTGGAATACAACTAACAAAGGATGTAAAGAACCTCTTCAAGGAGAACTACCAACCAGCACTCAAGGAAATAAGAGAGGAGACAAACAGATGGAGAAACATTCCATGCTCATGGTTAGGAAGAATCAACATCATGAAAATGGTCATAATGCGCAAAGTAATTTATAGATTCAATGTTATCCCCATCAAGCTACCAATGACCTTCTTCAGAGAACTGGAGAAAACCACCTTAAACTTCATATGGAACCAAAAGAGAGCCCACATAGCCAAGACAATCCTAAGCAAAAAGAACAAAGCCGGAAGCATCATGCTACCTGATTTTGAACTATACTACAAGGCTACAGTAATCAAAACAGCATGGTACTGGTACAAAAGCAAAGATATAGACCAATGGAACAGAACAGAGACTCTGGAGGCAGCACCACACATCTACAACAATCTCATCTTTGACAAAAAAAAAAAAAAAGCAATCTGGAAAGGAGTCCCTGTTTAATAAATAGTGTTAAGAAACCGGCTAGCAGTGTGCAGAAAGCAGAAACTGGACCCCTTCCTGACACTTTACACTAAATTAACTCCAGATGGATTAAAGACTTAAACATAAGACCTAACACCATAAAAACCCTAGAAGAAAACCTAGGATAAACCATTCAGGACATAGGTATAGGCAAGGACTTCATGACTAAAACACCAAAAGCATTGGCAACAAAAGCCAAAATAGACAAATGGGAACTAATTAAACTCCAGAGCATCTGTAGACCAAAAGGAACAATTATTAGAGTGATCTGGCAACCAACAGAATGGGAAAAAAGTTTTTACAATCTACCCATCTGACAAAGGGCTGATATCCAGAATTTGCAAAGAACCAAAACAGATTTACAAGAAAAGCAAACAAACAAACCCACCCAAAAGGGGCAAAGAATATGAACAGACACTTTTCAAAAGAAGACATATATGAGGCTAACAAACATATGAAAAAATGTTCATCATGATTGGTCATTAGAGAAATGCAAATCAAATCCACATTGAGATACCACCTCACACCAGTTAGAATGGCGATCATTAAAAAATCTGGAGACAACAGATGCTGGAGAGGATGTGGAGAAATAGGAAAATTTTTACACTGTTGATGGGAGTGTAAGTTAGTGCATCCATTGTGGAAGACAGTGTGGCGATTCCTCAAGGATCTAGAAATAGAAATACCATCTGACCCAGCAATTCCATTACTGGCTATATACCCAAATAATTGTAAATTGTTCTATTATAAAGACACAAGCACACCTATGTTCATAGCAGCACTGTTTACAATAGCAAAGACCTGGAACCAACCCAAATGCCCACAGACAATAGACTGGATAATGAAAATGTGGCACATATACACCATGGAATACTATATAACCATAAAAATGATGAGTTTGTGTCCTTTGGAGGGGCATTAATGAATCCGGAAACCATCATTCTCAGCAAACTGACACAAGAACAGAACATCAAACACTGCATGTTCTCACTCACAGGCTGGTGTTGAACAATGAGAATACGTGGACACAGGGAGGGGAGCATCACACACTTGGGTCTCTTGGTAGTGAGGGGCAAAGCAGGGTCAGTGTAGGGGGTGGGGAGGTCAGGAGTGGGGAGAAATACCAGATGTAGGTGACAGGGGGATGGAGACAGCAAACCACATTGCCATGTGTGTACCTATGCAATAATCCTGCATGATCTGCACATGTACCCCAGAACCTAAAGTACAATAAAGAAAAAAAAAAAAGAAAATCATATCCTTTGCCAGTCAAGCCTTTTGGTTCTGACAGTGGCACTAGGATATACATTTTGAAAAGAATAAAACACACTCATTATGATCAATCTTTAATCATTTCTAATGACTGAGAATGGTGCTATCATTCAGATATTTTTCTAAAATTTTGTCAAAACTATATATTCAAACTGTGTTTACTTCTTAAGCTAACAAAAAGTCAAACATTCATGTCACCTACATAATAATATTTATTTATTTTTTTAGATGGGGTCATTCTGTTTCCAAGCTGGAGTACAGTGGCACAATCATAGTTCACTGCAGCCTAAACCTCCAGGGCTGAATCAATCCTCCTGCCCCAGCCTCCTGAGTAGCTAAAACTATAGGCGTGAGCCATCAGACCCAGTCTTGCTTTGTTTCTCAGGGTGGTCTGAAATTTCTGAATTCAAGCCATCCTCTGGCCTTGGCCTCTCAAAGTGATGGAATTACAGGCATGAGTCACCATGCCCAGACCATAATAGTATTTAATTTGGAGGCTTCAGTCATCTTTATTTAAGTTTTATTTTAAATTTAGATACCTCCTAAATTTAATATAACAATGTTATTAATAAGTGTTAAGAAGTTTATAGCTACCCCATTTCTTTTTCTTCTGATTTGTTAAACTTTAATCATAGCTCCTCTGCTGAAATCATTTTATTCTAAGGAATTATTTTTATCTTGATTTTTCTTTTGTAATCTGAGAGGAGAATTTTCAAGTTTCATTACAAACATTTCATTACAAACATCAAAACAAAGTCTTTACCAGCAAATGCCAAGAAAGGCATTTTGATTTACATTTATGAGAACTTGAATAGTTATCAAATGCAAGCCGAAAATAATCCAAAGTTGTAAACATAGTGTAAATGTATACTTAGAAAAATCCACTCGCTGATTTCAGGCATGTAAATATCTCAAAGTTATTCTTTTGGTTAAAAGGCAGTTGGCTGAATTCTATGAATATTTTTGGAAAAGTGTATATTTTTAAATCTATTTTTTAAATTCTGATGTTTTTCTCCCCTTTATACCAAGTTATTTTCCCTCTTATAGATTCTGCCCTGTTTCATTAAGAAGAGATTTTTGTACGAAGGATTTTCTAAAAGAATTTTTCTCAATGCATACTTAAGATCATGCTGTTCTTGTGATCATCTCATGGTATATCACAGCAAAAGTGAAAATTTTCTATGATTTTAATTTATCATTTACCATTCCTGTGATATCTATTTACTTTTTTTTTTTTACTAGTACCCCTTACTGGCAACAGCAAGTTCTAATTGACATCATTCAAATGTAGAAATCACCCAGGATAAGCTGCAGTGCTGTGCTGGAACCACCCAGAATAAGCTGCAGTGCTTTCAGTGTAACTTGTCCTCCTTACCACACTGACTTTAGACACCAAAGTAGGCATCTCGTGGTGCAAAGCACCCTAGTCTAAGAGTCAAAAAAGACATATTTCTGTCACTTTCTAGTGTTCTTCCTTGGGAGAGTCTATAAGCCTTCTAACTGATTGTAGGACCTGTATAAGTTAGAAGTACATTTTGCTTAAGGAATTTTAAAGGATTTTCATGGTCGTGGTAGTTGACTCTCCAGCAGCATTCTATTCCAGGATGGAACGTGAATGGAAAGTGGTTTTCAAATTTGGCTGTACATTAGAATCACCTGGGAAACTTCTTAAACTCTGGATGTCCTGGACACATCTCAGACCAATTAAATCAGAAACTCAGGAGGCTGGATTCAGATATTCAAATTTTCAAAAATTTCCCAGGGGATTCCACTCTGCAACCAAGGCTGAGAACCATTGGTCTTAGTAACACCTTTTCTGGTAACCAGTTTATGCCTGAGTGCATGGTTCAATTCTGGCTGACAAATTTTAAGGCAGAGGCTGAAGGAAAGCTTTGGGAAAGACCACTTACCTCCCAAAACAAATATCAGAGACAATGAGACTTAACAAAAGTCTGAGGTTGAAAATGCTTCAGAGTCAGCAGAGCCGCCAAATCAAAGGAAAATGTAACCAAAACATGACACATGTCCAACCTCTAAGATTCCAGTTATTTGAGATTATAAATATCTTCATTGTATAAACCAGACTTCCAGTTTTTCTGTTATTAGTAACTGAAACATCCTATGTGATTGGCTCTAAATGAGCAACATCATTCTTACTCCTGGCTGCTGTAACTCTAGAGTAGGGTTCCCAAGCCTGTGACTATATGTTGAATGAATATCACTTGGGAGAGTTTTCTGAAATTGCAAACTCTTGAACACCACCTAGACCTACTGAATCAGAATCTCTAGGAGTAGAACCTAAGAACTTATATTTTTGCAAAACTCACCAGAAAATAACACAGCCAGTCTGTATACTTCTGTTTGGGGATAACTAAGCCCTTACAAAAGAGAGAAAAAGGATGGGAAATACAGTTATTATATCATGCAATTTAAATATAAACATTGTCTAGAATAACTTTATTATTATATAATAAAGATACAGGAATTGAGGCACAGATAAGTGAAATCATTTGCTCAAAGATAAAAGTTTAGTTCCTTGACACCAGTAAAAATATTTTTAATGTATATATTTGCATTTGGTCTTCTTAAAACTGAATGTCCCTTTCGTTCTGTGTCACCAAATTGAGAAGTGAATTAGGCTCATGGTTTGTGGGCCCTATTTGTTAAATCACACAGCTTGGAAATGACCCAGACTGCATACTAAGAGATATATTCATTTATTGTTTGTCCAACATGAAGTAATACCAGAGACTTGTTTCGCACACTGCTTGTCTTCAAAATTGTTCAGTTAGTTTAACTGGAATTTGCTTGCTCTTTACTGTGGGAGAATGTGATTAGAAAGCAAAGGTCTGAGGAGAAAACTGCCAATGGTTCAAACAATATCTCTTGCTAGTTTTATTTGATCTCCTTGTGTCTATTGTCCTCTTAGATTTGCCTTTGGATATTTTTTTCTTGCTGTAACAGGGAGTCTTTAACATTCAACTAAGGCCAGTTTAGGTAATGGAACATCGTAAGAAAGCTTGTATTTAGAGTGCATATCAACTAATAAAGACTATCACTTTACATTGTATCACCAATGAGGAAAATTTGCCTCTACTTAGCCCAAGCCCTGGAAAAAAAAATCAATACATTTTGATTTTCCCTTCCATTTTGTATGAAAATGGAAGATAGAATTTCTTCATGAATTCGGTTATGTCTATAGGTAAATTGTAAGCGGCTACCATAGGGCAAAGCTCAGATATTGTTTCTGAGAAGCAGTAATATATACCTTCCCCACACTCACTATACAATTTAACATTATAAGGGTGGAATTGTGGCTCTTCAGACAGCCTTGTTATTTATGAATTTCTTACGAGCTTAGAATTTACAGAGTGAGGATATAGGAGTTCTGCACTCTTTATACTCAGTTTACCTTTGAGTAAAATGAGTGGAGGTTTGAGGCTCTATACATGTAGGGTTTATGCTCATTTCTGTCTAATGGATAAAATGTTTGCAAATATATATATATATATATATATATATATATGAATATGTATATGAATATCAGCAATATCAGATTCTGTTCTTCTGTTTCTAAGATTTTGTCTTTTTTCTTCCTCAGATCTAATTTCAAGTGAATTTGAGACTCTAAAACTCAACAAATGAGCCATAAAAAGTGAGGAAAACAGACAGAAACCAGGAAAGGAAGCCCATGCTGTCCCATTCCCTTAAGCACCACGGAACCTTTATGTAGGGAGGGGTGACAGGGTAAAATGAGAATGTATGGGAAAAGTGCAAATTTTTAAAAATGCAAGAATTACGTTAAAATGCTATATTGCTATAGTAATATCTTTGCATTGAAGACAGTTTAACTTCTGTGACAACAAGAAAGCCATGTCTGTATTAGTATTTCCTAAAGCATATTCTTAAGAACAATAATTATGCAAGATAGCAAATAAAATTACATAAAAAAAGTAAGTGATCAAATAGTATTTAGGAAATCAGGTTAAATAAGACTTCTTGAAGCCTTTAATACTCTACCATAGAGGTGAATATCCACAAGTGAGGCTCTAACATGCCACCTTTTCCAAACATATCTTATCACATGATTATTTTTCAATGAAGCATTTTACAGAAGTAAAGTTGATCTGTATTTATCAGAGGTATCTCAGGAACCTCCATAAGGTTTAAGCAGCTCACTGGTCTAAGGTGAGGTGGAATGGATTTCTTAAGGTGAGAGAGCAGGGCCAGAAGCTAAGGTCTGGAAGTGCCCAGTGTGACTGTTCTTGAAGAAGAGGAGCCTTAGAATGGCCCATTTATGTACCCCAGAAGCATGGAGCTTCTTCTCTGAGGTTTCTTGAGATTTACTGGTGCCCCACAGTTCCAGAAAAAGTTATCTACAATTCTCCTTAAAACTTGAGTATCTTAATTTGGCTTAATTCTTATTAAAATGCCTACCTCTATTTAAACACAATATATAGGGATATCTCACACACACACACACACACGCGCGCGCGTACATGCACACTTCTTTACACCTCCCAAAAAGAAGTCATACCTTCGGTTGGTATCCACAAAGGAGCTCATTTTGTTCCTGCTGCTGATCTCATGAACCTGTGAGCCAGCATTCCTGTGAGGAGCTGGCTTTCAACTATATTCATCAGGGGCTGCACAGGAGGATCAACATGAGGCACATCTTTTTGACTCTGGCTTTTCTTCAGGCACTAAAAGCTTAACCATTTCTTGAATCTTACACTGTATAAAGTGAACCTCTGAAGTAGGTATTATCCTCTGCATTTTACTATTGAGGATACTGAATTGGAAAGTTTAAAAACTTGCCAAGATTAAGCAGTTGTCTTCCAATATGCTTGTACTTTAATATAAGCTGAAGAAGTAAAGTATTGATGGCTTCAAGAGGATAATAAAAAGGAACTGCCACTCCTGATAATGTATTAATTTGTAGGTATCTAAGAAGTTCAAAGTGGCAACTACTTCTCTCTCTCTCTGGACTTGGTAAAAACCCTTCTAAATCCTCAATTCTATTCAATAGCCAATTATACCAATCTCCTATAAAAATGATCAAATCTAAGATGTATGTATTAGAATGAATACATAAAAAACTTCTAAATGATTTTGTCAAAACCTTACGTTTATAAGTTGGTAAGTCAATCATGGAAAAAACCCAAATATAAAATTAATGCATTTAATGGTGTTTATGTTTTTATGACCCTATAATTATACCTTTCCTGTGATTGTTTTTCTTTTCATGCTGGCCTATAAAATGTGTCTGTCTCAACCTGTTTAAAACATCTACATTTGTAGGATTAGGACTAGTGATGTTTTGCCAGTTTCCATGAAAGAGAAGCCAGATGCACTGAAGCAACCTCCTTTGATAGCTAAAGTCCTTCATTAACTTGACACCTGGCACTCCCAGCTATGGTCTTATTTTTGGTAGAATTGTTCTGGTCCACAGATAAGAACATATTCTTCTGTCGTGAGAAATGAATTATGAAATTGGCTATTGTACTTATTTTTATACTCTGCTGTTATAACTTACATTAACTATCCTCTTATTGTAAATATTGCTTCATTACAAAGTTAAGACTGTTTATATTTAGGATTGCTTAGTTAAAGAAAATTTTCCATATCATCTTTTTCTTTGCTATAAAATTCATCATTCCAAAGGCACTTTTAATTTGGTCTCATTTACTTTGTAGTATTTCAAATGCTGCCAATATTTGCGTAAGTGCATGGAGAAAAATTAAATCCAGATTTTCCAAGATGGATAAATTTGTGGGTGGTTACTTTTTTCTTCTTCACAGAAGGATTGATTGCAAAATTCCTGTAAATGACAAGTTTTCAACATAATCAGTTTTCTAGAACTCCATTTTCTAGCGAATTTTCAGAAATTAAGCTCTAACTTTAAGTGAGTTACCCTATGTGTGCATGTAAGTAAAAAAAAAAAAAAAATCCTACCTTTAAAAGTTTGGGTTTGTATCTGGAAACTAAAAAAAAACCTATTAATTTGTACCATACACTTATGTTATCAATTAAAATACTTTTACAGTAAATATCTAATAGTTTATATATATGATATAAATATATACTTTATAGATAAGAAATATATATATCTCCTGGCATGAACCTAATAGTACTCAATGTTTTAACATTTGTTAGGAAATTCCTAATAAACCACTAGGTTTTTTTTTGTTTCATTTGTATTTTTTTGTTTGTTTTTGTTTTCTTGAGATGGAGTCTCACTCCGTTGCCCAGGCTGGAGTGCAATGGCTTGGTCTTGGCTCACTGCAACCCCTGCCTCCCAGGTTCAAGCAATTCTCCTGCCTCAGCCTCCCGAGTAGGTGGGATTACAGGTGCCTGCCACCAAGCCCAACTAATTTTTGTGTTTTTAGTAGAGACAGGGTTTCTTGAACTCCTGACCTTGTGATCCACCCACCTCAGCCTCCCAAAGTGCTGGGATTACTGGCGTGAACCACGGCGCCCAGCCTACTGTGCCCAGCCTATCACTAAGTTTTTACTTAAATTAATAAATTATTAGCCTTTACCTCGGAATTTTTAAAAGAATACACAATACTAAATTGCGAATAGGTATTTCTTGTTTAAGTTGGCCTCTACATTTTTCTACTCTGCTTTGTAGAGGTTCCAGACCACTCTGGCTTGGACCATGTAATCCAGTACTTGCCAGTCAAAGCAGCATTGTGTAAGAGCATCCCATGGTTCTTCCTTGACCTACATCTTACCAGCTTTCATACTTTCCCCTTTCTTCTTCCCCTACCTTAAGGGCACCTGAAGGGCAGTGAGGGTAGTTCCATGACTACCACTTTAATTCTGTAATAAAATGTTGCTAGAGGAACAGAGGCCATGGGCTAAGTGTGGAGATGAATGCTACTTTGCACACTGCCTTATTATAGACTATTTCCACACATAGTATTTAGATGAGTGGCATTTGAACTGGCCTCTGACGCTTGTTTAAAATGCAGACACCTGGATCCCACACCAAACCTACTGAAGCTCAGGGAAACGCCCTAGATCCTGCAATTTTAACAAGCTCCCAGGTGTTTCTTAAGCATACTGAAGTTCAAGGACCACTGTTGTAGATGGCTAGACAGACTTCATTGCACACACTGAAAAAGAAAACGAAAGTATATGGGAGACTTACATGAACGTGGTAAAATAAGATGACACCTGAATATCTTCCAGAGAAATTCTACTAAAATATTTATGAAACTAGTTTTTTAAATCCCCAGAAAGCACAATAAATAGTATGAAATAACCAATACTAGGCTCTGTGACATTTTCACAAGTGCTTAACATTTTAAAAAACCTGTTTTTCCTCTCCAAAATGGATCATAATCTCTAACTCATAAAGGGTGTGACGATTAAAGAGAAGGACATTAAACAAACATGCTAGTGCAGCACCGATATATAAGTAGCATTTAAAAATTGTCCACAATTCACTCTTCCCACCAAGATTTTCATTAGTGTCTGACCATTCCAGGCTGGGCTATGCAAGCCAGTTATTTGAAAACTGTGCACCACAGAGGCCTGAGCCCCTTTCCTTATCAGCCAGTGGGTTTGATATTATTCTGAAACTTGAACCCAAATTTTTGGGTTGAACCACAAATTGTTAGGGCATCAGTTTCAGTGAACCCATACTTTTTTTCCTGATTCCCAGGGTTTATACAAATTTGCCCTGTCTCCTACCTATTTCTTATACCCACCTAGGCCTTGCAGGGACTATGATTTAGGCAATTTTCAGACACCAACTTCTACTGATATCTGGAAGTCCCCTTTGATATCTTCTTATCCTTTGTATGTCAGTGTCCACTAGCATAAGACTTAAATTCACTGCTCCATCATGGCTCCATTCTGCTGACTCTTGGAAGTATTCTCCTTGGGATTCCTCAGTTCCTAGTCACTTCCCTGCTAATTACATGTACTCTCCCTCTCCTTCCAGGACATATCATAGCTTGAAACTTATACTATTTTCTATAGGTCTCCATTCAAAGTGTATAGTGAGTAAAAACTCTCCGCTACTCTTCAGTCACTCTCCAAGATTACTCTTCTATTTATACACTATATTGTCTGAAGTTTGGATTCAAGTTCCCTCCATAATCATTTATGGCACAGACTAATCAAATAAAAATTAGCACCAAAATAACCAATGGTATCACAGAAAGTGACAAAGTGTTAAATTGTATAAAATCTACAAGCATCAAAGCAAGGGAAAAAATCTATTACAAATTACTGTCAAAAGAGCAGAAATCAGGTTATTTTCAAATTTTGTGTGTGTGTAAGCATCCATTCTGAAAGATCAAAAAGTGACAAAAACATTTCCTTCAAGGACAAACAAAAGCAAGACCTAGGAGTTTTATATTAAACCAAGCTATGTATAAAGAAAATAGGTATGTGTAGTGGCTTATGCCTGTTATCCTAGCACTTGGGAAGGGCAAGGCCAGAGGATTGCTTGAGTCCAGGAGTTCAAGTCCAGCCTGGGCAACACAGGGAGGCCTTGTCTCTACAAAACATAAAAAATTATTCTGGCATAGAGGCACACAACGGTAGTCCCAGCTACTCAGGAGGCTGAGGTGGGAGGATTGTTTGGATCCCAGAGTTCAAGGTTGCAGTGAGCTATGATCGCACCTTTGCACTTCAGCCTGAGTGACAGAGGGAGATTCTGTCTGAAAAAAAAAAATTAAATAGAAAATTATCTGATTCCTAACATCCTTGAAATATATTGCTTGGGTTTTTTTCTATTAAAAACGAATGCATAGGCCAGGCATGCTGGATCATGCCTGTAATCCCAGCACTTTGGGAGACCAAGGAGGGGCGGATCACAAGGTCAGGAGTTCAAGACCAGTCTGGCCAACATAGTAAAACCCCGCCGCTACTAAAAATGCAAACCATTAGCCAGATGTGGTGCTGTGTGCCTGTAAATACAGCTCCTTGGGAGGCTGAGGCAGGAGAATCACGTAAACCCAGGAGGCGGAGGTTGCAGTGAGCCAAGATTGCGCCATTGCACTCCAGTCTGGGCGACAGTGCAAGACTCCATCTAGAAGAAAAAAAAAGTTGTGCCTAAAGAGAAACTTAGAAACTTTGGATATTTAATTATCTTTTTGCATTAATTTCTAATATGTATTCAGACATAGTTCTCATGGGAGTTGGGAGGGAGGGACAACAATCACTTGAAAGATGTTTCTGGTTTTATTGGCCTTGGAACTTTTTATTTCCCACATATATATTTTATGAAAGGATTGAGTATGGCATCTAGTCATCTTTTGGATAAGTATTCAACTGATAATACAGTTAAATTTTATTTCTTAGATGAGTCTCCTTAACTTCATGAAAGCTTAGTATGTAAAGCCAATCACTGTACCCAAATGATTTTATTTCCAATGTCCTCATTGGAATTTACCATCTTCAAGAATCAGTTAAGAAATTTCTTCCATAAAATTCAGGTTGTTCTGGCTGAGGGGAGAAGGGAAAAGCTTTTACTGTATCTGCCTTTAGAGAAATTCCAATCACTGTCTTGTTTTCAGTTTAAGGTAAGTGATCATGACTGAATATGACTTTGAAAATGTTTTCTTCCTCTCTCTTTAACTCATCTATTTGTTCAGCCAAAACATATAATAGCAGGGACCATGCTAGGTATAAAGACAAAAAACATAGCTACAGATACGACAATCTCTAACGTCAAAGAAGTTGAAAACAGGAGTTGCAATTCTCGTCTCTCATAAAATAGACTTTAAAGCAACAAAGACCAAAAGAGACAAAGAAGGACATTACATAATGGTAAAGGGATCAATGCAACAAGAAGAGCTAACGAACCTAAATATATATGCACCCAATACAGGAGCACCCAGATACATAAGGCAAGTTCTTAATGACTTACAAAGAGACTTAGACTCCCACATAATATTAGTGGGAGACTTTAACACTCCACTGTGAATATTAGACAGATCAACGAGACAGAAAATTAACAAAGATATCGAGGACTTGAACTCAGATCTGGAACAAGTAAACTTAATAAACATTTATAGAACTCTCCACCCCAAATCCACAAAACATACATTCTTCTCAGAATCACATCACACCTATTCTAAAAGTGACCACTTAATTGGAAGTAAATCACTCCTCAGCAATCGCATAGCATTTCACAGGTTTAAATGAAATATTGGTTGGCTACTTGTTTGTTATTTTCCTCTCTTATTCCTTCCTGTCACCATTGTCAAGCACAATTATTGGCATAAAAGAGGTTTCTAATACCTATTTTCAGACTGCATTCTACCCTGGGCAATAGAGCAAGCCTTCCATTCTCTCTCCCTCTTTCTCTTCCTCTTCCATTCTCTCTTTCATTCTTTTTATCTTTCTCTCTTTCTTTTTTCCTTTCTTTTATTTCCTTCTTTTTTTTCTTTTTTCTCTTAAAAAAAGAAGTTGAGTCAAGCAGAAACATTAAAAGCAGGAAGCTGCTTCTTTCAATTATATAAAATTTTATTTTGCTTTGGCTCTTGGAAAATGCAAGATAGAGTTATAGAAAATACATATGTAATAATATATGTATGTAATAATATAAATATAAATCCAATTGACTTCTTCAGCCTTTTAATAATAGCTTTCATTTATTTGGCTCTCACTATATACCAGATCCTTTACTAAGTACTTTAAAATTTTTATTTTCTATAACCTTTATAGTAGTTTTATTTTGCAAAGGAGGAAGAGAGCTTTATCTTCATTTTACAAATTAAGAAACTGACCTTAGAAAAGTTATTATTCATGAGAAACATAAATAGTGGATGGCAAAGAGGTTCAACTCCCAGTCTCTATGGCTCCAGAGTTGGTGGCTCTTGACTTCTCTGCTATCACATCTCTACAACAAATGTGTCCTGTGTCATATACACAAAGTGAGATTAACTTGTATGTAGAATCTTCTCATGGAGATTTCTTGCCACCCAGTGTGATCTTAGTTGGCATTAGTTCCAATAACTGGATGAAGCTGAACTCAGGAGTCTGTTTTCATATGAGCTGATGCAGAGGTAAGGAGAAGGTGGTGATTTATAGCCTTTTACACACACTGTGTTGAAAATATGTATTTTTAACTAGAGGCCTTCCCATTAGACTGTTACCATTTCTAAAGCATGAGCTTCCATATCTTTCTATTAACAGAGCCTACGTTATGTCAGACAAGGACAGCCATTCAGTATCTGGTTTGGAATGAATGATGCAATAAGATAGGCAGATATGGTGGACCTTCCCGTGACATCTATGAAGCCCCAGCAAAAATGCAGATGGAAACCTTCAGCACATGACCTGCCCCCTTGCTTTTCTCATTCCTCACTCAGTCCTAGATTATAAGGGCCTTGAAACTTGTATGTGGACACTGTAGCCTGTTATGTCCAAGGTCTGTCCACCCTACGCAAATAGAAATCCCTTGGCCACTTCTTAGGTCTATGCTCTGCCCTCAGGAAAATGGGCCAGGGAACATGCTCATTCCTAGAATCGAGCTTGGGTCCACTTGGGATATAGCACTCTAGGAAGCTGTGTCTCAGATCATGGTCTATATAAGGTCTGGGTGAGCAGGCTTCCCTTGGTCCCTTTGACCCTTAGCCCTGTGTAAAAGGACATCGTAGGAAAACTGGATCAGAGCCCTTCAAAATTCAGGGTCTAAAGGTGGTACTGGATCTTACTATGACCTACTTTATAGAATGAGAAAATAGAAAGACACTTCATCTGCCTCATTTGGGGTCAAAAATCTAATGAGAAGATCTAGAACATGAACTGGTGACTTCTAAGGCCAAATCCAAGGTATCTTCCAGTCTACTTCTTGTCCCATTGTATTTCTATAGGGAGAAATAACAAATTATCCGAAATATTTAAAAGAAATAATTTCTCCCTTAGCATTTTTCTGCATGTAAAGCTGACTTCTCCCTCTGGACATCATCAAAAAGTTCACACCAACTTTATTACCTCTGGACCTCTGACCTCTAAAGCAAAGAATGGGACTGATTGAGAGACAGCAAATTTGTAAGGGCTTCTGTCTTCCATGGAACAGGACTGTCAAAAGTGATGCTTGTTGTGTTGAAAGAAAGCTGAAGTTTTGTAAGAGTTGTAACCAGAGATGTCTCCTTATCATAATAGGTCACTCATTCAAATAGGTTTCTAATTTGGACAGGATTGTGGGAAATCAGGATTTTCTTTCGTTGCAAAGACCAAACTGAACACCAAATCATTCCTACTATTTGTATCTCTGGTTTCTAGTCAATATTTTATACAAAGATTAACTTAATATAGCTATTTCATTTTAAACATGAAGACTGACATGTTAAAATATGAGGAAGAATTGATACTAGTTTTTCATATTTCAGTATAATTCTCTTTGTGATTGTAACCTTCTATAAATTGAAGATGAAAATGAAGTTTCTTATGGACACTGCATTTCAAGCTCTAGGCAAAAATGTGACACAATTTAACCAAAAAAAGAGGGTCTATAAGTTTCTATGCAAGTGAAAAATAGATAATATTTATGTTATTAATCCTATGAGAGATGTTATTTCTCGTTCTAAATCCCTATATGTGTATTTATGATACTTTGGAGAGACAAACATTCACTCTGACATCTGCCTTAAGTATCAAAAAAAACAGAATGAAAGTGTGAGAAGAATAAAGCCAATGTACTAGGCTTATTTTTGAGAAATATGAGCCTAGACCTCTGAACCTAATATATATGTTATATGTTGCTAACCATCATGTGATAAAGAAGAAACAAGTCTCCAGGAATGTGTGTGGGCTAGTGCTGAACCTGGACAGGTTTCTATGCTTCCTGCAAATATTCCTGGCTATGCCATAAATCCCAGCAAGGTGAACTAAATTTCTTGGCCACTGTTCATCCTGTTTGCAGCTCATCCTGAGGGTTCGTTGGAAGCTCTCACGGAGGATGCTAATCTTTCAGGCTTCTGAGCTCACACAGTTCTTTATCCTTTTGAAAGCACACATCTCACCAGCTGAAATCTGTCATTATTTCCTTAGGGAACCAAATCTAAACACTAGACCTTCTCTCCCTGACTGTAATTAAACCTGGCGGGCAGGTCACCAGTGCCACTGGGTCAGGAAAGAGAAGAAAAAGGAAGTGAAAGAAATGGTATTTATTTCTTGGCTGGCCCCAGTGCTTCTCTGAGAGGTAGACTCTGGCAGCCACACAGTGGAGTTCCTGTACCCAGAATATTCATGCTTGCTTGGGGTCTGCCAGCTGGCTCCAAAAAGGTTCTTTCCAATTGAGGTCTTGCTTGCTCACTCAGCACTTGAAACTGAAGCACTTTGCTGGTGGTCTATTGCTGCCCCAAAAGAACTTTCCCTAATTCGCCACCTCCAATTATAAAATACTAGAGCTTGTCATACTTTAACAGGTATCAGAATCACTTGGAAGCCTTGTTAAATAAAGACTCCTGAAATCTATTCTCAAGACTTTGATTTAGTGGGTCTAGAGTTAGGCCTGAAATTTTCCATTTTTTCTTTTCTATGTATTCATTTATTTTTCTTAATTGACAAATAAAAATTGTATATATTTATCATGTACAACATGAGGTTTTGAAATATTACACACATATATTTCAAATATAAGTGGCTAAATCAAGCTAATTAATATATGAATTATATGTTAATATATAGTTATATTTTATATTATATAGATATTATATTGCTATATGTTAATATATATTAGATGTCAAATATATGCAGCTAAAGCATCTAATTAACATATATTATCTCATATACTTATTTTTTGTGGTATGAGAACTGTTAATATCTACTCTTTGGGTAATTTACAATAATACATTTTTATTAACTCTAGTGACCATGTTGTATAATAGAGTTCTTGAACTTATTCCTCCAATATAACTGAAATTTTGTATCCTTTGACCAGCATCTTCTCAACCCACCCTGCTAGCCCCTGGTAAACACAACTCCAATCTCTGCTTCTAATAGGTCAATTATTTTAGATTCCACAAACAAGGGAAATCATGTGGTATTTGTCTTTCTGCACCTGGCTTATTTCACTTACATAATGTCCTCCAGGTTCATCCACATTATCACAAATGACAGGATTTCTTCTTTTTTTTATTATGGAACAGTATTCCATTGTGTATATACACCCCATTTTCTTCATTTATTTGTTGATGGACACTTAGATTGATTCTGTATCTTAGCTATAATGAATAGTCCTGCAATAAACATGGGAGTGCAAATATCTTTTCAACATACTGATTTCATTTCTTTTGAATATATACCCAGAAGTGGGATTGATGGGTATGATATGATAGCTCTATTTTTAATTTTTGAGAAATTTTCAAACTATTTTCCATAATGGCTGTACTGAGAATTTGCACTTCTAACAAAATCCCAGGTCATGCAGATGTTGGTGGTCCACAGCTACAAAAGACTATGGATGATTGATCATTTTTTCCTTAGTCACCCAGATATTAGTGTCTAATTTTAAAGTTAAACATGTCTATTAGATTAATTTTTACAGTCATCAATTTGCATTCTTCTTATCCTTACTGCTTCATTTCTATTTCTTATCTTATATGACTTTCATTGAAGAGGAGGAGTATTTATTAAATTCAATAACTGAAACTAAGGTTTTGAAATTTTTCTACTAAGTAATGAGATTTGAAGCTATCTACATCAAGCTTTATTCTGTTGTAGAACATAAAGAACAGGTAAGACCCCCAGAAAAAGTTACTAGAAGTGACCTTTGTAATATTTGCCCAATTGAATAAGAAATGTTGAATTAATAGATTCAGATTCATACCTCCTGCAATACAGTGGGGTCCAAATGTAATCTCTGCCCTCTGACAAAGAATTTCCCTGATTCTGTCTCACCTGTGTTTAGTTTTGGTCTAAATGCCTGGGGGTGCTACCTCACTACGCCACTAGTTGGGCTTCTTTATGTTCCATTTGGGCTGGAAGAAAAAGAGAGAAAGCGAAAAGGATGTGGTTTGCCTTACCCTGCCTTATCTCAAGGTCCTTACTCCTGAGTTTGGGGTGTGGTACAAGAAAGAATGAGAATATGACTGAGATGCCCTATATACACTGAGAAGTGTATGTAGCTAGTCTTGCCTTACTATCAAATACTGAACTTTTCATTCATTTGCAACTATTTTTAGTATATCAGTACAATTTCTCTTAGGTTTCAATGTAGTTAAGGCAGTCTATATGCTGTATCAAATACTGATTCTAAACATGTTATTTTCCAGCCAGCCTCTCTCTCTCCCAAAGAAAATGTAGTATAATGTAATTGAGTAGAAGTAGTGTTTTTAGAAAGATAACCTTAAATCCTCTAGGATTTATAAAAAATTAAAAATAAAGCCTTTGCAGGCTTGGCATGGTGGCTCACTCCTGTAGTCCCAGCCCTTTAGGAGGCTGAGGCAGGTCAGGAGTTTGAGACCAGCCTGGCCAACATGATAAAGCCCTGTATTTAGCCAGGCATGGTGGTTGGCATGGTGCTATGTGCCTTTCATCCCAGCTACTTGAGAGGCTGAGGCAAGAGAATCACTTGAATCCAGGAGGCAGAGGTTGCAGTGAACTGAGATCACACCATTGCACTCTAGCCTGGGCAACAAAGGCAAAAAAAACTCCAACTCAAAAAATAAAAAAATAGATAAAAAATAAGGTCTTTGCAAACATTGACACTTTATTAGTAGCACATTTTTGTCGCATACTTCACAGCTCATTGTGGCATGCTAAAATGTCTGGGCTTTTATTTGAGTCCTTAACTTTGGTTACTTGCTGGTCATCATCATTTTGGTGAAAACTTACTTTTTATTATATGTAGATTTTTTTGATCTTCTGTTTCGCCGCAGCCTTCTCATTTCTCTGAAAATTACTGCTCATATGGATTGAACTTGAAAAATATCAAGGTCTCAAAGAAGGCATGAAATATTTGGAAAGTAAAGAAGAATGTATTCTTGGGAAGTAAGAAAATGTCATTAGAAAGTATGACTTTGAATAGGATCCATTATCTATCATCCAGAGCTATCAATCTGCTACCTTTTTAAAGCAATTTACTTGAAAGTGAGACAGACAGAAAACCCATATGGTTGAAAGAGGCACAAGATAGACAAATATACCCAAATCTATATCTATGTATGTATGTATGTATGTATCTATCTATCTCATCTATGTATCATCTCCAGAATAAAAGAAAATAGAGGGATATTTTAAAGAGCAGCTGCTGTTTTGAAAAATACAATTAAAGTGAAAGTAAGATTAAAAGGTTTAAATATTTGTTATACATTAAAAACGCTATCCCCATCAAGCTACCATTGACTTTCTTCACAGAACTGGAAAAAACCACCATGAACTTCATATGGAACCAAAAGAGAGCCCGCATAGCCAAGTCAATTCTAAGCAAAAAGAACACAGCGGGGGAACATCACACTACCGGATTTCAAACTATACTACAAGGCTACAGTAATCAAAACAGCATGGTACTGGTACCAAAACAGAGATATAGACCAATGGAACAAAACAGAGGCACCGGAGGCAACACAACATACATACAACTATACAATCTTTGATAAACCTGACAAAAACAAGCAATGGGGAAAGGATTCCCTGTTTAACAAATGGTGTTGGGAAAACTGGCTAGCCATGTGCAGAAAGCAGAAACTGGACCCCTTCCTGACACCTTACACTAAAATTAACTCCAGATGGATTAAAGACTTAAACATAAGACCTGGGACGATAAAAACCCTAGAAGAAAATCTAGGCAAAACTATCCAGGACATAGGAGTAGGCAAGGACTTCATGAACAAAACACCAAAAGCATTGGCAACAAAAGCCAAAATAGACAAATGGGACCTAATCAAACTCCACAGCTTCTGCATGGCAAAAGAAACAGTCACTAGAGTGAATCGGCAACCAACAGAATGGGAAAAAATTTTTGCAGTTTACCCATCTGACAAAGGGCTGATATCCAGAATTTACAAAGAACTCAAACAGATTTACAGGAAAAAAACAAACAAGCCTATTCAAAAGTGGGCAAAGGATATGAACAGACACTTTACAAAAGAAGACAATATATGAGGCCAACAATCATATGAAAAAATGCTCATCGTCACTGGTCATCAGAGAGATGCAAATCAAAACCACATTGAGATACCATCTCACGCCAGTTAGAATGGTGATCATTAAAAAATCTGGAGACAACAGATGCTGGAGAGGATGTGGAGAAAAAGGAACACTTTTACACTATTGGTGGGAGTGTAAATTAGTTCAACCATTGTGGAAGACAGTGTGGCGATTCCTCAAGGCCTTAGAAATAGAAATTCCATTTGACCCAGCAATCCCATTACTGGGTATATATCCAAAAGACTATAAATTGTTCTACTATAAGGACACATGTACATGAATGTTAATTGCAGCACTGTTTACAATAGCAAAGACCTGGAATCAACCCAAATGCCCATTGATAATAGACTGGATTGGAAAAATGTGGCACATATACACCATGGAATATTATGCAGCAATCAGAAGTGATGAGTTTGTGTTGTTTGTAGGGACATGGATGAATCTGGAGAACATCATCCTCAGCAAACTGACACAAGAACAGAAAATGAAACACCGCATATTTTCACTCATAGGCAGGTTATGAAGAATGAGAACACATGGACACAGGGAGGGGAGTACTAAACACTGGGGTCTATTGGGGGGAAAAGGGGAGGGTCAGTGGGAGGGGGAGGTGGGGAGGGATAACCTGGGGAGAAATGCCAAATGTGGGTGAAGGGGAGAAAGGAAGCAAACCACACTGCCATGTGTGTACCTATGCAACTGTCTTGCATGCTCTGCTCATGTACCCCAAAACCTAAAATGCAATAAAAATTAAAAAATAAAAAAATGCAACTTTTTGCTTTTTTCCTAGTCTGTACTACATATAAAAATTGGTCCCAATTATTTGTGCTCAAATTATTTCAGTGCATAAGATACCATGCTGAAATGTGCCAAATGTTCTCCTGCTTTATAAAGGTTAGAATGTCACTCTTTCATGCGATGAAATAAATATTTATTTTTAATTTGTTTATTTTATTCCCTATGGCAGACTCTGTTTCAGAAAATCAAAGAGAAGAATACAGTTCTGCTTGCAAAGCTTACAACCTGGAAAAGCCATGGGTTTGGGGAGAGAGAAACAAATACCTGTGATATTAGACAATATAGGGGTTCTTGTCACAGTAGAGGAGAGAAATGACAAGAAGCAGTCAAGGGGATAGGAGAAAAATCAATTAGTGTCACTCATGCTAAGCTAAGGCAGGACATAGGCAGTGGTGTTCAATACTGCAGATAGGTTGAAAGGGATGAAAATTCACAATAGATACCTGTAATTGGAGATCACAGGTCACTACTCTCCTTAAATACAGAATTTTCAGCAACCAGTTGGGACTGAAGCCCATTGAAAGTAGTTGAGAGTAAGCTAGTAGTGGGACATGGCAGCAAGTCTTTTAAAATATTAGAGAGAAAAAGATAAAATGGCAGTTTTGAAGATAACAGATTTGAGGGAACACATAGGCTAGGTGAGAACTAAAAATGTTTGTAGGCAAGGAGAAAAAGCCAGGAGAAGTCTAATTTGAGGATGAAAAGGTTAAAAAATACAAAAGCAAGTCCTAGAAGTTGGATATGTGAACATAGAAGAAATGTAGAAGAAAGGAAGTCTCTTCTTTATCAGGAATTTGGAGGGGATTAGGAGGCTGGTAGAGACTAAAGGAAAACATACAGCCAAAGAGATTTGAGGGAGAAACAAGGGATACTAAAGGAATAATAAAGGCCTGAGGTTTCTGAGCAAAGTTGAAGTTGAAGAATCTATTAGATCTATCAGTTTTCATGAAAAAAGTTAGAACGAGCTGTTCAGCTCTAGAAAAATAAGTGATTCGCCATACCCTTGCTATGCAGTAATGAGAGTCCAGCTGAAGTCAGTGAGCATGAACTTGTAATAAACCAAGGCTTGGATTCCTGAGACTAAGTGCAGACATGGAAGGCAGCATGAGCTTCCCCTGGCTGTTAGCTGATGCTATGTTCATGGCTACACTGTGACCCTCTGATGAAAAGTCATTTAGGATGTCAATAAAGGCACCATGAGACTAGAAGTGTTAAGAGACGTTTGAAACGTTCAACAGAAAAATCACAAGGATAGAGAGCTGCCTCGGGTACAGAATGTAAAGTCCAACAAAGGGGAATTAAGAGTCCGAGAACTCTGAAGTGGAGCAGTGTCACTTCTATTGGGAAGAATAAAGTACAATGAGGCCAGACACAACAGTCAGCACCATGGATGATCAAATCACTCACACTGATGATGGGCTGTAATGGAGAAAAGGATTGTGAGCTATGTGCTAAAATAATTGAAGTAAAATAGAAAAGAAAATTAGAGGGACACTTGGCATGGAAAAATAATGAAAAGTTGCCCCAAACAAAGGAATATAAGTGACTCAACAGTCTACTCCTGAACATGTGCAATATAAATGAGAAAAGTGGGAGAGCACAGGGACAAAAGACGGCTGTAAGAATAGGTAGAAAATAGCATAAGCAATAGCGTCAAAGTCACATTGTTTTTGATATGAGAGGAATGAGCTAATTACTAGGTTAGGTTGGTGCAAAAGTAGTTGCAATTTTTGCCATTACTTTTAATGGCAAACTTTAATGACAAAAACAGCAATTACTTTTCACCAACCTATATCTTTCAAATCTCTTTAAAATGTAAAATTTTACAGTGAAATATATATCAGAAGAGGAAACATAACTGATGGATGATGATGTAAAAGTTATCTTGAGGTGACAATGAGCTAAAAACATAGCTTTCTTATGAATGAGACCTGAAAATGAAGAGAAAGCTTATTCATTCACTGACTCAACAAATATTTATTGAGCACTGAGCACATGTCACATGCTTGGAGGTATGACAATGAACAGGTATGTAGGACAACAGTTATAGTCCCTGCTCTCATGCAGCTTACTATCTAAAGTACAAGTCAGGGAAGACCTTTTGATTTCTTAGGGAAAACTTTGGAAGATCAGAACATAGGTGCTTTCGGTGTATTCTTTCTGTCGGTATTTGTTAAGCAGTAGTGAATTCTGTGTCAAGCACTGTTTTGAATGTTTGGAACATGTTGGGGAGAAAAACAAATAGCTTCTGTTCTGCTGGAGCTTATAGTCTAATGCCAATGGCAGTTGTTGATTAAGTATATAATTAGAAAGAGTGATAATGTCTTAAAAAGAAAAATACTAAGTATAATGGGAACAAATAAAGGCACTGATCTCTAAGAGGAATCAAAAAAGGTTTTCATAAAAAGTGGCATTTGAGCTAGATTTGAATACTAAATAACAGCTAGCAAAGAGAAGTGGGTAAAACGGTTATGGTTAAGCACAACCTGTTCTAAGACCCTGAGCAGGAACCGAGGAAAACCCAGCATGGTAAGCGGTGGTGGGCCAAATAAGTAGAGACAAAGGGAAAACAGCAGAGGCAAACAGGCCAGGTCAGGGAGCCACTGAAAACCATATTAAGAATTTTAGTTTTTATTCTAAGAGCAATGGGAAGGAATTGAATGATATTAAGCAGTATGATTAAGTGATATGATCAAATTTTACAATTTTCTTTATGCATGGTAAATAGATTGAGGGGTAAAAATATACATTAAGAGCCCAGTTAGGAGACAATTGTGGTAGCGTATGTGAACTGTGATGTCGGCTTGTCTAGTATGGAGACAGGCAGATTAGAGAAATATATCCAAGTACAACTGACAAAATTGGGTTTGAAGGTCCAGCGGGGAGCCGACTTCTGAGAGTCTGGCAGGGGCCAGAAAAAATTTATATGAAGGAGCGGATAGTAAAGATTTTAAGCTTTTCAGCCTCTGTGGTCTCTGTTATAACTGTTCAACTCTGCTATTGTAGTACAAAAGCAGCCAGAGCCAATATGTAATATGCACAACTATGATACAATTACTCATTATTTATAGATGTTGAAATTTGAATTTCACATAATTTTTATGTCATGAAATATTTTTATTTTAAATGTTTTCAACCATTTTAGAATATTAAAACCATCCTTAGCTCAACAGTCATGTACAATCAGGCAGAAAGTTGGATTTGTCCTACAGCGCTGTAGCTTTTCAACCTGTGGGCTACGGCAACAGAACAGAAGGTGTTGCTACGTGCTGAAATACTGGAAGGGATGCAAGAAAACATTCATGAATTGAGAGATGTTTACTGTAGGAAAACTAAGTTCTAAAAAGCCTACAAAAATAACTGTTAGAACAGCGGATATGAATGAATTGTGATGGAGAAAAAAATATATAGCTTTCAAATTACTTGATTAAAAAAGGGAAATGGATGGCATCCAATTCTGGGGGAGAAAAAAGGGAAATGGAAATTAACTGGAATTAAAAGAGTGGGGTTTTAGGAATCTTCTGCAACTATGTCATTAACGGTCTATGAATAAATAACTTTTGGCATAATAAAATCTATGATAAAGGTTTGGATATTAATTTCATATATCACTTAGTGAGTAATAAGCTGTCATTGACAATCCAAGCAGCTTCGCCCTCAGTTTAGGACTATTACTCAGCTGGAGCCACTGGTCATCCATAATTAGGAAGTGATTTGTGCATCTTTTATCTCCTCTTGGACAAACCATAGAGGCTCCAGCCTTGGATAAAAGTGCCTCATATGTTGACAAAAGTGGTGAATTTGGCAGGGTGAGGGATTTCGATTCCAGAAGCTGAAGCTTCCTTAGTGACTCAGTGGCAAATTATGATATAAGTAGCATAAAATAAAAGTCTGTTTTGCTCAAAATCACCTAAAGCACGTTTTTGTCACTAATTTATTTTGTTACCTTGAGAAGGCAAGAGAACTAAAAAGCACCAACTGTCTACTGTTTACCAGACATAAAATATACAATTTTAATTAAACCTTTCATGGCATTCCTAGCAAGTAATTATTATTATTCCCATTGCACAAAAAAGAACTCCAAGACTCAGCAAACTTCAGTAACTTGTCTAAGTTTATATAGTTACTAAGACAGAATTCAAACCTGGTTCTGTTTAACTCCAAAATTCTTGCCCTTGTACAAAGCCAGATTGGCTTCTTGAAATTCAGTTTGCTCATCTGTAAAGATAAGGAATGTTGTGAAATGATTTCTCATGTCTTTTTGGTCTCCAGCACTCTATAATTTTAGATACATAGAGGCATGATGGCCATGGGCAGCAAGAGAAATGGAAATACATAATGTGCCTTACCTTGTGACATAATTTTTCTTACAATTTAATACTATCTTCTAAAATTATGAGCTGAATACATGTTTAAATTCAAAGTTACAGGGTGATACTACTTCAGATTTCGAATCAAAAACTGTCAATGATCCAGATAGGCAATACGAGCACTGGGTATTTATTCTTTTCAAACTTTGCCAAAAAAATTTTTAAATAAAATAAAAATTATACAATGTGCCAGCAACTATGTTAGTTATTTAAATTATTAGGTTAAAAAAGCGACTAATTGGGTTTTTAGTCTGACACTTTTTTAAACTGACAAATAATGAAAGCTTTAGAAGTGATTTTATTCTCTTTACTGCTATTAGCTAAGTACTTTGTACTTTGATGGAAAATTGGACTTGTCAAAATATTTCCCACACGATCACTGGGTAGGAGGTGGAAGGAAAGACAGAAAGAATGAACCGGGTAGGACCCTCCAATGAGGGGTAACCATGCATAACAATATTCCAGGAAAGTTTCTACACTGAAAAGTGTTTCTAAGCAGAATGTTAAACATAAATGGACATGGGCAGCAACCATCATTTTGGGAAATCCCTGTGTAGACATTTACTAAATATTATAAGTATACTTATTTTTATTTGTATTTGTAATATATGAGAAACTAATATGAAAACTATAATATACTCCACAAATATGATCAAGGGAAAAAAGAATGCAGGCTTTATATTGGAAGAGGGGAAAAGAAAGGAAAGAGAAAGGGAAGGAGAGAAGGAGGAAAAAAAAATGAAATTTTTTGCCAACTTCTAAGTTCCCTTTTCAAAGGTTTTGGATTTTCTTCTTTACGCCTAGCTGAACCTTTGCTTTGTATGTTAGATTGCATGTGCTTAAACCAATAAAAGTCTTATAATGAGTTGTTGTCATTATTGTTGTTTTGCAATGGAGGCATTTCTTTTCCCTTTTTCCATTATTTTGAATTCATATTTATTAGGAGTTTAGACGCATCAAAAAAACTCACAGAAAATTTCCATAGCACTATGATTTCAACCGTGAACTTTATGTGTAAGTGTTCCATAGCAACCGTGAACTTTATGTATAAGTGTTCTTATATATTTTGGAATTCCTAGAATGTATCTCCAGGGTCACTTGTCAATTACTATATTTTGAAGATAAGTGACATTTGCAAGCATTATTTTTATTATATTTGAAGCAGAACAAAACAAAACAAAATACCACACATTTTAATACTTTAAAAATGTTTGAAATCTAACATCAAACATAAAAAATGCAAAGAAGCAATATTGTTTTCTTTTCCTTGCTGTAAGTAAGCTAAAGTCTGTAAGTTGTCATTGACGACATTTAAAAAGATATCTTCTCAGATATTTTGTTTACATCTTAAACACATCCAAAAGGGCCTGACATGGCAGCTCATACCTGTAATACCAGCACTTTGGGAGGCTGAGTCAGGCAGATTGCTTGAGGCCAGGAGTTTAAGACCGGACTGGCCAACATGGTGAAACCACACCTCTACTAAAAATACAGAAATTAGCCAGGCATGGTGGCACTCACCTGTAATCTCAGCTATTCAGGAGGCTGAGATAGGAGAACCCAGGAGGCAGAGGTTGCAGTGAGTCAAGATCACACCAGTGCACTCCAGCCTGGGTGATAGAGTAGACTGTTTCAAAAAATAAAAACTAAAAGTTAAATAAAAATAGAAGACATCCAAATGATTCAGCTAATTCTTATTCATATTTAAGGATAGTATTCCAGAGCAAAGTATAAGAGCTTAATTTGTTAAATTCTTCTATCCCACAGCCTGCCAAGCCAAGGGTTGAAGACCAGACTTGCCCAAACCCACAGAAGGTGGGAAGATTTCATATGGCTGGGCATGAGAGCTGAGTGTTTCTGTCCTGGTTGGATATGTAGAGAAAGGGACAGTTAAATGCACAGCTTTTTTGATTTTCAGTTCTCCCTGACATTTAGGAAAATACAGCTTTCTTAACATGTGTGAAAATAGCAGATTACTGAATAACACCTGAGAGGCTATCAAATAAATATTTTCTGCACTTTCGATTTCTTTATTATGCCTCAAGTTAATTTATCTTCCATAGAAAAGGTTGGGTAAAATTAGCTGCAGAAGTGCAAGTGACTCTAAATCCCTGAATATTGTAAGGATATGTGTAAGCAAGTAATAATTATGACTTATTCTCTGTCTTTCATGCCTGCTTGCTTAGTCAGGGGTGATTAAAGCTTAATCAGCTTGGAACATGGTTATTGTAAATATCATAAATAGATATACTAATTTAAACTCTGAATAAAGCATGAATTGCTGCATGATTTTTATCAAAAAGGCAAGGTATAACTCATCACTTCCTTTGTCTTAAGTAAATGACCTAAATACCATGCTGCACCCACACTAAGATTAAATCCAAATATGTCCTCTTACTTGTCCATCTTTTCTATCAAGTCATCCTATTTTATTCTTCGGATGAGTCCTGTGATTTTTTTGAATGGGTCAGAGCCCATTATGGGTTATTTCATTTCTGTGATACCAGTAAAAATGTTGGATTCAGTTTTTTAAAAATTATTATTAAATTATCTAAGTAGGTAAGATAAGTGAAACAACTGGGGATTTTGGGATTTTGTTTTAAATTTACAGTATTTGAAGACCTGTTTCAGTTTGCCAAAGCAACTTATACTTAAATATAATTGCTTTTCTTAATTGCTCCAAATAATTTCTCAAGTTTCTGATTTTCCAAGCAATACGGTATTTATCATAAATCCCTTACAAGTCTAGAACAGAAACAATATTTTAATTAAAGAGTTTTTTCTGTTACTTTTCTTCTAAAGATAATAGTTTTCATGACATATTTGAAACATTCTGGGAGTAAAATATGATTGACATAAGGCAAAATTATAATTTTTGAGGATGATATGACAAAGGAATGTGTTTATTTCCAGATTCTCCACTCTGTAGAAGAATTTTGGTGTACAAATTCCTACATGTAGTGTTAAATTTGTTTTTTTGTTGTTGTTTTATTTCTCCCAAAGTGAGCATAAATGCTACTGGGAAAGAGAGGTCAACACTTTTGAATATAATCAAGATTTAATAGAATATATTATAATTTATATTTTATAATGCTCTGAAGTTGAAGCCAAAAGCTGCTCCTAACCTAGAATCAGGTTGAAATATGTTATTGTCTTGACTGAAACATTATTAATTTCAACCAGATCCTTTTTGTAATTTTTATACTTTTGTAATTATTTAAAAGTCAAATTATTTTAAATATATGGAAAAATTTGCTTTTCCTCTTTTTTATTTTTTGCAAAAACAATGGAAAAGTTAGAAAAGAAAGTTAAAGGAAATTTCATGTATATCTTCTGTTATACACTTTTGGTGATACAAAACATAATGTTATGCTATAGGTCATAAACAATTTGTATTTCCCTGAGATAGTAGAAATAGATAGGTACATTACTAAAGTGAAGTATTATGTTCTGAATTACTCCTTTTTAAACACAACTTTAGCACGAACTTTAATACCAAATTGTACTTCAAAATTTTAATAACAACAATATCGTGGTTACATATATTTTTAAAAAATATACATTTGTATATGCATCCATTTTAAATACATGTTGCTGCTTTTCTTATTCAAATGATTTTTAATCTAAGTATCTGCCTTGGATTTTTTTAGCCTTTATAAGAATGTGGAAAAGAACCACTTTATTGTACCTGGTAAATACAGGTTACATTCTACAGTGTCATGGGGAGCTAATGATTTCTTTGTAACTAGTACAGCTGTTCCTAACAGAGTTTGAACTTTTCTTGTAGATATGAGTCTGATAGATAGAAAAACCATAGAGCAGTCAGGCTTACCTGGGTCCTGAACATTTAAAAGACTGTCCCAAGAATACTGGCAGCACCCAGATGATAGTCTGCACCTTTCAACAGTCACTGTATTCATTCCTGGGAAACCAGCATCAGGCTGAGAATTCTCTACAGAGCATTTGGCAGCCAGAGACTGATTCCAGCCCTGAAACCAATGTTCTCCAAACTTCATTTACTCCTTAAGAGAATATGAAAATATCTATGACCTCTTGCAGAAGTTTAAGTGACATCTAAAATTTGTTCAAAATGTAAATATTCTGTAACTTCCAACTTTTCTTAAATATTAATCTTTTTTTTAAATTTTTTATTGGATTTTAGGTTTTGGGGTACATGTGCAGAACATGCAAGACAGTTGCGTAGGTACACACATGGCAGTGTGCTTTGCTTTCCTTTTTCCCTTCACCCACATTTGGCATTTCTCCCCAGGCTATCCCTCCCCACCTCCCCCTCCCACTGGCCCTCCCATTTTCCCCCAATAGACCCCAGTGTTTAGTACTCCCCTTTCTGTGTCCATGTGTTCTCATTTTTCATCACCCGCCTATGAGTGAGAATATGCGGTGTTTCAATTTCTGTTCTTGTGTCAGTTTGCTGAGGATGATGTTCTCCAGATTCATCCATGTCCCTACAAACGACACAAACTCATCATTTCTGATTGCTGCATAATATTCCATGGTGTATATGTGCCACATTTTTCCAATCCAGTCTATTATCAGTGGGCATTTGGGTTGATTCCAGGTCTTTGCTATTGTAAACAGTGAAATATTAATCTTTTATATTGTTTTAAAATTGATTAAAATTGTCATGTTATTTTTAAATGCATCTTATGAAATTTAGGTAAGAAAGTGATTTAATTTGCTGTCATCAGAAATCTAAGAAAATAGCAATTCATAAGTGGACTATTGATTAATAGCTGAAAAGTTTACATCTTCCCTCTTTTTTAAGCCTATTGTAAAATTTTTCTTTCTCACCCAGTTTTATCCAAATTTTATATAATTAATGCACAAAATATAATTTTATTCTATTTTTTAAATCCTCTGCTAATGACACTGCTATATTTCTTTGCAGCAAAAATATAGAAAAAAATAATTTTTAAATTTCCCAACAGGTTTTAAATGTTAAAAAATATTTCTTCTGTAATATTACAATTACTATTAGTAATTGTATTGACAAGTATACATTAAATTTAAAGGAATAAAAGTATCTTTTAATAGGCTTAGGTTTTTTTCCTCATAAATCTGTATCTGAATGTTACTTATTGCTAGAATAAATTAGAGTTTGATAGTGCTTCTATTCTTGTCATTTTAATTGAGGTAATTGCTAAAACAAACAAACAAAACCCTATTTATAAATGAGAATAAAAAAACTTTTTAAATTACAGTTATGGCATTTAATTCTTGGACCTTTACACAACTTTTGTGCCAAAAACTGCATATTGATCTGTCATGAAAAAGTACTTTTAAAGATCTACCAGATAAAAATTTGTTTGGCTCCTTCTTCATTTCAGCAAAAAGCAAAGAATTAGAGGCCCTCTAGGATTTGTAATCCAGACATGAAACTTTGCCTCTTCCACACCTACACCAGCTGAAGCATTTTTCCCTCCAAGACAATGTTGCATAATAAGATTCCAGGTGGAGGAAAAGCATGGCTTCTTTGTAACTACAGACCCTTTTTTTTTTTTTCTTTTTTTTTGAGACGGAGTTTTGCTCTTGTTACCCAGGCTGGAGTGCAATGGCGCGATCTCGGCTCACCGCAACCTCCGCCTCCTGGGTTCAGGCAATTCTCCTGCCTCAGCCTCCTGAGTAGCTGGGATTACAGGCACGCGCCACCATGCCCAGCTAATTTTTTGTATTTTTAGTAGAGACGGGGTTTCACCATGTTGACCAGGATGGTCTTGATCTCTTGACCTCGTGATCCACCCGCCTTGGCCTCCCAAAGTGCTGGGATTACAGACTTGAGCCACCCCGCTTTTAGGAAAGAATTTGCATGATATGTGTGGCTCTGAAACCATCCTTAACACTACCCATGCTCTTAGAAAGTCTTTGTGAACCTCCATATGAGTACCTTTGTTGAGGACCACTGTCTTGCATCTGTGGGCCCCTGGTGACCTAAGAAGTATTAAAGAAAAAATAAATAGTAAGATCGGCTCTTTTCATTGCATGCCTACTAATGGTTTTTCTCTAACATATTAGTTTGTGATTATTTCTTAAAACCCTCACACATAGATAAAAAACACAAGTCAGTGTACTCTACCAAGAAAGGCCTGGATCTGAGAGTGCAAAAGCATAGTTTCAACTATTAGCTATATTCCTAACTGGCCTCTGGAAAACATCGCCACGTTTCTCTGGGCCTCAGTTTTCTCATTTGAAGGCTGGGACAGTGCTTCCCAAAGCTAAATGAGACGACTTTAGGTGGTACACTTCCAAACTTGATTTGATACACATGTCTCTAATTATCAGGGAAAAATAGTCTACTAAATCCATGATCCTTGAATATAGTTTTTAAGACGTTATCTAAAAGATATTTTAGGATGGAAAATGAGAACACATGGACACAGGGAGAGGAGTACTAAACACTGGGGTCTATTGGGCGGAAAAGGGGAGGGATAACCTGGGGAGAAATGCCAAATGTGGGTGAAGGGGAGAAAGGAAGCAAAACACACTGCCATGTGTGTACCTACGCAACTGTCTTGCATGCTCTGCTCATGTACCCCAAAACCTAAAATGCAATAAAAAAAATAAAATTAAAAAAAATTTTAAAAAAACAAAGATAATCTATTTAGAAAAATATTAAATAACTAGATATGTTAAAATCCATGTGTAGAAATTAATGAAGTTTGTAAAATACCAGAATTACAATTCCCATGTTTCCATCAAGGTCTAGCATTATATAATTTTATAAAAAACATTTGGAAGGGAAAAAAAAGGAAGGGACAAAACAAGGAAGGAAGAGGGAGAGTTAGGGAGAAAGGACTTTAAGAAGGATATATATTTCTAGATAGACTTGTAAAACCCGGTGGTCAGGGATGGCAAATAGCATCCCACGCAAGAAAGTTCAAAAGGCAAGTACAGGCAAATTATTCAGTTAAGCAGTAATGAATAGATGCTTTAAAGGCAGAATACCAATTATGCAAAGCAGGCTTTCTTGACTCTTGAGCTTGAGCTAAAAATCTTTACCATATCATATACCCAAGCCATGTGGAAATTTTAGTAATTATCCAGGCAAGGCAGGCAAATAAAACTTAACCACAAGCCTCAGAGGACTGAGTTACATGCCTACATAGGCTGTCTTTACCAATAGAATTATCCAGGTAATCTGATAACCTCCTTTTCACATGGTCTGTGTTGCCATAGCCAATTTCCTATGCCAGAATTTTAATCAGGATAGCTTACAGAGAATACATGCTCTGCAAATAGTGTTAAGTTTTTCCTGGTTATTAAAGAAATTCAACTTTTAAAAAAGGTTATTCATTATTCAGAGATAAAGAATAGGCTGAATTAATGAGTATACATATCTAGGATATGTGTAAATGCATCCAGCTATTAATGATAGGATATTTTTAGCTTCATTATTTTTCTTATGTTCAATGTTCCTGTATTTTTTGATAATATATAAAGAGTAGAATCTAACTTTCCTTCCTCTTCCCTCTTGTGTCCTAATCCTTAAGATAAATAAAATGAAAATTTTTCAAACAAAAATATTTAGTGTGTACATGTACAGAGGCACACACACATGTATACACACAAATGAACACAGGTACACATAAACACCACCAAACAAAATTTATTTTAGAATTGCATAAATTGGAGAATGAATCAATCCAAGAAGCATATGAGAAATATTCTCAACTATGCCCTAAGCAAATTCCTTTCTTGTCCTCTTACCTTATACTCTAACAAAGGAAAATCACTCTATTTGGCCTAGTCTTCAGTGTTTTCCAGGTTCTAAGTGCCTTTTCTCCAGAAAACCACAGTAACTCTATATTTGTTCTTTTACAAAGCATTTTTCCACCCATTTTCTGTGTTTAATACAACAGTCTTATGGGATAGGAACACCTAAAGAAGTGGCCAATTTCTCTGAACATTTCCTTTTGCTAGAAAAATTTAGAATAATAAGAAAGCAACACTAACAACAGCTCCCATTTATTAAACACTATTACCACCTGGGAGTTTTTAAGTACAAAAATATTTATTATTCCTCACAACATTGAAAAGAAATATTATTTTATTTTATAGATCAGTAAGGGATGCTCTGAAGTTAACATCCTCAAGGTTATACACATACCAGTGGCAGAATCGGCGTTTGAACGTAAATTGATGTTTTTCTGAAACTAGAAGGACTTTCTTCTATTTCACCCCACTCCCTTACTAATGGTTCTCACTTAATGTTTGTTGAGTAAAACCTAATACTCAGACATGCTGTTTTCAAATGAGCACAATAGCAGATGTCAGTTCAAATCCCTTAGATAGTAAGAATTAAGTAGAAAGGGTTGGAAAATTTCCCAACTGACTATGAGTAATAGTGAGGTCATCTGGGTAATATATAAACCCATTCACACCAATTCTTCTCCAAATGCCCCAGAAGCATTATTACTTAGCAGAGCAGGCCAGAAAAGATTAACTGGCTGCCTCAAAGAAAGATGAGGAAAGAGGAGGTTTGCTCTAACATGGTCAGGTCACTCCGCTGCCACTACCATCCTGGAAGGGTCTCCTTTCAACAGGTGTCAGTCTTGGGGCTACTCCAAAGAAGAAAAAGAAAAGATAGGCAATGCACACTCTTCAAAAAATCTTTCCTTATTTATTCCTAAGTTGAAAGGAGAGAGTGTTAGCAGAATGTGAGTGTAGTATATTAAGAAATGAAATAAAACGGTTGACTTAGTGCAGTGTTTTCACTGTTCTGCTAAGAACGAAACACTTGGGTATATGCAAACTGAATGCTCTTGTATTTGCATTTTAAACGAGTATTGATCCATATAAAGATATCTGATGAAATGATAAAAATCATGCCAATAATTGAAGTTAGAATCTTCTTTATTTAGAACATTAAATAGCAAATTAAAACACCATAAGAAGCTGAAGGGGTTCTGTCAAAGGAAGACCGCCAATCTACCACCAGCAGTAGATTTCAGTTCCCCTAATTATCCAAGCATGAGGGAATGCTGGCAATATGAACATTCAGTGGCAAAATATCTGAGGATTCTGCTACCTAAACACATGCAGATTGTCATACTTATCATTACTATACTTTTTTTTTTTTGGCAAGTTCCAGGGTACATGTGCATACATTCTAAATGCTGATCTGTTAAACCTGTGGGCAAATTGTCAAAGACTTTGCCAAAAGATAACAGCAGAAAGCCCACATTCAAATGCTGGGAAAAAAAGGAATAGGCTCTTGACAATGAGGGAATTGGATAATGCTTATAAATCACACTTGGGAGGCACTTTCTTCATGTCCACCGGATCTGTAACATTCCTTGAAGCAGAGTATGGCATGTTTTATTCTTTTCTTTTTCTAAGTTAAGTAACAAGTTTAGAGTATTTATAAAATTTATTGGATACTAATTGTGTCTCAGGATCTATGTTTAGGACATTTATTTGCACTGTCTTATTTAATCCTCACAACAAGCTTATAAGGAAAACTCCATTATTACTCTATGCATTATGTGAGGAAATTGAAGATTAAAGATGTCAAGCATCAGTAGTCATGTGGCTGCTAAGTGAGCCTCTGAGAGTCTAGAACAGGTCAATCTGACTCCACACTCCTTTAGCACACACTGCGTTACATGATAAGAACACAAGGGAGTTGTCCAGGGCATCTAATCTTACACCTAACATTATTAATTCCAAAGTTCTTTATTTTTCCATACTCACATTCTCCTCTATGTTGAATCTAGTAGTGGATTGTATTAAAGGAAGGGCAGATTTTTCCTCTCTAAGAATGTCTACAGTGAAGATATTTACCCCAAGATGGTTTTCATCCAGACAGACAGAAGTATACGCATCAGGAATAAATATTTTCTGAGTACTTACCATCTGCCCCACACTACGATAACACCATTGTGTTCACTGAAATGAACTTGATGGCTTCTGGAATTCCAGGCAGCAACATGTTTCTCTAAATCCAATTAAAATAGGAACTCATAACCTTTTCAGCTTATGTGTTTACTGTTAACAGAAAGGGTGAAATAAAATGATTTCATTTCCTTTTCCACCATTTGAGGAGCAGAGGCAGAAAGCCCAGCTTCTTGACTTTGAGTCATTCACCTTGAACAGTAGGTTGGACAAACTGGTGGTCACCTTCAGGTCCCAACCTGTAGAGCAACCCACCTTGGAAAGCCTCATCATTCAGGAAGGTAAGCATGCCAGGCTCCACAAACCTGGACTTGCTGGTGAAAGGCCTCTCCAGCCAAGAACAGCACAGCCAGGAAAGGGTAGTGGGAGGTAGAAAGCAAGCTCAGAGCTGGCAAGTGGGCAGAGTGAGTCACCTCTTTGATGTGGAGTGGTTATTCCAAACACAGCAAAGGTGAGCAAGCATTTCCTTCCCCCGACTACCCTAACTACAGTGGCAACAGCCCCTTAGTGTAGGAAACTGAGTCACAGGCTAGGAAGATTTCAGAGATGCAGGAGGAAAATTGCTAGACTATACTGTAATATTAATTTTGCTAAGATAAATTTAGTGTCAGCCTGGTAAAATATCATTCTGCCTTATGTTCATAAACTAATTTTCCCTTTGTTTCCACAATCTTTCCTCACTGCTCCCTATTTTTAGTAGGGATGCCAATTGAGAGATATACATGTAGAGCAAGACCTTTCAGCAGAATTAACTCTCTTTAAAGGAATTTATGAATGTGAGTAAAAAGAAGACTGGGATTGTCTTATTAAGAGAATTGAAATGTCATTCAAAAAAAGATTGTTAAAACCACTGGTGGTTCTGGGAATGCCTGGTTGTTTCATAAGAACTGTTTGGGGTACTGGGTTATTCTAGAATCCACCTGCCTCAGCCTAAATGGATTTGCAGAAAACAGAGGAAAAGCACTGGTGTTCCCATTGCTTTCAACTTGGGGCAGAATTGTCTGTTGGTGTCTCAGCATGGCCCCTTCTTTATGCTCCCTGGAAGCAAGGCCCAGAAACGTAAGGGGTATGTTTTCTAGACTTCTTATAAGTAGTGCTCTGGTTTAGAGTCTTCTAACAAGAGACACTTGCAGGAGAAGGTGGAAGAGAGGCACCATTATTGCTCTGGAGTTAGTGAGCAGGTACAGGGTCCCTGGAAGATAGCAGATCTGAGGTTTTGCCAGTGACTTCGAGGGGTCTGCCTGCAAATCACTGACTTAGGTGCTTCAGGAAACGAAAGCCAGTGATGAAGGCTCCCTGCAATTCCTGCCCTACCTGATTTCCTGAATATTAATGGCCATTTCTCTAATTTTCTTGTCTTACAATGTTTTGTAATCCCTAAATTAAATTATTTCCTGATTGAATAGCTAAAGTGGTTTCTGTTTTTCACTAAACCCTACGTGTCACATACTTCAAAAGGTCAAAGAATGTATCCAACTAATTTACCTTTCATTAATTATTGAGCATCTTTTTTTATTTAAGAATTCATCTTTTTCAAACTTTTATATTTTCGTTGTGTACCAATTCTTGTGGCAATGACTTACAAAATTTACTATGGAGTCATGAGATATATTTCATGCTTCTCATGACATCTGTTGTACAATATTAACATATTAACAATATTAACATAACATCTATCCTGTGCCCTTGGAGTGTTCTATATGTTTAGTCTCTTCTTATGTCAGAAAATACAAACAGACACACATGCACAACCTGAGTTTTATTTTTTAAATTTAGTTGGCTTTGTCTAAATCTTTTCAGAGCAAAGAGTAGAAGGAGAGACAGAAATCACCTGAATTCTTAACAATAGCATCCAAGATTTTGAATCATATAGGCCAGAATAAAGAGGCAAGGTGAGACTTTCAGAGAAAATATAATCTTTGTGAATTAGTTGTTCTTCCTTTGCAAAGATCGGGCTTAGTCTTTTCTCCCTCTTGCCTCTCTTATATTTATTTTCATTTCCCAACCAACAAAGGAAGTATGCTTGATTTTAGACACTGCTTACCTGAAGCTCAATGTTGTGGGTAAGGGACTTGTTCTGAGCAGTTTAAATTCTAAGGCCTGCCTCATCATTACTGAATGAAAATTGAGTGAATAAAGTATCATGAGATTAATCAGTTTGACATGGTTGTATATGCTTTATTTTGCTTACCTAGGACATTGTAACTGAAAAAAAATGCTCTACAATTTCATGAATGATGTCATTTGATTGTGTGACTTCTCTAGAAAGTAATAGTTTAGATGTTCACTGCCCAAACTATATCATCTCTCTTTCCTTTGGGTGTGCTATGAGATTTCCAATGTAAATAAGATGTCAAAAACTGTAATCCCAGACCAAAGATGGCTTGCATATTTATCTATGTATGCATTCACTCATTTAAAAAACCATTAATGAAGTTTCTACCATATGCCAGCCTCTGTTCTAGGCACGGGGGACATAGCCATGAGCAAAATAAACTAAAATCTCCGTCTTTGAGTACTTTACATTCTGTTGTTGGAAGAGATAGAAAACAAATCAAATAAATAAAATGCATAATGTTAGATGAAGATAAGTGTTGTTTGAAAAAAATCAAGCAGGAAAGAAGTATGGGGAGAGGATATGATTTCAAATAAGGTGGTCAAGGAAGGTCTTACTGAGGTGAAGACATTTAAGAAAAGACAAGAAGGAAGTGAAGGAATGAGCTATGTAGCTTTGTAGGGAAATGGTACTCCTGGTGAGGAAAGTGCTAGTGCAATGGCCTTGAGACAGGAGACAGGAGACTGCACCACACAGCTCAGGAACAGCTGGGCCAATGTGGTGGTGGCAGAGCAAGTGACAGACAGAAGGGCTGTAGGACGGAGGTTAGAGAAGTAGCAAGCTCCTGTTTGTAGCCATTATGAAGACTTGAGAGATGTGTTCCGCTAATCCAAACACAGTCTAAAAATCATGTTTTCTATAACATTTTATTTCTAATACTCCTAAGATTTGGCAACACCACATTGTACATTACCACACTGTGACAGCAAAGCTGAGCCGTAGTTGCCCCTTGATATGATTTCAGGGCTTTCTTTCTTTCTTTCTTTCTTTTATTCTTTTTGAGACAGGATCTCACTCTGTCACTCAGGCTGGAGTGCCATGATACAATCTCAGCTCACTGCAACCTCCGCCTCCCAGACTTAAACCATCCTCCCTTCTCAGCATTCTGAGTACCTGGGACTACAAGTGCATGCCAATGTATCTGGCTAATTTTTGTATTTTTAGTAGAGACAGGGTTTTGCCATGTTGCCTGGGTTGGCAACTCCTGGGCTCAAGCGATCTGCATGCCTCTCAAAGTGCTGGGACTACAGGCATAAGCCACCAAACACGGCCCCCAGTGTTTCCTATTTCTGATATGCTCACACTTGGCCTGCTTTATTAGGACCTAAATTGATTTTTGTCTTGTGTCTTTATAAATGAGGGGTCAGTTGACAGCTGCTTTAGCCACTTCATAGCCGAAGTGTTGATGGAATGACTCTAGGTTTGGGGGGATATAGTCCTGAAAGCAGCTCCTTTTGGCTCCCTTTGGAGTCCACATTGTTCTATGAATAACCACAAGCCACATGTATTATTAGGTGACAAGATTTGCTGTCTCATCACAGCACTACACATTCAAGTGTCTGTCACCCGTGCACTCAGGAAGACATGTGGCTATGGGCCAGCACACTGCAAACTCAGTTGTTCTAGTTTCACTTTGGACATGCAGAGCTGCCCTTTGAAATGAGGCGAGGTTTTTTAAGTTTGTTTTTGTATTCAGAGTTCAGCTTTATTTAACAGATAACATTGAGGAATAGAGTTTAGTTGTGTATCCATGTGTATGTGTGTGGTTGACACGAGCAGGGAGAGAGTGTAAGAGAAAGGGTGTTTCCCATGATCAAATAAAAATAAAATATTCTGACTCTTTCACATTTGTGGCATGCTTTATCCTCTGTTAACTACCAATATCCAGGATTTGATCTGGACGGGTTGGAAAATCCCGAAGTCCTAAAAATGATCAGATGTCCTCTCTATGGATGATTTTCTTTTTTAAATGTATTACAAAATATGTTTATCCACACCTGATGACTCAGAAGCTATTATATTTTTATCTTCCTAATTCTGGTAGCCAAAAGTTACGGTTGAGTCATTCAAATGTTTCCTAAATGAGTTACAGAACGTACACTTAGTCATAATAAATGTCATTGTATACAGCAGACTTGTTCTGGGGCAGTACCAACTTGTGCCCAGGACATTTATGTATTTAGAGTTTTTTTTTAATTAAATGAACATGAGTACGAATTAATTTTATAGCTAACCTGAGTCATAGTAAGTCTGCTTTATAATATTTAAATCATAGTTTAGAAAATTCAAGTTGAAAACTTCAAAGTAAATTTAACTCAACATTTAAAATGACAAAGAGACATGGATATTTAATAATTCCTTTAAAATGATTCAGGCAGATAACTGATTCACCTTCAAATGATTGGCTTTGGTACTTCTCCCCTTGAGTGAGAAAATTGCTTAAAAGAACAGGAACTGCAATTTAAATCAATTTTAAAGAAGGTTCCTGGTTTTTTCAGGAATTATGTTTTCTCTGGCTCAGCAAGAGCTCCGCCACCAAGCCTACAGAAAGAGACTCTATCGTATAAACACTAAAATAACAGGATCTCATTGGGTATGAGTAAAAGTAAAGGTAATTGCAGCCATTGCTGCAGTAAAAGCAGAAAATGGAACATTTAGAAAAGGAATACACAGTAAATCGTCAATTTGAAAAATGCAAGACATATTTCTTACAATTCAATGACCACTCTTGACTTCCTAGGTTGGATTTCATGTGAGACAGACCCAGAGTCAGAGATATGTGTACTTGAAGTTTATTGCAGTACTTTTGGGAGTAAGGCCCAGGAGAGAGTGAAGAAAGAACTGGCAGAGAAAGAAGCTGAGCTGCAATTCAGTATCAGTGAAGGTCACAGTCGGTCCTGTGGGCAGCTCTGTAGCTGGGATGATCTTTTAGAGATGTCCTAAATTTAGGCAAGAGGCTCTCTTTGGCCAAAGGCATTTCTGAGGCAGCGACTCATTTGTAAACCTTCAACAGCCAATGTGGTAGCTGGGGCAATGAATGTCTATCATGAATAGAAAATTTGGGGAGGGCACTTCAGCATCCACTGCAATTAATATCGTTTCATCCTTCAAAGACAGGAGAAGCTATGGCAGTCAAACTGGTGAATGACGCTTAGATCTCACTGGATTAATACCACATAGTTAGTATCACAGCAAGTATAGTATGTTGTGTCATTTGGATGCAGAAAACCTGAAATCAAATTGTAGCTTGACCATTTATATGCTGTAGACAAGGCAAAGTACATAATTTGTAGGGCTCATTGTAAAATAAAAATGTGAATACCCTTATTAAAAAGGTAGAAAAAAAAGTGCCATTAAAAGTACTAAAATAAAAGCTTTTTTCTTCCTTTGACAGATCCTCTTCAGCTTCTTACAATGTTTTATTTTCTATTTCATGTTCTAAATTTAAAAACATTTAAATTATTGGCATTAATTTTATTACTCCATCATATATCTTTATATTGAGCAATACCAGTTTAAAATGCAAATATAAGAGCATTTAGTTTGAACATACCCGTGTATTTCATTCTTACCAGAACAGTGAAAACACTGCACAAATTCAACTGTTTTATTTCACTTCTCGATATACTACACTCACATTCTGCCAACACTCTCTCCTTTCAACTTACGAACAACTAAGGAAAAACTTTTTAAAAATATGTATTGCCCTATTTTTCCCTTTCCTTCTGTGTTAGAATTATCAGCATAAAGGATTGGCTAGTACAGAGAAGTAACATGAGTATGAAAGATTTCTTGGTTGTGTTTCCTAGGACACCATGCCTTCTTTTTGCATTTAAAGAAAATTCTGGTTTGAATAGTAAGCTTGCTCGGTCATAGATATGACACATTTACTTTGTACTGACTTTTGAGTTTTACTGACCTTACATATTCCACAACAGAATTCTGTGCTCCTGGGATGGAAAGAGTACACACTGTGTGTAGCCCGTCTGCTTACACATGTGCTCCCTTGTCCTATCTAACTTGACTTACAAAAACAAATTCTATGCAACTACACAGGTCATATAACTGACGCTGAACATGAAGTTGACTATAGCCACGGGACTTGGTAAATCTTCCAATCCCTCTGAGTCTTAGTTTTCTGATCTGTAAAATTGGTGTAATTATACTTAGCATGCAAATGTAAATAATTACCTGAGAACTAAAGAGACAATACATGTAAAATTGCTATACAAGGAGAGAAGAAAACTAATGCTTACCGAGCTTCTGAGTCCTACTACAGCTGTTCCAAAATACTTGCCTCAAGATCATCCCAGACACCCTTTATCCCTTGAGTCTTTGTATATTTATTAGTCTTAGGAAATAATTTATGCCTCTCTGAGCTCTTTAACCTGGTGATACTAACTCATTGTCAAATTCTAGCTTTGATGTTCCTTAATTTAACAAAAGTTTATCAAGTACCTAATATGTGCCAGGTGTTACGCAAGGGGGTAGAATGGGGTTAAAGTTAGCAATCTTGATTCCCATTCTCAAGACTAGTTAATTTCCCCTCTCCAGTGAAGTTACCTGTCATAGAATGTATCATATGTTATATTGCCTGTTTGTATGTCTGCAACCGGTCTATACTGTCTCCTTGATTTACCCATCATAGCTGTAGTACATACACTGTCCCTGGTATACAGTAGATACTCACTAAATATCTGTTGATTGGTTGAATGAATACTAGCCATTATTGGAATGCAAGGTAAAGAGGTTGATCAGCAGTTGAAAAGATGATCTGGATGAAGAGAGAGGAATGAACTGAAGAAATAAATTTGGTAATCCTTAGCATGTAGGCTATAGAAGAAGTCATGGAAATAGAGGAGACTTCCAGGGAGGTTATGTATACTGATGAAGAAACCAGCGATGGAGCCTAAACAACATATACGTATCAAAGGAATCACAGGAGGAAGGACTAGGGAAGAAGACTAAACCAGTGCTCACAGTGAGGTAGAGGAAGAATCAGAAGGTGTGATTTCTGAGAACTTAGATGAACTCTTCGGTTTTGTTGATTAAAAGACATCATAGATACAATAAAAGTTATTTCAGTGCTCAAAATACAGTTGATTAAAGAGTGAATATGATTTAAGGAGGATGCCAAATTAGGTTCATTGCACCATTTACATCAAGATAGAAATAGAGATTTGGGGACCTTGATAACAGAATTTGTTTAGAATCTTTTCTTGCGGCTTCAATGGGAGAAAGTGCAAAAAGCAAAGAAAAGTGGAAAAAGAAAAGTTCCCTAGAAATGTCCAAATTAGAAGGCAATTGAAGGAACAGTCTATAAGTAGCAAGAGTAATTAAGAAATGATAACTGGATCTAAGCAGTCTGAAGTTCGACAAATGTAACAAATGTGTCATCTTTAAAGTAAGCAATAAGTTATGAAAGAGAGGCAGGAATGATGGGGTGTTCACAGAACAGCTTGTTGGGGAAGGAGAGCAGGACGTTGCTAAAAGGTTCTTCAGATTCATAGCCAAGGCACCCTGCTGAGACTGAGGGTCCCCAAAGTTTGGTCATTCTTGAAAGAAATAGGAAAGGCTTTTAGCGGTTAAGCAGGAGAATTGACCAGAGATATGTCACGGAATTGACCTGTGACATTAAGTGCCACAGGATAGTGGAAAGCTATAACATTGTAAACTCACCACTACCTGTTGATTTCACCCAGCAGTACTCAGCAGGCTGTGAGTAGAAACAGAAAACAATGGGGCATTAGATCGATCCAAGTCTGGATGTTTGCACGGTGTGTCAGAAGGACAAGAGGATGAGATTTGATCGTTCTGATAAAAGAGACTTAAAAATGATTATATAGATCGTGTAAGAAAGAAGATAAGACCAGAATGGACTTGGTAAATAGTAATAAGATATACAACACACAAATTAATATGTATTGTACTTTTACTTAAGCCAGGCACAGTGCTACAATCTTTTTGTATGTTACCTAATTGAATCCTCTCAACCGTCCTGTGAAATGGGAACTATCAGTAATACATATCACTTTGAAAATGAGGATGCTGGGGGTTAAGATGAATAAGTAACTTAGCAGCTTTTTCAGCTATTAGGTAGTAGACCTTGGACTTGACTTCAGGTCTTTCAGCTCCAAGGTTGTTCCATTAAAAATATATAAATATTAATGACAGCAAAGCAGAGATGAAGATGAAAGCAGAAGCTCCCTAGATCAATTGGACTTTATGTTGAATCAACTGAATATTAGATTTCAAGATATTTCAGAGGTAGGTAGTCCACCCAGAAGATGAAAAGATCCAGAGGAGTTGGCGTGTGAAGGGACTTGTAGGGAAAGATATTGGCATTGAGCAACATCCAATCACTTTCAATAAAATAACATGTCTGAATTGTACCCAAGTCACAATGCCACACTCACATTCTCCCTTTTCCCCAAAGAAATCTTCCCTAATTCTCTTTTCTGGAAAGAATTTATTCTTCCTCTGAACTCACATAATTCCATCTTTGCCTGAATCATACAATAATATTTTGTTTATTTGTGTGCGTATAGATAGATAGATATCTTATTTTCCCTGAGCCACACACCCATTAGTCTGTTTCATCCTGAAATTTTCTAAAGCCTCTAATATAGTGTCTTGCATGTGTAAGATGTTGAATGTAAAAGATGTTGAGAAGACTAACAAATCAAAACTTCAAATATTTTTTAACTTTCAGATGATAATTGGGTTTGATGTTTGTCTTCTGCCAAAATGCAGTATTTTTAGCGTTTCCATGTTCCTTGAATATTTGAAACCCTTTTGAACAGAATATAAAGTTATACTGAATTTTAAGTAATACTATTGCATTTCTCAACTGACTTTTGAAAGTAATTATATGTTAAAGAAATTTCCTAACTGCAAGGTAGTCGCATTGCAAATATATTTTTCATATAAACCTGTAAAACAAAAACATAGTTTTTTTCTATTGGAATATACCTACCAGTAATCACAGCTATATGATTACTTCATATTGACTGATTGTCCTGAGAAATGGAAGATTGTACTGACATGAAAAATTATTAAAGCAATGAAACAAATATGCTATAAACTCCAATTTTAATTGGTGATTGATTTACTGAGAAAAAAATGAAAGTGAGGTTTTAACATATTTCCATTTATTCCACATTAAAAAGAAAAGTAAAACCAGGCTTCCAACTTTCACAAAAATTAATTTTCTTCTAAGGAGGAAGCCTAATTTTTCTGTACTGTTACTGATGAATTTTTACTTAACTATTAAATCATTGCTGTCTTATAATTCTGAGCATGTTTCTATCGAATTTAAGAAAGGCCATTTGAGTTCAGTGAAACACCTGCAAACATAGGTGAGTGTGAAAGGCTGGCTGCATCTGAGAACGTTTAAAATAATGTGTTTATTACTCAATTAAAATCCCAAGTCATCTACTACTTATAAATTAGAATGAGTTGCTGAATTAAAGCCTAGGTTATGATGCAAAATCAAACTCCTTTATTTAGTGAGTAGAAATGTGAATTTTCCAACATGTTATAACAATAAAATGTAGTTGAACCCGTAGGCGAGGTCCTGGGCCTCCCTCAGCACCTCCAGAGGGCTCCCAGCATGGGGTAGGGATGCACTGGGGGTCACCAGGAGCGACCTCTGGGTGTGCAGGCACCACGGAGCTTAGGGTCTCACTTTTGGGACACCCCCCTCCATGCCCGGTCCCCCGGCCTTAGGACACATCTGGAGGCAGCTGTCCACCTTCCCGGGAGGAGGGGCTTTACTTTCCTCTCCATATTAGGGCAAAGGGCAGTGTGCTCCCTCAATCCAATCCCTTGGACCCATCTATCCTCCCCGGAGGACTTCAATGACAGAAGACTACAGGTCTGTCATTGTACACGTGGTCGACCTGATCACTGCATAGGAGGCGAACAAATTAACAAAATCCAACGGGATTCAGGCTGTAAAATACAGATTTCTCCAGACACTGGTGGCCTACCCGAGCGCAGTGTGTCCTTGACAGGAGCTCCAGAATCTCTCCAGAGAGTGAAGATGATGCTGGATGACATTATGTCTCGGGGTCGTGGGGGCCCCCGAGGACAGTTCCACGACAATGCCAGCGGGGGCCAGAACCGCACCAGTGCAGGAGATTATGATACCCGCAGGCGACGCCGGCCTGGTCATCGGCAAGGACCGTGAGACCGTTAAGCAGCTGCAAGGAACGCGCTGGAGTGAAGATGATCTTAATTCATGATGGTTCTCAGAATTCGAATGTGGACAAGCCTCTCCGGATCAATGGGGATCCTTAGAAAGTGCAGCAAGCCTGCAGATGGTGATAGACATCCTCTGAGAACGTGACCAAGGCGGCTTTGGGGACCAGAATGAGTAAGAACCTCAGATTGGCATCGATGTGCGGGTGCCCAGGATTCTGTCGGTGTGGTCATTGGCCAGAGAGGAGAGATGATCCAGAAGATCCAGAATGATGCTGGTGGGCCGATACGGTTCCAGCAAAATGACCGGACAGGGCCCAAGATTGTTCATAGAATGGGGCCCCCAGACAGGTGCTAGTACACGGCCCGGATGGTCAGTGACCTCCTCCACAACCTCAGAAGTGGTCCCCCAGGCTCTCCACGGGGTCCACACATGCCCCGGGGAGTCCGAGGCGAAGGAAGAGGCCAAAGCAACTGGGGCCCTCTGGCGGGAGATGATCTTCTCCACTCCCACTCACAAGTGAGGCCTGGTCATGGGCCGAGGTGGCGAGAACGTGAAAGCCATAAGCCAGCAGATGGGAGCCTTCCTAGAGATCATCCAGCAGATGCCACCCAATGGGGACCCCAACTTCAAGTTGTTCATCATCCGGGGTTCGCCCCAGCAGATTGAGGAGCAGCTTATCGAGGAGATCGAAGGTTCTCTCTGCCCTGTTGGACCAGGCCCAGGCGCCCCATGCCCTGCTGGCCCAAATGCGGTCCTTCAACCCTGGGCCCTTCAACCAGGGCCACCTGGGGCTCCATCGCATGCCAGGGGGCTCCCTCCTCACCAGTACCCACCCCAGGGTTGGGGCAATACCTACCCCCAGGGGCAACCTCCTGCTCCTCACGACCCAAGCAAAGCAGCTGCGGATGCCGCGGACCCCAACGCTGCGTGGGCCGCCTCTACTCGCACTACAACCAGCAGTCCCCGGCCCACCTCAGCTACGCGCCAACCGGCTCCAGGTGCGCCCCCTCAGCCCCAGCCCACCGGCCGGTCGGACTACACTAAGGCCTGGGAAGAGTGTTACAAAAAGATCGACCAGCAGCCCCAGCAGCCCGCAGCGCCCCCGCAGCAGGACTGCAGGGAGGCCTAGGAGGAGTACTACCAGAAGCCGGGGTGAATGGTCACTGCAGGGGATCCAGGAGCTCCCCCAGGCTCCCAGCTAGACTACAGTATGCCCTGGGCGAGTATTACAGACAGTAGGCCGCGCACTACCCGCAGACCCCAGATCCCGGAGGCCCCAGCCACCGCCCACGCGGCAGGGACAGCAGCAGGCTCAATGTATCCAATGAATGTGAACTTCTTCATCTGTGAAAAATCTTTTTTTTTTTTTCATTTTGTTTTCTTTGGGGTCTTCTGTTTTGTTTGGTGAGAAATGGCTGCCGTGAGGTGTACTGCGGAGCCCTCGCCGCAAGTGGGCGGGCGAGGGTTTGGAGGCGTGCCGGGCCCTCACTCTTTCTCCGGTTTTGTATCTCACATGCTGGTTTTTTTTTTTTTTCTTTCCAAAATTGGGCCATGTTGAGCCAGAAAAGATAGTGAAATCTAAAGCTCTGCCAAAAAAGAAACCTTACAAATTAAAAACACAAAAAGCAAAACAGATCTTATTAAAATATATATGTGTGTAGAAGCATTCCTGAACCTGCCTCTCTGAAGATAGAGCAATGCATTTTCTCCCACCCTCAGCCCTCTTCTTGTTTTTAAAATAAACTTTTAAAAGAAAAAACAATCTAATATAGTTAACATTGATTTTATATTCTAGTTTGACAACTCAAATCTTCATTTCCAAGCATGCCAATTATGTTATTCTGCTGAGGCTGCCAAAAGAAAATACCATAGACTGGTTGGCTCAAACAGGAATGTATTTTCTTACAGTTCTCAAGACCCAGAAGTCCAAAATCATGGTGCTGGCCGAATCAGTTTCTGGTAAGGGCTCTCTTCCAGGCTTGCTGACGCTGCCTTCTCACTGTGTCCCCACATGGTAGAAAGAGAGAGCTCTGGTGTCTCTTCCCCTTCCTGAAAGGGCACCAGTTCTATTAAATTATGACCCTGCCCTTGTGGCCTCATTTAACTTTTATCACCTCCTTATAGACCCTACCTCCAAATATTATACTGTCACACTGGGAGTTGGGCTTAGTCCATAACAACAATTACATTAATTTATTAATTTAGGTATCTGTTCTACTAATCTGCTAAGCTATTGGCCTATTTAAGTTGTTCTCAAATAGATTACATAACTTTTAAGAAAATACCAATGCCTAGGGTCCACGTTGAGAAATTTTGATTTCACTGACTTGAGAGGAAGCCTGGGCATTAGCATTTTTGTTCTTGCTGCTGTTGTCTTTGTTATTAATGAGCTGCTCATTTGGAAAAAGAAGTGACTTTATGCACTTTATTCAGTCATCTATATCTAAAATGTATCTGACTTACCCAATACATACCTTTTAATTGAGGTAAAATTTACACATAATGAAATCTAAAGATTAATATAATTCAATGAATTTTGATAAATATATAGACCCATATGAATATCATCTAAACAAGATACAGAATATTTCTATCACTATTATATAGGAAATCTCTATAATTTCCTCCTCCAGGAAACCCCCTTCCTTCTGAGAAATCATAGTTCTAAATTTTTTCATCATAAATTAATCTTACCTATTTTTGTAATTCATATAAATGGCACCATGTAGTATGTACTCTTTTGTGTCTAGTTTCTTTTATTTCAATAATTTAGATTCATCTATACTGTTGCATTCTTATTTGTTCTCTTTAAATCCTAGCTAGTACTTTACTGTATGAATATATCACTATTTGTATATCCATTCTCTGCATTGTTTCCAGTTTGGAGCTATTATGAATAAGTTACTATAAACTTTTTTGTGCATGTCTTTTTATGGGCACACATACTCGCTTCTCTTGGGTACATACCATGGAGTGGAACTGCTAGACTGTAGGGCAGATGAAGGTTTAACCTTATAAGAAACTGCCAAATACTTTTCCAAAACGTTTGTGTCATTTTACACTCTCAGTAGTAATATATAAAGGATCCAGTTGCTCTGTTGTTTTGTTGACTGTCATGGTAGCTCTTTAATTTTCACGTTTTAGCTGGTATGAAATGGTATCACTGTGGCTTTAATTTGGATTTATCTTTTCATGTGCTTATTGGTCATGTATGCATCTCATATTGTGTAATTTTCAAGTTTTTTGCCTATTCTCTTAAAATTAGGGTTTTTATCTTTTTATTATACCTTTGAAGTAGTTTTTATATGTTCTGGATAAAAATCCTTTGCATTTCAAACATTTTTTTCCCCAGTTTGGCCTTTACTTTTCATTTTCTTAATGTACCAGCTTTTAGAAAAACTTGCTAGATGCAGAGAACTACTACCTCCTGCCATATTTCAGGCCCATGTTTCTCTTCTTTTCTCCACTTTTTTCAGAATACATAATATTTTTTACATGTTAGCATGATAGCATATAAAATTAAATGAAGCCATTCGTTTCAAATAATGAAATCACATTAAATTTAACGGAAGCCAACAGTCACGTCCATGTTTATGATAGAATGATGGGAGAAACGTTATTACCTTCATTCAAATATTCAGGTCGTCCTCAATTCTTCCTTCTCCTGCAAACCCCTGAGGCTACTAGCCACCAAGTTATGTCAACGCTTTCTTCAGAATTTCTCTCTAATTTTGTCCCCAGTGTCGTATTCCCTCTGCCGTTTGTTTAATCGTTCCTGATCATTTCTCACGTTGGCTCCAGCAAAAACCATCTAACTTGTCATCCACACACCAAGCTGATCCCTTTATTATCTGAACCACTGCCATAATGATCTGCCTCAAAAAAAAAAAAAAAAAAAAAAAAAAAAAAAAAAGCTGCTGAAGTTGTCCCTTTCTAATAGGTTCCAAAGACTCCCTCATATCACTAAGACTCCAAAACTCCTCAGCATGGCAACCCATGCCTGTCGTAGAGTAGTTCTCTACATTTCTTGGAACCACATTCATCTCCTGCATATCATACCACATACCCTTCACTCCAGGCACGCCAAGTTCTCACTTTTCCTTCTGTTTTTTTACACAAGTTTGGGTCACTTTCCACATCCACTTTCCTTCACTACCCCTGCGGTAAGCTTAGCTCATTCCAAATACAGAACAAAGACCGCCACCACCCCCTTGCTGAACAATTCTCCACTTCTTGCTCATCAGGTGTCATAACAAGAAGATTATGTGTGAAAGCACTACGCAGACTGGTTTCTACAAAAAAATGTGAGACATTAAAGATTTTAAAAGTTGATAGAATTACAAGGTAATGGTTAAGAGTTTGGAGTCATAGCTGAGTTTAAGATCCAATTTCTTACAAATACCTGTGTTATTTCAGGAAAGTTACTTAAGTTTATTGCCTCAGTTTCCTCATTTGTGAAGTAAAAGTATTTCCACCATAAAATATACTCGTGAGGATTTTTAAAAATCTCATATATAAAAGAGCTTAGCACAGTACCTACAACATAATAAATATCTAACAAATGATAGCCATTGTCATTCTTACTGCTATTGATGGATTAAATGGTTGTACATGTAATGAAAGAAAAGTATCTAATGGTTAGGTGTTGTAGAGAGAGAAAATAACTTTTCTGATTAGGTTTGAGAAATATAGAAGAGGATAGGTATTAATGCATGAGAATGTGGATTACAAGTTAAAATCTCTACCCCATTTTTACCAATAAGTAGTTTGTAAAACAAGAAATCAACAGGTATAGAAACACCAGAGAACCTGGAATTATCTCTTATTATAAAATTGCACAAAATAACTATAAAATTGCAGTATTGTTTGTAAAATGGCACCAATCTAAAATTTTGAATATATGCAAACAAAATTATTTGTAATTGTTGTGCTAGTTGTGTTCTAGGTCACGAGACAAATGATTTATTTTTTAAAAAAAATATTATGTCTAGAGTGCTACTAACAACCAATGTTGTGTCCAAAGAGTCTTCAGTATTCTGGAGCAAAGAGGATAAAGCAGAAATTATCCTCTTCTTAACTGCAAGATTAAAATTGCTTGGTCTTGTGGCTTGTATTAAAAAATAACACACATTTTTCTCATCTATACATTGGTATGTGTTTGAACATAAAAATATTTTTACTTAACTTGTAGTAAACATTGCTAATCTAGGAAGATGGGCTATGTTTCTCACTTATGCCAAGAACACTGCCAAAAATCTTTGATTTCGGATAAATCAGCATTTTTAGGTCAAGACCAAACAACCACAAAAACGTTTACTAAAATTGTCCGCTTCTTCTAATTAAGTTCATACTTATAAAAATATTGACGTCATCCTACAGGATGACCATTTAATTTTTTTAATCAATAAAAATTGCTTTCATATATTAGATATAAAAATATTCAATATAAAAATAACTTAGCAGTTAGCTTATAGTTTTCAATTTTGAGTCAGTTTTGGTCCAAGAAATAATAGTAATAACAATAATGAATATTTCTTTATAGGCATAAATGTAATTTTAAAAAATTTCCTGTGACTAATTCTTGATTTATTTCATTTCCCCACATATGCAAGTTCCATGGAGCCATGAATATGCCTGTATTACTCTAGATATAAATGAGTCTAATGGCTTTGTCTTAAACAATAGACTAACAATAAATGATTATATGTAATATAGATAAATTAGACTTTGCTTTACAGAGGAATTTACGACAGGATTTCCAGTATGTTCTCCTACTAATGATTCTTAACCTCTTTGAACTTATAAATCCCTTTGTGATCTAATTAAAAGCTCTGGAACTTTCTTTCCAGAAAATGATACATATATTTGCACATAAACCACATTTTGAGTATAGTCTTATGAACTCACAGACTGTGAAGTTTGTTTCATGAATCCTAAGTCAAGAAGCATTCCCCTAGTGTATTTAGAGTTTAGCTTCACTGTCTCTGAAATCCAATATCCAAATCACTTTTTAGGGGCACAAACAGTATACAATGGCCAACTACCTCTTATAAAAATAAAGGCTCTTTTGGAAGATAAGCGACCTCTTGGAGCCTAATACGAGCTTTTTAATGGGCTTTGTAGATGCTGGGGACCGAGCAAAGCCTTTGTATCCCATTTGTTTCAGCGGGACTGCCTGCTGCCAGGGCTTGCGTTGGGAAATCATCCTCAGTTCACCCCAACTTCTGTCCTTTCTTTACCTAGGATAACATTTTGTCTCAATACCAACCAAGTGAGAAATATCTTTTGTTTGTGCTCTTTTCCTATTTATTTACACTGTGAAATCTTTAGCAGATATGATTTGATGAGTGCCTCTCTCTATGATATTTCTGCTTTCTGAATTCTGTAACTTAGTGATAGTCTGTGTTGCACATCAAAAGCATTATTTATACATTTATTTAATAAATACTTACTGAGTTCTTACTCTATGCCTAGCACTGTGCTATAATGGGGTGGGGGCAAAGGTGTCCAGTGAGTAAAATCAGAGTCCCTGCTCTCATGGAGTAGACATTCTGTTGACAGAAATAAGCAGTAATCAAAAAAGAATATCACAAATAATTACAAGAACCATGGTGCTATGGAGGAGAGGTACATGGAGCTATGAAAGGATATAGTTGCCCTGTTGGACAAGTCAGGAGGTCAAAAAGAAATTGAACACACTGAAATTTGAAGAAAGAGTTAACCAGGTGGAATGGACAGGAGTAGAAAAGCATTTCAGTACAAAAGCCTGTGTCCTCTTCTGTGTCCTGACTTGCTTTTGCCTTACTCTGTGCTCACATACTTGTGTCTTACGGAAACAGTCTGTACAAAGACCCTGTAGCTAGAGAGCAAACTAATTACAGATACAGATACAGTTCATACAACTTTTGCTACTATGTACTTTTTCAATCACAGACTTAGGGCCTCAAGGTGCCCCTTAGACTGTAACTGCTCCTCTCCTCTGCCTAGTTGTGGAGGTGTTTGTTTAGCTGCAAGGAGGAGCTGTGGTTCTCAGCATGAGAAGAGCCACCTACTACCAGCTGTGTGCTTTGGGCATATCACACAATCACTATCTTCTCAGGTCCTGTTTTCAGTGGGAGAATCCATACAGGAATATTTTAGCAAATACCTTTTTGAGATAGTTGTAAGGAGACTTAAAAACTATAGTGGATATAGGTGGTGGTGATAGTTTCAGTGGTGGGGGTGATATCTGTCTTTTGAACTAGCTTTTCTAAAACTGAGTTCTGTTCAATGTTTGGCATAAAATAATTAAATGGCAACCACAGGCTTCTGTTGTTGTGAGAGGGGCTAGGAATTGAGGTGGAGGGCGGTTAACTTTAAGGCAAGGTATATGAGTCTGTACAAGAGAGCAGCCATGTGTTGGCTTTCAAATAGAACACAAAGCCAGTGTGTGTATTGAGGGAGAGAGTGGTCTTTAAAAATCTCTTCCTTCACAATCATGCATAAGAGAGCATGGGTCCACAGAGACAAGGCAGCCTCCAAAGACAACATAGTTTACTGCACAGAAAGTTTAGGTAAGAGAGCTAGAGGTGGGAATTTGCAAAACATTTTAAAAGGAAGCAAAATTTTTGGAGACATCAAATAAGGAACAATGAAGATATTATACTTTGTGCAAGTTTAATGCTTTAGCCAAGGTTTGAGCAAGAAAGACTTCTGAGCACAGACCAAATAAAGTAAGGAGAAAACAAGTCAGGACACAAAAGAGGATCCTTGTTGGACCAGCATAGCATCTTTTCCCCAAAGGCAAGGAGTGGCATCATCCTAGCTTCTACTTTTTTTTCTTTTTCTTTTTTTTAAAAACAGAATCTTGCTCTGCAGCCCAGGCTGGAATGCAATGGCATGAAATGCTCACTGCAACCTCCACCTTTTGGGTTCAAGTGATTCTCCCACCTCAGCCTCCCAAGTAACTGGGATTACAAGATACACCATGACACCAGGCTAATTTTTATATTTTTAGTAAAGGTGGAGTTTCACCATGTTGGCCAGGCCGGTCTCAAACTACTGATCTTGGGGAATCCACCCACTTCGGCATCCCAAAGTGCTGGGATTACAGACATGAGCTGCCGCACCTGGCCCTAGCACATCTTTAGAGGCGAGGAATGGAGTGTCACTTCAGCACCCAGCTTATGCTCTTTGTTGTGTGCAGAATGCATACAAAGAGTAAATTTTACCCTGACCTTATCTCAGAATAGAGGTTCAAATGTTCTTAGCAAGTTCTTTTTGGCCTTTATAATTCCTCTGTAAAAGAAATTTTTACAAAGAGATACTTCCACTTGGTAAATCCTTCCTGATTATTACCAATATGTTGGTGTGGAGATTAAACACAATTAGCTAAGGAACTACCCTAACCACACTCTGTCTTGATTTCTATTTGGTAACCTATTTCTTAACTTACATTACTTCTTCTTAAATCTGAATGTTCCCAAACAAACTTCTGAAATAAGTTATCTATTCACAGCCAATGAGAGTGGGAACTATTTTGATAGAGCAAACTATTTCCAATATTTATTGATACATTGCTTTCTACCTGGGACCCAGCATTACTTACCTTACAGACAGGGTTAACATGTACACAACCCACTGGTCTATGTCACACTGTTTCACATTCCCGCTGAACAAGACTCCTCTCTAAGAAGCATCAGAGAACCAAAATTACTGCATGATACCTGACTCAACTTGTTCCTCTATTGTAGCATAAGATTAAAGCATTTTTTAATCTACTTCTCCCCTAACCCCCAGTCCTTCTTAATCCTCTATCTGGCTGATTCATAACAGCTGTTAAATAACTAGACATTTAGGTAACGGCAAACTGAAGCTATAAATCAATGTGTGTGATTTAATAACCAACTCTTTCTGGCACAGCTTGCTCATACTGTCTTGCTTTGCTTTTTTTTATGCTGACTTCAGCTGCAGCATCTGTATGAAGGGGTTTAGCACAATTGTAAATACTAATCTCCAGGCTGCCAATGTCATTATGGAAATAGGGCACAAGTAAATGAAACTCGCAGTACATTTCTAGAGACAGTGTGGGTGATTTTGAAGACATATGTATCTTCCAAGCTGTTACAATCTTCCCGAGTGTGAGTATTTCTTAGAACTGTCTTCACTGTAAACTGCAGAAACCAGTGTCAGCTAGTTTAAGCAGAGTAGGGGAATTAGAAGGATACAGAATGCAGGGATACAGTGGGGCCTCAGGAAGGGGCTGACAACAGAGCCTAGAAAGCCATTAAGATTTTCTCTCCATTTTACTTATCTTCCTCTCAGTCTAGCTGTTCATTTCTCATGCTGTCTATTGACTGGTTTCTTCCATGTGGCAGACAGTGGCTGGTTGTTTGGCTAATTCATTTTTTTTTCTTCTGGGGATGTATCTGGACCACGTGGGCCATTAGATATAACCATGTAGCTCAATTATGGCTTCCACTTCAAATTCTGGCCTATAAGCTCCCATGAAATTCTGTATTCTCTGTCTCTCCTTATCTGCTGGCAGAATGATGAAAACTAAGGCCTTGGAGGAGGTGCGGAGCCAGTGGATAAAAAGTGCTTGGTCCCTGAATAATTGCATGGTCCCTGAATAATTACATGCCCCCTGCCCTGTCATCAACACCTTCCTCCTCCACCATGAACTTAATGTGACTGGGAAGTAAAGTGCTATCTGTTAAGTTCTATTCTATTCTGTTAAGCTGTTAAGATTTGAAGATTTATCTTTTATTGCAGTTAGTATCACTCTAAATCTTCTTTCCTTGTGTGGAAAATGCCCAACCTGTGGCTTCAGATCTTATACTTGACAAATACAGCCACTCCCAACAAGAAAAAAAGAGCTTCTCTCAATTGATCTCAATTTCAATTTTCCAAAAATCAGACTTGGATTGAACCAATGTCTCAACTCCTACCCTTGATACTTTAAGGGAGGTGAGGGTGTCATGCACAAAGTGGCCACTAGGGGACACACTATGTGAACATGAGTTTTAAAAACAAGACTGAGCCTTGAGTTCTTGTAGCTCTGCTGCTAACTTGTTGAGTGGTCTTAATGACGGCACTTAACCACTTTAGGCATCAGTCCCCTCATATCAAAATGTGACATTTAGATGAAGTCCTTTTCAAAATATTTTTGCTACTTTAATGTTATAAAACCCATAACATTTCATAGTATGCTCAGAAAGCAACTCTTACACCATAAAATGAGTTTCCCTGAATATTTTTTTGCAGTTTAGCACAGCAATGCTTAAAATATCACAGCACTTTTTGTGATTTCCCAAATACCTTGCTTAATGTTCTAACATCATAGGAATGAATAAGGAGACCATTCTAAAAGTTAATCATATGTTCTTTCTGAAGTACACTAATGGCTTCTTCTGCTGAACTTTCTTAAGAATTTCATAATTTCTGGGATTATAGAATCCTAGATTATACTATACATAATCATATACTACACATTGATTAAGAGCACAGATTCCAGAGTTGGATTGCCTGGGTAGATCTCAAGTCTACCATTTACTAACTGTGGGATAATACTTACTTTAGAGAGTTATTGTGAGGATTTTTAAAATCACACATATATGGCTCTAGCACCTAAATGCTCAATACATATTCGCTTAAAAGAAGAATTTCACTTCTTCTATTGTAGTTGTTTAAGTGTCTGTCTACACCAATAAACTTTGAGCCCCTAAAAGCCAGATACTCAGTTTTACTGAAGCTTCTTGTCATTCAGACTCTAGACTAAAGTCTAAGCACGTATCTACTTAATAAATAATTTTAAATGACTAAATGATAAATAAATGGTACTTGCATGGAGCATTTAGTTTGCCTTATAGAAATACAAATAATCTGTATTTTTCCCATTTTAATTTCTCTCAATTAATTACTTTTAATTACAGATTTTTTTTCATAGGCAAGAGGGACATTCCTTTATTAACAGCCTTAAGTTATGGCCATTCTTCTACTGCAAGATTGCTATCATAAGTCTACAGATTAGCATATCTTGGGGAGCTGGGAGTTCTTTAAATATTCTGATGCCTGAGTCCCCTACCTAGACCTAATAAATTAGAATCTTAGTGATGGGGGTAGGGCCTATGCATCAGGATATTTTTAATGCTTCCCTGGGCAGTAGTCAGGCTTGAGAAGCTCTATTCTGGCTTATCTGTTTATTTTGCTATAATACATTAAATATGTTTCTTTCATTTTTGTAACTTAGATTTTTTACCCTTTCACCCGTCCATCACAGCCCATTAGGCACTGTATTAAGCAGGGTTCTCCAGAGAAACAAAACCAACAGGATATGTGTGCTTGGGTGTGTGTGTGGGTATATCTATGTTTGTGTTTGTGTGTGTGTGTGCATGTGAGTGTGTGAACCAACAGGATATGTACCATATCCTGTTAGTACACATCTCTTCATATATATAAGAAGAAATAATTAATTTAAGGAATTAGCTCACACAGTTGTGGAGGCTTGGTAAATCCAAAATCTGCAAGGGTAGACCAACAGACTGGAGACCCAGAGAAGAGCTGTAGTTTGAGTGCAAAGGCAGAGTTCTGTCTTGTTTTGGGGAGTTCAGTCTTTCTCTATTAAGGCCTTCACCTGATTGAATGGGTTCCACTCACATAATGTAGGGTAATTTGCTTTACTCAAATTCTACTAATTTAAATGTAAATATCATCTTAAAAATCACCACAGAAAAATCTAGAATAATGTTTGATGAAATACCTGGGTACTAGGTGGCCTAGGCAACTTGACACATACAATTAATCATCACACATGCTTGGAACCTCAATTTTTGCCGTTTCCTCTGCTCAGTTAAAAATGCTTTCCAGTATCTCCATGTATGCTTCAACAGGTCTTGCTTTATGATAATCTCCTTCCTGTGGTGATTATGACTGCTCTCCTAACAGAAACAGGAGAGGCAAACCTGAAGCACACCATCACAATAGCCTGGGGAAGATTCCACATGGCTGCCTTTGTCTGCTGGAGTTCTCTTGTTTCACACTCATTTCCCTGTGAATGTCTCTTAGAAGACTCAGCTACTATGTCAAATGAATGTACATATTCATCTGTTCTATGGGAATTAGATCCAGGAAATCTTGATTCCAAGATCAAAACTGCCAATGTAACCAAGAGATTCTCCTCTGGATGTAAACACAATAACTGTCAGTACACAACTGCACTTTTCAAAAATGATGATTCCAAAACTTGAATCTAATCAGAGTTCTTAAGAAAAAGTGTATATGGTGTTTTCCCTTTTTGAATGAATGAATGAAAATCTACTTTAGAATCAAAATACTTGTATAAACCTTACCAATGATTCCAAAATTGGAATTATTTTGGAAAAGTGTAGTTGTTAAGCAATAGTTTTTAATCTAGATTGAGCAGTCAGAATGTCAGAGGATCTGTATCCCCAGAATTATTGGAAATTTGATTAACTCATTTGATCCCAAGCATTTAAAAATAGGCTTTGTATAAAAAGTCTATAAAACAAATTTTGTGGCCAACACACTTTCACAACAAAAGCTCAGACTAAGATAGTGATTAGACTGAGTTGGAGTTTTTAAATATTAAACAATTTTTGGTTAATCTCTCTCAAATCTGTTAATCTTTATAATTTTCAAATTGAGGGACTTTATCTCTGCTTAAACTGACTGCTTTATAGATTGACTAATTCTATGAAATTTTGAGATCATTAAATAACTTCTGGCTTATGTATTCATACATTAAATCATGCATCATCTTTATAATTGAGCTAAATTACCAATAACATATGACTAATAATCCCACTTACTAAAAAGATAATTGCTAGCTTCAAAATTAGTAATACTATCCTAATCTAGGAACCAACTGCTGCTAATGTTATAGTGACTTGGAATGCCTTCTGTAAATTAAAAGGATCACTCTTTTTGCTGACTGACTAAAAATTTACTTTAAAAATTGAGTCACAACCCTTTTTAAAAAAAATAAACTGTTTGTAGGGTATATCTTTAGCTCAAAGTGAATAAAAATTAGGCACAATTTCAAAATTGCTATCAGATTTTTTGGGGGTGGGAAGCAAGTTGGTAGATTAGGAAGCTACTGACTCCTCTTAAGAGTATTGAAAACTCTTGGCTGGATTCAGTGGTTCCCACCTATAATCCCAGCACTTTGAGAGACCCGTGAGGGCAGATCACCTGAGGTCAGGAGTTTGAGACTAGCCTGGCCAACATTGTGAAAGCTGTCTCTACTGAAAATATAAAACTTAGCTGGGCATGGTGGCTCATGCCTGTAACCCCAGCTACTTGGTAGGCTGAGGCATAAGAATTGCTTGAACCCAAGAGGCAAAGATTGCAGTGAGCCGTGATCATGCCATTGCACTCCAGCCTGGTGACAGAGTGAAACTCTGTCTCAAAAAAAAAAAAAAAAAAAGAAAGAAAGAAAAAGAAAAAGTGTATTGGAAACTACCTGGCTGGAAATATAAAACTACTTACATCAGGTTTTCTAATACTGCCTTAGAGCTGTAGAAGATTTACATGTCGGAGGAGTATAGCTTAAGTTCTCAAGCAGTGTCAAGATCACTGGCAAGGCACCTGACAATTTGTCATTATGATAAGAATGAGAAAAAATAAGCTATAAGATTTGTAAAACTTTTTCCTCTCTCCTTATCTGCCCCTACTTCTACTTCTAAAAAGAAAGACTTCTTGCTCCCTGAATCAGTACTTGGAATCCCTGCCCCTTTGTTTTACAGAGTGCAGGTGAAGAGGGGACTTAAAAATTTATAGAAGCAAGACAAGCAAAATTGATCTACTTGATAAAGAGGTAAGCGAGAAAGCAGAGGGAAGAGGGATAAAAATTTAATTAGAGTGGGCTTGTGAGAGTTGTTGAGGGCAATATATAAAGAGAGATACTTGGGGGCATCTGAGGATATTTTGGAAAAACTAAAATAGAGAAATAGAGATTAGGAACAGGGATTTATTTTAATGATATTTCCTGTGCATTATGAATGTAGATTTTTTTTTTTCTTTTTTTTGAGATGGAGTTTCACTTTTGTTGCCCAGGCTGGAGTGCAGTGGCATGATTTAGGCTCACTGCAACCTCCACCTCCCGGGCTCAAGCAATTCTCCTACCTCAGCCTCCTGAGTAGCTGGGATTATAGATAGGCACCACCACACCTAGCTATTTTTTGTATTTTTAGCAGAGACAGTGTTTCACCATGTTGACCAGGCTGGTCTCAATCTCCTGACCTCAGGTGATCCATCCGCCTCAGCCTCCCAAAATGCTGGGATTACAGGTGTGAGCCACCACGCCTGGCCCAATGTAGGCTCTTTTTAGTATTTCAAGACAAGTGAACTAAAGATTAAATTGCTTCCCAATCATTTTGAATCCCAGATTGGTATTTCTCTGAATGTGATTCTTTGCAGAGAAAGAACCACTGGGAGACTAAGCTTTATTTAGTTTACATCACTAACAATAATAATTTACATATATTTGATAAATGAGAGTAACCTTACTTTTATTCAGTTGTACTCTGCTATGTTTCCATAAGTAGGAAGAAAAAGGTAAAGTTAAAGTTATCTCGCCTGAAATGGTACAGCCCATAAAGACCAGCTGGTATTCATGTACTCTTATTAGCTGTGGCAATTTCAATGTATTGGTTACAAAACAAACTATTAGAAGCAAGAGAAGCAAAGTTGTTCTACAGTACACAACTTAGAATCTCTAAAAAATGTAATCTTCTATATCAGTCTATTCTCTCATTGCTATAAAGAAATACTTTAGCCTATAATCTCAGCAGTTTGGGAGGCCAAAGTGAGCAGATCGCTTGAGGCCAGGAGTTCAAGACCAGCCTCAGCAACATGGCAAACCCTGCCTCAACAAAAAATACAAAAACTAGCTGGGTATGGTGGTACATGCCTGTAATCCCAGCTACTAAGGAAGTTGAGGCACATGAATCACTTGAACCCAAGAAGTAGAGGTTGTAGTGAGTCAATATCATGCCATTATACTCCAGCCTGGGCAACAGAATGAGACTCCATCTCCAAAAAACAAACAAACAAAAAACTCTGAGACTGGATAATTTATAAAGAAAAGCAGTTTAATTGGTTCACAGTTCTGCGGGTTCCACAGAAAGCATGATGGCATCTGCTTGCTTCTAGGGAGGACCCAGGAAACCTATAATCATGAAGGAAGGCAAAGGTGGAGAAGACACTTCACATAGCCAAAACAGGAGCAAGAAAGTGAGGGGGAAGTACTGCATATTTTTAAACAATCAGGACTCATGAAAATTCACTCATATAAGACATGGTTATTTTAATGTGAGGATAGTACCAAAAGGACGGTGCTAAACCATTCATCAGAACTCTGCCCACTTGATTCAATCATCTCCCACCATGATTCACCTCTAACACTGGGATTACATTTCAATAGAGATTTGGTTGGGAACATGCCTCCAAACTATATCATTCTGCCCCGACCCCTTCCAAATCTCATGTCCTTCTCACGTTTCAAAATACAATCATGCCTTCTCAATAATTCCCCAAAGTCTTAACTCCTCCCAGCATTTTCTCAAAAGCCCAACGTCTGAACTCTCATCTGAGACAAGGCAACCCTTTCCACCTATGAGCTTGTAAAATGTAAAATAAGTTAGTTACTTCCAAGATACAATGGGAGTACAAGTATTGGCTAAACATTCCAATTCCAAAAGAAAGAAATTGCCCAAAAGAAAAGGGCTACAGGCCCTAGCAAGTCTGAAACCCAGAGGAGAAGTCATTAAATCTTAAATCTCCAAAATAATCTCCTTTTACTTCATGTTCCACATCCAGGGCACTCTTCTGCAATGGGTGGGCTCCCAAAGCTTTGAGTAGCTCTGCCTCTGTGCCATTACAGGATTCAGTTCCCACAACTACTATCATGGGCTGGTGTTAAGTGTCTGGAACTTTTCTGGGCACAGAATGCAAGCTGTCAATGGATCTACCATTCTGAGGTCTGGAGGACAGTGGCCTTCATCTCACAGTTCCACTAGGCAGCGCCCTAGTGTCGACTCTAGGAGGGGGCTCCAACCTCACCTTTCCCCTTTGCACTACCCTAGTAAAGTTTCTCCATAAGGGTTCCATCCTTGCAGCAGGCTTCTGCCCAGACAGTGAGGCTTTTCCATACATCTTCTGAAATCTAGGTGGAGGTTCCCAAGCCTCAACTCTTGCATTCTGCTCGCTCACAGGCTTAACACCACCTGGAAGCTGCCAAGAATTATAGCTTGCACTTTCTTTTTTTTTTTTTTTTTTTGAGACGGAGCTTCACTCTTGTTACCCAGGCTGGAGTGCAATGGCGCGATCTCGGCTCACCACAACCTCCGCCTCCTGGGTTCAGGCAATTCTCCTCCCTCTGCCTCCTGAGTAGCTTGGATTACAGGCACGTGCCACCATGCCCAGCTAATTTTTTTGTATTTTTAGTAGAGACGGGGTTTCACCATGTTGACCAGGATGGTCTCAATCTCTGGACCTTGTGATTCACCCGCCTCAGCCTCCCAAAGTGCTGGGATTACAGGTGTGAGCCACCACGCCTGGCCCAGCTTGCACTTTCTTAAACAGCAGCCTGAACTGTACCTGAGCCCCTTTGAGCTGTGACTGAAACAGGAACAGCAAGGATGCAGGGAATAGTGTCCCAACACTGTGCAGGGCAGTGGGGCCCTGGGATTGGGCTGTGAAACCATTCTTCCCTCCTATGCCTCTGGGCCTGTGATGCAATGAGCTGTTTCTTAGATCTCTGAAATGCCTTTGAGATATTTTCCCCATTATCCTAGCACTTTTATTATTTTTAATTATGCAATTCTCTCTAGCAAATGGTTTCTCCACAGCCTGTTTGAATTCCTCTCCCAAAAGAAAATTCTTTTTTCTCCGTAACATGGTCAGGGTGCAAATTTTTCAAACTTTCATGCTGTTTCCCTTTAAAATGTAAGTTCCACCATGAAGTCATTTCTTTGCTCCTGCATATAGGAATAGACTGTTAGAAGCAGCCATGTCACTTACTGAACAACTTTGTTACTTAGAAATTTCTCCTGCCAGATGCCCTAGGTCATCACTCTCAAATTAAAACTTCTACATATCCCTAGGACATGGACACACTCGAGCCAAACTCTTTGCTAAGGAAGAACATGCATTACCTTTGTACCAGTTCGCAATAAGTTTCTCATTTCCATCTGAGACCTGGCCTTCACTGTCCATATCACTATCAGCATTTTGGTCACAACCATTTAACCAGTCTCTAAGAAGTTGCAAACTTTCTCTCATCTTCCTATCTGAGCCCCCCAAACTCTTCCAGCCTCTGCCCATTACCCAGTTCCAAAGTCACTTCCACATTTTCTGGTATCTTTGTAGCAATGTTCCATTCCTCAGTACCAATTTTCTGTATTAGGGCATTTTTTTATTGCTATAAAGAAATACCTGGGATTAGTAATTTATAAGAAAAGAAGTTTAATTGGCTTATGTTTCTTCAGGCCATGTAGGAAACATGGTAGCATCTGCTTCTTGGGAGGCCCCAGGAAGCTTTTACTCGTGGCAGAACGCAGAGTGGGAGCGAGCACTTCACATGGTGAAAGCAGGAGCAAGAGAGCATAAGGGAGCACTGTACTCACAATAGTTATTTAGTTCTCAGAAGATCTGGTCATTTAAAAGTGTGAGGCACCTCCCCCTTGCTCTCTAGCTTCCACTTTTGCCCTGTGGCTTGCTCCTGCTCTGTCCTTTGCCATGAGTAAAAGTTCCCTGGGGCCTCCCCAGAAGCAGATGCTGCCATGCCTCCTGTACAGCCTACAGAACTTTAAGCCAATTAAACCTCTTTTCTTATAAATTATCCAATCTTAGGTATTTCTTTATTTTTATTATTTATTTTGAGATGGAGTCTCATTCTGTTGCCCAGGCTGAAGTGCAGTGGCACAATCTTGGCTCACTACAACCTCTGCTTCCTGGATTCAAGCAATTCTCTTGCCTCAGCCTCCTGAGTAGCTAAGATTACAGGTGTACACCACCATGCCTGGCTAATTTTTTGTATTTTTAGTAGAGATGGGGCTTTACCATATTGGTCAGGCTGGTCTCCAACTCTTGACCTCAAGTGATTCACCTGCCTCAGCCCCCAAAGTGCTGGGATTATAGAAGTAAGCCACTGTGCTTGGTGTATTAGGTATTTCTTTACAGCAATGCAAGAATGGCCCATTACACCCCACTAAGTTTGAATCAGGAAGAAATAGCAATCCTGAACAGACCAATAATGGGTGGTGAGATTGAATCAGTAATAAGAAAATCTCCCAACAACAACAAAAAGAGCCCAGGACCAGATGGAGTCACAGCCAATTTCTACCAGACTTTCAAGAAAAAACTGACACCAAATCTACTGAAACTATTCCAAAAGATTTAGGAGGGCATCCTCCCTAACTCAAAGCCAGAATCACCCTGATACCAATTTCAGGAAAGGACACAACAAAAAAAGAAAGCTACAGACCAGTATCCCTGATGAACATAGATGCAAAAATCCTCAACAAAATACCATCAGACCAAATCTAACATCAGAAAGATAACTCATTATGATTAAGTGGGTTTCATTCTAGGAATTCATGGATGTTGCAACATACTTAGGAATATATTTAAGTAAGGAGGTGAATAATTGCCACAAGATGAAAGAAATTGTAGATGACACAAATGAATGGAAAAACTTTCCATGCTCATGGATGGGAAAAATCAATATTGTGAAAATAACTATTCTGCCCAAGCGATCTATAGATTCAATGTAATTCCTATCAAAATATTATTGTCATTTTTCATAGAACTAGAAAAAATTTGTAAAATTCGTATGGAACCATGAAGGAGCCCTAATAGCCAAAATAATCCTAATCGAAAAGAATAAATCTGGGGTCATCACATTACTTGACTTCAAATTATACAAGCCTGTAATAACCAAAACAGCATGGCACTGGTATAAAAGTAGACACATACACCAATGGAACAGAATAGAGAACCCAGAAATAAAGCCAAATACTTACAAACAACTTTTCTTCAGCAAAGCAGACATAAACATGCACCAGGGAAAGGACACCTATTCAATAAATGGTGCTGCAGTAATTGGAGACCCACATGCAGAAAAATGAAACTGGATCTCTATCAATCACCATATACAAAACTTAATTCAAGATGGATTAAAGACCCAAATGTAAGACCTAAAATCATTTCTGGAAGAAAAGCTTGGAAAAACCCTCTGGGCATTGGTCTAGGCAAAGAATTTATGACTCACACCTCAATAGCAAATGCAACAAAACAAAAAACAAATAAATGAGACTTACACTAAAAAGCTTCTGCACAGAAAATAAATAATTAACAGAGTAAATAGACAACCTACAGAAAGGGAGAAAATATTCACAAACTATACATCCAACAAAGGACTATTATCCGTAGTGAACAAGGAACTCAAATGAGCAAGAATAAACAAATATTCTCATTACAAAGCAGGCAAATGACATGAACAGAGATTTTTCAAAAGAAGACATACAAATGGCCAATAAACATATGAAAAAATGCTCAACATCACTAATCATCAGATAAATGCAAATTACAAACACAATGAGATACCACATTACTCCTGTCAGGCTGGCCATTATTAAAAAGTCAAAAACAGCAGATGTTGGCACATATTCAGTGAAAAGAGAACTTATACAACATTGGTGGGACTGTAAATTGGCATAACCTCTGTGGAAAACAGTATAGAGATTTGTCAAAGGACTAAAAGCAGATTTGCCATTTGATCCAGCAATAGTACTTCTGGGTAGCTACTCAAAGGAAAAAAAGTCATCACATCAAAGACACCTGCACAATTCACAGTTGCAAAGATGTAGAATCTACCTAAGTGCCCAACAGTCAATCAATGGATACAGAAAATATTATATATGTACAGACCAAGGACTACTACTGAGCCATAAAAAGAATGAAATAATGTCTTTTGCAGCAACTGGGATGGAACTGGAGGCCATTATCCTAAATGAAGTATCTCAGGAATAGAAAGCCAAATATCTTATATTCTCATTTATAAGTGGGAGCTAAGCTATGGGTATGCAGGGGGCATACAGAATAGTATAATGGACATTGGAGAATCAGAAGTGGAGAGAGTGTGAGGGGTGAGTGGGATGGAAAATTACCTATTGGGTACAATGTACACTATTCAGGTGATGGACACACTAAAAGCCCAGAATTCACCACTGCACAGAATTCATCCATGTAACCAAAAGCCACTTGTACTCCTAAACCTATTGAAATTTTAAAGCAAAATAAAAAATGCTATCTTCATATTGTTTTCTGTCTTATTGATGGAATTTTCACACAGCTGGTATCAGAGTTGGGGTTAGAACTCAGATTTTTTTAAATTAAACATTTTTATTACAATGATCATACTATCACTAATAAAAAAATTCAACAAAACCTTAGTACTATTAACCTTTCCTTCATTATCTTCACCAGATACACAGATATGTTAAAGGAAAATAATTTTTATGGTAGACATTTTTTATCAACCAGTTAAACTTCCTTCAGTATTTTGTATCAAATAATAACATTATTTGATTAAACACAGAGTTCTCATTCCTTAGTATTCAAAATATGCTTCATGGACCAGGGGTACAAATGTCACCTAGGAGCTTCTTAGAAATGCAGAATCTCAGATTTTGTCCAGCTCTACTAAATCAGAATCTGCATTTAACATCATGCAATGTGATTTGTATAACATTATAGCTTTTGAAGCACTATTCTAATTCATAGAATTTTTTCAAGTGAACCAGCGGCTACCTGTATTAGAATCATCTAAGGTGTTTGCCAAATATGCATTTCCTAGATCCCACCTGAGATCTAATAGATCCTTTGAAACCAAGTTTTTAAAATAATATTCTATGTGATTGTGATGCATATTAAAGCATGATGAACAACGTGCTGTGCAGTTTTGTGTTTCAATATTTTTACCTGTCTGCTGCTTTATTTATATATAGCTCTAAACCTATAATCACATGATTATTGAGTTTGCTGTACTTAACTGGATTTGCTGCATTTCCTTCATTTCTGTTATTACCTCATCCTTCTTAGGCTATCCAATGCATAGATAGGCTCATTACACTTGGAAAACTTATTTGGGCTATCGCTACTGGCTTTTTATGTCTTCTTATGTTTCTGTTCAATGACTGGAGAAAAAAGATTGAAAGAGGAAAACTATGTTCCCAGGGCTTTTGATATCTTGAATGTAAAGTCTTCCCAAAGAGACACCAAGAAACCTCTCTGTAACTGTTTGCTTGGAGGTCTTTTACAGAAAATACTTTTTAAATTCACTTCTAAAATATATTTTAAATTCATAAAAGAATGCTAAAGACTTTCAGCCTAGTTTAGGAAAAAGAGCAATGCAAGAAAAACTACAATAATTATGTCTAGTGCCTTCTCTAACATCTATTAGCTATTGGCCTTGGGCGGATTATGTAACCTGTCTGAGCCTCCTTGCCTCATTTGTGAAATGAGGATAATGATACCTACCTGAAGGCTGGGCATTGCTTCAGACTGTCCCTTGGAAGCCCTTCCTGCTCTGAGATCCATGATTCCATGATTCTGTCAAGGCAGCATATATTGTAGTAGTCACCATTTTGTATTTTGTACATCTGGCTTCTTTCTTTTCTCCTTTCCAATTTGCCGTCTCCTTGCAATCACACATGCACACTTCTCTCATGACTATTTCTATAATCACACATGCAAACTCCTCCCTTATAACTATTTCTAGTGAAAATGAATATTTTTATCAGAGAAATTTACTTTCACCATAAGTGTAAAGTATACTTATATTTAAGATAATTAGCTTGCCACAATTAGAACACCATGTGTCTATTAATTATCTGGTTAAGTGGATGCAGATGAAATAAATGCATGTGGATAAAGACCCATACTTGAGAGATTTAATAGTAGCCACTTAATGTAACTACCCACTGAGCTCATCTAAAATGCATGACAATAAAATGGTAAAGTAGAGTCTCATGGGTTTCACTTGCAGTGAGAACAATTCAGCAAATATCATCAGTAAATAAGAAATCTGTAAAATTCAATGAGCCGCTGGAACCTGCAAACTGAACAGATAATTCCTTTAAATATCTGCATATAAAAAGTGACCTGATCTCATATACATCTGCTAAGTTAATTAGAACTAAAAAAAAAAAACCCTCTGAACACTGTTTTCATAGCCTCTCACATTTTCCAAAATAGAATAATAGAAGGACAAGGTGCTTGTTAAACTACAGTAAGACTTGTCTAAGTGACCACTTGTACTTTGAAGAATTCTTGTTAAATATTCCCTGAATGCTGTACTTAAGCAGCTGCTATGGTACTATGCCTTTAAAAGATTTTGTTATACTTGTTTCTTGCTATGTTTCATAACTGCATGATATACTTATTAAAAGCAGAAGCACTAGAATCAGACAGACCTGCATATGAATCCTGGCTTACCAGTTGTGTTACATTGGGCAAATATTAGTTTTCTTATCTACAATGACACTAATAATACCTTTCTTAGGAGAATATTTTGGTTTAAAGGAAATAATGTATATCATACATTTGTTCATTCTTTTGTTCAACAGATGTTTACTCTGTGACATCTATCTGCCACGCATGATGTGAGTGCTCAATATTTAGCAGGGCATCAGCTAGACCAGCCCCTACTTCACTGACATGACATTCTGGTAGATGGACACATCTTCCTGTTGCATAGTGATCACTAAATAGTTGATGACAATTATTTCACTGTTGCTGTCATTGTTTTTAATATTAAATGTATAGTACTTTAATCCAAAATTAAATGTTAAAAAGACTATTAAGTATTTTAAAGGCACAACAATAAATACTTTGCTCACATTGACATCACCCATGTCCAGATGAAGCTCTTCTGAACTCAGCTGTTATGTGAAGGGACTAACACCCTGATCTACAGACAAGCATGACTGAGATTCCATCAAAAGGAATAATTTAAAATGAGCTTTAAGATTCAAGTTGTGTTGAAATGTCCAAAAACAGCAGTATAGGATGATGCTTAAGAACACGACTCTGTAGCCATTTGATTAGGTTTGAATTCAAACTCTGACATTTGCTAGCTTAATGACTTTGAGTAAGTTACTTAATCTGTTTCCACCTCAACTTTCTCATATGTAATACAGAAATAATGATTATAGTTCCTACCTCAAAGACTTGTTGTAAATATGAAATGAGTTAATTCACGTAAATCCCTTATAACAGCATCAGACACAAAATAAAGATTAAACAAGTGTTAAATAATGTCATTATTACTATTGTTATTAAAGATGTCACCAGACACTGACATGTGGGAGACATGTGATATGAAGTAACTAAAATGATCTTACCTTGATGGCTTAGAGGGAATAGTTCAAAACCCTTTGCATATATATATGTTTGGGAGTAATTCAAAACCCTCTGTCGTACTCTCCAAATTGTGTTTTATAGCATGTTAATATGTGTTACATGAGAAAAGAGTTCCATAATGCATAAATTTGAGAAGCATTGGACAACTTTCAAAGTTAGACAGCTTTTTTAGTGCAGGACTTCTCAGCATATTTAATATGTTAATGCTCAAGGTCAGTGTTTAAGAGAATACACTATTTTCCAAAATTATTTTACTGGTCTTAAAGATTCAGCGTTAAAGGAAATAAAGCTTGGAAAACAGTAACATTTGGAGAAAAAGATTTTATCTTGGAATAGATGTAAAGTATCATGCTCAATTTCCAAAACTGAAAAAAAAGAAGCTTGAACTGGGAAAGAGATTTTGAAACTGAAAAGAGGACAATAGGTAAATGGTATGCTGGAGCCAGTGCAATGCTGGAACCAGCTCATACTGACTTATGAGAGTCAAGGGTTAAATTTTCAGGAATTTTCAGAACCAGTTTTTAAACAGAGCCATTATTTTAAAGTCTATAAATTTACAATTAAATATATATTAATGGACATTCAAAATATGTATGCACTGTATATATACATTGCCTATATACATTGCATATATATGCAACATGTCAATATATGCAATGTATATAGGTAATGTATATATACAATGTATATAATGTATATAACAATATATAATTATATAATGTATAGTATTTTATATATTATATAATGTATAATACATATAGAATGTATAACGTTAATGATAGAGATAAAGAAACATTAATAATGAGAATTTAACTTTAAAAACTATGTCATGCCTGCAATGGTTACATTGTTAAAAACAACAAATTAAGAAAATATTCTTTCAATATTAAAAAAGTAGTATCTGATTCAGCAAAGTCACTGACATAATTTATTGACCAATAAGGTGAGGTACTGACTTACATCTTCATTGCTTCACTTTCATTTTGCTAATTAATGTAAATAAAAGTATTAACCAACATTCATGTTGGAACTTGCTATAGAACTGATGATTTAGAGAGAGCTACTTAGGTGAAGGACAGAAACATTTTTGTGGGAAGATGGCAATCTCACCAATATTCATTAGGTGGAGCAGCAATGTCATCATCCCCAAAAATTACTTTAGCCAGAAACTATTCAATAATTTTCCTTTGTCATTCTTTGATAGGCCAGAAACAACAATAATCTGGAAAGAGGGAGCACTGTTTTTGAGGCATTTGTACTGGAGGCTCAAAATACATTTTATTTCTCCTCTCCATAACCCTTTTTCAGGTCAAGTTAAATTTCCTTTATATCTTGAGTTTATAAGGCTTGGTCAATCTTTATGTCATACTTTTTTCCAGTTGAGGAAATTATATGTTGGATTCAATAATATGTACCTCAAGGGAAAGAATATTGATAAAAATAGATTTAAACTTAAAATATTCAGTCTGGAGGGGACCTGAGAGATTGTCTGATCCATTGCAGTATTGACCAGATTTACACTGTACTTTCATAATGTGCTTTTATTGTCAGGAAGATTAATGGACATCAGGTGTTTATAATACTCTTTCCTCTTAGTTGTGTTTAAAATTTTCCTTTATAAAAGATATTAAAACAAAGCTAACAAAATATTACTTATATAGGGAGACTATATTAAATTGTTCTTAGCACCATCTACCCTAACAAGTCTTTGGACAGAGAACTATCAGCCTGATTCGAAGTTGAAATTTATTGATCATTAATATTGTGGAAAAGTCTATGTTTACATAGCTTCAAACCACTTTAGCACAAGTTGGAAGGATTTACACCATTCTCTCCATCTTTTACTGTCCCATCTGATCAAACTTTGTTCACTACGTTCTCACTCATATATCTCATCAGGTACTTTAATGCTCAAATTTCAGACAGAGTGGAGCTAAATTCCCAAAGTTTGAACCTGTAACTATTCTAACTCACAGCTCTATTGATGACTGAGTTAACTCTGGAAAAATATGTCACTCATCTTCTTTTATCTTGCCACCCACCTACCACTAACACTAGCAACATTCTCCCATTTGATGGTCACTCATACATTTCCAGAACTGATAATATTTCTAGGAAATGTGTAGCAACTCCTCTCCTAATAAATCCTCCAGCTTCAATAGTATAAGGCAAAATGTTTGCATTCTCTCAGCAAGTTTCATAGCCCTGAACCCAGACTTTTAGTTCTACAAGAAATTACAGTTAATGTGAAAGATTAGGTCTGTTGCTTTCAAAAGCATGTTATACAGGTTATTCGGCATTTGACAGAAAAAGCATTGCTTTACTGCAAGAATTCTGAGAACCTTAATGTGCTAACAAAATTGTGATTTCCTAGAGGGTTAAAGAACACAGCATTTTCCAAACGTATGTGCTCATGGGAACTTCTTCCCTGGAACACCCTTTGGGATCAGTATTTTATGAAATACGTTTTGGTAACTAATAACATCCTTAAATAAGATCTAGAAAGTAGCAGTTACTTGCCCAGAATTCCTCAGATGTATATGGTAGAACATAGGTATATAAGACAGAGGTCAAACTCTTTATTCAGCATAGGATGGCTTTGAATGTTTTTAGAAAAAATGAAACAACACTCTAAATAGTATTTCATAATAATATATTGATTACTAGGGCTTCACATTCACTATCATTTCCCCTAGTACTGTTGGGTTTCTAAAATATATTCCTGGCATATTAATACTAATCAGGACAGAGTTCAAACATTCATTTTCAGCATTTTTATTTCCTTCCATCCTCTGTGACTTCATTATATGATAAGGTAAGATTGGTCTGATAGGAATTGTTGGTATGGGACCATTTTTCAGTATCTTTCTCTTATCAATAATATCTATAGATACAGAACATATACTACATTTTTTTTAACTTTTTTATTGCATTTTAGGTTTTGGGGTACATGAGCAGAGCATGCAAGACAGTTGCATAGGTACACACATGGCAGTGTGTTTTGCTTCCTTTCTCCCCTTCACCCACATTTGGCCTTTCTCCCCAGGCTATCCCTCCCCACCTCCCCCTCCCACTGACCCTCCCCTTTTCCCCCCAATAGACCCCAGTGTTTAGTACTCCCCTCTCTGTGTCCATGTGTTCTCATTTTTCATCACCCGCCTATGAGTGAGAATATGCGGTGTTTCATTTCCTGTTCTTGTGTCATTTCATACTACATATTTTTGAACGCACCACATATAAACATTGAGAACTCTTTTATGTCATGAATAGATTAACATTCTATGTTCTTTCAGAAATTCTTAAGATAGAATCTAGCTATGTAAATCTATTAAATTTTTGTTTCAATTATTACTATATAAAATATAGAAATTGTTCATACCTCTTAGAAAAAACATGTCATATAGAGTATATATTTTTAACTATGTAATTCAAACTACTTTACACTCAAATTTTCTTAATCTGAAATTTTTCATATTATGCTAAGGAGTTTAGTATTTATACATAGATCTTTTCTAGAATGATAAATATGTAAATCTTGGATTTCTTCCTACATGTGGGGGTGGCTAACTAAACTCTGAATGAAGATGGTTATTTCACAAAAAATACTGTGAATTGAGCTTACAGCTAGAGATAAAAAATTAAATGGCCTCTCAGCACTAAATGACTAGTTAATACTTAAAAACCATTGAACAAGAAAGACTCTGAATCACTTAAACTATTTTTTAGTCTTCGATAAAAACAAAGCCTTATGCTCATATTCCTGGAGTCATATTTGTTTTGTTTTGTTTTGTTTTGTTTTGAGACAGCATCTTGCTCTATTGCCCAGGCTGGAGTGCAGTGGTATCATCATGGCTCATTGAAGCCTCAATCTCCCCAGCTTAAGTGATCCTCTCACCTCAGCTTCCCAAGTAGCTGGGACTACAGGTGCATGCCAGTATGTCTGGCTAGCTTTGTATATTTTGTAGAGACAGGGTTTTGACATGTTGCCCAAGCTGGTCTCAAACTCCTGGGCTCAAGTAATCTACTCACCTCAGCCTCCTAAAATGTTGGAATTGCAGGTATGAGATACCAGACCCAGCCTGGATTATATTTTTGAGCTCAGTAAATACCCTTACTTTCAGGCTGTCATCTTAGTTCCCCTGTATCCATTGTCCAACTTACCTTTTTCTCCTTCCCCTTTGCATTCAATCAATCTACGGTATTTGACTCTTTGGAAATCTCCTGACTCCATCCAGTCCTCCCTGTTTCCTTAGCTACTAACCTAGTCCAACTCATCACTACTTTTCATAGCCTCTTACCTGGTCTCCTTACATCCTAACTTGCCCCTAATTCATTGGTCACATTGTTGCCAGTGAGGTCTTTTCTAAAATAAGAAGAACTTCTAATGGTTATTTTCCTAAGAGAAAAAATTACAAATTCCTTAATATGGCTTTAAATTTTCACCCCAATATGACCTTGCATTTCATACTCACCTCATATCATTTCTCCCTCTCTATTTGAATTCCAGCTATTCTAAGCTTCTGTCAGTTCCATGTTTTTCCACCATGCTCTCATTTGCACTAGCAAATGAATGACTTCAGTGAGTGCTTGAAACCTCCTTCTACCTCTATTTCTTCTTTTCATATCTAATTCCAACTCACTCGCCCTTCAGATACCTTTGAGGTAGCAGTTCTTCCTTTTCTTTACTTTTCCTTGATACTAGAATATCTTGAATTTCCTCTGTCATAATATACCCAACCTTTGTCATAACTTCTCTAATTAGCTGACTGATTCTATACTGCAAGCTCCGTGGGAATGGGAATAGTGTCTCACCAGCTCTAGTTATCTAGTATTTAGGAGATTCTCAGTAAATATTGTATGCAAATTGTCCCCTTTTCTAAAATCTCTTGAAGACAAACCTTTTACAATTCTGCTAGATTTAAATACTTACATTCAGAAATTAGATTCTCAGACTTGAATCCCATTTGTACTGATTTCAGTCTCATCTAAATCCCCCTGGATTTTAATTACATCTAAATAGGCTGAAAAGCTTAGGGAATGTTTGCAGAGTGAGAGTGTGTATACTGTTTTTCCTCATTAAACATCTAATCAGCATCTTTCAAAAATGTCCATTGAGGATTATGATCTGTTTATAATGCCAAATCATGGTCGACTGGGCTGAGATTTATACATACCAAGTTGTGTCTGTAGTGAAAAATCAGAAAGAATCCCACTTAAAATTCAACACTGAGAGCAACTTTGGAAACAGCAGCTGAAAGAGAGCAGGGTTTATTCATTCCGAAAGCCACAGTAGTATCCCAACACTTTCACTCATGGTGATTCAGGCAGGAAGCCTAGTGGATTTGATATTAGTCACATGAAAGTGTCATCATAGCTCTGCTTCTTGTGATAGGGGCTAAAAAAAAGAGCAATTCAAAACAGAAATAGAAAGAGCAAGAGCAATAGAAATATAGTTGATGAAGTCTGCATGGCTGAGATGGAAAGCCTACATTTGTAGGTGCATTTGCACCTACAAATTTAGAACAATTGCAAATGCACAAAACTCTTCACCCTTGGATAATCTTGTTACCAGGAATTGACTAGTCAGATATAGAGCAGTGTGGGGTATAGAAAAAATCAACAAGGATTAGAAATATAAACTCAGAACACAAGTGAGGGGCAAATCCAAACTAGTACTGACACAGATCCCTACTCTGGCCACAGCTGCTTTAGAACATCACCTATACATTTGAAAAAGAATTGGTGGTTAGAGCATATAGCAGCTGTATTTTTGTAACTTCTTTTTAATTTGTTATACACGTGTATGCTTGAGAAACTTTTAAAACAACTCAAAGATGTCTACGAAAAGATTTCCAATGGTCTGGAAGAAAATTGGAAACTCCAGTTGATCATCAATTTATTATGCTTATTGCATTTTGATATCTCTGAAACTTCCTGATATTTATGGAATGTTTCAATTTTATTTCAGGTTTTGTATTTAAATTGATCGTCTTTCAAGTATTTCACATAAATGGATACGTTTAACATTTGTACTCCAAACCAGTTGCCAATAAAATATGAAAATGAAGACAGATTTGAAAACTGGATGTGGAAATAAAATTCTAAAGTGATAGTCCCAGTTCCCACATTCCACCCGCACCCCAGCTGCTGCCATTCTCTCATTCCCACACTATCTCTCTGATAGGTGGTGCCAAATGGAATCCAAAGTAAAAAAATCAGGAAAATTTAAGCATATATTTATTTTATTCATAGTCCTCCCACTAAAAAAAAGTGAAACCTCTAAATAATTAAGGCAAGGTGTTACCTTTTTTTCCTGCTAATGGACAACATTAATTCCTTATAGAAAAATCAAAAGTCTGAATTATTTGGGGGGAAATTCTCTATAAGCTTTTTAAATAAATTGTTTGTCAATGAAACCTTACCTCTAGAAGTCTATTTCCTCTAATACATGGGCATAGTACTTCTCTGAACAAGAAAATGCACACACACACACACACACACACACACACACATATGTATGTACTTAGTAGTTTGTTGAAAATCCTTTAAGGCAGTGAAAAAGTTGGCTATCTGCTTTGGAAAATGGAGCGTTTAGGAAGCGTTGGTATGTAGATAAAGATATTATGTAATATATTAACACATATTATTGTATATGTCATATAATATAAATAATATATAATATATAAACTATATAGTAAGTTGTGTATAATTATATATTGTATATCAATATTTATATGTTTATATTAATGTACCATATATATCTATGTATATTATATATAAATTTATGTTGATATAAATACACATACATATATATGTATTTAAACAGATTCTTGGGGTCCTAGTAATGGTGAAGGCTGACAGACATCTTGAATGGACACAGTCATCTGTTTGAACCTATCTGGAGGTGACATTCAGCCTTATCTCCCTGAGGTGCAAACAGGTGCCTTTCAGAGTTGGAGACTAGTGCAGAAGGGAGTCCTGTGGCTAGAAATGAATGCCCTCTGTCAGCTTGTTACATGTAGGGAGTGACTGTTCCACTTCCTTATTTTCAGCAGATTTCCTTTCATCATGGTGAATATTATATTGATATATTTATATATCAACATATGTTTATATTTATATATAATATACATAGATATATATGATATAATGTCAATATAAACATATAAATTTTGACATACAATATATAATTATACACAACTTACTTTATAGTTTCAGCAGATTTCCCTGGATAGGGAATAGCTGAAAGCATGTGTATTAATGGAAGAGGAACTGCTCACCTTTATGTTCAAGTGAGCTTTTCTAATATAAGCTTCCTGTCACTAAGTACTAATCCACTCAAAGTGGATTCAAACTATTTTCTTCACTATCAGTTGATTTAGAGCTTTATTTTAGCTTTCATATTTTATACAGCTTTCATTTCTGATTTTAGTAATTCTCTTGAAGAAATGTATACAATTTAGAGATCACACTAAAGGGGAAACTTTTACCTTGGTATTAGAAGGAGAAATGTATCCAAAGAAACAAGTAGAAGTAGATAAATATTTATGCTTCATTTGCTGGTGACTAATCGTGCGTCCGTGAAGCAGAAGCCTGAGATTCCCAATATTTGACTTTTGAGCTTTGGGTTCCCCAGTGAATATCTCATACAGCATTTTTCTAAAAAAGGTTTGGATCAGAGATTCCTTTTGAAAAGTTGATAAATGTGATAAACTCTCTCCCCAGAAAGAAGAGGATCCTTTAAAATTTACTGGTGGACCCTGAATTAGAAATGTATTCCATCAAGTGTAAAGGAAATAAAATGGTGTAGTTAAATCTTGGCAGCATAGCTATTCTTTCTTATCCAAGCACTATAATGTAGGTTGAGCTTCAGCAAATATGAGCTTCTATATCAATCTATCTGGCCTACTATAACAAAATACCCTATAGTGGGTGGCTTCAACAACAGAAATGTATTTTCTTACAGTTCTGTAAGCTGGTAGTTCAAGATCAGGGTGTTAAAATCTACTTAATCCCCAAAGAACCTTGTGTCAGGACCCACCTTCTACAAAAGCATTACAGTTTGCTTTGGAAAAGCAATTGCTAGAACTTGTTGGCTTCCTTTTCACTGTCAGGAGAGCTCTGTGGTCTACTTAGATTTTAGTCATCAAGCTTGATTTCACATAGGGCTTTGATATTTTGTTTATGTCAGATACTGCATTTTTTTAAGAAGTATGATGTCTATAGGGCAGATGTTTGATGGGAAATTTATGGGCAGCATCTGGGTTGTCCTGGTAAAGGGAAAGTTATTAGTAGGTGAAGGACTTCAAGGGTGAAGCTAACACAGCCTTGGTGCTGGGGTGAAGGGTGCACACAGCTAATACCTAATACTATGTGAGGAAAGGTGGAGTGAGAAGTGTGGATCAGACTAGACACCTGGAAAGTAGTGGAGAACCAGAAATTGTTGAAAGATTACTGTTGATCCCAGTGCTCTTCAGTATAGCTTCAACACACTTTCAAAGAGATAAGTGTTCATGTCAGCTTCCTTCCTTTCCCTACACAGAGACATTCATCTGAGTGGGCCAAAGCTAGAATCCATCATTCAAGAGATGAGTTTAATTTCTTAAGACCAGTGCTGTCCAAGAGAAATGTAATGCATGCCATGTGAGCTACATATGTAACTTCTTTACCAGTCACATTAGAAAAGTAAAAAGAAACAGGTGAAATAATTTTACTAATATACTTCAACTCAATAGATCAAAATATCATTTCAACAGGTAATCAACATAAAAATTGATATGTTTTGCTTTTTTATACAGATTTTCATATATATATAGATATTTATACTGTCTCCTAAATCCAGTGTGAAGTTTTACACTCACAGCACATCTCAATTCAAATTACTCACATTTCAGATACACAAGAGCAACATGTGGTTGGGGGCTACTGACAGATTAAAGCTGCCCAGACCACTCCCTGCACAAGAGTATAACTATGTTTTGGTTCCTCTCTTCACCAATTAAGGATGTCAACTCCTATGGTGTTCTATAAATCATTCCTTTATTCAGGCATTTACTCATTCATTCATGCTCTTGTTCTTTGAACAAATATTTATTGAATACTTCCTATGTGTGAAATACTTTACTGTGAGAAGGGGAACGTTGAACATAAAAATGAATAATACCATCTAGTATCAGAAACAGAGGTGGAAACAAATATTCACAAGATATTATGACAACAGTAATAACTGGGCTAGTGATTGTCCATAGAATTGGAAGTGAATATAACAGAGTTTATGATGGAGTGGGAGCAGTTAAACCTATATCCTGGAAATTTCAACCTCACAAGAGAAAACCATTGTTGCCTCACCCACAGGAATCCTCTTCTCATATAAATCCCAACTGAGACAGCATTACTGATAGGATCATGTCAAATCCCAGGGGTGCTAATGTGCAAAGATGGTTGCAGGACATTGAATTAAGAGGATACACAAATTGCTACGGGACATTGCAGGGATCCTGAAGGACTTCATTGAAAAGGTGGTATTTGTGTTGCATTTTGAAGGATAAGTTTATCATATCAAAGAAGAGCATTCTAGTAAAAGGATACAAAGAATATAATGTCCAAAGGCTTGGAAGTGGGGAAGGAAGAAATATGTTATATTTAGTAAACAATAAAGATTGATATAACTGCAGCATAGGGTGTGTGTGTGTGTGTGTGTGTGTGTGTGTGTGTGTGTGTGTGTGTGAAGTGGGTTAGACATGTTCAATAATAGAGTTTGGGACTATATTTTGATGAGTAGTGTGTACTCCATTAAAAGTTCTCACCCTGTGTTTTAGGGAATTAACATTAATTCTCTCTATAATTAATACTTTCTTCATAGTCAAATTCAAATTTCAGGAAAAAATTTAATTAGAATTACATCTCTCTGGCTTCTTTTCTATCCCTATCTCTTCTTTTTTGGATAACTGAACTTTCATACATCAAGATGAACCAGTGACTGAAAAAAATTTCCCCTGTCAACTAGTTTGTCTTCTTATTGAATGAATAACCAAATTCAATTGGATTAAACAAGCTGTAACACACTGTCAAAAGCCATTAGCAATATAAGAGCCTCAAGCCATGAAGAACTCTTTTTGTATATCTTAGAGTTCTCCTCATGAAAGGAAAAACTCAAACTAAAGGAAATAACATGTTTCACATGCTCTGGGTCCTTTAGGGTCTTCTCATCAGCTCTGTGGTCTACTTTTTTCCTATGTTTCTTAAGATTAGGAGCTGTGCTGTCTGCTTGATTATCTCAAAAGTACAATGTTTTCTTGGCAGGAATAAAAATCTGGATGTGTCTAAGCTTGAACATTATCCAAATTTGGAAATAAAATAAATGAGGGAATGTAATGAAAACCAAGGAGGAAGGATGGGGAACTTGATAACCCCTTCTGTCTTTTGAGAGGTAATTTTATCCACTTCCTGGAGCCATTGTACTTTCCCTGACAGAATGACACCTTACATTGACTAAATTCGTATCTCTGCCAATTTCCTGCAGATGTACAGGTAGAGAGGTTGGCTACTGTAATTGACAAGATCCCAATGACTCATGGGACTGTCAAGAGTAGAAAACATTGTGAAAGCTACATAAAAATTGTAAATGAGCCATAAAATGACCTACACGTAAACAGTCCTTGTGCCACTTTCAACTGTTCATTTCTCTTTGAAAAAATACTGTTGGAGACTAATGTGATGCATGATGCCTTCTATTTAATAACTGTACTAAAATGCCAAGGAAACAGGGATTACTTATGCCTGCCTGATGCATTTTCCAATATGCATACCATCCCTGCTACAATGATCAATCAACCCAGCTAGACAAAAATGAAATGTAAGCCCTGATATGGCTTGGCCTTGTGTCCCCACCCAAATCTCATGTCAAATTTTAATTCCTGTTGCTTGGGTTGGGACCTGGTGGGAAGTGATTGGATAACAAGGATGAATTTCCCCCTTGCTGTTCTCATGATAGCAGTGATAGCGAGTGAGTTCTTATGAGACCTGTTTGTTTAAGTGTGTAGCTCTTTCCCTTTAGTGGTCTCTCTCCTCCTCCATGTAGGACATACTTGCTTCCCCTTCACCCTTCCACCACGAGTGTAGGTTACCTGAGGCCTTCCAGCCATACTTCCTGTAGAACCCTGCAGAACTGTGAGTCAATTAAACCTCTTTTCTTCATAAATTGCTCAGTCTGATATAGCTCTTTATAGCAGTGTGAGAATGGACTAATACAAACCCATACCACATTTTCCCCTCTTTTTTGAACCTGATCATTTCAGTCACATGATGATAAGTAAATAAAATGAAAATAGAAAAAAAAGGGAGTTTTACTGCTTCCTAAGACTTCATTTTCACAAAGTGCTAGAGGGAAATATTAAAAATAACAAGGGTGTATCAGTCAGGCACTCTTGCTCTCCACTGTCTCTGAAAGAATTTCTCCCTTGTGAAGTTTAGGCATAAAGATATGAACTCTACTCTTAACTGAATCCTCTTGTATTAGAGATTTGGCTAAATCCCTCGAGTTTAATCTTTACCATTGTTTAGAAAATAAATGGTGGATCTCCAATGACAACCTCTGAGAGCTCAGGAGCTTTGTCAAGGATTCTTAAAGACTACACATGTATTTCTCGTGAGAAAATGCTTTAACGCATTGAAGCACAGGGGAAGCAAGTTGCTGATAGGCCTTCTTCTTCCAAACTGTGTCATGTAACTCCAGATAGGAATAAGATTTACTTAAATGGCTCTGTTTATCTTCCCTGCCCTGCTCAGCACTGGAATCTTGACCATAATGGTCAGTTAGAATTTTTCTGACCCAGTTTCTCATCTTTAATGCCTACAGGGGCTTCATATACTCTAGACTTTTATGAACAATACAAGAGTTATAGTCAAAATAACTGAAACTACTCATTGAGATGGAAACTATACAGAAGTTATAGCACCTTAAGCATAATTATTTATAAACTCTAAATTAAATAATTGCAGGTTTCTGTCAAAATTCCTAATCCTTTCTTTCCAATAGTTGGCCAAGTGTGTGTCCCGTTTGGATGTCTTTTCCTTTGTTATCTATTTCCCACTTATCTCTATGATTCTCGCTATCCTCAACTGACCTTCACTAAAATGGTCATTTCTTTTTATACCTGTTTGTTAGAAACAGAAGTTAAAAAAAAATCTGTTCATTGAATTATTTAACTTAGGTCTTGGAGTGTATTGAAGGACAGTTATGGTCCCCCACACTCTTGGCCTCAGGACCCCTTCAGAATGATTTCCCTTTCTGTTTGTCTGGATATACTGTTTTTTTATTACTCTTGGGCACCATCTGACTGCTGTCTTTCATTCAGTCTGTTCTGTCTACAACTATTAGTAAAACTGGGTGGCAGGGAGGAATTGTTAATTCTGTTCTCTTTGGAAGGAAGAAAAACTTCCAAACTGAGTTTGAATTGAAAAATGGATCTTGCACTTGGTATAAAAATGGATGCCAAGACAGCTTCTATGTACATACTATTACATTTCTTCCTGAGCTGCTGGGGATGTTCAGGGCTATTATTTTTTTTAAATCATATGTGACATCTGCAATGTCACAAAGCTTTTTAAAGAACATCCAGAAATACTCCCCAGATGCTTTTAAAACATAAAAAAGAATTTAACAGACATCATCTGGTACTTTAAGAAGAAAGGAACAGAGCATGAAATCAAGCAAACTTCAATAACTCAATCAACACAAAAAACATTTATTGAACATTTGTATCATACCTCCATTGGCTTGCCTATATGAGGGATCTGTGGGGATCGCTCCTGTGTGAGGCCCCTAGGAAATGGGCCTCGCCATATGGTGAGCTTGAGCCCAGACACAGATCCCCGGTTGGGGGAGTTGAGCTGAGGGAAAGCAGGAACCGAGAGAGGGACTATGCTATTCAAAATAATTAACAGACATTACTTTATGGATATGAGAACTTGGGAGGCATTGTGTCCACTTTCAGCTCCTTATGGTTTATTGCTCGATTGTGTTCATTTTGGACCCTTGTTACCTTCATTGTAAAATATTAACTTAAGTATTTACACTTGGTAACTTACTTATCATAACTTACTGGGTGTAACTGTAACTTACTTACCATAACTTACTGGGCGTAACTGACTTACTGGGCTTAACTTACTTACTGGGCGTAACTTAGTGGACGTAACCTGCTTACTGTAACTTAAGTATGTTGATCTGGCATAAACAACATTAACTTCAGAAAAGTATATAATGGAACATATTGCAAAAATAAAATTGCTGCTTGGACATAGCCTAAGCCAGCCCTCCAGACTCCACTTTTCTCTTTTCTTTCACTTCCGCGCACTCTCTCCCTCAGGTTGAACGAGACATCTACTTTGGCGGTCTCAGGGACTCCCACAGGTCGGTAGCCCCCCGGCAGACGTGCCGGACCACAACACCTATATCCTATTAGCAATGTTGGATTATGTACAAAGAATTATTTTTGCTGTTTGCTTTATCATCATTCGTGATATAAGGTGGGAGATTTTCATGCAATTATAATGCATTTTAAAAATCCTTATTGTGCAGTTTTTGTCAGTTAAATATGCCACAATAAAGATAAACATTTTGAACACTGATAGCAGAGTATATATTTTTAAGATAAATTATAAGCAAGTGTGTATGAGGGTATACCTGTTATCAAGGATGCCTTGATGTTTCCCTTAGCTTGACTAAACTTGACAGGCTTCTTCCAGACTCTGAGTTCCAGACCTCTTCTTTCCTACAACATTTACATAACAAAACATCGTAATTGTAAATTCTTTCTCTGCCTCTTTGACATGTAAATATTTTTAAAAGCCTCTTGCCTATGGTACTACTCTGGGAAGTCTTTCTCTAGGAGCTGGGAGCCAACCCTTTGAAATGTAATTATCATGAAAGATAGCACCCCTGTCCACCAGTCTCTAAGGGAAGGTAGGAGCCTAACTTCAATGGGCGCCAGTTAGCAAGCAGAGGTGACTTAATCACAGAGAAAAGTATTTTGCAAACTTAGTATGCTTCACACACCCAAGTGATCAACTTGCCCCCATCTACCAGTGTCTTCTAGTTCCTTTCCACTAGCTCAACACAGTCCCTAAAGTTCTTCCCACCCCTTGTTATAGTGGAGTTGAGTAAGCTGATTTCTGGCCTTTTTCTCCTATTGTAGTTGCCTTGAGTAAAGTTTCCCTTGCCTGTTTAACTTTGTCAGATGCAATTTTTGCTTTCACAGTATGTATGTATACTCAGCTTCATATAGCTAACATATAACTATTTGATTGTAAGCCACTTGGAAAGAAAAAACAGAAAAACATTAATGCCTCATAATATTATAGTCTCTAATGGGTTCAGGTTTATGTATGCATTCTGGGTACATATTGTATGAGAACACACACCACGACTTTAATAGTTTTTAATTCTTGTATGGACTTTCTGTCTCACTTTTCCATTTTTCCACAGCATTCATCATTAGTAACATACTACATATTTAGCTTATTTATTTGTTATTGTCTGTCTTCTCTGTCTAGAATGAAGCTCCATGAGGGCAGGGATTTTTATGTGTTTTGTATCTTCAGTGCCTAGAATGAATTAGCTGTTATTATTTTTGTTATTGTTATTAATCGTATTAGCTTCTGTTTTCTCTAGGAATTCTAAAAGCTAAGGATTGAGACAGAAGGCCACGGACTGCTTCAGAGTGGGCTCTTTTCAGGATTATGTTATACAGTCATCCTCTGGTTTGTTGTCATCAGCCTATGCTGAGGGAAAATACATGTATTGCTAGAATATTATTGAGGATATTATTCATTATTTTTGTGATGTCCTCTCTGTACAGACCAATAGTGAAATTTTTCTCTGCTATCAGTTTCAGAATTTTTCAGGCAACTAGTTCATTTTTGATTTGTGGATACTAGAACTCAAGTAGCTGATGGTATTTTCTTCCTCATGTTGGCTGCCAGAAAGCATAGAACAACATGTGTGTTCTATCACTAGCAAGGATGGCATTTGTGCCATGCATTGATCTGTTTGCTTTCCAACTTGTCTTTTCCCTTTGCTTTACTTTTGTTAATTATCTTGAATTTGTATTAGTCTAGTGTCCTCAAAAGTCCTTTTCTGAGAAGTAAAAGTTGATATAAATTTTAGTAGCATTAAAGTTGGTAAGCTTTTTATTAATAAAATTACTCTTATGGAAATAATAATAACAATTTAGTATTCAGAAATGCTGTCCCAGATATAATGTATTCAGTTCTTACACAAGTAATGAGAGGCAGGCAGCTTAGGAATTCATATTGTAGCTGGGGAAAATGAGGCATAGAATGATCATGTGATTTATCCAAATTTAAATGGCTTACTAAACTGAGGAAGCCTGAGAGAATCCAGACCTTCAAATTGTTCCTCCAAAGATCTTACCTCTGGTTGATATTCCTTCACTTGGTTCAACTTTTCGGTTAGAAAAACATTTTTCATATTATGTCTGGATCAGCAGTACTTCCCTTGGATGAAATGTGGCTTCCATTTTTGCCATGGAATTGTATCATGTATGAGTATTTAACTTAGAGACAGACTTAAGAACCAAATTCAACTGCAGAAACAAAGTAGGGCCTGGGCTCTGGAGTCAAGACTGTGTTCAAATCCTAGATCTGCTAATTACTAGCTGTAGAAGCCTATGAAAGATGTGCAACACCTCTGTGCTCTAGATTCTCGTATCATCTATAAAAGAGAAATAAAGATAATGAGAATACCCATGTCATTGGGTTGTTTGGAGGAGACAATGAGAAGATACATTTAAAGCTTCTAGAACAGTGCTGGGAACATAGTAACACTGAATAATTGTTAACTGTTTTCTTAGGCCAGGTCCCAGGGAAATGAGCCAAAGCTTTGCTTGTGTGCTGAAATATAACACAGTTATTTGCAACTGTGATTCCAGGGCAGCAAGAGAGAAGAATAAAAGGAAAATGAGGTAGGAATAAAAGGAAAGCAAATGCAAGGTAATATGTTTTTAAGCTGGTCATAATGTCATAAGAAAGCAAAGAGGAATGTTCAATCTTGTGGGACTTCATCCACATAGGCTATGTGGAACCACTGCATTCAGGGACAGTCCATTGAGGACAAGGGAAGAGAAGAGTTTTTTGTTTGTTTGTTTGTTTTGCTTAATTCTTCTTACTTTCTGTTTCTCGTGGATCAAAGTGCAGTCCATGAGACATTAATTCTCTTCTACTTTAGGAAATTGGGTTACCTGGCCAGAACCCATGTCCTTAGACGTGGCATGGACCTCATCTGAGCTCAGAAATGTGAAGAGCCAAAGCCTTTATAAGTTTGGCTGCCTGAGATGAACATCAGAGCTGCTCCAATTTCTGCCATGCGGAGTGAAGTGAAGGATGAATATGAACATATATCTCATCCAGGGGGAGCTGAAGCAGTTGCTGGTGTTAAGAGGTCCAGGAGTGTTGGAGGTGCCTGGGACTCTTCATCGAGAAAGTAGCTAAAGTCCAGGGACAGATGAGGCTAAGAAAATCTAGGGAAGTATGTAAATTAGGATAATTACTATCACTACCTTCTGAAATCTTCTGTAGTAGACACAGACATGCACTGTTCAAATGTCCCTTCAAGAAGGGACTTGCTGCTATGATGAATTCCATTACCTGAAGGCCTTCAGCTATGACCATCTTCGCAATCCATCTTAGTTTTCTTTTTTTTAATATATATTTTACTGCATTTTAGGTATTGGGGTACATGTGAAGAACATGCAAGATTGTTGCATAGGTACATACATGGCAATGTGGTTTGCTGCCTTCCTCCCTAACATCTATATCTGACATTTCTCCCCTTGTTATCCCTCCCCCACTCCCCACTTCTGGCTGTCCCACCCCTAGTTCCCCCCCACATACAGGCCCCAGTACAATAAGAACACATGGACACAGGGAGGGCACCATCTTAGTTTTCAAGTAAAGGACAAACCCTTCTGGCGGAACTCTGGAATAAGCAAGGTGATGGTGGCCAAGGTTTTATACTTCTCAGGATGGCTTTGGCCAAAAATTGAGCAAGGCGGGAGTAACAAGAACTTAGTCTTTTCCACCAAGCTCTTGATGACGTCACTGAGCAATCCTGCTCTACAGCTTCGCCACTTTGGCCCATATCTTGTCAGCCTGCAACAGGTCTGAAGCCTTTCTCTGTCCAATTCTGCCTTATTTTCTTTCATTTTACTTCTCAGTAAATAAACCTTTCACATTTCTCACTGCATCACAGGGTCTGCTTTCCAGGGAACCCAATCCCAACACTTCCCTAAAGCTAACACATACATTAATAGATATAAATTAGAAGGCTAAATGCTAAAATAGAAAGGAGGAAATATTAAAGTGAAGCAGAAGCTACCTGGGAAATTTTTAGTACAAATGAATAGTCATCAAAGTATTTTTTCTATACAAAAGGGCCAACCATAGGTTCTTATTATACCAAGAATATATTCAAAATTACCCAAAAATTAATTTTTAAAAGCTTAGAAAACATGACTATGAGAAAATAAATTTTTCCTTATTGTTAATTATATAATATTAACAAGAACTGCCTTTTTGAAGACCTACTATGTGCCAGGTATTGTGTTAATCATATTATATATCTTTTCTTGTTTAACCTTTACAATAACTTTGTGCTATTTTCCCTTGGTTTAGACAAGAAAATAAGGCATAGAAACTAAGAAAATTGTCAAAGATCTGACAGAGGCGGGATTTAGATCTAGGTAAGATTTAGGAAGCTTATATTCTTCACCATTACTTTGTAATAACAGCTTGCAAATGCCAACATTGTACGTGGACCAGGCTGAACACTGCAAGTACTATTTAGCCCTCACAACAACTCCCTTAGAGTAAGCACAGTTGTTACCCATGAGTAACTGTGGCCAAGTAACTTTGTATGACTCAGGAAGATTGAGCCTAACAGGTAAAAGAGTTGGGTTTTAAAACCAAGACAATTTTATTTCAGAGCTTATATTAGACTATGCTGCTTCTATCAAATGTAAAGAATTCGCCCTTGACCTGCAGTAATCCAGCTTACAGAGATTCATGGTAAGAGCATTACTGGTTATACTCAAAACTGCGCTCATCCACAGTAAGAGAACTGCCTGTCAATTTTGCTAAAGGACATACTATATTTCTTTAACTTGAATCTCGACTTAGTGTTGACATGGTGGAATCCTATAAGTCAAGATTATTTGCCTATTAAACTTGTCATCTGATTTTATAGAAATTCAAGTTTAATATGTGGTAAGCCCCAGAAAGCCAGGCATGCTTTGATGTGCTTAGAGACCATCCAGGTGTTCCAATGAGAAATGATAGACTGGTCTCAACTTTCTACTGAAACATTTAACCAGAATAGTCTCTGGGTCTGAGTCTTTCCTCTTTGGGATATAACAGGGAAAAGAGTAAACAGAATCTCTTCCTAATTGCCATTTCTCCAACACTGTCATACCTCTGGGCCATTCCTCAAGCTGCTCCCTTTCACTAGAATTCCCTTCACTCATTTCACTAGAATTCCCTTCACTCATTTCACTATCGGACCAAATCCTTTTACTTCTTGAAGATCTGGCTCCGCCTTTACTTTTTCCTGTGAAAACTTCGCAACCCTTTTCCTCTGGACTACAAATAACCATACTCTTTTCAAGAATGAGCAACTTCTGTGCTCTCATTTTTTATACCTCTGTTCCAGAATCTTTCATTATGTATATGATATATGTATATCCTTGATTGTCAGTTATTTGAATGCAAGACCCAAACATTTTAATCATTCTTGAACTTTCTCTGCCTGGTATAATATCTGGTATACACAGGTGCTCAGATAATTCCATTATTATTTAAGAATCAGAATATTCAATGGTATAAGAAGAACATTACTTATCTAACCAAATTCTGCAGGACTGGAATTTCTAATAGGTGTCTCAGGAACAATTCATTGACCACAAGTCAATAAATAACTTTTTCTGGGACAGTGTGAGGACAGGGACCATGTCTATCTTACTTCGCAAAAACATTTCCAGCTTCTAGTGTCATATCTGGCACATAGCAAGTTGCTGATCCAACACTATGAAACCATTATTTTCACAATGCTGCCATAGACACACTATGTACACTCCCACCAGTATAGTATTACTATGAGAATGCTCTTATTTTAAAAATTGCTTCCCCATGCCAAAATAATTGGGAAAAATTCTTAGTTTAGACATCAACTTGGCAACCTGTTATAGCAATGTACATACGAATTTCTTTTTCAGGCTCTCCCTGATATAATTTTGCAAAAACCAAGATTTTTATGACTTTTTCACTTTCTCATTCTTTACTGGCTCATATTACAATTAATTGTAAAATAGTTCTTGTAAATCACACCATTATATGAGCACTGAAGAATAGCCTAATGAACTAATGGACTAGGTTTACTGTATCTCACTCAAATATCTCTCCTTATCTGGCAGCTCTTCCACCACTATACTCAAATCAAACATAATTTGGCCAGCCCTCCACAGCCGGGGAGGCTTCTTTTGCTTCTGAACACAAATTCAACCCTTTGTACCCACACCCACCCACTCATTCACCCATGTCTTTTCTCAGCCTGAGCTTCACAACAGATCTGATGCCACATCTACAATGACACTTTCCTTCTCCCCTGAGGGTCCTCATATATCCTTCAGTAAACTCTGTGCCATGTAATTTTTGAACAAATAGGTCATGAAGCAGCCTGCAAGAATGGATGATGATAGCTTGTTTAAAGTGAGAATGATGAGAGGGCCCCAGAGAAAATAAGAAAGGTAGAAATTTGCCAGAAATCAACTTTAAAAAAAGTGAGGAGTTTTCATCACTATGTTCTTTTAGTACAGGTTTTAGCTTCCCCTCAAAACATACAGCTTTTCTCTTTGTAAAGAAATTTTCAGGTATTCAATTAGGAACAGAGGAAGCCAAATTGTCTCAATTTGCAGACAACATGATTGTATATTTAGAAGACCCCATCGTCTCAGATCAAAAATCTCCTGAAACTGATAAACAACTTCAGCAAAGTCTCAGGATACAAAATCAATGTGCAGAAATCACAAGCATTCTTATACACCAATAACAGACAAACAGTGAGCCAAATCAAAAGTGAAATCCCATTTACAATTGCTACAAAGAAAATAAAATACCTAGGAATACAACTAACAAAGGATATTAAGGACCTCTCTTTGAAGAGGTATTTTATTCTAGGAGGAGAATAAAAGGAGAACTACAAATCACTGCTCAAGGAAATAAGAGAGGACACAAACAGATGGAAAAACATTCCATTCTCATGGTTTGTTTTTCATATGGAACCAAAAGAGAGCCCACAGAGCCAAAACAATTCTAAGCAAAAAGAACAAATCTGGAGGTATCACGCTGCCTGACTTCAAATTATACTACAAGGCCACAGTAATCAAAACAGCATGGTTCTGGTACCAAAACAGAGACACAGACCAATGGAGCAGAACAGAGGCCTCAGAAGCAACACCACATATCTACAATCATCTGATCTTGACAAAAACAAATAATGGGAAAAGGATTCCCTGTTTAATAAATGGTATTGGGAAAACTGGCTGGTCATATGCAGAAAGCAGAAACTGGACCTCTTTCTGACATCTTACACTAAAATTAACTCCAGATGGATTAAAGCTCTAAACATAAGACCTAACACTATAAAAACCCTAGAAGAAAACCTAGGCAAAACCATTCAGGACATAGGCATAGGCAAGGACTTCATGGCTAAAACACTAAAAGCAATGGCAACAAAAGCCAAAATAGATATATAGGACATAATTAAACTCCGGAGCTTCTGTACAGCAAAGAAAACAATCATTAGAGTGAACTGGTAACCAAGACAATGGGAAAAATTTTTGCAATCTACCCATCTGACAAAGGGCTAATATCCAGAATCTACAAAGAACTGAAACAGATTTACAAGAAAAAAACAAACCCATTCAAAAGTGGGCAAAGGATATGAGCAGACACTTTTCAAAAGAAGACATCTATGAGGCCAACAAACATGAAAAAATGCTCATCATTAGTGGTCATTAGAGAAATGCAAATCAAAACCACATTGTGATACTATCTCATGCCAGTTAGAATGGCAATCATTAAAACACCTGGAGACAACAGATGCTGGAGAGGATATGGAGAAATAGGAACACTTTTACACTATTGGTGGGAGTGTAAATTAGTGCAACCATTGTGGAAGACAGTGTGGTGAGTCCTCAAGGACCTAGAAATAGAAATACCATTTGACCCAGCAATCTGATTGCTGGGTGTATATACCCAAATAATTGTAAATTATTCTATTATAAAGACACATGCACATGTATGTTCATTGCAGCACTGTTTACAATAGGAAAGACTTGGAACCAACCCAAATGTCAATCAACAATAGACTGGATAAAGAAAATGTGGCACAAATACACCATGGTATACCAGGCAGCCATAAAAAACGATGAGTTTGTGTCCTTCATAGGGACATGGATGAATCTGGAAACCATCATTCTCAGCAAACTGACACAAGAACAGAAAACCAAACACCACATGTTCTCACTCATAGGTGGGTGTTAAACAATGAGAACACGTGGACACAGGGAGGGGAGCATCACACACTGTGGTCAGTTGTGGGGGCTAGGGGAGGGACTGCGGGGAGGTGGGGGGGGTGGGGAGGGATAACAAAGGGAGAAAAACTAGATATAGGTGATAGGAGGATGAAGGTAGCAAACCACCTTGCCATGTATGTACCTATACAACAATCCTGCATGATCTGCACATGTACTCCAGAACCTAAACTACAATTTTAAAAAATTCTGGGCCAGACGCGGTGGCTCACACCTGTAATCCCAGCACTTTGGGAGGCTGAGATGGGTGGATCATGAGGTCAAGAGATCGAGACCATCCTGGTCAACATGGTGAAACCCTGACTCTACTAAAAATACAAAAAATTAGCTGGGCATGGTGGCACGTGCCTGTAATCCCAGCTACTCAGGAGGCTGAGGCAGGAGAACTGCCTGAACCCAGGAGGCGGAGGTTGCGGTGAGCCGAGATCATGCCATTGCACTCCAGCCTGGGTAACAAGAGCAAAACTCCATCTCAAAAAAAAAAAAAATTCTACATGAATATTTATAGCAGCATTGTTCATAATAGCCAAGAAGTGGAAGTAACCCAAATATCCATTAACTGATTAATGGATAAACAAAATGTGGTATATTTATACAATGTAGTAGTAATTTGCCATGAAAACAAATGCATTACTTCTTGAACAATACATATGACAACAATGAAGAATCCTGAAACCATGATAATGAAAACAGCCAGAAACAGGACACCACACGTTGTATGATTCCCTTTATATGTAACATCCAGAAAAGGCAAATATATAAAGAAAAGAAACTATATTAGTGCTGGGGAGTATGGGGTGATAAGATGTTGATAGCTAATAGCTAAACACACGAGGTTTCCTAAATCTAAATGTTTAGCGTTAGCTAAACATTTTAGAAAATGTTCTAAAATTGACTAGTGGTGATGGTTGCCCCTATTTGTGAATATACTAAACACTACTGGATTAGACACTTTAAATGGGTGAATTGTATGGTATATTCATTTGCTAGGGCTGCCATAACAAAGTGTACCATAGACTGTGGGTGGTTTAAACAACTGAAATGTATTATCTCACAGAATGTGAGGCTAGAACTCAGAGGTCAAGGTGTTGGCAGCGTTGGTTCCTTCTGAGGGTTATGAGGGAAGGATCTGTTCCAGGACTTTCTTTTTGACCTGTAGTTGGCCGTCTTTTTCCTGTCTTCACATTGTCTTCCCTCTATATATGTCTGTGTTCAAATTTCCTTTTATAAAAAATAGAAGAACAGTAGTCACATTGGATTAGAACACCCTAATAACCTCATTCTATCTTAACTACCTCTGTAAAGACCCTATCTCCAAAGACAGTTACATTCTGAGTTACTGGGGCTTAGGACTTCAGCATATAAATTTGATGAAGTAGGGAGAGGAGGGAAACAATTCAGCCTATAACATACCATACGTAAATTATTTCTTAATCAGATTGCCACAAAAAGTAGAAAATCCCCTAAACTTTGAGCCTGCTTCTTAGATAGGACTGACCTGGGTAAGAAGCAGTGAAGTAAGAACACACCTGTTTTCCATAGAGCAGTCCTTTGTGGCTTCTGTGATTGGTCTGGTATCACCTTGCTTCTAAGTCCAAAAGTGCACAAATACAAGAATGCAGTAGAAATAAACCAAAGTTCATAAAATACAGCCGATAACTTGAATCCAATAACTGACATTTCACTTGGCCTACATCATGTTTTCACAATTTTTGAATAGAATCTCTGAATTAAATGCATGCAGGCATATTCCAGCTTCCCATAGTCCCCACCATTGCCTACTGTCTCATACTTGGCATGCTTCACTCATTTGTTAACTGCCTGAAAATTTGAGCTTGAGGCCTCAGGAACAAGCACACTGACAGACTACAAACATCTCTTGGCACATCTAACACATAGCATTATTATTAAAAATGGATGTTTCATAACTTCCTGATTAAAAGTCACAGTGCAGAGGGACACTTGCGCAAGAGTTCACGTTCAAACTTATTGTGTGGAATATATTTACTGGACTCTATGCAACAGTTATAAATACAGGCAAGATATCTGTAAAATATTCAGTTATGAAGGGAGAATTGGGTAGTTGGAGGTTTCAGACATAAGCAAATAACTATCCTTTAATCTGTGACTCTAAAGTCCCTTAATGTATGAGAAACTAGCATACATTCAAGACATTTTCATTCCTTAGTTTAATAAATCATATATATGAGCAAGTAGTAGGGGACTTTGTTGTGATAGAACTACAAGTATTTGGATATACCACGGGGTTCATTATTTTTCTTCAGTAGAGAAATTTCATATGATAAATGACTTACGTGTCAGGGTTAGTTTACCCTGGTATTTTTCAAAGTTAAATGCAATAGCTTCACCTGAAAGATTTAAAAAATAGATTCCTGGACTCTGTCCCCAGAATTTCTCAGACAGTTAGGTTTGGGGTGATGTCCCCACATTTGCTCTTTAAAATAAGTTTCCAGATGATGCTGACACTGCTAGCCTGGGACCAGGCTTTGAGTGCCACTGATCTACACAGGGAAGGTGAGCTCTGTCCCTCGACTTTAGCTCGAACATACCCTCAAACTAATTTTTAAAAATTTTGAAAAGTTCTAGGAAAGGAGTGTGACCAGTTTGTCAATGACTAACCCTTTGATCAGTGAGGCAGGGGAATCTGTCTGGGGAAGCACACAGGCAAGGCACGCTTAGCAGGCTTAGACAATGTCCACCACATTCTTTCCTTCATTTGGGGAGAATTGAGTTTTTAAAGAAACTATTTTTTTCTTTAGTGTTATAGAATCATCTGCTTATTTTCTTTGTGATTACATAGTTTGAGATTGTCAAATTCAAGGGCTTGAGAAAATGTTTAGACTTTTGTGTTTGGCATTGTGATCTAGCAAATAAAGCATGGACAGATTATGTTTGTGAAACATGTGATGCCCTGCATGGGTCTTAAAAATGAGGGGGAGAACCAAAAAGAAATGGAATAATGCTACTCATTTGTTCTTAGAAACTAGACCTTATTTTACGATAGACTAAAATATTTCTTTTATAAATTTGGGCAAATCTCAAAATAGTATTTCTTTAATAATTTTGCAATGTCCACTGAAGTTTTGGTTCTATATTTGTCAAAAATGCTGAAAGTAATAATCAGTCATATTAATTCCACATTTTTACATAGGTGCTTTATACATGTTAATTAATTTGAGCCTTGCAACAACCCAATCAGGTAACGTTATTCATAATTATCCAATACTATCCTTTACATAAATTGAAGCTTAAAGTGTTCTAGTCACTTCCCCATGGTTACACTTCCAAACCTGACTTGCTTTGGGCTGCTTTTTTTTCTACTTTTCCATACCTCTTTCACATGATTTCAAAAATGTTGTACCAGACAGCTACAACAAGGAACCGATGAAGGACATGAGGACAGTAAAGCAAAATAATGATTCTTGAAGTTCTCAGAGATTTGTATTTCCTTGGAAACAGAGATAAACATTGGGATTGTTTTTGGAAACCATTAGTCTAACTGTTGGGGAAAAAGGGATAATATAATTTATATATTTCATTACTTTTGTCCAAATTTTTAAAGCAAATTTTTGTTACCTTGCCCACATTTTGAGAGTGGAAAACTGCCAAGAACTGTGGGGAAGGAAAAATAATGCACTTTGAAACAAAAGATATTTATGACTAAACTCTTACAACAGGATAAACTTATTTTTGCACTAAATCCTTAAGTTCAAAGTAATCTGCGATGTTATTTTATTTCTGGTCATGCATCCAAGTTCGCATTTCTTCTTTTAGAAATCCTGACTTTAAGTCAGATAAGAGCACACATTATTTTTTTTTTAAGGCTGAGAAAACTCAGTAGTATTTTCCCTGCAAGACTCAACCACAGGCTGACTGAGGGTGATGTCAACTCCTAATTAACAAGACAGAAATAATATTTACTGTTGTTTAACTTAAATGTGTGCAGACCATATCCTGTCCTTTAAATGATACACTCCAGTAGTTAATTCGTGCTGATTCATGAAAGTTGTAAGAAAATAGCCATGTCACCTTCCATTTGCATGTGAGCATAAGCATATAAATCCGTCTTGTATCTGTCTTGGTTTCTTTGCTAGGTGATTCTACAGTCCTACAATTTCTCAGTCCAAAAATATCAGGATCCAACTTGACTCCTCGTATTCTCTTCCATGCTCTATCCTATCTATCAGCATATCCTATCAGCTTTAGCTGAAAATTATATTTGAAATATGACCATTTCTCATCACTTCACTGCTTCTCTTCTGGCCCAAGCCACCATCATCTCTCATTTGGGTCATTACCATGACTCCTGACTGAATTCTCTGCCTCTGCCTTTGCCCCCTTGCAGTCAATTTCAACAAAGTAGTGGCTCCTCTTTCCCTCTTTGAGCTCCTCTCTTTGCTCCAGCTACGCTGGCCTCCCTGCTCTCCATGCAACCCTTGCCCTCACCTTCTTCAGGTTCTTGCTCAAATGTTCACTTCTTTTCTATAAAGTTTTCCTTGACCTCCTTACTTAAAAATGACCCCTACCTGTCTCCCCAACACTCCTTTTCCTACTTTATTTTCATTACTCCGGTAATCATTTTATATACTTGACCTATTCTAAGTATTTTTTGCAATATTTTTCTTCTTCCTCTGGAACCTAGGCTTCATGAGGGCAGGGAATTTTTGTTTGTTTGTTCATTGTTGTATCTAAAGTGCCTAGAATTGTGCTGGACATATAGTAGGCTCTCAGCAAATACCTGCAAAATCGAATGCCTTTCAGACAAGAGTTATTTCTCATTGCAGTTAAGAAACCTAATGTGAATATTTATTTTGGAGTAAAGCCAGAGATTAAAGCACGCTTCCTCCCACCTCCCCTGGACTAGCAAGGACATTTACTGAATATGATATGGTGTGGTGTGGGACGGTCCAGTGTGGTATTCCAGAGCAGGACAACAAACACTCAGGAACACTTTTGGGAGAAATTATACTAGTCCACCTGCACCCTGTTGGATGGTTGGGTTAATGGCTTTAATCAGATCATGAAAGATAGTGAGTTTAAAATTTAAAAGGATTTAGCCATATCTCTGTCTTTGGAGAACTATTTTTGTACTAAGCCATAAACTGGTCACTGATACCATTGATTTAAAGGTGGCATTAAACACTAGGCATTTTGATTTAGATCTAGAGAAACCAAGAAGAAGCCATTCCTGACAACGCAGTAGCATGTGAGTAAAATGCAGGTAAAATTGTGATCTCCCTAAGCAGAAGTCTGTATGTTAGTTTCATGGGAGCCTCTGTGCTGCCATTCTACCCACCACAAGGTCCTGAGCTGCCAGCTGTGGCTCATGACTGCTAAGTGCCAGCCTTCTTGATCCTGTTGTAAATTGTCACAATCAGTGAATAGTACCTTTTCTCTTTTAAAAGAGGCATGAGTTTTTGTGCTTCATAACTCCTTAACAGATGTATCAAAAAGCTTAATAAATTATGCTGAATCAGAAGCAACATAGGCTGCCAATTCACACATGTCAAAGGTTTCTTAGCACTACTCAGAGTTTGCTTTGACTACCAGAGCCTATGATGGTCTGAGTTTCTAGCATATCTGGAATGGAAGATCTGGCAGAAAGTTCTTTATTTTCTTTTCTTTGACAGATTTTCTCCAACATTTTCCTGACTCCCTTGACATTCATTATGCCATGCCTCATCATGTTTAGGCCGGGCAACATCCCATGTGCTGAAAAAGCAACAATTTTGAGAAAAGTAGAGGATTAGGTAACTGTGTAGAGCTTGTCCTGAAAACTCGAATAAATAGCTCCTAGGTACACAGTTTGTTATGGTCATGGGTGCTAATACTGAAGGCTTCTACACTGATCACTCTACTGGGCTATTAATCTAGTAGTGGACCAGGCAGTAAATCAAGTTGGTGTGATATTGATGGAAGGCCAAGAGCTAGAACTGTGGAATAAGAGAAGAAAATGTTGGAAGAGTCATGCATAGATACCTAAGGAAGAATGACAATAGGAATTATTTTATAGAAATATTAATATAAATAAGTTTTTGATTACTTGCCCTTGTTAAGTGTCCTGTGTATTGGTCCATCCTGTCCTCTAGCTCCATTGCCCACCCTCTCTGCCCTGCTCTGTGCCCCTGTTCCCTTAAGACGCTGCTTGATAGAGTAGTTGGTACCAAGAGTAGCCCCAGAAAACAGACATTCTGGAGAAGATTCTGAAACTAGGGTCACTCACATGTTTTATACACACATGAATAAACTTTTTGCTAGATAGAAATTGCACCCTGGTAATGGGTGGCATGTAGCAGTGCCATGATTTCTGAAATTATCACTGGTGATGGTGTTAGGTGATAGAGAGCAAGGTTTAGAGTAATCACATAGAGGTGGCATCTGATTGCTATGTAACAATGGTGGTTACAAAGATTAAAGGCACAGTATATCAACTGTGTCTAATTGTCTTAGAGAGCTTATTAAAACAAAAAAATAAGTTTAGGGCCTTGAACTGAAAACTCAAATCAGGAATGAAGAACAAGACTTTCATAATGTCAGAAATACGGGTATGTATGGGGTCAACCACATCACATCACTATTGCCGATCTGGTTATGGTCATTGCTGTAGCACAGAGGCCAATCATGAGCCCCTAATATAATATGATTCTTGGGAGAAATAGCTAGCCACCTGAAGAAGGCAGAGATGTGTCCTCATGGTACAGAGATGATTCCAAATTCTAATTTCCTTTCCATGCTTGCAGTGCTTTTGCCCAGATCACTAGTCCTGTATGGTAGGGTGCATTATTCACTGCCATCATATCCTTCTCAATAGGGCTTTTATCCAAGGAACTTATTTTACAGAAAAAGGAGTGGCAATGTGATAATATTCATGGAACTCATTAGTCTTACGACCAACTGCATCACCCAAAAGGCAACCAAATTGGAGAGGAATAGTGGCAGTAGAAGCAATCTGTCTGAGGTGCAAGCAATAAGGGGATGAATTGCCTGCTGAGAATTAAAACCAACTAAAAGCCAGTTGCTTTTCATAAACACTAGGTACTCACAAATCTAAACAACAGCAGTGAAAAGAGTCTCTCTTCAAAGGTTACTCCTTTCTCTTTCCCTTCTTGGTTCTCCACTGAGCACTAATTAAGATACCATTTATATTTTCAGATATTTCTTTACCAAAAATAACATGCTACTGTCTGTGGTAGGGGGTTTCAAAAAAAGGTTTTTCTGTAGAGTCTTGTTCCCATCAGGAGGTAGTCACTTACATTCTTTTACACTATGAAGTGGAAAGCTTTACAACTGTACCTGAGAATTGCACTTTGAAAGGAATCAATTGAAGGTGCAAGTGTATTATAAATAGGACGGCAGCATTATTCTTGGAATTGGAGTCAAATCTTTAGTAAGACAGTGAGAACACTCCAGGCTAAAATGTTGGAAGCCACTGTTGAGTAAGAAACAATCCAAAAATGAGAGAGGTAAATATGAAATCATAACATTAAAAATGGAGAATTATTTTTAAATTTGTGTCCTTCATTTTATCGGATAGGATGCTAAAACATTTATCTGTTCTGTTTAATACTGAGGACCTAACAGATTCTTCAGGTATACCTGATATTACAAACAATTTTCAAAATGTTTTTGGCAAATGATGAAAAGGGGAAGTAAAAGATAGGATTAGGTTAGAGGAGAGAAAAGAGAAGTCTCAGCAGACTTGTGATATGCCAGACAACCATCTGGATTTCAAGGCTTATTTCATTTTTTTGGTGCTGCAGGCATGGTGCTTGTGATCTTTTCAATGACTGCTGTAGTGAACACTGTCCTGCCCAGGTACTTTCCTGTCCAGTTCGGTTCACCATCAGTATGCCTGTTCCCTCCACTTCTGCATTCTCTTTTGCTAAAAGCTCCCTTGCCACAGCAGAGGACTGTCTTTGGACATATAAAGTATCTCACCAGTGAGGAAAGTGCCTGAGAATATTCCTATCCATTGGCTGACAGCTGATGACTGATTGATGAAAGGGGGGGACAAACTTTACCTCTACAGGTGGGACAAACCTTGCCATGTGATTTATACTCTAGGGCTCCCCACGGGGTTAAGCTGAGATTGGGACTCCATCTGCAGTTGCAACCTTGCTTGGCTTCTTCCTCTTCCCAGTCTTGTCCCGACTTCTCTACTACTTCCTTCAAATCCTTATCATTTTTCTACCGGGAGTCCTTCTGTAATAAACCACTTGTTCATGAATCTTCATTTCAGGTTTTGCTTCTAGGAAACCTGACCCAAGACAACTAACAAAAATATTAGGCAGTTAAAAACAAATTGGCACAAAAATAAGAAAAGTACCACATTGAAATAAATAAATATATTAAAATAATTAAAAGAAATAAAAGCTACCAAATGAAATAAACAACAAAACTTGGAAGTATATCAGTGCATCGGGTGCAGCAGAATTTAGTCAATATAGTTACATATACTACATTTAATCTATGTGATTATATTTTCATATATTAACTGTGATTGGGAATGTCACCTTCAAAGGCAAGAGGGCCACAGCCCTACCTAATTTTAGGAGCTGGTAGAGAAGGAGAGTACCCTCTTACTGTCATCACTAACAGAAGCTGGGTATGGTGGCTCAAATCTGTAATCCCAGCTCTTTGGGAGGCCAAGACAGGAGGATTGCTTGAGCCCAGGAGTTAGAGACTAGCTTGGGCAACATTGGGAGACCCTGTCTCTAATAAAAATAAAAACATTTGCCAAGTGTGATGGTGTATACCTGTGGTCCCAGCTACTCAGGAGGCAGAGGTGGGAGGATTCCTTGAGCCTGGAGGTCAACACTGCAATGAGCCATGATCACACCACTGCACTCTAGGCTGGTCGATAGAGAGACCCTGTCTCAAAACAACAACAAACAAAATAGATCTGCTCAGGAAGCAGGGACCATCTGGGTCAGGGAGACCAGACATTGTCTTGAAGAAAAGGTTCTCTCTTCTCAAATGAGAGAGATCACCTATGGCTTGCAATGATCTAAAGTCTACTGAATAGGAAAGAAAAGGCCTTTGATTCTACAATTATAGATCAAAGTCAAACAATACATCTGCAAATACTTCTTGAGAAGTATATAGAGTGTGTACAGAAGTATACACAGTCACGCTAATGTCTAATTTGTTATCCATCAGCTTGGGTAGATAAACCAAGTCATATTCTTTCCATTTTGATTTCAGTTGAGACAAAGCCTGGCAATCAGACTGAAGGGAATTGAATCCTTGAAAGAGAGGTGGTTATAAGGAACATAGCAAAATGGCACTTGTAGGGAGGTTGTGGGGCATAAGACAATCTCAAAATAATTATGCTTGAGCATGGTTTAGCTTTTCTTCAACTGAGTGATAGTAATTTGGAAATTATCTCTAAGGAGAGTCAACATTATCTTTAAGATAGATCAGTACAATGAGAAAACTGTAGCTTTCTTCTGTTTCCTAATTTGGCTCTTATTTTGTTAGATTAATGGTGTTAGACTAGTTTTTAGAGATTCTTTCAGCATGGTGCATCTCTAGAAACTTAATTAAATATTAATAATAACAATATTCACCCGCTTAATGCCAGAACTGCTTCAGGCCTCCCAGCTGTGAAAGCTTCCTTTAGGAATGGCACTCAATTTGTGTTGTTTAAATGTGGTCTACAAATCATTTTCATTGGTCTTTGAACTGGAAAAGACTGAGACCTAAGCATTTGTTTCGGGTATTGTAAAGTATATGTTAATGCTAATGGTTTTCTAGAGATTTTCATCTTCTTTTGCAAAAAAGTAGGGTCACTTGGGATGCATTGTATTGATTGCTGATATAGGCTTTTTTAAGATTATAAAAAACATCATTTTCAGATGTTCTTGAAATAGAGCCATTCTCCAACCTATCCTTCTTACATCAGCAACTTCAGGATATATATATTGGTATGTCTGCTTATCCTGTAGATTGCATTGTTCTAGGACTTCCCACTGATTGAAACAATGGGTTTTGGTGCTTCAGGGAAAGGGTGTCAGAACATAGTCCCCACCAGAACACAGGGGAGTCCTTGCTCAGCTTTGACTGTCAAATTCAATTTTAGCTTGCATCTACAAATTGAAAATAAGTTCAGAAGCCCAGCTTTGTCAGGAAAAGAAGTCACATTTTTGTAATGTATCCAGATACTAGTCTAGTGGCCTCCTTAAATTTCTTCTGTAATGCAGAGAGCAGGGAAGAGAGGATGTCTCTTCCATCAATGATCCTCTTCCTCAGGCTTGCTGAATAGAAAGCAGACGCAATGAGGAGCAGCAGTGCCTCTCAAACTATCTGTGGAGAGAAATCATTTTTAAAAAGTTTTTAACACATATTGTTCTACTAAAAGAAATAAAAATATTTCACTCCCAAGACACTTCTTTCACATATGTTGAGATGGCTGTTCAGAGGGCCTACAAACGGAAGTAGCCTTGAAAAGCTCATTGGTGGAGATTTGTATCTAAAGAGAAAATTTACGTGGATGCATCCAGGCTTTCTCTGAGACTTTCCCTTGACTGGATCTAGGAAAGATTAATGAGAGTCTGACACATTTAAAAGTCTGAAACAAATATTTACCATTTATTCTCTTGGAGGGTCATGTAAACCCCATAACTTTCCTATTCATCCAAAGTCTTCCTTGGAGAGGAGCTGGGCAGGGGTAAATGGAATCTGAAGGACTGAGCCTTTTACGTAAAAAAGTTAAACAATTGACCAAATAGACTATTGAATCAGGCTATACTTGTGAGGTTGAACTAAAGAATAGTGTCTCCACCCCCAGTAGTAAGGAAAATGTGGTATGTTACAGAGAAAATAAAGAAATTATATTTTATCTTCATATCTGGGATGTGGTGCTGAAAACCACAACCACTACTTCCAAGGAATATACACACTTGTGAACTGGAGAAACAAGCCCTTGGTAAATTAACCATCCGGTTCCTACCCCGACGTTGTTTCGTTGAAGGACTGTAGAGATAATAACTACTCACAGTTGTATCATTTCTGAGATAGGCCTTGTCAGCAAAAAGAGTTCCAATATCCTAACTTCTGAATAATTTATTTTCCTTAAGAATGTCTGAAAATTATAGTAAACTCCAGGAAAATAAATCATCTGCCTTCTAGCCAAATCATTCGCCCTTCCTTGTGCTATTCATTTAGAGCTTGCCACAAGTGAAAGTACATTGGTAAACGGGAGAGAAGATGCATTTAAATTTCCAAGGACTTTGTGGACTCTTAAATGACACATTCAAAACCTCTCCTTAAACAGAAAATAAAAGAAAGTACTAAAGGGATCAATTTCTAGATTTAGTCAATGTAATTTTTAGTGAATGACATATATCTCCCCAGCCTCCAGGGAAAAATGGGGGCTCACCTTTTTTTCCATTATCAATTTATCTCAAGATTATATTTTAAAAGTAATCATTTTATAAAATTGTGTGGAAAAGTTACAAGAAACATTCTAAAAAATTATTCGATATCTGGAACTTAGAGAAGTATAGTCAAATAACTACTCACAAATCAAACAGATAATATTTAATAAGGTCTTCAAGTACAGTATAGCTCAAAATTCAATATACAAAAGAATCACTTGATTCAATAGTCTGAGATGGGACCCAAGATTCTGCACTTCTACATTTTTCCAGTGGATGCTAACACTGCACGTCCCAGAGCTACTCTTCAAGTAGCAGAGTGTACAGGAGTCTCTAATTTTTCCATAATGCAGAGCTACCTTTCAAAAGTGTAGACTTCTCTGAAATCTTAAATTGACCAGTGCAGTCAGAGGTCCTTGACAAGTTCTTGAAGAGTGAAGGAAGCACTGTTCATTTCCTGATCTGTCAATCTTTGTATATTGTTTGGAGCCCTTCTTGAAGGAGAAATGGCTGAATGTTAATTCCCTCACTGTATTTCCTCTGCCTCTACATTCTCCATTGGCCTAAGATTGATTCTGCTGATTTTCTCCATGGTCATGTTAACGTCCTTTCTATTTCTGACCTAGGTGATTACAGAAAAGCAGTTAATTCTAGTAGGTCCGATTTCAAAATTGTAATGCCTCTTCTTCATGAAGGAGGTTGGCTATCGTAGAGGTCTATAGCTCACTGACAGATCTCACCCATTGTCAAAAGTGTGACCACTTTTGAAATGTCTCAGTATGTATTCTGTGACTCCGATGTTCAGTAGTTTATTTTGAATTCGCGTAATTTTGCTTCACATAGTGTTTAACATCACTTTTCTTCTAGAAATTTCAAATACACATTGCTATAAATAGTGGAATGATTGCTTAATTCATTCCATCACTTACTAATTCATTCCCATTGTGTTGAGAAAACAGTGTATGTTAGGTAGTTGTGAAAAGAAAAAGATAAGGAATGGTTTGGTTTATGTCCTTGAGGAATTATTTATTGAGTTTAAATTTCAGCCAAATGTAACTGAAAACATTTAACGTTTTGGTTTGAAAAGCACGTTTATTTTCCTCACATAGTAAGTCCAGTAGTGTACTGTATTAGCATTTGTTTCACACCTTGGGAGATCAGAACAGAGATTTCTGTGATGTTCTTGGCACTTTCCTTGTAGTTACCTGATGGTTGTTGAAACTCCAACTCTAGTAATTGAGTCTATATTTTTCAGACAGGGGGAAAGGAGAAGACAGTGGTGTTTATTCTGAGAAAAAATAAAATGTCAGAAATGTGCACTTGATTTCTGCTTGTATTCATTTGCCAGACCTGCGTCACATGACCTATCCTTAGCTGCAAGAAAGACTATGAAATGTATATGTTTCATGTTTGTTTTGTTCTGTTTTAAGCTAAGCACATTGAGATCTCCAGGAAAATCATGAATTTAAGAAATGGATAATCAATATTAGGTAGGCATGTAGTTGTGTCTACCCAAGAAACTTAATGAGATATGTTATCAATCCTGCTTAACTTTTCTTAAGTATAGAAAATTTACTCAGTGCACATATTCCAAAACACAGGGTCTTTCTAAATTCCCCCAATTAGAAAATTAAGACTTACTTCTGAGAATTTTGACCTGCTTAGATCATCTGCTTGAATATTTACCGGAAAAACATTGAAAATGTTGCATGCATTCCATTAAGGAGGTTTGTTTCATTGTGTACGTGCAAGTTCAGATAATGTTTCTTTTTTAAATTGCTGGTTTGGTGGCAATTTTTATCTGTCCATGACTGAACATAGATTATTTTTATAAAATTCATCTATCTTCATGCAGGCCTGTGCATTCCACAAAAAAAACAAACTTGATATTTTTATTTTGTTTTAATTTAACTACAGATATTGTTTATTCTGTCTGCCCTGAACCAGACAGAAAACAATACAGAGATATTCACAGATTTCAAGGGCATGTACTTGTTGATGTTTTAATCTGCAAATTATACACCAGTTAAATATGCTAGAAAACTCTCTTCTCTATTTCCACCTCATCAAATCATAATATTAACAACTTATCACTTTTCCTTTTATAGTATGTTTCTAACTGGCTACAAGGTCAAAAACATGTATTGAGAGTTTATACTAGGTTGGATATGTTTCTGCTGTAGCATTTGATGATTCAGAAACTGTGTTATTAAAACCAGAAAAAAGCAGGAATGGAGAGAAAATGTCATGTTGAGCCTTGATTGATAGTTAAGTAAGTGCCAAGTCACAGCAAAATTTATACTTATCTGGAGGATGGTTGTAATGGCCTCCCCATCTATCTGGCCGTCTCTCCATCCATCTATTTACTAATTATTCAACAGATGTTTATTGGAGGGTAAACAATGATGAATAAGACAAAATGTTCCTGAAGAACCTGAATCCTAATAGGAATGATAACATAAAAACACATTCCTTATAAAAAAGAAAGAGATTCTTGAAGTTTGGGTTGGGATATGAGGGATGGTGATGGAACATGGCCAGAGAAGGCTTAAAATGATAGAGGCACTGAGTTTTAAACCTGAAAGATTTGAGTATATGGACATTCGAAGGTGCAGTGGAGGGGACGTTTGCATTTTAGTCAGAGAAAACATCATAAGCAAACATCGTGAGTAAAGAAATGGTAGAATATGTGCAGGAAACTGTTGACTATTCAATTTGTCAGGAGCAAAGAATTTACAAAGGGGAGTAACCAGAGATCAGTTGTATCTATTGCTTTCCCAGGAAGATCTTCCCTGTGTCTCTAAGGGGTCCACATGTCCTTGCTGTCCTCACATAGTATCCTGTTCTTAGCTCTATCATAGCCCAACAGCTAAACTATGGCTTAGAAGTCTGCTTGGGTTAGTAGTGTCTTTCAATCTGCAAGTTTAGTTTGAAATCATTTTATCTATCTTTTACAGTTAATATTCATTTCGATTTACCTACCTATTTACTTTTTCTTGTGTTCTTTGTATCTTCTTGTATGATTAACCTTCCATCTGGGGTAATTTTCCTTCTGCTTAAAGAACTCCATTAAATATAATATTTCAGTAGTGGCAAAAAAATTCTTTGTTTTTATTTGTCTGGACATTTTCATTCTGTCCTCAGTTTTCCTAGATGAAAAATTCTAAGTTGGCATTATCTTCTTTTAGCACTTTAAGAATGACATTTTATTTGGGAGGCCGAGGCAGGTGGATCACGAGGTCAAGAGATCAAGACCATCCTGGTCAACATGGTGAAACCCCATCTCTACTAAAAATACAAAAAATTAGCTGGGTGTGGTGGCGCGTGCCTGTAATCCCAGTTACTGAGGAGGCTGAGGCAGGAGAATTGCCTGAACCCAGGAGGCGGAGGTTGCAGTGAGCAGAGATTGCGCCATTGCACTCCAGCCTGAGTAAGAAGAGTGAAACTCTGTCTCAAAGAAAAAAAAAAAAAAAAAGAATGTCATTTTATTTTCTTCTGATGGCCAATATTTCTGTTGAAAAATTTGAAAAGTCAGCTGTTGGTCTTTTGTTATTCCTCTGAAGGTAGTAATATTTTCTTCTGAGTGCTCTTAAGATTTGTCTTTGTTTTTAGCTTTCTGTGTTTTGTTTTATAATGACATATATAAGCTTGGTTTTCTTTGCAGTTATCCTGCTTGGGGTACAAAGAATTACTAACATTTCTGGTGTCTTTCATCAGATTTGCAAAATTTTTGCTCAGTGTTCCTTTTCTTCTCCTTTAAGAACTTTAGTTACATATATGTTGATCTTTTCTTGAGTCTCAGAAGTCTTTATGCTCTTTTTTGTTCCTCCTTTTGTCTTGCTGTACATGACTTTTAATACTTCATATTAAATTCTGTTTCAGGCAATTGCTTCCGCATTCTATTTTCTATGATTTTAAACATATTTCTGAATTAAAATTTAATTATGGTGATTGTATTTTAAAATTCTATAATTTTCATTGCCTTTTATTATAGATTCTGATAAAATTTTATATACTTTTAAATCTGCTTTCTTGAAAATATTAATCATAGCTATTTTAAAGTCTGTGTTTAATAACTTTAGTATCTGTATTATTTATTGATATATTTCCATTGCTTATATTTGCTCTTTGGCTTCAGTGATGTGATACTTTGTAAAGTTATACCTGCCAAAATTGTCTAAGAAAAATTGTTAGAGATGTTAATTTTCTTCAAAGAGAATTTAATTTTCTTTTAGTCAGACAATATAGTACTAGTTGGATACCTTTATTTAGTTAGGGAACTAATTGACTTGAAACTAGATTTTACAACTTGTGAACACTGATATGTTTATAATTTGCCTTTATTCCCGGGGACTGAGCCTTTAAGGCTATTAGGTGAAATCCTGGAGTATCAATCAGGCTGTATTTTCTTGACATGGTATGAACCTCATTTTTTTTGTCTCCTACCACTCACGCATAGCTTAGGGATTAACAAATGTTTTAGAAATAAAATTTGTGCCAAATGTGGGGCTCACTTTTCTTAGTTTCTTAAGTAATAACTATTCTTTGTAGTCCTGAAGTCTGTTTTCGATCTCTCCTTCCAGTGAGACTGCCACAGACTTTAAAACAATGACTTTCTCTGGCTTTGGCACACTGAGCTGTGAACCAACAAATGCCCAAGAGGAAAAAGTAGCAGCAAATATAGACTCACCACAGTGATTTTTTCTTCTCTCTGCATCTTCTATTCTTGGCTACTTTGAATGCTCTTCAGTGTCTTCAAACCCATAGTTAAGTTTTAATTGCTAACTCATTGTAAATGTGAGCGGGCCAGCTATGCATACTCCGTAGTGTGAGGGAAACAGGAAATTTCCTATGGCTGCTGGTACAAAGCTTCAAGGCATTTGGCATTTTGTGCTTGTACACTTAACTTCTGAAATGTTCTGCTCAGGAAAATACTTCCTTCACCATTTCATAACATTTCTAATACATGAGGAGGTAGTTCCCATAACACCAGGAGGAAGTGAGTAAGAATTCCTTACTTTAATTTTTTTCCACCACTTTCATTTAATGAAAGTAAAAATATTGTAAGATGCTATTTAAGACAAAATGGGGATAAATAACTAAAACACAATTATGCTAAAGGAAAAAAGCAGTTCTTCAATCTTGGCTGTTTTCTTTTTAAAATCATTTTCTATTATTTTTTGGTATCCTTCCTTCAATATGAAGGGTAAAAGTTCTTATTGATTTTTCAACACTAGGACTGTATCGGAGTTATTATGTGAAAATTCATGATACTTTTACCAAATTAGCTAGCACATCAAATTGATTTTCAGAATATGTGTTGCTATGAGCTGTTTCAATTTTGAAATGACTTTTAGAGATCACTTTTTCTTTCTTTTAAAATAATTTTTTATTATACTTTAAATTCTTGGGTATATGTGCAGATTGTGCAGGATTGTTACATAGGTATATACATGCCATGTGATTTGCTGTCACTTTTTTATATTGCTAGTTTTTATTCCAAAAACAGCCAGGCACAGTGGCTCACACCTATAATCCCAGCACTTTGGGAGACTGAGGCAGGTGGATCATATGAGTCAGGAGTTCAAGGCCAGCCTGGCCAAATGGTAAAACACTGTCTCTACTAAAACTACAAAAAATTAGCTGGGCGTGGTTGCACCCACCTATAATCCCAGTTATGTGGGAAGCTGAGGCAGGAGAATCTCTTGAACCCAGGAGATGGAGATTGCAGTGAGCCAAGATTGCTCCACTGCACTCCAGCCTGGGCCACAGAGCGAAACTCTGTTGCAAGCAAGCAAGCAAACAAACAAACAAAAACAAGAGGGATGGGTGTGGTGGCTCACACCTGTAATCCCAGCACTTTGGGAGGCCAAGGCAGGCGGATCATGAAGTCAGGAGTTCGACACCAGCCTGGCCAACATGATGAAACCCTGTTTCTACTAAAAATACAGAAATTAGCCAGGTGTGGTGATGGGCACCTGTAATCCCAGCTTCTCAGGAGGCTGAGGCAGGGGGATCGCTTGAACCCGGGAGGTGAAGGTTGCAGTGAGCCCAGATTGTGCCACTACACTCCAGCCTGGGTAACAGATCAAGACTCTGTCTCAAATGGAAAACAAAACACAAAAGCAAAAACAAAGTTAGTACTTTCTGGGTTTAGTTTGGTTTGTGTGTTTGTTTCTTTGAGACAGGGTTTCACTCCATCACCCGGACTGGAGTGCAGTGGTACGATCTCAGCTCATCACAACCTCTGCCTCCCGAGTTCAAGCAATTCTCCTGACTCAGCCTCCTGAGTAGCTGGGATTAAAGGTGTGCACCACTATCACTGACTAATTTTTGTATTTTTAGTAGAGGTGGGTTTACCATGTTGACTAGGCTGGTCTCGAACACCTGACCTCAAGCAATCGGCATGCCTCAGTCTCCCAAAGTGCTGGGATTGCAGGCATGAGCCACTGCGGTACTTTCTTGAAAGGATTCTATTGTTTTTATAAGCCATTCCAAAATGGAGATAATAATTGTTTGATTCACCCTTGTCACTTGCTATAAACACCAGCTGCTATAATTGTAGGTGTTCCCACATGGGGGGGTTATACCAATTGTAAGAAAAAGATTTTAAGAGGTGCATAAGGCAGTGTGAAAGTATAAAACAAAAACACACAATGCCTTTTAAAAGACAGAAAATTTAGTCCATCTGTAGCTCACAATTTATATTTGTTTCTGCCTGATAACTTTAGACATCTAGTTTTTCTTTTATTTAATCAAAATTATATTTAAAACCAAGAAAGATAAGACAATGTCCATTACCTAAGGATTAGAAATAATTTAAAAATTTCCAGGAGAGGGGCAAATATTGTTTTCAAATTTTACTAACTTATGTCAAAGGAATTCTCTGCCATTATGTTTCCTATTGATGTGTAACAGCAGTATGACAATATGACACAAGGCATAAATGCATCTTTAATATACATTTTACATTTGGTTTATATAAAATGCTAACTTAAGAAATATGATAACAATCTCCTCTTAACCCCTGTTGATGTATTCTTATTTTTCCTCCTTCAAATGTTTTCTTTCTACTGGCATTCTTGCTCTGTGAATGGTCTGTCATCTCTCCAGTTTATCCTTTATTTGCTTCGTTTCATCTCTCTTAACCTGTCAACCACCAGGTTCTGCTAGTTCATCTCACAAACTCGTCTCATTTCTCCCTATCCACACTGCTACTTCCTTAGCATAGTACATCATTATGCCTTCCTAAGATAGCTGCAGTAGCCTTCCACCAGGTATTTTCTGTTCTTATCAGTTTTCCACTCAGCACCCCAGTGAGCCTTTCAAGGCAGAACTCCTCTCCTGAAAACAGGTCAGTGGCTCCCCATCCCATCTCTTCAACAACCCAAATCTCTACCAGCAACATTATCACTCCAGCCTCATCTCCCACCCTTTCTACCTCAGACACTCTCCATTCCACAAGCATGTCATGTCTCTCTCTCTCTCTCTCTCTCTCTCTCTCTCTCTCTCTCTCTCTCTCTCTCTCTTTCTCTCTCTCTCTCTCTCTCTCTCTTTTCTTGGGATGGAGTCTCAGTCTGTCACCTGGGATGGAGTACAGTGGTGTGATTTCGGCTCACTGCAACATCCGCCTCCCAGGTTCAATCTATTATCCTGCCTCAGGCTCCCAAGTAGCTGAGATTACAAGTGCCCCTCCACCACACCTGGTGAGTTTTTGTATTTTTAGAGTAGAGCCGGAGTGTCACCATTTTGACCAGGCTGATCTGGAACTCTCGACCTCGAGTAATCCTCCCACCTCAGCCTTACAAAGTCCTGGGATTATAGGTTCCCCACTGACCTTCTCTTGAATCTTAGGGCCTTTGAAGATGTTCTTTTAGTTAAGGGCCCTTTTGGCTGAGCCCCTTTCACCTTCACATAAGTCCCTCTCATCTCTTAGGAGTCATCTTGAACATCATTTATAGATCTATCCTGGATGTGTATGTGTGACAAAATACAAATTACTCACCTCTTCTGCCCCTAAACAATTTACCCTCCTATGTTCCCTGTGTCGTTGATGGTCTGTCATAGCTACTAGGCACCACAACAAAATCTGGGAAGCATGCTAGACCTCATCCCTGACATCTAGTCAATCTCTGGATTCAGCCAACTATAATCCCTAAATACTGCCCAAGTCCAAATTTTGTTTTGTTTTGTTTTTTTAGTTGCATTTTAGATTTTGGGGTACATGTAAAGGTCATGCAAGATAGTTGCATAGGTACATACTTGGCAGTGTGATTTGCTGCCTTCCTCCCCTTCACCTATATCTGGTATTTCTCCCCATGCTATCTCTCCCAAACTCTCTACCCCTCACTGTCCCTCCCCTATTCCCCCCAACAGACCCCAGTGTGTAGTGCTCCCCTCCCTATGACCATGTGTTCTCATTGTTCAACACCCACCTATGAGTGAGAACATGCAGTATTTCATTTTCTGTTCTTGTGTCAGTTTGCCGAGAATGATGTTCTCCAGGTTCATCCATGTCCCTACAAAGGACACGAACTCATCATTTTTGATTGCTGCATAATATTCCATGGTGTATATGTGCCACATTTTCCCTATCCACTCTATCATTGATGGGCATTTGGGTTGATTCCAGGTCTTTGCTATTGTAAACGGTGCTGCAATGAACATTCGTGTGCATGTGTCCTTATAGTAGAACAATTTATAATCCTCAGGATATATACCCAGTAATGGGATTGCTGGGTCAAATGGAATTTCTATTTCTAGGTCCTTGAGGAATCGCCACACTGTCTTCCACAATGGTTGAACTAATTTACACTCCCACCAGCAGTGTAAAGCGTTCCTATTTCACCACATCCTCTCCAGCATCTGTTGTCTCCAGATTTTTTAATGATCGCCATTCTAACTGGCATGAGATTATGGTTTTAATACCAGTGGTTTTGATTTGCATTTCTCTAATGACCAGTGATGATGAGTATTTTTTTCATATGTTTGTTGGCCTCATATATGTCTTCTTTTGTAAAGTGTCTGTTCATATCCTTTGCCCATTTTTGAATGGGCTTGTTTGTTTTTTCTTGTAAATCTGTTTTAGTTCTTTGTAAATTCTGGATATCAGCCCTTTGTCAGATGGGTAAACTGCAAAATTTTTTTCCCATTCTGTTGGTTGCCAATTCACTCTAATGACTGTTTCTTTTGCCGTACAGAAGCTGTGGAGTTTGATTAGGTCCCATTTGTCTATTTTGGCTTTTGTTGCCACTGTTTTTGGTGTTTTGGTCATGAAGTCCTTGCCTACTCCTATGTCCTGAATGGTTTTGCCTAGATTTTCTTCTAGGGTTTTTATGCTGTTAGGTCTTATGTTTAAGTCTTTAATCCATCTGGAGTTAATTTTAGTGTAAGGTGTCAGGAAGGGGTCCAATTTCTGCTTTCTGTCCATGGCTAGCCAGTTTTCCCAACACTATTTATTAAACAGGAGATCCTTTCGCCATTGCTTGTTTTTGTGAGGTTTATCAAAGACTGTATGGTTGTAGATATGTTGTGTTGCCTCCGATGCCTCTGTTCTGTTCCATTGGTCTATATCTCTGTTTTAATACCAGTACCATGCTGTTTTGATTACTGTAGCCTTGCAGTATAGTTTGAAGTTCAGTAGTATGATGCCTCCCGCTGTGTTCTTTTTACTTAGAATTGACTTGGCTATGTGGGCTCTCCTTTGGTTTCATATGAAGTTTAAGGTAGATTTTTCCAGTTCTGTGAAGAAGGTCATTGGTAGCTCAATGGGGATAGCATTGAATCTCTAAATTACTTTGGGTAGTATGGCCACTTTCACGATATTGATTCTTCCAAACATGAACATGGAATGTTTCTCCATCTGTTTGTGTCCTCTCTTATTTCATTGAGCAGTTTTGTTCCCTGAAGAGGTCCTTTACATTTCTTGTTAGTTGTATTCCTAGGTATTTTATTCTCTTTGTAGCAATTGTGAATGGCCGTTAGTTCTTGATTTGGCTCTCTTTAAGTCTGTTATTGGTTTATCGGAATGCTTGTGATTTTTGCACATTGATTTTGTATCCTGAGACTTTGCTGAAGTTGCTTATCAGTTTCAGGAGATTTGGGGCTGAGACGATGGGGTCTTCTAGATATACTATCATGTTGTCTGCAAATAGAGACAATTTGGCTTTCTCCTTTCTTATTTGAATACCTTTTATTTCTTTTTCTTGCCTGATTGCTCTGGCTATAACTTCCAGTACTATATTGAATAGGAGTGGTGAGAGAGGGCATCCTTGTCTAGTGCCAGATTTCAAAGGGAATGCTTCCAATTTTTGCCCATTCAGTATGATATTGGCTGTTGGTTTCTTGTAAATAGCTTTTATTATTTTGAGATACATTCCATTAATACCGAGTTTATTGAGGGTTTTTAGTGTAATGGGCTGTTGAATTTTGTCAAATGCCTTCTCTGCATCAGTTGAGATAATCATGTGGTTTTTGTTTTTGGTTCTGTTTATGTGGTGAATTACATTTATAGACTTGCATATGTTGAACCAGGCTTGCATCCCTGGGATGAATCCTACTTGATCATGGTGGATAAGGTTTTTGATGTGCTGTTGCAATCACCTTGCCAGTATTTTATTGAAGTTTTTTTTGTTTTGTTTTGTTTTGAGATGGAGTTTCACCCTTGTTACCCAGGCTTGAGTGCAATGGCGCGATCTTGGCTCACTGCAACCTCCGCCTCCTGGGTTCAGGCAATTCTCCTGCCTCAGCCTCCTGGGTAGCTGCGATTACAGGCACGTGCCACCATACCCAGCTAATTTTTTGTATTTTTAGTAGAGACGGGGTTTCACCATGTTGACCAGGATGGTCTCAATCTCTTGACCTCGTGATTCACCTGCCTCAGCCTCTCAAAGTGCTGGAATTACAGGCTTGAGCCACCGCGCCCAGCCTATTGAAGATTTTCACATCTTTGTTCATCATGGATATTGGCCTGAAGTTTTCTTTTCTTGTTGAGTCTCTGCTGGGTTTTGGTATCAGGATGATGTTGGTCTCATAAAATGATTTGGGAAGGATTCCCTCTTTTTGGATTATTTGGAATAGTTTCAGGAGGTATGGTAACAGTTCCTCTTTGTGTGTCTGGTAGAATTTAGCTGTGAACCCATCTGGACCCAGGATTTTTTGTGTGTGGTAGGCTCTTAATTTCTGCCTCAACTTCAGATCTTGTTATTGGTCTATTCATGGTTTCGACTTCTTCCTGGTTTAGGCTTGGGAAGATGCAAGTGTCCAGGAATTTATCCATTTCCTCCAGGTTTACTAGTTTATGTGCATAGAGTTATTTGCAATATTCTCTGATGATGGTTTGAATTTCTGTGATGATTTCCCCTTTATCATTTTTTATTGCATCTAATTGGTTATTCTCTCTCTTTTTTTAAATTAATCTGGCCAATAGTCTATTTTGTTAATCATTTTGAAAAACCAGCTCCTGGATTTATTGATTTTTTGAAGGGTTTTTCATGTCTCTATCTCCTTCAGTTCTGCTCTGATCTTAGTTATTCCTTGTCTTCTGCTAGCTTTTGAGTTTTTTTGATCTTGCTCCTCTAGCTCTTTCAATTTTGACGTAGGGTGTCAATTTTGAATGTCTCCACTCTTCTCATGTGGGCACTTATTGCTATATATTTTCCTCTAGAGACTGCTTTAAATGTGTCCCAGAGATTCTGGTATTTTGTGTCTTCGCTCTCATTGGTTTTGAAGAACTTCTTTATTTCTGCCTTCATTTCATTGTTTATCCAGTCAACATTCAAGAGCCAATTGTTCAGTTTCCCTGAAGCTGTGCGGTTCTGAGTTAGTTTCTGAATTCTGAGTTCTACCTTGCTTGCACTATGGTCTGAGAGACTGTTTGTTATGATTTCCATTCTTTTACATTTGCTGAGGAGTGCTTTACTTCAAATTATGTGGTCAGTTTTTAAGTAGGTGTGATGTCGTGCTGAGAAGAATGTATATTCTGTGGATGTGGGGGAGAGTTCTGTAAATGTCTATCAGGTTTGCTTGTTCCAGGTCTGAGCTCAGGTCCTGGATATCCTTGTTAGTTTTCTGTCTGGTTTATTTGTCTAATATTGACAGTGGAGTGTTAAAGTCTCCCACTATTATTGTGTGGGAGTCTAAGTCTCTTTGTAAGTCATTAAGAACTTGCCTTATGTATCTGGGTGCTCCTGTATTGGGTCCATATACATTTAGGATCATTAGCTCTTGTTGTATCAATCCTTTTACCATTATATAATGTCCTTCTTTGTCTCTTTTGATCTTTGTTGCTTTAAAGTCTATTTTATCAGAGACGAGTATTGCAACTCCTGCTTTTTTTTTGCTCTCCATTTGCTTGGTAAATCTTCTTTCATCCTTTATCTTGAGCCTTTGTGTATCCTTGCATGTGAGATGGGTTTCCTGGGTACAGCACACTGACGGGTCTGGCTCTTTATCCAATTTGCCAGTCTGTGTCTTTTGATTGGTGCATTTCGCCCATTTACATTTAGGATTAATATTGTTATGTGTGAGTTTGATCCCGCCATTTTGATGCTAGCTGGCTGTTTTGCCCATTAGTTGATGCATATTCTTCATTTTGTTGATGCTCTTTACCATTTGGTATGTTTTTGGAGTGGCTGGTACTGGTCATTCCTTTCTATGTGTAGTGCCTCTTTCAGGAGCTCTTGCAAAGCAGGCCTGGTGGTGACAAAATCTCTGAGTACTTGCTCTTTGGCAAAGGATTTTATTTTTCCTTCATTTACAAAGCTCAGTTTGACTGGATATGAAATTCTGGGTTGAAAGTTCTTTTCTTTAAGGATGTTGAATATTGGCCCCCACTCTCTTCTGGCTTGTAGGGTTTCTGCTGAGAGATCTGCTGTGAGTCTGATGGGCTTCCCTTTCTGGGTAACCTGGCCTTTCTCTCTGGCTGCTCTTAGCATTTCTCCTTCATTTCAACCCTGGTGAATCTGAGGATTACGTGCCTTGGGGTTGTTCTTCTTGAGGAATATCTTTGTGGTGTTCTCTGTATTTCCTGGATTTGAATATTGGCCTGCCTTGCTATCTTGGGGAAGTTTTCTTCGATAATATCTTGAAGAGTGTTTTCCAGGTTGATTCATTCTCTTCATCACATTCAGGTACACCTATCAAACGTAGATTGGGCCTCTTCACATAGTCCCACATTTCTTGGAGACTTTGTTCATTCCTTTTTGCACTTTTTTCTCTAATCTTGCCTTCTCGTTTTATTTCATTGAGTTGGTCTTTGACCTGTGATATCCTTTCTTCTGCTGGTCAATTTGGCTGTTGAAACTTGTGCATGCTTCGCAAAGTTATCGTGTTGTGTTTTTCAGCTCCATCAATTCACTCATATTCCTCTCTGAGTTGTCCATTCTTGTTATCATTTCATCAAAACTTTTTTCAAGGTTCTTAGTTTCTTTGCATTGAGTTAGAACATGTTCTTTTAGCTCACAGAAGTTTCTCATTACCCCCCTTCTGAATTGTGATTCTGTCATTTCATCACCCTCATTCTCCATCCAGCTTTGTTCCCTTGCTGGTGAGGAGTTGTGATCCGTTGTAGGAGAGAGGTGTTCTGGTTTTGGGTGTTTTCCTCCTTTTTGCACTGGTTTCTTCCTATCTTTGTGGATTTATCCACCTGTCATCTGTGTGGTTGCTGATTTTCAGATTGGGTCTCTGAGTGGACGTCCAGATTGTTGATGATGAAGTATTTCTGTTCTTAGTTTTCCTTCTAACAGTCTGGCCCCTCTGCTTTAGGACTGCTGAGGTCCACTCCAGGCCCTGCTTGCCTAGGGATCACCTGCAGCAGCTGCAGAACAGTAAGGGTTGCTACCAGTTTCTTCTTCTGCTATCTTTGTCCCAGAATGATGGCCACCAATTGTCAGTCTGATCAGTCTTTTGTGAGGTGACTCTTTGGATATATGGCGGTCAGGAAGCTGCTTGAGGAGACAGTCTGTTCTATATAGGAGCTCAAGTGTTGAGCTGTGAGCTCTGTTGTTCTTTCAGAGTTGCTAGGGAGGTATGTTTAAGTCTGCTGCAGCAGAACTCATAAACTGCCTTTTTTCCCCAGGTGCTCTGTCCCAAGGAGTTAGGGCTTTATTTATGAGTGTCCGTTGTGCTGCTGCCTTTTTTTAATCTTTCAGGGCTGCCCTGCCCAGCAAGGAGGCAGCCTAGACACTGTCTGCCTGCAGAGGCTTTGCGGAGCTCCACCCTGCTGCCATTGAGTTTCCCTGTAGTCCTGTTTATATGGGTGTGGTTAGAACTGCCTCAGCAATGGTGGCCTGCCTCTGTAATGGTGGACTATCTCTGTTATGGCGGGTTGCCTCAGCAACGGCACGCTGCCTCAGCAATGGTGGACTACCTCCATAGGGGTGGAGTGCCTCGGTAATGGCGGATGCTCCTCCCCCACTGAGCTGCACCATTCTTGGTTCAGCTGTGCTTGCTGTGAAACTCTCAAGCCCGAGCGTTTCCAATTGCTGTTTTTTTGTTTGTTTTTGTGGGGGTGGGACCCACCGAGCCTGATCACCTGTCTCCCTGCCTCAGAGCCTTTCTTTTTTTTTTTTTAAGTTGAACGGTTGACTCTCTCCTAGGTGGTCCAGTCACCTGCTGAAAGGGCACCGGGATCTGTGCGATTTCCCATGCAGTGACCCACTGCACCGGCTGAAACAATGGTGCTGCCCGGGAATCTCCCAGCCAGCTGAAAAGGGCAACCAGACCAGTGTATTTTGTATAGAGAGCTGGCACACCACAGCACTGAAAAAAAGCCATGCCAGCTTAAACAGCTGCCATGGCCAAAACAGCTGCACTGGCGACCTCCGCCTAGGAATCTCCTGGTTTGTGGGCAATAAAGATCTGTCTGGAAATGCAGTGTCCACTCACCCTCTGCACTTTCACTAGGAGCTGCAATCCTGAGCTGCTCCTAAAAGGGCCATATTGGATCCTCCCCCCAAATTTTGTTATATAGATCTACCTCCTAGCCCTTGATATCACTCAGCTGAATTATTGCAATATTCCCCTAACTGGACTCTCTGCATTGAATTCTCACTTTCAAATCATCATTCACCCTTCCACCAGAAAGACCAATCTAAAACACAGTTCACCCAGGTCACACTCTATCTAAACTCCTTCATCATCATTCCTGCTTCTATCAGTATATAGTTTTTTTCTTTCTTTGTAAAATTGTAATGGAATTTCAAATGTTATGATTGTGGAGACTTCCAGTATGACAATAACAGAATATCTTGTATCAGATGAACCCATCCTCAAAAAACAATTATAAATTATATACAACATATTTTAAAAACAAAAATTTAAAGGCATTAAAGAGTGATAAAAAACAGACAAAAACTGGTGGTGAATTAATCCTTGAAATTAGTGACTCATAATGGGTTTTATAGTTTTTCCCCAGAGGCCCTCTCTGGTCCCCACAATGTTTAGAATATATAACCAAAACCAAATAAAACTTGCCTTTTTATTGGCATCAAACTAGGAATTTCCTTTTCAGGAAATGGAGTCACAGAAGGAGAAGATGGAGTCATAGAAGGGGAAGCCTCAATAGTTGCATAATTATATTCTCTCAAATCCTTGACTGACTCAACTGCTTGTACATGGGGGAGACTCCAAGGAAGCCAGGAGGAAAACCACAGCAGAAGCATTGAAAAGATAAAAAACTGAGCATATATTTCAGTTGCTACCTACTGCAGATAAACAGTTTAGAGTTCAAGTTCAACCAAATTAGAGGGGCTTAGAAAATGCTGTGAGTTTTCCATTGGAATTCCAGAAACATTAAACATATAAAGACTATATTCCAGGATTAAGGGATTATTTGCTCTTCAACTCAAGACAAAACTAAAACAGGCTTGCTTCAGCACATTGTAAAACCAAACCCCACAAGTTCAAAATCATCTGCCTATAATTTAGCTATTTGCTAGAATAAAACTAACTCATGTCCAGCCTGCCAACACACTTTTAAACAACTGGATCTCATGCCCTGTAATCCCAGCACTTTGGGATGCTGAGGCAGACAGATCACTTGAGATCAGGAGTTCAAGACCAGCCTGGTCAACATGTTGAAACCCAGTCTCTTCTAAAAATACAAAAATTAGCCAAGCATAGTGGCACATGCCTGTAGTGTCAGCTACTGGGGAGGCTGAGGCTGGAGAATGGCTCGAATCTGGTAGACAGAGGTTTCCGTAAACTGAGATTGTGACACTGCACTCCAGCTTGGGTGGCAGAGCAAGATTCCATCTAAAAAAAGAAAAGATTTAAAAATTAAAAAAAAATAAAAGTGTGTTGGCTGGGCAAGGTGGCTCACTTCTATAACCCCAGTACTTTGGGAGGCTGAGGTCAGGGGATCACTTGAGATTAGGAGTTCGAGACTAACCTGGCCAACATGGTGAAACCCTGTCTCTACTAAAAATACAAAAATTAGCTGGGCATGATGGTGCTCACCTGTAATTCCAGCTACTCAGGAGGCTGAGACAGGAAAATTGGTTTAACTGAGGTGAGGCTGAGTGAGCTGAGATTGTGCCACTGCACTCCAGCCTGGCCAACAGAGTGAGACTCTACCCTCCTGGCCCCCAAAATTGTGTAGTACCTACCCCCTCTCCCTCTTCCTCCTGCTCCAGCCATGTAAGACGTGCCTACTTCCCCTTCACTTTACATGATAATTGTAAGTTTCCAGAGGCCTCCCCAAAAGCCAAGCAGAAGCCTTTATGTTTCCTGTGCAACCTGCAGAACCATGAGCTAATTAAACTGCTTTTCTTTATAAGTTGCCCAGTCTCAGGTATTTCTTTATAGCAGTGCAAGAACAGATTAATACAGTGTAGCTCAAGTAGCCAAAAAAAAAAAAATCCACATAATCTTAGTACAATTTACCATGTAAGAAGCCCAAAAACTAAAGGAGTCAATAAAAGAGTTAGCCAAGTGAAGAAATCCATCTGAAAATGGTGTAAGTCTATCAGAAAATGACTTTAAACTGGAAACAGCATATGGATGTTTTTCAGCTAAAGTGCTGTTTTCTGATGTGTACTGTATAAATTAGGTAGTTGTATCCCTTCAAGTAAACTACTTTATATTAGTGTCCCTGGCATCATATAACAGAACTTTAGTGTTGATGTCAGATTCCCTAGGGGTGTCAGACACATCACACTAGCATTTTTCATGATAAGCTCCATGCATGTTTTTATTAAATATTACAGTAAAACCTCACCTGCCTATTTTTAAGTAAGTTATTTCTGTGATAAATCCTTCACCAGGCAATGATCTAGACTGAGACTAAAATTGCCTCAAGCACTTTTACTTTTAGTGCTTTGTTCCAGTGACTTTAATCTCTAACTTACTTCATAAGCAAAGTATATGCTGATAAATCTAATGAGGCCTAAGCCCTATTTGGCCGAAAATACTATTCTATAGGGAAATGAAATGAAGTCAACTAGTAACACAAAAACTATGTTTAGCAATTTACTAATCTTATTTGTAAGGCAGCAGAACAGAGAGCCAAGACAACCATTGCTTTAATCCTTTGTTCCTTATCTTATTTCTACTGACAGGCAACTTTTGGTTGTCTCCTAGGGCTAGGCTTAAGAGTCTGGCTAGGAAAGAGCTCTCATGCTGGCAGGGTTCCCCTCTGCCCCCTACTCTGAAGCTCTCCCAGTCCAACAAATAAGCATTCAGGCACAGTCCACTCATATGTTCTTGGGCCATCTATTCAAATCTCTTAGTTACAGCCATTTATTGTTTTACCTGTCTTGGATGACTCAGAAAGAATAAAGATATTTTTCTTTTTATATTTCTCCAGTAATTTTATGTGCACATTATGGCTATATCAGTTGCCTAGAGCCACAGTATTGCTGCATAACAAATGATTCCCCAAACTCAGCATCTTACAACATTTATTCTTACACTTGTGGATTTGTAACTGATATGGTTTGACTAAGTGAGGGTCTCTTTCAAGCTGTGGATTGGCTGGCCTTGGCTCTTGACTGCAGGTTCTCTTCAAGTCTGTTCCAAGTGCTTTTACACTGGGGCTAGACTGATCGATAACCTGCCATGCAGGGCAGGTGCTTCTCATGGTGGAATGCTTCAGCCCAAGGGGCCAAGAAGAACCATTCAGGCACATTTCTGGTTTCTGTTTCACTAACATGCCAGTAGTCAAAGCAAGTTATATGCTTAAGCACAAAGACAAAGAATAGGAAAAATACATTTCACTCATATGAGAGCAAGGAGAGAGAGGGAATGATGTAAATCTGTCATGGGACAATGAAGAATAGAGACCAAAAATTCAATCTACAGTGGCCCATATCACAGAGTAGATTAAACTTGTGGGTGAACCAATTCCTGGAAGAAGTAAGGTAAAGGAGGGTGAAGAAAAGAACTACAGTTTGAATAGCTATGAGTTCCCAGCAATAAATCAAATTAGGCAGTTCCAGATTTAGATAGCATTAGATGGTTTTATTTTCTAGCACTTTTAATTCTTGCATTTTAGCATAGTCATAATACATCTGTACCTCCTTCTATAGTTATTCTCCTCATTTCCCACCTATGTATATATCTGCTACTAGTGCTGAAGTATATAGGGGAGGGACAGAAATGCCAAATATGGGTGAAGGGGAGGAAGGCAGCAAATCATACAGCTACTTGTGTACCTATGCAACTATCTTGCATGTTCTTCACATGTACCCCAAAACCTAAAATGCAATAAAAACAATAAAAATTATGCTAGGACTAGAGTTTGAAAGACCTGGATTTTAATCACAGATCTATAATGTACTTGCTAAGTAACCCTAAGCAAGTCCTTCAAGGTTTCTTGGCCTGTTTTCTCATCTTTAAATTGTGACAATATCTGACAATGTACAGAGTTCTTGCAAATATTAGACATTATACAATTTTTATATTAAACGTTGTACAAGTTATTATATGCTGGCACATAATAGGGGTCTGAAAACAATGGAAACTGATTTTCTTCTAAGCCTTTAGTCTTTCCCCTTCTCTCTGTCCTTTCAACCAGCATCCCACCCTGGAAATGTTTCTGTTTGTCTATTTACAATAGTCAGTAGGCATCAATGGCAATTTGGGACCGTGACATTTGGGACTTTCTCACTAGTTGGTAAGTCCTTGACACTGTCCTCATTTCTCTTCTTCAACTCAGTATTCTGTGCTATAGCATAAAGGAATTTTGAGGATGTCAGCGTCTAATTGTACAGCTTCCACCTAGGCTACAAAGAAAGAGATTTCACTCCCTGCCAAAGTGCTTTACGTCAATAGGGTTGAGAAGCTTTAAATATTCCTCTAAAAAAAAAGATCCCTTGAGACTCTACACCTCACCCCAGACTGGATGATACCCCACTTCAATGTCTTCATCTGGATTATAATTGTAATTTTCTGATAAATTGTGTAATTATTGACTAGCATACAGTCTATTTCAAAAACGTAGAGTGCATCTCTCTCTCTTTTCACCACTGTACTCTTAGCAGTTGGCACAACAGATGTTCTATAAATATCTGTCAAATAAATGAACAAAAGAATTATGGCTGAGCCTAAATTTTAGAGAAACTGAAAGACTTCCTAATTAAATACAAACTGAGCCCATTACTTTTATTTTTCAACCCAAAATTTATGTATATTATGCTCTTACACATCATCTTTAGGCTGTACTTCCACATAATTGCCAGTTCTCAGCATTAATATTTGAATCCTAATAAACCACTCTTAGAGACTTACTGTGTAATAGCCGACTTTTCTACTTAATATGCATGCAGTATTTAGAGGTTAAAGAGGTGGTCATTATAATCTAACCAAGAATATATTTGAATTTATAAAATGAATGATAATGTTACAATGAAGCTCTCATCATTCCACAGTTTGCCTTTTAAACAATGGGAGTTTAACTTTTTAATTCTCATAAATTGATATAATTGCACTTATTGTATCTTTATTGTAGTTTCTTTAGAATAAAAGAAAATGTTTGGCAATCGTTTAAAGGGATCAACATAAAACACTCTTCAGAATGTAAACTGAAGTAGTAGCTCAAGTGCTGCTAAATAATTCACTAAACTATAAAGTTATGTGTGTGTGTAGAAGTAATAGATACAATCCATTCTAATCTGTTACTTGGTATAAATACAAGGCAAAACTATATATTATACTTTCTATGTAGTTTTGTATAGAATGCACATAGGATGCAAGAATAGAAACTAATTTTAAACAATCCATAAAATTTTAGCATGCTATTTTTATGGAGAAGTTTCTAAATAATATGGTTTTTATTCTACTTAAATTAATTTGAAAATATTTATAAAACTATATGGAAGAAATAAAACCACCTACAATGGGATGTCCCTACAATCCTCATTGGCAGAATCCAGGGAAAAAAGAAGCCCTGTTAAATTTTTGGTGTATTTTTTTTCTTTGTGAAAATATACATACACAGAAAAAAATCAATAAAGCTAAAGTCATACTGCACAGATAATTGTGCCCTCTGATTCTTTCACTCAAAAATACACACTGTGTATGGTAAGCATATCTTTCAAAAGTCTTTAGTTGAATCATTTTATTGGCTATATAGCATCTCATACTATGTATTTACCCAGTCCTCTAATATTGAACATTCAAGATTATTTAAATTTTCTAATATTATAAATAAGACAGTAATGATAATCAATTGATAGGTATTCCATTCTATCCAAAAGCAGGCTTCGGCCTAACTAGGTAGTAATGCATGTTTTGGCCAGTTTCAAATCAGGTTGATAATCAAACTATAATAAATTGGTTGTTCTTTGGCCAAGTACCCATGCCTGAATGAACCAAAGGGCCAAGAAACCCCAGGTAGAAAAGTTCACAGGATAGAAAATAGTGCTAATCAATGTGTTGTACCTGGAGTGGCATTCAGCAGATGGTTTTAGGTGGCACATGAACACATGAATAGTTTCATGTTTGTTTTCAGTGAATAATGAGGTAACACCAGTAAAGCAATCTCTTTGCATAAATATTAACATCACTTTTAGTGATAACATTTCATTAATTCATTGAACAAATATGTACCGAGGATCTCTCAGGTAAGCATTGGGGATGCTACTATGAAGACATAAGGTTTCTAACCTCAGGAGGCTTATAGTGTAGCAAGAGAAACAAGTAATAAGGTAAACAAATAAATATCTAAGTTCAAGTACCAATGAGTAATATGGAGGAAATATTGGAAAATAAGAGAATATAAAATGGGCAGCCTTAGCTTTACTTTAGATAAGGGAGGTCTGGAAAACGGCCGGTATCTCTTCTAGGAAATAAGGGAGTAAACTGTTTAAGGATCAAGTGAAAAAACCCAAAAGATAGAGCAAGCGTGGTGCACTCCAGAAGCAAATTCAGCCAGCTTGGAGTTAGGGAGGGCTGGTAAAGATGACATCAGAAAGGTGTGTCAGGGGCCAGATCACAAATAGCCTTGTAAACATTAGTAAGGACTTACCCTATTCTCAGGGTAACAGCAAGCTATGGGAGGGGTTAAGCAAGGTTCATTTATCAAATTTATATTTTGAAAACAATCTGCTGCTGTGTGAAGAATTGATTGAAAGAAGGATGCAAGAACAAAAATAGGAAGACACATTAGGAGATTAACACCATGGCCAGTTATAATAATAGCATGGACCAAAATAATAGAGGTGAAGACAGTGAGAACTCTCAAATAGGCATGTTTTAAAGTAGAGCTGACAAGACCTGTTGATGATAGAAATGTCAAATTTGAACCAGGCACCACGGCTTTTGCCTATGATCCCAGCACTTATGGAGGCTCAGGAGGCTTGAGCCTAGGAGTTCAAGACCAACCCAGGCAACATAGCAAGACACCCCAAACTCTACAAAAAAATAGAAAAAAAATAATAACCAGGTGTGGTGGTGCTTGCCTATAGTCTCAGCTACTCAGGAGTCTGAGGTGGGAGGATTGCTTGAGCCCAGGAAGACAAAGCTGTGTGAGCTGTTATCATGCCACTGCACTCCAGGCTGGGTGATAGAGTAAGAGCCTTAAGAAAGAAAAAAAGGAAAGAAGAAAGAAAAGAAAAGAAAAAAGGGAGGCAGGGAAAGAAGGAAGAGAGGGAAGGAGGGAGGAAGGAAGGAAAGAAAGGAGGAGGGAGGGAGGGAGGGAGGGAGGGAGGGAGGGAGGGAGGGAGGGAGGGAGAAGAAAAGAAAAAAAGTCAAATTTGAGAAAATAAAGAAAAAGGACAGTGCATAGATATTTGATTGAGCAATTTAGGGAATGGATAGGCCAAGAGGAATCCATATAAAGAGAAGATTTGAAAAGAAAAAAATAATTTTGGTTTTAACATGTTATGCGTTTTAGATATGCAAATGAATGTATCTATTAGGCAGTTGGGTATTTAAACCAAGAGCTTAGGGGAAATGCTGGGGGGGGATGATCAGCAGCATGAAGATGCTATGTGAGGCCATGTGCCTGTATGAAATGGTCTAGGGAGTGAGTACAGGGAGTGAAGAAGGCAGGATCATGCAGGAACATCAAGCTGGAGCACTCTAATACTGAGAAAGGTAGAGTGTGCAGAGAAACCAGAACACAACAGCTGTGCAATGGAACAGCATCTAGGAGAAAGTAATATCCAGAAGAACTCGAGAAGAAAGTGCTTCAGGGTGGCTGATGATTGTGCCAAATCTGCTGGGAGGCTGTATAACATGAAGATTGAAAATTGACTGCTGCTCTTAGCAACATGGAGATTGCTAGTGATTTTGACAGAGCAATTTCAGGAGTGTGATGAGGACTAAATCCCAACTGAGATAGGCTAAAGAGATAAGTGAGAAATTGAGAGTGAATACAAAAAATTTTCAAGAAACTTGCTATGAAGAAGAGGTGAGGAATGCAACTGGAGCTAGGGTGCAACAAGAAGTCTAGGAAAGGCTCAGGTTTGTTTTGTTGAGATGGAGCGGTCTATTTGTATGCCGATGGGAATGATCTATGGTAAGAGGGAAGAGTCATGTTCAGGAGAAGAAAAGATGATTAGAGGAGTAAAGCCCTGGCTCAGGTGGAAGAGGGTGAGGAGCCAGGCTGCAGGAGATGTTTATTGTCCATGACCGAAGAGAAGCTGGAGCACCTGGGTGTGGAGCAAGGAGGTTGGTAGATTTGGTAAAGGAAAAGAAAATAGTTCTCTTCTTAATTCTATTTTCTTATGAAATAAAAATCCAGGTTATCTGCTGAGAGTGAAGACAGGAAGGGAATGTTGGAGGTTTAAAAGCGGGGGAGCTATCAAATAGTTATCTGGACAAAGAATTGACCAGATAATTCTATTATAAAAAATTTCCTGCAGTGCTGAGGACCCACCAGAGATTTGTGACCATAATGTAAAGTAAATGTATGTTGTTCTCTCGTCCCATTTAGCTGCCTGAATGCAGATGTAGATTAAGCAGATTTAAATATAACCAAGGTTTGGGTTTTGCTAGGCAAGTAGAATGGAGAGAGAGAAGGACAAAAGAGTTGAGGGTACATGCAGGAGAGTTATGGTGGCAAACCATGGAATCTAAGATGAGTAGGGATAGAAGTGAAGACAGGAGGAGATGATTAGGACAAAGGTTGGGAGTGAGTGCATGGATTACTGGAATAATGTTGTACTCCAGTAAGGAGGCAGAAGGAGATGCTATGAATATCAGAAAGTGGAATGATGAAAAACTAGATTATGGAGCCTACGGATAATGACAAACTCTAGGATATGACTAGGGTGAACATGATGCAGTTGGGGAAAGAGAGAGGTTGGAGTCAGAAGTTCAAAAATCTGAGAAGGCGTACTGTGGAACTGAACTAAGTAAGTGGTGCTGAATCCAGCTGCATATTCAGATCATAGGAGGTTTTCTTTTTCTTTGTTCTTTTTCTTTTTCTTTTCTTTCTTTTTTTTTTTTTTTTTTGAGACTGAGGCTTACTCTGTTGCCAGGCTGGAGTGCAGTGGTGTGATCTCAGCTCACTGCAACCTCTACCTCCTGGTTCAAATGATTCCCCTGCCTCAGCCTCCCAAGTAGCTGGGTCTACAGGCATGTGCCACCGTGCCAGGCTAACTTTTTGTAAAATGTTCGCCAGATGATCTCAGTCTCCTGACTTTGTGATCCGCCCGCCTCAGCCTCCCAAAGTGCTGGGATTACAGGCATGAACCACCATGCCTGGCCGTTTTTGTTGTTTTTCTGTTTTGTTTTTTTAAGTGAAACAAAATCTAGTGTCTAAATCTTACCTTGACTAAATTAAATCAGTACATCTTTGGCTTAAAGGAGGAACTGAACACAGGTAGGATTTTTTAAACATCATGAGGTAATACAAATGTGCAGCCAAATTTGAAAAACAATGACATACATAAACATTGAAGTCATTAAATATGATGACAGGAGTTGTGGTTAGAAGGAAATGCAATGAGCAAGCTGCTAAAATATTTCATCATGAAGTGTAATGACTGGGAAAATAGGAGATGAGGGGTTTCTAAAAGAGGAAAAATTATGAGAAGTAAGGAGTATTCCTATCCCCACCTTCAGGACCTGGAAGCATCGGCTGTGGGAGCAAAAACAACGAACCCCTGAAAAGGCTGAAGGTAAACAGGATATGGGTTGGGTTGGGTGTTGAGCCAGGGCTTGGACAAAAATGCAAAGGTGTTGTTCAGAGAAGAACTGGAAAATAAAAGAGATTGTGCTTCCCAAGCCCTGAATTCCAGCAGCCGCATTGAAAGAGATTGCAGTTTTGGAAGAAATGGGAGATTGAGTCAGATCAAGGGATATACAGAAATATGTGGAGGAGGGTTGTTGTGATGACCTGGAAGGCCTGGACTTCTGTGGTTACTGAGGCCAAAAAGAGTATGAAACAGATGATTGGTTCCATGCCTCTGAAGGAAAGGTGGAAAAGTAATTTTAAGTGTATCTTCCTTCTTGGGATAGGATCCTTGGATAGCATATGGTGATGAAGCAGGTTGAGGAGCTAGGTGCTTGGGGTGGTGAGAAGGGAGTCTGGGAGGTTCTGAAGCCATTTGAGGTCGAGCTGGGGGCAGTGTCAAAAGGGAGAGAAGATAATAGCCCCACTACTGTTAACTGTAAACTGTGAGTCTCCTTTAAAATCTTTGACACAAACAGTTAAATGGTCTGGTTCTTAAGAGTAACCAAATTATGTTGCAATCAATTTTCTGTATCTGTCTGCACTAGGCTTTAAATTGCCCCAGCAGAAACCTTTTCTTATTTATCTTTTCATTTTCAGCACCTAGATAAGAACTGTTTGCTGTACTGAACTTAACTGCCTAAAGAGCCAAAGACAAGGCTTTTTTGTACTAAAGTGAAGTAACCAAATAAGGCAAATTTTTTTGTTGGCATTTCTTGATTGTAATTTTACCAGCCTGGAAGTGTTACTAAGTGCACTCATATTTCTAACCACAAACAGGACTTCATTTTTTTACTAGTTAGAAGAATTAAAATAGTTTCTGCCAGGAATTGATGCAATAATACATGTGTTTAACTGTTACATTAATAAATCAATATTTCTAGCTTGCACTAAACACATTAAGTATCCCTTAATTTAAAAGTGTGAACGGTGTGTTTTCTTGAGATTAATTTCCTGAAAAGAAAAGATAAATTGGATCAGCTAACCTAAGGAGACAATGAGATGTCAGCATCGTCTTTAGTTCTAAACTCTGCTCTGTTTGTGGCATAGATATTTTCCCTTCCTTAGAGCTTGTTATTTGGATCAGGGAAATATCATACAATGTGGAAAGTAAAGAGACTCTCTTCAAAAAACCCTGCCTTCTGCTCTCAGTTTCTTCTTATATAGTAAGTAGAATCCTGTTGTATTTCTCCCTTACTTATAATTATTTTCTCATAAAACCAAATACCAGATGTTCAATGTGACAGTTTACAATACATTTTTTTCAATTATTCTTATATGGCATACCAAAATACACCCTAAAGTTAAGAATTTATTTATAAGAAAAATAGAACAATATAATTTTATCTGGATAAAACCAAATGCAATAAAAAAGATTCAAAGAAAAATTTTCAAATTTTGAAATGTAATTTTTTTTTACATTTGAAATGTAAAATGAAATGTAAAATTTTGAAATGTAAAAAATTTTTTTAAATCACAATTATGTAAATAACAAAACTACAATGGAAGGAAAAAATTTATTTTCATTAGATGATAAAAGGTTCATATCTAAATTTGAATGTATACGAAAATAATTCTGCCCAAGCAAGGTGGCTCACACCTTAATCTCCACACTTTGGGAAGCCACCCTGGGAGGATTGCTTGGGCCCAGGAGTTCAAGACCAGCCTTGGCAATGTAGGGACATTCTGTCTCTACAGAAAAATTTAAAATTAGCTAGGTGTCGGTGCACACGCCTGCAGTCTCAGCTACTTGGGAGGCTGCAGTGGGTGGATCACCTGAACCCAAGAGGTCAAGGCTTCAGAGATTCATTATTGCGCCACTGCATTTCAGCCTGGATGACAGAATGAGACTCTGTCTCAATAAAAAAAGAAAAGAAAAGAATTTCATTAGTTCAAATGATATGAATAAAACTTCATACAAGATGAGATATAAACATAAACATTTGTTTATATCAAATAATAATACAAATTCTAGTGAGGACATGTTGTAAAATAGTCACATAATACTTACAGTATTGTAACTTAGAGCAACCATTTTAGAAAGTTTTATTGAAGTGTCATTCTTTTAAAAGTTTACATTTTATCTTTAGCAATTCTATTCCTTAAGCAAAGACTCAAGAGTTAATACAAATTTTCCAACATGTTCACTATGATATTACTTTACAGTTATAAAATATAATTATATTTTGCCTTCACTCAAAACAAGGGTAAATCTCAGCATATATAATAAAATAATAATAGAAACAACCTGTACATATTACAGCAAAGGTATTATTATAAAAGGTATGTGGCATTCTTGCACAATTGCAGGAAATAATGATGTAACAACTTCATAGAGCTATTAAAAGTAACACTTGTAAAGTCTATATAGCCACATCAAAAAGATGTTTATGCAGATAAAACAAAAAGTAAGTTTAAAATTGTAGGCATATTGAGATTACACCCCATAAACACATATAGAATTTGGATTAAGATTAAAAGGAGCTACATTCTTAATATATTCATTTAAAAATTGATAATAGTAGTAGCTAATATTTATTAAGCATTTACTATGTGTCAAGCACTGTTCTAAGTGTTTTGTATATTTAATATAATGTTATCCCGAAACCTCATCCAGTAGCTACTATTAATATCTCCATTTTATAGGTGAGGCAATTAAAGTGCAAAGAAGCTTAATAAGTTTTTTTAAGTTCACTCAACTACAAAAGAGAATAGGTGGAATTCATACCTATGCACTCTAACCTCATGATCATAGAACGATAATCATTTTTCTTTTTCATTCTGTCCCATTATGATTGAAATATTGCTCGCATTATTTTAAAAAGAAGGAAATTCCTGTAATCCTTTCCACTCCAAAAAGGCTACATATGTAGAAAACAGCTCTGTAGTGCTTTACCAAAGTCTGTGGTGATTTCTGTAACTCTGAAAATTACTAAGTTTAAAAAGCACCTGGGAAAACAAGGATCAGCACTCTACATTGTAGTATCATTTCTGATAAACCAGTTTCAGCTATAACTTGATTAAAGAGGGTTAATACCTCCAGCTCCCAGGAACAATCAGCTCTACCGTGCCTGCTGGGACAAAGATTATTATCATATGTTCTCATTTACCTGGTGAACACACTGCACTCTGCTGCAGGTGAACACTCCCACGCTAAAGAAACAACTACAATCAAATTACAGAAAATCATGCTTTCCTTGATCGCAGAGGCATAGCTTAGAAAAAAACGTGTAATAACAATTTTTTTTACCTTTTCATAAATTAAAGCCTGTAGGGAATTGTCTACCTTGAGCATTGATATACCAATCTCTTTTGCTTTCACTCAAGAGCAAAGGTAAATCTGGATGTCATTATGTATATACACTCAGTTTAGATTCCTTTTAGAGAAATAATATACTGGTTTGTCTTGCATAGCTTGGGGCCACCAGATTGTGATGACATTTTCAGTAAACCCCAAATACTGATTAATCTCTCCAAATTAGTCCTCTTATCTAGTTCATTCCTAAGGATCAATATTCTTTTTAAAAAAATTTCCAATAATAAAAATTTATATATTTTAAGGGCTTTTCCTATAAGTCCTCAGCAATAATGAAAGAGACCTGAGACAAAAGAAGGAAACAACAAATACACAAAAGCTAATTTCCACCTATGACAACTCCATTGATTTATCTTTGGAATAGAAACTGCTTTCATTCTCTTTAGAATGTGCTTTTTTCCTTAGATTGTATCTCAGTGACCTGGTCGTGTACGAGATGTTCAGCAAGTGGTTCAATAGGTAAGAGGAAGTCACTAATGTATCCCCTCTACCTATTGACAAGCAAATTCACTTATGGGTGATGCTCCAGAAATGCTTTCTTCATGACTGACCAGCAGTTAGATGATATGGCCTCTGGGATAGAATGATGGTGTTAGCAGCCAGAGTCAGGGCTAAACTTTGTTAGTGCTTCTCATCTTTGCATATGTCATTTCAACCAACAGTCTTGCTTTCACTTACTGACCAGATGAAGAGACTGCAATGATTAAAACCTACCCTATGGCATAGTTGTAAAACATTTTGAATTTCTCCTAATGATATTTTTTTTCTACTAAGTGCAAAATACTAGATTACATTAACCATCTCCAATGCTATGCTGAGGAAAATTTTTATTTTATAAAGGAATAAATTTAATATATATAAAGAGGCATTGTTGTGTTGAAGGAGAAAACTTAAGTATTATATAAATGACATGATATGTTATTTGATTGTATATAATATACATCTGGTAGTTGAGAATTCTCTCCTAAAAAACTGTTACAAATTTATTTTTAAGAAAGTAGGTCTACTTGGAAATGGCATAAAGAAAGATTTCATTGAGACACAGGATGAAAAGGTAAAAACAATTGTTGTTTTATTTATGAAAAGGTAAAAATTGTTGTTACACACATTTTGTAAATGTATGATTCAGTGTAAAATTTATAGCAATTTAAACAAAAATTTAGGAAAGATTTCACAGACCTCAGTTTTAACAGTTGAAAGTGCTTTTTTTTTTTTTTTTTTCCAGTCAGTGTTTTTGTTTTTCCTTAAAGTTATCATTATGTGAAATGACTAGGAAGTACCTGCTGCCTTGCATGGGAATAGAAATTTACTTCCTTAAATCTATAGAGGGTTTGCTAGGATTTAATTTCTCTGTAGGCAGGGGTTAGAATATATTGATCTCTAATCATTCCTGTCCAACTGTAAGGTCCCTAAATAATTTTTAGGACACACACAGAAAGTTGGTGGGGAAAACTACACTCTCACTTATTTCTTCCCAACACTGGTTGTTTAAACCCACTCACAAATCAGAATTAAGTGTTTCTTCTTTGGGCCATAAACTTCCCACTTTGCCTCTTAAGTACACTCTCATGTCACTCTGCTTTGTATTAAAATTATTTGTTTGCAGGTTGATTTCCTCCACTAGACTATAAGCTCTTTAGAGGTCAAAATCTGTGTCTCCTTCATTCAATTGTACCCTACAACTAGGGTGTCACATAATTTATGTCAAATCCTGGACCATAGCTACAAGTGTACCTCTGGCCTCACACAGACTTGATACAGACTTGATTCTGATCTCATCTGTACAATGGGTACATCTCATATTACTTTGAGAATTAAATAAGAGAATTCATAAAATACAATTAGCTCTGTATTATGCCATTATATGTAGGGAGAATTTGGGGAGGAAAAGTTTGTTGAATCCTTCAATTGAATCAAACCTCTTGCTTTTTAAACAATTTTTAAACTTTTCTTTCAACTCCTATTTCCCCTCCTATCTGATCTTTAGGTAACTTCTTTCTGTTTTTCTCTTGAATTGCTTTAAGGGCCTTGTGAGTTTTGTCTTTCTGTTTTCTTTTATTTTGGCAGGAGGAGAGGGATACCTTTCAATTCATTCATTCAATGAGCATTTTCAGAGGATTTATTATATGCTCAAGGTGGCAATGAAAATGTGCCAAAAAGCTTTTTTTTTTAACTTTATTTCTTATTGTACCTCCATCTTTATCTCTCCCTGGTTTTTCCAATTCCTTCTCTAAGTACCTTGTTTTAAAGCCTGTATTTCCCATATATGATAGCCTGACATTTATACAATTCTGACTCCCTTCAGTTGAATTCTTATGTTCATGTTTGGAAATGGCCCCTAGATTGGCACAGCACCAGTAAGTGTAGGATTCCAGTTTGATCAGCTACACATTCATCTTGCTGCACCCTCAGTTATGAACAGCTGAACCAACCAAATGTGTATAATGTCATCCCTTCATAATTATAAAAAGGGGAAAAGTACACCAGATTCTAATCATGACCTGGTCCTCTCCAATCTCACCAGCCTGGTGTCTCTAAGGATAAGTGAAGATCTACTTGGGGTTAGAACTTGGTTTGGCCCACTTGCCCAAAGCTCTAACAAAGTTACAGAGATACTAGTATTAGCTTTCCCATTGTTATCTACCACTAGTGATAATATGTGCAGATACTATTAACTAGCAACTGATGACCAAGTTAAAATAATAACATCCACCTCAATGAAATCACAAGGACTACGAAAATATATGTGATTCCATTGCCATCCCTTTCCCATCTTATACAGACTAGAAAAGTTGTTGTGCACATATTTAATAAGGCATTGAAAACCATAAACTTTTCTTTTTCTTTTCACTGGACATCTGTAGACCTAATATAGGTATTCTGTAGAACACACACATGCCAGAGAATGCAGTGAGAGAAAAGTAATATGATGTTAGTCCAACCCACAAATTGGAGTGGGAGCCTATGGAAAAAGGATAGCCTGTCACTTTCAGCAAGCAAACTAAGAGACTATAGCAAACATTTGAGCAGTTTGAGATTTCTGGTTTTGAACAAGAAATTTCAGAGAGGTTGTGCTAAGTATATACGAAAATGCATGTATTTTAACTTGTCTAATATAATCTGGTGACTATTTTGGTGCAAAACACAGAGACTACTTGGGATTTTCTAAGAGTTAAACTTTGGAATTTTTAGAACATGGCTTAAAATTACTCAAAACTATAAATGGAGATTGTGGCATAAGGGATTGAAAAGCGTGAGAATAATTCTGAAATGTTCTAGTCATACCATCATGATTCTAGATTTCAGGAATAGCATCTCATTTTTACCAAATCATAGACAAATGTGGAGCCTCACCTGTACCACAGACCCGCCTCATATAGTCAGCTGGCCAGCTGATTATGGGGTACACCTGATTAAAGGTTCCAATTTTCTGCCTCCAGTCTACCTTCATGCTAAAGACTGCAATATCATGCCTGGTGCTATTTCCCTCACTCTGCTTCTCATATCATAGTTTCTCACATTCCATTTTACTTAGCAATGTGATAGAGAAAGAAGGCAAAGAACAATTGTTGGTGACTTGTAATATATCAGAAATGGTTACCTGTTTTATCCCATTAAATCCTGGGGCGATGATGATGATGGTTTTATAGATAAATATTAGGTTTGGACAGTTTGCAGATCTTGATAAAATGGAATTATCAATGAGTGTTGAATGGCAAAAACTTGCACGAAGTCACACAGCCAAAACTGGTACTCTTGTCTCTACAACCCAGTGCCCTTTCCACCATGCTAAGTTGCTTCCCAGGGTGTCTGTCTGCATCTGTACTCTTCCTCCAACTTACAACAGCAAAAGACCCCCTAAAAGCAGACAATAATTGGCCAAAACTTTGCACATAGCAGGTGTCCTGCATTTGTTCAATGAATATCAGACATAACTTGCAAGATGACATTTGGTTTCTCAGAGATGGGCGTAGCTCAGTAGCAGGGTCTTCCTCTCCTTTCCAGCCTACAACATGCAGACCAGACTAGGCTATATGGAACCCAGTACTTTGGTCAAACACCAGTCTAGATGTTGTTGCAAAGGTACTTTTTAGATGTGATTAACATTTACATCCATAGATTGAATAAAGCAGATTACCATCTATTACATGAGTGGGCCTCATCCAATCAACTGAAGGCTTAATAACAAAGACTAGGGTCTCCTAAGAAAGCAGGAATTCTGCCCACCAGACTGTCTCAGACTCAAGACTGCAGCATCAGCTCTTCCCAGAAACTCCAAATTGTTAACCCACCCCACAGATTTCAGACTTAGACATAGATATATACATGCATATGTATATAAGTACATGTATGTGACATACAGTTACACACATACATACATGTGTATATGTGACATAAACATGCACACACACATCCTACTGGTTCTTTTTTCTGGAGAATCCTGACTAATACATTGGCATAACTTTCCTGCTAAAAATCATCAAGTGTTTTTACAGAAAACCAGAGAATGAGTATAGGGTTAGTTCATCCCCCTTCTCATAATTAACTTGCTGTCCCCCTACTCCATGGATGAAAGGAAGTGGGTGTGAGATGCTTCCTGAGGATGGGCATCGTTCTGTACTCTGATGCAAGCACACCTGCTTCTGCTGCCTCTGCTAACTTCACAGGAGCCTGGCCCACAAGCCCAAAAGGCCCTGGGTTTATTTTATCTGTCACTTCATTTTAAGTTATATGCCTTTCTTCCAGAAAGTCACGAAGTATCTGGAGATGATATGTTGTCTCTATCAGAAAAAGCAAGCTTTAGATAGCAAAGCCTACTCTGCCAGAAATTCTGTTGCCTCTTAGTAACTGTTGTTTTGTACCAGTTCTTCCCCTATTGAAATGTATGCATTCCCTTTAGCCCTTTTCCAGGTGTGTTAAGATTGGATTGTATTTCATTATCAGTTCCAAGAGGACTATCTGTTGATCCTTAAAGGAGTTGCCAAAGAAGGACAGGATTTCCTCTTAAAATTTTAGGCCTTTTGCTGACCCTTAAAAATAAAAATAATACAGGTTGACTAGAAGATTGGTAATTCTTTCATAATAAGATAAAGATTCCAATTTTCAAAGAATAGATTCTATTTTCTAATGAAATTTTAATAGTAAAATCCAATGATAATTGTCCTCATATGTGTCCAGTCATTGCTTATGATAGAAATTTTGTTAAAAGATTAAAGCAATTTAGCATCTTGTCCTTCAATCCTTCCTCCACACAAAAATATAAATTGGATTACAGTAGAATCTCCTGCTTAAAACACTTCAGTGCTCTGCATGCCCCATAGAATAAAATCAGAAATCTTTAGGATGCTATGTAAAGATCAGAGACACCAATGCTCATGGAATTAGATGCAAGGCTGCGACTCAATGTGAGGGGAAAAAGTCAGGGACAAACTGGGCAGTGCGCATGTCATCCGCTGATACTGTTTTAGAATTGGAGACTGATGTCACGAGACACTCCAAATTTTCTAAAAAGCTTGGAAATCCCTCATGTAAAAGTTTTTAAGTTGTAAATTTGACACCTTATTTTTTGAAAATACTAGCCAGGCATGATAGCACAAGTCTGTAGTTTCAGCTTCCTGAGAGTTTGACGTAGGAAGATCCCCTGAGCCGAGGAGTTTGAGGTCAGCCTGGATAATACTGTAAGACCTTGTCTCTAGTAAACAAATAAATACTGAATGAGCCAAAAGAATTTATCTAATTTCCAAATTAACCCCTTATTCCCTGTTTCCAATGCTGGACTCTGACCTATATACACCCGAAGGGCTTCATCTCTCACTCTGCCCCCTTATAGACATACCCTACGCTCTGATCATATTCTAAGAAGGGCAGCTCTTTGAATGTACCACACTGGTTCCTACTTTGGTGCCCTTCAACATGTGTTGTCCAGCCCTGCCTTCAGCCACATGTCCAGAAGCTCTTCCTTGTTCATTTTTCTTGCCTGAAAATACACGTTACACAATTCAGCTCAAGGGCCTTTCTTCAAGGCAGCCCTCACCCCTACCCAGGCCAAACTCATAATACCATCCCAAAACTCTACGTAACCTCCTTATATAACATTTTGCTCTTATTTATTTTCTTGACTCCTCCTAAAAGACTCTAAGTTCCTCAAAGGCTGAGACAGTATCTTTTCAATCTCTGTATTCTCAGCACCTCATGCAATAGCTAGTACACCATCATCATCATCATCATCGTAATTAAGTATATTCAGTACTTACCATGTTCCAAGTGTTTTACAAGTATTAACTTGAACTCTCACACAAACCCTGGATAATCACCCTAATTTTACAGATGAAGAAACTGAAGCAGAGTGTCACCAGCTTCAACATCAAATAGTGTAGAGTCAGAGAGTATGGGCCTAGACCTTGCTTCTCTACCAGGTTTTCTCACATATGGCACAGTGTTATTTTTTGGAAATAAAGTTAAACCGAAGGATCATTTCCTAGTAGTTGATCACTTCAGTATTTTCAATCTCTTTCTTATGTATCGTTTAGTTGCATCAAATAGAAGGGCTCAGAGATAATTTTGCCAAGCAGGATTTTATTAAAATACTGGTGCTCAAAGACTGTAATCTCACCCAGCCCTCCTGAATTCATCTGGTCTCGATTCAGTCTTGGTGAAAACAGAGTGCAGTCTGACCCAGTGATAACCCCATTAGGCAGTTTCTTTTGATGCAAACAGCAATTTAAGCAAATATGCCCTTTTGTTTCTTCTAGTGCTCTTTGTTATTGTAGTAATATCCAAGTTGGGCTTCAAGTGGGAAATCAAAGAGCCAAAGAGGGGGACTTTTCATTATACACAGAAACCTAACTGAATGCTTTTTATTCCCATTCAAGCAGTTACTACTTATCTACGTGACTAAGGAATGGAAGATCTAGAAAGAAACTAAGTGCTAGTCTGGCCTCTGCTCCTTCACCCAGATGGAAGTTTCACAAGCATGTTTGAAGTTTCGGGTCAAGTGCTGTCACTCTGAAAAACCAGTGGGTCTGCATTTTCCTTTGCACTACAAGTACTCTAACTACAGATATTGTTGCAGTTTTTATCTGATAATAAGTATCCAACTTAAGTAGTTAAATGTTTAGGAAAGGTAAATAACTGATAATACATAAGAGAACCTGAAGTACTCTGTTGACTCTTAAATTATATAACCAAGGACAATAGAGGAAATCATTTAGTGCTATTAATCAGTAATCTGAAAGTATTGTGTCCGTGTGCAGCTGTCTTTCTTTTGGCTAATACCTGTGAATTAATTGGTCATTGAAAAATCTGACAAGGGACTATTCTAAAAGTACACAGTGAAATCCAAATTATTTCTATCAATTGCAGTTCACTTTTTGTGAGGCTTTAACTTGGCATTTAAAAACATTTTCGTTATTACTTTGTTTCATAATGAATAATATACCTGTGGGGTTAAAATTCTACCTTTTTAAAAATTAAGATATTTGAGACCTAGAGGGTTTAATCCTCTGCTTAATATTTATTTTACTTTAGTAGTTTCTGTACAGAAAGTTTGTGAAAGATTTCATCCCCTACGTATAGTTTCTTTTTCCTCCAAAATCCGGTCCTAGATTGTATTCCTTGACCCATGAGAAGTGCTGCCATCTGCTGGTCATTGATACATAATTATATGAGAAAAACCACATGCACTGTTCTAGAAGCAACTTAAGTAAACTACAGTAGAGTACACTTACCACTTTAGAATTAACTTTTAAGTTACAACTGCTCTCTTCCTCTTCCCCCTTTCTCTCTCGTTCTTTCTCTTATGAAGCCAATATGACTCAAGTTTTAAACAATTTTAATCGGCAGTTTTGAGGGGGGAAAAAAAGCAAACCTTTGATGCCCCCTGGTGTTCAGGTTCTGTAGTATTTCTGAACTTCCTCTTGCTAAAACTAAAAACATAATAATGTGTTCATTCATTCATTCATTCAGCCACTTATTCATTCATCTAATGAATATAACTATACCATGAAACTACGAATTACGCTCTGTTTGAGATAATGGGATACCAAATTATGACCAACATGACAAGGAAAGAAAAATGAAGAATCTCAAGAAAAAATTAAATTGAAATTTGTTTTGAAGTGTTTCCTTCAAGTGTTTCAGTTTAGTTGTACCAAATCTGTGATGACTGGCCTTAAAAGTAAGTGGAGAAAGAGAGGAAAAGAGAGCAGAAGGCGAAGGGGAGAGAGGGGAGGAAGGAGAGGGTGGGCTGGCTCAGTGAATATGACATAATATAGTCATGACACACAGAACAATTTGTTCCTTTCTCTGTAAGTACATTATAAACATAACAGTTTTAAATAAAGAGATAAATGATGTTAATGGAAATATATTACTTTAGGAGCAAGATGTGTGTCTAATGCTTTAACTTAATTGTGGCAATATTTTTGTCAGACAGTCTAGGATAAAATTTTGTATCTGGTACATGACCTTTGGGGAGCTCTGGGAAGCTCTCAGCAACATCATATTTCCCTTTTCACAGCTCTGCTCCATTGGCCAGCAAGAGATATTTTCACAGTTGCACAAGAAGCTTCTTAGATGATCACCAATACTCCATGCTTATGCATCAATCTAGCCACTTGAAACAATCACCAGTACCACAGGATTGCCATATCTCCAGGAAATACTTTTCCTTTGCTTGAAATTTGGCACTTACTTCTCCCGGCTCTCCCCACGACTGTAATAGATCCGAAGGAACTATTCTTTGGATCCCCATCACGTATCACCTCTGGAAAGTTTTCCCTGATTCTCCCCAAGATATTGATGTCCTTAACACTCCTTGCTTCTGTTAATATGGGGAATCACATTTATTGATTTACATGTGTTGAACCATTCTTGCATCCCAGGAATAAATCCCATTTGATCATGGTAAGTGATCCTTTCAACGGGCTGTTGAATTCAGTTTGCTGGCAGGTGGTTCACCACATTAACAGGATGAAGGACAAGACCATGCGGTCATCACAATAAATGAAGAAAAAGCATCTGACAAAATATAACATCCTCTCATGATAAAAAAAAATTATCAACAAATTAGGTAAAGAAGAAATAGTCCTCAAAACAATAAAGGCCACATACATATAGAAAGCCATAGCTAACATCATACTCGATGTTGAAAAGTTGAAAGCTTTCCCTCTAAGATCAGGAACAAGACAAGGATGTCTCTTATCACTTGCATTCCACCGGAAGTCCTAGCCAGAGCAATTAGAAATGAAAGGTAATAAAATGCATCCAAATGGGAAATGAAAAAGTGAAATTGTTGATATTTGCTCATGACATGGTGTATATATAGAAATCCTAAAATTATACCCAAAGAAAAAAACTGTTAGAACTAATAAATTCAGTAAGTTTCAGGTTACAAAATCAACATACAACCATCAGTATATATTTATACTAACACCAAACTATCTAAAAAAGCAATTAAGAAAACAATTCTATTTACAATTGCATAAAAAATATTTGAGTAAATTTAATCAAGGAGATAAAATATATGTATACTGAAAATTATCAAACAAATGAAGATTACGCAAATAAATGGAAAGATATCCTGTGTCTATGGATTGAAAGACTAAATCTTGTTAAAATGTCTGACTGGGCATGGTGGATCACGCCTGTAATCTCAGCACTTTGGGAGGCTGAGGCAGGTGGATTGCCTGAGCTCAGGAGTTCATAACCAGCCAGGGCAACACAGTGAAATCCCATCTTTACTAAAATGCAAAAGATTAGCCAGCCATGGTGGTGTGCACCTGTAGTCCCAGCTCCTTTGGAGGCTGAGGCACGAGAATTGCTTGAATCTGGGAGGCAGAAGTTGCAGTGAGCTGAGATTGTGCCACTGCATTCAAGCCTGGGCCACAAAGCGAGACTGTTAAAAAAAAAAATTCCATACTATCCAAAGCAATGTACAAATGCAATCTAATCCCTACCAAAATTTTAATAGCACTCTTCACAGAAATAGAAAAAACAATCTTAAAATTCATATACAGCCACAAAAGACCCTAACTAGCCCTAACAATCTTAAGCAGGAAGAACAAAACTGGAGGCATTATGCTACCTGATTTCAAAATACTCTACAAAGTTATAGTAATTAGAACAGCATGAGAAATATTCGAGGTGATAAATATGCTAATCACCATGATTTTACCTTAACACATTTTGCCAGAAAAAATTATACACCCTTGCAGATCATAGCATTTCTAATTCATGATCCCTAATCTGACATGGTCAAATCTTTGTCATGTTTTCTCAAACTCATTATGCAACCCTTATATCTTACTTTGTTGAGAAAATCACACCACCAGGAATGGTTTTTCTTAGGATCACATCAGCTACTCTTAAATTATCTAGAGGCCCCATTCTTAACACCTCTCTTCCAGGCCCATGTCTCCATTCTAATAGAGGACTATGATTTCTGTCAGAGTTTCTGATCCCATTCCTCTGGGATCTTGCACCATTAGTCATAACTCTCTATTAGTGTCTTCCACTTTTTTATTTTTGTGAAATTCTTTTCACCTGCTTACAAACATGCTTAAAAATCTCTCATTAGTAAAAGAAAAAAAAAAACTACCCCATTGACTACATAACTTCTGCTGTTCATTTCCCAATATCTCCTCCCTTTTCATCCAGACTTTATAAAGGACATGTTTGGCCTTTCCCCCCCTCATCCACAGGCTGTTCACATCCTCTCCAATTTGCCAGAGTTTCTGTTCTTAAGGAAATAGTCCATGTGAGTTTTGTATTGGGTGTTAAAAATATATATATTCCAGGGTAAAATAAGAGTGAGAGCTCTGTGTGTGTGAAGTATTTAAAAGCTATTTGGGTTTTTAATTGTATTAAAAGTCACAAAATTTAAAAACAAGTCTTCCTTAAGCATTTCTGTTCGATTTACAAATCTCGTTATTCTGTTTAGAGTTGAGTATAATGAGAAGTATCACCTTCACTTTTTTATTGATTTCTGGATTAGCTACTTTTGGATTAACATTTCTATATTGAACAGAATAATTTTCCTCAGTACTTTAATTATATTCCATTAAATATTTTAAACAGTTTTTCAAAACTTTGATTCTAAGTTTTAAGCATTTCAAATACCTGACAGGACAAATTTACAATTCCTATAAACAAGATGTTTCCAAGGACTCAGATAATGCTTGAAATAAAATTATTTATATTCAAAAAATATAACAAATCAAAATACCTTAAATAATCTGATAATATACAGAAACTTGGTCAAATTATTTTGGTCTTTCAGCATAAAATCAAACTCAAAATCCATGTACATTTAATACAATTAAAAACCCAAATAGCTTTTAAATACTTCACACACACAGAGTTAGGTGAGTTTCTTAACCCATGACAACTTGCCAGCTTTAATACCTCCAGGTGAGGATGGTTACCAGCCAGATTGGGCCCATTTTGTAGTACCCATCCAGCACAGACACTGGTCGGGGCAGAAATAAAACGATTCGGTGAGAAAGCTGGTATGGTTGGCTGAGGTAATACAGTCCATGCATTTGTGTGAATACTTCCTCTTGAATATTTGATAATTCTGGAATGGTTTGGAGAAGATTTCAAAAATAAAATCTTTAATAAGAGGGAACTGTAGGATACTGAAGAACCATTGCTCAAGACCCAATATACTCAGCTGTTGTTGATACCATTTCAGTACTTTGTTAGCTAGGACCTAGAAGGTGGGAAGACATTGATGACAGATTATCATAAAGGAGGGATGCTGCTGAAACCTTTATATTGTTTCATCATCAGTGTTGTTGTTGCAAGGTGACCTAGATTTTTACAAATATCTTCAGAAAAGCAAGGGTACAGGTTAACAGAGGTGGATTTGTAGGATAAGAACAGATGGGCAGGGCAAAATCTATGTTCATAGATAGACCCTTGAGACTCTCCTTGTCTTGTTGACATAGTAATCAAAAAATGAGACCACTGATTATTGAAAAAAATATCTTCCTTTTATTTTAGGGCTTGTTAAGAAAAAACATGACCCAAAACTTGGAAATAAGGCAAAAACAGTAATACCTACCTTTTCAAAGATACTGTACTAAAGAAAGCACTGTCCTACAAGCCTGCGCAAAGGTCATCTAATGACCTTTGGGTAGCAAGGGGTCATGATTCAGGCGCTACCTTGAGCAGAAAACAGTGGCCCAAGATTTCAGCCAAACAGCTCTCCACCTGTTTTTGAACAACTTTGAACTGAGAATGCTTTTGTACAACCATAAGTAGTTGGAAAAATATCAAAAGTAGAATAATATTTTGTCACATGTGAAGTTTATGTGAAATTCAAACTTTAGAAGACTTTCCTCTTCACAGACATCACATTTTCAAGAGCAAATGTTTGAGCCCTTATCTTCAAGTTATGGCAGAAAATTTTCTCCAAAAGTCCAGCCTGGTCCTCCCCCAAGTTTCCAACTCCTATGCCTCGGGATATTTTATGCTTACAGGGTCTAACTTAGTTACAGTGTCTAAGTTTTAGCAGAGACGCAGTGCTGAGTAGAAACTGAACTTGCTAGTCATATCAAGGCACTTAAGTTGGCTAGGATCCCCTACTTAGGTAGCGGCCATAAAGCCCAGGGCATCCCTGTGCCCTCAATGGTTCATTTCTGAGTGGTGGGCTTCCTGCTCCTCAACCGAGCAATCAGCAGAAAGGCCTCTAGAAAGCTACATTCTCTTCATCCAAGGGCTCCCAGTCTCCTATTCCTCAAAGGAGCACCCGGATTCTACTTCTATTCTTCTTTTGCCATTTCATTTTATAACGTAAAAGAAATAGATGGTTGAGGCCGGGCGTGGTGGCTCACGCCTGTTATCCCAGCACTTTGGGAGGCCGAGGCGGGTGGATCACGAGGTCAAGAGACCGAGACCATCTTGGTCAACATGGTGAAACTCCGTCTCTACTAAAAATACAAAAAATTAGCTGGGCATGGTGGCGCACGCCTGTAATCCCAGCAACTCGGGAGGCTGAGGCGGGAGAATTGCCTGAACCCAGGAGACGGAGGTTGCGGTGAGCCGAAATCGCGCCTTTGCACTCCAGCCTGGGTAACAAGAGAACAAGAGCGAAACTCCGTCTCAAAAAAAAAAAAAAAAAAGAAAGAAAGAAAGAAAAAAGAAATAGATGGTTGTAACAGAATAAAGAAAATTTTACATTGCGAGAAAATTTAGACCTAAAGCATATAGTAATGAGAGGACAAAAGTCTATACTATTTAAGTAAACAGGTGCTATGAGCAATTTCCAGGCTAACATCACACTGGTATTTTGAATTAAACTGTACTTGTGTTTAGTCCGTGTTTTGTTGCTATAAGGAAAGAGGAAAGCATCTCCTTTCTTGGCCCTCCTCCCATCTCCAAGCTAATTTGCAGCATTTCTATATCTCAGACTCCCCCCTTAAGATCCTTGCCACCCATTATTTTGGTCTCATAGTGCTTAATCCGTCCAGTAAGGTTAAATTGGATTATCCCAGTAGGAAAGGGATGGGGGCTTTGAGAATGAGGGATTATCCCTCTAAAGGGCTGATGGTGTGTGTGTGTGTGTGTGTGTGTGTGTGTGTGAGAGAGAGAGAGAGAGAGAGGGAGAGAGAGAGAGAGAGATTATTCCTCTAAAGGGCTGATGGTGTGTGTGTGTTTGTGTGTGTGTCTGTGTGTGAGAGAGAGAGAGATTATCCCTCTAAAAGGCTAGTGTGTGTGAGAGATTATCCTTCTAAAGGGAGTGTGTGTGTGTCCTGCTACTGTTTAATGATGGAGACCCTAATCTGGACCCTGAATCCAGGTGTATTGGATGCCGCTGCGGTGTAGAAAGGATTAACGATGCCCCCTGCCGGGTTAGAGCAGGAGTTGGCGCAGGGTCTCAACCCCTTAAGAGCCGCCCCTCAAACTGAAAATTAGTAAATCGTAATTCGTAAACCAGAAAGATTATAACAGTTGTTCTGCGTATTTCCCTTTCGTCATCCCAGTGCCTTGGGTCAAGTCCATTCCAGCTCTGTCCTCTAGGAATGAAGGAAATGCGCAAACCCGCGGTGGGTTCGCAGCCGAAGGGAGGGCAAACCACGTCCCCGCGACCGCCGCCCCGCGTTAACTGCCCCAGAGACTCTCAGGGGCCCGCCGGTTCCTTCCTGATGAGGATTCTCCCTCCAGCGAGAACTTCTGGAACGCCGCGGGGCCTGATTTTGCAGCCGAGGCCTCCGACGCCGCTAATATTGGGCCAAGCAGAGAGAGCTGCTCTTCCTTATAGGGTTTTTGTGAAAGTTAAGTGGGCCAATTAAAGTGCAGACATACAGTCTGGAACAATACAGAGCTCCATAAATGTGCTCCATTATGGTCATTATCCGTTAGTTGTAACAGCGGATGAATAAAAACAACACAAATCTGGAGAACCGGAAAGGTCTGCAAAAGGGGCGGAACGCGGGAACTTCGATTTGGGGAAGGGGTGGCGGCGGAGATCCCACACAAGCAGCCAATCCAGCTGTCCCGGGGAGGAAGAGGAGGAGCCAGGGCCCGCCCCGGGTCTCCGCACTGCTGACTCCCGCGCTGTGAGGTTGGCACAGCTGCCGCTCTTTGGCTCGCTTGGTTCCCTTAGTCCCGAGTGCTCACCCACTGCAGCTTCCTTTCCCGTGCAGACATGGCTTCAAGCACCACCACCACCGTCGTGAAGGTGAGATGAGCCCTCCCAGCTGCAGCGGTCCGCCCTCTCCGGTGCCTTCTCGCCTCCGCCCCGGGGAACCGCGCCTCGGGGGGCCGTGCGCCCTGCCCTTGCGCCCCTGCAGTGGCCGGGAGGGACGGGGACGCGGCACTCGGGACTCACTTGCCGCGCGAGGAGAGGGTATGCTTGCAAACGACCCCCTCACACACACACACCACCTTTTGGCTCATCTGCACCCGCACCCCTTTGAAGAGAGGGGTCGTGGGTGTGAGAAGCTGCGCCCCTGCCGCCACCATTCCCGAGCACCACTCTTTTTCCAAGAAAGGCACCCGGCTGGAGCCAGCAGGTGTCCCAGGTGTCTGGGCGTCTGCAGCTTCTGTGACCGTCTGTCTCTTAGTGCCTTGAGGGACTTCAGTTTCCGCTCTCTGACTCCGCTCGCTGCCTGAGGCCCACGTGGGAGAACTGCTTACTTGCTCTTTTGCTTGCTTCCGGCTTCTTTTTCCTCTAAACCTGGGCCTTCTCCGTTCTGAAGTTTTTCCCAGCAGCGTAATGCTCTAGGATTCCAAGACTTTTTAAAAAAACATACAAAAGAAGTACAGGCGTCCCATTTTAGGGCTTCACCATTTGAAGGCCTCTGGCTTGAAACTGCTTTGTTTTGCAGCCTTGCAAGTTGAGTTCGATTTCCCTGTGCCCTAGGCCCTCAGGGGCCTTGATACAAGGGATCATTGTGCGGTGGGAGGCTTTGTGCAGAGGAGGGCACGAGTTCTCAGAGTAGAAGCTGGCTTCCCTGGGGTTTTAAATACTTCTCTCCTGGTTAGTGTCCGGAGAGAGAATTACAGCACATAAAGAAACATTGATAAAACTTAAGAACTTTTTCAGGCAGTTTATTACTGGCTAAGCAACTCAGTTAACTTATTTGACTTTTAGAAATTTTTGGCCTATGGGATAGGAAGGTTGCGGTCTTCTCCAAATCATCTCAGTTCCCTACGCTCGACTGCAGTTTTCCAGGGAGAAGGCGAATCTCTGTGGTCAATGTGTAATCAGCCAGATTAATTTATTAAGCCCTTGAAGGTTTAAATGAGCCCCTTAAAATGAGAGGAATGATGAAGGGTGTTGCAGCCAGAGTTATGTATGAAACTTATGTTGTCATTTTGAAAAGAATCTTACATCCAGCAAATATATATAGAAGGCCTCACCCCTGCCTTCATGTCATGGCAGAAATGGTTTTCGTGAAACTTAGGTACCCACGTATAAACTGAGAACTTTACTGCAGAATTTGCCAGGAGGGCTAAAATTATGTTGTCTGTATTGCACATGGTTGAAGCTTATTAAGTGGTAGTGCTTATAAGGGGGAACTGAGATTAATTTGGAATGATCTTTTCCCCAACAATTATTAAGTTATTGTGTTAGATGTCATTAGGCCACAACTTTTCACCTTCTCCTTATAGGAATACACTTAAAGTGCCACTAAAAACAGAGAGATGGTGATTAATCTGGTTAACATTCCCCCTGCCACACCGTTTCCTTTCAAATTAATACAGTGCATTTAAGTGCAGAATGGGCAATGTGATTCTCAGAGGCCTGATGTAAATATTGAATAATGTGTATTTTTGGTCTTGGCAAGCTTCTGGATATAAAATTAAGAGGTACATATGGTGCTAGGACTGCCTGTTGATTTTTCTTTTAGTTTAGAACAGATGACAGCTTTGCTGTTGAGATTCCATGATGCCAACACCATAGTCCCCAGACTTCTAAGGCAACATTCTATATGGAAAATGTGAGGTGCCAGTGTCCAGAGTAAAACAGGTTAAAACCACGACCTATTCCCAAATTATAGAATTATGGAGCTGGAGTGTTCCTTCAAGACCATCGTATAGCCACACAAAGCCCTTTTGTGAGTGTAAAGTTAAGGCCCAGAAAGGTCAGCTAAGGGGTCCAGAATTACACAGCTGGACCTAAAGAATGACAGAATTGGGCCTAGAGCCCGGCACTCCACCAACTAGATGTGCGGCATTTCTGAAATCTGAAGTGTGATCTCTCTGCCCTGTTTTCTTGTGACTGAATGTACAGTAAAAGATGAGCACTTTATAGAATGTCCGTCTTGAAGAGGGGGGCAGAGTGCATGCATGAAGCAGGCCGCCCTGTATTCCCACACCCAAGTAAGTATTAGGTGTGGGAGGCATGTGTGTGTCTGAGCCCCACTGGTGTCACAGGCAGGTGGTGTGTGTGGTTTGATTCACTGCCATCATTTCATCTGGTCATTTATGAAACAACAGTTCAGTTGGAAGAGGAGGGGCTGCAGCTCAGCTCAAGGTGGTGAGGGGAAGAAAAAACTGTAGGGACAAGAGACCCAGGTTCATATCCCAGTGCCATCACTTCCTCATCAGCAAATAAACCCCTCAGCCTTAGGGTCCTCAGCTGTGAGGCTAGAGTTAGTAATAACTACTTTGAGAGGTTGCTGGATTTAAATACAGTAACGTGTAACACACTTAGCCCAGTTCTAGGTCCTCCTTTAATGTCAGCCCAAGTACTTCTCTTTCTAAAATTGAGATATGAACAGGGGATGGATCTTAAATTTATTCTCAATTTAAGAGGTGCAGTTAGCTCATGCAAGCGAAAGATTCCACTGAGTTTTGGATTGGCAGTATATTTGGCATATCTTTCAAATCTAGCCATCTACTGGTGAATCCAATTCAAAAATATTTATTGAATACCTGCCAGACCCTGGGGATGCATCTTTGAATAAGCGAGGCCTCTATTTTCTTCAAGTTCATATTGTAGTCAGGGTGCAAAACCAACTGGCATGAAAGCAAAACAGCAGTAAGAGTCAGTTGGGTAAGGGGTGTCAGAAAACACTCCTAGGGAGGTAGATATTAAGCTCTGCAGTGGTCTGCCTCCAAAATCTGTATGTTGAAACCTAATCGCCAATGTGATTATATTAGGAGATCGGGCCTTTGGGGGGTGATTAGGTTATAAAGGTAGAGCCCTCGTGAATGGAATAAGTACCCTTACAAAAGAGGCCCTAGAGAGCTGTCTTGGTCCTTCCATTAACTAAGAGGACACCATTTATGAGCCAAACATGGGCCTTCACCAGACAATCTGCTGTGACCTTGGATTTGCCAAGCCTTCAGACTGAGAAATTTCTGCTGTTTATAAGCCACCCAGTCCTAAGATATTTTGTTATAGCAGCTTGAATGGACTTAAACAAGCTGATAGTGTAAATAAGGATAAAGATCCAAGTGAAGACCTGAGGATAGAGATGAGGGTCAGGACAGCAAAAACCAAGGATTCACGAAAGTGAGCTCAATACGGTAGGAATGGAAATCACAGATGCAGAGTGAGAATTGGGTGGATGCAGCTCATAAGGCCATTCTTGTAGACCATGATCAAGAAATTTCATTTTATTTTAAATGTTTTGGAAGCTGTTGAAGGGTTAAAAGCAGGAGGCAGCATTTGATTTACATTTTAAAATGATTACCCTGGCTGCCAAGTACAGAATAGCCTGTGGGGGACAGGGGAGGGGAGAGCTAAGAGATCAGGCCAGAAGTCTTGGTGCTGGTGCTGAAGTCTGGGGTAGGAGCCATGGAGGTGGTGAGGAATAATCAGATTGGGGATAGAATTTGCAGGTAGAGCAGAGAGATGGGTAAGATGTGGAGAGTGCAGGAAGAAGAACAGGATGATTTCTGGTTTTGACCTGGAAAACCAAAAAGATGGTGGTATTGGTGGATCATTTCAGAGTAGGAGGTAAAGGGCCACAAGTGACTCCTTGGAGCCAAGGAGGGTGAGTGTAGGATCCCTTCCTCCCAGATACTGCTGGTTAGGGGGCCAGAGGCTGAGATGCTGAAGGGCCTCTTTGCTGCAGGAGCAGAGTGGGTGGCAGGTTGAGGGAGGGAGAGAGGGAGCCACCTGGAGTGAGAGTAATTGAAACAGTCCTTTTTTTGTGGCTCACTCCAGTGAGAGGTGGTCCAGGCAGAAAGTGAGGATACTACTTGGTGGGGAGCCATGGAGAGAGGCAGCAGGAGCCAGAGGCCATGAGGTTAACACTGCCCCTGTCTGAGAGGACCTTAGGGAGACATTGTCCTGCAGCATTAGCCAAGGGTAGGCAGTATTTGTGACTATATAGAGGGCCGAACCAGTCTTTGGCACCCAGATAGAGGACTTTCTGAAGGGCTCCTGCAGTGTACCATGGCTCCCCTGAGCAGCTTCCCAGCTTTCATTCCAGCAGATTAATAATAAAACTTGGCCAGGCGCAGTGGCTCATGGCTGTAATCCTAGCACTTGGGGGGCTGAGCTTGGTAGATCACTTGAACTCAGGAGTTCGAGACCAGTCTGGGCAGCATAGTGAAGCCCCATCTCTGCAAAAAAATCACAAAAAATTAGCCAGGCATGGTGATGTGCACTTGTAGTCCCAGCTTCTTGGGGGCTGAGACAGGAAAATCACTTGATCCCAGGAGGTTGAGGCTGCAGTAAGTGGAGATTTCACCATTGCACTCCAACCTAGGTGACAAAGTGAGACCCTGTTTCCAAAAAAAAAAAAAACCACATATACAATATATTCTCTTACAGATCTGGAGTCCTCAAATACAAAATGAGTCTTACAAGGCTAAAGTTAGCATGTCTATAGGGCCGATTCCTCTTGGAAAATCCATTTCCGTGCCCTTTTCAGTTTTCTCAATCTATAGATCCAGGAGCTAAATAAACCTCTTTTCTTTATAAATTATCCTGGCTCAGGTATTCTGTTATAGCAGCAGAAAAACAGACTAAGAAAACTGTTATGCTTTAAGAGATTGGGACACAGGCACATACATGGAGAATGCTGCCATCTACAAGCCAAGGAGACTGACCTTAGGAGAAATCAATCCCAGTCTCGCCTTGAAGTTGGACTTCTAGCCTCCAGAACCGTGAGGAGATAAGTTTCTGCTGCTTATGGGGAAAATCCATTCCCTTGCCTTTTTCAGCTTCTGGAGCACTTCTTGGCCCGTGGCCCCGCATCATGTCCCTTTTTCTCTCCCTCTGCTTCTGTTGTTATACCACTTTCTTCCTCATTTGACCTTCTTGCCTCCTTGTGAGTTTATTTAGGTCTCACAGATAATCTGGGATAATCTCCCTATCTCAAGATCCTGGATTTAATCATATTTGAGGTAATATTCCCTGGTTCTGGGAATTAGGATGTAGCTAGCACGTCTTTGGCGCAGGGGCATTATTCAGCTTACCACACTCAGCCCACATTTTAGAAATTTGTGGTTTAGGCCCTAGAGCAGATTGCTCAGTTCTAAGTACACTTTAGAATCAACTGAGGAGCTTCAAAAACAAACTACTCCTTGCCCAACTAATCAGAATCCCTGGGGCCTGGGCTTTGGTGTTGCAAGCTGAAGAGGAGAAATGTCCTGGTATCCAGCAGCTGGCTCAGGAGGGTGGGCAGGTCCTGCTGCTGTTCTATAAGCATAGGAGAGCTCTAAGAAACACAGTATGCGTTAGGGAAAATCCTCCTCTAAAAATACCTGGGCATTGCAGCAGGTGAAGTGTGTCTTCAGGTGTGTCTGCCCTTTAGACTATCTCTTTTCTTTGCAAGGGGAGTTTGGTCAAATAAAAACCATAAATGTTCTGAGCCCGTGGGTCACCCAAGCTTCTCTAACTGAAATGGAGAGTCACTGTATTAGTTCGCAAGGACTGCTATAACAAAGCAATACAGGCTGGGGTAGTAGACGACAGAAATGTTATCTCCTCACCATTCCGGAGGTTAGAAGTCCAAGATCCAGGTGAGATTGAGGTGGATTTCTTGTAAGGTCAGTCTCCTTGGCTTGTAGATGGCAACATTCTCCATTTCTCTTCACATGGTCTTCCCTCTGTATGTGTTTGTATCCCTGCCTCTTATAAGGACAACAGTTTTCTTAGTCTGTTTTCTGTTGCTATAACAAAATACCTGAGACAGGGTAATTTATTAAGAAAAGAGGTTTATTTAAAAGAAACTAAAGGGGAACCAGGGAGGTACAAAAAGGAAACACAAAAAAGAGAGAGACAAACCTTGCTTTGTGACAACCCACTCTTACTGGAATTCATCCAACCCATTGAGAGCAAGAACACCCTCCCCTGGGACCACAGTAATCCCTCAATGTGGGGGTAGATCATTACCACAGCTCACGGCTCAAACTCTTCTTAAAGGTACTACCTCCCAGCATCACTACATTTGGGGTCCAAGCCTCAACAGGAGTTTCGAAGCTGACCACGTTCAAACCATAGCATGAGCTATACTGTATTAGGACCCATCCCAGCGACCTCATTTGATCTTAATTACCTCTTTATAAACTGTCTGCAAATAGTGACATTCTGAGGTACTGAGAGTTGGGACTTCAACATATGAACTTAGGGGAGACACAGTTCCACCCATAACCGTTACCTACAAGGGTGGCTTACAGAGGGGGGTGTCTTGTTAGACATGGAGCCCCCAGCTATTCCTGTGGACCCTATTGCAGGTTTTAACAGTCCTTCCAGCTTGAGACAGTTGACTGCTGTCTCCCATACAGCTAGGCTTCTGGGATTTTGCAAAGCCCTTACAGGCCTCAAAGCCACATCAGCCCAATAATGAGGGCTTCTGTCTGCTGTGCTTGCCAAAATTGTTATGGCAACCAGAGCTAAAAGACTGCAATGCTTAGATCAGGCTATGCCAGCTCCAGCTCTGGTTCACATAACTCATCATGAACTTGCAGCATTCAGAGGCAGCCTGTCTCCCTGGCATGATCTGGTCTCCACTGCTTGGATTCATGGTTTTTTCAGAATGCTGTTATAGAGTGCTGGGTTCCTTACAGCAGTGTGCCCAGACCTCAAAGTGATGATGAATAGTTTCTGAGACTAAGAAGGGTTAGTAAAACCTCTTGCAGCCAGGTACTAGCAGAAATAGACAGAGTAGGGGCTAGTATGCACCCTTTCTGCATTGCTAGAAGTAACCATTCTGACCAGATGAGCTGGTATTTGGATAAATGCTTTCACAGTCTCAGAGAAGTCAGACCCTTGGATTGATTTGCTCTTGAACAAAAAAATTTTTTTTTCACTATGAAAATGCTTTCATTTGGTTGTCTTTAGAACATGTGATGTCAAGACACAAAGAACAGCAAGTGCACATACAGTAAGACATGACTGTCAGAGAACAGACTGTGCATGAATAGAGAGCTCACACCACTTCCACCCTTTACACAGTAACAGAAGGCTCTAGGCCACCTCCTCCTGGGCTCATTCCTCAAAGTCTTTCTTCTCCTCAGCTGTGGCTTCCTGGTACTCAGACACCAGGTCGTTCATGTTACTCTCAGTCTCGGTGAGTGCCCTCTCATCCATGCTCTCACCCGTGTACCAGTACAAGAAAGCCTTGCACCAGAACATGCCTGTGCACTGCTCTGAGATGCACTTGATCGATCCTACATAGCTGTGTAGTTGCCAGTGAAGGTGGCAGACATCTTTAGCCCTCAGTGTGGGAAGTCACAATGTTTTTACATAGTGGGGGACCCAACCAACCATGTAAAACAGCTGTCTGTGACTTTCCACACTGAGGGAATAGCTGCTGTTCATGTTTTGGGCATTAAGCATTTGCCTGTTCACCTCCTTCATGGACATGTGGCCCCTGAACATGGCGGCCGTTAGGTAGCAGCCACGGCAGAGGTTGCAGGCAGCCATCATGTTCTTGGCATCAAACATCTGCCGGGTAGGCTTAGGTACCATCAGGGTCCAGTGCTGGTGGCTGTCCTGGCTGGTCAGCAGGGCAAAGCTAGACACAAAGTGCAGGTGGGGGAATGGGACCATGTTCGCAGCCAGCTTCTGCAAGTCGGCATTGAGTTGGCCAGGGAAGCACAGGCAGATGGTGACCCCCCTCATGGTTGCAGACACCAGGTAGTTCAGGTCACTGTAAGTAGGTGTGGGCAGCTTTAGGTTTCTGAAGCAGATGTCATAGCTTTATTATCACTGCAGAAGTTCTAGTTTTGAGAAGTTTGGTTTGGTGGTTAGCCAGTGGAAAAGTGTGGCATGAGCCACTAGCTTTTAAAATCTGTTAAGGACCTTGATTGACTCCCTGTTTCAGAACTCTGTCTTGTGTAATAAAGAAGTCCTGGCTGGGCAGAAATTCCATCTCAGGTCTTGAACACATTTCCTACACAGTCTAGAGTTAACTGGACTGAGGACTGATGCTTCTGGGCTAGGAGGGCTGGCAAGATCTTGTCATCGTTTCCTAAGGATGGGTGACATCATTGAGAGTCTTCCTTCTGAGGTGATTCACTTATATACCCTGAGTCACTGTTTCTGTGCTTCTTCTGTGACCTTGGTCATGAACTTGACCTCTCTGACCATGTTGTCTCATAACATGGCGAAAAAAACCTTTTCCAATAGGGTGTGATGTTATGAAGGACTCCAGGGTATATTGGGAGATGGCACATCATAGTGGTTAGGTCTGAAAGACCTAGATTTCTATCCCAGGTTTGCTCCTTATGATTTGCCTTTGGGTGAGATTTTTCATTTTTGTGCTTCTCTTTCCTCATTTGTAAAACGGGTAACATTCTATAGGGCCCATTTTATGGTCATGATGATGAAATAAGGTAAGGCTGCTGAAGCACTTAGCACAGTGCCTGTAACATGTCAGTGCTCAGACACAGTTACTTTGTTACTAAGGCAGGTACTGACTTGACTCAAACTTAGAGACTCAAGGGAGTATGACAGAATTGGGCCATCAGTGCTTGGATACTTCATCCCAGTTGTACTTTGCTGTAGGACCAGCAGGTGGCGACATCGGCCACATCTTGGCCCTGCTGGCCTCCATCTTAGAGGTCCAGTTCCCTGGGATGGCGGGACTCCATTGCTACACTTGTCCCCGTATCCCTCACACAGTGTGGGTTTCCATAAACAGCTGGAGCTAGTTAAGTGACTGGATAGACTTGCCTGCAGATTATTCCAGAACAGTAGCTACTCTTGCTTTCATGTCCAGGGCTACTGCATGTTCCTTGCTGAGGGCTGAGTTGCCACCTACCTAGTGCAGACATCATGCAGCCAGGTGGTGCAGACTCAAGTTTGGGGCTGCTGAGAGTGAGCTCAGGGCCTGTGAATTTCAGCGGTAAACCTGGTTAGCATTTCTCAACAACTGCTACAATGCTGGGAAAGTTCACCTAAACTGAGAGGGTGGCTCCAAACAAAGCAGCTTGATTTGTGTATTTGAGCCTGAGCATCCAGTGTTGAATCCAGAATCTGAGATGGCATGGCTCAGGGAACACCCAGAAAGAGCCAAGTCAAAGTGGTAAGTTAAAAAGCTAGTAGCTGAATCCCCAGGGAGTCGGCCGAGAGTAATTTCAGTGTCAGCAGTTCATATCTGTGTCCCAGGTGAGGACATAGGCTTGATGGTTTCTTATCCTTCTCATGACCTGTGGTGCTTCAGAGGTCCATGGAATGAAGGATAAGGTGGAGAAGCCAGGCTCAGGAAGGATTGGGATTTCCTAAAACTGTATGAATTTTTGTTCTTTTCTATTGAACTGGAATTATTTAAATGTATTGACTTAAGTGAATACTTCTGTTGATTCGAAAACTATAATACTGGTTACCCTTTAACAATAATGTTAGGTTCTGTGACATAAAATATGTTAACCTGCTGTGATTTTAATAATTACCTCCACAAGATGGCGCCAACATCAAAGCCTGGCTTTGCCACTTAAGGAATTCGTGGCGGACAGTCCCAAATTACAAAATCATGTCATGTGTAACAGGCACAGTTCTTCAGTTAAAAACCTCACCAAATAGTCCTTATTTTCTTGTTTGTTTGTTTTCAGGAAACTGAGCCAGAAAGGTAACCATTTTTTATGTGTTGATGGGACTCAGCTTGTGTAACCTGACCTGAAAATTATTTAATTCATGTTCACTGAATTCTTAAATCTGGAATTTTTTCTTGAAGCCTGCTTTTTATTTAGTTACTCAAGTGACAATAGATGTAAAGCTTTTCAATGAAGACTAACAATGCTCAGGTGACCTTGCATTAATTAGGTTTTAGTAGTGTCGTGTCTTTAGCTTTGCACTATTTACTTTCTCCTTTAGGAAGTACCAGCCCAAGGAAATTACCTAATGATTTGTTACTTAATTTTTAGTTTTAACCGTTTAGTTAATAATTATTTTTGTAATTGTTGTTGTTTCTATTTTTTAATCATCAAATTAGATCAACTCTCAGAGGGTAATGCGAGGTTTCTTTAACTCAGACAAAGATTTTCAAGATAATCTCTGAGAAATGCAACACAATGCATGAACTTAAAAAAACTTATAACTACCTTTTGAACTACTTATTTTTAGTTACATAAATCTATTTACTAATATATGGGTATGCTATATATGTAGTTACAGTATATAAATATGAATTTGCATACATATATGAATGATCGATTTCATGAATATATATGAGGATAACTTTTCATGCTATTTCAGTCTCCTCTGTCTGCATTCTCTCCTAGTTTTGTGATTCTAATGGCGCAGGAAACATAACCTCTCATTTCTTTATCAAATAGAATATGAGGAGAAATAATTACCAGATGTTCAGCAGTCTTCTGAACATTCTTTACTCCATAGTCCATTTGGTAGAGAAATAAAATTGATCAAAAAGTACTTTCCACTACCATATTTGACTACTTTTAAGTTTGATTTTCTACGCCGAGTTGGTTAAAGTACCTCTCTGTGCTGACTCATAAGTCAGTCAGAAGTAAATGTGATAGAGTCCAAAAAGGTGGCCTTTTGGCTCTTTTTAGAGTATAGAAATGGGCCTTCAAATATTTGTTGATTTTTATAGAAGACTTTCAAATATTTGTTGATTTTTCAGTAATTTTCAGATTTTAAAAAGATAACTAGGCCTTGGCAGAATGGAGAAGAGCATATGAATAAATGAGTTTGCTTAAATTTTTTTTTCTAATAAAAAATTACCAAATACAATAATCTTCTCTTTTTCTCTCTTAGATTGGAATAATTGGTGGAACAGGCCTGGATGATCCAGAAATTTTAGAAGGAAGAACTGAAAAATATGTGGATACTCCATTTGGCAAGGTTAATATCCAACTAGAGGAGGCATGTTAGCTTTTTCCTTTCTCCTTGCTGGCTTGATTTTTAAATTAAAGAAAAAAATATTGCTTCTGTTTTGGCGGCCCAGGGTCGTCTGCTCCCAGCAGAGAGGGCCAGTAGTTCTGCCGTTAGGTTCCTTTAGCTGAGAAGGTGTCTGACGGATGCCCCAGACTTTGATGTTTTGAGAAGATGGGTACTGAATATGTAAATCACTTCTCAAAATCTGTTGCTAGAAGGCTGATGCTCATTTCAGGCACAGAAACTGCACTTTTCAAATCTGCATTCAAATCACTGTCTAATTTGGGGCCAATAGGTCACACCACACTAATTTAGGGGACAGGTTGATGACTAATAGGATGAATTATTATAACCAAGTGGTATTTTCTGAGCAGGGAGATTGTCCTGGGGAATGAGAACATACGTGATGTTAGTTGAATGGATAACTGAGCTAAAAATAAAACACTCTTCCTTTTGTAGGGGAGGTTGCTTCTTCTCCAAGCACATGTCACTCAACCTAGGCCAGGGTGAGGGTGTCTGCATTCTCCTAATTCCGTATTGCTGCATCCTCTGATCCTTCTGTAAGATCTCTGTATCTGGCTGTCCCAATCAAACCCTCCTTTTAAGCTAAATTCTTACATTGACCTTGTGTCCCCGCAGTCCTGCTGTCATCTTGGCTCATTGTCTTAAACCCCTTGGTTGTAAAGGTCTTTCTAGCCTTCCTTAGCTCAAGTCATTCCATAACTATCTTAGACCTGGTTAACACAAGCAGACATTTCCAGTGCTAAGTTCTTAATATCATGACAGTGGCTTCTTACCCTTTCTGCCTTTCACCCTCACACCTCTTCTTGAACCTGCCCAATAACTTTGACATATCTAAATTTGAGCAGTCTACTGTCAGAGTCCCCTGGGGTACTCGTTACAAATAGATCTGACTAAATGGTACCTACACAGACACCCATGGTAACCTGTGTAACCTGCAGAGGGGTAAGTAATTGATTAAATGATTATATTGATAATCAGATCTTGCCTCTTCTCTAAGTTGTATCCTCAGACTCTTCAGATTCCATGAGTCCTATTGCAGTTGAACAATTTTAATTTACATATCTGTTTTTAAATCTCTGAGTTAATTATCATTTTCCATTGCATGCAGCCATCTGATGCCTTAATTTTGGGGAAGATAAAAAACGTTGATTGCGTCCTCCTTGCAAGGTATGGTTATTTTAAGCTTTTTGGATGTTACTACTAAAAGATAATTTAAATTTAACTTAAATTCTGCAAAGAGTAAAGATGCAAGTATGAGTTTTTATATGTTGGCAGAATCAGAACATCTTATTTACAGTATATCATTTTGGGTTGAGTTATATTGACTTAGAGATCAAAGATCTCATGCCCTTGCCCCTTAGATTGGGAAAGTAGATGAGACGACTAAGATCAAAGCTCTGGTTTTAGTTCTAACTGCAAGAAGAAATGTTTTGATCATTTTCCCCCTTCTTATGAAGATAAAGAAAAACAATGCATCATTAATGACCTCTTGATAGTAGAAGTTATATGTCTCTGGGGAGTGGGCTTAGGGCTCCTGAAGTGGGTTACTTGTGTCTACATTGTTGTTTCCTTAAGGAGGCTGGTGCTGCTCTTTATCACAGGAGGCAAAGTCATTTTTATCCTATAGTTAGAAATTATTCAAGATACATGTACGAGTTCTCTACTGTTATATAACAAATTACCACAAATTTAGCAGCTTAAAAGAACACACGTTGTCTCCCAGTTCCTGTTGGTCAAGAGTCTGGCACGGCTTAGCAGGATGTCTGCTTGGGGTTACACAGGCCCTGCAAGGCATATTCAAGGACTGGGTCCCCAACTGCAGCTTGAGGTCCTTGTTTAAGCCCATGTGGTTATAGGAGAATTTATTTCCTGGAAGTTGCAGGGTGGAGGCCCTTGGCTTCTAGAGGTGGTTCACATTCCCTGCCGTGTGGCCTGCTCCACAGGCCGTTCACTTGACAGCAGCTTGCTTCCTGCCATTAGAATGTGGTGGAGGTGCTAGAAGTCGCCTCCATGGTTAGGCTGTACCTTGAAAGCATGCAGGAGGCCGGCAGGAGAATCTCTCGTGCATGCTTGCAAGGTAGAGCCTAATCATGGAAGTCACTTACAGCATGTTCGCCATTTTCTAATGACTGGATGCAAGTCTCAGATTCACCCACACTTTATACAGCACATGACAGTGGGGACCACACTACGGTCTATCTGTCACCCTACATTTTTGAGACAGAAGTGGCTTTTCAGAATCCAGTGAACCAAAATGTTAATTTTAGTTGGTCACTGGAGTGGGTTCTAGGAGACCCCCTGTGTTAGTCTGTGGTGATTGCTAGAGAATCACTTCTTTTCTAGACTCTAGGAGAAAACAGGTGGTGGTGTGCTCATCACAGGTTGATGATCTTTTTCTCTCCTTCCTTAGGCATGGGAGGCAGCACACCATCATGCCTTCAAAAGTCAACTACCAGGCAAACATCTGGGCTTTGAAGGAAGAGGGATGTACACATGTCATAGTGACCACAGCTTGTGGCTCTTTGAGGGAGGAGATTCAGCCCGGCGATATTGTCATTATTGATCAGTTCATTGACAGGTAAGCAGTCATACAAAATGATTTAGGCTGTTGTAGCTGGTCATTTCCAGCTCAAATGGATACTGTGTGGGAACCAGCAGGGAAACTGGGAGGGCAGGCCCACAGGCTTGCTCGCTGTTTTTGTTTGTTTGTTTGAGATGGTGTCTCACTCTGTTGCCCAGGCTGGAATGCAGTGGCACTTTCTCGGCTCACTGCAGCCTCTACCTCCTGGGTTCAAGCAATTCTTATGTCTCAGCCTTCTATAGCTGGGACTACAGGCTCATGCCACCAAGCCCAGTGAATTTTTGTGTTTTTAGTAGAGACAAGGGTTTTACCATATTGGTCAGGCTGGTCTAGAACTCCCGACCTCAGGAGATCCACCCGTTTCAGCCTCCCAAAGTGCAAAGTGCTGGAATTACAGGTGTGAGCCACCACGCCCCGCCTGCTTTAAGCTTTTCATCATGTTTTTTTGTTTTTTTTAGTTGACAAATGATAAATGTATATATTAACATAACCCCACATATTATCTTTGGAGAACCTTTGATTTTTAACAATTTTGAGATACATAATATATGGCATTAGCTATAATCACCATGCAGTATAATCTCAAAAACTTACTACTCCTGTCTAACTGAAATTTTGTCCTTTGATCAACACCTTCCTGAACCCCAGCCGCTGGTAACTTTTCTACTCTTTACTTCTATGCATTGACTTATTTATATTCCACATATGGGTGAGATTATGCAGTATTTGTCTTTCTGTGGCTGGCTTATTTCACTTAACATAATATATCCTCCAGGTTCACCCATGTTGTGGCAATTGACAGAATTCCCTTCTCTTTTAAGGCTAAATGGTATTCTATTGTGTATATATACCACATTTTCTTATCCGTTCTTCTGTTGATGGACATTTATGTTGCTTCCATATCTTGGCTATTGTGAATAATGCTGCAGGGAGCATAGAAGTGCTGGTATCTTTCTTGACGTAAAATTTCATTTCCTCACGCCTGTAATCCCAGCACTTTGGAAGGCCGAGGCAGGGTGGATCATGAGGTCAAGAGATTTAGACCATCCTGGCCAACACGGTGAAACCCTGTCTCTACTAAAAATACAGAAAAATTAGCTGGGTGTGGTGGCACGTGCCTGTGGTCCCAGCTACTCAGGAGGCTGAGGCGGAAGAATCGCTTGAACCCAGGAGGCGGAGGTTGCAGTGAGCTGAGATTGCGCCACTGCACTCCAGCCTGGTGACAGAGCAAGACTCCATCTCAAAAAAAAAATTTCATTTCCTTATAGACCCTGAGATGGGATTGGATCATGTGGTAGTTGATATTTTTAGTTTTTTTGAGGAATTTAGTAATGGCTATATTAATTTATATTCCTACCAACAGTATAAAAAGTTCCTGTTTTTTTTCACATCCTCATCAACACTCATTATGTTTTGTCATTTTGATAATAGTCATTGTGGCCTGCCACAGTAGTCCATGCCTGTAATCCTAGCACTTCCAGAGGTTGAAGCAAGAGGATTGCCTGAGCCCAGGAGTTTGAGACTAGCTTGGGCAACATAGTGGGACCTTGCCTCTATTAAAAAAAAAAAAAAAAATTAGCCAGGTATGTTTGTATATACCTGTAGTCCCAGCTACTTAGGAGACTTAGGTTGGAGGATCACTTGAGCGTGGGAGGTCAAGGCTGGAGTGATTCATGAATGCACTACTGCACGCCATCCTGGGTGACAGAGCAAAAGGCCATTCAAACAGGTGTGAGGTGGTATCTTATTTTGGTTTTCATTTGCATTTTCCTGATGATTAGTGATGTTGAACATTTTTCATACAGCTTTTGTCCATTTGTATGTCTTCTTTTAAGAAATGTCTATTCAAATCCTTTGCCTGTTTTTTAATCGGGCTGTGTTTTCGGAACTTTCTTTCAGTTAGGTTCCTTATGTATTTTGGATATTAACCCCTTATTGGAGGTGTGGTTTGTAAACATTTTTTCCAGTCTGTAGACTGTCTCTTTATATTATGGGAGTTTTTAAACATATACACAAAAGAATAATAATAATCATGGATTCTTTAAGTTCCTAAATCTTGTTTCAAAAGGACATTTTTTTAAGAGCCTAAATTAATATTTTCTTACTTTTAGATATATAGGAAATTCTCTCCACCTTATTGTCTCATGAACTTTTTTAAAATAGTTGATTTATTCAAATAAGGGTCCATTCATTACGCATGTGGATTTAATAGGCCTTCTAGTCTGGAGGATTCCGCCTTCGTTTTTCGTATTTCTTTTTGTCTTTCAGTGCTTATCCACATTCTGGATTTTACTAATAGTATCCGTAAGTGTCATTTAGTGACTTCTCGTGTCCCCTGTGTTTGCTGTAAACTAGATTTAGCTCTGATCATAACCAGGTTTGAATTCTTGGCAAGGATCTTTCTTTCTGCATCCTGTCAGGAGGCATGTGATGTGTCCAGTTTTGTCTTCCTAATACGATCAATCAGGTGCCAGAGGTGTAGGGTTTTTTTTTTAATTGCACAAGTAATATATATTGTTCCTTTACGCCACCACCCCCCCAAAAAAAGAAAAAACGACAACAATAATAGACCACCAAGTTCTTGGACCTTTTCTGGGTTTAGAAGTAGTTGAATTCGCAGGGGAAAGTGGTGGTCTCTAGGTTAGGGGTCTCCAACCCCTGTGGCTTGTTAGGAACCGGGCTGCATGGCAGAAGGTGAGCCACAGGGCAAGAGTGAGCATGACTGCCTGAGCTCCCCGTCCTGTCAGATCAGCAGCAGCCTTAGATTCTCATAGGAGCAGGAACCCTATTGTGAACTTTGTGTGCAAAGGATCTAGGTTTTGCACTCCTTATGAAAATCCAATGCCTGATGCCCTGAGGTGGAAGAGTTTTATCCTGAAACCATCCCCCGTCCCTCTCTGTGGAAAAATTGTCTTCCGTAAAATTGGTCCCTGGTGCTAAAAAGGTTGCGGGCTACTATACTAGGGCCACCCCTTCCCCCATTCCTGGTAGAAATATTTGCCTCTCAGAATACTCTGGATGAAGACAGAGCCCCCAGGGCTGGGTGGAGATGGGGTGTAGTGCAGAGTTAAATCATCTGAGGCTCCTTCCAGGATCCCCCATCCAATCACCCTGCCTACCACCTCAGTCCATACTGCTCCTCCCATCAGTTCTCTTGGAGCTTTCTGCATTCACAGCCTTTTCCTAGAGCTTCTGCTATGGGAGAGAGAGTTGTCCAGTCCAGGCCACTGTATCTTTTTGCCTTTCCAGGGATTCATTGTAATTTCTGGTCCATCAGAAGCATTCTTGGTTGTTTCCTGACGGAATGAAACTTATGAAATTGCCCATTCTGTAGGTCAGAAATAGTTGAAAATCAGCAGTTTCATGTGGTGCAACTTAATAAATAATAGGGTTAGACTAAAATGATTACATGTCTCTCACCCTGCATTATGTTCTTTTCATTTATTTGTACCTGATACTATATATTTATGACCTGTTTCCCTCTAGAATATAAGCCATGTGAGGTCAGAGGCCCTTTCTATCCTGTTTGCACCATATCACCAACACCCACAACAGTTCCTGGCCTTTCTTTGCTCTGTCAGTATTTTTTGAGGGATTGAACATAGTCATTTGAATAGGGGGCAGGCTGGAGTCTGTGTTTTGGAGACATCTTGATCAAAATCTCAGTAGCTGTCAACATCCATGTGTTTGGAGGTAATAGCTTAAGAAAATGATTATAATATGATTGCCAAATAGAGCAGAATATCAAACTCCATATTCAAGGTGATCCAAATTTATAAAGTATTATAGTTGATACTGTAAAGTGTGAATTGGGCACTGAGCCTTGGGTTAGTTTGTTACTTAAATGGTATAACTATACACTGATGCGTTTCCCAGATTTTGTACTCACGTGTCTTAAATGTAGATGTTTCACATACTGGCTCTTTCAAGAAAGCAGTTAGGTCAGAAGATGGAGACTAGAAAGACAACAGGTATTTCCATCAGATCTGGTTTCATTCTGTCGTAGCACATCTTAGCCAGGTAACCTTAAGATCTTCTAGTATTTGTCTGTTTATGAGCCATATGGATAACCTGCCATCTTAATGTTTCCTTGGAAGTTCAAAGTCTCTAACAAGTGCGTTTTGTGGACTTGCATGTGTTAGTTAACCTGCTCAATAACTGAGTGTCATTATTGAGAGTGTGGGCATACTGACTGGAGGGCGCACTAGTTGACACTACTTTACAACAACAGGAGAAAAGAACCTGTTAAAAGAAGGATGCCCAGCCAAGGATCCTTCTTTTAACAGGTTCTTTTCTCCTGTAATCCCAACACTTTTGGGGGCTGAGGCAGGCAGACCACCTGAGATCAGGAGTTCGAGACCAGCCTGGCCAACATGGTGAAACTCCATCTCTACTAAAAATACAAAAACATTAGCTGGGCGTTATGGCAGGCACTTGTAATCCCAGCTATTTGGGAGACTGAGGCTGGAGAATCGCTTGAACCCAAGAGGCAGAGGTTACACAGTGAGCTGAGATCGCTCCATTGTACTCTAGCCTGGGCAAAAAGAGTGAAACTCCATCTCAAAAAAAAAAAAAAAAGATCCTAGGAGAACATAATTTAGCATGAAATCTCAGTTTTTACATTGATTGCATATTTGCAGTGATAACATTTTGAATATATTAGGTTAGACAAGATTTTAAACTTAATTTTACCTGTTTTACTTTTACCTTTTCAGTGACCACTAGAAATTTTAAAATTACATAGGTAGGTGGCTCATATTATATTACTTTATCTTCTAAGTGCTACTGCCTTTGATTGAGCAGAGTGCCTTCCAGTTAACCAGGCTTGGGCACGTATATGATTCATTATAGGTTTGAATATCTCATAGTAGAAGAAAATCAGAACGTTTTGCCTTGTGGGTAATGCCCTGTATATGTTTTCCTGTTAGCACATTTCTTAGCAAAGTGAATTTTGTTCTGTTGAAACAGGCATCTCCTACCTTCACTTGTTGATGACATCAGACAAAAATAGTGAGTTACAGGCTGTGCCATTTTTAGCTTGGGGTTTCCCAGAGTCATACCTACAGCCTCAAGTTGTTTAATAGAATTGTGACATTCTGTAAAGCCACCCTCCAGAGCAGTTGGGCCAGGAGCATTGAATCAGGTGGAGGTTTCATCTTGACTCTTGGCCCTGGGCAATCCCTTTACCCACAGCGTGTTGGTTCCTTATTCCAGATGGAGGGCTGAATTGCACCATCCCTCTCTCTCTCTTTTTTTTTGAGACAGTCTCGCTCTGTTTTCCAGGCTAGAGTGCAGTGGTGCAGTCTCGGCTCACTGCAACCTCACCTCCCAGGTTTAAGCAATTCTTGTGCCTCAGCCTCCTGAGTAGCTGGGATTACAGGTGTGCACCACCATGCCTGACTAATTTTTGTATTTTTAGTAGAGACTGGGTTTCACCATGTTGGCGAGACTGGTCTCGCACTCCGGGACTCAAATGATCCACTCACCTTGGCTTCCCAAAGTGCTGGGATTACAGGTGTGAGCCACTGTGCCTGGCCCAGGATCCTTTTCCCTACACTGCCCGTATATTCTCTCCAGAGTTTATCTAGAACCACGCACATTGGCCTATTGCCATAACTTTGTCAGCACATTGTCTCTGGAAAAAAAAAATCCTCATCCTAAAGTGTTTTTCAAAGGGTAGTGAAATTGTTTAATAATATGGCTATTCTTACTTTATTGATGGCCAAGCTAAAGCACATCACTTTCTTTTCCTTCAATGCAGCATGAGCAGGGCAGGGGACCAACATCAGATTTAAGAAAGACATGTGGCTCTCATTTTTAGGGTTGTTTTTAGAAACATTAGATTTCTCTTGAAGGACTTTGACTATGCTGGAAGCTCTTTTACAAAAAATGTCATTCTTTTCTGAAAATCTTCTTTGTCTCCTTTATCTCATGCTGCATTATAGCTGAAGTTTAAAAACCTGGGCATGAGAAAAGGGGAGTCCCAGATGTGACTGTCCTGGAAAAAGAGGTAGAGAGTGCAATGGGCCCAAGTGTGTTTGGGTATGTGCAGTTAGTCTTTATGTCTTTCTCAAACATTCAAGGAAACTCCATAGCAGTTGAAGTGAAAATAATCATCTTTCATTTGTGAGTAGAGCACCCATAGAAAGCAACATGTATCTTGGTCTAGAACTTAAGTTCCAAAAGAATGTGTTATATTTTTCATTTTCTCCTGTTTGTTGCACAGGGATGGGATTACTGTTTCTTCCCTGCCATAGGCCATAGGTTCTCTGTGCAGTGTTCTTCACAAACCAGAAATTAAAAATAGGAAAATAGGAATCTATACCAAGAACTTTTAGGAGGCTTGTCTGCAGTAGGTTTCTTCAGTGCCTATGGCTCCTGCTGGATTCTGTTAGATTAATCCATTTCTTTTGACTTGTATGAGGTCCCCATTGTTACAGCCACAGTCATTTGCCACTGAGGACAAAAGATGGTTAGGAGTGGGGTTTGTTCCACCTCTTTGCAGTGATTAAACAGTCGATTTGAACTGGGGAAAGTATTTGACCTTTGGTCTGTCCTAGAAGAAAGTCATCAGGATATTTATACATTAAAAAGCTCTCATAAGATATGTACTCCAAGATTCATAATTTTGAAACTTCTTTCCTGTGGTACACACCCTTGTATGTATGCACACCTGGCTCTCACTGAGTCACTTATGGGAAACTGAAGCAAGATGTTCTGTTAATAGGGGGAAAATGACCTCATAAAAGAGCCAAAGTAAATGAGACTTAGAGAAGTTTAGAAGCGTGACTATGCATCGCTGGGCCTTTGCTTAGTTTTTACTCATCAGCCTTGCAGAAGAAAGGCATGACTCTTTCCTGCCTCCCACATCAAATCTACTTTTAAAACTCAACTTCAATGATGCATTATAAAGTGGTGCACAGGATTGGTTTCTAATAAGATTTTTGCCATTGGAGCAAAGCAAGACTGTTTCCCCACCAGCTGCTTTATTCAAAGTGTGAGATACTTTGTTGTCTTCTCCTGTACTTGGGGTACATGGGCCCTCCATTTTCTAGCCAAGTCCTTTTTAGATACCTCTACACATTGATTTGTAAGTATGGGAGAACTGATGATACGGACTTTCTTTCACCCCCAGGTACTAACTCTCCATGCCGTTAAAGGTACATGGGCAGGGGATTCTAGCAATTTCTACACTTGCTCTTCTTCCCTTTTACCATCAATCCTGATAATTGTAGGAAATCAGTACACCATTTTATTATGAAATCTAAGAAAAACAACTAGGTCTATAAACTGAAAAGATGCCCACATATTTTTTTCATGTTTGACCGAGAATATTTGTTTAATGTACTTGTTGAATGAATCAATGCCTTTGTAAGAATGGTACAGTTAAACCACATTCTTTTCAGATAAGCTAAAAACTTTTATATACAAATGAATCTCATCTTTCTTTGAATGTATATTACATATGATGTTCATTCAAAAATATAAATAAGTACATTGACATTTACATACATATATATTACAAATACATATCTATAAGTTGGATATAGATACAATTTCCCTTTGTACCTGAGGAAACAATTGCAACAAAGGTGTTATTCAGGAATGCAGTTGGTATTTCTGCTCCGCAATTCTGTTTCACGTGATTTTTTTTTAATTGAACTTTCGGTTCTGCGGTACATGTGCAGATCGTGCAGGATTGTTGCATAGGTACACACATGTCAATGTGGTTTGCTGCCTCCATTTCCCCATCACCTACATCTGGCATTTCTCCCCATGTTATCCCTCCCTGACCTCCCCACCCCACTGCTATCCCTCCCTTGGCCCCCCACAAAAGACCCGAGTGTGTGATGCTCCCCTCCCTGTGTCCGCGTGTTCTCATTTTCAACACCCACCTATGAGTGAAAATATGTGGTGTTTGAGTCTCTGTTCTTGTGTCATTTTGCTAAGAATTATGGTTTCCAGATTCATCCATGTCCCTACAAGGGCACAAACTCATCCTTTTTTGTGGTTGCATAGAATTCCGTGGTGTTTATGTGCCACATTTTCTTTATACAGTCTATCATTGATGGGCATTTGGGTTAGTTCCAGGTATTTGTGATTGTAAATGGTGCCGCTGTGAACATACATGTGCATGTCTCTTTATAATAGAATGATTTATAATCCTTTGGGTATATGCCCAGTAATGGGATTGCTGGGTCAAATGGAATTTCTATTTCTAGGTCCTTGAGGAAGTGCCACACTGTCTTCCACAATGGTTGAACTAGTTTACATTCCCATCGGTAGTGTAAAAGTGTTCCTATTTCTCCACATCCTCTCCAGCATCTGTTGTCTCCAGATTTTTTAATGATCGCCATTCTAACTGGTGTGAGGTGGTATCTCAATGAGGTTTTGATTTGCATTTCTCTAATACTCAGTGATGATGAGCATTTTTTTTATGTTTGTTGGCCTCTTATACGTCTTATTTGAAAAGTGTCTGTTCATATCCTTCTCCCACATTGGATGGGTTTTTTTCTTGTAAATCTGTTTTAGTTCTTTGTGTATTCTGGATATTAGCCCTTTGTCAGATGGGTAGATTGCAAAAATTTTTTCCTGTTCTATTGGTTGCCAGTTCACTCTAATGATTATTTCCTTTGCTGTACAGAAGCTCTGGAGTTTAATTAGGTCCCATTTGTCTATTTTGGCTTTTGTTGCCAATGCTTTTGGTGTTTTAGTCATAAAGTCCTTGCCTATGCCTATGCCCTGAATGGTTTTCCTAGGTTTTCTTCTAGGGGTTTTTTTTTTTTTTTTTGCCAGTCAGTTTGAGCTTTATGAGGTTGCTCAGGTTAGCCTTGAACTGATGACCTCGCCTTCGCGAGCGCCATGACCTCCGGCGGGAGCCACTTTGGACCCCTCTTCTAGGGTTTTTATGGTGTTAGGTCTTACGTTTAAGTCTTTTATCCATCTGGAGTTAATTTTAGTGTAAGATGTCAGGAAGGGGTCCAGTTTCTGCTTTCTGCACACTGCTAGCCAGTTTTCCCAACACCATTTATTAAATAGGGAATCCTTCCCTCGTTGCTTGTTTTTGTGAGGTTTGTCAAAGATCAGATTGTTGTAGATCTGTGGCGTTGTCTCCTGGGCCTCTGTTCTGTTCCATTGGTCTGTATTTCTGTTTTGGTACCAGTAACATGCTGTTTTGATTATTGTAGCCTTGTAGTGTAGTTTGAAATCAGGTAGCATGATGCCTCCAGCTTTGTTCTTTTTGCCTAGGATTGTCTTGGATATGTGGGCTCAGTTTTGGCTCCATATGAAGTTTAGGGTGTTTTTTTTCCATTTGTGTGAAGAGGGTCATTGGTAACTTGATGGGGATAGCATTGAATCTATAAATTACTTTGGGCAGTATGGCAATTTTTATGACCTTGATTCTTCCTAATCATAAGCATGGAATGTTTATCCACCTGTTTGTGTCCTCTTATTTTTTTGAGCAGTGGTTTGTAGTTCTCCTTGAAGAGGTCCTTTACATTCTTTGTTAGTTGTATTCCTAGGTATTTTATTCTCTTTGTTGCAGTTGTGAATGGGAGTTTGCTTGTGATTTGACTCTCTGTTATTGGTGTACAGAAATACTTGTGATTTCTGCACATTGATTTTGTATCCTGAGACTTTGCTGGAGTTGCTTATCAGTTTCAGGAGATTTTGGGCCGAGATGATAGGGTCTCCTAAATATACAATCATGTCATCTGCAAATGCAGACAATTTGATTTCCTCCTTTCCTAATTGAATAACCTTTATTTTTTTTTTTCTTGCCTAATTGGTCTGGCTAGAACTTCCAGTACTATATTGATTAGGTGTGGTGAGGTAGGGCATCCTTGTCTAGTGCCGGATTTCAAAGGGAATGCTTCCAGTTTGGGCCCATTCGGTATGATATTGGCTGTAGGTTTGTCAAATGTAGCTTTTATTGTTTTGAGATATGTTCCTTCGATACCTAGTTTATTGAGAGTGTTTAGAATAAAGGGCTGTTGAATTTTGTGAAAGGCCTTCTCTGCCTCTATTGAGATAATCATGTGGTTTTTGTCTTTGGTTCTGTTTATATGGTGGATTACGTTTATAGACTTGCATATGTTGAACCAGCCTTGCATCCCTGGCGTGAAGCCTACATATTGTGATGGATAAGCTTTTTGATGTGCTGTTGCAATTGGTTTGCCAGTATTTTATTGAAGATTTTTGCATCTGTGTTCATCATGGATATTGGCCTGAAGTTTTTTTTGTTGAGTCTCTGTTGGGTTTTGGTATCAGGATGATGTTGGTCTCATAAAATGATTTGGGAAGGATTCCACTTTTTGGATTGTTTGGAATAGTTTCAGAAGTAATGGCACCAGCTCCTCTTTGTACATGTGGTAGAATTCATCTGTGAACCCGTCTGGACCTGGACTGTTTTTGGTTGATAGGCTATTAATTACTGCCTCAACTTCAGCCCTTGTTACTGGTCTATTGACGGTTTCGACTTCTTCCTATTTACGCTTGGGAGGGTGCAAGTGTCCAGGAATTTATCCATTTCTTCCAGGTTTGCCAGTTTATGTGCATGGAGTTGTTTGTCTCTGAATGTAATTTGTATTTCTCTGGAATCAGTGGTTATATCCCCTTTATCATTTTTTATTGCATCTATTTGATTCTTCTCTCTTTTCTTTTTTATTAATCTGGCTAGTGGTCTGTCTGTTTTGTTAGTCTTTTCAAAAAACCAGCTCCTGGATTTACTGATTTTTTTGAAGGGTTTTTTGTGTCTTTGTCTCCTTCAGTTCTGCTCTGTTCATGGTTATTTCTTGTCTTCTGCTAGCTTTTGAGTTTTTTGATCTTGCGCCTCTAGCTCTTTCAATTTTGATGATAGGGTGTCAATTTTAGATCTTTCCTAGCTTCTCATGTGGGCATTTTTTGCTATAAGTTTCCCTCTAGACACTACTTCAAATGTGTCCCAGAGATTCGGGTATGTTGTATCTTCATTCTCGTTGGTTTCAAAGAACACCTTTATTTCTGCCTTCATTTCATTGTTTATCCAGTTGACATTCAGGAGGCAGTTGTTCAGTTTCCATGAAGTTGTATAGTTCTGAGTTAGTTTCTTAATTCTGAGTTCCAATTTGATTGCCCTGTGGTCTGAGAGACTGTTTGTTATGATTTCCATTCTTTTGCATTTGCTGAGGAGTGATTTACTTCCAATTTTGTGGTCAATTTTAGAGTAGGTGCATTGTGGTGCTGGGAAGAATGTATATTCTGGGGATTTGGGGTGGAGATTTCTGTAGATGTCTGTTAGGTACACTGGGTCCAGATCTGAGTTCAAGTCCTGGATTTCCTTGTTAATTTTCTGTCTCGTTGATCTGTCTAATAAGGACAGTGGAGTGTTAAAGTCTCCCACTATTATTGTGTGGGACTCTAAGTCTCTTTGTATGTTGTTAAGAACTTGCTTTATATATCTGGGTGCTCCTGTATTGGGTGTGTATATATTTAGGATCATTAGCTCTTCTTGATGCATTGATCCTTTTATCATTATGTAATGCCCTTCTTTGTCTCTTGTGATCTTTGTTGGTTTAAAGTTCATTTTATCAGAGACTAGGATTGCCACTCCTGCCTTTTTTTTTTTTTTTTTTGCTCTTTATTTGCTTGATAAATCTTCCTCCATCCCTTTATTTTGAACCTATGTTTGTCCTTGCATGGGAGATGGGTTTCCTGAATGAATACAGCATACCGATGAGTCTTGACTTTTTGCTTTTTTTTTTTTTGGAGCTCCATATTTATCATGGAGCTACTGTATCACTGAGTATAATAGAGTTACAGTTTTATGTTACCATCTAGTCTTTGTAGATAAGTTTGTAATGCCTGCCTTGTAACCTTTGGTAGAGCAGACTCTGTCACATTAAGTAAGCTAGTTTCTAAACTAGATTATAGATTTTTTTTTTCTTTTTTTCTCTATACAGTTGACCCTTGAACAATGCAGGTTTGTTTTTTTTTTAAAGAAAGGAGAGAAGGAAAGAAAAAAAAAGGAATGAAGGAGCGGAAGAAAGAGGAAGAAAAAGAGGGAGAGAGAACAGGAATATTGCTTTATTCTAAAAATGGGTATTGAAAACCTCTTTTATGCCAATAATTGTGCTTAATAATGGCTGATCAATATTTTATTTAAACCTATGAGTAGGTGTGATGTGGTACTGACAAGAATGTATATTTTGTGTATTTAAAGTGGAGTGCTCTATAAATGTTTATTAAGTTTACTTGTTCCGGATCTGAGTTCAAGTCCTGGATATCCTTTTAATTTTCTGTCTCATTGATCTATCTAATATTGATGTTGAAGTCTCCCACTATTATTGTGTGGGAGTTTAGGGAATCTAAGTCTCTTTATAGGTCTTATGTATCTGGGTGTTATTGTTGCCTTGATCCTTTAACCACTATATCTTTGTTGCTTTAAAATCTATTTTATCAGATGCGAGAATTGCAACTCCTGCTTTTTACTTATTTATTTATTTATTTTTGCTCTCCATTTGGTTGGTAAATCTTTCTCCATCCCTTTGTTTTGAGTCTTTGTGTATCCTTGCATGTGGAATGGGTCTGGATGTAGCATACCATTGGGTTTTGGCTTTATCTTTTGATTGGGGGATTTAGTCAATTTAAATTTAGGATAACTGCCATTTGATGTTAACTGGCTGTTCTGTCTGTTCATTGATGTAAATTCTTCATTATGTTGATGCTCTTTACTTTTTGGTATATTTTTAGAAAGGCTAATACTGGTTGTTCCTTTCTGTGTGTAATGCTTCTTTCAGAAGCTCTTGTAAAGCAGGCCTGGTGGTAATGAAATCTCTGAGTACTTGCTTGTTCAAAAAAGATTTTATTTTTCCTTCAGTTGTGAAGCTTAGTTTGGCTGGATATGAAATTCTGGGCTGAAAGTTCTTTTCTTTAAGGATGTTGAATATTGGCCTCCACTCTCTTCTAGCTTGTAGGGTTTCTGCTGAGAGATCTGCTATAAGTCTGATAGGCTTCCCTTTATGGGTAACCTGACCTTTCTCTCTGGCTGCCCCTCCTTCATTTCAACCCTGGTGAATCTAACGATTATGTGCCTTGGGGTTGCTCTTCTTGAGGAATATCTTTGTGGTGGTCTCTGTATTGCCTGGGGTTGAATAATGTCCTGCTTTGCTAGGTTGGGAAAGTTTTCCTGAATAATATCCTGAAGAGTATTTTCCTGCTTGGATTTATTCTCTTTGTCATATTCAGGTACATCTATCAAACGTAAATTAGGTCTTTTCACATAGTCCCATATTTCTTGGAGACTTTGCTCATTCCTTTTTATCCTTTTTTCTCTATTCTTGTCTTCTCATTTTATTTCATTAAGTTGGTCTTCGACCTCTGATATCCATTCTTCTGCTTGATCAATTTGGCTATTAAAACTTGTGCATATTTTGCTAAGTTCTCGTGTTGTGTTTTTCAACTCCGTTAATTCATTTGTATTCCTCTCTATATTGTCTATTCCTGTTCGCATTTCATCAAACCTTTTTTCAAAGTTCTTAGTTTCTTTACATTGGGTTAGAACAAGTTCTTTTAACTCCCAGAAGTTTCTTATCATCTACCTTCTGAAGCCTACTTCTGTTAATGGAACACAATCCTTCTCCATCAGGCCTTGTTCCATTGCTGATGAGGAACTGTAATCCCCTGTAGAGGGAGAGGTGTTCTGATTTTGGGTATTCTCAGCCTTTTTAGGCTGGTGTCTTCCCTTTGTTATAAATTTATCCATCTGTCATCTTTACAATTACCGCCTCTCTAATTAGGTTTCTGAGTGGACGTCCAATTTATTGATTCCCAGTGCCGGAATCTGAGCAACCCACTGCGCCGGCCAAAACAGTGGCGTTAAGACTGATGTTGCTCTTCTGCCTGGGAATCTCTGGTCTGGCTTCCTTCTTGAGTCCGTAATAGGCAACTCTGCCTTTCCGGAGCTCCAAACATTGGTCAGAAGGGGAACCGGTCCTGTTTACTCTGCACCAAGTGCTGCCGCACCGAGGCACCGGCAAAACCACTGCGCCAGCCACAAGAGTCGCGCTGGTGACCCATGAGACTCCTCCACTGGGAATCTTCTGGTCCGTGAGTGACAAAAATTTGTCTGAAAGTGTGGCATCCTCTTGTTCTCTGCGCTTTCACTAGAAGCTGCAATCCCGAGCTGTTAGCGATCAGCCATCTTGGATCTCTCTCAAGTCTTGACTTTTTATCCAGTTTGTCAGTTTGTGTCTTTTGATTGGGGCATTTAGCCCATTTACATTTGAGGTTAAAATTGTTATGTGTGAATTTGATCCTGCGATTTTCATGCCAGCTGGATGTTTTGCCCATTAGTTGATGCATTTTTTAATCATTTCAATGGGCTTTACCATTTGGTACGTTTTTGGAGTGACTGGTACTGGTTGTTCCTTTCCTTATTTAGTGCTTCTTTTAGGAGCTCTTGTAAGGCAGGGCTGGTGGTGACAAAATCTCTCAGCAATTGTTTGTCCATAAAGGATTTTCTTTCTCTTTTGTGTATCAAGCTTAGTTTGGCTGGATATAAAATTCTAGGTTGGAAGTTCTTTTCTTTAAGGATGCTGAATATTGGCCCTCACTCTCTCCTGGCCTGTAGCATTTCTGTTAAGAGATCCGCTGTGAGTCTGATGGGCTTCCCTTTGTGGGTAACTGACTTTTCTGGATGCCTTTAGCATTTTTTTCTTCATTTCAACCCTGGTGAATCTGACAATTATGTGCCTTGGGGTTGATCTTCTTGAGGAATATCTGTTTGATGTTCTCTGTATTTCCTGGACTTGAATCTTGACCTGCCTTGCTACGTTGGGGAAGTTCTCCTGGATAATATCCTGAAGAGTGTTTTCCAGCTTGGATTCTTTCTCTCTGTCACATTCAGGTACACCTATCAAACGTAGATTAGGTCTTTTCACATAATCCCATATTTCTTGGAGGCTTTGTTTATTTCTTTTTACTCTTTTTTCTCTAATCTTGCCTTCTTGTTTTATTTCATTGAGTTGATCTTCAATCTCTGATATCCTTTCTTCTGCTTGGTCGATTCGGCTATTGAAACTTGTGTATGCTTTGTGAAGTTCTCATGCTGTGTTTTTCAGCTCCATCAAGTCATTTATATTTTTCTCTAAGTTGTTTATTCTAGTTGGCATTTCATCTAACCTTTTTTCTGAGTTCTTAGTTTCTTTGCATTGGGTTAGCACATGTTCTTTTAGCTCTGAGAAGTTTGTTATTACCCTGTTTATTATTATTCCTTCTGAAGCCTGTTTCTGTCAATTCATCAGACTCATTCTCCATCCAGCTTTGTTCCCTTGCTGGTGAGTAGTTGTGATCCTTTGGAGGAGGAGAGACTTTCTGGTTTTTGGTGTTTTCATCCTTTTCGTGCTGGTTTCTTCCCATCTTAGTGGCTTTATCTACCTGTGGTTTTTGTAGTTGGTGACTTTCAGATGGGGCCTCTGAGTTGGCATCCTTTTTGTTAATGATGAAGTTACTTTCTGTTTCTTAGTTTTCCTTCTAACAGGCCCCTCTGCTGCAGTACTTCTGGAGGTCCACTTGCCTGGAGATCACTTGCAGGAGCTGCAGAACAGTAAGGGTTGCTGCCGGTTTCTTCTTCATTTTTTATCTTTGTCCCAGAATGGTACCCGCCAGATGTCAGCTTGAGCTCTCCTTTACGATGGTCTCTTTGGGTATATGGGGGTCAGGGAGCTACTTGAGAAGATAGTCTGTCCCTTATCAGAGCTCAAGTGCTGTGCTGGGAGCTCCGTTGTTTCATGCAGAGCTGCTGGGCAGGTACTTTAAGTCTGCTGCTGTGGAACTCATAACCACTTCTTTTCCCAGGTGCTCTGTCCTAGGAAGGTCAGCTTTATTTGTAAGTTCCTGTTGTGCTGCTGCCTTTTTTCATAGATGCCCTGCCCCACACAGAGTAGCCTAGTCACAGTCTGCCAGCGGAGGTGTTGCTGAGCTGCTGCAGGCTCTGCACAGCTGCTGTGTGAACTGTCTCAGTAGTGGCGGACTGCCTCAAGTCCAGCTGCACTTGCTGCGAAATTCTCAATCCAGAGTGTTTCAGATTGTTTGTTTTGTGGGGGTGGTTCCCATCTAGCCAGATGGCCTGGCTCCCTGTCTCTGCCTCCTCCCTTTCAGTTGAATGGGGGGCTCTGTCTCTCTGTCTCCGAGGCATTCCAGGCACCATTGAAACAGCTGTCCAGATTTGTGTGAGTTTCTGTGTGCCAACCCTGCACCCACTGTAACTGCCATATTGAACACTCCTGGTGCTTTTCAGCCCGGGGATCTCCTGGTCCGTGGGCAGTGAAAATTTGTTTGGAAATGCGGGCAGCACTCACCCTCTGTGTTGTTCTTGCTGGGACCTGCACTCCAGAGCTATTCCTATTTGGCCCTATTGGATCCTCCTTTCTGTTGTTTTTTTTTTTTTAAGTTGTTTTGTTGCCTGGGGTAGAGTGCAGTGGCTTGATCATGGCTAACTGCAGCCTCAACCTCCTGGGTTTAAGCAGTCCTCACACCTCAGCCCCTCCAGTAGCTGGGATTACAGGAATATGCCACTATGCTTGGCTACTTTTTTTTTTGTAGAGATAGGGATCTCGCTGTGTTTCCCAGGCTGGTCTCATACTCCTGTCCTCAAACAGTCTTCCTGCTTTGGCCTCCCCAAAGTGCTGGGATTATAGGCATGAGCCACTGCACCCAGCTGCATTAAAAAAAAAAAAAAAAAAAAGGATTAGTTGAGTAGGACTTGCTCAACTGGTATCACTGTCAAAAATAGCTCAAGGTGAAACTTGCAAGCATACTAGTAAGGAGAAGGATGAGATTTCTTTTTTAATAGGGTTGTTTATCAGGAATGTTTTGCAGATGGTGATTTTATTTTCAATGAGAAAAATGCAACCAAAAACTGAATATTAAAGGAAACATAGTGTGATTCCTGGTGCTAAGTAGTTTGTATAAAATGTGGTTAACTGTTGGCCTGTAGTTTCTAAGGCCCGTGTTTGGGTTCTCTCCTTCTCGAAGAATGCAGTGAAAGAATCCCAGCTTAGAAGTGAGGACATCCAAAATTCTTTCCTGGCTGTGCCGTGAAATTCCTTTGTCATATACTGTCCTCACCTGCTAAATGAGTGTGTTGAATTGACTCCTAAAAGCTGTGGTATCCTCCCCTCCCCAGATTATTTCATCAACTTATTTTCTTATTAGAACTGGGAGAGGTTCAACTGTGCTTTTGTCATGCATTCTTACTCATCAGGAAAGTCCCACTGTAAACACAGTGCTGAGGGATCAGTTATGTCAGTCTGTTTCCTTCTCCCAGAGACAGCCCTGCCTTGGGCTTCCCCTAGAACTGTATTTCATAGCATAAAGCTCTGGACCCAGAGGTTGGGAGTTTCTATCTCTTGATGACTAGAAAGTGTTTTATGACTAATAGTTATACAAGAAGCCTTTGTTTAGCTCTTTCTCTCATTCCTGTCAGCAGCTATTTTTAACCCTTCCTTTTCTTACCTCTTCTTGCTCATTTCCCTCACTCTTGAGCTGAGAATGTCACCTCCACCTTTATAGAGAAGATAGAAACTTAGGCATAAACTCACCACCTTCCTTCACCTTCCCTTTCCCCAATTACGTGAGTCCCCATTCTTTGTCATCCTCTTGTCTGTAGCTGTCCTTGAAGTGGTGTCCACCACTCCCCTGGATGAGGTTCATTCTTAGGTTCTGTTTCATGACTTTGTTGTGTATTAACTTCTCATCATACATCCTGTTATTAAAAATCCTATACTACCAGTTTTTGTGTTTTTATTAGGTGTCACAATCAGTTAATTCCGCTATTTGCATACAGTAGTCATATTTCCAGTTTATAGCCGAGGAAACTTAGGCCCTTACTATGTTTCTGACACTGCTGTTATTATGGTTCTAGCAGACATCTTCTATCTACCTTATCCTTCCCTTTTACAAAAGGTGAGAAAACTGAAGCCCAAAGAGAATATTGTCACCACCTATGTAGAGCTAGAATTTTTATTCTTGTGGACTGTTTAGCATGATCTCATTAAATATAATAGAAAATAAGGGAAAACTATGGTACTTGTTAATTAAGCATCCTTACCTGGCTGGGATATAAACATCCACTGGTTTTTCTCCTTTTTTATGCCACTATGAGCACTTAGGAGCACTCTTGATATCAGAGCAGTAGGAGGATCTTAATGATATTGATTCAAATTCATAACTTTTTACTTTTTTCTCTTTTTTTTTGAGACAAGATCTCACTATGTTACCCAAACTGGAATACAGTGGCACTACAGCTCACTGTAGCCTCAACTTCCCAGGCTCAGGTGATCTTGACACCTAAGCCTCCCAAGTAGCTGGGACTACAAACATGTGACACTACACCCAACTAATTTTTCATATGTTTTTGTAGAGATAGGATTTCACTATGTTACCCAGGTCGGTCTTGAATGTCTAAACTCAAAGGATCCACCCACGTTGGCCTCCTAAAGTGCTGGAAATACCGGTGTGAGCCTGACTTCCTTCTGGTTATGAAGACAGACTTGTTCTACTTCTTAGTCTGATGTTGTTTCTGTCAGAATTTTTTCTGACAGAACTGCCCATTCACGCTGCTGTTTGATTCTTGGGATATACTCTAAATGATGGGTAGATTCACTTCTCGTAAACCATCTTCCTTATGAGCAGCCGTTATTCTGCTCTGCCAGTAAATTAATTGACTCACGATTCTGCGTGTTGGTCTTGTTGTGGATACAGACCATATTCTGAAAGCTCCTCAGAAGTCGATGATTGTGTGTGCTTCTGCTGGGGGATGGGTGTTTATCCTCAGCTTGTTTGCAACACCACATTTCCTCAAAGGAAATATATTAACTAACGGCTGTCTTTAAGCCAATGTAAGAATCTTGATTCAAGAAACAACCTACTAGTCAATCTGTTTCTAGACTTTTCTCCCTTTCTTTGTCTGAAGGTGCCACTGTTCTCTCTTTGACTGTCTTGAACTCATTTCTCTTGCCAACACACATTATTTTGTCTCCTTTACTCTTCCATAAGCAGTTTTTCTTTGTCTACTAACTTTTCGTATCGCATATCCGTGCTTGACAGCCTCAAGCAATTTGTTGGATACCCTTGACTTGAGGCCCATCAAAGTGTCATTCTTTTGGGTTGGCAGAAGAAATGTCCAGAAGCATATTTTCCATAAATGATAGTGACTAGTGCCAAGTACTTGCTTCATGTTGTCTTATTCAGTTCTCACTGGGGACTTTATAAGGTAAGTGGGATTACTCCCATTTAAGGAAACTGATTGATGTAACTGAGGTGCATAGAGATGAGAGTGACTCTCCCAGAGGCACGCAGCTAATGAGTGGTAAAACCAGTAGATCAGTCAGTTCCTGAAATCCATGTTTTCCAGTAGGATCCCAAGCTAATGGGGAGATAAAAATTAATCCCCTTGCCTAAAGCAAGAGTAAGGGGCAGACCTTATCTTTTATTTCTGTTGGTTAGGAGTGTATTAATGGGTATCACTGAATTTAAAAAAGTTGTCAGCAAGGCTGCATTCTTTTTTGGAGACGGGAGAATCAATTTCCCTGCCCTTTGCCACTCACGTTCCTTGGCTTATCGCTCTCATTCATCTACAAAGCCAGCAATGGCAATGGAGTCCTCACCTCTCATCATGATGACATTGACTCTTCTGCCTCCCTCTTGCACATGTGAGGACCCATGTGAAGACATGCCACCTACCTAGTTAATCCAGTATAACCTTTCCATTTTAAGATCAGCTTGTTAGCAACCTTAATTCCATTTGCTATGTTAGTTCCCCTTTGCTATCTAAAGTAATATTCATAGGTTCTAAGGGTTAGCATATGGACATCTTTGGAGGGGGCATATTTGAAATCTAAAATGGACATGTTATTGTATTATAGTCTATCGGGAGGTAGCCACTGGAGGTTTTTGCAGCCTTGTTTTTATGTTCAAGCAAGGGTATACATGTGTGTCTTAGTCTGTTCTGTTTGATATAATGGAATACCATAGACTGAGTAGCTTCTAAGCAACAGAAATTTCTCAGTTCTGGAGGCTGTCCAAAAAAAGTTGCCAGCAGATTTGGTGTCTGGTGAGGACCCACTTTCTCACAGATGACACCTTCACATGGTGGTAGAAGGATGACCTAGCTCTCTTGGGTCTCTTTTATAAGGGTTCTGATCCCAATCATGAAGAATCTGCTTAATCACCTCCAAAAGGCTCTGTCTCCTAATACCATCACCTCTTGGGAGTTTGGATTTCAACATAGGAATTTTGGGAGGACGCAACCTTCAGATCATAGCAGTAGGGATGTTGCTAATACCTCACGAAGAAAGAACTTGAAGAAGCTGAGTAATTTGCCCAAGACCACCCAAAAATTCATTCAAATCCAGGGGCAAAACTACATTTCCTGTGTTTTCTCCATGTCACTCAGAAAACTCAGCACGAGGGAGAAATATGATTCCGAATATAGAAGAGCTGTTTTGGCCGGAACTTGGAAGGCAGCAGGCAGGCTCAATTGGGCAGCAGTCCCCACTTTGTGGAGTGTGACAGCAGGCTTATTCCAGGCTTCTTGCTAAGTTGTAAAACTTCTGATTTCTCTGATAGATACCTTGAGAAAGAGGACTGGTGGGTGCTATTAAAATTATACACATTTCATTCTAGAATTTCTTTTAAGAGCATAATCTACTGTCCTCAACTGTGATTATAAACCCCATTGCTCTTGGTCAGAATTTCATTCAGCATAAACAGTGCCTCATCATGTTATGCTGTGCAGGTATGTTGCTATTTGTAGGAATTTAAGTTTAGATCATTAAACGTTTCAATACTGAATATATTGACACTTAAGTTGACGCAGAAAACCACAAACAGGTGGGCAAACTGTAAGAGGTGTTTCTCATCTGTACCTTCCCTTCTAGTATCTTGATAGTATAGCCCAAAAATGATTTTAAGTCCTTGCTTCTTCCCCAGGGCTACCCTCTTTGCTTGCCTTTTAAAAGGTTGAGTGTTGTGAGGCCCCATTGGGTGCTGACTCCAATTCTGTCTCTATCCCAGACCCACAATTGTGAGCTGCAATGGGATATCTGGACGTCTTGGTTGATATAATCTTCCTAACACACTTGTAAAATAGACGGGTGAATACTGTGTTTAATGATTGGAAAATGAAGAGTCGAAAAGGGCAGTCTGGTATAAGTCACATAGCTAGTAGTTGGGGAGCTTTGTTGAGAAAGAAAAATGCAAAATGTTCCACCCGTGAGAGGAAATTAAGACTATAGTTAATAAGTATCTTGTGCATAGTAACGTTGCATGAAGCTTAACATAAGTACATGTTATTAAGGTTAAAAAGTTCAAAGCAAAGGTGGCGGGTTGGGGGTGTTCCAAGGCAAATGGGTGGGGATAGACAGGAGATAGGCAGAGGTAGATGAGATGCAGGCATTATAGTGTGGAAGTTAGTTGGAGTATAGCCACTGGAGGCTTTTGTGGCCCTGTTTTGATTTTATATCACAGTTATAAGTAGGGATGTTGCTAATGCTTGACTCATCAAAGGCTGAAACAAAGCCAGAGCTAAAGTTGAGTACGTGGCATTGTTTTATTGGTTAATCTTTGACAATGAGAAAAGCCTCTGTTTATACAGGCTCAAACAGTCATTTGACCTGTTCTTCAACTCCATCTGGAATTGCTTTGGGGTTAACTTAGCATTTCCCCTAAAGCACATATGACAGGGTTGGGAGAATCTTGGATAGGGTTTTCATTCCTCTAGAACGCTGAAGCCTTATCTCAGAGTGAGGTAGCTTCAGTGCCACTGTTTAGTGTGTGGTGGACTGGAAATAACAGGTTAATTTTGGCGAGTATACATGCCAGCTGTGTAAATGGAGCCAGTGAAACTATTTCTCAGTGCTGTCTCCCACCCCTGGGAGAGGACATCATGTTATCTACCTGCCCCTGTTGACTGCCCCTGACCCTTATCTCCCATGCTGTCCCCTATTCCCTGTGTTACTCATCAGTTCAAATTTGGAATAATTGAATGCATAGAGAAAGTGGCTTGTTCTGAAAACTTCTAGCAAGAAATTTTTAGGTAACTTGGTGCTAGATTAATATTAGCCTCTCTTATGGATTCAGAACTGTTTTGTCATAAAACTTGAACTAAGATACTTTAGAATTAATTACAGCTAGGGAGAAAAAATCTAAGACAGCAAACAGAAAGATTCCTAAATATGGAGCAGGACAAGTGGCTATTTCGGTGGCTCACTGGCATTAAAAAATATAGTTGGGGATACAGGCAAGAATTACTCTTAGAAATATGATAATTAAATGCAAGGTAATTCCCTTGTTTGGACTCTGAAACTAACAAAACAACTGTTTTAAAAAATTGTTTTAAGACATTGGGGAAATTTGCATCTGCTCTGAGTCAAAGCCTTGGGTTTGTGTCTGTGAAAAAGCTAACAGAGGAAGCAAGTTCAACAAAATTTCAGAAACTGTTGAAATCTGGGTAATGTGTAAATGGTGATATGCATATGTTCAATATGTGGTTTTCCACATCTCTGATGATGAAACATTTTCGTATTGACTTCTTAAGTGTTTTACCTGCCTTTCTGAGCCCAGAGTTGAGTTGTACCTGCAGTCCAACGTGGTTACTGCACCACGGCTGCCAGACCACAGACACTAATTCTTGTTGTGCGTATGGTGTGTGGCTGCCAGCTCAGGGCCAAAAAAGCTGAATATCACCCTGAAGCTTTTATAAACAAACTGTCTTCAGCTTATCCAGAGCAATTGAGTCTGGCGTTAAAGACGAAAAGATGGACTTAGATAAAGTTGACTCACTGGCCCTTGGAAGATGGAAAGATGGCCTTAAAATAAAACAACAAAAACCTTTTTTGCTTAATTTTCTAGGACCACTATGAGACCACAGTCCTTCTATGATGGAAGTCATTCTTGTGCCAGAGGAGTGTGCCATATTCCAATGGCCGAGCCGTTTTGCCCCAAAACGAGAGAGGTAGGTAGTCTTTCTAGAAGGTGTACCAGCATAAATCGTATGGACTTGGAGTGGCATCTGGCATTTGGTTAACTGGCAGAGCAGGTGGCCCCATACCCTCACCCAAGTTTGCTTTATATTATACAAAGTCTTATGAAGAGTTATTTCCTCTTGCTAATAATGCCCTGTTACTCTCATTCATTTTGAGCTGAACCACTCAAAGTTACAACCTTTTTAATAAGTTTTGATTTTGCTGTCTGGATACCTTTTAAATGATTTAACATAGAATATCACATTACTCAAGAGTATACAGTCTGGAGACAGATTACTTGGGATCAAATCTCTGCTCTTCAACAAAGTAGCTGTATCCAAGAGGACAAATTATTTGACATCTGTGCATTTCGATTATCTTATTGTAAAATGAAGGTAATGATAGCATGTGCCTTATAAGACTGTGTGAGGGATGAGAAAGTTAATACTTAATGTAAGTCTCTGAACCATGCCTTTCAGTTATGGAACATCCAATGGCTGGTAACTGCTTTGATGAATTAAATTACTGATCATCTAAAAATGGTCAGATTGGCAACTGTTGCCTTCTTGCTTAGTTTGGCCATTACTACCCAGCTTCTGTCTACTGTTACAGCCAAATCACAGAACTGTGGGGATAGCCCCACAAAGACCAGTGGTGGTATAAGGTGTGGAATCACAGCATTAGTTCCCAAGGGACAAAAATGGCTACCATGACTAAGAAGTCTGTGGCTTGGTCCACATGTGCTACTTCTCTTACAGTCCCAGGTTTGAATGTCATATGCAACTCGAAAGATCAGAGGTGTTGTTAGAGATGAACTGCCTCATAAAATCTGCCTTATAAGTTGACTTAGAGAATATAAATGCCTAAACATATTAATCATTCAGATAATGTTAACAGCTGCATATAGAGTGTAGATGATTTCTTTTAGCATTTATGTTTTACCCTACATAATCACAGAAAACCCATTTCCTTGTAGTTAATAGCAAGGACACCTAAACTGAGCACACAGGGATGGGTTAAATATTTCAAGTCTCAAATGAGAATTTGGCGTCTAAAACCGACTACTGGGGGAAGCCATTTCACATTTATCACTGCATATTGATTCTCTCTGACTTTAGGAAAGTACATTTTTTACTTTTTTTTTTTCAGTGCCAGGTGAAGTTTGTATATGTACGTATAGCATGTTTCTGGATAGTTATCCACAGAATATATCAGAAAGCTACTGGTCTTACCTCTGAAACACAGATCTGTCCACATAATTTGCTATCCTGGGGAAATTAAGTATGGATAAAATTCTTGTCCACTTCAAAATGGGGACACCTTGGGAAGAAATAGTCTAAGGAGAGAATATGCATGCTTGTATGAATCTGAGGTCAGTTATCAGGCAAAATACAGTGATTTGGGGAACTAGTATTAGAAGTAGGTGGGGGAAGCACAAAGAAGCTATATAGAGCACATGCAAATGTGGGTCTGGGGTGATAATTTTCAGTAATACAAGTGAGCCTCCCTTGAAGCCAAATTAATTCAGCTAAAGGACCCTACATAAAGGCTGAGAGAATGCTGGGGAAGGCAATTTAAGAAAAAGGCAAAAATAAGCCTTCAGAAAGAGATTTTTAAATATTGTCTGAAAACCTGAAGAGTAAATGGTGCTGCCGCTTGGTAATTTTAGCTTTTAACATCCACATGATCTTTCATGTACTGATGGAATAGGACGATCATGATGAATTGTCAAGTGGCAAGCAAGGTACTCAGTGGTTGCACCATATTCTACCATTTATGTTAAAAATGTATATATACAAAGAAGTAAATATGTAAATGTATGCAAATAAAATATCTTTGGAAAGTTAACAAAAAAACTGGTAACAGGAAATAGGGAAGATGGCAGATAAGAGACAGGGCTAACATACAACTCCCAGATGGACAGACAGAGCAGCATATAGAGACACTGTGACCTTTTGCTCCAAGAACCACTGTAGGAACTTACCAGGAAAACCAAAAGAATTCAAAGATCCTTTGAAAGAAGTGGCACCTCACTGCAAATTCAGCAAAACAGGCGAAAAACTGAGTTCCCAAAGTGTGAGCTGGGGAGAACCTACCTCTAAACACACATCCCCACTGAGGAAATCTAAAAATCCAGATCTTGGGAGATGGATTTAACCTTACCTAAAGATGAAATGGATTTAGGGAGTTATGTGAAATATGAAAGTAGAAGTAGCAGCAGGAAGTGCCTTGGATGTACTCCCAGTCTCCACCTTGAGTCCAGGAAAGCCAGTCCTGACTATATCTCACAATGGCCCTCAGGAAAGGCAGCCATTGGAATTGGAGAGGGATCGCAGGGCGATGGAATGAAATTTTAGTGGTTTCAACTGGGCACAAATTTTCTTGGGTGGACTAGAGGATGCTTCTGTCAGTGGAGTGGGCAAACAGGAAAGGGTGAGGTCCAAAAGCCATGCTTGCTTTCTCAGTGGGGTAGCTCACAGCCTGGGGCAAGGTCTGAGCAGTGCACTCTGGGAATGAGACTAGCCTCACCAACTGCATGGTAGCTGGGTGAGGCCTCTTGCTGCTGGATATCCCCCACTACCCTGGCGAAATATATGATAAAGCAGAAGCAGCCAAGATCCCCTCTGGAACATAAACCCATTGGCCTGACAAACCACCCCCATCCCTTAATTCCCACAGTGGATGCAGCAAGACCTGCCCAAGAGAGTCTGAGCCCAGACCCACCTAACCCTGCCACCACCTGATGGTAACTCCCTACCTACCCTGGTTGCTGAACTCAAAACACAGACACTCTTTAGAGCTTTATGGCCCTGCCTATTGCCCAAGAAACCAAAATAGTTACCTTGGGCATCTTAGGTCAAGCTTAGAGCCCCTTGCTACTGCTGCAGCTGGTGCTCTCTGGAAATTACCACTTCCTGGCTGGGTACTCAGGCCATTACAGCAACTCATGAAAGAATAACCCTGATCCCAGGAAGGAGCAGACAAGACCTAATTGCACTGCCTACAACATCCTGGGTAACCAGAGGTCCTGAGTGTGTCCACATGACAACTTCACTGCTAGCATAAGCAGCATTCAAGAGAGCCAGCACACTAAACATATCTACAACCAATGACTCTTGCAGAGTTTACTTCACTTCCCTGCCATCTCTACCAGAGCAAGTGCTGGTAGCCACAGCTTGGAGACCCGAAGATGGATCACTTTGCAGTTCTCATTGCAGATGTCCCCTAGCACCAGCCCAGAGCCTGGTACCCCCAATGGTGGCTAGACCCAGAACAGCAATAACAATTACTGCAGTCTGGCTCTCAGGAAGCCCCATCCCTAGGGGAAAGGGGAGAGCACCACAAGGGACCACCCCATGAGACAAGAGAATCTGAACAGCAGACCTTGAGTTTCAGACCTCTCCAGTGAAATAGTCTACCAAAATGACAACCAGAAAAACATTTCTGGTAATATGACAAAATAGGGTTCTGTAAAGCCCCCAAAAGATCACACCAGCTCCTTAGTAATGTATCCAAACCAAGACGAAATCTCTGAATTGCCAGGTAAAGAATTCATAAGCCTGATTATTAAGCTATTCGAGGTGAAAACCAACATAAAGAAATTTTAAAAAACAATATAGGATATGGATGAAAACTTCTCCAGAGAGATACGTATAAAGAAAAAACAATCACAACTTCTAGAAATGAAAGACATACTTAGAGACATACAAAATGCAATGGAAAACTTCAACAGTAGACTAGAACAAGTAGAAGAAAGAACTTCAGAGCTTTAAGACAAGGCTCTTGAATTAACTGAATCAGACAACAATAATCTTTAAAAAATGAATTAAGCCTTGAAGAAATTTGGGATTATGTTAAATGGCCAAACCTAAGAATAATTGCTGTTCCTATGAAAGGAGAAATCTAAAAGTTTGGAAAACTTACTTGAGGGAATAACTGAGGAAAACTTCGCTGGCCTTGCTAAAGATCTAGACATCCAAATACAAGAAGCTCAAAGAACACCTGGGGAATTTATTGCAAAAAGATGATCACCTAGGCACATATTAGTCAGGCTATCTAAAGTCAAGGTGAAATAAAGAATCTTGTGAGACAGAAACATCAGATAACCTATAAAAGAAAATCTATTATATTAACAGCAGACTTCTCAGCAAACCAGAAGCCAGAAGGGATTGGATTCCCATTTTCAGCCTCTTGACACAAAATAATTCTCAGCCAATAATTTTGTATCCAGTAAAGCTGAGCTTCATAAATGAGAGAGAATCTTTTTCGATAAATGCTGAATTTGCCACTACTGAGCCAGCACTACAAGAAATGCTTAAAGGAGTCCTAAATCTTGAAACAAAACCTCAAAATACACCAAAATAGAACATCGTTAAAGCATAAATTGCACCAGACCTATAAAACAATAATACAATGGCAAAAGAACAAGGTATTTAGGCAAAAACTAACATGATGAATAAAAAAGTACCTCACATTTCTTTTTTTTTTTTTTTTTTTAATTTTTTATTGGATTATAGGTTTTGGGGTACATGAGCAGAGCATGCAAGACAGTTGCCTAGGTACACACATGGCAGTGTGCTTTGCTTTCCTTCTCCCCTTCACCCACATTTGGCATTTCTCCCCAGGCTATCCCTCCCCACCTCCCCCTCCCACTGGCCCTCCCCTTTTCCCCCCAATAGACCCCAGTGTTTAGTACTCCCCTTTCTGTGTCCATGTGTTCTCATTTTTCATCACCCACCTATGAGTGAGAATATGCGGTGTTTCATTTTCTGTTCTTGTGTCAGTTTGCTGAGGATGATGTTCTCCAGATTCAGCCATGTCCCTACAAACGACACAAACTCATCATTTCTGATTGCTGCATAATATTCCATGGTGTATATGTGCCACATTTTTCCAATCCAGTCTATTATCAATGGGCATTTGGGTTGATTCCAGGTCTTTGCTATTGTAAACAGTGCTGCAATGAACATTCGTGTACATGTGTCCTTGTAGTAGAACGATTTATAGTCTTTTGGATATATACCCAGTAATGGGATTGCTGGGTCAAATGGAATTTCTATTTCTAAGGCCTTGAGGAATCGCCACACTGTCTTCCACAATGGTTGAACTAATTTACACTCCCACCAACAGTGTAAAAGTGTTCCTTTTTCTCCACATCCTCTCCAGCATCTGTTGTCTCCAGATTTTTTAATGATCGCCATTCTAACTGGCGTGAGATGGTATCTCAATGTGGTTTTGATTTGCATCTCTCTGATGACCAGTGACGATGAGCATTTTTTCATATGATTGTTGGCCTCATATATGTCTTCTTTCATAAAGTATCTGTTCATATCCTTTGCCCACTTTTGAATGGGCTTGTTTGTCTTTTTCCTGTAAATCTGTTTGAGTTCTTTGTAAATTCTAGATATCAGCCCTTTGTCAGATGGGTAGACTGCGAAAATTTTTTCCCATTCTGTTGGTTGCCTATCCTCTCTAGTGACTGTTTCTTTTGCCGTGCAGAAGCTGTGGAGTTTCATTAGGTCTCATTTGTCTATTTTGGCTTTTGTTGCCAATGCTTTTGGTGTTTTGTTCATGAAGTCCTTGCCTACTCCTATGTCCTGGATAGTTTTGCCTAGATTTCCTTCTAGGGTTTTTATGGTGCCAGGTCTTATGTTTAAGTCTTTAATCCATCTGGAGTTAATTTTAGTGTAAGGTGTCAGGAAGGGGTCCAGTTTCTGCTTTCTGCACACGGCTAGCCAGTTTTCCCAACACGATTTGTTAAACATGGAATCCTTTCCCCATTGCTTGTTTTTGTCAGCTTTATCAAAGATTGTATAGTTGTATGTATGTTGTGTTGCCTCCGGTGCCTCTGTTTTGTTCCATTGGTCTATATCTCTGTTTCGGTACCAGTACCATGCTGTTTTGATTACTGTAGCCTTGTAGTATAGTTTGAAATCCGGTAGTGTGATGCCCCCCGCTGTGTTCTTTTTGCTTAGAATTGACTTGGCTGTGCGGGCTCTCTTTTGGTTCCATATGAAGTTCATGGTGGTTTTTTCCAGTTCTGTGAAGAAAGTCAATGGTAGCTTGATGGGGATAGTGTTGATTCTGTAAATTAGTTTGGGCAGTATAGCCATTTTCACGATATTAATTCTTCCTAACCATGAACATGGAATGTTTCTCCATCTGTTTGTGTCCTCTCTGATTTCGTTGAGCAGTGGTTTGTAGTTCTCCTTGAAGAGGTCTCTTAAACGTTCCTTGTGAGTTGTATTCCAAGGTATTTTATTCTTTTTGTAGCAATTGCGAATGGCAGTTCGCTCTTGATTTGGCTTTCTTTAAGTCTGTTATTGGTGTAGACGAATGCTTGTGATTTTTGCACATTGATTTTATATCCTGAGACTTTGCTGAAGTTGTTTATCAGTTTCAGGAGTTTTTGGGCTGAGGCAATGGGGTCTTCTAGGTATACTATCATGTCGTCTGCAAATAGAGACAATTTGGCTTCCACCTTTCCTATTTGAATACCCTTTATTTCTTTTTCTTGCCTGATTGCTCTGGCTAGAAAGTACCTCACATTTCAATACTGATGTTGAATGTAAATGACCTAAATGCTCCACTTAAAAAAAATTGCACAATGGCAGAATGGATAAAAAGGTACCAACCAAGCATCTGTGGTCTTCCAGAGAGTCACCTAGCACACATGGACTCACATAAGGTAAGGGAGTAGAAAATGCTATTCCATGTAAATGGAAACCAAAAGCAAGTAGGAGTAGGTATTTTTATATCAGAAAAAAACAGACTTTAAAGCAACAACAGTTAAAGCAAAGAGGGACATTATGTAATGATAAAAGGAGTAGTCCCAACAGGAAAGTTTCACAGTTCTAAATATATATGCACTTAACACTTGAGCCCCCAAATATATAAAATAATTACTAAGAGACCTAAGAAATGAGATAGATAGCAACACAATAATAGTGGGGGATTTGGTATTCCTCTGATGGCACTGGACAGGTCATCAAGATGGAAAGTCAACAAAGAAACAATGGATTTAAACTATAACCTACAATAAATGGACTTAACAGATATTTACAGAACAATCTACCCATCAACTGCAGAATGTACATTTTTTTTTATCAGCACATGGAACATTCTCCATAATAGAACATATGATATGCCACAAACAAGTCTCCACAAATTTAAGAAAATCAAAATTATATCAAGTACTGTCTCAGATCACAATGGAATAAAATTGGAAATTAACTCCAAAAGGAACCCTCAAAACTACAAATACATAGAAATTAAATCTCCTGAATGATCTTTGGGTCAACAATAAAATCAGATGGAAATTAAAATATTCTTTGAGCTAATGATTGTAGTGACAACTTATCAAAACCTCTGGGATACAGAAAAAGTGGTGCTAATGGGAGAGTTCATAGCATTAAATGCCTACATCAAAATGTCTAGAAGAGGGCAAATAGACACTCTAAGGTCACACCTCAAGGAACTAGAAAAACAAGAACAAACCAAACCCAAACCTAGCAGAAGAAAAGAAACAACAGAGATCAGAACAGAACTAAATGAAATTGAAACAAGAAAATACAAAAAATAAATGAAACAAAAAGCTGATTATGTGAAAAGATAAAATTGCTAAACCATCAGTGAGATTAACCAAGAAAATAAGAGACAAGATCCAAATAAGCTCAATGAGAAATGAAATGGAAGATAACAACCAATACCACAGAATACAAAAGACTGTTCAAGGATACTGTGAATGGCTTTATGCATACAAACTAGAAAATCTAGAGGAGATGGGTAAATTCTTGGAAATATACAACTGTCCCTGATTAAATCAGAAGAAATGGAAACCCCAAACAGACCACTAACAAGCAGCAAGATTGAAACAGTAATTTTAAAAAATTGCCAACAACAACAAAAAAAATCCAAGACCAGATGGATTCACAGCTGAATTCTATCAGACATTCAAAGAAGAACTGGTACCGATCTTACTGAAACTTCCAAAAGAGAGAGAAAGCAGGAATTCTTCCTAAATCTTTCTATGAAGCCAGTATCCCCCTAATTCCAAAAGCAGAAAGGAACATAACAAAAAAAGAAAACTACAGGCCAATATCCATGATATACATAGATGCAGAAACACCCAACAAATTACTAGTTAACCAAATTCAGCAGCCTATCAAGCTAACACACCATGATCAAGTGGGTTTCATACCAAAGATGAAGGGATGGTTTAACATAGGCAAGTCAATAAATGTGATGTATCATATAAACAGAACTTGAAACAAAAATTATATGGTCATCTCAGTAGGCAGAGAAAAAGCTTTTGAATTTGACACAATCCTGCATCTAGTTATAATTAAAACCCTCAGCAAAATTGGCAAAAAAATAGACATACTTCAAGGTATGTCATCTATGACAAAAAAAAAGTCATCTATGACAAACCCACAGCCAAAGCAGTGGGGAATGGACACCCTATTTAACAAATGCGTGATAATTGGCAAGCCAGATGTAGATGAAAAATGAAACAGAATCTTCATCTCTTACATTATACAAAAATAAGCAAGATACCACCTTAGTCCTGCAGAATGGCCCTAATTAAAAAAATATATATATAGATGTTGGTGTAGATATGGTGAAAAGGGAACACTTCCACTACTGGTGTGTGAATGTAAAGTAGTACAATGGAAAACTGTATAGCGATTCTTTACAGAACTGTCATGTGATCCAGCAATCCCACTCTTGGGGGTCTACCCAGAGGAAAAGAAGTCATATGGAAAAGACACTTGTACATGCATGTTTGTAGCAGGACAACTTACAATTGTAAAAACTATGAACCCAACCTAAATGCCCATCGACCAATGAGTGGATAAAGAAAATGTGGTATATATATATACATTATGGTGTGATGGTTAATATTGAGTGTCAGCTTGATTTGATTGAAGGATGCAAAGTATGATTTCTGGGTGTGTCTGTGAGGGTGTTGTCAGAGGAGATTAACATTTGAGTGAATGGGCTGGGAAAGACACACCCACTATTAATCTGGGTGGGCACAGTCTAATCAATTGCCAGCATGGCTAGAATATAAGCAGGCAGAAAAATGTGAAAAGAGAGACTGGCCTAGCCTCACAGCCTATATCCTTCTCCTGTGCTGGATGCTTCCTGCCCTCGAACATTGGACTCCACATTCTTCAGTTTTGGAACTCAGACTGGTTCTTTTTGCTCCTCAGCCTGCAGATGGCGTATTGTGGGACCTTGTGATCATGTGAGTTAATATTTAATAAACTCCCCTTTATATATCTGTTCCACTAGTTCTGTCCCTCCACAGAACTCTAATACAGATTTTGGTACCAGGAGTGGTTCTAAAGGAACAGAATATTAAGGATGGAGTTCTTTTGTTGGTTTGGGGGGTTCTGGAGTTGGCTGCTTAATATGATTAGACCCAAAGATGCTAAGGCCTCTACTTCTAATAGTATGGAGAACACTGATAGTCCTTGACTTGAACTGTTTAGAGAGTTACGCAAAATAAATGCATTTGATACTCCTGATTCATCATTCGTGAGAGGCAAGGAATCTACATAATACCTTTGACCATATGTGGAGAACCAGGGAACACAGTGAAGCTGGTTGGTTGCTCCTAAGTTCAGTGGACAAAGTGATGAAGAAAAATAATGAACTCAGGGATTCCATCTCCCAGGTTCAGAAGCAGATACTGAACTTCAAATATGCTAACATTGCGCTGAATGAGAGTCTTATCTCCTCTAGAGAAAGAGCTGAAATTGTGGGAAAACAGACTATCAAGTGAGTGGCTGACCTGCAATGAAAGGTACATGCACAGCCTCGCCATATGTCTACTGTTAAACTGAGAGTTGATTGAAAACAAATGATACCCTGCAACTTGGAATTGGGATGTGTGTGGGGACCCTGATGAAGCTGGGGTCACTGAGTTTGTAAACTCTGATGAACTTTTTTTGCCAGAAGAAATAGCTTTCTCATACCCAGAAGTGGCAACATCCTCTCCCTGACCTATGCTGCTATCATCAGCCTTTTCACCTTTGTCTGAGGAGATACACCCTGCACTGCCTGAGGCAACAGTGATGGCCTCCCTTGAGGCAGTTGCCAGATAAGATAATGTTGATTCTTCCCAGGAGCCACCCCCAAGACCCCCATTTGCTTCTAGACCTATAACTAAAGTCCCCATAGGCCCCTAGAGGTGAGGCTGAGATTGTTACACATAAGGAGGTGTTCTACACTCAGAACCACTTGGATTTTCCAATTTATATAAAGAGAAATCTGGAGAACAGGCATGGGAATGGATACTAAGGGTGTGGGATAATGGTGGAAAGAACATGAAGTTGGATCAGGCTGAGTTTATTGATTTGGGCCCACTAAGTACAGACTCTACATTTAATGTTGCAGCTTTGGGAGTTGGAAAAAATAGTTTACTTGCTTGGTTAGCTGAAATATGGATTAAAAGATGGCCCACTGTGAACAAGCTGGAAATATCTGTTCTACCTTGGCTTAATTTAGAGGAAGGTATCCAAAGGCTTATAGAAATTGGGATGGTGGAATGGATTTATCACTTTAGACCTACTCACCCCTGCTGGGAGGGTCCAGAAGATATACCCTTGACCAATACCTTGCAAAATAGATTTGTGGGGATAGCATCTGCATCTTTGAAGAGCCCTGTAATTGCTCTTCGCTGCATGTCAGATCTAACTTTGGGAACCACAGTCACTCAACTACAAAATTTAAATGCAGTGGGAATAAGTGGATTCCCAGGTGGCAGGGGCCATGTGGTGGCACTCAACCATCAAAGGCAAGGTGGGCATAGCTACTGTAATGGGCAGTAGAGGAAAATGGCACTCAGAATATTCTGACTCATGTAAAGCTCTGACATTGGCTGATTAATCACAGCATTCCTAGAAGTAAAATTGATAGGAAGCCTATTGCATTCCTACTTAATTTATACAAGCAGAAAACTTCTAGGTCAAATGGACAAAAGACTAATTTGAATTATAAAAATAGAGAATCACAGCCCCTCAACCAATTTCTAGACTTGAGCCAGTTTACAGATCCAGAACCCCTTGATTGAAGTGGGGGCTGGGTTCCCTTGAGGAAGGATCCCACTATATTAGTGACAATTTATGCTGTGAATATTTCTCCCATCCTTCCCCAAGGAGACCTCCAGCCTTTTACCAGAGCAACTGCATTGGGGAAAGGGAAATAATCAAACATTTCAGGGACTTCTGGACACTGGCTCTGAGCTGACGTTGATTCCAAGGAACACAAAATGTGATTATGGTCCTCCAATTAAAGTAGGGGCTTATAGAGGTCAGGTAATTAATTAATGGAGTTTTAACTTAGGTCTGACTTACAGTAGGTCCTGTGGGTACCCGGACTCATCCTCTGGTCATTTCCCCAATGTCAGAATGCATAACTGGCATAGACATACTTAGCAGCTGGCAGAACCCTCACATTGGCTCCCTGACTGGTAGAGTGAGCACTATTATGGTGGGAAAGGCCAAATGGAAGTCATTAGAGCTGGCTCTACCTAAAAAAGTAGTAAATCAAAAACAATATTGCATCCCTGGAGGGATTGCAGTGATTAGTGCTACTATCAAGGACTTGAAATACACAAGGATGGTGATTCCCACCACATCCCCATTTAGCTCTCCCATTTGGGTCATACAGAAGACAGATGGATCTTGGAAAATGACCATGGATTATCATAAGCCTAACCAGGTGGTGACTCCAGTTGCAGCTGTTGTACCAGATGTGGGTTCATTGCTTGAGCGAAGTGACACATCTCCTGATACCTGGTATGCAGTCATTGACTTGGCAAATCTTTTTTTCTCCATTTGTTTCCATAAGGCTCATGAGAAGCAATTTGCCTTCAGCTGGCAGGGCCAGCAATATACCTTTACTGTCCTACCTCAAGGGTATATCAACTCTCTAGCTTTGTGTCATAATCTTATTCAGAGAGACCTTGATCGCTTTGTGCTTCTGCAGGCTATTATACTGGTCCATTACATTGATGACAGTATGCTGATTGGATCCAGTGAGCAAGAAGTAGCAAACACAATGGACTTATTGGCAAGAAATTGGTGTGCCAGAGGATGGGAAATAAATCTGACTAAAATTCAGGGACCTTCTACATTTTTAGGGGATCCAGTGGTGTTGTGGGGCCTGTTGAGATATTCCTTCTAAGGTGAAGGATAAGTTGCTGCATTTGGCCCCTCCTGCCACCAAGAAAGAGGCACAATGCCTGTTGGTCCTGTTGGGATTTCAGAGGCAACACATTTCTCATTTGGGTGTGTTACTTTAGCCCTCCTGTCAAGTGACCCAATAGGCTGCCAGTTTTGAATGGAGTCCAGAACAGGAGAAGGCTCTGCAGTATTTCCAGGCTGCTGTGCAAACTGCTGTGCCATTTGGGCCATATGACCCAGCAGATCCAATGGTACTTGACTAATATAATGGAATACTCTCAGCCATAAAAAGGGAAAAAAAATAATGGCACTGCAGCCACCTAGATGGAGTTGGAGACCATTATTCTCAGTGAAGTAGCTCAGGAATGACAAACCAAACGTTCCCATTTGTATGTGGGAGCTAAGCTATGGAGATGCAAAGGCATAAGATTGGACTATATACAAAGGCAATATAATGGACTTTGGGGCCTCAGGGGGAAGTAAGAGAGGAGGGTCCTGGGTGACAACTGCATCAAAATATCAGAAATCACGCTAAAGAGCTTACACATATCACAATAAACACCTGCTCCCCAAAAACTATTGAAATGAAAAAAAGCCTAGTAATAGTGGTTTCCCTTGGGAAGGGACAGTGGTTTTATTATTTAAGTTTTGCACCATGTACAAATATGTGTTCCAAAAGCAGTGTTACTTCTATTCATTTTAGGAGTTAATCTGAAACTCATGAAAGTCCTGACATTAAATCTATTTAGTCTGGTGATCTAATATTGCTGGCTCCTTGGTGAGGGTTGTGGTAGTTTCAATATCACATCTGTCTAGTAGTTCACAGTACTTACATGAAATAAGAAAATGAAATCATTTTAACCCCAGACCTGGACCTTGACCCTGTATTTGGTATTTTTGCTACCTTAAGATAATGTTAGCTATTCTTGAGGGAGTGCAACATGCTAGTTCAAGCGGCCAACACATATTCATAGCCTCCATTTCTTCTTCCTCACAAGCATGATTCCTATCTCCCAAAGTGCCAGAGTGGTGGTGAGGATTTAATTATCAAGGGCCATTCATTTCTAGAAGCACTCTGAACTTTAGCTAAGACATACAGCTCAGTTATTCAAGATCTTTAAAGACATTATTGAACTAGCAGGAGTGGGCTTGGTATGTCTTAATTTTGGGGAAAAAAGAGGAGGTAGAGATTTAGGCTTTTGCATTTATAACATACATTTTTTAGGAAAATGTGTTAGTTAAGCAAAATTTTGTTTTCAACATTTGTAAGATAAACATGATGTAGCGTCAACTGTTCATTGTCCATAGCTTGCTAAATTTTGAGTTGTAAGGCTCTTGTTAAAATTCTGTTTTCCATTGCAGAGAGGCACAGTGTAAGTTATTTTTTAAAGGAAATAGGTTAATTTGTTTATGTGATGAACACATGTGCAGGTAAGACTTTACCTAGATTGGAGACTTTTACTTTGAGTCACTTTACTTTATTTATATAGTATCCCTGTAACCTTAGCCAACTATGTGTAGAAGCTGCCAGTATTAATAATCGTTAGAAGACCAGCTTACCATTTGTGCATACAGTGTTTACAGCATATGTGGCATGCTTCTATGCTGATATATACCTTAGTTCATTTACTATTCCTCATAAGTTTGAGTTATGCATTACCACTATTCTCAGTTTATACTTGAGAAAACTAAGGCATACAGAGATTAGATTATTTTTTAACAGTGCTTCAGTAACTTAACAGCTAAGTTGAAAAGACTTTTTTAAATTAAAAGTGTACATTGAAGCATGAGCTAAGAAAAAGTGAAGTCAACTTGAAGATCAGATGTACAGTATTAAATAAAACACTGGAGAAAATGATCAAACTTTTTAATGATGTTTCTAAAAATCCATGCCTACCCTTGCCACTAAAGGAATTACAAGATGTTTGTCCCTGAACAGAAGAATATTGGCACAACTCTGTGGAAAGGCAGTAGGCAAAAGAGAAATCACTTTCTAACCAGAAAAAGCTCTTTTAAAAGTCTTCAAATTCTGTAGTTTTAAAAGTAATGAGAATTAACTTAGCAGAAGCCTGGAAATAGAACTCAACACACCTGTTTGAGAAGATAAGCGACGACAGACACCTTAGCTTAGCCTGCAAGGCTAAGGCTAAGGCTAAGACTCAAGTCTGTATTCTCAAGCCAGCTTAGTCTCTTAAAGTTGTTAAGAAGCAAATGAGATTAAAGCATATAGACAAATGCCTGGTGAGTAGAAAGAGCTCAGTGCTTGCTTGTGTAGCTATTAGTTTCTATGTGCAAATGGCTAGGGGAACAGAGGATTATGTAAATGAGAAAGGGTCCAGAAAACACCCTTCTGTGGTCTTCTAGGTTTTTTTCTGAGAGCCTGGCAGATACTAGGCATTTATTATACTGACAGATCATCTTTAAGAAATTAACTTGTTAAACATTGGAGGAAAATGCAGCCTTAAGTTGTACATGTACTTGTATGTTTTGAAGTTTCTGGTTTTTCTTTTATAGGTTCTTATAGAGACTGCTAAGAAGCTAGGACTCCGGTGCCACTCAAAGGGGACAATGGTCACAATTGAGGGACCTCGTTTTAGCTCCCGGGCAGAAAGCTTCATGCTCCGCACCTGGGGGGCAGATGTTATCAACATGACTACAGTTCCAGAGGTGGTTCTTGCTAAGGAGGCTGGAATTTGTTATGCAAGTATCGCCATGGCGACAGATTATGACTGCTGGAAGGAGCATGAGGAAGCAGTAAGTAGAATTCCCTTCTGAGCACATATGGTGTGGGTTTCTGGGTGCCAATAAGAGGGTGTCTTAACTGTTTATTTCTTTTACACTAGTTTCTGAAAGTGCCTTTCTACAAGGTTTGGAAGTTGTCAATATTTTCTATAGGTCCTATTGGAAGGTAAGAACAAAGATCATAGGAAAGAAAGAGATGCTTTTACCTAAGAATCAACAGTGAGTATTACATTGTAGGCATGTAGATGTGTTGGGAATCATCCTGAGACTTGGGCCTTATCTTAAGGATATAGGTATATTTTGATTGCCAATTTCTTCTGATATGCCACTGGTTTTTGTTTTCAAAAACCCTTTCCTGGTGAGAGGGTTGTATGATTACACCCATCTATTTAACCTACCACGGCTGGATCCTATGTTCAGCATAGAAATGTGACAGCAGGCCAGGCGCGGTGGCTCACGCCTGTAATCCCAGCACTTTGGGAGGCCAAGGCGGGTGGATCACGAGGTCAAGAGATCGAGACCATCCTGCTCAACATGGTGAAACCCTGTCTCTACTAAAAATACAAAAAATTAGCTGGGCATGGTGGCGCATGCCTGTAATCCCAGCTACTCAGGAGGCTGAGGCAGGAGAATTGCCTGAACCTAGGAGGCAGAAGTTACGGTGAGCCGAGATCACGCCATTGCATTCCAGCCTGGGTGAGAAGAGCGAAACTCCATCTAAAAAAAAAAAAAAGAAAGAAAAAGAAATGTGACAGCAAACAGACAAGTCCTTAAGGAGCCAGTGTTCTGTTATGGGAGACAGAAGTCAAGTAAACCAATATAAGAAAGCTAATGGTTATAAAGAAATAGAATGGTGAGGTAAAAGGGTATCTATTGAGTTGGCCAGACCAAATATTTGTAGTATGAGAAGCCTTCCTGTTTTAAGTGTGATGGGCAAAAAGGGCATGATTGAGTAGAGTGGAAAGGAAAGAGATGGGAGAAGGGAGAGAGAGGAGGGATGCAATACGGCAGAGCCAGGCCATATAGACTGTGTTAAGGGTTTCAAATGGAAGGTCAGTTAGGGGTTCAGGCAGCGAAGGCAGTAGGATCCAGCTGGAATTTGAGGACACTGGAAAAATGAGGTCAGCTTCCAAAACAAATACTTTCCTTGTGGAAATGTTTAAACATCTACATAAGTACAGGGTGGAGTATAATGAATTCCAGGTACCCATCACCCAGGTTCCACAATTGGCCATGGCCAGTCTTATGTCATACGTATGTCCCTACCTATTTCTGTCTCCCTGGCCCTCATCTTGAAGTTAATCTTTTCCTAAAGGGTCTTTTTAAAAATTAAATTATAACCATACCATCATTGTACAAAAATAGTGATATTAATTTCTTAATATAATCAAATATTTAGACTATTGATTTTTCCTTCAGTCTCATAATTTTTAACCATTTGATCAAATCAGAATCCCTTACAATCCATACGTTGAATTTTAATGAAATGCCTTTTATCACAATCTGATTTTCACCTCCTTCTCTTTGTATTCCTTGTGTTACTTAAAGAACATTTGTCCTGTCATTTATCTCATTTTAAGATAAAGAAAAGGACAAAACTGCAGTCACTTTTGAAGTAAGGAAAAAAATTAGGGGTGACCTTTCTAACTGCATTTAGGGTAAGTGACATCTCCAAAGAGGCCTTTACCACCATTTTAGAAGTTGTTTTATGATCTAATTTTACATAAAACTGGGTTAGATCTTCCTGCCACCTGTCCATCCATGTGTACAGTGTTTTGGGTCGTAGATGAACACAGGTTCTTTGTTTTTTTGTGAGTTCCTTATGATGATTCCTCAGTGTAATAAACTGCTTAGTACTGGGATGCCTTTTCTGTAAGAGATTTGCCAATTCTTACATTAAGTCACAACATAATATCTTATTTGGCAGCTTTGGTAACCTAAGGAACAACTCAGCCTTATGATGTCAAGAAGCTGCTTCCAATTAGTAGGAAATTCCAGCCCCTGCCACACCCTGAGAGCAGTTTGCTTCCTGCCTGTGACTTTCTGCTCAGTCTAATAACATATGTCCCCTCCTTTGTAGAACCAGCAGTGATTTCCTTTAGTAGCCAAATGAGGTTGGAGAAACAGTCAGCTGGAGCTACTTTGTTGAAAAGCAGAGAAACTAAGCTCTATAAATGGTAAGGCTTGAAGATAGTGTTAAATACCACAAGGAAGGCACAGATAAAGATGGCATTATTTCAGCCAATCGTGTGTGTCATTGTGCTTTGTGCAGATGTGCAGCCTGGCATGGCAAGAAGGGTTTGAGTTCTATAAAGCCGTCTTCAGATTCCAGTTGCTCCATTTACTTGTCACACTGGGCGAGTTATTTCAGTTGTTTACTCTTCTGCAGAATGAAGCCAGGGTTCTGGGTGAGAAGTGGAAGTTGTTTAGTCATTATTATTCTGACCTTGAAGGATTACTGGAAGAATTAAACCAAATGATATATGTGAAACAACTAGTATAGTGCTGGCTCATAGGAGGGTGATTAACAGATGGTGGCTCTGATGGAGTGGGGGCCTGAGAGGTAGCATTTGAGCTGCACCTTGAACAGAGGGTTTATTATGGGAAGGTCAGTAGGAAGGACATTTTGGGTGGAGCCCAACAGCTGGAACAAAGAGAAGGGACGTCAGTGTCTATACAGAAATAATCACTCACAGGAAAAACATATAAAGAAATGAGTAAATACAAGGCAAATTTCTTGGTTGCTTCATGTCTCTGCATTCAAATACTCAGCTTAAAACATATCATTTACATGTACCTGGCAGACACCCAGCCTGTCACTGCTTTGTGTTCCCCTAGTAGTGTGAATGCCCCTCTGCTACAGTGTTCATCATTTTTTCCTAAACACATCTTGGTGTTTTTGGGCAGGATCTGGACTATACTTAAGGAAATAGAAAGGTGTAATCATTATGGCCCTGAATGTTGGATTTCTTCAAAGCATAGTAAGGCATGTCAAGTACTCTATCTCTGATGGTAATTTTATATTCACTTTCTTCAACTTTTTCTTAGGAAGCTATTTTAGTCATATACAAAAGTAGCCAATAATACAAATGTCCATGAATTCAACATCTAGCTTCAACCATTATATTAACTTAAAACCAATACAATTATTACTTCCATCAGTAATTTTATCCATAAACACTTCAGGAGGTATCTAACATGACCAAATTATCATTTTCATTCTTCAGTAATAATTCTTTAATATACCCAGCCAAAATTTAAATTTCTAGTTAAATGCCTTAAAGTATTTTGTTGGATGCAAACTTTTTGTGAAGGAGCCCAGTCATTTGTCCTGTTGAGTTTCCCATAGTCTAAATTGCGGAAATCATCTCCTTAGAGTAGTTTAATAGGTTTCTTTATCCTCTGTATTGTCTGTAAATGGTAGCTAGATTTAGAGATTCGATCAGATTTAGGTATCTTAAGGTAGCATTTTATTTTTCCATCAGGAAGCACATAATGAGTGGTTTATTTGAGATTTTGTTTGTTTAGTTCTGTTTGTGATGTTAGCAGCCAATCCATTAACTCACTGGGAGCCATAAAAATGGTGGTATTTTAACTCTATATTTTTCTTTATTAGCTGGAATAGTTTTCTAAGGAGAAACAATTCTGTTTGGTTATTCATTGTAGCAATAGTTTTAACACTGTAATCCATTTGACTGTGGACATGAAGAGAACAGCCACATCTTTCTAGACCATACTAACCCATTATTCATCTGAGATATTTTCTCAGATACCATATTGAAATCTGTATTAGTCTGTTATCACGTTGCTATGGAGAAATACCTGAAACTAGCTAATTTATAAAGAAAAGAGGTTTAATTGGCTTATGATTCTACAGGCTGTACAAGAAGTGTGATGCTGGCATCTGCTCAGCTTCAGGGGAGGCCTCAGGAAACTTCCAATCATGGTGGAAGGCAAAAGGAGAGTGAGGCATCTCACGTGGTGGGAGCAGGAGCAAGAGAATGTGAGGAGAGGTGCTATACACTTTTAAACAATCAGATCTCACAAGAACTCACTATCAGTAGAACAGCACCTGAGGATGCTGTTAAACTATTCATGAGAAATCTAACCTGGTGATCCAGCCACCTCCCACCAGGCCCCACCTCCAACAGTTCAACGTGAGATTTGGTGAGGACACAGATCCAAATCATATACAAATTCATCAGTGCTTTTCAGACATGTCACTGAGTTTCTCTAGGACCTCCCTGCTAGGACTAAGACCATCTTGATAAATGCAGAGCTTAAACTCAGAGGATTAAACGTAGAATAAACAGACTTCACAAGTCAGGTTTTTCTTAGTCTGTCTGGACTGTTGTAACAAAATACGATAGCATGGGTGGCTTCTGAATAACAGAAGCTTATTTTTCACATTTCTGGATGTTGGAAAGTCCAAGATAAAGGGACAGGCACATTTGGTGTCCAGTGAGAGCCTGCTTTCTCAGAGACAGCCATCTTCTCACTGGAACCTCACAAGGTGGAAGGGCCCCTCGAAGAATGGCACTGGGGCCTCTTTTGTAAGGTCACTAATCCTATTCATGAGGACTCTGCCTTCATAACCTAATTGCCTCCCAAGTGCTGAACTTCCAAATACCCTACATTGAGGATTAGGTTTCCACAGATGAATTTGAGGGGGACACAAACATTTAGACCATAGCCAGGCTGGAACTCAGGAAGATGTTTTATGACAAGCAGTGGAATTTTGTAAGTAACCTCCGGTGCTGTTATTTCTCTAGGTTTCGGTGGACCGGGTCTTAAAGACTCTGAAAGAAAATGCTAATAAAGCCAAAAGTTTACTGCTCACTACCATACCTCAGATAGGGTCCATGGAATGGTCAGAAACCCTCCATAGCCTGAAGGTAAGTGTCAGCCATGTGCAAGCAGGCCTGTCCATAGACCCTCCATTGCCTTCTTTTCTTATTCGCATTTCACCTTTGGTCCTCATGTATTTTATGCCAGCTTAGATGTTTTCAAAAAGTTTTTGTGACATTTGCCATCATACCAACCACTTGTGAAATTGAGTAGTCATATTTTCTGGCTGGAAATGCAAGACTATTGAAAGCTGGGGTTGAGAGAGTTATATTATCTAGTATACCAGGTTCTTCACATTCTCCTGCTCTGTAATGTATCCCAAAGTCTTCAGAAGATTGATAGTGCTTTTTCTGCATATTGCTTACATTGTTGACAAAGCTATTTTCTCTTTGGCAGATCCATTTAAATTTGTGGCAATTCTTTAAAGCCAAAACTCTTGACAGTAGTACCAAAATGGTGCCAGAAAATATCTGCTTAAGGTTAAACTTGCATCACACTAAAACAGTACTTAATGATAAGCATGGGATGGTTGCAGGTGGATAGCTTTCCAACTCTAGTGTTAATTCCCAGAATATAATTTAAACGGACTGTTTTTCAATCAGTTTAAATTATATTCTGGGAATTAATACTAGATGTTGGAAAGCTATTTTAGAAAGAATTAATACAAATCCCTCGGTGTTGCAGGATTTGTCTTTGGGCACTTTGTGACTCTTAACCACATAAGTAAAGACTTGCCTCATACTGATCAGATACTGCATTCTCCTACTATCCAAAGAGACTTCATACCTTGAAGTCTCGTAGAATACACCTGTAGTTTTGGGTCTTCTGGCAGTGGTGGAGAGAGGATTTGAAAGGTTGATGTAAGCCCTCCCTACCTGAATTACTGCCTAGGAGCTCTGGAATGAGAGCCACAGTTTTAGTGTAATGAGGACATTGTATGGTGGTAAGTGACTGATAATGACTGGACATGGCAGAGTCTTGATTTGTAGTGTTTGCTGATTTACGTGGTACAAGTGCTCCAGTATGGCCTATTTCACACTACTAATGTGAAACCACTGATGTTTTGAGAATTGATATACACAGTGAGCTCTTGTAAGCTGATGTGAACAGGATCAAGCACACCACTGTAAATAAGGTGTCTCTCAGCAATTAGGACTAATAGGAATGCTGGACTTTGTATCTTCTCTGCTAAGAAACAAATCTATTGGTTTCAACACTGAAACCTAGGAGCTAAATGTTGTTATTTAATGAATAAATGATATCATTTATTCATTTTTCCCATGAAGTGTTTATCATAATAGGATATAGGAAACCCTTATTATTAGAATAAAAAGGGAAAAAATAAAGTCTGAGTGCAGTCAGATGGCACAGTTGGAGCTTGCATAAAAAGTGCATGTTGGTTTGCTAGAAATGTGACTTATATTTGTACTGTTACTAGCAAAATGTTACAGACATTTATTTTTTTAAGTCTCCCAACTGACCCCACTTTGACCATAGTCTTTCAAGCTTGAAGTTAATTTCTCAAGTAATAAATTTACTGTTTAAGCGTCATTTTTAAATAAAAATGCTTGAAGGTTAGAAATCAGTTTTCTCTTTTCTTGGAGCTTCTGAAATTGTGTGTAAAATTGTATGGTTTTATTTATATGCATTTTTAAAGAGGGTTAGTTTATGTAGTTTTCATCAGATTCTCAAAGGGGGATATGATACATGTATATGACATAAAGAGAGAAAATGAAGAATTCCTGCTCTAGTCAAAACTGAGAATGTTGGCCTTCATTCTGTAGCATTAAGGAACACCATACTAATAATCCCTTATTTTGGGGTAGTATTTTTAGTCCTCTAAGCACTGAAATGTTTATCGTTCATCACTCACTAACTCATTTCAGAAACACTAAGCACCCACTATATGTCAAGGTCTAGTTTGCAAAGTTACTTAAAGACTTGTGATGGTGCTCCTATGATGTTTGGAGGTACAAACACATAAAAATTTCCCTTCTTGCAGTGGGATAAGGGATGGAGGTTGCATAAACAATAATCAGGCTGGGGGCTGATATGGGAATAAGTGATTATCAGAACAATGCTCTGAAATAAGCATTATTGACCACACTTTACAGAAAAGGGAGGTGAGGAACCGAGAGTTGAGAGTACGTAACATCTCCCATCTGGTTAGTGAACTTGAAAATTATCTGGAGAGTTTAAATTTAAAGTGTGTTTTTCCTGAGTCCTCACTTTGATCTATAAAATGAAAATCCATTTTTTAAACAAACATCTCCGTAATTACACCCACATGTGAATATCACTGCCTCCTTTCTTCCTTTCAGAATATGGCCCAGTTTTCTGTTTTATTACCAAGACATTAAAGTAGCATGACTGCCCAGGAGAAAAGAAGACATTCTAACTTCAGTCCTTTTGGGAATTCCTGCTTAACTTGAAAAAAATATGGGAAAGACAAGACATTATGTGTATTAGAGACTCCTAAATGACTTGGACAACTTCAAAATACAGAAGAAAAGCAAATGACCAGTAAACATGGGAAAAAAATTTTACATTTTAGGAAAAACAAAACAAAAAACACACCATTTTCTTCTCCCCGCTCTTAAATTCGCAACAATGAAGGGTAGAGGGTAATCTCTATTTTCCTATCCTGCCAAAGAATATGAGGAAGAAATGGGACTTTTTGGTTATTTAGTGATGCGACTGTAAATTGGTACATTATTTCTAGAAAGCAATTTGGTAAAATGCATCAAAAGGCTTAAAAATACTGGCATACTTTGTGCTGGGAACTCTACATCTAGGAATTTCTCTTTAAAACCGTATCAGAGATACAAACAATTATGTATAAAGAAGCGTGTTTAATAACGATAGTGATAAAAGCAAATAATTAAAACAATCTGAATACCAAGCAACTGGAGATAAATTATGTCTTAGTTATAATTAGATTGTGAATCAGCCAACTGAAAATCCTTTTTGAATATTTTACTATCCTAAAAAGATATGGTTGCTCTATATATGAAATGAAAAAATGGATATGGTAGCATTTTATAGTACTAGTTTTGCTTTAAAATGCTGTATATATATATATATATATATATACAAAAAAAACCCTCAAAAGAAATATATATAAAACCTTGTTATTGTATTTGGGGGAGGGATACTGGGATAGTTTTTATTTTCTTTGACTCTTTCTGTGTCTTCACATTTTTCTACAATGAATATAGTCAAATAGTAAAGTTGTTGTAAAAATAAAAATGGATTTAGAAAAATCCAGTTCTTGAAAACACTGTTTTTGGTAATGAAGCAGAATTTAAGATGGTAATATTAAGATGAATGTCATTTAAGGAAGTTACATCTTTATTCTGCTCAAGAATTATTGATTTCTATAGTCAGAACAGTACTTGGGTTTGCAACAGCTTTCTGAGAAAAACTAAGTGCTTAATAGTAAAGTAGTTAAACTATTTAAAAGACTTAATGCACATATTACGGTTCTGATTTTTTTAAAGTCATGTTTGATTCTATTTTTCATGAGTTAAAGTATTTTACATGAGTTGATTTTTGCTTTTTAATAAAGTGGAAGCTTGCTTTTTAAACTCCTTTTTTATTGTTACTTTTATATAAATGCTTTTAGTTTTCTTCAGTTTATCATGGGGAGATCTTTTTCCTCAGAATTATTTTCTTTTCACTGTGGACTATTACAGCATACTTTAAGATCAGGATATGGAACCTTTTATTTAAAGAGTTTGTAAAGTCAATGTGTTTGTGTTTGTGAGACTGACTTCAAGATAATAAGCTGCTAATTGTAAACAAAACAGTTACCCTCCAGTACTAATCTGAGTCATTAGTGTGAGCCATTTGGGTCAAGTATGATAATCACCCTTGGATTCCCTGATATAGTATTAAATTTCAATTCTGATTGTCCGTTAGTGATCCCTAGAGACCTTAATGAACCTGAACCCAGACTTCGCTAGTGCTGTGACCTGTGATTGTTTTCACTACAGTATGATATATACGTAGATGGTACCTTACTTTCCCTCATTCTTAGTGGGTGTCTAAGAATGTCACGGCAAAAATATGGGCATTTTTCTTGTGTTCAGAAAGTATAGTCTGCTCCAACTTGCAGAAGTACTTTTCTTGATTATAGCCTTCCCTAGCAACATCATTTTCAGACTAATCATTTGAATGCAGTATACTCTTTTCTTTGTTCCCAATCATTCATTCCTTATACAAGGCCAATATAATTTTCCTCATACCTATGCTTAAGGATATTGTTGAAGAACACTTCCTAGAACACTTCTCACTTGTGATGCTGTGCTACTTTTTTTTTAAGCTAGTAAATTGAGTGAACACCATGGTTAGTTGTGAGCATTTTTGTTTCCCCAAAGGATGGATGGTGAGCATGATGGGAAAGCTGTAGTTTAATGACTTAGCCACTTATTGATTAATAGATTTGCATGTACATAGAAGTCTTTGTTGGCATTATAATTTGCTGGTGTGTTTGCCATTGAATTTCATGGTTTTGAGAATGACAGCCTGGCCCTGTGGTCCCTAAAGGTCACAATTCTTGTGACCTGGCCCCTGTTCACTGTCCCCTTTGCTGGCACAAGTCACTATGCAGGGCCAGAAGTAGCTACCATGGCTTGTATCAAGGAAGAAAGCTCCAGGACAGCGGCACCCTCATGAGCAGAGGATAGTGAACTTCCCTGAAGAGGGAGTGACTGAGGTGACCTCCGAACTGCCCCCAGCCAGCCACCCTGCAGGTGCCATGTGAGCCTGCTCTGGCATCTTCAGGATGCTCCTGGAGCCTCTCCTCTGGCTGTTCCCTCAGAGGTGTGGTGGCCACACCAACACCTATTTTCCAAATAAATCATTGTTCATTCTTGTGACAGTAGCCCAAACATGTTTTTAATTTTTTCAACAAGCATTTAGCCAGCACTTATCCATTGAAACAACCTGATAAGGTTTTGAGGAGCATCTGCTAGATTAGGAAGTCATAAACTGAGGAGTTTGTGCCTCATTTGCAGAGTCCCTCCTTGATACGGTTTGGCTGAGCCCTGACTCAAATACCATCTTGAATTGTAGTTCCTCTAATCCCCATGTGTTATGAGAGGGACCCAATGGGAGTTAATTAAATCATAGGAGTGGTTACCCCCATGCTGCTGTTCTTGTGATAGTTCTCACAAGACTTGATGGTTTCATAAGGGGCTTTTCCCCTCTTTTGGCACTTCTTCCTGCCATCATATGAAGAAGGATGTGTTTGTTTCCCCTTCGGCCATGATTGTAAGTTGTCTGAGGTATTCCCAGCCATGTGGAACTGTGAATCAATTAAACTTCTTTCCTTTATAAATTACCCAGTCTTGGGCAGTCCTTTAGAGTAGCATGAGAATGGACTAATATACTCCTCAAATGTTTTGGAGATTGTTGCACCTTGGAACTATCAGTGTGCACAGAATCCTGCTCAGGAAATGTGTTGGCTCAGCCAGGCAAAGAACTAAAGTTTCAAGATGGAAGAACCTATGTTGTCCTCATAATAATATAAAATAATTGAAGATAGGCAAGAAGAACAGCAGTGAATGAAGACCATGGAAGAAAAGAAGAAATGCCAAAGATTGAGGAAATCTAGCAAGACTAGGAGGGTAGTCCAGAAGAAGCTGTTTCAGGGCCTATTGCCAGCTGTGCCTTTGAGAACCTGGGGATCTCGAAGAATTAGGGGAATTTCTTCAGAAAGGCAACCTCAGCATGCATTATTTCTTTGTTTTGGAGATTCACTCATGTTGTTTCATGCATCCGTAACTTGTGCCTTTTTATTGCCTAGTAGTATTCTGTCATATGCCTGTCTTACAGTTTGATTATTCACCTGTTGATGAATGTTTGAATTGTTTCCATTTGAGAAATTTTATGAATAAAGCTGCTATAAGCATGAAATTACAAGTCTTTTTGTGAACCTATTTCTACTTGTACAAATGCCTACACTACTACCAGTAATTTATGCGAATTCCAGTTGTACAGTATTCTTTCCAAAGCTTGGTATTGTCAGTGTTTTTAATTTTAGCCATCTATTGGATGTATTTTGATATCTCATTGTGGTTTTGATTTGCATTTTTCTGATCAAAGACATTGAACTTCTTTTAATATACTTACTGGCCATTCACATATTTTGTGAACTATCTGTACAAATATTTTTGTTCATTAAAAAAATTAGGTTTTGTTTTATTATTGAATTGTAAGAACTATGTATATATTCTGGATACAGACTCTTTCAGATATATGTATTATGTCTGTTCTTAGTCTTTAGCTTGCCTTTTCATTTTCCTTATGGTGTCTTTCAAATAAGTTTTTCATTTTCATGAAGTCTAGTTTATCACTTTTTTTATGGCTGGTGCTTTTTGTGTGTTCCAAGCAATCTTTGCCTACTCTTTGAAATACCTTTGTGCCTTTGTCAAAATCAATTTACCAGGTATCTGTGGATCTGAATGATCTATTTATGTCGTTGATCTACATGTCTCTTATACCAGTATCCCACTGTCTTGATTATTGTGGCTTTATAGTGACTTGAAATTAAGTGTTGTTAAGCTCTGTAGTCTTTTTCAAGATTGTTTTGGCTATCAGGTCCTTTCCTTATAAAGTTTATATTAAGCTTGTCAATTTTTCTTTAAGAAAATTTCTGGAATTCCTGTTGGGATTGTACTGAATTTTTAGGTCAATTTGGAAAGAATTGACAATACTGAATCTTTCAATCCATGGATGTGGTATGTTTCTTCATTTATTTGGGTCTTTTAAAATTTATCTCAGCAATGTTTTGTAGTTTTAGAGAATAAGTCTTGTATATCTTTTGTTAAATGCATTCCTAAATATTTTGTGGTGATGTTATTATAAATGGTACTTTAATTTCATTTTTTTAAGTATATTGCTGGTATACAGAAATACATTTTATTTTTGTATATTGACTTTGTATTCTGTAATCTTATTAAATTCACTTAGTTCAGTAGTTGTTCTTACTTATATTTTATTGCAAGTGCCTTAGGGATACCTGTGTACACAATCATGTCATATATGAATAAGAACAGTTTACAGTTTACCTCTTCTTTCCAGTCTTTACATTTTGTTTCTTCTTGCCTTGTTGTTTTGGCTAATGTTGAATAGAAGTGGCATGATGAGCCTTTCTTTTTGTCTTATTCTCAACACCAGGAGACAGCATCTAGTTTTTCACTATTAAAATATGTTATCTATAGGTTTTTTCCATTTCATGTTTTTATCAGATTGAAGATCCCTTTTATTCCTATTTTGCCAAGAATGTCATGAATGATGTTGAATTTCACCAAATACTTTTTCCTGGATCTATTGAGAGAATCTTGATTTTTCTCTCTTATTTTGTTAATGTAGATTCTTTACTGATCTTGCATTTCTGGTATAAACCCTACTTAGTAATGATATGTTATCCTTTTTATATGATGCTGGATTTGGTTTGCAAACATTTTGTTTGATTTATACATCTATGCTCATGAGAAAGATTGGTCTATGATTTTCCTTGTAAGTCTTGTCAGGTCTCAGGGCTTGTTTAATTTTGACACATTTATAAATATATTCATTTTTAATATAAAAATAAACATCTTATTTTTTTTAAGACAATGACAGCCTGAATTGTTTATATAAAGAATGTTAACTGAAAAAGATTGAAAAAGGCTGGAACAGTAGGTTACATTTGATACCTGAAAATATTTTGCAGATATAAGTGCATCTTGGAACTGTTTGTTACTTGGAAATGGCTAAAATTCTTCGTCTCGTAGGATGTTCTAAATAAACCAAGGTACATCAATTCAAATAAGTAATGTGCAGTTGTCAAAAATAATATCTTTTATGCACCAGTATGGAACAATGTTCATGGTAAAAGTGGAAATCAAAAATATGTACAGTAAAATGAGTATAAGTTTGTGTTGATGTATAGATAAGATGTTTATGTTTCCAGAGAGTTTCTGGAAAGAAACTTATTGATAGCTTCTGAGGGATGCATCAAGAGACTTAAACTGCCTACTTCATACCTGTCTGTAGTTGAACTTTTCACCATAGGCAACTGTTTCTTTAATTTATGTAGTTTAAGGAGTGGATACTAGAGAAGACCTACCTTCATAGTGGTTCATGTAACATGATATAAAATATCTGATTCTTGGCATTAACTTTTGATAGGTTATGCTTGGGGCACTATATCCAGTTCTGGGCACAATGCCTTCAGGAGGATGACTATCTAAAAAGCACCAAGAGAAGGTTGAGGGGACTGGGAAAACCGTGCCACATATGTAATAGTTAAATTGATTGAGTATATCTAACTATTTAAAAGAAAAACTTAGAATGAGAACTTTAGGGCTGTCATTCTCTTACAGACACTCACTATTCTGTAAGCTTTTGTAAAGACAGGAAGTTGTGGGTTTTTTTTTTTTTAACTCATCTGTTTAGGAGCCTCTTTTCCTTGTATTTAGTACAAACTCAACAAATATTTGTATAAATAAAAATCTGATTACATTTCTTTCCTACTTAAAACCCTTCATCAGCTCTCTCAAACATCTCCCCATTTTCACTTTCAGCAGGTGACTTTAATTCCCTCTTCATGGACAGAACTGAAGCATCAACAGAACACTTTTAAGACCTCCCTCTGTTGCTCTCTCCCAAGCTGTTTTCCCTCCTGTTACTATCTGTGACAGTGCTTCTCAAATGTGAGCATGCATCATCATCATCACCTGGAGGACTTATTAAAACAGATTGCATGGCACCACCCCCAAAGTTTCTGATTCAGGACATCTGGGGTGGGGCCTCATAATATGCATTTCTAACAAGTTCCAGATGATGCTGGTCTACTTTGAGAATGACCGTCACAGGTGTTTCTCCCTCATCATTATCTTATGCACCAGACCCCATACCTCTCACCTAGTAAGGACATCACTCTAATAACTACCCCTTTCATTTTTCTTCTCATTGTTGAATCACTTATTTCAGAACACAAATATGCTTTATTTCTCCTACTAAAATTCTTGACCCAGTTCTACATGCTGTCTCATTTTTAAGCTTTTCATTGGCATAAAATTCCTTGAAGAGTTACTGATTTTCACACCTCTAATTTCTCTTCTCCAATCATTCCTTAGTCCTCTTCATTTCAGATTTTGCCAATGCCCCACCTTCAGCACCACCAAAATTATTTTCAAGATCACCAATTTACTAAATCTGTCAGTTTTCAGACTTCCCATTTCGTTTTCTAGCAGCTGCTTTTGATACATTTGACCCCTTCCTCTTTGAGAAACTTTCTTTACTTGGCTTCCAAGGACACCACACTCTTGTTGATTTTCTTCCTTCATCAGTGGTTGCTGCTTCTTAGTCTCCTTTGCTGGTTTCTTATCTTCTCCCTGATCTTTTAATGTTGCCTGCTCCAGGGCTCAATCCTCAGACTTCACCATCTTCATTTGTTCCTTGGCAGTCACTCCTCAATTTCCCCTACATCTGCTTTTCCATCTCAGTCTTTGGCAGTTCCATCCCTCTAGTTCCTGAGACTAAAAACTTGAAGTCCTGCTTGACCCTTCTCTTCAAAACCCATGTTCAAACCAAGAAAAATATGTTTACCATCCAAATATGTCAAGAAACTGACTATTCCTCACTACAGCTACTGCTTCCAACCTAGTCTGAGCCACTCTCATCTCATCTGGATACTGCAATAACCTCCTAACAGGTCCTGCTTCTACTTTTGCTCCCTAAAGTAAGCAACCCAGGAAGCAGAATGAGTTGCTTAAAATGCTACTTCACTCATATTAAAATCCCACATCTTTATGATAGCCTATGAATCCCCATGTGATTTGCACTTGCCCTCCTTTCTCTCTGACATCCTCTTACTACTGTTCTCTTGCTCACTCTGCTCCAGCCCTTTCCCCAGAACATACCAGGCCCCTCCTGCCTTTAACATTAGAGTATTTGGCTGTGTTCTTCTACTTAGAGAACTCTCGCCCCAGATGCTTGCCTCATGACAGCATCTCCTTCAAATCTTTGCTTCAAAATCACCTTAGTGGGTCAACCACAAACATCCTGTTTTAACAGATGGTAATTCCCCTCACTCCATGCCCAAAGTACCCTAAAGACTCTTACCAGCACAACTTTTTTTTCCCTTCCATAGCTCTTCTCCCTACATGCTGTAGTATTTGTATATATTTGTTTATTGTTTTGTGACCCCCCCCAACACAATTCCTCCAAAATGTAGAACCTCTGTGAGAGCAGGAAACTTGTCATTCACTGAGATCCCAAATGACCAGACTAGTGCTTGGCATTTAGTAGGTTTCCAGCCAATACTGTCTTGAATCTACAACTTTCCAATACACATGGCTTGCAAAGCCCTGCATGTTCTGGCTTACTCCAGCCTTTTTCTCACTTCCCACACCTCATGGCACTCTAGATCAGCGCTGTCTGATAGAAATATGTGAGCCAATGTGTAATTTTAAATTTTCCAGCAGCCACATTTACAAAGTAAAAAACTGTTGAACTTAATTGTAATATATTTTACTTAATGTAATATATCCAAAATATGGAGATATGTAATATTTAAAAATTATGAAATTTTATATTCTACTTTAAATACTAAACCTTTGGAATTGGATATTTTATACTAACATTGGATATTTAATTGGATATTTTAATTTTTTCTTTTTTTCTTTTTTTTTGAGTTGGAATCTCACTCTGTCTCCCAGACTGGAGTACAGTGGCATGATCTCAGCTCACTGCAACCACCACTCCCCAGGTTCAAGCGATTCTCCTGCCTCAGCCTCCTGAGTAGCTGGGATTACAGGGTGGCTGCCACCATACCCAGCTGATTTTTGTATTTTTAGTAGGATGGGGTTTCACCATGTTGGCCAGGCTGGTCCCAAACTTCTGACCTCAAGTGATCCACCAGTCTCAGCCTTCCAAAGTGCTAGGATTACAGGCATCACCCACCGCACCTCACTGTGAGGCTAAGTTTTTATGAGAAATGTTCTGTGTTTAAACTGAATAAAATTTACTTTAAAAAAGTAGACTCACATACCTGAGTTGTTCCAGTTATATTCAAGTGGCTATCAACTTTTAAATTTAACTTCATTGAAACTAAATAAAGTTAATTTCATTTGCTCAATTGCAGTAGCTACATTTTAAGTGTTCAACAGTCACACTTGGCTAGTGATGTATTAGCACAACTCTTTAACTCCAGCTCCAAGCAGGCCAGGCTCCTCCTCGCCTCTGGTCTTTTGTAACTGTTGCCCCTCCATTTGGAAGACTGCTATGAAACCCACTTGATCATGGTGTATTATCTTTGATATGCTGTTGGATTTGGTTTGGATTTTTGCATCTATGTACATCAGGGATGTTGGTCTGTTGTTATTTTGTTATGTTCTTTTCTGGTTTTTGGAATTCTGTTGTCTTGACAGTTATTTACTTTGTTTCTTATCTTATTGTATAGTTTGTCTTCTTGAGACTGTAGGCTTCTATAAATTGTGGACTAATTTAGATGCCACTTTTGAGGACCTGGCACATGATTTGCACTTAATGAGCAGCTGCTATGGTCTGAATTTCTGTGTCCTCGTAAATCCATATATTGAAATCTAATCTCCAGTGCAGTAATATCAAGAAGTGGAGCCTTTGGAGGTGATTAGGTCATGATAGATTTTCCTTCATGAATGAGATTAGTTTCTCTATAAATAAGGCCTTTGTAACCCCTCTGCCATGTGAGAACTCGCCTAGAAGGTGCCGTCTATGAAGTAGAGTGGGCCCTCTTTAGATACTGAATCTTCTGGTGCCTTGACCTTGGACTTCCACCATCCAGAACTGTGAGAAACAACTTTCTAGTATTTATTTTATAACTCACTCAGTCTAAGATATTTTGTTATTGCTACCCAAATGGACTAAGACATCAGCCACTAAAAAATGTTCATTTTTACCTTAATCATTAATTTAAAAGGAACAGCCGTGGAAGTTTAACACCAGTCATACTAACTGGATCCTAAGGAAGTTGTTTTTGAAAAAGTACAAATATCAACATGAAAATGTTTCAGAATTCAGCATATGACTGAAAAAGAGACATGTTCTTGGTTTAATAAGCATTTTGCTGCAGAGCACTTTTTTTTTCAGAATAAAAAATAACATTTGATTATTTCATTTAGGGAAGATTTACAGGAAATAGTGTTGTCAACTATACCCTCAGTTTTATAGATGATTCAGTCTTAAAAACTTGACACATCGGAATGTGATGATGTGTTCATTAGCTGCTCTCTTTGACCTTCACTTTAGTTTACAAATTCCCACCCTTTAAGAATCAAGATTACAAGGCTAAGGCAGTAAATAATAGGAAAATCAACTTCAAATATATACAAAAATACAAAGAGCAATATAATGAGCCCCTGTCTGCCACTGGGCTTCAAGAATTACCTCATAGACAATCTGTTTATTCTATAATCCCACCAAGTATTCACCTCCGATGTTACTTTGAAGCATTTCTCATGTATAATTTCATCTATGAATATTTCCATGATACTTCTAAAGGATAAATATTTTTAAGATAACCACAATAACACTAGCACACATAAAAATATGAATAAAAGTTTCTTAATGTCAAAATATTTAGTGAATATTCAAAATTTAAAATATAAATGCTATTTTTTAGATGTTGTTTATTTAAATTAGGATCCAAGTAGAGTCCATACAATGCAGTTGGTTAATGCATATTTTGTGTTTTTTTTTATTCTAGGCCATCTCTTTTCTCACACTCTCTAACTCTCCTCCCCGCTACTCTAGTTCACTTATTGAAGAAACCCGGCTTTTTTGTCCTGGAGAGCTTCCTAAAGTCCAGATTCTTTTAACAGCATCCCAAAGTGCAAGTATAATTTAAAATCTCCTTCTGTATTTCCTCTAAGTTTATGCATTAAACCTAGTCATTTTTTTTTTCTTCTTCAAGGCTGCTGTAGAGGATGTAATGTGTTTTCCATCAGTAGGCAAATAATGTCTCCTCTCTTTGATGTTAGCAGCCATTAACTTTCAATGCCTCTGTCCATTTTAATATGAGTTGCAAAAAAATAGTATTCTATGTCAAAGTTACCTCCATTTAAAAACAGAAAATGCAAGACAGCCTTCATGTTTTAAGATTTAAAACATCTAAATATACACAACTCATGAAATTTAACACATTCAATGAAAAGCTTAGTAAACAAAGAATCAAAATTCATTAGTATTTAAGAACAGATCATATGTATGTCATATAGACATATCAGAGACATCAAATATGCAGGTCATAATTAGGAACAAAGCCATAGGAAGGGAAAACATAAGACTCTATCTTAAATACTAGACAAATTTTAAAAAACTAAATAGCACTGAAAATGTAAAATATCAATAAAATGAGAAAGAAGGTTAATCTGAACATTAAGGTTGAAAAAATTGGAGAGCTGGATAACAAACTCAAGAAGTAGCCTGGGATGGACAGAGAAAAAGATGGTAAGTATAAGGAGCTGAACACATAAAAAGTGTAGCAGAAGTTCTGACATAAATCTTATTACATGTCCCAAAAAGAGGAAATGAAACATACGTGTTTCTGAATTTCAGCGTGATAATGTAAGGAACGCTGGATTCAGTTCCCAGCAAGACTAGTGAAAATTATTTTAAAACAACCATTCAAAGTCTCTGAAAATGGTCGGTGGACACACAGCAAGTTAAGAAACTTTCAAGAGCATTTACTAAAATTTGGTAAGAACAGTGAGAATCTGCAGGATTTTGAACTATCTGCATCCTCCTTTCTCACTCCCAACTCAGCAAGATGGAATCTTTCAGACTGGTGCAGCCAAGAACACAAGCGCCATTTCACTCAGCTCCAGTTGAGGGGCTATCAATCCAGAAGGGACAGGATGTATTTCTCATCCCGCCTCCACCTGTTGCTGAGGCTACATTGCAGGCAAGTGCAAGTGAAATCACGGCTCTTTTCTTATGCCCAGGTACCATTTATGTGGAGAGAGAGATCTACTCTGGATGTGCTGCCACTGAAAGCACTGGGCCCCAGTCACCTTTGGTTTCAGCTTGTAAGGCATTAATTCCATGCTAGGATAAGCCAGCCAAAAACAACGACGACAAAAATTCTGAACTTACTCTTCCCTTCCCCCACACCCCACTGGGCACTCAGTTCCAAGACAAGACTGGGAGTGTCACTTAGAGTGAAGCTGTCATTGTTCCTGCTCCCAGTTTCAAAACCACAGCAGAGATCTCACCTGGAAGGAGATGAAGGCCACAAATCAGAGAGCTCTTTATCTTTTCCAAATTGAACTGACTCCATTGCAACACAGTGTGTACTCTCAATGAGGTAGTTTTATTGTTGGAAGTGACAAAGCAATCATCTAGCAATTAGAGGAGCTTAACAACTAGATATGTATAGGGGAAAAGATAGCCAAAAAGAACCCTGCCAAAACCACTGTTAAAAGCTGACTTCTCAGCAGAAGCAGTGTAGCCCAAGAAGCAGAGTGAATCTATTCAAAATGCTAAAAGAAAGAAACTTAACCAATCCAATATTTAGTGCAAAGTATGTTTCAAAAGCAAAAGAAAATTGGAAGTATTCCCAGATAAACATAAACAGATAATTTGTTGCTAACAGACAGACCCTCCTTACAAGAAATGCTAAAAGAAGTTCTTTAGGTTGAAAGTAAGTGACCCAGATGGCAATTCAATTCCACACACACAAAAAAACAAAGTGTACTGGTAATGGTAGTTATGTTAAAAGACAGTATAAATGAATATTTTTTCTCCTTAGCCAAGTTAGAAGGCACCTATATAAAAGAAGATATATATATTGTATTGCTGGGCTTTTAACATATATGAATGAAATACATTTTGCTGATAACAGCACAAAGGAGGTAGATGGGAGCAAGGTTGTATTGAGCTAAGAAAATTACTCCAGGCTAACACATATTGACAAGAACAATTGAAGAGAAACAGAAATAGTAAATTAATTTAATATGATAAAATCTATAAATACACACTTGTTCTCTCAGCAACCTTAATGATATTAAATTATATAAAGTAATAATTATAGCAGTGTATTTTGGGTTTGTAACATTTAAATTTTAATATGTATAGCAACACAAAACGAGAAAAGAAATAGAGCTACACAAGAGTAGTGTTTCTAAATCTCACAAGAATTAATATAAATCTGAAGCTGATTCTGATAAGTTACAATGTATGTAGTAAGCCCTAGAGCAATCATTAAGGAAACTTACACACACACATATATATATATTTAAAGAAATTGAAATGCTACCTAGGTAATATTGATTACTAAAAAACAAAGCAGTAAAGGAGGAAAAAAAGAACAAAAACAAGATACATGGAAAACAAAAGAAAAATTAAATATAAGTAATAACATTAAATATGACCAGATTAAACAATCAAAAGGCATTGTGTGTCAGACTGGATTGAAAAAAAAAAGATCCAACTATATGTGGTATACAGGAGACATACTTTATTTAGATTCTAAATACAAAAAGAGTTAAAGGAATCAAGTGCAATGGCTCACACCTGTAATCTCAGCACTTTGGTAGGCTGAGGTGGGAGGATCATTTGAAACCAAGAGTTTGAGACCAATCTGATTAACCTAGTGGGACCCCCATCTCTACAAAAAGATTTTTAAAATTAGCCAGATGTGGTGGCACACGCCTGTAGTCCTAGCTACTTGGTAAAGTGAGATAGGAGAATTGCTTGAGTTCATGAGTTTGAAGTTTCAATGGGCTAGGATCACACTAATGCATTTCCGCCTGGGTGACAGAATGAGACCCTGTATCTTTTTTAAAAAAGGAAAAAAAAAAAAGGAAAGATACCATGCAACCAGTAACCACAAGAAAGAGAGTGATGATAATAGTGTCAGGAAAAATTAAAAATCTTAAAATGTTGCTGGATACAAAGAGGGACACTGTATAATGATCAAAGGGTCAATCCATGAGGAAGATATAAAAGTTATAAACATATATACACATAATTGCAAGCCATTACAGTACATGAAGCAAAAACTAGGATAGATGAAAGGAGAAATATGTAAGTCAACAATAATAGTTACAATTTTTTTTTTTACCTTTTAGGTTCTGGGTACACAGGTTTGTTAAATAGGTAAACCCGTGTCACACAGTATCATCACCCAGGTAGTAAACCTGGTACCCAATGGTTATTTTCTCTGCTCCTCACCCCCTCCCACCCTCCACCCTCAAGTAAGCCCCAGTGTCTGTTGTATCTTCTTTGTGTCTGTTAGTTCTTATCATCTAGCTCCCACTTATAAGTGAGAACATGTGGTGTTTGGTTTTCTGTTTCTGTGTTACTTTACTAATGATAATGGCATCTAGCTCCATCTATGTTCCCACAAAAGACACAGTCTCGTTCTTTTTAATGGCTGCATTGTATTCCATGGTACATATGTACCACATTTTCTTTGTCCATTCTATCATTAGTGGGCATTTAGGTTGATTCCATGTCTTGGCTGTTGTGAATAGCACTGCATGTGTCTTTATGGTAGATTGATGTATGTTCCGCTGAGTATATACCTAGTAATGAGATTGCTCGGTCAAATGGTAATTCGGATTTTAGCTCTTTGAGGAATCACCACACTGCTCCCCACAATGGTTAAATTAATTTATACTCCCACCAGTGTATCAACGTTACCTTTTCTCCATACCTCGCCAGCATCTGTTTTTTTTTTAACGTTTTAGTAATAGCTATTCTAACTGCTGTGGGCTGGTATCTTGTGGTTTTGATTTGCATTTCTCTAATGATCAGTGCTATCAAGCTTTTTAAAAATATGATTGTTGGCCACATGTATGTCTTCTTTAGAAAAGTATTTGTTCATGTCTTTTGCCCACTTTTAAATGGGGTTGCTTGTTTTTTTATTGTAAATTTGTTTAAGTTTCTTACAGACGCTGGTTAGTAGACATTTATCAAATGCATAGTTTGCAAATATTTTCTCCCATTCTATAAGTTGTCTGTTTATTCTGTTGATAGTTTGTTTTGCTGTGCAGAAGCTCTTAAGTTTAATTAGATCACACTTGTTAATTTTTGCTTTTGTTGCAATAGCTCTTGGTTATCTTTGTCACGAAATATTTGCTCATTCCTATGTCCAGGATGGCATTGCCTAGATTGTCTTCCAGGGTTTTTATAGTTTTGAATTGTACATTTAAGTCTGTAATCGATCTTGAGTTGATTTTTGTGTATGATATAAGGAAGGGGTCCAGCTTCAATCCTATGCATATGACTACCAGTTATCCCAACACCATTTATTGTATAGGGAATCTTTTCCCCATTACTTGTTTTTGTCATCTTTGTCAAAGATCAGGTGTTCATAGATATGCAGCCTTATTTCTGGGCTCTCTATTCTGTTCCATTGGTCTATGTGTCCATTTTTATACCAGTACTATGCTGTTTTGGTTACTGTAGTTTGGAGTATAGTTTGAAGTTGGGTAACATGATGCCTCCAGCTCTTTGCATAGGATTGCGTTGGCCATTTGGGCTCTTTTTTGATTTCATGTGAATTTTAGTTGTTGTTGTTGTTGTTGTTGTTCTGTGAAGAATGTCATTGGTAGTTTGATAGGAATAGCATTTGATCTATAAATTGCTTTGGGCAGTGTGGTCATTTTAATGATACTGAATACTTGCTATTTATGAGCATGGAATGCTTTTCCATTTGTTTGTATCATCTCTGATTTCCTTGAGCAGTGTTTTGTAATTCTTGTGGAGATCTTTTACTTTCCTGGTTACCTGTATTTCTAGGTATTTTATTCTTCTTGTTGCAGTTGTGAATGGGATTGCATTCCTGATTTGGCTCTCTGCTTGACTGTTGTTGGTGTATAAAAATGCTAGTAATCTTTGTACGTTGATTTTGTATCCTGAAATTTTGCTCAAGTTGTTTATTTGGTGAAGGAGCTTTTGGACAGAGACTTCGGGGTTTTCTATATAGTCATGTCATGTGCAAACAGATAGTTTTACTTCCTCTCTTCCTATTTAGATGCCCTATATTTCCTGCTTTTGCTTGATTGCTGCAGCCAGGACATCCAGTACTATGTTGAATAGGAGTGGTAAGATAGGGCATCTTTGTCTTGTGCCAGTTTTCAAGGGGAGTGCTTCCAGCTTTTCCCCATCCAGTATGATATTAGCTGTGGGTTCATCATAGATGGCTCTTATTATTTTGAGGTATGTTCCTTCAATACCTAGTTTATTGGGAGTTTTAACATGAAGGGATGTTGAATTTTATCCAAAGCCTTTTTCTGCATCTCTTAATGTAATCATGTGGGTTTTGTCTTTACTTCTGTTAATGTGCTGAATCACATTTATTGATTTACATATGTTGAACCAACCTTTCATCCCAATAATAAAACCAACTTGAATATGGTGGCTAAGCTTTTTGATGTGCTGCTGGATTCAGTTTGCTACTATATTGTTGAGGATTTTTGCGTCAATGTCCATCAAAGATATTTGCCTGAAGGTTTCTTATTTTGTTGTGTTTCTGCCAGGCTTTGGTATTAGGATGACACTGGCCTCATAAAATGAGTTGGGGAGGAGTTCCTCTTCCTCAGCTTTTAGAATAGTTTCATTAGAACTGGTACCAGCTTTTACTTACCCATCAGGTATAATTTGGCTGTGAATCTATCTGGTCCTGTGTTTTTTTATGGTTGGAAGGCCTTTTAATACTGATTCAATTTCAGAACTCTTTATTGTTTTGTTCAGGAATTTAATTTATTCCTGGTTCAGTCTTGGAAGGGTGTATGTTTCCAGGAAATTATCTATTTCTTCAAGATTTCCTAGTTGTGCCATAGGGGCATTTGTACAATCTTTGAGGTTTTCTTTTTCTATTTCTGTGGGATTATTGGTAATGTTCCCTTTGTCATTTCTGATTGTATTTATGTGGATATTCTGTTTTTCTTTATTGGTTTAACTAGTAGATTATCAATCTTAGTTTTTCTTTCAAAGAACAAATTTCTGGATTTGCTTATGTTTTGTATGTTTTTTCATGTATCCATTTTGTTCAGTTTAGCTCTGATTTTGGTAATTTCTGTTTTCTCCTACATCTGGGGTTGGTTGGCTTTTGTTTTTCTAGTTTCTCTAGTTGTAATTTTAGGTTGTTAATTTGAGATTTTTCTAACTTTTAAAATTTTTATTCTATTTATTTATTTATTTAGAGTTCAAGTTATGAGACTGGCTAATTTTTATATTTTTGGTAGAGTTGGGGATTCACCATGTTACCCAGGCTCATCTCCAACTCCTGGGCTCAAGCAGTCCACCTGCCTTGGCCTCCCAAAGTGCTGGGATTACAGGCATGAGTCATTGCACCTGGCTAAGATCTTTTTAATTTTTTAATGTGGGTGTTTAATGCTATAAATTCTTCTCTTTTTTTTTTTTTTTTATTGGATTATAGGTTTTGGGGTACATGAGCAGAGCATGCGAGACAGTTGCGTAGGTACACACATGGCAGTGTGCTTTGCTTTTCTTCTCCCCTTCACCCACATTTGGCATTTCTCCCCAGGCTATCCCTCCCCACCTCCCCCTCCCACTGGCCCTCCCCTTTTCCCCCCAATAGACCCCAGTGTTTAGTACTCCCCTTTCTGTGTCCATGTGTTCTCATTTTTCATCACCCACCTATGAGTGAGAATATGTGGTGTTTCATTTTCTGTTCTTGTGTCAGTTTGCTGAGGATGATGTTTTCCAGATTCATCCATGTCCCTACAAACGACACGAACTCATGCTGTTTTATGTGTTCCAGAAATTTTAGCAAGTTGTATCTTTATTCTCATTAGTTTCAAAGAACTTCTTGATTTCTCCCTTAATTTTATTATTTACCCAAAAGGCATTCAGGAGCAGGTTGTTTAATTTCCATTTAATTGCATGGGTTTTGAGCAATTTAAAAAATCCTGACTTCTATTTTTATTGTGCTATAGTTCTAGAGTATGTTTTGCATGATTTTGGTTCTTTTGCAGTTGCTGAGGATTGTTTTATGTCTAATTATGTGGTCAATTTTAGAGTACTTGCCATGTGGCAATGAGAATAATGTATATTCTGTTGGGTTTGGGTGGAGAGTTCGGTAGAGGTCTATCAGATCCATTTAGTTTAATGTTGAGTTTAGGTCCCGAATATGTTAATTTTCTGCCTTGATCTTTCTAATACTGTTAGTACAGTGTTGAAGTCTCTCATTCGTATTATGTGGGAGCCTAAGTCTCTTTGTAGGTCTCTTAAGAACTTGCTTTATGAATCTGGATGCTCCTGTGTTGGGTGCATATATATTTAGGATATTTAGGCTTCTTGTTGAGTTGAACCTTTTACCATTATATAATGCCCCTCTTTATCTTTTTCTGTCTTTGTTGGTTTAAAGTGTCTTTTGTCTGAAATTAGGATTGTAACCCCTGCTTTTTTCTGATTTCCATTTGCTTGGTAGATTTTCTTCCATCCCTTTATTTTTAGCTTATGTGTGTCATTACATGTAAGATGGATCTCTTAAAGACAGCATACCACTGGGTCTTGTTTTTTTTTTTATCCAGCTTGCCACTCTGTGCATTTTAAGTGGGGCATTTAGCCTGTTTATATTCAAGATTCGTATCGATATGTGTGGATTCAATCCTGTCATTGTGTTGTTAGCTGGTTACTATGCCAGCTTGTGTGACTGCTTTAGTGTCACTGGTCTGTGTACTGAAGTGTGTTTTTGTATGGGCTGGTAATGGTCTTTTCTATATTTCGTGTTTCAAGATCTCTTGTAAGGCAGGTCTGTTGGTAACAAACTTCCTCAACATTTGTTTATCTGTAACATACCTTATTTCTCCTTTGTTTAGGAAGCTTAGTTTCATTGGATATCAAATTCTTAGTTGAAGATTTTTCTTTGACTGTTGAATCTCTTCTGGCTTCTAGGGTTTCAGCTGAGAGGTCTGCTGTTAACCTGATGAGGCTCCCTTTGTAGTTACCTTCCTTTAACATTCTTTCTTTAATTTCAGTCATGGAAAATCTGAGGATTATGCATCTTCAAGATGATCTTCTTGTGTAAAATCTTGAAGGGGTACTATGTATTTCCTGAATTTGACTATTGTCCTATCTAGCAAGGTTGGGGAAGTTTTCATGGATGATATCTTGAAATATGTTTTCCGTGTTGTTTGCTTTCTCCTCATCTCTTTCAGGGATGCCAGTGATTCGTAGATTTGGCATCTTTATATAATCCCACATTTCTCAGAAGTTTTCTTCATTCCTTTTCATTATTTTTATTTATTTTTGTCTGTCTTATTTCAGTGAGCCAGTCTTCAATTTCATGACACTTTCCTCAGTTTGTTCTGTTCCACTGTTAATACCTGGAGTTGCATTGTGAAATTCTTGTAGTGTGTTTTTCAGCTCTGTCAGATCTGGTAAGTTCTTTTTTTTACTGGCATTTTTCCTTTCAGCTCCTGTATCATTTTATTCTAATCTTAGTTTCTTTGGATTGTGTTTTACCATTTTCCTGAATCTTAATGATCTTTTTTCCTATCCATGTTCTCAATTCTATTTCTGTCATTTCAGCCAGCTCAGCCTGGTTAGGAATCCTTGCTGGAGAATTGATGTGATCACTTGGAGGACATGACTCTCTGACCATTTGAGTTACTGGAGTTCTTGCACTGGTTCTGTCTCATCTCTGCATGGGGGTGTTCCTTTAACTACAATATAGATTGAATGCTGTTGATAGACTTTTCTGGATGTTTTCACAGGGCCAATGCTTTGTGTGGGGTCATTGTTTGTAGTTGACTTCTTGTCTTTGGTTTCACAAGGGGATATATTAGTGAGGTGTTTTTGGTGTTGAGGTTCTGGGGTCTGATCCAGTAGGTGGTGCATTGGTGTACTGGTGAGTTGGTAGAATCTTGCTCATTTTTATGGCTCCCCTATATTTCCTCAAAGCTGTAGTCATGGTTCCTCTCAAGGATCTGAAAGTGTGGGCTCCTTTCCCTCTTGAGTACTGGCTGTAGATAGTGGCTTGCTGCTCCTGAGCCTCATAACACAGCTCTGGGGTGATCTCAAGATTTATGTTCCCTCCCCAACTTGAAGGCAGCAGAGGAAGAGACTTCAGTAGTGGCTGTGGCCAAGGGTCTTTTGCTTGTCTCCTGGTGGGGGCTCCACCCCAGAGATGCAGGTCAGCAATCACTCAGTACAATCAGCCCAGGATAGATGGTCTATGATGTGGGCCCAAGCTGGGGGTATCCTGTCTGGCAATGAGCAGGAGGATGGATGAGACCCACAGGAGATAGATTGGCCTTCTCTCCTTGTGTCAACTCCGGCATGTTGGAGGTGTGGATAGGGCACTTAAGATCTTTGTTCCTTTGTTAGTCTGAGGGTATCAAGGGCTGTTCCACTGCAGAGGCAGTGGCAGAGAGCCTTTTGGTTTCCCTGGAGGCTCCATGAAACACAGAGCCATCATTACTGGAAGTGTTGAGGCAGTGTGGTGAGTGGCTGCACTGCTGGCCTGAGCCTGGGATTCCACTTGTTGGAGAGCAGGGGTTCAAAGGCTCACAGGGAGGAAAGATTGGTTTCTTTTCTGTATGGTGGGTATGGCATGCTGTAAACTTGGGTGTAGCCTTCAGGTTCTTTGTATCTTCCCCAGACCAAGGGCAGCAGGGATAGAAGTGTTACTGTGGCAGTGGCAGAGGGGCTATCATACATCTGAGAGCCTTCCTCAGGGAAACTCTGGGCTACAACAAGAGATATGTTCAGCTGTGGGTGGGACAACTGTTCTGCATTTGTAAGTGGGGGGCCCTGTCTGGTGAAGAGTAAGGCTGGGGGTTCCTCAGGAAAAGGAGCTGGACTCCTCTTCATTTGGTGGCTCTGGTGTGCCAGAGGTGCCAGTATAATGACTAGGCCCTTTGTTGCTTCCCAAGTCTGAGGGCTGTTAGGACTACCACTGCAACTGTAGTGGTAGAAGGGTTGTGTGTTGGCTCTAGGATTTCCTTTTCAGAGAAATACTAGGCTGCCTCTCATTGAGGTGATCACACAAGGGCAGGGTGGTTGTGCTAGAGTTCCAGGTCAGGCGACTCTGCCATTGAGAGAAATGAGGACCAGATTTGCATGAATAGTTGGACCAATTTTCTGTGAGGTGGTTGCTCTGTGTTGAGGGCCCAGACCAGCTTCTGGTCCCTGCAGACTCCCCAAGCCTGGAAACAGCAATGTTGCAAAGGCTGCAAGACATTATGGCAACCCACCCCTCCCACCGGGAACTTTGTCCAGGGACTTACAGAACTGCCACTGGCTCAACAGCCCCAGTGGGGTGGTGGCTGGAGGGCTGGGCCTGGAGGACCCACCAAGTGAGGAGACATGGGAAGGAACAGGTGCTCACGTAATAGTCTGGCCACTTTTCCATAGGGCTGCTGTGGCATGCTCGGGGTCCACTCTAGTCTCTATTCACCTTATATTTTCCAGAAATATTTACCTGAAAGTATCAATGGTGAAGACTGCAAAAAAGCAAAGATGGCAGCCTGTCCTTCACTGTGGGTACCTTCATCAGGGAGGTACAGACCTGTTGCCAGCCCAAATGCACCTATAGGAGGTTACTGGAGACCCCAATCAGGAGGTCTTGCCCATTAAGGAGGGACAGGATTGGGGCCCTGCTTTAAAAAGCAGTCTGACCATGTTTTTTTACAGAACAGCTGTGCTTTGCTGAGGATCCGCTCCAGCCCCTGATCACCTTCCTCCAAAGCCCAAAGACAAGAATGGTTAAGTTGACAAAAAAACAAAGATGATGGCCCACCTCTCCTTCTGGAAACTCCATCCCAGAGAGATTTGAAACCACCGTCAGCTAGAAAACAACCAGGGTTAGGAGGTTTTGCCCAGTGAAGAGAAACAGGATTTGGTATCCATGTAAACAAGCAGTCTGCCAACTTCTCCATAGAGTTGCTGGGCTATGCTGAGGGAGTGCTCTAGTCCCTAGTTGCTTCAGATTCCCTAGATCCCTAAGGCAACAATGGCTGAATTTATGAAACAACAACGATTAGTAGCCCACCTTTCCCCTGGGAGCTCTGTCTCAGGGAGGCGTAAAACTAATACTGGTGACAGGTCTGAGTTCCAAGCCAATGGGTCTTATACTGCAAAGTGCTGTAGAAGTGGGGCCTGCAGCATGTCACTGCTCAGCCCTCTGGATTAAGCACCTTTCCTAGGGGTACCGATGGGAGTTTAACCTCCTGTTTTGATTGAGCTTCAGCCACTTTTGCCAGGAAGCCCAGGTATGTAAGGCTCCCAAGGCTCCATGTGTGCTTGAATGGCTGCTCTGCCAGACTTAATATAGTTCTGCATATCAGACTGAAGGCTCTGGTAGAATGGATTCATGAGGCAGTCTCCCATGAATTCTTATGAATTACAAAGATCTGTAGGAGAAGCATGGGTTTCCAGGGTCACTCATCCACTCACGCATCCCTGGGCAGGGAAAATTCCCCTGACTCCATGTCGCTCCTCGGTGGGTCATTGTCTTGACTTGCTTTTCCTCATTCTCTGTGGGTCAAGTTGTTTCCTTAATTAGTCCTAGTACAGGAACCTGGATATTTCCATTGAAGTTACTGTATTTACTCGCCCCTTCTGTTCCTCTCTGTGAGGGCCACATACCTTAGCTGCTTCTAGTCATCCATCTTGGCTACTGCCAAATAGTTGGTGATTTCAGTGCCTCACTTTCAGTAATGAATAGAACAATTAATCTGAATATCAACAAGAAAATTGAATACTTGAACAAAATTATACACCAATTAGACCTAAGAAATATTTATAGAACACTCCAAGGAATAAAGCAGAATATACATGTTTAAGTATACGTGGATTATTATCTAGAATTAACCATAGACCATCAAACAAACTTAAATAAATTTAAAGTATGGAATATAGAAATAATTAAAAGATTAAAATAATGGAAGTACTGTAAAATGTTTTCCAGTCACATGGAAAAAACTACAAATCAGTAACAGAAGGAAAATTGAAAAATTCAAAAGTATGTATAAATTAAACAACATACTTCTTAAGAACAAATGGGTCAGAATAAATCAAAAGAGAAATTAGAAAGTACTCTGTGATGAAAACACATACTAAAACCTGTGTAGCAGGTTTTAGCAAAAGCAGTGTTGTAAGAGAAATTTATAGCTACAAATACCTATGTTAAGAAAGAAGAATATCAATAACTGAACCTTCCACTTTAAGATACTGTGGCAAAAGGAGCAAAATAAATGAAAGCAAGAGGAAGAAATTAAATCATTTATTAAAGTTAATGAAATAAAGAATATAAAAACAAAAGAGCAAATGAAAACAAAATCTGTTTTTTAAAAAAGTAACAACAAAATTGACAAAATTTTAGCTAAATCTGTTAAGAGAGATAGGATTCAAATTGCTAGAATTAGAAATGAAATGAGGACATCACTACTAATCTTACAGGAATAAAAAGGATTGTAAAAGAGTACTACAAACAATTATATGCCAACAAATTAGACATCCTAAATGAAATGGACTAATTTTTAGAAACACACAAACTACTAGAGCTGATTCAAGAAGGAAGAGACAATCTGAGTAGATCTATAACAAGGGGTAAGATTAAATTAGTGATAAAAACACTACCCATAATAAAAACCCAAGCCTAGATGGCCTCACACTGAATTCTAAATATATATAGAATATTTAATACCAATTTTATTTACACTTTTCCAAAAAATAGAAAAGGAGGGAACACTTTCCACTCATGTTAGAAGGCCAGTAGTATCCTGATGACAGAATCAGACAAGGACATCACAAGGAAAATAAATTACTGACCTAATATCTTATAAATATGGATGCAAAATGCCTAAACAAAACTCTTGCAAACTGAATCCAGCACATATAAAAATAATTTTATACATGACCCAGTAGGTTTATCCCGGGAATGCAAGGTTGGCTTAAGACCCAAAAGTGAATTAATTTAATAAAGGCGACAGAATAAAAAAAACTGAAACCAAAACCCAATCTATGTGATCATGTCAATAGCTATAGAAAAGGCACTTGCCAAAAGCCAACACTGTTTTGTGACGGAAACACTCAATAAACTAGAAATAGATGGGAAATGTCTTAATCTGATAAAGAATAATTGTTAAAAACCCACAGTTAGCATCATATTTTATAATCAAAGACTGGATATTTTCCCTCTAAGATCAGCAAAAAAGGCAAAGATGTTAACTGTCATCACTTTATTTACCATAACACTAAAGGTTCTGTTAATAGCCAGGGAAGTAGGTATGGTTTGAATGTGTGCCCCAAATTCAGTTAGTTGGAAACTTAATTTCTAACTTTACATATTGATGGTATTTGGAGGTAGAGTTTTTAGGATGTAATTAGGATTAGATGAAGTCGTCAAGGTGGAACCCCCATAAAGGAATTGGTGACTTTATAAGAAGAGGAAGTTAGCACACTTGTTCTGTCTCACCGTGTGATGCCTTTTGCCATATCATGATATAGCAAGAAGGCCCTCACCAGATACCAGTGCCATGCTCTTGGACTTCCCAGCCTCCAGACCCATAAGCTAAATAAACCTCTGTTTATTGTAGATAATCCAGTTTGTAGTATTTAGTTACAGCAAGACTAAGACAGAAATTAGGCAGCAAAAAGAAAAAAAGGCCATTTAAGTTGGAAAATAAGTAAAACTATTTCTATATTCCCAGACAACATAATCTTATACAGTATTTACAAAATCCTATAGAATCCACTCAACAACAACTAGAACTAATAAACAAGTTCAACAAGGTTGTAAGATACCATATTAATATACAAAACTCAATTGTATTCTCATGCATTTCCAATGAACAATCCAAAATGAAATTATAATCCTATTTACTATAAATATTATAAAAAGCAATAAAATACTTAGGAATAAACTTAACAAAAGTGAAAAACATACACTCTGCTTGTCCACTGAAAACTACAAAACATTGCTGAAAGAAATTAAAGATGACACAAATAAATGGAAAGACACTTAGTGTTCATACCCTATAAGACTTAATATTGTTAAGATGTCAGTACTATGCAAAGTGATCTAACAGACTCAACACAATCCCTCTAAAAATCCCCATGGCATTCTTTTTTTTTTGCAGAAACATAAAAGTCCATCCTAAAATTTCAGTTAAATCTCAAAGGACCTTCAGAAGCCAAAGCAATTTTGAAAAAGAGAGAAGTTGGAAGTCTGAAAATTCCTGATCTCAAAATGTATTACAAAACTATAATAATCAAAACACTATGGTACTGGCATAAAGACAAACGTATTGACAAATGGAAAGGAATGGAGAGCCCAGAATTAAATGCTTGTATATACGGTCACGTGATCTTCAACAAGGGTACCAAAATCACTCAGGCAAAAGACAGTTTCTTTAACAAATGCTGTTGTGAAAACTGGATATGCAAACGCAAAAGAATGAAGTTGGACTCTTACCATCACATACAAAAATTAACTCAAAATGGATTAAAAACTTATACACAAAACCAGCAACTATAAAAGCACTAGAAGGAAGAAAACATATGGGGAAAGATTTATGACATTAACTTTAGCATTATTTTTGTGGATATGACATTAAAAGCACAGGCAACAAAAGCCAAAATAGACAAATGGCACTATATCAAACTTTAAAACTTGTGTGCATGAAAGGACACAATCAACAAAGTAAAACAGCAGCCTGTGGAATGAGAAAAAGCACTTGCAACCCATGTATCTGATAAGGGATTAAAAGAACTCTTATAATGTTACAACAAATTATCCAATTTAAAAGAATATAAAAAGAACTCTTGTAATGCCACAACAAATAATCCAATTAAAAAGTAGGCAGAAGAGTTGAATAGTTATTTTTCAAGGATAATATGCACATAACCAACAAACATGCATTGCTGCTTGACATCAGTAATTATTAGAGAAATAGAAATCAAAACCACATTGAGATATCACTTCACACCCATTACAATGGCTACTATCAAAAACAAAAACAGAAAATAAATGTTACTTTAGATGTGGAAAAATTGGGACCCTTCTACACTTTTATTGAAAATATAATATGATGCAGCCACTATGAAAAGCAGTATGGAGTTTTCTGAAAAATTAAACATAGAAATACCATATGATTCAGCAATCACACCTTTGGGTATGTTTCTAAAATAATTGAAATCAGGATCTTGAAGAAATATTTGCACACCCATATTTATGGGAGCATTATTTTTTTAATATATTTTTATTTCTTATTTCTAAATTTCCCTATATCCAAGTACAGTTACAATATTTTATGTTTTAGCCTTTTAGTTCCATTTTTTTTCTGATTTCCATGAACTTTTTGAAGTTTCCTCACATTTTATTTACAATATTTGTGGCTTTGAGTGGGAGACTATTCTGCTATAATGCTGAAAATAGAAGTTGTCTTTTATGTTAGTCTTCACCTTAACACACCATTGATCATTCACTCAAGATACCTCCATTCTTTTCTTTTTTGTTGCATTTTAGGTTTTGGGGTACATGTGAAGAACATGCAAGATAGTTGCGTAGGTACACATGTGGCAGTGTGATTTGCTGCCTTCCTCCCCTTCACCTATATCTCGCATTTCTCCCCATACTATCTCTCCCCAACTCCCCACTCCCCTCTGTCCCTCCCCACAACAGACCCCTGTGTGTAGTGCTCCCCTCCCTGTGTCCATGTGTTCTCATTGTTCAACACCCTCGTCTATGAGCGAGAACATGTGGTATTTCATCTTCTGTTCTTGTGTCAGTTTGCTGAGAATGATGGTTTCCAGGTTCATTCATGTCCCTACAAAGGACACGAACTCATCGTTTTTGATTGCTGCATAATATTCCATGGTGTATATGTGCCATATTGTCCCTGTCCAGTCTATCATTGATGGACATTTCGGTTGGTTCCAGGTCTTTGCTGTTGTAAACAGTGCTGCAATGAACATTCGTGTGCATGTGTCCTTATAGTAGAACGATTTATAGTCCTTTGGGTATATACCCAGTAATGGGATTGCTGAGTCAAATGGAATTTCTATTTCTAGGTCCTTGAGGAATCACCACACTGTCTTCCACAATGGTCGAACTAATTTACACTCCCACCAGCAGTGTAAAAGTGTTCCTATTTCTCCACATCATATCCAGCGTCTGTTGTCTCCAGATTTTTTAATAATCACCATTCTAACTGGCGTGACATGGTATGTCAGTGTAGTTTTGATTTGCATTTCTCTCATGACCAGTGATGATAAGCATTTTTTCATATATTTGCTAGCCTCATGTATGTCTTCTTTTGTAAAGTCTGTTCATATCCTTTGCCCACTTTTGAATGGGCTTGTTTGTTTTTTTCCTGTAAATCTGTTTGAGTTCTTTATAAATTCTGTATATCAGCCCTTTGTCAAATGGGTAGACTACAAAAATTTTTTCCCATTCTGTTGGTTGCCAGTTCACTCTAAAGACTGTTTCTTTTGCCATGCAGAAGCTGTGGGGTTTGATTAGATCCCATTTGTCTGTTTTGGCTTTTGTTGCCAATGCTTTTGGTGTTTTGTTCATGAAGTCCTTGCCTACTCCTATGTCCTGAATGGTTTTGCCTAGATTTTCTTCTAGGGTTTTTATGCTGTTAGGTCTTATGTTTAAGTCTTTAATCCATCTGGAGTTAATTTTAGCGTGAGGTGTCAGGAAGGGGTCCAGTTTCTGCTTTCTGTCCATGGCTAGCCAGTTTTTCCAACACCATTTATTAAACAGGGAATCCTTTCCCCATTGCTTGATTTTGTCAGGTTTATCAAAGATCATATGGTTGTAGATACATTGTGTTGCCTCCGAGGCCTCTGTTCTGTTCCATTGGTCTATCTCTGTTTTGGTACCAGTCCCATGCTGTTTTGATTACTGTAGCCTTGTAGTATAGTTTGAAGTCCGGTAGTGTGATGCCTCCTGCTGTATTCTTTTTTTTTTTTTTTTTTTTGAGACGGAGTTTCGCTCTTGTTACCCAGGCTGGAGTGCAATGGCGCAATCTCGGCTCACCGCAACCTCCGCCCCCTGGGTTCAGGCAATTCTCCTGCCTCAGCCTCCTGAGTAGCTGGGATTACAGGCACGCGCCACCATGCCCAGCTAATTTTTTGTAATTTTTAGTAGAGACGGGGTTTCACCATGTTGACCAGGATGGTCTCGATCTGTTGACCTCGTGATCCACCCGCCTCGGCCTCCCAAAGTGCTGGGATTACAGGCTTGAGCCACCGCGCCCGGCCTTGCTGTATTCTTTTTGCTTAGAATTGACTTGGCTATGTGGGCTCTCTTTTGGTTCCATATGAAGTTTAAGGTGGTTTTTTTCAGTTCTGTGAACAAGGTCATTGGTAGCTTGATGGGGATGGCGTTGACTCTGTAAATTACTTTGGGCAGTATGGCCATTTTCATGCTATTGATTCTTCCTAACCATGAACATGGAATGTTTCTCAATCGTTTGTGTCATCTCTTATTTCATTGAGCAGTGGTTTGTAGTTCTCCTTGAAGAGGTCCCTTACGTTCCTTGTGAGTTGTATTCCAAGGTATTTTATTCTTTTTGTAGCAATTGTGAATGGCAGTTTGTTCTTGATTTGGCTTTCTTTAAGTCTGTTATTGGTGTAGACGAATGCTTGTGATTTTTGCACATTGATTTGATATCCTGAGACTTTGCTGAAGTTGCTTATCAGTTTCAGGAGTTTTTGGGCTGAGGTGATGGGGTCTTCTAGGTATACTATCATGTCGTCTGCAAATAGAGACAATTTGGCTTCCACCTTTCCTATTTGAATACCCTTTATTTCTTTTTCTTGCCTGATTGCTCTGGCTAGAACTTCCAGAACTATATTGAATAGGAGTGGTGAAAGAGGGCATCCTTGTCTAGTGCCAGATTTCAAAGGGAATGCTTCCAGTTTTTTCCCATTCAGTATGATATTGGCTGTTGGTTTGTCATAAATAGCTTTTATTACTTTGAGATACGTTCCATCGATACCGAGTTTATTGAGGGTTTTTAGCATAAAGTGCTGTTGAATTTTGTCAAAGGCCTTCTCTGCATCAATTGAGATAATCATGTGGTTTTTGTCTTTGGTTCTGTTTATGTGGTGAATTACATTTACAGAATTGAATATGTTGAACCAGCCTTGCATCCCCGGGATGAAGCCTCCTTGATAATAGTGGATAAGCTTCTTGATGTGCTGTTGCATTTGGCTTGCCAATATTTTATTGAAGATTTTTGTGTCTATGTTCATCATGGATATTGGCCTGAAGTTTTCTTTCTTGTTGAGTCTCTGCCGGGTTTTGGTATCAGGATGATGTTGTTCTCATAAAATGATTTGGGAAGGATTCCCTCTTTTTGGATTATTTGGAATAGTTTCAGAAGGAATGGTAACAGCTCCTCTTTGTGTGTCTGGTAGAATTCGGCTGTGAACCCATCTGGACCTGGGCTTTTATTGTGTGGTAGGCTCTTAATTGCTGACTCAACTTCAGATCTTGTAATTGGTCTATTGAGGGTTTCAACTTCTTCCTGGTTTAGACTTGGGAGAAGGCAGGTGTTCAAGAATTTATCCATTTCTTACAGGTTTACTAATTTATGTGCATAGAGTTCTTTGTAATATTCTCTGATGATGGTTTGTATTTCTGTGGAATCTGTGGTTGTTTCCCCTTTATTGTTTTTTATTGCATCTATTTGGTTATTTTTTCTTTTTTTTTAATTAATCTGATTATTGGTCTATTTTGTTGATCTTTTAGAAAAACCAGCTCCTGGATTTATTGATTTTTTTTGAAGGGTTTTTTGTGTCTCTATCTCCTTCAGTTCTGCTCTGATCTTAGTTATTTCTTGTCTTCTGCTAGGTTTTGAGTTTTTTTGATCTTGCTTCTCTAGCTCTTTCAATTTTGACGATAGGGTATACATTTTGGATGTCACCTTTCTTCTCATGTGGGTACTTACTGGTATATATTTTCCTCCAGAGACTGCTTTAAATGTGTCCCAGAGATTCTGGTATGTTGTGTCTTCATTCTCATTGGTTTCGATGAACTTCTTTATTTCTGCCTTCATTTCATTGTTTATCCAGTCAACATTCAAGAACCATTTGTTCAGTTTTTATGAAGCTGTGCGGTTCTGAGTTAATTTCTGAATTCTGAGTTCTAACGTGATTGCACTGTGGTCTGAGAGACTGTTTGTTATGTTTTCCGTTCTTTTGCATTTGCTGAGGAGTGATTTAATTCCATTTATGTGGCCAATTTTAGAGCAGGCATGATGTGGTGCTGAGAAGAATGTATATTCTGTGGATTTGGGGTGGAGAGTTCTGTAAATGTCTATCAGGTTTGCTTGTTCCAGGTCTGAGTTCAAGTCCTAGATATCCTTGTTAATTTTCTGTCTGGTTGATCTGTCTAATATTGACAGTGGAGTGTTAAAGTCTCCCACTATTATTGTATGGGAGTCTAAGTCTCTTTGTAAGTCATTAAGAACTTGCCTTATGTATCTGGGTGCTCCTGTATTGGGTCCGTATATATTTAGGATCATTAGCTCTTCTTGTTATATCAATCCTTTTACCGTTATGTAAAGTCCTTCTTTGTCTCTTTTGATCTTTGTTGCTTTAAAGTCTATTTTATCAGAGACAAGAATTGCAACTCCTGCTTTTTTTTTTTTTTTCTCTCCATTGGCTAAGTAAATGTTCCTCGATCCCTTTATTTTGAGCCTTTGTGTATCCTTGCATATGAGATGGGTTTCCTGGATACAGCACACCGATGGGTTTTGGCTTTTTATCAAATTTGCCAGTCTGTGTCTTTTGATTGGTGCATTTAGCCCATTTACATTAAGGGTTAATATTGTTATGTGTGAATTTGATACTGCCATTTTGATACTAGCTGGCTGTTTTGCTCGTTAGTTGATGCAGATTCTTCATTTTGTTTATGCTCTTTACCATTTGGTATGTTTTTGCGGTGGCTGGTACTGGTTATTCCTTTCTATGTGTAGTGCCTCTTTCAGGAGCTCTTGTAAAGCAGGCCTGGTGGTAACAAAATCTCTGAGTTCTTGCTTGTTGGTAAAGGATTTTATTTTTCCTTCACTTATGAAGCTCAGTTTGACTGGAAATGAAATTCTGTGTTGAAAGTTTTTTTCTTTAAGGTTGTTGAATATTGGCCCCCACTCTCTTCTGGCTTGTAGGGTTTCTGTGAGAGATCTGCTTTGAGTCTGATGGGCTTCCCTTTGTGGGTGACCCGACCTTTCTCTCTGGCTGCCCTTAGCATTTTCTCCTTCATTTCAACCTGGTGAATCTGATGATTATGTGCCTTGGGGTTGCTCTTCTTGAGGAATATCTTTGTGGTATTCTCTGTATTTCCTGGACTTGAATATTGGCCTGCCTTGCTAGGTTGGGGAAGTTTTCCTGGATAATATCTTGAAGAGTATTTTACAGCTTGGATTCATTCTCTTCATCACATTCAGGTACACCTATCAAAGGTAGGTAGGTTAGGTCTTTTCACATAGTCCCATATTTCTTGGAGACTTTGTTCATTTTTTTTTTGCGCTTTTTTCTCTAATCTTGCCTTCTCATTTTATTTCATTAATTTGATCTTCAACCTCTGATATCCTTTCTTCTGCTTGGTCAATTCAGCTGTTGAAACTTGTGCATGCTTCGTGAAGTTCTCGTGTTGTGTTTTTTAGCTCCATCAATTCACTTATATTCCTCTCTAAGTTGTTCATTTTGTTATCATTTCGTCAAATCTTTTTGCAAGGTTCTTAGTTTCTTTGCATTGAGTTAGAACATGTTCTTTTAGCTCATGGAAGTTTCTCATTACCCACCTTCTGAAGTCTGATTCTGTCATTTCATCACACTCATTCTCCATCCAGCTTTGTTCCCTTGCTGGTGAGGAGTTGTGATCCATTGTTGGAGGAGAGGTGTTCTGGTTTTGGGTGTTTTCCTCCTTTTTGTGCTGGTTTCTTTCCATCTTTGTGGATTTATCCATGTGTCGTCTTTGTAGTTGCTGAGTTTCAGATTGGGTCTCTGAGTGGACATCCAGATTGTTGATGATGACGTTATTTCTGTTTCTTAGTTTTCCTTGTAACAGTCTGGGCCCTCTGCTTTAGGACTGCTGAGGTCCACTCCAGGCCCTGCTTGCCTGGGGATCACCTGCAGCAGCTGCAGAACAGTAAGGGTTGCTACCAGTTTTTTCTTCTGCTATCTTTGTCCCAGAATGATGCCTGCCAAATGTTAGTCTGATCAGTTCTTTGTGAGATGACTCTTTGGATATACGGGGGTCAGGGAGCTACTTGAGGAGACAGTCTGTCCTTTATAGCAGCTCAAGTGCTGATCTGTGAGCTCTGTTGTTCATTCAGAGCTGCTAGGCAGGTACGTTTAAGTCTGCTGCAGCAGAACTCATAAACCCCCTGTTTTTTCCCCCAGGAGTGCTCGGTCCTGAGGAGTTAGGGCTTTATTTATGAGTTTCCATTGTGCTGCTGCCTTTTTTTTCGGGGCTGCCCTGACCAGCAAAGAGGCAGCCTAGTCATTGTCTGCCTGCAGAGGCTTTGCTGAGCTGCTGTGGGCTCTGCCCAGCTGCCGTGTGAACTTTTCTGCAGTCCTGTTTATATGTGTGTGGTTAGAACTGCCTTGGCAATGGTGGCCCGCCTCTGCAATGGTGGACTCTCTCTGTTATGGCAGGCTGCCTTGGCAATGGCATGCTGCCTCAGCAATGGCGGACTACCTCCATAGGGGTGGAGTGCCTCAGTATTGGCAGACGACCCTCCCCACAGACCTGCACTGTCCCAGGTTCAGCTGTGGTTGTCGTGAAACTCTCAACCCAAAGTGTTTCCAATTGCTGGGTTTTGGTTTTTGTTTTTGTGGGGAGTGGAACCCGCCAAGCCTGATTACCTGGCTCTCTAGCTCGGCTTTTTTTTTTTTAAGTTGAATGGCTGACTCTCTCCCAGGTGTTCCAGTCACCTGCTGAGAAGGTGCCGGGATCTGTGTGATTTCCCATGCGGTGACCCACTGTGCCAGCTGAAACAATGGTGCTGAGATTCATGGTGCTTTTTTGCCTGAGAATCTCCTGGCCTGGCTCCCTGTTTGAGTCTCCTGTTTAATCAGATGAATGGGTGAATCTGCCTTTCCACAGCTCTAATTGCCAGCTTAAAAGGACAACCAGAGCAATATGTTTTGTACGGAGAACCACTGCACCAGGGCATGGGCAAAACAGCCACGCTGGCCAAATCAGCCATGCTGGTGACCCGTGGGGCTCCTCTGCCTGGGGATCTCCTGGTCTGTGGGCAATAAAGATCCATCTGGAAGTGCAGCATCCACTCACCCTATGTGCTTCCACTGGGATCTGCAATCCTGAGTTGCTCCTAAACCGCCATCTTGCTCCACCCCTCCATTTGTTCCCAGGAGCATTGTTAAGAGCCAACCTATGGATGTTCATCAAGAGATGGACTAATAAAGAAAATGCAATTTATATGCAAATGTAGTATAAAATAAAATATCTTTTAATCTTAAAATGTATTTCCTTCCTTTAGCAGCAAGTGTAGCATACAAATGTAGTACAAAATATTATTCAACCTTAAAAAGGATTTTCTTCCTTTTTAATGCAAATGCAAAAGAATGAAGTTGGACTCTTACCACCATATACAAAAGTTAACTCAAAATGGATTGAAAACTTAAACATAAGACCAACAACTATAAAAGAAGCAAATCCTTTTTAAGGTTAGATAATACTTTATTTTATACCACATTTGCATGCTTACCTCTGTTGCTAAACTGTTTGCTTAAAAATTGTTAGGATGATAAATTTTACATTATGTGAGTTTTGCTATAATCTTAAAAAAGTTTTACTCTCAAAACTATAAAACATTGTTGAAATTAAAGAATATCTAAATAAGTAGAGAAACATCCTATGTTTATTGATCAGAAAAGTTAATATTAAATTGTTAGGTTGGCAGTATTGTAACTGATCTACATATTCAACACAGAATTCTATGGAGAACTTTACAAAAACCATAATATACGTGAGATTTCTATTTTTCTCTCTTAGAAATTGATGTGTCAGAGAGCTTAAGTTTGGATATAGGAGATTTGAACAACATAATTATCAAACTTGATTAAGTAAACATTTTATATGCAAGAATCAGAAAATATCTGTATACATTCTCTCAAGGACATATGGTACATTTACAAGAACTGATGTTTTGGAACTCATTGTCTCAAGAAATTTTTAGGTAATACTGAGTTTTTATCCTCTAATTATAATACAAAATTAATATTTAATAGTAAAAAATAATTTTGATAATCTTATTTCGAAGTTATGAAATACACTTTTAAATAATTCATATATCAAAGAATAAAGTGTCACTGGAAATTTTGATTTTCTATCAAACTAGGAGATGCAGCCAATTATGTTCAGAGGGAAATTTATACTTTTTAATGCTTATGTTTAAAAAGAAAAACAAAAAATTAAGATGTGAGTCCCCAAACTCAAGAAATGATTTAGGAAGAAAAACAATTAAGTTAATGAAGTAGAAAATAAGGAGGATACATTTAAAAATAAGTTACAGGGCAGGAGAAGATATATGTACTATTTATAACTGGAAAAAAAAAACTGGTATCCAGAATATCCAAAAACACCCTTACAAATCACTGACAAAAAGGCAGACAATCAATTAGAAAAGGGAGTAAAACACTTAAATAGTCAGTTTGACAAATGAGAAACTCTGCATGGCCAATCACTATATTAATAAATGTTCAACTTTTTTTAGTGATAAGAGAAATGAAAATTTAAAACACCACATACCTGTACACCTCATCAGTTGAACAAAAAAATAAGTCTGACAACTCCAAGTTTGGACAAAGATGTGGAGTGTCAAGACTTCATACAGTGTTTGTGAGAGCATAAATTGATATAACCACTTGGAGAAAATAATGTGACATTATCCAACTATATTGAAGATAAGCTTACTGTGGCAGTCTAAATCCAGTTAGGAGACAGAAACCCCACAGTAGTCTAAATATCAGACTTAGTACCTGTGATTAAATATCAACTGTAAAATATGAGGAAAGAGTACCCAAGGAAAGACAAACTTGAAAGAGTTTCAGACCTCATTGGAGAACATCTGTTTGGCCACTAAATAGCAAAAAAAAAACCAAAAAAACAAAACAAAACTTCTTATGTAGCCAGATTACAGCTGGTCTGAGCAAACAATACGCAACTCTCTAGTATACAGGTAGGGAAACAGGCTATCAGCAATACCTAGTGTGGCCTGCAATAGGACGCTGGGGATGAAAGTAGGAGACCAGAGCATACCCACACCCGAGAACCCACACAGGAAGTGGCAGCTCTGTGTTGTGAGCCTCTATGCCACAGGGGGCTGTTGTGAAGGTCATGTGGGAGCTTTGGTTTTTATGTCCAGAGGGCTGTGGAAAGGTTATCATCAAGCTAAGGCTGCAGTATTGCAAACTAATCTCAGGACTTAGTGGATTCTAATGGATGTCTTCACATCCACACCTCTGAAAAAAATTGCAAGAAGTTTTTTTATCCTGAAATGTCTCTTCAACATCCTTACTGAAAAAAAATTACATAATGCTCACTTTAAAAGAAAAGTACTTGAGAGAATTCCATTATTAAACATAGGCCATATATTAAAGGGTACCTTTAGAGCTGAGGAGGGATCAATTGCTAATGGAAATTCCCTGAAATTTGAAATGCATGAATTTGTGTTGGATACACCAACACATATATTAAAATGGTGATAGATGCTTTGTTTTAATTGCCCCAAAATGGACACAACACAATGCTCAAAATAGATAAATGATTGTAGTATACTTATATAATGGAATAATAACATCAATTAAAATCAGAGTAGAGCTTGTGCAACAATGTGGCTGAACCATTCAAGCATAATGTTAAGTGACAAAAAGTAAGACACTTTGTAATACAAATTACATAGCTTAGTCAATTCAAGCTACTTATAGTAAAAATACTATAGGCTGATTGGCTTAAACAACAAATATTTATTTCTCACAGTTCTAAAGACTGGGAAGTCCAAGATAAAGTGTTGGCAGATCTGGTCTGTAGTGGAGCCCCACTTTTTGGCTTGTAGACTTTTTGCGGTAGCCTCCCATAGCCACTAGTAAACTCTAGTTTCCCTCTCTTCTTACAAGAATAATCCCATCACGGGGGTTCCACCTTCATGACCTCTCTAAACCTGGTTACCTCCCAAAGTTCCCACCTTTGAATACCATCTCATTGGAGCTTAAGGTTTCAACATATTAACTTCGGGGGAAACAAACCACCTAGTCGATAAAATTGCATGATTCCCTTTATATCAAGTCCCCAAATAGGCAAAACTATATTCAAGGTTGCATATACAGTTAGTAAAACTGTAGAAAAGTAAGGGAACAACTATCATAATATTCAGGATTATACTAACCCTAAAAGGGGAGGAAAAGGGTTATGATAGAGAAAGAATATATGGTGATTGTGGCTTTCAGGGTATGAGAACTGTTCTCTCTCTCAATCTGATGATAGTTAAGCTGATGTTTGCTTTATAAATGCTTATTTATGATTCATAGTATACATATATATAAATTTTATGTGCTTTTCTCTATATATATATTACATCTTTTAAAAAGAAAAACAGTTCATGCCAGGAAACAACAAAATCCAGCCAGGCCCACCCAGAGATTTTATAGGGAAAGTATATCATACATCTTAGGAATAATTCTAATTTTATGCAATTATTTCCAAAGAATACTGTGGGAGAAAGCTTTTCTTTGAATCATTTATACACCAATATAATGATAAGAGGTTGGGCACCATCCCTAAAATTCTGATTTAGTAGGGCTGGGGTGGAGCCCAATAATTTGCATTTCTTTCAACACCATTAAAATAGCCATACTGTCCAAAGCAATTTACAGATTAATGCTATTCTTATCCAACTGCCAATGACATTTTTCACAGAATTAGAAAAAAAATTCTAAAATTCATACAGAATATAAAAAAAAAAAAAAACAGAATAACCAAAGCAAGCCTAAGCAAAATGAACAAAGCTGAAGCTACCTGATTTCAAACTATACTACAAGGCAACAGTAATCAAAATAGCATGATACTTGTATTAGTCTATTTTCGTACTGCTGTAAAGAACTTTCCAAGATTGGATAATTTATAAAGGAAAGCGGTTCAGTTGACTCACAGCTCAGCATGGCTTGGGAGGCCTCAGGAAACTTACAATCACAGTTGAAGGTGAGGTGGAAGCAAGACATTTTCATCACAGGGTGGCAGGACAGTGAGTGCAAGTAGGGGGCATGCCAGCTGCTTATAAAACCATCAGATCTTGTGAGACTCACTCATTATCTCGAGAACAGCATGGGGAAACCACCTCCATCCAATTATCTCCACCTGGTCCTGCCTTGACACTTGGGTATGGGAATTACAATTCAAGATGAGATTTGGTTGGGAACACAGAAACAAACCATGTTGGTACGGGTACAAAAACAGAAACACAAATCAACAGAACAGCTTAGAGAACCCAGAAATAAAGCTGCACACCTACAATCACCTGATCTTTGACAAAATTGACAAAAACAAGCAATAGGGAAAGGACTCTCTATTTAATAAATGGTGCTGGAATAATTAGCTAGCCATATGCAGAAGATCGAAACTGGACCCCTTATACCATATACAAAAATTAACTCAAGATGCATTAAAGACTTAAATGTAAAACCTGGAACTATAAAAACCCTAGAAGAAAACCTAGGAAATACCATTATAGACATAGGCCCTGGCAAATGTATCATCAGGAAGACTCCAAAAGCAATTGCAACAAAAAAGTGGACAAATGGGACCTAATTAAACTAAAGAGCTTTTTCACAGCAAAAGAAACTATCAAAAGATTAAATAGACAACCTAAAGAATGGGAGAAAATATTTGTAAGTTATGCATCTGACAAGGGTCTAATATCCAGAATCTGTAAGGAACTTAAATGAACAAGGGAAAAAAAATTTTTTTAATGGGCAGAGGAGATGAACAGACACTTTTTTAAAGAAGATATGCCTGTAGCCCACAAGCATATGACAGAAATGCTCAACATCACTAATCATTAAACAAATGCAAATCAAAACTGCAATGAAATACCACATTACACCACTCAGAATGGCTATTAAAAAGTCAAAAAATAACAGAAGCCAGTGAGATTGCAGGGAAAATGGAACACTAATACACTGCTGGTGGGAATGTAAATTAGTTCAGCCACTGTGGAAAGCAGTTTGGAGATTTCTCAAAGAATTTGAAAACAGAACTACCATTCAACCCAGCAATCCCATTACTGAGTATATACCTAAAAGAATATGAACTGTTGAACCATAAAGACTCATGCATGGATATGTTCATCACTAGCACTATTCACAATAGCAAAGACATGGAATCAACATTGATGCCCATCAACAGTGAAATGGATTAAAAAAAAAAAAGATATATATACACCATGGAATACTACGCAGCTGTAAGAAAGAACAAAACAATGTCTTTTGCAGCAGCAAGGCTATAGCTGGAGACTATTATCCTAAGTAAACTAAAGAACAGAAAACCAGTTTCTCACTTATAAGCAGGAGCTAAACATTGAGTACACATGGATACGAAAAAGGGAACAACTGATGCCAAGGCCCACTTGAGGATGCAGAGTGAGAGAAGGGTGAGGATCGAAAAACTACCTCTTAGGTACTATGCTTATTACATGAGTGATGTTATAATCTGTACACCAAACCCCATGACACACAGTTTAGCAATGTAACACACTTGCACATGTACCCCCAAACCTAAAACAAAAGTTGGAAAGAAAATACCAAAGCACACATTCACAAAAGAAAAAGATACTAAAGATAACCTAAATAAACAGAGGTCTTCATAGATGGAAAGGCTAAAGTTAAAAAAATCTTTTATCCTTAATATAAACTATCCAATACAATTCCAATTAAAAAGTTTGAAGAGATAAGCCTTTTAATTTTTTTTTAGTATTTCATAACTAAACCAATTTTAATAGCACTGGAGGAAGATTAATGAAACTTGAAAATTAAAAGGGATACAGAATCCTAATGACACTTTGACTATCTTATAAAGAATCAGACATCAGGCACACAAAACTGCCACATTTTAGATTCTTGGCTACTTGTATTTTGCTAGTTTTTTCTATGATTATTAACTATAAAACCCATAAATGAGCTTTTATTAGGAATCAAAGAAAGGGCTACGGAGGCTACCTCAACGTCCTTTGCCAGGTGTAGGAGTTGAAAGAAAAAAAAAGGACAATAGGATAGAAGTTTAAAAATGGGAGTTTCTTTGTTTGTTTGTTTGTTTGTTTTTGATAATAGCAGCTATAAGGGCAAAGGAAAAAACTGAGTCTCAAGGGTTGGCCACAAAGAAGAATGAGAATATGAGGAACCCATATGGGCCTGAAGAAGCTTGTGACATTTTCTCGAAGGCTCTTTATAGCCAATGCCATCACAATACAAATAATTTTAAAACTGAAGAAAAACAAAGGTAAGTAAGCTAATTTGACTGATTGTAGAAATTACTCTCTATGTTATGATCAAGTTCTAAATTTGTTTCTGAATTTTCTAGCTGCTAGAAAAAACAAAAAGGAAAATATGACAAGCATTACAGTGTTCAAAAGTGGAAATGAGGCAACATGTTAAGTTCACATGAAATCCCTAAGTAAAATGTATAAGAAATAGCTCTCAGTCTGGATTCTTACAGGCAAGGAACAGGTGCCATCTCCAGCTGAGTTAAGCAAAAAACTAATTCACTAAACAGATATTGCAATAGCTCACAAAATCAACTAGGAGGAACAGAAGTACAGGGTCAAGGCTAAGCCACTAGGAAAGACACACTGAAGCATGTTTTAGAATTGATCTGGAGATAAAACAGTTTCCTCCAGTGCCACAGATACTACCATTCCCACCTGCAAAGCTAGCGTCTCCTGAAACCCTTGTTTCCTGTAGCTCATGAGCCAGATCCCATCTGGTAGCTTTCAGTTCAAGAGTCTGAAGTCACATGCCTATGCCTTACCTGCAAAAGAGGAAGATAAGTATTATTTTTAGTCCTATAATGGATCATCCACCCCTGTCATCCAAATCACATGTTTGCAATACTGGAAATTCCCCAAACATGAAAAGTAGTTATACTGGTAGGCAACCAAAACAACATAACAAATGTTGTGACAATAACCATACGTCATCCACTTTCAAGTTTTCTGCATAACCAATCCTTAGAGGGATTTAAGATCACAAATTGTTACTTGTGCCCTTATGAGCTTTCTGACTCAACTATTCTCAATCCAATAATGTAGTTATAATTCTACCGTTTTTTTACTGTTTTCATTCAGGGTTTTTAATACATCCATATATGTAACTTTCTTGGATCAATTTAACTTGATCAAGGTTGTTCTGGGATCTACCAGAATAGAACCCAGAATGCCTGGAGATGTGGATAGAATAGAAAATCCTTTTTATTACCTTTAAGGGCTGTTATGAAAAACTGAATTCACCACTTAGAAGAGCAAATGATTAGGGTAAGAACATACATATCAACATATTATGCTTTTTTACTTTAAAATGAAACTATCTTCTATATAAATAGAAATTCCCACCAAAATGTAAAGAATTTAAAAGGTAAATTGTAAAAATTATAAAAATGCACTGTGGAATGATTAATTCAACTAAATGTACAACTATCTGAAAATGAGGCTGTGTTGTCTTCTCCTTAAGTATAGTGAACACAAATGAGGAAGGAGGATTGGAGGATTTCCTGCTTCTTTCTGTAGCACTGAATAGGGTCTGATTTGTTAGATGACTTCAATTGCAGGATATTTTAGAAGGTGGATACGTGGACTATACTGTCCAGCTGCCAGTGAGTCTGGGGGAGGCATGCTTAAGCTTGCTGCAAAATGATGATCCTTGGCTTTTGTGAACAAGTTATCCTGAAATATATAACACAAGATAAAAAAAATCTTCATGTCCAACTCGGAAACATCTTTTACTGATAATATGTGGAATTAGAAGAAAATGCTTCTGGATAGGAGGAGATGGAAAATATTGAACAGTCATTGGGAGAAGAAAGTCCTTTTCAGCTTCTTGCATTGCTGCTGCCTGTCCCAGGGACACACTGAGCTACCGCCCGGTAATACTAAAACCACTTCTCTGCTGGTCTTGTTCTGTGTGAGTCACTTCCTGAAAATATTGAACAGAGTCATTGGGAGAGGAGTGTTTTTCAGCTTCTCACATTGCTGCTCCTGTTCCAGAGATACCCTGAGCTACCTGCTATAATGAAATGGGGAAAGTTCCCTTGTCTCCCTGGGTGTGTGATGAGGGACTGGCTCACTTCTTCAGTGCTCTGCTGCTCAGACCTCTAGGGGAGCATACAGATGGGCAGTTTGTGGAGCTCCGACCCCACGACAGTGTCTAAGGGTGGATATTTTCAGCTGCTGAAGCGCCAGTGGGCATGTGTTACAGGGTGCTCTTTTAGTTTAGCCATCTGTAGGCAGCTTATGTTAGCTCAATTAGACCCCCTTTCTTATCACAAGGACAGAGAGATTTCTGTATCCCAGGTTCTTGTCTTGACGTACTGGAAGAATCACACATGGACTTGGAGAAATAGTGCAAGGTTTTATTAAGTAAAAGTAACTCTCAGCAGATGGGGGAGCCAGAAGGGAGATGGTTTTCCCCTGGAGTCAGGCCACTCTGTGGCCTGGGCGTCCAGGGCTCTCCTCAGACTGCCCGGCCAAATTCCACATTGTTCTGCTGGTGGGCACGTGCCTGCTCTTCTCCACGTCAAGCCGCCTGTGTGTCTGCTTGCTAGGGTGTGTGTGTGTTTGTGTGTGTGTGTCTGTGTGTGTGTGTGTGTGTGTGTATGTATGTGTGGTGGGGGGTGGGGAGTGGGCACAGGATGGGGGTGTGGAGCGGCAAGCTAGGGTGATCTTGGGAAATGCAACGTTTGGGCAGTAAAACAAACAAGCCTGTCCTCACTCAGGTCCAAGGGGGTGGAGCCCTAGTCAGGGACTACACCCTCCTCTACCCAGCACTTCCCTTCCCTGCTTCCGTATCATTTAAAGGGACCAGGTTTTTCCCTTCTTAGCACTCCCGTATCAGTAACATCATCAAAACCACTTCTCTGCTGGTCTTGCTCTGTTGAACCCTTACACTGTATAAGTCACTTTCTACCACCAATGCAGACAGGCCTCAGGAATAGAACAGCATGAACAAATTATCATGACTCACTAAAAAGAAAAATATATCAGCCAGTATGAGACAGAAAACAGGGCAAAAAGAGATTTATCTGATTCATGAAATTGTTTTAGTCGTTGTTGCTGATTAGTAAGTTTTTTTAAACACCAGATTTTTCAGCATGTAATTGACATCATTAAGGTCAACATACTTTGTTCAGGGATTATAATTTTATGGTGGAAAATGTCCAAAATTGCTTATAGCTATTAGCATTAAGTTTTTGCCTACTCATTATTCCTTAGGGAATATGAAATGGGAGAAGTGTTCTCTTACCCTTCTTGCAGGGCGTGTGGCGGGGGATGGCTCACTTTAGTGTCCCACTGCTCAGACCCCTAGGGGGAACCTTGCAGACAGGCAGGCCATGGGGAGCATTTTTTGGCCTCTGACTTCATGGCAGTGTCCAGAGTTGAGTGTTTACAGCTCCTAATGCCCCAGTGGGCATGTGTTACAGTGTGCTCTTTCAGTTTTGCCATCTGCAAGCAGCTTGTGTTAATCAGTTTAATTAGACCCTCCACCTTTTGCAAGGACAGGGGCTTTTCTGTATCCCAGGTTCCTGCCCTAGTGTATTAGAAAAAGCAGATCACACAGGTGGGCTTGGAGAATGAGTGCATAAGAGCAAGGTTTTATTGAGTGGTGGAAGTAGCTCTCAGCAGATGGATGGTGAGCCAGAAGGAGAATGGAGTGGAAAGGTAGTCTTGCCCTGGGGTGGGGCCGCTCTGCAGCCAGACTGTCCTCTAACCAGATCCAACCAAATTCTGCATCTCTTGCTATAGATGGCCTGCTGGTGTCTGTGTGCTCTAAACTCCTCTGCTCCTCTGAGCATCCAGTTGCCTGTCTGTGTGCCTGCTAGGGTTTCAGGGTTTTTATAGGCACAGGATGGGGGGGTAGGGGTGGTGTGTGGCAGACTGGAGGGGTATTGGACAATGCAGCAGTTGGGAGTGAAAACAGGAGTACCTGTCTTCACTTAAGTTTGTGGACACAAGCCCAAGGGTGGAGCCCTCACCAGGAACCCCACCTTTCTCTACCCAGCACTTCCCTGCCCGCTTTGGGTATCAAATAGACTACCTTTTAAACATAAGGCAATAAATTAAAAGCAGCGTACACTGAAAATAAGTTTAAGTTAGCTATGTTTCTCGCCTCCAAATTTACAAAACACACAAACATGCATAATATCACTGCCTTTTTCAGGAACATGGAAGACTAGAAAACATAAACATTTTTTACTACAAGAAGTTAGAAATGCTGAACAAAAAATGTCACAAACATTCTGTTAAGTGCATAGGTGAGAGTTCAGTAAAATGAAATAATTCCCAGGTGACCCCAAACAAGTAGAAAACAGCACTAAGAGAGTAAGAAGGAGAAGAAATAAGTAAGAAGTAAGAAGGAGAGTAAGAAATCTTGATATTAGGAATCAAGATTTGGATTATACCAGCTGCTCCCTGTTGGAGACAAGACTTTTCGAGACTAAGAAAACAAGGACTCAGAATTGAAACCCCCACACAGAATCAGATCATTTGAAGAGCTATACACTGATGGCTGGGAGGTCCTAGAAGATATTGCAAAGGGAGATGGCAACACTTATGTTACCACAGTGGCTTTTGGTGGGGAGAAATATTTTGTATAAAAGTCTGCTTTCAAATGGGTTTGGTATTTATTTTAGTTACATGGTATGAGTACCTTCAAGCTAAGAAATTAACTGAATAACTGGTTACAAATTGGTAGTATTTTTGTGAGGCCAGAAACAAACAGAAGCAAAACTTTCTGAAAGAATTCACCTAAAACCCAGACTATACAAGATTTGTTTTCTTTTTTTTTTTTTTTTTTTTTTTCATGAGACAGAGTTTCACTCCTGTTACCCAGGCTGGAGCACAATGGCGCGATCTCAGCTCACCACAACCTCTGCCTCTTGGGTTCAGGCAATTCTCCTGCCTCAGCCTCCTGAGTAGCTGGGATTACAGGCACGCGCCACCATGCCCAGCTAATTTTTTGTATTTTTAGTAAAGACGGGGTTTCGGCATGTTGACCAGGATGGTCTCGATCTCTTGACCTCGTGATCCACCCACCTCGGCCTCCCAAAGTGCTGGGATTACAGGCGTGAGCCACTGTGCCCGGCCCTTACACAAGATTTCCGTAGGGAAAGCACTACTTAAAATGAACTCATCTTCCAAAATACAAAACAAAAGGGAACAATCTTTGTTGCACACATGTTAGCAGAAGAAGAGATAGAATTATCAGCTCAAATTTCCAAATAAGGATAAGATGTCAAAGCAGGAAATGAAAACGAGATAAAAAGAAAAGCCAGGCGCGTGGCTCACACCTGTAATCCCAGCACTTTGTGGGGCTGAGGTGGGTGGATTGCCTGAGGTCAGGAGTTGAAGACCAGGCTGGCCAACATAGTGAAACCCTGTCTCTAATAAAAATACGAAAAAATTAGCCAGGCATGGTGGTGCATGCCTGTAATCCCAGCTACTTGGGAGGCTGAGGCAGGAGAATTGCTTGAACCTGGGAGGTGGAGGTTGCAGTGAGCAGAGATCACACCACTGCACTTCAGCCTGGGCATCAGAGCAAGACTCCATCTCAAAAAAAAAAAAAAAAAAAAAAGAAAGAAAAGAAAAGAAGTGTCTTTAAAATATACTTTAGAAAAAAAGTAGAATTATAGAACTGAAAAAATATAATTAAAAATAAAAATCATTGAAACGGTTAAACATCAAGTTGAAGACAACTGAAGAGAGAATTTGCTAACCAGAAAATGGATTTGAAGAAGTTACCGAGAATGCAGGAGAGGAACAAGGAGGAGAGCAGAGAGGAAAGAGACAATGCAAGAGGACTGATGGACTGACATATAATCTATTAAGAGTGCTAAACAGAAAGAACAGAGAGGTGGAAGATTGATGGGCAATATTTGAAGGAAAGTAAGTAAATGAAAATCTTTACCAAAGTATAGAAACACTTAAATACTTAGATTCAGAAAAGAAAATAAGTTCCAAATTGGAGGAATCAAATTAATTTAGCTTAAATTAAAAGCAACTAAAGATAAAAGGATAAAGATTATCTATAAAAGAACATTCATTAGTATAACAGCAATTATTTATGTCAGTAGCAGTAATACAGATATAAATTAATGGAAAGAATTGCCAGAATATAGAGTCAATCATGCCCTTTGATTTTAAAAATAAACACTTTTTGCAAATAAAAAAGATTGAATCATCTCCTTTCAAAGAATAATTTTCAGTAAATTAGCAGAAAAGCCTGGACACTGAAAGCAGAACCCAGTAATTTAAACTAATGTTATATCGTAGTTATTTTCCACCAACTGAGGGTGGGTGATTGTATGAAGGAATGTGGTTGGGTTAAGATGACTGTGATGACTAAGCACAGTGCCACATGTCAAAGTCAATTCATTTAGAGTTTGGATATTTAAACAACAGAAAACCAATGGTAGTCAGTAGTGTTTATCTTGCATTAGGTTCTAATGCATTAACCTATAAAGGCTGTCACATAACGTTCTTTGTTCTTAAATAGTTTGTATATAAGGCTAGGCGCAATGGCTCACACCTGTAATCCCAGGACTTTGGGAGGCTGAGGCGGGAAGATTGCTTGAGCTCAGGAGTTCCACACCAGCCTGGCCAACATGGCAAAAACCCATCTCTACAAAAACATACAAAAAATTAGCTGGGCATGATGGCAGGCACCTGTGCTCCCAGCTACTCAGGAGGCTGAAGTGGGAGGATGGTTTGAGCCTGGGAGGCTGAGGTTGCAGTGAGCTGAGATAGCACCACTGCACTGCAGCCCAGGTGGCAGAGCCAGAGCCTATTTAAAAAAAATTTTTTTGTATGTAATAAACCAGAGCTAGCAATGTGCTTCACATACTTTGCTTAGATTTCAGGGTTATCCTTTCTCATAAATAATATTTGTATGTGTTTTTGTTTTTTTTATTATCAAAGTAATTCCTGATGGTCATAGAAAATTTGAAAGAGATATATAAGTCACAAGAAGAGCTTTTAAATTTCCTTTAATCCTAACACCCAGAGAAAATACTAATCAGCCTTTTAGGACATTTTAAGTTGATTTCAACTTTTTTTAATTCAACTTTTTATTTCAAGTTAATTACAGATTTACATGCAAGTCTAAGAAATAATAGACTGACCTTGGGTACCCTTTACCCAGTTTCTCCCAGTGATAATATCTTTAGAACATTTAGTATAGAAAAACTATAGTACATTCTATGGCAGGCTGTCATAGAAAAAAAAAAAAGAAAAGCTATAGTACAATATCCCACTCAGGATCTTAACATTGATATAGTCAAGATACAGAACATTTCATTCACCACAAGGATATCTGAAGTTGTTCTTTGATAATCACACTCACTTTCCTTCTGCCCCCACTCCTTCCTTAATCCTGGTAACCACTGATTTGTTCTCCATTTCTGTACTTTCATCATTTCAATAATGTTATATAAAATGGAAGCATATAGTATGTAACATTTTGGGATTGCCTTTTTTGTTCAGCATAACTCTGTGGAGATTCACCTAGATTGTTGCCGGTGTCAATACTTTTATTCCTTTCTACTGTTAAATAGTATCGTATGGTATGGATATACCACAGTTTGTGTAACCACCATTCACTTATTGGAGGACATTTGTTTTCAGTTGTTGATTATTGTAAGTAAAGTTACTATAAATAATCATGTACAGGTTTTTTGTATGTCATGTCTCACTTCCTATGAGATAAATGCCCAGAAGTGAAATTGCTGGGTAATATGGTAGTTGCATATTTAGTTTTTTTAACAAGCTCCAACTTCATATCATTACATTTGAAGTAAGTTTCTTATATAGTAGATCATGTTTTTAAATCCATTATGACAATCTCTGTCTTTGAATTTGTGTAGTTCAAATAATATTATGACTTAACCCTGACATTTTTGTTGTTGTTTTCCTCTATATGTTTTCTCTAGTTGTTGATTCTGTTTTCCTTTTCTTGCTTCCCTATGGGTTACTTGAATATTGTAAAACTCTCTTTTTAATTTAGGTACAGCATTTTTGAGCATATTTCTTTGTATAGCTTTTTTTAGTGATATTAAATTATACTTGATATTATATTATATGTACATAACTTATCACAGTCTATTGTGTCATTACTTTTAATGAAATATAGAAATCTCCCTCTTTATATTCTTTTACCATTACCCATTAATAATATAATTATTATAACTATTTCTTGCACATATATTTAGAACCACATCAATGAGTGTTATAACTTTTGCTTAATCTGGTAAACATAACATACAAAACTTAAAAAGAAAAGGAAAACTAATTATATTTATGCATATTTTTGCTTACTATTTTCCCTTTTCCTTCTTGCTGTTTTAAGACTCCTTTTTGTATCATTTCCTTTCTGTTTAGAAAAATTCCTTTAGCCTAAAAGGAGTAGGTCTCCTAGTGACAGATCTTCTGAGTTTCCTTTAAATAAGAATGTCTTAATTTTCCTTCAGTTCTAAAGCATGTTTTTAGGATTCTTGGCTGATTATTCTTTGCTTTTAGCACCTAAAAAATATTGTGCCATTTCCTTCCTGCCATGATTTTTTAAATATATATCTCTAGTTGTATTTTTATAACTCCTCAGTTTATTTGAAATATTCATATGATTTTGACATTATCTCACACAGAAATTACCTATATCTGCCTATACACTTATTAATGCTGATGAAGAATACTCAACAATCAATATTTAAGCATGCCAAATAATAAAACTTTCCCCAACTTTTAAAATTTCTTTTTAAAATAAGCCAATTTATACTGGACATTTGGGTTACTTGTGCATATAAAAACAGTCATATTCCTCAACTGACCATGGATAGATTAGCATACAAGTGCTTTTCTTTCTGGATGTAATTTTCAGAGGCTAAGTGGTTTAGATGGGAGCAAATGAGCTGACCTCCTGATGAAGTAAACTCAACAAAAATCAAGACATATTAAAGGTGCTCATGATTAATTCCATAAATCTTGCTTCCCTATCTTTTCAATATAAAAGTGTGCACTCTGGATGTGTTTAAATTAAAACACTTCTAATCTAGACTGTGAGTTCCTATGGAAGGGGCTACTGGCAATCCATAAAAGGCCCTGGGGAAGAGAGAGGTAGTGCAGGGGAGCAGAGGGCACCTGCCCTCTATCAGGCCATCCACGCAAACTGATTGAAGAGGTAGACTCGATTATCTAAGTCGCAATGGGCCTAGATGTTGACCTAGGCCTTCAAGTGAAGTTTTCCTTCATTATGTTTTATGTTGTTTGTTCTACTATTTTTTGTAATTGGGGCAAAATGAGATGTTCATCTAGTTTAAGAATGCTTAATATACCCTGTAAACTGTCTGAATCAAATATTTTTATTTATTCTTCTCCCAAACACAACTGATTTCCATCTACAATTTTTTTTTTTTTGAGTCGGAGTTTCGCTCTTGTTACTCAGGCTGGAGTGCAAAGGTGCGATCTCGGCTCACCAAAACCTCCGCCTCCTGGGTTAAAGCAATTCTCCTACCTCAGCCTCCTGAGTAGCTGGGATTACAGATGCGCACCACCATGCCCAGCTAATTTTTTGTATTTTTAGTAGAGATGGGGTTTCACCATGTTGACCAGGATGGTCTCCATCTCTTGACCTCGTGATCCACCCGCCTTGGCCTCCCAAAGTGCTGGAATTACAGGCGTGAGCCATCGTGCCCGGCCTACAATTATTTTTTAAGGTAAGAAACAGTAAGTTAGCTGAACGAAGACCTGGGGCTTTGGGTTCTGGAACATTATTACACACTGACTGAGAAATGCAGGGCCTCAGGGTGGAGTCTAGTGAGGCTGACCACAGCAGGGCATGAACCTGCCTCAGTGGGCCTTCTCCAAGAACACTCTGAAGCACCTGACTCACTGCTGGTACACCGTCTCAAAGTCAGAGCCATTCCCATAATAGGGATCGTCAATAATAAATTGTTTTTGTGAATCATAGCTCCCAAGTAATTTAATTTTAGCTTTGCAGGTTTTAACTTGATTCCTTTTTCTATTCAAATCTCTCAGATTGCTTTCATCCATACATAGTATATATCAAACGTGGCAAAATCTTCGGTAATCAGCCGGGCAACGAGGCTCATGGGAATGCCATACCTCTTCATGCATCTCTGCCCTCCGTAGTCAGAGGGGTTCCCCATCTCATACCTGGAAATCGCTGCGCTGTCTATCCTCCCAATTCTCTGAGATGTTTCGATTAGTTACAAGTTTCCTGAAAACTGCTTCTGCAGTGGGTGATCGACGAATGTTACCCAGACACACAAAGAGCACGGACTTGGTAACCTGATCCGCCATCTTCCCGCACGCAGAGGCGCCAAGAACCCTGCCATGATTTTTGATGAGAAATGTTTGGTCATTCTAATTCTTCCTCCTATAGGTAAGGCATCATTTTTCAATAGCTGTTTTTGAGATTTTCTTCTTTGTCTTTAGTTTCTAGATGTTTAGTTATAATGTGTCTTGGCATGGATTTGGGGGGGGGGGTTTATTCTATTTGGGATTGGATCAGCTTCTTGAATCTGTAAATTCATATCTCTTGTCAAATTTAGGAAGTTTTGGGCTATTATTTCAAGTACTTTTTCAGTCCTTCCCTATGTCTCCTCTCCTCAGGGACTTTGATGACAGGAATGTTTGATCTTTTGTTATATGTCCACAGATCCCTGAAGTTCTGTTCCTTTTTTTTTTTTTTTTGGTCTATTTCACTGTATTATTCAAATTGGGCACTTCCAGCTGTTCTATATTCCAGCTCACTTATTATTTCCTCAGTCTCCTCCATTCTGTTGGTGAGCCCATCCACTGAACTTTTAATTTTGATTATTGTGTTTTTCAATTCTAAGATTTTCATTTGGTTCTTCTTTATATCTTTTATTTCTTTGCTTAGACTTTCTAATTTTTTACTGAGGCTTTCTTTTTTTCTCTCTATTTTTTTCAAATCCATTTGTCATAACCCATTGAGTCATTTTTATCATGGCTGTTTTAAAATCTTCATCAACTATTTCTAACTGTCTTACATCTTGGTTTGTCATCTGTATTGTCTTTTTTATTCAGTTTTAGATTCTGGTCTTGGAATAAGTGACTTTTAATTAAAACCTGGACATTTTTGTCTTATGTGATGAGACTCTGGATCTTACTTAACCCTTCTATTTTAGCTAGCTTTCTTGACATGGCTCTAGCAGAGTAAGGGTTGGGAAGTACAAGTACAGGTGGAGGTAGAAGTACAGACAGAGACAGAAGTAACAAGTTCCCCCACTTGGCCTTTGATGACAGCAAAGGATGGGAGCACTTTATAACTGCTGGTTGGCACTGGAAGTTCTGTGTTCATTGACACCAAAGAGGAGGGAGGCTTATTAATAGCAGGTGGGATGATTGTACTGTCTACCTATGCAGTCTCATTACAGCCTCACAAAAGTGAAAATGTAGGCTCCCCACTAAGCCTTAGCTAGTGAAGATGAGAGTGAGAATGACATTTTTTCATTTTCTTTTGACTCCTGTATCCCAGACCTAGAGTTGAAAAACCCAGTGAGCTGAATTGACATTACTTTTCTATGTTGTTTGGCTGGATTAGAGCAAGTATTATCTAAAAATTTTGTCTTATTAGACTGCCCCTTAGTTGGTCCTTTGACTAGAGAAAGCGAGCTTTTCTGGGAGCCTTTTTATTTTAAATCTGTGCTTATTGGTATTTCCATCTTGCTGGGTTTTCATCTCCAGGCCTGGGATATAGGAGTCAAAAATAAAGCTTAGGGAATGCATCACTGTGTTGTTCCTTGGATCCTGAGTTTCTGTGTTGAGCTGCTTTCTTCTTTCTGCATTTCAAAATCTTCTTATGTTTGTTTTGTGTATAACATCCAAGGTCTTTAGTTGTTCTTCCCAAGAGGACTAGGGAAAACTACATCTTACTTCATCTTCCTGAAAGCAGAAGTGCTATTTTATTCTATTTTAGTTTATTGCTTTTTTCTAAAGTTGGATATTATTAAATTTTCTAACTTAAAAGTATATTTCAAATATTTGAATTTGTCTTTTAAGAAGAATAGAGTTTTGTCATTTTACAGCTCTGTCTTCTGAGATGGTTTTACCATTTTATAAGTTTTAGTGTGAGGTTTGAGGGTATATGCAAAGGAGTGATAACTATCATTTGATAATTAACTGTGTGACATAAGCATTTTAGCTGGGTAAGGAGAGGAGTGATGACATAAAGTGGGTGAAATACACTGAAAAGATTGTAGAATCATAGATTAGAGGTCAAGGTAGAGTAATAAAGAGGTGGTGGTCAAAGAGTACAAGTTAATCAAAAAAGAGGGCTTACAGGAAGTGAGAAGCCAGAGAATGTTCATCCACGTGTTTATTAACCCATTAACCCATTTCCTGTTCAGAAAAAAAAAAAAACAGTGGCTTGCTGCCAGTACTCATTGAATTTTACATAAACACTCTTTAACACTGAAGCAAATCTGACTGATTTTCAATGTAAAAATAAGATATAAAAATTGTTGATGGGAGTTCTTTCTAAATAGAACTTGTCTCGAATCCTAATGTAACAGAAATGTTTAGGTTAGATCTACGAATCTACTCTAGTCTAACTCCTTAACCCATTTCCTGTTTGCCTAGAGTATAATTAGACTAGAGTAAAATTATAAATCTACTGTTAGACTAGAGTATAATTATAAATCTAGAGTATTCTTGAGGCAAACAGGAAATGGGTTAAGGAATTAGACTAGATTTGTAGATAATGAGACTAAGCTCAGGAGTGAAAATCATAGATAAATGAGATGAATTACAGAATGGGAGTGGCTGGTGGATTTTAGAAAGGAGGGAGTATATTCTGAACGTAGCAATAAGCATCAAGAAAAAACTAGTCCATCACTACAGAGAGCTGTGGGAGTATAAATAAACAGTGCCTACCTGAGAAGACTGTAAGAGAAGCAGGAGGAAGTGAGGAAATTCCATTAGAGCAAAGAAAAGAGATTTTCCTTGACCACTGCATGATGCATTTTTAACATGTTTTTTCCCCTTCCACAATAAATAATTGCAGGTACAGTTGTGAGTGTGGGCAAATTCAGGTTTTATGTGACCTGAAACTTACTCAGTTTGGAGGACTTTCTTTAAGAAAAGAATATAAAGTTTTTATTTTCCCAGATTTTACCAACAAAAAAGTACGATTATGCAAACCTATTATCCACCTATCTTCCAGTAGACCACTTGAAAGGGTTACTGGGAAACAATTCTCTATGTATATTTTCACCTTTCTGCATGATCCAGGCTTTCTGAGGAAAGAATATTGTCAAACTCGACTAAAGAATTGTTAAGTAGTAATCATGTCTTGGAAGCTAGAGACTGTGTATTACACAGTCTCTGGAAATATTTACAGACTCATCTCCCCTGGAACCATTTACTTACATTCAGGGTCATGAAACTAAAGACGTTTCTGTCTCTTCTCCACTCATGATTTGTTTATATTCCAGAATAAAGATATTTCACCAGTTGTATATAAGCTATGATTCTCATGATTTCAGTGTTCCTTTCCTGTGATGCAACCATTTGCAAACACAAGTAACCATCTGGCTGTCATTGCATCATGCCATGAGGATCCTGGGGAGGGAACCCAGCACTACAATGTTCAGTAAGCAAAAATAGCCTCTTCTTGATCCAGAGATCTTGTGTTCTCTGTAAGAATATATATAATGTATAGCAGAAGCCTGAGCATGAGGGGTCTAAAGCTCAAATTCATGAGCCTCATCAGGAATCCATCTCTGTTTGTTAAAATTACCACTGAGTCCATTTTACGACAGGTTTTCTCCAAACCAAATCTGTTATGATACTGTCAATTATGACACATTTGAGATCTTAAATGTAGTTTATTGCGCTCTCAAACATAATGATGTCTTCCAGAAACTGATGTTGATACTTATTACTCATTCAGTTTGCACTGCTTTTAAAAATTTGCCTCTTCAGGAGAATTGCTTGAACCCTGGAGGTGGAGGTTGCAATGAACCAAGATCGTGCCACTGCACTCCCGGCTGGTGACAGAGCAAGACTCCGTCTAAACAAAAAAAAAAAAAATGCCTCTTTTTAGAACTTTCACTTTCCCAGAAGGTAGTAAGTAGACAGATACTACAATTCAATCTCTCTGTGATCAATTCTGAACAAAATTACCAAGGGAAATTTTTATCTCATATTTTTCCACTTCAATCTCTGTATTCCTCTTCCACCTTCTCTTTCTCTCTTACTCTCTCTGACTTTGAACTTAATTGTTCGGTCAATTTTTTTTTTGCCTCTACAAATAATTAGTCACATTATGCCAAATTCCTCCAGTGCCCTGTTTATGCCAAGATCCTCTAGCAAATCTCACAGAGGCAGGAAGTCAGAAAAGGAAAAGTTAGATAAAGAATGAACTTCCTTAGAATTTCCATGAGATAGTATGTCTTCCTTCCAGAAAGCCAAAACCTTGCTCTATTTAAGCTACCATGGTATAGGAATAATGACTAAAACTAAAAACTGGTATGCACCAAAAGAGAGGACACACTTTATCTGAATGTAAAAACTCAACACATTTACAAAATCGATAATATTCATTCTTGGAGAGTTAATGGGAGTATAAATGAATAATTTTTAAAGGATAATTGACAGCACTTATCAAAATTTTAATGCATGTTCTCTTTGACCCAGCAGTTTCACTAGGTTGGAAGTACAGCCCAGCTGACACCTTCATCACAGTCTAAGAGAATAAGCAGAAGACCCAGCAAAGCTGAGCCAAGACTTCTAATCCATAGAAACTGTGAGATAATAAATATGAGTTGTCATTTTAAACTATGAAATTTGTGGTAATTGTTATACAGCATAGTGGTGATGGCTGGGTTGTATTCAGAATTAGAGCAAAATAAATTGATAAATGATGTCTTCCATGATAAGTCATAATCTGAAATGTTATAAGAAATGATTCTAGTTGCCATTAATATTAGCATAGATTACATTTGGTCTTAAAAAGCTCTTAGCTGAAAACTGACAAGGAGCAACATTATCTTGATTATTTTTGTACCATATTTGGTCCTAGATAAGTTATTATTTGAAGTTATTCTGGGAGAGAGGCCCAAAGTTGTCCTAGGTAAGCGGTGAGCAAAAATCATCCAGTGTAATTTCACCCTAAACTAGAGCTATATGTTTGTGTGTGTACAGACATATATATTAATATATATTTTCAGTTAAGAAATTGTCCTGTACAATAAATGAATTTATGTTTATTTAATATAATAAGTGAAACTAAGAGTGGAAGACAATAGTGGAAGACAATATTCAGGATAAAACAGAATGAAAAATGAAGGTGTCTCAAGAAAAAGGCAAGGATGTGCATTATCACAACTGTTTTTCAACATCTGACTGGAAGTCCTAGCTAACTCAATAAAATAAGAAAACAAAAGGTGTAAAGATTGGAAAGAAAAAAATAAAACTGTCTTTGTTTGCAAATGACATGATCACCTATGTAGAACATCCAAAAGGATAAAAAATAAAATTCTTGAACTAATAAGTGATATACAGCAAGATTGTAAGATAAAGGTTAATATGCAAAAATTGATTATTTTCCTATATACCAGCAATTAAAAAGTGGAATTTTAAATTTAAAATACATTGCCATTTACATTAGCACCCATGAATAATAAAAATATTTAAGTATAATTGAACAAAACTTTTATAAATCTGTGTGAGGAGAGCTACATAACTGATGAAGGATCGCAAAGGGGAACTGATTAAATGGGGGAAATATTCCATGTTTATGGAAAGAAAGCTTTCATGTGATCAAGATATCAGTTTTCCCAACTTGATTTGTAGATTCAATGCAATCCCAGTCACAATCCCAGTGAGTTGTTTTGTAACACTGGCAAACTGATTCTAAAGTTTATATGGAGAGGCAAAAGACCCAGAATACCCAACTTAATATTGAAAGAGAACACTGAAACCTAATTTAGATTCATTTTCTGTAAGCAGCTAATTTAAAAAAACAAAAAATATAAGCTCAGTTAATCACAGGCAGCCAGCTGGGTGTGAGTTATATTGTCTTGAACTTCCCATGAGGGATGGTATAAATAAGGCAATTGCTTAAGCAATCAAATAATTATTTTGATCTGCTTCTGCCTTCACCTTATAAAAACTTGCTCCCTTGGGGATGGGCGCCTGGCTCACACCTGTAATCCCAGCACTTTGGGAGGCTGAGGCAGGCAGATCACAAGGTCGGGAGTTTGAGACCAGTTGCCAACATAGTAAAACCCCATCTCAACTAAAAATACAAAAAATTAGCCATGTGTGGTGGTGTGCACCTGTAATCCCAGCCACTTGGAAGCTGAGGCAGGAGAATCACAGGAACCCGGGAGGCGGAGGTTGCAGTGAGCTGAGATCGTGTCGTTGCACTCTAGCCCGGGTGACAATGCGAGACTCTTGTCTAAAAATTTAAAAAAAAATTTTAAAAACTTTACCTTCAATCACCTCCAGCAGAGCTCCAAACCACTTCCAGTTTGGAGCTATTTAATTTATAAATTGTTGTCTGTTTAACCTTTTTAAAATTTTAGTATACCAAAGTTTACCTTTTAATAGTTCTGGTGTTGGAAGAAGTAACAGAAAGAGACCCCAGACAACCCTTGAGAAGAGAAGTCACTAGGCTTAGGTACCCAGGCCTACTACATTCGATGCTTTCTCACTGCGTCTGGAGGTAACTACAATAAGTCCCTCTCAGATTTGAGCTCTAAAAATGGAAATACAAGCCCTTGACATTATTTGAGCATGTTTTGATCTAAACTGGGTTCTGAGTCAGATTGGACTCAACAGCAACCAGACTTGTCCAGTAGGAGGCCTCAGGTAAGTAAAGTTTTGGAAAGACAGGGAAGCATGGGTTCATCTGAATTCAAGGAGTCTGGGATTCCTCTATCTGAGACTCTAGCTAATTTTATTTATAAAAACTATAGACTCAGAACATATGCTCTCTAGAAAAACAAGTGGACCATACCAAATACAATTTATTTTATTTATTTTTATTGATACAAAATAGATGTACATGTTTTCACCGTACATGTGATATTGTGATTTCCCCAGTGTATGCTCTTGGTGCCATTGTTAAAAATGAATTAGCTGTAAATACTTGGATTTATTTCTGGGTTCTCTATTCTGTTCCATTGGTCTATGCATCTGTTTTTATGCCAGTACCATGCTATTTTGGTTGCTGTATTACTATAGCTTTGTAGTATATTTCGAATTCAGGTAAAGTGTGATGCCTTCAGCTATGTTCATTTCACTCAAGATTGCTTTGGGTGTCTGGGGTCTTTTATGGTTCCATATAGGATTGTTCCATATAGGATTGTAGGATTGTTTTCCCTATTTCTATGAAAAATATCACTGGTATTTTGATAGAGATTACATTGAATCTGTAGATTGCTTTGGATAATTTTGATGTTTTAAAAATATTAATTCTTTCATTCCATGAGCATAAAATATTTTTTCATTTCTTTGTGTTATTTCTCATTTTTTTAAATCAGAGTTTTATAGATTTTCTTGTAGAGATGCTTTACTTCTTTGGTTAAATGTATTTTTACATACCTTATATTTTGTAGCTATTATAAATGGGATATTTTCTTGATTTCTTTTACACACTTTTTGTTGTTGGCATATATAAATGCTACCGATGTTTTCATGTTGATTTTGTAGCCTGCAACTTTACTGAATCTGTTGATCAGTTCTAAGAGTTTTTTGGAGTCTTTAAGATTTTCTAAATATAGGATCATATTGTCCTTGAACAAGGATAATTTGACTTCTTCCTTTCTAATTTGGCTGCTCTTTATTGACTGCTCTGGCTAAGACTTCCAGTATTATGTTGAATAAATATAATGATGCTATATTTCCAGGTGCTAGAGGAAAGGCTTTCCATTTTTTCCCATTCAGTATGATGTTAGCTGTGAGTTTGCCATATTTGGCCCTTATTGGTTTGAGGTATGTTTATTCTATACTCAGTTTTGTTGAGCATTTTCATCATAAAGGAATGCTGAATTTTACTGAATGCTTCTTCAGCATTTATTGAAATGATCACATGATTTCTGTTCTTGGTTCTATTCACATGATCGTCACATTGATTAATTTGTGTATGTTGAACCCTGCTTGCATCCCTTGGATAAATACCACTTGACAATGCTAAAATGCTGAATTTTGTCTGCTAACATTTTGTTGAGGATTTTTACAACTATATCCATCAGAAATAATGGCCTAACACTTTCTTTTTTTCCTGTGTCTTTGTCCGGTTTTGGTAGCAGGGTAATGCTGGCCTAGTAGAAAGAGTTTGGAAATGGGACCTCCTCTCCCATTTTTATTGATGAGTTTGAGTAGAATTCATATTTGTTTTTCTTTAAAAGTTTGGCAGAACTCAGCACTGAAGCAATCAAGTCCTAGGCTTTTCTTTGATGGGAGACTTTTTAATTACAGCTTTCATCTCATTACTTGTTTGTTCAAGTTATTTTATCTTTATATTCAATCTTAATACATTGTACGTGTTCAGGAATTTATCTACTTCTTTTAGGTTTTCCAATGTATTGGTTTATAGTTGTCCATAATTGTTTCTAATGATTCTTTGTATTTCTGTGGTCTCATTTGTTAATTCTCCCTTTTTGTTCCTGATTTTATTTACTTGGGTCTTTTCTCTTTTGTTCTTAGTTTAGCTAAAAGTTTGCTAATGTATTTATTTTTTCAAAAAAACTTTTTTAATTGATATTTTGTATTTTTTAGTCTCAGCTTTATTTACTTCTGCTCTGATCTTTATTATTTCTTTCTTTCTACTAAATTTGGTTTTTGTTTTGTTTTGTTTTGTTCTTTCTTTTCTAGTTCCTTGAGGTGCATCATTAGGTTATTAATTTGAAGTTCAAAGATAATGTTGAATTACAGTGGTCATTGTAAGGAAGTTTTAATCTAGACAAAACTATTCATTTTTGAAGTGGATAGGAAAAGAAGAAATTCTGAATTCCTAAGAATAATGGAATGCAGATTTTGATTATCATGCAGAGCCTTCCAAATGACACAATGTATCAATATTTGCCTCTCTTAAAGTCATGGCCAGATGTAGTGGCCCACACCTGTAATCCCAGCATTTTGCGAGGCTGAAGAGGGCAGATCGCTTGAGCTCAGGAGTTTGAGGCCTGCCTGGACAACATAGGGAAACCTCATCTCTACTAAAAAGAAAAACAATAATAATAACAATTAGCCAGGCATGGTGGCACAAGCCTGCAGTCCCAACTACTCCAGAGTCTGAGGTGGAAGTGTTAGAGTGGGTGGTTAGGCAGACATGAACATCAGAGGAAGAGCCCACTCCCCACCAGTAATGTCAGGGGACCATTAGGTGATGGTCAGGTAGTTGTTAGGCAGTCTCTCTAAAATAATGATTGTTTGCAGCCAGTGCCAGAGGAAAGGCAGTCTCCCCAATACATAGAAAATCCTTGAAGCTGGTGACCAGCAGCTTCCTGATAAGGAGTTGGGCAAGCAGGCTCAAGCATACACTAAGAGGCAAAATGGCAGAGTTTAACTGGTATCTGACCTTCCTCTAGGAACACTTGACTAGTAAAGGAAAATGCCACAAGCGAGCATGCACACAACTTCAGTAAATACACTGTGCATGTGGCCGCTCACAAGTCCTGGCAGGCCACTGTGCCTGTGGACAACCCATCCCAAGGAAAAGTCAAGAAAGAAGAGATACAAAACTCCAGAAGCACGCTGACATATAAATCCCCAAGTCAAGGTCAAACAGGGCATTTGGATTTCTCAGGTTGCCCACTTTTGGCCATCTTCGAAGTTGCTTTACTTTCTTTTATTCCTGCTCTAAGTCTTTTTAATAAACTCTCGCTTCTTCTCAAAAACTTGCCTCAGTCTCTCACTCGGGCTTCTGCCCCTCAGATAAATTCTTTCCTTTGAAGAGGCAAGAATTGAGTTGTTGCAGACCCATACAGATTCAATGGTGCTAACATACTTTGATGCCACATGACTTGGATATGTTCCCCAGTGATAAGAAATCTGTATGCCTCTCCTTCTTTGGCAGGAGAAGAAGGAGACCTGCACATAGTTTTCTTCTTTACTCTCCTACTTACTAACCAGTCCCCAGAACCATTACTGTCAGCCACAGTGGCTCTGCGCCCCCTGGCTGATCTTTCAGCCTACCCTGACAGGTGGCTCACGGAGGTGGGAAGGACCTTGTAGTCCACATCATGTAGACCTGAAACACTAATGGCCCTCCTGGACAGGAGGCTCATCAAGGTGGTAGGGCTAAAGCCTAAGATTGTGCAATGTCTGCAGTATCCTCTGTTTTTTTAAATAGCGTTGGCTCTTTCCCCAGAAGCCACATCACCTATTGTCCTGTTTTCTGTGTGTATTCTGAAATGGCCTTGTGGGCCCGCCACACTGTCTGCCTCAGGAGCAAATCTGCCTTTTCTCTTCTTTCACTTTGTATTCCATGCAACTTCCTTCTCTACCTTAAACACACACTCCTGTTATTTGTGCACCCATGGCTCTTCTTGCATTTGTATGGTAGCAGAGAAACAGGCTCCCTTGCCAATGTGTGTTGGCTCATTGCCAGGATAGACATGAATCAGAACCCTGGTTCTGCCAGCTCCTTATGACTTACCATACTCTTTTCATCCCTGTTTTGCTCCAGGGTCAAGTTTTTGGTGGCTTTAGAAGCAGTTTGTATGCCTGCATAGGACATCACTCTGTGGTTCTTTAAGGATCTCACCTACTTGCTTTTTTTTTGAGTTAGCACTCCATTGGGAAGAGGGAAAATTCTTCCTTTGCCATTTGTGAGCTCTTATCCCAAGCCCCAAGTTCTCCAAAGGTTTCTCTTTATGTCAAAAGAGCAAATAAACATTGCCATTTTGAATCCCAGGGCTGCTATTTTTGTGAGCATATGAAGGCTTTCCATCAGTATTCCTCTCACTTCATCCCACTTTGTCCTGTAGCAGAGGGATTGCCCTGTCTACTCAAGCATTATTTCTGGATGTTACCCCAGGAGGACAGGGATTCCCAAATACAAAATTTTCTCCATTCCTCTAATCACTTCCGTACCCTCCTTAATGTGCATGAGGACTCTCAAAATCATATTTAAAGGGAAGGAAGTCCAGCCCATTGCAGCAGTTGGCAGAAAAACAAGCTTCTCATCTACTTAAAGAGCTGGGAAATGGATGATAAAAAAAGAGATAATCATTTTGTTGCTAGAATGCTCTGAGTGAGAGTCACTATAAGATCATGGAGCTAAGGATATAGGCCACCCCTAGGCTGCAGGTGCAAGAGACAAAGTACCCATGGGGCAGAGAGAGATAAAGGCTGGTCCCAGGCTACGGGCACAGAACAGATTACCATTAGAACAGAGATGAAGGCAAGCTTAGGGGTATCCCAGTAAGACTGGTTCATTCTGAAACTTCCAAGGATAAATGGGGGGCCCCTGTTCACTTGGGTATTTCCTCTGTTTTCAAGTGGGTAATTGTGATGAGGTAGAACAGAGGTTAGGGTACCCAGTAAGACAGGTTCATTCTGGAACCTTATGGATGAATGGGGGATGTCCTGTTTAGGAAAGGATAATAGGGGAGTAAAAAGGGATGCCTTCTTTTTCCTTTTTTTTTCTCCTTCATTCTATCTTCACAGATGGGTAGTCACATCTCCATACTACAGTATAAACCCTTTGGATGCATCCTCAAGAACTGGGAAACGTTTGACCCCCAAACCCTGAAAAGGAAAAGGCTAACATTTTTCTGTATCACAGCCAGGTTTTAATACAAACTCCAGAACCAGGAATCTTGCAGAAAGTGGAAGCATAAATGTTAATATGTTCTATCAACTAAATTTGTTTTGCCACTAGCAGAGAAAAGAGACAATTCCCTATGTACAGGCATTTATGGCCCCAAGAAACAACTCAGAACTTTGTTGGGCTTGTAAACTTGATCCAGTGATGATAGCAGCCATAATCAAGCTGCCCCATCTGGTTGGTTCAGAAGACCCCTCAGTGGGTTTACCCAGGACTCAAGCCCTGGAGGAACCAAGAGTGGAGCTTAGCTCAAGCCCTACCCTTTGGCCCCATTATATCCAAGTATCTGGGCCCTGGAACCTTCCCTTCCCTACCCAGGGTCATCCTCCGGACACCACACCCTTAAGTTATGCTCCCTTCAAGAAGTTAGTTGACCTACTAGAGTTCAGACTCCAATACGCAAGACCTGAGTCAAATTAAAACAGAACTAGGGAAGTTCATGGCGGATCCTGACAAATGTATCAAAGCATTCCATAAACTGGGCTTAACATTTGAACTCACCTGGAGGGATCTCTCATTCATATTAGGATAAACCCTGTCTAAGGGAGAACACAACTCCATTGTGGAGGTGGCCCAACAATTTGCAAATGCAATGCACATGACTGATCTTGGTGGCTACCCCATATGGGCCACCACAGTTCCTTGGGTCAACCCCAATTGGGATTAAAATACCCAGGGGTGTATATGGGCAAGGAATTGCATGTTCCTATGTCTGGTAAAATGAATTGAAACTAGCAGATCCAAGCCTGTAAACTATAATAAAATTTGTCTTAATAGATCAAGGACCTCTTGGAAACCCCACCAGTTTCCTAGAGAGGCTACAAGAGGCCCTGGTGAAACATGCTAACTTAGACCCAAAGACACCAGAAGGGCAACTGGTCCTAAAGAACCATATTTTAATTCAGGCAGCCCCACATATTTGAAGGAAACTCCAAAAAGTAGCACTGGATCCCAACACCCCGATGCCTGACGCCCTCAAAATAGCTTCCTTCATTCTTTACAGCCAGGACTAGGAATAAGAGGAAAGCAAAGGAGAGGTAAAAGGAAAAGCAGCAGATCCAACTATTGGCTGCTCTAAAAATCTACCATCCCCCTCCAGGTTGCCCTCAGAATACCCTCCTAGGTAACTGCCATCAGTGTAGGAAGCCAAGACACTCGAAGGCAAACTGCCGCAGTGGGACAGATAGGAAAAATCCCTGCATGGCTTGCCCCTTCTGTCACAAACTCAGCCACTGGAAATGGGACTGCCCTGAGGGCTGAAGGGCCCCTAGGACAGAATCCCAAATCCTGATTGCCTTAAGCTGAAGGGCTGCTTTGGATGTGGCAGGTAGGACTATAGGTTTTCTTGGGGAAATGGCCTGCTTTGTGCTTATCTCTTCATGGGCAATTATCCTCCAAGGTGATAGGGGTAAATTGGGTGCCCATAACGCGGAGGTTCACTCCTCCTCTTTGTTGCCTGTCAGGGGAAACTGTCTTTTCTCATTCATTTTTAATGATAGCAGAATGTCCTACACTGCTTTTGGGTAGAGATATTTTATTGAGTTTCCAGGGGCTCAGTTTACCTTTCCTCCAGGGCCAACACCCCTTTTTCCAAATGCAATCTTATGCCTCAAGGAAATCACACAAAAGGATGAACTTCCCACAGACTTTTCCATTAATCCAGAGGTCTGAGCCTCAAGAATATCAGGAAAGGTCATAATGACATAACTCAGCTTACAGATCCTTCTAGCTATCCTTGTAGAAGGAAGCTTCCTCTTTGGCCAGAAGGCAAAGAGGGACTTTGTCCCCTAATTGAAAAATGTCTAAAACATGGATTATTAATATCCTGTAACTTACCATGTAATAACCATATTACCTGTTTAAAAGAGCAATGGAGCAATGGACAATATAGGGTATTCCAGGATCTGCAAATCATAAATGAGGTAGTAGACCCATTACACCCAATGGTCCCCAAACCATCTGTAATTCTAGGAGAAGTTCCTCCAGATGATCAGTTGTTCTCAGTCTTAGAGATCAAAGATGCTTTCTTTTGTGTCTCCCTAGACTCATCCTCCCAATTTCTATTTGCACTTCAATGGGGGAATGAAAAAGAAAAGAGACTACAGCTCACCTGGATAGTGCTTCCACAGGGTTCCAGAGATGGTTCCCTTTTGTTTGGGCAAGGCTTGGCTAGAGATTTGCAGGACCTCACTCTTGAGGGTTGAGGGTGTCTCCTACAGTACATATATGATGGATGACCTGTTAATCTGCTTCCCTACAAGAGTTATGAATCTAGCATCTAGTCCAGACACTAAATTTTCTCACGGACAGAGGGTGCAAGATATCCAAGGCCAAGGCATAGCTATTAAGACAAGAGGTCCAATACCTAGGGATAATCCTGACCCCCAGAGAACATAATCTTTATTCAGAATGGATACAGGCCATCGTTAGAATACCTACCCCATATTGCAGACTTTCAGTAATGGCATATGGTGGAATTATTAAGTCCTTATATCAGGTTCTAAAAGAAGGGACTGATAGGGAACCACTTCTCGGGGAAAAGGATCAGAAGCAAGCCTTTAGGAAACTGAAAGCTGCCTTCTCACAAGCGCCAGCCCTTGGGCTACCCAAGCTAACCAGACCGTTTCAGCTTTTTGTAAGGTGTAGCCCTGGAAGTTCTAACTCAAACCATCAGGCCATCGAATGTCCTATAGGTTACTTTTTAAAGAACCTCGACCCAGTAGTGCAAGGGTGGCCACACTGCCTAAAGGTAGTGGTTGCAGCAGCCCTTTTACTCAAGGAGGCCCTCAAAATCACCATGGGACAGTCAGTCTGGCTCCTGATATCCCACCAAATAGGCCCCTTATTGGATATTAAAAGACCTCAATGGATCACTGACAACAAACTGCTAAAATACCAAGTCTTGTCAGAAAATCCACGGGTAACAGTTGAGTGATGTTCCACTCTTAACCCAGCCTCATTATTCCCACTACTAGGAGAGGATAACTGAACGCATTCATGTTGTGAGATACTTAACCAAATTTATGTCAGTGTAGAACAATTAAAAGATCAGCCCCTAGGTTATCTAGATGAATTATGGTTTTCAGATGGGGCGGCTTCGTCAAGAATGGAGCTAGAAATGCAGTCTATGCTCTAGTGTCCCTTCACCAAATCACAGAGGCTGTAGCTCTATCACTGGGGACGGCAGTGCAACCAACCAACTAATCACATTGATCAGAGCCCTAAAACTTGAGGAAAGAAAAAGAATAACCATGTATACAGATCCCAAATATCCCTTCCTGGTGCTTCACACCCACATGGCTATCCGGAAGCAAACGGGGTACCTAACAACTTGGAATACTCCCATTAAGTACAGACCCCAAACCTTAGAGCTTCTAGAGGCTGTTCATTTGCCTCAGGAAGTGTCAATAGTGCACTGTAAAGAACACCAGAGGGGTTCCGATGAAGCTGCATGGGGAAATAGGTTTAGCTGGCCAAAAAGCTAAAGAGGCAGCCATCTCAAAAGATACCTCTGTGGGGACCTTACCCGCCTCTCTCCCCAGTGAACTGCCACTTCTCCTATACACTAAGGAAGAAATAGATTGGGCCACCCAGCATGGGTATGAAAAAGAAACCAATGGATGGTACATGTTGGGAGAACTTCTCCATCTACCTAATGCCTTCCAGTGGAAAGTCATCAAGTGTTTACATGACTTATGCTACCTTGAAAAGGACAGTCTAGAGCAAATTTGTAAATGGGTGTTCAGTGGGGAGGGACTAAACAAAACTATTCAATAGGTTTGTCAAGCCTGCACCTTGTGCACCATAAATAATCCCCAGATGGGGAAGCCCCCTCCATTAGTAAGTCAAATCCAAAGGCGAGGTACACACCCTGGGGAGGGCTGGTAGATGGACTTCACTCAGCTTCCCACATGCCACAGGTATAAGTACCTCTTGGTCTGTGCAGGTACCTTCACAGGATGGGAAGACTCCTGCCCCACAAGGACTGAAAAGACACATGAGATAGCTAACTTCCTCCTAAAGGAACTCATTCCCTGCTTTGGACTCCCCAGGTCATTGCAGAGTGACAATGATTCATCTTTTTTTCCCAAGTAACTCAACAAGTTAGTAATGCCCTAGGCATAAAGTGGTACCCTCACTTTGCCTGGAAACTGCAATCTTCAGGAAAAGTAGATAGAATTAATCAAACCCTCAATGCATCCTCAGTAATATCAGTCAGGAAACAGCAGTCATGGGAAGACCTCTTTCCTTTAACCCACCTTCAGATCCATATTGTTCCTAAGTCTCCCTAGCAATTAAGCCCCTTTGAGGTTTTATGTGATAGGCCATTTTTATGTTCAGATTTATCTACTAGATAAAGAAACTGCCAAAATCACCCAGTATGTTTCTTCTTTAGCAGGCTTCCAACAGGCTCTCTGGGAATATGGGTTACAAACAAGCCCAAAATTTGAAGGGGAAAAATCCCAGCCTCTGTATCTTCCAGGCTCACTAGTTCTCATTACAGCTTGGAAGGTTGAAACCTCAAATTCCTAACTGACTCCAGTCTGGAGGGGCCACTTTACCGTTCCAGTATCTATTCCCACAGCCATTAAAGTACGAGAGATAGCCAGCTGGATACATTACACCTAGGTGAAGTCATGGAAAGGCCCTGAAACACCAGAGCCAGAACCAACACCCTCAGCTCCAGAATACACTTATGATGCACTGGAAGATCTGAAATTCCTCTTTTAGTGAAAACATAAGTAATGCTCCCTCAACATCCTTTCACCTCAGAGTAAGGTGATCCTAGTATTAGGAATTTTACTAACAATTGCTCTGACTGTTATCACTATTGTAACCCTAACTTGTACACCACCAGGAGTTCCAGTGGCAGCTTGCTTTGTGATCAGTTTTTCTCTTTCACAATAACCTTAGGTCACTATGGCTCTGCTCCTGCTGGTCCTCATACTCATCACTTTACTAGCGGCACACTGCCATCATGATTTCCTATTATTAGAAAAAGCTCAGCGATTGCTCCAAAGCACAGGATCCTCTTACTCCACCAAATGATGACTGTGTACTAGCTCTTCCTCTAAAACACCAGGGAGAGCTTATCCAGCCTGTCCCAGAGATTGGACAAGCATAGACATAGAATTATGTATTTCCTCTCAATAGGACCCTAGTATTATTTGAGTTTGCAAATAACCTTCATGCAAAAGCAAAGCAATATTTCCTTGACATCTGAAAGGAACCTCCCCTTTTTGGATCAATCTTTTCTAATATCACTTAAATGGGAATATCCCCTATTTGTGTTATAGCCAGAAGAACAAAAATGGAGTGGATATAGGCTTTCTTCCCAATATAATTTGTAGTGTTACTCTCTGTGTAGAATTCTAACCAACAGACTGATCGAATATACACCCGAAACCAATTCCATTATCAACCAAGATTCTCCAAACCTTCAAATATTAACTTTCTTCAGGGAACTTTGCTAAATAAGTCCATTCAGTTTTGCCAGCAATGCCCAAGCTTATGCAGTACTTGAAATTTCTAGTTCCAGCCTGCTGATTATAACAAATGTCAGCAATTTGCCAACCTCAGCCTCACAGTACAATGGGTTCTATGGGACTAAACTCAAAATTCTCTTCTTTTGGGAAAATGAAACCAAGGGAGTTAATCAGAGCCAAACCCTATGCACCCAAGTGTAAGCAGGCATGACTGTAGCTATCAGCTACCTGGGTGTGTTGTCATCCTTGGCGTTTTTTGGGGGATGTCCTCATCCCTTATTTTATTTTGACATCTCTACTTGTCTTAAAATCCAAGGAGCCTTCTATATGTGTGGCCAATCACTTTACCAATGCCTCCTCACTAAATGGACTGGAACTTGTACCATAGATTATGTATCCCTGGACATCTTCATACTCCCTGGCAGTCTCTCTTTTCCAATACTAATCATGGGAATTCTATCTTGCCCAGGGTGAAAAGGGCTATCAATTAATTCCCCTTCTCATGGGACTCAGTATTATAGCCAGTATGGGAACCAAAATTGCCAGAATCACAAAAGCCTCCTTGACTCCTTGACCTATAGCGAACTCTCAGAGGATATTAGCCAACAATTTTAATGTCATAGCTAAAACCTTAACAAACATACCAAAACAAATTAACTCTTTAGCAGCTGTAGTCCTTGAAAATTGTCAAGGACTAGATATGTTAATGGCAGCACAGGGAGGAATTTGTTTAGCCTTAGAAGAAAAATGTTGCTTTCAGGTAAATCAGTCAGTAAAAATGCAAAACAACATCAGACAACTCCTAAATCGGGCCTCCAGTTTACAAGAACAAGCCTTTCAGGGTTAGTTAGATGGGGAAGGAAGATGGAGATGGTTTTCCTGGGTTCTTCCCTCTTTAGGCCCACTTGTTACCCTCCTACTTTTTCTCCTTTTAGACCATGTGTTCTAAATCTAGTAACCCAATTTTTCTACTTTCTCTCACCTTTAGATGATCAAGCTCCAGATGATCCTCAGTGAGGGATACCATCCTCTCAATATTCAAGAGTCACCCTTCTACAGAGGACCCCTAGACTTCCCATCAGTGGGACCATGGCAGACGTGAAATCCTGCCCCTGTCTCCCTTAGACCTGGCTGGATACTGCTTTCATCAAGCCATGTAGCCGTTCTGCCCTGACAGCCAGCAAGAGGCCAAGACCCACGGAAGAATCACCACCACACCTCTGTCAGCAGGAAGCAGTCACAGAAGACTGACTCCCAAAGAATTGGGTCGTGGTCTCTCATGGGGGGAAATGTTAGAGTAGGTAATTACGCAGACATGAGCAAGGGAGGAGAGACCTCCTCCAACCAGGAATGTCAGGTGACCATCAGATGACTTCTCAGTAAGATCTCAGGAGTTGGGCAAGCAGACTCAAACATGTGCACTAAGAGGCAAAATGGTACAGTTTAACTGGTATGTGGACTTCCTCGAGAAACACTTGACTCATAAGGGTAAAATGTCTCAAGTGAGCATGCACAGCTTCAGTAAAAACAGACCATGTATGCAGCCCCTCACAAGTGCTGGCAGGCCACTGCACATGCGGACAGCCTGCCCCAAGGGAAAAAAATCACAAGAGGAGAGATGCAAAACCCCAGAAGCATGCCAACATATAAAACCCCAAGTCTAAGGCCAAATAGGGCACTTGGATTTCTCAAGTTGTCCACTTGGCCCTCTTACAAGTGTACTTTATTTCCTTTCATTCCTGCTCTAAAACTTTTAAACTTTCACTCCTGTTCAAAAACTTGCCTCAGTCTTTCACTCTGCCTTATGCCCTTTGGATGAATTGTTTCCTTCAAGGAGGCATCAAGCTGCTGTTAACCCACACAGATTCGCTGCTGCTAACAGGAGTATGGCTTGAGCCCAGAAGGTTGAGGCTGCAGTGAGTCACGATCATGCCACTGCTCTCCAGCCTGGCAACAGAATGAGACTCTGTTAAAAAAAAAAAAAAAAAGACTTTTTACAAAAAGCAAAATGATAATGGAACTAAAAATGCACATTGACTGAACTCCAACTACTTCTTCTCTCAATTGAAACCACTTTTGCAAAAATTGTAACAGTGAGAAAATTATGGCAGTAGGGGTGATCTAATCAAGCCAAAACCCAACTTGGCTTTAGCCTTCAAGCTGCCCTTAATTATTCCTAGGCTTAGGCCAAGCTAACTCTGGGGACACTTACTTTATAGTTTAAATGATAGTAGTCCTTCCCCAAAACTCAACTACCTCTGCAAGGCTGAAGGCTGATAAGAGGCCACCAGGCTAGGAGGATAGAGAAGCCTGAATTCTGCTTAGGTATAGATATAAACATTTTCCAGCCATTATTCTGAGGGATCACAAAATATGCAACTTCTTCAATTACTCCTGCAGATAAGATCTCTCTTTTAGAACGTAAGATTGGGCTTTTGAGATGCCTTTTCAGGTTTTTTGTTTGTCTGACTACTGATGGCTCCACATGGACCCACCAATCACTCCTGCGGCCCCATACAGAAGCAACTCAGCATGCATAAAGGCTATTTCCCACACCACTATGACTGCAGCCCCCAACCAATCAGCAAGCGTTTATTGCTTAGACAGCCCCATTCCTTCCCTAAACCATCCATGAAAACCCTAGCTTCCAAATTTCCAGGGAAGCAGATTTGAGCAATAAAATACATCTCCCATTTAGCCAGCTCCATGTGTGTAAAACTCTTTCTCTATTGCAATTCCCTTGCCTTGATAAATGATAAATCACCTCTATCTGAGCATCAGGCAAGAAGAACCCATTGAGTCCTTACAGTATCCTTCTTTCTACCCTTATCTACCTAATTACTCTGAATGTACTAACGTTTTCACTCAGTTATTTTTCCACTTTGAATACAAAAAGAAAGTGAACAGGGGAAATGCCTTATGAAATTAGTCCCTCAGAATAAACCAGCTGGGCTTTCTTTAACCACCTTTATGCCTTATTCAAAATCTAAGCTCAGAGACAATAGTGAAAGGATTTTTTATCCCAAAGGAAAACTCTTAGAAATTTGCTGAAGCTATCCATGCTGAGTCTAGGTATCGAACATGCTTTGCCCTATTTATTCATGGGCACTACCCTGAGCTCAGTAGTTTTTTTAAAAAGCTGGGTTGGGAAGACACAGATCTAGCTGAATTCGTTGCCAAAATATGTTATCTGGCATAAAGATTATTTTGAGAGAGTTCTTTTTGAGACTCCTTCTAAGAGAAATTTGTATCTACAAAGGAGGTCTCCAATTATAAACTTGTTTCTCTCTCTGCATCAGGAAAAGGAGGAGGACTAAATAACCAGGCACTCTTAATCAATAGAGGAGTTTAATCTGAGTAACAAACCTTACTTTTATTGAAGGTGCTTTTTCAGGCTCTCTGCCATTAAGATCTGTATTTTCCACCCTGCCTCCTCTAGGACCTGAGGATTATCACTTTGATATGAAAAAGCCAGGGAGATTACTCATCAGAAGAATAAGAAAGAAAAGAGCTATTTGGAAATTGAACAAACAAAAAAATCTTGTTTTTTTTCTTTTCTTCAGAAACAGCGAAAAGCTTTAGCCATCTTGTAGATAATCCTAACTTGTTCCATGTGCCAGAAACACAATTTGCATTCAGAAATTCTTTTATAAACTGTTGTTGTATTATTGTACCTGGCACATGGCTACAATTTTCAAATCAAAACTGTGAAATCTGCTTCTGTCTGTATTTTATGTATGTCTACATATGCATATAATGTGTAATATGTTTTTATGTCCAGAGACTATCCTAAAATTAACTTGTAAAGAGCTACAGTTAATGGTCTTAAAAAGCACTTATACAAATTAAGTATTTTTTAAACTTTCAGAAACATAGGACCTAACCCAAATGTTCTTCAGGTGCATATTGGTAAAAGGAAAAACTTCAGCCAAATTAAATTTAAAGGAGTTTAATTGACCAATGAATGATTAACGAATCAGGCAGCCCCCAGAATCACAGCAGATCCAGAGAGTCCCCAGGGATGCCTGGGGGTCAGAACAAATTTAGAGACAAAAAAAGAAAAGTGACATACAGAAATTAGAGTGAGGTACAGAAGCAGCTGGATTGGTTACAGGTTGGTATTTGCCTTATTTGAACACAGTTTGAACACTCAACAGTGTCTGAGTGGTTGAACTATGGCTGGTAGAATTGACCAAGACTCAGCTATTGTTACAGGCATACACTCCTAAATTAGGTTTTCAATCTTGTCTACCTATTAAGTTACTACATTACAGTTTGTCCACAAGGACTCAAATATAGAAGTACAGAGTCCTTCTCAGGCCATCTTCAGTTCTCTTTAACAATATGATATGGGATTAATGTTGAGTAAATAAAAATTGCTTTAAGTTTGTTGGATTAACTAAAGCAGGCATGTCTTTGGACTTGTCAACATTAAATATAATACATGCATACCTTTTTTTCTTCCAAGGTTTACTAGGCAAATAAGTTTATGTTATTTAACTAGATGTTTAAGATTATAAAACTATGAGTTTTATCTAAGAGCAAAAGTGAAAATGCAGTAGCTAATACTTTATCAAGTACAGCAGTAAAGGAAATATATATTAAGTATAGCAGTAAAGAAAAAAAAACAAGTATTTCACTTTTTCTTTTTTTTTTTTTTTTTTGAGACGAAGTCTCACTCTGTCTCCCAGGCTGGAGTGCAGTGGCTAGATCTTGGTTCGCTACATCCTCCGTCTTCTGGTTCAAATGATTCTCCTGCCTCAGCCTTCTGAGTTGCTAGGATTACAAGCATGTGCCACCACCCCTGGCTAATTTTTGTGTTTTTAGTAAAATGAGATTTTACCATGTTAGTCAGGCTAGTCTCGAACTCCTGACTTCATGATCTGCCCACCTGGGCCTCTCCAAGTGCTGGGATTACAGGCATGAGCCACCGAGCCTGGCCTTAACTTTTTATTGGTTCTTGCTTTTGTGATGTTTGCCTAACATACATATGCTATAAACATAGTAAGTAGGAAAATATTAATAACTTGAGATGTTGACTAGCTTTGTCTAATGTTTAAAGAAATGTTCACAAATAATTCAATTGTAGTTAAGAACAATTGAATTAATGTAAGTAGAATAGAAATTATAAATGAAATTTTCAATAATAATTTTTTTCAATGAACTTTTCAATAGTAATTATATTTTAAATTTTGCCTCCATTTCTTTTGTTAAGAAGTTGACACTATTTATAGTATGGCTGCCAGAATTAACCAAGACTCAGCGATTGTTACAGGCACATACTCCTAAATTACAGGCACATACTTCTAAATAGTGTTAACTTCTTAACAAAAGAAATGGAGGCAAAATTAATATAAATGAGAATTTATTTGGGCCAAATTTGAGAACTGCAATGCGGGAGACACACTTTCAAGTTGCTGTGAATATAAACAATTAGCAGCAGTTACAAGTGGGTTTAAAAAAGCAGGGGGGCAGTTCTTTAGTTACATATAAACTATTAATTGGCTATACATTGCAGTTTTTTTCTTTTTTTTTTTTTTTTGTAATCATAAGTTACAGGACCCTGAAGATAATGGGTAAAGGTCACATCCCCTGGGCATAGATTTGGGGTGGAGTGTGACAAAAAAATCTCATACTCATGTCTCTCTGAGCCTGATAAATTTTGCATACTCCACATAGTTTAGTCTGTTCTGAGCTATTTTTCTTTTCTTCCTTTTGGCTGAGTTTTTTCTTCTTCTGAAAGTATTGATGATCAACATTTTAGATGTAAGTTTGTTCCATATCACTGGGAAGACTTAATTTCAGTTAGTCTCCTCCCACATTGGAGGACAAGAGGAGAGATAAAATGGCTTAAGAATGCAATGAAGTCTCAAGGCCATGATTGGCAACACAAAAGGACAGGGCAATGGTATTTTAGGCCATCTGCTTACAAAGGAGCCATGGCATGTTAGATCATTTCTAAGCATCTAGGTGTCATTATTTTAGTTTTTTTATTGTTGATTTTAGACATCTGGAAATGCAAAGTAAAATCAATTTGAGAATAAAAGACATGATGTAAATAAAGACAATTACTAACAAAATCCAGATCTAAAAAATATTTTTATTTCCGAAGGCAACCAAATAAATATTATGTCTACTTCTTGTGCAAACATAAAGAACAAGGTATAGAAGATCTCCAGTGATGAGTTATCTACTCAGGCAAAACTGCCTTTTTAAGATAAAAGTTATGAATCCATAAGTCAATGTATTTGAGCTTACCTCCACAAGTATTGGTTAACAGTACTGGATATGGTCACTTCCAAGGTGGTTGGAGGGTGTTTATTATTTGATGGCATTTCCAATAAACACAATCTCCACATTGGAGGCCATGGTATTTGATGTTTTTATCTCCTGGAAGCACACTGTATTGTTGGGACATACCTATCCAGACAGATGATGATAAATTTTGCATACCTCACATAGTTCAGACTGCTCTGAGCAACTTTTCTTTCTCAGTAGCTTCTCTGTTAACTTATGCCTATAGAGTTTTGCTAAGTTAAATTAGATAATGGACATTCATTAAATGTTTAGATCATTTCCAAATAACATAAAATGCTGAAACATTAGTTGCTTAACATAAGTTAATCTACTTTTGGCTTTTGTTACAAAGGAACTAAATATATTTACATCTGTTAAAAAACATTTTAAAATGAGAAAATATTTTCTACAGAAATTATAAAATGGTGTATTTATAGATTTACCAGTTTACGGAATGCCCCTATAACGGTTCACAAAAATTTATTATTTTCTAGTTTTACTAGAAATTAAAGTTACTAAGAGTTAACAATTTTAACCAATATATACTAGTTAAAATGATAAAAAAAATAATAAGGGAGATAACTCTATGCAAAGAAAGGCATGTTTTCTGGTAAGGAAAGCTGTAGAGTATAAGGATGTGCTTTTTTTTTAAGGAAAAGAAAGAATAATTTTGTCTAGTTTGGAGGTTAAAGGTTGTTTCAGAATGAATGAAGGACACAATCTAAATGGATGCAATAAGTTAGGAAGAGAGATTATGTACACACAAAATAAATGACTTATATGGACAAGTTGGCTAGAATTGAATGTATTATAAGGTTATAAAACTGAATCATGGCTGGGCACAGTGGCTTACGCCTCTAATCCCAGCACTTTGGGAGGCCAAGGTGGGTGGATCACAAGGTCAAAAGATTGATACCATTCTAACCAAGATGGTGAAACCCCACCTCTACTAAAAATACAAAAATTAGCTAGGTGTGGTGACATGTTCCTGTAGTCCCGGCTACTTGGGAGGCTAAGGCAGGAGAATCACTAGAACCCAGGAGGCAGAGGTTGCAGTGAGCCAAGATCGCGCCACTGCACTCTAGCCTGGACCAGAGTGAAACTCTGTCTCAAAAAAAGTCTTAATATCAAAAGTAAACTGATGTAAAACTAGAATTTGGTCTCTGTGAAAATAACAGTTTTCTTTTCTAAGAGTATTGCTCCAGTTTTTAAAAGTGATTCTGAAAAGTTTTCCTTTCCTTTGTAACTAATTGGGCTACAAAAATGAAGATTTTGTGCTTTCTCAAAATAATTCTTTGTGCTTCATGTTGCCTTTTTTCTGTCTTTAATTACTTAAGAAAATTGAATCTTTTCAATAAAAGAGCTAGAGTTTTGTTTTGTTTTACAATTATTAAACCTTCTTTATTGCCTTTGAAATCTTTCAGTGGTTACTTTTTATGGCTTCACAGTGATTTGTGACATACTTAATCAAGTGTTTAAAGCATTTGATATTTTTGCCAAATTTCCAAAAGCCAAATTCTAAACTAAACCTTTTTTTTAACCTCAAGCTAACTAGGATTTTCCAGATGGATTCCTGGAATATCTCAAAAGACTTTGCTTTCTTTATAGAAAGAGAGGTCAGGCACAGTGGCTCAGGCCTGTAGTTCTAGCACTTTGAGAGGCCAAGGTAGGCAGATCACTTGAGCCTGGGAGTTGAGACCAGCCTGAGCAACATAGGGAGACCCTTTTCAAAAAAATAAAAATTAGCCTGGCAGCCAGGCACAATGGCTCATGCCTGTATTCCTAGCACTTTGGGAGGCTGAGGCGAGCAGCTTGCCTAAGCTCAGGAGTTCAAGACCAGCCTGGGCAACATGGTGAAACCCTGTCTCTACTAAAAATACAAAAACTTAGCCCAGTGTGGTGGTATGTGCCTGTAGTCCCAGCTACTCTGGAGGCTGAGGCAGGAGGATTGCTTGAATCCGGGAGGCAGAGATTCAGTGAGCGTAGATCGCACCACTGCACTCCAGCCTGGGCAACAGAGCAAGATTCCATTTAAAAACAATTAGCCTGACATGGTGTCTCATGCCTGTAGACCCAGCTACTTGGGAGGCTGAGGTGGGAGGATCACTGAGCCTGAGCCTAAGGAATTACAGACTGCAAGGAGCCATAATTATGCTACTGCATTTCACCCTGAACAAGATAGTGAGACCTGAAAAAAAAAAAAAAAAAAGGAAGGAAGGAAGGAGAAAAGGAGAGATGATACACTAATTAGGCAGATTTGATAATGTTGAATTGCATGGGAAGCATTGTCAAATAAGGGTGATGTTTAACCTTCTTATGTTGTAATTTTGTGGGTATATGTTATTCATGTAAGTTTTCCAAAAGTTCTATGAACTTCCATACTCTGATATGTTCTGATATGTTATCAGTCACAATTTTAGTTAAAGTGTTGTACTTCTCAGAAATAACAAATTACATTGTCAATTGCATTGTAAGAACTTTCATCAGATCTTTAACCATGGCCATTTTTAAGTCTTTTATCACCCACAAAGAGTTGTTTCACTCTGATACTTTCCTGAAAGTTATTCCAAATGCTTTGCTTTCAGGAAGATTTATGGAAAAGACTGAAAAGTATGGGTTTCTGGTAACTTTAAGATCATAACATTGAACTACATAAGAATTTCCAGGACTCTATTGGAAAAACTAAACTTTTAAAATTGCTAGCCCAAGATCAAGTAAAAGAAAAATTAATTACATGGTGATATGATTTGGCTGTGTCCCCAACTGAATTTCAAGTTGAATTATATCTCCCAGAATTCCCACATGTTGTGGGAGGGGCCCAGGTGGAGGCTATTAAATCATGGGGGCTGGTCTTTCCCTTGCTAGTCTCATGAAAGTGAATAAGTCTCACGAGATCTGATGGGTTTATCAGGGGTTTCCGCTTTTGCTTCTTCCTTATTTCACCATCAGGTAAGAAGTTCTTTCACCTCCTGCCATGGTTCTGAGGCCTCCCCAGCCATATGGAACTGTAAGTACAATTAAATCTCTATTTCTTCCCAGTCTCTGGTATGTCTTGATCAGCAGCATGAAAACGGACTAATGCTCATGGGATAAAATGTATTGATAATAATGACAGTTTCATGACTTTTTGTTTGAAACACTGCTGTTTCTTTAACGTCTTATTTTTCAGATTTAAGATACTTTTTTCTTTTTTTCCTTAAGCTATCTATAGCTTACAGAAATTTAGCAGATTATATCTTTTTCAACAGAAAAGAAGCATATACTTTTTCTCTTACCTGATCCCTCCAGAATTCAGAAACTATTATCAGGTATTATTATTTCCAAGGCAATGTAGTTATTTGCATAACTGCAATTAAGAATATGTTCTTCTGGGCTGGGTGTAATGTCTCATGCCTGTAATCCCAGCACCCAAGGAGGGCCAGGAGTTCAAGATCAGCATGACCAATATGGTGATGAAACCCCATCTCATTTAAAATATATATATATAAATTAGCCAGGCATGGTGGTGCATACCTGTAATCCCAGCTACTCAGGTGGCTGAGGCATAAGAGTTTCTTTTACCATGGAGGTGAAGGCTGCAGTGATCTGGGATTGCACCACTACACTCCAGCCTGGGTGACAGTGAGACTCTGTCTCAAAAAAAAAAAAAATATATATATATATATATATATATATATATATATATTCTTCCTATAACAGGACACAATTAGAAACACTGGTTATATTACCAAAGTTTTGACTAGAATGTCATATTTTTAAATATGCATAAAATTTCATATAACCATACAGTTCTTAGGAACTAAGTTTGACTTTAAGAAGCCGATAAAGCCCCTTGGAAAAAACTGGCCTGGTACCTTGCTCACAGGATTCCTGACCTTACAGATTGAGAGAAAGTTCAGTTTTGTGAAGGTTTAGAACTCTTAAGGAGATTTTAAGAACTAAATGAAAAAGAGAATTCACCCAAATTTGTAGGTACTGCAGGTGAAGTCTGATGGCAATTCTTTGGCTTGCCTTCCTAGCTTGGAAAAACTTTTGAATTCTAATTTGAGACTCCTTAATAAAAGTCCCAGCAAAGTATATTTTGAAAAAGCTTACACAATGAATCACTATTCTTTGATTACTTACATAAGGTAAGTAATCAGGCCACGTGTTATAGGACTAGGCCTATTTTGCAAACAAATCAGTTTTTCTATGATTAGTTTTGGAATGGGCATGACTGTAAAGAGAAAAATTATATACTAGTAGAGAACTGTGGCTCACCCATTGTTAGATTCGAGCCTAGTTCATTGTCTTTGAGATTTGGTTATCTACTTGTAAACTGAACTGGATTCTGAATTCTCATTTCCTCCAATATGACCTACTCAGCTGACTGCAAATGTGAGGGTTCCAATGACCTTTTCCTCACATTCAATAATTTACTAGGATGATTAATGGAACTCAGGAAAACACTTATGATTGCCAGTTTAAAATGAAAAATGCAATTTAGGAATAACTAAGTGAAAGGGATTCATGGGACAAGGTAGGGGGGCTCTTTCTTCCATGCCCTCTCCTGGTGTATCATCCTCCTAGAACTTCACTGTGTTCACCAACCCAGAAGCTCTCTGAACCACAAAGTTTAGAGATTTGTATGGAGGTTTTATTACATAGGTATGATTAGTTAAATCTCCAACCACTGGTGCATGAACATTATCTTTACTCCCTTCCTCCAACCCCCAGAAGTGAAAAGGGGTGCTAAAAGTTACAACCCTCTTATATTTGCTTTCAGATGACAACTCCAAAAGTGAATCTAGAGCCCTGCCATGAGTCATCTCATTAGCATAAAAAAGACAATCATCACTCAGGAGATTCTAAGGGTCTTAGGAGTTCAGTACCAGCAACTGCAGCAAAGACCAAATACATATTTGTATGAAATCATGATGCCCTACACTAATATTTGATTTTCAAACTCTACACATATAACAGTTACTTAAAATTTAAATTATATTTTAAAATGTAACAGTTATGCAGCTGAATTTTGGTACTTTTCCCCTTGGCTTTGTCTGGTATCTGAATCCACCATCATTTCCCTGCACAATATCTGCCACTGGAGATCCAAATGGGAAAATATATTTAAAGAAAAAAATCCAAGAAGCATCTCATAGGATTTTTTGACAAATGGATGCAAGGTTCCCTTGCATCCACACTCGTCATCATGGCATTATCTTCCCCAAAGTAAGTAATAGTGTATCACTGGCTAATTCCAATATTAGCACTAGCTGTCTGTGGAAATCATTTAGAAAAGTTTTCTCTACTTGAAACTAAAAGTTATTGCAGACTATAAGTTCCTGAATGTTTTAAAACCTGACTAGAAGACAAACATTGTCAAAGGTAGGAGTATAGCCAAGATGTCAGGTAATGCCTATAACAAATTAAAATCTGGTGATTGCTGCCAAGATATCCACAAAAGTATTAGAGGCAACTGCTGCTAAAAGACCATAAAGATGGTTCTGGAGACCAGAGGCCTGTGGAAGTCAATAAAATAATGGTCAAAGTGGACAAGATTAAAAAAAAAAAAACAGGATTCAGAAAGAAGCCAATTGTCATTTGCAAAACAATTATCTGATAACACAAAGCTCAGTGCCCTCTTAGGCTGACATTCATGTACATATTAAATATTATATAACTGATAAGGCCTGGTGGATTATATTTGCCAAAGGCTATTTGTATTTCAAAAAGGAATCAACTTTTGAGACAAAGGAATGCTTTAATTCATTCAACAAATATTTGCCTAGTACCTACTTTAGGAGTATGATGGTGTGTAAAAATTTTTTTGCTGCTATCATGGAGTTTAGAGGATAGAGGTAAGGTCAGTATTAATCTAGCAACATTAAATTTTGTGGAATTGTAGACTGAGGTAGATAAGTGCTTAAGAAAAAAAAATAGTTCTGTAAAAGTTTGTATTGACAATCCTGATAAAGGAAGTATTCTGGAGGAAATAATCATTAAACTGAAGGAAGAGTTGGGTTGAATGGCCTAAATCTTAAAATGAGATAGGGTTTTTACCAAAGGATTGGTATATTAGTTTACTAGGGCTGCATAACAAAGTATCACAAGCTGGGTAGTTTAAATAACAGAAATGTATTACCTGTAAGTTCTGGAGGCTAAATATCTCAGATCAATGTCCTGGTAAGGCTGTTTCCTTCTGGGTTGATGAGGGAGACTCTTTTTCATGACTCTCTTCTAGATTCTAGTGATTTGCTGGAAATCTGGTGTTTCTTGACTTGTAGACCTCTGCCTTTGTTAGCTCTGAATGTTGTCTGCCTCTAAAATTTATGTGTCAAAATCCTAACACCCAATGTGGTGGCATTAGGAGGTAGGACGTAAGGGAAATAATTAGGTCATGAGTGTGGAGCCCTCACAAATGGAATTAATACCCTTAGAAAAAGGACTCTAGAGAGCTCTCTCATCCTTTCTGCTAGGTGGGGACACAGTGACAAGGGGCCATCTGTAAAACAGAAAGCAGGCCCTCACCAGACACTAATTCTGTCAGTGCTTTGTTCTTGAACTTCACAGCCTTTAGAACCATGATAAATAAATTTCTGTTGTTTAAGCCACTAGCCTATGGTATTTTTGTTATTAGTCCAAATAGACTGAGGTAGTCTTGATCTCCATAGGGCATTTCTCTGTGTTTCTCTGTGTGTCTCTGTGTCTAAATTTCCTCTTTTTTAAGGACACCAGTCATATTTGATTAGGAGTCCACGCTAATCCAGTATAGCCTTATCTTAATGAATTATGCCTGCAATGACTCTATTTACAAACTAAGTCACGTTTTGAGGTACTGCAGTTAGGACTTCAACATATGTATTTTTCAGGGTGACACAATACAACACATACCAGTTGACAATGGGGAGCAAGAAAGATCTGAAATTTACCTACTGACTTAGCTAGGTTGATCAAGAGAGAATAAAAAGCTTTCACTTGATAAAAACTACAATGGGGTTTTCCAAGATGGCGCGGTAGGAACAACTTGGGATTGCAGCTCTCAGTGAAGGCACAGAGGGTGAGTCCTAGCCGCATTTCCAGATGGATCTTTGTTGCTCACAGAACGGGGAAATTCCCAGGTGTAGGAGAGACATGGGAAGCCAGCATAGCCCTCTCAGCTTGCACGGGCAGTTTTGGCCAGCGCCGCAGCGCAGCAGCACCCCGCACAAAATGCGCTGATCTCAGTGCCCAGTTAAACCGGCAATCTGAGATTTGGGAGGGCAGATTAGAATATCCATCTGATTAAATGGGACCTGGACAGTGAGCCAGATAAGGAGATTCCTGGGAAGCAACATTTGAGCTGGTGCAGTGGGCCCCTGCATGGGAAATCACACAGATCCCAGTGCCCTACCAGCAGGTGACTATAACACCTGGGAGAGAGTCAACTGTTCAACTTAAAAAAAAAAAAGGGAGAAAGTGCTCTGAGGCAGGGAGCCAAGTGATCAGGCTCGGCAGGTCCCATCCCCACAGGGACAAACAAAACAGCGATTAGAAACGCTCAGGGTTGAGAGTTTCACTGCGGACACAGCTGAATCCAGGATGGTGTAGCTCCGTGGGGGAGGGGCGTCCGCCACTACCAAGGCATTCTGCCCCTACTGAGGTACACGCCCATTGCTGACACAGCCTGCCGTTGCCAAGGCAACCCGCCATAACAGAGAGATTCCGCCAAAAGGGCGGAGCCCACAACAGCAGGGCATAGCCCACGGGCAACAGGGCGGACTCCACAGTAGTAGGGCGGAGCCCACAGCAGGAGGGACTGGAGTGGACCTCAGCAGTCGTAGAGCAGAGGGGCTAGACTGTTAGCAGGAAAACTAAGTAACAGAAATACTTCAGCATTAAAAATCTGGGCGTACACTCAGAGACCCAGTCGAAAAGCCAGCAACTACTCAGACGACAGGTGGATAAATCCACAAAGATGGAAAGAAACCAGCGCAAAAAGGAGGAAAACACCCGAAACCAAAACACCTCATCTCCTAAAAGGACCAAAACTCCTCACAAGCAAGGGAATGAAGCTGGACGGAGAATGAGTGTGACAAAATGACGGAATCAGACTTCAGAAGGTGGATAATAAGAAACTTCTGTGAGCTAAAAGAACATGTTCTAAATCAATGCAAAGAAACTAAGAACCTTGAAAAAAGATTCGAGGAAATGATAACAAGAATGGATAACTTAGAGAGGAACATGAATGAATTGAAGGATCTGAAAAACACAACATGAGAACTTCGTGAAGCATGCACAAGTTTCAACAGCTGAATTGACCAAGCAGAAGAAAGAATATCAGAAGTCGAAGATCAACTCAATGAAATTAAATGAGAAACCAAGATTAGAGAAAAAAGTGCAAAAAGGAATGAACAAAGTCTCCAAGAAATGTGGGACTATGTGAAGAGACCTAACCTACGTTTGATAGGTGTACCAGAATGTGACAAGGAAGAGAATGAATCCAAGCTGGAAAATACTCTTCAGGATATTATCCAGGAAAATTTCCCCAAACTAGCAAGGCAGGCCAATATTAAAGTCCAGAAAATACAGAGAACACCACAAAGATATTTCTCAAGAAGAGCAACCCCAAGGCACATAATCGTCAGATTCACCAGGGATGAAATCAAGGAGATAATGCTAAGGGCAGCCAGAGAGAAAGGTCGGGTCACCCACAAAGGGAAGCCCATCAGACTCACAGCAGATCTCTTGCAGAAACTCTACAAGCCAGAAGAGAATGGGGGCCAATATTCAACATCCTTAAAGAAAAGAACTTTCAACCCAGAATTTCATATCCAGCCAAACTAAGCTTCATAAGTGAAGGAAAAATAAAATCCTTTGCAAACAAGCAAGTACTTAGAGATTTTGTCACCACCAGGCCTGCTTTACAAGAGCTCCTGAAAGAGGCACTATAAATAGAAAGGAACACCCTGTACCAGCCATTCTAAAAACATACCAAATGCTAAAGAGCATCAACAAAAAGAAGAATCTGCATCAACTAATGGGCAAAACGGCCAGCTAGCATCAAAATGGCAGTATCAAATTCACACATAAAAATATTAACCCTAAATGTAAATGGGCTAAATGCACCAATCAAAATACACAGACTGGCAAATTGGATAAAAATCTGAAACCCATCAGTGTGCTGTATCCAGGAAACCCATCTCATATGCAAGGATACACAAAGGCTCAAAATAAAGGGATGGAGGAAGATTTACCAAGCAAATGGAGAGCAAAAGAAAGCAGAAGTTGCAATTCTTGTCTCTGATAAAATAGACTTTAAAGCAACAAAGATCAAAAGAGACAAAGAAGGCCATTACATACTGGTAAAAGGATCGATACAACAAGAAGAGCTAACGATCCTAAACATATATGGACCCAATACAGGAGCACCCAGATACATAAGGCAAGTTCTTAATGACTTACAAAGAGACTTAGACTCCCACACAATAATAGTGGGAGACTTTAACACTCCACTGTCAATATTAGACATATCAACCAGACAGAAAATTAACAAGGATATCCAGGGCTTGAACTCTGACCTGGAACAAGCAAACCTGATAGACATTTACAGAACTCTCCACTCCAAAACCACAGAATATACATTCTTTTCAGCAGCACATCACACCTACTCTAAAATTGACCACATAATAGGAAGTAAAGCACTCCTCAGCAAATGCAAAACAACTGAAATCATAACAAACAGTCTCTCAGACCATAGTGCAATCAAGTTAGAACTCAGAGTTCAGAAACTAACTCAGAACCACACAGCATCATGGAAACTGAACAACTAGCTCTTGAATGTTGATTGGATAAACAATGAAATGAAGGCAGAAATAAAGTTCTTTGAAACCAACAAGAACGAAGACACAACATACCAGAATCTATGGGACACATTTAAAGCAGTCTCTAGAGGAAAATATATAGCAATAAGTGCCCACATGAGAAGAGTGGAGAGATCCAAAATTGACACCCTATCATCAAAAATGGAAAGAGCTAGAGGAGCAAGACCAAAAAAACTCAAAACCTAGCAGAAATAACAAAGAAATAACTAAGATCAGAGCAGAACTGAAGGAGATAGAGACACAGAAAAATCCTTCAAAAAATCAATTAATCCAGGAGCTGGTTTTTCAAAAAGATCAACAAAATAGACAGACCACTAGCCAGATTAATAAAAAAAGAAAAGAGAGAATAACCAAATAGATGCAATATAAAACAATAAAGGGGATATTAGCACAGATTTCACAGAAATTCAAACCATCATCAGAGAATACTACAAACAACTCTATGCACATAAACTAGTAAACCTGGAAGAAATGGATGAATTCCTGAACATCTGTGTCCTCCCAAGTCTAAACCAGGAGGAAGCCAAAACTATGAATAGACCAATAACAAGGTCTGAAGTCGAGGCAGCAATTAAGAGCCTACCACACAATAAAAGCCCAGGTCCAGATGGGTTCACAACTGAATTCTGCCAGACACACAAAGAGGAGCTGGTACCATTCCTTCTGAAACCATTCCAAATAATCCAAAAAGAGGGTATCCTTCCCAAATCATTTTATGAGACCAACATCATCCTGATACCAAAACCCGGCAGAGACTCAACAAGAAAAGAAAACTTCACGCCAATATCCATGATGAACATAGATGCAAAAATCTTCAATAAAATACTGGCAAACCGATTGCAACAGCACATCAAAAAACTTATCGATCATGATCAAGAAGGATTCATCCTGGGGATGCAAGGCTGAATCCTACTTGATCATTTATAGACATACGCAAGTCTATAAATGTAATTCACCACATAAACAGAACCAAAAACAAAAACCACATGATTATCTCAATTGATGCAGAGAAGGCATTTGACAAAGTTCAACATCCCTTTCTGCTAAAAACCCTCAATAAGCTCGGTATTGATGGAACGTATCTCAAAGTAATAAAAGCTATTTACAACAAACCAACAGCCAATATCATACTGAATGGGCAAAAACCGGAAGCATTCCCTTTGAAATCTGGCACTAGACAAGGATGCTCTCTCTCATTACTCCTATTCAATATAGTACTGGAAGTTCTAGCCAGAGCAATCAGACAAGAAAAAGAAATAAAGGGTATTCAAATAGGAAAGGAGGAAGCCAAATTGTCTCTATTTGCAGATGACATGATAGTATATCTAGAAGACCCCATCGTCTCAGCCCAAAAACTCCTGGAACTAATAAGCAACTTCAGCAAAGTCTCAGGATATAAAATCAATGTGCAAAAATCACAATCATTCCTATACACCAATAACAGACTTGAAGAGAGCCAAATCAAGAATGAAATGCCATTCACAATTGCTATAAAAAGAATAAAATACCTAGGAATACAACTTACAAAGAATGTAAGGGACCTCTTCAAGGAAAACTACAAACCACTGCTCAACGAAATAAGAGAGGACACAAACAGATGGAGAAACATTCCATGTTCATGGTTAGGAAGAATCAATATCATGAAAATGGCTATACTGCTCAAAGTAATTTACAGAATCAACGCTATACCAATCAAGCTACCATTGACTTTCTTCACAGAACTGGAAAAATTCACCATGAACTTCATATAGAACCAAAAGAGAGCCTGCATAGCCAAGTCAATTCTAAGCAAAAAGAACACAGCAGGAGGCATCACACTACTGGATTTCAAACTATACTACAAGGCTACAGTAATCAAAACAGCATGGGACTGGTACCAAAACAGAGATATAGACCAATGGAACAAAACAGAGGCATCGGAGGCAACACAACATATCTACAACCATACAATCTTTGATAAACCTGACAAAAACAAGCAATGGGGAAATGATTTCCTGTTTAATAAATGGTGTTAGGAAAACTGGCTAGCCATGTGCAGAAAGCAGAAACTGGACCCCTTCCTGACACCTTACACTAAAATTAACTCCAGATGGTTTAAAGACTTAAACATTAGATCTGGCACCATAAAAACCCTAGAAGAAAATCTAGGCAAAACCATTCAGGACATAGGAGTAGGCAAGGACTTCATGACCAAAACACCAAAAGCACTGGCAACAAAAGCCAAAATAGACAAATGGGACCTAATCAAACTCCACAGCTTCTGCACAGCAAAAGAAACAGTCACTAGAATGAATCGGCAACCAACAGAATGGGAAAAAATTTTTGTAGTCTACCCATCTGACAAAGGGCTGATATCCAGAATTTACAAAGAACTCAAACAGATTTACAGGAAAAAAACAAGCAAGCCCATTCAAAAATGGGCAAAGGATATGAACAGACACTTTACAAAAGAAGACATATATGAGGCAACAAACATATGAAAAAATGCTCATCATCACTGGTCATTAGAGAGATGCAAATCAAAACCACATTGAGATACCATCTCATGTCAGTTAGAATGGTGATCATTAAAAAATCTGGAGACAACAGATGCTGAAGAGGATGTGGAGAAAAAGGAACACTTTTACACTGTTGGTGGGAGTGTAAGTTAGCTCAACCATTGTGGAAGACAGTGTGGCGATTCCTCAAGGCCTTAGAAATAGAAATTCCATTTGACCCAACAATCCCATTACTGGGTATATGTCCAGAGGACTATAAATCGTTCTACTATAAGGACACATGCACACGAATGTTCATTGCAGCACTGTTTACAATAGCAAAGACCTGGAACCAATCCAAATGCCCATTGATGATAGATTGGACTGGGAAAATTTGGCACATATATACCATGGAATACTATGCAGCAATCACAAACAATGAGTCCTTTGTAGGGACATGGGTCAATCTGTAGAACATCATCCTCAGCAAACTGACACAAAAACAGAAAATGAAATACCACATATTCTCACTCATAGGCGGATGATGAAAAATGATAACACATGGACACAGGGAAGGGAGTACTACACATCGGGGTCTATTGGGGGGAATGGGGAGGGACAGCGGGGGGGGAGCTGGGGAGGGTTATCCTGGGGAGAAATTCCAAATGTGGGTGAAGGGCAGGAAGGCAGCAAAACACACTGCCATGTGTGTACCTATGCAACTAATTTGCACGTTCTGCACATGTACCCCAAAACCTAAAATCAATAAAAAAGAAAAAGAAACAAAAATCTAAAAATATCAGGAAAAAAAAAAAAGCTTTCACTTGAAAATGCTTCAGGAAATTTGGTGTTCCCAAAGGAGAGTTGGATTGTGTTTATACTGAGAAAGGGGCAGAAATTGTCTGAGGAAGAGGTTGAGGCTGTGGAGATTATATAGATTGATTACTGAGTAGAAGTACAAAGGAGCACACTGAAAAGTTTGAGAGGTGTAAATGTTGGAGTCAAAAATAAGGAAGTATAGAGAGCATTATGGGACAATGGGAAGTTAAAATAAATTGGTCAGGATTCATTGCTTCTATTCAGATCTCTGATTGATGAAAATCGGAGTGAGAACTGTGGTGGTTTTAGTCTCAAATACCTTCTTGAGAAAGGCCAAAGAATTTAAACCGCCCAGTCCAGAGCAATGTCAGTCCCTATAGGTATAGTCTCTGTTCTCCTGGTCAGAACCGGAATCAATTGCTAGCTCCATCCTTCACTAGCTGTGTGCATTTGGGCCAGTTACAGTGCCTCTCTAAGCCTGAGCTTTCTCATTTCTAAAATGAGTACAATAACAACACTCAGTTGAGGAAGGCTGTGTAGCACATCTCAGTATCACTACTGAAGGGCTGGAGGATTCTCATGCCCTCAATACTGTGTGATCTTTCATATCCTCTATTTTCTGATTTCAAAACTGTCATAGTAATGCTTTAGAGGGCTGTAATAATAATTTATGGATAACTTATTTATAAAAAGCACTTTGATAAATAGAAAAGTAACACCTAGTTACTTTTTTCCTAGTTGTTTTGGGCCAGGATTGTGTTCTGTGACTGTATCTAAATGCACCACAAGAGGATACCCAAAAAAGGCAGCTCCACTCCATTCTCTCTCATTTCTCTTCCTTAGTGTGAGTTCACCCTGTGTGCTGACTTATCTTCCTTAATCCACTTGGGCCTATTAAGAGGCCATTTCAGTTAGTTGCCCCACTTCAGTTTATGGGAGAGAAATCTTGCCCAGATTTTCCTAATGGCCAAAAAGTCAAACCCTTATCCTCTTTGGGCTTACTAAAAAATTATTGTCCAATTAGGGCTCTAATTTTATTCCCCCAGAGATTCTAAATGTTTTAGATTGATCTTGCCAGGGCCTTTGTCTTTTGTACTGGTCTCTGGAAAATCTATCTCTGGTCCTGTGCACTTTTCCCCTCTAGACTCTAGAAGAAAAAGCAATGAATTAGTCAATGTAGCAGCAGGTTGAATAGTGTCTCCCACAAAGATATGTCCAAGTCGTAACCCTCAGTACCTGAGAATAGTGTGACAGTAAACTGATTAGTGGATGCCAGAGGTTTGGGAGAAGGAGGAAATATTAAATAGGTGAAGCACAGGGGATTTTTTAGAGCAGTGAAGTTATTCTGTATACCGTAATTGTGTATGCCTGACACTGCATTTTTAATAATACAACACAAAGAATGTACTTAAGGTATGCAAAATTTAAAAATCACTTAGGAGGGAGCAGAACCAAGGTGAAAGATTAGAAGCAGCTCATGTGCAATGCTCCCTAAGAGAGGAAACAAAAGGACTGGTGAACATTTACCCTGCAGGCTGATCTGAAAAACCATGTTGGAATCCATCAAGGCAGCAGGGGAACACAGAGAACAGAGACGAGCAAAATTGGGCACCAGCCTATCAGGGCTCAGAGTGGAGCCAAGAGAGCCTCTCCAACATGGGAAAGGTGACTGAGAGCCCCCAGGGGGATTCACACTCTGCACAGGGACCAGCAATCTCATTCAGCCTGAACTTGTCCAGCCACTTCAACCAGCCCTCATTACTGATATCCAGGCAGGCAACTCTTGATAGAGCTTCCAGCCCAGCGGTCCCACTTCTGTGTCAACTTAGTCCCTGGGCACAGCCTCCTATTGTCTCAGGAAGCACCCAGACATCAGGGCAGGAAAATGTGCCTTCTCCATTACTGATAGCCAGGTGGGCAATGCCTGCTAGAGCTTCTGGCCCAGTGGTTCTACTTTAATGGGGACTCAGCTGGAGGCTCAGCCTCCTGTTATCCCAAGAAACACCTGGACACCAGGGTATGTAGCCCCACTCATCCCCACCACTGGTAGCCAGGTGGACAATGCCTCCTAGAACTTCTGGCCCAGAATTCCTATATCTGTGGGAACTCAGCCAGTGTGCATAGCCTCCTGTTGCCCCAGGAAGCATCTGAAGCAGATGTTCCCATACACCCCTGATGCTTGTAGCCAGGTGAGCCATGCCTGTTAAAACTTCTGGCTCAGTGGTCCTACTGCTGCCAAATTTGCTGAGAGTCACAACTTTCTATAGCCTTGGAAACACCCAGAGATGAGGGTGAGCAACTCCACTCACCCCTGCCTCCCATAGCCAGATGGGGCCCAGCCACTAGAACTTCCAACCCAGCAGTTCTGTTCCACCTGAGCTCTGCAAACAGGCAAAAGCCCATGTTTCCCCGGGAAGCACATGAATAGCATATTAGTGCTGACCTGGCAAGGATACAGCTTGTCTGCCAACAGCAGCTCCTGCCTGAGGGAAGACTATAGACCAGAGCACCCAACGAAAGAAACATAGGCACAGAAACAATAATTGGAGGGGGCTCCTCCAAGACCCAAGAATGAGCTAGAATTGAACTCAGTCAACTGAAGACACCTTATATAATAATCAAACCCCCAAGGGCATCAAAGAAGAAAAAAGCAAAAAAATCCTCCCAAATTACAGCAATGTTAAAGATTGAAAGGACAACAGCCCATACAAATGAGAAAGATCCAGCACAAGAACTCTGGCAACTCACAAAGCCAGAGTGCCTTCTTTACTCCAAACAACTAGTTTCCCAGCAAGGGTTCTTAACTGGGCTGAAAAGGCTAAAATGGCAGAAATAAAATTCAGAATACAGATAAGAATGAAGACAATTGAGATTCAGGCAAAGTTGAAATTTCAAGTAAGTTGAAATATCCAAGTAAGCTAAGAATCACAATAAAATGATACAGAAGTTGATCGATGAACTAGCCATCATACAAAAGAACAAAACTGAACTAATACAGCTAAAAAAACACACTATTGGGATTGCATAATGTAGTACAAATAATAACAACAGATTCGACCAAGCTGAGGAAAGAACCTCAGAGCTCAAAGACTGGCTTTCTGAGGTAACTCATTCAGGTAAAAGTTTAAAGAAGAATAAATAAAACCTGCAAGAAATAGAGGATTATGTAAAGAGACCAATTATAGGACTCACTGGCATCCATGAAAGAGATAGGGAGAAAGCAAGCAACTTGGAATACATATTTTAGGATATTATACATTAAAACTTCCCCAACCTCGTGAGACAGGCTAATGTTCAAGTCCAGGAAATGCAGAGAACCCCTGCTGATATTACCCAAAAAGACCATCCCAAAGACCTATAATCATCAGATTCTCCAAGGTTGAAATGGGTGGGGAGGGAAGGTAAAGGTAGCTACAAAGGGAATCCCATCAGGCTAACAGCAGATCTTTAAGCAGAAACCCTACAAACCAGAAGAGATTGGGAGCTATATTCAGCGTTTTTTGTTTGTTTGTTTGTTTGTTTGTTTGTTTAGACAGAGTTTCACTCTTGTTGCCCAGGCTGGAGTGCAATGGTGTGATCTCAGCTCACTGCAACCTCCACCTCCCGGGTTCTAGTGATTCTCCTGCCTCAGCCTCCTGAGTAGCTGGGATTACAGCTGGGATGTGCCACCACATCCAGTTAATTTTTTTTTTTTTGTATTTTTAATAGACACAGGGTTTCTCCATGTTGGTCAGGCTGGTCTCAAACTCCCAACCCCAGGTGGTCCACCCGCCTTGGACTCCCAAAGTGCTGGGATTACATACATGAGACACCATGCCTGGCCCAGCATTCTTAAAGAAAAAATTTACAATAAAGAATATTACATCCAGCCAAACTAAGCTTCATAAGTAAAGAAGAAATAAAATCATTTACATAAAAGCAAATGCTGAGGGAATTCATTACCACCAGACCTGCCTTATAAAATGTCCTGAAAAAAAGTACTAAATATGGAAAGGAAAGACCATTGCAAGCCACTGCAGAAACACATTTAAGTACATAGACCAATGACACTGAAAAGCACCCACACAAAAAAGTCTGCATAATAACCAGCTAAAAACATGATCACAGAATCAAATCCACACTAACCTTGAATGTAAATGGGCTAAATGATCCAATTAAAAGGCACAGAGTAGCAAGCTGAATGAAGAAGCAAGGCCCAATGATATGAGGCCTTCAGGAGAACCATCTCGTATGCAGCAACATCTATAGGTTCAAAATGAAAGGATGGAGAAAAGTCTATGAAACACAAAAAATCAGAGGTTGCTATCTTAATTTCAGACAAGATGGACTTTAAACCAAACAAAAATTTTTTTAAATATAAAAAGAAGGTATTATATAATGCTAAAGTTTCAATTCAACAAGAAGACATAACTATCCTAAATAGATACACATCTAACACAGGAGCACCCAGATTCACAAAACAAGCTCTTAGAAAGCTACAAAGAGACTTAGAATCCCACACAATAATAGTGGGAGCCTTCAACATCCTACTGACCGAATTAGACAGATCATTGAGGCAGAAAATTAACAAATATATTCAAGCCCTGAATGCAACATTTGAGAAAACGTACCTAATAGATACCTATAGAACTCTCCATCCAAAAATCAACAGAAAATACATTCTTTTCATTGCCATATGGCACATATTTCAAAACCAAACACAAAATTGCACATGAAACAATACTCAGCAAATTAAAAAAAAAAAAATTGTACCAGGCCGGGTGTGGTGGCTCACGCCTGTAAGCCCAGTACTTTAGGAGGCCAAGGTGGGTGGATCACCTGAGGTCAGAAGTTGGAGACCAGCCTGAGCAACATGGTGAAACCTGTCTCTACTTAAAAAAATGAAAAATAAAATAAATGAAAATAATTGCCGGGTGTGGTGGCTCGTGCCTGTAATCCCAGCACTTTGGGAGGCCAAGGCGGGTGGATCACGAGGTCAAGAGATCGAGACCATCCTGGTGAAACCCCGTCTCTACTAAAAATACAAAAAATTAGCTGGGCATGGTGGCGTGTGCCTGTAATCCCAGCTACTCAGGAGGCTGAGGCAGGAGAACTGCCTGAACCCAGGAGGCAGAGGTTGCAGTGAGCTGAGATCACGTCATTGCACTCCAGCCTGGGTAACAAGAGCGAAACTCTGTCTCTAAATAATAATAATTATTATTATTATAATTATACCAACCACAATCTTGGACCACAGCCCAACAAAAATAGAAATAAACACTAAGAAAATAACTCAAAACCATAAAATTAAATGGAAATTAAACAACCTGCTCCTGAATAACCTTTTGATAAACAATGAAATTAAAGCAGAAATAAAGAAATTCTTTGAAATTAATGAGATAAGATACAACATATCAGAATCTCTGGGAAACAGCTGAGGCAGTGTTGAGAGAGTAGTTTATAGTACTAAATGCCCACATCGAAAATTTAGAGAAATCTCAAATTAACAACCTAACATCATGACCAGAAGAACTAGAAAAGGGAGAGCAAAGCAAAATGGCAAAGCTACCAGAAGACAAGAAATAACCAAAATTACAGCTGAACTGAAGAAAACTGAGAAACTAAAAACCATAGAGAAGATCAGCGAATCCAGGAGTTGGTTATTAGAAAATACTAATAAGATCGATAAACTACTGGCTAGACTAATAAAGAAAAAAAGAGAGAAGTTCCAAATAAGCACAATTAGAAATGACAATGGGGACATTACCACTGAACCCACAGAAATATAAAAGCTATCAAAGACTACTATAAACACTTTTAAGCACACAAACTAAAAAGTTTAGAAGAAATGGATAAATTCCAAGACACATAACACCCTCACAAGACTGAACCAGGAAGAAACTGAATCCCTAAACAGATAAATAATGAGTTCCAAAGTTAAATCAGTAATAAAAAGCCTACTGTATTAGTGCATTCTCATGTGGGTATTAGGACATACCTGAGATTGGGTAATCATAAAGAAAGAAGTTAAGCTGGTTCACAGTTCTGCAGGCTGTTCAGGAAGCATGACAGCTTCTAGGGAGATCTCAGGAAACTTTCAATCATAGCAGAAGGTGAAGGGGAAGCAGATATGTCTTACATAACCAGAGCAGGAGGAAGAGAGAGAGAGGGTAGGTGCTACACTCTTTCAAACAACCAGATTTGTGAGAACTCTGGGGAACGGCACCAGTGGGATGGTGCTAAACCATTAGAAACCACTGCCATGATCCAATTACCTCCCACAAGGCCCCACCTCCAACACTGGGAACTAAAATTGAACATGAGATTTGGATGGGGACACAGGTCTAGATTATATAATCTACCAAACATAAAAAGCACATGACTACACACATTCACCGCTGAATTCTACCAGATGTAGACAGAATAGCTGGTGCCATTAATAATGAAATTATTCCAAAAATTGAGGAAGAGGGACTCCTCCCTAACTCCTTCCATGAGGCCAGCATCATCCTGATAACAAAATCTGGCAGAAACAAAACAAAGAAAACTTCTGGCCATTATCCTTGATGAACATAGATTCAAAACTCCTCAGCAAAATACCAGCAACTGAATCCAGCAGCACCGTATAAAGCTAATCCACCACGATCAAGTAGGCTTTATCCCTGGGAGGCAAGATTGATTTAATATATGCAAAACATATGTCTATGGGATTCATTACACAAACAGAATTAAAAATGAAAACCACATAATAATTCCAATACATGCAGAAAAGCCTTTTGATAAAAGAGGCCAGGCACAGTGGCTCACGCCTGTAATTCCAGCATTTTGGGAGGCGAAGGAAGGCAGATCAACTGAGGTCATATGTTCAAGACCAGCCTGACCAAGGTAGAGAAATCCCGTCTCCACTAAAAATACAAAAGTAGCCAGGGGTGGTGGCACATGCCTGTAATCCCAGCATTCCTTCATGTTAAAAATGCTCAATAAACTATGTATTGAAGAAATATACCTCAAAACAATAAGAGCCATATATGACAAAACCACAGCCAATTTCATACTGAATGGGCAAAAGTTGAAAGCATTTCCCTTGAAAACTGGAACAAACCAGACACAGTGGCTCATGCCTGTAATCCCAGCACTTTGGGAAGCAAAGACAGGCAGACCACTTGAGCCCAGGAGTTTGAGACCAGTCTGGTCAACATAGGGAGACCCTGTCTTTACAAAAAATAGTCAGGCATGGTGGCACACCACTGTAGTCCCAGATACTTGGGAGGCTGAAGTGGGGATCACTGAGCCTGGGAGTTTGAGGCCACAGTGAGCTATGATCACACTGCACTGAAGCCTGGGCAAAGAAAGAAAGAAAGAAAGGAAAGAAAGGAAGAAAAAAGAAAGAGGCCGGGAGCAGTGGTTCACGCCTGTAATCCCAGCACTTTCAGAGGCTAAGGCAGGCAAATCACCTGAGGCTGGGAGTTCGAGACCAGCCTGACCAATGTAGAGAAACCCATTTCTACTAAAAATACAAAATTAGCCGAGCATGGTGGCACATGCCTGTAATCCCAGCTGACCAACATAGAGCAACCCTGTATCTACTAAAAATAAAAAATTAGCTGGGTATGGTGGCACATGCCTGTAATCCCAGCTACTTGGGAGGCTGAGGCAGAATTGCTTGAACCCGGGAGGTGGAGGTTGCAATGAGCCAAGATCACGCCATTGCACTCCAACTCCAGCCTGGGCAACAAGAGCGAAACTCCATCAAAAAGAGAGAGAGAGAGAGAGAGAGAAGGAGGGAGGGAGGGAGGGAGGGAGAAAGAGAGAGAAGGAAAGGAAGGGAAGAAAGAAAGAGAGAGAAAAGGAAAGAAAGAGAAAAAGAGAGAAAGAAGGAAAGAAAAAAAAAAGAAGGAAAGCTGGCACAAACAAAAATGCTGTCTCTCACTACTGCTATTTGACTTAGTATTGGAAGTCTGGCTGGAACAAGTAGGCAAGAGAAAGAAATAAAAAGCATCCAAATAGGAAAAGAGGTAGTCAAGCTATCCCTGTTTCAGATGACATGATTCTACACCAAAAAAACCCCATAGTTTCTACCCCAAGGCTCATTAATCTGATTTACATCTTCAACAAAATTTCAGCATACAAAATCAATGTACAAAGGTCAGTTGCATTCCTATACCCTGATAGCATCCAAGCTGATAGCCAAATCAGGAACACAATCCCACTCACAATTGTTACAAAAAGAACAAAATACCTAGAAATACAGCTAGCAAAGGATGTGGAAGATCTCTAAGACGGAAATTACATAACACTGCTCAAAGAAATCTGAGATGACACAAATAAATGGAAAAACATTTCATATTTATGGATAGGAAGAATCATTATCATTAATATGGCCATAGCACTTGAAGCAATTTACAGATTCAATGTTAAACAATGGTATTATTCACAGAACCAAAAAAAAAAAAAAACTTTTAAAATCTATATGAAACAAAAAAATACCCCTAATAGGCAAGGCAATCTTAAGCAGAAAGAATGAAGCCGGAGGCATCATGTTACCCAACTTCAAACTATGCTACAGGGCTATAGTAACCAAAACAGCATGGTACTGGTACAAAAACAGGCACATGGACTAATGGAACAGGATAGAGAACCCAGAAATAAGCCCACACACCCAAAACCACCTGATGTTTGACAAAGCTGACAAAGACAAGCAATGGGGAAATTACTCCCCTTTCAATAAATGGTGCTGGGATAACTGACTAACCATATGCAGAAGACTGAAACTGGTCCCTACTTTACATCACACACAAAATCAACTTAGGATGAATTCGAGACTTACATGCAAAACCTAAAACTATAAATATCCTGGAAGATAATCGAGGAAATAACTATTCTAGACATAGGACATGGCAAGGATTTTATTCCAAAGATGCCAAAAGCAATTGTAACAAAAAGAAAAACTGGCAAATGGTATCTAATTAAACTGATGAGCTTCTCCACCATAAACGAAACTATCAGTAGGGGAAACAGATGACTTACAGAATGGGAGAAAATACTTGCAAACTATGCACCTGACTATGGTCTAATACCCAGCACATATGAGGACCTTAAATAAATTTACAAAAATAATTATCAAATAACACCATTAAAAAGTGGGCAAAGCCTACATTAGCTGCTACACTGAAAAGATAGCAGAGCAAGAGCAAAGAAAAATCCCTTTGGTTCCAGAAAATCTTCTGAAAAAGAGGAAGGCTTATCAAGCCCTCAAACCACTCAGACAGAGCAGGCACTTTTGGCAAAGAAGGAGCAGAGGGAAGGAAGAGGGCCCAGGTTTAAGTGACTGGATCATTCCTACATGATTCCTGGTGGCAGACATGTGACAAGGTGCATGTCAGACGACTAAAAGTGAAGGCTTATGCCTTGGAATTGCCAGGTAAACATTCCATGGCCTTTGTCCTATGCATTGAAAGGATTGGTGATGTGAGTTTACTGGTGCAGAGAACCATTGCAAGACTTTGCCTGAAGAAAATTTTTAGTGGTGTCTTTGTAAAATTCACCCCCCAGAACCTAAAAATGCTGTGTATAGTGGAAACTTATGTGACCTGAGGATTTCCAGATCTGAAGTCTGTCCGGGAACTCATTTTGAAACATGGACAAGCCAGGGTCAAGAATAAGACCATCCCTCTGACAGACAACACATTAATTGAGGAACACCTGGGGAAGTTTGGTGTCATTTGCTTGGAAGGCCTCATTCATTAAATTGCCTTCCTGGGGAAGCATTTCCAGGAGATCTCATGGTTCTTGCACCCTTTCCACCTCTCAGTGGCCCGTCATGCTACCACGAATAGAGTGGGCTTCCTCAAGGAGATTGGCACACATGGCTATCAGGGTGAACACATCAATCAGCTCATCTGCCAGCTGAACTAGAACGAGGTGCCAAACTGTAATACATTTTTATCAATGAAGTGGAAGCATGTGTTTTTGGGTTTTGGAGAATTTGTATCAAGTATCTTCAGAGAAGATTATTTCCTGCCTTATTTTCAAACACTAGAAAGGAAGGGTTAAAGAAAAGACAGTAGCTGTCTGGGTATGGTGGCTCACGCCTGTAATCCCAGTACTTTGGGAGGCTGAGGAGGACAGATTACCTAAGGTTAGGAGTTTGAGACCAGCCTGCCCAACCCTGTCTTTACTAAAAATACAAAAATTAGCTGGGTGTGGTGGCCCACACCTGTAATCTCAGCTACTTGGGAGGCTGAGACAGGAGAATCACTTGAACCCGGGAGGTGGAGGTTGCAGTGAGCCGAGATTGAGCCATTTGCACTCTAACCTGAGCAACAAGAGTGAAACTCTGTCTCAAAGGAAAAAAGAAAAGAAAAAACAGTAGCTTATGTTCATGGCAAGCACCTTTCATCACAGTCCAGTTCCAAGGAAAAATTCTGGTGTTTTCTACATTGGCTACTGCCTCATCTGAAATCAGCACATTCTATGGAGGAAGGAGTACGGCTTTGCTGCAGCTCCTATCCTAGGGTTTAACGTTGGTAATTGAGTAATTAGCATTTGTACAAGGCTCTCTAAGACTCCTGCAGCAGTGGGCAAGCTCAGGGACATAATTAAATCTGGAGATTCCTGGGGCCTTGTTGTGAAAAAGACTTGATATACACACAGGAGGAAAGGTACAAAAATAAATGTTCACTTGTCTTTGGAAAAAAAAGTGGGCAAAGAGCATGAACAGACACTTCTCAAAATAAGACATACGTACAGACAACAAACATATAAAAAAATGCTCAACATCACTAGTTATTAGAGAAATGCAAATCAAAATCACAATGAGATGCCATCTATATTAGCCCATTCTCACACTGCTATAGCTACCTGAACTAGGTAATTTATAAAGAAAAGAGGTTTAAATGATTCACAGTTCCATATGCCTTAGGAGGCCTCAGGAAGCTTACAAATATGGGGCAAGGCAAAGGAGAAGCAAGCACCTTCTTCATAAGGTGGCAGGAAGTGGGGTGCAGGGAGTGCCACCCTTTAAACTGTCAGATCTTGTGAGAACTCACTCACTATCATGAGAACAGCATGGGGAAAATCCACCTCCATGATCCAGTCACCTCCCATGGTGTCCCTCCCCTGACAAGAGGAAATTACAATTTGACATGAGATTTGGTTGGGGACCCAGAGCCAAACCATCACCATCTTAAACCAGTCACAATGGCTACTATTAGAACGTGAAAAATAACAGATGTTGTTAAGGTTGTGGAGAAAAGGGAACACTTATACACTGCTGGTGGGAGTGTAAATTAGTTCATCCATTGTGGAAAGTAGTGTAGCAATTACTCAAAGAACTTATAACAAAATTACTATTCAATCCAGTAATCTCATTATCAGATATATACCCGAAGGGATATAAATCATTCTACCATAAAGCTACATGCACGTATATGTTCATGGCCACAGTATTCACAATAGCAAAGATGGGAATCAACCTAAATGCCCATCAAAGGTAGATAAAGAAAATGTGGTACATGTACACCATGAAATTCTATGCAGACATAAAAAGGAATAAGATTGTGTCCTTTGCAGCAATGTAAATGGATCTGGAGGTCATTGTCTTAAGCAAGCTAACACAGGAACAGAAAACCAAATCCCAAATGTTCTTACTTATAATTGGGAGCTAAACAATGAGAATGCATGGACAGTAGTAAGGGTACAACAGACACTGAGGGCCACTTGAGGTTGGAGGGTGGGAGGAGGTAGAGGATCAGAAAAAATACCTATTGGGTACTATACATATTGCCCAGTGATGAAATTTTCTGTACACCAAATCCTTGTAACATACAGTTTGTCTGTATAACAAATCTTCACATGTATCCTTGAACTTGAAATCACTATTAAAATAAATAAATAAATGAATATTTTTTAAAAATCATCTAGAAGGTCAGAACATTCCAGTATTGTATTAGTCTGTTCTTGCATTGTTATAAAGAACACCTGTGACTGGGTAATTTATATACAAAATAAGTTTAATTGGCTCACAGCACACAGTTCTACACAGTAGAACTGGCTGTACAGAAAGCATGGCAGCTTCTAGGGAGGCCTCAGGAAGCTTTAAATCATGGTGGAAGGCAAAGGGGAAGGAGGCATGTTTTACATGGCCAGACCAGGAGGAAGAGAGAGAAGGTGGAGGGGCTACACATTACACAACCAGATCCTGTGAGAACTCTATCACAAGAACAGCACTAGGGGAATGGTGCTAAACCACTAGAAACCACCCCCATGATGCAATCACCAGACCCGCCAGGCCCCGCCTTCAACATTGGGAATTACAATTGAACATGAGATTTGTCTGTGGACAGATCCAAACTATTTCAAGGATAGAGTATAAAATATGACAAAATAATCTAAGTATATTACAAATGTGTGAAACAACCTTACTGCAGGTGGTGGTGAAAGAAGTGCTGACTTAAATAACTTCTGGAAATTAGTGGAGTCTGTACGACTAACTAAATGAAAAGCTGTTTATAAAAACCACACTCTTGTTTTTCACAGAGATATGGGTTAACAATTCTAATATTTCTAAACACGTGTACTGGAATTGAGCAATTAAGTAAATTATAGTAAATCGTGAATAGTGGGAGGCTGATTTCTCTCTGCTGGAGTGAGATTTTATGCCTAATGAAAGGGGGGAGGCTAAAATAATCTTTGTGGTAATGGATTGCCATTGTATATATTAATATTAAATCATATTTGGCTTATTGTAAATACACATGGCTACATATACATACACATAGCTACATATAGACACATACAGATGTGTGTACATACATGATTAGTATACACAAATATTTCCTTCCACTGACAACTGAGAAGGCCTAGAAGTGACAGTACCCCAGTAGTAACAAGCATGTCTGGCATGCAGCTCATGGTTTGCAATATCGCTCTGCAATAAAGGGGAAAAGGGCTTCTTAGGGAAATTGCTGTTTCTAGAGCTAGGGCAGGAAATATATAAGATGAGCCTGTAATGTTTTATAGTGCCAGAAAGTAAAGAAGTGCTAACAATGAAAACAAGCCCACAAAGATGGGGCTATGTCAAAGAGATGTACTGAAAGAGCCAATACCAAGAGCTCCTGATGCCAAACCTGGAACAATTTGGGGAACCAAATAAAGCAGGGTTGAATTGTAACACAAAGTATAAAATAAATAACCATGAGTCTCCACTAATACAAGTAAATAAGTGAATAAATAAATAAATGGAGGTAAAAAGCAATCTTCCATGCAGAAAAATTCCAAATGATTTATGTAGATACTCCAGTCTCAAGGAGATAAAGCATAACTCCTCACTGTTTCAGTTCAGGCCACACTTAGTGACTTTCTTCCACAGAGTACCATATGGAAAAGGGAGGTAAAAGAGTAACTTGTGATGGAAAAGCCTGACAAGCATAAATTACTTCAGCAAGGTGATCAGGGTCAACATCAACAGTAATAAATCATACCAACAGTATGTTCTCTCGATACTATAGGATGAAAATCGCTCTTAACCTCTGTAGTCGTATTCCCAAAAAAACATTATCCCAGTCTAATAATGAGAAAAATATCTGACAAATCCCAAAAGATAGATATTTACAAAATACCTGATTTATTCTTCTCAAACTGTCAAGGGCACCAAAGCAGGAAACAAGTGAAAAACTGTCACAACCAAGAGGGGCCTGAGAAAACATCGTGAAATATTATATCGTATTCTGGATGGGTTCTTGGTTCCCAAAAAAGAATTTATGCAAAAACCAAGGAAATTTGATTAAAACATGGACTTTGGATTACAGCAATGTGTTAATATTGATTCATTAATTGTAATAAATCTATCTTGCTAATGTAATATCTTCATAAAGGGGAACTGGATACAAGGTTAATGAGAACTCTCTAGACTATATTCTAATATTTCTGTAAATCTAAAACTGTTGTAAAAATCAAGTTACTTTAAAAATATAGCTGTCTTGGTTCTGTTTTACTCCTTTTTTTTTTTTTTAAATTTCAGAGCCTCCCTCTTTCATCCAGACTGGAGAGCAGTGGTGTGATCTTGGCTCACTGCAACCTCCACCTCCCAACCTCTCTAGTAGCTGGGACTGCAATCCTCCCACCTCAGCCTCCCTAGTAGCTGGGACTACAGCATGTCTGCTTGGCTAATTTTTGTATTTTTTGTAGAGATGGAGTTTTGCCATGTCACACAGGTTAGTCCAAAACTTCTGAGCTCAAGCAATTGCCTCAGCCTCCCAAAGAGCTGACATTACAGGTATGAGCCATGTTGCCCAGCCATTTCCACTTACTTTTATTTCCAGTTGAGCCCAATTCTTAAAAACATCCAATGACATCTTAGCTTGGGTGTCCTGGTTCAGCTCTGGAGGTTTGAATGATTCCTCTTTGTTTTAATCATTCAGCTCAGATTAAAAACAACACCTAATTTCTTTATGTCAACCACTCGTGTGCCCTCTGTTACATCCTACCTTTTTCCATTCACTACTCTAACTCTCCAGTATGGTATTGAGTTGAGGATGTGCATGCACAAGCAAACACACATATACATGTGAAAGTATAAAATGCATGGTGTGCTGAAACTGTCTCAAACCAGCTAGTGAGACCCAATTTTTAAACTTTCAAGAATGTGGCAAGCCAGTTATTAAGCACATCCATTATTAAAAATTAAAGGATAAAGTTACCATCAAGTAAATCATATTAAAAACAAAGGTTATAAATAATATCATTACTTCCTATGAATTTTACTATTATATATACTTTTGAGTATATTATTTTACTATTATCTATCCTTTTGTGTATTATCTACACTATTTTATTTCTTTAATAGAAATGCTACATAATGATGCGTTACTTCTTTATTCTGTTTTTGGTGATGTCACATTGATATGACATCATGTCATTACTATGATACGAAATAGGCCATGGGTAGAGTATTTGTACCATTGATATTGAAGAAACTTAAATCAGAGCTTGAGTTATTGTTTTGTTGTTTGTCTACTTTAAAAAGATGGACGTGCTTAATAACTGGCCTTGAGAAGATGGGGGAAATGTTAACAAGGTTAATACTGTAAGTTAAACTTTAAAATGTCTGTAGCTGTTACATTGTGAATAGCATAAAATATTGAGGAATATTCTTTAAGTGTTTGAAACCAGTTTTAAACTCAGCAAAGAAGTTAACTGATATTGTTAATAAGAGTCAATTTCAGACATTCTATTCTATTGTTATATTCTCATCTGACTTGCCAATATAAACGAAAATGTCAATTGATATTCATTTCAGAATTACTTTCATTTGTTAATCGCAACCACAGGTTAACTAAAGATATAAGAGTTTGGCTAAATCAATGAGAACATTCTGTGAGAATAAGTTCACTATACAGAATAGAGAATATTATATATTTTATTATTATTTGTAAGTTGTGTATTACATATTCTTTATTTCAGTGAAATTTGTAATAAGCATGTGTATTTGTTTATCTTTTGAAGTTTGTTGTTAAACAGTTACTAGCAAATTACTATGTACACACATTCCCTACAAGAATGTGCGAATTATTTGCAGCATGAGAACATATGAGGCTATATGTAGTAGGTACAATCTTAAACAAACCCCACAAGTATGGTTGATACTTCCACTAGACATCTCGTCAAGGGAATTATATTCCCAAATATTTATCACCACAAGTTTTGTCGAAACTAGACCTTTCTACAGCTATGGGTTCCTACAAATCCATATTTTTATCAGAGTTTCTTCATCTAATTAGGTTTTAAAATTGGAATAAGAATAAGATACAGATAAATCAATTAGATACATTAATTAGGAATTCGTTATGAATTGAATTGTGTTCCTCCAAAATTTATATGTTGGTGCTCTAACCTCCAATGTGACTAGATTTACAGACTGAGCCTTTAAAGAGGCAACTGAGGCTAAATGAGGTTGTAAGGGTGGGGAAGAGGAAGACACACCAAGGGTGCATGTGCACAAAGAAAAGGCCAGTAAGGACACAGTGGGAAGTGGCCATCTGCAAGCCAAGGAGAGAGGCCTCAGGAGAAACCAAACCTGTTAGCATCATGATCTTGGACTTCCAGCCTCCAGGCTATGAAAAAACAGCTACTGTTTGAGCTGCTCTGTCTGTGGTATACCATGTACCACGGTATTGCAGGGAAACCCTAGCAAACTAATACAGAATCTTTTGATTGTAAGTAATAGAAATCAACTCAAGGGAGGTTATAGCAGAAAGAGGACAGAAATGAAGGTATAAGTTACAACTGGAAACTGGAGTGCTACAGGAAGCCCAAGAGGTTCTTTTTTGCTATATCTGTCTCCTACGTCCTGCACATCTTTATTTCATAGCTGTACTGTCCAATATGGTAGTCACAAGGAACATGGGGCTATTTAAATTTAATAAAATTCAGTTCTTTAGTCACGTTAAAGACATTGCAACTGTTAAATAACTACATACGGCTGGTACTACTGTGTGTGGCCTCCCAGGTTCAGGCACTTTCTTGAACAAGAGAAAAAGAAAGTTTTTTTTTTTTGCCTTTCCTAGAAGTTATGTATTTCTTTTTTTTTTTTTTTTTTGAGACGGAGTTTCGCTCTTGTTACCCAGGCTGGAGTGCAATGGCGCCATCTCGGCTCACCGCAACCTCCGCCTCCTGGGTTCAGGCAATTCTCCTGCCTCAGCCTCCTGAGTAGCTGGGATTACAGGCACACGCCACCATGTCCAGCTAATTTTTTGTACTTTTAGTAAAGACGGGGTTTCACCATTTGACCAGAATAGTCTCCATCTCTTGACCTCGTGATCCGAAGTTATGCATTTCAATCAACCCTACCCCTCACCATCCCCATTTATTGGAATAATATTACTACTACTTTCAAACTGAAACTGTGAGATCACTTTCTTTCTACATCACTGTAGTAGTTCTTTTGGACAGCACTGGATTATAGGATTACCAGAGATCAAGGTAAACTTTCCTTGAAATTGAAGGCAAACTTCCATTTAACCATCAGGACACCTCAGCTGTATGGCTCCCTTTTAAGGCCTATATTTAGTTTTGAATGTATAATTTTGTACCATTTTTCTTAGGGACTGATATCAGCAGTGACCTCTAGGGAGAGGATGAGTAGTGAGGAAAAACATTACTTTTATTTTGTATTGTTTGAATGTAAATACATCCATGTATAAACTGCATAATATTTTTAAGACATCGGAGTTTTGTATTGCAATTCATTGTATCCAAACACCCAGTATAGTACCTAACAGGTAATGTTAGGAAGTCTAAGAAGATAGGACATATGGTTAATGCTAAATCCTGTGATAGTGAGAAGATGCTCTGGTTATGCCTAATTCTTTCTGCTTCAAGCCCAGCTTGGTCTGGAAATTGCTTGGGGAAAGTGGAAGCCTGAACCAGAGGAGTGTGTGTGTGTGTGTGTGCATGCATGTGTACTGGTATGTAATAAATAACTCCTGTGTATCTGACACTATGGTAGTTTACATTTTTTGTGTCTACTCTAAACTACACTGCAAAGGAGTCACCCTTGTACCCATTTTATAAATGAGGAAATTAAGACATAGCTAAAGGACTGACTCATTTATCCTGGTGTGTTCTTTTTTCTTTTCCTGTTAGTGCAATTTGACTGTTACACAATTCTTACCAAATAGAATGTGGCCAGTTCTAGAGAAACTCCCTTCTACCAGTGCTTATTTTATTATTATTACATAATTCATACACTTGGATCAAAAACTGGTAGCAAATTGTATTTAGTATAAGGTAAATCTTTCTTCATACACTGCCCTCAGGCAACAGTCAACAACTTCTTGTGTGACTTTACAGAAATATTTTATGTATATGCAACACATATATAAATATTTCTAAAATTTAATTTGAAGTATTTTACATACTCCAAATCTTTCTTTTTTTCACTCAACACTATATCTTGAAAATCATTACATATTTACTAGATCTACTTAATTTATTTTAACAGCTATATGTTACTAGTGGTAGGAAAGCCTCAAAATTTGTTCAAATTCCTTCTCATCTAGGATCATTGTTTCTTATCTCTTCAGTGATCATTCTTATAAATGGGCCATTTTGTGCATGTTCCAAATTTATTCTGCAGAATAAATTTCTGGAGGTGATGTTCCTGAGTCAAAGAGATATCTCTTTAAATTTTTCATAGATATTACTAATTTTTATCCATAGATGTTATACAAATATACTTCCCCTCAGGAATGTTTATTTCCAATACTAAGGGAACACTTTATTGTACAAGAGAAAAAGAAAGAAAAATCAATCTAATTTGCCTATAGGCACCTAAAACAATTTTTTTTTGCCTTTTCCAGAAGGTATGCATTTCAGTCAACCCTACCCTCAACATCCCCATTTACCAGAATAAAATTAATACTGCTTTCCAAAGTGAAATAAACTGTGAGATCACTTTCTTTCTTTTCTACTTTATACATAACTGGTCTACTTTATATACGACTGGCATGGAGATTATTCAATATGTTCATCTGTGTATTAGACAAATTTGCCTCCAAGCAGATTGGTCTCTTGCAATCCTGGGTAACTCTGACAGTGCTTTCCTGAAGTATCCATCTTTGGTTCTGTGGTAGTACCCAGTAGACAACCTTACTTTCCTATAAACTACTTACTTGAGGTATTTTCCTAACAACGTGAAATACACTACATTTCTCTCCTTGCTTCTTTCATCAATCTCATTTCAATGGTCATTAAAAAACACTTTATTTGATTATTATTTAACTTTGTAATACTTATTTCTTCTGTTTCCCCATCCATAAAGTCTTTGTTCTAGAGGCCAAATCTGTTTTGCCTTACTATTCCTATCTAAAGCTTGAAAGTATGGCAATTACTAAAAACTTTCTACATGTTAAATTAGCTTTAAAAGAATATAGCAATTAAATAGTCTTGATGACATAGAGATTGACAGGTAGAAGGATCCTAAAATTTACTTCCTGAACTGCCAACTTCAAATCTTGCCTGTATCAACAGTTTTCTCACTTAAGTCATTAACAACAAAAATTATTTTATTAAGTTATTTATAATTGGGAGACTATTATTTCCCTTTCTCCTCAACTCCAGTTATGGAAAAAATACTTATCTCCAGCTTTTTCTGGAGATATATATTATATAATATGTATTCCATAATATTCCCTATAATATATATATTTTATAGTATTACTATATATATATTCCATAGTATTCATATATATATATATATGTATATATGTATATCACAGTTTATCCACTCATTGATGAGCTTTTGGGTTGGTTCCGTGATTTTGCTATTGTGAATTGTGCTCCTATAAACATGCGTATGCAAGTATCTTTTCCAAATAATGACGTCTTTTCCTTTGGATAGATACCCAGTAGTGGGATTGCTGGATGAAATGGTAGTTCTACTTTTAGTTCTTTATGGAATCTCCACACTGTTTTCCATAGTGGCTGTACTAGTTTACATTCCCTCCAGTGGTGTAAAGGTGTTCCCTGTTCATCACATCCATGGCAACATCTACTGATTTGGATTATGGTTATTCTTGCAGGAGTAAGGTGGTATCACATTATGGTTTTGACTTGCATTTCCCTGATTATTAGTGATGTTCAGCATTTTTTCATATGTTTGTTGGTCATTTGTATATCTTCTTTTGAGAATTATCTATTCATGTCCTTAGCCCACTTTTTAATGGGACTGTTTGTTTTTTTTCTTACTGATTTGTTTGAGTTCATTGTAGATTCTGGATATTAGTCCTTTGTCAGATGTATAGATTGTGAAGATTTTCTCCCACTCTGTGGGTTACCTGTTTACTCTGTGACTGTTTATTTTGCTTTGGAAAAGCTCTTTAGTTTAATTGGGTCCCAGCAATTTACCTTTGTTTTTATTGTATTTACTTTTGGGTTTTTGGTCATGAAATCCTTGCTTAAGTCAATGCCTAGAAGGATTTTTCCAATGTTATCTTCTAGAATTTTTATAGTTTTAGGTTTTAAGTTCTTAATCTATCTTGAGTTGATTTTTGTATAAGATGAGAGATGAGGGTCCAGTTTCATTCTCCTACATGTGGCTAGCCAATTATCCCAGCAACATTTGTTTAAAAGGGTGTCATTTCCCCATTTTATATTTTTGTTTGCTGTGTAGAATCAGTTGGCTGTAAGCGTTTGGGTTTATTTCTGGGTTCTCTATTCTATTCCATTAGTCTGTGTACCTATCTTTATACCAGTACCAGGCTGTTTTGGTGATTATGACTTTATAGTATAGTTTGAAATCGGGTAATGTGATGCCTCCAGATTTGTTCTTTTTGCTTAGTCTTGGTTTGGCTATGTGGACTCTTTTTTGGACCCATATGAATTTTAGAATTGTTTTTCCTAATTCTGTGAAGAATGATGGTGGTATTTTGATGAGGATTGTGTTGAATTTGTAGATTGCTGTTGGCAGTATGGTCATTTTCACAGTATTGATTCTACTCATCCATGAGTATGGGATGTGTTTCATTTGTTTGTGTTGTCTATGATTTCTCTGAGCAATGTTTTGTAACAAGAAAAACAATGTTTTTCTTGTAGACAGGTCTTTTGACTTCTTGCTAAGATAGATTCCTAAGTATTTGATTTTTCTTTTTTTGCAGCTATTGTAAAAGCAGTTGAGTTCTTAATTTGATTCTCTGCTTGGTTGCTATTGGTGTATAAAAGAGCTATTGATTTGTGTACATTAATCTTGTACCCAGAAACTATGCTGAATTCTTTTTATCAATTCCAGGAGTTTTTTTGGGGGGGGGGGATCTTTAGGGTTTTTAAGGTAGATGATCAGATCTTCAGCAAACAGTAACAGTTCGACTTCCTTTTTACTGATTTGAATGCCTTTTATTTTTCTCTCTTGTCTGACTGCTCTGGCTAGGACTTTCAGTACTGTGTTGAAGAGGAGTGGTAAGAATAGGCATCGTTGTCTTATTCCAGTTCTCAAAGGGAATGCTTCCAACTTTTCCCCATTCACTATTATGTTGGTTGTGAGTTTTCATAGATGGCTTTCATTACGTTAAGGTATGTCTCTTGTATGCCAATTTTGCTGAAAGTTTTAATGATAACGGGATGCTGGATTTTGTCAAATACTTTTTTCGCCATCTATTGAGTGATTATGTGATTTTTGTCTTTAATTCTGTTTATGTGGTGTATCACATTCATTTACTTGTGTATGTTAAATCATCCCTACATTCCTCGTATGAAATCCATTTGATCATGTCATGGTGGATTATCTGTTTGATATGTTGTTGGATTCGTTAGCTAGTATTTTGTTAAGGATTTTAGCATCAATGTTCAACAAGGATATTAGTTTCTAGTTTTTAAATCTGCTTTTCTGGCCGGGCACAGTAGCTAACGCCTCTAATCCTAGCACTTTGGGAGGCCGAAGAGGGCAGATCACTTGAGGTCAGGAGTTCAAGATCAGCCTGGCCAACACGCTGAAAAACGCTCAACTAACAATATAAAAACTAGGCAGGCGTTGTGGTGGGCACCTGTAATCCCAGCTACTCAGAAGGCTGAGGCAGGAGAATCGCTTGAACCCGGGAGGTGGAGGTTGCAGTGAGCCTAGATCGCGCCACTGCACTCCAGCCTGGGCGACAGAGTAAGACTCCGTCTCTAAAAAGTTATTTTCTGCTATTTCCTGAACCTAATTGCCTAAATAAGGCAAGAGAGATCTGGAAGGAGGTGGAGGTGAAGTGAGGACCCTCCCTCCTGGCCTGCATCTGGAGTACTTGGGGTGTGTGGCACCGCCGTGGGCCTCCGGGAGGATCCCAGCCAGTTTTGGTGCTGGAGACGCGCCCGAAGGAAAGGCTCCTCTCCGGTGCCGCGGGCTCCGAGGTCGCCGCACCCGGGCGCTCCTGGGCCTCGTCACCCTCCTGGTGCGCGCCCCAAGGGAAGCTTGTGTGTTTCGGTTGGCAGGGCCTTTTATTCCCCCTCTGCTCCACAGCTCTGAGGTTTCTTTCTGAAACGTGGTCGGTGGTAACGAAGAGCCCTCGCCTCCAAACTGCAGTCTCACAGTCAACTGCAGCCTCGGAGTCTTGAACAGCCTTGCTTAGAAGCCGTCCTTTCCTGCTCCATCCTGTCTTCCCCTCTTGCTTCCTTTTTTTCACTAGATAAAGCTCCTCTGAGCTTCGGAGGTTACTGCGGCCTCCTCCACCAGCAGTTCTGGGACCCGGGTCTAGTCCGTGTTTCCGGAGCAGGTCCCTCCCCGGAGTTGTCAGGCTCAGTTATGCGTGTGCTCGGTGGGCTCGGGTGGCGGCTTTAGCAGCAGATCTCCATAGAAAAGAGTCCCGGAGATACGCTCTGCCAGGCCCGAGACCCAGTGCCTCAAAGCGGGCGCCTGTGCGAGCCCCGAGGTGCCACACTACAGCGGAGTCTGACGGCTAGGGGAGCTGAGGAGTGCGAACCGACTACCGCCCGAGAAGCGGCGAAAGGGAGGGGAAATGGCTGCTAACCCGCTCCCTCCCACCTCCAGCAGAAGTTGGGGAAGTGGCGGGGAAGGGGGAAAAGGGAGAGAATAGGAGTGGGGTTGAGGAAGGGTAAGGAGGATAGTGAGCTTCCTACAGTTGCGGGGGATGGTGGAGAAAATTTTCAGGGAGGCAGCTGAGTATTAGAGCTAGCGAGCTTCAGAGAAATGTTGATAGACATATGCCCAGAAAGTGAGGAGGCCGGGCATGGGACTAAATACCATGCACAGGAGATATATGGAGGCAGGAAATTGGCACATCAGAAGCATTTTACTATCCTGCTCTAAAACAAAACAAATTGAACACAAAAAACAGATTATAGCGAAAGTGGCACAGTAGTGAGCTCGTAGAGCCCATTCCTATACAGAAACACAGAAAAATAAGCCAAAGCTGCCAGGATTGACTTCGTGGGAACTCTGGGAAACGGTAAAAAGATTTTTTTACCAACCAAGCGCGTGCTGAACCTAGAAAAAGGTAACCGAAACTCGGTGATAGGAAAGAGTGGCAGGGAAGTGCTGTGTAGGGAAAGGCGGGTACTTGGCAAGGGCCCTTCCCTGAGTCTGTGCCCACTGGACCTAGGCGAGGACAGACGCTTCTGCCATAACTCCCAAATGTTGCATTTCCCAAGACCTCCCTGGCCTTCCACGTCTCCATCCTGTGCCTATGAAAACCCTAAGACCCTAGCAGGCAGATACACCAGAGGCTTTATGTCCAGAGGAACTCATCGGAGTAATAAATGTATGTGAAGCTGAGCACTCTAGCGGAAGAGAGCACGCCTGCGGAAGAGGACACGACAGACCGCAGGAGGCTATTATAATATTAGAAAATTAGTATATAATAAAAAAATGAAAACATAAATATATATGTGTTATAAATATAAATGATTTACATAATTATTTTACATAAATCACGTAATTATTTACATAATTACATAAATTATTGTATGAGAACGCGGTGAATAATTTTAAGCCAAAAACAACTCGATGTTCATCACTGGATGAGTAGATAAGCAATTTGCAGTACATTCATACAACGGAATATGATTCAGCCATAAAGTGAAATGAGGTACTGATACATGCTGCAGCAAGGATGAACCCCCAAAACGTGACACTCGGTGAAGGAAGCCAGTCACGGAAGGTCACATTTGTATGATCCCATTTATAAGAAATATTTAGAATAGGTAAATCCATGGAGACAAAAGGAGATTTCTAGTTGCCCGGGGGTTGGAACCAAGAAAGATATAATAAGTATGCTTATGTAATTGATGAAAATGTTTTGGGCTAGATAAAAGTGATGGTTATGTAACATTGTGAGTGTACTAAATGTCACTGAATTCTACTCTTTAGAGTTGTTAATTGTATGTTATGTTGCTTGTACCTCAACAAGAAAATAATAATAATAATAATAGAGTCAGAGTGCTCTAGCAAGGCATGAGGCAGCATGAACAGCAGCGTCTCCCAACCCCTGTGAAGTCTGAGCCACGTGTCTGCAATAATCCCACTATGGCAGATAACTGCAGAGTTCCTTCAGTCATTGGCAACCTCACAGCCCCCTGAAACCTCTGCCTGGGGGTCTCCGAAAGCCAAGGCAGGGACGGCGAACCAAGCCGGACTCTGAGACTGTGGGCCAAGTTTAGCTGGACTCAGTTACCTGGCTGAGGCCTAGTGGGCAAAATATTCCAAACCTCGTGGGATTTGGAACCTGGAGCCAGATAATTACCGGAACTCCAGATGTGCGAGTCTATCGAGTCTATTGACAGGAGGTCCCCATAGAGTTTCCATTCATCATTTTAACCGCATTTCATCGATCTTGAGACATGGCTTTTGATATTGTATCATCTCAAAATAAATAGTGTTAGATATCTGGTTGCAGCGTTTTTCTAAGAGATACGTAACAACAGTAGTCTCAGAAACGATGCTGTCTTAAATTCAAAGAAATTGTTGCACTAGATGCTCAATAAATGTAGACTGAATAAATGGGTGAATGAATGAAAATTATTTTATTTTTATTTGAGCTTTGGTTCTGCCATTTGCTAGCAGTGTGAATCAAGAGAAGCCAGTAACCCCTCTGAGCTTCGTTAGTTCACAAAGTGCCTGTCGTAAAGTCAACAGCTTCTCGAGGCTGCAAGGCTCGCAAGAAGTGCCACACAAACACGCGCTTAGGGCCTGAGTGCTCACTCCCAAAAACTCCAACCCAGTGAAACGGCAGAAACGTTTTTTTTTTTTTAATTTTTTATAATAATATATAAAAGAAAATATAAATGGAAAATTGCAGTAGTGGGGGAAGGCATATCTACTTTAAAAAAAGGCAGGTCATTTTTAAAAGCTCTATTTTCTAAGTTAAAACTACAAAAGCCAGGTGGGATGGGGTGGGGAGTTGCCCTGTAAGAACTTCGGTGATTGATGATCTAAGTTTCTCGAAGTGTCTCAGAGCCTCAATGATTCTTTCAATCGGGGACGTCTGCAGAGGGCAGAAAGAAAATAGGCGTTAGAAACCAGAGGTCAAAGATATGTGGCCCATCCCACCCTCTTCTCTTGCCGTCCCCACCGGCATTGGAGTACTTCTGTACAAGGTTCTCTCAGTGTCCTCACGTACATGTACCCGCTGCCACCGCACTCCCACACCGCCCTGTTCCAGCAGCGAGCCAGGTCCTGCCTTGTTGCTCCGGGCACGCTGACTGCTCATGCGCTCCAGGTCCACCCGGTCAAGGGCAGAGAAAGCGCGATCGCAGGGCCAGTGGGGTTGCAAGAAAACAAGTGTTTTTTTGTTTTTTTTTTGAGATGGAGTTTCGCTCTTGTTCCCAAGCTGGAGTGCAATGGCGCGATCTCGGCTCACTGCAACCTCCGCCTCCTGGGTTCAGGCAATTCTCCTGCCTCAGCCTCCTGAATAGCTGGGATTACAGGCACGCGCCACTATGCCCAGCTAATCTTTTGTATTTTTTTTAGTAGAGACGGGTTTCACCATGTTGACCAGGATGGTCTCGATCTCTTGACCTCGTGATCCACCCGCCTCGGCCTCCCAAAGTGCTGGGATTACAGGCTTGAGCCACCGCGCCCGGCCTTAAATGAGTGTTATATAATGAGTGTCAGTGCCTGCTCACAATGCCAGGCACGAAGGCGTGAAAATGCTCCTGCTGAATAAACAGGATCAGCGCTTTATATAAAAAGAAGAAGAAGAAGAAGAAGAAGAAGAAGAGGAGGAGGAGGAGGAGGAGGAGGAGGAGGAGGAGGAGGAGGAGGAGGAGGAGGAAAAGAAAATATGGCCTTTCCTTTCCGGCATCCCTGGGCATCTTTTGCACCTGTACAGAGTGAGTCAGCCAGAGCGAGTTAACCAAAGGGCGCCTCAGAATCTGGCACTCCTCAGCTGTAGGAGAAACTAGAGATCCAATCCCGTAGGTTGCCTACCCTTGCCTTCTCCTACAAACCCACAAATGGCTTCCTATCATTTCTGAAACAAAATGGATGCTCATTTATTTGACCCTATATGATCTGGCTTCTGCCTTCCTCTCTAATCTCGTTGCGTACAGGTTCCAGCTCACTGTTTGGTTCTCCCAACCTTTTACATTTATTTCGGAGGCAGCATTTGCACTCGACAGTCTCTTCCTCCCATAGCTGTCAGTAGATTCCCTGACCACTCTTTAGCTTCTCCTCCTATTCACGCTTCATATTTACCCATTGCATGGGTTTTATAAACTTGCTCTCTGAAAATACATTATCTTGCTCAACGTGTTTCCCAGGTTGGGCACTATAGCTTGGGACTGTAATCCCAGCACTTTAGGAGGCGGAGGCGAGAAGATTGCTTGAGCCCAGACAACATGGTGAGAACCTGGTCTCTATTATTTTTTAAGGAAAAAAAAAAAAAAAAAAAAGCCAGTCATGGTGTCGCATGCCTATGGTCCCCGCTAATCGGGAGGCTGAGGTGGGAAAACCCCTTGAGCCAGGGAGGTCAAGGCTGCAGTGACTCGTGATCGCGACACTGCCCTCCAGGTTGGGCAACAGATCGACCCTGTCTCCAAATGTAAACATCATGAGGGCAAGACTCCCGTTTTGTCTCATTCACCTTGGCGTGCCCATCGCCTAGAACATGGTTGATCACGAAGTAGAATCTAACCATAGATTTAATTGTGCTTGAAAAGGGGGTGTTGGGGAGAAAGAGAAGGAAGGGAGGAAGGAAGGTATGAAAGACTTGTGTGCTTGGATTAAATATCTTCGGTTTGGTTATTAAGAGTCTCAATTTATTTATTAGCTTGTGGCTTAATTCAATAGTTTTACTCCTTCTCCCACTGGGCTCCTCCAGCTTTATGCTCAGCCCTGGAAGCGCGCTCTTTCTACGCGGACCAGGCTGCAAGCTGTAACCGGAGGCAAAGCCCGGGAATGGTGGGGAAGAGGGGCTGAGTAAAGGAGAACTTTGCATCTTCAACTTGGAAGGTGATTTTGCATTCAGTATTTACAGCATCCCCCAGCAGAGGGCTTAGAGGTAACTCTCCAACTCTTCCACCCAGGCTCCCCTATGGCCCAGGGAGCCCAGTTCCCCATTCTGGGCCAAAAAGATGGATTTCAAAATCTTCAAGGTCATGTTTTACCTTAAATATCCGTATTAATTCCCGTGTATTGCTTCATATATCTATTTGGTTTTTTAAAAAACTGCTCCCCCTCCAGAAACAACTGAGTAATGTTGGCACTTCCAGCAGACAGCTGTGAGGGTTAGAAAACTGAGGCCATGGAATGGGGGCAGAGGGAGGATGCTTTGAGATCGCAAAAAGCAAAGGCAAGGAGAACCACAATTCTATCTTCATCGCTCAGCGATCTTCTTACACAAGTTTAAGAGGAAAAGGAGAGGGTCTCTGTCTGCCAGAGTGCTGCACAGTCAGCCATGGTCAGCGAAGTTTTGGTCCTGATACCCACAGAACCCCACCCCCACCCCCCCGGGGCAGCTCTGGAAAACTCTACCGCGTAAAGCGGAGGGTCGGATTAGTTGAGTTGTGTCGTAGAGCTGAGATTCAGCGATCTCCAGATGGTGCCACACACAACTGGGTTTGGAAATCCTAGAGTTGGTCCAGTTACCTTGGTATGCAAATGAGGAACCAGACCCAGTAAGTGGACGCAACTGGCCCTAGTTTGGAGGAAGAGGGAGACTCTTTCTCTAGCCTCTTGAGTCTTCAATGCTCCACAATCTAGGCCTTAAACCATGAGAGGGTAGGTGTTTGGGTGGTGGTATACTTTGGGAGGTATAATTTACAGAATGGGCTTTCACATGCGAAAGTCCCTGTTGTGATTATTTCCCATTTGCTACCCTGGCCCGGCAGCGCGATCAGGAGACTCAGGTTGTCTGATGATTGGCGCGATTGGCACGTGAGCTGAGGCGAGACCTGAGACTGGTCTCCCCTGCTGAACTTTCTCTTCTGGAAAAGGAATGCTCCGAGCTTTGGAAGCTCTCCGGGTACAAATTCTTGTATCACCAGTCCTCACCTGAGGGACCTCCCGCGGCATCTGTGCGGGTAGGGCTACTGCCTGTGGTGCCCCCCGCAGCCGCGCGCAGGTACCCTGCAACGTGGCAGTGGCCCCGCTCCTCAGCCAGGTCCACGGGCAGACGGCCCCAGGCATCGCGCACGTCCAGCCGCGCCCCGGCCCGGTGCAGCGCCACCAGCGTGTCCAGGAAGCCCTCCCGGGCAGCGTCGTGAACCGGTCGGGTGAGAGTGGCGGGGTCCGCGCAGTTGGGCTCCGCGCCGTGAAGCAGCAGCAGCTCTGCCACGCGGGCACTGCCCATCATCATGACCTGTCAGAGAGAGCACAGTGGTCAGAGCCGGGGTAGGGGACAGAAAGGACGCCAATGTGAAGCCCCCTCACCGCCAAGCAGACACCCAGACAAGCCACAGGTGTCTAATTACCCTACTTTTGCTTCCAATTTCCAATTTTCTTTTACAGTTCGCCTATCCATTCTTCAGTACACATTAAATTCCATTATATTCTGCGAACTTGTGCGGAGCTGTAGCCATAGGCAGAGAGCCCTGTGAGACAAGGACAACAGCAAAGGGGCAGGGACAAACTGACTTTTACTCAGGCCTAACTTCCTGTATTTCCCCTGAGATACAACTACTGAAATTTCTTCCTGAAATTATGTTAGGCCTGGAGATTTTCTGTTGTTGTTGTTCACTGCTGTATATCCAAGCGCAGAATGTGGTAATTGTTAAAAAGAGAAAACTTTAAAAAAAAAATACATTTTCACAAAACTTTTTAAGTTACCTTAGCTTCTGGGAATGTTGAACCTCAATTTCTTATATTAGTTTTAAAATTGTATATTGGCATATTATAGTTGTATATATTTATGTGGTACAATATGATGTTATAATCTTTGAACACAATGGGGAATTATTAAATCAAGCTAATTAACCTATCCATCATCTCAAACATTTGACATTTTTGTCAAATGAGAGCATTTGAGATATACTATTTAGCCATATTCATCATGCTGTGAAACACATCTCAAAAAAAACGAGTCAGACTTATTCCTCCCATCTTAACCCAGGTTTTGTATTTTTGATTACCACCTCCCTATTCCTCCCATTCCCCGAGCTCCAGTAACCACCATTCTACTCTCTACTTCGAAATATTAAATTGTTTTATATTTCACGAATAAGTAAGAACATGTGATATTTGTCTTTCCGTGTTTGGCTTATTTCATTTAGCACAATGCTCTCCAATTCCAAAACTTCAATTCCTTCAAATATAAAACAAGATGGCTAGTCTTAATTAGTCCTAAAATTCCTTTCTGTCGTAGGCTGAATAATGCCCTGTCCCCACAAATATCTATGCCCCAATCCTCAACAGCTGTTAATATATTACCTTAGGTGGCAAAAGAGGCTTTGTAGATGTGATTGAATTAATGGTCATGAGGGCGATTATCTGGAATTTTCAGTGTAAGCCCAACATAACCCCAAGTGTTTTTATTAGAGGGTCACAGTCAGAGAGAAAATATTAGAATCAGAGGCCAGAGAGAAAATACAGGGGCCATGATCTAAGGAATTTGATGGTCACCAGAAGCTGGAAGAGACAAGAAAACAGATTCTGCCTTAGAGTTTCCAAAAGGAATGCAGCACTGTGGACCCATTTTTGACCTCTGATCTCTAGAACTATAAAATAATAATTTTGTGTTTGCTTTACTACTACATTTGTGATAATTTGTAACAGTAGCAATAGGAAACTTAAACACTTTCCAGGTTTATAATTTGAGAGTTCATTAAATAAGAGATGGTCACTTCTTTGGTTCCTAAATCATCTTGAAAACAAAGCCATTTCCAAAGAGGAATTTTAAAACACTGTCTGCAGTCATAGCAACCTTAAAATTTGAGTATTATGTGGTAGATGATAGTAGAAGCAGATAATTTATTTTGAGATAACTGTTATTTGTTATATCAGCTTGAGGATGGTGGTGTTATAAAGAAGAATTATTTATTTTTAGGCACATTTTGTATTAAACACAAATTGTATAATTTGCCTAAATCAAAGAATTATACTAAATTATACTGTAGTTACTAAATCCTGTCCTAAGAAAGTGAAACTGAGTTATTTTTCAAGGAGACAAAGAGAAAGTACAAGAAACCAAATTGCAGCTACAAAAAGACAAAATATTGCAGTAAATTTATTGTTTTGTGTGTTCAATGAAGTCCTTCATTTCGGTCATAAAACTAGTCTTAATGGTTTTTCTTATATTTCATAGTATGAAAAATCTAAAAAGTAACCCATATGTAATTATTTAAATCATGATAGAAATCCAAAGCAAAAAGAAAATGAATCAATTGAATGAAAATGTGTAGGATGCTTAAACACATTTAATAAGAAATTAATATGAATTTAGTACTTAAAAATGTTATACAAATAAGTTTCTATATTAAGCATCAATGTAGTTAGGATTCTAAGCCAACGTCATTTCCCCTTTTCTACATGTTCTTCTCCCTTCCCCATTAAAAATTGTCAAAACTATCCACTTTTCTTTTCCCTTTTTGCTTATAAACAAATAAGGTCTCTTCTACAATATTTTAGGGCTACAATGCCAAACTTCCAGGTCCAAGCTGCTGTTACAATTTTAGAGATGCAAAGATACCCAGGCATTAATTACTTTTAAATCATCCCCTAACCCCTCACAAAACTGGAGTGGGGAGAGGAGAAACACTACTTTTCAAAAATGAGGAAATGAAAAATCTCTAAAACTCTATCACAAATAAATTATATCAAGAAAGCTAAAGATAGCAAAAACAGCAAAAATGTCAGCAGATAATCCCAAAATGGTAACTACATATTACATCTGGTGTGATCACATGAATGTGATTCATTATATGCATCTATCTATCTGTATTTCCTAAGTTCCTACAGCAAACATATATTTTTGCCCTACTCACTTAAAAATAAACACAACATGTAGTTGCTTCGGAATAATTTCTTTCTTTTCTTTTATTTATCGGACTTTCACCCTTTCACCCAGGCTGAAGTGCAGTGGTGTGATCTCGGCTTACTGCAACCTCCGCTCCTGCCTCAGCCTCCCGAGTAGCTGGGATTACAGGCGTTTACGACTATGTCTGGCTGATTTTTGTATTTTTAGTAGAGACGGCGTTTCACCATGTTGGCCAGGCTGGTCTCCAACTCCAGACCTTGTGGTCCGGCCGCCTCGGCCACCTAAAGTGCAGGGATTACAGGCGTGAGCCACCGCAGCCGGCCGCTTCTGAATAATTTCGATCATAAATTTATATTCGATATTTATTCCAACATACACGATAGATTATTACTGATAATACCTCCTAGCAAGAAAGATAAGCTCCATCCAGGATTCTGTGAATTCAGGGCTAAATAGTTCCAGTACATCCTACATTTCTTTAAGACTCGCGTTTTATCCCAAACGTTTGTAAATTTTGTATCTGATAAAGAGCATACCTCCATCTAATACAAATATTTCCCCCCTCTTCAGATCCTTACAGCATTCCAGAGATCTGCACGCGCGGGCCTCCTCAATCCTTCCGTGGCTTCCCAGGGCCCCCAGAAGACCAGGTCTTTGATTACAGACCTCTTCTGAAAACTGCGCAGGAAGCCTCTCTTTTTCCAGAATAAAAGCGCTACTTGATTCCCCTGCAAATCTCGTCCTCCAGAGTCGCCTATCACCCCCTGCTCCCGCTACAGGCCCTGTACCCACCTGGATCGGCCTCCGACCGTAACTATTCGGTGCGTTGGGCGGCGCCCCCGCCTCGAGCAGCGCCCGCACCTCCTCTACCCGACCCCGGGCCGCGGCCGTGGCCAGCCAGTCCGCGGAAGGTTCCATGCTGCTCCCGGCTGCTCGCTCCCCGCTCTCCCTCTCTCCGCTCCTGCAGCGCTCTCGCGGCCCGCACTGCAGTCTCGAGACCAGCCCGCCCCTCCTCTTTCTTCCACCCGGGAGGGCGGGCGGAAGAGCCCCCACCCCCAACACCCGGGACGCTGTCCCTCGACTCCTCCGGCGGAACGGCTATATCTTTCCAGGCGGGGGGGCGCCGTTCGCTAGTCCTCCGAGGAGGTGCTATTCACTCGCTGCGAAGGTGGCACCCCTGAAGCCGCCCCAAGGTGGGTCTGCCCCGGGGGCACCAGCCGGAAGCGGCCCTCGCCCGCCGGAGCCCAGAGGCGGCGAGGAAAGGCTGGACTCCTCCCCACCTGCTCCTACACCGCCCTTCGGCAGCCCTGCTCCCGGCCTTGCTACCCCGCCTTCCCAGCAACCGCGCGTTTTCGTCTCAGAGCAAAAAGAAATTTCGCACCCCCCACACCCCTCCCCCTGCCCACGTTTCCTTCCTCCACGGTACAACCTTCCTAACTGCCAAATTGAATCAGGGTATTTGGAGTCACAGGGAAAGTATGGCTTCTTCTTTTACTCATAAGAAAAAGCAAAACTATTCTTTTCTGTTTGTGAGAGCCCAGCGAGGATCAAAATCACCTGTGCGACTGGGAAGCGTCCCCCTACCCTCTCAACCCTTGATTTTCGAGAGCGCCGGGTTCACTAAGTCAGAAATCCTAGTTCAAAGGATTCCTTTTGGAGAGTCGGCCTGCTCTCTCCTTCCCTGCCCCTTCCCCTCCTATGTGCAAAACGGCTGTCTAGGGCGTGGATTTCTCACACATGTGCATTGCCTGGTATAAGGGCAGACTCTGAAAAAATGAGGTTTGCTTAATACGACAGGAGAGAATTGTGCCACGGACAGGGGAGAATTGTACCAATGGGGAGGGAGTACTGGAAGGACGGATTCCATTCTGAGTAAGTCATAATTCCTAGACCAGAAGAAGTGCTCAGTGTTCTAGAGGCAGAGTTGCACAGTGATTCAAAGATCAGCTTTACACACTGTTCTGTCTCCTTCACACGCACATTTCCCCTTCCCACTGAAAATACCTTGCATTCTTTTTTTTAGTTATAAAGGGGTAGGGGAATATGAGTGCCCCCTGCTTTACAGGAGTTGTTGTGAATTTAAATGAATTGATGTATTAATACATATGAACCTTAAGAACAGTGCCGCATACCCTAAGCTAATAATACCTGTTATCTCTTGAATTGTCCATTTTGAGGATTGGCTTGCAATTCTGTGCTTTTTTTTAATTTAAATTTTATTATATGCAATTCTGTTTTGAGGCATGAAAAGAAAATGGTTTGGAGCTGGGCGTGGTGACTCACGTCTGTAATTCCAGCACTTTGGGAAGCCGAGGCAGGTGGATTACCTGAGGTCAGGAGTTGGAGACCAGCTTGGCCAAAATGGTGACACCCTGTCTCTACTAAAAATACAAAAATTAGCGAGGCATGGTGGCGCACGTAATTCCAGCTACTCAGGAGGTTAAGGCAGGAGAATCTCTTGAACCTGGGAGGCGGAGGTTGCAGTGAGCCACCGCACTCCAGCCTGGGTGACAGAATGAGACCCCGACTCAGAAAAAAACAATGGCTTTGGATAGGATTATCACTATTATATAAAAGGAAAGGCCAGGCGCGGTAGCTCACGCCTGTAATCCTAGTATTTTGGGGGGCCGAGGCGGGTGGATCACCTGAGATCAGGCATTGGAGATCAGTCTGTCCAACATGGTGAAACCCCCTCTCTACTAAAAATACATGGTGGCACGGGCCTGTAATCCCAGCTGCTTGGGAGGCTGAGGTAGGAGAGTCTCTTGAACCCAGGAGGCAGAGGTTACAGTGAGTGGTTATCTTGCCATTGCACTCTAGCCTGGGCAACAAGAGTGAAACTCCGTCTCAGAAAAAAAAAAAAAAAAGCAAGAACTTACTCCTTGAAAAGATGATGGAGATGATGGGCACCCTCCACCACCCTCACTTATAATGAAAAGTTAAGCAACACTAAAGAGTATAACAAGTGCAAAGAGGTAAACGTTCTAATTTTTACTGTGACTATTACTTTTTAAGGTTTGAATAACATGTATTTTTAAAAAATGGATTGCTCAGACTCTGATGATGCCTTAAGACATGCTTAACCTTCCTATGGATAATCCAGCTCTGTTTAAAAGTTATATTTCAATCCCTGGTTGACTTAAACTTTGTAGACCCAGCATATCTTGTACTTTAGTTCCTGCCTGATTTTTAAACAGATAGTTTTAAAAATGAAGCCAATGAAAACAATGTAGGATTTCAAGCATGTTATTAAAATCTACAATGCATTACTGTGCTATTTATATTTTCCTTGGGTACTTCTCAATTATCTGTATAGCCATAATATGGAAAATTCAAACTATCGATAAATAAAATTCTTTTGGTTTAGCTTAAGGTATTTTATGATGGAGGAGGAAGAAAGATTGGTTTGAAGGATGGGAGGGAGGGAACACATTTAACACATTTCCATTATCAATATAATGATTCTTAATGGGGGTGGAAGAGTGGAAAAAGTAGGCTCCTTCAAGAGTCTGTTGAAAGACCTGCCCAAAAAAGAAAGCAGGTGGTGATTTTTTTTAAAAAAAGACGTGTTCACTTACACATGTATTTCTGAATAAAACTTTTAGGGAATTCAGAGTCTACCATGGATTCCTACATCAAGAACTCTTATAGCTCTTGTGAAATATATATATATACATATATATATATACACACACACATATATATGTATGTGTGTGTATATGTGTGTATATATATACACACACACATATATATGTATGTGTGTGTATATATGTGTGTGTATATATACACACACATACACACATAGATATGTATATGTACGTATGTTTATTGAGCTATTGGTGAAGAAGATGGGTGATGCGGTGATACAAAAACATTTAGATGCATTATATGCAGATGTAAAAGTTGACTGCTTTGGAAATAACAAGAACAAGCTTTAGATATGTATACACTCTCATATCTTGCAGAAGAGCTCTGGAAGGATTATGGCATCCTTTGGTGGGGTCATTTTGCTCTAGAAATTGAGTCAATTATCTATTATAAATCTTATGTAAAGTTTAATAATACTGTGAAAACTTTCCTAGTTTTTCTTTTAAAGAACCCACCACATTCCCAGTTTACTCATACATATCAGCTCAACCTGAGGTGCAAAACCCTAGAAGAATGAAAATATAAAGTCCTGGATCCTGGCACTGCTCATGCCAGCCTCAGATTTCCTATGTGCAAAATGGGATTATATTTCATGGGACCATAAAACATGATACTGTATGTTCAAAAGCTTTTAATTTAAAAATTTACTATATTTACTAGAATTTACTAAAGTTTGTTGGTTATTGTTATTATTCTCACACTTACTTTTTCTTTCTCGAGAATGCCATTCTTTTTTAGATTTGCACTGCCTTGGCAGTTTTAAAAATCTACACTATGAAATTTAAACCTGTCTTAATTCTGATCAGTTTTATAAGAAAAAAATACTACCACCTGTTCATTCATTCAACAAGCTCAGAGGCTAAAGGCAGACATAGGGTAAGGGCAGAGGGGAGTAGGTAAAACATAATATCTCTAGAGTCAGACTGCCAGGGTTCAAACCTGAACTGTTCCACTTACTGGTTCTCTATCTTTGAACAAAGTTACTCAACATGTCTGGGCCTCTGTTTTATCATTTGCATGATTAGGATAATAACTGTACTTGCCTCACACAGTTGTTTAGGGATTAAATGAGGCATGTAATGCTCTTAGATGAGCAAAATAAAGCAGAGAATGATACAAGAAAATGAAAATTGGACCAAATTCATTCTTAGTTTCCAGTAGGCAAAGCCTTCCTGGATGCTAAGAGATGATCCCAGTCTTGAAGAATGATGTGAGAGTTTAAAGATGGGAAAGAAGGAGGCAGATATTCTAGGCAGAGGTAAGAGGATGTGCAAAGTCATAGAAGTTTAGGGAAACTGAAAGTAATTCATTTGGACTTATTCCTTAAAAAGAGCCTGTGAAGAACTCCTCAGAGAGTCAAAAGAAAAACCAGCAGAGTGGGATGGCAAGTAAGTGCGAACACTGTGTTGACTATTCTTTCACAGCTTGGTTGTGATAGTTCAAGGCCTTTACCATGAAGTGAGGCAGATGGAAGTTGGAAAAGACCTGATCACACACATACCCTGAAGGGCAAGTGCCAAGTGAAGAGAAGACAAAGTTAGAAGAAAAGAATAAAGGAAAAGTTAAGTACATAGGCAAGATAGGATATTTTTGAGGACCCAAGGTCCCTCAAAAGTCATAAAGAAACAGAACTCAAAGCACAGAGATGGTTATAGCTTTGGTCACAAGAGATACGTAGATTTGGGAGGGAGAAAAGGTCAGAATGGGAGGCACTTCCTTCCATGAATGAGGAAGCTAGCTTGTTTGCAGAGTGAAAATAAGATGGTAGGGTAGGAAGTTTGAGAATGGTAAAAGTTTAGAATACCTCTCATGAGGAGAGAAGATGGGTTAAGTAAGACTCAGACAGAGAAGTCTTTTGTTTTTGTTTTTTTTAAATCAGACTAGGGAACCCAGCTGAGGGTGGAGATCATGACACAGTTGAGATATTTGATTACTTTTAACATATGATCAGAAAGAGATTTTAGAAGTTAGTGTTCTAGAGTTGGTTTCTGGTTCTGATAAGGCATTATAGGATTGGCAAGGGATGATATGAATAAATTTCATGTGATAAGCAAGATGATTTTGTTAGGAAAATAAAAGGAGTTGGAGCAATAGCTCTATTCTTAGACCAAGTGACAGTTCTTAAGAACTTAATTGTTTTGACTGTGAATGAACTACTGACTGCGAATGAACTTAATGAACTATTGTTTTGACTGTGTTTAGAGTTTATTTCTAGATTCAATGTCCATAATTTTCAAAGTGGGCTTTCTCTTGTTCTATTCTTAACACTTGAAGTGAGATACTGCACACATATTTCTTTACCAGTTTCAATATTAACATTATTATTAAAGATAATGGTTGTAACTATAGCTTGGGGTTAAAAACAAAATATACATAGAGTATCTTTGGGAAGATACAAAGAAAGCTCTTACCTGTGAGGCAAGGAAATGAAGAACTGGGATTGGCATGCAACTTGCTTTTCACATTCTGTGATTTATATTGTCTGAATTTAGTATTATGTGCATGGCCTTTCTAATGAATTAAATAAACATAATAAAACTAATAGACAAATCAGAGTTACTTTTATTAGAATCATCATTCCTAACTTTATTTGAAAGTAACCGAGTACCTAATATATGTTAGGCACTTGGCTTAAGGTTGTCAATATTAATTACAAAAGAAGGGCTCTTAGTCAAGAGCATGTATTGGTAACAGCCATCAATATATTTGCTTCTCTGGAGGAGGAAGGTGGTCTTGAACTGGGATGAGCTCTTGAGTGGAGCCTACAGTAATCACCTGAGCAGGGAAGACTGGAGTGATGCATTCTGATAAATGATACCTCACACTTGAGTTACCAGGAAAAAAAGATTTCAGAGTGTGGAAAAGATCCCATGATTAAAGAAAGTTCCTCAGGAAGTAGATTATGAGAACAAGATATATGCTTTGTAATGGAGCTTCTAGGTCCAGCTGTGTTAAGCCTTCATAGATGAGTTCTAGAATAGGATTATTTGAAGAATAATAGAGTGTTATTTGAAGACAATAGAGAATTATTTGAAGACAAAGGCAATGGAAGAATAATTCCATGCATCCCCTTAAGTTAGAAAAGCAATAATGTCAGGAAATTAGAGTCCCTGGCCTAGCTCCACCACCTACTTTGTTACCCTGAACAGTGAGTTTCTTTTTTCTAACTTCAATGTCTTCATCTACAAAGTGGGCATAATCAGAAGTGTGTAAAAATAGATTGTGGGTTGGCCTGAAGTGCCAAAGTGCCCCTGAAGCTGCCCTGGATAAAAATTCTGATAATCAAGGTCCAGTGTGGGTGATAAGAATATTTTAAATGGGAAAGAAGCACTTTCTTAGGTAAATAACTGCAAGATATTTAATTATTTATTTTCTACAAGGAAAAAAGGTAGCTTCAGCATGAAGGGGAGACCTTTGAGAAAGTAGCGTAGACCTTCAAACAAGTTTGCTAAGAAAAGACAATGTGTCCCTGGGAGTAGATCTCTAGAAGTTTCAAGACAGAGGATGTTTCTTTCTCCTCTTTGCTATTTAATTAAATTCCATATAGCACAATTATTTAGTATTTGCTCTAAGTAAGGTGTTCTTTTAGAAACTCTCTGCTATCTCTGCTCATTCAGAATTATTGTAAAATTTCTTTTCCTGCTCAAACTGGATCTTAGCAATGAGTACAAAATGCAAAATTCTTTGATGTGTTGTAGATTTAATGCATAATTATAGTTAAGTCATGATTTTCAACCCTTAGTTTCTAAAGTGTTAATTGGGTATAGAATCAGCAGTACCTATTATCATCTTTCCAAGAATATTTTGAAGGTAACTTAAAAATATATGACTTATTATATAGCAGATGTCTTTTCTAAATTGTGTGCAAAACAAATATGATTTTAAATCTATGTAAGAAATTTACTATTAAAAATATCTCGAGTGGACTCTTGTGAAATGAGGAATCTTTGCAGTTCATGAAAACAATTATTCCCTAATTTAATTGTTTTGTAAATTGTTTTGTAAATTACTTATGGTGAATTACTTATATCTATTTGTAGCTATTTGATCAGCAGAGAACACTAAAAGATTAGCACAGTATGTATGTAGGTACACATTATATGCACATATTTGATATATATGTATATTATATACCGCATAGATATTGAGAATTGGCCTCATCCTGAGGAACAAAATAAGTAACAAACATAATTAGAGGAGACAGGAAGACAGAAATAGAGATAATAAGAAATTCATTAAAAGTTTCCAAGAAAATAATGGCTATAATTTTTTGAACCTCAACTATGTGACAAGCATTTAGCAGTTTTATATATGTCATTTCTAATTCCACAGCTCTCCCATGGGTTAGAGAGTATTATTCTTTCTTCATCACATAGACAAAAAGAAGCTCAGAGTACTTACGTAATAATGAAAAGAATCAAGATAAAGTTCGAACTTAAGGTTCCCAGTTCTGTTTGAGAGGTCCTCACTCTCCCTACTACAATATCTGTTTCCCTAATGATAATTTATCCAGTACGTGGTGAACAACTCATCAATGCTTCTTTTTCTTTGAGGATTGTGCTTTAGAGCAAGTTGTAAAACCTGGGCCAAGATTACTCGTTCTCCATTTTCAGAAACTACTGTCCTTCTGTGATTATTCTTCAGTAGTGATAGAAATTTGGAATTCGAAGACATGCAAAGTCCCCTGAACGTCATTTAATTCAGTTCCCTCATTTTTGAATGATTTGCTTTCCCGATTAAAGCTCATATACGTAAAAATAATTAAGAAATTAGTTGCACACCAAAAATGAAAAACTACCCTACACAAAACAATAATTATTAACATTTTGATATACTTCCTCCTGTCTTTTTCTTTGCTTAATCTTTACATTGTAAATATTATACAATTTTGAAATAAGCCTTTTCTAACTTATCATTAGAGCATTTTCCAAACTTCTCCAAAAACACTTCATAAATGCTACTTTTAACAGCTGCAACACATTCCACTGGAAAAATAGTTATAATTTACTTAACAATATCCCTGTTGTCAGATAGTTAAGGTGTTTCTAATTGCTACTAAAAATAGACTTGCAATTTTTCTGGGTAGAAGGCTCTTGAATATATTGCAAAATTGCTTTTCAAAAAGCCACCATTTTGATTTATAGATAACAAAGTGGAGGTGTGGTACTTTTCTCTGGTTACCCAGTTAATAAATGTTTGCTGCAGATGTTGAACTCAGTTCCTCTCTCCATTCTCCATTCTTTCTATGGCCACAGCTACTTACTTGGGTAAGTAAGTGGTACATTGCTATGGTTACCCAGTTAATAAATGTTTGCTGCTGATGTTGAACTCAATTCCTCTCTCCATTCTCCATTCTTTCTATGGCCACAGCTACTTAATGTGGGTAATGGGAAATGCCAGCCATATTCTTAATCATAATTTTGGGAGTAGCACAAATGCAAGTGGGACAAGCCTAGTCTTTAAACTCAGAACTGACCTCTCATTTACCAGCTCTGTAGACTTGAATAAGTTGTGTAAACTTTCTGAGCCTTTGTTCCCTCACCTCACAAAGTGGGGAAAATAAAATTTACCCCATAAGGTTACTCTGAGGAATAAAGAATGTCAGATATATAAAAGTCTGGGTGCACAGTAGGCTCTCAATAAATGGTGCTTTTTAATTTTTTGAGAATATATATGACATTTGTTATCAAGTTATTCATTTAGGTCATCAAAATAAATGTCCCTTTGAGCAATTTTTCATTAATTACTGTATATTCTGGCAAGTATCTGTGATTTCAACAAGAAAACTTTTTTCTAAAAGGTATGATGCTATCTCCTGAATTCTAACCCCCTGAAAAAAGAGCTTCTTTGTACAAAGTTGCCTATGGTATCACAAAAGAATTAAAAAAAAAAAAACCTAAAAACAAACCTCATTAAATCATAAGAAGTGACACTGGAGAGTGTCACTGTGTTCAGTCTTTACATTCATTGCCACCAACCTCCACTCCTTGCAGTGTATTTCAAGTGGAAGGTACAATGGGAAAACTACAGTCAAAACTGAGGAATTGCAAAGTGTATTTTCTCTAAACTTCTATCCCCAACCTCCCTCCTTTTCCCTTCTTGATGGGACAGATTTTCTCCTCTCAAACAGGCTGTCCTTTTTAATTGCTAACACAAGCATATATAATATCTAATTTCTGTTTATGCTGCTGATGCATGTATATGCTATTAGAGTTCTGAGATAATGTTGAAAGTCACAGAGAAATAATATTGTATTCAGTTTTCACTCCTGAGGGTGGATGTTGAGTATTCATGGTTTACCCATAGGTTTAACAAAGATTTAGGATACTCTAATTTCAGGGGGACAATCTATATGGAAACTTTCCTTATCCAATGGAGAATGGTTGTCCCCCATTTCCCCTCTAAAAACCTATCCTTTAAAAGTAGCTTGCTTTCTTGGGACTCTATAGTCTTACTGTTATGTTTAATTTTTAATTTCTGTGTCCTTTCCTGAACTTTGGAGAGTTCTGAAGCCAGTTTCTCCTCTGATATTATTAAAGATTGCAAGAAAATTTTCTTGTGTTAGACCAGTCTTCCTCAAATCACATTCTTCACCTGATATATGATTCAACTTCCCTCAAAGGAATCAACTTCTTGATGAAATGTAATCAACTTTGATTAAATAAGTAAATGCTTTCTATTCATGTTTTAGCACTTTTCACAGATTTAACATTTCCATTCATGTTTTCCTTTCAGTCTCTGGGTTGAGGGTAGAGTTTTCTCTTTTTCGTTGTTATGGTTAAGATGATAACTTCCATAATTACTTTTTCAAAAATACAATAACAGAATATACTCTATGTTTACTCTGTACCAATTTAAAACCCCAGGTCAATTTAGCCTTAAGAAAGCATACCACTTAATGTATTTTGTCTGTTTCTTTGATACCCTACTTCTAAATAACTTCTTCAAATTTGAATAAATATGATTGAAGGTCACCCTCAAGGTAGGCATTTTGAATGTTTTTAGGATTACATTAATGTTTCTGCCCATAACTCCTTTCATCACACACACACACACACACATACACACACACACACACACACACACACACACAGACACACATACACAGACACACACACACACACACACACACAATTTTTTTATACTAAAGAATTTTTAGAAAATTGTTTTGGCCAAAACTGTTGATTCAGATATTCAGTCTGTAACAACCATTCTGAAGGAATTAAAAATCTAGTTGTCTTCAGTGATTCCTTTGGAAATTATTATATTATTATTCTGGGTTATTAGACTAATAACTTTTTTCCAGTTTTCTAAAGCTACCTTGATTTCCTGCCTTAGAAAACAAAGGTTCACGAACACTGCTTAATATGTGTTTAATGGTTATGAATACTAGAAGAGCTTAGAGGCATACGCTAAAGGCCGCCATATAGAACTTCTGTACGGATGTGAATTTAAAAGTATCCAAGTATGCAAATTTACACTGATTTTATCGAAGACCTTGGAATATACCAGAAGTTTTAATACATAAATGTATTTTTATTATAATATATACATTTTAAAAATGGAGTTTAGAAATTTCTAGCTACACTGAATAATTAAATTCTAATGAAGTAGGTATTTACTGTAAAAAAACTAATATGCTTTCTTAAGGGAATAGTTTAGGCATTATAATAACTGATAAATGTATGCTGTTTAAAAGTTTACAGTGAATCTTTACACATACTATTTTATCTACTTCTTATTACATAAATACCATAGGGTCTCAGGTTTACAGATGAGAAAATAAAAGCACTGAGAGTTTCTCATGCTTCATTCTGGTACCATGGCACCTCATAAGTAAAGGAAATAGAATCTGCGCACAGGTCATGTGAGTGCTAAAGAAAGTAATCTTTCAACTGCATGGTTCGATTGGTTCCTGTGCTGGTGGACAGGTATCCCACTTATTGCTTTTAAATTAAAGTAGGAATAGGAATAAGTAAGTTATATGTACATTCATATGGGAATTTTTCATTGGTTTTATTTTGGTCAAAAAATAAATTTTTGAAAGGTGTTAACCTCCTTTCAACTAATAAATATTTACTGTGACTTACATGGCTGATGCTTGAGTATAGTAGAGGTCCAAAGGGGTTAAGCAACTTATAAAATAACAACGAAAAGAGATGGAACTGAAACCATATACATATTTACAGCATTCCATGAACAACCAAGTTCAACCATATACGAATTACCAGTCAATGATTTTTGGCAGACTATGCAACCTATCTGAGCCTCAGTGTCCAGATCTACAAAATAAAAAAAAAAATGAAACATCTAAAACATAAGGATACTGTGATAATTAAATAAGATAATGCAAGGTTGAAGTGTCCTATTATTATTAAGCTCCTCCTAATTATTTTTGAAGAAAATAAGAACTTTACCATGTGATTTGGAAGAAAGTTTCAATAAGCCTATTTTTGAAATTAAATGTTAAATATAATATATTCAGCTTCAACTATTCAGCATGTAAACTGCATGGAGTAAAATTCAAAGTATCTGATGTTGGACATTTAATAATTAGATTCGCAACTGGGGGAGTCATTGTTCTCTAGATAGCTGCTGTTTCTTTAAATTGGTTGAGAGTTATACAATTGCTGAGTCAGATGATCTGGCAGCCTGAAAGAAAATGAGAGCAAGAAAATGGTGGCACTCGAGAAAAGAAAGCAAAACAAGCTTTTTCCTAATACATCAGCAACATCACTGGTGTAATATTAGACAAATTGTAGCTTAAAAGCAGAAAAATTATTATTTGAAAGGTATGATATTTTTTCTTGTAATTGTTACTTTTTAGCTTACATTTTTCATCTGTATTTCTCCCTTCATCACTGTGCTTTTACAGAGACATAAAGACCCATCATTTTGTCCACAGATGCTTTATTCTGTTATGGCTAGATAAGCATAACACTTGTGCTTTGATTTTTCTTTCTTACATAATTTTAGGTTGTCATATTTATTATGAGCCTGGTCTGGATCATAAAATGAAAGAAACTTCTTATTACAACACACACACATACACGCACAGAGAGAGAGAGAGAGAGAGAGAGAGAGAGAGAGAGAGAGAGAGAGAGAGAGATCCATTCATCCTGTGCAAACAGAAGTAAGTGTATATAGAGTTTTATAAAAATAAGATATATATAGGCTATGTGGAAATTTTCTGTCTGGTTCTGTAAGCTTTAAAATACAAATATATTTTGTTATATTTTTTCTCTCAAACTATGTTCTGATTGTAAAAATGTATCAAAGGGACATTCTTTTCCCATTCAGATGAAGGGTCTCCTTCATTTGGTGAAATAACTCATCCACTGATTACTCAGACTCTTTTTCCAGGGATCCAGGAAACTGACTCTAAACTTAAAATCTCACCTAAAATCTTGGACCTCAATTCAAAGATAAATAAGCAGAAATAAGGTTAAAAAAACAAAACTGGTCATATTGGTCAAATTGTGTCCAAGTGGGCCACTTGTAATAGTATCTCCTTTGAGTGTTTATTTAAAATGCAGATTTCTGGGACCCACAGCAAATCTGAATCAAATTTTCTGAAAGTGAATCTCAGAAATATGTATTTATAAAGGCAGCCCAGGTAATGATGCTGTTGTTAACCTTTGTCATACTTTTAAAATTTCTAGTTATTCACATAATTCAATTAAGAAAGCAAAAGCTTTTTATTTAATTACCTCAATTGTACAACTTCGTTTCAATTTGCTTAAGAGATTACATGTCTTTGTTCATATAATTCTGAACCTCTATAAAACCTTTATTTAAAAAAATCCTACTCCCTTCACAACCATTTAAATAATTTATGATACTGAAGGTGAAAGAGAAAACTGAGAAATAGTTGAAGAATTAAAAAGTCCTTTGTGATAACATGTTTATATTTTCATGAACAAAGCCAATATGTCATAAAAAATAAAAATCAATGTACTATTTTTTTAAAGGAACTCTGATGCTTTGGGAGTTTCAGTCCTGTAGTTGATAAATTTAACTTTTGTTTTTCCTTTTAGTACTTGTTTTTGATAGTATAGTTCTGCCCAAATGCAACCATCATTCCAGGGCTCATGAATTAAATAAATTCACTGAGAGACACTGTCAAGGACTGAGATTTTCTTCAACCTCCCATTTTAAAAAACAAATGCTAATTGGACATTGAGATGGGAACAATAGTCTGGGGCTTACTAGATGGAGGAGAGAGGGAAGGAGCAGGGCTGAAATACTACCTACTATGCTCACTAATTGGGTGACAGATTCAGTCGTACTCTAAACCTGAGCATCATGCAATATACCTTTGTAATTAACCTGCACATGTACCCCCTCCTTCTAAAATAAAAATTGAAAAAACTACGAGGCATTATATTTTTTAAAATGCCACTATGTACAAGGCACTCTACTATATCTGGAAGTACAAATATTAGTTAAACAGTCCAAGACTCAGTGGGTTCAGAGACTCCAACTATTTTGGCATTCCTTCTGTTTGGAAACCCTTAGTCCACCAAGCTCTATCTTTCTGCTCTTTGGAAATTCTCGCTCACTTTCTTCATAATGCTGTCCTTGACTAATTCTCCTCTAGCAATACTACTGGTTTTATATGTGATTTTAAATCATTCCTGTAATTTCTTCTGTTTAGATGGCTTCATACCTAAGATTCACATTCAACAAACAGAAAAAAAACGCTATTGACATTTTGTAGCGTCGACAATTGCAAACACATGTGGGTTTGCTGAATACGCATTAAAATTGCATGCATTAGGATATGGTGAATCCGTTGAGGTCCCAAGTTGGTGGGTATTTTCTAGGAAGGGTCGGACCCTTTCAAAGGACCTTTTATCATCTACCAAACAAAGCCTTCATTTATTAATTCCCAAGGTTTTCTCTATCGGTTGGCTTACTGTCATGAAAATGGGTCTTATTTTAATAGCTACTGACGTTTTTTATTCTAATCAATGATTTCATTTAAAAAGAAAACTTTCAAACATGGGGAAAGCTGCAATATAAGAAGAAAACAATGGAGACACATCAGCACTGGAAAAATACTACAGGCCACTCTTCCTACTACCCTACACCCCCAGATGCAGATAGAGAAACTGAGGGAAGGCGAGGCCCTTCAACACTCTTGGGTCTCCATCTGGCTTGGAAGGGAATGAAAGGGCTGCCGAGTCTCAGAAGCGCACTTTCCCCGTGGTTCCTTCGAGTAACTCCGACTCACTTCTCTTTACCCATCCTCACCAAAACAAGGCCTACCCAGTTCCAAACTGGAGAGCTGACCCGGAGTTTCCTCCTGTCCTGTCCTTCCTGTCGTCCTCTCAGACTCTGCCTGCTCCCACCCCTACCCCCACCCCGAGCAGTGAAACCCAATAGTATTCCACGTGGAACCCCAGGTCCACAGTTAAGATAATGGATTACATCGTTCCTGCGGAGAGTGCATGCGGTGGAGTGATAATTTGACCACGGGTCCAAATTCTTGATGGAGTGCCTTGCTTCAGCTGCCAGTTAAGCCTCTGGGATCCACAGCATCTCTAAGAACTGAGAAAGTGGGGAGCTTAGGGTCGAGGAGGAGGATGGTAGGGGCTGAGGAGTGGAGGAGCAGCGTGCATCTAATCTCTTGTCCTCAGGCGCTCTTTGGGGTCCAGGTCCCTTGCACCCTCAGCGTGTCTCCGGAGGTGGCCAACTCTGCCTGAAATTGATTGGAGGGGACTAGAGTGTGCTTGTGGGCTGGGGTAGTGGGGCCAGAGAGAAGGAATTCCAAGAAGGGCGCAAGTTCTGTGACCAGAGGCCTAACCGTGCTGCCTTGGAAATGGATATAGCTATGGACTTAGGGGTTTAAAATGTAACTTCTTGGACATAGCGTGCATTACGGTTCTGAAATCACAGCCCTCTCAGGCTTTCCCAGACCTTGGGTATGATACTTAACTCAGTTTCCTTGCCTTTCCTCCCTCCTTACCCACCTAAGGCTAGAGAAGCTCTTAGTTCACCCGCTATGTAGGATTGCTACAGTGCCAAAGGCTTTGGAAATAACATACCTTTTAGTGGTAATGGTCATAGCACTTTGGAAAACTCAAAATTGAAACGAAGAAAATAAATATCACCAACCTTTCCCCCAACCCCTCTCCTCCTGAGGAAACTATTATAACTACTTTGGTGGTGGTGGAGGGGAACTGTTTACTGTTTTGAATCTTGCTTTAAAAAAACCTGACTTTATAATGCAATCATTTAACAGTCTATTACATATTCTTCAGATACCTGATGTTCCAGAATATAACTGTACCATAATTTAACATTTTATTGCTAGAATTTTATGCAGTTTTTTATTTCTTCCTACTACTTATCCATCTGTATTAATCTTTGTCAGAACCTTTGTTTGATTAGCATGAGGCCTGAATATAAAATAGCTGAATGAAAATGTATGGGTTCATTTTAAAATTCTTAATATGTAATACAAAATTGTTGTTCTTGATGGTGAGGAGTTTAGGAGGTACATTAATCTCACTGGGCAACAAATAGAGATGATATTAGTAATTAGGTATGTGAGAATCCTAATTTAGGTAACTTGCTTTAAAAATTCATATTCAATGTAATAATTGTTTATTTAGAAAATGAAACTGTACCCATTACTTATATAACTTACACTGCAGAAATAAAGCACCACAAAAACTTTTTATCAGGTTGGGTTTTGTATCAGGCTGGGTTTTGCAGCAGATGGAAGGTCTACGGTAAGCTTGTCCAACTTGTGAGTCCAAGGGCCACATGCAGCCCAGGATGGTTTTGAATGTCACCCAACACAAATTCATAAACTTTTTAAAAACATCATGAGATTTTTTTTTGTTTGTTTGTAGCTTATTAGCTATTGTTAGTGTATTTAATGTGCGTCCCCAGATCATTCTTCTTCCTTTGTGGCTCAGGGAAGGTAAAAAATTGGACACCCCTGGCCTACAGCATTCCACTGTGAAATTTCAGTTTTAGTTTGGCCTAGGATGTTGTAGTACAGAAGGCAAGTGGGATTTTCTCTGTTTCTCCAAAGACTTTGTAGAAAGTGTAAAAGCACTGGGCCCATGGTTGAACCTTGCTGTAAGACAGTATTTTTGAGACATTTTATATCACTTTATGAACAGGAATTGTTCATATATTGGAAAAATGGTTTAGCTTAACTCTACCATGTAGTTGATAGTGATGAACAAACGTAGAATAATAGACCTGTAAAATATGGACATAGATGGTAATAGGCTATGTTGTTGCTACCTTAGGATGATAATGGACTTTCTAAAATTCAAGAGTACTCAAAAAAGTAAAATGAATATTAAGTCTTAATTTCTGAAAGTGCCATGGTTCATTTAGAACACAATACAAACTGTGAATCATGTATGCATTGGGAATAATGATTTATACTAACTGCACAGCACTTACCTTGAGAGAACTCTATGCTATTAAATAAAAAAAATCTCAGCATTCTGAAATAGCTATAAACAAATGAATATTTTAACTTCCTAATAAAAATATGACTATTTTATAAATGTGCCAAGGTAGAAGTAACAAATCAACTGGGGGAATTTATCAGGTTTTTGTAGTTAAGAAACAGGTAATGTGGAATGGAATTTTAGTATACATATTTCCAATCATAAAAAAGTCATAATAAACGTATTTGCAGAAACTTAAAAAATACATTAAAATAACATACTATTATTTGCAATGATATTAAATTATTCATACAAGTAATTGTTAGCACGTGTGCCTCTCAAGGAATTGTATGAATCCTAACAAAATTAGTATCCATATAAACTCCCAAATCAATATAAACATAGGTATAAATATATTCATGTGAAATATATAATTACATATTATAATTAACACTGCTAGATTTTATATTATGTATACCATTTTACATATGAAATTTGAAAATTGCATATATTTCAAGACAAACATTCTATTCAAGCTGTGTGTTCTATCTTCAGATAGTTCCTGAAGATTGGGCTTTTCACATACATCGTGAAAATTGATTTATACCTAAATAACAAAAAATGATTTATTTCAATGAACCTATCATTTAAATATTTTTTGCAGTTGATGCATATACATTAACATACTATAAAATATTTTCTCTCACTTAAAGTAACCTCAACGTTATGTTTTATATGCCTAAACTAAAAAGTATGTAATTACAGCATTTATATACATTGACATTTTCTACTTTGTTACTATAGATTTTCAGAAGCAACTTAATAATTTAAATAAAATAATTTTATATAGAATAATATTAACCCCGAATAATAAATATTTTTATATAGACAATAATATTAAGAACTATATTTAAACAGTTATGAATCACAGTGGCTAAACTTTTGCTGATACGGATAAACCACTGGTAAAAAAAACAAACAAACAGGGTCTTGCCAATATTTTTAAATGAATTAAATTTAAATCCAGCAACAGGCCATGAAATCCTTTATAAGCTCTTTTGAATAACTTTTTTAAAAAATGAACTTTCATAATATGAAAAGTAAAAAATAAAATGTGCACTTATCCTATAGATTATAAATTTTTGCTAATAGAAACTGAGACACTTAATTAAACACTGATAGTTTTAACAGGTTTATATTTCCACTTGAAAGAGACAACATTGCAGTAAAAAAATAATTACCCCTCCGCTGGCCTTTGCTTTTCGAAGCTATATATTCCTGGCGAAGCATGCCACAAGGACGGTCATAAAAGTGAAGCCTCATTAAATTACTTTTAGACTTATTATACAAGTTTTAATTTGCATTGTGCATATTTTAACAGTATATTCTTTCAGTTTTCCTGGTTATAGGAAATTACACCAGCTGGGTTAAGATTTATCAATGTGAGGACAAAACTACCTCGGATTCTGTTTTTTAAGAAGTAGGCCTCATTTTTAAACTGTGTTAACTGTCGTCTGAGATGATTAAAATATTATCAGTTGAGATTTCTGCAGTTCTGTCGTCTGCTAAACATACAAGCATTGTCCGGAGCAGTTTCAATCACACAGGCCGCCGGACCTCTACGTCTAACTCACAAAGAAAGCCCATTTCCCAGTTGGCTGTAAAACTCCCCCTAAGAAGCAAGTGTTTGCTCCTCGCAGCAGTAACTGATCCTATGATCCTGGTTAGCATTTCAGGAAGTCACTGCGTGCGTGCCCCTTCTCTCTCGGGTCCTCTACTCTCCTGGAAGGTGAGAGGTGGCGACCCTGCCAGGAGGCTGGGGAAAAAAATGGCCCCCTGCTGAAAACTTAGACGGTTAGCAATATTTCCCCTAGGGAGAAAGAAAGTGTGTGTGTGTGTTGGGGGTGGGGCTTAGTCACTCCCACCTAGAATATTTGGGAGTCACTGACTTCTGAGGTGGGTTTAGAAGCTCTGTTCGCCTCAGTTTCACACGATTGAGGGGGCTCCAGGTTTAATGGTATTGCAAGAACCACATGTCTAAGTCGTTGTAACCCGAATGGGGAAGCCTCCACTGCCGTTACCTTCTCCTCCTAGCCTGTGCTAGAGAAGATCTATCTAGTTTTGAAATCACACCAAAGAAAACAATTGGCGAATGCACCCCGGACTTTTCGAGGGCCTTTCCTACCTGGTCTTCTAGGATGCGGCTGCTGCCCTAGACGCTGGCTCCTCAGTAGCATCAGCACGAGGGCCACAGCGGAGGGTGCCCCTGGCGCTGCCCACTCCCTCGCGAGCCGCGGGATGTGAACCTCGAAAACTCTCACTCGCGGAGGGCCACACGAGCGCCGAATTCGGAGGGTCACCAAGAACCTGCGCACCATGTTCTCGCCGCCTCCACTGCCGAGTTCGGCAGCCGCTGCGCCGCCCTTTGGCACCAGAGGTGAGCAGCGCCGCTCCTGCCCCCCTAACAGCAGACTTGCGACCCACGCGCCGCCCCCTGCCCATCTCCGCCCCGCAGGCGCGCACCCGCCTTCCCTGAGCGCGCCCGCCCCCCACCCCCACCCGCTTTCCCACCCCGACCTCCAAGATCTCGGAACAGCTCTTTGCCCTGCGCACGCGGGAAGGGTTGCCGGAGGCGCCCTTAGGGAGGCGCGCGCGCGGGCTGCTCGGGGCCCGGGTTCCTCTCCCTCCCGCCTACCGCCACTTTCCCGCCCTGTGTGCGCCCCCACCCCCACCACCATCTTCCCACCCTCAGCGCGGGCGTCCCGCGGGGACGGCCCAGGGGCCGGACGCCTGGAACGCATCTCCAGGCAGCCCGCCCCCTCGCTACATCCGTCACCTGACACGGCCCTACCAGGAACCGCCGCGCTCCGGCGGGTTCTGGGGCTGCTCGCGTCCCCGCTCCCTCATTCCCCTTGTTTTATTCCTGCCTCCCCTCGTCGAAAGTCTTCCATTCTTCGAACTAGATTATTTAGAAGAGAAAAAGGAAGAAAGGAAAGCGAGGTCATCTCGTTGCTGTATCCGCCAATCAGGAGGCTGAATGTCAGTTTTGAACAAAAAGCCGCTCCGCTCCTCTTCTAGATTTGGAAAACTAGCGAAATTAAATGAAACCGCTGCACGCTTCTGACGCGACATCTGGACACGGCGTGGCGCTGCTGGAGCTGCGGGCCCGGCCGGGCACCGGACTAGGTAGGTGGAGTCGCACCCCGGGGTCCCAGCTGGGTCCAGGCGCCCCTTCCCCTCCCAGCTGCCCGCGTCGCCCAGGGCGCCGGGCTGGGACTAGAATCGAGTCCTTTGCATCTAGCCCGTTTTTGTTTTCGGTTTTAACCTTCACGACTCTGCAGAGCATCTGAGCGCTTCTTCCTCTTTCCTCTTGCACCCCGCGCTCCCCTCCCCCGCGGGCCGCTCCCCACTTGTCGCCGCGTCCCGGCGTAGAATGGTTGTCTTGGCGACCGCTGGCTGCAGCCGCCTCCACGTTCTGCCGGGCGCCCGGACACCCGGACACCCCTTGATCCGGCCGCCTGACACCTCGGCGGCCGGCGTCCCCGCTGCTGTCTCCCCCTCCGTGTCCCCCCCCCCCATTTTCTTATGCATCACTGATTCTTTCTGGACTCTCCCTTCCTCCTTTCTAGCTGGGAGACAGGAAAAGCGGTCCTGTCTGGGAACAGTAAAAGCAGGGCAAGGAAAGGAAGGAGCGGCAGAAAGGAGAGGAGGGGTGAGTCGAGGACTCTGGGGGGGGGGGCCCGAGAAAGCGGAGAAGCCGGGTCCTGAGCGCGGTCTAGCGAGTCTGGGCTCTGAGCCAGGAGCTCGGACGCGGGCTCGCCGGCTCTCAGCGCGCGGGAAGTCGAGCCCAGGACGCCGCCTTCAGGCCGGCGCGCTGACCCGGTGCCCCGACCCGGAGCCTGCAGTCTGGACGGATCTGTCCCGAGGCTCGCGGGCTGTGGGCCGCGGCCTGAGTGGCTGGTTGTGTGCCAGAGGATGCGGGACTAGGTCCAGCTCCCGGAACCTGGAAATGTGGCCCGCTTCTAAGTGGCTTCCTGTTCTTGCGCCTGGGCCTAGTGGCCTAGTTGAAGAAGTGGAACCACAGCGTGAGCCGACAGGGCCTTACAGACGTAAGGCTTGACCTTACGTCAACCCCCCCGACCCCCCCCCCCCACGCCGCACCTTACACGGGAGGAAAGTGAGGCCTGCAAAGGCCGAGCCACCCACCTAAGGCAGTGCTGTAGCCTAGAGGAGCAGCAAACTTCTCCTTCCCCATCCCCCGCCCCATCACTTGACATTGCTGCCAAGCTCTATCCAAACCCAAGACAAAACTGGGCCTTTTGGATGAAGTGCGATTTAGCGATCACTCTTACTTAGCCACTCTAAATATCTATTTAGTTGTTTACAAATAGACCTCACCAGTAGGTCGAGTTCACTCAGAACTGACCCAACACCGTGCTTTGTGCCCGGGCCACTTGCTACCTGTCTGTCTAGCATGACTGTTTTTTCTCCCTCTTCACAAGGCTAGCACTTTCTCCTTCAGGTCTCTTCTGAAGTATCCCCCTCCTCAGAAATACTTCCTTTTCAGGCACCCTCATACCACCGTGATTTTTTCCTTTATAGCACTTAGGATGAATAAGTTATCTTAGTTAGGTATTTGTTTACTTGTTTGTTGTGTAGAATGCCAGCTCCATGGGAACCAGATCCTTCTTTGTATCTTGCTCTGCACCTATGACAGGCCCCCAGCATTCCCCTCCCTCCACCCCACCGGAAGCCGGCCTCCACCTCGGTAGAAGGGCATTCGGTTTTATGTCCTACAGAGGAAAGGCACTTTAGAAATCGTTAGTTCATCCTGGAAGAAAAATGATGCCGGATGCCAGCATAGTGTCATTTAAAGGAGGAATGGGGTGGGGACGGTGAAGAGTTTCTTGGGCCTAGACAATATGACTAGTTGTTCCAATAAAGCATGGTAGGGAGAGGAGAAAAGGCACTAATTAAACATCTCTTGAAGTCGCTATTTCAGTCAGTTCTCCAGGGAAACAGAACCAATTGTGTGTGTGCCCACACACGCATATGTATGTGTATGTACACACAGTCATGTGTTTGCTTAACAACAGGGATACATGCTCAGACATGTATCTTTAGGTGATTTCATTGTTGTGCATATACCATATACAAACCTAGATGGTAGGGTCTTTTATACACCTAGGCTATATGGTATGGTCTGTCACTCCTAGGCTGCAAACTTATACAGCACGTTACTGTAGTGAATACTGTCGGTAATTGTAATAAATAGTTTTATATCTAAACCTAGAAAAAGTAATATATTGTGCTACAACTTTAAGACAGCTATGGCATCACTAGGGGACAGAATTTTTCACCTCCATTATAATCCTATGGGACACCACCAGTATGTGGTCTGTGATTGACTGAAGCATCGTTATCCAGCACATGACTGTGTGTATACATACAATTTTATATATACATAGATTATATGTCTGCACACACATATGGTGGGAGAGAGAGAGGAGACTTATTTTAAGGAATTGTCTCAGGAGATGGTGGGGGCTGACAAATTAGAGACCCAGGGAAGTGTGGATGTTGCAAGTCTTGAATCTAAAGGCAATCTGAAGGCAGAATTTCGTCTTACTTGAGAGACCTCAGTCATTTCTCTTAAATTCTTCAACTGCTTAGATGAGGACCACCCATATTATTCAGGATAATCTTTTTAAAGTCTACTGACTTAAATTTTAATCACATCTAAAAATACCTCCACAGCAATATTTAGACTGGTATTTGACTAAAGAACTGGATACCACAGCCTAGCCAAGTTGACAGGCAAAATTAACCATCCTATTATCCCATCATGCCTGAGGGGTTCTCTGACCCTCAGTTTTCTGATGATCACATTTAAATTGAGGGATCTATCTTTATTTATTGGGCCCATATAGCTTAAAGTATAATCATTTTCTCTCCACAGGAACTTGCCATAGGGATAATGGTAATTGCGTAGTTCTGAGGAATGCCATCTGAATAAGAGGATAATTATGTTGTAAGCTTTCCGTTCAAAAAAATGTAAATATTAAAATTTGAACATATAAATTCTATCTTGGTTTTCCCAGCTGCTGCCACCCAACACCTTTTCTCTTTCAGATGCAGTATGCAGGGGAATTCTAAGTTTAGTATTAGTTTCAGCAAAATACAACGATGGAGATAACTCTCAAGCATAACAATAGGTATGTGGTATTCCAAAACTTTTGGAATTCGGAGTGTCTTTTGGCTATGTGCTCTTTAAAAAAGTTAGTAATGAAGAACTGGGCATGTACTTTCACTTTTATTACTTATTTTATCCTCACAGTGGCCTTTCAAAAATTGGGATTATTACCCCTGTTTTACAGGTGAAAAGAATGAGGCCTAGATAGGCTCAAATCTTGAACACTTAACTGCCAGGAAAAGCCAGGGATGGAATCGTCAGGTAGTCCTTTGGACTACAAGCCTTGTGCCCTTTCTTTTGTCCTTAAGGCCAGAGTCAATAGGGAGTGAGTTAACGGTGGGTCACTTATGCAGACAGAGTCACTGAATATTGGAAATTTCTTGGGTTCTCTTCCATTGGTCTAAAAACTGAGTTAATTCTCTGAGTTTTTGTTTTAACAGGGGTAAACAATTTTCTGTTTTAGATCAGCAAATCTATCCCATAGGCAGAGATATGAGAGAAAAATCTTATTGAATATCCCTTGTCTTGTTCTCCTCCTACCCCAACTTAATGTCCCTTAGGTAACTCTTGATTATCCAAATTTCATGAGAAACTTTCCTAACAGTACACATGCTCAAACTCAAAACCCCAAAGTCATAAGAAAAAAGACACCGTAAACAAGATTAAAAAAACAATTATTTGATCATGTATGTCAAAAGATTAATTTCTAGACTATGTAAATACATAATCCAGTAAAACAACAATCCAATAAAAAGGGCAGAGAATATAAGTCTACTAGTTTATAGTAGAATATGTGCAAATGGTCACAAATAAATGAAAAGATAATCTTACTTGTTAATAAACATAAACAGAAACAATGGCATATAACCACAATTTTGACAAAAGGAAAAAAGACTGACAACTGACAAAGTTGTCAGGAAACAATCACTCTTACTATTATAATTTGGTGTAATTGTTTTGAAAGGCAGCATTACAATGGTTATTAAAACTGTATGTATATATAGGTACCCTTTGACTCAGCTATTTTACAATTTTAAGTATGTAAAGATGTATAAATAATGTATGGAAACATATATACACATACATAGTATGTGTTATATATAGTTCATATGTTATATGTTCATGTTTGTATATATACTTGTATACACACTTTAACTCAGCAATTTATTCCAAAACACATATGAAATATATATAACACATATGTTTATATACACATATGTACACACATGTGTAAGTATGGGACAATATATACATATATATGGATAGATTTTACACCCACAGACACATATAGAGATGTACCTACCTTCAGCTAAAGCAATTTCACTCCTATATAAATTGCTACAGATAACTTGTATAAATATACAGAAATGTTTCTTTATAGCAGTGTGTATTAGCAATAAAAAAAAGGGCAAGAAAGAGAGAAATGATTGACATACTTGAGAGGAGACCAATTTTTTTTTTTTTTTTTTAGTTAGGCCTCATTCATAAAATACAAAACTGTGCAGCCATAAAAAAATAATGAAGTACATCTATCTGCACTGACAATGGAAGTTGTCAAAGATCTATTGCTAATTAAAGAAAGCAAATGACAGAATAATATGATCCCATTCATGTTTTCCAAATATGCGTGCTGTGGGAGAGATGTTTGCAATTATATGCACTTATGTTTCTGCAAGGATAATTAAATATTTGTAATAGAGATTACCTTTGGGTAGTAAGAGTGAGGGTGGGAACGTTTCAGATTTTTGCTTACTACTTTTTGCTTTCCAGACTGTTGGGAAGTTTACCACGAGCAAGAATTATTGAATAACAACCATAGGAATGTTGGGGCTCAAACCTAGAGATTCTACTTTTGTAGACCTGGAGCCGATCAGCCAGTCTAAATTTTAAAACATCCCCATGGGTAATTCTGACAAAGAGCCAGGGTTGAGAACCAATTTTTCTTAAGTGGAAGGGGTTGTAAACTTGTTGCCCTCAAATGACTGCAGAGGCAAACAGCATTCTTGTGTAGACATAATACATACTTGGGAGCAAATGTGGACTAAAGTGTTATGCTTCCCTAGAAAGGGGATGACCTTCAATCTTTCTGTTTATGGTGGTATTTAAACATATTAGAAACTACTAATTTTGAAATAGGCTTATTGTGATAACTCTAAATATCAAAGGCAGTCCAGAAATTAGCAAGTAATAGAGGATGATCAAATGTTTTTCAGGCAATATTATAGGTGACACTTCAGCAGGAGATTCACGGAATGATGAAAGGGTACCTCTGTGCCCTAGGAAAAGTGATAGAGCTTAGAAACTCATAACTCAGATGGAATGAGGAGTCATGCCATATACATCTTTCCAACAGTCACCCTCCAGAAGAAAACTCTGTATTGACAATCATCTGCTGACTTGTCTGTGAGTTTGTAAACAGAATAAACTGTTTCTTGTTTTATATTTATGTATTATTGATTATAAATATATTCTAAAATATATAACAAACGATAATATTATTTGTAGCTTAAAGAAAAAATGAAATTATTTATACTAAGAGAAGAGAGAAACCTGAAGAAGAGTGGATAATCCTTACATATTTGGTTTGGGATTATATTGAGAGCCACCTAAATACCAAACACTCGTTCTTGGTCCTGACTCCTACTCTGTTACCCATAGCTCAGTACCTAGTAAGTGGTGCAGAAAAAAGTGTAATGGAATTATGAGGAAGACCCAGTTTTTATCCAAGACTAAAAGTTTTTAGCTAAGGAGATGGAAGAATTTGTGCACAGATAGAAGGTAGATGGGAATTTGTTTAAATTAGAATGGAGACCCAGAGGTCACGTAAGAGGAGATTCTCATAATAGAGAGCATTGATAATGAGAGGATAGACAAATTATGCATTTGGGGAGGAGGCCAAATATAAGAAATAAGACATGGTTTACTTATTGTAATAGGTCTTCAAGTTTTGAGTGGAACTCTGTTGTAAAATATTTTCTGTGCCAGTGCTGACTCCATTTATCTACTGGAAGTCTAATGCCAGGGGCTTCTGAGTGGGAAGTGGATTAATAGGTAGTTGGAATCCTTGGTAGACTTCTAGTATAATGTGGATCGCTGTGAGGTAGTCAGCATGTCATCCTAATACATTGTTCTTAGTTCTATTACCAGCAAAATCTTAGTTTTACGTTTATTCACACCTCAAATTAGTAAGTCAGGCTTGGTGCTTTTTGACTCATACATTAATGTATGTTACTGTTCTTAATGTACAGTACGTGCCAGTTACATATTAATTAGCAGCACCAGTGTTAGTTCAAATTTTCTTTTATTATGTAATTACAGGGTCTATATATGAAAGTTACTGTGTTTCTGTAAAATGAAGTATTTTTTTTCTTTATGAGGAATGACATTAAAATTTTCTGAGTAAGAAATTTAAGAGGCAAGAAAGAAGTAATTTCATTTGGATAGATGAAATGGAGAAAAGTTTTGTAGAAACTTTCAGCTATGAAGGATAGTAGTAGAGATGTTTGCACTCATATATCAAATTAGTTAAAGAACGATTGTGGGACTCTAGGTCTTCTATCTTCCAGTTGAGTCCTGGTTTCCCTTTCCTTCATTTCTCTTTCTTTCCTGTCATTATAAATAGACTAGGAAGATATTGAAAGTATTCAGGCTTGACTGTTGCTCCTTCAAATAATTTCTAAAATTAAAACTTTCTTATTTTCATATATATGTGGTTGTGTATCTAGTTTTCTATTTGTAGCTTAATAATTGGACACTGTGAAATACACCAACCTAAGCATTATTCGCTGAGTTTTCATCAAATAACTAAACAGTTTCTGTTAATACTGAAAATCTAGTGAATGTGTCAGAATTTGGTTATGATTAGTTGCTGACATAAAACATGAGGGCAGATCTTACTGTACTTTAGAAAATACTGGCTTTCACATTTGCCCCAGAAGGCAGTTCACAAGAGTGCTTCTTCAGATAATGTTTCTAAGTTTTGCAGAGTATTAATTCTACTTGCTCAGCTTTTGATAAAGTAGCAGTGTATTGAACATTGTAAAAATTATGCCCTATGATTAAAAAATCCATCTCTGGTAAAGCATAAAAAGAAAATGAGCATAAGTTTTAAAATTTAAAACAATTGAGGGAGAAATTATAGAGTCAGCAAAAGAGAAAAAGAACCCTATTGACTATTACATATCAATGCACACACTGTGTTTTTACTATTTCCAAACAAGGGAGGGCAATGTAGAATCTCAGTGTAAGTGTAAATGAAATCAGTTGTGTATATTTGTTGAAGGGCAGTTACCTAGCTTCGTAAGATAAATTATTTGGCCCTAGACACTATATTGTGCTTGCCATACTAGGTAAATAAAGTGTCATGAAAGCATTCCTAAGTATACATTTTCCAAGAGTTGAGGTTTTATCAGTCTCAAGCTCTCTTGAATCTGTTTCATTCCTTAGTTCTGAAATTACTAATTTTAACCATTTAAAGCACAGGAAATTTTACATAGATTTTGCTTTCATAGCAAAACACCCTTAAAAATTTATCCACTTTGGTGAAAAAGAAAAGACAAAAATGAAGCCAAATGAATATTATTAAATTTTGAAATTTATTTAACTTTCCAGATCTTCTTGGAATAAATGTCAGGTAGTAGAATTTGTACAAATCTTGATAATGTCTTAGACTTAGATATAGAACTTAACAAGTATATGCAATTTTCTGTAGTTACACAATGGAGCCAGAAACAGGACTCATAAAAATAGTAACTGTGTTTTTGCATGTGTCCTTCAAAGTGAAATCCTTAACAAATTTAACAGTATATACTTCTTCAGGCTGTTGATGAAACAGCTAAACCTGTCTGCCAGGTGGCTTCAAAAATAGAATTAATTTTTACATGGTATTAATGAGTTACTATTTCAGTACAACCAGGTGGTAACTGATACCCAATAATGTTTTAGGTTTGCTTTATACCAAAAAAAAAAAAAAAAAAAAAAAAAAAAGAAGAAAGAAAGAAAAAACTAACAAAACAAAACAAAAAAAAAAACAATATAATATAGCACTATGTAATATGCAATAACTTTTTTTTTTTTTAGTTTCCCTTAATATCAGTTGTCATTAGGAAAGATTCCACAAGTTACAGAATCTTTCTAGAAATGAAGTAACATGTTTTCATATCTAATTCAAGGGATAAGTTTTCATGACCCAGTATCGTGCAACTAGCAAATTTAAACATCTTGGAATTTAAGACATAGAGGTTAAGGTAAGGGATTTTATAAATCAAATGGGAGATTTTAAATTATCAACTGACTTCTTTCATACAGAACGTTTTCTAGTAATTGTAAAATACTATAACTTTAAAAATATTATTCTTGTAGCCCATAATGTTGAGTGCTTAAGTGATAACTAGAATTACATTTTCTGTCCCTTTGTGTGCTTTAATTTGAAAATGGAGGTTCCATTATCTTTGTTCCAAAATTTTGGGTTTTTATAGGTGTTTTTTGGGGGGCTATTCTCCATATTGTTGACATTTTAAAATAGATTTGAAACAAGCTGTTTGTATTTACCAGAAGTTAGAGAAAGAAATGCCTCCTTAGAAACTTATGAGGGAGATCATTGTATATTTCTGTTTTTTTTTTTTTCTTATCTTCATGTGTATCACTAATGATTTTGGAGGACACGCTGGTGCAATGGGAAGAAAAGCAAGACAACCATAATAAGCTTTTGAACCAGATGCACTTACTTTTTGCATCCATGGAATGAATATCTTCTGACCTTTGGCAAGTTATTTGATATTTCTTTGCCTCATTGTTTTCATCTGGGAAACAATACCTACCTATCTCTCAGGTTTAAGTATTAAATGAACAAATATATTTTAATGTATGCCTGGTACAGATTATATGTCAATAAACATATCCCTTCCCCAGTGATATATGCTCTGATTCTCAACTAATTTTCCCCAGAAATATGTTCATTTTGGGAACAGGAATTGGTAGAGCAGTGAAGAGTTGTGTGTTTAGCTCAAATGTGCTCTTTCTTACAAGTCTCTACTCTCAAATCACTTTTTTCTGTTTCTTTTTGCCTCTTTTAAATGTTAGTAGAATGAGCATTCAGAAGCATAATACATGTATAAATTTTATGTTTAATTTTCTATGGCATATGTAAGCAGTTTTTATACATTGTTGGTATTGCTTATAAATAATTATTACAAATGTTGAGATAAGGGAACTCCTGTGAACCTTTAACATTTCTCAGGAGTTAGTGGTAAATCCATGAACATATATTTTTAAACCAAATTACCCATCTCTTGGAGTTCAATCTGTTAATTCTTTATAAAGCAGTGAAGTATCAGTTTTTTCCAATGATATAATAAGCAACACTGGAAATTAAATCCCAAAGCAGTGCATCTTTAGTTTGTTCAGTAGATAGTAGGACATCCCACAAGCCATCATATATTTACAACAGTTTTTATACTCAATCTATTTTTTTCAGCAGTCTTTTGGGAAATATCCCCAGATAATTTACTAAATAAGTGCATCTATCTTCTAAAAGACATTTGGAATATTTCTTAGTCTGACCTCTGCACTCTGAGACACTCTATAAAGGAAACAATCAGAAATATTTAACAAAGAAATAAATAGGTTAAGGAGAAAGCAATCTAGGCGTTTGCACAGAGCTTGCTACAGTGCCATGGCTACATTTAAGAGCTGTAGTTCTTTCTACGTTTTAACTGAGAGCCACTAGTTATAATGTTATTTAAAATCTCTGCATTAAATAAGACAGTTACTGAACAACTAAAAAAATACAAAATATCATAAAAGCAAAAAGTAGCAATTCATGCGCGCGCACGCTTGTGTTTAAGAAACAAAACGTTACAGTTAACCCTTACAATTGCTCTCATTCCACTTCACCATCTCATCCTGCGCAGTTTGCCTCCGGAATGCCGCGGTAATCTCTCCTCAGTGCAGTAAGAACAAAGGCCAACACCCTCTGCAAAGGTGTTCTGCAGCGTCGTGGTCCAGGGATTTTAGGACTACGACGATCTTTGGGGGGACATCTGTCTTCGCTTGCATGTCCTCTCTTACCCCTCTGCTATCTGGTGGAGCTGGGCACGGGTCCCCAGCGCTTCCAGAGAGTGTGGTTTCCGCTCTGGATTTGCCAAGCGGCCAGACAAAAAGCACCGAGCACTTTCTGAAGCCCACCTCAGCCCTCGTCCACTTTGTCCTCAGTCTTCAGGTTTTCTTCCCCACCCCCCCCCCCACCCCCCGCTAGGGCCTAACCTGTGGGTTCACCAGAACTCCTCAGCAGACAGTGGGGTGAACGCATGGACTGCCCCCACCCAAATGCCAATCACGACTGTCTTCCACTCAGCGCTGGAGTCATCCATTGGAAGATTAGTAGCCACCAGGGTTGGTCAAGGATTTCATATACACTTTCCCTGAGAAAACCCGGAAAAGCAAACGACACCTGAACTTCACACACTCCTAAGTATCACTGGAAATCCGCCTGTGTTTGGCTTCACGGTGAGTGTCGAGGGCCGGATCCAGAAAAAAAAAAAAGTATGGAAGGTTATTCCTGGTAGGCTCCCCCTTCCTGCGAGTCTCAGACAGCCTGTAGGTTTACAGGCTTCCTGCTGCTCCCCTTTTGCAGCCTTCATCTAATTCGGTGGGTGGGGGTGGGGAATTGGGGAGGAAAATAAAGTCGTTGTGGGCGGCTGGGGAACCCGGTGTCAGTCCCCCGCAGCCGCGCGCAGGTACCCTGCAACATCGCAGTGGCCCCTCTCCTCAGCCAGGTCCAAGGGCAGACGGCCCCAGGCATCGCGCACGTCCAGCCGTGCCCCTGCCCGGTGCAGCATCACCAGCGTGTCCAGGAAGCCCTCCCGGGCAGCGTCGTGCACCGGTCGGGTGAGAGTGGCAGGGTCCGCACAGTTGGGCTCGGCACCGTGAAGCAGCAGCAGCTCTGCCACGCGGGCACTGCCCATCATCATGACCTGCCAGAGAGAGCAGAGTGGTCAGAGCCAGGGTGGAGTCAGGTGTGGGAGGTGCCGGCCTGGGTGAGGTGGGCGGAGCCTTTAAACAAACACCTATTTGTGAAGTATCCACCCAGTGCAGAGGTGTTCAAGTCTCCGGTGTCTGGTGTTTCTTCATTTGCTGATGCAATCTGCTTTCCCACCCCACCTTCAGGTTATACTCTACTCAGTACAAATTAAATGCCATTTTATTTTCTAAACGTGCAGAGACAAGAAAGTTGATGGTAAAGTGATGATCGTCATTGTGGAAAGCAAATCTTGATTTCCATCGGAACATGGGAATCTATTTTGTTAAATGATTTATAGGCACAGTTAAATTTATTTGGCTTTTAAAGTTTCAAATTATTTGCCTTGCTGACCCCTCCTCCATAATCTAGGTCTCAAAATATTTACTAGGAAGCCAACTACTGTTTGTCAGAAGTTGGGAGTAATGGTTTAGGGGAGAAAATCAACCACTATGTTTTTAAAAAAGTTTAGTTCTCAGCAAATCCTGCGGGGAAGGCTTTTATCTTGTGTCTGTGTTCATAAAGAGATTGTAGTGTGAAATTTGAGCCAAAGTTGGAGATTAGAAGGGAAAAGTAAATTAAATCATGCAAAATCTTATAAAATTGTGAGAACAAATGATTTTTGTTAAACAGTTCATCATTTTAAATTTAGAGTGTAATATATTTAATGTAATGTAAAACTAACAATATATTTATATTTTTCCATGTACTATAGGATTGTATAATAGCTAAGATTTTATAACGTTAAATAGTAAATATTTTGCTATATAAAAAGAGCTTGGGCCAGGTAATGTAATCCCAGCACTTTGGGAGGCGGAAGTAGGCAGATCACCTGAGGTCAGGAGTTGGAGACCAGCCTTGCCAACATGGTGAAATCCTGTCTCTACTACAAAAAAAAAAAAAAAGAAGAAAGAAAAAAAATTAGCTGGGAGTGGTGGGGCCGGTCTACAGCCCCCAAAACTCGGGAGGCTGAAGCAGGAGAATCACTTGAACCTTGGAAGCTGAGGTTGCAGTGAGCTGAGATCATACCACTGCACTCCAGTCTGCCCAACAGAGTGATGCCCCATCTCAAAAAAATAAAAAATAAAATAAAATAAATAAAAAGAGCTTGGATGTCAGCAGTCAATCAGGATGATGCATAACTTAGAAAAAGCGTTTTGCAGGAGTAATCCTATAGCAGCCATTTGTGTACATGAACATTATCAAAACATTTGCTGACATATTTTAAGTTAATTATAAGACAGTTTTTGGTAAATGTCCCAAATCAAGTTATGGGTTTATGTACTTTAAAATGTACCATTTAATTGAAAGGCAGTATACTTCTCATGTTTTGTTTGCTTATTTCATTAATATTAGAAATGTTCATTTCCTCCCTTGAAAACCATGATGTTATTTTTTTACTAGCGATGTAAGGTATTTTACATAGAAAACAGAGGGGAAAATAGCTGTTCTTAGTATTTCAGAAAATGGTGAATTATATATATAACTTGTTTTTATAATTATTAATAGAATTTTAAGTTTTAAAAAACCACTTTACAATATTTTTGCTCCTTTAAAATATCCCTTATTTGTTTTACCTCTATTCTAAGAATTCAAAAGAAATGGACACTTCTATAAAATCTACACTGTAACAAGATCCCTTAGTATTAGCTTAGTTTTGGAGGGTGATAGTGAGGTGAATACTGAATATGACCAATAGCCAATGGTAAAGTACAAAAGTGTTGTCCTAAGATTGTAAAAGAAATTAAAAATATCAGTACTAATTAAAGCAGGATTTGTAAACATTGAATACAAGTACTTTAACAATGAAGATAAAGATACCTTATTTATGAAGATCCTTTGTCATTCAGAAAGGACCTAACAGTAGCTGCAGGAATATTTTTGTAATCTGAGCACTGAGTATGATAATTAAATGAAAAATCTATAGAACTATATGTATATATTTTTCTCTTATGCATCACTTATAAGACATTGCTAACATAAAAAGAACTAAGTACTGTGGTTGAGGAATCCAGTCTTATTACTTTGAATTCAATTAACCTTTATGAGAAAACAATACAACAGATTTCATATAGTAGCTTAAAACTTTACATTGAATTTTTTCCATGTACTATGATTTTGTAGAATTCCTTAAATCCAATCCAGAATGTATAACTTAGTTTACTTATCTGTATCGTTGAAAGCAGGCAGACAAGTCTTCCTCCCCAAATAAACTTTCCCTTTCTCCTTTTTTTCCCAATTCAATCTATTCCTTGCATTTCTGATCATGAGATGGCAGAAAACAATATTTTAAAGAAAAGCTGAAACAGTGGGTTTTTCAATCTCTCTCTTTAGGATTTTTGTTGGGTAAAAGCCTGTTTTATGCCTGGGCTGTACACCTCCGGCCAAGGGAGACTGCTGCGTAAGTCTACACCGGCGATCTAGGTTCCAGCCCCGACCCACCGAGGCCGCGCCCCGCGTTCGCGCGCCCCCTGCCGGCGAGGCCCCGGGGCCCAGCTACCTGGATTGCGCTCCTCCCAAAGCGGTTGACTCCGTTGGGATCCGCGCCGGCCTCCAGGAGCTGTCGCACCTTCTCCACTTGTCCTCGCGCCGCGGCGCTGGCCAGGTCCTCATCGCTGCCGCCCCCACTGGGCATGCCCTTGTTCTCCTCGCGCATTCCGCAGCCCCCAGACGCGCAGCGGCCCGGGTAATCCACCGTGGGCGGTAAACTTAACGACACTCCTCCCTTCTTTCCCACGCCGCTCCGGCGCACTGTCTTCCTGGGAGAGCTGGACTCAGCTTCATTCCCCTCCGCCGTGCGTCTGCGGCTTGCGGCCCCGTTCGATGTCAGAGCGGCGGGTATTAGCTCCGGGCTTTTTCCTGGCCCCAAGAACCACCCGGCGCGACTGGATTGCTTCTGGGAAAAAGCGCCTCGCGCGGCCGCAGCCGAGCTCAAAGCGGCTCTGGCCGCAGGGTGCGGACGCGTCGCGGAGTCCTCACTGCCCCGCCTTGCTCTGGCAGAGTGGGGAGCCAGCCGGCAAAGAATTCAGTTTTCAGCTGGGCCAAGGGGCCTGCCTCTCCCCTCCCCCTTAGGCTCCGCCCCCTGCCCGCCTGCTCGCGGGAAGGCCCGGCCCGGTCGACGCGTCACGGCGGCGGGGAAGCCCGCCCAAAGGTGCTGGGACGCATGCGCCAGAGACTGGGCCGGGGAGCCGCCGGGACGCCGGCAGCACTGCTGGCTGGATGTCCAGTAAATCCAAGGCTAAGATTTTGGGAATGTTGACCCACTGCCCTCAGCTTCTAATTCCCAGTAGGCGGAGCAGAGGACTTCTGTTCCGTCAGCCTTAGGCCAGTTGGTTTCACTTGAGAGACGTTGGTGGCTCCCTTGTGGCTGAGAGAAAGGCACTGAAAATAACTCCGTCTTTCTTAAGATGTCTGAAAGCGACAGCTCTGCACCTGTCATACAAGTTAAATTCATCCCAGGCAGTACTTGAACTTCGTAAGTTTCATATCTTGTGTCAACCTTAGCAATTTTCTTTTGGACGTGTCTTCCTATTTGAATTAGTCAACCATAATAATAGAGAAAAATTCTGAGAATCCTGTTTTGCATGTGCCTTTAAATTCTTTCCATCTTTGCATTATGAATATAACCCTCAAAAAAGAAAAAAAAAAACTAGTTAGAGATTGAGAGTGGCAACCTGGAACACATAGACAAAAAAAATTTATACTTTAAGAATCTGAGATCCCAGTTTCATCATATTTGTACAGCAAATCTTTGTTTGCACTCTTACCTGTTTAAATCCACTTTGTCAAGCATTTAATTTTTTATTTATCGTGAGTAGTAAAGGAAATTTATGCAGTAATGATGAAACATAATAAGAGAAGGGTGTGGTGCTGGGCCTGTCATTAAACAGGCTGAACCTGTTATTAAATTCTCTTCTGAAGATTTAAATGCCAAGTGCCTTTTTTCCCCTTTCTAATCTTCCTAGGTGAGTTTGAATCAACATTTATTATATTATTTTAAAAAATTTCAGCTGATGCTAAATTGGCTAGGAAGAAAACAACAAATTATGGATTTGTTGCCTAAAAACTTTGGTGAGGAACTACACAAGTGAACGTCTCCTTAGAGTGAACAATTTTTATTTACAGAATCATTTTGGTTCAGAGTGCTGAGGAAGACAAAGTTTTAAAAGGAGGGCAATTGGTTGTATATTGCAAAATGAGAGTCTCCACCTGTTTCTTCTAGGATACCTCAGCTCTGACTCCTCATCACCCAAATCCCTGTAGCATGAGAGAAAGCTTTCTTTTAAAGGAAGTGGTGCCCATGGAAGTGGTGGTTAGGGCTGAAAATCTGATGGAGCCTCAACAGAGCTGAAATCTACCTGGACAGGGAAGGGAACTGCTTAACATTAATAACAATTTCTTTGTCTTTACCATCCAACCTCAATTTCGTAGTCTTCAGTTTCTTAATTCCTCTACCTTTCACTTTTATTCAAACTTCCATGTTTCTGTGAAAATGCCCTTTTATTTGTTGATGGCTACTCCATTTTTAGATTTGACTAGAGGAACCAAAGTCTACTTCTGGGTGAAACACATGAACAGATTGCTTTTGTCTTGGGAATCAGTCCCCATGCATAGTGTATTGGGGATAACAGAGGTGTAGGTAGAACAGGAGAAAGAGGAGGAAAGATGGGCAGTGGGAAGCAGGAGTCTTTAAAATGAATGACATTGGTTCTTTACCATTCACCCTGAGGGGCCAAGCCACTAGCCTGGTGTGGTGGATGTGGTGGCAAAGACACAGTCCAGAATATCTTCATCAGAAAAGCCGAGGTACTCCAAAATGTAGTGCACAGTCAAATGCAACAAGGGAGGTTGCCTTTTTGTTATTGGGATCTTGTCTCTCATAGATACAGTTATTAAGTTTAGTTCAAAGTAAGTAATGCAGCATGTCCTATATTCTAGAAGTTCAAAGTTGAATAAGACATGAGTCCTCACTTTTAAGAAACTCTGTAGTGGCACTAGAAACTAATAAATAGTTTCAATTTAATGTATATCCACAAGGTGCTTTGGAAGTAAGGAAGACCGGAACCTAATTTAGGGTGAGGGTACAAGGAACGTTTCTAAGAGGAGATGCCAATCGAAGAGAGTTTTCAAAGGATGCATCATAAATGAATGTGTCTAGAGGCTGGGTGCAGTGGCTCATGCGTGTAATTCCAGCACTTGGTGAGGTCGAAGTGTGTGGATCTGGATCGCTTGAGCTCAGGAGTTTGAGACCAGCCTGAGCAACATGGAGAAACTCTGTCTGTACTAAAAACACAAAAATTAGCCGGGCATGATAGTGCACGCCTGTAATCCCAGCTACTCAGGAGACTGAGGCAGGAGAATCGCTTGAACTCGGGAGGCAGTGGTTACAGTGAGCTGAGATCGCACCACTACACTCCAGCCTGGGTGACAGAGTAAAACTCGGTCTCAAAAAAGAAAAATGTCAAAGCAAGAGCTTTGACCTTGAGTTTCTCTGAAACTTATCAAAAAAATTAGGACAAGATAGTCTGAGCGAATTCCTGAGCCAATTTCTTAGGTGGTAAATGTGTCCGAAAAATGAAAACTGTAGTTGATAGGGAAATAGAAGATAATGTTCTTCTTTGACGGGAGCACAAAGGATGGTGATAGGGAAAGAACTAATGGGTAAGTATAATGACGAGACAGATGTGTGAGCTTCGCTAAGCAAGTCGGCTGAAAAACAACTTTGGGTAGGGAAAATGATGCCGGGGGCCTTCGCGCTTAGTAGCACCACGGACAGCGCTTTGCTTATACTCACAGGCCTGGGTGGTCCTAACCTGTTCCAGACAGAATTCTAAAGCTTCAAACTGTATCTTCCAAAGCCCCTTTTCTCCATTAAATAGAAAGGACCTTATGGGAGCTCAATGGATTTCTTTGAAAAATCAACCTGTTCAACCTGGTTTCCAAATATGGTTAGATTTTATCTAATATTCCCTGTATAAAGAATATCATACAGTCTATATTTAGAAGAAGAGAAATACCACGTACTGTGTAATCTGTCCCAAGTGCTTTACAACTGTTCCTTCCTTCCTTCCTTCCCTCCTTCCCTCCTTCCCTCCTTTCTTCCTTTCTTCCTTCCTTCCATCCTTCCCTTCTTTCTTTTTGACAGTCTTGCTCTGTTGCCCAGGCTGGAGTGCAGTACAGTGGCGTGATCTTGGCTCACTGCAAACTCTGCCCCCTGGGTTCAAGTTATTCTCCTGCCTCAGCTTCCTGAGTAGCTGAGATTACAGGCGCAGCTACTACGCCCAGCTAATTTTTGTATTTTTAGTAGAGACGGGGTTTCACCATATTGGCCAGGCTTACCTCGTGACCTGCCCGACCCGGTCTCCCAAAGTTTTGGGAGTGACATTACAGGCGTGAGCCACTGTGCCTGGCCCGTTGTTTCATTTAGCACTCATAAAACTCCTTGTGGAATGTGTCCATATTTCAATTATACAGACAAGCCAAAAGGATCAGAAAAGTTGAGTGACTTGTATACTAGCTAATCATTATTGGTGATGGGTATAACTTGTGCAACTTCAGAGTCTTGTTACCCTTTATACTACATAGTGTTTTTAGCAGCTGTCATGGTGGGCTTAACTGGAAAAAGAGTAATAAACTAATGTAATTATTATTCAGTCTACACTGTGTTTTCCAGATGGCTCACCTCACAGCACACCCTTAATAGACTTCAAAGATGACACTTCTCATGTAATACAATAGCACATTTGTCTTGGACAGTAGAGTGAGATTATGAAACATTTTACCTCTCTTTGAAACCCAGCTGTCTCTAGGGTGAAACACAATCTGTTGTTAATGCTTTAAACACATTTAAAAGATGAAGTGGTTGGGAACATAGTGGGCAGCTGAAACTTGGACTTCTCAGAGCCATGTCTTTTAATATGGTGAATAATTTATAAGTGAGAAGAAAAAGTTAATGGCAAATTGGCTTAGAATTTTGGAGGTTAGTGGGAGGAAATGAGTAGTATCTGTTCCAATGTTGCACGTAACTTAGATCACTAGAAATAATATTTTTATATTCTAGTTGGTGAAACTGTCTGTATATGACCTCTCCAAAAATGTATGAATAGAACTAATTGACTGGCTAAAGGAAACAGTGACCTAACCTTGCCCTCATTTGTGTGCTCTTTTGCACATTGTTAGGTCTAAGATAGTGTTTCTAAGTGAGAAGAGAAGGAAATTTATAATCACTTTGGGGCCCTTTTCAAATTTTATATGACCCACCTTCCCACCAGGTGGTTTGATTTTCTCCATTTTATGAGTTGGGAATTATTGCTCCATGATCCACAGTATCTACTGCCATATTCCCAGGTGTTTTTCAAGATTAATTAAATGGTAGACTTACTCATCATTTTAGCATCTGTATCAGTTTGCCAGCACTGCCATAACAAAATACCACAGACTGAGTGGCTTCAACAACAGATATTTATTTTCTCAGTTTTAACTTCTCCTAAGGCCCCTCTTCTTGACTTGCAGATGGTCATCCTGCTGCTGCCTATTCACATAGTCAGCACACATAGTGTGCACACATGCCCCTGAGTCTCTTTTGTGTGTCCTAATTTCCTCCTCTTTTGAGAACACCGGTCAGATTGGATTAGGGCCCACCCCAATGGCCTTATTTTAACTTAGTCACTTCTTTAATGGCCATATTTCCAAATATAGTCACATTGTGAGTATTGGGATTAGGACTTTAACATAAGAATTTTGAGGCAACAATTCAGCCTTTAACAGCATCTTAATTTTTACACATTTTACTTTTCATTTCTTTTAAAACTATTGTTAATAATTTATTCATTTGAATAAGGATTAAAATAAGGCTAGCACATTGAAATTGGCTGAAATTGCTACCAGTCTGTTGTATCTCTCTCTCCCTCTTTTTTTCTTTAAGGGATGGGTTACACCTTGTCAGCCAGGCTATAGTGCAGTACCATGAGCAAGGGTCACTGCCACCTCGAACTCCTGGACTGAAGGGATCCTCCTGCCTCAGCCTCCAAAGTAGCTGGGACTACAGGTGTTGGCCACCATGACTGGCTAATATTTTTACTTTTTGGTAGAGATGAAGTCTTGCCATCTGGCCTAGGCTGGTCTTAAACTCCTGGATTCAAGCAGTTCTCTCACCTCAGCCTCCCAAAGTGCTGGGATTACAAGCATGAACCACTGTACCTGGCCTCTTGTTTCCTGTTAATCTACAGTTTCCCCTTTTCGCCTTCTTTTTTTTCTTTCAATTTATTTCTTGCAGAAATTGGCTTTTTCTGTAGTTTCCTAAAGTTTGCATTTTGTTGAATGATTCTTTATGATGACACTTAACATTTTTCTTTGTCATTTGTATTTCTCATAATTTATTATTTAAGCCTAGAGTCTGGATGTGATTCAGGTTTGATATTTTGGCAGAAGTATTTAAAAAGTGGTATCATGTACTTTCACCAAGAGACACATAATATGGTTGTCTCTTTCTATGATTCTAGCAGCCATGGATAATTATTTCATAGATCTGTTATTTTCTTGGGGATGGCAAAATGGTGATATTCTAATTTTACTATCCTTTCCTTCATTTACTAGATAGAATATTTTTTTAAATTATTTATTTATTTAGTCATTCATTCATTTATTATTTTTTGAGACAGAGTCTCACACTGTCACCCAGTGACAGTGGAGTAGGGTGGTGTGATCACTGCAATCTGCAACTCCCAGGCTCAAGTAATCCTCCCACCTCAGCTGCCCCAATAGCTAGGACTACAGGCACACACTACCTGGCTAATTAAAAAAAAATTTTTTGTAGAGATGAGGATCCTGCTTTTTTGAGCAGGCTGGTCTCAAACTTCTGGGCTCAAGTGATTCTTTGCTTCAGCCTCCCAAAATGTTGGGATTATAGACATAAGCCACTGTGCCTAGCCTGGAATATTTCTATATAGAAAGTTCTCTTCATTATCTACTTGGTTGCTTTCAGGTATATATAAGAAAGATAGAATAAACACTAGATTTTGAAATGTATTGATAAATTTTCAAAATAATGAGTTGAGTCTCTAGCATCTTTCAAAGGTAACTAATAATTAAAAATTATTATTATAAGCCTATAGATTTAAACGTAATTGGTATGTTTCAACCCATTATAATTATTATTCCTGTTGATGATGAAATCCTATCTTTGGCCAATGGGAGACTGTGCAAATTGATTACTGGGTCTTTTTGACATGGAGCCATTAGTCTTTGACAAAATCTTTGATTTCTGATACAACAATATGTTCCAGTTTTATCTTATACACTTCCAGTCCTGTACATAATATTAACTATTTTTCAAAGAAGTACTGGTTTTATCTTTAGTGGGAAGTGGTATTTAAAATAAGGAAGTCTGCCTATATGGATTATCCACTCCTTTTTTTAGGGCTCAGTCTACCTGTTTTACACAAACCCAACTGAATTCGGACTCTATGTGCTAGGCAAGTTTGAGATTTTTTTTGGCTATACACATAAGGTTTACTGAACTTGGGCATATAATATTTTATTTCCTCATTTCGTCAAGTTTTGTCTTGTCATTGAAACTTATTCTTGAATAAAATTATTATATATAGTTCAGTTAGCCTAGAGACCTCATTTTGAAAAATTATGTCAACATTGGCTTGTGTACTTCGTCACATCAGTAATGTACAGTTCTCATTTGCCAGAAATTTTTATATGAAAAACATATTGAAGTTATTAAGATCATGAATTCTGGCAAGTTATTGGCATATATTTGTTTATTAACTTATAAGCATTCAAAAACAAAGGAACCTTTTAAAGTTGAAGATAATTTAATAGGCCATTGCGTGCAAAGAGGTATTGTGTTAGTAACCAGACTTAAGCTACTGCTGAAACGACTTTATGCTTGAGTTGGATAACTTGAATAACAGTCACATGTGAGACAATAATTATTTGTGAAATTAATTTGTGTATCCAGACTCTCCTCTGCTCTATTTTTAATGTATCTAGTGTTAATGTTAGAATCTAGTGCATTTCACAACTGTTGCTATTATAGATGGAATAACAGGAAGTGTAGTGAGGGATTGAGTTAGATGAAAACTTTTTCTAAAAGTAGAGATGGTTTCTGGGGGCTTAACTGCTTGAGGAATAAGCTAGCAAGTTAAAAAAAAGCTGAGCATTTTAATTTTTCTTAATTTTTTTGAAGATTGTTGTTTTGCATAAGTTATATATTTAATTTACTTTTTTGGGAAATGTTTTATCTCCAAATTATGTTTACTGATATTAGGGGTAATTCATATGTTTCTGATAAAGCATATTTTCTCTCCAAGCCTCTTGTAAAATACTCACTCTACCTGATGTAGTGATTAAAAAAATTAATTTTAGGAGGCTTCTTTGTTAAAATATGCAACACACACACACCACCACACATACACATATCTCATCAGAATTAATTGGCTTGAAGATTTTATTTATCTGGATCAATTGGCTTGAAGGTTTGATTAATCTGACCAGTCCTACATTCAAGCAACCATCTTAATGAGTCATGAATTGGAACCTGGACTTCTTTTTTTCCTTATTTGAAATTTTTCTTTCTTTTCTCAACTTTTATTTTAGGTTCAGTGTACATGTGCAGCTTTGTTACATGGACAAATTGTGTGTCACAGGAGTTTGGTGTACAAATGATTTTGTCAACTAGGTAGTGAGAATAGTATCTGATATGTAGTTTTTCAACCCTCACCTGCCTTCCCCCCTCCCCCATCAAGTAGGCCTCAGTGTCTAGTGTTCTAATCTTTGTGTTCATTTGTACCTAGTGTTTAGTCCCTATTTATAAGTGAGTATATGCAGAATTTGGGTTTCTGTTCATGCATTAATTTGCTTAGGATAATGGCCTCCAGCTGCATTCATGTTGCTGGAGTACATGATTTTATTTTTTAATGACTGATAAGTATTCTATGGTGTGTATGTACCACATTTCCTTAATCCAGTCTATTATTGGTGGACATCTATGTTGATTCCATGTCTTTCCTATTGTAAATACTGCTGTGATGAACATTTAGGTGTACATGTCTTTTTGGTGGAATGATTTATTTTCCTTTGGGTATATACCCAATAATGAGATTGTAGGGACGAAGGGTAGTTCTGTTTTAATTTCTTTGAGAAATCTTCAAACTGCTTTCTAGAGTGGCTAAACTAATTTACATTCCCACCAGTAGTGTAAAAGCATTCCCTTTTCTTTACAACCTCACCAACATCTGTTGTTTTTTGACATTTTAATAATATCCATTCTGACTAGTGTGAGATGGTTTCTCACTGTGGTTTTGATTTGCATATCTCTAATGATCAGTGATATTGAGCATTTTTTTCATATGCTTGTTGGCCATGTGAAGTTGTTAACTGTTCTTCAGATCCAATTACATAGCACAGTCAAAATCAAATAATTAACTTTTATGTGCTATATAAACTACATATTTAAAATTAAGTTTATTAGAACATTAGTATATATTTATATCTCTATTTTCATTTACTCTTCAACCTTCTGTAATCTGGCTTTCATTCAAAATCTGGGTAACTAATTGCTAAGAGAACCAATAATTTTCTTGTTATTAGGTCTAATAATCTCACACTTCATCTCAAGTAGTTTTTCTCCACAGCTTTGGATCCTGATGACTTTTTAAAAAATTGTTATTCTCACCTTCCTTGCCTTGACTGAAGCCATACTTACATATTACTGATAACATATGCCATGGGCCGGGCACGGTGGCTCATGCCTATAATCCCAGCACTTTGGGAGACCATGGTTGGTGGATCACCTCAGGTCAGCAGTTCAAACCAGCCTGGCCAACATGGTAAAACCCCATCTCTACTAAGAATACAAAAATTAGCTGGGCTTGGTGGCAGGCACCTATAATCCCAGGCACCTGTAACCCAGGAAACTGAGGCAGGATAATCACTTGAACCTGGGAGGTGGAGGTTGCAGTGAGCTGAGATCGGGCCACTGCACTCCAGCCTGGGTGACATAGTGAGACTCGATCAAAAAACAAATAAACAAACAAAACCATAATCCATGTATGTGATGGAAAGAGTACCAACATGTTTGTATCTTCCTATTTCAATCTACTTGTACTTCATCTACATTTTTAGCAATAATGTGAACAGAAAATCTTGAATAATTAGCTATCTATAATATAGTTACTCATACATTCAAAATATTGAGGCCCCAATAAATATCAGACACTATGTTCTAGGTACAAGTGACAAACAATTCAGAGATTATTAATTTCAAAACATTGTAAGTGCCATGAAATAGAAATCCTGGATGTGATGTAAATGCATAGTGAGAGAGCTGATATGGTCTGGTGGTTGAGGGAATCGAGATATTTGAGTTGAGGTCTGTAGGATTATAGAATAATTAACTAATCAAAAGAGAGGCAGTTGTTCCAAGGAAGGGCATGCGAGTCAGAAGAAATTGCATGTAGCAAGCTCAGAGGTGGGACCAAGCATGGACACATTGAAGGAATTGTGACTAGAGCATAGGGATGGAGGAAAAGATTGTAGCTAGCTGAGAAATAAGCATGGAAAAATGATGTAGAGCTATATAGGCCATGTAAAGGACTTTTGTCTTTATCTTAAGGAGAAGCCATTGATGGGTTTATGAGGATATATGATGTGATCAAATTTTCAGTTAAATTAGAAAAATACTTGGAATGCATTTTGGAGAATGGTTTTGGGGAGAGGCAAGAATAGATACAGTAGTTCAGAGGATAGATTATGGTAGCTTGAACTAAAGTGCCTGAAGCTAGATGGAAAGAAGTAGACTTCTTTAAGACATATTTAAAGAATAACATCAAGAGTGCTTAGCAATGAACTGGAGATGGAAGATGAGGGAAGGGAGTGTGTTAGGCAGGTTTTTACAGTGAAAGAGGTTGGTGATCATGGTCACCAAGATGGGGAATGCTGGATGAAGATTTAGTTTAAGATTAAGATTATGAGTTCAGGTTCAGCAAAACTGAACTTGAGACATGAACTATTCAGGTGGAGATATCCAATCAAAGTTAGAGACAGGGGTCTAGAGCTCAGGGAGGAGTGTATCTCTCTAATTTAGACCAATTTATACCAACAGATGTAGTAATGCAATTTATACTGAAATGCAGATATCTGAGTATGGAAAATTAGCAGACATTTGAACATAGAAGAGGATTAGTTCATTTTTTTCAGAAAAAGAATAGTAGAGTATAAGCAATAATATTAAAGCCTAGGAATTAATTCCAACCCCCCCCTTTTTTTAATTGTACTTTAGGTTCTGGGGTACATGTGCAGATTATGCAGGATTGTTGCATAGGTACATACATGGTAAGGTGTTTTGCTGCCTTCATTCTCCCATCACCTATATCTGGTATTTCTCCCCTTGTTATCCCTCCCCACCCTCCCTACCCCCAACTCCCCCCCAACCCCCCCAACTGACCACAATGTGTGATGCTCCCCTCCCTGTGCCCATGTGTTCTCATTGTTCAACACCTGCCTATGAGTGATAAGATGTGGTGTTTGGTTTTCTGTTCTTGTGTCAATTTGCTGAGAATGATGGTTTCCAGATTCATCCATGTCCCTATGAAGGATGGGAACTCATCATTTTTTATAGCTGTGTTGTATTCCATGGCATATATGTGCCACATGTTCTTTATCCAGTCTATCATTCATGGACATTTGGGTTGGTTCTAGGTCTTTGCTATTGTAAACAGTGCCGCAATGAACATACATGTGCATGTGCCCTTATAATAGAACAATTTATAATTCTTTGGGTATATACCTAGTAATGGGATTGTCTGGTCAAATGGTATCTCTATTTCTAGGTCCTTGAGGAATTGCCACATTGTCTTCCACAATGGTTGCACTAATTTGCACTCCCACCAACAGTATAAAAGTGTTCCTGTTTCTCCACATTCTCTCCAGCATCTGTTGTCTCCAGATTTTTTAATGATTGCCATTCTAACTGGTGTGAGATGGTATCTCATTCTGGTTTTGATTTGCATTTTTCTAATGAAAGTGATGATGAGCATTTTTTCATATGTTTGTTGGCCTCATAGATGTCTTCTTTTGTAAAGTGTCTGTTTATATCCTTCACCCACTTTTGAATGGGTTTGTTTGTTTTTTCTTATAAATCTGTTTTAATTCTTTGTGTATTCTGGATATTAGCCGTTTGTCAGATGGGTAGATTGCAAAAATTTTTCCCATTCTGTTGGTTGCCAGTTCACTCTAATGATTGTTTCCTTTGCTGTACAGAAGCTCTGGAGTTTAATTAGATCTCATTTGTCTGTTTTGGCTTTTGTTCCTATTGCTTTTGGTGTTTTAGCCATGAAGTCCTTGCCTATGCCTATGTCCTGAATGGCCAAACTCTCTTTTAGAAACTTTTAAGTTCAGGGGTACATGTGCAGGTTTGTTGCATAGGTAAACTTCTGTCATGGAGGTTTGTTGCACAAATTGTTTCATTACCCAAGTGTTAAGCTTGGTATCTATTAGTTATCTTTCCTGATTTTCTCCCTCCTGCTACCTTCCATCTTCTGATGGGCTTCAGTGTGTGTTGTTCCCCTCTATGTGTCTGTGTGGTCTCATCATTTATCTACCACTTATAAGTGAGAACATGTGGGATTTTGTTTTCTGTTCCTGCATTAGTTTGCTAAGGATAGTGGCTTCCAGCTCCATTCATTTCCCTGCAAAAGGACGTGATCTTGTTCTTTTATCTGGCTGTATAGTATTCCATGATGTATATGTGCCACATTTTCTTTATCCATTCTATAATTGATGGGCATTTATGTTGATTCAAATTTTTTTGCCATTGTGAATAGTACTGCAATGAACATACACATACAAGTGTTTTCATAATAGAATGATTTATATTCCTTTGGGTGTATACTCAGTAATGGGATTGCTGGGTTGAATGGTATTTATGTCTTTTGGTCTTTGAGGAATCATCACACTGTCTTCCACAATGGTTGAACCAATTTACACTAACAGTGTGTAAGTGTTCCTTTTTCTCCACTACCTCACCAGCATCTGTTATTGTTTTCAACTTTTTAATAATAGCCATTCTGACTTGTGTGAGATAGTATCTCATTGTGGTTTTGATTTGCATTTTTCTAATTATCAGTGATGTTGAGCTTTTCTTCATGTGATTGTTGGCCACATGTATGTCTTCTTTTGAAAAGTGTCTGTTCGTGTCCTTTGCCCATTTTTTAATGGGGTTATTTTATTCTTGTAAATTTGTTTAAGTTCCTTACAGATACTGGATATTAGACCTTTGTCAGATGCATAGTTTGAAAAAATTTTCTCTCATTCTATAAGTTGTCTTTTTACTCTGTTGATAGTTTCTTTTGCTGTGCAGAAGCTCTTTAGTTTAATTAGATTCCATTTGTCAGTTTTTGCTTTTGATGCAATTGCTTTTGGTGTCTTCACCATGAAATCTTTGCCTGTGCCTATGTTCTGAATGGCATTGCCTAGATTGTCTTCCAGGGTTTTAATAGTTTTGGGTTTTACATTTAAGCCTTTACTGTATCTTGAGTTAATTTTTGTATATGGTATATGGAAGGGGGTTCAGATGCAATCTTCTGCATATGGTTAGCCAGTTATCCCAGCGCCATTTGTTTAATAGGGAATCTATTCTCCATTGCTTGTTTTTGTATTTCTGTATTCCCTATTCTGTTCCATTGGTCTGTGTCTGTTTGTTTTTTATTTTTATCAATTTATTTTTATTTTATTACCAGTACCATGTTGTTTTGGTTGCTGTAGCCCTGTAGTGTAGTTGGAAGTCAGGTAGTGTGATGCCTCCAGCTTTGTTCTTTTTGCTTAGGATTGCCTTGAATATTAGGGCTCTTTTTTGGTTCCATATGAACTTCAAAATTGTTTTTTCTAGTTCTATGAAGAATTTCAATGGTAGTTTAATAGGTATAGCTTGGAATTTATAAATTGCTTTGGGCAGTATGGCCATTTTCATGCTACTGATTCTTTCTATACATGAGCATGAAATGTTTTTCCATTTGTTTATGTTATCTCTGATTTCCTTGAGCAGTAGTTTATAGTTCTCCTTATAGAGATTTTTCACTTCCCTGGTCAGCTATATTCCTATGTATTTTCTTCTTTTTCTGGCAGTTGTGAATGAGAATTTGTACCTGATTTGGCTCTGGGCTTGACTGTTGTTAATGCATAGGAATTCCAGTAATTTTTGCAGATTGATTTTGTATCCTGAGACTTTGCTGAAATTGTTTATCAGCAAGGAGCTTTTGGGCTGAGACAATGGGTCTTCTAGATATAGGATCAAACAGAGGTAGTTTGACTTCCTCTCTTCCTATTTGGATGCCCTTTATTTCTTTCTCTTGCCTGATCGCCCTGGCCAGAATATTCAGTACTATGTTGAATAGAAGTGGTGAGAGAGGGCATACTTGTATTATGTCAGTTTTCAAGAGGAATGCTTCCAACTTTTGCCCATTCAATATGATGTTGGCTGCGGGTTTGTCGTAGATGGCTCTTATTATTTTGAGATACATTTCTTCAATACCTAGTTTATTGAACTTTTTTTTTAACATGAATGGATTTTGAACTTTATCGAGGTCCTTTTCTGCATATATTGAAGTAATCATGTGGTTTTTGTTTTAGTTCTGTTTATGTGATGAATCATATATATTGATTTGCATATGCTGAGTCAGTTTTGCATCTCAGGGATAAAGTATACTTGATCATGTTGGATAAGCTTTTTAAGGTGTTGCTGGATTAAGTCTGCTAGTATTTTGTTGAGGATTTTTACATCAGTGTTCATCAAGGATACTTGCCTGAAGTATTCCTTTTTTTGTTGTATCTCTGTCAGGTGTCAGTACTAGGATGATGCCGGGCTCATAGGATAAATTAGGGAGGAGTCCTTCCTCTTTATTTTTTTGGAATAATTTCAGTAGGAATTGCACCAGGCCTTCTTTATACATCTAGTAGTTTTCAGCTGTGAATACATATGGTCCTGGGCTTTTTTTGGTTGGTAGGCTACTAATTACTGCCTCAGTTTCAGAGCTCCTTATTGGTCTGTTCAGAGATTCAGTTTCTTTCTGGTTAGTCTTTGGAGAGTGTATGTTTCCAGGAATTTGTCAATTTTTTCTGTATATTCTAGTTTGCATGCATAGAGGTGTTCATATTTCCTGATGGTTATTTGTATGTCTGTGGGGTCAGTGGTAATATTCCCCTCATCACTTCTGATTGTGTTTATTTGAATCTTCTCTCTTTTCTTCTTTATTTATGTAGCTAGTGGTATATCTATTTAATTAATTTTTTCACAAAACTGGCTCCTGGATTTGTAGATCTTTTGAATGCTTTTGTGTCTCTGTCTCCTTCAGTTCAGCTCTGAATTTTGTTATTTCTTGTCTTTTGCTAGCTTTGGAATTTGTTTGCTCTTGGTTCTCTAGTTTTTTAGTTGTGATGCTAGGTTGCTAATTTGAGATATTTCTAACTTTCTGATGTAGGCAGGCATTAGTGCTATAAATTTCCCTTTTAACACTGCCTATGCTTTGTCCCTGAGATTCTGGTATGTCGCATCTTTTATTCTCATTAGTTTCAAAAAACTTCTTGATTTCTGCCTTAATTATTTACTCAAGTCATTCAGGAGCAGGTGATTCACTTTCTGTGCAATTGTATGGTTTTGAGTGAATTTCTTAGTCTTGATCTTTAACTTGATTGCATTGTGGTCTGGGAGACTCTTTGTTATGATTTCAGTTCATTTGCATTTGTTGAGGAGTGTTTTAATTCCAATTATGTGATCAATTTTAGAGTATATGTCATGTGTTAATGAAAAGAATGTATATTCTGTTGTTTTTCACTGGAGAGTTTTGTATATACTTATCAGGTCCATTTGATCCAGTGCTGAGTTCAGGTCCTGAATATATTTGTTAATTTCCTGTCTTGATGATCTGTCAAACATTGTCAATGGGGTGTTAAAGTCTCCGACAATTATTGTGTGGGAGTCTAAGTCTTTTGAAGGTCTGTAAGAACATGATTATGTTTCTGGGTGTTCCTATGTTGGGTGTGTATATATTTAGGATTGTTAGATTTTCTGGTTGAATTGAACACTTTACCATTATGTAATGCCCTTCTTTGTCTTTTTGGATTTTTGTTGGTTTAAAGTTTGTTTTGTCAGAAACCAGGATTGGAACCCTGTTTTTTTCTGATTTCCATTTGCTTGGTATATTTTTCTCCATCCCCTTATTTTGAGCCTATCTCATTGCACATGAGATGAATCTCTTGAAGACAGCATACCAATGGGTCTTGGCTCTTTATCCAGCTTACCACTCTGTGTCTTCTCATTAGTACATTTAGCCTATTTACATTTAAAATTAGTGTTGATACATGTGGATTTGATCCTGTCATCATAATGCTAGCTGTTTGTTTTGCAGACTTGTTTATGTGTTACTGATTTGTGAACTTCAGTGTGTTTTTATAGTGGCTGGTAATGGTCTTTCCTTTCCACATTTAATGCTTCTTTCAGGAGCTCTTGTAAGGCAGTTCTGGTAGTAACTAATTCCTTCAGCATTTGCTTGTCTGCAGAGAATCTTATTTTTTCCTTCAGTTATGAAACTTAGTTTGGCCATATACAAAATTCTGGGTTGGAATTTATTTTCTTTAAGAACATTGAATGTGGGCCTCCAATCACTTCTGGCTTGTAGGATTTCAGCTGAGAGGTCTGCTGTTAGTCTGATGGGGTTCCCTTTGTGACCTGGCCTTTCTCTCTAGCTGCCTTTAATATTTTTCTTTCATTTTGACCTTAGAGAATCTGATGATTATGTGTCTTGGGGATGATCTTATTCTGGAGTATCTTACTGGGGTTCTCTGCATTTCCTGAACTTGAATGTTGGCCTCTCTGGCTAGGATGGGGAAGATGATATCTTAAAGTATGTTTTCCAAATTAGTTTCATTATCTTCCATCTTTTTCAGGTACACAAATTAATTGCAGATGTGGTCTCTACACAATCCTATATTTTCAGAGGTTTTGTTTATTCAGTTTTATACTTTTTTCTCTATTCTTGTATGCTTGTCTTATTTTGGAAAGGTAGTCTTCAAGCTTGGAAATTCTTTCCTTCACTTGGTCTATTCTGTTATTAATGCTTGTGATTACATTATGAAATTTTTGGGGACAGGAGAGGTGGCTCATGCCTGTAATCCCAGCACTTTGGGAGGCTGAGGTGGGTAGATCATTTGAGGTCAGGAGTTTGAGACCAGCCTGGTTAATGTGGTGAAGCCCTACCTCTACTAAAAATACAAAACAAAACAAAACCATATCTGGGTATGGTGGCACATCCCTATAATCACAGCTACTTGGAAGGCTGAGGCAGCAGAATCACTTGAACCTGGGAGATGAAGGTTGCTGTAAGCCAAGATCATGCCACTGCACTCCAGCCGGGGTGAGTTGAGAGTCCTTCTCAAAAACAAAAAACCAAATTTGTATAGTGTGTTTCCAGCTCTATCAAGTCAGTTACATTCTTCTGTATTCTAGCTATTTTATCTGTAAGCTTTTGCAATGTTTTATTATAATTTTTAGTTCCTTTGCATTTTGTTACAACATACTCCTGTACTTCTGTGAACTTCATTCCTATCCATATTCTGAATTCTGCTTCTATCATTTCAGCCGTCTCAGCCTCAGCCTGGTACTGAACCTTGTCAGAAAGGTGATGTTGTCCTTTGGAGGAAAGAAGGTACTCTGGCTTTTTAAGTTTTTGGTGTTCTTGTGCTGATTCTGTCTCATCTTTGTGGGCTTATCTTCCTTCAGTCTTTGAGGTTGCTGACATTCGGTTTTTTTCCCTTTTATTCTATTTGGTGACCTTGAGGGCTTGATTGTGGTATAAAGTAGATTCAGCCAACTGGCTTTGTATCTGGAAGATTTTAGGGGGCCATCATTCAGCTCTCAACTCCTGGATTATATGCTCTAACTTTGGATGACCTGTATTGGGCCCCAGCTTTGTTCTCTGGTTCCTTGAGATTTGGAGTCTACTTTGCTGGGGGACCAAGGTATGGCAGCTGCAGCCAAGTACTAGTGAATTCAAGGGTGCCTGCCTCCCTGTGGGCATTCACTATGCCAGTGGAGGCAAGGCATTTTGGGGGGAACAGGAGGCTTCTGCTATAGACTCTGTGTGCTTTTGCATTGGAGGTAGTGTTGGTTTGGGGATGGTGTTGGTTTGGAGAGGTAGTGTTGATTTGGGAAGTGGTGTTGGTTTGAGGTGTTGATTTGGGGGTGGTGTTGGTTTGGTTTGAGGCTCCTGCTATAGACTCTGTGTACTTTTGCACTGGAGGTAGTGTTGGTTTGAGGCACTGGCCAGTGCAGGTCTGAGTGCCTTCTTGGTATCCCGCAAGCAAGGGATTTTTTTTGCTTAGGGTGTAGGAAGATCCTTTGCTCTCCATGCAGCATAACTGCAAGAGTGAGGCACTGGTGGTGGCAAGGCTTCCTGGCTGTATGCCGCTAAGGTTCTGTCTGCAATGGTGGTTGGCGGAGGTTGAGGGGCATACTTCACTGCTGTATGCTGGTGGGACAAGTAAAGCAAAAACCACTTGTGCAGACATGTGCCTGCAGAATGATGGGGGGAGTTGCCATAGGCTCAGGGGAAGCTGCAGTATGAGGAGTGAACACCCGGTCTGGTGTGTGGTACTAGGGGCTGTCTTGCTGGAGTTCTCCACTGATCAGACATGGCCCACTTGTGCAGAAACTATTCTGTGCGACCCACAGCACACAGATGGCCCTGAAAGTAGGCATGGCCAGGCTGGGGCCCTGGAAGAGGCCAGCAGACCAAGAAGTACTCAGGTTGGACCAACCCTGTCTGATGTGCAAGACTACTCTGCAGAAATCAGGTCTGAAAATTCCCCTAGGGCCAAAGTCTCTAATGGGAGCAAGTCAAACCTAGAGGGATGGCCATCCCTCTCCATGCTCTGCTATAGATGTTCCTGCGCTAAACCCTGTGGGCTCCATCCACATCAGCTGGCTTTCTGCTCTACCACTTTGCTTGTTTCCTGGGGGCTCCACCCAAGAGAGATATAGGTCAGCAATCACTCAGTGCAATCAGTCCAGGATGGAGAGTCTGTTCTGGGGGCCCAAGCCAGGGGCTCCCTGTCTGGTGACAAGCAGTTAGGGGGTAGGGTGGGATGTGTGGGAGATGGACTGGCCTCCTCTCCTTGGGTCAACTGCTGCTTATTGGAGGTGTGGATAAGGCACTTAGGGTCCTTTCTCCTTTGTTAGTCCAAGGGTAGCAAGTACAGTTCCACTGCCAAGGTAGTGGTGGAGAGGCTGTCAGTTGTCTCTGGTGGCTCTGTCCAGGGAGTTGCTGAGTTGCTGTTGGCTTGATAGCTCTGGTGGGGTGTGGCTACAGGTCCAGGCCTGGAAGACCTGCTCATTGAGGAGATATGGGAGTGGGCACCCACATAACAGTCTTTCCGCTTTTCCATAGACCTGCTGTGGTGTGCTGGGGACTTGCTCCAGTCCCTAGTCCCTTTAGATTTTCCATTACCTTGAGGTATCACCAGTGAAAGCTGTGAAACAGCAAAGATGGCAGTCTTCCCCTCTCTCTGGGAGCTCTGTCCCTGGGAGATACAGGCCTGTTGCTGGCCCAAACACATCTGTAGGACATGGCTGAAGACACTAGTTGGGAGACCTCACCCAAGCAGGGGGAATGGGATCAGGAACCTGCTTTCAAAGGTATTCTGGCCCCATTGTCGAAGAGCAGTTGTGCCATGCTGGGGGTGTGCTTTAGTCCGGAATTGCCTTAGACACCCTGAAGCCCAAAGACTGGAATGGCTAAGTTGCTCAAATATCAAAGATGGTGGCCTGATCCTCTCCCTGGGACCTTTGCTGAAACCTCTGTCAGTCAGAGAACACCAGTTGGTGTAGCCAGAGACCTCCAGTTGGGAGGCTGTACCCGGTTGGGAGGAACGGGATTGGGACCTGCTAAAAAAAAGCACTTTGGTCACATTTTTGTAGGGCAGCTGTTCTTTGCTGGGGTACCCATTCCACTCCTGGTCAGCTTAAGCTTTCCAAAATCTGAAGGCTGGAATAGCCAAGTTGCCCAAACAGCAAAGATGGCAGCCTGCCACTCCCTCTGGGACCTCTGTCGCAGGGAGTTTTCAAATCTCTGTCAGCTGGAGAACACTGGCAGGTGTGGCTGGAGGCCCCAGTTGAGGGGTCCCACCTGGTGAGGATAAATGGGATCAGGGACCTACTTAAATAAGCAGTCTGGCCACATTTTGGTAGAGCAGCTGTGCTGTGCTGGGGGATCCCTTTTGCCCTTGGTTAGTTTGGATTCTCCAAAGCCCAAATTCCATATTGGCTAAGTTGTCCAAACAGCAGAGATGGCAGCCTATCCCTCCTCCTGGGAGCTTTGTACCTGGGAGGCACAGTGTTGCTACTGGTGGCTAGCTAGAACTCCAAGCCAGTGTGTCTTATCTTGTGAGGCACTGCAGAAGTGAGACCTGTAGACCTTGTCTGCTGTTCTCTCTGGATTCAACCTCTTTCCTGGGGTATGTATGGGGGTCTAACCTCCAGCTTGGCTAGAGTCGCAGCTACTTTTGCCTGGATGCCCAGAAAACTGGAGTATCTAAAGCTCTTGGATCTCCGTGCATGGCTGAGTGGCTGCTCTGCTGAGACATAGCTGTGCGTGTCACACTGAAGGCCCTGATGGAGTAGTTCAGAAGTCATCTCCTGACCTGAGGGTTGCAAAGATCGGTGAGAGCAGTGTGGTTTCCCAGGGCTACACATTCACTCACTAATTCTCTGGGAAAGAGAGCTTCACTTTACTCCATGTCTCTCCCTGGTGGGCTGTCTTCCTGCCTTGATTTTCTCTGTTCTCTGTGGGTTGAGTTGTTTCCTTGATTAGTTCCAATGCAAATACCTTAATGTTTCAGTTGAAGGTGCTGTATTTACTCACCCCTTTCATTCCTCCCTGTGAGAGTCACACACATTAGCTGCTTCTAGTTGGCCATCTTGGCCACTCCTGTACTAATCTTTTCTAGCATAAAAGAGATTAATAACATGTTGATCTACCTCTTCTCTCTCTTTAAATGTATTTAATAATTCTGAAATTTTGTTTTACATTTCTTTACATTGTTAAGCTGTTTTATTTTTTAAAATTTTAGGTCTAGCTCTTCCTGGATTACTTTTATCTAAGGACCATATCTCAAGAAATAAATACAATTCACATTTGAATGCGGAAGAATCTATTGGAAAAAATTCAGTGGACAGGATAAAAGCACTCAGAAACAATGCCAGGAGAAGGCATTCATCACATAATATCACTGATAAGAGTCTCTCAAAAATTCTTCTTGCTCTGTTAATTGTTACCAAATATGGAAAGTGAACAAAATAATATTAGTATTAGAAAAAAGTCTAAAAATAATGACCTTTCTGAGTGAAGACTGCTTTGTTCATGGTTACTCTTTTTGGGATACAGTTCTATCTTGTTTTACTCAATTGATCAAATAGCCAATCAGCAAATATTTATTGAGTGTCTGTTATGTCACAAGCACCCTTTCAGGTTCTTAAAATACATGAATGACAAAGAGTAAAAGATTCCTGTTCATGGCTCTAACATTCCAGCAGGGATAGCAATTTCTGTTGTAAAGTCAATCACACTACAGAAATGTGAAATAATATTGATGCTGTAAGGAGAGAAAAAATCAAATAAGTGAAATAAAAAAGAAATGTGAAGTAACACTTAAAATAAAAGAGGCTATGCTTTATTGAATATGCTCTAAGTTTTATACTATATCATAAAACACACAAGATCTGGCTTTTAAGAAATCAATGTCCTCATCATATAAAAACATACAAAATAATTTTTGTTATATAAATGAATCAATAATAAAACCATTATCTCAATAATCATAAACTAATTACAAAGTGATTTCTCATCTCAGAAAAACCTTGGCAGAGTTAAAATAAAAGTTTCAAAATATAAAACTTAGTACCAAAATTAAGGCAGTGTTAGGTTTCTAATTTTGCTATTCACATGCTAAATGAATACTCAAAATTCAGTAGCTAATACAAGCTAGGGTTCTAAACAAGACATAGTTAAAATGAAAGTTTACAAAAGAATCATAAATTTCAGTATCATCATGATAACAATTTTAGGATTTTAATTTTGACACCCTAGTCTCGAATTTGTATTTGATGTGGTTATATAACTAGGCAGTACTGAAGTGGAAGTTTCAAAACAAATTAAAATCAAAAGTTAAGAAAAAAATATGAAGGCAATTTTAGGGTGTTTAATTTGGCACTGTAGTTTCAAAATTGTATTGACAGCAAAGTATCAGATTCATTTATATAACAATGTTACTGATCTTTATGTATGGTTTGTGAAACACTTATGTACTGTCACTTCAGAAAACTGCCATGATCAACTTGAATTGATTAAGGATATCCATGCCTTTCCTTGGCATGATACAAATAAATTACTAAAGTATAATAGTAACAATGATAAATATAAGTGATAAAACCATCATATTACTATGAAACTCTTACAGATTATGGTATAATAAAATTTAGCATTTTCATATTTTTGAAAATGAAACTTGTTTCTCTAATTAGCTTAATTTGGGACAGTTTGAACATCAAAAAGAATGATGATGCAATGTAAACCATACCAAAAAAAAAAAAAAATCCAAGGGGTGGTAGTAAAAATCTTCTTTCTAGAAGAATAGCAACTAATATACATAGAGTGAATCTTAGAATTAGAAAATCACCATATTTTGATTCCCCTCCCCAAGGGGTGACAAACCCATTGGTAGACAGTGGTTGGGAAACAGAATAGTCTCAGGATATCACTCCTGATAATAAATAGATTTATTTATTAATTAAAGAGATAAAATGTGCTTTGAGAGAGAGAAAGCTGTTACCATGTTTACTAAATAGGAGAGCCTGACCATGTCTGAAGTTTATCTAAATGGGATTCCTGATGAAATGTTTATTCTGAATCTAATCACACAGAGACTTGTCCGACAATTCCAGATTTTTGGGATTTTCTGCAGGACTATTTTCCAGGACATTTCAAAGGATTCCAAGAGAGAATATTGGTGTCCATGCTATGATGATTCCTCACCTCTTCCCATCTGTTCTCTGACCTGGCCTGCATGACTCTGTTTGTGGTAGTTAGGGTGTGGTATGTACCACTGAGGCCCACACCTATTGCTGTATGTGTTGTTTGGGAAATTGTCATCTTCCAGGGCTGTGTGATAAAAGAAGAGCTATGGGGAAATGCCTCTTCCAAATTTAATCTTTACATTATTAGAAAATATTTTAATGACCTGTTTTCAGATATTTTCTTATAATTTTCCATTTTCATGTATTTATTCTGACACCTTATTTTATCTTGTATTTGTAATCACTAAGGTGTTAGTATTATAATATTAATATTACATTATTTAAACTAGGAAAAATCTGTTTTCTATTACAAATGAATAGTGGAAAATTTAAGTATAGAAAGTAATATGTTCTATATGGGGCCATTTCACTCTCTGTAATCTCCTCAATTCTAATTCCCACTGTTGTGAGCTATAACTTTAGAAATCAGTTTTCTTAAAATCAATTTTAAGTCTATTTTACTAGATCTAAAGATATAAAGCTAAAAGTTCTTCTTGAAAAGAAGCACATTTCAGTTATGTTTATAACTTGAAACAAATGTCAAAACTCACATCATACTGAAAACAGAAGGAAGATGTCTTTTCCTGAGGAGAGACTTCTCTGCGATTAAACAGCTCATCACATGTTTGGAGTACACAGACAATACACTTCTTTTTAGTGTAGAATTCCCCTATATCCTTGTAGAATTATCATTGGTATGGAGGTTATACAGGAGAAGTAGTGGAAAATGTAGCCAATACTAGGAATCCTAGGAAGTGTCTAAACTTCATCTTTTCTGCTGCTCCTTTGCCCTTAGCAGGTGACTGTGGAAGAGGTTGGGCTAGGAAGAGATTGCTTCTCTTACTGTATTTAGTTCACACTTCCTATCTTTGTATTTGGCAATAAATGACTCATTCTCTTTGTTTGTCGTAGTGTTGAAAAGTTTTCCCATATGCCAGAGACAAAATGTTACACAATGTGAAATTGTAAAAAGTAGAAAAAGATGAGGTATGGACATAGTGAATGGAAGTTCAGCCCTTTAAAACTATTGGCAGAGTAGATTTTACATAGGCTTCAATTAAGTAGACCTGAATGTAAATTCTAGGTTTGCAGCTTACTAGATAAGTGACTTTAGTCAAGTGATTTAATCTCTTTAAGATTTAGTTTACTTATTATAGGATATAATAATATAATTTTTCTTATGAGGTATCAGTTGAAATAATTTAAGTACATTGTAGCATACAGTGATCCCCTAATAAATGTAGGTTATCATTAATGCATTGCTAGAAAAATAAAAATGCACCAGGGAACAAGTGATATAACTGTCTTATTGATAACGGGGGATGGATTCTTGTGGATAAAAAATTTAGAATTGAATTTTCAAGGGGTCATCTCTTTCACTAGGTGTAATTAGGTTTGCTGTTATGGTAACAAATAATATGTCTGCTTATCTTCTTAAACCAGCATCATGGAACATTAATTGATAAACAATTCAGTGTATTTGTGGGGCATTTTATATTTTACGGAATCATTTGTATTATCACCTTCACAATGCTTGCCACATTCTCAGACCACCTATTATGTTATTTTCTTAACGTTTTTCTTAAAATTTACTTATCTTTTAAAAAACTTCGTTGAAGTCTCACTTAAGCACATAATTTGTAAAATCATGGGTTTTTTGTGCAAGTTATGTTTTTCTAATGTACTCTAAAACAAATACTTTAAAAGAGTTACACTTATAGTCCATATACCACCCATAATCATCTCAAGTACTTCCAGTGAGATGATGTTACTGCACTTTGGAAAACACTAACATACATTATCCTCCTTAGTTTTTATAATAGTTAAATGAGGTGAATAGAGAAGACATAACTGTCTCCATTTTAAAGATGAGAAAAGCAGGTTCATGGATAAAATATCACAGTAAATTGCCAGAACTGGTCCTGATACTCATGCCTTCTTTAGGTCAACCCAATTCTCTTTTACGATAATTAATACCAACTTCTTTAGCTCTAAGGAAACTTACAGCTAAAAGTAAAGTAAAATTTATATATTTAGACCTGACTATTTTGTGGTAACTTGAATATAGGTCAATCTGGAACAAAAAAAAAAAAAAAAAAAAAGGAAACAAAGAAACTGAGAGCAGATTACCAAGTTGTGGTAGGTTAGCCTAAGATAGCTGCTGGTTATCTTAGCTTTCTAGTATTCACAGCTCTGTGTAATCCCCTCCACTTGAGTAGCTTGCTCCTACCAGTAGAAGACAGCAGTAGAGTAGATGTCACCTCCCTGATAAGTTTGCAGAAGATTGTGACTTCTGTCTTGCCAGCGTACTTCCTCTCCTGCTGGTTTTGATGAAGCAGGCTGCCATGGGAGGGGGACTCACATGGCAGGGACCTGAGGGCAGCCTCTGGCCAACAGAAAGCAGTAAACAGATGCCCTTAGTTCAACATCCTTCAAGGAAATGAATTCTACCGACAGTCAGTTGTGTTAGCTGGGAAGCAAAAGTTTCCCTAAGGGAGCTCTTAGATGAGGTCCCAGCCTTGGTAGACACCTTGACTGCAGTCTTGTGGGAGACTGTGAAGCAGAGCTATTCTCAGGATCCATAGGTGTTTTAAGCTGTGAGGTTTTTTTTGAGGGGGGAAGTGATTATTTGTTATTCAGCTATATATGAGTCTAAGAGTCATTCTAGAAATGATTCAGTGGAAGTAGAATCATGTGGCTGTGGATCCCAGGCACTTGGAGTTCTAATAGAATTGTGACATCTAACACTGGACACCTTTTCTTTCTCTCTTATTCTCCCATTTTTCTCCTTTCCCCTTTTCCTTCGCTCCTTCCTTTCATTCCTTCTACTTTTTTTCTGTATTTTAAATTAATAGAGCAGTTGGAACCACAAAAGCAATGTCTGTATCTACAAAATGTCATTATTCATACTTTGTATCCACAATGCCCTACCTAGGGCTTCCTCCCTAAGAGGTGCATCTGTAGAGGGTGCTCAACAAAAGCATGGCTGTTGGTATTATTGAATCACTATGGAGTTATTCATTGTTGTCCATGCCATTTTGAGTTTCCATTTTTTTATTTATGGGAGTATCTTTTCTTTTAAAGAGGTTTGTATACTCATTTTTTCTCTCTCTCTTTTCCTTCACAGTCAATTTATAGCACTGACCTGTCATCAATAGTACTTGCTGTCTTGGATGTGGAGATAATTTTTCCTGCCAGGATTCCCTCTATAAAATTAAAAAATACTGGGCACTAGGAAATAATATTCATGCTTTAAATTGTCTTTTCTATTCACTACACCAGAAGTCTCCAGCCCTTAGGACCCGGACTGTGGCCTTTGTGTAGTGACTAGAAAAGACAGTTTAAAGCATGAATATTATTTCCTTGTGCTTAGTGTTTTTAATTTTGTACAGGTCCATGGCCTGTTAGAAACCAGGCTGCACAGCAGAAGGTGAGCAGCAGGTGAGCAAGCATTACTGCTTGAGTTCTGCCTCCTGTCAGATCAGCAGTGGCATTAGGTTCTCATAGGAGCACACACCCTATTGTGAACTGCATACGCAAGGGATCTGAGTTGTGTGCACCTTATGAGAATCTAACTAATGGCTGATGATCTGAGATGAACAGTTTCAACCCAGCCCTCTACTCCTCACCATCCCCCACCCCGCAGAAAAATTGACTTCCACAAAACAGGTTCCTGGTGCCAAAAAGGTTGAGGACCACTGCTGCACTACACTACCTAAAAGATTTTCACTTTCACGGTGTTGCTTGCTTCTGTTTTACATGCACAAGTAGCTAAAACTAGCCTTCTGGTAAATGGAGGGGCAGAGCAGGTGGTGGGGGAGAAGTACATACGGACAAATTGAATCACAATTTCCTCACTGTATGCCAGCAAAATTTAATAATAGCACCTAAACGTACACATGTATATGTAAATGAGTCATACTATAAAAACTTTTCACAAGTGCTGGCAAGTCAGATGGCAGACTTACCCCGAAACCTGCCACTCCAATAAAAACCTCATAATTAAAAACAAGGCTGTCCATAAAGTATAACATATAATAACAATTATTTGCAACTGGTACAAGGCTAGATTAGAAAGTTAAAAGTTATCTTTTTCAGATAAAAATGCTTTTCCTATACAGTATGCAGATTATCAGAAAATTGATGGCAGTTAACTCCCATACTTTGAGTAGTGAGATGCCACTTGCTCCGACAATCAACACCTGCTGCCTTTGGTCCAAGAAGAGACTGAGGTGATATAGTTTCACCTGTTTTATAAGAACAACACTGGTGTTTGCTATCTTTTGACAGAGTGCCTACTACGTGCCAGATGCCTTGTTGGCACTGAATGTGCTTTCTCATTCCATTTTCTTTACACTCAATGAACAACCAACTACATTTATATTGCACTGAGGCTTAAAGTGATTTACTGACTTGCCTAAGATTATACAAGTAGTAGGTGGCCAAAGCAGGGTTTGAACACAAGTATGCTTGATTCCCCAAACAATGCTTTTAAAAAAAAACCAAAGGTGTAACTTTGATAAAAGACATGAAGTTAATGAATATATGAAAGCTGGTGAATAGCTATGGTGTGGCCTTAGGCCAGATCCTGTTAAACATGTGTAGGGTAGATAAGTGAAGGTTCTTCTCTGCTGCTACCTGGTTCTCAATTGGTTATTACCTGACGTGCTTTCCACGTTAAAATTCTATTATTTTGGCCTATAAATTCACCTACCCAGGCTTGGCTAAACAATGAAACCCTGAAATTTGGCATGTCATTTTTTCATAGTGCCTCTATGGTAGGTGGTCAGAATGAAAATGGAATTAAAAGTTTTGTGAAGCTATAGCACTACTTTTTCATTATGTTCCTCCCTGACTTTCTGCCTTAGGTGTCTACCTTGGTGAGATATCCTGGGAGAGATTAAGGTGAAAAGAACCTGAAGTTAGGATTGGGGAAGAGATGAAGCAGTCGATAAAATTCAAATTCTTATATCCCAAAATGCAACTATTCTTTCTCCAACTTGGTTTTTAAGGAGTGAAAGAAAGCTCTGTTCATGAACAGAATGTCTTAGGATAGCTTTTAATAAAAAAAAATTGATGGCAGTTAACTCCCATTTCTTAGATTTTCATCATTCTTTGAAAGTATTTATCATACTCAATCTTTTAAAAAAATCCTTAATGACATACTGCAGTATAGAGGTTGGCAAACTTTTTCTATAGAGGTCCTGACAGTAGCTTGTGTTGCTTTTGTTGACCGTAGAGTTTCTGTCACAACTACTCACCTCTGCTGTTGTAGTAAAGACTCAGCCATAGACAACACATGAAGGAATATCTATATTTCAATAAGAATTTTTAAAATAAAATTAGGCAGCAAGACAGATTTGACATAAGGCTCATAATTGGCTGATATGTGGTATAGTGAAAGGAGTTCAACTAGGGTTTGATTATGGCTCTGCCATTCTAGTTGGGTATTTTGGAGAAAGCTATTTAATTTAGATTTGATGTAGTTTTCTTATATGTGAAATGGGGATAATAAAACGTACTTCACAAGACGATTAGGAAGACTAAGCTATGTAGCTAAATAGAGCAAAATATCTGGCACCTAATAGATGCTTAATAAATAGTGACTATAATGATTATTATCATTACTGTATTATCCATATTTCTCTTAGGTTTTTTAGGTTGTTTATCATCTAATGTACTTAGAGAAAATAAGTGCTGTTGAAGGCAGCTGGAACTGTTTTGCTGGCTTATCATTGAGGTTCTAGTTCTTGTTGGTGATTATTTCATAATTATGAAACTAATTCTTTTAAAAAGAACTTGAAGCAGAGCAACAAGAACTAAGAGAAAACTAATACCATCCTCTCTCAGTTTTTATTGCTCTACTTCAAGTTCTTTTGAAAAGAATTACATAGATATGGGTGCATGTATTTGCTTTATTTCTTTATTTTCCTTCCTGGGTAATCGTGAATATGTTGATTGGTGTCAAATATAGGTCTTACCTATTCCTATGACAATAAGCTTCTCTTGACTTGAATTCAGACTATCCCTGTTGGCCCTGTAAGTGGGAAAGTCTGGGTGTATCTAGCTTGGTCTGTGGTGCCAGGAGGGGGTGGATGCACCTGTTCTACTTGTGGAACATTGGCACCAATCTAATGGTTGTTTCTCTGAGTATTTGCCTGTGTCTGCTTTGTGAAAGGTCACTAGCTGATTTGAGCTACTGGGCTGTTTATGCCACATCCTGTGCATGCCACACTGGCTTTCTTTCTGTGTTGTTTCTAGAGATAAGTTTGGCTCATAGAAGTCAGACTCTGTGGCTTATCACTATAGATTTTTCTAGAAGGATAATAGGCCATGATCACATCTGAGGATCTTGAGTCATTGAAGACCTGTACTGAATTAAAGATAATTTTTTGACTAAAGGAGAAAATTGCAACAATCACAGTGAAGGAGAAGCCACAATACAGGGCCTGGAGTGTTGTATTAGCACAGATGTAAAGGCTACAGTCAACTTTCAGTTTCTGCTATTGGAAGGGATGGTCAGTCATTCCCTCTTCTCTTTTCTTGACCTCCATTTTTTTAACCTTTATTTTTCTCTCCTTTCTTATGAAGAATAAAGACAAATGATAGCAGATCTGCCTTAGGCTGTTATGGGGCAGGGAATCCATTTAGTAACAAAAGCTAGGTCAAAAGTCTCACTTTTCTCCTTTTGAATTGAAATAATATTGTGCATGGGTTAATTACTTTGAGTGCTGTAAACGTGAAGATAATGCTTGCAAAGTGGCTACAGAGAAAGAAAAATCCTGAAACAACCAGTAGTGTTTAGGACCAATAGTATGAGTCTTCACACATTGCACATTTGGATAATACCGTAAGACACAATTTTTTGATAGGTTAAATAGCAAATCTAAGTCCCCCCAAATTAAAAAAAAATTGTCATTATAATTCTAGAGGCATAACATAACAATATGTAAGTTGCATCAAATAACAAAGTATATAACCTAAATTATTTCCTCCTGTTTTTTTCACTTCTATGCATTTTTTTTACTTCCATGCTAGAGTTACCTCATTCTTTTAAAATTATGAGATATTCTATAAATTATTTATATTCCCCTATTAATATATTTTTAGCATATTAGTTTACTTAAAAAGGTTTATATTTGCTTATGTAATGGCAGAGTTAGGAGTCACATGTCCATTTAACAGAGTTAGGAGTCACATGTCCAGAAGTCACATGTCCATTTAACAGAGTTAAGAGTCACATGTCCATTTAACAGGTAGTGTATTCTTCTGTAACTTCTCTGCCTTCATGCAAACCTTTGAGAATGATCTTTTGAAACAAGGCTAAAATGCCTTTGAAGAGGGATTATAGATGTTCATATCTACTTTGTGTCTATTTCCATGACTTAGCTGCATTAGAGGCCCAGCTCTATAGTGTAACTCAAAATCCACCAACACTAATACCGTGGTTAGATTCTGGTCAAACAAGTTGCCATTAATCCAGATGTAGGATGGGATTGAAAGGTAGCTCTTCCACACTCTGTTATCAGTGTACCAATTTGTGCATTCTTTCTCCCCTTCCTCCTTTATCAGCCTCATATAGTTATTTGTGTATGTGTCTGGCTTCCTCATTGCTCTGAGGGCAAGGATCATGCATGCCTTATGCATATTTGTATTATTCAAGGCTTCTATGATGGGTTCTACTATGGGGCCTGGCCTAAAGTGGTTGTTCAAGAAGTGTGTGTTACAGAAATGCATAAGCTAGAAATTCTCATTTGGATTCCTGTATCTGAACAACTTTCAGCTTCTTCAGTGGGATGAAGAAGAAAAATGGGGTTTAAAGTACATACTGTTCAGTATTATTGTAGAATTTAGTAGCTTCCATGCAACTGCAGAGTCCTCTGTAGTTTCTCAGTGTTAATCTCTCTTCTACCTGTAGCCACGTCTCAGTGCTGGGCGACTCTCTTCTGGCATGTTTCGGCAAGACTCTACCTCGTTTGTGTAATGTACATTGGCTTCTAGTTTCCACAGGAATTGTTTATATGCATTTAATTTTAGCTCTTGGGCTATAACATGTCATTGTTCTTTTTACTTATCTCCTCTTACTTTTGGAAACAGGACGGGCATCTTCAATACTTGCTGTTCCTGTTTGGTATGCTCTTAGATTAATTTTAGCTTTGCTCTTCAGCTTTCATGATACCTCAGAACGTTTTTCAGTCATATTTCCTGTATAAGAAAATACAGACTATGCCACTTATATTTCCACAAAGGGAAGTACAGATTGGGGGTCATAATTTAATTCTTTCAGGGAACTCATATTTTGGTGTGAATGGAAATTAAAGCAAGGTATTTGGATTATTTATCTCATTTGATTGTTCTATATTCAGTTTAGAGGATAACACATTAAGCTCTTATTCAATTTTATTTATTACGGTCATAGTGAATCTGGAAAAAATATATCTGGGGCTTAGTTTTCATATTTAGAGGAAAACGAATACCCTAAAGAATAATAACAAATATTAGATAAAACAATGTTTTCCTAAGAGTAGGCAATGAAAAACTGAAGATACTCAAAGCAGTCTGTACAAGTGCTTTGAAAGGTCTCTTGCACAATTCTATTTCTTTATAGTACTTACACAATCATATTTCATAATGGCTTTCTATAAACAATGTTCTTGACAAGGAGCTTAAAGATGCAAGGCTAAAGGAAGCACTTTTGGGAGAAAAAACTTTAATATTTGCTTATTTGTACACTACAACAGAAATAAAACTATGTACTTTTTCAGTGCAATTTTCATATGTCAGTTTGAGAGGAGACAGGAAATGTGAATCACTGTAGGAGGTATGAGTTTGCCACCTAGAGGAGAGAGCTGAAATTCAACTGTTCTCCAGTTTCTTTAGTATAATTCACTAATTTATTTATTTACTCACTTAATTATTCAAAAATAATTATCTGCCAGGCTTAACTATTTTGCCAGTGCATATTTGATAAATCTGTTCAAGATTTATGAGCTCAAAGAAACCACAAACTGTATCTTACTTTAATTGCTCAGCTGCCTCTTTAAAAAATCTTTTAAGAGAGTATAACACAAATATCTGAACAATTCTAAATGTCCATACTTAGGATGGATATTATTTTTAGCTCTTACGCTATGATAAAAGTTTATTCTTTTGTACTAATTCTGTATTTTTTTTCTTTTTTAATGTTTAAGAAACAAGTTGGAAATGGACAAGATATAATTTCTTCTGTCAAGGAACTCATAAGATAATAGGTTAGTGATAGAGACCAACAATGCTGATACATTTTTAATGACAGAGATTATTTCTAGAAAAAAAATCATCATTTGGTAAAGACAAAGTATGCATACATATTCCTTTGTTTCAATTAAATTTGAAAAACAATTATTTATCTCCTTTTGTACTACAAGCAATATCTGGTATAGTGTATGCATAGTAAGTTTTCAAGAAATAGTAATTTCCTTGTTGACTTGATTATTTTGGAGTGGAACTTAGTCTAGAAGAGATGCTAATATTCCTTTATGTGAGAACATTTTCAATTAGGACATGGAAATTTTTTCCTTGTCAATATTTATCTTTAATGGGTTTAGAATTTTAGAAAATGGGTTTAGGGATTTAGAAATCTATTTACTAAATAATTCTAAGGAGCAGTACCTTAAAAATATTTAAAATGACAAAAACTAAAAACCACATCTAATTTGTTAAGGCCAAGAATCATTAAAAAGGGATCCAAGGCTTTAGACTTTGTTGCTCACTGGAACTAGAATCATGAATATCTCACTCAGAGGAAGCCATCTCATCTTAGTGGTTTAATCTCCTGTGAGTTTCCCAAGTTCTGTCCCTGCAAGGACCACCTCAAATCCCTCAGTAGTCCTGTCTTTATGAAACTGGTATCATTTTTCTTTTAGCCTTTGTCCTTCACCTCCCTGTGGCAATAAGAGTCAACTCTCCATATATAAATAGTCACAATTTTAGCTGTATCTTAATTGTGCAACATCTGTTTACTCTGTGTTTTAACATCTATGTGGATAGCAGTGTTGTAATATTTTGATTGTAAGCGTCTAGGAGGTGGAGGCCAGAATTATTTTCTCCACTTTTAGAATGAGAAAATACAGATCACCACAATCAAAGTAGAATGGCAGCTTATAGTAGATATTTGGTTAACTTATATAGTCTCTTAAAAAAACAGATTATAGTAAGAAGAAGTGGCTGAGCAATTAGCTATGGCACACTGCGTGGTTTTTCTGACCTCTTAGCTCTCAAATAAACTTTGCCAAATCTTCAGGCCTTCAACATTTTTTCACTCCATTTGTTATGGGCTGAATTGTGTTTCTCCCCGAATTCCAGTATTGAAGTCCTAACTCCTAGTGCTTCAGAATGTGACCTTATTTGGCAACAGGGTCATTGTAGATATAATTAGTTAGGATGAGATCTTACTAACATAGGAGAAGCTCCTAATCATGGTTTCCTTATAAAAAGGAGAATTTTGGCCATCGAGACATGCACTGGGAGAATGCTGTCTGAAGACTGGAGTTATGCTGCTACAAGTCACAAAATTAACAGAAGCTAGGGAAGAGACCTTGAATAAATTCTTCCCTGTAGCCTTGAGGGAGAGGATGGGCCTGCCAACTCCTAATCATAGATGTCTAGCTTCCAGAGCTGTGAGACGGTTTCTCTTTTTAGGCCACTAAGTTTGTGGCACTTTGTACAGCAGTCCTAGAAGACCAACCCCCACTCTAACTGTTGATCAAGCAAGATTCTATGATCATGTATTATCTTGTTTATTCCTTATCAGCATTCTTTGGTGTTATTAGTGCCATCTCTATACAAATTAGGAAATGGAGCCTCACAGAAATTAAATGACAAGTTCGAGGTGTCATGGCTATTTCATTATAGTGCCAGTGTTTGAGCACAAGTCAGTTTGACTGCAAAACATCATCACTGTATTCAATTCTAGTTCAATCCAGATGTTCACAAACAACCAGACTGTAGTGGAGATGTAGGTGGTAGGTTGAGAAGGAGATCATACCAATATCAGACTGTCTATGAAGCAGGCTGAGAGAAGTTTTATGAAGCCAAGTAACTGTGCAGGGTGCACTAGAGATGGTCAGATTATGCATATATATGGATTTCCTGTCTTTTGAGGAATGAACTCTTTGATATTCCTGAGTTAGGCCAGTTTAGGCAAGAGTAAATAGAAGGTGAACAGAAGGCTGGAGACTGTGTGTGTGCATGAATGCCTCCTTTGCAGCTAGGTGTCTAATATCATGAACAGCCACACTCACATGAATACAGAGATGCACAGTTTGCACATTAATGCAACATAAAACTGTCATGCAGTCTGATTTCATCTTATTGACATTTCTGTCAGACAGAGTCAGTATTAGCATCTTAATTATATAAATGAGGAAACTGAAATTTCAGGAGGTTCCCTGACTTCCCAGGCCACACAGTAAGCTTTGGTGTGAGAATGTATCTCTCGGCTTTCTCATTTCAAGACAGTACTTTCTCAGTTCTTTATACTATTCTCACTGCCTGTAGAATCAGATTTGGTTTCTCTGACTTTTCTTAGTCACTTCTGTGGTTTCATACCACTCCCTCTCTCTCACTAAACAACTGTCTGCAAAAGTAAAAAATTCCATGAAAACGGAAAACGAATGTACCAGAAAGGTTGATGGTATAAGAGATAAAACTAGGATAAAGAGAAGGTGTGTTGCAAAGTGGTGTCCTTTAATGCAACAGAGAAGTATTTGGGATAAAAAGAAAATAGAGAAAAAAAATAGACAATCTGAAGCAGTGAGAAGAGCAAATACTACAGATGCACCTGAACCTCTTTAGTAGGTGTAATCCTGAAGAGTTGGGTATAACAGCAATGAACAAAAATGAAATGCACTGTGGAAAGTGTCTAGCTTTTGAGATCCTACTGTGAGCTATTTTTCAAAGTGAAAACTCCAGTCAACTCTAGCTTATTTACAGAGAGGACTTTGCCCCACTGTACCCAGAAAGTTTCCTGACAATATTACACATGCATGGTAACCCTGAGACGATTTTTGTTTACCAGGAAAGCATATAAAAGGGAACATTAAACTTTGTCTAGTTCTACTGCATAAACATGCGATAGTGTGCATGATGACCTTCTATTGTAAATGGAAAGAGTTAAGCTCTCTTAATCTACTGCTGAAGGGTGAAAACGCTTTCTCAGGGCTTTGAACTTCAGTTGAAATCTTTCTGAAAAAAACACTACAGACTGGATCTTCTTTACATTTGAAGATACTTTACATAAGAAACTAAAGCAGTTTGATGTATGTTTTCACCTACTTGAGAAGGAAACTCACAGACTCCCAAGCAACTGTTGTCTGTTTTGAGAAAAGAAGTTCAGAAATCACCAGAAGCAATAGGGAGTGGCTTTGATTCCTGTTCTTTTATTTATGGGTAGCTAAAGTTCATATTTCTCAATATACTATAATCTCAGTATAATTGGCCAAATTCCATGGTGGATAATTAGATCTAGCTTACCAGGGCAGATTTGGATGGTGAGAGCAGTCACACTGTTCTGGGAATATGTTAGTCAAGTTGAGTATGTTTTACATGAGTTGACAGACTTACCCCTCTTGCTGAAGGACTAGCCCAGCAGGTTGTACGGGTGAGATCACTGCTAACTCATTCATTGCTGGGCCTGGTAGGCACAAGAGGCCAAGAAATAAATAAGGTGAATTTGGGCTTCAGAAGTTCCCTTTCCTATTTTCTTTCCCAAACCCTTTCTTCCAGCTGTCTAGGGGCTGAAACATTTATGCATATATTTATTAACTAACTCAACAAATACTTACTGACCATGCTTCAGGCACTGGGCACTAGAAATATAAGAATCAACTAGACATTTTCTGCCTTCAGGGGTCTATGAACAAACAATTATAATACTCAGTGAAAAATATTACAATTCATAAAGCTCAGTAATCCAAATCCTTCTTATGTCTGTCTTTAAAAAGCAGAAAGTGAAAAATGCTCTTTAAAAGAGGATGGCATAGAAATGTATTTATGCATTGCAACAGATAAAATTAATAAATGCATGAGGACTGGTTAATCTGTCTGGTTGTGAATGAAGAATAAATCCCACCCTCCCTGAAGTATTCAGATTCCACCTTGCCCCATGGTCACCACAGTGGCACAATGGAAGCTCCAGTCCATTCATGCTGTCTTTGGGTGTCTTCAGAGTATTGTTTCACAAGTACTCAGACCCAACAGTAAGATTTTAAAAATTGTCCATAATGTTGACCTTGGCATTATTCCATTAAAGAAAGCAAAACCGATATCACTGAATTTGCTTCTTAAAAATACCTTACGTTTCTGCAAAGTTTCTTAAATTCTGGCTCTTGTCACACAAGCATATAAGAATGGCTATACTTAAACCCTTCTAATCAATTATATCCATAATATATATGACTGAATGATAAGTTTTCATGACTATGAAATATATACATGTTTGGAGAATCTATTTACAATAGATAATCCTATTAATAGCTGTCATTGTAACACTGTTTATGCAGTAATTGTAATTCCATCTGTTTTTATTTTTAGCATCTTCCCTCCTGATCCCCCAAATTTTAAGGTGCTATCAGGTGTGTATTTTATTTGGTTTTGATGCTTTAGGTTATCTGTAGTTATAATAGCTATATCAATTGTTTATTTAGCAAAAACTTATTGAGTGCTACTATGTGCTTAGATTTTTCTAATGCTGTGAAGGATGATTGGCTAAAATTTTTCCACTTTTATTAGTAATTTGGAAGTTTTTTCTTTCCATGGATTTTAGTCACTGGTAAGACTGTCTCATACTCATAGGTTTTTCTCTACTAAGAAACATGATGTTGAATAAGGTATGAAGTATAACTTAAGGCTTTTTCACATTCTCTGTCATTCATTATATGTTTTTTTTTCTTATGAAGACTATGTGTCCTCAAGAAATTTATAATCTAGCAGGTGAAAGATTTGCTTCTTTCAAAATGTGACTCTAATTCCCCCACTCCTTATGTTGTAAAAGCAGTTGTTTATGCTTTATTTCATTGTTTTCCAAACTGCAGTTATTTACATACCATCCTCATGATTATGCTATTCACATACTACCTGCACTGTTATACTTCTGAAAATATACCATGATTTTAAATTTAATTAAATTTGATGATAATATCTGTTAAATCACTAGGTTGATGTGCTAGTTATAAAATTTTAAATATACTTTAATATAAATATGTTACTACTAAATTGTTTTTTTGTCTGTATGTATCCAAAATCTTGCCTTTAGTACTACACATATGCTTTGGGAAGGTATACCCATGGTAGCCACCTTCGAGAGTGAGTAATGGCATTTATGCAGCCAACAAACATATGAAAAAAAGCTCATCATCACTGGTCATTAAAGAAATGCAAATCAAAACCACATTGAGATACCATCTCATGCCAGTTAGAATGGTGATTATTAAAAAATAAGGAGACAACAGATGCTGGAGAGTATGTGGAGAAATAGGAATGTTTTTACACTGTTGGTGGGAGTGTAAATTAGTTCAACCATTGTGGAAGACAGTGCGGTGATTCCTCAAGGATTTAGAAATAGAAATACCATTTGACCCAGCAATCCATCACTGGGTATATACCCAAAGGGTTATAAATCGTTCTGTTATAAAGATACATGCACACGTATGTTTATTGCAGCACTGTTTACAATAGCAAAGACTTGGAACCAACCCAAATGCCCATCAGTGATAGAATGGATAAAGAAAATGTGGCACATATACACCATGAATACTACACAGCTATAAAAATGGATGAGTTCATGTCCTTTTCAGGAACATGGATAAAGCTGGAAACCATCATTCTCAGCAAACTGACATAAGAACAGAAAACCAAACACCACATGTTCTCACTCTTAAGAGGGTGTTGAACAATGAGAACACATGGACATAGGGAGGGGAACATCACACACAGTGGCCTGTCAGGGGGTAGGGGGGTTAGGGAGGAATAGCAAGAGGTTGGGGGATTGGGGAGGGATAACATTAGGAGTGGTGATAGATGTAGTAAACCACCATGGCACATGTATACCTATGTAACAAACCTGTATGTTCTGCACATATACCCCAGAACTTAAAGTATAATAATAAAAAGTAAATAATTAAAAAAATAAAAAAAGATTGGGTAATGGCAAAAGAAAATAAATGCAGCAATAATGATGGTGCCCATATCAATGGTAATAAGAAGCTATTATTTATTGAGGACATTACATATGTCATTTAACTTTATCTTATTTTATCTTCAAAACATGAATATCAGAAAAATATAAGGCAAAAGGGCAGGAAAGAAGGAACAGTGGAAGTGAAACTGTTTTGCCTAGGGCAGCTATAACTAACACAATATGATGTTTTAGTATTTGTACTTTTTTTTTAAAGTCAGCTGAGATTTCACACCTGTTTATTTTATAAAAATTTGGATGTGATGGTGGAAGATTAACATAATAATCTTTAGCAATTATTAAGCAACAAATTAGTTAAAAATTGTAAAATGCTTAGAAACAGAGTAGAATATCCTAGGTGTTTCCTATAATTAAATTATAAAGCAATTGCTCAGATTATTTTTCATAGTAGTTCAATTAAAGTATGACTTTGGGTCTGTTAGTGTATATGAGCGTGAATGCTCTAGAGGTTTGATCCTTGGCTTTCCTGTATAAGTTCATATATATTTTTGTTATTATCCTGTAAATAACTGAATTATAGTATAGTGATTCTGTAAAAAACACTTTAGTTATTAATACTTTTTGGTGTGAAGTTAACATTAAAAATTTTTATATTTCCAGAACCTGGTTTTTACCTGTGAGGGTCAATGTATCCTTCTTTTAATCTTCTGCATTGGTTTTTTTATAGCTTGATGAAATATGACATGCTTCTCCTTCCTCCCCCTCCTTCCTGTGCCTCTATCCCCACCATTTTTTTTTTCTATTCCTCTTGGCATCTGGATTTCTTTTTCTGCCAAATGAGTCAGTTAGAGAGGAAATGTTTAACCCACATTTGTCATCTTGGCTGGGAAAAGAAGTTTGAAGGCAAAGGTGCCTGAATATGTTTCATTAGGATGCTGACACAACCTTTTTGACTCTCTCCTGAGAATACTACTGTATATTCAAGTTACAAAGTGCTAAATGATCCATTTCCACCACACATGCATTTCACATGATTAATACTTTATAGCTTTTTTCTTTGAGGACAAATATTTTTCTTTTGAAAAAATATTATTTATTTGTGTGTATGTATATGTTTATTTTCCTTTAATATGTGGTTTTCTTCAACAAAGGATTTGATTTTACACACATAAGGAATAGGATTAAGAGGCTAAAGGAAAAATAGGAGAAAGGGAAATATGAGTACAGTGATAAAGTAAAATGAATTGCTTGTATTCTAACACAGAATAGCTACTATCTGTTGATTGTTTATTATATATTTGCCATTTAATCAAAATATCTAGTCTAATGAAATAGTCACTGTTTTGAGTTTGTTTAGATTTAGTAGATGTAGAAACTGAGACTTAGAGAGGTTAATTTACTCAACTCCACATTGCTAATTAGTTGTGAAAGTGGAATTTTAATCCTCTGTTTTTTTCTCATCCAGCATGTCATCACTATAACCCTTATAGTTTGCTTTTGGTACAAGTATGCATATTAATGGAAATGCAAAGTATTACCTCAGCAAATGTACTAATAACTTAGCTTCACTAAATTACTCAATTCTTTTTCTAACCATCTATACATAGGAAACAAAATAGGCTGAGGAAGCAGTAGTTGTCCTGGTGGCGGCTGTGGTGCTGATGAAGGAGGTGGTGGAATGCATAGGTGCCCATGCTTTTTGTCACAATGAAGATCAAAAAGTACATCATTAAAGTTATCCTTGGGGGTTGTATTTTTCACCAAAAACTAAATAAACATATAGACTTAGCAATATGCTATAAAAGTGAAGATATAAGCAGTATAAAATTCTGCCATAAAGCAAGTTGTTCAAGATTGTGGTCCAACCTCTTCAAAATGCTCATAAATCAGAAGGCAAATTTATTAAACAATATTTTATATGTACATATAATAATATACTATACTATACAAATTGGACCTAAAATGAATTCACTTGCTATATTAAATCTTAAACATTAAATGGGCAGCAACTTTGTTTGCACTGGACGTAGACTATAAGAAGAAAATTTGGGACAAGCCGAAGAGTCCAGGTCTCTTGAGAAATCCTTCAGCTTCTTTTCCTCCAAATGAATTTCTTTGTAGCAAATGGAAACCATCCAAATGATTCCCTAGCTACCTCAAAGTACTGTAATTTGTCTACTTTGTAAATTATGGGGCTATATCTAGCACTAATTCAAGAAAAATGCAGCAACTCCCATTATGTCATAGGTACTGTGCTAGGAACTTTATGCATATCATTTTGTTTGATTTTAATAGCAACTTCATGAAATAAGTCATAATAAATCACCATTTTAGATATTGAGAAACCACAGACAGTTTGAGAAGTTAAATAATTTTCCTGTCAAAGACCATATCAATGGTGAAGATGGAATTTGAGCTTATGTACTTAACCATTGGACTACCTGCATGCCCTGTCAAGGAACTGCTAAGGCTGTCATAGAGACTAGATTGTGTATAGATAGTTGTTTCAAGAGAAAAAAGGCAGGATGATCTAGGGAATAGGTTTAAATCAGGTACTGGCATCTGTACTAGAACTGAGAGGTGGAACTATTATTGTATTCTATTTACTGAGTATAGGTATATTCTATTCAATGTATTTCTGTGCTCCTTACACTATTCGAGGTGATAAAAGCGTTTAGGAAGAGGGATTAGGAAATATCCGCTATGTTTAGGTCATAGCCCAATCAAAGGATTCCTTAACATTTGTCTCTTTTTTTCTCCTACATCCAGCCTTCCTTTTGATGAGAAGAAAAAGCCTCATTCTGATTCAACAGCAGAGATCAAAGAAAAGACTTCTGTTTGCTGGCCATCAGATATATGTTATCTGTGTTTAAAGAATTGAAAAACACACATCAAAGGAACATTCTCTTGGAAAGAGAGGTAATGAGATACAGTGAAAGAGAATAGAGATTCTTTAAATCACAGAGACCTAGGATCAAATCCTGTGATTAACACTTTTTAGTAATGTAGCCTAGTTCATTTATTTGAGCCCTGGTTTATTTTTCTGAAAAATGAGGGTGATCTAAATTGCCTAAAATGTAACTCATGACAATAATAGACATGAAATAGTCTTTCATCTCTCTTCTTTGCTCAAGCACTGCTCTGCTCTTCTCATCCCCTTTCTCTTCCTTTTTAACTCTTTATTTTGTCTGTGCCCAATAGTTTTCCCCAAGCCCTATAACTATGTATATGTATATTGTTGTAGCAAAATGTATAAAGGAGACACTCATTATTTGCATCCATTTATATGCTGATATAAGTATTTCATCCTCAGAAGTTTCAGAGGGATGCTGGTGATTTGGTGAGAAAGAAGCAACTATTTCTGTGATTTAATTTCAACATGAGTATTGAAGAGGCTACCCTTTATCCTTTTACTACTGTTGATAACTCCATGCTTCCAAGAACTAATGGGTTGAAGAACTTAGCACTTGTGATGGATTAGTCAAGCAAAAATTATGAAGTAAGTAATCTATAATGTTATAGTATATTACAAATACTGAAATATATTTATTATTTACTGTGATTCTTATAGCTCATTTATACTGTACACAATTCCTTCCATCATTTTATGAAGATGTTATACATATACATAATGAAACTTAGCTAATTAGATACAAAGAACATAGAACTAAATGACTATTTTCTAAATATTTTCCCTCTAAGGAGGTTTTGCAATCCAGCTTTGCTGTGGTTAGACGCTGTGGATGAGAAAACATTCCTTTTTTTTTTTTTAGACAAGGACTCATTCTGTTGCCCGGGCTGTAATGCAGTGGTACAATCATGGCTCACTGCAGCCTCAACCTCTTGGGATATAGTTGTCCTTCTGCTTCAACCTTCTGAGTAGCTGGGACTACTCGGTGTGCACCCCCATGCCCAGCTAATTTTTGTATTTTTTTGTAGAGGTGGGTTTTCAGCATGTTGCCCAGGCTGATCTCAAACTCCTAGAATCAAGGGATCCACCCACCTCAGCCTCTCAAAGTGCTGGGATGACAGGCGTGAGCCACTGCACCCAGCCTGGATGAGAAAACATTGAGTTGGAAACCCAAAAGATGACATAAATAATTTGGTATATTTTAGAGCTGGATTTCAACAACTTTTCAACACTGTCATCCTGTAAATGTCTTTCTGTCCTAATCCCATTGCCTTGCACTCAGCAGAATTGTGTGGCTTGAAGGCAGATTCTGGTATGAAATATCTCAGCTGCGGAAGGCTCCGAAAGGGAGAGATCTGGCTAAAGAGCTCACACCAGACAAAGCTCCTCATCATACTGGCCTAACTCTCCCGATCCTGCATTTCTCAGCAAAACTTTTTCTTCTCTTTCACATAACTCCCATGGAATAATTTCCACTGAATTGCATGGAAGAGGCTGTTCATGGGGCTAGTCTGGCAGTTAAGAGATTTCTATTGGATTTTTTCGTTTTGCAATCAGTTTCATACATTTACATGTATACTTTTCTTGGAGTCATAGTTTATTCTCAGGTCTTTTAGAGTTAAATATCTTTATTCTTTTAAGGTCTTACTTTTTTTTTCTAGTTTTATGGGAGATAACCAGTTTCCAATCCATGTCAGGGGAAATGTAGGACAAATGAATGAAATTTGTAACCACCTTGGATGATGGAATAAGACATTTGGGAGAACACAGGAGAAGTAGGGAGGTTAGGGAGGGATGGCTCTGTGAAAATTTTGTGTTACTCTTGCCTGAGGTCTACTCTTCTGTCATGTTGGTGACTGTTTTGACAATAAGAAATATTTAATGGCACACTTAGTCTTCTAATTTGAAAATGGAAATCATAACAGTTCTTGTCTCATAGGGATAGTATGAGATGAATTAAATAATCCATGTAAGTGGTGTAGTACTATGCTTGCCATTCTGTAAGAGCTCAAAAAACATTCACTTTTTACCTATTAGTATCAATCTTAATTCTAAAATTTTACTATTTAAATATTTTCCAATGGTGTTTCTAAATAATATCTAATGACTAGGCTAGTACACCATGTGGTTCTTCTAGGATTCAAGCATTATTGTTAGGTATGCTGGAATCCTTTCCCAAGTCAGAACTACTTTCTAGAACAGAACTGGGGAGACCTATTTGGAATGTATCTAACTCCAAAGGAAAAAACCATCAGAGGTAACAGATGGGGGATATGTGAAACAACTTTTTAGATATGAATTCTAATTGAATAAAAGTTGCCAAACAGCTCATGCCCGATATCTGAAGAAGAGTTTTAGTCTAAATGGAATGGCTGGAGAGTACAGGAAAAGTTCTTTCCTGCTCTGTCTAACCACAAGCCTCTGTGACATTTTTCAAAGAAATGTAGCCCTTTAAAGCTGAGTGTAAGTCCCAAAGGTGCTTTCTTCATGAAGCTTCTTTTGTCCTCTGCTCTTAGAACCCTTTCTGCACACTGCTGCCTCTGTGTCACCCTCCAGTACATCTGCTCTTACACAAGGGGCCACACAGGGATTGGTCCACATACCAGCCAGGGCACATGGGCCAACTTTTAACAGCAAAGGAAAATGCTAAATCCTACAGTAGGGGCAGAAGAGAAAAATAACATTCTTCAGAGAGCTATGATGGCTCTGAGTAAGATCAAGGACCCTGAAGTAAGACAGACCTGAGTCTGAATCTCAATTCCAACAATAAATTTGTTTATACACTTAAGGCATCGTGTATAGTATTGTTAAATAATAGATACTTTACAAGCTTGTAACTAAGAGGAGGCAAAATAATGTCTGTAAAAGTGTTTCATAGATTAGCCAGCATATAGTAAACATTTAATAATTAGTAGCCATTATTATTTTTCCTTAAAATATTTTTTTCTGGCTTCTTAGCAATCCTAAAATTCAGTCTTGTGTAGACTCCATGGCTAGGACTTGCAGAAGAAAAAAATTGTCTGAACAATTTAGACATTGCTTTTTTGTCCTCAAACCAAGGGATGAATTTTTATTCTAAAATATCCAGACTGTCCATATAACTTAACCAGTTAATTACCAAGTCTGTATTTCTCCTTTATGCAATTGGAAAACATTAAAAAGTTGAATGTATGTACTGTACACATACATGCATACACATAGACTTAAGTACATTAATGTGTATATACCTTCTATAGCACTTAGCTCATCTGTTCTTTCTTATGACATTTTCTATAATCCTTTGAGGTAGGTTTTATATTATCCTATTTTATAATTAAAGGAAAAGGGAACACAGAAAAGCAGCCTGACTTGGCCAGAGGCCTTGCAAGTGTTAGGTAAAGAGTCAGGGAGTCCTGACCTCTTTTCAGTTTTTCTTCCTCTCTACTGCTGTGATGACTGTGGAAGTGAAATACTTCTTTGGCTGCCAAAGAAGCCTCAGCTGAAAGGTAACCAAAGAAAGGAGTATTTGGGAGCAGCATGGCTGAAATCCAGTTAAAAGTTAAAATCCTTTTGGGCAATTTCTCCTTAATTGACAGCAGGAATTGCTGTCACTGCCCTGTCTAGCTACTTTCAAACCATAGGGATGTTAGCAAGAGCTCCCAGTGAATGCTTCCTAGGGGAGCGGTGATTGCTTTGGCTAGCTTCTGCTGTAGCAGTTTTCTGGCGGTGAAAAGTAAGACAATTGGAGGTGGTAATCATTTTCTAATAACCACCTCAGGCTTTTGGCACCTAATTATCTGGCACTGTCTAGGGAAGATCTTTATGCTACCTCATGCTTCTTGTCAAGTCAATCTGCTTATCTAATTTTGCTGGGAAATTTGATATCACCCTTCAAATATCCACCTCAGTGGGATCCAGTGTGTGCCCTGCAAAGTGCTCAAGGAAGAGTCTGATCGGCTCTGACAAGCAAACAGCAGAAAGAAATTTTGTAAAACGGCCACCATTTTTGCAGCTTTTTCACTGTGGTTCCATGGTGTTTGCAATCAGAATGTTGAGTTAATGACACAAGGAAACACTTGGATGTTCATATTGTCTACTTGGTTTTTTTGAAACCTCCCAAGGACTGGCTTCATCCTGTTTGAGAGTCCATTCAACTGTAATTTCCACTCCACTTCCTGTGCAGGCCTGCCTGTGGTTTGTGGGCTGTACATTTCATCTTGCTCCTTTAAGGGGCCCCCTGAACTGAAAATGAAAGAGACTTTTTGTTGCTTCTGCTACCTGCTTATCGTCCAATCCCAATCTCAGGTTTTGTTTTTCTCTTTTTTAAACCCAAGTAGCACTTTTCCAACTTGTGCGTAGCTTTTTCTTTCAGTTCTCTGCTCTTCACAGTAATTAAGCAAGAGTTAGTCTCCTTTTCCAAACCTTGTTTTTGTAATACCTTTATTCCTAAAGAGTTATGCTTATAAGATTAACATAAATATGTTAATTGATTTGATGATTTCATAAACCCCAGACTCGTTGAAAGTTTGCAGGTTTTTGTAAAAGGACTTGCTTAAAATCTTTGCTAATTGACCTGAATTTTTTTCCAAAGGCAGTTATATACAATATTTCTTAAGATAATTCTCTAAATTTGCAACTTGGCAGCATCTCACTGGGACTCTGGAGGGCTGATAAATCATGGAGAGTAGGTCTTCATATAAGGAAGTATGAAAGCTTTGTGTGATAAAAATTACTTAAGAAGGCCCTAAATTTCACAAGAAGTTGGAGATTTTTGTGGAGACTTATAAAATGCATCCTTTGTATCAGTGAAGTTTTTGCTTCTAGGTATATTATACTCACATTGAACATTCCAGAGATTTTGCTTCAGCCTGCTTATACCATGTATATCTGTTATCTGGATAGATAACTTAGACATGTACATTTAAAGGAGTTGGCATCAGCTGCTGCTGGGAAGTTTTTCTTGTGTTAGTTAAGATCCTGTGAAACAGCCCTTGACATTTCACTAGCTGCACAGTTTGCAATAAAATCTACTTTAGCCTGAGGTTAAGTGAAGACTGTGGTCCTCACAGCATGGTGGAGGATCCTGGTGACCAGATAAAAGGAAATTCCTCATTCTCATTTCTGACTTCTTCACGAACTTACATTAAGACCTTAATTGAAAAACTTACTGCCTCTCTCACCAAAATATTGCAAATTTTAATAGTTTCCCCTAACCAAGAAATACAATTACAAGCATTTTATTACTTTTTTCAGTGCCCTTGAAATTTTCAGGCTGGATAGGGGGCTTCAATGTCAAATTCACCAAGTGTTTTATATACAGAGCTCTGCATGGTCCCTAGAGCATAGTAGGCACTCAGTGAAAGAAATAAATGAATGAATGGAAAGTTAGAATTACATTTTAGTGACTTAACTGTGTATTTTCAGAGTATTGTAGTGTTTAGAAAGGGTCAATGATAACATGTTTCTACATGGAGATGCATGACAAATATATTTAACACTTGTCAAGAAGTAGGAATTTAGCTTCTGTCATTCAATCTAGGTTTTCAGTTACGGAAGCATTGAGAATTCCCTGTGGCTGAATAAGGGCAAATCTTTAAGGCAAGTTGAAGATCCAGGCTGCCCATGTGGACATCAATACTCCCACAGAGCACTCGCCATGAAGAAAAGTGTGGGCTTGCTGTCTTTTCATCAAAACTCCTAGAATTTGGCTGACTGCCTGGTTTATCCCAGGACATTAGTCAGCCCACAAATCCCACATTTGTTTATTCAGTGCAGAGCAAGTGAATGCTGCCATTCTCTCATCTCCTTTGTTGGCAACACTTTGTTAACCTGAATTGAGTTCTGCAACACAAAATGAAGTGACTAATCTTTTGAGGGGTTCCCCCTCCCAGGTTCTTGTATGAGCAATTAAATCTATATACCGCAAAGCCCGATGCTGTCATTTTTTCTCATGCTGCCTCTTTATTCTGATGATTTCACATTGTAGTTAATGAAACTAATACCTTCTAGAGTGTGGTTGAACTGGCACCACCATTAAGAAAAGGGGTTTCCAAACTTTTTAGTTTTGTGAGAAAATGTTAGAGGAAGAGGGAAGTTAGGTTGATTATTTATACTTATGTACTCTTCCATGAATTTGCAGTAATTATCACCGTATACTCTCAAAAGTTTTCTAGCTCTGAGTATGTGAGTCTCAAAGTACAAGCAGTAGGAATCTTAGCACAAAACAACCAGTTTGGACTATCACACAGTTAATATAGGATAGATCTAGAGTATGGACCTAAACAGACTATGTATTCTTTATCACTAAGTTATTTATCTATCTACAAGTGTCTAAAAAGACCTGGACTTTTTAGCGAAAGTTTGAGAATCTAGGTTTCTAAGTTTCTATTGACCATGAAAGAGTGAATAGTTTTAGAAGACAGTTGGGGGCAACATAGTACAAGACAGAAGAGGGGCTGAAGAAAATCATAAAGTTGAATATGTTTGCCATAGGCCCCAGCTGTTTTTCAGCATGTTTCACCTAGCAGCTTGGCAAATAATTCTCATTGATCATTAGGTCTATGAGATTCATGGAAATTCTATGTGATTCATAAAGTTTTGGCCCTGACTATGTGTACCGTTGATAACTTGTTTTTCTCTCTCCTTCTTCCCTTTTCCTCCAACTTGTATCCAGAGCTACCTTCCAGATTTTCTATCACTGTCTTTCTTTCTAGTGTAAAAGAATGCAAGTATGTATCACATAGAATTATAAAAATATCAAATGATAGGACTGAAAATCAAATCAACATCTTTCCTATGTGAAAACCTGTGTTCTTTCTGCTCTACTTCCTGAAATTTAATTTAAATTTAAATTTAATTTTATTTGTTGTTATTGCTGTTTTTTTCTTGAAGCAGAGGCTCACTCTGTCTCAGCTCACTGCAACCTCTGCCTCTCACGTTCAAGCGATTCTCCTGCCTCAATCTTCCAAGGAGCTGGGATTACCGGTACCTGCCATCATGTCTGGCTAATTTTTGTATTTTTAGTAGAGAAAGGGTTTCACCATGTTGGTCAGGCTGGTCTTGAACTCCTCACCTCAAGTGATCTGCCTGCCTCAGCCTCCCAAAGTGCTGAGATTACAGGCGTGAGCCACCTTGTGTGGCCTGCCTGACTTTTAAAAATGATTAAACTCACATTTATTATTTATCAGATGCCTCTGCCACTTTATGTTTCTAAAATTTATTTTTTTTTATTAAGGTATAGTTAAATAAAAATATTTATTGTGTAAAGGGGAATGTTTTGATATACGTATACATTGTGAAATGGTTAAATTAAACTAAGGTATCTGTCACCTCATACGCATATCATAGTTTTGTGGTGAGAACATTTATGATCTACTCTCTTGGCAATTTTTTAATATTCTGCTGTCTGACTTCTAACCCAAGGCTTGGATTAGGACAGTCTTTGTAGCTTAGTTTTAGGTTCAGGGATCACAAAAGTTGTTTTATCCTTTGGGCTTTTGCAACTTGCTATTTTCTTAATGAAGATCTGGGGAAAAGATTAGTTTAAGTGGTTTTTAAAGTAGCCATTAGCTCAGGACATATTCAGCCAAGGCAGGATAAGTAGTTTTGCCAGCATTCTCCTGTAGATATTTTTTTCCACGGTCTTTTTAGAAAGATAACTTTTAAAAACCTTTATTTTCTGTGATTAATCTCTTTCCCTACTTTTCTATAGAGGACCAGGAATATGTGTCAGTAATTCTTGGGCCTGGGGCAGATGATCCATGTGCTGGCAGACAGATATCCAAAGTGACAAAAGAGGTTGTCCTTTGAAAATACTTTTCCTGGCTTATGTTCTATATTTTTGTATTTGATTCAGTGAAAATGTTTATTGAGGACCTACTACATACCACACACTCTGATACATTATGAGGGGTTGGGGGACCTATATTATAGTCCATCTGGGATACAGGAAGGATGAATAAAGAATGCAAACAATTATAGTACAAAACAGAATAAAATTTGACATGCAATAAATTTGATATCCAATAGTATAGAGGAAGAAAGCATATTTTATTACTGGAGTTAGGAAATGTATTACAAAGTTGATGGTATCTTGATGGGTCTTGAAGGATAGATAGAATTTTGACAGGTGAGGAGGTATTCCAATGCAGAAGAATAATAGGAGCAAAAGCACAGAGGTGAGAAATTGGAGGGGAACTGTGAAAATTACCACATAGAATAGAGGCAGGGAAATAAAGGGTGGCCAGATTTATATAGTGAGCAGTGAGCTGTGTGGACACAGTTGACTGTTCACTCCTTCTTGAACCCCTGCTTACTCCAGAGTCACCACCTCTCCTGGCTTTTTGCCAATCTTCCTGGCCACAGTTTCTCAGTCTTCTCTTCTGGCTCTCTTCGTTGGCCTGAATGCTACATGTTGAATGATGGTCAGCTTCAGTTTTTGTGTGCTCTCTTCTCTTAAGTTGCCATCATTTCAATATCTTTAAATGTAATCTACATCTAGGTGACCTCCAAACCAGTAACCTTGCCCATGACCCATGTCCTGAACTACAGATTGTCTATAAAACCATATACTCAATATCTTCACTTTTTATGTCTAAATCTCTATGTCTGATTTAGAATTCTTGATTCTTTGTTTTTCCTCTGTGCTGGAAATCCTGTTCTTACCAGTCTTTCCCCATCTTAATTAATGAACTTGCCATCCACCTAGTGGCTTAGTCCTCAAAACTAGAGGTTAATCTAGATTTAGTCATTTTTCTTACTCTTGTCATATCATTACATATTATTTTGAGTTTACCTCTACCAGACCCCAAATAGGTAACTGCTGTCTTTGTTATGATAGTAATATTTGCCTCTGAGTATATGTGAATTAATTTGATAAAAATAAATATTATATTTAAAATATTAATTTCACAGAGATTGTCTTTTAATTTCTTTCCAGAAGTTAACTTATAAGTTGTTGAGTAGAGCCATGTATTCTTCATGTACGCTAGAATTTTCTTCTGTCTTTCAAAAGAGCCTTCACATTCTCTTGCCTTACAGACTCAGGTGCTATGGATTAGACAGACAAGTACATGTTCTGTATATCTATTACACAGTGAACATAACAGCTATGATTGTGATCTTCCAAAGCTTATATTTTTAATAAAAATTAATTAAATATTCTGAGCCAGTGAAAAAAGGTAGATGCCACATTGCAGCATCTAGTCAAAAGGATATTTCTACTGACCACGCTAGGGAAGACATAAAAATATAGTTGTAGAAAGTGATGTAGTTTTGGCCAAATGTGGTGGTTCACACCTGTAATCCTAGCACTTTGGAAGGCCAGTGTGGGCAGATTGCTTGAACTCAGGAGTTTGAGACCACCCTGGACAACATGGTGTAAACCCTATCTCTACAAAAAACACAAAAAAATCAGCTGGGTGTTGTGGTGGGTACCTGTAGTCTCAGCCACTTGGGAGGCAGAGGTAGAGGATTGCTTGAGCCTGGGAGGTGGAAGTTACAGTGAGCTGAGATAGTGCCACTGCACTCCAGGCTGGGTGTTAGAGTGAGACCCTGTCTCAAAACAAAAACAAAAACAAAAACCAAAACAAAACTAGTGATATAGTATTGAGAATAGATTGCCTCTCACTTGCTTCATCGTCTATTCTTATGTAATTTTCAAAGTAAGTTCATTTTAGAGGGTACTAACAAGTTTCCATTTATTTATTTATTTATTTATTTTTCTTACATTCATTTCTTCTCAGTCTCTCCAATGAACACCTTCACTGATATCCAAAGTGTGAAGATAGACACTAGGGAAAAACATGGACCTAACAAAGGACAAATGGAATTGTTAGAAACATTTTCCAGAAGAACACTACTCTGTGGCCATTTGAATCTTTGCTTCTTTCTAGGTTTGACAATGAGGCTATCATATAAGCCCAAATGTAAACTGAAAGAGGTTGAATCAGTCAGGATAAACCCTATTGTGCTGTGATAACAAACAACCTCAAAATTTCATTGGCTTAAAATACACAGAATTATTCTTACTCATGATACATATTCATCAATGATCTGCAAGGGATCTGCTCACTGAAGTCACTGAAGTGAACTCCAACTGATGGAACTGCCACTTTTTGGTCACTATGTGTATTAATCTGTTTTCATGCTGCTATTAAAGATCTGAAACTGGGAACAAATAGAGGTTTAATTAGACTTACAGTTCCACATGGCTGAGGAGGCCTCAGAATCATAATGGAAGGTAAAAGGCACTTCTTACATGGTGGGAGCAAGAGGAAAATGAAGAAGAAGCAAAAGTGGAAACCCCTGATAAGCACATCAGATCTCGTGAGACTTATTTCACTATCATGAGAGTAGCATGGGAAAGACTGGCTCCTATGATTCAATTACCTCCCCCGGGTCCCTCCCACAATATATGGGAATTCTGGGAGATACAATTCAAGTTGAGATTTGGTGGGGACATAGGCAAGCCATATCAGTTTGCCCCTGGCCCCTCCAAATCTTGTGTCCTCACATTTAATAACTAACCATGCCTTCCGAATAGTCCTCCAAAGTACTAACTCGTTTTAGCATTAATCCGTAAGTTCACAGCCCAGTTTCATCTGAGACAAGGCAAGTCCCTTCTGCCTATGAGCCTGTAAAATCAAAAGCAAGCTAGTTACCTTCTAGATACAGTGGTGGCGGTGGGGGAGTCGGAGGGGGGCAGGTGAAGGTATTGCATAAATAGAGCCATTCCAAAAGGGAGAAATTGGCCAAAACAAAGGGGTTACAGGGCCCATGCAAGTCTGAAATCAGTGGGGCCGTCAAACTGTAAGTCTCCAAAATGATCTCCTTTGTTCCAGGTTTCATATCCAGGTTACACTGATGCAAGAGGTGGGTTCCCATGGTTTTGTGCAGCTCTACCCTTGTAGTTTTACAGGACACAGCCTTCCTTCCTTCCCAGCTGCTTTCACAGGCTTGTGTTGAGTGTCTGTGGCTTTTCCAGGTGAACAATGCAAGCTGTTGGTGGATCTATCATTCTGGGGTCTGGAAGATGGTAGTTCTCTTCTTACAGCTCTGCTAGGCAGTGCCTAGAGACTGTTTGTGGGGGCTCCAACCCCACATTTCCCTTCTGCACTGCCCTAGCAGAGGTTCTCCATGAAGGCCCCACCACTGCAGCAAACTTTTGCCGGGCATCCAGGAATTTTCATACATCTTCTGAAATCTAGGTGGAGGTTACCAAACCTCAGGTCTTGACTTCTGAGCACCGACAGTGTCAACACCATGTGGAAGCTGCCAAGGCTTGGGGCTTCTACCCTCTAAAGCCACAGTCAGAGCTGTACTTTGGCTCCTTTCACCCACAGCTGGAGCAGCTGGGACACAGGGCACTAAGTCCCTAGGCTGCACACAGCACACAGACCCTGGGTCTGGTCCATGAGACCACTTTTTCCTTCTGGGCCTCCAAGCCTGTGATGGGAGGGGCTGCTATGAAGATCTCTGACCTGGTTTGGAGACATTTTCCCCATCATCTTGAAGATTAACATTAGGTTCCATGCTACTTATGCAAATTTCTGCAGCTGGCTTGAATTTCTCCCCAGAAAATGGGCTTTTCTTTTCTATCGCATAGTCAGGTTGCAGATTTTCTGAACTCTGTTTCCCTTTCAAAACTGATTGCCTTTAACAGTGCCCAAGTCACCTCTTAAATGCTTTGCTGCTTAGCAATTTCTTCTGACAGATACCCTAAATCATCTCCCTCAAGTCCAAAGTTCCACAAATCTCTAGGGCAGGGCAAAATGCCACCCGTCTCTTTGCTAAAACATAACAAGAGTTATCTTTGCTCCAGTTCCCAACAAGTTCCTCATCTCCATCTGAGACCACCTCAGTCTGGATTTTATTGTCCATACCACTATTGGCATTTTGGGAAAAGCTATTCAACAAATCTCTATAAAATTCTGGTTCCCCACATTTTCCAGTCTTCTTCTGAGCCCTTCAGACTGTTCTAATCGCTGCCTGTTACCCAGTTCCAAAGTTGCTTCCACATTTTCATGTATCTTTTCAGCAATGCCCCACTCTACTGGTACTAATTTACTGTATTAATTGGTTTTCACACCTGCTGATAAAGACATACCAGAAACTGGGAACAAAAAGAGGTTTAATTGGACTTATAGTTCTACATGGTGGGAGAGGCCTCAGAATCATGGTTGAAGGTGAAAGGCACTTTTTTTTTGAGACATAGTCTCACTCTGTTGTCATGCTGGAGTATGGTGGCACTATGTGGGTTCACTGCAACCTCCGCCTCCCCGGTTCAAGTGATTCTCCTGCCTCAGCCTCTTGAGTAGCTTGGACTATAGGCATGTGCCACCATGCCCGGGTAATTTTTGTATTTTTAGTAGAGATGGTAATTCACCATATTGGCTAAGGTGGTCTCAATCTCTTGACCTTGTGATCCACCTGCCTTGGCCATCCAAAGTACCAGGATTACAGGCATGAGCCACCATGCCCAGTTGGTGAAAGGCACATCTTAACGTGGAGGTGGCAGTAGAACAATGAGGAAGAGGCAAAAGTGGAAACCCCTGATAAGCCCATCAGATTTCATGAGACTTAATTCACTATCACAAGAAAAGCATGGGAAAGACCGGCCCTCATGATTCAGTTACCTCCCCCTGGGTCCCTCCCACAACATGTGGAAATTCAGGGAGATACAATTAAAGTTGAGATTTGGTGGGGACACAGCCATATCATATCACTATGCCATAAGTTTTTGTTGTTTTTTTTAAAAAAACTTGAGGATCTTGTACTGATAATGTCTGGTCCAGAAGTGAAGCACATTTCTTTTTCTTGCAACTGGTTGGCCAGAACCAGCTTCCAGCTGTGATGGCCATGGGTGCTGTTTGCCAAATATTTTACTTCCCTCCAAGTGTTGGCTTGGTGGGGCCTAGTGGCCGTCGCAGCTGGAAGCTCTCAGTCTGGAACTCCTTCGCCAGGCCTCCCATTTCTGGAACTCTGGGAACAACAATCCAGGAATCTGATGACATCTTTTTCTTTACTAGCCAAAAGGGAGAACAATTAGCAAATAAACTCAATTTCTCCCATTTATACTTTTAAATTTGAAAACTAGTTGTGTATTTATAAGAAAGTGAGGTTTGAGCATCATGAAGAAAAATATAAAGATCTTTAAAAAGCATATAATCAAGCCTATTAGCTACAAATGGATCAAATATGTGTCTGATTAATCACAATCAAGTCTGTTATATACAAAATTCATCCATTAATAGCAACTAAATATCATTAGATAGGTAATAGTCCTGTGTTTAAAATAGTAATCTGTTTGGAAACAGGAATGAATAATCAGTATTATTCTTAATATATTTGAAAATTAGATGTGTTTATCTGTCCCAACCCTTACAAGTCTGTATGCCTAAGTTTTCTTCTTTGCAAAAGGGGAGAGGGGATAATAGTACCTGACTTTACTTTAGTTGTGAAGATTAAATTTGTACCTTTATATGTAGCTATATATACATATATATATATATATATATATATATATATACACATATATATGTATGTAAAATATTTAGGCTTGTGGCTGACATTAAGTATTAAAAAATACTGGCTATGATTATTATCCTCATATTATTATCAGGTATGACACATTTATAATTTAAACAAAAGTCCTACAAAGAACTCATAAGTTAAAATAAGACAATCTCTTCAAAAGAGAACAAATTTTGGAACATTTTTTAGTCTCTAGAAAGATATTACTGATGTTATGAGTTAAATGGGTCTATGAAGGGAAAATACAGGTGGAACTGGGCCACTGTTTGCAGAGGATTGTGATGTTTCCTTATCTCTGCTGACTCTTCATCAGTTCTATAGCTAGTTCAACTGAAGCCTCCATAACCTCTGGACTATAAAAATGTACCATGCTAATATTAGCATGATGAATGAAATTCATTCAAAAAGTTAATAGTTTTCAAAAGCGTCTTCAGGTATACAATTGAAGATTCTACATTCTTGAAAAGGAAACCTTTACAGCCTTTTACTGAGGAGATAATAAAAGTGATGTGTGTAAGACACACATATATATATATATACAGAGAGATTTATATACAAGTTTTGGACATGTAGTTTCAAGGCACTTTACTGGATTTATAATTGGAAATGTTCAGCTAAAGCTTTAATGGTGCTTAGGAGAGAGGTCTGAACTAATAATAGAGATTCCAAAGGCCTTTACATCAAGAGAATAACTGAAGCTATAGGAGCAGATGAGGCATACCTCTAAAGATGAGGAGAGAAGAAAGCCTTAAGTGAGCTCTGAGAACTTTGCTATTTAGTGTCCTCATAGAGGGGATGGAGGATTCTTCACAAAAAGTTTAGTTTTGTGACAGCGCATTTCCCTGATTTTATTCTTACTTCTTGGAACACCAGTTTTTTTAATGAAGAAGAAAATTATGTTGTCTGCTTAAAGTAAAGAAGGCAGGTGTTGATGGGGTTCCTTAATAGAGATATATAGGTTTAAAATACCTAGAAAAGTAGGAGGTAGAATTGATCAAGTAAAAAAATTGAAGAGATTAATTGAAGTCCTAAGATCAGAGACCATCTGTCTGTTGTGACAGTAATCCAAATCATTGTAAAAATGTATTTAGGAGTATTTGGCCTGGTAGGTACCAAGACAGCATTGATCCTGTGTTAGGAGTTTGCCAGGTGTGTGCAATAGAGAGACATGAAGGGATCTGAGGTTGCTGATGAGTGACCAGTTCAGATGGCAACTACTTGTAGTCTGTTTTTGGGAAAGGCTAGTGGCCTATGAAGAAATGAAGACCCAGGAGCTGGAGGACTCAAAGAATTTGGAGAGCAGATGTGTGCAAGTGAGAGTTTTGCAAGCACTGGGGGACAGGCAGCTGGGGCAGAGAGTGTATTATTTGCAGTTATGATATTGGGTATGGAGCTATTTTTGTTGATGGTGAAGCTCAGGATTTAAAAAAAATTTATTTATTGTTCCCACATGTCATGGAGGCTTCTTATTTTGCCACAAAACCACTGGTGATGTTGCCTGTGGCCACCTTGGAGATGACTCTGGAGGTATACAGGATGTATCCCTGGAAATGGTGGGGAGTAGAAGTTGAGTAGAAGGAGATTTGTTATTGAGTATTTAAGGTCAAGGAACAGATTGAGGGTGTTGGGTAGATTGCCCACTAAGACCCTGGGGTTTTCTAGCATGACAGAAGTTGAAGTTGAGGAGGAGAAGAGTCCTATTGTGTCTTGAAGAATGTGATCAGGAGGTATTTCTAATGACACAAACATAGAAGTATGCATGCTGGTATAGTCAGATGGCACGAGTACCAAGGTAGAAATGTGGTGGTTCTAAAGTGGCATTAAGGAGCCAATAAATTATCATTCCTACTCTTAGCTCTATGGCAGATGAAATACACAGCACAGTGTGGGGGGAAAATGTGGAGCTTATTGGGGACGGGGTCTTTCATATAAAGGAAGAAGATTTCAGAAGGCATAGTGGTGTGAAAAGAGGAGAAGCCAAGGAGAAAGGACAATAAAGGGTTAAGAACGAGGGGAGGTTAACTGACTTTCTTTCAGCATATGAGGATTATAGGAATGGAAACCTTAATTGGAATTAATTGACCACAAATATTCCAAAGACGGAGTGAGTCAGTTAGAGACAGAGATGTCTGAGTGTCTGAGGGTCTGAGGTGGGATTTGGCCCAGTCTTGTGTGGGTGGGCTCACTGCGTGGAGCCTGGGGTCTTGAGGATCTGAACTTGGGCTTCCTCCTGTGTGCATGGTGGAGGCATCTGGTCTGTTCTTCCTAGGGGGTCTCGTGATGAGCTGAGTGGCCAAATGCACAATGGTTTTCATTTAACATCTCATTTCTAGCCTAATGACAAACCTAAAAGGTGGGCATGACATTAATGTTAATAAAATAAGTGCATTTCTTCCATCCTTGGAGTTGGGAGGATTCAATGCAATTGTGTGTGGGAAAGCACTTTAACAACTCTATATTACTATAGATATGCTAGGTTTTATTGTTACCCGCACCTTTGATGTATTTCTCTTTGTGCTCTTCACTGTATCTCTAACACATTCCCTAAGATAATTAGGGCTGCCCTTTAACAAAGCCAAGATTATTTATAGTGGAAAACTGGCACCTGGGCTGATTCTCTCTAGTGATTATGTAGTTTTGATGTGGACTGGCATCCTTCCCTGGAGTTTGAGTACCTCCCTCAGCAGCTTCTCCCGTCCAGAAGTTCCATCTCTGTGCTTTTCTATTACAAAGCCCAGACTCCCATCTAGGCCACCCACCAGGTTCCTCTTTTCAGTCTTAAGGACATTTTTAGCTCCTGGCTCATTTGTGAAATGGAGTGGACTGTCATGCTCTAAGCAAAGATTGCCAGCCTGGTCTAGTTTTCCAGGTCCCCCTTGATGATTTGACAAGAAAGTAACCACTAGACTTTGAGAATTGCAGTTTTACATTGTCCAGAGTTTTCCAGACTTTCACAGAGAGGCAGATATGATTCTAACCAAGATATGTTAATACCCCCTACTTCCTTTGAAATGTAACTGAGATGTACTGGAGATGTTACATTTTCTTGGAAGGGGAAAGGAAGCTTCTGTGATTGAACAAACTTTTTGTTAAGGTAGCTCCCAAGCAAGTTCAGTAGCTTTGTTCTATCAGCACTTTTCTACTGACAGTGATTTTTTTCCTTTCAAGACCTGGCACATGGAGACTGCTTTTCTGTAGAAACCATATCCCTTGGTGTAATGGGCTACACCTATCTCAATTATTCAGTGTAGTACAATACTCCTGGTCAGTTGTTAAGAGGCACACACATTATTTTTAGAAAATGTGAGTCAGTCTTGGGAGAAGGAAATCTATGCTAAATGTTTTCTTTACTCACTTGGTTTACAACATACTGTGATGTATTCTTTTTCTATTCAGCATCTTTTTGTACCTTTAGCCTTTTGTTCTGAGCATCAATTCGACCTTTGACTTCAGGTAGAAACTCTGCCTCAGGAACACTCCCTGGACACAGAAGTTCTTTGAATTATCATTGATTTTGTTTAAGCCTTCATATTCCCTGGGAAGGCTGATTAACCTTAGCGCCTTCTTTCTCTAATAGCTCATATTGAATTATCTCCCTTTCTCTGATTCTATTCATTTGAGTCACCTGCAAGTTCCTTTTACATGTCCAGAGTGAGGACAGTCTGGATGATGAAGAGCTAAAATCTACTAGGTAACCATTAGCTTTTTAAAAATCTTTTTTTTTTTTTTTTGAGACAGGGTCTCACTCTGTTGCTCAGGCTGGAATGTATTTGCATGATTATAGCTCACTACAGCCTTGAACTCCCAGGCTCAAACCTAAGCAGCTGGAACTAAAGGTGTACCACCATGCATGACTAGTTTTTAAATTTGTTTATAGATAGAGGGTCTCATTATGTTGCCCTGGCTGATCTCAAATTCCTGGCCTCTAGAGATCCACCTGCCTCGGCCTTCAAAAGTGCTAGGATTACAGACATGAGCCACTGCACTCAGCCAAAAACTCTTCTTCAAATTACCTTTTCTGCCTTAGTAATGCTGCTTTTCTAGCTTCTGAGAATTTCTAAAACCTGATGGTAACCCTATGCTAAACTTAAAATATGAATGCTCTTTTTAAAACTGCACAATCTCTAATATTCAGATGGAGGCCATGATTTTTCTTATGAGAGAACAGATCAGAATGTTGTATATTTTATTCAGAAGACTGTACTTAATCACTGTTATCTTTAGTACTTAGTGCTGCCAAGGCTGTGTGGTCAGAATGAGGATAGGATGTCAAATAAATGAAGCTTCATAGAACAACAGCAGGGTTGAGTCATGTGAGAAACTATTTCAGCTTCCTCACGTAATTTAGCACCACAATGTGTTATTGTGATTACAGAGGGCTGATTTAAAGGAAAATAAACACACACACACACACACACACACGCATGCACACGCACATAACTACACATCTAGGAAGGATGTGGAGAGTTGAAATATGAAGGCAAAATAAAACATCTCTTTTAAAGTATACAGCTTACAGTGGATAGCACAGTGCTGGCCACATATCAGGGGTTTTATAAACGCTTGTTTATTAAAGTCTTTTTTGAAAGCAATAATATAGAAGCAAAGGGCCCAAAGTGTTTTAATAAATCTTAAGAAGTAGGTCTTTATGTTTAATTTCAACAAAACACAAATTTGAAGGGAGACCATATATTAGTGTTCAGGTGAGGAAAGCAGGGCAATCAATGAAACTGGAAAAGTGTTCTAAATCTGCCTTTTCTCTTAATACTGTCTTTCTCCCATTGCCTTCTCCCTATTTCAGGAATCCAAATATTCTGTTTCATCAATCTTTTGTTTTCTGACTCAAGATAACAACAATAATTTATTAAGCATGAACCATGACTTGTAGGTCTGTGTACCCCCCCAAGCTTCATAGTTCATTGTCTGACACATAAGAGGGGCTTACTCTACACTTAAATCTTAGTATTGCCCTCATTTTTTTCTCTTCCTCAGAGATCTCCCTTTTCCCCTATTTGTATAAGCATGAAGAAAGCTTTCTTTTCATCCTCTCCAGATTTAATCAGACAACTCCATATTCCTACGTCTTTGTTCACAAATGTGAACAAGACAGAAAAGGTCTTGGACCTCATGGACTTTAAAATCAATCTGGGAAGGCGAACATGGAACATCTAACATCCAGTGTGGTAAGTGTTAGGGAAGGCAAAGCTCAGGATGCAAGGGAGATCATGGGAAATATCACTGAGGAATTGTGAACTGAAGGAAAAATAAGATGTGACTAGGAGAAATTGAAGGATCAGTGGGTCAGTGGGAGAAGAGTGTCCTAGGCAGATGAGACACTATGTACCAAGCCTGGGTTTGAGAAAGAGCTTGGTTTATGGAAGGAATCTAAAAGGTGTAGTTCCCATAGCAGAAGTGTAAGGGTGTTACTTGTAAGAGACCTCTATTAAACTCTTTCCCAGTTGCATAGTGTGTGGTCTTTAAGTGGCTTTGCAATGATGATAAGAACAGCATTGCATTACTAAATGAGCTCCTTTAGTAAATATGGATACATGCTCTCTGAATCTATTTGTTTGTTTATTTTTCCCAAGTTATGAACAGTGAATCAAGCAAATGAAACATAATCAAGCTTGAATAGTATCTTCCACTGATTTCCTTGGTCTTAAGCAAGATTGACAGTAAGCTGATGGTCAACCTATTCAATGGGCTTTAACAAATAGTAGCCATATCCAAGCCAGCAGTATAGGCAATCAGGGTCCCTAGACTACAGCGAATCATGGGAATTACCCCAAGGGATCTATGCTTTGGACACTCTTCCTTGCTGTCAGCTATAGATGCCACGTGAAGCTCATTTATGCCCTCTTATAACCCAATTAAGGGCAATGGTTAGTCCCTTGTCATTGCATGTTAGCTTTCTTTCCCTTTTCTAGGCTTTTCCAGATGCCTCTTTTAGCTATTACTTTTCCTGTGTGAAAATAATGAGTGGGAAACAGTTGGGGCATACAGAGAGATAATTTCATTCCTAGGCCTGTGTCTTGCAGCTCCCTAAATGAAGTTCTGCACCCAGCACTCCTCTGGCATAATAACCTCTGGAAAACCTGTGGAGGACTAGCAGAAATATTAAGATTAGCTAAAAAATTCCCAGAGTACATAGAATTCTTTTCTCAGATTAACCACCATAGCTGAGGAATATAGATTAGTGACAAAACTGTGTACTCAACGAACTCTATTAAAAGTATTTCAGTAGTCCCATGAAAGAACTCCTAGGAAACTGATTCACTGAGAGATATATGATTGTATAAGTATTGAGAAACACATTCTTTCTGTTTTGCTTTTCAATTGTTTATTTAATAGACATTATGGTTATACATATTTATGGGATACAATTTGGTGTTTTGATGCATTTTTATGTTGTATAATAATCTGTTTAAGATATTCAGCACAAACATCACTTCATGCATTTAAAAGTGCATTCCTTTGTGATGAGAACATTCAAAAGCCTCTCTTCTAGCTATTTTGTAATATCAATACCTTACTGTTTATCATATGCAATAGAATGCTAGAATTTACTCTTCCTATTTAATTGTAACTTTGTACCCATTAACCAACCTCTCCACATCTTCCCCTTACGTCTTCCTTCCCCAGTCTTTGGTAACCACTGTTCTATTCTTTTTTTTTTTTTTTTTTTTGAGACCGAGTCTCACTCTGCTGCCCAGACTGAAGTGCAGTACAAAATCTCTGCTCACTGCAACCTCCGCCTTTAGGGTTCATGCAGTTCTCTTTATTCTTTGGGAAAGTGCATTATCTATTGCTCAGGTACCACTGATTTAATCACCACTCATTAATTAATCTCACTCATTTTATGAAAACCAAATGAACACTGTTCTAACAACAGTTAGGAAGCAAGATCAGCTTAACTTCATAACAATATGACTATAAAACCATTCATTATTGCCAGGTGGTTGGAGTGGAGTTGAGAGAAAGATGCATTATTTTAAATTGTGTTTTAGGTGACAGAATAGGAGTCAGTAATGTTCCAGTTTGGAGGAATTAGAGTTAATTGGTTAATTGATTGATTCAGTCAAATTTATTGAATGACTGCTGTTTCAAAGACTGTATTTGGTCCTGGGAAAACACAGATAAATTAGGCATAGTTTTTTCCTTCCAAATGTCAGTGATCCTTGGAGAAGACATGTAAACAAATGAATGTAATATGATACATGGTCCAGTCATGGTAGGTAGGAAGGTCTAAGTACAATTGAGTGGTCAATATCACTTCAGGCAAGGGCAATAATCAGGGAAGATATCCCAGGGAAAGGAATGCTTTGGCAAATGAGTAAGCATTTTACAGAGAGACAAGGAAGGATAGAAGGATAGGGCAAGCTGGGCAGGGGAAGGACTGTGTACAAAGGCCAAATGACATACGACAATACTGTACATGAAGAAAACTACCACAGGCAGAGCTAAAGTGTCGGCACATGGTGAAGTGCTTGTTACTGGACCCAGCCATGGCAGTAATGTAACAAATGCCTGCCTCTGGTGCACAGAACAGATGCTAAGATTCCTCAAAATAGTTCGTATATTTTATAAACTAAGACATTACTAGAAGCTCATATAATTAATCAGTGCAAACGTAAGTGACCTAAGAGGCATTTTGTTCAGCATAGTTGTTGATTTTGCCTGACCCAAAGGATTTAAATTTGGGAAAATGTAGGCCTACAGTAGCTGGCAGTTATCTTGTGACACATGGGCCCTGAAAGCAAGGTAGAGGGACACAGCAGTCAGATAAGGGAAGATTAGGTTTTAGTGATGTAATTCAAACCACTGGATTAAGCCACATCTGAAATGTCTATTTCTATACTCTTCAGTTATAAGAGATAAGTCAGTTTGAATTATTTGCTTGAGTAAGTTTTTTAAAAAATCAATTGCAACTTAGTAAATACATCTGGCCTCTTCATTTTGCAACTTAGGATACGAATACCTAGTGTGACAAAGTGACTTGCCACCAAATGGCTGGTTAAAAACTGGGACTAGAACCCAGGTCTATTGATTCAGAGGCCAAGCTTAGAAATATCTGGCACTTTTTCTTTTTTTCTTAACATGCTTCATGTATGAAGACTAAGAAATATCTAGCATTTTTAAGGCATCTACATGTAAGGGCCTAAATATACAAGTATGTAGAAATCTATTTTGTAGTAACCACATATTTAAGAGTACAATTGAGTTAAAAGATGACATTTCTAAGTGACAGTGTTGTCAAAACAGCATTGAATCAATAATCTGGTATTCTATGTTCATAGCTCACTTTTGTCACTATCTTTGTGACCTTGGGCATTTCTTTCTGGGACTCTGTTCATCGGTTATGAGTATCTTTAAATCTTCAACTTCTATGATTCTAAATAGAAGTACACCCAATTTTCAAATATCCATTGTAGATTTTACATATTGCTATGTATCCTAAGGAAATCTTCCTTTTGAATTATTTTTATATTAATGAGTTCAACTTCACAAATATTTACTGAACACCTATTATAAGCTAGGTGATATAAAAGTGAATAATTATTTCTAGTCAGTATTATTGCTTACTTACTTTTGTATTACACAATGCAGTTTGATATTGTTTGTAATTCCAAAGCATTAAACAATGCCTTTTAATCTAGGACATGTAGGATCTTCAAATAAGAGAAGAATTAGAAAGAGCATTAGACTGTCACTTTGCATCAGTCTGAGAGGCAATACCATAATTGTTCAGCAGTCAGAGGGAGGGACAGAAGAAAGTCCTGAGCAGTGCAGGTACATTAAGAACTAAATATGCCTACAAAAACACATTCATGCCTAAACATTGGTTTGGATCATAGGTCTTGAGAAGATCTGTACCATCACAGTGGGTGACTTGGACTTATTTTAGAGTACTTGCCTCTGAGGGTAATAAAAATTTGCTAACAATTTTCTGTAAAAGACATTATTATAAGCACCTAATCGCTTGATAGTTTCTTTTAGATAATCTTCTTATAATGAAGCAATTAATTTGATTCACCAAAGTAAGTTTCTAGTTTATATAAAGAAAAGATCTGGCCTATTTCTTAGCCTGTCTACATTTGAGTAGTTCCACTGCTGGAAAATGACACTGGAGCTCTTCAATCTCACTTGAAGAGTCCAGGGGAGGGGCAGAGACATAAGTAATGCAGTTTACTAGAGCCAGGTTCTATTTCGTCTCTAATTTTTTGGCTGTGTGAGCCTGCACACATAACTTAAGCTATCTAAACCTTAGTTAGTTTTGGTATCAATCAGAGTGTAACAGTAATATCTCCTTCCAAGGGTTGTAAAACATGGTGGTTATTTATAGCATAGCCAGAATAAATGTTAGTAGATAATATAGTCTCAGTCAGGCTTTCCTTGGACCGTGTTTTAGTGACATATTAGATTCCAAAGAAGCAAAATGCCAGGAGCACATGACAGCCTAACTTGTAAGTTGATGTACAGTGTGAAAATGAGCCACCAATTTAGAATTTCAGTTGACCAGAAGAATAAGTGGTAGAATTTGACCCTGGTTGACTACTATCTTAACTTTGTGTCTTTGAGGGAAATAGTTAAGCTTTCCAGACTTCTATTTCTTCATGGTTAAATCAGGAATAATATTCTTTTCTTATTTTGTAGCAATTGAAAGGAGATAAACATGAAAGCATTTATAAGAGTAGAAAACGAGAGTGAAAGTTCATGCTATTATGGTACAGTTGACATTGAAAGTTAATATTACAGACCATTCTTTTTTTGCACAGTAAAAATTGTTTTGTTTCCATATTGGCCCCTGTCACATATTAAAATATTATTTTCTCTTATTAAGTTCTGTGAGACTAATACTGCCTTCATACTTTTATAAAGGGACCCAGGAAACCAGTATTTGTCTAATGTTTCAGGCTAAAGAGTAAAAAGGAATGGGTATACTCTTGAAAATAGATGGCTATTGTCAATATTTTTTCTACCAAGAAAATAATTCCTTCTCTATAAAGAACTGTCACTGTTTAGAGCAATATTTTCACGATTTAAAAAGATTATCTTAGTATGTGTCTAACCATAACTGACCTCTGCAAAATATTTCTAAAAGCACTGTCCATTCAGGCTGGGAAGTATGCAAAATTAGCAAAAAATCCCCTAGCATTTTCGCACCAAGTGATGTGTATTTAATATGCACCACCTCAAAGAGGAACATTACCACCCTAGCACTATGAGTGAGGTGAGACAGAGAGATTTCTAAGAATATATGGGTGTAATTTTCTGTTAACTGAGAGTGATTAACAGTTCGTGGAAATCTGCCTCCAAAATAACCTGTTTTGCAGCACCTTTAGTTTTATTTGGTATGAAGAAACTGCCTGTTGTTGACCCATTTAGCTACTAGGAACTCTATTTACTACCCTGACTGCTGAAATCCTTATGGATATATTAGGCAAAATCTGTTTATTTTAGTTTAGATTTATTTTTAAAACAAGTGTTTCTTTGACTGTTGTATTTCTATTTGAGAGTTAGTTGAAATAAGATCATGTAAATAAAAATACAACGCAGTTTAGATCTAAAATCACTACACAAACCTAGAGGATATTTTTTTCTTTTTTTGAGACAGGATCTTGCTATGTTGCCCCAGCTGGAGAGCAGTGGTGTGATTACAGCTGACTGCAACCTCTGCCTCCTGACTCGGGTGATCCTTCCACCTCAGCCTCCCGAGTAGCTGGGCCTACAGGTGTGTGTCACCACCATTTGTTTACCTGTTGAAAATCTTTATCCAAGCCAACAATCACAATACACTACTTATGTAGATGCCACTGCTAAGAGCTTAAAGCTGAGAGTAGAGTGGGCTGGGGAATGAATTTCTTGGGACTGTTTTTCTTTTCTTGCACTTTACTACATTCCTATTCTTCCCCACCCACTACCTCTCCTGGGCACTGATTCCAGGCAAGTGAGATGCCTATTTGTGGACTATGGTTAAGTGAAAGCCTTTGTCCTGGAAAGTTCTATCTGGTTTCTCTTAAACCAGACAGACCAGCTTGCCATGAAGGTTTTCATAGGCTCTGGTCCACACTTTAGACTTCCATATGGTCTGCCACTGACACTCTAGGCCATTGCTTCTCCAAGTAATGAATGAGTATACCATTGGTGGTGGAAGACAGAATTTTAGGTGGTACCTGGACAAATGTTTTTATTGTTATTGTTATGTATTTTGGATTGCTTTGAGAACAATGTTTTCCATTCATGGTAGCGATATAAAGTTTCTTCTTTAAATATATTTACTTAAAAATGTGAGTTGATTTAAAGAGAAATATTAATAAAAATTCTGGAGAAACTCAGGCATGGCAAAAAACACGAAGGTGGCATATGAGTAGATGAGGTTTAAAAAGCACTGCAAAGCTCCCTGCCTATCCCCAGGCCTGTTAACTAGTTGAATTCTCTCAAGAGCCAGGATGTCTTGCCTGTTGGCCTTTACCTTAATGTCAGGCAATGACAAGGAATCACACCTCAGGAGATTGTAGGAGACCTTTAACTTAGAGTGGTGATAAATATGAAAGAAAGAGTCATAGTATATGACCAAAGTAGAGAAGAAGACTTTGAGACTCAGTGGTTGGGATGTAGGAGGGTTTCCTGTAAAAAGAAATTCTTAACTGGGTTTCCAAGGATGAACCGGAATTATCCTGTGTAGAAAAGAAGGAAAAGAATGACATATGCCAAATTTGTTTCTTAAAACCACACCCCCAAATTGGGAGCTTTGGGTCTTAATTTGGTGGAGATGGAAAACACCAGGCTATATCTGTGACTTCATTCCTGACATGGGCTTTCAAGTGAATGTAACTTGACATTTACGATTTCCTCTGTAAAGGAAAAAAGGAACAGGGTGATGGTGCCTCTATGATCAGTTTCACTTATGGGTGCGACATCAAAAGAGGTGGGACACCTAAGGGACTACCATTTACCTGAAATGAAGCAGGGATGAGAAGAAATTTCCATTTGTATTTAATGTATCCCAGAAATGAACCACTTTATTCTCTGGGACTGTTAGAGCAGAGAAACTATATATTTCTAAGAATGGGGCTCTGCTCAAATCTTACAGTACAAAGAAGGGCAAGGGCAGGGAGTAGTGATGATCTTGCTCTTCTTGGAAGAGTTTGTATCTGTCCTTTTAAAGTCAGGCATGATTGATAGGAAAGTCAAGTACTAGCATCATCAGATTGGAGAGGTTTTTTTTTTTTTTTAGATGGAGTCTTGTTCTTGTTGCCCAGGCTGGAGTGCAATGGTGTGATTTTGGCTTACTGCAACCTCTGCCTCCTGGGTTCAAATTATTCTCCTGTCTCAGCCTCCCAAGTAACTGGGATTACAGGCACCCACCACCACACCCAGCTTAATTTTAGTATTTTTTGGCCAGGTGCAGTGGCTCATGCCTGTAATCCCAGCACTTTGGGAGGCCTAGGTGGGTGGATCACAAGGTCAGGAGATCAAGACCATCTTGGCCAACATGGTGATACCCCATCTCTACTAAAAACATACACAAAAAATTAGCTGGGTGTGGTGGAGTATGCCTCCTTAATCCCAGCTATTAAGAAGGCTGAGGCAGGAGAATCGCTTGAACCAGGGAGTTGGAAGTTGCAGTGAACCAAATTTCGCCACTGAATTCCAGCCTGGTGACAGAGCAAGACTCCATCTCAAAAAAAAAATTTTTTTTTTTTTTTTGTATTTTTTGTAGAGATGAAGTTTTGCCATGTTGGGCAGGCTGGTCTCAAACTCTTGACCTCAGATGATCCACCCATCTCAGCCTCTCAAAGTGCTGAGATTACAGGTGTGAGCCATTGTGCACAGCGTGAATTTCTTTTTAACATAAAGAAATAAAAATAATATAATCTCTCAAAATAGCAAAGAACAGGGTTGTCCAATCAAAATCTATAACTAAATATTTTTAATAGCCACATTACAAAAGTAAAAAGAAACAGGTGAAATTTTTAAATTTAGTTTAATTTTAAAAATAGATTTTATTGTATATATTTAAGATATACAACATGATGTTATGAGTAGGATGGTTATTACGGTGAAAAAAATTGACATCTCCATCATCTCACATAGTTACCTGTTTCCCTTCCCACTCCCCACTCCTCATTGCAAGAGCAGCTATGATCTACTCATTTAGCAAAAATCCTAAATACAATACACTATTATTTTTTTTAATTCATTTTTTTGAGACAAGGTCTCACTCTATCAATCAGGCTGGAGTGCAGTGGTACGATCTAGGCTCACTGCAACCTCCACCTCCCAGGCTCAAGTGATCCTCTCACCTAAGCCTCATGAGTAGATGGGACAATAGGCACAGGCCACCACATTTGGCTAATTTTTGTAGAGACAGGGTTTCGCCATGTTGCTCAGGCTGTTCTTGAACTCCTTGGGCTCAAGTGATCTGCCCATCTTGGCTTTCCAAAGTGCTGGGATTATAGGAATGAGCTATCATGCCTGGCCTACAATGCACTATTATTAACTATAGTTGTCAGGTTGGGCATTAGATCTCCAGACTTGTTCATCCTACGTGTTTGCTGCTTTGTATCCCTTGGGGTACATCTCCCCATTTCCTCCTCCTACCCTGCCTCTGGTAACCACTATTTTATTCCCCTTTTTTATATATTTGACTTAAAAAATTCTATATATGTAAAATAATACAATATTTTTCTTTTTGTATCTGGCATATTTTATTTAATATAATTTAGATAATATACTTTATGTAACTCAATATATTTAAAGTATTTTAACATATAATGAATATAAATATATTGAAATGTTTTACTTTTTTTAGGTAAATATTTAAAATTTGGGGTATATGTTATAGTAAATGCAAATTAGGACATTAAATTGCCATTGGAAATAATATTTAGATTTTATAACATTTGCAGTTGAAAAAGTAGATGCATATATCCAAGTTGATCTCAACGTGCTTAAAGTTTTCCAATAACTGAATTAAATATCAGTTTAATATAAATAATTAGGTTAAATAAAAATAAAATTTCGGTTTTTCAGTTCCATTAGCCATGATTCAAGAGCAGAATAGTCACCTGAGGCTAGTGACAACCCTTTTGGATCATAGGAAAGAAGGAAAAAAATCAAAATGATTTTTTTTGGTCACTTTTAGCTCCTTTTCTTCCAGGTTGATTATGGAGGTAGGAATTTCATAGGAAGCTGGGTGAGAAAAGCACATTAGACAAAAAGCACAAATAGCTTCATTCTGTACCAGGATCCATCACTGATTAGCTGTATTATATTTTTCTCTACTGTAATTTGAGGAGAATGATACCCGTTCCTATATCTTTTTGGATTTTGCAGATGATATATTGAAAGTTCAATAAAATCTATAAATGGTAGATCTCTGGGACTTGAATGGTCCTCAGAAATCTTGACCAATGGTTCTCAAATGCTTAACCATAGACTGTTTTTTTTTCCACATGACACTCCATATTTTTAAGTTTTTTTTTTAACCAAATATTTTATTTTGTGGATTTAACATCCTCAATCCCTGAAACATTTTTTCTCCCTCAGACATGATTCAACTTTACTATCCTTGTCTCTTTCTACTGAATATGTTTGGTTTGTGTCTATATTTCTTATTATGTCTTGAACTGATTGTACTTAAGATATGACTTGACCAGCTTAAGATAGAATAGGGCAGTCATCTTCTTTGATCTAGACTAGATGCTATGCTTCTATTAATGCAGTTGCTAGTTTTGTATTTGCTTGCTTTCAACTTTTTTTTTTCTTTCAGATTTTGGTAGCCACAGTCACTTGAGTCATATCAAACCTATCAGTAACTAAAACCCCTATTTCCCCTCTTCCTGTACTTATTTGACTAGTTTTGTTGCACTTTCTGAAATGTCTCACTTGTTTTTGACCAAAAAAATAAAAGTAACAAATGCCATTGGTTCTATGTCTATACTATTTGGGGCAGTTAGGCCTTTACTTACTCCTTCCAACATTTTAAGCAGCATTGCATTCAATTTGAACGAGAGGAATAAAAAGGCTTGAGAAATCTTAGGAAAGTGTATCTTAAGCTTTTGCAAATGACAGATCTGCAGGAGATCTTGTTAAAATGCTAAATTCTGATTCAGCAGGTCCGGAGTAGGGTCCAAGATTTTACATTTCTAGTAAGTTTCTATGGATTATATTTTGAGTAACAAATTCTTAAAGTATCTGAAAGTTTTTTAAAATAACTGATCTCCCTTCCCCATCTTCTTCATTAGCAGTAAAATATACGTTTTCTCACTGTAAACCAGCTCTGAGATCTTTTATAATCTTAGCTGAGGTTTAGGTATGCAGAGTTTTGAAACTCTTATTTGCTGAAGAGAAGGAGCCATGTATGATCTTCTTTTGGGTTTCCCCATTGTCTGGTAAAATGAGGAGCATTACTAAACAGCACTCACTTTTACTGAGTTTGTTTGGATCCCCTAGAGAGCTGAAAAAGGCCACCATTATGGAAGCCTTATTAGAGAGATGGTGACAGCTTACCCCAAAGCAGTTGTCAATTTCTGGAAAGTATTTTTCTCTTTGGCCTTATATTTTATTTCTATTTTCCTCAGTTCTAATTCAGTTTGTCATAATTAATAAGAAACCAATGGAAAACATAAATATTTAATTTCATTAGAGGCTGGCAAGGAGAGAAACGCTGATAACGGGGCTGGTGCAGTGGCTTATGCCTGTAATCCCAGCACTTTGAGAAGCCAAGGAGGGTGGATCACCTGAGGGCAGGAGTTCAAGACAAGCCTGGCCAACATGATGAAACCCAATCTTTACTTAAAAAAAAAAAATTAAAGAAATTAGTTCGGGATGGTGGCACATGCCTGTAGTCTCAGCTACTCAAGAGGCTGAGGCAGGAGACTTGCTTGAACTCAGGAAATGGAGGTTGCAGTGAGTCAAGATCACACTACTGCACTCCAGCATGGGTGACGGAGTGGGATTCCCTCTCAAAAAAAAAAAAAAAGAAAGAAAGAAAGGCTGAAAAAGGGTGTGCTGTGTCCTGTCCTGGGTGTGGGAACAACTTGCAGAAAAGTGAATTTTGAGGCCTATTGGAAAGTTTGGGGCTCCTCAATACTCTTTACACTCTCAGATACAAACCAAAAGTGAGGTAAAAAGTGAATGTTTTCTTTTTTTCAGAATAGGACTTTACTCCAGATTTTCTTACTCTTCTCTTGATTCCTTTACCATCCTTGATCTACATTCCCCTTGGATGCCCATGTCCCTCCTCCACTGGCATAGCTTGTTTTTTTCTTAATCTTCTTGTGTTCATCTAGCCTCTCATTGCATTTGTCACACTTCTTTGAAAACCTTCTGTTTGTCAAAGTGTCTTTCTAGTAATCCAGATACCTCTCCCCCCATGCCTTTGGTGTGGTTTCAGTAGAGTCATACAGAGCACCCATGCCTGATGAAAATAAATTTGACAGATTCTGCCTGTTCCTCAAAGGAGGGCAGACAGGAGGTGAGAAAAACCAGGTATGTACCACACTAGTTTCAGTGAAGCCTTTGGGGGTGTCTTGTGATGTTGACTAAATCTCAGATGGTACTGAGTGAATAATCACCAAAGGCATGAGCTGTTAAGGAATCCCAGTTTGGCTGGCTCTATGTGTTCAGATATAGCCAGCCCTGTTTGTGTGTGAAAGGACTGGGTTTTCCCCAAGCTGTTTGGTAATGTTGCAAGAGCAGACTTTCCCCTCCCTGGCTCCCTGGAGTAAAATGACTGCCAAAGTATTTTGGAATAGAAACTTAGAAGTGTACCGACCACTAGAAGAGAGTAACAAGGGTCCTTTGATATTTTCCATGTTCACGATGATCAAGCTGGCATCTGTTTCCTTCTGAGCTGAAGATTCCGAGCTATCATTGGCTGATGTGAGCCTGTGATCTGGCTACTTCTGTTCAGAATACACTGTGGAGAGGCAGTGGGATTTAGATTGAGAGTTCTTAAGGAGAGCTTTACAGATGAATTCTAGTGGAGCCCATCAGGGAGAAGAAAACCAAACACAACATGAAATATTTAAAAATGAAAACCAGGCTTTTCCTGTGTGGTCCTGTGTTTTACCACATCACTCTATGGAAATGGGCTACTGGGAGGAAGACTGTATTTCTGACAGTTTACACAGCCAAAAACCTGTTGAAGGCTTTTTGTAAGGTAGTGGAGAAAATGGCAAAACTTCAGGGAAATTACTTGATAGTGCTGATGACCACAGGCCACCAGACTGCTGGGTCGTAGGATTATACATGACAAAGAAAATAGGAGGGTGGGCTGAGCCAGATTCAGAAACTATTCCAAATGTACTATGACTTTTTAGGAAGCTAGTTCTTTTTATTTAAAATATTTTGTGGCTTTTTTTTTGCATGAGAATTAGCCTATGCTTGTTAAAAATATCACAAATGCCAGTTAGCAGAAAAATAAATGGTTTAATCTCAACTCCCACTACCTAGAGTCAACCCTTGTTTATACTACAATACATTTTCTCTTTTAGTTTTTTTCTATGGTTTAAATAAAAACATAATTATGTCCATATGGCAATATAATTTTGACTCCTTTTAAAACTGTAGCTTATATCACAGTCTATTTCATGTTGTTTTGAAGTTGTCATGTACATTTTGTCATACAAGATTTTCATGGCTGTTTTTATGGAATTGTGCCCAAAGTTGCTTATTCATTTCCATGTTGCCAGATATTTTGTTCTTGGGTTTTTTTTTTTTTCATTATTACTAATGAACCAATATGTCTTCAGTATTTTGGATTAACTCTCTCAAATTGATTCTCAGGGAGGTTGTTTACTTTGAAGCAATGAAAAGAGTCTAGTGGATTTATGAGTGAACTCTTATGTGATTTGGAAAGGTTGAGTTGTTTAGGCTAGGTATTACCAACCCAAAGTTGACACTTGAGTCACCTAAGTTTTTCTCTACTCCAGAGGCTTGGCCCTGCCTGGCCTGATCCCAGGAAAAGATATTTTGGGTATTACAGAAGTGGGAACTAGTTGTAGCTCTGAGCACAGCATGCAAGATGATTCAACACAGCCCCTGGGACCGGCCCATAATCAGTGAGCTGAAACTCCCCTTTCAAGTGCTTTTATGATTAGACTCCTGCCTGGGAAGCTTATCTACTAGTTACATAATCTGGGACAAATATCTTAACACTTTTTCTCCTTACTCAGTTTCCCTATATGGCACCCAATCTTATATAGTGTTGTTGTGAAAAATAGAGAAAACGTAAAAGGAAGAACATGGCACCCAATCCATAATGGACACTCAGTGAAAGTTAGCTATCATCATCATTATTTTTGCTGTTGTTGTTGTGTCTTACAAATGCATTTTCCCAGGAGATATTTTTTACACTCTCTCCTCTTTTCCTCAACATATCCCCAGCTTGCAGCTGGGGTCTTGCTTCAACCACCATGTACCTTTCTGAAATCCAAAAGTTTCACCCCCTGATAAAGGCATTGATCTCTTGTTGGTCTCATCCTCAAGACCCACCTATACCTAGAAAATGACATCTTTTTAAACTGGTCCCCAGTTTACTTGTTTCTCTGAACATTTTAATTCACATAATCAATCGTTTTCCTTATAGGCCAACCTTACTGCAGAGTCGGTTTTTATGGTTTTGGGCCTGTTGGTCTGATTGTACTTTTCTCTTTCTGCTGGTCTGCTAGTTACAGCAGGTCTTGAAAGCAATGGTATGTTATGACATTGTCATCACCCTCATTATTGCTCTTCATATAACTGTAGCAACATAACTGTGTTTTGATTTCTGTGTCCAAGGCACCCAATGTGCTAGGGGCTCACTATTCACATCAATTTCATCAGAAAATGTTATTTCTCCCTTTTATTGATTGTGATATAAAGGCCCAGCAACATCAAATAACTTGCCCAAGATCACACATGTGAAAAGCTAGAGCCAGACTTGGAACTGAGTCCATTATATCTGAATCCCACTGCACTCCAAAATTTGTTGCATGAAGGAATAGATAAATGTATCCTGGTTTTGATGGTCTGACTAATTCCTAGCCAGTACTGTACTGCTATTGGAGCTTAAGCTTTAAGTATTGGCTAGGAATTAGTCAGAACTTTATTTTTAAGGAGGAGCATATAATTATGTAGATTTTATACCTGTGGCAAATTGCACACTATAGAAAACACGTATAGGATTCTGTTTACTAACTTCATGTAGAGTCAGGATACCAGTGGTCGTTAGAGGTCCAGGCTTGAGAAAACCAATTGGAAGTAAGAAGGCCTAACCCTGGGGTTTTCTTGCTGAAAAGAAGACTGGTAGCAGGAAGAGAACATGTAACATGAATTACATGATTAGATTTGTGTCATAATAACAAAAACAATAATGATAATAATAGTGATAGCTTCTTGTATGCCAGGCCCTGTACTAAGAGCTATACATATGTTATCTCATCTAAATCACATTTAATAGATTCCCATTTTCTCATGAGAAAATTGCATCATACACAGATGAACTAACTTGCTCAAGATTATAGACCTGGTAATTAGCAAAGCAGGAATTTGAATTCAGATGTATTTTTCTCTGAAGCCTGAGTTTAGGTAAATGGATCTGGAAGCACTGGGAAGGATGAATTAATGGGATGGAGTGAAGGGGATACAGAGTGCCCACTTATGGAATGATTTCATTCAAGAGAGACAGGAGAGTTAGAGGTAAGAATGCTGCTGCTGGGACAGGGAAGAAGGTACAGATTTGAGATATGGCAAGAAGGCATACTACAACAGTGGCTCCCAAATCTCAATGAGTAGCCAATTTTCATGGAGGTCTTGTTTATTTATTTCTGAATGAAGATTCTTGTGGCATACCATGAACCTTCTGAATCAGAATCCCTGAAGTACAACTTGGTATTTATATAAAGTACCCTAGGTGATGCTGAAGCTCTGCCAGGTTCAAGAGCCATAGTTTGATTGACCTTGATTTAGATGTTTGCGGTGGAGCAAAGAGAAAAGATTTTAGGATGGTATCCAGGTTTCTGAATTTTGTGACTCAGTGAAGTTTTTGGAGGGTAAGTAAGATGCTGAGTTCAGTTTTGGACATGTTGAGATGGACTGGTCCTGTGGATTTAGTTGGATATTAGAGTCTAAAGCTTAGAATAGAGGTCAAGGGTGTAGATCTAGATATGGAGGACGCTGGTGTTTGAGTGGTGGTTGCTCTATATTTTACATGGAATTTTCAAAACTTCAGCTTTCCCTCAATAATTAATCACTTTACATCTTTTTTCTGGGAAGGATGAATTAATGGGATGGAGTGAATTCATTGACTGAATCATTTGCTTTTTAAATTTATGTTATCATTTCTTAATAGTTCCATGAGAGTCATGCGTTGTTATAAGTACTTATTTGCACCATCTCATTGGATTCAAACCAACAATTGTTAATGTAAAACTTATTGTTCCTATGTTTTAGATGAAGATATTTAGTCAAGTTATATAACACACCAAAGGTAATGTAGTCAAATAATTTAGCCAAGATTTGAGCCCAAGTCTCTTTTTGACTCTAGGCTTAGAACTTTTGGGCTATTTCACAATAGCACTGTTCCTAGGTCAAGTAGACAACTTCTACATTACCTTTGTAAAAGAAGCAATATAATCTACCACCATTAAATTTTTCAGGTTCATTTCATATTGTGTGTAAATACAGAAAAGTTTATTTAAAAATAGGTTGAATTTCTTTTGAGAAATTGGCTATGTAGTAAATTATATTTAATAAGAGTTCATATACTTCCCAGGGAGCAGATCAAAGAACCTTTCAGCCTTTGTCTAACAGCTTGTGGGTAGTCTACATTTTTGGTACTTTCAGAGAAAGTGGGTGGGAGGGGTGTGATATTGTTTTTTGTTTCTGGGAGTTCTGTTGCATGATTTGACCTCTCAACTTGTTTTGTGGGGTATATCCAACTTTGGGTTGAAACTAAAATAGGTTCTTGGTAATCCCAGATTGAAAATATGTCTCAGCACTAACATTGTTTATCTTTAGGTTTAGGATAAATACAGACATTTGCCATGTCTTCTTGGTAGCACTGTAGGAATGAGTAGGGCTAGTGAAAAATGAGCAGGGCATTCATTATGAAGACTGGCTGGTTAAAACTGATACACTAAAGAAATTGTGTTCTTTTCCACAAGCTGAGTCATACAACTGAAACTGTGTAATCATCTGGTCCAGCAACTGTAATATGATACTTAATCTCCATAAGTGACAGATATCTAAAATAACACTAACACCCAGATGTCAACTCAGGCAACACCAGCACAGCGTTTTGGTATGAGAATGGAATAAATGTTAGTAGAGCGAACATTTTTCCACAGTCAAATATGGTAACACTATTATAGTTTTGATAACCCCCAATAAATTGTGGTTACTAAAATGTATAACAAAAAGAACTTCTATCTATAAAGAAATTCTTTATACATTTCCATGTATAAAATATGGAAATACTTGGGTCATGACAAGGTGAAAAAAGTTTATCAATTAATTTAAAGTTAGGTAACTAGTTTGCCCACAGATTAATTTGTATGAGGTAAATGAAATCTCACCTAACTGGGAAAAAGCAAGCTTACCCTCAAGGTATGCTTTTCCCAACCCCACCCTGCCAAGTACATTCCTTATTCCTCAGATGTGCCTGTTTATCCCAGGGACTTAGCCACACCTACATCTTGTTCTGGCCCCACACCAAGAAACATATGAAAGGTCCCTCCCTTTATATCTCAGGGTATCTTGGAGTCACTATTGATTCTTGACCTCCCTCCTTTCTCCGACCATGTCTAGACAAGAGTCCTGGTCTCCTGTTCTAAATGTCTATTTGTTGTCTAGATTAGGTTTTGACTTGTTTTTCTATTTCTTTGATCTTGTATCCCATTTCTTGGATTCAGTTTCACAGCCTCTTGATTTTGTCCTTCAGTATTTGGCTACCCAAACCCTCGGGAGCCAGGATAGTTCAATAAAAAAAGATGAACCTTGGGGGTCAGAAGATTTCAACTTCTAGAATTTAAATTTTCATTCTATTCACTAGCTTTACAAACTTTATCCAATCACTCTCCTACTCTGTCCCTAATTCTACATATTTAAAATTGGAATAAAAATCTCCGTGTGGTAGAGTTATTATTGAGATGAAAATCAGAACAGATGCAAAGAACTTGATACCCCTAAGGTGCTTGATCAGTATTTGTTGAATGGCCTTTCTCGTCTTCTCATGTCTCAGTTCATATCCTACTCAGCCATTTATTTTATTCTATTCCTTCTGGAGTAGGGAATAAAGCCAAGAATTATGCTTAAAAAGTAAGCACAATTAAAAGTATTTAAAACACAAGTAAGTTGAGAAACGTGAGTTAGAGGTTTGTATCTAATCTCAGTTTTTTTGGAGAGAAATTTACCTGCCAGGGCCAGATTAAAACATGTACTTGTCCCAAGCACAGGTGAGATGATGATGCCCCTCCACTTATCTGACATATAAGTTAAAAGTTAAAAAGTGAAAATGTCTGCTAGAGTTCAATAATATTCTTCTTTTTTTCCCATGACTTCTCCGAATCTTTTAGAAAATATGAAATTCTTAAAAACAGTAACAACAACCCATATTTTTATTGCCCTGGTTAGCCCTATCGTAACCTTCTCCTGTTCACAGGGTCTGAGGCAGGTGGGATGGGGAGAAGGATTTTCAGCCAATCAATATTTTCTGAGTCCCAGAGATTATTTATTTATCTATCAATTTATTTATTTATTTTGAGATTATATTTTATCTGGAACCTTAAAAAAGATTAGTTTCCAAACTATATCTACTGTATATATTTTATCAACATGGCCCAGATTTGTACTACTTATTTGTGATTCTGAAATAATATTTTTCCCAACATTAATTATCAGCTTCTCTGTGCCCCCCAGAATTGTTGCAACCTATGTTAATTCACATTATGGCAAGTCATGTGAATTGCCTACCCAACAGCTGTTTTTTTCATTCTCCTTACCAAGAGAACCCCTTTATTGGTCAATTACTAGTCTCATGATCTTTATTAGCCCCTCCTTAGCTCTGTAGGTGAATCAGGATTAGGCTAAGGCGATTCTGGTAATTCCCTTTTTTTCTTGGAAATGTTTGGTTTCGGTATGGGGAAGAGGTGCAGCCTTGTTTATGAAATCGGAGGGCAAATATGGGAAACTTCAGGGAAAGTTTTCTTGCCTTTTTAAAAAGACCAAAATGTTGTTGTTTATCCTTTATTGGCCCTGGTCACTGTTGGGTGAAGAGTTGGTGCTATGGAAGCTATCTTGAGACCATGAGGGGACAACTACATGCTATTGGTGGCAGAGGACACTATAGCAAGAACCTGGATCCCTAATGATGTTGAACCATTGCCTGAATCTACTCTGGAACCATCAGGAAATAATCCTTAATTTTTAAAGATGCTTTTAGTTGGGTTTTCTATTACAAGTATCTGAAAGCATCCTAACTGACCAATGCTAAATGCATCTCTCAGTTTATGCTTATTTTTCTTATTTTTAACATTTATTTTATTTTATTAATTTTTATTTTCTTATTATACTTTAAGTTCTGGGATACATGTGCAGAATGCACAGGTCTGTTACGCAGATATACACACGCCATGGTGGTTTGCTGCATACATCACCCATCATCTACATTAAGTATTTCTTCAAATGCTATCTCTCTCCTAACCCCTACCCCCTGCTATTCCTCCCCTAGCCCCCCTACCCCATGACAGGCCCCAGTGTGTGATGTTCCTTTCCCTGTGTTCATGTGTTCTCATTGTTCAATACTGACTTAGGAGTGAGAATAATTTTTCAGAAATGCCTAGTGGAAATTGCTGATTATAATATTTGTCCTAAATAAATCAAATAGATGGTCAATCTTTTGAAAATAAAAGCATGACTTGATTAGCAATTGCTTAGTCTGGTGTTTTCCAAATTTCTATCATTTGCATACCCTTTGATTTTGTCATATCTTTGTATCATCTGTACTAATAGAAATACTTTTCCTTAAGTTGTCTCTCCTTAAAAAATTAAATCCATTTATTTTGAAGATAGACCTTTTCACTAAACATAAATTGAAAACCAACATCATTTGCCTTAAATAGAAGATTGTCATTAAGAAATGCTGTGAGTGAAGTAATGTTATTAAATATTTGCCAGATATAGTTTCCTATAAAGACTCTGAGCTTAAGGCTTGCTGTCTCTCTTGAAAGGAGACACTAGGGAGTGTTACAGAAGTGACAAAGCAATCCTTCCACTGACTGAGACTATTTTCTTGCCACAATCTGAAGAACTAAAAGAAAGGAAAATATCTGTTAATATACAAATTTATCTAAATGTCATGCTGTAAGTTCTGAAATCATCAGGTGTGCTCTGTTTCCCCTTGGAGCTGATCTAGGAAAAGAGCCCTCTCAAGGGCCTGGCATCCCAAACAATACATATGGGAGTGAAGCTCCAGGCAACCCTTAGGAGAAGAGAGGGGCTTAAGGAGCAATCAGGCTTTGATTGCTGGGATTATGAAAGGTCGTAAGAAGCAAATGTTGAAACGTTTTATTATGCTTGATATTAAAGCAAGGACAAGTAATCATTTATTATTCTCTCCAGGTCAGTGATATTTACCTTTTTGAATTCATGTGCCCCATTGAGAATTTCTGGATAACCATGGTTCTTCTACTCAGGAGAATGCACAGTTGCACACATACACAAATGTGCATGCATGTGCCACACACACACACACACACGCAGAATTTTTACAGAAGGTAAGTAGGTCCACAGGCCCTAGGCTAAGAACCAGCATTCTGTATACTTTATGCTGTAAACTTTACATGTGTTCTCTGGTCACCCTGTGATTCAGTTAGTACACTTAACCACAGTTGGGAGTGAACTGAATCAGCAATGTTAGTACTGAGTGATTCAGTTCATTCCAAACAGTGGTTAAGTGCAAAACATGGTTTTTGAATATCTCTATCAATGAGTAAGAGTGGTATGTTAATTTAAATACATGAAAGTAGAGAAGTACTGTCCTTTCAACGGCTACTTTAAGTAGACATAAATTACAGGGATATTGCCTTCTAGGAGGCTTCAAGAGATTAGGTCAGAAAGAAAATCATCCAACCCTATAAAGTCACCCTTGTGAACTTTGAAACACCACTGTATGTACCTAGTAAAAATTATCCCTCGGTAAGCAGAATCCCAGGCCTGGGTGGAGTTCACATGAGTCCCTTCGCTAAAATAAACAGAAGTGACTGGAAACTTTGTATTGCCTTTGTCTGAACTTGAGTGTCTGGATGGATGAGCATCAGCAGCATACCACACACCTGCTTGTCCAGCCAAAGAGAAATGCAAAGACTTGGCGTTTGTTTTTCACATTGTCATCTGAGCAAAAATATCAGGTGATTCTAATTTATGATGGTTATTTATTAGTTTTTCAAAACACCCCTGACATTTTTCTAGCCAAATAAATCTTCCTTTAAAAGGCATAAGGTAAGCAACAAAAAGAAGTAGATCGCTTTAATCTCTAATTTCAAAAGATAATAGTTAAAAATTCAGCTGTAGGACTAACACATTAAAGATGTAATAAGACCTAGAATAGTCTTTGGAACAAATTTCAGTCAATACTTGATCAAACTAATGTTGAAGAGAAAATCTTGAATTCATGATATTTATCTGATACAATGCTTTACATAACAAATGTTAGAAAAGTATTAGAAAAATTTCATAGGTTAGATGTTCATTATCTTCAAGTAAAGTTACTTGTTTTATATTAGGAAGCACAAAAACTTACTAAACTTTTTTTTTTTTTTTGACATGGTCTCACTCTGTCACCAAGGCTGGAGTGCAGTGGCTCAGTCATGGCTCACTGCAGCCTTGACTTACCCAGATTCAAGTGATCTTCTCACCTCTGCCTCCTAAGTACCTGGGACTAAAGGCACATGCCACCATGCCTGGCTAATTTCTTTATTTTATTTTATTTTCTGTATTTTGCGGAGACAAGTTTTCTCCATGTTGCTCAGGTTGGTCTCAAACTCCTGGGCTCAAGAAATCCTCCCACCTCAGCCTCCCAAAGTGCTGAAGTTACAGGCATGAGTTACTTTGCCCTGCTTAAACTTCTTACTTTTTTCCCTTGAAATTTGGTATTAGATTGAGCCAATGATTAATTTTAAACATTTATAAATGACTAAATTCTAACATGTTACTTCCAACCATTGAAAGAAATGTTTGACTTAAAAGTATTTGATCAACATAATATTGAAGAGAAAAAAAAAAAACTTATGCTGGTGATATTCACCTGATACAATTCTTTACATAACAAATGTTAGAAAAACTTCATAAAAGCTTAGATGTTCAGTATCTGCAAGTGAAGTTATTTGTTTTATATTACAAAATACCCATCAGCTTCCTTTAGTTTTTAGTTTACTCTTGGCTTGGCTAGAGATATCTAAAAATTATCAAGTGTCTTAAATATCAAAAGTCTTTATTTAAGGTCAGTAAAGAAGAAGTTATCTGCCTTACTGGGTTGTGAGCTTAAATTGTCTCTTGAAGGATTTCAGATTTAATTTCTTTCTCTCTTTTTCTTTTTTTGAGACAGAGTCTCACTGTTGCCCAGGCTGGAGTGCAGTGGCATGATCATGGCTCACTGCAGCCTCTACCTCCCAAGTAGGTGGCACTACAGGTGTGGGCCACCACATGTGGCTAAATTTTTTATGTGTGTGTCTTTTTTTTTTGAGATGGAGTTTCGCCGTGTTGGTCAGGCTGATCTCCGACTCCTGACCTCAGGTGATCCATCTGCCTTAGTCTCCTAAACGGCGGGGATTACAGGCATGAACTACCATGCCTGGCCTCAGATTTGATTTCTTAATAATATCCTGAAACTATAGTAGTAGCCACAAATGAAATATGAAAATTTTATTTTTTCAAATTTACTTTTCTAATGCAAACAAAAAATTGACTAATTTTAGTTGGTGGCAAATGTGTTCCAGGTATTTGGGCACAGAATAAGTTTGATGACAGTTAAATTATAATACTGACTTTCTTTGTGGCCTCTGAAAATGTAAACTCTCCTTCCTCAACTTCTTAATCTTTGAAGTGGTACCCTCCATGAAGAGTTTTTTTTTAAACTAATATTGCATATGCTCATTGGGTGAACTTTTTGAAGTATATTAAAACATGTCTGATGAATATGTGAGAAATGTAGTTTAAATGAAACATAGTTAGCCTGTTGTGGATTACAGAAAACGTCAACCCATTTTCCTTTATATAACAATAGGATATATTTGATGTGACTATGTAGAGTCTAGCAGGGAATAAAATCCAAGACCAGATTTTATGAGATAATAAAAATAGACTAAAAGTTCTTTTCAGGCTCTCACGTGAATACACACACACACACACACACACACACATACGCACACATTTGTCAAGGGAGTGTCTATTTTGTTATTGATTTTATTCTCAATAATTAAACTATGTTATATTTGCACAAATGCTTTGAGTTGGTGAGTGATGATAAATGTTTCCTAATAAATAATCCCCTTAAAACAAAATTAGTCTTAAATCTCACTGAAAATCCGATTTAGATTCTTAAAAATGATTTTGGTTTAAAGAAATAAATGCAGTGATTCAATCCTAGGGCAGTGTTTTTAGCATGGTCCCAGAGCTACCAACTCAAAATCATCAGGAGCTGGTTCAAACTCTAAATGTCTGGGTCTCTGGGTCATAGAACTTTTCTATTGGCCAGAATTTCTAAATGGTTCCCTGCTACTTGACATCTTATTAAATGCCACAGATGATTTTATGTGCTGGAAGGTTAAAACTGTTGTCCTAGAGAGTTAGTCTCTGAGGATTCAAGTCATTTCCCTCCCTGAAGAAAGTTATCTGTGAACAGTGTTTCCATTTCTTATAGTTCTAGAGGGCAGATGATAGTTTTTTTAGGTTAGAAGGGAGAATCAGGCTGAAAACATTATCAACATAATCCTTCTTAATCCTGTCCTTTTCCTTATCATCACCATGGCTATAGTTGCTGCCATTTATTGAGCATTTACCATATGCCAGGCACTGTGCTAATTGCCTTTCAAACATGATCTCATTTAATCTTCATAATGGGTTTTATGACTGCCAGATTACAAGAAAAGAAACAGGAGCTTCAGTTCATGCAGTTGGTACAGGACAGGACTGGGAAGGGAAACTTTATGGTTTTCAATAATGGTTTTAAAGTAGTTGTCATGACCTAAAAATAGAGGACTAATTGGGAGAGGAATGAAGCAACATTTCTTATGCACTTTTAGTTAGCCAGATACTTTATATGTGTGGTTATATTTACTACAGCCAACAAACTGTGAGGCATCCAGTTCTATCTTTACATTACAGAAGAAAAGCAAAGCACACTGCCATGTGTGTACCTACGCAACTGTCTTGCATGCTCTGCTCATGTACCCCAAAACCTATAATCCAATAAAAAATTAAAAAAAAAATACATTACAAATGTCAAAATTGAGGCTCAGCAAGTCTAAATACCCACCCTAAGTGACACCGATACTGGAAAAGCTGATAAAACTCTGTCTTTCCTCTTTCCTTCTGTCTCCACCAAATTCCAGTTTTAGGCAGAAAGTCAGGCTACATGGGTTAAAAATCTCCATTCTGCCGCATGCTAGTTTTGTGACTTATGGCAAATTACTCAACTGCTCTGTGCCTCAGTTTATTCATTTGTAAAATATGGATAAAATAATGTGGAAGTCAGAGGGATTTTGTGAGGATTAAAATGACCGTGTCGTTTACATAATATAAATCACTTAAAACAGTGTGTCACAAATCTAGCACTCTGCACATGCTGATGATAATTATTTTACCTTGAGGGTGGAAATTAGAATGCAAAATGTAAAATGACTAATTTTAGAAAAAACTGAAAGAGATCAGTTTCTAGTTTTTTCATACATTTTAGTTGGACAGAGTGAGTTGCATACCATGTTGGACAGGATCCTGGTAAGCAGGGTTGGAAGAAACTGTTGCAAATAGTGGTTCACACTAAGGAAAAGAGATGCTTAAGGGAAAAGAGAACTCTGCACTGGTCATTGAGCTGTTGTTTATGAAAAGAAGACTGAGCAGTCATTGCAAAGATTCTGCTTCAAACTATTGTTTCTATTTCAAAAGCCAAGAAAATCATGAGTGTCACTGGAAAAATTTTGAAAATGAGTAAAAACACATTACTCTTCATTTGTACAATGATAGGAAGCTTGTGTTTGTCCCTAGAATACTATGTACAGTTCTGACCCCTGTAAGTTTCTTACAAGATAGTTTGGATAAAGACAGGCTCTGAAGGGCAAATAAAACAAAAGATGAATGGGCTATTTTATGAGACTCAGACACAAAAGTTGAGAGAACAGACAGGAAATCACAAAGGCAATAGATTTTGTGAACCACAGAAATATTTGCCAACTCTCACGGTTCATGCTAACGGCAACCTGAGATGCTTTATATATTCAAGAGTAAACCATGATTCAAATTCAGAGATGATAGAATATAGTTAACTTCAAGAAATAGACAATTTTCACAAAGACATTATTTGAATCTTCTTTATGATTGAATCTTAGGCTGAGAACTGTTGAGGAAGCAAAATGGGACAGTCTTTGCCCTCTGGAAGCTCAAAATCTAGGGTGATACACAAATAAATTATAATGCAAAATGATGAATGCAATAAAGACCACATAAATGAGAAAGTACACAGGCAGAACCAGGAGTGAGAGATGAAGAGGAACATTTTGTGGGTCAGCATGAAGGTAGGAGGTATTGGTATTACAAAAAGCTTCTACCCATGGGTCAAATCTAAGCTGAATATTGAGACACAATTGAAATTCACAAGATAGGAGATGGGGGTAGGGAATTCTAATTAAAGGGAATTGCATATGAAAGGCAAGCAATACAGTACATCTGGGAAAACTATACAATTTTATTTTTATAGGACAAATCTTGGGAAATGTTGACAGATGAGACTGGAGAGTGAGGCAGAAGTTAGCATTTATTCATTTATTCAGCATACCTTTATCTATTACCTACACTGCACTAAGGACTGCATGAGCATTAGAGACAAAAAGATGAATGAGATTGAATACCATTCTTTCATTCAAGACTATGTACTTGGCATTGTTCTAGGTGCCAGAGATATTATAATTAGAAACAGACATGCTCCCTCCCCTCATTGAGGTTACAGTTTAGTGTGGAGACAGACAGATGCCTAATGCACTATAATATGGAAAGTGATATGGACACAGTGCTCCAATTCATGATCTATGTAGGTATGAGAGTGATCTTTCTGCAACTTAAAGCTAATCTTGTTCTGTGCTTAAAATCCTGCAGTGGCTCTCAGTAGTACCTTCTGGTTAAAATCCAAGATCTATAGTATGATCTCTCAAGGTCCTTTGTTATTTCTCTCTGGTCACCTCTCCAATTTTCACCATGATTCTGGCCCTGTCCCACTGGTATTTCATCTCCAGTCACACTGAACTGTGAAGAGTTATTAAAATACTCTATGTTATTTCAAGACTTAAAGATTTAATGCCTCAGTGTGTCTTGTTCCCTCTGCCCTCCTCTAGCTGGCCTTCTCCAGCTTGCTCATCAGTCTGTCAGACTCAGGCATCACCTTGCTGGATTCAGTGCCTTTGCTTGCTGTTTGCCATAGATCCCTGCCCTTATTTTTCTTTGCCTGCTAGATTTGCAGTGTTATGGCCTATACAGTGCAGAAAAGCAGCTCAGGCTTCCACTTCTCTGGCCTTATTAAAATGCAATCCTGTCTTCCATTCCTACCTAAGACCATCAGAGACTTTCTTCTGTCCTCTTCACCAGCCCATTCTTAATCTTTCTGATAAATTTTCTGCTGTGTGCGCATGCAACGAATGGGGTCAGGGTGATGGTAATTTATAGCATGAGTTGGTAAACTTACTGCCTGTGCTGATGGACCTACTGGATTTCCCCTAACTAGTCTGTTTCCCTACCCAAGTGGAGAACTTCAGTAAAGGAAGCAGCAGTCAGGAATTTGGGAATGAGAAGCACAGTGATTAAACTAGGGCCATTCATATGGGAGTTTAAGAACTCTGGTCAGTGACTTAGGTGAGTTAAAAAATCAGAAAAAGGGAGGGAGGATACGAGCAACTTGGGTCATAAAGTTGTCAATGAAATGAAGATCTGTTATTCTAATATCGACATTTTGCCAAACTTTTGAGCTTATAACTTTATCATTTGCTGTGATTAACAAAATTGAAAGAATAATAACTACTTACAGAGCCCAAGTCACCTTCTTATACCACTATCCATTCAGACATAGCTTTAAAAAGGGCAAATCCTATACTGTACCTGAACCACAACCCTAAAATGGAACTTGTTTACAATTCTAAGAATAATATTGTCCTTTAAAGGTGAAGGCTCACTGGAAAACATGACATTCATGTGATAAAAAGCAGGTAGCAGGTAGTGCTAAAGACTTACTTGTGTACATGTTTGTGCTTTCTGCTGCATTCCTCTAATCTCAAGGCAGTATACTGAGATAAGATCTTCACAGCCCTTTCAGCCTAGTTGCAGTTTCTTTGACCCTGGCCTGATATAAAAGGCAAACCTAGTCTTTCACTGTTCTTGTCATGCAGTTTCTTTGTGGTTCCTTTTAGAAAGACTTGAGGCTATGAGTCAAAGCTTTTACCTTTTGCTTATAGTTCAGAGTTGTGATATGAAGCAATAAATAAAATCCCTCTTTCCACATACTTGTCTTCTTGATTAGAATCATTCTGGGCAAATTTAGAGGCTCATAAAGTCCATTTAGATATTTAGTGAAAAAAAAATAGCATTCAGAACAGAATGTAGAAAATGTACATAGAATATCTTTCCCTCTCTCTGTCTCTTTCTCTCTCTCTCTCTCTCTCTCTCTGTATATATATGTATATATGTGTGTGTGTATATGTATATACATATGTACATATATATATAGTAAAAAAGAGGGGAAAATAATATATCTTTATATGTGTTAGCATTTATTTTTTAAAGAAAACGCAAGAAAGATCTAAAAGAAACTATTACTTATAGGGGTTATGGGAAATGCCATGGGTAAGAACTGGGTGTTTGTTTTTTTTTTTAATCACCTTGCTTTCTGAAACACAATATGTATTACCTTTACACAAATAAAATAAAAAATGAAAAACACAGTCCACTTGTTACCACATGTCAGTGTCATGTTTGCTTTCAGGGTACATCAAATGCATTCTATAGCATAGGATGTTCCAGTCACTCTAACAAAAGATGTACTGTTTGGAACACCAACTCAGTATCAGTTACTTCAGTCACTTTCTTTCATTGAGTCCCTTCAGCAGCCCTTTAAGGTTTATGTTCTTAGACGAGGAAAGCAAATCTTGGAAACATTAACAGACCAAACTAAGATCAGAGTATTAGAAATGTCAGAGCTCAGAACTGGCATCTTCTGACTTCAGATCCTGTGTACTTTCTCCTACACTGTGCTGACCACACCTCCATTACGGCAGATGTGTTGATTACATCCAGGGGCCAAAGTACACATTTGTCCAATAAATGCTTACTGAATGCTTACCGTGTCCCAGGCACTGTGGCACTCTTTTGTAATGCAAGAAAAGTAAGAGTAGTGAAGACAGTCAAGGAAACAAAGAAGCCTAATACTAGGCAAGAAGTGCTTTTGATGGAATTAAGCACAATGAGGGTGTTAGAACAGAAAGGACATTTAATTGAACTGAGAAAGTTCATGGCACTTTTCCCAGAGATGAGTCTTGGAGAACAAATGGTATTTAGCCAGGAGGAAAGGGGGTCAAGTGTATTCCAGGGAGAGGGAACAACATGTACAAAAGCACAGTTTTGAAAGAACACTCCATTTTTGAGGAATAGCCAATAGTTGGGCATGTGTAGAGCATAGGGTAGGAGAGAGAAAGGAGGCCGGAAATGGGAAGTCTTGTATGCCACACTCAGTTATTTGGACTTCATCTTATAGCAATGGGAGTCTACAAAATTTTAAGTAGAGGAGTAAAAAGATTCCATCTAAAACTTAGAAAAATTACTTTGGCAAGATAACAGACTGTGAATTGAAGGAGAGCTGGGTTTGATATCAAGTTTGGGAGACTATTCTAATTACATATTTTATTGTTTTTAGATGCACATATATGTACTTTTTTAACATTTTATTTTTTTCTCAAATTGGAATGAATCTTACAATCAATGGCATGTCATAATTTAATTGGCAGCATTATTTTGTCTCTTAAGAGCCCCCAAATAACCGTGTGTTTTGTAACTGAGAGCATCTCAAATTAGATGAAATACAATGGTCCAGGCAAGAGATACTGAGGTGGTGGGGTGGTAAAGAGGGAAAATATTTGAGCCACATTTAGATCCTGATATGGCATTAATTATTAAGTTAAAATAAAGGAATGTGCAAATATATATTCTATGCCACAAGTTGTGGAAAAAAAGGTGTGTATGGATAGATGCACATGTATGTATTCGTAAAGTTAATGTGAATGCATAAGATGTCTCTAGAATGATACACAAGAAACTAATAGCACTGGTAGCCTTTAGTGAAGGGCGTTGGGTGGCTGAGGGAGAACAGTGGTAGGAAAAGTTTTCATTGCATTCTATTTTGTACATTTAATAGTTTGAACTGCATATTATACTCTTGAAATACGTAAAAGGATAAAAAGTAAGAGATATTTAGTAAGGATCATTGGCACATTTGTTGAAAGTTTGATTATGGGATAAAGGGGATAGTGTTTTATAGGCTATATTTTATTCTTTTAATTATTTCTCTAATTTCTTAAAGCAACTTTATTGAGGTACAACTTACATACTACAATTTCACCCATTTTAAGTGCATGAATTGAATGATTTTTAGATTTAATGAGTAGTATAACCATTCCTACAATAGTTATAGCACATTTTTATCATCCTAATGAGATCCTTCATGCTCATTTAGTTAATGCCCTTTCCCACCTCCAGCCCTAGGCAACCATAATCCTCCATGTTTTCGTAATAGCTTTGCCTATTTTTGGATGTTTCATATATATTGAATCATTCAAAAGGTGGTGTTCTGTGTCCAGCTTCTTTCTCTGAGGACAATCCTTCTTAGGTTTATAAGTGTTGTTGCCAACATCAGTATGGTACTTCACTCCTTTTTATTTATGGCCAAAAAATACTCTATTGTGTATATATTCCACCTTTTGTTTTTCCATTCATTAGTTGAAGAACATTTCAGCTGTTTTTGCTTTTTGACTCTTATGAATAATGCTGTTTTAAACATTTATGTTTAAGTCTTTTTATGGAAGCCATTTTTTATTTTCTTGGGTAGACACCTAGGGGTAGAATGTTGTATGGAAAATTGATGTTGGACTTTTTAAGACACTGTTTTCCAAAGTGGCTGTAGTGGTTTACACTTCTACCAACAATGCATGAAGGTCCCACTTCTCCCTATCTTTGCTTACACTTATTATTGCCTGTCTTTTTGACAGTCTTGAGCCTAGTGGGTGTGAACTTGTACCTCACTGTGAGTTTGACTTTCATTCCCCTAATGACCAATGATGTTGGGCATCTTTCAAGTGCTTATTAATCATTCATGTGTCTTCTGTGATGAAATGTCTATTCAAATATTCTACCCAATTTAAAATTGAGTTGCTTGCCTTCCTATTATTAACTTGTTAGGATTTTTTGTATTCTTAACTTTAATTTGACTGAGGATAATGATCCACCAATAAGGAGACACATTTGTTTCTATATTTCTGAAAATCTTTAAAATTCCTCTGCCTTTCATAGAGACTCTTCAACAGCCTGCACTTCTTTTCAGAGTAGGTATTTCCATAACACAAGGATCACTATAAATATTAATTACAACTTTCCCTCCTCACTGCAGACTCAACCAAGAGTTATAAATCTGTGTATTACTTTCAATGCTCATGACAATCTTCTTAACCACCTTTATAGGCAGGCTGAAAAAGTCAATCTAGTTGAATCGTTTTACTTCATAACACTTTTATAAGGTATTCAGTCTAAAACTGAAAGATAGGTAGCTCTAGAAATGTGATAAATGGCCCCAGAAGCAATACCTTAATAAATTAAATTATAGATGTTATATCAATTTTAAGTAATGTCTCAGTTTTATATCTTGCTACCTGACCTAAATATCATCCCTTTAGTAAAATATCTATTAATGATTTGTGGTAAAACAAGAACAGGAAAATGGTTTTTGATTTTCAGCTCTTTCTGGTGAGTGATTTGTTTTCTTTTCTTTTTACTTCTAAAATAATCACACATTTCATTGCAAAGCTGGTATCCCTAACCCTCTTCAACACACACACACACACACACACACACACACACACACACCCCTTCTAGATTCTACATGTACAAGAGTGCAAATCAAACTGCCAGAGAAAAACTAAGGAGAGAGAAGCAAGAAACTGATACACTATCTCAGGCTTTAACAAAATATTTCTCCCTGACTATACCAAGGATGGGAAGAGCTTGCATGTAAGTGGCTTGGGCTAGCAGACTGGGTTTTGAAGGAGGACAACATGGCCCTGTTCTTGGTTCTATCATGAACCTTCAATACTGTTGGAAGGGTCAGTTAGCTCCAGAGACTGCAACCAATGGCTTATGGTCATAATTCGGCTGTCAAACACATTTGGTTGTGACCACAGAGTGCTGTTTGCCTCTGTGGTTTTTAAAACAACACTTAATATGCAGGAAATTTAAGATAAAATTTTGATAAAAGTGGGAAGACTTGGCCATATTGGGCACATGGTAATGGTGAGATGCGTCTGAATGATAGGCATTCCTTTGAATCGCACATTTGCTCTTGTTTTTACTATAGGCCACTCTCACTTTCTATTTTTTCCCTGCTTATGAAACCATCAGTTTTAGTACTGAAAAATTATCTAGTATACTAAACCCAGAATTTCCCTGCCATATGGCTTGCTCTTTACATTACCTGCATGATTTTGTGTAAGCGATTGTGTTAGTTTTCTATGGTTGCCAGAACTAATTATCGCAAACTTGATGGCTTTAAAATAGCAGAAATGTATTTATAGTTTTGCAGGCAGAAAGTCTAAAATCAAGACTTCTGATTTTAGTCTCCCTAAGAGCCTGTGCTGATAGGCCCATGCTCTCAGCAGAGGCTCTTAGGGAGAAATCTGTTCCTTGCCTATGCCACCTTCTGGTGGCTTCAGGTGTTTTGTGGCTTGTGGCTGTATCACTCCAATTTCTGCCTCTGTTTTCATATGGTTTTTTCTCTGCTCCCTTAGTCTCTCCTTTGGGTTGCTTCTTATGAGATATTTGCCTAAAAGCCCAAAACAATGAACATTTTAATTATCTTAGAGCTAAGATTTTCTTTTCTGCTAAGTGAGGGGATGGTGCAGAGAGCAGGAGAGACATGAAACTAGATAGCATGCAAAAACAGGTATTCATAGATCTGGGCCTAGCAAGGGTGTGGCTGGCAACTCTGCCCTGCTTTATCAGTGTTAGAAAGCCAGTCCTCTCAGAAAGTGCCCAGTTAGCTAAATTCATGAGATGATAGACTATTAAGGTGGAATGGGCCTCAGAGATGGTCCTGGCTGTCATCTGAGGCTTCAGAAATGTAGGAAAATAACCAGGAATAAAAACAAAACACAATCTATCCAGAATCTAGAACTCTTACTAGTGACTGTTAACAGGTTACTTTCTGCATTCTGGTGTTTTCTTTCTAGAAAAGTGTGTGTGTGTGTTTTGTGGGGTGTGTGTGTGTGTGTGTGTGTGTGTGTGTGTGTATAGAGGGGAGGGTTGCCCAGAAAACCACACCTAGTTTCCCACATATCCCAACTATGACTGGGCAATTATATTGTTCTCATCACTGATAAATAGCTGGAAGAATTTAGTGTTGCCCTGCTAAGATCTGGATCTTCTTTTCTGGAGCTTGGTTGCCAGGGCACTGAGAAGTCCAGCCAGGAGGTTGGTCAGAGGCTAACCCAAAAAGCTTTGCTTAACTGTGGGTTATGGCTGGGGGTTGCCAGAGAGAAGTGTCTGGCATTCCTGCATGCTGACATCAAGCTTCCAAGTTGCTGCCCTCTGGTGAGTCAGCAGCAAAGGCCCACATCGTTCGAGACTGCTGCCCAATCAGAAGATATGATGCCACACCTCAGAAATCTTTCTAAACCTCAGCATTCTGTAGATTTCAAACAATTCCTTCTGAGAAAGAATGTAGAATAATTAAATTTATAAGATTAAGTTATAAAAAGCATGGAGCCTATAATAATAACAGCAATAAGATACACTCTATATTTGCTTTTAAAACAATTTATGTGCGTAGATAGCCAACCCCCTGTATTTTACTCCTTTAAAAAGGAGTAAAGGCCATGTCAAATTAGACTTTTTGAATGCTGAGGCAAGGGGACATACCAAAACACTAATGGGTACATTGGGGTTTTCTGGCTATTGAAATCAAAATGTACAGGCATAACACTGAGGTACTGGAATAGCACTGAGTTCCAGTGACAGTTATTGCAACTCAGCCCACATATCTGTAGCACTTAGCTTTTCTTATCAGAATTTTATGTATAAATATAAATATATGTAAATTCTTCTGTGAAATAAAAATGTAAAATCTTCTCATCTTTCTTATTAGTTAATATTGTGCTACTCTTTAATAATTTCTCTCAATTTCTCCATTAAGTAGATATTAGTAGGGAAGTATATATGGGGCAGAAGGCAGATTATTTGCTTAGTGCAACGCAAACCTGCTTATCAGCTAAGAGCAGAGTCCCTTCCATAGCACTGCACCATATGGCATTGCCATATCATGGAGGCCATAAAGAGGAATGACATAGTAAAGATTAATTGGATTTTACTTGGCAAGGTCAGGCACCTAGATGGCATGCTATAAAATGGCTAGAAGTGGAAAGGAAACCTGTAGCCAAAGGCCATGTCAAATTATGGAAGTGACTCTTCTTACAGTCCTGCCATCTGGTTTGGATTGTCAGGAGCAAAACATTTCACTTGCCCAAGTGAGGATGCTCTCTACATAGCTTTGGGGATGAGGCATTCTCAGAAATAATGTCTGTAGTACTGTTGCACCACTAGGAAAAGAGAAAAGTTGGGCCTGACATGAAGAAAAGCATGCAGCAAGCCACTAAGACTGCTTCCCACAGGACCAGAGATCACTGCCACCTAACCTTGCCTGTAGGCTGGGCATAAGAAGTTAAAGGGAAACCAGATTACACTCACCTACTCATTCATTCATTCATTCACTCTTTCATATATTCATCCATTCAACCATTTGTTTATTTTTTGTTCATTTACTTATTTAATTAAAAATGTGTTTGGCATATCCTAAGTGCCAGGCATTGAAGATCTACTGTTATTGTTACCAAATGATTGACAGTTTAGAGGAGAAAATGGAAGAATAAATAGACACTTGTGATGTAGTATAATAGTTCTCTAATAAAAGCAACACATACTGAATATCATTGAATATTAAATACCAGGGACATTGCTAGGAGTTATAAATTAATCTCTATAATACATCTAACATGGAGGTTTTACTATTACTTTCGTTAGGAGGAAATAAGGATCTACAGAGGTTAAGGCCCATAGCCTGGAAGGATTGAACAAAAAATAATTAACCTTAGTTAGGCATTTTGACTAGAAGCTTGGGTCCTTAACCACCTACTCATCAATTTGAAGAAAGATGATTGAAACCACAGTAGCTACATTGATTCTTGAAAGCAAAGTAACTTTAAATGAGGGTGTGTGTATACTGGCTGGGATATTGTGGGCTCATGATGACTTGTAGGCAGAGGCAGCTGTACATATGAAGACCATGGAAGGTATATCATCAGTGGAAATGAAATTGATTAGTATTGGAGGTTTCTGTGCATATTCTGGTTTTCTATTACTGCATAATAAATCACCCTAAAATTTAGGTGCTTAAATAAACACAATCATTTACTTAGCTCATGAATTTGCAAGTTGTGCAGTTTGGCTGGGATGGCTCGCCTTTATTCCATGCAGTGTCTGCTGGGACTGCATGAAGGAGGACCAGGCAGCTGGAGCTCTTCATGCATCTCTGCTTTTGCATGATATTTTTACAAGGTCTCTCAAGCATGGTAGGTTCAGGTAGCAGAACTCCTGACCTGGCAGCTTAGTCCTTCCAAGGTGTATGTCTTGGAAATCACTAGTCTCTCTTGTGTTGGACTCAATTAGTTGAGATGGTTATAAGATCCTGCTCAGGCTCAGGAGGGAGCATAAATTTCACCTCTGAATGGAGAAGTGCCAGTGTCCTGAAAAAGCATGTGGGAACAGAAATACTGTTGTGGCAATTTTTTGAAAATCAAGTGTGATAAAGGCAGCATAATGTATTCATAAAAAACAGATTTGGAGCATGATGCTCTTTGATTTCAACCATGAGCTTTATTATTTACTAACTGGGTTACTTTGGTCAAGTTGACCTTTTTTTTTTTGAGTTGGAGAGTTGCTCTGTTGCCCAGGCTGGAGTGCAGTGGTGTGATCTTGACTCACTGCAACCTCCACCTCCCAAGTTCAAGCGATTCTCATGCCTTAGCCTTCCAAGTAGCTGAGATTACAGGTGCCTGCCACCACGCCCAGGTAGTTTTTGTATTTTTAGTAGAGATGAGGTTTCACCATGTTGGCCAGGCTGGTCTGGAACTCCTAACCTTGTGATCTGCCAGTCTTGGCCTCCCAAAGTGCTGGAATTACAGACACGAGCCACCATGTTCAGCCCAAGTTGTTTGACTCTTGATTCTCAGTTTTCTTATCTGTAAAATGAAGGTACTAGTACTAATTTGCAGAGCTGTTAAAGATTAAGTAATATATATATAAATTCCTTGACATAAGGGACTGACAAAAAGTAGGCACTTCATATACAAAAGCTGTGATTATTGCTGAACCAGTAGTAAGGTACAGAACTGGGGAAGGAGAAGGGGCCAGTTAGTGGGAAGGCTTTTGTAGCTATCAATAGTAAGGTGGTAAAATAATAATAGTAATAATAACCAAAAGTTACTAAAAACTAAATACAGCACTAAACTCCTTTAAAGGTGTATCTCACTGAATCTTAACAATAAACCTGTGAAGCAGGACTAATGTTATCTCATTTTGTAAATGAGGAAATGTAAGATCAAACAGGTTAAGAAACTTTCCCAAGTTGGTAATTAGCAAAGACAGGATTCCAACTAAGGTAATGGTCTTATCAGGAGCTGTACTAGGATAGTCTGCATTTTGTGGTAAAGGCCATCAGACGTCACTGAAACTTTTTAAACAGGGGTGTCCTGTGTTCAGATCTGCTCTTTAGAAGGCGGTATGGAGCAGATCGGATGCTGGCAGCGGGGACATCAGTTAGAAGATATCTCTAATTCAGTTGAGAAACACTGAGACATCTGAAATATCGAAGACATCAGTAGTGGGTGATGTGAAAGTGGTTCTAAGAAGCTAGTGGCAATCATCCTTCATTACCTACTGGGTGTGGAGAGAAAGAGAAGCAACATTGGTAGCCATTAGTCAGCTCTGAGTGCAGGCACTGGCATGTGTATTATTACCCAGGGCTCTAAGTGGAGAAACAAAACAACCCCAGGGTGTCTTCAAACCTAAAGCATATTTCCTAAGCCTTTGCGCTCTCAGTCTAGACTAAAAACAAACAAAGTAGCCTCCTCTGAAATGCTGGAAACCCTCCCCGCTTGAAACTCTCAGATCTCTTACCTTGCAATTCTAGCTTTCAAATTCCAAGCTGAGCTTCCTTTCCCACACCCCAAGTCCTTGTACTGGGGATTACAATGATCATTTGTGTGTACTAGATGATTGTTCCTTTCACATCAGAGGCCTTGGAACGAGTGACCTAAAGCTGCTTTCTCCTGTCCTGACTTTCCCCACCCAGTACTGCAACCAGATATACAATTTTCTGGTCTTATAGAGAATGACTGACTGGTCATTATAGCCTTCCAAAAGGATAAGAGATTGGTCTCATGATGTGGTCTTCAGGCAGCCAAGGAAAATTCCATATGAGGAACTTGTTGACGGTATTATTTAGTTTCAGGTGAACTTCCTGTGGAGGGACAATATGTTCTTAGAAGGAGAGAGAAGGAATATATTAGGTAAGGCATTCTGTATCTCAGATAAAGAACTTCAGTGAATTGCACTGTCAAGGTCTAAGAAACAAACCAGCCATCAATGGGAAAGTTAACTAAAATGAAGAACCCAGCATACAACTCCAAATCCTGGTTTTTCTTACTATGAGAATATTAGTCCTGTTTTCTTAAATCTAAATAATTTCTGAGATTAAAAAAAAGTTGCCTTGACTTTATCTGATAGATGTATTTTTTTGGTTATATATTTGTTTAGGCCTTCTATCTCTCTTACTCTGTTTTCTTTATAATAGAATTAATCTCTGAAAATTAACTTTGCTGTATTCTGATGCTCCATTTTGAATAAGTCAGTGTTTCTCCCAGTGGGCTCTGGACATTGGTGTTTGATTGAACAGCTTTTGTCTATTGATTGTTTTAGGTAGACTGGGTACTCCATTTTACTCAATGTTTCTGACAATAAATCAGTTGAGAAAGGAGTATTACTCTAATGGTTTGAACACTTGCCAATGCACATTGCTTGGTCATTCAATAAATAGTTATTGATGAGATCGAACACATTCGGGGAGGTATGGCCATAGACAATAAATGATTATTGACTGCCTACAGCTGTGCCAGTATTTAAGTTATAAGGTAGTTAAGCTACACCAGTGCATACTCATACAGTTTGGTCACAGTCCTACTTGAGGATCTCAAACCTAGCTTCCGCTAACAAACAGGAAGCTTAAACTTGGCTTTGCACACTGAATTATTCTTTTAGAAAAATATCTCATGTACAACTCAGCCTTCCCATTTACAAAGAAACATATTTGTGCAGATTTACAATTTAAAACTCTCCCAAATTGATTATATTTAATTGCCCATTTCCAATGAAACTCACTAAATTGGTAAATAGCAGTGAGTGAATTAAAGTTAGGCAAGGGTTTTGTTTTTGTTCAACAGCTGTTTTGCTTGTTACAAAGGCTCCCAAACCACCGAACATTAGACCAAACCAACCAACCAACCAACCAAACAAACAAACAAAAAAAAAAACAAAAAAAAACCTTCTCCCCAAACTGAAAGACAAAAACATAATTTGATAACCTAAGCTACTCTTTCTTTATTTAACCTTGAATTTATGAGATTACTTTTTTCCCCAGAAGGAAAACTCTCTTGGGACACCTTTAGCAATTTAACATTTTCTAAGCATTAGAGCAAATAAGAGGCAATCATTCTTCAGTCATAAAGATAAGCCAAGGAATGAAAATGCTTTTGCAGGTCACGTCACCTGACAGAAACTTTGGACTGGTCCTTTCCTGGTTCAAGAGTTCAGCCATAAGACCCACTTTCCCTATCAGCTGGCTCATGCTGATAAGGTCCTGAAGCAAGCAAATGTTTTTTATGAGCTTTTATTTAATTGTCCTGGCCTCATAAGGGTTGAGGGGAGTTAATTCATGTTGGTCTGTGTTTTCTTTGGAATAAATCGCTGTCTCCCCTGATTGGATAGAGTAAATAGAGTTTGGTTAAACACTTTTCATCTGTACTAGGCACATATTCCTGGTGCCTAGTACAGAACTTTTAACCCTAATAGGTTTCCTGTGAGTACTTGTTGAAGGAATAATGACAAACTGCCTTAGATTGGTGACTGGCTAGGGAGAAACATGGTTCCAAGAGCAGAGTAAGTAAGAGTAAGTCTTGTATGCCCATCAAAGGTATAAGATGCTGGTGATGAAGGTAAGAGTGTGATTGAGGCTGAGTTCTCTGAAATTACATATAAGATGTTATCTGCCATTCAGTACTAGCTGTGTCTGTATTTTTTCCAGGAATTTGGCCTTAAAAGAGATGATTCAAAATTATTACCCAAATAGTGATTTATCAGGCTTGTATTATAGGGAAACTTTAGTGGATTGCAATTGCTACTCTCTCCTTTGAAGAGAGCTGGTACAGCTGGTACAGGAAAACAAGTAGGTACCTAATTCTACTTATTTTCCTTTCCACTCCCAATAACCTCCATCTTTTCTTCTGTTTGGTCTGGTAAACACCAATAGCAGGACCCTTTCTGCAGCTTCCATCCTAACTTGTATTCTAGTCCTGACACTGCAGCAAACTCATTGTTACCTAGAAGTCAATTGACTTCCCTGAATGTTAGCTTCATTAGCTGTAAATAAGTAATTGAAAGAGGTGATGGTTAAGGTAATTTACTAATTTTATAATTCTATGATTTTATGCATAGATCCTAGTTAGTATAGCTTTAAGTAGATACTAATTCACTATTAGTCTCTCTACTAAGATATAGATACTAGTTGATCATTCTTTTTCCTTAAAAGCTGAACTGAATTCTCTGATACAGGCTACTAAACATCCCGAATTTATCAGTATGAACACCCACTGGGTGCCTGTTATTTAACCAGGTAGAATTCTTAGCTGTGATTGAGAATCTAGGTATCTCTTATGGTACTATCACTTAAATGAGTAAAGTTTCAAAACCATTAAGTTGACATTTCTAATAGCACTGTGAATTTAACATAGATTCCCAGAAGTCTTGGAATACAACAGTGTACACATATGAAGATATAGTACTTTTTGGTATTTTCTTCTTGCAAGTGATACACATATCTACATGTCATAACATCATCATAATGTATTCCATCTTTTACTGAGAGCTTAGTATATGCTAGAAACTGTCACTAAACATGTAGGATCTTGTTTTCTCAAAATGTTATAGTTATTATGATTATTTTTTATGTTTTGAAATCAGTGTATAAGTGTACAAACCATATATCTAGAGTTTATAGAAGAATCAAAATGCAAAAACCCTATACACCTCTTGTTATTTAAAAATACAATTTTACGGCCGGGCGCGGTGGCTCACGCCTGTAATCCCAGCACTTTGGGAGGCCAAGGCGGGTGGATCACGAGGTCAAGAGATCGAGACCATCCTGGTCAACATGGTGAAAACCTGTCTCTACTAAAAATACAAAAAATTAGCTGGGCACTGTGGTGCATGCCTGTAATCCCAGCTACTCAGGAGGCTGAGGCAGGAGAATTGCCTGAACCCAGGAGGCGGAGGTTGCGGTGAGCCGAGATCGTGCCCTTGCACTCCAGCCTGGGTAACAAGAGTGAAACTCTGTCTCAAAAAAAAAAAAAAAAAAAATACAATTTTACCTGTCCTTAGATGCCTCTGTATATCATCCCCAATCTCATCCCCCTCCTACCCCTGAAAGTAATCACTATCCATATTTTGTGTCTAACGTTGCCTTGTTTTCTTTAACTTTGTCATCTATGTATGTATCCCTAGATGATACATGGCATAGTTATACTTGTTTTTATATTTGATGTAAATGCAATCCTATAGTATTAATTTTTTAGAACTTGATTAATTTATTAGCATTTTATTTTGAGATTCATCGATAATGGTGTGTGTAGCTGTAGTTTATTCATTGCTATTGCTGAATAATATTCCATTGAATGACTTTGCTACAATTTATTCTACCATTGGTAGATATTTGGGTTGTTTCCATTTTATTTTATTTTTTGCTGTTATGAATAAGGTGGCCTTGAACATTCTTTCATATACCTGGCATGTTTATGTATGTAGCTCTGTTGGTTTGCCTTTCTGTCTTAAGATGCACTCGAAATCTGAGGCCCAGAGTCACCAAGCAACTTGTTTAATGTCAGAGTGAGTTGGTGGTAAGGCCAAAGTCTGAACTCAGCAGTCTGTTACCACAGTTTTTATCCTTAACCACAGTACTCCATGAATTCTCATTTTAAAAAGGAAGGTCTGGAGAATTTAAAATAACTTCCTAAAGAGCAGAGATTCAACAAAGCTCAGTCTGACTAATGCCTTCCATTAAAAAAAAAAACACCCAAAACACATATTATGATTATGATTCTATTTGTGATGTATTAAGCAATTACAAGAGAATAAGTTCATACTTAGCACTATTATTTCTTTCTTACAAGCAGTCAGATGTCAAAATGTGAAAACTATGAATTTCACATTATCCATATATATTTGATGTAACATTTTTCCTTTAGGGATATAAGTAGAAATAAAAAGAAAGACAGGTTTTTATGGTTGAATATATTTTTTTCTGTCTCTTTTTTAGCCTACCAAATCTTTTTCACAGTATGTAACACTTATAAATGCATTTAATTTCAGTGCCAATTTAAAAAATTCAAAAGTAGATAACAAGATAAGTGAAACAAGCACTCAGTAAGTGTTTATAATGTAACACTTATAAATTATAGGCTGCTAATCAAGATAGCATTAACAATTTCAGTGTTTGTATGAACAAACCATTTTGGAAAGAGTGTTTGGGGTGGCAGTGAGCAAAAGCAACCCAGTAACTATGGCAGTTAATGTTAAAGCTCTGATTTTGACATGAAAGTCATAAAAATGGAAGTGCTGCTGAATCACAAGTGTCCTGAAGAAACTTGGATGAGTTTCTTAGTTAGAAGTTTTTCCCACCACAGTAAGTATTTTCAAAGGAAAACAAAGTAAAATTTCTCTTTTATGTGAGTCATAGCTCTGTTGGTTGAAAGCAGCTGAAACTCATCTTGAATTACCAAGGTAAGAGAAGAAACATATTGGTTCATGACATTCCAGAAAGGACTGAAAAATCAAACCATTTTGAAGGACAAGGATACAGGTAGACTCTAGGGGTTCAACCACTGTTATGGACCTCTCTCCAACTCTTGCTCCGGCTTTTCTCCCTGGCTTGAGTTTCGTCTCTTTCACTGTAGATTGGCTTCTCCCACATGACAAGAAACATTGCTGCCAGCACTTCCCAAGTTCTATATCCTACAACGTCTACCACTGGTGATAGATTAACTTATGGCTCTTCTAGTAAAAAGTTAAAAATTACTTGGGGAAAGTCTGATTGTTTCAGATTGGAGATAATGCCCATCTCTGGACCAATAAATTATTGTGTGTGGCTGACGGGACTATATAAAAACATGGCTATTTTCTAGGAATCACTTGGCTGGACTGAAAGAACAGCATTCTCAAAGGGAGTGCAATTTATAGAAGCTGATAGAATGGACAGATCAAACAATAATTCTTCAGTATATTGCTCAAATAATCCTGCTGACATTTTTAGTATATTATAAAGAATTTCTAAAGTGTTTCCAAACCATTATAGCAAAAATTAATCTTATGATACTTTCTTCTTGAACTATGTATAATTTACCTGAAATACTTTCTAAAAAGCAATCAGTATGAGAAAATGAGAGTACTGTCTTCTTAAAAAATAAGTAAAAGCCCACAGGTTCAGAACAAAAGAAAATGAGGTAAGGCCTAAAATAAATCATGCTAACAAAGCTAAAATACTCGACGAAATCACATCAGCAAAACTAGAAAGTTGGTACTGTACTTCAGTTGACTGCTTGCTGTTTGGTTAGGAGAAGGGATGATGTGATAAAAATAATGATGAAGTGAGAAAACTGGTGTATTAGTTTTCTATTGCATTATAACAAGTCACCACAAACTTAAGAGCCTTCAAATAATGCCCAATTCATTATCTTACAGTTTCTGTGGTTCAGACATTTGGGCACTGTGTGGCTTGGCTGGGCTCTCTGCTTAGAATCTCACAGGTCAAAATCAAAGTATTGATGAGAGCTGCAGTTCTCCCAAGCTGTTGCTTGTGCCCCTTTTAAACTGTCAGGCTGCTGGCATAATTTATTTCCTTCTCAAGCATTCTCTATGATTCCCCTCCATCTTCAGGCCAGCAATGGCTTGTCAAATCCTTCTCATTCTTTGAAACTCTCTGACTTCCCTTCCTGTCACAGCGCTGTAACTTCTTTTCTCTACAGATGCTTTTAAGAGTTTATGGGATTAGATTACATCCATCTGGATAATCTTTTACTTAAAGGTCAACTATGCTATCTAACATAACCAGTCATAGGAGTCAATGATGTCTCATCACATTCGCACATTGCAGAGACTAGGGATCTTGGGGATCATTCCTAGAAATTCTGCCTGCTACAGCATGGTTTCTAGATTTAACTCTAGCATATATTTGGTAAGTCTCCTAAGCCTCAGTCTCATTATTCATGGAAGTGAAATTTAATGCTCTTTGCCCTGCTTGCCTCACAGGATCTATGTTAAGTTCAAAATGTAATAGCATGTCAAACAATGTGCAACTCAGTTATACAAACATTGCCATATCTCACTGGGGATACGAAGTTCTACACACTTAAAAATGGTAGAGGCATATAACAATATAAGTTATTGCTTTTATAATAAATGTGTTTCTGTTGTCTGAAAATTTCAATATCTGATACAAATAGTCAACTTTCTATTTTACTTTTTTTAATTATGCAAGACCTTGTAATCACAAACCTAAAAATTGCATGCCACATGTTCTTAAGGCCAAATAAAAATTTATAGAGTTATCTTAAAAGAACTCTATAGAATCCAAATAAAAATCCATCGAGTCCTTTTGAAAGGATTCAACCACATATATCAACTTAACTATATATGTTACCAAAAACAGTGGAACCTTTTCAGATTCTCTAATTGGCCTTTGGAACTTATGTAGCATCAGGTATGCAAGTGAACAACTTCAGACCTTGATTCCTCCCACCTCTACTCCCACTGTCACAACCACTTCTGTCATGACCTAGTTATTCTCAGAAAGTTCCCCCTTATACCTGGTCAAACTTCTCTTACAATCACCTGTGAGTCTCCCTCTTGATCTTGGATCAAATAACCCTAAATACATTAAATGTTCTGATTCTTCCTGTCCCTTAACTGTATCTCTACTTGAATCAGTGTGTTACTTCAGGTCCTCTGAGAGAAAGATGCTAAGATAAAATTAGATGTGTAAGAGATTCGTTGAGGAAATCCTTGTGGGAGAAAATGGAGAGGTAACTAGAGAAGGCAGGGTAGACTGTCTGGCTACTATGTAGGGCTCATCCCCATGAAGGAGAAAGGAAAGAAAGGCAAAGAAGAAAACCTTTCTTCTGATTTCCATTTTATTTTATTTTTTTTTTAATTTTTTATTGGATTTTTGGTTTTGGGGTACATGAGCAGAGCATGTAAGACAGTTGCGTAGGAACACACATGGCAGTGTGCTTTTCTTTCCTTCTCCCCTTCACCCGCATTTGGCATTTCTCCCCAGGCTATCCCTCCCCACCTCCCCCTCCCACTGGCCCTCCCCTTTTCCCCCAATAGACCCCAGTGTTTAGTACTCCCCTTTCTGTGTCCATGTGTTCTCATTCTTCATCACCCACCTATGAGTGAGAATATGCGGTGTTTCATTTTCTGTTCTTGTGTCAGTTTGCTGAGGATGACGTTCTCCAGATTCATCCATGTCCCTAAAAATGACACAAACTCATCATTTCTGATTGCTGCATAATATTCCATGGTGTATATGTGCCACATTTTTCCAATCCAGTCTATTATCAATGGGCATTTTTGTTGATTCCAGGTCTTTGCTATTGTAAACAGTGCTGCAATGAACATTGGTGTACATGTGTCCTTATAGTAGAACGATTTATAGTCTTTTGGCTATATACCCAGTAATGGGATTGCTGGGTCAAATGGAATTTCTATTTCTAAGGCCTTGAGGAATCGCCACACTGTCTTCCACAATGGTTGAACTAATTTACACTCCCACCAACAGTGTAAAAGTGTTCCTTTTTCTCCACATCCTCTCCAGCATCTGTTGTCTCCAGATTTCTTAATGATCGCCATTCTAACTGGCGTGAGATGGTATCTCAATGTGGTTTTGATTTGCATCTCTCTGATGACCAGTGACGATGAGCATTTTTTCATATGATTGTTGGCCTCATATATGTCTTCTTTCGTAAAGTGTCTGTTCATATCCTTTGCCCACTTTTGAATGGGCTTGTTTGTTTTTTTCCTGTAAATCTGTTTGAGTTCTTTGTAAATTCTGAATATCAGCCCTTTGTCAGATGGGTAAACTGCAAAAATTTTTTCCCATTCTGTTGGTTGCCAATCCACTCTAGTGACTGTTTCTTTTGCCGTGCAGAAGCTGTGGAGTTTCATTAGGTCCTATTTGTCTATTTTGGCTTTTGTTGCCAATGCTTTTGGTGTTTTGTTCATGAAGTCCTTGCCTACTCCTATGTCCTGGATAGTTTTGCCTAGATTTCCTTCTAGGGTTTTTATGGTGCCAGGTCTTATGTTTAAGTCTTTAATCCATCTGGAGTTAATTTTAGTGTAAGGTGTCAGGAAGGGGTCCAGTTTCTGCTTTCTGCACATGGCTAGCCAGTTTTCCCAACACCATTTGTTAAACAGGGAATCCTTTCCCCCTTGCTTGTTTTTGTCAGGTTTATCAAAGATTGTATAGTTGTAGATATGTTGTGTTGCCTCCGGTGCCTCTGTTTTGTTCCATTGGTCTATATCTCTGTTTTGGTACCAGTACCATGCTGTTTTGATTACTGTAGCCTTGTAGTATAGTTTGAAATCCGGTAGTGTGATGCCCCCCGCTGTGTTCTTTTTGCTTAGAATTGACTTGGCTATGCGGGCTCTCTTTTGGTTCCATATGAAGTTCATGGTGGTTTTTTCCAGTTCTGTGAAGAAAGTCAATGGTAGCTTGATGGGGATAGCGTTGATTCTGTAAATTACTTTGGGCAGTATAGCCATTTTCACGATATTAATTCTTCCTAACCATGAACATGGAATGTTTCTCCATCTGTTTGTGTCCTCTCTGATTTAGTTGAGCAGTGGTTTGTAGTTCTCCTTGAAGAGGTCCCTTATGTTCCTTGTGAGTTGTATTCCAAGGTATTTTATTCTTTTTGTAGCAATTGTGAATGGCAGTTTGTTCTTGATTTGGCTTTCTTTAAGTCTGTTATTGGTGTAGACGAATGCTTGTGATTTTTGCACATTGATTTTATATCCTGAGACTTTGCTGAAGTTGCTTATCAGTTTCAGGAGTTTTTGGGCTGAGGTGATGGGGTCTTCTAGGTATACTATCATGTCGTCTGCAAATAGAGACAATTTGGCTTCCACCTTTCCTATTTGAATACCCTTTATTTCTTTTTCTTGCCTGATTGCTCTGGCTAGAACTTCCAGAACTATATTGAATAGGAGTGGTGAGAGAGGGCATCCTTGTCTAATGCCAGATTTCAAAGGGAATGCTTCCAGTTTTTGCCCATTCAGTATGATATTGGCTGTTGGTTTGTCATAAATAGCTTTTATTACTTTGAGATACGTTCCATCGATACCGAGTTTATTGAGGGTTTTTAGCATAAAGGGCTGTTGAATTTTGTCAAATGCCTTCTCTGCGTCAATTGAGATAATCATGTGTTTTTTGTTTTTGGTTCTGTTTATGTGGTGAATTACGTTGATAGACTTGCGTATGTTGAACCAGCCTTGCATCCCCGGGATGAATCCTACTTGATCATGGTGAATAAGTTTTTTGATTTGCTGTTGCATTCGGCTTGCCAATATTTTATTGAAGATTTTTGCATCTATGTTCATCATGGATATTGGCCTGAAGTTTTCTTTTCTTGTTGGGTCTCTGCTGGGTTTTGGTATCAGGATGATGTTGGTCTCGTAAAATGATTTGGGAAGTATTCCCTCTTTTTGGATCGTTTGAAATAGTTTTAGAAGGAATGGTACCAGCTCCTCTTTGTGTGTCTGGTAGAATTCGGCTGTGAACCCGTCTGGACCTGGGCTTTTTTTGTGTGGTAGGCTCTTAATTGCTGCCTCGACTTCTGACCTTGTGATTGGTCTATTCATCGTTTCAGCTTCCTCCTGGTTTAGGCTTGGGAGGACACAGGAGTCCAGGAATTTATCCATTTCTTCCAGGTTTACTAGTTTATGTGCATAGAGTTGTTTGTAATATTCTCTGATGATGGTTTGAATTTCTGTGGAATCTGTGGTAATTTCCCCTTAATCATTTTTTATTGCATCTATTTGGTTGTTCTCTCTTTTCTTTTTAATCAATCTGGCTAGTGGTCTGTCTATTTTGTTGATCTTTTCAAAAAACCAGCTCTTGGATTTATTGATTTTTTGAAGGGTTTTTCGTATCTCAATCTCCTTCAGTTCAGCTCTGATCTTAGTTATTTCTTGTCTTCTGCTGGGTTTTGAGTTTTTTTGATCTTGCTACTCTAGCTCTTTCAATTTTGACGATAGGGTGTCAATTTTGGATCTCTCCATTCTCCTCATATGGGCACTTATTGCTATATACTTTCCTCTAGAGACTGCTTTAAATGTGTCCCAGAGGTTCTGGCATGTTGTGTCTTCGTTCTCATTGGTTTCGAAGAACTTCTTTATTTCTGACTTCATTTCATTGTTTACCCAGTCAACATTCAAGAGCCAGTTGTTCAGTTTCCATGAAGCTGTGCGGTTCTGGGTTGGTTTCTGTATTCTGAGTTCTAACTTGATTGCACTATGGTCTGAGAGGCTGTTTGTTATGATTTCAGTTGTTTTGCATTTGTTGAGCAGTGCTTTACTTCCAATTATGTGGTCAGTTTTTGAGTAGGTGTGATGTGGTGCTGAGAAGAATGTGTATTCTGTGGATTTGGGGTGGAGAGTTCTGTAAATGTCTATCAGGTTTGCTTGTTCCAGGTCTGAGTTCAAGCCCTGGATATTCTTGTTGATTTTCTGTCTGGTTGATCTGTCTAATATTGACAGTGGAGTGTTAAAGTCTCCCACTATTATTCTGTGGGAGTCTAAGTCTCTTTGTAAGTCATTAAGAACTTGCCTTATGTATCTGGGTGCTCCTGCATTGGGTCCATATATGTTTAGGATCATTAGCTCTTCTTGTTTTATCGATCCTTTTACCATTATGCAATGGCCTTCTTTGTCTCTTTTGATCTTTGTTGCTTTAAAGTCTATTTTATCAGAGATGAGAATTGCAACTCCTGCTTTTTTTTGCTCTCCATTTGGTTGGTAAATCTTCCTCCATCCCTTTATTTTGAGCCTTTGTGTATCCTTGCATGTGAGATGGGTTTCCTAGATACAGCACACTGATGGCTTTTGGATTTTTATCCAATTTGTCAGTCTGTGTCTTTTGATTGGTGCATTTAGTCCATTTACATTTAGGGTTAATATTGTTATGTGTGAATTTGATACTGCCATTTTGATGCTAAATGGCTGTTTTGCCTGTTAGTTGTTGTAGAATCTTCATTATGTTGATGCTCTTTAACTTTTAGTGTGATTTTGGAATGGCTGTTACTGGTTGTTCCTTTCTATGTGTAGTGCCTCTTTTAGGAGCTCTTGTAAAGCTGGCCTGGTGGTGACAAAATCTCTGAGTACTTGCTTGTTTGCAAAGGATTTTATTTTTCCTTCACTTCTGAAGCTCAGTTTGGCTGGATATGAAATTCTGGGTTGAAAGTTCTTTTCTTTAAGAATGTTGAATATTGACCCCCACTCTCTTCTGGCTTGTAGTGTTTCTGCCGAGAGATCTGCTGTGAGTCTGATGGGCTTCCGTTTGTGAGTAACTCGACCTTTCTCTCTGGCTGCCCTTAGTATTTTCTCCTTTATTTCAACCTTGTTGAATCTGACGATTATGTGCCTTGGGGTTGCTCTTCTTGCGGAATATCTTTGTGGTGTTCTCTGTATTTCCTGCATTTGAGTGTTGGCCTGTTTTGCTAGGTGGGGAAAGTTTTCCTGGATGATGTCCTGAAGAGTATTTTCCAGCTTGGATTCATTCTCTTCGTCCCCTTCTGGTACACCTATCAAACGTAGATTAGGTCTTTTCATATAGTCCCACATTCCTTGGAGACTTTGTTCATTCCTTTTTGCGCTTTTTTCTCTAATCTTGGTTTCTCGTTTTATTTCATTGAGTTGGTCTTCGACTTCAGATATTCTTTCTTCTGCTTGGTCAATTCGGCTATTGAAACTTGTGCATGCTTCGCGAAGTTCTCGTATTGTGTTTTTCAGCTCCTTTAATTCATTCATATTCCTCTCTAAGTTATCCATTCTTGTTATCATTTCCTCATATCTTTTTTTAAGTTCCTTAGTTTCTTTGCATTGATTTAATACATGTTCTTTTAGCTCACAAAAGTTTCTCATTATCCACCTTCCGAAGTCTAAGTCCGTCATTCTCCGTCCAGCTTTGTTCCCTTGCTGGTGAGGAGTTTTGGTCCTTTCTAGGAGACGAGGTGTTCTGGTTTCGGGTGTTTTCCTCCTTTTTTCGCTGGTTTCTTCCCATCTTTGTGGGTTTATCCACTTGTCATCTGTGTCGTTGCTGACTTTTCAGTTTGGTCTCTGAGTGGACACCCAGTTTGTTGATGATGAAGTATTTCTGTTCCTTGGTTTTCCTTCTACCAGCCTAGCCCCTTCGCTGTACAACTGCTGAGGTCCACTCCAGGCCCTGCTTGTCTGGCGTGCACCTCTAGCAGCTGTGGCACAGTGAGGGATGCTACCCATTTCTTTTTCTGCTATCTTTGTCCCAGGATGATGCCTGCCAAATGTCAGTCTTTTGGATATAGAGGTGTCAGGGAGCTGCTTGAGGAGACAGTCTGTACTTTTTTGGAGCTCAATTGCTGAGCTGTGAGCTCTCTTGTTCATTCAGGGCTGTTAGGCTGCTATGTTTGATTCTGCTGCAACAGAGCTCATTAAAAAAAACCCTTTTTTTCTCAAATGCTCTGTGTTGGGGGGTTCGGGCTTTATTTTTCGATGTCTGATGAGGTGTCCTGCCCAGCTAGAAGGCAGACTAGCCACTGTTTGGCTGCCGAGGCTCCGCCCTGCTGTTGTGTGATTCGCCCTGTTCCTGCAGGCTCTGCTGTGGTCTCCGCCATGCCCTGCGGTGGAGTCTCTTCATTGTAGCGTGTTGCCTCGGCAAGGGCAGGCTGCCTCAGCAGTGGGCGTGTATCTCAGTAGGGACGGGTTGCCTCAGCAATGGCAAGCTGAGTCAGCAGTGGGCGTGTATCTCAGTTGGGGCGGGTTGCCTCGGTAGTGGTGGACGCCCCTCCCCCACAGAGCGTCTCGGACCGTCTGCTTGGGATAGTTTGAAATCGCGGTTTTGTTCATCCCACTGGGTGTCCCAAACGATCTGTCCCTGCAATCCCCTGGGCTGGCCTACTGTCCAAGTCTCGTTCAGTCTCAAGTCCAGCCCTCTCAAGTCTCAGGTTGCCGGTTCAACAGGGCACCCGGACAAGTGCGCCCTGTGGGGATTGCTGGGTAGGGCTGGCCGCCGCCGCCCCGGCTGCCGGCTTCGCCAGGCAGACCTACTGCCTGGCGTCCCGTGTCTTTCTTATACTTGGGAGTTTCCCCGATCTGTGGGCAACAAAGATCAGTCTGGAAATGCAGCTCCGACTCACCGTTTGCGGATTCAACGAGAGCTCCAATCCTGGGTTCTTCTCACAGTGCCATCTTGAGTCCTCCGCCCTGATTTCCATTTTAAGAAAGTTTTGGCAAAGCCAATTAGGAGTATTCAAGGCAAACCTGCCTATCAGAAGAGTCCTGCATCTTTCAGTAATAGACTTGCTTTAGTGCATCTGCTGTGTTTAGTAATTGGCTGGAAGCAGCCAAGAAAGCAGGGACTCAGAACAAACTTGGTGATGAATTTCAGAGGTAGCAGCTAAGACCATCAGTCTATTATTATCCTTGCAGTAACTGTCATAATTAGTATCAGAGCAAACCATTTTTTTGTGTGCGTTCATGAGATAATGGTCTTCTCTTTCCTGCCTTCAAGAGCCATGTCATTGAAAGAGCTAATCATTCAAATTTATGCTGCATTACTGTCTAAATACTTTCATGTATCATACTTTATTTTAAAATACTTTAACTAATAGCCCTGATGGTTTTCAGTTAACCAAATTCTCTCTTACCATCCTGGTTGCCCCTTCTGTCTTTTCCTTAGAAACATTATTGTAATAGCTGCAAGATAGTCTGGATCCTGAACCCTCAATCTTCAATGAGAACCAAATGGTGATTATAGATTCCAAACTGTAGAGATATATCAAAGGAAACTTCATTAGTATACACCAATGTTTGGACTCCAAATGCTTTTGTGTCTGAGTCACAAGGACTCCTCTTCCTTGGTGGCTTAAAGTTAGGCTGAAGAAGATTTACATCATGTGGTGCATGACTTCTTTAGTTTGGTTCTACTTATTCTTTCAAGAAGGGAAAAGTGAAAAAGGTGCCCCTTAGTGATCATATTTTGTACAAATGAAAACAGGGTACTACCACTTATGCCAGGATGCATGCATTATCCCTGAGAAAACTGGGCTATATGATCACTGTAGAGTCTCTCCTCTCAGGAATGAGGAAGACTTATACCTTTTTCCTCACCAAGTACATGGAACTAAAAACAGCAGGGAAGTGATTCAAAAGAGAAATATGAAAAAAGCGATGCAAAAAGATAGACACTTTAGCCTTTTTTTCCTCAAAGCTTCACTCTGCTTCACTTATGCTGTCCTAGTTCCAGAGTGTTTCCTCTCTTGGGTGAAGATGGGATCAAGTACCTGGGTCAGCAAGGGGTGGGTGGGACCTGTGTTCTCATTAAGATTCTTCCAGAGTGGTTTCTCTATGATTATCAGTTTGGATCACATGTACTTTTGGATCATTGGTGGTTTTCTAGGGTAAACAGGGCATATTGTGTTGGAGGACATATTTTACATGTAACAATTGGGGGAATTTTTTTATATTAAAATCCAGATCTACAATGAATTAAGATGTAAAATTTATCTGAATTTTGTAAGTGAATCATGAGAACTCAAAGATACTTAGTCCTTGGGAACACCTTATATTCATGTTCAGATCCCTTTAGCTAAGTGTGATTATTTACTATTTTCAGCTATTAGTTATATCTTGTTGAAAAAGTGAAAAGAACTGCCCAATGAATTAGAATGTGTGCTCAACATTCTCTTAGCTCTTTTGTCTCTTTCCAAAATTGGATCAAATGACATTGGACATAATCAACTTCTTACTGTTTTGACAACCATCTGAGGAGACTTTTATAATTGATAATCTGGACTAGATTACCCATTGTGTGATGAGACACAAGGCAGTCTGGGCTCCCCATAATTTGTATATCTGTTTGATACACTCAAATGGATATAAGTTTGAGCAGATATGGAGATGAGCCAGGGTTTATTTCTTCAACTGGTATTTACTGAATGCTCCTGTGTGTCAGTAGCTGCTCTAGAAACTGTGATACAGCCATTAACAGATAAAGCGTTTCCCTCACAATGCATGAAAGACCGGACAGAAAATGAACATACATACAAACTATTAAATAAGAAAACAAATGAAAGTATTCCAATAGTGCTATAACTACTGGGATGAAAATCGGGCAGGAAGGGAGATAGAACCTGCTTGGTGTGGGAGACAGGGATAGCCTCTCTGAGGAAGTGACATTTGACCCGAGACCTACATGAGGAGAAGGAGACAGATGAAAATGAGGGAAGTAACAATGGCAAGTACAGAGAACTTGAGACAACTTGGCCAATTGGAGGCACAGTGACAAAGCCAATGTGGGACCACAGTGGATGAGAGGGAGGCTGCTTGGAGAAAGAGGCAGTGCTGAGGCTATAAACGGTCCTGTAGGTCATGGAAAGACATTTAGTTACTATTCTAATGACAGTGAGATGTTACTGGAGAGTTTTAAACTAGGGAATGTCATAACTGTCCAGATGTAACCAAATAGTAAAACTGTTCTTCCTGAATAACTTGGCTAAAAAGGATATTATAACTACAGATGTACATGAAGATTAGGCAGAACATGGAAGAAAGGCCTCAACTAAACTTGACCTCACATAATTATGGGAGGAAGATCAAATGGGAGCTGGGAGTGTTAAAAGATTGTATGGGGAATGACTTCTAATAATGAACAAAACGGCTATATTTTATTATGAAGAAAAATGTTATGCATCTTAAACATGCAGAAGAAATTTCTGTTCAAAAGACTTGAAAAAGCCTTAGGTGTACTAACATAAACCTTTTTTTTTTTTTTTTTGAGATGATATTTCGCTCTTGTTGCCCAGGCTGGAGTGCAATGGTACAATCTCCGCTCACTGCAAACTCCGCCTTCTGGGTTCAAGCGATTCTCCTGCCTCAGCCTCTTAAATAGTTGGGATTACAGGCCTGTGCCACCACGCCCAGCTAGTTTTGCATTTTTAGTAGAGCCGGGGTTTCTCCACATTGGTCAGGCTGGGCTCGAACTCCCGACCTCAGGTGATCTGCCCACCTCGGCCTCCCAAAGTGTTGGGATTACAGGTGTGATAAACCTTTTAAGATACAGGAAATTCATGTATTTAGAGTTTAAGTTTAATTTCCAAAGAGCTCAGACTTCTCTGTATATTATATGCTATGAAATTTTGTTTATTTTTAATTTAACCTACTTGAGTGCAAAAACACAAAGAAGCTTAAGGAATGTAAACAGGCATTTAAAATGACCATTTAAATAGATTCAAAATTAAGAATATCAGCACAGTGGTTCTTTGATATGACAACCCCTCCTCCCCGGGTGCTTAAATGAAGGGGGCAGATCTTAACCTGAAATTGAAAACACTGAAATCATGTTTCCAAGGAAAGAAGGGAAATAGGAAAAACAAAAACAAAAAGCAACAACTCATTTGGAAGCTCATGGGAGAGGCAGAGGGGGATTCATACATCTCTGGACTGGTTTGCCTTAGCAAGTGAATCATTTAGATAGGAAAAAACAGGGGGCTGACTCAGCTTGGGCAAACTCTTGCTGTCCCCTGCTGAGGTCCTCACTTGGTGCGGTCCCTGCCGCTCTACTCCGACCTTGCTGCCCTTCTCCTTTGTCACTGTGGAGAAACAGGAAGGAATGTTTGTTAGCAAGACTGACTGGGGTCACACCCAAGGCAATTTCAGATTTTTACCTCTCCCGGCCCTGGGAAGAGGTTCAAGGATCAAGGACAAGCTCCTGGTTAGAGTGAGAGGCAAGTCCAAACCTTTGAAAAATAAACTCACAACCAGCACTTGGCACAGGCCTCTGGAGTTTACCAGACGTGTGTGCTTGTGTGTGATGTTCATTAGTTCCTCTTGCCGATCTAATGAGATTTTATGTCTTATAACAGTGAGGCAATTGGAGTCTCAACAGGGGAAGGAGCTTGCCTAACACTGCAGGAGGGTAGCACTTGGATCCTGACTTTCTGACTCCTAGAATTGTGCTGTCTTCAGATAATCACATGCCTTCTTGGCAGATGTTTTTAACAAAGGAGAGAGTTGCCCAGGGTGGGGCTTTGCTGGCTCCCTTGTCATGAGCCATTCTCTCAACATTGCCTTTTAGTTGCACCACACAGTCACCTTCAATTAGCTGTGCAAATAGGCTCACTCTTATGCTACATGAACTAAAAGTGAACATGGGGAGAGAGAGAGAAGTGAAAGAGAGAGAGAAAGAGAAAGGAGGGAGGGAGGGAGAGAGAGGAGAGAAACTCGTATTATGGCATGTTCTTCGCCCCACCCCACCCCACTCCACTCCCTCTCAACAGGAAGAAAGTACCCAAAGAAAATTATCGCTATGAAGGGCATAACCAGCTAAATGGGTGTCACTTAGTTTGAAAAATCTCAAAGATGTCAATAAGCCACTCGAGACAACAAGTAACCTGTTTTTCTGTCGTCATTCCTTCTCAGTCCTTGGCTTTTGGAAGAGTAACTTTATGGAAGGAGAAGAACCTCTGTGGAGTTAAAAGGTTTATGAACTTTTCCCTCTGCAACAAATCAGTGACAGTTGTTCCATAGGCTGATGGTTTAACCTCTATCTTTCCTTTTTAAAAGCTATATGTCTCACAGTTTAGACTTGGAGTATAAGCAATAAGAATAAATATAGTCCCTTAAGTATATTCACGTAAGTTAGCTCAGGGCAATTCCAATGCAAGTATGATCTGTGATCCAACAGGGGAGTGACTCTGCTGCTGAAATTAACGTGTGATCACAGTGACCTTTGCTTTTTAGCATGCTCTAATCCTTTTGTCCACTTATATCACATGAACTGCTGAATATAGGATTCTTTAAATGGATGGGGAGATATCATGAAAATGATTAAAGAAAAAGTTCTTATTTAGGGGTGCATACCTGCCTATGTGACCATTGTCCTTTGGCAATTAGGATCTTGCTTTCAGAAAGCGTGGGCATTGGAGTCAGGCTGCTGGAGTATGAATCATTATGCTATAATTTTTTGTTTGTTTTTGCTCTGTGACATTAGGAAAGTTACATAAAATTTTATGCCTCAGTTTCTTCTTTCAATATGGGTATAATAACTGTGCCTGTCTTGTAGGATTATTATGAGGCCCAAGTGCAATAATATATAGTACACTATGCCTGTGCCTGGCATCTAGTAAGTTTACATTAAGATTACATGAAGATAATACAGATATATCTTAACATGTAATTATGATTTTTCTTATTCAAGGCCAAGCATTCCAATTTAATGGAGTTAGGCAAACACAATAAATTCATTGCTCTTTCCTTTTTATGCTACTTTCTTTGAAGAGGCAGTCAAGTTCCATTTGACTGAAACTTTTTAGCAAGGTATATTATGCTGACTTCACTCTCATGTGCCCTTGGGGCTATAATTCATCAAGCTAGAGGAGCAAAGAAGTGTGTTAGTGAAAGAGAAATGAGGAAGAACAAGGAAGAAAAAAGTCATGACCTCATTCACTGCCAGTATTTATTATATGGAACAATGACCATCCTTCAGAAGCGTTTGTTCTCTATTGCACTATAGATATGGAAGAATTATCATTACTCAATTGCTGTCTGAGTCACTTACCTGATAGAATTTGGGAGATACAGCTATTTCAGGGGACATTTGACATAAAGTGATATTTTTGGTTTAAAGCTTTCAGGATGAGTGCCAGTCTGGGTCAGAATGATTGAAAGCTGTCGCCATCTATAGGCTAGTTGTTTGTAGTAAAATATTTTCCCTCACTGCATTATGTTCTTGATGCCATTTATCAAGCAGAGTTCTTCAGTGGGCTTGAGGTTTAGCAGAAGTTAAAACAATAACCAACACCCCAAACCCAGTGGCTCTCAAATCTCAGTGAGGTGGCATAGAACCTTAGCATTAACTTGAGCTTGGGCTCAGCTAGACTTTCATATACTGTGTGATCTTGGGCACTGGTATCAACCCTTTATGAGAAAATTATCACTGAAATATGGGAAGTAAACTTTCCAGTTAGGTTGTTGTGAAGATTCAATGAGTTAGAATGATATATACATTATAATGATCTATATTTTAGATGTTTTATAAATATGATTGTGTTCATTTTATTCTTTCTTGTCTCTTTCTTCCCAGTATCTTACAAATAGCAAGTTGAACATTGTGGGTTTCATTAACTATTGAGGACTTTGAAGCTTTCTGCTACATGGAGGCTAGGGCCAGTGTCTAGATTTATACTTTGCAGCATACTGGTCAGCTGTTTTTGCAAATCAGGTTAAATAATTTTTAAATGAGGCTGAGAGCATGGGAGATATTAATGTAAGTTTCTTAATGAGCTACTGCATATGCAAGTGCTTTATAAAGTGTCAAGGGCTCCAGGATAATATGATATTATTGTCACTGATGTAAGCACTTCTACCTTCTTCTTCTCCTTTTACAGGTTAGGAAATTGAAACACAAAAAGATCAAAAGTGATTTGACCAAGCATATAGATCAAAGCTGTGGCAAAACCAGGAATGGAACATATATATCTCTACTCATGGTTTAAAACAAAAATAAAACCTTGTTTCAAAAATATTAAAAAGTCATAAGAAAGGTAAACATGTGGATAAACAAAATAAAAAAATAAAAGTTATCCAGTAATAACATATTGGTATACATCTTTCTTTCTGGGATGTGCAAAACAATGCACATGGAATGTATTGGTTACAAAAAAAGAGGAAATAGCCATTTACCTTACGCAAACTAACCTGGAGATAAATGTGAGATACTCTCCTACAGGACTGATGATGGCAAGGGTGATGAGTACATGGGTAGAGATTGTTCAAAAAGAAACACAAGACACATTCTCTTTAAGGGTTCTGATGCTTTGCTCAGTTATTTTTATTCTTTTAAAAATAAAAAAACTGTACAAAATTCATAGGGTATATAGTGGTGCTTTGCTATATATAATGTATAGTGATCAGATTAGGGTAATTAGCATATCCAGTCATCCTCTAGTGGTATAGAACACCAGAAATTATTCTTTCTATCCTTCCCTTTCCCTTCCTTTTCTTAGCTCCTAGGATCACTTGTTCTACTTTTTACTTCTATGAGATTAACTTTTTTTTTTAAAAAAAGACATTTATTCAGTGTCACCATCAGATTATTACATTTAGCAATCAATAGCATGGGTGCAAAAAAAAATCTACATTAAAACCCTTTGTTGGAATGCCGCTTTCCACAGAACAGAAACTAAAGTAACCTGTTATACAATTAGTCACAAATACAGTCCTTGAGTTTTTTGCCCATACACATGCGTATTTGTTTAAATCATGTCTTCTTAATAGCAGCTAGGCCCAGCCACCACTGTGCTTGGCTGAGTTCACAAATCTGTTGTAACCTGTAGCTTCCCTGTCACTTCTCTGGCTCTCCTCTCCTGCTCAGCTTTGTTTCCTAATTAAAATCTTCTGCCACTGCCATAGCTACTGCTGCTACTGGAACCGCCATAGCCACCTTGCCTTCATGGTTTGGCAAAGTATTGGCTGCCACCACCATAGGGGCCAGAGCTTCTGCCTCCAAGGTTTCCTCCCTTCATGGTTCCAAAATTTGAAGACTGATTGTTGTAATTCCCAAAATCATTGTAGCTTTCACCACCTCCAAAATTGCTTCCATCATTACCAAATCCATTATAGCCAACCCACTGCCACCATATCCACCACCACCACAGCTGCCACCAAAGCCACCATGACCACTGAAGTTTCCTCCATGACCAAGGTTGTCATTCCCACCAAAACTACTTCCACGACCACCACCAAAGTTTCCAGAGCCACGTTGTCCTCGTTGGCTGGATGAAGCACTAGCCATCTCTTGCTTTGACAGGGCTTTCCTAACTTCATAGCCATGACCATCCACAGTATGGTATTTCTGAATGACAGTCTTATCCACAGAGTCATGGGCATCAAAGGTTAAAAGGGCAAAGCCCCTTTTCTTGCCATGGCCTTGGTCAGTCATGATTTCAATCACTTCAATTTTTCCGTACTGTTCAAAATAATCTCTTAGGTGATGTTCTTCAGCGTCTTCTTTAATGCCACCAACAATTTTTTTTTCACAGTTGAGTGGGCACTTGGTCATTGAGAATCTTCTCTTGAGACAGCTCTCTTTGGTTCCACAACACTTCCATCCACTTTGTGTGGCCTTGCATTCGTGGCTGCATCCGTCTCCTCCACAGTGGCATATGTGATGAACCCAAAGCCCCTGGAGTGCTTGGTGTTTGGATCTCTCATTACCACACAGTCCGTGAGCATTCCCATTGGTCAAAATGGCTCCTCAAGCTCTCATTGTTTGTTTCAAAGCTCAACCCTGCAATGAAGAGCTTCCTCAGCTGTTTGGGCTCTTTAGGAGACTCTGACTTAGAATGATTGTTTAGTTGTTTAGATTGGCTGCTTCTTCGGTGGTGTCCATGGGCAGAAAAGAGCAAACTGAAGAACTTATCTTGAGATTAAATTTTTTTTTAGGTTCTGTTGGTGAGTGAGAACATGTTGTGTTTAATAGGAAATTTCTGTTACTGGCTTATTTCACTTAACACAATGTCCTCCAAGAGCATCCATCCAGGATTTTATTGCCTTTTATGGCTTAATCATATTTCATTGTGTATATACACCATGTTTTATTTTTCCATTCATTTGTTGTTGGATGCCTGGGTTGATTCCATATCTTGATTATTATAAATAGTACTGCAATAAACATGGTCTGTAGATGTCTCTTTGATACAATGATTTTCTTTCCTTTGGATAAATTGCTAGTAATTGGATTGCTGGATCATACCATAGTTCTATTCATAGTTTTTTGAGGAAGCTCCATTCTGTCCTCCATAGTGGTTGTACTAGTTTACATTCCCACCAGCAGTATATGAGAGTTCCCTTTTCTCCACATCCCTGCCAGAATTTGTTATTTTGTTTGTCTTTTTGATAATGGCCATCCTAACTGGTGTGAGATGATACCTCATTGTGGCTTCAATTAGCATTTCCCTGATGATTAGTGATATTGAGCATTTTTTTCATATATTTATTGGCCATTTGTTTATATTCTTTTGAGAAATGTCTGTTCAGATCATTTGCCTACTCTTTAATCAGATATATATATATATATATATATTTTTTTTTTTTTTACTGTTGAGGTGTTTGAGTTTCTTATATATATGAGTAGTTTGCAAATATTTTCTTCCTTGATGTAGTTTGTATTTTCACTCTGTCGATTACTTCCTTTGCTGTACAAAAGGTTTTTGGATTGATATAGTCCCACTTGTTGATTTTTGGTTGTGTTGCCTATGTTTTTAAGGTATTATTCAGAAAATTTTTGCCCAGACCAATTTCCTGAAGCATTTCTTCTATGTTTTCTTTTAGTAATTCTATTTTTTTAGATCTTACATTTAGGTTTTTGATCCATTTTGCAATGATATTTATATAGGGTGAGAGATGGGAATCTAGTTTCATTCTTCCATATATAGATATCCAGTTTTCCCAGCATCATTCATTGGTGAGACGGTCTTTTACCTACTTAGTGTTCTTGATTGTCAAAAATCAGGTGGTTGTAGCTATGTGGATTAATTTCTGAGTTCTCTATTCTGTTCTGTTGATCTATCTTTGTCTGTTTTTATACTAGTAACATGCTATTTTGGTTACTACAGCTTTGTAGTGTACTTTGATATCTGGTAATGTGATAACTCCAGCTTCATTCTTTTTGCTAAGGATTGCTTTGGTTGTTCGGGTCTTTTGCGGTTCCATATAAATTTTAGGATTTTTTTTCTATTTCTGTGAAGAATGTCATTGGTATTTTAATAGGAATTGCATTGAATCTATAGGTTGCTTTGGGCATCAGATATCTTTTTATTTGTTTATGTCCTCTTCAGTTTTTTTCATCAGTGTTTTGTAGTTTTACTTGGAGAGGTATTTCATCTCCTTGGTTACATTTATTCCTTGGTATTTTATTGTTTTTCTAGCTATTGTAAATGGGATTACCTTCTTAATTGCTTTTTCAGTTCGTTTGTTGTTCATATGTAGAAATACTACTGAATTTTGTATACTGATATTGGATTCTGCAACTTTACAGAAGTTGTTATCATCTCTGAGTTTTTTGGTGGGGTCATTAGATTTTTCTATATATAAAATCACGTCATCTGCTAACAGGGACAATTTGGCTCCTCCTTCCCAATTTAGTTGTCTTTTTGCCTAATTGCTTGGGCTAGGACTTCTAAAACTGTGTTGAATAAAAAAGAATGGTAAAAGTGGGCATTCTTTTCTTTTTTTAGTTCTTAGAGGAAATGCTAGTGTAGCTGAGGAGAGAAATGAAAACATAGTAAAAACTTCAGTAGAATTTGAGGAGAGATGAGTTTTCACCAAAGGAGGTGAGTGATGGAACTGAGGGAGGTCTTGAGAGGTAAGAGAGGCCAAAATGCTAGCAGGTGCTATTAGTAGGATGTTCAGGGATCCAGAAGTAATGATGAATGAGAAGATGGATTTAAAAACCCTGAAGCTGTTTAGCTTCAAGAAGAAGAGAGTCAGAGAGAAACGAGTGCTTACTTTTAATGTTTTGAAGGCTGTTATGTGGCAAAGAGATTAGATTAATTTGTTCTTCTAAAGGACAGAAGTAGGACAAATGGATGCATATAGAGTAAGGAAGATCTAAAACAAATGGAAAAGAACCTTCTAAAATCAACTACAATGACAGTAAAAAAAAAAACAAAACAAAACAAAAAAAAAACACCTAAACACCTAAAGGACTATTTTTACAATTCTGTAGTTCTTGGTCACTATTGATAGACGTGTAAGCAGAAGCTGAACAACCATTTACTAAAAATGTAAATAGAAACAAAGCAAATTTCAGACAATAAATATTATATTAGTTCACATTTTGTAAAACTTATTTATGTATCATATGCATAGACAAATACACCATACTGATGAACATTTGCCTTGTATAATCATTTTTTCAGTTGTTTATGAAGATATATTATTCAAACAATTTAGAACAATGTGCATTTAAAAAAAATTTTTTTAAGGTTAGGAAGATTAATTACATTTTATGAGGTCACAACTAAAAGCCAAGATTTTAATCAATTTCTCTTTAAAGTCTGGCCTTTTTTTAGGAAAGTAAAATCCCACCTTTTAAGGGGATTAGGACAGGAATGGATAGACAAAATGTGGAGATAGTAGGTACAGAATATAAAGTTTCAAGAGATTGGAAGCTTCTAAAATAGCAAACAGCCAATTTGTAGAGTGCCACTGGAAAGTGACAAACAGACCAATTAAGTTAGTTTGAACTGATTTGAAACCAGAGAGGGCTATGGGACAAGTCAGGCTATGGTCATTCTGGTAAGCAGCAGATGCAGAATCAAGACAGAGTTGTTTCCCCTTCTCTCTCTCTCGCTCTCTCTTTAATTTTAAAGCCATTTATAACAAACATATATTATGCTTATTTCTGTTTTTAAAATTTCTTTTAGTAATTTCTCATCACTTAACAATGTCTTTTTTTTTAATCTAAATTTTCTCTTGTTATTTTAGTTAAGTGAGCATTCATATTTATTATGTGGAACTAGAGGTTGTCCTGGCTACTTGGGTACAGTGTGGAGTCTGGCCATGTTAGGGCCAGAAGTGGTCTCAGCTAAGTTAGGGTGTGATACCATTATTTACACAAGTGTAGCCTGCCTTCAAGAAAGAGTGAGGTGTTTTATGATCATGGGCTTTATGAGTTATAGCTATAAAACAGTCAATCTTTTAAAGCAAACACACTACAATGTCTACATCCAAATGAGATTTGTCCTTCAGGGCTGTGACCTTGGGAAACTTTTCACACATACTAGCAGAAAACATATTTAAACTCTTCACTGAAAATATCATTCAGACCTAGTTTCTCTCTCTCCTTCTCTGTCACATGTGCATGTGTGCATATACACACACAAATATGCTCACATTATATTTTTGTGTGTGTGACAGAGTCTCCACTCTGTTGTCAGGCTGGAGTGCAGTGGCATGATCTTGGCTCACTGCAGCCTCTGCCTCCTGGTTTCAAGCCTCAGCTCCCAAGTAGCTGGAACTACAGGTGCACGCCACTGTGCCTAGCTAGTTTTTTGTATTTTAGTGGAGACGGAGTTTCACCATGTTGGCTAGGATGGTCTCAATCTCCTGACCTTGGCCTCCCAAAGTGCTGGGATTACAGGCATGATGCTCACATTATTTGAAAATTCACCTTATTTTTAATCAAAACCATTTTATCTTGCTAGATAACCAATTTTATTTTTTAGATGATTTGGCTACAAATACCTTTGGCTGTCAGAAAAATCAAATCTATCGTTAAAAGACACTGTTACCACTGAAGAGGTAAAAAAAGAATGGGCTACTGACTCTGAAGTTCATACCCAAAGTAGAGCTGCAAAGATATTTGGAATACTGGTAGTATCTACTAAAGAATGACCTTCCAAGATGCTATTTTGAAGAAACATTTAAATGTAGAATTATTGAAATATTTATAAAATATAAATTAAGCAACTCTGTTTCATATTCCAACTTTTGTATGGCACTTCTTAGGCTATCATTTCATTCCAAATTTATGGTCACTACCCTACTGTGATTCCTCATACTAACTCTGTGATCAACAGTTCAAAAGCAGCTACTCACAGAGATAAGCTGGATATATGGTAAATGCTGTGGTGACAAAAGTATGCAGAAGCAGTCACATTTATACAGTATTAGAGGAAATGTAATTTGGACAAACATTTTAGAAGATTAAGTTGAGAATGTCAAAAATGAAAATGCACTTTCTGTTTTATTTAGCAATTATGAGCCCTTTGGTTTATAGATATGCTCACAAATATATACAAACATATATGCACAATTATGTTCATTGTGGTATTGTACTAGGAAAATACTAAAAACAAACTAAATATTCATCAATAGGGAAATTGTTCAATAAATTATATCTAAAAAAAGAATAACATGAAACAACTGAAAAAATAAAATAGTTGGTATATGCAGATATTTCAAGATCTGCCAGACATACTGTTAAATGAAAAAGCTAGATATAAAACTGTTTATAGTTCCCTTCTTACTCTAGCCAAAGAAAATTCAGAAAAAACTATTTACAGTTGATCTTTGAATAATGCAGCAGTTAGGAGCACCAACTTCCTGCATAGTCAAAAATCTGCATGTAACTTTTGACTCCCCAATACTTTACTAATAGTCTACTGTTGACTAGAAGCCTTGCCAACAATGTAAACAGTTGATTAACACTCGAAAAGGAGGGGTTGGTCTTTTTCAAGGATTCACTTACAGGTGGCTTTTCTTTCTCCTTTGCCACTGTCTCAGAGGTGGCAAAGGTGAAAGAAAAGCCACTTATAAGTGAATCCTTGCATTTCAAACCTATGTTTTCCCAGGGCAACCGTACATCTATGTGCATGTTCATGATAAATATGTAAAAGGGTATGTAAGAAAATGCGATAGTAGTTTCCTTTATGGAATAAAATGAGAGGTCTATTATAGGTGAGAAAATTTTTTATTATATATTCTCTTCTAGGTTTTTTGTCATGTATATGTATTCTTTTCAAAATAATAAAAACAATAAAAAGGTTAAAGTATACAAAGGCGAATGCATTGACTAAGATGTAGTTGAGAGCAAAGTTTGCTGTCTTTCAAAAGAGGTAAACTGAGCTTTTCCTTTTGTTCTTTGGGTATGCTTGAATGAGGATGGAGTGAGTGAATTCTAAGGAGTATAAGGAACAGTGATTAAATTAGAATGTGGGGAAGTCTCATAAGCTTATTTGTAGGTGAGGTATTAAGACTAGAAGAATGACATTCTGCATCAAATCTTTTATATTGTTTGATCTCTTTTACTTAAAAACAAAACAAGATACTTTTTTTTTGTCGTTTGACATATGACCAATTAGTAGACAGCTGTGGCTAAATGTTTTCTTTAAAAGCAAAGTAAGTATGCCTAGATGCATTGCCACTTGGTAATTTTTAATGATGAATTAGTTACAATAAATTTCTTCCCTTTCTCACAGCTGGTGAATTGGAAAGATATTAAGTTTACAAGAGCTTGAATGAGGAAGAGACAGTCATTGTTTAACAAAGAAGGATGGTTAGGGTGAGGATTTTTGTGTTTTTGGAGGAGAACTTTGCAGACAATCAGTGTTTTCTACCTGTGTCCACTGAGGATCGTGGGGCAGGGGAAAAGCAGAGCAGGGATGAAAATGAGGAAGAGAGATAGGAGGAGCCCAGATAACAACTTTGACTTAACAAGGATGATTACTAGAAGGGAAAGATTGTGGGTTTGTTGTATGAGATGTTGAACCATGAAAACTCTAATTGTAGAACACACTTCAAACTGAATTGGGTTAGCTTCCAGTAGCAGAAGCCCTTTGTCTGCTTCTCTAGTACTGAAGTGAATGCCATTTTCTCAATGTAAAGAAAGTAGAATGGTGAAATAAAAGTGTGGGTTCCAGGGTCAGACACAACTGGGTGCCTAAAAAGGGTAAGGATGCTACAACTGGTTAGCCCTGTGCAAATTATGAATGTCTCATTCCTCTCATCTGGAAAATGCTGATCATACTAACTCATGAGATGTGTGTATAGACTAGATATAATATCAGAAAATTTCTGACATGTATGCATTGTATTGGATCAATATATATTTTGCAATAAATGATCAACTTTTTATTAATGAAGTTGCTACTTGTTTCACAATATGGAATTGTTTATTTCTAATTAACTAGTATTGTCATTATTATTGTTGCTGTTATACTGCTACTGCTGCTGCTATTACTCTTCATGAAGTACCTAATACACTCCAAGTCTTGCTCTAGGGGTTGTATATGAAGTATTTCTAAACCTAAAAACTGTCTGAAGATGGCTCAGTCTAGCCCATTTTATAGATGAAGACTAAAGCCCAGAGAATTGAAATAAGGAGTAAAGTTGAGATTTGACTTTGTCTTCCAAAACTAGAAGCATAAAGCGATGGACCAGGTTCCAAAGTGACAGGGAAGGGCATTAGTTTGGCCCATAGGCTGCAGAGCGTTTGACCACAGAGCTCTATATACTCCAGTGGTGAATTATGTTTGGCAGTGTGGCAGACTATATGGCTAGGGCATCGTTAGACATGAGCTGGAGAGAGGCAGATATATGGCTACTGGACTGAGTAGAGAAATGCCATGGAAAGGAGGAAGAAGAGCCTGAGAGTTAGAGCAACTTCACTTGCGGGGAGACAAACTTATGAGGAGATAAGCTTCACTTCAATTATGGGGATATAACTTCACTTATGGGGAGATAAGCTTCACTTAACGGGAGACAAGTAAGGGAGGAGGGATTTCTTGAGGATGTGGAATATACCTGGTACTTTCATTGTTCTTATTCCTTATTCCTTATTCTTTATTCTTTTCATTATTTTACCTAGGTTAGATGTCAAATACTTCCTGCCTTTAGTCAGACTTCCTTTTCTAATTATCAGACTAAACACTAAGATTTCATTTGTAGATATAATCATTAGAAAATTTTGTTAAAATTTCCAAGAAGTGTTCCCTGTGTTTATCATCATGTTCCCTGCCCTTATTACTTCACAGTTTGATCTGGAATTACTCCAATGAATCTTGGATTTTCAGGAGATAAATTGTGCTCAGTGTACATGAGAAGAGAAAGTTTAGAAAGCAGAGGGCTTCCCTGTCTAGTTTCTAGCTCAGAAAAGCAAACATATTCTACTTTCATATGTATCACAACTGGAGCTGAGTTGACTTTAAAATCAGATAATTTTTCTCTTTTATCCCTAATAAATAATGGTGCTTAGAGCAATGAGTGTTGCTGGTAACAGATTCCACCAATGGGTGTGGTGTAAAGTTGAGCATTTGCGGACTGTGCAGCTTCTGCTATTGTCTACAGCATTTCCTCCCTTGTCTCGGAGGCTCATACTTTCTCAGGCATGGACACTTTTAAGTCCAGATAAATGTCTGGGTTTTCTTTCTCCAAGGATAGGAAAGTGGGGGTCGATGGAGTGGTGGTGGTAGTTGTGGAGTTGTCTTCCTGGCAGGGATTTCACTGTCGGGGAAAGTCTGTCTTTAAAAAAGAAATGTAAACTGGGCAAGTAGTCTCATCAGTTAAATGATTTCCTTGTTGATGTAAGGTGAGGAAAAGGAGAATAACTTCTGGGAAAAGAAACTAATACAAAGGAAGAAAAAAATAAGGGCTGGACATTGAGGAAGACTTATGAGACAGATAAAATATAAAGGCAGATAATTTGTTTTTCATTTTGGCATGGGGACAGTAAAAAAATTTTTTTCTACTAAACCAATAAAGCCCATGTGTTTTTTTCTTCTCTGGCAACACCAATTATACTGAGCCTCTAAATAAAGAAAGTCAACTTCCACAAGCGTTCTAAATCCCACCTTGTAGTGAGAGTCCTGAAAATTGCAACAGCTAGAGTCAATACTAACACTGTACGCATAAGAGGTGGTATCTCAAATAGGATTAAGGACCGCTCTGGGCATCTTCTGTTATTGATATTGTTTCTCTGTAAATATTGTTTGGTATCACATTAGACAAAATTGCAGGTCATCTTTGAGAAAAACTTAAACAATAGAAAAAAATGTATAGCTGCATGTTTAATTTGCATATAACAAAGCCACAGAATGCTTTAGATACTTACAGCAGCCTGTCCTTTACTCCAACCCGTTAGTATTATGGTAAATGTAGTCTGGGGAAGTGCTCGATCTGGGCTGCTCAGTTTGTGGTTTTGTTTCTATCATTCGGGTTTTGAGTCACCTGCTGATTGTGTCAGTGTCAGAGCGCTGGGTCACATCCTGCATTGTCCAGGTTTTATTGGTCATTTTCTTAAGTTAAAGCTGATTTTCCACTTAAAAAGAATTTTGTCTCCTTCTGCAATTCTTCAAAGTCTAGCACCTCAAATGAAGACTCTAAACTATATGTATATGTATTGTGCAGGCTATCTATCTTCTTAGCTTTGAATCCTCTAGATACGCTATATGCCAGAGGTGTGATTCCTCTGTTATTTAAGAGTGATTTGCAGATTGTCTTGGCCAATGTGCCTGCCCAGGTTGTTTGTAACTCAGGGTGTAATGGGAAATGGTTTAGAGACATTTGTAGCTTTTGATAGAAAAAAAATTAGTGTCCTTCTAAGAGTTATACAGTCCTTGAAGTCTTTTAGGCTATTCCTAAGTCCCACGTTGCCTCCATACCGACTATTTAGCCACATTCAACACCATCCTCTTGCTGTTTTGTTAAGATTTGACTGTTGTTGTTTTTTTCAAAGTATAAATGTGTGATCACATACATACAGAGAGACAATGATGTGTAACTCATAAATGTGAAAAGTAAAATTTAGAATTTTAATTGAAGAAAAATCGGGATTATTCATAAAAATCTAGTAAGATATTTCTAAAAGTGGAAATTAATGCAGAAAATTGATTTGTAATTACTTACTAAATGCCAGGAACATTTTACCTGCATTTTCTTGTTTAAACAACTTTGAGAGATAGAGATGTCTTATCTTATAGATGAGGCAACTGGGGTTCTAAAATGTGAAATAACTTGCAAAGGCTGTGGTTAAGTGCCTAATGGCACATGGAGTATCTGCCTTAGGTATTATAGCTCTGTGAGAAATGGAAATTCAAGGAAGCACATTGGTTATTTTTCAATTATCCACATAAATGCTTTGGAATGGGGCATGGATTATTAAAGATGTAAGATAAATAAAAAGTGTTTATATTTGATTTCGGAGTGTATCTTACTTATGTTTGTCTAGAGGTGTGTCTATTCTGGCTATTCTCTTTAAAGGAGCCATTCTAATTTAACCAGATCCTGTTGGAGCTGTTTTCTTGTTCTACCAACCTTCAGCCACCTCTCTGTCTTTCATATTACTTATTGGCAGGGTTTCAAAAGGTTTTAGTCCTTACTTAATATAAATATACATTTACAATATTGACAAAGTTTCAGTTAAGCAGATGAAATTCTAAGAGTTAAGCTGGGATTTTCCAAAATAATCCTGTTAACAGACTTGAAAGCACTCAATTCTGTCTAATGAAGACATTAGAACACCATAACCTTTCTGGCTCATTTTCTTTGTCAACGATGGTTCTTGCCCTATCAACAGCTCACCTCCAGCTTTTGTTTTCCCATGATAGTAAGACTATTACCCTCCTCCCCGATCTGTCTTCCAGACCCTTATACCCAAGATTGGAAAGGTTTTTGACTCTAATATTGTTCTCAGAACAAATTTTGAGAAGTAATTATAAGGTTTTCCGGCCTGGTGCTGTGGCTTACTCCTGAAATCTCAGCACTTTGGGAAGTTGAGGCAGATAGATCACCTGAGGTCAGGAGTTCAAGACTAGCCTGGCCAATATGGCAAAACCCCGTCTCTACTAAAAACACAAAAATTAGTTAGGCATGGTGGTGGGTGACTGTAAATCCAGCTACTCAGGAGGCTGAGGCAAGAGAATCACTTGAATTCAGGAGCTGGAGGTTGCAGGGAGCCAAGATCATACCACTGCATTCTAGCCTGGATGACAACAGCAAAACTCCATTTCAAAAAAACAAAACAAAGCAAAAAAGAGATAAGGTTTTCCTTAAGAGCACTAATCCAGTACGTGGCAGTACATGGCACAGGTGCCTGTATTCATGCATGCCACACAGGAAGAGAAAATACTTGTCTTAATTTGTTCATAAATTCAGAATCCTGCCCCTTTACTTAACTTGTATAAACCTGGCATACTGTTATCTGAAAACTCAATCTATTAGAAAAGCTAAGCACAGTGATTTTCCCATCCTGATTACCTGGTACTGTTTTTTATTTCAATGCTTCTATTTCTTTGCCGTATAAATACATGTGATTTGCCAGATCATTTGTCCTGATTTTAGTTGAAACATTGCAGTCATCATACTTGCAGAATAATACAAAATAATATAAAATATATTGCCTTTGTACTAAACAAAAGTACCTCTCTGTTGGTAAAATAACAAACATAAAAAATTAGTGATATTTATTGTGTGTTCACTCTCTACTAGCACTGTATTGAGTGCTTTACCTGCATTGCCTCATTTTTTCCTCACAATGTCCCTGTTAGGTAAATTCTGTTATAATTCCCATTTTACAGATGGGGCTATTGAGCCTTGATGAGGTTAGTTAACCTGCTTCATGGTAGTAAAAGCAGAGCTTGGATTTGAGCACAGCATGAATGACTCCAGAACTTACACACACACACACACACACACACACACACACAAAGAGTGAGAGCGAGAATGAGAATGTGAGAGAGAGAGAGAGAGAGAGAGAGAGAGAGAGAGAGAGAGAGAGAGAGAGAGAGAGAGAGAGAAACAACTGCTGAACACAGACCCAAGGCAAAATATTCTTGAGTAGAGGAACAATGTGAGTGAAGCTATATGCTGGCTAGGGTTAATCAGGATGGGTTCACTGGGCAAGACCAGGTTGTGTGAGGAGAAGAAGAATGGTCAGTGGACTAGGTAGATACAGGTAGTGGACTAGGTAAATAAAGGTGGAATTCAAGCAGCCACTTTAGGCTTCAAATCACTTTAGGAGAAGTGGTGGTCTATTGCTTTGCCTTTTGGTAGCAACTTGGTTATCATACAATTTAGTGGGATTCTATCCAACACACTGTTTTAAGGATACCCATCTCCCCAGATTAGAACTGAGTTCTAACTTCCTTTTCCAATGGTATGATCTGAGAAGTTTCTTTCATGTTGCACTTTTCTTTCTAAAGAGTTGACACTGATTGAGAGAAGTGAAACCCACCTATGCTTCTGATTTTGGTGACTAATATTAACTGTCATGTATTACTAATAATAAATACCCATTTTTAAAGTCTTGTTGGAAAGCACCTTAGGTGTGTATATAAAGATATTAACCTTGAAAGTATGAAGGTGTCCTCTATAGTTAGTCCTATGATAACTTAAAATTTATCATGTACTTGACTCATTTGATAAAGGTTGTCTACTATGGTTTTATTGGAAAGATAACTTATCTTTTCTTAAGGTACATATTACCTTGGTACCAGGAAACTTGAAACCAAGGTAAAAAAATTTAAAAAAATGTCTAAATAGAAACTGTCATATATAATTGCATTTTTGCAATTGTATGTGACAATTGATTCATGTTTTGAAATATATTCTAGAATACAGAAAGTACCATGTTTTAAATTTACCAAGCTCTCTATTAATACCTGTTTACCATAAAATTTTGGTCCTTTTTAAAAAATTCATTTGGAATTTATTTATTTATTTTATTATACATCTTTTTTTGTACTTTAGGTTCTGGGGTAATGTGTAGATCATACAGGATTGTTGCATAGATACGCACATGGCAATGTGGTTTGCTGCCTCCATCCCCCCATCACCTACATCTGGCGTTTCTCCCCATGTTATCCCTCCCCAACCTCCCTACCTCCCCGCTGTCCCTTCCTTGGCACCCCCCAACACACTCCAGTATGTAATGCTCCCCTCCCTGTGTCCATGTGTTCTCATTGTTCGACACCCGCTTATGAGTGAGAACATGTGGTGTTTGATTCTCTGTTCTTGTGTCAGTTTTCTGAGAATGATGGTTTCCAGATTCATCCATGTCCCTACAAAGGACACAAACTCATCATTTTTTATGGCTGAAAAGTATTCCATGGTGTATATGTGCCACATTTTCCGTGTCCAATCTATTGTTGATGGGCATTTGGGTTGGTTTCAGGTCTTTGTTACTGTAAATAGTGCAGCTATGAACATATGTGTGCATTTGTCTTTATAATAGGATGATTTATAATCCTTTGGGTATGTACCCAGTAGTGAGATTGCTGGGTCAAATGAAATTTCTATTTCTAGGTCCTTGAGGAAGCACCACACTGTCTTGTACAATGGTTGAACTAGTTACATTCCCACCAACAGTGTAAAAGTATTCCTATTTCTCCACATCCTCTGCAGCATCTGTCTTCTCCAGATTTTTTTAATGATCGTCATTCTAACTGGTGTGAGATAGTATCTCAATGTAGTTTTGATTTGCATTCTTCTAATAATCAGTGATTATGAGCATTTTTTCATATGTTTGTTGGCCTCATATATGTCTTATTTGAAAAGTGTCTGTTTATATTCTCCCACTTTTGGATGGGTTTGTTTATTTTTTTTCTTGTAAATCTGTTTTAGATCTTTATAGATTCTGGATATTAGCCCTTTGTCAGATGGGTAGATTGCAAAAAGTTTTTTCCCATTCTGTTGGTTGTCAGTTCACTCTAATGATTGTTTCTTTTACTGTACAGAAGCTCTGGTGTTTAATTAGGTCCCATTTGTCTATTTTGGCTTTTGTTGCCAATGCTTTCGGTGTTTTAGTCATGAAGTCCTTGCTTATCCCTATGTCCTGAATGGTTTTGCCTAGGTTTTCTTCTAGGGTTTTTATGGTGTTAGGTCTTGTGTTTAAGTCTTTAATATATCTGGAGTTAATTATAGTGTAAGGTGTTAGGAAGGGGCCCAGTTTCCACTTTCTGCACACTGCTAGGCAGTTTTCCCAACACCACTTATTAAACAGGGAATCCTCTCCCCATTGCTTGTTTTTGTCAGGTTTGTCAAAGATCAGATTGTTGTAGATGTGTGGAGTTGCCTCCAGGGCCTCTGTTCTGTTCCATTGGTCTATATCTCTGTTTTGTTACAAGTACCATGCTATTTAGATTACTGTAGCCTTGTAGTATAGTTTGAAATCAGGTAGCGTGATGCCTCCAGCTTTGTTCTTTTTGCTTAGGATAGTCTTGGCTATGCAGGCTCTCTTTTGGTTCCATATGAAGTTTAGAGTGGTTTTTTCCAGTTCTGTGAATAAGATCATTGGTAGTCTGATGGGGTTAGCATTGAATCTATAAATTACTTTGGGCAGTAAGGCCATTTTCATGATATTGACTATTCCCAACCCAGTGAGCATGGAATGTTTTCCCACCTGTTTGTGTCCTTTCTTATTTCCTTGAGCAGTGCTTTGTAGTTCTCTTTGAAGAGGTCCTTCACATCTTTTGTTAGTTGTATTTCTAGGTATTTTATTCTCTTTTTAGCAATTGTGAATGGGAGTTTGCTCATGATTTGATTCTCTGTTAGTCTGTTTAGTCTATTATTGGTGTATAGAAATGTTTGTGATCTCTGCACATTAATTTTGTGTCCTGAGACTTTGCTGAAGTTGCTTATCAGTTTAAGAAGATTTTGGGCTGAGATGATAGGGTCTTCTAAATATACAATCATGTCCTTTGCAAGCAGAGACAATTCGAATTCCTCTTTCCTTAATTGAATACGCTTTATTTTTTTTTCTTGCCGAATTGCTCTGGCAAGGACTTCCAATACTATGTTGAACAGGAGTGGTGAGAGAGGGCATCCTTGTCTAGTGCCAGATTTCAAAGGGAATGCTTCCAGTTTTTGCTCATTCAGTATGATATTAGCTGTAGGTTTGTCATAAATAGCTTTTATTGTTTTGAGATATGTTCCTTTGATACCTGGTTTATTGAGAGTTTTTAGCATAAAGGGCTGTTGAATTTTGTCAAAGCCTTTTTCTGTGTTGATTGAGATAATCATGTTTTTGTCTTTGGTTCTGTTTATGTGGTGGATTACCTTTATAGACTTGCATATGTTGAACCAGCTTTGCATCCCTGGAATGAAGCCTACTTGATCATGGTGGATAAGCTTTTTGATGTGCTGTTGCATTCTGTTTGCCAGTATTTTATTGAAGATTTTTGCATCTATGTTCATCATGGATATTAGCCTGAAGTTTTCTTTTCTTGTTGAGTCTCTGCCAGGTTGTGATATCAAGATGATGTTGATGTCATAAAATGATTTGGGAAAGGATTCCCTCTTTTTGGATTGTTTGGAAAAGTTTCAGAAGGAGTGGTACTAGCTCCTTTTTGTATGTCTTGTAGAATTCAGCTGTGAACCTGATTGGACCTGGACTTTTTTGGTTGCTAGGCTCTTAATTGCTGCCTCAACTTCAGCCCTTGTTATTGTTCTATTCAGGGTTTCAACTTCTTCCTGGTTTAGGCTTGGGAGGGTGAAAATGTCCAGGAATTTATCCATTTATTCCAGGTTTACTGGTTTATGTGCATAGAGTTGTTTGTAGTAATCTCTGAATGTAGTTTGTCTTTCTGTGGAATTAATGGTGATATCACCTTTATCACTTTTTATTGCATCTATTTGTTCTTCTCCCTTTTCTTTTTTATTAATCTGGCTAGCAGTCTATTTTCTTCATCTTTTCAGAAAACCAGCTCCTGGATTTATTGATTCTTTGAAGGGTTTTTTGTGTCTGTCTCCTTCAGTTCTGCTCCGATCTTAGTTATTTCTTGTCTTCTGCTAGCTTTTGAGTTTTTTTGATCTTCCTCCTCTAGCTCTTTCAATTTTGATGATAGAGTGTCAATTTTGAATCTTTCCTCACTTCTCACTTGGGCATTTATTGCTATAAATTTCCCTCTAGACACCGCTTTCAATGTCTCCCACAGATTCTGGTATATTGTGTCTTTGTTCTTGTGGGTTTCAAAGAACATCTTTATTTCTTCCTTCATTTCATTTTTTATCCAGTCAACATTCAGGAGCCAGTTGCTCAGTTTCCATGAAGCTGTGCAGTTCTGAGTTAGTTTCTTAATTCTGAGTTCTAATGTTATTGCCCTGTGGTCTGAGAGACTGTTTGTTATGATTTATGTTCTTTTGCATTTGTTGAGGATTGATTTATTTCCAATTATGTGGTCAGTTTTAGAGTAAGTACAATGTGGTGCTGAGAAGATTGTATATTCTGTGGATTTGGGGTGGAGATTTCTGTATATGTCTATTAAGTCCACTCGGTCCAGATCTGAGTTCAAGTCCTGGATATCCTTGTTGATTTTCTGTCTCGTTGATCTGTCTAATATTGACAGTGGAGTGTTAAAGTCTCCCACTATTATTGTGTGGGAGGCTAAGTCTCTTTGTAGGTCATTGAGAACTTACTCTATGTACCTGGGTGCTCCTGTATCGGATGTGGATATATTTAGCATAGTTAAGTCTTTTGATGCATTGATCATTTTACCATTATGTAATGCCCTTCTTTGTCTCTTGTGATCTTTGTTGGTTTAAAGTCCATTTTATCAGAGACTAGGAATGCAACTCCTGCTTTTTTTTCTCTCTATTTGCTTGATAAATCTTCCTCCATCCCTTTATTTTGAGCCTATGTGTGTCCTTGCACATGAGATGGGTTTCTTGGACACAGCACACCAATGGTTTTTGACTTTTTATCCAATTTTCTAGTCTGTGTCTTTTGATTGGGGCATTTAGCCCAATTTAAGGTAAATGTTGTTATGTGTGAATTTGATCCTGCCATTTTGATGCTAGCTGGATATTCTGCCCATTAGTTGATGCATTTTTTTCATTGTGTCGATGGTCTTTACCATTTGGTACATTTTTGGAGTGGCTGGTACTGGACGTTCCTTTCCTTGTTTAGTGCTTCTTTCAGGAGCTCTTGTAAGGCAGGCCTGGTGGTGACAAAATCTCTCAGCAATTACTTGTCCGTAAAGAATTTTCTTTCTTCTTCGCTTTTGAAGCTTAGTTTGGCCAGGTATGAAATATTAGATTGAAAGTTCTTTTCTTTAAGGATGTTGAATATTGCCCCCACTTTCTTCTGGCTGGTAGGGTTTCTGGGGAGAGATCCACTGTGAGTCTGATGGGCTTCCCTTTGTGGGTAACATGACCTTTCTCTCTGGCTGCCCTTAGCATTTTTTCCTTCATATCAACCCTGGTGAATCTGACGATTATGTGCCTTGGGATTGCTCTTCCTGAGGAATATGTTTGTGGTGTTCTCTCTATTTCCTGGACTTGAATGTTGGCCTCCCTTGCTAGGTTGTGGAAGTTCTCCTGGATAATATCCTGAAGAGTATTTTCCAGCTTCGATTCATTCTCTCTGTCACATTCAGATACACCTATCAAACACAGATTAGGTCTTTTCACATAATCCCATATTTCTTGGAGGATTTGTTCATTTCTTTTCACTGATTTTTCTCTATTCTTGCCTTCTCATTTTATGTCATTGAGTTGATCTTTAATCTCTGATATCCTTTTCTTCTGCTTGGTCGATTTGGCTATTGAAACTTGTATATGCTATGCGAAGTTCTTATGCTTTGTTTTTCAGCTCCATCAAGTCATTTATATTCTTCTCTAAGCTGTTGATTCTAGTTAGCATCTCATCTAACCTTTTTTCTAGGTTCTTAGTTTCTTTGCATTGGGTTAGCACATGTTCTTTTAACTCTGAGAACTTTGTTAGTACCCACCTTCTGAAGGGTGTTTCTGTTTCTGTCAATTCATCAGATTCATTCTCCATCCATCTTTGATCCCTAGCTAGTGAGGAGTTGTGATCCTTTGGAGGAAGAGAGGCTTTCTGGTTTTTGGTGTTTTCATCGTTTTTGCATTGGTTTCTTCCCATCTTCGTGGCTTTATCTACCTGTGGTCTTTGTAGTTGATGACCTTCAGATGGGGTCTCTGAGTGGACATCTTTTTTGTTGGTGATGAAGTTATTTCTTTCTGTTTCTTAATTTTCCTTCTAACAGTCAGGCCCCTCTGCTGCAGGACTGCTGGAGGTCCACTCCAGACCCTGCTTACCTGGGGATCACCCGTGGGGGCTGCAGAACAGTAAGGGTTGCTGCCAGTTTATTCTGTTATCTTCGTTCCAGAAGGGTACCTTCCATATGTCAGCCTGAGCTCTCCTTTATGGGGTGTCTCTTTGGGTATACGGGAGACAGTCAGCTGCTTGGGGACACAGTCTGTCCCTTATAGGGAGCTCAAGTGCTGTGCTGGGAGGGAACTCCATTGTTCCATGTGGAGCTGCTAGGCAGGTACTTTTAAGTCTGCTGCAGCAGAACTCATAACCACCTCTTTCCCCAGGTGCTCTGTCCTAGGACAGTTGGCTTTCTTTATAAGTTCCGTCATGCTACTGCCTTTTTCATAGATGCCCTGCCCTGCATGGAGTGGTCTAGTCACAGTCTGCTAGCAGAGGTGTTGCTGAGCTGCTGCAGGCTCTGCCCAACTGCTGTGTGAACTGCCTCTGTAGTGGTGGACTGCTCAGTAGTGGTGGTCGCCCTTCCTCTCCCTGAGCTGGATTGTCCTGGATCCAGCTGTGCTTGCTGCAAAACTCTCAGTCTGGAGTGTTTCAGATTGCTTGTTTTGTGGGGGTGGTACCCACTGAGCCGAAATGTCTGGCTTCCTGTCTCTGCCCCATCCCTTTCAATTGAATGGGCAGCTCTGTCTCCCAGGCATTCCAGGTGCCAGTTGAAATGGCCGCCCAGATTTGTGTGCGTTTCTGTGCACCAACCTGGCATCAGCTGAAACCACCATGCTGAAAACTTGTGGCACTTTTTGGCCGGGAATCTCCTGGTCTGTGGGCAGTGAAAATTTGTTTGGAAATGCAGTGGGCACTCACCCTCTGCGTTGTTCTTGCTGGGAACTGCACTCCAGAGCTGTTCCTATTTAGCCATCTTGGATCCTCCCCCTAAAATCTTGGTCTTTACCACAGAGGACAAGTTATATTTTTAATTATTAAGCCTTCTGATCATATGAATTCTTTTCATATTATTGAAATTATATAAAACATTTTACTTCAAAGGAAAAATGTTATGAATTTACAGTGCTTTTAGAATTTAAAAACCTGTTTCCTATTTTGTTAAGACAGGGAAGCATTGCTTGTGAATAAATAACATGCTGTGTTGAAAAGAAAATTAAGGATCCTGATGTTTCACTGCCAGATAGGACAAAAACTAAGAACACCACAGGAATTTTTCAACATTTTTAACCTCTTGACAATGTGTGGGTTGTATAAAGGACAAATGAATGTTTGGATGGATGGAGAATGCCAATTTTAACAGACTGTCCAATCACTGTAGACAAATATTTGTGTTCCTGGGGATTATCTGATTTTTATCAAAGCAAATTGAATTGGAAACATAGCATGTATTAAGTCATTAGTACTTATTGTCTAGTTCTTTTTCCCATACAAGTGTCTATGCACTAGAAGAGCACTAAGTCATCGGTTAGACATACCATGTAATGATCTTTATCATATCCAGACAAAACAAAAGCCTTTTAAGAAGCTACTTCACAAGACAACTGCATAGCTTTATTCATAGTAACTTGTTAAACAAATAATGATTATAAAGCAATTGGGTCAGTCTCTTACACTAATTTAACAAGAGCAATTCCACTATGTCTGGCCCATTCCACATTCCATGTGACTAACTATGGTATCCAGAGCTTGGAAAATATCCAGATAACTCACAGTAGCTTTTCTTAAATGCGTTATGTACACTTGAATTTAAGGAAAGTCATAGAACTAGGTGAACAAGAAGAGAGCATTTTAGGCATATTCATTGTCAATGTTGTAAATGGCCTCAATTGTAGGTTGAATATTGTTAAAAAATACCCATGGCTGAAACAGTACAGATTTAGCTCCTATCTGTATTGAAGTTGATAAATGCATAAATCTTAATTGTTGACATGGAGGTTTACTATATTCAATAAGACAAATATACTTGGAGTTTTGTACAAACCACCAATAAGAGTCTATTGTGAACTGGAATGATTAGCTTTTAAAGATGTATTCAGGTTAACCACCCTTTTATTTTAGGTTGGTGCACAAGTAAGTGTGCTTTTGAGGGCAAAACTGCAATTACTTGTACACCAACCTAATACAGTCCTGCCAAGATAGAGGTAGAAGCAGAGGGAAGATTTAGATTGGGAAGATAGAGAGAAGACATAAGGAGGACAAGAATCAAGTCAAACAAAGATTCTGCAAAGTCTGTGATTGATCAATTCTGTGGTTGTTAATTGAGTAGGAGCAGCAGGTATTATAATACTTAATATGTAAGTGGTCAAGTTCAGGAAGAGCCAAGGAGAAGACCAGATGATACTGTAGGTACATGTTTCTTGTAAGCAAAGTTTGGAATTCAGAACTTTGGACCTATATCAAAAACCCAAGGTAAGAGGCTTTAGAATAAAGTCTAACCTAGGCCAAGAATCTGGGTAACAGAACCTGGGGTCTTCTAGGGCACTAGCACTAACAGGTGGCCAAGGCAAATACTTCTACATTTCCTGCTCTGAGTCCAAACTTGCGAAAATTTTTAGAAGGCCTGAGACCACAGGTTTATTTTTTCATTAATTTATTTTATTAGGCACCTATTATGTGCTGGGCACTGTATTAGGAGCATGGACTGTTAGTGAACTCAGTGGACATATTATCTGTTTTTATAAAAGAGATGTATGATGGACCAGTAAAGAAAGAAATGAACAAATAGCTCTAGAAGGAAATAAAAAGGGTAATAAATCAGAGAATCTAGGCGAGGATGTTTTAGATAGACCAATCAGGGAAAGCCTCTCCAAAGAAGTGATGTTTGAGAATTAAGTTTGAGAATGAGCAGATAATGTGAGGAGCTGGAAGGAGGACACTCTAAAGTCTAGGCCAAGTAAAAAGGCCTGGAGGGGAGAAAGGCCTTGGCATGTTCAAGGCTCAAAAGGAAGTGGATTTAGAAAATAGCAAGCAGAAAAGAGAGGGTGTGAGTTAGGGCATGCAGAAGTTGGTAAGAACCAGATCAAGCAATTGGAGGGGACAATCCACTTAGATAGAGTAAAGAGTGGACAAAGTACTCTGTAGAACAGATATGAAATTAGCATTTATATAGCTGTAAACTAGAAAATAGATTACAGGGACTGAAAATTCTGCCTAAGTACTCTGTGTATTGTGAAGCGTTTACTAATGAAATTTTCTTAAACAGAGATGGAAACATGAGGCAGATTATTAGTGCTAGATCATGGTGTTCATATTAGTTTCTGGGAAGCCCAGGGTTAAAAAAAAAGTAGCTTCAGGGCAAAGCATTGCAGTTGAAGAGAGTGGTGGTAACCAGAGGGTTTTTTTTTCCTTGGATGGTGAAACTGGTTTGGCAAATGACAGTGGAGCAGGGTAGTGAGTCACCCAGTGTGGGCTGGTTTGAAACAGAATATAATGTTAGTAAACCTGGGATGCACATGAATAGCAAGATGGAAGAAACATAAAGCATCATCCTTCTTAGGATTTCCTTTCTTCCGCAGAGTCAGCTAAGTTATAGGTCCCCTGAGGTGGACTTCCAAATGGTTAACAGTATATTATGTTCTTCCTTTGAATATTTAGTTTGAGAATTTTTTAATAATAGCCAGACAATAGTAATGATATCCTTACCACTCTTATGGATTGAAAGGTGTACCTTACCAACCAAAAGATCCATTGAAATCCTAATCCCTGGTAGGTTAGGGTCATTGCAGACAGCATTAGTTAAATGAAAATGAGATCATACTGGATTAGCACAGGCCGTTTATCCAGCACGACTGGTATCTTTATAAGAAGAGGAAATCTGAACACAGTGGGTGTTCAGACGGCTATATAAAGACACAGAGATGGCTGCAGTGAGTCATGGTCATGCTACTGCACTCCAGCCTGGACAACAGAGTGAGACCTTGTCTCAAAGGAAAAGAAAAAAAGAAAAAAAGCTAGTCATGGTGGCTCATGCCTGTAATCCTAGCACTTTGGGAGGCTAAGGTAAAAGGATCACTTGAGCTTAGGAGTTTGAAACAAGCATGGGCAGCATAGCAAGACCCTGTCTCTCCCCAAAATACACAGAACTAGCCAGGTGTTGTGGCACATACCTGTAGTCTTAGCTACTGAGATGGCTGAGATAGGAGGATTGCTTAAGCCCAGTAAGTCAAGATTTCAGTGACCAGTGATCCCACCACTGCATTTCAGCCTGGGTGATAGAGCAAGGAGGCCCTGTCAAAAAAAGAAAGAGAAAAGGAAAGAGAGAGAAAACGTAAGAAAAAAAGAAGAAAAAGAGAAAAATAAAAATACAGAGCCAAAGAAGGAGAATGTCATGTGAAGATGGAGGCAAAGATTGAAGTGATGCATCTTTTATCTAGGGAATGCTAGGGCATAACTCCCATCATCACAAGCTGGGAGATGGCATGAAACAGATTCTTCCTTAGGGCCCTCCAAAGGAACCACCACTGCTGACACCTTGACCTCAGAATTTTCGCCTCAGAATTGTGATACAATAAATTTCTATTTTAAGCCACTCAGTATGTGGTACTCATTAGGATAGCCCTAGAAAATGAAAACTACCCCTTCCTATTCCTCTTGCCATATTATTTTCCACCATTTTCTCTGACACTCTACAATTGATAAAACCAAATTGCTTTTTCTACCACTTGTGCTCTTTTAGCCCAGGATAGCCTCCTTCTCTCTTTTTTTTTTTTTGTCTCTATTTTAAATTATGGAAAAAGGTTTCTCAGCATAGTACCTGATAGTTTTTTAATCTTCACCCACTCACACCCCTTCCCCATAATTTTTTGATTGATTATGAAATATTTCAAGCAAACATAGAAAATAATATGACATCTATTCTTCTAAAATCTGGATTCATCAGATGACAACTTTTTGCCATATTGGCTTCAAATCTCTTCTTTTCATCCTAAAAAAAAAAAATTACTAAGAGAGATAAAGTCTCCTCTCATCATACTTTCTTTCATTTCACTGTTCTCATCCCTAATTTTTATTTGTTTATTTTAATTTTTTAGAAACAAGATCTATCTTTGTTGTCTAGGCTTGAGTTCAGTGGCACAGTCAGCTCACCATGGTCTTGAACTCCCTGGCTCAAGTGATCCTCAGTACTCAGCCTCCTGAGTAGTTGGGACTACAGGTGCATGCCACCATGCCCCAGTCCAATTCCTATTTATTTATTTATTTATTTATTTTTGAGATGGAGTTTCACTCTTGTTACCCAGACTGGAGTGCAATGGCATGATCTCGGCTCACCACAACCTCCGCCTCCTGGGTTCAGGCAATTCTCCTGCCTCAGCCTTCTGAGTAGCTGGGGTTACAGGCATGTGCCACCATGCCCAGCTAATTTTTTGTATTTTTAGTAGAGATGGGGTTTCACCATGTTGACCAGGATGGTCTCGATCTCTTGACCTTGTGATCCCCCCGCCTTGGCCTCCCAAAGTGCTGGGATTACAGGCATGAACCACCGCACCCGGCCCTTCTTATTTATTTTTAAAGTGGCATCACTTCGTTTGTAAAGCCTTCCCTTTATCATTCAGATTACTTAGCTCTATCACCTATTGCCACCATATTTTATACACGAATTATATTATAGCAATGATCATATTGTATTTTAATTATAGTCACTTTTTCTCTACAAGAACAAACATGATTTGGTCATTTTCTATCATCTAGTGCCTATGCAATACCTAACTCTTGGTTAAACTGAATTTTAATTTAGTAGTGTCTACATCAAATCATTTAACCTTCAAAAGAGCCCTAATAGTTAGGACTAGAATTGTTATTCTTTATTGCAGAAATGGCAACTTTATGAATTTTACGTGTTTAATGTGCTTGATTATTATTTGTCATTGTTGGTAAAGTATACCTCCTTGCCCTTCTAATGTTGGATTTGGCCATATGGTTTGCTTAGGCCAATGGAATGTAGGTGGAACAGAGTCTTTCTACTAAATTGTTCTGTTATTCATTTGTACATTCAACAAATATTTATTACATATTTACTGTAGAAAGCACAATATTAAGCAGATAGACTGTGGTCTCTTCCCTCAAGAATATATTTGTAGTAAGGGAAAAGAGATAATACATAAATTTAAACTATAATAGCACAAATGTCTTTTGAGAGAGAATAATGGGTGAGGTGAAGAAAAGAGGTGACTACCCTTAAGGTGGCAGGGGTAGCCCTCTTTGTGTGATAGCAAATCAAAGAAGATGCTTCAAGAAAAAGAAGTACCTCTTTCTCTCCCTGGATAATGGTTTCAGTTTTCCATATTCCTTTATTTATGTCGTGGCAGCCTAACTGTGAACTTTTGCTCCAGGCCAGCTAGTTGTCCTTGGTTTGCATCCCATGTGTTCAGAAAACTATTGGATTGTTTCGTAAGTTCTTAGAGAAAGACTGAAAAAGGTCCATTTTCTCTTTTTCCAGAGGGAGCAATTATATACTCCCACCAGAATAATTAATTTAAGTCCTAGACTGTGAATGAAATTTGATTTCTCTCAGGTGAAAGGTATTTTGTATATGGAAAGCTAAGAAAAAAATGCAACATTTTCTTTCTTTCTTTTTTTTTTAAGTAATCCAGTAGGGAACTGTGGTGAGCATTGGGCTGATAAAGGCCTTTGTTTTCCATGTTTTGATTGGCCCAGTGAGAAGTCTCGAGCCGTTTGCACACCCATCTGTGTCCATCCTGGTGGGACAGAAAAGTGCTGACACAGGATTGCAGATCAGCCCCTGTAGCTTGCCAGGGTAAACTTGTGTAATGCACTGTACGCCACTCCCAACAACAGTGGTTCTTTTGTCACTTAAACAGAGGTTATTAAGAACATGAGTCATTAAAAAGAGCTTCAGAAAAGCAGGCAACATTTTCCAATACTGTGGCTTTAGGGGATCTTTGGAAAGCATCAGACGCTCTGGAGGAAGTGAAGCATTTCATTAACTTATGAATTTCATAATTTCATTAACTAACAATAGACACAGAATCAAAATCTGAATTGGTGAGGAAAAAGTAATATTTCAAAATGTAACTTTTGAATGTTAAAAGGAGCCCATTTTTATAGAGAACTGGATGAAGATTAACTTAAACATTTTCTTGAATGTGTATAAATATTACATATAAGAATACTTTCAAATCTAAATTGGCCTGGGGAACTCCAGCTTGCTGATAAAAACTCAAGTCAAAGAAACTACCTTTAGCACTTCTTTTTCTTATTTCTGAAACATTAAACAGTTGCAAGTGTAGGACTAATGGGGGGAAAGTCTTTATTCTATTGTCCATTTTAATGTTGTTTCTGCTGGAATTTTTCTCTACAAATACTTTTTCTGTGATCGAGATCATATAGTATATGTAATCTTGTTTCATTCATTTTCTTTCACTTTCGTTATTCCTTCTTCAGAGGTTGAAAAACTATGGTTTATAAGGCAAATCTGGACAACTGCTACACGTGGAACACAGCCACGTGCATTCATTTACATACGGTGTGTGACTGCTGTCTCTGTACCACAAGAGAATCGAGTGGTGGCTACAGAGCTTATATGACCCACAAAGCCTAAAATATTCGCTCTCTGGCCCTTTACAGAAACAATTTTCCAACTTGTGAGATAGACTATTAGAAACACATGGGAACCATAGAATCTTATAAACATATGCTAAAAGTTTATACAGTCATTGAGGCTTTCACCAGCATTGTCTAATGAAACTATTTTATTTCCTACAACCATATATATGGTTATACACATATAACCATATGTTTGTAATAGCCAGTGATACATATATATAATTATGTATATATACAATTTTGGATTTTAGTAGACATAGAATGTTAGTGTGTGTCTTTTTTGCTTTAATATTTCTTTAGCAGTTAGACAAAATGATTTTACATTTTTTTAGTTATTTAATTTTCTCTATCTTCAATTGCCTTATTATGCCATTTGCCCCTTTCTAGAGATACTAAGAAAAATTTTAAAGGCTCTATATAGATTCAAAATACCAATTCTTATTGTTTGTACTTTAACTACAGTTTTTCAATCCTTTAATTTGAGAGATTTTTTTGAAACTTGAAAGTTGTTTAATCAGTGTAAAATTTCTTCTGTGATTCCTTTCCAAAATCCTAAGTTTAGAAATCTCTTCAATATATTATCTTAAGAAAGTATCTTATTTTTAGCTTTTAAAAAATTTATAAGGATTAATATTTTATCAAAGGCCTCTTGAGTGTCCATTTATTTTTAACAATATACTTTGTTCTTTGGAAGTTTTGGACTTACAGAAAAATTGAGACGATAGTACAAAGGGCTCTCATAAACGCCACAACCAGTTTTCCCTGTCATTAACATCTCTTGTTAGTATCGCATCATTAGTATCTTTCATTACTATTGTATGTTTGTTGCAATCAATTAACTAAAGTTGATGCCTTGTCATTACCTAAAGTCCATATTTTGTTAGAATTTTTAGTTTTTACCTAATATCCTTTTTGTTCTGGTATCTTATCCCAGATACCACCATTCAACCACTCATTTAGTTGTTATGTCGCCTTAGGTTTTTCTTGGCTTATTATATTTTCTCATAGTTTTCTTGTTTTTGATGACCTTGACAATTTTAAGTAGTATTGACCGGGCATTTTGTAAAATTCCCCTCTATTAGAATTTGTCTAGCATTTTTATCATGGTCATCCTGAGATTATGGATATTTGGAAGGAAGACCACAGAGGTGAAGTGCCATTTTTATCATATTATATTAAGGGTACATACTATCAACATGACTGATCATCGTTGATGTTGATCTTGACCACCTGGCTGGAGTAGTGTTTGTCAGGTTTCTCCATGGAAAAGCTACTCTTTTCCTCCTTTTCCATATTGTACTCTTTGGAAGGAAGTTACTATGAGCATTCCACATTTTAGGAATAGGAAGTTATATTTCCCCATCTTGAGGGTAAAGTTGTTGCATAAACTTTTTGGGATTCTTCTGCATGATAATTTCAGCCTATTTATTTATTCAATTATTTATATTAGTATGTGCTTATAGATATTAATTTTATACTTTGGGTTATAATCTAATACTTTATTATTTCGTTGCTTACATAGTTCCAGATTTGGCTATTGGGAGCTCTTTCACTTGGCTCCTGTATTCCTTTGACATACCTTGGTCAGTGTAGGATTTGTGTGTGTGTGTGTGTGTGTGTGTGTGTGTATGTGTGTACCAGCACATTTTTGCATTTCTGGCACTACAAATTCTCCAGGCTCATCTTGTTTATTTCCTATGCCAGTCCAAGGGTCAGTCATTTCTACAATGTGCCCTGATTCCTTTAGTCAGTTTCCTTTTATTAGGGACCAAGATCTGGGTACTAGTTATGTTTCCTGGCACAAGAGTGTAGTTGCTTCCGAGCCCTCTCAGCTTACAGAGCAAGGAACCAAACTAAGCTATGTGTTTGTATGCTAAGCTGTGTATACACACACAGAAATATGTATATATATATATGTGTACACACACATATATTTCTATACATAGCCATCCATTTCAATATTGAGCTAAAAGAGTGTTCATACTGATGTCTCCAACTCTAATCCAATATCACGTGTATAATTTTAGCCATATCCTCCTGTTTATCTGTACACTCTCACTCCAACAGTGATAATCCTGGCTCCTACCATCTGTCAATTCTAGTATACATGTATCACAGCATCAGAAATTTTAACCTGTACTCTATTATTTTAACTAAGAAATAACTTTATTAACTAGAGTACAATGCTTATGCAGAGTTCCTTTTACTTTTTGTCTTAGAGACTACACTAATTTCCAAAGTTATTTAGGTTCATCTCCTGATTTTGAACTCTTATTTTACTGCATTTTTATCTAGGTTTATTTATTTTTCCTGGTTATCAATCCTGAAACTATAATGGTAATAAAGGAAGCAGGTGGCATATGTGAGAGGCTTTCAAATTCCTTGAGGTCATAAAATATATATGTATGTGCACATGTTTAAAGTAAAGCCTTGAACAAGCAGAAAAGCTGATATGATATTGCAGATAACAAATGGTATAAAACATTTATGTAGAATTAATGCCATCAAAATATGTAAAGAAGTAAGGTTTGATAAAACTTGTTGGCATTATAATAAAATATTTCTCTCCCTTTATATTTGCTGCTTGTCTGTTCTCAGTAAAATAAGTTCAACTCTGTACAGTTAACTTTCTGCCATGTTTATTGCTTGTACTTGGGAGCAAATACTATATTATAATGTAAATATATGAGTGGAATTTGGTTTCAAAAGTCAGGTAATGCAAATATAAAAAAACCAGATGATATCGCAAACATTTTATAAGTCACCTTATGAAGTGCCCTGTGGAACTCCAGCCAACAAACAGGTTGCTTATCAGTGAAGCATCTCATATTTTCAGGTAGTCCTCACACTAAGAAAGCTAATGAAAAAGAGTTTGCACTCATGTAATTCTGGGAAAGTACATTTCAAATCAACTTCCCAAATTTCCTGCTTCGGTTTCTTCTGTTTTTACTCATTATTTTCCCTCTTACCTCAGTTTACTTTCTGGTTTTCTTGACTGGGTACCTTTTTGACTGCTTAGAAGTAAAATGCTATCTTCTTTATCAGGTTTGCAAATTATTTATTGAATTTAGCAATTAAAATTGTTGCTATGCTTGAATTAGAAAATACTAGGCACTTGAATTTACAAAATATAATGACTGAAAAAGCATTTCAAACAAACAAATCAACAAGCAAAAAATGTCAATTAGTTTGTTGTAGAGACACAATAGTAACTTAATACTGGCATATTATTTTTGATTCACAAAACACATATAGAACCTGGCATATATTAGACATGGAAGGCACTTATGAAGTATTTATTTAATCAATGAATGCATCAAGGGATGAGTAATATCTACCTCAACACAATCCTGTAGCATATGTAATATTCTTTCTCCTCCCTACCTTTAACAATGAGGAATTTGAGCTCAGAAAGATTAAGTGAATTATTGAAGTTGTGTAATTAATTAAACTACTAAAGCCAGAACACGAACCTAGAACCTAATTATCAGAAGGGCAACTACTACTTCCACCTATGTTACTAGTGGTAGTGTTAACACAGTAGCACAGTGGCACGTAGTAGTTGCTCATTGAATATTATTTAGTGAAAGAAATGAAAAGAGTGATGTTAGATATTTGGAGGAATAAGAATTCTAAAAAGATAAAGGTGTATAGACATATTCATTTGATAAGTGTTCAAATCATAGTTAAAGAGGTGCATGGGATAATGCAAAGCTCTATCAGAATTGAGAAGCTGAAATTAAAAGATTTATTAGACTTGTTTCCATCTTAAATCACTGTCATATAAAGTGATAGACATTGGTACTTTTAGTATTTCAGTGGTATTTGTTTTTTTCTCCTACAGAGTTCTATTTATACAGTATTTTAAAATTGTATTTTACATCATTAAAAATACTTTTTAGAAGTGAGAACACCAAATTTTTCTGAGCCTAAGAGACAAGGTTGCTTTTTGTCTCTTATGTGCAATTCTAATCTTTACATTTCCTATATCTTTATTTTTTCCCCTGACTTTAGAGCCTAAGGTTGACTAACAGCTCATTTTGAAAGATACAAATCCACAAAATAATAATTTAGAAAGTGAAAACGAAAAGTTACACTAATTTCTCTTCTATCATTGTCTTTCATTTAAAACCACAGTGAATGCAAGTTGATTTATTTTTTCAAAATGCATCTACTGTGACTGGCCTTATGACCCACCCATTAGCCTAAGTTCGAAACCACATTGATTCAGTTAACAAGCTCTATACCATCTACTAATTGATAGGTAATGGCTAGCTTGTTAATACTTTGTTAGAGCAATAACTTTGAGCACATTTTAAAAGTGAAGCTTTTCTCAGCTTTTCCCTGTTGATTCAACATCTGAAATAACTTTTTAATTAATTCCTTCCTTGTTTCCCCTGGCACTGCCAATCAGTTGTAGGTGAAGCTTCTAAACTGTTCTCCTGTGTTTTACCATTTCATTTTCTTCCTGAATTTATCTTCTCCACTGTTTCAAGTGTAGGCTTTCTAAAATACGAGCCTAATTATGTTAGTCCTATATTTAACAGTCTTGGAATATTTTACCAAATTAAATCCAAACTCCTTGAGAAGTTCATACAAGGTGGTATCAGAGCCTCTGGGTACATCTTCACAGCTTCATCTCTGATTCCAGCCTGGATGCAATGGCCATTCTGGATTGACTCATCTTACAACAATAGAATAATCTCAAAATGAGTTTCATGTACTTTTCACTTTTTTCCACTGGGCTTCTTCAATGACACATCTGGGAATAAGGTTCTACTTGTTAGTTTTACACAGAGCTCCAAAGTGTATGGAAGTTTAACTTTTGAGAGCAATCTTCAACCAATGAGGGATGAAAACACAGGAATACATGCCTTCCCAAGTTATTCTTTTAACAAACACCTCTGAGGTGCATTCTGTATGCTTATGCCCCTTAGATGCCAGGGTTAAGTTCCAGTGTCCCAAAGCAATGTAATAAAAATCCACCTTGGTACAGACTTTCCCCCCTTCCCTTATTCTCTTTGGTCCCCTTTTGTACTCCATAGGATTATCTCCTTGACTAAGGCTTTGCTTTCTTGTAGAACCCAAGCTATCACATATAGCACTAGACTTTCACCAGGAGTAATTTGGGATGAGGAGACACTGAAAACTGAAGCTTTGGACATTTGAGATGTCTAAAGCACTGGCAATTTCTGGCATTCACGGGCTCAGTGGTAGTGTGAATAGCAATTGCAGCAACCATAGCCTGACAAAAACAAGGTGGTCAGGTGCTTAGATTGTTTGGATCGAAGACCTTATATTGAAGGTCTGAGTTACCCCATTAGGCTAAAAACCTAGAAATGTAGAAGTGTTGATGGAGGGTGAGGAAAATCCAATATGGGTTGTGGAGGAAGGAGGTGATAAGTATAAAACATAACTGCAGGACCAGTTGTATCAGTGAAGGCTGTAACTTATTCTATTAATATTTGTGTGTTAAGTCACATGTAGAGATTGTGGCTAACTACCACCTTGAAGACTTAGAAGTTGAGGGAACTTACTCTGGGGCGTAGGTGTATCTCTGTGATACAAAGGATTAGACTGTACGGGTTGTTTTTGACTTTGTGACTCATATCCTCTTGACTTCATCTCTGATTACAGTGTAGATGCAGTGGGTAGTTCGGCTTACATCAGACGACTATCTTTCCACAAGCACTGGATGTTGTGCACTTTTGCCCTTGGGTTTTTTTTCAATGCCACAATTGCCATTGGGAAGCCCTCTGTTCAAGCGGGCATGCTCAGTCTAGAAGCAAACAGGGGTTTGCATCCCCATAGCAAGCCTCAACTATTGGGGGGAAATAAGTTGATGGACACAAATAGTCAAACCTTAAGTACATAACTCCAAAAGGTATTCTACACATTCCTTAGAAGATTCCAGGCAGAGTTGAGTGCCAGTTGTCTACAATGGTGATATTAATAATCCATCTATATATTTGCCTTTTCACATTCTCTCACTCTTCTGACTCGCTCCTACTCCTGGTTTATAAGATTTTGCAGCAGGTTCTGCTTTTGGGAAAACTCAAGCTAAAACAAAAGTCCTTAAATTCCAGTATGCCTGTATCCTCCATTTTCCAACCAATTTTATGTTGTTTCTTTTGGCTGTTTCCCTGATGTATACCAAGAAAATAAATGGAGAAATAGAAGGGTGAGACTATCAATAAATACTTTAATACAATTTTCAGAAGGACTTACGCTGTCAAATTGAAAGGATCCACTAAGTAGCCCAGAAAATAGTTTCAAAGTTGATTGTTTTGAAGTTTCCTTTCTCCCTAGTTTATTTTAATCTCTACATCTGGTGTACAGCTGTCCTCATAAGATGCATCTTTATTATTATTCTCTTGTGCCAAAACATCTATTTCTTATCCCTGTAGGTTTTCTTTCTTGGAACATCCCCTAAATAGTCTTAGAAAGGATGCATGGGAGGTAAGTTTTTTTTTTTGAGGCAGCAAACATCTAATGAAGTCTCTATTCTTCTTTTCTTTTGACATGATTTATTTCAAATATGTGAGGGCAAAGTCTTATTTTCTGTGTTACTATTTAAAAGTCCTAATGTAATTCTTTTTATAGTTCTCTCTACAGTGTATGTGATTTTTTTTTCCTCTCTGGAAGCATGTGGAGTCTTCTTTAGTCCCCTGTGTTCTGAAATTTCAACAGAAATACCCTTATTAAGGTCTGCTGCTTAATAAGGAGAATAGAGATATTCTCCATGTTAAAACTCTACACATGTTTGGTAATCCTTGAAGTGGTTAAATTTTCAGTTATCTTTTAGATAAGAGAAGAAAAAACTTTGCAAAGGTAGTTTTTGTGCTTACTCATGTATTTCCCATTTCTGTTGTTCTTCATTCTTTCCTGTAATTCTTAGTTCCCATTTAATGTCATCTTCTTCACCTGAATAACTTCTTTCAGTGCAGATTTCTGCTTATAAATTTTCTCAGTTTCCATTTATCTCATAAAGTCTGTATTACCTTTATGTTCAAAGGGTCTTTTTACTGGATATAGAATTCTGTTTGATAGTATTTTGTTGTTGTTAATTTACTTCAATAGTTAATATATATTCTAGTTTCTTCTGTCTCCGCTGTTTCTGATGAGAAGTCATTATTTGTGTTAGTGTTCCTCTGTATGTAGTATGTTCTTTTCCCTCCAGCTGCTTTCAAGATTTTCTCCTTATCTTTGTTTTTTTTCTTCAGTTTGATTATGATGTACTTAGTTTTCTTTATGCTTATGCTGCTTCAGGTTCACTGGGATTCTTGAATATGTAGTTGATGTTTTAAAAAAATTTGTAAAAATTAGACTATTATTTCCTCAAATATTTTCTTCTTCTCTTCATGTAGGACTTCAATGATATACATGTAGACTCCTTGATATTGTTCTATTGTCACAAAGGCTTTGTTAATTTCTTTCCATAGTTTTTTCTTTTTGCAGATTGAACATAAAATTCATTGCACTCTCCACCTCCTTTTTCCCCCATGAAATCTCCAGTCTGTTATTAAGCTCATTCAGGATTTCTCTACTTCAGATATTATATGGTAGTTTTAGAATTTCCATTTTTCTGCTGATATCCCGTATCTATTCACTGATTATGACCATAATTTCTATACATTTTTGAGCATATTTATAATAACTGCCTGAAAGTCTTTTTCTACTAATTATACATCTGGGTCATTTCAGAGTTTGTTTTCTCTTGACACTTTGTCTCTTGAGTATAAGTCACATTTTACTTTTTCTTCCAGTTTCTAGTAATTTTTAAGTTACATACAAAGCATTAAAGATGATTTGTTATAGAGATTTTAGAGTCTGTTACCTTTCTCTGAAGAATGTTGATTTTTTTTTTTTTTTGTAGCAACAAGGCATCAGCTGAAATCTCTGCTCAGTTTACTAGTCTTTTAACTATTGCAATCTGCTGGGCTTTTTGGAGTCTTTACCATGCATGCATAGTTCAGTAGTTAGCCAAGGATTTGAAGGGAGCTTATATGCAGATTTTGTGGCTTCCTCCTCTGTGAATCTCTCCTTTCAACAATTTTTCTGTTTAAATTCAGTTACTCTGGAATCCCTGAGCTCATTCCCTGACTCTACAACTCAGAAAGACAATGACTTTCTTTATGAATTTCAGCTACCCTGCATCACTTGGGCTGCAAGATGTCCTCCAGAGAAAATCTACAATAAAACCAATCTCATTCAGTGCAATTACCTTCTTTCAAGGGTTGAATCACCTTCTTTTTGAATCTCTTTTGCTTGTTCTTTTGTACCTTAAATAATTATTTTTAGTACTGGTCCAGAGTTGATAATTGTTATCTATGAGGGGGTTAGTCTAACACAAGATATTTTGTCATTTCTAGTACAAGACTACTCCACTCTTATTTAGTTGTGACATTGTCATGCATTTCTTTAAAAAGTTTCAGTGGCTCTTCATTATCTATCAAGTAGGAAATATTCCTTAGTCTGCATGTACTCTGTTTTTTCATGGTTTCTCACAATAATGAAATAATGTTTCATTGTTCCCCATAGCAGTGCAATATTGTTTCATTGAAATATTGACATTTTGAGCACTCCTTCAAATATTGCTTCATCATGTTTTTTTGATCATACTGTTTTTCCATCCAGAATACATTTTTTCCCTTACATTTGAATGTCCAAATGCTGCCTATTCTTTAAGATCTAGCTTCAATGTCAACTCCTCCATGAAAGCTATTCTTATCTCTCTAGTTTGAAGTGACCTCGTTTTTTACTAAATTACCTGTTTATATTTCATTGCTCTACTCATGTTTTATAAGGACAATAAGAGATTAGTGCCCTTATAAACGAGACCCTGCAGAGCTTCTTTGCCCCTTCTACTATGTGAGGACACAGCAAAAAGACAGCCAACTATGAACCTGGAAACAGGGCCTCATCAAACCTTGAGCATTCTGGTATACTGATCTTGGACTTTTTTTTTTTTTTTTTTCACTCTGAAACTTAATCTTTAATCAAACAGTATTGGGAGGTGTGATCTTTTGGGAGGTGTTCAGGTCATGACAGTGCCACCCTTATGAATGCATCAGTGCATTTTAAAAAGCCAGAAGTCATCTAATTTTGCTGGTGGAGTGGATTTTCTCTTCTGCTCTTTTACCATGTGGGGACACAGCATGTATCCTCTTTTGCCCTTCTGCCTTCTGCCACGCATGGATGCAGCAAGAAAATCCTCATCAGCTGCCAGTGCGTTGGGTCTTGGACTTCTCAGACTCCAGAACATAAGGAGGCTGCTTGGCCCAAGTAGGTCTTTTATGAAGTGACGCTCGCTCACGCAGACACACTGGAATCTTTCAGTCTGGCCATCCTCTCGAGCTTGTATCTATTTCCTTCCCAATTCAAGAGGCAGCTGTTGATGTCGGTTATAATGGCCTGGTGATTTTTCTTTTTTTTTTTTTTTTTTCTTTTTTTTTTGTAGACCACGGGCTTTATTGCTAAAGGGAAAATTTCAGTTGAAAAGAAAACCATGCCTTTGTTAACAGCATCAAGAGAGGACACAAACAGATGGAAAAACATTCCATGCTCATGGTTAGGAAGAATCAACATCATGAAAATGGCCACACTGCCCAAAGTAATTTATAGATTCAATGCTATCCCCATCAAGCTACCAATGACCTTCTTCACAGAACTGGAGAAAACCACTTCAAACTTCATATGGAACCAAAAGAGAGCCCACATAGCCAAAACAATCCTGAGCAATAAGAACAAAGCCAGAGGTATCATGCTGCCTGACTTCAAACTATACTACAAGGCCACAGTGTTCAAAACAGCACAGTACTGGTACCAAAACAGATACATGATCAGTGGAACAGAACAGAGGCCTCAGAAGCAACACCACACATCTGTAATCATCTGAACTTTGGCAAACCTGACAAAAACAAGCAATGGGGAAAGGATTCCCTGTTTAATAAATGGTGTTGGGAAAACTGGCAGTAATGTGCAGAAAGCAGATACCAAATCCCTTCCTGACACCTTACACTAAAATTAACTCCAGATAGATTAAAGATCTAAACATAAGACCTAATACCATAAAAACTCTAGAAGAAAACCTAGGCAAAACCATTCAGGACATAGGCATAGGCAAGGACTTCATGACTAAAACACCAAAGGCATTGGCAACAAAAGCCAAAATGGACAAATCAGATCTAATTAAACTCCAGAGCTTCCGTACAGCAAAGGAAACAATCATTGGAGTGAACCGGCAACCAACACAATGGGAAATTTTTTTTTGCAATCTACCCACCTGACAAAGGGCTAGTATCCAGAATCTATGAAGAACTAAAACAGATTTACAAGAAACAAACAAACAAACCCGTTCAAAAGTGGGCAAAGGATATGAACAGACATTTTATAAAAGAAGACATCTATGAGGCCAGTAAAGGTAGAAAAATGCTCATCATCACTGGTCATTAGAGAAATGCAAAGCAAAACCACATTGAGATACCATCTCATGCCAATTAGAATGGCGATCAGTAAAAATTCTGGAGACAAATGGTGGAGAGGATGTGGAGAAATAGGAACACTTTTACACTGTTGGTGGGAGTGCAAATTAGTGCAACCATTGTGTAAGACAGTGTGGTGATTCCTCAAGGACCTAGAAATAGAAATTCCATTTGAACCAGCAATCCCATTACTGGGTATATACCCAAAGAATTATAAAGTTTTCTATTATAAAGACACATGCACATGTATGTTCATTGAGGCCCTGTTTACAATAGCAAAGACTTGGAATCAACCCAAATGTCCATAAGGATAGACTGGATAAAGAAAGTGTGGCACATATACACCATGGAATACTATGCAGCCATAAAAAACGATGAGTTCATGTCTTTCAAGGGGACATGGATGAATCTGGAAACCATCATTCTCAGCAAACTGACACAAGAAAAACCAAACACCGCATGTTCTCAATCATAGGGAGGTGTTGAACAATTAGAACACATGGACACAGGGAGAGGAGCATCACACACTGTGGTCAGTTATGGGGGAACTAGGGGAAGCACAGCAAAGGGGTGGGGAGGGTGGGGAGGGTTAACGAGGGGAGAAATACCAGATAGAGGAGATGGGTGGATAAAGGCAGCAAACCACCTTTCCATGTATGTACCTATGCAACAATCCTGCATGATTTGCACATGCACCCTAGAACCTAAAGTACAATAAAAAGCCTGCATCTAATCATTAAATAGCTTCCCATTGCACTAAAGTAGAACCACTTCTTTAGAGTCCTTGCCATGATTGATAAGGTCTCCTCTCCTACAAGGTATGGGTACTGCCTACTACTCTGACCACATTCATTACACTCTATCCTGCCTTAACATATTCCAAAAGTATTTGTCCTTTCCCTTAATTCTCAAACACTGCAAAAACCCCTCCAAAAACCTACTACTTTACAATTGCTCTATCTTCTGCCTAGAATGCCCTTCTCATCTTTATAGATTGCTCCTTCTTTTAAGTTCTTAGCAAAAATGTCTCCTTAGAGGGACCTTCACCTCCTCAGTCATATCCTTGTTTTAAATTTCTCAGCACCCTCATGATTATCTGAAATTATTTCATTATATTTCTTTCTTTCTTTGTTTAATGTTTTTCTCTGCCACAGAATGATATATATATATTTTTAAAGTAGGGATGGGCTATATATTCTTCATCCTGTTGACCTCTAGGAGCTGCATCAGCTGAGTTCCCCTGCTCCCTGCCTTCTAGTTGAGTTCAGTTAAGTAGCGATCAGAAATGCCAGATATAGGTGAAGGGGAGGAAGGCAGCAAATCACACTGCCATGTGTGTACCTATTCAACTATCTTGCATGTTCTCACATGTACCCCCAAACCTAAAATGCAATAAGAAAAAGTAGAGATCAGAGCATGAGAAAGAAGACCACTGTGTGTTTCTACTGAGGGCCATAGTTCCTTTCAGGCAGTCCTCTTCTACAGTTTTTGGGTTCCATAACTATTTCCTCTCCTTGATGATTTGGGGTAATTCAGTTTGGCTACTTGGTTTCTCTTTCTGTCCTCCTCACTAGCTAGCTTCAGAGTGCTTTAGTTTCCCTTAATGCAGTTCACATCTTTTTAAAACAGACTCTTCATTAAACTCCATTTAATGACTTGTTTCAAGTATAACATATCTTTCTTTCTGGGACCTTGAATTTTATTCTACAAAGTATTACCAGCACTTATCACAAAACCTGTTACACTATAATGTTCAACATATATTTGTTGAATGAATAGATGAATTACTCGCCTCTTTTGCTCTTCAATCAGAATCTATTAAGCTATACACTCCTTCAGTATTTTAAACACAAAATTCAATTTTTAGAAACTAAACTTCTTGAGAGCATAGTCTCTCTCTCTCTCTCTCTCTCTCTCTCTCTCTCTGTCTCTCTCTCTCTCTCTCTCTCTCTCTCTCTCATTGTACTTTAAGTTCTGGGGTACATGTGCAGATCTTGCAGGATTACTGCATAGGTACATACATGACATGGTGGTTTGCTGTCTCCATCCCCCCATGACCTACATCAGACATTTCTCCCAATGTTTGCCCTTCCAACTGCCCCATGCCCACTCTCCTTCCCCTAGGCATCCACCCCTCAACAGACCCCAGTGTGTGAAGTTCCCCTCCCTGTGCCCATGTGTTCTCATTGTTCAACACCCACCTATGAGTAAGAACATTTTGTGTTTCACTTTCTCTTCTTGTGTCAGTTTGCTGAGAATGATGGTTTCCAGATTCATACATGTCTCTACAAAGGACATGAACTCATCCTTTTTTATGGCTGTGTAGTATTTCATGGTGTATAAGTGCCACATTTTCTTTGTGCAGTCTACCATTGATGAGCATTTGGGTTGGTTCCAAGTCTTTTCTATTGTAAACAGTACCTCAGTGAACATATGTGTGCATGTGTCTTTATAAGAGAATGATTTGAAGTCCTTTGCATATATATGCAGTAATAGGATTGCTGGGTCAAATGAAATTTTTATTTCTAGATCTTTGAGGAATCACCACACTGTCTTCCACAATGGTTGAACTAATTTACACTCCCACCAAGAGTGTAAAAGTGTTCCTCTTGCTTCACATCCTCTCCAGCATCTATTGTCTCCAGATTTTTTAATGATTGGCATTCTAACTGGCATGAGATTGTATCTCAATGTGGTTTTGATTTGCATTTCTCTAATGACCAGTGATGATGAGCATTTTTTCATATGTTTGTGGGCCTCATAAATGTTCTCTTTTGAAAAGTATCTGTTCATATCTTTCACCCACTTTTGAATAGGTTTGTTTTTTTCTTATAAATCTGTTTTAGTTCTTTGTAGATTCTGGATATTAGCCCTTTGTCAGATGGCTAGATTGCAAAAAGCTTTTCCCTTTCTGTTGTTTGCCAGTTCACTCTAATGATTGTTTCTTTTGCTGTGCAGAAACTCTTAAGTTTAGTTAGATCCCATTTGTCTATCATGGCTTTTGTTGCTATTGCTTTTGGTGTTTTAGTAGTGAAGTCCTCGCCTATGCCTGTGTCCTGAATGGTTTTGTGTAGGTTTTCTTCTAGAGTTTTTATGATGTTAGGAGTTATGTTTAGATCTTTAATCCATCAGGAGTTAATTTTAGTGTAAGGTGTCAGGAAGGGGTCCAGTTTCAGCTTTCTGCACATGGCTAGCTAGTTCTCCCAACACTATTTATTAAATAGGGAATGCTTTCCCCATTGCTTGTTTTTGTCAGGTTTGTCAAAGATCAGTTGGTTGTGGATGTATGGTATTACTTCTGAGGGCTCTGTTCTGTTCCAGTGGTCTATATTTCTGTTTTTGTACCAGTACCATCCTGTTTTGATTCCTGTAGCCTTGTAGTATAGTTTGAAGCCAGATAGCATGATGCCTCCAGTTTTGTTCTTTTTGCTTAGGATTGTCTTGGCTAAGTGAGCTCTCTTTTGGTTTCATATGAAGTTTAAAGTGTTTTTTTCTAGGTCTGTGAAGAAGGTTAATGGTAGCTTGATGGGGATAATGTTGAATCTATAAATTACTCTGGGCAGCATGGCCATTTTCATGATGTTGATTCTTCCCAACCATGAGCATGGAATGTTTTCCCATCTGTTTGTGTCCTCTCTTATTTCATTGAGTTTGTAGTTTCCTTGAAGAGGTCCTTTACATCCTTTGTTAGTTGTATTCCTAGGTGTTTCATTCTCTTTGTAGTAATTGTGGATGGGAGTTAACTTTTGATTTGGCTCTCTGTTCATCTGTTACTGGTGTACAGAAATGCTTGTGATTTCTGCACATTGATTTTGTATCCTGAGACTTTGCTGAAGTTGCTTATCAGCTTAAGAAAATTTTGGGCTGAGATGATGGGCTCTTCTAAATATACAGTCTTGTTGTCTGCAAATAGAGACAGTTTGACCCTCTTTTTTAAATTGAATATTCTTTATTTCTTTTTCTTGCCTGATTGCTCTGGCTAGAGCTTCCAATATTATATTGAATAGGAGTGGTGAGAGAGGGCATTCTTGTCTACTGCCAGTTTTCACAGGGAATGGTTCCAGTTTTTGCCCTTTCAGTATGATATTGGCTGTGGGTTTGTTGTAAGTAGCTTCTATTATTTTTATATATGTTCCATTGATACCTAGCTTATTGAGAATTTTTAGCATAAAGGACTTGAATTTTGTTGAAGGCCTTCTGTGCATCTATTGAAATAATCATGTGGTTTTTGTATTTGGTTCTGTTTACCTGATGGATTACATTTATAGACTTGCATATGTTGAATAAGCCTTGCATCTTTGGGATGAAACCTACTTGATTATAATGGATAAGCTCTTTGATGTGCTGTTGGATTCTGTTTGCTGGTATTTTGCTGAAGATTTTTGTGTCAATGTTCATCATGGAAATTGGCCTGAAGTTTTCTTTTTTAGTTGTGTTTCTTTCATGTTTTGGTATCAGGATGATGTTGGTCTCATTAAATGAGTTAGGAAGATTTTCCTCTTTTTGTATTGTTTAGAATGGTTTTAAAAGAAATGATCCCAGCTCCTCTTTGCATGTCTGGTGGAATTCAGCTGCCAACCTGTCTGGTCCTGGATATTTTTTGGTTGGTAGGCTATTAATTGCTGCCTCAACTTCAGACTTTGTTATTGGTCTATTTAGGGATTCACATTCTTCCTGGTTTAGTCTTGTGAGGGTGTAGGTTTCCAGGAATTTATCCATTTCTTCCAGATTAACTGATTTGTGTACATAGAATTGTTTGTAGTAATCTCTGATGGTAGTTTCTATTGTTGTGGAATAGGTGGTAATATCCCCTTTATCATTTTTTATTGAATCTATTCGATTCTTCTCTTTTATTTTTTGTTAATCTGGCTAGTGGTCTGTGTATTTTGTTGATCTTTTCAAAGAACAACCTCCTGGATTTATTGAGTTTTTGAAGGGATTTTTTTTGTCTCTGTTTTCTTCAGTTCTGCTCTGATCTTAGTTATTTCTTGTCTTCTGCTAGCTTTTGATTTTTTTTTCAATCTTGCTCCTCTAGCTCTTTCAATTTTGACAATAGGGTGATTTTAGATCTTTCTTTTCTTCTCATGTGGGCACTTATTGCTATACATTTCCCTCTAGACACTACTGTCAGTGTGTCCCAGAGATTCTGGTATGTTGTGTCTTTGTTCTCATTGGTTTTGAATAACATCTTTATTTCTGCCTTCATTTCATTGTTTATCCAGTCATCATTCAGTAGCAAGTTGCTCAGTTTTCATGTCGTTGAGTGGTTTTATTTGAGTTTCTTAATCCTGGGTTCTAATTTGATTGCACTGTGGTCTGAGAGACTGTTTGTTATGATTATCATTCTTTTGCCTTTGCTGAGGAGTACTTTACTTCCAATTATGTGGTCAATTTTAGAGTAAGTGTGATGTCGTGCTGAGAAGAATTTATATTCTGTGGATTTGGGGTAGAGGGTTCTGTAGATGTCTATTAGGTCTGATTGTTCCAGATCTGCATTCAAGTCCTGGATATTCTTTTTGATTTTCTGTCTTGATCTGTCTAATATTGGCAGTGGAGTGTTAAAGTCTCCCATTTTTATCGTGTAAGCGTCTATGTCTCTTTGTAGTTTGTTAAGAACTTGTTTTATGTATGTGGATGCTCCTGTATTTGGTGCATATATATTTAGGACAGTTAGCTCTTCTTGTTGCATTGATCCTTTTACCATTATGTAATGTCCTTGTCTCTTTTGATCTTTGTTGGGTTAGAATCCATTTTATCAGAGACTGGGATTGTAACCTCTGGTTTTTCTTGCTCTCCATTTGCTTGGTAAATCTTCTTCCATCCCTTTATTTTGAATCCATTTGTGTCTTTGCATGTGAGATGGGTCTCCTGAATACAGCACACCAACGGATCTTGACTTCTTATCCAGTTCGCCTATCTGTGTCTTTTGATTGGATCAATTAGGCTATTTACATTTAAAGTTTATATTGTTATGTGTGAATTTGATTCTGCCATTTTGTTACTGGCTGGTTGTTTTGCCCATTAGTTGATGCAGTTTTTTCATTTCATCATTGGTCTTTACTATTTGGCATGTTTTTGCAGTGGCTGGTACTGGTTGTTCCTTTCCATGTTTAGTGTTTCCTTCAGAAACTCTTGTAAGGCAAGTCTGGTGGTGATAAAATCTCTCAGAATTTTATTTCTTCTTCACTTATAAAGCTTAGTTTGTCTGGATATGAAATTCTGGGTTGAAATATCTTTTCTCTCTTTCTTTTTCTGTTTTTTTTTTTTTTTTTTTTTTTTTGAGATGGAGTTTCACTCTTGTTACCCAGGCTAGAGTGCAATAGCATGATCTTGGCTCACTGCAACCTCCACCTCCGGGGTTCAGGCAATTCTCCTGCCTCAGTGAAAGATCTTTTCTTTAAGGATGTTCAGTATTGGCCCCCACTCTCTTCCAGCTTGTAGGGTTTCTGCTGAGAGATCTGCTGTGAGTCTGATGGGCTTCCCTTTTTGGGTGATACTACATTTCTCTTTGCCCTTAGCATTTTTTTCTTCATTTCCACTCTGGTGAACGTGAGGATTATGTGCCTGGGGGTTGTTCTTCTTGAGGAATATCTTTGTGGTGTTCTCTGTATTTTTTGGATTTAAATGTTGGCCTGCCTTGCTAGGTTGGGGAAATTCTCTCGGATGATGTTCTGAAGAGTGTTTTCCAGCTTGGATTCATTCTCCCTGTCACATTCAGGTACACTGATCAAGCGTAGATTGTGTCTTTTTACATAGTCCTGTATTTCTTGGAGGCTTTGTTCATTTTTCACTACTCTTTCTCTTATCTTGCCTTTTCATTTTTTTTATTGGGTTGATCTTTAGTTTTTGATATCCTTTCTTCTGCTTGATTGATTTGGCTCCTAATACTTGTGTAGGCTTTGTGAAGTTCTCGTGCTTTGTTTTTCAGCTCCATCAAGTTGTTTATGTTCTTCTCTAAGTTGGTTTTTCTAGTTTATGTTTCACCTAACCTTTTTTCAAGGTTTTTAGTTTGTTCGCATTGGGTTAGAACATGTTCCTTTAGCTCAGAGAAGTTTGTTATTACCTACCTTCTGAATCCTGCTTCTGTCAATTTGTCATATTCATTATCCATCCTGTTTTGTTCTCTTGCTGGTAGGAGTTGTGATCCCTTGGAGGAGGATAGGCATTCTGGTCTTTGATGATTTCATCCTTTTTGTGCTGGTTTCTTCCCATCTTTGTGGATTTATCTACCTTTGATTTTGAAGTTGGTGATTTTGAATGGAGTCTCTGAGTGGACATCTTTTCTGTTGATGTTAATGGTATTTCTTTTTGTTTTTTAGTTTTCCTTCTAACAGTGATGTCAGTCTGCTGTAGGACTGCTGGAGGTCCACTCTAGACCTTGCTTGCCTGGGAATCACCCGTGGGGGTTGTAGATTAGCAAGTATTGCTGCCTGATCTTTCTTCTGGTAGCTTCATCCTGGAAGGGACCTGCCAGATGACAGCCAGAGCTCTCCTGTATGAGGCGTCTTTTTGGTTATACAGGGGTCAGAGAGCTGCTTGAGGAGGCAGTCTGTCCCTCGTCTGCCTACCGAGGCACTGCTGGGCTGTCATGGACTCTGTCCACCTGCTGTGTAAGCTTCCTCTGGCTTTTGTTTACGCAGGTAGTTTAGACCTGCCTCAGCAATGGCAGATGTCCTTCCCCACACTGAGCTTGATCATCTCAGGTTGAGCTCAAACTGATGTGCTGGCTGTGAAACTCTCAAGTGAGAGGTTTGCTGGTCTTTTGGGGGCTGGGACCCGCTCAGCTGTATCACCTGTCTCCCTGCTTTCAGCTCCCCCTCTTTCTAGGGAGGGGGTAGCTCCATTTCACAGGTACTCTTGCTGTTAGTCAAAACATTCACTCAGATTTGTGCCAACAACTTGCATCATCTGCCAGAGATTCTAGTCATATCTGTGTTGGTAACTTGTAGTGCTTTTCAGCTTGGCAGGGATCTCCTGGTTTGTGGGTTGCAGAGGGCATAGGAGAGGCACAGTATCTGAACCAGAGTCCCAGTGAGCGGGGGACATTCCCCATCCTCCAATCAGTTGCACTTCACTTCCTGGGTAAGGCAGCACCCCGCCCTGCCATGGTTTGCCCTCCTTGGGGTACACCCACTGTCCAACCAGTCCTATTGAAATGAACCTGGTACCTTGGTTGGAAATGTGGAGATCACTCACCTTCTATATCTCTCTCACTGGGAGCTGCATTCCAGAGCTGTTCCTATTCAGCCCTCTTAGTGGAATCCAGTATCTACATCTCTTTTAAATTTAGGCCTAAGAATTAGTAAAAATCCCTTGGATTGTATGTTCAGTTTTTGAAAGGACAATGTTTTATTTTTAATATTTACTATTTCCTGAAATCTGAGTTCTAGGATGTACCATGAATGTCTCCTTTTATAGGTGAAGAAACTGAGGGTGAGAATTGAAGAGTGATTTATCTAAAGGCATCATAGTACTGGAACCAATTTTTACTTTTATGTTTTTACTCTCTTGATGATATTAGATGGTTTCATCAATTACTAAGTAGTTCTTAAGATTTACCCCAAAGTCACTTTATTAACTTATTCTCCAGTTGTACTGACTTGCCATTTCATTCTGGCAACAAAGCTCTGTTATTGAGAAAATATTTGGGAGGCAGCTGCCATTGTGCCCACACTTGCACAAAACATTCTCCCACAGAGGCTCCGTTAAACTGAGGATTGCGCTGACCATTCTGTCCTTAGGTGCTCTGGCCTCCCAGGAGATGGCAGATGCTGTGGTAATTTATCACAACTTCCTGCCCCTCTGATCACCTATCAGCTGATTCTTCACTCCTGGCTTCTGCAGCATCCATGCTCCCCAAGATCCAGCTCTCTCAGCCCACCATCTAAGGCTGTACAGTTTAGGTACTTGCTGAAATCATCAATACAGGATCTTTTTAAAATTCTAATTCATTGGTTGAGTGTCTTGTTAAGACCTGATTGTGGGCAAGGACCATTTGTTAAATGCTTTAAATACTTAGGACCTAACAGAATACTTGCTAGTTAAATGATAGAGAAAATTATTCTAATCATGAACTTTATACCAGCATTTTCAATTATAATGATAAAGTAGCTCATTTTAAGCATGTCCTGGATTATGAAACTTAACAATTTTAAAACTTAGAATAAATTCAATAAAATGACATAGTATGGTTACAATGTCTGTCTATAGAGGCAGAACAAGAACAAAGAAAATTGAAAATAGATTGTCTTAGTGTAGTAAAATTACTGGATAATTTTTATTTCCTCTGCTCCTTAAATAATTATTTGTAGGCAAGGATCCAAGATGGCAGTTTAGGAGCAGCTCAGGATTGCAGATCCCAGTAAAGGCGCAGAAGGTGAGTGGACGCTGCATTTCCAAATGGATATTTATTGCCCTCAGACTAGGAGATCCCCAGGCGGAGGAGCCCCATGGGTCGCCGGCACAGCTATTTTGGCTGGCGGGGCTATTTTGCTGGTGCCCCAGTGCGGCAGTTCTCCCTACAAAATACACTGGTCTGCTTGCACTTTTAAGCTGGCAATTGGAGCTCTGGGAAGGCCGAGTCACCCACTCCTCTGATTAAACAGGGGACAGAAACAGAGAGCCAGATCAGGAGATTCCCAGGCAGTGCCATTGTTTAAGCTGGTGCAGTGGGTTGCAGCATGGGAAATCACACAGATCCCAGCACCTTTCAACAGGTGACTGGAACACCTGGGAGAGAGTCAACTGTTCAACTTAAAAAAAGACTCTGAGGCAGGGAGCCAGGTGATCAGGCTTGGTGGGTCCCACCCCCCTCCACATACAAAAAAAAAAACCAAAAAAGCAGCAATTGGAAACACCCTGGGTTGAGAGTTTCACAGCAAGCACAGCTGAACTCGGGACAGTCCATCTCTGTGGGGGAGGGGCGTCAACCATTACTGAGGCACACCACCCCTATGGAGGTAGTCCACCATTGCTGAGGCAGCCCGCTGTTGCTTAGGCAACCCGCCACTACTGAGAGAGTCCACCATTACAGAGGAGGGCCACCAATGCTGAGGTAGTTCTAAGCACACCCATATAAGGACTACAGGGAAGTTCATGCGGCAGTAGGGTGGAGCCCACAGCAGCCAGCAAAGCCTCTGCAGGCAGACAGTTACTAGGCTGCCTCCTTGCTGGGCAGGGCAGTCCTGAAAAAAAAAGGCAGCAGCACAACGGACACTCATAAATAAAGTGCTAACTCACTGGGACAGAGCACCTGGGGAAATAAAAGGGAGTTTATGAGTTCTGCTGCAGCAGACTTAAACGTACCTGCCCAGCAGGTCTGAACAACAGGGCTCACAGCTCAGCACTTGAGCTCCTATAAAGGACAGTCTGTCTCCTTAAGCAGCTCCCTGACCCCCGTATATCCAAAAAGTCATCTCACAAAGGACTGACCAGACTGACATTTGGCGGGCATCATTCTGGGACAAAGATAGCAGAAGAAGAAACTGGTAGCAACCCTTACTGTTCTGCAGCTGCTGCAGGTGACCCCCAGGCAAGCAGGGCCTGGAGTGGACCTCAGCAGTCCTACAGCAGAGGGGCCAGACAGTTAGAAGGAAAAATAAGAAACAGAAATAACATCATCATCAACTGGACATCCACTCAGAGACCCAATCTGAACATCAGCAACTACAAAGATGACAGAGGAAAAATCCACAAAGATGGGAAGAAACCAGCACAAAAAGCGGAAAACACCCAAAACAAGAACACCTCTCCTCCTACAAGGGATCACAAGTCCTCACCAGCAAGAGAACAAAGCTGGATGGAGAATGAATGTGATGAAATGACAGAAGCAGACATCATAAGGTGGATAATGAGAAACTTCAGTGAGTTAAAAGAACGTGTTCTAACCCAATGCAAAGAAATGAAGAACTTGAAAAAAGATTTGATGAAAGGCTAACAAGACTGGACAACTTAGAGAAGAATATAAGTGAATTGATGGAGCTGAAAAACACAACACAAGAATGTCACGAAGTATGCACAAGTTTCAACAGCTGAATTGACCAAGCAGAAGAAAGGATATCAGAGGTCGAGGATCAACTCAATGAAATAAAACAGGAAGGCAAGATTAGAGAAAAAGGTGTAAAAAGGAATGAACAAAGTCTCCAAGACATAGGGGACTATGTGAAAAGACCTAATGTACATTTGATAGGTGTACCTGAATGTGACAAGGAAGAGAATGAATCCAAGCTGGAAAATACTCTTCAGGATATTATCCAGGAAAACTTCCCCAACCTAGCAAGGCAGGCCAATAATCAGGTCCAGGAAATACAGAGAACACCACAGAGGTATTCCTCAAAAAGAGAAACTCCAAAGCACAAAATCATCAGATTCACCAGGGTTAAAATGAAGGAGATAATGCTAAGGGCAGCCAGAGAGAAAGGTTGGGTTACCCAGAAAGGGAAGCCCATCAGACTCATAGCAGATCTCTTGGCAGAAACCCTACAAGCCAGAAGAGAGTGGAGGCCAATATTCAACATCCTTAAAGAAAAGAACTTTCAACGCAGAATTTCATATACAGCCAAACTAAGCTTCATAAGTGAAGGAAAAATAAAATCCCTTGTGAACAAGCAAGTACTCAGAGATTTTGTCACCACCAGGCCTGCTTTACAAGAGCTCCTGAAAGAGGCACTATACATAGAAAGGAACAACCAGTACCAGCCACTCTAAAAACATACCAAATGGTAAAGAGCATAAACAAAATGAAGAATCTGCATCAACTAACAGGCAAAACAGCCAGCTGGCATCAAAATGGTAGTATCAAATTCACACATAACAATATTAACCCTAAAGGTAAATGGGCTAAATGCACCAATCAAAAGACACAGACTGGCAAATTGGATAAAAAGCCAAAAGCCATTGGTGTGCTGTATCCAGGAAACCCATCTCACATGTAAGGATACACAAAGGGTCAAAATAAAGAGATGGAGGAAGATGTACCAAGAAAATAGAGAGCAAAAAAAAAGTAGGAGTTGCAATTCTCATCTCTGATAAAATAGACTTTAAAGCAACAAAGATCAAAAAAGACAAAGAAGGACATTACATAATGGTAAAAGGATCGCTGCAACAAGAAGAGATAATGATCCTAAATATATATGCACCCAATACAGGAGCACCCAGATACATAAGGCAAGTTCTTAATGACTTACAAAAAGACTTAGACTCCCACACAATAATAGTGGGAGACTTTAACACTCCACTGTCAATATTAGACTGATCAAAAAGACAGAAAATTAACAAGGATATCCAGGACTTGAACTCAGACCTGGAACATGCAAAACTAATAGACTTTTACAGAACTCTCCATCCCAAATTCACAGAATATACATTTTTCTCAGCACCACATCACACCTCCTCTAAAATTGACCACATAATTGGAAGTAAATCACTCCTCAGCAAATGCAAAAGAATGGAAATCATAACAAACAATCTCTCAGACCACAGTGCAATCAAGGTAGAACTCAGAATCCATAAACTAACTCAGAACCGCACATCTTCATGGAAACTGAACAACTGGCTCTTGAATGTTGACTGGATAAACAATGAAATGAAGGCAGAAATAAAGATGTTCTTTCAAACCAATGAGAATGAAGACACAACATACCAGAATCTCTGGGACACATTTAAAGCAGGCTCTAGAGAAAAATATATAGCAATAAGTGCCCACATAAGATGCAAGGAGAGATCCAAAATTGACACCCTATTGACAAAATTGAAAGAGCTAGAGGAAGAAGATTAAAAACACTCAAAAGCTAGCAGAAGACAAGAAATAACTAAGATCAGAGCAGAACTGATGGAGATAGAGACACAAAAAAACCCTTCAAAAAATCAATAAATCCAGGAGCTGGTTTTTCAAAAAGATCAATAAAATAGACCACTAGCCAGATTAATAAAAAAGAAAAGAGAGAATAACCAAATAGATGCAATAAAAAACGATAAAAGGGATTTCACCACAGATCCCACAGAAATTCAAACCATCATCAGAGATTATTACAAACAACTCTATGCACATAAACTAGTAAACCTGGAAAAAATGGATAAATTTCTGGACACTTGCCTCCTCCCATGCCTAAACCAGGAAATAGCTGAAACCTTGAACAGACCAATAACAAGATTTGAAGTTGAGGCAGCAATTAAGAGCCTACCACACAAAAAAAAGCCCAGGTCCAGATGGGTCTACAGCCGAATTCTAGCAGACACACAAAGAGGAGCTGGTACCATTCTTTCTGAAACTATTCCAAATAATCCAAAGAGAGGGAATCCTTCCCAAATCATTTTATGAGACCAACATCATCCTGATACCAAAACCTGGCAGAGACTCAACAAGAAAAGAAAACTTCAGGTCAATAGCCATGCTGATCATAGATGCAAAAATCTTCAATAAAATACTGGCAAGCCAATTGCAACAGTACATGAAAAAGCTTATCCACCATGATCAAGAACCAAAGACAGAAACCACAGGATTATCTCAATTGATGCAGAGAAGGCCTTTGACAAAATTCAACAGCCCTTTATGCTAAAAACCCTCAATAAACTAGGTATTGATGGAACATATCTCAAAATAATAAAAGCTATTTATAACAAACCAACAGCCAATATCATACTGAATGGGCTAAAACTGGAAGCATTGCCTCTGAAATCTGGCACTAGACAAGGATGCCCTCTCTCACCACTCCTATTCAATAAAGTACTGGAAGTTCTAGCCAGAGCAATCAGGCAAGAAAAAGAAATAAAGGGTATTGAAATAGGAAAGGAGGAAGCCAAATTGTCTCTATTTGCAGACGACATGATTGTATATCTAGAAGAACCCATTGTCTCAGCCCAAGATCTCCTGAAACTGATAAGCAACTTCAGCAAAGTCTCAGGATACAAAATCAGTGTGCAAAAATCACAAGCATTCCTATACACCAATAACAGACTTAAAGAGAGCCAAATCAAGAATGAACTGCCATTCACAATTGCTACAAAGAGAATAAAATACCTAGGAATACAACTAACAAGGAATGTAAAGGACCTTTTCAAGGAGAACTACAAACCACTGCTCAATGAAATAAGAGATGACACAAACGATTGAGAAACATTCCATGTTCATGGTTAGGAAGAATCAATATCGTGAAAATGGCCATACTGCCCAAAGTAATTTATAGATTCAATGCTATCCCCATCAAGCTACCAATGACCTTCTTCACAGAACTGGAAAAAAACACCTTAAACTTTATATGGAATCAAAAGAGAGCTCACATAGCCAAGTTAATTCTAAGCAAAAAGAACACAGCAGGAGACATCACACAACCAGACTTCAAACTATACTACAAGGCTATAGTAATCAAAACAGCATGGTACTGGTACGAAAACAGAGATATAGACCAATGGAACAGAACAGAGGCCTCAGAGGCAACACAACATATCTACAACCATCCGATCTTTGACAAACCTGACAAAAACAAGCAATGGGGAAAGGAGTCCCTGTTTAATAAATGGTGTTGGGAAAACTGGCTAGCTATGTGTAGAAAGCAGAAACTGGACCCCTTCCTGACACCTTACACTAAAATTAATTCCAGATGGATTAAAGACTTAAACATAAGACCTAACACCATAAAAACTCTAGAAGAAAATCTAGGCAAAACCATTCAGTACACAGGAGTAGGCAAGGACTTCATGATCAAAACACCAAAAGCCAAATAGACAAATGGGACCTAATCAAACTCCACAGCTTCTGCATGGCAAAAGAAACAGTCATTAAAGTGAATCAGCAACCAACAGAATGGGAAAAAATTTTTGCAGTTTACCCATCTGACCAAAGGGCTGATATCCAGAATTTACAGAGAACTAAAACAGATTTACAAGAACAAAACAAACAAGCCCATTCAAAAGTGGGCAAAGGATATGAACAGACACTTTACAAAAGAAGACATACATGAGGCCAACAAACATGAAAAAATGCTCATCATCACTAGTCTTTAGAGAAATGCAAATCAAACTACATTGAGATACCATCTCACGCCAGTTAGAATGGTGATCATTTAAAAATCTGGAGTCAACAGATGCTGGAGAGGATGTGGAGAAATAGGAGCACTTTTACACTGCTGGTGGGAGTGTAAATTAGTTCAACCATTGTGGAAGACAGTGTGGCGATTTCTCAAGTACCTAGAAATTCCATTTGACCCAGCAATCCCATTACTGGGTATATATCCAGAGGATTATAAATTGTTCTATTATAAGGACATAGGCACACGAATGTTCCTTGCAGCACTGTTTACAATAGCAAAGACCTGGAACCAACCCAAATGCCCATCGATGATAGACTGGACAGGGAAAATGTGGCACATATACACCATGGAATATTATGCAGCCATCAAAAACAATGAGTTTGTGTCCTTTGTAGGGACATGGATGAACCTGGAGACCATCATTCTCAGCAAACTGACACAAGAACAGAAAATGAAATACCGCATGTTCTTACTCATAGGTGGTTGTTGAACAATGAGAACATATGGACACAGGGAGGGGAGCACTACACACTGGGGTCTGTTGGGGGGAATGGGGGAGGGACAGTGGGGGGTGGGGAGTTGGGGAGAGATAGCATGGGGAGAAATGCCAGATATAGGTGAAGGGGAGGAAGGCAGCAAATCACACTGCCAAGTGTGTACCTATGCAACTATCTTGCATGATCTTCACATGTACCCCAAAACCTAAAATGCAATTAAAAAAAGAATTATTTGTAAAGGGTATTTGAAATGAAGATTGGAGAAAAACAACTTGGAAGAAAATCATAGGCAAATAACAATAATGATTGAAGAGTCGTGAATAAGGAGAGTTAGAAATCAAGTGGTTCCAGGCTTGCAGAATCTGAAAAGACCCTCGTGTGAGGCTGTTGATCTGTGAAGGATGATGACAGTCTCAAAGACCAGACAGGAGGCAATTGGCTTAAGCTGCAGTTTGAGGGATTTAGATAAGAGAAAAAAAGAAAAATTTTCAGACAGTGAGGTTCATAGATACTGGAATGTGTAACTGAGAAAGCTTGTGGAATTTCCTTCTCTAGAAGTCTTAAAAATAGGGTAGTGTCTCATCTGCCTGATGGATGGACTCTGTTTGACCTCTCAAAATTTCTACTGAACCCAGAAGGTGTACCACACCTTAGGTAAGAAAGAGAGCTTGAATGATCCTGGGTAGCTTGAGTAATAAAAGTAGGCGAACAAGTCATGTTTATTTTGATGTATATATGTCATATATGTAAATTATGTTCTGTTATAATTCTTTTTTTTCTTTTGGTTGAATGTTTTCTTTTTTAAGGCCTAAAGATTAGAGTTTAAGCAAAAATATTATAGAAAGGAAAGGAAGAGCTCTTTGATCTTACTGTAGAAGACATTTTTAGAGGGATGAAAGGAGAAAAGGATATTTTTGACATATTTGATTTTGATTTCACTTTCTATTCAAAAATTTAAAAAAAACCTCTGCCCTTTCTCTTGTCTTTAGTATTTTAAGGGTAAATTTCAAAAAATTAATTTAGTATAAGTGCTTTTCACAATGTTTTTGGCAGAACCAGTATCCCAAACTGGAAGAGGTTCTCTGTATTTAATTTCCTCTCAGGAAGTTTACCGTCAGAAGTCCAAATGTGAGGTCAAGTTTTGGGTTGCCGGAAATGATAATGTTCTTTACTGTCTGAACACCCAGACAACACTTAATGAAACATTCTACTTTGTGGACGCTGATAGAAATTAAAATTGTTTCCTCCTTTTTATAATTTGTGATTGTTGTACTCAGACTTCTAAAATTCAGAAACAAATCTATGTGTAAGTCAGAACATCTATATTCTCAGGATTAAGTTATAACTATAGATTTTCAGTTATAGATAATATTCATCTTTTTTCCTTCCTAAAAATCAAAAGATACTGCAGGCCAAAGGAGAGGTAAGCTTTAGAATTCATTATCTATTTCAAGAAAAACAATTCCAGGGCATTCCAAACCTTACTTCTTTCTAACTCTGTTTTATTTGACCTGAGGACATTTACAAGTTAAAGCAGTGAATCATTATATCTCATATTCATAAAGCTCTACATATTTGTCCAAGTGCTCACTCATCTAACATCTAATTTTATCTTAATAAGAACCTTGTGAATGTCATTATCTTGTAGATGAAAAAATGATATCTTCATCTTCATAAGAACATGTAATTTGCTCAAGATCACAAAATTAGAAAATGTAATTTGAACACTTCTGATTTCAAAGCCAGGGTCTTTTACACTGCACCATGCTGTACTGTTTCTGAGAATTTGTGATTTCCTGGTGCTGTATTTATTTTTACCATTGATGAGATTTTTGTCTGTGATTTATCCTGGATCAAAATAGATACTGTGATACTAAAGTAATTATCACCAGATAAAAAGTTGTGCTAGCATTCTTTTGAAGTACAGCACAAAAAAATTTCAAAATATTTTGCTATTTTACATAATCAGTCATGTAAGTTTATGATAGGTCACTCTTTATGAAATTACAACCCATTCTAATTTATTCTACCTATTTACTATTAAGCTGTGTGTTGTTTTTATTACAAACCTCTTCCTTAATTATTGCATCAGCCTCTGGCAGAATATTGAAAACAACTCCCATCATCCCTGGCACTCTGTCCTGGGTGTCTTTGGGGTACAGTGGCTTTATTTCCTTCCCTAATAGTTCGGAAGTTTGTTTAATACTGACTCAGAGGAAGCATTCTAGCTGACTCCTCACATGGTCATGTTTACAGCTCCAGAGTGTACATAATAGATAAGCTACTGACTTCCACAAGACCCCCACGCTTCCTGGGTGTGTGGGTGTGTGTGATTGTGCTTGTCAGTTAAGGTTGTGCAATCTCCCTGGTAGCTGCATTGGATTGCAAAGTCATTTTACTTCTCTTAAATATTCCTCTAGCAAGCCTGACTTCATAAACCCAAATCATTGTAGTCCATGGTAGATGTACTGGTAACTAATAATAAACACTAAAAGTCCTATGGGTTTATAACAAGATAAAACCTGATACTGAGACAAGGTGTAGAGAAATTTCCCTAATGAAATACTGTGAAATAAAGCTTCAAATGGCTATAGATGAATGCTTTTCTATCTATGGGATTTCTTTTCTTGATTGTAATTATAATTTTCTTTCCTGGTTTACAACCAGGAAATAATTATATAGTTATTATCATGATCAACCAATCATAACCATAATTGTGCTTCTTATATTGTCCAGTCTGTAGTGAGAACTTCGTTAGGCCAACATCTTACTTGATTGTAGTAGTAACCTTAAAAGATAAATATGGATATAGTACTTTTTCAGAAGAAAGACCAGATAATTCCAATAACATGCCCTGCACTGCACTTATGGTAAATGAGTAATGAATAAGGCCATTTGACTCCAAAGATCAACTAGGTTCTTTCCACATATCTCTCTTTGGTTCCCTTTTTTGATATGACTGTATGAAATTTAATTGTATTTACATAAGGTATAGTATAGTTCATTAGAAAAACTATTTCTGAATCTTAGGGTTCAGACTAAAGGTGTTTGGAGGCTGATGACAGTGGGCTAAGAATAGCTTAATCAAACACTTGAATGTATCAGGGAAGGCAGATTTAAGGCAGAAATGTCACATGGACCCCAGATTATTCTTGCCTGGAGAAAAAGAATATATACATAATTATGTGTGTAATCCATACTGGACATAGTACTAAGGTGATTAAATTCATCATGAATGAGTGTTGAATGTTAAAAATCCAAATGCAAATATCTTTCAACCAACTCTTTGCACCAAAACTAAGTAGCCTTTATTATCTCAAAATAGGGCTTACTAAATACAGTCACTCTTTGTAACTCTTAGTTTTAAAAACCATCATTAATTCTTTCCCTTTGTTTTCTCTCCTGAGCTGCTGCTGCTGCTGCTGTTGCTACTAAAATGTAAGGCATATCATGTATCACTTTTGCAGAAGATAGCTTTGCTTTTGCAAAATGCATGGAACGGAGTTTGTGGGTATATTGATTGCAGGCACAGAAAGACCTAAATGAATACGTAAGAATGACCACAAGCCACCAGACGTGGGTGTATTTATCCATTTGCCCCATTACTAAAAGGTTTTAGTTCCAAAAAATATCCAGAAGAATTTAGTTTTGGGGAAGTAGAGAGGCAGAGGGAGTGGAATTAAATTTTTTGAATTTTTAAACAATTAATTTGAGGTTCCAATTGATACATTTTAATGTCTTTTGCATTGGAATAATGATTTCTTAAGGAAGAGTTGAAGTAAGATTTTCTTTAGAAATTAGAAATTGACTTTGAAATTCATTCATTATGTAAACAGGAAGATATTTTATTGGAAAGGCAATTTAAAATTTGGAAAGTTTAATTAGTTATTAAAACAGCAATTAAGGCATGTTCTGGGCTTAGACTAATGTGTTTGTCTTGGTGGCATGTGCTCTGCTTCATTTGAACATTAAATTATGCCCAAGTAGTTATATCTGGTATTCTGCTCCTTAAATAGGTCAGGTAGTTTTATGGATAGAGGGTAAATGAAGTTCTTTTTCACTCTTTTCAGAGATAGCATAGGAGAGTGGTGAGAATTTTTAGTTTTGGAGTTAGACTGCTTGGATTAAAATGCAAGCTCCACCTCCATTAAGCTTTGTAACCATGGGCAAGTTAATCTTTCTATGTCTCAATTTCTTTATCTGAAAAATGCAGATAACACTGTTGCTTATTTCATGGGGTTATTATGATAATTAAGATGAAAAATTATGTAAGGATCTAGTATATAATAAGAGATCAAAATAGAAATTTTAAAACATCTAAATTTTATATATAGTAGTATTTGCCTTTTTTGGTTTACAGTTCTGAGATTTGATATATGAATAGCTTGTGTTAACCATCAAAACACCAACACAGTAGTATACAGAAAAATTTCAACACTTTACAGAATTCTCTTTGCTTCTTTATGGTTAGCCATATAACCTCCCTCCTATTCTACCAAATAACTGATGTGTTATCTGTTCCTGTGGTTTTGCCTCTTGAGACTGCCATGGAAATGCAGTCATATCATATGTAATCTTTTGAGACCTAGTATAATGTCTTTGAGGTCAAACCTGATTCTTCTAGAATCTTATCTGAAGAGCTGACTTGATAGAAAAGGAATTAGAGGAGTTGGGTTTTTTTAATTTTTTATTTTAGATCAAGGAGAAGAAAAAAAAACTCAGGTTAATATCATCCAAAAGAAGAGTCTGGATTTGTATGAGAAATTTTTTTCAGCATTTCAAACTATCAAATAGGATGTATCTTCAAGAGGTAATTATTTTCTTATCATTAAGAGCATTGAAATATAAGCTAAAGAGCCACTTAGAATGCAAAATGCAGAAAAATAGAAGAGCCAAATATAAATTAAATGAGATAAAAGTGTTGATAATGGTGGTGTGTGATGTGTGTGCTGCAGGTGGAGTGGGGGCAAAGTGTTGGAAGGTTGCAAATAATCCCAAATAACCCATAAACTTACTAGAGTAGCTTACTGTCATCTGGGGGCAAGTTAGCTACTATTGAGGGTCTTGGAGGAGACTTAGACCCTAATCACCTCCCAATGAACTACATGAGTAGGGAGGTTAAGAAGCAGCTATTATGAAAAGGGGAAGAAGATCATGTCTTGACCAGGACTGGGAGAGTGATGGCATGGGAGAGGGCAAGAAAGAAGAAAGGGAAGGAGGTGAGGGGTTCACTGGGTAAACAAAGCTAAAACTGGAGAGGAGTTGTATGTCAAAACAAAAGCACTGCATATTTGATCCTTAATAAAGAATTGTTATGATTTTTATCGCCTATATATTTATTTGTGTGTACATATATATGCAATAAAAATCATATCACCTCCCTTCCATTCCACCAAATCCTTGCTACAACTGATGTGTTTTCTGTTCCTATAATTTTGCCTCTTGAGACTGCCATAGTAATAGAATACCATAAGTAATCTTTTGAGACCTAGTACAATGAATTTGAGGTTAAACTTGATTTTCCTAGGATCTTATGAAAGATTCTAGGAATTTCTTAGGATTTTCCTAGGATCAGTTAACTTGTTCCTGAAAAATTTAGAGTTTACTGTATCAGCTGTTATTTTCTAAGCATGTACTCTGGTAATGTATATGCTATTTGATTTTTTTCTTATTAAAAAAAAATTTCAATAGTTGGGGGTACTGGTGAATTTTGGTTACATGGACAGGAATTCTTTAGTGGTAAATTATGAGATTTTAGTGTGCACTGTATCTAATATGAAATCTTTTATCCCTCATCCCTTTCCCAACCTCATCTCCTACCTGCCAAATTCCCAGAAGTCCATTGTATCTCTCTGTATGTGTTTGCATCCTCATAGCTTAGCTCCTGCTTAAAAGTGAAAACATATAGTATTTGGTTTTTCATTTCTGAGTTATTTCACTGAGAATAATGGCCTCCAGTTTCATTCACGTTGCTGCTAAACACCTTATTTTGTTCCTTCGTATGGCTGAGTAGTGTTCCATGGTGTATATATATCATTTTCTTTATCCACTGGTTGGTCGATGGGCACCTAGGTTGGTTACATATCTTTGTGATTGCAAATTGTTATTTACAAGTGTTACAATTGGAAATAACAATTTGATTGCAATTATAATTATTATTTGATTTAGTCCTTGAGAGAGAACTCTTTGGGGGAAATTTTTTCCATTTCATAGATAAGGAAACTGAGGTTCTGAGAGGTGAAATGAGGCATCCAGAGACATGCAGATCCTAAATGCAGGCAGAGGCAGAATTTATTCTCAGAAATGTCTGTTCATCTCTGCACCTTGGCTCTTTCCTTTGCTAGGCTTTTGCTTTTTCTCTGCTTTTACATGGTGGTGAGAATGTAAAATTTTGAGTCTTCTTTCTCCTTTAAAATCTATGATCCAATTTTAAAATGATGGAAAACAGTATCTCAAATTTTAAAGTGTATTCTAAAATGATACTTTCTCCTTGTGTCTTTCATTTTTAGTAACCGAACTTAGCAAAAAATTTAGGAAAAAAGGTCAAGCTATGGAAAAAGAGGCCTTGGAATTAGAGGTCCTAAGTCAAAATTTTAGTTCTGCTAATTATATCTGCTTGACATCTCTCAGCCTTGTGTTCTTTGGTAAATTTGAAATGATAATATTTGTTAATATTATGAATTATGTGGCTTAAATGGGCAAAATTATAGATGAATGTGTAGCTATGCTTATCACACGGTACATATTTAATGGAGTTTGAGAAATTAGAAGAAAATATAATTAAGAAGCGTGTTTCAAGACTTAAGTATAAGAAAACAGGGTATATAATAAGGAGGAGGGGACTCAAGATGGCGCTGTGAGAACAACCCAGGATTGGAGCCCGCGTTGAATTCGCAAACGGTGAGTCAGTGCTGCATTTCCAGACTGATCTTTGTTGCCCACAGAACGGGGAAACTCCCAAGTATAAAAAGACACGGGACGCCAGGCAGTAGGTCTGCCTGGCAAAGCCGGCAGCCGGGGCGGCGGCGGCCGGCCCTACCCAGCAATCCCCACAGGGCACGCTTGTCCGGGTGCCTTGTTGAACCGGCAACCTGAGACTTGAGAGGGCTGGACTTGAGACTTGCACAGTAGCCCAGCCCAGGGGATTGCAGGGACAGATCGTTTGGGATACCCAGTGGGACGAACAAAACCGCGATTTCAAACTATCCCGGGCAGACGGTCCGAGACGCTCTGTGGGGGAGGGGCGTCCACCACTACGGAGACAACCTGCCCCAACTGATATACACGCCCACTGCTGAGGCAGCCAGCCGTTGCCGAGGCAACCCGCCCCAACTGAGATACACGCCCACTGCTGACGCAGCCAGCCGTTGCCGTGGCAACCCGTCCCTAATGAGATACACGCCCACTGCTGACGCAGCCAGCTGTTGCCGAGGCAACCCGCCCCAACTGAAATACACGCTCACTGCTGACGCAGCCAGCCGTTGCCGTGGCAACCCGTCCCTACTGAGATACACGCCCACTGCTGACGCAGCCTGCCGTTGCTAAGGCAACAGGCTACAATGAAGAGACTCTGCCACAGGGCGTGGCGGAGACCACAGCAGAGCCGGCAGGAACAGCGCGAATCACACAACAGCAGGGCGGAGCCTCGGCAGCCAAACAGTGGCTAGTCTGCCTTTGAGCTGGGCAGGACACCTGATCGGACATCCAAAAATAAAGCCCAAACCCCTCAACACAGAGCATTTGAGAAAAAAAAAGGGTTGTTTAATGAGCTGTGTTGCAGCAGAATCAAACATAGCAGCCTAACAGCCCTGAATGAACAACAGAGTGCACAGCTCAGCAATTAAACCCCTATAAAGTACAAACTGTCTCCTCAAGCAGCTCCCTGACCCCTCTATATCCAAAAGACTGTCATTAGGCAGGCATCATCCTAGGACAAAGAGAGCAGAAAAAGAAACTGGTAGCATCCCTCGCTGTGCCACGGCTACTAGAGGTGGACCCCAGACAAGCAGGGTCTGGAGCGGACCTCAACAGTCGTACAGCGAAGGGGCTAGACTGGTAGAAGGAAAACCAAGCAACAGAAATACTTCATCATCAACATTCTGGGTGTCCACTCAGAGACCCAAACGAAAAGTCAGCAACTACACAGACGACCAGCGGACAAATCCACAAAGATGGGAAGAAACCAGTGCAAAAAGGAGGAAAACACCCGAAACCAGAACACATCGCCTCCTAGAAAGGACCAAGACTCCTCACCAGCAAGGGAACAAAGCTGGACGGAGAATGACTGTGACGAAATGACGGAATTAGACTTCAGAAGATGGATAATGAGAAACTTTTGTGAGCTAAAAGATCATGTATTAAATCAATGCAAAGAAACTAAGAACCTTGAAAAAAGATTTGAAAAAAGATTCGAGGAAATGATAACAAGAATGGATACCTTAGAGAGGAATATGAATGAATTAAAGGAGCTGAAAAACACAATACGAGAACTTCGCGAAGCAAACGCAAGTTTCAATAGCCGAATTGACCAAGCAGAAGAAAGAATATCTGAAGTCGAAGACCAACTCAATGAAATAAAACGAGAAACCAAGATCAGAGAAAAAAGCGCAAAAAGGAATGAACAAAGTCTCCAAGAAATGTGGGACTATGTGAAAAGACCTAACCTACGTTTGATAGGTGTACCAGAAGGGGACGAAGAGAATGAATCCCAGCTGGAAAATACTCTTCAGGACATCATCCAGGAAAATTTCCCCCACCTAGCAAGACAAGCCAACACTCAATTGCAGGAAATACAGAGAACACCACAAAGATATTCCACAAGAAGAGCAACCCCAAGGCACATAATCGTCAGATTCAACAGGGTTGAAATAAAGGAGAGAATACTAAGGGCAGCCAGAGAGAAAGGTCGGGTCACCCACAAAGGGAAGCCCATCAGACTCACAGCAGATCTCTCGGCAGAAACACTACAAGCCAGAAGAGAGTGGGGGCCAATATTCAACATTCTTAAAGAAAAGAACTTTCAACCCAGAATTTCATATCCAGCCAAACTGAGCTTCAGAAGTGAAGGAAGAATAAAATCCTTTGCGAACAAGCAAGTACTCAGAGATTTTGTCACCACCAGGCCTGCTTTACAAGAGCTCCTAAAAGAGGCACTACACATAGAAAGGATCAATCAGTACCATCCATTCCAAAATCACACTGAATGATAAAGAGCTTCAACATAATGAAGAATCTACAACAACTAACAGGCAAAACAGCCACTTAGCATCAAAATGGCAGTATCAAATTCACACATAACAATATTAACCCTAAATGTAAATGGACTAAATGCACCAATCAAAAGACACAGACTGGCAAATTGGATAAAAATCCAAAACCCATCAGTGTGCTGTATCCAGGAAACCCATCTCACATGCAAGGATACACAAAGGCTCAAAATAAAGGGATGGAGGAAGATTTACCAAGCTAATGGAAAGCAAAAAGAAGCAGGAGTTGCAATTCTCATCTCTGATAAAATAGACTTTAAAGCAACAAAGATCAAAAGAGACAAAGAAGGCCATTACATAATGGTAAAAGGATCAATACAACAAGAAGAGCTAACGATCCTAAACATATATGGACCCAACACAGGAGCACCCAGATACATAAGGCAAGTTCTTAATGACTTACAGAAGGACTTAGACTCCCACACAATAATAGTGGGAGACTTTAACACTCCACTGTCAATACTAGACAGATCAACCAGACAGAAAATCAACAAGGATACCCAGGGCTTGAACTCAGACCTGGAGCAAGCAAACCTGGTGGACATTTACAGAACTCTCCACCCCAAATCCACAGAATACACATTCTTCTCAGCACCACATCACACCTACTCTAAAATTGACCACATAATTGGAAGTAAAGCACTGCTCAACAAATGCAAAACAACTGAAATCATAACAAACAGCCTCTCAGACCATAGTGCAATCAAGTTAGAACTCAGAATTCAGAAACCGACCCAGAACCGCACAGCTTCATGGAAACTGAACAACTGGCTCTTGAATGTTGACTGGGTAAACAACGAAATGAAGGCAGAAATAAAGAAGTTCTTCGAAACCAATGAGAATGAAGACACAACGTGCCAGAACCTCTGGGACACATTTAAAGCAGTCTCTAGAGGAAAGTATATAGCAATAAGTGCCCATATGAGGAGAATGGAGAGATACAAAATTGACACCCTATCGTCAAAATTGAAAGAGCTAGAGGAGCAAGATCAAAAAAACTCAAAACCCAGCAGAAGACAAGAAATTACTAAGATCAGAGCTGAGCTGAAGGAGATTGAGACACGAAAAACCCTTCAAAGAATCAATAAATCCAAGAGCTGGTTTTTTGAAAAGATCAACAAAATAGACAGACCACTAGCCAGATTGATTAAAAATAAAAAAGAGAACAACCAAATAGATGCAATAAAAAATGTTAAAGGGGAAATCATCACAGATTCCACAGAAATTCAAACCATCATCAGAGAATATTACAAACAACTCTATGCACATAAACTAGTAAACCTGGAAGAAATGGATAAATTCCTGGACTCCTGTGTCCTCCCAAGCCTAAACCAGGAGGAAGCTGAAACTATGAATAGACCAATAACAAGGTCTGAAGTTGAGGCAGCAATTAAGAGCCTACCTCACAAAAAAAGCCCAGGTCCAGATGGGTTCACAGCCGAATTCTACCAGACACACAAGGAGGAGCTGGTACCATTCCTTCTAAAACTATTTCAAACAATCCAAAAAGAGGGAATCCTTCCCAAATCATTTTATGAGACCAACATCATCCTGATACCAAAACCCGGTAGAGACCCAACGAGAAAAGAAAACTTCAGGCCAATATCCATGATGAACATAGATGCAAAAATCTTCAATAAAATATTGGCAAGCCGATTGCAACAGCAAATCAAAAAACTTATTCATCATGATCAAGTAGGATTCATCCCAGGGATGCAAGGCTGGTTCAACATACGCAAGTCTATCAACGTAATTCACCACATAAACAGAACCAAAAACAAAAACCACATGATTATCTCAATTGACGCAGAGAAGGCATTTGACAAAATTCAACAGCCCTTTATGCTAAAAACCCTCAATAAACTCGGTATCGATGGAACGTATCTCAAAGTAATAAAAGCTATTTATGACAAACCAACAGCCAATATCATACTGAATGGGCAAAAACTGGAAGCATTCCCTTTGAAATCTGGTACTAGACAAGGATGCCCTCTCTCACCACTCCTATTCAATATAGTACTGGAAGTTCTAGCCAGAGCAATCAGGCAAGAAAAAGAAATAAAGGGTATTCAAATAGGAAAGGTGGAAGCCAAATTGTCTCTATTTGCAGACGACATGATAGTATACCTAGAAGACCCCATCGCCTCAGCCCAAAAACTCCTGAAACTGATAAACAACTTCAGCAAAGTCTCAGGATATAAAATCAATGTGCAAAAATCACAAGCATTCGTCTACACCAATAACAGACTTAAAGAAAGCCAAATCAAGAGCGAACTGCCATTCGCAATTGCTACAAAAAGAATAAAATACCTTGGAATACAACTCACAAGGAACGTAAGGGACCTCTTCAAGGAGAACTACAAACCACTGCTCAATGAAATCAGAGAGGACACAAACAGATGGAGAAACATTCCATGTTCATGGTTAGGAAGAATTAATATCGTGAAAATGGCTATACTGCCCAAAGTAATTTACAGAATCAACGCTATCCCCATCAAGCTACCATTGACTTTCTTCACAGAACTGGAAAAAACCACCATGAACTTCATATGGAACCAAAAGAGAGCCCGCATAGCCAAGTCAATTCTAAGCAAAAAGAGCACAGCGGGGGGCATCACACTACCGGATTTCAAACTATACTACAAGGCTACAGTAATCAAAACAGCATGGTACTGGTACCAAAACAGAGATATAGACCAATGGAACAAAACAGAGGCACCGGAGGCAACACAACATACATACAACTATACAATCTTTGATAAACCTGACAAAAACAAGCAATGGGGAAAGGATTCCATGTTTAACAAATGGTGTAGGGAAAACTGGCTAGCCATGTGAAGAAAGCAGAAACTGGACCCCTTCCTGACACCTTACACTAAAATTAACTCCAGATGGATTAAAGACTTAAACATAAGACCTGGCACCATAAAAACCCTAGAAGGAAATCTAGGCAAAACTATCCAGGACATAGGAGTAGGCAAGGACTTCATGAACAAAACACCAAGAGCATTGGCAACAAAAGCCAAAATAGACAAATGGGACCTAATGAAACTCCACAGCTTCTGCACGGCAAAAGAAACAGTCACTAGAGTGGATCGGCAACCAACAGAATGGGAAAAAATTTTCGCAGTCTACCCATCTGACAAAGGGCTGATATCCAGAATTTACAAACAACTCAAGCAGATTTACAGGAAAAAAACAAACAAGCCCATTCAAAAGTGGGCAAAGGATATGAACAGATACTTTATGAAAGAAGACATATATGAGGCCAACAATCATATGAAAAAATGCTCATCGTCACTGGTCATCAGAGAGATGCAAATCAAAACCACATTGAGATACCATCTCACGCCAGTTAGAATGGCGATCATTAAAAAATCTGGAGACAACAGATGCTGGAGAGGATGCGGAGAAAAAGGAACACTTTTACACTGTTGGTGGGAGTGTAAATTAGTTCAACCATTGTGGAAGACAGTGTGGCGATTCCTCGAGGCCTTAGAAATAGAAATTCCATTTGACCCAGCAATCCCGTTACTGGGTATATATCCAAAAGACTATAAATCGTTCTACTATAAGGACACATGTACACGAATGTTCATTGCAGCACTGTTTACAATAGCAAAGACCTGGAATCAACCCAAATGCCCATTGATAATAGACTGGATTGGAAAAATGTGGCACATATACACCATGGAATATTATGCAGCAATCAGAAATGATGAGTTCGTGTCGTTTGTAGGGACATGGATGAATCTGGAAAACATCATCCTCAGCAAACTGACACAAGAACAGAAAATGAAACACCGCATATTCTCACTCATAGGTGGGTGATGAAAAATGAGAACACATGGACACCGAAAGGGGAGTACTAAACACTGGGGTCTATTGGGGGGAAAAGGGGAGGGCCAGTGGGAGGGGGAGGTGGGGAGGGATAGCCTGGGGAGAAATACCAAATGTGGGTGAAGGGGAGAAGAAAAGCAAAGCACACTGCCATGTGTGTACCTACGCAACTGTCTTGCATGCTCTGCTCATGTACCCCAAAACCTATAATCCAATAAAAAATTTAAAAAAAAAAAAAAACAGGGTATAGCTTTATTTATTTATTTATTTAGACTGTAGTTAATTTGGGGTCCTGGTATGTGCTCAGTGATTTTAGAGGAGGATGCACAGGATTTTTTAAGCATTAAGGTAACAAAAGAAACATTTGTCTGTAGACAGATCTATAGATATGATCACATAAAACATTTACTTCTGAATATTTATAATATAATAAATAAATGTGGTTTTAGAGGAGGATGTACGTCAGTATTTTGCATACTTTCAATTCAGACATGCCTATAAATATGAATCTAGTTACATCAACAGGGAATACCCTGGATGAATTAAATTTAAATATGATATGTATAATGATTTGTTTTTGTCCATGATAGTTTTCACCAAAACAATATGCCCTTTATTCTATTTCTGTCTTAATTCCTCTCAACTTAAGACTAATAATACATTTCTCTGAGATTTTCTTACAGAAAGTTAAAAAAAGCAAGTTAGATTCAGATATTATTTGTATTTTCTTTATTTAGCACTTGTTCTTTTTTTCTTAAACCACTTCTTTCTGATCTGAGAAAAATGCAGATGTGGGCAGTCAGGGAATTCATGATTTGTTAGAATTCAACTGTAACATAATTTGTGGAGTGTGGCTTCATTACTCCTTTTTTTTTTTTTTTGCTATGCACTTGAAATTCACTCCCACTCATTACAAATACTTACTGAAAGTTTGTTTCTAGCAACTCACCTGCTGGGATTTTTTGACAAGAGGGATAAACTCAGTACACCAAGTGAGGACATAGAAATTTGGGGAACTATCAAGGAGTCAGCACCTGGTGAGGCAGGAAAGAAGAGAAGCCAACCTGGGTAAAAATGAAGATTGATGATTGTGAAAGCAGGATGTTCACCTGTAGGTAGCTGCAAAATTGTTAACACAGGAGGAGGGAGGGCAAACATGCCAAATTACTTCTGGAAGCCTGGCTGCTTCCTAAGGGCAAAGCCCTTTCATTCATTCTAGCAGCCCTAGTGTGTAATTGTTCCACTTAAAAAAATTCTTATTTATTATACTTTAAGTTCCGGGGTACATGTGCAGATTGTGCAGGTTTGTTACATACGTATACACTTGCCATGGTGGTGATTTGCTGCATCCATCACCCAATCATCTATATTAGGTATTTCTCCTAATGCTATCCCTCCCCAATCCTCCCACCCCCTGCTATTCCTTCCACTTTTTAAAAGGCACAGATCATAGCTTTGATACCATACGTCAGGAATCTACAGATTTATTGGAATTAGCAGAGAAGAGTTTATGCAAAGTTCACTTGTCGAATGTGCTTTTAAGGATAACTGTAAGTGTGATATTTGCCCTATTTATTTATGATTATGAGGATTTTTATCTCCTCTGCTCACAGTTCCTCATTATACAAATGACTTCAAGGTGGCCATTAATAAAAGATACAGAGTAAAAATGTTAGATATTACTCTATTCCTTGCTTTAGTCAAATTGATCATCTAGAATTGAAGTTAATTGCAAAAGCATTTAATACAGAGCTCTCAAAAGCTAAACAAGATCTTTCATGTGTTTTTAAAGCCCCTTTGGTATATTTGACAGATTATATAATACCCGTTTTTTTCTAAAAGTTAGCATCTTTACTCCTGAAATTACTGAAAAAGACATGGCGAACATTTTCAGTGTCTTCCCAGTGAATTTGAATGTATTGTTAATATTTCCCACAGTATCAGACATTATCAACATTTCTGTTTTTAAAAAATAAAAAATACATTGTTTTATACCTTACAAGGATTCCTCAGCTACCTCTCACCTACATTTGCACCTTATAGGAAACTCTTGATATAGATATTATTATCTTCATTTTGTGGTGGGAAAGACAGAATCAGAGAAGTTAAGGACTTTTTCTAAGAACAGACAGTAAAGAAATAAAACTAGCTTTTAAATCTTTATACACTTACTCCAGAATCTCTTTTCTCTCTCTCTATAATAAAAGCTTTAAAAAGTAAACACTATTACTAAGTTGAAGAGAATTAAACAAGTTTAGGCTCAGATTTCTCAATTGTCTCAAGAATGTCTTTTTTACAATTGTTTTGTTCACATTAGAATCCAAACAAGGTCTACATATTGCATGTGGTATTCATATGGCCTCTTAAGTTTCATTAAATGTATAACAGTTTCCCTTACCCCCTTTCTCCTGTTACTTATTTGATAAACTAGGTATTTTGTCCTATAGAATGTCCCACATTCTAGATCTAGCTGATAGCTACTTCATGGTATCATTCATTTTATTCCCCCTGTATCACTCTATTTTCCATAAACTAGTATTTAACGTGGAAGGATTGATTAGAGTCAGGCTCATTTTTATTTTTATTTTTCGGCAAGAATTCTGTATATCTGTGATTTTGTACTTCTGTTGTACTACACGAGAAAGCATGTATCTTCTGGCTATCTCACTTTTAGTGATGTTAATATTTCTTAGTAGGTTCTGGTGAGTACTCCATTATTAAGGTCCTCACTGAAATTTTATGTAATTGTTATAATATTCATTAGTGACCATTGCCTAGATCTATAATTTCATTAAGATTTATAAAATGTTTTTTTCTGCAGGGCGTTGTGGCTCACGCCTGTAATCCCAGCACTTTGGGAGGCCAAAGTGGGTGGATCACGAGGTCAAGAGATCGAGACCATACTGGTCAACAAGGTGAAACCTTGTCTTTACTAAAAATACAAAAAATTAGCTGGGCACGGTGGCGCATGCCTGTAATCCCAGCTACTCAGGTGGCTGAGGCAGGAGAATTACCTGAACCCAGGAGGCAGAGGTTGCGGTGAGCTGAGATCACACCATCACTCTCCAGCCTGGGTAACAAGAGTGAAACTCTGTCTCAAAAAAACAAAAAACAAAAAACAAAAAACAATGTTTTTCTCTAATTCTGTTGATCATGTCATATTAGTTAGATGTAATTTTCTGTAAAGAAAAACTTTCTGTCTCCAACAATTTGATTACCCTAAATAGGTTTATGCTGAAAAAGCTTGTATACACTTTTTTTCCCCTTATTTATCAATTTTCAGAATAATAAGTTGATGACCTTGCAAACTCCATCTTGTTGGTTTATAATAGAGAAAACTGGTCGATAACAGAAATGTCCAAAAATAAAAGATATATTATAGTATGTCCATGCTGGAGAACCATGTTATAAATATTGTGCAGTCTTTAAATTTCAAAGAATATTTAATAACAGAAAAATATTCAGGATAAAGTAGAAATTAAAAATCCCAGAATATGTATATAGAATGATTCAAATATTATCTAAAATAAATGCATTATAGAATACTGTCTTAGCCTCAGATACTAACATGATTACCATAGGTTTGTGAGTTTTAGGGTCTTCCAACTTGAATCTGTGTTTTCTATAGGACTTTTTATAAAATACATGACTTTTATCATTAAAAGAAGATGTAAATTTGTTTAAAAGAAAAGTCTCTGGATGAATCATCATACATGGAAAGATTCATGAATGCTGATCTTTGCTCCAGCTTAATTTTTAATTTTTATTGTAACTTTGGATCTTCTCTCTTACATCTAAACCAGTCTTCATGGTGCTAACCAAACAACTGGATGGATTGAAAACATGCTAAATTCTGTAGATTCTGAGACATCTTTTTCATTAAACAGAACCCTCTCTGTTGACTTCCATGATAAGAATAGGATTTTATTGAGTCATACTCAATTTGACCAGTTCAGAAAACAGATAACCGAATTACCTTTGTGTCTTTGTGTGCGTGTGTGTATTTTACGAACTGTTCCTTTGATCCGTATCAGATGAAGAGATGCACCACAGTCTCAAGATTTGGTCTTCTTGCTATGGCCAGTTTGCTTGTTACTGAATGAATGAATGAATGAATGAAAGGAAGTTTGCTTGTTGCTTAGTTTTATGATGAATGAAGGGAACAAACAAACTGGTTTTCACTTTACAAATTCTCAGTGATCCACAAGAAAGTAGTTGGATTCTCTAGGGACCTCCCAGTGGCCTAGTTTCTATCTCTGTAAAATAAGGATCAGATGGTATGACTCATAGCATTGTTTCCAGCACAATGTATGTAAAATTTCTGCCACAATATTTAGCAATTAAAAAGTTTGCAACAAATGCTTGTTTTCTCTCTTCCCAAAAATAAAAGGAAGCAGTCTTTTCCATTATTACTATATTCTAATATTAGAGGAGCCAGTTTTGGCATCAGGCTGTCTAGATTCAAGTCCAGCTCCACTCTTGGATTTGGACAAGTGATATTAGTATGTTCTCTATACTTCAGCTTTTAAATATGAAAATTGGGATACAAATAGTGCCTACTCATAGACTGCTATGCATATTAAATAATGTAGTGAATGTATAGTGTTAAAACTTTTTCCTGGCATAAAATAGGAGCTATGAGAATATAAACTATTATCTTTATTATCTGCCTAGTGGAATGAAATGTCCAAGCTCAAGGTTTAAGGCACTCCCCTCTTGATTGATGTGAGAGATATACTGACCACTTCTTGTTTTTCACTTCTCTGTTTCTGGCTCCTATGTAAATCTTCTTCTTTCTGTTCATGCATTTAATGCTTATAGTCACATCATTTAGATTTTGATAAATTAGATCAATGTTCCCTCTTGCATTATTAAGTGATTAGGATTATGTGAAGTTTATCCCCTTTTCTTATTGTTGTAGTAGTTGTCATGTGTGCACATAAATGTCTGTGGGTGCATGCATGAGCAAGCTGAGGTCATGAAATACGGTGTTACAGCCTCCCTGGTAAACGTAGGTACAGTTGCAACTTTCCAAACATTTATTTTCTGACTATTTTTTTATTTTTTGGATAATTTCTACAGATTTTTGCTTCTGTTATGTGAAATTTTACTAGTCTATTGCTCAAAAGGTAAACATGGCACTGTTCCTGGTAATGGGTGGGAATAAGATGACCTAACCTCTTCCAAATATGTTTACATTAGAAGGATTATTAGATGGTTTAGGAGAGGCTGCTGAATGACTCAGAAATAAGGACAATCCACATGGATTCAAGGAATATAATGCCTAGTTAGCACATGAGGAGCATGAGATCCTAATGGAAGCATTACTTTCCAAATATAGGGAGTGTATCAGAAAACACTTCCTACTCATAGTGGAATAAATAAATAGATCGAAAGTAAATATAATATACCCTCTACGGCAGTAAATTAAAAGATAATTTTCAAAATGTGCTGCTGATGAGACCAAGATGGCCCTCCTAATTAGTCATAGGCACCAAGGTGTTTCTCAAGTTCTCCCAAAGTGATTAGGGTGTGTGCCTTAGATAAACAGGGCAGTCATAGTTTAATACTCATATGATAAAGTGATGTTGTTGAAACTGATCAGGTTATAGAAATGGAGTTTGGAAAAGTGAATACCAACAAATAAAGCCTTTTCATCAGGCAGCCAGAAGTTCTCAGAATTAAAGGTAATCTGATTCTGAGGGCAGACTCCAGTTTGACTGAATAGAAATATCTAGGAAAAGCACAATTCATTCAGATACTGTGTGGAAACAATTGATAAAGAGCATGCATGTCTGCTCTTTTCATTCTGTGTTCACAAGGGCACAGACTGAGTGCCCTTTGTTCTACTGATTGTTCATACCCAGCAGGAGAAAATCATTTGTGCAAATGCCTGTTGACAGTGATCCTGTTAGATGAATTTTCTATCTGTGGCAGATCACACAGGGCCTTGTAGGCCACACTAAGGATTTGGGGGGTTGGGAAGCCATTTGTGATTTTAAATGAGGAAGTGAGAGAAAAATATGGTACTATTTATAGATGTATAAAATGTAAATTGTAAACATCATCTGCTTGAACTATTTTATATTTTTAAAACAGAGTCATTTGTTTTTCATTCTTTAAAACTTTGGAAACATCCTAAAATAGTGTGTGAATATACATGAATTGGCTCAAGTGATTGAAGCCTGGAAATTCAGATAACAGTTGATATTAAAGTATTGAGCCTGAATTCCACAGGGCAAGAGGCTGGAGACTCAGCCAGGGTTTCTGTGTTGCAGTTTAAGGTGAATTTCTTCCTGTTCAGGAAACCTCAATTTTTGATGTAGCCTCCAACTGATTGGATGAGGCCCACACACATTATGGAAGGCAATCTGCTTTACTCAAAGTCTACTAATTAAATGTTAATTGTATCTGAAAAAGAGCTTCACAGCAACACTTACTCTGGTGTTTGACAAAGCACTTGGCACCATCAACTAACCAAATTGACACAGAAAATTAACCATTCCAGATAGTAAAGAATTTATGATGTCACCCTTAGTTTAGCGACGACTTTGTTAGCCCAGGAAGGACAATTGACTATTTTTGTTTTAAGTCTGCAATCAGTAAGAGAGAGGACCACTCTCCTTATCAGCTTCACACTTGGAAGGGGAGGCATAAGGTAGCTAGAGCACTTTATAGCCCCTTGGAAATCTAAGGTGATAAGCATGATTATTTGAACACAACCCTTTTCCTCCTGTTATCACACAATCTTTTTATTGTGTGATAACTCAGCGGTAAGGGCTGACGTCCCTTAACTTCATTATTGACATTAAAGAAACTTACAATTAATGTTTGTATTAATTTGCTACTTAAAAAATGAATGACTTCATTGCTAGTGAACAATCTTTTCTTCTTAGAAGGCAATTTTTACAAAACCCCTATGAACATGTTTAAAGAAGATGAAAAAGAATATTGGAATGGATTTTGGAAGATTGTTAACAATTTTGTTTGAGGACAGAAAGTGAGAGTTTCTTCTTACTTTCTAGTTTTAGAAGTCTTTCCCTATACATTGTGGATTCATAGTGATAAATATACCATGGTTGGTGATAAATATACCAAGCAATAGAGAAACCTGACATATAAACAGCCCCAAAGCTTACTAAATATAATGAAGGTTGACAAGAAAAAAAAATCTAGTTTCTTAGAAAACAAAAACAGTATTTATTTACTTATTTATTACTTTTTTTTCTTTCAAAGAGATGAAATCTCATTCTGTTGTCCAGGCTGGAGTATAGTGGCATGGTAGTGACATGGTCATAGCTCACTGTAGCCTCAAACTCCTGGGCTCAAATGATCCTCCCACCTCAGCCTTCTGAGTTGCTGGGAGTACAGCTGTTTGCCACTATGTCCAGCTAATTTTTTTATTTTTTGTAAAGACAGAGTCTCACTAAGTTGCCTAGGCTGGTCTTGAACTTCTGGGCTCAAGTGATCCTCCCACCTCAACCTTCCAAGTAGCTGGGACTATAAGTGTTTGCCACCATGACCAGCTAAATTTTAAAATTTGTTTGGAGATGGGGTCTTGCTATGTTGCTCCAGCTGGCTCATTATTTAATCACAAGACATTTAAAGGCCACTTTGTGGTGTATTATTAGAAACAAAAATAATCATAACAATTTTTAATAATTTTTCATACATTTTAATTTAAACTCTGGCTCAAATTCATTCAGATCAAGTTTCAACAAATAAATAGCATCAAGAGCAAATGATCTGTTATCAATTGATAATGTCCAGTGCTAATAAACATTAGTATAAGTCTGATATGAGCCATTTGGTTTCAAGGCTTATGTTTCAGGTTACATTCCAAGGTTTTAGCCTGTGTCTCTACCCCTCTGAAATATATCCTTAGCCACTAAGGGGACCTAGCAAGAGGTTATGGGTAAATGAATATGTGCAAATGCTCCGGTGAGAAATCAATTCAGACTTATAGGCAGTTAAGATGTAGTGGTGAGTAATTTATGTCACTGGTATGTCATGGATGAATATGAAGAAGTAGCATCAACCTTTCTATCATTAAAAAATGACATTTTAACTTTCTTTTGAAATCAGCTAGCAGGTAATGCATTTATGTTGTGTGTATCAAAGTATACAATAAACATTGCTACTATTGTTTATTAGATGTTTTAGATCTTTTTTTGTCTTCCATCTATATTACTTACAAAATATAGAGACTGGAAACTGAACCTCTGACTAATTCTATTCATTTTCTGATCCTAAACATTATTCATCTATATGCAGGATTTGTGTAAATGAATGTTCTTTCTTTGTTTATGGGACCTAACTTAAATAATGGTTCAATTTTGACACTCTTGTATGGTGAAGTGGAAACTTTCTGTGGGTCTAAGATTTGCTGAGGGCCTTCCATAGGACAGGCACTGATGGAGAAATATTTAAGTCATGTGCGGTGGCTCACACCTGTAATCCAAGCACTTTGGGAGTCCGAGGCAAGTGAATCACTGAGGTCAGAGGTTCAAGACTAGCCTGGCCAACATAGTGAAACCCTTTCTCTACTAAAAATATACAAAATTTGCTGGACATGGTGGCATGTGCCTGTAATCCCAGCTACTGGAGAGGCTGAGGCAGGAGAATCATTTGAACTCTGGAGGCAGATGTTGTGGTGAGCCAAGATTGTGTCACTGCCCTCCAGCCAGGGATACAAAGTGAGACTTCATCTCAAAAAAAAAAAAGGAATATTTAAAGCAGGCCTCCACCCTCAGGATTTCACAATCTCATGAGGGACCAGGTGAAGGAACACTTGTAATATAATTTAATCAATGATATAAAAGGGTTTGCATAGAATTAGGCTTCCTCCTCTAGCTTTTCTCACACAACCCACAAATGCTTTGTCAAAGGCCCTATTATTTTTGCCTGCTCAGCGTTCCTTACACCTTCTCTACAAGGACCCTAATTTTCCTTGGTGAATCATACCTTTCCAATTATGAGTTGTCATTTGAAGTGTACCAGGCTGCTGTTCAAGGTGGGCTATATTCCTTTAACCAAGGGACTGATATTTGACCCAAGAGAGGCTAACCTACATCTCTTCCACCAACTTGAGTCCTAGTGAGTGACTTAAGAAATGAGAGTGGTTGGAGGCTTCATTCCCATGGCCATGTCCTAAAGAGATTATCCAACCTGCCTTAACAACAAATACTTCCTGGTCCTGCATGAAGCCTAGTTGTTAAAGTTTACTTTGATTTTGTGAACAAGCTACTTCATCCCATATCTTTCCATAAATTCCTTAAAAATTTTAGTTTACATTATTTTAATACAAAGAATCCCTGATATGATCAGAGATTCAATAGCAAAGCTCTCTCTGATCCTCCTTTTTCTGCCTATACCTTCATCCTGTCCTCATGAAAATTGTATTATTTTTTCTGCCATTGTCTACATTTTGCCTCGAGAGCATAGTGATTGCCATTTGAGGGAGATTCTTGGTTCAGCTGAGGCAGATCTGGATTTACTCTTATTATATTAATCTCATAGGGCAGGAATTAGAATGATCATTTTTGAGAGTTGATTGCACATATTCTATCTCATTTAACTATTACAACAAGTCTATGGATAATTATCTCAATTTTATGGTTAAGGAAACAGTAGTAGTTCAGACAGTTTAAGGAAATGGTTCAAGTTTATCTACCAAGAATATGTCAGAGTTTTAATTTGAACACACATGTATCTGACCTCAAAACAGACTTTTCTTAGGAATTTCCTGCCATCCTTCCCCAAGACATCACAACTTTGATATTTTGAACATTATTTTGCTTACCTCTGTGAATCTTGGTTTCATCATTCATAAAATGGGAATATGAATTCTATGACATAGAGTTGTTGATTAAATTAGAAAAAATACAGAAAGCCTTTAACCTTTGTAGGTGGTCAAAAATGGGGATGCTTTCTACTTCATGTATTGCCAAATTTGATTTATAAGACTGGTGAATCTTTTGAATTATGGTGAATTCAAAATCTTGGTTGAACTAGTCATTTGCAGTTATAGCATACTTTAGCAGTCTTCACCAGGGCATCTAGCAGCTGAAAGACATTCCATTCCATTATGGTCTCTTTGTTCCCTCTATCCCTATACCTTCCCAACCACTGGAAAAAATGCTAACAAACAAATATTTGTAGTAGAACACCAATGACAAATGCCACTCAGAAATTCAAACTTAGTAAGTGGAAGTTGGTCTTTGCATATTTGCCCATAAGATTACACATTTGCTTATTTGGGTTTCATATGTCATTTATCAGCTTAAAAATGTAATTCATTTTTATAATATTTTAGAATATATATATTCAGACATTCTTATATATATGTGTGATAGATGTGTGTGTGTGCGTGTGTGTGTGTGTGTGTGTAGTCCTGTAAGTTTAGAGGGAATTTTCAGTTTAGCAGTGAAAATAATAGCAGTTCTACCTCACAGTGTTGTTGTGAACATTAAGTAAATAACATGATAATAGTGCTTAGCACAGAGAAGCACTCGATAATTGTTACCCATGATTATTAGGACAGTTATATTTCCAGCATTTTGAACATAATTGATGCCCAGCAACTTTTTGTTGAATTGAATAGTTAGCAGTCACAAGGAAAGGTTTCGTGAGATAGGTTAGTGGTTGAAAAGAAAATATTTTAAATTCTACAATGTTTAAATGCAAAGTGTGGAACAGAAGTGGCATTCAGTTTAAAGGTTTTGTTTCTTTTAAATCTAGCAAACTTTTGTGGTATGAGATTTGGTTATGACAAAGTTAAAAAATATTGATTTAAATAAAGTTTTCAGTTTTAGCTTCAGGTTTGAGTTTTACTCATTTTCCTTACTGCCAGGAAGTAATGCCTATACTGAAAGTTTGAGAGGGAAGTCATTCTTTTGAAATGCACCACATTCTAAAGGTTGTTCATTATCCTCACAACTGTAAGTGAAACCCACATCCTTTTGTTCTGGCCAAGGTGATGGTAAAAACACCCCAGAAAATACATTTTATAAGCATGTATTTTATACACCTAGTAGAGGGGACATTGTTGTGAGAATTACATGTTTAGAGTAGGTGGATGAGGCACAAGAACCACAGCCTTAGTAGCATCAGATACATGTGGAGCTCTATTTGTGGTTAAGGAGTCAGAGGAGAGGGGAGAGGAGGAAGGCTGGAAAGGCTGGGGAAGGAGAGATGTGGGAAATTCCCTGGAACCAAGGTTAAGGCAGAAGGGTATAACTGAAAGCATGATAAATCAAGGTCTATTGGAGGAAATCTAAGGTATACACATCAGGGAAAGAAATTATAAACAACACCTGTGGTGATATTGGCAAGGATGGAGGCTGGGTCAAAGAGTCAAGAGTTCAGAGCTGAGTAAGGAACATGAGGATGTGACAGCACACACCTGATGGCCTCATATCTCTTTGTGTGTGCAGGTCATGCATGGCAAATCCTCTACTAAAGCAGACAAACCAGCTTAATACTCTGAGGCAGGAAAGATTACTTCCTGAGGCAAATCTTGCTATATGTATGCAGAAGACTTATATCAGTTTTGAAGGCATGAGAAATTTTCATAAACAAGAGGCTTCATCTTCTATAATAAGATATTTCTGTACTGCCTCCCACTAAAATATAGAGCAGAATAAGAGACCAAAATTGAAATTCAACAAGAGAAGTATCATTGTATTCCATCATAATTTTCTTCTCCATTGCTGTCCCCAACTATGTTATAGGTTGTATCACAGTAGAAGCAGTTTTTTAGATGGTAAAGTTTTGTAGATGGATGTTGATACATACTATACAAATAATTTTTTATTTCCATTTATCAATGATGGAAACGTTGGCTTATTTAACAAAAACAAGAACAAAGTGCTTCTTTTAAAAATGTGATTAAAAACATTAAAATTTGTCGAGATTTGAAAAATCTTGATTTTCACCATGAATGTTAACCTGTTCCTAGAATTCATGTAGTGATATCTATTGTTAATAAAAGAGGAGGAGAATGTGTGAGGGGTCCAGAGAAATGGAGATAACTTAAAAGCCAGTGATATTTTTATACTTTAACAAGACGAGTATTGAGAAAAATTTTCCTCCCTTTGAAGGTATCATTGCATCTGAATTCGTTAGGACACTGTCTTTGTAGCTACAAAATATATTTATTAGTAAATACTAAAATTATTCCTTTGACATTTTAAAAACTTTATTGTGAAAATCTAACCCATACCAAAAGAAGAGAAAAAATATAATAAATTCTCATGTACCTTCTCAATCAGCTGCTAGAATTATCAACATTTTGACAATATTCTTTCATTTAGTTCCCCACTTTTTTTTGAAGTATTTAGGAAAATTCTAAACACTGCATAATTTCACCCATAAGTACTTCATTGTACGTTTCTAACTGAAAGAACATATTTTATATATAAACTGTTATCACCACCACTTACAAAATTAACAATATTTTAATCTAATCTGATATTTAATCCATATTTAAATTTACTGCATTGTTTCACATAGTTTTAACAGTGTATCCCATTTATTATAATTAAGTAAAGTCAATGTGAATGATTGAAAATTATAAAAGACTCCTGAAGAAACATTTATACTAATGGTAATATGATGAAAATAATAATAAGGATAATGGTAGACTTGTGATTATTGTAGCAAACATAATTACTGTCCCTGGTATTAAGCCACAAAAATATTTGCTCTTAAATTACATTCTTTAGAATGTCAATTTAAAAGTTTTGCTTTTTTAGTAAAACTTTGATTTTCTAAAAAAGAATCATAAGAATCTTAGGAAAGAAATTGTAACTTCATTACCCAGTGATAAGCACTCAACATCCTGGAATATTTCCCACAGTCTTCCTTGTGGGTATGTGTATATGATATATACACATGTGGGTATGTATATATGCAAGTGTATATAATGTGAATAAAATTAAGATTTCTGAAGAGGTCAAAATGGTAGATTAGAAGCAGCTGTGGTCCATGGCACTCACAGAAAGGAACTAAAGGCATGGAAAAAATATGGCACCTTCAACTGAAATATCCAGGTGCTTGCACTGGGACTGACTAGAGAAACAACTTGACCCACAGAGAATGAATAAAATCCGGGTAGGGTGGCAGCTCACTTATGAGTGACATGGAGCCAAGGGAACCCCCAACCCCAGCCAAGGGAGGCAGTGAGTTTATATGTGATCCCAGAAAATCATTCTTCTCCCATGGATATTTGCAACCTATGGATCAGGAGATCTCCTCCTGAGCCCATGCCACCAGGGCCTTGAGTCCAACACACAGAGCTGTGTGGAGTCTCAGCAGAGCAGCTGCTCAGGTACACAGAGACCTAGGAGCTTTACATAGTCTGGTCCCCGGATCCCCAACAAAGGTGTCTGCAACTCAGGCAAGGCATGATGTCTGTACATAACCCTAGGAAGGGGGCTGAATCCAGGGAGCCAAATGGCATCAGTGTACAGGCCCCACTTGCATGGCACCTCATGAAATAAGACCCACTGACTTGGAATACCAGCCAGCCACTAGCAACAGGGTAGAGCCTGCCTGAGACGAGAGGGAGCCCCTGGGAGGAAAGGCAGGCCACCATCTCTGCTGTTTGATTGACTAAACCATTCTAGCTTGCAGGCTTCTGAGAATCCAAACTGTTCAGTCAAGGAAAAGTCCCTCCAGCGCAGCACAGCTGCTTTGCCAGAATGTGGCCAGACTGGTATTTTAAGCGAGACCCAGATGCATTCCTCCTCAATGGGCGGGACCTTCCCCCTGAGGCCTCCAGCCACCCTTGTCCACACATATTCTACAGACAGAGCTCTGATCTCTCAATGGGACACAGTGCCCAGTGGGAGGGGAGGGATGCCACCTTGGTTGTTTGAACAATTCAGCCTACAGGATTCAGAGAGTCCAAGCCAAGAGAAGCAGGGGCAGTTCCCCAGCATGACAGCCATTTTGTCAAGGCCAGACTTCTTCTTTAAGTGGGACCCTGATTTGCTTTTCCTCCAGTGGAAGATCCTCTCAGTCAGAACCTTTGGCCACACCTGCCCGTGTTGTACAGCCAGCAGAGTTTTAATTTCTCCCTGGGATGGAGGGCCCAGGCTGCAGAGCAGGCTGCTACCTTCGTTGTTTGGCTGTTTCAGACAGTCCAGCCTATGTACCTTGGAGAGCCCTAACCAACTGGGGGCTGAAGAGACCCCCAACACCATAGAGTTGCTCTATCAAAAAGCAGCCAGACTACTTCTTTAAGCAGATCCCTGATCTCATTCCTCCTAACTGGGTAAGACCTCCCAACTGGGGTCACCAGATACCTCCTACAGGTGTGACCAGGCTGGTAACAGGTCAGTAACCCCTGGATGGAACTTGCAGAGGAAGGGGCAGGTTGACATCTTTGCTGTTCTGCAGCATTCCCTGGTTATACCTTCAGGTACTGGAAAAACCGAGGCAATTAGGGTGAGGAGTGGACTCTAGGCAACCTTAGCAGCCCTATAGAAAAGTGGCAAGACTGTCAAAAGAGAAACAAACAAACCACCCCACCACCATCATCACCAACAGGAACAGCAACAAACAAGAAACCCATTCAAAGGTCAGCAACCTAAAGGATCGAGGATAGATAAGCCCATAAAGACGAGAAAGAATGAACACAAAAACGCTAAAAACTCAAAAAGCCAGAATGCTCTCTTTTCTCCACATAACTGTAACACCTTTCCAGCAAGCACTCAGAACTGGGCTGAGGCTGAGATGTCTAGAATGACAGAAGTAGGCTTTAGAATGTGAATAAAAATGAATTTCACTGTACTAAAGTAGTGTGTTGTAACTCAATACAAAGAAGTTAAGAATCATAATAAAACAATGCAACAAACAAAGTAACCAGTATAGAGAGGAATATAATTGATCTAATAAAGTTGAAAAACAAACTACGGGAATGTCAAAATGCAATCACAAGTATCAACAGTGGAATAGACCAGATGGAGGGAAGAATCTCAGAACTTGAAGAATACCTTTCTTAAATAAGACAGGCAGACAAGAACAAAGAAAAAATAATAAAAAGGAATGAGCAAACACCCCAAGAAATATAGAATTATGTAAAGAGAGCAAATCTACAACTCATCAGGGTACCTGAAAGAGTCAGAGAGAATGAAGCCAATTTGGAAGATATACTTCAGGATATCATCCAGGAAAACTTACTCAACGTAGCAAGACAGGCCAACATTGAAATTCAGAAAATTCAGAGAACCCCAATAAGATACTCCATAAGAAGATTATCTACAAGGCACATAATCATCAGATTCTCCAAGTCTGAATGAAAGAAAAAAATGTTAAGGGCCAGAAGATAGAAAGGCCAGGTCATTTACAAAGAGAACCTATCAGACTAACAATGAACCTCTCAGTGTAAATCCTACAAACCAGAAGAGATTGAAGGCCACTATCAAACATTCTTAAAGAAAAGAAATTCCAACCCAGAGTTTTATATCTGGCCAAATTAAGCTGCATAAGCAAAAATGAAATAAGATCCTTGTCAGATAATCAAATGCTGAGGAAATTAGTTACCACCAGACCACCTGGCTTACAAGAGTTCCTGAAGGAAGCATTAAATATGGAAAGGAAAAACCATTGCCAGCAACTACAAGAACACACTGAAGTACACAGACGAGTGACACTCTGAAGAACACACATAAATAACTCTGAAAAATAATAAGCAGACATCATTATGACAGGATCAAATTGACACATAACAATACTAACCTTAAATGTACGGCAAAATGCCATAATTAAAAGACACTGAATGGCATGACAAGATGGATAAAGAACCAAGACCCATTGGTATGCTGTCTTCAAAAGACCTATCTAATAAGCATAGACACACATAGGCTCAAAGAAATGAAGGAAAATTTGTGAAGCAAATGGAAAATAGAGAAAAGCAGAGATTACAATCCTACTTTCCAACAAAACATATTTTAAACCAACAAAGATAAAAACACAAAGAAGGACATTACATAATGATAAAGGGTTCAATTCAACAAAAATGTCTGACTATTCTAAATGTACATGCAGCCAACACTGGAGCACCAAGATTCATAAAGCAAGTTTGTGGAGACATTCAAAGAGACATAGACTCCCACATAGTAGGAGACTTTAACACCTCATTGGCAATATTAGACAGATCATTGAGACAGCAAATTAACAAAACTATTTAGGATATAAACTCTGCTCAAGATCAAGTGGACCTCATAGATAGCTACAGAATTCTTCAGCCAAAAATCACAGAACATACATTTTTTTCTCATTACCACACAGTATTTAATCTAAAACTGATCATATAATTAGAAGTAAAACACTCCTAGCAAACGCAAAAGAACTGAAATAATACCAGTCTTTCAGACCACAGCACAATCAAATTAGAACTTAGATTATGAAGGTCACTCAAAAACAAACAACTACATGGACAACCTGTTCCTGAATGACTTTTGGGTAAATAATTAAGCCAGAAATCAAAAAGTTATTTGAAAGTAATGAGAACAAAGATACAATGTACTAGAATTTCTGGAATACAGCTAAGGCAGTGTAAGAGGGAAATTTATAGCTCTAAATATCCACATCAAAAAGCTAGAAAAGATCTCAAGTAAAGAACCTAACATCACAACTAAAAGAACTGGAGAACCAAGAGCAAACAAACACAAAAGCTAGCAGAAGACAAGAAATAAACATGATCAGAGCTAAACTGAAGGAGGTAGAGACATGAAAAACCTTTCATGAAATTGAAAAATCCTGGATCTAGCTTTTTTGACAAAATTAACAAAATAGACTGCTAGCTACACTAATAAAGAAGAAAAGAGAGAAGATTCAAATAAACACAATTGGAAACAGGAAGATATCACCACTGACCCCACCAAAATACAAGCAACCATCAGAGAACACTGTAAACACCTCTATTCATATAAACTAGAAAATCTAGAAGAAATATATCAATTCCTGAACACATATACCCTCCCAAGATTAAATCAGGAAGCAACTGAATCCCTGAATAGACCAATAATGAGTTCTAAAATTGAAGCAGTAATAAATAGCTTACCAACCAAAAAGAGCCCAGGACCAGACAGATTTACAGCTGAATTCCACCAGAGGTACAAAGAATATCTGGTACCATTTCTACTGAAACTATTCTAGAAAATTAAAAAGGAGGGACTCCTCCCTAACTCATTCTATGAGATGAGCATCATCCTGATACCAGAACCTGGCAGAGATATAACAACAAGAAAAAACTTCAGGCTAATATCCTTGCTAAAACTTGATACAAAAATCCTAAACAGCATGGTACTGGTATCAAAACAGAGATATAGACCAATGGAACAAAACAGAGGCACCGGAGGAAACACAACATATCTACAACTATACGATCTTTGATAAACCTGACAAAAACAAGCAATGGGGAAAGGATTCCCTATTTAACAAATGGTGTTGGGAAAACTGGCTAGCCATGTGCAGAAAGCAGAAACTGAACCCCTTCCTGACACCTTACACTAAAATTAACTCCAGATGGATTAAAGACTTAAACATAAGACCTGGCACGATAAAAACCCTAGAAGGAAATCTAGGCAAAACGATCCAGGACATAGGAGTAGGCAAGGACTTCATGAACAAAACACCAAAAGCATTGGCAACAAAAGCCAAAATAAACAAATGGGACCTAATGAAACTCCACAGCTTCTGCACGGCAAAAGAAACAGTCACTAGAGTGAATCGGCAACCAACAGAATGGGAAAAAATTTTTGCAGTTTACCCATCTGACAAAGGGCTGATATCCAGAATTTACAAAGAACTCAAACAGATTTACAAGAAAAAAACAAGCCCATTCAAAAGTGGGCAAAGGATATGAACCGACACTTTACAAAAGAAAACATATATGAGGCCAACAATCATATGAAAAAATGCTCATCGTCACTGGTCATCAGAGAGATGCAAATCAAAACCACATTGAGATACCATCTCACGCCAGTTAGAATGGCGATCATTACAAATCTGGAGACAACAGATGCTGGAGAGGATGTGGAGAAAAAGGAACACTTTTACACTGTTGGTGGGAGTGTAAATTAGTCCAACCATTGTGGAAGACAGTGTGGCGATTCCTCAAGGCCTTAGAAATAGAAATTCCATTTGACCCAGCAATCCCATTACTGGGTATATACCCAAAGGACCATAAATCATTCTTCTATAAGGACACATGCACACGAATGTTTATTGCAGCACTGTTTACAATAGCAAAGACCTGGAATCAACCCAAATGCCCATTGATGATAGACTGGATTGGGAAAATGTGGCACATATACACCATGGAATATTATGCAGCAATCAGAAATGATGAGTTCGTGTCATTTGTAGGGACATGGATGAATCTGGAGAACATCATTCTCAGCAAACTGACACAAGAACAGAGAGGGGAGTACTAAACGCTGGGGTCTATTGGGGGGAAAAGGGGAGGACCAGTGGGAGGGGGAGGTGGGGAGGGATAGCCTGGGGAGAAACGCCAAATGTGGGTGAAGGGGTGAAAGCAAACAGAACACACTGCCATGTGTGTACCTATGCAACTGTATTGCATGCTCTGCACATGTACCCCAAAACCTAAAATGCAATAAAAAAATAAGAAAAAAAAAATCCTAAACAAAATACTGGCAAACCAAATCCGGCAGAGCATCAAAAAGCTTATCCACCACAATCAAGTTGGCTTCATCCCTGGGATGCAAGCCTGGTTCAAAATACACAACTCAATAAATGTGATTCCTCACATAAACAAAAGTAAAGAAAAAACCACAGGATTATCTCAATAGATGCAGAAAAGGGCTTCAATAAAATTCAGCATTTCTTTGTGTTAAAAACTGTGTAAAAACTAGGTGTTGAAGGAACATGCCTCAAAATAATAAGAGCCAACTATGGAAAACCCACAGCCAATATCATATTGGATGGACAATAGCTGGAAGCATTACCCTGAAAATTAGCACAAGACAAGGTTTCCCTCTTGCACATTCTACATAGTATTGGAAGTTCTGGCCAGGGCGATTAGGCAATAGAAATAAAGGTATTCAAATATGAAGAGAGAAAGTCAAACTATCTGTGCTTTCAGATGACATGATTCTATTTTTAGAAAACCCCATAGTCTCAGCCAAAAAGTTTCTTAAGCTGATAAGCAACTTCAGCGGTCTCAGGATACAAAACAAAAATTGTGCAAAAATTGTTAGCATTCCTGTACACAAACAACAGTCAAGCTGAGAGCCAAATCATGAATGAACTCCCATTCACAATTGCCACAAAAAGAGTAAAATACCTAGAAATGCAGCTAACAAGGGAAGTGAAGGACCTTTTCAGGAACTACAAACCACTGCTCAAACAAATCAGAGATGACACAAATTAATGAAAAAACATTTCATGCTCATGAATAAGAAGAATCAATATTGTGAGCATGGCCATACTGCCCAAAACAATTTATAGATTCAGTGCTATTCCCATTAAAATGCCATTGACATTCTTCACAGAGTTAGAAAAAACTCTTTAAAAATTCATATGGAACCAAAAGAAAGCCCAAATAAGCAAGGCAATCCTAAGCAATCAATCAATCAATCAGTCAGTCAATCAATCAATCAATCAAGCTAGAGGCACTATGCTACCTTATTTTAAACTATAATACAGGGCTACAGTAACCAACACAATGTGGTACTGGTTCAAGAACAGATGCGTAGACCAAGGAACATAATAGAGAACCCAGAAATAAAACTGCACACCTACAAAAAACAATGGGGAAAGGATTTCCTATTCAATAAATGGTGCTGGGATAACTGGCTAGCCATATACAGAAGATTAAAACTAGACCCCTTTCTTATACAATGTATAAAAATCAACTCTAGATGGATGGAATACTTAAATGTAAAACCCAAACCTATCAAAACCCTAGAAGAAAACCTAGACAACACCAAACAGAACATAGTAATGGGCAAAGATTTCATGACAAAAATGCCAGAAGCAATTGCAACAAAAGCAAAAATTGACAAATGAGATCTAATTAAACTAAAGAGCTTCTGCACAGGAAATAAACTATCAACCTAGTAAACAGACAACCTACAGAAGGGAGGATTTTTTGCAATCTATCAAACTGACGAAGGTCTAATATTCAGCATCTATAAGGAACTTAAACAAATTTACAAGGAAAAAACAACCAACCCCATTAAAAAGTGGTCAAAGGACATGAACAGACACTTTTCAAAAGACGATCCACATATGGCCAACAACATAGAAAAAAAAGTTCAACATCACTGATCATTAGAGAAATGCAAATCAAAACCACAGTGAGATACCATCTCACACTAGTCAGAATGGCTTTTACTAAAAAGTCAAAAAGCAAGAGATGCTGGTGAGGTTCTGGAGAAAAAAAATGCTTCTATACTGTTGGTGGGAGTGTAAATTAGTTCAACCATTGTGGAAGACAGTGTGGCAATTTCTCAAAGACCTAGAGGCAGAAATGCCAAATACCATTTGACCCAGTAATCCCATTGCAAAAAAATATAAATTCCCATATGCAAAGAAATATAAATAATCCTATTATAAAGACACATGCACACATATGTTCATTGCAGCTCTATTCACAATAGGAAAGACATGGAATTAATCTAAATGCCCATCAGTGATAGACTCAATAAAGGAAATGTGGCACATATATACATATATACCATGGAATACTATGCCACCATAAAATGGAATGAGATTATGTCTTTTTAGGGACATGGATGGAGCTTGAGGCCATTATCCTTAGAGAACTAACACAGGAACTGAAAACCAAATACCATGTGTTCTCACTTACAAATGGGAGCTGAATGATGAGAATACACAGACACATCAAGATGAACAACACAGAGGTGGGAGAGGGTGAGCATCAGGATGAATAGGATTAATAGGTATTAATGGATGCTGGGATTAATACCTGGGTAATGGGATGATCTGTGCAGCAAACCACCATGGCACACGTTTACCTATGTAACAAACATGCACATCTTCCGCATATATCCTGGAACTTAAAATAGAAATTTGAAATAAAAACAGAAGTCACTCCACCTATCAATCCATCACCTAAGTACTAAGCCCAGCATGCATTAACTATTTTTCCTGATGCTCTCTCTCCCTGTGGCCCCCCTCCCCAACCCCAGTTGTGTTGTTCCCCTCCCTGTGCTTATGTGTTCACATTGTTTTGCTCCCACTGATAAGTGAGAACATGCAGTGTTTGATTTTTTGTTTCTGTATTAGTTTGCTGAGGATAATGGCTTCCAGCTCCATCCATGTTCTGCAAAGGACATGATCTCATTTCTTTTTATGGCTGCATAGTATTCCATGGTTTATATGTACCACCTTTTCTTTATACAGTCTATGATTGATGGGCATTTGGTTTGATTCCATGTTTCTGCTATTGTGAATAGTGCTGCAATGAAAATACACATGCATGTATCTTTATAACAGAATAATTTATATTCTAAAAGAGGATTTCTTTGTAACCCACTCATTTCTATTTACATTTTATTTTATGCATTTTCCAAGTCATTGGACAGCAATTAATGCATTCACAAATCTTTGTGTTAATTTATGATTATTCAACAGCGTGATTATCCAAAATGGGACTCCTATGTTACAGTATACATACTTTTAAGATTTTTAGTATATATTGCCTGATTATCCCCCGGAAATTGTCTTCTAGTTGCATTTCCAGAAAATGACTACCTATTTTAATTCAACTGCATCAGTATAAAATATAAACGTTACATTTTTATTAATTGATGTATGAAATATTACGTTTTTCCATTCTTTAATTTTTTTGTGAAAATTAACTCTTTTCTGATGTTTTAAAAAATTCTTTTAAAAATGTTTGTATCTGGCCCAGGTGCACTTGCTCACACCTGTAATCTCAGCACTTTGGGAGGCCTAGGTGGACAGACCACTTGAAGTCAGGAATTTAAGACCAGCCTGGGCAATATGGTGAAATCCTGTCTCTAATAAATATACAAAAATTAGCCCAGTGTGGTAGAATGACCCCGTAATCTCCCCTACTTGGGAGGCTGTGGCAGGAGAATCAACCCAGGAAGGGGAGGTTGCAATGAGCTGAGATTGCACCATGTCACTCAAGACTCTGTCTCAAAATAAACAAAGTTTATATTTGTAATCATAATTCTTTGCCTATTCACTCATAATATTTGCCCAGCTTTCTATTTCAGGGCTCATCTTCTGGATTTGTAAAGCCTTTGTAAAGATATAAATACTGTATCTTCTCTCAATAAATATTTTTCCAGTTTTTTCTTTTAATTTTATTTTTTCCTGAAGAATTTTACAGTGATTTTTATTCTTACTACTTTCAAAAATTATACTTAGAAAGTCCTTCTCACTTTAAGATACTAAATATATACTTAAATTTGCTTCATGTTGATTTATGATTAAAAGTACTTAAGTTTTTATTCCTTCTGGATTAATTTGAGGAAGATCATATGAAGGGAGGCATTGATAACATTTTCCAATTATTTCATTTCCATTTTATATAATGCATAATCTTTTCTTTCCCTACTGATTTTTAAAATAATATATATATTTCATTGAACTTTAGGTTCTGGGGTACATGTGAAGAACATACAGGATTGTTGCATAGGTACATACATAGCAATGTGGTTTGCTGCCTCCATCCCCATCACCTATATCTGGGACTTCTCCCCATGTTATCCTTTCCCAACTCCCTACCCTCCACTGTCCCTCCCCTAGTCCCCTCCAGTAGACCTCAGTGTGTGATGCTCCCCTCCCTGTGTCCATGTATTCTCGTTGTTCAGCACCCGCCTATGAGTGAGAACATGTGGTGTTTGATTTTCTGTTCTTGTGTCAGTTTCCTGAGAATGATGGTTTCCAGGTTCATTCATGTCCCTACAAAGGACATGAATTTATCATTTTTTATGGCTTCATAATATTCCGTGGTATGTGTGTGCCACATTTTCCCTGTCCAGTCTATCATCGATGGGCACTTGGGTTGGTTCCAGGTCTTTGCTATTGTAAACAGTGCTGCAATGAACATACATGTGCATGTGTCTTTATAATAGAATGATTTATAATCCTTTGGACATATACCCAGTAATGGGATTGCTGGGTCAAATGGAATTTCTATTTCTAGGTCCTTGAGGAATTGCCACATTGTCTTCCACAATGGTTGAACTAATTTACACTCCCACCAACAGTAAACTTCATATGGAACCAAAAGAGAGCCCACATAGCCAAGTCAATTCCCTACTGATTTTTTAATAGCAACTTATTACATACAAACTTTTATGTTCACTTTGGCATATAACACGTCAATGATTTTCATATAAATGGGTTTTGAAGATAGTACAAAAACATACCCTCTCCTCAATAGATTGTTAGAAGATGCCTTGTGTAGTCTTCTTTCGTATCTCCTATAGTACTTTGAATGTGGTAGTCAATAAAAATTTCTTGTATGACATGAATGATTAATGAGTTATTGATATGCCTGGGAAATATTTTTTATTTTTAATTACTGTTGTTATTTTAAATTCAGGGGTACAAATGCAGGTTTGTTATATAAATAAACTTGTGTTTATGTAACCTTGTGTCATGGGATTTTGTTGTACAGATTATTTCCTCACCCACTTATTAAGCCCAGTACCCAGTAGTTATTTTTCCGTATCCTTTCCTTCTTCTCAAACTCCATCCTCTGATAGGCCCCAGTAGGTGTTATTCCCCTGTATGTGCCCATGTCTTCTAATCATTTAGCTCCCTCTTCTATGTGAGAACATGTGGTATTTTGTTTTTTCTTCCTGCATTAGTTCACAAAGAATAATGGCCTCCAGCTCCATCTATATCCCTGGAAATGACATGATCTCATTCCTTTTTATGGCTGCATAGTATTTCACAGTGTATCAGTGTCATATTTTCTTTATCAAATCTACCATTGACAGGCATTTAAATTGAGTCCATGTCTTTGCTATTGTGAATAGTGCTGCATAGGTGTTTGAGGAATCATTACATTGTCTTCCTCAATGGTTGAACTAATTTATATTCCCACCGACAGTGTATAAGTATCATTCTTCTGTGCAATTCTGCCAGCATTTGTTGTTTCTTGACTTTTTAGTAACCAATCTAACTGGTGTGAGATGGTTATCTTTTTGTGATTTTCTATTTGAATTTCTCTAATAATCAGTGATGTTGAGGTTTTTTCCCCTATGATTGTTGGCCTTTGTATGTCTTTTTGAGAAGTGTCTATTCTCATCCTTTGCCCGCTTTTTAATGAGCTTGTTTGTTTTTTCCTTGTAAATATGTTTAAGTTTCTTATAGATGCTAGATATTAAAACTTTTTCAGGTAGGCAGTTTGCAAAAATGTTCTCCCATTCTGTAGGTTGTTTCTTCATTCTGTTGATGGTTTTTTCCCTGTGTAGAATCTCTTTAGCTTAATTAGATCCCATATGTCAACTTTCGCTTTTGTTGCAATTGCTTTTGGCATCTTCATATGAAATCTTTGCCCATTCCTATGTCCTGTTTGATGGTGACTAGGTTTTCTTCTAGGGTTATGATGTTCTGGGTTTTGCATTTAAGTCTTCAATCCATCTTGAGTTGATTTTTGTATATGGTATAAGGAAGTTGTGTAGTTTTAATTTTCTGCGTATGGCTACCCAGTTATCCCAGCACCATTTATTAAATAGGAAATCCTTTCCCAATTGCTTTTTTCAAGGTTTGTTGAAGATCAGATAGTTGTAGGTGTGAAGTCTTATTTCTGGGTTCTCTGTTATGTTCCTTGGTCTATGCATCTGTTCTAGTACCAGTACCATGCTGCTGTTTTGGTCAATGTAGCCCTGTAGTATAGTTGAAGTCATGTAGCATGATGCTCCAGCTTTGTTCTTTTTGCTTAGGATTGTCTTGGCTATTTGGGCTCTTTTTTTGGTTCTATATGAGTTTTTAAATAGTTTTTTCCCTAATTCTGTGAAGAATGTCAGTAGCACTTTAATACAAATAGCATTTAATCTATAAGTTGCTTTGGGCAATATGGCCATTTTCCCAATATTGATTCTTCCTATTCATGGGCATGGAATGTTTTTTCATTTGTTTGTATCATCTCTGATTTCTTTGAGCAGTGTTTTTTACTTCCTCTTGTAGAGATCATTCACCTCCATGTTTAGTTATATTCTTAAGTATTTAATTTTTTTGCTGTTGCAATTGTGAATGGGATTACATTCCTGATCTGGTCCTCAGTGTGACTGCTTCTGGTGTATAGAAATATTAGTGATTTTTGCATTACTAACATTTTTGTATCTCAGGAGCCAAATTGTTTTTTGTATCCTGAGACTTTGTTGTGGTTGTTTATCAACTTAAGGAGCTTTTGGGCTGAGGTTATGGGGTTTTCTAGATATGGTATTATATTATCTGCAAACAGGGGCAGTTTGAATTCCTCTGCTCCTATTTCATTACCTTTATTTCTTTCTCTTCCCTAACTGCCCTGACCAGGACTTCCAGTGCTATATTGCATAGGAGTCGTGAGAGAGGGCATCCTTTTCTTGTGCTGGTTTTCATGAGGTATACTTCCAGCTTTTGCACACTTAGTGTGATGTTGGTCATGGTTTGTCACCGATGGCTCTTATCATTTTGAGGTATGTTCCTTCAATAAATACCAGGCGTATTGAGAGTTTTAACATGAAGAGGCATTGAATTTTATTGAAAGTCTTTTCTGCATCTATTGAGACAGTCGTGATTGTTGCCTTTAATTCTGTTGATGTGATGAACCACATTTATTGATTTGAATGTTGATGAATCTTGCATCCCAGAGAAAATGCCTACTTGCTTGTAGTGAATAAGCTTTCTGATATGCTGCTGAATTAGATTTGCTAGTATATTGCTGAGGATTTTCATATCAATATTTATCATAGACATTGGCTTGACATTTTCTTTTTCCATTGTGTCTCGGCCAGGTTTTGGTACCAGAAAGATGCTGGCCTTATTGAATGAGTTAGAGAGGAGAGCTTCTTCATCAATTTTTTTGAAATAGTTTGGGTAGGAATGCTACCAGCTCTTCTTTGTACAATAAATAGAATTCAGCTGTGTATCTGGCTTTTCCTGGGCTTTTGTTAGTTGGTAGGCTATTTATTACTACTTAGTTTCAGAGATCATTATTTGTCTGTTCAGGATTTTAATTTCTTCCTGGTTCAGTTTTTAGAGGGTGTATACGTCAAGAAATTTATTCATTTCTTATAGATTTTCTAGTTTACATGCATATACCTGTTCCTAATGTTCTCTGATGATTATTTTCATTTCTGTGGGGTTGACGGTAATATCCCCCTTGTCATTTTTGATTGTATTTATTTGAACCTTCTCTCTTTTCTTATGTATCAGTCTAGCTAGTAGTCTATTTTATTATTACTTTTTAAAGATTTGTTGATGTTTTGAATGGTTTTTCATGTCTCATTCTCCTTGAGGTTTATCTCTAATTTTTTTTTTAAATCTTCAGATAGATTTTAGATTGGTTTCATCTTGGTTTTCTAGTTCTTTCAGTTGTGATACTAGGTTGTTAACTTTAGTCTAACTTTTTGATGTAAGGATGTAGTGCTATAATTTCCCACTTACAGTCCATTAGCTATGTCCCAGTTATTATGATATGTTTTACCTTAGTTTTCATTACTTTCAAAGAACTTATTCATTTCTGCCTTAATTTCATTATTCACCCAACAGTCATTCAAGAGGAGCACATTATTTAATTTCCATGTAATTGTATTCTTTTGAGTGAATTTCTTAGTCTTGATTTTTAATTTGATTGTGTTATGGTCTGAGGGACTTTTTAAAAAATGATGTAAGTACTTTTGCATTTGCTCAGGAGTGTTTTATGTGCAATTATATGATTGGTTTTAGAGTTTATTCCATGTGACAATAAGAAAAATATATAATCTATTGGTTTTGGGTGGAGAATACTCTAGATGTCTATCAGGTCTTTTTGATCTAGTGCTGAGTTCATGTTCTAAATATTTTTGTTGATTTTTTGTCTTGTTAATCTAATAACGTCAGTGGAGTGTTAAAGTCTCCTACTATTACTGTGTGAGGGTCTATGTATTTTTTAAAGTTTCTAAGAACTTGCTTTATGAATCTTGGTGCTCCTGTGCTAGGTGCACATATATTTAGAATAGTTAGATCTTGTTGAATTGAACTATTTACTATTATGTAAAAGAAAAAAAAAGGACCTTCTTTGTCCTTTTCTAGTCTTTTTTAAAGTCTATATTGTCTGAAACTAGAACTGTGACCTCTGCTTTTTTTCTGTTTTCCATTTGCTTGGTAGATTTTTCTCCAATCTTTTATCTTGAGCCTATGGGTGTGACTGTATGTGGGATGGTTCCTTCTAAGGCAGCACATCTATTGGTCTTGGTTCTTTATCCAGCTTGCCATTCTGTGATTTTAATTGGAATATTAGCTTATTTACATTCAAGGTTAGTACTGATATGTTTGGATGTAATCTCGTCATCATGATGTTAACTGGTTATTTTGCTGGCTTGTTTATATGGTTGCTTTATAGTGTCACTGGTCTGTGTACTTCAGTATCTTTTTTTTGTGGTTAATAATGGTCTTTTCTTTCCATATTTAGTGCTTTCTTCAGAAGCTCTTATAGGCAGGTCCAGTAACTAATTCCTCAGCATTTGCTTGTCTGAAAAGGATCTTATTTCTCCTTTGCTTTTGAAGCTTAGTTTGGCTGGATATAAACTTCTGGGTTAAAATTTCTTTTCCTTAATAATGTTGAATATTGGCCCCCAATCTCTTTTGGCGTTTACAGTTTCAACTGAGAAGTCTGCTGATAGGCTGGTTGGCTTCTCTTTGTAGGTGACATGGCTTTTCTCACTAGCTGCCTTTAACATATTTTCTTTCATTTTGACTTTGAAGAATCTAATGAATGTGTGTCTTGAAGATGATCTTCTCACAAAGTATCTTAATGGGGTTTTCTGCATTTCCTGAATTTGGATGTTGGCCTCTCTGGAGAAATTTTTATTTCTGGAGAAATTCTTATTCATAATGCCTAAAATATTCTTTCCATGTTGGTTCCTGATATGGTTTGGTTGTGTCCCCACCCAAATCTCACCTTGAATTGTAAAAATCCCTATGTGTCAAGGGTGGGGCCAGGTGGAGGTAACTGCACTGGGGGGAAGTTTCCCCTCTACTGGTCTCATGGTAATGAATAAATCTTGTGAGATCTGACAGTTTTATAAAAGGGAGTTCCCCTGCACACTCTCTGTTGCCTGCCACCATTTATGACATGATTTTGCTTCTCCTTTGCCTTTTGCCATGACTGTCAGGCCTCCCCAGCCATGTGGAACTGTGAATCCATTAAACCTCTTTTTCTTTATAAATTACCCAGTCTCAGGTATGTCTTATACAGCATGAGAACTAATACAGTAAGTTGGTATGGTAGAGTAGGGTGCTTCTGTAAAGATACCCAAAAATGTGAAAATGATTCTGGAACTGGGAAACAGGCAGAGGTTGGGTCAGTTTGGAGGGCTCAGAGGAGGACAGAAAGAAATGGGAAAGACGGATCTTCCCAGAGACTTGTTGAATGGCTCTGACCAAAATACTGACATTGATATGGACAATAAAGTCCAGGTTGAGGTGGTCTTAGATGGAGAGGAGGAACTTGTTGGAAACTGGAATAAAGGTGACTCTTGCTATGTTTTAGCAAAGAGACTGGTGGCATTTTGCCCTGCCTGAGAGATTTGTGGAACTTTAAACTTGAGAGAGATGATTTAGGGTATCAGGTGGAAGAATTTTCTAAGCAGCAAAGCATTCAAAAGGTGACTTCAGTGCTGTTAAATGCATTCAGTTTTATGTATTCACAAATATGTGGTTTGGAATTGAAACATGGTTAAAAGGGAAGCAGAGCATAAAAATTCTGAAAATGTGCAGCCCGATGATGCAATTGAAAAGAAAAACCCATTTTCTGAGGAGAAATTCAAGCTGGCTTAAGAAATTTGCATTAGTAATGAGAAACCAAATGTTAATCACCAAGACAATGGGGAAAATATCTCCAGGCATGCCAGAGATCTTCCAGAAACCCCTCCCATCAGAGGCCTGGAGGCCTAGGAGGGAAAAATGGTTTTGTGGGTTGGGCGCAGGGCCTTGCTGCATTGTTTACTCTCAGGACTTGGTGCCCTGCGTCCCAGCCAAGGCTAAATGATGCCAACATAGAGCTAAGGCCATTGCTTCAGAGGGTGCACGTCCCTAGCATTGGTGGCCTCCATGTGGTGTTGGGCCTGTGGGTACACAGAAGTCAAGAACTGAGATTTGGGAACCTCCACTTAGATTTCAGAGGATGTATGGGCCTGGAACATAAAGCTTCCAGAGGAAGTATGGAAACATCTGGATGAACAGGCAGAAGTTTGCTGCAGGGGTTAGGTCCTCATGGAAAACCTCTGCTAAGATAGTGTGGAAGGGAAATGTGGAATTGGAACCCCTACCTACAGATTCCCCACTGGGACACTGCCTAGTGGAGCTGTGAGAAGAGGGCCACTGTACTCCAGACCTGGGAATGGTAGATCCACCAACACCGTATACCATGTACCTGGAAAAGTCACAGACACTCAATGCCAGCCTGTGAAAGCAGCTGGGAGGAGGGCTGTATCCTATAAAGCCACAGGGTTGGAGCTGCCCAAAGGCTATGGGAACTCACCTCTTGAATCAGCATGACCTAGATATGAAATGTGGAGTCATAGGGGATCATTTCAGAACTTGAAAATTTGGCTGCTCTGCTGGATTTTGGACTTGCATTAGGCCCACAGTCCCTTTGTTTTGGCCAGTTTTTGCCATTTGGAATAGCTGTGTTTACCCAATGCTTGTACCCCATTGTATCTAGGAAGTAACTAACTTGCTTTTGATTTTACAGGATCATAGGTAGAAAGGACTTGTCTTGTCAGATGAGAATTTGGATTGTGGACTTTTGAGTTAATGCTAAAATAATTTAAGGCTTGAGGAATTGTTGGGAAGGCATGATTGGTTTTGAAATGTGAGAACATGAGATTTGGGAGGGGCTAGGTATAGAATGGTTTGGCTGTTTCCTCACCCAAATCTCACCTTAAATTTTAATAATCTGGTGGGGGAGGGATCTGGTGGGGATAATTGAATTATGTGAAATGGTTCTTCCATACTATTCTTTTAATAGTGAATAAGTCTCCTGAGATCTGATGATTTTATAAAGGGGAGTTTACCTCACCTGCCACCATGTAAGACTTCCTTTTGCTTTTCTTTTCCCTTCCACCATGATTGTGAAGCTTCTCAGTCATGCTGACCTGTGAGTCAGTTAAACGTCTTTCCTTTATAAAATAGCTAGTCTCAGGCATGTCTTTATTTGCTGCATGAAAACAGATTATACAGGTCTCTTCTCCCCATCTCTTTCAGGGACACCCTAGAGTCATAGATTTCTCCTTTTGACAGAATTCTATGTTCCTCAGATATTTTGTTTATTTATTTTCATTCCTTTTCTCTATTCCTTCATTAATGTCTTATTTCAGAAAAACAGTCTTCAAGCTCTGAGATTCTTTCCTCTACTTGGTCTAGTCTGCTACCAATACATGTGATTGCACTGTAAAATTTCTTACAGTGTATTTTTTAGCTCTACTAGGTTGGTTAAATTCTTATTTATGCTGATCTTTTTGTCTGTAAGCTCCTGCATTGTCTTTCATGATTTTTTTAGCTTCCTTGCATTAGATTTAAACTTATTCCTATAGCTCAATTATTAATATCCATATTCTAATTCTATTTCTCTCATTTCAGTCATCTCAGTCCAGTTTAGAACCTTGCTGGAGAGGTTTTGTTTTTTGGAGGAAAAAAGGCACTCTGGCTTTTTGTGTTATCAGGGTTCTTGTGCTGATTGTTTATCATTTTCTGGGCTTATCTTTCTTCAATCTTTGAGGTTGCTTACCTTTGGATGAGTGTTTTTTAATTTTATCTTATTTAATGACCTTGAGGATTTGATTGTGGTATAAGGTGGCATCAGCTAACTGGCTTCATTTGTGGAAGGTTTTAGGGGTTCAGTGCTCAGCTCTCAACTCCTGGACTGAGTTCTCTAGATTTGGAGGACTTGTATTGGGCCCCACTTTGTTCTCTGGCTCCTTGAGGTTAGGAATCTGGCACTGAAGTGCCATTGGGCCACTGTTTACTACACTCTGAGGGGTGATGCCAGCCAAAAGTTTTGTGGTGTGACAGTGGGATTCTTTTCGTTTGCATGTCAACAGCATTGGTAGCAGCAGCTGCAACAGAGTGCTAGTGAGTGCTGGGGTGCCTGCCTCCCCATGGGCATTCAATACAGTGGTGGAGAGAATGCAGAGAGAGGCGGGCACACTGCCTGTGACTGTGCAGTCACACTTGAGGTGGTGTTGGCTTGGGAGCAGGATGTTGGCAGGCACTGGTCTGGGTGCATTCTCTGTGCCCCACAAGCAGGAGTGGTTCCTCAGGGCAGGGGTGGATCCACTGTTCTCTGTATAGTGTTAGCATAGGGCAGGGTGCTGGCAGGGGAAGGGCTGGTTTGCTTTGTGCCCACCAACACTCCATCTGCAATGGCAATCAGCAGTGGGCAGAGGGGCTGACTGCACTCCTGTATGCTGGTGGGGCAACAAAAGCAAAACCTGCGCCATGTACCCACATGCCAGAAAGTGATGTGAGGATTTGCCTTGGGTCCAGCAGAAGCTGCAGTGTTGGAAGGGAATGTGTGGATTGGTGCGAGGCGATAGGCACTGACCACTGGAGCTCTCCATCTGTCAGGCATCGTCCACCAGTACAAAATCTATGGTGTGGGCTCTCAGGGCATCAGAGGCTGACCTGTAAGCAGGTGTGGCCAGGCTGGGGCCGCAGGAGCATCTAGCAGACCAAAGGGTACTCAGATTGGACTGGTCCCATCTGATAGACAAGACCACCCTACAGAGTTCAAGTCTGATTGTTCTCCTATGGCTAAAGTCTCCTATGGGTGCAAGTCAAGTGTAGGGGGATGGCCAGGCTTCTCTGGGGCTCCTTTGCTTCTGCTTTTGAGTTGAATGCTGCAATCCTCTCAGCAAAGAGATGTGATGGTGAATCCTCTCCAAAACTGTTTCTTCTCCCTTCCTGGCTTCTTTGCAGTGTTGATAGAGAGTATTCAAAAAGTGTTTTAGTTTCATTACTTGCTTAAATAACACCTTTGCCTCATACAGGAAGTCCACAGTATCTGGTTTTTAGTTCCCATTAAATAAAAGCAAGGGGCTGAATAGATGAGTGGTTTTCAAATTGTGATTAAGTCCTTAGGAATAAAGAGGTGCTTCAAGGAGCACCGCTGTAAACAAACAAAACAAAATGAAAAACAAAGCAGCCCCTTCTTCCCAACAGCTTTGTAAAACCTCTGAAGCAGGCAATCCTCCAATGCTAGTCAAACTAGGTCAAGTATAAGTTTAACTAATTAGAGGGGTTTTTTCCCAAACTTGGGCCTTGACCACTCCTTTCTTCACGGACTTTATCAGTAGGAAGCAGGTGAGTCACTTGCTAGTCAGTGGGAGTTTGCAGTGCTACTGTCTGACTCCCAGAAAGAAATCCATCGTTCTACCCCCTTACAAGAAAGCATGTTAGGACCATGTACTTTCCTTGCTTTATGATTAAACCACTCTTCAACATCTACTAATTCACTAAGTCTGCTAAGTATTGTTGGCAAAGAACCTGTAAATCTTGTGCCAAAAAGTTAAATCAAGTGGAATACAATGGAAAAGGAAGTGACCTGAGATGGAAAAATGTTTACAACTGGAATCCTTTTATGGTCAACTTTTTGGGAAAAAAATTCATTTAGTTATTCTCAAAAAGGTCAGAATAAGTATTAATGATAAACCTTGTAATATCCTATAATCTAGAGATCTTCCTTAGTAACTTTTACCTAATTTAGAAAAAGCCAATAGAAGCAAAAGAGATGTATTTTCCTCATCAAGACTTCTCAGTGTACAAGTTAAAATCATTTTCTAAATAATTTCTTCAATGACATAGATATAATAGTCTGTCTCTAAGCATATCCACATTTTTTTTATATTGTAAAACCCAATAAGCCCAAATCAACAGCTTATTCATGTTTGAATTCTAAAATAGGGCTCTTTAGAGATTTTAGCAAGTCATTTGCCAAAGTACTCCAGGAATTTAATTTGATTTAAAAGTGTAAAAGTTTGAGGGTCCTTATATATCATGCCAAGTAATTTGGAGACCACTTTAACAATCTGTAAAGATCAATAGTAATATTATTTTATAAATCTTTTAAAAATTATTTTAAAATATATATATATTTGCACTTTAGGTTCTGGGGTACATGTGCAGAACATGCAGGATTGTTGTATAGGTACATACATGGCAATGTGGTTTGCTGCCTCCATCCCCACAACACCTATATCTGGCATTTCTTCCCATGTTATCCCTCCCCAACTCCCTACCCCACACTCCCTCTTCTAGTCCCCCCCAACAGACCCCAGTGTGTTATTCTCCCCTCCCTGTGTCCATGTCTTCTCCTTGTTCAACACCCATCTATGAGTGAGAAAATGCAGTGTTTGATTTTCTGTTCTTGTGTCAGTTTGCTGAGAATGATGGTTTCCAGATTCATCCATGTCCCTACAAAGGACACAAACTCATTGTTTTTTATGGCTGCATAGTATTCCATGGTGTATATGTGCTACATTTACCTTGTCTAGTCTATCATCAATGGGCATTTGGGTTGGTTCCAGGTCTTTGCTATTGTAAACAGCGCCGCAATGAACATATGTGTGTATGTGTCTTATAATAGAATGATTTATAATCCTTTGGATATATACCAAGTAATGGGATTGCTAGGTCAAATGGAATTTCTACTTCTAGGTCCTTAAGGAATCACCACGCTGTCTTCAACAATGGTTGAACTAATTTGCACTCCCACCAACAGTGTAAAAGTGTTCCTATTTCTGTACATCCTCTCCAGCATCTGTTGTCTACAGCTTTTTAATGATTGTCATTCTAACTGGTGTGAGCTGGTATCTCAATGGGGTTTTGATTTGCATTTCTCTAAGGACCAGTGTGATGAGCATTTTTTAACGTTTATTGGACTCATATATGTCTGCATTTGAAAAGTGTCTGTTCATGTCCTTCACACACTTTTGAATGGGTTTGTTTGCATTTTCCTTTAAATCTGTTTTAGTTCTTTGTAGATTCTGGATATTATCCCTTAGTCAGATGGGTTGATTGCAAAAATTTTTCCCATTCTGTTGGTTGCTGGTTCACTCTATTATTTCTTTTGCTATGCAGAAGCTCTGCTGTTTAATTAGCTCTCATTTGTCTATTTTGGCTTTTGTTGCCAATGCTTTTGGTGTTTTAGTTATGAAGTCCTTGCCTATGACTATGTCCTGAATGGTTTTGCCTAGGTTTTCTTCTAGTTTTTATGATGTTAGCTCTTATGTTTAAGTCTTTAATCCATCTGGAGTTAATTTTAGTGTAAGGTGTCAGGAAGGGGTCCAATTTCTGCTTTTTGCACATGGCTAGCCAGTTTTCCCAACACCATTTCTTAAACAGGGTATCCTTTTCCCATTGCTTGTTTTTGTCAGGTTTGTCAAAGATCAGATCATTGTAGATGTGTGATGTTGCCTCCAAGGCTTCTGCTCTGTTCCATTGGTTTATATATCTGTTTTGGTACCAGTACCATGCTGTTTTGATTACTGTAGCCTTATAGTATAGTTTGAAGTCAGGTAGCATGATGCCTCCAGCTTTGTTCTTTTTGCTTAGAATTTACTTGGCTATGCATGCTCCCTTTTGGTTCCATATGAAGTTTAAGGTGTTTTTTTTTTCCCAGTTCTGTGAAGAGGATCATAGGTAGCTTGACAGGAATAGCGTTAAATCTGTAAATTATTTGGGCAGTATGGCCACTTTCACAAAATTGATTCTTCCTAACCATGATCTTGGAATGTTTTTCCATCTGTTTGTGTCCTCTCTTATTTCCTTCAGCAGTGTTTTGTAGTTCTCCTTAAAGAAGTCCTTTACATCCTTTTTTAGTTGTATTCCTAGGTATTTTATTCTCTTTGTAGCAATTGTGAATGTCAGTTCATTCTTGATTTGGCTCTCCTTAAGTCTGTTATTGGTCTATAGGAATGCTTGTGATTTCTGCACATTGATTTTGTATTCTGACACTTGGCTGAAGTTGCCTATCAGCTTAAGGAGATTTTGGGCTAAGATGATGGGGTCATCTAAATATAAAATTATGTTGTCCTCAAATAGATACAGATTGACATCCTCCTTTCCTAAATGAATACCCTTTATTTCGTTTTCTTGCCAGATTGCTTTGGGTAGAACTTCCAATATTATATTGAATAGGAGTGGTGAGAGAGGGCATCTTTGTCTAGTGCCAGATTTCAAAGGGAATGTTTCCAGTTTTTGCCCATTTAGTATGACATTGGTTGTGCCATAAATAGCTTTTATTATTTTGAGATATGTTCCATGAATACCTAGTTTCTTGAGAGTTTTTAGCATAAAGGGCTGTTGAATTTTGTCAAAGGCCTTCTTTGCATGTATTGAAATAATCATGTGGTTTTTTATTCAAGACACGGTCTGACCTATTAACCATGTAGCCTATGAATTCTTTGACAGTGTTATGCAATCAAATTTAAAATACGGCAGATCCATTATGTCACCTCTTTTCTTATCTTAGTGAGACTTACAGCTTTTAAAATTATATATTTTATTCCTACCATCTCTCCCACCTTCCCAGTTTGTCCCCACTCATATTTAAATGTATGTAATTTAAAGGAGTGTTCTGATATTTATCCCAATCTTTATTTTACTTGGTAAAACTTTGCATCATTTCACTTATTTAATCTTTTTATATGAGGCTGGCAGCCCCAAATTCTATATAGAAGGCACTGCTCTTCAGTCACACATATCCATAAAACAAGTCTTGGATATCCTTGTTAATTTTCTGTCTCATTGATCTGTCTAATATTGACAGTAGATTGTTAAAGTATCCCACTAGTATTGTGTGGGAATCTAAGTCTCTTTGTAGGTCATTAAGGACTTGCTTTATGTACCTGGGTGCTCCTGTATTGGGTGTGTATGTATTTAGGATCATTAGCTCTTCTTATTGCATTGATCTTTTTACCATTATGTAATACCCTTCTTTTGTCTCTTTTGTTCTCTATTGATTTAAAGTCTATTTTTTCAGAGACAAGGATTGCAACTCCTATTTTTTTTTTTTTTTTTGCTCTCTATTTACTTGGTAAATCATCCCCCATCCCTTTATTTTGAGTTATTTTATGTGTGTCCTTGCACATGAAATGCATTTCCTGGATACAGCACACCAATGGATTTTGACTTTTTATTCAATTTGCCAATCTGTATCTTTTGATTGTGGCATTTAGCCCATTTACATTTAAGGTTAATATTGTTATGTGTGAATTTGATCCTGCCATTTTGATGCTAGCTGTTTGTTTTGCCCATTAGTTGAGGCAGTTTCTTCATTGTGTTGATGCTCTTTACCATTTGGTACATTTTTGGGGTGGCTGGTACTGGTTGTTCCTTTCTATGTTTAGAGCTTCTTTCAGAAGCTCTTGTAAGGCATTCCTGGTGGTACTGAAATCTCTCAGCAATTGATTGTCCATAAAGGATTTTCTTTCTCCTTCATTTATAAAGCTTAGTTTGGCTGAATATGAAATTCTAGGTTGAAAATTCTTTTCTTTAAGCATGTTAAATATTGGCCCTCACTCTTTTCTGGCTTGTAGTGTTTCTGCTGAGAGATCTGCTGTAAGTCTGATGGGCTTCCCTTTGTGGGTAACCTGTCCTTTCTCTCTGGCTGCCCTTAGCATTTTTTCCTTCACTTCAATCCTTCTGAATCTGATGATTATGTGCCTTGGGATTGCTCTTCTTGAGGAATATCTTTGTGGTGTTCTCTGTATTTCCGGGACTTGAATATTGGCCTGCATTGCTAGGTCATGGAAGTTCTCCTGGATAATATCCTGGAGAGTGTTTCCTAGCTTGGATTCATTCTCTCCATCACATTCAGGTATACCTATCAAATGTAGATTAGGTATTTTCACATAATCCCATATTTCTTGGAGGCTTTGTTCATTTCTTTTTACTCTTCTTTCTCTAATCTTGCCTTCTTGTTTTATTTCATTGAGTTGATCTTCAATCTCTGATATTCTTTCTTCTACTTGGTCGATTTGGTTATTGAAACTTGTGTACGTTTCACAAAGTTCTTGTGTTGTGTTTTTCAGCTCCATCAGTTCTTTTATATTTTTCTCTAAGCTGTTTATTTTCATTAGCATTTCATCAAACCTTTTTTCAGTATTCTTAGTTTCTTTGCATTGGGTTAGAACATGTTCTTTTAGCTCAGAGAAGTCTGATATTATCCACGTTATGAAGCCTGTTTCTGTCAATTCGTCAGACTCATTCTGCATCCAACTTTGTTCCCTTGCTGGTGAGGAGTTGTGATCCTTTGGAGGAGGAGAGGCATCCTGTTTTTGGGTGTTTTCATCCCTTTTGCACTGGTTTCTTCCCATCTTTGTGGATTTATCTACCTGTGGTCTTTGTAGTTTGTAACTTTCAGATGAGGTCTCTGAGTGGATGTCCTTTTTGTTGATGATGAAGATATTTCTTTCTGTTTTTTATTTTTCCTTCTAACAGTCATGCCCCTCTGCTGTAGGACTGCTGGAGTTCTACTCCAGACCCTGCTTGCCTGGGAATCACCTGCGGTGGCTGCAGAATAGTACAGGTTGCTACCTGTTTCTTCTTCTGTTATCTTTGTCTCAGAAGGATTCCTGCCAGATATCAGTCTGAGCTCTCCTTTGTGAGGTATCTCTTTTGCTATATGGGGGTTGGAAAGGCTGCTTGAGGAGACAGTCTGTCCCTTATAGGAGCTCAAGTGCTGAGCTGTGAGCACCGTTGTTCTTTTCAGAGGTTCTGGGAGGGTACGTTTAAGTCTGCTACAGTGAAACTCATAACCGCCTTTTTTTCTGAGGTGCTCTGTCCTGGGAAGGTGAGGCTTTATTGATAAATTCCTGGTGTGCTGCTGCCTTTTTTCAGTGATGCCCTGCCTAGCAAGGAGATAGCTTAGTTACAGTCTGCCAGCAGAGGTGTTGCTGAACTGCCATGGGCTCTGTCCAGCTGCTGTATGAGCTTCCTTGTAGTTTTGCTTATAGAGGTATAGTTAGAACTGCCTTGGTAATGGAGGTCTGCCTCAGTAATGGCAGACTGCCTCAGTAGTGGTGGACTGCCTTGGTAATGGTGGACACCCTTCCCCCAACAGAGCTGGACCATCCGGGATCCAGCTGTGCTCGCTGTGAAACTCTCAATTCAGAGCATTTCAGATTGCTAGTCTTTGTGGGTTTGGGACCCACTGAGCCAGATCACCTGGCTCCCTGTTTCAGCCCCATTTTTTTCAGTCAAATGAGTGACTCTGTCTCCTAGGCATTCCAGGCACCAGTTGAAATGGCCACCTAGATTTCTGTGAGTTTTTGTGAGGAGACCCACTGCACCAGCTGAAACAGCCATGCTGGAAACTCATGGTGCTTTTCTGCCTGGGAATCTCCTGGTCTGTGGGCAGTAAAAACTTGTTTGGAAATGCAGTGATCACTTGCCCTCTGCATTCTTGCTGGGAACTGCACTCCAGAGCTGTTCCTATTTAGCCATCTTGGATCTATATCATTATATTAATTTTAAAAAACTAATTAAAAAATTTTAGTTTGAACAATTGAATGAATACCTGCAGCAAGAAAATGAGATCCCTTGTTCTCTTTAGTGGGGAGTGATATTAGGGACTAAAATCTGGACACCAAGTGTGTTCAATGCTACTATGGTATTTTTTTTCCTCTAGGTCTTTTTATGGGCTGCAATAAGAAATATATGAGGTATATAGACATATAAACACCTACATATATACTTACTACATGTATTTTTATATACACATAAATTAGATACATATACATGTACATATATACATGTATATAAATGTATCTGTGTGTGTGTACATATGCACCTACTTAGAAATCTTGAGCCCTTGCTGATACCACCAATTCTCAACCCCACTGAGTGCTTGTTTTCTCTGTTTCATGTTCATTTGCACCCTTTTCCACAGTAAGAAAATCCCAGCTCCCAACAATTTGATACATTTACTAATTTGTTTACTTTTATAATAGATCTAAAATAATTTCAGAATTGCTTTGCCCATACCTCTGAAAAATAAACCTATTAAAACACTTCCAGATTTGTCTGGTATTCTCCACCCCATACATGCAGCTTGCATAAAGCTAGGGGTTTATAGTCAAATACTGTGATCATAAACTACCCAGGATTATGCTTTCATTGCCACACCATCCCTGTAATATGCTACATTTTTCTTTTGAAATAACATTGGGTTCATTTTTGCAGTTTGCTTTCATTTTCTTTCCTTTTTTATTCATTTTCAAATTATGTTTATTCTTTGAGTATGTAGAATGTTAAGATAACTTCATGCCAAAACTGTAAAAATAGTAATTCTCAAGGAAGTGTTACACTTTGCATATACCCTTCACACTCTTCCCCTGAAAATTTCATGGTTTTCAGTTTTCCTCTTTCTTTTTGCAAAGATATGCATGATTTCTTACTTCCTAATCTTTTTTGCACAGAAGGTGGCATGCTGTATATATTCTTCCACACTGTGCTTTTGGTCATTTAACAATACGTCTAGGAAATTGCTGCACATTGGTTCATAGGTATCTTCTTTTGTTTTTTTTTTTTAGCTTCATGAAACTTGGAGAGCAACAATGAGCTAGAGATTCAGACACACACAGAGAGAGAGACAGAAACAGAGACAGAGACAAGCCTATTGTTGTATGATTTGGGGGAAGAAGATAGATAAAAAACATATTTTGGAAGTTTTCTTTGAGGTGTGAGGTGTAATTCACTGTATATCCTTATCTCCTAAGAAAAATTTTAGAAAAGGCCACTTTTCTGTTCTGTTGAATATGTCACTTTGATGAAGCAGGTTTGAAAGTGAAACAAGAAGGTTGAATTTGAGTTACGGGAGAGCAGCAGTGCTATCGTATGGTGAGTCATGTAAAGATTCTATTTCAAGTGCAGCTATAGTTAGAGGGTCCTTCCAGGGCTGGCTATACTGCAAGAAGAGGGGCAGTGGATGTACAAATCCCTGTCCTCTGGAAACTGGGATTTCAAGGCTAGTCCTAGACAGAGAGATTTCCTACATGGGGTCATAGAGACTGCAAAATAAGCTGAGTGAGTGAGCAGAGCCATGGAATCCACATGAGATAAACGTTTCATTGACAGTCTGGGATCCAGAGGGTTAGATGTAGACATCAGAGCTGGGTTATTGTGCCTAAATCTGAGAACTAGAGATGAAAGGAGGCTCACACATTTCAAGAATAAACAGGGAGGGACTCAGGATGATCTTCCAGCTAGAACAGGCACTGCTGTTCACAGCTTCTTTTGAAGTTCTGGTTGGGTGTGGTGGGTCAGCTGAGTTTAACAGATCTGAGACACAAACACATAGAAATCCAAGGCCTGGGATAGAATGGCATAGAAAAGGTCCAGAGAGAGAGTTAAAGTGAGTAAAATATAAACACAAAGGGAAAATATTTCAATTTCACTTCTATATTTTGAAAAAAATATCTAGGATGAGATGTAATGAAGGAGACTTATTAAACAAATCCTAGAATACTCAAACTCAAGTTCTTGAGTAGATATGTCTGAAAATTAAGTTATATTTTAAACGTTTGATAGTAAACGTAAGTAAATTACTTCCTTACTAGGCTGAAAATATGGCTTGCAGCCAGTATAAATTCTTAGGTGGGTAATATAGAATTAACTGAAAGAAAGTAGAAACATTCAAGTAACTGTTTTAATTTTTGGTAAGACAGGATGTAAGAGGTTATAGTGTGATCAGTTACAAAACACCTTTCCTACTTCTTCTTTCTCTGTTTTTTTTTCTGTTTACTCCTTTCCTGTTTAATTATTGAATTTGTAACAAATATCTATAGTAAAACCTGAAAGCTAAGAGAAAAATATACTTAGTTAAATTCGTTAAATGGGGTGTATTTGTGAGTTTTCTTAGAATTAAGAAATAAAAAGGAAAGTAAATTTGATTTAAATTTTTAAATAGTCATAACATCTTTTTCTGAGTTAAAACAATTTAAATAAACAAGTAATTGTATCTACTTATGGGATACAATGCAGTGTTTTGATATATGAATTCATCCCTGAGTTTGTTCTGTGGTATTATTTTTGGCTGTCAAATGAAAACTAGGGATGTCTTCAATAGTGATTTTTAAATGGATATAATAAAATACACAAAATAACAAAAGAAGCCAATTAAATTGAAATATAGCTATCAAAAAATTTAAAAAAATGTGATATGGTAATATATCCATTCTCTAAGAGAATAAATAACAGGAAAATAACTTTAGGCCTATTATAATGGTGAATATAAACAATATTATTTTGTGACAATTGTTATATGATATAAAAATATCTGAAATTTACACTGGTGAAAAAGTCAAAGTTATTGTTATCACTAATATGGTTTTTAATGCTCATAACTAAATGAAATGATAGATTCCAGTTAGTGAAAATAAATATTTAAATTTTTCCTAGTTCACAGATCCCTCGAATTCTAGAGATTATGGACCCATTTAGGAACCTCTGCTCTAAGGAATTATTATATTTCATGGTATCTTAATATATAAATATGGAACAATGATACAAGTATACAAAAATAAATATGTCCTTCTGTGTTGGTTGCCCACAACCTCAGTGATTTCCAATTTCAATGATTACATTTTTCATTTTTAGGACTTTTATTTAAAAAATTCTGTCTGATAATTTGTATGTGTAATTTCTTGGCAGATACTTTTATGTCTATATATTTTGTTAAAAATATTTATCACATTTATTAATTTTGGTATTTATTTAAATGTATTATTTCTACTGACTTTCATCCATTGTGGCTGATTTCATTGCGTGTTTTATTAATTTTGTGTTATACATTTCATAACTTTGTTACATTTGACCATCTGCCTTGCAGGGTCAAATGTAATTAGATAATTCCCACTTTACCTGTGGGAATTCTTTAAGGCCTGAATTTAAATGATCTTTCTCTAGAAAGGATTTATATTTACTTATTTCAGCTCCTGGGGACACTACCAACCCAGGAATCCTTTAAACCAAATTTTCAGCTTTATTTTTGTTTTTAAGTCCCCCATAGGTATTGTGACCAGAAGGTCCTAAATCTGTGTGTGAGTGCAAGATTATAGTTAATAATTTTTGGATAGATTTTGTGTTTTGACTCAGATCTAAGGATGAGTCAAGAAAGTATCTTTATGTCTCCTTAAAGGTGTGACCTTTTGGAATTCCCAGATTTAGGTGTCTTTTCCCACCTTATTGATTCCCTAGGTCTATAGCAGGCGAATAGTTGCTCACCAGGCAAATGCAGGGCCAAGTACTGGCTTAACTCTCTACTCACATCTGTTTCTCATTATTTTCTGCTTCTAAGAATTTTCCTGACTTTCCTGCCTACTCAGGCTTGCATTAGTTTATAAAAAAAATTATACAGTTTTGTTGTTGTTGTTGTTGTTGTTTTGGTGATATTCTCTACTGGAGGAATTCTTTAGATAGCTAGAACGCCATTTCTAAGATTTGGTTCTGATTGACATTTTATCTTGTTTAATTTTGTTTAATCTTTACAATAATCCTGCAAAGTATTTCTTATGTCCCCTTTAGTTATAAATGTGGAAAAGAGAGTCAGCACAAGCAGCTAAACTGCTCAACATTATATAGCAATTTGGTGGCAATGGTGAAATTTAAAACTATTGCTAGGCCACTAGCAGAAGAACTCCTGTTCTTTCCCTTTTGCTCCCCTAGTTTTTGTTCTGTTCCTTAACACAGCATTATATCATGTACATTATACTAGAATGTTAGGTCTGTTCTAGCAGAGAGTTTTGTCTGTTTTGCTCTCACACATACAACCAGCATCTAGAGCAGAGCTGGCTCATAAGGGAAGGTCAATAAATATTCAATGGATCAACAAATAAGTGAATTTTTACACTACCACATAATCTTTATAGTGATAATCTTTGAGGGTGTGTAACAAACCATTTGAGTTGATTAATTAAGAATCTCTTTTTTGAAGAGCATTGTGTTTTTAACTGAGTCTAAGAAAAAATTTATATGTATGAAGATTTTATTGTAAGAGCTATCTTATAAGGACAAACAATACTCAGGAACTGGTCAATTATTTTTCTTTCTTGCTGTGTCTCTGTCCCACATTGCCTAAATCCTTTCCAGTGTTGTTTTTGCTTTTTTTTTTTTAAATCAAATCAAATCACATCATGAAGTTCCTGCATTTCAACCTGTCACATTGGTCTGACAGGTTCCCCGCTCCTGGTATTGGGAGCTTCAGAGGTGGCTCCCTTTCATCTTCTGTACTATCCTTTGTAGCGATTAGTCACAACAGCAACGTGATCTTAGGCATTTCTTCTGCTGTGCAGCTGACCATGAAGCAAAGTAAAACGGCAAACTATTTATAAGTCAAGCGGTTGCAGGTGCAGAGGATAGATAAGTATTTAGCTTTGTCCAGGTTGGGAGACAATTCTTACTGAATTTCCTTGTTTGGGCTACTTGTAGCATAGGCTCACATTTACAGGCAGGTCTCGAGATTTTTAAAAAAGCATGTACCAAAGGCTGAGCTGAATCCCACCTAAACTGCCTTGAGAAATCTGTCAGTGTTGATATTATCAGTTGATATTTTTCTAATCAACAACTGTTTATTAAGTATTATGCCTACTATAAACTAACACTATGCAAGAAAGAGGTAAAATTCACAGGGGATAGCAAAGAAATTAGCAATCTATAGAATACTTGCTATGACTGATATACATGCAGCTATGGGAGCATCCACTGGAGAACTGCTTCCTTTGGTGTGGTCAGGGATGGCTCCACAGAGAGAAGTCAGGAAAGTACATCAATGTTCCTGTGAAGCTGTGGCCTTTTGGAAGTCTAAGCTTTAGGGGTCTTTTACCTTCTTTTACCTTCTCCAGTTATTCACAAATAGCCTTTCCAGGTTCTTTATTCCTCAACATTTTTCTCTTTTTTCATCTTTTTCCTCCCAGCCTGGATTTGTATCTGTTAATTATTAATAGATATGATGATTAATTATTTACAATTAAGATGTCATTTATTTCTTCAGGAAGAGAGAGGAAGAGCTCTGGTTCTAATTCCTCCTCACCCCTGAAAATTACTTGTATTAAGTAAGTCTTTTAATATGCATGCACCTAGCAAACACTTTTCCCAGACTATACATGAAATGCTCATGTTTCTCTTTCCTATATTCAAGGACCAACAATTTCTTAATGCTCACTTACCTTCGTTGATTTGTTTTTTAAAATTTATGTACTTACTTACTTGTACTCTTGCTAACCATGGTCTCTCTTACCTCTCAAATTGTAGAAGTATTGAATATGGCATTCTTAACTAAATTAGCTGTTTGATCCCACAACAAATTTAGTATTTTTATCTTGAACACTTGCACACTTGAACACTTTTTTCTTTTAACAATGTGTATGAACATTTTTCCCAGTTAACTCTTTGGAGTTCAAGGGTTAGATGTTATTTATTGTGCTTCATGGGTTTGTTTTTAGATTTAAGATGTCAATGTACACAAAAATAATACTAAAATGCTTAGGCTTATAAATAAATGTTGATTCCCCAGAGCTTGTGTCTTTTTGTCCTTTCCTTTTAAATTTTCCTTTATTGTATATTCATTCATTGTTTATTTCTGTAACAAAAAGTCCCCAAATACCTTTGTTGTTAGCACTTTGCAGGCACAGAATGTACACAAACTAATAAGATGTGGACTCTGCCATGGAAGATGGGAGGACATGCTGTTTGAATACATCAATAAATAAGAAATATTTTCATGCTATTTTTGTTCAATATGTATTTCATGATAGGTTTTACTCTTTCTTTGATGTCTGTGAAGCTTCTATTACTTTGTGAGAATTTTGTTACTGAGTAAAATTTTCTGCCTAGAGGCCTTAAGCTGCTGTGACAGACACATTGAAATTTTTATAATGCATGAGTATAGTGTCAGTGTTGAGGCTCGGTGCAGTGCGTTTGAGAACATTGTTTTTTCTGTAAGGAAACAACTTCCTATTACTCTGACTCCAGGCAGCAGATTTACAGATGCACTTAGGAAATCTAGTGATCCTTACTGTCTGTTATCTCTAAGTGTGACTAAATTGCATTGAATAAATATTTACTGAGAGTCTACCAAGAAAAGCCTCCCTGATTCTGCATTAGATTTGTAGAGATGGCTGTAATGTGCTTGGAAAGCCATCAGAGGAGACAGAAGCAAACTCATGGTGGTAAGAGGATGCAGGAGTCTGTGGTGGCTGTGGTCTTAGAAATATTTCAGGGTATCAAGGAAGTAAGCTGATGAACAATTTCTAAAAGGGCTTTGAATACTTGGCAGGCAATGGCAAGTTACATATAACCAACCTAATTATCCCCTTGCTCCTCATCTAGTAGTGAGTCAGTGTCTGGTGAGTTTCTGACACACTCAAAGTGATCTGCCAGCAGATATATGAACCCCTGAAAAATAATCTTCATCTGATCTTTGGTTGTTATATGATTAGGAAGGAGTAGTCTGAATTGTGGTGCTCCCTGAAGTCTTCAAGGAGGGTTCTGTTCAGCAAGTACTCTCCTGGAAGGTGGGAGGGGTCCTGAGGGGCCATAATCTGTTCAAGCTCCATCCAACCCACAAATCACAAAACATTCCCATTTGTGTCTTCTGGTGTTTCATATTACATATAAAGTACAAAGACCATTGGATACTTTCTGGTTCATTTTGGAAATCTATCTATTGAGGGTAGGAAATGTGGGTTCTAGGGTTCATTGACCATTTAGTTTCAATTTGGAATTGCAACTAACTTGCAGAATTGTGAGACAATGGGAAGGCAAAGGGTAGTCTGTTCCTGGAAGAGAAATCATGCCTTGGAGAGACTTTTTTTATCTATGCCACTTTTAAATCTTTTTTTGGAGGTACTAGCAGTTATAGCCACATAACTCTATTAGGTCATCGATGGCTGGGTCTAGATCTGTGACTTTCAAATTAGGTACTAATAGGGTTGGAGTAGTGGTGTCAGTTGTAAATTGGTTCCTACAAATTTATTTACATCCCAGCTATTCCTTTAACAAATATGTCTTAAGGACTTACTATGTGAGGGGCTTTGTGTTAATTCTTATCAAGAGATATAAAAATGTATAGTCTTGCAAGCCTCTTTATCATCTGGCAAGGGTGGTAAGTTTAAAATTATTTTTTTCTCTGGGATTTGAAGGCTTTCTTCTGTTTCTTTTCTTCACTATATTTTAAGATGAGAGTCTCTATGTCCTGTGAATATGTAATGAGCAAAGAAAAAAAGGACTTTTTTGACTTTTAACTGTTTCAGAATAGTTTTGAAAGTATTAGTTAAAATAGCATAATAAGTCTTCAACATGGATATAATATCTTAAATTTTATGAAACATGTCACATACTTGTTCCATGTAGTATTTATAATAAGGCAGGCATGGTTAAGTGACCTCTTTTGTAGATGGTGACCCAGTCACTTCATTAAAGTTGGTCAAGTGGCAGAACCTGAACTGGAAAGGGGAGTCTTGCGCCCTTTCCTTTGCTTTACATTTCTTCTATAAATGTCAGAGCAGCTGAAAGTTGATATTCTTTTCAAACTGCAAAGTAACTTTTCAGCAATTGTGGTTGTCGTTTGAAATGTTTTTGAATTGCTTATCTTATATTTTTCCCTTATAGGAATAGAAAAATACGACACATAGCCACAGTTGAAGAAGACGTGTACCTTCATCTGAGAAGACCTGCAAATATTCTGGTCACCATTAAATTGTATCAAATAAATTTTTGAGTTGTGTATATTTGAAATTAGGCCTGCTTTTATAGATATAGTTTTAAAAGTCTGGCGTTGTTGACATACATTTTACATTAACTTTTGTTTTTGGAAGAACCAGAAATTCCCAATTTTAGTGTAATTATATTTTTTGATTGTTATGTGCCAGTTGCATGTATTATATTTTTAAGTTGTCTTAATAACCTGGTGAGAGAAATACTATTATTATTTGACTTTTATAGATGAGAAAATTGAAAGACAGAAAAGTTAAGTGACTTGCCCAAGTTTATACAGCTGGCAAGTAGAAAAATTGAGATTTGAACTTGGGCTGACTTATTCCAGAGGCTGTGTTTTTAACCAAAGCATTATAATGCCCTGTCTTGGCACTGTACTGATGAGGTGTGTGAATTTTCTTAGGTCACCTAATGGTTTTGGTTTCAGATTCATTTATGAAAAGGAGAATTCATGGAATAATTTATTTACTGAGTAGTATTCCTTGCATGCATACATGCCTTTATTTAATCCTCACAAGAATCCTAAACATAGATAAAATTATTATCATCCCCATGTTACATATGGAGAAATTAGAATTAAAGTGTTCAAGTAACTGCTAAAGGTGCTATAACTGATGTAAAAAGTGGGAATCACACCCAAGATTTTGATCACTATGCTTTATTGCCTTTCCTTTCTGGGGCTTATGCTGCCTTCAAATTCTATACATTGAATCCTGGCTTTTTATTTTAGAGTCATAATGGCAATATGTTTGTTTCATAAAACCTTTCATTTAATATTTTTCAAAGAAGTGATCTAGTCTACTTATGGCTGCAAATATGGGAGCCACTGGCACAGAACAGCAATATAAACGATAAAATATTGTGCTATTAATATTATTTTTTTTTTTTTTGAGGAGTCACTTGTGTAGCAAACAGGATGTAACCGGACATGTCAGGCAAGCTGCTGCTAACCCTGAGACTACAAGGGCTTAACTTCTCATTATTACTCAGAGTTAGTCCCCAAATATCTGTGTACGTTCCGTTTCTTCAGTTTGGCAGGAAGTTTTAAAGAACTAAACAGCATGCCCTTCCGCCCGTGGCATATTCATAAGCTATTTTGGAATGAGTCATCGGAATTCTGTGGTTTGTATCCTGAAGAAAGAGAGGAGACACTATGTTTAGCCTTTTTTTTTTTTTTTGAAACAGCTAGTTGAAAAAAAATTCTTTGATAAAAGTTCAACATTAGGTAAGAAATATCTGGGGCAGGATCTTTCCATTGTGATAAATATTCTGCTCATGTTCACATCTCTGGGAATATTATACAAATTTAATTTTTCGACCTGTGCATACTCATGGCTTGACCTAGTGCACACAGAAGATCTGGTCTGGTGTTTAGCTGAGGCAATTCTGGGGAGTAAACAACTGGCTGAACGAGTCTTCTTCTGTCCTTGGAGTCTCTTCTCCCTAATGTCAAAGCTGCATAGAGTTGTGGACATTTATGAAAATACAAAAACCAAAGCCAAACCTTTGAGGCCTGTTGGGTAATATAACTAATACTATAATTGTGGGTTATCATTAAATGTTTGTAATGGTAAAAAATAAGTAAGTGAAAATTGACAGTCTTCCTCTTTGTAACAAGAGAGCCTAAGGAGGAATTGCGGTAATTAACACATATGTTTCCTATCTTATCAGGAAAAGGAGCTTATTGTTACTGGAATAAGGAAGAAATACAAGTTTATTAGATGCTTAGTATATGCAGATGCTGTACTAGAGCTTGAAAAAAAATTTGTAGAGACCATTTAGATCTGGCAAACATTCTACTTTCAGAAGCTGAAGCGAGTTTGTGGTCTGCAGCATCAGCAGTCCATAAGACAGAGATGTAGGAAAGGAAATGGTGATATTTAACTCCCATGTTCAATTACAGTCATCCATATGATATGACTGACTGATTTGTGACTATCAGCAGACATATTCATAGAGGACAATTTCAAATTGATCTTCAACATGGGAGAGTTAAATGATGCCTTTTAAAAAATAAAGTTTGGTCCTTCAAATTATGTTAGATCATGCATTAGGCATTAAATGGCATAAAACATATAATAAGAAAATCCTCTCTTTTTAATTCCCTCTCAATTTTCTGAGCATGTCAAGCAGGAAGTTTCAGTGTGGTGTCAGTGAAATTTCAACTCTTCTCAGGGCAGGCAATATCTCCCTTCATAACTCTACTTTTTAGAGTTACATTTTATCACGTTTTATTTCTGGCAAGTGAAATTGTTTTCCATTTATATAGAGTAGACATTAAAATGTATTCATATGAAATATTAATTGATTTAAAAAATTAACTAAATAATACATGTAGTGAGCTGAATGGGCAATGGGACAGTACCCTGAAGAAGTTATCCACTGTATAAAACTTCATAATTTTAGTGATTAAGAGGCAGATGGTTTCATAAATGAAAAGAGAAAATATAGTTTGTTTGAGATCTACCTGCTTGTCCAGAGCAGTGTGTTCAAAGTGTGGTCCATAGACCGATAGTCTGTGAACTTTTGCCTGTCTGGAAGAAAACAAATATAGAACTTGTGAGTAACCATTTAGAATTGTGTATAACTTTTATAGCTTATGGCTTATTGCTTTGATATTCAATTGCATGAAATAATTTTTCTAGTAGTTATTTTTAATATTTTACAAAAATGTCATTCTGTGATAAATTAGGGGAAAACCTAATCATTTGAGAAGCATTGAGTTAACACATGTTTAGAACAGGAACAAAACTAAGGAAAGTGGTAGTCTAAGCAGTTAGGAAAAAAGAACATGCATTGGTAAAAAGTATGTGATCACCACAGGATCTAAAAAATAGGACTAAAGAGACTAAGATGGCACGTTTGTAAGGATTGAGACTGTCACAATTATCTTATAGTTGTATCCCAAAGATACAGTATAGGTCTTGGCATTATAATCAGCACTTGATAAATATCTTTGGAGTGAATGAAGAAGTAACTGAACCAATGAGTGAGCCATGGTGCTTGGCAAGAGATCTAATGCAATCACCAGAGAAAATGCTCTATTATATTGCAGTAATAGTTCACGCTTTTCCATTTTATAACACTCACTAATTCCCATTTTTCCTGGATATATAAATATGAAGCCAACTTCCATGTATGTATTAGTTAGCTTGTCAATGTATCTTGATTCCAAAAAGGTGGTGCCTCAATTTAAAATAAATACTTTAAAATTTTGGGTTATATACTACAACAGGAAGCATAGACTGGATTGTGTCTCAGTATGAAAAACCTCAGTATCTCAATGGCTCAATCCAACAATCCCTTCTTTCTCACATACATGTCCAACAAAGGTTGACATAGGGCATTTCTTATTATAGTCGTCTCAACCTATGTTTCCACAATGACCCTAACAAAAGATGTAGCAAATAACACACTGCCTCTTAGAGCTTCTGCCTGGAAGTGACACAGGTTACTTCTATTCACTTTTTCTGGGGGGGCAAGGGTGCTAAAGCAATGAGTTCACATGTAATATCAGAGAGGTAGGGAGAAGCAGTCCTACTATGTACCAGTAAAGTGGAAATCCGGAAAAATTTCGTGAAGAACACTAATAACCTGCATATACACCCATGTGAATTAGATTAACAATAATTAATCTACCTCAGATTGATCTTCCGTGATTGTACCAACAGCATTGAGTTTATGTACTGCCGGATAACTGGACTGGATCTTCAGTGTAGTGACCCCATGAACATACTGCTGTTTATACACTTCTGCCTCAGCTGTCAGCTTGCTTACTTTAGCAGCAGCTCTGTTTTCCATTCTTTCTAATATCAATAGTGACATCTGCTACAGAATGCCAACTTCTCTGGTTTGAATTCTCTCTCCACCAACCAAACATTACAACTGAATATTTCCTCCCATGAAAAGAAAGGTGGTTGGCCTTAGATCTTGGCCTGGGAGATTTCTTCTAATGAATTTTTTAAATGGCTAAAATGTAAACTTTCTGTAAATATTCTTGTATGAGATCATTAGAATGAGTCAGGTTCCAGGAGGCTGATCAATTCTGAGAAAACTGAACATATGAAATTTCTAGACTTGCAAACTTGAGGAAGAGGTCTGAGGTCCTAGTGATGTATAGTATTCACGCTATGAGAATTCAGCATTTTCTCTCTCTCTCTTTCTCTCTCTCGCCTACATATCATACAAATATATTCCAACACAGGACACACCAACATGTCTAAAATGGGCTAGAAAGTATACTTCTGAGGTACATAAACATTTTTGCTCTGTAATGCAATATAAAATATCTCCACCCCTTGCTAATATTTTTACATAAATTACTTATGAATTTTTCAATAAAAAGATTTACCTAATAGACATCACCTTTTAATGATACTGTCAGTATTATGTAGACTTCCAAAATTAGTGGAATCTAAATCCAGATGGGTGAAATCTGATGGCACACTAGAGAAACCCAGGATTTTCAAAACTATAAGTAAATATCAAAATATCAAAATCTGCCTCTGTCTACAAACAGAAGACAGAAGGGGGCAGAGATCTGAGACTTTAAAATATCATTAGTATTAACAGTCAAATCAGATTACTGAATTTCTTTAAAGCCATTTTGAAGAGGCTTTTCTCTAAGCTTTCCGCATTGAACACATTAACAGAATGATTTCCAGATCTTTACCCTATTCTGCCAGTAGACACAGACTAATCATTCAGCTGAATTACGGGGGAACGGGGGCGGACTTTTTATTACTCTTAAGTCAGCTATCGCACATCTAGACATGTAGCTACTCATTTCTTAGGCTCTAATTTTGGAAGCTGGCTTTAGATGATAAACCTCATAAAAAGCTAACAAGGAGATGCCTTTGATAAGGCAGTAAATCATTAAATAGAGAAATAGGCAGTTGATTCATGACTGCTCAAATACTTTAGTCTCTGAAAGGTAAACCTCCATTTCTGTTTTGCAAGTGATATTCCTATTGTTCCTTAAAAAAATTAAACTTTCATTACATGATGCAATGAGAGCACATTTCCCCCAGTTTCAGAGATTGTAGTTGAGTGACTGAACTTAAATACTAAGATAGCTTCCAATTTCCAGGGCCTCCTTATTAAGTTTCTTGAAACAGAGTCTGTTTGTACATTCTGGTGTGTAGTGCATCAAGCCTGTGTTAAAAATTTAAGATTAGATAGGCAAAATATTACTTAAAATTATAAAATATTGTCCTTTAAAAAAATCTAACATATCCTTCGTGTTCTTTTTTCAGGACCTTTGCATTTGTCATTCCTTCTAGCTAGAACACCCTTTTCTGAGATATCCTGTGGATTATTCCTTTATGTCTTTAATGTCTTTGTTAAAATCTTGCCTGCTTAGAAAGACCACAGCTGGCTACATTTTCTATAGTATCACCTGACTCATTCTCTATCCATTTTGTTATTTTCTTCATAAAACTGAACTATACTAATACATTAATTTATCTACTTCTCTTTCTCCTTTATTAGAATGTAAACTCCAAGAGATGGAGTGATGATAATGTGGGAAGTACTTCACATTGTTTATAACTGTTTCTATAGAGTCTAGATTAATATTAACATCTTACCCATTGAGCACTTAAACTTAACACTTTTAATAGAAGAATGAAAGGATAGTAGAGGAAGGTGAAGAAATAGAAGGCTCCACCGATCATCCCCCAACCTACCTTCACAAGGACACCAATTTAACACATATCTACACACAACAAAGGACCTTCATAAGAATCAAAAATCAGGTGAGCACTCAGAGTACCTGGTTTTAAATTCATGTCACTGAAAGAGGCACTAAAGAAGTAGAAAAAACAGTCTTGAATTCCCTATGCCATCTCTTCCCATCCCTTGACAGTGGTAATGTGGTGCAGAGAGCCTTTCTGCACCCTGGGGAGAGGGAGATCCAGCAATTGAGGCATTGAACTGAGTGCTGCCTTTGTTATAGCAGAAAGCAGAGCTGGACCAAACTCAGCTGGCACCCTTCCACAGAGGGAGCATTTGAACCAACCTGAGTCAGAGGAGAATCGGGATCCCAGTGGTTGGGACTTGAGTTCCTACAAGCCTCACCATTGTGGGCTAAAGTGCTTTGGGGCTTTAAATAAATTTGAAAACAGTCTAGGCCACAAGGACTGCAACACCAAGGTGAGTTATAGGCTGAACTGGACCAAGAGACAGTGGACTGTGGGTGTATGTGACTGATTGAGGCACCAGCTGGGGCAGCTAAGGGAGTGCTGGCGTCACCCATCCTCGAACGCCAGGCTGCACAAATCCTGGCTTCAAAAGAGACTCCCTTTCTTCTGTTTGAGGAGAGGAGATGGATAGCGGGGAAGACTTTGTCTTGCACCTTGTATACCAGTTCAGCCGTAGCAAGATAGAGCACCAGTCAGAGTTGTGAGACCCTCATTTTAGGCCCTAGCTCCTGGACATTTTAGACACACCCTGGGCAAGAAGGGAATCCATTGCCTTGAAGGGAAGGAGCCAGTCTTGGCAGGATTCATCACTTGCTACCTGAAGGGACCCTGGGCTGTGAATAACCAACAGAAGTATCCAGATACTGCATCACAGGCCTTAGGTGAGTTGCTAAGACTTGCTGGACAAGAGAAACTTGGCACATTTCCAGTTATGGTAGCTACTGGGTGAGACCCCTGCTTGAGAAGGTGAATGGAAAAGTAAAGGAGACTTTGTCTTTCACTTTAAGTACCAGCTCAGCCACAGTAGGGTAGAGTATCAAGTGGGCTCCTAGGGTCCCCAGTTCCAGGACTTGGCTTTTGCATGGCATTTCTGGTACTTCCCAGAGCCAGAGGGGAACTCACTCCCCTGAAGGGTGAGTTCCAGCCAGGTGATATCCACCACAAGTTGACTGAAGAGCCTGTAAACCTTCAGTTAAGGGAACATCAGAGGTAGTCTGGTAACAATCCCCAAGGGCCTGAGACAGTGATATCCACTGGGTGAGACTCCTCTGTCTTTGGAAAGGGGAGGGAAGAGTGAGAAGGACTGTGTCTTGTGGTTTGAGTGTCAATTCAGCCAAAAGTAAAACAGAACTCTCATACACTGTTGGTGGGAATGTAATTAATAGAAGCACTATGGAGAACGGTTTGGAGGTTTGTCAGAGAAACTAAAAATAGAGGTAGCATATAAGCCAGACTTCCCACTACTGGGTATATACCCAAAAGAAAGGAAATTAGTTGCTGCAGCTCTGTTTACAACAGCCACAATTTGGAAGCAAACTGCATGTCCTTCAACAGGTGAATGATAAAGAAAATGTGGTACTTATACACAATGAAATACTATTCAGCCATAAAAAGAACAAGATTGAGTCATTTGCAACCACATGGATGTAATTGGATAGTGAAATAAATCAGGTACAGAAAGACAAACATCACATTTTCACTTACTGGTGAGATATAAAAATCAAAATAATTGAACCCATGGAGATAGAGAGTAAGGGAGTAGACTGATCATTACCGGAGGCTGGGAAAGGTAGTGTTGGGTTGAGGGGGAAGTGGGGATGGTTAATTAGTACAAAGAAATAGTTAGAATAAATTAATAAGACCTAGTATTGGATAGCACAACAGGGTGACTATAGTCACTAATAATTTAATGCTACATTTAAAAATAACTAAATGAGCATAGTTGAATTATTTATAACACAAAGCAAAAATGCTTGAGGGGATGAATATCCATCTTACATGATATGATTATTATGTATTGTAGGCCTGTATCAAAACTTCTCGTGTGTATATATACCTACTGTGAACACATAAACTTAAAAATCAAATAAAAATGAATGAAAGAATGAGTAAATGAAGGAATAAGTTGATTAATCCATAAGACTGGAAAATTTCTCGGGCTTCCAGGAGCATATTTTATTTTTCTCTCTAAACTTAGTTAATATGTAGTAGAATCAGATCTTAACATAACTTCTTGTGATCTATCTTGTGATAATAATCATATAATATAGGCTTATCCTCTTACAAAGATAATTATTTAGTTCTTTTTTTCTCAGTGTGCTGTATCCAAATGTGAACTAAAGTGGATTAAATGGGTTTTATTTGGAGGAAATTGGGGTCTTAGAATAATGAGGTAAATTCTGATAGCAAATGATGCTTCTCTTCAGTTTGTAGTGAGAAAATGTTAGCCTCTTAAATAACAAAGACAAGGACTTTTAGACATAGATAATTGGTGAGAACTAAAAATTCTCAAAGTAAAGTTCTAAAATTTATGTATTATTTTGCATATAAGTAGCCTTTAGGAACTCATGACAAAATGATATATTTTAAAAATAATGTGGAAATTTGAAAATGAAATCTCTTTTCCAATTATAAAAGAGCTTTTCTTTCTCCCCCTAAGACTCTACAGTTTTAATTTAGCACTATATTAATCAAATGATAACCAAATGAGATTTATTTTAAAAATCCAAGGATGTTTAAATCAAGAAATCCATTATTATATGTCATCCCCAAAGAACTTTCCTAACATCGTGAGAGCTGAGAATCTCAAAAGACTGTGCCCCTCTTGCTTTTTAGAAAATTTCTTTTCTATACAAAAATAGACTCATAAACAGTCTTTCTGAATTCCAACAACATGTTCACAGAGGCACTTGGGCAGGAGAGCATGGTAGACAGTTTTGGATCTCAGCTTGGAAGATCTTTTTTCACATCACCCAGTGAAAAAGCAAATCTATGGAATATAATTTGAAAAAAAAAATGCTAGTCAATCCAGTGCGTAGGATTTTAATAATCCTCGAATAGAATAAATACTTGTTATCCAGCTCTGGTATTTTATTTCCTCTCTGGACCATTCACATAGGCAATTCAGAAATATCTGTGCCAATGTTTACTTGGGAATATATGAAAATGGTAGAAATTATAATGAGAATAAGTGCACCAGGGTAATATCATTTTGTGAATAAATACAATTTATATTTGTGTTCAGCTGAGAATTTTCTAGTAACATACATAATTTTGTTATAATTCAATTAGGCTCACATAGCAAGCCACTCCTGTAAATGGCTGTGATTATTACTCTCATGTCAAGTTCTTTAGAATGGTCCACCTTATCGCCAGGTGTGTGCAGGGAGAGATCACAACATGTGAAAGCAGGAATCATGTGGGTCTGGAAGACACATTATGTAGACATGGGACAGTGGCAAATTGGTGGAATTGAGAGATGTGTCCTTTCCATTAAATAGTCATCAGATCCTGAGAAAGATAGTTATTGTCTCTGGTCCCCATTTGTTTTAGGTATGGAGTGGAGATGACTGAACATAACATTTCCATGCCATTTAACTTGCTGTGATATATGATACACTTTCTGAGACCATAGCATTCATATGTGTGTAGATTATGCTGATGAAAACTGATTACTTCCTACTTTCATAACTAATGTTTTTCTTTTTTCTAATTACAAACATAATTCATGTAAATAGTTACTTCAACTTTTTATGGTAATTAAAAATTTGCATAAAATATTTTTCATTTTAGTGGTTTAAATCCATTCATATATTTATTTGGAAACTATCCATGAAATCCCTGCTAAGTGCTAGAGTCTATATTTATTGAAGAAATAAACATGGTCCTTGCTCCTGTAAGTGCTGTAGTCCAGTCCTAGATATATTCTAACTTTCATTAGGACTTTGTGTTTGATCCTTTCATTATTTAATAAAGTATGTTTATGATTTTTCCCAAATCTGTTTTTTTGTAATAATGATTATTACTGATTTCAAATATAATGGCACTAAGGACATAAAACATGGTCTGAATGATACTGAAATTTACTAAGAGATTTTTTTATGGACTGATGTGTGACCAATTTTTATAAAGGTTTCATTTATGCCTGAAAAGAATGTATAATCTCTTATCATTAGAAACTTAGGGTTTAATTTGTGCCCATTAGATAAGTTATTAATTAATCTGTTCAAATATTCTTTATTCCTAATTTTTGTTTGCTTTATCTACTCATCATGTAGAAAGTATGTTAAAATTCTGCTTAAAAATAGTAGATTTTATCAATTTTTCTGGCAGCTTTGTTAATTTTTTTCTTTATCTATTATGAGGCTATGTTGATATGTATATACAAATTTAGAATTTGTATACAATCCTGGTGAATTGAACTAGCCAAGTTCTAGATAACTGTATCATTGGCTGACATCATGACAACCTCATATATGAGAGCCTGCATTACAACTACTCAGGTAAGCTGCTTCTAGATTCCTCACACTCTGAAACCGTGAGAAACTACTTAAGCTTATTTTAAACAGCTAAATTTTGGAGTAATTTGTTACATGGCAATAGATAACTAACACAATCTCATTTTCTCTATTTTATCTTTCTGGAACTCTAATAATTATTAGATTTTTTTCATTCTATCCCCCTTGTCTTTAAACATATCACTCCCAATGCTTTTCTACTCTGTGAACTACTAAGTATAATTTATTCAGATCTTGCTCTTAGTTTACCAATTCTTTCTTTGTTTCATTATAGTCTGGTATTTAGATTATGTATTTATTGTTATCTATTTATAACTGAAATTCTATTTATTTTTTCTTACATCCTTTGCTTATTTTTGACAAATTCCAATTCCTCATATTTGACTAATCATAATTTTTTTTTACTACTAAAAAGATGATAATAAGGATACCCTAAGTTCCAGAAAGGATTTGTGTTTCTTTTTGACAACATCCTAGGGTGTTACCAACCTAGAAGGACATTCAGTTTATTACATTGAATTCAGGGTTCTAGGACTTTCAGATATAGAAATGAAACCTCCCACCCCACAACCTTCTTGATCAGAAGCTTAGAATTTCAAAATTCTTAAGGGAGAATTATTCTTCACTGAGTAAAGGCTTAATACAGACAAGTTACAATTACATTTGCTCACACTCTAGCCAGGGTTAGGTGCATGCTGATAGCAGAGATGTGAAGAAGGAATTGTTTCCACAGGTTCTGTATCTCTGTATCTATAAGAAGACCATGCCAACCCTTTTCATCCAGGCAAGAGAGGGAAGGCAGCTCTCGCAGTAGGTCTCTTCAGATACCACTGAAGAAATCTTCACTGGGTTCATTCTTTTATCAGGTAGGTGGGGAACAGCTCTGAGTCTTATCAAGAATGGCCAGGTACTCTGTGACTGAATTGCTTGAGCTTAAGAAACTCAGCAATCTTTTTAAAAAAATATGTGCATAGTGGTCAATCACTTTTATGTTTCATTTCAAATATAGCATTGACACCTAAATTCAGAAATTACTATGATTATCAATGCAAAACCTGCAATTGTGTTTGTATCAACCTAGTATTAATATTAAATAACATTATTTAATATTAATATTAGGTTATAATATAAATACTAGGTAATACACCATATTTATTTTAGGGTCTATAGGGTTCAAAAACTTTAGAAAATATTCTGTTGGCTGATGAAAAATATCTCTTTACAAGTGTCTTTTGATTGTTAGGCTTTATAAAGGAGACCCAGTGACACTAAGAATCTAGTGAAGTAAACTAGCACTTCTTAAACTATGTGGTGATGAATCAATTTTTATTATCAATTATCTTCTTCCATTTGTTTAAATTTATTACTTTATTTTCTTTTTTTTTCTATTGGCTTATAAGGTATTGACAATGATTATTTATCTTTTTGTCTATCCATGATATAAATATTAAGAACTTTAAGTATGGCATTTGCAGCATCCCGGAGTGAAATTGGCACTTTCATGATTTTGTTCTTTAGGTAGTCTATTGCATCCTGAGAGTCTTCTTTAACAATGGTATGTTTAAGAATTCACTCTGCTGATCGCAGTAAGAAACAGAACTTAGAAAGAGGGACACCTAGAGGAAGAAAACAGAAGAATATACAATTTTAGTTGTTGATAATGTGATATGCCCAAATTATTCAAATAAAAAATTTTTAGAATTAGTTGAATCAAATGAATAAAAAATAAACATTTGCAAGTTGATTTCATTCTTCTATAGCAACAATTAGAAAGTAAAAGGGTGGGAAGGAACCAAAATGGGTGATTAGAAGCAGCTGTAATCTGCAGCTCTCACAAAACGGCAAGTAAATTCTGTACTTTCAACTGAGGTATCCATAGTCTCACATGAGAGCCTTGGGTATGAAGCACAGAGTTGTGTGGAAACTCAGCAGAGTGGCTGCTCACTCACTTGGGCACACAGGGAAAGCCAGGAGTTTGGTATACTGTAGCCCTAGGAATTCTGGCAAGGAATCTTGTGCATTCCCCTAGATGGGGGCTGAATCCAGTAAGCATTGTTCTGCAGGCCCCATTCCCATGTCACCTCACAAGTTAAGAACCACTGGCTTGGAATTCCAGCTGGCCAACAACAGTAGGCTGGAGAGGGCCTGAGACAATGGAGTGCTGGGATTACGGGAGTGAGCCATCATGCCTGGCCAATTTTTGTATTTTTAGTAGAGATGGGGTCTCATCATGTTGGCCAGGCTGCTCTGAAACTCCTGACCTCATGATCTGCCTGCCTTGGCCTCCCAAAGTGCTGGGATTACAGGTGTGAGCTACTGCACCCGGCCCCAGTCTGCTTCTGTAAGAGGGATCCCAACTCATCTCTCCTCACTACCAAATTTCAGCAACTCCAGCCAGGGTTATATGAACTGATTTCTCCCTGGGATGAAATCCCTGGTGGAACAGGCAACTAGCTGCCTCTGTGGTTCAGCCAACTTGCTTTTTTCAGGCTGCTGGCTCTGGAGAGGCCAGGTGGTCAGAGCAGCGTACCTGCTCTGCTAAGGGGCAAATGGACTCTTTTTTTAAGTGGGTTCCTGATCCCATTCCACTTGTCTGGGTGAGACCTCTCAATAGGGGTCTCCAGACACCTCCTACAGGAAGCTTCAGACTAACAGTGTACCTCTCAGTGGAAACCCTACAAGCCAAAAGAGATTCAACATTCTTAAAGAAAAGAATTCCAAACTCAGAATTTATCTGGCCAAACTTAGCACAGGAGAAATAAGATTATTCTCAGACTACACTTTAAGTAGCACTGAGGTAAATAATCTCAAGGACTATCTCAGGAATGGGATATAGTGCTGCAGACAAGTTACTTTTGAAAGGGAGTTGGCTTTGGGAGTCAGTTTTCCTTCATTCTATTGGCATTTTGTCGTTGCTCTCCTCCATTCATACAAGAGCACTCCAATTTTTAAAAGTTTCAGCCTTTCTGTGCTTAGAAATTGGTCTCAGTGGCAGCAGACTAAGGGGCACTGGGAGCGGCAAGTCGGTCTTGAAGGAGAAATAGGAGTTCAGACTTCAGACTGGACCATTCTTGGTGAAACCTTGAAGCTCTGCCCACTAGCTTTGTGCTAATGGATGCTTTGGGAAGACTTCATTCCATGGGAAATGGAGTTTACTGGAACAGAATAGGGATAATCTTCTTTAAAAAGAGACAAAAACAGGGATGATCACAGAGTGTTTCCTTTCTCTATATATACTGAGACATCTTGGGAATTTCAGTTTCTGAAGATGCAAGAAATAATAAAAGGTCTAATTTCCCTTCTTAATTTCAAGTTCAGTTTTTCCTAATTCTCAGGTCTCTCAGGCATGCACGGGGCCTTGTTCAAGTTATGTCAGAAGAAACTGCTATTTATTTCAGGGAAAGTTCAAACTTCTCTAAGCATTAGCTTTTCGCATAGTAGATATAAAGATTATATACACAGCTGTTTGGAGTTTTAGAACTAATGCTTATAGAACCACTAGCACAGGTTCAGTAAATTCTAAGCACTCACTTAATATGAGTTTTTATCTTGGAAACTAAAGTTGGATAGGTAGTTTCTTCTTTGTATGTATGGTTTACTTCTATGTCCAGGGTTCCATATATACTTTCAAGAAATGCTTCCTTGATTCTTTTTCTCTTTTTATGCAAAAAGAAGGGGTGTGCTGCTATATGATTATTTCTATGGGTTTAATTAACATGCTTCGAATTAGATGCTGTGGACTCCACATTTCTCTCTCCTCTCTCTCTTTTTTTTTTTTTTTTTTTTTTTGGTGTGACTTGTATGCAGAGACTTTAGTAAGAAAGATCATTTTAGCCGTGAGGGAGATAAAGAAAACAACGCATTGCAGAAGGGCAACGGGGAAGTTAGTGGAGTGAGGGGAGGGGATAGTTTGACGAGCTAACTTCTGCAAGGAGACAAGGTGTCCCCTCACAATAGCCTCACTGCCTTGTGGTACCAAAAAAAGACAACTTTGACTCATTTCAGTCTTTCTTCCAAGGCAGAAGCAGGTCTCAGTACATGCCAGTTTATCCTTTGATTTGAAAATAGTCTCTGGCTGTCAGACACAACTATGTCTGAAATTAAAATTCAGGCCTATGAGTTTTCTGTGAACAAAATGGAAACAAATGCTGAAAATTCCCCTTCCTACCTTGAAAGCATACCCTGGAGTGAGAGATTGTTTTCTTAATTAAAAGTTATCTTTTCAGGTGTTTTGTAGAAGTCTAAAGACTCAGTCAGTGGGCATGAGTCATCTGACTGTGGTAAGATTAGAAATTCCTAACACATGATACAGGAGGCCAGTGCTCCAGGAGGCAGAGAAAATGAAGGAAAACAGCTTTCTATAGATCTTCCCCCAACCCCTGTCTCTCTGCAACCTAATTTTTCTTCTCAAGTTTCGAACAAGTATAGATGGAATTGCCTGTTTCCTAATCTTTTTCTTTTTCTCATTCCTCCTCTTCTTTCTGACTTTCCCCCTCTTTTTGTTTCCTTTTCCTGACTGTTGAAAACCATGGCAAGTGCTTATTATTTCAGTTGAGTATATAAAAAAATCATAATTAGGACTTTTTGTGTATAAAAATGGTGAACTAAGATATTGGCAAAAGAGTGAAAAAAATCAAGAGACCGAAGAAGTGGAGATGGGAAAAGGACTGGAAAAGAAAAAGATGAAAGGAAGGTAAGGGGCGAGGAGGAAATGGGCCTCTGAGCCTCTAGAGACCCATGGGGACTACAGAAGTCTGAGTTTATTTAAAAGACTAACTGGGGGTACATACGTTGCTAAATGGTGCTTTTTCATTAGCTAATGTCATAACTAAAAAACCAAAGGCATTGCAGCTGCTATTTCAGGAATCACAAGCCAACTATTCCATGTTGTTTATTTGTTTGTTTTGTTTTGTTTTCAGCTGTTTTGATGTTAAAGATCGGCCGGAGCACAGATTTTGTACATTTTAAATTGGTAAGTAGCTGGTCCCAAGGTGTTCTCACTCAAAGTGCTCTTCAGGTGACTGGTTAGTGTTGGTGAGGATAATGTTTCCATTGGTCATTCAAAGTCTCCTTGGCCTGCTTTCCTGAAGGAGAGTAATACAAATCCGAATTAAAATGAAAATGAGAAGTTACTAAATGCCCTTTCCTTTACAGAACTCTAATTCATTTACAGAGATCGGATGTTTATGTTTAACTACCAAATCCCTCTATCTCGCTTAGAGGTCAAGAGTCACATAATCTAGACAAATAAGTCAATGTAGTTTCTAAAGGTGCTGAAGTAGGTTCCTGCCATGTTTATTGTTTTGCTTTTGTTTTTTTTTTGTTTTTGTTTTTGTTTTTGTTTTTACTTTGAGGACACCTAGTGGTCATTTATTGGCTGTGTTTTTCAAAGGCAAACTTAAAGAAACTTTCAGGACAGCAGCAATGGAAGAACTTATTTTTCTGAACACCTTCACACTTACAGTGATTTGTCTTAATCCTGAAGACAAAACTGCTATGGCCCTGGGTGATAAACAGGCTCTTTCCAGACTCTGCAGCTAAAGCCACACACCCTGCTTTCACTGTTATCAGACAAAATTCGCTTGGCCAAGTTGTTTTATGAGTGGTTTTTTAATGAGCTCATTGTTTATTGACACAAATAGACTTCCTTTTAAAGACTGCAGAATGGCCACAACCATGTCAATTCATCAGCTGATTAACAGATATTGATAGTCTGCTTTGGGTGGACATTTTGAGGATAATACTAAGATAAGACAAAGAAAGGTCTACATGAAAAGGGGAATTTTTGACCTCTTTATTCTGTTTGAGCTTGAATTTTATTAGGTAGCATCTTCATCAGTGGAAAGAGGACAGGTCTTTTTCAAATCCTGGTAGTGAAAGACTTCTTTCCATTTCTTTCCTTAGAGAAGAAGTCCTAATAATCTCTCTCAGTTTCCCTTTCCTCATTGTAAATGGAGGTGATTAAACTTAGTTCATAAAGTGGTTGTGATGATGACATGAAACCTGAGGACAACTCATATGGTGTCTAGTATCTGGAAGTTGTTAAATAATGTTTAAAACCTCCTGTCTACTCCCCTCACTTCACCCCATGCCTTTGACATGATCCTTGCTGTAGTGGTCTTCTGGGCAAAAGGGCTCACTGCCTCACCCAGAGCCCTGCAAATGCCATGCTGACCCATCCTCAGATGAGTCTTTGGAGCTAATCACATCTCACAGTTTTGTAATTCTGATATACTGATGTGCCCTGGATCTTTAATGCAAACCTGTTCTATATGATCAAGGCAAATCACACAAAATAAAGTTTGTATTGGCAGAGTTTCTGATAGTTATGATAAGCAGCATCAAAACTGGCTTTTTTTAAGCAGTACATTCCCCGATAATCATGGGTTCAAGAAGTAACATGGTCAGCTTGTTGACAAAGAACCTGTTGACATCTATATTTTGCATTTAATGTAAATTTTGACAAGGTGATTTCTAAGATCTCACTGCATGTAACATAAATTTCAAACATTTAAATTCAGCCTCAAGGAGCCATATAATCTAGTCTGTACTCACTTCTCTGGCCTTATCTTGGGTCACTCTTGCCTTGATCATTATATTCCTACCTATTCATTAAAAAAAACTCTTTTTGAACTCATTGAGCTCTTTTCTACATTTTGACATTAGACACAAGTTTTTTTGGGGGGGGAACTCCTTGTTTTATTTCATCTGGTTAACTCTTTCCTCCTCTTTTTTGGGGGATCAGCATAAATATTGCTTTATCAGAGACATTATTTCTGACCCTAATCTAAATTTAGTCTCTTCCTTTATTCTCTCTCCTTATACTTCTCCTTCCTATTATAATTTCTAAGCATGTGTTTGTGGTTCTGTTTTTTCATTTATTGTCTGTGTCCTCACTAGAAATGTATACTCAATGAGAATAGGGACATATCTGCTTTGTTTATTTCCTGTGTCTAGCAAGGTGCCTGGTTTATGCAGGCATTCAGTATCAAATGGCTGAAACTCAACCCTTCTAATAAGAAGTCAATGGCCCTATGACTCATTTCTACACTTTGACATACTCCACATTTCCCTTGACAAAACTTTTGTTTTGCTTAGCAGTCGTCAGGGGAATCCCCTTTGCTTCAGATTATTTTTGGCTACTGACGGTTTCAATTCAGCAAATCTTGGCTTGTAAGAAAGATTTCTTAAAATAATCTTTATTTTTCTACCGTTTAATAAATTATTTTTCTTCTTAACTGGGCAATTCAGTGTAGCTTTTTTAACATACCTTTTGTGCAAACTTATAATAGTTTAAATCCCATTGGCACAAATTCCCATCACAACAGATATCTTTGTGCAATGAAAAGATTTTTCAAGCCCTCAGTTGGTGGGCTGGGAACTAATAAAAAAATCAAAGTTTGTTCTCTAGATTCTTATTCTTGTCAGTTAGTAATGCAGAGTTCCATAGACCTTACTCCTGACATGTAACTAAGCCTTACCTACCAGTGAACTATTAAGAAGGATATTAAGGAGTGCCAAAATGTGGTATTTATAAGTACCAGAGCATTAATCAAGTTAATGAGGATTTGAATTTCTCCTTCTTTTACCATATTAGGCTGGCACAACATCTTGGCAATTGTAAAACTCAGGTAATTGAAATTTCCAGAAGTACATATTGGTAGTTATTATAGCACGGTTTTAAAATTGGGTTTATATTTTATATCTGATTAATACGCTTTTTCAAAATTAGAACTGCTGTTCATCTAGCTTGATTCCTTTCAATTTAACTTGTGAATTGTTTGGTTAGCCCAACAGTATCAAAAGAGGTATATGTATATCACTAGTGTTTTTAGCTCATAATTTCTCAAAAGCTAGAATTTCAGATTTGTGCATACTATAATTAAAATATGAAAAACTCTGTTTTGGTTTGGCTTCCCAGAAAGCAGAGCCTGGAACAAAGACTTTTGTGCAAGTTATTTAGTTGGGAAGTGATTTCATAAGTGAACAGAGGAGGCAGGGAGAAAACTCCAGTATAAGAGTGTGTTATTGAGGTTGCTACTGTGGTTATTGGGAGACTAGACCCCTCCTCAAACCTATGGAGAACCTTAACAGTTCACCTTATCCAACTCTCTGATTTCTTCACATTCCCACCTTCTTTGAATTCTTAAATTACACTGTATATTGTTCTGTCTTCTTTAAGCCCTAAAGCCTAGCAGCGTTAGGACACTTCTGTTCTGCCCAGCACAGTGCCAGTGAGGTTTCTGAGGCAGAAAGAAAGAAGACTCCTAGGGTTTTTGGTGAGATGCTCTCAGCATGTGGTTGAGCTGAGTCTGTATGGAGCTGTCCACTACAGCTCGGCTGAAATCAGAGGTGTTTCAAGAGTTGTGCTGCAGGGCACCAGAGATGGCTGCTAAATATCCATACTCCTGTTGATAGATTAAGTGTATATATAATGAATCCCATAAATCATCATGCAGAATAATAATACTAATTTTTTATTATTGATTTTTTTTTATTCACTAGAAAGAATAGGTGGGTATATCCACTTGGGAGTCTTTCAGTCTGCCTAAGATATGGTTGCAATTTGCAGACCCATGCTTTTCCTAAGATGGAAGCAAACTGAAATTTCCTTCCTGTTGCTGTCCTCATCCTCTTAGTTTGTGCTTACATGATCTGACCCATTCTCAAATATCACATTTCAAGAAAATCTTTCCCAAATTCTTCCAGTCAGAAGTAATTTCTCTTCTTTCTGAACTCTTTTAGTTTGTTGTAATGCCTTGTTAATAGCCTTTACCAAAAGCTACCTTTCATATATTTGTCTGTTTCATTCAGCTTCCATTTTTGGACCTCTTCTGCTTTCTGGATTGTCTTTCTCCATTAAAAAACAATCTAGTTAATTCCTAACTGCTTTACTCTGCAAACTTTGAATTCTCTCACTCATCCTTTAATGTTAAGCTTAGGCAACCCCCAGGTTACCTCTCTCCCACATCCTCATCTTCATTGTACACCCATATTACTTTGTGTATTACTCTGTGTATTACTCTGTTGTAACATTTACTATGTGTAACTGTCAATTCATTTCTCTCCACCAGACCATGCTTCTCAAGGGAATGTAGCCCACATTTTATTAGCACTCAGTATCATTACCTTAACATAATACATGTTCAATAAAATTAATAAAAGTTTATTTCTTCAAGTAGACATCAAGGTCCTTAAGATTAGAGATTATGTTTTACTCATTCGTATATTTTGTTGTCTACTATGATGTCTTGTATAGTACATGCTTTCGAAACATTTGTGTAATGCTAAGGAAAAACCCCTACACTCTCCTTTTGTCTTTGTAAGAAAATGGGGCTATGAAAACACCTCTTACTCAAGTTGTTGGGCATCTGCAGATTGCATTTCTATTTAAGAAAGTCTGGGTAGAGAAGTATCAGTGACTCTATTTGCCAAGTGTCTTCAGAGAGTGTTTCTATTGTAAATTTTCAATCAAAATAGTGACTCAGGCTGTTTCAACAGAAGTGAGAAATGAGAAAACGTAGGTGGTACACTAGATGAGTCTAATGAGATCAAGAATGCAAAACTAGTTTTGAAAGCCCATTAGTCATTGCCTGTCTAGTCATTGCCTTCTATTGTGCATAGTGGTATCTACAAAACAAATATATCTTGATGTGTGTTTTGTTGATGTAAGAAAGTGACCTCACAAATTGCAAAAGGAGATTTTGATCAGATTACATTATAATAACTTTCATAAATCTTGTTATGTTTTTATATAATCCTCAATATTTATTTCCATTTTTATTTGTTATTTGTATAGCCCAGCTTTGGTGGGATCCAAAATACTCTTACAACATAAACATACATGTCTATTGGAAAAAGTAATATCCAGAGATTCTTAGGGTCAAACAATAAATTCTTAGTGTAAAAATAATCATTCTCTTGAGTTTTGACCCATTCTATTTTTTTTTTAAACCTGCGGCTTTACTCCAACTTTGTCTGCCTTCTTTAGTCCTTATAGAAGAAACAATTATGGATGTCTATGGGTAGTGAAGATAAGGCTGCAGAAATAAGGTAAGGGGTTCTCAAGAGAAATTTGGACTTTATGAGAAATATTGAGAAATTTGGCTTTATGAGAAATTTTGCCCAGGAACAATTTGAATTAAAAATCTTTTAAAAGTCAAATATTTCTGGGAGAATTAGGTATTAAGGTAGGGTATGGTAGGGTGTGTGTATGTGTGTTCATGTACATATGAGTTTGGCTGAATTAGAACTCATCTTTATTTTAATGTCAATTTGCTCAAACATAAACGCACATACATACATGTACACATATAGTTTTATTACCTAGCTGAATTTAGCCCGTTTGAAGAACAGCTATTTAGGCAGGAGATCCTTCCTGCTGGTGAATGGGAAGGATAATGAGTAAGGCAAGCCTGATCAGGTGGCCCATCATTCTGACAGCCTTTGAGGATTGAAGGTTCATGGAAAGCAGTAAGTGTGGTAGTTAAAAAGTATTAGAGATATGCTGCTCAACATACTAGCTGTGTGACTTTGGGTAAGTTGTTTACTCTCCTTGGGCCTCAGTTTCAGTTTTCTCATTTGTAAGAAGTAAATAATAATAGGGCTATCTCATAGGGTTGTTGTGTTAATTAAAGAAGATTGGTACATATAAAATGCTTAGGATGTAAGCACTCAATATATATTAGTTTCTGTCCTCCTCTTCTTTCTCTTCTTCGTTTTTCTCTTATTTTTCTCCTCTTCCTTCAGTTCTTTCTTTGTTTCCTGGTGGAAAACATACAGGACTGTACCAGAAGATGCAAGAAACATCAGAAAATAAAGTCTGGCAGATACAAGAGATAATTCCTCTGGAGCTGTGGTCTTTTGTCATACTTTGTGTCTGCCCTGTCAATCATCCTCTGTCCTGGCAAAGAGGAGGCTGTGGGAACCATAGAGTTCTTCACTCTGAGACTCTTGGCCTCAAGTAACCACTGAGCCTTGATCACTTTAACGTGTATAGAGAAGTTCTGGTGGAAATTCTTCTCATGCTAGGGCTGAAAAAGGAAAGAGATCGTTTCTGAGGCAGCTGGTTCTCTAGACTTTCCCACCATGTTCTTAGATAAAGAAAATAAACTTCTGGTCATGAGCATCAATGAGCTGGCTCCATTATGGAACATGTATGTGAAAGAGAAGGGTGTCAGTTCCCATTAGTCAACAAAATGAGAATTTGTGCATCATTGGTGACTTCCTCCCATTTCAGTCCACAGCATTTAAAATCCAGTGAAAACAGGTGCAACCAGCAATGTTGAGCACTCACAATGTGCCAAGCACTGTTCTAAGTGCATTCTGCATATTAATTTTGTTTATCCTTACAACTCCCCAATGAGAGAGATAATGTTATTATCCCAGTTTAACAAATGTGAAAACCAAATCACACAGAAGTGAAATAGCAGAGCCAGGCCTAGGCCCATCTGACTTCAGAACCTGCCTCTGAACTATTGCCATCTCTCAGGTCCCCCTGCCATATTCAACTCTTGGAAGACTCTCTCATTCCATGCTTAAAAGCTATCACAAGATTGTTTATTCTGCAAACCATGCTTTTTCTCTTTAATCTTCACTTGGACACTCATTATTATTAAAAATCATTTCAGGTAGTAAGCACCTAATATATTCCATTTTGTTTGATTCCTTATTTCTCTTCTCCACAATAATGTTATATTTTATTTCCTCTCCTTAGTCCATTGTACATTGCCTGGTACAAAGGATGTGCTCAATAAGGTCTGTGGAATGAAATGAAAAATATTTGTTGGGTTGAATATACAATTTATTCATTTTTTATTTGTTTTTTTCAGAATATGAGTGTGTAGACATGTCCTACTATAGAAGGTTGTCATGAACTTTGAAGTTTACAATAAATTTCAATGCTTTCACAGCTTCTAGTTCGGCAGAAGAGGTTAATAATTCTACAGGTGGTAGCTTGCTTTTCTAAGGAAAAGAAGAAACCAGCAGTGCAGTTATGCTGATTTCTGTCCTGTAACGGTGTTTTTTGATTGTTTGACACTAGGTGGAGCTAATAAACCTTGCAGAGAAACAAAAGAAGCATGAAATACTGTGACCAACCCTCCGATTGTACTCAAAATAATTTGAAGTTGTTTTAAGTTTGCAAACTGGTGCATTATTCACATCGGTTATTTAATTACATTCATTCTCCAGTGAATCATTTGCTCTACTGGTTATCTTATTATTTTTGAAGTGGAAAGGTCTTATACTTTATTTCTTTCAGTTTCCCAATACTTAGAGACAATTTTAAATATTTAAGTAAGATATCTTCTATTTGGTAGCTGAGACTCAAAACCCCAAATCTTTCTTCACCCTTCCACCCTCAACCCCCTTCTTTTAAACCAAAAGTCTGGCATTCTGTGACTGAAGATCCTGGACGAGCAGTAGGGAAGTTTTCTATTTCGTCTCTTCCTGTTTCTTTTTTCATTTGAAAGATAACTTTTGCACATTAAAACTGTGAATATCAGAAACTGCAATTGGTTCAACATAACCAAATGTAGACTTACCAAGGTTACATGAAAGTCAAAAGCTGAGTCAAAACTATTGTGGTTATGACTCCGCTTTTGACATTCCTTGTGGTCTTGGTAAGTCACCTGCCTTCTTTGAGTCTCATTGTATTCATCTGTTAAGTGGAAGGAATAGGCATCAAATTGAAATATCAATTTACATTAGAATTTTTCATCGTTTTGGCCCCTGAATTATTCTGATCTGTGTCATTGATTGGTTCTCCATGTTTTTGTCCAGCATGTGTTTTGAATTCTATAGATGTTGGCTAATTATGGACTATTACTAGATGTTCATTAATTATGGACTGCTGGAGACCTGAAATGTGTCCTCTACATAGGCTTGAGTTCATTGTTAGTTTCCTGGCATAATTTCTTACAGGATGCCAAGTTATTGTTAATTGTATTTAGTTCAATTAAAGGAATACAATAATAGAAATTCATGTTTTATTATAGTGTTATTTTTCTTGAAAGAGAAAAAAGAAACGAAGAAAAAGAAGGAAAAGAAGAAAGAAAAAAGAGAGAAATAAAGAAAAAAAAGAACAAAAGAGAGAAAGAAAGAGTAAGAGAAAGAGGGAGAGAGAACAGGAATCTTGCTCTATTGCCCAGGCAAGAATGCAGTCTAAAAATGGGTATTGAAAACCTCTTTTATACCAATAAATGTGCTTAACAATGGAGACAGGAAGGAATAAGGGAGGAAAATAACATACAAGCAGCCAACCAATATTTCATTTAAACCCGTGAAATGCTATGCAATTGCTGAGGAGTGATTTACTTCCAATTATGTAGTCACTTTTAGAGTAGGTGTGATGTTGTACTGATAAGAATGTATGTTTTGTGGATTTGGGGTGGAGAGTTCTGTAAATGTTTATTAAGTTTACTTGTTCTAGGTCTGTGTTCAAGTCTTGTTAATTTTCTGTCTCGTTGATCTGTCTAATATTGACAATGTAGTGATAAAGTCTCCCACTATTATTATGTGGGAGTCTAAGTCTCTTTGTAAGTCATTAAGAACTTGCCTTATGTATCTAGGTGCTCCTGTATTGGGTGCATATATATTTAGGATCATTAGCTCTTGTTGAATTGATCCTTTTACCATTATGTAATGTCCTTCTTTGTCTCTTTTGGTCTTTGTTGCTTTAAAGTCTATTTTATCAGAGACGAGAATTGCTACTCCTACTTTTTTTTCTCTCTCTCCATTTGGTTGGTAAATCTTCCTGAATCCCTTTGTTTTGAGTCTTTGTGTATTCTTGCATGTGAGATGGGTCTGGATACAGCACACTGATGGGTTTTGGCTTTTTATCCAATTTGCCAGTCTGTGTCTTTTGATTGGGGCATTTAGCCCATTTAAATTTAGGATTGATATTGATATATATGAGTTTGATACTGCCATTTAATGCTAGCTGGCTGTTTTGCCCATTAGTTGATGTAGATTCTTTATTATGGTGATGCTCTTTACCTTTTGGAATGGCTGATACTGGTTGCTCCTTTCTGTGTGTAATGCTTCTTTCAGAAGCTCTTGTAAAGCAGGCCTGGTTGTGATGAAATCTCTGAGTACTTGCCTGTTCACAAAAAATTTTATTTTTCCTTCACTTATGAAGTTTAGTTTGGCTGGATATGAAATTCTGGGTTGAAAGTTCTTTTCTTTAAGGATGTTGAATATTGGCCCTCACTCTCTTCTGGCTTATAGGGTTTCTGCTGAGGGATCTGCTGTGAGTCTAATGGGCTTCTCTTTGTGGGTAACCTGACCTTTCTCTCTGGCTGCCCTTAGTATTTTCTCCTTTATTTCAACTCTAGTGAATCTAACAATTATGTGCCTTGGGGTTGGTCTTCTTGAGGAATATCTTTGTGGTGTTCTCTGTATTACCTGGAGTTGAGTATTGTCATGCCTTGCTAGGTTGGGGAAGTTTTCCTGAATAATATCCTGAAGAATATTTTCCAGCTTGGATTCATTCTCTTTGTCAGGTACACCTATCAAATGTAGATTTGATAGTGTTATGTTAGGTTTTTCCCTTTATAATTAGCTTAGTGAGGTAGTTCTATTTCTGTAAACCATGTGATGATCTCTTTCCAAAGGGGTATTTTACTCTAGTCCTTTAATCTTTCAGTGTAAGGCTATTACATGGTTAAGTTGAATGAAACCTTAACTGGGAATGTCGAATTAAATCTTAAATTTCATTTTGTCCTTCACCCTTGGTAGGATGTTGTAATAAATCTGTTTTAATAGCTTTTCTAAATATCAGTGTTCATAGCAATTAGTGGATAGTTTTGCAGCATTTTCATATGGTACCATATTCAGTTGGTAAAAACCAGATGATGAATTTCCAATGGCTAAACTGTAGGATATTAAAATAAGAATATTACCATCTGCTAGACCAATAATTCCCCAATAAATTCAGTAGCATAAAAATCCTTTAAAAACTCCCTTAAAATTATCTGATGGATTAAATAGCTTAGGTATCATTGCCTAATATATACGGGGGTTCACAATGAATAGTGTAGTAAAGGCTATGAGAAGGCCTGCAGTTTTTATTCTTTTTTAACTTTCACCTACCATTCTCAAATTTTTATGACTTTTTCTCTGTAATATGGTACAAAGGTTGATATCCAGGAGCCATATCTGATACATATTTTCTTTTATTCTTAAAATTTTCTTCAAGGCAATCATTTATATTAAATTCCTATATTAGCAAGTATCAATATTTTACCTATGGAACAAAAAAGAGCATTCTGAATTTAAAAACTCTTTGATTTTATTTGATTAGTGGTAAATAAAGGTTAAATTGTAGTTGGAAATTGTACTTTGAAATTGCAGTTTCTTCCATTTTGAAGAAAATTTTCCCTCCCATAGTTCTTTACTAGCAGTAGACCAGGTAGATGTATTTTTTACTCTAAACATGATTGAGGAAGGTGCACAATTTTAACCAAAACCATGATATAATTTTCCCATATTTCTCATTTGCCTGATGCTAAAATTGTTCTCTTTGTATCAATTGAAATGGGTCTTATTACTAGCCAAGGTCTCTTGAATTCAAATCCTGACTTTCTGCTATGTGTCTTTTTGCAAGTTTACTAACCAATCTGTGCCTCATTTTCCTCATCTGTAAAATGAATATATTTGTATCTATGGTAAGAGGTTGTTGTGAGGACAAAGTAAGTGAATATACACAATGCACTTGGAGCACTGATTGGAAAGCCTTTCATTGTGTCAGCTATTATGATGAATGCTTATGGTGCTTTGTCTAGTAGTAATGGAGCTGTGATGCATTAACCTTTCCCCAACATCCTCATCAATAGAATGTAAAATTTTTCAAGAAATAGATAAATCTTGAGCTCTGTGTTGCCATGGCAAGAATTTCCAGATCATATTGGGTATTTGATCAAAATTATGTTTTGCCTTCCATCTATATTTTTAGTCAATTAGTTATTCATTTGTTTATCTCATATTAACTGAGTGCCTGTTGTTTTATAGGCACTGAGCTACTTTGGTAGTAGTGATATTGGAGAAGAAAGATATGGCTCCTCTCCTTGTGGACCTCAGAGTTATAGAAGGACAAGCAAAAAGCATACTGGGTACTATGAGAGAAGAATTCATGAAAGCAGACAGAGTTATCTACCTCCAAATAGGGAATTATGAAATTTGCATGGAAAAAAATAACATCAAGGTTGAAATCTTTTTTTTTAAATGCCTTCATTTCTTCATATTAACTTACTTATTTTCAACTTTTATTTTAGATTCAGGGAATACATGTGCAGGTTTCTTACCTGGGTATGTTGTGTAACATTTGGAGTACAAATTGATCCCACTGCCCAGGTATTGGGCAACATTTACCCCTCTCCCTCCATTTCCCCTCTAGTAGTCACCAGTGTCTATTGTTGCCATCTTTATATCTATGAGTACCCAATGTTTAGCTCCGACTTATAAGTGAGAATATGTGGTATTTGGGTTTTTGTTACTGTGTTAATTTGCTTAGGATAATGGCCCCAGCTGTATTCATGTTGCTGCAAAAGACATGATTTTATTCTTTTTTTATGATTGCATAGCATATGGTGACGTACATGTGCCACATCTGCTTTATCCAGTCCACACTGATGGAGGTGTTCTAGGTTGGTTCCATGTCTTTTTTTTTATTGTGAATAGTGCTATAATGAACATGCAAGTGCATGGGTCTTTTTGGGAGAATAATTGGTTTTCTTTTGAGTATGTACCCAGCAATAGGATTGCTGGATTGAATGGTAATTCTGATTTAAGTTCTTTGAAAAATCTCCAAACTGCTTTCCATCATGACTGAACTAATTTACATGGTCGCCAACAGTGTATAAGCATTTCATTTTCTCCAGCATCTTGTTTTTTGACTTTCTAATAATAGCCCTTCATACTGATGTGAGATGGTATCTCATTGTGGTTCTGATTTTCATTTCTCTGATGATTACTGATGTGAAGCATTTTTTCATGCTCGTCTGGCCATTTGTATGTCTTTTCTTGAGAAGTGTCTGTTCTTATCCTTTGCCAATTTTTAATGGGGTTATTTGCTTTTTGTTTGTTGAGTTGCTTGGATGGGTTATATTTGTGGCTATCAGATCTTTTTTTGGATGCACAGCAAATGTTTACCATTCTTTAGGTTGTCTGCTTACTCTGTTGATAGTTTCTTTTCCTGCACAGAAGATCTTTCATTTAATTAGGTCCCAATTGTCAATTTTTATTTTTTTTCCATTTGTTTTTGAAGATCTAGTCATAAATTTCTTTCCAAAGTGGGTGTCTAGAATGGTGTTTCCTAGGTTTTCTTCAGGATTCTTATAGCTTGATGTCTTACATTTATATCTTTAGTCCATGTTGGGTTAATTTTTGCATATGTAGAAAGTAGGGATCCAGTTTCATTCTTCTTCATAAGGCTCACCAGTTATCTCAGCATCAGGTATTGACAGACTCCTTTCTTTATTGCTTATTTTTTCGACTTTGTCAATTATTAGGTGGCTGTAGGTGTGTGGCTTTATTTCTGCGTTCCCTATTCTGTTCCATTGGTCCACATGTCTGTTCTTTTTGCTTAGGATTGCTTTGACTATTCAGGCTCTTTTTGGTTCCATACAAATTCTGACATTTTTTCCCAATTCTATGAAAAATGATGTTGGTAGTTTAATAGGAAGAGCATTAAATTTGTAGATTGCTTTGGGCAACATGGCCATTTTCATTATGCAGGTTCTTCCAGTCCATGAGGATGGAATGTTTTTCCATTTGTTTGTGTCATCTATGATTTCTTTTAGGAGTGTTTTGTGGTTCTCCTTAGTTAAATGTATTCCTATGTATTTTATCATTTTTTGTGGCTATTATAAATGGGATAACATTCTTGATTTGGCTCTCAGCTTGAAGATTATTGGTGTATAGAATGCTACTTATTTTTGTACATTGAGTTTGTTTCCTGAAATCTTAACACTGCTAATCAGTTTTAACAACCTTTTGGCAAAGTATTAAGGTTTTCTGAACATAGAATTATATTATCAACAAAGAGGGATAGTTTGACTATTTCGTTTCCTATTTGAATGCCTTTTTTTTTTCTCTTGACTGAGTGCTCTGGTTAGCATTTTCAGGACTATGTTGAATAGGAATGGTGAGAGTAGGCATTCTTGTCTTGTTGCAGTTCTCAAGGGGAATGCTTCCAGCTTTTGCTCATTCAGTGTGATGGTTGCTGTGAGTCCTAGATGGCTCTTGTTATTTTGAGGTATGTTCCTTCACTGCTTAGCTTTGAGAGTTATTATAATGAATGTATATTACATTTTATAAAAGCTTTTTTTCAAGTTCATTGAGATGATATTTTTATGTGTGTTAACTTCCATTAATTTGGTGAATCTTATTTATTGATTTCCATATGTTGAACCAACCTTGCATTCTAGGAATTAAGCCTACTTGATCATGGTGGATTAACTCTCTGATATATTGCTGAATTTGGTTTGCTATGATATTGTTGAGAATTCTTATGTCTATGTTCCTCAATTGTATTGGTCTGCAGTTTTCTTTTTTATTTGTGTCCTTGCCAGGTTTTGATATCAGGGTGATGCTAGTTTCATAGAGTGACTTAAGGAGAAGTTCTTTCTCCTTGACTTTTTGAGATGGTTCTAGTAGACTTGGTACTAGCTCTTCTTTGAAATCTGGTAGAATTTGACTATAAAGTCATCTGCTTTGGGGCTTTCTGTGTTTGGTAGGTTTTATTACTAACTCAATTTCAAAACTCGATATTATTCTGTTCAGTGTTTCAATTGGTTCCTGATCAAACCTTGGAAGATTGTGCATTTCCAGTTTATTCATTTCCTGTAAATTTTCTAATATGTTCCTTATAGTCTCGGTGTTAAGTCCTTATAGTATTGCTATAAAGAAATAGCTAAAACTGTGTAATATTCTTTTTAAGTAGTTTAATTGGCTTATCATTCCACAGGCTGTACAGGAAGCATGATACTGGCATCTGCTTGGTTTCCAGGGAAACATCAGGAAAGCTTTACTCATAATAGAAAGGTGAAGGAGGATCCAGCACTTCATATAGCCAGAGCTGGAGAAAGAGAAAGAGGGGATGGTGCCACAACTTTTAAATAACCAGATCTCATGTAAACTCACTCACTTTCATGAGAATAGGACCAGGAGATGATGCTAAATCTTTCATGGGAACTCCACCCCATGATCCAATTACTTCTCACCAGGATCCACCTTCAACATTGGGGATCATAATTCAACATAAGATTTGGATGGGGAAACACATCCAAACCATATCATTCTGCCCATGCCCCCCATAAAATCTCATGTTCTTCTCACGTTGCAAAATACAATCATGCCTTTCTAACAGTCCTCCAAAGTCTTAACTAATTCTAGCATTAACCCAGAAGTCCAAAGTTCCATGTCTAATCTGAGACAAGGCAAGTCCCTTCTACATATAAGCCTGTAAAATAATAATAATAAAACAAAGTTAATTTGGGGGTACAGGCATTGGCTGAATAATCCAGTTCCAACAGGGAAAAATTGACCTAAACGAAGGGTCCCCAGGTACCGTGCAAGTATAAAACCCAGCAGGCCAGTCATTAAGTTTTAAAGTTTCAAAATAATCTCCTTTGTCTCCATGTCTCACATCAAGGACATACTGGTGCAAGGGGTAGGCTCTCAGAGCCTACTCAGCTCTGCCCCTGTGGCTTTGCAGGGTTTAGTCCTCACAGCTGCTCTCATGGTCTGGTGTTGAGTGCCTGCAGCTCTTTCAGATTGGGGGTACTAGCTGCCAGTGGATCTACAATTTATGAATCTGGAGGACAATGACTTTCTTCTTTCAGCTCCACTAGGCAGTGCCCCAGTAGAGGTTCTCTGTGAGGGCTTTAACCTATATTTCTTCTCCTCACTGCTCCAGTAGAGGCTCTCCATGAGGGATCCAACCCTGCAGCAGTCTTCTGCCTGGACATCCAGGCTTTTTCATATATCCTGTGAAAACTAGGCAGTGGATTCCAAGCCTCAGCTCTTGCACTCTGTGCACCTGCAGGTTTAACACCACATGGAATCCACCAAGGCTTATGTCTTGCAACCTCTGGAGCAGCAGTCTTACTTTCTGTATAATGTTAATATTGTTACTTTCATTATTCTTTGATGTTTCCCTTTTCCCTTCATTTTGGGGGAGAGATGACTGTAGAGAATGCTGGGTAGGGTCTTTTGGCTTTGCTTTCATAGTCTTATGCATTTCCTTTGACTGATTTTGTATCAGACTGTGGAGTTCAACCTACAACCTATTGATGGCATTTATAGGTAAGAGCTGGCTGTGGCCAACATATCTGGATATATACTTGATTCTTATTTACTGGCAGAAACTCCCTATTGCCTAAGACAGTAGAATAATTAATGGCATGTATAGTGATCTGAGCTCCCTGCCCAGCCCCAGAGCAGCATAGGCCATAAATGGTGAGGGTATGACTGGGCAGGTCCACCTACTGGTCTCTTAATGGCAGGCAAAGGCACCAAGACCAATGGAGAATCCTGTGGGCAGCCACCAAATGCTCACAGTTGTGCCTAGGGATGGAGCTGGAACACTGCTTCAGCTCCAGGTTTTCTGCACAAAACTGAAGGATGGCCTAAGCTTCTAAGCAGAAGGGTAGGCGCTCTATGTGCCTGGAGCTCTGTATAGGCATAGAGCAGAGAGGGTCCCCTGCACCAAGATCTCTAAACGGGAGTGTTGGATGACAGACTTATTAACCAGGCAAGCATGTGCTTTGAATTTCTGAGATCTGTTTGGGCATGAAGCAGAGAGGGACGTGGGGCACCATGATCTATATTCAAGGAGGGTAGGGTGGCTCAGGCTGCTGAACCAGATGAGGAGGTGTTCCAAATGCCTGGCATTCTGCCTGGGTATGAAGCACAAAGATTCTCCCTGTACCAGGATGTCTGCACAGGAAGGATGGGGCAGGCCAGATTGCTGATCCAGATGAATGGTGCCCTGAATGCCTGGATATCTGCTTGAGTGTGGAGTATAGAGGCTCCCTTTGTACCAAGATCTCTGCATAGGAGGGTTAGAATGACTCTGGCTGCTGGGCCAAAAAACAGGTGCTCCTAATGCCTAGAGATCTGCCTGAGCATGTAGTAGAGAGATGTGCCAGGATATCTTCACAGGAAACATGGGACTGCTTAGCCGGCTAATCCAGATGAGCTGGTTCTCTGAACACCTGGAGATCTGTGTGGGTGGGGACCAAGAAAGCCATGTTGTACCAAGATGTATGTGCAAGAAGGGTGAGGCAGTTCAGGATGCTGAACCAAGTAAAAGAGTGCTTCAAATGCCTGGAGAGAGAGACCTGCCTGGGCAAGAGGAAGAGAAAACTCCACTTCATCACAATCTATGTCCAAGAAGGTTCAGGTGGCTCAGTTTGCTGAACAGGACAAACAGGTGCTCTGAATGCTTAAAGATCTACTTGGGAGTGGACAAGACAGAGCCTTCCTGCACCATGATCTCTGTCCAGGACGGGTGGGGTAGCTCAAGCTGCTGGTCCAGGCAAGTGGATGCTCCAAATGCCTGGATTTCAGCCTGGGAGTGGAACAGAGAGGGCTCCAATGAACTACAATCTTGGGAGAGCAGGGTAGGGGAGCCAGCAATGGACATACCAATCAGTTCTAGATTGTCAAGTTGGCCCTGGCTGCAAATCTTGCCACACAGGAGAAATTACGACTGTAGCAGCTCTCCTCCTGCACCAGGCTTGGGGAAAACATTTTTTGCTCTACTGCTGAGGTGTTTTCCAGAGTTCTGGCTATGGAGGTTTTTACCATACTGAGAGCAGGTGCTCCAGTCTCTGGCCTGAGACTAAAATGCCTGTGTAGCCACACTGCTGTGTTGACAAAGAATGGCTGACTTTGCATGCATCCATATTAAAAAATGGCATCCTGCTTTCACTTCTGGGTCTGGACTGAGACTCTGGACTAAAACTGTGTGCAAGTTATCATGGTGTCTTTCCTTTACAGCATCTCTAAGCCTCTTAGCCTCTTCCCAAGTTAGTTCCAGGGTGTGGGAGACACACGTGCTTTCCATCATCCTAGGTTGCTCATATCCCCAGTGGAAACAAGAGTTGCAGGGGGAGGCTGTCTTCCTCTCTCACATACTGGAGCATAACTTACTTTTTTCAACTGAACAACACAGAGGCTCTATGCTGGTGTTTTGCTCTCTGGGATCTAAGGTGTCCTTCACAATTCTGGTGGACTCCTATTTTACTTCATGAGCTAAATTTCACAGAGTTGATCTTTATGTACTATCTTGCTATTTCCAAGTGGTTGAGGTATGTTGAAAGTCTCTACCATCATCTTTAAAATAGTGGGGATTATAAAGGTCAATCAGAGTTTCCCATTTGGTAAAGGGTCAAGAGAACAACTTACGTTCAAAGAATTGAGAGAAATTCTACATATCCTAAAGATAGAATGTAAGGTTGAAGGTAATGTGTGTGTGATAAGAATAAAGGCAGATAGACAATTTTTCACATTAATTAGGCCTTTAGTGAACTATAGGTAGAGTGATAATCTGACAACTGTTACGTACTCATGGGCAGGCAGGAGATTCTCATCAGAATACTTTTAAGGCAGAAGGATGCAACATTTTGAAGACAACATTTGTTTTTCCAATTTTTTGTAGTAAAGTACACATAACATAAAATTTACCATCTCAATCATTTTAAATCTACAGTCTAGTGGTATTAAATACATTCACAGTGTTATGAAACAATTACTACCATCCATGTGATAGGTCATCTTGTAAAACTGAAACTCTGTACCCATTCAAAATTACTCACCCTTGTACTTCACTCTGCTCAACTTGTTCACATAGGAGACTTAAGCCCTAGGAGAACCGTTGGTCCTTAACTCTTCAGGGGAACATGGCTCATCAGATAAGTTGGTCTGACCTGAGCACCCCTTGGTTTTCTGGCCTCTCCCAGGAACCCAGTCAGACCATGCCTGGCTGCAAGGCAGCCTCAGATGCCCGCGGGGCCTGCATCATAGCTTCTGCACGGGTGGACTGTGCCTAACCAGTGGAGAGCTTCAGCAGGGTGTCCCCCATGGCCATGCATGAGCCCACACACATCTTCCCCACACTGAAGCTTCTCCTGGGCCCATTGTAACTCCCCATATCACTTTGCTGGCACATGTCTGCATGGGTGACTTTTTCTTTCATCATTCTGCCAGTGGATGACTGTTTGTGATCCTGCACTGCCACTGCTACAATGGGGTAAAGCCCATCCCCTCATCCCTGCCAATAGCCTTTGGAAGCATAGTCTTGGCAGGCAGAGATTCAGTCAGCCCTACCCCTGCCAGTGCCTCACCTTTGCACTCACACTGCTTGGGCAGTGAAAGTAGGTGCAGAGAACAAGATCCTCCTCCAATCCTACTTGTGGCACACAGAGAAGGCACCTGTGCCCACCGGTGCCCCATCCCTGAGCCAACACCACTAGCAGAACAAATGCACACACAGTCACCAGCAGGTGTCTTTGCCACCAACCCAGCTGCATTGCCTCTGCCACTGTGGTGAATGCCTGCAGAGAGGTAGACACCCACTAGCCTCCTGCCACACCTGATAAGTAGGCACCCCACTGTGCTGCTGCTACCACTGCTGCTGGCACCTGTGAACAAGAATGAATACTGCTGTCACTGCACAATGAAACACTTTGGCCGACACCACTCTTTGGAGTGTAATGACCAGCAGTGTGGGAGCACCTTGGCTCTCCCAGTGCATTGGATTCCTAACCTTGATGATCCAGAGAACAAAGTTAGGGCCCAATACAAGTCCTGCAGAATTAGAATGTGCCATTCAGGAATTGGGATTTGAGCACAGCGCCCCCATACAAATCTTCCAGAAACAAATCTAGTCAGTTGAGGCTACCTTATACCACAATCAACCCCCTCAGGGTTATTAAATATAATAAAAGAAAAAAGAATCCAAAGATCAGCAACCTCAGAGATGGAAGGAACATAAGCCCACAAGAGAAGAAGAAACCGAAGCAAGAACCCTGAAAAGTCAGAAAGGCAGAGTGCCTTCTTTCTGCCAGGCAACTGCATCACCTCTCCAGCAAGGGTTCTGACCAGCTGAGATGGCTGAAATGACAAATATCAATCAGAATATGGATACCAGTGAAGATCATTGAGCTCTAGGAGTACACTGAAACTCAGTCCAAGGAAGCTAAAAATAATTGTCAAACAATGCAGAATCTGATAGACAAAATAGCCAATATACAAAAGAATTTAACCAACCTGATAGAACTGAAAAACCTACAGGAATTTCATACTGTAATCACAAGTAATAGAAGCAGAGTAGACCAAAAGAAGGGAAGAATGTCAGAGCTTGAAGCCTGACTTTCTAAAATAAGATGGCCCAACAAGATTTGGGGAAAATAATGAAAAGGAACAAACAAAACTTCCAAGAAATATAGGATTACTAAAAGAGGCCAAATCTATGACCCATGGGTATCTCTGAAAGAGATGGTAAGAAGGGAACCAACTTGGAAATATATTTCAGGATATTATCCATGAGAACTTCCCCTACCTAGCTAGAGAGGCCAGCATTAAAATTCAGGAAAATTAGAGAATTTCATTAATATACTCCACAAGGAGATCATCCCCAAGACATATAATCATCGTATTCTGCAGTGTTGAAATGAAAGAAAAAATATAAAAGGCAGCTAGAGAGAAAGCTCAGAGTCATGTACAAAGGGAGGGCCATCAGAGTAACAGTGGACCTCTCAGTAGAAACCCTATAAGCCAGAAGAGATTGAGGGCCAATATTCAACATTCTTAAAGAAAAAAAATTCCAGCCCAGAATTTCATATCAGGCCAAACTAAGCCTTGTGAGTAAAGGAGAAATAAGGTCCTTTTCAGACAAGTAAATGCTGATGGAATTTGTTACCATCAGACCTGCTTTACAAGAGCCCCTGAAGGAAGCACAAAATATAGAAAGGAAACAGTGGAAGTGAAATTAAATACAGAAAAAACATTGGATCCTGTGTCAAAAACGCACTGAAGTACACAGACCAGTGACATAAAGCAACTACATAAACAAGTCTGCAAAATAACCAGCTAACATTGTTATGACAAAATCAAATCTGTACATATCAATACTAACCTTGAATATAAATGGGATAAATGCCATTAAAAGACAATTAAAAGACACAGAGAGGCAAGTTAATAAGGAATCAAGACCCACTGGTATGCTGCTTTCTCTTTGGTTCCTTTTTATGATATCTATTTCTTGGTTGAAATCTCATTCCGATTATGAATTGTGTTCGTTATTTATAGAACTGTCTTTTTATATTCCCTTGTATCTTACTGAGTTTTCCTAAGATCACTATTTTGAACTCCTTTCCAGACATTTCATAAATAGCCTTTTCTGTTACTGAAGACTTACTGTCTTCCCTTGGGCATGTCACATTTTCTTAATTTTTTATGTTTCTTGTCTTCCTACATTGATATTTGCACATCAACTCAAATAGTTCATCCATTTTTTTTGGAGTAGTTTTCATAGGAAAACACTTTTTGTGTAGATGGGTCCCAAGATTTTGGATAAGAATGGTGTGTTGGCTTTAATTCTGGGTGGACTCAGTAGTGTGGACTTTCTAGAAATTCTTCAGCTATAATCTTTTCTGCATTGATTGTGATTGTCTCACTGGTCTAGGCTTGGGGAATTTGTAATGACAATGGTACCGCTTCCTATGCAGGTCTGCCTGTTTCTCTAAAGGATAGGATGCCTGGTGGGTTCAGGTAATGTGGTCATTTCTTTAGGCCTAGGTTCTAGATAGCTGGCTTACTGGTGCTGCAGGTACCATAATGGAAGGGCCTCAGATATAGATGTGGTCAGAGGTTACTGGCTGCAAGGCAGGACACTCTCCAGTTGTTGGTCCTGCTTCAAGATAGCAACATGCCCAGGTTATTTTTTAAAACAAACACCCTAGTCCTAAATTTAGTCATTTGTGACAAATATGCTTACTTTATTTTAATTGTATGTAAGATAATTCATAATAAACCCCAAGTGTCTCCTGACTGTGGTGTGCAATACCACATAGTCAAAATAAAAGTAAGAATTTTTTTTAGTTCTTTTCCTGGAACATTATTTTAGAGCTTCCTCATTTTACTCTAAAATGTTCTTGCTTTTATTATCAGTCTTAACCTTTTCCAGATAATTGTGTCATAGCACCACATTCTGTTTAAGTAGTGAGTCTTTGTAATATTATAAAATGGGACATACGTTTTCTGACTATGTCCTGCAAAACATCTGCTAATAACTGCAAACTCCTGGAGAATGACAAAATGACTCTTGCTTGATTCTTATGGTACTATGACCCCACTCTCTAGGTATTTTTTCTTCATTTGTTTTGCATTATTTTTTTAATCAGGGAATGGTGGTAGAAAAGTTGCGTATTTTATTTTGGGTTTTAGAAGGAAGAGTGATTTTCCAATTAAATGTAAATTGTAAAGGATCACGTTATTGCAACAGTGCTAGTTTATTTCCATTAAACATTTTGGCTGCCATAACTATGAATGATATTTTAATCCCCAAATGCATTTATTCTTTCAACGAATTTGTAATGAGTACTTTTTATGTGCTAGGCATTGTTCTGGTGCTTGGGATACATCTGTAAATAAATATGTCAGTAACATCTATTTCCATATAGCTTATTTTCTAGTTAGGAGAGAAAAATGATTCACCATAAATCAAAAGTTCTGCCTAATAGATCTGGATTAGTAAGTAGATAGAGGTATATTCTAATACTAGAAAATAACAATATATTAGGAAGTTAAAATAGATTTGGGATTTAAAAATGATATAAAGCTTTCCCATTTAAGTTACTTTTTTAATCCTCAGAATCTGCCTGGGGATGAGCTTCCATATATAAATTCTCCAAATTGTCTTGACGTATTTTGTTTTATATAAATCAGTACTCAAACAAACACTTGCTGATTTGGTTATTTCACTGAAGTATTTTTAAAGTCTCTTTTAATCTGGTCTAGTGCCTTCATTTCACTTCCTTTTCCCACAGTTTGGTTGAAATGTCAGTTTTCCTATAGATTATTTCACTGTAGCAAATACTATTATCGCCCTATCATATTCCTGTGGATTCACTGTTCCCATGAATAACTTAATGGCTTCCAAAAAAATTGCAACTGTCACTCTGCCTTTGGGTTTCCTTGCCTTTCCTCCCACTAGCCATGCCAACATTCATGCCTTAGTTAACACTTCCCTCTTTCTTCACCCATCCTCGACAGCCTCCAACCAATGACTGATAGGAGTAAATAAATAATCTAGATCTCTCTTTCATTCAGGATAACTCTGAGATATGTTCTACTCTGTATTTCAGAGTTCCTTAGTGGGACTTAACCCAAGTGACTCGCAGCAGTACTTCTGCTCAATAACACTTCTATAGTGACTTCCTTGTTTTTCCTTGCTGGTATTGCTTCCTCCTTTCTCTGACAGTGATATCCAACAAATAACCTATAAACCTTTCTCAAGGTTTTATTTTAATGGAATCCAACCTAAGATACCCCTGATCTACATTTGACGAAATAAATAATTCTCATAATATCATGTATTACATTAGTTTACCTCTATAGACTGAAAACTAAAATAAAGGGTTTTTTAGATTCAGTAATTTTTTTAGAGGAAAGGGTCAAGAATTTTTTGTAGTTAGTGCTAAGTCTCTTATAGTGCTTTACACCAAGAATCAAACCATGCTGATTATCTCACTTGCAGTATATTAGTAAATTAAGATGGCGAGAGTGTGTGATTTTTTACTAGCCTTATGCCTAAAGGTTTTAAGATTTATTAATGACCATTGTAAGAATCAGTTACTTCATTAAGGATTGTAAACTGATTATTTTCTTAATTCTATTATTTCTTGAGCATACATTACTTGAAATTCTGTATTGAAAGTTTCCTCTCATTTACTGGTAACATTTTGTTATCTTATAACACATTTTACACCAAAAGGTAGGATAAATGCTGGGTTTTTCCCCTTTAATTATCCACTTACATGAGTAAAAGTTTATACCCTAATAACGTAAAATCTTGTCCAATAAATTTTATTTATTTTTCCTTTTAACTGTCTTCCATTCCCATTCCTCTTTTTTTTCTTCTCTCTCTTACCTACATTCTAATCTTGCTTTATCTCCTTCTACTTTTCTACTACCTTTCGTTCTTTATATTATTATGAACCATGCCTTTTACATAATCAACATTTTAAAATCATTTTTGGTTGTTAATATTGGCCCATCTTTGGCCAATGGGGGGCCCCATAACTCCTCTGTTCCTTTGGCATAATCTTGTCCTACTTTGATAGTATCTACAATAGACTGTATTTTTATGTTTCCCAAAATTCATATGTTGAAACCTCATCCCCAGTGTGATAATATTTGAAGGTAAGTTCCTTGAGTGGCAATTAGGTCATGAGGGTGGAACCTTAATGAATGGGATAGTGTGCTTTTCAAGAGATCTCGGAGGGATCTCTTGTCTCTTCCACCATGTGATGAGACAGAGCCATGACATCATCTATAAACCAGGAAGACAGCCATCAGCAGGCACCGAATCTTCCAGTGCCTTAATCTGGGACCTCCCAGTCTCCAGAACTGTGAGAAATACCTTTCTGTGTTTTATAATCCATCACTTTATGGTATATTGTTTTAGAAGCCTGAATAGACTAAGACATATTTTTGCTTACTGGCACATAGAGATGTTTCAGACTCCTTGTGAACATTTCTTTCCTAAGCTTAGAATCAGATGTTTTTGAAGGAAGGTTCCCTTTATTAGAACTTATTTAGAAATTGCAATCTTAGAAATAGGACTGGGTACTGCTAACATTTTTCTATTGCTTCTAGCATTTTTTAAAAATAAATAAGGCAAGGAAACAATGTTTCCATAAAGAGGAAAAATCATTGTACAGTGATTTTTCTAATTCAAATTTAAGAGATTTTTAATAAAGTATTTGATTTTACAAGTATAGATTCTATCAACTTTTACAAAATTACTCATTTTCATTATTTTTTTCATTTTTGTTATTTTATGAAAAAAAGTTATTAATAAAAGACTGCTGAATAGAGTTAAAGGTTTTTATTTCTTGTCCTTTTTGTCCATAGCATATATCTCACTGAAAAATGCATAGGCAAAATACTGGTGTTAGTTGGAATAATTATTTTCTCTATGTGTTATGCTGTCACCTTGATATATAGTTATGTTTATTTATTTTATTATTTTTCTTTACTTTTGGGGGATTTAACTTATTTTTCTTTTCTTTTTTTTTTTCTTTTTTTTTTTAAATTTTTTATTGGATTATAGGTTTTGGGGTACATGAGCAGAGTATGCAAGACAGTTGCATAGGTACACACATGGGAGTGTGCTTTGCTTTTCTTCTCCCCTTCACCCACATTTGGCATTTCTCCCCAGGCTATTCCTCCCCACCTCCCCCTCCCACTGGCCCTCCCCTTTTCCCCCCAATAGACCCCAGTGTTTAGTACTCCCCTTTCTGTGTCCATGTGTTCTCATTTTTCGTCACCCACCTATGAGTGAGAATATGCGGTGTTTCATTTTCTGTTCTTGTGTCAGTTTGCTGAGGATGATGTTCTCCAGATTCATCCATGTCCCTACAAATGACACGAACTCATCATTTCTGATTGCTGCATAATATTCCATGGTGTATATGTGCCACATTTTCCCAATCCAGTCTATCATCAATGGGCATTTGGGTTGATTCCAGGTCTTTGCTATTGTAAACAGTGCTGAAATGAACATTCGTGTACATGTGTCCTTATAGTAGAATGATTTATAGTCTTTTGGCTATATACCCAGTAATGGGATTGCTGGGTCAAATGGAATTTCTATTTCTAAGGCCTTGAGGAATCGCCACACTGTCTTCCACAATGGTTGAACTAATTTACACTCCCACCAACAGTGTAAAAGTGTTCCTTTTTCTCCACATCCTCTCCAGCATCTGCTGTCTCCAGATTTTTTAATGATCGCCATTCTAACTGGCGTGAGATGGTATCTCAATGTGGTTTTGATTTGCATCTCTCTGATGACCAGTGACGATGAGCATTTTTTCATATGATTGTTGGCCTCATATATGTCTTCTTTCGTAAAGTATCTGTTCATATCCTTTGCCCACTTTTGAATGGGCTTGTTTGTTTTTTTCCTGTAAATCTTCTTGAGTTGTTTGTAAATTCTGGATATCAGCCCTTTGTCAGATGGGTAGACTGCGAAAATTTTTTCCCATTCTGTTGGTTGCCGATCCACTCTAGTGACTGCTTCTTTTGCCGTGCAGAAGCTGTGGAGTTTCATTAGGTCCCATTTGTCTATTTTGGCTTTTGTTGCCAATGCTCTTGGTGTTTTGTTCATGAAGTCCTTGCCTACTCCTATGTCCTGGATAGTTTTGCCTAGATTTCCTTCTAGGGTTTTTATGGTGCCAGGTCTTATGTTTAAGTCTTTAATCCATCTGGAGTTAATTTTAGTGTAAGGTGTCAGGAAGGGGTCCAGTTTCTGCTTTCTGCACATGGCTAGCCAGTTTTCCCAACACCATTTGTTAAACATGGAATCCTTGCCCCATTGCTTGTTTTTGTCAGGTTTATCAAAGATTGTATAGTTGTATGTATGTTGTGTTGCCTCCGGTGCCTCTGTTTTGTTCCATTGGTCTATATCTCTGTTTTGGTACCAGTACCATGCTGTTTTGATTACTGTAGCCTTGTAGTATAGTTTGAAATCCGGTAGTGTGATGCCCCCCGCTGTGTTCTTTTTGCTTAGAATTGACTTGGCTATGCGGGCTCACTTTTGGTTCCATATGAAGTTCATGGTGGTTTTTTCCAGTTCTGTGAAGAAAGTCAAGGGTAGCTTGATGGGGATAGCGTTGATTCTGTAAATTACTTTGGGCAGTATAGCCATTTTCACGATATTAATTCTTCCTAACCATGAACATGGAATGTTTCTCCATCTGTTTGTGTCCTCTCTGATTTCGTTGAGCAGTGGTTTGTAGTTCTCCTTGAAGAGGTCCCTTACGTTCCTTGTGAGTTGTATTCCAAGGTATTTTATTCTTTTTGTAGCAATTGCGAATGGCAGTTCGCTCTTGATTTGGCTTTCTTTAAGTCTGTTATTGGTGTAGACGAATGCTTGTGATTTTTGCACATTGATTTTATATCCTGAGACTTTGCTGAAGTTGCTTATCAGTTTCAGGAGTTTTTAGGCTGAGGCGATGGGGTCTTCTAGGTATACTATCATGTCGTCTGCAAATAGAGACAATTTGGCTTCCACCTTTCCTATTTCAATACTCTTTATTTCTTTTTCTTGCCTGATTGCTCTGGCTAGAACTTCCAGTACTATATTGAATAGGAGTGGTGAGAGAGGGCATCCTTGTCTAGTGCCAGATTTCAAAGGGAATGCTTCCAGTTTTTGCCCATTCAGTATGATATTGGCTGTTGGTTTGTCATAAATAGCTTTTATTACTTTGAGATACGTTTCATCGATACCGAGTTTATTGAGGGTTTTTAGCATAAAGGGCTGTTGAATTTTGTCAAATGCCTTCTCTGCGTCAATTGAGATAATCATGTGGTTTTTGTTTTTGGTTCTGTTTATGTGGTGAATTACGTTGATAGACTTGCGTATGTTGAACCAGCCTTGCATCCCTGGGATGAATCCTACTTGATCATGATGAATAAGTTTTTTGATTTGCTGTTGCAATTGGCTTGCCAATATTTTATTGAAGATTTTTGCATCTATGTTCATCATGGATATTGGCCTGAAGTTTTCTTTTCTCGTTGGGTCTCTGCCAGGTTTTGGTATCAGGATGATGTTGGTCTCATAAAATGATTTGGGAAGTATTCCCTCTTTTTGGATTGTTTGAAATAGTTTTAGAAGGAATGGTACCAGCTCCTCCTTGTGTGTCTGGTAGAATTCGGCTGTGAACCCATCTGGACCTGGGCTTTTTTTGTGAGGTAGGCTCTTAATTGCTGCCTCAACTTCAGACCTTGTTATTGGTCTATTCATAGTTTCAGCTTCCTCCTGGTTTAGGCTTGGGAGGACACAGGAGTCCAGGAATTTATCCATTTCTTCCAGGTTTACTAGTTTATGTGCATAGAGTTGTTTGTAATATTCTCTGATGATGGTTTGAATTTCTGTGGAATCTGTGGTGATTTCCCCTTTATCATTTTTTATTGCATCTATTTGGTTGTTCTCTCTTTTATTTTTAATCAATCTGGCTAGTGGTCTGTCTATTTTGTTGATCTTTTCAAAAAACCAGCTCTTGGATTTATTGATTTTTTGAAGGGTTTTTCGTGTCTCAATCTCCTTCAGCTCAGCTCTGATCTTAGTAATTTCTTGTCTTCTGCTGGGTTTTGAGTTTTTTTGATCTTGCTCCTCTAGCTCTTTCAATTTTGACGATAGGGTGTCAATTTTGGATCTCTCCATTCTCCTCATATGGGCACTTATTGCTATATACTTTCCTCTAGAGACTGCTTTAAATGTGTCCCAGAGGTTCTGGCACGTTGTGTCTTCGTTCTCATTGGTTTCGAAGAACTTCTTTATTTCTGCCTTCATTTCGTTGTTTACCCAGTCAACATTCAAGAGCCAGTTGTTCAGTTTCCATGAAGCTGTGCGGTTCTGGGTCGGTTTCTGAATTCTGAGTTCTAACTTGATTGCACTATGGTCTGAGAGGCTGTTTGTTATGATTTCAGTTGTTTTGCATTTGTTGAGCAGTGCTTTACTTCCAATTATGTGGTCAATTTTAGAGTAGGTGTGATGTGGTGCTGAGAAGAATGTGTATTCTGTGGATTTGGGGTGGAGAGTTCTGTAAATGTCCACCAGGTTTGCTTGCTCCAGGTCTGAGTTCAAGCCCTGGGTATCCTTGTTGATTTTCTGTCTGGTTGATCTGTCTAGTATTGACAGTGGAGTGTTAAAGTCTCCCACTATTATTGTGTGGGAGTCTAAGTCCTTCTGTAAGTCCTTAAGAACTTGCCTTATGTATCTGGGTGCTCCTGTGTTGGGTCCATATATGTTTAGGATCGTTAGCTCTTCTTGTTGTATCGATCCTTTTACCATTATGTAATAGCCTTCTTTGTCTCTTTTGATCTTTGTTGCTTTAAAGTCTATTTTATCAGAGATGAGAATTGCAACTCCTGCTTTTTTTTGCTTTCCATTAGCTTGGTAAATCTTCCTCCATCCCTTTATTTTGAGCCTTTGTGTATCCTTGCATGTGAGATGGGTTTCCTGGATACAGCACACTGATGGGTTTTGGATTTTTATCCAATTTGCCAGTCTGTGTCTTTTGATTGGTGCATTTAGTCCATTTACATTTAGGGTTAATATTGTTATGTGTGAATTTGATACTGCCATTTTGATGCTAAGTGGCTGTTTTGCCTGTTAGTTGTTGTAGATTCTTCATTATGTTGAAGCTCTTTAGCATTCAGTGTGATTTTGGAATGGCTGGTACTGATTGATCCTTTCTATGTGTAGTGCCTCTTTTAGGAGCTCTTGTAAAGCAGGCCTGGTGGTGACAAAATCTCTGAGTACTTGCTTGTTCGCAAAGGATTTTATTCTTCCTTCACTTCTGAAGCTCAGTTTGGCTGGATATGAAATTCTGGGTTGAAAGTTCTTTTCTTTAAGAATGTTGAATATTGGCCCCCACTCTCTTCTGGCTTGTAGCGTTTCTGCTGAGAGATCTGCTGTGAGTCTGATGGGCTTCCCTTTGTGGGTGACCCGACCTTTCTCTCTGGCTGCCCTTAGTAGTCTCTCCTTTATTTCAACCCTGTTGAATCTGACGATTATGTGCCTTGGGGTTGCTCTTCTTGCGGAATATCTTTGTGGTGTTCTCTGTATTTCCTGCAATTGAGTGTTGGCCTGTCTTGCTAGGTGGGGGAAATTTTCCTGGATGATGTCCTGAAGAGTATTTTCCAGCTGGGATTCATTCTCTTCGTCCCCTTCTGGTACACCTATCAAACGTAGGTTAGGTCTTTTCACATAGTCCCACATTTCTTGGAGACTTTGTTCATTCCTTTTTGCGCTTTTTTCTCTGATCTTGGTTTCTCGTTTTATTTCATTGAGTTGGTCTTCGACTTCAGATATTCTTTCTTCTGCTTGGTCAATTCGGCTATTGAAACTTGCGTTTGCTTCGCGAAGTTCTCGTATTGTGTTTTTCAGCTCCTATAATTCATTCATATTCCTCTCTAAGGTATCCATTCTTGTTATCATTTCCTCGAATCTTTTTTCAAATCTTTTTTCAAGGTTCTTAGTTTCTTTGCATTGATTTAATACATGATCTTTTAGCTCACAAAAGTTTCTCATTATCCATCTTCTGAAGTCTAATTCCGTCATTTCGTCACAGTCATTCTCCGTCCAGCTTTGTTCCCTTGCTGGTGAGGAGTTTTGGTCCTTTCTAGGAGGCGATGTGTTCTGGTTTCGGGTGTTTTCCTCCTTTTTGCGCTGGTTTCTTCCCATCTTTGTGGATTTGTCCGCTGGTCGTCTGCGTAGTTGCTGACTTTTCATTTGGGTCTCTGAGTGGACACCCAGAATGTTGATGATGAAGTATTTCTGTTGCTTGATTTTCCTTCTACCAGTCTAGCCCCTTCGCTGTACGACTGTTGAGGTCCGCTCCAGACCCTGCTTGTCTGGGGTGCACCTCTAGTAGCCATGGCACAGCGAGGGATGCTACCAGTTTCTTTTTCTGCTCTCTTTGTCCCAGGATGATGCCTGCCTAATGACAGTCTTTTGGATATAGAGGGGTCAGGGAGCTGCTTGAGGAGACAGTTTGTACTTTATAGGGGTTTAATTGCTGAGCTGTGCACTCTGTTGTTCATTCAGGGCTGTTATGCTGCTATGTTTGATTCTGCTGCAACACAGCTCATTAAACAACCCTTTTTTTTTTTTCTCAAATGCTCTGTGTTGAGGGGTTTGGGCTTTATTTTTGGATGTCCGATCAGGTGTCCTGCCCAGCTCGAAGGCAGACTAGCCACTGTTTGGCTGCCGAGGCTCCGCCCTGCTGTTGTGTGATTCGCGCTGTTCCTGCCGGCTCTGCTGTGGTCTCCGCCACGCCCTGCGGCGGAGTCTCTACGTTGTAGCGTGTTGTCTCAGCAACGGCAGGCTGCGTCAGCAGTGGGCGTGTATCTCAGTAGGGACGGGTTGCCTCGGCAACGGCTGGCTGCGTCAGCAGTGGGCGTGTATCTCAGTAGGGATGGGTTGCCTCGGCAACGGCTGGCTGAGTCAGCAGTGGGCGTGTATCTCAGTTGGGGCGGGTTGCCTCGGCAACGGCTGGCTGCCTCAGCAGTGGGCGTGTATATCAGTTGGGGCAGGTTGCCTCCGTAGTGGTGGACGCCCCTCCCCCACAGAGCGTCTCGGACCGTCTGCCCGGGATAGTTTGAAATCGCGGTTTTGTTCGTCCCACTGGGTATCCCAAACGATCTGTCCCTGCAATCCCCTGGGCTGGGCTACTGTGCAAGTCTCGTTCAGTCTCAAGTCCAGCCCTCTCAAGTCTCAGGTTGCTGGTTCAACAAGGCACCCAGACAAGTGCGCCCTGTGGGGATTGCTGGGTAGGGCCGGCCGCCGCCGCCCCGGCTGCCGGCTTCGCCAGGCAGACCTACTGCCTGGCGTCCCGTGTCTTTTTATACTTGGGAATTTCCCCGTTCTGTGGGCAACAAAGATCAGTCTGGAAATGCAGCACTGACTCACTGTTTGCGGATTCAACGCGGGCTCCAATCCTGGGTTGTTCTCACAGCGCCATCTTGAGTCCCCTCTCTCTTAACTTATTTTTCTTGATCATTAAAAACAATTATATGAGTGTAACACAAAAAGTATATTACAAAGTATAGAGAATTTTTGCTTTCATTCTAATTTCTTCTACTACCCTTCTTCTATAGATAGAAAATAGTTAATCCTTTCTATTTGTTTTGCTTTATTCTCTCAGGGTTTTCAATAAAGCTATTCTATATCAATCAATCAATCAATCAATCAATCATCTATCATCATCGATCTCTATCTTTAACCTGTATTTATCTTCTTTCTTTACAATAGGTAGATCATATACATTGCTATGTACCTTGCTCTTTTCACATTTTACAGCTGTATAGTATCCTATCATGTGGATGTTCCAGTTATTTAACATTTAGTTTATTTTCTATCTTTTGCTATTTAAAAACTGTTGGATATGGAGAAGAATGTTCTAAGCAGAGGAATCACCATATGCAAAGACAAAGAGGTGAGACCAAGTGTAATATAATAGGAAAATAAAGTATGCTTAGTTTGCAAGGTGTGTTTAGGAACAGTGAGAGATGAATTTGAAAGGGTAGGCAAGAATCTTTTATAATGTTATAGGGTTAAAATTTTGTTCTAAAATTAATAGGAGCCACTGAGGGATTTTAAACACAGGAGCATTTGTCATCACAACATAATATTTGGAAGAATCACTTTGTCAATATTGTGAAAAATAGGTTGGACATTGGTGAGGGTAGAAGTAGGGAGAGCAGTCAGGAAGATGTCACTACAGTTAAAGATAGTAGGAGAGGGGAAAGATAAGTTATATGTTTCAGAAGGTAGACTTGACAGGACTGAATGACTGATAACATGTGGAGGCAAGGAAGAAGAGGAGTCCAGAATCCTTTCCCACTGGTACAAATGGTCAGATAGTTGGTGTCTTTCTTAAGATTGGGAATGTGGCAAAAGTAGAGTCTGATTCAAAAAATATCCTTGCTTGGCTTTGTACATATTGAGGGTTGAGGTGATTATGGAACACACAGGGTGAAAAGGTATATAATCAATAGCTGTCATTATGTGTAGAAATTCGGAGGAAGATTGGAGACAAAGATAAAGATCTGGTCCTTTTTGTCATCAAAAAACTTTTCTACAGGAAAGTCCTATACCAATGTTAGTTATTGCTGCCATCACCACAGCAGTTGTTATTTTGAAGACAAACATTACATTGTAGAGTTATTCTTCCTTATATTTAATTTAAAAATATTTTCTTATTGAAACTCATAGGCTTAGGGTATAATGATAATTTTCAGGCTCTGTGAAGCTTCATATATTAGAAAAGAAGGAAATGGCTTCAAAAAGGAAAGAAATGTGTTTCCTAATCCAAAATGACTTCATTTTAACTTTCATTCACAAATGCTTTGACAAGATTAAACTGAAGCAATGAAGACAGCTTTATTAATTGGAATCTTTCATTACTGTCATGCTTTCTTTGCTAGGGAAGCCAGGAGCTTATATTTTTAAAAATTCATTAAAATTCCAGTGTGCATCAGTCAGATAAATCATTTTAATAACATTCTAATCTTAAATATAGGGTGGAAAAAACCCCATCATATTCATATTTTTGTGCCAAGAAATAAAAGCCCAATTGAGCAATGGCATGAGTTAGAGTCTGGATTGTATAGAGTGTCTGAAGAACTACTCACTGATTCAATTCAATGCATAATTTTTCATCACCACTCAAAATTAAAGAGCCAAGCCAACGTTAAAAAAAATACTTACATAAGAGAAAAGCAGCCTTTGCTGATTGTTTGCCAATTTGTCCTTTACAGGATAAAGGCAGATTAAAAATGCAATTTTTACAGGATTTTTAACAGGTCTGAAATTCTCATTCTTATTTAGCCTAAGGCAATAATTCTTACCTTTTTTTGGTGTGTGTCTTAGAGCATTTTGAGAGCCTGATGACAGAAGTGGATTCTCTTCCAAGAAAAATACTCACATTTACAATACTTTTCACACTATTTTGGGGCATTCTTGACAAACCAGTTTCCCTGAAGTCCGGAGTTTTCAGATAATAAACTGCTGGTTGAGATGTTTAATCCTCTGAGATAGTCATTTGGAGGACAATTCAACTTTTAATCTTGAGCTTGAGCCTTAACATTGACACGAAACTATATTACACCTTTGCTTGAAAATGATCTGAATCTCAAGGGGTGGTGTGAGGTATACATTAGCTTTTCCACTGGAATATATCCACTCTTTATATGTACTTACTTGTCCTAGTCACTCAGAGAAAGAACACAATCTTTTTATTAAAAATTTGTTTGAAAAAATGTAATTAATGAAAAAAATCAGACTAGGAAGTTGGAAACTGGCACTAGGATGATGTTTAAGAAGCATGGGCAACCCCTATCTCTCACTATATACAAAAACTAATTCAAGATGGATTAAAGATTTAATTGTAGGACCTCAAACTATAAAAATTCTAGACGAAACCCTAGGAAATACTCTTCTGGATATTAGCCTAGACAAAGAATTTATGACTAAGTCCCCCAAAGCAGACACAACTAAAACAAAAATTAACAATTTAAACCTAATTAGACTTAAGAACTTCTGTAAAACAAATGAAACTACAACAGAGTAAACACACAACCTACAGAATGGGAGAAAATATCTGAAATCTGTGCATCTGACAAAGGACTATTATCCTTCAGAAAATCAACAAGAAAAAACAAGCGACCTCATTAAAAAGTAGGCAAAGGACATGAACAAATGCTTTTCAAAAGACATGCATGCCGCCAGTAAACATGAAAAAATGCTCATTGTCATTAATCATCAGAGAAATGGAAATCAAAACCAAAATGATATACCACCTCACACCAATCACAATGGCTATTTTAAATAAAGTCAAAAAATAACATATGAAGGCAAGGTTGCAAGTAAATGGGAATGCTTACACACTCTTGGTTAGAATGTAAATTAGTTCAGCCACTATGGAAAGCAGTTTGCAGATTTCTTCAAGAACTAAAAATAGAACTACCATTTGACTCAGCAATCCCATTATTGGGTATATACCCAAACAAAAAGGAGTTCTATTAAAAGACACTTCCTCTCTCATCTTTTTTATAGCACTATTTAAAGTAACAAAGGCAGGGAATCAACGTAGGTACCCATCAACAGTGGACTGGATAAAGAATATGTGGTACATAGATAATATGGAATTGATGCCACCATAAAAGAACAAAATTATGTCTTTTACTGCAACATGGATGCAGCTGGAGGCCCTAATTCTAAATGATTTAAGGCAGAGTCAGAAAACTAAATAGCACATATTCTCACTTATAAGTAGGAGTTAAACATTGGGAACATGGACATAAAGATGGGAACAGTAGACACTAGGAACTTCAGAAAGGGGAAGTGGGGTGGGGGAAGTGTTGAAAAACTATCTACTAAGTATTCAACACTTGGGTAAAAGGTTCAATTAAAGCCCAAACCTTAGCATTACACAATTTATCCATGTAATAAACCTATATGTGTCCCTCCTCAATTTAAACATTTAAGTATTTTTTTTTAATTTAAAGGAAGCATGAGGCCATGGAATATATTTGGCCATTATCCTGAGTGTCTTTCTGGCTCTGTGATGGATGGATAATCAACATCTTAGCCGTACACCTGAAGATCAACCGGTGGAAAAGTTTAAGGGAGGAAACACTGTGTTTGGTCTCTGTCACATATTTTCTATTTCTCAATGCATGTTGTATTAGTTCATTTTCACATTGCTATAAAGAAATACTGGGTAATTCACAAAGAAAAAAGGTTTAATTGACTCACAGTTTTGCATGGCTGGGGAGCCCTCAGGAAGCTTACAACCATAGCAGAAGGGGAAGCAGGCATGTCAAAAAACTACTTAGTATTATGTTCACCACTTGGGTAAAAGGTTCATTTTTTTTTTCGGTCCTACTACCTATCTCTGCTATGGATTCTAAACCAGGATTAGTCTGAATTATGCCTGAGAACCAGTTTGCTCTCATGAGAAAAGTAGTTCTTTTGTTTTTTAAATAAAGTTCATATAAATTGCTGCTTCTGCTTTATGTCACTATTCAGAACAATTTATGTATGAAAGGTCGTTTCACATTAGCCTTGCAAAAGAATCACCCAATTTTACATAAACTAGTTACATAAAGGGTTATAGTTATAATAAAAGCTCATTGCTAGGAATGCCATAGTGAATACCTCTACTTTGCACATGCTGTCATTTCTATGTTCCTAGTGCCTAGCAGACAGCATGACACTGAAATGTTGGTTTAATTGAATTATTTCACAACGTCACAACAGAATTTGTGGAAGTAGAGTTTGATTAAAGAAACAATTTCCTAACGTTTCCAAACTTTACAGAACTCTTGACCTTCATAAAGGAGAAAAGTCCTAAACCGAAAGAGTTTTAAAACTGTAAAACTCCAAAACAAACTTAACTCAAATATCATGCATAAAACAGGATCAGGAAATAGTAAAAGAAAGCTCACCAAGCACATAAATCTGCTATGCACTCAACTGGATTTCTCGTTAAACATGAAAACTGAAGTTTCTCTTTTCTCATTTTTTCCATCTTTTCTTCTAACTGCTGACTGCTTACTTTTAGATAAAGTATGTTTTCATTGCTATATGTTCACACACACACACACGCACATACGCACATGCACACGCACACACACCCTGCAATGCTGCAATGCTGCATTTCTGCTGCAATGCTGATAGCAGAAAATTCATTCTTCTATGGTTTTAACAGCTCAACCAATACCTTCCTTTCAATTTTATGTGGGATAGTGCTGCACCCTTCTATATCATTAACCACTAATTGCCCAATTACAGTGCTTTGGGACACTGCTAAAATTGTGCCTGAGGCTTTTTAGCAAATTCAGCTTTAAAGCAAATGATCCTAGTAGTCAAAAGTATTTACTAAACACAGCACAGTTTCTTCTAGATAGATTATTTAAGGCCTATTATGCTTGCTAGATTCTTATAGTACAAAATACTTGGGTACTTAGTGAAACCGTTGCCTCTTTTCATAAAGCCTTGTTTTTATGCACCAAAATGTAAAAGGGGTATTATGTATTTGGGTAGAGAGGACTCATGCAAATATTCTTTACCTGAAAAACAGTTTTCTTTTTCTTAGTCTATTTTGAAGAAGGGATAAAACATTGTTCTTCATCAAAGCATTATTTGTAAATACTGAGTTAAAAGGTTTATTTTTAAAAATACTCTCTTTTTGTTCAAATGTATACAGCCACGTATACTATAAGGGATTTGAGTATATTCTAACTCATTCCATTATTTGGGCATACCGTTTTTAAAATTTCTCCTTGGGACATTTTATCAAACGTTTGCATTACTGACAACAAATAATAACCATTGTAGACTGTGTTAGTCATTTTCTCCATTTTCTCACATAGTTCTCATTAGTCTTCTCAACAGCTCTCATCTATTCTGAACTTTGTTTTACAGAAGAGGTACTTGAAGCTTTGGATGGGTAAATAACCCACCTAGGATCACACTGCTGATAAAGGGCAAGAGAATATTAAGTATAGCTTAAAAAACTGGAAACTATGGTACAAATTATAATATTTCCAGAAGACAGAAATAAAAAAGAAAGTACCAAATACTAAAACACAGATCTTAACAATACACTGAAAAAAAACCTGAATATAATATATTAAAAAATTTGGAACATGTTTTAAATAAAATACTTTGTAAACCCTGTAGAGAATTCTTTTAAAAATTAGTCCCTAATTTATCCTTTATAATAATCTGGGTTTTCAGATATCAGGTCTGCTTAAGGTGGGGTCCATCTTCACTATTTGGAACTGTGTCCATATAACACATGAAAAGTGGGCCGTCCTTTACTATATATAATTCATCCATTTCACCACTCTCTGTCTTTATAGTTAATGAAGATGTGGTTGTCTTTATTGTATCGATATCTTATAATGATACTTACGTCACACCAAGTGTTCGGTCATTCTTGTACTGCTATGAAGAAATTTATAAGAAATAAGGTTTAATTGACTCATGGTTCTACAGGCTATACAGGAAGCATAGCAACGTCTGCTTCTGGGAGGTCTCAGGAATCTTCCAATTATGGTAGAACACAAAAAGGGAACAGAGCACATAATATGGCAGAAGCAGGAGCAAGAAAGAGAGAGAGTGGAGAGGGGAGGTCCCACACGCTTTTAAATGACCAGACCTTGGGAGAACTCAATATCAAGAGCTCCCAGCCAAGAAGGATTCATCCCCATTATTCAAACACCTCCCACCAGGCCCCACCTCCAGCACTGGGAGTTACAATTCAACATGAGATTTGGAAGTAGGGGCATGATGTCCAAACTATATTAATCTATAATGTCCTTTTTTGCCTTCCTCTGATCTTTTAGAATCTGTAGCCAAAGTGTACACATGATTATGCAGTTCAAAGGGAACAGAAATATTATTGACTTTTATCATTAACAGTTTTTCCTTTGGGGAAATTTTTTAAAGCCTATAATTTTTTTTATAGTATAGAGAAAATCCAAAAGGAGGAAAATTTACCGAAGAGAATCAACCAAGCAACCAAAGAAACAACAAAACAAATTCTTAGAAAGAAAACTAAACAAAAAACAAAACAAAAAAAACAACAAAAAACTTTACATCATCAGTGTGGTTTCAGACTTGCTTTACACAGAGTAGAGTAGGCAAACAATATTTGTTAAACCAAATTAAATGGGCTATTTCTTGTGTCAAGAACATTGCTTTGCAGTAATCTTTGACACTTTTGCAAGTTGGATTCTCTGGGAAGCAGACTCAAATAGCAGTTAATGTACAGGAGGTTTACTAGGAAGTTTTCTAGAGCTGGGCAGAGGGAGAAGCTGATTAGCAATGCAGTGTCACCCAAGATTTCAGCCAACACCATGAGGGGCTTTGAGGCTGAGTTGGCCCTTCCAGTTTGTATCTGGTTATGAAGAAAAGCTTCAGGTCTTTGTAATCTGTCATTGATTAGTCACTGAATATTGGCTGCTTCCTTTCCTCCCTGGGAAGGTGGCCTGACCATGGAGAAGGCAGCTTTCTCCACGGATGGAAAATTCTGTATAGGGCTGACCACAGAGATAGCACTACTTCCAGCAGCTGGCGAAATGTCTTGATATCCTGATGTGGGATCTGAGAGAAGTAGCACTCTGTTCATATTCACTACCAACACTGGCTGGTGAGTGAAATGTAACAAAAATAACAACAAGGAATATTTTCATTATGCTATTCCATTCCAACACTCCATCTTTCAAACTTGAATTCTGGTAAATGACAGACGTGTGTGTGTGTGTGTGTGTGTGTGTGTTTCGTTATTCTCAACTCACAGGTAGACTTGTGAGCTCTGACTTGGCTAATTATTTTGACAATTTCCTATTCATTATCTCACATAGCAGGGAGCCTCTTTGGACCATCAAGCCCATAAATTTACAATTGCACATTAATCAGTGGAATATAATTGCTAATCCTGCCTCTAGGCTTGGGATACACTATAAATGCCAGGATATACACAATTAGCCCCCAGGTTTGCCTAGGAGTCTTTGCCCATACAACAAGAAAATGAGCATTACAGTAATTGAGAAAATGAACACCTTGGGTCTTTTACTAGCAATGGTTAGAAACACTTATCATTGAATTGCCCTGCTTTGTTTCTTATTTTCTCCCAAAAGTATTGCTTGGAAAGAAGCTATTTGGGACACATAGAATTTTAGCTTGTTTGGGTTGAGGAAGGTGAACTGCAAGATGAAGAAGTGTTAAGTCGTAATGCCTTGCAGACTTAGCACTCAGACTTTTTTATTCAAGTTTTTTTCACTAGATGGAGCAGAGAGGTGGAAAGGGAAGAACATTACCTGGAAGTTCTGGAAATCACCTAAAAGTGTACATATAATTTTGGCTGTATATACATCCATACAATTTTCTTTCTTTTCTTTTTATTTCCAGAGGAGATCATCCATAGCTTTCATTAGATGCTCAAAGTGATCTATAAACCAAAAGTTTAGGAATTTTAAAAATAAAACAACTTATTTATTTTCTGATTTTAAGCTATCATCTCTCTATGTCTAAACATGTGTTTGGATAATTCACAAGCACCTTATTCCACTTTTTAACAAGTAATGCATCTCAAGTGAACCTCATCACTATTTTCTCTATTTCTCTGAGTCATATTTTGTTCATTTAAATTGTTCAGTTTAGAAATGGAGGCATTCATTAGTCCCTTCACCTCTTCTTTGTTTTCCACATCTGAGATCCATGTGATGACATGGCTGGAAGACAAAGTATCTTTCATTTTATAAATCTTACTTACCTTGGTGGCCTTTTGGTATATCACTGCTCAGAATGTTTTTTATGAAGCCCCAGTCAATAATAAAATGGTTTTCAGACAGGGTAATTATAAAGGGAGAGTAGTGGAAAATGTTTCTTTTTATCAGGATAGAAGGAAAGAGCCAGTGAGATCTGGTTTATGAGAAAATGCTTAGATAATTTTTTTTTAGGTGAATGGATTAGATGGCCTTTCACAGACCAGTTTCAGTTTTGCTGTGTTAGCTGTAGCATGGTGATTGGGAAGGGGGAGGTATATGTTTTGGAATCAACCACAGGTGGGCTGGGTTTGGGAGGCCAATAATCTTTGTCGTAATTATGTGAACTCTGCTCAGTAGCAATGCTTCATATTTAGTCAGACAAAGGGGCCCATTCAAATTCACAAGTTTTGGAAAACACAAATGCCAGATAAGCAAAGAAAAGGTAGAACGTGAAAGCACAGGCTTTTGTCCCTAGTAAAGTTAGGTAGAATTTCCCAGTGTCTTATGAAATTTGTTACACATTTCTGAGCAGGAAATTGTTCTGCTAAGTCCTCTTTTTCTATTTCCCATGTATTCTTATAATAGATTTATTCTTTTTTTTTTTTTTTTTTTTTTGAGATGGAGTTTTGCTCTTGTTGCCCAGGCTGGAGTGCAGTGGCATGATCTTGGCTCACTACAACCTCCACCTCCCAGTTTCAAGTGATTCTCCTGCCTCAGCCTCCTGAGTAGCTGGGATTACAGGCATGCACCACCATGCCTGGCTAATTTTGTATTTTTAATAGAGACGGGGTTTTGCCATGTTGGACAGGCTGGTTTCGAACTCCTGACCTCAAGTGATCCACCCGCCTCGGCCTACCAAATTGTTGGGATTACAGGCATAAGCCACCACACCCAGCCAATAGATTTATTCTTGTAGGCAATTTGTATATCTCCTCTTTAGAACTCCCAAGAGTCTTGCCTGCTGGATTAGTAAAACTTGTCTACCTAAAAGAAAACATTTCCCTGCCAATGATCTCATAGGCATTCACTGATGCCTAGAATTCTAGCAACAATATACAAAGCCTTTTATTCAACAAGGAAGGAATGGAGAATAAGGAAGGGAAAGAAGGAAGTCAACTAATGTTTGCTGCGCATCTATCATGGCTCTGGCACTATGCTAAGCCCCATGTTTAGATTACCTATCTGTGCACTTGATTCTACTTTCCAAGACAGTTATACTTATCCCAGAAGAAAACAAAACAAAACAAAACAAAACAAAACAAAACAACTAATGCCCAATGAGTTTACGCATCTTGCCCAAAGTCAGTTGCTTTTTTCCTTAGGGGATGTCGTTATCACTATGACAGTGGCACTGTGACCCAGGATAATTCACTTAAATGTTTGGTACTAAGGGAAGCCCTTTACCTCTATTCTTTTGTTTAGATTTGGACCAGGAGAGAAGAGAATAGATCTAGCTATGAAGGAGAGAGAAAGTTTGGTGTGGGACTGGTTATTTGACAATTTCTTTCAGCTCCAAGTCAATTCTCTTATGCTCCGTTGTTTGATACTGCTGTGGGACCCTGCCAAAGAGATTTTCCAGACTCCTTTGTCTTGGTGGTTCTTTTACAGAACCTGCCAATAGGGGTACCATAGAGAGATGGGAAAGTAGGTACAGGGGAGAAGGGATATTATCTTTTTGCCTGTTCTTACACTGTAGGACCAGAAATATTGTTGCCCCTAGCAGTGGTTGTTGGCTGCAATATCTGATTACTTTCAGTACTTTAAGAACCAATGTCTTCATACTTCCTCATAAGGAACCACCTGTGTTCCCTCCTCAGAAGCCTGAAAACTGACTGCACGGGGCTCCTGGTCCAAGCTCATAGGTTGTGATAGCCCTGCCTCTTCCCTTTCTTCTAGCCTTAGAGTGCCAGCAGCTTCCTCCTTGGGCTATTCTTTCAGTCATACAATGCCCTTTGCACCCAGTTCCTTGTATGAAACCCTCTGTTTTTGAAATGTTATAATGGTTTTTGTTTTCTTGACCAGAATTTGATGGTGTGTGTTTGTATGATTAACATGGGGAATAGAGAGACAATTGGGAGGATCAAAGGCTTGAGAAATAAAAGTCTTTAATCTGGTCTAGGAAACTGCTAGCTGCATCAGTGGATTATTAGAAGAGGAGTTGCCTTGACAGAGAGGCCCTTGGAAGAAAATGTCTGGATTTTATGTCATCCACAATAAGAGCATTTCTTAATGCATGAAGGCATGAGATCTAGAAAGAGGCTCTGGATATTATTTCCCTTTAAAGTAAATGCAAAAAGTCACACAGAGAGTCTTAGTCCATTTATGTAAGTATAACAAAATACCTTAGACTGGGTAATTTATAAAACAGAGAGACTTATTTCATCCCAGTTCTGGAGCCTGGGAAGTCCAAGATCAAGACTCCAGCATCATGTCTGGTGAGGGCTGCTCTTTGCTTCTAGGAGGGCACCTTGATGCTGCATCCTCTGGAGGGGGAAACACTGTATTATCACATGGCAGATGGGATGGAAGGGCAAAATGGGGTGAATTTCCTTCATCAAGCCCTTTTATTTGGTCACCTAGTCTCACTCATGAAGGCAGAGTCCTCATGACTCAATCACCCCCTAAAGGTCATACCTCTTACTAATGTTGGATTGGGAATTAAGTTTCAACGTGAATTTGAGAGGAGTCAAAAACATTTAAGTCACGGCACAAATGAACCAGCTTTCCATATTATAGCAGCTTTTTACTATGTCAGGTGGTAAAAGAGAATTACTTGCAATTTAATCCCTTTCACTAGAGACACAAGAGTAATCTTCCCTTGTGTGTCCAATGTCTTTTTCACCTTCCTAGAGTTTGGGATGGGATGATGTGCAAGATTTGATCCTCCCCGGACCACAGATGGCCTGTGTTTCCTTTCTACTCAAATGTCAGTAAATGCTTTTGACTGTTTTCTAAGGGAACAGATTACCTGTTTATCAAAATGAGTTAGCTGTAGCTTGCTGACAAACAGTATTCCATTTTCAGGAGCAGCTGTCAGACTTTTAAAACATTAAAATCCCATCAAAAACATTTCAGGAAATACAGCCAAAACCTTATAAGTGACTTTCTAAAATCTGTTCTGCTCAGATGTATTCAAGATAATTAATTGGCATAGTACTTTTCATGTTCTGAGTATGTTTTTTTTAAGTTAATAAATGTGTTTCAGATATTTTCATAGATATGTTACCTTAAATTTAACAAATGGGCACCACATGCAGTGATAAAAATTAAAATGACCATGATACAATAGAGACCTACAATCTGCCCAAAGATGAAATCTTTTTCCATGCTGGCACAGGGGAAAGGACAATTATTTACACTGCTCCTATGTTGAGCATTCTCCTTCACCCTGGTCTCCAAACAAACTCTCCCATAGAGCTCTTCTGGGTTTCACTAGATAGAATGGCCAAAAGGCCTATATGGTAGAGTCAAAAGGCCCCTAAGTCCTAAACAATTTGAAATAATAAAAGTCTAGAATTCTATTTAAATCTCAGTTTTCTGAAATTACTACATATAATCTTGTCTCATGGTTTCTCAACAAAAATAAGATTTTCAAAGCCAAACAAATTGGGACAGTTAGGCCTAGTAGTACTCTTTCCTAGAGATTTAGCTTGTAAAACACAAGTTAAAGTCTCTGAGAAGTCCTGCAGTTAAAAAAAAAAAACTGGTTAAAGTTTGTGGAAGATAGTAACTTCCGAATCTGTTTGTGGAAGATAGTAACTTCCGAATCTGTTTGTTTGTGGAAGATAGTAACTTCCGAATCTGTTTGTTTGTGGAAGATAGTAACTTCCGAATCTGTTTGTTTGTGGAAGAAGATAGTAACTTCCGAATCTGTTTGGTCATAGAGCCTCTCTAATCTTTTGTATTTTCTATGGTCAACACCCCAAACTAATATTCACTGGGATATATTTTTGGCAATACTGTAAATGAATAAAAGGAAGATGGTAAAGATATTTAAAGGTCCAGCAAAAGAGGAAAGCCTAGAGAAGGTGAGATTCTAATAAATATTTACTTTCTGAAAAAGATATGGTATTTTATATTAGCTAGGTGTCTCTGTTGAAAAATGAGAGAAACACAGTTTCAAAGTGGTTTAAAGCAAAAATGAGAATTTCACGTTTCACACTGAAAAAATTCAGGGTAGACTTTGTTTCAGACACTGCTGAATTCTGAAATAAACAAATGTTTTACTTTCAGTCCTACCATTATTCTCAGAATCCTTGTATAGTCTCTGGAAACCCATTTTATCTATATGTGGCAGTATGATAGCTGTAGAGTCTTCAATCATTTATATTTTTAGGATCTAGCGTAGTGGGAAAAAAGTCCCTCTCTTTACTGGAGCTGGTGGTGGAGACACATTCAAATTGAGTACTTTTCCCTGGTCTATTTTTATATTGTGTTAACAGGAAAAAATATCCAAAATATTTTCAAAAGTTATATGTGCTTATTTGAACACCAGAAAAAGGGAATAAGCTTGATGGACTGGATTCCCACACTTCATTTGAACAAATTGGAAAGAGATCCTGATTAGAAGCCATCATTGCTTTGATCCAGATAAAAGCAATCTGTTTCTCTGGATAACCTACCAATGGAGAATTGTGTTAGTTTGGGTTATCTAGAGAAACAGAACTAATAGCATACATACATTCATATGAGAAGATATATTATGAGAATTGGCCAATATGATGATGAAGGCTGAGAAATCCTACAATATGCCATCTGCTGGAGAACCAGGAAAGGCTGTAGAATAAGTCAGCATGAGCCCAAAATTCCAAGAACAAGGCATTCCTATATCAGATGGCAGGAGAAGATAGATGTCCCAATTGAAGGAGAATATAATTTGGATTCCTTCATCTTTTTGTTCTCTCTGTATCCTTAGGGGATTGGATAATGCTCATCCACATTGGAGAGAGGATCTTCTTCACTCAGTCTATTGATTGAAATGCGAATCTCTTAGACATACTAATCCTTAGAGACACACCTGGAAATAATGTTTTACCAGTTGTCGGGACATCCCTTTAACCCATTCAAATTGACACATAAAATAAATTATCACAAGTGGAAAGAAAAGCAGAAGCTTTTAGAAGAAAAATTACATGGCCATCAAATGCCTTAATGTGGCCTTAGTAGTTTGCATTAGCAGGAGCCCCCAGATTCACAAAAAGAAGAGGATGAAGATAGAGAAGGAAGAACGGAAGCCCATGGCTGACCTTTATTGAAGGTCCTTCCTTTGTCTTCTATGATTTCTCCTCTTTGCAGCATGTATTTCCTGACAATTCTCTGTCACTTGGTAGCTTGTTCCAGTTCCTCACCTTGCCAGTCTTTCTTTCCCTTCCTTATCTCCAAGAATATCTATCTTTCTCTGCAAAGGAGCACACAGCTCCTGACCTGTGGCTTGGGTTTGGAGTCTCCTTTTTTTCTGGTGTATGGTGAGAAATATAATGGAAATTATTGTTTATTGTAAATTGAAAATATATTTTCCTGGCAATGCAAGACGGCAGTCTGAGAAATTTCCCTTCTCCCCACCTATGTGAATACTTTATATTGTATTGAAGTTCAATCTGTATATGTGTGTGTATCTTGATTTTATGCGTTGTTTTGTTTCCCAAAGTACCTTATAGACTGGCTTCTCCTATCCTCCTCTCTCACCACTCCCTTACTTATACTTTCTGCTCTATCAATGCAAACCTGCAGTTCCCCATGCATTCTCTTACTATGTAATACTGTCTTTGGTTGCCGTTCCCTAAACACAGCCTGTGCCAGTAATTTATTGAGGGAGTGCTCTTAGGAGAAACCTGGAAAGAATTGAGAGAAGTAGGAAAGAACAGAGAAAGACATCAGGCAAACATGTGTGTTCAGCTGACCCTGTGGGGAGCTCTGGAGCATGAAGCATACCATGAAGTTTTTCTATCTTAAGTAATCAGACTAGCCTTTTATTTCTCCATATCATTCAGCCATTGGCTGTGGATTATTTTTGAAAAAGGCATAGCTTCCCAGGCATTCTTAGGTAAGCCACCTCTCATAAGCTGAGAACAAGACTCAGGAGCAGAGTGCAGTTGTGAACTGTTAACAACCAATAACTCAGAGCGACTGGAATATCTACTACAACTATCCTAAGTGGTTGATAACTTAATTCACTCCCTGAAAATTCATCAGCCCTTCCTCATGCTTTATTGCTTAAAACCTGACCTATACAGTGGTTTTCAAACCTTAGTGTGCATCAGAATTACAATTGTCTTGAGAGTTTGTTAAAACTCAAATTGCTTACTCTTGCCCTCAGAGCTTCTGATTCGGTAGCTGTAAGACTGGGCCTAAAAGTTTATACTTCTTTCTTTCCTTTGGTGTAACTTTTATTTTTTAAACATTTTCACTAATTTTTAAACATTGTTTTAAAATACTTTTGTAGGTACACTGTAGGTGTATCTATTTATGAGATACATAAAATGTTTTGATACAGGCATGCAATGTAAAATAATCACATCATGAATAATGGGGTATCCATTCCTTCAAGCATTTATTTGAGTTACAAACTGTGTAGTTATACTCTAAGTAATTTTAAAATGTACAATTAAGTTATCGACTATAGTCACTCTATCGTGTTATTAAACAGGAGATCTTATTCAGTATTTCTACTTTTGTTGTACCAATTAACTATCTTCATCTCCCACCCAACCCTCCATTACCTTTCCAGCCTCTGGTAACTATCCTTCTATGCTCTGCGTCCATGAGTTCAATTGATTTGATTTTTAGATCTTACAATAAGTGAGAACAGGCAATGTTCATCTTTCTGTGCCTTGCTTATTTCACTTAACATAATTATTTACAATATTGTTCCTTCAATGTTGTTGCAAATGACTAGATCTCATTCTTTTTTGGTGGCTAAATAGGAGTCCATTGGGCATATGTACCACATTTTCTTTATGCATTCATCTGTTAATGGACACTTAGGTTGCTTCCAAATCTTAGTTATTTTAACAGCGCTGCAACAAATATAGGAGTGCAGATAACTATTTGATATAATGATTTCCTTTCTTTTGGGTATATACCCAGGAGTAGGATTCCTAGATCATATGGAAGCACAATTTTTAGTTTCTTAAGCAGCCTCCAAACTGTTCTCCAGAGTGGTTGAACTAATTTACATTTCCACCAATAGTGTACAAGGGTTTCCTTTTTCCACATCCTCACCAGCATTTGTTATTGCCCGTCTTTTGAATATAAGCCATTTTAACTGGAGTGAGATGATATCTCATTATAGTTTTAATTTGCATTTCTCTGATGATCAGTGATATTGAGCACCTTTTCATATAACTGATTGCCATTTGTATGTCTTCTTTTGAGACATGTCTATTTAAATATTTTGCTCACTCCTTAATCAGATTCTCAGTTTTTTTTTCCTATATAGTTGATTTAGCTCCTTATATATTCTGGCTATTAATCCCTTGTCAGAGGGGTAGTTTGCAAATATTTTTTCCCATTCTGTGGGTTATCTCTTCATTTTCTTGATTGTGTTTTTTGCTGTGCAAAAGCTTTTTAACTTGATGTGATCCCATTTGTCCATGTGTGTTTTGGTTGCTTGAGTTTGTGGGGTATTGCTGAAGAAATCTTTGCCCAGACCAGTGTCCTAAAGATTTTCTTCAACGTTTTCTTGTATTACTTTTATAATTTAATGTCTTAGATTTAAGTCTTTAATCCATTTTTTGATTTTTCTATATGGGAAAAGATAGGGGCCTTGTTTTATTCTTTTGCATATGGATGGATATGCAAAATTAGATGGATATCCAGTTTCCCAATAATATATATTGAAGAGACTCTCTCTTCTCCTGTGTAAGTTATTGCCACCTTTGTCGAAAATGAGTTACCTATAGTCGTGTGAATTTGTTTCTAGGTTCCCTATTCTGCTCCATTGGTCTATGTGTCTGTTTTTATGCCAGTACCATGCTGTTTTAGTTACTATACTTCTATAGTATGATTTGAAGTTAGGTAGTATGATTCCTCCAGTTTTGTTATTTTTGCTCATGACAGCATGGCAATTCTGTGTCTTTTGTGGCTCCATACAAATTTTAGGATTGTTTTTTCTATTTCTACAAAGAATGTCTGGTAATTGGATAGAGATTGCATTGAATCTGTATGTTACTTTGGGTGGTACGGACATTTTAATGATGTTCTTTCAATCCATGAACCTGCAACATTTTTTCATTTTTGGTGTCTTCTTCAACTTATTTAATCAGTGTTTTATAGTTTTTATTATAGATACCTTTTACTTCTTTGGCTAATTACTAGCTATTTAATTTTATGTGTAGCTATTGTAAGCGGGATTACTTTTTAATTCTTTTTTCAGATTGTTCACAACTGATGTATAAAAATGCTACAATTTCTGTGTGTTAATTTTATATCTTGTAAGTTTACTGAATTTCACTTCTAATAGTTTTCTTGTGGAGTCTTTAGGTTGTTCCAAATATGAGATCATATCATCAGCAGACAAGGATAATGCCCTTAATATCTATCTCTTGTCTGATTGTTCTTGCTAGGAATTCCAGTACTATGTTGAATAACAGTATTGAAACTGGGCATCCTTTTTGTGTTCCAGATTTTGGAAGAAAGGCTTTTATATTTTCCCCATTCAGTATTAGCTGTGGGTCTGTCACATGTGGCTTTTATTAAGTTGAGGTACATTTCTTCTATCCCCAGTTTTTTGAGGGTTTTTATGATAAAGAAATGTTAAATTTTATTCAATTTTGTTCTGTATGAATTGAAATAATCATATAATTATATTATTCATTCTGTTGGTATGATGCATCATGTTGATTGATTTACATGTATTGAACCATCCTTGGATCCCAGGGATAATTCCCACTTGGTCATAATAAATGATCTTTCTAATGAATTGTTGAATTTTGTTTGCCAGTATTTTGTTGACAATTTTTGCATCAATATTTATCAGAAAGGTTGGCCTGTATTTTTTTTAAATGTATCTTTGTCTGGTTTTTGTTTCAGAGTAATACTTGCCTGGTAGAGTGAGTTTTTAAGTACCCTTCCTCCCCTATTTTTCAGAATAATTCAAGTAGGATTGGTATTAGTTCATCTTTAAATGTTTGGTAAAATTCAGCAGTGAAGACTTCAGGTCCTGGGCTTTTCTTTACTAGAAGACTTTTTCTGATGTCTTCAATCTTGTTACTGATCTATTCAGGTTTTCGATTTCTTCCTGATTCAATCTTGGTAGGTTGTATGTGTCAAATAATTTGTCAATTTCTTCTAAATTGCCCAATTTATTGGCATTTATTTGTTCATAGTGGCCACTAATGAACCTTTGAATTTCTGCAATGAGAGTTGTAATGTTTCCTTTTCCATTTCTGATTTTATTTGAATCTTCTCTCTTTTTTCCTTAGTCTGGCTAAGGGTTGGTAAATTTTGTTTAACTTTTTAAAAAAAACAATTTGTTTTGTTTCATTAATCTTTCATATCATTTCCTTTATTTGTCAATTTTATTTGTTCTTACTTTGCTAGTTCCCTAATATGTGTTGTTAGATTATTTACGTTTTTGCCCTTTTATTTTTATGTAGGCACTTACAGCTATAAACGTCCCTCTTGGTACTAGTTTTGCTGTATCCCACAGATTTTGACATGTTGTGTTTCCATTATTATTTATTTCAATAAATTTTGTAATTGCCTTCCTAATTTTTTTATTGACCTATTGGTTGTTCAGGAGCATATTGTTTAATTCCCATGTATTTGTATAGTTTCCAAAATTCCTCTTGTTATTAATTTTTAGTTTTATTCCATGTGGTCAGAGAAATGTTTGATATTATTTAAATTTTTTGAATGTTTTAAGACTTGTTTTTTTACCTAATACATGGTTAATCCTTGAGAGTGATCTAAGTACTCAGGAAAAAAATGTGTGTTCTGCAGCTATTGGATGAAATATTCTGTGAATAATTAGATTCATTTGGTTTACAGTGCAGATTAAATGTGATGCTTATTGATTTTCTCTCTGGAAGATCTGTCCAATGTTGAAAGTCAGATGTTGGTATCTCTAGCTATTATTGTATTGAGGCCTGTCTCTCTCATCAGCTCTAATAGCATTGGCTTTAGTTCCAGTGTTGAGTGCATTTATATTTAAAGTTGTTATATTCTCTTGCTGAACTGACCCCTTTATCATTATATAGCTACCTTCTTTGCCTCTTCTTATAGTTCTTGTCTTGAAATAGATCTTGTGTGATGTAAGTATAGCAATTTTTACTTTTTTTTTGTTTCCATTGGCATAGAATATCTTTTTCCATCTCTTTATTTTCAGTTTATGTGTGCCTTTATAAGTGAAGTATGTTTCTTGTGGGTAACAGATAGATGGGTCTTGCTTTTTCATTCATTCAGCCAGTCTGTCTTTTTACTGGACACTTTAGTCCATTATATTTAGTGTTATTATCCATAAGTAGGACTTACTCCTGCCTTTTTATCATTTGTTTTCTGGTTATTTTGTGGTCTTCTCTTCCTTTTTTTCTTTCCTCCCTGTCTTCTTTTTAGTGAAGGTGATTTTCTCTTTAAATAAAATATGATATCTTGCATTTTTGTGTGTCTCTATTGTATTTTCATTTGAGGTTACTATGAGGTTTGCAAATATTGTCTTATAATTTATTTTTAACTGATAACAACTATTTGTATAAACAAACAAGCAAAATGAGAAGTGATAAAATCCTACACCTTCATCCTTCCGCTTTTTAATTTTTCACATTTATATTTAAATCTTATTGTACTATGTCTCAAAAAATTGTTGTAGTTATTACTTTTAATTTGTTTATTGTTTAGTCTTTCTACTTAGGATAAGAGATGTTTACACACCACAATTACAGTAATAATATTCTGTATCTTTCTGTGTACTATTACCAGTGAGTTTTGTATCTTAATGAGGAATAATTTATCCCTCATTAATTTACATTTATTTTTGATTTAAGTATTTCCTTTAACATTTCTTTTAGAATGGGTCTGGTATTGATGAAATCCCCCAACTTTTGTCTGGGAAAGTCATTTCTCCTTTATGTTTGAAACATATTTTCACTGAATTCTGGGTTAGAAGGCTTTTTTTTTTCCTTCAGCACTTTAAATGTGTTATGCCCCTCTCTCCTGCCCTGTAACATTTCCTCTAAAGAATCTACTGCTAGACATATTGAGGCCCTAGTTTACGTTATTTGTTTCTTTTCTCTTGCTGCTTTTAGAATCATTTCTTTATTCTTAACTTTTGGGGTTTGGATTATTAAGTACCCTGAGATAGTATTCTTTGGGTTAAATCTGCTTGGTGTTCTATAACCTTTTTGTCCCTGAATATGGATATCTTTCTGTAGATTTTGGAAGTCCTGTATTTTTATTCCTTCAAATAACTTTCTACTCTAGTTTCTTTCTCTATCTCCTCTTTAAGGTCAATAACTCTTAGATTTGCCCTTTTGAGGCTATTCTCTAGATCCTGTAGGCTTTCTTCATTGTTTTTTTATTCTTTCTTCTTTTGTCTCTTCTGTGTATTTATAAATAGTCCTGTTTTCAAGCTTAATATTTCTTTCTTTTGCTTCATGAATTTTGCTATTAAAGGATGCTGATGCATCCCTCAGTATGCCAATTGCATTTTCAGCTCCAGAATTTCTTCTTGATTCCTTTTAATTATTTCAGTCTCTTTGTTAACTTTATCTAACAGAAATCTGAACTTCTTCTCTGTGTTGTCTTGAATTTCCTTTCTATCTTGTCTTGAATTTCTTGGAGTTTCCTCAATGCTGCTGTTTTGAATTCTCTTTCTGAAAGGTCACTGATCTCTGTTTCTCTAGGACTGATCTCTGGTGCCTAATTTAGTTCATTCAGTGAGATCATGTTTTGCTGGATGGTGTTGATGCTAGTAGATGTTCTTGGGTGTCTGGGCACTGAAGAGTTAGGTATTTATTGTGGTCTTCACTGTCTAAGCTTATATGTAGCCATCCTTCTTGGGAAGACTTTCCAGATATTTGAAAGGACTTGGGTGTTGTGATCTAAGCCGTATATGCATTGGGGGCACCCAAGCCCAGTAACACTAGTTCTTGCAGACTCATAGGTGTACCACCTTGATGGTCTTGAACAAGATCCAGGAGAATTCTCTAGATTACCAAGCAGAGATTCTTGTTCTCTTCCCTTGCTTTCTCCTAAACATACTGAGACACACACTCTGTTTTAAGACGCCTGGAGTAGAGATGGAGTGACATAAGCACCTCTGTAACCACCATCTTTGATTGCACTGGGTCAGACCTGAAGCCACCACAGCACTGAGTCTCACCCAAGGCCTGCTGTAACCACTCCCTGGCTCCTGCCTATCTCTACTGAAGGCCCTGGGGCTCTAAAATCAGGCAGTGGCAAAGTTGGCCAGGCCTGTGTCCTCCCCTTCAGGTCAGTGAGTTCCCCTAGACCCTGAGTGGGTCCTGAAGTATCATCTGTTGGTTGGAGACTAGAGTCAAAAACCTTAGAGGTCTACCTGGTATTCCTCGTATTACAGCTGAGTTGGTACTCAAACTATAAGATGCTGTTCTTCCCATTACTCACTTGCCTTTCCAAAGGCATAAAGGCCTCGCCTCATAGCCATCATCACCTCTGGCATGAGGGATACTACTAGACTACCACCAATGTTCCCTTAACGCCCAAGGTCTCTTAAGTCATTCTTGTGGTGAATGCTGTCTGACCTAGGACTCACCCTTCAGGGAAGTGGGCTTTTTTTCTGGCCTGGGGAAGGTCCAGAAATATCATCAAAGAATGAAGTCCTGAAATTGAGTACACTAAGAGTCCCGTTGGTGCTCTACCCCATTTGTGGTCATGTTAGTACCTAAGGTGCAAGACAAAGTCCCCTATACTTTTCCCTCTGGTTTTCTCAAACATAAGGAAAGGAAGTTTTCCCTATAGCCCTAGAGTCTCATCTGAAACCAGCAAGTCTCAGAGGCTCACCAAGACCTTTGATGTTATACCTGGGTATTTCTGCTTGTTATTCAGGTCTCAAGGGCTCTTCAGTTAGCAGGTGATGAATGCTTCCATAACTGGGTCATTTCCTTCAAGACAGTCACTTCCCTTCTGGCCCCCTTAGGTATCGTCTGGCCTAAAATTATTGTCTGAGAGCTAGGGTCTGGAACAGAGATCCCATGACTGTGACCAGTGTCCTATCCTGCCGTGGCTGAGTTGGTAATCCAGATGCAAGGCAAAGTTTTTCCTTTTGTCTCCTCTCCTCTCCATAAATAGAAGAAAAGGGCCTCTTTTGGACCCATAGGCTGTTCGATCTGGGAATTGGGGAGAGGTGATGCCAGCACTCTCTTAGCTGTCCCAGCTGGTGTCTCAGTATGTCACATGTCCCCTCAGTTCATTGTCTCTGGGCCTGGTTCAGCCCTAGGACCCACCTACAAGTTGCTGTCCTTATGGCCTAGACTACCTTTCAAGTTTACTTAGAGACAAAAGGCTTTTTGCTCCTTGGTGGGGAAGTTTGTGGGCACTCAAGTTTGGGCTGCTGGGATCAGCAATTCTCCACTGGCAAGGGGTAGTTTAAAGGCTCCATCTGCGTGTGGGCATCTGCTGAGTTTGATTTGCTTTTCCTTTCTGTTCTAACAAGAGAGAACTGAGTTCAGTGCCTCAGTTTCTAAATTCTCCCTCCTCCAGTGTCCAGAGATGCTCTTTGCACCATGCTGTGCTGTCTGTGGTGGGAGAGGGGTAGCATCCACAATTCAGGGCTGTTTTTACTATCTCTTCCTTGCTTCTTTCTGAGATGTGAAGTTAAAACCAGGTACTGTGAGTGCTCACCTGATTTTTGGTTGTTATGAAGGTGTTTTCCTGTGTAGATAGTTGTTAACTTGATATCCTTGTTTAGGGGGCCACTGGTGTAGCTTTCTACTCTTTCATCTTGTTCCACCTCCTAATTTATATTTCTAACACGTTCTTAGGTCATGTTGATGCTGATGGTCTGAAGATCACAATTTTTGAGACTCAGTGGTATAATAAATTTCACCCATCCTTCATGACTCAACTGATCCATCATCTTCTTCAGAAAAGCTTTCTATCCAATCATATTCCCCTCATTTTCTCCCATCTTGGGCGAGTACCTTTTGGTTTCACTTAACACCTCGTGTACTTGTCATAATACATTGGAGAGCCTTTGTTCCAAGTGTTAGGAAGGTTGTAGGTAGAAGTATATGAGTATCCATCAGTAGAGTGAAAAACAATACATGCTCAGACTCCCAAGGAAAAGCTTGGAATACATTTCCCATAAAAATAAATTCTGTCTTGTTATTTTGTAAATCATTGAGGACAGCATCCTGTCTTATTCATCTTAGTACTCCTGGCTCTTAGAACTTCACCTGGTGCGTTGTAGGAGTCAGATAAATGTTTATTGACTTAAACAATATCAATCTTCTTTCGGATTGGTTTTATGGGAAAGTATGTTTAACTCACATAAGTCAAATATTTATATAAGTTAAAATATGTTTAACTTATAGGAAAATATGACAACATACAAATAAACTTTGTGGGAGCATAATTTATTTTTTAGTTGAGGGTTGCTTTCTCTAGCACACTATGTCTCTTAATGTATGTAGGGAGGCATTAAACTGACTTTTCATGCAGACACGCAAATGAGTCATTTCAAAAATAAGCACCATTTCTGGTCCAACACTTACTTAATTTCTGAACCTAAAATTTGCTTTTGGAAAAAGCAACTCATAAAATGATGATGACTTGAAGTTTAAGAAAACTGGCACAGAGCTAGGAAAAATGTAAACTTTGTGGCAACATTGCAAAGAACAAAATTGAAGCAGCATTTATTGTCAGTAGCAGGTTAAATGTAAGCATTCACTGTAGCAGACAGTCTTCCTTTAGAAAACACAGTCAGTGACAGAGGATAACAAATAGGTGTTGTTGCCAGTCAAAGTATGAATATTTTCTCTAGAAGAAACACGAAAATTGGGGAAAAAATTAGCAAAAGGCCACTATGGAAAATTGGCTAAGGAGTATATAATGTAATTACTATTCAGGTATGTATTCATCAAAGCCATTAACATAGCTCTCTTATTAGCTAATATTTAAAATTTTGTTTTAAGGAAATGTTACATCTGTAAAGTATCAGAGGCAAGAGGGTCTCGAGTGGTTGCCATTAAACTTCTTTGCTAATTGGACACGCCAGCCACTGTTACATTAGTCTGCAGTCTTACCTGACAGGCTAAACAAATCGAGTTAACTGAACATCTGAAATTAATGTGTTTACTTTAAGAAACACGAAAGTCTGATTCAATTAGCCTGGGAAGTCATGGAGCCTACAGAATTTAATGTTGGAGGTTTACTTTTTCCTTTTTCTTTTTTTTTAAATGTGTACCCCACTGTTTGCAGAACACAGATTAATAAGGAGATGTATTTTCTTTTCCTTAGAAGCTGAAAAGTTAAAAAATTGGATGAAAATTATGAAGATAGTCTGACATGCTATATTAAGAACTCTGGATGATGCCTAGGGATGTAGAAGAGAAGAAAAACACTTGTGTAAGTAAACCAAGTTTATGAGACTTGTTTATGCCAGGAAAACAAGATGAATATTTCTGACTAAAAGTTAATTAACTCTTTTGCCTCAGCGAGCCAATTTGTCGTCTTAAACTTTGATTCATTAACTACAAGCTGAGACGATTGCTTATTCCTTAGTGTACTTGTAGACTGAGTTTGTGTTAAATGGTGCTGTGAGATAATGTCTGTTCTTCCCAATTGAAACTAACCAAAAAGGCTATTATAAAGAAAGCAAGACTTTTTAAGTGGCAGTAAGTAGATGGGTATTCTTTCAGAGCAAAGCCTAAAAACTGTATGGCTTAATTGCAAAGCTAATCAACCCTTATTAAATAAAACAAGGGTAAATCCAGGATTTTTGAGTCTGTATTTAATGGGGCATGAAAGGTGATGAGTTGGCAATTCTGAAGTTTTAAGACTTGTGAACTTCTGAGTGGTTCCCCTTCAGGGTTTTTCACTTGGAGACTGTAACCTTGTCAAGATATTGGCTTTGTCTTTTATCATTGCATGTTTTGTGAAAGCCCATTTGTTGGATAAGGAACTTCTTTGAGCTCATAAATGGGCAAATGAAAGCAAAAAATTTAGGGGGAAGAGTACCAACTAGACTCCTAGTATACTGATCTTTAAGATATTAATCATAGCTAAAGAAAATATGTGAAGAGTCAGAATATATGCTTCTTAAAAAAAAAGTCACACTTGTACGTGACTAAATCTGTATCATAGGACATATTTGTAACCATTCATGTAACTTAGGTAAGTTGTGTCTATAAACTTTGACATGAATAGAAAAGAGGAAACACTATTCTTCATAAGGAGTGATGGCTTTTTTCTATAGTACACAACATGAAACCTTCTGTCTTGCACCTGCTCTCTGATCCTACTGTGAAAGACAAAAAGCCCTGTCTCTGTGAGAATTCTTCTCATTAGTGCAGATTGTAGAGCCCCTTCAATATTGGCTAGACCATGAGTTCCATGAGAGTAGGATGTATGTTGATAGCTGTACCTAGTACCTAGAACAATGCTTATTGAATGAATAAAGCAATGACTGAAAAAATGATGAATGTACCAGGACATTTTGAAATATACTGAGAAGGTTTAGCCTTGTTTAGTGAAATGAATAATGCATTGAACCTGAGTTTTCTGCAAGAGTCTGTACTAAGCAGAAAGTTTATGGTCAATGAGTTACAATCTTTGCTCTTCTACTTATTATGTAACTTTGGGTAATCTATTTAGTAAGAGGTGAAAGATTTATACAATCTAAAGAGAAACCAGATTATTGGTAATCTATTTAATCTCTCTAATCTCAATTTTCTTATTCATAAATTAAGGTTAATAATGATAATACCTTTCTCACAGGCTTACTGTGAGGAATAAAAAGCATAATGTTTGTAAAGTGCTTAGCAGAGTGCCTGCCTCTTGGCTGTAAGAATTTGTGAAGCTGCCATCTGCTATGAGGTGATTAATCCTAACATGAAATTTGTCTCAAAAGAGAGTTAGAAAATACCAGCATCTATAGTTGAGGCTTTAGAAAGGCAGAAAAATTTAACTAGTAGAAATTTATAAAACAACTTTTCCATTTTCAAAAATTTTAGCCTGTGATATATACTGGTAATGAGTTACATTCATGCCTGCTGCCTTTTCTAAAAAAGAAACACAAAAGTTGTGCAAGTTGGATATGTCTCATAATATATATAGGCATGTATGACATTAGAAAAAATAGCAAGAATGTCAACAAAAGTGAACACAGCCATTATATAGATTAAATGTCCAAAAGTTATAAAATTATCAGGAGTGTAATTACAATGGTGCAATAGAGTTTTATTTCAGAGAATCCTGAGATGTTTTAGGATAGCAAGTATATGTGTGCCGGGGTGTCGGGGAGGCACTGAGACTTTGGAGGATGGGTAGCTAAAGACTTTTTGTTGGCATACTGAAAAAAATGGAACTTGGACCCTGATTAATATAATATAATATACTAGGAATACTCTTTGCCAGTTATAAATCAACTTCACATGTTACAGCGAATGAGAATGCAATCTTATATATAATTTGCTTTTAGTCCTTGTAACATGACAGCAGGCTTGCTATCTTTGGTCTGTAAGGTGTACCTATATGTTCTCTATGGAGGGAGAAAGGGGAGATTGTCCTTTATTTCTTCCACCTGGGTTATTCCCATGGGTGGATTCCCTAGTCATTACATCATCCACCTTAAAAGGTCATGATAGACTGCTATTACTTGAGGTAGTTATGGAGGCTGTTTAGTGGAATGTACTCCTCTCAGCCAGTAGAAAATATGCATGTGTGCATGCACACACACACACACACACACACACACACTGCTGAAAGAGTTTCAATCAACAATTTTCAAAAAATGGTGGTAAGAAACTCATAACCTAAAATTGACCATCTTCACCATTTTAAGTGTGCTGTTCAGTGGTGTTAAGTATCTTCACATTGTTTCACAACAGATCTCCAGAACTTTTTATTTTATAAAACTGCACCTCTGAACCCTATGAACAACTCCTTATTTTTCCCTCCCCTCCAGTTCCTGGAAACTACTATTCTACTTTTAGTTTCCATGAACTGGATTCCTTTAAATACCTCATATAAATGGAATCATACAGTATCTGGATTCTGTGACTGGCCTATTTCATTTAGCCTAATGTCCTCAAGGTTAACCTATGTCATAGTATGTAATAGAATTTCCTTCTTTTATAAGGCCAATAACATTCAATTGTATGTATATACCACATTTTCTTTATCCATTTATTTGTTGATGGACATTGGTTTGCATCGATTGGCTACTGTAGAAAATGCTGCAAAGAAAATGTGTGTGCACATATCTTTGAGACCATGTCTAAGCAGCTCCTTATTCAATATTCCTGGTGAATAACTTCAAACCAGAATGGAATGGGGAATATCATGAAAAATGTCACCAATGTTTGTTTTAATCTAGTGAATTCCTTTCTATTCACTGCCAAAGAGTGTGGGGCCTCACTGCCCAAACATCTGCGTGATCCCTAAATGAATGTTTATAATGCAGAAATGCCTTCTTTTTGTTTGTCATACCACCTACACCCATTTTCCTGTATCTCAGCTTATACGAATTATTTTAGTACTTCTAAAGTCCCTGCTTTATGTCCCCCTCTTCCGGGGGTTTGATCTTTTCTTTTGTATCAGGCAAGTTCATGGCATTCTCTTACATTTTTGTGATTTTCAATATCCCATGAGTGTTCTAATACTCTACATGTATCACTCCTCTACATGTTTATACTCTTTTGAGTCATACGTGTGGAGATAAGGAGGAAGAAAGTAGTTGGTGTGGGGAAGTAATCTTTACTCTGGTTGCAGTGGGCTTTTTTGTCTTCAATGTGCCTAAATAGATAAGTAATGAGTGAATGAATGACTAAATGACATCTTGTCTTGTTGATTTTCTGTTATTCTGACTTGCAAATTGGATGGCTAATATTAGAAAAGTATGGGAAAAGGTTGTTTATCAAAAAGAGACCTATAATTCAAGAGTTGGTACCCATATCCTTGTCTTGATTTTATACAAGACAAAAAGGTTGAAGAAGCAATGTATGTTTGTCTATGTAGAGTTGGGATTAGGAGTTTCTTCTGCACTAGGGAGGATGTGGCAGGGCCAGTGACTAAGGCAATGGAAATCAGGTTGGCAGGGAAGCTCAGTGAGGCACTATAAGTCATCACTATTAAGGGCCACAGTGTATGACAAAAGGCAATAGAGAAAGAACAAAGAATAAGAGGCCAGGACAAATAGATGTGTACCAGGAGAGGTGAAAAATTAGGCAAGACGTTTGGATATCAGGAATGGGACACGAACAGCAAAAACTGAGGCATGTGTAGAGTTCAAAGATTAATAACATTGATAGTACTATTGAGAATTACATTTATTCATTTCTTAATTTATATTGGATACTGTTAAGTACTTTTCATACATTGTGTCATTCAATCCTTACTATAACTCTATAAGGTAAGTTCTACACTTATCTTAATTTTACAAGCAAGGAAACGAAGTCTCAGAGAGGTCAGATAACCTATAACCTTGTCAGATTCAATAATGGCTTCTAGTTATAGGAATACATCAGTTGGACTGGGGAATCAGGGATGAGTAAACGTCACTTAGCCCTCTATAATGAGTCTTGCAATGCATTTCCTGGTGGGTAACAGGTATCATTTATCCTTTGATCAAGATTCAGTCAATGACCTTGTTTACATAAATGAGATTTTAACCTAATTTCCTGAAAATCTGGTAGCTTATTTTACATATTTGAACAAAAAGGAGTATAGGAGTGAAAATCCTGTTTCCAATTTTTGAGAGAATCTGTTTTCAAACATGTTCCCAAATGTAGTACCATGCTTATCAAAATTATCTTAAATTTTTGTTTAGGAATATTTTCACTTTAGAGAGTGATACTAGTTTTAACTGTTGTACTTTTAAGAATTAAAAATATCTGCCTTCTAAGCCAGGTTTTAAAAGAAGTTTTGCTATATTATATCTGTCATATAAGTTTTGAAAAATGAGACATTAGGACAGTGATCCACGACTTTAAAACTTAAGAAATAATCTCACCCTGGGGGGAGGCACTACAAGACTGAGAATGTGGAAGGGAAAGGGTTTGGTGGGTTGGAAAGAATGTCGAATTTGGTACCAGAAGATGCAGGTTGATTTTTGTTTCCTGCTGACTCCAAACCTGAAACTGAGAATGAAATAGCACATTTTCAGAGTTATTGTGTAATTTAAATGAAATAATGTTATACAAAATATACTTTATAAAATGTAAATTTAGTAAAACAAGAAATGGCAGACATTTATTGTTGCAGTTGAACTACTAATGTTTAAGCTATGTAAATAAACCTTCAATAGAACTTTTATTTTTAATACATAATAATGCATCTATCAATTTGAAGAGTCAGAGAAGTAGCTGGTGCAAATAAGCATAGCTTAAAATAGGAATTGTTAGTTGGTGAAGATGGGCTAAGAAAGACATTACGCCTTCTCTTGGAGGCAAAGACTTAATTACAAATTCCCACCCCGACTCCCAGTTGTGGGAACTTCAAGTTCCATGAATAACTTTCAAGACCCACAAGAGGGAGCTCATGCACTTCTTATGCACTACTGGTTAGCTTTTTAATATCTTATTCAAAACAGGCAGAGGTTTGGGAGGTGAGGTGTGATTAAGGGAAATGAACTATTTCAAGAAAAATCATTGGGGAATACAAAATTAACTCCTTTAGTGTGTTTGAAAGTGTCTGAGAAAATTTTGGCTAGAATCCCTATTAACCAGCTCCCTTAAAGGAAAAGGAGCTGCGGCAATCATTTCCAGATTAATATTTCCGGCTTAACACCCATTCCAAATATTCTCTTCCTAGAAAAGAGCATTGAGAGATGATTATCCAGTATTGTCATCCACCTCCACTTAGCCCAGGCTGCTTTGTGAGGTTGCTAGAAATATCACAGTTTAGGCAGTTGTGATTACAGTCGAACTCAGTTAATCATCCAGAGATCAAGAATGGAGAAGAGGTATATGCTCACAAATTAAAAAACATGCTTATTATCTGAGGTAATTTTGTAGATTGTCAGAGACTAAGAAACCTGTGTGTGTGTGTGTGTGTGTGTGTGTGTGTGAGTGACTGAACAGGTGTATGTTGGGGAGTTGGGATGGGTAGAATGCAGCATGAAACAATGGCAGAGGAGAGGTCCTCAGTTTGATGTTATTCATTTTAAGATGTGGCATACTTCTAAGGTCTATGATCATGATCCAAAAGGAGATGTCTAAAAAGTAGTAACGCATCTGCGTGTAAAGCAGCACAGTCAATAGAAGAGACAAATTTTGGCTACCAGTATTTTATTGTAAATATTATATTACAATTGAAAAGTAGGTAAAATTATAAATCCAGTCAATGTATTGTATTAATTATTTCATGGAATGCTTATTTTCCAGAAAAGCTTTTTGTAAATTGAGTTGGCATCAAATAAAATACAATTTTCTCATTAAATTTTATACTAAAATTGAAAATGCATTTCAATGTATACATTTTTGGCTCAATTCATATTAAATTACTAAGGCAACACATCTTTTAGAAGCAAATAAAGGAAAATAAGAGTTGTTTTTGACCAACCATTAACAAGGACATATTTTGCTATTAGTAAATCAGTAATGAAACAAACCACAAAATGCCAATTCGTAGGGTTGAAGTTTTAGTTGAATAAAATGCAATGAGTTCAAGTTTGTTACCAGGAGAGGATAATTGGCTAACTACCAAAGGGTCTACACAAGGGAGTATTCACTATTGCCTATGAAATCAGAACCTGGGTTGGTCAACTTTTTCAAAATGAATTAATCTTTCAGGGAATGATCAATATATGAATTAAAATACAATGAGAAATATACCTTGACTTTTGAAATCAATATAACCAATGAATTATTTTGTAATAGGAAAAGCTCTCAGGTATGTTTAATAATATTGTTTTATATCTATACAATCAGAATAAAAGGACTGATTTGGTTAGCTTAAAGGGTTTTTGATTTCTCCCCCACCCCCGCAACTAAGTGATTTGAGAGACTGTTTTCTACTGCAGGGATATATTTTCCCATGGGATAGGAATATTTAATACCTGGGGGTCAATATCCTCTTCTTTGGATGCTGTTTAGATGGCCTTGGGTTATGGTAGACAGTAGACACAGCTCTTGCTCTCAACTGATTTCCAGTCTAGTGTGAGCAGACAGTAAACAGTTAATGAACTAAATGTGATGGTGAGAGTAGATCACATAAGAAAAGGGCATTTCATGCAACTTTTGTAGTGGGGAAGGGTCAAGGAATACCTTCAAAGGAAGCAATGTGAACCAATTTCATTTTTATCTGGAAAATTGTGCAGAATCAATAGACATCTGTCTTCAAGGATGTTTCTAACCCAGTTGGCAATAAGTTCCATATTCCATATGATTGAGAATGTGAACAATTATTCAGCTACTTGGGCAAGATCAGATTATTTGGAATTCATGAAATCTTTCTCTTAATATTATCTAGTAATTCACCTTAACAGCATTTGTAGAACATGGCCTTCTGACAGTGGTTCATATATTGGCTTGAACTTCTGGCTTTTGTTGATGTAGTGATGGTGATAAGCTTACTACACAGTCACTATTTTGTGGATTAGCTTAATATGGATAGGTATTATTAGTTTGGTTAATGGTTTGCCAAGGGAACCTGTTAATAAGGAGACAAAAGAATATATGATTAGCAATGTAAGCAAATTACAAAAACACTTTTCTTCAAGTGCCCTATCAAACATATGTAATAAGAATTAAATTATCAATATATTTGTCTGCAAATATGTCCCCCTACAGGCTCCACCAAGGACATAATCATCATCCATTCATTTGCTCAGGCCAAAATCTTAGGAGATATTTATGATTCTTCTTCTTCCTACATAATTTATATCTAACCTGTTAGCAAATCCTGTTGGCTATAACTCCAGACTATGTTTCAAATCCTGCCACTTCTTCTGATCTCTGTTGCTAAAATTTTGGTCCAAGCCGCCATTAGTTTTCACCCAGACCTCTGCAACCAGTTGGTATCTTTTCTTCCCGTGTCCCCTTGCCCCACATCCCCTGTCCTGATGCACTTACATACCATAGGTAGAAAGATCCTACATAATTTCATTCCATTCTGTTCAGAATAAAATCCAATCTTTACCTTGGCCTTTAAGACCTCATCTAGATGTGGGCCCTGCTAAATCTCAGACCTCACTTCCCACCACTCAGCAGCCACCCTAATCTGTAGGGTGTAGTGGAGTGCTCTGTAGATATACATCAAGTCTAATTGGATCTATAATGTTTTTGAAGTTTTTAATTTCTATGCTGATCTTGTTACTTTTACTGGGACTTATTTCTTCATGTATGTTTGAATTACTTTCTAATGCCCTTTAATTTCAGCCTGAAAAAACTCCGAATGTCCCTTAGGACATTTAATTTGAGGCTGAAATTAAAGTCTAAATTCAATGTCTGGGCTTCAGGAACAATTTTGAATGATTGTTTTCCTGAGTATGGACTATTCTTTCTTATTTCTTTGTATTTCTCATAGTTTGTTGAAAGTTCAACGTTATAAATAATCTAATGTAAGAATTCTGAAAATCAGGTTTCATTTCTCCCAAGGTTTTTTGTTATTGTTGTTGTTGTTTGTTGTAGTGTAATTGCCTAGCAGGTTTTTCCTGCTCACTGCAGAGACAAAAATCAGTCCAATGAGGCTATGGCATTGCCGTAGAGAGTTTAATTGACATACTGTGGGCCCATATGGGAGAACTGGAGTTATAACTCAAATCAGTCTCTGAAGAATTGGAGTTTAAAGTTTTTATGGACAATTTAGTGGTCAGGGGACTAAGGAATTGGTGCTGCTTAATGCTTAAGGAATGAAATTATGGAAGTGTAGAAAACAGAATGGTTTCTACTGATTGGTTGAGGGATGTTGAACCATAGAGGTGTGGAAAATGTTCCTCCTGTGCTGGTTAAGACTTTAGGTGGCCACACAGGATCAGTTGAGCATTAAGTTGTGAGTCTGGGTAGGGTCATTCTGAAAGACATGTCAAAAAAACCAATCCTAGGTTTTACAATGGTGAGGCTATCTATAGGAGCAATTCAGAAAGTGGCAAATCTTGTACTTGCTGACCACATGACCTCTGAGCAGTGAGACATTACAGAAACCGTACCTATTTTATCAGAATTCAAGTCACTCTTATAATCCAAACATTGGAGGCTTTTGCTAGTTTTTTACAAAGGCAGTTTAGTTTTGGGAAGGGCTATTATCATCTTTGCTTTAAGGTAAAACTGTAAACTAAATTCCTCCCAAAATTAGCTTGGCCCAGGAGTGATCAAGAATGGCTTGGAGGTCAGAAGCAAGATGGAATCAAGTATGTCAGATTTCCCTTACTGTCATAATTCTGCAAAGGCAATTTCAGTAGTAGTAGTAGTTCTTCGGTATGTGAGTGACTTTTCTAAACTGATTCTTTAAAGTCTGTATTCTTTGCCATGTGTGAACCTGAATGAAGTCTGCTTTGTTAGCTTAGTTGTGAGTTAATAATTGGAAACACATTTTTTTGAGTTCCTGAAACCAGTAAGTCTCCCAGTCCTTGCCAAGTGGCTCTATGTGCAGTTTAGGGCATGAATTTAACACCCACTTAAACTGTTGATATCTTGTCTAATCCACATTTGCTGCTTGCATACAGCCTCTTGAACAGCCTCTGCATGTCTTTCCTGACTGAGCATAGGCAAAACTGTGCACAGCTATGGACATGCATGTGGACTTCTAGGTCGCCAGGTACATGTCAGAGCTTTCAAACCCCCTAGGGAGATTTTATTCTCCAGCCTTTTCCTTTTTAAGCTTTTTGGCTAATCTCTTATTTGTCTCAACTGTTATCAACTGCCTTAGGCAGCTGCAGAGTTAATCAGTTGCCTGAAATTGTTTTCAATAACACCTTCTCACCTGGGGAAAAAGAGTCTTTTGTACTGGGGGAAGTCCAAACCAGGTCCAAATAGGTCAAATATAATGAAAGTTCTATGTTAATGGGGTGTTGAAAGGTTCAGCTGTGTTCTTTCTTTACAGTACCAAAAAAGTGCAGGTTGTCATTTTTTAATGCTACTGTGGAAATCAAGAGCAGGGGATAGGATTAGGTTAACTTAAAATACCACAGATGTCACTGGTGAGCTGTTTTTCTTGAGTACATATTTCTCAAATTGCCACAAGACTTTAATGCCCAGAGTTCTGAAAAGCTGTATTTTGATACTTTTTGGTCAAACTTATTGTTTTTATAAGGAGATAATTTTGGGGGGTTCTTATTCTATTTTCACTTGGCTGTTATGACCTGGCTATTGGTGATTTCTTTTTTTTTTTTTTTTTTTTTTTGAGACGGAGTTTTGCTCTTTGTTACCCAAGCTGGAGCGCGATGGCGCGATCTAGGCTCACCGCAACCTCCGCCTCCTGGGTTCAGGCAATTCTCCTACCTCAGCCTCCTGAGTAGCTGGGATTACAGGCACGCGCCACAGTGCCCGGCTAATTTTTTGTATTTTTTTTTAGTAGAGACGGGGTTTCACGATGTTGACCAGGATGGTCTTGATCTCTTGACCTCGTGATCCACCCGCCTCGGCCTCCCAAAGTGCTGGGATTACAGGCTTGAGCCACCGCGCCCGGCCTATTGGTGATTTCTTTATGACAATTTTAAAGCCTGCTAGTTTACCAAATTCTTTTATAGTTTGAGTTACGTTTGCTATTGATTCTCTAAAGGCTTTCATAATCATACTCTCTGCAAACAGAGATAGTTTTACTTCCTCTTTACAATTTTGTATGCCTTTTATTGACTTCTTTTGTTTAATCGCCTTTGTTAACACATCCCTTTCAATGTTGCATAGTAGTGGAGACAGTGGTCAACTGTATCTTGTTTTTTGTTTTAATGGAAATGCTTCTAGGGTTTTGCCTTAGTAAGATGCTGCCTTTTCATATAATTTGTCATGTGAATGAAGTATCCTTTTATTCTTATTTGAATATTTTATTAGACACTGGTGTTGAATTTTTTAAAGGCTTTTTTAAAGCATCTCTACAGATGATTAAATTACTTTCTCCCTTAGATCTTTAAGATACTGTATTATATTAATGGTGTATCATTGTTATTGATATTCAATATTGAGCCAGTTTGCATTTCTGGATTATATTTCATTTTCTTAAAGTAGTATTGTATTTTGTTTGCTAATATTTTAATTTTGAATTTTACATCAATATCCATTTATTAAATTGATCTAAAATTTTCTTTTTTATAGTATTTTATCAATATCTTACTTGATTTTCTGTATTTTAAATGTTTTAGAACAATTTGTGTAGCATTGAGTCTATCTAATTTTTGAAAGTTTGTAGAATTTTACTTTTGAGTCGTCTGGGTTTGTTACTAAATAGTGGGGTAGTTCTTGGAAAACTTACTGTTTCTTCCTGAGAAAATATCTTTATGCCTTCTTTTTCCAAAGTGGTCAATTTTAGTAAATTCTAGCTCTTTGAGAACTTATCTGTTTGCCCTGTATGTTGAAATTTAATTATGTCAAGGTTACAAAGTGACTTCTTATAAAAATGTTATGTTTAAATAATTTTTTATTATAATTTCTCATTTTAATATTTATGATTTCTTATTTTATTTTGGTTCACCTAATTATTTTTTCTAAAAATGATTATTTGAAGACAAATTTTCTATTCTTTGCCTTATTAATTTTGATTTTATCTATATGTTTCCTATCTCATGTCTTCATTTGGTTTATTTTCTTGTTTTTATTCTACCTCTGTGAGATGCAAATTTACCTCATTTACTTTTATCTTCCATTTTTATTGGTCAAAGTAATAAAGGTTGTAGATTTTCTTCTCACTGTTGCTTTAAATATGTTTCACAGATCCTCATTTGCAGTGTCTTAACTATGATATTCTGAAAAAAATCTGTTATTTTGGTATTTAATTCTCTTTGCTCAGAGGATATTTTTAAATAAAAATAATTTCTAGATGATAAGATGGTTTCACTGTTATTTTTTGAAAGAATTTATCATATGTTTGGGGATCTGTGAATGTTATTTTAATATTTCTATTTTATGCATCTTACTAATATCTTCGTGATTTAATATATAATCTTTTGTAAATGTTTCTTAAGTGCTTAAAACAACAGTGCATTTTCTTTTGTAAACATATAAATTTTTTTAAGGATTCATGATTATGTTGTTTATATTATTCATATCCAACCCTTCCTCTTGATAGCTTTGTTAATGAGTGTGACACATTACATTGTCCTATTATTAATGTGTTTGCATTTATGTCTTTTTTCATGCTTTGCAAATTTTTGCTCTTTAGAGATTGGTATATTATTTAATGCTGTATAGACATTTCATTAATATTTGCATAGATATTCAATGTCATTACATTATATTTTGAATTGTGACTTTTAGTACTAAAAGTACTTTGTGCTTTAATCATTTTAATTTTGGCTTAAATTCTATTTTGTTATTAGAATTATTATCCCTGATTTCTTATTGTTTTTATTTGCTATATTATTGCCAGTCTTTTAGCTTTCCAACATTATTTTGCATTAAATATGTCTCTTGAATTTGTATACCAGTCAGCTTCTGGTTATTGAGGTTTATCTTCCAGCAGATTCCTAAAAAATGTCTTATGAGTACAAAATTTTTGAAACTCTTGCAACTGAAAATCTTTTTTCTGTGGCTTGATACGTGAAGGATATAACATATTATATTCATACTTTTATAACTTGAGTTTGTTGAAAATGCCTTTCCATTATTACTTTGCTTTGTATGTTGCTTTTGGGAAATATGATGGCAGTGTAATTCATGGTCTCTTTTGTAAGCATTTGATCATTATTTTAAAATGGGGGTCCTAAGATATTTTATTTATAGTTAAATTTATAGTTTTACTAGAATATGTCTTAGAATTTATGATTGTAGGCCAGTATTCCTTTGTCATCAATGAGTCCTTGCAATAAGTAGAATCAGGTATTTAAAAGATATATTAATAAACTTCTTAAGAGCAGGTGTAGGTTTCTAGAAGAATTGAGAAAGGAGGGTAAAAAGTTCCTATATATTTTCTCTTCCCCCTCTTTTCCCCTCCTCTCACAGATTTTTATTATTAATATATTGTTTTAGTGTGATATACTTGTCACAGTTGATAAACCCATAATGACATATTATTATTAACTAAAGTTCACAGTTTATAACTTTTTGTTTTCTGTTTATCTATGGGTTTTGACAAGTGTGTATTATGTAACCACCACCACAGTAACACACAGAATAGTTTCATTGCCCTGAAAATGCTCTGAGCTCCACCGGCTCATCCCTCCAACTTCCAAACCATAGCAACTACGAATCTACTTACTGTGTGTATAGTTTTGTCAGAGTCAGGGCTTTTATTTTTAATTATTAGAAATTGTTCTTTCATTATAGTTAAAATATTAGTTTTAACTAATTAGTTTTAACTGTTATGTTGTTTATTTTTCTTCAGAAACTTCAGCAGTGTATATATTATTTCTTCTTTGCCTGTCTTTCATTTTCTCTTATTAAAAATAAGTAATATTTAGTTATTTTTTTATTCTCTTGGCTGTTTTTCTCCTCCTCTTCAATCTGCCCTATAATGTTTTCATTTAAATCTGTCCTTCCTCAGACACAGGATAATTTACACATTTTTCTAATGTAATTTTTTCTTTTTATTTTCTAAGCAAAATCAACTCTTATTTTTATTACTTTCTCTTTTTTTGTCAATTTCTGCTCTTAGTTTTTTAATTTCTCTCATATCCCCCAATTCTTATTTGAATATATTTAATTCAATTTGAAATGTTTTATTATATGTCTCTTCTTCAGCATTTTGAGGAAAAGAATGGGAAGAAACTTTTATCAATTAACTTATTTTAATTCTCATTTTTCATTTTATTTATTGTAGTAGTTTTATAGATAAGGACTTTTTGGTGAGCGTCTAAATTTATATAACAAAGCTAAGGTGTGAGTAGCTTACATGATTTCTATTTCAAGATATCACTCTTCTACCTGTAGGAAAGTTGGCTTATTTTATTTTATTTTTAATTGGACATTTTTGAGAAAGTAGAGATAGGAAAGAGGACATTTGATATTTATTCTACTCACAGGTCGTTTGAATTCTGATATTTCTTGCCTTCTAATTGTGCTAAGGGAGTAAGCTTTGTGCAGCTTTATGATATTCTTGTTGTTTCTTCTCTCTTTTTTGGGAATAAATGGAGAATATTGCTTCTACATGGCCACCACTGTCTTAACTACCCAGAATTCTCATTTTATTTTAACTGATACTTTCTGCCTTGGGTTAGATTATCTGTAACAAACCTTTTGAAAGGCAAGGCCCACTTCCCTTAATAAAATAAAACTTTGTCCCTGAGTGTTGTTATGAGAGGGAAAGGCTTCATGTAGAAAGATCAGGTGAGCCGCCATACTCCATTTGTGACCTTCAGAGATGATATGGTTTGGCTGTGTGTCTCCACCCAAATCTCACATCAAATCGTAATTCTCAGTATTGCAGGAGGGTCCTGGTTGGAGATTATGGGGGATTATGGGGGTGCTCTCTGTCATTTTAGCACCATCCTCCTAATGTTGCTTGTTTAAAAGTTTGTAGTACCTACCTCCTCTCCCTTCCTTCTTTAGCAATATAGGACATACTGGCTTCCCCCTCTCCTTTTGTCATGACTGTAAGTTTCCTGAGGCCTCTCTAGCCATGCTTCCAGTGCAGCCTGCAGAACTGTGAGCCAATTAAACCTCTTTTTGTTTTTTATATAAATTACCCAGTCTCAGGTTGTTATTTATAACAGTATGAGAATTGACTAATACAGAAAATTGGTACTAGAGAGGCAGGCCATCACTATAAAGATACCTGAAAATGTGGAAGCAACTTTAGAGCTGGGTAATGGGCAGATGTTGAAAGATTTTGAAGGGCTCAGAAGAAGAAAGGAAGGTGAGGAAAAGTTTGAAAGTTCCTAGAGACTTGTTGAATGGTTTTGACTAAAATGCTCATAGTGATATGGACAGTGAAGTCCAGGCTGAGGTCTCAGATGGAGATGAGAAACTTACTAGGAACTGGAGTAAAAGTCACTCTTGCTATGCTTTAGCCAATAGAGTAGTAGCATTGTGCTCTAGGAATCTGGTGAACTTGGAACTTGAGAGAGATGACTTAGAGTATCTGGCAGAAGTAATTTCTAAGAAGCAAACCATTCAAGATGTGGCCTGGCTGCTTCTAAGACCATAATCTCATAGGTGAGCATAAAAGTGGTACTTATCTTTAAAAGGAAAGCCAAGCATTAAAGTTTGGAAAATTTACAGCCCGATCATGTGATAGAAAACAAAAACCCATTTTCTGGGAAGTAATTCAAGCTGGCTATAGAAATTTGCATAAGTAAAGAGGCGTAGAAAGTTAATAGCCAAGATGGTTGGGAAAATGCCTCCAAGGCATTTCAGAGATCTTCACAGCAGCCCCCTCTGTCACAGGACTGGAGGCCTAAGAGGGAAAATGGTTTCTTGGGCCAGACCCAGGACCTTGTTCCTTTATGCAGCCTCAGGACATGGTGCCCTACATCACAGCAGCTCCAGCTTCAGCTGTGGCTAAAAGGGGCCATGGTACATCCTGGGCTGTGACTTCAGAGGGTTCATGCCCCAAGCCTTTGCAGCTTCCATGTAGCGTTTGATCTGTGGGTATACACAGGACAAGAGTTGAGTCTTGGGAGCCTCTACCTAGATTTCAGATGATGTATGCAAATGCCTGGATATCTAGGCCAAAGTCTGCTGAAGGGGAAGAGCCCTCATGGAGAACTTCTTCTAGGTTAATACAGAGAGAAAATATGGGATTGGAGCCCCCACACAGAGTCCCCACTGGGGCACTGCCTAGTGGAGCTGTGAGAAGAGGGTCACTGTCCTTCAGACCCAGAGTGACAGATCCACCAACAACCTGTACTGTGTACCTAGAAAAGTTGCAGTCACTCAATGCCAGCTCATGAAAGCAGCCATTGGGGCTGTATTCTGCAAAGCCACAGGGACAGAGCTGCCCAAGTTCTGGGGAGCCCACCCCTTGCTTCAGTGAGGCCTGTATGTGAAACATGGATTCAAATAAGATTATTTTAGAGCCTTAAGATGTAATGACTGCCCTTCTCTGTTTCAGACTTCCATGGGGCCTGCAACCCTTTGTTTTGGCTGATTTCTCCCCTTTGGAAAAGGAGCATTTACCCAATGCCTGCACCCCATTTTATTTTGGAAGTACTGACTTGATTTGATTTTACAGGCCCACAGGTGGAAGGGACTTGACTTGCCTCAGATGAAACTTTGGACTTGAACTTTTGAGTTAATGCTGGAATGAGTTAAGTCTCAGGGAACTGTTGAGAAGGGATATTTGCAATGTGAGAAGAACATGAGATTTGGGAGGAGCCAGGGACAGAATGACACTGGCTCCGTGTCCCCACCCAGATCTCATGTTGAATTATAATTCCCAGTGTTGGAGGAGGCTCCTGATAGGAGGTGATTGGATCACCAGGGTGTTTCTTTTGTTTTAGTGCCATCCCCCTAGTGCTGCTTTTTTAACAGTGTGTAGCACCTCCCTACTTTTTCCTTTTTTTCTGCTCCAGCCATGTAGGACATGCATGGTTCCCCTTCAACTTCTGCCATAATTATAAGTTTCCTGAGGCCTCCCCAGCCATACTTTCTGTACAGCCTACAGAACTTGAGGAAATTAAACCTCCTTTCTTTATAAATTACCCAGTCTCAGGTAGTTCTTCATAGCAATTTGAAATGGACTATTATAACAGATTAATATAATTAATCATATTAATATAATATTAATGTATTAATTTTATAATAATTAATTAAAATTAATAACATTAATTATATTATATTAATATAAATTATGTTAATCTGTTACAATTTATATTATAAATTAATATAATATAAATTGGGAATATTTTGCTCTTACACTTATCCCACTTTGCTGGTCTCAAAGGGAAGAGCCTCTTTTTTTTAGCAAGATCGCTGAATATCTCATCAGACCCTTGATTTAGTATGCAGATTCTTAAAATTAGGGCTATATATGAGCTTTAGGTAGTAATAAAATTTTCTGAAATAATATACAAACAGTTTTTTTCTACCAAATGCAGTGTATGATATTATTTGACTTCTGGGTTAAATAAAATAATTATAAAAAATCTTCTTAGTGCTATTATGGAAATCTGAATATGGGATTATAATGATATGTATGAGGTGATATTTGAGAATTTCACTTGTTAATTTTATGACAGTGCTATTAGATATTGGAATATGGTGGAAAATGCCCTTAACTATTAAGTGGTGCATACTGAAGTATTTAGTAAGAAACATGCCATGATGTTTCTAATCTACTTTAGAATACTTGAACAAATGTGGCAAAATATTAATCACTGATAAATAGAAGTAATGAATGAATCATTGGCATCAGGTTTCTTGCTACTGTTCTTTTCTACTTTCATGATTGTCTGAACATAATACGTTTCAAAATTGTGTATTGTGTGATATTTTAGGGGGTAGGAGAAGATACGCAGCTTTCTAAAATATGTTTTTTAGCTTCTCAAGAAAAGGTGTATGAGCAAAGCAAGGGCTTGAACCACTGACTTTCCATAACACAAGTACAAGACTGGTATATTTCAGTGAGGCTGCGCCAGTCTTTACATCAGGTGACATGATTTATAAGGTAGCTTGCAGTTGCATCTACCCTGATAAATCCTTCCTACTCAGTTTTAGATCTCTTCCGTTTTCTGCTTACTCCATTAACAAGGCCTGTTGCTACTTTCCTTCGGGACTAGTTCAAAGAAACCAGTGAAAAACGAATTGTTCCTACGTCTACTAAGATCTGTCTCTGATTTCTGACTGAAATGGTACAACTTTCCTCCCCTGATAACTGACTTCAAGATGTTCATCTCATATTCAAGCAAAACTACATTTGTGCCAAAAGTCCTTTATCCCACAGGTACCAATGGGATAGTGGACATTGAAATAACTCATTAACATGTCATATAATAAACACTTGGCATCTGAAGGATATATTTTTTTAAGTCTTGTATTTCCTGTTAGCAGTATAACCAGTGGTCTTGGTTTCACTGCATGAGGGGCTTCCCAAGATGCAGAATTTTCATTGTTAAAAATGAGAATGCTGGGACCCTACCTAGTAGGCAGTAAAATCTATGGAGTAAGATCCATATTTGATTTTGCATTCCTAGCACCCTGAATTATGCTAGAAAAAGATTATGTTTTTAATAAATGTATACTCAATGTAAACATAAATAATGTATTATTATGGTTTAGAAATGGTATAAAAGAAGAGCCAGAATTCACCCACAGACTTTTTGAAAATATTTCATAAATTGCAGATATTGCCTACCAATGGATATTGCTGCTAAGTGATCTGAGCTATTGTCCTCTGTGGCTATGCCCTGACTTTGCCTATTGCTGTCTCTAAGCCTAATATATGTTCATAAAGGTTTAGGAAGAAGATTTTCTCAAAGAAGAGGTTGCTCAGTTTCAACCTTAGTTTTAATAAAGCTTTTAACTTATTTTTTATTTAATTGCATTAAGCAAATGAACACGTATTAAATACATTATGGAACAAGAACAATTTTTACATTTCCAATAAATATTTGAAGTCACCTCAATGCATTTGACTGCTTAGTAAATACATCGTGCATTACTTCTTACTAGAGGAAAAAAAAGTTAGACAAAATAGGAATCACAGAAATCCTGGATTTATTGCTGAATGATAATCTGTTTACAATAGACCTCAGATCACATTCACACTCTTTCTAATCCACTTTGTTCACACAGAAGGTATTACCCAGCATCCTCATATTTGTTGATCAGTATAAACAGTGGTACTGGTATGTGCCCAAGAGTGATTAAAATGAGCTTTCGGTTTTGATCCTTTCTGGGTGGCCTTATTTCCTTCTTGAATAATGATATATGCATACTTTGTAATGAGTGTGTGCTTTGCATAAAGATAAGAGTAAATGAGGTACGTTTCAGAATTTTGAGTTGAAACAAGAAATCTGTTTTGGATTTTGTTTTGAAATTCCCATTTGAATCCAAATAATTCAGACTTATGAACTAGTTTCTAGGAATTAGTTTTTAAATCATATTTGAACTATCATACAGTACCATTATATGGTAACATTTTACCATATAATGTGTAACATTTTACCTCGATCACAGTACTTTCTTTCTCTTCAAGTAAGTGGATGGACCTTTATCAACACCCTGAATGCCTAAGCTGCTGATTTATGAATTATAAATCATAAATTTAAGAATCAGGTTATAGGCTAAACTGTGTTCACCCCCAAAATTCATATATTTAAGGCCTAATACCTAGTACCTCAAAATATGACTGTATTTGAGATATTAGTTTCAAAGTGGTGAGGCAGTTAGGAGGGTGGGCACTAATCCAATCTGATTGATTTTCTTTTATTTTATTTTCCTTTTTCTTCTCCATCTTCTCCTCCTCCTCCTTCTTCCGCTACCTCCTCCTCCTCCTTCTTCTCCTCTTCCTTTTCTTCTTCTTCTCCTCCTCCTCTTTTCTTCCTTCCTCCTCCTTCATCTTCCTTCTTCCTTTTTCCTGCTTCCTCCTTCTTCTTCCTTCTTTTTCCTCCTCTTCCCCTCTTTCTCCTCCTCCCCTGCCTCCCTCCCTCCCTCCCTTCCTTCCTTCCTAGACTGGAGTGCATGATCATGGCTCAATGCACCAACCCTCCAGACTCCAGCAACTCTCCACAGGCACGTGCTACCATACCCAACTAATTTATTTTCACATTTTGTAGAGATAAGTTCTCTTTATATTGCCCAGATTAGTCTCTAACTCCTAGGCTAAAGTGATTTTCCTGCTTCAATCCCCCAAGTGTTGGGATTACAGATGTGAACCAATGCATCTGGACAGTTTTCTAATAAGAAGAGGAAATTTAGACACACAGATTGACACCAGGTTTGCAAACACACAGAGAAAAGACCATTTGAGGAAACAGAAATAAGATGGCCATCCACAAACCAAGAAAGGAACCTCAGGAGACACCAAACCTGCAGACACTTTGATCTGAAACTTCTAGCCTTCAGAAGTGTATAAAAATGAATTCCGATTTTTAAATCAACCTAGTCTATAGTTTTCTGAGATGACTAACACAAATCATTTACCTAAGTTTTGGCCAGTTGTTTTACAAGTAGCTTTGCTTTCTGTGTGACCAACTAAGGGAGCATCTGTCGGTTAGACTCATGGCCAAATTGAGACGTGTGCATTATGGAAAGTCTAATAACTGGGTATCCTTTCAAATCCATATTTTAAAAGTATTTCTTCAACATTTATTTGAGGGAAGGCTGACCATTTGAGGGACAAAGGAAGAGAAGAAAGAGTGAACATGATGGTTTTCAATGACCTCTCTGCTACCTAGAGAAGAGAAGTCTATCCCTGACTCTGAACTGTAACAGAGTACTCAAAAATGAAATGTTATATAAAGGGCTTACAGTTTGTCACTCCACCCCAAGAAGGCAGTTTGGCAACCTGCTACTATTACTTGAGCATATCTTTTGTGATGTCCTTTTTGATGTGCCAGCTTGGCTAAGCTATACTCAATAGATACTCAATCAAATACTCATCTAGATGTTGCTGTCACAGTATTTTGAAGATGTGAATAAATGATATTATCTATTGACTTCAAGTAAGGGGAATTATGACAGATAATGAGGATTAGCCTGCTTCAATTCATTGAAAGTCTTTAAAACCAGAGCTAAGTTTTCCCCAAAAGAAAAAGAAATTCAGTTATGGACAGAAGCTTCAGCCTCTGGCTGTCAGTTCCAGCATGTCCTTGCTGATGGGCCTGCCCTATAGATTTTGGACTCAGCTAGTTACCCCTCACCAACGTGTAAGCCAGTTTCTTGCAGTAAGTCTCTTAATGTACGTTTTCTCCTGGTTCTGCTTTTCTCACTGAACCATTACTGATATAAATTTTGGTACTAGAAGTGATTCTAGAGGGCAGTACCTTAAGGATGAGGTTTCTGAATTTGCCCCTGCTTTTTTGAAAGTGGTTTTCTAATCTAATTAGATTTACATGTATGACACTGTTTTCAGTGGTAAAAAGGGCATTTTCTGTTTATGACATGATGTGGCAAAAGACATATGCAAAATATTGCCATTTGATACTCCAGATCAAGTGCTTATAGAAGGGGAATTTCTGAGTGATCATGTATTGGCTACCTGAGAAGATTTTAGTCAAACTAAGAGTTATGATGAGATTACTGATTGCTTGTAATTGCTCTAGAGAAAGTGGGGAAAGAGAATGATGAGCTTAGAGCTTCAAATTTTTAGCTCAAGTTCCACATAAATTATATTAAAACTTCCATATCTGTCCTAATCGAAATTCTTATCTTCTGAAGCTACAGGGCTGAACTTTCTGAAAACCAAATCTAGAATCTCATTCTGCAAGTGAATGTATTACAACATCAGTTGAATTCTCAGCCTTTCAAGTTGTCTTCCATTAAAGTTAAGGCATTTACTGGGAAGAAATGAGATCCTGAAAATTAGACTGGAGACATTCGTACAGATCACAGTGAGGCTGAGGATTTTTAACCTCTAAATTCTGTCAAGTCTTTTCAACCACTGGAAGTAGCCCTCCAATGGCTGCTTGGAAAGATTAGCTCTCTTTTTTCATGAAAAACCCATAATGGCACTGCTGTTCTCCTCAGGCCCTTCTCCTACCACCCCTATTTGCCTCTAGACCTAATTTTCTATCATTGCTCTAAGAATTTACAGCAAACTGCATGGTTTAAATTACATAAATGTATTATCTTATAGTTTTGTATGTTATAATCTCAACTTGGTTGTCCCTGAAATAAAATTAAGATGTCAGTAGGGCTGAATTCCTTCCTCGAGACTGTAACAGAGATTGTTTCCGTACCTTTTCAGCCTCTTGAGGCCATTCATATTTGTTGGCTTAAAGACTCCTTCCTGCACCTTCAAAGGTAGAAACAGTAGATTGACTTCTTTCCTTGCCACCCCTCTGGTTTTTTTTTTTAACTGTAGCTGAGAAGTGTTCCTCACTTAAAGATTTGCATGCTTACGCTGGGTAATTATCTTTAATAATATCTGCAAAGTCCTACTTTCCCTGTAAGCTAGCGTATTTATAGGTTCCAGGCTTTAGTCTGTGAACATCATTAGAGAAGTGATGTCATTATTCTGCCTATCATATCCCTGTGGAAGTGGGGCTCTGAGTCCCAGTTTTCTCCACAGGTAGCCGAGCAGTTACTTCTCCTATGACAAAAAAGGCTGATAAAATGTTCTCCATTTGGTTACATTTGAGTAACATTTGTATTTAAAATTTTATGCTTTTATAGCAAAGTATAATATAGATTGAAAAAGCATGGATGTTGAACAATGAGAACACAGTGACACTGGGTGGGAAACATCACACACTGGGGCCTGAAGGGTGAGGGGCTAGAGGAGGATAGCAGGGGTGGGGAGGTTGGGGAAGGACAGCTTAGGAGAAATACCTAATGTAGATGACGGGCGATGGATACAGCAAACCACCGCCATGGCACATGTATACCTATGTAACAAACCTGCATGATTTGCACATATACCCCCGAACTTAAAGTGTAATAAATAAATTTAAAAAAAGAAAAAAACACACAAAGAATAAAACTACCTATCCTAACTTCCATGAAGCCTTAATGAGATAATCTGAAAGCACATGGTGAAAAGAAAAAGAAAAATGTATACAAAATATAAATAATATAAATGAACATCTAAATGAATTATTTAAAAACATTTCTAACAACACTTAAATATTAATATTTTCATCATCCAGAAACTCCTTCATGTCCTTTTCAGTCACTATTGCCTTGCTTTCTTCAGAGGTATCCAGTGTCACCAAAGATAAGTTTTTCCATGTTCTGAAATTTACATAAATGGAATTATACTTATGTATTATTTGTTTCTGTCTTCTGTCTTCACTCAACATTATCTGGGTGAGCTTTAGCAATATTATTGCATATGGTTGTAGCTCATTTGTTTTTACTGCTGTATCGTATTCACTGTATGACTATGCCAAAAATGTTTAAGCTAATATACTACGGATAAGGGGTTATCAGACTTTTTCTGTAATAGCAAGACAGTAAGCATTTTAGGCATTATACGACTTTTTTTTTCTACCATTACTCAACTTTGGCATTGTAGAACAGCAGCAACCATAGGCAATGTGTAAGTGAAGAGGTATGACTGTGTCAAGAAAATTTACAAAATACGCTGTGGGTAGATTTGGCTCGTGGGTCACACTTAACTATTTAGGTTGCTTCCAGTGTGATGTTATTAGGAGCAGCGGAACCATGAAGTTTCTTGTACATGTCTCTTGGTGCTCCTGTGTATATGCTTCTATTACATATGCAGCAAGAAATAAACTGCTTTGTCAGTTTTAGCAAATGGTATCCAGTTTTCCAAAATAACTTTTAGGAACAGGGTAGATGCTCAATGTTCTTATCAGCACTTGAATTTTTCAGTTAATATTAAGTTGCTGCAAGTTTTTTTATTGCAGTTTTGGCCATTACTTTTAATTGGCCACTTTGGTCAATTAAATGCATGTTAGCCATTACATTTTAGGCCTTTTGGTGGGTACATAATAATGGTATTTCCCCAAACTAACCTTCTTCTTTTGATAAGTCAACTGGGAAAATCAGGGGTGAATACTGACATTTGAACATATAAATTACATTGATTATTCTTGGGTTCATACTATTTTATGCAAAATATGATCTGAAATGAAATTCAGGAGGTATAAGCATTAGGATTTAAAAAGCCGTTACTGGAATTTGGCTTGATATTGAGAACAGTGAAATTTAAAATTAAATGGAAGAGTGAAAGCTATTAAGTTGCTTTCACCTGAAAAACTTTAGTCACAAGTGTGACATATACTAAAGCAAAATGTTCTAGATTTGGAACTAGTTCTAGCTGTGTAGTATTTAATATAGAATAGGTTGTAACAAATTAAGTCACTGTTAAGTAGAATTAATGTCTGACAAAGCTATTCCACATGACTTTTGTGAACAGAAACTGTGATTACATTAGTGATAATTTAAAAATATTTGGAAAGAATTAAACTTGATTAGGATGCTTTATCCACTAAGGACACCAGATCTTAACTGTTAGTGATCTCCAAGGTCCTACCCAGTTCACATCTCTCTATAAAAGTAGTTGAAGAAGTTCTTTTAGTCAAAACCCTCTCATGATGGCAAAAGGGTCTATATACACTAAGGAAAGACAAACTGCCCAGCAGGAACCACATTTATGACACAGCTTATTTGTAAATTATTATCCTAAGAAGTGGAGTTTTATTATTTTCTAGTTTTTCTCCCCCCCACAAACAAAATGAAAAAGTTGGTGAGAAAAGTTGATGACTGAGACTAAGGGAGTGCTTCTGTTTTGGTGTGGATTCATCTTTTCCCTGGATGCTAAAAATTTTTTTTTCAATGAGATCTGATACCTCCTTGCTTACTTGTTTTATGATATTCTTTGTAGATTAGTCTTAGACTCTGCCTATGTTATTGTTTGAGGCTCAACTCTTTGTTATTCGTTTTTGATGTGTGTTTCTTCCATTAAGATCTGTATAGTTACTAACCGTATGCTTTTTCACAAAGAATGACATTCTTTCTCATAAATTTCTTTTTTAAAAATGCTGGCTATCTCACTGAAGTTGTTGGAAAGTCTATACACTTTATTCTATTTAGTAAGCACAATTCCTTACTTGTGTAGGAATCAACCTGATAATTGGTTTATCTCCAATTGAGGAAAATCCTGTGAAAAATCATTTAAAATTCTCAGCTCAGAGTGTTTGTTTTTCGCCACTTCATCCCAAATATTGTCTAGCCTTGAAAAATCATTTGTAAACATTAAAGTGTGATACAGATATTAATTTATAATATCGTTAATCTTATTGAACTTGAAAGACACATTCCTTTTTCTCTTTCTACTTAAAATACTTTGATCCTTCTGCAAAACTATGAGAAAAAAAAAAGCCATAGTGATGAATCCTAGACCAACAGGAGGAAATAAATTTGTTTTGTCTATTTCTATTATATCTAGATTTCTACAGATGAATACCATAAGATAATTCCAACTTCCAAAGTTGCATGATTTCCTTGCAGCTGCAAATTCTATGCATTTTGAGAACACAGAGAAGCCTGAGCTATGGTGTATCTAATCTTGTTCTTGCTTTTTAACTTATCCTTGGTGAAGCATTTTAAATTTACACAAGTGTAGGCTTCAAGAGCTCTGGACATTAAAGTCTAACTTGGTTTCAATATGTACATTTTTTATCATTATACTAGTAAAAATCACACTCGGGTTCGGCTTAATTAGCTTAATTTTTAAAAGCCTAACATGGGATCATCAAAGTAACAAGTCTCAGCTGTACAACTTGACATCTCATTAACACTTGCTTTATAACATATGGTGCTTGCATGGTCTGAGTTAATGCGGGTGCCAGTAAGGTGGTAGAGGTGTGTATAGAGAGTCAAAGTTTTATGTCATTTGACATGTTACTTTAAAGAAAATACTAGTTACATTTGCTGAGCACAGTATAGAGTCAGGAATGTAATAGAATCTCTAGATATAGTTTAGATAAATTACTATGAAAATTATCTACAAAATGTTGAAACATGCTTGACATCAGTATGATAGAGCACAATCTAATTTGATGAAGGATTGTCATATTTTGACACATTTTTCATTACCTGCAGACTACATGTGGTATTTATAGTTATAATTATTTTTCTATAGTTTCTACAAAAAAACTCTAGTTCTGTCTTCATGCCTTAGTTAGGGTATTTTGACAAATTGCCAGCTTCAGATTTAAACAAGTTTATTGAACAGACTATATGTTTACTTAACTTGTGATATGCTTTGTTTTATGGAATAAGAAAAGAAGAAGAATGGGAAATCATTATATTGCTCTTTAAAAGTTAGGCCTGTATTAGTTAAGATTATGCTAATAAAAATCAAAATGTTTAAATGTTTTTATTTCACTATTCATAAATACTTTTTCAATTAGTATGGATGATAGATACTTCATTGTACTCTATAGCCTGAGGTGAATAGATGGTAGAATTACAGAATTTGGAGTTCAGAGGGACACAGAGGTCACTTAATTTGACATATTAACTTTACACAGGTAACAAATTAGCCTCAGAACTGTGTCTTATATTTTGTAAAACATCAGTTTCTTTCTTTATGAAAGAGCTTCAGACAGGACAACAAGTCTATGACGAGTAGATAGAAACAACTGATTTGTTATGGCATTGCATTTGACATTCTGAACAAATGAAAATAGAGGCACGGTAAGAATTAAGATATATAGTGTCCCAATGTCACAAGACATGCAGTAAAATTACTGTAGGTTGTGATTTCTAAGTCCCAGAGAAAGAATTGCTATTTTCTAAATAACTGTAATTGGTTTTCAAAAATGAGACCTAGGATGGCAAGGTGTATATTCTGCACAACAGTATATTCCACCATGGATGAACATTAACTATACTCTCCTATCATGCTTTCTCATTCTTCTGTTTCATTGCTTTACCTGTTTAAAGCTCTGTAACTTCTAATAAACCTTTGAATGCTGTATTACTTTTGACATTCTTTTTAGGTCAAGCACTGTTTCCATAAGAATACATGATAACATTTAAGGGTAACCCTTTAAACTACAGCAATGTTTAATGTAATCAGAAGATTGTGTTTTTTAATAAAGAAATTATTCTTATGGAAAAGTTATAATTTTGGAAGGAAGAAAAATATGCAGATGCCACATGATATCATGAATTCTTTAAGATTTACTTATATAGTGTTATGCAATATGGAAGCCAGGAAGGAGATCTCAGGATACACAAAAGTTCCAGTAGATTTTCAGCACTGAGATAAATGATACAGATGTAAAAAACACAAGAGCAATAACTTGATTTTTTGTTTTTCCTTTAATTCATATAAATTTGAAGTTTTTTTTTATTTTCCTAATGTTATAAACAGCACATTTTGTTGTGAGAAAGTTGGGGAAATACAGAATATAATTGAATATATTTCTGTAACTATAGATGTAAAACATAAAATATGACAATGATTTGTCTTGAATATGATGAAAACATAATAATGATTTATCTGCAATATGATGAAAACTTTGATGTGTAATTATTTTATTTCATTTTTTCTACAATCTCAATTTTTTTTATGTTATCTTGGGTTTAGGTCCAGATTAGTAATATTTCTTTTAAGTGATTCACTTTTAGATATAATTTTGAATTTATTTTGAAGTTTAAGAACTTTATTAATACATTTGAAGTATAGAGTCATATTTATAATTGCAAAGAATATTTGGATTATGTTATCACTATTAATTATTCAATACTGAACTTTTTATAGTCGAATTCTTCATTTGGGTTCACGATTTTGCTAGAATATGTCTGAACAATTTCTCAGCAAAGCATATAGCTGACACACTCTCTGAATTCTTGCTAGTCTAAGAGAACTTTTAGCTACTTTTGAACATGTGAGATAAATTGATTGGATATACAATTCCGTTTCAGAATCATTTCCTCCACAAATCATTGATGTCTGGTATTTTGTGCCATAGAAGAAGTCTTATTCCAAGCCAATTCATTTTCTGTCTTTTTTTAGATCATACTTTTCTTTTATTTGCTTCAATTGTAAGCCTTTTTTAAAGTGACTTTTAAAAAAATTATGCTTCAAGTTCTGGCATACATATGCAGAACGTACAGGTTTGTTACATAGGTATACACATACCATGCGGGTTTGCTGCACCCATCAACCTGTCATCTACATTAGGTATTTCTCCTAATGCTATCCCTTACCTACCCACCTCCCCCACTGCCAACAGGCCCCAGTGTGTGACGTTCTCCTCCCTTTGTCCATGTGTTCTCATGGTGCAAATCCCACTTATGAGTGCTGCGGTGTTTAGTTTTCTGTTTCTCTGTTAGTTTGCTGAGAATGATGTTTTCCAGCTTCATCCATGTCCCTGCAAAGGACATAAACCCATCCTTTTTTATGACTGCATAATATTCCATGGTGTATATATGTCATATTTTCTTTATCCAGTCTGTCATTGATGGGCATCTGGGTTGTTCCAAGTCTTTGCTATTGTGAACAGTGCTACAATAAATGTCTTCTTTTGAGAAGTGCCTGTTCATATCTTTAACCCACTTTTTGATGGGTTTGTTTGTTTTTTTTCTTTTAAATTTGTTGAAGTCCCTTGTAGATTCTGGATATTAGCCCTTTGTCAGATGGATAGATTGTGAAAATTTTCTCCCATTCTTTAGGTTGCCTGTTCACTCTGATGATAGTTTCTTTTGCTATGCAGAAGCTCTTTAGTTTAATTAGATCCCATTTGTCAATTTTGGCTTTTGTTGCCATTGCTTTTGATGTTTCAGTCATGAAGTCTTTGTCTATGCCTATATCCTGAATGGTACTACCTTGTTTTCTTCTAGGGTTTTTATGGTTTTAGGTCTTACGTTTAAGTCTTTAGTCCATCTCGAGTTAATTTTTATATAAAGTGTAAGGAAGTGATCCAGTTTCAGTTTTTTCCATATGGCTAGCCAGTTTTCCCAAAACCATTTATTAAATAGGGAATCCTTTTCCCATTGCTTGTTTTTGTCAGGTTTGTCAAAGATCATATGGTTGTAGATGTGTGGATTATTTCTGAGGCCTCTGTTCTGGTCCATTGGTCTATGTATCTGTTTTGGTACCAGTACCATGCTCTTTTGGTTACCTTAGAGTTGCAGTATAGTTTGAAGTCAGGTAACATGATGCCTCCAGCATTGTTTTATTCCATTAGGATTGTCTTGGCTATATGGGCTCTTTTTTGGTTTCATATGAAATTTAAAGTAGTTTTTTTTCTAATTCTGTGAAGAGAGTAGCCTATAATAAGCCTTTTAAAATGCAATACTTTATAAAAAAGATTTAAAACTTTGTTCCCATTCACTGTATATCAAATAATTGATATATACATGCTTCCATATTACCAAATGTTACATGAATAAATCTTAAATTCAGAATATCATGTGGCATCTTTCTATTTTTCTTCCATCCCAAATCATAACCCATCAATAAGAATAATATATGTATTAAAAATACAACATTCTTCTTACTAGTACTTAGTAAACCCTTTTATCTGAAGAGTCATGTCTTGCTTTGTTCCAGTAAATATTTTTTTATTTTTTAATTATTGAGTATGCTGTTTCATTTGCTGCACACATAGTTGTCTCCCAAATCTCTTTTCTTTCATCATGATTATTTACCTATTAATTTTGAGTTCTGAGAGAATGTCTAAAGTTTGTCTTTTAACTTTTAATTGTATTATCCATGTTCTTATATGTGTTGTATGTGTTATATACTGTCTCCATGTGTTTATTAATTTTACAATTTTTAACTTCCATGCCGTCTCTCTAATCTCATCTATTGTCATGACAGCCAACAGTGATATCAGAAAGTACAGTATTTTCTTGATTATTGAGAATATGAATTCAAACTTTTTTTACATTAGCCTCCTGCTTCTTGCTATTCATTGATTTTATTAAAAACATTTCTTCTCTTGGTCATTGACCCTGAAGGAAGCTCTACCCTACTGGCCTTGGCCTGACATTTTCTAAGGCTTCTCAGTCCTGGTTTCAGTTACAGTTTCCTTTACTTATTGATTTCTATGTAGAATTCTGTCTCATTCAGGGTACATTTCACCTGCCAGTAAACAATTATATTTCAGATAAACGGATACAACTCTAGTTTTCACAGCTGATAAAAATTATTGCTTATTTTTATATTCTGTGGCCCCCATGTTTAAGTAGGGAGGTCTAATAAAATAACTGTGTTTTTCCAGCATAATATCTAGAAGTATCCAGTATTTTCTATAGACCGATTACTCTTTACCTTTTACATTTGAGTAAAATAAATGGTTATCTGGCCTCTGACTATCTGGTCTACCAGTTTCTCATATGCTGTAATCTTTATACTTTATAGTCCAGCCATAAAGAAACACTAACTGTTTCCTCCTAATCCAACTCTCTATCATATCTCTGCCTTAAATGTGCCTGCAACACTCCTGAAAATGCATCTGTAAATTTTCAGATTAATGATTTTTCATCTTTTTCCAGGTAGATCTATTCTTCTCTAAAATAATTATCCTATTGTTTAGTAATTATTTTTATACTTGGAACATGGAAGGCACTTGAATGAATGGATGGATGGATGGGTGGATGAATGATTGAACATAACAAGCCTGTCAGAAGCACTTTGGACAAGGAAGTCAATAGATTATTTTTAATTACTGAGTATAGAATGGTATACTGTGGTCATCAGGTCACATGGGAAAGCATCTCAGAAGCAAATCCAACAATTGATTGCAAACCTAATGGTTATTGTTCTAATCTTTAATGAATTAATGCTGGAGATATAAAGATTTAGTAGTTTACCACCTCACACCTCTTTTACATCTGTCAGAGGCCTCATATCTTCAAGTCAGTATTTTATATTAGCTAGGAATATGGTACTAAAATATATGATGAACCTGTGTTCAAATCCCATATCCAATATTTATTGGTAACATGACAGTAGACAATATTTGAGCCTCTCTGATAATTGTTTCACTTTGTTTTTAAATCTTCAAGTAGGCATAAAAATGATAGATATATGGTACTGCTTTGATGATTCCCTTCTCCTATGTAAAAATATAAGGAAAATATATTCTCGTACTCATATTAATTCTTTGAGAACTTTACATTTGAAAATAGACTGGTGTCATTATTTTTACAAAATTAGACAACTCTTGGTCAAATCTTAAATTTGACATGTGCTTTTATAATAAATGGAAGGGATAACCTGTACATCCCCTTAGCTATGGTGTGTGTATATTATTCAAAGTTTACTGATCACTAAATATTTATTGGTGAAGTTTCAAATGGCCTGCCCACTTGGTGCATCATTTCATACAAATAATTAAAATAAAAGCTCTCCTGTTTTATAATTTTACAGTTTTCAAAGGTCTTTCACACACAGTTAATCCTTTGATGCCAGCTGGTAATGAAATGTTTTCTAATTGTTATGCATCATTGGGCAGGGTGAGCCTGAAGGCCAAAAGCAGTTAACAGGTATTAATTATAGCCATTAGCTTTCTTCTGAACTTTCATTGACATTCCTATAGATTACAATTCTTTAATCTGTTAAAGATTTGATTCCTTCAGTTTCTCCTATATTGATTTGTTTTTTAAATATACCATATAGTGTCCAATTTTTAAATTTTTGTGGCTCAATATATGATGTTTCTTACTGTAAGTAATATAATGCAGATTGCTTAGGTTTTCTTTTTTTCTCTGGAGCATATAATAATGTGTGATGGTAACAGAATACATAAACTTAAAAAATGGTTACTGGACCTGAAAACAGTTAAGAGAGACTATTTTTATACAGCCCAGTTTTATGGATATAGTATAGTTGTCCAATATGATATTGATTTGGAAATTATAAAATAAATCAATCACTGTGAATTACAAATTGAAATCCACATAGCTACACAGGACTTTGTGGAGGCATTGAGTTCAGAGGCTCTCAACCTTTCCCATCTTATGGACAGCAGTCATTCTGTCAAGAAAATTGGGTCTTGTCATTATGGGGATGAAAAATTGTTTTTCTCAAACAAGATGAGTTGTTTTTAAAGTTGAACTTTAATTATATGTATAATTTGTGGTAAATAAACTGGCATAAGATTGAGAAACATTAATTTTGGGGGCAGATTTTAGTGCTATGATTTATGCCAAAAAGACAAAAATGTTATCCCACTTGAAGACTAGAAAAAGAGTGCTCAGCATACATTTCATATTACATATGTGAAAAACAAAAAAGAGAATCAACACAAAATGTTATATATTATTTTTTCAGATCAACATAAGATAGGATAACACAGGGAACACATTCTTTACAAGTGCCATGAGCACCCTACATCTTAACGAGGCTACTTCAGTGTCTAATTGGTAGTATGTATATGTTGTACTTTGGTGTTGTTATTTCCTCATCTCTTGTGGTACCTTGCATATTGGTCCTAAACCTTAACCTTTCCCTTCCCATGCTCCTTGTATTTGACTGTGGCTCTTGCTGTGAAAGAGGCAGGACACATTTCTCTGGCCTTTGAGTTTTGGTTTGACCAGGTGACTTGCTTTGGCCAACAGAACAACTAAGGCATAACTATATCAGCTCAGAGCCCAGGCCATAAGTGAACTTGCTCCAACCATGCCCAACTCTGATCAGCTGATTTCCAGTGGGTCCGCAAATGTATGAGCAAGCCAATCTAACTAAATACATTATCTATCTATCTATCTATCTATCTATCTATCTATCTATCTATCAATCATCTATCTATCTACCACCTATCTATTGTCTATCTCTATCTACCTATCTACGTATCTATTTCTTTATATAATCTGTCTGACTCCCAAACTTTGTTGTGGGATAAAGCTTAAAATCTTTATAAATATGGTTCCTTACAGGAAACTAAGAGGTTATTTGTCCAATACTATCCTGTGAACTCTGAATAGAAAGAAGGCAAAAAGGTAGTACAGTAATCTAAAACAGTATAAATATACATTTTCTTTTATAAAGATAACTTCCAATGTCAAAGCAATGGGAGCTGGAGGCAATATTTTTATTTAATATTTCAGATAGTTTTGATATGCTTCATGGTATAGAAAAGAACCTGTATACATCCTTTAACTATCAAAATAAAGTAATATTTATTGAGCATGCATTATGGGACAGAATATATGTGAGAAACTGGATATATAGTGATTAACCAGAGACACATGATTCCTGACATCCCAGTTTGGTGAAGAACACTAATATTAATCTGTAAATGCACTAATAAATACGTAATGACTAATTGTGGTAAGTGAAATAAGGAACAGCACAAAATGCCATGGGACTTTGTAGGACGGGCTTTAAAATGACCTTTCAGCAAAATTTAAAAGGTAAGTAGGATTTAATCATAATAGAAAAATGGGCTTTGGAGAAGTGCATTGCAACCTAAGGAGTAATTTGTGCACAAGTTCAGAAGAAGGAAGACACATTGTATGTTCTTATCACTTAAAAAAAAAAAAAAGCCAGGGTGGCTAGACAGTGTCAACTGAGAAACAGAGACCTGCAACACAGCTGGACCTACAGGCAGGGAACATATCATCTAGGACTTTGTAGACCATGTACATCTGTGAGACTTTATCTTAAGTTCAATGGGAAGCTGTTAAAAGATTTTAAGCAGATGGAATTATGTTCCAATTAGCATTGTAAAAGGTCACTCTGGACGAAGTGGGTAAAGAACCAGAGAGAGAGAGAAAAATGGACATTAGGAAGACTAACTGCAAGGTGGTAGCAATTGTTCAGGTAAGTGATGAAGGTGACTTAGACTAGGATGGTAAAGGAACTTTGGAAATAAACTGCAGAATTTCATGGTAAATTGGAGATTGGAAGTGCTTAAATAAACCACTGCTGTACAACAAACACCTATATAATTTCAATGGTGTATAACCATAAACATTTATTTAGTTATCACAGCTGTGAGTTGGCTGTCTATGCTGGGCTCAACTAGTAGCTGTGCCACATGTCTTTCTTATTTGGAATTGTTATACAGTTTTACTTATCACATGGTAGGTTTCTGTTACTGTTGTGCTATTGTTGTTCGTAGGATTATTCTTTGCCTTTTCACTGAATAGACTGTAGCTTCTTAAAAATATAAACCAGTATTTATCAATCACCCACCCCATTTTTTTTTAAAGACAGTTTCTCTGTTGTTCAGGCTGGGGAGGGCAGTGGCATGATGGCACCATCACAGCCCACTGAAGCCTCAAACTCCTGGGTTCAAGAGATCTTCGTACCTCACCTTCTGAGTAGCTAAGAATGCAAACACTTGCTGCCACACTCAGCTAATTTAAAATTTTTGTTGCGGTAGAAATGGGGTCTCACTATGTTGCCCAGGCTGGTCTCAAACTCCACTGTTCATGCACTTTTAATTTTTTTCTTTTTTGAGATGGAGCCTTGCTCTGTCACCCAGGCTGGTCTTGGCTCACTGCAACCTCCACCTCCCAGGTGCAAATGATTCTTCTGTCTCAGCCTCCCCAGTGGTTGGGACTACAGGTGTGTGCCACCACACCCAGCTAATTTCTGTCTTTTTAGTAGAGATGAGGTTTCACCATATTGGCCAGTATGGCCTCAAACTCCTGACCTTGTGATCCACCTGCCTTGGCCTTCCAAAGTGCTGGGATTACAGGCATGAGCCACTGCGCCTGGCCATTTTTTTTTTTTTTTAAATATAGGTAAGCATTGACTAAACAAATGGTAAGCCCGTAAAATATGTTTTATCTACCAAATTTTATAAAGTAGAATAATTGTCCAGAATTTGGAATGCATATATTGAATTCTCATTGATGATTGATTGATTGATTGATTAATGCATTAATGTATTTACCCAGCCCTTTGTTAAGCAATCATTGTCTATCAGTTACTGTACTAGGTCTTGGGGATGCAGAAAATTCTGAAACCTTATCACCATTCACAGGGAACTCAGAGTCGTGTAAGGGAGAGAGATCTACAAAGGAAAAGAATTATGTGCATTTCAGAGTCTAAATTATTATAAGTACAATTACTTGACTGCTACAAAAGTCACGTTTAAAATATGCTCTTGCAAAATAACTATTAAAAATTTAGACCAATAAGTCTTAATGATGTAGTCTAAATGCACTGACGTTTATTTACATCCTCTCAGAGATCAGTTAGCCTCACTCCAAACTCTTGATCAATGTCTTAAATTTAAATTCAGAATCTCACCACTTGTGCCTCCTACACACAAACCTGTATTTTTACTTTGGTCCCCATATATTGCTTTTGGCCTATTCATCACCAAAGACCAATACTCAGTAAATAATGTGGAAATTAATTTTATTCTTAACAAGGAGCTCAAAAATCAAAATGCAAGAGAAGAGAAATAATCTGACAAATTCTACTTTCCCAGATGTCTTCTAATTCCAGGTATTATATGAGTATTGTAAAGATCCTTAAAGCTAGTACACACATACAAAAGAGGATTTTATGAATTCTAAGTAGAATTAAAAAAGAAAAATCTTTCATAAAGAGATTTTTATAATAAACAAGAATGATATCCTTTTTTGTTTTATTTCCAGGTATTATATAACATTGAGTACTGATACTGAAATCATACGAAAACTTATTTTCAACTATTTTGTTCTAAAGATTTACAACAAAATAAAGTAAGAGAGTACCCCCTCTTTATTTTTTTAAATAAAAATGATAATATTATTCCACCTGGAAAATTACTTTATGACACCAATGAATAAATTGAGTCTACAGCATTAGCTGGCTTGTATATTAGATTATGTTAGAAAATCTTGCCAAGTATGAGCTTGATGGTTTTCCAGGCCAAAATAGAGGGAAGGTTTACAGTAGTTATTTTTGTTATTCATACTTCAAATTCATTTGGTCACAAATATGCAAGTTACTGAAGCTAAATGAGAATTTCTATTCATGGAATAAGTGCTAACATGATTTAAGATGTAGTAAAAAGCTGGGGTAAAATTTAAAAAGATGGCTAAGTTTTTGGCCAATGTTTTTTTCATGTTTTATTTAAATATTTTGCTTTCTTGGTTTTGAAAGTCCCGCCCCCAAAGAAAAAAGAAAGAAAAGTGATTCCACCTAATTGAATTACTGTTGAAATGCAAATATTATGTTTTAAAGAAAATTATTGATCACCAAAGCTTTACCTGTGTTATAATTTCTTTTTAAGACATTTCTATGAGGAATGGGGAAAGTAAATTTTATTTGCTAGGTGAAGCTTATAAAGTTAGAGAACTTTCATCAGCTGACATTCAAAGGCTTACTTTAGGCCTTTGTATGCCTATAAGATAAGGCTTATGTACCTTAGCTGGTAACTGCACATAGAGAGCTGAAAATTTAAAATTGCTGTATATCTTATAAAAGTTATTTTCCTTATCAAATAATAGCTTCCTACACATCCTTTCACTAAGGCAACTGATGATGTTTGTAATGTTCAACACAATGGGCATTAAGTCCTCAGCAGACATTAAAATCTTTGATCAGTTTCTTCTTGAATTCTTCTGTTTTTTGGATCCTACATCGTAAATTCCTTCTGATTTTTCTCCAGTCATCAGGCCACATGTTCTCTGCCTCCTTTCAAGCTCATCTTCATCTATCTGTCCATTAAGGTTGACTTGCCTCAAGGTTCTCCTCTTTCCTCATTTCCTAAGTGAGCTTCTCTACATCTGCAGTTATCTTTGTGCAGGTGATATGTATTTATAGATGACCAGGCCTGATTTTTTCCTTTCAGTTCCAGGCCTGAACTTCCTCAGCATCCTTGTCATCACTTTATGGATACCTCAAAGGCATCTGAAAATAAGCATGTTCACAAGCAAAATCATAAACCCTCCCCAAGATTTTATCATCTTTCAATATCAGTGGATGTCACCACTATTCAACTTCTTCTGACCCCTGTAGACCCAGCAGTCAGTCTTATATTGACCACTTCTTCACTTCTATATTCAACTCATCACTGTGTCCTGTTGACTTAACCTCTTAGTTATCTCACAAATGCAGACATTTCTCTACCATCAAAAATTTAGTCCAAAATAATCTATAATCCTCTTCTTGAAACTGTGTAAACAGGTATTTTTATTCATTACCTATGCATTTACAGACACTCTCTTTCACATGTACATGCACGCTTGTATACATTTGAAAAGTATAAATGAGATACTGTCACACACATTATGAAATGGATTATTGTTTTGTTAATAGTTTGTCTTGGTAATTCCTTAGCGTTTGTCAGTTTATATAGATATACATCACTATATACTAAGTGCATTGCATTCCACAGAACTAACCTGCCATGATTTATTTATCTACTCTCTGATCAACAGACATTATTGATTAAAATCATGATCAATGATTATAATATCTGCTGAGAATTTAAAATACTGTTCATTGTGTGAAATATTACAAATACCATTGATTACCTTAGTAAAAGGATGTGTAGAAAGCTATTATTTGATAAGGGAAATACCTGTTATAAATGTATACAGCAACAGAAATTAGATTGACTTGATTTGTTTACTCTTAAGAGAATATAGCAATAAATCTTTTTATATATGAATCTTTGGGCAAATGTGTATTTCTATAGGCAAAATATATAGAAGTAAAATGTGTAAACCACATTTAGGCATGTGGTTTACAAAAATTTTAAATTTTGATAGATAGTGACAAAAATGCCCTCTGAAAATGGTGTGACCTCAAACTCACACCAGCAGATTATGAAAGTGCCTTTTTCTCCATACTGTCTTTAAAATAAATATTTTCAAACTTTACATTTTTATGTAATATTATGAGTAAAGATACATAACAATTTTGTTTTAGTTTCAATTTCCCTGATTACTATTAAGGTTTGGTGTAATTTCATATATTTATTATAAAGTTTTCTCTTCTCTAACTTTATTTGCATCTTTTATGAACTTTTACTACCTTTTTTCTTATTAACGTAGGGACTATTTACATACAGTGATAATTACTACCTTGTCTCTTAAAGATTTTGCAAATATCTCTCCAAATTACTCTTTATCATCATTATTGTTGTTATTAATAATCTTTGCCAAAAAGAAGCTTTAAGACTTTTCTGTAGTCAATCTGTAATTATTTTTAGTCTGTGTTTGGTATATATTTCTTAGGAAACTCTTTCCCCGTCCTCAAGATTAAAAGTCACTATTCCATTCCATGAAAACAAAAATTGTAGTTTGTTATTTAATCATTCTGTAATTTATTTTGTGTATGGTGTTCAGTAGGGTTATAATTTAATCCTAAAATGTTGGATGAGCTGGACTTATTTAATAGACCAGTCTTTCTCTGCTGATTTAAACTTCCTTTTTTTCATGTATTAATACACAAACACACACACATGCAAACGCTCACGTGCCTTTTTTTTTTTCGATTCTTCAGTTTCTTCCAGTGATCTATTTGTCTATTCCTGTGCTAATACTTGTTTGTATTTTCATATATATATGGCATGTTTTGATATCTGTTAGGGCTAGTCACCCCAATTGTCCCTCCCAAATAACTTTGTCTGGTTGCATAAAAATCCTAATATGAATTGGTTTGGGATCATATTGAATTTATAATTCTTTTATAAGGAATATTTGTCTCTTGAATGTTGAGCATAGTGATGCTTGGTTGTGTAATCATCATTATGTTTGAGATTCCCTGTTCATCTGTCTATGGATGACATTTCTGTTTAGGTCACTACCAGTTTATGGGTAAGGTGTGGAACATGCTGCTGAGTTTGCCACTAGTTATCTGCCAGGAATGGGGACTTCTTGTAGATACAGCTACCTGGAGCAATGTTCTGACTATTTTGCCTCAGTGCTCATAATCCTGGATTTCACCTGGGTATAAATGCCACTGATTTCTGCAGTTTTCCAAAGATTCTCCTGATACTTTCCCTAGAGCAAATATGATATCCTGCATCTACCGACTCTGGCTTTGAAGGTTTTTCAACTGTTACTATCTCTGCAATGATTTTCATTATCACCTCTGTGTATTTTGAACTATGCTTTATGGTTTTGATTTTCTGAGACATCACTCCACCACCGTTTTCTCACTCAGGAATTCCTCACATTTTTTTTTGTTTCCCAATAATGTCTTGAATTAAAATAAATATTGCCAAAAATATCCTATATATAGGATATTTTTGGCAATATTCAGTAGAATGGTGGGTAATATTTTTAGAGAGTCACTTAAAATAGGTTCTAGAATTAAGAAATCTAGTAAGACCCCTCCCTGTTAGGTTCAGTAGCTGTATTTTTAAAGCAAGGATGATGACATACTTTTTAACAGGGATGTTTGGAGTTTAATTAAATAAGAAACATATTTATCTTTTCATAAAGATACTGATGCACTCTGTAAATATTAAATAACATTTTTCCCCTTCACCTTAACAAAAACACTACCACATTTAAAAAAATTCCAATCCAAGGATTAGGGGAAATATTATTGGTATAGAGTAGATCATATTTTGAAAGCATCTGCAGTATCTGATTTTTCTCAGGTGAAATCTACTACCAGAAACACCACAGGCAGAATGATAGAAAACTGAAATTTAGTAAGTATTCCAGATTGGTTTGACCCCTTGGCTATAATCTAATATAGCAGGAAAACTTCAAGAGAAAAATTATATTAGGGTATTCCCAAGAAACAGTAGTGACACTGTTTGCACTGTCAAGCTTCTCTGTTGTGTAGCTGCTGCGGTTGCAATTCATTACCTCAATGACATCTCAGTGAAGGTAGATCCCAGAACAGCAGTTAATGCATCATCACAATAAAGGCCGTCAAACAACGGTCACCTCAATGTGATAATATCATAGTAGCAGCTTTTGAAGCACTGGTGGTTGATTGTTCTAAGTTAGTTTTTAAAAGTGATCATCTGTCCTATTTGTAATCATATTCAAGGTTTTGCATGAGCTTTTCAAAATAAAAATTTTACAACTACATGTAATTTTGATTTTTCAGTTTTTTGAACTCAGACTTGAATGCACATAAAAAGTGAAGGCTTACAGCAGGCATTAATGTTGACATTACCAGTGAGAAATAGAGACATTGAATGATGGCCCCTGTATAAGTCAGGGTAAAGCATGGATCTATGATGGATTTTTCTGGCTTTTCGACTAGCATTTTTTCCTCTGGTCTGTAATGCTGCTTTTCTTTCCCTTTTTGATGTATATGAAGGTCATTTGCTGTGATGCTAAATGTTGCACATTCGCTCCTAGCAGAGTTGGCACCCAAATCAAAACATAAATAAATAAAGAAAATTAAATAAAAAAGGGCTGTATATGTCTGGAAGTGTCTTCAGTGAATCTGAAATTTCAAGGATGATTTGGAGGTAGCAATGACTCATAAAACAGGAATGCTAGCCAATCCTGATGTAATATTTTATATGAAGGGCTTTTCATTTACAAAGATCTCAGTATTTAGCAAACAGCTATCCCAAGGCATTCATTTCATCCTTCACAGACTAATGATGTGCAAATAAGCTTGGATGGACCTGAGAAGTCATTTAACATCCAGCAAGTGTTTATAGCAACTGAGCTAAGTGGATAAAAAAGACCCTGTTCTTTTGAAACTACAGGGTAAGGCTTTAAGCCAGCAGCCACAGTGATCCAGCAAAGCTGACTCTGTCCAGGACTCGGCTACAGGGAACATGACCATGGGCCAACTATATTTGCTAACCACACATTAAAGTTATGAAATGTTTATTTTTGGCTTTTTCGTCTAGGGAAAGTTAAAGATCATATCTGTAACCAAATAAGCTTATGAGCCCTCCATACTTGAGGCCTTCTCTGTAACCCTAGTCTGTGCAAACAAACTCAGTTTTATCCCTTTTATAAGGGAGAAGAGATTATCATTCTTTATTGGTGAGCTACCATAAGTACTGAATTATATTCAGTTGGTAACATCAGAATTGTTTTGAGCTGCATGCTTTTGTGAGTCCAATGTTGGGAGGACCATCTGTTTGCCTCTTGGAGACCATGGTCTTACTTGATTCTGTTGATACAGTTCTTTCTTCTTGAGAAACTGCTGATGTCGGGTTTTTAAATTGTATTAGGGAACTCACTCTGTTATAACCCACACATGTGCCTATAATACGGAGCACAGGTAAGATATACAGATGTAGAACTTCGTTTCATGTAGTCTATTTGGCCCTCAAAAGAAATTTTTTCATTTTGAATTAGTACTTTTCTTTCTAAAAATATTCAACACATTGGCTTTTTGTGTTCTTAGTTATGTTCTGGACTCTACTCCTAAAGTCAAATTAAGTTGGAATATGTATATGATAGAATCTCACTGGCTTAAGCTTATAGAAAAGGGAGAGAAGGGGAATGTCACTGAGAAGGATGGATTATTATAAGTGAAATGCAATTTTACTGCATTGAGGTACATTTGGCAATGAGGCTAACAATCTTTTTATTGAATGAACAAGAATACACTGTAATTTCCTTACAACTTGACAGCCCCATGGAAGTTAAGGTGAAAAACAAAATGTCCAGAGTTTCCTGACAGCTAAGACAACAAGGGAAAACTCTTAGACTATGTATTGCTCGTTGTTAGGTAAGAGGAAACACACGATTTTCTAAGTAGGGACATTTTTACTGACAGTGTAATGCAGGTAAAGTTATTGCTGTTTATATATTTGTTAGTTCACATTAGTTAATTAATTTTCTTACTTTATTGAACATCCAGTCTATGGTCAGGCATTGTTTAGATATTGGGGTTTATAAACTAATAAGACATAGTACCTATCCTCAAAAAGCTAACAGTCTATACAAATGAAATGATGCATCATGATTTTATAAAAGGGCAATTTAATTCAAATGGTATTTTTCTTTTTCTTTATAAACCTGGAGAGATGATATTAAATCTGAATTTATGAACTTTATTCCTTGGGTATTTGAGACAGTAGTTTGAGGACCACACATTCAGCCCAGAGCATAGAGAGTTGAAAGCAACAATAGTTTCAATGTTCATTACACTGTTTTTCTCATATATCAAATATCCAAAACACGTATTTGGTAAAATTTGGGTCACACGCTAGTCATGATGTATTTCTGAGATGTGTGCCTATGTCTTGAATATTATGTGTTGGTGATTGAAGAATTTAGCTACTACACATTTAGAAAGTAGACTTTTGATTTTCTTGTGAAACTTTTAAGAGTTCCTGTGGAGATTTTTGGGGTTTTCTGCCAAGACATCGGAACAGTCACCATCTGTTCTTCCTGGAACTCATGAGGATCAATAGAAAGGACAGTATTTTTCCCCAGTAAGATCTCTGAATGCACTTCAGTCCTTGGACACGCACTTGGTTGACTTCCCTGAAATTTAAGCCATATAGCAGAGAAAAAGTGATTTCGGATAACTCAGTGACATGATTATTAAGATCAGGAGGTCATACCTTATTTACACTGCATTTGTATCACATAATATATTGCCTGGTATACAGAACCCAATAAATGTTCGTGTGTTGCAGAATAAAATTAAAAATAGAAGTTAGCACAGTATAAGACTTACTACATTAAATGTTCAAGTAATTGTTATTTTATCATTACAGTACAAATACTCACAAATCTTGCTCATAAGAAATGTATAGGCTGGGTGTGGTGGTTTACATCTGTAATCCCAGTACTTTGGGAAACCAAGGCAGATGGATTACTTGAGGTCAGATGTTCAAGACCAGCCTGGTCAGCAATGGCAAAATCCCATCTTTACTAAAAACACAAAAGTAAGCTGGGTGTGGTGGCACATGCCTATAATTCCAGCTACTTGAGATCGGAAGGTTGAGACAGAAGACTTGCTTGAACCCAGGAAGCAGAAGGTGAAGTGAGCTGAGATAGCACCACTGCACTTCAGCCTGGGTGACACTAGAGTATGACTCTGTATGACTCTATCTCAAAAAGAAAAAAAAAAAAGAAAGAAAAAAGAAATTTGCAGTGCTTTTTGTAAGGTGGACATTAAACACTGCAGAGGGGAATGTAGTAAGCAGTGGAGAAGCACAAAATAGAGTAATTAATGTTGCCTCAACAGATTGGGAAAGGCTTTACACTCTGAAGTAAGATGGCATTTGAATTGTGTCTTTAAGAACAAGAAGAAATTAATCAGGCAGAGAAAGATGCCATTTCAGGTATCTATTGCTGTATATTAAACCCTCCAAAACTTAGTAGCTTACCACAACATTATTTATTTTGCTCCTAAGTCTTCAATATGACAGGCACAGCTTGTTTTTACTCAGTGTGGCTTCAGCTGGAGTGGCTGGCTTAGTAAGTTTTTGGCCAGTTGTTGGTTGGCAGATCAATTAGGGCTGCCATCTGGGGTTCTTTCTATGAAACTACCTGGGCTTTCTCACAGCATGGCAGAGGGTTTCAAGAATATATATTTGAGGAGACAGAAAGCAGAACTGTGAGCCTCTTAAGGCTAACACCTAGAAAGACAGCATCACTTCTGTATGTTTGACCAAAAATCAAGGAAATGGTAAAAAGACTCCCAGATCTTTGGTGGCCATCCTTAATCTACCAGATCTACAGAGAAAATACAATTATTGATTTCTCAGTATGCACAATTTGGTCAGAGAATATGGAGAAACCAATTGTGACAAGCAGCAGATCACAAAAAGGTTATAATGAGGAATGTGTGGAGATGATTTTGGGAGGGCACATATAGGCAAGTTATGAAGAGCTTTTAATATACTATATCCTGAGTTTTGTAATTCATTACCTCCAGATAATTGACCTGATTATTTCTGTATTTAGAAAGATCAATAGGGTAGCAATGTGAAGGATCAACTAGAGGTAGGTCAATTAGAAACAGCATGAATGGGAAGGAGCTCTTGTAACAGTTTATGAGAAGATGATGAAATTGGGCAGAAATTAGAGAAAGGGGCTAGAAAAAAAGATGGATTCCAGTGAAATTTTAGATATAGATTTAGAAGGACCTGGTTATGCAAATGAACATGTAGTTAAGAGATAAGAAAGAACCGGGTGTCCTTGAAGTTTTCAGCTTAAAAAGTAGGAGAAAGTATAGAACACAGAAAAAGAATCATGTTTGGGGAAAGACCAAAAAAGATGATTGGTTTAATTTAGGACACACTTCATTTGAGATACATACAGAATTATTAGGCTACATATTTTAATAAGCAAGTGGTTCTATGAATCATAAATTCAAAAGAAAGTTCAAGTATGAAACACTTAAATTTGAGGTCATCGAATTCTAAGTAGTAGTCAAAACTAGAGGAATAAAAATCAACAAAAGAGACAATTTTTTTGAGAAAAAAAGAAACTGGAGGTAGAGCCTAGGGAACAAAAAGATTTAAGCATAATGATAACAAGATGGAAAGAAATGGAAATAGCACAGTCTAAAATAGGAAGACTAGAGGTAGGTTACATTAGAAATAGCATGAATGGGAAGGAGTTCTTGTAACAGTTTATGAGAAAGATGATGAGATTGGGCAGAAATTAGAGAAAGGGGCTAGAAAAAAAAGATGGACTCCAGTGAAATTTTGATCCCAGTAATCACAATGAGCAAATACCATTTCTGCATCACAAAGAAGGTTGGGCTAACAATATATTTTTTCCCAAAGTACTTTTTATGATCCATATGTTTATTCAAACATGCACAAATGAGGCATACAACTTTTAGGAGTACAGCTTATCTTAGTTTTTCCAACATTGTATACTTGCAGCAGTTTTCCAAAAAGGGGTATTCCACGGTTGAAAATGCAGGGACTTTAAAAAAGTTATTGTTGTTCTAAAGCTGTAACAACTTTCAGAAAAGCTAGAAAATAGTCTGATGTTTCTTCATATAGGATCTGTGCATTTAAAAACTTTTAGAATAGCATCTTCCTTAAAAAGCTTCTTTAATTTTTAGCAATCAGTGTCACTGATATTTGGCTATGAAGTCACAATTCATCCTTAGACCTAACCAGGTAAGGAAATGGCTCTCAATCAAAAATTCAGAAAAAAATATCATTACTTAATTTAAAAGCTTTCTCTAAACTATTTCATAATTCTTGGAGCATACATTGTTGGATATTTAAATATTGACTTTGAATATTAATAATGAAGGCATCCTAAAATTCCCTTTAGTGTGTTCTTTGCATATCTCTTGTGGAATGCAAAGAGATGATTCCCATTTGTTCGCTGTTAGCTGTAGAATCATAGAAATAAGGATATCTGTTGTAAGCTGGCAAGTAAAACTGAATGTAAATCACTTTTAACAGTACCTCTTAATCCTGTACCACTGGGAGCTACCCTCACTAAAGATAAAGCTTTGAATTGGAGTCAGAATCTATGTCTGGCTACGGGGAATGACTGGAAGTGTCTGGACATCAGGTCTGATTGTCAAAGGATGGTGTTACATAGACTAATTTCCCTGACCCAACTTTAGGAAGTTGTATGACAACTAGAAGGCTTACCAGGAACATTGCTATGAGCAGTGTCTTTTTTGGCAGGGGAACAGGGTCTTGGTCTGTCACTCAGGCTGTCGCCCAGACTGAAGTGCAGTGGTGCGGTCTGGGCTCACTACAACCTCTCTGCCTCCCAGGTTCAAGCGATTCTGCCTCAGCCTCCCAAGTAGCTGGGACTATAAGCACCTGCCATCATGCCCTCCAGGCTAATGTTTGTATTTTTAGTAGAGACGGGGTTTCACTATGTTGGCTAGGCTGGTCTCTTATTCCTGATCTTGTGATCCACCTGCCTCGTCCTTTCAAAGTTCTGGGATTGCAGGCTTAAGCCACCATACCTGGCTGTGTGCACTTCTTAAAAGGTGAGAAAGAAGGAGATATATGGAACTGCTGGCTTGGACAATATGAATAGTTAAAGGAGGTGAGGAATATCACCACTATGAAGGCTGAGGCTGCTATTGTCTTGAGCCAGCATTGCAGTAGTGGAGAGGATGTAAGACTTTAAAAGCTCTATCTCTTTATAATTCCATTCCAGAAAGTCTATTATCAATTCTTAAAATAAGGACTTGCTGAACTTTAAGGTTTTATATTCTTCTAGGCACTTGTTAATGTATTACTTCTTTTTATCTTCATAATTATTCTGTGATAATACACATTGTCTTTTACCTATAAGAAAAATAAAACTCTGAAGTGAATTAAATTGCTCAGGGCCACCAAATTGAGAGGAGATGTACACTAAATCTGATTCCAAATTTATGTTCTTTTCACTATGTGACAATGTCTTTCTAAAGTTTTCCATTCTACATGCCTAATTCAAAGGGATAACATTTATCAAAATTTAATTTACATACCGTAATATTCACCTATGGTAAATGTGCAGTTCAACAAGTTTTTTTAAAGTGCATTTACAGAGTTAGGGAACTATCATCATAATCTACTTGGGGCATTTAGTGCAAGAAAATATTTAGGGTTATTTTTGATTTGCACATGGTAAAGTGCTTAATGACCAATTTTGATTAAGTAAATGAGAGATAGGGTAGAAGGCAGAAACCCCAAGTGGGGCCAGTTTCAGATATTTTGAGATGAATATCTCAAAGATAAGAAGATAATATAGATGAATCTCATTCCTCTATACTTGGCAGATGGTACGTTCTTGATAAATACTCCTGAATAAATGATTGGATGAATGAATAGCTGAGTGAGGAATATTTCCAGTTCAATGAGTTACTGTAAATATCTCCCTGAACATGCCAGTGAAGTGATTCTGCTGCAGGGAGAAGACTGATTGTTGAGGGGAGGAAACAAAATGGTGTAGGTAGAATTGGTTTGGTTGGAGAAAAAGGTTGGTAAGTGGAAAAGACAGGAGTAGAGAGACCTAGTTTTATTTTTATTTATTTTTTATTTTTTATTGCGTTTTAGGTTTTGGGGTACATGTGCAGAACATGTAAGATAGTTGCATAGGTACACACATGGCAGTGTGTTTTGCTGCCTTCCGCCCCTTCACCCACATTTGGCATTTCTCCCCATGCTATCCCTCACCAGCTCCCCCACCCCGCTGTCCCTCCCCTATTCCCCCCAATAGACCCCAGTGTGTAGTACTCCCTTCCCTGTGTCCATGTGTTCTCATTGTTCTAGTTTTAGATTCTGGTTCTCTATGAAATGTGTGAACCCATGTAGTTTACTTAACCTCGCAACTTTAAAGCCTTCAGTTTTTGTTTTGTTTGGTTTTCGTTGTGAAGATGACACTCGTCGTGTGTGATGAAGATGAAATGAGTTAGCAAATAGGAAGTACATGCCACAGAATTGAGTATATTGTAATATATATAACTCATGTAAACATGAGTTAATTTTCTCTCTTTTGGCCCCTTCCTTTGTTGTCTACTAAAACTTCCGTAGACATTTTGACTTTAAAATAAAAGAGAGATATTTGTGACTTTCTGATATGCAGAGATCATAAGTGTTTGGAATTTGAAGGAAGTGTTAACATTGTGGGTGAGAATGGGAGAGAGGTAGAGTTGTATTGTAAAGTCCCAAATACACTGTGACATTGGGCCAATGACAACCTTTCACAGCATTAGCTTTCTCCTCCTGAAATACAGAAAATAAGAAAGCCATTTCTTGTGAAGATTAAACAAAATGCAGCATTGAAAATTATTTCACAAAGGGCTTGGAACTTAGTTAAGCCTTCAATAAATATTAATTGCTACTGCTCTTTCCCAAGTTGGATTTTCATATTCAGACTGAATTCCCAAAGTTAGAAATGGTTGTGTCGAAAATTAAATGACATTGAAACACAAATAATCTGATTGGAAATAACCACCAATTAAAATCAGTGGAGCATGAGATTAAGGACCCTAAAATCTCAAATTTGGGTAGGGAAATATAACTCATGAGTTGAGGCCAACTCATTTTATTTTTTACATTGTACTGGAGACAGATGCAAGCAGCCAAAATGTATGTTTTAAGTTAAATTTTCCTCCATTCTTCACAGTTACCATTATTCAGTATTCTTTCATTTTGTTTTATTGTTCATTTATTGAGTAGGGTGATTTAGTACCTGAATCAATGGGATTGCCCAATGCCATGGTACATTAACCTTATATAATTTTAAGTGGCAGTGTTTAGAGACAGCATTTTCTCTGAAGTCATGTTATTTGACACTGACTTTATATTAAGGGTATGAGAGTAACTTAGTGATGGCAAGTCTGAAACAGTGATGATCACAAATTCATATTTTATGTGAAAGGACTTTGGTTAGTAAAGGGGAAAAAGGGTAGCTCTCTGCAAAATGTTAGGTAGATACACTCTTTCCCCAGAGTATTTCCTGATTTTCTACCAGCAAATCAGCCCTCTGAAGTCCAAGTTGTCAAGAAGCCTGTGTCTCTTGTAAAGTGGGAAGAAACCACTCCACAATTCTGCTATTCTCTAAACTTAATGAAATGCTAGCAGGCAGCCCTGCTGTTCCTGTATCTTATATTTCCAGGCCTTGCCACCTGTGCAACAAAAGCAAGCAATCTATTTAGAAGAGTGTTTTTCATTCTCTTAACTCTGAAGGTCTTTATTCTCAGCATGAGATTATTGCAACAACTTAACAAGCCGTGTTTTCTCCCCCTATTTTCCTTTCTTTTCTTTTTGCACCTATGTCCTTTTAAGTCCATTCAGGCCTTAGGGAAACATTTAGTACTTAAGCTTTGGTTTTTCAAGCTCAATCGGGTAGAAAATCTAACACAGAATGTGTGCACAAACGATAGCTCTGCACAATAGGGACGAACAAATAGCACAAAAAGAAAGGAAGAATATGAGTGTTCAGGGAGCAGGGCTGCACTTGAATTCAATTTTCCAACAGCAGACCTGATGCTTTCTCTCAAGATTCCCAGGTTTCAAATTGGTCATATATTGAGGGCCAGTTACCTGGACAATGGGGGGAAATGGCAGTCGGTAATTATGATCTTGGTTTCTAGGTTGTTAGGAGACTAATATTAATCCTGAAATTGTATGAGGAATGTGTTCATCTGGCCATAATTGTATAGTCTTCTTGAAAGCATTTACCAGCAATGCTAATTTAACACAGATCTCCCCAGGGAAGTATTTCTGAGCTAGTGGAGTTGCCAATTTATTGGTTAACTTAGGACAATTTCTTCAGAGCAGAAATAGCAACAGGAAACTCACAAAAAGATACAGGTATGTATTTTCATTTTCTATTAGGTGAACAATTCAGTGTACAGACTAGCAGAGTATGTATTGTTCTTTGAGAAACATAGTGCCTGTGTTGGTTGGCAGGCAAATGATTGTGAATAGTACTCAGTTATATGTAATTAAAAGCATAGTGAGATACTAACACCAGGTGATAATAAAGCTGTTTTCAGAAAACAGATTCAATTTGAATAAACAGATCAAAATGTTATCTTTCACAGTGAAATATCTGTGTGAAAGATTATTTATCCTACTCTATCAGTCTCCCTCCGAATTAAAGCATTGATTACAGGTGCCTTGGTTATTTTTTTTGTTTGTTTTGTTTGCTGTTAAAAGACAATTATGAACCCCAAGAAATTCTCAAAGTGTTACAATTTTAGAGACAAGATAAAAACCCCATAAGTATTTGCTTAAGCTTGCTTTGTAAAATGAGTTTTATTGTTCACAGTGAAGACTTTCATTCTTCCTTTTGCTCTTCTTCAGTTGTTTGCTTTTCTCATCATGTTTGTGGACAAAGTCATATATACAATTATTACATATCAGTAATAACCTAGCATTTATGACCAAGTAAGTGATAACATGCACTGTGTAACTACATATACAACATAACCTCAAAAAATCAAGTTTCTGAATTTTTGGGAAAAACCTTAGTAAGTTTTATTTTTGAGACAGTGTATTTTTGAGATTTATGCAGAGTAATATGAAAGTAGGTAGTAATTTTATTGATTAGGACCAACTCTTGTACCTATGATTGGTTAAGAGGATAATAGTCTCACAAATTTTATAGCTGTTGTGTATAAGATAAGCATACAAATATTCTCAAAAATAATTTGCTTTACATATTCATGTGATTGTGATATTCAGTTTATTATCAGTTATTTATTATTAAGATGTCAATTATCATCAGTTATACAGACTATGATGTTATACATCATCAGTTATATAGACTGATGATGATTATAATTGACATCTTAGTAATAAACAAATGGAATAGTGGGGATAGAATATTAATATAGCCACAAAAACAAATGATCCAAAATAATAGAAAACATTAAGAAATGCCTTTAGATCCCAATAAGTTGTTTTAAATATTAAAATATATATGTTAGATTAAAGTTGCCAATGTAATTTTACATGTAGACAGCTGAAAGTTTGTATAGCAAGTTTATCTGCAAGTTAGGTAAGATTTCAAACCTGTTGTTTCTTTTAGGGAGTAGGTGTGCCTAAATACTTGGGAAAGTAGAATTGGACCCATCTTTTAGATATGGTTCACTCATGATATAGCTGGATTCTACTCTGGGTGTTGGTGTTCCTAGAAAACTGCATAAGGAACAGATATAATCACATGTGTTTTATCATTAAATAACTCAACAGGCTGCTTATGATCAACACTCCAAATCCAAATGGTAAAAATCAGTTAGATATTCATCAAGATGAAGATAACAGCTTGAGTTGACATCTGAAATAAAATTTAAAAATTGTAACAATTTGGTGTAATTATGACTCATACTCCTCAGCTTACTTGAAGTGTATTTTACATGTCAGTGTATGTTGTTATCGCTTACTTGATCATAAATGCTAGAAATCTAAGAATTATGTTGACTACTTCCCATTCCCAAGCCACGTTCATAGTTTGTCATCTAGTTCTTCCAGTTAATTCAAAACACATCTTTACTCTTCCTACTCACACTCAGTTCAGTATCTTATCTCAGTGCAGTGGCCTTTTAACTAGCCTCCTGTCCCCATTCTGTTAACTCAATCCTATAGTCAACCCAGCTTCCAGAATAGCCTTCCCAAAATACAGAAATGATTTCCTTGATTATAAATCAAGTCTCCCCATTGTGTATAGAATCAGGTACAAACTTTTCAATGAGTCACCAAGATTCAGAATCAGGACCAAGCCTGCCTTCCAGGATCATGAACCACCATCCCCCTCCACAGACCCTACACTTAGAGTTGTATTTCTCTGAATATATTTTGTACTTTCTTATCTTTGAGCCTTGTATTTGCCTTTTATTCTTTCTGGATTGACTTTTCTCTCCTTTACGCAGAGAGTTCAGATTCATCCTTTAAAGTGTTTGAAAATATTGCTTCCATATAAATAATCTTCCTTGATTCCCTCAGACAAAAAAGCAGTCAACTGGACTTCTGGGTTAAATTTATATACCTATACTATAAGATTTAATATTATTTTTTAATGTTTGCTACATCATAAGAATGAACTCCTGAGAGAAGAAACTGAGTTTTATTAATTTTTATGTTTCCATTACCTAGCTTACACATACTGAAAGCTCAGTAATCATTTGTTACATGGATGGATAAATAAAAAGCAACCAAAATCATTTGGCACTAAGTAAAATTCTAAAGTAAGGCTGGGCTTGGTAGCTCACGCCTGTAATCTCAGCACTTTAGGAGGCTGAGGCGGAAGGATCACCTGAGGTCAGGAGTTGGAGACCAGCCTGGCCAACATGACAAAACCCCATCTCTACTAAAAATACAAAAATTAGACAGGCGTGCTGGTGGGTGCCTGTAATCCCTGCTACTCTGGAGTCTGAGGCAGGAGAATTGCTTGAACCTGAGAGGCAGAGGTTATTGTGAGCCAAGATCATGCCATTGCACTCCAGCCTAGGTGAGAGAGTGAGAATTCCTACAATACAATACAATACAATACAATACAATACAATACAATACAATACAATACAATACAATACAATACAGTAAAATGAATAAAAGTATAAATAAAAATACTCTAAAGTCAGCAGCTAATGCTACACCCCTGGTCATCCACATAGTAATTTCAAGCTATCTTCTAACTACCTTTGGTGCTACCCAAGCCTCTCTTTCTTAGTGGAGAACTCACAAGTCCAGGACTTTGATTCTTCTTCTTTCTCTAAAACTTAATTACAGTGAAATGTAGTTAAAAGCATGGGGATCTGACTAACGCAATCAAATCCTGCCCCCATTTTTTTAGAAGTTGTGTAACACTGACCAAGTTATTTCACATTTTTGTGCCTTAGTTTACTCATCTGTAATAGGTTTGATTACATAACCAATATCATACAATTGTGGTAAAAATTAAATGAGTCAATGTAGATGAAGCATCCGAAATTGTGCCTGGCATGTCCTTAATAATTATTATAACAATTTTTAGCTATTTAATTCGTTCTGGCTCTCAGTTTCCCAGGGCTTTGTTGATCCGCGACTAGTTGGTTTTACAAATGCAGTCCTATTGAGATCTTCATGACTGAGAAGAATAGGGTGTTTTCTCTTTCTTCATGATGTTTGCATTTGAATTGTTTTAATGAGGCATGCCAAAGATGAAGTTAATTTGTGGGAATTTTGAGCACTATAAAGGTTTTTAGGTAAGCTTACTGAATGGATCTTTTCCCATAAAATCACAATTTCCAACTTTAATCATTTCCTGAATATTCTCTCTTTGCTCTGGGATGAAGGTAGGTACTGAGGGCTAAAAGAAAGAATAGAAAAAGAAGGATAAGATCCTAAACATAGTACAAACAATTTTTTAATCTAACAAACAAAATATGAAAGATTATGGAAGGTTTCAATATTGTAGAAACTCAGAAGGGGCACATAGTTTGGGATAGTAATTAAAAGCTTTTTGGAGGAAGTGTGTTAAAAGAGAACTATTACTAACAGGTAGAATTCAGATGGGTGGAAAAGAGACACAGAGAAAAGAAAAGGCACAGTGTAGATTATAGACAATTGCCTATTAAATCCATGAGCACTGCTGCTAGCAGAATCTCTGAGGGTGAACTGCAGTTCCTAAGTCTCATTCAGAAGTCTTAAGATGAAATACCATTGCTTATCTACCTATTGCCTTCACATATCAAATGGTAGTTACTGCAGTGAGACTACAGGGGTGGCAAACTTCATGCAAAGTGTAATATACAGAACATGTATTCATGTTTTATTGTTGGTGGATAGAGTAGTTATGAGAAGAGGGATGACGTTTCTGTAATTTCTCTTCAGAGGCACCTTCCAACTCTGAAATGAGTCTCTGATAAGGAAGTTTCACAGTACTATGCTATGATTTCTCTGGACTAGATTGCATTTTTGCATACTAGTTCAAAAGGGTCTTCATGTGTTCTTTGTTAGGACGTTTACCTCCCTCATCTCCTAAAGATAGTCTATGAGTGGAAAATGACTCTAGAAATTAGTATTTACTGAGCAACTAAGGTGAGTGGGCTTTTGTATATCTGTAGCTCCTGGAAGGCCTTCAGTCATCAGGAAATGCCCTACGTCTCCATCAATATTTCTTGAAAAGCTTGATTTTCCAGATATATTAATGAATGAAAGAAGCATCTAGGTCTTCCATGATTTGGGCCTCATATATAATTCTTGTTTATGGTAGACAATTTATCTTATCGATGTAAAGAATGTTTTTGATGATGTAGTGGCAAAATCACATCGCATCATATTTTTTATTTTAAATGACATTCTGATTTCCTTCAAACATTTGTATTAGTTTTGGAATTAGCATAAACTGATAGCTTTATATTAGGCATCTGAAAAATCTGTTGTAGCATGAGTATTACCAATGAGATAAAGCGGGACAAGGAATGTGGCCCACTATCAAAAAGAAGCATGTCACAATCTTTAACTTACAGAATATAAAGATAATGTTTCTCAGTTATCCATACTTAAATGTAAGTTTGAGCTGTTTTTATGATTACATATACGTGACAGAAAACAATTTGGGGGCACAGGTTTGCAAGTCTGACAGCCCTAAGTCTGAGTCCTATTTCTACTCATACTGAGCTGTAGTCTCCCAGTTTCTTCATCTGAAAAATAAGATGAAATAAGACAATGTGTAGAAAGTGCTTAGTAAGTAGTATTAGTCAGTGGAGGTGAGGTGGGGACCAATATATACTGGCCTCTCTCTATATTTTTATGATTTATTTTGTGATTTAAGAACAATCGTTTATGAAATAATATACTTTTTCAAAAAACTATTATATTTGTTTGATCTTTAGGGCCCAAACTCAATGAATAGAGTGGAAATGCAACTGGCATAATTCTATAATAAAACCCTATTGAGGATCCTACCTGGGTGTTTCCATCTGGGGCTTCTTCACCCTGCCGACAGGAGAGAGATGCCTTCATTGTTTCATGCTCCCCCTTTACTCCTATGTCCAAAAGCTTGTGGCAATGGCTTTCTACTTACTAGAATTCAGAAACTTTGGAATTTAATTTCTTTATGCCACTATTAGCAAAAATCAAGGTAATAATAATATCTGCACCACCTACTGCAGCATGAACCTAAGGGTGATGGGATTATATTAGTGATAGCAAACAGTTGGAATGCTTTCTGTATGCCAGTCACTGTTCTGAGTGCTCTACATGTATTAACCTATCTATTCTCCAAAACTCATGTTAAGGGGGACACTACATTTCAATGGGGCAATTGCAACATCTTTTTTTTTTTTTTCTAATTTGTCCTACATGTTCCAACAATAATTCCTCATGTTTCGCCATTTATAGCTTAGTGATAGAGGTGTAATATGGTTTGGAGTAGATTGGTCCCACAAAACAATGACCTCTCACAGATTTTTGACAACCCTTTAAAAACAGTGAATAACAGAGATAGATAACGGATAACTGGTATGGTCATGCACATGTAGGCTTTCTACCTCAAAGGAAGAGAAGTCTAGGTGGACTGGGGATTTCACATGGAATCCAATACAGGAAAGAACCAAAGGCTGACTTTCTTTTGTAATAGGAGTTTGAAGAGATCTATGAAATGCAGTCAGCCACCGAATAAGATGAAAGGAATGTGGAATAAAAATCCACATTTTATATGCAGCAGAACTGGAAACATATACTCATTTATTTATTCATTAATTCTTTCACTGTTAAGCATTTTGTTAATAATTGGTAAAGAAGAGACGAATAAGACAGTTCATTGCCTAAAAGTGCACCCTGTTTACTGGTGAAGATAAGTATTGGTTGTCATCCTGAAGTTTGTGGCATGAACTTGAGTGAATCACTCAGCTGCTTAGATCCTCTATTCCCTTGCTTATAAATAAGGGTAAAATCTCCTACATTACACAGTTTCTGTGATTATTTAAAGGCTGCATAAAATGGTTGAAAGAAATTGTCACTGAATAAAGTGTTTGTTATTATGAAGGTGGTGTGTGGAGGAAGTTGAAATTTACAAAACTAATTTACACACTCAAATGAGGATAACAGGAAATAATAAAGGATATTTAACAGGGATATGTAATATTGGGTTTTCATATTAGAAAGTTCACCTTGGTAGCAGAATGGACACTGGGCTTCAAGGGAATGAAATGAAAGATAGTATATGTATTAGGAATTATTAACTAGAGGAAGAAGGCCAGTAAGGTGAAGGGGGGCTGTGGACATGGAACCGAGACAAGAGAAATTTTTAACATAGAATAGATTTTTCTACTTTAAACATATCTTAAACAGGGCTATTTGATGGAATTTAAAAACAGAATCTTTGGAAAAATCGAGCACACAGCCATGCATTTTTAGTGAACAAATACTATTTAGAACATTTCTCTTAGGTTTGAGGCAGCCAAAATGTAGGTATTATAGATGTTAATTTTCTGCCTTTGAGCTGTCTTCATTCTCCCTTCTGAAAGTAAGTAGAGGTCACTTTATTTTGGGCCATTGGACATCCTTGAACGACTTCTTTCTAGCCCATACCTCACCTTTTTGCACTTTTTTTTCACGTATTTATCCCCCAATAAATGAAGAGTTCAGTGAATGAAGAGTATCTTTTTTTGAATCTCAAATATTTAGATGATGCATTGAATTCAGTAAAAGTTTGTTTCATAAATAAATAAACAAATGAGAGCATAGGAGTTAATCATGAGATCCCTGAAGTAAGACGCACAGGTTTTGAATCTGGATTCCACCACCAATTACTAGCAGAATAACAAACCTCTAGGCCAATTTCCTTATCTGTGAAATGAAAATTATAATATTACACAGTTGCAATAATGTTAAATGACACAAATATATGCTAAGTCTTTAGCCTTCTCCCTGATAGACAATCAGCATTTATTTAACTAAATGAGAGCTGCCACTATTTATCATAAAGACACTGGACTCTTTTAATTCCTGAGGAACTATTTTCTCTGCTCACTCTACTCTCTGCTGCCCAATATAATTCTGCTTTGGAAAATTGTACTGTTAGAATCAATGATTATAATAATTAAACTTGATGAACAATAGGGCAGATTGATTTTTATTTTCTTTTATTTTTATAGCTTACTCTGTCATTCTCTGTCTCCATGCAATCAAAGCCTTAGGAGATACACATTTTAGTTCTACATATTTAGGGTTAAGATGATGGATAGGAAGCAGAGCTAACTTGTAGCTCCCATTCAGATGGACAGAGGAGCATGTGGGGACTCACATTGTGAACTTTTGCTTTAAACTACTACAGGAACATACCAGGAAAGCTGAAAGAATTCACAGACCCTTTGAAGGAACTTGATCGTTGCTGCAGTCTCCCTGAGATGTCAAATATATATATATATATATATATATATATATATATATATATATATATTGTGAGTCTGCTTGCTTTCTCAGCAGGAGGGTCATGGTCTGAGGAAAGTTCTCAGCCCTGGTCACCAGCTGCCTGGAAATACACTTGCTGCTGCTGGGGGATCACAGTCGGAATGAGACGAACCTTTAGGACTGCCAGCTGTGTGGGATCAGAGTGAAGCCTGTAACTGCTGGCTTCCCCCCAGTTCCCTAGGAGTCTGTATAACTCAGCAGAGGCAGCGATAATCCACCCCCCCACCATCCCCTGGAAACATAACTCCATTGACCTGGGAACCACACTCAAATTCCCAACAGCAGCCTCAGCAAGCCCCGCCCAAGGAGAGTCTGAGCACACACACACCTATCCCTGCCCCTATTCATAGTCTTTCTCTGTCCACCCTGGTAACCAAAGACAAAGGTCATAATCTCTCAGAAGCTCTATGGCCCTGCCCATCCCTGAGAAACCTGAATACTTAACCAGGCATCCCTAGGGCAAATTTGCATCCTTCCTATAGGACAACAGCTGATGTGCTCTTGAAAGCACCATCTCCTGGCTGAAGGTAAACCAACATGAAACCAGTGCACTAAACAAAAACACAACAAAAGATCCTCACAGAGTCCACTTCACTCACCTGCTACCTCCACTGGAATAGGTCCTGGTATTCAGGCTATAAGACCTGAAGATGGATCACATCACAGGACTCTTTGCAGACACTCCCTGGTACCAGTCTGGAGCCCCATAGCTCCACTAGGTGGCTAGACCCAGAACAGCAAAAACAATCACTGCTGTTAGGCTCTTAGGAAGCCCCATTCCTAGGGGAAGCGGGAGAATACCACATCAAGGGAGCATCCCATGGGACAAAATAATCTGAACAGAAGCCCTTGAATCCCAGATTTTCCCTCTGAAATAGTCTACTCAGATGCGAAGGAACCAGAAAACAATTCTGGCAATATGACAATACAAGGTTTCTTTACACCCCCAAAAGATCACAGTAGCTCACCAGCAATGGATGGAAACCAAGATGAAATCTCTGAATTGCCAGAAAAAAAATTCAAAAGTTTAATTATTAAGCTAATTAAGGAGGTACCAGGGAAAGGTGAAGTACAAATTAAAGAAATCAAAAACATAATACAGTATATGAAATGAATATTTTTCAGTTAAATAGATGGCATGAATACAAAGCAATCACAACTTCTGGAAATCAAGGACATACTTAGAGCAATGTAAAATGCACTGGAAAATCTCAGCAATAGAGTTGAACAAGCAAGAGAAAGAACTTCAGAGCTCAAACACAAGACTTTTGAATTAACCAAATCCATCGAAGACAAACAATAAAGATTTTTAAAAAATGAACAAAGCCTCCAAGAAGTTTAGGAGTATGTTAAATGTCCAAGTCTAAGAATAATTGGTTTTCCAGAGGAAGAAGAAAAATCTAAAAGTTTGGAAAACATGTTTCAGAGAATAATTGAGAAAAACTTCCCTGGCCTTGCTGCAGTTTTAAACATGACAATACAGGAAGCTTAAAGAACACCCTGGAAATTCACTGCAAAAAGATCATCGCCTAAGCACATAGTCATAATATTATCTAAAGTCAAGAGAAAGGAAATAATCTTATGAGCTGTGAGGCAAAAACATCAGGTAACCTATAGAAGAAAATCTATCAGATTAACAGCAGATTTCTCAGCAAAACCCTACAAGCTAGAAGGGATTGGAGTCCTATTTATAGCCTCCTTAAACAAAATAATTATCAGCCAAGAATTTTCTATTCAGCAAAACTAAACTTCATATATGAAGGAAAGAAAGTCTTTTCCAGACAACGGCTGACAAAATTTGCCACTACAAATCTAACACTACAAGAACTGCTAAAAGAACTCTAAATCTTGAAAGAAATCCTGGAAACACACCAAAATAGAACCTTCTTAAAACATAAATATCACAGGACCTATATAACAATAACACAATAAAAACAAACAAACTTACAAGATATTCAGGCAACAAATAATATGATAAATACATTCGCACCTTACATCTCAATACCGATGTTGAATGTAAATGGCTCAAATCCTCCACTTAAAAGAGACAAAGTGGCAGAATGGATTAAGAATTCACCAACTAAGTATTTGCTGTCTTCAAGAGACTCACCTAACACATAAGAACTCATATAAACTGAAAGTAAAGGGGTGGAAAAAGATATTCCATGCAAATGGACACCAAAGATGAACAAGAGTAGTTATTCTTACCAGACAAAACAAACTTTAATGCAAGACAAAGGGGGACATTATATAATGATAGAAGGACTAGTTCAACAGGAAAATATCACAATTCTAAATATATATGCCCCCAACACTGGTGCTTCCAGATTTATAAAACAATTACTACTAGACCTAAAAAATGAGATAGATGGCCACACAATAATAGGGATTTTAATACTCCACTGATAGCACTAGACAGATCATTAAGACAGAAAGTCCTTAAACTATACACTACAACAAATGAACTTATCAGATATTTACAGAAGATTCTACCCAACAACTGCAGAATATACCTTTTATTCATCAGCACATGGAACATTCTCCAACATAGACCATATGATAGGCCATAAAATAAGTCTCCATAAATTTTAAAAAGTTGAAATTGCATCAAGTACTATCTCAGACTACAGTGGAATAAAATTGAAAATCAACTCCAAAAGAAATCCTCAAAACCATGTACATGAAAAATAATTATACTGCTCCTGAATGATCATTGGGTCAACAATGAAATTAAGATGGAAATTTAAAAAAATCATTTGAAGTGACTGATAATGATGACACAAACTATTAAAGCCTTTGGAATACAGCAAAAGTGATGCTAAGAGGAAATTTCATAGAATTAAATACCTACAGCAAAAAAAATCTAAAACGTCACAAATAGACAATCCAAGGTCACACCTCATGGAATTGGAAAAACAGAACAATCCAATCCCAAACCCAGAAGAGGTAAAGAAATAAGATCAGGTAACCTATAGAAGAAAACTAAATGAAATTGAAAGAAACAAAAAATACAAAAGGTAAATGACACAAAAAGCTGCTTCTTTGAAATGATAAATAAAATCGATAGACAATTAGTGAGCTTAAACAAGAAAATAATAGAGAAGATCCAAATAAACTCAATTATAAACAAAATGGGAGATAGATATTACAACTGATACAACAGAAATACAAAAGATTATTCAAGGCTATTATAAGTACTGTCATGTATACAAACTAGAAAACGTAGAGGAAATGGTAATTCCTGGAAATATACAACTCTCCCGGATTAAACCAGGAAGATATTGAATCTCTGAACAGACCAATAACAAGCAGAAAGATTGAAATGGTAATTTAAAAACTGCCAACAACACAAAAAGTCCAGGACGAGATAGATTCATAGCTGAATTTTATTAGACATTCAAAGAAGAATTGGTAGCAATTCTATTGACACTGTTCCACAGGAGAGAGAAAGAGGGAATCCTCCTTAAATCATACTATGAAATCAGCATTACCTAATATCCAAACCCAGGAAGGACAGAACAGAAAAAGAAAACTATACACCAATATCCCTGATGAACATAGATGCAAAAATCCTCAACAAAATACTAGTGAACTGAATCCAACAGCATATCAAAAAGATAATCTACCATGACCAAGTGGGTTTCACAGGAGGGGTGCAGGGATGATTTAACATACATAAGTCAACACATGTGATATGCCACATAAACAGAATTAAAAACAGAAAATACATGATCATCTCAGTAGATATAGAAAAAGCATTTGACAAAATTCTGCATCCCTTTATTATTAAAACCCTCAGCAAAATGAGAATAGAACAGAAATATCTTAAGGTAACAGAAGCCATCAGTGACAAATCCACAGCCAACTTTATACTAAACAGGGAAAAGTTGGAAACAGTCCTCCTAGAACCGGAACAAAACAAGGGTGCCTATTTTCACCACTTCTACTCAATATAGTACTGGAAGTCCTGGTCCGAGCATTCAGACAAGAGAAAGAAATAAAAGGCATCCAAAGTGGTAAGAGGAAGCCAAAATGTCACTATTTGTTCATGATATGCCTGTATACATAGAAAACCCTAAAGATGCATCCAAAAAGCCATAGACCTCGTAAATAAATTCAGCAAAGTTTCAGGATACAAAATTAATGTACACAAATCAGTAGCTATGCTATACACCAACAGTAACCAACCTGAGAATCAAATTAAGAACTCAAACCATTTTACAATAACTGCCAACTAACAAACAAACAAAAACTTAGGAACATAACTAACCAAGGATGTGAAAGACCTCACAAGAAAAACTAGGAAACACTGCAGAAGAAAATCATAGATGACATGAACAAATGGAAACATATCCCATGCTCATGGATGTATAGAATCAATATCATGAAAATGACCACACTTCCAAAGCAATCTACAAATTCAATTTCTCATCAAATTCTCATCAAAATACCATTATCATTCTTCACAGAACTAAAAAAAAAAAAATCCTAAAATTCACTTGGAACCAAAAAAGAGCCCACATAACCAAGCCAAAACTAAGCAAAAAGAAAAAATCTGGGGGCATCACTACCCAACTTCAAAGTATACTATAAGACCATAGTAGCCAAAACAACATGATACTAGTATAAAAATAGGCACATAGACCAATGGAATAGAATAAACAATGCAGAAATAATGCCAAATACCTACATTCAATTGAGCTTCAGCAAAGCAAACAAAAACAAAAAGTAGGGAAAGGACACCCTATTTAACAAATGGTACTGAATAATTTGCAAGTTACATGTGAAAGAATGAAACTGGATCCCCATCTCTCACCTTACACAAAAATCAACTCAAGATGGATCAAAGACTTAAATCTAAAACCTGAAACCATAAAAATTTTAGAACATAACATCAGAAAAACTTTTCTAGACATTGACTTAGGCAAAGACTTTATGACCAAGAACCCAAAAGCAAATGCAACAAAAACAATGATAGATGGACTTAATTAAACTAAAAGCGTCTGCTCAGCAAGAGAAATAATCAGTAGCATTAACTGAGAACCAACAGAGTGGGAGAAAATCTTCAAAATCTATATATCTGACAAAGGACTAATATCCAGAATCTACAAAGAACTCAAACAAATCAGCAAGAAAAAGCAAACAATCCCATCAAAAAATGGACTAAGAACATGAATAGACGATTCTCAAAAGAAGTTATACAAGTGACCAACAAGCATATGGAAAAATGCTCAACATCACCAATTATCAAATCAAAACCATAATGTGGGAACCACCTTACTCCTGCAGTAATGGCCACAATAAAAAATTAAAAATAATAGATATTGTCATGGAGATGGTGAAAAGGGAATACATTTATACTATTGATGGTAATGGAAACTAGTAAAACCACTATGAAAAACACTGTGGAGTTTCCTTAAATAACTAAAAGTAGATCTACCATTTGATCCCACAACCTTACTCCTGAGTATATACCCAGAGAAAAAGAAGTCACTGTGCAAAAAGATATTTGTACATGTATATTTATAGCAGTAAAAATTGCCATTGCAAAAATACAGAACCAGCCTAAATGCCCATTAATCAATGAGTGGGTAAAGAAAATGTGTTATGTACCATGGCATACTACTCAGCCATAAAATGGAATGAAATAATGGCATTCACAGCAACCTGGATGGAATTGGAGACTACTATTCTAAGTGAAGTAACTCATGAATGGAAAACCAAACATTGTATGTTCTCACTCATAAGTGAGGGCTAAGCTATGAGGATGCAAAGGCGTAATATGAATGATACACTGGACTTTGGAAATCAAAGGAAAAGGATGGGAGGGGTTGAGAGATAAAAGACTACACATGGTCGGGCGCGGTGGCTCAAGCCTGTAATCCCAGCACTTTGGGAGGTCGAGGTGGGTGGATCACGAGGTCGAGAGATCGAGACCATCCTGGTCAACATGGTGAAACCCCATCTCTACTAAAAATACAAAAAATTAGCTGGGCATGGTGGCACGTGCCTGTAATCCCAGCTACTAGGGAGGCTGAGGCAGGAGAATTGCCTGAACCCAGGAGGCGGAGGTTGCGGTGAGCCGAGATTGCGCCATTGCACTCCAGCCTGGGTAACAAGAGCGAAACTCCGTCTCAAAAAAAAAGAAAAAAAGACTACACATTAGGTACAGTGTACACTGCTTGGGTGATGGGTGCACCAAAATCAGAAAAAAAAAGTAATGTTGACACTTAACCAGGAACCAAGACAAACAAAAGATATATATATGTATATATTATAGATATCTATATATTACATATATATAATATATATATCTATAATATATAAAATACACATACATGTACATATTATCTATACTGTATATCATATATCTATGTATATTTCCTGACCATAGGGAAATATTAAAGAAGATTAGCTCATTGGGTATCCAGTAATAGAAACAGCCTGATCTTAGTGAGGTAGTAAGGGAAGCTGTCTTTAAAGAATTAGACCAATATAAGCAGGAATCACTGGGACAATTGGGAAGTTGTTTTCACAGCTTTGTTTACTTACCAAGTGAGCAAAATGAAAGATAAAACCCAATATGTGTCAAGGGCTCCCCTTTTTACACTCTGTTTAGCATATTTCACATTTCCAAATTACTCGTTTGAGAAGCACGCTTTGTGCTTTTTATTAAACACATGATCGGGCTGGATTTCTCTGTTTTAGGAGACTTAATTTGCCAGTGAACTATAGCTTCAGGTTGGCCATCTGGAAAAATAAACTCCTCAACAGCCATGTAATTTGTCTTTTGTCTGGTTTTAGGCAGTGGATTTTTGGGGGTTAGTATTCAGCAAACAGCAACCAAGTGCTTTCCTGCCTCCTTGAAGCCCTCTCCCTTCTCTTAGGGTATCTTGCTAAGTTACAAGTTAACAAATGGTTCTTACTCCTATAATGCCTTTGTCAACACTTTGTATATATGAGCCTAATTTTCAATAAAACAAAACAGCTTTCCTTTTCTACTCAGCTAGGCAATGCCATATGGACCAAAGCCTGAGGTCAGAGAAAGCATATTGCCTAGAAGGCAGGCGGATGCACCAGCTGTGCCTTTGCACCAGAAGGTGAGGGGGTGGAAGGAGGAGACCTTTCTAGCTCAGCTCATAATACTTTCCTCCCCCACGTCCCCAATCCACCAAGTTATTAGCCTGGTTGTTTGAGAAATGTCACAGGAGACAATTCCCATGTTTTCCTAAATCTAGTTGTAAGTTTTCCCCAAAGCCTAAATACCAGGTCGCCTTTGTTAGATCTCAGCATGTAAGAAGTACAGCTTGAGAAGCCAAAACCCCATGTGCTCAGATAAACACCACAGTTCCTGATAATTTGCATTTGTTACAGGTCCAAGTATAGCTGTGGAATCATTCTGACCTTCCTTTGATAAGAAAGCAACTAGAGGGCCATTCTAGTTGTGGTTAAAACATGTGCAAAGGGGTCAATGAGACCTGGGTTCATGGTCTGGTTCTACTACTTATTAGCTACGTTGTCTTGACTGAATTACCTTACAGTAAGCCTCGGTCTTTTACATTTGTATAATGAAGATAATGAAGGTAATAATCATGCATTCATTTCTGAAGGATTATGATAATTACATGAGATTATATAGGCATGTAAAAGTCAGTTAGCATTGGCAAAAGTATTCAATTAATTTTTAAAATAAAATTAAGTAGACCAAATTTACATTTTTTAGGTTTATACCACATACTACCATACACTGTGCTAGGTTTTTAATCTGATAATTATGCCTACTTCTTAAAGATGTATTCTGTGCCAGGAACTAGACCAAGGACTTCATAGCTATTAATTCTATGATATAAGAATTATTGAAACTCAGAGGTTAACTAGTATTCCCAAATTCACTTGTGGAGCCAGTATTAAACCTGGATGTTCAGACTTTATTTTTACCAAATTGGTAAACTCCTGACTACAGGAAAAAATATAAAACTGCACTCCATTGCGTTTGTGTTTCAATAGTGACAGAAATTTCACACAATTTCTTACAGTTTTCATAGACCAAGAGCCACAGGTACGTTAGCCAATGCCCTTCCCTTATTTTCACTTAATATGTGTGCTGAGCATCTTTATCCAAATCTAGCTCCAAAGAAACCAGTTTCCTTCAGCTATTCCACCAAAGAGGTTTGCTATCTAAGTCTAAAACTGTCATATTCTACAATTCTGTATTTGTTTTTTAAGACTGTTGTAACAAAGAAGCACAAACTAGTGGCTCAAATGCAGAAATATGTTGCCTTAGAGTTCTAGAGGTTAGAAGTGTGAAATCAAGGTGTTGGCAGGGTTGGCTTTTTCTGAGGGCTTCAAGGGAAGGATCCGTTTCCCACCAATGTCTTTGGGTTGTATATGTCCTTCTTCTCAGGGTGTCTCTTCACATTGTTTTCCATTTTGCATATCCCTGTGTCCACATTTTCTGTTTTTATAAGAAAACTAGTCATATTGGGTATAGAACACACTCTAATTATCATACTTTAACCTGATTACCTCTGTAAAAATGCTATCTTCCAAATAAAGTTACATTCTAAGCTACTAAAGGTTTGCACTTCATATAAATTTGTAGGGGACACAATTCAGTTTATAACAGACTCATTAGTAGGAATATGCCTTGTTTGTTAGCAAGTTTATTGTATGAGTTGAATTAGAATGAAGAATACAGTCAGTCTCAATCTTTCATCTAAGGGCCATTTCTTCATTGTTTTCACTCTCTTACTCTGTCATCTTCCATTCTACCAAACCCACCAAACTTTAGTTCTTTCTATGCGAATTATCTTTACTTGGCTCTTCCCATTTCCTCTTCTAACTCCTTAGGGAAGGCCCTTGTTATACTGTAGTGGACAATATTGCTTGCTTACCATAAAACTGTTCTCCCCAAAAGGTTCTTCCTTGTTTTGACAATTTGCCTTAAAAATGCCAGATGAATGCTTCCCTTTATTTCAGTCTTTTTTTTTAATACCTAGAAATGAGATTTCTCCACATTAGAACTATTGACATTTTGGACCAGATAATGCTTTGTTGTGGAGAGATGCCCTGTGCATTTTAGTATGTTTTACCAGCATCCTTGGCCTCTATGCACCTTGATGCCAGTAGCATGTTTTTAGTTGTGAAAAAAGTATCTCTAGACATGATGTGTTCCTGGGTTGGAAGGGATGGCAGAATCACTGCTGTTTGAAAGTCAATGAGCTATTGAGTTAGAGTATGGACACCTGACATGGTCTAGGAGACCGGAAGGGATGTTAATGGAGGAGTTTCTAGAAAAAGCATACATCTTTATTGAAAAGAACCTCATGAGAGGTAAGGTCTCTTGATTTGTTCTAGAAGAGGTTGTGTTGGCCTAGAACTACCACAGCCATTCTGCCATTCTGAGGAGAGAGACAGCCATCATACCGAGGATGGCAGACCGGGAAAATAGAAACATTTGTGTCCTTGATGACATTATCAAGCAACTGAAGTAACCCAGTAACTGTCCTATATCTAGACTTCTTATTACAGGAGATGATAGATACTCTTATTGTTTAAGCCAAACTGAATTTTCATATTCTACTAGTTGCAGCCAAAAAAGCATTCTAAATGACATCTATCCTAAGAGGGTGGTTGCTTTTTAAATTTGTCTACATGTTTAAGTTAAAACTGTATTTTTAGCCATTTTTGCACAAAGATTTAGCAACATATACTATTTGTATTTATTTTCTGGAATTTAGAATTGGTGATGGATTTCTTCTTACCTATCCAAAATTTTACCCTTTGAACAAGAGCAAACATGGTCTTGATGGTGAGCTTCAGGATGATTACAGTCCACCTGATGCCCTTAGCAAAGTTTAACTGTCATAAATAGAAGTAAAACTCTGGGCCTTAGTATTATCGTATGGTATATTAATCACAGGAGGTACTCCAGTTATAGACAAATCAAACTTCTAAAGTGTGGCTTTAACTAATTGTCTTCATTTTGTAACATCTCTGCAGCATTCAACACTGTTGATCATTTCCTCCCTCAGAAACTCATTCCCAAATTTCATGATCTTGTGTTATTTTGGTTGTTTTCTTACATATCTCATCATTTTTTTCTGCCTCCTTTGTTGTCTTTTCTTCATCCTTTGGAATAAAGGGATTTAGGAGAAAGATAACGTGTTTTGGAGTCAGTCATATATATTATTGTTTAATACTCTATAAAATAATCTATATTATTATTTTAAAGTGTATATAATGGTGCTAATTTTGCTGCAGTCTGTAAAATGGGGAAACTTTTTATCAGCCTACATGTGTTTTGTGTGGAAAGAATGGGTCAATTTATAGTAGATTGTTGGCACTCAAGAAATATTTTCCTTCCTAACATTTTCATAACTTTGGATAGTCCCCAAGTCAATGTTTGCAGCCTACGTTTTCAATAAATATTGCTCAATAAAAATTAATAACATCTTAAAGCTTCAAATTCATGTTAGTATGGGTCTTAAAGATGTTCTGTCACTCTCTCTTTGATGCCTTCTCAATGCCCTACAAGACATCTCTATTAGATTTTCTAATCATCACATGTTAAAATAAACATTGCTAAACAAACTCAGAAACACTTTGTTTTCTAATTCTGTGATTTAAAAACACTTATACTTACTCGAAACACTTTGTTTTCTAATTCTGTAATTAAAAAAATGGAATAACTCACGCAGCCACATAAACTTGTGAATTGTAAGTACATATTGCACCTAAGCAATGTCACTCTCGTGAACCTGAGTCCATATTTCACCACTTATTGTGGCTGAGTCAGCTAAGCTCTCTGAGCCCATTTGTACATATATAAGTGTAGTTATGAGGCAGAGAAATAATATATATATCAAGTGAATGACACACTTACTGGGGCCTTAATAAATGACAAATAGCACTGCTTTATTGTTAACAACAAGGTTAACAGTTTTATATAGAATAGTTGTGTTTGTCATCTAAAAGCTGGTATAATTAAGTTACATTTAAAAAACATCAAGGCAGGGAGGTAAATGGAGAAAGAATAAGAAACATTAATATTAAATATATGTGCAAGAATATGTGCTAGTTATTCATTATGTACTTATCGTGTGTGAGGAACAATCTAAACCTTCAAGTGTAGTGTATTGAAGCCTGTGTGGGCTGTACTAAATTGGAAGAACACACCAAGCTATGACACTTACTAGTTATGCAACCTCAGGTATATCATTTAGTCTTTGTAAGTCTTAGCACATTCTTCAGAAAAATTGGATAATATCACTGACCTCACTTCATATGGTCATGATTAATATACTAAAAGGACAAAGGTTTTTGCATGAGCAACAGAGACTCACTTTTAGCTAAATGGTATTCTGTCTGGGATTCAGAGATTTCCCAAAACTATGTTATGATAGAAAGCCCAAACACTTGCTATTGCCCATATCATCAGTAAGATGGTCATCATAACATATCTCAGGGCCATCCATGTAAGCCCAGACAGGAGAATCCTAAAATACCAATGGAATAGTAGAAAACACTCATCACTATATGCTTAACACTAGATCTAGGGGTTTGGGGTAGTATATGTACATTCAAGATAATTCATAGATTTTCTGGGAAAATCTTAAGTCCCCTAAAAGCTGATTCTTCTTCCTAAAAAAGTGAGCTCAGTTCGGCTGGAGTGAAACCCCACATGCCCCCTACCTTTGTTATCACTCACTGACATTAGTGCTAATTTAGTTTGATATATCCTGCTGTAGCACTTGTCAAGAATTTTGATGTCTTTTGATACTTCCCAGTATAACAAGTTTCACTCAAGTGGGTGAACTCTTGTCCTGTGAATTTTGTGTCAACTTTTCTACATTTAGTACAGAAATTAGAAAGATTGGAGAACTACTTGTCCAGTCTGAAGTTGGATGTTCCCTAGGAAGTGAGGCCACCATCTGGAGCTGAGAGTTTCAGCCTAACTACTGATTCTCCACAAACAACATCTACTGACATGTACAGGGCTTCAAGAAATTTTTAAGTCAAGAAGGTAGTATGGTCCACTTCCATAAAGTGCTAGGCTGAATCTTAGAAGACCACATCTTTTGTTTGAACAAGCAAGAGAATGACATGGTGTTTTTGCTGCTGCAGCCCGCATTGCATTTGGAGTGAACCTTTAGATGATTTGCCAGGAGGAAAACTTCACCCTGAGGTGCAAAAAAAGAGTTTCTGGAGGGAGTGAGATTTGTTTGAACCTGTATACTGATTGATTTCTCTAATGGCATTGAAGGTGGAGGCATTGGTGGACAGCAGGGAGTGGGCTAATAAAAAAGACTGCCTTTCTTGTGCATGTGAAAGCCTGTCACTTAGGGGCAGGTGCCTAATTATTTCTGTTTCACGCATGGGTGCCCTGTTTGCTAAAGGTGTTGTGAAAAGTTGCCAAGAGATAAATTCAACTGTTTATGAGAATCATTATGGGGTTCAGTGTTTATTTCCCTGGCACCCTCCAAGATCTATAACTTGGAGATGAACAGCTGTTTTCTGGTGCTTGTAAATAGGACTATTTAAATGTCTTAAACACATTGTTTAAAAAATGTACACAAAATAGGATGCCTTTCTAGCATTGGGGAAGCTATAAGAAGAAGGAAAGGAAACTTTATCATTTGACTACTGCTAACATTTATTGTGTGACTGGGATAGTGTTACATTCCCTCAGTGCTGGTTATAATTAAGTAGGCGGTCCCTATAGACCAACTCAGAAGTGCTTTTCCTTTTCAGGTTTCAGCTAGTGCCTTCCTTAAATGGGAGTTGGAAAAGCAAAATAAGACCTTTGAAGCCACACAATGTCTGGTCTGTTTTGGCTAACTTCATTGTAATATGACTGACATTATAACAGGTAGCAGGATAATTCACGTCAGAAACAGTACAATTCCATGTTTTATTTATAACAAGGAACCGAATGTGCATTGCTGTAATTCTGGGCAACCACTTCCTCACTGACTAGAGAAAGTGAAGACTCGGTCAATTGTTGACCTGAAAGCATCAAAATGGCTATTGTGCAGGACCAGGTTATCAAAGTAATATTTTAAAACCTGAGCCTTTTAACTCAAAAGGGCAAGCTAAGAAGTTCTTCTTTTCCTTTACCTAAGATCTTAGCAGTCTGTCTCGTGGCTTCTAAAATGACATCCAGCTTGGTTCTCCAACATGTGTGCAAATGGAACCTGAAGCTTAGTAATCATCAGGGTAGGGGTAGGGAAATTATGGCTCACCTACTAAGCATGCATCTATGTTTAGCTGAGAAACCACTGATCTCCCATTTTCTTTGGAGAGGAGTATTTCTTTGACTCTTTGATCAGTTGTGAAGATAAGGAAAGAAAAGAAAAAGACTGGTTGAGTGTGGTGGCTCATGCCTGTAATCTCAGCACTTTGAAAAGTCAAACTGGGCAAATCGCTTGACATCAGGAGTTTCAGATCAAATTGGGCAAAGTGGTGAAACCTCTTCTGTATTAAAAATATACTTCTTTTCATATGCCCTCAACTCTTACAACATTCATATACACCATAAAAATTAGTTGGGCCTGGTGGCATGTGCCTATGGTCCCAGCTACTCCTCGGGAGGCTGAAGAAGAAGGATCACATGAGCCTGGGAGGTTGAGGCTGCAGTAAGCCATGATCATAACATCGTATTCCAGCCTGGGTGACAAAGACCATGTTTCAGAAAAAGAAAGAAAGAAAGCAGAAGTCAGGATTGCCACATTTTTTAGTATAAAGAAAAGGATTGTTAGAACTTCCCTGTGGATTTGGGACTAAAAGTTTACAGGTTCAATTACCTTGCTAAAAAACTTGCTTACTCTCCTGAGGTTTGCCACCATGCCCCTCCTTTAGGAGATGAAGAGTTTCAGCTTTGACTTATTTAGCTGGGATATAACCAACTCTATATGGCTGTCACTCTTGAAGATTCTCAACACATTCTAAGGGCATCACACTACCTTGTGTCCAGAACTGTTTTACAGTACCTGAAGGAAAATTTTCTTGATGAAAGTAACAGTTTTTCAGGCCTCTGCATCCAGACCCATTTCAAGCCAATGTCCAAGACTGCAAAATGCCAAATGTCAGACTGATGATGCATTGTGCTAAGACCTAACTAACTCTTTGATTCAAAAGGATGAGTTTAAAAGAAAGAAACCAAGGGAAACCACCATTTCCTCAAATCTAATTGAAGGTTGAGAGGGATCAAGGAAAATTTCAATAGCTTGGAAGTTAGCCCCCAGGAAAACAAATGAAAAGGGCCTGGAAGAAAGAAAGGAAGTCTTGCTGATTAGCTTTCCCTGTGGAGAACTTCTCTGCCACTTGGCTTCCTTTGATGAGATTACAGACTTCTGAAACTGGTTCCCACCAGGAAGGTAGACATGCTGAAAGAACATCCTTCCACGTAGGCAGGGAACACATTCTTTGTCCTTGGGAAGGTATACTATTTTGCTCTCTGAAATGACATGATCATGGTTTCAGCCCTGAGACCAGAGCTATGCTGCAGAAGATTCTGAACCAATCTAGTCTAAGAATGAAGTTTAGGTTTATCTTGGGGAAGCTGTAATAATTTCAGATAGTTAAAATTACTGTATTTTTATCTTCATAAAATTCTTCAACATGATACAGAGACTAATGATTTTCTTACATTGTTTGTTCTTGAGGTTGTTCCAGTTGTATTTCTCCATGGATCCCCCCTTCCCATTTGCCCACCCCAACTGGGTGAAAGATACAAGCTAACTCTGTGTTGATTTGGATACCATAACCTAACTAATAATTACTGCCACCTCTTCTTTTCATCTGCCCTCAACTCTAACAACATTCATATATACCAATTCATACTTTTATGATTGAAGATACTTAGAGTTGAACAAGACTTCAGTTTTCAACTTTCCAGCCTAAGGAGAAAGCTCCATTCCTGACTGACAATCACTTAAATCTTATTTAAAACCCTCAGTGTCAGGGGACATTCTTGGTTGACCTTAAACCTGTTTTGGTATATTCTGTCTTTTTATTCGCCATCCTCTACTGATACCCTGTCCTCATTTCTCCATTTATCCCAACCTTAAACATCATTCAAGGCCCAATTTAAATTCTGTCATTTCCTTAGACTAAAGTCAATCATGTAAGCACATAAATTCAGTAGTTATACAATCTTAATCAGTTAAAACCAGACATAAATGTAGAGATCTTCTAGTACAGTCTCCTCATTTTATAGATGTGGGAACTGAAGATAAAGGAGGTCTCTGATAAGAAAGCAGGACTTATTCTACATTTTGATAACCTCTCTAATGCAGTCTTATACAATATATTTGTTTAATACTGCAAATATATCTGATTACCACAATTGCAAGCTCTGGAAGGCAAGGATTGTTATTTTTGTGTCTATACTTTACATGGTAGTTTATATATACAAAGTTGTTCTAAGTGCTGCCCATTAGAACTTTCTGTGGTGGAGTAAATTTTTTACATTCTGTGCTGTCCAGGATATTAATCACTAGCCAAATACAGGTGTCGAGCATTTGAAATGTGGTTAGTACAACAAAGGAATTGGATTGTTTAAGTTATTTCATTTTATTTACCTTACTCAACTACCTTTAAATTATTTAAATTTAAATAGCCATATATTGCTAGCAATTACTATATTGAATAGTGCAGTTTTCATTCATTTCTTGATTCACGTCAACTTGGTAAAAGTTTGAGTACATTTGTTGATTTTTAAAATACTTTTTGACAGTATAATAGAGGTCTACAGATGAAAGGGGCAAAATCTCATCACCTTAATTAATAATGAGAGCACTGGTTCAAGGTCACATGGCTAATTAGGAACAAAACTGGCACCAGGGCCCAAGCCTGACTATAGCTAAGTTGTATTTTTGTTTGTCATAATGCCTCAGGGGAAGTGGGAGGATGAATCAGATAGTAAGTGGAAAGGAAAACCAAACAAAAACTATATATATATACTTTTATGTACACACACACACACACACACACACACACACACACACACATACACATTCTCATTTCTACAATTCTCATTCATCCTCTTTCTCTGCATAGATAAGAGAACTGTAGAAATCATACAGAAGAAAGAAGAAAAGAAACATAGAATCATTCTAAATGCCCATCAGTGGTAGACTGAATAAAGAAAATGTGGTACCTATACAACATGGAATACTATGCAGCCATAAAAAAGGTAAGATCACGTCCTTTGCAGCTGGGGGACATTATTATAAATAAACTAACCCAGAAACAGAAAACCAAATACTGCTTGTTTTCGCTTACAAGTGAGAGCTAAACTACGAGAATGTATGGACACAAAGAAGGAAACAACAGGCACCAGGGCCTACTTGAGGATGGAGGGTGACAGGAGGGTGAGAATTAGGAAAATTACCTGTCAGGTATTATGCTTGTTACCTGGATTATTAAATAATCAGTACACCAAACCCCTGTGATATGCAGTATCATGCTGCACAAGTACTTCTGAAACTAAAAATAAACCTGCATATGTACCCCTAAAACTAAAATAAAAGTTAAGAATAACTTTAAAAAGAGAAAGAAACCTAAGCAAAAATAGAGAAATTTGTCAATACAAGAGAATGAAGATGAAGAAAGGAAAAAAAAAATCTCTGCATTCATCCATGAGCCCGTGTGTAAATAAAGAATTCCCTTTTAGAGGCAAAACAATTTACTGTAATAAATCAGGGACTATTGCATAGGTGTAGTAAAGGATCACACAATGAAGAGAGCTTTGTAGTTACTGAACCATGACAAAGTCTTCATACTAATGAATTACATTCCTCAAAAACCTTTGTCAAATCAGTCAAAGAACTCTCTCCGAATGAGCATGGAATGTTAACATCTGGTTCACCAAATAGAGATAACAGTTTCATCTGACCCAAAGCCTTAGTTAGTCAGGCCTTTATCCCTCCCTGTTGTCGGCTGATCCCACTTTATCCTTCCTTTTGCTTTGCAGCTGCTCAGTGAAGGAGAGAGTTCATTGAAGAGTATTGAATTCGGTGACGTGTAAGAGATCCGGGAAGTAGAGTGCCAGTCAGTGGAAGTGAATGCTTTTTGGAAGACTAAAAAAGGCTCCAGATGCTCCTTTTCCATACAGGGTCCTGATAATCTTAACAGCTTCAACAACCTCCCAAGAGAAATAATTCCTGTATAGACTATTGCATATCATTAAATAAGAGAAGCAACTAGTTTTCAAAAGCTCAGTGGTGTTCAAAACGGGTTGCTACTTTGTTTATTTCATGGTATTTTGTGTTTCATAGAAAGAAGGAAAAACTAAAGTCAGTAATATCATTATTGATAATACATATTTTGTCTCTTTGTATATTTTTCCATTTTGTCTGGTAAGTAAAATGAAACTGAAATTTTCTCAAAGTGTATGGGTAATTATTTTCTTACTAATTTGATGGATTTTTCAGTTAAATCATAGGCACAGCAAGCTTTTCTTTTCTGTCTCAAATGCTACTTTATCTGTTGACATGGCATCATTCTCAAAGTCACAGGCACAAGTTAGGATTTATTTGTTTAGGATTGTAAGGTGAGGGGTCAATTATCAGTCCCTTCCAAATCTCAGGATGTCTCTCTTCCTCCTACTCACCTTCTTCTTCTGGGTTTCCCTATTTCATATGAATACTACCACCCTTGCTGACAACTGCATTAGATGTGTGTGTGTTATTCTGGTTGAGTCCTACCACTAGATGATTACTTCATGAAGCTGGTTGTCTTTCCACAGTGTCTCCTATGTGTCTCTCCCTTCTTTTTGACTGCTGCCCTCAACCACAGTGTTGTTAAGTTTTCTATTTTCCTATTACTGGCACAAGTCTTAATTCTGAAGATCAGAACTAATTGTATTATTCTATAGTTCACAAACTTTCTGTGGTGTAAAGTAACTACAAGTAAGGAAAGGAGAAAAAGAAGGAGAAGAAGAGAAGGTGAAGAAAGAAGAAGAGTAGGAGGAAAAGAAAGGAGTAGGAGGAGAAGGAAGAACTGGAGTGGAAGAGAATAGAAGGTAAATAAACTTTATACAAGAATTGAGCATAAAGTACTGGTGGTAATTCAAATCAATGCATAAAGTATAATTCATGCAATAGTTGTGAATATTATGCTGAAAAATAACTTTCAGATTAATTAGAATGTTAAATGTAAAAAAGTTCTTAAAAATACTTGAGAAATGTCTGAAATTATGACATAATATTAAAATTTAAAAGGTCTAAGTAAACAAAGCAAAATAATAAAGGATAATGTAAAAGATTAAACATAACATAAACATTAAAAATCAAACCACAAAATGTGTGTGATCAAAATTCAAAAACAAAGAGCCATCTAGGAAAATATATTTCCAAGGTAAATGGTGTACAAAGTGGGAATGTCTGTAAAATACAAAAATCTCTTACAAATCAGCAGAGAAAGGAAGAGTCCAATAGAAAAATTGACACACATTATGGAAAGGGAATTCATAAAGAGTGACCTATAACATAAAAGTCACAGATCTACTGCATTTTTTCCCTCTATGTGTTCTTCACTGTTTCTGCTTATAAAATCCATTCCCCTTTCAAGATTATATTTTTCTAGTTTATATTTTGTTTTGACTTTAATATTTTAATTCACTCAGCATTTGTTTAAATGTATGCTTCTACATTAGAGTCCATTCAATGGTAGACTTTTTCCTTCTTCCTAGATTGTAAACTCCTGAGGGCAGGAACAATGTGCTACTTATTTTCTTAGACTCTGCAGCGTGTAGCAAGTGTATGGGACACAATCCTCAGGTCAAAAGAGGTACAGAGAGATAATCAGAGAAGTTTTGAGAGAGGAGTTATCTTTTGAGGTTAGTCTGGTAAGTCTAAAGTATTTTCAAGATTCTGTTTTTCTTTTTTTCCTTTTGTGTGTCTCCTTTGGCTTGAATGTGGCTTAGAGGCAAAGAAATATGACATAGCAAAAGAGTTCTGAAGACAGATGAAAATTTACATTCTGACCCTATCGATCCCTTATGCCCCTCTGAGTCTGTATTCTTTATCTATAAAATAGATATCACTGCTTACGAGGTTTTTGGTAAGAAAAAAAATTCATGCTTATAAAGTGACAAAATATTGAATCCATTTCCTCATTACTGCTTAATTTTTCTGCTTTTCTTCATTTTTTACCCTTGGCCTCTTTTTTAGTGAAGTAGAAATGTGGCAATATGTGTGAAAATATCTTGCAACTGGGATGCTTTTGAATATCATAAAGCACTATTAATTTAAATTTTGGATATTTAAATATAAATTGTTTTCTGTGCTTTCCTTAACAATAAATTGAATGGAAATAATGTTTGGGTATAATGATTCACCATAGGTCCACAGAGGTAAGGAAATGGAGAAAAGCTAACTGTGAAAGACAGGTAATTAAAAACGATTGTAATGCATTTGAATTGTGTAATAGAAGTGGCATGAACTTTGGGGACAGATAGATATGAGTTTGTGTCTCAACTTTGCCACCTACTCTGCACAACCTTGGACAAATTACTCACCCTCATCAAGACCCAGTTTCTCCACCTGTCAAGCTGGGATTCATAACATTCTCAAGCCAGGGGTGTTATAAGATCAATGAGATAAATAAATAAAAGCATATGATAAATAGACATTAGGAAAATATTTTCTTTCTGATTCTTTTCTTTCATCTTAGAATAGACAACCAGACTGATTAGTAATAATATCTTTGGATATTTAGGTGTTTGACATGAATATGATTTCTTAAATGCCCAACCAACTACCAGTGAGTGACTTAGGTCCCAGAGAGAACAGATTGTTCTTTAAAACACATTCAACTTGATCTTCATGTTTACAAAAGGATTTTTGGATTCATGCATGTCTTTTGGCACATGGTTCAAATCTCCAGGCGTATTCAGCTAATCATCTCAGTTTGTCTTGCAGGCACACAGCCACTGTTTGGCTCTTGTGAAGACTGAAAACATTGTTTACTAATTTCTTTGTTTTAGGGCCGGTTATCATTAGTTGTTATCAGTGCCTGCTTTGTAAATTTTGTGAGCTGTAAAATCAAGTACTATATATTCCTGGGATGTTTTTTCCCACTGAGAGTATTTAAGTTAAATGTTTTTTTAATAGTCTGGGAGGGCAGATGCTGGCAATAAAACAATTTGAAATTTTAAAAATAAGTAGCACATTTATAGCAATTATATGTGAATGTTATTAGTGATTAAATATAGTAATACAAAATAATACATCTAGGGTAAAAAAATACTAATCATTATAAGCCAGCAATTTTTAGTTCTTTTTGTTTTTTAATAAAAAATGCTGTATTTAGGGAGAAACAAGGCATTATCAACTACATTTTTGTCAGTCTGATTGGTGCATAGTGAAGTGCTTGCATTGCTACCTCGTCACTAACATTGTTAGTTAAAGAATCTGATTCCAGTCTCTTTTACATTCTCTTTAGATGTGGCCTGGAATGAAAAGAGGCAATACTTCTTTTCTTCAATAATAAAACACTCTCCACATATTATTTTCCCTTCTTTCCTAGGCCGTGGAGATACAGGTTTGCTGTTTCCTTTACCTATATGTCCTGGTCATAACTTTATCTGTCCAGGAAGAGTTTAATGATTAGCCTTAGGTGGTTTTTTATTTTTTCTGTTAGGGAAAAAATATAATGTTTGTGAGTATACAATGGTCATTTATGTGCTTTATAGAAATTTCATTTAATTACCTAAATGGTATGGGTGTGATTTTCCTCAGTTCAGAGCTTAGAAAAAAGGAGGCTCAGAAAGTTTCATAAATTTTTTTACATTCTTATTGTATTAGTAAGTGAGCTGAAATTATAACCTGGGTCTGTTATAAATTCTTTCCAAGCTGGTAGGGTATTGAAGTTTTACATTGATTTGCTAGAGTTCTTACATGGCTATTTTTACTGATTAAAAGATTATGTAAGGATAATGATTCATTCTTGGAATAGGGACTAGGGGTGGAAGATCAGGCTTTTAATGGGGAGAGATGAAGAACTTGGGTAACAAGCTTTTCAAATGTCTGTCATATAACCAGGTGAAATTGAATATCTGGGACTTAATTGCCAGAAAGAGTGACTAGGAGTGGAGATAGAAATTTGGGAACCTATAAAAATAGTTGCACAGCACTTGCATTTTGGCCTTTTGTTTTTTTGGCTTTTTCCCCCATTCTCGGAGTGGTGGTGGGGTTCTGGAATTAAGAGAGGACTAATTTGACATGTGGGAGATTCTGCTCTAAAGAATACAGATGTAGCTATGACAGCAAAGATGCCATGCCATTAGTGGGTAGAAGTCAGGTCATGTTCCTCAAGATTATCTAAACCAGAAATTATCAAGCTTTGGTGTGTGTCAGAATCACCTGAAGAGTTAATAGAGAATAGAGACCCAGATGGGTAAAATCTGGACCTCTGTGTGTGTATGTGTGTGTGTGTGTTTACCAAGATCTAGAAAAGATTCTGATAGATCCCAAAATTTGAGAAACACTAGGCTAAACCATATTTTGAAAGTTTTATCTCATAGCTAAGTAATGACTATGCTATAATTATATGCCCTTTTATATAACTTAGGAAAATCTGCTAATTCAAAACTTGAATTAAATTTTTTAAATGTTTTTTACAATTACTTGAGGCTGACGAATACATTCACACAATGAAATATTTCTAAAATGATTCTATCTTGATTCTTCTAGTGAGGTGAGGATTAGCACATCCAGGACATCTAGGAAATTCTCCTCACGGTCGGCTTTTCCTGTGGGAAACAGGGTGAGGAAAAGGAAATGAGTCCCAATCCTCCCTAGAGGGAAAACTTATGCATATTTTGGAATCAGAGGGTCAGATGCCAATTTAATCTGTGGTCAGGAAGTATATACCTGTTAGCTACATGTTTTTTTGAAATAGGCTGTACTTGGCCAGATTACAAAAAACACTGTTGTTATGCCATCAAAAAGAGAAGCTGACTTACATGTGAATAACACTTATTAAGGGGGATTTTAGGAAGCTGAACACTTGAGAAAAGCAAGCAACAGTGAAAAGAATATCTCTGCTTATCTTTGTACAAGCCAACAATTATCCTCCCACTCCCCCAAACTGGGCTAGGATTAGATAAGGCAATCAGTTGTAATAGAGTTGATATCTGGGAAGGGGAAGTTTGAGTCATTCAGAGATAAACCTCTTATTATGGTTTCTTTTCCTTGATCATCTTTATCCTTCCACCCCACCCCTACCTTTATGCATAGTGGTCACTGGTGGGGTGAGGAAGGAATGACTTTGGAAGTGCTCCTTAACTAAGCTTTTGTGTGCATTGTCTGAGGCTCACAGCATTCTTATCAGCAGGCTTTCCTGCCCTGTCATTAGGCCTAGTGGCAAAAGAGGCTCATTCTCATGAACTGACCCATGCTGCGAGCAGGTCACCTCAGATGGAGGCTTGCTGCTTTGTTCAGAGGCTTCTGAGATTCCCAGATGTTGTAGCAAGATGCAAATATGAAGAAAGGCTTTCATTGCTCCCCTGTTCAAAATGGGATTCCATCTGATGACCAAATGCACGGTTTCAGAGGGGCATGGTGGAGTCTTACCTTCTACAATTGAAATTGCAAAAAGAGTCTCTTTGTGAGAGCAATAGTTAATTCTCTCTGAATGTTACTACAGTTTAGAGAGAATAAGTATTTTTCCCTCTCCTTTATATTTCCCCTTCACTTATGCTTAAAAACAGGTAATTGGAGCAGGGCTTCGAAGTGTAATCTTGCCCAAAGGCTAAGCTTGCCACCTAATGACACAGGGTTGTTCCCTTCCTTATTGAGGCAGTCTTGCACTCATTATCTCTAAATTAGTTCCCCTTTCTCCTTTGGTTTATTATTCATCCACGTCCTCCTTTTTCATTTGGATTTTTCCAAGTGAACCATGACAAACTGTGTCTTTGTGAGGTGTATGTCTGTGCAACAGTGCATCTGTGTGAGTGAGTGTGCTGCCTACCCGCGCCCCTCGTTTACATTAAGTGTTTATTTAAGCCAAGGCACTGGAAAATGGACAAAAGTCTTCGGCGTTGATTGCCTCATACTGATCCCACGCCAATCCAAGGAGGAATCTAACTGAAAAGTAGAAGGAGCTGTGAGATTGAGTTGCAGGCCTTCCCTTGTCAAGGCCAGTTGCAAGCAGCTCAAACTCCGAGAAAAGAGAGGAAACTAGTTTTTGAATGAAAACTGAGCGTATTTGTGTGAAAGCATAATCAAAACTTTAGCATCCTGTTCCATTGAAAGTTTTCTGTGCCATTCATGTGATATTGTATCCAATTGGACTTATAAAATGAGGTAAAAAGAAAATACTGAAGTAGCTTTCTTTGTTCAGACCTGGGTCAGAATCCCTGGTACCCTACTATTGCTTAGTCCTTCTGAGTCTTGGTTTCTTCATATGAAGTAAAAATAATATCAACTTTACAGGTATGTGGTGAGGATGAAAGGAAATATTTAAAGTACTTAATGCAGCGCCCCTTACAATTTAGATAAATTATATTTTAAAATGGCCGCAGTTCTTGATTCCCTTATAATAAACTAAATCAAAGCTTGGAAGGTTTTGACTTAATAGCTTGAAAATATGAGTTCACATCTTTTTTCTGTCTGGGACCATTTCTTTCCTTAGCTTGAAAGGGTACCTGGCATTTTCACTGCATACCTAGCCCTCTGCTGGACAGAGTTTATACTTTTACACACTCTGCAAAGGCATATTGTTATTCCCGTCTTACAGATGAGAAAATGGAGGCTCAGAGAGGTTGAGTAAGTTGCTCAAAATTTCAAAGGAAGTGGTGAAGCAGATATACAAATAAAGGTTTGTCAAGTCTCAAAAGTGTATAATACAATTAAGAATTATGGTATACCTTATTCACCTATGTCTGGTTTGAGATAGTTATTTCCTCAGATACTGTGTAATAAAATCTTCTGATTCAGAAGGTTAGTAGACTTATTAGTACAAGAGTTAGCAACTTTGCCTCACTGCTTAATTCCTAGAGTATATATGTAATATGTATATTAAATATATCAAACTTATTCTTGATATTATTGGATAGATTCAAGTACTTCCTGTTTACCAAGATGATTTTCTCTAGATGACTCTTTCACACTGCAATGTTTTTTAATACTTGTGCAAACTCAGCAATGGCTGATAGTTATTTCTATGAAGTAGGTGAGATTTACCTCTTGTAAATCACATTCTTTTCTCTCTTCTTTATTTTATCTTAGCATCCCAAAGGTTATCATTTCCTCTTGCCTTTGCCATATTACAGCTCAAATTTCCTTTCTCTTCATTCACCTATGGGTGCCTCAGTGTTCTTCTGACTCTGTAGGACTGACAGACCTGTGTTGCTGGTTATGCTCTATTACTTTTTGGCATTATCCTCATCCTTATCTTTCAAAAGCACTTCTTCCTCTACCTTTTATCTTTCTTCCATATGACCAGAGTTAGCAGAGAGGGAATGCAATAGAGTAGTATCTGGGCATAGGGTTAGACATAAAGATTCCATTTCTAGCTGGGTGGCCTTGGTAAGTAATTCAACATCTCCATGCCTCATTTTCTCACCAATAAAAACAATCCACTTGTAACTTCCAATGATTCTTTCTTTGCCAGAGCTCAAAAGGCCATTTTTGTGCCATGAACCCCATCAGATGTACAATCTCTTATTCAAAGAGAGAGTTGATAGCAATTGTAATATATATATAAAGCATTTTCTATTCATGAGATTAGTGGGCAGACATCATTATCACCTGCTCCTTCGAAGACAGTGACTTGGGCCAGGTCACCTGGCTAGTCAGTAGCAGAACCAGGGGCTGAATATGATCTTCTCCATTTCTCCATTCTGAATCTTACGTTCTTTGCTCTATACCTCAGCAGAGTAAGGTCAACTGGCTGAGGCATGAAAAGAGAAAGATCAAAAGGTTTTTTGGATGTGTCTCTATGTGAACTGTGCTGGGGGAGTGAATTGGTAGTTTGGGACTGTGTATAGAAAATTTAATGATAGAAATGATAGTATGGATTTTTCAAAAAGAGAAAAAACTTCCTAATTAATTATTGTTTCATGCCTACAGTTTCCCTTAAACATCTGTAGGACAACATCACAGAAAGACAGTGTGCTGGGAGTGAAACCAAAAACTTAATTTCAGCTTGAAATTTCTGAATTTTTCAGTTAAAGAATCTAACATTAAAAATTACAGTGCAAGCAACCACAGCAGCTTAGGGAATTTTCTGTGTTTTCTGGAAGGTATTGTCCCGAAAATAAAAACTATTCCTTATTTAAAAATCCATTCTAGGGTTTGTTCAAAGATTAACTTATACAGTCCCTTGAGTTACAGGGCTAGGGACTTACTATTTTTTTTTTTCTTGTCAATATTAATAACTTCTTAGATTGATCCTGTCCTGCCCATGGCAGATAAATCTACTTTAAATCTGTCTATTGTGTGCTCAGTAGCTTCTATTCGTCGTAAAAGAGTTCATTCTCCATTAAAAGAACAGTTACATATTCTAGATTCTTTGTGAAAGAGTCAAATATATTTCTCTTTGTTCAAGAGTGATTTGTTAGTTTTGAGTGAAAGGCGAACAGGGAAGTGTTGGGTGGTTTCACGACATGTCACAGAAGTCTAGTGTAATGCATTTGGCTGAACCATTTCTCATTTTAGGCTTAAACCAATATTCATTTTTAAAGGAAATTCAACCCATATGTATCTGCCTCAGTGCCCTTGTTGGCTCCTATTGCTAGGAATCAGGAAATTACTTTAGCTAACATTACAAAAGACCTAAAGATCAAGTGAATTTTAATCTTGGCAAATGTAGCTTCCACTCTGAAAGGTGGAACATAGGTTCCAGGTAATAACAAAAGAAAGATAAACATTATCAGTAAGTGTCTTCCATGATAAGAAGGCCAGAGAAGACTGTGCACATTCTAAGAATTATTGATTGTTTCATTTTTTCCCAAAGACAATGTAATTTGTTCTTTAATGCAGATTAACACCTGTGTAGTTGACAGTACAAATTGTTCAAGCAAATGCAGCTATACATGCTAAAATCTTAGTCTGAAAAGTAATAATACGTTAACATCTTTGATTTTGACTATTTGTGCCTTTCTTTTTTTTTTTTTTAATTTTTTATTGGATTTTAGGTTTTGGGGTACATGAGCAGAGCATGCAAGACAGTTGCGTAGGTACACACATGGCAGTGTGCTTTGCTTTCCTTTTCCCCTTCACCCACATTTGGCATTTTTCCCCAGGCTATCCCTCCCCATCTCCCTCTTCCACTGGCCCTCCCCTTTTCCCCCCAATAGACCCCAATGTTTAGTACTCCCCTTTCTGTGTCCATGTGTTCTCATTTTTCATCACCCGCCTATGAGTGAGAATATGCGGTGTTTCATTTTCTGTTCTTGTGTCAGTTTGCTGAGGATGATGTTCTCCAGATTCATCCATGTCCCTACAAATGACACAAACTCATCATTCTGATTGCTGCATAATATTCCATGATGTATATGTGCCACATTTTTCCAATCCAGTCTATTATCAATGGGCATTTGGGTTGACTCCAGGTCTTTGCTATTGTAAACAGTGCTGCAATGAACATTTGTGTACATGTGTCCTTATAGTAGAACGATTTATAGTCTTTTGGATATATGCCCAGTAATGGGATTGCTGGGTCAAATGGAATTTCTATTTATAAGGCCTTGAGGAATCACCACACTGTCTTCCACAATGGTTGAACTAATTTACACTCCCACCAACAGTGTAAAAGTGTTCCTTTTTCTCCACATCCTCTCCAGCATCTGTTGTCTCCAGATTTTTAATGATCACCATTCTAACTGGCGTGAGATGGTATCTCAATGTGGTTTTGATTTGCATCTCTCTGATGACCAGTGACAATGAGCATTTTTTCATATGATTGTTGGCCTCATATATGTCTTCTTTCGTAAAGTGTCTGTTTATATCCTTTGCCCACTTTTGAATGGGCTTGTTTGTTTTTTTCCTGTAAATCTGTTTGAGTTCTTTGTAAATTCTGGATATCAGCCCTTTGTCAGATGGGTAGACTGCAAAAATTTTTTCCCATTCTGTTGGTTGTCGATCCACTCTAGTTACTGTTTCTTTTGCCGTGCAGAAGCTGTGGAGTTTCATTAGGTCCCATTTGTCTATTTTGGCTTTTGTTGCCAATGCTTTTGGTGTTTTGTTCATGAAGTCCTTGCCGACTCCTATGTCCTGGATAGTTTTGCCTAGATTTCCTTCTAGGGTTTTTATGGTGCCAGGTCTTATGTTTAAGTCTTTAATCCATCTGGAGTTAATTTTAGTGTAAGGTGTCAGGAAGGGGTCCAGTTTCTGCTTTCTGCACATGGCTAGCCAGTTTTCCCAACACCATTTGTTAATCAGGGAATCCTTTCCCCATTGCTTGTTTTTGTCAGGTTTATCAAAGATTGTATAGTTGTAGATATGTTGTGTTGCCTCCAGTGCCTCTGTTTTGTTCCATTGGTCTGTATCTCTGTTTTGGTACCAGTACCATGCTGTTTTGATTACTGTAGCCTTGTAGTATAGTTTGAAATCCAGTAGTGTGATGCCCCCTGCTGTGTTCTTTTTGCTTAGGATTGACTTGGTGATGCGGGCTCTCTTTTGGTTCCATATGAAGTTCATGGTGGTTTTTTCCAGTTCTGTGAAGAAAGTCAATGGTAGCTTGATGGGGATAGTGTTGATTCTGTAAATTAGTTTGGGCAGTATAGCCATTTTCATGATATTAATTCTTCCTAACCATGAACATGGAATGTTTCTCCATCTGTTTGTGTCCTCTCTGATTTCGTTGAGCAGTGGTTTGTAGTTCTCCTTGAAGAGGTCCCTTACGTTCCTTGTGAGTTGTATTCCAAGGTATTTTATTCTTTTTGTAGCAATTGTGAATGGCAGTTCGTTCTCAATTTGGCATTCTTTAAGTCTGTTATTGGTGTAGATGAATGCTTGTGATTTTTGCACATTGATTTTATATCCTGAGACTTTGCTGAAGTTGCTTATCAGTTTCAGGAGTTTTTGGGCTGAGGCGATGGGGTCTTCTAGATATACTATCATGTCATCTGCAAATAGAGACAATTTGGCTTCCACCTTTCCTATTTGAATACCCTGTATTTCTTTTTCTTGCCTGATTGCTCTGGCTAGAACTTCCAGTACTATATTGAATAGGAATGGTAAAAGAGGGCATCCTTGTCTAGTGCCAGATTTCAAAGGGAATACTTCCAGTTTTTGCCCATTCAGTATGATATTGGCTGTTGGTTTGTCATAAATAGCTTTCATTACTTTGAGATACGTTCCATCGATACCAAGTTTGTTGAGGGTTTTTAGCATAATGGGCTGTTGAATTTTGTCAAATGCCTTCTCTGCGTCAATTGAGATAATCATGTGGTTTTTGTTTTTGGTTCTGTTTATGTGGTGAATTACGTTGATAGACTTGCGTATGTTGAACCAGCCTTGCATCCCCGGGATGAATCCTACTTGATCATGATGAATAAGTTTTTTGATTTGCTGTTGCAATCGGCTTGCCAATATTTTATTGAAGATTTTTGCATCTATGTTCATCATGGATATTGGCCTGAAGTTTTCTTTTCTTGTTGGGTCTCTGCCGGGTTTTGGTATCAGAATGATGTTGGTCTTGTAGAATGATTTGGGAAGGATTCCCTCTTTTTGGATTGTTTGAAATAGTTTTAGAAGGAATGGTACCAGCTCCTCTTTGTGTGTCTGGTAGAATTCGGCTGTGAACCCGTCTGGACCTGGGCTTTTTTTGAGTGGTAGGCTCTTAACTGCTGCCTCGACTTCTGACCTTGTTATTGGTCTATTCATAGTTTCAGTTTCCTCCTGGTTTAGGCTTGGGAGGACACAGGAGTCCAGGAATTTATCAATTTCTTCCAGATTTACTAGTTTATGTGCATAGAGTTGTTTGTAATATTCTCTGATGATGGTTTGAATTTCTGTGGAATCTGTGATGATTTCCCCTTTATCATTTTTTATTGCATCTATTTGGTTGTTCTCTCTTTTCTTTTTAATCAATCTGGCTAGTGGTCTGTCTATTTTGTTGATCTTTTCAAAAAACCAGCTCTTGGATTTATTGATTTTTTGAAGGGTTTTTCGTATCTCAATCTCTTTCAGTTCAGCTCTGATCTTAGTTATTTCTTGTCTTCTGCTGGGTTTTGAGTTTTTTTGATCTTGTTCCTCTAGCTCTTTCAATTTTGATGATAGGGTGTCAATTTTGGATCTCTCCATTCTCCTCATATGGGCACTTATTGCTATATACTTTCCTCTAGAGACTGCTTTAAATGTGTCCCAGAGGTTCTGGCATGTTGTGTCTTCGTTCTCATTGGTTTCGAAGAACTTCTTTATTTCTGCCTTCATTTCGTTGTTTACCCAGTCAACATTCAAGAGCCAGTTGTTCAGTTTCCATGAAGCTGTGCGGTTCTGGGTTGGTTTCTGTATTCTGAGTTCTAACTTGATTGCACTATGGTCTGAGAGGCTGTTTGTTATGATTTCAGTTGTTTTGCATTTGTTGAGCAGTGCTTTACTTCCAATTATGTGGTCAATTTTAGAGTAGGTGTGATGTGGTGCTGAGAAGAATGTGTATTCTGTGCATTTGGGGTGGAGAGTTCTGTAAATGTCTATCAGGTTTGCTTGCTCCAGGTCTGAGTTCAAGCCCTGGATATCCTTGTTGATTTTCTGTCTGGTTGATCTGTCTAATATTGACAGTGGAGTGTTAAAGTCTCCCACTATTATTGTGTGGGAGTCTAAGTCTCTTTGTAAGTCATTAAGAACTTGCCTTATGTATCTGGGTGCTCCTGCATTGGGTCCATATATGTTCAGAATCGTTAGCTCTTCTTGTTGTATCAATCCTTTTACCATTATGTAATGGCCTTCTTTGTCTCTTTTGATCTTTGTTGCTTTAACGTCTATTTTTATTTGTGCCTTTCAAAGTAAAAATTATGAATGCATGCTGTTTACCTTGAGGAGGTTTACTGTTTTGGTGTATATTTTTCATACAACACAGGTAAGTTTGCCAGGTGTAGTGGGTCATGCCTGTAATCCCAGCAATTTGGAAGGCCAAGGCAGATAGACTACTTGAGGACAGGAATTCGAGACCAGCCTAGCCAACATGGTGAAACCTCAGCACTACTGAAAATATAAAAAAAAATTTGCCAGGCATGGTGACAGGAGTCTGTAATTCCAGGTATTTGGGAGGCTGAGGCAGGCACATCGTTTGAACCTGGGGAGGCGGAGGTTGCAGTAAGTGGAGATTGCACCACTGTACTCTAGCCTGGGCAATAGAGTGAGACTCTGTCTCAAAAAAAAGAAAAGAAAAGTTTTGGAGAACAAAAGATTATATTTTTATATCATCTTGAAAAACAAACAAAACTACCTTATACTATCTTCTAAATTGATTAATTCAAGGAAAATATGGCTTCACAGAGCATGTGCGCTACTTTTTCTAATTTACTCTAAATATTTGATGCTTGGAACTTCTGTATTTCTCTCTTTAGCTAATTCAGCCAAAGATCTATCTGTGGAAAAACTGTCTTCATATTGACTGTAGTTGGCCTAAATATGGTGGTAAGAATATTGAAAACCGAGCTATTCAGACCCAGAGCTGGACTGACAACTTGGTGCCGAGAGATAGGCACACAGTGTGGTGACTTTCTGGAGGTAACTTCTGGCATTAGTTAAAGCAAGAGTCCTGGACTAGATGAAGTCAGGATGCAATTTGTTTAGTATTATGAGAACTTGAGTATAGAGTGATTAGGTCTTCTTTCTCGTTGGAGCTTAGGCATGGTCGGAAAGCCCACTTGCCCTTTTAAGAAGTCTGCAAGATAGTTTCCTCCTGCCAGGTCCTAGAAGCACCCAAGCAAAAATCACATTGTAGTAAGTCTTTGACCACAGATACTCCTCTAAGCAGTGGTTCTCGAAGTATGGTTTCCCAGCCAGTACCATCAGCTTTACCTAGAAGGGTGTGAAAAATGCACATTTTTGGGTTTCATCCAAGAAACAATCATAAACTCTGGGAGTGGGCATCAACAATCCATTTTTTTTTTTTTTTTTTGAGACGGAGTTTCGCTCTTGTTACCCAGGCTGGAGTGCAATGGTGCGATCTCAGCTCACCGCAACCTCCACCTCCTGGGTTCAGGCAATTCTCCTGCCTCAGCCTCCTGAGGAGCTGGGATTACAGGCACATGCCAGCATGCCCAGCTAATTTTTTGTATTTTTAGTAGAGACGGGGTTTCACCATGTTGACCAGGATGGTCTCGATCTCTTGACCTCGTGATCCACCTGCCTCGGCCTCCCAAAGTGAATAATCCATGTTTTAACAAGCCACCCAAGTAGTTCCAGTGTATGCTGGAGTTTAACAATCATTAGTCTAAAGCAGTTGACATTTTCAGAACTTTGATGTAAAACTCTACAATAGTATACTATAGTTGCTTGAATTTATGCATACTTCTATGAATTTAGGCACATGTTCTATGTGGGCAGTTAGCTATTCACTGCATGTTTTAAAGGGATAATGGCTTATTTTGTCCCTGGGGGTTTCAATCTCTAACTCTCTGGTCAGTATGGTCAGCTCAACCTTCAAACAGTGGTTATCATCTGTGGTTTTAACCTTGCCTAAAAACATTCCTCAGAAGAGTTAAGTTAGATTCAGGTGGCCCAATACGGAAAGGATGCCTGACAATGTCTTTCTAGGAAGTTCTGAAGCAATAGGTCATGTATTTGTGCTACTGCTCCAGTGGTAACCTTTTGGACCCTAATGGAAATTCTGACTCTCTTTGGGTCTGATAAGAAAGGACCCAGATTTCTAGAAGCTGAAAGCCCTTGGGATAAAGCTCCAACCCTTCTCCACTATCAGAATATAGTAATCTTCTAGAAATACTGTTTTAAAAACTTTAAATTCTCCTTTTAGCAAAATTTCACTGAAATTGTATTTGTTTCTGCTTAATAGAATATGGCTTTATACCTTCTGTTTTTGTACATATTCTGTGGATCTGTATATTTATACAAAAGCCACTTATCTAAAAATACACTAAACTATTATTGCTCCTATTCTCGCATCAGAAAGTTACTCCATCCTGACCCCTTATGGACACATATTCTTCAGAGGTCACTCCAGGCAAAGGAAGTTTTTATGGCTATTTGGGCCTTAGTTAAAATCCATATATGGTCATGTGGCTGGGGAGCTGAGGCTGTGCCACCTGTGAGCCCCAGGGATCCCGTTGTTACTTCTAGCTTAGGTGTATCTTCTGTTCCCTGAGCTGCATATTGGCCTCCATTTCAGTTTGTAAGATGAGAGAGATCTTCTTTCAAAAATGTAAGCGCATCAGCCACCAAGTGATACTAGTGTGAGGTAACCATATGATAGAGAAAAACTTCCTGCTGGGAAAGAAGCCAAATCCTACCAGTGGCCAGCTTTGGTAGAATATACTCTGTAGGCATATTTAATTGAAGATGAATATGCTCAGAGTGTCAGATACACAAAGTCATCCAAGTACTTAATGAGCAATTTTCTACCATAACATATGCTCAAAGAATTTAATGTCAGGCATTTATACATTATTTGGGTTGTTTAATTTAATCCTTGCATTAACCTAATGAGGTAGGGAATCTTATGATCCCTTAGTTTGCAAGAGAGTAAACCAAAGATTACAGAGGTTGGGTGACTCATGTCAAAGAATAAGTGGAATGAGAACTGCATTCTAACCTTGCACCATGTATTAGTCTGCTTTCATGCTGCATAACGATGTACGTGAGACTCAGTAAATTACAAAGAAAAACAGGTTTAATGGATTCATAGTTCTATGTGGCTGGGGAGGCTTCACAATCACAGTGGAACGAGAAAGGCACATCTTACATGGTGGCAAGTAAGAGGGAATGAGAGCCGAGTGAAAGGGGAAACCACTTATAAAACCATCAGATCTCATGAGATTTAAATTTGTCCCATCATTCAATTATCTCCCACTGGGTTGTTCCCACAACACTGGGAATTATGGGAGCTACAATTCTAGATGAGATTTGAGTGGAGACATGGTTAACCCATACCAGACCATTCACTTAAAAACCCTGTGCTATTAACCACGGTATCAGCAATTCTCAATCTAACAGGCCACATACTCCCAACTCTTTTAAAACAAATATTTGAGACTCCCTTTATGATCTGGAAATAAAATGTATCAATAATGTCATCTATCTACACACAAAACTTTAAAAGTTGTGCAATGGAATACTGTTCAGCAATAAAAAGGAGCAAACTACTGAAACTCAAAGCAATATGGATACATCTCAAAAGCACTATGTTAAGTAAATTCAAACACAAGAGTGCATTCTTTGTGATTCCATTAGTATGATATTTAAGAGCAGTCAAAATCAATTGATGGGATTAGAAATCAGGCACCAGTTGCCTTTAAGAGTAGAGAAGGGAGAGGACTGACAATAAAGAGGCATAAGGGGAGTAGAATGACATAAATATTCTATATCTTGATGGCGTTTTGACTGTATGATGCACATATTTGTCAAAGTTCATCAAGATGTACACTAAATATTTGCATTTTACTGTTTGTAACTATAATTCATAAAATAAAAATCAATATAAAACTAATTTATAGGAGAAATAAAAGGATTTTAACATAGTATATGTGTTAATGTTTAGGCTGATGTATACTTGAAGACATAATAAAGTAGATACTTGCATCTACTATTAATAAATTTGGTTTTTCAATTTGTAATTTTATATTGTCAAAATATTCTTTTTATATCATATTTTAAAGAAATTATTCACATGTGCATACATAGGGACTCATTTAGAATGAGGCAGCCTCAAATGAAGACAGGTATAACGTATCATATTAGGTTCACCAATACCATGACCACTGTTGTTGATGAATTGATGAACTACTCTTGGAAATGTTCACTAAAATTTTTCTACTTTTTTTTCTCAATTTACACAGTAGTTTTAATTCTGGAAAATTTAATGAATAAACTATGTGAAACATATTTGTATTTATAAATAAAACAGTTGAATTTAGATGTCAGGTAATTATACATTGAGTGTTTATCTGTAAGAATTTCTAGATATTAAAAAAAAAACATGTGAAATGCGGAACACGTCTTCACTATGGAAAAATTTTCTCGTGGCAGTATGTCTTGTATCCCCAGCCCTTGTCCATCAAATGTATGTAGCACTCTGCTGCAATCATTGTGACAACTGCAAACTGCACACATATTGCAAACTCCTCGGGGGAGCAGCACTAGCTGAGCTATGCTTCAGATAATACTATAAATTTAAAGCTTCTTCTCAAGTGCTACCCCTTGTGCTAAGCCTTCTTTAACCTTTCCCAGGCTCATTAACATATCCTTTTCTGTCCTCTTAGAATCTCAAGGATATTTTTATCTTAGAAATTATCACATTATGTTTTATTTTTAGGAATTGTTATTCTAATTGCCTATGTCTCTCCCTAAATTATAAGGTCCTTCAGGCTGGAAATATTTTTAAAACCCAACACAGTTCAGGCATGCATTTGTTGAAAGCATGCATGAATGAATTAAAATAATATTGAATGCTAACATCAAATCTACCAAGTCCACATGATCCACAAAAAAGAACTGATTTTATTTTATTATTTGTTAAACACATACTATTATGTATTATAGTTGGGCTTTTTTAGGATTAGAACAAACCGAGATTGAGAAACAAATAATTATTTTAATGAGAACTCTTTTGAAATGTACTGGCATTAAAAAGGTAAAGGAGGAATATTTTATATAAAGACCTTCTCATTTCCTTTTACTGGATATTAAGATGTGATAAGTGCTTTATCAATTTTTAACCCCAAGGATTCTCAGTATTATGCAACAAACAAACTAAAAATAGGAAGTGGCAAGATTACATAAGGAGATCTATATTTATTTGAGAAAACAGAATGTGATTCTTAAGATACTGCTTGGTGTCACCAATGGGAAAGTCTCACACAGGCCATTATGCCCAGAAGGGAAGCTTTATTACCTCTGCCCCTAAAGCCTTATCTAGGTTCTTACTTCTTGTTATCTATAAACAATCTCAACCTGGTCAGCATTCTGGTTGCTAGTCATATGGATGTGTCATCATCCTAATCATTAAGTGGGCTCTAAAACTGTGATTAGATGAACTTTCCCGATTTCCAATCCGTCTTGCTGTTGAGAAGATTGAATGACTTTTCAGACCTCTCAGCTCTTCAGAAACAAAAAGGTACAGTGTATGTATTCATCAAATCTCAGGCAAGCTACCATGGCTTTGCTCTGCAAATATGAGAGTTAGGATCTGTCTGTTTACTTTTCCTTATAAACCAGTAAGGGTAATAGAATTATGATTCACAGAAAGACTCACATTTTGATATATGTTTTACTATAAATGTAAACAAAAATAGAACACTAGAGAAAGGTCACAGTTATATGTATATAAAGCTCCTTTTGAAGATTTTTTTTCTTTTACATGAAAGCTTGGATGGAATTCAGATATGGTTTGGGGAAGCCAAAAGCAAAGGCCAGATCTCTTACAATCTGCCCTATCACTCTTTGGGGTGGTAGGAAATTATTTCTGAATATAATTTTGCTGAAGTTTTGGCTGGGGTATTCTGGAGACAAGTTTAGTGGACCCTTTGGGATTACCAGGCACTTGGACTCAAGGATAAGATATTCTAATTTTGTCATTGTATTTGGGGCATTTTAATGACAAAGAATCTTTAGAAGTCTCTTGGAATAGTAGTTTTCGGGCCAACTGAGAACACTTCAGTGTGTACTTTAATACATAACGAAAAAGCCTCTGTTTTCAAAATACCTTTGTTCATGTATTTCATTTCTCTGGGCATTTTATCTCCACTTACTAACATTTGTAAAGATTCTTAGAAGGTATATTGGATAGAATCTGGAAAGCATATTGATTATTTCTGGAAAAAGTATACAGCAGTGCTTCCTAAACAAGGGGAAGCATTCTTATGATATCTTTGTTCCATAAATCGTTATTACTAATAACATTTTTAGGAGAAATAAAATGACCCTGCAGAATTAGGTAAGTCCAAGGGTTGTAAATGTACAATTCCTTGTGCAGTTTTCTCACACACTATTGATCAATACTCGGTCAAATAGCAGACCTTGTGGGGGTTCTCTCTCTGTTCCTCTTTCTCCTCTATGGCATTCAGCCCTAGGAACTCTAGTCATGATATTCTTTCCATATTTTCAGCTTCTTCTCCACTCAAAGAGTCAGGCTCCATTTCCCATCCTTGTTCTAGGGCCTGGAAATCCCACAATAGAAAGCTGGGGCAGTCATAGGTCTTCTTTCCATCTCCCAGTCATCACTGTCTTTTGTTACCGAGTGTCCAACGTCTGCAAAACTGTCATTTCAAATTTTTAGAAATTTATTTTTTGAGGGAGTCATACTCTGTCACCCCAGGCTAGAGTGCAATGACGCCATCTTGGATGACTGCAAACTCTGCCTCCTGGGTTTAAGTGATTCTTCTGCCTCAGCCTCCAAGTGGCTGGGATTATAGGCATCTGCCACCATGCCTGGGTAGTTTTTGCATTTGTAGTAGAGATAGGGTTTCACCATGTTGGCCAGGCTGGTCTTGAACACCTGACCTCAAGTGATCCACCCGCCTTGGTCTCCTAAAGTGTTAGGATTACAGGCATGAGCCACTGCACCTGGACTTATTTTGTTTTTTAATTGTTTCAGGTGGCAGTATATCTGGTGTCTATTACTTCATCTTGGCCTTGAAGTGTCCTCCATTTGTGGATTTAAAAATTATAAGGAATACTTTGTGAATATGTAATGCATATATAGTATGCTAATACCTGTTGAGGTGTTAGCATCTCTATTGAGTGTATTAGTTTTATAGTTCTCCAATAACAAATTACCACAAATTTAAGTAGCTTAAACAACACGAATTTACCATCTTATAGCATTGTAGGTGAGAAGTCCAGTACAGGTTTTGCAGGCCTAAAGTCGGGGTCTTGGCAAAGCTGCATTACTTGGCTCTAGAAGAGGACTCCTTGCTTATTTGTGCTGGCAGTATTCAGTTTCTTGTGCTTGTAGTAGAACCGAGGTCCTTTTTTTCTTGCTGTCTGTAGACTGAGGGCTTTCCCCAGCTTCTTTACCACATTCCTTGTCCAGTGTTTTCTTTTCATCTACTTTGAAAGCCAGCAATAGTGGATTGAGTTCCTCTCACATTGCAGTACCCAGAAACCACTCTCCTACCTTCTTTTTGTATCTGTTTTTTAAGGGCTCATGTAATTTTCTAGATAATCCCAATAATTTCCCTATCCCAAGGTTCTTAACCTTAGTCACACCTGCAAAGTGTCTTTCTGCAGATAAGGTAACATCCATAGGTTCCAGGGATTAGAACCTGAACATCTTTCCTTGTGGTGTTGGTAGTGGGGAGATTATTCTGCCTACCCTACTGGGCTACTACAATGATCTCTTAGCTAATATCCATCCCATTTTACTCTGCCTGAATTATTGTTCTGTCTGGTTGCCTTTTTCTCCTTTTCATACACCTTTCACATTACTGCCTAAGCTTTCTAACCACAGCTTGCCATGAATCCTATGCTATCACTATTTGCAATTTTATAGTCATACAATGCTATTTTATGTTTCAGTTACTTTGTTCTCTTTCTACTTTATACAAATTTTTCCTAAACGTTTCTGATGATAAGAATCACATGTGATGCATATTGAACATAACTGGCCTCTATTAAGAACCAGAGAGGAATCTGAAAAGTTGCATGAACATACAAATAAATCTAATTATCAGGCAAGTTTTACACACACTGAGAAAGCCCCTTCCTCTTCTATTCTTTTTCCTTGCCGGTTGTTAAACTCATCTTCCAGGACTTATTTTAGGCATCACCTTTTGAATTAAACCTTTTTGGATCTCATTGTCCCTGCCAATCAAGGACAACGTCAGTTCTGAATTTTGGTCCTCCACTGTATCGCACAATTTCCCTTCATCATGGTACTTATCAAATGTAGTTGCACCTATTAATTTACAAATACAGATTTCCCTACTTAAGTATTGAGATTTAAGAGAAAGTTGAAATTAAATTCATGAAATCCACTAAAACAATCCAAGATAAAATCATCGTTTTAAGAAAGAACAAAACTGAATTTCTACAGCTGAAATATTCACTACAAGAATTTCATAATACAATCAGAAGTATTGACAGAATAGACCAAGCTAAGGAAAGAATCTCAGAAATTGAATATGCTGTTGAAAGAAATCAGAAAGGACACAAATAAGTGGAAAAACATTCCAGGCTGATGGACTGGAAAAATCAATATGATTGAAATGGCCACACTGCCCAAAGTAATTTACAGATTCAGTGCTATTCCTATCAAATTACCAATGTCATTTTTTCACAGAATTAGAAAAATGCTATTTTAAAATTTATAGGGAATCAAATAAGAGGTCACATAGCCAGTGCAATTCTAAAAGAAAAGAAAAAAGAGTTATCACACTATTCAATTTTGGATAATACTGTAAGGCTGCAGTAACCAAAACATCCTGATATTAGTACAAAAACAAACACATAGACCAATGGAACAGAATAGAAAACTCAGAAATAAACCAGGCAGGAGAATCGCTTGAACCAGGAGGCAGAGGTTGTAGTGAGCCAAGATGGCACCATTGTACTCCAGCCTGTGCAACAAAAGTGAAACTCTTTTTCTTTTGGTGTCACCATTTTTTCTTCTCACTTGTTCTAATATAATCATAAATGTTCACTTCAACATCCCAAGTGATTTACTGATGCATAGTCAGGGGACTTCATGACTCATATAGTGTTGTACTCTCATATAGTCACTTACTAGATTTATGTGGATTTGGGAGTTAGGTTGCCAACATAAGACCAACAGCTGAAGGAGATGCCGAAATGTGAGAAGCACAAAAGATGCCACACCTCATAGATTTCATGTCCAAAAGCTCTGTTCAGGGGCATGGTACCACAAAGGTAAGCACAGGAGACAGTCTTCATTTCATTTGGAAGAAGTACTGAATGTCAAGCAGTGTCTTGGTTCTTTCTCCAACACCCTCATGTCCTGGAGCAAGGGAGGTGCCACATCTGAGGGTTTTTACTTTCTGGGCTTCAGAGAGAAACTTATTATATTCTGTCTCCAGGGCATCTAGAGTTAGGAGAGGTAGCTCTGCCCCAGTGCAGAGATGCAATTCCATTTATATTTACTAGTTCACACATCTGTAGAATGCAATAAATAAGCAACCAATTGTATTGTGATGAGACTGAATTTGTTAAGAGAATATGTCCATATACTATGTTAAATTTTCCACTTTGTAAATGTCCCCCAAAGTGGTACAGAATACACCTGATCTATTTTCTGGCTCTCTGAAGAAACTAGTAAGTCTCAAGCAAGTCTTCATCACCTCTGTCTCAAATATAATCATTTCAATTTAACAATTACTTATTGAGACCTTATGATGTTGCAGACGATGGCAAGCAAAGGGCTAGGGTTCAAAAAACAAAAGACTGCATCTATATCCTCAAGAAGCTCACAGTTATTAATATTTCTTAAAGTAAATAATCAGACAATTTGATGTAGTCCATATGGTTATGATTAAATATGGGACAAACTTTTGTTTTGCCTCTATTCCTTTGTTTTCTCTTATACGTATGGATAAGAGAACAGAGACCACAAACATTTTTTCCATCCCATCTTTGATCCCCTTTCTTAACTTTCCTAGATTTTGTTTCTATTTTTCAATAAAATAGTGACAACTTATGGAATATATTCCATGTGTCAGCATTCTGTAGAAGATAACCTTATTCCATGTCTTCACGTTTCCACTGAGGGAATGTAATTTATATGTAATTCCCATAGCTGGAAGTACTGGAATGAACTTTTTCAAAGAATCTATCCACTCATTAGAAACATGAGTAACTGTTCTTGTTAAATTGGTGAGACTGATATCTCTTGGGCAATGTATTCTAGGAGGCAGAGTTAGTCCATTGAAAGGCAATATATAGAGTAGAGGCTCCATTTTTTATGTCTTATTTTATAAGCTCTATTTGCACTAGATGAGGAAGACATTTCTACTTTAACCAACTACATGCTAAGTCTTCTGAATCTTGGCCCTCTGTGTTGGAAGAGCACTACTCTCCATAATCTCTTCCAGAAACTACAAAAGCATGTTAACTCATACTTGACCTACAGACTAATTCTCTTCAATTCAAGAATTGGCGATGCATTCACCAACTTTAGTTCTTTCAGAGGGCCTTGTGTTTTGTGGATAATTGTCCCACAATTATTAAAGTAAACACTTTGTCTTTGATTCCTTGTTACTTTTGTTTTTATTTGATTCATTCAACAAACATTTATTGAGCATCTATTATATGCTAAGTGCTAATATATGTGGTGAATGAGAAAGGTTTTCTGAAACATTAAAAAATTTTAAAACTCAATAATATATAATGCAGTAAAAATATAATAGGGTCGTGTGATGGAGATTGGCTATAGAGCTCTTTAAATTACATATTTAAGGAAGTCCTTACTAAGAGGTGATGTTTAAGCTGAATCTTAAATGATGCAGTTTAATGTGAGGGAGCAACTAAGTATGAAGAAAGCACGTAAGGGAAGATCTGAAGAGTGACACTGGTGGAGAAAACAGCCTCTATAGAAGCTCAAGAGCTTAACGTAGCAGAAGGGAGACTAGTGAGTGGTTAGCAGAGGGAAAAGATAAGAGATAAAGGGATAAAGGGCATCTTCTAAAGTAATTTGTAGTAGCACTGCTGACTCCTCTTTCTGTTTGCCTCCTGTACTTAGTTTCTATTAATGCTTTTCACAACTGATTCCTTTCTCCTGAGCCTCAATTTTTTCATATAATATAGGACTACCTAATATAACTAATTTTTATAGGATGTAACCTTTGCACATAAAGTCAGAATTAGTCATATTTCTTTCCTGAAAGATTTTTAACTACAGTGTAATAATTGGTATTTTTTGAATTCCTTATTCATTTTCATTTGCATCACTGAGTCAAAAATTACTAATATTGATATTTGGACCCCAAATATTCTTACAAAGGAGCTTTTAAAAATAGTTATACATTGTAAAAGATGGATGGGTTATTTTATGAAACTCATGCTCTTCCTTGTACTTCTTATTAAACATAATAAGATGAGCTTTCTTTCTTTTTGTCTGTCTTTAGGTTTCTCTGGGTTTTATTTTAGTTCTTTCAATAGGCATTCTTCTCAGTAGTCACTCCATTATACAATTGCAGCAAGTGACCCTTACCACACTTAGAACAGTTACAGAATAAATGGTTCTTTATGCAATTATTTCCCAAAAGAAAACTAATCTTTGAGTATAGGCGTGGGATTCCTCAGTTAAATGTATGCTTGACATTGCCAGGTACCGAAACAGACAGTTGTTTCGCCACTGAAAAATGGTCTGAATGAAATGCCTAAGCATTCACAGTGGTCTCAGGAGAAAGTAAGAGGCGTCTGTCAGGATTCTCTAAGCAGTTCAACTTCCTAATCAGAACATCTGAATTCCTGAGTAAAAGATAAGAAAAAACCTTGCCACTCATAAGCCAGTCACTCATCAGTAATAAAGCAAATGTTTAAACAAGATACATTAGCCATGTCTGTCAGCCTGTCATTTAGTGAAGAGGTGGAGGTGTAGTGGGAAGGAAGAACAGATGAGGGAGAGAAGTAAAGAGTCCTGTTAGACCTTAGCGCATGAGCAATTGATGTGCAGAAATACAGGCTAAGGCCTAAAATAACAATGTGGCAGCCTAAGACATTGCTGCAGTGTGAGACAGTAGCTATTAACTTACTGATTTTGAAAGATGTCTAGAGCAAAGGCTAGGACAGTGCTAGTTAAGCAGACAGAGGACACATTTTATACTATCTTCTATATTGATTACTTTGGTGGGCACTAAGCACATTTGGTCTGGTTATGTAAGTTTTTGTGGGTCATATCCAGAGAATAATTTTTCTAAGAAGCTATTTTTGTTTGTTTGTTTGGCTTTGTTGTAGTGGAAATTATGTGTTCAGTGTTTGGTGCTAGGCAAACAACTCAGCATTTCTGAAGTCTGATTTTCACATTTGTGAAATGGTGACAGTAATACATACCATGTTATAAAAATTGGAAATTAAGTATGTAAAATGCATAATACAGCATTCATTAGTGTTGCGTGTGTATCTTCTTGGTAGTTGGGATTGTTACCAATAACATAATTTGGAGTTAGCATAGGAGCATGAGACTCCAAGGAGAATGGTTCATAGAAATGTAATAAGTATCTGAGATCCTGGAAATTGTACTAAGCCTGTGTATTTGGGATAAGAGACTGCTATATAGCACCAGTGACCACTGAAGTATCTACTAATGTTATGTTTGCATTTGGTAATGTCTAAGCAATGTGGGGGCTGCTTTTCAGCCCATTTTACCAGGGGATGCTTGGGGAGGAAAGTTAATGTGCAGACTCCTGTTTGTACACACATGAATGTTTTATAAGTTGATGAATGTGCATGGAGAGGGGGCTGCATCTGCCCATATGCAGTCATTTGTTCTATGCAAAGCACTTACTTGCTCATGAGGAATTTCAAATAAAAACCAAAGTAATAGAATAATTTTCAGGCATATTATGATATTTAAAATATGCTGTCAATGTAGCCATAGAGGATCCATAGGAGGGCTGTAGAGGGTCCTTGAAACTCATGGAAACTATATGTAAAATTTTATATGCATATTTTTCTAGTGCCTAATTTTCATAGTTTCTGTTTCCAAAAAATGTTTCTGATTACAAAAAAGTTAAAAATCCCTATTTTATATTATAGAATTCCATAAGATAAAAACTGACCGACCTTAATAAGATTTGATGTCTGATGTTTGGTAGACAGGTGTGTTCCTCCTGTAGGATCTATTTTTATTCTTTGAATCACCATAACCAGAAAATCAGTATCAGTGAACCAGCTGTAAAATATCAACCTGAAGTATTCCCTATAGTTTCCGTCTAGTACTTTTTTTTCAGAATCCCTTCCTGTTTGGCTCCTTTTTGATTTCAAAATTTTTAACATTGAATTGTAACCAGTTTTCAGGTACTGGAAGAAACTGATTGGAGCTGAGTCATATAAAAACAAATGGAATAAAAAGCTAGATGGTTGAAAAGGCCTCTGGAGAGTTTTGTGGGGATTTATGAAATAAATTTGTTGCATTAGGCATACAAATAGTTTGGAGGCTGATGAAATAAAGGCTGACTCACAACAGTTCCTGCAAGGCAAAGTGTATGTCAGTTTATAACTTATGAACAAGCAAACAAGTTAATTCCTACATTGATTTTGGCAACGAATATCTCCTTAAGAATTTAGTCACTAAGTGTAGAAATTTGCATTTTTTAGCCTTAAGAGAAAGTAATAGAAGATATGTATTAAATTATCTTGTTTAATCTTCACAAATATATAATAAAGAAAATACAATTTTTCCCCTATTTTAAAGTTGAGGAAGTTGATAACTGAATAGATTAGGCAACTTGAGAGAAGTTCCATCATAAATAATGGAGACAGGAATGAAAGATTGTCTCATTATAATATTGACAGAGAAAGGACTGTAAAACCTCAGACAACATCAGTAGCCAAGGGACATGGTTGACAATTAGTATCAATAATGCCATTACTAAATATTACACGAGTCAATAGATAAAGTATTACTGCTGCAGGATAGTGGCAAAAGTAATAAAACTGGCAAGAGATAAGATATTAAAAGCAAAGAGTCATTTACAACTCTGTAGTTAGAAATTTGGAGCCTTTCTCACCTCCCACAGTGGATACTATATTTACTATTTTTAATTTATTTCCAACATTTCAGTATGGTATTGTTTAATTTTAAGCTGCATTAATGTTATTTTTGTAAAGTACATCTTAACAACTGCACTGGTAGCTTCACTAAATTTGTCAGATCATTCTAATTGTTCGTTTTACCTGGGGAGATGTACTCTGAAGTATGTGCGAGCAACTGGCATCAAAAAATAAGAGTCGCATATGTAATGAAATACAAAGATAATGAAGTATCACGATGTTCTATTCCAGAAAAAAATAAAAATTACTATCTTTCATGATTGGTACCAGGAAAATAGGCATTTTTCTTAAACAAACTCTGGTGGTTTTGTTTTTGTTTTTGTTTTTTGAGACAGGGTCTCACTCTGTCACCCCAGCTAGAGTGATGGAGTATGAACTTAGCTCACTGCAGCCTCATTAACTGGACTTAAGCAATCTTTATCCCTAAACCTCCCAAGCAGCTGGGACTACAGGTGCATGGTACCACACCAGGTTAATTTTTGTATTTTTTATAGAGACAAGGCTTTGCCATATTGGTTAGGCTGGTCTCACATTCCTGGGCTCAGATGATCCACCTTCCTCAGCCTCCCAAAGTGCTAGAATTACAGGCATCGGCCATGATGCCCAGCCCCTAGTGTAGTTTTAATGATATACTATCATATTTTTTATGGAACCAAACTGGTTTCAAAAGACTGTATTAAAATATTATTAAATATGAAGAAAATAATATGTCTGCAGACCATAATCAATAAAGCATAGTTATACATGTTAATATTTTAATATCAATATCTACTTAATTTATTCTTACATATATTTATTCATTACTCAACACACTTTTAATGAGCACATACTTATATCAGAACCTGTGTTCAATGTCATAAATAATTGAAGAATAAAACAGAGAAGATCCTTGAAAGAGCTTATAGTTTCTCCCAGTCACAGGAATATAGTACATAAATGAGAATTTTTTTTTAAACATGACATTGTGGAATGATATGATGACAGAATCAGAATTGTTTAGCTCTTGGGCTTTTGATGGAAACTGCATATGTTCAAAATTATGTGATGTTACCATATTGCTGAGAATTTAATCTATCCGTGTCTCATGTGATGCTTTCACAACATTCCAACAAATGATTATAGCACTTCTTTCTTCCTTTTTCTTCAATCTAATGATAGCTAGCATTTATGGTCAGGAATAAAACTATGAATGAAAAGTATTTTGTGATGTTTTTCCTAAACCATACCTGATTTTTCAAGAATGTCCCTCACTTTTTAAAGAAATAAAACCAAAGAACACATTTTATTTAATTTGCTTGATTTCTCTGAATGTTGACATTATTAACTACGTTCTTTTTTCAAACAATTTTTCCTTAGCTTTCATGAACCTTCAATTTCTTCTTTTTATAAAAAAATTACCTTCTGGCTACTATTCTTATTGTCTGGCATTTAAAAACTATTGTTGAGTATATTATTGTCTGCTTTTAAACTTGTGTCAGGAAGTACTGTAAATGTAGTTTGTCACTTCATGAATGTGGGAAGTAGATGTTTGAGTATTCTTTTAAAGTATTAAAAACAATTTTGTTGGTATTGGAGGAACATCCAATTCAGCTGGACATCCTTATTACTGTAGATACTTCTACTTTTTTTGATTATTGTTACAATAGTAGTTCTTTTTCCAACCTTTCACTGTTAATCAATATGTGTCTTTATATTTAAAGTGGGTTTTTTTTTGTAGACATCTTATATTTGAGTCTTGTTTTCTGATCCACTCTGACCATCTCTGTTTTAATTGCGTATTTAGATAATTAGCATTTAAAGTAATTATGATATCATTAGATTAACATCTATGCTATGTACTACTATATTCTATTCATAATCTTGGTTCATGGATCATATTTTAGTCTTTCAATCTTTTTCTGCCTTTTGTGACTTATATGAACATTTTATATAATTACATTTCCTTTTCTTAGCATCTTAATGCTACATTTTTTCTACTTATTTTAGTAATCTTCTTAGAGTTTACATATATTATTACAACTAATCTAAGTCCATTTTCATGTAATACTATGCTACTTCATTGGTAGTGCAAGTACCTTATAATAACAAAACATTTCTAACTACTTCCAGTCCTTTGCATCATTGCTGTTACTCGTTTCACTTATACATAAGCTATAACCATCAAATACATGGCTGCTGTTATTATTTGAACAAACTATTATCTGTTAGTATAAATAAGAATGCAGGGAAAAACTTTTATCTTCACTTATCCCTTCTTTAATGCTCTTTCTTAATATAGATCTGAGTTTCTGATGTCTGATGTACATAATTTTCTTTGTCTCTGAAAAACTTACTTTAACATTTCATTCAAACCAAGTTTACAGGCAACACATTTTCTTAATTTTCGTTTGTCTACGTTTTATTTTTCCTTTATTTTTGAAGTTTAATATATAAGGTACAGAATTCTAGGTTGTTCTCTCTTTCTCTCTCAACATTTTAAATATGTCATTCTATTCTCTTTTTGCTTGCATGGTTTCTAAGAAGTGGAATGCAATTTTTGTCTTTGTTCTTCAATAGGTAAGATACAGTATTATTCCACTTTGGCTTATTCTGAGATGTTTCTTTATCTTTAGTTTTCCAAAGTTTTAAAATGATGTGCCTAGGTGCAGCTTTTGTTGCTGTTGTTGCTTTAGTTTTTCTTGTCTGTGTTTTTTGGAGTTTTGGGTGCTCTGGGGGATATTGTAGGAGGGTTAGGCATTTATCCTGCTTGGTGTTCTTTGACTTTCCTGAATCTGTGGCTTGGTGTTTGACATTAATTGGCAGAAATTCTAAGTCATTATTGCTTCACATATTTGTTTTCTTCCTTTTGTCTTTTCCTTCTGGCATTCTCATCACCTCCTACGTTACACACTTTATCTTTGTCTCACAGTTCTTGGATATTCTGGATTTCCTGTCCTTTGTTTTTTTTTTCTTAATAGTGTTTTGTTTTGTCTTTTTTCTCTTTTTGGTTTTTGAAGTTTCTAGTGATGCATCCTCAAGCTCAGAGATTATTTTCTAGCCATAGTTCAATATGCTAATGGGTCTATCAAAGGCATTCATTTCTGCTATACTGTTTTTAATCTCTAGCATTTCTTCTGTATTCTTTCTTAGATTTTTCATCTTTCTGCTTACATCACTCATGTATTCTTGCATAATTTCTATTTCTTTCATTAGAGCCCTTGGCATATTAACCAGAGTTATTTTAAATTTCCAATCTCATAACTCCCAGCATTCCAGCCATTTCTACATTTGGTTCTCGTGTTTGCTCTGTTTCTTCAAACTGTGTTTTTGCCTTGTATGCAAGTCAGACATGATGTACCGAGTAGGAGGAATTTTGATAAATAGACCCTTCATCATGCGATAGTAAGAAGTGAAGGCGGGGATGTTCCATTGTTTTTGTTGTTGTTGTTTGTTTTGAGACCAAGTTTTACTCTTGTGCCCAGGCTGGAGTGCAATGGTACAATCTCAGCTCACTGCAACTTCCACCAACCAAGTTCAACTGATTTTTCTGCCTCAACCTCCCAAGTAGCTGGGATTGCAAGCGTGCATCACCATACCTGGCTAACTTTATATTTTTAGTAGAGATGGAGTTTCCTCATGTTGGTCAGGCTGGTCTCACATGCCTGATATCAAGTGATCCACCTGCTTCAGCCTCCCAAAATGCTGGTATTACAGGTGTGAGCCACCGTGCCTGGCCCTATTTTTTTTTTTTTTTAATTAGGTCTCAGTCTTTTGGTGAGCCTATGTCTCTGAGCTATGAATTGTTCCAGTACTTCTCAGTTTTCTCTCTACTTCTCCCTTAGGTAGAATGGGATTACTAGAGGAAGCTGGAGTTTTGCATGTTTCTCTTCCTAATGTTGGTTAGGCTTTGATAAAACTCCAGAAAGTTAGGCTCTGCTAAAGCAGTTTCTCTTGAGAGTAGGCTTTGTTAATAAGAACAGTATTTTCTGTCATATTTCAAAATGGTTATCTCCCCTTGCCTCTGCCAAAAGCAAAAGAGGATTTTTCTCCATATTCCTGGTGAGAACTTGGTAGAGCTCTTGGAGGTGAAACACAAAAAATGTGGTTGCCTTTTAGAGTTTTTAATTTTCAGACTCGTTCACATTGAGCCTCCAGCAATTCATCAACTAGAATTTAGGTTTTTCTATCCTGGTACTAGTTCCTATAGAGGTTTCTGCTTCTGGGTTTCTTATCCAATATTTATGATTCTCAGTGTCTGCCTGCCTGTTTCTTCAATTTTGGGGGCAGCAGTGTGCCCTGTAATTTCACTTCCCTAATGTATATAAGAAAGTGCTGAATTTTCAGTTTGTTTGATTTTTTATTTATTAGAATGGAATTATGACTTCCAAGAGTTTTACATGTCAGACTGGAAGCTGGTATCTCTGAAAGTATTTATTCATGTTTAATGCTTTTCTCTGATGCTGATGTTTCTAGTTTTAATAGACTTTTAGCATCTGATATGGTTTGGATATTGGTCCCCTCCAAATTTGATAGTGAAATGTAATCCCTAGCGTTTGAGGTTGGGCATGGTGGGGGTGTTTGGATCATGGGGGCATATTCTTCATGAATGGCTTAGTGGTAATAAGTGAGTACCTGCAAAGTTTGGCTAAAGGTGTGTGGTGCTCTCTCCACCTCCACCCCTGCTCTTGCTCTTGCTCTCACCATGTGACATACCATGTCCCTTTCACCATAATCATAAGCTTTGTAAGGTCTCATCAGAAGTGGAGGCCAGGCCAGCACCAAGCTTCCTTTACAACCCACAGAATCATGAGCCAATTAAGTTTCTTTTCTTCATAAGTTACCCTGCCTCAGGTATTTCTTTGTAACAATGCAAGGAGGGAGTAACACAGCTTCTTAAGAAATACTGCAAAGAATTTCCTGTGTTTTGACAGTTTTGCAGAAGGAACAGCATAACTAGCACTGCTGATATAATTAAGCCAACTCATGTGTTCTGAATGCCCAAATGTGTCAGACACTTCTCTAGGTATTTTGGCATATATTATCTCATTTAATTCCCATGTACACTCCCCATTTTTACATGGAAAGGAAATAGATTGAGTGAAGTTAGGCGTCTTGCTAAGTTTATGCTGCTGATGGATTACAGGGGTTTGAACTTGGTTTTTCTGACTCATGTTATTTCTAATTGATAATTAACCACATTTCCCAGCTGAGAATTCTTTCTTCTCCATTTGCTGAAATATTCACTGTTGTCATTGACATTTCAGAGGAAAATAAATTATCCTTAGAAGCTTAAGTGTACTGAAAAAAAAAAAGGAGACAGGATTCTTCATTACAATTTTTTTACATTTTGCTATGATTATTAGAGTGAGGAATTACAGTGTTTTTTTTAAACAAGTGGTAAAAGTTATTTCCCTAAAATTATATTAATGGCCATAGCACCTTGAGAGACAGTTATCAATGTTACTCTATATTTATTGACCCCCAATTTCTCTAGCTACTCTGCTTCTATTTATTATCTTCAATCATTAAAGGATAAAATATTGCATTTTTGTTTTTTCATTGATATTGTTCTCTGTTTTATTAATCTACTGAGGAGTGTTAGGTATTGTATTGTAGACTGAAGTAGATTTACTTTGAGGAGGTTAGTAGACAAAGTGGACAAGAAAATGTGATCTTTGGGTTCAGGAATCATACACCACTTTTCAATTAAAATAAAATTATATAAATTATATTAATAGACACAGGAATATTTTTGATAGATATATCTGTATTATAATAGAGATATATAAATGTTGGTTGATATTTGGGCAGTCAGATCTCATTTGATCTTGTCCAGACCAAAATATAAGACATTTTGAAACTAATGGATTGTAAAATTAGACTTTAACTTGAAACCACTCTAAGTAATTCTACAAAATGGTAGTAGTTGAGAGAAACTCCTGCTCTTACTTTTAATTTGGTATTAATATTCTTCCTATAGAATTATGTAAGGATGCATTTCATTGTTCTAAAGATTCAGGTAGGCATCTTAATTGTGTCATCAGAACATTCATCATGGTTTGTTGAAGTTTTCATAAGCTCTAAAGAGCTTTGTTCAGGAAACTTTTTAAAGGGAAATTCTTTTGATATTTGGATTCAAATGGTCAAAAGCCAAGATACTTGAAATAGTAACACCTTTCTAGTTCTAGAATTTCTCCTAGGCTCTGAACTGGAAAGAAGTGTGCCTTTCTAGTATATTTGATACCTATATTTGCTAATATACAAGATTACTCAAGTGACCCTCCTTCCATTGTAACCTCAAACTAGGATGCAGTTCCAGTAGAAAGAACCTGAGCTTTGACATGAAGCATAACTTTATATATAGATCAACTTTCTGCACCTGTTTCGTCACTTTAAAAGAGTGGGTAGGTTAGCAATCTCATAATGGTATGGGGATTGAATGAGTAACATCTAGTGCAATTTTTGGCATATGGTAGATATTTGATAAATATTTGTTGCTTAAACAAATATATGAGAAATGTATATAAAAAGTAATTCAGCTATCTTGCTCTCTGCTTTAGCAGACAGAAGATGTAAACAGAATGTAGAGTTGGGTAGCAATGTAAAAAATAAAAACCAAACAGTAGTTTGAGAGAGACAATAACAGATATATTAACTACAAAAAAAATAGTGCCTGGAAACACTCATTGTCAAATTCATAGGATAGTTGCTTATTGTTTCAGTCTAGAGTAAAATAATTCTTTGAGAAAATAACTAGTCAGACGTGGCAGAGATTTGTCTATATCCCCAGATCTTAGCCCAATTTTCAACACGTTCTTACTCCACAAACCTTTAACTGAAGCCAGAAGTTAAAGAAAACTTACTGCCATAAAAATAACTATTACATGTATTTGTTGTTTTTGAAAAAAATTATAAATCATTTTGTCTTATAATTATGAAGTCAATTCTCAGAATGTGTCTCTTCTCCAAAGAATAATGTTACAAGCTATCCCATTTCACATATTTAGATGTGTCTCACAAAAATCTTCAGACTGTGGAAGCTATGAAAATGCAGTTCAGTTCTCCCTTCAAGAGGTAACCTGCTGCAAGGAAGGCTTCACCACAGCATTCACACTGACTGCACGCTCTCTTTAGGTTTCTCAACTTGCCTAGATTCAGGCCATTTCTACCTGACTCAAAATTCTTGTAAGAGGCAGCCTTTGCCATGTGGATCCCTACTGGCCTGACCGAGACTTTTTCAGAGCTACACTACAGCTTGGGGCTTTTCCTACCTAATCCTCCTTCCATCTCTCTGTTTGCTGGTGTTCAGATGTGCATCATGGTCTGAGGCTCTTATTCCTACTATTGTTCCCACTCTCCATTGTCTTTCACAGGTGTTCCTCCAAAGACTAATGTCTTGCTCTTCTAATTCTGTCTCAATGTTTGCTTACTAGAGAACCTGAATTGACCACAGATAGACTGCTAAACAAATAATTATTACATAGTAATTAACACTATATTAGTAAATTTTTCATGTATCTGGCAATTCCTTATTATTTCAACAGTTGCTATAATTAACAAAGTAGGCATTTTTTTTTCTGGATATACACTTGAAGCACTATAGTGAAGTGAATTGTTTTTTTTTTTTCAGAGTTTCCTAAAGTGATTCTAGATGCCCCTGAGAACTGTCACACTTGATCTTTTCCATACATTTCTCATTGGTTTCACTAATGCATGCTCATTGATTAACAATTAGGCCATGAACATACCAAGGACGCAGTCATGTTTCCTGTTCTTAGTGAAGGAGGTAGATATTAAATAATCATAACAAGAAAAATCAACTATGGCACAAGCTTATAAGTGAAAAAGCAAAAGAGGAGAAGTAAGTGAATAAGACTGAGAAGTAGAGAAATCAAAGAGGAAAAAAACAAGAAGTTATGGTATCATGGAAATCAAAAGAAGAGAATTCTAGGTACTCTGATCCCAATTGTGTTGAGCAAGGTGAAGACTGAAAAGAGTTTTTTGACCTGGCAGTATGAGAATCAAAAGTGAACTTACCAAATCAGTATTAATGTGGGATTAGAGACTGGTATGATGCATGTGTGATTCGATTTAATATGAAATGCAGTGGAGACAGAATATGCAGAAAATTTTCTGGGATTTGGCTGTGAAGGAGAGAGATAAGAAGAAATGGCATATTAGCAGAGTTGAAGGAGAAATTTGCAAGATATAAGAACAGCATGTTGGTGGCCTATGACAGGGAATTGGTCAACAACAAGAAACTAAGAAGATAGCAAAGAATGAGGATACTTATTTTTTTCATCATAATTTATTCTCTTATTTTTCAAATTTCAAATGTCCATAGCACTGTTGAGAGCCTGACATTCTCAGATACTGTTGACATAAAGACACATCTCTCCATCTGCCAGTGTGTGAAGCCTGATAGACTTAGCTGAAGAAGAGAGCAGGCATTTGAGCAGAAACTGACCTCAGATAAAGCCAAATTAGATTTATTTTAAAAACTATACAAGCTCAAATAATTTGGAAGAAATTCATGTCTAAAAGTTCATACCACTCAACTGATTTCTTAAAATTCTAGAGATACAGAAAACATTAAGAGGAATCCAACCTCTCAGAAGCCCGGAATTTGAAAGACTGTAGGATGATATCACTCCATATTTTAAATGTTTGTGGCCATTATTGATTATAATGTAAATTTTGCCTTATAATTGAAGCTTTTTTGCTATTGAGGTGTGAAAACTTAAATGATCTCTAGGGATTTCAACATTTGCAGTGTGGTGATGACCAGGCAGGAAAAATCTATTTGTTTTGCCCCCTTAGTTGTTAAACATTTCTTAGTTCAATGAGAATTTTGAAGATACCAGAAAACTATAAGTTAAAGAATACATATTATTGTTATTGAACCAAAACAGCTAGATGTTATATTTTTCAGGCTTATTTTCTCACTGTTTCAGATTATTGTTTTTTTTTTGTTAAAACACAAATACAGATATTATTAATTGTACTCTATCAACATGGAAAACCAATCAATACTGAGGACCCATGAACTCTAACACTCTATGATGCTGTGTTGAATTCCATCTATAGTAACCTTTAGAGACATGGACTCAGTTTTGCACATGTGCTTTATGAATTAGGAGGTGTTGTATTGATAGAATTATAGAAATTTAAACCAGGAAGAGACTTCAGAAATCCTATACTTTATGGCTATCAATCTCAATGTGGGCTTGAAATGCTATGTTAAATTTCGTTCATATGTGCATTTGTTCAGATTCTCATAGCTTTAATCAGATTCTTAAAGTGACTAAAATTTTTTAAAAAAACATCTAAAATTATATTTTACAGAAAAGTAAACTAATGCCTTGAGAATCAAGGCCTTTCCCCAAATCACACAAAGCTGTAGTAGGGTGATTTACATTATCATGGCATGTATGTTACTCTGAAGTCCATACAATCAAACCAAACATATTAATATCTTCTTTATTGCTCAAGCCATTTATCAAGTTAACTTTGTTGCATGCTGTACTGGACTACTAGGAACTTTGGCAAAGCTTTAATTTTTTAATGAGATAAACTGAAAACATGAGAGGAGATAGACATCTTTGCATTTGATGCAAAGAATAAACAGAAACTATTAAAATGAAAGTTTATCAAAGTAGATGCTGAGAAGAAAGATACATTCGAATCTTTGCATTGCACTGACCCCTTGATAACATGATTAATTCAAACCTGAGAAGAAATGGAATGTGTCCATTATTTTTCTGTTTCTCTATCTGAAAAGTGAAGTGAATAGACATCTTGATAGAGCTCAGCTGCCATTTTCATGGACTTAATGAGTTTCCTAATGCACTCCATTATGTCTCAGTATTAGAGAAACATATGGCACATTTAACTTTTAAGTATGGATTTATTTGACATTTTATTGTGTATTTTTCACCTGTGATTTTATAGTTTCTTTAAGAAATTATGAATATATATATAAAATATGATGTGTTAATATATAAGATATATATGCCAGTTGTGCTAGTTGCATGAATATATGAATGAAATGGCTTTGTCTTCTTAGAAACTACAAAGAACCTTATGTTCTAAAAGAAAAAGCTAAAATAAATAACATAAAATACACCCTAATTCTAAAGCATCTGTAAATGTTTAAGATGTTTTGGAAAAGTGGCAGGAATATAGAAAAAGATCCACGAAAGTTTAGGGTCAGCAACTTTATTCATTAGGATATAATGAAATAATTGCATGAGTGGCCTAAGGATTAAACATAGGCATAAGTATAATTTAAAGATATTGAACCAATAAAGAATTTTTTTGAGAGTAGAAATGCAATCAATTAGGGTTTCAGAAAACAATTGGGAGAAGAATCAATAACTAGGCTTATTTATTTATTTATTGGCAATAATTTGTCTGATCCTCATTTGATAATAGAATTCAAGTTACATGTCTTCACATAAATCTTACCACACCATTATAAATGACTAATTATGTTAAAGCTTAACATGGGAATTAAATCATTCCCTGGGGCCACCTGAAAGAGTCCCATGTTAACTACATTATGGCACTGGGTTTTGATGTGCAGCTATTATTTTCCAAGCTTTGACTTTGAAGACATTGATCAAAAACTACCACCTTCTACCATGCACAATAACCCTGTCAGAGGCTTGACAACACCTCATAACAACCACCTTATGCTCACAAAGAAATGAATTTCAAAACCAAAAGATGTGAATGGCAAGGAGCCAGGAAGGAACTGATTTACCAAATTTACTCTTATTTAGAATCCTGTTGTGAATGAAAGCCATTTTGTACTCACATGGATTTTTAATTGGGACGCTTCTAATAAAAGCTCCAGAAGACAGACTCTGGCAGGTCCAAAGATAAAAACAAAACATAGAAATGTAAAATATCTTTGAAGGTCAGTTTCATCATATTTTACAACCAAATGAGCAAAATATTTTTTGAGTTCCTATAGCAATTCCTTCTGAAGAAATAGGGATTGAAGGTATTTAAGGAACTGATTTGTGTATATTGTTTGTGTCTATCAGTGGAATATAGCAGGACCTCACATATTAAAATATATGTTTTGTTTTAAGCTAACGAATTTGGTTTCCAAAATGGGTATTTATGAACTTCTTTTTTGCAATTATTTATTTTATAAAATCCTTTAAGTATCTTTCAAATGCCTAATGGCAGGGTCTCACAACAATTACCTTGAGAGGGAAAAACTACCATTGAATCTAATGCCGGGTTTTAAAAGGAGTGAAAGGTATCTAATCTGAATTTGGTTACTCTTCAGAGCAAAAGGATAATGTGTTTCAAATTTCCAGTGGTAAAAGTATCAACAAGAAGTTTTCACTTCTGTTTTACTTCTGTGTACAGGTGAAGTGTGGGGAAGAAAGAGAAAAGTCCAGCAAGAATGCCATCATTAAAGTTTACTGAGACATGTAAAATATGGAATTTTGAAGTTTTAAAAAAGATTTTAAAACTTCTTTTAAAATTGAGACTGTTGTTAACTGAAAGAATAGATGCAATTTTTAGGTGCTAATGAGTCAGCCAATACATACCTTTCTGTATAACATGAACAACTCCACCTAACAGATTTCTCTGTGAGTGAGTCTATGTTACCGAGGTAGTTGTCCTGATTTTGGGGGAGAATTAGAAGTTTAATAAGAAGTTTTAATATTAGACTACTTTGAGAATTTGACTCTTTGAAAATGTTTTCTTATTTGTAAAATTAGGATAATATAATTGGCTTCAATAAGGTGACTGTGAAGATTAAGTGACATAATGTATCTAAAGCCCCAACCACATTGCTTGAAACATAATAAGCAGCTCTTTAAAAAGGTAGCTATAATAATTAGAAAGAGATGTTTGTCATACACGGAAGGTTTTTTAGGATGGTAATGTTTTATGAGAGAATTTTTTTTGGTTATCTGTTGTTTTTTCTTCTTAATTAATTCACCTAGGGTACAATATTTAATTAAACTTTTTACTAAGATGCTTCAGTGTTTAGTAAGTGCTTATTTATTCTGCTGTAAATTTTAACAGCAAAATAAAGAGCTTTCACATACTTCCTGAATAAAACTGTATTGCTGTCTGTTTAAGGACTGAATTATGAAGAAATATTTTCACATACATTAATTTATGAAGGTGGGTTCTACTCAGTGTAAAACAAATCATAATGATTATGACATTACTTAAGCATAGATTTACTTTAAATATCCTATGAGTTTAAAAAAAAAGTTTCATAAGTTCTGAGCCCTATTTACATGGTAAACTTAGCCCCATTAGGGCAAAGAAGCTGAATAAAGAGCATAGCTTTTGAACATGTAGATATTCAATTAACCACAATAGCACCAAGGTTTCTTGTTATGCTCTTTAAGTTAACAACACTCCTTTATAAAGAACTGTTTCACAATAGTCTGTATAATTTACTCAAAGAAAGATCAGGTAGGGTATGTTACAATGATTGGAGCTTTGGCTATGCTTTGCTTCAATTCTCCCCCAATGATACTTAACCAGAAATTTGCACAATGGTGATTCTCTTTCTATGAATTCAAATTCATACAGCCTTGTTAGGAAATTTTCACTAAGTTGTCTTTCCACTTTTGTCTACAATGAGCTGTATATTTATGTGTGGTTCTATTTCTAAACTCCCTCTTCTAGCACAATGGTTGATTTTTCTATCCATACACCAGTATTTCATTGTTTTGATTACTATAACTTTGTAATAATTATTAGAAAAAACGTAATGTTAACCTTGAAAATTTATTCTTTTTCAGAGGTGTTTTGGCTATTGTAGGTCTTTGCATTTCCATATGAATTTTATAATGAGTTCGACAGTTTATAGTTAAAAAAATCTATTGACATTTTGATTGGGATTGCATCAATTTAAAGATCAATTTAGGTAGGATTATTATTTTTTAAAATGCTGAGTCTCCTGACCCATGAACATGGTATATGTCTCCACCTGTTTAGATCTTTAATTTCTGTCAGTAAAGTTTTTAGTTTTCAGTGTTTCACACCTTTTATCAGATGTATCCCTAAGCATTTTATATTTTGAATGCTACTGTGAAAAGGTTTACTACATTTATTCTTGATTGTCGCGTTTTATTTCACTTTATAGAAATACAATTGAATTTTATATTGATCTTATATCTTGCAGTCTTGCAAAAATCACTTCTTAGTTCTAGCAGCATTTTTTTCTATTTTCTTAGGATTTTACAAATAAATGATGGTTGTGTCAACTGCAAATGAGAGTGTTATACCATTCTTTCCAATTTGAATGTCTAACTAATTTCTCTTGCCTGATTGCATTAGACAGAATTTCCAGTATATTGTTGAATTTAAGTGGTGAGAGTGGATATCCTTGTATTGTTTCTGATCTTAGGAAGAAAGCTTTTAGTCATTCACTATTAAATGTGCTGTTTGTTCTATTTTAAAAATATATAGGTTATGCAGGTTGAGGAAGTTCTTTCTATTCTTAGTTTGCTGGGAGTTTTTTTTTTTTAATCAGAAATAGATGAGGGATATTTGTAGTTTGTTTTTTAATGTGATATTAGTCTTATTTTGTTATCAGGGTAATGTTAGTGTATAGAAAGAACTAGTAAATATTCCATGATTTAAGAAATTTACTGTAGGAGGTTGTGTATAATTGGTACTATTTTTCCCTTAAACACCTGGTAAAATTCACTAATGCGGACATCTGATTCTTGAATTTTCTTTGTCAGAATGTTTTAAGCTATGTCAATTTTTTGGATAAATAAAGGGCTTCAGTTTATTTCTTTTTGAGCAACTGTGTTTTTTAAATAAATTGGTCTGTTTTACATAAGTCCTTTAATTCAATATCATAAAGTTATCTATAATATTTCTCTTTTATTTTCTGTATAATCTGTAGTGCTTTCACATTCATTCCTTATATTTTTATTAGTTTAGAGATCAGTTTTATTGATCTTTTCAAAGAACCAACTTTTTGCTGCATTTTATTTTAAATTACTTTTCTATGTTCTGTTGCATTGCTTTCCCTTCATTTTTAAATTATTTTCCTTTTTCTACTTATTTCGGTTTAATTTAATGCTCCACTTCTAGATTCCCAAGTTGAAAACTGAGGTCATTGATTTGAGATTTCTTATTACTAATATAGGTGTTTATTGATATAAATGTCTCCCTAAAGTAAGGCTTTAACTTCATCCCACAAATTTTGATATGTTGCATTTTCATTTCTACTCAATTTAAATACTCTTTTCCTTTATATTTCTCCTTTTAATATGGGTTATTTTAAAATGTGTTATTCATTCCTACACATTTTAGGGCTTTTCTTGATTTTTTTTCCTTTTATTGGTTTCTGATTCAATTTCATTGTGGTCAAAAAGGATACTTTGTACAACTTGAATCTTTTTATTCAGCCGTGCTTTCATGGTCCAGAATATGATTGATTGGTAAATGTTTCATATGCACTTCAAAAAGACAAGCATTCTGCAGTTGTTGAGTTGAATGGTGTATATATTTCATTGGGTCTATCTGTTGACAGTGTAGTTCAAATTGTCTATCTTTACTGGTTTACTGCCTATACTATCAATTATTGAAAGAAGATGTTGAAATCTGACTATAATTGTGGATATATTTATTTCTTTTTACAGTTGTTTTTGCTTCTTGAATTTTGAGACACTGTTATTAGGTGCATACATATTTAGAATAATAGTATCTTCATTGATGTCTTATTTTCATGAAGTAAATATTATTCTTAGTAATAGCATTTGCTCTGAAATCTATTTTGTCTTATGGTAATATAGAGCTACTTCAGTGTTAGGGTAAAACAAACTTTTTTTCATTTAACTTTAGATTTTCCATTGCTAATATATTAGAAGCACAATGATCTTGTATTAGACATGCCTGCATTAAAGTCATAAATTATTAAAGTTTAAATAATCTTAGAAATTATTTAAGGCAACTGTCTCATTTTGCAACTGAGTAACCAAGACCAAAAAGAGAGAGTTATTTTTCAACACCACAAATCTGGTCATTAGAAGTGCCCTTACCTTCTGTCAGATACACTGCTTATTAATCCATTTCTCTCAATTTCCTGGCCAATAATCTTTTCTCAAAGCACTGTCACCAGTTAGGCAAATCATCCAAAGTCCAAGATGGGATACTTACTATGAAAATAGTTATATTTTTAATACCAATCTAATTTTGGTTCACCAACAATTTTGGATACCTTTTTCCTATATTTGCTAGAATGTATAAAAAGTCTGTGGTTTTAGAGTTCATTTAAGGCAAGGAAGTTCTTCCAAAATATAATAAAATTCTCATTTAGCATTTGAAATATTCCTAAATATTAATTTTTAAAAATGTTATTAATAAAATTAATATATGTTGGGAACCTAGGCATTAGGAGCAGTAAAATATATATCTCATTATATGCATTATGATTTAGGTATGTTATCTCATTTAATCCTCAAGTAATCATATGATTATTCTCATTTTACAAATGAGAAAATTGAGGATGAGTTAGATAAAGTAACTGACCTTTGTTTTGAGAACAACGGTTTTTGACTGCAAAACCACCAAGACAATGTTTTCCAGACCTCAGTTTATTTTGCCGTATACAGATTATTGGCATCCCTCTTCATTTAAATTGACAAATATTTAACGTAAATACATTTACTTAAAAACTATTTTTACTTCCTTGGATGAAAACTAGTATCACTTTTCATAATTATAATTTTAAACATCAAATAAAAACAGAAAAATACTGCTAAATTCTAGGTAAACATTTTACTTTCTGTTCTTTGTTATTACTAAGACAACAAAGAAAAACACAATTAAAAGGTTTTTTTTAAATTTAAAAGACATACTTGCATTAAGCTGAGCATTCCCATTATGTAACTAGAAGTTCCTAAAAAGAATAGAAAAGATAACTGCTTTCTCACTAAATAATTCATTGTATTTTAATGATCCATGTAGAACTAATAACTCATCTCTCATAGGATGGATGTAAGTCCACAGGACATCACTTAGGCAGGAGTATCTTGAGCAAAGATAAAGAGTTGTGAGAGTTTGGGTATCATAGAAATCCCAGAGGTTAGGAATTCCTTGAGTGCTAATTCTGAACATTGTATGTAATTATCACCTTCAGAGTTTAAGACACAGACAAAAAGAATCAGAACTCATTATGTAGATAGGAGTGCCTCACTCTTTTAAAAGTTCCCTAGGTAGTTCCAGTTCTTAGGAAGGGTGGAAAACCTCTCCAATAGGATGCTTGCATGAGAGGATGGTAGTGGTGGTGATAGTGTTGAGTAGGCTGGCAGGAGAAAGGCCAGATAGATCAGCAATATCTGCTCTGAATGTGAACAGGTGGAATGGTAAAAATATCATTATTACTTGCTATCTTAGGACTAGAAAATGAATAACCCGTCCACGGTGGTTGGATACCATCTTGAAGAGCTGGCAGAGTGCTAACACTACCTTCCATTAATAATAAACATTCATGAATTTTCTACCGCAGATGCTCTTTTGATTTAAACACCTTATGATCTTTTGTTATAAAGGCATTAAATTCATATGTGAAGAATGCATTTGTGACAGCATATTAAATAATGATCTAAACGACTTTTCCCAATACTTTACAATTGACATAAGTATTTTTGAAACAGCTTTAACACAATTGCTGCCTATAAATAGTTGCAGACATTTATAACTTTATTTAAAGCAGCAGCATTTTAAAATAAAATACACACAATCCATATTTGCATGTGTCAATAAATAGAATGCATGAAAAGAATCTGAATGTGAATCAGTTCCCTTCATTATTTATCCATTGTTTTGATGCTGTCCGAAGACTCTTTTAGAATAAGGCATCTTTCTGGTGGGTAACAAATTTGTAGTCTATCAGGCTGTGCTAGCACTAGCATTGGCAAAGCTGCTGCAGTCATGAAGACTTCATCTGGGAACCTGAAAGGAGAAGTCAAAATCCAAAGTTTCAAACTTTCTTAGGAGAAGCATGGAAGTGGGAAAAGGAAAAATTCAAACTCTGCTTAATTTTAAAAGGGCAGTAAAAGCGGACGCCGCAAAGACCAGTTTACAAAAGTAGATGTCGAAAACTCCTGGCGAAGCAAGAAAGAGAAACGGGCGTTTTGGGGGGAGGAGACATTGGTAGCCCATCGGACGGTTTCGTCGCCGCCTCTCTTCCCAGAAGGTTCCCACTCTCCGCCCCGGACCCTCCCCCGCTTCCGCGCTTGGCCCGGAGCCCGGGTGGGCGGGGTAGCCTCTCCTGCCTCTCCTTCTTGACTGGAGGCACAGGGGCATTAATTAACTTAGCGGCCCGGGACTGTGCCAGGCTCACGGGACGCCTGCACCTCTCAGCGTCTCCAGCTCCGGGACGCTGTCGTCCCGACTCCGAGCGGAAAGAGAGTCAAACTTTCGTCCGTGGGCGGGTGGGGCTCAGCAGGACCCCAGCGCCTCCTGTCCGGCTCCCCCAGCCTCACCGCGGGGTGCTGCGCTCAGAGCACTTTCCAGTTGCGACTCCCGGCCAGAAACTTCTCGGGAATGGAGCGGTCACAGTGTGGCAGCAGAGACCGCGGCGGTAGCGGCCGACCCCACCTGGCCCCGGGGCTGGTGGTGGCCTCTCCTCCGCCCCCATCCCCGGCCTTGCCGGTACCGTCGGCGCTGCAGGTTCCCCCAGCGTTCCTGCGGCCGCCCAGCCTCTTTCTGCGAGCTGCGGCGGCCGCCGCCGCCGCCGCCGCCACCTCGGGAAGCCGAGGCTGCCCGCCCGCCCCGGGGCTGGAGAGGGGGGTGGGCGCGGTGGGCGCGGTGGGCTGCGGCTACCCGCGGACGCCCAAGTGCGCCCGCTGTCGCAACCACGGCGTGGTGTCGGCGCTCAAGGGCCATAAGCGCTTCTGCCGCTGGCGCGAGTGCGCCTGTGCCAAGTGCACCCTAATCGCCGAGCGCCAGCGAGTCATGGCCGCCCAGGTGGCGCTGCGCAGGCAGCAGGCGCAGGAGGAGAGCGAAGCCCGGGGGCTGCAGAGGCTCCTGTGCTCGGGGCTCTCCGGGCCCCCCGGGGGTCGGGCCTCCGGGGGCGGCGGCAGAGCCGAGAATCCCCAGGCCACTGGCGGCCCTACGGCGGGGGCTGCGCTGGGACTCGGTGCCTTGAGACAGACCAGTGGTTCCGCGACCCCCGCTTTCGAGGTTTTCCAGCAAGGTTATCATGAGGAAAAACAAGGTGAGTTTGGTCTTTCATTGACTCTTTGCTCAAGGAAATGGTTGTTCTGTAAAGAAACGTTGAAAGGAGCAGCGTGCCCTTAGGCGGGCAGGAATAGTTGTTTAAAGGAAGCACTTTTAAGTCCTGGGGAACTGCTCTGCAATATGGACGTTAATGAGAGTGTGAGAGACCCATCGCCTTCATTTTGGGGGCGTTTACTTTTCATTCCCTTAGGTGATAAGATAATGAAAAAGTGAAACCTGGGTGATAACAAACGAGCAATTCATCCCAGCGGTAGATCTACTTGCTCGAAAGTTGATTTGACTTTCACTGTGTGAGTAGAACTTCAAGCAGGCATTGAGCGAAAGCTTAGTGAGAGGTGCTGTGGTTGAGTCTCCTCTGTACTCTTTCGAGACAGGGTCTCTCTGTTGCCCAGGCTGGAGTGCAGTGGCGCGATCACGGCTCACTGCAGCCTCAACCTCCCCAGGCTCAGGTGATCGATCCTCCCTGCTCTGGACTATTTTCAGCTGTAAAACCAGAGCTGATTTTGCGTGGGAAACTCTGATAGTTGAGGATGCAGTTCTTTCCTACATGTTGGGGCAAACATTTGTTGCAAGCTTGATGTGGGGAAGATACTGAAATCTATCACACCGTCGTCTTTCTTTCTTCCTTCACTCCATTTGTAAAACCATAAGAATTTCAAAGTTTAATATTAGAGGGTTTTTGTCTCAGGAGTTTTCTTTTTTTCTCTCTCTCTTATTTATTAACTGCAAGTCAGTTGCCTTCATTTCCTGTGTTAGGAGATATGTTTTTGTGAACTTCATAGCCCTCCACAGGGCCTACTAAGCAGTGGAAACGTCACTGTGATTTTTTTTGTGCGTGTAAGTCCAAAACTTACACAAAACTTATGAAGTTGTATTATATGAAATCATATGATAGCTATACAGTAAACTATTAATTAGAAACCTTCCTTGGATTGTGAAAATTGCAGATCTCAACAAATCAGAGAATGTACTTTTGAAAAATACTGGTCTGTGAATTGAAATTAGGCATTCAATTCTGAATGAATTTTGTGTTGGTACATGCCCCCTTTTTGCACATATTCTAATTTATTTCAGTAAGCAAAACAGATTTTATACAATTCTCATGAAAGACCAAGGGTGCTAAAGAGCAAAGTTATTAAGTGAAACAGCTATGAAAAAGAGGTAAAAGTTAGAGTTCCTGAAATTATACCAATGTGAAATGGCTGACAGCTCCCAGTGAGACACTGATTTATATGAATTCTAGTTGGTACCAAAGTGTTCTGTTTTATAGAGCTAATTATTTTATTTTGTTATTTGCCTCAGATGATGCCCCCTCCCCCATAAAAAGCACACTAATGTTTGAAAGGCTACTTCAATAGCTTTCTAAATTGACTGCCTCCTCTACACAATAGCCATGAACTGTGGTAAAATAATCTATTTAATTTACTCATTCATTAGACAAAGACTAACAGTGATTTAGAAGTGAATGAGCTTTTCATACACGAAAGAACCTTATATTCAAAAGAAGACAGACTCTATGTATCCAAAAACTACAATACAAGGCTTAATATACAATGATAAATGCAATAGAAGTAAAGCAAGCTATAGGATTTGAGATGACAGAGATGATTTAAATGGTATCGTAATATTTTAAAGACACCATATTTTCTAAACAATCTTATGCAAATTGGTGTTTCATTACATAAATTATACTATGAGTAAAATAAGACATTATTTTATGATTTCATGCATAAATTGCTATGGATATGAAATGTTGATATTTGACATGTTTGGGGGCATCCTCATTGAATCTTATTTATAAGTAAAGTGGAATGGAGGACCAATGCTAATCTGTTTTTCCACTTGGCAGATTTCATTTAAGAAGTATTATTGTATTATTTAAAGTCGAGATACTATAGAGTGTTGGTAATTTTGCAGTAGTGACATTCTTTCATCCTTTGCTTACGGGGATAGCATATAGGAAGAGCATTTTGAACTTCAATATGCTAAATCATACACGTTTTAATTTTAAAATAACCTGTAGATTTTTCTTTAGAATTTAGAACTGACTGCTTCTTAAGATAACTGGAGAAAACATGAGAGTATTGCAAATCATATTTACAAATCACTGCTTTAGGCAATATTTGTTTTATGTTCATAAACTTCGTAGAAAAAAGAAGTTGGACAGAATTATCTACACACTCCACTTTACAGTTTACTCTTACATGTATATCTCTAGGGCTATAGAAAAATGTAAACCAAAGCAAAAGTTACATAGTGAATAGGGTTATTGTTATTTTTCTGGTGTTAGCCTGGCAAAGGGTATTAAAATATTCTTGTTTGATTAGTATGCTCAACATGTTGAAATAGAAAAACCAGAACTTTGTGTAAAAGTATTTTTAGAAAATTGCCCATAACATTGGAGGAGGGTTGTGATTTAAAAGCGAATGCCTAATATGTTGTTTATAAAAGACAATTTGAACTTTAATATGGATTGCAATAGACTTTAAAATGACTTTGATTTTAAAGTCTGTTATTGATATTTTTAAGGACTGAAAAAGAAAATACATGTTTCATAGAGGATTATGAAAAATACCATCTGTATCATTTCTCGTAAAATGAAATATGCACGCTCTGGTATATTTGGGATTGATATAGCAGTAGTACTTACTGGTTTAAATTCGAAATGAAATGAACAATTTTGTTTTTTTTGACATTATTCAAGTAAATTAATTATAACCTGAAATATAAGATTAAAAAATTGCTGAAATTTAGCATTAGTGATTAAATAGAATATTCATTTTCAAACTAAGATTATTCCTTTTATTCCCTGATCATTTTATTTAGTTCTTTTTTTCATAGTGTCATTTTGAAAAAATATCACTTAGATAACAACAAAACAGGTGACATTTAGGAAGATCCCACACAACCAAGAAAGGAAGGTCAGTGTGCCATATTGGTGTTGTAAGAACACTTTGGGGTAATAATACACTCTCATCTTTGGATTGATAAATATAACTGCATTTTAATATTGCAAATCTTTATGATTCTGAAATGACAGAATAGTATATTTTTTACTATTCTAGCACCTGCATTTCCGAATAATCTTTTAAATTTGAGTTACTCATTAAAATGTCTTGGAGTATATAAATACTACTAATTATTATAAGTGAATGAATTATATTAGCCAGCATTATTTTTGGGTGAGTAGTACCATGTTCTGGAAAGTTTTCCTTGTATTTGATTGTTTTTTTTCCCCCTCTTCTCCAGAACAAAAAGAGAGTAAATGTGATTCATGCCAGAATGGACAAGAAGAACCAATCTCCAAATCCCATCAACTTTCCCTGGGATCATCTCCTAGGTCTAATGGTGTCACTGGGAAACAAAGCATCAGGTCATCTATTTCAGAATACTCCAACAAGCATGATAGTACCCTATCTTCTCATTCTGGAGAGCAATCAGAAGGTGAAGAAAGTCCCAGGTCCTTATCATCCTCTGATCTGGAATCAGGAAATGAAAGTGAATGGGTCAAAGACTTGACTGCGACCAGGGCCAGCCTTCCTACAGTGTCCTCAAGACCAAGAGATCCTCTTGATATCCTTACCAAGATTTTCCCAAATTATAGGCGCAGCCGTCTAGAAGGCATTCTGCAGTTCTGCAAAGGGGATGTGGTCCAAGCCATTGAACAGGTTTTAAATGGCAAAGAACACAAGCCAGAAAACAGGAACCTAGCAAGCTCAGGAGAACTGGAAAACACAGCCTTTCAGAGAGCTTCAAGTTTTAATCTTGCAGGAATTGGCTTTGGAACTCTAGGTAATAAATCAGCTTTCTCTCCTCTTCAAACTACTACTGCATCTTATGGAGGTGACTCAAATATCTACAGCTTAAATCCTAGAGTAGGTATCAGTCCCTTAAGGCTGGCATACTCTTCTGCAGGAAGAGGATTATCTGGTTTTATGTCACCCTACCTAACACCTGGGTTGGTACCCACCCTGCCTTTTCGGCCAGCTTTGGATTATGCCTTTTCAGGGATGATTAGAGATTCTTCCTACCTTTCCAGTAAAGACTCAATAACTTGTGGTAGACTGTATTTCAGACCAAATCAGGACAGTCTGCTGTAATGTATATGCCCATTCCCCCTTTCTGGAGTGTTTCTAGAAGTATGCAATACATGCATGTGCACACACATGCACACATATCCATTAATATACTTCAGTAAGTATGTGAGTAGATTATGAGGTTTTAAAATGCTATTTTTTTCACAAGCAATATAATAGGTCTTAGATCTGAAGACCCTTCATTAAAATTTATCAAGTGAAAGAAGTAAATTTGAACATTATATGTACCTTGAATAAAGCTATTTCAGGAAATATCTACTTTAATGAATTTTGTCCCTAAATTATCATTTGCAAAAATGTTTTATTTTAAAAACTATACTTGTTTTTATTTTATTGAAAAGTGGAATTTTTAGTGATAAAATACATTTGTAAGTATAAAGCAATCCAGCATAATATAAATCAAGGAAGAATTGAACAATTAAGGCCATTTCTAAGTAATTACTACTTCAAAACATTTTATTCTGTCCCTTGTTCATAGGAAAGAAAAAAGTTATTCAAAGTATTTTAAAAATGTTTTATTTGCAGATAAGTGATTCGTAATAAATAAACCATTGGAGCAGTTTGAATTTATATTTTCTGAGTGTTTTATTTTTCAACCTTAGCTTCCATTTGTGAAAACAAGTGTCGTTAAAAACCGTTTCTCTAAGGTTAACACTGGATTACAGACTACAAAATAGATCTTAGGAAATGAGACTTCGCCATCTCCTGGCCACTATCACCAATTGCAACTGAGCTCTGTAGAGTACATGAATTAGAAACATTGTTTCCAAAGAATAAACAGACCGTATTTTCAAATAGTCACTTTGGATTATGCTATGTTAAAATTTTCATACTGTAAAGTGCATATCTGTGAATGAGAGTTGCAAACTGTAAGTGAGCTTATGCTTGTATCTGGGGAAATATCCTTTGCTTATAAGTTTGGGACAAGAATATATGGCAGCCATTCTGAAAGGTAAGAATAATTTTATTCAGAAAACTAAAGTAGCTGCTCAAATAAATATTTACTAACTGGAGATAGTTGATGCTTAATGCACTGAGGAGAGACATAAGATTTCCAAAGGGGAAAAACTGCCATGAAGTTTCAGAGATATTCTTGCAATTTTAAACATACTTTTTGTCCTCCATCTGGCACATTTGAAAACTATTTACTTCAGTCCGTGGAAAGTCCCTGAGGAAACCGCTTACAAAACAATTTCTAGAACATTTTCTTTGTATGTCATCATTTTTTTTTGAAGGACAGTAACTTCATTGTTATTAAAAATAAATGGAAACCCAGTGGTGGTAAAAGATAGTTGATGAATTAGAGATTGTTTAAACAATTTGAGCAGCATGACTCACTAAAGATTTTTAAATTATATGTATATATGTATGTGTGTGTATGTGTGTCTATGCATATATATGTCTACGTACTTATACATTAAAGCCCTACAGGTTATATTATTATGGAGGCTTTTTTCATGAAGCCAGTAAGAATGTATTTCCAAGGAATATTTTGCCAGAAAATATGATATTAAATTACTTCAGAAAATCTGATGCTGATTTAGGATGTAAATGTGTTTAACAGGTTATATATTAATTTCAGTGGAGTGGATTTAAGAAACCAGATCTTGAAAAATGTTGATGTTCTCAATATTCATTTATTGGAAAAAATTTTAGTACAATGTCTAGCAAGTAGTTGAAATTCAATTAATATATACTGAGTAAGAAACTCTTACATGTAATAGATCTCTGTGAGACCCTGATAAAACTGAAGAACTCTACAAAATGGCCTACAGACACACAGTTTTGCATACAGTTTCCCTGGGTTCTTCAATCTCCTAAATGGTATTCAGGTTAGATTCCTTTGTGATTCTTCAGTTGTTTCTACTGCATTAATCCACTTACTGAATGCTATTTTTCTGAAAAGTGCTAAATCCTATAGAGGATACTGAATGTAAAATATTTTGCTTTAAAGGAAGTTACATTATCCAGTAGAGATATGGTTTAAAACAATGATTCTACAGTTACTGCATTATTTGTGTGGTCTTATGATGTGCTTGTATCTGAGAAACTGAATTGCTTTTGAACTTGGAAGAACATCCATTTTGGGCAGTATTCATATTTATAATATAATTTTATAATCATAAAACTTAATTTATATAATGCTTACACATTCCATACCCTTTATAATAATATAAGGACTTAAAATAGGTTATTTGTCTAACAACTTAATAGTATGTGAGGATACTGATGCTCAGCAGTAGAGTCTTTTTCTCCCTAAAGTTAGCAGTATGAGTTATCTGGAGTAGAATTATTGTACTCACTTCAGCAACTTGAGACTCCAAGGTCTGAGGAAGAATTCATATCTGTTTTGTCCATTCACAGCTTTGTACAGTGTCTGATATATCATAGGTGCACAAATACTAGGTTTCCACTGTCTGAAATAAATAAAAGGAAATATTAGCTTGAGAATTTATTCATTCAATACATATTTAATAAGCACCCTATTTCATGCCATGCACTGTGTTAGATACACAATATAAAGAAGTATTTAAGATAAGGCTTTGCCTCAAGTTGTTCGCAGTCTATATTGTCATGTGTACAAAAGCAACCAATCATCCAAAGTCGGTATTATTTGACGATGTTGGTACATCAATGAGTTCTTTGTAATCTTGATACTCATGTCCATGGATGCTTCTTGAAGCCTGAACTCCTAAGCCACTAATTAGTAGTGAGAAGAAAGAGGTGGTAAATGCTTTAAGAGCTAGCATATAACAAAAATGAATTGGGTTTATCTGTATCATTTAGAGGGCTTGGGAGGCAAACATTTCATAGAGTATTCAGAGGAACATAAGGAATGACGTTTTTACAGTTAACAGCTGTCCAAGAGTGTAATGGCTGCCTTATATGATAATGCATCTTGTACTCATTGAAAAATGCATGTAGAAAATACCAATCAGAGACCTGCTTGATGGGATTTTTCATTACTGGTTTAATATTGGGACTGAATCATTTTGTAGCTCATCAGAAATATGGAAAGCATTTTTAAAATAAATAGATAATGAAATTTCAATTCTAAGGCCATGAAAATGAAAACACCCTACCATTATTTGTTAATAAGACACAGTGCAGTTTTGCTGATCAGAATTTTGCCTATGTGATAGCCTACTGAGAGTAGGCAGAAAAAACATAGAACACAGTACATGTCTTACAAGGGATTAAAGCTGACAGAGGTAGTCTAAAGTATATAGGCATGAGTGGGGCTTAAAGAAGACATGGAAGAGCACCAAAGACAAATGTTAGTACATTTTCTATAAGGTAGATACCAGTATGTCTTCCTAGAAGAAGCATTTGTTTTGGAGTTGAGGAAACCTAGAATGGACTTATCGATAAGATTTGGACAGGTTACTTATACTCTCTGGACATTTAGTCTCAGTAAAGCAAGGATAATAATATTTAACTTGCAAGATTCATGGAGATAAAAGCTTAAATAAATCGCAGAGTACAGTAATACTTATATACTGGATGCTAAATAAATAACTCTCACTGTTATTACTTTGTATTGAGATATAATCTTTGCTCCCTGGTGGCAGTCTCTCAACAATGAGTACTGTAATTGCATTTAATACACTTAGTGGATATGGAGCCCAAAGGGCAGCCATCACCAGAGCAGCATACAGGCTTTGTTCCAGACTTCCTGTTTGGATGTTCATTTCATAGGCGAGCCAGACTTTTGTAACTTACTAATGTATGTGTTATTTGGATTACATCTGAAGAAAATAAACTATCTGAAGAAAATAAACAGGGCTATCTGAAGAAAATAAACAGCAAAAATCATAGTTTGTGTTTATGCTACATTTATTAGTCAGGGTTATCAGGAAAACAGAGTTCTTGTAATATGTGGAAATAAAGGAGTTACAGAAATTTAAACTAACATAAACAAAGGAGCTTGAAAATGAACGTCTGGAAGAGGTAAAGTGGCAGATTAGACAAAGATTCACTCATCTGCTTGAAGCACTGGTGTGGGTGGACAAGTGCGAACTGAAAAATCTGTGAAGTTCAGCATGTCCAGTCACTGAAATGGTTCCCAGCCAGGGGTTCTGAAGGGGGCAATGGGAAACCAGTGCTTCTGTGTAGGTTCTAGCTCTGTTGGTCTGTGAGTGAGCATCTGGTGGTGAATCTGTGCTACTGTGGGTCAGTGAGGTCAGCAGGCAGGAAGACAAGCTGGCTGTGGAGTAAGGAAAAGTGAGGACAGCCTGGAAATCACTGGGTATCCAACCTTAATGACTTGTGTTTTACTTCTACCTTAAAAATCTCACCATAATTCCCTTTTTGGGCCAATCTCACTTTGAACAATACAGCAAAGGGAATTCTGAGAAATGTAATTTACAGTCAACCAAGCAGACAGTATAGTCTAGTACAGTATACTCCTCGTCAACACGGGTTTCATAGTCACATATGTTGACCATATTTACTTCCAAATAAGGGCAAAAACGAAGTCATTCTTTTACCTGAAGTTGATACAACTGTCCCGTACAACAAAAACACACTAGCCACTCCCCAAAAGAGAACACACAGAGTGACTTACCTATCTGTGGGTTATGCTAATTTTTCTTTTATTCACTCACTCATTTGAATATCCTATAGCTTTAATCCTGAGATATAGGTAACCACTATTAATACATATTTTGTTAGAATAAGGAATTGGGGACATGGAAAACATACACACACACAAATACACTTACTTTGAAACAATAAATACACAAATATTTTTGCCTGCCAGAGCCCTCATGTTCAGTCATGGGATCATAAGAGGTCATAAGATCACAGATGGTATTTATAACTTCCTTCTTCTATGCAATTCATATTTTGCTCCCTGAAAATGTCTCCCTGAAAGTGTCTCAGTTAATTGTGCTCAATTCTGCTCCCTGAAAGTGTCTCAGTTAATTGTGCTCAATTCTGCTCCCTGAAAGTGTCTCAGTTAATTGTGATTCCTTACTTGGTAGAGTGACCCAAATCCTGGTTCCTGATGCATCTATATTATTATAGTCCTACCTCTCTTAGGTTGTTGTAGCTCTTAATCTTTTACCACAAAATATTGAAAGACTAAGGGATATTCTAGAGGATCTTCTGAATACTGGAAATTCTACCCCTGCCTCTTTCCTGTTATTTCAGTGTCTGAGGTGCCCCAAATAGTCAATGGTAGTCACAGATTCCAGTACAATGTTGTATTCATCATGAATTTCTCCTTTGGGAAGTAAGATCTCTGAATCTGAGGTCAAAATTTATACAGACTGGGAACAAAAATATTACCAGTGGATCCTTAGAATTAATGTGAAAGGAGTCATTCTCATATCTACCCTGTGATTCCCAGACTCATGAATCCTGAGCATAGGAGAAACATCGCTACATATTTATAGCTGAGTCAAAGCATTATCTTACATCTAGGAAGACATTATTGCAGCGCCATAAAGTGCTTTCACCAGCTGATGCCATAACTGAGTCTTCCAAAGACCATTCCATAATTATATTAGACCAGCTGTTTCGGGATGAAGGGAACATGAGGATACCAGTAAATTCCATGAGCATGAGCCCAACATGGCACTTCATTGCTATGTAATGAGTTTCTTTGTCAGAAGTAATGTCACATGGAATACTATAAAGGTGAATAAGGCATGGTGTAAGCCCACAGCTGGTACTTTTAGCAAGAACATTAGGACTGGGAAAGGCAAAACCATATCTAGCCTACGTGTTTTTTCCCAGAGAAAACAAAGAGGTGCTCCTTCAATGATGGAAGTGATCCAATGTAATCAACTTGCCCCCAGGTGGCTGGCTGGTTCCTCCAGGGAATGGTGCCATTTCAGACACTCAGTGTAGATCTTTGCTCTTGGCAGTTTGGGTAGTCAGCAGTGGCTCTATCCAAATTGGCCTTAATGAAAGGAAGTCCATGTTGCTGAGCCCATGCACTAGCTCCATCTCTGCTTCCATGATCATTCTCTTCGTGAGCCAACTGGTCAATTTTCATAATAAAAGAATGGATAATCTTGTGCATAAGATTTTTAAAATACTCCTCTTGGGAAGTTGCTCTTTGGTGAGCATTTATGTAGGACAAAAATATCTTCATATTTTATGCCCATTTGGAGAAGTCTTTCTGGATGCTTTTTCTCTAGACCTTGTTACTGATTTTCCAATCTTAATTCTTCTAACTTGCTTACCATCCAGCCAAACTGTTAATCAGTGCTCATGACTCATTCTAGATATGTACCTCTATCCGTATCGCCTGCCAGGCAACATGAACAATCAGGTGTATAGCTTGAAGTTTTTCCCACTGGAAACGTTTTCTTCACTACTCTACTTCAAGTCCACACCTGTAGTGCCTCAGCTGTCTACTTGAGACAGTGCCAGAATAGTGAGCAGAACCATCTGTGGACAAGGATAAAATTGTTCTTCCTCATTCTATCATAATAGACAACTCCACATGAGTGAGAGGAGGCTGTGTGGCAGGAATAGAAGCCCTGGGAATTTAAGCCACTTTCCATGCAACTGATTTGTGACTTCAAAATCTTTGGAAGAAAATTCATCCATTGTTTCCACTTGATGGAGTATCGCTACATAAGACTTGGTGAGTCAGATAACACCTTGTTAATATGAATATTTATAGTCATCTGATTATTTGATGGCCAATACTAAGTGTCAGGACTCTGATGAGAACCCACAACAAGGAAGGAAGCTGTCCCTCAAAAGAAGAATAATTTCCTGTCGGGAAAACAAAACTTTTCTCCAACTCTCAGAGGGGTATACTGTGAATGACTTATAAAGATCTGTCACAGGTTTCCCTTAGGATCTCTAACTGCCGTAGACGCTGCAAACCCTATTGATCTGCTGGATTATATGGCCCAAGGGGCAGGGAAAGTTGAATGGCAGTCTGCTTTCATTGCAGAAGCACCCTGTAGTCTGGGCCTGACTCAAAACTGGTAGCTTATTCGATTATTTGGTAAATGGTTTGAAGATGCCCACACCAGGTATCTGTTGCAACCAAAATACAGAGCTCCACCTCTTAAAGGTAGCAGATGTAAGATACAGAAACATGCTTTTCATCTGGTAAGAGATGTTTCAATATGTGCCAGCCCAATACCACAGATACTACATGCTTATGAATGTTTATAGGATTTACTCTTCCAGCTTCTGGCATGCATATGTCTGGACAAGATATCTAGAATATTTTCTACCTTCGGCTTACTGGGTTCAATCAGAATGATATCTGTGTAGTAGACTTGCTTGATGTCTCATAGAGAGGAGAAGCAAACAGTTCCTGGTGGACTACCTCGTGGCAGAGGGTGGGAGAGTTCATATAGTCTTAAGGAATGTTATGAAGGGGTGTTACTGCTTCTGGTGGTTCTTACAAGTATAGAGAAAAAGTATGACATCAGTAGCCTAAAGCTACACAAAATAGAGGCTGCGTTGATTTGTTCCAATAAAGCAACTAGATCTGGAAATACAGCTGCAGTTAAAATTATTACTTAAGTTTATGTCATTCTACAAGATCCAACTGCCTTCTCCATGGCCCAAATACGTGATTTGAATGGGAATGTGTTAGGACCCCTTCCATCCTTGACTGTGGCACATCCTTTGATAGTCCCTCTAGGAATGTGCTATTCCTTTTGTTTCACTCCTTTGGGAGGGAGAGAAGTTCTCAAGACTCTATTTGATATTTCCAATTGTAATGTACTCAATCTGCAGGTCAGAGACCCATTCTGCCAGCTTTGAATATGTATCTTCCGAAGATTCCAGAAATGAGGAAATAAATGTAGGATTGTTTGGGGAACCCATTAGACTCACTGTGAGATGACTTGAACCAAAATGTCATTGATTATTAGACCTTACTCTTCTAAGACTGGGCGCGGTGGCTCAAGTCTGTAATCCCAGCACTTCGGGAAGCTGTGGCGGGTGGATCACGAGGTCGAGAGATCAAGACCATCCTGGTCAACATGGTGAAACCATCTTAACTAAAAAAAAAAAATACAAAAGATTAGCTGGGCATGGTGGCGCGTGCCTGTAATCCCAGCTACTCAGGAGGCTGAGGCAGGAGAATTGCCTGAACCCAGGAGGCGGAGATTGCGGTGAGCCAAGATCGCGCCATTGCACTCCAGCCTGGGTAACAAGAGTGAAACTCCGTCTCAAAAAAAAAAAAAAAAAAAAAAAGACCGATCCAGCCTGGTGGACAGTGGCAGTTTAGGCTTCTAGAGAATAGTTGTTGTTCAGCGAACTCTGAAAAGTAGGGTTATTTATCTTTTCTTAGTGTAGAGTCACTTGGTACATTGGTTTCGGTTGTTTTGGAGAAAGCTAGGTTAAATATCTGCAGTGTAAAGTACTGAAAGTGTAGCGGAGTCTCTAAGCGTTCCCATATTCACTTTATGCAGGAAGCTCTGGGTCCATAAAGAGGTTCACCTCTAGAAGTATGTTGAGGGATCATTACTCTTATTGTGATTATTATCACAACATTACTTTTATTGTGATAATTTGAGACAGTGCTAGCTTCATCAGACCTATAGCTTTTCCACCTATACAAACCAAGTATGACTTTGTTAACCTGCACACCTGTTTCATTTGTAGAAATACAATTATTCTTTAGATTAGTCGATGCAAAACATCTCTGCAGGTCACATTATTCTGGTAATTGCTTTAGCACAATTTTTTAAAAATAGTATTTGTGGCCTGGCTCAGCGGCTCACACCTGTAATCCCAGCACTTTGGGAGGCCGAGGCAGGCGGATCACGAAGTCAGGAATTCAAGACTGGACGGGCCAACATGGTAAAACCCCGTCTCTACTAAAAAATACAAAAAATAGCTGGACATGGTGGCTTGTGCCTGTAATCCCAGCTGCTTGGGAGGCTGAGGTAGGAGAATTGCCTGAACCGGGACCCGGAGGTGGAGGTTGCAGTGAGCTGAGATCGCACCACTGCATTCCAGCCTGGGCTACAGATCAAGACTCCATCTGAAAAAAAAAAAAAAGTAGAATTCGTGTCCATATTGTATCTGTCATATAAGAGCCACCTCTTGGATTTCACTACTCCTGGATTGTGTCATCCCTTGTGAATTCACGGAGTCTCTTTTTTCTGGCCACAAGGCTCATAGATATCCCTAGCACACAGAGAAAAGCCACAACAGAGGACTTTGATAATGATGGTGCTTTCCTTGCCAAGGGGGTACCATCTTTGGGGTTTGCCTGGGGAATATAATTAACAGGTAAATAAGCAGTTAATATATAATAAATCCACTCTAACTTTTAATTTCCAAAACCCATTGCACATGATCTTGCCAGAGTGGCATAATAGAGGGGGCACTATGGAGGTGTCTCGTGGAAAGAGGTTTTCTCCTTGTAGCTGCTACTTCTGCGAGTCCTCAGCCAAGCACTTGCTGGTGGGAGTGGGGCTACTCTTGGTCAGCAAGGTCAGCAATTAGGAATATAAACTCATTATCTAGTGGAAGAGAGAGAGGACAAGTTAAGACCTGCTGGGTACCTCTGAGTCTGTCATTGTGTTTTATTGTAATACTTTCTCAATGTAATGACTTCTGCTTTCTTTCTGCCTAGTAAATCTTACAGAGTTCCTCTTTGGGCCAACTCAAACTTTGAAACATACAGGGAAGGAAATTATTGGAAATTTAGCTTCCAGTCTTAACCAAGTTAACAGAACAAAAAACAAATTTCGTAGGTTTTCAATCTTATAGCTTTATGAAGCAGTATTTTTTCTTACTCTGAATCAAAGCTTGAGCAATTATTAAATGTAAAGAATCAATAATAGTAAATGCCTAATGTCTTTAGGCTGACCTACTGTTGGTTTCACTGTCTTTAAAAAAATTATTGTAGGATAATTTAAAAATTACTTGTCATTGTAAGAAATAGTACAGAAATATCCCATGTACCTTTTACCCACTTTTATCCAATCTTAACATCTTGCATAATTTTAGTGCAATGTCACAACTAGGAAAGTGACATAACCCATAGATTATGCATGAATTTCATTCAAGACAACATGTAAGGTTGAGGAGATTTTTGGCATAGGAAAACATCATTTTAAAAGATCATTCTAGCTGTGTTGTTGTGGAGAACAAATGGGCAAAGAAGGGAGCAAAAAAGTACATTTGGAGGTTATTGTGTAAACCAGATAAGGGATGACAGTAGATTAGAAGATGATTGTTATTTAAAAAAAAAAAAGAGTTGGAGGTGGGGTAGGTAGTAATAAGATTGTAGATAGATTTTGAATGTAGAAATTGTAAGATTTGCTTAGGGATTCAGGTGTAAAAGAAAGAAAGGCACCAAAGATGCTTCTACAGTTTTGCTCTAAACAACTGGGCTGAATGGTGTTCTTATTTACTGAGATGAAAAAGACTATAAATTTGTTCATTTTTATGCCAGTCAGGCAGTCTGAACATTTTCAAAGTGTGATTATTATACAGGCCAGACATCTTTCTGGTCACAATAGGATTGTATTAAAAAGTTTTTAATTGAAGAGAAACCATAACAACTTTTATCTCTAATCTCCTCCTTTCATATGCTAAGAAAGTAAAATGAAAGTACTCTTAGTAATTTATGAGTAGAGAGTAAAATTTCAATGGAGTATTGTGAAAAATACTTAGAGGTGAGTGATAGTTACAAATTAACTACTACACAGTGTGATACAGCTTAAGAGACTGAGAAAAGAAAATTTGTAGCTTTAAATATATTACTTTTCAAAAGTTTAAGAATAATCGAATAATTTAACTCAAGAAGCTAGCTAAGAATAGGTAATGAATCTGAGAAAGGAGAAGGGAATTATACAGGGAGAAGTAGAAATTAATAAAGTAGAAATTAAATAACAAAAGTACACGTCAAAAAAGCAAAACTTTGTTCTATAAAAAGATTAATACATATAGAAAGACTCACCAAGAAAGAAGGAGAGAAGGCATAAATCCATAATATTATAAGTGATATAGGAGGTAGAACACCAGACTCAGTAGAGAAGAAATAAGTCATAACAATAGTATTTATATTTATTTTTTTGAAAACTTATGTAAATTATAAACGCTTTTAGAAATTATTTTAAAATTGGCAAAGTTGAGAAGCCACCAATAATAAATGGAATATGTAGTGTAAAAAGTGCAGGCCTCTACTCCCATGGGAATATCCAGTCCATGGTGTTTCCGGCAGGTTTATCAAACAGCCAAGGAACAGATAATCTCTATCTTAGGCAAAATCTTTTAGAATATAAAATAAGAGAGAATGCATATTAAACTTCACATCTGTGGTATATCCTGATACCAACGCATGACAAGTGCTGAAAAGGAAAATTTATTTATGCAGAAATCTTAAATGAAGGAAATTAGGAAATCAAAGTCACTTGATTTGTGTATCTAAAAATAATGTACATTAACTATATATTCCAGAAATACAGGTATCTTATTGGTATAATTTTTTACATTCACAAATTAAGAAAATGTTATTTACAGATATAGAAAACATTTAATAAATTTCATTGCTAATTTATAAGAAACCTTTTAGATTACTAGGGATAAAAACTATGAACAGATTCAGCTATAAGAAACAGATGTTTTAACTAATTCAACTTTAAAGTTGTTGAATGATTGCCATATGCCTGTGTGTGTGTGTGTGTGTGTGTGTGTGTGTGTATGTGTGTGTGTGTGGTTTCCCTCATGTTACAGAGGACAGACTGAGGAACAGAGTGTCAAGGACTCTAAGCTCATCTTGCAAGTCAAGTAGAGGAGCTGGGAGTTGAACTTCACATTTGGACAGCTGCTATCCCAAGTTTATACTCTATATGACCTGTCTCACACTAAAGCAGGTAAAGCAGGTACATTTTATAATCACATCATTTTGTCATTCAGGAGACATTTAGTCAGTGGCTCCAGGATATCAGAAGTTGGCATGTTGTGATTCTTTTGTTCTCTTTTGATCACAATATGTCTGTCATAGTTTCAGCCATCACATTTGTATTCTTGATAACAGGAAGGAAGACTCAGCAAGGAGAAAGGTGTGGCACCAGTCATGTACTGATAAATATTTAACAACATCCTCAGGTTACCAGGTGGTGGAAAACATCTCTGATTATAGCAGTTGCCTATTTCCATGGTATAAATACTTGAACCATGACTAGTTTTAAGCTGTCAAACTGATGTCATTGAATGAGATTTGGGAAGAAATGCACACCATAGGTTGTCTTGGCAAGCATAGGTTGGCTCTAGAGCATGGCTTAGTGGTGCCAATAACAGGAAAAAAAAAGACTATCCCAAAAATCTCCAGCAGAACTTTGCTCTTGTCTCAATGACAAGAGTAGTGTCATATCACCTACTACAGCTCTAAGAAATCATATGTTTATTTGAGCACATTGCCACCTCAAATAAAATTGTGAGAAAATGCCTATTTCTTAGAGAACTAAGCTTCTGCTATTAAAAGGAACTTTCTTAATTTAATACAACAAATGTCATACTTAATGGCAACTCTTTAGAGAGATATTAAAGTGCAAGAAGAGTCACTCTTACTGCTTCTATTGAGCATTGTACCGGAAGTGTTAGCCAATGCAGTATAATAACAAAATGAATAATTGTTAAAAAAAACTCAATATTTTCAATTGCTGTGGTAAAAAATAGAAGAGAAACTAGAAGAATTGTAATCAAGAAAATATTTCAACAAGATGATTGGTTATAAGCCAAAGAGACAGACAAAATCAATAGCCATATATATATATTTAACAATAGCTAGTTAAAAATATAATAGAATAAAAAAATTAACATTCATAGCAGTAACAAAAACTATGATTCCTAGGATCAAAATGAACTAAGTATGTATGAAAACTTGAAAAAATTATGAAATGTTTCTAGATAACATAAAACTGTAATAAATGCTATGGAAGAACATAAATACTTAACAGAGAATGCTCAAAGAAGTACAATGCTCAATTAGTAAAGTTGTCTATTATTCCTAAAGGAATTTGGGAGACATTTTGCTAGATACAAAAGCTCAACAATCAGAATACTTCGGTTCAAATTCCAACTCCACCACTTACTTGCCAAATAACCTTAGGTAAATTATTTAACTTCTCTATACTGTTAGACTCATCTTTTAAATCAGTTAAATGAGGATAATGCTAATAATTTTATACTTACTTAATTGATAATTTAGGTGACTAAAAGAATTAATACATGTAAGAGATTTAGAGTAGTACCTGACCCATTTATGTACACATGTATTATTAATCTATAAATCCAATGCAATTTCAATAAAAATTTCAGAAACTTTTGTTGAGTATGACACTCCAAAATGAAAATAAAATAAAAAGCCAAAAAAGAAAAAAAAAACCCACCAAAAATCCAGATGCAAAACAGTCTGGAAAAGAAAAAACTTTACTGTCAGACATCAGATTTCCCTATTAGATATCCAATTAGATTTCTTTTATCAGATGACACATGTCAAGTATTCAGTAATTGCAGTCATAGACTAATTATAAAGTTATACTAATGGTATGGTAATAGACAGTGAGATATAAATAATCAAGTTAGTGGAATGTTATAGAAACCTACCCAAGTATGTATGAAACTATAGAATAAGATTCATTCATTTGTAAAGTGAGAAATGTACTGACATTTTCTGAATTCCAGGCATTCTTCTGTGCAGCAGGGGAAACAACAGTGAGAAGACTGTCAGGATTCATGCCCTTGTTAAACTGATATTTTAGTTAGTGTGAATAAGTAATAAACAGACAAGTAAATATAAACTATATCAGGTAGTGCTAAGTGTTATGAAGAAAAATAAAGCAAGATAAAAGAAGTGAGAATACTGGTGGGTGGGAAAGTGAGAGCAATGAATATTTCAGTTTGGGTGGTCAGAAAAAGCCTTTTCAGAGAAGATGGCTGATATGGTTTGGTTCCGTGTCTCCACCCAAATCTCATCTTGAATTGTAATTCCCACATGTTAGGGAAGGGAACTGGTGGTGGGTGATTGGATCATGATGAGGGCTGTTTCCCTCATGCTGTTGTCATGCTAGTGAGGGAGTTCTCAACAGATCTGATGGTTTAAAAAGCGGCAGTTTTCTCTCTCGCTCTCCTGCTGCCATGTAAGATGTGCCTTGCTTCCCTTTCACCTTTCAGCACAATTGTAAGTTTCCAGAGGCCTACCAGCCACAGAATTGTGAGTCAATTAAACCTCTTTTGTTTACAAATCACCCAATATTAGGTAATAGCTTTACAGCAGTGTGAGAACAGACTAGTACAATGGCATTTGAACACAGCAGAGTGAAGGGCAAGTCAGGTATGGGGCCAAGGAGAACCACAAGCACAGGATGAAAACAGAAAGCAGCCTAGTTTTACTCACAGTATGAATGAACAGCATGGTTAAAACAGAATGTGATAAAAAGGTTGGAGAAAGATTAGTATGGTGTTGGTGGCCACAGTGATAAACTGAAATAATTACATGAGTGTGATGTCTCAGAAGCCACTGAATAGCCTGAGCAGGGAAGTCAATACTGGGTTTACATTTTACAGAAATTTGCCTGATTACTCTGTTGAGAAATAACTGCTCTGTAGTGCAAGAGAGGAGGAAGGGAGAACAGTTATGCTATTCAATAGTCTAGATGAGGACTGATGGTGGCTCTGACCCAGATTGGAGCTGTGGAGGTGATAAAAAGTGGCTGGATTAATGCTTTAATTATTGATGAACTGCCTGTGGGATATGATGGAAATAGAAGTGCCAAGAATGATGCCTGCATTTTACCCCCCAAACAATTGTGTGCACCTACAATCCCAGGATTTTGGGAGACCGAGGGTGGCAGATCACTTGAGGCCAGGAGTTTGAGAACAGCCTAGGTAACCTGGTGAGACTCTGTCTCTACTGAAAATACAAAATTTAGCTGGGCATGATGGCATGCACCTGGAGTCCCAGCAACCTGGGGAGCTGAGGCGGGAAAATCAGTTAAACCTGGGAGGTGGTTGGAGTGAGCTCTGATCATACCATTGCGCTTCAGCCTGGCTGCTAGAGCTAAAACCCTGTCAAAAACAAAACCAACCAACCAACCAAATAAAAAAACAAAACAAAAAAAAGTAAGTGATGTTGCTATTTACTGACTTTTTTTTTTTTACATTTTAAGATACCTGTTAGATATCCAAAATTGAGGTATCATGTAGCTGTTATATATATGAAGCTGAAAGTCAGAGGACAAGTAGGAAAAGGAGACACAAATTTGGAAGTTACCAAATTTAAAGCAATGGGGTTCTATAAGATTTCTTAAGAAGAAAGTATAGATGAAGTCAGGAGAATGATGTTCTACAGCATCTAGCATTTAAAGGAGAGGAACAAGAGGGACCAGCCAAGAATATTGAAAAGAAGTGGTTATTGAAATAGGAAAAACACAGTATTAGAAGTCAATTAATTTTTTTATAAAAAGGTATTTCAGGGAATATTGGATACTGAATTGTGCCTGTTGTCTAATTAAGGTTTAATAAGATGATAACTGAGATGGATCACTGAATCTGACAATCTTACTGTCAAGTGCCCCTAACAAGAGAAAATGTGGTAGGGTAATGGCAGCTGAAACCTGATTGGAGCAGACTGAAGGAGAGAATGGGACTTGAAGTTATAAGCAAAAAGTTTAGTCAATGTGTTTGAAAAAAAATTTTAAGGGTAATAGGAAACTAGGATGGCAGCTGAGGAGAAACCTGGAATCTAGAAAGTTTTGTTTGTTTTTCTTCTAAGGACAATTGTATGGCATGTTTGTGTGTTTATGGAAAAATCCAGTAGAGACAAGTAATAATGCAGAGAAGTAATAATGGCAGGTGTATAGTCTTCTAGTGATAACAGGAAATGGGAATTTGGGGACAAGTAGAGGAGATGGTTTTAGAGAAGAGCAGAGACAACCATTGTAATAAGAGGGAAAGAAGAATATAGGCACAGAAACAGAAGGTTGGTAGGTTTACAATGAAAAATGAATCATTGCTCCTTTAAGTGCTTCTATTTTCTCAGTAAAATAGGAGGTGAAAGCACCAACTAAGAATGAGAAAGAGGAGAAAGAAGGTATGTAATAGTTATCTTGGAGATGAAGAGAGTGAACTGATGATGGAAATTGCCTGGTGCTACTGAAAGTCTACTGAGATGTGTTGATAGATATTTCAAGTGGTTTTCTTCAAGTATGTTCTACTTCTTCTACAGAGTCATGTAGCTTCTCCCTTTCCCCAGTTTTCTTGAATTCCTCACTGATTAATCCCAACTGGAAGCTGGAGGTGACAAGACATTTTGATTTGTCTGTACAGGTCAACATTTTGGGACAGAGTTGGATGGGAAGAAGAGTTGATCTGTAAAGATAAAGGAACATCTAGTACATCATCACACTATTCACAAAAGTAAATCCCAGATACACTAAAACCCTCTATGTTAAAAACAGAACTTTCCAATTATTAGAAGACAATGTGACTATCTTTATATCTAAAGGGGGTGAATATATATATGTTTTTACCAAAACAGAGCTATAGTAAAATTAAAAATTTAAACAATAAAATGCAAAATAACCAAAGACATTACAAACTACATATATAATGTACAAAAATACCTATCCAGGATATGTAAACCCTATTAATAAATAAAATTAGCCAAATAACCCACAGTTATAATGAACTAGTTGGATCTTTACTTATCATTACGGGTAAATCTGAAGGCAAAATGCTGATTAGAAAAGAAAATCTCATGAAATAATTGTGTTTAATTGTCTTCATGAAAATTAAGCTAAAACACAGAACTTGGAACATATTTTTTATGGGTAGATATACAATAAAAGGACAAACATATGGATTGGCTATAATAATCACATTAGTTACCTCTAGAGATGGAAGGAAATGGGACTGGAGGTACATGTAACAGATACATAAACATAATCTTTAGGGTCTTATTTCTTTAAAAATTTTAAGGGCTGGGCCCAGTGTCTTTTTTTTTTTAAATTTTTTATTGCATGTTAGGTTTTGGGGTACATGTGCAGAACATGCAAGACAGTTGCGTAGGTACACACATGGTGGTGTGTTTTGCTTCCGTTCTCCCCTTCACCCACATTTGGCATTTCTCCCCAGGCTATCCCTCCCCAGCTCCCCCTGCTGCTGGCCCTCCCCTTTTCCCCCCAATAGACCCCAGTGTTTAGTACTCCCCTCCCTGTGTCCATGTGTTCTCATTTTTCATCACCCGCCTATGAGTGGGAATATGCGGTATTTCATTTTCTGTTCTTGTGTCAGTTTGCTGAGAATGATGTTCTCCAGATTCATCCATGTCCCTACAAACGACACGAACTCATCATTTCTGATTGCTGCATAATATTCCGTGGTGTATATGTGCCACATTTTCCCAATCCAGTCTATCATAAATGGGCATTTGGGTTGGTTCCAGGTCTTTGCTATTGTAAACAGTGCTGCAATGAACATTCATGTGCATGTGTCCTTATAGTAGAATGATTTATAGTCCTTTGGATATATACCCAGTAATGGGATTGCTGGGTCAAATGGAATTTCTATTTCTAAGGCCTTGAGGAATCACCACACTGTCTTCCACAATGGTTGAACTAATTTACACTCCCACCAACAGTGTAAAAGTGTTCCTTTTTCTCCACATCCTCTCCAGCATCTGTTGTCTCCAGATTTTTTAATGATCGCCATTCTAACTGGCGTGAGATGGTATCTCAATGTGGTTTTGATTTGCATCTCTCTGATGACCAGTGATGATGAGCATTTTTTCATATGTTTGTTGGTTTCATGTATGTCTTCTTTTCTAAAGTGTCTGTTCATATCCTTTGCCCATTTTTGAATGGGCTTTTTTCCTGTAAATCTGTTTGAGTTCTTTGTAAATTCTGGATATCAGCCCTTTGTCAGATGGGTAAACTGCAAAAAGTTTTTCCCATTCTGTTGGTTGCCGATTCCCTCTAGTGACTGTTTCTTTTGCCTTGCAGAAGCTGTGGAATTTCATTAGGTCCCATTTGTCTATTTTGGCTTTTGTTGCCAATGCTTTTGGTGTTTTGTTCATGAAGTCCTTGCCTACTCCTATGTCCTGGATGGTTTTGCCTAGATTTCCTTCTAGGGTATTTATGGTGCCAGGTCTTATGTTTAAGTCTTTAATCCATCTGGAGTTAATTTTAATGTAAGGTGTCAGGAAGGGGTTCAGTTTCTGCTTTCTGCACATGGCTAGCCAGTTTTCCCAACACCATTTATTAAACAGGGAATCCCTTCCCCATTGCTTGTTTTTGTCAGGTTTATCAAAGATTGTATGGTTGTAGATATGTTGTGTTGCCTCCAATGCCTCTGTTTTGTTCCATTGGTCTATATCTCTGTTTTGGTAGCAGTACCATGCTGTTTTGATTACTGTAGCCTTGGAGTATAGTTTGAAATCCGGTAGTGTGATGGCCCCTGCTGTGTTCTTTTTGCTTAGAATTGACTTGGCTGTGCGGGCACAGTGTCTTACACCTGTAGTCTCAGCACTTTGGGAGGCTGAGGTGGGCAGATCATGAGGTCAGGAGATCGAGACCATCCTTGACAACATGGTAAAACCCCATCTCTACTAAAAATACAAAAATTAACTGGGTGTGTCGGAGTGCACCTGTAGTCCCAACTACTTGCGAGGCTGAGGCAGGAAAATCACTTGAACTGGGAAGTGGAGATTGTAGTGAGCCAAGATCACGCCACTGCACTCCAAGCCTGGCAACACAGCAAGACACTATCAAAATAAATAAATAAATATGAATAAATAAAAATAAAATAAAAAGAAACTCTGAGCTTTAAAACATTTTCAAAATAACAGAGTTAATCACTTCACTTAATATAAAAATACTGTCTCAGTCACATATAAATGAGAATGATTAGGGTCATCATTAGACTATGCTAATTTTCATTTGGAAGACCAAGTTTTTCATGTCACAGCTGGAGTTAAAGAATTACTTCAGTGCTTATTCTACTCCCATTCTTTGTTGAGTAATGGCTTCACACAAGCAAGAAATATTTCTTCTCAATTTTTGCCTCTGGTAGCAAAAGATAGCCTTTGGTATTAAACATATTCTTAGGAATTTAGGAACTGAGTAGCCAGAGTGGGTTCTTAATTCATGCATTAATGTTAATTGATTTTTAAATCTAATAACAGCATGCATGAAACAATATTCTGGGCTATAGAGAAATACAGAAATGACCTTTGAGGACCAAAGTATGTGGCAAGAAATTAATGTTTAGTAAACGTGTCCTGTGGGCCAGGCTCTAAACAAATTTGACTTCATAGTCAAAATGGAGTTCCTTTCTCTAGTGTTCTGATTTTCTAAACTCCAAGATGTATTGGGAAACATCGAAGTGGAAAGCAAGGATGTAAGATTTCACTCTTTATTTTGCTACTTTTTGTTTGATCTCAGTTAATGAAGTTAACTTTTTCAATGCCCCAGTCTCCTCATCTGACAATTAGAATAATCATACTAACACCTAGCCCTGAGGATTGTTAGCTGGAAGGTGGTAGATTAAATAATCAGTAGTAATATCTCTATGTCAATTTCTTCAACAATGAGCAGTGTTAAGGTTCTATAAATGAAATCTGTGATTTAAACAATATTTACAATTTAGATGATAAAACAACTCATTTGTCATGGAAAATGGCGCTACATCACACAACTTTGTGCTTCAGGTTTTCGGCTGAAAACCTTGGTAATGTCAGTTGTGTTTTCATTCTGGGTGTGTGCTCATAGTTGTACTATGCCATTTACACCTTGCTCAGAATGGGTCAGTTCTATGAGGTGTGATTTTTAAAATTTCCACTTGAGGGCGCTGTCTACTTCTGTGCGAATTGAAATACCCCAAATGTCCAATTACCTAAGGAACGTTTTTAGGCTAGGCAGCTGGATTTAACTTGTTTCAAACTTCCAATTTATTCCAGAGAAACCTTCTTTTGGCTTTCTTTATTGATTGGTTCTCCAGGTGGATGCCATCCTTACTTGTGCTGAACACTTTATATTAGACATTTCATTAAATTTTATTAACCCACTCAAATATCTTAAGGAAAATACTTATCCTAATTTTATAAATGAAAATTAAACAGTCTGAGAAAGGTTAAGTAATTCTCCCAGGCTGTCCTAACCAGTGTGTGATATAAAACTTAGAATTAAGCCTAGATTACTCTAACTAAAAAAATCAGTTTACATTCTTCCATATTTTCTTTCTTTTAAATGTATGTATATTATCTATTTGAATACAGTAGATACATACACATTTATGTATGTGAATGTATGTATGTATGTACATGCATATTCAAATACATATGCATCTGTGTATGTCTATATATGTGTGTATACATATTTGGGTGTATATAACATATATAAATGTAATTTTATAATTTGGTGGGCAAATATAATACATTTAAATGTCATGTATAAATATATTTATACATAATATATAAATGAGCCTTAATTGGGGGAAGAACAGAAGGTATCTTATGTATAATATATAAATATTTTATAAAAATACTTGCCCACTAAATTGTAAAATTACATTGAGATTTTATTTTAAAACATGTTCAAATTAAATATCTTAGTGAAGAAAACACAGATACCACTGTTTGCCTGCAGAGAAAATTCTGTTTTCTTGCTGTATAATGCAATAAATGTGCTAAAGCAGAGCCAGCATGCCCAACTGTTTTATCACATTGGCAAGCTGTAATAAAACACCAAATTACTGTCTAGAAACAAAATACATTTTTGTTGTTACCAAGAGTTGCTTTAACTAAAAGGAAGGCACCCTAGCCCTTTGAATACATAAGTTCACCCACCTCCCTGTTTCTTGCAAAATCGAATTAGGTAAAGACTTCGATAGTATTTGTATTTATAGGAAATCAATTACCAGAGCACATTAAGCCACTAATTTACATAAAATCACTATTTTCCAACATAAGAAAAAGCAAAAGTGATAGTATACATTATTATTCCATTAACAAGCAAATGTATAAAAATTACCCTCCATGTAACCCACTTGGTGTTTGCCACACCAACCCCTTTCTAATCGTGTCCCGATTAGATGCACTTTTCTCAAAATTTTCAAACTCAAGAGATAGTATTAACTGAAACGTGACTGAGAAGAGGATTGAAATAATTATCTTTTGAGCTTTGAATAAGTGATTATGACCTTCATCATACTCAATAGGAAGCCATTATTTGTATACCTGTTACATCTGAGGCATTGTGCTGAGCGGATAGAAAGCCCTTTCTGAAAGCAGGGCTTAGTGGCGGCGGGCGGGGGCAGGGGGACAGAAGCTATTCTTACCTGAAAGGGAGAGCTATGGGAGTGAGGGAGGTGGATACCACTGAAAAGCTCAGCCTTAACCTAGATGTATACACTTTGTAAATGTGGCCTGCACGATGCTTTGTTATATCCAATGAGGTAAATGTGCTCCAGGTATTTCAAGGAGAGGAAATGGCAGCAGATGGTCAAAAAGGTGTATTTCTTTTCACTTTTTGGTAGTTTAGCAAGAAGCCGGCTCAGCAGGTCTGAGCTAATTCAATAGAATAGGCTGACACCAGAGACTGAGGCTCCCTGCCCCACCCCAACTATTTCTAACAGAGCCATTTCCCTCACCAGGAAGCCACTACAGCTTTTTGGTAGCCTAGCTTTTCCCTGCCCTCCTGCTTTGTTTCTTTCCCTCTATGTAGAAGGTATGGAGGAAGAATTCTTTCCTGTTGCTCTTCTGTGTTATATGCAACGTAGCTATGGCCAGCCTCAACACAGCCTCTTCCGTGGAACACATGAGACTTGAAGAGATTGTGTGTACTCTGCTACTTACTTATTTCTCATTAAAAACAAATACATTGTATCTGAGGGGTACTAATGGTGTATGTGATCAAACCCCTTTTACATGACATGTCTGTTTTTAAAATGTTATGTGTGAGTTAGACTACCAAATCAGTTATAATTACAGTCACAGCAAAAACAATCTGTTCTTCAAAATCTGGCATGTCACCTGTGCTCAGAATCTAATTCACACCTGTGGATATGTCTGCATAAATATTCTAATGGATTGCCTACTCTGTGCTTGCAATGAAGGGACATATTTAAGAGCCCAGATCATGAAACAAACTTTGATTTAGGCACATCAAAGTGGATTTTTTTCAGAATGTATCAGTGGAAGTGCTAATGTTAGATAACAATATGTTATAAATTTTACCACTGACCTTTAACTTTCCAAGAGCAGGAATTGCCTGAGGCTTCCTACTGTCATTGTCTCTAGTTCTAGTTGAATAAGCTTTCATTTGGTCCTCCAGAGGCACTACTGATGAAATCACTTTGAGAAATGTCAGAACTGGATAAAACGTTTTCCCACACATTAGGCAGGACAGGCAAACCTGGTGGGCTGATGTCAAAAACATAAAACCACATCATGGACTTGTTTGAAACGCTTTGCCTGTCCTGTCTACAAATATAGAGCCATGTAAGATTCATCTTCCTGGCTGAGACCTCACACTTCAAAAGACATGTGGGATTGATAACGTTGATAACTGCTGGGCTTTTGGATGAAGTTGTTGCTTCCAAAATCTGAAAACCAAAAGGGAAAATTATGGCCTTCTCTTTCCATGAAAAGAGTTGTACTGTTCTATGAATATTGCAATCAGAGTGTCAGACAAAAGATAAATATATAAGAAAAGTGCTTGGAATGTAAAGCCTCTATGGTAATGACAACCATTTTAGTGCAATGAATTATATAACTAACCAACTGATTTATTTTTCACCTATTAACATGAATTTGTTTAAAAAAATACAGACAATAAAAGATGTGCTTCTTTTTAGTCCTTTATATTAGTTTTTTTTATATACTTAGTTTTTTCCCCTGCAAATATAAGCAAATAAATGTGCATTTTATTCTTATCCCCTACCAATATATTTCTAGTTTTTCATATATAACCTGGATTATTTTGTAGTTTAAAATTGTTGCTATATTATGAGTTGTCTTGATTTTAATGAATGTAATATAACCATTGTGATTTGTACCACTGAAAATTATTTTCAAAGTGACCTTTTAAAATTTTTTTTTTTTTTACTTTGGCCTGAATTATTTCACCTCTGCTGATTCATTTGATAGTGATATCACAGTTTTTTATCTTTCTTTTTTTGTATGCGTATTTGTATGGTATGTCTTTCACTATCATTTTCTATTTTTTTAGAGGCAGAGTTTTGCTCTGTCACCCATGCTGGAGTATAGCAGTACAATTATGGCTCACTGCAACCTTGAACTCCTGAGCTAAAGGGTTCCTCCTGCCTTAGCCTCCTTAGTAGCTAGGACTATAGGCAAGCACCACCACCCCCAACTACTTTTTTTTTTTTTTTAAGAGATGGGACTTTGTTATATTGCCTAGGCTGGTCTCAAACCACTAGCCTCAAGCGATCCTCCTACCTTGGCCTCCCAAATTGCTGGGATTACAGGTGTGAGTCAATACATCCCATCTTCTTTCTACATCAACTTGTTTTAGTTCTATCTATATATACAATATAGAATTGGTTCATAGTTGGTGTTCAGTTTGGAAATCGTTTCCTATTCTTAGGTGAATTAAGGTGTTTTATGTTTGTTAAAATGGAAGATATATTTGGCCTCACTGCAGCTAATTTTAGTCATATTCCCTTTGATTTAACAATGACTATTAAATGAGTTAGCTACTGTCTGGTTTTGAGGCATAGTGGAGTATTATTGACCTCTGTGGTTGTGAGCAAAAAATAAGGTCAGTGGCCTTTAAACCCTGCTGCCTGGATCTAGTACGCATCATTTTCACTCACGTTTCATTGACACAAGTAAATTAAAGCCATTAAAAAAATATTTAAAGCAGGAGGAAAGGAAAGTATAATCCTGTCTTTGACCTGGAAGCATGTGACCAGGAATATTGTTCATAGGTGTATGATTACCAAATAAAGCCGTCTGACATTTTGATTTGTGATTTTCAAGCTCACTATACGGGTTATTCAGGGTCTTGATTTGAGGGTTTAGTTATGCTAGACACTTGGTCCAAATACTTTTTGACATTTCACTCTGTCAATGAATGACTTGGATTATATTTATGCAACTCTGAACAAAATACATTTTGGATATGGAGAAATTTTGAATATTTAAAATACTTGGCTGATGGAGAAAACGGCAATTATAACAATGATAATGATGATCATGAATATAATGGGAAAGATAATGACAGGAAAAATAGTGCTTGAGAACTGTAATTATCATATGGCAAACGGCAGAACTTACAGACTAACAATGTTTATTCTATGGCATTAGGAGTTATCTCTTTGGAGTAACAGCTTGGAGCATCACTGGCCAGAATGCTTTCACTTTTAGTTTATGGAACAATCTGTTTCTTTGGGCTCACGTTATAGCAGTATATGATTTATCCTTCCAATTCACATTTTTCTTTCTGTTTATTATTGCAAATATTTTTGTTGGAGTTTACTTGTTAATATTATTTTAAACACTAGTCATTAAAGTTGTGCATCTGCAGCTTTAAAAGTGCAATAGCACTTTCATGGTATCTTAGCTATAGTCACTGTTCAAATTACATTTTTTGAATGTCTTTCATAAAAATGATTTTTATTACTGAAGAAAAATTGTACTGTAGATTTCCTCTCACCTTCAGCATAACCTATAAGTCACAAAATGAACTAAAATTTTGAGAAAACAGATGTTTGCTCCTTATATTCATTAATTGAAATTAGTCATAGCAGAATGCTAATTTTGATCAGACTTATGTAATGATACAGACCAACATTTTTCTCTGGTGAAGCTTAAAAATACTGAAAATGTCAATTACTATTATTTATTGAGTATTTAATATGTACCAGTAATTGTATCCTACCAAAAACTGAGTGCAGTGGGAATTATTATGTTCATACCCATTTTCTGATGAAAAACCTTGTCTTATTATTCAGCTAGTAGAATAATGGAAGTATGATTGACACATAGGAAGTCTAACTCCAGAATCTATAGTGTGAGAGATGACCTTCCCACCATGCTTGACAGACTCCCTACCACTGCATTCAAATTGTATTTGATTCCAAGATAAACATTATCAGGACATAAAAAGAAAAAATATGGACCTTAGGTGCTCACTTTGGAGTTTTAGATTTATAAGGATAATTTTCTATTTATTTTTTCTTATTTTGCATGCAACAATATTATTACCTTAATTATGAACCAAATACTAAGCTCCTGGTAACTAACCTGATTTGTTTCAAAGAACTCTGTGCTGTGTCTTTTAATTATCCAATTTACCAGTCTGTGTCTTTTGATTGGGGCATTCAGTCCATTTACATTTAAGGTTAATATTGTTATGTGCGAGTTTGATCCTGCCATTTTGATGCTAGCTGGTTGTTTTGCCCATTAGTTGACGCAGTTTCTTCATCGTGTCTATGATCTTTACCATTTGGTATGTTTTTGGAATGGTTGGTACTGGTTTTCCTTTCCATGTTTAGTGCTTCTTTCAGGAGCTCTTGTTAGGCAGGCCTGGTGGTGACGAAATCTCTCAGCAACTGCTTGTCTGTAAAGGATTTTATTTCTCCTTCACTTATGAAGCTTAGTTTGGCTGGATGTGAAATTCTAGTTTGAAAGTTCTTTTCTTTATGGATGTTGAATATTGGCCCCCACTCTCTTCTGGCTTGTAGGGTTTCTGCCAAGAGATCTACTTTCTCATTGTGGGTAACCTGACCTTTCTCTCTCGCTGCCCTTAGCATTTTTTCCCTTCATTTTAATCATGGGGAATCTGACAATTATGTGCCTCAGGGTTGCTCTTCTTGAGGAATACCTTTGTGGTGTTCACTGTATTTCCTGAACCCAAATGCCCATCAATGATAGACTGGACAAGGAAAATGTGGCACATATATACCATGGAATACTATGCAACCATAAAAAATGATGAGTTTTTGTCCTTTGTAGGGACATGGTTGAATCTGGAAACCATCATTCACAGCAAAGTGACACAAGAACAGAAAATCAAACACCACATGTTCTCACTGGTAGGTGGGTGTTGAACAATGAGAACATATGGACACAGGGAGGGGAGCATCACACACTGGGGTCTGTTGTCGGGGGCTACAGGAGGGACAGTGCAGGGTGGGGAGGTTGGGGAGGGATAACATGGGGAGAAATGCCAGATGTAAGTGATGGGGGGATGGAGGCAGCAAACCACATTGCCATGAATGTACCTATGCAACAATCCTGCATGATCTGTACATGTACCCCAGAACCTAAAGTGCAATAAAAAAAACAAGGAACTCCATGTTTCTATTCACAGAGACTCTGTGTTTAGCACTATAACTTATTCAATCAATATATTTTATTGTTTATAAACTTGTATATTTGGAAAGAGCATACCCATTTTATTGGAGATAAAAACATTTAGGAACTGTAATCAGCTATACTAAAATGCTGTCGATGAGTCAACTTATCTTTATATCCTCTTTCTGCCAGAAATGAGTTAATTTTTATACATAGTATAAGGTAGGGGTCCAACTTCTTTGTTTTGCTTGTGGCTATTTATTTGAGCACAATTTGCTGAAAAAATGATTCTTCCTTCTTTGAATGGTTTTGGCACCTTTGTCAAATATCGGTTTCTCATAGGGATTTGAGTGTATTTCTGGACCCTCAATTCTCTTCCATTGATCTATATGTGTCTCTTTATGGCAGTAACACACTGTCTGATTACTGTTGTGTTATTTTTGAAATTTAGAAGAGTGAATCTTCCTTCATTTTTCTTCTTTTTTTTAAGGATTGTTTAGGCTCTTCTAGTCCTCTTGAAATTCCATAAAAATTTTAGAATCAGCTTTTCAATTAAAACATCAGCTGATATTTTTATAGGAATTTCACTGAGTATAGATTAGTTTGAGGTATATTAACATTTTACCATTGTCAAGTCTCTAGTCTGTAAATATGGGATACTGTCCCATTTATTTAGATCTTCCTTAAATTCTCTCAAAAATTTCTGTCAACAATTTTTTTCTGTAACAATGAAAAACACATTTTATAGAGTTTTCAGGGCATAAGTTTTTCATTTATTTGGTTAAATTTATTCCCATTATGTTTTATATTATTGTAAATGGAACTGTTTTATTTTTGCATTATTAATTACAAACTGATAGGAGTACAATTAATTTCTACATATTGATCTTGTATCCTGAAAACTTGCTGATAAGAAATTTTATTATAATAGTGTTTTAGTGGATTCTTTAGGATTTTTTTTCTGTACAAAATGTTACTGTTTATAAACAGAAATTATCTTAGTTTTTCTTTTTCCAATTTCGATGTGTTTTATTTCTTCTTCTTGATTAATTGTCCTGGTGCAATGTCAAATAGAAGTGTTGAAGGTGGTTATTTTGTCTTATACCTGATCTTAGGAAGAAAAATTTAGTCTTTCATCAATAAGTATGATGTTAACTGTAGATTTTTGTAAATGTTCATTGTCCAGTTGAGGAGATTCCCTTCTATTCCTAGTGTGTGAAGTATTTTTAACATGAAAAGATATTTAATTTTGTCAAACGCTTTTTTTCTGTATTTATTGAGATGCTTATTTTATTTTATTTATTTTATAAGATAATTTACATTAATTGATTTTCAGATGTAAAACAATCTTGAATCTTGAAATAAATCACACTTGATGATAGTGTCTAATTCTTTTAACATGCTGCTGGATTTCATATGGTAGTATTGTGTTAATAACTTTTGCATTTATATTCACAAGAAATTTTGGTCTGTAGTTTTCCTTTCTTGTAATATCTTTGATTTTGGCATCAGGGCAATACTGACCTTAATAAAGGAGTTGGGAGGTGTTCCCTTCTGGTTTCTTTGAATGTTTGGTAGAAATCAGTAGGGAAACCATATTTTCCTAGGATACTTTGTGGCATTTTAAAAAATTACAAATTCAGTATCTTCACCTCGGTCTATTCAGATTGTCTATTCATGAAGCAGTTTCAGTAGTTTATGACTTTCTCAGAGTTTATTTCTTCCAAGTTACCCAATTTGTTGGTGTACAATCATTCAATGTATTCATTTATAATTCTTTTTATTTATGTAAGGTTGGTATTAATATCCAGTCTTTTATTTCTGATTATAATAATTTGTCTTATCTTAATAACCTAAACTTCTGCTAAATGAAAAAGAACAAATTAAACCTAAAGTAAGGAGAAGGAAATTTAAAGATTGTAGTAGAAATTAATGAAATACAGAACAGAAAATAAGGCTGCCAATTTTGTTGATAATTTGGAGAAATTTTATTTTCTGTTCTGTATTTCATTAATTTCTACTACAATCTTTAAATTTCCTTCTCCTTACTTTAGGTTTAATTTGTTCTTTTTCATTTAGCAGAAGTTTAGGTTATTAATTTGAGATATTTCTTGTATCTACTTTTTGAGATGGGGTCTCTTACTCTGTTGCCCGGGCTGGATGAATACAGATATTTAAAGCCATAAATTTTCCTCTAAGCATTGCTTTAGCTGCATCCCATATTTTGACATATTGCGTCTTTAGTTTTATTCATCTCAAAATGTCTTCTAGTTTCATTTTAATATTTATTTTGATCCATTGATTTAATAGAGAGTGTTGTTTAATTTCCATATATTTTAAATTTTCTTTAATATCTTTATTTATTTATTTATTTATTTTTTTTTTTGAGACGAAGTTTCGCTCTTGTTACCCAGGCTGGAGTGCAATGGCGCGATCTCGGCTCACCGCAACCTCCGCCTCCTGGGTTCAGGCAATTCTCCTGCCTCAGCCTCCTGAGTAGCTGGGATTACAGGCACGCGCCACCACGCCCAGCTAATTTTTTGTATTTTTAGTAGAGACGGGGTTTCACCATGTTGACCGGGATGGTCTCGATCTCTTGACCTCGTGATCCACCCGCCTCGGCCTCCCAAAGTGCTGGGATTACAGGCTTGAGCCACCGCGCCCGGCCAATATCTTTATTATTAATTTTTGTTTTGGTATTACAGTCAGAGAATATACTTAATATTATTTCTATACTTCCAAATTTATTGATGTTTGTTTTATGGTCTAATATATGGTTTATCCTAAAAAATACTTCATTTATTTGCACTTGAGAAGAATGTCTATTCTGTTGTTAGGTAGATTGTTATATAGATGTTTATTAGGTCTGGTTATTTTATACTGTTGCTCAAATCTTCTATTTCTTTATTGATCTTCTCTTTAGTTGTTTTGTCTATTAGTGAAAGCAGGATATCAAAGTCTGCAACAATTATTTTGAATTGTCTATTTCTTCCTTCATTTGGTTAGTTTTTGCCTTACATATTTTGATGCTCTGTTATTATTTTTTATTATTAGTTGTTAGGTGCATATACATTGATAGTAGTTTATATCTTGCTAGTTTAAAAATTTTATTTTTAAAGAAGTCTCTATCTCATAACTTTATTTATTGTATTAAGATCTATTTTGTCTGATATTAGTATAGCTACTCCAGTTTTCCTGTGGTTGCTGCTGGCATGGTGTATCTTTTTTCCATTCTCTTACTTTTTTTTTTAAGACAGGATATCATTCTGTCATCCAGGCTGGAGTGCAGTAGCACAATCACAGCTCACTGTAGCTTTGACCTCTCCAGCTCAAGTGATCCTCCCACGTCAGCCTCCCAAGTAATTGAGACTACAGGCATGCATCACCATGTTCAGTTAATTTTTGTATGTATTGTAGAGGTGGAATTTCACCATGTTGCCCAGGGTCGTCTGGAACTCCTGAGCTCAAGCAATCTGTCCACCTTGGCCTCCCCAAATGCTGGGATTACAGGTATAAGCCACTGTTCCTGCCCATCCTCTTACTTTCAATCTATTTGTGTTTTTGAATCTAACATGTGTCTCCTGTAAATGACATATAGCTAGATCATCTTTTTTTAATCTAATCTGACAATTTCTGTCTTTTAATTAGATTAGTTCCCATTTAATGTGATTCTCCATATTGCTAGATTTATGTCTGTCATTTCATATTTTGTTTTCTATATACCTCATGGCTTTTTGTTTCATTTTACCTTCATTAATGATTTTTTCACTTTTCAAGTTATTGATGTTTAGTGGTTTCTCCAATGTTTACCATATACATTTTGATTTATCAGAATCAGCTTCAGATTATGCTAGCATAATATCCATAATACATATAAATGTTACTTGTATATAACTCTATTTCCATTTTCTGTTTTGGTATTATTATTGTGCATGTTATATCTTTTAATGTCACATGCCAACAATAATTATATTAATTATTACTTTACCATCTATCATTATTTCTTAGCTCATTATAGCTTTACTGTAACAAACTTCTTCTGTACTGTTATCGGCAAATAGAGTACTCGCTTACTACATTTCCATGTGCTATAAGGCCAACAATACATTTTACATGTATTGTTTTATGCAATTGTATTTTTAAAATCTTTTAAGGAAATAAATAGAAAAATATGCTATTACAGTGTCTTTTATAATTACATTGTTACTCCTACCAATGCTCTTTGTTTCTGTGAATTGACTTACTAAGGTGACTTGCTTTGAGCCCGAAGAATCCCCTTTAATTTTATTGTAAGGCAGGTGTGCTAGCAACAAATTCTCTGTTTTTTTTAAATTCTCTCATTTTTTTTTCTTTGTTTGTTTTGAGGGTCTGTCTTCATTCTGAGGGAATAAAACCTTTTGGGTCCATGGGGAATCTTTTGGAAATATTAGCATGGGAAAAGGTCAACACAGGTACTTCAACCATATCAGAAGGCTGTGTTCAAAGTATCAGTTAGCTGTTGAACCACATTCCAGTACTGCTTGCAAGTTCAGTAGAAACTAGGAAACAATCACCAGAAGAGAATAGGTGACTCATGGTCACAAGCCCCCTCCCCACACAGGACCAGGGGGCAAACACTTGGCAACTCAGAATTACTTGGGGATGTAAGCCTAGGCAGCGCTAACCAACAAAGGCAACCCTCTTGGGTCCCCTTCCACCCTTCCATGCTGTGTAAGCTTTTACTTTCACTTGCTCAATAAACTGCATTGCTACTTACTCTCTTGGTCCCTGAATGCTTGTTTGAAGCTGGAACACTCAACGTCTGGGTAAGGCTCTCTGCTTGATTCATCAAGAAGAAAAGCCAAGAACCTGAGACCAGAGCTCAAGCTGCAGATCTGGTTACAATTTCACCTTCATTTAGGAATGATAATTTTGCTAGACATAGAACTCTTGGTTTACAAATTACTTTTCATTGACAATGTTGAATATATTATCTTCTTGCCCCTGGCCTCCTCTGTTTTTGCTGAGATTTCAGTCATGAAGCTCATTGGTATTAGTTATGCATTATTTTTCTTTTGCTTCTTTCAACATTTTCTGTTTGGCTCTGACTTTCAGCATTTTTATTATATTGGATCTGTTTGTGGGTATCTGCATTTTATCCTACTTAGAGTATGTTGAGCATTCTGGATGTGTAGGTTATAGTTTTTAATAAATTTGGGAATTTTCAGTCATTATATTTTTTAAATTCTTATTTCTTTTTCTCCTTTTGATCTGGTATTCCCATTATAAGTATTTGGTATGCTTAATGTTCTGCATAACTCTGTATACTTATTTTTCTTCATTATTTTTTCTCTCTGTTTTGGCTTACATAATCTCTATCAATCTATCTTCAAATTTGGTAATTCTTTGCTTTCTTCAAATCTATTATTCAGTACCTCTAATGCATTTTTTTAAAATTTCAGTTACGGCACTATTTATTTATTTATTTATTTAGACAAGGTCTCACTCTGCTGCCTAGGCTGGTGATCTCAGTGGTGAGATCTCAGCTCACTGCAACCTCTGCTTACTGGATCAAGGGATCCTCCCACCTCAAACTGCTGAGTAGCTGGGACTACAGGTTCTCCCATGATGCACAGGCTAGTCTCTAACTCCTGGGCTCAAGTGATCTGCAGGCGTCAACCTCCCAAAGTGGTGGAATTCCAAGCATGGATCACTACACCTGGCCTACTGTACTTTTTAACGTCACATTTCTATTTGTCTTTTTAAAGACTTCCTATCTCTTTGTTGATAGCCATTAATCAGGGCAGCATTGCCATCGTATGTCCTTTCATTTCTTTTATCATGGTTTCCTGTAGTTCTGTGAACAGATTTATAATGGTTACTTTGAAATTATTTTCTCTTAAATCTGTCATCTTCCCATGCTCACAGGCAGTATCTGTTGCTTTCTGTTCACCCTATCCCCCACCAATATATGGATCTTTGCTGTTTCTTCGCATGTCTCATAATATTTTTTTGGAAATGATATTTTAGATAATATATTGTAGCAATTCTGGGTATTCTTCCCCTCCTTACTGCTCTTGTTATTTGCTTATTGATTTGTTTAGTAAGTGGTTGGATTATTTTAGTAAAATGTATTCTCCCTGACTTCCAATGTTAAACCTCTGATGTTGGTCTTCAGGGAGGCACAGAGATAACAGTAGTACTGATAGAGTTCCCTTCCACTGTTTTCCGGACTACAAATCTAGATATTAAACTCCACTAATTGCCCGTTGATTTTTTGTTTTTAGCAATACTTTGGGACATACATTCCTTATGAACCACTAAAATCAAATTTTAACTCCTTCAATGGATAGGATAGTTTCTGCAGTCACTGTTCAGATATTTGCTCTTGTTGAAAAATGCATGCTTTGAATAAAGAGACCTTCCAAACAGGTTTTGTGTGAGCAACATGGCTATTTATTCATCAGGGTGATGGTGGGCTAAGGCTGAAAAGGGCATTAGTGAAGGGCAGTGGGATAGGAGTTGGTTTTATAGGTTTGGGTAGTTTTTTGGGGGCAGGGGTGTTGCAGAGTAAGTTCAGTTACAGTGGTAGGGGATAGGAGCAAGGAGTATACAAGTTTAGTTACAATGGCAGGGTTGGGTGAGAAGTATTTACTTTATCATAAGAACAGTTAAGATGGCAGGCTTGGGTGAGGGGCTTGTGGGAAGCTCCAATGGGCCATCAGGGACAATGGCGAACACAGGCAGTGGGTGGGAGACTTCAGCTGAGGCAAGCAGGACTTCAGACTTTCAGGCTCCAGGCTTGCATATGGAGACCTGACATACCTGTCTTTTTATATATAGAAAAAATTAGAGAAGAGGGGTGATAACAGGTTTTAGGGGGTGGGGGCAAAGTTTCTCAAGGCTTCTTCCAGTGGTGTTGAGGGCGGAGTGGAAACCTAAAATTGGGAAAGAATTTAGACTGCTGGAAGATTTTGGGGAAAGGAGTAATATTGTGGGGTTGTTAGAAGGAGCATTTGTTGTATTGACTGATTGGTTATTGTTTGTATACGATTTTGTAGGAATTGAGAGATTAATTGGAAAAACACAGTGTTTAAGAGAAGGAGAAAGTATTAGAAAAGGTTAACTGTGGAGGGAGAGCTTTGGTTTTTATGGTGTACAGCCTGTGGTATATGTAAGCAACCACTTACTTTTATTAACAAGATTGGGTTTGAGCAGAGAATGGGAGCAAGATTAAGAGTGAAATATTAGCTGTAATTGCCTGGAGGAAACGTGCAAACTGGCAACTTAAAAGCTGGGCGTGTGAAAGTAAATGAGAACAGTCAGAAAATAACAGACACAGACTTTTTGAAGTGTGGTATAAGTAGCAGGGGCAACTGCATAAAGGTGGAGAAGGTGAGGGGCTTAAAGTGAGTGTGTGAGGTGTAAAGAGAAAACTTTGGAGGTTGCAAGAGCTAGAGGGTACATGGGGCACAGTCTGATTTCGAGGCATTTTCAGAGTATCAGGGCGGCAGCTGCTGCTGTGCGTTGTCATGAGGGCCAGCCCAGGACTGTCAGGCTAAGTTGTTTGGATAAAAAGGCTACAGGCCATGGGCCTGGCTCCTGTGTGAGGATTCTGACCACACAGCCCTGGATTTTAGCAGTATATAATGAAGTGTTGAGACAGGTTGGGGAGAGCTTGGGAGGGAGCAGTTTTTATAGCTGTTTTTTAAGGAGCAAAAGGAGGAATAAGGAAAGGATTTAGGATTAATAGGATTGGATAAGTTTTCTTTAGTGAATTTATACAATGGCTTAGTTAGAATAGCAAAACTTGGTATCCAGAGGTAAAAGTAGCAACCACACCCAGAAAGGAGAGAAGCTTTTATTTGGTGGACGGAGTTGGCATTTGGGAAATTAACTGGATACAGTTGGCAGGGAGAGCGTGTGAATGCTGGTGAAAGATTATAAATGATGGGGAAGAAATTTGGTCTTTGGAAGGGGATACACAAAACCCTTTCAGTATAGATGCGGAAGAAGCAGGAGGGTGAATTAAAAGGCCATGTTGCAATAGACTGGTGATAACAGGCTTTACCTTTAAAGCCTGTGTGGGATGGGATACCGGGGCTGGGCAGGGTAAGGGTGGTTAGGTTTTAAAGGGACGATGAGGAGTGAGTGACTTGTAGCAATGGATGGGAAGGTGGTGTTTTACACCCTGGGGTTAAGATTGGGGAACAGAAGGGGAGCTACTGAGGGAGGTACGGGTTTGGGGAGGAGGGCGGCAATGAGGTATAGCTGTAGCCCGGGAATAGTCAAAGAGGCAGACAATTTTGTTAGGATATCTTGGCCTAGCAGGGGAACTGGACAGGTGGGGATGATTAGAAGGAATCTGGAAAGGAGTGTTGGCCTAATTGACACCAGACCTGGGGAGTTTTGGGAAGCGTGGAGGCCTTGCTGTCAATTCCCACAACAGTTACGGAGACCAAAGAGACAGGTGCTTGAAAAGAAAGCAGCGTGGAGTGGGCGGGTCCGTGTTGATTAGGAAGGGGATGGACTTACCCTCGGCCGTGAGAGTTACCCGAGGTTGGCGTCCCTGATGGTCCAGGGGCAGTATTCGTCTTTAGTCGCCAAGCCGAGGACTGGAGATTTAGGAGCGCCGGGAGCAGCAACGTGAGTTGGATAGTTAACTTTAGGGGCCCCACGCAGATGGGGCAGGGCTTAGGAGAAATCGCAGACTACGGGCATTTCTTGGCCCAGTGGTCAGGTTTCCGACACTTGAAGCAAGGTCCAGGAGGGGCAGCTGGACGCGCTGCAGTCTGGGCGCTTTGAAGTCTTTGTGAGCCAGTGGTGTGACTGGGGTTTGTTTTACGGAAGAGGCAAGCACTTGTAGTTCTGAGATGCGATGCCGCTTGGTTGCCTCCTCCCTGTTGTTAAATACCTTGAAGGCAAGGTTGACTAATTCCTGTTGTGGGGTTTGAGGGCCTGCATCTAACTTTTGGAGCTTTTTTCTACTTTCGGGGCAGACTAATGAAGTGCATATTTAGGATGAGACGGCCTTCTGGCCCTTCTGGATCTAGTGCGGTGAAGCACCTAAGGGTAGAACAAGTGATTATGTTACCTTTGCACCATCAGGGTACCATGGCCATTGAACACGTGTCACTGGGGAGGCAGTGCGTCTAATACTGCTAATGCTAGAGGTGATATTTTTGGTAAACAGGCCGAGGTAAAGTTTGCCGTGTTCCTTTTACTCTTTTAAATCTCTCCTGGAGGCATACCTGTGTTGAGTTAACAGCTTAGATAATTAAGGTGTAGAGCATAATGATTGGGCTATCAACTAACAGTAGTCAGGCAGGCCATGTATTGGGTGGGGTTTTCATCCTTGCCCTGGGTGGTTTCTTTAAGCTTGTCATAATCGACAGATTTGTAAGCTGCCTGTTTAAGTCCTTCAACTAAGCAAGAGATCATGTAGTAACACCTGGCACGGTCAGGCGAACCCACCTGGTATTGCCATTGGGGTTCCTCCTTAGGTACTGCCCTGACGCCCTCTTGAAGCGCTGGCTCATGGCATCTTCGGACATCAGCGTAAAATTGAGCTAGAGAAAAAACTATCTCGTTCATCTGGTGGAAGAGTGGAAGTTAGAATAACATTTAAGTCATTCCAGGTCAAATTATAGAATTGGGTTAGATACTGGAACTCTTGGATATATTTAGTAGAGTCTGATGAAAAGGATCCTAAGCGCTGATTTATTTGGGATGGATCAGATAAAGAAAAAGGAACATGAACCCTGATGATGCCTTTGGCTCCAGCCACCTCTTGAAGGGGAAACTGTTGAACTGGGGAGGGGGAGCTAGTTTTTAAACTGAATTGTGGCCCAGAGTGGGTGTGGGAAGGAGAAGTGACAGAAGAGACATGGGGGGGTGGGGAGGGCAGGAACAGCCTGAGGGAGAGTCTGAGGAGGAAGGGGAAGGTCAGAAGTGTCTATGGAGAGGGCAGACTCTGCACTGGTGTCAGGGGCAGGGGGCGAGTCTGAGAGAGAAAGAAGAAAAATCTGAGAGGGATCACATTGGGAACAGAGGCTGGGAATGCATTGGAGTGTAAAAAATGCCTGGACATAGGGTATTTCTGACCATTTGCCCATGTTTTGACAAAAATTGTCTAAATCTCATAAAATAGGTTGAAAGTGCCATTTTTTGGTCATTGGAGCCATTGTTTAACTTGTATTGTGGCCATCCAGTGTTACAGAAGATGAGATGTCTGGGTCAGGTCAGGAGACAGGTGAAGAGGCTTGAGGTTTTTCAGAACACAGGTGAGTGGAAAGGAGGGAGGGATAGAGGACGGACGATTGCCCATGGTTCTGGAAAGGAAGCAGAGACAAGGTAACTGGGCACGCAACCCAGCCGTTCCAAAGGCGTCCCTAGTTGGGCCTGTGTTGAACCTTGTCGTTGGTGGGTGGTCAAAGAGAGCATCCTCTACATTGACCTGCCGCCAGTATCAGCCATGAGCCTGGTGGGCGAGTGACTAGGTGAAAGTCTCCATGATAGTCAAATCCCTGGGGAAACTGGGTCCCCAGATCCATGACATATGTAGGATTTTCCGGTCATGAATCTTACAGATGAACTTGGTTTACCTGATTTTCCTTGTCTTTGCGGTGTAAAAAGGATGAAACCAAAAGGGGAACTGCAAAGGAAAAGACAAAAGGATGGGAAAGCAAGAGAGACTGCTTACCAAAATAGCCGGTGGTGTGTGTCTGTAGGCTGGTCTGATGACTCCAGGTCGGTAGATAGATTTCTTTATGAAAGTTGGAACAGGCGGCTGATCTCCCGTGGGAGTTTGCCTGTCCCAGGTTTCTGGCACCAAATATTGAAAAACGTGCACTTTGAATGAAGAGACCTTCCAAAAGGCTTTGTGTGAGCAACATGGCTGTTTATGCACCCTCGTGCAGGTGGGCTAAGGCTGAAAAGGGCATTAGCAACGGGTAGTGGGATAGGAGTTGCTTTGGTTTTATAGGTTTTGGTAGTTTTTTGGGGGCTGGGGTGTTGCAGAGTAAGTTCAGTTAGAGTGGTTGGGGATAGGAGCAAGGAGTATACAAGTTTAGTTACAATGGCAGGTTGGTGAGAGGTATTTGCATTATCATAAGAACAGTTAAGATGGCAGGCTTGGGTGCGGGGCTTGTGGGAAGCTCCAATGGGCCATCAGGGACAATGGCGAACACAGGCAGTGGGTGGGAGACTTCAGCTGAGGCAAGCAGGACTTCAGACTTTCAGGCTCCAGGCTTGCATATGGAGACCTGACAATGCTGACCTCAGGGGGACTTCTCTCAGTTTTCTGATTTCTAAGTTCTTTATGATAGGATAGCCAATCTATAAATATATTTTAGGCTGTGTATTTGTTAGATCCATGCATCTCTTCTCACCACAACCTCCATTGTTCTTGAGAGTGCCTTTAGGTTTAAATTTCTCCATGTTCGGGTGCAAATGAAGTCAGTTCTTACAAATAAATGAGAATCCATCCATTTTCCAGTTTGCTGACAGAATCTCTGGGCCAAGCTCTTAAGCTAACAGTGGCAAACATTTCTCTGTCTGGACACTCCTGTTTCTCTGAGCCAAGTGCTTGTTGGAGGGATGCAGATAGCTTAGAGATGGAAATGGAGAATGTAGAAGAGCAAGAAGGAACCCTGTGGTACTGCATTAGAATTACAACTATCAGAGTAAATGTCTCTCTCACACACACAACACACACACACACACGCACACACGCCCTCTTACATATAACAAAAGGTCAATTTTTGAGGGTTTTCTGACTTTTCTTTTGTTTCAGAAGCTTTAGTAAGAAGAGCTTTTATGTAGTTTTAATAGTTGGGCCAATAATATATAAGGCTGGATTATTTAACAAATTTTACATTAAGAGACGAATGTTCATTCTCTTAGCAAGCAAGTTGACTTTTCTTTGCCATAGGATGTAGACAGATGTATTTCCTTACATGCAGACAGCCAGATTAAAAAAAAAACGTATTAAACTCTCAGCTCTAAGAGGGTACAAACTGCATCTTCTTCCTGTCAACTTTTAAATGTCAATTGAGTATAATTTCAAAGTTAAATATAAGTTTAATCTTGGAGAAGTTATAATATTTTCTGGATATGAATCCTGATTTGAAATTTTTTTCACTACAGTGATGAACCATTCGCACTATCTGTGGCAGAAAGCAGTGAGAAATGGAAAGTAAATTACATTAAAATGAAGGGTTTAAAAAAATCTATTGTGAGTGTAGCTTTAGCCTATTGTCCTTGTGTGAAAAAGGAAGGTTACCACTTCTTTAGTTTAGAAAAATTTTCAAATAATTGAGAGAGAAGGAGGGAGGGAGGGAGGGAGAGAGGGAGAGTTATGAGCCAAGCACATTTTTTTTATATATAATTGTTTTAGGTAATACAGGTGGCTTTAAAAAATCTAATTGATAGCTTGATTTTATTGTCTGATACAGATCATGTAAAATAGGTGCCTCAAAATGATATATGATACATAATGAATGTTATTTATATTATTCAATTTTAAATAGGAAATAATCCACATAGTATGTTAATTACATGGAAATGTAAACATACTGCATTTGTCCTTAAGTTTATTTATGCTCAAATGTCTCTGTGTGTCAAAAGTATCAAGAATAATTATTTTTAACACTTACCATATTTATTGCTTAGAGGAATTACCTTACTCCTTAATCATACTCCAGAAATATTTTGAGTTTGGACTTGGAGGAGCAAATTTCTGTCCCAGGGAAGACTTTAGAAGCCTCTGAAATATGAGAGAAGAAAACTAAAGTTGTTCAGTACTATTTCCATCATTAAACCTTTAAAAATGTCAGTCAAAATTCAGTTATTATTTCTGAAGCTGAAAAGACAGTGCAGCAAATTCCCCATAGTACATATTCTAAACTTCGCCATTCAGGTGGAACTGTTTGAACACCCATATTTTGTGCTTCACTTCCTTCCTTTCCCTGAGTTTTTTCCCTTTTATTTCTATTGGTAGCTTTTAAACTGATTCTCCCCGCTTTGAATAATTCGCCATGTAAATAAAAGTAACATCAAAGAATCCCCGACTTGGTGTACTCCATTCCAGCATGGGCTCCCAAGGTTGATCTGAAGGAGACTGAAGAATTAATCACCCAGGATAGAAGCCTCAAGCTTTTCATATGTTTAATGCTCAAGTCACTTTCACAGAAAATGCTCTCCTTCCCTTTTGTTTTTGTGTTTCGTTTTCTAAACACTGTCATTCTGTTTCCGCTTCAGCTCCAGATCCCCAGGATGTCTTGGCACCAAACACATGTAAAACAGATAAATACCTTCTTGCACACTCTAACAAGTGCAGCAATTAGTCTCTGAGCACAGCTTGCTCTCCACCGCAGCAACTCATTTGGTGCTGTTTGTTATCACAGGAAAACAACTTTGAATCAGCAACATTTGTTTGATTCCCCAGTTTTCACCCCTGTTGGCATGGCGATTTCTGTGTATCCTTTTCATATCGTAAGTTCTGCACCTCTAAGAAATGAGCTGCACCCAGCATACAGCACTTGACTCCGGTGTCACCCTGTCATACTCTCTTGAAACTTTCAGCTCTGGATGATCTTCCCTCCATATGGGCTGTCATAACTACTTGCCATGGTGTGAATTGTAGATGATTTCAGTTCGGACATTTTTTTCTTTGCTTTTCTTATACAATAGTAGAAACTTAAAATAGCATTAATAATCCTTTTTATATATTTATAAACAGCCCATATTCCAAGGTCTAAAATGTTATTGGTTCTGTACTCAAGGTAGTATATGTAGTAGGCGAGAGGACACTTTTATTCTATTTTCTTGGTGCTACAGACAGGTAAAAGGTTTTCTCTGAGTTGTTGCAGAAATTGTAAAGTTGGATGTAAAGTCCTTATATGGTGTCTATTTTATGTATTTCCTTACCTTCCCCATTTATTTTATTTCAGAAGTATTGGATTTTTGAAGACAGTATGGGAGCTGAAATATGTTGAAATGTGTCCCCTATTCTGAAGCATGGTATAGGAAGTTATGAACAAGAGTGACTGTTTTCAACAGTGATATATAATAAACCATGTTTTCTTGTGTAAATTAGCATTATTGTTATTGGTGGAAAATTTGTGTGGGTCTGCAGCAACCTTACTTCTTGCCTCCTCAGAAAAAATAATTTGAGGAGGGCAGAAGGTGACAGATACAGGCAGGTTTTAGAACAGAAGTGATAGTTTATTAAAAAGCTTCAGAGCAGGAATGAAAGGAAGTAAAGTGCACTTGGAGGACGGCCAGGCGGAGGCTTGAGAGATCAGGTGCACAGTTAGACCTTTTGACTTGTGATTTTATACTTGTGCATACCTCTGGGGTCTTGCATTATTTCTCCCCTGATTCTTCCCTTAGGGTGGGCTGTCTGCACTTGCAGTGGCCTGCCAGCACTTGGGAAGGGAGTAGGTACAGTGTGTTTACTGGAGTTTTACACATGTTCACTTGAGGCATTCTTCCCTAGTATTCCTAGAGAAGGTCATATAACAGTTCAACTCTGCCATTTTGCCTCTTAATGTGTATGCTTGAGCCCACTTGCTCAGCTCCTGAGATCTCATTTGGATACTGCTGATCACTAGTTTCAGGTTTTTTCTATTTGTTGGGAGCTTGCCTTTCCCTGGTGCCAGCTGCCACCAATTATTATTTTAGAGAGACAGTTCAACAACTGCCTAACTATCACTTGATGGTCACCCCCATTCCCGGTGGGGGTGAAGGGGGCCTCTCTCCTTCCCTGCTCATGCCTGACTAGTTACCTACCGTAATATTTGGAAGCTGAATCAAGTGTTTCAAGCTACAATAAAACTTGCCATTGAGCTTTGTTTCAGGGCACTGACTTCTATCATTTCTCAACATTGTAAGTCAAATTTCCTAGATCCTTTCTTTAGTAATACAATGTACAAATAAATAAACTCAAATTGTCATTCAGTTCTAGTCCCAGCCCTGTGGCTAAGTGTGTGACTTTGGCTAAGCTGACTAACGTCTCTGGGATTGAGTACGTGATTGGTTAAACAAAATGGTTAAACTAAGTGGTTTTCTAATCCCTTTTGCAGTTCTGAAATTCCGCAATTTCTATTCCTGGTGAATAATTCTTGCACTTGACATATTTGATTGTAAGCGATATCACAAGGAACTCTGCTTGATTATTCTGGTAAATGATAAAGTTAGCTCTTTACACATTTAAGAAATATTTACTACAACTCTGCTATGTTAGGCATTGTGCTAAGAGCTAGGTAAAGCGAGTGCACTAAATGAGATACATATTCTTCTGCCTTCAGTTATGTTCTAGTGTATGTGACAAGTACTCAGAAAAATAATTTTACATTGTGATAAGTGTTAAAAAGAAGATAAAGTGAGACTGAGAAAAGTGGGGATGGATGGAGGTATGTTAGATAAGGTATTAGGGGCAGCTTTGCAGATTTTGGTTGCTTTGGATATTGCAGTCACTACAAAAACCACACTGACTATTTCTGCTTATACTTTCGCATTCTTTTGAGAGGAGAGGATAGTGATATGGAGGAATATGAGGTTTGATTTCAGAAAAGGTTAGTGAAAACATGTTTTTGCTTTGTGCTTACCATACAAAGTGTCTTGGACGAATTTGTTATTTTTGCTGGATTTGTTTCCTTCTCTGTTACAATGCTTATTATACCTGCTCACCAAGCTGCTAAGATGTACAACAGTTATTATCAAAATGCCAAGGCAAGTATTTAATGCTGATAGGACTGCATTTGATAACAGCATTTAGCAGATCCCTGTTGGTTCTGTATACAGCAAAAGCTAGAGTTCCTTGACATGACTTAACCAGTTTAGCCTATGATAACATTAGAATGTCTGCATCTATAAATATATAAGCCAGACTTAGGCTTTCAAAGATGCTGATGAAGAGCTACAGTCATTTTTGCTTTGAAAAGAACAGACTGATTTTTGTTGTAACTATTATGAAGTCAAATCTATAAACTTGTGAGAATATGCAATGGAGCTAGTTAGCTATATAGTCTTGGTTTCATCCTGGTGGGTTCAGCATTCTCTAAATACACACTAGTGTTTCAGCTTCTGTGCTGTTAAGCAGTGTTATTGGTTTTAGGATGTTAGACAAATACCTATCAGACACTATGCACAAAGGATTGCGTGATAAATATCGGACTTTAAAGATGATAGAAAACTAGAAAGTAGGGGTCCAACACTTACAGACAGATGAGGCCATCATCTTATAGGTTGGAGGCATTTATCTAGTTGTCTTAAGCAAATGTTCATTATGGCAATCAGCCTACACATTGGTACTAGCTGTACCTTTAGTGATATTTTCTTCTCTTCATCCTTCTTTATTCCCAGTGCAATCATTCTAAGATAACATTCTTTTGGTGTTAAGAGGTCAAAAGAGGTATTCCTCCCAATGCCCTGAAATATGCAAAAATATGGTTTACATTTTCTAAAGCATGCTTGAGAGATTTTAACATCTACTGATTTTTTTAAGGCCTCTGTTACACACAGCCACTAAATCCTAGCCCCATATTATTACTGTAGAATATCTTTAAAAGAGTGATGAAATGACAAAGGATTGAATCAGATCTGTACCAGGAATTATGCTAATTTTTTACATTGCTTCTTAATTTTAAACATTTTCTTGTATCCAAGAATTACTTTCCCAATATTTGATTACTTGTATTTATTACTTTTTAACTGACACAATAATTGTACATATTTATGTGGTACAGAGTAATATTTCGATGTGTGTATACAAGGTATAATGATCAAATCATGGTAAGTAGAATATCCATCTCTCAAACATTAATTGTTTCATTGTGTAGGAACTCAAAATACCCTATTATATCTATTTGAAAATATGCAATAAATTATTGTTAACTATAGTTACCCTACAGTGGTATAGAACAATTGTAGAACAGTATAATTTAATTCTCCTCTCTAGCTATAGTTTTGTTGGATTACTTTTTCTGACAAAATGCTTTCCTTCCTAGAGAAAAGCTAAGATGTTATCATTTCTTGGAAAGTACAGGGGTGAGGAAGGGATTGAAGAAACACAAAAGGAAATTGTTTTTGTAGATAAAATATCCACTGAGATTCTGCCACCCTAAGTTTAGACATAGAACATTAAAGATCTCTCAGGCCAAAACAGATGACACATATATCTAAGTTGTACCAGTTTTTATTATGACCATCCCAGTCAGCTGTCTTTTTTTTTTTTTTTTTGGTCAAATAAAGGCAGAAATAAATGCTGCTACCATTTATCGAGCACCATCTTCCAGCTACCTAGCTGTGACTTTTTCAGAGGGATATATAATTTTCCTTATTCAAGTGAGAAAATAAAGTTTGTTTATATAGCAGAGGCACTAGGAATAATCAAGTTTGTACAACATAGTACAGAAACACAATTAATAAATTAAGATACTTAATTCAAGTTATATAAAATTACGTTAAATCTTTGCAGATTCAGGAATGGGGAGAACAGATGTTAGAAGAGGAAAAATATCTTGATAAAATTCTATTTTTAACACCCTTGCGACATTTCCTTGGCTTGTGTTAAACTGTGCTTTTCTGGTAGTTATTTCTGACTGTAAATTGCTTACCTTAGATTATGCCTGCTCTTATTTCTAATAGTTCTACCAACTCTGTATATCCTCCCAATTATACTGCAAAGTGACCCAACCTATCTTATGTCTTTAGTTATCATTACACGCCTGGTATTTTGAAGTTGCTTTCCCTCTTCTTGGTCATCACTTGTGCGAGTGTTCTTTGCTTTCAAACTGTCTTCAGAATAAGTCAGCAGATACTGTGGCAGCTTCTCAAATACAGTAAGTCCTAAGCTAAGCATGTCATTCCTGCATGTTCTCAGTCTCCCAGTAAAAGTGTTCTTTTTCTCAGTTTCTCTACTTTTGTCTCTGATTCATAAAGTTTTATCTTATTTGTCAGTCTGGAACATTCAAAGTCATTTTGGCTTATTTTCTTATCTTCACATTCTTTATCAAATCTGTTCCTAGGTTCTACTATATTTTTCCTATTAATTACAACTTTAATTTACCCATTTCTTTCTTCTTCTCAATCCATAACTTAGAGCTTTGAAATCAATTTCCAAATTATTTTTCAGTGAGCACTCTTTTCTTTCCTTGTTCTGTTTCTTATACTTAATATACCCTTCTTTTTTCTCTAAGTGTATATATATATATTCATCTTCCCACCTCACTTAATTCTATATTCTTTTCTGATGATTTTCATCTATCTAAATCTCTGCTCTCTGTAACTCAATTCTGAATCTTTGATATGAGACTATAGTTAATCCTTATTAAGTCCTTATTTCAGTGTTGCATTCTCAGATAAACTATAATCTCCATGAAGTGAGGACTGTTCTTCTTTCATATCCCTTTGATATAAGGAGAAGCATTAGGATGTGGCAGCTGCTAATCAAACATTTATGAGTTGACCAAAGGACTTTCTCAAGATGGTAAAGAAAAAGCAAGAAATGTAACCACACCTCATCATTAGTCCTCACTTGGATTCAATGTGGTGTATAGTTAAAAACATAAATTTTGTAGTGAGGTAGATGTCAGAATTTGTATCTTGACCCTACTACTTGGCCAAAGGAGTTAAATGTTTTAAGCCTAATTTTTGTGTTTGTGAAATGCGGATAATTATATCAACCTTCTGCTGTTGTTGCAAAGACTAAATGAGGTAATAATACAAAATTGCTAACCAACATTTGCACATCACTAATACTATAACTGGATAATTTAAGTGGGTTAAATGGGTATTTAATTTAATGCCTACAATATTCTTTTGCAGAACACTGAGGCATGGGGCTATTCTTTTTATTTTACGAAGAAACTAAAGTTTCGAGATTAAGTGACTTGCTCAAGATCATAAAGTTCACAAGTAGTGGGCTAAGATTTGAACCTATCATTGAGTTCAAAATTTATGTTCCCCATCAGTAAACTGTAATATATGTTAGCATTGAACATAATTTACAGCTCACATTGAGTTTCACTATATGGTAACAGTTTTATTACCATGAAGAGTGTGTTTGCTTGACATTTGAGCTCTTGCTAATGAAGGAATAAACACATTCTAGTTTGTCTTTCTATTATTATCACAGACATTTAGAAACTATACTACTGCGTAGCAAGACTTTTCTTTTCTAGTATTATCTTCTTCAGTAAATGAGGCAATTAGGAAATTCCTCATTATCAGTCCTATGGTCAAATAGTCAGTCAAACATACCCTTATCTAACAACGTTATAGCATAAAGACTAAGTATCCCATATGTTCTTTTGGTTTCCCGAATAGTCAATACTTCGACTGTAGTATCTAAGTCTCAGTTGCAGAATTAACTAATGTTGTGACTACCACGAGCATGGTAATTTTACCACTCCAAATTTTATTCTCCCTATTCCAAAAAAATTGTTTTATTGGGTTACTATTTCTATTGTTTCTCCCAAAGATTTTCAGTTAGGTCTAAATAAGGTAATCACATTTATTCTTATTTTTGAAAACAGAGAACCCCTATGGGAACATTAATTTAGTTTTCAAGTATTTTAATGCAGTGGTTTCTTGTCTGTCTACACCAACATTTTATTTCTTAGTTCTTCTAACTGAAAGTTGTTTTTCTTTTTCTTTTTCTCCTGAAAACAACCCGCAGCATTCCTAGAGAAGGACTGGCACTTTTAATAATGGTTTTACTTTCCATTCCACCCTTTTCTTTCGATAAGTAAATGAAAGAACAGTTTCTGATGTAGAGAATGAGAAAAAAGAATGCAAGAGTTGGGCAGGACTGCCATATTTACACTGATTGCTGTTTCAGTGTATTGCTCCAACCTGTTTCAATAACGAAATTATTAATAATTCATTGGAAACTTTCTCTTCATGAGTAATTAGTCAAGCAGCGCTGAAGAAGGTTTTAAGGGAAAGATGCTCATAGACCAAAAAGACAAAAGTGGAAATATAATTATGATCATTTTATTTTGGAAAGTGACAACACACACTACTTTCTACCTCTCAGAGGCCAACAATGACAACACTGATGATTTGGTTTGGCTGTGCTCATCTATTTACACTTTTGCATTCAATGAAAGTATGCAGTTACTATGGCAACTGGAAGTCTATAGGGTCTGTTTCAAAACCTGTTCTTGGCAGTATATATGCATAAATCCTCTACATACTGATAGGAGGGTCTAGTCCTGTGTTTTATTAATTTGTATTTTCCTTGCATCTCAGTTGTTGTACTTTATGAAGTAAAAAATCAGCTGAAGAAACAGTTTCTCTTGAGAGGCTAACCTAGGTGCTTTATAAAAGTTTGGCTTACTATTGTGTAAATGAAGCACACAACTTCTTATTTCAGAAATCTTACATAAACATTAATACTAATTTCTTTTCCAAAATAGAGCAAAGCATTGAATCTTTTGAAATTCAGGTTCCTAAGCAGTTTAATAATTATTTCTTTCACGTGAAAGGTAGAAAACCAAATTCTAGTTTCCTAAGAAGAATAGGTAGCAATAAAATGTGTTTTTCTTCTTAACACTTACACAAAAAAATGTTACACTGAGAGTTCTGTGAAATGATAAACTCTTCTGGTAAAAGTAAACTGCATCATTGTTGCCCCTGAAAAAAAAAGACAGAGAAACAGCTTCACTGACACTTAGGAGCAGTACAGTGTTAATGAATTAAACTCTCTTTAATAGACCTCTGTATATTTTACAATCTCTTTTAATAATATTCAATACCTTATCAAACAAATACTTGAACCATGTTGAGAAAGTGTGTGGTTGGTGTGGGTCAGTGTGGTCTCTTTGTAAATACAAGTGTTTAGCATGAGACAAACCTGAGTTTGAAAACCGGATCTGCTTCTTGCTGAGTACTTCAACTTGGCCTTTCAGAGTATCTATTACCTCATCTGAAAAATGCAAATAGAAATATATATTTTTATTGGGTAGCTTTTCTGCGTAGACAAATACTTTAAGTTGTAAAATACACATAACAAAATAAATTTTTTATCGTTTGTAAGTGTGCAGTTTAGTGGCATTTAGTTCATTCACATTTTGAACAACTATAATTACCATCCATCTATAGACCTTTTTTCCTCTTAGAAAATGAAATCTCTACCTGTTAAACAAAAACTTTCCCCAGCCACTGACAGCCACCATTCTAATTTCTGTGACTTTGAATTTAAGTACTCTAAGTACCTCACATAAGTGGGGTCATTATAATATTTGTTCTTTTGTGATGACCAGCTTATCTCACTTAGCATAATGTCCTATTCAATGTTTCCAAATTACCTTCCTCCTATATCTTGTTTATCCATTTTCTATTGTGAGACAACTGGGTTGCTTCTACCCTTGGCTATTGTGAATAATGATGCTATAAATATGGGTATAGAAATAGCTCTTTGAGTCCCTGATTCAATGCTTTTGGGTATATATACAAAAGTGGAATTACTTCTGGATTTTTAATTTTTTGATAAAGCTTCATAGCGTTATTCATAGTGATTATATTATTTTAGATTCCTCTCAGATATACTTGAGAGTTCCAATTTGCCCATATCTTTACCAATAACACTTGTTATTGTTTCTTTCTTTCTTTTCTTTTCTTTTTTTTTTGAGACGGAGTTTCGCTCTTGTTACCCAGGCTGGAGAGCAATGGCGTGATCTCGGCTCACCGCAACCTCCGTCTCCTGGGTTCAGGCAATTCTCCTGCCTCAGCCTCCTGAGTAGCTGGGATTACAGGCACACGCCACCATGCTTAGCTAATTTTTTGTATTTTTAGTAGAGACGGGGTTTCACCATGTTGACCAGGATGGTCTCGATCTCTTGACCTCGTGATCCACCCGCCTCAGCCTCCCAAAGTGCTGGGATTACAGGCTTGAGCCACCGTGCCCGGCCTTGTTATTGTTTCTTAAAAAAATTTTGTAATAGCCATTGTAAAGGATGTGCAGTGATGTCTCGCAGGTTTGACTTGCATTCCTCTGATGATTAACAGTATTGAGCATCTTTTCACAGGCTTATTGGGCATTTATACATCTTCTGTGGAGAATGCCCATTCCTGTCTGTCATGGGATAAATTGTGTTTCTTCAAAAATCACTTATGAAGGCCCCAATAGCTCAAAATGTAACCATATTTGGAGATAAGGTCTTGAAAGTTGTGATTCCATTAAAATGAGATGATTAGGGTGGTCCCTGATCTGATACCACTGCTGTCTTAGAAGAAGAGGGAATTTGAACCCAGATGAGTATACACAGGAAAGACCATGTGAAAACAAAGGGGGAATGTGGCAATCTATAAGCCAAAGAGAGAGGTCTTGGAAGAAATCTACCTTGCCAATACCTTGCTGTCAGAGTTTAAGCTAAGTAACAGTGAGAAATTTTTGTTGCTTAAGCTGCCCAGTCTGTAGTACTTTGTTAATGACAGCTCTGTCAAATTAATACATCTTCATTTATTTTTAAATGAAGTTTTTGTTGTTGAGTTGATGAAGATTTTTGTATATTCTACATATTAAACTCTTTTATTAGCTTTATGATTTGCAAATATTTTCTCTAGTGTATACATCAAATTTTTGAAAATATATAAAATACCTGGCTCATAGATAATACATAAAAAATGATAGCTGTTGTAAAAAAATGCACTTTATTACATTTTAAAAGTCTTCCTTATTTTTCTCCATTTGTTTTACGTTTTATTTTTAAAATGATACATCAAAAAAAAAAAAACATTTTAGTATAATGGAATCTGTTGATATCAACAGAAAATATGTAATTGTCTACTTGCAGATGATTTAGTCCAAAGAGTGGGTCAAATGCAATATCTGCAAACTTTAGCTTCAAAGATCATGCAAAGCCAAAAAGAAGAAACATTTTAGATTTTCAGACCAGATATGTAGGCAGAGCTGACAGGGTAGCATACTGTCTATGTGAGTCAATATAATTCAGAAAAAAATTTAATATGGCTCAAATTCTCTGAATTGATGATGTGAACATTTCAATAAAGTCTAAAGTAGACAATATTAATATGTTGATGGGGGAAAATGCCAAAGTATATATGTAGCATTGAAAAACACACCATTTTTTTTTTCTACAAAAGAAAAAATTGCAAGTACAAAAGCTTGTAAATGAGCTAAAATTTGGTAGCTTGCATGAGCATTTTTTGGGGGGGTGGGGAATGTGACTAACTGGTCAAAGAAATTGAAGGTAAATGTTTTGCAAACAAAACCCAAAATAGGGCAAAGCTAAATGAAACGTAAAGCTCAAGGACGACAGTAAGCAAAACTTCCATATTCATATTTTAAACTGCAGGTTTTACCCTAGGTGAATAAAGAGCCCATATTTATTTGGGATTTGTTAGTAAGATTTCACTTTAAAATGTGTTTTCCTTTTGGTTCAATTCATTTGCCTCAGAACAGTAAAAAAAAAAAAAAAAAAAAAAAAGTGTTTCCTTATATGCATTTATTTGTAAATGGCAGCAATTATTTAAAATTTTTTCTTGTCATATAATAAGTGGATCTATTTTAGTTTTGCCATTTGATATTAGAAATTTAATAGGACAAATTTTGAAAGAAATAGAAATACATAACAGAGTAAAATTAAAACCCCCAGAACTTTCCCATGGCACAATTCACCTATGATTTACTAAAAATTGGCATCAATAACCTATTTCTTTGAAACAAATAATCTTAAATCTAGCATCTTAAAGCAACAGCCATCATATGTTTTCCCCAAAATCTCCAATTGAGTATGTCTTTGTGAAGAAGATGGCTTGTGCTGTATGAAGCAGCAGCTGAAATGGCTTGACTGGGGAGCTAAAGGGTTTTCTTTCAAAATGGCTCACTCACATGGCTTAGAAGTTGGTACAGACTGCTGGTTGGGAACTCAGTCAAGGTTGGGGACTAGGAACCCTGTGTCTTCTGTATGTGTGCCTCTCTACAGACTCATATTGGCTAGATTTTAATATTGAGCGTTTTAAGAGAACAAGGTGGAAGACCATGACATTTTTTAGCCATTTGTTATACGAGAATTATACAGCTTTATTTCCACCACATGGTGTTGAGTAAGATAATCACAATAGCTTACTTGGGTTGAAACAGAGAGAATTACAAACTCCTCCTTTTCATGGAGAGTAGAAATCTTCAAGAAGAGTATATGGAACAGGTGATGTTGCAATCATCTTCAGAAAATACAATTTGCTATGCTCCACACAATTTAGATTCCTTCCATATGCAAAATGCATTTATTGATGCCCCAAGAAGTCTAAATTTCTTAACCCATTATGGCATGAACTTCAGTCTCAGAGTCCCAGACCTTGATAGTTAAACCAGAAGTAGCATAATTCCTTGGGGATTGATATGGTTTGGATTTGTGTTCCTGCCTAAATCTCATGTCAAGTTGTAACCCCCTTGCTGGAGGCCTGATAGGAGGTGATTGGATCATGGCATGAATTTCCCCCTTGCTGCTCTCATGCTAGTGAGTTCTCAAGAGGTCTGGTTGTTTAAAGGTGTGCAGCACCCCTCCCTTTGCTCATGTCAGACATAACTGCTTCCCCTTCCGCCATGATTGAAAGTTTCCTGATGCCTCCCCAGCCATGCTTCCTGTACATCCTATGTAACTGTGAGCCAGTTATACGCATTTTTCTTATAAATTACCCAGTTTCAGGTATTTACAGCAGTATGAAAATTGAGTAATACAGGGACATTCTCTTGAGTATATTTCTTCTTGATTTGAAGATCTTTGAACTAAACATACAGTATATTCTCCATTTAAAAACTTAAGATAACTGCTATAGACATTCTTGCTCAAAGACAGGAAAATGGAAGGCTAACGACAGGTCCATGGCAGCTCTGTTTAAGCGGATCCATATTGCCAGAGTCTCTGTGTATTAGTTTGTTCTCATGTTGCTATAAGGACATACTCAAGACTGGGTAATTTATAAAGGAAAGAGGTTTAATTGATTTATAGTTCTGCAGGGCTGGGGAGGCCTCAGGAAATTTACATTCATGGTGGAAGGGGAAGCAAACACGTTCTTCTTCACAAGGTGGCAGGAGAGAGAAGAATGGAGAGCCAAGCAAAAGGGGAAGCCTCTTATAAAACCATCAGATCTCATGAGGCTTACTACCATAAGAAGAGTATGGGGGAAACCTCTCCAGGATTTAGTTAACTTCCATCTGGTCCCTTTCATCACAAGTGGGGATTATGGGAACTACAATTCAAGATGAGATTTGGTTGGGAGCAGAGCCAAACCATGTCACTCCGATTAGAGCTTACTCATTCTTAGGAGGTTTTTCTCTGTGACTCTGTTCTGCCCTCTAGGTACTTGGTTCCACCATTTGTATTACCTGTTTTTTTTTCTTTTAGAAAACTGAGTTTCAACTTAAGAGTGTTCTAAGCCTGCTTCCTGCCTATAATGTTTAACATCCAAAAGCTGATTTTCATTTTGAACTTTCTCTGTATCATGTTGTCCAAATTGATGGTGCTTCTGCCAGGTCAATTCTTTTAAAAAATGTTGTGGGTTTTCAATAACTCTAAGTTTCATTCTATCAGACAAAAACTACTCCCACCCATCTTTTTGAGATAAGCCTTTCTCTCCCTTGGATTTTCTGTAAGCGGGCTGTGGGATAATGCTGTTAAGATTCTTAGAGTATCTACTGTTAATGAATATGAGCTAGTATGTCCTTAAGATGCATAAAGGGGGCCGGGTACGGTGGCTCACGCCTGTAATCCCAGCACTTTGGGAGGCCGAGGCGGGTGGATCACAAGGTCAAGACATCGAGACCATCCTGGTCAACATGGTGAAACACTGTCTCTACTAAAAATACAAAAAATTAGCTGGGCACGGTGGTGCATGCCTGTAATCCCAGCTACTCAGGAGACTGAGGCAGGATAATTGCCTGAACCCAGGAGGCGGAGGTTGCAGTGAGCTGAGATTACACCATTGCACTCCAGCCTGGGTAACAAGAGCAAAACTCCATCTCAAAAGATGCATAAAGGGGTTTTTATTTGAATGCTGCTATGTGACAGTAGCATAACAAGGTATATTACAGTCCCTCCTGATACTCAGTCTTTGGTTTGAAGCCCTTCCTTAATTTGAGAATAACTTGCTGATAGGAGAACTTGTGGATAAGAAACAGTTTCATTTTCTAACCCAGCATGTCCTGAGTCTTTTAAATTTTCATATTTAACAGTTTATTCTTTAGTTTATCTCCTTCCTCTAGAATTTTATCATAGGCAGCAGGAAGAATCCAGGAAATACTTTCAATATTCTGCAATAGCTAAATTATTCAGTTTAACAGATGTCTATATTTCCTATTTGCCACATTACTGTGGACATTGTGAAGGTTTCTGTAAAGAGTTCCTTTCCTGTTACTACCCTTGATATTTTTTTCACTTCCTTTTTTCACTTCACTTCCTTCGTTTATTACAAATAACATCCCTGAAGTTGAAGCCTTTTAAGTTTTCACTAATAGTCTTAAGGCCCCTCCAGCTTCTGCTCACAAACTGGTTCCAAAACCATTGGCACATATTTGAGGTTTTATTATGGCAGCATCTCATCTCTGGTATTGAAATATTAATACCTATCTTTTGCTAAGTAGCAAACCAGCATAAAACTTGGTGTCCTTAAAATATTACAGTAATTAATTTTATTCATTAATTTAAAATTTGGGCAAGTCTGTATAGAAAGCTCTTTTCTGTTACATATAGTGTTAGCTGATATCACTCATTTGGGGTTGGAGAATTCATGGTGACTCATTCCTCAAGCTGGCAAGTTGATGCTGGCTTAATTCAACAAATAACATCACCATAGCCCAGTAGATTTTTCATATACATATATCACAATACTGGTAATAATAGAAAACAGCGATAGCATGTCTTGTGATAGAGGTCATGCCCAACTCATCTCATTGAATCTTAAGATGTCTAAAGTAGGTAAAGTAGGAGATAGGCTCCTTACTTTATATATTCAAAACTTGCATGTTAGAGAGGTAAATAATTTTTCCCTAATCATGTAACTACTTAAGGTAGAGTTGGGATTTGAAAGGAAATAGTTTGACTCCAGAGAATGTTCTCTTACTATGCTAAACTGCTTTCTGTTTGTGTGTACCAAAGTCTTGAACCAATGCCAAGTGCAAATCAAACTGTACTTGTTTTATTACCATTTTATTTCTTGCCAAAAAAAGATAATTGATTTGTATCTCCCTCTTAGACATGAAATGGTCTCAGTTGACAGTGAATTTTAACTCATCTCTACTTCATAAAAAATAAAGCGTATGAAATAAACAAGACAATTTGGAATGCTAAGAGGGGAGTGACCAGAGAGAAGGGTAAATTTGGGAGCACAGAAGACAGTATCTTTCTCATCTTCCTTTACATTCACTACAAGCTAAAAACTACTTCTTAACCACTCGCTATGTGTCTATCATCACCCCCCTGGATGCTGTGAGGGATATAAAGAACCAAAGTTTAAAATTTGAGCAAAGATGATGTTTATACCAAAAATAATTAGTTTACAATTTAAGGCAGTATAAATCAGATGACTCATGCTGGATTCGAATTTTCATGTTGTCACTTACTAGTTATGTGATTCTGCACACATTTCTTAATTTCTCTAAGCGTCAGTTTTCTCATGTGTAAAATAGCATTGGGATATTAACACCTACCTTTTATGACTGAGGTAAGAATAAAATAGAATTATGCACACAAATCCTTTAACTTGAGGTCTGCTATATGGAAAGTGTGGAAGAAATTTTAAGCATTATTATTATTTTACTATATTCAAATACTTCAATGCATACTTTCTGAGAGGTCAGAAGTAAAAACAATCAATTAACATTGGCTCAAATATGATGGAACATTTTATAGAAGAGGTGGTCCTTGAAAAAATATTGATAGTTGGCTTTGGAAGAATGTATTTTATAGCCATAGAACTGCATGTTCTCATTTATTTGTGAGATCTAAAAATCAAAATAATTGTCCTCATGGAGATAGAGAGCAGAGGATGGTTACCAGAGGCTGGGAATGGTAATAAGAAGGTAGAGGGGAGGTGGGGATGATTAATGGATTAAAAAATAATAATAGAATGAATAGTATTTACTATTTGATAGCCCCACAGGGTGACTGTAGTTAATAAAAATTTAATTGTAAATTCTTAAATAACTAAATGAATATAATTTGATTGTTTGTAATACAAAGGATAAATACTGGAAGGGATGGATACCCAGTTTTCCATGATGTGATTATTATGCATTCCATGCCTATATCAAAACATCTCATGCACTCCATAAAGATATACACACATCTATTATGTACACACAAAATTAAAATAAAACAATTTTAAAAACCCATAAAAATAGGAGTTAACATGAAGTGGAGTGATGGCATTGGATTCTTAGCAGTGCTATTCCAAATGATTCTTCTAGGTCATTCTTGTCTTTGTGAGAGAAGAGCTTGGGCTGTCTTTCAGCAATGTTATGGGTCTGTGTTTTTGTTTATACAAGGGATAAATTAATCTAATTGTTGGAGTTATTTAGTTGGGCTACTTATTGTTTTGGATTGTTGTGGGTCAGGATTTAATGAGGTATTATATGTTTTATTGCATGTTATATTTCTTTCAGCTTGTTTGTACAGTTTTTTAGAGCTGTTTGATTTACATAACCCTTTCTAAGTCATATATGACAAATGGATTTCAGTAAGATATTTCAACATGTGGTAAATTGGTTGTGTAAGAAATATGATTGATTTTCTTTCTATCTGAGAGGGAATTGAGTCTAATAATTGTAGAATCCATTGCTAACATGAGTTCACCTGTTTAGTTTGTTCTTGTCCCTGTCAACTTTCAGGTTGCATATTCAATGATAGAAGGTCTATTGTACACTAAGTATGTTTACCAGATTGTATAACATATAATAGTCCATTGACCACACACTGAAGGAAATTGGTAGAGCAGCTACTGAACAGTGTCTCTGTCTGGTATGTACAAATACTTGGAATCTAGAAAAAAATAGTTTAAAGAAAATTATAACTTGAGATAGATTTGATAAAGAAATGAATTATACGTATAGAGATTATTTTTTAAAAGTGTATTTGGCATTAATTTTTGAGCTTTGATTCATGATAAATTTTAATACAGGTTTATAGTGATATTGTTAAAAACATAAGATGAGAGTAAAAGGAAATCTGCACCCATTATAAAGAATAATCTAGAAATATAACAGTGATAATTTTACATCATTATAATGATAGGTGACAATGAAATAAAAATTGTGATTTTTATCACATCATAATGATGCTGTAATATGAAGTTGGAGTATTAGATTTATTAAAAAATTATGGATAGTCATATATATAAAATAGATGATGTACATAGTCATATATATCATAATGTATATAGATGAATGTAACATTTTCTAACTTTAAAATGTTGTGAGTCTTAGCTGTGGACATTTATCAGTTTATTTAGAATGTAAAGTAAAATTGTAGTCAGAAATATTGGGTAAGTTGTGAGTAGGAATAAAATCTCTCAAATTCAAGGATTTTAAGTATGGTAAATTATTTTAGTCTAGAAGGAAGAAAAATTAATTCTACTTCTTTCTTTTCATTTTGCTATTGTATTGCCTTTGTTACTTCTGATAATGTTTTGAAAAACAAAAGCTAATTATTTAAAAATAATTTTCAGAAGTATTTGCTACTTATAATTTTTTGAAAAAATAGTCTATTTTGATTATTGTATGCTGAGTTTCTTAGAGGTAAAACATTTATTTTGATTAAAATTACATTTGTTTTATCCTATCACTGACATCTTTTGAAATTTGGTGTTATAAATTCATCTTCTCAAGATAGAAAGTAGTAGATCGTGTATTGTATCATTAGAAATTCTCTCTGTGAACATATGTGTGATTGTGCTCTAGCCAAGGTCAGTCCTGGAGAATGCTACTCAGTTCTACATTCTACTCCAAATAGAGAGAAAAGCCATAGTCTTGGTTTCAATCCACTTTTCTCTCTAAGACATTAAAATCTCCGAGAACTTCTAATTTTAAAGAAATAGGTGATTCAGTAGTCAGTAGCACTAAAGATATCTGTCCCCAAATCGACTTGTCTGAAACTATACAAAAAAGTAAACTCCATCTGGAGTTCAGTCACACTTTCCCATATGGTTAATCACCAGCTGCTTATGAAAGGGAGTGTTGTCAAGGCTGGTAGGCCTGAAATTAGCTGTGCAGCTGCATTTTGGCTTATAGGCAAACCCTGTAACAAGACGAGAATGTATGAAGGCAAAGATAGATATGACTCCTGTATTCCTTTTTATTCCAATGCTGAAAATGCTGTATTAATTTTAATTTATATGAAAAGTATATAAACTGGTAAGAAGCAGTCTATATCACTTTTGCAACTCCAAATTAAAGCCAAATATAATCAACATGTGCCCAGATTTGAGTAATATTAATACAAATCCCAGAATTTTATAACTGCATATGAAAGTTTCCAAATTTTATTTTTGTGACTCATTTTACTCTACTATTTCTAACTACTCTATTTAATATGTATTTTCTGATCAGAATAATCTTGTTTTTGTAAATTTTGTTTTGTTTATAATTTACAGGCAATGTCCTAAACATTTTGAAAGCTAACTTGGAGAGAAGAAGAGGGGTAGGATTAAGCTACTGTAAAATGCTTTTGAATGCCTGTAGGGAATGGGATGCAGGTAGATGATGAAAGATTACTTAATGGGTACAATGTACATTATTTGAGTGATGGATACCCCAAAGCCCTGACTTTGCCAGTATGCACACTATGAATATGACAAAATTACACTTGTATCCCATAAATTAATAAAAATAAATGTTATTAGCAATGATTTTTTTAGTTGATGTCTAGTTACTTGAAGATATTTAAACTTTATAGACCTTTCAAATGACAATTGCTAAAATTAGCAATACCTCTCTTTTGAAGTTTTAACATTTCTTTTTGAGTGTCTTTGGTAGTCTTAGCCATAAATAGAGCTAGGAGGCAAACCATTATTCCATTTTACCCAAGCAGAAAATTGAATTTAGTATCTGGTGTGTGTTACATACAGACTATTTGGTTAGGGATATTGGACCTCGTTTCTGTCCAGTGAAGCGTATGGGAATTAATGCCTTCACACATTTGCCACTGAATTTCTTATATTACAGTACTGTTCCAGATATTTTTGGGGAACTTTCTCATCTCAAAATGCTGGACCAGGTCTTTTGGGGGAAATCTTTATCCAAAGTGGCATGGGAACAGGGATCATTTATGTCCAGTGGGACCAATAATCAATGCCTATGTTTGCTGATTGTAAGAGGGAGGCTTTCCCCCCTTTAATGGTAAGCAATTACCTATAAAGGAACTGAATTAAGAAATGTGATGGCTTCTGAAATAAGATTTTTCCTGTAGAAATGTAATATAATGCAAAAAAGTACAAAATCTTTGCATGTACAGCTTGATGATTTAGACACTGATGATTTTAAGTACCTGAGGCCCATTACCTATTGATTTGAATAATGTGTGCATGAGACTGAAGAAGAAAAGTTACAACAAAAATTACCATAATGGAATAACATATTTTTAAAGATAATTATGTAAGGATATATTTTGACACAGTTTATGTAAACATGAACATGTTATAAAAATGCCATCACATGCTTGTCACATTTATGCATATTGCTGTTAGATTAAAGCATTTCACCAAAGGATCATTCCTTTTAATAGTCAATCTTCAATCATCATTTCATGTAGACCTATCTCATGGAGAAGTAAAGGGTTTTTGAATAATCAGTTCTAATATTTCCATATAAAGGATATGACATGCTAGCCATGAACTGATTTTGATATACTTTAACATTTTTCTGGTGTGCCACAGTAATTTCAGTGGTGTAGTCACCTTTATTTATTTAATGGAATTGTTTTAATACAATTTAAAAAATGAACTTCTAAATAATATCTCCTTAAGTAAATGTGATAAGAAACTCTATGAGTGGCCTATATGTCCATGGTATTACAATGGCCCAGGCTGCTGGATATGAACAGATAATAATACTATAGTTGATATTTAATAATGCTTACTATATGGTATGCACATGCACTAACTTATTTATTTCTTGAAACTACCTTACATGGTAGATACTATTGTCATCTTCTCTGCTTCACAGATGAGGAGAAAGAGGTTAAGTGACTTGCCTGGTATCACTTGGTTGGTAAGCAATAGAGCTGAGTTTTGAATCTGGGCACTCTGGATCCCCAGCCTGTGCTTGATTTTTATACTGCAGAGGGTAATGGATTGAAAATGACTCTGTCAGAGACTATTTTAGTTTGTGAAAATCTCATAAATTTATAGAACAAAGGTCATTTACTACTGAGCAGGGGATACTTCAGACATATGGGTAGACAGAATAAACGCACCAAAGAAAGGCTTAGCAAGATCAGGCATGAGACACAGATCCTTTACAGCACTCTTGTGTCATGCTTTCCTTTGATTTTTCCAGATGCTGCTATTACTAACCCCGATGATGAATGATTTTGTCACATATCCTTGTGAAGATTAACTAGGATTTCGTAAACAAATGTGTCCATGACATAGTTAGCTTTAAACATCCAGCAGACCCAGATGCCACAAAGTTAATTGATAAGCATGCCAGGACTAGTAAGTCTTTTCTTAACTTCTTCTCCTTCTTTGTCTCTTTGTGACAATCACACAGAGGCCTGAAGTCAAAGGTAACATGCTGGGAAAAGAGGATTGGAGAAAGAGAAGAAAGTAACTTACTATTTCCCCTTCTCCAATTCCTGATAACAGCCTTGGCTGTGGGAGGGAAGACAATTCTATTCTAAATTAAGCTCAGTGTATTGATCAGAATGTGGAAAGGATGTTTTAATTTTTGAATTGAGTCTGTGGTTCAGATCTAAAGTAATTACAGGACTTTGAAAATCATGGGTTCTAGAGATGTTTAATCTAAAGTCAGGAAAATAATCTATCTCACAACTGAAAAAATGTTAAAGGGACACAGAAGTCAAAAATAAAGATTTACTTTTATTATATCCCATCCACCATGCTTGATTAACTTGTGTAGAAAGAAATCAGCAGGAAAAGAAATAATATCTTAAATTACACAATTAACTAGCTAAAATATAGAGACATCAGAAAGAAAGGAAGCCCAGTAGGCTTGCAAATGCTGGGCTTCATGCAACCAGTTAAAATTTGTGGCTCCTTTTTTAAATGTTCCACTACTTCTGATTTGGTATCTAAGATGGGAGTGAGATCATATACATGTAACCATTCAACCAACTGTAACGTCAATGGGGATGTAAATTATAATCTTTTTGGTATTTTGTGTGTTGGATTATAACAATGATTATTATGTTTTTCCATATATATTTGTTTCCTGATGCAGATTTTCTTCCCTGAAGGGATTGCATTTCTCCACTTATAATTGCTGGCTTGTATTTAAGACAAAACTTTTTAAAAAATAGCATTTTTGGAAATCTTGATGAGGTTTTCAGATGTGTATCTTTAATAGGTTATTCACACCACCAATGGGGAGACAAAAATCATTTTTAATCTTGTTAGAAAACTCATTAAAATAGCATCCATTTATTTTCTTGAACTGGAGTTTTATATATCAAATGGCAGAAATGTTTAAAACAAAGGTCAATCACAGGAGGCTGGAAAGTGTATTAAGCTTTCGAACTGCAGTACATTGTTAAATTCAATATATCATTTTAATTTAATCTAAGCTCCTGTTTGAAACAAAGTAGAATAAATAAATACATTAAATATAAAAAGATAGCATTTATATATATTTTAAATATACAGGATTATATATTGTTTATGGGTTATATTTAAAGAATATATGGACAGACTAAAAAATATATACCAAATGTTTGATAGTGATTGGGTAGCATTAGGAGGTAGGTTGTCAACTGGGAGAGACATTGTATTTTACGAGATTTTCTTAAAAATAATTTTGTTCAAAAAGATTAGCTGGGCATGGTGGCACGTGCCTGTAATCCCAGCTACTCAGGAGGCTGAGGCAGGAGAATTGCCTGAACCCAGGAGGCAGAGGTTGCGATGAGCTGAGTTCCCGCCATTGCACTCCAGGCTGGGTAACAAGAGCGAAACTCTGTCTCAAAAAAAAACAAAATTGTTCATAATTTTTCTGTGTTTTATGAATAAAATCTTAAATAAAAATACTTAACAATTCCTTCTACATGGTGGAATCATATTTATTGTACTATTTAAATTGATTTATATTGTTAAACCTCTCAAAAGAGAGTTAAGACAATATGAAAGATAGTGTATAAACTGTGCTTTCCACTCTGGAAGAATTTATAATATAAAAGTAAGTCTGCCTGATGTGAGACAGATGGGAGGTAAATAAGGACCAGGAAAATTGTTTTACCAGACAATATGCATCATGACATATGGACTGTGTTCTTACCATTGAGACCCCAGCATCTTAAACAGTGGTGGAACACAAGAGCATGTATTGCAATAGTAGAGTATTATGAGTAACATGTATGTAGTATAAGGTTTAATAGCATATTTTGGTATGATGTAACATCAGGGATATAAAAAGAAATACAGGCTTAATTTTCATGTGGCTTTTCAATTGTCATTGAAATAATATAATCTGTTGTCATCAGGTTTGAGAAGTATATAATGAATTGCAGTTCCAGATCATAGAGACCCAGGAATCTGTGAAAGATGAAAAGGTCAGTTAAATAAGGTTAGATAAATAAGAGAATTGTAAGGTATACCTAACTCACATGAAACCTTTGTATATTCTTCCTGCTGGAACCAAAGATTTCGATTTGACCACTCAAGCTAGAAGGAATTGTGTTCTATTGAAAAGTGTTCTATAACCACAGCTTGTATTGGAAACACCTGTGGTGATTTTTTTAACAATGAAGATTCTGACCGCATTTCAAACCAACCAAATCAGATGTTCTAAAGGTTTGGACAATGTATTGTCATTTCTTACTGAGAATTGTTGGGTTATGGAACAGTAATTTGATAGTAGATTCTGGCATGAAGCATTAGAAAGACAGAGTCTCTATATTTCAAGAAGTATGAAACAAATTCTATAGAATTAAATAGAATCTGAGTGATTCAAAAAAATGAGCAGACAAGCCACAGACTGGGAGAAAATTTTTGCAAAAGACACATCTGATAAAGCACTGTTATCTGAAATATACAAAGGATTCTGAAAGCTTAACAATAAGAAATCAAAACCCAATTAAAAAATGGACCAAAGATCTGAACAGACTCCTCACCAAAGAAGATATACAGATGGCAAATAAGCATATAAAAAGATGCTTCACATTATCCATCATTAGGGAATTGTGAAACAAAACTGAGATACCAGGACACATGTATTAGAATGGCCAAAATATAAAACTCTCACAACAGTAAATGCTGATGAGAATGTGGAGCAAAAAGGACTCTCATTCATCTCTGGAGGGAATGCAAAATTGTAAGCTATTAATACTTTGGAAGACAGTTTAGCAGTTTCTTAGAAAACTAAACATTCTCTTATCATATGATCTAGCAATTTCAATCCTTGGTATTTAGTCAAAGAAGTTGAAAACTTATGCCTACACAAAAAACCTGCACATAGGTGCTTATTGCAACCTTATTTATAATTGCTAAAACTTGGAAGTAATCAAGATATTCTTCAGTAGATAAATGGGAAATAAACTCCGGTACATCCAGACAATGAATTATTCAGTGCTTAAAAGAAATAAGTCATCAAGCCATGAGAAGACACGGAGGAACCTTAGATGCATATTCCTAAATGAAAGAAGACAATCTAGAAAAACTGTATACTGTATGATTCCAAATATAAGACATCATGGAAAGGGCAAAACTATGGAGACAGTAAAAAGATCACTAGTTGCCGGGGGGTGGGCGGGTGGGGGGTAGAGAGGAGGATAGAGAGAGCACAGAGGATTTTTAGGAAAGTGAAACTGTTATTTAGGATATTATAATGATAGGTACTCGTCACGATATACTTATCCAAATCCATAGAACGTACAACACCAAGAGTAAATTCTAATGTAAACTGTGGACTGACAATAATGCCATATTAATACAGGGGTTCATTGATAGTAAAATAAACCTATCACTGTCATGTGGGATCTTGCAAGTGGTGGACTTTGTGTTTGGAGGGGGTGGTGTAGGAAAATTCCTTGTACTTTCTGCTCAATTTTGCTGTGAACCTAAAACTTCTCTAAAAATAAAGTCTCTGATAAAAACTCTAATCATTGATTGGTTCCTTCACTTATTTATTCATTCAAATTGTTAATTGCATCTTTATTGTATGTTTAGCATTCTGTTGTCCTTTAGGCAAATAGAGATAAGTAAGACAGTTTAATCGAGAGACAAATCAATAGATCATAACACAGTGTGATAAACAGTACAATTGAAACAGAAACAAAATATTTTATGGTCACTGAAAATAAAGCTGCTAACTCAGTTTTGGTCGGTTAGTTGGAGAAGAAATTAGGTATTGAAGTATGACTATAAGTATTCCAATTAAAGTCTTTCAGGCAAAGCCAATAGGGGCTTATGAAAGAACTAGGGCAACCATGAAATATGATTGATCCTCTCTCCTTAATGTCATTCACAGAACCACTATCGTCATTCTAATTATGGTGTTATAAGGTTATTTATTTTTAATCATCAGCCTCTATATATGTAGTTTGAAAATGATACTAATAATTATGTTAACAAAAATCACCCTTATCTAGCTCAGGTGTAGAGAAACAGTTTATATTAAGAAGTCTATTAACATTGTCAATTTTTCTCTTAACAAATCTGAAATAAGTGTGTGTGTTGTTAATTCTGATTAGTTTACATAATTTAGATTTAATTAGGCTAGCATGGATTATAATAGAACCCATGCATTTGTTTAATAAATTAACATTTTAGTCAATAGATTGGTTTATTTTAAACAGGGTGTTTGCTTATATAAGGGTCTCTTTATATCAGTGATTAGTCCAATCTAACATTCTAATGGAGATGTATGTTTGTTTTCCAGCTAATATGATGAACACCAACAGTTCAGCATCAACACCTTAATTACACACACTGAAGGCTAATATTAGACAAATTGTATTTTGTTGACTACTTTCGGTTCAGTGGACTTCAGCAATTGAAATAAGCTCTTTAAAGACAAATAAATGGTGCACCTGCAAAATGCATGAACACTATTATTGCCATATAGAGACTTTTCAAAAAACCATTCAGCGTGACAAGGGCTCTAGATTTGAATACAGTTAACATTTACTGTGGTATGCTTGGCTGTGTCAAGTACTTGCTAGAATTTTTATTTTTACTATATATTATCAATAGGAAGCTGGTATTTTTATATTACACAGTTTTATCTTTTGTTTCGGTAAGCTGAGTATGTATAGTGATCTTCTTTTACTGAGTGAGTTTATCACTTTCCAAGCCTACCCTTCCTACATCTTCCTAAGCAATAGCTAAATCTATGTAATAAAAACTATTGATAGTTTTTATTATACAAAACTGTCATAAAAACTATTGATCAGCAGGAAGACTATTTTCCACATGAAATACTTAGTACACAGTATATATATATATATATATATGTTTTAAAATTATAAACTAAATGAGGAAACAAGACCTACTATAAAAAATCTAAGAATTTAGAGTTAGTTTCCAGATAATAACAGAGAAAAAATAATGAGGGCTCAAGAGATATCTAAACTTTTTTTCCATTCAATTTTACAGAGATAGCATCTTTTTGTGGCAAAATTATAAAGCATCTTAGGTTTTCTTAAGGATCCACTATCAAAACAGTAGTAAACTGAAGAAACTATCTTTCTGTAAAAGAAGCTTGGATATCATTGATGAATATCACCAAATATCTTTAAAGAAATACGTTAGCCCATTCATAAAAGCAAATGTTGCGTACTCACTATGTACCTGGCACTGTGGTATGGAGGTAAAGGTCATGCCTCACAAAAATATAAGCCAATGTCAATAATAGCAACAACAGCTCACTGTGCACTTTGAATATGCCAGGCTTCCTTATAAACATTTTGCATTTGTTGTCGTTACAGCCTCACAGTCATCTGAATCTATACAAACTATTATTAATTTCACTTCGTGGATGACAAACACAAGGCATAGGGAGAATGTGAACACTTGCCCAAGGTTACATAACTAGTGTGAGGCCCCACTGAGACCTAGACCATGGTCTATGTGCCTGTACAACTCATGTGGTCTACTAGCATGCTATTCAGATTTCTCCCAGTTTTGGGAGTTAATTGCTTTGATGGAAAAACTTCCAGAGAAATGAAACAATCCAGAAGAAAGATAAGTATGTTGTTGGGGTACTGGGAGGAGGACAGACTCTCTCTCTGTTGCTGAGGCTGGAATGCAGTGGCAAGCATAGCTCACTGCAGCCTTGAATTCCTGGGCTCAAGTTATTACCCTGCCTTAGCAGGCCTGGCACCTGGGACTAAATGACTAAAGGACTACAGGTGTATACCACCATACCTGGATAATTTTAAATGTTTTTGTGGAGACAGGGTCTTTCTATGTTACTCAGCCTGGTCTCAAACTGCTAGCCTGAAGCAATCATCCAACCTTGACCTCCCACATAGTTGGCATTACAGGCATGGGCCACTGTGCCATGCCAGAAAACTTCTAATTTGAGACAGCAGAAATAGCATGGAAATATAAATTAGAACATGAAGGGAACTAAGTAGTTCATTGAGGCTTAAGTAGAGTTCTGAGTGTTGGGAAAAGAAGAGAAATTGAAGTTGTATTATAATGATTATGGAAAACTATGTAAGATAAGTATGAATGTAACATGGTTAGATTGCCTTTTAGGTAAAATAGAAAGGGAATAAACTGTAAACAGGCAAGACTAGCAGCACAATCCAAGCAAGAAAGGCAAAAGGCCTGAGCAAGGTCTGTAAAAATGGTTAAAACATTCAGATGTATTTCTGTGGTAAAAGTGACAAACTTAGATGACGTATTTAGTTTGGGGTGAAGGGAGAGAGAAGCGCAGTCTAACTTTCAGGCTTCTGGCTTGGAAGACTGAGTGGAATGTGATGCTCTGTGCTTAATGAACTTAGACACAAGGTTAGCTGTGTTCTGGGGAGAGGGAACAGAAGGTGTTTAAAGTTGAGATTCGTTGCTTTGAGTTGGCCTGTGATGTGGCTCCAGAACAAAAGACCACCCTGGCCATTAATAGCATATCACTTTAAGCTAGAAATTGGTATGACATTAACAGAGAAAATCATAGTACACCAAACATTGAGACCCAAGAGTAAAACTCCACAAAATATTAAAATTAACAAGGGACAGAAAAATGAGGACCACAGTGTGGAGTGGCCAGAAAAGGAGGAAAATCAGGAGAAAGGGATATCAAAACTATTTTGCTTGTTTGAGCACAATGACACATAGAGAAGAGGCTGCAATTCAAGTGCCTTAAATACTAGTTTTATAAACTTAATTCTACGTCTAATTTCTCTATAACTACTTGCCAAACTTTCTTGTACCTATTCATTAAGATACCTTTGATTTAGGTTTCTGTGAGGTTACTCCTAAGTCAAATTCTATATTCATAGGAAGGTGAACTTACGCATTCACAGGAGGAAATACTATAAACTCTTAAGTGGAAAATACGGTGGCATACAGAATTCTCTCAGCATTTTGCATAATATACCCAGAAGTGTTTTTTATTGGTATGCAATTATATTTGCATATTTCTAACCTCTTTACCAGTTCATTGACATATTCTACCACCATGTTAAGTACAAACTGAAGCAAGACATGGTTAGGAAATATCTCACATATCAAGGGAGAAGAAAACAATAAAAAGCAAAGTTGGGCATAATTTCCTTTTGGAATCCACAACACCTGCTACATTTCCTGAAGCCTAAAATGGCCTGTGTTGTTTTGACTACCGCTCGAACCATCTGCTGAGTAGAGAGAGGTGGTCGGCAGCAGCTGAAAACCTTTACGAATGCGTCAAGTCAGGCTTGTTGGCACGGTAAGGAAGTCAGTGATGTACTGACGCCAAATTCTGTTCCTGTTTCTTTCCCTTTGCTGCCATGAAAAAAATTAGCCAAGGCTTTAAGAGCTGCCATTGACATAAACATGATTTAATAGCTCTTTAGCATTTCCAGGACCACAGCATTAGCAAGAGCCTTGGAGATGTTTAAGACTCTAGAATCTTGAAAATCGTTCTCTGGCAAGTTATTTTAAAAGCAGATGTTGTAAGGGTACTTTAGTACAGCTGCCTATTAGGTGACAGTACTTCAAACACGTAGAATGTGAGAGAAACGTACTTTCTGTTTTCTTTCTATGATGGCAACTGTCACCTGCATCTCTTAAGTGTGTGAATAGATTTTCCTGGTCGATGCCTGCTCTTTCTTCTGTTTTCCATGCTACTCCTCAAGCATGATGATGAAAGAGCTGTTTAAAGTAGGAGAGCTGTCAATATGGATAGATAGGTTCAATAATCTATGCAATTACTTATCTACATAATCATCTCTTTGATTATAGAAGGAGCTTCTTAAGAATTAGAACCAGGATTTATTTGGGTTTAAAATCTGGTTGTACTTTTTACTAGTTTGTAATCTTGGGCAAGAAACTCAGCTGCTCTGAGTTTTGGCGTCCTCATGTGTAACTCACTAGGTTGTGACATGCCTGATGAAGTTCAGTACCTTTTTCAAAAGTTCCTCATTGGGTGCCTGGCACAAGTGCCCAATAACTGTCTTTAAAATAAAATAGTTAAATAACTGTTTAAAAGCTTATCTTTGAATTTCAAATGTACATAATTATTTTTTCACTTTATCTTAAACTTTATATTACAGGCAAGCAGTTCCAATTCATTTATAGTTATTCTAGAAGTATTTGTTCTAGTGTTCATGTGAAAATTTGCAACACACACTTGCCTTGTCATTGTATAAAGGGTCTTCCATCATGTACGAAGCAAGTCCATGGTTAAAATCTGAAGGGATATTCTAGCTTGTTGGCTTTTTTGTTAGTCAGAAAATTCAGAGGAGTTTTACCTTGCCATTTCCTTGAAGAATTGGAGACTTTGGGTGTAATCCCTGTTTTCAGGTTCTACCTATATCCCCTTTCCTCTTTCTTATCAAAATGTACTTTTTAAGACACTGCTCACATCTAACTCTTTCCTGGGTAACTGACTTAGAAACGAATTCCATGCTAGTAGAATGGCTAAAAATGGCTTAACTCAGTGCTTTTTAATCTGTGTTCTGAGACTTGTGAGGGATTCTTTGGGGAAGCCTGATGAACAGATGCAGGGATCTGGAGTTTCAAACCACTGAGATTCTGGTACTCCACCTCTAGCTCTAATTTCAACTGAAAAATTCTACTTAGAAAGCATTTTTTTGTTTGTTTTTTTTTGAGATGGAATCTTGTTTTGTCTCCTAGGTTGGAGTGCAGTGGTGCCATCTCACAGCTCACTGCAACCTCCACCTCCCAGGTTCAAGCAGTTCTCTGCCTCATCCTCCTGAGTAGCTGCGCCCACCACCAAGTCTGGCTAATTTTTGTATTTTTAGTGGAGATGAGTTTCACCATCTTAGCCAGTCTGGTCTCGAACTCCAGAACTCGTGATCCACCTGCCTCTCAAAGTGCTGGGAATACAGGTGTGAGCCATCATGCCCGACCAAAAAAAAAATGTTTTTATGTATGTGTACATAGACATATATATCTACACATGTATTTTACTCATATAGTACACATATTTTTAAACGTAAAGAATAGATTTTGCTCTTTTAAAAAGGTGAAGATTACTTACTGGCATATCATCTTTTAGTGCCATTACAGTTTTTTTTTTTTTTTTTTTTTGAGACAGTCTTACTCTGTCACCGAGGCTGGAGTGTGTTACCGGCTGACTGCAACCGCTGCCTCCTGGTTTCAAGCGATTTTCATGCCTCAGCCTCCCAAGTAGCTGGGATTACAGTCATGCGCCACCACTCCCTCCAGTTTTTCTATTTTTAGTAGAGATGGGTTTCGCCATGTTGACCAGGCTGGTCTCAAACTCCTGGCTTTAATTGATCCACCCTGCCTGGCCTCCCAAAGTGCTGGGATTATAGGCGTGAGCCACCATGCCCAGCCCAGCGCCATTACAGTTTCATCACAAGACTAAATAATATAACTGAAAAGAATCCTCTAATCTTAAGAGTCCTGGCTAGTGATAGGAATTGGCACTGCATGGTCACTAAGCAAATGAAGCAGAGTTCTGCCATATCTTTCTGTGATAGAGTTATTAGATTGGAAACAAATCATTTGACATGAAGTATTTGTACTTCTATAATTCATTTAGTAAAGTGTATCATGCATTTTCATGGTTAAAAAGAGTAAGTGTAAATTTAGAGTCCTTACAATTAAGTGAACTACACATGACAGAACATTAACTAAAGACCTGATTTATAGATATGCATCCATCTGGGGAGAAATTTCATTTCACAACCTCAGGGCTGTGCCTATAGTCTCATCCTATTCACTCATTTTAGAAGTAGTGGGTTGGTTAAAACTATAATGATTGAAATCTCATCAGATTTGCAGATGACAAAGCTGAGAGGGACACAGAATGTGTTGGATGGCAGAATAAAGATTTCAAAAGATCTTGACAGGCCGGAACATTTTAAGCTGATATAACATAATGAAATGTAACAGGGATAAATGTGAGGTCCTCTACTTGGGTCAAAAAACAGAAATACAATTGCAGAGGATGAGGAAGTTATAGCTTCTGAGAAGAATGCGTGAAAATGCTTAGAGGTATTAGATGACAGTCATATCTTTAGAAATCAACAATGTGATGTGGATGTACCCAAGCTGATGTGTCTTTCAGGGATGAATCTATTAAATAACCAGAATCTAGAATGATGATGGGCAGAGGCTCACCTTTTTAAAGACTGCTTAGATTTAGTAGTGAGAATGTACTGAGGGGTAACTAGACAAAACACATCCAGAAAGTCTGGATGTAAAGACACTTCAAACTCATTAGTGTGAAGAGAGTTCAGTCCCTGAACTTCAGGGAATAAGTTCTGTATGACCTTCAGACAAGAATAGGGTATACCAAGGGCATCATATACAAGTATTTAAATTGTTAACATTTGAGAAAATCTAGTATAACCCTGGAAGATGTAAGATTAATTGGTTGAAGTTAAAGATAGAAAGATGTCATCTCAATATAAGAAATAACTTTGTAACAATCAGAACTGTCCAAAGAGGGTACTATCTCCAGAACATAATTTGTTCTTCTTAGTGAGGATGTGAGATGAGACTGAGCTACTGTTGATAGAGATGTTGGAAATACAACATTTTAAAAGATAGCTTAATGGGATAACTTTGATACCTCCTATAGCCTGAGATTTTATGATGATTAATAGGAGAATTAAACACACAATAACAGGAGTGTAGAATGTTTCAAGGCAGACTGGTTCTCCATTTACCTTTCAATCTGGAAGTAACTTTATAATCATCTCTTTCACATATTAACAACACACTCAGATATTTAAAGTTAAAATGTTATCAAAATTACCTTATCTTTTTACACATTTTAACTTTTCATTCTACAATAAAAAATGTGACTGAATAAACAATTTTCTAAGACCCTAGACAAAGCCAAGTGCTCTAGAAGGCACATAATAATAAAATTTCAAGAAATTCTTTCATTTAAAAATGTAAGCAATTAAGTCAAATAAAAACAAACCACAATAACACAGGCTTCTCTAAAAGTTTCACTTTGTGAACTCAGAATCAAAGGTATTGAAATGCATTTTAATTTGTTTTCATTTATTTCCAAATAAAGGATGCTTAAGATACTCTGATCTCTTTCTAGTTTTTCTCTGAATCTGTCAACTACCAAGGTTCCTATGAACCTTTAATTAGGCAGCCCAGCAAAATGCAGCCTCCTAACAAATGAAGGTAGTGATTAGTTGATAAGCCAATCAGGGGTCTTACTTGAAAACAGAAGGAAAGGAATTCTCAAACTTGAGCATGCGTCATGGTCACTTGGAAAGCTTATTTAAACACAGATTCAGTAAGTCTAGAATGGAACCCTATGGTTTAAATTCCTTATAAGTTTTCAGGTGATGCTGATGCTGCTGGGTTCTGGACCACATTTTGAGGATCATGTATTACAAGGTAACAGCTCACAAATTTTCTGGGAGTTCAGGTGGAACAGATTTAAGGCCAATGCTATATAAGCTTGAACCATTGCCTGCTCTGTTGACACCATCAAGTAGTATGCTTCAGCAACTCTATTTTTCTGCCACTACTAACGATACTAGCAACAATGCCAACTCTGCATTAGGAATTCAACTTGTATCCAGTGATGCCTCCAAAATCCAGGTGACTCCAATGCTATGCTTATCACGTTCACGTGTAAATGAAAAATCTTCCATTTATGACCTAATTGGTAGAGCCTAGATCGTGTAATTATGTGGATGTGAGGGAGGCTGAGCATTTTAGTTCATTCTGCTACTTTGAAGAAACAGGTTCTTGTATTTGCAGAAACATGTGCATTAATATTAGAAAATTCCACTACTTAATTAATCTGATTAGTACATTTTAAAGCTTTGTTTAATTTATTCTCAGATTTTTAATTTTATGAGGCAGTGAAACTCAGAACAAATCTTTTCTGAAAACTGCCATGGGTGATGCTGTGAGAAGACAGACAGTAAAACTATTTAAGTTCTTCTAATGTGACCCAGGTGTAGATTCCATGAAAGCATTTCTAAGTAGTTAGAAACAATTTTGCATACCAGGCATTGTACGGGGTGCTGAGATAGGAGGAAGAATATGACACAGATGTTGAGTTAAGGAAACTAAGGATCTTGAATTAAGACATGCATCTTGCAGTTTAATAAAGGGAATAGTCAAACAAGTAGAATATTTTAGTATACTTATTTTTACTTACCCAAAAAAGATTCTAAGGAATATATTGTTTACATAAGTTTATTTGTTCAAAATGACTTGTATACATATCTAATTTACATTTGCTCAGAATGACTTGTATATACATATATACATTTACATACATATTTTATCTCTCAATTGTGAAAATTGTGTTAATTAGATTAAACTTAACTCTTTTCTATGTTCTTGGAAACTGTAAATATGGATGTTTCTATTTCAAAGTTTACTTTTTATTACAGGTAACAAAACAAAACAATGCTTCAAATACAATGAATATACCACAAAACATCAATTTATTCAAAGGTGACATCTAAACTAGGAGCATTATCACTCATGCCTTAGAGATGATAGTTCAACTTGACATTTTTTTCCTTTGTTATACCACTTCCCTCACATTACTGCATCTTTGTAACCTGAGCATTTGTTAAGTAGAGGAGCATCTTTATAATATGCAAAGTGTAATGACAAGGGTGAGACAGGTAGTAACAGCAAAGAGAAGGATGTTGTCATTTAGTATGGAGAGTGAGGGATGCTTTCTTGGAGCATGGCACACTGAGCCCACTTTTCAGTGACAGCTCTTAATTAGCCAAGAGAAGTATGGGGACAGGATATTCATGGGCAGAGGCCTAGAGGTATGGAATGGTGTGTTACTTGTGGAGAAACTATTTACACATAAGAAACTTGTGTTATGAAGGTCAGGAGAGGTGGGAAGGTTAGCTTTCTTCAGTTTAACTCACTTCTTCATGAGTTGAGGCCATATCACTGAGGGCATCTTTTGCGTGTGTCAGCTTGAACCTTCTGTGTGACTATTGGTGCAGCAAAGAAAGCTAGTTGTCCAGTATCCTAATCTTCTGCTGACAGAGGAGAGTAGTGATCTACCCTCCCTCCCTCCCTCCCTCCCTCCGTCCCTTCCTTCCTGCTGTTCTTCCGGAATACCATTTACAAATACAAAGTGAACAGACAGAATGAACGAGCCACTAACATTCTCTATTCTGATTAATGAGCTGTCTGAAGCTGCCTCTATGTATTCACTAATAAAGCTAATTTTTTCGATACTACATCATGAATGTCTCCAAGGCAGTACTGTACTGCGCTACAATATTTTAGTTAGTTATTTAGTATTTAAGGCTCTAAGAATTAAACAAAGAAGGAATATAAATCCATTGTTTCTCATTGTATGCGTTATCAATACCCCTTTAAAGAGTTGTTTTTCATGCTGCAGAATATGGGTTTCTGTAAGTAATGAGTTAGCCATTCTATATGTTAAAAGCTGATGCTTTTAAAAATCTGCCCTTTTAGCATTTTCTGAACCTGTAGAAGCTTTTTACAGTGGTTGGATTTATTTAAACATATTATCCTCTGATTAATCATTTATGTTGCTGGGTTTAATGTAGATTGTTTCTATTTCAGCTGTTCAATTTTAAAACACCTAGTTGATAAATGTAGAGACCAAGTGAACTTGAAATGGCTTTGTTTCTTCATGCTGTGTAAGGAAGTTCTGTGATGCCATGCTTTTGCCACAGAGGGGCATTACTGGACTTCTTTTTTGTGTCAGCCTTCTTGACAGCAAGGAAACAAACCTCTAGAAATTCATTTTTCATCAACTTTAAAAGGAAAAACAATATATTAATACAGAAAATCCCCCGGAGCTAGTGGCCACTTACAAGCTCTATGTAATTTTTAAACTAGAGAAATATTTTCTTGAGTAGATGATCTCAGACAGCATATTCTTTTACAATTGTTTGAGACAGAATCAATTATTTCTTTTCTGGCCATATCACATTTCCTTATGTAAAATACTTTACTATTTCAAGAAAAGCAATGACCCTTATTTCAGTAGAATGTGGGGCCAAATAAGACGGGTGGAAACAATGCATCTCCTTGGCTGCAAGGGCCCCCTGAAAGAGAATGCGATTTTCATTAGAGCACAGTCAAGTTCAAATATGTTTGGAAAATATGGTCTCTGTTCCCATAATGCTACCCTTTCTCCCTCCCGCCACCTACCAAAGTGGCTGGCACATGTACAAGATGCTCTTGTTGCCCCCTGTACACACATAGAAGGTTTCAGAAAAGTGAAGGAGACCAGGCAGAGACAGGAAAAACACATTCCTAATAAGGTCCCAGGTTTGCACAACACTCCCAACACAACTGGCATGAACCTGACTCTTTATATCAAATCTCAGGTAATGGAAATGATTATCTAGTTCAATTTGAGTGTGAATCTAAATATAATCATAATTAAGATCGTGATCACAAAATCCACACATGCACAATACTTTCAAGCAAAATATAATTAAAATAACACTAAAGAGACATCCTTCTGATATTTCCCTCTAGAAAAAAAAATACCTACACAGCTGTGAAGAGTTATTCGCTGGAAGTTTCTGTAAAAGGAACAGCAGTGCAAAGGTTGCTACATAGAAGCTAAGCCACAAGCTCCAATTAAAATGGGCAAGTGTCTTATTTCCCTGCAATTCAGTTTGGGTTAGTCATGCTTTAGCATTTTCATTTCCCTCCTTCCAGCCTCAGAATGAATGAGCAGTTGATTATAATTCAGTATCGGTTTGGGGGAGCGAATTTCATTTTCTGACCTCAACTTAAGTATTATACTTTAAATAAATGAAAATATTTTTATGCCAATTGCCATTCAAAATTTGTGAAATTACAATTTCTTCTTTCTTCACTGTGTTTCTTCACCTCACCTCTGCAACTTTTCTATCAGTACTCCCCTCTTCAGCTTTGTGCCAGTCATTTCCCTTCCAAACATTTCTTCCCACTTGTGCTATTCACCTCTGTGACTCATCTCCTCTTAAAAGAAACTGCAAGAAACCTGCTCCTGGGCTATGCAAAACCCCTAGCATTTGTTAAAGCCACAGAGAGGTTTATAGCTCTCTGCCACCATATAGGAGTGACTGTTAGTTTAATCCTAGATTGATTTGGGAAAGCCTGGGGCATTTATGGAGACTGTTGAACTTCTAGTTTGCTGTTATGATGAACTTGAAAACTCTTTGATGATTGAATGAGCTCCCAATATGCAGGCTGGGGGATCAAATCTCTGGCCTGCTCTGGGAATTAAGAGGTGACCAAAGGCTTTATAAGGGGTTCATTCTCAAAAATGGAAAAAAAAACAGAACTCTGTTGTACACTGTGACTTCATCTTAGGAATTCTTGGACTTTTCATTGTCTGATTTTGGACACATCACTCAGCTTTGAGCCTTTATCTTATTTCTCTACGCCTGATTCTTCCAGATTCCTATTGCAATTGTATTCACCAAGTGCTCCCAGATACAGGTTTAAACAGACTCTGGTTTCCAAGTCCATCTAGATAGACATATATGTAGCTTTACCACACCTCAACCACCTTGGGATTAGTTCACGTGCTCAGACGCAGAATCTGGAAGCCAGTCTGCATAGTTGGGATTCTGTGTTACTCTTATCACTTTCTTTTGTTGCCAACAAACACTGGATTTTGCCTCCTAATTTTCAGTACTTCCATCTTCCCCACTTACTCCAGTAGTGTCTTGGACTTACGATACAGGATGAGGCTGATACCTAGATTTTCCTTCCTATCTAGTACCCTACCTCCTCTCCTAACTCACCTTCATCAAAGACAGGAACCCTGCACCAAAAACTGCGTGATTGCAATTGGGACCATATTGCCCATTTTCCCTTTGGGGCCTCCCTCCCTCTTTCCTTTCCTTTCCTTTCCCTCCCTCCCTCCCTCCCTCCCTCCCTCCCTCCCTTCCTTCCTTCCTTCCTTCCTTCCTTCCTTCCTTCCTTCCATTCTTCATAGAACCCATAGTATATCTAGTATAAAGAAGCTAATAATCACTACAATTTACAAAATCTTTACCAAATGTTAGAAACTTCTTACAAACTATCTTTTTAAATTATCCCTCCAATCCTGAGGGGTATTAAAAATGCTATTATATAGTTGAGGTTAATGAGAGAAGGTCTTGCATTTAGTAAGTCATCAAGTAGTAACTGAACCTTGGTGTTTCTTTTATTCTGAAGTCCATATACTTTTCACTTTGTTTCACTGCCCTGGCACTAGGGAGAAGAAGCCAACAAGAACACATTGGTGGTGTCAGGCAACGAAACATTTTGCCATATGTAATACAACTTGAAATATATTCTAATGAAAAAGTAAGTCCAAAGCACACAAAATGCTTTATGTGCTTTGGCAGATGAGGAGAAGAGTATTCTTGCTGGGCGAGGAAGTGAGGGAGATGTAGAGGGTGCTGTCATGATGTTAAGTTTAGAGGACTTTATTTAAGGTTGTCCTTAAACAATAAGATAAATTCACAAAGCAGAAACTGGAGCCAACATTTAGAGCCACTTATACATTGGTCTGTTTTTCTGTATCCTATTGTTATTCTCCTTGTGAATTCCATTCTAGATACAAAGTTTCTTTCCCTTTTTATTTATGGCCTTTTGTTTTTTCCTCTTTATTCTATGTTACTGAATTAACCTAAGATCTCAAAACCGAAATTATGAAGCTACTTAAATTATAACACCAAGTTATCAGAGAAAGAGTAGGGCAATTATTTTGCATTCTAATTTTTCCTTCCTTTTGTTTTGTGAGAATGGTCTATAGCACTGACAAAAAAAGTAAAGTCTTCTAATTAGTTATATTGTAAGACATTCGAGGAGGGGTAAGATTAAGATGGCATGTGACATGAAATAATTAGACACGAAATTTTCAAAATACTAAAACTATTTTAGTTACAAATTTATCTGTGATAAACTAGTAAAATGGACGGGATGACTTGAATCATTAAATATTAAAATTTTGGAGTGGCTAAAAATTATATGATTAAAGCAAATGGTGTTTGAGACAAGATAGAGTATAATAACATGAATTAATATGGTTATTGTTAAAGAATCATAGGACTAATATAGACTGATACCGCTTGTTGTAGAAGAGTCTCCAATTATATTTCTAAGAATAAGCATATGAAGTATATATAGCAACCTGTTTAATTTTCTCTGTATTATTTCTCACAGTATATTTCATGAATTACTGTCTTCTGGATATAAATAACATCTTATTACAGATGGGGTCCATGGTGGAATTCACCGGGTTAAATAAAAATAAACAAAATTACTTAACTTGCTGTAAGAATTTTTAGACCTTTGAAATGGCTAATGATGTTTATGATTATTCAAGAGTTTGCAATACATTTAACCCAAACTTATCTGTACCCAGATATTGTGTGCATGTGTATGTGTGAGCGAGAGAGAGAGGGCGGGCGGGGGGGAATGAAACATCGTATGCAGCTTGCATTTTTTGGTATCTCAGCTTAGGAAATGGCAGTATTCTAAATAATACAAAATAAGGTTGAAAAGGACTGTTTGAAGAATTATAATTGTTCAAAATCGGAGGATACTGAAAGGGAGATTCTAAAAACATATTGTTAATTTAAATTAAACTCCTTATTTGAAACACAATTAGAAAATCTTTTCTTCAATGAAGTTTGTCATGATTATACAAGCCTGTACCAATATCTCAAACATCTGAATTCCTGTAGTTCAAATTGCCAGTTTTGGCACTCAGCATATTATACATTACATATTTAGTTTTCTTTTCTTTTCTTTTTTTTTTTTTTTTTTGAGACGGAGTTTCGCTCTTGTTACCCAGGCTGGAGTGCAATGGCGTGATCTCGGCTCACCGCAACCTCCGCCTCCTGGGTTCAGGCAATTCACCTGCCTCAGCCCCCCGAGTAGCTGGGATTACAGGCACGTGCCACCATGCCCAGCTAATTTTTTGTATTTTTAGTAGAGACGGGGTTTCACCATGTTGACCAGGATTGTCTCGATCTCTTGACCTCGTGATCCACTTGCCTCGGCCTCGCAAAGTGCTGGGATTACAGGCTTGAGCCACCGTGCCCGGCCATATTTAGTTTTCTTTAAAGCAATGTATCTCATCTTGCCAATTGGACTATGAGAGCTTATAGAACAGATGCCTTGTGATGAATTGATAGTGGTAATTTATATTGATTTTTCAGGTGAATCTGAAAATTTTCCAATATTTTGTTGCATCAAATCATGTGTCAGACAGCTCATTCCATCTGAGGTCCCAGAAGAAGGAGTCATTTACACATTTTGGAACTTGAATTTCTAGTACAGTACCTTATACAAACTAAGGCTTTGATAATTATATGTTAATTGTAACTTAGACATAGTGATAGGTATTTTCTGGCTTCATGAGAGAAAGCAGAAGGAATAGAATATATTTCAGTCCTTGGAATTAAATCATATTAAACTATAACTATAAGGAATATAAAAACATAAGATATAAAATTGTATGTGTATGTGAATATAAAGAGTGAGTGAGTGTGTGTGTGTCTATATGTGTATGTGTGTGCATAGCAATGATCACTTTTGCTTAATTTTTTTGGGGAGGGAGTATAAATTGTTTTTGTATTAAAAATGTTCTACAAGTTTACAGTAACCAAATCAGCATGGTACTGGTACCAAAACAGATATATAAACCAATGGAACAGAACAGAGACCTCAGAAATAACACCACACATCTACAACTCTCTGATCTTTGACAAACCTAGCAAACCAAGCAGTGAGGAAAGGATTCCATATTTAATAAATGGTGCTGGGAAAACTGGCTAGCCATATGGAGAAAACTGAAACTGGATCCCTTCCTTACACCTTATATAAAAAATTAACTCAAGACGGATTAAAGACTTAAATGTAAAAACCAAAACCACAAAAACTCTAGAAGAAAACCTAGGCAGTTACATTCAGGACATGGGCATGGGTAAAAACTTTATGACTAAAACACCAAAGCAATTGCAACAAAAGCCAAAATTGACCAATAGGATTTAATTAAACTAAACAGTTTCTTCTCAGCAAAGGAAACTAGCATCAGAGTGAACAGGCAACCTGTAGAATGGGAAAAAATGTTTGCAATCTACCCATCTGACAAGGTCTAATATTCAGAATCTTCAAGAGACTTAAATGTATAAGGAAAAAAAAAAACATCAAAAAGTGGGCAAAGGTTATGAACAGACACTTCTCAAAAGATGACCTTTATATGGCCAACAAACATGAAAAAAAGCTGAAACATCACTGATCATTAGAGAAATGGAAATAAAAACCACAATGAGATACCATTTCACATCAGCCACAATGGCAATTATTAAAAAGTCAGGAAACAATAGATGCTGGCAAGACTGCGGAGATATAGAAACACTTTTACACTGTTGATAGGCATGTAAATTACTTCAACCATTGTGGAAGACAGTGTGGTGATTCCTTAAGGATCTAGAAATAGAAATACCATTTGACCTAGCAATCCCATTAGGGGCATATACCCAAAGGATTATAAATTATTTTAGTATAAAGACACATGCACACGTATGTTTATTGCAGCACTAGTTACAACAGCAGAGACATGGAACCAACACAAATGCCCAGTAATGATAAGACTGAATAAAGCAAATGTGATACATATACACCATGGAATACTATGCAGCATAAAAAAGAATGAGTTCATGTTCTTTGCAGGAACATGGATTAAGAGGGAAGCCATCATCCTCATCAAACTAACACAGGAACGGAAAACCAAGCACCACATGTTCTCACTCATAAGTGTTAAGTTGAACAATGAGAACACATAGACACAGGGGAACAACATATATCCAGGCCTGTTAGGGGGTGGGGGCAAAGGGGAGGGATAGCATTAGGATGAATACCTAATGCATGTGAGGCTAAAAAGCTAGGTGATGGGTTGATGGGTGTAGCAAACCACCATGGCATATGTATACCTATATAACAAACCTGCATGGTGTGCACTTCTATCCTGGAACTTAAAGTAAAATTTAAAAATAAAAAAAATATAAAAAAGAAAACAAGACAGACATGGAATTCTTGACTCCATGAAACATACAGTGTAGCAGAGAAGACTAATTTAAATGAATAATTAAATAAAATTCATGTAATGAAACATTCCATTTGAACATATATCTGGGCTATCAGGAGTAGCTACTCTTAGGAAATGATTATTAGATGGAGATCTAAAGGATGAATAGAATTTAGTTAACCTGAGACTCAGTGTACTCAGTTTGGGGTATGTTGGGTAGAAAGTGCTTTCAAGACATACAGGGAGATAAGTTGAGTAGGCAGTGGAACACATACGGCTACATTTTGTTTATAAGTGGAGCACAGGCTGAAGTTACACTCTCAGAAAATAGACTGTAATTTAAGGAATGAGATTACAAAGGAACTTACAATGAGAGAGAGAGAGAGAGAGAGACTATAGAGGGACGGACATGATAGCCTGAAATTAAGCCCCAAGAGTTTGAATAAGAAATGAGATTATATTTTTAGGAATAAGTAGATTTTAGAATAGCCAGTATGGATTTATTTATAGAAATAGAGTTTTAATTTCTATGTTGTTATTTTAAAACATTTTATGGGAAAAAATGTTTTTAAATCTCCTTTTAGCTGTTTAATTTATATTCCTTGGCTACCTAGGATTTGAGATGTGTAGTTACCTTTCCACAAATGTGGTATGTATAAGTCATACAGATCATGACTTTGAACAGAGGTGCGGTGAATTCCTTCAAGGTCATCTAACTTGTGGTTTCAGCTCAATTGCAACTGGGGCAAATAGCTTGTGTAATTGCTCATTTCTCATCCATCTTGGGGTATTTTGAATATATTTTCTAAACAATTGTAAACCCTAAAGTTTAGCTGAATTTTTGCTGTATTATTATCTTTTCTTGTACTTTTCTCGGTTGCTAATTATAAGGGCAGTGTTCAGTGTTAACTTACCTTTAATTCTATATTGTGGTAACCATCTTCAGAAGAACTCACAGCACTGCACCCACTTTGCCTCAATTATCTGGTTCTATACTTGCGCTTGTAACTAATCCTCTCATTCTAGTCTCCAGCTTTCAGATGCTTGTTATTCTCTTCCCAACTGCAATTTCCTTACGAATCCCTTTGCCTTGAAATTTTCCAAGACTGCTTAACAGGAGTGCTGTATTTAGCTTCTAAATGCGTCTAATTCTCCTATACAAGACTGTTCTCTTTTCACTTGGCGTCAAGGGATTGACTGAAAATAACTATCCTTTTGTTACAAAGAAAGACGAGCAAAACCAAAGAAATTCACTAAAATGGAGCCTTCACAATCAGTTTAAAAAGAAAAGTCATAAAATGTCTGAACACCAGTAGCTTCCAAGGATGGCAGTTTTGAGGCCCTCTATTTGCTTTTTGGGAATTCCATTTTGAAAACTTGATTTGATTTACAATGTCACATTGTGTGAGAAGGGAGAGAGGTTAAGTACTAGTCTCTAAATTTAGATTGGAGTCATAGAGACCAAAGCTATTATAAGGCTTATTTTTAGTATTCCCTATTATACAGCTTTTTCTTCAGTACTTTGTATCAACAACACAGCATTTATCATATATTTTGCTTCTTATTCAACTATCTTGTCCTCCATATTAGATTTGAAATACCTTTTTTTTTTTTATGGTAACTTGTGTTCATTTGTCTGTCTAGTGACCTGATAGTCCTTTTAAAAAGTAATCTATCAAATGAATAAATACTAATTATGGAACAGGAAACCTCAGTTTTTGCTTTCAAAATCAGAACCAATTGTAATTATAAAAAAGAGATCTAGAAAAAGAAGCAATATATATTGTTTTTCTAAGCATGTCTTTTAAATAGGTGAAAAATGACCTTTTACTTAACCATCCCCCCTCTACCAGCAAAGAGACTCCTGAAATTGCAGTATGAATAATTGATTTGGAATATTTCCTTCCTGGCATTATAAGAGAATGCTGCCGATGATAATGAACATCATAGTTGCTAGTATTTATGAGCACTTACTATGGCTTAATGGCTGGATGGTAGTAGAAACTCAATAAATATTTGTTGAAAGAATAAATACACGGGGGTTTATTAAGTGATTTGTAGACATAATTTCATTTAAGTACTATAATAACTTTGCAAAAATAGTTACAATTTTTGCTCCCATTTCTCACAATGGGAAAATAAAGCTCAGAGAGATTAAGTATATTGCCCAGGGTCACACTGCTGGTATGTGACAGAAATGTCTCCATAAACTATGTGGAGTGACTCTTTCCACAGAATCACAGAATCTGGCAAAACGTTGCATAAAAAGAGATTATTGCTTATCAAATGCCTTTTTAGTCACAAATACAGAAGAATTAAAATAAGTCTTTTGCTCCGTGTTACTCCAATTCTATCCTGGTCTTTGAAAAGAAAAGCAAATCAGGTGACTTGTTGTTCAGTTTTATTGGGAACAAAATCAAACAACTAGGGAGAAAACTAGAGAAGAAACTAAAGCTATGGAATAAAATCATACTGAGAGCACCCTAGGAAGTGTAATATATCTCTCTCTTCCACTTTATCTACAATGAAAACAGTAAAGAACCTGTCAGCTAAATCATGAAAATTATTTCCATCATGACTAACCTGCAGAATCTATCCAATTCTTTTATTTGCTTAGGTCATAAGCTACATGCTATGACCCAAGGCAGCTAGAGAGTTTATTACAGTATTGTGTTGCTCTATTTTATATAAATATGTTAGTTCCTCCAAAGAAGCACTTGTTATTCTGGCCTAATTATTTTAAACCATTCATTTCCAAAAGAATCTGGAGTGCTGTAAAGGTGATTTCCTGCTGTTTTATTTGTTTCAGTTATTTTTGCACCACTTAATATTGCTTACGTTTTCAAAATTATCTGTTTTTTATGTGAAGGTGAACTCAATATCTCATATATATTTAATTGAAAGTTTACCATTGCATTATTAGACACTCTTCCAATTGATTGATGAAAATGAATCCATAATCAAAATAATTTGATGAAAAATAATCACTGGAAAAATTAGCAAAAAGAGAGATAAACATTGGAGCCACACAGATGCTAAATTATGTTAATGTTAATGCTGCATATTTATACTATACATTTTTAATTTACAGTTTATTGCTAGTAATTAGTTATGGCTGTCACTTTGCATTGCAGAAACTTTGGAAGTAGGAAAAAGTCTTGGAGACCATTTATTCCAACTTAAATATTTTATAGATAAATTAATCATAAAAGGCAAATGCTAATTATCACACAGATAAAAACTAGCATAACAAGTTCTGAAGCTGGGTCTTTAGATAACTGTTCAGCATTCCCCAAAATGTTAATTTTTTATTATTTTACACGTGTATTATCAGTAATTTAATTAAGAAAATGGAGGCATGACTCTTAAATTTCTCTGTGGTGTTCTCCTGTGGTAAGGGGTGAGAGCATCATCAAATGCGCAGGCAGGAAACTATAAGTATAGATTTGCCCATTTAGTATGGCCATGAAGAGATATTTATGGAGTTGCTACTGTGTGCTACACTTATACCATGTCCCATAATGTCACTATAAAGCAAGCACCACATAATCACAAAAACAGCCATGGGTTCCAGTCAGTCTGTATTATTCTTAGCTCTCCAAAATGACAACAAATAGGTCTTTGAAAAGCTATTCCAAACAAGTAACATAGATGGCTACAGGAAAAGACACAGGATGTTATCCTGCATGCATCAAGACTGACATAAAGTCAGGGAAATCAGAAACTTGTAGAACAGGCACAGTGTCTCACGCCTGTAATCCTGGCACTTTGGGAGGCTGAGGCGGGCAGATCACCTGAGGTCAGGAGTTCAAGACCAGCCTGACCAATATGGCGAAACCTCGTCTCTACTAAAAATACAGGTGGGAACCTGTAGTCCCGGCTAGCTGGGAGACTGAGTCAGAAGAATTGCTTGAACCCAGAAGGTGGAGGTTGAAGTGAGCTGAGATTGTGCCACTGCACTCCAGCCCAGACGACAGAGTGACACTGTCTTAAAAAAACAAAACAAAACAAAAACTCTATAGTGCTTTGCATAAGTAAGAAAAGGAGAAGTCAAATCAATTATCTCTGAAAAAGAACTTTCAGAAGAATATAAATTCATTGTTATTTGGAAAAGAACAAAAAAGTAAATTAAACCTGGAGTAGGTTATCATAGATAGAAGATGAATTTAGGATTTGGGTGGGCCAGAGAATTTTTGAAGTTACTAAGTAAGTAGTACTGTGGTTTGGCTGTTTCTCTACTGATTTCTTTGGTTGTGCATAAATGATATTTTCATTATCAGTATCCCTTATTAGTGCTTAGCTAAGTAGCTCCAGAGAGGTTCACATTTGGGCTCTAGCCTTTGGAACATACATAGTCAAACATCGGTTAAAGATTGGAATCTCTTCTGAGAAATGCATCATTAGGTGATGTCATCGTGCAAATATAGAGTGTAGCTACACAAACAGATAGTATAGCCTACTAGATACCTTGCTATATGGTATAGGCTATTGCCCTTAGGCTATAAATCTGTACCATATGTTATTGTACTGAATACTGTAGGCAATTATAACAGATTTATAAGTATTTTTGTTTCTAAACATAAAAAGGTACAATAAAAATGTGGTGTAAAAGATAAGAAAATGGTGCACCTCTATAGGATATTTACTATGAATAGAGTGTACAGGATTGAAAGTTTCTCTGGATCAATTAGTGAATGAGTGGTGAGTGAATGGGAAGGCTCAGGGCAGTATAGTAAACTACTGTAGACTTTATAAAAACTGTGTACTTAGGCTGCACTAAATTTATGTAAAAATATTTCTTCAATAATAAGCTTAGCTTACTGTAACTTTTTTGCTTTATAAACTTTTTTAACTTTTTGACTTTTTATAATAACACTTAGCTTAAAATAGAACACATTTTACGGCTGTACAAAAGTGTTTTCTTTCTTTATATCCTTATTTTGTAAGTTTTTTCTATTTTAAAATTTTTTCATTTTTTTCAAACTTTTTTGCTGAAAACTAAGACACACACACATACACATTAACCTAGGCCTACACAGGGTCAGGATCATCAATTTTACTGTCTCCTACCTCCACATCTTGTCGCATTGGAAGGACTTTAGGGACAGTAACACACGTGTAGCTGTCACCTCCCATGACAACAATGTCTCCTTCTAGAATACCTCCTGAAGGACCTGGCCTGAGGCTATTTTACAGTTAACTTTGTTCATAATAAGTAGAAATAGTAAACTCTAAAATAAAAATAATATTTATAATATAATAAATACATAAACCAGCAACATAGTCATTTACTATCATTATCGAGTATTAAACACTGTAGATAATTGTATGTCTATTGTATCTGTATATGTGCAGTTTATCATGGAATGCAGTGTCGTATGGTGTATGACTGTATATTTATTCAAGAAATATATATTGAGCACTATTTAGGTCTTTTGAACTATGCTAAATGTAATGGATACTAAACTATGTAAAACAGAATCCCTGCCTTTAAGGAAATTATAGTCTAATGGGTAGAGTCTCAAGTGAATCAATGAAGATGGTGGCAGAAAATAAGTATTATGGTAGAGTATGATCTAGTGTAGACAAGATTTCCTGTCAAAGGTGATTCTGAAAGTGAGTTTCGAGGTACAAGCAGGAGTTAGCTAAGCTGAAGAGGAGAAAAGGCATTGCTGGCAGAGTAAACAGAGCATGTAAGGACAAAAAATATAAAGAGGTTTTGTAGAATTCTAAGCAGTACTGTATAGCTGTGCATATCATTAATTTATTTAACAAGTATTTGTTGAATACTTATCATGTGCCATTAAATTTTTGGCTCTTAGATATGACCATGTTTGAGATAGATACATTTCCTGTTAATATTCTAGTGTATGTAAAGAGACATGTGATGAACAAATATGTTAGATGGTAACAGCTAGGATGACAAAAATAAGGTGGAGAAAGGAGACTAGAAAGAAGGCATTGGAGAAGTAGGTTTAACTGCTATGTCATATGAAGTGGTCAGGAAGGCCTCTTCAATAAAGTGACATTATCTAAGAGCAGACACCTAAAAGGAGTAAGAAAAATAGCAGATATTTAGAGAAAGAGCCTCTCAGGCCCAGGGAAGAACAAGTGCAATGGTTTAGAGACAAAACTGTGCTTGGTGCATTTGAAAAACATCAAGGAAGCCAGGAAATCTAGAGTTGAAAAGATGAGTAGGTGATGAAAGAGGAGCTGACTGAATAAGAAAAGAATGGTAGAAAATGAGGTGACAGGGAGACCAGCTGGGCCAGGCCACATAGAGCCACACACTCAATTGTTTGGATTTTGGCTTTTATTCTGAGTGGCATATAAGTCCATCAAAAAGTTTTAAGCAAAACAACATCATGATACAAATTATGATCATTCTGGCAGCTACGCTGAGAATAGGCCATAGAGACAGAGTGGAAACAGAGGGTCCAGGAAGTAAGCTTCTCCATGATCCAGGGGAGGGATGATGGTGTATGTTGGAAGAGAGGGTAAGCCTTGGTGGTATTGAGAAGTGGTTGGATTCTGTGTATATTTTGAAGATAGAGCCAACAGGATTTCCTGATAGAGTGGATATGGAGAAAGAGAAGAAAGTAAAAGTCATGAGTGATCCCAGTATTCTGGCTTGAACACTTGGAGAAATGATGAAGCTAGAATTGGAAAGACAATATGAGGAACAGAAGTGAGCAGGAGGAGATGGTACAAAGGCATCAAGTGATTTGTTGGGAGATTCTATTTTTGAGATGACTGTTAGGAATCCAAATGGAAATTGAGTTACTGAATATTTGAGTCTGAAATTAAGGGAAGGCAGGAGATTTGAATTTGTAACTCATCAGCCTATAGATGGCATTTATGTCTATAGGACACATTCATAGGAAAGGCAGTATGATATTGCAAGCTCTGGAGCTCATTTTGTTCTGCACGTTGCCTGTTCAGCCTTGGACAATGAATTTACCTGTGTTTCATTATTCTCATTTACAAAAAAAGAATGACAATAATCATAAGGTTACTGGGAAGTTTAATTAAATTGTCACTTATAAAGCACTTAAAAAGCAGTCTCTGACACAAAATAAGTGCTCAACAATATGAGATGTATTTATAATGTAGGAGTTCTGAGATATGTATAATGGTGCAATATTTTTAAATTATTAAATCATTTGTGGCCGGGCGCGGTGGCTCAAGCCTGTAATCCCAGCACTTTGGGAGGCCGAGGCGGGTGGATTACCAGGTCAAGAGATCGAGACCATCCCGGTCAACATGGTGAAACCCCGTCTCTACTAAAAATACAAAAAATTAGCTGGACATGGTGGCACATGCCTGTAATCCCAGCTACTCAGGAGGCGGAGGCAGGAGAATTGCCTGAACCCAGGAGGCGGAGGTTGCGGTGAGCCGAGATCGCGCCATTGCACTCCAGCCTGGGTAACAAAAGCGAAACTCTTGTCTCAAAAAAAAAAAAAAGAAAATCATTTGTATATAATTCTTCTTAAATGATAGGACCTTGCGTCTTCCCCATGCAATGTATTAAAAGCATGATGCCTAAAACAATCGTTGTTTAGTTAAGAGGTTTAAAACTGCCTTTCTGATGTTTCTTGTGATGCCGTAGCCTTGTAAACTAAGCTTTGGTAGGAGAGAAAAAGGAACTGCATTCCAAAAGCTTCGCTTCATAAATTAAAATAAAATTTCAGAAGGCCTGAAAATAGAATTATACTATAAACCATCTTCAGAGAAATAATAGAATTAAATGGATTAAGTAGAAATAACTGCCTTGCTTTAGCAGATATACAGTGCCAGGCAGAGGTAAGATGAAGACCTACTCAACAGGGAGGGTAGTGGAGTGCTTTGGGAGTGGTCATCTGGCCAGGCCCACGCTAAGATCAAGGCTGATGATTTACACCAACTGCAGAAACTCTTGTGGATACTGGAGGGACAGAAATGGACCTCCAAATACTAGGTAAAATGGAGCAGCAAAGGAGACGGTTTCATGATCAAAAACACTAATCTCCCTTCCGTGGTGGTAGATCTGCTCCCTTCATTCAGGCAGTATATCAAGAGTATGAATGATAAGTTATCTTAATCCTTCCATGGAAGAGACTGATTTAAACTGAATTACACTAACTTACTAAGTTTTAAGATTTGTTTTTTAATTAGTAGGAAGGGAAATGTAAAAGCAGAACAATGCTTTTGTTGAAAATAAGAATTACATTTTTGTTATATCATAATTGTACTGGGTGTATGTATTATACTTTGCTAGACAAGGCAAGAAGTATAAAGGACATGTCTACAACAATAATAATTTTAGACTATTTTCGGAGCCATTAAAAATAAGCTATTTGAGGAAGATACTTCAGATTGTAGTCTGGGGAAATACTGGAGAAAAGAGTTGATGTTAGCGACAAGGAGGCAACCAGAAGTTACACCCGTATCAATGTTTTAAAACTCCTATGATGATACAACCCCTGATATTTGGCAGGTATATGTTTATATATAAATAAATACTTAATTTTCCAGTCTAACTTGAACTTAGTTGGGCTATGAGAGACGTTAGCAGAAGTAGCATGCTTGATTCATATTCTTTAAGGGAGGACTTGCTGCTTTTCCTCCTTTTTCCTTCCTGGAAAATAATGATGGCTGGAGCTCTGACAACCACATTGGGCTATGAGATGACCTTGGGGGAAGGAAACCATGTATTCCTGAGTTACAAACTAGGATAAAACCTAGGTGCCTTACATTTTGGAGTGCCTCTAACATGTCTTGATGACCACCTCTAAACTTTTTGAATATAAGAGAGTGATTTCAATCTTGTTTTACTCAGTCTTGAGTGTTCTTTTGCTCTTCCTTAAAGAGCATCTTAAATAATAAAAGTACTTATCGAACAACATTTAGCAAACACAGAAAGCATATACAATATAAAGTATGCATATTTCCACTATAAAGAATTATTTATTGTTAATCTTTCCAAGTTTTCTAAAGACTGAATTTTAGGGTTCCCCCCCTAAACTTTTGTATATAAAATGTTTTTAACTGTTGACATGAATGATTTGTTTCAACAGTGGTGGGATTGTCATTATGCTGTTCACAAAGTATTTCTAGCTCTCTGCCTCCAGAGCTCATGGTAGGGATTGTACTTATTCACATTCTGTGATCAGGTGGGTCTATTGTCCAGTTCTGGCCGATGAATTGTGAGCCAAAGGACTTGTGCTGCTTTTTGTCTAAACGTTGAATTGCCAGTTTTTGAGTCATTTTCAGAGCTTTCTTTGCTCTCTGCCACAGAAACCTACAAGGTTGTCCCAGGTAGTGAGAGCTTTGAGAGTCTAGATCACAAAGTGATCAGGGTCTCCAGTTCAACTATGATGGAGGTGTAGTGTGGTTAAGAAATAAACATTTATACCTTTAAGCCTCTACGATTTGGGGCTTTGTTTGTTATTCAGCATAAACTAGCATATCCTGACTGATAGAACAGTTAGGATATATGATAGTCTATAATATGTGCGAAGTGTTAGGATAAATTCTAAGATCCTCATCAGCATTTCACACATCTCTCCTCATTGCTTGATCAACTTTGGTCCATTGGTTCCTCTCTTGCTCGTTGTTCTTCCCTAAACGTTGTTCTCAAGTATACTATTGACTTGTCAGTAACATATGATCCTCCTCTCCCCACCAAACGATCTTTGACATTTCATTAAAATGTCATTTACTTACCAAACCTTTCTCTGACCTTTGATAGTCTCTTTCGATACTAATACTTCTACTTAGTAATTACCACTATACTAATTAAATTCTTAATTATATAATTAAGAATTTAAATCTTTATCTTACATTAAACTGTAAACTTTATAAAGACTAGGACAACACATTTTTGCCTACTGCTATATGCATAGTTTCTATGGCAGATAAAAATATTACAGCATAAAACAAGATTTTTTTAGTCCTAAGCAATATTTACAGAGCATTTTTCCTTATAAGAAAGATTCTCTCTCTTCTTTTTCTTTCTTTCAGATTTCTAAATTGTAATATCCCTTTTATTTGAAGTAAAATTTCCTTTTAGGAAAAAATGAACTTATTCAGTCTGGAAAAAAATAAGCATAATATACTGGGGAAAGAGGATATTGCAATTTATGTGAAGAAAAATGATGATAAACTGGTGCTAGTCCTGTGATATTATTTTTCTGGGTAGATACTAAAAATCAGATATTGTTGCTTTTGGAAACCAAGGATGGTTTGCTTTTAAAGAGGAACCAATAAAGGTTTAGAGTAAATGGAAACCCAAATCACAAAAATAGTACTGAAATCTCATATGAAAGAATACTTTATTATTTTAGATGTTCTATAGCTGCAATCTCCAAATCTTGTGAGAAGCATTTCATTTTTAGAAGCCATAATCTGAATTTTAAAATATAATCAATATTACAAAATACAGAGAATTTATCCTAGCTTTATAAATCTCTGTTGGATAATGGGTGGTTTTCAATGCTTACAAAGTTTTGAAAAATCTGTTTCCAGTTTCAAGACATATGACGGTATTGTAACAAATGTCATGCCTACCTAATGACTTCTGTTTTAATTTCAATGGACAAATTGGTTAAATATATATGCCTATCTCCAAGGATAGCACAGAGCTGAATACTTTTAGTTGCATACTTTGCCTTCTAGAACACAATTGAGATTGTTGCTAAGTAAGGAATGGGAGAATGGTTATTGGGCGTGCAATTATGTTATGTTTTCTACAATATATTTTAATAATTAGCAATAATAACAAATATTATTTGTTATAAATCACTTACTGTTTACAAAACCATTCAATCTGTGCAACACCCTAATGAAGGAGGGTGTTGCTATTAACTCTTTTTTTTTTTGATGAGGAATAAGATAGACAGAATGAGTAAGTAATTTGCCTTAGATCACATGACTAGCAGATGCTGCAGTCTTGCCAGTGTTTGAACCTAACAATCTGACTCCTAACAGTGCTCTTAACCACTCTACTAACAAAGTTTAAAAGTGTGTGATTATGTCTTAAAGCACAACATGTATATTCGCATACTTTTGTGGTAAAGATTAAGCTTCAATTAGTGTCAAGTTTTGAAGATATTGGGAAAAGCCATTATGTCTTTCTATTTATAATAATTTTTAACTCTTTAAACCCTTTGAATTATTTGTATAAACTTATTTTAAGTAAAAAATATTAATAAAATACAAGTGCACATGGTATAAAATTGAAACTATCATAGGTCATGTACACAGAACAAAATGGATACAGTGAAAAGTAGGTCTTTCTCTTACTCTAGACCCCTAGTCTCTGTTCTCCCTTGAAGAGAGGTAATCACTCACAGGTCAAAGACTATTATTGTGCCCTAGTATCCAAACTTTCTTTTTTCCTTTCAGTTACTGACCATGTAATTTTTATCTAGTTTACATGAATGCTTGTCTCAGCAGTACCCTTTCCAACCTTCCTTGTAGCTAGGAGTAGACATCTGTGAAATCCCAGCCAATAAAATATTAGTGGTGTGGTGTGTGCAAATTGTAACTTATATCACTAAAAGGAACATGACTTACATCTGTTTTCTTTTTCTGTGGGTTATAAAGTGGTGAAATGGCTACCTAAATTATTCAGGTAATGGCAGAGCAAAGGGAATTTTTCATGGGGTAGAGAAGAAATCATGCATCTCTTCTCCACATCTTAACCCTGAAACATTATTCAGGAGAGAACTAATTTCTCTCATTTGAATTAATGCATGGATTAAGTTGAGGCAACAAAGAGTCACAAAAATAAAACTTAATTTTTTTTTGTCCTCAATTTTCTAAAATTATTTCTCAGTTCATTTAAAAAAAACAGTGATAATATGTAAATTATGTTTTGACTTCATAAAAATCTTTGTATTTCCTAAGCTTTAAATTTCCACCAAGAAATTCTGTTAATCAGTTTTCTCATATGTCAATACTCTGTCAAGCGATAAGGTTTATTTTTACTTGTTCTCCTCTCAAAAATCAAATGCGAAGAAGTAAAAATTAATTAATATTTCTTTTCTGGCTGAAAGTCTGCCTTTGTTTTTGGAGTGGACATTATAATATGGACTCTAGGTGAGGATTGGACAGTGATTTTTAAATATCTTTGTACGCAGAATAATCAAAGGCTCTGATATTATCTAAGAACAAATTGGCTTTGTGGCGTGTGTGTATGACTTCATAGATACTTGAATATGATATTAAGTGAGTGGGACAGATCTCAGACTAAGAACTTATTTCTTCTAATTTCTTCAGTTTTATCAATATGGCTATGAAGATGATTTTTCAGTTTAAAAACAGCAAATTGAGTTGGGTAGATCCATATTCACAACTAAGCTCACTTCCAAGCCAGTTGGTCCTGATTTCTGTTTTCCACCTGTCTATACTGAGAGATTGCAAGCATTCACTCTTAATGGTCTCTGAGATCCTGCACCAACTCCATAGGGAATCAAGGAGGAAATAAAAAACGGGGATCAAAATATGTTCAATGTATTTTTATACACCATTTTATTTTCTTTTCCTCTCTATTTTTATACAGTCTTTGTTATATGAGTTGGTGACTATTTTCATAGTGGTTGCAATTGTTTTTTTTTTATACAACCAAACACTTAGAAAAGAGAAAAGTGGTTCAAGGTTGGTGCAGGTGTGTGAAGGCTAATTAGTAGAAAAACTATAGAGAACACAAGGACCTAAAGGTACATAGCTATTTTATTTTACTGCAAAGGGTAAAAATCTTTTTGTTTCACCTTAAGTATAGTGTTTCTTCTGTTTGTAATTTACTAAAATTTATTGGCAAGGTTGATACAAGGAAGTAGGTTTTGTGTATATTTGATGGGCAAAACAGCAAATATTTCATTCGTTCAGAATGTGGTGTACAGAGCTGAGTCATTTTTACAGCCACTGATACTATTGGTAGTTCAATATATAAAGCTGAAGAAGGGTAGCCAGTCATATTGAACTTTTTGAAGGAGATGTCAGTCTCAAATTTTGAAGGGTAATTTTAAACATGTATTTAAAAAATGAAATATTGGAAGAGATTTCCATTGTCTTTCTCCATAGAGTTTGGCTCAAAGTATGAACATTTCTGAGTAAGATTTTAGTTGTTTTATGACCTTTCTCTCTCCTGTTGCCATAGAGGGGCTGTGAACTTATGGCTTATAAATTTAGTCTCCATCTGGTTTCCACTAAAGTGAGAAGGATAGCATCTTTATTCAGAGGTTTAACTACAGGATAAGAAGAAGTTGACCAGTAGGTCATCATCTCTATCTGCATCCCTATACCTCCATCCCCATGGCCACTGTAATGTCTTCCAGCATCTCTTGGAGCTTGTAGGTGAGTTCAAGAGAGCCATTTGTCTGTGAACCACAAGTTAGCAATAGTGCACATTAGTGAGTGATCATTTTGAAAACCACCAAATGACCTATGGCTTTGGTGTTTTTAAACAATTCTCTCTCTGGTCTTTAGTAGTTATCTCTTAGCAATATTGATATGCATTTACCTCTCTCTCTCTTGTTTTTCTTTCTATTCTTGCGTACTGTTATGCTCTTCTCTTGTTTTGTAATTTTATCTGTCCTGTATTTGTAACTATAGTGCCTCCCTTAATCAGTGTTTCTCAGTGGGGTTTCTGTTGGCACTTCAGGTAAGACAATGCTTTATAGTGCAGAATATTCCTTGTTTTTTGGCATTTAGCAACCCTGGTTTCCAACCACTAAAATCCTGTAGCACTCCCTAGCCATTGTGAAAAGCAAAAACCTTTCTTTGTAATACCAATACCTCCTGAGAAGGCAGTATCTGCCTTTGTTAGGAGCCATAGATAGACTGAAGCCCCACAAGGACACTTGCTGGGGATATGTTTATTAATCAAGTATTAATGTTTACTTTGTGACTGGCACTGTGCCAAAAGAAAATGTTATCAGTCAGGACATGCATTGAAGACAATTAATAAACAACTTGAGGCTCCAACATTATCCACACTGTAATTAATGAATATATACTTTTTTATTGTCTGTAAGTGTAGTCTATTGGGTAAAGAGAAAGAAATTCAATCCCATCTTATGACCTCCTGGCAAACAAACAATGTCATTATCTTTTTATGCAACCCAAATTCTTCTTGTGTATTTCAGGAAAAGGACTGTTTTTCACATCTGCTCCATTCTCTAACAGTGTTGGGACAGAAGGTGAAAGGGAGTCTTATTGTGTTATCATGGCAGCAGAGAAAATGGAGGTTTCCAATCATACTGTTTTTTAGATACATTTTGCAGATGTGGTCTGCTCTTGGGAGTGGTGCCTGCTGCACTGCAAATGATTGTTTCTAGCTACCTGGATACAGCTGCAGTCTTCCTGGTGGAGTCTAGGGCTCTTGTGTCATTGGTCTTTGAGCTTGAAATCCTCAGCAGAGATAGCCTCTTCGTTTTAGATCCAGGGATTTTTCATAAAGTGTCCTGTTCTTTCCCCTCATTTGCAAAGACTTCTTGGTCTCTTACACATAGGCCATGCAAAGCTACAAGGACAGCTTTAGCTTTACCTGTGTATGTATCTTGAGACACTACCACCTCAGCCATGAAGCTCCGGTGCTGAATTGAAAATGTCAGTGTTCAGACTTCTAAAGCCTTGGTTTCTCCTTGCTACTCTGCCACTACCTAGATGTGCTTGGCCACTCCTCTGCTTATCTAGCAGTTTCTAAAATTACTCATTTTCTACACCTGATCCCAAAATACCTGGATTGCAAGGGGTGGGAATTTCCTTCTTTCCTCTTCCTCTCTGGACAACTCATATAAACTGTGAAGTGTACCAAAATCCATGGTACTAAATTTTCAAGCCCATTTTTTACTGCAAAATCTTATTTTGAGTAAGAAAAGCTAAATATTATTCTATTTTTATCCCTCTTAATGATTTTAATAAGCCATTTATAGACATATGGCTTTATCTGGCTTTCCGGGTAGAAATTTGCATATGGGGAAATACATATATATGCAAGTGTGTATAGGGAAATGTATATAAAAAAGAATGCACTGTTTTATTTTATTAGCACCATATAACAGCCATGTCTATGCATAATTATATGTACACAGTGAACAGGGTCAGGTGACATTTGCTGGCGTTATCTGGGGATGCTTTGGAGCATGTGAAATTGAATTAAATGTGACACATAGACATCGTATGAATATAAATAGAAAGGAGAGAGAAGAGGTAGCACAGTGTATGTATATTGAGGATTTCTGATAATATAGTTTTAAGTAATCATTTATTTAAAGATATATCAAGAAACAAAACTAACCGTTACTGGGCCTAATGTTATTATCTCTCCAAAATGTTATAGATAATCTTAACAAACATGTAAAAAATAAGAAAGCAATGTTAAACTGAGGCTTTCTCTTTCTGGTAGTGATTTATTTTGCTATTGTTTCGGAAACTTATTTTCCAATTATTCAGTGATCCGTTTTATTATCTGCTAGTGTTTAATAGAGGAAATGTGGCAGCAGGTGCCGAAAAGTTTTGTTTTGTTTTGTTTTTTAAAGGGGGAACAAGCTAAAATTGGAAAAAATATATTTTCAATTAACATATTTTTCCATTTGCAAATTGGAAAAAAGATCATTTTATTCAGTGTTAAAAGCAGAAAGCCTCTCTGGAGCTTGGGAAATACTACAGTTTCCGGAGAATAGATTGAAACTACCACACACTGTAAAGTCTATTCTCAACAATTGCTTATTTTAAATCTAATAACATAGTTTATTTTTTCTTTTTCTTTCCACTTAATTTGGTTTGAGTCTTGTAGAACAACATTTATCCTTTGATTTAGATGTAAACTGTGATATAAGAAATACATTTTTCCCAAAAATTATATATAGATATGTTTTTATTTGCTTACACACTAAAATATTATACTCTAAAAGTAATATTAAAAGTACTATAGATTCAGAATTATTTCCATATTCAATATTTTAACTCATTAACTCATTACATTTAAGTGGATCATGTTAATTGGTGTGTATGGTAGGCAGAATAATGTCTTCCAAAATATATCCATGTCCTACTCCCCAGAACCAGTGTATATGTTGTGTTGTGTGGGAAGGAGAGGTTTAAGTTCACTAGTCAACTGACCTTAAAATAGGGAGTTTATCCTTAATTATTTATGTGGTTCCAGTGTTATCACAAAGCTCTTAAAGTGAAGGGAGGAGACAGAAGAGTCAGAAGTAGAGGGCTGCTATGTGAGAAAGACTTGACCAGCAATTAGTTTCTCTGAAATGGAAGACAGGCACAAGCCAAGAAAGATGTGCAGCCTGCAGAGCTTAAGAAAGACAAGAAAATAGATTCTTCCCCAACGTCTGCTGAAAGGAATGCAGTTCTGCCAGCACCTTGATTTTATCCCAGGGAGATCTATGTGGGATAGATCCATCAATCCCACATAGATCTCCCTGGGGAGAACTGTAAAATGATAAATTTGTGTAGTATGAAGCCAAGAAATGTTTGATATTTGTTACAGCAGCAATGGCAATGAATACATTATTAAAGTGAAAACGTTTGACTTGGGTAGGTATCTCATATGGAGTTTCAGTTCTACTCTTTAGTTAAGTAACTTTAATCAACTTATTGAAGTTATCAAACCTCTAAAATAAAAAGAGTAATTGTTAACTTGCAGGATATAAAAGTAAATAAAATAATATACGCTTAAAAAATCTGAACCATATGTTAAACATGTGCTAAAAAAAGCTCTATAAACCCTTGAAACCAAAATTATTAAGAATAAAACAAAGTTCCAGTTTTTAAGGAGTTTATATTCAAATGTAGAAGAAAGACATTTGAATGAACAAATTTAAGTATAAGATGATAGATATTATTATTATAGAGATAATAGCAAATTATCGGAGAGTGTTAAAAGATGGACCAAAAATATTTGGAGAGGTTATATTTAAGATAAATTTTGAAAGATGAATAAATTTTCCCAGGTGTATGTTAATATAAATATACTCAGAATTTTATAATTCACTATTGAGGAGTGTTTTTATTTTGACAGATATTTTTATGAAGTTAAGGAAATATTCATTTATTCCCATACTTAAAATCTTTTAAAAATTAGGAATAGTTTTGAATTTTATCAAATGCATTTTTGGTCTCTGTGGAAATAAAGATTGTTTCACCTCCTAGCATTGCAATTCTGGGGTAAGTCAGTGGAGTTTACAAGTTACATATTGCCAAATTCTACTTGCTAAATATTTTTGTTTTAAAACTACATGATTGAGGTATATTTTACATTTGGTAAAATGTATATTTTTTCTAATTTTGATTAATCTAGTGAGGAAAGAACCAGTTTTTGGTGTCATAAATTTTTTATTGGTTTTCCATTGTTTATTTCATTGGTCTCTGATCTTTACTATTTCCTCACTTCTACTTATTAATGTTTAATTAGCTCTTCATTTTCTCACTTCTTACCATGGACATACAGATGTTTTAAGATCTTTTTTCTTCTAATACAAACATTTAAAGTCATAAGTAAGCCAGATGTCCCAGCTATGCAGGAGGGCGAGGTGAGAGGATGTCTTCAGTTCAGGAGTTAGAGGCTGCAGTGATCCATGATCATGCCACTGCACTCCAGCCTGGGAAACAGAAAAAGACCCTATCTCAATCAATCAATCAATTAATCAATCAATCAATATTTTTCTAAGTACTGCTGTAGCTGCATCTCACCAATTTTGTTATCTTACATTTTATCAGTTGAAAATATTTCTAAATTTAGAGTATTAAATTTAGAAATAAATTTCATATAAAATATTTCTTACAACTTTTTTCTTAACCCTGTAGTTATTGTCAAGTGTGCTGTCTAATTTAGAAACAATAGGAATTTCTCAAGTAATTTTTTGATAATTTATTTAAAAAATGACTACTCCTTTGGTGTACAGTTCTATGAGTTTTTCCAAATGCTAGGAGTCATGCAGCTACTACCATCAAACCCTAGAACAGTTCTATTACCCTCCTAAAATTTCTATTTGTATATGCTTTGTAGTCAGTATCTCGCTGTACTCTTTTTCTCTGTCTATGTAGATTTGGCTTTTTAACACCTCAAAATGAAGTATGTGTTTGTTCTCTGTTAGTTTTGTCTCTTTGCTTTCTCTCCAGGCTGTTGTTACTAGGATGAACAAACACGTTTACTGTAGCTGCACTTTCAGTATCAGCTTAATATTTTGATATTAATATTCTTAATATTCTGTTATTTTATCTTTCTTTTACACCTTTGCTGAAGGACTAAGCTCTAAGTTAATTTTTTTCCAGTATTTTAGCCAATATTTCAAATTATAGTGAGAGTCTTTTGGGGTATCTTCTCTGATATATTTCTAGATGCAGAAATCCAGGTCAAACTCTTTTCTCCAAACTTAGGTAACTATATATTCATTGGCAGAAAATATGCCAAACTTTCTTTAAGTTTACATAACAGTTGTCATGCAAATAAGCTTTGTCCAAAAATATTCTTACTCAACATTCGTTTTGAGATCAATTCATTGTGTGTGTATGTGTAGTTTCTGTTTGATTTTAAAAATAATTTATAATATTCAATCATACATGTAAGTATTATTTTCTTTCTTTCTCTGTAGGGCAAAACTCTCTAAAACTGTGTTTATTTCTCTGCTCTTACACTAATACAAACATCACAGAAGGAGAATTCCGTGGCCAAATAGATGGGGATTTTTCCTCCCACACTAAGCAGCAGACACGAGTTGGGTGCACTCCAATTAAATTCAGATATTTTATGTAGAGATAGTGTCAGATCCCACAGGTTTCAGGCCCTGTCGCCATGACAGATCCATTACCCCAGATACCAGTTGCAAGTCTGGGCCCCTGAAACTTCTGATTGACTGACTTCAGTTTGTGATTCCCATGACCTTCCTTTTGGGTTTGATTAATCTGCTGGAGCATCTCACAGAACTTGGGGAAAAACTTATTTTTGCCAGTTTATTAGAAAGGACAGTAAAAAGACTACAGATAAAGAGATGCAATTAGGTAAGTTATGAGAGAAGATGCAGGGGGCTTTCTTGCTCTTCCTGGGTATGCTATCCTCCAGAAACCTGGAGGAATCACCGGTCAGCTTTCCAGAATCTCGGAACTCTGTCCTTTGGGTTTTTAAGGAGACTTATTGTTTGACTGAAACATGGACAATTGTGTCAAAATGTAATTGCATGAAAAGTGTGTGATCTAAACCCAGCAAGTCCTGACTGTTCAGACTTAGTCTCTTTGTGCAACATTCCTTCCTCCACAGGGTCCTTCCTCCAGCAGGACCCTCTCTGGAATGAGGGTCTTATGACCCACAACCAGATTAAAGTCCTGCCTTGGGCAGGTAAAAGAAGTATAGGAAAGGATCAGAGAGAGATTTCATTTCCTGAGGTCTGCTTCTCAGGCCCAAATTACCCCAACATTATAAGAAAACACTCTAACAATGGTTATGAAAGTATGAGCTAGGTACTGTGAATGAATACATACGTATAGGTACATATGTATATATAATCATAATGTCATACTTTATTGAGGAAGATTTAGACTATTTCCTTTTAAAATATCACAATTTTTAATAAATGTATTTAGTTAAGTATATAGTAGGGGAAATACTATATTAAATGTTATATGCCTTTTGATTGTTCCAAATTGTCCTCCTGAGTCACTGAACCAAACTGCATTATCACTGGCAGTTTATGAGATTAACTGATCTGTCTCACTCTTAGGAACTTTGATAATGTCAGTGGGGCAGATTCTATTTTTCAAAGATGGCTGCAACATTTCTCTGATTCCACATGCTTTTCTTAAATATACTCTAATAGTCCTCCATTAAGAGCTGTGCTTGGCTGGGCATGGTGGCCCATGTCTGTAATCTCAGCACTTTGAGAGGCTGAGGCAGGCAGTCACCTGACGTCAGGAGTTCGAGACCAGCCTGGCCAACATGATGAAACCTCATCTCTACTAAAAGTACAAAAATCAGCCAGTGTGGAGGCAGGCACCTGTAATCCTGGCTACTTGGGAGGCTGAGGCAGGATAATCGTTTGCACCTAGGAGGCAGAGATTGCAGTGAACTGAGATCGGTGACTGCTCTCTAGCTTGAGTGACAGGAGTGAAACTCTCTCAAAAAACCAAAAGAGCTGTGCCTTATGTTCTCTCCAGTTGAACTGGGGTAGGCTTACGATTATTAAAAAAGTATGGTAGCGACAAGTGTGAATTAAAAGAGAAGACAGCTAGGGTGTAAAATTCAAGGGGACATTGACTATCAGAGTTGTACACACACAAGGTCAACAAGTGAAGGTTGCACTTGCACAACTCTGAGAGTGCTCCAAATATTCTGCTCTAGATGCTTCACTTGCCTCACCCTTGCCCCAGCCTAGCCCTTAGCCAATCCCATGGCTTTAGAGTTGAAACTGCCTGTTAAGTTGTTCCAAATGTAGGCAAGAATGGTGGGACTTCATATTTCTGTATCAACTAGCTATAAGTTTTAGATTATATGAATGGATTATTTCTATGTATTTATTGTATTTTTCCCCTCATTTTCTCTTAGAGACTAGGTCTCGCTGCTATGTTTCCCAGGCTGCTCTTGAACTCTGGGGCTCATGTAATCCTCCTGCCTCAGCCTCCCTAGTTGCTGAGATTACAGTTGCATGCTGCCATACCTGGCTTTGTGTTTTTCTTTCATAATGAGGCAATGTAGCAGATTACAGTGATAGCTTTTCAGATGCTGAGCTTCCTTTTATTATTTGAAATAAATGTTATTTAGTATAAAAATATTTATGATTGAATATTATTTTGGATATTTTGTGTTGGTATATATAAGTGACGAGTTATTCTTTTCCTTTTCTGATTATTCTCTGTTATTTTTTTCAAGGTATTTGCACATAGCTTTCTTTTTCAATTAAAGAAATTTTGCACAAAACAAAGACTTTTTATTTTTTGAGGGTTTGTAAAATTATCTGTAAAGCTGTATTTATTTTTTTAGGTCATTCTTTCGGAATAGACTTTACTTGTACCTTCTTAAAGGAATTGTTATTAGTTTAGTCAGGCTTTCTATCCTATAAATAGGATGACTTTAGGAATTTATATTTGTCTTGAAAAATCTTTATGTAAGATTTTAAACATGTTTACTTAAAATTACTTGTAGCATTACTTTATAATTTATTTTTATATCTCTGCTATATTTGTTGTAAGATACCCTTATTAGTCCCAATGGTCCTGGAATAGTTTTTCTATAAAACTGAATTTGAGGTATTAAGTTGCTAACATTTTATTTGAAAGATTCAAAGAAAAGTAGAGAGGGTAAAAAGGAAGCAAAGAAAAGGAGATGTGATATATAGCCCAGGCTATCCCCATATAGATAGCATATTTCTTAGATGATGTCTAAACTCTCAATGCTTCTCCAGAAAACTCACAAAAAAGAACTCTACCTTGGAGGAATCCATAGGAAAGAAAGAAGGAAGAGCTATTAACACCACACTTCTGAGTTGTATAAGCCTGCTTCTGAATAATCTCCCAGAAATCCAGGCACCCAACTGTTAGTGTGGTGTTTTTTCCAACTCTGAAAGTGAAAGATGGCCCAACATAGGTGGGCATCAAATGATAAAGAAGAAAGCAGTCCTGCTACAGAAATTTTTTGTCTCAATACCTTAATATTGTTAGTTTTTTTGTTTCTTTTAACATACTTGAAGCAAACAGCATGAGATTTGTCTAACTCATTAACCATTTCTAAGAATTACTTTATGGACTGAATGTTTATGTCTCTCTAAAATTCATATGTTGAGATCTAATCTCTAGTGCAATGATATTAGAAGATGGGGCCTTCAAGATGTAATTAGGAGTCTATGAGGTCATACAGGTGTAGTCCTTATGAATGAAATTTATGCCCATAAAAGGGTCACATGAGAGTGCTTTTATCCTCTGCACTACTTTCCACCATGTGATGATACAATGAGACATTGGCAGTCTGCAAGTTGGAAGAACCCAACCATGCTGTTAACCTAATTTTGAATTTCCAGCCTTTAGAACTGGGAGAAATAAATTTCTGCTGTTTATAAGCTATCCAATTCTTGGCATTTTGTTACAGCAGCCAAAGCCAACTAAGACGGGTTTCATTAAAACTTTAACAATTGCTATCATTTCTTTGATTTTTATTATATTTTATTTTTCTTCTTCCTGTTTAACTCTATGATTCTTTTCCTGGTTGTGAGTTGAATATGGAACTGATGTATTTAAAAAGTCATGTTGCTATTGAAGAAATTTATTTAAGAGTATAAATGTTCTTATAGGTATACCTGAAGATATTGTGGGTTTGGTTTCAAACTATCACAATGAAGTAAAAATTGCAACAAAGCAAGTCACACAAATTTTTTGTTTGCTGGTACATGTAAAAGTAGTCTATTAAATGTGAAAAAATAATATACCTATCTTAATTAGAAAATGTTTTATTGCTAAAAACGCTAACAATCATCTGAGGCTTCAGCCTGTCATAAACTTTTGCTGGTGGAGGGCTGCCTCCATGTTCATCACTGCTGACTGTCCAGGGTGATGCTTGCTGAAGGTTGGGCTGGCTGTGGTAATTTCTTAAAATAACAATGAAATTTGCCCTGTTGATTGACTTTTCCTTTCGTGAAAGATTTCTCCGCAGTATGCGATGCTATTGGATAGCGTTTTACCCAGAGTAGAACTTCTTTCAGAAGTAAAGAAAATCCACTCAAATGCTTAAACTACCTTATCAGCTGGGTTTATGTAATGTTCAAAATCCATTGTTGTAATTTTAGCAATGTTCAAAGCATTTTTACCAGCAGTAAATTCCATCTCAAGAAAGCACTTTTTATGCTTATTTCTATGAAGCAACTCCTCATCTGTTGTTCATGAGATTGCAGCAATTCAGTCATATCCTCAGGCTCCACCTCTAGTTCTCTTAATCCTTTTCACATCTGCAGTTACTTTCTCCACTGAAATCTTGAGCCCCTCAAAGACATTCATGAGGGTTGAAATCAGCTTCTTCAAATCTTCTTTTAATGTTGATATTTTTGCCTCCTCCCATGAATCATGAATGTTCTTAATGGCATCAATATGGTGAATCCTTTCTGGAAGGTTTTTAGTTTATGGTGCCCAGATCCATCATGGGAATCACAACCTATGGCAGCTCTGGCCTACAAAATATATTTCTTAAATAATAATATTTAAAAATATAAATTACTTCTTGATCCATGGACTTCTGAATGGATGCTGTTTTGATAAGCGTAACAACATTTATCTCCTTCTACATCTCCATCAGAGATCCTAGGTGACCTTTGCTGTTAATAAGCAGTAATATTTTGATGGAAATCTTTTTTTTTCCCTGAGGAGTAAGTCTCAACAATATATTCCATAAACCATGCAATAAGTAGACATGTTGTCATCCAGGCCTTATTGTTCCATTTATAGAGCACAGGAAGAATAAATACTGCATAATGCTTAAGGGCTCTATGGTTTCCAGAATGATAGATTAACATTGACTTCATCTTAAAGTCACCAGTTGCATTAGCCTCTAACAAGAGATTCAGCCTGTCCTTTGAAGCTTTGAAGCCACACATTGACTTCTCCTCTCTTGCTAGCATTTCCTTCCAATCGAGAGTTGTTGTTTTGTGTAGCCACCTTTATCGATTGTCTTAGCTAGATCTAGATAATTTGCCACAGCTTCTACATCAGCACTTGTTGCTTCACCTTGCACTTTTTTGTTACGGAGGTGGCTTCTTAAGTCTCATGAAGCAACCTCTGTTAGCTTCAAACTTTCATTCTGTAGCTCCTTTACTTCTTTAATTTAGCCTTCACAGAATTGAAGAGAGTTAGGGCCTTACTCTGGATTAGATTTGTGTTTAAGGAAATGTTGTAGTTGGCTTGATATTCTGTTGAGACCCACCAACTTTATATATCAACAGTAAGCCCATTTCACTGTCTTGTTAGCCATGCATTCACTAGAGTACTACTTCCGGTCTCTTTCAAAGACCCTTCTTTAGTACTCACAACTTTGCTAACTGTTAGGCACAACAGGTCGATCTTTTGCCTGTCTCAGCTTTTGAAATTGTCTTGCACACTAAGGCATGATTGTCTACCTTTTAATTTAAAGTTAGAGATGTGTGACCCTTCCTTTCATTTGAACCCTGAAGGTCTTTGTTGGGCTATTAACTGGCCTAATTTTAATATTATTGTGTCTTAGGGAACAGGGAGGCCTGAGGAGAGAGAAAGAAATTGGGGAACAGCCAGTGTGTAGAGTTGTCAGAACACATAAAACATTTATTAATTAAGTTCACTGTCTTATGTAGGTGCATTTGTGAAGTCTCAATACAATCACAATAGTAACATCAAAGATCAAAGATCGTTGGTCACAGATCATTATAGCAAACATAATAATAATGAAATAGTTTGAAATATTGGGAGAATAACCAACATGTGATACAGAGACACAAATTAAGCACATACTGTTAGACAAATGGCACCAAAAAATTACTCAAGGCAGAGTTGCCACAAAACTTCATTTTGTGTTAAAAAAAAAAACAATATTTGGAAACCACAATACGATGAAGTGCAATAAAATCGTAGGCCTATACAATTTTTTTGTTTTGATAGTTATTACTTTTATTATCATTAGTTATAAATGTTTTTAGCTTTCCCTTTTTAGCAATTCATAAACATGAGTCAATGTTTTAGTCATAGATTATTTTAATATGCATCATTTTATTTTCAAACTTTCATTACTAACATTTATACTATTTATTTCTAACTTAGTGGTATTGAGAGAACCTGGTTTCAGATTACAATGAAATTAAATAAATGAATTTTAAATAAATTCAATCTGAAAGAACTCATGATTGTTCAATTATCTCATTTATATCTTTTCTTATTTGTGTATTCTTTTTGCTATCCTGATTTTTGTCTATGTTTTCTTTTTACTTTTTTCTAGCATTCAGTTAGGTACATAAATTTTAAAATTTAATTATTTTATTTTGTTCATTTGGAAGTGGACTTTTTTTTCTTGTTGTCTTAGTAGTTTTCCTTAAACATTTAACATAATATTTACATACAAATATTTCTTAAAATGTCTAAAGTCATTCAGCACCTAAAACAACATTTAAGCAACTAAGTTTTGCACTTTCAAATAACTATTTGAATACACTTATTTTCATAATATTTCTGAAACAAGTTTCTTCTTCCAGCTACTACTCATTTTATAATAAAAATAAAACAGGTTGGATTTCCCTTTTCTGAAATGCTTGGTGCCAGAAGTGTTCTGGATTTTGTATTTTGTAATATTTTTGAATCTGTATAATGAGATATTGTGGGGATGGAACTCAAGTCCTAAACAAGAGCATTATTTCTGTTTTATAGATACCTTATTTACATACATAACGATGATTTTATATATTTGTAATAATTTTGATTATGAAGCAAGGTTTGTGTACATGAGATTAGGTGTGGAATTTTCCATTTGTGGCATCATGTTGGTGTTCAAAATGTTTTATGTTTTGTAACATTCCAGATTTTGAATTTTTGGACTAGGAATAATCAACCTGTACTAGAAGACTTGGCCAGATAAACTATGCAAGAAAATAAACAAAAAGGATTCAAGTCAGAAAGGAGCAGAAAGGATCCTACTAGGATGGCCATTATAAACAAAACAAAACAGACAGAAAATAGCAAGTACTGATATGATGTGAAGAAATAGGAACTCTTCTTGCATTGTTGGTGAGAATGTAAAATTATGCAGCTGCTGTGGAAAACACTATGAATGTTCTCAAAATAAAAATATAACACCATATGTGATCTAGTAATCTAACTTCTGAGTATTTAATATGAAAAAATTGAAAAGAGGATTTAGAAGATAGTCGCACTCCACATTTATTACAGCATTATTTACATTAGCTAAGAGGTGAAAACAATCTAAATGTTTATTGATGACTGGATAAAGAAAATGTGGCATGTATATATGCATATATTTATTATCTATATAAAACTACATGACATATATAACTACATAATATATATGTATGTGTGTATATATAAGGAAATGAAATGTTATTCTACCTAAAAAAAGAGGGAAATGCGGTCATATGCTACAACACTGATGAACTATGAGGACCTTATTCTAAGTGAAATAAGCCAGTCACAGAAGGACAAATACTGCAGGATTCCATTTATATGAGGTGTCTGGGTAATCAGACTCATAGTAGCAGAAGGTAGAATTGTGGTTGCCAGAGGCTGGGGAGAGGAAGAAATGGGGCTGTTCAATGGGCTTTTCAGTCATTTCAGTATTTTCATTGAAAAAGTTCTAGAGAACTGCTGTACAACAGCATAGATCCAGTTAAAAATACTGCCCTGTGCAGTTAAAATTGTGTTAAGAACGAATCTCAGGTTATGTGTTTTTGTTTTTTTTTTTACCCTTATAATCTCTCTCTCTCTCATATATATATATATAAACATATATATTTATATATATATAAAACATATACATATATATTTATGTATATATAAAACATATACATATATATTTATATATATAAAACATAATATATATAGTATACAGGATATATATAATATATAACATATAGAAATTAATTATATTGTTTTAAATGTATATTTAAAATATTAAATATATATTTAATTAAATATATATTATATACCACTTTTACTATCTTAGTTTGAGCTTCCATTATGTGTCACTTGGATAATATTTTCAGCTTTCTAACTGGTCTACTTATTTTCGTCTTTGCCCCTAAAATCTATTCTCAACACCACAACTAGTGAGTCTTTTAATGTTACATCAGGTCATATCCAAGTCTACTCAAATTCTGCATGAAGTAGCTTCCCACTGTAGACGGAATAAAATAGAAAGTTTTTACCAAGTCCATTGAGACCCATCATAAGTTGGTTTCTAAGCACCACTTGAATTCATCTTTCTTTTTCCTCATCTGGCTCATTTTGTTCTAGCTTTCTGGCCTCTTCGAGAGTCATTGAATACTTCAAGCATTCTCAACTTAGGAGCTTAGGTCTGACTGCTCCTGTTTTCTGGTATGCTCATTCTTGTATTTTCCATATAGACGGCATCCATACCTCCTTAAGTCTTTGATCAAATCACCCCTTTTCCATGAGCCCTACCTTGAAAACTTTCTTGCAGCGAGTCTCCCCAAACTCACTACTCCCGTTGTATATTTTGATCCTCTTAACTCCTTATGTTTTTACTTTTCCATGACACTTATTATCTTTATCATACCTTATAAAAGGAGCAACAGTAATTATAAAAAGACAGACTTGAAATATATTTTGAAAGTAAACATGGAATATTTAAAATTTAAATTATTTATATTGAGATATTTGTTTATTCCAAAATTAACCCATCATTATTCCATTATTTTTCATTCCCTTATATGCCTATATACTACTAGAACATAAGCTTCACAGGGTTGGCTCTTATTTATTTTTTCACTGATGTATCCCTCAATCAAGACTGACATATGAACATATATTGAGTAAATAAAGGTTAAATAAAGGCTTTTAAAATTGTCATTGGAAGTAAAACCTGTGTCTCTAGGGCTCCTTGCTCTTCTTTCTTCTAACTTGTATTTTAGATTCAGGTGTATATTTGTAGGTTTGCTACATGGGTAAATTGCATGTCATAAGTGTATGTTGTACAGATTATGTTGTCAACCGGGTAATAAGCATAGTACCTGATAGGTAGTTTTTTGATTCTCATCATCTCCCATTTTCCACCCTCAAGTAGGCCCCAAAGTCTGTTATTGCCTTCTTTGTGTTCATGTTTACTCAATGTTTAACTCCCATTTGTAAGATAAACATGCAGTACTTGGTTTTTCCATTCCTGCATTAGTTACCTCAAGATAATAGCCTCCAGCTGCAAAGGACATGATTTCATTCATTTTTATGACTGCTTAGAATTCCGTGATGTATATGTATCACATTTTCGTTATCTAGCGTACCATTGATGGGCATTTAGGTTGATTCTTTGTCTTTGCTACTTTGAAGTGCTGCAGTGAACATATGCATGCATGTGTCTATATGATAAAATAATTTATATTTCTTTGGGTATATACCCAGTAATGTGATTGCTGGGTCAAATGGCATTTTTGTTTTAAGTTCTTGGAGAAATTTCCAAATTGCTTTTCACAGTGGCTTATTTTACATTTTCACCAGTGGTTATAAGTGTTCACTTTTTCTCTGCAACCTCACAAGCATCTGTTGTTTTTTGAGTTTCTAATAACAGCCATTATGACTGGGGTGAGATGGCATCTCATTATGATTTTGATGTGTGGATTTGCATTTCTCTAATGATTAATGATACTGAGCATTTTTAATATGCTTGTTGGCTGTGTGTATGTCTTCTTTTAAGAAGTGTCTGTGCGTTCTTTTGCCCGTTTTTAAATAAGTTATTTTTGTAAATTTGTTTAAGTTCCTTATAGAAGCTAGGTATGGGATCTTTCTTTGATGCATAGTTTGCAAATATTTTCTCCCATTTTGTGGGTGGCCTCTGTTGATATTTTCTTTTGCTGTGCAAATCTCAGTTTAATTAGGTCCAACATTTCAATTTTTGTTGTTATGGAAATTGCTTTTGGGGTCTTTGTCATATCCCAGGTTTTCTTCCAGGGATTTTATAGGTTTAGGTTTTACATTTAAATTTTTAATCGATCTTGAGCTGGTTTTTGTTTGTGATAAAAGGATGGGGCCCAAATTCAATCCTTTGCATATGGCTAGCCAGTTATCCCTGCATTATATATTAAACAGAGAATAGTTTCCCCATTGTTTTTTGTTGTCAACTTTATCCAAGAGCAGAGGGTTTCAGGTGTGCAGCAACTCTATTCTGTACTATTGGTCTATGTGTCTGTTTTTATACCAATATAACATTGTTTTGGTTATTGTACCATTGTATAGTTTGAAGCTGAATAGTATGATCCCTTCAGCTTTGTACATTTTGCTTAGGATTGTTTTGGTTGTTTCATAAATTTTTTGGTTCCATATGAATTTTGGAATAGGTTTTTTTTTTTCTAATTCTGTTAAAAATGTTGTTGGTAGTTTGATAGGAATAGCATTGACTCTGTAAATTGCCTTGGGCAGCATGGCCATCTTAAGAATATTGATTCTTCCTATCCAAGGAAATGGAATGTTTTTCTTTGTTTGTGTCATCTCTGATTTCTTTTAGCAGTGTTTTGTAATTCTCATTGTAAAGCTCTTTCACCTCTCTGGTTAGCTGTCTTAAGTATTCAGTTCTTTTGATGGCTATTGTGAATGGGAGTGTGTTCTTAAGTTGGCTCTAACCTAGGATGTTACTGGTAAATAGAAATGGTACTGATTTTTGTACATTGATTTTTGTATCCAGAAATGTTGCTGAAGATGTTTATCAGATCTAGGAGCCTTTGGGCAGAGACTGTAGTTTTTCTAGGTATAGAATCATACTGCTTGCTGATATGGTTTGGCTGTGTCCCCACCCAAGTCTTACCTTGAATTCCTGCATGTTGTGGGAGGGACCTGATGGGAGATAATTGAATCATGGGGGCAGGTCTTTCCTGTTCTTTTCTCATGATAGTGAATAAGTCTCACAAGATCTGGTGGTTTTTAAGGGGGAGATTCCCTACACAATCTCTCCCTCTTGTCTGTCACCATGTGAGATATGCCATTCACCTTCTGCCATAACTGTGAGGACTCCCCAGCCACATGGAACTGTAAGTCCATAAGCCTCTTTATTATGTAAATTGTCCATCTCAGGTGTATCTTTTTTTTTTTTTTGAGATGGAGTTTCGCTCTTGTTACCCAGGCTGTAGTGCAATGGCGCGATCTCGGCTCACTGAAACCTCTGCCTCCTGGGTTCAGGCAATTCTCCTGCCTCAGCTACTGAGTAGCTGGAATTATAGGCACACACCACCATGCCCAGCTAATTTTTTTGTATTTTTAGTAGAGACGGGGTTTCAGCATGTTGACCAGGATGGTCTCGATCTGTTGATTTCGTGATCCACCAGCCTCGGCCTCCCAAAGTGCTCAGGTGTATCTTTATTAGCAGCATGAAAACATGCTAACACAGTAAATTGGTACTGAGAGGGGGTCAATGACAAAAAGATAACCTAAAATGTAGATGTGACTTTGGAACTGGGTAACAGGCAGAGATTGGAACAGTTTGAAGGGCTTAGAAAAAGACGGAAAAATGTGGGAAAGTTTGGAATTCCCTAGAAACTTGTTGAATAATTTTGACCAAAATGCTGATGATGATATGGACAATGAAATTCAGGCTGAGGTGGTCTCAAATGGAGAAGAGGAGCTTGTTGGAAACTGGAGCAAAGGTGACTCATTATGTTTTAGCAAAGAGACTGGCAGCATTTTTCCCATGCCCTATAGATTTGTGAAACTTTGAACTTGAGAGAGGTAATTTAGAGTAACCATCAGAAGAAACTTCTAAGCAGCAAACCATTCATTCAAGAGGTGACTTGGATGTTATTAAAGGCATTCAGTTTTATAAGGGAAATGGAGTATAAAAATTCAGAAAATTTGCAGCCTGACAATGCAATAGAAAAATAAAATTCCATTTTCTGAGGAGAAATTCAAGCCAGCTGTGGAAAGTTGCAAAAGTAATAAGGAGCTGAATGTTAATCCTGGGGAAAATGTCTCCAGGCATGTCAGAGGTCTTCACAGCAGCCCCTTCCATCACAGGCCTGCAGACCTAGGAGGAAAAATGATTTTGTAAGCTGAGTTCTGCGTCCCGGTGCTGTGTGCTGTGTAGGGACTGGGTGCCCTGTGTCCCCGGTGCTCCAGCTGTGGCTGAAAGGGGCTGATATAAAGCTCAGACCATGACTTCAGAGGGTCCAAGCCCCAAGCCTTGGAAGCTTTTACATGGTATTGAGCCTGTAAGTGTGCAGAAGTAAAAAATTGGGATTTGGGAATCTCCACCTAGCTTTCAGAAGATGTATAGAAATGCCTGGATGTCCAGGGGAAGTTTGTTGTAGGGAGTGGTCCTCATGGAGAACCTCTGCTAGGGCAGCATGGAAAGGAAATGTGGGATGGGAGCCCCCACACAGAGTCCCTACTGGGGCAGTGCCTAGTGGACCTGTGAGAAGAGGCCCATCATCCTTCAGACCCCAGAATGATAGATCCTCCAACAGCTTGCACCATGCATCAGGAAAAGTCACAGATATTCAATCATAGCCCATGAAAACAGCTGGGAGGGAGGCTGTACCTTGCAAAGCCACAGGGGTGGAGCTGCCCAAGACCATGGGAACCCACCTTTTGGATCAGTGTGACCTGGATGTGAGACATGGAGTCAAAGGAGATCACTGTGGAGCTTTAAGATTTGACTGCTTGCTGGATTTTGGATTTGTATGGGGCTTATAGCCCCTTTGTTTTGGCCATTCTCTCCAATTTGGAATGGTTATATGTGACCCAATGTCTGTACTCCTATAGTATCTGGAAAGTAACTAACTTGCTTTTGAATTTATAGTCTTATGGCAGAAGGAAATTGCCCTGTCTCAGATGAGATGTTGTACTGTGTACTTGTGAGTTAATGCTGAAATGAGTTAAGACTTCAGGGGACTGTTGGGAAGGCATGATTGGTTTTGAAATGTGAGGATATGAGACTTGGAAGGGGTCAAGGGTAGATGATATGGCTTGGTTTGTGCCCCCCGACCCAAATATCATCTTGAATTTTGGGAGTTAATTGAATCATGGGGGAAGGTCTTTTCTGTGCTGTTCTCATGATAATGAATAAGTCTCATGAGATCGCTAGTTTTTAAGAGGGGAAGAAGAGCTAACCATTGTAAATATATATGGACTCAATGTAGGATCACCCAGATTCATATAACAAGTTCTTAGTGACATACAAAGAGACTTAGACTCCCAGACAATAATGGTGAGAGACTTTAACAACCCACTATCAACATGAGACAGATCATCAGGACAGAAAATTAACAAAGATATTCAGGAATTGAATTCAACTCTGAATCAAGTGGACCTGATAGATATCTACAGAACTCTCAACACCAAAACAACAGAATATACAATTTTCTCAGTGCCATATGGCACTTAATCTAAAATTGATCACATAATTGGAAGCAAATAACTCCTTATCAAATTCAAAAGAACTGAAATCATAACAAACAGTCTCTCGGACCATAGCACAATCAAATTAGAACATGAGATTAAGAACCCACTCAAAACCACATGGAAATTGGAGCAATCTGCTACTCAATGACTCCTGGGTATATAATGAAATTGAGTTAGAAATCAAGGAGTTCTTTGAAACCAATGAGAACAAAGAGACAATGTTGCAGAATCTCTGCTATGCAGTTAAAGCAGTATTAAGAAAGAAATTTATAGCACTAAATGGCCCCATCAAAAAGCTAGAAAGATCTCAAATTGACACCTTAATATAACAACTAAAAGAATTAGAGAACCAAGAGCAAACAAACTGCAAACCTAGCAGAAGACAAGAAATAACCAAGCTCAGAGTGGAACTGAAGGAGAGAGAGACACACACACACACACACACACAAAACCCTTCATGAATTAATGAAATAGAGAAGAAAAAGAAGAGTAAATTTTGAGTAGTGGGAATATAAATCAGCTCAACCTTTGTGAAATACGGTGTGGCAATCCCTCAAAGATCTGGAAATAGAATACCATTTGACCCAGCAATCCCATTACTGGCTATATACTGGGTATATACTCAAATGTATATAAATCATTGTGTTACAAAGGTACAAACATGGGCATGTTCATTGCAGCACTATTCCCAATAGCAAAGACATGGAATTAGCACAGATGCCCATCAATGATAAACTGGATAAAGAGAATTTAGCATTTTTTCATCATGGACTACTATGCAACCATAAAAGAGAATTAGATCATGTCCTTTGCAGAGACATGGATGGTACTGGAAGTCATTATCCTCAGAAAATTAACACAGAAACAGAAACCAAACACCACATGCTCTCACATGTAAGTGGGAGTTGATCAATGAGAACATATGGACACAAAGAAGGAAACAACATATACTAGGGCCTGTTGGGTGATGGTGTTGGGGAAGGGAGAGCATTAGGAAAAATAGCTAATGTATGCTGGGCTTAATACCTAGGTGATGGGTTGATAGGTGCAGCAAACCACCATGGTGCACATTTACCTTTGTAACAAACCTTCATATCCTGCACATGTACCCTGGAACTTAAAATAAAAATTAATTAGATTGTTAATTAGAAATCTTTTTAACTTTCTGATGTGGGCATTTAATACTTTCAACTTTCCTCTTAAAATTGCTTTAGCTGTGTCCTCGAGATTCTGGTATATTATGTTTCTTTTCATGAATTTCAAAGAACTTTTTCATTTCTGCCTTGATTTTATTATTTACTCAAAGGTCATTCAGGAACAGATTGTTGAATTTCCATGTAATTGTATGGTTTTGAGAGATCTTTGTATTGATTTCTGTTTTGATTGCCCTGTAGTCCCAGAGTATTATTGATTTCAGGATTTTTGAATTTGTTGAGAATTGCTTTATGGTGGAGCATGGGGTTAATTTTAGAGTACATGCCATGTGCAGGTGAGAAGAGTGCATATTCTGTTGTTGTTCAGTGGAGTGTTCTGTAGATTTCTGGTAGGTAGGTCTATTTGGATAAGTGTCGAGTTTAGGTCCCAAATGTCTTTGTTAGTTTTCTGCCTAGACAATCTAACACTGTCAGTAGGGTGTTGATGTCTCCCAGTATTATTGTATGTTTATCTAAATTTCTTCGTAGGTCTCTCAGAACTAGTTTTATGAATCTGGGTGCCCTTATTTGGTTTTGGGTTTTTCTTTTTTGGATCATTGTCGGTTTCAAGATTTTTTTTTTTTTCCTTGAAATGAGAATAGTTACTCCTGTTCTTACTTGTTTTTTGTTTGCTTGATAGATTTGATTTTTCTATCCCTTTACTTGGAGTCCTTTCTTGTGAGATGATCATCTTGAAGACAGCATACAGTTGGGTCTTGCATCTTTATCCAACTTGCCATTCTGTGTTTTTTAAGTGGGGGAATTTAGCCCATTTATGTTCAAGGTTAATACTGATATGTGCAGTTTTGATCTGTCATTACGTTTTTAACCAGCTGTTATGTAGACTTGATTATGTAGTTGCTTTATAGTGTCAATGGTTTATGTAGTTAAGTGTGTTTTTGTAGTGGTCATTAATAGTCTTGAGACCCTCTTGTAAGGCAGGTATGGTGGTAATAAATTTCCTTAGCATTTGCTTATGTGGACAGAATTTTATTCCTTCTTTACTTATGATGCTTACTTTGGCTGGATATAAAATTCTTGGTTGAAATTTCTTTTCTTTAAAGATGCTGAATATAGGTCCCCAATTTATTCTGGCTCATAGGATTCCTGCTGAAAGTTGTGCTGTTAGCTTTACTGGATTCCCTTTGTGTGTGACCTGCCCCTTCCCTTTAGTTGCTTTTAATATATATATTTTTATGTTGACCTTGGAGAATCTGATGATTATGTGTCTCATGGATGGTCACCTTGTATAGTATCTTACAGAGGTTCTGTATGTTTCCTAAATTTGAATGCTATATTTTTTCCTTTCTTTTTTTATTATACTTCAGGTTCTGGGGAACATGTGCAGATCATGCAGGATTGTCGCATAGGTATATACATGGCAAGGTGGTTTGCTGCATCCATCCCCTGTCACCTATATCTGGCATTTCTCCTCATATTATCCCTCCCCAACCTCCCCACCTCCTACTGTTCCCCCCAGGTGCCCCCAACAGACCCCAGTGTGTGATGCTCCCCTCCCTGTGCCCATGTGTTCCCATTGTTCAACACTCATCTATGAATGAGAACATGTGGTGGTTGATTTTCTGTTCTTGGGTCAGTTTTCTGAGAATGATAGTTTCTAGATTCATCTGTGCCCCTACAAATGACACGAACACATTGCTTTTTTTAATGTCTGCATAGTATTCCATGGTGCATATGTGCCACATTTTCCAAGTCCAGTCTATCATTGATGGGCATTTGGGTTGGTCCAGGTCTTTGCTATTGTAAACAGTGCCACTGTGAGCATATGTGTGCATGTGTCTTTATAATAGAATGATTTATAATCCTTTGGGTATATACCCAGTAATGGGATTGCTGGGTCAAATGGAATTTCTATTTCTAGATCCTTGAGGAATCTCCACGGGGTCTTCCACAATGGTTAAACTAATTTGTACTCCCACCATCAGTGTAAAAGTGTTCCTATTTCTCCACATCCTCTCCAGCGTCTGTCTCCAGATTTTTTAATGATCAGCATTCTAACTGGCATGAGATGGTATCTCAGTGTGGTTTTGATTTGCATTTCTCTAATGACCTGTGATGATGAGCATTTTTTCAAATGGTTGTTGGCCTCAGATATGTCTTCTTTTGAATTTGAATGTTGACTTACCTAGCAAGGTTGGGGAAATTTTCATGGACCGTATCCTTAAATATGTCTTCCAACTGACTTGCTTTCTCTTCCTCTTTTTCAGAGACGTCAATGTGTTGTAGATTTGTTCTGTTTACATATCCTATACTTCTCAGAGTTTTTGTTCAATCTTTTTTATTCTTTTTTTCTTCATTTTTGTCTGACTGAGTTGATTCAAAGAACCAGTCTTCAAGCTCCAAGATTTCTCCTCAGCTTGGTCTATCCTGCTGTTAATACTTCTAATTGTATGAAAAAGTACTAGTAGTGAGTTATTCAGCTCTATCAGATCAGTTTGGTTCTTTCTTAAAATGGCTATTTTGTCATTCAGCTCTTCTATTATTTTACCAAGTTTTATTTGTCTGTCATTCCAGCCATTTCTGTCTAAGAACCTTTGCTGGGGAGCTAGTGCAGTCATTTGAAGTTACAAAAACACTTTTGCTTTTTCAGTTGCCAGTGTTCTTGCACTGGTTCTCTTCTGTGTGGGCTGATGTTCTCTTAGTCATAGAAGTCGCTGTTCTTTGTATGGAGCTTTTTGTTTATATATCATTTGATGTCCTTGAGGGTTTGACTATGGTATAAGTTTGGGTTCAGTTGACTTGCTTTATTTCTAGATGGTTTCAGGGGGTCACGGCTCAGGTCAGCACTCCTGAGTGGCATGCTGTAACCAGGCCCACAGCTTTATTCTCTGGCCTCTCAGGGTTGAGCCTCTGGTGTGCTGAAGAAGCTGAGATGTTCCCAGATCCTGGAAACAACATTTTGATGGGGGAGGGGGCTGTGCCAGCAACAACACTCTAATAGGTGGTGCCAACAAATTCACTCTGTCAGTGTATGGCAGTGTTGTCTATGCTCATGTATGGATGCCAGTGGTGGCAGGGTCTGTACATGCGCATATCCCAAGAGTTCCATGTGTACACATGTGCTGGTGGCAGCAGTGTGGTGAGTTCCACACGTATGCATGAGCAAAACAATGGGGGAGGCTGTGGGTGAGTGTGTGTACTCACAAAGTGGTGGGAAAAGGCTGAGGGCAGGTGCACACCAGTGAGGGACCATCTGTAGCTCTCTGATGGTTAGTAAGGGTCTGCAAGGAAAGGAATTATGGTGTTGGCTGTTGGGTGGTGACTTGGTTGTATATCTGAAGCTGTGGCCAGGCAGAAACCTTGGGAGATATCAGCAGATAGAGAGGATGCCCAGATCAGACTCATCCCAACTCACAGGCAAGATAGCTCTCTTCTGTCCAGGCACAACTGCCAACAAAGGCCAAAGCCACCTAGAGAAATGTTGTGAGCCTTAGAGGCTGGGCATCCCTGGCTGTACTCCACTATAGCTGTTATCATGCTAAACTCTCTGGGGTTCACCCAGGCTGGAGTCTTGTCCCTTCCAGCTCTCCAAGCAGCTCTCTCTGATAGCTCAAATGTCCCTGGTTGTCATGGGGCTGTTGGCAGCTAGAATTCTTGAGGTCTGTGATGAAGAGACTTGAGGTCTCAATGCTTATTTAATTTGCTCCTTCCCTAGAAGGAACTCAGGACCAGGAAGGAGTTCTGGTGCTCTGCAACCCCATTCTGGGTTCCCAGCTCCCTCCTCCTTCAGCCTAGCATCTGTTTTCTCTTTCCATCCACTCTCAAAGCAGTCCTTCCAAAGATCTGCTTGGAGTGTGCCATTCGTCTTGATGGTCTGGTCTTTTGGTGAGATCAGCTCTTCCTGCCCATCCTGGCTCTTTTTTCTGAGATGGAGTTTCGCTCTTGTTACCCAAGCTGGAGTGCAATGGTGCAATCTCAGCTCATCACAACCTCCACTCACCGCAACCTCCGCCTCCTGGGTTCAGGCAATTCTCCTGCCTCAGCCTCCTGAGGAGCTGGGATTACAGGCTTGAGCCACCATGTCCGGCCTGTTTCCCCTAAATCTAAAGAGCAGTGCTGAATAGGCAAGAAAGCAAAGCTGGTTTAGAGTGCAAGGGGAAAACTAGGAGGACAGGGTTCATGTAGGAAACAAATGACAAGTGAATCTTCGAAAGATGAACTAGGCTTCCTATGCTGAGTCTCATATGTTATGGTTCAGAATACCAGCTCGAGTTTCAATTCATGCAGTCTGAATGCCTTTTCTGCCACTTTTTAACTATGTAATTTGACAAGATATTGCACTGTATTTCTTGTTTGAAACATTAAACAAGTTAATATAGCTAGCGTGAATTAAACTGTGCCAAGTAACTTATAGGTTTTAGCCATTATTATTATCTAAGTCACCAAATACTTAAAAGCTGTAATTTCTTTTGAAGTTGGGACAAAAAATAATCAAAACACTGATTTACAAACGTTTATTTGTCACGGTTTTGCAGGATGGATAGAAGCCAGGACAGCATGGAAGCAGAGATGTCAATTTGAAAGGGTTTGTAGTGATTGAAGTAAGAGCTAATGTGGATAAAGTTTGAGTGTTGGTGGGACTGGTACCAGGCAGTAGATGTTGCTACAGGGCTAGGCAGAACTTGGATCTGGAGGGTGGCGACAAATATGCAGGCAAAGATGATGGAGGTTTTGTGCCTAGGTTAGAGAGGGCATGTGTTTTTAACAGAAAGAGATTAATCAGGGAGATGGTCTCTCTGGAATGGTGCTGGGTTCATTTTGGAACAAGCTCATGCCTGAATTTGAATCAGAACATTTTATTTTAAAATATTCCATTGCTCTTTTCATATATATATAATTTCTTGCATTTCTTTCCTTTTACTAACTCCATCTGATTCTAAGCTTACTCTTTTGTTTCTACCTGCCTCTAATCAATTCTCTTTATACTAGAGTGAGGTACTTCTAAAACATTGATCAGATCATGCCAATCTATTGTCTATCCCTCTCCCTCCTTGTTCTTCAACTTGAAATAAAATCTAAACTTCTTAATATGGCCTCTAACTACATGGTCTAGCCCAGTGCATCTCTGCCAGGTATACTGCCACTAACCTTACGATCTGCCACTGACACATACTGTGCTCAAACAGGTCCATCCATGTTGCTTTTAGGAAAAAGAAGCGCTTTTTTCTCAACTTTCAGGTCACAGAGCAAATTTAACTTCCTCTGAGAGACCTTTTCTGACTACACTATGTCAGGACTCCAGCTTTTACCATTATTCCCTAGCTAGCCAAGAGGAAATGGGAAAAAGAATGAAAATGTTAGGATTGTTATTTTCCCAGAGAAATGTCCTTTATTCCGTAGTTACAAAATGTAAGGAAAATAAGGGCACAGATCTAAGGACAGAGGAAGAAGATTTGGTGGTGGGAAGATCCCCTTTTAGCCACCTCAGGGCAGTGAGGATTGTCCCATTGTCCCAACACAAATCCTAAAAGAGGCTGCTTATATTTTTGGAAAAAGTGTTCAGAGACAACATTCTGGATTTGAACTGCCTGAAAACCCTAGATTCAACCTTCTCTTTCTTCACCTTGTTCCTAGAATATAGAGTACATACAGATAAAACTGTCCTATTAGAAGTCAATAGGCAACAAGAGATTTGGGATATAGAGGTAATACAAATTTTAAAAAATGAAAAAGAAGATAAAGAGGGTAAATGTTTATTAAAAATTCCATCTTTCACTTAAGAAACAAAAGTACTTCCTGTAAACAGTTTTCCTTAATAAATTAAGAAAGAGATTCATTTTATTTCATTTTTATTATTGTTGCTATTGGTTTTTAAATGTACATACAGGAGACTACGTTTTTGGTATACAGTTCTAAGTTTAACACATGTATTGATTCATGTACCGATCACTGCAATTAGTCTGTAGAGGAGTTCCATTAGATTCTTTGTAGTCAAATCCTCTGTCACTCTTAACCCTTGGAACCTGTGGATCTATTTTTCATTCCTATAGTTTTGCCTAATCTATAATATTATATAGTTGGAATCATAAATTATATAACCATTTGAGACTGTCTTCATGACTCAGCATAATGCCTTTAAGATTTGTCCATAGTGTTGCATTTGTTAATAGTTCATTCTTTTTTATTGCTGAATATTATGCCATTATATAGATATGCCTTAGTTTGTTTATTCACTCACCTTTTGAAGAACATTTAGGTTGTTTTTAGTTTTTGATATTAATAATTAGGAGTATAGCTGCCAAGAACATTTATGCACAAGCTTCTGTGTGAATACAAGTTTTGTTTTGTTTTTCTCTGTTATAAATTTGATTTTTGTGTCATTGGGTAAGTGACTATATAAGAAAAAGAAAAACTTATAAGAAAAAGACAGTCTCTTTTGTGGTAGTGTTATAACTTTTTGTATTCTTATTAGCGAGTTACAAGATTTCCTGTTGCTCCATATCTTCTCCAGTATTTGGTATTGTCAGTTCTTTTATAATGGACAGTGATGTTGAGCGCATATTCATAGGCTTATTTGTTAACCACATAATTTCTTAGATGAAGTAATTGTTCAAATCTTTCTCCTCATTTTAAAAAAGTGTTTTATTTTTTTCAATTGATCATTGGGAGTTCATTATATACTCTAGAGATAAGTCACTTTAATTCTCCTCAGTGTCTGTTGCAATGCAAAAATTATGGAGTTGATTCGATCAGTTTACATTTGATCAGAAAACATTTAGTCTCCTGTTTTCCTCTATCTGTTTTGTAGTTTCACATTTTATAATTAACACTATGATCCATTTTGAATTCATCTTTGTATAAGATGTGAAGTTTAGATTGAAGATATTTGTGGCTTTGTTTTTTGGTGCAAGAATGCTCATTTTTCCCAATGTTTATTGAAAATGCAATCAATATTCCATTTAATTGCTTTTGCCCATTTGTCAGAAATCAATTTGACTTATTTGTTGGGGCCTGTTAGTAGACTCTTTATTCTATTTATTGTATTAGGTTGGTGCAAAAGTAATTGTGGTTTTTGGCATTATTTTCAATGAAAAAACCTCAATTACTTTTATATCAACCTAGTATCTTTCAACTCAAGAGAATGATGTGCCCTTTTATGTATTAAGTTGTTCTGAGATTTGTGTTATCATAAAGATTTGGCATAGCAATCATGACGTATTACATTTATACATATATATTTTAGCTTTTAAAATTTAGTTTTGGTAATTTGTAAAATTTCAGTTGTTCATTTCTTATAATAACAATGTTTTTGTGTTGATCTTGTGTGTTGTGACTGCTAAACTGATTTATTGGGTTCAGGAAATTTTATTTGCAATTTTCTGGGTAGATGATTATAAGATCTGAGAATATATGTTTATTCTATCAATTTGTAAAAATATTATTTTAAAATGTATTGTTATCATTACTCTTACTTTGCTTTGCTGCACTAGCTAGGATTTTTATGGTATTGAACAAAAATGGTATAAATGAACATCGGTCTTTTTGTCCCATTCTCAGGTGAAAACATTCATGTTCATGAGCAATATTGGTCTGTAATGTTCCTTTCTTTCATTTTTTTAAAAAATTATTCTCTTTGACAGGTTTTTATATCAGAGTATGTCTCATAAAATGAGCATCATAATGCGGTCTTATAAAATGAGTTGGGAAATCTTCCTTTCTTGTCTATTTCCTGGAAGCAAGTATACATAATTAGTGTATTTCTTCTTTCAAACTGTTAAAAAAAATTCCTAGTAAAAATATCTGGGTTTGGAGTATTTTTTCCCCTTGGATGCATTTAACTAGGAAATTGATATCTTTGATAGATGTAAGACTATTCATATTATCTATTTCCTCTTTGATGAGCCTTGGTATTTTGTAGCTTTCAAAGACTTGGTTCATTTCATCTAAGATGTTAAAGTTATATAAGATTGATTACAAAAACATCTTATATTTTCCATGTCTGTGGGCTTTGTAGTGCTAATATCTCTTTTATTTCTGATACTGGTAATTTGAACCTTTTCTTTTATATGACTAATGTCATTGATATTCCCCCCAAAATCTTTTGGTTTTATTGATTTCATTTTTCCTATTACTTCTCCATTTTAAATTTCATCAGGTTCTGATCTTTATCATTTCTTTCCTTCTATATGATTTTTTACTTTTTAAAATATTTCTTAAAATTGTTTCTTACATAATCTGTATCTTCCTTCTTTTCTAATATAAACATTTACTGCTCTTTTTCTGTGACCACTGATTTAAGTTACATCCCTAGAGTTTTGATATGTTTTATTTTCATTTATTTTTATTTTTTTTAATTTTTTTTAATTTTTATTGGATTTTAGGTTTTGGGGTACATGAGCAGAGCATGCAAGACAGTTGCGTAGGTACACACATGGCAGTGTGCTTGCTTTGCTTTTCTTCTCCCCTTCACCCACATTTGGCATTTCTCCCCAGGCTATCCCTCTCCACCTCCCCCTCCCACTGGCCCTCCCCTTTTCCCCCCAATAGACCCCAGTGTTTAGTACTCCCCTTTCTGTGTACATGTCTTCTCATTTTTCATCACCCACCTATGAGTGAGAATATGCGGTGTTTCATTTTCTGTTCTTGTGTCAGTTTGCTGAGGATGATGTTCTCCAGATTGATCCATGTCCCTACAAATGACACGAACTCATCATTTCTGATTGCTGCATAATATTCCATGGTGTATATGTGCCACATTTTTCCAATCCAGTCTATTATCAATGGGCATTTGGGTTGATTCCAGGTCTTTGCTATTGTAAACAGTGCTGCAATGAACATTCGTGTACATGTGTCCTTATAGTAGAAAGATTTACAGACTTTTGGATATATACCGAGTAATGGGATTGCTGGGTCAAATGGAATTTCTATTTCTAAGGCCTTGAGGAATCGCCACACTGTCTTCCACAATGGTTGAACTAATTTACACTCCCACCAACAGTGTAAAAGTGTTCCTTTTTCTCCGCATCCTCTCCAGCATCTGTTGTCTCCAGATTTTTTAATGATCGCCATGCTAACTGGCGTGAGATGGTATCTCAATGTGGTTTTGATTTGCATCTCTCTGATGACCAGTGACGATGAGCATTTTTTCATATGATTGTTGGCCTCATATATGTCTTCTTTCGTAAAGTATCTGTTCATAACCTTTGCCCTCTTTTGAATGGGCTTGTTTGTTTTTTTCCTGTAAATCTGTTTGAGTTCTTTGTAAATTCTGGATATCAGCCCTTTGTCAGATGGGTAAACTGCAAAAATTTTTTCCCATTCTGTTGGTTGCCGATCCACTCTAGTGACTGTTTCTTTTGCCGTGCAGAAGCTGTGGAGTTTCATTAGGTCCCATTTGTCTATTTTGGCTTTTGTTGCCAATGCTTTTGGTGTTTTGTTCATGAAGTCCTTGCCTACTCCTATGTCCTGGATGGTTTTGCCTAGATTTCCTTCTAGGGTTTTTATGGTGCCAGGTCTTATGTTTAAGTCTTTAATCCATCTGGAGTTAATTTTAGTGTAAGGTGTCAGGAAGGGGTCCAGTTTCTGCTTTCTGCACATGGCTAGCCAGTTTTCCCAACACCATTTGTTAAACATGGAATCCTTTCCCCATTGCTTGTTTTTGTCAGGTTTATCAAAGATTGTATAGTTGTATGTATGTTGTGTTGCCTCTGGTGCCTCTGTTTTGTTCCATTGGTCTATATCTCTGTTTTGGTACCAGTACCATGCTGTTTTGATTACTGTAGCCTTGTAGTATAGTTTGAAATCCGGTAGTGTGATGCCCCCCGCTGTGTTCTTTTTGCTTAGAATTGACTTGGCTATGCGGGCTCTCTTTTGGTTCCATATGAAGTTCATGGTGGTTTTTTCCAGTTCTGTGAAGAAAGTCGATGGTAGCTTGATGGGGATAGCATTGATTCTGTAAATTACTTTGGGCAGTATAGCCATTTTCACGATATTAATTCTTCCTAACCATGAACATGGAATGTTTCTCCATCTGTTTGTGTCCTCTCTGATTTCGTTGAGCAGTGGTTTGTAGTTCTCCTTGAAGAGGTCTCTTATGTTCCTTGTGAGTTGTATTCCAAGGTAATTTATTCTTTTTGTAGCAATTGCGAATGGCAGTTCATTCTTGATTTGGCTTTCTTTAAGTCTGTTATTGGTGTAGACGAATGCTTGTGATTTTTGCACATTGATTTTATATCCTGAGACTTTGCTGAAGTTGCTTATCAGTTTCAGGAGTTTTTGGGCAGAGGCAATGGGGTCTTCTAGGTATACTATCATGTCGTCTGCAAATAGAGACAATTTGGCTTCCACCTTTCCTATTTGAATACCCTTTATTTCTTTTTCTTGCCTGATTGCTATGGCTAGAACTTCCAGTACTATATTGAATAGGAGTGGTGAGAGAGGGCTTCCTTGTCTAGTGCCAGATTTCAAAGGGAATGCTTTTAGTTTTTGCCCATTCAGTATGATATTGGCTGTTGGTTTGTCGTAAATAGCTTTTATTACTTTGAGATACGTTCCATCGATACCGAGTTTATTGAGGGTTTTTAGCATAAAGGGCTGTTGAATTTTGTCAAATGCCTTCTCTGCGTCAATTGAGATAATCATGTGGTTTTTGTTTTTGGTTCTGTTTATGTGGTGAATTACGTTGATAGACTTGCGTATGTTGAACCAGCCTTGCATCCCTGGGATGAATCCTACTTGATCATGATGAATAAGTTTTTTGATTTGCTGTTGCAATCAGCTTGCCAATATTTTATTGAAGATTTTTGCATCTATGTTCATCATGGATATTGGCCTGAAGTTTTCTTTTATTTTCATTTTTATTCAGTTAAAATATATTCTAATTTTCCTTGTAGTGTCCTCTTTAACTTATGAGTAATTTAGAAGTATGTGAATTTCCAAGAATTTTGGTATTCCCAGTTTTATTACTGATATCTAGTTTGATTTTTTGTACTAAAGAAATATATTTTTGTGAAATTTTAATTTTTAAAAATATATTGAGATGTTATACCCAAGGATATTTTGTCTGTTTAGTGAATCAATCTTTCCTTCCTTCCTTCCTTCCTTCCTTCCTTCCTTCCTTCCTTCCTTCCTTCCTTCCTTCCTTCCTTCCTTTCCTTCTTTCTTTCTTTCCTTCCTTCTTTCTTTCTCTTTCTTTCTTTTCTTTTCTTTCTTTTCCCTCCCTTCCTCCCTCCCTCCCTCCTTCCCTCCCTCCCTCCCTCCCTCCCTCCCTCCCTCCCTTCCTTCCTTCCCTTCCCTTCCTTCCTTCCTTCCTTCCTTCCTTCCTTCCTTCCTTCCTTCCTTCCTCACTCACTCCCTCCCTCCCTTCCTCCCTCCTCCTTCTTTCTCTCACCTAGGCTGGAGTACAGTGGTGTGATCTCAGCTCACTGCAGCCTCCTCCTCCCAGGTTCAAGCAATTCTCCTGCCTCACTCTCACAGGTGGCTGGGACTACAGGTATGTGCCACCACACATGGCTAATTTTTACATTTTTAGGAGAGACAGTGTTTCACCATATTGGCCAGGGTGGTCTCAAACTCTTGACCTCAGGTGATTCACCTGCCTCAACCTCCCAAAGTGCTGAGATTACAGGCATGAGCCACCATGCCTGTCTGAGTGAATGTTTCTTGTGTTTTTAAAAATAATTTGTATTCTGCTATTACTGGCTAGAGTATTGCTTAAAGGTGTGTTAGATAGAGTTGGTCACTGATGTTTTTTGATTCTTCTATATTCTTTTTATTTGTTGTATTGATATTTGAGAGAAAAATGATGATATCTTTAATTATAGAATTTTCCACTTATCCTTTGAATTCTTTTAGTTATCTCTTCATGTATTTTGGAGCTCTGTTTTTAGGTATATAGATACATGAGGGATTTTTTTCCTCATCCTTATTTTTCATCATTTTGATTCTAATATTCCTGGTGTGAATTTCTTTGAGTTTATCTTATTTGATGTTTGTTGAGTTTATTGAATCTATACATTTATGACTTTAGCCAAATTTGAGAAGTTTTAAGACATTATTTTTAAAATTTCTTTGTACTCTGTTCATGAATGTTAGATCTATTAATATTTTTCCACAAGTTCAGAAATCTGTTTTTTCTCCTTTTTCTCTGTTCATAGTGGTTGATATGTCTTCAATTTCACTGACTTTTTTGGTGTCATCTTCAGTCTTCTGTTGAGCTGAGTGATATTTACTTGTGATTATCTAATGTTTCTGTTCTAAATGATTTTGGTTCTGTACTATATTATTTTATTTCTACAATGGAAGTTTCTATCTTTCCATTCATTTCTGCAGTAATTATCCTTCGTACCAGAGCATGTTTATAATAGCTGCTTTTCAATTATTGACTATACTACTGATGTCTGTGTCATCTCAGTGTTGGTATGTGCTGATTTTCTTTTCCTTTGAGAGACATTGAAATTTTTTGATTTTTTTGTATGTTGAATAATTTTCTATTGTGTTCAGTACCTTTTGAATTTTTTGATGTGAATCTAGGTCTTATTTAAATTATATCGAGAATACATATATATTTTTTGTTTTGACTTTAGCATGCAGTTGACCTGGTTAGGTTCAGGTTGGACATTTTTACCCTTCTTCTGTAAACTGTGGGTACAATGTTATTTTAGTTTTCCAAAATATTTTCAGTAGTATTTGGATCTATCCCATATATGTAGTATTTGGTGGCTAGTGCTGGATCTTGGAAGTGCTTTATCTTAAAGTTAAGTTTCCAAAAAATCTTTGGTATGCTACTCAGGGTCAGATCCACCCTTTTGTAGCTCAAGGCTGAGCCCAGAAGTTGACATATAAATTTAAAAGGTCAATTTCTTGAGGTTCTACTCTGCCCCAAATCACTAAAATATTCTGATTATCAAGTACTCCTTTTCCTGAACTTCTGACTGAGAAGTCAGGGCTTTATTTTACCTACTTTGTCATATACCTCTTGAGGCTGTCTTTATCTAGGGCTATGAGGAGAAAAGCTAGGGGAAAAAAACAGCAGAGATTTGCTCTTAGGACTACAATTCAGCTGGTCTAAGGGAAGAATTTCCATTCTTTGTAGTTTTTTTGTGTCTACCCAGAAACCACTATTAGTACTACCACCACTAACTAGGGCAGGGAGAGAAAGAAAAAAAAAAAACACAAAAATCCGGGTTTCTTCCCCTTTTTTTGATTCTTCAATGATTTTTTCTTGTCCTTGGACAATAAATATGAGCTTCTCTTGGAACTTTTTGTTTTCACCTAGTGGTTATTTACAGCTTTTGTGTCACTTTTGATTTCAGGTTGGAAGATAATGGAGGAAAACAAAACAAAACAAATCCCTCTTTTCTAGTTTAGTGGTCCTTTGAATTCTGGTTTTCTTTCCTAATATATCAGGTGCCATTCAGAATCTTAACATAAGTGCTCTATGAATAACATCCTGGGTTTTAATTGCATTTAAAGTCGATGAAATAGTGAAGAGTACTTATTACAATTAAGAACACATTAAGTAATTATAGAAAGAAAAAAATAATCATTATCAGGAGATATTAGTCTTTTTATAAATATGTTGAATCTGGCATTTTTAGGTAACTAAGGTTAAAAACATTGAGGAAAAGATTAAAGAACGTTGAGGAACTTGAGGTCATTGTGCAGTAGGTGAAGCTTGTGTGCTAGTTTGAACTCTCATTTTCAGTGGGAAGGAGCACTGTAGGGAAAATTGGAGTTTTTGTGTGAGCAAGTGGGGACAAGAACTTGTGAAATCAGATTTTCTTTTATTGAAATAATTCCATCTTTATTCATTATCTGGGGAAATCTATGTAAAAGTTGATCAAATATAGGACATTTCTAATGTAATTTTGGAGACCGTCTTATTCTATTAATATTAAATTATTGAGAGATGATAAAAGTAGACTTAAAATTTGGAAATGAACACATAATTTTGGCTGCTGAACAAATGATTTATAATAATGGAGAATGTATGAGAAGGTAGAGTAAGAAATAGCAAATTGTTTTAATTCAAATTAGTAAAAGTCTTAAAGATATTTGGTTCATAATGTACTAAGAGAGTTGATATATATGTTAAAAAAGCACACAGTAAATAATCTACAGCTTTGTTAGTTTGGCCTTTATTTGTTCACTGTAAGCATAAGAGAGTATTCACAATCATGCTGAAAGGCTGAGACCAAGCACAACAAAGAGATTTTTTTCTCTTTAATATTACCAAAATTAGAATATTATCTATCAGTTATTAATTGTAAACAAAGTAAATTCCATTTCGAATTATAGTAATGTTTCTGTTCTTGGTACTTTAATATTATTCCTAGGAGTTTATTTCTTACTTTTTTTAGACTTTCAAATTTGTAATTTCTTTTTCTATGAGTTTTATTGAACTTTTATTCCTGTCTACTGAACTGATTTAATGCTGCATGGTTTTAAACACTCTTCCTCTTTCCAGATCGTTATCTCTTCACCTATTTCTTGTGTTTGTTTCAATCCTGATTCTTACTGGAATCAAGCTTTTACTACTTTCTCTTTTTTTCCTTTGTCATTTTTGATAAACTATCTTCTGTCTCTTTGGGATAAAATAAATTTTGGGATCATACCAACTTTCACAAATTTACCTCTGAATAAATAGTATAATAACTCTTTAAGATTCTCAGATTTGTCATATACTTAATGTAAAATCATCTGGCAACTGAATGGAATTCCTTACTTTCATTGAATATGTTTTATCCATTGGTTATGAGATCTGATCATGTTTTTCTTACATCTGTGCATTATATTCATACATCAGTAAAAACCAAGATAGAAATTTGAATCATCATGAGATAGAGAGGTAGAATGGCATAATAATAAAAACAAAACAGGAATAAATTGACTTGGATGGCCAAATGGTTGCTTCCATCAGAATCAATAACCATTTATTAGAATTAATTTCTTTCTAATTGTTTGTGCTCTCAATTGTAAACAGATGTGGATATTTTAGCGTGGCTGATATTTCATTTAATGCAAAAATAATGCTAACATTGAGTATACACACATATACAATGCTGCCTTTTCTTTTTCAGGTTGCCAAATTAATTTTAGAATTTTAGAGCCTTGAAGTAAATATTTAAAGTTGAACTATGACCCAACACAACTAGTTGTAAGTACAGATACACTGATTTTCCCCAAACCAAAAATTACGTAGAGCTTAGGAACCCTTACTAAGGCTAGGCTACCTTGGTTTAATTTCAACTCTGCCAACAATTACTCTAGTATGTGACTTCAGTCAAGTAAATTGCTTAAACTTCCATGGCCTTATTTTTAACATATTCAAAATGAGTTTGCATTAGATAATTTCTAAGGTTCTTTACAGCTCCAATATTCTATGATTCTGTAAAACATGTTATTAAATGAGAAAATGTTATGAAAGTTTTTTGTTGAGAAAAGTATATGCTTCCATTTTCATTTTATATTTCAGTTTAAGCATTTACACTGATTAAGTTATTTTATACAAAGGAAAATATGTCTATTGGCCAACAGCTGGGACACAGTGATCCTGGAGCTAAACACAATGAAGCTATGGCAACAGCACTATTTTTAAAAATGAATTTGATGTGGATACAGTTTTGAAAATGATTTCAATATTCCAGGTGAAAGTAATACAAAGCCTGTTGGGAAGTAACTATTGGCAGAAGTAGAAAGGAATGGATGTGAAAAATTGTGAAGACACATTGAGTTTCTTAGTTTTCTAAGGCCCAAATATGTATAATCTCAATAAATTTGATATTTAAGAAGAAACACATTCCTGATTTTACATCAATAATACATCTTATAACATATTGAACAAAATCAGCATGCCATTTAAACACTCTGAAGTCAAAGATAAGTGTTTCACAGTTTGACAGAACACATATATTCTGGAAGCAAAACATAACAGCATTTTAAGAGCATATGTCCCATTAGTTTATGTATCACTTTTAAATACTTCCTTTTTATTTAATGTTTTTAACAACTATCTAGTATATATTTTACACAAGGGAGGAAACTAAGATTAAGAGAACTTAAGTAGCTTTGCAAAATTGGTAAGTAGAAGAGCTATGACTCAAAGTGATAAGAATCTTATTCTGTATCATGTGTTCTTCCAGTTCCCCATGCTCTCAACCATTCTGAGGAACATCCATTGATATTTCTAAAATTAATGCCAATGAATATGAAACATGAAAATATATCCTGCCCCATATTTCCAGATGGACAGTTTCTACCAGTATTTTGAAGCATCTTAAACTATGAATGTCTATACAAAAGAATTTAACCAGCTCTGAATATCAAGGCTGTGGAGGATCCAGGGAACACTTAAGATATACAGGAAGAGGTAATAAAAACTAAATATGAGTAGATATAGGATATAAGCATTTTCAGTGAAGGAGTAGTCATTCATATGATGTAATTGCTTGTTTTGTTTATATCATTAAAGACAACACTTGTATCTAGATTATATAACTTGTTTTTCAGTTTAATACTATGGCAGGCAGAATAACAGCTACAAAAAGATAACCACGTTCCAATCCCCAGAACCTGTGAATTACCTATTCACAGAACCTAATCCCCATAACCTGTGAATTACCTATAATTACCCTATAGGTGGAAAGGTACTTTTTAGATGTAAATAAGGTTTAATACCCTGAGTTAAGGATATTATCCTGGAATAGCTGGGTGGGCCCAATCTAATCATCTGAACCCTCAAAAGCAGAGAATATATATCCTAGCTCTGGTTAGAGGGAGATGTGACTACCTCTGATATGTCAGAGAAATACAATGTGAGAGGAGAATTCAAACCACTATTTCTAGCTTTAAAGAGAGAGAAAAGGGGCCATGAACCAAGGAAGGTCTATAATGTTTAAAATCTAGAAAAAGCAAGAAAATTGATTGTCCTCTAGAGTCTCTAGGAACAAAAAAATGCAGCTTTACCAATACTTTGATCTTAATCCAGTGAGACCTGTATCTGACTTTGGATATCTAGAATAGTAAGATAATGAATTCATATTGGTTAAAGCTGCTAAACTTTTGGTAATTTGTTATAGCACCAATTGAATATTAATATGCATTCCTCATGTATTTAGGCTCCTAATGTTAGTTTTAGCAAATATTTTTATCAAATAAATAGACAGGTGGCACGGTGTGTTGGAAATAGTTTTTACCTCCTCTAATTTACTAAACCTAGGACTTAGAAAACTGACATGGTTTGAAAGCCAAACTTGGGAACAGTAATATAATATTCTCACCATTTAATTTTGCTGAGGACAATTTATCTTCATCTCCATAATAAATGATCATTTGTAATGCACCATGATGGCTGATTCTAATTCTTCCTTTTCGGCTTCCCATGGGTGTTTATCTTTGGTTACACTCCAACCACAGAGTTCTCTTACCAGCACCTTCTGCATCTCAACAGATTTCTTCTCCTTGCAATGAAAGTATAACCATCGACCCTTCTTTTTAGCTACTCATGAGAAACAGACCGAACCAGAGACAGAAGGAGTAATCCAGGCTGGTTGTCCTTATATTTCTAATATAAATTCTACTGTATTTATTCTAATGTGTAATACATATTAGCTCAAACAAAAGCATTCTCTAACTTATATGGATTATCAATCATTTTAATGCAACTTATAATTTGGAAAGCATGAACAAATTTTAAGGGGGAAAATTGATGGAGTAAAGCAGATTGAGAGGAAGACAATGCACATTTATCAGAATGATTTGCAATCAGAAGTATTAGTCTACCAGTCAAAACCGTTCAGTAAGTGTTAGAGCAAACATAAGATGGGAGTAAGGTAACCATGACAGTAATTTATTATAAAAATAGAACATTTTGAGAGTTAAAGTGAGCACTGTTAATAATTATTTTGCTAGTATAGAAGGCAAATACAGTTATACAGTTACATTAGTAATGTAAAATTCCCACTGTATAAAAAAGTATTATATAGCAATTAATTTATTTACAAAAATGGAACATCTATGTCAAACTGCAATAGTTTAAATTTTTTTTGACAAAAACAACCAAACAAAAAATATGGGCCACATCCCTCCAAACTGATTTAAGTGTATTACTACTGAAAACAGTACTGAGGCTTCTGAAGATTGGTTCAGGAATTAGGAAGCTTGAGTTCGTCCTCCCTGCTTTGTTATCTGTGGCTTCAGAGGTCCACATTAAAATTTCCTCCTATATAAAAGGAGATATTTGCTCATATTTAAGCTCTCTTTTAGTATTGATATGTTTCTGTAGAAATCAATGTCAGGAGATCTCTTATAATTCTTATACTTATTGCCTGGGGTTTGGTTTTCTATAAGGGTGGTTCCCCTCCCTTGAAATATTTGGACATTTATTGGAATGATATTCATTATTCCAATAATTTGAGGTGGCATTACTGGAGTGAGTGACATTGACTACTGTTTAGGAGGGCCAGATGCTTTTAATGCTTGAGTCGTAAATAATAAATTGTGTTCCTTTTTCTTATAACTCTGAATGTTTCACAGGACATCAATGTATATTAAATAACCTGTTTATAGTTTTTGGACTAAGAAACAAACTCCATTTTAATTTATAAATGCAAAATAAGTTCACACAGTTTAAGCATAAGTGAATTTTCCAGGAATGCTACTACTGTAAAAATTGTATTGAAAATACATTTCATTTCATTTTTACCTGGGGCTATTCATCATTTTCCAAATGCACATCACTCTCCATAATGCTGCTTATGATATGACAACACACCTGGGTCAGCCTGCACCTGTAGCCATTAATTTACAGTGATTCTGGACATATGTGTAGGCATTCTTCTAATCTGGTGTAGTTTTGCGCAAACATTGACACTGAAAAACAACATATTTTAAAATATATTACTTCATTATATTTATATTGCTCTTTAAAGCTATGTATGTAGGTAGGTTGCATTATCCATAAATTTGATTTTAACAGAGTAAGAGAGAGTTAATATAACTTATATAAAAGGCCATTGAGTTAGATAGGATAGAGAACTACAGCCTTGGGGTACAGAAAAAGCTCATAGCATTTCAATAGTGAGAGCAACTTTTGGATTCAGCCTACCATAGTGGATAGAGCACTGGACTAAGGCTTGAAGGCTTGAGTTTTAATTTCACTTCTGCCATGAGTCAGATTACTTCTGCAAATTGTAGTTTCCTCATATGTCAGGTTAAAAAGCCTGCCAAGTTACAGTGGAGGCAATATAATTTTTCTGTGTTTTTTTTTTCTCTTAAATCAAAACAAGTGGCTAGACAGTACAGGGAAATGGATCATGAATTAGCATATGGAGAAATCCTCAAATAATTAGAACTGTGCTAAAACGGAACTGATGTACATTTAAAGTATTGGAGCTGTGTCTGGTTAATTATTTCTTGTGGCTGGAGCATTGGGAGGGAACTGGGTTCTATGAAAGGTACTCAACTTGAGGTCATCAGTGGAGTCTCAATCAGGAGCAATGCAGTATATAGATGTTGCCATGGTTTTATGTTGTCTCTGGTGTCCCTTTCAGATTAAAACCAAAGGAGATGATCTCTCATATTTTCTCCAGTTAAAAAATTATTATCTACCGCTGTATAGAGAGTTAGCTATAATCTTAGAAATCTTGTTTTATAGACAGACTAGAAATAAATAACTCACAAAGTAGTATTTAACTCATATATCTCATGTAATTGTCAGGCCTAGTGTTTATCTCTAGGTATTCTCTATCTCAGAAAGTGTCCTGATATTTAAATTTATTTTAAAATTATATGCCATAGAATTCTTTAAGAAGAAAGTCTATATATGGAAATTCATTCAATATAGGATATTTTTCTAGTCTGAATTAAAAATCAGAACTCACTGATATGATCAAGAATTCAAAAGAGATGCTATTGCTTATGGAGTTTCATTCTTCAACTTTGCTCTTCAGTTTTACCACTTTTTCTCAAAGATGGTCATTCTGGTCATTGTAGCCACTCCTGATCAGCTTAGCTCCCAATGCTGCCCACTCTCTATAGTTCCATGACACTGAGTCTCCAGGGCCATCGACTACTCTTTATTAAGCATTTCCTTGTCACACACACACACACACACACATGTTTGTGTGTGTGTGTGTGTGTATGTGTGTATGACACTAAAATGTAGATTCCTTTCAGATCACAGAGGATTTTTAACACTATTGAATAGTATCTGTTTTATTAATTGCTGTATCCTAGAGCAGGGCTTAAAATGTTCGTAATGAGTGACAATGAATATGTAAGCAAGGGAGGGTCATTGAAGGTATTTTTAAAAGAACTACAGCTACTTTAGGATTTCTAGTGTGTGGGTGACAGCAAGGTTACACTAAACATATTACTTAAATCATATTAGTTATTAACCCCTGTTTGTGTGATAATAGCAGTTCAGTCCCCACTTCAGAGTGTTGTGTTCTTTTAGGGATTTGGGGAATCCCTAGGACATGACACACATTTTGCCAAGTGAGTGTGAGCCACTGCTCACCCCTAACCTGCTGCTTCTTCAACCTCTAATCCCTGTTTGTCAGTTTGGCTCATTGCACCTGATAGTTCCCTCACATAGAGAAAGTGATTAGGGTTAGAAGGAGGAGGAATTCTCAGTCTCCCCTGGCAATTTAGTTTCTTTGGGTGTCCATCCCTTCTGTCAGACATTGCTGTGATATTGCAGTCCAGATATTGATGTGACTGCATTATTCATCCAAGAGGCTCCTCATCCTTCCTGTAAGTCATGGTGTAAATGTGGCTTGAGCAGTACTGCTTAACATCACTCAGCAGTTACATCCATGTCTCAGATCGACCCTGAGCCAGGAGCACACTTGCACCCTTCCGCTAGTCCTACCATATGACCTGCCATGGTGAAGCATAGGAACAATTGAACTAAGGGTTAAAACAATTGAATTTTAGACTAGTATTTATGGCTAAGTGTGTAACCTTAAATAAATATTATCTATGTGAACATAGTCTCTTCATCTGTGAACTATCAGAGGTCTGGGGTTATCTGTGAGTGTCCTTTTATATCTAAGAAAGCATAATATTAGGAAAAAAATCATTGACAAGCAGGAAATTTATACCTCTTTCTCATTATCCTTATCCCAAAATAATAGAGTGTTTTGTATATTTTAGGATCTTTCATAGTAGGGTGGCCAAAGCTCTTAACAGTGAGTCCAAAGGCTTCAGTTTGGGTTCCAGTCCTTCTCACACTGAGTTTTCTAACTTCAAATAAGTCACTCAATTACTTAATTTGTTTACATGTAAGAGAATGCTCTTGAAGGTGCTTTACAATTGTATTATTTATATGCCAGGATAAGTAGATATCTCTTGGATATTTTTTTCTTTTGTTTAGCCTCTTACCGAAGAATGTCTCCAAAGGAGATTTGCTCAGGTATCAAATCTCCGCTATTTATTGTCAGCTTGAAATCTTCTTCCACTGGGTTGGAGAAGAATAGTTTTGAATTCTGAGTGTGAGTTATGCTTGCTTAACAAGGCCTTATCTTTTTTTTTTTTTTTAGTTGTTTCCCTCATGTCTCTCTATGATGCACTCAGGGGTTTGCATTAAGCTTATAATGCCCGGCATGATTGATTATATTTCCAGTGGCTGGACACTTTGCTGGGAGCTGTGGTTATGTCTTGTAAAATCACACTAATCCAATTTGAAGACACTGATGTGCATTCTCAAGTAAGAGTCTGGCTCTTGGGGATTTCATCTAGGTCAGGCTTTATAAATTAAGTGGAGGATTTTTTTTCCTTAAGTCAGTAAATAAAATTCATCAGTGGCCTTACATTGCCTTCACACTTCTGCAGTTCAGCCAACCTATGAGTCAAGTAGCATTTTATCCACTTTAAAGCTAATGTTTTGTGGTAGTTGGTAATCTATTTATTAAAGGCAGAAGATGGAAACACAGGGTAATTTGATAACAACTTCTGAGATCACTGAAAAGCTAGAGAAAATTGATCATAAAATGTATTTCTCAGAAATTGTTGAAGATCATATGTTTACAATCATTTCTCTATAAGAAGCAACAGAGTTTTTTGAAGGTCTCAGATCAAAGGCAGTTTCAAAATAGCAAAACAATACTACCATTTTTATTTTACTTCACTTATTTATCTTCTTATTAAAAATGTTTGCTGAACATTTAACATGAGCTAGGCACAGGCACTATGTGGCATAGGAGAAAGCACACAGGGACTGGAAGCACCTTTAAAATCTCAGGGTCATTTTTATTTTCTTTTTAAGGCAATAAAGGTTGGAGAAAACAAAGCAACAGATACTGCGATCAATCTGTAAGAAGGGTAACAATATTAGGGTAAGAAGTTGTTATCTTCATGTGTGTTTCCTACACAGTATTACTGGGAGGATTGTAAGAACTATGAAAATTAAAATGCATGGTTCCTGGTTTATAACACAGGCTTATATATGTTACTCTCTTTTCACTAGTGTGAGGTGACACTAAAAATGTAGATTCCTTTCAGATCACAGAGGATTTTTAATGCTATCGAATAGTGTCTGTATTATTAATTGCTGTATCGTAGAGCAGGGCTTAAAATGTTTGTAATGAGTGACGATGAATACGTAAGCAAGGGAGGGTCACTGAAGGTATTTTTAAAAGTCTGCTGAAGATGCTGTAGACAGAGATCTTGCATTAGAAGTGTTACTGCTCTAGGTGAACTTTATGGAAAGAAACAATTGCAAAGCTAGAGAATAGGGACAGACACCACCAAGATGTGAAGCATGATTTATCAAGGAATACAAAAACGAAACTCAGCAGGACCCCCAACCTCTCATTATCCTATGGAGAGATGTGTTTGGCTGGAGCACAGTTATGAAGTGGAAAGTGCCAGGGAAGGCGGACCCTATTACATCCTGAGTCATGCTCCTATGAAGAATCTAGGGGAGGACCAAAGAGCGTTTGGCCTACACTGTAATAAAAGGAGCTTTCTGCTCAGAAGAAAAAAAAGCCAGCTTTGAGCTTTGAGAACTCACACAACAGTTGCCTAGGTTAGATTCTACAGAGCTAGAATGCTACTAGAGTACCTAAGGGAGAGTGAAAGCTCTAGCGGTTATACAGCAAATAGAGGGATTGTCTCCTCTATGTCATAATTTCTTCTTTGAAACTGTTATGGAGTTCTTGATGCTGCTGGGACTCAGAACTCAGTATTAAAAAGAAGACTTAGGTTTGTTTCTCCTTAGTAACTTTGTAATGAGTGTGTAAAAAACATTAACTACTGTGAGACACTGCTATTTACAGGAATTTCTTGATTCCTGTAATCTCAGGATTCTTGATTCCTGTAAACTCAGTAGTCTGAGCTTTAACAAAAGAAATAGGAAGAAGTTCTTAGGAAGCCTCTTTGTGAGGAAGGAGAAGACAAAGTGGGTGTTGAAAATAAATCTACAGGATAGATGATTATATTAAAGGATCGTATTTTTTAAAAAAGTTTATGTCCATGGTTAAGATAGAAATTGAGAACAGACAAATGTTGGATGGATGAATACACATTAAAGACGGACTTACCTAGGTCTGAGAGCTTAGAAATGTGAGGGATTTATAAACAGCAGTAATCTGGAGGAGAGAGGAATAGGATTATAGATAAGCTTTCTGATTCTGCCTCTTAGGTTTACCTTTCTTAAATTAGACTCTTTTCTCATTAGCTGCTACACTAATTTGGGGAAAACATATAAAATATGGGTTGAATACTAGTGGATTCCCTCTGCAGGTTGAATTGGTCTTAAATTTTGGGAGCTACTCTGCCAGTGAAAACCCAAGGATATTAGTCATATTTCTACATTTTGACATAATAGATTCAGGATAATCTTGGACATAATTTGTTTTTCTTGGCTAGCTAAAGCTAAGCAAAACCCAAATTTCTACTGTCAGACACATTTTCTCTTAATTATAAGTGCTTTTATGGAAAGTTAATTTGTGTGGGTTTAATTTATTTACATATATTTACATTTGACTCATTAAAATGTTCTTTCCAAGAGTTGTTTGCAACTGTTTGAGCATTTTAAGTCTTGTTGAAAAACGAAAATATGTCTTTTGCCAATTGAGAATAAATTTAGAAGCCCCAAAGTTTGGGTTGTAGCTTACTACCTTCTACTATGGAAAAATATTTTATGCTGAATAGTACGCAGCCACCAAATAAAAATAGCATTCCAAAGTAAGCAATAAATTCCTTCTCTCATAGCTGCACCCACATGAAACCTTCAGGAAATTGATAGATTGAAGGTGTAAACACCACCACCGCACAACAACTTGCAAAAAATAATGCAAAATGGGCATTGCATTTCATTTATATTTGTGAAAGTTCAGTCGTTCAACAAGCATTTATTAAATACCTACTTTGTACATAGTAGTTGCTCTAAAGTAACCAACATTTTATAAACCATTATCTTTGCTCTTATCTTATCAACTAAAAACCCATTAGACTCTGATACAAATCTATCCCCCTAACACTCCGGTGTTAGTTTTATACCTCTCATGGACTAATAGTAGTTGTCAACTGCTCCACCACTACTTATCACTAGGCACACAACTAAATGATATTAAATGCATATATATTTTATGACATTATATGTATCTTTCTATTCAAAGTTATACGGTCACTATTTGTGATAGATTTTATTATACCCATTTAACAGACCTAAGAAGCAGACTTTGAGAAATTCATTAACTTCTCCAAGGTCTGTTTCACTTGAAGGCTTAACTCATTATTATCTTCTTTCTTTTTCTTTTTTAAAAATTTTATTATTATTATTTTTGAGACCGAGTCTCATTCTGTCACCCAGGCTGGAGTGCAGTGGCATGATTTTGGCTCACTGCAACCTCCACCTCTGGGTTCAAGCAATTCTCCTGTCTCAGCCTCCTGAGTAGCTAGTGTTTAAATGAACTAGTGTCTCTTTAGGAGCAAGGCCCTGATGTCAGAGGATTATAAACAACAGTTTTTAATATCTGTTCTAGAAAACCTGTTTTCTTATAAGAAGAAAAAATGATAGGACAGTTCCAGTGAAAGATACAAAAACAATTCCTCAGTTACCGAACAGAGACTACAGGGTGCACGAAATCAAGCATTTAGAGGAAAAGATAAAGTTTAATTTCTTTGTTTGGAATATCTTGATAGACAGTCTTGTGTTACTGGGTGATTTTAGCCTTTACCCAAGAAGACTTTAGCTGACTGAATTCAATTAATCCTTTTTATTCTGGCCACTTGATAATGGTTAAGTAAGAAATCCAAATAATTAAGAGAGCTCTTTTTTTTTTTTTTAACCTAAACCGGCAGATAAACCACCTCATTGCCTTGATGAAAAGTGAATATTATGATCTGGGAAAAACAAAATCAATCCTGATAAATTCTTTATCTACATTTTTGACTGAAACTAGATTGAGCAGAAAAACTGATTGTTTTCACCCACACTCTTGACTTTTGAATCAAGGATGATTTAGGCTTTAGGAATTAGATCTCCAAACACAGAATTTGAAATGGGCCCTAGGGAATGAGAAGAAGCTGTCACTTTCCACTAGCATAAAATAATAGTGTTAGGCGACATCGTTCTTAAGAGACTCAAATAATTTTAGCTGCCCCAGAGGGTTTCAGTTCTTTGTAGTTTCATCTATTTATTTCTCAGTGATGATACTTATTGAAATAAATTCATGATCCTAAGTCAAAAGAATATCTGCAGTCTGTGGTTATGTTAATATTTCTTTGTTTTCACTGGAGTTTTTCATTATGTTTTAAATCTTAATATGTAATATTATAGAAGAAAAACAGATTACATGTCACTCTAAGCCTATGACTATTCCAAATGGAATTACTCTAACATTGCTGAGTTACTGGAAAGAAAGTGTTTTTAATAATAAAACAAACAGATAGCTGTCTGGTTAACATTTATCAGTGGTGCTGAGTCATTTTATCACTTGATCATTTTACTTTGTTTTTAAAAAAAGGAATGGTCAATTCAAAAGTACAAATTTTAGTAAAAGTAAAAATAAAGGTATCTCTTAAGAAATTAAGCCTTTAATTAACCTTGACTTAGCCAATCTTATTTATAAGCAGTAAGAAAACATAAATAAAACATAATTTTGTCATTACAGAAGAACAAATTGCTTACTGCAACAAATATTGATAAGGAAATGTTCCTTCACATTACAGTCAGAATAGGCATACTAATGTTGTGGTAACAAACAGCCTTCAATTTTAGTGGCTTTCAATAACATGGATTAACTTTTTGTTCACCTTGGCTTTCTACTGTGGTGCAGTGTTCACCCCAAGGGCTTGAGACAGTTAGCATGACTCACCCCATCTTGGCTGCTGGACCTATCTGCTCTCCCCCTGCTCTCGAGGGCTGTTGAGTCGGGGTAAAAATGGCTAAGCCACTGAGGCAAAAACAGAATGCAAAGTAAGGGCCTGCAGTTTATGAGGACATTGTGCTAACTGCTTTCATATCCCCTTTAGTCTCTGTGTAAGCAATAAGCTTGCTGCAATTGAGGTGCCTGAGAGGGGCAAAGACCCCTGCCCATATTTTCTCAGGAGCTGAGCCTTTGCTCTACCTCCTGATGGAAAACATAGTTAACAAGCCACCTTAAGGACACCATTGTTTGTTTGCACTGTGTATCTTTGAAAAACATGTATTAACTCTTAAACTGCTTTGTAAGCTATTATCACAAGCCCCCTTAAACTGCTTTGTGAGCTGTTATCACAAGCCCCTGATACCTATTTTTACGTGATTTCTGTTCCCTTTTCTGTTTGCCCCCTTTTCTGCTGAGCTAAAGTAAATGCTGAGCTAAAGTAAATGTAACAAGAAAAAAGGTATAAAAGCTGTCACCCACAGAAATAAAGCTGCTGTTTGACTACAGGTCACTCAGACCTCCAGACTCCACTTTCCTTTCTTCTTTCACTTCCATGCACTCTCTCCCTCAGCTTGAACAAGACATCTACGTTGGTGGTCTTGGGGACTCCCGCAGGTCGGTAGCCCCCTGGCAGACATGCCGGATCCCGACACTATGGGTAAGTGGGAAACTCTGTAATTGTAACCACTCAGGGATCTAGACTGGTAGAGTAATGACCTGCTTGAAAATTGCTGGTCCCCAGGCCAGAAAGAAAAAAGACAGTCTTGCACTGGTAATTAAATTTTTTTTTTTTTTTTTTTTTTTTTTGAGATCGAGTTTCGCTCGTTACCCAGCCTGGAGTGCAATGGAGCAATCTCAGCTCACCTAAACCTCCGCCTCCTGGGTTCAGGCAATTCTCCTGCCTCAGCCTCCTTAGCAGCTGGGATTACCGGCACGCACCACTATGCCCAGCTAATTTTTTTGTGTTTTTAGTAGAGATGGGGTTTCACCATGTTGACCAGGATGGTCTCGATCTCTTGACCTCATGATCCACCCACTTTATCCTCCCAAAGTGCTGGGATTACAGGCATGAGCCACCGCGCCCAGCCCTAAATTTTTGCCCTATAGTGACATGCATTGTTTCCATTCACAAGTCATTTGTGAAAACTCAGCATCCTTCTCTCTCTCCCTCTATACATTACTAAATAAACTAGAGGAGAAATCATGCAAATGATCTTGAAGAGAGAAGTTTGTAGATGCTGAAAAATGTAGACATTGAACTGATGACTAACACAAACCTAATGTACAATTTACCTAATATATGATTGAGAAATGATAATAAGTACTTTAATTGAGAAAGGGAAAGATTGGGAAGCACACAGACATTTTACTTTTCTGCTGAATAAACACCCAACTGATTAAAAATTTTAAGGTATCTTATTCTAGGGATGAAGGATGCTGCTTACTTTGGTCCTCAATCAATCCCAAGTTCAATATTCTTTCTAACTCTCAGCTCCATATTCTTGGGGTTTCCTTTTTCTCTGTTTTTTTCCTTGACCATATTCATAAGAGCAATTAAGAATAAACTTTTGTTGGTTACTGAGCAGTGTTCTCAGCCTAATTCCTGCCAGCAGAAGTGTACAAGCCCATAAAGAATAACTTTCTGTTATTTGCAACAGCATGGATGGAACCAGAGGTCATTATGTTAAGTGAAAAAAGCCAGGCACAGAGAGTCATTTCAGATTTTAAGCAGTTGCAGTCTCTTGTCATCCAAATCGATGGTTCTTTTAACCAGAATAACATATTCAGAAATGTATTTAGCTGTTTCTTTACTTGATTCCAGTCGGAAACATGTACCAATAGTCAAACTCATGGTCCTCTTTGTGATATGTCTTTACTTATCTTGTCAACTTTATTGCAGGTGTCTTGATCCTATGAGACTTTGGTGGGAGGAACACATTTCTAGGGCCCATTTTTCTAGAACGTCTAGGATTTCCCCAATACTACATTACTTTATTCAACCTGTTAATTTTTTTTTTTTCTTCAGAGAAATGTATCGAGTAGAGGTGAGGAACTAGGATGTTGAAAAGTAAAAAAAGGAGAGAAGGAGAGGAAGAGAGGAGGAAGAAAAAGAGGGAGAGAGAACAGGAATATTGCTTCATTCTAAAAATGGGTATTAATAATGGCTGATCAATATTTTGTGTATTTAAAATGAAGAACTCTTTAGATATTTATTGAGTTTACTTGTTCCGGATCTGAGTTGAAGTCCTGGATATCCTTATTAATTTTCTGTCTCGTTGAGTCTAAATCTCGTTATGGGTCTTATGTATCTGGGTATTAAGTTCTCTTATTGTTGCATTGATCCTTTTACCACTGTATCTTTGTTGCTTTGAAATCTATTTTATCAAATGTGAGAATTGCAACTCCTGCTTTTCATTTATTTATTCATTTTTGCTCTCCATTTGGTTGGTAAATTTTTCTCCAACACTTTGTTTTGAGTCTTTGTGTATCTTTGGATATACCATTAGGTTTTGGCTGTATCTTTTGATTGGGGGATTTAGTTGATTTAAATTTAGGGTTACTGCCATTTGATATTAACTGGCTATTTTATCCATTCATTGATGTAAATTCTTCTTTATGTTGATGCTCTTTACTTTTTGGTATATTTTTAGAAAGGCTCATACTGATTGTTCCTTTCTATGTATAATGCTTCTTTCAGAAGTTCTTGTAAAGCAGGCCTGGTGGTAATAAAATCTCTGAGTACTTGCTTGTTCATAAAAGATTTTATTTTTCCTTCAATTGTGAAGCTTAGTTTGGCAGGATATGAGATTCTGGGCTGAAAGTTCTTTAAGTATGTTGAATATTGGCCCCCACTCTCTTCTGGCTTGCAGGGTTTCCGCTGAGAGATCTGCTGTAAGTCTAACAGGCTTCCCTTTATGGGTAACCTGGCCTTTCTCTCTGGCTGCCCTTAGTATTTTCTCCTTCATTTCGATCCTGGTGAATCTAACGATTATGTGCCTTGGGGTTGCTCTTCTTGAGGAATATCTTTGTGGTGTTCTCTGTATTACCTGGGGTTGAATAGTGTCCTGCTTTGCTAGATTGGGAAAATTTTCCTGGATAGTATCCTGAAAAGTATTTTCCAGCTTGGATTCATTGTCTCCATCACATTCAGGTACACCAATCAAACGTTGATTGGGTCTTTTCACATAGTCCCATATTTCTTGGAGACTTTGCTCATTCCTTTTCATCCTTTTTTCTCTATTCTTGTCTTGTCATTTTATTTCATTAAGTTGGTCTTCGACCTCTGATATCCTTTCTTCTGCTTGATCCATTCTGCTATTTAAACTTGTGCATATTTCACTAAGTTCTTGTGTTGTATTTTTCAACTCCGTTAGTTCACTTATATTCCTCTCTATATTGTCTATTCTTTTCAGCATTTCGTCAAACCTTTTTTCAAAGTTCTTAGTTTCTTTACATTGGGTTAGAACACGTTCTTTTAATTCCCAGAAGTTTCTTATCATCCACCTTCTGAAGCCTACTTCAGATAATGGAACACAGTCCTTTTCCACCAGGGCTTGTTCCATTGCTGACGAGGAACTGCAATTCCCTGTAGAGGGAGAGGGGTTCTGATTTTGGGTATGCTTTGCCTTCTTAGGCTGTTTTTTTCCCTTTATTAGAAATTTACCCATCTGTCATCTTTACAATTACCGCCTTTCTAGTTAGGTTTCTGAGTCGATGTCCAATTTATTGATTCCCAGTGCTGGGATTCAAGCAACCCACTGCCCCGGCCAAAATAGCAGCAATAAGACTGATGGTGCTCTTCTGCCTGGGAATCTCTGGTCTGGCTTCCTTCTTGAGTCCGTAACAAGCAGCTCTGCCTTCCTGGAGCTCCAAACACCGGTCAGTAAGGGAACCAGTCCCATTTATTCTGCATGAAGACCTGCCTAGCCAAGACGCCGGCAAAACCGCTGCACTGGCCACAAGAGTCACGCTGGCAACCGGTGGGGCTCCTCCACTAGAAATCTGCTGGTCTGTGAGCGACGAAAATTCATCTGAAAGTGTGGTGTCCTCTCGTTCTCTGAGCTTTCACTGGGAGCTACAATCCTGAGCTGTTAGTGATCAGCCATCTTGGATCTCAACCTGTTAATTCACTCAGAGAGTTAAAAATTTTTTAATCATTTTATTTTAAGACATAGTCTCACTCTGTCACCCAGGCTGGAGTGCAGTGGTGCAATCTCGGCTCACTGCAACCTCCACCTCCCTTGTTCAAGCAATTTTCCTGCCTCAGCCTGCCAAGCAACTGGAATTACAGTCACCAGCCACCATGCCCAGGTAATTTTTGTGTTTTAAAGTAGAAATGGGGATTCATTATGATGGCCAGGCTGGTCTCAAACTCTTGACCTCAGGTGATCTGCCCACCTCAGCCTCCCAAAGTGCCGACTTTAAAAAAAAATGACTGTGATGATGAGGCTCTTGGTTTAATCCTTGACACAGTGAGATTTGACTGGCTTTTGTCATTCAACACATTTTATAAATTTTTATTTGCTCTTTAAAAGATTTCTTTTACAGTTGTTCTTTTTTACTTTTCTTTTACAGTTATTTTCAGAGCTGCAAATTCTCAAATTTTGGAACTTTCTTATTCCTTTTCTTTCCCTTTTGCAAACTGGCCAAGTTTTGAAAATTGTTCTTACAATAGTCTGCCCAAAGCTGCCGATGACAGTCACCACATACTAATATTCCATTTTTCCTATAAAGCTAAAATTTCACTGGGTTTATTATCTGCTTTTCAAGTCACCACAGGTGATATTTTTACCAATGCTATACTTTTGTATGGTATGAACTCAATGTACTGCTCTTCAATACCACCCTTTCCTTTTCACATACCAACCAGTCAAAACCAATGCCATACATTTTAGGTTTTGTTAGAATGGTGGTGTATTTCTAGAGAACGTTATTTTATCATTAAGGAAGACAAGTCTTGTTCTGCTGTAAGAATTAAATTCCAAATTTTAATGCTTTAAACAACAAAGAATTCTCTCCCCCATATTACATACTCATCATGAGTTATATGGGGATCTTGGGGTATTTTCTGATTAGGTGAAAGAGTCCACCTCAAACATTGTTGTTGATCTCTGTGTTAACTGAGGGATATAAAAAGGGAACTCTGGAGGGCTACTAGAATTTAAATGCTCAGTCCAGGAGGAGCTTTCACTCATTGGCCAGAATAAGAAAATATCTGATCAGAAAGGAAAATTTTACCATCTGCTCTGATAAATGGAGAACAGAAATATTTGGGGAGCTTCTGGATGACATTCACACCCTCTGCTCTCATATAACCAATCTCTCAGCAAGTCCTTTTGGATTTGGATTTTTAAAATATCAAGAATTTTACTTTTTAAATCATGGCTACCACTATCATTCTGTTTCTATTTTAATAGGTTTCTGACCTTCCCTTCAAAGCATTGTTCTATAATTTCCCTGGCTAAAGAAAATCTCTTCAATTTAACTGGATAAACTTTGAGTGCTTCTTAGATTCAAGGCATTACTCTATTCACTAGAAGAAAGATTGACGTTAGAGAAATGAGAAGTCAAGGAACAAAACTGAAGAAAACGAAGGCCGTAACTTCTAAGATTTTATAATACTAAGTAGAAAGTGTAAGGTTTGGAAGAAGAAACTTATAAAATCTAAAGGAACATTTGGAGTCATTTATTAGGTATGTAATTCATGGTTGTGAAGGAATTCAGAGTTTAAAGAGACCTTTTATTATTTTGGTGATCTTTCTTATTAAATAGGTGGAGAACATAAGGTTTAAAAGATTAAACTATCATAAATTAGATGGGTTCTGTGTGTTATTTGCTGGCACAGAGGTAGCATGCTAGTCGGGAAGAGGAGAATGTAAGGTCAATGAAAGACCTGAATTGGAGGAAAGAACACAGATTATAATTTTGGTATAAGATGCACTGCAAGGGGTAAGGACGGGGACAAGCTTGAATCAGACTAGAGGCAACATACAGGGAAGTTAAATGTGGTAGGAAAGGTATGCCATCAGAAGATGTATTTAGCTACTGTATCCTTACAGGCAGGTGAGTGTTATTATTACATCATAGTTAATCCACAAGAGCATGGTCTTAGAGAACTAGGGGCATGGGTACTATTTGTGGTCTGCTGGTGACTTAGAGTCAGGACAGGGTAGGAGCTAAGCACAGATTTAGAACTTGAGCTAAGTCTGTTAGAAAGACCGTTAAACGAAGTAATCAGTCACAGTAGAAACCAAGCTTAGCATGAAAAGATACGCAGTCCCCTCTGCCTGTTGTTTTCAAGGATACATAAGCAGTAGCTACCTATGTCATAATTGAGTTAAAGGACAGGTAGGTTCGAGTCTGTAAGTTGAAGCAAGAACTTGAAGAATTTAAGAGGACAGTGACTGACACAGTGCTTTGTCCCAGATTATATAAAGTATGGATGAGATCAAAGGAAATGTCTTGATTTTGTGACTATAATTTAGCTTGGGCAAATTCCACTGTACCATGCTCTTCAAAGGTGTTTAAAAGAGAGAGAACAAAAGCAAAGCAAAACAGAAATTCTTAATTTGCTTAACTTTTTCATAATGTTTTCAAGTCACCCTAAATATGAGGAAATGGAGTCCCTATGGGTTCCAATGTTTTGCCCAGGCAGGTCACATCACACGGAAGATGATATGCCTGACTCCCCTGCCTGCCAAGATAGCACATTCACCCACTGTGCTGCCTATCCCAATTTTAATTAAATGCACATATGTTCTTGTTTTGCTTTTGTTCTTGCTGTCTAAACTCATCATTCCCATGTTTTGACCCTATTTATTACTCCAAAATGTCCTCAGAATGGCGTAACTCTAAAATATTCTGTTATAGACTTTGAACTAAAAAATATGGGTGTTTGAATTCATACCCACTTAGGCAAAATATTCGCTACTTCTGATGCATTTTTCTCAAAGAGAGATAATGCTACTGATATGTCATAAGAGTACCACAGAGGGAAGGGGGATTTACTGTTTAGGGGAGAATGGTATCAGGATAATACTCTGCTTTCTTTTTCCACATCTTACTCCATTAATGGAGAAACAAGAGTAAGTTTTCTCTCTCTCTGTTGATTGGAGAAAGAATATTTAATTTTCAAAATTAGCTGCTTCTGCTTTTTTCTTTCTTCATTTGATTTGACGTGCTCCTTACATGCAGATTTTCATCTGTTTACCGGCAAGTCAAAAGAAAGTCCAGTGCGTATCTCTGTAGTAAAGAGATGTGGATAACAAGGGGGAAAGGAAGTTGATACAGTACTGTGACCTGGTGGGTAACATGTGTCCAGAGAAAAAAAGAAAAAGGCCATATTGTTCTTGGGCGCAGACTGGATGCTAAGATCTTACCCTGCCCTCCTCTGCAAATTTGATATTTTGATGATATTTGCTTTTTATACCTTAAAAGATCCAGAATATAAGAGACACAGGGCTGTCGAATACTAAAACACACTAACCCCAAGGGTTTGCTTTTAAGAAAAGACAAACTTTTTGCAAAATATGTAACATAAAACTTTCTATGAAGTTAGTGTTCAATATTTACATACCGTTTTATTACACATATATGTTTGATGTTTGTGCATAACTTATTTTTATATATGTGTATAACGTATATATAATTTGTGTGTAACTTCTCCACCAATGTTAATGCTATTTGCTTTTTTAAGAAATTGCAGAGAGAAGGCAGAGATAGCATATTAAACCTTGGTCAGTTTATTATCTGTGATGTAAATTTCTGTTTAGACATTATTTCTAACACGTTTACCTTTTCTTCTGTAAGTTAAGTAGGGCTGGTCATGGCTGCCTCAGAGTTAGTGTGAGTTAAAACTAGTTGGTAATCCAGAAAAATATTGATTCAGGTATTCTATAAATGATACCTTGTTATGATTCTTAAATTCCGAATTGTATTAAGAATTTGGGTTGCAAATTAAAGAAACTAAAGCTAGCTACCAAAAAAAAAAAAAAAATTTTTAGAAGCCAATTGAATATATCATTAAGTTCAAGAAAACATTGGAAAACCAAGCCTCAGAAAGGTAGTTACCCTGGGAACAACTGAAGAAATAAATTTTTATTTCAAGCTCTGTCATAGTGTAACCCACTATTTCCAAGCAGTCAGCCTAGAAGGTCAAATTCTCTTTTTTGAATCTTATTATCGCAACTTGGGTTATGTATCAGGTATGAGGCAGCTGGACTCTGTGGCTAATAAGTTAGGCAGATACATCAAAAGTTGTTTTCCATATGTCTTTAAAAAGGAAGGAATTATTTGAAAATACTATAAGAAGATAATTAAGGAGAATATTAAATGGATTCCTTATGTTGCTCAACTTGCCACGTATGAAGATCACAGTGTCAGATTCCTCTTAATGCTTAGGTTGAAGAAAAACCTTATTTTTTCTGATTAAATGTACTACTTTTCAAGCAGAAAATGTGCCCTACATATCAGATCTTAACTCTCTCTGCCTTTGTTTCTCCAAAGCTCAGACTGAAATCTTATTCCCTCATTTTCTTCTATCCCTCTTCAATCAGAATTTTTGAAAATTCCATACCACTTTTGTTTCTTAATTCTTTTTTATTTCTAATAATAAATGATTTAACTATATTTCCCTCCTTGTTTAAGGTGTCTCAAATGTATTTTGGAGTGGATATTCTTTAAATGAATAAAGATCATTCAAATAACAAAATTTTGAGAAACTAAGATTATACTTCAGATTTATAGATATGCTAAGTTAACCAGTTATATTTATTTATCCTTATTTCTTTATAACCAATGAAAAGACAGCCAAACTTGAACATCAATCCTACCTTCATAGCACATTGGTAATAAAGAACTCATGTTCTTATAGGCCCGAATAGCAGTGTATTTCCTCTATTTGCCAGTCTTCACGGTAGTCCCTTATATTCTTTTTAAGATAATTGATCTAGCTATTGAATCTCAGGTGTTATTCTCTGGTTGGTAATGGGGATTGATTTAGTATTTGGTCAAGAGAATGGACTATGCAGTTTGTCTGACTTAAATTCAACTCCTGGCTGGTAGCTATGTCATTATGGGAAAGTCATCTAAATTTCAGTTTATGTATCTGGAAATATGGGATGCTAACACCCACTCAATCAGGTTGTCATACAGATTAAAATAAAATATCTTATAAAAGCTCATAGCAGGGCATAAAGCAGGAGCTAAGTAATTGAAAGTCATCATTATTACTACTATGGTGGTGATTTAACCACCTTTTCTGTAGGTTATTGAATTTCCAGTTATTTTGGTGATTTCTAAGGCTTTAATGGTCTTGCTATCAATCCTTATTGGTTCATTTAACTCTTTGTTTTGTTGTACTGCTTTTTACTGCTTTCTTTTTGATTGCTTAGAATCCCATGCTGTATGTTCTCATACTTTTCATTTCATTATAAGTTACATATATTTAGCACATGTGTTTAGAATATGTATCATGCATGTTTTTCTCAGACAAATGTAAGCTCCACAAGGAAAGAGACCATGTCAGTTGTTTTCTCTGCATCATCACCCATGTATAGCATAGTGCCTGCAGCACAGTAGGGATTCAACACATTTTTATTGATGTCAATCATATTTCTCTGTCATTTTTTAAATCTGAACTTTGCACATTGCTTGCCTTGCCTTACCTTGGATGATCTTTATAGATTTTGCTTCTTTAAGCCTAATGTTTTTGTCCTCTTTTCTTTTTCTTTTTCTTTTGTTTTTGAGGCGGAGTTTGGCTCTTGTCACCCAGGGAGGAGTGCAATGGCACAATCTCAGCTCATGGCAACCTTCGCCTCCCAGGTTCAAGTGATTCTCCTATCTCAGACTCTGAGTAGCTGGGATTACAGGCATGTACCACCATGTGTGGTTGATTTCATATTTTTAGTAGAGATGGGGTTTCTCCATGTTGGTCAGGCTGGTCTTGAACTCCTGACCACAGGTCATCCCCACCTTAGCCTCCTACAAGCATAAGCCACCGTGCTTGGCCTGTTTTCCTACTCTCTTTGTGTGCTGTAATTGCATTCCTGTGTTCTGAAATTCTTGGTCCTTATTATAAATTCTTGTGGAAGCAGTCCCACAGGAAACTCTGTCATTTGAGTGGGAAAATACTAAATTTTTACAGTGCCGTTAGGATGGGAGTCATCCCCCTCAAAACAAGCCAACAAACAAAACCATTTATTTTGGATGCCCACTCTTCTGTCGTTTTAACTTTTTTCAAAGCAGCAGCCCCAAAGAAAGAACATTGAAGGCTGAGTCAGAACTGCTGTCTCAGCACTTTCATTTATAACCCTTTGCTGTCCACCATATGAATTTACAGTGGCACATTATCATCTTAACTGCCTTTTAATGGTAATGATGATGTCCTGGAAATTGAGAAAAAAGACGTTGTCTGTTAATTCCTAGCAGATTATAGGCCCAATAACTACTGTTATTAGTTCCAGGATGATTGCCAATAATGCAGCATCACTTAAATTCCATTATATGCAATCTTAAGGGCTTTAAAAATCATGTAAGTTTCCTAAACCATTATCTTTAACTTAGACCAGGACTAAGATGATGATAAGCACAACTGGGGTTCAGTCATTAGATATCTAAATTGGGAAATTAATATCTTTTTAGTAAAATATCCTTCTAGAAAATAAGTTAAAAAGGCTTTCTAAGGGTTAATAAGTGGTAGGAAAATAAATGCTACTCCACTAGTTCGAAAGCCATTTCTACATGAGCAAGACTGACGGAGCCTTCAGCATGCTGTCTAATGACCTTACATTAAACTTTGGAAGCCACATGGTTACTCTTATATACAGAATAGAGAAATTTCTGTCCAGTCTAGGATTGTATCAAGATTAGTTCATATAAAGCATCAGTGTGAATGCAAGTGTTGCTCATGATGTCAACCAGCATCTTCTGGTTATTCTAATGGGAGACTTTTAATTCTGTTTCCGCTGAGGACACCTACCCATATATGTATGAAATGAAGTCATTAACTATCCAGAGGGGGAAATATCTGAAAATTAAAAATTCAGGTTTCCTATAATAGCTTATAGGATTTTTTGATGTATAAAACTGGTAGTGTGGTATACTGAAAAAAATATGATTTTGAAAATAGATACATCTATTTAGACATTTTCTAGATGTAAGGCCTTGGGCACATCAACCTCTCTAAGTATAATATCTTGCCATATTTTTAGGAGTAATAAGGTGGTTTATGCAAAGATTTTCAGAGCTTGAAAATGCAGAACAAGAAATAAAATCAAGAGAAAAAAGGAAAAGGCGTATGCAGGTGAGGGCTTAGAAGCAAGCTTTGCAGAGACTTTGGGAGTTCTGTTGTGTAGGAGCAATAGTAGGGTAAAAAAATTAATCAGTGACAAAAAGGACATTTTAAAGAAGTGTCATTATGGGTTGTAAGCTCCCTTCGTTGTACTTTGAAAAATGCAGCTAAAGATCTTAAATTGTTTGGAATTTCTTTTATTTCTTAACTATGTTTCTTGAGTGAGATATTGCTTTTGAGGCTGGATTGTTGAGATCAATATAAATTCTTACATCATCATAACTGCTTCTCTCTCCCCTGTCCCATATATTGGTTGGTTTCAACAGATTGCACAGGAAACAGCCATGGTAGACAGACACGTGTTTGATTTCATAAGATCTCAGTATAAAGTGCTTAATCTCACTTTCTCACTTAACGCTTAAAAATGTTATTGAATCTCCTGATTTTTATTGTCTATTCTATAAATTATGAATAATAGTACCTCATTCAGTTGTTATAATGATCAGGTAAACTCATGCATAAAAACATACAGCACGGAAACAAAATTTTATATCATTTGAAAATATTGGTGGTGTTAAGTTCAATCCAGAAAGAAGGCACCAGAGGAATAGACTTTTCAACTCTTCCTTGCTGTTATTGGGGCATGGTAGGGGGTCGGTTTGCTATTCCAGAGAATAATTTAGAAGGGACTCTCTTTTCCCACCTTGTGTTTCTATTCTGTTATTTGTCTCTCTTGCTTTATAAAACTTATTATTTTTATTGTACTTTAGATTCTGGAGTACATGTGCAGATCATGCAAGATTGTTGCATAGGTACATTCATGGCCAGTGGTTTGTTGCCACCATACCCCCATCACCTATACCTGAGATTTCTCCCCACATTATCCCTCCCCCTCCCTCCCTCCCACTATCCCTCCTGTAGGCCCCCCGCAATGGACCCCACTGTGTGATGCTCCCCTCTTTGTGTCCAAGTGTTCTCATTGTTCAACACCCGCCTATGAGTGAGAACTTATGGTGTTTGATTTTCTGTTCTTACGTCAGGTTGCCGCGAATGATGGTTTCCAGGTTCATCTATGTCCCTACAACTTCTTATTACATTTTTAAGTATTTATTGTTAGTCCCTCTCCTCCTTAGGGAGAGGAGGCATAAAGAATGTACTAAAAATGAAAGTAAGGGTAGGTGTGGTAGCTCATGCCTATAATCCCAATACTTTGGGAAGCTGAGACAGGTGGATGACCTGAGGTAAGAAGTTCAAGACCAGCCTGGCCAACATTTTGAAACCTCGTCTCTTCTTAAAATATATATATATATAAATAGCTGGGTGTGGGGGTGGGGTGGGGTGGCAACTGTAATCCCAGCTTCTCGGGAAGCTGAGGCAGGAGAATCACTTGAATCCAGGAGGCGGAGGCTGCGGTGAGCTGAGATCACACCGTTGTACTCCAGTCAGGGCAACAAGAGTGAGACTCTATCTCAAAAAAGAAAGAAACTAACAACACAGCCACACTTTGATAATTTTGCTCGGTTCCAGAACAATATATTCTCCTTTTGTCAATCTGCATCTATTTTATATGTATTCAGAGTTATGTGGCGTATGCTACAAAATCAGAGCTGTTTTCTTCATTGATTCTGTTTATAACAGCATAGCCTATTTAAAGTATGTGAACATAGACATTTATTAAAAATGACTAGTAATTATAATATAGTGGCCATATGAATATAATATAAAACATGTCTGAGGGTTGCTAAAGATAAATATTAAGAAATTCAATTGTAAGACTCTGCTGACCCCAGTACTCTACTCTGAACTGAGAATTGTAAAGCCAGCTCTACAAAGTACGCATTATCTATCATTGGGCCTAGCCTCAGGCAGAGTGCTGATTTAACCTGAGCCTACACTTCCTTATCTATTAACTAAATGATATCATAATCTACTATAGATGTCACTAATTGAAAAGACAAACACATGATTGCCATATTTGGGGAAAGCGGAGGAAACAAATAGAGAAGAACCAAGATATGTAATCTGAAACCAGCACTAAAAAAGTAACAGACTAAGAATAACATAAGCAGGGTCCAGAGGTGATTGAGATGCATTTACGATGTTGTGATCAGGTGGTACAGTCTAGAAAAAATTCCAAGGGACAAGGTTTTGATGGCAGCTTGGACTATTTGAAGCCTTGACTTGGTTAAATTTATGAGTGCCCCTTTGACCACAAATATGAGTCTGATTTTCAATCCACAGTCTAATAAATTAATTTTTTATACTAACTTTACAAGTTCTGTTAGTCTGAAAAAGAAAAAACTAGCCCAGGCATGGTGGCTCACGCCTGTAATCCCAGCACTTTGGGAGGCAGAGGTGTGTTGATCATGAGGTCAGGAGTTTGACACCAGCCTGACCAACATGATGAAGCCCTGTCTCTACTAAAAATCAAAAATTAGCTCGGTTTGGTGGCACGTACCTGTAATCCCAGCTACTCAGGAGGCTGAGGCAGGAGAATCACTCGAACCCAAGAGGTGGAGGCTGCAGTGAGCCAAGATTACACCACTGTACTTCAGCCTGGGCAACAGAGTGAGACTCTCTCTCAAAAATAAAAAGATAAACGAATTGATATTTCTAATCAGCAAGGTAGTTTGATGACAACAAACAGTGAATCTGAATGAATGGTATCAGGAACAGTTAAATGATTACCGAAAATAAAAGTTCCACAGGTCAGAGTTGTTGCTTTAGTTGTTTCTTGACTCTGAAGGAAAAATTTACCTTCGGAGATAGCCTCCGAGAGTGAGTGATTATCAATGTGGCTGCACCAATTTAAATGTAAATCTCATTCAAAAACATCCTTACAGAAACATACAGAATAATCCCAGACAAGGTGACATATAAATTAACCATTGGTTCGAAAGTATGTCAATCTCATATCTATATTACATATGCAATATGTAATCTCTAACGTACAATATATCACATTACAATGCATCAGTCTCACTTTTACATCTATCTGTTCATATCTATCTACTTACATATTGTCAGTCAACCAATCTCATAAGACATAACTAATTGGGTGCCAATCATAATATTACGACACAGTCTTGAAGACATACACTGGAATGTTGAAATCTTGGAAGATCAAAATCTCTCAAGTTTAAAATCCCTAATATTTAAAATCCTAAAATAACAATTTCCAGAGCCAGGATTCGGACCCAAGTGCTCCTGTGACCGTGTGCCTAACCACTAGCCAGCTCGTTTGACACCTTCATCCTCCTCCACTGCCTTCTCCCTACCTGTCTGCCCACCCCTTGCCCGATCTTTCCTTTTCATGGTCAGAGAAAGACCCTGTTGCCTCACTCTAAAATCATCTCCCAAATCAATGAAGCTAAATTTCTTCCACTGGGGATGAAACCACCTTTTAATGACCTTTCTTCATTCTTTGCAAACTCTTACTGATACCCATTATTCACTTCTTGGCTGACCCTTGCTATTCCATGCTTTGATCAGACACACCCAACTCTTAATGTTCTGTTTTCTTCTCTCTGAATTCCTGAAAGGAATATTTACAAATAAAAAGTCTGAACAGAAAAAAAAATTACAATTTCCAGAAATTAAGATTCCAAGTGTTGAAATTCTGAAAGCCAAACACTGGAGAAGAGATTAGTGCGCTTTTGGTTGGATAAACATAGTTGCATCATTTTAGTTGTATCAGGCCGGTCGGAACTATTACCTTGCTACTGTCTTATATTTGGAAATTAAATATGTTTTAAGGAGATCCATAGGGGTGCCAGGTTGACAAAAGGTGAACCTGTGGCCTTAATTTTAGATGTCAGTTTGACTGGATTGAAGAATACATAGAAACCTGGTAAAGCATTATTTTAGATATATCTGTGAGAGTGTTTCCAGAGATTCATGTGTGTGAGTTGTCTAGGTGGGGAAGATCTGCCCTCAATGTTGGCAGGCACCATCCAGTCAGACAGGTGCCTGGAGAAAATAAATATAGACGATGAGTTGGTCTCTCTGAGAAATGAGAGAGATTTGCCTTCTGCTGACTTGGATATCAGAACTCTAGGCTCACCAGCCTTTGGACTCCAGAACTTAACACAAGTGGCCCTCTGGTTCCTGAGGCATTCAGTCTTAGAGTGAGAATTACACCTTTCACTTCACTGGCTCTTAGGTCATTGAGCTGGGACTGAGCCACGCAACCAGCTGCATCCCAGGTGATCCAGCTAGCAGGTGGCCTGTCATGGAACTTCTTAGCTTCCCAAATCACATGAGCCAATTCCCCTAATAAATCACCTTATGTATCATTTTACATATCCTATTGTTTCAGTTTTTCTGAATGATCCTGACCTACACAGATTTGATACTGAGGAAGCCAAATATCATTTCTTCTTCTGTATTCCCTACAATAGGGAATCTATTCCTACAGTGGAAACTCTTTCCTCAATAAAAAGGCTATGATGTTGTTTATGATGGCTACTTAGATAAATTTTAAAAGCTAACTATTATTGGTGCGGCAAAAGCAGGAAATTGCTTAACTGAAATCCCTGAGCAACAATCAGACTTTCAATAGGACATCGTATACTTGCAAAATTTGGAGACCACAACCACTCTCCAATTACAAATGCAGTGAGTGTTTCAAAGATCTCAGAAGCGAAAATGTAGGTGAAAAACAAACAAAAAAAACTTCCCTGCCGAACTGTTGAGTTATGCACAACTTCTGCCCCTTCACACATCGCACCAATTTGCTATGCTATATATTTCATCTTCATATTAGTTCTGAACCTGGAGTTATAGATGATGTAAAGACTTTTAGAGTTCTAACTTGTTTTATGGATTTTTTTTTTTTTTTGCAAACTTGGTTGCACAAAAGTGCATTTTCATGGTACTGACGTTGTGGGTAAGCATTGTATGTCTACATAAAGGTGTTGAATCTTTCTCAGTAAATTAAGAGATGTCCTTGTAGTGCATCTTCATTTGTGAAAGATAAAGCTTCTTGAGATCTTAGCTCTTTGGGTGACTGCATAGGAGGTGGTGACCCGTTGTGGTTTTTCATTGATCCCATCAGAAAAATTGGATTGTATTTCACAGTATTTCAGATGACCAAATATATAAAGCTGAGTGTACACGATCACCAACTGTAGTGATATGCATTTACACATACTACTTTTTGGCCTGTTTCTCTGTAAGTATAGTTTGTCTCCTCACAACTGCTATAATCACATGACTGTTGTTAGTATACCTGAGTGCTTATGCTTACAAAAAATATTATCACCTATTTTATTGTTTAAAGTGGCCTATGATGTATTCTGTCATGTTTTTTTTCTGTTTCCCAAATAAAATTTTTAGAAATGTAATTAAATGTATTTCTTTACATATATGATCCATTTTATTTTTTTCTTATGGTTTAATCAGTACATAAAACTGTACATATTTATGGGGTGTGTGTGATAGTTGGATACACATTACATGTATCCATGTAAACTTTTCCATTCTAACTATATGTTGTACCCATTAACCAACCTCTCTTCATTTTACACCACTACTTTTTCTAGCTTTTGGTAACCATCATTCTATACCCTACCTGCAAGAAATCAACTTTTTAATCTTCCACATGAGTGAGAACATGTGACATTTGACTTTCTGTGTCAGGCTTTACACAAGTGTCTTTTAAATAAGGTTTTAAAATTATTTTTTCCAGAATCATATTTTGGGGACTATTGTCTTTCAAGATTGTGTTTTGGGGGATTTTAGACTTTAGGAATTTTGATCTTTTGGAATTTCAACATTTGGCATTATGGCTTTCAAGACTGTCTTTTAGAATTATTACCCAAACCTATTCACAAACACATATATACATACATCAAATATTAAATGTATATTTGTGTATAAAATAATGTATAGTGTGTTTTTGTATTACTTTTTTATTTCTTTGACTAGTAATTGGTGAAATATGTAACCAAGTATATGGTTCTCATTAGATTCTGTTTTTGTGTTGTTTTGTGAGAAGGCAATCCTCTAATTTTTTTTTTCCAATACCTCCATGCTCCACATTGAAATGATTTCCCCCCACTTTATATCAAGGTTTAAATTTAGACATTATATCATAATGGGCCATGGACTTAAATCTGTTTTCAAAACCTGGCTTTAACCAGTGCTGTCCTGAAGCTGATTTGTCCTGGCTTGGATAAGGAGAGTATATGCATCATTTCCTGTGTTCAGAGACTTCATACTTGTTGGCTGGAAACTGGCCTTCATGGGAGTACTTATAACATAGCAACTGACAAATTCTATAAAGCAGGGTTTTAGTTTCTGGTTTTGGTGGTTGTTGCTGTTGTTTTGTATTTTTGCCCTCAAGGGAGCCAGATGTTAAGTATTGGCCAGCATACCACTGGCCTTAATGTTTATAAATGATGTAATCTTGGGCATGTAACCATTCTATTACCTGTTTTGTTTTGTTTTTTTTTTTGCATTGGAAATGATGAAAATTACAATTCTTTCTTCTTCCTTCTCTCCCTTTCTTTTTCTAGTGAGAGAACATATATTAAACATATTACAGTACCTTGTATTAAAAATGCTTAATAAATGCTTTCTTCAATTAATTGCAGAGAATTCTCAGTTTGTGTATTTAGTTATTAAAAGTTAACACTAAGACTTCATCATTCTATGTTCCTTTCATTTCTGTAGTCTGCCTCTAATTTCCTGCCTCCTAGACTCGTGCAATGCTGGAACTTGAAGATATTCTGTTTTTATCAATAGAATCTTTCTACATTACCACAATACAAATATTAAGATTCATATGTTAATTTACATGTATTTTTTACTATCATTTGATTTCTCATTTAAGTCTTACCTCTTTTCTTAATAATAATCTTTATAATAAAAAGACACATTTAGTTTTTATGACACTTTAATTTCTTTAAATCTGGAGTACTTTCTCAGACTTTCCTTAATTTTTATGACTCTATTGATTTTGAAGATTACAGGCCATCTGTATTATAAAATATGCCATAATTTTGATTTGTGCAGTATCCTTATAAACTAGATTTAAATTCTGTATTTTTGACAAGAATATCAAACAAGTAATGCCATATTCTTCTCATGCCATCAAGTGAAACATATTTTTTTATGTATCTCATTATGAGTAATATTCATTTTGATTACCAGATTAAGGTGGCATATGACAGATTTTTCCACTGTAAATTTACTTGTGTGCCCTTTGTAATTATTATCTTTTTATCTTTCATTTAAAGTTTGGGATACATGTGCAGGTATGTTACAATATATAGGTAAATTCATGTCATAGGGGTTTGTTGTACAGATGATTTTGTTATCCAGGTATTGAGCCTTGTACTCAGTAGTTAATTTCCCTTATCCTCTCCCTCATCCCACCCTCTACCCTAAGGTAGGTCCCAGTGTCTGTTTTTCCCCTCTATGTGCCCAGATACTCTCATCATTGAGCTCCCACTTGTAAGTGAGAAGATGTGGTACTTGCTTTTCTCTTCCTGCATTAATTTGCTCAGGATAATGGCTTCCAACTTCATCCATGTTCCTGCAAAATACATGATCCCATTCTTTTTTATGGCTGCATAGTATTCCGTGATATATATGTACCACATTTTCTTTATCCAGTCTGTCACTGGCAGGCATTTAGGTTAATCCCATGGCTTTCCTTTTGTAAATAATGCTGCAATGAATGTATGTGTGCATGTGCTTTTATGACAGAATTATTTACATTCCCTTGGGTATATGCCCAGTAATGAGATTGCTGGGTTCACTGGTAGTTCTGTTTCTAGCTCTTTGAGGCACTGCCACACTTGTTTCTGCAATGATTGAATTAATTCACAATCCCCTTGACATATAAGTATGTCAAGTATGTATAAGTGTTCCTTTTTCTCCGCAACCTCACCAGAATCTGTTATTTTTTGATATTTTAATAATAGCCATTCTGACTGGTGTGAGATTGGATCTTACTGTGGTTTTGATTTGCATTTTTCTAAGAATTGATGATGTTGAGGGTTTTTAAAAAAAATATATGCTTGTTGGCTACATGTATGTTTTCTTTTGAAAATTGTATGTTTTGTCCCTTGCCCACTTTTTAATGATTTTTTTCTAGACCTTTGTTGGATACATAGTTTTCTTTCTCTCCCATTCTTTAGGTTGTCTGTTGATAGTTCATTTTGCTGTACAGAAGCTCTTTAGTTTAGTTAGACCCTATTTGTCAATTTTTGCTTTTGTTGCAATTGCTTTTGGTATTTTGGCCTGAAATCTTTGCCAGGGCCTATGTCTAGAATGGTCTTGCCTAAGTTGTCTTCAAGGGTTTTGATAGTTTGGGTTTTACATTTGAGCCTTTAATCTATGTGAGTTTATTTTTGTATATGGTGTAAGAAAAAGATTCAATTTCAATCTTTGGCATGTGGCTAGCCAGTTAGCCCATGTTTATGGAATAGGGAGGCCTTTCTTCATAGCTTGTTTTTGTCTCTACTTGGTAGTTATTAAGCATTTTGTGTAGAACTACTTCAAAGCTTTGTAAAATTCTGGTCCTCATCATAATTTTAATATATCCATTTACGTTTTTATATCACTATTATCTCATAGGATACAAGTTTATTCAGGGGTTTATAATCTAACTATTAATGTTTATACTCAAATTATTCCAGATTTGTTCTGTAGGAATCTCTTCAGACTTAGTTGTGTATCCTTCTGCCCTGCCCTTATCATATCTTCATGTATTTCCTTATAATCTAATATTCGTCTGCTCCCACTGTGAACTAGCTATTTTTTTAGGAATGCATGCTTTCTTATTGTGGAGAATAGCTTTTAGCAATCAAGATCTGGGAAGCAGGTGTGCTTATGGTTTTGAATGTAATTAAACCTCCTTGCTGATTGACCCTCTCAGTAGATAGGCCTGGGAAATATTTCATCTTTACATGTAGATATTTACATATCTAACTATAAACATATTTATTTTTCTCTATATGTATTTATATAGTTCTATCTCTGCACGTTTTAAACCATGAGTTGACTCCAATATCTGCAATATAAATCCAATTCCACGGGGGTTAATTCTCATTTTCTCCCTTCTCTGATAGTGAGAAACTTGATTTCCACTATCCTTAATGTAGTTATTTACTTGATCCAATTTTAATTTTGGTACACATTCAGTAATTATTGGAACTGCCATTGCCACTGCATCATCCATGTCACCTTGCACCCAAATGCCCCCCCAGCTTGCTTGAGCTCTGGCACTCTGCACCAAACCCCTACATTTCCCCTCCACTTGAATGAACACTCGCCTCATCTCATTCATGATCTGAACATCAGGCTCCTTGTGCTATTGCCCTTTGAATGGGAATGCTCACCACTTGCTTGGGCTCTGACAGCCCACCTTAGGATGCCCTTCTGTATGGATACCCACTCACACTTCTCTTTAGGGCTCTGTGGCACTTTCCTACACAGATGTCATGGCCATCCCTCTTGGGTTCCAGTATCCCATGCCAGGCTGTTGGACCTCCCTAGTATGTGGGTGCCTACCATGCTTGGCTCTTCTGAATGACCTTTGGACTGCAATGGAGGAGAGAGAAAAAGAAGAGAAGAGAAGAGAGAAAAGAGAAGAGAAGAGAAGAGAAGAGAAGAGAAGAGAAGAGAAGAGAAGAGAAGAGAAGAGAAGAGAAGAGAAGAGAAGGAAAGGGAAGGGGGAAGAAGAAGAATGAGAGACATACAAATTCTTAAGAAAATCTGTATCAGAATTAGAATTCAAAAAATGGTGACATTCCTTGATTTCTGGTTATTTAGTATTTTTTTTGCCTTGGCGTTCATAGAGCTAGCTGAGGGGACTGGAGCCATGGGTAAAGTAGATCTGGTAGCCAAAATTAAGGCCTGTCAACTAAATGCTTACTGATATAGGTGGCATTCTAACCCCATGCTAACAGATAACCAAAATTAAGAATTTATTGGATTAAATATTTTCTGAAAACAATTTTCTTGGTCACTATAATTGGTAAAATGTCAGCCAGTCAATAGTCTGGGAACAAAGTTAGATAAACACATTAATCTGTGTACAGATAGAGTGAGACAAGGTTCTTGCTCTCTTGGAGCTGAGTTTTGGGGGCCCTGGCTAACAAGAAATCTGTGGTGCTTTTTTAGCTACAGCCTATGGTAGAAACTAGGTCAAATTTTCAGCCCAGCTCAAATTTCCCTGAGAGTCCTAGGAAGGACAACGTTAGTACTAAATGGTTAGACTTCCTGACCACAGCTAATGCAGCAGGAGTTTACGCTTTGGCTTGTAAGTGCCTAATTAGGTTCTTTCCCCAGGAATTTCGATCTAAGGCACAGTTCTTCTGGTCATTCTTTTAGAACACTTAAGCAAGCTGGGGTCGACATAGCCAGTGGTAGCTCATAGGAAAGTAGATCAGAAATACTTGGTATGTAGAGAAAACTAGAATAAAGCAGAAACACTTAGAGAAAAGCAGGAAAAAAAATGACCGTTTAGTTCCAAAGAGTTGCTACTTTAGTTCCAGCTAATTTTTAATTCCTAGTTTTCTCTCCTTTTCTGTGGTTTATTGAGATTTTTCTGAAATTTTCCAATAACTCCTTCTCTCTGCCATTTAACTTAGCTGGTATAACTATTTCTCTTCCATGCAACCAGATAATTCCCAACTAAGAAAATCTTCTTAGGCATGGATAAGACCTGAGCCATGCTTGAAAGAAGGCTACATTTATGATGGGCAAATACCACTATTACTTATAGCAGTTCCATTCTGTTTCTTTTTTGTATGGAGAATTATTTCAAGAGAAGCATGAGAAAGACAGAAGCCTGCTGATGCGGGAAGGAGTGATACCTCCTCCTCCTCCTCCTGTGCTTGAAGCTTTGTCTAATATTTTAGCTGTTCCTCTAAAGATAAATATCCTAGTAATGAAGCATGTCTTTCAGATTTTATTATTTTTAGGTATTTTTGTAAATGTTCTTCAGTTTCTCTTCCATTTCCCTTGTTTTAATTAAAAAACTTTAATGAAAAAGTCTTATTAAAATTCTTATGAAACAATGGTTTAACAAATTAATAGTTTATAGAATTCTTTAAGACTGCTCTTGAACTTGCATATAATAAATGTTTATTAACAGAAAAACTGTATGAGAATAAAAGCAAGGGTAAAATAGTATATTTTGAGCTCCCCATGTCTTTTCTGTGTCTAATATCCAGGACTGCCATAACAATTTAAGCTTGATCTCCATTACTGAGTGTTTTCTCAGTTCCACACACATGCTTGCTCTGAAACAAATGAAAGGGTAATTCCTTGTCAGATGTAGCATTTTACTGGTTTCAAACATATTTTGTAATTATGTATATTTCAATAATATTGGGAGTAGATCTTTGTTTAGTCATATACATTATTTTAGCTATGTAGGTAATTACAGTAAAGTACTAGACTGTGAGTGAAATAAGAGTGATGAGAACAACAACACAAAAATCTATTATGCTGTGGTGTGTAAGGTATTTCATTTTTCTTTTAGTAAGTCATAGCTTTGGCAACTTGGTGAATTTGTTGTTGATGAAAAGACTAAGCCAGGTTTTAAAAATAATTTCCAGATAACACTTAATGAGAAGGATGCGGTATGGAGGTGCTGATACTTAGGTGTTCGGGGATTTAAAGACACAAATGCTGGAGATCCCAGCATAGAGTTACAGAGCAAGGGTAGTCAAGGAGAAGTCCTGCACTTTCCTCTATCTTTTCTCGTAAGATGAGTTAAATAAGGAACTGATCTCATTTTCGAAGAAGAAGAGTTGGGACAGGACAATATTGTGGAGCAATAATGCATTTCCCTTCTACTTTCTCCCAGTCTTTAGGAAAAAAGATAGATCTGGGTTTATCTTTTGGAGTTAAATCCAAGATGAGATGCCCATATGCTATTCCCTGTCTGGAGTTTTCTGATCTCATTTTTGAAATGAGATCCATTTCAAATTCACAACACCACAGAGGAAAAATGCTAGAGAGATGATGTAGGGGCATAGCATATGGGAAGAGAAGAAGAAAATTTTTTCTCTCTCCCTCCTTTTCTCCCTCATTTCTTTCTGACAAGATAAAGGATCCCACCAATCCTTATATATCTCCAAATGGGGCTTTGGATAGTAGATGAGGCTTCACAGTCTTATCAGTCCACTTTAGTGAAGAGCAAATAGACATTTTCATTAGAAGAATGCAGACACAGGGCTACGAGTTGGAGTGGGAAGCTACCAGGTGAAAGTGGCACTGTATATTTCATTAGGAGAATGCAGACAAGGGCTCCGAGATGAAAGTGGCGCCGTATCTTCTCACATTGATGCTTGAAGTCTTTGTGCACCATGGGACTGTGTCTGATGTATTTAGACGTGTTGGTTTCTTACCTGCCCATACTAATTCTATAGATAAGACTATGAGTTGGACTAGGATCTCAAGCTAACGGAGAAGCAGAGTACAGTCTCCCTACCAACAGTGTGCGTCTGTTCTTCATAAATTACTCAGTGTGTGTTATTCTGTTATAGTTGCACAATACAGAATAAGACATACACACCAACAAGTTATGAAATACAAAGACTTTTAAATCTATTGCTTTGTGTTATATTTATTTTCTTATCTGCCATTCCACAAAGTGTTTCTTTCTAGGTGTCTCACAGGAGACCATCAGTGCCTTGAATCATCCTTAGCAGAAATTTCAGTATATTGTTTGCTTGGTAAATTGTTGTGGCTCTTTTGATAAAAGGAGAACTTTTTAGGATTACTTCTGATGTGTTTTATTTTCTTCTCTGCATAACTCAAAAGGGACACATGAACAGTGGTTGAAAGAATATACCAATTATATTGTGTTTAGAGCATCTGCAGAGTTGGTCCTAGAGGCTTGGGTGAGGAAAACCACAGCTGTGAAGCTTTGCTCCTGCTCCTAGCACAGATGCCAAAGCAGATGGAAGGGCAGGGATCATCTGCAGAAAGACTTTAGATCTCCAACATGAGTAAAGAGTGAAAAGCATAGCGGCATTGCTGAAATGGCTAGATTGATAGGCTGTACCGTCCCAGGAGCAGCAGCGGCAACAAACTCTCCCCACTCTGTGCCTCAAACAGAAACATGATGAATGGTGAAAGTGTAGTCATCTTCAGTCCTTTTACAGCTTGTGCTTCTTTATTCCGACAGGCCCTCATTTGGTGCTTTGCCTGGAAATTGTTCTGATACGGTTTATGTTTCAAATGCTTAGAAAAACAGTTCTATTAAGATTGTATGCCAAAATACAGGCTATTCTGAATAACAGGAAGGATGGAGTAAATTGGGTCTGCTACTCTGCAAAAGGAAATATTAAATACGCTTTCTCTGGAGAACAGTATCAAACACTTTGCATGTTGCTGTGCTAAATTTACTGCAGGACTCTAAGTGTTAAAACGCCAGCCGTATAAATGGGCCACGGGGTGGTAAAAGGTTGACAGGATGATTATGCTTGCAGGGCCACTGTTATGTATGTCCTTTGGACAGTAGTTTGGAAGAGCTTCGGAGACACTAATTAATTCTGCCCCACAGTGAGGGGTGGTAACCAGTAGCCCAGTGGGATGCTGAGCTAGAGAGCTCTGTCTGAGGTCAGAGGGCCAGGAAAACACTTCAGGGTCTGTCTAAGTTGATCCTCAAGAGAAAAGCTCTTTAATCTTATTTAAGGTTACAAAGTCTTTGGCCTCATGCAAAACATTTCATCTTGTGCAATTTTCAGCTGTTCTTATCTGAATAAAGTAATAGGATAAATCAAGCAACTCAAAAAGACGAGTAGAATTTCATTCTTTTAAAATGCTAATTATAGCCTAAGAATATCAATTCTCGGCCTCTTCTAATCACCAAATCTCTTTCTTGAATACAATTTAGATTTTTCTACTGAATTTCTTATGGCTCCAATCATAGAACTCATTGCATTTTTTTCCCTGAAATCCCTAAACAGGGATAGCCTATATTCTTGGGAGAATTCATGGAAAACTCTAATTCTCTGTGCAGAATTCAGATGTTTTTTGACTCATGATGGAATTTCATCCCAATAAACCCATTGTAAATTAAAAATATTTTAGGTCAAAAATGCATTTAATATACCTAATGCACTGAACACCATAGCTTAGCCAACCTTAAATATGTTTTGAACACTTACATTAGCCTACAGTTGGGTAAAATCATCTAACAAAAAGCCTATTTCATAATGAAATGCTGAATCTCTTTTATTGGCTACTATACTGAAAATGAAAAACAAAATTTTGTATGGGTACTTAAAGTAAGGATTATACTGACTGTGTATTGTTTTCCCACTATCATAAAGTCAAAAAATTGTAAGTTGAATACTGTCATTAGTTAGGGACTGTCTGTAGTGCCTTCTGCAAGCTAAATTGGACACAAAGAACTTTAGAATAGGGAGTAGCCTCGCTTTGCAGTAGGTGAGTCTTTGGTTAAGAATTTTATCCTGCATTTTATTTATTGTTTCATGTATAATTTAATTAACAGTTATTTTTACTTTTCTTATAACACTTAATGAAGAGAGTTCATATTTATTGAGTATTTGCTTTGTCCAGGCAATGTACTAATATATAAATTATCTGACTTATTTCTCCTTTGACTATTAGCAATATATATGAGTTTTATATATGTTAAAATTAATGTAAGAAATAGTTATAATTAAGATAGTATTCTGGTATGCTGTGCAGTGTTCTGGCATAAAGTTAGGTTGGATATAGTTGGGTTACGATTATAGCAATAATCTGTTAGATGCAGTGGTAGGGTTTTATGACAATAGAACTGTTGTGACTCAAGCATTGTCATTTTACCTATCATGTCTTGGAGGCAGTGAGATAATTGACGTGAGAGGAGAGAAAGGAAAGAAGAAAGAAGAGAATAGGGAGACAGACAGAACTGAGTACTAATTTAATTTTAAAAATTCAGAGGAATGAATAATGCATATGTGGTGGAACATAATAGTTTATATAGGTAATGATTAACAAAACAATAGGACAAAGGATTGTATATCATTAAAATGTAATAAAAATTAACCTTTTACAGATAAATTTCCATTATGTACTTTTATGTGATTTATAGTTCCCTGTCTTCAATAATTTGAAGAATGCTAAAACTCTTTATTTGAAATGTAAGTAAACTGATCTAAGCTATGATTTGATCCATATTTTCTATAACATAGATACATGTTATAAATTGGTTGTAGTCTGATGAATGAAATTTTGATGTAATACCATTGTACTGATTTAGTCTCTCCATGAATTTGGACTAACCATTTAAGCATACTAAGGCAGATTATTTTTCCTGTAAAAGAGAGAAGGTGGTTAGAATAATATTCTTTTGACTATTTTTATAGTGACATGTTTAGAATAATAATAAAGAAAACAATAATCTCTCTCAAATAATATATCAGCAGGGACTCTTCAGATCTTTCTGAAGATATTTTTACTTTTGGAGGGTTTAAGAAAATTTATTTACTATATTTTATTGTGTCAGTATTATCTTAACCAAAAATTTTAAAGGCTGGAAAAGTGCTTGTGATACTTTAAACAAATAAAATCATAATACAAATGTAATAAACAGAATGTCTCCTGAGAGTTTATCTGTTCTTTCCTTTTTCATAAGGCTTTATCTTCTATGGGATCTATCTAGACCCAATGGAGAAGCATGTGATCTAGATTAAGCCAATTGTGTGTCCCTCAAGACTTTTTATAAACATTCTGTATCACAAGTAAGCTTTCTTCTATATGGTATTGTACATACATATAAAAGTCAGAAATGATGTAATCATGTTTGCAGCATAAGGGAAGTCAACAAGGCAATGAAGCTGGCACACAGAAGAATGAAATCAAGAAAATCACAGAGCCAGAACCCCAATCAAGCATGATTGGAGCTTATCCTTCTAGGCCCTTAACATTACATGAAATAAGCTTGCTTTTATAAAGATTGATCTGAAAGTGAAAAAAGAAGGAAATGCAGCATTTCCAAGAGCAGTCTTTTCAGTCCTGAAATCCACTTTGACCAAGAGAGGCTGTTGATTTAAAGCCTGCAAATTTGAAAAAGCCAAATTCCCTAACACAAGTTAACATTAGTACTAGCAGTTGCAGAGAGATGGAAGATAAAGTACAATGTACGATTGGGGTCCTCATAAATCCTCTTTGAAGTAATTTATCTTAAATCTTCTTTACTTGTAAAAGGGAACAATCACTCTTTGTAGAGATTAAGTTGCAATTCAATTCAATGGTGAGAAAAAATAAGCTATCTATCCTATGATATAAAATTGTTTTAAGGTGGATTTTTGCTCTGACCATGCTGAAATAAAGAGTAACTTCTCTAGCTGTTCTGACATAAAAGGCTATGTAAAACTGTACAGGCTGGTTGCAGGGGCTCACACCAGTAATCCCTCCCTTTGGGAGGCTGAGACAGGTGGGTCATATGAGATCAGAAGTTTGAGACCAGCCTGGACAACATGGTGAAACCCTGTCTGCACTAAAAATACAAAAAATTAGCCAGGTGGTGCACACCTGTAATCCCAGCTACTCAGGAGGCTGAGGCATGAGAATCATCTGAGCCCAGTAGGTGAAGGTTGCAGTGAGTCAAGATCACGGCATTGCTCTCCAGCCTGGGCGACAGAGTGAGACTCTGTCTCAAAACAAACAAACAAAAAACAAAACACTGGACAAATCATATGAAGCTATAGTTTAAGAAATTTTACCACAGGTAGTGGAGAACTATGATTCCTAAAAAAACACTAACCTTTGTGATTTCTTAGAATTTTACCCTGGATGCACTTTCTGGACCGCAGTGTAAGAAAGTAGAGCCCAAGTACACCACAGTGGTTTTATTAAACTGAAATGTTAAAGATCTAAGTTTGGGGCTTCTGGAGAAGATCAATTTGGTGTGGGCAGAGTTAGAGAGAGGTAAGAAATGCACGGAGGAAAAGCTCCAAAACTTAGCAGTAACATTAATTCTTTGGATGAACCCCAAGATTACATACACAGATAAAGTTTTTAGAAAGCATAACAGAGAACCACTAGTAAATGAGTTGAACAGCAATTACAGACATCCCAAAGTAGTTGAAAATGTAGGTGGTCAGACCAGGTAGCATGGCAAGAGCTGGGTATTCAGTTGAGACTCCCATAAAAGCCATGCATTATGACCAGGACTACTCCGGTGCAAGAGTGTTGGTCGTATTAAACTTTCTTATCAAAATTAAAAAATAATGTGATCTGCTGGTAAATTAACTGCTCTCAAAAACAAAACAATACTTTGGAAAGGAGATAACAAAAGTCTGCATTCTCATCCATGTATTACTTACAATGTCCCAATACAATATATATTACTAGACCTGTGTAAAATATGATGGAAGATTATGCAATCTAATCCAAGAAAAAGAAATAAGATATGAGAATTGTTAATATTAGTAGAAATAAATTTCAAAAGTTTTAAAAATATTTGTAAAATTTTAAAGGAAAAACTGCATAATAAGTGAATATGTGGATAATCTAAGGTTAAAACTCTTAAAAAATAAGATTGTAAAATTTAAAAGAATATCCAAATTGGAATATTCACAGATGAGTTTAATAGCAAATTTGACACCACAGAAAGTGAGAACAATGAACATGAAGAAAGAGGAACAGAAACTGATACTTAGACATAAAAAAGTTGATGAAAGTAAACCAAGCCGCAATGATATGGAAAGAAAGTACACAACAACAACAACAAACTAAAACATGCATGTAAAGGTCTAAGAAACATAGGCAAGATTGGAGGAAAAAAATTAGTGAAATAGTGGCTGGAAAAATTTTGAATTTGATGGTAACTATTAATTAAGCCAAACCAAGAAACTCAAGGAATATAAAGCAGGATAAAGATAAAGAAATCTACGCTAGACATAGCATAGTCAAAATTGTTAAAAATAAAATATAAATAGAAAACCTGAAAAGCATTGCCAGAAAAAGAAACACACATTGCATACAGGGGAACACTGATAAAGAATTATGTTGTTTTTTCATGAAGTCAATACAAGGTGTTAAGCAGTGGGAAGGCCATCTTTAAAATGCCGTAATAAAACCCAAATTTGTCAACCTAGAAAATGTCTTCAAAAATAAAGAGAAATTAATGACTTTTTCAAGTTTATAAAAGTTTTAAGAACTTTTCACTAATAAAGCTATACTATAACAAATATCAAATAAATTATTGAGGAGAATTCATTGAAGAAACATGATACTTAAAAATGAACACAAATCCATACAAAGGAATGAAAAGTGTCAGAATGATAACTGTGTGAGTAAATGTTTTTATTGTTTTCAAATTTTTAATACATAATTGGTTCTCTAAAAACAAAGTACTGTACTATGGAATTTATAACATTTCTAGAAGTAGATGACAATATTACAAAAGTGGGAATGTAATAGAAAAATATGATTATTTTGTGTTTCTTCTGTCTCTAATTAATTGTATTTCTTGGATCTATAATTTTTATTAAATTTGTCATATTTTGTTCATTATTTCTTTGAATACTTTCTTCTGTCCTATCTACTCTGATTTGTGCCTCCATTTGCTTTTCTATTAGACTGCTTAATATTTTCCCACATGTAATTGATGCTTAGCTCATTTTTCACTTGTTATTTTAATTTATCCTCTCTGTGTTTAATTTTGGATCATTTCTTTGTGTACGTCTTCAAATTTACTATTTTTTTCTTTCTATGTCTCTGAGCACCCATAAATCAAAACCAGTGTAGTTTCTTATCAGTTATATTTTCAGCTCTATAATGTCTACAATAGACCCTTCAGTCTTTCATTTTTTTTCCCTCATGTTCACATTTGGTTCTACTTTTTTGAGTGTATTTTTTATTTATAATAGCTGTATTCATTATTTTGTGTGCTAATTTTGCCATTTATAACATTTCTGGGACTGTTTAAATTGTGTGATCGCTCTTCCTCCTGGTTTTGTCATTGTTTCTACTTCACATGCCTAGTTATTTCATGGCATACTAGACATTATGAAATTTACATTATTGGGTGATAGATTTGGGGATCTTTCTTTAAATGCCATTGAGTTTATTTGGGATTATAGTTTATTAACTGGAGTCAAGTAATAAGCCTCAATCTTAAAATTGTTGAAACAAGCCAGTAAGACCCTTTATTCTAAGGCTAATTTGGGCTCACTTTTAATGCTATTACACTGTGAGAAGTTTACACAATGTCTCCCTTTTTAGGAGGTCTGTCCACTTTGACTAGTGTGATCCTGTATTTTCAGGCCTGTGTGAAGTCCATGGATAATTTTGCCTATTTTTTATTGGTTCTTTTTCTAGTGCCATATAGTTTTCTAATATGTTGGCTCAGTTCAGTGTTCAGCAGTGGCTCACAGGTTCTCCTCTGCCTTAGTTTGCTCTTCTTTCTCTCTTTACTTCTACATCTCTTTCATATTCTTTCCCGTAAATTCCATCCAACCTTGTTTCCTCAAATTTTTCTTTGTTTTCACAAGTCAGCCAAACTCTTAAGATCTATATTTATTTTGAAACCGCTCCTGTGATGTTTATTGAATATCTTCTTGGAAATAAGCCCAGGCAATACTAATGCTCATGTTCCCGCTTTCAGGTTCATTGCTGTGTGCTGCTTGTTTTGCCATATCTGAAAACAATTGTGTCACATATTGTGTCATTTTCTAGTTGCAGTGAAAGCAGGAGGGAAAATCTGATCAATTCCTCAACCAAATTAAAAATATAAATGGTGAGAAAATTAATGCTTTTTTTCTAATATTAAAAGCAGAACAAGGATGTCTTTTGCTTTTACCAATTTATTCAATATTTTACTGAATATTGTAGTCAGAATAATAAAATAAAAAGTAATAAAAGGTATATTTAAAGCTTTCTATTAAAAATTATATAGTTCTCCATATAGAAAATTCTAAGGATCCTCCAAAAACAACTAAAAACAATAAATGCATTTACTAGGTCCATATACTATAAATTGCACCTGTAAAAACTATTTCTATGTACTAGCCACAAAGAATTGAAAATTAAATTTAAATAGACATTACCATTTAGAATACCATCAAGAATATGAAATATTTAGGGATAAAATTGACAAAATATATATAAATCTCCATACTATAAACTGATGAAATTTAAAAAGATCTAAAAAAAGTGCCATATACATGTTCATAGTTCAGAAGACTCAACATTGTTATCTCATACATTTTTGTATACTAATCTATACATTCAGTACAATACCAATGAAAATGCTAGCATGTTTGTGGATAGTAAGATTCTAAAATGTATATGAAAAACAAAGTAACAGAATAATTTTTAAAAATAACTAATATGAAGAATTTACACTACCTGATTTTCAGATTTTGTCTAAAGCCTCACCAATCATGACTGTTTTATTTGCATAAAGAGTGGTATTGACCAACAGAACAAGCTAGAAATTAATTGTGGTTAATGTGATTGTTTCTTCCCAAAAGTGTCAATGCAGTTTAGTGGAGGAAAGGATAATCTTTTCAAAAATTTTGCTAGAACAATTGGCTATTCATTTTAGAAAGAAAAGAACAAAAGGAAACAAACAAGAAACCTTAAACCTAGTCCCTTACTTTAAACCATGTGTAAATATTTACTAAAGATAGATCATACAACTAAACATAAGAAGTAAAACTATAAAACTTGTTTTCAAAATAGAAAAATGGAAAAGCATTTCACTGATATTGGATTCAGCAAAAATTATTTGATTAGGATATAACATACCATAAAATATGCATTAATATTTATTAATAATAAATCAAAACTTGTTAAAATTTAAAACTTTGAATTTAAATAGCACTCTTAAGCACACAAAAAAACTAGCCACAGGGAGAAAATATCTGTAAACATTTATCTGATTTTGAACTTTTACTCAGAATACATGAACATTCATTACACCAACAACAGTAAGAAAAATAGCAACAACATAATAATGTTTATAAAAGGAGGGAAACATCTGAAGATACTTTACCAAATAAAATATACAAAAAAATAGACATGTAAAAATACGCTCAATAACCTGTGTATTAGGAAAATGTAAATTATCCCAAAGAGATTTTTCTGGAGTAAAAGACTGAAGGCTGGCTGGCATTACCTAGCATTGGTAAGGATATAGAGCAACTGCTATTAGAAATGTAAAATTTGACTTCCTGTCTTTCTATTTGAATATCCTTTATTTCTTTCTCTTGCCTGCTTGCCCTGGCCAGAACTTCCAGTACTATGTGGAATAGGAGTGGTAAGAGAGGGCATTCTTGTCTTGTACCAGTTTTCAAAAGGAATGTTTCTAGCCTTGATCGTTCAGTATGATATTGGCTATGGGTTTGTCATAAATAGCTCTTATTATTTCGAGATACTCAAATTGTTGCTGTTTGTAGATGACATGATTCTATATTTAGAAAACCCCATCAATTTCAGCCCCGATCTCCTTAAGTTGATAAGCAATTTCAACAAAGTCTCAGGATAAAAAATCAATATGCAAAAATCTGAAGCATTCCTATAATGAATAATAGACAAGCTGAGTGCCAAATAATGAATGAACTCCTATTTACAATTGCTACAAAACGAATAAAATACCTAGGAAGACAACTTACAGGGAATGTAAAGGACCTCTTCAAGGAGAACAACAAACCACTGCTCAAGGAAATAAGAGAGGACACAAACAAATGGAAAAACATTCCATGCTCATGGATAGGAAGAATCAGCAACATAAAGTAGCACTTAAATAGCAGATTTGCTCAGGTACTTTATTACATCATCAAATACTGAGGTTTTTGATTTTGATTTTGTTTTGAGATGGAATCTCGCTTTGTCACCCAGGCTGGAGTGATGTGGTGCAATCTTGGCTCACTGCAACCTTTGCCTTCTAGGTTCAAGCAATTCTCTTGCCTCAGCCTCCTGAGTAGCTGGGACTACAGGCGCATGCCACAATGCCAGACAAAGTTTTATATTTGTAGTAGAGATAAGGTTTCATCATGTTGGTAAGGATGGTTTTGAACTCTTGACCTCAAGTGGTATGTCCGCCTCAGTCTCCCAAAGTGCTGGGATTACAGGCCTGAGCCACCGTGACTGGCCATTAAATATTGACTTTTAAAGTTGTAGGTGGACTGACAAAACATTAGGCAAAAGTCTCCTCTATTTATAATAATTTAGGAAAATATAGTGAACCGAAAGAAGAATGGAGCTTTTAGCCTTCGGCATTCTAATTATTTCTCTTATCTCCTGATAGGGACAGGGATTTGGTTAACAAAATTTAGAGATGGGTATGCTTACAGTGTTTGACTGCTTTGGTAAATATAGTGCTCTTCACAAACATGGTGGTATTAACAAATGTGTGGTTCATCATGTATTATTTTTCTTACTGCCACAACAGTTGGAAATGTTCCAAGTAGTGGAATCTCCATTAGCCAGGGCCCCCATATCAGAAGACATGAAAAAGTACTTCCAGTTGAAGTGAAATAGGTATTTAGTGTAAACAAGAAATAAATTTATATTATTGTAAGCCATTTATGTTTGTTTATTACTAAAGAATATCTCTACTGTCAGGCAAGTTTATATAAAGACAGATTTTGTATCATGTTATATTAAATTGTCATAATGTTATGTTTCTAGGTTTAACACTTGAAAAAATTACTTCTATTATTATTATTCTTTGTATGTCAATGTCCTGTTGCTGAAATAAGTATCCTTATACTGTTTGGAGTTGAAAATACTGATCCTGCTATAATAAGCTAATAAAGGAAGTTGTTTATTTTTGTAAAATCCTTTATTGGTAAAATCAAAACTTGGCAACTCTAAGTGCACAATCTTTGTTTAATTTTGAAATTTTGTGAAAAAAACAGTTTCTGAAATTTGAATCACTTAAACCTACACATTTTGTAAAACCACAGCCATTTTTCCTATAAAATGGTCACTTAGTACATCATCTCTTGCTGTACAAGTCTTAGTCTAATGCCACAGGACTTATGCGTAGTAACCTGTAACTTGTGTATCTCATGCATATCCTTATATATTAACCCTTTACAAGTCCTTATGAAACCTCACAGACAGACTGTGATGTACCTTGGAAAATATAAGATATGAGAGACTTCAGTTCTTCAAACTTTTGGGCATAAAATTCAGGGTTCATAGAATTCTTACAAATTTAAATTGCTAGTTGCTTTATTATTTTTTAAATTATACTTTAAGTTCTGGGGTACATGTGCAGATTGTGCAGGTTTGCTAACATAGGTATACATGTGCTGTGGTGGTTTGCTGCATCCATTGCCCCGTCATCTACGTTAGATATTTCTCCTAATGCTATCCCTCACCAATTCCCCCATCCACTACTATTTCTCCCCTTACCTCCCTACTCCCTAGGCCCCAGTGTGTGATGTTCCCCTCCCTGTTTTGTTTTGTTCTTAGTGTGCAATGTAACAATTTACTCCTAGCTATATTATGTTTTTTAAAACTTAAAAAAGTGTGAACATGAGTGGTCATAACATTTATCATCCAATATAAATACTTTTGTGAGTTAATGGGGTACTATTTTGAATTATGTCACAGAGTTGTATAAATGAATATGGTCCTGGGTAAACTATGCCATATTGTCATGATAGTTATAAATATCTTTATAGAATTGCATGAATACATATATTCTAAAATGACTATATATACACATACATAAATATACATAGTGTGCAGACTATATATATATATATACATAGACATAGTAGATTTTGTGTGTGTGTGTGTATGTGTGTAAAGTCTTACCAATATTAGATAGATCAATGAGACAGAAAATTAATAAGGATATCCAGGACTCGAACTCAGATCTGGAACAAGTAAAGTTAATAAACATTTATAGAGCTCTCCACTTTAAATACATAAAATATACATTCTTGTCAGTACCACATCACAGCTACTCATAGGTTTAAATGAAATATTGATCGGCCATTATTAAGCACAATTATTGGCATAAAAGAGGTTTTCAATACCCATTTTTAGAATAAAACAACATTCCTGTTCTGTCTCCCTCTTTTGCTTCCTCTGTCTTCCTCTCCTTCATTCCTTTTTTTCTTTCTCTCCTTCTTTCTTTAAAAAAATTTTTTTCTTTTTCTATTTTTTTTGTGTGTACATAACTATCCCTATTTGTCAGGTTTCTCTCCCATTTATGAGTCCAGCCGAGAGACAAGACTGCCATATTTTTTTCCTCAGTTGCAATTCCAAATTTCTAAGAAAGAATAGCTTGGACTCAATTTGGGTCCAATTTGCTCCCCCGACTCAAAAAATTGTAAGCATAATCTCAACGACATAACTCTCAGAAACGGGGGTCACTGTGACCTTGGTGGCCACCACCAAAAAATTTTTTGATGACACCCCAAACTTAGAAACACAAAGCTAGATTATCATAACTTAAATACAAACTTTTAATGTACAGACTGGGTACAGTGGCTCATGCCTGTATTCTCAGCATTTTGGGAGGCCATGGCAGATGGATCACTTGAGGCCAGGAGTTTGAGACCAACCTGGCCAACATGGTGAAACCGCATCTCTACTAAAAATACAAAAATGAGCTGAGCATGGTGGTGCATGTCTGTAATCCTGGCTACTCAAGAGGCTGCGGCAGGAGAATCGCTTGAACCCAGGAGGTGGAGGTTGTGGTGAAACAAACTGTGTCAGTGCACTCCAGCCTGGGCAACAGAGCAAGACTGTCTAAAAAAAAATTAAAATAGGTGTAGCAAGGAGATGGCTGTGCCATAAACAACATTCTTTTTTTCCCTCTTTTTTAACATACAATATATGCTGCTGTAATTTTTTTCTGCCATAAACATATTTAAGAACCGAACAATAAAATATAATCACATATATTGGATTCAGCAACAAAAGGATCACCAAAATCTAATGTCTCACTGTAGTATACTTTGGGACTAAGAATAGCAATCACTGTGCATAAGAATGAAATTCAAGACTTTGAGAATTGCATTGCTATAGGAAAAAAATGGATAGACCGAAGTAAATCCACTAGGCAGAATAATGTGAATGAATAAAAAGACCTGAGAAATGTGTCACTCCCAACATCAGTCAGCTACATTTTTTAAAGTTTAAATCCTCATGCCCAACTGACAGAGATTCTAGGATTATATTGGATACAAATGCCGTTTATATTTCCCAGTAACTAAAAAACAGTATTTTTTTAGGTAATGTGGCTAACAAATGTTTCAGTGATGGCAGGTTCTCAAATAAATTAACACAGATTTCTTATTTCAAAATGGAACACTAATAATAACCTAGGTACTGTGAATGTTTTTATATTTATGTGAATCCAGTTTGTAAGTGACCCATGGGAACCAAACCCATATGTCTAAGAAATATCAGTTAGAGAACATTGTGAGCACATAGATTGTCTAGTGAGCGTTTATATTGCATCGTCGAATGAATAAAGCAGTGTTAAGAAATTTGGTCAGTAAGCCTATAAATTTGGTATTCGTAGGTAAAAAATAGAAAAAAAAAAGCCTACAAGGTGCTACAGGGCCCTTTGTATCAGTGAAGTACTGAATTTCTCCCGGTCTATGAGGCACTAATATATTTCAGAATTTGCTATAGAAAACTCCCTTTAGAATGAAACAAGAAAGGATGCTAACTAAATAACAAACAAACAAACAAACAGAAAACCAGTAAATATAAAGGTTAAAGGGCAAAAGGGAAAAGACAAGTTCTTAGAAATTACTAATAAAAAGTGGGGGTCATAGGCCAACAGGCTCCTCCAGGTCATTGGGTGCATTATCACAGTTTTCAGTGTAATTTATTTTACATAATGTAATTAGCCTTAAAAAATCATCTGATATTCATGATTATATAAAGCTCTATGATGTACTGTTTAAGAAAAAAATAGATGATACAATTTTTTTGGTAGAAGACTTGGCATATATACAGTATTTTAAAAACTTAAACCAGTAAGATCAATTCTAGAAACATTGACAATTAGTTCTAGAAACATCATCCCAACATGATGATGGGAGTTAGAGTGAGAGAAAGTATGAATGAGGGTCAGATTTCATTTATGTCCTTAATAAATATGAAGAACTAATAAGTTAACAGATGATGGCATTGAAGAACAATAATCAATACTGATTTCATAAGCCCCCCAAAAGGAGGGTAGATTTATTAAAATTTGGTTCAGGGTGAGAGGCAGAAAGCCTGCATTGTAAGATTCTGATTATTGTTATTACAAAAATAATATTGAGTTTATTTTATTGTCAAGTAAAATTTTTGAGGCAAACATTTTAGGAAAAGTAGGGCAACCCATTCTGTCAGTCTTCATAGATTTTATTGTTCTTCCTTAAGTAGCCACCACTTGCAAGCCACGTCATAGCTTGCATGGTCCAGCTTCACCTTCTACCTATTAGAAAAGAGAAAACTGGTCCGGCTTTACCTTCTACCTATTAGAAAAGAGAAAACTGGTCCGGCTTTACGTTCTACCTATTAGAAAAGAGAAAACTGGTCCAGCTTTACGTTCTACCTATTAGAAAAGAGAAAACTGGTCCAGCTTTACTTTCTACCTATTAGAAAAGAGAAAACAGAAGACACACACAATACTCCTCCTTCTAAGATAACTTTCTGTAAATCAAATGCATACTTGTATGTACCTTATATAAGTCGTGTTAAAGTTATATTCATTCTGCCTTACAAGGAGCCAGAAAAATCTGTTCATCATATAAAGCTCTATGATTACTGTTTAAGACAAAAAAAAAAAATGTGAATTCATTCACGTTGAAATTGAGCCTCTGTTCCAGAGAGTCATGTGTCAACCTAAAAAATCCATGTATATTTTTGTGGTGAAGAAAAAACAAATACAGAGAGATAATTGGGGTGTCTATCACAGATAGGAGTTCTTGGAAGATGAGAAAAATAATAGCTTAAAAGGATAAAGAAAACTGAGTATGAAGAACAACTTTTTCTGGATCCTTGTAAGGCAGAATGAGTATAACTTTATCATTTGGAATTACCCTTTCCTTCATCTCTTTTGGATTTTACTTTGCCTATTTTGTCTTAAAGTTTGTTTGCATCTATCAAACTTGTAATTTTCTATCTTCATTAGTGGTTTGATTGCCTCTATGTCTCTACCTATACATAAATTTCATTGAAAATGAGCTTATAGGCAGATAGCACAACCTTAGAGGTAGTTAGTTTTCAGAAAAACAGTATTAGAGTAGCAGTTAAGAAGCCATGTCTTGAAAATAAACAGTTATATATTCAAATTTTGGTTCTGCCACTTGTCAGCTATGTTACTTGGACATATTAACTCAACCTCTGTAAAGCTTAGTTTCCTTATCTGTGATAATGCATATAAAGTTTCTAATATAGTACCTGGAAGATAATATCTAAAATAAATATTAGCTATTTTTGGTATTCATACCAAATCACACATAGCAAGTATCTTTTAAATATTTATTTGATTGGCTAGAAAGCTTCCCTGTTGTTTTCAGATCTAACAGAGCCTGTAAAGGGAGAACTCTGCTCCCATTTGACTAGAAATGGTATTAAAAAATTAACTTCACAGCTCAGGAACTCAGACTCACTATCAACTGATTTCACATCATCTTCGCTGCTAAGCCACTGATGTCCAAGTGCTTGATTATTACTAGATTCTCTTTTCCAGTTAGGTTATTTCACACTGGGATGAAGCAGAAGGCAGGAGGGTAATGCATAATTTGAAGGAATTTAAGATGAGAAAGAGAACACCATGTTCACATTATGGACTAGTGATCAGAAAGTTATTACATGCTTTTCCCAATGCACAGGGTAATCTTCTAATCCAGTAGATCTTCCACCCCATGTTATACAGGAAACATAATCAGTGTGCATCCAATTCACAGGGATAACTACATTAATCAGCAGGTGAGTTGAGGTGGAACATGGCAGAGTTTTGGTTTAGTTTTTTCTACTTCCTTTAGAAATGTTTGCATTTTACACAGCAATCCTGAGCAAATGAAAACGACACAAGTTTCTCATTCATGGCAGGATGAATGGGTCAGATCACAAATAGTTTGATCTCTACCTCAGATCAAACTATTGAGCAATTTTAGACTTTTAAAACAAAGAGGTAAAAATGTTACCTAATACTACTTTAATCAGAGTTTTAAACAGAAGTAGAGTTTAACATGAGAAAAGAGACTATTTGTGAGAGAGACTCCTAACATTCTTTACAGCCTAGGAAACCTCAGTTTCCTTTTCTTGTTTACAGTTTCTGCATTAAGGACTTTTTGGTGCTGACTACTTAGCTGTTTGACAGAGACAGGAAACCAGACATATCTTAGAGGATTTACAAGAGAATCTGGAGGTCTGAAATGCAAAACCAGAAGTACATACTCTAAGCAGGAAAACAGCAGTACATACTCTAAGCAGAAAAACAGCAAGAGAAAACTTCCCAAATGAGAAACTGTAGATCAGACAAAGAAACTGAGAGAAGGATGCTAGGTCCTACAAATGTTAAGTCTAAATAAATTATAATGTCAGCTTCAGGGTAACTGGTATTCCAACAAAGGACTTGGAGTGCTTGCCTAAAAAGTATAGTTTGAATTAATTAACTTCATGGAATCTACATTGTATACTATTTGAAACCATCTCTCTCTTTTTTATATAAAAACTATTATGTTTTTAGTTTTAAATACAATGTAATTGAGAATTTATTTTTAGGCGGAGAAAATTATTCACATAGTCTCAATAATTGTTCCTCATTCATTCCTCATTTGTGAAATGGGGCAATATCAGTTATATCTTAAAGTTGTTGAGAAGATTAAATGGAATGATTTATGTAACACACATTCCAGGATAACTGGCAATGTATAGGTCTACAGAAAATATTTGGTTATTAGTTTATCTAGGATTTAGCCATGAAATTATTGCATGTGTATAATAATTGTATGGGTAAACCTTATATAAATTGTTAAAATAGAGGGAAACATTTTTTTAAGATGTAAAAGAAATGGCTTCTCTAAAGTCAACATGTTAAAAAAAGTCATTTAGTTTCTAATGATCATCTAGTAATCAAAAAGCATACACTCTAAATATTTCTAATTAGACTGTCATATTAGGGTGATTATGTAGCCTGAAAATCTGCCATGTAAATTAAAACACTTACCTTCCAAATAGCCAGCCTCGTTGGATCACATGTTATGTTGAACAGTATACATGATTTCAGTTTTAGCAATTTTAGACTTTTAAAACAAAGAGTTAAAAATGATACCTAATATTGCTTTAAATAGAGTTTTAAACAGAAGTAGAGTTTAATATGAGAAAAGAGACTATTTGTGAGAGAGACTCCTAAAATTCTCTACAGCCTAGGAAACCCAATTTAAATTTTTGTCTATTTTGACCTAACAATGACTACCCATTTAACTGAGTATAGTGCAGTGTCTGAAATATAATTTTTTAAGTAGCCTCTTTTATAAACAAACAGAAAATACAACACCATCTGGTAAAAATAAAATGAAGTTTGTAGTGAAGCAGGGGACCCAGGGCTCTGTATCATACATGGTATTGTCTCCTTTTCTCCTTAATAAAATCATTTTATGGATCTTATGTATTTTGCATTATAGAAAAAGCACTTTTTCTTAGAACCCACAAAAAGCATATAAACACAGATAAAGAGGCTTGAGCAAGATACTTTGAACTCTTTGGATATCACCTATGGAATGCATTGTTAATATTTTATACAGTAAAACTTTAAAATATCACAAGAATTTCAAAATGTTCCCAACAAAATTGAAAGTCATACATTGCTACATCATGAAAAAGGGGGACTTGAATAACAGAGAATAATTTTCTAGGTCATGCAAATGCCCACAGTCTTACCTCCTCCTCATTCAAATACCCATACCAAACTTATGAAAAGGCATAGGCTGCAGACTCAAAGGCCTGCATAAATATTTGGCCTGTTTAGCTCCAAGTCTTCGGTAAATTACTCATTCTCAGAGAGCTGTGGTTTCTCTTTTGATCCTCATTTGTGAAAACAGGCAATTTTAATTATATCTCATTGTGGCTGGGATGGTTAAATGGGATGATTTATATAATGTCCATTGGACAGTACATAGTATATAGTAGATGCACAGCAAATATGTGGTTATTAGTTCATTTAGGATTTATCCATGCAATTATTAAACCAGTGCATTGGAAGATAAATTCTTCATGGACACATCAAATCTCTGAAAATCTAATAGAAGTGAATAAATTAAAAACAGTGTGTTTACTATATCCATAAAATAAATATTAAATATTATAATAAATTCTTTCATTATTTTTACTTTTTATTTATATATAAACCCATAAATTTGCTTTTATATGTACATATAAATAAATGTATATTATTTATATATTATATGTAAATATACCTTAAATATAATAGTTTATATATATATAAATGAATAAAAATTCACTTTAAAATATACTTAATGGTAATTTAAGCTTGGATGCTACTGGTTTTTTCAGTAATCAGAACTTCAGATTTTCACATTTGAACCACCAGCTTTTACTGCCTTATTCTCTGATAATGCATTTTAACCATTTTGTTTTAGGAAAATAGTTTTACCACTACTAACTTGTGGCAGCTACTACCTGAAAACCATCTTTTTAATAGTCATAAATTAGAATTCCAGATAAGTCATTTAAGTTTATTTGTCAGACTTCTTTCCCAAGCTTTCCAAAAGATGCTAATAAATGGTAAGTATCTTCAGGTATTAGCAAAAAAATTCTAATTTTAAAATTTGGGAACATATTTATTACATTCTTGGTATTAAGTTTCTTTCCCAGTTAAAATAATAAAAGCTGTAGATATCCACCCTCCACATTTTGCAATCTGTCATCTTTATGGAAAAACTATTGATTGTTTTCCAGTGAATATAAAAACATAACAATATGTAGTGAAATATTATGAGCTCACTACTGAATAAAGCACTCTAAATCTATTAATATTATCTCTTTAACTTCAAATTAATGACTCTCACTTTTAGATAACTATACTAAGAGAAGTAAAGAAGTTGGCCCAACATCACAAACCTACGCTGTTGTGGGCTGGCATTTGAAACCAGGTGTTTTCATTACACTCTCTGCTTTTAAATACTTTTTAAAAAGCAAGAAATCTACATGGACTTCAATGAAAATTACGTAAGAATATCTTCTTTGACCACATGCTTTTAACATTAGTTTTTTTAGGATTTATTATATCGACTGGATTTCTCACACCCATTCACTCTTACTTCTCACACTCAGTTTCAGTTTATTCACCACCTCAAATATGCATAGTTTCTCCTCCTAGGGTAGAAGGCACAGTGCTCCTCAGTTACAACAAGGAGTGCCTTATGTGAGAAATGGTATAAACAATGGTTGATACTTGTTATGGAGAATAGTCAAATAACTCAGAAGCATGTGAAATCTGAAGTTTAATGTTTTGAAAGAGTTGTTATGTAGAAAACAGGTGGCAGAATTAGAACCTATGGAGGAAAATTAAGGGATAAAGATTTCGGTTCAATACAGGGAAAAAATCATTTTAAAAACAATGTAATTAGTGTTGTCTAAATAATAATTGAACAGTCTTGGGAAGCAATGAGCTCTATGTGGATAAACTCATATTCTGGAAGGCAGTAAGGCAAAGATGTGACAGAAAATGATTCAGCAAAAGATGGGGCTAGAAAAAAATATAAGCATATAGTTACATAGTTTGTGTCAGTTTCCTCATGATTGTCAAGGGTTGGTGGAGGATTAGAGAAGAGGAAGTCCCAGGATGCTATGGACTAAATGTCTGCATACCATTACCCACAAATTCATGTGTTGGAGCTGAATACTTAAAGTGATAGTATTTATAAGTGAAGTCTTTGGGAAGCAATTAGGTAATGAGGGCGGAACCCTAGGAATGAGATTCTTGTCCTTATAAAAAGAGATATGAGAGGGCTTGCATCCTCTCTGCTGTCCTCCATGTGTGTTAAATTGGGCAGCTAAAACAGACACATCATACATTGGGTAGCTTAAGTGACTCCATAGTTCTGGAGGCTGGGAAGTTGAAGATGAAGGTGTCAGTAGATCTAGTGTCTGGTGAAGGGTGGTAAATGCCTGCCTTTCCCTTATAGTCCCACAGGGAGGAAAGGCAAAAGGAAGCAAGCCCTCTCGCATCTCTTAGAGCACTAATCCCAAATGAGAGAGGGCGACACAGAATGAAAAAAGAAAAAAATAGGGAGCATGAAGCCAAACTTTAGTGACTTGACAAATAATAGACACTTTTCTTTCTTTGCTCATATATAGACAAAAGCTGGGAATATTCTTGTCATATTCTGCCACACTTGAACACATTTCAAAGGAAGCATCGTAATTGGGCCCGTGATGAGACCAAATCTTTACTTGACTTACAAAACTTTCTGAGTATTTTTTCTTAGAATGGCTGAATTCATCAAGAAAAAGTAAGTAAGTTTACTAATAAGGTTTCTAAAATACATGTTATTTAAGGCTTTATTGGCAAATAGTTGGCTGCTAATTTTTTCTTCTGAAAACACTTAATGATTACAGGCTACAATATTTATATCTCAAGAAATGTCTCAGGTTTTTTTTTTCATCACCAAACTTAAATCTAACTCTTAAGCAAAAGTATTTTAAATTTGAAAACATACATTGTATATGCCTGTTGGTTTTTTTTTAAAAGATAAGTCATTAAACGTAAAGCCAAAAATAAATTGTATATTTATGTGTAGTAGTTACCGTATTGCTGTGCTAAAAACTTTATAGATTTACCTACCACATAACAACAACTTTCTACTAAAAACTTGAGACCATTGGGAATAAGTATTTTGTTACTATAGCCTAGCATTGTACAGTATAGATTGAGCAGCTGATATCTCATATGCAAAATGCTTGAGGCCAGAAGTGTTTCAGATTTCAGATTTTTAAGATTTGGGAATATTTCTTTCCATATGTATAACGAGACATCTTAAGGATGGGACACAAGTCTAAACACAGTATTAATTTATGTTTAATATACATTGTATACACAAAACTGAAGATTTTTTTATACAATATTTTACATAATTTTGCACCTGAAAAAGTTCTGCCTGTGTTTTGACTGAGACCTGTCACATAAAATCAAGTGTGGAATTTTCCACTTGTAGCATTTGGGGAGCATTTCAAATTTTGAATTTTTGGATTAGAGACGCTCAGCTTGTATTTCCTACAAACTGTCATTATGAAAAATCAGAAGGCTGATTATTATCTAAATTTTTCTGTCTAGAATTTCTAATATCATTCAGTATTTTCAACGGTTTTCCTGGTAGTTTCATATTGGACTCCTTGCTCCAAATTCACACATAGACCTAATAATTAAAAACTAGTGGAAAGAATTATCTTAATTAAAGGCTTAATTTCTACAAAGCACAAGTTAATAGAGAAAACGAAGTGCAAAGAGAGGCACCAGGTGGTTCATAGGACCTTCAGGTAAAACAAATGAGATTTTATTAGGCTTACAGATACAATTTTTGCCTGTGTGTCAAGGGATAACAGGAGTGTTGATTTCAGTGGCTTATGAAACAGGCATGTTTAGCTCAGCAATACTACTCATCACTCAGCTTTTTAATCTGCCAAGAGATGGGCAGCATTTGCACTTATGAACTGTGTGTAATTATTGTGATTCAGGTTTCAGCTTATAATGAAGCTTCCATCACAGTCTGCTCCCTTGGTCTTTTATTTTCTGTTTCTCTAAGTAAAGGGAGACCAAAGAGAATTCTACTTTGACCCTGGCTTAAGAATGGAACGTAGATGTCTATAAAACTATGCAGTATATACATTTATAAAACTTTTAATTTGCATTTTCTCTAGGTTTTATGTTTCTGGTGATGAGAAAATAAAGTGTACATGCCATCCAAGATAAATGGACGAAGTTAGTTCACTTCTTTTTAATTATCTTATACTAAAAGATAAAGCAAAATAGAAAAAAAAATTCTATATTTAACCTTGCGAAGCTGAGACACATTAGAGAAGTGGAAAACAGATTGTGTGCCTCTGATCATGCTGCACGTTCCCTTTAGGGTGCAATCTCTGCTGTTATTACCCACAGCAACTGAGACTACAGTCCTAACTCTGTATTTACTTCCAGTTACCCCACAATTAGTACATAGTATTGGATTGAGCCTTGTATCTCAAGGAATTCAACTATCTAATTTTTATAGCTGAAGTCACTAAGTTTCTGAGAGGATAAGGAACCTATCAAAACCAGAAGTAGAGCTCCTGACCCAGCCTCTGATCCAGGTATTGTAATACTTCACCTGGTCTCAATCAGTAATCTAGCCCCATTTTCTATTTTCCAGTCTGATCTCTTGCTTTCTTAAGGCTGCTTTAATTTCTGATAACATTGTAAACTTTATAGGGCTTATTGGTATTTTGCCTCCTAGGGTCACTTGTTATTAAAAAAAAAAACTCTATTCAAATAAATGAATCTCTACTATTGGATTTTTCAAAGCCATGATAGACCAGCTAGTGAAACTTTTTTGTATGGGACTTTGGCAGGGTGAAGAGATAGGGAGGAGACACGGAGAGGAATTCTTGTCCTCAGTCCTGATATTTATTTCCAGGTGAATGTGGTCTTCCATGTGCTATACTCCTTGCCTCTCTCCGCTCTTCCATTCACTACCTACCAGAAAAGATGGAGTGATTCACTCTGATGAAGAAATTCAGAAAAAATTAATTAGACATGCTCAGAATATTTCCACTCTTTTTTGTCTTAGAACACAGCTTCCCTCAGAGAGCAAAATTTTACCTTTACAAATTGGTATACATGTTTTGACTCAACATTGCCTATAACAGGGGTACAGCTCTATAATTCCTGGATAAGTACCATGCCAATGGGTTATCATACTATGTTGTCCAAATTAATGGTAAAATTGATGCTTTTACTTCTATCTTCTCATATGTGTCAATTTGATAGGTGATTAATAATACCTCATTGTGGTTTCTAGTTCATTTTTGTGACTCAGAAATAGAGATATTAGCTCAGTTTTATTACCTGTTTATTCTCTTATATGAATTGCTTTCTCATACCCTTTTCTAATTTTTCTCTTCAGTACTTTACAAAGCACTTCAAAAGTGGGTTTGGTGATAATAGGAAAGTATTTCAAGTAGACAAGGTGCAAATAATAGTTTTGGTTGATGTTAGCATCCACATACAGGAATGTCTTTTATAGTAAAATACGGTTGTGTGTGAGTAGAAGATAGAGAGGAAATAATAGCAATTTTAAGAGAGTTATATGAAAATTCTTTTAGATTTTTAAGAAAAAGATTAACTTGAACAAATAGACATTTTAAGAAAGCTATTACTACTTAGTAATATGTGTAAGTCAAATGGATGGAAATTCCACTATGTGATGTGAGGTGTTTAGAATGTTGGGAAAGTGTTAATTCAATAGTGCTGTAGAGAAAAAAATTTCAACATTGATTCTATATGCTCACTCATCTCCCTCCACCTAGTGGAACTACTTTTTAAAATATGTCATGTTATTTAAATTTCATATATAACCAATGTACCTGAGCAATGATGTTTTTGAAGTGTGAGGTAATGGATCCCTGTCCTCTACCAACACCCTTACGTGTCCCCTTTATGACTTCCTCACATAGCTAATAATGCAACAAGAAGAGCTTCAGGGGTGCAGCAAACTCAGAAACATCCCATTGCAATAGAAGGATATGTTTGCTTTTAAGTTAGCTTGTAAATAGTTCGTTATATAATCATTTTGTCTCAAAGCAGTGACTTTCATACACACCCTTCCCATGGGTCTGACCATAATTCATATTTCACTAAATCAGGTTCTTTTTACAATACCCAATTCTTTTTAAAATTTTTTAAAATTTTAATTGTACTTCAGGTTCTGAGATACATGTGCAGATCATGCAAGATTGTTGCATAGGTACATACATGGCAATATGGTTTGTTGCCTCCATTCCCCCATCACCATCCAGTATTTCTCCCCTCATTATCCCTCCCCAACAACTCCCCACTGTCCCTTCCCTAGCCCCACCAACTGACCACAGTATGTGATGCCCCCCTTCCTGTGTCCACGTGTTCTAATTGTTCAACACCTGCCTATGAGTGATAACATGCGGTGTTTGGTTTCCTTTTCTTGAGTCAGTTTGCTTAGAACGATGCTTTCCAGATTCATCCACATCCCTATGAAGAACACAGACTCACATTTTATGGCTGTGTCGTATTCCATGGTATATATGTGCCACATTTTCTTTATCCAATCTATCGTCGATGGGCATTTGGGTTGGTTCCAGGTCTTTGCTATTATAAACAGTGCCACAATGAACATATGTGTACATGTGTCTTTGTAATAGAACAATTTATAATTCGTTGAGTATATACCTAGTAATGGGATTGCTGGGTCAAATGCTATTTCTGTTTCTAGGTCCTTAAGGAATTGCCACACTGTCTTCCACAATGGTTACACTAATTTGCACTCCCACCAACAGTGTAAAAGTGTTCTAAGCTGGATACTACTGGTGACATACACTTCATTATAGTTTGACGGTTGTCAATATAGATACTCCACTCATAGATACCAAGAAGGTTGTTAGGAAGAAAGATCTAATCTTTAGAAAAATATTATTGATATTTCATAAAATATTTATTCAAAGCTTGAGAAGGAAACCGGCTGGCTGTTAATGTTTTTCAGCCTCCACTGAGTCTAATTCATACATCTTTTCTCTTTTGGTTGTAATTATTATACAGCTCCCTGCACCCCACCCCATCACACCTGGCTCTTAAAGCCTAAAGAGAAAAGCTTTCAGAAGCTAAAATTTTAATAGAATATGAAACATTCACATGAACTTCTGAACTTAAAAATGGGGAAAAGAGTCATAGACTCTGATGGCTAATCTCAGAATCTTTAACATTTCATAATGAAAATTTCTGTATATAAAGATTCAAACTATTTGGATACTTACATTTTAAAGAATAATTCTACTTTTTAGGCACTGTAGCTTATTTTTATCCAAGAGAAAGAAGAAATGTTTAACTGAAAAGATTTAGTGACAATGCTGTGATAGGAGTCAAAATGTCTCTAGTTGGCATAAGCATAGAAAAAGAACCTTGTTGCAAAACACTTGAGCTGTGTTTGCAGAAATAAATGGCTAGCAGATATTTTTGTTCCCTCTGTTATACTAATGGATAGAAGCATGCTGATAAGTCACTGTAGCTGTGTGGGGTTAATGCCAGAATGAAATACCAGAGCTGTACTCTTTCTTAGGAAATAGCAGATTCTTACAGATGTGATCACAATGTATTTTACAGGCTAACTAAATTGCCTGTAGAACATGTACTATAGGCCCTAGTCTGTGCTTTTGGGGGTCACCACAATAATTTCTTTTACAAGTTTCCTAATTTCAGTGAAGCCTGCCATGGAAACTTGTTTTTTCCCCCTCTTGTATTTGTTCTTCTGCCTCTTACCCTTCTTTCCTGGCATTTGTTTCTTTTCTATTCCTTTGGAGAAAGTACAGCCTTTAGAGTTAGTCAGAATTTAACTCAAATTTTCTCTTGGTCAAAATAACTATGGAAAAAGTATTTCCTTTCTAAAACCTCTGTTTTTTTTCATACAGAAATTGGAAACTATATACTCTACACTCAGAATTAGAATTAACTGAGAATGTTTGTAAACACATCGACAGATTGCAGAAGTATCCGAGTATCTGCCACACACATTTTCTCATTTTCTTGACTTTCTCTTTCTTCTCAATCAGCTCAGTTCTCTGTAGTAGATGAGGTTGCTATCAACAGGGAAGAGCTAGGAATTTCCAGCTTAGCAGTTTAATACTTTTAAGAAGTATACAATTACATTGTACAAATGCAGAAACCTAAGCAGCTTATAGGAACAAGAATTATAGTAAGATTGGCCCACCATGCTTTTTGCAATCCCCCACCTTTGTGCTTTTATCAACAAAAGTGCTACACTGAACTTCCAAATCAGCAGCTAAGCTCTGGCCCTGTTACTACACCCCAGAACTATGATACCACATACATGATTACAGACCCTGGATAGCAATGCCCATCTGCACAGGCACTTTGAAAAGGGACATGGTTTCGCTTTAGACTATATTTTAAGGCATAAGAGTGTGCCTCCAGAATTCAAAGTTGTAGAGAAAATACTCTCTGTTTGTAATACAGAAGAGTGATGTTAGAGGACTCTCCAAGTTTCCTTCATGGATTAAAGAGTTGAGGATTCTTTAAATGAATTCTGGGTCCTTTCAAATAGTAGTAGTCTTAACAACTTAAATAGCACATGCCTAAGTTACCATTTCATACTGATCAGCCCCACTGGGGCGTGGAGATAGGGGAAACAGTTAAAGAAAGACTTTCAGGCTGGGCGCGGTGGCTCATGCCTATAATCCCAGCACTTTGGGAGGCCGAGGCGGGTGAATCACGAGGTCAAGAGATCGAGACCATCCTGGTCAACAAGGTGAAACCACGTCTCTACCAAAAATATAAAAATTAGCTGGGCATGGTGGTGCCCAGCTACTCGGGAGGCAGAGGCAGGAGAATTGCTTGAACCCAGAAGGCGGAGGTTGAGGTGAGCCGAGATCGTGCCATTCCAGTCTGGGTAACAACAGCGAAACTCCGTCTCAAAAAAAAAAAAAAAAAAAAAAAATGACTTTCCTCAGTGTGTTTCTAAATCTGTCATTTATGTTGAATTGGTAATTATCAAATTTATGAATAAACAAAAATCATATTGAGCTTTTCAAAATGTAGATTTCTGAGTCTCACATTTAGAGAGTCTTATTCAGTAGCTCTGGAGCATAGTCTAAGACTCTGAATTTTTACAATGCTTTTTAGGAATCCTGATATAAGTAGTCCTTGAACTTTACTGAAAATTTTTGCCCTACACCCTGCCTTATAAATAAGTTATACAACTGCTTCTTGGGGCTGTTAAGCAACGGAGTCTAGTGAGATTGTTGCAATTTCTTGTGCCGAGAGAAAGAAATCCAATTAAGAAATGTAAATTCTTCTTCATGCTGAGAGAATATGAGGCAATAAAAATATGAATTTCTTTATGTTGCATAGAAGCTTCTGGGAGCCCATAAAGGGTGAGCAATCCTTACCAAGCAGCTGGACTGTCACCATCTTCTCTGGCTTTTATGGGAGAAGATGAGGTACTTTCGGCACTTTTCTCTTTAAGAGTTTCTGTACAGGCTGCGAGGCTTTTTCTTTTAATGCTTGAAATTCATAATTAACTATTTAGAATAGGGGAAAAATGTTAAAATATGGAATAAATACAATCCTTTTTCAGGATGATTATCTAATTTCTAATTGCACCCTGCAATATAGTTGTGCAGAAAGACTGGTGTTTGGGAGTAAAGAAAGCGTTTTCGGTAACTTTGAAGGAGACTTGTTAGTGCTTTAAAAAAGAGTGAACAATTCTAATTACTACTCATGCTCCAGCACAGCTGTGTTACCCTGAAGCAGGCCATAGTATAGGGCTTGGAGCCCATGGGCTACCGTTGAAGATGTCAGAAAAGTAAAACAAAGATGAAAAACAAGTGAGTGTTTGGTGTGAGAGATTCTATTGCCTTGATATGCCCATGGAAGCAGAGTGGAGTGAAGGGAGCTGTTTTTTATCATTAAGAGTTTCCTTTCTTTTAGTTTTCTGAGAGAAGTCTATGTGAGCCTGGTTGAATTTTATCTACCACTTCAAATACTGTTTTCCTTCCCGTTTTTCTGTTACATGTGGTGAACTTGTTTTGACAACCTTTTCACGTAGATTCCTGGTTATGTTTCCTTCCTTACACCCTAACTTTTGTAAATTCGATCTCTGCCTCAGTGATTCTAAATTCACATCCTATGTGAATTTATGTCTAGCAATTAGCAACTTATGTTTAAATTGCTTATAGACATATCCTATATAAGCAAACATATGTTGTTCAAGACACGTTCCTAAGCAGCATCTTCTATACCACTTCTCCGTTTTTTGTTATGCTCCTGCTTCTTGATTTAAATGATGCTATTTTGTGAAAACTAATGTGCTCTGGGATTAACTGCAATTCCCTTTGTAAAAATGCATTTCCAGAAGTCCATCATAACTTGAACCAGCAAATCTAAGTGACTTCTTTCTACGTGGAGTGAATTCTAGGCTACTATATTCAAGGATTGCTTTATTAGCCACAGAAGAAACCGCCAAAAGTAGAGATTCCCAGAACAATTGTAAATGAATCATTGAATTTAGAACAACATTTTGAAATGATTTTCAATCATTGAATAGACTTAGTAAGTACAGAGACAACTCAATTCTGGTGCATATCCTCGCCATTTAAAGATATTCATAGGTTTAAAATTTAATGTTTTCTTTTCATTTGGAGTGAATTTATTGTTGGCAGAAAATGCATGAGAGTCCGGACTGGAGAATTAAGTCTTCTGTTTCCTACATAATGGATCTAGCAGAAATGGTTAGCTATTTAGGATTCACGAGTGCTGCTCTGCCAGTCTACATTAGGCATGATTAGGGAGGACCAACTGAAGCCAGGATGCATTGAACTCTGCAAAGTATATGAAATCACCTCGTGTCAGGGCCTTGTTTAAGGAATGAAAGCTAAGAATTTGGCTAAGAACACAACAATGTAAGGATTGAATATCTCAGCAATTTATCTCAATCATAATATCTCATGTCTTTTATCCCTTAGGTTAGGGCCCATTGTCTAGCTTATTGACTTCAACTTCCTCTTCTATATAGGCTCTAGGTCTCTGACATGTTGATTTCTATAAGCAATCATAGACATGTTCTGACTGCTGTGTTGTCTCCTAGCTAAGGCATCTTACACTGTAAAATTAGGAGAATCCCACCACATCTGAGGTCCAAAGTGGGGTATACTAGCGCAAGGTCATATCACTAGTTAGTGGAAGAGCAGAGATTTAAATTCAGATTTTAGGAAAAATAAGTAAGGTAAAGCTTAGACAAATGTTGGAATATGTGACGTATAACAGATCAACTTGGTTTGTGATTTGTGTAAGGTATAGCATAATGTATTAGTTTCTGCCAAAAAGGAAGGAAGGGGACATTTATGGAACATACAGATTTTGAGTCGGGCAAGCTTGGGCTCAAATTCTGTCTTACTACTTAATAGCTGAGTGATTTGGGGGAAATTACTAAACCTCTCAAGGACCCACTGCCATCATTTATAAAAATGGGAGTAATATTAAACTTCATGAGTATTTGCAAGATCATTTATAAAGTGTTTGGTAGAGTGCCTGACTAATAAATATTAGACTTGGTGAGGATTCATCTGTAAAGCCTACACTCTCCCTATCATATCATAGATCCTTCCTATTGGCAACATCGCTATATTTGTAACTGTGTATTTCCCTGTCACTCTAATAATAGTCATAAGACAATTTCCACTATGAGACATCAAAATTTCCAAAACTGTATAAGGTTGACCAATACAGTTGGAAAAAAGAAGAAATATCATTATATATTTATAAAATAAGATTTTAAATGAGATCATTGAAAGTTTACTTGTTTATCTTTCAGAGACACCCGGCAATTCTTTTTTCTTCCCCAAGTAGTGGATTGTTATATTTTTAACTGCTATTTTGAGAAAGGTATTTCTCCAAATGGGCATTAGGGAAACAGGACAGATTTTAATTAAACCATTTAGCACATACTGAATAACCCCACCAGGAGGCATGATAAAGGTATGCTTAATTGGCTCAGAAAGATTGTAGTAATGTGAGAACTTCAAACACAAAGTTAACTGCAGAGATAATTCTACATCTATATCCTAATCAACAGCAAGGGAAACTACTAAAAATTTAAATAGGCAAGGCAAGAATATCAGAGAAAAGGCCAGACTTTCATCTAATTTTTCTCCCAAAAAAGTTTCTTCAGGTGTGCACATGTATTCTATTTTGGAGATAAGACTACATAAGGAAGGAACTGCTTTATTTCTAAGGCTGTCTGACAGCATGTTTTCCTCAATACTTTGTACAGTGTGTCTGGTAGTGTTTCTCATTCTATCATTCCTTTCATTCTTCCCTCTATTCAACCTAAAACTTAACACTTTTCTAAAGGTCAGTGCCAGCAAAGGCACATAAGAATAGGGTGGAGAGCAGGCTTGGCTATCCCGTGTTCCTATTTGTCTCCGCCAGGCAATGTAACAGGTCAGAAGACCAGGCAGACTGATCAGAGAATGGGACAGCATTAGGACCAATTGCAGGACAGACAGTTAAACAGCTAGACAGATAGATGGTAAAACAGTTATCTGAGGTCAACTAAGTTTTGAGGTCTAAAAACCAGAAGACCACAAGAGATCAAGTAAAAGAACAATAGATTTGAGAGAAGTAGGTAAAAATCAACTCTGTTACATTTTGCCAGGATATAAAGAATGGTCATTTGTATGCCAGCATTTGTAATAGATTATGAAAATTTAGAATACAAAGGTACAATAATTTCACACTTGTTTTTCTAAGAGGTATTACTACCAAAAGAAACATGTACATGAGCAGACTATATCAAAACAGAATGGTAAGTCGCGTGACAGAACTTTGTATGAGGTGTTAGGCACAAAGCATGGCCACCTATTCCACATTCCTTGATTCCAACTTTCATGATTATCGTTATGTTTGGGATACTAGGAATCCTGATGACATAGTTCTTTTATCTTACTTGAGCTTTTCTAGTAAGAGTGTTTTCAATGTGAGTCTTTTTCTATAGCAAAACTTCTGACATCGAAATGTCATTTCTACTTCTGTTTTTCATGTATTTTAGCTTTGATATTAAAGCTTCACTCTTTTTATATTTTTCTTCTACCTTCTTGGATTTTTAAAATATAATCGTCTAATTCACATATTTATTCTCATGTGTATCATCTTCTTTGATCAGTTCTTATGTTCATCATTTCCACTAGTTTACTTTTCAGATTTCTTGTTCTTACTTATGTTACTAATATATTTCCTTATCTTCTAAAATAATATGTTTATTTTAAATTATTGATCCATCCATTCCAATGTTCAGAGAGCTTATTGACTTTGTCTTTCTTTAATAGTCCTTGCAATCTTTATACATCTATTTACCTTCCCTGGGTGCTCATTTCACTTTGATGGTATACTTACTCTCTCTGATAATGTATACTATGGAATGCCTAAGGCCTTGCCCTCCTCTCTGTATGTCCAAGTGAATTTAGAAAAAGAAAAAGAGCCTAATTTCAGGGAAGAGAGCCCAGGACTATTATTTCTCTTTGCAATCCTCCACCAGGCAACACCTGGCATTGAGACAAGGTGTTTCATCTAGATTGTCACCCACAATCTTAGAATTTAAGGAAAGGAAATGGAGAAGACATTGACTAAGTGGGTTTGGTCACTTTACCTAAAAAGGATTTTTTAACTGTGCTACTGCTGTCTGGATACCAATACAGTGACCTACCCTGGACCAACAATTTAAGTGAACTTGAAAGCAAACTCTTAGACAGTCAGACTTCTACATAAGAATATGCACTGACTGATACCTTCATTGCAGCCTTGTGAGGCCCTAAGCACAGTACCCAGCAAAGCCATGCCAGGACCCTTGACCCTACAGAAATAAGCTAATAAGTGTGTGTGTGTGTGTGTGTGTGTGAAGTCTCTGAGTGTGTGGTAATTTGTTACACAGCAATAGATAACTGACACAGCATTCCTTAGAGATGGAATGACATGTAGATGAAAGAGATGTGAAAAAGCATAGCCATCTTTTGAATTATTTTAGCAGTTTCATATAGCTACACCATAGAGGAAGTAGTGGAGGAGTAAGAGGCCAGAATAATTGAGAATGCACTATTTGCTCACCAGTGTGCCAGCTGTTTTTCAGGTATCTTTCTATCTTCTCTAAAACCTTGTGAGTTTAGTGTCATTGTTGTGTTTTTAAAAATTGGAAACTTGACACAGGCAAACAGGCATGTGCTGAGATACTGATTTCCATCAACAGCAAGAGTAGTGAAGTGAGACTTGGGGCTACTGGCTACAAATGGTTTCTTCCATTTACCCTAGTGTGCTATTAAAAAAGCATTAATTTTTGTGCACCTTGATGTGAAAAAGTTTTGGAACCACATAGGCTAAGCGATTTAATTTATCTAGACAATTTATCATTTTGTAAGTGGATGAGATATCTTTCAAACCTAGACATATTACTCCAAACTTTGTGGGGTTTTTGTATTGCACCGCTTAAAAGATGAGTTTGAGCTAGGAAGAGGCCAGGTAATTTAGGAACTTTAAAGCTATTTACATGACATAAAATAATAATTGAACTATTAATATAAGCTAGGTATTGGGTTCAGTGCTTTAAATCTATTACATCGTTTAATTCTCACAACAAAGCTGAGAGGTAAGAAACCAAATATACTCATTTTCAGGTCAAGGTAACAAAGTCAGAGGGAAATTAAATAAGTTGCGGATGGTATCAGGGTTATTAAATGATGGGAAATTTAACTTAATTTTATTAAATAATGGACAGTTTAAATTAAATTTATGTCTATCTAACTGTAAAGACAGTAAATTTAACTTTGAAATAAAAAGACCTGCAATAGCCAATGTCTGAATACAATGTGGAAATCTAATTCACTGATTGTTTTTTCATAGTGCATCACATTGCATACAAAATGTTTATAAACTAAATTAGGAAATAGCAGCTCTTTTACATAAGGCAAAATGAAGTGAAAGGAGGTTTTATGCTGGGTGTCTATTATTTTTTGTGTACTTAGATGTTTTTATGAAGTACTGAAGACACCAGGATGAGTTTCAAGATGAAGAATTGCAGGCAGCTTATGGAAGAAAAATGCTTGTATGTTCTTGTATATTCGTAAAGATTGAAAATTTCTTGATCTGGATGGAAGTGGGGAGATCTAAGGCACTATGGACAATATAACAAACCAAGTTAAAAGAAAAATTTAGACTGACAAAATATCTTTTGTTTGCTCTCTTAAACAACATGACAAACTGTATGATAACAATTCAGGTTCAGTGACTCTACTAGTTATGGCTTTTGTACTTAGAGCTAATTTTTCTTTTTTTGGACTTTATCCATAAATAAAATGGGAATTTGATAGTACCCAACTCTTAGCATTTTGTGATGATTAAATGATACATGATTGTATGTAAATTTTAGAGTTTCTAAAATGGCTGTTTTACTGTGGAAACGTAAAAGGTGCTTTATTTCATTTTAAGAAATATATAGCTTTTGTTTAGGCTTACTAAATGCTTTAGGTATTTATTTCTTCCATGAGTTTGTGGGATTGTGCATCTGGGGTACAATAGTTTTTAAATGTTTAGTTCTTTGAACAGTTGTGCCGCATGCATACAGATCTCTCCGCCTCCCTCTCTCCCAATTGCAGTGTATTGTAGGAAGCGTGATTTGCAGCTAATACTGAACATCCACTTGGTGACAAAATCAACTTTTCTTACAATGAATTGCTCTCTTTAATAGGGATTTAATTTTGTTAAAAGTAAAACAACTAAATAAAGAATGTTTTCTTCATCCAACATGATCTATTGACTGTATTAAATAACTGGCGATGCTCTAGATATGTCTATGGTGGCAGATATTCAGATCCTAGTGTGACTGGCTTTAAGCTTTGAGAAAACAAATATGTCCATTAAAGGATAATGATTTTATGAGGAAAGATAAATAATCTCAACTAACTAGACTACATTGATTTTCATAGTTCCTTTGCAATACATGAAAACAAATCTGGTATTTATTTTAAAGATCATAGATGCTAAGAGGGGACACACAGTTTAGAGAGTAAAATGATAAATTTAACTTTAAAATAAAAGTTTAAAAAGTTTGTTAAGCAAAACTAAAAAAAAATCAAACCTAGTAAGGCGAAATTTCTTTTTCATTTTGCGTAGAATACCAATATTTAAAGATTACAGGATCAATAGCACATTTCTGCTTGAATGAGAGACAGTGATATCAAGAAAACATGACTTATAAACAACAGAAAATGGGCATAATTCTTCTTGTAAGTATTATATTAATAAATACAGTGGTAAAATGGAAACGGGAACAGATAGGTAAAAAGACTAAAGGAGCTGTAGTGATAAATTATTAATAGAAAATACCTTATGTTCAACTCATTAGTAGTATTTAGATCTCTGACCTAGTTAGATAGAAATAGTTTTTCTGTCTTAGTGTTTAGAACTGCTGAACAGCACAGCATTGGCAAGTATAACTAGGAGTAGATTTCCTACAGTCAGTCATTTAAGTTGCATGTAGTATCTGTTATCCAAAGGCAAATGAAGATTTCATTTCATAATATATGCTGGTTAGGAATCCTTATTGAAGTGTGATTTTCCCACCACTAAGTTTAGATGCCTTCATTCTTTGTAGTTCTCAAATTCAAGCCATGCTAATGCTAACAAAGTGGCTGGCTTGGCAGATCAATAAGAGAGCGAGCCAGGAGATTTACCTACTTTGGAAAGGTAATTTAAAACTAAATCCACCTTTAGAAGTGAGTGTCCCATTTGTGTTTATAGGTTTCACTAGAGGGAAGCCCTACATATTAGAAGCATTTCCTTTTGTTTGCCCATAGCAGGGAAGACTAAGGCTAAAACCCAAAAGGATATGACTTAGAAAAGAATGAGCATATGGCTCTCAAAGTTTTAATTACTAGGAAAGAAAATACAGTTGCAGCTTGTAGATAAACAGCTCTGTTTTAGCAAAAGCCAGATGAGTATACACTTGGTTGTAAGATAATTGGTAAAAAAATGTCAACCATTTAAAGGAGCGTATCAGTTTTGCATGCTCAAAACAACAGCAGCAACTCACCTAAGGAGAGGTGAGTCTAACAGAAAAAATTCAAGCAGCAGAAAAATGTGATACAATCTCCTATGAACTAAATTACCTGAAGTATTTTATAAGTACTTGTGATAGAGTTAAGAGGCAGGAGTTCAGGTACCACATTTAAAAACGGTTTGGAACAATTATTGCCAATGTTACTAAAAGTTCTAGAGGTATAAGGAAACAATTTCTTGCATAATCTTGGAGGATCATATAATTCATATTATATTGGAATTTTCATGGTAAAATTGACAATCCCTTAGTGATTTTTCCAACTTTCAATATAAAATTGCAAGTTTCTCTTTTGAAATAGGAGCAAAGTGCAGCCTGTCTTTACAGAAGCTAAAATGTTTGCAGTTTTCATAATGTTATCTTACTTCCTGACTATACATGTTCCTTTGGAATCTTTGACCAAAATCCATGATTTACTTGTAAAAAGTTAAAGGCTCCATGATAAAATATGCAGTATTCCTAAATGTGCTGATCATATAAACTTAAGAAAGCTTGATATGCTTTCATTTAACAACAACAATAACAACAAAAACCTATTTAAACAAATGGGGACCATTTATCAGCAAATATGTTTTTTTTTTAAAAAAAACACCTACTTTGAACTAGGAAGGTATTGGGTATTGTTCTTTGTGTGAAGCTGTAAACTTGAACTTTGCTATATATTTACTGTCACGATATTTTTCATACCCTCTCTCCCTCCCTGCCTTTGTTCCTTCCTTTCTTCCTTCCCTCCTTCCCTCCTTTCTTCCTTCCTTCCCTCCTTCCTTCCTTCCTTCCCTCCTTCCTTCTCTTTCTTTCCTTCCTTCCATTTTTTCTTTCTTCCTCCTTGTTTCCACATATATTTCAAGTTTCTTTCATATGCTATGCACCAGCTGAATGAAACATAGACTTGGCTATTTCAAAGCTTACAGACCGTGGAAATTGATATGTAAACACCAAAGTATGATACTAAAAGTATGAAAATTTGATTCACAAGCTAAAATATTTACTACAGACTAAAATGCAAAAGGTTCAAACAAACGAACAAACAAAAATACCACATATTTAGGTTGAAAGATGCTGAAGTGATTAAGCCAATCTTACCCACAGGGAATACTCATGCATTAGGCAGGAGAAGGTGTGGATACAGATGCTACACTAGAGATTATGTATTAAAAAATTCTCAAAGGTGTTGCATTAATTTTCTATTATTGCCAAAACAAATGACCATAAATTCATTATCTTAAAACAGCATGCATTTATTATTTCACAGTCTATACTTCAGAAATTTGGCAAGGGTCTCCCTGAGCTAAAATCAAGTCACTGTCAGGGTTATGTTCTCTTCTGGACATACTGATTTCGTTGTTTGTGGATGTATACCCAGTAGTGGGGACTGCTAGATCATATGGTAGTTCTATTTTTTATTGTTTGATGAACCTCTATATTGTTTTCCCTATGGCTGTTCTAATTTACATTCCCACTAACAGTGTGCAAAGTTTCCCTTTTCTTCACATCCTTCCAACACTTGTTACCTTTTGTCTTTTGTTAACAGCCATTCTAATAGATGTGAGGTGATAGCTCATTGTGGTTTTAATTTGCCATTCCCAGATGCTTAGTGATGTTGAACCATTACTCAGATATATGTTGGCCATTTGTATGTCTCTCTTTGAAAAAGTTCTATTCAGGTCCTTCACTCATGTTTAAATGGGCTTTTTTTTTTTGCCATGATTGGTTTAAATTTCTCATATTTTGTATATTAATACATTATCAGATTTATAGTTTGCAAATGTTTTCTCCTACTCTGTAGATTGTCTCCTCACAGTTGACTTTTTTCTTGGCTGTGCAAAAGCATTTATTCGTTGTAATCTCATTTATCTATTTTTCTTTTGTTGTCTGTGCTTTCGGAGTTATATCTAAGAAGTACTGCCCAGATCAATGTCATGGAGATTTTGTCCTATGTTTTCTTCAAATAATGGTATAGTTTTGGGTCTTACATTTAAGTCTTTAATCCATTTTGAACTGATTTTTTGTATATGTTGTAAGACAAAGGTCCAGTTTCATTCTTCTTCATTTGAATATCTGGTTTTCCCAACACCATTTGTGGAACAGACTATTCTGTTCCCTTTGTGTATTTTGGCATCCTTGTCAAAGATCAATTGACCGTATATGTGTGGGTTTGTTTCTGGGCTGTGTATTCTGTTCCAGTGCTCTATGTGTCTGTTTTTATGACAGCACCTTGCTTTAAGGCTACGATAGTTTTGTAGCATATTTTGAAGTCAGGCAATGTGATGCTCCCAGCTTTATTTTTTTTTCAAGATTGCTTTGACTGTTAGAGGTCTTTTTGTGTCCCACACAAATTTTTGAATTGTTTTTTCTAAGTCTGTGGAGAATGTCAGTTGTATTTTGATAGGGATTGCATTGTATCTGTAGATTGCTTTGAGTAATATGGATATTTTAACAACATTAAGTTTTCCAATGCATGAACATAGAATATTTTTCATTTATTTGTGTCTTTTTCAATTTATTTCATCAGTATTTTATAGTAGTCAGAATATAGGTCTTTCCCCTCTTGGGTTAAATTTATTCCTGGGTTTCTTTTTTGTAGTTATTTTATATGGTATTATTTTCTTGATTGCTTTTTCTGATAGTTTTGTGTTAGTATATAGAAATACTAAGCATTTTTGTATGCTAATTTTGTATTCTGAATCTTTACTAAAGTTGTTTATTAGTTCTAATGGTATTTTAGTGAAGTCTTCAGAGTTTTCTATGTATACTCTATATGATTCTATATATATTTCCTGTTATTCACAAACAGTTACAGTTTAAGTTTGCCCCTTCAAGTTTGATGCCTTTTATTTCTTTCTCTAATTGCCCAATTCCTCTGGCTACCAATAAAACTCTGCCTGGGACTTTCTAGTACTCTTCGTTAGTATTCATCAGGTCTCAGTCCAAGTGTTACCTCATTGGAAAAAGATTATCCATCTAATTCAATTAGAAAAAAATTTTTATCTATTCAATTCTCATATAATTCAAAATAACCTGCCCATTCAATCTCTATCCCTTTATTCTTTAAAATTTTTCCTTACATCTCTTACCATTCGTTTGTTCACTTTTCTGTTCTCTTGTCTATTCTCATCCCATCTTCCTCTACAGTGTAAAGTTCGTAAGGACAAGGCCTTCATTGCATGCCTTGTTCATGATTGTCCTCCAAATACCTAGTTCATGGTTGACACTCAATAAATACTTGTATCACTAAAGCACAGCACGTATTTAGGGGAAGTTAAGCCAGTCATTGGATAGATGCTGTGCCACTGGCAATGTTTCAGTGTAATATCTGAAGGTAAGATTGTATCTGCAAAGTTATATTATTCTCTAAAGTATGAACAAAGAGATCCTTTGATGATGATTTTATTCATAAATGTATGTCTTCTCCAGCAATACTGGGACAGAGATTTGTATATAATAGGCACTCCATTAAAACTGCTTGCATTGTTTCAAGCTAGGGTAAATACAGGGTAGTTATAATAAAGCCTCTCAACCATACAGTAATCCCAATAGAACCAACCTTCAGAGGTAGAGGAAGATGATCCCAGTTGTCTAGTGATTACAAAATTATATTAACCTTAGGTAAAGTCCAATGTTGTGTATAAATTAGGGTAGAAGTTATTGCAGGAGAACGAACAATAGTTTTAGTGTCAGAATATGTGAGTTAAATTCCCAGCTTAACTTATTACTAGACCTATGTCTTGAACACGTTTTGTGGGTTTTCTCTCTCTTTTTTTTTATGTTTCAGAACTTAGGTTTCCTGATTAGAGTAGAGCAGAATATTTAGGTGATACCAGTGAAAAGAGGAACTGTAAGGAGCATGCACACAACCATATTTGTGGAACTGTGGATATTCTTAGACCAAAAAAAAAAAAATAGATTTGTGAGATTTTGAATCTTGCCACTTATCTTTGTAAGGATTATATGCCAAATACTGGTTATTGTAGCCATATTCCTTTTCCGTTAGTGGCATTGAAGAACCAGAAGGATGGGATACAAAGAGAAGCTTAGCAATGCTAAGTCATCTGAATACTAACCTAATGTTTGTTTGCCACCTTCCTTCCTACCAAAAAAAAAAAAGTTATAATGTGATTATCACAACAGAATGGGGCTGAACTGAGCCTTTTGTCACAGTATTAAATAGGCTTTTCTATTAAAAAAGGATTTCTAGTCTAAGGACCCAAATCATATAAAAGAAGTGTGCTGTTATGATGGAGGCATATTCATGTTGGTTCTGCATTCACAGTGAACATTTGTACCCAACTCCTAAGACTTACTAGAGGTCAAATGTACTTAAATTCAGCATATTTAGATAGATAGATATTCCAAAACATCTCTGCTCTTTCCTCTATATTGTTGAAAATGATCTTTTACAATGCAAAGCCTTTTTAACTTGTAAAATATATCATTATACTTTGCTTTGAGTAATGTGCAAGTTAATGTCCCTCCCATCCCAATCATAACAATCCCTCAGCCAACTGTAAAAGATTCTTTAATGATTATTTTATTCACTTAATGTCTTTTTTCATCTGAGGTTAGACAAGTAGAGCTGCAGTGCCTTGCCTATGCACTATCATTTGTTTTAAAGATTTTTGGGGAGTTAAAAATAAAAGAAATTGAGAAACAGAAAGTTGAAAGTTAAATTACTATATTAACATAGTACTAACCAATAAATTAACAGTGCAATGCAATAAAATAAAATTTCAAATTCAAAAGGGCTTATGTTATGAAAACTTTAAGCTGTTATAAATTTTCACTGTATATAACATCGTACAATTAATAAGGAACAATGTGCTAATGGTTTTTAAATATTCATTTTAGGCTTATAGTTTTCAGTTTATACTTTTCTTGGAGAGGTTTAATACATAAATACCATAATAATTCATTTAAAATGGTATTTTTTTAGTTTTTTAAATGATTTGGACACCCAAGTCTCTTTTCATAAAAGAATTGCTTAGTATAATAATTAGGTAATAGTTCAGTCCATTCCAAATGTCTAGTAAAGTTCCTCCTATTATCTTAATAAAAGCTTTCAAGTGAACCAAAATTTTATGTTTCAAAGGGTTATCATTTTACTGATCTTATAAAAAGAAGCTAAGTTAAAGACAGAAAACCTACTGGGAAAATGGAATTCTGACCTCATTCTCTTTTGTGCCTAAGTGTGCTAGCAAAAGTGAAAATGATGAGGTTAGTCTTATTTGTGGGCACGTGATGGATTGCTCTTGGTCTTTTACATTTTGCTTGTCTTTTCCTCCTGAATTCTGACATTACTAAATATTCTGGTAGCATTCTATGCACCTCTATCTCAGCAATCAAACTCTGTTTTATAAGTTTAGAGATTGTTTATTATTTCAGTATCTCCAACAGTATATATATATCTATTATTTAGCTACTCAACAAATAAATATGTATATGTGCATGTGTGTATCCATATATTTATATATGTGCACATTTGTGTATATATATTGTATAATAATAAAAAATTTTGTGGTCCTTCTCCCAGATTCCTGAGATAGAACTTCTAAACCCCAGACATTTCTTAAGGAATAGGAGTATTTCTGTTGTTCATGAGAGTCTCTATTTATGCTTTTAAGGTAACTGATGGTGGACTTTTAGAGAGCTTATGTTAATAAGATGGCTCAGGATGGAGGCAGGCTATGCCAGAAAAACCAACCATGTAATTAGAAGGTTGGTACTTTGAAACATGATATCAGTCCAACTTCTGGGCAAGGGAGATGAGTTGGAGATTGAGTTAAATTATATGGCCAATGATTCAGTCAATCACACTGCATAGCAAAAATTCCAGTAAAAACTCTGGACACTGGGGCTCAGATGAACTTCTTGGTTGGGGACACATTAATGTGCTGGGAGGGTGACATGTCCTGAATACATGAAGTGAGGACCTTGAAGACCCTCCTAGACCTTTCCCTCTGGCATCTAAATTGAGAGCAGTCTTGTTGGGGACTATGCCCTTGATCTGTGGGATCTGCACTGGCTCTGGGAAGTTACTGACATGACTGAATTGCAGTATTAGAGAAGGTGTTTGTGTGAAAATATATGAATATTTCTGTCTTAGAGTCTCTAATTAATAGTGGCAACAAAGACTCAATCCCTATAGTTTGGAATAGAGATTTACACCTTTACTATAACTTGCTTTTGTTGCCTTGCCCAATCTCAGAACAAAGCCAATACACAGGTGGCGCTATTAATCCGCTCAGAAAACTGTTCTGGGGTTTGAGGAAGTCTTTTAAGAGGTTTTACTACTCTGTGTCTGATGCAAGTACAAGATGAAGTCTTCATTGCACAGGTTAAAAACTATGAACAGATTTTTTAGGAAGATGAAAGGGCTTAACCATGATCTATATTTGTCCTTCCTAAGTCCTCTTTCACTTCATGGCTTAGGTTTATTAATTTCCCTTACCTTTTCTGCATATAATTTCCTTTTTCAAAGAATGGACATTACATGCTCATTTTCACTAACATGTAAACAATAATGGGGCTTTAATTGTTCTCCTCCCTCTGAGCAGAGTTCTTTCTCATTCCCTTATCAATACCTCAAGAGGCCCCACTTTCTATTTTGACTCTACCAAATTGGTTCTTATGACATAGTTGGATGAAACAGGTCTGCCTCCTGAGAACTTTGTCTCCTTTGTTCTCCTTATAAAAGTAGGAAAACTTCTCCTTATAAAAGTAGGAAAAGTTTATTATGTCAGACACTCTTTTAAATGCTTTATATGTATTAGCTCTTTTTAATCTTCAACAAACCAGGAGGTAGGTACTAATCCTCATTTTATAGATGAGACACTATCAGTGTCTCACAAAATTTACTAAAGACCGCTTAGCTAGTAGGTGACAGAACGAAGATTGCATTCAAGGTTATTTGATTCTTGAGCCCATACTCATAAATTATTGAGCTATGCTGCCTCACATAAAATGTTTCTCAGTGCTTGGAGAACTTTTCTTTTGTTCTGTCCTAGGAAGAGATATTTGTGAAACATGTGAAAACATTTCTCCTATGTCCACAGTCTTATTTCTCATGAGTTTCCCATATGTTCCTCTTTCCATTATATTGAATTGTTCATTATTTCCTAAATGACAAATACTTTTGGCAACTTTCCACTTGCTTTCTTTTCTGCTCAAAGAGCCTGTCTCTATTTCTTCTTGCCACTTCTACTCATTCTTCAACTCAGCTTCAAGCTTTCTATGATGCCTAGTATGGGGAAGTAACCATTTCTCTGTCCCCCATCAGTATCCACATGCTATTATTTGGGCACTTATCATAATCTGTGGTGACCCTTCCTTAACTTCTGTTTTCCTCAGAAGACTAAAATGTACTTGACAGAGGTATTTTATCTTACATTTCTCTATCACTAGTCCTAGCACAAGTTTGAGAACCTAATAACCATTCATTAAAAAGTTTGTCAACCAGAGAACAAATTAATAAAACCAAAAATAACATTGCAATATTTCTGAAACCAAGGTTTACAAACAAAGATTTTTAATTGTTTTTAATATCCTAAGCAGGTCTAGATATTGCAAAAACAAAACCATACTAATATGAATTTATTTAATTTTACCTGAAAGTTTATCTTTTTTTTATTGTACTTTAGTTTCTGGGATACATATGCAGATCATGCAGGATTGTTGAATAGGTACACACATGGAAATGTGGTTTGCTGCCTTCATCTCCCCTGTCACCTACATCTGGTGTTTCTCCCCATGTTATCCCTCTGCGACCTCCCCAACCCACTGCGTTCCCTTTCTTGGCCCCCAGTCCAACAGGCTCCGGTGTGTGATGCTCCCATCCCTGTGTCCATGTGTTCTCATTGTTCAACACCCGCTGAGAATGATGTTTTTTAGATTCATCCATGTCCCTACAAAGGACACAAACTCATCATTTTTTATGGCTCCATAGTATTCCACAGTGTATATGTGCCACATTTTCCTTGTCCACTCTATCATCGATGGGCATTTGGGTTGGTTCCAGGTCTTTGGTATTGTAAACAGTGCTGCAATGAACATAGGCATGCACGTGTCTTTATAATAGAATGATTTATAATCCTTTGGGTATATACCCAGTAGTGGGATTGCTGTGTCAAATGGAATTTCTATTTCTAGGTCCTCAGGAATCCCCACACTGTCTTCCACAATGGTTGATCTAGTTTACACACCCACAAACAGTATAAAATTGTTCCTTTTTCTCCACATCGTCTCCAGCATCTGTTGTCTCCAGATTTTTTAATAATAGCCATTCTAACAGGTGTGAGATGGTATCTCAATGTGGTTTTGATTTGCATTTCTCTAATAATCAGTGATGGTGAGCATTTTTTCATATGTTTGTTGGCCTCATGTATGTGTCTTTTGAAAAGTGTCTGTTGATATCCTTCACCCACTTTTGGATGGTTTTTTTTTTTTTTTTTCTTGTAAATCTGTTTTAGTTCTTTGTAGGTTCTGAATATCAGCCCTTTGTCAGATGGGTAGATTGCAAAAACTTTTTCCCATTATGTTGGTTGCTGGTTCACTCTAATGATTGTTTCTTTTGCTGTACAGAAGCTCTGGAGTTTAATTAGGTTACATTTGTCTATTTTGGCTTCTGTTGCCAATGCTTTTGGTGTTTTAGTCATGAAATCCTTGCCTATGCCTCTGTCCTTAATGGTTTCGCCTAGGTGTTCTACTAGGGTTTTTATGGTGTTAGGTCTTATGTTTAAGTCTTTAATCCATATGGAGTTAATTATAGTGTAAGGTGTCAGGAAGCAGTCCAGTTTCTGCTTTCTGCACACTGCTAGCCAGTTTTCCCAACAGCATTTATTAAACAGGGAATCCTTTCCCCATTGCTTGTTTTTGTCAGGTTTGTCAAATATCAGATGGTTGTAGATGTGTGGCATTGCTGCCACAGCCTCTGTTCTGTTCCATTGGTCTATATCTCTGTTTTGGTACCAGTACAATGCTGTTTTGATTACTGGAGCTTTGTAGTATAGTTTGAAATCAGGTAGCATGATGCCTCAGGCTTTTTTCTTTTTGCTTAGGATTGTCTTGGCTATGTGGGCTCTCTTTTGGTTCCATATGAAGTTTAAGGTTTTTTTTCCAGTTCTGTGAAGAATGTCATTGGTAGCTTGATGGGGATAGCGTTGAATCTATAAATTACTTTGGGCAGTATGGCCATTTCCACTATACTGATTCTTCCTAACCGTCAGCATGGAATGTTTCTCCATCTGTTTGTGTCCTCTCTAATTTCCTTGAACAGCGGTTTGTAGTTCTCCTTGAAGAAGTCCTTTACATTCTTTGTTAGTCATATTCCTGGGTATTTTATTCTATTTGTAGCAATTGTGAATGAGAGTTTGCTCATGATTTGGCTCTCTGTTGGTTTGTTATTGGTGTATAGAAATGCTTGTAATTTCTGCACATTGATTTTGTATCCTGAGACTTCACTGAAGTTGCTTATCAGTTTCAGGAGATTTTGGGTTGAGATGATAGGGTCTTCTAAATATACAATTATGTCATCTGCAAATAGAGACAATTTGACTTCCTCTTTTCCTAATTGAGTATACTTTATTTTTTTTTCTTGCCTAATTGCTCTGGGTAGAACGTTCAGTGCTATATCGAATAGGAGTGGTGAGAGAGGGCATCCTTGTCTAGTGCTGGATTTCAAGGGAATGCTTCCTGTTTTTGCCCATTCAGTATGATATTGGCTGTAGGTTTGTCATAAATAGCTTTTGTTGTTTTGAAATATGTTCCTTCAATACCTAGATTATTGTGAGTTTTTAGCATAAAGGGCCGTTGAATTTTGTCAAGGGCCTTCTGTGCATTTGTTGAGATAATCGGGTGGTTTTTGTCTTTGGTTCTGTTTATGTGGTGGATTATGTGTATAGACTTGTGTATCTCGAACCAGCCTAGCATCCCCGGATGAAGCCTACTTGATCGTGATGGATAAGCTTTGATGTGCTATTGCAATCAGTTTGCCAGTATTTTATTGAAGAGTTTTTCATCTATGTTCATCATGTATATTGGCCTGAAGTTTTCTTTGCTTGTTGAGTCTCTGCCAGGTTTTGGTATCAGGATGATGTTGGTCTCATAAAATGATTTGGGAAGGATTCCTTCTTTTTGTATTGTTTGGAATAGTTTCAGAAGGAATGGCACCAGCTCCTCTTTGTATGTCTGGTAGAATTTGGCTGAGAACTTGTTGGGACCTAGACTTTTTTGGGTTGGTATGTTATTAATTGCTGCCTCAATTTCAGCCATTGTTTTTGGTCTATTCAAGGTTCAACTTCATCCTGATTTAGGCATGAGAGGTTGCAAGTGTCCAAGAATTTATTCATTTCTTCCAGGTTTACTGGTTTATATGCATGGAGTTGTTTGTAGTAATCTCTGATTGTAGTCGGTAGTTTTGTAGAATCAGTGGTGATATCCCCTTTATTGTTTTTTATTGCATCTATTTAATTCTTCTCATCTTTTTTATTAATCTGATCAGTGGTCTATTTTGATGATCTTTTCAAAAAAACAGCTCCTGGATTTATTGATTTTTTGAAGGCTTTTTTTGTATCTCTATCTCCTTCAGTTCATCTCTGTTCTTAGTTATTTCCTATCTTCTGCTAGCTTTTGAATTTTTTTGATCTTGCTCATCTAGCTCTTTTAATTTTGACAATAGGGTGTTGATTTTAGATCTTTTCTGGCTTCTCATATGGGCATTTATTGCTATAAATTTCCCTCTAGACACTGCTTTAAATATGTCTCAGAGATTCGGGTACATTGTGTCTTCATTCTCGTTAGTTTCAAAGAACATTTTTATTTCTGCCTTCATTTCATTGTTTATCCAGTCAACATTCAGGAGCCAGTTGTTCAGTTTTCATGAACCTGTGTGGTTGTGAGTTAGTTTCTTAATTCTGAGTTCTAATTTGATTGCCCTGTAGTCTGAGAGACTGTTATGATTTCTGTTCTTTTGCATTTGCTGAGGAGTGATTTACTTTCAATTATGTGGTCAATTTTAGAGTAGGTGCAGTGTGGTGCTGAGAAGAATGTATATTCTGTGGATTTGGTGTGGAGATGTCTGTAGATGTCTACTAGGTCTGCTTGGTCCAGATCTGAGTTTAAGTCCTGGATACCTTTGTTAATTTCTGTCTTGTTAATCTGTCTAGTATTGACAGTGAAGTGTTAAAGTCTCCCAGTATTATTTTGCAGGAGTCTAAGTCTCTTTGTAGGTCATTAAGAACTTGCTTTATGTACTTGAGTGTTCCTGTATTGGGTGTGTATATATTTAGGATCGTTAGTTCTTCTTGATGTGTTGATCCTTTTACCATTATGTAATGCCCTTCTTTGTCTCTTTTGATTTTCATTGGCTTAAAGTCCATTTTGTCAGAGACTAGGATTGCAACTCCTGCTTTTTTTTTCTCTCTCTCTCTCCATTTGCTAGATAAATCTTCCTCTGTCCTTTTGTTTTGAGCTTATGTGTGTCCTTGTACATGATATGGATTTCCTGAATACAGCACAGTAATGGGTCTTGACTTTTTATCCAATTTGCCAGTCTGTGTCTTTTGATTGGGGCATTTAGCCCATTTACATTTAAGGTTAATATTGTCATATGTGAATTTGATCCTGCCATTTTGATGCTAGCTGGATGTTTTTCCTGTTAGTTAACACATTTTTTTTTTCATTGTGCCGGAGATCTTTACCATTTGGTATGTTTTTGGAGTGGCTGGTACTGGTTCTTCCTTTCCTTGTTTAGTGCTTCTTTCAGGAGCTCATTTAAGGCAGGCCTGGTGATGATGAAATCTCTCAGCCATTGCTTGTTCATAAAGGATTTTCTTTCTCCTTCACTTATGAAGCTTAGCTTGGCTGGACATGAAATTTTAGGTTGAATGTTTTTTTCTTTAAGGATGTTGATTATTGGACCCCACTCTCTTCTGGCTTGTAGGGTTTCTGCTGAGAGATCTGCTGTGAGTCTGATGGGCTTCCCTTTGTGGGTAACCTGAGCATTCTCTTTGGCTGCCCTTACCATTTTTTCCTTCATTTCAACCTTGGTGAATCTGATGATTGTGTGCCTTCATCATAATGAAGGGGTTGCTCTTCTTGAGGAATATCTTTGTGGTGTTCTCTGTATTTCCTAGGCTTGAATGGTGGCCTGCCTTGCTATTTTGGGGAGGTTTTCCTGGATAATATCCTAAAGAGTGTTTTCCAGCTTGGATTCATTCTCTCTGTCACTTTCAGGTATACCTATCAAACGTAGATTAGGTCTTTTCACATAATCTGATATTTCTTGGAGGCTTTTTTCATTTATCTTCACTCTTTTTTCTCTATTCTTGCTTTCTCATTTTATTTCATTGAGTTGATCTTCAATCTCTGATATCCTTTCTTCTGTTTGGTTGATTCAGCTATTGAAACTTATGTGTGCTTTGCAGAGTTCTTGTGCTGTGTTTTTCAGCTCTATCAAGTCATTTATATTCTTCTCTAAGCTGTTTATTCTAGTTAGCATCACATCTAACCTTTTTTCTAGGTTCTTAGTTTCTTTACATTGGGTTAGCCCATGTTCTTTTAGCTCTGAGAAGTTTGTTATTACCCACCTTCTGAAGCCTGTTTCTGTCAGTTCATCAGATTCATTCCCCATCCATCTTTGATCCCTAGCTGGTGAGGAGTTGTGATCCTTTGGAGGAAGAGACGCATTCTGGTTTTTGGTGTTTTCATCCTTTTTGTGCTGCTTTCTTCCCATCTTAGTGGTTTTATCTACCTGTGGTCTTTGTAGTTGGGGACTTTTGAATGGGGTCTCTGAGTGGACATCCTTTTTGTTAATGATGAAGTTATTTCTTTCTCTTTCTTAGTTTTCCTTTTAACAGTCAGGTCCCTCTGCTGCATGACTGCTGGAGATCCACTCCAGACTCTGCTTGCCTGGGGATCACCCACAGGGGCTGCAGAATAGTAAGAGTTGCTGCCAGTTTCTTCTTCTGTTATTGTTGACCCAGAATGGTACCCACAAGATGTCGGCCTGAGCTCTCCTTTACTAGGTGTCTCTTTGCCTATACGGGGGTCAGGGAGTTGCTTGAGGAGACAGTCTGTCCTTTATAGGAGCTCAAGTGCTGTGCTGGGAGCTCCATTGTTCCATGCAGAGTTTCTGGGCAGGTACTTTAAAGTCTGCTGCAGTGGAACTCATAACTGCCTCTTTTCTCAGGTGCTCTGTCCTAGGACGGTTGGCTTTATTTATAAGTTCCTCTCATGCTGCTGCCTTTTCTCATAGATGCCCTGCCCTGCATGGAGTAGTCTAGTCACAGTCAGCCAGCAGAGGCATTGCTGAGCTGCCACAGGCTCTGCCCAGCTGCTGTGTGAACTGTCTGGGCTGTCTTGGTAGTGGTCATCGCCCTTCCTCCCACTGAGCTGGACCATCCTGTGTCTAGCTGTGCTTGCTGCAAAACTCTCATTACAGAGCATATCAGATTGCTTGTTTTGTGGAGGTGGTCCTACCAAGCCAGATCACCTGGCTCCCTGTCTCTGCCCCCTCCCTCTCAGTTGAATGGCTGGCTCTGTCTCCTGGGAGTTCCGGGTGCCAGATGAAACAGCTGCTAAGATTCGTGTGAGTTTCTTTGCACCACCCTGGCACCAGCAGAAACTGCTGTGCTGAAAACTTGTGGTGCTTTTCAGCCCAGGAATCTCCCAGTCTGTGGGCAGTGAAAATGTGTTTGGAAATCAGTGGGCACTCACCCTCTGTGTTATTCTTGCTGGGAACTGCACTCTGGAGCTCTTTCTATTCAGCCATCTTGGATCCTCTCCCTCCTGAAAGTTTATCTTAAAGCCAGACATTGGCTTGAGATTACAGTGGAAGAAAAAATATGTCAATAATCTCACCTCCTTACCCACACTTTCTTGTTTTTAATATTTCAAACATACACACAAACACATACATATTGCCATATATATACTGTGTGTGTGCTTCTGTGTGTATATATTGCTCCATTCCCCAGTGTGGAAAGTTACAAAGTATATTATCATTTAAAATTAATTCCTTAACATCATGATAAAATTAAAAGAAACTGTCACTTTTAAAGCTTTGTAATTTTTTACTCCATCATTTTAACAGCTAGAATTCAAGAATTTTGATAGTTTTTTGTAATGACTTAATCTTTAATTTTGAAATTCAGAAAAAAGTTAAAAGGAACAAATATATTTGTGATTGCAAAAGAACAATTTTATTTATGAAAATACTCACACTTATCTTTGTATATTGTGAGCTCTCTCAGGATGTAGGGCTCTGTTTTGCAGAATAAAAGCCTTTGCTATATGATATGAGTGAACTATTCTAATAGTGAAAGAAAACCCATGCCAACCTTAAATCTGTGTAACTGCATAGCACTGACCAAGAGAAGCCAACTTGATGGATTCTGCATATAGAAGCATGTCAGCCCCTATTTTATGATGGATCTTGTCACTTTTCTCAGGAGAGATGTCTGGATCTGTGTGCCAAGTACTCTACTCTTTTTAAAAATTCAAAAAGAATGCCTAAAGCCATCAGTGCACAGATTATGTAGCTCATAATACGACTGACATCTGTAAGCTATACAAATACACACTGACATGGCCTGGTAGTACCTGTTGTCTCTGTGAAGAGAGGCCCAAGTTTTCTCTAAGACACAGAGCACATAGCTAGTGATGAGTATTCCTCTAGATACCTCTGACTTATCACAGTTGATATTCCTTTATTATGCCTTCTTCATTGAGGTACAATTCAGATATTATGTAAATACATACCAACAGAGATCTTACTTTGCTTCAAATTTCAGTTTGGTTATAAACCAATGGTTATAACATGTTACTACTTCACTAATTTTATAAGTTGCTAATATCTTTCTATGCTTATGTAGCATTTATATAATGGATAGAGGTTATTGGCTAATAGAAAGCAACAAATGGCATCATTTCTTGAGGACTTAGTTGACAGTGAACCCTGTGGTAAGAGCTTTACATGTGACTGTTCATAAATTATTACTTCAATTAACTCTTTAGAAATTTTAAATTATACATTATTTATACATTATTTTAGTGTCTTAAACATTTTAAAATACCCCTTTTTCATGTTTCATATTCATTCCTTTAACATTTTTAAACAATAATATATTTTATTAAACAAATAGCCACTTTGAAACAAAAATACTTTCTAATTTTGATTTTCTATGTTTAGATGGAAGAAGAGTAAACCTTTTTTTGGTATAATTTCTTCATTTGTAGTTATTGATGAATGGTAATTATTACTTTAGTTTTATACTTGAACTGGTATCATCACATTGGATAGCTGACTTTCTAAGTCAACCATCTAAAAAGCCAACTTAATGTTAGCTACAAAACTATCTGATTGAAGTGCATAGAGTTTTAAAAACCATTAACTTTTATGTGCAGAGTGAAAACTTTGCTCCACTGGCACATAATTTCATTTTTATGGTCAGGAGATAACAATAACATGAAAACATTACTACCAGTAGAAATATGCCTCATGAAGAGTAGAAAGTAAAAGAATATGAAAGATTAGTTATTTTGAGATAAGTAGCTTTGTATATGTGATAGAAAGCAAGAACAAAAGTGAATCTACCCTAGGTGATTGGGTGACTGTGGCACTTGAGCATAATACATAGAATGTGCTCTTTATTAAAAAAGTAAAATGGTCAAAGCATTCAAACTTATTCTTAATAATGCACTTGAAAATTCTCTATTCTGTTATCCATTGATATGAAATGGTGAAAAAAGGACTTTAAAAAAGAATAGCTTATTTCCTGAACAATAGATAGAACAATGTTATGTGAACCAACATTGACAATAGTGTCTAAATTAATAGTTAGAAAAGTGTTTCCTGTTCTTCATTGATCTTTGCAATTATCTGCACCGGATCATTTACTCTTATTACAGCTTCTTTCCATGTCATTAGGGATATTTTACTTCTCAAGTTGTCTCCAGAAAATTAACTTTGTACAGCAAAGCTTTTTAGAATTATTAATTTTTTCCACTGAGTCCAGATTTTTATGCATGAAAATAATATACTGCTAAAAAGCATTATTAGTTCTCAACATTTTCTTATATTGTGTTTTTAAAAGCCCCGCTATTAGATAAATTTTTATTTCTTTGGTACTGTTACACAGAGTAGGAAGAATGCTTTTGAGAGATTTATTAGCAGTGATATAAACATCTGATCCAAATTTATAGGTGCTAAGTGTTTTACAGATATTTTGAATAATGAATTGTGTATAGTACTTTCCTTTTCACTAATCCCTTAAGGTGTATTATCTTACTTTATATCCTGAGCAACTGTGAATGTCAAATTGTTATTTACACATGAGAAAATGGAAGTTTGGAGAGATTAAGTAACTTGCTCAAGTTCACCCAATTTATAAGTAGTTCAATTCTAAAGCATTTATCAGGCATATGCTATATAACAGATACTTTTCTAACCCATTAGGATATTGCAGTTTTTTCAGTACCTACACTTGCAGGATTAATCTCAAATGTGAAAATAGGCAGGTAGAATATCAATTATGTACAATGTAAAATATATTCAAACAACAAAAGTAATATAGCGCCATAACTAATTGTACTTTTTACAAGGATTACGGACTACTTTACACAGTGGTTGGTGCCTGATTCACATTTTGTTTGGTAAATATGAGTTTTTCAGATAAAGAAAGGGAGAAAATATTCCAAAGTAGATTTTATAACCTACAAACTAACACACTCTTTACTATATAACATCACCTCTATACTATGCTATATTTATTTTCTATTAGTAGTATAAAATTACCACCATAAAATTTAATAGATTTAACAACACAAATTTATTTTCTTACATTGCTTTAGTTTAGAAATTTGAAATGAGTCTCACTGGGCTAAAATCAACATTTCATCTATGCTGTCTTCCTTTCTGGAGGCACTAGGGAATAACTCAATGTCCTTATTCTTTTTTATCTTCCAAAGAGGACTCACATTCCTTTGCTCAAGACTCCCTTCTTCCATTTTCAAAGCCAGAAACAGTGGATTGAGATTTAATGTCCTATTCCTCTGACCCTGCTTTAGTTGCCATCACATCTCTTTCTCTGAATGCAGGCAAGAAATGTTCTCAACTTTTAAGAAGTCATGTCATTATACTGGGCTGGCCTGGATTGTTTAGGAAAATGTTCCCATTTCAAGATCATTAACCTTAATTACAACTACAAAATCCCATTTGTCTAGTAAGGCAATATATTTACAGATTCCAGGGATTAGATGGTGGATATATTTGGAGGGTGGGAATTATTCTGCCTAATAACATGCCATTTGTAATCTTAAATTATTTCTTGTCTCAGAGGGATTTAAGCAGACCTTCTTACCTGTAAGAACTAGATTATTATACTGGTGATGTTACATATTTTGTCTATGATACTTCAAAAAGAGGGGTGAGGAAAGATCACATTTTTATACCATTTTCTATGATCTTAGAGATGTCATTTTTAAAATACGCAAGTTTCGAAAAATTTAAAAAGATGAAGAAGAGGTTTGACCATTCAATAAGGGCTTGTTGAGTCAGGTACTAAATATCTCTGTTTGCCATGTTACTATTTCCCAATAACTGAAAAACTTTAGCTTAGGAATTTCTCTTCATCAATCCAAATATCTATTGATCTACAGGACTCTGAAACACAGCACACTTCGTGTTGACCTGTTATCTGTACTTTTTCTACTTCTACTCTTTCTCTTCTGCTCCTGACAATAGACAAGGGAAAAAGCATCCCATCATTTGCAAGAAACACAATCCTGGAGGTCATCTCGTCTGTAGTTTCAAACAGAATCTACCAAATGCTGGAAATTTTGCCAACTAAACATTTATTAACCCAGTCTACATTTCTCTATACCCATTTGTATATCCATAATCCATATTTTGGTTATACAACAAATCACTAATTAGGCTCCTTGTCTCAAGCTTCTCTCCTACTTCTCTCTATTTAAGCATCCAGACTACAGCCCGATGATTCATTCTAAAATAAATACTCACTATATTAACTGTGCTACTTCAAAACCCTGTAATGACTACCTATTCTCTCTGATAAATTCCCAACTTCTAAAATACCCTGAATAATATTAATTTCCCTTAGTGCCCTCTACTCTTTTTTGCTCTCAACTCTTTGCTCATATTATCCTCTATTACTCCCTTATCCTCTTTCTTCTCTTGCTCCAAACATATTTCTTGCTCTTTACTACAAAATTTAAATTTATCACCCCTCTGAAGAACTCTTCCTCTTCCCCACAGCTAGGCTCTGCTTTACTTCGTTTGGGAAGAAAATGCATTGGATTAAAAGTGAGAAAGAAAAGAACATTTATTGAGACATTATATGCTGAAATTTTTGCCCTGTATGCTTTAAATATAATATGCTAGGTTTTTTGAAAAGTTTTGTGAAGTGGTTATTAGAGAAGTTACAAATAGAAAAACTGTATGGTGTATGAAAATGCAGAGATGGAATAATCTGGGAAAAGCTCGCTGGCTATAGAGATACATGGATTGACCTTGATTGTTATGTCTTCATAGTCAGGGCTTGCCTTTCATTCACGCAGGCTTATAAAGTTTTATGGGGTTTCCCAGTTCGATCAGATTCGGAGATGCCATCTCACACTAATAAAGTTCTCATGAACGTCATATAGAAATATTTTAACTTACTGAGATATTTTTCTCAGTACTCAAACTGCAATGGGAAGTCACATCAGCAAAGGTTTGTTCGGTACACACTAGAAAAGAAGGAGTTAGTTGTACGACTTAAATGCTCAATGTTTTAAGCAACCACGTCCTTTTTTACACTTGTTTATTTGTCCAGGGAATTAAATCTTCAGGTCAGCCTGACAAAGTGCCTCCTATCTTGAGCATTGCATGAATGGTCATTGCTGACAATTGCCTGGGTCTCTTGTTTTTCCATGTCTTTGGATTGACCAGCCTAGAACAAAAGAAGTGGTCTCATTCTTTAGATGTTGTTGGTAATTCTCATAGTGTATTTCTGAGTACTGAAATAACTTCACTATTGTTCAGTTCTGATTTATATTTTTCAGATTTTAATTTGAAGAAAGCAGGTTTGTTTGCTTTATTAGTAACTTCCATGGAGGACTGCATTATTCCATTTTATCCTGTAACTCCTTAAGTTTCAACTATAGGTGTTAATAATTAATTCTGTTTTACAGTTGAAGAATTTATGCTTGAGTTTAAGCTGGCATTCAAAGAGACTTCCTCTGACTCCAGAGCTCTTGTTCTTTCAAGCTTTGCTTGCCAGTCTTAGCTCTGTTTCTAAGTAAATGTTTGCCGTTGGCAGATCACTAACTGCCTTCTGTCCCACTTTCCTTATCATAAGGGTGAGATGTTGCTCTAAATTATTTCTAAAATCTCTTCCAGCTTGATTTTTATATAAAATGTTAATATTATCTCCCTGTTTTCCTAAGTCTACCAAGTAATCTCTTTCACAATGCAGAGCAGAAAAATATGCTGTGAACTAAATTCCCATTCCAGCTGCCCAGATACTGGCATAAGGTTGACTAAAATCATATTTTTCAGTATTGTGAGCTTTCATCTTTTTTTCTTCTTTATGGTCAATTTAATGAAAGTTTGGTTGGTCCCATTTCTTATAAAGGAAAGAGATTAGGGTTTGGATAGCTCATTGAATTGCTTTTTAATTATCTCAGATTTCACATTTTTAAAGAATAAATGGCTGTAACTTATTCAAGAAGAAGAAAATTCTGTGATGCACATTAAAACTATAGTAGATCAAAGGCCTCATTTTTTTTGCCCTGTGCAGGTGTAGAATTTCTGTGACAGAGGAAGATCCACCATAGGCAGTAAAAAAGGGAAAACAAAATTACATTGGTTTCACACATTTGCTTTGCAACATCTGTTTAGGTGGAAGGCATTTTGCCTGTCGATTTATTGAGGAGTTTGGTCATGACAAGCCATGTCTGTCTATTTCCCTGGTTATTTTGAAAGCTTTGTGTCCAAAGGGATTGAAGCAGCCTAGCTAAATTGCACTGATGCCAGTAAATAGTGACTTTGTATCAGGACAGAGTGAGCATCTGCTTTTCTTAGAATTCTGGAGCCAAGTTATGATATCTGGGGACAGAGGGGTAGAACTGGACTGACAGCTTAGTTTCTCGCTGCCCTGAATTTACTGAAGTTAACTGTGAAAATAGCCAAAGTTAATCAACATAGGCCACTTTCTCGTATCATTGTTTCCTGTGACATTGGCTGTTCATCAGCTCCTGATACCCGAGTCAGTCAGTGCTTCCTCCCCACAATTCACACACACACAGTTGATGGATTACCATCTTCACACAGAGATCTCTTAAATAAAAATTTAACCTCACTTTAAAGTCCTGTATTGACAAAAAGACCATATGGCTGTTTTGCTAAAAATTCTGGATATCTTCAGCATCCAGCCAATAAATTTTTTCCCTTAGGGAGAATGAAAGGGAGGGAAGCAGGAAGGATTTTTGTTACTGGTTAACGAAAAGCCAAATTACTGTTGCACAGCAGGAACCACTATAGACTATAAACAGACAAAAAAGGACCCCAGAATTTCACAATCACTGTGCTCCTAGCATCCAACCATTATTTGGCAAATAACTTTGAGATCAGGGGTGGGAGAACCAATCATTGTAAAGGAACCCAAACCATCATTTCTATATTATAAATGATTCATAATGGCTAAAATCTATTTTTTTTTTAGAAAAGCATAGCTGTGTACATCTTGAGAGTTAAGACCAGTAGAGAGAAATTCTGAGTGATAGTGCTTTTTTTTCCCATGTTTTACGACTAAGGAAATGGGAGTAGAAAGAAATAGGGTGCCAATTTTAATTATTGTCATACAGTAGCAAACTTCAGTAAAATAATCATTTTAAAGATGTGTTTTGGATGTGTTCTTCCCTGTATCCTATCTTTAAACATCCTTGGAGGCACAATTTATCCTTACTAGATCTTCAGAGGGCAGCATGGAAATCACCTGATTCTTTGTGGAAATAGAATCTGATCTAATTGCTTCCCAATCAAGGAGTAACCATTATCTTGAACTCAGTTGGAAAGTTGATTACTTTATTTTCTTAAATCAGTGGGGACACTGGATTCGGATGCCTTTATTTTATTGCATATCTAATTTTCCAGATGTTTTACTAATGAATAGGCAAATGTGTTCAATAGATTCAGTAAAGTTTACATGCTTACCAGAGAGATAGTTAACTGAGTCAGTTACTAGGCATAATGTCTCGTACCCTGGGTCTTCAAAATATATTATTGCTCATACTCTAAGTCAGGATTTAATTGTTTAGCTTAATCGCTTGCAAATATACAGCATTCTACTTGTGTAATATAAATAGCAAGCACAGTGGGCAAAACAAAAAGAGAGAGTAATTGAGAAGTCCTTATCGTTAGGAGAAATTCTATCAATGGAGGTGTATGATATGTTAGAGAGATGGAAGTTTTGCTTAGCCTAGTCACCTGTGTCAAACAAAATCTTTTTTCTACCACAGTGCTAGATCTCTTTAGAAGGAATTATTTATTTTTTCACAAAACCTTATCAAAATTAATTGTGTATCAGTGAAATGAATATAATTGCTACTTCTGAAAGTTAACCAATTTATGCCTGAGGCTGCAATTTTTAAAAATTTTTGCAATCAGACCGTGGCGATAACCTTGAGCAGTAGGGTATAAATAACTCCCACATGCTCAGTGTTCCAATAATGGAACGTAGGCATAAATTTCTAATCCTGCTGGCTTTATTCCAAAAGTTGCATCAGTAAAAAGCATTTTGGGGAGGAGTCACAAGTAAGTAGTTGAAAAAAATAGTAGAAGCATAGTACTAGATGTAGAGAAGGAAAGAAAAACATTCATCCCTAGTTTAAATAAAACAATTCTTCCTATAATTTACATATTTCTACTACTCAGCTTTGCCACTGAGAAGCTAGTATTTTGTAAAGAATTTCCTTATTAATTTTGGGCTTTTGATATAGCCATCTCATATTTGCTGAATACATTTACTCTTAAATGACAGTTTTGTCATCGTTGTTGACCTGAAGTCGGGTGTATTTTTAACGGGAGATGTGAAGAAAAATGGAAGAGAGGCAAAAAGTTATTACCTAGTTACCATTTTTAGAAAGTAATTTTAAGTAGTTGGAAAGCAATTCTATTTCATTCACTGATGAGAAGATCTCTGTAGTGAGGAAGTTGTGAGAGGGAGGGATTAAAATTAGCCAACTATTTTAAAAAAACAATACTTGTGTGTCACTTTGCTCAGAAATCTCTTTTTAGCCATGTGGATTTTTAGTTCATCAAGTCTAATTCTCTTGTATCCTTTGTTGCAGACTACCTGCGTGAGTCATATGGCAGTACAATTTCTGGAGGTCAATTGCAGCCCTCAAGTCTCAGAACAGTGGCAACAAGACGTAAGGAGGACAAGATACATTTGGTAAGTGCCTTACGTAAACCACAGAAAATGATAGAGGCAAAATTTTTTTCTTTTCTAAGTCTGGGAGTTACTGCATATTTCACATCACAGAATAGATAACATAGAAGGACAGGAAGAAATTTGCTAGTTTCCACAGTGCCCCTTGAAAATAATTCATTGAATTAGGCTCCTTTGGAAACATTCCCATATTCTGCATGTTTTTACCAGACACATTTAGCATCTTAATGGGATAATAAAAGCTATCATTTGGGAAATAGACACATTGCTCCTATCAGAGTGTACAGTGGTGTTGGTAGGTATTGAGGGAGGAGGAGATAGATGTGCCCAGACAAGCCTCTGTCTTGTCTCCATGCACATTTAAGTCTTTTGCACATTTTAGCAGGGACTGGGAGACAAGCGTGGGGAAGGGGGCTGGATGTGGCTGGCATCTTTTAAGATTTATGAACTGCTAAATTTAGAAATGTCACTTTGTTATTGCCAGTGAACTGCTAGTGTCTTTGTATGAGTCACTAAGAAAAAATAGCAATCACCTCCTTTGCAGGAGCTAGTATGAGTAATACAAAATGGATTCAATTAATCATTTTAACCACTGAATTCACTCTGGATAAACAAAGTGTGTATCAGATGATATGCCCTAGAAAGGTAGTCATCCTTACAAAATGCTACTCTCTGCAGCTATGCTCTTCTCATTATCGCATTGCAAATAGTTCTCTGAAAGAAAAAACTGTTCAAGCAAAATATTAAACAGCATTCATTTGTCATTTTCCTTCAGGGACTAGGCAGCAACCTGCTGTGGCTGAAAATATGTGGTCATTATGGAGCTGGTATTGAATTGTTTGTTTATCTTTAGCAGGGGAGAGAGGTTTCAATGATGTTACTGTTTTATTGGTAATTTCAGGCACTTCTGCTTTCTAAAGGCGTATCCTCTGTCCAGAATTGATATTAATAGATGAGTGTGTAAACATGGTGTTTGTATATGTGTTTCTTTTTAATGTTCATATAATTTTTAGTGCTATAAACTCTTATCACCTGAGGAGTGATGGTGAGTTTTATTTTCTTGTTAGTGTATAGTGTTTTATATCACACTGAGTCAGGTTGCTTGCTCTTTCAGAGACCTGAAGCATTTACTATAAATGGAGTGAGTTAGGTTGTCTAAGATGCCTATTCACTGGTGACAGTATTGCTTTGGTAAGTAGATCAGAGAGAGACTTCAGTGTCTGGATGGGGTTTGCTATCTCTTTCATCTGGTCACCGGAAGCAGCAGGATTTTATATTTTTAATGTAGAGAAACCTAGGTTCTGTTTTTCCTCTTTTTCCTAATCCTCTACCTTTTCTTTTTTTTCTTCCCCTCTTATTTTTTTCCCCCATATTTTTCTTGTTCTTATTCTTCTCTGCACTGGTTAACACTGGATTCGGGGGACTAAAAAGTGACCTGAGAAGGTCATCGGCTACACACATCTACTCAAATCTCCCAGACAGATAAGAACCTAGATCACTTAAAGGTAACTTCAGATACCATCCTTATGGAAACCCTTGGCATCATTTAACAACTTTTTCCAAATCCTTTATTCTGCTATTTAAACCTGTTTCCTTTTATAATGTGCTTAGAGAGCACAAGAAATTTGTCACCATTTTCTGAAACATTCCTTACTCAAAGACTGCAAAATCACTCTTTCAGCCTATTTAATTGGACGTAGAATTAAAGCTTCATTAACTTTATGTCTAAACTTTTCATCAATTTATGGCACTCTTCAGAGCCTCCGTTGCAGTTTTTCAGATCCTCTTTAAGTCAGAGAAAGTAGAACTGTACATGTGTTTCCCAAAGATACTTGCCCAGGAAAAGTCTATGGTAAAGTTCAAAAAATTTTTAAAAGTCCTATTCATGTTCGTCAAACTTTTAGGGTCACATTTGTCAAGCAGAATATTTTAGTAAAGGTGAAGATTTGCTAGTACAAGACCCTGGTAAGGGAGATACGTGACTGCCAGGAAATAATACAACATGTAGAATAGAGAAAAAACATGGCTGTCATTGGATGCTACCATGTTTGTTTCACACTTAGAAGAGGAGAAAAAAAGCAAACTTTGATGAAGAGCAGGAAGTTGAGCATCAGCGAGAAAAGTCTGTTTCATTGGGGTTGTTACAGTAACACTGCCTGGAGAAAGTACTTAACCTGGATATGTCCTGATAATATTGATTTGTGATTCTTTCCATTAAAAGAATCCTTTTGGAGAGTTAGGTGAGGACAGGAAAGTGCAGGGATGTTTAAGGAGAAGAGTTGGAGTTAGATCAAAATCTTACTTATTTAATAAACTATAAAGTTGCTCTTCCAGGCAGAAAGGAGACAATTGTGGGTTTTATTACTGTCTGAATGAAGGGGCTTTAATTGCTCAGATACACTGCTATGCTTCTTTGCCTCATTAAGTGTATTAACAGTCTGATCTTGCCTTGGGAAAAAAAACAAGAAAAAAAGTAAATGGGGTAAAACCATGAGTTAAATAATTAGCTTATAGCAGTATACATCCAAAACAATGGATTCTGACCTGATCTCTCTCTCTCTCTCTCTCTCTGTGTGTGTGTGTGTGTGTGTGTGTGTGTGTGTGTGTGCGCACGCATATGTATGTGATCTTAATTTTTTAAAAATGTTTGCTTTTTGGCCGGGCACGGTGGCTCAAGCCTGTAATCCCAGCACTTTGGGAGGCCGAGGCGGGTGGATCACGAGGTCAAGAGATCGAGGCCATCCTGGTCAACATGGTGAAACCCCGTCTCTACTAAAAATGCAAAAAATATTAGCTAGGCACGGTGGCGTGTGCCTGTAATCCCAGCTACTCAGGAGGCTGAGGCAGGAGAATTGCCTGAACCCAGGAGGCGGAGGTTGCAGTGAGCCGAGATTGCGCCATTGCACTCCAGCCTGGGTAACAAGAGCAAAACTCCGTCCCCCCACCAAAAAAAAAAAAAAGTTTGCTTTTTAATCCTTCACATAAACATTGCTTACCATCAGACACAGAAAACTAGAGTAACCGATATGTAGCAAAGATAGAATCCACCATTTTTATTCAGTTCATACTACATGACACGTACTTAATATATTTAAAGTATAGTATACCTCATATGCTTTATGTAATTACCTAATGTAATTATTTTATTATATAAATATATTGCTATGAAAGAACGCCTGTATGTCATGCTCTAGGGTAAAGATATGAACCCCATGATGCAGGCATTTGTGTCCTTATTTCATAGATGAGGAAAGTGAAGTCCACAGAAGAGACTTGCTACAGTCTCACAGTTTGTCAGTGGCAAAACTTAGTTTTAAATTCAAGTCTCTATAACACTAAAGTTGATGATTTTCCCAATACATTCCTGTTACTTTGCTGGTCTTGTCAGATTTATCTAGTATCTCAAAAGATTCATGTAAGAGAACCAGTTTTTCATCCATAACACTACCTCCAAGAGAGATAAGGACACTAAATTTCAGTGACATAATTAAACATTTTTGGATTTTTTTTTCTGTCACAGAAGCTTAGAGGTCATTTTTCTTTAAAAGGGCAAGAGTTGAGGCTTCTGGAATTTCAATGACCAGTCTATTATAAATGTAATGTGATCTTGGCCTATAAGGAGTTATCAAAATCATTAAATATTGTGGCAGTTATTAGTTGTAAAATAAAATGCAAATTTATTTAATAAAGATTACTTAACATAAGATTACTACAATTCACTTTATTAGGCTCTTATACTGTGTTTGACGGTTTCTTTCTCTGTCTCTCTTTTGCTTTTTTCCCCCTCTGTCTCTTTCCTTGGGCATTTTATTTGAGCCACAAAATTACAGGTCTGTGTCTTATTGTACTTTATGGTTCAGTAAATTAGGCCAGGGTGATAACCTGAGGGAATATTAATAATCCTTGTGTTAACAAGCCTAAATTTATACCATTGTCAGAAATGAATTGCTCAGTTATACCCTGGTGCTCAGGATTACTGAATACTAAAGGATAGTGGTGGGATGAAAGGTCTTCTAGTTTTGTAAAATATACTTCCCCAAGATTTGTGTTTCTGGCAACAAGGAGATAATTCCCCTGAAATACCTGACTATTTATTGAACCAAAAATAGAAGGTGTTTTTTTATAGGCACTAGGTATTACTTGTAAGGTCTAAAATCCTATGGAGTACATACAGAAAACATTTGCTAATTTATAAAGTATCTGAGTCTGAATATCTGATAACCTGGAAAACACTATTTTATTATAAAACTGTACACTAGGGGTTCTTTGTCAGAACAGCTCTAACCAGATGACAGGATTTAACTCCTAGAAAATATTCTTCCTGGCCAGTCAGGGTGACTCATGCCTGTGTTCCCAACACTTTTGGAAGCCAAGGCGGGTGGATTGCTTGACGCTAGGAGTTGGAGACCAGCCTGTTCAACATGGTAAAACCCCATCACTACTATAAAAAGACAAAAATTTGTCAGGTGTGGTGGCACATACCTGTAATCCCAGCTACTAGGGAGACTGAGTTAGGAGAATCCCTTGAAACTGGGAGGTAGAGGTTGCAGTGAGCAGTGATCATGCCACTGCACTCCAGCCTGGGCAACCAAGCAAACACCTCACAAGGAGAAAAAAGTTCTTTCCTTTGAGAGATGGAAAAGGCAGCAAACGCTTTCATTTTGATCCTCTCCATGTTTTTCTGGAGACTGAAATGCATCTACCTGATACTGGACTCACTTTCCTGAGACTAAGAGTATGTGTTAGGGCCAGAAAGGGTAACAGCTACAAAAATAGATAATGAGGGAGGTTATTATTAGATAGTATAACCCTCTGGAACCTCTAGGATAGTCACACGCTCATTTGTCCCATTTAAAGATGTAATTAGGCATTTTCCAATTGGGTTTTCACTATTTTCTTATTCTGTCATTATGTCGTATGTAAGAAGAGACCAAGGTTTTAATGATTTTACTTTTCTTATCTGAAATGAGTAAACCTGTCTTACAGGGAATTATGCAAACTTTTTGAAGGAGCATATATGAAAGTCCTAGCATGTCATTTTTAAGGATAGGCCATCTACATGGAATATGTGCTAATATATTAATAAGAAAACTCACAGATATATTAATAGTTTAGGGGTTTCTGAACCCTGAGCGTTAATAGAACTTCAGAATCTTCAAGTGAGAGCTCTAGACAGTAACTTCCAAATGATTAGAGCTTTAAAACCTATTGACCAAATTACAGTGGATTCAGCATAAAAGATTGTTTTTCTTCCCTTCCCTTCTCTTTTTCCCTTATTCCTATCATGCTATGTATTTTCTGCCATGTTATGCACATACATTTAAATATTACTCATTCAATTAAATATGTACTGCTTCCTTATTACGCCTTGGGATGTGTGATAGAGATCACCACAGCTCAAAGAGAGTTGCTAGGCAACAAGTGGTCAGAAGTCGCAGTCAGACTACTTTGACTCATACCCTAACTTTACTACTTGCTGGCCATGTGGGAAAATTACCTGAAACATCTAAACATTAATTTAGGATGTACATAACAGGTCAGTATGACTTAAGTATTGTCTACATGGTACATATGATAAGCACTTTATCGGTTTAGTGGTGGGGACTATCATTTCACAGAAATGACAGCTAAATGAAAAGACCTCAAAAGTCTAAATAGTATTGAAGATGTGGAGCTACTAGAACTCTATATAAATGTAAATATGAACAATGATTTTGTAAAAAGTGTTCAACAAAAATGTTCAGTATCTAATACAAACTTTCTATGTCTTATGAGCTACTGATTTTACTCTTGGATATATACCCAGGAAAAATGAGTGCATTTTATAACAGTATACATGCTCAAGAATGTTCATAACAGCTTTCTTTGTAATAGCTAAAAACTAGAAAAAAAATCAAAGTGATGGTTTAGGAAAATATGTGAAATATTCATAAAAATATTATAAAGTAATGAAAATGAACAAAGTACTGATAAATTCAACAATATGGGTGACTCTCACAAGCATAATGTTTAATAAAAGAAGCCAGGTCAAAAAAAGCACATACCATAAGGTATGTTTATAGATAGTATTTTAAACATGCAAAATTCCTTGATGACATGTCAGAATAGTAATTTTCTTTGGGGAGGTAAGTAGCAACTTGAAAAGTGCACGAGAAGAGCTTCTGAAGTGCTGGTTATGTTTTTAAAATTGCATTTACTTTGTGAAAATTGATTGAACACAGTTTTATGTATTCTTTATATGTATTATTTCGATAAACACTTTAAAAATAAATAAAATGATAAAATCATTGTTTGCTTCAGATGTATCTAGTGATGTAATTTTGAAAATTAACTAGTCTAGGTTATTGGTTTTCAAAGGCTGAAACAAAGTCCAGAATCTGTACCTTGAAATACCTAGCTTTGGCTATACCTAAATTAGTAACATGTTTATTAAGTGCTTGGGGTTTATAAATGTAAGGTTTTTACTTTTTAAAAAACTTATTGAATAGTCTTGTAAAGTATTATTTTAACGGTGAAAATTATATGTGGAATGATATTTGATCTTCTAACATCATTAAAACTTCTTAAGCCTTGCCCTTTTTGAGGTGGAGTAGAGTAAAAAGTTCTTTAAAAAATAATACAAAATATAGCTATTTAAACTGACTTTTGACCCATTCTGAGCATATTGTAAATTTAGCAAAAAATATGTAAAGCAAATTCTTACTGTAAAGAGAATATTGGTTATGAAGAAGAATCTTCTAACAGGTTGAATAATTTGTCAGTGATGTTTGCCTTCTTATATATCTTGTAACAAATTCAAGAAATACATTGGGATTCTAACCTAAACTCTTACTCTCTAAATTAATCAGATATATTTTAATTAGCTGGAATACTTACACAAATCATTGCTTTGTTTAGCAGGTGCAAAAGATGAGTACTCTAGGAACCAAACTCTAAAACAGAATTTAGCTTTAGGATGTTTATTGAATAGAGCTCTTGTAATCAATACCTGTGAAAGGAAGAGAGAAGTGTGGTCATCAGTAGAAAAATGTCAGGTGGGATGTAGACTCAACGACAGCCATAGTTGTTACCACAAGAAGTTCTGGAGCTAGAATAACTCTCAGGGTTGTTCTAAATTAGACTGATGATCTGATATTTATAGTTTCTCATTTATTAATTTTGTATGCAGTCTACCAAGGGAACAGGCATTTCCTTGGATAAGGAGGCTCTTTGCAGCTGAGATAATCCCTGAAAGGGATGACAGCTGAAGACTGACTATTGTCCAAACTCCCATCTTCTGGGGGAACAATTTCTTCATTGAAGGGATAGTTGACCAACATGTGGTCAAATGTAGTGGTCCCCCACAGTCTGTCTCTTGCCTGCTTAGATTGTTTTCTTCATAACAATTCTGGAAGCTTCTCAGAGATTATTTTAGATCTCTATTCATGGAGAAAATTGAAAAGCAGGTTTGTGGGAAGCAATAGGTACTGTCACCACAGCTTGTCTGGGTGTATGGGGACAACAGATGCTCATCATTTCTTTCACTATCCAGTCTACATTCCACTCACTCTCTACTACCATCTCTGCTGGAGTCTGAGGGCCTACGTCCCTAGTCACCATGTCTTTCTCAGGCTAAAGTTGTTGCTCTTGTCCATTTATTTTTACAACTAGGCAAATAAATCCTAGAGGTGCCCAAGTAGGCCACTTGGGTGTTACACAAATTATTTCCATCTTCACTGTGTAGCAGCAGCCCCACCTACTCCTAAGCATCATGGTCTATTCCCCTTGCTAAGATGATTCTTGCTATTGTCTGCTGATCTAAAGTTCCCAGTTGGCAGTCACAGCTTACAATTCAATGTGACCTTTTCTGTTTCCTCTGGCAGAAGTGTCCTGCCTTTGGGAGCCAAGACTTCTAAACTTACAAAGCCTAGAATGGAAGGTATAGGAAAAATAAATCCGCAGGTGGGTAACTTGAAGTCATTTAAGTAAGCCTACTTGTACCTTCTGTACAAGTAGGCTCTTAGACCCATGTATTCTTCCTACTGTGATGGGGAGGCACAGTTACACATGTAACTAATCCAGTGAGCATACCACAGCATGGAGGATTGTGTTGTATCCTCATAAACCATTGGCTCCAACTGGGACTTCTATTCTACCAGTTTCTGAGTGGTGGTGTATACTAATTGATTAATTCATCTCATGGTCAGAGGTTTGCCTTAGTACCTCCTTTGCTATAAACTAGGTTTCCTGGTTAGTCATTTTGTTCTGTGGAATCCAGTACATAGAATTCCCTAAATCTTCCGATAATGTTACTGGTTGATGTCATGCAAGCAGAAAAGACAAATACAGAACTGAAATACATGTCCATTTCTACCAGAATAAAGTACTTGTCCTTCTAGTGGTTTGTCACTAAGTGTTCAGCTGGTCTTCTTGAGGGATGCTGCTCTATTGACAACTCAGCATTGTCCTTTATTGATGACAGTTAGATTTTTGTGTGTGCAGTAGCAAAATCAACTAACACAAATAGCAAGACAAATTAATTTTGGTAAGTTAATTAGATTCCAAGAGACTGGACCCATGTGTAGCTTCCATCCTTACCTCCTTAGCCATTTCATGTAATTATAATGCCAGCACCAGGATAGCTGATGACGGAGATTAATACCAGCTGAACAGGTTTTTGTCTTCTTGATTGTTCAGTGCTTCTTCCATGATGGGTGCTCTCTAGTGAGTAATAGCATGCAACAAAAACCTCTGTCATACTTCATGCTCTCTTCCATGTACTCATTCTACATGCCTCTGCTGTAGAACTTCTTATGTAGTATCTTCTCCTATCTTTCTTCCTTCAGCTCCTAATCACTTAGCCAAGCCTTTTGCTACTGTCCTTGAATTCACACGTGTTCTGAACTTGGGTTAATTTTATTTTTATTTTACACAAAATATATGAACACATTCTGCTCTCTACCCCCACCACAACCCAAGAATCTGTACATTGGAAGGATTTTCTCTCATTGTTCTTTCAATGCCCTCTCTAAGTGGGGTTATAATACTATATAATAATACTATATAATAAATACTAGCTAATGCTATCTATAATCTGCTGTCTAAATTCAGATTTTACCCATATGCTGAACTGACCCTTTTATGAATGAATCATGTGCTTTCTCTTCCACCATTTGCTGAGTATAAGGATCCTCTTTTTGGCCGTGGGTGTGAGCTGGAGGAGAGGTGGTGGCAGGTGACATGGGTGGTTTGGTAATTTGCTTATACAGCTTGCATGGACCCTCTGATCCTGCTTGAGCTTACTTCTAGATGTATCACTTAGAACTCTCAGTGAATTGCTGTAAGATTCTTCTAATCTGAGAGCTTAGTGAGTTTGACAGAACCCAGCTCATAGCAGACAGGTGTGGCTCAATTATCACTTGTTACTCCATGATCAGCTACTCCATCTATAGCAGGCCCAGTAGTATGCCAAGAGTTTTTGTTTAAAAGGCATATGATTCTGATGGAATGTTCTTTTTCCAGATCCCCAGCAATCTGTGTTGTGATTTTCTCACTGGTACTTGGTGGAATCTCTAAATGGCTTCTCTCATCACAGATACCACTAGTGTCATAAAGTCTCCAGAGTTTTTAGGCCATGGTACTTGCAATGCATCACCCCTCACATCTCTATCTGGGTTATGTTATGACTTAACTCTAATTATAGATATTTTGACCAGGAAGGGCAGTGGGAACATGTATTGTCTTGAGTAATATCTGAATCATCTTCAAGTAAGAGGGGAGTACTAGTTTTTCATAGAGATGTTTCTTCCACTTCTATAAACTCACAAGAACAAGGGGAATCTGGAGACTCTAAACATGCATGGATGTTATCCCTAATGTCTCTAGCTTATTTGGTCCTTTGCTAAACATGACCCTGACCTTCACAAGACTGGCCTTCTTTGATTGTAAGTTTTTGGTCTGATATTCAACTTTCTCTGCTCTCACTCAGCAGAATATGAGAGCTTTTTATTAAATGTGTTACCAAGGAGGCCATCTCGGGTTTTCACATTTAGCTTTCTGTTAGATTAATGGTTCTTAGCTTTTTAATACATTATTCAGCAATTCAGCAGACTTTCATAACCATCCAAATATACTGTTTTATAATGATCATTTTCCCCATATTTCTCAAAATCTTGATGCATTGAACCAGCGAATACATTCTCTTATACCACTATAGTACTCCTACTTAACAACAGTGAAGATTTTAACAATTAAACAGGCACCTTGTGCCAGTATCTATATATGTACCACACACCACCACTGATGTGGTCCTGCTGCCAGCCAGAAAGCAAGTTACCCAGCTCTAGAACCCAATCCTGGTATCTGATTTCTTGTTCTATTTCTGGTAGCAACTCTTGCAGGTGTGGTTTCCTGAGAAGCAGTCTTTCAGATGAGATTTGGTATTTAGGATTTTTACAAAGGAGTCCCTTTGGGATAAAAACTTGTGAAAGATCGGGTAAGTAGATAGGATTGGACAGAGGGAGAAGGTAATCTGTGATACCATCCCAATGAAAAACTAGGGAAACCCCATGGGACACTCTAAAGCTAGAAAGTTCTCAGAATTGTCTAAGTTGTACTGAGATGACCCGATTTTCATTGATCATTGACCAGCCATTACTTGTGGGCCATCCTAGGAAGTAGTGTAAACTTAAATAATGTGGCTCTCTGCAGATGAGACAATTCTGGAAGAGGCAGAGGCAGAAAGCTGTTTACCAAGCACTCTTATGGGCAGGGTAACAAGTTTTCATTGAAGAGGTTGCTGGCAGGACATCATAGAGTCTACCACAGTAATAGAAAGAATTCAGTCTAACTGTGAAGTTGGGGATATAAAAAAGAGTAAGCATTGCATTCATTTGTTTACTTTCATAAAAGGATTCATACTCTACTATAAGGCAAAGATATTACAAAAACATTAAAACACTGGTTTAACAAGGGGCAATGCAATCGAGTGAGGACAAGGAAGTAAATTACTTGAGCATGAAATTTAGCTCTAACTCTTAAGAAAATAGAGAAGTACAAAGGTTTACATGGTTTTTATTAGCCAATCCAAGGAATCCTGCATTTTTCTTTTCCCTAGTAAAGTAACACTTTCCTGATTGTGAACTCTGAAAAGAACTTATTACGAGAGTCATTATAAAATGAACTGAACTATATTCTAGATTGTAACTTCAAAACAGTTTGTAACCATGGCAAAGCTGTTCGACCTATGATTCTTATTTTGCCCTGGTGCCTGAAGTGTAGACATTGTGCTAATGGAAAGAAGGTACACATGTTTTAAAAACAGAAAGAACATAATCATATCCTGGTTGACATATCATAAGGCCATTTAAAGTGTCTGTATTGTGATTGTTTAAGATGTAATTTGCTTAATGTAAGTTAGGACACATTTCTTCACCAAGATTAATCAAAAACATTTCCTTCAGCAACTACTTTTTGAGTCTTACATTTAACCATCATAAGAGGTACTCACATGTGTGTTTGTCAGTATGTGTGAAAAAGGTATACCTCAGCATAGGGTTGTTTATTAATCTCTTTAAATTTAACTTAATTCAATTTATTGTTGACCAAGTAGAATTCTATGCTAACAATGTGTGATTAGATAGGAAAGGTGTCCTGTCTAAAAGATGTCCAAACAGACTACTTTTTCAAGATGTTACAGTCTTGTAAGGAAAGTGGGAAAGACAAATATAAACGTGAATACTTTCACAATATGAAAGAAGTATTTATGATAGTCAAACAAAAAAGAAATGATAGTAACTGGGGATATTATTAAATATTTTAGGAAGGGGGAAACATCCAAAATAGCCCTCAATAAATACTACCGGTATTACTGGTGAGTTTGTCCGTAATTGATACCTATCTGAATAGTAATGGGAAAATTAATAGCATTGGCTGAACACTCCACTTTTGAAAAGTTAATCACATTTTTTCCTTAGGGTAACATCAAATTGATGAATCTTGTCTTTATAGAAGGAAGGAAGGAAGGAAGGAAGGAGGGAGGGAGGGAGGGAGGGAAGGAAGGAAGGAAGGAAGGAAGGAAGGAAGGAAGGAAGGAGGGAGGGAGGGAGGGAAGGAAGGAGGGAGGGAAGGAAGGAGAGGGATGGACGGAGGGAAAGAAAACAAATAAACATCTCTGAAAGATATGAAAGCAATTTTCCTACGTCACACAACTTAGGAGACTTAAGACCAGGGATCTGATGTAGGGTTCTCTGTCTACAGAGCCCAATCTCTTTCACCATAGTCTTCTACTACTTCTAGAAGTTATCAATTATGAAAAATTATTCTAAATTATTTACTGTGAAAAGAGCAATTGTATCAAAATACACAACATTGTTCTTGGAGGAGAGTGTTGCAGGAAGCTAGGTGACTTGGAGCAGTGTAGACACCCTGAGCTGTTGAAGAAAGAGAAAGGAGAGAAATTTGAAAGATGAAGTATGCAAGTGAACAGAAACTAGAAGTTAACTTATTTTACTTTACAATATAACTATTTTTTTTTTTACTTTTTAAGAAAGTTACATAACTAGACATTTTTCCCCCCAATTCAATACAGTGACTTTGTTTCAATGACAAAAGAGGTCATCACATTTTGATGATAGCCCAATCACTATGCATTTAAACAGATCCATAACTGGGGAGAATTTAAAAGTTCAAGGGCTTAGGAATAAAGCTTCTTTCCTTTTGCTGCCTTTCAGTCAGTCAACTTTACTTTCTTTCACATATTTAGAGATTGAAAAGAGTTATGTTGTGATTTCAGTGATTTACTCAGACCACAAATAATCATATTAAGAAAAGGGCCTAGAAGAGAAAGTTATATATCCATCTACAATCACTGATTCAGGGCAGTTCTGTCACTTGCAATTGAATAATGATTGCTTCATCTCTATATGCTTTAAATTACTTAGGATTTCAAATTACTAATATGTAAATTCCTTTTTATTTACTGAGATGGAAGGAATGCTGAATATTTATCTTCTTAAACCTTCTAGACCACTCAAGATTAGATACTGATTTTTGGACATTGTAGAGCTTAAATGTTTAGAGTTATGGAATTTTTAAGAGTTTTTGCAAAATAAAAACAATACAACCCTGAGAAGTAGGTCATAAAACAATAATAAGCAATACCCCTACAAGATGCTGCAGTTGTGGGATGAACCGGTAATGGGGAAACAGTGGGGAAGGAACCAAGAAGGTAGAGACACATGGGTAGTAGTCAGTATATCGAAGAGAAAATTAAACACCTGACTGAAAGTTTGTATCCTGTAACATATTTACTTGCACATGTTCAACTTAAACTTATTTCTGTAGATTTACGCATTTATATGAAATTCATGATTGATGATATTTTAAGCCCACCGGAGTTTGGAATCAAGCAATTCAGTAATTGTATGGAACCCTTTAACAATTGTATAATGTTCAATATAACAAATATAATCCTTGCTATGAAAGTCTTCTTTCTGTCTTCTAAAATGAAATTCTATGTTTTCTAAAATGGAAGTACATTGTAAAGGAAATTCCATTCTAGCAAATGAGATTCTATCCTGATCTACTGATTTATAAATTATCACACTGACAATTATAGACTCAAATAATGGACTCAAAATATTTCCTAGAACTTTAGTAGGTTTAAATTATGTAAGCCCTCTAGATAAGGGGAGATTTGAGATTTGGGAGTTAACTTAAAAGACAATAGATTATCTGGAAATTCACAACTATTAAATTCCCAATGAATTCCAGGTTTGTATTCTTTTTTCTTTTACCCAAATTCAATGTTTGCTAATAAATAGTATGAGATTTTTACTTCTGTACAGAAGCACTTAGGCAATCTGGCCCTATACATTAGCTACTTCCTTCTCAATTCTGTATTTACCTTGCTTATTAAAGCATTTAAATACTAGACTTGGCCATCAACTACTAATTCCTTTTCTTATTATTGAGTTTACTAAGTGAAACCAATATGAAGTGAAGAAATGGCTTGGCATTTAATTACTACAAACTGCTATCAACTACTAAACATTACTACAAATTACCTGCCAAATGGACAAATGCTGTTTTTGATAATAAGAATTTCAATGAGTAATTTTACTTTACTGATTAGACTGCCCTTTGGGTACAATTGTCTCCTCTTCAGGCAGTCTCAGCAGAAAGCTAAAGGGCCAAATGAATTCAGAGATTTGAATTCCTGCCTCCTATTTGAAGGAATGTAAATGAGAAAAGGGGGTCCATCCTGTGGAGAGAGTAGATTTTTGGTTATTTTCCCCAGGAAAGTTGTGATATTTCTTTTCTTAATATTCCATGTCTTTAACAAATCCATTATTTAGTAAAGACAATGTAGCATGGTAGAAAGAATTGGAAGTTTAAGAACCATGGCCCTAGGCACAATTCTTTCACTATAACGTATTGTACTTAAGAAAGTGTAAACCACTTTTCTCCCTGTACTCGTTTCTCCATTTGCAGAGAAGAGTGTATTATTAACTCTTTCATTATGACTAAAATTAACTCTATTCAAAATAATTCAAGCATAAAAAATAATTTATTTGCTCAGAAAACCAAAGTTCAGGAATGGCCAAAACAAACCAAATTCACCAGAATGCTCTCTCTGTATCTTTTTCTTTCTCTTACTTGTGTGTGTGTGTGTGTGTGTGTGTGTGTACTCTCTATTTCTGGTTGCATTTTCTTAGTCTAGGTTAACTTAATTCTCAGCAAAGAATTTACCATATGGTAACCTTTAGAAAACACAGGTTTTCTTACCACCAAAGATTCCAGCTTAAAAGTTTCCCCAAATCCTTGAGACTCAGTTTCTGTAGCTAGAGAAATGGAGTGTACTAATGAGTCAACACAGAATTACATAACAAGACTAATTAAATAGTGGGCTGAGAGTAGGAAACTTGTCAATCCCTTGGGGAAAACAGAAGTCCTACTGTGAGATAAATGTAGAGTGAATGCTGGGCACACAAAATAATAGATGTATTGTAACAGGGCTGATAAAGGCTTCCATTCTTCCATTCACTCATTTCTTCTCTTAAAGAATTGTAATACGATGTTGGTCAAAACTGAAATAGTCTTTGTCTTCATGCAACTTACAATAAATGGAAGAGAAATATAAAATTGAAATCTATAAAGCTATGTCATTATATGCAAAACTCTTTCCAGATCTCTTATTCTTTCATGCTTAGCTTGACACTCTTTTCAGCATCTACTAAACTCATTTCTCACTTGCCTATAACATTATTTTTAATTCCTCGCAGATCATTGGCCTCCTGCTAATTTGTGCTACTGTTTTCAGACTTTGGAGGGAGTCAGTTGCCTGTAGCCATCTTTTATCATACATGATCAAGGAATACTCACAGAGACTGGTTTCCATACCCAAAGCATTTAGTGTGGCACCATTTGGCACAAAATGGAAGCTAAAAAATTGTTATTGTAACAATTTTTGGTAACTACACAGCTAATTTCTTTCTTTCTCATTTTCTATATTAGCTGTTTCCTGAAATTACTAGCTGAGTTGGTTGATATGTTTTGGAATGGGCGAATAACACATTTTGCTTTTTTTGTTTTTCTAAGAAGAACTTGGAGTCTTTCCTTAACATTAGTTTAGAGTCTCACCCAGTGTCTCTGATATATTGATAATTATTTTTGTCATTTTGTAATGTTTATAATTTTGAGACATTTCATGATGTCAAACCTGTGTGTTTGGTGGGCAATTTGCTCCTAACCTTTCCTATCCAGTATGACTGGATTATTGTCTTTCTTTTTTTAATCAATATAAATTACCACAAAGAATATGTGAATTTCTAAAGGTAGACTAAAAAAATATTTTTTATAAAATAGCATAATTTTCTTGGTCAAAGTAAGATTGTAGGGACAAATAATAATCTTGATTAGTTACACAATAGAATTTGGGTACTGATATTTCCAACTTTTGATGAGACAGTGGGAGTTTAGTGAGGGATGAAACACCATGACAACTTGGCTGATACAGAACAATCTTCTAGTTGATACTTGGCATATAAGAATTGGCACATCTATTTGGAACTGAGAGTTAATAGAAAATTTTAAAAATGCTTGAACGTTATGGAAATTCTTCAAAAGGAATGTTTAAGCTAAGACTGGCATGGATTTTTCCTGCATTAAGTGGCTTCGTAGTTGGCACACAGACAAATTTTTGAGTAATTCCAATAAGCACATCACATCTTTTAGTCAAACAAATTTCAAAAGGCATCCCTCCTGCTGTTAGATACCACCCCTGCAAGAATGTCTGTCCTACTTACTGCCTTGAACTGGGGCAATAAAATTTTGGCTTGTAGATTTTAGGTCTCGGTTTCAAAATTTAATTTTAGCAGTGACATCTTAGGCGAGCTACTTACTTCCACAACCTTCACTTTTTCTGATCTGTAAAATGTGATAACTATACTTAGTTTATAAATTGTGTACATTAAAGAGTAATGTAGGTCAATTGTCTATCACATGGTCTGCCATCATCAAGACCAAGCAATCAATGAATAAATACTAGCTCTGATTTTATTATTTTGTTTGGAATAATAATAATTGTACTAGTATTACTGCTTTATTTTAATCTCTCAGATCATATATCAAATGATTGCTTGTATTTTCTTTTAGCCTTACTTTCACCCAGTTGTCAGTTTTATGACTGGGCATTTTAATAATTCTGACTGAGAAGATAGGAGGAATGAAGTAAGCCTAAAGCTATAATTGGTTAAAAAAAGAAAAAAAATCCAGCAGGCACTCATGTTAGTTAGAACGAAAAATACTTTGTCACTTCTGTGTAATATCTATAGAATGGTTTTTAGCTTAATCCACTATGATCACAGAGCAAACTTGTCTAAGGTTGTTTTACATAAACAATTCTGTAAATTATTTATGTACAACGGAAGAACACCATAGCCTTATTGTGAGTGTGAGGGCTGCTCCTGGCTGAGAGGTTGCTTTTTTCTTTTTCACTGTGCAGTATACCACAGTGTCGCAAGCTATTGCACAACAAAATCATGTCCAAGGGGGTGACCAAGGTAGTGAAGGATTGAAAAACAATATTTTATAAAGAATACTTTAAATAATTTGAATTAGGATTGAGGATTTTAGCCACAGAGAAGTGAATCACGGAGTTTGACTAATTGACAACTATTTCCGAATATGTGAAGCTTGGTCACATATACGAGGTATGTCCTAGGCGGCTACTAAGCTGAATGCAAGTTTTTCAACAATAGGAAAGATCTCATTTATTTTTAAACTGTTAGACATATAAAGCAGAAAAATGAATAGTTCTTTTTCATGAGGAGATATGCTGTCACTGGATGTATTCATATAAAGTCTGGATAAATTGCTGGAGCTATTGTGGTGGGACAGCAATTCATTAAATTGCATTGGGTTATACTATATATATTAAATTATCTGGCTATTGAAACAATTAAGATGAAATACAAAGAAAAACTAAGGCTCAAATTCAGACTTTTGTTTTTCTTCCAGTAAAACAGAAAATTGTCCACTCCTGTGTTCGATATCTTCCATTCTCCATCTGACTTTCTCTGAGTAGACACAGCTGAGCTATAATCAGGGATTTGTAATTCTTCTGGAATGACAAATACACTGACATTCTCCCTGCCAATGACAATACTGCAAATTTATGCTTGTCCAACTTTCATTCATTTACCGAAGGGCAAGCTGGAAACAGTCCAAGGAATTAAAACTGCCATAACCATTTGGGTAAGCTGTCAATAAGCTTTTCAGGAACTCTGAGGTTGACTTAATTGAGAAGAGTAGTTTTTTGCCTGCCCTGCTCTTTGGATATCTGGGAATGAGTGACCTTGTGAATCATTTCTTGATCAGTCATTTATAAGATTTTTCAGAATGGCAGCAAATGAAAATGGAGACCTTAAGGGAAAAATCTGAAAGTCATCTTTTAAATTCTAAATAACTTTGGGATTTAAATATCTCTCTTTATTACATTGTAAGTCTTAAAATGAACATTTGTTCGAATATTTGGAGGATGCTTATGAGATACTGTTGTCAGAATGCCTATCCCTGATGTTGAACAGGGAGTTGACAATGGAGAACTAGGAGCAACAGCACTGGGCTGGTAAATGAAGGATTTAACGAATCTGACCTTTTATATATTACGCTATTTGATTTAGCCACCAGAGCAATTGCCATTTTCACTTAACTGCTTTCATTCCTATCTTATCCATATTTGCGTTTCTTATATTGATGATTACAGAGTCACTGAGATAAGAATGGATTTTAGAGAGGGCATTGGAATTTATTATTAAATGACATTTCATAAAGATTCATTGAGGTATTTTTTATCATCATTCACACTTCTGAGAGGGGATTGAGAGTGACCGGGTCTATACACAGGTGACACTCATAAGACCCTCCCTCTGAAAGGAGTTCCCCTACAATTGAAACTACTCTCCTCATTGTACATGCACAGTGATCGTTAAGTAGTAATAATACAACACATTTAATAAGTGCTAGTAAATACGTTTTGGGATTATCTGCATAAAGCATATCTTAACATCTTGTTTTTATTTACAGTTCTATTTGTGAGATTGTAGGTCTATCTTAATAGCTATATGTAAGTTTCCTTAGACTTCCCCAATTTTTTATTTTTCCTAGCTAAAATTTAACAATTATGCATTAGTAAAATTACGCTGACTACTCTTCTATTAATAAAGTCTAACTGTCCCAATCCTATCTCGAGAAGTAAAATGCGTGCTAGTCTATAAAGCAGCAAACTGGACGTCATTGCTGAGAAACATCAAGAAACCTAAAATCAAACTGTTAATTCTCAACCAGACATAAAATTAAATGACAATAAATGTTAAATTCCCCAAGTCAAAGTCACCAGGATTATCCAAACAGGTAGCTGTGGAATAATAATTAAGCAATTAAGCCTAAGGACCTGGTGCTAGATGGCCAGGGTTCCTATGGAGTGTCACTTCAGACTTCTTGGGCTTCCATTTCTGCCAGTAAAATAGAGACAATTTTATGACCTTCACAGAGTCTCTGTGGATATTAAATGACACAATAGTTTAAGGTATTTAGAACAACACCTGGTACATGGTGGGTGTTCAATATGTGTTAGATAGTGATAATACATAAGAAAAGGTTTAAAATTTCAAAAGTAAAAAGTCCAAACATTTAGTCTTATAATTAAAATGACTCCTCTTTAGAACAGCTGTAAAGATGTGGTACATGTACAATAACAGCAACAGGACAGAGTTGGTAATTCAGGTCTCTCTGAAGAATCCTAGAAACATCATACATACTGCTCAAAACTAACATATCTATTATAGACACTGTGACTTTCATAATTGGATCCCTCATGTTCATTTTCTGCAGGAGACAAAAAAACTATAGAGTCATGCTATCCAGAAAACACTATTCAGCATGAAAAATGTAAAGAATAAAACAGACCTGTTGTCAATGGACGTCAGTGCACTGTGACTTTGACATGAGAAAGCATAAACCATAAGCAAACAGCAGCAATAAGTAGAGAAAAGTTATTCTGAGCTCTAAGAAGAACTGAAGTCTGACCAACAGAAGGACGTATCAGTTAGAAGTCAAATGAATCCGCTTTACGACAAAACTTAAAGGGATAAAATTCAAGCTTCTAAGGAAATTAGACCTTTTTGAAGCTGTTTTTCTCCTTCAGACTAACAACAGGAAGCAAGATTTAGAAGGACATCTTACTTGTTAATCCTCTCACCAAGTCGATTAAATTGAACCTTGACAAGGAAAAGAAGCGAAAAGTTCAATATTAACATCAAACAACTGTAGAGAACAGCAGAGAAACAAATAGAAAAAGAAAAAAAGAAGAGGTGGTATTTTAGAGGGAAGAAGAGGGAAGTGGAAGAAAGAGAAGAGAAGGGAAGAATGTAAGAATAAAAGAAATGAAACAGGAGATTTGGGGGAAAATAATTCTCTTTTAGTAGCAGGGAAAATGAGACCAATGATGCAGAGGAAAATGACAGAAAGAATGTGAAAAAAACAAAAAACCTAAATGTTCCACCTGTGCAATTGTACCCAATTGATCTGTCAGATTTTAAAACCTAAGGAAAATGTGTTGTGAGGGATCCACTAGGAGGTATGCATCTGAGTCAGTGGTGATTCACAACCACAGTGGGATATCAGTGAATTGAGCTGCTTGGAGGTCCCATCTCTTGGATTAGACATAAAGAATGACAGTTATTAAAAGTCCCATAGTAGTTTGATTAACATAAATGAGTTAAATTTGTACGTTGGGCAGATTCCAACAAAGAAATGATGTCTGTGTCCACAGAGGGAGTATGTGTGTGTACGCACGTACATGTGTGTGCGTGTGTGTGTGTATGCGTGTATGTGTGTGTTTTATAAAGTTTTTGTTGCAGCCATGGAAAATTATCCTCCTCTTCCTATTTTTTTTGACTGGTAAGGCTATGTTTTTTCTCTTTGATGTTTTGGTACTGATAAAGGCAGAAATTCACAATAACCAAATTTGCACTTGCCAATAATATTCAAAACCTCTTTGTAGTATTTAGGCTTTAGTCTGTTTGAAAAGCCATTAAACTTGAATTACTGTTTCTCTCTTCAGGGTATTTAAAGAAATCAAACAGGTTTACTTTTTCATTATGTAAAAATAATTGTAATAAAATTTGATTCTAGAATGTTTATTTAAAATGATGCTAGAGGATGTAAATCATGTGTTCACATTCTAAAATAAGTGAGCTTTAGTAGATAATATTATATCGATTTTCTTAATTTGGTTTCTAAATATTTGTCAAAACTAGGCACACATTTATTTATTCACAATTAAAAACTGCAGTATGTCAGACCTGCAACTTAGGAGATAGGATCATTTAGGTACAAATTCTGCCCTTTAGATGTTCCAACTATCAAGATATTGATAGGAATAATTGCTGAATGTGTATTTTTGGTAAGATGGTATATGTAATGGACAGAGAAATTTACTCTGAAAAAGTACCAAAAATGTTTTACATAATATAATGTTTTCAAATGTGTAGTAGAATTCAAATGAATCCCTCAAAGAACACAAGTGACAACAGATAACATAGAGTGCTAAGAGAATGTTGGAGTCAAGCTTACCTCTAAAGATATCTACCATCTGTGAGTGACTTAGAGGCTGGATTTTAACAGCTCTTGTGCTGATCACAGGAACAAAAAGCGGGGTCTGGAGCCTGAGCAGACTCAAGTGAGAGCCAGCAATGAAAAATTACCAATAGTTAAAATAACATTTACAAATACTTTGAGAGCAGCTAATGTGATTTTTGAGGAAAATTTATAGCCCTAAAATGCTTATTGAAATTTTAAAAAGCTAAAAGCTAATATGCTAGTAATTGACTTAAGAAATTAAAAAAAAAAAAAAACTAAGGAAAAAATCAAGGAAAGGATAAGAAATAAACCAATAAAGAACAGAAATTACTGGGAACAATATATTAGGGTGTCATCAAAGGCAGAAGTTGGTTCTTTGCTAAAACTAATAAAAATGCTAGACCTTAGGCAAAACTAAGCAAGAAAAAAAGAGAAAGCAAGAACAAATAAATGATATTAAGAATTAAAAAGGAGATTAAACTCAATATGCAGCAAATCTTGAGGTTATTAGAGCTGACTTGATGTCTGTAAATTGTCTCATCTCACCTGAAGAAGTATAAAATACCTAAATTGACTCAATTATTATGGCTGTGCTATATATACATTGTCAGATAAATGCTTTATTACACATTAGATTTATTCAACCTTTATTTCATTTAGTTCTAAAATAAATATATACATAATACTGACCACCAGATCTTATGTTGGTGTCTTTTTAATTTTCTGTTGTCTGAAGTTCATTCTACATGGATTACTCAGGAAGAGTTTATAGAAATAATATTTCTTGAGTTTTTGACTGTTAAAAACACTGTTTTTTCACTTGAATGTCACATATTGCTAGCTATAAAATGTTGAGTTCCCCTTTTTCTTTCCTTGAGTATGTTAAATATCTCAGTTTTCTTCTAATATGAAGTATTGCTATTAAATCTGGTAATAAACTATTTTTTCTTATAATTTGTTTTTTATTTATATGCCTAAATGAGTTTTATTTAAAGTCAATGAAGTTTACTAGGTATGTCTCTATATTGGTTGTTGTGGTTCAATAATTTCAGGTATGCAGCTATGCATTTTATTATGCAATTTCTATTTTACATTATCATAAAATTCACAGCATTAACCATTTTTAAATTTTGCAATTCAGTGAGTTTTAGAACTTCACAAGGTTACAAAACCACATCTACTTTCTTATTCAAGAATATTTTTATCACCCCCTAAATAAACCTGACAGCCATTAAGCTCTCACTTCTCCTTCCACTCTCCTCTTAACCCTTGCCCACCACTAACCTGCTTTCTGCCTGTATGATTTTGATTAGTCTGTACATTTCATATAAATGAAATCATACAATATGTGATCTTTTATGTCTGGCTTTGTTCCTTTAGCATGACATTACAAGGTTCATGCAAACTGTGGCATGTATCAGTACTTCATTCCTTTTTGTGGCTAAGTAATTTTCCATTATATGCTTATACAGTATTTTACATAACCATTCATCATTGGATGAACTTTTGGGTCATTTCCACTTTTTGGTTGTTATAAATAACACTGTGGCAAATGTTTAGGTACAATCTTTTGTTTTAATACCTGTTTTCAATTCCCATGGATATATAGCAATAACTGAAATAGTGAGGACCATCAATTTTTTTCATAACAGCTGCACCATTTTGTGTTCTCACCAGGAATACAGTAGAGTTGCAGTTTTTTCATAGCCACATAGTTTTCTTGTTTTTTTTTCTTTAAATTATGCCCTCCTCATGGGTGAGGTTGTATCTCATTATGATTTTAATTTGCATTTCATCAATGATTAATGATATTGAGCATCTTTTCATTGTCTTATTGACCATTTGTCTATCTTCTTCTGAGAAATATCTACTCAAAATTTTTGCCCATTTTAAAGTTTGGCTTTCTTTTTTGTTATTGAATTGTACAAGTTATATATTTTGGATTTTTGCAAATATCTCCAATTCTATGAATTATCTTTTCACCTTTCTAATAGTTTTTTGTTTTAATGTACAAACATTTTAAATTTTGTTAAAGCCTAATTATTATTATTATTATTATTTTTTTAGTTGCTTGTGCTTTGGGGTCATCTGTAGGAAGCCATTGCCAAATACAAGGTCATAAATATTTATCTCACATTTCCTTCTAAGAGTTTTATAGTTTAAGCTCTTACATTAAATTGATTTTTGCAAGTAGCATGAAAAAGATGTTCAAATTTATTCTTTTGTATGTCGGTATCCAGATGTCCCAGTACTATTTGTTGAACATATTATTCTTTCCCAATTGAATACTGTCTTAGTCCATTTTGTGCTGCTATGATGAATATCACAGACTAAATAATTTATAGCAACAGAAATTTGTTGCCTTACAGTTCTGTAGGCTGGAAATCCAAGCTCAAAGAGCTACATGTGGGAAGAGCCTTCTTTTTACATCATCCCATGGTGAAAGGGCAAAGAGAAGCGGAGAGAGAGAAAAAAGGCGAGAGTGAAAACAGCCAAAATCTTTTTATTATGGCTAAATAATAACAAACCCTAGCAATAATAAACCCTCCCCTGCACTGACAGCATTAATTCTTTCACTCTGTCTTCATGGCCTAATCACCTGTCGGTGGGCCCCACCTCCCAACACTACTGCATTAGGGATTAAGTTTCCAACACATGCTAATTGGAGGACACATTGAAACCAGAGAAAATTTTCTAGGGGTTGGGAGAGGTGGCTCATTCCTGCAATCCTAGCACTTTAGAAGGGTAAGGCTGGAAAATTCCTTGAGCCCAGGAGTTCAAGACTAGCCTGGGCAACATGGTGAACCCAGTAGCTACAAAAAATTAGCCAAGTGTGACAGCATGTGCCTGTTGTCTCAGCTATTCAGGAGGCTGAGGTGGAAGAATCACCTAAACCCAGAAAGTTGAGGCTGCAGTAAGCCTTAATTGTGCTACTGCACTCCAGCCTGGGCAATACAGTGAGACCCCATCTCAAAAAAAAAAAAAGAAAAAATTTTCTTGGCAAGTTTCTCAAAAATAAATTGATCATAGCTGCTAATTTTCTGTATTCTCTATCCTGTTCCATTGTTCTCTATATCTGTCCTTATGATAATTTCACACCATTTTGATTATTGTTGATTTACAGCAAGTTTTGAAATCAGGAAGTATGAGTTCCCAGCTCTATTCTTTTTATCAACAGAGTTTTGCTATTCTGTGTTCCTTGAAGAAATTCCACATGAATTATAGGGTCAGCATGTTCATTTTTACATGAAGGTAGTAAATATGATATAGATTGCATTCAATCTGTACATCAATTTGAGGAGAATACTAACCTTAACAATATTGTGTATTCTAATTCATACCACATGATGTTTTTCAATTTATTTAGGTTTTTAAAAACCTACTTTCACAGTGTTTTATAGTACTCACTGTACATATCTTGTAACTTATTCATTAAATCTATTTGTAAGTATTTTAGGTTTTTAACAGTATATAAATGGATTTTTTCATTGACTTCCTTATTGGAATGCTAATTGCTAATGTATATAAATACAATGGACTTTAGTATGTTGATCTTATATCCTGATACTTTGTTAAATGTGTTAACGCACTCTAACTTACTTTTTCTGTCCATGTAGTCTTTAGCGTTTTCTGTGTAAAAATCATGTCATTTGTGGATAGAAAGTTTTATTTATTTATCTTCAATTAAATGCATTTTCTTTTATTATTTATATTATTGTTGCTAGAGCTTCTAGTACGATGTACAGTAGAACTGGCAGGAGGCAACATCCTTGACTTGTCTTTAATCTTTACGAAAATTATTTTAACTTTTACCCATTAAGCATAGTTAACTATTAGTTTTTCATAAATACCCCACAGGAACACAGGTCCCTGAATAATCTTGACTGATCAGAGTAGGTTTTCTCCATCTTTTATGTAGAATGTACTAGGAATGCAATATTCTGAAGTAATGAAGGAATGTCTGAAACAATCTGGGCTATGTCCTTGTTTCCTCCTGAACAGAATGTTTTGCAATGCTTGAGCTCAACAATGCAAGTTGTGTCCTGGTATAAAACTCAGAGCTGAGTGGTTTCATGATCCTTCAGATATAGTATCACTTGGGACATGGACAGAAGAGACTCCATGTGCCTGGGCAGCTTTCATGAGTCTTGGGGGAACTAATTCACCATGGATCCTTGGCTTCTGCTTATACTTGGTGCCTATCACTAATAAAGGTGTTTTGCCTGCCTTGTTGTGGAAGTGTTCTGTCTCATCAGACTCATGAAAGTAGTAAAGGTACTGGGGTTCCTTTTGTTGCTCACAGTTGCTCTCATGAAACTGGGACTGCTGTGGCAACTGAGCCTATTGTTAGGTCCAACAAGACCTGAAAATCCTTGCAGAAATTCATGTAAACCTTTCCATACCCTTTACTGAGTTAAGGATGTTTTCTTCTATGTTTAGTTTGTTATTTGTTTTTATCATAAAGGAGTTTTGGATATTTTCAAATGCTTTTTCTACTTTAATTGAAGTAATTGTGTGGATTTTTATGGTATATTACATTCATTGACTTTTATATGTTGAACCACATTTGCATTCTTGAAATAAATTCCACTAGGTTATGATGTATAATCCTTTTAATATGATGCCAAACATAACTTGCCAGTATTTTGTTGGAGGTTATTATATCTATATTCATAAGGTATGTTAGTCTGAAATTTCCTTTTCTAATGATGTCATTGTCTGATGTAGAAGTGAATATAACATCGGCTTCATGAATTACCTGAGAAGTGTTCCCTCCAGATACAGTTCAGCTGTGTCTCCACCCAAATCTCATCTTAAATTGTAACTCCCACAATTACTACATGCCAGGGGAGGAACCCAGTGGGAGGTGATTGAATTGGGGTAGAGGGTGGGTCTTTCCTGCACTGTTCTTGTGATAGTGAATGAGGCTTACAAGATCCCACGGCTTTAAAAAAACAGGAGTTTCCCTGCACAAGTTTTGCATCTGCCATCCACATAACATGTGACTTACTACTCCTTGCTTTCCACCATGATCATGAGGCCTCCCCAGCCATGTGGAACTGTAAGTCTAATTAAACCTTTTTATTGTGTAAATTGTCCAGTATCAGCTATGTCTTTATCAGCAGCATGAAAACGGACTAACACATTTCCTATTCTATTTTTTTGCAAAAACTTAAGAGGAATTGGTGTTAATTCTTCTTTAGATCTCTGGTAAAATTGATCATTGGAAACATCTTGTCTTAGGCTTTTCTTTGTTGGAAGTTTCATCTACTATTTACTACATCTATTTAATATTTAACTATTTAAGTAGATCTTGTAATCAGTACCTGATTACAATGTTTCTCTTTGTCTCTTGTAACAAACCTTGACTTAAAGTCTAGTTTTCCTGATATTTGTGTAGCCACTCTGGCTCAGTATATTTCACCCTACTTATGTCTTTATATTTAATGTGAATCTCTTACAAACAGCATATGGTTGGATTATTTTAGCTCATCTTATGAAGGTATCTTTTAATTATAGACTTTAATACATCTAAAATGTAATTAATTATAATAAATATAATTAATAAGGAAGAAGTTATTTTTGCTGTTTTGATATTTGATTTCTATAATATCTTGTACTTTTATTTATGTCTTACACTTTTTTTACTGCCTTTTCTTATGTTAGGTAACTATTTTATGTCTTCCTTTTTAGTTCCTTTCTTATTACCTTTACTAAATATTTCTAGTTATTTCTTAGTAGATCCTTTGGAGAGTACAAAAAAAATTTTAATTTGTAACAACATTATTTATGTTATTTGAATTAATGCCGTTTTAGTTACAAGAGTGTACATAACTCTGTTCCTAACTGCCTCCCCTTTACTGATTTAATACCACAAATTCCATTTTTATTTATTGTGTGCTCATTAACGTAGATTTCTGACTATTTTTTATTTAACGGTTTTTAAATCAAGAAGGACAAGAAAAAGAATTACAAACCAAAATTATATTAACACAAATTTTATATTCACCTGCGTATTTGCCCTTACTGATATTCTATATTCTTCTGTGTAGATTTGAGCTACTGCCTTGTGTACTTTCATTTCAGTTTGAAGGACTCATTTTAGTGTTTTTTATAGGGCTTATCTACCATCAACACATTTTTAGTTTCTGTGTCTGTGTGAATATCTTACTTACTTCTTCATTTGTAAAGTCTGTTTTTGCTACATATAGAATTCTTTTTTGGTTTTCTTTTTTGTTTCAGCATTTTAAATATGCCTTCCCACAGCCTTTAGGCCTTCATAGTTTTTTTATAAGAAATCAGCTGTTAATCTTTTGGTGAATCCCTTTTATATGAGTCACTGCTCTCTTGCTGCTTTTAGGTTTCTCTTTGGGTTTGTTTTCAGTTTTGATCTTTTTGAGTTTATTGACCTTGACTCTAATTAAGCTTCTTGTATATGCAGATTCAGGTATATCATCAAATTTGAGAAGTTCAGTCATTATTTCTTTCTTTGCTTTTTTTTTTTTTTTTTTTTGAGACAGAGTCTCACTCTTTTGCCCAAGCTGGAGTTCAATGGCATGATCAGGGCCCATTGCAACCTCTGCCTCCCAAGTTCAAGGAATTCTCCTGCCTCAGCTTCCTGAGTTTCTGGGATTACAGACATGTGCTAATATTGGGCTAATATTTGTATTTTTAGTAGAGATGGGATTTCACCATGTTGTCCAGGCTCGTCTGGAACTCCTGACCTCAAGTGATTCACCCACCACAGCGGCTCCCAAACTTCTGGGATTACAGGCATAAGCCACCACACCCAGACTATTTCTTTAAATACTTCTTTTACTCTTTTTCTTTTCCCTTTCCTCTTTTTGTAGAACTGTCATATAGATATTTCTGTATGCTTGGTATCCCACAGATTTCTTAGGCTCTCCATTTTTATTTATTTTTTTTCCTTTATGGTCTTCTGACCTGGTAAGCTCATTTGACATACCATCAAATCTCTCTTATGCCTTTTCAAATCTTCTTTCTCCAATGAATTTTTAATTTTAATTATACTTTTCTATACCAGAATTTCTATTTCATTTCTTTTCAAAATTTCTATCTCTTTATTGATATTCTCTGCTTGGTGAGACATTGTTCTTATTTTCTTTATTTCTTTGTCTATGATTTTCTTCAGCCATGTTAGTATAATTTAAATAGTTGACTATACAATTAAAAATATATAAAATAAAGTAGTTAATCAAGTCTTTGTCTAGTAAATTCCATGTCTCGGCTTTCTCAGGAAAAAAAATCTGATAATTTCTGTTTGTATTTTTGGTATGGGGGTTATACACACTCATTTCTTTTCATACCTTATAATTATTTTCTTGAAAAGGGAATATTTTGAATATTATTATATGACAACACTCAGGATCATGTTCTCCTCCCCAGAGGTTTACATCTGCATATTGTAGTTTTTTTGGTGTTTGAGTCTCAAGTGGCTTTTTGTACTAACTTTGTAAAGTCTAATTTTTTCCTTTGTGTTACTTAAAATCTCTATTTCATTATCTTGTTAGTCAGCTTGTGTTAATAGTGATTTCCTTAAACTTGTAGAAGCAGCAACAACAAACATCAAAACTCCACTCTTTGAAGATAGCGTTTCTGTGTTGGGGCACATGTTTCACATTCAGGCAGGAAGACCGCAATTTTGCCTAATGCTTTACTTCTGATTAAGCAGAGTTCAAGCCACAATGAGCGCCTGGGGCCTTAACACATTTTTTTTCTGAACTTGTGTATTGTAGCCTCAGAGGTTCCCAGTAGTATGTGGATGATTTTTAATTCCCTTATTACCAGAAGCATCTAATTTTCTAGGCTTTACTCCCAGACTTTTAGCTTTGTCTATTGTTTACCCCAACTGTTTATCCCTTGCCCTAAGTGGCAATGAATAATGCATTTGTTTAAAATATTTTTGACAATTTTTTTCCTGGTAGCCACTTCAGTACTGGGAAAGTTCAGAGTTCAGTAAAATAAAGACAAAATTTGTGGTCCTTCAGGGAGCCAGCTGATGTATCAAAACAAACAGCCATAACTATTTGAAAATGAGATTTATTTTGCTTTCCCTAGTGCTAGGCACCTATAATCTATGTTAAAAATGAGAATCATTGTGTTCAAGGTTGCATCACAGGTGGGAAGTGGAAGGTGCTGATGAGAGAATTAAAACTCCACAATAATATATACTACCAATAATCAGGTTTCTTGGTTTTTTTTTTTTTTTTTTGGTGATGAAGCATTCTCCTGATAACTAGAAACCTATGATTAGTTTTTCCAGAGTTCTAATAAAGTTGCTTCTGACAGTGTTTACCAGTTTCTTCACTTCTTTTGTGCAGGGACAGTCTTTTGTAATTCCTTATTCAGACATTTTCACTGATGTCACCTGAAATTGTTTAATTGTTAAGGAAAGTTACTTAAATTGTATTTGATTTTATTTATTGTGTTCCTTTGTTTTTTTGTTTATTCCTGAAAACAACTATTACCTGTTGTGGATTTCCTTTTCATTACCTTCTTTAATTATTACTTATCTCAAATTTATTTTTAAAACAATTTTCAATTTCTTTTTGAGTTTTAAGATATTCATCCATCCAACTATTTCTATTAAGGTTTTAATCTTTTGTATTTATAGGTTTTGTATTCTCTCTAGTTTGATTTTCATAATCTGAAAGATCCTTTCTAATTATATCTTGAGTTGTATAGTCTCATTTTGAATTCTGTATAATTCTTATTTACCTTCTTTCATGTTTTTTATCATAGTCTTAAAGTATTTTAGCTATTCTGGAATGAGCCTTGGCTGTTCAATTTTAAAGACTGTTCCAGCTCTTCATATCTTCTTAAACACACATGAACTTACCCAGTTTTCCAGTAGGTAAAACTCCAGTTTTAGTTGCTGTACACAAATGAAATCTATACCATTGTGGTTTTAAGTAAATATCTGTTAGGGGGTTGAATTTTTTTTCCATTCTCAGGTATTTTAGATTCACTGTTGCTTTCCTTTGCTTTCTTCCCTCCAGACAAGGATAGTAGCTGGACTTCTGGCTATTACTGGGAATTTTTTTCAATTCACTTATTTTAGGATTCATCAGGTACCTCATAACTAAGTTTTATTATCCAGATTGCTCATGAATTTCTGACTTTCCCATTTAGTTGCTGAGTCTGGTTTTGTCTGTGGAATCCAAGGATATTGAAAAACTAAGACTGTTGTCATCAACTTTCCAGAATGCCCTTTCACTCTTGTTTGATGTTTATCCATATATGTCATAAAACACATCTTAACTAATATTGATGAAGTTAAAAAATATATTATTGGCACGTAAACGAATATAGATATGCCCTCATCAATTAGTATTATTAACACCAAAGTTTATTTACAATATTTTATTCTGTACTCTGTGAAAAATCAATCTTGATACATGCTATTAAATATAGATATGAAATATATTTTAATATATGTAAAATATCTTTCAATATATGGAATATATAAAACATTTATATAGATATGTGAAATATTACCCCAAGATTGATGTATAAATGTGTGTCTGTATGTAGCTAAGTTGTTTGCTTCAAGAGGAAGCAAAACTTAAAATTATTTTTAAATTTTAAAAGAAGTATATTGATACTTTTCAGTATACTGATGCTTTTATAATTTGAGAACAAAATTTTCTCCTTTAGTTTTCTATACAAAGTTTTGAATAGTGACTTATCTTTAAATAACTAGATATTCATGCATGTAAATATTCATCTGGACAAAAAACTTTAAGGTTCCAAAGAAATCTTTTCTAAAATTTCAGCTGCTTAAAGAGAATTTTTATGGCTTGACATTCTAGTTTTTCTGTTGCCTTCTTAAATTTTCCCTTACACTTATATAACCCACTTTATGGAAAAGCTGCTACAGAGTCAGAAAGCTACTAGACAATGACAGAAAAAATTGCATAGTTTCCACTTCACTAAGCTGAGATGAACGTTAAATATTGTTTTTGTGTTCTCATCATGTATAAACTTACTATCACAGAACACACTCTGCCCAAATATTACTGTGTTATTTCGGTAATGGCACTGGTAATGTTCTCCACTGAATAGTAAAACATCTCAGAGTCTCTATGAAATTAATATTTCAAGCCTTTAAAAACTAAAGGAAAAATAAATAACTTTGAATGGTTTTATTAATACGGTGACATGAACAGGTTTTATACTTTTGATTAAGTGTTTTATAAAAGTTTTCATGGGAGATGACGACCTTGAATACATATGTTCCGGGTTTGATCAGGTTTTGATAAAACCTTAAAATGCATATAACTATGTTTTATCATAGTGAATTAACTGTCAAGCAAATCACTTGATATGTTTTGATGTTTTATACAGACCACTATACTGTTTCTTGGGCAGTAATACTATGTAGAAAGAGAGATTTGTTAAGAACATATAGATGCTTCTTGAATTAATCAGGTTTTGAAATGATGCTCCAAGCATAACATTTTCAATACTCTGCAGTGTGTTGTGTTGACATTCGCTAAATTTTTGTCATGTATTTTTTCATTTTATGAAAATAAGTACATATTCAACTTTTTATTCTTTATATTATTTCAGTGAGAAATGGGAGCCTATAAAGGGTGAGTGAAACTGTGTCACTACTGGTACTGTATTACACTCACTGAATGTAATTTTTCTCATCAAAAAAATGAAGATTAAAATACATAGTTAATAAAAAGACTCAACACTGTGTCAAAATAAGCTATATATATACATATAAACATTAGTTTCTTCCATCTTTCTTCTACATAATAAAATATTTATAACAAAGCAATTTTTGCACTATAATCTTCACACACTATAATCTATAATTTCTCCCAAAGATCAAGCTTAGTTTTTCTGCAGACAAGCCTTTGCATTTTTTAGACATTTGATTATAACCAGTACTCTCTTTATTCTTACTGTGGAACATTTGGTGCTTCTATAGACATGTTCAGTTCCTTTGAATTTAATCAGAGAAAGGATAACTTTGCCAATCAAGTACCTTAGTAGGGTACATCTTAATTTTCTGATTTGTACATCACAAATCAATGTCTCAAAAACAAGTTTTAAATTTGATAAAGAAAAAAAAGGAATTGTTGTAGCAGATGCTGAAAAACCATATTTAAGAATATAATCTGCTCTAAAAAAGATGCAAATATCTTAACTCTGTAAACTCTGTAAATATGTCTTTTACATGACAGACACAGTGGCTCACACCTGTAATCCTAGCATTTTAGGAGGCCAAGGCAGGTGGATCATTTGAGGTCAGAAGTTTGAGACCAGCCTGACCAGCATGATGAAACCCCGCCTCTACTAAAAATAGAAAACAATGAATTTACTTTGTGTGTGTATTTACCTTTTCTATATAGTTGTTATAAACAGATAGAACAATACAATATTTAGTCTCTTATGTTTGACTTCTTTCTTGTAGCACAACATTTCTGAGTTTTACCCATGACACAGCAAGTATCAGTATTTCCTTCATTTTTATCTCTAAATAATAATCCATTGTCTGGATATACCACATATTGTTTGGCCATTTATCAGTTGATAGGCATTAGATTGTTTCCAGTTTTTGTTTTTCAATATCCTACTTAGTAGAACTCTCTCAGCATACAGAATTTTTACATCTTATTTCTGTCTTCCTTTCTTCCTACCTTCCTGCCTTCTTTCCTTCCTTTCTATGTAATAACTTTCCGACACAAAATTAGGAAATCAGCACAAATAAATATCTAAGACATAGATGTTGCTAATTGGATCCAAATGGGTTATCCACTATTTGTAATAAGTAAAAATGTAAGTCCTTAGACTTTGAGTTTATTATACAAAGAAATGAAATAAATGCTACATGGAAAAAATAGTAATAGAATCCAAAAAGCTAAGTTTATTAAAGATTCATTTGCTTATGAAAATAATTTAATGATTATTAGCCTTAAGAGATTAAGCTAATTTTGAGGGCTAAATATCTACCACATATATAAGAACATTTTTATTTTGACAATTTCCATTCTATACAAAGCAACACATAATTTATTATTGAACAATGTCAAATTTCTAAACTGCAGTATCATATAATACGTTTCAGAAAAAATGCCATAAAACTAAATTGGATCATTTCTTAAGTAAAGATAGATGAAGACTAATTGCTTTAGAAAGCCTAGGAAGGCCAACATAAATAATAGAATTGAGTTTCTAATTAATTTAATTTGTTTTACAATTATCATAGGTTAATTGCTATAACCACAATACTTTTTTGTTGTTAAAAATGTATAGCCATAAACTTTATCTCTAATAAATGAGAGATAAGGGAATTGACTTTTATAAAATACATTTGTTTCTATTCCCCTAGATACATGTATAGAAACAAGCAAAGTTTTGGATATTCCTGTATAAATCTGCTTGGTTTATGTAGAATTTTAGTGAATTTTCAGGGAATGCCAGATGAAAAGAGTATAGAATAGTATACTTATTAGGATAACAAATACTCATGCCCTTTTCCTAATTCAGAAAATTGATACTAATATTTATAATCATTGTTATGGATTAAGGTAAATTTTGGAGGTGAGAGAGTGTAGCCTTAACAGGAGTCTGAGAAATGATTGTTGTGATCAGAAATGAGACTAACAGGATCCCTATGCAACACTCAATTGATTGGCAGAGAGAGAATCATTGCTGCTAGGAAGTATTAGTTATATAATTCATTACTGCTGAGCACTGTGATTTTAATTCGTTAAAACCCTTTAAGTTCCATTAATTTTCTTCAGAGTTACACAGTATTTTTAATGGTAAACTTAGTATTTAGTCTAGTACTTTTAAGATCAGATGTCCAATTTTCTAACTTATTATGATAGATAAAGATTTGGCTTTTCTGGATATTTTTTTGCATTTTGGTCAAAAACACAAATGATAAATGTGTCAAATAGCCGTTTTTGGTATCACTTGTATAAAGGCCAAGAATGAGATTCATCTTACAAATCCTATTTAAAAATCATCTCTAAATCTTAGGTATTCTCTTTGTAATTAGAAATAACATTCTCATTTTTGTCTAACACTTTAGTATCTAAAGAGAGTTAAAGGATTTATGAAGAACTAAGAAGAATGAAGAGTGAAACCTTCATTATTTCAACAACCCTAGATATTTGAAAATATTTCAGGAGCCTAAAGCTGATGTAATTACTATTAGAGATCTATAAAAAGAAACTACACCTGTTTAAAAAATCTGAATGTCGGTAAAATGCCTCTGAGTACCTAAACTATTTCATTTTTCAGTCTACAAAACAGAGATAATATGTGCCACCCACATATCTCAGAGGAATGACATGAGGAAAGTGTTTTGTGCTTTTGTCATATTTAGCCTTCATTCTAATGATCCTATTAACCTGTTTCTTAGACATTACAGAGACATCCCTGACAAAGTGACATGCCATTGTTAAAACACATTCCTTTAACTCTGATATTGAATCTCTTTGCTCTCAGGAAGAATTTGTGCCCAAGGATGGTGCCTGACATTTGATTTAGATAGGCTTTTATTTAGGTTTCTGCTACCAAGTATTAGAGCCATTTTAACTATTTTATTCACAAATATCCTGAATGGGAAACTAACAATAGAGCAAATTTTTAACAGCTTAAATACTAATAGAAGTAATTTCTTTACTGTGAGCTAAAATATAAACATCATTCAATAATCATAGTTATAATGCATAAGATATATATATATATATATATAATTTACTATTCAGGTGTTACCTACGAAGAAATTTAAGTATAATAAAGAATGTTTGTTTTACTCAACTACACTTTATTTTCTAAAAATTAATGTGTATTGCAAATTAGTTTTAACCTTAGGTAGAAAATGGTGTAATGCTCTTTCAGATATTGATGGAAAAGATATTTTCCTTTAACTCTAGATAATACTCATTTTTGTTTGGCAGACAATACCATTTGTCCCAAAATATTCAATTCCTTTTCTTCTCGTACATACAGGCAGGCTAAAATTCCCAGATTCCTTTGCAGTTGGATTTTGCCATATGATACTGGGTTCCAACCAAAGAGATATGAATAAAAAGTGATATGATCATCATTTTTGACCCAAGGTCTTTAAGAAGCAGGTATATCCACTGACTATTACTTTTCTTCTTCCACTGATCGGATATCAACATGTCTGTAAAAGATGCTAAAACCACAGATAGTCTGACTCCTTGAATCAGACTCAAGCTAGAAAACTCATGTTAGATGGTAATATGAGTATTAAATAAACTTCTATTTTATTTTAGACATAATACACATTTAGTTCTAATTGTAATGCAGTTTAGTCTAATATAACAGTATAATATTTATTTTTTTGGACTTTAAACAATTGAATAATGAATGCAAACAGCATTGATATTCACTTATTAATATTACTGTTAATTGAAAAAACACAAGACATACTTTAATGATTATTACTGACAACCTAGCAAAACCTGAGTCATGAAGACAGCAGATATAAAGGCAGGCAAGCTTAGCCATCAAGTTAGCAGCATTCTTATAATGTGAGCAGAAGCACATGCATAGTTCTCCTTATGTTATAAAACACAAATCAAATATAAAGTAAGTAATTGCTTGTAAGTGTTTGAAAGGAATGAGATTTTATCTGCTTTCTTAGAAATAAACACATGAGCACTGACTTTATTCTCTGAAGCTATTGTTTCTCATCCCAAAACTCTGGAACTTTGTATTAGATCACACTCCCTCTTTTAATTAATATGCAAACATGTCACAGCACTATGATATACATTTTCACATGCATCATCTTATTTGACAGTCTTTAACAATTCATATGACACCTCAATGTACCCTAATTTGAGGAAATACACAATGAAAATCAGATAATTATATCAAAAGCCTTAATTCACAGAGCTAGAAAGCATCAAGGAAAAAGATTTGGTAGGAGATCATCTCACTTTATGCTGACAATTCTTTCTATATTAAAATTTTGACTATAGCTTGGAATTATAAACCTGCTGGAATAGAAGAATTATGTTGCCAGTATGTTAAGTGTATCTGTTGAAGAAAACAAATAAGAAAGATAAAGTTTATTTTAAGATTTTTAAACATTAGTCCCTGGTTTTATAATTAGGCATCTACAAAGATTTTACTTTTTATTTTTAATGAATCAAATTGGTGATCCTGGGATAAAAACAAGTACCAAAGTCAGAATGTTTCTTGTGATAATCTACCAAGACTGGTAACATTGAGATTCCATTTTGACAGTTGTACAAACTGTGGGAAATAATAATTCCTGGAGCCAGCCTGAAAAGAGAATAGCAGGCTCCCACATAAATCTGGGGCCTTCTAAGTGGTTACTCTTTCTGAGAAAATGTTAGTGAAAGAATAGTTGAATTTCCCAACCTAGTGCACAGTAGGATAAAAAAAATCTATTGAGAATTTTTAAACCTAAATAGTTGTCCACATAGTTGTGTGGACTGCATTCATTCAAACTGTTTAGTTATAAAACCTCAACCAGATAGCTTTGTTTAAAGCCATCTTGGGATTGTATTGCTTCCAGGCAACTAGCAAAGAAAATACAAACCACTTCTGGAAAAATGTAACTTTTCTTACAGAGTAACTTAATAGATAAAGTCCAATGAATGTGAATTCACAGTAAAATAAGTAAAAAAAATGCAGTCAGTTCTTATTATTTACAGTAATTATGCTCTATAAAGTTGCTATGAACACTGGATTAGCAAACACTGAACCATTGCTCCTAAGGGATATATGGGGTTAGGTTCCTACAAGCCTGTGGTCACAATGTTTTCATTAACTGATAAATATATCACTTTTTATTATGTATATTTCTGTTTAAAGATACCTTAATATATACTGTTAGTTCCTTGGCTGTTAAGATACCTTTCCTCCAGAAGGCACAATAAAACGTTCATGTGTTTAGAAACACTAAAAAACACTTCAGCACTATACTTGTAAGCCATTTTAAAATGTGAGAAAAAAACATATAATGTGAAAAACATGGCTCTAAATAGACTGCAAAAACAGGACACTTATTTATAGTAAGAGATCTGAAACAAGAGGCAGAACTTCACTTTGTGTGACCTCAGCTGGGACTGTCTCAGGTCACTCAAAAAAATTTTTTTCCTATATTGTGCATAACCACATATGACCACAGAAGTACCAAGAGTATTGTTTTCAGGGTTACAAATATATTTTAGTGAGTAGATAAATTCATAATTACAGAACCCAAGAAAAATGTGGATCAACTGTGCCACCAAGACCCATGTGCCTGAGCTAATGAAACAAATAAGCAAACAGCAGAAATAGACACGTAAAGACTTTTTGTATTAGAATTATCTGAAAACTGTCTTTCCAATGGTTGAACTAATTTACACTCCCACCAACAGTGTAAAAGTGTTCCTATTTCTCCATATCCTCTCCAGCATCTGCTGTCTCCAGATTTTTTAATGATCACCATTCTAATTGGCATGAGATGGTATATCAATGTAGTTTTGATTTGCATTTCTCTAATGACCAGTAATGATGAGCATTTTTTCATATGTTTGATGGCCTCATGTATGTCTTCTTTTGTAAAGTGTCTGTTCATATCCTTTGCCCACTTTTGAATGCCTTTTGTTTTTTTCTTGCAAATCTGTTTTAGTTCTTTGCAAATTCTGAATATTAACCCTTTGTCAGATGGGTAGATTGCAAAAATTTTTTCCCATTTTGTTGGTTGCTGGTTCACTCTGATGATTGTTTCTTTTGCTGTGCAGAAGCTGTGGAGTTTGATTAGGTCCCATTTGTCTATTTTGGCTTTTGTTGCCAATGCTTTTGGTGTTTGGTCATGAAGTCCTTGCCTACTCCTCTGTCTTGAATGGGTTTGCCTAGATTTTCTTCTAGGGTTTTGATGGTGTTAGGTCTTATGTTTAAGTCTTTAATCAATCTGGAGTTAATTTTAGTGTAAGGTGTCAGGAAGGGGTCCAGTTTCTGCTTTCTGCACATGGCTAGCCAGTTTTCCCAACACCATTTATTAAACAGGGAATCCTTTCCCCGTTGCTTGTTTTTGTAAGGTTTTTCAAAGATTGGATGGTTGTAGATGTGCTGTGTTGCCTCCAAAGCCTCTGTTCTGTTCCATTGGTCTATGTCTCTGTTTTGGTACCAGTATCATGCGTTTTGATTACTGTAGCCTTGTAGTATAGTTTGAAGTCCAGTAGTATGATGTCTCCTGCTTTGTTCTTTTTGCTTAGAATTGACTTGGCTATGCGGGCTCTCTTTTGGTTCCATATGAAGTTTAAGATATTTTTTTCCAGTTCTGTGAAGAAAGTCACTAGTAGCTTGATGGAGATAGCATTGAATCTGCAAATTACTTTGGGCAGTATGGCCATTTTCATGATATTGATTCTTCCTAACCACGAACATGGAATGTTTCTCCATCTGTTTGTGTCCTCTCTTATTTCGTTGAGCATTTGTTTGTAGCCCTCCTTGAAGAGGTCCTTTATGTTCCTTGTTAGTTGTATTCCTAGGTATTTTATTCTCTTGGTAGCAACTGTGAATGGCAATTCGTTCTTAATTTGGCTCTCTTTAAGTCTGTTATTGGTGTATAGGAATGCTTGTGATTTTTGCACATTGATTTTATATCCTGAGACTTTGCTGAAGTCACTGATCAGTTTCAGGAGAGTTTGGGCTGACGATGGGGTCTTCTAGATATATAATCATGTCATCCGCAAATAGAGACAATTTGACTTCCTCCTTTTGTATTTGAATACCCTTTATTTCTTTTTCTTGCCTGATTGCTCTGGCTAGAACTTCCAATACTATATTGAATAAGAGTGGTGAAAGAGGGCATCCTTGTCTAGTGCCATATTTCAAAGGGAATTCTTCCAGTTTTTGATCATTCAGTATGATATTGGCTGTTGGTTTGTCATAAATAGCTTTTATTATTTTGAGATACGTTCCATCAATACATAGTTTACTGAGGGTTTTTAGCACAAAGGGCTGTTGAATTTTGTCAGAGGCCCTCTCTGCATCTGTTGAGATAATCGTGTGGTTTTTGTCTTAGGTAGGTGTTGAACAATGAGAACACATGGACACAGGGAGGGGAGCATCACACACTGGGGTCTGTTGGGGGAAATAGGGAAGGGACAGCAGGGGGTGGGGAGTTGGGGAGAGATAGCATGCGGGGAAATGCCAGATATAGGTGATGGGGAGGAAGGCAGCAAATCGCACTGCCATGTGTGTACCTATGCAACAATCTTACATGTCCTTCACATGTACCCCAAAAACTAAAATGCAATAAAAAAGGAAAAATTATCTAAAACATAAAATAAATGCATTTCGTATTCTAAAAGAAATAAAAATTCTTGAATGAGCATAGATTAAAGAGCTATAAACATGCTAAGCAGATTTCCTAAAGAATCATTGTAGAAATGAGAAAACACAAAGGTTTTCTAAAAATAAAAAATAAATCGAATGACAGAGTAGTCAAAATTAAAAATAACATTAACAAATTGGAATTGGGGTCTGAGGAAATTATCCAGGATTAGCCCAAAAAAGAACAGGAAAAACATGAAAGAGAGGTTGAACAGGTAGATTGTAGAGTGAGGAACATTAACTTGTCTCCTTCAAGTTTTGGATAATAGAAAGAGTGGAACAAAAACAATATTTGAGGGGATAATGGCTGAGATTTTTTCCAAAGTTGTTGCAAGACATTACCTGCAATCCCAGAAATCCCAATGTAATTTCATCGGAGTAAATAAAAAGAAAGCTATACCTAGGTGCATCACAGTGAACTGAGAGACATGAAAGATAGAGAACCTAATCATGTACATATTATATTGATAATTGATTGCTTTTTAACCTAATTGAATAATATCTTTCATGTGTAGAGGAATGATTGCTGTCAATATTAGAATTGTATGACCAGTATGTCTCAAAGAATATGGACAAAGTTAAGACCTTTTATTAAGATACAAAAACTTCTGCTTTAGAGTATCTAATACGTTACATACTTATTAACAATTATTAAAAATAATTTTAAGGCAGAAGATAAAGGAGCTTAGGTTGAACTTATAAGAGGCAAAGAGAAATAGTAAGCAATGATATTGATACACATATTGGTGAATCTAAACAAACTGATTGTATAAGACCACAATAATAATATTTTTCATAATTATTTAATTATGTGTGAATAAATTAAAATATCTGATAATGTGATTAAATGGATGAAGGGCCAGACAACTTAAAATTTTCCAATGTTATAATTTTATAGGCACTCTGTGGAAAGTAAATATATGAAATATTTTTATATCCTATTGAGTTTAGTATAGATAAAAAATTGTCTAAAATCAACCCAAATAAATAGAATAGGGAGATGCCTTCAAAAGTGCCATTGAAAAACTCAAGAGAAGGCGACAAAGAAAAAATAAAAACAATGACATAAGCCAGACGTCGAAAATAGAATAGTAGAAATTTGTGCAGACATATCAGTTGCAATAACAGGCTTATGCTATCCAGTGCAAAAGATATTTTTCAGGCAGTTTTAAAACGAAATCTGCCAATATACTTTTTACATTATGTACGCTTGAAATATAAGAACACAAAAATAGATTTTAAAATAAAATTTGGTGTAGGCATATTAGTTTTAGACAAAAAAAAAAACCCTTAAAATCTATTACTAGATAAGTGCAGAACTAATTTAACCATAATTATATAAATATTTAAACTTGAATTCATATCTAACGTGGCTTTAAAACATGAAAAATTAACTATAAATGGGCAATTCTGCCATTATTCACAGAGATTTTTAAACTATACTCAGTAATTGATAGATCAGACTGACAAAAGGATGATAGGTGCATGAATGTTCATTCTGTAAACTTTTTCGTTATTGAAAGCAGAATTTTAAGAGGCTATTTACTAAAAAAAAAAAAAAAAAAAAAAAAAAATCTCTGAAATATTGACATAGCCAGCACATTTCATTAAAGAGCCAACTACAAAATTAATGCTGATGTAGTGTCTGATTGAAATTCTGTTCTACCTTCTACTCGGAATACTCTATCTTTTCCTCTTCACCTAGCTAAATTATACTCATCTGAGTTCTCAGTTTCATCAGAGAAGCCTTTTCGTTTAATACTGAAGTTTAACCGGGGCGAGGGGATACAGGGGCTCAGCTCCCTCCTGTCAATCACCAAAGATGTAACCACGGGACTGGTCGCAGGGGCTCAGCTCCCGCCCGGATGCTCCCAGTTTCCCCTATCCCATGTGCCCAGGTCTTTGGCCTCTCTTGCTCCAGGAATGGGGGAAGGGGTCCTGGAGGTGCAGTGAGCTTATCATTCAAATGAATATCATGGACCCAAAGAGGTTTGCAGAGAGCAATTTATTAGGCAGAGAAAGAAAAAGAGGAGAGAGATCTCCCATGCTGCCGTGGGAGGGGATCCAAGGGAGGAATCCGCAAAGGTAAGGTGCAGTGGGATTTTAACCCAGGAGTTATTCCTGCCCTATTCGTGTTCTCGTTCAATGACAGGAGTTCTTCCAAACTTCTGCTGGAGTGATTGATCTTCAACTCTGATACTGGATTGGCTGCTAGCTCCGCAACTGGAGGCCCCTCCTCCCAAAGATTTCGTTAGCTTTTTTTTTTTTTTTTTTTTTTTTATTGGATTATAGGTTTTGGGGTACATGAGCAGAGCATGCAAGACAGTTACGTAGGTACACACATGGCAGTGTGCTTTGCTTTTCTTCTCCCCTTCACCCACATTTGGCATTTCTCCCCAGGCTATCCCTCCCCACCTCCCCCTCCCACTGGCCCTCCCCTTTTCCCCCCAATAGACCCCACTGTTTAGTACTCCCCTTTCTGTGTCCATGTGTTCTCATTTTTCATCACCCACCTATGAGTGAGAATATGCGGTGTTTCATTTTCTGTTCTTGTGTCAGTTTGCTGAGGATGATGTTTTCCAGATTCATCCATGTCCCTACAAACGACACGAACTCATCATTTCTGATTGCTGCATAATATTCCATGGTGTAAACAAAGTAGCTCACCTGAAATTTCTACTTATCCCACACTCGGGAAAGTCAGACAAAGGGCTTCAGATTTCCAGATGGGGAGGTGGATGGAAGCTTGGCACTGGGAATTTCCTGCCTTTTGAAACCACGCCCCTTGTGGACTCGGTTTTCCTTAACACAGTCCCTCACAAATACTTGCTTTCATTACACCTTGTAATACTCCAATAATGACACTTAATGAACTTGTGGTTATTTGTTTAATGTATTTTTCCGATAGATCAAAAACATGAAGCCAGAAGGATGTCATTCTTTTTCTCTCCAGTTCTAAAACAGTGCTAGCCTTATCATACTAGTGATGGATTATTAATTGCATATGTAAATGAGGGAAGGAAGAAAAGGAGAGATGTATTCTCTATTAGCTTTGCTGAATGGGGGCTCCAGAGAATATTTCAGCATTACTTTGAGACCTATGGGGGTTCTAGCATATTGGAAGAGCAGGAGTGTTGCTGGAAATGTGGATGCCTAATGCTCTTTCAGGAAGCTGACACCAGACAGAAGAAATGATGGCTGCTATATTATGACAGGACTTACTTAAGAGCCACTGTGAGATACCACTTAATATACATCCATAAATGATTGGGTTAAGGGAGGCCACTTTGGAGGAGCCAGAGTCCCTGAAATAAATACAAGTATACAAAGTAGTAAATAAATAAATAAGGGTTATTATTGTCCCATTCATCCAAATTTTTAAACCCAGGCATAAGCACACATAGACTACAATATAAAACACAACAGTCATTTGCAGTACTCAGGGCATAAGGTATTTGCCACACAGATTACCATGATTTTTTTTTTTTTTGACATGAAAAGAGCCTTTGGATATACAGAAACTAACTTCAGAATTGGCTATGTCACAAGTGGTTAGAAAGTAAGGCCTCAAACAAACAAACAAAAAACTGCTGAACTTAATAAAAACACAGAAACTATAGAAGATGGGGAGAGACACATCTGCTCCAGAAGGAATTTTCAATGAACAGCAAGAAAAAGAACAAAGCTTTACCCTGAAGATTTTTAAAGCTGGCAGAGAATAAACACAACCATTACAGAAGTTCACAGCTGTAACCTTGGGGAGCTGAACTGGAACATGGAACAGTTGCCACCTGCACAGCTGAAGAAAGACTAATAGCAGGAACTTAACATCAGATCGGTGATTTCTTGGCTGCAGAAAAGGTGGCATCTTTCATAAAGCAAGCTGTTTTCCTGCTTTTAGTGACTCCAATTCTACTGAAGATTGTTGTTTTATAATGGAGAAAAACCCTTGCTGGCAACATTGCCTATATACTGATCTGTCATAAAAGAGTCTAACAGATGCTTGTGCCCAGTCTCCCCTGTGACAGAACATTCATTGTGGGTAATGTTTGCAGCACATTCTGCCCACGAGAAGCTACCAGTGATGCACTTCTTCCAAACAGCAAGCATTGTGTGCCAAATATCCAGCACATCTCTGAAGATTGTTAATCCATCAACTTACATAAAGTAAAATTCACATTTAATAATTTACAGAATAAGGAACAAAAGAAAATAAAATGTACATTTCTTTTCCTTGGCAAGCAACTAGATTGCAGTATCGCAATTAGACTTTTCCCCAATATTAATTTGTTATTTTTAAGAAAATAGTTGTCTTGTAGAAGTTACTGTATTCCTTTCTTGAAATATTATTTCCTTATGATTAAGTTTTGTTTATACATTTTTGGCAAGAAACTATTGGTGAACTGTCTGTTATTGTATTGCATTGTGAGGAATGTGACATCAGGTTACCCTGCTATTGTTGATGCCACGTTTAATCACTTGGTTAAAGTGGTGACTGTGAGATTTACATATCTCTTCATTGTAAAGATACATTTCTCTTTGTGATAAGTAAGAAGGGTGTCATGAAAGGCACAGTTTAAAACAATTGAGTATGTGGTTGGGACTGAGGTAGAGAGGTATGTTAGACAATTGTTATAATAATCCATGAAAGAAATTACCAGAGTCTAAAAGAGTAGTGGCAAGGTGGAATTGGATAGAGAGAAAGAATTCCAGAAATGTTAAAGTGGCTGAATCAACAGGACCTGGAGAGTCACTAGATACATGGGATATGGCAAGATTTAAAGAATGTGGAAAGGAGTGTAGGCTAAGTACTAGGTTCGGGATTGTAAGGTGAAAATAGAGGATTTCTTTTGCATCTTCTGAGTATGAGATTCTCTGAGGAATTTCAAATGTAAACTTGAGATAGACACCTGAAAGTAAAAGTGACTAAAATTTAAGAGAGGTTACTGTACACACTATATATTTGCTTTACTTCCTTTTCTATCTTTTCTGATAGATTCCATTTCATGTTAATGGGTGATATTTGAAAAACAATGCATAAAAGTGATGTAGTTTGTTTTTGCAACTCATGTTTATATATATTTACAAAGTTTATATTAAATAGCTATGAAAGGAGAGCTCACTAATTTCCTTTGCCAACCCATTGAACTAGCTCTATTTATTATAAAATTACCATTACAATGGAAATAGACTTTCAGTACCTGACACTTCTTTTCAACTTTTAAGTTCAGGGTTACATGGACAGGTTTGTTACATAGGTAAACTTGTGTCTTGGGGGTTTGCTGTACAGATTATTTTATCACCCAGGTATTAAGCCTAATACCCATTAGTTATTTTTCCTCATCCTCTTCCTCCACCCTTTGCTGGGCCCAATGTGTGTTATTCCCCCTTGTGTCTGTGTGTTCTCATTATTTAGCTCCCACTTATAAGTGAGAACATGCATTATTTGTTTTCTTTGTTCCTGTGTTAGTTTTCTTTTTTTGTTTCAGTCCTCTCAGCAAGACAGTTGACTTCTTTAGAAGGGTGTGGCGTATGGATAGAACAATGGTGGCCACATACTTGGACAAGGGGGGAAGAGGTTCTTATGCCTGACAGGGGTTGTTGTCCCTACTGCTTTTTCATCCCCTGTTGGCTAGGGTTAGACTGCACAAGCTAGACTAATCCTGATTGACTGTTTTAAAAAGAGCAGGATCCTAAGCTGGAATGGCAAGGGGAGCGTTTTGGCAGGAAGGTTACAGGCGTGTTAGAGCAGGTTGATCAGATAGCCAGGGGTGATCAGGTGATCAGGATAAGTCAGGATGGAGCTGGGGGCCAGAAGAACAGATGTGAACTACTGATTAGAATTGGTGGAGAAGGTTGTTTACTGGAATTACAAGGAAATTAAACTTTAAAATAAGGAATTAAAGAATAAGAGAGTTGAACGTACTGACATACTGATTCTTTGAAGAGAAACTTGGAGTTCACTCTAACAATCCCCCATCTTCAATTTTTAGTTTTCTTTTCTCTTGAAATTTTCTTAACGTGTATGGCTTAGTTGTTCTGTTTGTCTTTCTAAAAGAAGTAATCTATCTGAATAGGCTGGTGGAGAGGTTAGGGATATTTTAGTGAGAGTTGTGTCTACTAGCCTCTGCACAAGTCCTCAAATGCATGTTATAATACAACATGTAACAAGAAGTATAGAAACGTAAGAATTAAAGTTATAGTTTCTTTCCATTGACTGAACCATGTTTTGAGCCAATATGAAATAGGATTATTGATGCCAGAATTTCCTAGCTAGCTTATTTGATAAAGCTGTAGGTCTTTGGGGGGCTTTCATTATGCTCCCATTGGGAGCAGCGTTGTTTGGAATAACACTGGGTTTTAATCATGCCACAAACACTACCTTTCTCTGCTAATATTACCTCTAGGCCTATTCTATTTTCTTAGGCCATTTGGCTAGTGGATCCTAATTGTTTCGCTATTCCTTGACAGCATTTTTAGTATAGTTAATAAACCACTGTTAGTTTTCTAAGGATAATGGCCTCCAGCTCCATTTATGTTTCTGCAAAGGACATGATCTCATTCTTTTTATGGTGGCATAATATTCTATCATGTATATATACCACAGTTTCTTTCTCCAGTCTATCACTGATGAGTGCTTAGGTTAATTCCATGCCTTTGCTATTGTGAATAGTGCTGAAATGAACACTGGCATGCATATTACCTGACACTTTAAATGTTTGGTTGTGTTTCTACCACTTCATTATCTTCTTAGATAAATCTATGTATACATGTTTATCACATTTTAAACAAATAGAAAAATGTGCTGTTCTTATTGACATCTGCATTGCAAGAATCAAAATCAAATGGGCATTTTATTTATTCTCTTATATCTCTTATTCTGTGGATGTTTCACAAAGTTAATTCTAACAAAATGGCAAAACTTCTAAAATATATGATTCATTTTATGTAAACAAAGCTTGGAAAACACAACTGAGGAAAGGCATTTGTTTTCTGAAAGCAGAGATAGTTCAAACAAGGTGTTAATATTAATTTTGGGACTTAAATTGCAACCTAATCCATGAGCTATTAAAACTCAGAACTTGTGTACTTAGAAACTTGAAATTAAATAGGGGACCTCTTGTTTTATTTGTACACATTTCATCCCAATTAATTTATTCTGGGGTCCTATGATTTAATATTCTTTTAACTTCAGAATTAAGTGTTCTGTGTTGTTCAACAAATGTGTAATCTCACTAAAAGTATAAATCTGGGATTTTACTATTTGTAGAAACAGTTTAATCACACTTGTATATGTTGAAGTAGTTTGGAGTAACCTGTTGGCCACTTAATATTATCTTATTTAATTGTTATTACATTTTTTTCAGAGAAGCAGTGTAATGCTATATCAAAGACAAAAAAATTGAGACATAGGAGGTCTCAATAATTTACATAATTGCATTTAAACAGTCAATCAGTAAGAAACAAAACAAAGCAAACCTGGGTAGGTCTGCCTCAATTTAAAGCCTGGACTATTCCACTTCCACCAACTGTCTTCAGTATGCTGTACCTTAAGAAATTTACTTATCAGATGAGTCCTATGATATGTGTTTGGACACATATCCAACAGCCAACTCTCCTCAGAAATCTCCAAGACAGTCCTACTTGTAGGGTAATGTCACATTCAGCTTTCTACTGATAGTTAATCTCAGTCTTGTGCGTTATCATTAATGTTCCTCTGCTTTTTACATTCCACATTATACTACGCATCAAAATAATTTGTAGAGCTTTAAGAAAAAAGATGTTCCTTTCTTACTCCTAACTATATAAGGTGTGTGTGTGTGTGTGTGTATGTGTGTGTGTGTATCTTAAATATATTTTTCTTATACTAAAACATATCACATTTGTTGTAATGTAAGGCTAATGTCTTGAAGTACTCCACAATAAAATTACTTAATTTCTCAAATTCGAGCCATATTTTCCTACATTTGGACATTTATTGTGCTTAAGGAAGATATACTCTGTTTGATTCATTATTTAGATTGTATCTTCCTCTTTGTAGTTTTCATCTGTGAAATCTCAAGTTGCAGGTGTTGTGCAAACTTCTTGTTATCCCTAGTGTCTGTTTCTACCCTGGAGCCTACAAGCTTCCAGTATCAGATAGTTTAGTGGTAGATTAAGACTGAATGGTAGAGGGTCTTAAAACCAATAGACTAAGAGCATAGATTTTTATCATTTATCCCCAAGTTTAAGCTACTATCTTAAGTAGCTGGCTTATGCTACAGTCAATGGATATGATGTATATTTGGAGGTATTTATTATTATTAATACAACCCTATAAGAAGTAAGAAAGAATGAAAAGAAAAAGAAGAACGTACTTATCAGTAATTTATTGATGATCTGAACAGAAGTTGACAAAAATTCCACCATCAGTTGGGAAGAGGTTTGTAAGGAAATTTAGAGAAATGCAGGGGTCTAATTAAGATGCTTGTGAAGGTATAATTTCTTTTGGCAAGCACATGATTTATAAATGTCAGTTTCACTCTATATTATCAAGAACATGGTATTTGTATTAATATTAATATTCATTCAACTAACACCCCGTATCTTTGTATCTTAGTTAAGTTAGAAAGTAACTATTTTCTCATATCCAGAATAATTTCAGTTTATAGATATTAGTAGCTACTAAATTATGTTCTCATTGTAAAATAATGATATAAAAGAAGCATGCATGAGAAAACGTAAAAGAAGAATAAGGAAGCCAAGGTCATAGTTTGTTAAGTAAATTCTCATCATGTTGGTTTGGAATTTAAATATAAATGCTTAAAAATCTGACAGTTCCCTTAGCTCTCCTATTAGCCACTCTATATTCCTGCTAAGTCATCAGATGCTCATGTCTCAAACAGGAGGCCCCTGCTTGTAAGAAGTGCCAGAAAGACAGAACACTAGGTTGTCCATGTTCCCCACTAAACAGAGCCTTTATTTCACTTGTTTCCAGAATGAGGCAAAGTGGGAAGTAAGTATGGAATAATAGCTTGGATTTATAGGCATACGTTAGTGATCTATAAATCATTATAAATCACTTGTCTCTTCATAAAGCCAATATATTAGGTAGAAATGAGCTATGGACAGGGGTTACATAGGAAAATCTTTTCACGTTACCCGCAGTAAGAAAGTCAAGCAGTTGATCTTTCACAATGGCATGGAATTCTGGCTGAAAGAAACGAGGGCCTATTTTTTTACCTCAGTATTTTCTTGCAAAACAGGGAGATAGCATTCCAATTTGTTGAAGTAGGCAAAATTAAATTGTTAAGAATTATTTCTGGGACTCTGTTTCTATTTTATCTGCTACTGAATCATTTAATTGTAGAAAGTTTATTTTGTACTTAATCAGATTTTAGCTCCTAGATTATTGGGCTTTAAACTTGTAAGAGTTCTTATCTTTTCCCCTTATTAAAAACCTTGGCATGTTACCAGGACACTACATAAAAGAGGGCCACAGCAGTGCTCTCCCTGGAAAATTTTATTTGAAGCAAGTGGTAGACATAATAAAATGTTTCCACAAGCTTAGAAAAGTTTCAGCAATACACGGAACAAGTTTACTGTGAGTGTGTTTCTAGATTCAATTATGGTACCCTCTAACTAAAGGCATTCTCTTCACCTTAAAGCATTCATAAATTTCATGAGAAAAACTATACCTCAGTGACTATTGCTCAGTTACCACACAAATAGAGAAGATTTTTTTCTTCCCTTCTGTCATTATAGAATTACTTGATGAATGCTGTAATACATAGCATTTAGCAAATTTGAAGAATTTTTTTAAATGTTTACTCACAGTTCCCTTTAGTCTCCAGGTAGAATCTACTCAGTTACATCTCTTTCAATCCTATTCATTATTGACAACCAGATTTCTGGCTGGCAACTCTACTCATGATGCTGCCCCTCCCATTGTCATTATAATGGAAAGCCTGTGGTTAGGTGATAGAGGGGGTTAGCTGTGAAATTGTGAAATGTAATCCAGTACAGGACACTTAGTTTGTTAGATGTGCTGCTTTGGTCTTTTGACAGTTTTTCTGGGAGTAAATAACATCTGCCATACAATTGGCTGACAAAACTCATTTTTAGTATAATTAAACAACCATCATTTTGTTAGAGTGTAAACAGGAAGATAAATAGTCCATGAATTAGCAAGTGCAACATCATTTGACAGCTTATAGCTAGACAGGCATAATATAGACTTTACATATATGCAGAGTGTCTTTGCCAAGACAGCTAACAAAATCAAAAGCAAAATCAGGATCTAGAATTTTCAAACTAGAGGGGAGAGTGTTTGAATTGCCTTTGCAATCTTTTTCTGTATTTTGAGCCTCTTCTTTGATCTAGCATGGTGGCTGGTCTAGGTGATCTTCACCTTTAAGTTATATTTTAAAGGTTTTTATCTTTGGCAGTTTCTTTTCTGAAATTGTCACTACCATTTCATCATTAGAGCTAGAACAGAAACCAGAAGTCAGCCCAAGTTAGGTATTAGACAAAGGTATTTATCTTCCTCCCAGGTGTCTAGTGAAGTGGTTTAATTTATGTAGAGGTCAGAAAAGAAGAAAAAACTTATGGAAATGTATACTTCATTTTTGTGCTGTCTCCCAAATGGCTGAGAGGAGTGCCCTGAACAACAGGTTATTTATTGAAAGTTTTCAATTCATGATCAGTTCTGTTTTAAAAAGAACTGATTATACAGTGAAGTAGTTCTATCCTTTGCTGCTGCCCATTCCTCCCTTGTCTCCTTGCCTTTGGACTGGTTTGCTGGACGCTAAGAGTGTTGCTTTTAGAAGGGCAAGGTAATAAAATGGATATAATCTCTTTTTATAAATTTTACTTTAAGTTCTGGCGTACATGTACAGATCTTGCAGGATTATTACATAGCTATACACATACCATGGTGGTTTGCTGCCTCCATCCCCCTGTCACCTACATTAGGTATTTCTACTAATGCTACCCCTCTCCAATCTCCCCACCCCCTACTATCCCTTCCCTAACCCCTCCAATCCCCCAACAAACCCTGGTGTGTGATGTTCTCCTCCCTGCGTCCATGTGTTTTCATTGTGCAACACCCACTTACGACTGAGAACATGTGGTGTTTGGTTTTCTGTTCTTGTGTCAGTTTGCTGAGAATGATGGTTTCCAGATTTTTGTCCCTGCAAAGGACGTGAACTCAATGGACACAATCTTCAGAGTATGGTTAGGAAGGAACAGTGAGCCAATTGCCATGAATTTTGTAACCATATTGTCTCTACACATGATTACTGAGCTCCATTTAAATGTAGTTACACAAATCTTTATATCTCTAAGTGTTTTGTAATTGAGAAGAGAAACTATTTTATTTGTAGAATAGAATATAGTCGGTAGTCAATAAAAATATGTTGAGTAAAATAATAAATAAGTTAAATAATTTATTACAAGTTGCTTGAAATACTATTACTGCATTGAAGATGAGATCCATGAAATTTAATGATTGTTAGCAATTAAATAAAACTATTTTATTTTCATTGTTAGGCTTTCCATCTCATGTATCGCTACTGTTGGTACTTATTGAGTGAGCACTTCTGCCTAATGTGTCATATAAATATTCCATTAATCTATGCAAAGATTTATTGTTTAAATTTTGTTTCAGATAAAAATGTTATATTTTCACTTTCCATTAGTATTGATCAGATTGAGCTGCTCTATGCTGCAGTAACCAATAATCATAAAGATTCAGTGGCTTCATAGAATTAAGTGTGTTTTCTGTTTATAATAAACTTATATTGTAAGGTATTTGAGGGTTTGGTCCACTTAGACTTTGGGAAAGTGAGCAGAGAATGACAACATCACCTTGCACTATGTCATCTGGAGCATGAAAACCCAAAACCACAGTTTGTGGGGAGGAGTGAAAAAGCTGGAGTGTCAGGCACCAGCTTTTTTATGCTTTGGCTGCAAAATGGCCCAGGTGACTTCCACTCATAGCCCATTGACCAATAACCTGCCGTATAGCTCTGACTAATTTCAGGGGTGGGAAGGTAATGATGAAACAGATGGAATGTGATGAGCACCACTCCCGCTGATACACTAAGCAAAGTAGGTGCCTTCTGAAACCAGATTAGAAGACACAGTTGGCATTAACGAAAATTGAAATTCTAAATTCAGAAGTTTACCCTACAATGGAACTTGAAACACATCAAAAGACACTATAGAAGAGAAATTAACATACGTTATCACAAAGTAGAATTTATCAAGAGCAGGAAGATTAATTCAACATTTGAAATTGATCAATATAATCCACCAGGAATAGAATAACAAAGAATAATCACAGTGCCATACTAACAAATCTATGAAAAACATCTAAAAATATTAACAATATCTTTATGATTAAAAATTGTTAGCAAACAACCACATCAAAAAGTGGATGAAGGATATGAGCAGACACTTCTCTAAAAAAGACACTAATGTGCCCAGCAAACATGAAAAAAAGCTCATTATCACTGGTCATTAGAGAAATGCAAATTAAAACCACAATGAGATACCATCTCACTCCAGTTAGAATAGCAATCTTTAAAAAGGAAACCACAGATGCTGGAGAGGATATAGAGAAATAACACTTTTATACTGTTGGTGAGGGTATAAATTAGTTCAACCATTTTGGAAGACAATGTGGCAATTCATTAAGGATCTAGAACCATTCATATTATTTGACCCACCAATCTCATTACTGGGCATATAGGCAAAGGATTATAAATCATTTTACTATAAAGACACATGCACAGGTATGTTTATTGTGGTACTGTTCACAACAGCAAAGACTTGGAACCAACCCAAATGCCCATCAATGATACACTGGATGAAGAAAATGTGGCACATATACACCACGGAATACTATGCAGCCATAAAAAAGGATGAGTTCATGTCCTTCGCAGGGACATGGATGAAGCTGGAAACCAACATTCTCAGCAAACTAACACAGGAACAGAAAACCAAACACCGCATGTTCTCACTTACAAGTGGAGGTTGAACAATAAGAACCCATAGACACAGGGAGGGGAACATTACACATGGAGGCCTGTTTTGGGGAGTGGGGACATAGGAGAAGAATAGTATTCAGAGAAATACCTAATGTAGATGACAGACTGACTGGTGCAGCAAACCACCATAGCATGTGTATACCTTGGTAACAAACCTACACATTCTGCACATGTATCCCAGAACTTAAAGTATAATTTTAAACAAATAATAAAAATAAATTGTTAGCAAACTAAAACTAGAAGGCAACTTCCTCAAGTTGATGAAGGGAATCTACAAAAATAACAACTGACATCACATTTAGTAACGAAATACTAAATGCTTTAACCCAAGGTTGGTAAAAAGATAGATATGCCCTCTTTTACTACTTATATTTAAAACCATGCTATAAGAAGAGTCATGAGCAGCACATGAAGGCAATAAAAAATTACAAAAGAAATAAAGTTTGGAAAGTAAAAGCAAAAATGTTTTTATTTTCAGACAATATGATTATGTGAAAAAATCTAGATGCAAAAAAATACTAAAACAAATTTGGTAAGGTCGCAAGATACAAAATCAATGTACAAAAGTCCTTTGCATTCCTGCATCCTAGGAAGAAATAGTTGGAACATAAAATTATAAAAAGATGCCGTGAAGAACATAATACTGTACTTAGGCATAAAATTTAAAATATCTACAAAATCTATACAGTGAACACTAGAAAAAAAATGCTAAATGCAATTAAAGATCTAACAATGAGATATACCAAGTTCATGAATTAGAAGACTTGATTTTATGAAGATTTGTCTATCATTGAATTCACCTGTGAATTCAAGGCAATTTGACTTAAAATTCTAACACTATTTTGAAAATTGTTTCTGAAGTTTACAGAAATGCAAAAAATTTAGAATAGCCAAAACAGACTTGAATAACAGAACAAAGTTGCATTACTTTAACTGCACAAATTTTAAGTACAAATAACAGTACCTGATATATATAGACAATGGGATCAATAGAACAAAACAGAGATTCCATATATAGGCAAGAAACCAAGGTAATACAATTGAGAAAGGAAAAGAGTTTAAATAGCTAGTGCTGGAATAACTGGTATCCCAATGTAAAGACCAAAATGATATTTCTCAAACAAAACATGAGAATATTTTATGAATTTGGAGTAGGTAAAGACATTTTAGAAAGGATACAAAAACTAGTATTTTTTGTATTCTACTGGATACAGCACACTGATGTGTCTTGATTCTTCATCCAATTTGCTAGTCACTGTCTTTTAATTTGGGAATTAGCCTGTTACATTTAAGGTTAATATTGTTTTGTGTGACTTTAATCCTGTCATTTGATGCTAATTGGTTATTTTGACCATTAGTTGATGCAGTTTCTTTATAGTGTCTATGGTCTTTACCATTTGGTATGTTTTTGCAGTGACTGGTACTGGTTGTTCCTTTCCATGCTTAGTGCTTCCTTCAGGACCTCTTGTAAGGCAGGCCTGGTGGTGACAAAATCTCTCAGCATTAAGGGTTGTTGCATTGCAAAAATATTATTTTGAGTGAATGAATCCAGACTGAATACACTCTCTATGATTCCATTCAAATGAAATTCAAAAGAAGGTAAAACATGTATTTTGACTGAAGTCAGTACAGTGGCTGCCTGTCTGTCACATTCTGATCAGCATTAACTGTAGGAGTGAATACATTCTTTAAAACTCATTGAACTAAACTCTAAAGATCTATTTACTTTACTGTATATAGATCTTATTTGAATAAAGACACTAATATAGGAAATGTGTCTATCTATATCTACATGTATATATCTATACTTACCTCAAATACTGTTTAAATTTGTTTTTCTTTTTCTTTAAAGAAAAGTGTAATAGAGTAAATGGTTTGCTGACACACAGAAAAACAAAACAAGCAAAGAAACAAAAACCCAAAAACATCCCTGGGCATTTTTGAGTTTAATGACAAGCACAATAAACTGTTAAAACAACAATAACAACATGACATGAAGGATAAAAGTAATATTACCTCACAATCTACTGGTGCAACTGTCAATATGAGAACCATTTCTTTGGTTAATTTCTGTGTTAATTTTTACATTACTAATCATTGTACTGCTGTAGCTAAGTCAACTATATATCAGTTTACGTAGTATTGCTCAAAAGATATACAAATAGCAAGCTCTATGATTACCTAAAAGCAAGCTTTTTTTAAAATAAAGGAAGAAAGCAATACTGTTCCAAATGAATGGCACAGGGCAAAACACACATAACAAACATATTTAGACAGAGTATCAGGTTCCCATCAATTTCTCTTATAAAGCTAAAATGCTTGAGGAAGCTAATGAGAAAAACCTCCCTCCCTCTAAACTTTTAGCTTCTACATGGTTGTGTCAGATGTAACCATTGATATAAAGGATAAATGCTTTCAGGCAAAATTAAAAATCTGTCTACAAAGCAATATAGCACAATCTGTAGTGACTTTTGTAGAAAGCAGTCTTCTCTAGTGGTAATATTATTTATTACATATCCAGGATAGACTAAATTGAAACAATATTTCTGATACAGTAGCAGTCCTTTCATATACTCTTATTAAATATTATAAAATTCCCCAAAATACATAAATATTCCTTGTACCACATATTATGCACAAGGAATAATCCTTGAGGCTGCCTGATAAAGTCATGGCTACTATTTTAACAGTTAAACATTGTACTTCAAAAGTTCTGCCATCTATACACAGTGAATGGGCACAATGGTGAGGGCTCCTGAGACATGGCAAGCTACCTCTAAAGTGAAATGTTTATGGTGGAGTGTCTCTGAATTAAAGAGAGGTGAATATAACTTTCAACAGTGAAGTCAAAATGGATGTAAGTAAGATTGAGGAATTTCTTGAGTAAGTCTTATACCCTCACCCTCCCAAGTACTTAAAGCTTTCACCAAAACACCCAGAAGCAAATATTGCTAAAATGTACATCATTGCCCAATTCTCCTCATATATCAAGAATTCAAGGCCAGAGGCTAATGAAGCAGGAAGATAGATCTCCTGAAAACCCTGCCGAAACTGGATGAATATCTGAGTTCTCCTCTCACTGATGAAATCGATGAAAATAGTATGGAGGACATTAAGTTTCTACACATAAATTTCTGAATGGCAATGAAATGACATTAGCTGATTGCAACCTTCTGCCCAAACTGCATATTATCAAGGTGGCAGCCAAAAAATATCACAACTTTGATATTTCAAAAGAAATGACTGGCATCTACAGATACCTAACTAATGCATACAATAGGGACTAGTTCACCAATACCTGTCCCATTGATAACGAGGTTGAAATAGCATATAATGATGTAGCCAGAAGACTCACCAAGTAAAATTGTGTTTATAAAAGAGATGTCTTCATGTCTTCCCCTTAAAAACATGCTTTTCCTAACAGGCTACTCCTCTTCCTCTTGAGTGGCAATTGTATTTGCACAAACATGGAGTTAAATCAAGGATAGACGAGTATAGTAACTATCTTAAAATATACACTTCTTAGCAGTATTATTTTAAAATCATTTTATTCCTCTAAATGTTTGAGGAAGGCAGGTCTATAGTGATTTTGATAAAGACAGAATTATTTTTCTCTCTAGAAAGTCAGATAATACTTTATCAGGGAAGTTAGTCAAATGAAATGGAAATTGGTAAAGGGTCAAAAGCTAGTTAGTAAAATGGATGATCCAACAACATGCTTTAACCCTGTTGTATGTTTGTGGAAAGAGCATAGCTTAAAATCTTGAGAGATTTGGGACATAAAGTTTTCATGGTAGACAAATTATGCAGTATGTGAATTGACATAATGGAAATAATCTGATTTTATTTTTACAACTAACAAATCTATTTCCCTTCATTTAAACACTTTTATTGTTCTACTTCAATGAGGAGATTGGTGTCTGAATGAAAAGTTGTTTTCCAGGAGATTCTGGGAAATTTTTGTATTTGACAGTTGGAAAGCTCTCTTCTATTCTAGTTGATAAAACGTCTCTTTTTTGATGCAGATGCAGATTTTCTATACAGTTCCATTGTCTTCTTTACTAGGACTGTTCACTCTTGTGACTTTTGTGATAAAATTCAAATAAGACTATTTCTCCATAGTTATGGCTTTCATAGTTCATCTTAAATTATTGCACAATCTGTATACAATTAAGAGATTTCTGACATTTATTCTTACACAACGTGGATCAACTCTAGGATTTAGGTATGGTAAGTTTACTTCTACTGTGTTTTGAATCTCTCCAGAGTTGTGTGTAGACAGCATTTATTTCTGTGCACTTAAAGCCATTTAGAAAATATCTACAAAGTAAAAATGGAGAGGAAATACAAATGTATTTTTTATGAATATTTTGATACGAATTTCACTTAATGATTTACCAATTTCTTACATTAATTTGAATTAAGTATTTAATTCAAAGAGAGAGGAGCATTCATTATTGATACATATGGGCTTTTAAAAACTCTATCCTTTATAAATAGTCAAGGTTTGGGCCACACAAATTATACTTTTATCATGGAAAACTTTCAACTCCTCAAGCCATAATGTTGAATAGAATGGAGTATTGTTTTAAGAAGTTCTTGAACAGGAAAATGAAAGCTTATTATAGAATACATGTATTTTCTTTCTCTTTGGAACATCAACACCAGTATATTGCTGGCAGCTATTGTATTATAAAACTAAAGTATATTTTCACTATCATAAAGGATTATCTTCCCCCTCATAAAAATAAATAACAACTTGAGATATATTTGTGTATATATATAATTTCTGAAGTGAAAAGAAAGATTCTTCTTTCCAAGCAAATGTGGTCATATTTTATTCTATTCATGATAAAGGCAGTAAGGCATTTGTTTTGGGGAATGTCCAAAATATCTATGGTTTTACTTTTCCAGCCAAAACAATTTTACTTTTCTGGCATGTACTAATCAATATGCAAAACATTTCAAAATTTTAAATATTATTCCACATCACAGTAACTTATTCCTAGTATAATCCTATTTTTAATGGGCCAACAGAAAGCATTTTTCCCCTCATAAGGACATAACATAGCAGAAAACATGTTTGTTGGAGAAATAGAAATAAATGATATAAAGTTACCAACAAACAGATAACAAAGTGATATAAGTACTGAGAATTTCTAACTAGTATATAGGTGATTTAATATTTACATCTGTACATTCAATGGCTAGACTACTGATATAGTCATTGCCCATCTGCAAAGTCAAACTGTAAAATAAATAACATTATAAATTGTCTGCCATGGGGCTCAAAGTTTTTATGTATCATCCTTTGATTTAACACATTAGAGTATTACCATAGTATAATGAAAAATCTAAAAGCTGTTGAATCGAATAACTTTATAATACAGTGTGTCCATTGACTTTTTTTTGGAGTCCGTGTCATCTTGAAATTTATAATATTTCTCATGTATATAACAACTGGGAATAATAAATTTACCTTATTTCAAAATATTTACTTTTAGTATAAAAATAAAAATAAATTCTTAATATAAAAACATGCTTGATACTTAGGCCCTAAAACATTAGACAAATTTCCTGGCATCACAGAGCTTACAAGTAGTTGAGATAAAGGTGGAGAACAAACACAGGAGCTAATTAATTAGCTAGCTCTTACCTTGAAAATGAAGTGCAGAACTCTGGGAGAAGGATGCATTCAACAAACAAGTTTTGAAATTGTGGGGAAAAAAAAAAAGAGATTGGGCAGAATTGAAATGCTCAGTAGAGAGAGTCAGGATGGGCAGGCCAGGGTAGCAGTTCATTGCAGTAAATGGTTGTTAAAAAGGAGAAAATACACAGCAATAGAAAATAGCAAAATGGGCCAAAACTAGAAGGGTAGAAGTTGAGGCAAGAAAAACTAGACTTCTTTCACAATTTTACCTGGGGTTGACTTTATATCCTGGGTTTCAAAACAAATCATTTCTGTCCATAGTACTATACAGATGTAAATGAAATACATGTTTACTAACTAAAGCCAGTGGTATAGATGGGTCACCATTGACCTAGTTTATGGTTTTGAAAATAGATATGGTCTTTATAAATGTGAAAAAACTGAATGTTACTTAGTTCTGCTTTCTGACTTTTGATAATCCAAGGAAACATCCTCATTAAGACTGAACTATCCAGGAAGATGCATTTTCTGAAGGACAAAACCTACTTAGATGGAGAGTAGATTTTAGGCTATTGCCTAATTTCCTTCAGTTAATTTTTGGCAGATAATTTTATTTTAAAGAGTAAATTCTACTGAATTATTTGTACTCTACACAAAGATGGACCATAAAACACAATGACTTATTTAGGCAGACTTCACCCTACTGGCAGCATTGTAACTCAATCCATCCATTTGTAAAGCTTGAACCACTGCTGACAGAATGTGGGGTGGGAGGGGGGAAGAAAGTTAAAAAGTATTCAGGTGGTAGAATAATACTGACATTAAGTAGTTATAATAGTTAAAAGTCATTCAACCAACCACTAATGCTGTTAGATGGCATGGTTTTTTGAATATTTACGTATGTCAAACATTGTGCTCAGTTGATATTTATATCACACAATTTTCACCATGTTTTTGTGAGATAACCATTATTTCCATTTTACTTCTTCAGCCATTAATGCTCAGATGGCATAAACAAAATACTCAGAGCCACAGAGATAGTTTGAATTCTGTTTTTTCTAACTCCAAGTTGAATATTCAAAAGTATCCTTTGAATTTATAATTTAAAATTTTTCCTTTTTCAAACATCATTTGATGAGATAGAAAGCATTAGAAATGAGAAATATATCAGTCTATATGGTGGTGCTTTCTTTTGCTTAAAGCCGTTTGCTATAGCTCTCATAGATCTCACCCCACTCCAGTATTTCCTATGTGTCTTAAGTAATCCATTATTTTCTATTTGTGCAGTACCCTGCATGCTCAGGGTATTATAAAAAGCTTGAAAATTAATGAACATGTGCTGTCTTTGTTCAGGGATTTTATATTATAAATTTATTTTCATTTATTCTACACATAGTAGGTTGTAGTTTGTCCTCCAAAATGAAATTGATATTATTACAGAAAGATGACTGAGTCATATTATGATAGAGATTAATTTCTCTGACCTAGTTGATTAAAAGTTTTCTGCAGTCTCTTAATGGGAGAACTCCTTTCTATAGCAATTGTATTTTTGTGTTTAATTATTCTTAATATTAATATTGATACATGATTTTACTTCTATGGCATGTCATAAAGCTACTTTTTAAAACTATCTTGTTTATTATATCTTGAGTAAAATAATTCTTAAAATGATTTAAAGAATTTAGATCTCCCTACTAAAATATCAACAAAATTAATTTTCCAAGGTAATAAGAAAATGAATTAAATCCCCCAGCAGCAGCAAATAATTGGGCAAGGAATAAAATCTCGGTTTTGAGGCAGAGCTGAGGAATACAGCATGACTTGGTTCACAGAGCTTACCCTCTTTCTTGAAGTTGAATTGATGAGAATCAAATCTTGAACCTTCTCAGAAATATTCCAAAACTTTAAGGAAAGAAACATAATTTATTTTTGTATTTTTATCTCTACCCTTGTTTCACTGAAGAGTGATGAAAACGTTTACTATGGAGAAATGTGTGAAACATGGCAAGAAAATAGGGAAAGAAGTAAGCAACCAGTGCCCTCTTGTTCCAGGAGAAAAGCCAGACCAATAGCTATCCACCTCCCCCTAGCATTTGAATAGGATAAGAGCCCTCTCCCTCCCCAGTGGAGTGAGTATTGGGGTATTAACAATACCTCAGAAATAACAGTATATCTCTTGTAAAGCACAAAATCTCAGATAAACATCTACCTGCATCATGCCCTCAAACTAGGGGAAAAGGAATAGAAAGCAGCCATATTTGTCTTCAAATTGAAGTTAAAAAATAAAATCAAAAGTCATTGGATGTAGTAGAAAGTCAAGAATGTAGTTACACTAAATTAGATAATATAGCTTCTCAAGCATGAGAATAATGAATGAAAATTTCAGAGTGGACATAGAAATGTTCTATCAATTAATGATAACAACATTGTTGAAGTAAAAGAAAATAAATGATTATTGATAAATAAATTTATCGATAAATATTTATTAATAGATAAATAGTTAGGGATGTACCATTGTAACAACAACAACAGCAACAGCAGCAACAACAACAAAGCCCAGACCAGAAGAAAAGATAACTTAGGAAAAAGGAAAACTCTCTTTATATACATTAAAAGTATGCGGTGAAGAAGGAGCCGGTCTCCAAATGACAGCGACGCAATGTGGCAGCCACCATGAGCTTGGGAGTAAAAGTCCCTCGCAATTTCTGACTACTAGAAGAACTCGAAGAAGACCAGAAAGGAGTAGGAGATGGAATAGTTAGCTGGGGTCTAGAAGATGACGAAGACATGACCCTTACAAGATGAACAGGGATGATAATCGGGCCTCCAAGAACAATTTATGAAAACTGAATATATAGCCTTAAAATAGAAGGTGGACCTAAATACCCAGAAGCATCCCCCTTTGTAAGATTTGTAACAAAAATTAACATGAATGTAGTTAATAGTTCTAATGGAGTGGTTGACCCAAGAGCCATATCAGTGCTAGCAAAATGGAAGAATTCATAGAGCATCAAAGTTGTCCTACAAGAGCTTCAGAGCCTAATTATATCTAAAGAAAATATGAAACTCCCTCAGACACCTGAAAGACAGTGTTATAGCAATTATTAAAAAAGAAAGCCCACAGGCCCTTCCCCTCCCCGCCATTCGATTTAAGCATTCTTCATTTTCCACAGTAGTAAAGTTTCGAGATATATCTTGTAGACATCAGAGTACTGCAAAGGAAGCTCCCATTCAAAGGAAATATATCTTAAGATACTGTAAATGACACTAACTTCTTGTCCATTTGAAATATGTAAGTTGTGCTATAACAAACCATCCTGTCAAGTGTAATCACTGCTCACTAGTTGATCTTGTGGGATCAAGAAAGTCTATTTAAATTGATTCCCGTCATAACTGGTGGGACACATCTAACACAACTGTGAAAAGACACATAACACAATCACCTTGCTGCTGATCACACAGCCTGGGGTCTCTGCCTTCTCCCCTTACCCTCCTGCCTCCCACCCTCCCTGCAACAACAGCACTCTAGCCTGGGGAGCTTAATAGAGTAGATGTGAAAGTTTCAAGTCACAGCCTGTGGGACTACTGCCAGGAATGGGGGGTGCCTCGCCTTTTTACCCCTGGTTTCTTTAAGTCTTAAATGATACCCCTTCCAAGCTGTCATCCTGCCCCCATGCTCCTCCACTCCTGCCCTTGGCTGATGCATAGATTGTAACCCTTCCACTCCCCTCTGAGTGTGGCCTTTGGCGAGGAATTCAGGGCTTTCCCCATATCTTCTCTCTCCGACCTTTATTGAGGTGTGCTGCTTTCCTACCCTCCTCCTCAAATTCCTTTTGCACCATCGCCAACCAACACCTTCTGTGACACTTCCTTGCTTTGGCCAGAAACCATGAGGTAAGGTTGGAAAGAATCTGTGACCTCCCTTGTTTAGTTTCACTCTCCACCAGCCTGGGAAATGAATACTGAGTCCTCTGTCCTACCACCCTCTGCTGTCATCAGCTGATACATTACTTTTAGCTCAGGTTTTGATAAGGTGAAAAGAATAGTCACCAGGGTTACTCAGACCTGCCAGCTCTCAGAGTCCTTGGTGGTTGAACTCATAGAAAGACCTGAGGAAAACACACCTGACCCCTCTGAATTGTTTTACTTTCCTGTAGTTGCTTTTGCTTTTAAAAATTGAAGAAGTTTTAAACGGGGCTTTCATTTGATCATCCTTGCAATCCATTGGGGTCTAGTTTGGAATCTGACAACTGGAACACAAAGAACCTTGAATCTGGTGCATGCCTTGGTTTTAGTGCTGCTATTGCTTCTCAAGATCCTCAGCCGGAATTAAGAAAGAACCCGATGTGCACAGCAGATCCCCAAAATTGGAGGGCTTGACCTCCTGGCAAATTGCTGTGTCTTTCCACTTTCCGTTAAGGACCACTAAATGCTGAAATGTGGATGCATACCGAAATAAAAGCAGTTCCTAGTGCTCTACAAAAAAAAAAAAAAAGAGTATTGTTAAAGAAAACTTTTTCTCAGGAAAAAAAATTATCTGATGTAAATATAAATATAGATTATAGAGGATTGATTACCTAAAAGAAACACATTTTAGGAAAAATTATTAAAGAAATTAAGTCATCTGGGTGTGGTGGCTCACGCCTGTAATCCAAGCACTTTGGAGGCCAAGGTGGGTGGATCACCTGAGGTCGGGAGTTCAAGACCACAGCCTGACCAACACAGTGAAACCCTGTCTTTAAAAAAAAAAAAAAAAATTTTTTTTTTTTTTTTTTTTAAAAAGAGATCCTCTGGTCTCAGCCTCCCAAAGTGCTGAGAGTACATGCTTAAGAAGTTAACAACATCAAGAAACTATAAGTTGAATTATTATAGGAAGATGTTTTGAGATAAGCCTACCTAGGACATATTTTTAAAACATGATCTTAAAAGAATTCTAATAAAAGATATATTTCAGTATTCCACACTTTGTATCCCTGGATCAGCAATTTACCAACAGAAGGAAAATTATAGTGGGTAAAAATGTTAAATAAAATAAGTAGTCCCTGAAATAATTAATTACTAGATTTTAAAATAAAAATCCTACCATGATCCAGAAAAATTTGACAGTGAATGTTGCAAATCAAAACATTTCCCTTTACATTATTGAATCTTTAAGAAATGTTTTTTAAAAGGCTTATTCTTCAGATATTTAGAAAGGTGAACTAGGGTAAGGTGAGAGGTATTAGAAATCTAGTCTTTTACCTTCTACTTCTCTACAGCAATATTTTAGACAAGGGGTTAATATCTACAGATTTTAAAAAGAAAAGCATGACCCACTCTTTATAGCCAGTCGAGATGTCATCTGTATATCTGACTCACCATCTGTATACACACACACACACACACACACGACTCTAGAAAAACATATCAATGATTTTTTTCAACTTCCTGGGTTTGTGATTTGAGGTTGTTTTTATTTACTTCCTTCCTTGTATTCGTCTATCTCATTTACGTCTCATCAGTTGCCTTCATTACTAAGAACACCTAACCTTTTGCTAAAAACACATAAAGTGACTTTTTTTTCCTCATCAACAAAAATCTTCACCGTTTGATTGTAACGATTTCACTATACTTTTCTATTATAGGGTCCTTTTAAAGCATGTTTTGTTAATAAAACAAATCTCTTTAAATGTATGTAACATTTCAACTACATTCTTTTATGGTAGATGGAATTTATTAGTTCTCTTTGTGTTACTTACAATGCCTGGCACATATATGAATTTTTAGTAAATAAATTTATGAATGAGTAAATGAAATGATAACAAACTTAAGCCACAATATATACTTGCCCTTTTACTTTGCTCTTTGATATAGATTTGGGCAAAATACAAACTTAATAAAACAAATAATAAAGTTTTGAATTTTAAAAACTGTAACACCAGCTTTTAAGAAATTGTTAATCAAAAAATTTTCTTCATATTCATGGGTATATCTATTCAAATGTGAAGGTTAAGACACTATCATTTTTATTCTTCCAAGACATCTGGCCACAGTTTTATATAACTATCCTTCCGATAACAGGTTAATGAATTAGGCCTATCTTTCATGTGTTTATCATACAATATAATAATAACTTTATTTTGGCTAATACTAATTTCGTGGTTGTCATGTTCTCAGGCTTTCATGTATTCTAACTTTCACAATTTGTGATATTTCAAAAGTTAGCTGTACATGCACATTCTCCTCTAATCAGCACAAAATCATTGTGTGTCTTTTCTAGCACTTGCACTGCAGAAAAAAGCCTGGTTTGACTACAATAGAGACAATAGTGTGGCTCAAAGGTTGAAGACAAAAGATTCTGCAAAAATTAAAGAAAAAGCTGCTAAAGGGCATGACAGCTCTTTTTGTTATTTTCTGGGCTGTAATTTATGAAATCAGTTTTCATTTTGAAAGTTCCTTAATTTTCTCCCACTTCAATCTAAGATATAACACACATGAATATTGAAAACAGCCCCTCAAAATGGCTCAATCAGGTGGTATTTGTAATGAAGCTGCAGGCTATCGCTTGAATTTCTTAGTATCAGTCTTCACAATCTATATTTAGCTGCAGAAAACTATTTGTAACAATTCCGTAAGCTCAGTTCACTAAAATGGATGCAACAAATTGTTTTCAGAATTAGATATTCTCTCTGATTCCTAGTTATAAATGACTTGCTTATAGCAAATTTCCAATCCTCTAGGCTTCAGTTCCTATATAGCTCTCTGTATAGATAACTCTCTTTGTAGGCCCAAGTGTCCTTAGCAAGGGATAGAAACCATCATCATTTATTTTTGGTATTAATACAAATGCTTTTAAACTTTCTGTATTACCAAATGTGAGAGGGGTTCCAAGGGAGAAGAACAGAGAAAAAGGAGAGATAAGAGGACAGGAGAGAAAGATTATGCTAAGGAAATCATCTATTTATAATTTACAGTCTCTTTGACAGTACCTATTGACAACTGTAATATACAGTTTCCTTCATCATTATATTAACTATTAATATATTTTATTCAAGTAAACTGCCCTTGTGTATCTTTATCAAAATCAGTGTAAGATTATTTTGAAATACTGATTTTAACTCCCTTCCATTTGTTTATGTATATAAACATATATGTATAAGTATATATATAAACATATATATTTTTTAAGTGCAATTATCCCGTAGTTTTATTTCACAGGGTCCTCTTTGTTAGACTTTGGTGTTCTGTCATTATGAGTTATATTGTGTAGCTTAATGTCATTTTTTATTTTCTGAATCAGTGTGTCTGGATTGGGAATTACATGTTTCTTAAATTTAACCAAAATATCTTTAGGAATTTTAAAAAATATTTTTCCCAGTTTTTTTCATGAGATTATCAGGTTTTATTCTTGTGTCTATTCGGATTTTTCAATTTTATCCTTTAGTCTTTATTTTTGAGTAATATCTATTTTCCCCCAAAACAGGCTATTTTATTTATAATGTCAAATGTGATTTTAGAGAGTTGTACTTTATTACCTAATATTTTTCCAATCTGTTCTCTATCAATTTTAACAACATACTCTTCATCCTAATTTTAGATTATTTGATTATGAAAGGTTTGAATTATTTTAAGCACACATATAACTATTAATATTCCATAAGTACCACAGACACATATTAAAAGAGGCTTGGAAACAAGGTGCTGTCTCAGGATGTGGAATGTCAAGGCTCACATTGAAGATATAGGCTGCTTTAAGAACGTCTTTTCATTGCTTCCATCTGCCGTCATTATTCACTTGTTTATCTTTTCAAAGTCAAAAGAAGGAGGCTTTTTCTTTGAAAATAACTTCTGAAGAAAGGGAAGTATAAAAAGTAAAAGTACTATCCCTCATTGGTGAGCTTGTGGCTTGCCTATTCACAGCCATTATATAGTTTTTACATTTTATTTTGAGGAAAAAAATTTGAAATTTATAAAAAAGTTGCAAAACCATTACAAATAATTTTTCTTAATTTATAATCTAACACACCCTTGTAGTGTAGTGTACATTTTCTACAAATAAGTCATCCTCCTATAAAATCTGATATAACAAACAACATCATGAAGTTAAGACTTGACTATTACTAGCATCTAATCCTCAGGTCTCATTCAGGTTTCACCAGTTACCTTGCTTTTTCTTGTTTTTAGGACTAAAGGAGCGGTCTCTTGCTTATATGTGAATGGATTCAGTTGCTGTTAGTTTGCTTAAAATTCTTATATTAAATTAGATAGAACTTATCTTCTGAGTTTCTGTGGTGTTTATATTATTGTACTATTTCTAAACTGTATTTTAAGGTGTTTTCTACTGAAAGATATATAGCATTGGTATAAGTTATGCAAATATTTTGTAAAACACAAACTTGTTCATGCTTGTGGTTTCTTGGTGAGAAAATTATATTTCTATTCAAGTCCACTAAAAATTCTAATTTATGAAGTCTAAAAATCAATTAAGGTTTCTTATTTATATGTCTATTGGTTTTTATGAATTATATTGTTAGATAATTTTTCATTTCATATGCATTTTCAAATTTGCTCTAAATTGTTCATATTTTTGTAGTGAGTTTGCTGATACCTCTGGCATGTAACATTTTTCTTGTTCAATCTTAACAAAATTGTTTATTATATCAATCTTTTGAAGAACTTCCTTTTTGATCTTTTCTCTAGGACTTTGCTCTATTTTGAGTTAATTTACCTTCCTTTATATATTGTCCTCTCTCTATTTTCTGAGTTACTCTTTCTTTATCAGTAAATAGCAACTCTCCTCTGTCAAATTTTCAAACTCAAAACTTGAAGTCATTTTTCGATTCTCTCAAAGCTCATATCTAATCCAGTAGAAATCCTGTCATCTCTGTCTTCAAATTATTATAGACAGGATGACTTTGACTTCTGTGAACGATGGGATTTTGAAAGTCAGTCCTCTATTGAGAATAACTAAAAACAACCCTGATAAATGACAAAAGATATAACTATTTAAAAGCATCAGTGTCTTGAACTGTATTTTTTTGAAAATAATAAAAGTACACCTCTTTTCTCTCGTTTAGATTTACAGGAATATTTTTAATTCCTTCACTTTCAGCCTATGTATATCCTTAAAGTTAAAGTGAATCTCTTGTAAGCAGGATAAGTTAGGTCTTTCTTCTTCAAATCTACTTAGTCTCTCTAAGCATTTTGCTGAGAGAATTTAATCCATTTTTAATTATCAATAAGTAAGGGCTTACTAGTGTCATTGTGCTAATTGTTTTCTGACTCTTTTGTATTTCCGTTATTCCTTTACTTGACTCAGGTTATTTTCCATTGTAGTTTGATGATCTGTAGTGGTGTGTTTCTATTTCTTTCTCTCTATATATATTTATTTTGTGTGTGTGTATCTACTATAGGTTTTTACTTTGTCATCACGAAGAGGTTTACAACATCTTGCAGTTCTACCAGTCTATTGTAAGCTGTAAATAACTTAAATTCAATTGCATGCAAAAACTCAACATCTTTGGTTCTTCTTCCACCTTCACATGTTATGGTTTTAATATCACAATATATATCTTTTATTGTGTATTTACTAATAAAATATTGTAGCTAATGTTATTTTTAGTACTTTTGTCTTTTAAACTTTATATTGAAGTTAAAAATGATTTATAAACCAACTTTACAGTATTAGAGTATTCTGAATTGAACTATATATATTTTCATGTTATTAATTAGGCTATCTACATATTCAATGAATCCCCATCAAAATTCTAATCACATTTTTCACATAAATAGAAAAAGCAATACTAAAATTCATATAGAACCACAAAAGACCTCAAATAGCTAAAGCAATCTTAGAAAAGAAGTACAAAGCTGGAGGCATTATACTGCCTGGTTTTAAAGCATATTATAAAGCTAGGAATTGAAAGAGTATACTATTGTGGTAAACACAGACACAGACCAATGAAACACAACAGAAAGCCCCCAATAAAATAAAATCACACAATTGTGATTAACTAATCTTCAACAAAGCACCGAGAATACACAATGAGAAAGGAATAGTCTGTTTTAAAAGTGGTGGTGGAAAAACTATATTCACATGCAAATAATGGAATTGTACCCTGACTTTAAACCATACAAAAAAAATTAGCACAAAAGAGATTAATGACTTAATGATTGAACTAGAACTTGTTAAAGTACTAGAATAAAGCAGGAGAAAAGCTCCTTAACATTGGTGTTGGTAGCATGTTTTTTTTTTTTTTTAATATGACATCAAAAGCACAGGCAACAAAAACAAATATAAAATGAAATCAGATCAAACTACAAAGCTTTTTTTTTTTTTTTTTTTGAGACAGAGTCTGATTCTGTCATCCAGGCTGGAGTGCAGTGGCACAATCTCAGCTCACTGCAACCTCCACCTCCCAGGGTCAAGTGATTCTCCTGTCTCAGCCTCCTGGGTAAATGGGATTACAGGTGGATGCCACAACACCTGGCTAATTTTTGTATATTTAGAACAGACAGGGTTTCACCATGTTAACCAGTTTGGCCTTGAGCTCCTGGCCTCATATGATCCACTCAGCCTCCCAAAGTGCTGGAATTACAGGCATGAGACATTGCATTTGGCCCAAACTAAAAAGTTGCGACAAAGCAAAGGAAATGATCAACAAAATGAAGAAGCAACCTACGGAATGGGAAAAATATTTGAAAACTATATATCTGATAGGGGAATAGTGCCCAAAATATATGGTGAATTTATACAAATTAATAGTAAAAACACCAGTAACCAAACTTTAAAAATACACAAAAAAAACCCAAATAGACATTTTTTCCAAAGAAGATACACAAATGGCAAAGAGGTATATGAAAAGGTGCTCAGCATCACTAATTATCAAGGAAATACAAATCAAAACCACAATGATGTGTCACCTTACGCCTGTTGGGATGGCTGTTATCAAAAAGTCAAATGATAATAAATGTTGGCAATGGTGTGAAATAAAGCGAACAGTTGTTCACTGTTGGTAGGAATATAAATTGGTACAACTATGATGGAAAACATGGAGGTTCCTCAAAAAACTGAAGATAGAACTGCCATATGATCCAACAATTCCACTTCTGGGTATGTATCCAAAAGAAATTGAAATCAGTATCTTGAAGAGATAGCTGCACTCCCATGTTCATTGTAGCATTATTAATAATGGCCAAGATATTAAAACAACCTAAGTATATCTCAGTGGTTGAATGTATGAAGAAAATATGGTGCATATATACAATTACATATTACTTGACATAAGAAAAAAGAAAATCCTCTGGGACAATATGGTGAACCTAAAGGATGTTACATTTGGTAAAATGAGCCAGACACAGAAAAATAAGTACTGCATAATCTCAATTTATGTGAAATCTAAAGAAGTTGACTCATAGAAACAGAGTGAAATGGTTGCCTCCAGGGGCTAGAGGTTGAGAAAAATGAAGGAATTTTGTTCCAAGGGTACAAATTTTCTTTATAAGATGAATAACTTCTGGAGATTTGATAGACAGCCTAGTGATTATCTTTAATAACAATGCACTCTAAGTTTGAAATTTACTAAGAGAATAGATCTTAAATGTTCTCAACACATTCAATGAGCTCGAGTGTGGTAATCACAGTGTATCCACATATCAAAACATCACATGATACATTTTAAATATAAACAAATTTTATTTGTCAATCATACATCAATAATGGCAGAGGAAAATAAGAATAAAAAAAGATTCAGTGAACTGTGGAAGCAATGAGGACTATAGGAGTAACAGTTCCAGAAAGGAAATAAGTTTTAAGCTGTGAGCTGAGAATTTGCATCCCATTGGGTTCATTCTAAACCTGAATGCAATTTTGGAATCTGAAATAGGACAAACCTACTGACTGACAGAATACTTTGTGAAAGACAGAAAAATGAGGAATTTTTGATGGTCCCACAATGAAGAGTCACAAAATTAGAGCAATGAAGAATCATTCACAGAGACAATTTGGATAAATTGTCCATATTTTTGTTCAGTTTTGAAGCGGTGAGAGATAGGAGGTAAAAACAATTAGCCAAAGCTTTGGAAAAGTAGAGCTGAATCTCTTGTAGTGTCACAGGAGTAATGAACAAAAGACACATTTAAAGAAGAATCTATGAGAAAAACAGGGAGGAGTGTAAATCTCTCCAGGGAGGGTGAAGCAACCAAAGATTTCTTACCATTTTTCCATGAGGATAGTTGCTGATCCGGACATTAATAGAGGCTTAGAATCAGGGTCAGGACTTGCTAGATGACCATGAACTAAGAACAAGAATTTATGAGAAATTGGATTTCCTGTATAAGGTTAGGATGGCAATATAGAATGCGGTTATTTTGCCCTGACTTTCAAATTCATAGAGTTGTAATAATAAAATATATATTCATTTGTGCCTAGCTTCTTTTACACAGCCTAGTGTTTTAGAGACTTATTTATATTATTTATTGTATCAGCAGTTTGTTCTTTTTAATATGATTGTGCAGTGTTACCTTATATGAATATACCACAATTTGTTTATCTATTCTGCTGTGAAACACTTGCATTGTTTCTAGGTGTTAGCATTTATGAATAAAGCTCTATTAGAGTATTACATGTGTGCTTTGTGTGTATATGCACAGATTTAACTGAGAATGCACTGAGAGGAAATATGTCACCTGGTAGTCTATGTTTTATTTCGGTAGGTAATGTCAAAGAGTTTGCTAAAATGATTGTAAAAATGTTTCCATCACCAGCAAAATTCTTCTCATTTTCACTGACATTTAGTATTCATTATTTTTTACTTAAACAATCTGGTGAAGGTATAATGATAATCTTACTTTGAATTTAATTTTCATTTCCCTGATGAATAATGTTAGTAATGATGTTGAGTTCCTTTTAATATACCTTTGGTTTCAATATCTTACTTTGTGAATTGCCTGATCATCTCTGCCATTGTAAAATTTGGATTGTTTGCCTCTTTCTGACTGATTTGTAGGAGTGTATTTGCATTCTGGTTATAAAGCTTTTAGCAGATTCTTGTAAGTCTTTTTTTTTCCAGTCTGTGCATTGATTATTCAATTCTTAATTGTCATTTTGAGAAAAAGAAATTTTAAATTTTAATGTCATTCCATTGATTTTTGTATTTGTTGTCATTGGTTTTTCTGTTTAAGAAATCTTTGCCTTAACCTAAGTCACAAATATATTTTGGTTTTATTTCCCCACAAGTTTAACTGCTTTAATTTTATGTTGAGGTCTAAGATAAAATTCACATTTATTTTTAAGAGTGGTATGAAGTAAGTCTCAAGATTCATAATTTTTCCATATAGATAACCAATCATTCTAGCATCACTTAAGAAAAGTCCATACTCTTCTGCACTAAGTGACTATTTTGAATGACTCTACGTGTGTAGGTGTATTTCTAGGTTTTTCTTTTCTGTCCATTGGTCTATTTGTCTAACATTGCACAAATAACTCCTGAATTACTATAATTTTATAAGGTCTTGAAATTGTATAAGACATCTAATGTTGTTCTTTGTTATAGAGATTTTGAGACCTTTTGTTTTTTATAAAAGTTTTATTGTCAGCTCATTAATCTACACCAAAAAGTTGCTGGCATGTTGATTACAACTATATTAAATTTATAGGTCAATTAAATGTTGATCTTCCTGAATTACATTTCATGTCTAGAGTTAGCCAGATATTTAGAGTGAAGCTTCATATTTTCCACGTTCATTCATCAGAATAACTTGGGCAAGTTCTCATGGTGAAAGTAGAGTTGCAAAGTAAACAAGTCCAATTATATAAGTATGTGCAAAGTTTCTGTGTCTTGTTCACTAACAGCACATGGCCAGAGCTTATTGCATAGTGAATCACAACATTAACAACTGAGTAAAATTTCCTGTCCAGACTTGGACAGTACTTGAAAGTAGCATACAAAAGGAACAGATATGAAGAAGGAGAAAAGAATTTGGGCTGAAATACAATGTATCACACTTTCCCAACCTAATAGCTCGTATTTCTTTTTGTTTGATGAGTTAGTTCCTCAGTACAATGCTGATAAAAAGACTGATAGTGAACATCTATGTCTTATTTCTCTATAAAATAGGAAGGATCTGAAGGATATTTTTGATGAATATAAAATTCTAGGTTTACAATTTTCTTCCTTCAGCTCTTCAATAATATTTTCCTACTGTCTAATAAACAGTATGTATTACTTTTAGTTTTGTTCCTCTCTTCATATCTATTCTCTCTTTTTAAAAATAAACTGTTTGTTTTAGAGCCATTTTAAACTTACATAGAAATCATGAAGAGAGTACGAAGTTGCCGTTACCTGCATAAATGCAGTTTCTCCTATTAGAACATCTTATATTAGTGTGGTGCATTTGTTACAATTAATTAAGCAATATTTATATATATTGCTTAACTAAATCATATTTTATTCAGATTTTGTTCATAATGTTCTTTTTTTTTTCCAAGATCTCATTGGAATACTAAATTACTTTTAGTCGTCATGTCTTCTTAAGCTCCTCCTGGCTGTGACACACTCTCAAACAAAAATTTTCATAAACTTGTTTTCATAACCTTGACAGTTTCCTAGAGTACAGTCAGGTATTTCAAGGATGTCCCACTATAAGAGTTGTGTGATGATTTTTCATTATTAGACTGAGATGATGGGGATACATGGAACAAAGGCACAGCAGTAAGGCATGGAGGTAAAGAATTGTGGAAAAGCTATTTCATCACAGTATGTCATGTGTACCTAACACTATAGATGTCAACTGTGATTACCTGGCTAAGATAGTAATTGTCAGATTTCTTTATGGTAAAGTTATTCTTTTTCTCACTTGCCATACTTCATCATTTGGAAGGCAGTCACTATCCATAATTCACAATTGAGTAAAAAAGATTTATGCTTCACCCCTTTGAAGGTAGAGTATCTACATGTAGTATTTGACATTCTTCTTAATCTATGTATTTACTCATTTATTTATATCAATATGGATTCATGGATAGTTACATGGGTACTTTATGCTTTGGCTTATAATACAATCCCACTTTTTATTTTATTGTTCAGATGGTTTCAGCTTTGGATGATGCGAACTCTTTTAGGTGACTCTTAGTCCCTTTGACATACTATGTCTTTGTCTTTAGCATGTTTGCTTCACTTTTTAAATTCTCTTCATTTTCAGACACTATAAAATGCTAAAAACTAATCTTATATATTAACTGCCACATCTTAGAATTAGATATTTCGAAAAGAAACCCTGATTCCTTCCATTGGTAATAATGAATCCCCCAAATTTGTTCTTCTCCATTATCAGGTTGACTGTTTATTTTAGGTCTTTTATCTTCTCAAATAAACTTTAGAACAAAATTTCTCCTTTTTCCATTTAAGCATTTAATATATTAGTTATAGTTATTTTTAATTCCCTTTGATAATTCCATTATCTACTTTATATCCACATCTTGTTTTGATATTTTTTTTTCTCTTCAGAATCTGTTTGTTATTGTCTTTTGCCATGTTTAAAGTCACACATGATATATCAGGTAGTAAAAACTGAAGTATGCTTTTAGTGTAAAGTCTTTAGTTAATCTGGGTAGCTTAAACTGTATTTAATATTTGATGGGTTGTGCTTAATGTGTATATGTCTGTAGGTGTCAGAAGTTTCAGATTCCTCCAGTGTCCTTATTTTTGTCTCACTGGTTGACTTGGGCTTCCCTATGTATTCCTCCTCAAAGAATCTGTGTCTCACAACTCTTTTAGCTGAAATACAACGTTATTATTGTGGAGCCCTATTTTTTTGGTGGTGAGTTGTGAAAGACAGGAAGCATTCTATAATATTAAGATTAAATTTTAGTATTTTATTGGGCCGGTGCTCCTGAGCTCTGACCTTCACAAGTGTTTCTAAGCTTCCTTCCTTCACCATGCATGAAATGGGAAGGTCAAGAGGGTTGGCGTGAGAATAAGGGCATTCCTACAAGTAGAATAAAGCTATGGCAAAGTTTTATCTTGTGAACAGCAGGTGTTTGTAGTAGAAGAATGTTCTTAGCTTATTTATTTTTCCCTCCTTCTGCTAGAGCCACAAAAGGATCTTTTTCAGATCTTCACTGTGAGGTCCTGGCAGGGTTCCTAGAGGGAAAACATATGGTTTTCCACCTTCCCTTCCACTCTCCCTGCCCATTGCAGCTCCAGTAGTTTCCCACTCTTAAACTCATCTGCAATCAGCTATCAACATTTCATCAAAATGACCAATTAAGTATATTTATCAATTTATGGCTCCAGTGGTTTTCACTCCAGGTAAGGTTTGCCCTGTGACTCAATTCACCTGTCTCTCCACATTTTGTGGTAATAAATTATCCTGCAAACTTGCTTCTCTAATGAGTCCAAGAAAACTCACTGATTTTCAGTTTGTTCAGTTTTTTTCTTTGGTGTAGGGATGAGAGTTACAACTTCCAAACTCTTTCCATGTAGGATCTGAAGCTAGAGATCTTTATTAAAGATTTGGTATCACCATTTTCTAAAAATTTGATTATGGCATGACTTAATGTGGTTTTCACGGTGTTTATTCTCCTTGGAGTTTAGTAAAATTATTGAACAAGTAAGGTTAGAGTTTTCTTTAAACTTGGAACCCATAGATGTTATTTTCTTAAAAAATTTTATGCCTCTCTTCTCAGTTTTTGGTATTCTAAAGACCTATATGTTAGACCACCTGACATTATCTTACACATACTTGAAGCTCTGTACAATTTTTTCAGCCTTTTTTCTTACTTTTGCCTGGTCTATGCTAATGTTAAATGTATCCAGTAAATTTTTTTATTTTTTTGCACTCTAGAAGTTCTATTTTGTTCTTTTAAAATAGTATTTATTTTCCTTTACTATTTTCTTGTGTACCTTTACATTTTGAGCACATTAAACATATTCATAATATTTGTTTTAAAGTCTTTCTGTGATCATTTCATTGCTTGATTTTCTACTGGGTAAGACTCACAAATTTCCTGCTTCTTGTCGCCTTTATACATATTTTACAGGAATTGCAATATTTTGAGTGTGTGTTGCTGTGTGTTAGGTCTGTTGTCTTTCTTTAAAATGTTGGATTTTGTACAGGCAGGCAGCTGTTACTTGTGGATCAGTTTGATTACTTCAAGGCATATTTTAAAGCTTTTTATAAGAGCACATTTGGAATAGGTTTTATTCTGGAGATGGGTAATCCCTACTACCGTACCATAATTCTTTTCTGGTCTCTGCTGAATGTACTGAGTGATCAACCAATGTTCACTCTGCTTTTTCAAAGCTCAGATGGTTCATAGCACTACGCAAGCTATGAGCAGTTTTTAGCTTTTTGCTTGCTAAAGGTCATTGTACTAGTCTTAAAGTTCTACCTCATCCATGTGTAGCTTAGTATTCAAGGGGATCCCTATATAGATTTCTAGGGCTTGTTTCCTCAGTGATTCCCTCCTTTCTACAGCACTGCCCCAGTTTTTAGTCATTTTACCCTCCCTCACGTCTGATCCCTGTTTTCTCAGCTCAACAAATCCACTGTGCTCTACTTGTCATCTGTTTAATATCATGGTTGAGAATTTGCCTCTAGAAATAAAGTTAGCGGGATCCTGGAGCTCACCCTTCTTACTTGGCTACTCTCAGTGACTGCAGTCTTCTGTTGCTCGATGTCCAAATTCTAAAAATTGTTTTGTCCTATGTTTGTTCACTTTTTGAATTGTTTTGGTGGAAAGGTTTTACTTCATAATGCCCACAAGCTAATTTTTAGTATGCATGCTGCCAAAGTGAGGACTCCAGAAGCTAGTTTTAAAATCCAACTTTAGTAAAATAAAGTGATTATTGACCATCAGCTAAATGTTTCTTTAAAATGAGATTCTATTTTAAAAGCTACTTTCTTCCTAAGGTAGGAAATGAGATTATGAAGAACAGTAAGTGGTTGTAATCTCTTTTCTTTTTCCTTTTTTAATATGGTGCTTCAAATTTAAACATTATTTCTTCACTGTGACATGAAAAATAAGGACATTGGACCTGTTGCCTTATGCTCTTAGTTTATTTATTCCATTTTATATATTTTATAGCATTAACCTTGATCATATAGTATCAATTTAAGAAATTATCTTATATCTGTTATATATTTAAATGGAATCACATGTCAGGTATAATCATTTTATCATGGCTTTCTATACCACTATTATTTTGACTTCTTATCTTTTAATGAGCTCAAATTTATCACCACTGGGCTTTCGTTTCATTTTATTGTTTTTAAGAAGGACTCATGCTATGAGTCATGCTATATTACTTACTATTATTCATGGATATTTTTCATAATTGAGCATCTCCAACTTTATGCTCATACCAGAATGAGGTTTGGGCTGGGAATAATATCAGATCACAATTGGTTTTCTTTAGAAGATGGTAAATATTGCTTTTTCATCTGACATTAATGGTTTCTATGGTGAATCTGGTGCCAGTCTGATTTATCCCTTGGTTAATTAATTTCTTTTTAACAGTAGCTTAACTAAAACATTTTGATGTTGTATGTCCAGTTTTACATTTTTCTCGAATACTGTACTTTTTTATTTAGATATGGTTTTTTCTTCACTGTAGGAGAACTTATAAATATTTAAATATATCTTCCATTTCATTTGATGACTTTTCTACCTCAAGCATAACTATTTTCATTAGGCTAATCTATATTCTGGATTTTACAGGTTCTCTCTGAATGGCCTCATTGATTTGCCTTCTTTATCTATATTGGTTAGCGTTATTCCAATCTTTTTCACTATGATGAGATCCCAATATCAAAAGTAACTCAATTTTTGGCTGTATTTATTGGTCAGTTTGATATTATTGTTCTTTAGTGATTTTCCATATTTTTGCAAGTCTGCAATCTCAATTAAATATACCTTTCAATCCTATGCTTAAATTCTAAGTTTACTAGTCATACAAAATTGTTCTATACTTTGAAGTGATTGGATATAACTCGATTCATGAATGTTTTCTTCAGCACTGTGCATTTTGTCTACCTTTTGTATACTATGCTCTATTTGTTCTTATTTAATACTTAGGAAGCAGAACTGCCACACCAGTTTTTTTCTTATATTGCTCATGTTTGGGCAGCAGTTTTCACATTCTCTCTTCTCTGAGGCAGTGTTGTTGAATTTTTCTACCTTTTTCACACTTTTTTTTACATCTCTCATTGAGAGATGTAAAAACATTTCTTTGAAATAGGCATTAAATTGTAGGTTGTTATTTTGTGCAGTATCACCCCTTCTATAGTCTAATGGTGGTGGATCGTGGAAAGACATTACCAAGAAAAGATGAGTTGAAATGCAAGCATTTATTTTTAGAATATATTAAATCCATTTGAATTGTTTTTGTTTGTTTTGTTTTGTTTTTATTAATTTCCTGTGCCAGGATTTATTTCATGTAGTCTGGGAGGAAAGGTCGATAAGTATGAGAGAACATTTTCAAGCCCTGGATTATTTCTGTGTCTTTGTGTGTAAGTCCAAGACCACAGTTTTGTCAGGGAAACTAGTCCCATGGTTTACTTCTTGGCCTTCTCTACCTCCCTCCATCTCTCAGAACTATTCCTGTATAACATTATGTTAAACATATAAAAAAGGCTGTGATTTTTTGAAAATGGCACTTGATTGTGAAACAAGAATTGTAGTTTGAAGATCTGCTTTTGACACTAGCTATGTGACCTGTAGCAATTTTCATTCTCATCTGGAAAAGTTTTGCACAGGAAGGTGGTGAAAGTAAAGTGATTTGAACAATGTAATTTCCACAGTTTAATTTAGCTGTAGTATTTCATAACTATGAATTTCTTGTCCTCCTGAGTAATGGCTAAATATAAAGTTGGATCTATAAAATTTTATGTGGTTAAAAATTTGCAAAGAAGTAAATATAACATTCATATGTATTATCTGCATGATAGCAAATACCTTGGGATTTATAGGTATCTGAGTAGGTTCAGATACACTGTAGCAGCCTTAAATATTGGAGTTTTTATTCATAGAGATATATAGACAGAATTAAGTGGCAAACTGAGGAATTATCTGATAATTTAATCTCCATAATAGTTTTACATTAAATTTAAGCAAATGGGCTTTGGAGAATATTACCATCTAAGAAAACCACTTGAGTTTCCATGTTTACATGAAGTTGATGACTACAAATAAGCTAATAGACAATATTTAGTAGGAAAAAGGAGCAAGCCAAATTACCTCATAACCAGGTCATTTTTGCCTTGATTGGCATCTGTATACCTCTTTCTTGGCATTTTGCTTCAGGTTTTAAAATGGATTTCTCTTTTTACTAGCCTGCTCCTTTAGAGTGATGGACACTATGTTGTAAACGAACCCTTTGTGCAGGTTCTTTTCAGTTACCTTGAAAAAAAGTTCCACATTACTTTGCTTTTAGGAATAATAAAAAGAGGGATTTTGGAACTTGCTTTTACCATGTCGTACTGACATCGTATAGTATTCCCAGTCTGATCATGCATGAGTGACTTAAATGGAAGATTTCTTATGAGGAATATTTTCCTTACTTCAAACACGCTATTCTTATAGTGAAAGAGTAAGATATGGTTCTATTTGTAAACAACTGAAGCATAATATCTGCAATACATCATGTAAAGGTATAATCACTGTCAAAATGCCAAGGTACCATCACAGAAAGTGACTGCTGTAATTGACAGAGCTGGTGATCAGACTCCAGAACCATTTGCCAATTGCATATTCATGATTCCACTTTGTAATGTGCTACAGTTCCTCTGTGAGTTATTCTAAATGGATGTTTAAACATCACTAGACTGACACTATGTATTTTGAAATTTGCAAGTCTAATCTTTAACACCTTTCTTTCTGCTTTATCTCAGAATATCTAACTCATGAAATTGGAACTTAGCTATGGGCCTGAATAGGAGGTTTGCATGTATCTGCCATTATCACAATACAGTCAGATAAATTCAGCTCTTTTTTTGAATTCAGCCTTTAAATTCTTTTTGTAGCCTTAAAGTAAACATTGTCAGTCAGTTAAAACTAACTTCTAAATGCAATGATTCTCTTATCAGCCCCTTTATATGACAATATATATATTTTTTGAGATGTAGTCTCACTCTGTTGCCCAGGCTGTAGAGCAGTGGCACGATCTGGGCTCACTAGAACCTCCACCTCCCAGGTTCAAGCTATGTGGCAATTTTTTTTAAATCTCTCACTGAATAATATGTACATAGCTATGAGTAATAATTATCTGAAATATCATGTCCCTAGTAGAATTATCTCTAGTATCTTAAACCCATGTGCCATGAGGTATTTCCCTCAAACTGACAAACTGATTTTGGAATGTATTGAGAAGATCTATAAATTATCCTCAAATAAATAGAATTTTTACTGCCAAAACAAATACATCAGATCTTCCATGGGAATAAAATGCAAATAGCAGAGAGAATAAAATATAATATGTCCCAATACTGAACTTTAGGTTTAGTTTATTTTCCTCATTATGGTGAGAAAAATTCACTGGATGTATAAAGAAATTCATAAATAATATGCAACACCTTTTTAGTAGGCTGAAGTAGAGGCAAAGAGGAGATGTGGAAAGCCAATGATGCATTTCATGACATTCAAAGGAAAAGGGAATTAAGTTATGTGTTTTTTTTTTATTAGGGCATATTCAGAAGTTCATTCATGTTACCAATTTAATGTAATACATAGCAGTTCAGATTGGTTAATAAGTTTTAAAAGTAATAGGAGTAAAAAAACACATGCTTCTATTAGTTTCAAATTTGATGTATTTCACAAGTGCTTTAAATCTCTAAGAATATGCACATAAAAATACATTAGTTAAAACATATATTAAAATATAACTTTATAAAAGTATTTAAGCATAAAATGATATTTACAAAAGTATAAATAAAAAATGCACAGCACAGTCTTCATAAAATGCATAAAACCAATAAAACCTTAGCACTATGTATTTTTTAATTATTTTATGAAATATTATCTGACTCAACAAACAAGGATACAGGAATATTCCATATAGCCTGTTTTGCCAAATTCCTTTCAGTTAACATGACTGTCAGGGAGTCAGGTTGAAATTTTCTCCAGGATAATTTTAAAGTAAAGGGATGGCGCTTCTCTAGGTCATTTGTCTGTAATAGACCTGGACTTAAACAAAACCAATAGGCTTTTCTGTCTGGCAGTCTGGCAAAGCTATGTTGGTAGAAGCCATTAAGGGTGAGTCATGTTAACCTTAATGAGACTCGAGGGATAATCCTGGAACCCAAATTATAGTTTAATTCCTACAATTACAATTAATCTCCCCAATTAGGAGGACATTGCCCATCTTAATGTTCATATTTTCCTCCATAGCCTTATGTAGATGCTGCTTTCTCATCTTTATATGCCATATGCAACTGAAAACTTCCATAATTATTTCAAAAGCACTTAACTCAATTTTTTGTTTAAAAGACTATTTCTAAATTATTTGAATCAGAAGAAAGCATTTGGAAAAAAAAATTTATGAAAGAAAGTTGATACCATTGGAAAAAAATTTCTCTTTCATTTTCCTTCTAGGACCTATTACCATTTTTTATTCATTTATTCATCCAAGAAACTTTAAAATATATATATATATTTTATTACACTTTAGGTTCTAGCATACATGTGCAGAACAAGCAATATTGTTGCATAGGTACATACAGGGCAATGTGGTTTGCTGCCTCCATCCCCCGTCACCTACATCTAGTGTTTCTCCCCATGTTATCCCTCTCCAACTCCCTACCCACTGCTGTCCCTCTACTAGTCCCCTGCAACAGATCCCAGTGTGTGATGCTCCCTTCCCTGTGTCCATGAGTTCTCATTGTTCAATATCCACCTAGAGTGAGAATATGTGGTGTTTTATTTTCTGTTCTTGTGTCAGTTTGCTGAGAATGATGGTTTCCAGCTTCATACATGTCCCTACAAAGGCATGAACTCATCATTTTTAATGGCTGCATAGTATGCCATGGTGTATATGTGCCACATTTTCCTTGCTTGGTCTATTGTTGATGGGCATTTTGGTTGGTTCCAGGTCTTTGCAAATGTAAACACTGCCACAATGAACATATGTGTGCGTGTGTCTTTTTAATAGGATGATTTATAATCCTTTGGATATATACCCAGTAATGGGATTGCTGGGTCAAATGGAATTTCTATTTCTAGGTCCTCAAGGAATCACCACACTGTCTTCCACAATGGTTGAACTAATTTACACATCCACCAACAGTGTAAAAGTGTTCATATTTCTCCACATCCTTTCCAGCATCTGTTGTCTCCAGATTTTTTAATGACCGCCATTCTAACTGGCGTGAGATGGTATCTCAGTGTGCTTTTGATTTGTATTTCTTTAATGACCAGAGATGATGAGCATTTTTTCATATGTTTGTTGGCCACATGTATGTCTTCTTTTGAAAAGCGTCTGTTCATGTCCTTCACCTGCTTTTCAATGGGTTTATTTTTTCTTGTAAATCTGATTTAGTTCTTTGTAGATTCTGGATATTAGCCCTTTGTCAGATGGGTATATTGCAAATTTATTTTCCCATTCTGTTGGTTGCTGGTTCACTCTAATGATTGTTTCTTTTTCTGTGCAGAAGAAGCTCTGGAATTTAATTAGATCACATTTGTCTATTTTGGCTTTTGTTGCCAATACTTTTGGTGTTTTAGTCATGAAGTCCTTGCCTATGCCTATGTCCTGAATGGTTTTGCCTAGGTTTTCTTCTAGGGTTTTTATGGTGTTAGGTCTTATGTTTAAGTCTTTAATCCATGTGGAGTTAATTTTAATATAAGTTGTCAGGAAGGGGTCCAGTTTCTACTTTCTGCACGTGGCTAGCCAGTTTTCCCAACACCATTTATTAAATAGGGACTCCTTTCCCCATTGCTTGTTTTTGTCAGGGTTGTCAAAGATAAGATGGTTGTAGATGTGTGGCATTGCATCTGAGGCCTCTGTTCTGTTCCTTTGGTCTATATCTCTGTTTTGGTACCAGTACCATGCTGTTGTGATTACTGTAGCCTTGTAGTATAGTTTAAAGTCAGGTAGCGTGATGACTTGGCTTTGTTTTTTGTTTGTTTGTTTTTTTGTCTTAAAATTGACTTGGCTATGTGGGCTCTCTTTTGGTTCCATATGAAGTTTAACGTGGTTTTTTCCAGTTCTGTGAAGAAGGTCATTTTTAGCTTGATGGGGTTAGTGTTGAATCTATAAATTACTTTGGGCAGTATGGTCATTTTCACAATATTGATTCTTCTTAACCACGAGCATGGAATATTTCTCCATTTGTTTGTGTCCTCTCATATTTCCTTGATCCAGTGGTTTTTAGTTCTCCTTGAAGAGGTCCTTTACATCCTTTGTTAGTTGTATTCATAGGTATTTTATTCTCTTTGTAGCAATTGTGAATGGCAATTCACTCTTGATTTGGCTCTCTATTAGTCTGTTATTGGTGTATAGGAATGCTTGTAATTTCTGCACACTGATTTTGTATCCAGAGACTTTGCTGAAGTTGCTTATCAGTTTCAGGAGATTTTGGGCTGAGACAATGGGGTCTCCTATATATACAATCATGTCATCTGCAAATAGAGACAATTTGACTTCGTCTTTTCCTAATTGAATATACTTCATTTTTCTTTCTTGTCTAATTGCTCTGCCTAGAACTTTCAATACTATATTGAATAGGAGTGGTGAGAGAGGGCATCCTTGTCTAGTGCTGGATTTCAAAGGGAATTCTTCCAGTTTTTGCCCATTCAGTATGATATTGCCTGTGGGTTTGTCATAGATAACTTTTATTATCTTGAGATATGTTCTGTCAACATCTAGTTTATAGAGAGTTTTTAGCATAAAGCGCTGTTGAATTTTGTCGAAGGCCTTCTCTGCATCTGTTGAGATAATCATGTGATTTTTGTCTTTGGTTCTGTTTACCTGGTGAATTAGGTTTATACACTTGTCTATGTTGAACCAGCCTTGCATCTCCGGGGTGAAAGCTACTTGATCATGATGGATAAGCTTTTTGATGTGCTGTTGCAATCAGTTTGCCAGTATTTTATTGAAGATTTTTGCATCTTTGTTCATCATGGATACTTGCCTGAAGTTTTCTTTTTTTGTTGAGTCTCTGCTGGGTTTTGGTATCAGGATGACATTGGTCTCATACAATTATTTTGGAAGGATTCCCTCTTTTTGTATTGCTTGGAATAGTTTCAGAAGGAGTGGTACCAGCTTCTCTTTGTATGTCTGGTAAAATTAAACTGTGAACGCATCTGGACCTGGGCTTTTTTTGGTTGGTAGGCTATTAATTGCCGCCTCACTTCAGCCTTTCTTATCAGTCTATTCAATGTTTTGATTTCTTCCTGGTTTCGGGTTGGGAGGGTACATGTGTCCAGGAATTTATCCATTTCTTACAGGTTTATTACTATATGTGCATAGAGTTGTTTGTAGTAATCTCTGATGGTATTTTGTATTTCTGTTGAATCTGTGGTGACATCCCCTTTATAGTTTTTTTATTGCATCTATTTGATTATTCTCTCTTTTCTTTTTTATTAGTCTGGCTAGTGGTCTATTTTGTTGATCTTTTCAAAAAACCAGTTCCTCGATTTATTAATTTTTTGAAGGCTTTTTTGTATCCCTATCTCCTTCAGTTCTGCTCTGATCTTAGTTATTTCTTGTCTTCTGCTAGGTTTTGAGTTTTTTTGATCTTGCTCCTCTAGCTCTTTCAATTGATGATAGGGTGTCGATTTTAGATTTTTCCTCACTTTTCATGTGGGTATTTATTGCTATGAATTTCCCTCTAGACACTGCTTTAAATGTTACCCAGAGATTATGGTACGTTGTGTTTTCGGTCTCATTGGTTTCAAAGAACATCTTTATTTCTGTCTTCATTTCATTGTTTATCCAGTCAACATTCAGGATCCAGTTGTTCAGTTTCCGTGAAGTTGTGTGGTTCTGAGTTAATTTCTTAATTCTGAGTTCTAATTTGATTGCCCTGTGGTCTGAGAGACTGTTATGATTTCTATTCTTTTGCATTTGCTGAGGAGAGATTTACTTCCAATTATGTGGTCAATTTTAGAGTAGGTGTGATGTGGTGCTGAGAAGAATGTATATTCTGTGGATTTGGGGTGGAGATTTCTGTAGATGTCTATTAGGCTTGCTTGGTCCAGATCTGAGTTCAAGTCCTGGTTTTCCTTGTTAATTTTCTGTTTTGTTTCTGTTATGTACCAGACAAATTGCAGGCATTTTGAAGAAGGCATTGAACAAAATAGACAAAATTATTTTTTTAGATCTTTGATTCCAACAATGGAGACTGATTGTAAGCAAAGTCTACAAATAACCATGCAATGTGATACACTGATTATATTTTTGATTTCAATTAATTATTTAGCTATATCCAAGCCCCCTTTAGGGTAACATTTTACAACTGAATTAGTTTTTAAACTTGTTTTGGAAAATAGAATGTGATGGAAGTGACAGTTGGGTGGTTCTAACCATAGGCCTCAAGAAGCCTTATAGAGGCTGGGAAGGATAGTGGGAGGGAGGGAAAAGTAGCGAGTGTTGGTAGATACAAAAATATAGTTAGAGAGAATGAATAAGAGCTAGTATTTTGTAGTACCACAGAGTGACTATAGTCAACAATAATTTGGTGTATATTTTAACATAACTAGAAGATTGATATTAGAATGTTCCTAATAAAAAAATGATAATGCTCAAAGTGATGAATACCCCAGTTGCTGTGATGTGATTATTATATATTTTATGCCTTTATCAGAACATCATATGCACTCCATGAAAGTATACACCTACTATGTACCCATTAAAAATTAAATTAAAAAGTGTATATATCAACTTATTCATACTAAGAAAAAAAGAAGACACTTTGCACATTTCTATTCTTTCTGAATGTTATGTCTCCCATAAGAGCAAGCTGCAAGGTCACCCTGTACCAAACTGTTCCTGCACAAGCCCTTAGTAGACCTCAGATAATGTGAATTTAGCTAAGATAACTGAGTTAATACTAACCAGCAGAGCAACCCATGCTACTTATAAATCATGAACAAAAATAAATGTTTCTTATCATATGCCATTAAAGCTTTCTGATTATTTGTTTTGCAGAATTATTAGGACAATATATAACTGACACATATAGAACATGACAATGAAGATTTCACAGAAGAAAAAAGTAAATCAAAACTTAACAGTCAACACAATAATGAAGGAGAAGAATAAAGTTGGAGAATTGACACCACTCAACTTCATGGCTCACTATAAAACCTCAGTAGTCAAGACACTGTTGTATTGGCAAAATAATAGACAAATAAATCAATGGAACAGAATACAGATCCTAGAAATAAACCCACAAAATACAGACAATTAATCTTTTGCTTTGGAGAAAAGGTAGTCTTTTCAACAAAGGTACTACCGAAAATTGACATGCAAAAAAAAAAAAAATAAGTAAATCTACACACAAGCATTATACCTTTCACAAAAAAAATTACTCAAAATTTAACACAGACTTGAATGTAAAATACAAAACTATAAATCTTTTTTTTTTTAAGAAAAAAGGAGTGAAGGAGAGGAAGAAAGAGAGGGAGACAGAATGGAAATGTTGCTTTATTCTAAAAAATGGGTATTAATAATGGCCGATCAATATTTAAAGTTATGAGTAGGTGTGATGTGGAATTAACAAGAATTTATATTTTCTTTATTTAAAGTAGAGAGCTCTATAAATATTTATTAAGTTTACTTGTTCTGGATCTGAGTTTGAGTCCTGGATATCCTTATTAATTTTCTGTCTCATTGAGTCTAAGTCTCTTTGTAGTCTTATGTATCTGGGTGTTAGGATTGTTAGCTCTTATTGTTGCATTAATCCTTTTTCCACTATATCTTTGTTGCTTTAAAATCTATTTTATCAGATACGAGAATTGCAACTCCTGCTTTTTATTTATTTATTTATTTTTGCTCTCCATTTGGTTGGTAAATCTTTCTCCAACTCTTTGTTTTGAGTTTTTGTGTATCCTTGCATGTAAAATGGGTCTGGATGTAGCATACCATTGGGTTTTGGCTGTATCTTTTGATTGGTGGATTTAGTGGATTTAAATTTAGGATTACCGCCATTTAATGTTAACTGGCTGTTTTATCCATCCGTTGATGTAAATTTTTCTTTATGTTGGTGCTCTTTACTTTTTGGTATATTTTTAGAAAGGCTAATACTGGTTGTTTCTTTCTATGGGTAATGCTTCTTTCAGAAGCTCTTGTAAAGCAGGCCTGGTGGTAATAAAATCTCTGAATAGTTGCTTGTTCATAAAAGATTTTATTTTTCCTTCAGTTGTGAAGCTTAGTTTGGCTGGATATGAAATTCTGGGCTGAAAGTTCTGTTCTTTAAGGATGTTGAATATTGGCCCCCACTCTCTTCTGGCTTGTAGAGTTTCTTCTCAGAGATCTGCTGTAAGTCTGATAAGCTTCCCTTTGTGGGTAACCTGACCTTTCTCTCTGGCTTCCCTGAGTATTTTCTCCTTTGTTTCAACTCTGGTGAATCTAACGATTATGTGCCTTGGGGTTGCTCTTCTTGAGGAATATCTTTGTGGTGTTCTCTGTATTACCTGGGGTTGAATATTGTCCTGCTTTGCTAGTTTAGGAAAGGTTTCCTGAATAATATCCTGAAGAGTATTTTCCAGCTTGGATTCATTCTCTCTGTTGCATTCAGGTACACCTATCAAACGTAAATTTGGTCTTTTCACATAGTCCCACATTTCTTGGAGACTTTGCTCATTCCTTTTTATCCTTTTTTCTCTAATCTTGTCTTCTCGTTTTATTTCATTAAGTTGGACTTCGACCTCTGATATCCTTTCTTCTGCTTGAACAATTCGAGTGTTTAAACCTGTGCATACTTCTCAGAGTTCCTGCATTGTATTCTTCAGTTCCATTAATTCACTTATATTCCTCTCTAAGTTGTCTATTCTCATTAGGATTTCATCAAACCTTTTTTCAAAGTTCTTAGTTTCTTTACATTGGGCTACAACATGTTCTTTTAACTCACAGAAGTTTCTTATTATCCATCTTCTGAAGCCTGATTCTGTTACTGGAATGCACTCGTTCTCCATCAAGCCTTGTTCCCTTGTTGATGAGGAACTGTGATCCTCTTTAGAGGGAGAGGCATTCTGATTTTGAGTATTCTCAGCCTTTTTATGCTGGTTTCTTCCCATCATTGTAAATTTATCCACCTGTCATCTTTGTAATTACCAACTTTCAAATGAGGTCTCTGAGTGGACATCCAAGTTGTTAATTCCCAGGGCCGAAATATGAGCAACCCACTGCACTGGCCAAAACAGCGGTGTTAAGACTGATGGTGCTTTTCTGCCTGGGAATCTCCAGTCTGGCTTCCTTCTTGAGTCCGTAATAGGTGACTCTGCCTTCCTGGAGCTCCAAACGTTGGTCAGAAGGGGAACCAGTCCTGTTTGCTCTGCACCAAGAGCTGCCGTGCTGAGGTGCCGGCAAAACCGCTGTACCAGCCACAAGAGTCACGCTGGTGACCCGTGGGGCTCCTCCACTGGGAATCTTCTGGTCCGTGAGTGACAAAAATTTGTCTGAAAGTGTGGCATCCTCTCATTCTCTGCGCTTTCACTGGGAGCTGCAAGCCCGAGATGTTAGCGATCAGCCATCTTGGATCGTCCTCAAAACTATAAATCTCTTAGAAAATAATATAGGAGAAAATCTATATGACCTTGGGTTAGGAGATGACTCTTTAGATGTAACACAAAAGGCACAATCCATAAAAGAAATGATAAACTTGATTTCAGTAAAATTAAAAATCTTGCTTTTTGGAAGTTACTGTCAAGGGAATGAAAAGACTGGGAGAAAATATTTGCAAAAGATGTATATGATGAAAGGACTGATACTAAGATATACAAAACTCTGAAACTCAACAATAAGATCATTTGTAAACTGGGCCAAACAAACAGATACCTCACCAAAGAAGATGTACAGATGGCAAATATGCATATAAAAGATGCTCCAGATTATATGTAAGCAAGGAAATGCAAATTATAACAACAGTAAGATGCAACCGCTGACCTATTAGAATGGCTGAAATCCGGAACACTGATGACACCAACTGTTGGCAATGATGTGGAGCAACAAGAACTCTTAATTGCTGTTGGTGAGAATGCAAAATGGTGAGCTACTTTAAAAGACAGTTCACAAGGTTCGTCCAAAACTAAACATACTCTATCATATGATCTAACAATCACACTGCTTGTTATTTACCCAAAGAAACGGAAAAGTTATATTCACACAAAAACTTGCACACAGATGTTACAGCAGCCTTATTTATAATTGCCAAAACTTAGAAGAAAGCCAGATGTCCTTCTGTAGACAAAAAGATAAATAAACTGTGTTACATCCAGACAAAAGAATATTATTCAGAGTTAAAAAGAAATGAGCTGTCAAACCATAAAAAGACATAAAATGGATTGTAAATACATATTTCTAAGGGAAATAAGCCAATTTGAAAAGCTGTACACTGTATGATTTCAACTGTATGACATTCTCAAAATGGCAAACTATGGAGACAGTAAGAAGATCAGTGGTTTTGCCAGGCGCGGTGGCTCACGCCTGTAATCCCAGCACTTTGGGAGGCCGAGGTGGGTGGATCACGAGGTCAAGCGATCGAGACCATCCTGGTCAACATGGTGAAACCCCGTCTCTACTAAAAATACAAAAATTAGCTGGGCATGGTGGTGCAGCCTGTAGTCCCAGCTACTCAGGAAACTGAGGTAGCAGAATTGCTTGAACCCAGGAGGCAGAGGTTGCAGTGAGCCGAGATCACACCATTGCACTCCAGCCTGGGTAACAAGAGCAAAACTCCATCTCAAAGAAAAAAGAAGAAGATCAATCGTTTAAAGTAGCTGGGTCGGGGATGGGTGAATAGGCAGAGTACATAGGATTTTCAGGTCAGTGAAAATACTCTGAATGATATAATGGTAGACACATGTTATTATTAGTAGATTTATTGAAACCCATAGAATGTATAGCATTTTCTCCAGAGAGGTGAGACTTTGACTATACTTTTAAAAATAATTACATATTCTTCATGCAAATATGTATTTGAACCATGGTGAGGGAAAGCATTTTAAACTCAGCTAAAAATACAACATAGAACATTTAAAGAATTACAGATTGTTCCGCATGTTTGAAGTATGCAATTCTGAGGATGGATGGACAATGGAGGAAATAACAGAACTTGGCCTTGGCGTACAGGTTAGCAAACAACTCCATCAAAAAGTGAGCAAAGAATATGAACAGACACTTCTCAAAAGAAGACGTTTATGTGGCCAAAACAAACATCAGAAGAAAATCTCATCACTGGTCATTAGAGAAATGCAAATCCAAACCACAGTGAGATACCATCTCATGCCAATTAGAGTGGTGAGCATTAAAAAATCAGGGGACAGCAGATGCTGAAGAGGATGTGGAGAAATAGGAACACTTTGACACTCTTGATAAGAGTGTAAATTAGTTCAACCATTGTGGAAGACAGTGTGGTGATTCCTCAAGGATCTAGAACCAGAAATACTGTTTGACCCCAGCAATCCCATAAGTATATACCCAAAGGATTATAAATCATTTATTGTAAAGACACATGCTGTCCACATATGTTTATTGCAGCACTGTTCACAATAGCAAAGGCTTGGAACCAACCCAAATGCCCATCAGTGATAGACTGGATAAAGACAAGGTGGCACATATACACCATGGAATACTATGCAGCCAAAAAAAGGATGAATTTATATCCTTTCCAGGGACATGGATGAGTTGGAAATCACTATTCTCAGCAAACTAGCACAGAAACATGTTAGTTATCAACTAATCACATTTTCTCAATCATAAGTGGGTGTTGAACAATGAGAACACATGGACACAGGGAGGGAAACATTATCCACTGGTGCCTGTCAGGGTGTAGGGGGCTAGGGGAGGGATAGGATTAAGAGAAATGCCTAATGCAGATGACAGGTTGATGGGTGCAGCAAACCACCATGGCATGTGTATTCCTATGTAACAAAACCTGCAGATTCTGCACATGAATCCCAGAACTTAAAGTATAATAAATAAATATAAAACATAAAACTATAAAAGTTTTAGGGAGCAAAATGAAGAAAATCTTCAGGATTTTGGGCTTGGCAAAGAGCTCTTAGATTGGACACCAAAAGCATCATCCATAAATTAAAAAACTGATAATCTGAATCTCATCAAAATTTAAAATATTTGCTCTTCCAAAGACCCTGTTAAGAGGATGAAAAGAATAATCTAGGGGCCAGGAAAGAACACACACACACACACACACACACACACACAACCAAAAACAAACAACAAAAAAACGACTGGTACCCAGAATATATAAGACCTCTCAAAAAAATCAACCTTTAAAATAATCAAACACTCCAAATAGAAAATGTGCTGATATTTTATCAAAGAAGATATACAGATGGCAAATAAGCAAAGGAGTGATGTTCAGATTACCATTAGGCAAATGCAAATTAAAACCACAACCAGATATATTAGCTTACCTGCCTGAACAGCTAAATTAAAAAAAAAATGCTAAAAAGGATATGGAGAAATTGAATCACTCATATACTACCTGTGAGAATGCAATATTGTAAGGCTAATACTGAAAAAAAAATCTGATATTTCTTATAAAACTAGATGCTCAATTACCTTGTGATTAAACAATTGTACCCTTGGGTTTATGTCCCATAGAAATAAAAACTATGTGCACATAAAAATAGTCATAGCAGTTTTACTTATAACAGCCAAAAGTTGGAAACAACTCAGATGTCCTTGTACAGGTAAATGGTTAAACAAACTGCGGTATAGGCATACAATGGAATGCTAATTAGCAATAACAAGGAACAAAGGATTGACACAAGCGCAACTTAGATGAAACTTAAGGGAATTGTACAGAGACAAAAAGGCAATATCAATAATAAATAATATATATACTTTATGAATTTATATAATATTCTTGAAAGTATTCAGATGAATAACATATTGGTAATTGTTAGAGATCAGATAAGGGTTGGTGTCAGAGAAGGGAGGTGGCTGTGGATATAAAAGGGTTAAAAGAGACCTTGGTGGTTGTGGAACTGTTTGTATCTTGACTGTAGTGGTAGATTACAGAGAAGTAAACATATAAACACACAGGACTGCAGTGGTAGATTTTGAGGAATTACACACACACACCCACACACACACGAGTATTATAAAGCAGGTTAAATCTGAATAAAATCAATACACTGTATTAATGTCAATTTCACAGTAGTAATATTGTACTGCAGTTTTGCAAAATGTTACCACTGGAAAAACTGGCTAAAGTGTACATGGGATACCTCTGTAGTATTTCTTACAACTGTATGTAAATCTACTATTACCTCAAAATAAATACTTTCATTAAAAATAGTTAAATATATAATTATTATATGAATCATCAATTCTATCTCTACATATTTACCCATGAGAAATGATAATATATAGATATGTCCACAAAATAACCTGTATACAAATGTTCATAGCAGTATTATTTATTCATAATAGTGAAATATTAAAATAATCAAATAACTATCTGGAAATAAGTGAGAGTGTGGGAAAATACCTTGGTGAAGAATATTCTACTCAGCAGGAATAGAAAATTTGCATGCCCTCACATGAGATCCAGATTGATTCAAGAAATACCATGAGGACAGTGTGACTGGAGTGAGAACCTAAATGAGTGGTAAGAAACAAGGACAGATAGACACACAATGGATGTCAGCAGTGTGAGCAGACATCATTCAAAATCATTTAGACTCTTACTCTGAATAAAGGGTCATCCACTGGGAGTTTGGGCAGAATACAAGCTAACTTATGTTTTAATGAGTTTTCTTTAAATATTGTGTCAAAATAATGTCTTATCATACCATATAGGAGATTTTTCCTTATTTTGAGATATTCAAATTCAGATTTTGTTTTTGTAAAAATGGTATTTTCTTCAAGTTCCCAGAAATACCTTGACACTCAAGATGTTCTCCTGTGAGCACACTTCAGAGAATATCCATTTATCCACGAAAATGAAATGCTCACTCAAATTTTCTATTATTGTGACACTTTAGAGATAAGAATTTAGTTTTATAGATTCCAAAACTAATAAAATAATTACAAAAGAAGTATGAAAAGACAATGTAAGAATAACTGCAATGTGGTTGTAAATGTATATAATCTTCCAAATCACTTTGAAATGATGATATATGTTGTACCTTTGAGGGAATTTGGCTGATGTTTTAAAAAATTATCTTTTTTGTTTTGTATGTGCATAAAAATAGCACAGACCCAAGAACAGCCACATGGTGCCATCAGAGAACATAAGTCACAAAGCACACAATTAACAAAACAGCATCAAGTCAATTCAAATCAGTTAATTTTGCTAATGACTGTCATGCATGGTAAAAATAGACAACAAGCTCCCTTCTGGCAGAATTAACAAGCACACTACCTAATATGGAGTGTAGATATTATAGTAAATAGGAGATGAGAAAAGAATGAGAAGAGAAATGATGCGGAGAAGGTGGAGGAGAGAACTCAGTTACCATTGCTTAGACACAGACCCCATCGTTTAGTCTATCAGTAACATCGAGACTGTGATGTGATGGAAGAAAACTGTAAAAATAACTGCTCGACACGCATGCCCCAGCAGCATCCAAAATCAGGTCACAGCAATCCCAAACACGTTTTTGGAAGAAAAAAAAGTCAACCTATTGACAACTGTTCTAAAAAACTGTTATTCAGGTAGTTATTAGGGAGCCAGTTTATATTTTCAAGTCTTGTCTTGACAGTCCTAGTTTTACTTCTTTTTCTCTTATGAACTACTTGGATTCCTTCACTTTAAAAATATCAAAACAAGTATCTTCGGAGTTTTTAAGCAAAAAAAAAGTGCCCTTCTGAATGAAGAATAATCTTTTATTCCTTTTTAAAAATGTATTGACTTGGATATAATTGTAAGTTTGCTTATTCTGGGGGAAAATGTCTAATTATTTCAATCAGCTTTTCTCTGACCAATAGCAGAAAAACCCATAACTATTTCACATCAAGTTAAAGCAATAATGTCCAGCTAAAAATTAACATTTATCAACTTCCTCCATGACTGCCCCCAAAATTGCTATGCAAATACATACTCATTTGCCAAATAGTTCTTCAGAGCCTACTATGGGCTGCAGACCCAGGGACAGATACAACCAAGTGTCTGCCATCAGCTTTATAATCCATCATGGGATCAAGCGTATCAATGTATATAAAAATATCGAATGCAGTTTAACATTTACTGACCCCAAACACCTTCCAGAACCCTTGGATTAAGTGGTTTCTCTTGTTTAACACTACTAACTAATCTTATGGAATTGAAAGTCATTAACTCATTCATACAATAAATAATGTTGGGGTTCTACTTAGTATATGCCAGGCATTTTTCTAGTTACTGGGGTGTGCCTAAAATAAACACAAATCTACTGCCTTAATTGAGCTTACCTTCTGTTGCTGCAGAGAGAAAAGAAATAAAAAGATTATATGGTGTTAGGTATACTAGTTGTTTGGAAGAAAAACACTCAGGGCAAGGGACTAGAGAGTCAGTGACTGGTGATTGCTGTAGATAGATAAATTACAAAATCTCTATTTATAAAAGTGACATTATTTAGAGATCTGATTAAATTATATTAGTTTTCTCATGTCACTGTAACAAATTACCACACAGTGACTTAACACAAAGTTATTGTCTTATAGGTCACAAGTCCAATGTGGGTATCATTGGACTAAAATCCAGATATTGGCAGGGCTGTATTGAGGCCCTCAGGGAAAAATATGTCTCTTTTCCTTTTCCACCTCTAGAGGTTGCCCACATTCACTGGTACATGGTCCTCATTATAATCTTTAAAGCCAATCACTCAAGTCTCTTCTTGCATTTCTCTTATTCTTATTCCAATATCACATCTTTATATGCTGTTTTCCCCTTTGCAAAGTCCTTAATGTTAAACACATTTCCATAATTCCTTTTGCCATGTACAGTAAAATATTCACAGGGTCTAGGAATTAGATCCTGAGTATCTTTGGTGTAGGCTGTATTATTATGTCTCCCACAGAAATAAAGTGATATATGTAAAAATCTAGGGGAAAATACTTGAGTCAGAATAATAGACAAATTCAAAGATACTGAAGGAAAAATTGATGTGATATCACACTTAGTTCCTGATTCAAAGCAAGCCTGCATTGAACATTATTTGGTCACTAAATAAATGAATGAGATTTGTTGCCCACAGTAGTAATCAATGCATTTTCCATTGTCTCCCCTCCACCTTTTTTCTCCGTTCTCATTCTTCCTCTGTTTTCTCTCTCCTTCTCTCCCTCCCACTATATTAGAAACAAGGGTGCTATAAAGACTTAAAATCAAACGCTTGAGGAATCACAGTGATGCCCATGAGACAGAGGCACAGCACAGTTTGAAAATATTACAAGATTCACTTTATTGTCAAGAAATCAGCTCTAATCTAGTGATTCTTCATGATGCATGTCTTGCCAGTTTTTAGGTTATGATTTGGCCAGAAGTGCTGCAGAAAAACAGATATAGGATATTATTTGCTATTCTTCTGATCTACTTCCATATGGTTTGTAAAATTCACACTTGGATTGATTGGTTCCCCAAGAATTTTCCATTTTATCAGATGAAGCTATACCCCGTAGCCCTTGTCACACTTGTCAAGACCACACACCAAATATGAAGACAAGGTTACTGCTTATCTCTTCAAATTTCTCATAATAATGTCAAAAATCTTACTTTACATTCAACTTTTACTAACAGTCACTGAATTACTGTTAAATCTGGTTTCTGCACATTATTTTATCTAATTCCTACATCACATCTGCCTAATAATAAGAGTTAAATTCTTTTTTATGAATTGTAAAAAATCACATATAGAAGGGTCAACAAAACAAGATACACAAGATGGGTATAATAAGCTACTACTTACAAAAGAAAAGTATACAAATATATGTCTTTTGTGGAGTAGGCACTGCTTATTTGTTTTTAAAGAAGGAAAAATTAAAGTCAAAAATAAAAATTTTTTTTTATTGAAGAGAAAGTTACATATAGAGCAGAACAGATAGCTAGATTTCAAAAAGAAGAATTTAGAGTTCTCTAAATTTAATTATTTGTAGATTTGACTCTGGGACCACATAAATGTTTCAAATAATTTTAAAACAAAAATACATGTGAAAATAAATCTTTAAAATAATAGCACAATTGAACAAATAAACCTATCTTTCAAGTTGGTGGCATGACCACATAGAAAGAAGTTATTTTAAATGATTTTAAGACATGATAGTTTGTACATTCTGAGAATGAAAGAACAGAATAAAAACTCTTAAACTCTTTTTAGTATTCACATTATAAATGGTAATATTAGCATTATTATTCCAAAAATGTTAGGTGTGCAAAGTGAAATAAAATGAATGAATGATTATTTTGTGTTGCTGGGTTCTTGGATTTCTCACCCTGGAAGAAAGATGTACAGAAATGGGGAGATTAAATGGAAGTCCATGGTCCTGAATTTGAGTGGGAGTTACCAGTATGAGCTCAGGTCAGATTTTTTGTTTCTTTAAAAACAATCAGAAAACTTGTATTAGCTCTGTCTAGAGAAGATCCGTGGAACCCAGTCCACCTTTGGTTTCTAGCAAATGCTTAATAAATGCAAGCTATTATTCTCTCAGTTTTGAGTTGTATTGCTAAAATATCTTACTGAGAAAGAGGAGCTAAAATTCAAGGATAAACACCTACTGTAAAAACATCATTTATGCTTGAACTTTTTGATTAAGAGTACTTTAACTCATAATATATCATGAAATAATCTTCATAAAAAGAATGGAAGCTCCTTCATCTATAGCAGTAGATGCTGGGGTAGGACAGTGAGGTTTATCAGAAAATCTTATTTTAGCCAATACAATTTTTACATCCTGTATGTAGGGATTTTCTGAGAACTATGAACAAATTGTCAACTTATTTTTACTTTTATTTTATTATTATTTTTAAGACATGGTCTCACTTTGTCACCCTGCTGGAGTGTAGTGGCATGATTTCAGCTCACTGCAACCTTGACCTTCTGGGCTCAAGGAATCCTCCCACCTCAGCCTCCTGAGTAAGTGAGTCTACAGGCATATGCCACCATGCCCAGCAAATTTTTGGTTTTTTTTGTAGAGATGTGGTTTCACCCTATTGTCCAGGTTGATCTCAAACTCCTCAACTCAAGTGATCCTCTCACCTCAGCCTCCCAAAGTCATGGGATTACAGGTGTAAGCCAATGCATCTGACCTAACTTTCATCTGTAATTTTCCTTCCCACTGTCTAATAGAAGTTACCATGCAAATTTCCAAGTCCAAATAGAGGTCTGCATGAGAGAGAAAGATAATTGCCTACCAGTAAGGCTGTCCAAACTAGGTTAACACCATTCCTAGTCAGACCACGAGCTGGGTATCATATAATGGTCACGTCTTAGGATCACATCTTTCTTGTTCTGATGTACTTTTACCCTGATCTCATTCTTATTATCTATATTTTCTTGCCTCTGAAATCTGAATCTGAATCTTTCCACTGTCCCACTGGAAATGACGTAGTACTTGAAGCCATGTATGAGCTACATTGATAGTTTGATTCTCAGTTATTTCAGAAGATTTGGCTGGATTTTGCTTAAATCACTAGTTTTTCATGTTTCTTATAAAACTATCTTTACTTCTCAACACAGCCTACGTGTCAGATCTTTAAAATACATTCCATGTCTATTTTTTCAGAGAAAGTTCTAAAGTACCTGCCTTACACTTTTAGAAAGTATATCACCATGTCTGTGTGAATATACTTGTGTGTGTATATGCATGTATATGTAGGCACAGTGTATAGGAGACAGGCAGAGGGATGAGTGCACATTAGAAATATGCAGTCACGAATTCTAGCCTTGATGCCATTCATAACTTTGCGATGTAGTTTCTCACAAGTCATTGCTCTCATTTTCCTCACTTATAAAATGTTTACTATGTGGTAGGAGCAGAGTGGGAATGGTGAACAGAATGACCAACATATACTGTTTGTCCTTAAAGAACTCCAAATCTACGTAATCTAGTGAGAAAATAAACAGGTAAATTCATTGTCATGAAGAAAATCAGCATATATGCATCTGTGCCCTGAATCCATAATATAATTCAAACACAATAACAAGTCAATGACATTTGTGCTATTACTATTTGCGTATTGTAAACAAAATGCCTAAAACATAAAGATATTAATGACTTTTCCAACATCCACTAGTTAATAAATGCAGTGATTAAAAGTTAGGACTCTGTGACAACAGAGCACCTCTTTTAAACGTCATGACATACTGCCTCCCTTATCCATAAATACAATATTATAGCAATAATAGAGGTAAGAAAGGGAGTTAGAGTTTTCCATTTGATTCCTTTTGTCCAGAAACCGAAGAGAATAGTTCTTTTAGAGGAAGGTGAAGTGACATTTGAATTTGGCCTAAAAACATAGATTGCCACTTGAGAAAGGAGTCATAATAAGGCCTAGGCCAAAAGAAAGGGAAAAGGAAGTTCAGAGAAAGATGAGATTACTGTGGCTTGGCTTTAGAATATTCAGGCTAGTCTGGTGAGCATGATGAATGAATCTTAGATATAAGGAAAGAAGTATCAGATTGGAGGAAGATTCTAAAGAATCATACATAGTAGTGCTTCTCAAATTTTAATGTACGTGAGAGTTACTTAAGGTGCTTATTCCAATGAAAATTCTGAGGAGAGAAGTCTGGGGAAGAGCCTGAAAGTCTGCATTTCTATCAAGCTCACAAGTAATAATGATCTTATTTTGAGAATCAAAATTTTATACCATACAAAGAAACATGGATTTTATCAAATATTGGATATGCTATTGAATTTTTATGGGCAAGAGAGAAATGTGGTCAGGTTCCTACTTATTAAAAAATAGTAATTTTTACATCACTGTTCAGGGTGACTTTCCTACCTTCTATACAGAAATGCATAGGACCAAATAAGATATCTTAAGTTTAGAAATTATTTATTGCTAAAATATACTAGATATTATTAGTTAGGATGTTTATCTTTCCTTGATATCTAACCTTTTCAATATCTACTGAAAGATAAATGAGATAGGCATTCAATTATTCTAAGTGAAATGCAAGATATTAGATTGTTTCATACCCTTTTATAATTTTTTCAGTTGCCAATAAGCATGACTGGATGATTTTATGCATTGATGAAGGTCTACTATTTGTTTGTCAAATGGGACAAATTTAGATTTGTGAAGTTAAAGAAGATTGTTGTGCCTGCCAAATGGTTTGGACACAGCAAGCAGAGACTTAACCACTCAGCAGGTTCTCCACCTAGTATCTATGCCTGCTGTGTGTGTGTATGTCCTGCACTTTAAAGAAGCCAAATTTGAACAAGAGCCCTTGAGATTCATAATCAGCAACTCCTCCAGGCTTTACAAAGATATGCACCATTTGGTTTAAATGCATAGCAGTAGCATAGTTGTAATAGGACAGGATATTTCTTTTCCCCAAAGGGTGGTGAGTCAAGGAAATACGTATTAATTATTACTGGCAATCATACAAGACCTCTCATTGAGACCTAAGAGGGACTTCAGAAATATATTACTGGTGCCATTTACAAATTGGTCACTTGATGCACACAAAATATTTGTTCCAAATCACAGATTTTAACATGGAGGGTTGGGTATAAAAGACTACTCTTTTTATTTCTAGAAATTTTGCTTCATTGAGGATAGAAGTAACACTGATTTCTCCTGTGATATAGATTTTTAATTCCAAATGCTTAATGGATAGTTCCTCTTTGATGTCTTTCCTGAACTCATGTTCTCATGCTTTCATGTTCTGAATTTAACTTGTTAGACTTCTCATTACACAAAACCAAACATGTTCTTTTTCTTTTATATTCTTTCTCTGATTGCAATGTAAAACACATCCAGCTGCCTGAAGCCAAAAAACTCAAAGTAAGCCCTGACCTACAAATGCATTAATCTGATCCTAATTGGCATACAAATTAGAGACTTGAGTTAATGTACATACCTCCACACAGCTTCCACGCTGAACTCTGGGTGTCACACATGGGTATCTATATAGCAGGGCAAACTTTAAACATTGAGCTAACATTTGAACATAGCCCATGTAGTCGAGTTGGACATTCTGGCCTCAACCAAAACAAGACAAGTACCTGCAAAAGTATAAACATTGTTCATAAGATTTAAAAAGGATTCAGAGTATCATAATATAATATTCATAATGCCAAGGATACAATTCAAAATAACTGAGCAGAATACAAAGAATCATGAAAATCTTAACTTACATGCCAAAAGATAAGCAACACATGCCAATGACAAGATGATACAGATGTTGGAATTATCTAATAAAGACTTTAAAGCAGCTTTTTAAGAAACATTGAGTGAGCAACTTTGGAACAAACAATAAAATGTTATAGAAAAAAATATACAGAAAGTTCAAATGGTAAGTCACCAACTGAAAAATACAATAACCAAAATACAGAATTCACTGGAAGGACTCAATAGCAAAGTGAAGGTGATAGTCTGTGTATTTGAAGATATATCAATAAAAGTCATTGAATCTGAACAAAGGAGATAATGATTTTAAGAAATAAACAGAACAGGAAACTATTGAATAATATGGTCTAACTTTTGAAGAAGTGGTGGCTGAAAACTTAGCTAATTTTGGCAAATGCATAAACTTAGAGGTTCAAAGGTTCAGAGAACTGTAAACATGATAGTTCCAAAGAAATTAATGTGTAGACATATCATAATAAAAATAGTAAAAACTAAAAACAACAAAATCTTGAAAGCATCCAGAAAAATGACATGTCACCAATAGGAAAACAATGATTCAAATAACAGTATATTTCTCATGGAGACTAGAAGGAAATGACACAATATTTTGAAAGTGTTGAAAGAAAATAATTGTCATCTCATAATTCTTTATTCTGAAAATATCTTTCAGAATGAAAGTGAAATAACATTCTCAGATAGAGTGAAACTAAAACAACTTGTGGCTCACACCTATTTTAAGTGAATTGCCAAAGAAAATGAGAATAAGAAAAATAGAAAGACATTTGGAAAATCAGGAATAAAGAGCAATAGAATTAGGAAATACCTAGGTAAATTTAACAGACTTTTTCTCTTGAGTGCTCTAAAATACATTTGACAGTTGAAAACAAGATGTATAGCATTAGCTATTGGAGTTACATAGATGTAACACATAAGACAATTACAGGCTCATGACATCAGCAAGGTGAAATAGGAAGCCCCATCTTGTATCTCACATAGTAGCTACAGTTTGGCAGCCATCAAGGGACAAAAGTGCCTTTGTAGGAGCTTTAGGATCCAGGTAGGAGGCTGCAAAACCCAGTGGAGCCAAAGACTGAGGAAGGTCACTTTGAGAAGGCTGGCCCAAACCTAGTGGCAGGCTTACTGACCTATGTCCTGGAAACAGACCCGGAAATTGTCCTGTCCTCCTGGGGACTCTCTGGCTTCCTTTGGCATTGATGTTTCCATCAGTGCATTCCACTAAGGGGACTGAGAGGAGTCACACCCATTGTACCTCAGAAAACAGAAGGTCCTGACTGTGGACCCTGAGATGGCCCAATAACCTGGCTGCCAGTCCAGGAACAGTCCTGCCTGTCTAGGGAGCCACCCAGAGACAGTCAGACAGTCATCTATGCCCCAAGGAGGCAGATCTTGGTGTTATGACTTCAGATCCTGAATCAGCCCCCTGTGATTCAGTATTAGCCCCTTTTAGCCATGGTCCAGGGTCAATGCTGTCTGCCGAGGAACCTACCCAGTGAATTGGCAGGAACTGTCCCAGGGATCTGACAGTAGCCACACTATCTGTACATGTGGTAACAGGCCTGCTATCTGTGGACTCAACTGCAGACTCTGAAGTGTACCCCTGTTTCATAGCATACTGACCAAGGTGCAAAAGGCAGGTGCAAAGGCCATCCAAAAATAAGACATAATCAACACTCACTCAAGCCCCTGGTCACAACCACAGACCCTTCCGCCTACCCTGCAATAGCCACATGATCAGCTTTAACCCTATTTGACTACAATCCCTGCAGTAATCCCATCAGCCCAGACACTCAACATGAGAAGGTCTTTATTTGCCAAAAGCAAGCTATAAAATCTGGAAGATGTGTTATCTCCTCCAAATGTAAAACAAAGACACCAATGCAAGGCTATATGGATCACAAAGAAACTGGCAAAATGGACACTACCAAAGAAAACAAATAAAGACCCTGTAACCAACCCCAAAGAAATAAGTATGAATTAACTGAGAAATAATTCTAAGTTATCATCTTAAAGAAGCTCAGTGAGACACAAGAGACACAGATAAAACAACTAAAATGTAGAAAACAACGAATGAACAAAATGAGAAATTTAATAATGAAACAGAAACCATGGAAAGGAAGTCAACAGAAATCTTGGAGAGGGAGAATACTATGTCAGAACTAAAAACATTTAACAGTGAACTTCAACAGCACACTTTAACATGAAAAAGAATGAATATGCAAACTCAAAGACAGGTCATTGAAAATACCCAGTTAGAAGAACAAAAAGAAAAAAGAATTAAAAGCACGGAAGAAAGCACATAGGATCTTTGGGACATCTTCAAACAAATATATACATTATGAAAGTTAAATAAAGAAAAGGGGAAGATAAAGGTAAGAAAAGCTTACTATTTTTAAATAATGGCTGAAAACTTCTCAACCCTTGAAAGCAATAGGCACATCCCCACAAATGATAACCAACAGAGAGCAGTGGTGGCTATATTTAAAACAATTAAAACTTTAATCAAAGCTTGTAACTAAGACAAAGAAGGTCACTATATAATAAAGGGGTCAATTCACCAAGAGGATACAATGAGATATACACAGAAAGGATATAGTGACACACACACACACACACACACACAGAGAGTCAACCACGAATCACCTAAATAAATAAAGCAAATATTAATAGAACTACAGGGAGAAATAGATAACAATATAAGAATAGTAGGGAACTTCAGTACTACACTTTCAATGATAGATAAATCATCTAGATGGAAAATCAATGAGGAAATACTGGATTCAAGTAACATTATAGATCAAATGGACCTAGAAGAGAGATACAGAACATTGCATCCCAAAGCAGTTGAGAATGCATTCTTCTCAAACACACACAAATACTCACCAAGATAGTTCATACATTGAACCATAAAGCTAATCTGACATTTAAGAAAATTGAAATCATATCAAGTATATTTTTCAACCACAAAGGAATGAAATTATAAATGAATAACAAGATGAAAATTTGGCAAATTCACAAATATGCAGAAATTTAAAACTATGCCCTTTAGCAACCAATTGATCTTAAAAGAACTCAAAGAGGAAATTTAAAAGTACCTCAAGACAAATATAACTGGAATTACTACATACCAAAGCTTACGGGATGCAATAGAAGCAGTTCTGAGAGGGAAGCTTATGGTGATACATGCCTACTTTATTAAAAAAAAAAAAAAAAGAGTATCAAGCTGACAACCTAATTTAACACCTCAGAGAACTACAAAAAGAAGAAGACACTAAGCCCAAAATTAGCAGATGGAGGGAAATAAAAAAGGTAAGAGCATAAATAAATAAAAATTTGAAAGGCAATAAAAATTATCAAAACAGAGGTTTCTTTTTAAAGATAAACAAAATTGACGAACCTTTATATAGATTAACCTAGAAAAAGAATATTCAGATAATAAAAATAAAAAAGAGAAGCATTTAAAACTGATACAACAGAAATAAAGAATCACAAAGCTATGAGCAATCATATACAAACAAATTGGATAAACTAGGATAGAAAAATGTTTAGAAGCATACCACTTACAAAGAATAAATAATGAAGAGATATAAAACATGAACAGACCAATAGTAAGTAAGTATATCAATAATCAAAAACTTTCCAATAAAGAAAAGCCTAGGAAAATGTGGTTTCACTGGTGAATTCTACCAAGCATTAAAGGATAATTAATGCCAATTGTACTAAAACTTTTCCAAAAAATTGAACGGTGGGAATACTTCCAAAATGATTTTATAAGACTAGAATTACTCTTATACCAAAGGCAGATAAGAACACTAGAAGAAGACTATAGGCCAATATTCCCATTGCATACAGATGCAAAACTCCTCGAGAAAATTCATCCACAAATTAAAAGGATTATACATGGAGTATGACCTTCAAAATTGAGCAAAATAAATCACACATAGAATTACAGAGAGTATTTTTCTATTAACAAAATAGTAAGAGAAGTCAGATACATAGGTCTTAAGCTCTACAGCTATCTCCAAGTTCTTCTTTCCTCCTGCTGTCTGTATGATTAGATTTTTACAAAATTTACAAATAAAGTCAGTATCTCTAGACAACAAATGTGAAGAATTTGGGACTAAACAAACCAGATGGGATTTAAATGGGTCCCATCTCATAAAATCAGAATGCACTTCTTTCTGAAAATTATTCACAACATAAACAATTGTTAAGAAAACCAGAGAAGAAATAACTGCAAGTAGAAAGAGAATGTAAAATGATGGGTAAGTCCATATCTTCTGAAACTAGATTGCTTAGGATAGAATCTGGGTTCTGTAATTGAATAACTAAAATTTTGAACTTAAACTCCCTGAGTCACTGTTTTCTCTAAAATGAGAAATCATCTAAGATTATGTTCAGAATTAAATAAGTTAATATACTTAAATCCATTAGGACAGTGTCTGGCTGGAATAAGCATTATGTAATGTTTGCTTGTGGTGGTAGTTGTGGCAGTAGTTGTATTTGTTATAGCAGTAACATGTTGAGTATAGGCATTAGAGCCAGACATATGCAAACTCAAAGCCTTGCTCTTTGCTATGCTAGTGTGAACTCTTCAGAACATTATATATCCATTTTGAATTTTTTATTTTTTTAAAATGAAAATAATCATGTCTATTGATACTTTGAAATGATTAAGTGAGAAAATACATTATAAAAGCTTTGCACATAGAAACCTATAAATACTGTCTACCACAATCATCAGCATTATTATTATTAATCAACAAAAACTTGATGTCTCAACTGAAGGACATAAAATTTTTTAGAGCTTAGAGAATTCAATCAGGATGCTTCAAAGAATCACAAAATAATTTAATGTACTTTTCTTTAAGAACAGAAACTGTATTGGTAGAATATTTTCTACTGTCATGTTAAAAAAACAAAAGAAATTCAATTTTGGCTAATAAACTTGAAAAGTAAAATATATATTATATAACATATTATCTTACAAAACTTAAAAATATTTCTTAATTCTATGCAGAAAAGCAGAAACCCATGGTCTTGACTGTCTATTCAAATTGTTGTGCTGCAGAGGACTTTGTTACTGAAAGAATTAAGCCTCAGTAGCTGAATTTATCTCAAATTTAGGAGAAATTTTATTAGCATCATAGCATAATATAAAGAGGATTGTATTATAATTGGTACCCCTGAGTTTCAGTATTTTTGTTTGTTTTTTGTTTTTTATTGCTGATGTAAACTTGAGCAATTTAACTCTTTTAAACTCGTTTTCTAGTCTAAATTATCAGTACCTATGCCATAAGCCTACATGGAAAAGAATAGTATAATGACATACAAAAAAATAATGACAGAGGAAAACTATTATAGTAGTTATTCAAAATATATGCAGTTATGTATGCATTTATTCACTCATCCATTCAACCCACACTTTAAGGCCTTATTCTACAGTAAATATGGAATCACTTACAGAAATTAAAACTAAAAATAGTATATTAAATTTGATGAAATACAAATGCAGTTCAGAAATAGAGGTTGAGTTGGGGAGAGGTGAATAATATAAAACTGAACAAGTCTTAAGTGCTTATATAAATTGTATAGCTGAGTCATGTATTTTGTTCTGTTTCCTGAAAGTCAAAGTAAAAAAGGAAAGCATATTTACATGGTTCTAATTAGTCATTCCAAAACACTACATTATTTTCTTTTCTTGCAGTTAGCTATAAAATAATTTTATTTTTTACAGAGTCCTTCAAGAAAAGGGGAGGTACTTACCGACACAGGAGATAATGAGCAATGAGTAATCACCTGACAGAATACAGCAGGAAAACATTTTGTAGTAACTCTCCTGGAAATCTACCATGTCACCAAAATGCAAACTATTATTGAATGCAGTTATGCAAGGCTCCAAGACTAGATGGTCCAACATTTTCCTCTTCATTGATATAGCTTGATCCAATGACACGTCATAGATTGCCTAGAAAGATAGATGACCTATGTGTTTTTAATATAACTCCCCACAATCATTGCCTTTCCAGTGAAGCTTTCACTAAAAGTTGGACCACAGACACTTTGAAGTGTATTCCCTTAGAGGGGCATTGTGTTGGGAGTACAAAAAGTCTGATTTATTGTGTTTGGCCAAATTCAGATGCTTTGGAGTTCAAGAAAATATATAGATGTCTTGAAAATGCTACAAGGTTCCTAATATGATTATATATACCTTAAAATACATGGCTTAAAAACAAGGGATAATTTTATAACCTACAAACAAAATAAGCATCAAATTTATCCATTTTATCCATGCCCTGGAAGCATCATCTACTGGAAAACCAGAGTATTTAAAATATAGTTGATTACTTGAGAGGCTGAGTGAAAATTATGTGTGTGCATGTGTGTGTGTGTGTGTGTATAAACATGTTTATATAAACATATACATGTATATTTATATATATTTATATATTTATATTTATATATACACACACACAAATATTACCAAAAAAACACTCGACAAAGGGATGTATTACTTCTTAAATAATAATTATTACTTTTCTCTTGATTCTTATGCCCTCATTACCTTGCCATGATTAAATATTGCTTGTTGCACTATCACTGAAAATAAAAGAGAACATCTGGTGATTTAGAGGAAAAAAAAATACTGAAGAAGGAAAAGTGGGAAAGACAAGTTAAATTTCTGCATCTCCTTTAAGTGTCTGTGTGACTTTGGGTAAGTCAATTACTTCCATTTTACTTTTTTCATAAAAAATTAGGACTTTGGATACCTCAATTTTTTTCTAAATTTAACATTCCATGAATTACTAATCTTATGAAGAGTTAACATAGATTCATGAGTAAGGCTGAGGACAGAGGAGGAAATTAGATGAAGATATATTTAGAAGGCATAATTTGAAAACAGTGTTTAAAACACTTACTCAAAATCTTAGAAAAGAAGCCAGGTTGAGTGTTAAAAACCTATTGTATGAATGAAATAATGAAATTATGAGTAAAGATGTCAAAATCATATCTAAAAATTATGTCATTCATAACCTAATTTATATTTATACTCACTTTAAGACAGCTGTTTTAATTGTTTTGAATGTAGTGTTTGATGAGGTCAAGGTTGTGAGTTCAGTCTAAACAAAATCCAGTTGGTTAGTTCCAAAACTAGTAAGCAGATGCTCTTGATTTAAGGGCAGCCACTGTGGAAGCCACAGCAGGTACGGACAAAGTATGAAGAAATCAAGGCAAGCTTTTTCAAGTCAAAACAAGTCAGTCTGTGACAATGAATGACTTCATACTAGTGATGTTACTTCCTGTATATTATGGAATATTTAAGGTATAATTAATATATAATCAACATAGGAAAGACAATGATAGTTTGCAAAGAAGTAATTTCACATGGACTATTTGGGCAAAACATACTTTGTGGCAGATTGCAAAAAAAAAAAAAAAAGCCCACAAATTCTTCCCATTTTTAATGAACCCCCTTTGCAATGTGACTTAGTTGCGCTTCCTATAACGCTGTAACAAGGAACATAAAGGACCTCTTCAAGGAGAAATACAAACCACTACTCAGTGAAATAAGAGAGGACACAAACAAATGGAAAAACATTCCATGTTCATGGTTAGGAAGAATCAATATCATGAAAATGGCCATATTGCCAAAGTAATTTACCGATTGAAAACTATCCCCCTCAAGCTACCATTGACCTTCACAGAACTGGAAGAAAAACACCTTAAACTTCATATGGAACCAAAAGAGAGTCTGCATAGCCAAGTCAATTCTAAGCAAAAAGAACAAAGCAGGAGGCATCACACTACCAGACTTCAAACTATACTATAAGTTTACAGTAATCAAAACAGCATGGTACTGGTACCAAAACAGAGATATAGACCAATGGAACAGAACAGAGACCTCGGAGGCAACACAACACATCTACAACCATCTGATCTTTGACAAACCTGACAAAAACATGAAATGGGGAAAAGACTCCCTGTATGGCAAAAGAAACAGTCATTAGAGTAAATCGGCAACCAGAAGAATGTGAAAAAATTTTTGCAGTTTGCCCATCTGACAAAGGGCTGATATCCAGACTCTACAAAGAACTAAAACAGATTTACGAGATAAAAACAAGCCCATTCAAAAGTGGGTGAAGGATATGAACACTTTACAGAAGAAGACGTACATGAAGCCAACAAACATATGAAAAAATGCTCATCATCACTGGTCATTAGAGAAATGCAAATCAAAACTACATTGAGATACCATCTCAGAATGGCAATCATTAAAAAATCTGAAGATATAAGATGTTGGAGAGGATGTGGAGAAATAGGAACACTTTTACACTGTTGGTGGGAGTGTAAATTAGTTCAACCATTGTGGAAGACAGTGTGGCAATTCCTCAAGGACCTAGAAATAGAAATTCCATTTGACCCAGCAATCCCATTACTGGATATATATCCAACGGATTATAAATTGTTCTGCTATAAGGACACATGCACACGAATGTTCATTGCAGCACTGTTTATGAGAGCAAAGACCTGGAACCAACCCAAGTGCCCATCAATGATAGACTGGGCAGGGAAAATGTGGCACATATATACCATGGAATGTTATGCAGCCATCAAAAATGATGAGTTCATGTTTTTTGTAGGGACACGGATGAACCTGGAAACCACCATTCTCAGCAAACTGACACAAGAACAGAAAAACACTGCATGTTCTCACTGATAGGTGGGTGTTAAACAATGAGAACTCATGGACACAGGGAAGGTAGCATCACACACTGGGGTCTGTAGGGGGGAAATGGGGATGGACAGCAGGGGGTCGGGAGTTGGAGAGAGAGAGCATGGGGAGAAATGCCAGATATAGGTGATGGGGAGAAAGGCAGCAAATCACACTGCCATGTGTGTACCTATGCAACAATCTTGCACGTTCTTCACATGTACCCCAAAACCTAAAATGCAATAAAAATAAATACATTTGATACTAAAAAAAACCAGCCGTGGCATCTTTCTCTCTACCTTTCCATCGGGGCTTATTTGATTTAGGTTTGGCCATGAGCAAACCTGAAATGAGAGACTTAAAAAGGACTTCAGCATCAAGGCTTGTTCCCTGTTGCTGTCTTGGGACCCCAGAACCAGAAGATGAAGAACCAGGGCTGGCCTAGTGATGCTGAAGAAACGTGCTGGGTTTCCCTCATTGCCCCAGGCACCCACGAATCATATCAGTGAAGCCCTTCAGAGCAGGACCATGGAGCACCCAGACAATCCTGCAATAAAGAATAGAGGAATCAAGGATGAGCACTTAATATGGGCCCAGTCTAAAGGAGCAGATATTGCGTGAATTGTAAAAGCAAATATACTCTATTACAATATGTACCAATCATCTTAATTCAATTATGATTTCATTAGGAGCATGTATTTTACCAAAGAAGAGGAAAGAGTTATTTTAGAAACGAAGTAATCAGCAAATTACTCTTAACTTTTTGTTGTGATTTTGGTCACTTAGGCAAGTCACTTAATATTCAAAGCCTCACCTGCTAACTTATTCCTGGCTGCAAGTCTTGACTTTGAAATAATAATCTACAAAGACTACCAGAAAGATCTACTTACAATTAAATCTGATGATCATCTTTAGGTTAAAAAAAAAATCTGGTTCCTTACTGTTGACAATATAGGTATGATTTTTTGGTTTTAGCCTTAACAGGCTTTGATTGGGTAAAATATTAGATGTCAATATAAATGAAAACCAACAGGTAGAAACTGAGCTGCTCTATTTGAATAAGAGGTGGGGCTAGAAAACAACTCACTATTTTGTTGATATCTTTAGAGAGGTTACACAAGGCATGATTTGAAAAAAAAAAAAGAAAAGATAGGAAATTACATTTCAAGATCTTTATCATGCCAGTAGGTTTTAAGCTCCTCTACAGCCTCATCTCTAGCAACTGCTTGTCTTGCATTTTATATTTCAGTAATGCCAAACTACTTGTAGCTCCTGAAAGGTAGCATGTCACTTCAGACTTCCAGATCTCTGCCTTTGCTGTATTGATTCATCCAACTGAATAATCTTTCTCTTTTTTAGAGGTAGTTCCTGTTTGTTTATTAAGATCAACTTTAGGTGTATTCTTCTAAGAATCTTTCCCTAACTCTAGATGGCTTACATGCATCCCTGTAAATCTGAGCTAGACTTTTGTCACACTGCTTTCAAGTTACCTTTATACATACACATCCTTAAGAGCAGAGTTGTGTGCTACTGATTCCTGGCCTGTGGCACATTTTACATAATCTACAAATGTCTGAGACTACAACTCTGAGTTAGAGCAAAGTGAATATTGTAAGTAAATAAAGTGATCCAAGACATTCAGGGGAACAAATTTTATCACACAATACCAACTGTCTCTGCTTTAGCCAACCTATCACTTTTAAAAGTGCATCTATTCTTAGAGATGTATTTTAATAATCAAATGAATTGATCTATAAGAGTCCATTGTGCCACTGGAAAGAGGTATGCTTTAATTATTCCTTGCTATTTTAATGTATATTCATTTACCAGAGCTTTCTGAAAATATTAAGATGAAGCTGGAATGACATAAATAGATGGGAGGAAGAATTGAAGGAGAAAAGTGTATATTCCAAAGATGAACAAATATTATTTGATATTAATATTCAATTCGAAATAAAAAATCTACTGGTTATGCTATATACATCAAAATGACTATAAAATGGTTATATAGTTGGATTTTGCATATTTGCAAGCACAAGTGACTCAAATTTATGTTACACAGACAATATCATGGTAACTGTTTCATTCTGTGGGATGGAGAAGGAAATTTATTTTCAGCATGAAATTTAGAATTAATATAAAATCCAACGGGAGAATTAGTATAAAATCCTTCCATGTGTGGCCAGAACATTGAATGTATGTTCAAGGGCACTGAATGTAGGATGTATGTTCAGAGTATGCTAAAATATCTTTCAATTGCATAAGAGAAGGCACTAACTTTTTGTTTTTTTCGCTTTCTAGTTAGAATCTGGCTCTGTTGTCCAGGCTAGAGTGCAGTGGCACAATCTCAGCTCACTGCATCTCCACTTCCTGGGTTTAAGTGGTTCTTGTGCCTCAGCCTCTCCAGTAGCTGGGATTATTGGCATGCACCACCATGCCTGGCTAATTTTTGTATTTTTAGTAGAGAGAGGGTTTTACCATGTTGGCCAGGCTGGGCTCCAACTCCTGACCTCAAGCGATCCACCTGCCTTGGCCTCCCAAAGTGCTGGGATTACAGACCTGAGCCACAGCGCCTGGCCAAAGCTGATATTTTCAAAGTACATTTTGAAGAAAGTAGACTTCTTTGGTAGACTAATTCTCTGTTAAATAAAGACTTGGAATTATTGCAGAATACAATTTTAAGTAGAAATAAGAACCTTGATTGATATACTGAACTACTTCTCCAACTGCACACTGCTATGATAGTTGAATATCCTGAAACAAAATGAAGAGATACAGCAGAATTTAGACAATACAATTGTAATATAAATCTGGAATATATTTCAACAAAATCAGTTCTCCTAGCTAAATTTACCAAAGGGGTTCTACCAGTTTCTTGAAAAAAAAGTAGGAAATTCAAATTTTATTGCATTACATCATATACACATAAATATATCATGTAATGCAATAAAATGCATGAGTACATATATATGTGTATGTATATATACATACACATTTTAATTTTGTTTTGAGACAGGGTCTTACTCTGTCACCCAGGCTGGACTGCTGTGGCACAATCTCTGCTCACTGTAACCTCTGCCTCCCAGGCTCAAGAATTCTCCCACCTCACCTCAGCCTCCCAAGTGGCTGGGACTACATGCCTGGCTAATTTTTTTTTGTATTTTTGGTAGAGACGGGGGTGTCGCTATGTTGTCCAGGCTGGTCTTGAACTCCTGGCCTCAAATGATCCTCCTACCTTGGCTTCCCAAAGTGCTGAGATGACAGGCGTGAGCAACTGCACCTGGCCATCTGATACTTAGAGACCACACAAAAAATACAGCATTAGGCCTTAAATGGTCTTATTTTTATCTATATGCTTTTTAAGTTTCAGTTATGTTTGATGACCTCCAAGACATTAAATCTTTGGTTATATAGAGAACATCTTGATTCAACTAGCTATGTTTCTTCTACAGCAGATACTGTACATGAGCCAGAATGAGACAAAGAAAATTTTTCGTGAAGGAGTTTAGTATTTACAGGGAAAAACAACAGAACTAAATTATATTAATGGAGAGGATAAAAATAAAGATTTTCCAAGGAATCAGTTCTCACTTGAATAACAAGAGAGGTAGGATATTGGAATGGAGGGTCAAAATATATGGAAGAATCTAATATAACAATAATAAGAAAACAAGACTATTAATAAATATCAGGAAAAATTCAACCTTAAGCACAAACATACTTGCAATTCACTGTAATGCAGAGTTAGGTATAGCTTAATGTCTGATTTAATACTACAGTTTGAAATCTAAGGCTCACTGAAGACACGGATGATTATTTTTGGAAAAACCCACTGGGCTTTATCTTATTTCTTTAAAAATTAGCATTCCAATTGTAGATCTGAAAGAATCTATGTATTAGAACATGTTAGATATTCATGCTTATTTAAACGTAAAGACTTCCACAGGGTGGCAGTAAGTAGTTGTTATATTCAAGGGAAAGAACTGGCAACTGCTCTGTATATTCATGCATTGAAAATCTCTGCTATAATGTGCTAGGGAATTCAGAATCATGGTGAAAAAAACCATCTTTTAGTTGCCCTCTGAGACCCATGTATTGGAATATACATGTTAAAATTCCAATGATACGGCGAGACCAAGAATTATCTGGCATCCACAGTGAGGAAAGTCATCAGGACTGGTGGGCTTTCTGACTCTGCCTACCTTTCCAGTAGTGTTACTTGCCAATTCCATGAATAGCACAGTATAATAATTATAGTGCCTTGCCTTGTCTTTATGCTTCTCATTAAGTTTTCTCCAGGCCTAGAACATCATTTACTCCTTTCTTCACATAACTGAATTCTATTCTTCATTTTAGGATAACTTTAAGGAATCTATTAACATTTCTTTCTATTTTGATGGCAAAACTGGAATTACTTTTGCATCGACCTAATAATTTCAATCAGGTATTCTTCACAGTACAGTCTGCCTGATCATATACTTAACACTATCCTGATTCTTATTAACCAGTATTTTAGTCATTTTATTCTCTGTTTTACTATACTAGATTGACTAAGATCTCTTATCTCAGAAATATGTCATTGCCCATCACAGTTTTGACTCAGAAACTGGCTACTTTACCAACCTTAATTTACATTTGGCTTTCCCAATCATATAGTCCAACAGCATCCAGTGATTGCTTTCATGATGGAATTTCTAACAATGACAGTTTTACAGTTTTTATGTCATTACCACTGTAATGTCTCTCTTCAGATAGACTCTAGCCTTTGTGATGGTGAACACCACCTCTGTTTTATTCTTTGTTCTGTTATCAACCCCAATCACAGTTTGTCACATGGGAAACATAAGTTTGGTATATGTCAGGCATTTACTTTTGTAAAATTATTCAATGAATGAATAAATAAGAAAATATGAATTAAGGGACTATTAGGCAATATAAAGTTGAGATGATTATCTGACAATTCAATAAAATAAACTAAGTAATTGATGTTTTCAGAATCAGATAGACCATTCTTTTCTGCCTCTTATACTTTAATTATCTTTTATTAAGTACATCCATCAATATTCTCTTGGATCCTTAGGGAATTTACAAGTTCCTGAAGATCGGCTATTTTTAGTGAGATACAAGTGATCAACAGTTTGTTTAATTAGTTTTGCCTGGGCCTGATCCTATTATATCTAAAATTCAGTTCACTGCCTTCAACAAAAGGTTACTTAGACATGAAAATAGATAAATTGACAGTCAATTTATTCAGATATTTACATTCTTATGTTTACTTGGATAAGCAGATTACATATGCTACGTTTCTTGATGGTATGAATTACATGTTTTGTGTCATCTTCAAAATTCGTATTTAAACTTAATCCCCAGTGCATTGTGTTAAGATATGGGCCCTTTACAGGATGATTAGGTTATGAGGGCTCAACTTTCATGGATGGGATCAGCACCCTTATAAACAGTTTTGAGAGAATGAATTCAGACCCTTCTGCACCTCTGCCTTTTACCATGTGAGGATACAGCATTTTTCCATTCTGCCCTGTGAGGTCACAGCTAAAAGCCACTATTTTGCAAGGCACTATTTTGCAAGGCACAAAGGCCTCCCAGCTAAAAGGCCTAGCCAGAAACTCAGTCTGCCAGTACAGCAATCATAGACTTTCACCCTTCAAAATTCATAGCTTCTGTTGTTTATAAGCTTCCCAGTTTCAGGTATGTGGTATGGCTATGCAAATAGACTACGACAGAAATAGGTGCTGAGAAGTGGTATGTTTCTCAGGCTGGGTTTGCTAGAGAGAGAGAGAGAGAGAGAGAGAGAGAGAGAGAAAGTGGCATGCTTCTACAACAAATACCATTTGGAAATGACTTTGGAGCTGGGTAATACATAGAAGCTGGACCCTAAGAGAAGTGTAGAGAAAGCTTGAATCTTCATAAAAATTACTTAAGTGGTAATGATCATAATGTTGGTAGAAATTTGAACACGAGAGGTAGTTCTGGTAAGATCTGAAATGGAAATGAAAATGAGATATTAGAAACTGAAAGAAAGGCTGTCCTTGCTATAAAATGGCAAAGAATTTAGGTGAATTGTATCTGTGTCCTCATGCTTTGTGGAAGACAGAACCTGCAAGCAATGAGCTAGGATATTTAATGGAAAACATATCTAAGCAAAATGTGGAAGAAGCTGCAGGCCTAATCTTGGCTGCTTATAGTAAAATGTAGCAAGAGAGAAATAATTTAAAGATGGAAATTATAACTTAAAAAACCCCTTTTGTCTATTTTGGCTTTTGTTGCCAGTGCTTTTGGTGTTTTGGTCGTGAAATCCTTTCCTATGCCTATGTCCTGAATGGTTTTGCCTAGATTTTCTTCTAGGGTTTTGGTGGTGTTAGGTTTTATGTTTAAGTCTTAAAACCATCTGGAGTTAACTTTAGTGTAAGGTGTCAGGAAGGGGTCCAGTTGCTGCTTTCTGCACATGGCTAACCAGTTTTCCCAGCACCATTTATTAAACAAGAAATCCTAATTAGTTCAACCATTGTGGAAGACAGTGTGGCGATTCCTCAAGGACCTGGAAATAGAAATTCCATTTGACCCAGCAATCCCATTACTAGGTATATATCCAAAGGATTATAAATCATTCTATGATAAGGACACATGCACACAAATGTTCATTACAGCACTGTTTACGATAGCAAAGACCTAGAACCAACCCAAATGCCCATTGATGATAGACTGGACAGGGAAAATGTGGCGCATATATACCATGGAATACTATGCAGCTGTAGAAGATGATGAGTTCGTGTCCTTTGTAGGGACATGGGTGAACCTGGAAATCATCATTCTCAGCAAACTGACAGAAGAACAGAAAATCAAACACCACATGTTCTCACTCATAAGTTGGTGTTGAACAATGAGAACACATGGACACAGGGAGGGGAGCATCACACACTGGGGTGTGTCGGAGGGAAATAGGGGAGGGACAGCATCAGGTGGGAGTAGGGGAGAAATACCATGGGGAGAAATGCCAGATATAGGTGATGGGGAGGAAGGCAGCAAATCACACTGCCATGTGTGTACCTATGCAACAATTTTGCATGTTCTTCACATGTACCCCAAAACCTAAAATGCAATAAAAAACCCAGAGTTAAGGATTTGAGACTTTTTCAGCCTGGTCAGATTGTAAGAAATAAAAAAGTACGTTAGGGAGAAAACACTAAGAGTGTGGACAAGTGAATGTTTGTTAATGACATTAGTATGAATAGAAGGAAGCCAGATGCTATTTAGCAAGACAATGAAAGAATGATCCTAACAGCATTTCAGAGATCCTTGAGGCTGTCATTCGCATCATAGGCCCAGAGTGCCAGGCTCTTGAGGGCAGGATGTTTTTTTTTTTTTAATTGCAAAGGTCTTCATCTTCTTTTATTACAGGCTTGAAACTTATGTAACTACTCTTTACTTTCTTTCTTTTATTATTGCATTTTAGGTTTGGGCATAAATGTGCAGAACATGCAAGACCTGGAACCAACCCAAATGCCCATCAATGATAGACTGGACTGGAAAAATGTGGCACATATACACCATGGAATGTTATGCAGCAATCAAAAATGATGAGTTTGTGTCCTTTGTAGGGACATGGATGAATCTGGAGAACATCATTCTCAGCAAACTGACACAAGAACAGAAAATGAAATACCACATGTTCTCACTCATAGGCGGGTGATGAACAATGAGAACACATGGACACAGGAAGGGGAGCACTACACACTGGAGCAGGACGGTTTTAAGAGAGAGGCTCATAGTGCCCATGGGACCTCAGAGGTCACTGCCTAGCATGACCTCAAGGTTCTGCTCCATACATTCTAGCACAGCATTCGTTGGCCTCTCCAGCTGTGGCTTAGATGGCCCCAGGTGATAAACCTTGGAGATGTCCATGTGCCGCTAACTCTGCAGGCACACACAGTGTATGAACTATGAAAGCATGGCTACCTCCACTTTGATTTTAAAAGATGCCTTGAAGAGCCTTGGGTACCAGGCTGAGAAATGCCACAGAATGCTCCTGGTAAAGTGACACTGTGGGGCTAAGACCACTGAAGAGAGTCCCCATAAGAGAAAAGCCTTTTGGAGATATGGGGGTGAGGCTACCTGAGAGAACCCATAGTTGTAAAGTCAACAGCATGCAGTGCCAGCCTAGAAGAGCCCATATGCACTGAATTCCAATCCATGAGAGCTGCTATTGTGCTATGCTTAGCAAAGCAGTGAAGGTAAGCACCGCTCCTCCACCCCACGGCCTTGGGGACTCAACGCCTACCCCAGTGTATTCAGAGAGTGGGACATGGAGTTACAGAGATTATTTTGAAGCCTGAAGATTTAATGTTATTTTCCTTGTTTGGTTTTGAGCTTACTTGGAACCTGGGTCCCCTTTCTTTCTTCTTTTTCCCTTTAGAACAGGAATGCTTATCCTGCCTCTCACATTGTATTTGGGAAGCAGGAAACTTACTTATAGGGTCACAACTGGGGAAGAATTGGCCTCAGGATAAATCATACATAGAGACTCACTTGTATCAGATTTAGATAATATTTAGAAGAGACTTTAATTTTTTAGTTGATGCTGTAAAGAGTTAAATTTTAAGGACTATTATAATGAAATGAATGTGTTTTGTATGTGAGAAGGACATGAATTTGAAGGACCATGGGCAGAAAATGTACTGAGTCAGATAAAGGAAAGTTAGAAGGAATTTGGAAGAAATATGAGTAACGGTGACAAAGCTATGCCAGCATTCTCTTCCACTTCCACCTTGCTGAAAAGTAAAAGAATTAGAGACTCAGTTCAAAAGAAATTGTGTGAAACCAACATTGCAAATCAGGTGACAACATGTCATCTGATAGGAGGTTGGGGGGAAAGTTTGAAAGAGCAACTTGAGAACTTTGAAACTCAACAATCATGAGCCAGGTGATCTCAAGAACAGCCTAGAGAAAGGAAAGAAGAAAGCAAGTAAGAGGGCTAGTGTATACATAGGGGTTCCACACAGATGAAAAGGACACAGATTTGCAATTGTGCCGCTTTATTGTTTGTGCAAATTTAGAAAAAAATTCCTCCACGCCCCAACTTTCTCTTTGATAATGTAAGAATAGCAATGCCCAGTGTTTTTGTGAACATAGTATGATAAATATTTCATTTCCTTTCTCTTCCATGTAAGGTAAAAGCCATAGCTTTGAGTTCATTAGTATTCACTCCAAAATGGAATTTAATATACAGACTACGTTAGTTTTCCGTAATTACCTGTGATTGACTTTCATTGAGAAAGTATACTTACCAGATGCTAAAAAAGTAAGTAGATTATTTTGCAGCCTTGTGGGATCTGGTATGAGTGGTGGCAATAATAACCTATGCCTGTTTCTCTCAAAGCATATTGACGGCATTTTAAAATGCCAGGGCTGTATTGTAACACCTCAATTGAATATTACAACAGGTTAGGATTTCATTGAAAACTTATCCTGAGCACATGCATTATCTATTCTGGAAACAAAGAAAACTGTGATGCTGCATTCCATATCACAGTTGTTGATATACAGCTTCTTACACAAAGTGCTCTAGTTGGAAGCCAATTGAGGTTAAGAATGTAGGACACTCAATGTAATCTGTAGAAAAGAAGCTTTTACAATACAGGCAGAGTAGCTGATCTTAATACTAAGAAAAGATGAAAACAATAACGAAGGACAAAGTGAGAAGGTAGAATCAAATACACCTTCTCTACTCCAACAGAGAAAGCACCTACCATAAAATACTTCCATGTCTGGTACTTTAAACTTAATAAGATATTTTTTCCTACTTTACAAAATATTTCTTATAACTTGCATAGAAAAACTCTTCAACAAATAAGAATGATCTCAAAATGAAATAAGTTGTTTAAGAGGGAATATAGCAGCAAACAAACTATTAAACTAGCTTTTAAGCCTGTATTTTGTGGTGATAATCATATTAAAATACCAAGGACTTGATGGAGAATTAATGTTGAAGTGTTTTTAAAAGTAAGCCCCATTCCTGGCTATACATTTCATTTCTATAGCTCTGAGTTTCTTAGACATCCCACAACTTATAACACAGATGAGTCTAATGTAAAGTCAGTCTTGGACATCTCTGATTTAGTTGGATTCATCATTCTCAGTTTTCATAGAGGAGACATTTGGAAAAAAACAATTACATTGAATAAAGGATAGAAGTCTCAGGCTATTGTTCATGTACTTGGAAGTAAACTTTAGTATATAGGGCCAGCCTGTGGGAAACAAAGTAGGCAACAAGACAAATTAAAATCATGTGATTGGAAAATAGGAGGAAGTCTGAAGTCAAATTTGCTCCCTTTAGAATTTTACCTGCAATGTGTTGTAAGACAAACAACAAAACAATAAGAGAACTCAAGCTATTTAGGCTAAAATATACAAATACCACTTACATTAACACTTGAATCATTTCACGGTTTATGTCCTAATATTTCCACCTCCATTCATCCTTCCCATACCTATGGCTACTGCCATAGTTCAGGCCTGTAATACATTTTACCTGTGCTGCTGAAGTATTCAAACTGATTCCCATTTTTCCATTCTATCTCCATTCTGTTCTCCACAGTGAATCCAAAATGACTATTCGCAAACATCCAATCTGCCATCTTGAGATTGCTAAGCCTATCATACAGCTATGTGTTCTGACCTCTGCTGATCTCTTGTCATAGCCACTTGCACACTCTGCACTTACTAAATATGTACAGTTTTCAGAACACACCTGATATAGATTATGTTTTTAATCTCAATACTTCCACGTTCATGCTACTTTCTCTTTCGGGCCTTTCACTACCATCTGTATCTTCCCTACCTATGGTCTAGTGTACCTTTATTTTTATGAATGGAAACAGCTATAAGATATCCAGAGAATTGAGAAGTGTCTTGTTGTAATAAAGCCAGTCACTGAGTTCTATTTCTTCAAGGAAAAGCACACTTCAGAGATGCTCTTTTTGAGTCATTATGGTATCAAGTTGGTATTGTTGTTGCATGAATCAATGAAGAATAGTCTGATAATGGAAACACTCAATGGGGATATTTGCATAAATGCTCTGTTTTGTTGTATTGATGTGAAAAATTCTGATCCTCTTTCATCAAGGCTATTTTTGTACAGAGCATTGTGAATCGCACACGCACACACACACACACACACACAAATCCATTTCCGTCTACATTCAAATTTTACTGCATCTCAAGAGCCTAGGATATTTTAGTGTGAGAAAACAGATGTAGCAAACAGCTGTAGAAAACCAGAGTTAGTAGTTGTTGAAATTACAAAATGATCAGAATATGTTCCCTTTATCGACTTAACTTACCCTCTGCAATACTATTTCTAGGTTAAAACAGAATTTAAAGATCTGAATATTTTGACACAATAGAAGGTTAATCTTTGAGGAAATAAAATTTAAAAACCTGCTCAATGTCTTCCTGATGTCATAGAAATGCAGAATAAAGGAAGCAACATATTTGTAGGGACGCTTAGAAGCTATATGATATTTTAACAAGCAATTTAATTTCTCTGAATTTTCTACATCTGTATATAATAAAATTTACTTCACCAAGTTAGCTAGAAAGTCAATGAGAGACCTCATAGGAAAGCATTTTGTACACTGTAAAACTGAAGAGATTGCACACTAATCATTAAGAGATTATGTTAATGAAAAGTTCATAATTATCACACATCATACAATAATTTTATAATTAATATGATCAATTATTATTCTAGGTTGTGAATCTTGCATTTTCAATCATGAAGAATCCATTACAATGATATCAAAAATTATTATGGATAAACTCCTGATATATCATTGATGAAGAAAAGGCATAATGGCAGACAGTATAGGATGATACAAACATAATTGTAGTTTTAGCATTGCTGAGTTTGCCGTTGATATTGGAATACATCCTTAAATGAATGTGGTTGTGTTACACATCATTTAAATGCTCAATTCTCAATTTATGATTGTTTTTGTTAATGGCTTATTACTTGTTATTTATTTTACATTTATTTAGAAGATGTTAGACCCAATGCAAATTGGAGTAATTTTCTTTTTTTTTTCCTTTTTTATTTATTTTTTAATTGTACTTTAGGTTCTGGGGTACATGTGCAGATCATGCAGGGTTGTTGCTGAGGTACATACATGGCAAGGTAGTTTGCTGCCTCCATCCCCCCATTATCTATATCTGGCGTTTCTCCTCAAGTTATCCCTGCCACCCCTCCCACCCCCCACTGTCCCCTAGCTCCCCCCAAACTGACCCCAGTGTGTGATGCTCCCCTCCCTGTGTCCATGTGTTTTCATTGCTCAAAACTGCCTATGAGTGAGAACACGCAGTGTTTGATTTTCCATGCTTGTGTTGGTTTGTTAAGAATGACGATTTTCAGATTCATCCATGTCTCTACAAAGAACATGAACTTATCATTTTTTATGGCTGCGTAGTATTCCATGGTGTATAAGGGCCACATTTTCCTTGTCCAGTCTATCATTAAGGGGAATTTGGGTTGGTTCCAGGTCTTTGCTATTGTAAACAGTGCTGCGATGAACATTCATTTGCATGTGTCTTTATAATAGAATGATTTATAATTTTTAGGGTATATACCTAGTAATGGGATTTCTAGGTCAAATGGAATTTCTATTTCTAGATCCTTGAGGAATCACCACACTGTCTTCCAAAATGGTTGAACTAATTTACACTCCCACCAACAGTGTAAAAGTGTTCCTATTTCTCTACATCCTCTCCAGCATGTGTTGTCTCCAGATTTTTTAAAGATCACCATTCTAATCAGTGTGAGATGATATCTCAATGTGGTTTTGATTTGCATTTCTCTGATGACCAGTAATGATGAGCATTTTTTCATATGTTTGTTGTCCTCCTATATGTCTTCTTTGGAAAAATGTCTGTTCATATCCTTTGCCCACTTTTGAATGGGTTTGTTTGTTTTTTTCTTGTAAATCTGTTTTAGTTCTTTGTAGATTCTAGATATTATCCCTTTGTCAGATGGGTAGTTTGCAAAAATTTTTCCCATTCTGTTGGTTGCTGGTTCATTCTAATGATTGTTTCTTTTACTATACAGAAGCTCTGGAGTTTAATTAGGTCCCATTTGTCTATTTTGGCTTTTGTTGCTATTGTCTTTGGTGTTTTAATCATGAAGGTCTTGCCTATGCCTATGTCCTGAATGGTTTTGCCTAGATTTTCTTCTAGAGTTTTGAGGGTGTTAGGTCTTATGTTTAAGTCTTTAATCCATTTGGAGTTAATTTTAGTGTAAGGTGTCAGGAAGGGGTCCAGTTTCTGCTTTCTGCACATGGCTAGCCAGTTCTCCCAACACCATTTATTCAACAGGGAATCTGTTCCCCATTGCATGTTTTTGTCAGGTTTGTCAAAGATCGGATGGTTGTAGATGTGTTGTGTTGTCTCTGAGGCCTCTGTTCTGTTCCATTGGTCTATATCTCTGTTATGGTACCAGTACCATGCTGTTTAGATTACTGTAGCCTTGGAGTATAGTTTGAAGTCAGGCAGTGTGATGCCTCCTCCTGCTTTGTTCTTTTTGCTTAGAATTGACTTGGCTACGTGGGCTCTCTTTTGGTTCTATATGAAGTTGAAGGTGGTTTTTTTCCAGTTCTGTGAAGAAGGTCATTGGTAGCTTGATGGGGATAGCATTGAATCTATAAATTACTTTGGTCAGTATGGTCATTTTCACAATACTGATTCTTCCTAACCATCAGCATGGAATGTTTCTCCACCTGTTTCTGTCCTCTCTTATTTCCTTGAGCAGTGGTTTGTAGTTCTCCTTGAAGAGGTCCTTTACGTTCTTTGTTAGTTGTATTCTTAGGTATTTTTTTCTCTTTGTAGCAATTGTGAATGGCAGTTTGTTCTTGATTTGGCTCTCTTTAAGTCTGTTATTGGTGTATAGGAATGCTTGTGATTTTTGCACATTGATTTTATATCCTGAGACTTTGCTGAAGTTGCTTATCAGTTTCAGGAGATTTTGGACTGAGACAATAGGGTCTTCTAAATATACAATCATGTCATCTGCAAATAGAGACAATTTGACTTCCTCCTTTTCTAATTGAATACCCCTTATTTCTTTTTCTTGCCTGATTGCTCTGGCTAGAACTTGCAATACTATATTGAATAGGAGTGGTGAGAGGGGGCATCCTTGTCTAGTGCCAGACTTCAAAGGAAATACTTTCGGTTTTTGCCCATTCAGTATGATATTGGTAGAATTTGGCTGTAAACCTGTCTGGACTTGGACTTCTTTTGGTTGGTAAGCTCTTAATTTCTGCCTCAACTTCAGCCCTTGTTATTGGTCTGTTTAGGGTTTCAACTTCTTTCTGATTTAGCCTTGGGAGACTGCAAGTGTCCAGGAATTTATCCATTTCTTCCATATTTACTGGTTTGTGTGCATAGAGTTGTTTGTAGTAATCTCTGATGATAGTTTGTATTTCTGTGGAATTAGTGGTGATATCTCCTTTATCATTTTTTATTGCATCTATTTGATTCTTCTCTCTCTTCATTTTTAGTTATCTGGCTAGTGGTCTATTTTGTTGATCTTTCATAAAACAAGCTCCTCGATTTATTGATTATTTGAAAGATTTTTTGTGTCCTTTTCTCCTTCAGTTCTGCTCTGATCTTAATTTCTTGCTAGCTTTTGAGTATTTTTTATCATCCTCCTCTAGCTGTTTGACTTTTGATGATAGGGTGTCGATTTGAGATCTTTCCTTGTTGCTCATGTGGGCATTTATTGCTATAAATTTCCCTCTAGATATGCTTTAAATGTGTCCCAGATATTGTAGGACATTGTGTATTCATTCTCATTGGTTTCAAAGAACATCTTTATTTCTGCCTTCATTTCCTTGTTTATCCAGTTGACATTCAGGAGCCATTTATTTGGTTTTCATGAAGTTGTGTGGTTTTGAGTTAGTTTCTTAATCCTGAGTTCTAATTTGATTGCACTGTGGTCTGAGAGACTGTTTGTTATATGATTTCCATTCTTTTGCATTTGCTGAGCAGTGATTTACTTCCAATTATGTGGTTGATTTTAGAGTAAGTGAGATGTGGTGCTAAGAAGAATGTGTATTCTGTGGATTTGGGGTGGAGAGTTCTGTAGATGTCTATTAGGTTCGCTTGGTCCAGATTGGTGATCAAGTCCTGGATATCCTTGTTGATTTTCTGTCTCATTGATCCAGTATTGACATTGGAGTGTTAAGTCTCCCACTATTATTGTGTGGGAGTCTAAGTCGCTTTGTAGGTCATTAAGAACCTGCTTTATGGATCTGGGCACTCCTGTATTGGTTTTACATATATTTAGGAGAGTTAGCTCTTCTTGTTGCATTGATCCTTTGTCTCTTTTGATCTTTGTTGGTTTTAAGTCTATTTTATCAGAGACTAGGATTGCAACCCCTGTTTTGTTTTTTTTTGCTCTCCATTTGCTTGTTACAGCTTCTTTCATCCCTTTATTTTGAGTCTGTGTGTGTCTTTGCACATGAGATGGGTCCCCTGATTACAGCACACCAATGGTTCTTGACTTTTTATCAGTTTGCCAGTCTGTGTCTTTTGATTGGGGAATTTAGACCATTTACATTGAATGTTAATATTGTCATGTGTGAATTTGTTCATTCCATTTTGTTATGGTTGGATGTTTTGCCCTTTGGTTGGTATAGTGTCTTCATTACATCATTAGCCTTTACCATTTGGTTCTTTTTGGCAGTGGCTGGTACTGGTTATTCCTTTCCGTGTTTAGTGCTTCCTTGAGGCACTCATGTAAGGCAGATCTGGTGGTGATGAAATCATTCAGCAGTTGCTTGTTTGTAAAGGCTTTTATTTCTCCTTCAGTTATGAAGCTTAGTTTTGCTGGATATGAAATTCTGGGTTGAAAGTTTTTTCTTTAAGGATGTTGAATATTGGCCCCCACTCTCTTCTGGCTTGTAGGGTTTCTGCCAAGAGATCCACTGTGAGTCTGATGGGCTTCTCTTTGTGGGTGACCTGACCTTTCTCTCTGGCTGCTCTTAGCATTTTTTTCTTCATTTCAGCCCTGGTGAGTCTGACAATTATGTGCCTTGGGTTTGCTCTTCTTGAGGAGTATCTTTGTGGTGGTCTCTATATATTCTGTATTTGAATTTTGACCTGCCTTATTAGGTTGGGGAAGTTTTCCTAAATAATATCCCGAGGAGTGTTTTCCAGCTTGGTTTTATTCTCCCCGTCATCTTCCAGTACACCAATCAAGTGTAGATTAGGTCTTTTCACATAATCTAATATTACTTCGAGGCTTTGTTCACTTCTCTTCACTCTTTTTTTCTCTTTTCTTGCCTTCTCATTTTATTTCATGGAGTTGATCTGCAATCTCTGATACCCTTTCTTCTGTTTGATTGATTCAGCTAATGAAACCTGTATATACTTCGTGGAGTTCTTGTGCTGTGTTTTTTACCTCCATCAATTCGTTTATGTTCTTTTCTAAACTTGTTATTCTGGTTAGCATTTTGTCTAATCTTTTTTCAAGGTTTTTAGTTAGTTTGCATTGGGTTAGAACACATTCGTTTGGCTCAGAGAAGTTTGTTATTATCCACCTTCTGAAGGCTGCTTCTGTCAATTCATCAAGTTGTTCTCCATCCTGTTTTGTTCACCTGCTGGTGAGGAGTTGTGCTCCCTTGGTGGGGGTGAGGCATTCTGGTCTTTGATGGTTTCATCCTTTCTGTGCTGGTTTTTTCCCATCTTCTTGGATTTATCCAGCTTTGATTTCTGGTAGCTGCTTGGGGAAGCAGCCTTTACTTTTTCAGCCCAGAGGCACTGCTGGGCTGCCACGGATTCAGTGAAGCTGCAGTGTAGATTTCCTGCATCTTTTGTTTGCTCAGGAAGATTAGGCCCACCTCTGCAATGGTGACTGCCCTTCCCCCTCAGCTTGATTGTTCCTGGTTGCATTCTAACTAATGTGTTGGCTGTGATACTCTCAAGAGAGAGGGCTTCACCCTGCTGGGCTTTGTGGGGTAGGGATCCTCCCAGCTGTATTGCCTAATTTCCTGCTTTCATTTCCCTTTCTTTCTGGGGGAGTGGGTAGCTCTATCCCACAGGCATTCTCAGCATCAGCCGGAGCTTCCACCTAGATCTGTGCTGACAACCCGGGCACCACCGGAGTTGCTGCTCAGCTCTGTTCAGGTAGTTCATCAGGGCTTTTCAGCCCAGTGAAGATCTCCTGTTCTGTGGGTTGTATAAGGCTTGGGTGAAGTGCAGTAAATGACCCAGAGGGGGAGAGCCCTCAATCCTCTGATCAGTTGCATGCGCCTCCTGGGTGAGGCAGTGCCCTGCCCTGCCTCAACTTGCCCTCTTTTATTTATACCCAGTGTCCAGCCAGACCCACAAAATGAATGTGGTACCTTGTCTGAAACTGTGGAGACCACTCAGCTTCTGGGTGTGTCTCACTGAGAACTGCATTCCGGAGCTGCCTCTATTCAGCCATCCTGGAACTGCCCGCCTTTTTTATTCTCAAGTAATTTTCTTAATTGAGTTCAAAATGGGTCATCAAGCAGCGGAGACAACTCACGCAACACCAGCAACACTGGCGCAGCAACTGCTAATGAACGTACAGTGAAGTGGAGGGTCAAGAAGTTTTGCAAAGGAGACAAGAGCCTTGAAGATAAAGTGTGTAGTGGCCAGCCATTGGAAGTTGACATTGACCAATTGAGAGCAATTATTGAAGCTGATCTTCTTACAGCTTCATGAGAAGTTGTCAAAGAACTCAATATCAATCATTCTATTGTTGTTCAGCATTTGAAGCAGATTGGAAAGTTGAAAAATCTTGATAAGTGGGTGCCTCATGAACGGAGCAAAAATTTTTAAAAATTGTTGTTTTGAACTGTTGTTTCTCTTATTCTATATATGCAACAACAATGAACTATTTCCGGATTGAATTGTGATGAGCAACAAAAAAGTGGATTTTATATGACAACCTGCAAAAACCAGCTCAGTGGTTTGATAGAAAAGAAGCTCCAAAGCACTTCCCAAAGATAAATTTATGCCAACAAAAGGTCATGATCAGTTTGGTGGTCTGCTGCCAGTCTGCTCCACTATAGCTTTCTGAATCCTAGCAAAATGATAATGTCTGAGAAATATGCTCAGCAAATCTATGAGATGTGCCAAAAACTGCAAAAACTGCAGTCAACCAAAAGAGCACAGTTCTTCCTATGACAGTGCCTGACCACGTCATATAACAATGCTTCAAAAGTTGAATAAATTTGGCTAAAAACTTTGCCTCATCTGCCATATTGACTTCTCATCAATCAGCTACCACTACTTCAGGCATCTGGACAACTTTTTGCAGGGAAATCTTTTCCACAATGAGCAGGATGCAGAAAATGCTTTCCAAGAGTTTGTTGAATCCCAAAACATGGATTTTTATGCTGCGGGAGTAAGCAAACTTATTTCTTGTTGGCAAAAATATGTTGATTGTGATGGTTCCCATTTTGATTAATATAGATGTGTTTAAGCTTGTGATTTAAAATTCACAATCAAAAACCATAATTACTTCTGTACCAATCTATTATTATAAATTTAACAATATTAAATTACAAAGCCTTTTAATTCAAAATAACATGCATACATATTTTGGGTAAACAGTGAAACAGTACATATATATAATATATACACATATGTGTGAGTGTGTGTGTGTGTGTGTGTAAACCTGATGCTTGATGGATGGATGGAATAGATCTGTGAGCAGCAAAGCCGAAGTTACTCAGGAATTTTTCAGTTAGAATTCAGCAACAGCAGTTCTAGATGAATGCCATGTATACATGAGTAGAATCCAAAAATCTATCAGCCTAACTCCAATTTTTAATAACTTCCTCAGTGTCCTCCCAAGACTTAGTAATAGGGCCAGTATTGTTTGAATCCTATCATTTTTTTCCTTGATTATTTCTTTGAAATTTCTCATCTGTTCACAGATAAAATAATGTTTGAAGATTCCAGATTCCTCAATACAACTAAATTATTTATTTTTGTTAGCAAGGCAAAGTTCTGACAAAATACTTGATGCCTTATTTGAAGTGTTAGGAAATGACTAGAATTAGATCAATGGTTTTTTTTTTTTTAAGCAAAACCTGCTATAAATATAGATTAGACTTGCAACCTGATTCCATTAACTTATCAAAGGGGCAGCAAAGGCAGCAATTTCAAGACATTTTTCTTCAAAACTCTTGTCTCACTCCAAAATTTCTCAGAATAATTTTGGTATTTATATGGAAATTTCAGAAGAAACCTCAAAAGAAAGTATGTGACTAATTCTATATGCCTGCATTTTGTTACCTAAATTCTGGAGAGAGACACGTAATGTCAGACAACGACATCTCTACCCTTCTAGCCACCCAGATAGAAAACCTCAGTCATTTCAATACATTCTTCTCTTTCTGCTTTTCAACCACTTGACATCTATATGTATGTTTATGGATGCTACCCCTAAAATAATAGCCAAAGTTTTCCCACACTGAATTTGTAAACTAATCTGAGAATAACTGAAATCTTTATAAAGTCTTCCAATCCATGAAGATGATTTCTTTATATATTTGAGTTCTTTTAAATATCATTCATAAAATTTGTTGTTTTTAGTTTTATAGGTTTATTCCATGATACTTGGTGTTTTATTTTTCACATTTTTGTGATACTACTATATAGAAAAGCAATTAACTTTTTTATATCAGTTAAATTCATCCATGATGTTTTTTATGTCTTCCATATTCTTACTGGTTATTTTTTTATTTGTTTTATCAACTATCCAGGAATATGTGTTAAAGATGTCCACTTCAGCTGAGAATTTCTTGAGTTTTTCTCTTAGTTTTGCCATTTTTTTAACCCTATGCATTTTGAAGTTGTATTATTTCCTAAATACAAATGTAGAATTGTGATATCATTCTTTTGGAGCAAACTATGATCCTTACTGGCATGACTTACTTGATATCTAGAGATGTTGATTGCTTCAGTTTCTACTATGATCTTAGTAAAAATACACCAACTTTTAAAAATGTGTTACGTCTTGTATTTCTTTCATTTTACTTTGTAGTTATATATGCTTCTTTTCTCCTTTTTCACCATAGTCTTTGATTCATCAACTAGCTGTTTTACCCTACCATTTTTTTATCTTTAACATTTTATATAGAACTTCTCTTTTTAGTTATTCAAAAGATACATCTTTCAATTAGTCTAGTCTTAAAAGTAAAGTTGACTTTTCGTTTACCAACGTCAAAGTCTTCAAAAACTTCTATTTAACTTCTTCCACCTTTGATGTTATTAAATGCATTCCACATGCATTTAAACCTCATAAAGGATTGTTACTGTTTTTAAGCAAACATTTACTTATATTTACCCACATGCATAGTTTTCTTACTGCTCCCTATGCATTCTTACATTTTCTACTTTTATGTCTGTCTTCATTTCCTTCTGCTTATTACTATTTCTTTTTATTCCTATATTCTAGCAAAAGGTTTTCTTAGTATTTGTTGTCTAAAGTGTCTTTTTTATGATGTTCAGAAACAAATTACTCAATATTTGGCTACATTTTTGGGATAAAATTCTGTTTGTATTGGATTCACCATGCTCCCACATTGTAGCATTCTAGGTATCCAATTGAAAATCAGTAATTGTTTTTGATTTCTTTTGTAAATGAATGAAACATTGAATAACAATTTTTTAGACTTAACATTTTCACTAAATAAAAATTTCTGGTTTTATTTGTATGATTTCTATTCTTATATGAATAATAGCTTATCGAATTAAATGCCTATCATGACTATTTTATATTGTTGACCCAACTATTCCACAAATATGGTGGTATATGAGGGTATAAAATGTTATAGAAAAATTAATCTTGTTTTAAAATACTATTGGAACTGCTCAGATGTGTAGCTATATTGGCTTGCCGAGGTTATAGTCCCCAGTGCTATGAGTGACTTTATTTGATGGTATCTAGAGAGAGGAATGGCTGATGGCAAAACCCTAGTCTCTCAGTCCTGGTGAGTTCAAGTAGGTAAGAGAGACTAATCTCTAAAGTAGATGAACTGAAGCACAATAAACCAAATATTAATAATATCAGTTTGCTTTCCTTTCATCGGTTTCATCTTTAAACTCATGGAGAAGAATTAGCAAAAAGTGGCAATACTGTCAGACATTAACTATCAACCTTGAGGACTTGAAGGTAGGGAACAACAGAGGGAAATGATTGCGTAAATACTTGTCAATCATGTTCAACCTTTACCTTTCTCATTAACTTTCAACTCCACCTTCCAAATCAACCACATAGATGCCAATCAACTTGACTGTTGGTGTCAATAGATGAAATTATAGGCTAGAATAATAATCAAAAGGCAGTGCAAGGGAAAGGTTAGAGGAAAAGAATTTTCCTTTAACATTTTCTCTCATTGATTCCCTGACGCGGCTCTAATCACTCAACTATCCATGGATCTATCAGTCTCCACTGGATTTTTCACATTTGTATTTTGGGGAGTAAGTTGAATTCCTAAATATTTTGATTTTATAGTTTCTAAAGGGGTGTTAAGAAATGTTGTCAACAATGTGTAATACATCACTATATTACCTGAATTATTTCAACAACAGAGTGACTCTTCTAATTTCCGAAGTAATGGCCATTTATAGAGCAAGAAGTAAAATTAATAAAAATTTAAAAAGCAGATGGCTTGACACATCTTCTCCTTTCCCGGTATTCCACTTCTTTTAACTGTAGTAAAGCCTTATTTGCTTAGGGAGTAGGAGATCAGCCTTAAAGATCCCAAATACCTATTGGGTCAAGGTGATTTAAGGGGCAGATGACAGCCAAGGTAAACAATTCAATACGCCTCAAGCATATTTTTTTATTTGAAGTATTAGCCTGATTTCTCTCCAATGTACTGTTCCATAATCTGATTCTGATTACTGGTTAATGAGAGAATATTGAGGTTTGGCTTTTATTTCTCAATCTTGCTCCTGACTGTCCAATCCACTATTGTAAGGCATGCCATTTCATGTTCTTGACATTTTATTCTCTTCTATCTGCCAAATGAGTGGCACTTCTCTAGTCCCCAAGAATGATTCATTCATCCTAGTGTGTTGACTCTCATGGTATTATTTACTATCTGCTGTGGAAAGCACATGAAGTTCTTGGCAAAGCTGGACATGCAGGAGTCCTATCAGTAGTGTATATTATCAGCAGGTTGAAAGAGGGAGACTTGACAACTATGCCCAAGACATACCCTGCTTCTCACTCCTTCTCTGGAAATGTCTTTGTTAAGACCCTGATTTTGGATTCTTATGACAGTGTTTCCTTCTGTGCAGACAGTTGTTAACTTAGTGTCCTTGCAGGAGGAATAATTAGTGGAGCTATCTATTCCATCATCTTGTTATGCCACTCTGACCGGAGGACAATTTAGGATCTCTAAAATTTCACTAGAAATGTATTCCTTCTGATTCTCCTACTGTATGTTTTTTGATTGAGGTTTGCAAATACTGTCTTATAACCCATTATTTTGAACTGATGAGAACTCAACACTAATTGCATAAACAAACAAGCAAAAATAAATCTAATAAACAGTCTATACTTTAACTTTGTCCCTCTACATTTTAACTTTTTCTTTCTAATTATATCTCTTTGTATTGTTTATCTCTTGTAGTTATTTTTGATGGGTTCATCATTTAAGCTTTCCACTTAAGTTTAGTTTACACACTACAATAACGTTGTTACTATAGCCTTGAGTTTTTTGGGTACTTAGTATTACCAGTGAGTTTCGCACCTTCAGATTATTTTTTATTACTCATTAACCTCCTTTTCTTTCTGATTGCAAAACTCCTTTTAGCATTTATTATAGGACAGGTGTGGCATTAATGAAATCCCTCAGTTTTTGTTTGTCTGGGAATGTCTTTCTTTCTCCTCCATATTTGAAAGTTACTGTTCCAGATATATTATGCTAGAATAAAAATATTTTTTCTTTAGCACTTTAAATATGTCATTCCACTCTCTCGGCTGGTAGAATTTAAACTGAAAAGCCTGCTGCCATATATATTGGAACTTCATTGTATGTTATTTATTTCTTTTTCCTTGCTGTTTTTAGAATTTTTTCTTTACCCTTTACATTTGGAAACTTTATTATTAAATGCCTTGAGGTAGTTGAGATAATACTGAGTGTCAACTTGATTGGTTTGAAGGATGCAAAGTATTCATTCTGAATGAATAGGTCTGTGAGGGTGTGGCCAAAGGAGATTAACATTTGAGTCGGTGGGCTGGGAAAAGCAGAGCCATCCTCAATCTGGGTGGGTACCATCAAATAAGCTGCCAGTAAATATAAAACAAACAGAAAAGTATGAAAAGGTTAGACTGCTTTAGTCTCCCAGCCTACATCTTCTCTTGTGCTTCCTGCCCTCAAATGTTAAAATTCAAGTTCTTCAGTTTTGGGACTCTAATTGGCTTCCTTGCTCCTCAGCTTGAAGACAGCCTATTGTGGGGCCTTGTTATTGTGTGAGTTAATACTACTTAATAAACTTATATATGTAATTTATACACACACACACACATGCATATACATATGATAAATCTGACTAAAATTCAGGGACCTTCTACCTCAGTAAAATTTCTAGAGGGTCCAGTGGTATGGGGCCTGTCAAGATATTTCTTCAAAGGTGAAGGATAAGTTACTGCATTTGGCCCCTCCTACAACCAAGAAAAAGAAACAATGCCTAGTGGGTCTTTTGGATTTTGGAGGCGACACATTCCACATTTGGGTGTGTTACTCTGGCCCATTTATGCAGTAACCCCAAAAGCTGCCAGTTTTGAGTGGGCCCAGAACAGGAGGCTCTGCAATAGATCCAGGTGCTGTGCAAGCTGCTCTGTCACTTGCGCCATATGACCCAGCAGATCCAATGATTCTTGAGGTGCCAGTGGCAGATAGGGATGCTGTTTGGAGCCTTTGGCAGGCCCCCATAGGTGAATTACAGAAGAGGCCTTTAGGATTTTGGAGCAAGGCCCTCCTATCTTCTGCAGATAACTACTCTCCTTTTGAGAGACCGCCCTTGGCCTGTTACTGGGCTTTGGTGAGAAGTGGATGTTGGACTATGGGTCATCAAGTCACCTTGCATCCTGAACTGCCTATCATGAACTGGGTGCTTTCTGACCCATCTAGACATAAATGGGTCATGCACAGCATCACTCCGTCATCAAATGGAAGTGGTAATGTATGTGATTGGGCTTGAGTAGGTCCTGAAGGCACAAGTAAGTTACATGGGGAAGTGGCCCGAATGCCAAAGGTCTCTACTTCTGCCACCTTGTCTTCTCTTCACCAGCCTGCAAATATGGCCTTATGGCAAGTTCCCTATGATCAGTTGACAGAGCAAGAGAAGACTAGGGCCTGGTTCACAGATGGTTCTGCATGATGTGCAGCACCACAGGAAAGTGGACAGCTGCAGCAATACAGCCCCTTTCTAGGATATCCCTGAAGGACAGTGATGAATGCAAACATTTTCAGCAGACAGAACTTTGAGCAGTGAACCTGGTTGTGCACTTTGCTTGGAAGGAGAAGTGGCCAGATGTGCAATTATATACTGACTCATGGGCTGTAGCCGATAGTTTGGCTGGATGGTCAGGGACTTGGAAGAAGCATAATTGGAAAACTGGTGACAAATTTGGGAAAGAGCTATGTGGATGAACCCTTTGGAGTGGTCAAAAACTGTGAAGATACTCTTTTCCCATGTGAGTGCTCACCAATGGGTGACATCAGTGGAGGAGAATTTTAATAGCCAAATAGTTAGAATGACCTGTTCTGTGGACACCACTTAGCCTCTTTCTCCAGCCACCCGTCATTGCCCAATAGACCCATGAACAAAGAGGCCATGGTGGCAGGAATGGAAGTTACGCATGTACTTTCACTCACCAAGGTTGACTTGGCTATAGCCACTTCTGAGAGCCCAATTTGCCAATAGCAGATACCAACACTGAGCCCTCGATATGGCATCATTCCTTTGGGTGATCAGCCACCTACCTGGTAGCAAGTGGATTATATTGGACCACTTCCCTCATGGGAAGGTCAGAGGATTGTCCTCACTGGAATAGACACTCTGGATATAGGTTTGCCTGTCCTGCATGCAATGCTTCTGCCAAGACTACTATCTGCGGACTCATAGAATGCCTTATCCACCATCATGGTATTCCACACAGCATTGTCTCTGAAAAAGGCTCTCACTTTATGGCTAAAGAAGTGTGGCAGTGGGCTCACGCTCATGGAATTCACTGGTCTGACCCTGTTACCCATCATCCTGAAGTAGCTGGATTGATGGAACAATGGAATGGCCTTTTGAAGTCACAATTACAATGCTAACTAAGGGACAGTACTTAGCAGGGCTGGGGCACAGTTCTGCACAAGGCCATGTGTGCTCTGAATCAGAATCAAATATATGTCACTGTTTCTCCCATGGCCAGGATTTATGAGTCCAGGAATCAAGGGTTGGAAGTAGCACCACCCACCATCACTCCTAGTGACCCACTAGCAAAATTTTTGCTTCCTGTTCCCATGACATTACGTTCTACTGACCTAGAGGTCCAGTAGAAGGGAAGGGAGGTTCCAGAGGAAAGAACACTGCCACCGAGATATACAGCAACAATTTCATTAAACTGGAAGTTAAGATTGCCATCTGGACACTTCGGGCTCCTCCTACCTTGATGCTTGTGGATGTTCTTCAGTGTCTGGGCATTGAAGAGTTAGGTATTTAATGTGCCTTTGCAGTCTGGTCTTGTTTGTACTCATCCTTCTTGGGAAGGCTTTCCAAGTATTTAAAGGGACTTGAATGTTGTGATCTTAGCTATCTCTGTATTAAGGGACACCCAAAGATCAGTAGTGCTGTGATTTTTGCAGACTTATGTAGGAAAGACTTTCATAGTCTTGAATAAGATCCAAAAGAATTACCTGGATTACCAGGCAGACACTCTTGTTCTTTTATCTTACTTTCTCCCAAACAAATGGATATTCTCTTTCTGTACTGAGCCACCTAGAGCTAAGGCTGCAAGGACACAAGCATCACTGTGGCCACCATCACTGGAACTGCACTGGGTCAGACCTGAAGCCAGCACAGGACTGTGTGTCACCAAAGTCCCAATGTGACTAATGCTTGTTTGCTCCAGGCTCTAGGACTCTACGGTCAGCAGGTTGTGAGGCCAGCCAGTATTGTGTCTTTCCTTTCAGGGAAGTGAGTTCCCCTAGGCTTTGGGTGGGTCCAGAGATGCTGTCTGGAAACCAAAGGCTAGAGTAAAAAACTTTAGAAATCTACCTACTTCTCTATTATTACAACTAAACTGGTGCTCAAACCACAAGGTAAAGTTCTTCCCAGTCTCATCTCTCCTTTTCACAGGCAGAGGGGCTTTTCCCCATGGGCACCACCACCACTGACCCAAGGAGGGTACTGCCAGGCTACCACTAATGTTCACTTAAGGCCCAAGGTTCTTCAGTCAGCGTTTGGTAAATGCTGCCAAGCCCAGGACTCACCTTTCAGGGCAGTGGGCTCTGCTCTGGCCCAGGGTAGGTCCATAAATGCCATCCAAGAGCCAAGGCTTGCAACTGGGGACCCCAAAAGTTCACTTGGTGTTCTACCCCACTGTGGCCAACTTGGTTCCTGAAGCCAGCATGCCTTAAAGTCTCACCCAAGGCCCATGGCTTACTGCCTGGTTATTGCTGCTGGTTCTTCAGGGCCCAAGGGTTTTTTAGTCAGCAAGTAATTAATCCTGCCAGGACTGGGTTCTTCCCTTCAAAACAGGCAGTTTTATTCTTGCTCAGGGTATGCCTAGATACATCATTTTGGAGGTAGGGCAAAGAATAATGGCCACATGACTCTTCCCAGTGCCTATCCTACTGTGGCTGAGCTGGCATTCAAGATGCCTGACAAAGTGCTCTTTGCTTCTCCCTTTTGTCTTCTGAAAGCAGAAAGAAGTCACTCGTTGCTGTGAGCTGAGCTATCTGGCTTTGGGAGAGGGGTGGCACAAGCACTTCCATAGCTTCCCCAGCCGGCGTCCCACATCCACTGGCTTTGAGCTCAGCATAGCTTAGGACTTGCCTTGGAACTACAGTCCTTGTGGCCTAGATGACCTTTGAAATGTATTCAGGACTCCCGAGCACTTTAGCCTGTGGTGGTAAGGCTTGCCAAAATTCAGGTTACAACTGCTGGGATGGGCTAGTCCCCTCTGGCTAGTGCTGGTCTAAATGCTCCCTCTGTTGGTCGCCATTGGCTGAGTTTAGTCCTGTTTTGCTTCCCACTGTGACAGGGAAGCACTGAGTTCTATGCAGGATTTCACTGCTGCTGTCTTCCTTCCACAAGCACACAGATTATCCATGCCGTGCAGTGGCTGGTGGGAGAATGGAGGAGAGGGAGCATCAGTGATTCAAGACTGTCTTTCCTACCCTCTTCAGTGCTTCCTTCAGCAATATGATGTTAAAAGCAAGGTACTGTGATCGTTCCCCTGAGTTTTTATTCCTTTTGTGTAGAGAGTCGCTCAATTGGTGTTCTTATGGGAGGGACAGTTGGTGAAGGCTTCTATTCCACCATCTTGCCTCATTTAATTTTTTGACATATAGATAAACATTTTTCATTAAATTTGGGAAGTTTTGACCACTCTTGCTTCAAACATTCTTACTATAATTTCTCTTAGCTATCTTCTGGTATTTCTGTGTATGTTGTTATACTTGATGGCTCCCCAAAGATGTCTAAAGCTGTATTTATTTTTCTTTATTATTTTCCTTCTTGTTTCTCAGACTGGTAATCTCAATTGATCTATCTTCAGGTTTTCTGATTCTATCTTTTGTCATCCTTAATCCACTTTCAATCATCTCTAGTAAATTATTCTTTTAGTTATGGTAATGTTCAAGTTTAGAATATCTATTTGTTCTTTAAAAGAATTGTATCTCTTTATTGATATGCCTCATTTAGTGAGGCATAATTTCTGTACTTTTACTTTTTTAGACATTAATTTCTTTAGGTTTTTGAACATATTTATAATATTTACTTAAATTATTTATCTTGGATTTCTCAGGAGGCTTCTATTAATGGCTTTTCTATTTATAGCCAATACTTTCTTGAGTTTGTTTGTATGTCTTATAATTTTGTTTTTGTTGAAACTGAACACTTTAAATAATATAATGTGGCAAATTGGAAAATCCAATATCTTCCCCACCTCAGGTTTGTTTTTGTTGTTGTTTCTATTGCTCTTTATCATTTTTTTAAAGTTACTCTCCCAGGTCTTTCTCTAAAGTCTGTATTTTTTCTTTTGTATGGCCACTGAAGTTGGCTTTTTAGCTTACTGTCAATTAGCGATTACACATGGATTTTCTTAAACGTCTTAAACCAATAAATGTGTCAAGGAAGATCTTCGGTGCTCCAGTAGGCAGTTTAAAGCTCTGTGCTCGTGCAAAGCCTTTAAGCTAGCCAGGTGAGATTAAGGCCTTCTCAGCTCACTCTTCCTGGACAGGCAAACAGTCCTGCACATACTTGGAGTGTCCTAGTTTCCCTAGAATATTTAGAAGTTTTTCAAAGCCCTCAATAAACATTTCACTTCCCAGTTTATTTAAGTTTTTTGATCAGCCTCTTGTTAATTTTAACTAGTATTACTGCTTTAGGCATTTACCATGTTAAACAATAGCCATTGAGAATTATTAGCAGACATCCTAGGGTTTAGATTTTCCTCTCTATATGACTCTGAAGCCAAATCAAATAAAGGCAAGCTCTGTAAATGGTGCCTTTTCAGAAAGCTGACAGAGAGGTCAAAGAGTGGTAATTATCTCAGGTGTACCCTTTTGGGAGCTCCAAAGTTATTTTGCTCCATCAAGTGACTTTTAGGCTGCTTGTTTTCACAGCTCCAAGGCTGCTGATTTTCAAGGCTAAGGTGTTGGAAGAGAGAAAAATAGAACTAGGTAAGGTTAACATGCTACAACTGTCGTTGTTGTTTTAACTGTGTGTTTTGAATAAACGCACCTCAGATTGTTATAAGCCCTTTTTAATTTCTAGAATTCGGAAAAAGATGATATTGAGAGTTTATGCTACTCTTACTGCTTTTATGGAGAGCAGAGTTCCTTACTATACCATTCTGAAAGGGCTTTATTGAATGTTTGTTTCATAAGTTTTTAGAGTTCTTATATATTTTGAATATAAATCTTTTATCAAATATGTGATTTGCAAATATCTTTTCCCAGTCTGTATCTTTCCATTCTTTAACAGTGTCTTTTTATGAGAAATTATTAATTTCCATGAAGATTTGTCTATTAATTTTTCTTATATTAGCCTTGCTTTGGGTATTATATCTATAAATTTTGCCTAATTCAATGTCATATGGGTGTTATTTCATTTTCTCTAAAATATTTGAGTTTTACATTTATGTTTTCAGAACTGTTTTTGACATCGTACAAGGTATAGATCACTTTTTTATATTTTTAATATTAATATCAATTTGTTAATCATTTGTCAAAAGATGATGCTTTCTCTCACTGAATTACCTTTTCACGTTTATTGAAAGTCAATTGATGTAATGTGTAGGTCTGTTTCTGAACTCTATCTTGTCTCTTTTTTTTTTGAGATGGAGTTTCGCTCTTGTTACCCAGGCTGGAGTGCAATGGCGTGAACTTGGCTCACCGTAACCTCCTCCTCCTGGGTTCAGGCAATTCTGCTGCCTCAGCCTCCTGAGTAGCCGGGATTACAGGCGCGTGCTACCACGCCCAGCTAATTTTTTGTATTTTTAGTAGAGACGGGGTTTCACCATGTTGACCAGGATGGTCTCTATTTCTTGAACTCGTGATTCACCCGCCTTGGCCTCGCAAAGTGCTGGGATTACAGGCGTGAGCCCGGCCTCTATCTTGTCTGTGATTGATGTATTTGAGTGTCTTGATACTAATACTACACTATCTTTGTTGCGGCAGCTTTATAAATACTCTTGATATCAGGCACTGTAGGTCCTCCCTTTAAATAAATTTTTTAAAGTCGTTTTGCATTTTTAAGGTCATTTGCATTTCCATAAGAACTTTAAAATTAGCTTACAAAATTACTTTTAAAAATCCTTATAGATTTGATTTTAAGAAAGTTGAAACAACATATAAATTTGGGAGAAGAGACATTTTAACAACTGAGTCTTTTATAATTCCAAATATCAGTAATTTGTGGGGTTTTAAAAATCCTTGTTTTTCTGGCTAGAGGTCTTTCTCAAAGAACTAACCTTAGTTGTTTTTTTTTTTTTTATCAACTCTGTTTTTATCCTTCTGTTTATGGTTATTTGATGTTAGTTCTGTTTTTCTGTAATTTATTTTATTCTGATTATTTTGTATTTCATTTGCTTTTATTTTTCTAGTTCCTTTGTGGCCATAGCAAACAACAGAAATAATAATTATGGAATAAAATATACAACCTACATTTTTCCATGGCAACAAGTACCCTACACTATCTTATTTTAATTTTTAGAATATTTTATTTAAAAATAGAGATGGTGTAGGTTGCCCACACTGATCTTGAACTCCTGAATTCAAACAAACTTCCCACTTCAGCCTCCTGAAGTAATGTACTGGGATTACAGGTGTGGGCCATCATGGCCCAGTGACTTTCTAATATCGGTTTTATATTCAGAAATTTTGTTAAATTTTCTCATAAGCTTATTAGTTATTTTGAATGTGACACACACACAAATACATTATCTGTCAATAATTGGCAATTAATTTTTTTTAGTATTTCTGAACAAAGAGCACCTATACTGGATTGCTGAATCAGAAGAGGTAGCTGACATCTTTGGCTTGTTTAAAAAAAAAAAGATTTTGATATTTTATCACTTGTTTCATGAGTTTATTTTTTGTAGGCACATTACACCAATTTAAAAATTTTCACTTCAGTACACAGTTTACTATAAAATTGTTTTGAAATTTAAAAAATCATGGTTGATTTTAAATTTCATTAAATATTTTTATGCACCTAGTGAGCGTAATATATTATTTTCCTCCTTTACACTGCTAATAGTGAATTACCACAATCAAATACTAAGTTCTAACAATCAGTAGTACATTAGGAAAATTATAGTTCAAAATAATTTATTGTTTATTTCTAAATAACTAGAACAGAAGAATCACAATGTTCTAACACAAAGAAAGTTTAAATGTTTGAAATGATGGATATCTCCATTACTTTGATCATTACATATTGTATACATGTATTAAAATATCACATGTAACCAAAATATATGTACAAACTACTCTATTTCAATAAAAAAGGAAAAAACTTAAAGCAACCAGAAAATAATAATGAGGGAAAATTGGGGTAGTGGGGAGGGTACTGTAGGAGTCCAAGAGTGTACGTGCTATTGCTCTGTTGGAGGTGCCATTGTAACTAATCCAGGTGCTATAGCCATTGAAGAGGGACCAATGAGGCTAGATCTGTGACAACTGAGGAGAGGTTGCTGAGGCTAAAGGTAGAGTTGCTAAGAACACTTAGGAATTGGAGATGCCCATGAAAGATGCCCATGCAGCAGGGAGATGGTGAGGTAGGAGGTCAGGGGAGAGAGAGGGAGAGAGATAAATAGAGATTGCTGAGGAACAGAGGCTCTTTCTTCTCTCCTACCTGCTGTTTTTGTTTGTTTATTTGTTTGTTTTTGCCTGAGTCTCCTACTGAGAAACCAGTTGACAAAGAAGTCTGGGAAATTTGATTTTTGCCTTCTATCCCAGCCTTCACAGAGCAGAGTAAGAGGGATTTAAAATATGCCTGACATTAAATCAAATTTGTATTGCTGAAATAAATAGCTATATTACATTTTATAATATTTTCTTTAAGATTTCTTCATCTCTGCATCTACAGTCACAAATGAAAATGCCCTGTAATTTTCCTGTCTTTTTGGGGCTTCTCTGGCTTGCAAATAAAAGTTTCTGCAACTAATATAAATGAGAATAGTGTGAAGAGTACCCCCTCATTTTATGTTCTCTGAATTAGTGTGGATAATTTTGAAACTGCAATGTCCTTGAATATTTGATAAAATGCTCATAGATTCATCAAGTACCAAGGTTTTATTGAAGGAAGATTTTTGCCTTCTGATTCAATTACTTTATTTTTTCACATTTTAAACAGGTTTGCTTAATGTAGACCATAAGCTTAACTCCTAATATCCACTTATTCTAATGTCTACAGCATCTGTGGCTATACAAAATGTATTCCGGACATTATTTATTAATGTCTTTCTCCATTTTCTTGCTAAATTTTGCAAGAAGTTTTCTCTTTCATTAATCTCCTTAGAACGTATTTTTCACTGTTGATTGTCTCTGATTTGTACAACAGAATTATATAATGTTATTAAATTTGTGTTATTATTTTATACTTTTACTTATACTTTATTTTGCTCGATTTCGTTGTTCTCTTATAACTTGTTAAATACATTGTTCATTAATTAATTTCAGTCTTTTTTGTATAAAATTATTTCCTTATATTTGTGCTTAGTGGCAACCTATACATTTTTCTCTTCTATATATTTTTTTATTTCAAATATGACTTCTCATTTTAGGTGTGAGATATTAGATCTATGTTTTTACATTTCTAAATATATTCTTTTAAATTAATTGCATTGTTGCTGGATAGTGTTATTTCAAAAATACCAATACTTTCAAATTTGGTAAAATAAGCTTGGTGGCTTTGTATAAAATTATTTTATTTTAATATTGCAAGTGTGTTGGAGTATTATGTTCTCTAAGTTTGGGGTGTCATATTCTGTAAAAATTAAGGTTTGTTATATTAAGGTCATCATGGTGTACCGAATCTTCTTTGAGAACCAAAGTTTTGTTTATTACTAAGTGAGCAGCTTTGTTTTTAGTTTGACTTTTTGCCATAGTATCAATTTATCTATTATGAAATATTGTTTAGTGTTTTCCCAACGTACATATATTCACAGACTTTAGCTTTTATTATTTCTGTAACCTTGGCTTTATGTGCATTCCATATATAACATATAGATGAATTCATAAAAATTTTTCTGACACTCTGTGTTTAGAATTGCATATGGATATGTACTCCTACAATATTATGATTTTATTTCTCTTTTTTTATTGCATTTTAGGTTTTGGGATATATGTGCAGAACATGCAAGATAGTTCCATAGGTACACACATGGCAGCGTGATTGGCTGACTTCCTCCCCTTCACCCACATCTGACATTTCTCCCCATGCTATCCCTCCCCAGCTCCCCATCCCCGCCGCTGTCCCTCCCCTATTCCCCCAATAGACCCCAGTGTGTAGTGCTCCCCTCCCTGTGTCCATGTGTTCTCATTGTTCATCACCCACCTATGAGTGAAAACATGTGGTATTTCATTTTCTGTTCTTGTGTCAGTTTGTTGAGAATGATGTTCTCCAGATTCATCCATGTCCCTACAAGGGACATGAACTCATCATTTTTGATGGCTGCATAATATTCCATGGTGTAGATGTGCCACATTTTCTCAGTCCAGTCTATCATCGATGGACATTTGGGTTCATTCCAGGTCTTTGCTGTTGTAAACAGTGCTGCAATGAACATTCGTGTGCATGTGTCCTTATAGTAGAATGATTTATAGTCTTTTGGATATATACCCAGTAATGGGATTGCTGAGTCAAATGGCATTTCTATTTCTAGGACCTTGAGGAATTGCCACACTGTCTTCCACAATGGTTGAACTAATTTACACTCCCATCAGCAGTGTAAAAGTGTTCCTATTTCTCCACATCCTCTCCAGCATCTGCTGTCTCCAGATTTTTTAATGATCGCCGTTCTAACTGGCATAAGATGGCATCTCAATGTAGTTTTGATTTGCATTTCTCTAATGACCAGTGATGATGAGCATTTGTTCATATGTTTGTTGGCCCCGTGTATGTCTTCTTTTGTAAAGTGTCTGTTCATATCTTTTGCCCTTTTTTCAGTGGGCTTGTTTGTTTTTTTCTTGTAAATCTGTTTTACTTCTTTGTAAATTCTGGATATCAGCCCTTTGTTAGATGGGTAAACTGCAAAAATTTTTCCCATTCTGTTGGTTGCCAATTCACTCTAATGACTGTTTCTTTTGCTGTGCAGAAGCTGTGAAGTTTGATTAGGTCCCGCTCATCTATTTTGGCTTTTGTTGCCAATGCTTTTGGTATTTTTGTCATGAAGTCCTTGCCTACTCCTATGTCTTGAATGGTTTTGCCTAGATTTTCTTCCAGGGTTTTTATGGTGTTAGGTCTTATGTTTAAGTCTTCAATCCATCTGGAGTTAATTTTAGTGTAAGGTGTCAGGAAGGGGTCCAGTTTCTGCTTTCTGCACATGGCTAGCCAGTTTTTCCAACACCATTTATTAAACAGGGAATCCTTTCCCCATTGCTTGTTTTTGTCAGGTTTATCAAAGATTGTATGGTAGTAAATATGTTGTGTTGCCTCCAATGCCTCTGTTCTGTTCCATTGGTCTATATCTCTGTTTTGGTACCAGTACCATGCTGTTTTGATTACTGTAGCCTTGTAGTATAGTTTGAAGTCTGGTAGTGTGATGCCTCCCACTGTGTTCTTTTTGCTTAGAATTGACTTGGCTATGTGGGCTCTCTTTTGGTTCCACATGAAGTTTAAGGTAGTTTTTTCCAGTTCTGTGAAGAAGGTCATTGGTAGCTTGCTAGGGATAGTGTTGAGTCTGTAAACTACTTTGGGCAGTATGACCATTTTCATGATATTGATTCTTCCTATCCATGAATGTGGAATGTTTCTCCCTCTGTTTGTGGCCTCTCTGATTTCATTGAGCAGTGGTTTGTAGTTCTCCATGAAGAGGTCCTTTACATTCCTTGTTAGTTGTATTCCTAGGTATTTTATTCTCTTTGTAGCAATCGTGAATGGCAATTCATTCTTGAGTTGGCTCTCTTTAAGTCTGTTATTGGTGTATAGGAATGCTTGTGATTTTTGCACATTGATTTTGTATCCTGAGACTTTGCTGAAGTTGCTTATCAGTTTCAGGAGTTTTTGGGCTGAGACGATGGGGTCTTCTAGATATACTGTCATGTTGTCTGCAAATAGAGACAATTTGGCTTTCTCCTTTCCTGTTTGAATACTTTTTATTTCTTTTTCTTGCCTCATTGCTCTGGGTAGAACTTCCAGTACTATATTGAATAGGAGTGGTGAGAGAGGGCATCCTTGTCTAGTGCCAGATTTCAAAGGGAATGCCTCCAGTTTTTGCCCGTTCAGTATGATATTGGCTGTTGGTTTGTTGTAAATAGCTTTTATTGTTTTGTGATACATTCCATCAGTACCGAGTTTATTGAGGGTTTTTAGCATAAAGTGCTGTTGAATTTCGTCAAAGGCCTTCTCTGCGTCAATTGAGATAATCATGTGGTTTTTGTCTTTGGTTCGTTTATATGTTTATAAACTTGTGTATGTTGAACCAGCCTTGCATCCCTGTGATGAATCCTACTTGATCATGGTGGATAAGCATTTTGATGTGCTGTTGCAATCGGCTTGCCTGTATTTTATTGAAGATTTTTGTGTCTATGTTCATCATGGATATTGGCCTGAAGTTTTCTTTTCTTGTTGAGTCTCTGATAGGTTTTGGTATGAGGATGATGTTGGTCTCATAAAATGATTTGGGAAGGATTCCCTGTTTTTGGATTATTTGGATTTTATTTCTTTTGTGTATTTTTTTAAATTTTTCATTCGAATGCTTTGTTTTCTTCCTTTTAACTCTCTTTCCCTTCTTCTTTTCCTTTTATTTGTATAGAAGTTTTAGACTCCATATCTAGAATTTTAGAAGTCAAGATAATTAAATATGCATATATAACAATGAATTATCTTTACCCTACTTTTGAATGATAGAAAAGGTTTCAAATTATTTTAATCTAATTTCCATTCTTCCACATGTATATTTCATCCACTAAATATTGAATATTGTCCTTGCTCTTGGCTGCTTTTCTTTTTTTTTTGCATTCCAATCAAGTACATCTAAAACAGCTGTCCTCAACATGTTTAGCACCAGGAATCAGTTTCATAGAAGATAAATTTTCCTTGGGTGGAAAGGTGGAGTGAGCAGGGGATTGTTTTGGGATGAAACTCTTCCAACTCAGGTATAAGGCATTAAGGCATTAGTTAGATTCTCCTAATGAGCATACACAACCTAGATCCCTCTTATGCATAGTACAAAATAGAGTTCACATTCCTGTGAGAATCTAATGCTGTCACTCATCTGACAGGAGGTAGAGCTCAGGTGGTAGTGCTTGCTGATCCCCCTTACCTCGTGCTCTGTGGCTCACTCCTAAACAGGCCAGGGACCAGTACTTGTCTGCAGCCTGGGGATTGGAGATTCCTGCTCTAGACTTTTCCTAATGTGAGACTTTTGGATATAAATGCAGATTTTTGTTTTTCCTAAAATGTTTTAATTCTTCTTAATACTATAATAAGCAAAACACTGAATCTCAATGTCTGACATCATAAAAGTTTTTTCTCATTTGTATTGAATAAAGAGGAATTCAGCAGGCCACCTCCATTCAATGATTTGGGCATCCCCTCTTATCCTGTGTCTCTGACATCCACTAAGATATCTTAAGTTTTCACTTTGTGAAAGCATAGATTAAGAATAAAAGAGAAGAATTATTCAATTACATATTTTGCAAGGAAGAGAGAGAGAAAGAGAGAAAGGAAAGAATGTGAATAGGGTATACACACACCCTATCCACATTCTATTGCCAAGAATTCAAACATGATTTCACCTAATTTCAAGCAAGTGTGGAGGAAATAATCTCAGTATGTACCAGAAGGAGAAGGAACAATGTTTTTGTGAAATCAGAGCACTCTCTGCCATGTCTTTCTTTTAGACAAATAGGTATGTGTATAGAATCTGAGGTTAAGAGTTATTTATCTCAGCCTATTGAAAAATATCATTTCATTGTCTTCTTTTCCCAATATTGCTTTTGAAAAATCAGTTGATAAGTTAAATTTCCTTTAAGTGGTTTACACGTTTTCTTTGATATTTTTAATCTCTTTGTCAGACATATTGGGGGAACTGTTTCCATTCACTAATGTGTACTTTCTCATTTCTCTCTTCCTCTACTGCTATCCATCCTTTTCTCTCTCTCTACACTCACACAATTTCTCTCTCGTGTACACACAGTATACATATAATGTGTTTTTGTATATATAATTTTCAACATGTTTAGAAAGAGCCTTAATGGGCTGTATTAGTCCATTGTTATACTGCTATAAAGAAATATCTGTGACTGGGTAATTTCTAAAGAAAAAAGAGGATTAATGGACTTACAGTTCCACATGGCTAGAGAGGCCTCACAATCATGGCAGAAATCAAAGGAGGAGCAAAGGCATATCTCACACAATGGCAGGCATGTTCAGGGAAATTGACCTTTATAAAACCATTAGATCTCATGAAACTTATTCACTATCATAAGCACTATGACTCAATTACCTCACACCAAGTCACTCTCACAACACATGGGGATTATGAGAGCTAAAATTCAAGATGAGATTTGGGTGGGGACACAGTCAAACCATATCATTGTACCCCTGACCCCTCCCAAATTCCATGTGCTCACATTTCAAGACAATTGTGCCTTGCCAACAATCTCCCAAATCTTAACTCATTTCACCATTAACTCAGAAGGCCACATTCCAAGTCTCATCTGGGACAAGACTAGTCCCTTTTCCCTGTGAACTTGTAAAATCAAAAGCAAGTTAGTTACTTTCTGAACAGAATGAGGGTACAGGCATTGGGTAAATATACACATTCCAAATAGGACATATTGGCCTAAACAAAGGGGCTGCAGTCCCCATGCAAGTCCAAAAACCAGCAGGGCAGTCAAATCTTAAAGCTCCAAAATTATCTCCTTTACTTGACATCTCACATTCAGATCATGTTGATGCAAGAGCTGGGTTCCCACGGTCTTTGGAAGCTCTGTTGCTGTGGCTTGAATGCTACAACTCTCCTCCTGGCTATTTTACAGGCTGGCATTGAGTGTCTGTGGCTTTTCCAGTTGCATGGTACAAGTTGTTGGTGGATCTACTATTCTGGGGTCTAGAGGATGGTACCCTCTTCTCACAGCTCCATTATGCAGTGCTCCAGTGGGGACTCAGTGTGGGGGCTCCCACCCCACATTTCCCTTCTGCAGTGCCCTAGCAGAGGTTTTCCATGATGGCTGCACCCCTGAAGCACACTACTGCCTGGACATCCAGGTATTTCCATGCATCTTCTGAAATCTAGGTAGAAGTTCCAAATCTCAATTCTTGACTTATGTATACCTACAGGCCCAATGCCAAGTGTAAGTCATGAAGGTTTGAGGCTTGTATCCTCTAAATCAATGGCCTGAGCTGTACATTCACCCTTTGTAGCCACAACTAGGATGCAGGTCCTGGGCCCAGCCATGAAAACATTTTTCCTTCTAGGTATATGGTCCTGTGATTGGAGGGGTACCATGAAGACCTCTGACATGCTCTGGAGACATTTTTGCCATTGTCTTGGTGATTAACATTTGACCCCTCATTGCTTATGCAAATTTCTGCAGCTGGCTTGAATTTCTTTCTAGAAAATGTGTTTTTCTTCTCTATTACATCATCAGGCTGTACATTTTCCAAACTTTTATGCTCTGCTTCCCTTTTAAAGATATGTTCAAATTCCAAACCATATCTTTGTTAATAAATAAAACAGTGTTTTATAGAGCACCCAAGTTACCTCTTAAACACATTGTTGCCTAGAAATTTCTTCCACCAGATACTCTAAAATATCTCTCTCAAGTTCAGAGTTTCACAAATCTTTAGGGCAGGGGCAAAATACTGCCAGCCTCTTTGCTAAAATGTAGCAAGAATCACCTTTGTTCAGTTCCCAGTTCATCTCCATCCGAGACCACCTCAGCCTGGACTTCATTGTCTATATCATTATCAGAATTTGGGCAAAACCATTCACAAAGTCTCTAGGAAGCTCCAGACTTCCCACATCTTCATGTCTTCTTCTGAGCCCTCCAAAGTGTTTTAATCTCTGCCTGTTGCCCAGTTCTAAAGTCACTTCCACATTTTCGGGTATCTCAATGGCAGTAACCCACTCTACCTTTACCAATTTACTGTATTAGTCCATTCTTATACTGCTATGAAGAAATGCCTGAGACTGGGTAATGTATAAAGTAAAGGAAGTTTAACTGACTCACAGTTCCACATGGCTGGGAGGCCTCACAATCATAGCAGAAGATAAAGGAGGAGCAAAAGCAAAAGCATGGCTTACATGGCAGCAGGCAAGAAATTGTGTGCAGGAGAACTGCCCTTTAAATAACTATCAGATCTCATGAGATTTATTCAATATCATGAGAACAGCATGGGAAAAAAACCCACCCCCATGATTCAGTTACATCCTACCCTGTCCTTCCCATGACAAATGGGAATTATGGGAGCTATAATTCATTATGACTTTTGAGTGGGGACACAGCCAAACATATCAAGGCTTTTTAATTAACAGCTTCAGTAAGGTATAATTCACATATAACACAATTTACTCAGTAAAACAATCAGTGGTTTTTAGTATATTAATAATGGGTTCTTTTTCAAAGAAAATCCTGACATTTGTAACAACATGAATGTATTTGAAAGATATTCTCAGTAAAAGAAACAAGACACAGAAATACAAATACTACATAAACTAACGTGTAATCTAAAAAAGTTGAACTGTTAGAAGCACAGAGCAAAATGGTGGTTGCCAAGAGTTGGGACAATGGGGAGATGGTAAAATGTTGGTCAAAGGGTACAAACTTTCCATTATAGATGAATTAATTCTGGAAATCTAATGACAGCATGGTGACTGTAGTTAATAACACTGTGTTACTTACTTGAAATTTGCTAAGAGGATAGCTCTTAAGTGTCCTCAGCCCCCACACACATACAGAGTAACTATGTATGGTGATAAATGTATTGATTAATTTAATTGCAGTAGTCATTTCTCAATGTAAACAAATATCAAATCATTACATTGTCCCCCTTGAATATGAAACTGCCTTTATAAAATTAATTAGGCCACAGTTGAAATTGTGGAGAGTCCTGAATTTTGTTAAGAGATAAGCAGAGTTAAATCATAACCAGTCATTGTTTCCTTGCTTGCCTTTTTTTAAGTGTTTACTGCTCGGGAGTCACATAGTTAATGGTCGCAAGACATGTAACTTCCCAAATGCTCCTGTAGATAACATCACTATTGTGAAACTTATGACTATTTTGTGAGATATTTTTCAGACTTTGCATTCTGGTGGACCAACTGACTCCACCCAAACTGGTGAACCATACCAAGGAACTGACTCAACTGGTCTTTTAATGCCCTCCCAGGAATTTACTTAGAGCACAGAAACAGTTTTGACACCCCTTTAATTTCATCCCTCATCCAACCAATTATTAGTAACCATGTCCTAGCCTCTGCTTCCGGTTACCATTAAAAACCTTCACCTCCAAATTCTTGGGATGGTAGATTTAAGAAATATTTTCCATCTCCTCCCTTAGCTGCCCTGTGATAATTAGATACTTTCTCTACTGCAATACCTTTTGTCTCAGTGTATTGACTTTTTCTGTGCCATGGACAAGAAGAATCTTGTTGAGCTATTTTGTGCAGTTTTTATTTGCCAATAGTATCTCAATAAAGCTTGAAAAATGAGATATTTTTAATATATATTTTATCTAGTTTATTTACCTTTTTAAAATAGTTTTCCAACCACTTTCAATGATATTTATGTATGTATTTAAGAAACATACTTACTCCAAAATAGTTGCTAATATTTTGTATAGTTAAACTGTATTAATTTTATTTCTATAGACTTATAAACCAACAGTTTATACTGTGGCATTTTATTTCAACATTATGTTTCCCACTAGTTTTAGAATTGAAGACTGATTTTGATAGAAATCTTTTCAGTTTTTTACTTTTTAACCCTGTTTTCTCCTCTTCATGGCAAATTAGTCTGACTTTGCTTTTATTGACAGTTTTGTTCACTTTTCCCCATGGGCACTAAAATTTTTGATACTATGGGGGCCATAGGTTCTTGGCCCTTTAAATAGTCACTGGAAGTCATTGACATGAGGCATATGGTTTAATAAAAGAAAAGGCATACACATTTATTTAAGGTGTATACACAGGGACCTTCAGAATAAAGTCTCTCCTTCCCAATGAGTTTAAAGAAATGTATAGTATCTTAAGTTTACAGAAAGAATAAACTTAAGATAGTATATATTTTTTTAAGTGGGGAGGCTTGGATCCTGATGAAACAGATTATGAGGGGTTGGAAGAGAAATCCTATGGAGGGACAATGTATACATACTATATAAGAATGAATGGACTAGTGAACGGAGACTTACTTGTAAATAATACTCTTTGGAACCTAACTGGATCCTTGGAGGCAGTCTTTATCTTGAGAAGACAGGTCTGTTCAAGAGCAGTTACCCTTTTGGTCTTACAGAGAGGGATGGAAAACTATTGTTCTTGGTGGATCTGGATCATAGCCAGATAAGGAAACGTCAGCCTTTTGGGAGAAATGGTGAGGGGTAGGGGGAAGGTTAGAGAGACCTTGAGGCTTCTACTTCAGTTCAGTATGTCAAAATACTGGATTTGGGGATATTGGTTTCTGAACTCCACAATATAACATATTCCAGACAGCAGTGCTCAGCAAACCCATAGCTTTTATCCATTCAACTGTTTTTCATTCTTGCTCCATTACTAGTCTATGTAGGGTTATGGTAGGTTTGTCCTATGTAATATTTAAAGCATGTTTATGAGACAGAGTAGGGACAGACCTTATCCCCTCAACTTCTACTAACATACTGTTTCTTACCCACTGACAAGGAGCTTGAGGAAACTGAGATAAGCAGCATCCCACCATAAATTTATCAAGGTGCCATACCCACAGTGCCCCACCTTAAATCTTACTCAAGGGAGTTAACCCTACCATCTACACAAGACCAAATTCATGACCAATCTTTACCCCTTACCTCATTATAGCACTAAAATCTCTGTCCAGGGAGGGGCTTATGTGCCATTTATTGATCATGCTATACATGAAGAAGTATGCTTCGATGTTCTGCTTGCATGGATGAAACCCCTCTCTAATCATACTTACATACTTTTCCTTTAACATCAACCCCTTTCTCTCTCCAAATAAAATATACCAAAAAAGCCCTTCTCAAAGAGCCAGCCAGGGAACCCTTGTTCCAGTGCTGTCTCTCTTGAGTTCAAGCGTAAGCTCCTAATAATGCTTTTTCTGGGAAACTGACTTGGCCTCATGTTAATTTCTATTACATAGGAGCCTAAGAACATGTGGTCAGTAACATTTATACTAAGATATTATTTTCCACTTACATGACCTTTAAATATAACTTGATATCCTATAATTTTATTTGCTAAGATCTGATCTATTTCTCTTTTCTATTTTTCTTTTACAAGTTTGTCTCTTTATCTTTTTTAAATGTTTGAAGAAGGTAATATGAGTCAAATGTAACTAATTGTTCTATCCATTACTTTTAAGTCAGAGATACTTAGACCATATAAAGACATACAGCCATCCAGAAACTGAGGCAAAAACAGCTAAAATCTGGTGCCCACAGTCAACAAAACCAGTAAAAGACATAGAATTTAAACAGATTAGTGAATAGTGTCTGCAGGACCTTAAATTATTTAAATTTTTAAAGAATGTTTCCAAGGCTATATAAACAGGTGTGAGCATATTCAGGATGCATATTGGTTCAACCTATTAGAGGCATAATTTGAAGATATTCCAAATTCAGTTCCAGAATACTGCAATACAATGAATAAACACACTAATGTTTTGGTCTTCTGATGTATAAAAAAGTTATGTTTATACTATACTGTAGTCTATTAAGTATGCAATAGCATTTTGTCTAAAAAGCAGTGTACATGTTAATTAAAAAATATTTATTACTGAAAAAATGCTAATGATCATCTGAGCCTTTAGTCAATCATACTTTTTGCTGGTGAAGAGTTTTGCCTTGAAGTTGGTGGCTGTTGACTGGTCAGGGGGTGGTTGCTGAAGGTTGCAGTGGCTTTGGCAGTGTCTTAAAATAAAACAAAAATGCAGTTTTTAAAATGAGAGTCAATTACTGTTGTTCACAAAATTTCTCTGTAGCATGAGGTGCTGCTTTATAGCATTTTGTTTACAGTAGCACTTCTTTCAAACCTGCTGCTGTTTTATCCTGCTGCTGTTTTATCAACTAAGTTTGTATAATATTCTCAATTTTTGTTGTCATTTTAACATAGCATCTTCACCAGAGTAGATTCCGCCTCAAAAACCGCTTTCTTTCCTCATTCATAAGAAGCAACTCCTCATCTATTCAAGTTTTATCATCAGATTGCAGCAATTTATTCTATCTTTAGGTTCTACTTCTAATTCTACTTCTCTCACTGTTCCTACCATCTTTGTAGCTACTTCTCCAATAAAGTCTTAAATACTTTAAAGACATTCATGAGGATTGGAATTAATTTCTTCCACCCACCCTGTTGATATTTTGACCTCCCATGAATCATGAATGTTCTTAATGGCATCTAAATTATGAATCCTTTCCAGGCAGTTTTCAATTTACTACATGCAGATTCATCAGAGATTTACTATCTATGGCACCTATAGCCTTACCAAATATATTTTTAAAATTATAAGACTTGGAACTCAAAATTACTCCTTGATCCATGACCCACAGAATGGATGTTGTGTTCGCAGGCATAAAAATAACATTCATTTCCTTGTACATCTGTATCAAACTCTTGGATGACCAGGTGTATTGTCAATAAGCAGAAATATTTTTAAAGAAATCTTTTCTTTTCTGAGCAGGAATTCTCCACAGTGAGTTTAAAATATATTCAATAAAGCATGCTCTAAGCAGATATACCATCACCCAGTCTTTGTTCTTTCATTTAAGAGCACAGGCAGAGTAAATTTACCATAATTCTTAACGGTCCTAAGATATTCAGAATGATCCATGAGCATTGGCTTCAACTTAAAGTCACCAGTTGCATTGGCCCCAAAAAAGAAAATCAGCTTGTTCCTTGAAGCTTTGAAGTTAGGTATTGACTTCTTTCTAACTATAAAAGTATTAGATGGCATTTTCTTTTAATAGAAGGCTGTTTTGTCCACATTGAAAATCTGTTGTTTAGTGGAGCCTCCTTCCTCAATGATCTTAGCTATATCTTTTGGATAACTTGCTATAGCTTCTGTATCAGCTCTTGCTGCTTCATCTTGCACAGTTATGTTACGGAGATGGCTTATTTTCTTAAATCTCATGAACCAATCTGTACTAACTTCACACTTTCCTTCTGAAGCTCCCTCATCTTTCTTAACTTTTATAGAATTGAAGAAAGTTAGGCTCTTATTCTGGATTAACCTTTGGCTTAAGGGAATGTTGTGCCTGGTATGATATTCTATCTACATTACTCAGACTTTCTCCGTATCAACAATAAGGTTATTTTGCTTTCTATCATTTGTGTGTTCACTGGATTAGCACTTTTAATTTCCTTCAAGAATGTTTTCTTTGCATTCACAACTTGACTAAATGTTTGGTAAAAGGTCAGGCTTTCAGTTTATCTTGACTTTTGACATGCCTTCCTCACTAAGCTTAATAATTTCTAGCTTTTTATTTAAAATAAGGATTGTGTGACTCCTTTTTTCATTTTTCACTTGAATACTTAGAGGTCATTGTAGGGTTATTAATTGGCCCAATTTCAATATTGTTATATATTGGGGAATAGAAGAAGGAGAGAGATGGGGAAAGGCTGGTAAGTGGAGCAGTCAGAACACACAATATATTGGTTAAATTGGCCATCTTATATGAGTGCAGTTTGTGGTGCCCCAAAACAATTACAATAGTAACACCAAAGATTGCGGGCCACAGATCACCATAACAGATGTAATAATAAGGAAAAAGTGTGAGAATTACCAAAATGTGACAGAGATTCAAAATAAGCATATGCTGTTGGAAAAGCAGTGCCAATAGACTTGCTCCACATGGGTTTACCACAGACCTTCCATTTGCAAAAAACACAAACAAAAAACACATAATACCTGTGAAGCTCAATAAAACAAGGACTGCTATATATGAATGGTTATTGAATCTGATGCTTTTAGTTCACTTAGTTTTTAAATTGAACAAAAAGATGTACAAATAACTCTGTATAAAAATTGTATTATTCCTTCAACTCTTTCTGTGAAATAGAGTTTGTATTATACTGGTTTCTTAAAATAATTTTTTGTTATTTTTATCTTTATGCTTTAAAAAATCATTTGATTCCTTTGCAATAGGCCCTAGAAGCATTCATTTTCAGCTCTTATCTGCTGAAAATGATATTAGTTTAGTTTTGTTTTCTATGGGCTGCTTTTCTTTCTTTGCTCTGTGTGTGTGTGTGTGTGTGTGTGTGTGTGTGTGTGTACCTTGAATGTATCCACTTACTCATTTTATTTAGGTACTGACTGTCTTATTGCTTTCTTCTTATGCTAATATTTTATATCATTTCTGAAAGCCACGAGCTTTTATTAACCTTCAAATAATCCCTAAGATGTAGAGATGTGAAGAGTGCCCTTTATTTTATAATCTCTGTGCCTATAGTATTTTGCTATTTTCACTGTTACAGCAAAATGGCTTTGTGCATCTCCTTGACATAAACAGGAATAGAGTGAGCTGAGATGAGCAGATATTGGACAGTCTAACTCACACAGTGTAGTCATGGTTACCATTAAAATACTATGACAAATGGGTGACCCAATCCAATAAGAATATATTTTTTAAAATAGTATATGTTGGCATTTTTCTAACATTTGCCTCAAAAAGCAACATTATTGACTGGAAGATACCTTATCATTTTATTGACATTAATATAGATTGATATGGTTTGCATGGAAATAAAATGCACAATGTCCAGTAGGAATATAGGAAAAGGGAGTACTGAGAATACATGATACAGATCCTTTCTCTTTCTCTCACAAACACGTATTCAGATACTTCCTAATACTTTTAATCACGGCATTGCACTAAAAGCTTCATGTGATACAGTGTCAGTAAATGTTGATGTTCCCATGTGTTTAGGCAATACTTAAAAATCTAGAGAGATGACATTTTTTTCTATTAAAATTTTTAAACCACTGAAGACTAAATTTAATCAGCAGCATAAGTTGTTGACAGTGAAAAATGTAGTATATTCAACTGTAAACCAATTATAATACCATTACTGAATTTAATGTGGATAACATTAAAGTAGAGCATTATTTTTATAGTCAATATAGTAGATATTTTGTATCAGTTTAACAAATATAAACTACCTGGAAAAAGAAAACCAACTTATGCATGTATATACTATGTTTTATATATAATTAAGCATACTATATAATTTATATATGAGTTTCAAAGTCTATTGTATTTAAAAAGTTGTGGATGCATCTCTTTTGGTATACGTAATTGGCAATCGAGTTCTCTCTAGCTATGAAAATCTTAGATGGCAACTTCTTTTAATAGAAAGCTGTTTCTTTGACATTGAAAATCTGTTATGATTTATATGGATTTTTACATTCTAAAAAATTATTTAAAGGAAAAGGAACCATATGTATATTCTTCTTGGATTGTGCTGAGTAGTTCAGAGTAGAGCAATTCCATGCCTTAGGACACACAGGCTTCTCTGTTCACATTCTTTTTTTTTCCCCCCTTTGAGACAGAGTCCTGCTCTGTCACTCAGGAGGCTCACTGTAGCCTCTGCCTCCCAGGTTCAAGATATTCTCTTGCCTCAGCCTCACAAGTAGATGGGATTACAGATGCACAGCACCATGCCTGGCTAATTATTTTGTGTGTGTTTTTAGTAGAGACAGGGTTTCACCACGTTGGCCAGGCTGATTTCAAACTCCTGATCTCAAGTGATCTGCCCGCCTCAGCCTCCCGAAGTGCTAGGATTACAGGCTTTAGCCACTATGCCTGGCCCTCTGTTTCCATTCTAATAGATGTTCTACTATGGAGACTACATTATGGTCTGTAGAGTTAGCCTTCAACTGAACTAAAACTCAGTGAATGCCTTGAGGAAATCAAAGTGAGCAGAACAAGGGCCAAAGTGAGCTGGGAAGTACAGAACATGTGTTCCTGGTCCAGATTACAAAGACAAAAGAGAAAAACAGTTTTATGTCAAATTAATTAATGAATTTCAGAAAGGAAGATTGTTTTATTTATTTCGAAAGAAATGATATTCAGAGAGAAGCAAAAGATTTATGCTATGTCAAGGCAGAATATAAAGAGAGTAAAGCAAACAGATAAACAGATCAATCCAAAGCACTATAATTTTTTTCCTGTGATGCTGCCAGAAGCAGTGAGTCTAGGAACCCCTTGATGTCCAATCCTTAAAGCCAGCCTCCTTTTTTATTCAACTTAGAAACTAAGAATTCTTTTATTGATATTTTTCTGTATTTATTCTTTGGCATGAAGAAGAAATTATTGAAACACCCTAGAAATAAACTTTATTTCAACAATTGTGCTCACTTTTTGTACAATACCTTTTAAAAATATATTGTTTTATTCTATTTTGCTATATATAATTATTGCTGACATCAGTAAAACAGAAGTTTTGAAGATAATTGACAGTGATTCAGATTGATTTTTGGAATCATCATCAGTAAAATACAGATATGTCTAACTAATCCTGCTTCATAAACAGGAGCAAGCTATTATTATTGGGACCACAAAGTGCTCAGTGGGCAATGGCTAAAACCGGCAGGAAAATAAATATCTATAGAACATTGATTTGGTTTTAGTTTTAAAAGTAAAACAGGAATACAGGTGATGGAGTAAGTATTCTCAGGCAGTGGATAAGAAAATATTTGAGAAGCTATAAAAAGGAAAATGAAATTGGGCCTGGATAGATGATTAAGGGTTGTGTCATGTGGACAAACATAAGGAAGTTTATTCCAGAAGGAGACATAGCATTAACCAGGGTAAGGAGGAAACAAAATATTCTGTTGCTTTTATTTATTTATTTTGCTGAGTCTCACTGTGTCACCCAGGCTGGAGTGCAGTGGCACAATCTCAGTTCACTGCAACCTCCACCTCCCGGGTTCAAGCGATTCTTCTGCCTCAGCTCCCCGAGTAGCTGGGACTATAGGCACATGCCACCACACCTGGCTAATTTTTGTATTTTTAGTACAGACAGGATTCCACCATATTCGCCAGGCTGCTCCCCAACTCCTATTTCGTGATCCACCCACTTCGTCCTCCCAAAGTGGTAGAATTACAGGAGTGAGCCACTGTGCCTGGCCTATTCTCTTGCTTTTAAAACATAGGGGGGATAAAGCATTTGCATTTTTAAAAGAGCCAATGAGGGCTCACTGATTTTCCTTTTGCTACTAAAGGTACAACATGATTACAAATGTTTAAGAAATCTGATGTGAGGAGTTAATGGGGTAGATTCATGGAGAAATAAACTACAGATACAGAGATTAGGGAGCTGGTACTTGAACCTTTGTGATAGAAAATACATGCAACTAATTTTTGTCAGTATGGAATGACTACAATACAATTGTTGAAGGAAGAAATCCATATTTATTCACTAATGTGTCAACAATGTGTGTTACAGTATGAAGAATATAGTAGGTATTCAGGAAAGGTCCACTGGCCATCCCACTTGAAGCTTTATTCAATGCTAAATAGCTCAATTTTCTAAAATGGCCACAACACTGGATACCACATGTAAATGCACTTTTAGAAAAACATTGCACAAAGAAACTGGCAATAACAATAATGCATGATCTATTTACAATAATCATGTATTGTATTTGGGAGAGAGTTGGAGTTTTTCTTAGTGTATGGGATGCGAGGATTGCCTAAAGCAACTTGAAAATAAGGAAGTTCATGAAAATTATTGATAATATGTTGCCTCCTAGTAAGGTGACAACATACACAATTGCAGTCACTGCACAGTCAGTAGTTCTCACTTAAGGAAGAAGGATGCAAGCTCATTGACAGAACTCTGTTCCACACTAGGGGGTTTCATAGGAGAAGCAGAAAGTTAATGAGAAGAGCCCTTTGTGTTCCAAGCAATCCACTGTGTGTGGCCTCAGCACACAGAGCACCATTAACAGAGCCACTTGCAGTTTCACCTTTCCTTGGCAATTCAGGAAAGACACTTTGATGTGTTTCTTGATTTGCCCCCTGTTGCTTCCTCTTCAAAAGCTTAGGATGACTGAGCTTGTATCTCACAGCCTCATGTGAACCTCAGTGCAGCAACATTTCAAATTTGGTGTCCATCTTTGAAGTATAGTGGCTCATACACATTAAAATTCTTGCCCCCAAAGACTTCTTTTCTTGCAGTCTTTCCTTCCAAGTAACCAAACATCTCTCATACCTAGGTAAATTTAGAGGTTGCAGGCTGAATCAGTAACCTTAATAAAATATCTCCTATTATTTCATTGCTAGAAGTACCACAATTTCCCCCCATCACCTAAACATAAAACACTTGCAGCATTTACCTTAGTTTCATTTACTGGATTTAGTCAATTGTTGTTTTTAAATGTCCCTTGTGTCCTTTTCTCCTTCCTTTCTACCATTAAAGTAGTTGACTTGAGTTAGCTTATACTCAAAAGCAGAATGACATGATCAAGAAGTTGAAAGATTAAGAAGTGATACATGTCCAACTTCCTGCTCAAGCTTGTGAAATTCCAAGGAATTCCTATATATTGTATTAACAAATAACAGATGCTTCTTTGTTAATAGAGAATAAAAGTATATAATGCAACATTGTTTTTCATTTCATGGTGATTATTTCATAGACTGCTATGCACCTGCTTATGCAGTTTCTTGGGTGTGGATGATAAGAGGTGAAAATAAATACACTGAAATAAGCAAGGCAGTATTTAAGATGTAGGATGAAGAAAATAACACCAAATGATATTATAAAAAGGCCATAATAATATAAACATCTTATTTTTTCCAAAATTTTTGAATAAATGTCAGTTATCCAAAGCTTTATGCTTAGCTGTTAATGTAAATAAATCCAAAATATCCTTTCTTGTTTTCTTTCTTCTTTCCTTTGTTTTTTCTTCCTTTTTTCTTTCTCTCTCCCTCTCTCCCTCTTCTCTTCCTTCTTTCACTCTTCCTTTCTCTCTTTTTCTCTCTCAACTCATACGTAGGGAACAAAATGTAAAAGAAGTAAATGAATGTACACTAAAAATTATGTCTTCTTTACATCCTTGTTTTTCACTGACCAGGGAGCTGTCCCCAGAAGCAAACAACATAGCCAGGATCTTGTGTATTCTCACAAAAATATTCTACATATATTCAGATGCATATAAAAAAATACATTGGTTTCTTAAGGATCGCATTGTGTAGCTGGGGAAAAGGTTCCGAAAGAGTTAAATGATAAGCTTCAAGGTTATGCAGAAAGTCAGCAATGGAATTGGGAATGAGCCCAGATTTTCTATTTTTCTCCGGGCATTGTGCCATCTTGCAAATTTTTATCTTCTATATGCCAATATTTCTGCCTTTTGTATGGATGGGCATATCTCCAAGGGTTTTAAATTTTGTTCTAGTTCAATAGCTCACCCTAAGAATAAATGAGGTATATGAATTTCCTTTGTATGCACTATTTCAACCTAAACAAGTAGGTATGTCAATTTAGGGCTCTTTGCATTTTTGAAGATATCTATAAACATTATACTTAGCTTGAGAGGCTTTACTTTTTTCATTGTCATAGAATTCTGCTTGCAGGTAAAAACCAAACAAAAAACAAACAAATACTATAATAAAACTTGAGTGTGAAAAGCTTATCCAAATAGTTTCAAATTTTAAATGTTTTTACTTAAATTTGTTCTAAGACATATTCTTCAGGTTTGCATTTCAGGTATTTACTTTGAATTAATTATCTCAGTTCCAAAGGTCTTAGCTCTTCTAAAGAAGTTTGCCTTTGCTAGTATATTTTCATTACATAGTACTGTAGAGAAGAATTGCCTTAAGGATGGGAATGATTCAGTACTATGTGCTTGCTACTACCTTTGACACAAGGTCTTCAGAAAAAATGTTTAATTTTAAAAAATAAGTAACAAGAGTTAGTTCAGCAGATAAAACATATAAACCAAAAATATTTCATATCAATTTTAAATATTTAAAACAATCTCTTTAATCAGTAACAAAAAGCCTACCAACCAGAAAAATCCTAACACCAGATAGAATCACAGCTAAATTTACCAGCTGTATGAAAAAGAGCTAGTAGATCCAAGAGGGCCAAATAGGAACAGCTCCGGAGTGCAGTTACCAGCAAGAATAACACAGAGGGTGAGTGCCCACCACATTTCCAAACAAATTTTTACTGCCCACAGACCAGGAGATTTCTGGTCTGAAAAGCCCAATGAGTTTTCAGCACACCAGTTTCAGCCAGTGCCAGCTTGGTGCACAGAAACTCATAGAAATCTGGGCAAACGTTCCAACTGGTGCCTGGAACACCTGGGAGACACAGCCACCTATTCAACTGAAAGGGAGGAGGTAGAGACAGGGAGCCAGGTGATCTGGGTTGATGGATACCACCCCCACAAATCAAGCAATCTGAAATGCTCTGGGTTGAGAGTTTCACAGAAAGCACTGCTGGACCCAGAACTGTCCAGCTCAGTGGGAGGAAGGGCAACCACCATTACCAAGACAATCTGCCACTACTGAGGCAGTTCACACAGCAGCTGGGCAGAGCCCGTGGCAGCTCAGCAACACCTCTGTTGTCAGACTATGACTACTCTACTCCATGCCAGGCAGGGCATCTATGAAAAAAGGGAGCAGCACAACCAGAACTATAATAAAGCTGACCTTCCTAGGACAGAGAACCTGGGAAAAGAGGTGGTTATGAGTTCCACTGCAGCAGATTAAAAGTACTTGCCCAGCAGCTTGGCAAGGAACAATGGAACTCCTAGGACAGCACTTGAGCTCCTATAAGGGACAAATTGTCTCCTCAAGAAGCTCCCTGACCCAGCTATACACAAAGAGACATCTCATAAAGGAGAGCCCAGGCCAACCTCTGGCAGGTACCCTTCTGGGATGAAGATAACACAAGAAGAAACCCTCAGCAACCCTTACTGTTCTGCAGCCCCCATGGGTGATCCCCAGGTAAGCAGGGTCTGGAATGGACCTTCAGCAGTCCTGCAGCAGAGGGACCTGCCTGTTAAAAGGAAAACTAAGAAAGAGAAAGAAATAACTTTATTATCAACAAAAAGGATGTCCATTTAGAGACCCCATCCGAAAGTCACCAACAACAAAGACCACAGGTAGATAAAGCCACTAAGATGGGAAGAAACCAGTGCAAAAAGACGAAAACACCAAAAACCAGAAAGCCTCTCCTCCTACAAAGGATCATAACTCCTCACCAGGTAGGAATCAAAGATAGATGGAGAATGCATCTGATGAATTGACAGAAACGGGCTTCAGAAGGTGGGTAATAACAAACTTCTCAGAGCTAAAAGAACATGTGCTAACCCAATGCAAAGAAACTAAGAACCTAGAAAAAAGGTTAGATGAGATGCCAACTAGAATAAACAGCTTAGAGAAGAATATAAATAACTTGATGGAGCTGAAAAACACAGCACAAGAACTTCATGAAGCATACACAAGTTTCAATAGATGAATCGACCAAGCAGAAGAAATGATATCAGAGATTGAAGATCAACTCAATGAAATAAAGCAAGAAGACATGAATAGAGAAAAAAGTGAAAAGAAATGAACAGAGTCCAAGAAATATGGGATTATGTGAAAAGACCTAATCTACATTTGATTGGGGTACCTGAATGTGATGAAGAGAATGAATCCAAGCTGGAAAATACTCTTCAGGATATTATCTGGGAGAACTTCCCCAACCCAGCAAGACAGGTCACCATTCAAGACTAGGAAATACAGAGAACACCACAAAGATACTCCACAAGAAGAGCAACCCCAAGGCACATAATCATCAGATTTACCAGGGTTGAAATGAAGGAAAAAGTGCTAAGGGAAGTCAGAGAGAAAAGTCAGGTTACCCAAAAAGGGAAACCCATCGAACTCACAGCAGATCTCTCCAGAGAAACAAGCCAGAAGAGAGTGGGGGCAATATTCAACATCCTTAAAGAAAAGAACTTTCAACCTAGAATTTCATACCTGGCCAAACTTTGCTTCATAAGCGAGGGAGAAATAAAATCCTTTATGGACAAGCAATTACTGAGAGATTTCATCACTACCAGGCCTGCCTTACAAGAGCTCCTGAAAGAAGCACTAAACAAGGAAAGGAACAACCAGTACCAGCCACTCCAAAAATGTACCAAATGGTAAAGGCCATTAACACAATGAAAAAAAATGCATCAACTAATGGGCAAAACATCCAGCTACCAACAAAATGGCAGGATCAAATTCAAACATAACGATCTTAACCTTAAATGTAAATGGGCCAAATGCCCCAATCAAAAGACACAGACTGGCAAATTGGATAAAATGTCAAGACCCATCAATGTACTGTATTCAGGAAGCCCATCTCATGTGCAAGGACATAAATAGGCTAAAAATAAAGGGATGGAGGAAGATTTATCAAGCAAATGGAGAGCAAAAATCAAGCAGGAGTTGCAAACCTCGTATCTGATAAAATGGACTTTAAACCAACAAAAATCAAAAGACACAAAGAAGTGCATTACATAAAAGGATGAAGCCATTAAGAAGAACTAATGAACCTAAATATATACACACCCAATACAGAAGCACCCAGATATGTAAAGCAAGTTCTTAACAACCTACAAAGAGACTTAGACTCCCACACAATAATAGTGGGAGACTTTAACTCTCCACTGTCAATATTAGACATCAACAAGACAGAAAATTCACAAGGATATTCAGGACTTGAACTCAGATCTGGACCAAGCAAACCTAATAGACATCTACAGGCATCTCCACCCAAAATCCACAGAATATACATTCTTCTCAGCACCATATTACACCTACTCTAAAACTGACAACATAATTGGAAGTAAATCACTCCTCAGCAAATGCAAAAGAACAGAAATCATAACAAACAGTCTCACTGCACAGCTTCATGGAAACTGAACAACTGGCTCCTGAATGTTGACTGGATAAAAAATGAAATCAATGCAGAAATAAAGACATTCTTTGAAACCAATGAGAATGAAGACATGACGTACCAGAATCTCTGGGACGCATTTAAAGCAGTGTCTAGAGGGAAATTCATAGCAAAAAAATGCCCACATAAGAAGGGAAGAAAAATCTAAAATTGACACCCTATCATCAAAATTAAAAGAGCTAGAGGAGCAAGATCAAAAATACTTAAAAGCTAGCAGAAGACAATAAATAATTAAGATCAGAGCAGAACTGTAGGAGATAGAGACACAAAAAACCCTTCAAAAAATCAATAAATCCAGGAGCTGGTTTTTTTGTAAAGATCAACAAAATAGTCTGCTAGCCAGATTAATAAAAAATAAAGGAAGAAGAATCAAATAGATGCAATAAAAAATAATGAAGGAGATATTACCACTGATTCCACAGAAATACCAACTACCATCAGAGATTACTACAAACAAATCTGTGCACATAAACTAGTAAACCTGGAAGAAATGGATAAATTCCTGGACACATGCACCCTCCCAAACCTAAACCAGGAAGAATTTGAAACCTTGAATAGACCAATAACAAAGGCTGAAGTTGAGGCAGCAATTAGTAGTCTACCAACCAAAAAAAGTCCAGGTCCAGAATGGATTCACAGCTGAATTCTACCAGGCATACAAAGAGGAGCTGGTACCATTTCTTCTGAATCTATTCCAAACAATCCAAAAAGATAGAATCCTTCCCAAATCTTTTTATGAGACCAATCCTGATACCAAAACCCAGCAGAGACGCAACAACAAAAAAAGGAAACTTCAGGCCAATATCCATGGTAAATATAAATGCAAAAATATTCCATAAAATACTGGTAAACTGATTGCAACAGCACATCAAAAAAGTGTATCCATCACGATTAAGTAGGCTTCATTAGAGGGATGGAAGCCTGGTTCAACATACGGAAGTCTATAAATGTAACCCACCACATAAACAAAACCAAAAACAAAAATCACACGATTATCTCAATAGATGCAGAGAAGGCCTTTGACAATATTCGAGAGTGCTTTATGCTAAAAACTCTCAATAAACCAGGAATCAAAGGAACATACCTCAAAACAATAAAAGCTATTTATGACAAACCTATAGCCAATATCATACTGAATGGGCAAAAACTGGAAGCATTCCCTTTGAAATTCAGCACTAGACAAGGATGCCCTCTCTCACCACTCCTGTTCAATATAGTATTGGAAGTTCTAGCCAGAGCAATTAGACAAGAAAAAAAATAAAGGGTATTCACTTAGGAAAAGAGAAAGTCAAATTCTCTCTATTTGCAAATGACATGATTATATATTTAGGAGACCCTATCATCTCAGCCCAAAATCTCCTTAAACTGATAAGTAATTTCAGCAAAGTCTCAGGATACAAAATCAATGTTCAGAAATCACAAGCATTCCTATACACCAATAACAGACTAAGAGAGAGCCAAATCACAATGTAAACTCCCATTCACAATGGCTACAAAGAGAATAAAATACCTAGGAATACAACTAACAAAGGACGTAAAGGACTTCTTCATGAAGAACTACAAACCACTGATCAAGGAAATTAGAGAGGATGCAAACAGATGGAGAAACATTCCATGCTCATGGTTAGGAAGAATCAATATTGTGAAAATGGCCACACTGACCAAAGTAATTTAATTTCAACACTATCCCCATCATGCTACCAGTGACCTTCTACACAGAACTGGAAGAAACCACCTTAAACTTCATATGGAGTCACAAGAGAGCCCACATAGCCAAGACAATCCTAAGCAAAAAGAACAAAGCTGGAGGCATCATGCTGCCTGATTTCAAACTATTCTACAAGGCTACAGTAATCAAAACAGAATGGTACTGGTACCAAAACAGAGATATAGACAAGTGGAACAGAATAGAAACCCTGGAGGCAATGCCACTCATCTACAACCATCTGATATTTGACAAACCTGACAAAAACAAGCAATGGGGAAAGGATCCCCTGTTTAATAAATGGTGTTGGGAAAACTGGCTAGCAGTGTGCAGAAAGCAGAAACTGGACACCTTCCTGACATCTTACACTAAAATTAACTCCAGATGCATTAAAGACTTACACATAAGGCCTAACACCATCAAAACCCTAGAAGAAAACCTAGGCAAAACCATTCAGGACATAGGCATAGGCAAGGACTTTATGACTTAAACGCCAAAAGCCTTGACAATAAAAGCCAAAATAGACAAATGGGATCTAGTTCAACTACATAGCTTCTGTACAGCAAAAGAAACAATCATTAGAGTAAACTGGCAAGCAACAGAATGGGAAAAAATTTTTGCAATCTACCCATCTGACAAGGGGCTAATATCCAGAATCTACAAAGAACTAAAACAGATTTACAAGAAAAAAAACCATCCAAAAGTGGGCAAAGGATATGAACAGACACTTTTCAAAATAAGACATATATGAGGCCAATAAACATATGAAAAACTCCTTATCATCACTGATTATTAGAGAAATGCAAATGAAAACCACATTGAGATACCATCACACACCAGTTAGAATGGTATCATTACAAAATCTGGAGACAATAGATGCTGGAGAGGATGTAGAGAAATAGAAACACTTTTACACTGTTGGTAAGAGTGTAAACTAGTTCAACCACTGTGGAAGACAGTGTGGTGCTTCCTCAAGGACCTAGAAATAGAAATTCCATTTGACCCAGCAATCCCATTTCTGGGTATATACCCAACGGATGATAAATCATTCTGTTATAAAGACACATGCATGTGTATGTTCATAGCGGCACTGTTTACAATAGCAAAGACCTGGTACCAACCCAAATGCCCATCAACAATAGACTTGACAAGGAAAATGTGGCACATATACATCATGGACTACTATGCAGCCATAAAAAATGATGACTTTGTGTCCTTTGTAGCGACATGGATGAATCTGGAAACCATATTCTCAGCAAACTGACACAAGAACAGAAAATCAAACACCGCATGTTCTCACTCATAGGCGGGTGTTGAACATGAGATTACATGGACACAGAGGAGAGTATCACACACTGGGGTCTGTTGGAGAGGGCCAAGGGAGGGACAGCAGTGGGGGGTGGAGAGGTCACAGAGGGATAACATGGGGAGAAATGCCAGATGTGGGTGACAGGGGAATGGAGGCATCAAACCACATTGCCATGTGTGTACCTATGCAACAATCCTGCATAATCTGCATTGTACCCCAGAACCTAAAGTACATTTTTAAAAAATGTAGATTATCTATTAAAAAAGAAAAAAAGAGGGCCGGCGCGGTGGCTCAAGCCTGTAATCCCAGCACTTTGGGAGGCCGAGGTGGGTGGATCAAGAGGTCAAGAGATCGAGACCATTCCGGTCAACATGGTGAAACCCCGTCTCTACTAAAAATACAAAAAATTAGCTGGGCATGGTGGTTCATGCCTGTAATCCCAGCTACTTGGGAGGCTGAGGCAGGAGAATTGCCTGAACCCAGGAGGCGGAGGCTGCGGTGAGCTGAGATCGCACCATCGCACTCCAGCCTGGGTAACAAGAGCGAAACTCCGTCTCAAAAAAAAAAAAAAAAGTGTTAGGATTAAAAGGGGTAAGCAATGGCTGCATCATCTGTGAACTTCATGGACATTCCAAATTGTTTATACTTTATTTTGAGGACAATGGGGAAGAGTGTGTGGGAGGCTTAAATAATATAACAAACATAACTATATTTCAAAGGTCTCAATAACTATTTCATATTAGATATTACTGAACTAATACCTCATTCCAGTAATATAACATCATTTCTGGCTTTCTGTAATGTGTTTTGAATTAAGGTTTTAGATTTTGTGTCCAAATTTCTGTTGGAATTATAGTTCAAAGTATATATGCATTGATATTTTTATGGCTCCTGTTACCAAATAAATCTCAATTAATAAATGTACTTTTTTCTACATGTAAAAATAATTTTATTTTTGGCAATCTGATAAGTAATGTTTTTCTGGGTTTGCCATTTGTTTATTCGTGATTAATTATAATGATTTTTTCATATACTTTAAAAACTTCAGATTGCTTCTTTCTATTGGGGTCCACAAATCATGCCTTTTACTCTGAAAAAAATTCAAAGATATATTGGCACTTTGAATTATGAGAAAAAAGGTGGTATAAGTAGGAAGTCGTATTAGTTCGTTCTCACACTGATCTAAAGAAAAACCTGAGACTGGGTAATTTATAAAGAAAAGTTGGTTCAAACCGTGGCTTATAGTCCTACAGGCTGTACAGAAAGGAAACCTAGCAGCCTCTGCCTCTGGGGAGGCCTCAGTTATGGCAGAGGTGAACAGGGAGCCAGCACTTCATATGGCCAAGCAGGAGGATAAGCAAGAGGTGGGAGATGCTACATACTTTTAAACAACCAGGTCTCACAAGAACTCACTCATTATCACAATGACAGTACCAAAGGGGAAATCCAACTCCAAGATCCAATCAGCTCATACCATGCTCCACCACCAACTTAGGTGATTACAGTTTGGCATGTGATTTGGGCAGAGGTACAGACCCAAAAATATCAGATTAAAAGAGAGCTTTGCTGAGAGGCCAACAATACCTTAATGGGCATCATAACATAAAGGGAGGATGTAGTAAAATAAAGATACTCTAATAATTTATAAATATATTCTCAACCCTAAATTACAAAATCAATATTATAGATAATTAATGAGTGGTTTGAAGAACAGCTTTGAGAAGCTCATTTATTCAAGAATGTGTAAAAACTATTTTAAAACTACTATATTGCACTGTTCATAATTTTGCCAAAGATGATGAAAATATTATGGCCCCAATCATATATCATATAGTAATCACGGAGAATAACCAGATGAGAGAATGAATTTTGGGGAGTATTTAGATGGAAAAATGCAGATACTATGAGAATATACAATATGGGTCTTTAACCTAAACTGGGTAAGCCATAAAATCATATTTTCTGAGGCCAAAATTGTGAACACACAAGATCAGATGTAATGATCAGATGGAATGAAGTAATTTATACACGTAGAGGGAATAAATGTATATAAATCCTTGAAGATTGAAGGATTTTACATTCAGGAGTATGAAAATAGTTCAGTCTGAATGGAAGTATATACCCTGTACTTGCATAAGAAAATGTTAGGATTAGGCCGGGTGCTGTGGCTGACGCCTATAATGCCAGCACTTTGGGAGGCTGAGGCAGGTGGATCACAAGGTCAAGAGATTGAGACCATCCTTGTCAACATGGTGAAACCCCGTCTCTACTAAAAGTACAAAAATTAGATGGGCATGGTGGCACGCGCCTGTAGTCCTAGCTACTCGGGAGGCTGAGGCAGGAGAATTGCTTAAACCCAGGAGGCGAAGGTTGCGGTGAGCAGAGATCGCGCCATTGCACTCCAGCCTGGGTAACAAGAGCGAAACTCCATCTCAAAAAAAAAAAAAAAAAAAAAAGTGTTAGGATTAAAAGGAGTAAGCAATGGCTGCATCATCTGTGAACTTCATGGACATTCCAAATTGTTTATACTTTATTTTGAGGACAATGGGGAAAAGTGCAAATTAGTTATATAATAAATGGATTTGCATATGAGAATTATATGTCACATCAAACCCCTTTAGAATGTTTCTTTTTGAACTTTCCTCATATCATTAAGTAATCTCTAACAATTACCAGTTTTATCCAGTTTTCCCATTTATTGCCCATACCACTATTCACCTGTCGGACAATTCAAATAGATTCATTACTGATATTGGCCCTTGACATATTCTGTGCTTTTGGTATAAACATTCTAATCTAGCCTAATATTTATGACCTTAGAGGGACACTATGTAAACTGAAGTAAGTCAGGCACAGAAAGACAAATACTTTATGTTCTCTCTCTAAAACAATTGATCCCATAGCAGTAGAGTAGAATAGTAGTACCAGTGACTGGGAAGAGTAGAGAGATAGGGGTATCGAGAAAGTTTGACTAATGGGTACAGTATCGGAGGAGCAATAAATTCTAGTGCCCTATAACACTAGGATTAACAAATATTTGTTTTATATTTTAAAACAAATATATGAGAGATTTTGAATGTTCTCAATACAAAGACATGATAAATGTTTGAAGTAATGGATCTGCCAATTGCTTTTTTGGCATTTGATCATTACATATTGTATGCATGTGTCAAAATATCACACATACCTCATAAATATGTAAAATATTATGTATCAATTAAAAATAAATAATAATCACCTAACAGAATCATTTAATTATATAATAATAATTAAAGCTCTGATACAAGTGGTTATATTAAAATATTTAATTTTAAAATTGCATTAAAAACACTATGCAAGTTAAAGGCAAATCATAAACAAGAAATATGTTTGCAATATCAATATCAAGGAGTCAAAGTTTTATATACAGATGCTTTCTATAATATATACAAATGTATATTTATGATATATATACATTGCATAGTGCCTAAATAACAAGCTGGATTTTGGGACTACCTTGTCATTAAGGTTTCTGTGTTATTTTTTCTATTTTCCTAATTTTCTTCACTGAACACGTTACTTCCAATATATAACACAATACATGTTATTAAAGTTATAAATAACATCTTTGGTGGTTTATAAAAACAATATTTCTATCAGTTATGGATAGAGAGATGGATTGGATGAATATGTAATGTAAAACAGCAAGACTTGCATTTATTTGTCGAATGTTACTGTATTAAGTATATTCCTAGACTTCAGTAGCCCAGAGTAGAGTTTGGCTATAAGATAATAAAGTCCTTAATACCCTGGAATGCATAGGAAGCACAGCTTTCCTCAAAGGCTGACACTCCTCTTAGTTTTCAGGTCACCATGTGGTTTTTTATATGCACCTGCCATATACAGTTGAGCAGGGTGAGAGCAGGGGGTCAAAGATGTCTCATTCACTTCCATGTTAAATGTCTGCCTGGATATGATGTCTTCAAGAGCAAATGGTCCCTTCTTAAAACCAATGGCTGTTATTGCATTTTGATAATAACTTTATGCTATAATATAAACTATAATATAAATATATAACTTAATATCTTCATGTAAACTAACACTACCACACTGAATATTGAAATAATCACCACATAAGTCAAAAAATGTGTATTTCTTTACCACAGAAATACATTTTATGGTGCCTGAAAAATTAGCTCTCAAAAATTTTCCAGAAGTTTTTCTTTTTTTCTAAAAGTTTTAGAGTTTTACATGTAAGTCTATGATCAATTTTCAGTTAAATTCTGAAGTTCAGATTGAAGTTCATTTTTTTTTTTGCCTGTGAATTTCTAATTGCTCCATTTGTTTAAAATGGCTACCCACCCTCCACTGAACTGCTTAATAAACAAAAAGTATATTGAGATTCCTAAAACACTTCTGTAATTCTTGTTGAGACCAAGCAAAAGGCCGCACCAGTAGATTTCTGCAGTCAATTTTGGTTGTGTTAGAGGAAGGTGAAATTGAAGCTGTGCAGAGTTCAAGACAGGAACAGGAGACATAAATGTTGCTCATAATAATAGAATGGAGAAAATAAGAAGCAATTTTCTTGCTTTTGGGGAACTTTTCCGGAAAACTTGTCCCTGGTCTGCTGCTCTTTGTTATTCCTATTCTCCATTAGTAATTAACGATAAAACCTGACATTGCAAAGTGCTAATTTTCAACAGCCTAAAGAAAGAAGAAAGTTAGTTCCATTGAAGAGATAAATATATTTCAACTTCTGTAAACTGCAATTTAGAAAATAAGGAATGAATGATAAGTCAGTCACTCCCAGAATGTGACCTGGGAGACTACTTAAATCCTAAGAGGTCTATTGAGGGTTTGTAATCATTTATAATTGACTTATCTAGATACTGTTGTTTACATAATAGCATCATTGCAAATGTATCATAGAAACTACAAACATTAAAGATTATTTTAGGAATTGCCAATTTTGGGTTGAATGTACTACAAATAGAAAAACAGCTAAAGAAAAACAGTTACATAACAGATGTATATATCTTTAATCTCACAGGAAGAAAAATAACACAGTGAAAGTTCATTTAGAAGATTAGAAAACTTCAGAATATTAATATAAAATTTTAAATGAACAAATGCTTCTACATATTTAAAATGCTAACATGGAATGATTTGATCTAATACTCCCATTTGTATGCATAAGGTTTCCCAAAGTATTTCAAGTAAAAAGAAATGAGATAATTTAAAATATAAAAATAGATTTGAATGGAAGCTATGACTTTTATGTGATTTTTTTCTTAGATTGTGAAACATTCAGTTAATATAAATTTAAGATTGCAAGGGATATTTGCATGTATTAGAGGAATTATATATTTACAATGGAAGTAGACCTTCCATTGTAAATATATAATTCAATAAATGCAATAAATATTGAATAAATATATAATTCAATAAATGCAATAAATGCACTTTTATAGAGTCAATACTTGGAGTTTTTTAAATAAAAATAAACTTACCATATGTTAAACATATTCAAGATAGAGGTGATAAAATTTTAAAGTATTTATTAATTTCTGCACATAAGCTAACAAATAAAAACGATAGCAAAGTACTCCTTTCAAATGTCTGTTTTTCTGTAGAAAGACATACAATTATACATCAGGTTGTTAATTACATAAGGAACTGCAATACATGTACTACTATAACATATGTTGATAGTACAAATGTTTTACAATATTTTAAACATTATTTGGAGGACCTTGGTTCTGATCAATATGCAATAGCCTGATTCTTTCCATTTTTTCCCTCTTACAACTAAAACGCCATGACAAACAGCACAGACAAGCAGAATAAGACTTTCACAGGTGGAAGGAGAAAAACAGACCACCTAGGAATTTCAGGACTTGATTCACAACATGTGTATTAGTCTTTTCCCACATTACTATAAAGGAGTACCTGAGACTGAGTAATTTATAAAAAGATGTTTAACTGGCTTATAGTTCTTCATGCTTGTATGGAAGCATGATGCTGGCATCTGCTCAGCTTCTGGGGAGGCCTCAAGAAACTTACAAACATACCAGCTAGGCAAAGGGGGAGCAGGCACATCAAATGGTCAGAATAGGAGCAAGAGAGTGAGAGGGGCTACATCCATTTAAACCACCAGATGTCACAAGAACTCGCTATTGGGAGGACAGTACCAAGAGGAATGGTGTTAAGTTATTCATGAAAAAATCTGCCTCATGATCTAATCATACCCAACCAGACCCTGCCTCCAAAGGTGGGGATTATATTTCAAATGAGATTTGGGTGGGGACATACATCCAAACTATATTAACAAGGCAATGAGTTCCCTGGGTTTTCTTATTACTTTCCATATATACCAGACAGGGCCTCCCATGTATACCACAGGAGACTCCAAAACAACCACTAACGGGCTGAGATAGAAAAAAACTCTAAGAAAAACCTATTCTTCCCAATCAATGCACCAGAAAAACTATGGCCTAACAAAACAGAAAACTTTCAGGCAATACCTATCCTATTCTACCCAAACACAAATGAATAAATTGTTCCCATTCTGTGGCTTCAGTGGGGGAAGTAGGACACAGACTTTCTTTTTTTCTTTTCAAAGCATAATGATTTTATTTATAATATTATAATGCGTTAACCTAGAGGGACCATATAGATAAATAGACCCAAGTGTTACTCATCTATTTGACACAGGCATATTTCTATACCCAATTTCATTATAAGAACATATAAAAACCTAATATCAATTTTATCAACTGATGTCTTCAAAAGATAGTCAGCAGTGGAGTTCCATGACTAGCATCACATTCATTCAAATGTTTCTTACATAACCTAAGAAAGCATTGTTAAATACAACTACAGGATGTTTTCCATATATTTTTGTTTTATCCAGTTCCTCATGTTGTACATTTCTAAATAAGCAGTATAATTACAAACTTAACTTTTTAATTGCTGTTTATTTATGCTTCAGGAGAGTTCATCAAGAATTCTTTTTTTAAAAAAATTATACTTTAAGTTCTGGGGTACATGTGCAGATACTGCAGGACTGTTAATTAGGGATACACATGCAAGGTGATTTGCTGCATCATACCACCCATCACCAACATTAGGCATTTCTCGTAATGTTATCCTTCCCCAATCCCCCCACCCCTTGCTACCCTTCCCCTAGCCACCCACCCTCCAACAGGCCCCAGTGTGTGATATTCTCCTCCCTGTGTCAATGTGTTCTCATTGTTCAGCACCCACTTATGAGTGAGAACATGCAGTGTTTGGTTTTCTGTTCTTGTGTTAGTTTGCTGAGAATGATGGTTTCCAGCTTTATCCATATCCCTGCAAAGGACATGAACTTATCCTTTTTCATGGCTGCATAGTATTCCATGGTGTATATGTGCCACATTTTCTTTATCCAGTGTGTCATTGATGAGCATTTGGGTTGGTTCCAAGTCTTTGCTATTGTAAACAGTGCATCAGTAAGCATATATATACATGTGTCTTTAAAATAGAACGATTTATAATCCTTTGGGTGTATACCTAGTAACTTGATTGCTGGGTCAAATGATATTTCTATTTCTAGATCCTTGAGGAATAGCTGCACTGTCTTCCACAATGGTTGAGCTAATTTACATTTCCATCAACAGTTTAAAAGCATTCCTATTTATCCACATCCTCTCCAGCACCTGTTTCTCCAGACCTTTTAATAATCAGCATTCTAACTGGCATGAGATGGTATCTCAGTGTGGTTTTGATTTGCATTTCTCTAATGATTAGTGATGATGAGCATTTTTCATGTTTGTTTGCACCTCAATGTCTTCTTTTAAAAAGTGTCTGTTCATATCCTTTGCCTACTTTTAAATGGGTTTGTTTTTTTCTTGTGAATTTATTTTAGTTCTTTGTAGATTCTGGATATTAGCCCTTTGTCAGATGGGTAGATTGCAAAAATTTTTCCCATTCCGTTGGTTGCCAGTTCACTCTAATGTTTGTTTCTTTTGCTGTGCAGAAACTCTTAAGTTTAATTAGATCCCATTTGTCTATTTTGGCTTTTGTTGCCATTGGTTTGGTGTTTTAGTCATGAAGTCCTTGCCTATACCTGTGTCTGAATGGTTTTGCCTAAGTTTTCTTCTAGGATTTTTATGGTGTTAGGTCTTATGTTTAAGTCTTTAATCCATCTGGAGTTAATTTTTGTATAAGGTGTTAGGAAGGGGTCCAGTTTCAACTTTCTGCCCATGGCTAGCCAGTTCTCCCAACACCATTTATTGAACAGGGAATCCTTTCCCCTTTGCTTGTTTTTTTGTCAGGTTTGTCAAAGATCAGATGATGGTAGATGGGTGGTGTTATTTCCAAGGCCTCTGTTCTGTTCCATTGGTCTATATCTCTGTTTTGGTACCAGTACCATGCTGTTTTGATTACTGCAGCCTTATAGTGTAGTTTGAAGTCAGGTAGCATGATGCCTCCAGCTTTGTTCTTTTTGCTTAGGATTGTCACTCTTTCTTGGTTCCATATGAAGTTTAAAGTGTTTTTTCTTTCCAGTTCTGTGAAGAAAGTCAATAGTATAGCTTGATGGGGATAGCATTGAGTCTGTAAATTACTTTGGGCATTTTTATGATATTGATTTTTCCATGAGCATGAAATGTTTTTCCATCTGTTTGTGTCCTCTCTTACTTCCTTGAGCAGTGGTTTCTAGTTCCCCTTGAAGAGGTCCTTTTCGTCTCTTGTTAGTTGTATTCCTAGGTATTTTATTCTCTTTGTAACAATTGTGAATGTGAGTTCATTCATGATTTGGCTCTCTGGCACACAAATTTTCTGCTGCCACAACCCCACTCCATGAAAACAAGAAGTGACATTCTCACTCCTCCACTTGGGTGGTGTTGACAGAGCATGCAGGGAGCTGATTGTTCCCAGCACAGCAGAAGCAAGCAGTGTTCTGACTCCTCCACCTTGGTAGACCTGAGCATCTAACCTCACATAGTAGAAACGACTTAATGAGACTGTGTGAGGGACAGAAAATGAATAATTAACTTCCCTTCACTTCCCATTCTCCAGGTGTTAGTGGGACATAGCAGAAAGCCCTACTCAAATAGTCCCAGATATTTTTTTAAAGTGAACAAAGCAATGTAATGGAGCAAGGAGAGCTGTTTTAACAAACAGAGCAATTGGAAACCCATAGACAAAAAAAAAAAAAAAAAAAGAGTGAGAATCTTGATCTAAATCTCAGACTTTAACTCAAAATTTACCATAAACTTAAATGTAAATCTCTAAACATTTCAGAAAATAAATAAAAAATGTATTTAAGATCTAAGGCAAGATAAAGCTCTTAAACTTGACACCAAATGGAATATTCATAAAAGAAATTATAAATTAGACCTCATCAAAATTTTAAAAATGCTCTTAAAAAGACCAGTGAAGGAGATAAAAAGCCAGGCTACAGACTGAAAAAAAAAATTTGCAAACTACATATTTGACAAAGGACTAGTATTAGAGTATAAAGAACTCTAAAAACTCAACAACAACAAAATTAAAGAATGTAATTAGAAAATGAGTGAATGATGTGTGCAGACATTTCATTGAAAAGAACATTTAGAAGAAAATAAGCACGTTAAAAGATAATCAACACCATTAACTATTAGGGAAAGGCAAATTTAAACCATGGTGAGATACCATCACACACTTACATGGCTTAAAAAATAGTGAAAACACTAAATTCTGGAAAGGATGTTGAGAAATTAAACTATTCATAGATTGCTCATGGGAATAAAAGCAGTATATGCACTATGGATGACAGTTTGGCCGTTTCTCAATTTAAAATGTTTCAATATAATAAAATTATTTTTAAAAATACTATATGTAAAATAAGTGGACAAGAACTTTCTGTTACTGATCTCAGCATCAAAAATATATGAACATAATATGCATATTTATATATTTTAATCAGTTTTTATATTTTCTAATAAAGACAACTTTTTATTTCAATATAGAAGTTTTTCTTAGAATTGCCTGTAAATTGTTCTAAAGGTTGCCTATTTTGTTAAATAAATTTAAAGTTGTTTACTAAAAATCAAAAAACTTACCACATGCCTGCTGTAAGTAAATCAATGTTGTATTGGCTTATAGATATATAGATCAAAGCAAAGAGTTCAGAAGTAAACTTCACATATACAGAAAATTGACTTTTGTCAAATGGTCCAAGATATTCTGATAGAAAATAGAAAATTATTTTCAACAAATTCTGCTTCAGCCACTGTATATGAATGGGGGGGAAATTACCTTTACAAGCCTGTTACACCACACACAAATATCTGGGTTAAAGACATAAACATAAAATCTAAATTTACATGTCCTTTTGAGATGACATAGAAAAATAACTTCTTAATCTTATCAAAAAAATTTCATTGACAGAGTGAGAAGGTACCAAACATAGAATAATAAATAGAAAATTATCTTCACCAAAAATAAATGCTTTACTCATTAAAAACACTAAGAAAATAAAAATGAAAGTCATATACTCAGTAAAAATATTCTCAAAACATGAATCTCAAAAGGACTTGAAGTCATAATATATAAAGAATTGATAGAGATCAATATAAGGAAAATATGGGCCAGGCATGGTGGCTCATGTCTGTAACCTCAATGCTTTCGGAGTCTGAGGCAAAAGGATCAAGGAGTTCAAGGCCACCCTGGGCAACAAAGGGAGACCCTGTCTCTACAAAATTTTTTTTTAATTAGTTGGATGAGGGGACATGTACCTGTAGTTCCAGTTGCTAGGGAGTTTGAGGCAGAAGGATTCCATGAGCCCAGGAGTTGGAGGTTACAACAAGCTATGATCCCAGCAGTGCATCCAGCTTAGTGACAGAGCAAGACCCTGTCTCACAAACAAACAAAAACATACATACATACATATGTATGTGTATATATATATACACACACACACACACACACATATATATATACACATACATACACACATATATATGTAAATAAACAAAAATAGAAGGAGATATGAATGCATACTTTACAAAGAAGTAGTTGGTACAGCATAATTTCTTTTCCAGGAATTTACCCATAATAAATGAATTATGTTATATAAAATACTTGTATGTGAATGGACAAATATGTGAGAATATGCATAGCTATGTATTTATGTTTGTAGCGATTTCACTTATAATACCCTAAATATGGAGACAATCCAAATATTGCCTCAATGGGATAATGAAGAACAAATCTTAGTGTGGGAAAAGAATTAATAGTACAAAAAGCAGTAACAATGAAAGAAAAATCTATTGGAATTTTTTTGAAAATTAAAATTGCTACAGTTTTCCAATATCGATTAATGTTGAACATCTTTTTACTCACTAATTAGCTACATCAATAGATATCAGGGATGTTGGAAAAAGCAGCAAAGGAGAAAGGACTTACAGAGGGCCTACATAAATTCATTATGAGTGAAATATAAACTGGGAACAGCAAACTGCAGGAGGCCTCAGGGGAGGCAAACTTCTCCATGCCTCATGTTCCAGTGCAGGGTGACCTAGGCTCTGTCACCATAAACATTGAGCTCAAGGAAGTAAAACCCCTTTATAGCACTATGACATAGTCAGACTTGTAGGCTCCTTGTAAGGCCTGCATTCTGCCAGCGGCACATAGATAATAGGCTAAAGATAACCACATGTTCTTGTTGTATGAACTCCCAAACTGCCACTGTTATCAAACTTTAGAATGACACACCAGTTCTGAATCACTGATTCACTTCCGGCTTACCGATTCACTCCATCATCACATCACCCTCTCCCCATGATTATTTCACCCCTACCCTATAGATCAAAGTGATTGTAACCAATAAATAGTGTGAATGATCAGAGCTTGGGGCCTTCACTGTCTTCTCCAGTAATGAGTGATGGGCTCCCTGGTCCCACTATCTCTCTTAAACTGTCTTTTTCTCATTCCTGTATTGCCACCGAACTCGAGGTACCCACAGTATGATGTGGGGCTGGTTCCTTAGGAAGGAAATGCAAATTAAGAGCAAAATTAAATAGCACTCTACATTCCCCAAAAAAGTAAGTATTTGGAAAACCTGGAACTCCTAAATCTCTGTTGGAAATATAAAATGGCATGAATATTTTGGAAACCAATTTGACAAATTTTTGTCAAATTAAACACAAACAGACCCATGACCCATTAATTTCTCTCTTAGGTATTTGCTCATGTTAAATAAAAAATAAAAATTTATGTCCACAGAAAGAATTGTATGTCCATAGCTGCTTAACTCATGATACCCCAAGCTCAACATCAAAATATTCCATAATAGGTAAGAAATCTATGGCACGTTACTATAGTGAAATACAGCATAGCTATAGAAACAAACTATTGATACATATAATGACATCAACGAATCTCCAAATTAGTACATTGAGCCAAAGCCATACATTAACATGTGCATATACATCTATATACATTTATATAAAAACTAAATGCTGAACAATTCTTTTTTTGTAAGGTTAAGATGAAGCAAAAGTAATATATATTTGTTTTTCTTTTTGAGACAGAATCTCACTCACTTTGTCACTCAGGCTAGAGTTCAGTAGCCTGATCACAGCTCATTGCAGCCTCAATCTTCTGGGCTCAAGCCATCTTCCCACCCCACCCTCTCAAGTAGCTGGAACTACAGGAACATGCCACCATGCCTATAGAGATGAAATCTCCCTATGTTGCCCAGTTTGTTGGTCTCAAACTCCTAGACTCAACTAATCCTCCCACGTTGGCCTCTCAAATTTCTGGGATTATATTTGTGAGCTACCATGCCTAGCCTTCTATGATTATTGAAATCAGAACAGTGATTGCATTTGGAAGTGAAGATTAACTGGAAAGGATCATAAAGATACTCTCTGCATTAATAGAAATGTTCTATATCTTGATTAGATAGCTGATTACTCTCAAAACTCTTCTAAGATTTGTATATTTTATGTAAATTATGCCTTAATGAATAAAAAACATTGAAAATGCTGTTACTTTGTAACATTCTGAATGTTCTGTAAGTTGTGTAATTTCTTTTCTCATTCTATATTTGGCTTGTACTACTTTTGTGTTTGTAATTTTAGGTTTATTTTCTGAAGATAGTCTTCATGACTATATATACTTCAGACCCCAGAAAGATGGATGCACAGTGGAGCGAATTTTTTCTACCATTATGCCTCTCTCAACTAAAAGTTACTATTGAGGGATTTTTTCTTCTTGTCCCTATTCCTCAATTGCTACCACTCTCACATTCATCTTCCTTATCTAATAAAGTCACTTTATTTAATGAAGTTTATTTAATAATACAGAAAAATTTATGTTTCATTTCTTTTTCTGTCTTTTTTATTTTTGTCTTTTTTATTTTTATTTTTTAATGAAGTTTCACTTTGTTACCAAGGCTGGAGTGCAGTGGTGCAATCTCAGCTCACTGCAACCAATGCCTCCCAGGTTCAAGTGATTCTCCTGCCTCAGCCTCCAGAGTAGCTGGGATTACAGGCGCCCACTACCACACCAAGTTCATTTTTGTATTTTTAGTAGAGACAGGGTTTCACCATGTTGGCCAGTCTGGTCTTGAACTCCTGATCTCAAGTTAACCACCTACCTCGATCTCCCAACCTGCTGGGATTACACGCATGAACCACCATGCCCAGCTTCAGGTTTTTTTTTTCTTATATTTCCTTTAACATATGTCAATTTTTTTAAGCATGACTATAATTATCTGTATTAGCCACTTTGTCTCTTCCACTATCAAGGACAGGAACCATCTTTTCTTTCTCCTTTGGCACTATCAAGTACCATCTTTGACATCTACTTTATCTGCTGGAAGCAACTCCCACGTTCTCCAGTGTTGTCACCCATGTACTAGGATATAATGCAAATATAAAGAGATTATTGCTTTTATCTTTTTCTTTTATAGTCAAATGTCCAGAATTAGCATTTATGTTTGTGGCTCCTCAAACAACTTTGATTCCCAATTCATGGGTTTCTTCATAAATTTATTCACAAAATTGAGACTCAAAAGAATGTAAAAATTTACCATGTAAATAAGTCAAAAAGGGCCATTCAAGATACAGGAAATTGACAAGGTGCCGTTGCATCATGCCTGTAATCCCAGCAATTTGGGAGGCTGAGGCAGGCAGATCACTTGAAGTCAGGAGTTCAAGACTAGCCTGGTCAACATGGTGAAACCCTGCCTCTACTTAAAATACAAAAATTAGCCAAGGCATGGTAGCACACGCCTGTCATGCCAGCTGTTAGGGAAGCTGAGGCAAAAGAACTGCTTGAACCCAGGGGCAGAGGTTGCAGTGAGCAGAGATTGCATCACCTCGCTCCAGCCTGGGCAACAGAGTGAGACTCTGGATTTTTTTTTTTTTTTAAAGAAAGAGGAAACTATTTGTGTAAAGGCTAAAAAATAAGAAAAAGAAAGTTGATTTAAAAAGCTGAACATGGGCATGGTGGCTCATACCTATAATCCCAGCACTTTGGGAGGCCAAGGCAGATGGATAACCTGAGGTTGGGAGTTTGACACCAGCCTGAAAAACATGGAGAAACCCCGTCTCTACTAAAAATATAAAATTAACTGGGCGTGGTGGTACATGCCTGTATTCCAAGCTACTTGGGGGACCGAGGCAGAAGAATCGCTTGAACCTGGGAGGAGAAGGTTGCAGTGAGCCGAGATCGTGCCATTGCACTACAGCCTAGGCAAAAAGGGCAAGACTCTGTCTCAAAAAAAGAAAAGACACTTTTATAAAGAACTGGTGCCATTAAAAAAGTTAATAATAAGATAATAAGTGAATTAATGGAGTTGAAAAAAACAACATGAGAACTTCTCGAAGTATGCACAAGTTTTAACAGCTGAATTGATCAAGCAGAAGAAAGGATATCAGAGGTTGAAGACCAACTTAATGAAATAAAACAAGAAGACAAGAAAAGAGAAAAGAGGATAAAAAGGAACCAGAGAGTCTCCAAGAAATATGGGACTATGTAAAAAGACCTAATCTACGTTTGATAGGTGTACCTGAATGTGACGAAGAGAATGAATCCAAGCTGGAAAATACTCTTCGGGATTTTATCCAGGAAAACTTTCCCAACCTAGCAAGGAAGGATAGTATTCAAATCCAGGTAATACAGAGAACACCACAAAGATATTCCTCAAGAAGAGCAACCCCAAGGTGCATAATCGTTAGATTCACCAGGGTTGAAATGAAGGAGAAAATACTAAGGGCAGCCAGAGAGAAAGGTTAGGTTACCCACAAAGGGAAGCCTATCAGACTCGCAGCAGATCTCTCAGTGGAAACCCTACAAGCCAGGAGAGAGTGGGGGCCAATATTCAACATCCTTAAAGAAAAGAACTTTCAACACAGAATTTCATATCCAGCCAAACTAAGCTTCACAACTGAAGGAAAAATAAAATCTTTTGTGAACAAGCAAGTACTCAGAGATTTTATTACCACCAGGCCTGCTTTACAAGAGCTTCTGAAAGAAGCATTACACATAGACAGGAACAACCAGTGTTAGCCTTTCCAGAAATATATCAAAAAGTAAAGAGCATCAACATAATGAAGAATTTACATCAATAAATGGGCAAAACAGCCAGCTAATATCAAATGGCAGTAATCCTAAATTTAAATGACTAAATCCCCCAATCAAAAGACACATCCAAAACCCATAGGTATGCCGATCCAGACCCATCCTACATGCAAGGACACACAAAGACTCAAAACAAAGGGATGGAGAAAGATTTACCCACCAAATGGAGAGCAAAAATAAACAAATAAATAAAAAGCAGGAGTGGCAATTCTCGCCTCTGATAAAATAGATTTTAAAGCAACAAAGATCAAAAGAGGCAAAGAAGGTCATTACATAAAGGTAAAAAGATCAATGCAACAAGAAGAGCTAATGATCCTAAATATATACGCACCCAATACAGGATTTATAAAGAGACTTAGACTCCCACACAATAATAGTGGGAGACTTCAACATCAATATTAGATATATCAATGAGACAGAAAATCAATAAGGATATCCAGGACTTGAACTCAGATCCAGAACAAGTAAACTTAATAAACATTTATAGAACTCTCCACTTTAAATACACAAAACATACACTCTTAGCACCACATCACACCGACTCACAGGTTTAAATGAAGTATTGGTTGGCTACTTGTTTGTTATTTTCTTCCCTCATTTTTTTCCTGTCTCCATTATTAAGCATAATTATTGGCATAAAAGAGGCTTTCCATACCCATTTTTAGACTGCATTCTAGCCTGGGCAATAAAGCAACACTCCTGTTCTCTCTCCCTCTTCCTCTTCCTCTTTATTCCTTTCCTTCATTCTTTTTTTTTCTTTTTCTTTTTCTCCAAAAAATAAAAAATAATAAAAATAAAATATCAAAAGCCTTCTTACATATAAATAATAACCAGTTACAAAATATAGTGGAGGAAACAATTCCAAAAAAAAAAGATAAACTATCTGGGAATAAAGTTTAAAAAAAGTTAAGATACGAACGCCAGAAGAGCACATACAATGATAGTAATAACCATACATAATCACTACTGAACAATGAAAAGGCATAGCTGTTCTTTATTTCCTCTTGCTGCTCTTACACAGGAAGACTCAACATCCTAATTACTTCAATAGTCATTCCTCTCTCTCTCTCTCTCTCTCTCTCTCTCTCTCTCTCTCTCTCTCTCTCTCTCTCTCTCTTGCACTATTGTGCAGACCATTTGTGGTGACTGGGAATGAATAGATGTAAAGATATCAGTTAGAAATCTCTTTGTGCAGTCTAGGAAAGAAATAATTGAAGTTGGGACTTGAGGGATAGCATTGAGGATGGGAAATAGTGGATACACTCAGGATTTTTTTAGGAAGTAGGAACAAACAGACCTGAACATTGCTGAGTGAGTGAAATTTGAAAGGAGCCAAGGAAATGAATGTGTTTAAATATTGAGCAATTAGGTGAGTAGAGATTTAGCAGAGCTGCAGAAGAATATGCAGATTTCGAATATGTTCTTTTGAGATTGCAGTGGGATGTGAGGGTAAAATGTTTGAATAGAGAATTGTACATACATAACACTAGAAACCATGTGAACAACTGAAATAGATGAGGGAATATGATGGTGATAAATATTCTAAAAGAAAATAAATTGTCTCAGGAAAAGAGATAAATATATAAAAGATAATGACTGAGAATAAAATCCCATGAAATTTTCATATTTAATAAACAGAAACTTGCAGAGGAAAGGTTAAAGAAAAATGTGAACTCAGTTGAATATGGACAAAATGGTCACCAGGTCCCGGAACAGGTTGTGTGAGCTCCTGGAGGCCTTCTTCCAGCACTGTTTTGGAGAAATCTCTATTTCAATCTATTCCTATACACTAGTTATTGAAAAACAGTAGACAATTGCAAACACAAGTTGACTTTTTTGCTCCAGTTGTGAAGGGCCCTGGTGACTGGGTCTCATGCCAAACAACTTGTTACAGAGGAGCTAGGGTCCCAGACTGTGCCGAAGCTTCATGAGACCACTGCTATCTGTGTACATACCAGTGGCAGACTCTGGAGCTCAGGTTCCTGCTTCCCAGTGTGGTGGTGAATCCTCCATAGTCTGTTGAGTGTGGTATCCTATCTGAAGCCCAGGCTGTTGCTTCCATTCTGGTGGTGAATCCATAGTCTGCTGGATGCAAATCTCTTTCACTTTTCCCCTTCCCATTGTATTGCTTATTTTATCAATCTGCTTATTATATCATTACTTATTATATTATTTGCTTATTATATCATTTGCTTATTATACCTCTATTGCTATTTACATGGGATAAGGCCCATTTACCCTTAAAGATATTGCATATGTGCCTTTTCTTCTCCCCTCGTGTATCTCCTGCATAGAACAAACCTTAGAAGCACAATTGTGAAAAATAGAATATACAGGGGTGTTGGAAACATCAGAGAACTAAGGTGTTCCTGGGAGAGAGGGATGAAAGTTCTTCAAGTTAACAAGTGATGGCCAGGTGCAGTGGCTCATGCCTAGAATCCCAGCAGTTTGGGAGGCCAAGGAAGGCAGATCACCTGAGGATAGGAGTTCAAGACCAGCCTGGCCAATATGGTGAAATCCCATCTCTACTAAAATACAAAAATTAGCCGGGCATGGTGGTGGGCACCTGTATTCTCAGCTACTCAGAAGGCTGAGGCAGAATTGTTGGATTCTGGGAGGTGGAGGTTGTAGTGAGCCAGATCACACCATTGCACTCTAACCTGGGCTGACAACAGCGAGACTCAGTCTCAAAAAAAAAAAAAAAAACAGTGCTAAACCTGGCTTGGCACCATGGCTCCTGCCTATAATCCTAGCACTTTCAGAGGCTGAGGCAGGAGGATCACTTGAGTCTAGGAGTTCCAGGATACCCTGGGCAAAATCACAAGACTTCATCTCTGCAATTAATTTAAAAATTAGCTGGGTATGGAGGAGTGTGCCTGTGGCTTCAACTACTTGAGAGATTGAGAGGCAAGACAATTGCTTGAGCCCAGGAGGGTAAACTTGCAGTGATCAGGTCAATGCACTCAGCTTGGGCAAAAGAGTAAGACCCTCTTTCAAAATAAATAAATAAAGTAAAAGAAATAAAAATTAAAAGTGCTAAACTTCACTCTAGGCAGAAGGTATCTGTCAAGTGACTGGTTGTATAAATTAAAGAGCTCTGTGGTAAACCTCTGGAGGAAACGCAGACCCTTATGCATTGCCATGCACAATAACCATGCAACATTTGCTACTCTTGGTCTTGTAAGGAAAGAAACACTAGCTGGGATTATGAGTCTTTCACCTGACATAGTCTCTCATATTTGAACAGTATTAAAGTAGTCTGTAAACATGTCAAACTGGATCTTTGATCTCAGTTTTGACACATATTACCCACTTTTATGAGTTAAATTAGGCTCCTACATAAAGATTATACCAATATAAAAATATATTATTTTAATCTGATAATAAGTTAAACATTTCTGTCATTTAAAATTTGGCAAATAAAAGTGTGAGAAAATGCACATATAGCATACCACCCAATGAAAACTATTATTATTTATAGATATATTTAAAAGTGTTCATTACACACATACAATTGGTATAGTTGTACATTGTGTATGTATGGATCGAATTAATATAATGTAGAATATATTTCATAACCAGTATTTAGGAATTTTGAATGTCTCAAGGCTTTATTGATAAATAATGAAACTGAATTTTTAACATTCACGGCATGAAGATGAGAATCATGATAGTCCCCTTGCATAAACCACTATAGTGAACAATGAATCTTCAATAAATTCTACGAACTGGTTGATTGCTACCAATAACAACAAAAGTAATAAATTATTTTACAGATAGAATAAGCTAAAACAATAGTGTGGTGTTTGTACTTTCAGCCCGTTTTTGGTCTCCAACGTTAAGCAGTCTGCAACGAAATACATACACACAGACACAGCAGACACAAACGAATTGGATGTTTTTGTGTAACCATATTCCTATATAAAAGTTGATTTTAGTCAGTCTTCTTTTTTAGTAAACTAATTTTTGTTTTGTATTGTGTCTGTTTTCTATGCTACTTATAGCTTCAATTAGGAAGTTCTATGCTATTTTCTTCAGGAATAAATTTACTAAAAACATTAGAAATAGTCTACAGATAAATTCAAAAGTAAAGAGTTTTAATTGAAAAGTAAAGAGCAAGAGAGAATGTATACAGATATAAGGGGAAAGAATGGTATTGTCTATGTTTTAGAGCAAAAATTTTATTTTGAATAGATAGTGCAAGTGTAAATAAAGCACAAATAGTGTCCAGATGGCAGTGATCAGAGGATGTTGCTTCTCAGCAAAAAGCTTCATCAGTGTTAAAATGCTGCTTCTTTCCAGTACGGGAATGTGGAGCCTTGGTTGCCATAATGAATGTGAAGACCACATATGCTTGCCCTTCTAAAAATAGGTCAGGTTTCAAAAAAGACATTTGTATGTTTAAAGCTACAAAACAAACAATTCTCATGGGCATTGGTTTGTTTATTTAGTTCTAGTCTTAGTTACGTTTTCTACAAGTGAAATTTGAAAGATTTGTGGGACTAGCTAGTGGCGCAAGTCATCATGGCTAATGTAACTCCAGTCTAACAAAAGCTGTTTCTCATTGGGCATAAGGTTAAAGTAAAACAAACAAACAAAAAACTGTAATTCATAAGATATGAGTGTTGTGGGACTTGAACGGAAATTCTTATGCTATCATGTGCCTTTTCAGTTCCTTGTCCTCTAAGCATCACTGGCAAATTTGAGCCTGTACCAATTCATTTACTGACCCTGTACATGATGATAGTGGTTTCAGCAATTCTTTCTTGACTCCTAAAAAGCAGCAGTTAATAGACAATGTTAATGTACTGCTTATTTTTCTCATTTGGTCAATGAAATGAAGAGTCTACCCAGCATCCAAGAGAATGCTTAGAACATAATAAGCATTCTATACATATTTGTTATTTAAAATATTGAGTAATGATTATGATTAAGGACATTTTCTTTTGTTTGTATACTGTCTTAACAGTAATGTAATTAACACTTAGAAACATACAAAATCAAAATTAGTTTTTGGAGCAAGTAACCAGTATATTGGGGTATGGCAGAGAACATCTGTGTGTACAAAAACTTAATGAAAGTTGCCTTAGTTTGTTTAGCTTGCTATAATGAATTCTTAGACTGAGTAATACACAAACAGCAGAATTTTATTTCTCACAGTTCTGGGTGCTGTGAAGTCCAAGATCAAGGTACTAGCAGATTCAATGTCTATTAAGGGCTTGCTCTCTTCTCCATAGATACTGTTTTGCTACTGTGTCCTCACATGGTGGAAGGGAACCAGCAGGCTCCCTCAAGCCTCTTTATAAATGCTCTAATCCTATTCATGAGAGCTCTGCCTTCATGACTTAATGCCCCCACCTCTTACTAAAAGCCCCCACCTCTTACTACCATGTCCTTGGGAGTTAGGTTTCAACATAGGAATTTGGAGAGACACCAACATTCAAACATTCAGCAATAGGTGTTTCATCTTCATGAAGCTTTTCCTCTATGTCGCTTCATTTGCTCTCTATGTTCTGACATGACTACAGTTTCTATCTTTAAAATATTTCCACTAAGGCAATCTCTCTATAATTAATACAAATGTATAATCATCCATCTATTCGATTTTAATGCAATTAAAGTTCCTAATAGATTTTTTTCTAAGACTTTGAGATAAAACAAAAATTTTTTAAAGGATGTTGTAAGATAGAGTCCTATGTCCAAAAAATGCTAACTTTAAACAGACTTGCAGTCTGTACCCATTGTGTGGTTTTTCCACTCTCAGACTTCCACTAAGGTGTCCAAGATTCAGTTTTATTATTAACAAAAAAGTGAAGTTATCACACTGGATGATTTCTGGACTTTCTCCTCAGCTATAAAAATAATCTAAAATTATTTACATAAATATAAATTTTTAAAGTATTTCTCTAGAGGTCCTTGACAATAACATGGTTTAAGCATAACCTTCCCTAGACAAAAAGAAGAGTTAAAAATATCTAATTCCTAGGGCTTCTTTTAAACAAAAATACTTATTATTATGGTTTCATGAGATAGATGCTGATGTTTGCTTTAAGTCCTGTGGTCTAATATTCATGTTCAATAGCAGTTGTGATTCTAATAGAAAGATAAGAGTTACAAATTGGTTTTATTTTGTTAATGGACTAGAATGCTCCTCTGAGTAAAACATTCTATGGCAAGATAAAATTCAGACTTTAAGTTTTCAATCTATGCCTTTACAATTCAATAAACATACCAAGTAAAAACAAATATACCTTTAATTCTTCTCTAACCCTTGGAACTTTCTTCTTTAAATTCCATAGGTTCAAAGCCGTTGGCAAGCAATAACATCAACTTTAAATTTAACAACATTGTTTGCATTGATTGTATTTATTCTTGAAGTTACCTTCCTTTAGCGACAAGTGATACTTTCTCCCCATTCGTAACAGTGACATAAATTTTTCTTCTAGTGTAGATTTAGGCAAAAGACAGTGAATTGATTTTAAACATAATAAATGATTAAAAGTTTAGGTCACATATACTTTTATGTGAATTTTCTAAGTTGGCTTTGGGGTATCTGGGATCGGCTCTTTAATCTGTTTAGATTTAAATATGCTGATAACTCTATTTCCAGTAGTAAAAAGAGAGCTGGTGGTCCATCTTATGAACTATTTAGACAGATTCAGTTATAATAGGTAGCTCAGGCACACAGTTACTTAACAGCCCAAGGTCACATATGGATAAAATAAAAATAGTGAAAGTGATAATTAGATGTCTGAAGATTTTCAAAGCATAGGCACAGAAGTAGATGTGATTTACTTGCAGCTCTCCTGATCACAACTGATCTCTTCGATAATCATAATAACTTTCTCTCACTTGCTTCCAATATGATTTGCTTGCCAACCTACTATAGAAAAGTCTCATTCAGGGAGAGCCAAGTGTGTGCCTGCTTATATGTTGAATTTTAGAGTTTATTATTTAATGGTGGTTTTTGTCTGGTTCAAATGAAAATCAGAGATTTCTAACTTTGATTGTTCACAAATGGGAAACCAGTTCAGGTTCTGTCGTTGACAACCTTCCAAAATTTCTTTGTTCTTGAAAGATATCTGGAGCAAGATATGTATTTCTCCATTGTAGTCTCTTATACTGAGGACAGATAGGTAAGTTTGTATAATCTCCCTCTTTTAGCAGCAATTGCAAAACACTCACCAACATGGTAAATTGACGTAGTTTTTTTCCCAAAATTCTACTGTGGAAATTTGGTCTACCAGAAAAACTACTGCAAGTGAGCTACACTATAGATATAAGAATATTTATTTAAGCAGTATTTATATAATAATAATTGAAGTTTAAGCAAATTTCCTTATTTTTGACATATTTCCTACTCTTGGTTTCAAGGATACTTCATTCATTCTTCTGGTTTTCCTCCTACCTCCCTAGCCATTGCTTCTAGAACTGGCTGCTTCTCTTCATCACTCTGAACTGTCCATTGTCAAGTGCATCAGGACAGGTTTCTCTCAACCTTTTTTTTAATCTACCTTTTGTGCCTTGATATTTTATTCAGTAGTAACATTTTAAATAGCCTTCGAGCATTGATAATTTGCATCATTTCTTCTCTCGTTCATTTTCTTTAAAATCAAGACATATTTTATTTTGATATTAAGAGTGGTTCTAGAGAAACAATTTTAGGAACGAGTTTTCTAAGTTGGCTTTGGCGTTTCTGGGATTGGTTCTTTCCAATGCTGGGTTCTAGAGAAACAATTTTAAGGATGAGTTTTCTAAGTTGGCTTTGGGGTTTCTGGGATTGGCTCTTTAATCGGTTTATATTTAAATATACTGATAACTCTACTTCCAGTGGTAAAAAGAGCCCTGGTGGTCCATCTTATGAACCATTTATACAGATTGAGTTATAATAGGTAGCTCAGGCCACACAGTTACTTAACAGCCCAAGCTCAAGTATTCTGTTTTTACTAAGGCCCAGCATCAAGAACAAGGGCCATCATTAAAACAAAATAGTTATTTGCAGATGATGTCAAGTCCTTGCTCTGGAAATCTAAAGGTCTGCACTGTGATTCAGCTACAAGGGCCTGCCACAGCCTCCAAACAGCATCTCTATCTGCCACGGACACTTGAAGCACCATTGGATGCTCCAAAGGGCAGACCAGCTTATACAGAATTCTGGACCTCTTGCAGGGCCTTCTTGTATTCTGGGTCGCACTCAAAACTATCAGATTTTCACTATTCCCAACTGAGTGAATTGCCTCCAAAATCCATACAGGCCTACTAGGTGCTTTGTATCTTTCTTGGTTGTAGTAGGGGCCAGATGCAAAAACTTATCTCTCACCTTAATTTTCCCCAAATGTTCAAAAATATCCTTGCTTCCTATAAGATGCTGATTACAAATATCCAATGCAGATATTTTGTATACAGGGACATTTCCCTTCACAACTGACTTCCTGGGATGTCCTAGGGATGAGCTGTAGTGCTGCAGCTGTCCACTTTTGGACGTTACCTGCATATTGTACAAGACCACATGTAAACCATGACCAGGTCTTCCCTTCCTCTGTCAGCTGATCATAAGAAACTCCTCATGATGCCATAGATGCACGTTTGGAGAGACAAGGCAGTGTAGCAAGAGTGGGTACTATGGGCATTTGGGTCTTTTTAAATGAAACTTACTTATGCCTTCAGGGGCTGTTCAGACCCTGTCACATATATATGATTTCCATTTGGTAATGGAGTGTGCTATGTGAACCCAACCTTATGAAAGTGTGCCCCCTTTGGGCAGGGCACCTAATTGTATACTTTGCTTGGGAGGAGAAATAGCCAGACATGGAATTCTGTACTGATTCATGGGCTATAGTCTATGGTTTCGCTGGATGATAAGGAACTTAAAAGGAAAATGATAACAAAATTGGTGACAAAGAAATTGAGTAAAGAAATGTATGGATAGCTGCCTCAGAATAGGGAAAAAGCATGAAGGTACTTGTGTCCTGTTTGAATACTCACCAAAGGATGTCTCAGCAGAGGAGGATTTTAGTAATTACATGGATAGGATGATCCATTCTGTGGATACCAATAAGTTTCTTTCCTCAGTTACTCATCATTGCCCAGTGGGCTCATTAGTAAAGTGGCCATGGTGGCAGCATTGGCTCTGCAACATGTATTTCTCCTCACCCAGGCTAATCTGGCTTTGGTCAATGCTGAATGCCCATATAACAACAGTAGACACCAACACTGAGCTCCTGAGATAACATCATTCCCTGAGGTGAGCATCCAGGTGTTTGGTGGTAGGTTGATTACACTGGACAACTTCCATCATGGAAGAAGTGGAATTTTGTCCTTATTGGAATAAATGCTTAATCTAAATATGAATTTACATTCTTTTGCATGCAGTGTTTCTTCCAAAACTATCATTTGTGGATTTACAGAATACCTTCTCCACCCCCACAGTATTCCACAGAGCATTGCTTCTTACGAAGGTACACATTTTACAGCCAACAAAGTACAGCAATAGGCCCACGCTCATAGAATTCACTAGTCTTACCATCTCCACTGTCCCAAAGCAACTGGCTGATAAAATGGCCTTTTGAAGATTCAGCTGTAGGATCAACTAGTTGGTGATATCTTGCAGGACTAAGGCAGAAAGTTTCCTTAGAATATCTCCTAGTGTTGCCATGGCCTGTGATCAAGGTCAATGGAAAATTACACCAACCTAATTCAGTGAGGACTACAAATAACCACCTATCAGAAATGATAGCAAAAGGAATACAGAATATGGAGTAGAAAAGTGTAGTTATAAATACTAGCTAGAATCATATAAGCAGTTAGAGAAATAAGAACTATAATTGTCATGGATATTTCTTGTTATGAATATATTGTGTGTATATATATGTATATTAAGTAAATGTTTTTGTTCTTTCCTCTCTTATTCCTTTATTCAGTAACATAAGATGTATTAATTTTATATCAGTATTTGAGTATTGGTACTTTTTTGTCATGTGTTTAAGTTACAGGAGAATATGAGGAGAAGGGCAAAAGTCACTCAAAGACTTCATCAACTCTTCTGAAGAGATTAGAACTTGTCTTGGTGTAAGCAGCTTGGTTGTAACATGTTAGGCAGAATTATGTCTTTGCTTATTTGGAGATTGTGTATGGTTTAAGGAGATACATATGAATGCCAAGCTGACACGCAGTGTACTTGTGATGGTTAATTTTATGTGTCATCTTGACTGGGCTAAAAGATGCCCAGAGAACTGGTAAAACTATTCTGGGGAGTGTCTGTAAAGGGGCTCCTGGAATAGATTAGTATCTGACTATTCTAATCAGTGGACTGAATAAAGAAGATCCACTCTCACCAATGTGGATCGCCCAATCCATTGAAGGCCAGAATAGAACAAAAGCATAAAAGAATGGTGAATTTTCTGTTCTTGAGCTGAGACATCCATATTCTTCTGCCCTCAGACACCAGAGCTCCTTGTTCTTGGGCTTTTGAATTCCAGGACATACATAATAACACCTCCTGTCTGACCTATGGCCCACCCCTGCCCAGTTCTCAGGCCTTTGGCCTTGAACTACGATGTACAACATCAGCTCCCCTAGTTCTTAGGCCTTTGGACTCAGACTGAATTACACCAGAGGTTTTCCTGGTTCTCCACTTTGCAGATGGTATATCATGGGACCTCTCTGCCTCCATAATTACATTGGCCAATGCTCAGACTAGATCTTCTCTTATATATTTCTATATATCCTATTGGTTCTGTTTCTCTGGAGAAGTTTGACTAATCTAATATCAACTGATTACTTTCCACACCCACCTGCCTATCTAATATACATCTCAAATTTAATATGTTTAAACTGGGCTCTTGATTTTATAGCCTCCTCCAATCCTCCTAGCATAGTAACTGCATTCTACCAAGCTAAAAAAAAAAATCATATTTTACTACTGTTTTTCAATGCACTGCCACATGAACTGTGTCATAAAATCCTATTTGTTCTACCTTCAAATTATTCCACAATAAAACAAAAGCCATTTAAGCACCATCATATATAAATTGAAGTGTTCATATCTTTCCCTTTGAGATCAGAAACAAGATAAGGTTTTCTGTTATCAGTGTTTCCATTCTTAGCCAGCTCACTAAGCCAGGAACAAGAAATGAGAGGAAAAAGAATTGCAGATAATGTTCTTGTATACACAGAAACTCTTAAATAAACTGCTAATAAATTATTAGAATTTATGACGGAGTTAATCTAGGTTACTGAATTCAAAGTCCATTTATTCCTATATACTAAGAACAAAGTTAGAAAAAAAATGACATTTAAATTAAAGTAAATAAGTACCTAAGAGTAAATCAAACAAAAGATGTGCAAGTTTGCATTACAGAAAAGCTTACGAGATGCAGTAAAGAAGATCCAAATAGTCAATGTTATAAAGATGTTATTTTTTTTCTATTTCAAAATATAGACACATTGAACCACCACATAAAAATCACAAGAATACATAAGGCCAAATTTGTCAAGACACTTAAGTAAATTTATAATAACTTCTAGATAGCAATACTTAATATAAAGCTTTTATACTTCAGATAGATTTTAAGAGAATAGTTTTGGCATAGATGGATACCCCATCAGGAGTGCATCAGGATCTACGTATAAGCTTGTTCACAGCGTGACTGAACGCTGGCAGCTGCCCAAGTGTACTTACCATGGTGTCCACTATCCCGGAGTTACTGGCTTGATAGATGATAGAATGGATGGGAATGGGTGAATACTTCGAGTGCATTTATAGAATGGTGTATAGTCTCAAACAATGTTTACCTGTAGATAATGGCAAAATGATATCTAAACATATATATATAGCTACAGATTCAATACAACATTCTTACCAAGAGTAAGTCAAAAAGATTGTCCTCATAATGATTGCATTTGTTTTCAGTCACCACAGTATCAGATTACCACAACTTTAGTGGCTTAAAACAACAGAAAATTTTCTTAAACAATTTAAGAATTTTAATCTATAAAATTGTTTTATAGATACTGAGCTCAGAAGTCTGAAATCAGTTTCACTGGTCAGAATTCACAGTGCCAGCAGGTCTACTTTCCATGGATAGGACAAGCCTCCTTAGTTCATGAGCCTTTCATCCATCATCAGCTCCAGTAGTGTAGCATTTTAAAATCTCTCTTTGCTTCCATTGTCATATTGTCTCTATCTCTCTGATTATATCAGGCCCTCTGAGATTACACTGGATCCACCTGGGTAATCCAGGAAAATCTTTCCTTCTCAACTTAATCACATCTGCAAAGTCCTTTTTGCCATATAGTGTAACATATTCACAGGTTCCAGAAATTCTAATCCAGGTATTTTTCTGGGGGGGGGGCATTATTTAGTCTACTGTAATGATATAAAAGATTATATTGGCTACAAAAGCCCTGAAATTTTATCTTATTGAAAGGAAATTTGTTCCAAAGCAATTGACCAGTAGATGCAAGAAAAAACATTTCTGTTTAAAATTTTGCATTTCATTGTCACTAACAAATATTAATTAGCACCTCAGCATTGGAGAATAAAGGAACTAACTATAGGTTCATATCAGCTACTGGTATCTTTTGTGTGAATGATAATCTCATTAAATACCATTTCTAAAAATTTGATATATAAGATTCCTTTTTTATTTATAAAATTTTAATGACTTTTTAGAACTACATTCAAACTCTAACTGGTACATTTTCTTTATAGCTTCAAAACCCCCTATTGTAGAATTTAAGGGAAAAAAATAAAAAAATTTATTTTCCAGAAAAGTATTCTGTATCAAGGTAAAAATATATTTATGAGTTTACTTTTTATAAAATTTTCAGTCACATTTATTTATTTAGTCATTTATTTGAACATTCATGTAAATATTTATTGGATAACTACTATGTATCAGGAATTATGGTAGAATCTGGGAACACACCATGGAAAAAGGTAACATACTTATCCTTAGTTTTTCACCGCAATAGTAGAGCAAGTAAGAGATCAAGATACTCTTACAAGCAGAATAAAAGAAGGATGTATTATGCTAAGAATTTTAACAGGGATATAAACCCATCATAGTGCAAAGAGAATAAAATAAGCCCTTATTTCTCCCTGGGTGATTCAATTAAGGTTTAAAGTGGAGATGACACATCAAGATGATTCCAGAATGTATGGACAGTAGTACACAGCTGAGCAAGGCCGAGAAAAACGTTCTTCCTAACACACAAAACTGTATGTACTAAGCCAGCATTTCTCAGCTGAGGAATATTATACCCAGAGGGCATTTATCAAAGTTTAGAGGCCTAGACAATGGCTGCTGTCACAGCTGGAGGAACAGGTGCTGCTGGCATCCAGTGAGTCCAGACCAGAGATGCTGGTAAGCTTTCTACAATGCACAGAAGCACTCATCACAACAAATTAGTCATCCCAGAATGTTAATAGTACCAAATTTGAGAAATCTTCTTCTAAGTTATGGAAAAGTGAGATAGCATATCATGTGCTGAAAATCACAATAGGCTTCATGTATAGCTGCTATTTATTGAAGGCATACATTGTACTGTTTGAGTAGAATGGCAAGTTGAAATGAAGCTAGGGAAATGAAGTAGGAAAGCTTTAAAAAATAATTAGTGAAAATAATAATAAAACTTTCATGAGGATAGGAGGCAAATAATAAAATATTATCAATAAAATATTGTCATTAAAAAAATATATCTTCAAAAATACTATTTAGCCATTCAGGTACACAGGTATAACATACCCTTCTTCAAAGAGTACAATGTAGACATTATATTTAGAAAAAGTATGATTTATGCAGTTACTACTATGGAAAGCTGGCTTGATTGATTATTGTATTTCAAAATTAGGCATCTAAAATTCTTCCAGTCTGAATATGTATTTTGTATTATAACCTATTGTGTTATATTTGTATTGTTATTTTTTATATTTTTTTAAACAGTATATAGATAATATACTTACTTGTTTTACTGATTTCCAGTAAATAATTCCACAAACCAGAAGATATTTTCCTGGTTTACTATTCTCATTATGTTTGCAATCACCTCTTTAGGAACCCAAAAGACAAAGTACTCAAGTGTCTGAGAGTGTTCATGAATCACCAGATGCAATACCAGAAACATGGCAGGGTGTTTTTAATTGTTTTACATGCTGTGGAAAACTTTCAGAAGCCAAGTGAAGCCTGAAATGAAATTTGGGTACTTAATTATACAGTCAGCCCCCCAAAACTATCAGAATTATGTATGTCTGGACATTGCTTTTAAAAAGCAGGGGGATAAAACCCTCTATTTTAATGTACAGTCCTGTTGGAAAGTAACTTGTCAATTAAGCTGAATAGTGGTGATTTTCATTGTGTAGAAAACAGAGGACTGACCTGAGACTCCTTGAAGCAATGAGTTCAGCTGGTTGTAAACCCAAATCCTTAGGGTGTCGAGGCAGCTGTATTACCTGCTGCATTAACTAGCCCCTGTGTGTTTATGTTTATTGATGTCCTATGTTGAGCTTTGTCAGACAGAACTTGCCAGTTGCAGGTTGGTGTCCTTGGTGTTAGAATTTTAGAAAACGTCACTGCAACGTAGGCAACAGTGATCAAAAGTACCTATTTCCTATCACCAGGAGTCAGCTCTAGTTTTTACACTAATCTGAAATAAGTAAAGAACATCATCTTCAAAGGAACTATTTTGTACAAGATTTGACTTTTTAAGTCTGATGAATTTATAGGTAAAAAATATTCCTTTTGATCTGAGTTCAGTGGTTGCTACCTCGTGTCTGAAGAGTTAGTGGAATAGATAATAAATTAGATTGGGATGTAAAACTGAGAAGGTACAGTATAATAAGTTCTCTAAAAGTTTGGTCTCAGGAAAAGTCACATTCAGAAATTGTCCAGTTTCCAAACCACAGTAACCAGGCTACAGAAGGGAAAAGGGGTAGAAATTTGACATTTGTGGAAATCTTCCCTGTTGAAAATCACAATTCCATTCTTCAGTCATTAGATCTATTCAGACAACTGAGAACTAGCTTTTACCCCTTAATTCTCACTTTCTCCTGAGATTTTTTTCTTAAGTCTATATAACCCCTTTTCCTATAGACAAGTCCTGCAGAGCTGCCAATCTCACAGGCATCCATGTTAGTCTGGTGATGTGCTGCTGACAGAAGTCTGAATATTTGGTTTCTATGGCTGGAGGTATATTATGCAGTTATTGACTTTCTTCCCTTGAGGTCAGTATCAAAACGTATTAAAATAAGAAATGTTGCTCAAATAAATTTAATTTTGACAAGGAATGAAAATCAATACATTATATCTATGGATGTGTGTACACAAACACACGGACATCAGTTTATATGATAAAATAAAACAATTCCGGCCATGATAGTGAAGTCATTACACCAATAAATATATCTTTTATACTTGACTGGAAAAAGCAATAATTTGCTAATTTTATCTGGAAATGTTTCCAGCTCTCTTACTCCTTTTATTAATAAATTATGGCAGGACCAATGTGTTCATCTAAAAATTAAAACCAAGATCTTCCACATGTCAGTGGTAAAATTTGAGAAATTATTTGTGGTATCACAAGTAATGTGATTAATTTCTGTTGGACACTCATGCCTTTGAAATTGCTCTTTTCTGAGACATTTCTCACATACTCTAAGATTCCAATTACCAGCAAGTTCTGAAATGTCCAAGGAATAATACAGTTTTAAACAAATACTAAGTCATCTTTAAGAATCGAGAATAAGTGCTCTACCTCTTGTTTTAACCACTTTCAAACAAGTGGTTCCACAGTCACGTCTCAATGCATTTAAATTAAATGATAATTTCTGTATTTCATCCTTGCCATTGACCCCCAGCTATCAGAACAATACCTAGCTGTAAGATGAAGCTGAGAAACATAGGCCTTCTTGGTCATAATTTATTTCCTGTGGAAGGGAGGGAGGAGGTATCTAGTTTTCATAACTGTTTCCAGTACTGAACCTGTTTTTAAAATTAACAATTGTTTGACCTCTTCTCTAAAATGCTTTATTCCATGAAGTTCCATGTAAATATACTACTCCCCTTGAACCTCCTTCAGTGGTCCATCAAAAATTTCTAACATAAATCACTTAGGTTCTAGGCAGTCCTCTTTTTATAAAAAGCCAGTAAGACGTAAAGAACTTGGGTGTGGGAAACTATGAGTCAGGGGACTTGGGTTGGTTAAACCTCCTTGCTTTAGCATTTTCACTTTCAATTTTCCCATTTACAATGAGGTTGTTACACTGGATAACTCTTGGCCCCTTTCTTTGTCTAAACTTGTAGGATTCTTAACAGGATATAAGGCAAGAATTTGCTGTGAAATGAATCAAGCCTAAAATTGAGAAAATCCTTCAGCTTATACATAAGGGAGGATACTTGCAATATTATATAGTCACACGATTTTTCTAAACTTCCCCAAAGTAGGAAATTCTTATTGCAATAAGTAAAATGGCTGTCTCTGTCACATTTCTCCTGTGATGGGAGCATTGGAGAAATGGATATTTCCTATTAGTAATTTGATTTCTTTTTTTTTTTTTTTAAGGAATCCTAAAATTCTATGAGCCGCAGGTTTCACAAAAACTGGATCCACCCCTATTCATGATGTCTCTATTTTCCTTCTTTGGATAGCTTAAACATAACAAGACATTAAAGTAGTTCAGTCTATCATAATGGTAGTAATAGAAATTAGAAAGAATAACCTTCTTAAACCCTTTTTATTCGAAAAGTTGTTGTTTTTACACAGTGGGAATGTTAGTTGTTTTAGATTGTATGAATCAATATCCGTATCCAAAGAGCAATTATAATCCTAGATGGAACTGTAAGAATTGAAAATTGTTTTCCTTCCGTTAGTGGTCTGGGTTGCTGTATCTAGGAAAATACGGTATCCATGGCAACTTGATGTTCAACTTGTAACTTTTGAACAGTTTGCTTTTTTACTTTTGCCTTTTTTATTTACGTTGTTACGATTTATAATCACACTAATAACCTTCCAGTTGGACATTTTCTGACCATTAATGGCAGGTTCTATTAAAGGCCCCTAGTTTCACCTGAGCCCATCAATAGTTTCAATTGGTCATTAATGCCAAGAACATATCCAATCTGAAGGTCATTATTGCTTAAATAATGCCTCTAGAAAGTTATGCAAGACTGCAATTAGGTTGGCTTTTAAACAATTTTAGAAAGTCTACTACTATCAGAAAAAAAAAAAAAAATAAAAGTCCAACCACTGATGAAACTGAAGAAAATGTTAAAATAATTATTTCCAAGTTGTTGGGTTTTTAAAAATAGCTTTGAGACGTTAATGATCTGAGAGTTTTACATGGTCTGGAATTATTAACTTGCTTACTCTTCCTTAGTCTCCCATTAAGATTCCACCCACTCTTTTTTGGAACTGTCTGCCCCAGAATGTATTTCCTGCTGTGTTAATTACCTTGCAAAGTCAAGGGTATCACTAGCCTGTTTATGTTAATTGCCCTTGGTGCTATTACAAGTGAGAAGGAGAAGAGAGGCAAAAATTAATGTGGAAAGCTCTTGAGTTCTACTAGGAACAATCAATTGGACCCATGTTTTAAAATGTTGAGTCGTTAAAAATGTTTTATTTTTACTGTACATTATGCATGCATACATTTTAGGTGCATACATTGTAACACAAAGGGCAAGGAACCATTTAGGCCACAACATACATATGTTTCTTGTTGCTCTCTAATTTTAAACCACTTCAATGCAACCTCTAATATGATCCTCACCCTTTTTTTCCAGAACATAAAATGTCTATAAGTTGCTCCTCTTTTAAAAATGACAACTGTCTGTACCTTGCTCTCGTTATAGCAATTTACTCTTATCATTCCTTCAAAAGCAAACTAAAACCACAGGCTATAATCACCATCGCCATGTGCTTTCCTGCCTCATTCCTCAGGCCACCATAATATCCACCTCACCAGTCCACAACAACACTTCAACTAATGCTATCAAAGATACCCTGATTACCATACTGGATTGATGCTCTTTTCTTCTTTTCTCGTATGACCTCTTGGATCCACTTTCAATCACATCATATAATCTCAATACTCTTTTTTTTAATCACACAAATATATATTATAGTTTCTTTCTAATTACAAATTTCTGTCCTATGTTGTTGTTCCCCTCTCATTACAAATTCATTGTGGAATCCTATTCTGATCATCCTTTAAATGTTGGCATATATAGGGATCTATTCTTTCTTCTTTTATTATTATAATTTTCCTAGGTGATTTATCCTAATATCATGGTTTAAAATGCTACCTATCTTCTAATACACAATCTAAGCCCCTGCGACCCAGTTCTATATGTTCTTCCATTTTCCATATATAACATTTGATTTTTAATCAACTTAGCATCCATTATTCTAAAACTGCTTTGCAAGTATGAATTCTTTCTCACTGAATGATACTCCCATCTACCTACTCAGCAAAAATAAAACTACAGAAATTATCTTTCATTTCTCTTTTCCCACACTACTCATATACCATCTCCAAATCCTATAAATTCTATCTCATTAACATTTCAAATGTCTGCCCTAAAAGTCATGCCACTGATATTGCCTTAGTTCTATTTCTCATTATGTACAAAGTTTTCATCTGTATACACTAAGTCCATCTCAAATACAGTAATCTTTAAAAAACATAAATCTTATTATGTTTCTCTTCTGTATAAAATATTTCAGTGTCTTGACATTTGCCCATATGCTAAAGTTTAAATTTCTTATCATTGTTTGAAGAATAAGTTAAATGTTAGAATGTAAGCTCTATGAGAGCAAATTCCTTTTCATTTAGCATTTTATTCTCATTCTAGATCTAACTGGCTCTCACAGCAAGTAAGGCTGAAGAAATGAAAAGCCTTCAGATAGGTCCATTGTTATTTTGTCTGCTTCACTTGTTTATCTCATCTCTTGACAAGCTTCCAATTATATCCTATTTTCCGGACATTTTGAGCTCTTAGGTTTGAAGTTTCCTGAATATGCCACTTTGGATAACACTGAGGGGTTTTGCCTACTTTGCTTGGACAACTTTAAATGCTGGCTCTGACTGCAAATGCATAGTTACCTTTTCACTTCAAACAACCTGTATCCTGTAGGGTTTCTGTGAAGTCATAACTCAAGTATAGTCTGTATTCTTCTAGCTAGTAAAGGTAATATTATCTTTATTACAGTGTTAGACATGTGTATGTATTACATATAAGAGCAGCAAATATTTCTTAAGCATTTATATCCCTGTCTGTTTTGACAACAAAAGCACATTAGGGCATTGTGATAAACATATGTTTGCTTTAAGTAAAAAGGAAACAATAAAAAATGCTAAATTCTTAGTAGACTGAGATTTACAAAATTGTCTTTCAGACGTGCACACATACACGAAAGATGTACATGTGAACTGCATTGTAAAGTAAAATGTATTTCATACAATGGGCAAGGTCAAAAAGATTTTTTAAAGTCACACTAGATTAGAATTACTTAAAAAAAAAAACTAGGTCTGTATACTTTTTATGTCCATCATATAGCACTTTGCTAGATACATATTAGTTTCTGAAAGGTATTTATTATTAAAACAATTACCCCTTTAAAAGCATGATTTCCAGAACATCTGAGTAGTGTCATAGTATGAGACTCGGGTGAGTTCTCCTTTATGGTTAACAAAAACGTTGCCTCTAAAGATGGTCATATCCTACTTCTTGGAACCTATTAATATATTAGTTTACATAGTAGAAGGAACTTTTCAGATGTGATTAAATAGGGATCTTAAGATGGGAAGATTTTCCTGGATTATCAGAAAAGACAAATATATAGTAATTAGAAAGGTCTTTAAGAGGAAGAAAGAGGGTCAGTGTCAGAGAGGAGCTGTGATGATGGAAGCCGAGATTGAACTGATTGGCTTGAAGGTAGAGGAAGGGGCCTGAGCTAAGGAATGCAGGTGGCCTCACAAGCCAGGAAAGGCAAGGAAATTGATTCTCCTCTAGGACCTTGAGAGGGAAAGGGAAGAAATCTTCCGTTACTATTTACTCGTATCACCTAGCACTTTCTATTAAATATGCAAAACACCGATTAATGTTTCATAATCAATTCTATTTATGTGATTTTTGCCTCAGAACACATTTATTATCTCCTGGACAGTGAGTATTTATGAACCTAGTTATGACCAAACAAACCTTAGAGTTTTGAATTTTGAAATCTGATCTTTGTTATTTTTAAAGCATTTGTATTCATGTCTAATATTAATAATTATCATAGTTTTAATTCAGACATGTATGGCGTTTACTCCTTTTTAGTGTTTAAATTCTGATTTAATCTATAGGCATCTTGTCTTTGTAATGCCAAGAGGCTTTCAGCTCTGATCTATGTGCGGAATATTATATTAAAAAGAAACATATTCATGAGATAAGCACCATTCATACACAAGAATAGCAGTGAAATGAATATCCATAAATGGCAAGAGCCGTATGTGTGGGAAAATCCTTGTATAAACTTAGAATATTGATTGCCATTTCTTCAGCCACAGGTTTTGCATGCTGATATTATCTAAGAAAGATAAATTGTATCTAAGAAAGATAAAGTTGTATGCTTTTCTTTTATTACAAACTTTATTAACATATGCTTTGATGGACTTCAACTATTTTATAATTTAAAATTTTTTATTATCTGATTGGTATTTGTGCATTTTTTCCCTCAGTTTCCCGTATCCCATAATTATAGTTTCCCATATCTCATACTCTTATCTGAGGTATCCACAATGTGTCTTGTTAGCCAGGCCCTTACTGGGCTCCTGTCCCAGGACTTAAAAGCAATATTGAAAATGGGACTGTACTCCTTAACCTTGAGAAAAGAGGTTTTTTTCTTCCTGTCTACAGTCTCTTCCCATATGACTAATATAGTCTTTTCAAGAGCAGATATGGAAACTTGCCATTTTGAATGTTATACTTAGGGTTACAGTAATTTGCAGTTTTTACTTATGTTTTGCTTACTGGGTCTCAAAAGCCTAAATGAAGTTCATTTGCTAGGACTTAATAATGGAATTTGGACTATCTGATTTGTCTTTCTAGTAATAAAGATTTGAATCCTTGCTCTAAAATGGATATAAAGCATAAAATAACATTAGCTGAAATAAAAGCTTGGTTGACCTTTTTGACTTCATTTTAAAAGTGTGTGAGCCCTCTAATTGCTCTGTTAGCATTTCTGGTGTGGGTTATATCAATACATTATCCCAATATTGTTTGTTGTACTATGCTGTCTATATTTACCGCAATGTTATTTTTGACATTAATGTACCACACAGAAAATAAATAGGAAAGAACAGGTCATTTTTGCAAATGCATAATTTGTTAGCTTCTATGAATTATGTATCAGTCTGGCTGTGGTTTTATTAGAATTTGTAGATTCAGGGAACAAATGCCTCATTAAATTTAAAAAATCACTTATCTGTACTTATTCTCTATAATAAGTTTTTTTAAACATATAAAGCAATGACAATAATGTGAGATTATAGACTATTTTTTTAAAACATACTTAATTTAAATCATAGCCTGGTGTCATATAAGGGCTGAACTCTGATTTAGGAGCTCTGGGTCTTAGTTTAGGCCTGTTACTAATTGGATATCATTTGTAGAACATGTAGGTATTCCCTCTCGGCCCTAAGATTGCTTATGTGAAAAAGGAAAATAGTAGCTAATTTATAAGTGATGCACTGTGCCTCAGTCTAAAATATATAGGCTTTGAAGACAAATTTGTGTTTATACCTTTTTCTGGCATGTATTATTTGCACAAACTTGCATGAGTTTTTACTTTTTGGGTATCGATTTCCTCATCTGTAAATGTGACTAATGTATGTCTAACATTATAGGAAATAAATCAGAATGAGATAATAACTAATTATATCCTGTATCTGATGGGTTTCTATTGCTCACCATTAAAATTTCTCTTACAAGTTTTTTCTAGCTGATACACATGTAATAATGATAATAGCAAACACAAAGAGCAATTACTATGTCCCAAGTTAAGGTTACACAATTTACATACTTTAGATCATTTAGTCTTCATAACAACCTAATGAAGTAGTAACTATGTGTTTTTTTAATAATTTATTTTATTTGTAAAAATTTATGAGGTACAAGTGTACCTAAATTTGTTAGGTGGATAGCTTGCAGAGCGGTAAGTCTGAGCTTTTAGGGTATCCTAAGCATCCTGAACATTGTACCCATTAAGTAATTTCTCATCATTCACTCCCCTTCCATCTATTGTCTCCACTGTCTATTATTCTACACTCTATATCCACGTGAACACATTTTTTGCCCCAACTTGTAAGTGAAACACGGGGTATTTGTCTTTCTGTATCTGATGTTTTACTTAAGAAAATGACCTACGGTTCCATTTATGGTGCTGCAAAAAACATGATTTTATTCTTTTATATGGATAAATAGTATTCCACTGTGAATACACACCACATTTTCTTTATCCAGTCATCCATTGATGGACATTTAATTGATTCCATATCTTTGCGAATGTGAATAGTGCTGCAATTCACAATCCATATATGGGTGCAGGTATTTTTTGATATAATGATTTATTTTCCTGTTAGTAGATATCTGTAATGGTATTATTGGATCAAATGGCAGTTCTATTTTTAGTTCTTTGAGAAATCTCAGTATTGGAGATTTTACTAATTTACATTCCCACTAACAGTGTGTAAGTGTTCCCTTTTCTGTGCATCCTCGCCAACATGTTTTTTTTTAATAATAGCCATTCTGACTGATCTCTCATTGTGATTAATTTGCATTTCTCTGATGATTAGTTATGTTGAGCATTTTTTCATATGTCTGTTTGCTTGAAGTAGTAACTGATATTTAAAAGCTTAAGTTAATTACTCAAATTTACCCAACTGGTAAGTAGCAGACCTGGGACTTGCACATTTATAATCTGGATCTAGAGTCCATGCTCTTAGTTGTTATGCTGTTCTGACAACCATAAACAGTCCATTTACCATATATTAATATAAATATTGTTTCTAATTCTTATTTATATACTTTATATTAGAAATAGGATGTAAATAAAAGCCAGAAAACTGACTTTTAGATTTAGCTTGTCAGTCACAAGTTATGACATGTAACTGCTCTGACCCACTCTCACCATTTGTAAATAATTATATTTATCTGCTCAGCCTCACAATTCTATTTCAAGAAAAAGAGAAAGATAAAATGATATTTGTGGTTGTTTTTTAACACAAAAATGATTGTTACAAAGTTATTGTTATAAAACAATGTCAAAATGAAGAATCTGCATCTCCAGTTATGAATTCAAAGCTACACAACTCAGACAGTAAACTAATACATAAATAAATAACCTTTGCTTCCTTCTTAATTGTGATAATGCTATTAGTAACTCTTATACAAGCAAGTTGGTTACACAATGGCAAGGGAAATGAACGTTTATCTAATAGTTAGATTTTATAGAACTTTTAGTCATAGTCATAAAATATCTGTGTTCTCTCTCTCTCTAGAGAAACTAACTAGCTAAGTTTCATCCATTAGGAATGGATAGACTCAGGATTTGCACTCTGATCTATTCTATTTTTTTTTTCTTCTAGAGATAGGGTCTTGCTCTGTCACCCAAGCTGGAATGCAGTGGTACCATGATAGCTCACTGTAACCTAGAACTCCTGGTCTCAAGCAATCCTCCCTCCTTATCCTCCTAGGTAGCCAGTACTACAGGTGTGCACCACTGTACCCAGCTAATTTTTTGTTTTTTTTTACTTTTGTGGAGATGAAGTCTCACTATATTCCCCAGGCTGTTCTTGAACCCCTAGCATCGTTAACTCCTAGATTAACTTCTCTAAATGCTTGAATTACAAGCGTGAGCCACTATGCCTGGACTATTATATTTTCTTTTTATATAAACAAACTCTACAGCCTCTTTCAGGTAGAATCAGGAGAAGACTATGATATTAAACTTAACTTTAAGAAAACTTTTCAAGAGCAAACTGGAATTAAATTTTGCCTATTAAAGTTAGATTAACATTTTTTCTTAAAATATATTTTAGAGAAGTTGAATGGTTCTCATCTTATATCATGATCAAAAATAAAACAAAATTCAAAGAATAAAAGACCTTTTCAAATATTTCATAACTTGTCAGTATTGCTTTGAATCCAGAAATGTTATGGAATTGGTTTCTGAGTTTTGCCCAGCATTTATCATATCTGTTTGACACATACTGTTAAAACCAAGGAAGGTATAAAGAATATTTCTAGCAAAAAGGAGAAATAGAATGAGTGCAGTAAAAATAGAAGGGAAAAAGTCGAGATGACAAATATAAAACATGATGCATAAAAGGAGAATTTTTAAATGATCAAAAGAGGTGAAGCTTGAGCAAAACACAATTATCTATTTTAGGAACTTAAAATTCTTTTAAATTTTAAAATTGACTATGGAAGTTGCAAAATAAAGACAAGTTGTAAGAATAGAAATATGGTCTATCTAAGACTCATTTGCCTTTTCTCCCTTATTATTAAAAAGTTTTGATAGCTTATAAATTATCTCATTAAAATAGTGGATTCTTGCTCAAGGATTGTATTTCAAAGAATACATTAGGATGATGACTGCATGCCAGAAATAAAAATGTAACTTTATAGAAAAATAGTGATTCTTTAAAATGTATTGAAGGCAGTCTCTATTTCAGTCTGATTATTATTTCTCGTTTTACTTATAATAGAACTTTCAAATCAGTGAAAAATGTAAAGCTACATCTTGGATCCAATTTGTGGTTCAAGGGGCTGCCATAAGAAATGTCCTCCTGGTTTTAAAAATGATCATATTCATTAGTTTTGACATAAAAAATGTTATGAAACACTTCTGAATCATTAGCAAATGCACGATGTCTGGTATCAAGTGTAATTTATAATGTAGGAACTAAGATCAAAGAAGGTAGTAAAAGGAATAAATAATTTGGCAAAATTGAAATCTAAAGGCAATGGGAATATGGCACACAGATATGCAAAGATTGACTTGTTGAACACATATCTGCATGTGTTGATTCTAGAAATATGGTGTCCTAGGCCTTTAGCACCTAGACTAACTGAAGAGTCTACTCAGGTATGGACTATATTGTTCAGGAGTACCTTGAATACTAGTAGGTTGAACCATATGACCACACCAATATTTGACAAATTTTGACCAGAAAGTAGTCAATTTTATCTTTTTTTTTTTTTCTCCAGAATTTGGCTTTATTTTGCAATACAGAAATCATTTGGAGCCATTTTGAGACAGAAGTAGAGGCTCTGTCAAGTCAATACTGCATTGCAGCTTGGTCCACTGATGAAGCCACACCTGAGACAAAAGATGCTCTCTACACTGTCAATTTTATCTGGTACAGACTGGATAGAAGGAAATCTGCTTATAAAAGTTATTTTTTTATAAGTAGAGTTAGAAACAATCTACACCCATTCAAAATGGAAAGATGTTGATTTTGTGTATTAAAAGAAGACACCATATACTCAAAATAAAAAGAGTTACTCTCTTCTATTGCACAAAAGAAAACAATTCAATTTTGGGATTCTTTATAAAACAGTAAACCAACGACAACATTTAAAACACTCTTGCTGAGGTTTCACTGAGTCTATGCCCACTGCAGCATGTTTTTAAAAAGGAATGATTAGTTATCATCATCTCTATAAATCAGTTCTGTTCTACTTTAAAAAATGTGCACATTCTGACTTAATTTTAGAAAGCTGCCCTGTAGGAACCAAAAAAGAAAATGTAGTTGTTTGGTGGTAGCAGTAAGTGATCAGAAGTAACCATCTGCAAAAATACACTTTTTGCTTAAGGAAATGTGCCTTGGGGAGATACCACAGCCTATCCAATCCCATTGTAGAACTCAGGAAGAAGAGTTTGCTTTCTTTCAGAGTTTCCTCCTACTTAAAAAGTGTAATTGACGAGACCGGCTGCTAAGTTGCAAGGTCCAAATGTTTGCTAATATTAGGAATGACTTCTAGTTTTAATCCTGCAGAAGGATGCTAAAACACGGTTTTAGAAAACATGAGAAATGTAATACAAGGCAAAACATGCTACTTTGATTATCTCAGACATAATAGATGGGCTAATTTGTACCATAAAATCTTCCTGTAGCACACTCTGTATTGACTTTGCATTTCAGCCATCATTGCGTATCAGCTTTGGGAGCTCTCAGGACTAGACCCATTTGTTCAGATCGGGTCTGTCCTCAGTAGATAAGTCTCTCAGGTAATTTGGGCCAAAAAGGGAACATGTAATGCTTTTTATGGTCTAAAATAGGAAATATCTCCTACCCAATTAATTAATGCTATTCTTTTTTATTTAATTTTTAAGATTTGTTTTATTTTCTCATACATGTAGACTCCAGTGGGCAGCATCAGGATATTTTCCTAGTTGTACTTGGAAAGAAAGAGTTCTGAGGAGAAAGCTAATTTTTTCCTAAATGCATAATAGGTAAAAAGTATGTGTCAGAGATAAAAGTATGCTGAGTAAGATCCTAGTCTTTGGGCAGTTAGACTTGCCTCACAGTCTCCCAACTCTGTTTACTAATTGTTTAATACACTCTCTATGCCATAATTTATTATCTTAATGGATTAACAATAGTAACACCTTCTTAGAATTTTTAAGACTAAATGGGATTATACATATAAAATGACTAGCACACTACCAGGTACATAGAGGTTTGTGTTGTTGCTTTCATTTAGGTTTATCAGCACTGTCTTTTTATTTTCAAAAGGAAGTAAAGTCTTAATAAAGTCTTCTAAAAGAGAAGTGAAGAAAGGTTAAATAGAACTTTTATGTATTAAAATTTATCTCAAATGTTCTGTTACAAACTGAAATGTGAGTGTTTAAATCACAAGAAACTCAGTTTTAGTTGGTAAACTTAAGTTTTTCCCACTACTCTTCAATGTGGAAGGGAAAAATAGATGTATTACAGGGCATTAACAAGTTTTATTAGTAAATCCAAGTTTGTCACTGTTAAATTTATGTCCCCTCCTTTCACTTAAAGAGGATTTTGTCGTTTATTCAGAAAATATTTACAGACATTTCTGCATATTTGATTAAAAATTCTACATGCAATGAAAATTAGACTTAAATGTGATCTCTGAGTTTATGTTCTAGTTAGAGAATAAGACATGCACACATTCCCCCATCCATATTGAAGTATACATGGAAAGAAGGACATTACTTTAATACAGAAGAGGTACCAACACTGAAAACTAATATGATACAAATGATTCAAAGAACTAAGGTATTCATAAAAAAGTAGTTAACACTATTGTTTTGGCTTAACCTGAAAAACAAAAGTTTGTAAGCAAAAACTGATGCAAGACAGGATACATAATTACATAGTGGGAAGGGACAGTGGAAAATAAAAATAGAGATTTCCTTGTTCAAAATCATTTAGAATTTCAAGACAACAGTGAAAGAACACCGAGTATGGGTCCTTCCGATCTCAGGGCCCTCGGCAATCCCATGTGTTGCAGACATATGAAACAGGTCTAGCATTGAGCAGAACTCCAGAACTAAGACAAGGCCTTTTCAGCTAGAGAAGAAGGCAGGATAGTATATTTGAGGTAGCAAAGTCTATCACTTGGGGCCCTCTAAGAAGCAGACATGGAGACAAAGTTAGATGTGCAAGAGCTTCATAGATCGGAGTGAGGGGAGTGGAGGATAATGCCTGTGAAAGATAAAGTGGAAGGAATCAGTACTGAGCAGGGAACCCTTCAGATTGTGAAGAAAATCTGACACTTGTGGAAGAAATAAGAGAAAGAAAATTTGGAGAAGAAGAGGTCTGACTGTAATTCACATCTGAAAAAGTCTCAGCCAAACCAATGGAGAGCTCCAAAGAGATGGCTCATTCAAGGGATCCCATGTTGGATGAAAATGGCCAAGGCTTAATAGCTCTTTCATGCTTGGTCATTGGCTGGGAGCTTCCTGGGGGAGGCATGGTATTGACTCTAATGCTGTGACAGGTGCTGAATTCACTGTGTAGTTAAAAGCTGTCAGCTAACTGCACTCCTAGAAACTCAACTGCTTGGTCTATTATGAAAGGAAAGCTGACCAGTGCACATCTACAGGTGTCACAGGGAGCAGAACTTTTCTGAGTGGGGAAAAATTAAAGAAGGAATTTAAATTTCAAACTTTGTTTCAACTTCAATAAAAAATCATTTATATTTATCCATTACTTCAGATTTTCAAATCCTTTCACATTCATATTTCTAAGTTCACCATAAAATGATTTGTTGACAAAATGTTTAAAAGTAAATGCATTAGCTTCAGGTTGCTCTTTGACTCTCTTCTACATTTTCCAGCAGACAGAATGACAATGCTAGGAGATGCTTGTGTCCTATTCAGAGTACTGCTTTGCCATTTTCTGCATCAAATTGTGCTATTCTGAAGATTCCTTTTACATGAATTATACATATGTGCAAATTTCAGCAGGAAGGTAATTTAGAAATTGCCCAATCTACATTCTTTAAAAAATAAAAAGTTTTTCTCTCTCTCACCTTATAATCAAAAGACCAATCTTGTGGTTAAAAATAATTTTAAAGGTTACCTAATGCATTCATTCATGTAATCATTTCATGTGCATCAGATACTGTGCTAGACACTAGAGATAAAATGATAAAAAGTAGTACACAGCTTCTGACTTCTAGTACAGTGATTCTTAAACTTCAGTTTGTATAGTAATTATTGCAAAATCCATGAAAATGCAGATTTCAGGGCCTTACCTTCAGAGATTTTATTTAGTGAATCTAAGATTTGACTCATGAATCTGTGATTATAAGAAACACCCCAAGGACTTTTGATAAATATAGCTCTCAGGAAACTTTTTAAATATGCTTGTTAATTGAAGGAGAAAGACATCTAAAAAGATAGCAATTCAGTTACTATTATGTGTGGTAGCCTGAATAATGGCCCCCAAAGATGTCCCTGTCTTCATCACTGGAAGCTCTATGTCATTTTACACGACAAAGGGGACTTTGCAGTTGTGATTAAACTAACATCTCAAAATGGGAAGATTGTTCTGGATTATCTGGATGGGCTCAGTGAAACCAGAAGGGTTCTGACAAATTGGAGACAGTTGTGTCAGCATCAGACAGGAAGATACAATTACAAAAGAAGAGGATCTGAGTTGAAGAGGGTTGTGAAGAAACTATACTGTTGGCTTTGAAGGTGGAGGAAGGAGTCAGGAGCCCAAAATGCAGTTGGCCTCTAAAAGCTGGAAAAGCTAAGGAGACAGATTCTTACATCACTATGTCCTCAAAGAGTATGGTCTTGAGAAGACCTTGATTTTGGCACAATGAAGCCCATTGAGGACTTTTCTTTCTTTCTTTCTCTTTCTTTCTTTCTTTCTTTCTTTCTTTCTTTCTTTCTTTCTTCTTTTCTTTTCTTTTCTTTTTTTTTTTAAACATTAATATTTTTTTCCTCAGATTGAACCATTTAAGACTTCGGACATTGGAAAATATAAGATAATAAATGTGTGTTGTGTTTAAGCCTCTAAGATTTACAGCAGCAACAGGAAGTAAATGTATCATGTAACAGAATTACATAAAGCAGAATATGGCCATGAAGAAGGGAATACTTGACTGATTTCAAAGAACTCAGAAAGACTGTATTTTGCCTATGTGGAATGAACAAAATTAAAAAAAAAAAAAAAATGAAAACATCAAATCTTGGAGGTGTTGGCATTGTTGGGGGACAAAATACTATAAATGCAATTCCAGGTCGAGGAAATGTTTTTAAAGAATGGAGAAAGAGAGAACTTCCTTTTTTGCCCTCTGAAGTTTTGCTAAATAAATAAATAAATATTAAAATAATACACACACAAAAGATTAATTGGAAAAAACGCATATACATTAATTTTTTATCACAGTTTTATGTAACATAGAAGCCTTCAGAATGAAGATGCAGTCTCCCAGTAGGGTATAGAGGCTTATATAGCACCTTGATGTTGCAGAAAGAATGGAGGCTCAGAATGAGGCTCAGAATATGGCCCAAAACAGGGTTATGTTGGTAAATCAGGATTCAGCGACAACATAGGTTATGGTAGGGAGAGGAGAGGAAATTTGACTAGCAAAGGTGATCTTGTTGTGGTAAGTGAAACCTCAGAGGGAGTAGTTGACAAATGTTTGCTTTAGATCTTTAAAGCTGTCAGATTTCTAGTTGATCTATCTTAGATCCAGACAAGGAAAGGCCTCTGTACTTTAATGTACATTCTTTACAAATACAAATTATCCCCAAAAGACAGCTTTAAAGAGCAATTTCTTGTGCTGACTCTCTGATAGCCAACTCAAAATATGTCAAATAAATATACTTTAGGGTAAAATTTTTTTTTTCACTGGGCACTTTGGAGGAATTGTAGGTTCATTGTAGGAGCATAATATGCATGCAAATAGGCAAGAAAAGTAGCCAGGGGCCAACATAAGAAAGATGTGAATAATGTGTTAAACACTTTGCTTTTAATTTATCTGGAATCAAACAAAATAGAAAGATTTCTAGGACAAGAGGTTCATAGTTGTGGTATAATTACAGACCCTGGAAGCCATCTGGACAATGACTGAAATAGATTAAATTATTTTGGAGTTTTCCAGGTGAAAAATGTAGAAGAATTAAGACATTCTTGGTGAAGACTGAGAGAAGCAGGTTTAATTTACACTTTGGGACTTTGAAAACTAAAAAAGATTCCTGACGTGAGAAACAAAGTGACCGATTCTCAACTATAAGGTACAAAACATCTTTATGCTGAATTTTAAATTTCTTCCTCAGTGTTCTGATTGTAAAGTTCTAGATACATTGAATAATCCTAAACTTTACTCGTGTGTGTGTGTGTGCACGCGTGTGCGCACATGTATAAAGAGCTAGCAATCTTGTATATGCATACACGTTTATTTTCACCTGTTGCTTTAAAATATTTAGTCTGTTTGTTGGATTAGAGAATATAAAAGTGTAACCAAATTATGCACTAGTGGCTTGCAGTATACAAGATTTAATTGCTGCAGTAGGTAGCTAATCAGACAAGAACAGGGCAGAAGAGAGCCCTCCCTGACAACCAGGAATGTCAGGTGACCATCAGGTGATGATGGTTAGACACTTGTTAACTATCTGGCTAAAAGAATAATTGGACACAGCTGGCACCAGGGAAGAGCAGTATCTCAATAGATGAGAAAAACCTGAAACTGGTGATTATTAGCTTGCCGTTAAGATCTCAGGAGCTGGGTGAGTGGGCTCACACATATGCACTGAGAAACAAAATGGTGGGGTTTAACTGGAAAACCTCCTAAGATATTCAACTGGTAAGGGAAGAATTCCTCAAGTGAGCATGCCTACAACTCCTGTAAACAAACTTCACATGCTCACCTCCCAAGTACTAGTAGGTCACTGTGCATATGGACAGCCCACTCCAAGGGAAGAATCAGGAGAAAATATTTTAAAACTATCTGACACAGAGGAGCTACTAAACATATATTTACTTAACTGGCCTTCTATCAATGACTCAGCCTGCCCAATGCTTACTTTTGTTTTTTTACCATCCATCTCTGTCCCCATAATTTTTTTCCAAAAATGCCATTTGGTGAAATTATGAAATATTATAATTTTATATTTTATTAATGTAAATGATACAGTTATTTCATACTTCATACATTTCAAAGAATTCTGGTTTTTGAATTTCTTTATATGACTAGTAAGTAAAAGATAAAGCAAGAAAAATAGTTTTATTTTGAGTATTTGTCCAAATTAATAAAAACGAACAGAGGAAAAGATTTATTTTACTCCATGTGAATTATACTTCAATAAACCTAATTTTAAATTATATACTCCCAGGAAATAGATACATCACTAACTATAAATGTGGTGATTATATAAATATTCAGTTTTGCTCTGTCCTACAACTTATTCTGCAACTAAATTTAGGTGTTTTTTTTTTTTTAATTTTTTTTTCACATTTCTTAGAAATCAGTCCATACTTTTTCTCCCTGTCACTAGACCCTAATGGACTTAATAATAGCAACTTTCCTCAAGGGTCCTTTCTTATGGAAATTTTCTAACTTAATTTCTTGGTGACCTCATGGATATGTTGAATTGGAATGAAGTATTACAGATCTTCTTGACATCTTTCAATTTCTCTGTGGTCATTCTGTAATGTAAGGGAATATGTTATTACAGCCTTTGTGATCTCCTTTAGCAACTTTCCAGATGCAAAAAGCTGATCTTTCATCAAAATTTCTGGAAAGCACAGCTGAAATAACCTGTGCTTACTTTCACTCATTACAGTCTATATCATTTTATGCATAAAAGTAGCTTCGAAAATCCACATTATGCTAATCTGTAGGCTGTGGATGAAATTTAATTTTGTCAGACACAATATTTTATCCTGTAAGCAAAAAAATGGATTTAATCAAACATGTTTATTCCACACAGAAAACCTATTTTATCATGAAGCATATTTTAGACACTTAACACTGTAGTCCCTCAAACTCATGATTTGATATTATGTATAACTGGCTAAAAAACATTGTTATTATGTTAAAGTGAAAGACCACTGCTTCCTGTCACTTAAGTAAACAAAAGATTCCAATATAATGCAATCTAAACTAAAAACATTGTTTTTTTTTTATATAGAATTATACCTAAAACGTACATAACAGGATGACCATGGCTGCTGATATCATTAAATCAACTAAGCTACTACAAAATCAGAGTTCTTGTATATGACATATTGAGTATATATAATACATAAAATATATGCATAGTAATTATTATTTTTCTCATGTTATTCTGTAAGTAAAAATAAAAAATAAATTTCAGCTTTTTGCCCCAAAATGAAGTTATAGATTCCCATGTCTGCTTTTAGTGCATATTTTACCCTGGTTTTAGACCAGTTAAAAAGTAAAATGGGTTTACTTCATAAGCATATAGTGAAATAATACACAATCAGGTGATTTCATTCAATCTAGCTTTTAATTTGATTTTGAATTTTAGTTCTATTACTTAAGGGGATATGTTAATAAGAAAAGAAACAGGGAAAATCAGTTTGTCTGTCTTTGAGCTTGGAATAGGGTACACACCGTTAGGTTGTATGGTCAGAAAGCGGTGTAGAAAAAGATGATACTCAATTTACTTCCAGCTGTTTCCAGTTCCAAAAATCCATAACCTATCCTATAAGTTCCTTTTCAACTAGATGTTTTCCTTAACTTTTTAGAAAAAGACAACATGTAGACGGACAAAACTTTTTAATGCTGTCTTAAAAATTGTAACTTTTAATTGGACTATTTATCATAGTCTATTAAATTACATTTAATGTTCTTCTCCATATTCTTGGAGATAGGTCTATGCTTAGGTTAGACAAGAAGCTTATAATGTTACAAATATACTTACCTTATAAATCAGCACCACAAAAGATTAACAAATAAAGATAAAGTTATATATTCAAAAAAAAGAAAAGGGAAGGAAAGGAGGAAGGAAGGAGGGAGGGAGGGAAGGAAGGAAGGAAGGAAGGAAGGAAGGAAGGAAGGAAGGAAGGAAGGAAGGAAGGAAGGAAGGAAGGAAAGAAGGAAGTGAAGGATACATACAGGAGGAAATAAATGACTGCCTAAATGAGGACATGCAATGGCTGTTTATTTGGAGCTATAGCAAAGCAGTCAGCTACCATCAGTTGGATTTGGCAAAGACTCAAAAGCAGGCAGAAGGGTGGGAAAGCTTTACAGTGGAAAAAATAAGAGAAAGTCTTCAGGTATTTTCTGCTTGAAAGCTGCTGATATAGACAAGCTGTAAGCAAACTAGAAGTGGACATCCTGTGTGGTTGGTTAAGGGGAATATGTTTGGCTTTCTCTGGTTGCTCCTATGGAGAAGAAGGAGGGAACCTGGTTCCCTGGATTGTCACCTCCACCTGTCTTCCAATCTTCTCTCAGTGCCTGCCATTAACTAGACTTACCTGGAAACCAGAGAGCACAGTGAGGAGCATGAGAAATATTTGCCCCTGCAATAAAAGCAGAGCATTGGAAGGGTGAAGGGGGAATTTGAGTACAAACAAAATAATGGTTACACTCTAAATATTTGTCATTAGATATCCTATATGGTGAATTTATAGTTTAGATTTTGAATAAATTAGTCAAGTCCTAAACCAATACTCATATACACTTTCTCTATAACTGCAATGTCTGAACTCTTTTTTCCACTGCATTTGTATTTATTTTGGTCATGTTAGCTGTGGTCTCCACTGATAGTCTGCATCAGAGCAAATGCATGTTTGATTCTGTATTTGAAAGCTACATTTCTAAATGTAGGCAACAGTTGTTGATGTATTGAAATACCTTCAATTATTGGGAGTGATTATGGATTATCATGGGTGCTTTAGTTATTTATTTTTGCTCTTGCTTTCTTATATTTTCTTTGCCAAGTCTCAGAATTCTACTTCTTACTCTCTTATTTGTACTTTTACTAGTGATGTTTTTAAGCCAGTTTCTACCATAGGCATCAGTAGATATCACAGCAAATGGTCAGTTGCTTTGATTGGTCATCACGTTGCTTACAATTATTCCACCTCCTTTCCCTTATGACACACTGAACCCCCACATATCTATCTATAATCCTTTGCCCAGAAAAATTATATTGGCCATGTTTCCAGGCTATTTCTTTCTAGCGTTGAACTTTAAAAAATTCTGCAATACGGGGAATGCCAGAGGGTAGAGGGTGGGAGGAGGGAGAGGAGCAGAAAAAAGTACCTGTTGAGTACTAGGTTTGGTACCTGGGTAATGAAATAATCTGTACATCAAACCCCTGTGACAGAGTTTCCTTATATAACAAACTTACACACATACCACTGAACCTAAAATAAAAGTTAAAAAAAATCCTGCGATACGTGTACCTCAAAAGATACTTTCAAAACTCTGGGCCAGGTACTATCCCAACACTTTTGGAGTCTAAGGCGAGAAAATCACTTGAGCCCAGGAGTTCGAGACCAGCCCTTGCAATAGAGCAAGACTCTGTCTCTATTTTTTTTAATTGAATTTTTAAACTAAAAATTAGATTCCTGATGTAAGCAAATATTATCCTCCTTGCTTCTTACTTATTCCCATCCAGTTTCATATAACATTTTTGGACACAGATTCATTCTCTGTCGAACTCAGGTTCAGTTACAAAATACTCATTTGCTGAGTTGTGAGATAAATATGTACATACTAACACCTTATGAAAATTGAAAGATAATTTTTATGTATACATACAAAAGTGTCATCTCATCTTTTCTAAAGTTGACAAGTATGGTATCTATAATATCACCTAATTCCATTTTTAAAAAGACATAACTAATTTTTTAATAATTGTGAAAAATAAGCAATATTCCAAATGAGGTTGGAACAATAAAATGTTAATGGAATCATCTCTTCAGCCTAGGAAGTCATGGCTTCACTCTAGACTTTTCCGTCCTTCCTTTTTCATTGTCTGAATATCTTACTTTCTTCACAGATGCCATGATATATCCCATTTGCAATTTGGAAATACAGTCTATCTACTAGGTTATTAGAAGAACAATAAAAACTAACATATAAAGTTATTACTATGTTGTAATTATATAGATTACCATTTAATCCTCACAACAATCCTAAAGTAGCTACAATTATCATACTCTTAAGAAAGCTGAGACAAAGTGAAGTAAACACAGCTAGTAATTAGCAGAGTTAGAATTCAAACCAAAATGTCTGGCTCCAAATTTGTGTTCTGAATTCCTACATGTTACCAACCCTACCAGTCAGCATTTGTAATGTCAGTTTACATGAATCAAGGTAAAAACAAGGGCGTAGACAAAATGTTGACCATCATGAAACCACAACATATCCATGAAGCTACAAGATCTCTTAATGGTCAATAAGTGAGTCACCAACAGAGACAGAGAAGCACTTGCCTTATTATGGTTTCTTAGAAACCTGCCTGGGTCAGGAGTATGTGTACATAGATACACACATAAGAAAGAAGCTTTCCTTAAGTCAGTTCAAAGAGAAACCGGAAAATCAACAATAGCCATTGCCAAGACGTTCTGTTATAACCAGCCAAATCATTCATGGGATCTCCCGTTGGACTACTTTGCTATTCTATTTCCTCTCTCCCACTAGAACTGACTGTTCATTATCATTTCATTACTTCCATTCCACCTAGGCCAATTCATTTTTGATCTGAGCTCATAGTACCAGATATAAATGAATAAATATAGCCTTCATAAACACATAATCACAACATCTAATCACCATGTAGTACTTTAATACATTCAAGTCATTTTTAAAACATTAATTCAAAGTATCCACGAAGCCTATTGTGAAAGATGGCTTTATCCTCTGCTATTAATGCCTGAAGTGGATAGTGTGAGGCTTCCTCTAAAAGCTTGGGGACTCCTGAATTACTCCGGATGACTAGCATCCTGAAACATACAGAGATAGGATATAACATTGCCTTCAGTTATATTTAGCCCTCTTTTGTTTTGTCATTATAATTTAGCTCTTATAGAAATGATTAGTCGAGGTGTAACTGCTGTTTATAGCCCTACAGCTTTTTGATGGTAACATATCTAACACCTGTCAAGAATCGTGGCTCACTGTTTTGAGAGCCTCCAGCTAAATGAGGGTTCCAGCACCACGGTGCTAGCAGCCCTGCCCTAATGAGAAATGAAGGGCAGTTGGACGTGGATGTTTACAATGTGCCTTTCACAGGATACTTATTTTACCTGGCTTACCTGGCATACGGCCTAAAGACTAGTTGTCTGACCTGTGACCAAGAGTCCCTCACAGGGAAAATTAGTTTACTTTGGCAGATGCCCTTGTGGTTCTTTTCTGACCTGTGTCCAGTTTATGCCTGCCTGATCATCACTCTGGCTCTGGGAGCCTGACTTTGAGTTCTCCCTGGTATCCTGGGGAAAGGGACAGCCCCTCATTCTTCTAATGGAAGGTGCAAATGTAATATATCACCGCAGCAGGAAACAAGCTCAAAGATTTTTCTTGTTTACAGATCCTGGGCCAGGAGAGCAGTCCTCCAACCCCAGGTGATGTGAGGCAGGAATGAAGAGTTAGGTAGATCGAGAGAGAGAGAATAAGCATGTGGGTAATTAGCAGACTATAATAGGGAGGAGTAGGGTGTGGCTCCCTTTAAGTTTTCAGGCAAATACCTGAATGGTTTAAAGGAAGCAAAAGGAAAATGTGGAGTCCTGTTTGGCAGGCAGAAGAGATGCCACTGAGTTCTTATCTCTGACCACCACCTTAAGTTATTTGGTTGTGATGTAGAACTGGAAACTGTCTCAAGGGTGACCGGGACTTGCTTTTGATATGAGGAAGTTGAACTTGTATTCAAAATGGATGCTGAGACAACAGAAAATTATAACTCACTACATTCACTTTAAAAATATTTGGATAACTTTAAACTGGCTCAACTCTGTTGAGAAACATTAAGTTTACACTGCCTGCATGGCTCCTCTGTGGAAGCTACCTTTTAGTTTGTAATTAATGGTAAGCAGGTAACAGCTACCTACTTGGTATAGTGTTATGTTATGACTAAACATAGAACACCTGTGTATTAATGAAAATCACCTGTGTAAGAGCAAATAAATACGTGGACGAAAGTTTGCTCAGGGCCTTCAGCTTAGAGAGCTGTCGGCCCTACAGGCTCTCAGGCTGTTGATCCCCAGGACAGATCCTCTCTGTTGGACTAACTGGATGTCAGTCATCTCAATACCTTCAGTGCCCAACCGAGCTGGTACTTGGTAAAATTCATTCTTTGTGAGGGTTGGACCCAGTCTCTGCTGCTTCCATCACCATCAGCTCGAAAAGATGATGAGACCTGCGGAAGTTAAAGAGGTAAAAGTTGCATTGTTTATATCCCAGAGGCCTGTTATTCTCCAGCGCCATCTGAAATTGGCTATGCTTTTCTTTGCAAAACGATGGATGACACAAGGAATTTAGCTAAGAACATGACCCAAAAGCCAAAGACAGAGTTTTTAAATATATGTCAAGATATTTCAGATTGAAACAAACGTCTCAAAAACGAGTTCATTTTATTGTTTTTTTAACTAAGAATCTGAGAATGTTTGCCTTATTGCAAGATAGGGGAGGTTTTTTTGATTTTTTGTTTTGTCATGCAATTTTCACAGTTTTGAAGGTTTTTGTCAGCTGCACTTTTTAATTTGAATGAAAAAGCCTTACACACACACTATATATTAAGTGTTTTATAAGGTTATGATGAGAGAGCTAAATCCCAATTGTTTTTGTCACTGGTATGTCATTGGTTCCTCTCCAGTCTAGCTAGGTCCTGCTTATTAAAGCAGAGGCATGAAGGTACACACGTATATGTATACTTACACAGAACTTGCAAAATCACTACCATCACCACCACCAAACAACCCCTGTGCGTCATTCTGAATGTGTGTGTGTGTATATATATATTTTTCTTTTTCTTTGTGTTTAACTGCAGTCTTTCAAATGTGTTTGACCACCTGGCTGTCAGGTTGTATAAGGTTATGGTGAGAGAGCTAAATCCAAATCGTTTTTGTCACTGGTATGTCAAATATAGAGTTGTGTGGCTAGTGAGATATAGCTCCTCTGGTGAGATGAGTACCATTGCAGACGTCTCACATGCTGTAGAGCCAAGGTTAAGAAAAGGAAAACGATACAAATCAAGTTTATTATCAAACTCAGCTCTTACCATCCAAAGAGGACAGAGGACACTATACAAACATGACGCTGCCCTGTTGTGCTGTCCTTTCTGTATGGAGTGCCTAATTAAAGCAGTAGGCAACAATCCAGCTGCAAAGAGGTAGTTAAGTAGAGAAAATGTACGTGGTTGCTATCCAAGTCCTTGTCATTACTCTAAGTGTTCAAAGACAAAGTGCTAAAGCTCAGTCTTTTCACAGATCCCACAAGTTCTTCCTTCATCCTCCTTTATGAGCCCAGGACCACACAGGGCTGCTTACAGGCAAAGACTCCAGCTGCTCCTGAGATGTTGAGCCACTGTGCCCTGGGTTCTCAATGTCTTTATAATTAGGTTGATGCCCAAAATGTTTGAGGACAATGTCTCTCCAAATGTCTAACTTTCCAGGATGCTTAGAGAATTCTAATCCTTCCTTATTTTTTATTATATTTCTTAGTATTTCCTCTCAATGGGATCAACCTCAGGTTTTCTCCTAATAAACAAAAGCCTGCCAGTGCCAGCAATTACTACAGCAGGTGACATAAAGAGCAAAGGGAAGGGCTGGTTTGACGAGGAGCCGAAGTGTTGAACACCTGCAAAGAAATGTAATTCTGGCAGCTTGGAAAGAGAATCTGGGGTTTTTAAAAAACAAAAATAGTGGCAAAGGTTCCTCTCCAGTCTAGTTGGGTTCCGCTTATTAAAGCAGGAGAATTGCCTGAACCCAGGAGGTGGAGGTTGCGGTGAGCCGAGATTGTGCCATTGCACTCCAGCCTGGGTAACAAGAGCAAAACTCCGTCTCAAAAAAAAAAAAGCAAAGGCATGAAGATACATACATACATGCATACTTAAGACACATATAGAAACATGCAAAATCATTCCTATCACCACCACCAAACAACCTTTGTGCCTTCATGCTGAATAATCAGAACAGGCTTATAAAATAAAGACTAATAAATTACTCTCCCTATATACCTCCTCTTGATATGATCTGTGTCCCTACCCAAATCTCATCCTGAGTTGTAGTTCCCATAATCCCCGTGTGTAGTGTGAGAAACCTGGTGGGAGGTAATTGAATCATGGGGCTGGTTACCTCAATGCTGTTCTCATAATAGTGAATGAGTTCTCATAAGATCTGATAGTTTTGTTAAGGACTTTTCCCCTTTGCTCCGCACATCTCTCTTGCCTCGGCCTCTACAGTCTTAATACAATTATTTCATTTTAGTTTTATTCTTTTATTTAATGTGCAACTGATGTTATTTGTTTTGTAGTATTTTATTAATTTTTCTGGTTACCACTGTAACTGTTCTCCTCACTTTCCTGGTTTGTCTTTTTATTCCAAAACATATCTTTTTGTTAAGTGTCAATGGGCAGTAAAATCTGTCAGGCTTTGTATGTCTAAAAATGGCTCTATTTGGCCTCCACTTTCCAAGGTTTATTTGCCTATACATAAATTTCTGGTAGTTAATTTCACTTTGTGTTTTGAGAATATTATTCATTGCCTTTTCCTCAATAGTAAGTGGTTAAGAAGTATACTATCAGCCCGTGTTCTTTTTAAAATACATCTTTTTGCATTAATAACTTTGGAAACATTTTCTCTAATTGTGAAGCTCTTCAATTGCATTGAAATAAGTATATGTACAGTATGCATTTATTTTCATTATCCTGTTTAGTACCTGCAGTGCACTTTTAGTCTGAAGACTCATGTGTTTCTTAGATTGTAGAAACTTTGCAATTGTCTTTTGATTCAAATATTGCTTTACTACCATTCATTCTAGTCTCATCTATTTATACCTATTAGATCAGACGTCAGCAAACATTTTCTCAAAGGACCAGATAGTGAATACTTTAGACTTTGAAGGTCATATGGATTCTGTTACAACTACTGAACTCTGCCATTGTACCATAAAAACAGTGATAAGCAATATGTAAATTTAATGGGTGTAGCTGTGTTTAAATAAAAACTTATTTATAAAAGCAGGTGGTAAGCTGGATATTGGTGTCAGCAAGTAGTTTGGCAAACCTCTGTCAGATGAGAGCTAAATCATTTTCATCTGTCCTCCATGTGTCTTAAGTACTCTTTCCTCTTATTTTAATCTTTGTTTTCCAGTAGATTCTTAGTGGATGCCTCCATATCGTCTTCCTATTTGCTAATTTGCTGTTCATCTCTACTCTGTCAAATGGCTGATTCCATCTATTGTTATATTTTATCATCTGTAATTTTACTTTATTTCAGTTTTCTCAAAATTTCTTTTGCATATTCACTCTCATTTTATTTCTCTACCTTAATTTTATCATTTCTGTTCCTTCTTAGATATTTGTCTTTTGGCCATCTGCAAATTTCGCTGGAGTTACTGATTTTGTTGGCTGCCTTTTCAGAATTAGTTTTCTTAATATGGCTTGAATTTTCATTTGAAGGCCAATTTGCTTTTGTTGTTTCTCCCTGTGAACATAATATTGTAACAGTTTTGTTTGTTTTGGTTTAGTTTGTTCGTTTGTTGGTTTTTACCAATCTCCACCTTGCCCTTTGGGGTTACTGAATCTGTGGAGATAGTGGGGTTATGGCAGATCTAGTCACAGAGACAAAGTGTAATTTAGATTCATTCCTGACATTCCCAGCATGCAAAGGCAGGAAGCATGTCTCTGATTTCCATCTCTTACACAGTAATTTTAATTGCTCTTACCCATCAATGACTAAACTTGTGGTTGGTACTGCTTACTGCCAGAGCCCAGCTACTAATTGTATCCCTCACTCTTTTAAACTTCTGTTTCATTTTTCACTGCTCACAATTTTTACCTTATACTTAAGCTCAGCTGTTGTTGCTTCACTTTTTTAATTTAATTTTTGAAGGTTATAGCAAATAAGTTTTGCAGAGTCCAAACGCACTGTTCAATGCTGCTCCCAAATTGGGTATTACTGTTAACATAAAAAGATAAACTAAGGTTGAGAAATATCTGTACAACTTGCCCTTTGCCTCAATTTATTAAGTGCTGGAGAAGTGATACAAACTACTTAGTTTTTGCTTTTTCAACTTGCTACAATAGTTAGAAAGATAATCAAATCCTCTGTCTACTTTATTCCTTAGCAGTTCATTCACTTTTCATTGGCAAGCTCGTTCCAAAGAAATACTTGAGCCAATTTATAAAGGGATGCAACAATCTTCTTTATTACAGAAAAACAAAAGGATATTAAGCCTGGGATTCTTTCTAAGGCATTACAGCATTTCTAAGGCATTGCATCCTCCATGCAGCAGTGGCTGGTTATGTGAAACATAAGGCAAAGACCTTGAGTTCCAGGGATTTCAGGACAGAAAACAAGGTGGGACTGGCTGCCCTGTTTGTGGACCAATAATCTGTGGGTGTTAGTAAGGCATCTTTATGAAATATTTTAGACATAATTTCTTGAATATCTATTGACATTAATCTATTTCTATTTTATTTACTTATTATTGTTCTATTACCCAGGCTAGAGTACACTGGCATGATTTCAGCTCACTGCAACCTCCTCTTTCCAGGTTCGAGCAATTCACCTCCCTCAGCCTCCTGAGTAGTTGGGATTACAGGTACCCACCATGACACCTGGTTAAGTCATTTTTGGAGCTTTAGTACAGATGAGGTTTCACTGTGTTGGCCAGGCTAGCCTCAGACTCCTGACCTCAAGTGATCCACCCACCTCGGCCTCCCAAAGTGCTGGAATTACAGGCATGAGCCACTGTGTTCAGCCATCTGTTCTTATTTTAAATGTAAACATAATTTCAGGAGTTAGAGCTTACTCACAATTTACTACAAAACATTTTAATTATATGAAGTGAGGTTTTGGAACTATGAGGGACTTATATTCTATAAAGTGTAGCCATCTTGTCTTATAGGTCAGTAAACTGAAGTCCAGAGAGTTCAAGAAATTGACCTACAGTGGGTGACCTTGAAATTGATTATAGGATCCAGCATCTGTTATATGTTTTGAGTAAAGCAAACCTGAGTTCATATTAGGATATAAGGCGTTGAGTAATCTTGCATGTATTTAGGCATTTAATTATTTTGAACAAGGTAGGGGATTGGAGGTTATAAATGAAGTATATTTCAGAAAAGAAGGGATAAATGTATCTTTAATCTTTTGCCTAGACTCTAACACCATAAAATGTAGCACCATTAGAAAGGATAAATTTCATTTAGGCTGTATACCTTTTTAAAAGACTATTTTATAGGGAAAATTGTTCCTCCAAACCTCAGAATCTTTAAGTTGGGCCAACCTGAACATTTGTCTATTTTGAACATTTCCTCAAGGGTAATTTAACTTAATATTTTATATTAAAAATATCAGGAATAACTGAGAATGACTAAGACTTCACTATAAAATAACCTATGTGGTTTATTAAACCATGAACTGAAACATAAATATGTACCAAAAACATAACTAAAGTGTGGTTCCAGTTTTCATTGCCATTATATCTAAAGAACTCTTAAAAGTTTCGCCCATGTGAAGTTAATAGAATTCACTCTGTCCTTCTGGTCCTATTGTGGGTAAGCAGTTCTGCTATTCTATTTTGCCTCATGGTATTTGCTAACCTCAGTGTCCAATGATGTGGTACATCCACTTCATTCTGAGCAGCATTGCTCTTGAAATGATATGGTATACATTCACCCATGTTTATAGTCTACAAGTCTTTGTTGAACACCAACTGCAGATCAAGCAGTTTATTTTATGTTTCTATTCTGTATTTGTGTGTGTGTGTGTGTGTGCGTGTGTATGTGTGTATCCATCTATCCATCTATCCATCCATCCATCCATCCATCCATCCATCTATATGGAAAGAGAGAGATGGGAAGAGGAAGTCTCTTTAAGTTGCTCATGCTGGTCTTGAGCTCCTGGCCTCAGATGACCCTCCTGCTTCAGCCTTCCAAGGTCCTGGGATTAGAGTTGTGAGCCACCACACCCACCCCCAGCAATTTTTTTTAGTAATTGATAATATGTCAGAAGATAAAATAAATTCCTTGCCTTCGTGAGACTTACATTCTAGAGAAAAAATACAGAATATAAGTAAATAACTAAAGAAAATACATAATAAATCAGATGACTATAAGTGTAATGGCTAAAGATAAGCAGAGAAAGAAGATAGGAAGTGGTTCTGTTGGTGTGTGGATGTGGGAGGGATGACTGAAGTTTTAAATAGGGTTTTCAGGGAATGCATCACTGGGAAAGTAACATCTGGAGGGATTGAAAAGAGAAGAAGAAAGTCATACAGAAAAGCAATGTAGGCAAAGAATAGCCAGTGCAGATTCCTGGAGGTGAGTGTACACTTGAAATATCTGAGAAATAGCAAGACACCTACTTAACTTTAAGACTATTTTAAACTTTCATCAACTATTTCAACAAACGTTAACTGAATATTCAGTGTGGCCCAAAGACAGTGCTAAGATCTGGGAACATAAATGAGTAAGTAACGATTACAGTTACTGGATGCTTATATGCCTCTAATAAGGGCTCTACTCCTAAAATGAAAAACGAATATCTAGACACAATAATGATACAAAGAGAGTAGTTTTAGTTATTTCTCCTGGTGCTGGTTTGAGGAAGGATAATGGTCTTTGAGAAACATTTAAAGTAGGAACTGAAATGTACTTTGACTTCAAGCCACACTTCTCTCTCCCCCAACACCCAAACAGAATCACTGGAAGGTTTCATTTCAACTCCCTTCCAGAGCTCTGAATGACTTAAATGCTTTTTATGGTATTTTCTGAAGCTGCCTTTATTCAGGGACATTCTGCCCCGTGTTCACCATCTGGAAGTTTTTTTTACAGAAGCTATTTCTTCAATTGCTACTTCCGCTGCTTTCATGCTCACCCAAGTCACTGATTTTATAGGTGTGGAGGCCAGTGTTTAAGGTGTTATTCAATTCTTCTCTCAGAGAACCTTAGTAAAATTTTTCTTGAATGACCTTAAAGTTGATATAGTACTACCTTCTACAATACATCAGTGACAGTGTTATAAATGGGTTATAGAATTGTATTAGCGGAACTGTTCATCATGTCAGCAATGTATCTGGAGCAGTTAGCACCTACCACAATCGATAAGCCCTGTTTCTCTGTTAGAAAGAGCAACCCATTTTAGAGACTAGGGCTAAGACTCAAAAGTGATAGAAGTTATCTTGTCAAACATATGAATCAAGTAATTCATATTATGTATTTATAGTAAATCTTCATGTAGTTTGGCTAAAGATCATGTTTTCAAAAGTATTTAGTCATGAATAAATAATTTAATTCTGAAGCAAAAAAATGAATTTAATTTGAATATTTATTATCATTCCAACCAAGTAAAAAATATTAATAAAAAGACAGAACAAAACCACTAAAATGTTGATAATTGTTCTCTGGGTAGTACAAGTTAGATTTTTAAATATTCTTCAGACTTTTCCAAATGCACTATATGATATTTTAAATTTTTATCTTTTAAAAAATTTATTTATTCAAAACAGAATCACATTCTGTCACCCAGGCTGTAGTGCAGTAACGTGATCACGGCTCACTGCAGCCTTGATCTCTGGAGCTCAAGCATATCACCCTCCCTCTGCCTCCCAATAGCTGGGATCATAGGCTCGAGCCACCTCGCACGGCTATTTTTTTTTTTTTTATAAAAGATATAGGGGTTGCCCTATGTTGCCCAGGCTGGTTTCAGACTACTCCTGGGCTCAAGCCATCATCCTGTTTCAGTCTGCCAAATTGTTGGGATTACAGGCATGAGCAATTTTGTCTGGCCTATTTAAAATTGTATAATAAAATATTAATTTAAAAAGAATCTCAAAAGGAAACATAAGAAGCATAAGACAGACCTGGAACTGTGGATCATGCCTATAAATAAAGCATTTTGGGTAACTGAGGTAGGAAGATCACCTGAGACCAGCCTGGGCAGCATAGTGAGACCCCATCCCTACAAAAATTTCAAAAAATAACCAAGTGTGGTGGAGCATGCCTGTGGTCTGGTTATAGTAGGTACCTAGTCAGGCATGAATGGGGCAAGAGAGGGCTCCCTGCTACCCATCAGAAATGTCAGGCAACCATCAAGTGATGGCCTGGCAGTTGTCACACTAACTCTCTAAAATCATAATTGGTCACAGACAGCACAAGGGAGAGGCAATTTTCCAATAGATTAAAAATTCATGAAATTAGTAATCAGCAGCTTCCATCAAGACCTCAGGAATTGACTGAGCAGGTTCCAGCATGTGTATTAAGTGGCAAAACAGCCCACCCTAAGAAAAGAATCATGGGAAAAGGAATACAAGACCCTGGAAGTATGCCAACTTACAAAACTCTAAGTCAAAAGGTCAAATACTGCACTTGATCTCCATAGTGCCCACTTGGGTCTTTTCCAAGTATATGTTCCTTTCTTTCCTACTCTAAAGCTTTTGAATAAGCTTCCACTCCTCATCTGAAACTTGCCTCAGTGTCTTTTTCTGTTTTATACCCTTCAGTTGAATTCTTTCTTCTGAGTTGGCCAGAATTGAGGTTGCTGCAGACCTGTATAGATTTGCTGCTGCTAACTCAAATATTTGCCACTGCCAACAGTTTCAGATATTCAGGAGGCTGAGGCAGGAGGATTTCTTTAGTCTAAGATGTTGATGCTGCAATGAGCCATGAGCACACCACTGCACTTCAGCCTGGGCAACAGAGAGAGACTAAGTCTCAAAAAAATAAGAAAAAAATAGGATATTATTTTTCCCCCTAAAAACAGAAGCTGTTACCTCTGTATTTCTAGAAAATAGTAGTGAACTAGATGTTCTTCATGACACACTTTTTACCCAGGTAATTTCATAGGAGTAACATTCATCCGAAATTTAGGTAGGATGGTGACTTATAGTTAAGTTTTCAGCATTCATTGCTGAAATTCACTGTCACTTGAAATAGTTGATATTCCCTACATGGATAAATGTTTACATCAAATGAAGAGAGGATCTAAAGTTTAAACACAAAGATTTCGTCTGGCTATTAAGAAAAGATGAGAGAGTAACATTTCTCTTTTTTGTTTTCATACACACGTCATTATTATAAAAATAATTATGTACTAATACTTAATTCTGCATTTCTTTTACAAGCATAGTCAAAATCCTCGAAGGCTGTCCTTCTCAGATGTGACTGTAAGACAGCAGCATCAGCACCACCAAATCCATCAGAAATTCTAGAGATGGAGCCAACTGTCTATGATTTAACAAGCATTCTGGGTGAATTACTTCATGCTAAAATGTGAGAATTGCAGAATAAGGGAAAACAGCTTAAATAATACAGGTCAACTAATATAGATGCTCTTACCCTCTAAGCACAACTGTTATTAAAAACTTCTTGGTAAAGTCAACTTTTCTTTCTACTCTCAGAAAAATTATAGTTTTTTCCTTCTTCAGTTGAGCCATTGAAAAAAACATTGCAAGCTCGAGGTTTGTGAAAAACCACCTTCACTTAAATCTTAAGTACGATAAAAAGCCCTTACCAATGATTAAACTGAGTGAAAGGTTAGGCTGTCTTTAGACTGATAGTATCATATTTATCTGGCAGACAAAGGATTAAAGGACATCTCTCCTAGAGATATACTTGGTACTATGGGAAAAAGTGAGAAGCCTAGTAAAACTACTAAATTTTTAGCCTGAAAGATGAGTTGTATTTCTACCAATAATTTAAATAGAATATTCAGGCTGAGTGAGACTTGAATTCAAGTAAATTTAACACCTTCTATTTCAGCCTCTGTGTTCTCATTACAAGTAACTAGCCTCACTCCTCAGAGTTGCCTATCCAATATCTGAGATGTTCTGAAGTGCCTTTCTCTATATCCTCTATTTCTTTATTTTTCATATTTAGTTCCAGAAACAAAAGATTTTGAACAGATCATGCAGTCTTTCCTAAGTTACCTTAGCAACGGAATCACTCACTCAATTAACTCTTCCTTCCCTTTATCCTAGGTGTTTAATCTCCATTGAATTATTTCCAAGCTTAGCAGTTACGGGGTCAATTGCTCCCTGGTTTTCTATTTTATAAAAGGACAGTAATGTTACAGGACAGAGTTCCCAATCCAGATCCCAAGAGAAGGTTCTTGGATCTCACACAAGAAGGAATTCTAGGCAAGTCCACAGTGCAAAGTGAAAGCAAGTTTATTAAGAAAGTAAAGGGAAAAAAGAACGGCTATTCCGTGGACAGAGCATCCCAAAGGCTGCTGGTTGCCTATTTTTATGATTATTTCTTGCTGATATGCTAAACAAGGGTTGGATTATTCATACCTCCCATGTTTAGTTCATATAGGGTAACTCCCTGACTTTGCCATGGCATTTGTAAACTGTCATGGTGCTGACGGGGGTTTAGTAGTGAGGACAACCAGAGGTCACTCTTGTGGCCATCTTGGTTTTGGTAGGATTTAGCCAGCTTCTTTACTGCAACCTGTTTTATCAGCAAGGTCTTTATGACCTGTATCTTGTGGAGACCTCCTGTTTCATCCTGGGACTTAGAATGACTTAACTGTTTGAGAATGCAGCCCAGTAGGTTTCAGCCTCATTTCACCCAGCTCCTATTCAAGATGGAATTGGTCTGGTTCACATGCCTCTGACAGTAATTTGAAATCATTAATTTTAATGGACATTTTATGAAAACCTGCCTATATACTCTCTATGTATTTTACGTGAAACTAGACTAGCCTTGAAACTACTTCGGTCCATCCATTTATCATTTGTGCCCTTCAGTAAAATAAAAATAAATACATGTTTTCTTTGAGAATTCTGGAAATATTCCCCAAATTGGAAAATATGTGGACTGAGATTTGTTAACAGTTTTCAACATTGTCAAAGAGAAAAAGATTGCACCAGACAACATAAGCAGAGAGAAGTTGATGCCATTTCTATACTATTGTCAGCAATAGGCTGTCTGAATACCCAGTCACCCACCAACCACCCTCTCCCCAGATAAAGGGCTGGAGAGTTTATAAAAGTTGGGATGGTGGCCATCTGAGTTTGCTAATTGGCCTAACTCAAAGGAAAAGTAAATTTTCTTGTATCTTCATAACTGGAGGTTGTTGAGAAATGTTAAGTTGTTGAGAAATGTTAAATTTATGAATATTGAGAAGTGCTGAGTGCATCATGGAATATATTGTTTGCTAGGAAGAATGAAGGCAAGGAAAACCTAGTTTCCCCCATTCCCCCAAGTAGAAAACTACTTGGGGCATTCCAAAGTGGCAGGACAATATATAAACACCATACACTGGTTAAAACAGTTTTTGAAGATATCTGACCCTGCCCCTGTGGCTTCCTCATGGATAGTACTTTTTAGTTTGTCTGTGATCAGTGATAAGTGGGCACCAGCTGCCTACTTGGTATATTTTGTGTTACGAGAAAATATCAATCATCTGTTTGTTAATACCTGTTCAGAGAGAATAAATCCTTGGAGCAGAGTCTACTCAAGGTCCTAAACCCTGAATGCTGTCAGCCCCTTAGGTTCTCAGCTGGGAAGGCTATTGGCCCTCAACAGACCCACCTTGCTGTTCTTTCTGGGTGTCTGCTTCTCAATTCCTTCACCACTGCCTGGGTAGGGGTCTTTACACTCCGAGGTGGCTCTTGGTAGGAGGTAATTTCACACCTTGGAACATGCAGCAATGTTAGGCTCCCACTCTCCCACAGAAACTGAAGCAGAGGGATTAGGGAGGTGGTTTATCTTTCTTGACAATTACATTTCAATAGAATGGCTCTCAGGTCCTTCAGAAAGCCATTCTTGGGTTCTAAAATGAGCTAGAAGCTTTCGAAAAATTTACATCTCAAAGAGCCAGAGAAAGAATTTACAATTATGTGTTTTCTAAAGTAAATGTTCTAAGAAAAGGAAAGCCAGGGTCCTAGGTTAGGTAGAAGTTTGTCTACAATTTAGTGAAATTGAGTAGAACCTTAGGTTGTCTTCATCAATTTTTACCTTTTTATGGGATTATATAAGCATAAAAATATATCTTTTCATGATTTTCTATATTAATTCACTGGATAAAAAAGGGTTCTTCAGTACCTTTTCATACAGGAGATTTTTGTCCTATATGGGTAATTTAAACAAATGATGTAAACCAAATATTTTAATATTTTCCCCATAGAAACAATGTTCAAATTTTAATCAAGTTTTGTTTATTTTTTTTGTACTGTTTTTGTTTTGTTTTGTTTTAATACAAGGTTGAAACTGCCATTGAGAAAATTATTACAATGAAAGAGATCTGAGCTAACCAACACCATCTTACTTGTTACCCCAGGGCGTCCTTGTTCACTCCTGGGTTTAGGACAAACTAACTTTGGGAGGAATTTAGTTTATAGTTTGAAACAAAGACAATAACAGCCTTTTCTCAAAGGAGCTCCCTGCCTGCCTGGGGACTAGACTGCTTTTACAGGACTAACAAATTATCCACAAGATTTAATATGATTTAGGAGTCATGCAGCTAGAGGCTGGCTGCAAGATTCTAAACCTCCTCAAATTGTTCCTGGTGATAACATCACTATTGTAAAACCTAAGATCAATGCTGAGATATTTGGTAGACTCTGCACTTGATGGATTAGTTGGTACCACCCAGATGGATAAAGTGGCTCATCTGGTCTTGTTACCCCTGCTCAGGAAACAACAGGATAAAAGGTTAGCTTCAACTCCCTATGATTGCATCTCTGACCCAACCAATTGGCACTTGCTACCCACCACAACAGGATAAAAGGTTAGCTTCAACTCCCTATGATTTCATCTCTGACCCAACCAATTTGCACTCCCTACCCACCAAATTGTCCTTAAAAACCCTGATCCCCAAGTTTTCAGAAAAAGTGATTTGAGTAACAATAGAACCCTGGTCTCCTGCACTGAAGTTCTATTACTCTTTCTCTATTTCCCTGTCTTGATAAATTGATTGTCTAGTGCACTGCCACACTAAGTGTGTGTGTGTGTGTGTGTGTGTGTGTGTGTGTGTGTTGTTGTTGTTTGCCACAGCAACAAGGTTCTTACTATGTTGCCCAGACTGGCTTTGATCTGAGTTTATGTGATTGTCCCACCTTGGCCTACCAAAGTGCTAAGATTATAGGCATGAGACATCAGGCCTCAAATTAAGTTTACAAAGAAATTCTTAAATTAATGAGGATCCTGTAAAATGGCTTCAGGGGCTTAAGCTGCCTCTCTTTTTGTCTCCCTTTTGATAATGTCCCACAGGTGGTAGCCCAATGCCCACATAGCAATGAGCTCCCTATGCAAATACAGCTTTAAGACAGCCCTCATTCTCATTCTTTTCCTGTAAATTTTCTTAAAATATTTTTTGCTCTAAGACTTTCCTACATGAAAATTCCAGATCATCTAGATTTATTTCATCACCACAAAGAAATTTACTCTGTTATCCCTTAATAATCACACTGTCTCTGAACTCTAACCCTTAGCAGCCAATGACCTGATATTGTCACTTTGAGAATGTTTTATAAATGCTGTATACAATAAGTAACCTTTAGCATTTATTTATTTCACTCAGTATAATGCACTTCAGATCCCTTCATACATATTGTTTGAGTTCATTAAGTCTCAATTTTACAGAGGATTTGATGAATTGCCTTTTTTCTCTTTATTCTGAAATAATTTCAAACTTACAGAGAAGTTGTAATTATAGTGCAAAGCATTTCCCCTGAATCATTTGAAAGTTACTTACTCACACTTTGCCGAACACCCAAATACTTTAGTGTGTATTTCCTACAAAGACATTCCTTAATATAACTCAATATAATTACCAAAATCGGGACATAACATTACATCATTATCATTTAAATTGTAACCCCAAATCAAATTTTGTCAGTAGTCCCAACAATGTCCTTTCTTGGAAAAAGGATTCAATCTCAGCAGGACTGGCTACTCTGTGGAGACCTGGAGCTCAGTTCAAAATGAATGTGGGCCTTTTGAAATATTATTAAGAATTGAAGCCAGGCACCGTGGCTCATGCCTATAATCCCAGCCCTTTGGGAGGCTGAGGCAGTTGGATCATCTGTGGTTGGGGGTTCGAGACCCACCCAACTAACATGGAGAAACATTGTCTCTACTAAAAATACAAAATTAGCATGGTGGCTCATGCCTGTAATCCCAGCTGCTCGGGAGGCTGAGGCAGGAGAATCGCTTGAACCCAGGAGGCAAAGGTTACGGTAAGCCATGATTGTGCCATTGCACTCCAGCCTGTGCAATGAGCCACACTCCATCTGAAAAAAAAAAAAAAAAATCATCAAACACAGGATCTTGAAAGTGCAGGGCCCTGTGTCACTGCACAAGCTACATGCCCATAAAGCCAGCGCTGATTTAAGATCACATACTGCATTTAGATGCCCTATTTTAATTCTCTTCAATCTCCTTCTTCTGTCTTCTTTTCTCTCATGACCTTGATGCTGTTGAAGATTTTAAGCCAGTTGTTTAGAGAATGACTTTCAATTTGTGTTTCTCTGATGTTTCCTCTGATTAAATGGTTTTGGCAGGAATATCACAGATGTAATGTTGTGTGATTGCATCTTATCAGGTGGTAATGATTTGATTTGTCCCATTTTGATGATGTTGATTTTGAACATTTGATTAAGGTGGTGTCTCCTAGTTTTCACTCCAGTGAAGTTACTTTTTTCCCAGCTTAGGAAGTGTATTGTAGGAATATACTTTGAGACTATGTAAATATTCTATTTCTTATCAAACTTTTACCATCCATTAATGTTTTCTTTATGAATTAAGTATTGTGATGATGGATACCAGTGGGTGATTTTCTTCAAATTCTATGATTCCTTTTATTAACTCACAACATTTTCCTGCTGTGTATATATATATATATATATATGTATTTTTATCACAGGCAAATGCATTCCATTGTTATTCTATACATTAAAATCTGTTGATATCATTATTTAGATACACAGGTTGTTCCCTATCTGACTAGTGAGAGCTCATTCAAGCTAGCTTTCTTGTTGTTGTCCTTTTTCTTTATCCTTATGATTTTTTGAGCACTTCCTTATTTTCATGTGCAACATGATATTAGTGGCTCATTTTACATTTTTTTTCTTAGCCCTGAAATTAGCCATTAATCCAAGAAGCTGTGTTTCCTTTTAGTGAAAAATGCCCTTAAGAAAACAAAATCTGAGGCTAGACATGCTCATTATTACACGGGTATTGGTGTCCTAAGGCCCTATTGGTGAGTGGAACTTGGGGATGTAAACATTCATACACCTATAATTCATATGCACCTACATTCTTCCTGTATCCATCTATAAGCATTAAAACTTAATTTCACACAAATATCTCCAATTCCAATCCGATATGAATGCTGGAAGTTTTATCCTATTTTTTCTCCTTTTTCTATATCTTCCTTTTTCAATCCGAGAAATCTAGCCCCTCTTATTGCCAGTATGTTTATTAGATAAATCCCACTTTATGTAACCGGTCTTTCTCCCCTCCAGTTCACCATGTGAATGCTCTTTTCACTTCACTCAGACTTCAGCATTTCGCGGTTGTTCATTGTCAACCCCCTGCTACAAAATCCTCCTCCAGGTCTGAAGCAGAAATATCCTTAACAATCTCAGGATGCAGTCTCTGTGCCAGACTGTGCAGACTGTGAATGTCTTCCTAACCATGCCCAGTCTCTGAACCCCTGCACTACAGTGCTCCTTCCTACAAAGAATGTGTTCTTACCCTCCTCGGGCTTTGACGCTCTGTGCCAAGTCATGGATATTATTGCTGTGCCCCATCTCCATGTGGAAGCCATCAGTGCTCTGCTTGGGCTGTTAGAAATTATGGCGGGGCCACAGCCATTTCACATACAGAAAGATTCTTTACCTGCTTGGGTGTCTGATATCTCAACAATCTGCTTACACTGTTCTATACCCCCTACATAGTTGTAAGTATGACTACTCACACTACTTGAGTATGATTACTCAGCACTGTGCCAAAGGAATGTGCACCTCCTCCTCTCAGGTTCTTACACCCTTTACCAGGAAGCCTTGTACATAACTTCCTCACCCCACCCTCAATCTAGCATCCTATAGTAGTGGCTGCTACTGCCACTCCATACTCTTTCTTTACCCACCACCCACCTATAAATATCCTCTGTGTCTCATTGCAGAAGGCCACTGCACCTATCTCTTGGGTTTACACAATTGTAAGTCAAAATAGGTTTGATGTATGGTTTTGAGTACTCCACCAGCTAGCAGCAGGTAGGAGTACTTTTCCCTCCTTAGTAGCTTGCCTCAAGGAAGAAGATTATGTCCCTGGGAGATTGCCTACTCTACTTCTTCAGGTGAGAATTGAGATCTAATTACCTGGAGAGGGTTTTCCCATATTAAAGGTCTTTCTACAAATTCTTGTCAAGCTGCCCTTTTTGCCTCTAGCTCAGCTTGGGGATAGCGCTCTGTTTTCTCTTCATCTCCTTTCTGGTGACTTCAGGAGTTTAAGACTGCTACCTCTTTAGGTTCTTGGACAGCTTGTAGTAAGTCTAAAATTTCCTTAAGATATTTAATGGGAGTTCCTGCCAAGGTTAGGAACTCTCTTTTCTTCCATATGGCAGCATGAGCATGCAGAACCAGGTAAGCATATTTGGAATCTGTGTATATGTTTATTCTTTTTCCTTTCTCTAATTTTAGAGCTTGAGTGAGGGCTAGTCCAGCTGGGCACTAGTTCCAGGAGGAAGAGAATTACTTTCAAGCACTGTTTGATCACTGACTACTGCATATCCTGCCTTTTGAACTCCATTTTCCATAAATGAATGAACTTCTATCAGTGTATAGGTTAAGGTTAGGATTGGCTAGAGGAGTTTCTAAGAATCTTCTTGAGCCACATAGTTGGGGGCAATAGCCTGCTGACAGTCATGTTCTTAGTCCACCCCTTTCTCAGAAAGAAAAGTAGCTGGATTGAGGGCTGCACATGTGCACAGCTGAAGTACAGGCCCTTCGAGCATTAAGGCCTGATATTTGAGTAAGCGGTTGTCAGACATCCATAAGCTTCCTTTAAAGGCCAGAATTCCAGCTACATCATGTGAAGTCCATACAGTTAGACCTTTCCCTTGCACTATTTTAATGGCTGTTGAGACCAGTATAGCCACGGTGGCTACGACCCACAAGCGGCCTTTTGCTACTGCATCAAATTCCTTACTTAGGTATGCCAGTGGCTGTGGCATGGTCCCCCGAGTCTGGGTGAAAACCCACAGTGCCACTCCTGACTTTTCCGTAACATATAGGGAGACGCTGTTCCCATAGGAAGGCTTGGAGTTGGAGCCTGCAGTAGTGCCTGCTTCAGGATCTGAAAGGCTGCCTCAGCTATAGGGTCTCATTATTTCCTTAATCAGAGTATATAGGGGTTTGACTATTTCACCATATTTGGGAATCCACAATCGGCAGAAACCAGTTACTTCTAAAAATCCCTGTAACTGTTTTAAGGTTTTTGGATAGGGAGAGGCCAGTATGGGTTGGAGACATTTTCCATCAAGGGCCCAAGTGTCCTTAGACAAGACAAGCCCTAGGTATTTTACCTCTTACCTACAAAGTTGGGCTTTTGATTTGGAAACTTTATATCCACAGGTGGCTAGAGAGTTTGGGAGATCCTGGGTGGCCTGCTGACACTGGGTTTCTGAGTTATGGCCACCTTAAGGACATGCGGACTGCCGGGCTTAGTGGACCTGTACTGGGACATCCTTGAACTAGGCCAGTGAGTCTTGGGTGATGGGTGCCAATATTCCCCAGCAAGAGTTCAATTAACGTAGGCCTGACCATAAAGCTGCCCTAGGAGGATCAACTCCTTGAGAGGGGCCTCTAAGCACAACATTCTTAAAGAAAGCAGTGGCTGGCCGCATGGCTGAGGCCAGGACCATGCCCTGGGGACCTAGGCCTTCTCCCCTTCTTCACTTTCCATCAAAAGAATATGCCCTAGGGTTGTGGGGCCTGTAATTAACCATTTGATCCTTGGACCAGGTCTGACTATGGTATTCTAGATGGAGAAGTTCTGCCATATGGAGAGCCAATCCTTGGCAAGACAAATTGTACATCATTGGATTCTGGCACCACTCAGTTGGATTAGGAAATTGTGGGTGACAAAAAGCAAAATGTGTTATTGCCTCCAGTACCCACTGATAGACTCTGGCTCTGTTAGGACATAACCTAGCATTGCAGACTAGGGGAACTGGCCCTGTGCATTGTAGGAGGTCCTCATAGGCATAAGCCTGAGGGTATCATGGGCAAGGGTCCCTGGACTGCCACCCCAAGAGCCTCATGTGTAGGAAATATCTTAGATGAAAGAGCTGGGAAGAAGTTTGCCTCCTGGACCAAACTTCTGGACCAGGAGGTTGGGGCCTGAAAGGCTGGGTGTTACTCACATAGGCAGCTTTTACTTAGGAGGTTTAAGCGGGGCCCTGACCTTGACCACACTAAACCGGGAGTTTGGGGCCTCAGCCCTTCCTCCTGGCAACACTTGGCTTGGCCCAGAGGAAGAAAGAACAGTAAGAAAGGGAAGCTGGTTGGGGCTTGCCAATGCTTCCAGTTCCAGAGAGCTGGGGATTGGAGATTCCATTCCCAGAAAGCCTGACACCTGTGTCTTTAGACAGGTGGCTGCACTTTCAAAAGGATGGGTGTGGCTCACATAGGCAGCTGCCACTGTAGCCGCCTAGGCCCAGCCACCACAGTTGCACATGGCCCCATACAGGCCTGGCCACCAAGTGCTCTCCATAGGTGACACCTGTTTGGCCTTGCCTCTGCCACTGCTCCTTGCTGGCCGCCCCTGCACCCAGTCTTTACCTCCTTAACAAATTTAAAAGAAGCAAAAGGACGGATTAGCAAGCAAAAGGGTCCATTATCACTCACTGCTCTGAAGTCCTACGTTCTCCTGGCTGGCTCACCAAAAGATGTAAGTGGAGGCAGGGGGTGCAGGGGCGTCCTGAAGATGCCTCCAGCTCCCAAAGAGGTTATTGGCCTCTCTTACCCCAAAGAATGGGGAAAGGGGCCCCAGAGGTATGGTGAGCTTACTGTTCCAATAAATATTGTAGACTCAAAGAGTTTTACAGGACAGCAATTTATTAGACATAGGGGGAGAGAGAGAGAGAGAGACAGAGAGAGAGAGACAGAGAGAGACAGAGACAGTTCCCATGCTGCCATGGGAGGGGATCCAGAGAAGGAATCCATATAGGAAGGGAGCAAGAGGAGTTTTAACCCTTGAATTATTCCTTCCCCTTTCAGGTTCTCATCCAATGAGAGGAATTCTTTCAAGCTTCCTCTGGAGTGATTGCTCTGTGACTCTGATACTAGATTGACTGCTTGGTCCACAACTTTCAGTTACAGTGCTCCCTCCTTCCTGAGCTTTGAGAGGGCTTTTTGGACAAAGGAGCACACCTGGATTTCTCTACTTAGCACACAGCTGGGAAACCTAGACACAGAACTTTACATTTGAAACCCCTCTGGTTCCCAGATGGAGGTGGGGAGCCAGGGAACTCCTGCCTTTGAAACCATGCCCCTTGCAGACCTAGGAAGAGAAGTTTTTCTTTAACACAATCCCTCAAAATCAGAAAAACTTAATTCTTGTCATATTTTGAAACGGCCCTGCAAAGCCACCTCTTGTGGGAAAATATTACATCTGTAGAGAATCTCTATTAATGTAGCCAGGGCTTCCCTTTTTAGATCTTCCTTGGATCCAGGAGAGATCAATGAAAGTCAGACCTTTTAAGGTCTGAAAAAAGATATTTACCATCTGTTTTCTCTGAAGGCAGCTATATAGAGGCTTCATCTATATAGATAGGACCTTGGTCTCTACAACCCCCCTTATTTTAACTCAAGTATTTCTTTCTTTCTTTTTGAATTTTTATTTTTATTTTAGGTTCCCAAGTATATGTGCAAGATGTGCACGTTTGTTACATAGGTAAAGGTGTGCCATGGTGGTTTGCTGCACCTGTCAACTCATCACCTAGGTATTATGCTCAGCATGCATTAGCTATTTTTCCTAGTGCTCTCCCTCCCCAAACTCCATCCCCCAACAAGCCCCAGTGTGTGTTGTTCCCTTGTGTCCATGCGATTTCATTATTCAGCTCCCAGTTGTAAGTGAAAACATGTTCGGTTTTCTTTTGCTGCATAGTTTGCTGAGGATAATAGCTTCCAGATCCTTCCATTCCCAGAAAACTATGTGAATGAAATTTTATTCCTTGTTATGGCTGTATAATATTTCACAGTGTATATAAAATATTATGGGAATCTATAATATTTCAAGTCCATGGGAATCCACCTCTTGCATCATCATGACATGGACGTGATACAGAAGAGATATTTCTTCTTCCAGACACCCTAAATCATCTCTCTCAAGTTCAAAGTTCCACAAAGCTCTAGGGTAGGGGCAAAATGCCACCAGTCTCTTTGCTAAAACGTAGTCAGAGTCACCTTTGCTCCAGTTCCCAAGTTCCTCATCTCCATCTGCGACCACCTTAACCTGGATTTTATTGTTTACATTGCTATCAGCATTTTGGGCAAAGCTATTCAACAAGTCTTTAGGAAGTTCTGAACTTTCACACATTTTCCTGTCTCCTTCTGAGCCCTTCAAACTGTTCCAATCTCTGTTACCCAGTTCTAGAGTTCCTTTCACATTTTCAGGTATCTTTTTGGCAGTGCCCCACTCTACTGGTGTCAATTTACTGTATTAGTTTGTTTTCACACTGCTGATAAAGACATACCCAAAACTGATAACAAAAAGAGGTTTAATTAGGCTTAGAGTTCCACATGGCTGGAGAGGCCTCAGAAACATGGCAGGAGGTGAAAGGCATTTCTTACATGGCAGTGGCAAGATAAGGAAAAAGGAAAAGCAGAAACCTCTGAGAAACCCATCAGATCTTGCAAGACTTACTATCATGAGACTAGTAAGGGAAAGATCAGCCTACATGATTCAATTACCTCCCCTTGAGTCCAACCCACAATATGTGGGAATTCTGGGAGATATAATTCAAGTTGAGATTTGAATGAAGACACAGCAAAACCATATCACATGTCGTTGCTATTGTGAGTAGTTCTGCAGTGAACATATGCATGCACGTATTTTTGATACAAAAACACTTATATTCCTTTGGCTATATATATCCAGTAATGGGATTGCTGGGTCAAATATCATTTCTGATTCTAGATATTTGAAGAATCACCACACCATATTTCACAATGGTTGAACTAATTTACATTCCATCCAATAAGGTAAAAGCATTCCTATTTCTCCACAACTTTGCCAGCATCTGTTGCTTCTTGGCTTTTTAATAATCTCCATTCTGACTGGCATGAGATAGCATTTTGTTGCTTTGGTTTCCATTTCTGTAATGATCAGTGATATTGAGCATTTTTACATATGTTTGTCAGTCACATGAATGTCTTCTTTTGAGAAGTATTTGTTCTGGTGTTTTGCCCACTTTTTAGTGGGGTTGTTTGTTTTTTTTCTTGTAAATGTGTTAAAGTTTATTGTACATTCTGGGTATTAACCTCTGTCAGATGGATAGATTGCAAAAATTTTCTTCCACTCTGTAGGCTGCCTGTTTACTCTGATGACAGTTTATTTTGCTGCGCAGAAACTGTTTACTTAGATTCCACTTGTCAATGTTTGCTTTTGTTGGAATTGCTTTGGTGATTTCATCATGAAATCACCTATGTCCTGAATGATATCAACTAAATATTCTTCTAGTGTTTTTATAGTTTGGGGTTTTACCGTTAAATTTGCAATCCATCTTGAGTTACTTTTTGTGAGTTGTAAGGAAGGGGTCCAGTTTCAATTTGCTGCATATGGATAGACAGTTCTCCCAGCACCATTTATTAAATAGGGAATCCTTTCCCTATTGCCTGTTTTTGTCAGGTTTGTTGAAGATCAGATGGTTGTAGATATGTGATCTTATTTCTGAGATCTTTATTCTGTTCCATTGGTCTATGTGTCTGTTTTTGTACCAGTACCATGCTGTTTTGGTTACTGTAGCCTTGTAGTATAGTTTGAAGTGTGGTAGCATAATGCTTCTAGTTTTGTTCTTTTTGCTTAGGATTATATTGGCTAGATAAGATCTTTTTCAATTCATATGCCATTTAAAATAGTTTCTTCTAATTATGTGAAGAATGTCAATGGTAGTTTAATGGGAATAGCATTGAACCTATAAATCACTTTGGGAGTATGGCCATTTTCATGACATTGATTATTTCTATCCATGAGCAAGGAATGTTTTTCCATTTGTTTGTGTCTTCTCTGATTTTCTTATCAGTTGTTTGTAGTTCACTTTGAAGAAGTCCTTTACTTCTCTTATTTGCTGTATTTCTAGGTATTTTATTCTCTTTATAGCTATTGTGAATAGGAGTTTAATCATGATTTGGCTCTCTGCTGGCTTTTTGTTGGTGTATAAGAATGCCTGTGATTTTTGCACATTGATTTTTGTATCCTGAGACTTTGCTGATGTTGCTTATCAGCTTAAGAAGCTTTTGGGCTGAGACAATGGGGTCATGTCTAGATATAGGACCATGTCATCTGCAAAGACAGTTTGACTTCCTCTCTTATTTGAATACCCTTTGTTTCTTTCCTTTGCCTGATTGTCCTGGCCTGAACTTCCAAAACGATGTTAAATAGGAGTGGTGAGAGAGGGCATTCTTATCTTGTGCCAGTTTTCAAGTAGAATGCTTCTAGCTTTTGCCCATTCAGTAAGATACTGGCTGTGGGTCTGTCATAAATTTTATTATTTTGACGTATGATCCTTCAATACCGAGTTTGTTGAGAGCTGTATACATGAAGGCATGTTGAATTTTATCAAAGGTCTTTTCTGCATCTATTGAGATAATCATTTGATATTTGTCTGTAGATATCTTTATGTGATGAACGCATTTATTGATTTGCATATGTTGAACCAGTCTTGTATCCCAGGGATGAAACCAACTCAATTGTGGTGGGCAAGCTTTTTGATGTGCTGCTGTATTCAGTCTGCCAGTATTTTATTAAGAATTTTTGCATTGTTGTTCATCAGGGCTGTTGGCCTGAAGTTTTCTTTTTTTGTTGTGTCTGCCAGTTTTTGGTATCAGGATGATGCTAGCCTCATTAAATGAGTTTGAAAGGAGTCCCTCCTCTTCAATAGTTTGGAATAGTTTCAGAAGAAAGAAGATTGGTTCTTCTGTGAACTTCTGCTAGAATTCAGCAGCAATACTGTCTGGCCCTGGGCTTTTTATGATCGGTAGGCTATTAATTACTGCCTCAAATTTATCCATTTCTTCTCGATTTTCTAGTTGTTGTTGTTGTTGTTGTTGTTGTTGTTGTACAGAGCTGTTTATGGTATTCTCTGATGGTTGCTTGTATTTCTATTTGGTCAGTGGTGATATCCCCTTTATCATTTTTTTATTGTATCTATTTGATTCTTCTCTCTTATCTTCTTTATTAGTCTAGTTAGTGGTCTATCTATTAAGTTTTTCAAAAACTCGACTCCTGGATTCATTGTTTTTTTTTCTTTTCTTTTCTTTGGAAGGGTTTTTTGTGTGTCTATCTCATTCAGTTTCATTCTGAGCTTGGTTATTTCTTGACTTCTGCTAGCTTTGAAGTTTGTTTGCTCTTGTTGCTTTAGTTTTTTCAGTTGTGATATTAGGGTGTTCATTTGAGATCTTTCTAGCTTTTTGATGTAAGCATTTAGTACCTTAAATTTTCCTCTTAACATTGCTTTAGCCGCATCTCAGAGATACTGGTGCATTGCCTCTGTGTTCTCATTGGTTTCAAGGAACTCCTTGATTGCTGCCTTAATTTGTTATTTACCCAGGAGTCATTCAGGAGCAGGTTGTTAAATTTCCATGTAGTTATATGGTTTTGAATTAGTTCTTAATCTTGAGCCTAATTTGATTGCACTGTGGTTTTGTTGCAGTTGCTGAGGGTTGACTTACTTCCAATTATGTGATCAATTTTAAAGTAAGTGCCATGTGGCACTGAGAAGAAAGTATGTTCTGTTGTTTTGTGGTATAGTGTTCTGTAGATATCTATCAGGTCCACTTGATCCATAGCTGAGTTTAAATCCTGAATATCTTTGTTAATTTTCTGTCTTGATGATCTGGCTAATATTGACAGAGGGGTGTCACATTTCCCATTATTATTGTGCCTAAGTCTCTTTGTAGGTCTCTAGAACTTGTTTTATGAATCTAGATGCTCTTGTATTAGGTGCATATATGTTCAGGATAGTTAGCTCTTCTTGTTGAATTAACCCCTTTACGATAATGCCCTTCTGTGTCTTTTTTGATCTTTGTTGCTTTGAAACCTGGTTGTCAGAAACTAGGATTGCAACCCCTGCTTTTTTTCTGCTTTCCATTTGCGTGGTACATTTTTATCCATCTTTTTAAGTTTATATGTGTCTTTACATGCAAGAGAGGTCTCTTGAATATAGCACACTGATTTATCTTGACACTTAATCAAGCTTGCCATTCTGTTTCTTTTAATTGGGGCATTTGGCCCATTTACATTTAAGATTAATCTTGTTATGTGTGAATTTGATTCTGTTATTATGATGCTAGCTGGTTATTTTGCAGATTTGTTTATGTAGTTACTTCATAGCGTCATTGATCTGTGTACTTCAGTGTGTTTTTTTTAGTGGCTAGTAATAGTTTTTCCTTTTCATATGTAGTGCTTCCTTCAGGAGCTCTTGCAGGACAGGTCTGTTGGTGGTGAATTCCCTCAGCATTTCCTTGTCTGAAAAATAAATATTTCTCCTTTGCTTATGAAGCTTAGTGTGGCCAGATGTGAAATTCTGGGTTGGAAATTCTTTTCTTTAAGAATGTTGAATATTGGCCCTCCAGTCTCTTTTGGTTGTAGGGTTTCCACTGAGAGGTTCGCTGTTAGTCTGATGGACTTCCCTTTATAAATGGTCTGGCCTTTCTCTCTGACTGCCTTTAACATTTCTAATTTTCTTCATTTCAACCTGGGAAAAGCTGATGATTATGTGTTGTGGAGTTGTTCTTCTCATGGAGTATCTTACTGGGTTTCTTTGTATTTCCTGAATTTGAATGTTGGCCTATCTTGCTAGGTTGGGGAAAATCTCCTGGATGATATCCTGAAGTGTGTTGTCCCATTTGGTTCTGTTCTCCCCTTCTCTTTCAGGTGCCACTATATGTCATAGGTTCAGTCTTTTAACATAATCCCATAATTCTCAGAGGTTTTGTTTTTATTCTTTTTTCTCTAATCTTATCTGCCTGCCTTATTTCAGCAAGATGGTCTTTAAGCTCTGATACGCTTTCTTCTCATTGGTCTATTTGGCTACTGATACTTCTGTTTGCATTGTGAAGTTCTCCTGTTGTATTTTTCAGCTCCATCAGGTCATTTATGTTCGTCTCTAAACTGATTACTCTGGTTAACAGCTCTTGTAACGTTTTATCCTGGTTCTTAGCTTCTTTGCAATAATTTAGAACATACTCCTTTAGCTTAGCGCAGTTTGTTATTAACCATCTTCTGAAGCCCACTTCTTTCAATTCATTTATCTTATCCTCTGCTCAGCTCTGTGCTTTTGCTGGAGATAATGGTTGCAATCATTTGAAGTAGAAGAGACACTCTGGCTTTTTGAGTTTTCAGTATTTTTGTGTTCATTCTTCCTCATTTTCATAAGTTTATCTGCCCTTGATCTTTGAGGCTACTGACCTTTGTATGGGGTTTTTGTCAAATCCTTTTTTCACTGATGTTGTTTTCTGTTTGTTTTTCTCTTAGCAGTCAGGCCTCTTTCATAAAACTGCTGTGGTATGCTGGGGATCCACTCCAGACCTTAATATCCTGGGTCCCTCACACTCCTGGAGGTATCACCAATGGAGGCCATGGAACAGCAAAGATGGCAGGCTGCTCCTTCCTCTGGGATCTCTGTACTAGAGTGGCACCCTCCTGATGCCAGTGGCAATGTTTCTGTATGAGTGTCTGGAAAGTCCTGTTGGGAAGTATCAACCAGTCAGAAGGACAGGGATCAGGGACCTGCTTAAATAAGCTGTCTGGCTATCCCTTGGTGGAGTAAGTGTGCTGCACTGGGAGAAATCCCCTTTGTCAATGCTGCCCTTATTCACCAGAGCCAGAATGTAGAAAAGACAAAGGCACTGATCCACAATATCACAGCTGCTCCTTCTTATAGGGGTTCCCCTCTGATATCACCCTCAGGGATACCAGAGTTCTGTTTGTAAACCCCTGCCTGGGGATGCTGAAGTTCCTGCAGGGAAGCCCCTCCCTATGAGGAGGCATGGATCAGGGTCCTATTAGAGAAGCAGTCTGGACACAAACTGTCCCAGGTGGCCATCCCTCCTCCCCAGAATCTCCAGGTCTGTGACTGCTCAAGCAGCTGCCCACCCCAGCAGCTGCCACGCATCCCATGAGTCTGCACAGCTCTATGCTTGTGACCCAAGGTCCTGGAAGCATGGGCTCACGGGGGCACCTACTGATTCATGTGTTGTAAGAATCCATGAGGAAAGCATGTTTTTCAGGGAGGGGTAGCACAATCCCTCACTGCCTCCCTTGACTGTGGGAAGGAACTCTCTTTGCTCTGCATGTCTCCTGGGTGGGCCCTCACTCCACCCTGCTTTCCCTTGCTCTCTGTGGGTCATGTCAGCCACCTAGTCTTTCCCAATGAGCCGACCTTGGTATCTCAATTGAAAATGCAGAGTTCACTTGCTGTTTTCATCCTTCTCAGTGGAAGCCACAGAGCAAAGCTGTTTCTATTTGGCCATCTTGGTAGCTCCTCCCTTAACTTTTTTTCAAGCATTTCTTTCTGCTAGCTTCAAGTCTTCAGACAAAGCTTAGCTCTTTCAACCAATTGCCAGTCAGAAAATCTTTGAATCTACCTATGACCTGTAATTCCCACACCTCTTCAAGCAACCCCACCTCTTTAAGCTGAACCAATATACGCCTTCCATCTATTATTATTTTACTTATAATTCCCGTCTCGCTTAAATATATAGAACCAAACTGTATCCTGACCACCTTGGGCACACTTTCTCAGGACTTCTTGAGACTATTCTCCAGGCCATGGTCATCCATATTGCCTCAGAGTAAATCTCTTTAAATATTTTATGGTTTATTTTTTCTATGCACATTCTGAAGATAAATTTATAGAAATAAAATTACCAAAATTTATATGAATATTTCTAGAACCTTCCTGTGTTATCTAGCCAGCTCTTCTGTTTTTCTCAGATTATTACATTATCACTGGTTATTCTTCACATGAAGTTGATAGTATTAGCATTATAGTACACTGTATAGATATTCATACATGGTCAAGCCCCCTTTAATATAAAAAAATTTAAAAATTATTAAAACTGTATGTATTCAAATAAATTATGATTCTCTGGCAAGTAAAAAGAAAGAAAAATAAAACCAGAGTTCTGACATCAAGCAACTCATAGACCATTGAGAGGCAAATACAGAGGAGTGATGATAGTGGGAGACTCAGTAGAGAGCCATGTAGAGTATTCCAGCAAAGTAGCAGAGCAGTAGAAAGCCTGCTAAGAATGTTACTAAAAGACAGTGCCCAACTTTATCAGTAATTTCAGATTTAGAGCAGGAAAAGGACTGAATAGAGATCTAAATAATATTTCTCTTCCATCTCTCAAAAGTAATAGGCTTTCTCTTAATTAGGCAAAATTTTAACAAAAGCATGCTGTTTCCGTAACTTACCTTCCTCATTTTCTCCCATGTAGCAGCAAACATCTACAGTGGGAGGTTTGTATTATTTTTCTCTCATCACCATTCTTTCATTAACATCATGTAATATTTTTTCCACCACCAGTTATCTTGTTCCAATGCTTTTAGATGTCCTGTACATGTGTTTCAGACGTCCTGTACATGTGCCTTCTTGCCAACACAATATGCAGAACATTGCTTTTAGCATCTTAAACTCAGAATCAATGAAAGAACACAGTTAATTCTGGTTGGTATTTTCTATCAAAAATAAGTTATCATGAATTATAATGACTGCAATGATGTGAATCATTCATTTAGCACATATTTACATCTCACCTAATATCTACCAGGGCCAGAAACATCCACAAAGAAAGTAGAAATAGTACTTGTTTTCAAGTAGACACTCAGTTTGATGAGCAAGATATGTAAACAAGTAATTGTATTTCAATGATAGTATAAAGTAGGAAGGGATCAATTCAGAGGTCAGTTTTAACCTGGCACCAGTAAAGTCCAAAAGAGGGATTAATATTTGAACTTACTTTGAAGGTTGAAGACAAGTTCTCTATGTGGATAAATCGTAGAAGAGAATATTGCTAGAGGGATAGTTTATAAAAAGTTGTAGGTGCATAAAACAGCCTGATCAATTTCAGAGGGCATAATAAAAGCATACTGTATTTAGTATCATGGTTACAACAGTGTTCTACATCTACAATTGATAGTATTATCTTCATATGCAGAATTTTTCCCAAAACTATTGCCACTGCCTTCTGGTACCTTAATTCTCAAAGTTGAATTCACATTCTGAAACTAACAGTATTAACCTTAACTGAATATTTTGATAAGTTTTTCCATGGTCGTCTTCATTATACTCCCGCTTTTCTTCATTTAATTTAGACTGCTGCTACTGTGGGGAACATTGTGAACACTTACCGTAAATGACCTGCTTCTTGCTCCAAGTATTGCATACACAAGAAAATAGGTACTTAGCTCCCTTGTGTGGAAAACTACAGAAGCTTGTCCTCATAAACAGGGACACTCATGACAACTCTCTTTGGATTATTTTGATATTACAAAAGATGAAAGTCTTTTGACTCTGACAAAAAATGGAGGTGCAGGTTTTTTTTCTTTTTCAAAGTTTTTTTGATACCAACTCTAGGTACCAACAAAAAGATAATTTATAAACAAAATGTATCAATTGAGTTTTCTGTGAAATTCTTATTGTAGAATGTTTTTATTTTATTAAAACTACAAATTCAAAATAATAAATAGCACCAACAGTTAGCAGCTTTCATATCTTTAAAGCTTTGATCTACATCTCTTATTCATCACAATTTCTGTGCTAAAGAGAGAAAAGGCATATAAAAAAGAAAGCTTTGTCAGGACCATTTTGCAGTGATCGTTGTGGCAGTGTAATTAACAAACAAAAAACACTAATAATGATATATATTGATATACCAATATTGTCATGCAATCTTAGCGTTATGCATTATTCCAGTGTAAGTGTTTATAAAATTGCTGTTTTCAGCTCATTAAATAGTAGTGTTCTGTTTAAATTTCATCGAATAGATATATGAAAAATGAGCAAATGGAAATGAATTGAATACAAGTTGCGTTCTGATATGAGGAGAGCTAGAAACATCAAGCTTCCTCACTCTGCTGCTTTACATCAATGATACAATATGGCTATTTGGAGAAGAGGGATAAATGCAGAAAAATTGAGTGAGGTAGAGCAGAATTCAGAGGTTTTTTTTAAAAAATAGTAAACAAATGCAACTGAATCAAATAGAATTAGAGTATTGGAGAGCCTAAAAATGAATATGAATAAATAAGCAATTCAGTGAAAATATAAACAAAATAACACTTTTCTACTATTTTTCTTTATTTTAATGGAATTGAATTTCTCTGATAACTAAAATGCTAAGGAGAAAAGCTTTTATGTAAAAAAACAAAACATTTAGAAATATTGCAAAAAAATTAGTAGGTGGTCACCAACTGTTTAGTGGTGATTTTTCATTATTTTCTCCTCTGCCTCAGGCTTGGAAGTGAGAAGTTAATTAAATAGGACCAATTCTGCCTCCAATAGTTGTTTACATGAAAGATGCTTGGTAAAAACTGTCTTTGTTACAAAGGATAATGTTTGAGATAGAGCTGCACATATGTGCCTATGAGATAGTGACCAAACCATTGTTATTTGTCCCCAAAGTATGTTAGTAATTGGACCCTGGCCCTATATGGATTCAGGATCCCAGCAAAGCAAGAAATTCATTCTCTTTTCTCTGAAGTTTTTACACAACTGAAACACAGTGAAATGAGTTGTCTGAAGCAGGCACAGCTTCAGCAGGCCACGTGCATACTGATGGGTCTGGTTAGTGGTCATGAGGAGGTCTGAGGCCTCAGGCTAGGATAGGTTATGGGAGATGAGACTGATACATGCATAGAAGCACCCATTGTCCTTTTATTTTATTTTAATCTCAGTTTATTAAACTTCTTTTCCTTAACTCTCTGTTACATTTTTTTATGCAAAAGAAATTTGATACTCTAGTAGTCACAGCTGGGCCCTTTAGATGGATGAACTTTCCATAGATTTTACCTGGAAGACCATTTAAGGAGTAACTAACAATGCCATACTTTAAATCGCTGTCACAATCATTTCAGGCCACGGAAGTATAAACTTTGGCTGAGGCAGGGGCACAAATAAATGCCAAATTAAAACTGATGTTTTCCCTTTTGTCTGTCTCTCTAAAATACTCAGATAATTGAATGAACATGCTTATGTTGCATGAAGTATATGTGAGGGTATAGGGGTTACGGGGGAGGAGGATGGGTTGGGGAGGGGAATGCTGTACAAATCTAGAACTAAAGCCGTCAGTCCACTCCATCATACTGGCTTCTTCCTTCCCCTATTTGCTTCCCTATGTCTATGACCTACACACCAATCATCTGTAATGTGCATTAATAAATCCCTGGTGTTCATTTATTAATGTTGTTCATAGATATTTGATTCTTAGCCACTTGGGGAATGTGGATGACTGAACTCCTTGATCTCCTGATTTTTGCCAATGAGTTGAGTAAAATGATGTGACAGGGTAAAGCCTTCCAGAGTTTTCTTTCCTTCTAGCACAATCAGCAGCATTCAAGATGATGGCTGTTTGATTACCTTAAGTCTTTCAGTGACTTTGGTGAGCCAATTTCCCCCTAAAAACTGATGAGAGATAGAGATAAAATGTAACTTAGAAGTCAGCCTTTCTGATTCTCAGCTATTCTGGCCAATACAATTAGCCTATGATAATCTGTAATAGCATTTTTATACATTTGGGGACCTTATTCAAAACCATCTCTAAGAGATAGGGATAAGCCTTATTTCCCTATAAGCTTTTAGTTTTGAAAATTCTTTGAAATAATTAATCCTTGGTTTCCAGGCTATGTACAAACTGTGAAACTGCTAAACTTTAAGAAGTAATATATCTTAGGGCCAGGAGCAGTGGTTCATGCTTGTAATCCCAGTTCTCTAGGATGCTGAGGTAGGAGGGTTGCTTGAGCTCAGGAATTCAAGAATAGTCTGCGTAATATAATGAGACCTCATCTCTATTTAAAAAAAATTTTTAATTAAAATAAATTTAAAAGACAAGTATTTTTTATTGACTTAACACTCACTATGTGCCAGGGACTATTCTTAGCAAATTATTAGTATGAACTTATATAATTTCCATATTTTATGAGTGAGGAAATTTGAGCACAGAGACTAAGACACTTTCACAAAGTTTCCCAACAAGTACAATTTTATTTTGGTGCTATTTACTGTGCGTCTACTACCACCACCTTATACTCAATACACAATGTTTTTGTTTCCTCTTGATGGATGACATCATTGTGTTTTCACATAAGCAAAGATTTTTATATTTAAGAGAAACAATATTCACTTTAGTAGCTATTGATTTTCAGCTTTGTTATAATATACTCTACATGTTTTAAACTGTATAGTTTTCCATGGTTATTGCCTCCATATTCGACATGCTACTGAGAAAAGAAATTGAGAAGCTGGTGCTCTGATAGTGATGAACAAACAAGGACTTCAATCCTACAACCCTAAAACTCTAGTTATTACTTTGTTTGGATCAGATTTATATTTTTTTAGTAAAATGGGAAAATTGTCTATCAAAATGAACTTTGACCACCTTTTTATGATTTAATCCAAATGTGATATCATTTCTCCTTCCATTTTTAACCAAAGAGGAAGTGATAAAATGAGCTATTATTTGGATCCTAGACAGCAAAGAAAGGTTTATTTTATATTCCTCCTTTGTAGCAATAGTTGGAAAGCTTTTAAGAGTAGAAATGTTTAGTATTTATCTTTTGCTGAGATAGCTATGAATATATTTTGGGCTAGGCACAAGGACCAATTCTTAATTACAAAGGAAGTCTATATGAAAATCTAGGCATTTATGATCATAGACATCAAGCTTTTGTGTATTTATAGTCATATGTGTTCTAAGCTTGCTACAAAAATTTTAAAAACATTTAGAGTCACTCAAACTTTTGATTCCTTACATATATAAATTGAAAGAATAATGTCATCCTACTTAAGAGTGTTTTGGTGACAATCAAGAGAAGTTAAAAAGTATTGTGTATTAAAGAATAATATGAAGGCAGTGGTTGTTATTCTTTAAAATCATATTATTATTATTTTCTGTGATCCCTGATGGCATTACACTGTTATAATCTGATGATGACAAAATTATAGGAGGTACAGAGAGGTCTTGAAGGACCATATTACTCTTCCTTTTATGAAAACAATACTTTTTGTACCTTATATAAAGTAGTATTTTATTCTTTTCTTTTTTTTTTTTTTTGAGACGGAGTTTCGCTCTTGTTACCCAGGCTGGAGTGCAATGGCGTGATCTCGGCTCACCGCAACCTCTGCCTCCTGAGTTCAGGCAATTCTCCTGCCTCAGCCTCCCGAGTAGCTGGGATTACAGGCATGTGCCACCATGCCCAGCTAATTTTTTGTATTTTTAGTAGAGACGGGGTTTCACCTTGTTGACCAGGATGGTCTCGATCTCTCGACCTCGTGATCCACCCATCTCGGCCTCCCAAAGTGCTGGGATTACGGGCTTGAGCCACCGCGCCCGGCCCTATTTTATTCTTTAGTATAAATGCCATGCAACAAGACATATCAGCAGTTAGTTTCTTAACAATGAATTTTGTCTTTTCAAAACTATTCCATGAATGGTAAGAATCACTAAAGCAATCAGTAATGCAGTTAACTTGGGAAAACTACAGAGGGAGTACAAATTGAATATTTAATAAGTAAGATAAATATCAATAAATTTAAGATCTGAGAAAAGGTAAAAAATTAAATTTAAAGCTAATAAAAAGAGCTAATTTACACTATTATTCTTGGAAAACTAAGTTGCTTATGACTAAAAATTTTTTAAAGTTTCATTGATCAAGAAAATTATCTGCTTATAACAGAAACTACATTAAGAATTATACTATCTTAACATTGGCTAAAACATGAATATCTCTTAAGATCCCTTTTAGTATAAGATAAACACAACACACTATGAACTTAATACTTCCTATAACAGAAACTCACTACCTTACAAGCAGCTGATTTTATTAACAAATACCTTTGTTTCTTTCTTCCACATTGCTGCAGATGGCAGGATTTCCTTGACATTATGCTAAGTGAAATAAGCCAGTCACAGAAGGACAAACACTGCATGATCTCATTTACATGAGGTATCTAAAATAGTCAAGCTCATAAAGCAAAGAGTAGAATGGTGATAACAAGGGGCTTGGGGAAGGAAAAATAAGTGTTTAATGGGTATAATAAACTAGTTATATAACATGAATAGGTTCTAGATGTCTGCTTTAAGATGTAGTCCCTGTAGTTAACAATACTGTACTGTACACTAAAATTTTGTTAAAAGGGCATATCTCAAGGTAAATGTTCTTACCATAAAATTTTAAGAGCTGGAAGTGCAAGAGGAAACTTTTGGAGGCAATGGATATGTTTATTACCTTGATTGTGGTGATAGTTTCACAGTGTTCAAACCCATGTTTGAACCCATGTTCAAACCCATCCAATTGTATGCAGTAGATACATGCAAGTTTTATGTATCAACTCCACCTAAATAAAATTGTGTTTTCAAAAGCTTCTCACTTCTATGTATCTACTGTTTGTCTTCTTATAGGCTTGACTTTTTTTTTCTAATCCAATCTTCCAGACCCAAACAAAGCAGATCACATAACAGAGATGGAAACCTACCTTTCAAAACTTATTTCAAATGATTTTTTTAATCTTCCGAATCGTAAGTACATCATACTCTCAACCTGCCCTGTACTTCTTATGTCCCTTCACTGCTGACATTTCTTTGTGAAATATACTTAGAATCCTGTGTATCATTTAAAACTTAGTTAAAATGTCACAGCTGCAACAAAAGTAAAAATTCTCCATTCTTTCTAGCTGAATTATCTTCCTCTGTCCATTTATGAAACAGTAATTCATTCTTAATCCAACCATGCATTTCTGCTTTGCTTTATATCTCTCTTCTAAGACAAGCAGTAAAGAGATTGAACTCTGTTATTTACTTATGGCTTAAAATGATTTGCATGTAAGAAGACCCGATGGCTGGGCAAGTGGCTCACACATGTAATCTCAGAACTTTAGCTGGGTGTGGTCATATGCATCTATAGTCCCAGCTACTTGGGAAACTGGACCGCTTGAGTCTGGAAGGACCGGACTGCCGTGAGCCATGACTGAGCTACTGTACTCTAGCCTTGGTGAGTGGTGAGACCCTGTCTCAATAAGTAAATAAATAAAATAATCATACATATTATGAAATATATATATAAATAGTGGTTAAGCACTCAGACTCCACCTCTTTATAACTATGATTTTTAGACATGTGCTTACTTACCATCTTTGAGTTTTTATTTCCTCATGTATAGCATGCTAACAATATTAGTGTCTACTGTATAGGATTTTAATGATACTCTATGTAAAATCACTTGTGACAGAGCTCTGTGTCATAAAAAATGTCTCAGTCATTGAAAGTATGTTTCTGACTACAATGGAATTAAATTAGAAAAATTAGAAATAAATAATAAAAAGGCATTTAGGTAACACCCAAATATTTGGAAATTAAATGAGATTCCTAAAAATAATGAGTTAAAGAAGAAATCAAAAGAGACATTCAAAGTATTTTGAATTAAATGTAAAAGAAAAGCCAGAGTATCAGAATTTATGTTATGCCAGTTCTTAAAGGAAAATTCATAGTGCAAAATGCCTGTGTAAGAATAGAAGAATAATAGCAAGTTAATGACCTTATATTCCACCTTCAGAAACTAGAAAAAGGACAAAGAAACCTCCAAAAACAATAAAGCAGAAATCAAGAAAATTTTGAAGCTGGGCGTGGTGGCTCACACATGTAATCCCAGAACTCTGGGAGGCTGCACTAGAAGGAGTTCGAAACCAAATGGACAACAAACTGAGTTTCCATCTCTACAAAAATAAAAAAGCTTAGCTGAATGTGGTGGCGTGCACCAGTAGCCCCAGCTACCCAGGAGGCTGAGGCAGAAGGATCATTTGAGCCCAGGAGTTGGATGGGGGCTGCAATAAGCTATGATTCACTGCACTCCAGCCAGGGTGGCACAGCAAGGTCCCATCTCAAAAATAAATTAATTAAATAAAATAATTTTTTAAAAAGGCTCTTTTGAGGGAAGGAGTCAAAGAATTCTTTATAAAGCATAGATTACATATACATAAATAGATGTATAATATGTTTGTGAAATTAAAATTTACTGAGGGGCAATTAAGAAAAAAGTCTAAAGAGACTCATAGGGTAGTGACTGAAATAAAGTCTGAGAAAAACTGTTCTACAGATATTAAAAGAATAATAATGGAATATTATGAGCAACTTAACTGGAATAAACACAACAATCTGGATGAAATAGACAAATTTCTTAAACGACACAGATCGCCAAAGTTTACTAAAAAAAAAATAGCCCCATATATATATTAAATACATATTTTTGGTAAAATCCTTCCACAAAAACTTCAATCCCAGATGACTTCACTAGTAAATTCTACTAATATTTAGGGAAAAAAATTATAGCAATTGTACAAAAATTCCTTCAGAAAGTTGAAGATATTGGAATACCTCCCAGTTTATTCTTTGAGGCCAACAACATTCCCCAGTACCAAAACCAGCAAAGACATTAGAAAAGAAGGCTATATAATAGTGCTCCTCATGGACATAACGATGTTCTCATGAAAACAGCAGCAAGACAACTCTAGATATATATAAAAAGATACCTTATGACAAAAACGAGGACTATACCAAGAGTATAAGGCTGGTTCAACATTCAAAAATCAAATACTCTATTTCACCATATGAAAACACTAAGAATTAGAAATACATATAATCTTCTTGACACACACACAAAAGCATTTGCCAAAAGTCAAACATTAATTCCCAATTAAAAACAAAAACAAACAAAACCACCTCAGCTACCAGAAACAGAAGGGCATTTCCTCAACCTGGAGAAAACCAATCTTTTAAAAAGCTAGCATTGTACTTAATAGTGGAACACTGATCGTTTTCCTCCTAAAATAGTAAAAAGACAAGGATATTTACTCCTGCCACTTCTGTTAAACATTGTACTGGATGCTCTATCCAGTGCGAACAGAAAAGGAAGATAAAGCACTAAAAGGCATCCGAACTAGAAAAGAAAAGTACAACTGATCCGGAGACGACATGACCATCCATGTAGAAATCTACTGAATATGCAAAAAAGCTTCTAGAACTAACAGGTGAATTTAGCAAGACTTACAGGATGCAAGATCACTATGCAAATCAATTGTATTTGTTTGTATTAACAATGTTAATTGCATAGGATTGAAATAGAAAAATACCACTTAAATTGGCAAAAATATTAAAATACTGTGGGATATGCCAGGTGTTGTGACTCACGCCTGTAATCCCACCACTTTGGGAGCCAAGGTGGGTGGATTACCTGAGGTCAGGAGTTGGAGACCAGCCTGACCAACATGGTGAAGCCATCTGTACTAAAAATACAAAATTAGCTGGGAGTGGTGGCACATGCCTGTAATCCCAGCTACTTGGAAGACTGAGGCAGGAGAATCACTTGAACCCAGGACGTGAAATTTGCAGCGAGCTGAACATTCCAGGCATTCCAGCTTGGGTGACAGAGTGAAAGTCCCTCTCAACAACAACAACAAAAAAAATACTGTGGGATAAATCTGATAAGATAGGTAAATAACTTGGACACTGAAAACTGTGAAACATTGGTGAGAAAAAAATTTAAAAACTATTTAAGTTTCAATTTATTTAAAATTGAAATAAAGTTTTTGTTTATTGATCAGAAGATCCAGTATAGTTAAGATATCAGTTCTTCACAGACTGACCTCTATATTCAGTGAAATCCTTATTTTTTAAAAACAATTATTTTAAAGAATATGACAGCATGATTCTAAATTCATATGAAAATAAAAAGTAACTATAGCAAAAACATATTTGAAAAGATTAAAAGTTTATAAATCTATACTTTCATAGTTCAGATTGCTATAAAGAACTACAATAGGCCAGATGACTTATAAACAGTAAAAACTTATTTCTCACAGTTCTGGAGATTGAAAGCCTGAGATTAGGGTGTCAGCATGGTCAGGTTCTGGTGAGGGCCCTATTCTATTTTGCAGACTGCTAACTTCTCATTATATCCTCACATGGCAGAAAGAATGTGAACTAACTCTCTGGCCTTTTCTTATAAACACACTGATCTCATTCATAAAAGGTACCATACTGATGAACTAATCACCTCCCAAAGGCTCCAACCAAAATATCATCACAATGGAGATGAGAGTTTAACATAGGAATTTTGGAGAGACACAGTTAAATCCACGGCATATAGTAATCAGAACAGTGTGAGATTCATGTAAAGATAGACATACAGATCAATGGAATATGACAGAGCCCAGAAGTAGACCCCCTGTATATGAACAACTGATTTTTGGAAAAATGCAATTAGTGTTCACTAAAGAAGTGCCATGTGCATATGGGGGATAACTTCAACACTCAGTCACGTTTTTGTCAACTCTCCCTGTTGATTTGGTTTGTTTGTTTTTACCACCTTCCCCTCCTTCAACCCCCAGGAAAAGGCTGTTTATGCTGGGTGAGCTCTAAGTCATGTCAGTATAGATAGCTTTGAAAGTGGGGTCTTCCCTGGAATTACTAGGTAAGTCAAGCAATGGCAGTTATTTGGGAATGAGGCATTGAAAAAGCTCTAACCCTCTTTGTTGTCTCTAGTGTCTGCACTATTGTTGCTTTTTACTGCAAATGTGGGCTATTATTTTTCAAGGCTACCACACAGCCAGAGAACAAATGATGAGAATGAAAAAAGCTAAAATGCCCCCAAAACCAGAAGTTCTTCTAAGATTCAACCACTATTTTTGAATGAATTCTCCCTGAGTTACTATGACTTTAATTTCTAGAGCTCTAAAATAGTTGGATTCTAACTATAAAAATATTTTTACTTGGCTGGGCACAGTGGCTCATGCCTGTAATCCTAGCATTTTGGGAGGCTGAGGCGGGTGTATCACCTGAGATCAAGAGTTTGAGACCAGCCTGGCCAACATGGTGAAACCCCATCTCTACTAAAAATACAAAAATTAGCCGGGTGTGGTAGTGGGCACCTGTAATCCCAGCTACTCAGGAAGCTGAGGCAGGAGAATCACTTGAACCCTGGGAGTGGAGGTGGAACTGAGTCAAGATTGTGCCACTTGACTCCAGCCTGTGTGAAAAGGCAAAACTCCATCTCAAAAAATAAAATCATTCATTGCTATTTTGGAAGAACATATTTATCTTCTAACTTTTATGTTCATTGATAAATGTGCAGGCTTTTTATATAGGCAAATTGCTTGCTATGGGGGTTTGGTGTACAGACTGTTTCATCACCCAGGTAATAAGCATTGTACTCAATAGGTAGTTTTTCTTTCTCTCCCTCATCCTACCTTCCACCTTCAAGTAGGCCCTGCTGTCTGCTGTTCCTTTCTTTGTGTCCATGTGTGCTAAGTGTTTAGCTCCCACTTACATGTGAGAACATGCAGTATTTGGTTTTCTATTCCTGCTTTAGTTTGCCTCAGATAATGACCTCCAGCTCCATCCATGTAACTGCAAAGAACATGATCTCATTCTTTGTTATGGCTGCATAGTATTCCATGGTGTGTGTGTGTGTGTGTGTGTGTGTGTGTGTGTGTGTATCACATTTTCTTTATCCATATCACCATTGATGGGCATTTAGATTGTTTCTATGTCTTTGCTTATTGTGAATAGTGTTGCAATGAACATATGTATGTATATGTTTTTATGGTAGAATGATTTATATTCCTCTGGGTATATACCCAATAATGGGATTGCCGAGTTGAATGGTAGTTCCATTTTAAGTTTTTTGAGAACTCTCCAAACTAGTTTCCACAATGGCTGAACTAATTTACAGTCTCATCAGTGGTGTATAAGTGCTCCTTTTTCTCTGAAACCTTGCCACGTCTATTATGTTCTGACTGTTTAGTAATAGCTATTCCGACTGGTGTGAGATGGTATCTCATCGTGGTTTCAATTTTAATTTCTCTAATGATTAGTGATGTAAAGCATTTCTTCATGTGCCCATTGGTCATGTCCATGTCTTCTTTGGAAAAGTATTTGTTCATGTCCTTTAACTTTTAATGACATTCTTTGTTTTTGCTTGAATATTTGTTTAAGTTTCTTAAAGATGCTACAAATTAGAACTTTGTCAGATGCATCGATTGCAAATATTTTCTCCCATTCTTTAGTTGCCTGTTTACTCTGTTGATAGTTTCTTTTGCTGTGCAGAATCTCTTTAGTTAAATTAGATCCCATTTGTCAACTTTTGTTTTTGTCGCAATGGCTTTTGGTGTCTTCATCATAAAATCTTTTCCAGGGCCTATGTCCAGAATAGTATTTCCTAAGTTACCTTCCAGAGTTTTCAGTTTTAGGCTTTTCATTTATGTCATTAATCTATCTTAAGTTGATTTTTGTATATGGTGTAATAAAGGAGTCTAGTTTCAACTTGTGAATATTCTAGATAGTTATCACAGCACATTTATTGAATAGGAAATCCTTTCCCTATTGCTTGTTTTTGTGGAAGACCAGATGGTTGTAGGTGTGCAGCTTTATTTCCTAGCTCTCAATCCTGTTCCACTGGTCAATGGGTCTCCTTTTGAACCCACATTTTCTCCCGATAATTAATTGCCTTCTTTCCCCTCTCCACTTCAACTTTCCTGTTTTATCTTCCTTTCTATCCTAAAATAATGTTTCATCATTTCAGCCAGATTATGTACGATAACATCAATTTTCATATTTCTTTATCTGCCTCCCTATTCCAGAGCTTGCTAAGGTAAATGTAAAGCTCGATATTAGCACTACCATATAGATGTAATTGTCCATTCCAATGGGTTCTCAGTTCAGCCAGAAAAACTGTTTACTTTTCTTTGATTACATTCTTCTCTAATTACTTTGATTTAGATATTTTTCAAAATCTTTGCCACTCTTCTAAATATTTACAATTACTTTCCTGTCAATATGAGCATTTCTTTATTGTTTTCAGAGAAAGGAGAAACCACCTTGTGGGAATTTATATAAGATTCCTGTGCTTTATTATCCTTCAGGCAAGAATTTATCTTCATAATCCATATTGCTTCTTTAAATACACAACCTATAACTTGTCTTCTTACCAATTCAAAGCTGTTTCTTTCACCTGTTCTCTAAACTCAACGTATTCTGTCGTAAGAGTCAGGTATAAGGACACAAAAAATAGATGTGGAAAACTGATTAGAAACAAGCATTTTCATGTTGGAGAATGATTCTGGCTGGTCTCCAAATCTGCATGTATTCAGTTGAGTACAATAATGTGGTAGAAAGAGTCCATCTGCAGTTGTGCTAAAGGCCCATTGTTGCTGGAGGGTAGAGAAGGGTAGGTTATATGCAAAATAGCATGCTGTCACTCTTTTTTTTACCCTCTCAGTAATCTCCCTTTCTTCAAAACCTCAGAGACTATAAATGCCCTTTAAACCAGTTTCAAACTTTTTAATGTGGTGTTTGATTCTTTGCAGATTTAGTTGCTACTTAAACTTTTTTGATACTATTTCATGAATATGTCCCCAAGGCTCATATTTTGTGAACTTTATGCTCAATGCAACAGTTTGGTGGGGTGGGGCCTGTAAGATGTGTTTAAGCCCTTAGGGCTCTGTCCTCATGAATGGATTAATGCTGTTATCCTGTGAGTTGGTTAGTTATCATAGGAGTGGGCTCCTGGTGAAAGTATATTTCAGCCCTCTTGCACTTCTTGTCTTGCACACTCACTAACCATGTGATGCCCTTCTGTTACCTGGGTAACATAGCAAGAAGGTCCTCACAGGATGTCAGCACCATGTTCTTGGACTTCCCTACTTCAAGGGAAGTAGGGGATTACCTAGTTTCTGTTATTCTGTTAAAACAGTAGAAAATGGATTAAGACATTTACTCACATCTTTTCTCCCTTGATTGTCTTTTTAATGCTGTGAAACAGAATTTTTTAGTTAGTTATTCTCACATTAGACTTTTCCATTTATAAGAGAATGAGTTCTTACAATGGACTTTGTTGATACCATTGACTTGAATGTGTAATAGGAAAATCTCTAAGGCTTCTGAATTAATCCAACTGTTTATCTACAAAACCACCTGCAGCCAGAAAGTGAGATAACAAAATCACTGAAGAAATCAAAACATGAGAGTTGAATCACAAACCCTCATTTTATTTTGATGGTCTTCTATGGATGGTATATACCTCAGCATATCAATAAAAGGACAATTTTGTGTAGTAAAATAAAGGAGCTCATTATAAGGATGTAAAAACCAATGGCATTAAAAGCAGGATTAGTGTTCAGCAGTCTAAAACCAAGTAATCCAGTGTAATAAAATGGTTAGGCTGGAGTCTTAGTAGATTGTAATTGTTAGGAGAATAAATCGTAGCTAAAATATTTATCTATGAAGTGAGCATTGGAAATGATTTTAAAATTTAGAGACCTCAACACTAAGGGTAGAAAATATTTCCTTTCCTATTAGAGTATTTTTAAAAAGTTACTGAAACAAATATTACTAAACTATCTTTTTTTTTCTTTTTAAGTGTTTTGCCATCAACTGAAAGAAAAATTAATGTTTCAGATTATTTTGGAGAATGAGACAGAGATTGCAAATATCTTTTCTTTTCTTCTTTTTTTTTTTTGAGATGGAGTCTTGCTCTGTTGCCCAGGCTAGAGTGCAGTAGTACAGTCTCAGCTCACTGCAACCTCCATCTCCTGGTTTCAAGCAATTCTCCTGCCTCAACCTCCCAAGTAAGTGGTACTACAGGCATGTGCCACCATGCCCGAATAATTTTTTTTTTTTAAGTAGCGACAAGGTTTCACCAAGTTGGCCAGGCTGGTCTCGAACTCCTAACCTCAAGTGGTCCACCAGCTTCAGCCTCCCAAAGTGCTAGGATTGCCAGTGTGAGCCACCGTGCCCGGCCACTTTGCAAATAATCTTTGTCATCCATTATCTATAACAGATTGTTCTACAGTATAAGATAGTTAAAACGGCTCAAGTAACAAAAATAAAATTTTTACTGAAATACTAAGTGTAAAGTAGATCAATCAAAAAGATATGAACATAAATGAATAATTCAGCCAGCCAAGCAGCATACACTAGACAAAACTGTCTGTCCTAGGATAAAAACTAGACTGAAGGTTAAGAAGAGTTCGAAAAGCAAAAACTGTTCCTCAACGGGAGTTAATCATTCTCTGAAATAGACAAATCTAGTCATAATTCCTATGCAGAAAAATAATTGCACCCTTACAGATAAACAATACATAGGTTTCTGCTTTCTTGTTTTCTATTAATCTACCTGTAACATGCAGCATTGCAGATATGCAAAGTAATATCTAGAAGCTGCCGAATAGTTCAGGGCACAGATTCTGGTGTCAGTAAAACTTTCCAACAGTATAATTTACTAGCAGTGTCACTTTGGGCATGTCACTTAATGTTTTCTGTTCTGTAATCAGGTGATAGTAATAGTTCTTATTTTATAGGATTGTTCTCAGGATTGAAATAAAATAATGCATGCAAAGCATCTAGTATATAGTAAACTAACTTTTATGTAAATATTAGCTATTATTTTATTACATATAAATAAAGAAGGTCTAAGACAATATAAATCTCAATGTGTTCTCAAATACAGTATTTATTTCTAAAAAGATTTTTCTTCTGGATATCTGCTAAAATTTCTGGATTTCTCATTGAGGTTCTCAGCTAATCTATTGAAATGATCACATTCATGTATTGAAAGGACGCTTCTTCCATACCACCGCTCCAGGAGAAGCAATCTGTATAAATTACCACTCTGTTCCTTCCACGCCTCCACTTTGACCCTGGCACGGGGTCTTTTGATTTTGCCTTAGCAGAAGAATAACACATTTGGCATTCTGGTGTGAATTTCTTACATCCCTGCTTCTAGTTTGGTTCCTTCAGCTTCTGTCCGACTCTCAGTGAATAGATCTAGTTGCAGACCTCAGATCCCACAAATTGAGACCATTTTCCCTGTCATTGCCTGTGTATAGGGTGATCTGGTTATACTATAATGCTCATGATCTTAAAGGTTTCTGTGGCAAACAAAGGATTGAGGCTCTATCTTTCGAAAAGTGGGGAATCATTTAAGATGCTTTCACACAGAAATGAAACAGAGCTTTAACAAATTCAGATGAGCTGAATGGACTAGAAGCAGGACTGCCCCTTAGAAAGCTGTTGTAATAGTCCAAAGTGAACCTTTAGGAGAATGACAAGTAGAAATGGAAAGGATGTGAACATCAAAAGAATTTTTAAACATCTTTGATGGAGTCATAATTTTGAAAAAATACCTTCCAGCATCACCTCTATTCCATAGTTAGTAAATGTGTATTATAATAAAACACAGTAATAGAATAAAATTTTTTTTAAAAAATTGAGTAGTTTTCTTTCAAGTCTTATCTGCTACTTTCCTAATTTTATTAAAGCTGACAATTAGGGTTACTGAAAGCAAAGTATTAAAATTGCCCATATCAGCTGTAGCAGAATGCTTTATTTATCTGTGTTTAAGCTTTAAAATTTACTCTGATAACATTTCTTCATTTACATTTATATGGAGTATATGGAAAAATGGAAGTCTGCAAGTTGGTCCTAGAAGTCTCTGTTACAATCCACTTTAGGCAAAATTTCTAGCGTATCAAACTAAACACAGAAATAATATATTGTATAAATGTATACTTCCTAGTTGCTCCAGGAAGAAAGGTTACAAATTTAGCTTCTCATCTGAGAGAATAAGTGTTATATAAATGTACTTAACATTTAAAGATATCTATAATATTGACACATAATTTATGTTTTATACTTTTAAACTCAAAAGATGTTTTGTTTCTTAGAAAATCCATTCTCTGATGTAGATTGGTGTCACCAGATAATGTTAATATAGCATGCCTATGTAAAGTTAGGTGAGTTAGTTCTGTTACCAAAGCTTTTAAAATTATTGTCAACCCCTGTAGACAGTCTTGTTTCAGACAGAGGAAAGTGACACAAAATTAGTTTCACATCAAACCAGTTTCTGCCTCAATTGGCTCAGAGACTGATGGCGGAATTTAACCTCCTCAACAGTTTCTCATTAATCTTCTTAAAAGAAAACCCTTAGACAAATTAAATTCAACAGAGTTTAATTGAGAAAAGAAGAATTCACAAATGTGGCAGTCACCAAACCAGAACAGGTTTAAAGAGGCTCCATTGGTACCACATGGTCAAAGAAGATTTATGAACAGGAAAAGGAAAGTGATGCACAGAAATACAGAAGTGAGGTAGCAAACCAACTGGATTGTCTATGGTGTGGCGTTTCCTTTATTTGAACATGGTTGGAAGAGCTGGCTGCTCTTTCTCAGCCAAAACTTGGTGATTGGCATGAGAGTATGTTACAGTCTGTTTACACATCCAGTTCGAGTGCAGTTCACTATGTACAGAGAAACCTTTAAAATATGTAAAAACCTTTAGGCTAAACTTAATTTAACAACTCTCTGCTTTTGGTCAACCTCTCAGTTGAAAGATTAACACTTTAGGCATTTTTGTCACTCTGTCACCATCATAAATGTACTTATTTGGTCTCAAATCACACTGGGAAACAGCAGGACAATAGGTCTTGTAACGTGAGCAAGGACTTCAGGTTATTATTATTATTTTTTATGAGGGTTTGGAGTCAAAGAGACCTTGTTCTGGAAGCTCCTGTTTTCAGGAGAAGAACCAAACTTGATCTGTTTTCTTAAAGTGTCAGTTCATAAGTGACTTCATTTTGGTTTGGTCTGGTCTCTGGGGCCTAGTACATGAACCAGTCCAAAACAATAGATTCCCATAATTTTGTTTTAAAATTCCTCCTTTTATTCGGGTTCTCATGTAGGTGGAAGGGTGACCGAAACTTAGGACTAGAGTGTCATGCTTATTTACCAGTATCTTGGGTTTTCAGTCTCAGCATGTAATTTGTACATTACGGTCCTTATGGTCATATGTGTGTGTGTTCATTTGTTTGTTTGTTTTGTCATTTCGGTTGAAGAGAAACCATTTGACATTCTACAGATGGCTGCATGCAAACACTTAACACTTCTGAGAGAATGCAGTATACCAAGGAAACTACTTTTATGACTACCAGCAGGATAATACCAAGAGTTTGAAGTATGCTCCTTATCCAGGGTCCTTATGAAGCAAACCAAATAAAATCAAATAGATCAAAGAATTTGCTAGATTAGGGGTCTACTGATTTTAACCATGCAGCCTGTTCATTAATCACCTACAACTCAATCTCCATAATATGCCACCCAACGTATTTTTCCATGTATAACTAGAAGTGTCAGCACCTGCTCAGATACTTCTGTTTGGCCTGAAAGTAAACTAGAGCAATCCTACTGTTTAGCAAAACGTTCAAAAGATAATTTAAAGTCTGTTGTGTAGCTATAGTTTTTGCAGTAGAATCTGCTATAGAGCTTCTTATAAGAGATACATTTCTAACTATGGCTTCATTTACTCTAAACCACGGAGAAAAAGACCTAACAAGTGGTGCCCATTCAGAAAAGTGAAGACCTTCTGCCAATGCTGTCTTCAACTTATGCTGGCAATGTTCTCTTTAGGCTATTTTGTCAATAAACAGACCAATGTTCTGTTTCTGACTGATTATAAAGCAAACAAGATCCTGTTAAACTTTTTTGCTTACATTGGCCCTTTATTTTTTATCTTTCAAGGCATAAGGTTGCCCATGTATGCGAGTGGCTGCGAAATTTTCCACAAATAAAAATATACCTGTGAGCGCAAGGAATAGTCCTCCTTTTCAGTTCTGTCATTCACAGAGCCATAAGCAAAGACAAATTCAGAAGTGAGAGTCTCAAGATAGCAGAGAAGTCTTGATCCATGATCTTTGGAAAAAGTTGTCCATGTCTGGAATGCCATCTGCTTCTGGGGAGAAGCTTCCCTGGTTATCTTTACCATAAGGTTTCTAATGGGTATGAAGTTCCTGAAGTCTGGAGGAGCCCTACTAAGTTGTGAGATTATTAACCTGAGGTTCAAGGTCTCAAAGTTTTGCTTCAGCGTAGGTGACAAGGGCAGTTTTTCTCTGGCGTTCTCACAAGACTTAATCTTGTGAAGGGTTTGCTTGTCCTCTGTCAGTGGATTATTAAAAGCTTTCTTTACATGGTGAAAATACGTTGTGACATAATGCATTAAAGCCTTACAACATTTATTCATATCAGAGTTTAGTAGCAGAATATACATGAGGTTCTATTATTAGGTGCACATGCTTTCCATCAACTACTTCATAAGGGGTCAACTTATGTTTTCCACTCTAAGTGAATCTGATTATCATCAATCTGCAATACCTTTGATGAAGGCAATCCAGCCAATTCAGTTAGCTTTGAAGAATGTTAATGTATCTGTAATACTGTATTTAATTATTTTACAACTTGTATAGTGAAACAAGTACCTCTATCATTGGAGATTTCTGCAGGAATGTCCCCTGAGTGAAATACATTTTCTATAACCTTTAAGCTACTGTAATAGCATCAACGTTCTTGCATGAGAAACTTTCTATACAACCAGAAAACATGCATTGAATATGATGATTGAATGAAATCCTTCTAGACCTGTTAATACAGCCTGTCAGGTAGGAGAAATGTACCTGAAGTTTTGATTGTCTTAGGATTATGGGTTTGACAAACCAAACATTGGCCATTAACTATTTTAGCAATTTAGAATAGTCACCACACAATATATATAGATATAGATATGTGTAGATATACATGTAATATATAGATATATATGTTACAAATATATATGTGTGTATATATATATTTGTGTATACATATATATATAATAAATATAATTTGAATTATTTTATCTCTACTATGATGAGTCATTAAATGTATAGCTTTTAATAATGAAAGATTTGAAGACTCATGAAGAGGCAGATGGCTGTCCAGGCTCTCCATGAGTCCACACTTAAATCCTCTTAAATACTAATTTTGTTCTCCAATTCAGGTCCATAGCACTGTTCATTAGATGGGTTACCATAGGTAATTTGACCTGAACCATGGAGCTTTCATTCAAATTGCGTATCTAAATAATTCCAGTACTGGCTAATTTAGCATGAAAATCTGGCAAAGTATTTTCTTGGTATTTAATTAATTTTTGTCCTACTTGGGTTAGCAGTTTTATAAACCAGCCAATCTCCTCATTAGGGTCTGGACACTCTTCCCAAGTCAAAATGATATGATCACAAAGTTATTAGAGACCTGTCGTATGCAAGGGTTTTTGTCAAAGTCCTTTTCATCCTTTCTACAAGTCCTCTTTGAAGACACAATACTCTAGGATTTTACTTCCTTGTGAAGAGTTTTCAGAAACTGCATCAGAATTAAACAATTAAATGTGGAAATGGCTTGAAATGGTCATAGTTAAAAGACAAGGAAATTTGGTTCTTTCTGTGGCCCACAATAATTTAACATCATAACCATAATTTCAGGTGATGTTATATATACAGAAATATCAGAATTTTAAGACTCCTGTATAATATTGAAACATATATTAATAACATACTAGTAAAAGTATAAACCAAAGAAGATCAAACATCATTACTTATTTGGTAATGTTTCCAGTGTAATTTAATATATCAAATAATGCTGTTTATCACTCTTTTGGATGCATCGGGGTCCTCTGAGACATCCCAAAATGAGAGGTCAACAAATTTGAAGTTAAAATTTGATTTGGGGAAGACTGTCACATATACCAAAAGTTTAAAACACTTCAAAATAGGATCACAGGTCACTGTAAAAAGAAAAAAAAAAAAAAAAAAAAAGAAGCTACTTTTTTAGCCAAAGTGATAATACAAAGATTTTAAAAATCAAAACCCTTTACTTTGTCATAGAGAGGAGACTTAGTTTTGCAAATAATCAAAAGACCTGAGAACAACAGCATGAGACAGAATTTGACTTTCCTTCATTCTTGTCTCTTTCTTATTTTTTGGCAGTTTACTGAAAAAATAAACAAAAATATTTTAGTGTAGCTTATTAATAGTACAAAAAATGTTCAAGAGAGAAAATCAAATTTTACTTTTGTATTAGTGTATCATCAGTACTAAAGCCAATTTTAATAGAACTTTATAAACAAATCTACCAAATCTGAAATCTTTTGACTATACAAGATTTTTATAAACTTTTAAAAATATCTTATTTTAAAAAAAGTATTTCTCTTCCCAACTTTCTATGTATTTAATTTTATCTCTATATCCGTTCAATTTATAACTACCTTTAAGTAAATTTTTAAATAGTCAAAATTATTTTAACATGCATTTTTATGCCTTTACAACTTTCTTATTTAAAAGCATATCCTGCTTTTGTTTATACATTTTGTATACAGAATTTTTTTTGTCTCATATCTAGTAGCTTTAATTACTTGTATTAACTATAATTTTAACTCTTAGTAACCTTAATTTCTAGTGAATACTCTAGAAAGTATTTTGAACTGACATATCAGTATTTGTAGATGAAAACTATTTTATAATATTTTAGAAAGATGACTTCTCCTTGTTTTTCAACTGATCTAAATAGATTTAGATTTTCTATGCCACACAAAAATAAGATGCCAGTACATAAACTTAATCTTATGTTTAGTAATAAATGTTTTAGTATTATAACTTGCTTATAAATGACTCAAATTTTATGATTATTATTTAACATAATATGACCTTAAGATTTTAAATTACTGGAAAAACTTTTAAAACTATGACTCAGTTGCCCTCCCTAATATTTTCCCCAGTCATCCTGGGGCTCAAGTAGTCAAGTGGCACCCAGAGGATGTATGAAGCACAGGTGTGTGTCCTGAATTTACATACCAAGTATAGAGTTGACAAAAGACAGAGCTATGAACAAGATGCCTCAAGGACAGAACTCCTAGGAGGCAAAGCTGGGGTAGGGAAGAAGTGGCCCTATTGGGCTTGATTCTATGTTGTAGCTGCTGGTCTAGGCATTCAGAATTTGTCCCCATGCCTCACCATGGCCACCTATCCAGACCCCAGAATCCAGAGGCTCAAAACCAAAACATAAGCTCAGTCAGATCAAGCAAGTATTGAAGCAGGATATTTCCTGAGGCCTTTGTAGGACTTGCAGTCGGGGTGCCCTGTTTACTTAGCTGGCCACTTTCAACTCTTCGTGGGAGGAAGAGTGGGAGCAATTGAGGTGGGGACTGGAGTACAAGAGCACTGGAACTGCTTTGGCACCAGCAGGAATGAACTCCATGAGGGCCCATGACAGTGACAGCATCTGGGTAGGGTGCCTGCAACCCCTGAAGCCCTAGAGGGCTTGTTACAGTGGTCTAGTGGTCTGTTAGCTCTGCCATCCTTGGAGAGCTTAAGTGTTAACAGCTCAGTAGGTCCATGGCTGCCCTCCGCCAGTGAGGACAAAGGTGTGATAGCTTTTGCATCCACACTCATGGCTCCCAAGCTCTTGTATGGTGTCCAGGAAAAATGAGGTTGCACAAATGAATTGAAGGATGGTAAATACATAGGATTTTATTGCTAATAAAGTGGCTCTCAGCAGGAAGGGGAGCTGAAAGGAGATGGTGGGGGTGGGTAGGTAATCTTCTCTTGAAGTCCAGCTCTCTGGCCAGATTCTTCTCCTAAGTTACACCATCAAGCTGTCCCTCTGAAATCAAGCCACTTCTCTCCAACGTCCAGTCATAGTCCCCAATGTCCAGCTACTTCTCTTCTCTGCCAGGTGAGTCCAGGGTCTTTATAGGCACAGAATGGGGCAGGGCAGGGCCCTGAGTGATTTAGGAAAAGGTCTTTTTCCCAATAGGAAAACAGGAATGTAAATTTTTACCTTGGGCCTGGGTCTCAGGTTTTTCGGCTTGAGGGTAGGGTCCACATTAGGGACTCGCTCTCTTCTGCCCAGAATTTCCCTGCCTCCTGTCTCTACCAGTATCAAGTTATATTCACTTGTCAATTATGAAGCCATTCATATTTTAATAACAATTTCAGAACTAGCTTTATTTGCCAAATATTATCACACACACACAACACATATAAACAAACATGTTAAAACATGTGCTCTGAATGAAGAGACCACACCCCAACAGGCTTTGTGTGAGCAACATGGCTGTTTATTCACCTGGGTGCAGGTGGGCTGCAGCCAAAAAGGGCATTAGCAAAGGGCAGTGGGACAGGAGTTGGTTTTATAGGTTTGGGGTAGGGAGTGGAAAGAGAGAATATTAACTTTAGGGAGGTTTTTTGCAAGCTGGGAGGGGATTGTAGGGTGTGGAGTCACGAGGATGGCCAACATGGTTACAAAGTCCAATGGCCTTATCAGTTGAGGCCAGAATAAGAAAAAATAGAGAATGTCTTAAAGTTAAGTAGGCTCCGCAGTGGTTGATCATTTCTTTCTCTTTTCATGACTTCCAGTTACTTTAGATTTTCCAGGAACTCATCTGGAATGTCCACGCAGGTCAGAGGTTAACATGGCATCCATGGGGCCGTTAGTCGGCCTTACAATACAGACAGATGGAAACAGATCTTACAGCTTTCATTAAGAATTCTCATTTGCTGGCCTGGCTGGCTTTAAAATATTTTAAATAATTTTTTTTCTTTTTTCCATACAGACTATTAATATCCCAAAGATCTATTTCATTGCCCTAAGCAATTGGCTAGGCAACCCTAAATTTGCATTTCTAAAGGGACAACTCAGGTGAAACAAGGTAGAAAATCTATATCTCAAAAGCACAGAGCTAAGACATTAGGCCTAAATATAATATTATTTGATCAAACCAAGGAAAAAATGGTGTAAGTTTAGTTAAGGCAAAACAAATGTATGACTTGTTATGTAAGTTTAAAATAATGGTATTTCCATATACACAGGCAGATAACCTTACAAATGAAGATTTCCTTTATAGATGTAAATTTATTTTCCAAAGGGTTTGACCAGAGCCAGGTATAATGCCAGAAAGGTGTGTCTTAAATAGGTGGTCATTTTAACTTAGGGGCTGTTTCTTAGCTTTAATTATTGAAGTCAGGGTGAAGGCAATTAAGGAACAAGACAAAGAAAGCATTCTCCATGCCTGGACTCAGCATAGATAGATCTGAAAAACAAGCAAGGCTGCTTTAGCTGAGGGTCTTATAAACACTATCTAGGATAGCTTTCTTTTCGTCTTTCGAGCGGCATAGTAACTATGCCAAAGGGTTAGCAGATTTAATTTTTCTTAACGATTAGTTGCTTAAGATTTTTATTTGCCTTTTATAAGGAGTCAAAAACCTCACAAGTATGGAAATATTCTTAGAAGCTTCTGCACCTCAGTAGGCATCCCTGGATGAGACTAATTCAGGAACCCTCATTTTCAAATCCACTTCTTAAAGTGCAGTATTGTGCATTTGGAACATTTCATTGTCATTTAAAATTATCTTTAGTAAAAATTTGTCATTTCTAGAAGCATTTGCTACTCCTGGACCTAATACTTATACATGTTTTGTAGGTAGAATCAGAAGGTACATTACTCAGTTCTTCAGAAATTAAGGATTCCGTTGTTACCTTGAATCTTGACTGTCTCTTAGATTTCCTTGATCAAGTTAGTCAATGATTTTTCCCTACCTGTGTGCAAGAAAAAAGAAAGAGGGTAGAACACAAAAACCTCTGCAAACTTTTGGAAGTTGAAGTTTGCTCCCCCTGCAGTGTTATCATTACAATCAGTCAAATATCTGAGGCCTCTAATTGGATTCAAGCCAATTATTGGATTAAGTCTGATCTGGGACTTAGTTTCTATTGAAATTTCCAAACCCAGTTGGGATCAGAAATTTGTTCAAACATGGATAGCTCAAGCCATGAATCCATGGGGCTTCAGAATCTGAGAAGGAGCTTACCACGATCCCCAGTTGCTGTGAGAGAGCAATGGACACAGTGGGCCTGGTGGGTACTTCCCTTGATCAGTCAGTGCTCCTGGCGGTTGCTGAAGCTCTGCTTCAGATCCCACTTTTGATGTCATCTTTCAAAAACAAAATAAACAAATTTAACAGTTTAATTGAGCAAAAAATGATTTGCAAATTGGACAGTCTCCAAACCAGAATAGGTTCACAAAAGCTCTATGGCTACTGCATGGTCAATTCTCATCATTCTTTTTAAAATTTTGCTGCCAACTTTTTGGTGTTATTTCTCCAAATGATCTTTACAAGCCCCATATCTAGTTTAAAAATGGTTGTATATATTTTTTAGTGGTTTAGCCATTTAGCTTTATGGTTACTTTAATAACATGTTTTTAGTTTTAATTGCAAATTATACTATATTTTATTATACTACAATTTTTTCTTTTCTTTTTCTTTTTTTTTGAGACAGAGTCTTGCTCTGTCACCCAGGCTGGAGTGCAGTGGCATGATCTCAGCTCACTGAAACCTCCACCTCCCAGGCTCCAATGCCTCATACTACTGACTAGCTGGGATTACAGGCTTGTGCTACCATGCCCAGCTAATTTTTCATGTTTTTAGTAGAGATGGGGTTTCACCATGTTGGCCAGGCTTATCTCGAACTCCTGGCCTCAGGTTGATCCATCCACGTTGGCCTCCCAAAGTGCTAGGATTACAGGTGTAAGCAGCCACGCCTGGCTGAATTATGCTTTATTCCAGCATTCAAATGTATACATTTTATTTTCTTTTACTTTATAAATTCATTTTTTTTTTTTGCTTTCCTTAGTTTCACATTGTCATATTTTGATTATCATTTTAAATTTAATACACAGTTTTTTTTCTTGTTTGGTAACTTCAACATTAAGGCTATAAAATAAATTTGAAGATATATTAAGGACAGTTTTCCTAGCCATGTTTATCTCAACCATATGACAAATTCTGGCTCCAACACTTAGTGAAATACACTGTTCTACACTAAGTTCTGATTTTGCGGAAAACTCCTTTCTGTTAATGCTTTATGATATTTACAAGTTAAAATTTATGTATATGTTCCCCATAGTGTTAGGGATTGCAAAAAGCATTTACTTTTTTTCACAAGTTTATTCAAACTAGACCACTTAGTAGAGCACTTTTCATTATTGTTAAGAAGAGAAGAATGTGGCTTTAACTTATTTAATTACCATCATTACCAATTTATGTTAACTATCTCCTGGTTTTTCAATCAATCCTAAAAATGTTCAATTTTAATCTATGGAAAAATATTTCTGAGAAGCCAGATAACATAATTTTAATGAGCAAAATCCATTATATAATCAGCGTCATATATTCTCTCTTGATAGATACATATGTGACCTTTTATTTTTATTTTTTATTTTGAAAAAAATCATAGATTCATTGGAAGTTGCAAAAATAGCGCAGAGAAGTTTCATGTGCATTTCACTCAGCTGAGGCCACTGGTTACACTTGACAAACAAACAAAAATCTCAACTAGGAAAACTTTTAATCATGATAGCAAATGTTATTCTTCTAATTATATTCTTTCCTCACATTATTTGTGTCCCAAATGATTTCATGCCATTTTAGTGTTTTTATTAAAATAGAAAAAAGGATTGTTCCCCCAGAGTTGATTTTTCAATGGCATTCTTTATTGTTATTCTATTTTTGTTGTTGTTTTAAATACCCTTGCAAATATGAAATAGTTTTTTTCCTCTGGAGTGTAGAATTTTTACACACATGATTTGATTTAATTTTAATTTATAAGCTAACATTTCAGGGGAATTAACTATGTCCTACCTTTCCTTGCCTTCCAAGTTGTGTAAGTTAAAGGTTTGTTTAAAAATAGCAAACAATTATCCACCTGGTGTCGAATAGTGGAGATGGATAATATAGCAATGTGATTTAAAAATTGATCCTAGCTCTACTCAACTGAGCATAAAAGAAAATATATGACCTGCTGGAGAGACGTAGTAAGCCTGCAGCATATAGTACATCACTGCCACAGCTAGAAAAGGTTTTAAAAGACCTTTCTGCTAAGGAAGCTTGCTATCTGCTATACAATCCTAGCCAGTCTCTTTCTTGACCTTGAAAAAACTAACAGTATAATCAATGCTCATCTAATAGCAGTTGGTCAGGCATTGTATATGGTGTGCACTTTCTGCTGAACCACAGATGACGTTTACCTCATCTGAAGAAACTATATTGTCAGACCGTCAGTAAACAAAGATTTGTCTCTCTGGAAATGCCACAGACTGTAAATACCAAACCGGCCAACCATGGCTATTTTAGAATCCATTCACATTAAAAATACCATTATACCCTAACTATAAATTTAACCTATTTTTGATTCTGGAACCATTAGTAGGATAATGGATTTTGATGGAAAAAGTAACCAAAACACTTGTGATATTATTTGATATTGGAGGCATTTAAGACCATATCCAAAACTCATTGCCAAAAAGGTCATTCTGAAGCAAAATACCAAGTTTTATGATTCAGAAAGGCATAACCTTTTGAATGAGCTTGATTGAAGCTGGGAAGAACATTTATATGCATATCGATGCTTAAGATATGTGGGGTATCATGGAATCAACAAAAAAAGAAATCCTGATCCAACTATATGTTTTCTAGCTGGGTGATTGTAAAATCCACAAAATGGAGGAAATATTTAATGGTGACATTTATTCATTTGCTTAATACACGTTCAGTGAAAATGCCAATTACTTGCTAGGCACTGAGTTAGGTGCCAAAATAGACAGACAGGCATACACTTTGTTTTCAGAGAGTTAATAATATAGGAGGGAAAACAAGGCGCAGGAGTAATGAGAAAGTTGATTATTTCTGAACTTTTTTTTTCAAGTAGTTCTCATCTAAGTAGTTGTTTTTAGAGAAAATCAGATATGTTGCTAAAAATTCACGCCAGAAAAATTAAAAGCCAAGATCAGAAAAAATTACAGGCAAGTGATACAGTGTAAAGCAGCCACAAAAGGAAGACCAGCCTCCATAATCATTGTAAATCTGTCCAATAAGAAATTTGCAACAGAAATAAAGTTATAGAAATACACTTGATGAAAACGTTTTACATATAGTATAAACTTTGCTAAATTGCAGCCAGAAGGTGAGAATGCACAAAAATAAGTGCAAATGCTGTGATACCCAGATACGATTGTTACAGTACAGATTAGGTCATGTTGTGGCATAGGTCATCGAAATCAAAGGTACAACACAGAGCTAGGTAAAGACACAGAGCAAAGAAGATCTCCAGGAGGCTGTTCCCTTGGTTAAGGCTTCACCAATGTATTAACTGAGAGGTACTGGAAGGCAGTTTTACATACATTTTTTTTACCCCATCCATCATGTTTACAAAATTTTTTACTGCAGGTGTAGCTATAATAAAGTATTATGTCCTCAGGCAAAGTTTGAAAATCATAAGGGTATCAGTGGAGAGGTGGGCAGAGCTCAGCCTGCCTCAGCACTCAACCTTCCCTTTAGGAGGCAGGGTTCAATATCCAGGTCTCATTGGGGATTATGTGTTCAGCAATAAAATCTGAACAGATAGAATGAATTGTTGATATGGTGGATGGAACTGAAACTTATGCTAACTTTTGGCGCACAGGTTACACAGACTAGAGGAACAGAATCTCTTCAATGATAATTTGCCAGCCTTTTTCAGAAAAAAAACTTACATGTGCAGCACAGAAATGCACACACATCTTTATATAAATTAAGGTGTTATAACTGTTTTTAAAAGCAGAGGATGCAATGCTTTGCCAGGCACATAAGAAAGCAGGAAGTGAAATGGTAAGCAGAGCTCAAAAAGTAAAGAAACTTTTAGGAAATTACTTCAAAAGTAGGCTACAAAAGAGAGAACACTGGAAATAATGTCCTGGGTTAAGCAATTCTAAAGGCCAGGATACTCCCAAGGTTTTCTTTTTTCCCAAAAGTTTTATTCTTCATATTAGCTAGGTAAGAAAAGATTGCAACAGATGATGACAGCAACTAGAGCTCTTTAGAGTTCATAGCATACCTGTACACTTTAATAATAAAACATTAAATGATATATTTTTATTAAAAAGCTCTAAAGGGAAACAGAATTTCCTGGTAGGTCATATGCAGAGTAAATAATCCACCTAATTAGATCAAAATGTAAAACTTAGTTAATTATGTGCTAAATCTTAAAAAAAAGTATTTTATAATTCTTTTACTAATTGTTTTAATACAGTAAAGTAGATATTACATCTATTTTCTTTGTACCTCATTGACCATGCATAGCCTATTTTTTGCTGTTGTCTGTATTATTTCTTCATTGTTGTTGTAATAGTCATAATTCTAAACAAATTTAGTAATACCTTATAGTCTAAATAGAAGGTTCCTTTCTGCTCTTTGTGTTCTTCTAATCTTACACAATCTCCAGGTTGATGTTATTAAGTTCAGCTTTATATGCATCACTTTCCCACTAAAATTGTCTTCATACTTTTGTCATTCCCCCTAATAACATTCAAAAAATTGAATGCAGGGAGATAGAGAGTGGAGTGATTGTTGCTGGATGCTGAAAAGTATAGTGGGGAAGGGGAACGAAAGAGGGGTGTGGTTAATTGGTACAAAAGTACAGTTAGATAGAGGAAATAGTATCTAGTGTTTAGTAGTACAATAGAGTGACTACAGCTAACAAAAGTTTATTGTATGTTTCAAAATAACTAAAAAAGTATCATTGGAATGTTCCTAACACAAAGAAATGCTTGAGGTGATGGATACCTCAATTATTCTGATTGGATCATTACACATTGTATGCTTGTATTAAAATGTCACACCTACCCACATCAATATATATACCCATTATGTATCTATGTAATTTAAAACAAAAAAAATTTTTTTAAAGACCCAATCTATGTTTCCATGTATATTTTAGACATAGTCTATATTTGCAAAACAACCTCAACTCAACTCCACACATTAATTATTCTGTTACTTGACTTATTCAAACTAGTTACAAGATTGGTTACTCAAAAATAATTTATCAATATTTTTTATTTCTTGAAATTTTCTTAATGGTACCCAATATGAAAACAAAAGAAAACCAAGTTTTTCCACTGTTCTTGTTTTTGCTTTAGTGGTACTTCTTATTGGGAGATGAAGATACAGTGTTTTTTAATTAAATATATTGGAAATCTGTATTGTAATAAAATTATAATATTGGCTCCATTGCATTGGAAAACAAAGAATACCTTAGTATTGTTTATTCATTCAAAATAACATATTGACACTTACTCTATGCCATGTTGGGAGTCAAGAACAGTGAGATCAAGAAAATAATCTACTGTATCCACAAAGCTCTAACAGGTTAAAAAGGAAGATAGCATATCAACAGATGAATAAAGTACAGTAGGGGTACTTAATAAATTATTATTAATTGTAGTCATTCTATTATGCTACTAAACACTAGATATCATTTCTTCTGTCTAACTGTACTTTGGTACCAATTAACCACCCCCTTTTAGGGTATCTATCACCTCAAGCATTTATCATTTCTTTGTGTTAGGAACATTACAATTATACTATTTTAGTTATTTTTAAATTTACAATAAATTATTGTTAACTTTAGTTACTCTATAGTGCTACTAAACACTAGATATTATTTCTTCCATCTAACTGTATTTTTGTACCAATGAACCACCCCCACTTATACGTACTGTGTAGTGTTACCGGCATATGGCCAGAATACTGAGAAACATCAAGAAGGTAAATAACACTGCCTGATGGATGGTATTGTGCTCATGTTGATGTCTGTCTCAACCACAGAGAGATAAACTAAGCTTTGAAAATAATGATAGCAGATTTGTTAATTATGAGTTTTATTTTAAACATATTTTAAAACAAAAGAGAAAAACTTCAAGTCTTTTCATCACAGTGGACTAATTTATCCTATAGGGAGTCTAATTTTTTGGGTTACATGATATTTTAGAATACCACAATACCCCTAGGATTTATTGCATCAACCACAAAGGAGAAGTAAATAAGACATTGTGAAATGTATGTTATTTTCACTGATTCATTTTTAGCTGGCTTCCTCTGTCTTTCTTCTAGCTAACAAAGGAAAAAATTTAAGACACTAATAATGATGGGCCTTATTTACTTAGATTAGAATTCTGTTCTAACCTTTTAAATGCTCATAGCCAACTTGGGAACTGAACAACTATGTTTCCACCTCAACCTCTTCTTCATATAATATTGGAATATCTCATACTATATTTTGTATATGGTGTTACTGGTTTCTAAGCATCATAATCAAGACTTTATTAAAAAATAGATTATAGCACTAAAAGTATATGCAGGTACATATTTTAAAAAGCCTTAACATATTTTTAATAAAATTTGGATCCTTAAAACAATATTTTGCTGTAAGTTAAACAAGGCTATGCAAATTTTGTGGATGTCACTTTTATGTGTGGGGAACTAAAACAAAGAAATAAAATAACTTGCTCAAAGTTACAAATACTGGATACCTAGCTTAACATTAGATGGTCCATTTTTGGAGGTTTTTATTGTTGCAAATTAGATATCCTTGGAACATGCATCAAAATGTCTCATATCCTAATATATGACACATGTGTCTAAGCCATATCCTGGAATCGAACCATGGCTATTTTTAGTGAGGAATTTTTTTTCTCATTTTTATAATATAATAATTTACATACTTAATTTTTAAATAGTAAGCTAACCTTAGTATTCCTATAGAAAACCCAATTTAATATATTTCATATCTGTCAGTGGACTGCATTAGCTAATGTGTGTATTTAATATTTTACATATCTTACAATATAGTCATGAGAGTGATTCACCTGTAATTTTTCTTTCAGTGGCCTCATCAGATTTGGGTTTTTGTTTTATAAATATTATGCATTGGAAAAGTATTATTTCCGTATTTTCTGAAGTTATAAAAAATTTTTAATATATATAAAATATATTGCTTAAATTCTACATACCTAAAGTTTCCTTTGAGAAAGGTTTTTTTTTTTAATTTATGAACTCAAATACTTTAACAGATATAGGACTATTCAGATTTCCTTTTCTTCCTATGTTAATTTTAATAAGCTTTTTTTTTTTAAGAAATTTTTCACTTCATCTAAGTTGACAAATTTATGGTCATAAAATACCACATATTATTACATTATACTAAAATGCTGACACTACTGACAAGGCAGTCTTGAGGCAGGAGGTGAGGTGAGGAGAAACTAATAGTTCAGTCTGAATGCTCTGATTTATAGATATGACATCCTGTGTAGGCATCTAGTATCCAGATTGATACACTGCTCACTAAAACATTATAATGTGCTTTAATGTCTAAGACAAGGACAATTTATTTGTCCTTTTATTGGAATGCCCTTGGTCATTCTTGTACATTTATATTTATTTGTAAATTTTAGAATTTGATTATAAGTCATAGAAAAAAATTATTAACATTTTATAGGTATTAGATTGCACTTTTAAAATAATTTAGAAAGACTGACATCAAAAAATATTGAACATTCCTTCACATGAAAATGGATTACCAATTGATTTATCCAGACATGCTCATATGCTGACAAATAGTACTTATACTCCTTTATAGAAGACTTTCCTGAATAAATTTGACACAAATATCTTCACATTTTGTGCTTCTTCAGAGAGGCCTGCTATGTGATATTTGGGGTGTCACTGTTCTAGCTGGAAATCTGTGGCCAATGATGCTTTTGCCCAAGTTTTGCTCTGGCACGCTGGGCTTGTTCCACACACTCGGTCTGACAGGGTGCATTTAGCTCATGCTACCGGCCTAGAGACTGCGATTCAAGTGTGGAATGGCGAGGGGTATGTGAACAAGTGTGGGGCCTGGACACTATGCAATCAAACGTGATGGCTGCTGCTGTGGGGTGGGCAGCTCCATGTGCTGACAGGGGTGCTGGTTCTCTGAGAGGCTGTGGCTGGACCAGGTACAGTGCAAGCAGCTTCCTGGCTGGCACTGGGGATTGTGGTGGCACCCAGAAGCTTGGAGATGCCAGGAACTGTAGATCCCCAAAGAGGGAGTTACAGCCCTGGATCAGGGAGCTCCCAGATATGGGCTCCGCAAAGGGCTGGAGCTCTTCTCTCCTTCTCTTCACCTGCAATGTGGTGAGAAAGGTACATGTTTCAGCTATTTGTGTTACAGCTCATTTAGCCTCGCCGTTTGGCAGGTCCATAGTGCTTGTCCTGCAGCAAAGAATGAGGTTGGAGTCAACTGAAGGGTGACCAAGAGAAAGAGGAGCTTTATTGAGCAATAGAACAGCTCAGAGGAGACCCACAGAGGGCAGCTCCTTTTTGCAGCCAGCATGTCCCATAAAGTGTTCAACTCCTAGCAGAGAGGGTAGCTCCTCTCTGCAGCAGGTCATCCCATCATCCTTTCAGCTCTGGCTAAGTCCCAGGCTTTTATAGGCCTCAGAGGGGATGAAGTATGGTCTGATTGGTCCATGAGTGGCCAGGAGTGGGCTTCAGGTCCTCCCTGGTTTGAAGGTGGGGCTTCACACAGGACCTACCACCTTCCGCCCAGGAGCCTGTCTGCCTCCTGCAGTTGTTTATGGCATTCAGGCTGCTCATGCCAAGGAGTCCCTAAAGGGCAGCACTAGGCTGTCCTCAGCTCCCTTCAGCCTATCTCCCATGCTTGTTGGTGCCTAAAGTCCAGAGGTGGCAGAGGGCTGGCATGTTGTGCTTCCCTGAGTGTGTTCACATCTGGCTGGGTTGTGACAGACTTCTCTCCATGATGGGAGTGGGTATCAACAGCAGGGAGAGGCCAGGCAGGAAAAGCAGACACCCCTGAGCCTGCCGGGGTAAAAGGGGCCTTCCCAGCTCCCCAGAGTGCGAAGTGCAGAGATGCTGGGGTCCTGTACCTGGGAGGGCAGGGCTCCTGCTTGCTCTGTGGAATGTTCAAGAAAACTCCAGCCATGCTTCCTCTCAGCCTGGGGTCGGGGTTCCAGGTCCTCGCTGGACCCCTCTCTGCCTGCCCCCCATGCCTGAGGACACTGTTCCTTTGCTGGTGGGTGGCTCAGCCCTGTCCAATTCTGATAGCTCCCAGGGTGGTGGGCTCTATGTGGGGCTAGGGAGTTACTGCTTGTCCCTGGCTCCCACTGGCTCTATGGACCTCCCCATGCCCAGCTCCACTTCCTCCCCCTGCTCCACCTCCTCCCCATGCCCTCCCACAGCAGTGGTGGTCAACAATAGTGAAGCAGGGCCAGAATATGGAGCAGCAGAAGTGCCAGGTTTGGGAGCATGTCTTGCCTGGTGGAGCAAGGGGTAGGCAGCAAAGTCTGCTTCCTCAGGGATGTTGGGCACAAGGGACCCGCCACAGCCATTGCTGCTCCTGCAGTTGCTCCTGCTGCTACACACCACTTGTACCTTCCTGCTGCAGCTGACCCGATGGTAGTGGCTGCTCCAGACAGCCCACCACTGCCATTATATCCACATTTGTCCTAGATACCCATGTTATCAACTTTCCAATTTTGTTCTCTTCAAGTTCCTGACCATCCAGCTGAACCATTAGCCACATCTCACAAATCAGTATAGACCTATACTTCATGAATCAGTATAGACCTATCCCAAATCACAAAATCTCTCCTCCTAGGCAAAAATTTAGATGTATTTTAGCAAAGATTATCAACAGTGTAATGTGTTTTTCTGAAATCTACGGACATGAAAAAGGAAGTTAGCCCAAATTTGTTTGTTCACAGAGTTGTCCCTTGGTATATGCAGATAACTGATTCCAAGGCCCCCATATTTATGAAAATCTGTGTGTACGCAAATCCTGCAGTCAACTCTGTGCTCAGAAAGCTGACCCTCCATATATAAGGGTTTTGCATCCCACCAAAACTATATTTTCAATCCACTTTTGGTTGAAAAAATTCTCATATAATTGAACCTGCACAGTTCAAATCCAGTATGTTAAAGGGTCAATAGTATATGTCAATCCATATAAAAGCCATCCTAATTCACTTCCAACTAGTGCTAAACTAGTTTTAGGTATTCTTTAGAGGTTTCAGGTTCTTTGCTTGTGTCCAGATTAAGAAGCCTACAGAATTAAAATTTATGGTAAGTTGTAATATATAATACAGTGGGGAAGGCTATCATCATCTGAGTTTCCCTATCTTCCTTTCAATGTTACTAAAGAAACATTATTCCCATAACTATGTTGCAGTAGAATATGGCATGCTAAATCCTAAAGCACAAAACCTCGATGAAGCAAGCTACTTAACAGGTATTATTGTTGTCAAGGTAGAGGTTATTTATTCTTTTTTCCATCTGTCAAAACGCTATACAAATTATTTGGTTTCTTGGGAGTATATTTGTTCTTCTAATGCATACACTGGGTAAAATTCTTAATTTTCATTAAAGTTTTCTTCCTCAGAAACATATCCCTGCATTTACCTGACTGTCTCCCTTTTCTGTGAGGTCACTGTTGAAATGTACATTGTTATAAAGCCAAGGAATTATTCATTTCTCCATAGATGATAATTAGATTTGCAGATGAAGGTCATGGTGTTGGGGGCAAAATCACAGTCTGCCTGTTACCAAACACATGATCAGTTCTACTTCTGCCTTATAGTAGCTTTAAGTACTATTTTTCATCTTCAGTAATAAGGAAGCATCCTCTTTGATCAGATGATTGCCTTTTTTAAGAAAAGAAATACATGTCAAATACTATATTGCCAGTAGAATATTCCTAACATTTTTGTCCCATAGGGAAGAATGAATTAAAAATTTAGGCCAAACAGATCAACTTTAAACTGAAAAACAAAACAAAACAAAACCTATTGTGCCCGGAAAGTAGATGTATAAATGCCACTTCTGGTATCCTTGGACATCTTACAGGGCAATTCTTCTTGATATGCGGGTAGTCGATATAATATATTTTCTAAACTACAGGAATCATAATATTTTATACTTTTTCTAGCAGAATTATTGGTAAAACAAGAATACTTCTAAACATACCTTCATTCATGTGTTAGAAAGCAGTATGGGGAGGCCAGGCGAGGTGGATCATGCCTGTAATCCCAGCACTTTGGGAGGCCTAGCTGGGTAGATCACCTGAGGTCAGGAATTTGAAACCAGCCTGCCTAACATTGTGAAACCCCGTCTCTACTAAAAATACAAAAACAATGAGTCAGGCATGGTGGCGGGCGCCTGTAATCCCAGCTACTTGGGAGGCTGAGGTAGGAGAATTGCTTGAACCCAGAGGCGGAGGTCACAGTAAGCTGAGATTGTGCCACTGCACTCTAGCCTGGGCAACAGAGTGAGACACCATCAAAAAAAAAAAAAAAAAACGAAAAGAAAAGGCAGCATGGGAATAGTTCTCCCACAAGTCCTCCTCTAAGCTCACTCTTAAATTAAGGTCCATTCACTTACTCTCTCATTCAAGGAGTTCCCCATGAGATCTATTCACAAGTATCAATTTTCTTAATATATTTTGATTAAGCTGTTGGAGAAGCCAGGCTATTGCATTTCAAATGAAGCTTACTTTACATTACACTTAGATGCTCAAAATCATTGTGTATAAAAACTAAATCCTATTAGCTGATATTTATTCATACTCCCTGTCCTTCTTTACGCCACAAGAAGTATGCTAGGGATTTAATAAGTAATTGCTATAGGATACACTGATCGTAGAGAGCTCATGTGCAGTTGAAATTAAGTAAGTTTAATACTTTGAATTTTTTTGTGTGTGTTTACACTTAAATTCATGTTCACTAAGAATTTCAAGAGAGGTAAATCAATAGCAAATCAGTTAACATCAGGGTCCATAGGATTTGAAATAAAAATTTTAGCCATCAGAGGCCAGAGTGAGGTAGATAAATTTTGCAAGATCACATCAGTGTAATTATTATGAAAGAAAATTTTACTTTTTCTATATAGTTAAGATTCTTTGAAGGAGTTAATAAAATACATAGAGTGTTTGTAATTAAGACAAAGACTGTAATTAACTTAGATCCTGAATGGCTTTTGTTAAGTCTCTCTTCACAGGCTACCAAAGAAACCTGATAACTCTGTAGTTAAATTCCCTAATAAATTATAAAAGTAATTAGGACCAGAAAATACAGAATATTTATAAATGACCAAATCTGCACAGCTGGAAGAACTAACACCAGGTTTCATAAAACATCATGTATATCAGGTGTGGTTAGAGTTGTCAACTTTATATGGTAAAATTGAGTGGGGATGAGCAGCACTCACAGGAAAATGGCAACCATGGTAGGCATATTGTACTTATTTTGAAAAACAAGGGAAAATTGTTATGTTTTATGAAATATTGATGATTGTGTTTCAAGCATGATAGAAGATAATTGCAACACAAAGACTAAGGATATATGGTATTTTATATAAAGGAGCTCAGAATCTATAGAGGTAACTTCATTAATAAGTATTGCTATAAAAGGATACCAGATAATTATTTAAGCTCAGAGAAATAGGATGTGACCTTGCCCGAAGGAAGGTTATCAGAGAACGCTTCCTGGAAGAAATGACATGTGAACTTATTCTTGAAACATGAGCAGGAGGTCGTGAAGTGAAAACACAGAACACAGATCGTATGTGAAGCAAGAGTTTTCAGAGTGAGCACAGATAGAATGGAGTAAAATGGCTTGAAGCATGCTGTTTTTCAGTATGCCAGTTAAAATATGAAGCCAAGAAGTGCTATGAAAAAAGGGCAGAGATGTGGGCAGAGGTCATTTTATAGAAGACATTTTATTCTAAACAAAGAAACTTGAATTTTATCTTGTAGACGATAAAGCCCCCCAAAGCCTTTTAGCAAATGAGCTCCATGTCAGAGCTCATTGTTTGAATGCTTACTTTGCCAACAGATCAGGACAGAGGGAAGAAAACTGGTTGAGGTGATAAATAAGGGTCTAACATAGGTCAGGGAGAATACAGATAGAAGTCATATAGATTCAATAAATATTTAGAAATTAGTATCATTAGACATAGATTTGGATATGGAAAATGAGGGAGTAAAAATAAGAAGTCGAGGATATTTTCCAGGAGGAGAAACAGACATTTAGAGGTAGAAGAAAGGGGTTTCTCACTTCACCCATTAGATTTAAAGAAGTATTACAGAGCTAAGTTTGCAAGCTACCTTGGGAAGTCTAGCCCTGTTATGAAAAAGTGCAAGAAATAATGCTGGATTTTGAAGACTATAGTATATAGCTAAAAGAAGGTTTTCTTAAAACTGGACTGAATGGGGACAAGTAACCTAATTTTTTACAGCGAAAATAAGTGATTCTGGAAGTGGACATTTTATATTGTTTCTTATACTCAGATGATATATATTAAGAGAAGATAAACTTCCAGTAGAAAAGAACATTAACTAGTTTGGAAAAATTCTGTAAAGTGGTAGGACACTTCATCCAGCTGTTCCAAGCATTCCTTTGCCCTGGTATGATCCACAGTGGTATGTAAAGTTATATATCTCACGGGTCCGCGATGAAAAGAATTCACATCAATAGGAATAAACTAGTAAAATATGAAATCCTTGAGGGAATGGGATATATTGTAGTCATTCTTTATTGACAACAGTAACGTACCACTGAGTGCAAAGTAGAAACACAAATAACGAGGGCTGGATTTAATTAAATGGCATTGAAATAAAGCTGTTTTGCTAACTGCAGATTGAGCTCTGCAAAATGTGTTAAAAAGCATTTCAGTACAATATCTCGGTGGTTGAAACTGTTCATAATGGGATTAAGCAGAAAATTTTTATCAAATAGTAATACATCATAAAGATAGGAGGATAAGCCAATACAAAAACATTTTTTTAATGTACTGGCCTAGAAAGACAATAGGCCCTAATTATTAAGGAAAAGGTCCTTCATTCATGTTTGTCTCATATGTCCCGGGGAATGCTACAAAATTATCTCCTGTTCTGCCATAATTGGCTTTACCATTAATGCAGTCCTTGGCTCCTTTTTCTCTTGTAGTGTTTATATATTTTTGTCCATGATGTCAAATACTGTTTTACTGCAAAACCCTTTTCTAAATTACGTAGAATGCAAATGTATCTCAAGTAGATTTTCTACAGGAAAGAAAATTAACATTTATTTTATATATAGTATGTGCCACAGATTGTGTCAGATATTATATATAAATTTAGTTACAATTCACAGTATTTTCTCCTCTAGAGGTTGAGGCAGGAGGATCACTTGAGCTCAGGAGTACAGAGTGAGAGCTAGTCTCTAAAAAAAAATTTTTTTTAAATCACAATATTCTATAGGATAAGTATTATTATTCATTTTATATACGTAAAAACCAATGCTTGGAGAGGTTAAGTAGCATCTGAAGTTCCCACAGATACAGAGGTGCACATAAAATATCAATGTGGGTCTTCAGGCCTCAAAATCCATGGCTTTCCACTGAACCATGTTGTCTATCAAGTGCATATTGGAGGAACCTTCTCATTCTCCATGTATGAGGCTCCAAATAAACAGGTCACCCTAGTACCATTTTTCTGTTTTCAAATTCAATTTTTAAAATGATGTTCATCACCTATTCAGTATTTCGTTTTTGGTTTTACTTTCTCATATCCCTAAATACTGACATCCTTGTCTATTGTATCACTATATCCTTCAACCACGCCTTCAACTTGATTCACTTTTGAGTCTCTCCTGGCTTGCTGTCCACTATGCTCCTGGCTGCATACCATTCTGGCCTATTACACTCCCAAAATGTTCTCACGATCCTTGGAGCTCCCTTTTCAGTATGCTGCCCTCCCCTGTATAGTCACTCCTCACAATCAGTCAATCTAAACTGAGTAATAAGATATTGCCCCTCAACCTTAGCCTCATCTCTTTTGGGTTACCTCTTCCCCCTTCCTACACAGAAGCCAGTCTGAAATGCAGGTAGTTTTACAAATATGCCAGGTGATTTTATCCCATTTTGACTGTGTTCATGTTACCATGTTTGCGAGGAGTATTTCATTTCTATCTTATGGAGAACACTTGTCCATCATTCAACATTCATCTCAAGTGAAAAGTTCTTTAAAACATACCGTAACCTTTGCAGAGGACAAGCCAGCGCAGTCCAGCTTCTCTTTATAGGGTATATACAGGCATTGTTAAATGTAAGATATGTGCTCAAAAAAGCTTGAAACCATAGATAAAAACAAGATACTGATAAAAACTTCTACTTTTTCAAGACAATGGTTCTCTTTTCAACTGAGTACATTCTTCATAGCACAGCCAATTAAGTGAAGAAACTCTGTAGTTACTTGTGCTTTCTGTACTCCATAACATTATTTGATGGTTAGTGTTTATGCTCAGATCTAACTCTGCTGCCCTGATTTCAAATACCATAGAGAAAATTAATTTTAGGATTTTTCTCTTGTGTTTGCATATCCTCCTGCACTTATTTCTCTACATTTGCTTTAATCTTAATAAAAGCATCATCATAAAGAAAAATGTTTTAAACCACACTTCACTAATTTTTTGTTTATAAAAAAGAAAACAAAAATACTGAAAGTGCCCTGGGTATCCACAAAGCTGCGTGTCTGAAGGCTCAAGATGCAGTGCTAGCAGTGACAGTGAGATTTATCCAGGGTTATGGCTTGCTTTGAAGATCAAGTATCCAGCTGATAGACTCAGCATCATTTTAGATGTGGCTGGGGGTCCACTACAGTTTCGAATTTTGTTAAAAATTCTAGCCAAGGGTGATAAACTGATTCCAATTTAGCTTCTTCCTTAAACAGAATCTAAGCCCAGAAATGAAGCCAGCCACACCTTTGAAGTCTTGTTGAACATGGCAACTGAGTGGGGGGCGGGAAGAAGCAGAGAGAGAGAGGTGAGAATCGAACTGAGTTTAAAAACAGCCAGACTTTGGGTTGCATTTGCTCAACCTCTGGGTTGTTCAGGTAAGGACCAAAATATCATTAAAAATAGTAGGGGACCAACAAAAACAGTTTAAACAACATGTATCCTGGACTTTTTCATTTTCAGACTAGACATTTTAGATTTAGTTTAGGTTCTACATTAAAAACAGAAAGATCCAAAAAGTATGAGCACCTGTGACTTATAAGGCAATTGATTTTTTAAAAAAAGATTTTATTGTGATCTATTCAGTTTACTTGTGGTTTATCTTTTGAAGTAACTTCCCAGCAGCTAGAGCCATCTAAAGTTTGAAGTGTTTTTATGGCATTGTCCAAAAGCTTCTAATACATTCTCCAGAAACACTTTTCCAACAGTGTAACATTTCTAATGTTGGACATTATTTCAGGGCATTGAGGCTCGGCATGTTCATGATTACTTTCAAAATGTGGAGTCATGTGTCTCTTAACAGGTATACATTCTGAAAAATGTTTTATTAGGTAAATTTATCATGGGGACATCATATAAGGACACCAAGGCTATATGGTATAGCTTATTGCTCCCAGGTTGCAAACCAGCATGTTATTATGCTGAACACTCTAGCCAATTGTAACACAATGGTAAGTATTTATGTATCTAAACATATAACAGATGCAGTCGAAAAACTAGAGTATGGTAATTTTATGATACCACCCTCAGACATATGGCCCTCACTGACTGAAACATAGTTATGTGGTGCATGACTGTATGTATCTCTGAGAGGCATAATGGAAATTCTTCAACACTTTTTCAGAGATTAGAAAGCAGTGACTTGACAAAAGATTCAGAAGGACCAGGATAGGGGGGTGATAAGTTCTGATCTGTGAGGTGAGGGAAAGACAATTGATGTGCCATAGTGCCACAGAAGTTTTACCACAGGTGGAACAGGAGAAATCGGCAACACCTCACATGCATCTGCATATACAAATTTCTTTGAATGTTTGTATGGTGATAAATACTAACAGGGATAAAATGAAAAAATTAAATAGCAGCCCAAATAAATTATATCTGACTCATTCTGTAAAACTCTTTGTTTTGTAAGTTTGGGGATAAGAGCTATATGAAATAACCCCTTAGGCTCTCAGTTTTCCCATTCTATAAAACTGGAGCATTGGACTATTGTACTAGATCGTGTTTAATCTACCTTTTAAGTTTGTGTGTGTGTGTGCGTGTGTATAATATATATATATATATGTGTGTGTGTGTATAAAATATTATGTATGTAGTATATTGTTGATAAACATCTATATGATTATTTATCCCTGTTTACCAGTTTATACCTATTTAGTAAGCTTTAAACAAAAACATTACTGAATCAGGAACCTAGAGTTCTTTGGTTGCACTCTCAACTTGCTGAATGACAATAGGGAAATCATTCACCAGCTCTTTCCCTTAGTTTTCTCAAAAAACTAGCAAAAGAAACAATTAGGCTCAAGGACCCTAAAACTCTCTTTCAGCGCTAATCTATCATTAACCTATGCTATATGTAAACAGTTAAATTTTCCACATATCAACTGCAAGAGAAGAAGTGGTACTTCCCTATGTCCTACATATTTAAAAGTGGTCCAATGTGGCAGTTAGGTCCCTAAATTTATCTACCATTCTAACTGTGCCTCTTTAGTCCTTCTCATTGACCTACAGAAATCGTTTTACTTCCTTATCATAAGGCCAACACCCACTCCATTTCTATCTACTGCAATGACTTTCTATCTTTCTCTCATTATACAGTACCTGCATACAATGCTCAATGTCTTTATTTTTCTTTTGTAGTCATGTCCTTGAAACATAATTTTAATACACCTTTCTATATGTAACTAAATTTCTTTTTCTGCCCTCTTTTGTTACTAAGAAGTTAATAACAATTTTATTCAATAACAAACTAGCTAGTAAAGAACACTTTCTTTAAAATTAGTGACAACCTTTTCAGCTAATACAGTTAGTGGGTATAGTACATAGGAAATACTTGACTACTCCATTCACTTTTATCTTAAGTGGATAATTTCTTTGCCCAGCAAATTTCAAAGAGGTGACTCCCACCTCAGTTTATTTCATGTCTTACACTGCAAAGACTCCCACTAGGGAGCAAATTTTCATAAAATAACCCATTTTTGGTACATAAAATAATACCATTATGTGTTACTGTATTTTATCTTTCTATCCTCTAAATTGAAAAACTTTCTGTCGAGAGGAGTATATCTGTTTTCTATATTGCATAGCAAAAAGCCCTACTCTCGGCGGCTTACAACTTCACAGTTCCCGTAGTTCAGAAGTCCAGGTGCAGCTTACCTCAGTTCTCTCTTTCTGGTCTAGTTGTTTCCTAGGGTTGTGGGCTCAGCTGTGAGGAGCTCTGTTTCCAATCTCACTTTAGTTGTTGGAGAATTTATCTCCTTGTGGTTGTAGGACTAAGTGTTCTTTTTTAAGATTTTTTTTTTTTTTCCTGGCTGTTGACCAGACCGCTTTAAGCTCCTAGAGGTCATGGGCAGTTCCTTGTCACAGGGCCCTTCCACAGAGCCACCTACAACATGGCAGATTACTTCTCCAAACTCAGTAATAGAGAGAGTCTCTGACCTCAGTGGAAGCCTCGTCCTACTTTGGAGGACTTTCAACTGATTAACTCACATCTACATCCCTTTTGATCAATTCAAAATAAATTATTTTCAGTCAAGGGGAGGGAATTAGATAGAGATGTGAACATCAGGAAGTGGAAATTAGGGTTCACAGAGGAACACAGGGTTTATTTGCGACAAGAACTATTTTCATTTCATTTGTATGTCAAAATAATGCCCATTATTGATCCATTAACAGAAGTTCTGTTGTCTTATAAAGGAAAATAATTGTAATTGTCTTACCTTGTGAAAGATTAGAGCTTATGTGTGAACCTTGATAGAGCAATGGCAAAGTGATCTTTGCTTTCTCTTCCATTGCATAAGGCTTTAGAAATAATTGAAGACATAACTGAATTAACCGATACCCATTTTAAATAGCATAGCTCTTTTTGTCCATGTTATGAAAGTTTCATTCTGTATAAAATTTATCTTTCAAGGTGTTTTTGATAAGTGTTTTGTGTAGTTCCCACTGGTAGTTTTAGTTCTCTATGACTTAAAGGTTTAAGTCTCCATGTGTATCCGTGTGTGTGTGTGTGTGTGTGTGTGTGTGTGTGAGTGTGTGTGTGTGTCTGTGTGTCTGTGTAATCAGTGCATATCCATGTGTAATTTTCTGGATGTATGATGAGATAGCTTTCCATGTGTTCCGGAACAGATAAGCACTCTATGTATTAGCACATCAGAGCTACACAATAATCATTGCAGCTAACTAATGCTATAACTAACTTTTAAGACAGAAGAACTCATGTTTAGATGAGTTAAGTAACTTGTTTATGATCATACTGAACCAAGATGTATGCAGAATCTGGATTCAAGTTCAGAACTACCTGATGCAAGCTAGCACTTTCATTTTTTATTATTAGACTACAATAACTCAGAGGCATATGGCATTCTTTCCATTTTATGCAGAAGGAAACCAAGCTACTTGTCCAAGGTTAAAATGTCTTTCCCACTTGCTTGTGGAGTTGTTTGAGGCAAGGACTCTGTCTTGGCACCTTTATATTCTCATCCCAGCACATAATAGTCAATGTAGAGCCTAAAGTTGACCTAGGTCAAGATTTCAATCCAGCTCTCTTTCTTTCAAGAACTTCCTATTTTCCCCTTCCAATCAATATCTTTCTAAACCTAGCCCTTAATGTAATAAAATGTTCTCCTGAATAAACTGTAATTTGTCCAGTGGATCAGGATTCAGATTTTTTAATGTACTTGCTTTGCAAGCATGTTAAAGGGATTAATGGGTTTTGTGGAGAGAGTTTTCTGGGTGAATAAACAATTTTGTGAGCAATTTAGGAAGCACATTAATTCCTTGGGCCTGTGTGAATAGTACTTCAGCTGAGCAAATGGTGCCCTTGTGGTCTCCAATGTAATGAACTTCCCAAATATGGTTGACTCACCTCTCTGGCAAGATCATTGATAAAATTATTTGAACCATTAAGAAGGAGAATTGATAAAATGCAAAGTGATCAAAATGTAAGAACACATTCTGAACTAAAGGAAGTGACCTTCAATGAATTTCAAGTTCTTCAGGAAAATTTAGCAATTAACCTAAGATTGTTTCACACACGATTAAGAACAAGGCACAGAACTGTCACTTAAGGTATATGATGTGATTACCTTGAAAAGAGATAAAGAATGACCATTTTTATTACTAAGCGTTTTTAAAAAAATATTTTTAGTGTTTTCTGTTATAGCTGGGATAGCTATTCATACTCAAGCAGAGAATTCAGGGATTCAGTTTACTGATAATCAAAAACAACATTCTAATATGAAATTTACAGCAATAAGCACTTTTCTACTAGTTTCATATTCCAGTAGCCAGAACTAGCTAGACTTTTTTTAATCAAACTTTCAACAAATTATAAACATCCTTTTACTTGTAAAGGTCCTGAAAGCAGTGCATATTTGTCGTGATAGAATTATGGCACGTATCCCAACTGCTGCTCACACCTTCCCCCAGAAACTTGAATGCTGGCATTCTCTCCAATTTGCACTAAAATTAGAATTACTTAGACCTACTTTGTATATCTCCACTGAAATTTATTTTTATTTTCATTGTGAAATCTTACCTAAATTAACCAAATTTTTTACATCTACATGAAGCCCTGAAGCATGTAAGCATCCTTCAAATTCTTATTTTACTACAAAAGTGACTAATTTTACCTATTCCTATCTTTATTGGTTACTTAAATAGAACAGTGCAGTATCATTGCTAGTGAATCAACACTCTGTGAGAAGGAGATGAGTCAGCATAATCATGTGCTACGCTATTTTATTGATGAGCAAGCCAAGATAAAGAGCAGCAGTGACTTTCCCAATATCAAACACATTAGCCAAAGGACAACTTCAAAACCCTGATTCCATGAATTGCCATCCATTTGCTTAATGTGCTGAGTCAAACTGCTTCTCTTTAAAATCTGAAATTAGTTTTCCAAGTATTTCTAGATTTAATGGTAGAGTTAGAACCTGCTGTGTTTCATGGGATAGATTTTAACATGATGATAATGCCACACATACTGGTGAAATCTTCTCATTTAAAGGAAACACTTCATATCAACTATAAAAACTTACACTTTACAATGTTTTTCTAACTTTTAGAAGGCACAGGTTTCCACATTAGGGGGTACCAAATGGTGTGAGATAGGAAAGAGGAAGGAAAAAATGGTGATAGTAAAGGATGAGAGGTCCCTATCCTCTCCTTACACCTTTTCAATGAGAGATGCTCTTAAAGCTTTAGGTAAGGGAGCTTCCCATGGGAACTCTTTTGATAAAGAGTTCCTATGATAAGAAAATGTTTGAAACTACAAATGCATACTGAGGTACAATATCTTCTACCTTTTATGCTGATGTCTTGAAACTTGTATATCATTTTTATAGATGTAGAGATTATAGTGATCAATGGAGAATTCAATCTGTAGATTATAATAAAAAAGATTTTATAACAGAGGGCTCCTTATGAAACTGCACAGCTGCTTTTAAATTTGTAATAACAAATACATTGATGACCTACACAATTTTTAAATTTGAGCAGCCAATGGAAAATAATCCCCTGAAGATCTCTACACATTAGTATGCACCCAACTGTGTTTCAGGAAATCAATGTTATTTTTTTATTTTATAGTTTGAAATCAATGTGATTAAAAGAAAACAGTAGTTATAACTCTAAATTAAAGGTGTCATGCTAAAACCTTGTAGAAAATATTGTCACCAATTCAGTCAATATATCAATATTGAAGGAATACTTACTGAGCACTTAATGTGGAATGGGGTGCCATTCTGCACTCTAGGGAATGGACATGAGCAAATAAAGAACTTCTAACTTCAAAGAATTTAGATTATGTGGGGACAGCCGGCAGAAAATTGGAAAGTGGGTAAGGCAGACACTGGCCAAACTCTCTGGATAATAACTAGGTTGGTCAATATTCATTTCATAATCAAGGAACATATATCAAGGAGCCTTCAACAACCTTGTAACAATACAAGTCTTATGCAGAGGCACATCATTAGCAACAAAGGGTAGCACCTCAGAGTTGATGAGACTTGTCACGCTGGATAGCTCTTCATCCACAGTAACCTGACCTTCACTTGCAATTACATTCTCTATACTAGTTCAGTTCCTTATATGCAGTATATGGTCAATGAACTTTTGTTAAATACATGAATAAATTAATATAAAAAAAATGACAAAGCTTATGTCCAGTTTTTCCTAATAATCTAAGACTTTTCCCATGGTTGGTTAATTAGCATAATATATTATCTTTTTTGCATATCCTATCATGAAGCTTACACTGGCATTTTGGTTCAACAGCTGCAATTTGACTAATAAGACTTTCAGGCTTTTTCTATTTCTCACTCCATTTACTTCTTCACATTTTTTCTTCAGTTTTATATTACTGGATTTTGGCCTTAGTCTTTCTTCATATTTTTAAGTAAGCTGAATTAAATAATTTTTGAAAGCAGACAAGTTCAAATCAATAATAGTATTTAGGAATCACAGAGAGAAGAAAACAAAAACTGGTACACAGTGTTTTATCTCCAAGCATGTCTTTTTTTTCTTTGTCAGAAAATTAGTTATGAGTTTTAGGTTTGCCACCAGGGGAGGGAGAAAATATATAAATTACATACTTATACAAAAGCTTTATTTTTCTAATTATAAGAAAAAACAAAACATAATTACTGTGGAGACATAAGAAAAAGGAAGGAAATTAATATGTACTATTGCTAATACTTTTGTATATTTCTCTGTTATATGGAGGAAGAGATACCTGTATCGAACATATATTGTTAATAACCGTTTGTAACCAGCTCACTCTTCACCAAAATTTGTAAAACTTTGCAAAACATTGCTCTTAGTGGCTGTACTTCATCCTAGTTTATTGAACACTCTCCATATTATTGCCCATTTATATCGTATTCATCATCAAAACATGATTAAGCCTCTGTACAATAATACATCTGAATTTTGCCTCAATCTTGTTTTATTTCCCTTGGACCTCATTTGGAATTATAGGGCCAAAGTATATGGGTTTTTATGAAGACTGTTTTCCAGATGAAATATTTTCACATATTTCTCATTGTCTTTTCACTCTCCTAATCCTCAGAACTGATTTCCATTTGCTGTGGTCTAACATCTACTGCCCTAAGACATTATTGAAATAACAAAGAGAAACATGATGATAACCTTATCATTATATGGAATACTATGCATTAGGAAATTCCTAGGTTTTACCAGTATTTGTTCTTAAAAATAACAGCTTTTTTTTTTTTGAGAAGGAGTTTCACTCTGTCACCGAGGCTGGAGTGCAATGGCGCAATCTCAGCTCACTGCAACCTCTGCCTCCCAGGTTCAAGTGATTTTCCTGCCTCATCCTTCTGAGTAGCTGGGATTACAGGTGCACGCCACCACACCCAGCTAATTTTTGTATTTTTTAGTAGAGATGGGGTTTCAACATCTTGGCCAGGCTGGTCTCGAACTCCTGACCTCGTGATCCACCCGCATCGGCCTCCCAAAGTGCCAGGATTACAGGCATGAGCCACTGTGCCCGGCGATAATAACAGCATATTGATAAACCATATGTAGCGTAAGGTCAACATTTCCTAACAAATGCAGATCCCTTTTTCATAGGCATTGCCCTGTGTTTTATTGAGTGTCTTCTTTGATTAGAGAGCTGGAGAATTAAGGGTCATTCAGGAATGAGTGCTTTTTAAATTTTCAGTTTTGTATTGGAGCAGCAGTTTTGTGCTTATTTCACACCCTACTTCAGAATGTCCCAGGGTGTTGTCATCTTCTTCAGTCACTTACTCTTCTTTTGGTCACTTAACAAATACTTATTTGTCTCCTAACATGTATCAGTATCTTTCCCCTGTACTGGGATACAGTTGTGGCAAAACAAAGTCAATTATGTGAAAGAGTTTGAAAGTTTTGTTTAAAACTTAAATAGCAATTTAAAAATAATTATAGAAAATAGCAATGCCCTTTGGAGAACATTAACAAAACAGAATTGAATAATGGGAACAATAATAAAAGTAGTGTGACTTAATATTATATCTCCTTATCACTAACAAAGCCGGAAACAGATCTACTTTGAAACAAAAAGAGCATGTAGACTAGTGTATTAGTCCATTGTCATGCTGTTAATAAAGACATACCTGAGACTGGGTCACTTATAAAGGAAAAGAGTTTAATAGTGTATTAGTTCATTCTCACATTGCTGGTAAAGACAGACCTGAGACTGGGCAATTTATAAAAGATAGAGGTTTAATAGACTTACAGTTCCACTTGGTGGGGAGGCCTCATAATTGTGGTGTAAGGCAAGGAGAAACAAGTCACTGCTTACTTGGATGGCAGCAGTGTAGAGAGAGCTCATGTAGGGAAACTCCTGTTTTAAAACCATCAGATCTAGTGAGACTCATTCACTGTCATGGAAATAGCACTGGAAAGACCCATCCCGTAATTTAATCACCTCCCACTGGGTTTCTCCCATGATCCATGACATATGGGAAGTGTGAAAGTTACAATTCAAGATGAGATTTGGTTGGGGACAGAGCCTAACCATATCATTCCACCCCTGGTCCCTCTCAAAGCTCATATCCTCACATTTAAAAAGCAATCATGCCTTCACAACAGTCTCCCACATTCTTAATTAATTTCAGCATTAATTCAGAAGTCTACAGTCCAACATCTTATCTGACACAAGACAAGTCCCCTCTGCCTATGAACATGTGAAATCAAAAGCAAGTTGCTAACTTCCTAGACGATGGGATTACAGGCATTGGGTAAATTTAGACATTTCAAAAGAGAGAAATTGGCCAAAACAAAAGGGCTAAAGGCCCCAGTGCAAGTCCAAAATGCAGCAGGGCAGTCAAATCTTAAATCTTCAAATGGATCTTGTTTGACTCCATGTCTCACATCTGGGTTATGCTGAAATGAGAGTTGGGTTCCCATGGTCTTGGGCAGCTTGTGGGGTACAGCCTCCATCCTGGCTGCCTTCATTGGATGGCTTGGGTGTTTACATCTTTTCCAGGCACATGGTCCAAGCTACAGTGGATCTACCATTCTGGGATCTGGAGGATGCTGGCCGTCTTCTCACAGCTCCACTAGGCAGTGCCCAGTAGGGATTTTATGTGAAGGCTCTGACCTCATATTTCTTGTCTGAACTGCCCTAACAGAGGTTCTCCATGAGGGCTCTGCCCCTGCAGCAAACTTCTTCCTGGACATCCAGGTGTTTTCATACATCCTCTGAAATCTAGGTGGAGGGTCCCAAACCTCAATTCTTGACTTGTGTGCGCCCTCAGGGCTCAGTATCATGTGGGAGCTGCCAAGGTTAGGGTCTTGTACCATCTGAAGCAACATCCTGAGCTGTACCTTGGCCCCTTGTAGCCACAGCTGGAGTGGCTGGGACACAGGACACCAAGTCCCTAGGCTGCACACAACATCAGGGGCCTGGACTCAGTCCATGAAATCATTTTTTCCTCCTAGGCCTCCTGGCTTGTAATGGAAGGGGTCGTCATGGAGACATTTTCCTTATTTTCTTGGCAATTAACATTTGACTTCTTGTTACTTATGCAAATTTCTGCAGCCACTTTACATTTCTCCTCAGAAAATGGCTTTCTCTTTTTTATTTCATCATCAGGTTGCACATTTTCTGAACTTTTACACTTTCCTCTTAAACGTAAGTTTTAATTTCAAACCATATCTTTGTGAATGATTAAAACTGAATGCTTTTAAGAGCATGCAAGTCATCCCTTGAATGCTTTGCTGCGTAGAAATTTCTTGAACATATATCCGAAATCATCTCCCTCAAGTTCAAAGTTCTACAGATCTCTTGTGCCAGGGAAAAATGCTGCCAGTCTCTTTACTAAAGTACAGCAAGAATCACCTTTGCTCCAGTTCCTCATAAGTTCCTCATACTTATCTGAGACCACCTCAGCCTGGGTTTTATTGTCCATATCACTATAAGCATGTTGGTCAAAACCATTCAACAAGTCTCTAGGAAGTTACAGACTTTCCCACATATTCCTGTCATCTTCTGCACCCTCCAAACTGTTTCAACCTTTGCCTCTTAGTTCCAAAGTTGCTTCCACATTTTCAGGTATCCTTAAATACCCACTCCTGGTACCAATATACTGTATTTGTTTGTTCTTGCACTGCTAATAAAGACATAACTAACACTGGGTGATTTATAAAGGAACAGAGGTTTAATGGAGTCACAGTTCCACATGGCTAAAGTGGCCTCACAATCATGGCTGAAGGTGAAGGAGAAGCAAAAGCATGTCTTACATGGTGGCAGGCAAGAGAGTGTATGCAGGGAAACTGTCCTTTTGTAAACCATCAGATGTCATGAGACTTATTCACTATCATGAGAATAGCACAGGAATAATCCCCATGATTCAGTATCTTATACTGAGTATCTTATATTGATTCCCTCGCATGACATGTGAGGATTATGGGAGCTACAAATCAAGATGAGACTTGGGTGGGGACACAGGCAAACCATTTCATCTAGCATTTGGGACTATTTGTAGTTGGATTAAATGAATAGAGTAAATGAATTGGCTAAATTTAGTCCATTCAGGATAAAAAGTGTGAGAACAATGGTATAGTCAGTGACAACAATATTATATCTCAGATACCTTGCTCAAACTTGGTAAACAGAAAATAAAAGGTTTAAGAGACCTGTAATTATAACATATATATTGTGAAACCTTTTTGTTAGTGCTTTACAATATATAATTGCTGATCTAACATTCTTGGTGGGGAGAACCTGTTTTGAGCAGCTCACTTCACTATACAAATAAAATTTATTTTTTCAGGATTGAATTTTCCTGATTGTTTAACATAATAAATTAGATCAGGAGGTATGCAGCTGAAAATCTGAGGTTAACATGAAGATATGCCACCCAGATTTTATTTGAAGGAAGAACTTGCTGCAGCTGTCTAATGTAAATGTCTTAAGCCCCATGCTAGAGGGTGCAGTTCCTGAAGTACCTAAAAGGTCTTGATATACTAGTATTGCATCTCCAAGAAAACACCCATTGCAGATATTAAATAGTATTACATGGATGAAATACAGCTTTCTGCATTTTATAAAAGCTTATGAGTGGTCTAAAAGAAGTAATTTCTAATTCTACAAAATAGCATATGTAAAGCACCCTTCTGAGCGCCTTAACATGGAAGGTTATTTTAATCACTGGGTAAATAATTTCCAGGTTACAGGTCCTGCCTGCAGTCAGTATTGAGGACACAAAGATAAATGTCAGGCACTGCAAGGAAGGGATGAATACATAGAGAAGTAACAAGACTAACATCTATGTGCCCAGTAAGTATTATTTAGAACTGAATGGCAGAGAAATGTAAAGGAGAGTTTTGTATCCCCTAAGATTGCAAGTTTCTGTGTGCAAGGATATAGCTGGAGAGCACAACCCCACAGAAACCAAGAAATTATAACAAAAACAATGCACAATACCATCTCTGCAGATTACTAGGAGGAGACCTCCCAATTTATTCAATTTGCACAATTATTTTTCCCACAGACTTTGTTCTCCTCAAACAGAAGCACATTACAAACTAATCACTTAAATAAGTCACTCTGGAATCTTGCTGACACAGGAGAGGATTTGTGTACACTTTCAATCTGTTCTTTTTGTTTCTGTTAGGGACAAGATAATGTACCAGCACTGTGTCCTAAACAATCTAAATCCATTCACAGGCATACAAAATTTGAATGCCAGATCTAGATGAGGCATGACAGCATCTGGGAAATCTGTAGATAGACAAAGATTTAGATATATAACCCATTATTTAGAACTAGCTATATAAATTGTGGGGCACAGCTACCTAAATGTGGACACCTCTGTTCAAAAATGGTTAATAATTTCAAGAAGTCAATAGAGCATTAAACCAAGTGCAGAATCCTAAGCATGAGGCCATAACCTTGGGAAGCTGCATTGCCACTGTCCATTAGTACAGAAACCAAGTCTGTTTTGTCTACACACTTGGGCACTGACACAGAATAGGCACTCAACAAATATATGCTAAATAAATATATATGTTGACTATAATTTATACTTTATCTATCACATCCAACTTACTAATGAGGGGGGATGTTTAGATGGTATTATCTGAATAAGGAAGGCTAAATTTTCCATAATTCTTTAGACAATGCTGAAGGCTTTCAAGTTGTCCTAGTACCAGTGTATTCTGATCTTATTTTTCTCCTCTTTTCCATCAGTATTTTGTAGCCAACTCAGAATATATCACACAATTGCATGTGTATACATAATACATATTGTATATGTTTTTATAAAATAGATGAACTACAAAAAAATAGAAACATTAACAACTTTAGAATTAGGACAACATAGAAGGAAATATGAGGTAAGCCAAGAGAAAATTCATAAGATCCAATATAGTAAATAAATAAATACATATAATTGGCTCTGAGATTCCCAAAACACAAAACAAAGTTATTATTAGCTAAAAAACTTTTTATTGTTTATAGAAATAAAGTTGTAGTAAATGTATTAAATAAACAGGACTTGTGGGTTTACTTATAAATAACATGTTGTTTTGTTTTTCTGTGGGGCAAATTATTTCTCTTCCCCTGAATGGAAATTAGGATATGTCTCATTAATTTTGAAACACTACTAGGCGATAAAATGTCCTCCAGTCAGTAATTTAAATGTCTAGTCTAGTAATTTAAATGCCTAAAGGAGTTAATATGTCAAACTTTCTCAAAGTTATAGCTATGCCCCTCACCAGTCTGCACAAGCCATAGGCTAACCCCATACAGTGGAAGGGAGGTCACAGTTGCCTTCTGCTCTTTCTTCACCTACATGCTGCTTTTTTTCTCTTCTCAATCATGCTAATAATGGTCACTGATTCTTCCAGACTGTGTTACCCTTAGACTCAGATATGAGAGCTTTTACCCTTGATTCCATGCTTTCGAGAGCTTCATGTTTGCCATCTTCTTGTCCTGCTCTGTCACATGGGACAGAAATCATCCAGATCAAGGAGAAATATACCTTTTCAGAATTGACTGTCCTCTAACTCCACTATAATTGGAATATCTAGGACCCTGGCATTCTTTGGCCAAGTGATGCCAACCCTGATTCCATGTTCTCTACAGTGCTCCTCTCTAGAGTTTGCCCTCCCAAGGACAGGGCTGCTCTGTTGATGTGAGAACACCTTTGGCTTGGTGAGTGGCCAAGGGCTAGCAGTTCCTGACATTATGTATGAAACTTGAACATCTGGCTTGTGGTATTCATATGTGTGTTTATGAGACTTCGTGTGGTACTGAAGGAAGCTGGAGCAAGAAGGAAGACAGACTGCAAGCTCTTCCAAGGGTCAGGACGCCAACAGTGAGTTCTCTGTATGCTATTAATTTCCAGCATTTGACTAAAAAGGATCTAGAAATTTTAAATTTGACTCTTGCCTTGCAGATATTTAGGAAGGCATATTTGTCAAGTAAGAGAATAGAGCAATTTTTTTTAAAGAGTGCGTGTGTTTTAAAATTCATAACTAAATTTTTAGCCATAGGATGTTGCTTGGGTTCCTCAAACAGTAGGAGTGAGTCTGGCTCCAAGGTCATTTTAAGCAGGTATACTAGAGACAGGAGGAAAAATGAGTTTCTTACTTGACTAAAACTTGAATGTTATATCAAGCTCTGTGATTCTTTCTCATGGGTGTTTCAAAATGACAGATTTTCTTATGGGACAATTTGTGAGCTCTCAGATCCTTTGCATAACTGGGTAAAGGACATATTTGTTAAGGACACTATATGTATATTTCCATTCAATAAATAGTCGGGTTACTTTGCCCCTCAAGGTATTCTTGGTCAATCTCTAATACAGTGCCATACTAGCTCTCTCTTACAAGTGGTGTACATCTGGCCCAGAGTAAACTTTCATAAATATTTTGCTCTGACAACATCTGGCCTAACATGGCCATTTCTCTGCTGTTTCCTGACAGAATGATTAGCCTTTCAGTCTCTTGTCCTTGAGATTTCCTTGGCTAAGTAAAACTCCAACAGACTTTCTTCCACATTTCCAAAGAAACATTTATTTCTCCCAGAGGTCTCTTTAAAGTTTTCCTTTTTTGAATCAAGATGAAGGGAAAAGCTCACTAATGGAACAGGGTTTCATACCACCAACTCTCTCAAAATAATTATCCTTTAACATCTAACTTCCCAACCTCTTCATATCCTCAATGTGATGAAGGAGTTAAGAGTTGTGAAACAGGCTTTTAAAAAATGTATTTTATAAGTCATCCCTTGTGATCTTGAACTTCAATTTAATATATGACATACATTGTCTTGGGACTTCACTTGAGATTGAGAATAAAATAATTGCATTTAAGTATTTTTTTCTTCTGCAAAGGCATGAGCCTTATTTTTCAGGAGAAAAAAAAACATTATTTTTCTGATCCTAAAGTCTAAAAATAGAACATAGTTCATCATATAAGGGATTGTACAATAAATAAAAATGACAGTGATATTAATAATAGCAGCTAACATTTAACCAAATACAACTTGCAGAAGTACAAATCAGAAGAAATTTGTAGAAGTCCAAATGTATATCCTGTCATGTGAAAGGGGGACTATTTCATGAAAGATGGTACAGGGAGGTCAGCAAAGTCCTGGAAGTTCTTTACAAATTTTGTGTATAAATGTTTTTGTGTATTTTTCTGAGTAAAGGGCCTTTTGCTTATTGCTATTCTTACAGATACAGTCACACCAAAATGGATAAAACATTGAATAAAAAGGTGTCAGGATCAGTGTTGCTCATATAAATTATAGATCCTTACCATAATTCTCAGCAGATGAAATGGTCATCAATAAAAATAGTCAAAAGATCAATAGATGTCAGAAGTGATTGGAGCCAAATTTCTGCCTCTTTTTGTAAAGTGAGTTTGCACTTTTGACTTGCTTGTGAAAGTTATTACAACTTTGAATGCTCAGTTGCTAAGCAGAAACCCTAAATCAATATTTGCCATGTCCTAGGAATCACTTTTTTCTCTCTCTCAAATATTCTAGTTGATTTTGATAAACAATTGGTTTAAGAACTACGGTTTTAGAATCCTGTTTCTCAATTGTATAGAGTAAGTAAAGTAAAAAGCAACAGAATTATTGAAAACACCAAAAGAATTGTATTAAACTATACATATCAATTCCCTTTCCCTACTAATAAATCAAAAAGGCATGCCAAGATAAAGGGGATATCACCATAGATTCCACAGAAATTCATACCATCATCAGAGATTATTACAAACAACTCTATGCACATAAACTAGTAAACCTGGAAGAAATTAATAAATTCCTGGACACTTGCATCCTCCCAAGCCTAAACCAGGAAGAAGTTGAAACCCTGAACAGACAAATAAAAGGTCTGAAGTTGAGGCAGCAATTAAGAGCCTACCACCCAAAAAAAGCCCAGGTCCATATGGGATCACAGCCGAATTCTACCAGACATACAAAGAGGAGCTGGTACCATTCCTTCTGAAACTATTCCAAATTATCTTAAAAGAGGGAATCCTTCCAAAATCATTTTATGAGACCAACATCATCCTGATACCAAAACCCAGCAGAGACTCAGCAAGAAAAGAAAACTTCACACCAATATCCATGATGAACATAGATGCAAAAACCTTCAATAAAATACTGGCAGGTCGATTGCAACAGCACATCCAAAAGCTTATCCACCATGATCAAGTAGGATTCATCTCGGGGATGCAAGGCTGGTTCAACATACGCAAGTCTATAAACGTAATTCACCACATAAACAGAACCAAAGACAACAACCACATGATTATCTCAATTGATGCAGAGAAGGCATTTGACAAAATTCTACAGCCCTTTATGCTAAAAACCCTCAATAAACTAGGTATTCACGGAACGTATCTCAAAATAATAAAAGCTATTTATGACAAACCAACAGCCAATATCATACTGAATGGGCAAAAACTGGAAGCATTCCCTTTGAAATCTGGCACTAGACAAGGATGCCCTCTCTCAGAACTCCTATTCAATATAGTACTGGAAGCTCTAGCCAGAGCAATCAGGCAAGAAAAGGAAATAAAGGGTATTCAAATAGGAAAGGAGGATGCCAAATTGTTCCTATTTGCAGATGACATGATAGTATACCTAGAAGGCCCCATCACCTCAGCCCAAAATCTCCTGAAACTAATAAGCAACTTCAACAAAGTCTCAGGATACAAAATCAATGTGAGAAAATCACAAGCATTCCTATAAACCAATAACAGACTTAAAGACAGCCAAGTCAAGAATGAATTGCCATTCACAATTGCTACAAAGAGAATAAAATATCTAGGAATACAACTAACAAGTTGTATTACAAGTCCTAATACAACTGTAAAGGACCTCTTCACGGAGCACTACAAACCACTGCTCAATGAAATAAGAGAGGACACAAACAGATGGAGAAACATTCCATGTTCATGGTTAGGAAGAATTAATATCATGAAAATGGGCATACTGCCCAAAGTAATTTACAGATTCAATGCTATCCCCATCAAGCTACCAATGACCTTCTTTACAGAACTGGAAAAACCACCTTAAACTTCATATTGAAGCAAAAGAGAGCCCGCATAACCAAGTCAATTCTAAGAAAAAAGAACAAAATGGGAGGCATCACACTACCAGACTTCAAATTATACTATAAGGCTACAGTAATTAAAACAGCATGGTACTGGTACCATAACAGAGATATAGACCAATGGAACAGAACAGAGGCCTTGGAGGCAATACAATATATCTGCAACTGTCCGATCTTTGACAAACCTGACAAAAACATGCAATGGGGAAAGGATTCCCTGTTGAATAAATGGTGTTGGGAAAACTGGCTAGCCATGTGCAGCAGAAACTAGACTCCTTCCTGACTCCTTACAATAAAATTAACTCTAGATGGATTAAAGACTTAAACATAAGACCTAACACCATAAAAACGCTAAAAGAAACTAGGCAAAATCATTCAGGACATAGGCATAGGCAAGGATTTCATGACAAAACACTGAAAGCATTGGCAACAAAAGCCAAAATAGACAAATGGGACCTAATCAAACTCCACAGCTTCTTCACAGCAAAAGAAACAGTCATTGGAGTGAATTGGAAACCAACAAAATGGGAAAAAATATTTGCAGTTTACCTATCTGACAAAGGCAGATATCCAGAATTTACAAAGAACTAAAACAGATTTACAAGAAAAAAACAAGCCCATTCAAAAGTGGGCAAAGGATATGAACAGACACTTTACAAAAGAAGACATACATGAGACCAGCAAACATATGAAAGAATGCTCCTCATCACTGGTCATTAGAGAAATGTAAATCAAAACTACATTGAGATACCATCTTACTCCAGTTAGAATGGCAATCATTAAAAAATCTGGAGACAGCAGATGCTGGAGAGGATGTGGAGAAATAGGAACACTTTTACACTGCTGGTGGGAGTGTAAATTAGTTCAACCATTGTGGAAGACAGTGTGGTGATTCCTCAAGGTCCTAGAAATAGAAATTCCATTTGACCCAGCAATCCCATTACTAGGTATATATCCAAAAGATTATAAATCATTCTACTGTAAGGACACATGCACACGAATTTTCATTGCAGCACTGTTTACAATAGCAAAGACTTGGAACTAAATGCCCATTGATGATACACTGGACAGGGAAAATGTGGCACATACACACCATGGAATATTATGCAGCCATCAAAAACAATGAGTTCATGTCCTTTGTAGGGACATGGATGAACCTGGAAATCATCATTCTCAGCAAACTGACACAAGAACAGAAAATCAAACACTGCATGTTCTCATAGGTGGGTGTTGAACAATGAGAACACATGGACACAGGGAGGGGAGCATCACACACTGGGGTGTGCTGGGGGAAATAGGAAAGGGACAGCAGGGGGTGGGGAGTTGGGGAGAGATAGCATGGGGAGAAATGCCAGATATAGGTGAAGGGGAGGAAGGCAGCAAATCACACTGCCATGTGTGTACCTATGCAACAGTCTTGCATGTTCTTCACATATACCCCAAAACCTAAAATGCAATTTAAAAAAGATCAGTTAAAGGACAATAATAAGAATTTAAATCAGACTATATAGGGGCATAAGGCAATGAAAATGGAAAAGAAAGGATGTGTATTCAAGATTTTATTCACAGTGTTATTAATGTGAGAGATTAAACTTTCATGAATCTGTAACATCCCACTATATGACCCTAATACCGAAGATAATATGTTCAAATTCGATAGAATATCTGAAAATAAACATTGACCTCAAATTTTCTTGTGTTTGTGAATTTAAAGGAATGTTTTTGAAAGGCATTAAAAAATTAGTGAGATCCTGAACTTTTCCATGTTGAAATGCCCACTTAAAGATATATTTGACATGATAATATTTACTCTTATACAGTAAGCAAATTTGTTATTTTATACAGTCATGAGGTATTTCAGTATTTTTTAACATTTTATGTAGTTTTAAACAATTACTGCTTTCATGCATTCAGATACTCTCATAAAGACGTTGAATAGTTTCCCCACTAATGATTATCAATATTTCTACTCAGAGATAATAAGTGTAGCATAATTAACTTGAGTGTATTTAAACTTTAAAATAGTGCACTCTGAATAATATTGAAAATTCTCCTCCCTTGACTTGAATAACATTTTTATTCATCCCTCTTATCTTACTTCAAAGTGAAGCCTTTTTCTCTTACAATAGTATTAATCCTACCAGTCACTCGAAGTCTACTCATGGTCTGCAAAGTATAAAAAACTCTCTCTGTAAAAGATACTTCAGGATTTTACTCCATATGTCATGGACATCTATGTGATATTTCAAATCAAGTGGTTATTAACTACCCATAAAAATGTGATTCATACAAGCATATTATCATAACCAAGTAAATGTAAGCCTGCCATTTGCTTTCTTGTTTTATCACACTGAAAACTACTTAAAATGGGTGATTGGAGGAACTGCATAAATTCTGCTTAGATGAATGATTCAATTCCTGTCAAAAATCGAGGGCTAACTAGATGAAAATGCATTTTAATAGGAGCAAAATTCTAACAGTTCATTAGATGGATACTAAGTGCATAAAAACATGTCATTATGATACAGATTCTAAACTCTCACCAAAATGTTTCACTCTTCTGTAGTCAACCATGCTCACTCTCTTTGGACCCAACTTTTCCTTAGTTGTGATGGAAATAAAGGGTAGAGTGATGCAGTGGGAGTGGGTGAATTGTATGATCTGAGGTGATAACCTCTCTGATTCCTAAACTTTGTGCGTATCTGGAAGCTACAGAGACATAGTCGTGGGCCCTGACTTGTTCTCCTTGCTGTATGAAAGTGGCTGGCTTCACACAGAGAACAAGTTGCTGGAATGCTGAATTCCCTAAATGATAAAGCCAAAATCATAGAATGCGGATAGACTGAACCAAAAACACTTGGTTCTCTCTAGTTAAATATTTCATGCCTAATCTGTTGTCGCTTATGCTATGGAAATAAAAATCATTTTTATGTTGAGCTGCTTTTATTTCTGGATAAAGCATTTCAGGTGCTTGTTCCTCAACTTGTGGTTTTTGAAATATGAATTCTGAATTTGAGGCTTATCAATAAAAACACATTGACTTTCACAGAGGTCGACTGGTGACTTCTAGTACAGGAGTAGAAACATTTACTTACATTGTGTTCACAGCTGATAAACTGCAGTTGTTAACAGTTTGTTAATTAAATCTTAGTTAAGCTTTGTCCTTCCTGCTTGAAAACAGGAACTCTTAACATTTGAGGCTGCAATTTGCATGCATCAGTCAACACAAATGTTGAACAAAGTGCTTGTTTAGGTAATAAGATAAGGAGGTGCCCTCTCCACATTTCAGTTCTGACCGCCTGAGAAGCAACATTTCCCAAGATTCCCAGCTGCTGCTTGTTCAGGCAGCTCTGTGGTTTGCGCTGCATATTAATTTCTGTCCGACACGGGAATTCAATTTGTACTGTACATTTCATTTCTTCACAGATTTAGATTTATTTCATGTTCTCTGCTTTTAATTAACTCTCTGGCACAGCTGCTGGACAGGATAGAAAAACTCATTGCTCTCCCTGTGTTATGAGTATACCACCAATCATTTGCCACTTAGATGGTGGTGCAGGAGCTATCAGTTTCTATGGCAACCAGAGCCGTGGTGATTGATTCCTTGCCAGTATGGCATCACCACAGGGAGTGCAACTTGTGATTTTTGTATGCTTGCAACATCCATCTAATTAAAACAGGATTATGGAATCATCCCAGTCTATGTTCAGCAACTACACTGCAATCCATTTATGTAAATGTCAACGCTATTAAATACAGTGGTCAGAAGATGTTTATGAAGAAATACTTGCTTTAGTCTTTGGTTGTGTATTGGGAAGTGAGGGCTCAACCACCTGGTTTTGGCCATTATATTCTTTTAAATGGTAGCCTTCAACCAGGCACAGTCATTTTGTATTCCAAAATCATATGAAACAAAGCCAAATGGTTACATTTCGTTGATGCAATGCTTGCTAACTCTAGAATGCAATACTAAGCCTGACTTGGAAATTGGCTAATTAATTTAGTGTGTATGAATTATTTATTCATCAAAGGCTCTTAATTCATGTGATTGATTTCTCTTTCATTGGTCTCCCTTGAGAGCAGAACATCCTTCTGCTTTCATGATTTTCTTCTCACAGAGCATTCCTCAAGTCCTTTAACAGTTGCTTGGGATTTGGGGAAAGCTTACCTATCAGGTGAGATAAAAGATGCAGTTTTCACAGTTGTGCACAGAGACTCCAGATGAAAAAGACAGCTCAGGGACTTCATGAAGGGCTAAATCAGTAGGCAAGCCCTTCAGAGAATTGTGAGCTGTATATGCAAAATAAAAAAGGACAGAGGGTAACAGATCAGTTAGCAATGTTGCCTTATACATCAGAATTTTTACTGAATAAGACTGACAAAATATTCTGTTAACATGAAAAATGACAGTCTGCACTCCTAATGGCTTCATGTCCCTGTGCATTTCATTTTCTAATGTATTTCTATGTTATAGAAGCTGCCACTGTGACATATAAGTATGTGCTGCATAGTATTGTGTATTCACTGTCAAAACCTTATTCATTTTACAGAATTTTTTCCCTTACCTTCACATATATTATATGAAGAAATTGTACATTCAAATGATACTGTCAGAGATACTTCTGGTTAAATTTTAATTATTAGTACTATACTTCCCAAAAGTTTCATGACATTTCAAAGTTCTCATGAAATGACAGTAAAATTACTCCCAAAGCAGGTAATTCATAAAATGACAAAAATCTATAAAACATTTTGACTAGGGGAAAAAAAAAAGGATTCTAATATCAGCCAGGATGTGATGATTGGTTGAGACAAAACTGATGGAAAGAGGAGTGCTTCACTGAATACAGCTTTTAAAATACGTACTGTTTTTTGGTTGTGGTTATCACTAAGAGTATATGACTAAATAATGGGTGTAATTCACTGTATTTTCTTTGGGGCATACAGTTTATATCGCGTGTATGTACCTACTCTAGATATCAGCATGTCACACTTAAGAGTTACAATGTGTGCCATTCATTGCTAATGCGTTAAGTAGTGAAGGTGATGAGCATGCATTTTATCTACAATAGTAACATCATTCGACCATCGTAATGTCTACTGTACCTTCAGATACTATGCTATCACCAGTATTCCCTTTGACTCTCTCAAAAAATGTTAACTCACACAAATAAATCCAAAAATATTTTTGAGCATTTCTTTTTAGAAAGGGAAGAATTATATATTATACAATGCAAGGTATTTTTGGAGAATTTTGAGGAATTTTTTTCCAAGTAATGTGACCAAGAAATTTAAGTCATTAGCTAATTATTTTTGTTTATTTAACCTAAAAAATCCATGCTTCCCTTAAATTTTCCTTTTTTTAAAATGAAGTAACATGTTCTGTATTACAAAAATAAAAGGAATATTTCAGAAATTTGTATAGCTTAATTTGTATATATGGTAGGTAACTTCACTGAATACTTGACTGATGAAAATATAACTACATAAGCTAGAACCTGTAACATTTGAAGCATATTATCTCTGCATCCATACACACCTCATGTCTTCAAAAATCATATTTTATTACAATGTGACAATATCAATATCTGCATTGTGCATAGGCAGAAAATGATGTTTCCCTGAGTACTCACAAAGCTTATCTACTGTATGGTTCGTTTCACAAAATTTTTTAAAACTATAGAAAGTGATAAAAAAAATATGTTTCAGAGCCTAGATTGCTCTTGAAAAATATAATTACTTTTTTTCAGAAAAACATCACAAAGATGATTTAGATATCTGTTTATTTTATGCATTTTTATGATTCATGACATTTTTGATGGCATCAAAGTTTCCAAAAATGAAAATATGTACTACTTTCAAAGAAAAATCCTTTTTGGGGAGTTTAGTTTTTATGTTTCTTATAGCAAAAGTGGAGTAAGTAAAATATTGAGTCAAGGACTTGGTTATGCTGCATTCCAGATGGCTGGAGACATACTTGACAGTGCAGGTGTCATGTTACTATGACAGCAAATTAGTGTGTATGTGTGCATGCGTGTGTGTGTGTGTGTGTGTGTGTGTGTGTTTAGGTTGATGGAACGTAGGGAGTCATTACCTGCCTATCCACATAGAGGGAACAGCTAGCCAACTAAAGATCTATACCTTAGAAGTGAACAGACTTTATTCAAGCTCTGATGGTCTGTAAAAAATAAGAAGTATGTTCTTTCATCTTTTTTTCTAAGTGTAACAATTGATTATAAAGGAAAATGCATTCTTTGCAATTGAAATAAATGTTATCAATGCAAATTTCACTCCAGATACAGTTCAATTGAATCAAGCCAAAAACAAAAAGTTACCAAACTGAATTGTTTCATATGTTTTCTGGTTTCCTTTCATATTTCTACAAATGTTGGCATTAAGCTGGATGGATCATGGAAATATTAGCCTGAGAATAGCCAGTGGCACCTCTTAGAAATCTGGAAAAAGTAGAATAAGACATGTATAGATTAATGCTTGAGTTATATGAGTTAAGTAAGTAAATGATAAATAGGTAGATGTATAAACAATAGGTTAAAAGAGAGATTAGATAGATAAATAAATGATAGAAGACCCAGGTATATGATATAAAGTGTATTTTTATTAAGACACCTCTAAAAATGTTTGACTGCCTCTAATATAAATGAACAGTAAAGCATGGGTTTATAGGCGGGGTATACCAGCCACACATAATATTTACTACTTATTGACCACATTGTGTTAGGTGCTATAAAAGTTACATGAATTTTTTTTATTTAAATATTGAAATATCCCTGTAACATAGGTAATTTGTCTTCATTGTACAGATGAAAAAACTGAGAGAAGTAACGTTACGTGTTTATGGTCACACCAATAGTCTATATCAAGCTCTAAGTGAAAACTGTTGCTATTATATTTTATTAATATCTAGGATGTGCATAGATCTTGAAGCATTATAAGAGACCCTGGAGTAAGCCAAGAGCCATCAACATGGTTCTAGAAAATCCTGTAACAATCTGAGGAAACTTAAGTGTTTCTAGCATACTCCCTAGATTTGTTAACTTATGCTAAACTCTGCAGGTGACTCATTCTTTTCAGAGTTGTCCCAGACTCCAGCTCCAGAATCATAGCCAGGATGGTTTGAGTTATTTTGGTAGAATTCTACCAGCCAGATAAAACAGATATGAGCCAAACATGAAGATAGCAATGCCTCATAAATTGTTGTAAGCAACACTTAAATCATTTATATATCTATTTATTGTATATATTTAAGGTATACAGCATCATGTTTGATATGCATATACAAATAAAAAGTCTACTATATGTAAGTAAATGAACCTGTTCATCCCCCTCTATAGCTACCTTTTGATTTTTCTGGTAACAGTACTTACAATCTCTACACATATTAAATTTTCAATATACAATAAAATATTATTTAATATAGTCTTCTTGCAGTGCATTAGAACTTTATAATTATTCATCTTATGTAACTGCTGATTTCTACCCTGTGACCAACGTCTCTCCATTTTCTTCACCTCCCTGCCACTGGAAACCACTTTCTATTCTCAGTTTCTAAGTATTGAACTTTTCTTTTTAGATTCCACATATATGTAAGACTGTACAGTATTCTCTTTCTGTTTCTGGTTTATTTCACTTAGCATAATGTTCTCTTGGTTTGTCCATTGTATTACAAGTAATATTCTCCTTTTTTAAGGCTGGATAATATTGCACTGTATATGTGTGCATGTGTATTTATGTATGTATACATTATGTCAGGATTTTTAATTTTTTTTATTATACATTAAGTTCTGGGGTACATGGGCAGATCATGCAAGATTGTTACATAGGTATACACATGCCATGGTGGTTTGCTGCATCCATCCCTCTGTCATCTACATTAGGTATTTCTCATAATGTTATCCTTCCCTAATCCCCCCACTCCCTGCTATCCCTCTCCTAGCCCTCCGACCACCCAACAGGACATGGTGTTGGATGTTCCCAACCCTGTGTCCAAGTCTTCTCAATTTTCAACATCCACTTATAAGTGAGAACATGTAGTGTTTGGTTTTCTGTTCTTGTGTCAGTTTGCTGAGAATAATGGTTTCCAGCTTCATCCAAGTTGCTGCAAAGGACATGAACTCATCCTTTTTTATGGCTGCATAGTATTCCATGGTGTATTTGTGCCACATTTTCTTTATTGAGTCTATCACTGATGGGCATTTGGGTTGGCTCCAAGTCTTTGCTATTGTGAACAGTGCTGCAATAAACATACATGTGCCTATGTCTTTATAGTAGAGTAATTTATAATCCTTTGGGTATACACCCAGGAATGGGATTGCTGGGTCAAAGGTATTTCTATTTCTATATCCTTGAGGAATCACCACACTGTCTTCCACAATGGTTGAACTAATTTACACTCCCACCAATAGTGTAAAAGCGTTCCTATTTCTCCAGCATCTGTTCATCCTCTCCAACATCTGTTGTCTCCAGATTTTTTAATGACTGCCATTCAAACAGTTGTAAGATGGTATTTCAATGTGGTTTTGATTTGCATTTGTCTAATGGCCAGTGATGATGACATTTCTTAAATATATTTGTTGGCTGCATAAATGTCTTCTTTTGAAAAGTATCTGTTCACATCTTTGCCCACTGTCTGATGAGTTGTTCGTTTTTTGCTTGTAAATTTGTTTAAGTCCTTTATAGATTCTGGATATTAAACTTTTGTCAGATGGGTAAATTCCAAAAAATTTTTCCCATTCTGTTGTTAGCCAGTTCACTCTAATGATATTTTATTTTGCTGTGCAGAGGATCTTAAGTTTAATTAGATCTCATTTGTCTATTTTGGCTTTTGTTGCCATTGCTTTTGCTGTTTTAGTCATGAAGTCCTTGCCTATGCCTATGTCCTGAATGGTATTACCTAGGTTTTCTTTTAGAGTTTTTATCGTGTTAGGTCTTATGTTTCAATTTTTAATCCATGTATAAGGTGTAAGGAAAAGGTCAGTTTCATCTTTCCGCATATGGCTATCCAGTTTTCTCAACACCATTTATTAAATAGAGAATCCTTTCCCCATTGCTTTTGTCAGATTTGTCAAAGATCAGATGGCTGTAGTTGTGTGGCGTTCTTTCTGAGGCCTCTGTTCTGTTCCATCAGTCTATATCTCTGTTTAGGTACCAGTACTATGCTATTTTGATTACTGTAGCCTTGTAATATACTTTGAAGGCAGGTAGCATGATGCCTCCAGCTTGGTTTTATTTGCTTAGGATTGTCTTGGCTATGCAGGCTCTTTTTTGGTTTCTTATGAAGTTTAAGGTGCTTTTTTTCCCCCCAGTTCTGTGAAGAACATCACTGGTAGCTTGATGAGGATAGCATTGAATCTATAAATAACTTTGGGCAACATGGCTGTTTTCATGATATTGATTCTTCCTGACCATGAGCATGGAATGTTTTTCCATCTGTTTGTGTCCTCTCTTATTTCCTTGAGCAGTGGTTTGTAGTTCTCTTTAAAGAGGTCCTTTACATCCGTTGTTAATTGTATTCCTAAGTATTTTATTCTCTTTGTAGCAATTGTGAATGGGAGTTTACTCATGATTTGGCTCTCTATTTGTCTATTATTGGTGTATAGGAATGCTTGCAGTTTTTGCACATTGATTTTGTATCCTGAGATTTTGCTGAAGTTGCGTATCAGCTTAAGGAGATTTTGGGCTGAGAGAATGGGGTTTCCTAAATACACAATCATGTCAACTGCAAACAGGGACAATTTGATATCCTCTCTTCCTATTCAAATACCCTTTATTTCTTTCTCTTGCCTGGTTCTCCTGGCTAGAACTTCCAATACTGTGCTGAATAGGAGTGGTGAGAGAGGGCATGGTTGTCTTGTGCCAGTTTTCAAAGGGAATGCTTTCAGTTTTTGCTCATTCAGTATGATATTGGCTGTGGGTTTGTCATAAATAGCTCTTACTATTTGAGATATGATCCATCGATACCTAGTTTACCGAGAGTTTTTAGTATAAAGGGATGTTGAATTTTGTCGAAGGCCTTCTCTGTATCTGTTGAGATAATCATGTGCTTTTTGTCTTAGGTTATGTTTATGTGATGAATTATGTTTATGGATTTGCAGATGTTGAACCAGCCTTGCATCCCAGGGATGAAGCTGACTTGATAGTGATGGATATAAGCTTTTTGGTGTGCTGTTGGATTCAGTTTGCCAGTATTTTATTGAAGATTTTTGCATCAATGTTGATCATAGATATTAGCCTGATACTTTATTTTTTAGTTGCATCTCTGCCAGCTTTTAATAGCAGGATGATGTTGGTCTCATAAAGTGAGTTAGGGAGGATTCCCTCTTTTTGTATTGTTTGGAATAGTTTCAAAATGAATGGTAGCAGCTCCTCTTTGTATGTCTGGTAGAATTCAGCTGTGAACCTATCTGGACCTGGGCTTTTTTTTGGTTGGTAGGCTGTTAATTGCTACCTCAACTTCAGCCCTTGCTATTGGTTGTCTACTCAGGGTTTCTACTTTTTCCTGGTTTAGTCTTGGGAGGGTGTAAGTGTCCAGGAATTTATCCATTTCATCTAGACTTACTGGTTTATGTGCATAGAGGTGTTTGAAGTAATCTCTGATGGTAGTTTGTATTTCTGTGGGATAGATATTTCTGTGGGATAGCTCCTTTATCATTTTTTATTGCATCTATTTTAATCTTTTTTTTATTAGCCTAGCTAGTGGTCTATTTTGTTGATCTTTTCAAAAAATAAGCTCCTGGATTTACTGACTTTTTGAAAGGTTTTTGCATCTCTATCTTTTTCAGTTCTGCTCTGATCTTAGTTATTTCTTATCTTCTGCTAGCTTTTGAATTTGTTTGATCTTGCTCCTCTAGTTCTTTCACTTGTGACATTAGGCTGTCAACGTTAGATCTTTCCTGGCTTCTCATGTGGGCATTTAGTGCTAAAAATTTCCTTCTAGACACTGCTTTAAATGTGTCCCAGGGATTCTGGTACACTGTGTCTTCCTTCTCATTGGTTTTGAAGAACATCATTATTTCTGCCTTTATTTCATTAGTTATCCAATAGTCATTCAGGAGCAAGTTATTTAGTTTCAATGTAGTTATGGGTTTTTGAGTGAGTTTCTTAATCCTGAGTTCTAATTTGATTGCACTGTGGTCTGAGAGACTGGTTGTTATGATTTCTGTTCTTTTGCATTTGCTGAGGAGTGATTTACTTCCAATTATGTGGTCAATATTAGAATAAGTGATGTGGTGCTGAGAAGAATGTATATTCTGCAGTTTTGGGGTGGAGAGTTCTGTCGATGTCTATTAGGTCTGCTTGGTCCCGATCTGAGTTGAAGTCCTATACATCCTTTTTAATTTTCTGTCTCATTGATCTGTCTAGTACTGACAGTGGAGTATTAAAGTCTCCCACTATCACTGTGTTGGAGTCTAAGTCTTTGTAGGTCATTAAGAACTTGTTTTATGTATCTGGGTGCTCCTGTATTGGGTGCATATGTATTTAGGATAGTTAGGTCTTCTTGTTGCATTATCCCTTTACCATTATGTAATGCCTTTCTTTGTCTCTTTTGATCTTTGTTGGTTTAAAGTCTATTTTATTAGAGACTAGGATTGCAACCCCTGCTTTTTTAAATCTCCATTTGCTTGGTAAATCTTCCTCTATCCCTTTATTTTGAACATATGTGTGTCTTTGCATGTGAGATGGGTCTCCTGAATACAGCACACTGATGGGTCTTGACTTTTTATCCAATTTGCCAGTCTGTGTCTTTTGATTGGGGCATTTAGCCCATTTATAGTTAAGGTTAATATTGTCATGTGTGAATTTGATCCTGCCATTTTGATGCTAGCTTGTTGTTTTGCCTGTTAGTTGATGCAGTTTCTTCATAATGTTGATGGTCTTTACAGATTGGTATGTTTTTGCAGTGGCTGGTACTGGTTGTTCCTTTCCATGTTTAATGTTTCCTTCAGGAGCTCTTATAAGGCAGGCCTAGTGGTGACAAAATATCAGCAGTTGCTTGTCCATAAAGGATTTTATTTCTCCTCCACTTATGAAGCTTAGTTTGGCTGGATATGAAATTCTGGGTTGAAAATTCTTTTCTTTTAGAATGTTCAATATTGGCCCTGACTCTCTTCTGGGTTGTTGGGGTTCTACCAAGAGATCCATTGTGAGTCTCTTGGGCTTCCCTTTGTGGGTAACCTGACCTTTCTCTCTGGCTGCACTTAGCATTTTTTCCTTTATTTCAATCCTGGTGAATCTGACAATTATACACCTTGGGGTTGCTCTTCTTGAGGAATACCTTTGTGGTGTTCTCTGTATTTCCTGTGTTTGAATGTTGTCCTGCCTTGTTAGTTTGGAAAAGTTCTCTTGGATAATATCCTGAAGATTATTTTCCAACTTGTTTTCATTCTCCCATCACTTTCCAGTACACTGATGAAATGCAGATTAGGTCTTTTAACATAATCCCATATTTCTTGGAGGCTCTGTTCATTTCTTTTCACTCTTTTTTTCTCTAACCTTGCCTTCTCATTTTATTTCATTGAGCTGGTCTTCAATCTCTGATATCCGTTCTTCCACTTGGTCGATTCGGGTATTGAAGCTTGTGTATGCTTCACAAAATTCTCGTGCTGTGTTTTTTAGCTCCATCATGTCACTTATGTTCTTCTCCATGCTGGTTATTCTCGTTACCATTTCATCTAACCTTTTTTCAAGGTTCTTAGTTTCCTTGCATTGGGTTAGAACATGCCCCTTTAGCTCAGAGAAGTTTGTTATTACCGACCTTCTGAAGCTTGCTTCTGTCAGTTTGTCACAGTCATTTTCCATCCAGTTTTATTCCCATGCTGGTGAAGGGTTATGATCCCTTGAAGAAGAGACCTTTTGGCTTTTGGTGATTTCAGGTTTTTTGCACTGGTTCCTTCCCATCTTCATGGATTTATCTACCTTTGGTCTTTGAAGTTGGCGACTTTTGGATGGTGTTTCTGAGTGGACATCCTTTCTGTTGATGTTGAAGCTATTTATTTCTGTTTGTTAGTTTTCCTTCTAACAGTCAGCCACTCTGCTGCAGGTCTGCTGGAGTTTGCTAGAGGTCCACTCCAGACCCTGCTTGCCTGGGTATCACCCGCAGGGGCTGCAGAACAGCAAAGATTGCTGCCTGTTCCTTCCTCTGGTAGCTTCATTGCAAAAGGGGGCTTTGTAAGTCCCTGACAGGCTGCTGTCTTTCTTTTTTCAGAGATGACCTACACAGTAAGAAGGCAATCTACTTGACAGTCTGCCTGCAGAGGTCTTGCTGAGCTGCAGTGCTGGGCTCCACCCAGCTTCTGTGTAAATTTCCTGGTGGCTTTGTTTTCACAGGCAATGTTAAAACCACCTCCTGGAACCTCACCAATGGCAGGTGCCCCTTCCCCCACCAAGCTGTAATGTCCCAGGTTGAGCCAAGACTATTGTTATGGCTGTGAAAATCAAGCCAGTGGATTTTAGCTTGTCAGTCTGTGGGGGTGGGACCACAGAGCCAGTTCACTGGGCTCCCTGGTTTCAGCCCCTTTTTCAGGGGAATAAGCAGTTCTGTCTCACTGGTTTTCCACATGACACTCAACTAAAATGGCTGCCCAGTTTTGTGCTGGAAACCCAGGGCACTGGTGGTGTAGGCACCAGAGGGAATCTCCTGGTCTGCAGGTTGTGTAGCATGACATGTGTAGCATGGGAATAGTCCAGCATCTGAGCTGGAGTGCCAGAGTGTCCGGAAAAGTCCCTAATGGCTTCCCTTGGCTGGGAGAGAGAGTTTTCCAGCCCCTTGTGCCTCCAAGGTGAGACAATGCCCCACGCTGCTTCACCTTGCCTACCTTGGGCTGTTCCCACTGTCTAACCAGTCCTATTGAGATGAACCTGGTACCTCAGTTGGAAATGCAGAGGTCACTTTTCTTCTGGAATGCTCTGGCTGGGAACTGTAGACCAGAACTCTTCCTATTTGGCCATCTTGGCAGAAGTGCAGCTATTTTAATTAGATATATGCTTGATGAAAAATTGCTTTGGAATTTCCTAGTGGTAGGAAAAGGTAAAATTATGTATGTGTGTAGTACAGACATGCTGACCAGGAATCCCCTGGCCTTTGGAGCCATGGTTAAAGGTGATGTGACTTGACATTTCATAATCTTGTAGCAGTCCAGAGTTCTACAATGTAAATTCTGTGAATTCTAGGAAATCATTTCCATTTTTCTGTGTTTTGGCACTCTTACATCAGTAAGCATCTGTTGCCTCTGTTCCACCACAAATTAATTTAGGTGTAAATTCCAGCCTTGTCACCAATTCTCCTAAATAAATTAATTCAAAAATTTCATTGAAAGTTTTTTTTTTCTTGCCCCTGGGCAAAGTGTTTTTGGATATGATTATATCACATAGCTTATAGTCTTTCCCATCTCATTAATTCAATCATCACTTTCATTTCTATTTTCCACCCTGAATTATTATAGAAAAAAGAAAATTCTTCCCCTCTTATACCTAAAACTACTGGGGTCCTGCTTTTTACCACACACTTATATTGGGATTCCACTATACTTGCTTAAACAAATATATTGTTTTTCTAAAAGGAATTCAGTTGACTAGGTTTGATCTCCATGTAACAAGATTCTTATGTTATATTCTCCTACTTTTATTGTTCATATGTGTTTTTCTCTATATTATTAAATGCTTATCAATGCAATGTGTAGAATTTCAACCAGAATATACATTTATAAGATTTTTGTTTGTATTATTATATTAGCCTAAATGAATAATTTCAATAAATTAATACTACAAACAAAAATTTACCTGTCTAAAGCAGATAATATTATGAAAATACATTAAGTAATTGAGAATTTTTTCTCCTTACATTTAGGCCTCTGACTTTCTTGACCAAAATAATATAGGGGAAAAATGACAGTATGACAAAAGCTTGATTTATTATAAATAAGAAAAAGCCCTTGTACCCATGTCTAATCTCATTGTAAACATAGGTACGCAAATACTGTAGACAATGAAGAGACACATCCTGAGCCAGATTTAGACTTCAGTGAAATTTATTAAATACATCCAAACATTTGAGAGTAGTGTTAGTTTACTTTTTAAAGGCTTGAATTAACCAAAAGTTGTCTTGAATTTTTCTGTTATAGAACCAAATCTCATAAATGAGGTAGACTGAGTAAGTAATACAGTTTTCATAAAATGTCATTTGATTTTGAGTGATCAGCAAAAGGAAAAATATGGTTTCCTATTTGTATTTTTAGTTGTAATTATTTTCTGCTATTTATTTTGCTTATAATGCTAATTTAGAATTTTAAAAAATCAAGTAATACATTCTCACTGTAAAAAGATCCAGTGAGGACTGAGGATAACTCAGTCTAAGGACAATGGGAATTTTCCTCTGTCCCTATCTTTTCCAAACAATTAACAGCTGTTAAATATTTGGCGTAGATTCTGCTAGTTTTTTCTTTTTTCATATTTGCATAAATAAAAAAGAAACATGGGAAAATACAATTCATGTCTTGAACTTTATTAAGAATATACTTTGAATGTTGTTTTATATATCACATTTCATTGGTTTCATACACCTATTTATTTTCATACTGAAGGATATTTAAGTTATCTAAAATCTGTTGATTTTTAGTGTACCTGCTACAAGGCATATCATAGCACAAAAGCCTCGTGTACATATATGCAAGCATTTCCATGTGACTGAATCCTAGGAACAAGTTTGCTGTGTCAAAAATAATGCCCATTTAAAAATTTGATACCACATGATTGTGTTTGAAAAAAAGGGATGAAAGTGAAATTTACCAATTGGGATTTGAATTTGCCAATTTATAGGATTTTTCTTTATCTTTCCCTCAGGGTCCTATATGATGATTTCAGTTACTACATACTCTGATTTTTGTCTCTTTTAAAATTTTGATGTTTTATCATTGGCTCTTTTGTACTAATTTTTATTTTTATAAATTGTTTAAATTAAAATATAATTTATCTTAAGGCATTATGTATTACCTTGATTATTAAATGTTCTATATCTTTATTATTAATATGTTCCTTAGTTTTACTTGTTTTTGGGCTTTATAATATTGATAACATTCCAAATAGTTTCTATGTTTAACTTCATATTTTTCAATACAAATACTAATGTTACACTAATACAATTCATCTATTTTATTGCTGTAGCATTTCATTGTGAGAATAATATACCACAAGTTATTTTTTTCATTCTTAATGCCAAGCCATCCATTTTTCCCAGGCTTTTTCCTATTATGGACAAGGCTTCTAATTATTAATGTGCAGATGTCTTATGAAGATACGTAGCTGAGTAGAGAATTTCTGAGTTATAGGGCGAAGATGCAATAAAGTTCAAATTCTTAAGATAAATTATTTCCCAACGTGATTACACAACAGTAAACATAAAGTCTTAGTTTGAATGTAACTGAATGTATTCTTTTTTTTTTTTTTTTTTTTTTTTTGAGACGGAGTTTCACTCTTGTTACCCAGGCTGGAGTGCAATGGTGCGATCTCGGCTCACCGTAACCTCCGCCTCCTGGGTTCAGGCAATTCTCCTGCCTCAGCCTCCTGAGTAGCTGGGATTATAGGCACACACCACCATGCCCAACTATTTTTGTATTTTTAGTAGAGACGGTGTTTCACCTTGTTGACCAGGATGGTCTCGATCTCTTGACCTCGTGATCCACCCACCTCGGCCTCCCAAAGTGCTTTGATTACAGGCTTGAGCCACTGCACCCGGCCCTGAATGTATTTTTTTATGGTTAGTATATTTATTTTGCCTGAGTCTAGCTGTGGCATATTGCGTTTTCCAAATATAAACCCAAATCCCATCCCAAATACACTTCTGTAATGTAGTCTCACCTCTCTTGCATCTAGAAGTAGAATATAATTCTCCTGTCCTTTTATCTAGGTTGGACTTAGTGGCTTTCTGAGCAGAAGTGACATTTTGAGACTTCTGTGGTTAGGACATAGGATGAGCTTCTTAGAATAGTTCTACTTTGGTTACTCCTATTCAGATACCAGCCAGCAGGCAGGCTGTGAGAAGTCCAAGCCACAAAGAGAAACCATCTGTAGACATTCTAGGAGGGAAATAGCTTCAGATGAGCTTCCCAACAACACCAAACAGACTGCTATCCATGTGAGGGAGCCATCTTGGATGTCCAGCTAAGTCAAGCTTTCGGACAACTCCATCCCATTCACTGTAAGTACATAAAAGACCTCAAGTGAGGACTACCCAACTGTGAGAGACAATAATAAATTGCTATTTTAAATCACTAACTTTTGGAGTAGTTTCTTATATAGAAAAAGAATATTAACTGAAATACAAAAATATATTTGCTTTATAGTCCTCTAATAGTTAATGTTAAAAAAAGTATATCCCATTCAATGATCCATCTGTAGTTAATTTTTATTTTTTGCTTTTCTTCTTTAAAAATTTTTTAACTGACAAAAAATTGTATATGTTTCTCATGTAGTTGATTTTCGTGCACGATGAAGTCACAGATTCAATTTCATAACCTGATAAGGTTGACAATATAAAACCAAGTTTCATCTAAAACTATTTTTTACATAGTGGTTGTTTTTCAGATCTATTAAGTTAATTTTGGGCTTGTTGCTTCATAGACTTTTAGGTTTGTACAAAAAAGTAAATGAATACATCATAGCAAATTTTATATAATCTAATTTGTTATACATAAAACAGATGAGATTAGTCACAATTAGTTAAATAAATATATTATTAAGGAAGCAGGGAATAAAAGTTAAATACAGCCTCATTAGGGTCAAATAAATTACATTTAAATCTCATCTGCACAAATTTACTGAACTATTTCATCTCTTTAAAAAAGCAATTAAACTCATAGTTCAGCATTTTTGTGATAATGAAATAAAAGAATTATTTAAGATTTCTTAGGATTAGAAACTGGCATGAAGTAAATTATCAGCAAGTGGCATCCCTCTTGAACCACAAGAGACAGAATACAAACTCAATGTAATATGTGAAGAAATATGTTGGATTGGAATCTATTTATACACTTACCTGATGTGTCTCTGAAATGGAGCCTTGAATTTTCATGAAATATTTTGGGTTAAATAATATCTATATTACTTTATGAGACTTAATATGTTTCTAGATCATTTTTATATACAATATGTAAGATTTTTTATTCATCTTTCAATTTCTAAATTACCAAACTAGACATGTTCTTCTGGAAAAAAAATGCTTCACCATAAAGAACAATAATAATCAAAGAATATTGGAATGCATACTTTGAAAACTTGCCTATTTTTCTATATTTGTAATAGTAAACAGCAAAACTTTATTTTTTTTTTTGACAGTAGTTTGATTTACAGCTATGCCTAATTTGTTCAGGTACATAAGGATATTTATGAAAAAGATACTTTTCTCAGGATCTCATATTCTGTTATAGACAGCTTTGGTATATTTTAAGTATTGGCCAAGGTATAGTTCATTAACTTCTTAATGTGAAATTTAAGCTACTACCTTAGTTTAATAGACAAAGTTTTCTAGAATTTTTAGGTTTGTAAAAAAAATGTCAAAAATAGAATGTTACATTTATATGTGGAAACTAAAAGTGGAAACAATTGAACTCATGGAATTAGGGAGTAGAATGCTGGTTATCAGTCTGGGAAAGGGATGGGAGGGAAGTGGTTAATGGGTGAAAAACTATAATTAGAATAAATAAGATCTAGTATTTGATAGCACGACAGTGTGACTACAGTCAACAGTAATTTATCATACATTTTAAAACAACTGAAAGAGTAGAGCTGAAATGTCCCTAAAACAAATGATAAATTCTTGAGTTAATAGACATCACAAATACCTTATGGGATTATTACACGTTATATGTCTGTATTAACAAATCACATGTACAACATTAATATATACTCATAAATACCCAAATAATTTAAAATAAAAACTTTTTTAAAAAAGTACAGAGAATTTACAAATCGTCCTCATTCCCCACTAGAGTTTCCCTTATTATTAACATCTTGGATTAGTGTGGTACATTTGTTAAAATTAATGAGGCAATACTGATATATTAGAAAGAACTATTATGAAATCTTATAGTTTACATTAGGATTTACTTTGTGTTCCACCTTCTATGGGTTTGGATAAATATGTAATGATGTATCCACAATTATAGCATTACACAGAATACTTGCACTGCCTTAAAAATCACGTGTTCCACATTTTCATCCTTCCCTCTTGCCAAACCACAGGCATCCATTGATCTTTTTACTGTCTCCATAGTTTTTCTTTTCCTAGAATGTCATATAGTTGGAACTATATTGTCTTTTCATATCGGCTTCTTTCACTTAAAAATATACATTTAATGTTCTTTCATCTTTTTCATGGCTTATTAGCTCATTTCTTTTTATCATTGGATAATATGTCATTGTGTAGATGTACCACAGTTTGTCAGTGTACCTGTTGAAAGGCAACTTGATTGCTTCCAAGTTTTGGCAATTCTGAATAAAGCTGTCATAAACATTCTTGTGTAGCTTTTATGTGAACATAGATTTTTCAACTCATTTGGATAAATAGCAATGAATGTAAATTCTAAATAATATGGTAAGAATATGTTTAGCTTTGTAAGAAATTGCCAAATGCCCACACAAAGTGAGTGTACCATTTTGCATTCCCATCAACAATGAATAAGAGTTCTTGTTGCTCCAAATCGTAGCCAGTATTTGGTGTTGTCAGTGTTTTGAACTATAGACCTGCTAATAGCTGTGTAATGATATATCATTGTTGTTTTAATTTACAATCCCCTAATGACATATGATGCTGAATATTTTTTTATGTATGTACTTGCCATCTGTATATCTTCCTTGAGGAAGTATTTGTTCAGATTTTTTGCTCATTTACTAATTTGGTTGTTCATTTTCTTAGTGCTGAGTTGACTTTTTTGTGTAAATTTGGGATACCAGGCCTTTATCAGGTATGCATTTTGCAAATATTTTCTCGCTATTTGTAACTAGTGCCTACATCATCTTAACAATATATTGCAAACATAAAAAGGTTTTAATTTTTGTGAAATCTATTATCAATTTTTTTCATAGATTGTGCTTTTGGCATTAAATCCACAAAAGTCATCAACAAACCCAAAGTCATCGAGATTGTCTTCTATATTATCTACATGAGTTTTATAGTTTATGCTTTACATTTAGGTCTATGATCCATTTTGAGTAAATTTTTATAAAATGTGTAAAATCTATGTCTAGATTCCTTTTTAATGTGGAATTCTAGACGTTTCAGCACATTTGTTGAAAAGATTGTCTTTTCTCCATCCAATTTTGCTCTAGTGTTAATAATCACTTGAATACACTTGAGTGAATCTAATTCTAAGCTCTCTATTCTATTTATCTATTTATCTGTTCTTTAGTCAATACTATATCCTCCAGGTTACTGTACTGTCTTCAAGTCACATAATGTCATTCTTCTGACTTTGTTCTTGTCCTTCAATATTGTGTTGGTGATTATGGATCTTTTTCCTTGCTCTATGAGCTTTAGAAGTAATTGGCTGAAACACATGAAATAACTACTGGGATTTTGATTAGGATTTTGTCAAATCTATAAGGTGAGAAAGAACTGACATCATTAACATATTGATACTTCTATTCATGTGCATTGAACATCTCTCCACTTATTTAGTGTTGAAAAATTATTAGAATTTTATAGTTTTTCTCATGTAGAACATGTAATATTTTCTTATATTTATACTTAATTATTTTATATTTTCTCTGCTAATTTAAATGATATTTTGTTTTTAATTCCAAATCCCAATCATTTACTGCTAGTATTTAAGATAAATGATTAACTTTTGTAAATTATCCTTGTATCCTGCTGATTTGCTAAAATTACTTATCAGTATCAAAAGTTTTTTGTTGTAAATTCTCTGAGATTTGCAACATGGAAATTACATCATCTATAAACAAAGACAATTTTATTGCTTTCTGTTAATCTGTATTCCATTTCTTACATTCTCTTGTCTTACTGTGTTAGCTAGGATGTCCAGTGTGATGATGAATAGGAGTGGTGAGAGGGGACATCTTTACCTTGTTCCTAATCTTAGTAGGAAGGCATCTAGTCTGTCACTATTACATAGGCTGTTGGTTGTAGGTGTGTTGTAGATATTCTTCATGAAGTTTATAAATTTCCACTCTACTCCTAGTTTATAGAGCATTTTTTAAAATCATAAATGGGAGCTGGAATTTGTCAAATGGTTGTTCTGCATCTATTGGTATGCATATAATTTTCCTTCTTTAGCCTGTTGATATGAACGAATTACACAATTTGATTTTTGAATAGTGAACTTCCTTTGAATACCTGGAATAAATCTCACTTAGTCATGGTATATAATTTTTATAAACTGTTGGATTCAACTTGTCAGTATTTCATTGAGAACGTTTGCATCTATATTCATGAGCAACAACGTTTAGCAGATTTTCTTTCTCATAATGTCTTCTTCGGGTTTGAGTATTAAGACAATGTTGACCACATGAAATGAGTTAGGAAGTACTTGCCCTGCTTCTAGTTTTTTGAAAGAGATTGTAGAGAATCGGTATAATTTCTTTCTAAATGTTTGTTACAGTTCAACAATAAACTCAATCTAGGCCTGTTGCTTTGAAAGATTTTAGAAGGCTATTAATTTGTAATTCATGTTTTAATAGATTTAAGACTATTCAGATTATTTCTTTTTATGTGTACGTTTTGGTAAATTGTCTTTTTTTCCAAAAGAACATAGAATTGTTCACAGTATGCCTTTACTTCTCTTTTAATAGTCATGGAATTAAAAGTGATGACTTAATTATTCCTGATACTAGTCGTTTGCATCATTTTTCTTGGTTAGTCTGGTTTATCAATATTTTTTTAAATACTTCTTTAAACCTGGCTTTTGATCATGTTTATTTTCATTATTGATTTTCTGTTTTTGTTGCTTTCTGCTCTAACTTGTATTACTTATTTCCTTATGCTTGCTCTAAACCACTTTTTCTAGTTTCCTAAGGTGAAAACTTAGGATACTGGTATTAGATTTTTCTTATTTTCTAATACATTCATTCTATAATACAAATTTCCCTCTAAGCACCAATTGTGCTGCATGACACACATTTTGAGAGTTATATATTTGTTTTCAAATATTTTAAAATTTAATCTTGAAAATGTTTTGTTTCATGTATAATTTAGAAGTGTTTAATCTTCAAGTATTTTCTTGTGTTCCAGCTACTTTTCTGCCTATAATTTCCAATGTAATTCCACTGAGGTCTGAAAGATAGTTTCAGTACTTTTAAATGTGTTGATATGTTTTATGTCCTCAAACATGTCCTATTTGGTAAACACTCTGTGTGAGCTTCAGAAGAATATATAATATGTAATGGTTTTGGAAAAAGTATCTTATAAATGTTAATTAGGTCCAGTTGCTATTTTGTTCTACTATAGCCTCACTTTTTTGTGCTTGCTAGATCTGTCAGTTACATTGGGATGTTAAAGTTTCCAACTATAATAGTAGATTTGTCCAATTTTCTTTGAAGTTCTACAGTTTATCTTTACATATTGTGATATTTTGATGTTAGGTGCATGCACAGTAAGGATTGCTATATTTTATTGAAGAATTTTATGCTTAATCATTATATAATGCCCCAATTTTTTTCTGATAATTTTTCTTGCTCTGAAATCTGCTCTCACTGAAATTAATGTAGCAAATCTAGATTTCTTTTTATTTGTGTTAGCGTGGTATATCTTTCTCAACCACTTTACTGTCTGTCTTTTATTTAAGTACATTTCTTGTAGACAACATATAATTGATTCTTGTTTCTTGACTCACTTTGGTAGCCTCTCATTTAATTGGTATTTTTAGATGATTGACATTTAAAGTTATTAGTATAGTTAGATTAATAATACTATATTTGTTAGTGTTTTCCATTCATTGCCTTCGTGGGTTTTTTTCCTTAGTTTGCTTGTGTGATTTACACTTTTTTTCTGCTTTCTCTAGTTTTAATTAAGCATTTCCTATAGTTCTATCTCCTTTGTTATCATAGCTATTACATTTCTTTTTTAATGATTTTTAATGATTGTTCTAGCATTTGTGGTACTGTAGTATACATTTACAACTTATTTAAACCCATTTTCAAATAACACTGTACTACTTCATGAGTAATGAAAGCACCTTATAATATAGCATCTCTAATTTTTTTCTCTTATGTCCTTACTGCCATTTTACCTCACATATTCATAGCCAAAATCACTGAGTATATGATGTTATTATTTTGACAAAAATCTGTAATCTGTTAGATCAATTAAAAACAAAAAAAACAGTCTATTATACCTTCACTTATTCCTTCTCTGATTTTTTTTTTTTTCTTAACATGGATCTGAGATTCTGAACTGTATAATTTTTTTTTCCTCTGAAGAACTCTAACATTTCTTGCAAGGCAGGTCTATTGGCAACAAATCCCCATAGTTGTTTGTTTTGTGAGGTTTTTGTTTGTTTCTTTTTCACTTTTGAAGAATAATTTCACTGGATATAGAATTCTATGTTTGTAGTTTTTCTTTTCCTTTGAGCACTGTAAATATTTCATTCTACCCTCTTCTTGCTTGTATGCTTTCTGAAAAATTCGATGGAGCATTTATCTTTGTTTCTATAGGTAAGCTGTTTATTCTGACTTCTTTAAAACTTTTATTTTTGATTTCCTTCAGTTTGAATATGATTTTTAATGATTGTTCTAGCATTTGTAGTACTGTAGTATACATTTACAACTTATTTAAACCCATTTTCAAACAACACTGTACTACTTCATGAGTAATGAAAGCACCTTATAATAATATAATCCTACTTGGTGTTCTGTTATTCATTTCAGAAAATTCTCTGCCCTATAACTTCAAATATTTCCTCTATTTCTTTATCTCTTTCTTCTACTTCTGGTATTCCAATTATACATATAACTTTTGCAGTTGTCCCACAGTTTTGGAATATTATGTTTCATCCTTTTCATCGAAGAGAAAAAAGTTCTCTTTGCATTTCATTTATAAAAGTTTCTATTGACATTTGCTCAAGCTCACTTATTCTTTTCTTAGTCATATCCAGTCTATTGATGATTCCTTCAAATTTCTGGTATGGTATCTTTTATTTCTAGCATTTCCTTTTGATTATTTCTTGGGGTTTTATCTTAGTATCCATATGTTCTTGCATATTGTTAGATTGTCTACTTTTTCCACTATTGCCCCTCATCTATTAATCATAATTGTTTTAAATTCCCATTCTGACAGTTCCTACATGACTGCCATATCTGAATCTGGTTCTAATGCTTAGTTTTTCCCTTCAAACATTGTTCTTTAAAATACATATACCTTCTAATTATTCATTGAAATCTGGCCATAAAGTAGCAAGTAAAAGAAACTTAGGTATATATGTTTTTAGTCTGAGCGTGTACGTTTATTCACTTAGGAGTTAGCTTGTATTTCCTGTTTGTTACAGATGTGGTGTCAGAGGCTAATTTTCTCTGACGCTCTTATTTTTGTCTTTTGTTGTTGTTTTTTTCTATAGACACTTAAATGATGTTTGACATTTTCAATTCCTTCATTTGTATTACCTATTATTTCAAATAATAATAGGATATAATTTCAAATAAATTTTGAAGGCACTCCATTGTGGTGATGGTAGGGTGTTGGAGGAGAATAATATGCTCTGTAAAATTATGATTAGGACTCTTTTTAGTGAGCCTGTGTTCTTGGGCTGTGACCTTCACAAGTGCTTCTCACTTACTTTCTTTTATTTTTCTACTAAGGTGAGACAGAAAGACCCTACCTAGTTGGAGCTGGGAATTTCCTTTTTACCATGTAGAAGACAAGAGTGGGCTAGAGTTGTATATTTCCCTTCATACAGTTTGCTTAGGCTCTGGTAAAACACCAGTTAGGCTCTGGTAAAATAGTTTCCCTTGTAGGCAGGTTTCATTAAGGAGAACATAACATTCTAAACATATTTTAAATAGCCACTTTTTCCTTTCCTCTGCTGGAAATACAAGGTGTTTGCTTTTTGTTTTTCTGATTTTCACTGTGAGAACATGGTAAAACTCCTAGAAGGAAACTTTAGCAAAGTGTGGAGGCCTTCCTATGACTAAGTCTCCTTGGAGTTTTAACCCTTAAGCTCATCTATCTTTATCCTCAAGCAATTCAATTACAAGTTTAAGTTTTCTTAACTATGTGCTCATTCCAACAGCAGTTTCTGTTCCTCAACTTTTACCCCAATAAGCTATGGTTCCCTGTAACTTCCTGTCTGTCTCTCCAATTAGATGGACAATAGTTTACTCTGTGATTTCATTTTTATAAAAGAATCCTAAAGGAATTGCTGATTTTCAGTTTGTTTAATCTTTTAATGTTGTTGCAAAGATGGAAGTGAGGCCTTTTAAGGTCATTATATCCTTGACTAGAAATTAGAATGCTACTAAACTATTTTTTTTAATCATTAAAAATTTTTATTTTTTTCTCAACTTTTAAATTCAACCGGCAGGATGTGCAGGTTGGCTACAGAGGTAAACATGCTCTATGGTGGTTTACTGCACAGATCATCCCATAACCCAGGTATTAAGCCCAGCATCCCTTAGCTATTCTTCCTGATGCTCCCCAGCCTCCCAATGCCCCACAGGTGCCCAATGTGTGTTGTTTCCCCTCCATGTGACTGTGTGTTCTCATTAGTCAGCTCCCACTTATAAGTGATAACCTGACATGTTTGGTTTTCTGTTTCTGCATTAGGTTGCTGACAATAATGGCTTCTATTTCCATCCATGTCCCTGCAAAGACATGCCCTTGTTCCTTTTTGTGACAGCATTGTATTCCATAGTGCATACGTACCACTTTTTCTCGATCCAGTCTCTCACTGATGGTCATTTAGGTTGATTCAATAACTTTGCATTGTAAATAGTGCTATAATGAACACACGCATGCATGTATCTTAACAGAATGATTGATATTCCTTTGGGTGTATACTTTGCAGAGGGTTTTCTGAGTCAAATGATATTTCTGCCTCTAGGTCTTTGAGAAATGGCTACACTGTCTTCTCCAATGGTTGAACTAATTTACACTCCCACCAACAGTATGAAAGTGTTACTTTTTCTCCACAACCTTGCCAGCATCTTGTTTTTTGACTTTTTAATAGTAGCCATTCTGATTGACATGAGATGGTATCTCACTGTGGTTTTGATTTAGATTTCTCTAATGATTCGAGAGGTTGAGCTCTTTTTCATATGATTGTTGGTCACATGTATGTCTTCTTTTGAGAAGTGTTTGTTCATATCCTTCGCCACTTTGTAATGGTGTTGTTTGCTTTTTTCCTCATAAATTTAAGTTTCTTGTAGATTCTGGATATTAGAACTTTGTCATGGATCGACTGCACTCTATAGGGTGTCTGTTCACTTTGATGATTATATCTTTTGCTGTGCAGAAGCCCCTTAGTTTAATTAAATCCCATTTGTCAATTTTTGCTTTTGTTGCGATTGCTTTTAGTGTTTTTGTCATGAAATCTTTGCCTATGCCTGTATCCTAAAGGTATTGCCTACATTTTCTTCTAGGGTTTTTATAGTTTTGGGTTTTATATTTAAGTGTTTAATCCATCTTGAGTTAAATTTTGTGTATGGTTTAAGGAAGGGGTCTGATTTCAATTTTCTACATATGGCTAGGCAGTTCTCTTAGCAACATTTATTAAATAGGGAATCCTTTCCCCATTGTTTGTTTTTGTCCAGTTTGGCAAAGATCAAATGGTTGAAGGTGTGTGGTCTTATTTCTGAGTTCTCTATTCTGTTTCATTGGTCTATGTGTCAGTTTTTGTACCAGGACCATGCTGGTCTATGTGTCGGTTTTTGTACCAGGACCATAGCCTTGTAATACAGTTTGAAATTGGGTAGTGTACTGCCTCCAGCTTTGTTCCTTTTGCTTTTACAAAACCTTTTAGTTTTAGATAATGGAAGAACACATGCAGTTATAATAAATAATGCAGAGACAGCTTATCTACTCTTTGTCTATTTTCCTTCAATAATGGTATCTTGCAAAACTGTAGGATAACATCACCACCAGTATATTGACTTTGATACAATCCACTGATCTTGTTCCAATTTCTTCAGTTTTACTTGTATCAATTTGTATATGTGTGTATGTTTTCATAGTTCTATGCAATTTTATCACATACATAGGTTAATATATCCACCACTTGGTTAAGATCACAGTACTTTCAACATCAGGAGAATTCTTCCTATTGCATTCATGACCACAACCATTTTCTTCTCACCCTTTCCCATTCTTAACTCTGCAAATGATTCATTGGTCTCCATTTCTATAGGCACTACATTTTTTTGTTACACTGAACTTGTATTTTGTACCCAAGGCAAACAATATTAGAATATTGGGAAGCAAATTATCCTTCCATGCCCTCATTTTATAAACAGCAAAATTAAATTTCAGTATACATATATGTTTTGTGTATTATGTGAAAAGAAGGGACACAGACTTCAAATTGAATGCCAGTCTAACAACTCAAATATGAGTTAATTCTGAGATAAAAGTCAGCCATGCCAGGTGCAGTGGCTCACGCCTGTAATCCCAACATTTTGGGAGGCCAAGACAAGCAGATAACTTGAGAACAGGAGTTTGAGACCTGGCCAACATGCTGAAAACCCAACTGTACTAAAAATACAAACATTAGCCAGGCATGATGGCCATGCCTATAATCCCAGCTACTTGGGAGGCTAAGACAGGAGAATCACTTGAACCCAGGAGGTGGAGGTTGCAGTGAGTGGAGATTGGGCCACTGCACTACAGCCTGGGTGACAGAGTGAGACCGTCAGAGGGAGGGAGGGGAAAAGAAAAGAAAGAGAGAGGAAGGGGGAGGAGGGGAGGCAGAAAGGAAATCAGCTGGTGACATTTATTGTCATGAAATTCTTTCTCATCCCTAAATATAGAATTCTAATAGTAAGAGAAGATAGAAGCTAATATCAAAATGGCCTCTCCCTATGTGTTAACAACAGAATGCCCCTCTTTTTTTCTTTTTAAGCAAAAACAAAGAAAGTAGTTTTCGCTTTTATGAGTTTAGTGTAGAATGAAAACAAGAAGATCACAATTAACAGTTTCTTAAAGTTTCTCACACACACACATAAAAATTGTTTTATATAATCACATACATCTAGAATGCCCCTCTCATATGTCTGCCCAACACAGCAGACCACATTCTCTCTTCAAATAGGTACCAAGCTGAGTGTATTTTTGAATGAGTGGCTCTGAAGCTAACAGATTCAGAGGATACCAGGTTAGAAATGGAATATGGTGGAGGCTACAAGACACTGGTGTTTACTGGAATTTCGATTGGTTCGTGTCCTTAAAATGTAATATTACTATGTGATATTGATATTTATTTCATTTTTATATTACTTTTTAAATTCAGGTGTAAAAGCCATAAAATCCTTTTTTTAATAATTTCAAATACTTATTCCCCTGATTTTCTTTATATTTTGTATATTTATGTTTTCTTATATATTATTAAAAGTTGTTTTAGGCCAGGCATGGTGTCTCATGCCTGTAAACCCAGCACTTTGGGTGGCCAAGGAGCGCAGATCATAAGGTCAGGAGTTTAAACCAGCCTGGCCAACATAGTGAACCCTCATCTCTGTAAGGCCAGTTGCCTCTGTGGGAGCTTGGACACGCCCACCTCTGTACTCCGCACCAGAATCTGCACTCAGCACCTAGCCAGCGTTGGAAAACCCAGCCAAAATTTAAAAGAAGCCCCACCAAAACCTGCCAAATAGCATTTTGCCCCATCCAGCCCACTCACCGGAAATCCCACCTACCTACCAATAGCAGCTTGCCCCATCCCCATCCTGTTTCTCCACAGCCAATCAAAACACCTTCTCTCCCTATAAAACCCCAAGCCTGAGAGAAGTCAGACACGACTTCCCTGGCCCCTTTCCCCGGGACCATGGAACCTTGTCTGGGAGTTAAATGAATTGGCATTTAATTTTCTTGTGCTGGCCTCAGTTTCCTCATTTTAAACTTGGCAATAAACCTTACAGAAAATAAACCTTACAAGTGGTGCCAAAACCCTGGAGGAGTTATAAGACCCCTACCAGGGGAGACTGACTCCACTCGAAGCTGGACCAGGGAACAGCTCCAGCGCAAGGTAAGACTTCTGTTGCCCACAGTCTCTCCCACTGCCTGCCTCGTGGACTCCCTGCTCATAATCGTGGCTGCATCAGGGACTCCTTCCCATCTCACTGTGGGCCAGGCCCTGGTCTAGGCTTGAGGACCTGAGCATAGAGGAGATGTCCCTACACTCTTGTCTTCTCCCTGTGAGGGGTTTCTCAGGGTCAGGATTCTGAGGGAGACGCCCCCACCTTCCTGGACCCACTCGTATTCTCGTGGACTCCCTGCTCGTAATAGCGGCTGCGTCAGGGACTCCTTCTCATTTTTCGCTGTGTGCCCAGGCCTCATCTCAAGGACCTGAGCATAAAGGATACGTCCTACACTCTTGTCATCTCCCCATGTGGGGTTTTCTGGGGGTCAGAAATTTGAGGGAGACATCCCCATCTTCCCAAACCCTCTCTGGTGTTCAGTAGTGCAGTCCAGGATGCCTTCTGACCATCTCCACAGCAGCGGCCGAGGTTTAGGTATTCAGAAGCCCCGTTTGCAGACCTGGGCCCTGCCTAACAGCAGAACCAAATCCGCGGCTTACGGTACTAAAACATCTATCTCAAATCACCCCTTTGGCATATAAACCCCAGTTAATTAAGTAACTGTACTTTCGGTTTCTCTTCCTAACCCCGAGCGAGTGAGTTTATGTGTAGCCCCACAGCCTAATGGCTACGGGGCTTGTGTGGGCCTCAACCTGCAGTTCCACAGGGATGTCCTAAGGCATAACGGTGATTCACCTCAGGACTGAAAATTCTGAGGTGACCAGGCCCGGGGATTATATGAGTACACCTTAGCCAAGATACCCTGAAACATCCCTTTGGGAACATGGCCGGGAAGGCATCAGACTGGTCTCCCATCTGGGGGGCACCCACCCTTTGTCCATCAATCCTATATGTGGTTCTGTCTCTTTATTTTCTTTCTCGTTATAATCGTTGCAGCCTTTAATTTCTCTCAGCCACCCTGCCCCCACCGGGAAGGGAGTACTTTTGCCCGTGTTGGGTATAATACCGTTCCACATTCCCTTCTTACTCCTAACTACCCCACAAGGCAGTGAACTGTGGGCAATCAGGAGTCCCGCCCAGACCCTAAATAGCCATTAGGATGCCTAGTCCAAAATCCACCCAAACTGGGTCTTTCCATGAAAAAGAAAAGGCTGCTTTTCCTCTCTACTGTGGCCTGGCCGCAGTACCCTCTGGACAACCAGTCTAAGTGGCCTCCAGAGGGCATACTCGACTTCATTGTCCTGACAGATTTAGATAACTTTTGCCAAAATAACCGTAAATGGTCAGCAGTCCCCTATGTACAGGCTTTCTGGAATCTTCGCTCCTGCCCTGCCCTTTGCTCCTCCTGCACCACCACCCAGGTCCTGTTAGCCAAAACCCCACCTTTGCCCTCAGCTCCTCACTCTCTGAAAACCCAGAAGACCTGTCCTGCCCTGCCCACTTTACCAACCCCCTTCTTATGTGAGGCCTCAACTCCCTCCTCCCTCTTCTCCTTTTCCTCCCCAAAGCCTTAATAAAACTTCCCCTGTCAGTGCTCGTACCCACTCTCATGACCCCCGACTCCTCTAGCCTCCATGAAATAGCCGGAGCAGAAGGTATTGTCCCAGTACACATTCTCTTCTCTCTCTCTGATGTCAGCCATTGAAAAACGCCTAGGGTCATTCTCTACCAATCCTACTGCTTATACCAAAGAATTCCGTTACCTCACCCAGGCGTATGACCTAACCTGGCATGACACCTATGTGATCCTGTCCTCCACTCTTACTCCAGATGAGCGTGACCGCATTCTTACAGTGGCCCAAGCACACACTGATCAGGTCCATCTCACAACCAACCAAATGCCACTAGGTGCAGCAGCGGTCCCCAAGGCTGACCCTAATTGGGACTATCAAACCGGTCAAGATGGCCACCACCATTGAGACCAAATGCTACAGTGCCTCCTAGCTGGCATGCAAAGTGCAGCTCAAAAGGTAGTTAATTATGACAAGTTAAGGGAAATAACTCAGGGTCCTGATGAAAACCCAGCTGCCTTCCTAGACCGATTAACCAATGTTATGATGCTCCATACCCCGCTGGTTCCAGCCTTCTTAGCAGGGGCTACAGTCCTAGCCACCCACTTCATCTCCCATTCGGCAGATAATATAAGGAGGAAACTTAAGCTGAGGAAGGCCCCCAAACTCCCATATGGGACCTGGTGCACATGGCATTTAAAGTTTTCAATGGCCGAGAGGAAGAGGCTGAGGCCACCCACCAGGCCCATTTACAGCAAAAAGTAAGCCTCCAAACCCAAGCTCTTGTAGCAGCCCTGAGGTCTGCAGCCCACTGAACATCCAGTGAAGGGGGTACATCCAAACCCTCCCAAAATTCTTCAAAGGCCCCGCCTGGGCCCTGTTTCAAATGTGGCCAGGAGGGACACTAGGCACGGCAGTGCCCCTGTCCTTGTCCACCCCCTGGACCCTGCCCAAGCTGCAAATAGACTGGACACTGAAAGGTTGACTGCCCATCCCGGGGCTGCAGACTCACCCCCCACACCTCTATGTGGAGGGAAGGCTGGTCAGCAGGAAGCAGTCCCTTCACTAGAACTTCTCGGCCTTCTGGACGACTGACACGGCCCAGACTTGAGGACCCCCATCACCCTCGCCAAGCCCAGGGTAACGCTGCAAGTAGCAGACAAGTCCATTTCCTTTTTAATGGACACAGGGCTACCTATTCTGTACTGCCTTCCTACTCAGGGCCTAGCATACCTTCCCAGTTTCAGTCATGGGAATTGATGGGAAGCCTTCCTGTCCTAATCAAACCCATCCCCTAGCCTGTGTCCTCGATAGACACCCTTTTTTCCCACTCTTTTTAAATCATACCCTCATGCCCAGTCCCTTTTAGGACAGGACATTCTCCAGACTGTAGGAGCCACTCTCCAACTCACCAGGTCCCCAGGCTCAAGCCCTTCATCCACCCACCTCCTACTGTCACTCCTAACCAACACCACACCCTGTCTTAACTCCTCACCTCAACCCCCTATTCCTCCTGATGTGGTTAATCCCCTGGTATGGAATGCTTCCAAGCCTGTAGTGGCCAAACATCACACGCCAGTTAAAATTCTTCTCAAAAATCCTACCCACTTTCCTTCATGTCCCCAGTTTCCTATCTCCAAAACCCACTGCCAGGGCCTAAAGCCTATCATTATCCGACTCTTAGCCCAAGGACTCCTTATCCCAACCAATTCCCCTTGCAACACTCCTATCTTGCTGGTTCAGAAGTCGTCTGGTGACTACCGCCTAGTTCAAGAACTACGCCTTATCAATGAGGCGGTAGTACCCCTCCACCCTGTGGTCCCCAACCCATACACCCTATTATCCCACATTCCCTCTGCTACCTCCCATTTTATAGTCCTTGACCTTAGAGATGCCTTCTTTACTATTCCCCTTCACCCTGAGTCCTACTTTCTCTTTGCCTTCACCTGGACCAATCCTGACACCAACCTGTCACAACAGCTTACCTGGATGGTTCTGTCCCAGGGATTCAGAGACAGCCCCCACATTTTTGAACAAGCCTTAGCAACTGATCTTAGCTCCTGTCCCCTGCATCCCAGCCTCCTTCTCCAGTATGTAGATGACCTATTACTTTTTAGCCCCTCCCTCTCCCTGTCTCAATAGCATACTGCCACTCTCCATAACTTTCTTGGATCCCAGGGGTACCAGGTATCTCCCTCTAAAGCACAGTTGTCAGTCACCTCAGTAATCTACTTAGGCATTCGCCTCACCCCCAAAACTAAAAACCTAACAACCGACCACCAGCAGGCACTTCTTTCACTGCAGCCCCTGGAGACTGCAGACCAGATTCTCTCCAACTTAGGATTTATAGGATTCTTCCATCACTGGGAACCTAACTTCACCACTCTACCTAAACCTCTGTATGTGGCGGCTAAGGATATACCCATGGGACCCTTCTCTTATCCTGGAGTTGTAAAACAAGCTTTCAAAACCCTACAAACTGCTCTGTCCATGGCACCTCCACTTCAACAGCCAGACCTTAACCATCCCTTCCACTTGTTTACTGATGAAAAACAAAGTATTGCCGTTGGAGTCCTAACCCCAACCCCTAGGTCCCGTATATCATCCTGTAGCATACTGATCAAAACAACTTGATCCCACAGTCAGGGGATGGCAGCCTTGCCTACAGGCCCTGGGAGCAGCAAGAGAACTTACCAAAGAATCCTGAAAACTTAACCTGGGCCAGCCCATTTCAGTGTTTTCTCCTCATCGACTAACCAACCTTCTCTCTAACAAATCTCTCACTCACCTGGGACCCTCTCACCTGCAAGAGTTTCATCTACTCTTTATTGAAAATCCTTCAGTCAGCCTTCATCCCACTTTGCCACTCAACCCGGCTACTTTGCTTCCCCTTCCATCCCATTTCCCCTCCCCAGCCCATTCCTGCCCTGAACTAATAGATGCATTTGCTAAACCTCATGAGGGCCTGTCTGACCTTCCCCTATCTAACCCAGAACTTATCTTTTATGTAGATGGGAGTTCAATAGTGACGGCCGAGGGGCAGCAAAAAGCAGCCTATGCAGTAGTTACAGATTCAGCCACCCTTGAGGCATGCCGCCTCCCTGATGGAACCACATCACAAAAGGGCAGAGCTCATTGCCTTAACCCAAGCTCTCACACTAGCATAGGGAACACAAGCAAATATCTCTACTGACTCAAAGTATGCTTTTCTTATTATGCATTGCCACTCTGCCCTCTGGAAAGAGCAGGGATTCCTTACTATGAAAGGGTCCCCCATAATCAATGCTACCCAAATCTCTAATCTCCAACAGGCCCTGTCACTGCCCAAAGAAGTTGCTGTCATTCACTGCTGAGGGCACCAAGCCCAGCAGGATGCTGTTTTCCAGGGCAATGCAAGGGCAGATGTGGCAGCAAATACCAATACCTTAACTAATACCAGGCCGGCCCCCACTCTAGGCCTTTTCCTCACCACAGCCATGCCGCTGATTTACTCGCCATCAGAGAAACAGGCCCTCATATTAAAAGGGGGGACTGAGTCTGATCAGGGTGGGATCTTCCTAAACAACAAAATCACCCTTCCCTGGGAACAGGCCCCCAAAATTATTACTGAAGTCCACCAATCCTTACATATAGGGCCCAAAGCATTACACTGCTTTGCGCAGCCCCTCTTTTTCTCACCGGGCTTACAACAGGCAATTGAGCAAGTACACAAGGCATGCATTACTTGCTCTAAGGTCTTGTCTCAGGGAGGCTAAAGGCCACAGTTTCCTACCCACCAAATACGTGGCCACCTGCCAGCCCAAGACTGGCAGATTGGTTTTACCCATATGCCCACTCACAAAAGACTCCGCTACCTCTTAACCTTTGTGGATACCTTTTCTGGATGGATTGAAGCCTTTCCGACCTCCAGGGAAACTGCAGATACGGTGTCCTCCCTCTTAATTCAAGAAATTATCCCTCGTTTTGGCTTACCTGCAAACATCCAGTCAGACAACTGTCCAGCCTTTATAGCTCAGGTGGTCCAACTGGTCACCAAGTCTCTCAACATCTCCTGGAAACTACACATCTCCTACCACCCTCAGTCATCAGGTAAAGTTGAACGGGCTCATGGCATCATCAAAGACCATTTGGCCACACTTAGCATCGAGGTAAAACTCTCCTGGCTCACACTCCTGCCTCTTGCTCTAGCCCAGGTCCGGGCCACCCCATGGGGGCCTATGGGCCTCAGCCCCTTTGAATTGCTGTACAGCCAGCCCTTCCTGGTCTCCCATAATCTCCCAGTACAGCCACCTTCCCTAGCCTCCAACCTCCCCTATCTCTCTCTCCTCTGCCATTTACTCAGGGAGCACGCAGACCGCACCCTCTTAGTTGTTCCAGGACCAGAGGACTTCCACCCAGCGACACCTCTGCAACCAGGTGACAGCTTTCTTCTCTGAGAACTCAAAGCAGGATCCTTGCAACCCAGGTGGTCAGGACCCCACATTGTTATCCTAATCACCCCCACAGCAGCCAAACTCCTAGGCCACACTCCATGGTACCATGTGTTCCTCAAACTGGCCCCCCTAAATAAATCAGTGGAAATCTGAACTCTTGGGCCCCACTTGCCTCTGCCTCACCCATAACCCCTACCCATCAACTCCTAACCCTTCAAATTCTCCTCCTAACAATTCTTCTGGTATCCCCTCTTAAAGCCAACTCCTACTATGTCTGGTGGTTCTACCTTCAGGAGTCCTGGACGGAAGTCCCCACCACTAAAACCCAATACCTTGCGCAAGCAGATTGACAGCCTGCAGGCTGCCAATCAGCCATAAAATTTGAATTCCTAAAATCCATAGGCCAATACTATCAAAAACTCCTGGAATAACTTTGGCCTCTGCTTTCTATATGACCAACCCAAAGACTCCTGTTATTTGTGGAACGATACCTATGGTGGATGCCCGTACGCTTCTTGTGTTATACACACAACCTTCAGAACAGACAGCCACCCCAGCAGTACGTGGCTAATATTTCAGTCCTATACCCACATTGTGCCGGTGGAAATAGACCGACTTAACTCTTTAAGCAACACCATCCTGCAGAATGAGGCCACCTTAACTAACCAACTCAAGCCCTCGAGCAACACTCCCCAACCTTTCTCTTGGTTAACGCTAGTACGGCAAGGTGTTAACATGTTGAGCTTAACCGCAGCCAAAAACTTCACTAATTGCTTTTTATGTGCCTCCCTTAACAAACCCCCCTTCGCCGCAGTTCCCCTCTGGACCGGGTTCAACCTGTCACAATTACCCACGGGGCCTGACACCACCTTAATAGGTATCCCGTCGTTCAAAGTACATTCTCAAAATCTCGCTCTCTGCTATGGGACAGTCAGCAGCCCCAGCCTCAGGTGCAACACCACAGTAGAAGTAAAATCCTCCCTTTACGCACCTCCAGGAGGATACTTTTGGTGTAATGGAACCCTAACCAAAGTTATTGATGCCTCCTTCACATTCCCCTGTGTGCCCGTCACACTAGTCCTGCAATTAGAAGTGTATGGATAAGCTGAGTTCCTATCCCTCATTGCACCATCCCCTAATCACCGGAGCAAATGAGCAGTCTTCCTCCCAATAGTAGTTGGCCTCTCTTTAGCATCCTCTCTAGCAGCAGCTGAAATAGGGAGCGGCACCATGGGCTACAGCGTCACTTCAGCCGCTCAACTGGAAGACAAACTCCATGTAGCTATTGAAGCGTCAGACACCTCTTTAGCCTCCCTCCAGTGACAAATCACATCGCTGGCTCAGATAACTCTCCAGAACCGACAGTCCCTAGACCTACTAATGGCAGAAAAAGGAGATACCTGTCTGTTTCTTCAGGAGCAGTGCTGCTATTACATCAATTAAACAGGCCTTGTGAAAGAAAATGTCAACACTCTCTATCACCTCCAAGAGGACCTCCACAAGAAGCAGAGCACACCAGCCTCGTTTCTCAACTAGTGGTAATCCCCTATGCTTACCTGGCTAGCTCCCATTATCACCCCTGTTATCATTATGTGTCTTCTAATGCTAGCCCCCTTTTTTCTCAAGTTTTTACAGGCATGCATGAGGGAAATCTCCAGGGTGGCCATAAACCAGATGCTACTTCACCCCTATGTCCAACTCCCAACCAAGGCACCAACCAACTGACTGCTCCCCCTCGCTCCACCCCTACTCAGCAGGAAGTAGCCAGAAAGAAGTGGCATCCTATATCATCAAAAGGGTCGGAAGGTAAGGCCAGTTGCCTCGCCAGGAGCTCGGACACACCCACCTCTGCACTCCAGACCAGAATCTGCACTTGGCACCAACACCCACGTCTGCACTCCGCACCAGAATCTGCACTCAACACTAAACTCTGCACTCGGCACCTAGCCAGTCATTGGAAAACCCCGCCAAAATTTAAAAGAAGCTCTGCCAAAACCTGCCCAATAGCATGTTGCCCCATCCAGCCCACTCACTGGAAATCCCGCCTACCTACCAATAGCAGCTTGCCCCATCCACGTCCTGTTTCTCCACAGCCAATCAAAATGCCTTCACTCCCTATAAAACCCCACACCTGCGAGAAGTCAGGCGCAACTTCCCCGGGACCATGGAACCTCATCTGGGAGTTCAATAAATTGGCATTTAATTTTCTTGTACTGGCCTCAGTTTCCTCATTTTAAACTCGGCAATAAATCTTACAGTATCTACTAAAAATACAAAAATATTAGCCAGTTATGGTGGTGGGTACCTGTAATCCCAGCTACTCAGGAGGCTAAGGCAGGAGAAGCCATTGAACCCACAAGGCAGAGGATGCAGTGAGCTGAGATCATGCTATTGTACCCCAGCTGGGTGACAGACACTCCACCTTAAAAAAAATAAAAGTTGTTTTAATAGGTTACTTTAATTGGAGATGTTGAGCTAGCTTTCTGCTGCATTTTGCCAAGAAAAACCTTAGTGATCTTATGTATGGATTTAGCGCTGAATTGATATTTGTATTGATTATCCATCTCACTTTTAAATTATGCAAAACTCCAATTAAAATGTAAAAACAAACGTGAAAGCAGAGAAGAATTAGGTCTTTCAAAATGCAATCAGATAAATATACTTTATTTAGAACATTCTTTCCTTCTTTTTGCATCTGTATTTTGAATGCACCTAGTTGTTATATTCCAAGAATAGACGTAGATATTAAAAAGAAAATCTGCTGTTAAAACGTACTCAGTAACTATTCACTAATCCTTTCCTCTGAGAGTTTAATCTGCTAAATGTGATATAATGTATTCTCTCGCATTCATTGACTGAATGCCAGAAGAAGACTCTGTAGACATCATAATTTAAATACCCAAGCGTCCTAGAAGAGGACATGATTTAATCGATATCTGTAACACAAAAGGTTTAGCAAAAAGAAAGACATTTGAACATTGTAAAATCAGTGTGGAGGATTTAAGTTTGTACTATTTTATCAATTCCATAAATATTATATCAATTTATTTATGTATCTTTCTATAATGTGTATGTTCATATAGAGAGAATTCACACACACCCCCTACACATGCATCCTAAAATTAGATAAAATGTAATAATAAGCAGTATCAGGAGTAGCTTCTTATTTTTAGGACATTTTTTTCCTGAGAAAAATGCCACATTTAAAACATAAGAATGTGGAAAACCATTACTGCATGAATATAACTGTCCAACCTCATTCAATGTTAGTATTAGTGGTTTATGTGCATACTTGCTTTGGAAAAAAGATGGAGTAACTGGCAAGAGTATTTTCATTGTCTAGTACTTCTCATCCCAATTTCCTTTTTTTTTAATATAAATTTCTTTTTTGGGCTCAGGTGGAGTCCACATGGGACAACCTATACATACATTTAAAATGAAAAATGAAGAACATGTAAAACATAAGCATGTGATGAATCTCATATCCTTTGCCCTTATGTGGATGATAGAAATAATTACTTCTAGATATATCGCACTAGGCACACTTGGCACACAGGAGTTGGCCAGGTGTTAGATGTGATAGGAAATGCGCTGCCTGATTAAACGGACTAGAGTCCAAGTGCAGAAACATTCTGTCTTAAATGAGATGAGGGACAGAAATTTAAAGATGCCATTTAATTTTTCATCTGTGGCCAACGCATGCCAGTGTTTCAAGATGATTTTGTTAATCACATAGGACTATTCAATGCATGTGGTAATGAAAAGACAGAAACATGTTTTTTCAAACAAGGCAAACACTGATCTACTCCATTTCATTAAAATTATTTTAGTTGTTTTTTGTTAAAAATTTTTAATTTCTTTTTATGACTGCATAAACATACTTTGCTTTGTTTTGTTTCTAGTCAGGTTTTATTTCACTGTGTCTTTTTTATTGTTATAATTCAGTCCAACTTTGGACTCTGGGCACAATAATACCTTGAAAGGTGTCCTGAAGCTCAGTGTTCTTAGCAAAGAAGTTGAAGATCTTTTCCAAAAATATATACATAAGATTATGTAATTTGCATTCTCAATTTTTGATTATTTACTGATTTTTGATTCCTGATACATGTTAACAATCCATTGATAGTAAAAATTGCTAGCATTTGCTGAAAATTTATAACAAGTAAGCACTTTGCCAAGCATTTTTTATGTATTAGCATAATAAATTTTTGAAATTGATATTACAGCATGCATCAGTTTCTTATTTTCTATGTAGTTGTTCTCAAAGTTATTTTAGGGTGTTCATGAGGTGAAAATTATTTTCATGATAATACTGGCATTATTTATCTATTAGAATCTCACTTCTTCATAAATGTTAAGAGCACAAAAACTATTAATAATCTATATTGTTTTAGAGTCTGTATTACCTCTAACTTTTAAAGAACTACTAATGAATTTTAATGCAGTATGAAAGAGGAATATTCTCAAACTTCTAAAAAGGTTCTTAGACTGCATCTGTCTTTTCCAGCTGCATACATATTGAGGTCAGATTCCAGTGATATTCTTTGACCAAAATAATATATCACAGCAGACTGAATATAAAAACAGACATGACAGCTCTGACAGATCTAGAAAATATCTTATACATTTTCTAGATCTTTACAAAATATAAATAGTGTTACTTTTACTTTGTGTTTGTCTTAAAATTAAATTTCAAAAAAAAGTCATTTATTTAGAATTGAATTTATTATTTTTAAATGAATTAACAATTGTATTACTTTATATATGTCGACATTTCTAACATTAATAGATATAAATAAAAGCTGAGCTTTGGCTTTTCTTTTTTTTCTTTTTTTTTTTTTTTTTTTTTTTTTTGAGACTGGGTCTTGCTCTACAACCTGGGCTGAGTGCAGTGCCATGATTGTAGCTCACTGCAGCCTCGACCTCCCAGCCATAAGCAATCCTCTGACCTCAGCCTCCCAAGTAGTTGGGTCTATAGAAATGTGCCACCATGCCTGGCTAACTTGTTTGTATTTTGTGTAGAGATGATGTGGCCTCACCATGTTGCCTAGGCTTGTCTTGAACTCCTGGACTCTAGTGATCCACCTACCTTGGCCTCCCAAAGTGCTGAGACTACAGGAATGAGTTACTGCACCTAGACAAAAAAAAAAAAAAGCTTTCAGTAACTTTTGTCTAAAAGTATTCTGACACCAAAATATTTCAGAACCATTTTTCTAACATATTTCCCTAAAGAAATTTTCTTCTATATCATATGATGTACATACGATTTCTACAAATGATTCAGTAGGTAAATATGTCATTTTGTTATTTTATTCGTATAGCCAAACTCTATTCTTCCAACAGACAAAAATGTGATAATTTGTAATAGTCCAGTGACTTCCAAGTAAGGAGAATTTTCTTCACCATCTTAAGAATTTGAAATTATGTTGAAAAAAATGTTAAAAACTTAATGCTTCCTAGGTTAGGGAACAAAATAATTAGGTTTAAGCATTACCGATATAGTTCAAGCTGTGTTCTATGAGCAGGTTGGTATGAGAGTATAGAGAAGGAAGCAAAATGCCTATATAAGATCTGCTTGGAGCCAAGAGGGACTCCCCATTAGAGAGAAAATGTAAGCTGGAGATGCCTAGCAGTTGCCATTAGCACTGGAGATACCTATAATCCTAATTACAGACGTGCCCCACAATTATCACAGGCTCTGATCTAGCATAGGGACCTGTGTGAAGTTCATGCAGTTGCATTGCTCCAGAGAAGGAACACATGCTAAGTCCTGCCCCGAACACCACACCACTCCCTGGGACCAAAACCGCAGTGAGACAAAACCATGTTGGGAACAGAGCTACTTCTGGACTACATGTGTACAACATGCCTTCGGGCTTAACAGCCCCTATACCTCCAAAACTTTTAGTACCTGCTATTATTCCACTACATCCACACAGAAGACTACATGACAGCCATGACCCCAGCAGCTGAGCCCACAGAGTGTCTTATACTCTAGTAAACAAGAGGTCCAACATAGCAGAAGGCCTTCCCATGACTAAGGGAACAGACACACGTGCTTCCTGAGGTCCTAGAACTTACCACCTGTGACTGTCCATAATCCTAGCTTCCACACAATGCATATCCCTCTTCAGAAATTAAAAACCCATTATGTTGGTGTCCACTATAGCTGGCAGTGCCACCGCCAAAACTGGCTAAACCAGTGTGCCAGGCGTGCACCTCCCCAAATCCCAAAACCCAATCCACCCAGCAGATTACACCCTCAACAAGCTGTGGCACTGCTTCCACAAGTACCAACAGTACAGGCCACTTAGGCACTTAAGACACCTCTGATATTGATGAAAGCTGAAGAAATCACATGGAGAACATACTCCTGTATCCACCCAGAATGAAAATCAAACACACTAACCAAATGATACTAAAGTATACATCAACAAAAAAAAGTATTTTTCTAGAAAAGCCACTCCATAAAACTGGAAGGGGAAGCTGTTTCACCTGATGTGAAGATATCAGGTGAAAAAAATCACACACAATTTTTAAAGGAAATATGATACCTCCAAAAGAAAACAATATTTTTTTCAGTAGCTGATTCCAAAAGAAAGAAAAACTATAAAAAGCCTGAAAGTTAACTTAATTAATGATCCTGAGAAAAGTCAGCAAGATATAAGGGAATACAGATAGATAAGAACATCAGGCAAACAATTCATGATTAGAATGTGAAATTCAAAAAAGAGAGAGATGTCATAAAAATAATTTGTGAACAATCTCGGAGCTCAAGACATCAGTCAAAAAATAAAAAATGCAATTAAAATTTCAACAACAAACAAACTCAAGCAAAAGAAAGAGTTTCTGAACTTAAAGATAGAATTTTAAAAAACAGTTCAGTAAAAGTGAAATTTAAAAAATAATAAGCCTATGGGACTTATTGGTCACCATTAAGCAAACAGATATTTGCATTATGAGATTTTCAGATGAAGAAGAGATAAGAAAAGACATAGAAAAGCTATTTGATCCAATAATAGCTGAAAACATCTTAAGTCGTGGAAGATACATGGACATCCAGATCCAGGAAGTTCAAATGTTATCAAATAGATTCCATTCTGAGGCCCATTATAGTAAAACTGCCAAAAGTCAAAGACAAACTGATAATATTAAAAACACCAATAAGAGAGTATCCGATCACATATAAGAGAACCTCTATTAAATTAACAACAGATTTATCAGAAATTTTCCAGGCCAGGAGAGAAAAGGATCATATATGCAAAGTGCTGAAAGAAAAAAAGATAACTGTTGGCCAAGAATACTAGAGCCAGAAAAGCTACTCTTTAGACAAATAGTTTATATAAGCTATCTTGTAAAAAATTAGTAGCATTTTCATATCAGTAATGAACTACTTGAAAAAAATCAAGAAGAAATTTACTTACAACAGCCACAAAATATAAAACACCTAGGAAGAAAATTTAAGAAGGTGAAACTATCTCTACCATAAAAATTATAAATCTATGATGAAAAAAACTGAATAGGACTCAAACACAAAAAAATAAGTCCATCCATGTTCATGGATTGGAACACTTGATATTGCTAAAATGACCATATTACCCAAAGTAATGCACAGTTAAGGCAATCTATATAAAAATAAATAGAAGTATTCACAGATATAGAAAAAATAATCCTAAAATTTACATGGAACTACAAAAGACCCCAATAGTTAAAGCAATTGTGAGAGAGAAGAATAAAGCTGAAAGTATACTCTGTGACCTAAAAATATACTACAAAAATATGATAACCAAAACTTCATGGTATTGGCAAAAAAAAAAAACAGATATACAGACCACTGGACTGAAGACAGAACCCAGAAAAAAAATCCACATATTTAGAGCAAATATATTTTGAATAAAGGTGTCAAGAACATGCATTGGGCAAAAGACAATCTCTTCAATAAATTTTGCTGAAAAAACTGAAAATTCACATGCAGCATAGTGAATCTAGACTGCTATATCTCATCATATATTAAAAAAACAACTCAAAATGAATTAAATACTTAAACATAACCTGAAACTATGGAAAAAATACTAGAAGAAAACATTTGAGAAACACATGAAGACACTGGTCTTAGAAAAGATTTTGTGTATAAGACTGCAAAAGAACAGGCAGCAAAACCAAAAATAGACAAGTGAGATTATATCAAATGAAAAAGCTTCTGCACAGCAATAGAAACAATCAACAAAGTAAAGTGACAATATTCAGAATAATAGAAAATATTTGCAAATTATGCATTTGACAAAATATTATTATCCAGAATATAGAATAAACTCAGCAGCAATCAACCAAAAATATTATTTAAAATTGGTAAATGATCTGAATATACATTTCTTAAAAGAAGACACATAAATGGCCAAGCAGTGTATTTTTAAAAATCCTCCCTGATAGTCAGGGATATGTAAATTAAAACCCCAATGAGATATAATGTCACTCTAGTTAGAAGGGCTATTGTCAGAAAGACAAAATATAACTAATGCTAATGAACATGTGGACAAAAGGGAACTCATAAACTGTTGGCAAGAGTATAAGTTAGTACTTATGATAACAACCAGTATGCAACTTTCTCTAACATCTACCATATGATAGCATTCTCATAAATACTACCATATGATCCAGCAATGCCATTATGAGATATATATTCAAACAGAACAAAAGCAATATGTCAAGAGATAGCTGCACTCCCATGTTATATGGCACTATTAATAATAATCAATATATGGAATCAACTTAAGTTTCCATCAACAAATGAATGGGTAAAGAAAATGTGGTATACATAAATAATGAAATACTATTTAACCATAAAGAAGAATAAAATCCTGGCATTTGTGGCAACATTAATTAGCCTGGAAGACATTAGGTTAAGTGAAATATTCTAGGCACAGGAAGATAAATACCACATGTTCTCACTGATATATGGAAGCTAAATCAGTAGAACTTAGAGAAGTAAAGCGTAGAATACTGATAACTGGAGGCTGGAAAGGATGATGGATAGAGAGGATAGGGAAAACTTGGTTAACAGATACGAATTACAGCTAGGCAGAGGGAGAAGTTTCTATGCTCTAAAGCACTCTAGGGTGACGATGATAGATAACATTTATTCTATGTTTTCAAAAAGTAGAAGAGATAATTTTGAATGGTACCAACACAAAGAAATGATTAATATAGTGATTGATATGGTAAGTACCCCAATTTGATTAATTACACATTGTATACAGATATCAAAATATCAGACTCTTGTCACATAAATATGCCCCATTATTATGTATCAATTAACACTAATAAAATAGATAAATACATAAATCCTAAGCAATCTTGCGTAAGCCAGACTGGGACACAATATTGGCAAAACAATCAAACTTCTTCAGAGCATAGGAAACTAATAAAAAGATAAGAAATATAATATAAAAAGGGGAAGGATATGAAGAGGCATTTCCCAAAATAAAATATATTAATGGAAAATAAGCACATAAAATCATACTCACATGAAAATTATTGTTCATGAGGGAAATGTGAATAAATACTAGAATAACAAACATATCCACTAGAAAGTCTAAAATTATAAAGACTGACAGCAACAGATGTACATGAGTATCTGGAGTATTTATAACTCTAATACATTGTCACTGGGACGGTAAAATAGTACTTATGCTTTGGAAAAAGTTCAGGAAATTTATTTTAAATCTAAACATACACACTGACTCACAAATTTCACTTTCTAGGATTGAATTTAGAAAAATAAAATCATATGTCCATAAAACAACTTGTCAAAAATGACCACAGGAGGCTTATTTGTAATAATCTGTAAATATTCCAGGTGTACCTCAAGAATAGGATAGATAAGCCCACTGTGTTAATCTATATAATGAGATATGATCCAACAATAAAAAGATATAAAACATTGATACACAGAAGCAGATGGAAAAAATTCAAAAGCATTATATTCAGTGAAAGATGCTTTATTCCAAAGTTTATATCTTATGATTTCATTTCTATGAAATACTAGAACATATAAAACTAATCTATGCTTTAAAATTTTTGAATAGCATTTGCTTCACACATTAGTCTAGAGGGAAAGATTGGGAAAGGGCATGAGGGAGTGATAGAAATGTTATATTTCTTGCTGGTGGCTTGGCTCACACAGGTGTATAAATATGTCAAAGTTCATTAAATAGTAAACATTACATTTATTTGTTTCCTTGTTTGGAAATTTTATCTCAAATGAAAAGCTAGAACTGTTGAACTAGCTAGAAATATTGAACTCTAGTTGATAATTTGAATACTGAATTAAGTAGAAAATGATTTCTATATCTTAGTTTAACATATTCATCAAAACTATAAGACGGACCGACAGAGAGACGTATGGAAGAATGAATTAACAGAACTATCTAACAAATAGTGTAAAAATTAATTGCAGAATTTAGGGGGTGCGTATGCAAATGTTTATTATTAAATTCTTTTACTTTGTGAATGTTTGAAATTTTTAATAGTGCAATTTGAGGAGAATACTACCAAAAGAAAACCAATGAAGCTACCTCTGTATTATTTAACAATAAATGTCCAACATCATAACATATATCAAACACAACAAGAAAAGTTTTACTTTAGTTCTTTGATTTAAGACATTAGTCAAATCTGTAAACATAAGATAGTTAAAAAGAACCATACAAATTCCTTTTACAAGTCTGTGAATAATCTTAATGGAATATCATATCTGTAATTAGTTTTCTTGCACATTTAATGTACATAGCTTTGTTGTTATACAATGGGCATTTCCTCACTAAGTAAAAGTTACCTTGCCTCTCACAGTCAGAAATCAGAGTTAGAAAGATAGAATATTCAGTTTAAAACTGATTTGAGCCCTAGAAGTTATGTTTTTTAATTTAACACTAGAACACAAAGTGATTTGCCTCAGGGGTTTTACTTGAGTGATAGAGTGGGACAAGGACTCATGTTGTCTGACTACTAGCAAACTGCTCATCCTAATACCCTGTTCTATCTTTTATTGAGCAGCCAAATTTAAATTTATATTAAAAAATCATATAAAACTCTATAAATGTTTTAATCATTACCAAATTGGTTACATTTTTGTTCATTAATTGAAACATAATTTCAGGAACAGGATGTTAATTTTGTTTCATTTTTCTATATAATATTGTTCTATAAACATAAGTTATTCTCTAATATAATGACATATTTAATGTGTGCATACACACACATGTATATTTCCTAGAATCATGAGTGTTAAAACAAGTCCTTTAATTTCCAGTGAGATTATTAGTTAATATGATAGCTAAAGAAATATATATATATCTTTCAAAATGTGGAAAACATTCTATAATAGAGTTTTATATTCAAATTACTTATCTGAGAAAGATACTTTTTAAAAATGTTATCAGAGGCAATATAATTACATTTCCACATAAAAGGATACCTTCTTGAAGATGCTCGTAAGATTCTGATAGGTCAGTTTTTTTAAACTTCAGAAGATCTTAATTGCTTTTTATTGTTTGGATGATAAATCAATATGGCAAAAAGGTTAACTACTCTTTTAGCTCTCCATTTTCTCTTGTCAACTTGGCTTACCAAAGGAAACACTGAGAGAAGCAGATTCCTGTGAGTGAGGTCACGGAGTTCAGTTTATTTCTACAAAGGATTATTGCTGGCACATGATAAGATCCTCCATTAGGTATTGAACATGATGTTCTTATTTTATTTTACTATAAAATGTTTTTTGTTGAGGTTTCTTGGAAAATAGAGTAGAATTTCTGGGTTTTTTTTGTCAACTTTATAACTCTTTGAAAAAATATCTCCAGAGAAACAACAATTTAGTATATTCCATGTTCTTGAAGGAAAGTTTTTCTCAGATTCCACTGTGCAATAGAGTCACTGGGGGCAAGTTCAGAAGGGTTTTTTAGCTTAAGCTTAAAAAATTTTTATTTAGTACAAGCCCCACATCAATAATTTTGAGGGCAGGGTTCCAAGTTCTAAATTTGCAAGTTATTGCTTTAAGAATCCCTACTGTGAGAAGCGAAGATGGCGCTGTGAGAACAACCCAGGATTGGAGTTCTCATTGTGTCTGCGGAGAGGTGAGTCTGAGCTGCATTTCCAGACTGATCTTTGTTGCCCACGGAACAGGGAAATTCCCAAGTGAAGAGGAGACATGGGACGCCAGGCAGATATTCTGCCTGGCGAAGCCGGCAGCCGGGGTGGCGGTGGCCGGCCCTACCCAGCTCTCCCCACAGGGCGCGCTTGTCCAGGTGCCCCATTGAACTGGCAACCGGAGACGTGAGAGGGCTGGACTTGAGACTGAGCTAGACTTGGACAGTGGGCCAGCCCAGGGGATTGCAGGAACAGAGCGTTAGGGTTGGCCCAGTGGGCCAAACAAAACCGTGATTTCAAACAAGCCCCATGCAGACGGCTCGAGACGCTCTGAGGGGGAGGGGCAGCCACCATTACCGAGGCAACCCGCCCCAACTGAGATACACGCCCACTGCTGGCGCAGCCTGCCGTTGCTGAGGCAACCCGCTACAACAGAGAGACTCCGCCACAGGGCGTGGTGGAGAACAGCAGAACAGCGGAGCCAGGGCGAGCCAGGGCGAGCCTCACAACAGCACGGCGGAGCCTCGGCAGGCAAACAGTGGCTAGTCTGCGTCCTAGCTGGGCAGGACCTCAACGGACATCCAAAAATAAAGCCCAAACCCCTCAACACAGAGCATTTGAGAAAAAAAAGGGTATTTTTTAATGAGCTCTGTTGCAGCAGAATCAAACATAGCAGCCTAACAGCCCTGAATGAACAGAGCTCACAGCTCAGCAATTAAGCCCCAATAAAGTACAAACTGTCTCCTCAAGCAGCTCCCTGACCCCTCTATATCCAAAAGACTGACATTTGGCAGGCACCATCCTGGGACAAAGATAGCAGAAAAAGAAACAGGTAGCATCCCTCACTGTGCCACAGCTGCTAGAGGTGCACCCCAGACAAGCAGGGTCTGGAGCGGACCTCAGCAGTCGTACAGCGAAGGGGCTAGACTGGTAGAAAAAAAAACAAGAAACAGAAATACTTCATCATCAACATTCAGGGTGTCCACTCAGAGACCCAATCGAAAAGTCAGCAACTACGCAGACGACCAGCGAACAAATCCACAAAGATGGGAAGAAACCAGCGCAAAAAGGAGGAAAACACCCAAAACCAGAACACCTCGCCTCCTAGAAAAGACCAAAACTCCTCACCAGCAAGGGAACAAAGCTGGACGGAGAATGACTGCGACGAAATGACGGAATTAGATTTCAGAAGATGGATAATGAGAAACTTTGGTGAGCTAAAAGATCATGTATTAAATCAATGCAAAGAAACTAAGAGCCTTGAAAAAAGATTTGAAAAAAGATTCGAGGAAATGATAACAAGAATGGATACCTTAGAGAGGAATATGAATGAATTAAAGGAGCTGAAAAACACAATACGAGAACTTTGCGAAGCATGCACAAGATTCAATAGCCGAATTGACCAAGCAGAAGAAAGAATATCTGAAGTCGAAGACCAACTCAATGAAATAAAACGAGAAACCAAGATTAGAGAAAAAAGTGCAAAAAGGAATGAACAAAGTCTCCAAGAAATGTGGGACTATGTGAAAAGACCTAACCTACGTTTGATAGGTGTACCAGAAGGGGACGAAGAGAATGAATCCAAGCTGGAAAATACTCTTCAGGACATCATCCAGGAAAATTTCCCCCACCTAGCAAGACAGGCCAACACTCAATTGCAGGAAATTGAGAGAACACCACAAAGATATTCCGCAAGAAGAGCAACCCCAAGGCACATAATCATCAGATTCAATAGGGTTGAAATAAAGGAGAGAATACTAAGGGCAGCCAGAGAGAAAGGTCGGGTCACCCACAAAGGGAAGCCCATCAGACTCACAGCAGATCTCTCGGCAGAAACACTACAAGCCAGAAGAAAGTGGGGGCCAATATTCAACATTCTTAAAGAAAAGAACTTTCAACCCAGAATTTCATATCCAGCCAAACTGAGCTTCAGAAGTGAAGGAAAAATAAAATCCTTTGCGAACAAGCAAGTACACAGAGATTTTGTCACCACCAGGCCTGCTTTACAAGAGCTCCTAAAAGAGGCACTACACATAGAAAGGATCAACCAGTACCAGCCATTCCAAAATCACACTAAATGCTAAAGAGCATCAACATAATGAAGAATCTACAACAACTAACAGGCAAAACAGCCACTTAGCATCAAAATGGCAGTATCAAATTCACACATAACAATATTAACCCTAAATGTAAATGGACTAAATGCACCAATCAAAAGACAAAGACTGGCAAATTAGATAAAAATCCAAAACCCATCAGTGTGCTGTATCCAGGAAACCCATCTCACATGCAAGGATACACAAAGGCTCAAAATAAAGGGATGGAGGAAGATTTACCAAGCTAATGGAAAGCAAAAAAAAGCAGGAGTTGCAATTCTCATCTCCGATAAAATAGACTTTAAAGCAACAAAGATCAAAAGAGACAAAGAAGGCCATTACATAATGGTAAAAGGATCGATACAACAAGAAGAGCTAACGATCCTAAACATATATGGACCCAATGCAGGAGCACCCAGATACATAAGGCAAGTTCTTAAGGACTTATAAAAGGACTTAGACTCCCACACAATAATAGTGGGAGACTTTAACACTCCACTGTCAATACTAGACAGATCAACCAGACAAAAAATCAACAAGGATATCCAGGGCTTGAACTCAGACCTGGAGCAAGCAAACCTGATAGACATTTACAGAACTCTCCACCCCAAATCCACAGAATACACATTCTTCTCAGCACCACATCACACCTACTCTAAAATTGACCACATAATTGGAAGTAAAGCACTGCTCAACAAATGCAAAACAACTGAAATCATAACAAACAGCCTCTCAGACCATAGTGCAATCAAGTTAGAACTCAGAATTCAGAAACCAACCCAGAACTGCACAGCTTCATGGAAACTGAACAACTGGCTCTTGAATGTTGACTGGGTAAACAATGAAATGAAGTCAGAAATAAAGAAGTTCTTCGAAACCAATGAGAACGAAGACACAACATGCCAGAATCTCTGGGACACATTTAAAGCAGTCTCTAGAGGAAAGTATATAGCAATAAGTGCCCATATGAGGAGAATGGAGAGATCCAAAATTGACACCCTATTGTCAAAATTGAAAGAGCTAGAGGAGCAAGATCAAAAAAACTCAAAACCCTGCAGAAGACAAGAAATAACTAAGATCAGAGCTGAGCTGAAGGAGATTGAGACACGAAAAACCCTTCAAAAAACCAATAAATCCAAGAGCTGGTTTTTTGAAAAGATCAACAAAATAGACAGACCACTAGCCAGATTGATTATAAAGAAAAGAGAGAACAACCAAATAGATGCAATAAAAAATGATAAAGGGGAAATCACCACAGATTCCACAGAAATTCAAACCATCATCAGAGAATATTACAAACAACTCTATGCACATAAGCTAGTAAACCTGGAAGAAATGGATAAATTCCTGGATTCCTGTGTCCTCCCAAGCCTAAACCAGGAGGAAGCTGAAACTATGAATAGACCAATAACAAGGTCTGAAGTTGAGGCAGCAATTAAGAGCCTACCACACAAAAAAAGCCCAGGTCCAGACGGGTTCACAGCCGAATTCTACCAGACACACAAGGAAGAGCTGGTACCATTTCTTCTAAAACTATTTCAAACAATCCAAAAAGAGGGAATCCTTCCCAAATCATTTTATGAGACCAACATCATCCTGATACCAAAACCCGGCAGAGACCCAACGAGAAAAGAAAACTTCAGGCCAATATCCATGATGAACATAGATGCAAAAATCTTCAATAAAATATTGGCAAGCTGATTGCAACAGCACATCAAGAAACTTATCCATCATGATCAAGTAGGATTCATCCCGGCGATGCAAGGCTGGTTCAACATACGCAAGTCTATCAACGTAATTCACCACATAAACAGAACCAAAAACAAAAACCACATGATTATCTCAATTGACGCAGAGAAGGCATTTGACAAAATTCAACAGCCCTTTATGCTAAAAACCCTCAATAAACTCGGTATCGATGGAACGTATCTCAAAGTAATAAAAACTATTAATGACAAACCAACAGCCAATATCATACTGAATGGGCAAAAACTGGAAGCATTCCCTTTGAAATCTGGCACTAGACAAGGATGCCCTCTTTCACCACTCCTATTCAATATAGTACTGGAAGTTCTAGCCAGAGCAATCAGGCAAGAAAAAGAAATAAAGGGTATTCAAATAGGAAAGGAGGAAGCCAAATTGTCTCTATTTGCAGACGACATGATAGTATACCTAGAAGACCCCATTGCCTCTGCCCAAAAACTCCTGAAACTGATAAGCAACTTCAGCAAAGTCTCAGGATATAATATCAATGTGCAAAAATCACAAGCATTCGTCTACACCAATAACAGACTTAAAGAAAGCCAAATCAAGAGCGAACTGCCATTCGCAATTGCTACAAAAAGAATAAAATACCTTGGAATACAACTCACAAGGAACGTAAGGGACCTCTTCAAGGAGAACCACAAACCACTGCTCAACGAAATTAGAGAGGACACAAACAGATGGAGAAACATTCCATGTTCATGGTTAGGAAGAATTAATATCATGAAAATGGCTATACTGCCCAAAGTAGTTTACAGAATCAACGCTATCCCCATCAAGCTGCCATTGACTTTCTTCACAGAACTGGAAAAAACCACCATGAACTTCATATGGAACCAAAAGAGAGCCTGCATAGCCAAGTCAATTCTAAGCAAAAAGAACACAGTGGGGGGCATCACACTACCGGATTTCAAACTATACTACAAGGCTACAGTAATCAAAACAGCATGGTACTGGTACCAAAACAGAGATGTAGACCAATGGAACAAAACAGAGGCACAGGAGGCAACACAACATACATACAACTATACAATCTTTGATAAACCTGACAAAAACAAGCAATGGGGAAAGGATTCCATGTTTAACAAATGGTGTTGGGAAAACTGGCTAGCCATGTGCAGAAAGCAGAAACTGGACCCCTTCCTGACACCTTACACTAAAATTAACTCCAGATGGACTAAAGACTTAAACATAAGACCTGGCACCATAAAAGCCCTAGAAGAAAATCTAGGCAAAACTATCCAGGACATAGGAGTAGGCAAGGACTTCATGAACAAAACACCAAAAGCATTGGCAACAAAAGCCAAAATAGACAAATGGGACCTAATGAAACTCCACAGCTTCTGCACGGCAAAAGAAATAGTCACTAGAGTGGATCAGCAACCAACAGAATGGGAAAAAATTTTCGCAGTCTACCTATCTGACAAAGGGCTGATATCCAGAATTTACAAAGAACTCAAACAGATTTACAGGAAAAAAACAAACAAGCCCATTCAAAAGTGGGCAAAGGATATGAACAGACACTTTACGAAAGAAGACATATATGAGGCCAACAATCATATGAAAAAATGCTCATCGTCACTGGTCATCAGAGAGATGCAAATCAAAACCACATTGAGATACCATCTCACGCCAGTTAGAATGGCGATCATTAAAAAATCTGGAGACAACAGATGCTGGAGAGGATGTGGAGAAAAAGGAACACTTTTACACTGTTGGTGGGAGTGTAAATTAGTTCAACCATTGTGGAAGACAGTGTGGCGATTCCTCAAGGCCTTAGAAATAGAAATTCCATTTGACCCAGCAATCCCATTACTGGGTATATATCCAAAAGACTATAAATCTTTCTACTATAAGGACACATGTACACGAATGTTCATTGCAGCACTGTTTACAATAGCAAAGACCTGGAATCAACCCAAATGCCCATTGATAATAGACTGGATTGGAAAAATGTGGCACATATACACCATGGAATATTATGCAGCAATCAGAAATGATGAGTTTGTGTCGTTTGTAGGGAAATGGATGAATCTGGAGAACGTCATCCTCAGCAAACTGACACAAGAACAGAAAATGAAACACCGCATATTCTCACTCATAGGTGGGTGATGAAAAATGAGAACACATGGACTCAGACAGGGGAGTACTAAACGCTGGGGTCTATTGGGGGGAAAAGGGGAGGGCCAGTGGGAGGGGGAGGTGGGGAGGGATAGCCTGGGGAGAAATGCCAAATGTGGGTGAAGGGGAGAAGAAAAGCAAAGCACACTGCCATGTGTGTACCTACGCAACTGTCTTGCATGCTCTGCTCATGTACCCCAAAACCTATAATCCAATAAAAAATTAAAAAAAAAAAAAGAATCCCTACCATTTTTAGAATTGATAGTATAGTATCAATCAAGTAGTATCTGCACAGTCTGTATGGCCACAACCCTTCTAGAAGAACATTTTGGTCTAATCTCAATGCTTAGAAGAAGAATTTATTGAAAATTGATGCTTTGAAAATCCAAGGAACTAAATGCCCTTAACACCAAATCCAGGCCAAATCCTACTGATGATGATTGCCTGGCTGACTGGATTTGAGCTTTGGTCATTAGTTGGAGGCTGGATCACTGTGACTCTGCTCCTACCTTCAACCTTCCTGACTAATTACAGAATCAGCCTGAACTTGTACTTCTAAAAATATATCAAGTAGGTTTAGTCTTCTCACCCAGCATTAGCACTGAGGGTTCATGCTGTCATGGAGTATCACCAAAGACTAAATTATAGAACTATATTGTATAGAGACTATCTTCAAGGAAGCTAGGCGAGCAGGAGAAACAAAATTTAGCACTATGGATGAACACATTTAGCAATATAAAAATTCAAAATTAATGACATCTTTTTAGTAACAGTGGTGAAAAGCAAGATTTAGAAAATAGCTATCATTTATTCTCTGGAAAGAACAAACAACAACATTGTTTCCATGGCATAGAAAGAGAATTTTCATTTATGAAAGAAAAATGATATGATCATCAGTAAAATGCTGTATAGTAAAGCTAGTCCTGAAGAAATCTAGGTCAGTGACACAGAAAATAAACTCAAGGTGTAAATCCTTGAGTCTAATTTGTGTATGTGCATAAATTTAGAAGCTTAAAGACAGTAAGGGGCAGAGTTATGACTCAAATTAAGGTATTTCTGACCTCATAGGCTGGGCTCTAGATTCTCAGCATGTATTTTTTCATTTTGCTATTCTTCTGTAGTCAATATACATACATACATACACATATGCCCAACACATATATATGTACATACAAGGTAAATATGTATGCAGGTGTATATACATATATGTACATATGTGTATATGTATATATGTATGTGTATATGCACATTAATATTTTTCCTTGTATGTTTGTGTATATATATATGTATGCGTATATACACATGTATATACGCATACATACAAGGTAGATATGTATTTCTTTACCTATTGTGTTAACTGATGAGTCTATACATATATGTCTACCTGGTATGTATATATACATATGTGTATGTGTGTATATGTATGTACATATTTACTACAGAAGAATAGCGTGATGGTAAAAAACAAATTTAGAATCTAGAACCCAGCCTATGAGGTCAGCTGTACCTTAATTTGAGTTGTGACTTTGCCCCTTCCTAACCATTTGACCACAGGCAAGTTATTTCAAGCCTCAAAATTTCCTTTCTTAGTAAAATTAAAATTAAAACCTACTTGACAGGGTCATTGAGAAAATACCACTAAAAATTTATGCAAAATGCAAAGCAGTGTTTGGAAGACCATGGAAATCCAATAAATGCCAACAGATTACAAACAGATATGAAAGAACGTTAAAATTCAGCAGGCATTTACAATCAATTGCTAAAGAGAAGTGGCAGGAAATAAAAACATCTGTAATAACAAAAAGTAATAAACATTTAAATTACTTATCATCCTAAGTGTCTTACATATTTAATTCTAACAAACCTATAAGGTAAGTGCTACATCATCATTTTACAGATGAGGATATTGAGTAATCAAAATAATCAGAACTTAGAGAGTCAGAGTGTGATATTTTGGAAAAAGATTATAACATTCTATCTCTTGACCTCATGATCCACCCGCCTCGGCCTCTCAAAGTGCTGGGATTACAGGCGTGAGCTGCCACGTAACAAGAGCGAAACTCCGTCTCAAAAAAAAAAAAAAAAGATTATAACATTCTATAGAAAAATGGTAATTTATGACTTTTAAGAAAAAAGTTCTAGTGAAATTCTACAAATTAAGCAAATAATTGTTATGTAAGAATCTAAATAATAGAAAAGAAATGCTGCCACCACCCAAAACTACAAAACATTTCCGCAGCTAATGGCTTTGGAAATCTGCATGACCAAAAAATTGTTGCAACTAATCAAGCTAGAATTCATTTACAAAGTATAGAGAGAAACACTGACACATTTCCAAATAATTTAAAAATATAGCCCTTTTGTGAGAGCATTGGAGAAACTGCAGGTGGAAAATTCACTACTGGTGTAATTTATAAAATCAAGCTCTCATAGAAATAAATAAAAAAGATAAAAAAATCAAATATTTTTTGATAAACAAATAGTATAGACAATTATTATATGGTGCCCTAAGAGTTGGCACGTAAGCAAATTTTCATCAGTATCTTAAAAATTATTCTACTTGTTCCTGCATAGATAATGTTAACCTCATGATGGCAATAAAAGAGAGAATCTAAAACAGCGTTTTCTTCTTGGAAATACAAAATCTCCAGATCCCTTTGTACACTAAACATTCGTTGGAATAGCCTTGTTTTCCATTTGTATTTTCTATACTTTGTGCATTGAATGGCCAAGTTTCAAAATGGTTTGGTCCAAAGTTGTGACCTACCAGAACTGCTTCTCAATCCTTGAAGAGGCAATAAGCTGTGGTTATGCTTCTGTGATATTTGTCAGGCTCTGTAGAAGACATTTTAAAGCAGGCTTATTTGTCAATAAAAATGCACCATCTCATGTTATTTTGACATCCTTTACAAATATGCAATTATCCTGTTTTCTATAAGGTTAAATTCCATTCAGGTACGTGATGATGCTTTCCCAATTTAAAATTGCAAATGAGATAGCATAGTAAGATTTATTATGCAGTACCCTTGGTATTTAGGGGTTCACATTCAAAGCAGTGTGTAGGAAGACCATGAGCTGGTGCAAAGATTAACTCTGACAGAATCACTGTTTTTAGATATGCCGGGTAACAGTTTTCATTTTATTTATGAGCCTCATATTTTAAATTGACGTTTATGCTGGGCAATGTGTGAAATTATTTGACTGTGACCAGACTTATTTATAAATTCAATGTGAATACTGACACATTTCATATGCTATTTGTATTTTAAATATATTGGAAATGGTACAATTAAAATATCTGAGCTTAAAGAGTGAAGGGGAGAGATACGGATCCAGTTAAGAAATAATGTTTGAGTGCACACATATTTAAAAAGTTAAAAAAGGAAAAGAAGCAATATGAACTACTTATCTCAGTGCCTGAAAATATGCAGGAAGCAAAAATAAGACCTGCTAACGCTGGCATATGAAAAGGACTTCATGAAATGTTAACTTAACACATTCAGAATCATATTATAATTAGTACTGGGTGAGCCATAAAATGTTCCTAAAAACACCTAGAAGTTAATATGCTTTTTCTTCCCCTCTATCTCTCACATTCTCTCACTTTTACTCTTCCTATCACTTTCATATTATCAAGTATGAAGGTCTTAATTGAAAATTGTGTTCCTGGAGAGTGTGCACCTTGTCAAATAGCAAAATATTACAACCTCAGATGTAGTTAGTTCTCTTCAGGTATTGCTCAGAGCTTGAGTGGAAATTTAAAGGTGTATGGTCAGGTTTTGTATGTGACTGGTTGCCATTTACTCTGATCTATTCAATTTAAGCTGGTCTCCATATGTAAAATGATATTAACAAGTAAAGGACAATATATCCAAGGATTTCTACCAAGTTCATCTTATGAATCTTATGATTCTGAGGCATCCAGAAAAAGGAATGATACTATAATTACCAGCAATTTTTCTAACAAGGTACACACAATTTGTTCCCTTTCTGTGACTCAATTTCTGACTCACATTTAGCATAATTCATTTCCCTTTAGTGAAAGTGTCAGTACTATTCTTTTCAAAATATTCCTTCTTCAGAATTCCCCTCCACATTCAGAATGACATATGATAGCAGTAATAGCAATAATTATAGTAATAACAATACCAAGTATTTAGTGATTCAGGATAAAGTGATTGACACTGAAGACAATTATTGCTAGCATATAGTAAAGAAAAACTGGTTTGTTGGTAGGTAGAAGTATAAGACACTTGGCAACTATTGAAATGATGAAATCTGTTACCAAACACAGAGCTCCCTGGAATCAATGAGTTTATCATGCAGAGGGTGGCAGCAGAATACTGTAGACTTTTGATTTTTATATATCTCTCACTTATCTCACTAATGAACACAGTAGGCACTTAATATAGTGCATTTTATCAGCAATGACTGCCGATTAAGCTTTTGAGACAAGAAGAACTGAAAAATCCTTGAGAAATAAGGGAGCATTTAAATTCTGAAAAAAAAATAATGCTTTGAATCAGAAGTAGGTAAGGAAATTACAATCAAGGCATATATCAAAAACAAGGCTAAGTTAAAGCAGCAGATCAAAAAGTCTGTTTGACAATCAAGAACAAGAGGTAATAGGTGCAAAGTCTAGTCATTCAGCCAGGAACTTACCGTCAACAGATGTGGATGTTAAAAAGGAAAAAGGGAAGAGAAGGAATGAGAGATGCTAGCACTAAAACTGTGATAAATGATCCAAGAGTCACTGCAGTACTTAGATGAGCTCTCCTAAAAAAGTACACAATGACAGCGTGAAACAGATGTTAATGACAATGGATAATAATGATAACAGCAATGGTACTCCACTAAAAATAGTAATAATAGATAATAGACCTGAGAGCCAAAAGTTTTGAAAATTGACAATTATGTACATAGAATTTATTATTGTAAGTTTTTAAATGTACAGTTACTAAAATACTGAATGAACGATATAAATTCTCAGATGTTTTAGTAGTAATGTAGTTACATGTTTATGGTTTTCCTTTCTTACCTTGTTGGTAGTCTAACAATTATAATTACCATGAATTTTATACTTCCCTGAAATATTTAATATCATCATTATCGCATTTATATTAATACTCAAGATTTAGAATTCTTCAACTACTAGCCATTCTTTCCAGAAAGAGAAAATGGTATCAAAATGTGAGCTCCAATTCCCTTGGATAGAGGAAGCTGGGACAGGGGAAGAGGAAAGGAAAGCAATGATAACATAAAGAGGATGAAGTGGGAGTAAGGGAGCTGATCTTGCACCCTCCTGTCACCAACCTCCTGTGACCAACCTCCTGTCAACACCACAGAAAATAACTAAGGTAGGTTTACCTTAGGGAAAATATGATTTCATGAGTGGCAAGTAGATTTTTTCATTCAATTCTCTCATTAAAAATAGAAGACCAAGTCACATTTACTAGTGATATAAATAGTTTTAAAATAACACAAAATATTAATACAATGAAAGTTGAGACAATATAATTTTCTTTTAACTTCTTTCTCCATCTATCCTCTTACCGGAATTCCCTCACTCGTTACTCCTTTTTTCTTTTTTCTTTTTTTTAATGGAGTCTTGCTCTGTCTTCCCAGGCCGGAGTGCAGTAGTGCAATCTTGGCTCACTGAAACCTCCACCTCCTGGGTTCAAGCAATTCTCCTGCCTCAGCTCCCGAATAGCTGGGATTGCAGGTGTGTACCACCATGCCCAGCTAATTTTTGTATTTTTGGTAGAGACATGGTTTCACCATGCTGGTCAGGCTGGTCTCGAACTCCTGACCTCAGGCAATCCACCTGCCTTGGCCTCCCAAAGTGTTGGGATTGCAGGACTAAGCCACTGTGCCCAGGCTTTACTCCTCTTATATAGTCCTATAAATGTTGTTTTGCACTCTGCAGCAGGCACTAATCAATGATTGTTTAAAAAAAACACATACACCCACACAAAAATAATGTTTCACAGAGTCTGAATCTACTTTACTTCAAGAACATATTTTTTTAAATGATCACAAGATTTCTTAATGTCAAAAAACTTTGAAGATATACTAGTATTACATAGTACATTCAATTAAGTATATTCAACAGTTTGAAAAAATAAAGGTATGATTGTCTTTTTTCACTAAGTGTAAAAATTAACTTCAAAATACTTTAATGTCAAAGAAATTTTAGTTTAGTTATTCTAGAGAAATATTATACACTCTTACATATTAATTTCTAATGCTAGTCGTAGAAAAACTCAAAAAACCTATCAATGATAAACATTAAATAGTGACAAAAAAAAGTTAAAAGAAATAACAATGAAAACAGTGGCACTTGCCATATATTTCCTACCTCATCCTGTCTTCCTAGCCCTGATGAAATAGAACATTGAAGGTCTATCAATTGAATGTTACTCAAGTCTTAAAGAATTTTAATGAGTTTGTATCCTATTAAAATTTATATATGCCATTTTATAACTAAGTGTGCTATTAATTTAAATCTGGTGATTTCTTTGCACATTCATGGTCTAGATTACCTTTCCAATTCTTTCTGCATCTTCATATCATTTTAGGGAACAATGAATAATTAATTTTTTTTAAATCCTTCAAATATCCACTTTGAGCTAAGCTAAGTGAAAAATCATCAATGGAAAAAATGCTCATATTTTTAAATAACTGCTACTAATCTTTTTGCTAACAGAAAATTAGTGAGAAATTAAAAATAATGTATTTAAATTTCTTCAAACTTATAAAATTCAAATTTCACCCTATTAACTTCTCAAAAAAGTATGACATGCTTCATTTACTAATTTTAACCTGCATGGCCTTTAATTTGGCTTTCTATAGAGTTCTACCTCTTTGATTGTTTCATATTGTTTTTTTTTTCATTTTTTTAACTGCAGAATATAGGTACAAATGAAGAGATCATTCTTTCAATTAGAGACAATAATCCAATTATTAGTGGTTAATATGTATTTTCTTCATTTTCCCCAAATAAATTCAACTGATGACTAGTTTTAGCTATGACAATAGATAGCTTTTTACTTTTTGAAAATAGTTTTAGTAAAATATTTTAAAAACAAAATTTACCATCTTAACAATTTTAGGTATAGAGTAAAATACTGTTAACTATATGCACCTTATTATGCAACAGATCTCTAGAACCTCAACTAGCAAAACTGAAACACTATACCCATTGGAAAAAACTTACTTTAAGCCTCTCTTCAGTCCTCTGGCAGCCACCATTCTGCATTATGTTTCTAAAAGTTTGACTACTTTAGACACTGGAATAAGGGAATCATGCAGCATTTGTCTTTTTGTGACTGGCTTATTTCATTAAGAATAATATCATCAAGGTTCATTCATGTAGCATATAACAGAATTTCCTCCTTTTTAAAGGCTGAATAATATCCTGTTGCTAAGAAACTATCAAGAATGGAAAACTAACAGAATGGAAGAAAATGTTTGTAGACTATACATCTAACGAAGGTCTAATATCCAGCATCTATAAGGAACATAAACAAATTTACAAGAAAAAGAAACAACCCTATTAAAAAAAAATGGGCAAAGAATATAAACAGACACTTTTCAAAAGAACACATACAGGCAACCAACAGTCATTTGAAAAACAGCTCAAGTTAACTGATCATTAGAGAAATACAAATTGAAACCACAATGAGATACCACCTCACACCAGTCAGATGGCTATTATTAAAAGGTCAGAAAATAATAGATACTGGTGAGGCTGTGGAGAAAATGGAGCACTTATACACTGTTGGTGGGAGTATAAATTAGTTCAATCATTGTGGAAGACAGTGTGGCAATTCCCTAAAGACCTAAAGACAAATACCATTTGGCCCAGCAATCCCATTACTGGGTATATACTCAAAGGAATATAAATCATTCTGTTATAAAGACACATGCAACTTATATTCATTGCAGCACTATTCACTAGAGCAAAGACATGGAATCAACCTAAATGCCCGTCAATGGTAGAATGGATAAAAAGGGGGGAGGGGCTAAAATGACTGGATAGAAACAGCTCAATTCTGCAGCTCCCAGCAAGACCAACACAGAAGCCAGGTGATTTCTGCATTTCCAACTGAGGTACCCAGTTCATCTCATTAGGACTGGTTAGGCAGTAGGTGGAACCTACAGAGAGAGTGCAGAAACATGGTGGGGTGTCACTTAACCTGGAAGTGCATGGAGCCAAGGGAAGTGGTGAGGGACTGTGCTACCCAACCCAGGTACTATGCTTTTTTCCATGGATTTTTGAAATCAGGAGGTTCCCTTGTGAGCCTACACCACCAGGGCTCTGAGTTTCAAATACAAAACTGGGTGGCTGTTTGGGCAGGCACTTAGCTGCAGAAGTTTTTGTTATACTCCAGCAGCATCTGGAACTCCAGTAAGAAAGGAGAACCTTCTACTCCCCTGGAAAAGAGGCTGAAGCCAGGGAGCCGAGTGGTCTCGCTCAGCCGGTACCATTCCAAGGAGCCCAGCAAATTAAGAACCACTGGCTTGAAATTCTCACTGCCAGTGCAGCAGTCTGGAGTCTACTTGGGATGACTGCGATTGGTGGGGGGAGGGGCAATCACCATTACTGTAGTTTTAGTAGGCAGTTTTCCCCTGACAGTGGACTGGGAGGTTTGGACTTTGCAGTGCAGCAAAGCGACTGTGGCCAGACTGCTTCTCTAGATTCTTCCTCACTGGGCAGGGCATCTCTGCAGGAAATCTAGCAGCTCCAGTTAGGGGATTACAGAGAAAACTCTCGTCTACCTGGGACAGAGCACCGATGGGGAGGGGCAGCTGGGGTCACAGCTTCAGCAGACTTATTCTTCCTGCCTGTCAGCTCTGAAGAGAGTGGCTGATCCTGACAAGGGGGATTCTCCAAGCACAGTACACCAGTTCTGCTATTGGACAGACTGCTCCCTTAAGAGGGTCACTGACCTCTGTGCCTCCTGATTGGGAGAGACCTCCCAACAGGGTTTGGCAGACATCTCATACAGGAGAGCTCCAGCTGGCATCAGGCTGGTATTTTTCTGGGATGAAGCTTCCAGAGGAAGGAGCAGGCAACAATCTTTGCTGTTCTGCAGCCTCCACTGGTGATACCCAGGTAGACAAGGTCTGCAGTGGACCTCCAGTAAACTGTAGCAGACCTGCAGAAGAGGGCCTAACTGTTAGAAGAAAAACTACCAAACAGAAAGGAACAATAACAACAACAAATAACCCACCAAGAAAAGCCCCATCCAACGTTATCAGCCTCAAAGATCAAAGATAAATAAATCCACAAACATGAGAAAAAAAAAACTGCAAAAATACTGAAAATTCCAAAATCCAGAATCCATCTTCTCCTCTAGATGATCACAACACTTCTCCAGAAAGGGTACAAACCTGAACTGACAAAAGTAAGCTTCAGAAGGTGGGTAATAAAAAACTCCTCTGAGTTAAAGAATCATGTTCTAACCCAGTGCAGCGAGGTCTTTTGATAAAAGGTTAAAGGAACTGTTAACTAGAATAACCAGTTTAGAGAGGAACATAAATGACCTGATGGAACTGAAAAGCACAGCATGAGAACTTTGTGCATACACAAGTATCGATAGCCGAATTGATCAAATGGAAGAAAGAATTTCAGAGTTTGAAGAATGCCTTACTGAAATAAGACTTGCAGACGAGATTAAGGAGAAAAGAATGAAAGGGAACAAACAAAGCCTCCAAGACATTTGGGACTATGAGAAAAGACTCAATCTATAATTGATTGGAGTACCTGAACAAGATGGAGAGAATGAAACCAAGTTGAAAAACATACTTCAGGATATTATCCAGGAGAACTTTTCCAGCCTAGCAACATAGGCCAACATTCAAATTCAGGAAATACAGATAACACCACTAAAATACTCCATGAGAAGATCAATCTCAAGACATATAATCAGCATATTCTCAAATACTGAAATGAAAGAAAAAATGTTAAGGGCTGTCAGAGAGAAAGGTCAGGTTGCCTACAAAGGGAAGCCCATCAGACTAACAGTATATCTCTCTGCAGAAGCTCTACAAGCCAGAAGAAAGTGGGGGCCAATATTCAACATTCTTAAAGCAAAGGATTTTCAACCCAGAATTTTATATCCAGCCAAACTAAGCATTATAAGCAAAGGAGAAATAAATTCTTTTCCAGGCAAGCAAATGCTAAGGGATTTTGTCACCACCAAGCCTGCCTTAAAAGAGCTCCTGAAGAAAACACTAAATATGGAAATGAAAAACCAGTGCCAGCCACTGCAAAAATACACCAAAATATAAAGACCAATGACACTGTGAAGAAACCCATGTAACATGCAAAGAAACATATTGGCTCAAAATAAAGAAATTGAGAAAAATTTACCAAGCAAATGAAAGCAAAAAAGAAGCAGGGAAGTTCTTAGAGATTTACAAAGAGACTTAGACTCCCACACAATAACAGTAGGAGACTTTAACACCCCACTGTCAATATCAGACAGATTAACAAGACAGAAAATTAACAAAGATATCCAGGACTTGAACCCAGCTCTGGGCCTAATAGACATTACAGAATCCTCCACCCCAAGTGAACAAAATATACATACTTCTCAGTGCTGCATGGCACTTATTCTAAAATTGACCTAATAATTGGAAGTAAAACACTCCTCAACAAATACAAGGGAATGGAAATCATAACAAATAGTCTCCCAGACCACAGTGCAATCAAATTAGAACTCAGGATTAAGAAACTCACTCAAAACTGTACAACTACATGGAAATTGAACAACCTGCTCCTGAATGACTCCTGGGTAAATAAAGAAATTAGCCAAAAATCAAGAAGTCCTTAGAAACCAATGAGAACAAAGAGACAATGTGCCATAATCTCTGGGGCACAGCTAAAGCAGTGTTAAGAGGGAAAATTATAGCACTAAGTGCCCACATCAGAGAGCTGGAATAGTCTCAAATTGACACCTTAACATCACAATTAAAATAACTAGAGAAGCAAGATCAAACAAATTCAAAAGTTTGTAGCCTGTAGTCCCAGCTACATGGAAGGCTCAGACAGGAGAATCTCTTGAACCCAGGAGGCAGAGGTTGCAGAGAGCTGAGATTACACCACTGCACTCCATCCTGGGTGACAGAGTAAGACTCCATATCAAAAAAATAAATAGATAAACAAATAAATAATCTAGGTATTGATGGAACATATCTCAAAATAATAAAAGCTATTTATGACAAACTCATAGCCAATATCATATTGAACAGGAAAAAGCTGGAAGCATTCCCTTTGAAAACTGGCACAAGACACGATGCCCTCTCTCAACACTGCTATTCAACATAATATTGGAAGTTCTGCTGAGGGCAATTATGCAAGAGAAAAAAATGAGGGGTATTCAAATAGGAAGTAAGCAAGTCAAATTGTCTCTGTTTGCAGATGACTTGATTCTATATTTAGAAAACCTCATTCTCTCAGCCCCAAAACTCCTTAAGCTGATAAACTACTATAGCAAGGTCTATCCTAGGATACAAAATTAATGTGCAAAAATCACAAGCATTCTGGTACACCAACAATAAACAACACAAGCCAAATCATGACTGAACTTCCATTCACAATTGCTACAAAGAGAATAAAATACCTAGGAATACAGCTTACAAAGGATATAAAGGACCTCTTGAAAGAGAACTACAAACCACTGCTCAAGGAAATATGAGAAGACACAAACTAATGGAAAAACATTTCATGTTCATGAATAGGAAGAATCAATATCATGAAAATGGCCATACTGCCCACGTAATTTATAGATTCAATGCTATTCTAATCTAAATGCCATTGACATTCTTCACAGAATTATAGAAAACTACTTTAAATTTCATTAAGAACCAAAAAGAGCCCATACAGTGGAGACAATTGTAAGCAAAAATAATAAAGCTGATGGCATCATGCTACCTGACTTCAAAGTATAATACAAGGCTACAGTAACCAAAACAGCATGGTACTGCTACCAAAACAATCATATAGACCAATAGAATAGAACAGATATCTCATAAATAACACCACACATCTATAACCATTTGACCTTTGGCAAACCTGACAAAAACAAGCAATGGGGAAAATATTCCCTATTTAATAAATGATGCTGGGAAAACTAGCTAGCCATATGAAGAAAAGTTAAACTGGAGCTCTTCCTTATACCTGGTAGAAAAATTAACTTAAGATGGATTAAATAGTTAAATACTTAAATGTAAACCTCCAAACCATAAAAACCTTAGAGGAAAATCTAGGCAATACCATTCTGGACACAGGCATGGACAAAGACTTTATGACTAAGACAGCAAAAGCAATTGCAATAAAAGCCAAAATAGACAGGTGATCTAATTAAACTAAAGAGTTTCTGCACAGCAAAAGAAAATAGCATTAGAGTGAACAGGCAATCTACAGAATGGGAGACAATTTTTGCAAGCTACCCATCTGACAAAGGTCTAAGAATCTGCAAGGAACTTAAATTTACTAGAAGAAAACAGCAAAATTCACAAAGGATATGAACAGACACTTCTCAAAAGAAGACATTTATGTGGTCAACAAGCATGAAAAAAAGCTTATTATCATTGATCATTAGAGAAATGCAAATCAAACCACAATGAGATACCATCTCATGCCTATCAGAATAGTGATTAGTAAAAAGTCAGGAAACAACAGATCCTGGCAAGGCTGTGGAGAAATAGGAATGCTTTTACACTGTGAGAATGAAGTTAGTTCAATCATTATGGAAGACAGTGTGGCAATTCTTCAAGGACCTAGAACCAGAAATACCATTTAACCTAGCAATCCCATTACTGGGTTTATACCCCCAAAAATGTAAGTCATTCTACTATAAAGACATATGCATACATATGTTTATTGCAGCACTATTTACAATAGCAAAGACATAAAACCAATGCAAATACCCATCAACAATAGACTAGATAAAGATAATATACTACACATACACCATGGAATACTATGCAGTCATAAAAAAAGAATGAGATCATGTCCTTTGCAGGGACATGGATGAATCTGGAAACCATCATCCTCAGCAAACTAACACAGGAACAGAAAACCAACCATAAGACATGGACAGAGGGTGAGGAACAACACATACCAAGGCCTGTCAGGGGTGGGGGGCAAGGAAGGGAGAGCATTAGGACAAATACCTAATGCACACAGGGCTTAAAACCTAGATGATGAGCTGATAGGTGCCACAAACCACCGTGGCATATGTATACCTATACAACAAACCTGCATGTTCTGCACATGTATCCTAAAACTTAAAGTAAAATTAAAAATGCATACATATTACTAGAAACAAAGATATTTCATAATGATTAAATAATTCCAACTAATATAAATACGCGTATATCTAAAAATAAAGCCCCAAAATACATGAAGTAAAACCAGACTGATTGAATCAAAAAATAAAATATTTAATAACAGAAACTTCAATATCTCATTCTCAATAATGAATAATATGGGTAGGCAGATAGAAAAATTAAAAAGAAACAGAAGACTTGAATAATATTATAAACTCAACTAGACCTAACAGACATCTATAGTGCACTCTACTCAACAATATTAGAATATATAGTCTTCTGAAGAATATATATCCAGCAGACTATACATTAAATTATGTGACAAACCTTAACTTATTTAAAATGATTGAAATAATTTCTAACAATTAACTTGAAAAACAAAACTAGGGAGAATTTTGGAAAATTCGTGAAGATGTATATGTCAAACATCACACACTCATGTAACCAGTGGTTCTAAGACACTGCAAGGGAAATTAGAATAATCTTGCAGATATTGAAACCAAAAATAACATATCAAAAATTTTTGGGATGAAGCTAAGAAGTGCTTAGAGAAAAATTTAAAGGGAAAATTGTCAATGCTCTAACAATTACCTTAGGTACTAGAAAAAGAGAGTATACTAAACCCAAAATGACCAGAAGGTAGAACTAATAAAGATTAGGAAAAAATAGAGAATTATAAAACAATAAAAGAAATCAATGAAACCACATTTGTTCTTCAAAAAGACCAACAAAGTTAACATATTTTAGCTAGATAAAAAAAGGAAAAGAATTAATCGAGATGATCCCAATTACTAAAATGGAGAATGAAAGAGGTGACATTACTATTGACTTTACAGAAATAAAAAGAATTAAAAGAGAATACTGTGAACAACTGATTATGAAATTAGATTACATCTGTTAATAAAATTGACAAATTGCTAGACAGACACATATTACCCAAACAGACTCAAAAAGAAATTTTTTTGAGCAACCCCCAGGTACATAATTGTTAGATTCACCAGGGTTGAAATGAAGGAGAAAATACTAAGGGCAGCCAGAGAGAAAGGTCAGGTTACCCACAAAGGGAAGCCTATCAGACTCACAGCAGATCTCTCAACAGAAACCCTACAAGCCAGAAGATAGTGGGGGCCAATATTCAACATCCGTAAAGAAAAGAACTTTCAACCCAGAATTTCATATCCAGCCAAACTAAGATTCACAAGCAAAGGAACAATGAAATCTTTTGTGAACAAGCAAGTACTCAGAGATTTCATCACCACCTGGCCTGCTTTACAAGAGCTTCTGAAAGAAGCATTACACATAGACAGGAACAACCAGTATTAGCCTTTCCAGAAATATACCAAAAAGTAAAGAGCATCAACATAATGAAGAATTTACATCAACTAATGGGCAAAACAGCCAGCTAACATCAAATGGCAATAATCCTAAATTTAAATCGACTAAATCCCCCAATCAAAAGACACAGCTGAAACCCATCGGTATGCCGCATCCAGACCCATCCCACATGCAAGGATACACAAAGACTCAAAACAAAGGGATGGAGAAAGATTTACCAACCAAATAGAGAGGAAAAATAAACAAATAAATAAAAAGCAGGAGTTGCAATTCTTGCCTCTAATAAAATAGATTTTAAAGCAACAAAGATCAAAAAAGGCAAAGAAGGTCATTACATAATGGCAAAAGGATCAATGCAACAAGAAGAGCTAATGATCCTAAATATATACGCACGCACCCAATACAGGAACACCCAGATACGTCAACATCAATATTAGATAGATCAACAGGACAGAAAATTAATAAGGATATCCAGGACTTGAACTCAGATCTGGAACAAGTAAACTTTAAATAAACATTTATAGAACTCTCCACTTTAAATACACAGAATATACACTCTTATCAGCACCACATCACACCTACTCACAGTTTAAATGAAATATTGGTTGGCTACTTGTTTATTATTTTCTTCCCTCATTTTTTCCTGTCTCCATTATTAAGCACAATTACTGGCATAAAAGAGGTTTTTAATACCCATTTTTAGACTGCATTCTAGCCTTGGCAATAAAGCAACACTCCTGTTCTCTCTCCCTCTTCCTCTTTCTTCCTCTCCTTCATTTTTTTCTCTTTCTTTCTCTTTCTTTTTTTTTCTTTCTTTAAAAAAAAAAAAGAAAGAAAGAAATTTTTTTTTAAGACAGGATTTCACTTTGTTGCCCAGGATGGAGTGCAGTGGCACAAGAGTAGCTCACAGCACCCTTTACTTTCTGGGCTCAAGTGAACCTCCAGTCCCCAAAAGCAGCTGGAACTACAAACGTATACTACCACACCCTGCTAATTTTGTATTTTTTTTTGTAGAGACAGGCTTTTGCCATGTTGCCCAGGCTGGTCTCAATCCCCTGGGATCCAGCAATCTGCCCACCTCCGCCTCTGAAAGTGATGGGATTATAAGCTTTAGCCACCAAACTGGTCTGAAATAAAGTATTTTAGTAGACCTAAAAAAGGTAAAGAGATTAAATGAGTAACATGAAAAACTTTCACAAGACTTCCAGTTTTTAGTCCTGCATGTAAGAAACTTGGAAGTCAACACTCTATTGGAAGAAGAAAAAGCTAAATAAACTGAAAAATGAATGTTAAACTCTTCTTAGGTAAGTAGAGAGCTGAGGTAATGGCAAATCACTGCTGTAAAACATTGGGATGGATGGTGAATACAGAGAATCACATTTTCTGTATCAGAAACCCAAGAGCATAAATTTTCCAGGAGATCAGTAATGGAATAAGTACATCTGAATTATGATTTCTGAATTGCTGGAGGCTCATTGTAGAAAAGTCTGAGAGTTACAAATACAAGTGAATTGTTTTGCCAACAAAAAAATATAGTTTGAAGAGATAGAGCAAGCATCAGAACCCAAGTCAGGTGTGGTAGGGATGTTGGAATTATTAGATGAGAAATTTAAACCATGTATGATTGATGTGATAAGAACTCTAATGCAAAACATACACAACATGCAAGAAGAGATGGGGAATATAACCAGCGAGATTGAAATTCTACGCAAGGAGTAGCAAGAAATATTACAGATTAAAAGCCATGTATCAGAAATAAAGAATGTCATTGATGGGATTTTTTGTGATTGGACACAGCTGAGGAAAGACTCACTTAGCTTGAGGTTATTACAAGCAAAACTCCAAAAACTAAAAGGCAAAGAGATAAAAGATTGGGGGAAAACCCCTATAATATCTGAGAACTGTGGGACTACTACAACAGATGTAAAATATGCATAATAAATAGCAGAGATAAAAGAGAGCATAAAACAGAAGAAATATTGAAGAAATAGTAACAAAATTTCTCCAAATTAATGTCAGATACCAAACTAAAGATCCAAGAATCTCAGATTACACCAAGCAGAATAAATGCAAATAAAATAAAAACAAAAATAAAGACATCTATACATATCATGTTCAAACTGAAGAAAATAAACACCTTAAGTATAAAAGAACAATAAGGATTATATGTGATTTCTTTTCAGAAAACATGAAAACCAGAAAAGACTGTAGAGAAATATTTAAAATGTTGAGAGAGGTTGGCTGTGTCTGAAATTAATATAGCCACCTACTCCAGTTTGTTTTAATTAGTATCAGCGTAGCATATCTTTCTCCATCTGTGTACTTTAAATTTATGTGTCTTTATATTTAATGTTTTTTTTATATTTAGTTGAGTCTTGTTTTTAAATTCACTGTCAATCTTTTAATTGATATATTTATGCCATTTATGTTAAAAATGATTATTGATATTGAATTAATATCTACCATATTTGTTGCCATTTTTTATTAATTACCCTCATTTTTGTCTTCTACCTTTTAAATTTTTTTTCTGGTTTGAATTTCACATTTTATGTAATTCCACTTTCTGTTTTAGGGGAAACAATAATGAATTTATTTTAAAAGTCAAGTTAGAGAGAAGATCAACAAGAAAAGTGGTAATGTCTCAAGCCATCATGCCTAGAAACAATACCCAATCAGACTGTGTATGTGCTGGAATTACCAAGGAGAAAGGAAAAAATGCAGTATATGATAATAAAAGTAAATTCTCTAAGATGTTGTAACAACTCTTAAGGCACATGTGCTACAAAAACTAATATAACTGCAAGGACAAACAGGTAAATCCATTATTTTAGACATAGAGCCCCATCTATGCAAAGTAAACAGATCCAGCAGTCAGAAAATTAGTAAGAATATAGTTGAATCAAATAATGTTAACAAACAATTGGATATAGTTGACATCTGTAGACTGCTTCATGCAATATCAGTGGAATACAAATTCTTCTCAAGCTCACATGGAACATTAGCCAACTCTACATTGTAAAACACAATTAAACAAATTTAAAATAACAGAAATGACAAAATCAGGACACTCACCACACGGGGATTAAGCTAGAACTCAATAACAGAGATATGGCTGAAAAATTCCAAAAGAGTGGAGATTAAACAATATATTTTAAAATAAATAATATCTGAGTACAAGAAGAAATTTCAAGAGAGATTTTAAAATATTTTGAACTCAATGAAGATGAAAATACAACTTGTCAAAACGTGTGAGATGCTGTGAAAACAGTGCTTAGAGGGAAATGTATAGCATTGAATGCATGTATTAGAAAAGAAGAAACCTAAAATAAATAATCCAGGCTTTCAACTAAAACTAGAAAAAGAGTAAATTAAATCCAAGCTAATAAGAAAAAAATATAAAAATTAGACAATATGTAATGAAATTGGACGCAGAATATCAATAAAATGAAAAGCTCATTCTTTAAAAGGTTCAAAAAGGTTAAGTATGAAAAAAGAGACAGGATACAAATTTCTAATATCAGAAATGAAAGATAGGACATTATTCCAAATCTGATGGACATTAAAAGAATAATAAAATACTGTGAATAACTCTATGCCACAGATTTCACAACTGAGATGTAATAAACCAATTCTTGGAAATAAACACTTTACTAAAACTTGCATAAGAAGAACAGACCAACTGAATACGCCTATGTCTCTTAAACAAATTGAATCAATATTTAACAACTTTTCAAAACAAAAACTACCGGGCTTTGGTGTGTTCTTTGATAAGTTATACCAAATATTTAAAAAAATTGTCGACCCTCAAAATCTGAGACAGGTCTGTCAGTTTAGGAAGTTCATTTTGCCAAAGTTAACGGCACACACCGTGCCACAGCCTCAGGAGGTCCTGATGACATGTACCCAAGGTAGTTCAAGCACAGCTTGGTTTTATACATTTTAGGGAAACAGGAGACAACAATTAATATAAGTAAGATGAATGTTGGTTCAGTCCACAAAGGCAGGACAACTTGAAGCAAAGGAGGGACAACTGGAGGCTGGGAAGAGGCTTCCAGGTCATAGGTAGATAAGAGACAAATGGGTCAATTCTTTTGAGTTTCTGATTAGCCTTTCCAAAAGAGGCAATTAAATATGCATTTATCACAGAGAGCAGAGGGATTACTTTGAATAGAATGGAAGGCAGCTTTGCCTTAAGCAGTTCCCAGCTTGACTTTTCCCTTTAGCTTAGTGCTTTCCCGCTGTGAGATTTACTTTCCTTTCACAAAATTATATTAATTCTCTACAATTTCTTCCAGAAGATAAAAGAAGGGAAAAAACATCTTAACTCATTCCATAAGGCTGACATTATCTTAAAACTCAAACCAGATGACATTACAAGAAAGGAAAACTACAGACCACTATCAAAGCATGAATATATATCTATAGATATAAATATATATGCTAAATAAAATATTAGCAAATCAATTTTAACAATGTAGAAAAGAACTATATACCACAACCAAATGGGATTTATTCTAGTTGTGCATCAAAAAAAAATTAATGTAATCCATTATAGCAGCAGGCTAAAGAAGAAAAATCACATGAACTTATCAACAGATGACAAAATCTAACACTTATTCTTGATTTTTTTTTTAAAAAGCACTCAGTAAACTAGGAATAGAAGGGGACTTCCTCAACTTGACAAAGAAAATCTACAAAAAGTCTAGTTAACATTATAATTAATAGTTAGAAAAAGGAAAGTTTCTCATTAAGATTAGGAACATGGGAAGAATGTCCCCTTTCCTCCACTCCTTTTCAATATACTGGTTGTCATAATGAAATACAAACCAAAAAGAAATAAGTTTATATAAATGTGTTAAAACCATAGAAATATACAACACAAAAAGTGAACCCTAATATAAACTGTGGACTTAGGTAATAATAATGTGTTAATGTAGCTGATATCTGGGGAGGCTCTGGGCATATGGGGGCAGGGTATATGTGGAAATTCTTTTAACTTTCTGGTCAGTTTGTCTGAGAATCTAATATCCTTTAAAAAGTAAAGTCTTTTGATTGAAATAAAATATAATCCTACAAGACTTTATTGGTTAATTCTACCAAACATCTAAAGAAAAATTAGTACCAATACTTGACAGACACTTTCAACCATCAGGAGACAGGTAATAGATCCCAACTTACTTTAGAAGCCAGTGTTACCTGTATGTATACAGAAAAGACATCGCAAAGAGAGAAAAGCTGACTAATATCCCTTATGAATATAGATCCAAAAATCCTAAACTGGCAAACTGAATTTAGCAGTATTTAAAATGCACTTGTCATGAAGTTATGACTAAGTAATATTTCCTCCAGGAATGCAAGGTTAACAATGTATGAAAATCAATCAAAGGAGCTGGGTGTGGTGGCACATGCCTGTAGTTCTAGCTACTCTGGAGGATGAAGCAGGAGGATTGCTTGATACCAGCAATTTAAGGCTGCAATGACCCATGATCATGCCACTGTATTCCAGCCAGGGGGGACAGGGTAACAGAGTGAGACCCCTACTCAAAACAAAACAAAAAAATCAGTCAAAGTAACATATTTTTCTTTTATATATTTATTATTTTAATTTAAATATTAATTTTGTTATTTTATATTTTATTATTTTATTAATATGTTCAGGAGAATAAAGGAGAAAAGTCAAAAACATCTAGGTCCAGCACTGTGGCTTATGCCTGTAGTCCCAACACTTTGGGAGGTCCGGGGGTGGCCCACTTGAGATCAGGAGTTAGAAACATGGTGAAACCCTGTCTATACTTAAAATACAAAAACTGGTGGACGGGGTGCCATGCACCTGTAATTCCAACTACTTGGGAGGCTGAGGTGGAAGAATTGCTTAAACCTAGGGTGTGGAGGTTGCAGTAAGCAGAGATCCCACCACTGCACACCAGCTTGGGTGATAGATTGAGAGACTATGTTTAAAAAAATAAAAAGTCACTAAAAAGCTAAATACAGTACAATCATGAGGTAAAAAACATTTCTTGATAAAAACATTTAATAAATGAGAAAAGTGAGCTTCCTAAACCTGATGAAGGCTATCAACATATAATTTTAAATTAACTTTATACCTACCGGTGGAAGACTAATCTTTTCATATACAATTACCAACAAGACAAGGATGCCCGTGCTTTCCACTATTTTATGTTGTACTGGAGGTTCTAGCCAGAATAATCAGGAAATAATAAATAAAAGTAATCCACATTGAAAAGGAATCTATTCCACTTTACAGATGGCATGATAATGCATATGGGAAAACTATAGGAATCCACAGAAGTTTTAAAATGAATAATTGTATTCACCAGTGTTTCAGGATACAAAATAAATATACAAAATGAAATTTAAAAACAGCTATATTCACAATATCAAAAAGAATCAAATACTTAGGAGTAAACTTAACGAAGAAAGTATAAAATATATACTCTGAAAACTGCAAAATATTGTTCAAAGATATTTTGAAAACCTAAATAAATGGAAATACATCTCATGATGAACAGAAAGACAATATTATAAAGATTGTAATATTGAACAAATTGATCTATAGATCAACACAAATTGTCTTAAAACACCAGATGTCTCTTTTGCAGGAATTCAAAAGTTGATTCTAAAATTTATATGAAACTACAAGGAAACAAAGATAGCAAAAACATTCTTGAGATGAACAAAATTGGAAGTATCACACTGATTTTAAAATTGACTAAAAATTTATTGGACTCAAGACAGTGTGGTACTGGCATAAGGACAGTAGAATAGATTAATGAATTAGAACTGAGAGTCCAGGAAAAACTATACCCAACCCCTATATTTATAATCAAACTGCTTTTCAACACGGATGCCACAAACATTTAATGGATAATAACTAATCTTTTTTACAAAATGGTGCTGGAACGGTAATCAACATACCAAAAAAGAATGACTTCTACTTCATACCATACATAAAGATTAATTCAAAGCAATCAGAGGCCTAAATTTAAAAGCTGCTTTTTAATATTAATGTTGTCTAGGTTTACATATACAAATCTTTCACTTCTTTGGTTAAATTTATTTCTAAGTACACCTTATCCTTTTTTACTTTATTGTAAATAGCATTATTTTCTTAATTTCTTATTTTGGATAGTCTGTTGTTAGTGTATACAAATAACCTAATTTTTAAATACTGATTTTGCATCCTGCAATTTTATTGAATTTATAAGTTCTGAGAGTTGCATGTCTGTGTGTGTGCATATAGCTTTTATGATTTCATATATATAAAGTAATGACATCTGCACACAGATAATTTTACTGTTTCTTTTCCAGTTTTGATCACTTTTATTTCGTTTTCTTGCTTAATTGCTCCGTCTAGGACTTCCAGTGCTTGGTTGAATTAAAGTTATAAGTGAAGGTGTTCTTGCCTTGTGCCTGATTTTAGAGAAAAGCTTTCAGTATTTCATCACTGAATATAATGTTAGCTGTGAGATATTCATATGTGACCTTTATTATTTGACTAAATTCCTTTTATACCTACTTTGTTAAAAGTTTTTAATCATGAAAAAGTGTTGAATTTTGTCAAATGCTTTTCCTGTATCCATTGAAATGGTCATGTACTATTTTCTTTCATTTGTTAATTTAATGTATCACATTAATTGACTTGCATATGTTGAACTATCCTTGCATGATAGGGAGATATCCCACTTGGTCATGGTGCATAATTGATTCTTTTAATATGCTGTTGAATTTTGTTTGCTATTTTTTGTTGAAGAATTTCACGTATTTGTTCATTAGAGATACTGGCCTGTATTACCTATACTTGTAGCATCTGGTCTGGATTTACTATCTGGGTAATGCTAACCTTAAAAAGTCAGTTTGAGAGTGTTCCCTTGTCTTCAATTTTTTTGAAGGAATTTAGGAAGGATTGGTGTTATTCATTCAAGTTTTTGGTATAATTCACCAATGAAGCCATCTTGTCCTAGGCTTCCCTTTTCTGGAGGTTTTTGATTAGTGATTTGATTTTATTAATTATTTTTTCAGATTTTCTATCAAAACTCAATGGCATTACTTTAATGGAAAAAAAATTTTGTGATTTATATGGAATGGAAGCAACCTAGATAGATGACCATTATCAGATGAACGGATAAACAAATGTTTATTTTCTTTATCTATATGGTATATACACAATGGAATACTATCCAGTTTTATAATTAGGGGAAATCCTGGCACTGTGACAACATGGATAAACCTGGAGGACATTATGTTAAGTGAAATAAACCAGGAACAAAAAGATAAATACCAAATTAGTTCATTTATATGTGAAATCTAAAAAAGTTAAACTCATAGATGTAGAGAGTAGAAGGGTGGTTATAAGAGGCGAGGGAGGGGAATGGATGAAGAAAGGTGAGATGTTGATGAAATGGTACAAAGTTTCAGCTAGACAGGAGGAATAAGCTTTAGCACTCTATTGCATAGACTATTAACTATAATATATAATAATGCATTATATATTTCAGATTGCTAATAGAGTAGACTTTGTATATTTTCACCACAAAAAATAAGTATAGGACATCATAAACTTTTCAGTTAGCCTGACTTAATAATTTTGCATTGTAAGCCTATATCAAAACATCAAATTATATCCCATAAATATATATACTTATTATTTATCAATTAAGAATAAAATTTAAACAATCATATGAAACCTAAAAAGACTATAAATAGCCAAGGCAATTTTGAGAAAAGCAACAAAGTTGGAAGCATCACACTTCCTGATTTCAAAATACATTATAAAACTACAGTAATTAACAACAGTAAAATACTGGCTTAAAAACAGATATATTGACCAATGGAACAAAATAGAAAGTAAGAAATACATTCACACATATAAGACCAGATGATCTTTGACAAAGTGTCAATAACATACAAATGGAGAAAGGGTAGTTTTTCAACAAATGGCATTGAAAAACAACTGTATATCCAGATGCAAAAATTTAACTTTGGGCCTTTACCATATATGATACACAAAAACCAACACACAGTGGATTAAACAGTTAAAGGTAAAATCTGAAACTCTAAAATTTCTGTAAGAAAACTAAGGTAAAGCTTAATGACATTGAATTTGGCAATGACTTCTTGGATCTGACAAAAAAAAAAAAACCACAGGCAAGAAAAGCAGTAAAAGAAGTGGGATTCCATCAAACCAAATAGCCTCTGCACAAAAAAGAAAACAATCAACAGAGTAAAAAAGCCACTTGTGAAACTGGATACAATATTTTTAGAGCATATATTTGATACAAGGTTACTCTCCAAAATACATAAGAAACTGTTATAACACAATAGCAAAAACAAACAAATATGCAAATAACCCAACTACAAAATGTGCAAATAATTTCAATAGACGTGTATCCAAAGAAGGCTTACAAATGGCCAACTGGTATATAAGAAGAGTCTCAACATGATAAATCATCCGGCAAATGCATGTGTAAACCACAATGAGGCCTCACCTTACTCCTGGTAGAATGGCTATTAACAAAAAGATGAGCATCTGTTTACAAATTGGAACCTTTTTACACTGTCAGTGGGAATGTAAAATGTGCAGCCATTACAGACAATAGTATGGAGGTTTTTCATAAAATTTAAGAAAGAGTTACCCTATAATCCAGCAATCCCACTCCTGGATATTTATGCAAAAGAATTGCAATCAGAATCTTAAAATAATATCTGCATTCCTATGTTAGTTACATCAGTATTTACAACAGCCAAGATATAGAAACAAGTTAAGTGTCCACTGATGGACAAATGTATAAAAATCTGGTTATATACATACAATGGAATACTATCCAGCTTTAAAAAAAGGTAATCCTGTCATTTGTTACTACATGAAGGAACTTGGTGAATATTAGATAAGTAAATAATCTAATCACAGAGGACAAATACTGTATGATCCCACTTATATGTGCTAATTAAAATATGCAAACTCATAGAAACAGAGGATACACTAATAATTGCCAGAGGCTGAGAAGAGGGGGAAATAGGGAGTTGCTCTTCCACAGGTATATTGTTTTAGTTACACAAGATGAGTAAATTCCAGAGATTTGCTGTCAACACTGGGCTTACAGTTAACAAAACTATATTTTTCACTTAAAAATTTGTCAAGAGGGTAGATTTCATAAAATGTGTTCTTACCACAATTTAAAACAAAACCAAAAGACAATAAAATGATTCTCTACATCTCATCTTCTTTAATAAAATAAAATTCTTCCTCAAAATAAAATTTAATGCTATGTAATTCTTAGGAAAAAAATTAAATCTTTATGACTGTATTACATAATGGTTTCTAGATATGGTACCAAAAGCTTAAACAACAAAGTAAAAATAAACAAACTGGACCTCATCAAAACTAAAAATATTTGTGCTTCAAAAGAAGTCATCAAGGAAGTACAGTGTTAACTCAGTGAATGTAGGAAAATATTTAGAAATTATATGTCTGATAAGACACTTGTATCCAAAATATATCAAGAATTCTTCAACTTGACATTAAAAATTCCAATCACCAAATTAAAATACTAAGAAAAAATTTGAATAGACATTTCTACAAAGAGGATATAATCACAAGAAAACATGTTTATTATTTTTAGAGAAATGCAAATCCAAACTGTAATGTTGTATTACTTCATACCACTATGATAGATACAGTATTAAAAAATAATAATAAACAGTGATGGATATTGGCAAGAATACAGAAAAATTGGAACCTTCATACTTTGCTAAAAGGATGTAAATTGTGCAGTCACCTTGGAAAACTCTTTTGCAGTTGCTCAAACTATTAGACATATAAACTTTGTGATACAGACAGGAAACAGGAAATACTGGGTAAAAAGAGAGGTTCCCTGTAAAGGCCCCACACTTAAGCCCGGAAAGCTGTAGCCCTAAATGGGAACAAGAATTCCTGTTTTTGCTCCCAGAAGTTGCCTTTTGGCCCACCATGTCTGCCTATCCTGTACCCATATAAACCCGAGACCCCAGGCTCCAGAAGCAGATGAGGAAGAGATGAACAGAAGAGCAGAAAATTGACAGAACAGCAGGGGAAAGGGGTGAAGGAGAGTCTGAACACCAAAAAGAGTTCGACTGGGGTGGTTGGAGAGAAGATCAGTCCCTGGACTGCCAAACTCAGGGAAAGATCGTCTTCTCACTCCATCCCCTTTCCCACACCTCATCCATCCTGCTGAGAATCACCTCCACCACTCAGTAAAACCCTTGCATTCGTCCTTCAACTTCATGTGTGACCTGATATTTCCTGGATACTGAACAAGAGCTCAGGATGCAGAATGCTGTCACATTGCCCCTCTGTCCTTGTTGAAAAGGCAGAGGATCCACTCAGCTGTCTAACACTTGAGCTGTCTGCAGATGGCAAAGCTAAAGAAGCACACTGTAACATGCACTCACTTGGGCTTCGGGAGTCACAGACACCCACCCCTGGCTGCTGCCATGGAGCCAGAGTCCAGGGACACTTGCCCTGGCTCCTGGACTTGCCCATTTGCATGTTCCCATTCCTTTAAGGGGTTTGAGCACACATGGCATTAAACAAAACAAGCCAGACCCCAGTCACACATCCGGAAAAGGGTATGAGGGAACTCCCTTGTTTCATCAGGAGTCACAATTCGACTACTAGGTATTAAAGGAGGAAACATATGTTCACACAAATACTCCATATCAATGCGTATAATGGCATTATTTATAGTAACCAAAAGGTAGAAATATTTAAAATGTGCATCAAATGATGAATGGATAAACACAATGTAGTATAAGCATACAAAGGCCTATTATTTGGCCATAGAACACAATTAGTGATGTATAAACTACAATATAGATGAACCTTGAAAATATTATCCTAAGTGAAAGAATTCACACATCAAAGGCCTAGAATCATACTATATGATTCTATTGACATGAAATGTCCAAGTTAGGCAAATCCCTAAAGATGGAAAGTTGATTATTGGTTTTCAGGAACCTGTAGCAGGAGGAAGGTGAAATAACTGTTATTTGGTATTAGGTTTCATTTTGAGATGCTATAATTTCTTAATTTTTAATATACTTTAAGTTATGGGATACAAGTGCAGAACATGCAGGTTTGTTACATACGTGTATATGTGCCATGGTGATTTGCTTCACCCAACAACCTGTCATCAATACATTAACTATTTCACCTAATGCTATCTCTTCCCTAGCCCACCACCCCCAACAGGCCCTGGTGTTTGATGTTCCCATCCATGTGTTCATGTGTTCTCATTGTTCAACTCCCACTTATAAGAACACGTAGTGTTTGGTTTTCTATTCCTGTGTTTGTTTGCTGAAAATGATGGTTTCTAGCTTCCTCCATGTCCCTGCAAAGGAAATGAGCTCATCGTTTTTTATGGCTGTATAGTATTCCATGGTATATATGTGCCACATTTCCTTTATCTGTCACTGATGGGCATTTGGGTTGGTTCCAATTCTTTGCTATTGTGAACAGTGCTGCAGTAAACATATGTGTGCATGTATCTTTATAGTAGAATGATTTACAGTCCTTGGTGTATATACCCAGTAATGGGATTGCTGGGTCAAATGGTATTTCTAGTTCTAGATCCTTGAGGAATCACCACACTGTCTTCCACAATGGTTGAACTAATGTACAATCCCACAAACAGTGTAAAAGTGTTCCTATTTCTCCACATTCTCTCCAATATCTGTTGTTTCCTGACTTTTTAATGATCACCATTCTAACTAGCCTGAGATGGTATCTCACTGAGGTTTTAATTTGCATTTCTTGAATGACCAGTGATAACGAGGTTTCTTTTATAGGTTTGATGTCTTCTTTTGAGAAGTGTCCATTCAAATCCTTTGCCCACTTTTTGATGGGTTGATTTCTTTTTCTTGTAAATTTGTGTAAGTTGTTTGTAGATTCTGGATATTAGCGCTTTGTCAGATGGATGGAATGCAAAAATTTTTTCCCATTTTGTAGCCTGCCTGTTTACTCTGATGATAATTTCTTTTGCTGTGCAGAAACTCTTTAATTATATCCCATTTGTTAATTTTGCCTTTTGTTGCCACTGCTTTCCATGTTTTAGTCATGAAATCTTTGCCCATGCCTATGTCCTGAATGGTATTGACTAGGTTTTCTTCTAGAGTTTCTATGGTTTTAGATCTTATCTTTAAATTTTTAATCCATCTGGAGTTAATTTTTGTATAAGGTATAAGAAAGGGCCCAGTTTTGGTTTTCTGCATATGGCTAGCCAGTTTTCCCAACACCATTTATTAAATAGGAAATCCCTTCCCCATTGCTTGTTTTGTTCAGGTTTGTCAAAGATCAGATGGTTATAAATGTGTGGTATTATTTCTGAGGCCTCTGTTCTGTTCCATTTGTGTATATATCTGTTTTGGTACCAGTACCATGCTATTTTGGTTACTGTAGCCTTGTAGTATAGTTTGAAGTCAGGTAGCATGATACCTCCAGCCTTGTTCATTTTGCTTAGAATTGTGTTGACTATACAGGTTTTTTTTTTTTTTTTTTTTTTGGGTCCCATATGAAATTTAAAATAGTTTTTTCTAATTTTGTGAAGAAAGTCAATGATAGCTTGATGGAGATAACATTGAATCTATAAGTTACTGTGGGCAGTATGGCCATTTTCATGAATTGATTCTTCCTAATCACAAACATGAAATGTTTTTCCATTTGTTTGCATTCTCTCTTATTTCCTTGAGCAGTGGTTTGTAGTTCTCCTTGAAGATGTCCTTTACATCCCTTGTAAGTTCTATTCATAGGTATTTTATTCTCTTTGTAGCAATTGTGATTCTGAGTTCACTGATGATTTGGCTGTCTGTCTGTTATTGGTGTATAGGAATGCTTGTAATTTTTGCACATTGATTTTGTATCTTGAGACTTTGCTGAAGTTGCTTATCAGCTTAAGGAGATTTTGGACTGAGGCAATGGGGTTTTCTAAATAGACAATCATGTCATCTGCAAACAAAGACAATTTGACTTCCTCTCTTGTTGAAAAGGCAGAGGATCCACTCAGCTGTCTGTAGATGGCAAAGCTAAAGAAGCACACTGTATACTTTGCTCTCTTCCTCTTTTCAAGAGAAAAGTATTGTTTTTCCTCATCTTTGTAGATTTATCTGTCTTTGGTCCTTGATGTTGGTGATCTTCAGATGCAGTTTTTGTGTGTCCTTTTGGTTGATGTTGATGCTATTCCTTTATGTTGTTAGTTTTTCCTCTAATAGTCATGCGCCTCTGCTGCAGGTCTGCTGTAGTTTGTTGGAGGTTCACTCCAGACCCTGTTTGCCTGGTGTCATCAGTAGAGGCTACAGAACAGCAAAGATTGGTGCCTGTCTCTTCCTCTGGAAGATTTGTCCCAGAGGGGCACTTGCCAGATACCAGTCAGAGCTCTTCTTCATGAGTTGTCTGTTGACCACTGCTGGGAGGTGTCTCCCAGTCAGGAGGCACTGCGTTCAGGGACCCACTTGAGGAGGCAGTCTGTCTCTTAGTAGAGCTTGAGCACTGAGCTGGGACATGTGCTGCTCTCTTCAGAGCCAGCAGGTAGATATGATTCAAGCTGCTGAAGCTGTGCCCACAGCCACCCCTTCCCCCAGGTGCTCTGTCACAGGAGTTAGGAGTTTTATTTAAAAGCCCCTGACTGGGGCTGTTGCTTTTCTTTCAGTGATGCCCTGCCCAGAGAGCAGAAATCTAGAGAGGCAGTCTGGCTCCAGTGGCTCTGCCAAGTGGTAGGCTCCACCAAGTTTGAATCTTTTAGTGACTTTGTTTACACCATGAGGGGGAAACCACCTACTCAACCTTCAGTAATGGCAAATGCTCCTCCCCGCACCAAGCTCAAGCCTCCCAGGTTGACTTCAGATTGCTGTGCTGGAAGTGAGAATTGCAAACAAGTTGATCTTAGCTGGCTGGGCTTCTTGGGGTTGGGATCTGCTGAGCTAGACTACTTTTCTGCCTTGCTTCAGCCCCCTTTCCAGGAAAGTAAACAGTCCTGTCTTGCTGGTGTTCCAGGTGCCACTGCAATATGGAAGAAAAAAAAAAACTCCTGCATCTAGCTCAGTGTCTGCCCAAAGGGCTGCCCAATTTTGTGCTTGAAACCCTGGGCCCTGGTGGCATAGACACTAGAGGGAATCTATGGGTTTGAGGGTTGCATAATGGGAAAAGTGTATCTGGGCTGGAATGCACCATTCCTCATGGCACAGTCCCTCATAGCTTTCCTTGGCCAGGGGAGGGAGTTTCTCTACCCCTTATGCTTCCCAGATGAGGTGACGCCCCACCCTGTTGTTTCCATTCACCTTCCATGGGCTGCATCCATTGCCTAACCAGTCCCAGTGAGATGAGCCAGGTACCCCACTTGGAAATACAGAAACCACCCATGTTCTGCATTGATCTCACTGAGAGATGCACACTGGAGTTGTTCCTATTCAGCAATCTTGCCAGCCCGATACTATTATTACCCTTAAATGTTTTAGTAGTAATAGTTGCATAACTCTGTGTATTTACTAAAAATGCTGAATTGAATAAAGAGATAAAGTTTATGGCATGTTAAATATATTTCAATGAACCAGTTAAAAAGTTAGAAACAATTACTCCAAGAGAATTAAGAAAACTCTCTTTCACACCAGGAACATTTCTGCAGTTCCAGAAAATTTAAGTTTTGCCTTAAACATCTGCCATTAAAGAAGTATTTGAAAACTTAAAGTTGGAATGGTCATTTCCACAGCTATGTAAAGACAAGAACAGCTGGGAATAAATTCCTTCAATTTGATTGAAAATGTAATGTTAATTGGTATTGCAAATATTTGAATCAGAGAAAATTGTAAAAAACAACCAGTTAACTTTGTGTAAAATATATTGTTACCTTCATAATATAAGATTTTTAAATATATTATTTCTACTAATTTGGTTTTTCTATTTACATATAATTTTAAAATTTAAAATAAGATGTGAACAGTTGCAAATTTACAACCAAGCAAATAAAACTTTTCCTTTATTTGTGCCATAAAACTTTGCTTTCAGTATTAAATATTTCCATATTTTTAAATAGGAGACATCCTACAATGTTACAGTCTTATATAAAATATAAAACAAGAAACAGAGATATAAAGATATCCATTTTGGTAGAAACAATACGAACCCACAGTTTTTAATAACACGAAATAACAGATATCATTTCAGCAATGTTCATTCATACCAGAGAGTCTCATTCATTTTAAAATTTTATGAAAAATATATATTACATTTTTTGATTCAGATAAACAGAGTTAATTTGCTAACTTGAATGTGTGGTTTCCTCAGAGCCTCCACTATACCGTAACAAAGAATAATTAAGAAAATATTGCTATCCTAAAAATTGAGCTCACTTCCTTCTTTTGGGGTTGGTCATGGGCAGCAGCATTTTAATATTCTAAGATTTGCTATGAAGGAGGAAAAGCATTTTCAAGGCTTAATGTGCATACATCATGAATATCAGCTAATATTCTCAGCAAGGAAGAGCAATTGGCAAATTTGTGGCTTATACTTCTACTTATGTTTTCATACAAAAAGCTAAGTACTAGTTTATCAGCCTTTATGCCTTGATCACAGGTATTAGTATATAAAAGTGGTAAATAATTTTGACTTCCTGATGTGGAATGCAACTGGTGAAATTCAAACCTACTTGTGAAATTCAAGAACTATTTCATAGATTAATAAACAGTAATGGCCTATGCATGTGCAACCTGCATTCTTAAACAAAGAATGTTCCTGCAGTTGAAAATACAAGCACAGGATTTATGAATATGTCTGCTACTTTTCTTACCATATACTTTAGCTGTTCCCATGGACTCAATTATGGTGTGTGCTGAATAGTTAATATTCTAAGATGCCACCAAAAACAGCCTAGATACTTGCAGCCCCGTAAAATGAGATGCTTAGAAAACCAATTAGATAATTTCCTCACTTTATATTGACTTCATTCTTTAAATTTTTGGGATTCATATACAATTTGATGATCTTATGCATCTGTTTTGCAGACTTAACTAGAATTGGCAGTCAGAGAATTCGGCGATGTAATTAAAATTTGGAGTTATTCTCGTTTTGATCTTTAATGTTGTATCCCTTGTTGAAAGACAGAGTTTACTGCATTGCAAGATAATTAGCTTAAGAGGGTTTTATAAAGAAGCAATATTTTCTGGCAGGAAGTTAGTCACTTCTTTGATTAATACAATAATTAGTAGTAATATGTCAAGTGGAAGATTCAGTTCTATGAGTAACTCTTGTTATGTGGAATTATTCTAGTTTAAAAAATAGTTTTATGTCTAACTTTTTATTTTCCTTTTTATATTTGCTATACTTTGCCCAAATAGTATTAAGATAGGAGAAGAACATGTTAACGCATAGAGGAACTTCAGGCTATAGTAATTCTTTCACTATTTTGCTATTTATGATTCCAATATTAATTGCAAAACTCTCTCAGGATTCTTGCTCTTTAAAGTAATATTTGTGGACCAGCAGCATTTGTACACCCTGGAGGTTTGTAAGCAAACAAGAATCTCAGATTTGACCTCAGACATACTGAATCAAAATTTGTATTTTAACATAACCTCGATTTATAATATTAAATGACAAACACCAATCTACACATATATGTGTATGTGTGTGCATACATGTTTATGTATATACATGTATGCATGTGTATACATATATAAATTGTGCCTATTTCCATTCCTAAAGAGAACTTTTCAACACAAACCATAAACTAACCATGTGGGGAAAAGTTCACCACAACAGAAGAAAGAAACAAACAAGAGAGTGGCTATCCTTACGTTCTGGCATTTAGAGGTCTCTATCTGAAGGCTTTAGATTGAAGCTATGTATAACTAAGTCTGCAGCTTGACCCAACTTTCTTGGGAAAACTATCTCCTTTATGACACTGTTTTGGGGCATTCTTGAGAGGGTCTCAGTTTTGTATGTTTCATCTTTATAAAAGTCAAACCGATGGGTGCACGATGTTTTCGTGAATTGTGAATCTAAGGTTTGATTCCCTAGTTTTCACTTATTAAAAGCTTTAAGTCTCCACAATTTGGAGTCTCATATTTTATATACTACTGAAAGAATGCAATTTAAGTAATATTTAAACACTAACTAAAATTATTTTATAATAGTCATTGAAGGAAACAGTTAATTATTTCATGAATAACCTGTTTGATTTATCTGTATTGGTAGCACACTTACATAGCTCAATACCGATTACATACCTAGTATAAAAAGACATAATAAACTATGTTAAGGTCCTGGAACATATGAAAACAATAGTTACTATAATGAGTGGGCCTATTTAATATCAATAAAAAGTCTAAAATCTATTATTAGGTTAAATCAAGATTATAGCATGACTTTATTATAAAATTGGCTATGATATCAATGTTTTACTAAATATTGCTTTGTTACTTATTTATAAATATTTTCCCTGGTTCAAAAGATAAATTTTCTGGTTCGACAATATTAATATATTTGCTTCTTTTACTTCTGTTAAAAAGTAAGAACTTTTGTTTAAAAGTATAAGTAAACTTTTGCTTAAAAGAAAGAACTTTTAAAGAAGCCATTAATGGCTAAGATTTTTAAAAATTGAGAGCAATAAATAGTTTCTGGATGTATTGATTTCATAGTAATTAAGAAAAACCATTGAACCACTGGAGCCATGCTTCCTTCTCATTGCAAGGAGCAAAGTAACAAACTCTCTATTTGAGTAGCTTTCAAAGAAAACTATTTTTTTACCTTAAGTTTACAAAACATCTTCAGTTAGAAGTGCTAGGACTTTGGCAAAAAGGAAGAACGTACAAACATACAGAATTCAACCAGTCTAAAGAGATAGATGAAAAACTTCACCACAACTTTGATAATGTGTGTGGTGAAGGTCGTTTTTAATTAAATTAGAGGAAATAATTATCTAACTGTCAGAATGGAGGCATTAAGATGTCTCCAAGTCAAATAGCAGTATATGAAAATGTCTTTGAAAAACAAAGAAATACAAATTTGTCACTCCAACCAAGTCCTGAAATAAAATGCTTGAGATTTTAGTACTGTTTTAGGATTATGTTTGCTCAAATCAGATAAAAGAGTTACACAGCCATATATAAACAGAAATTGTGAAAATCAACATTTTCTAAACAGTATGGAATTATGGTCCCCTCACATCACAGCAACCACAAAAATGGCTTATTGTGTTCATCCGTGATGTAGAATGAATCATTCTGACAGGTGCATTTTAATTTGAATAGAAAACATCATAATGTCCATCAGTTGGCAAATGTATTGTTATATTGTATATAACAATTATATATATATTATATATAACTTCCTCATGAAAAGCAATTATACAGAGGAAGAAGAAGAATTGGCATAGCTTTAATTTACAGACTTGCAGAAAAAGCCATGTTTTATTTCAATGTTACAAAAGCAAATTTCAGTGTAGTGTGATTAATGTGATGCTATTCATGTGCAAATAACAAAAACAGAATATATAGAAGTTTAAATGTATATTTAAAAACACCATATGTACATTATGATAAATGTTGATTATCTACAGCAAGAGTTAGTGATCCTATAAAATTCTTCTGTTTCCCCATTGTATTAGTTAATTCTCATGCTGCTGTGAAGAGATTCTTGAGACTGGATAATTTATAAAGGAGGTCTAATAGATTCACATTCTGCTGAGCTGGGGAAACCTCAGGAAACTTACAACCATGGTGGAAGGGGAAGCAAACACGTGCTTCACACGGCAGCAACAAAAAGAAGTGCCAAGCAAAAAGGGGAAAGCCCTTCACAAAACCATCAGATCTACTGTGAACTCACTATCAAGAGAACAGCATGAAGGTAACCACCCCATGATTAAATTACCACCCCCCATTGGGTCCTCCCACAAAATGTGGGGATTATGGGAACTACAAATGAAACTGAGATTTTGGTGGGGACACAGCCAAGCCATATCATTCTGCCCCTGGCCCCTCCCAAATCTTATGTCCTCACTTTTGAAAACATAATCATGCCCTTCTAACAGCCTCTTAAAGACTTAATGCATTCCAGCATTAACCTAAAAGTCCAAGTTCAAAGTCTCATCTGAGACAAGGCAAGACCCTTCTGCCTATGAGCCTGTATAATCAAAAGTGAGTTAGTACCTCCTAGGTACAATGAGGGTACAGGTATTGGGTAAATACACCCATTCCAAATGGGAGAAATTGGTCAAAACGAAGTGGCTACAGGCTCCATGCAAGTCTAAAATCCAATAGGGCAGTTATAAAACCTTAAAGTCCAAAAATGATCTCCTTTGACTCCATGTCTCACAAGCAGGACAAGCTGATGTAAGAGGTATGCTCCCACAGCCTTAGAAAGTTCTGTCTCTGTGGCTTTGCAGGGTACAACTCTACTCCTTGCTCCCCTCACAGGCTGGAAATGACCCTCTGTGGCTTTTCCAGGTGCATTGTGCAAAACGTTGGTGGATCTACTATTCTCAGGTCTGGAGAATGGTAGCCCTCTTCTGAAAGTTCTGGTAGGCTATGTTCCAGTGGGGACCATATGTGGGGCCACTGACCTCACTTTCCCCTTGCACACTGCTCTAGCAGAGGTTCTCCATGAGGGGCTCAGCCAAGAAAACCATTTATCCCTCCTATTCCTCCAGGCCTGTGATGGGAGCAGCTGCTGTGAAGGTCTCTGACATGCACTGGAGACATTGTCCCCATTGTCTTGGTAATTAATATTTGGCTCTTTGTTACTCATGCAAATTTCTGCAGCAGGCTTTAATTTGTCCTCAGACAATAGGGTTTTTTTTTCTATAGCATGGTCAAGCTCTAAACATTTTCCAAACTTTTATACTCTGCTTCCTCTTGAGTGCTAGGCCACTTAGAAATTTTTTCTGTCAGATATCCTAAATTATCTCTCTCAAGCTCAAAGTCATAGATATCTAGGGCAGGAGCAAAATGCAGCCAGTCTGTTTGCTAAAACATGGCAAGAGTCACCTTTATTCCAGTTTTTAACAAGTTCCACGTCTCCATCTGAGACCACCTCTGCCTGGACTTCATTATCCATATCACTATCTGTATTATGGTCAAAGCCATTCAAAAGTCTTAGGAAGTTGTGAACTTACCCACATCATCTTCTCTTCTTTTTAGCCCTTCAGACTGTTCCAATCTCTGTCTGTTACCCAGTACCAAAGTTGTTTCCACATTTTCTTGTATCTTCATAGCAGTGCCCCACTATGCCATACTAATTTACTGTATAAGTTTGTTCTCACAGTGCTATGAAGAAATACCTGAGATTGGGTAATTCATAAAGAAAAGAAGTTTAACTGACTCACAGTTCTGCATGCCTGGGGAGACCTCAGGAAACTTACAATCATGGCAGGTGAAGCAAGCATGCCCTTCTTCACATGGTGGTAACAAAGAGAGGTGCCAAGCAAAAGTGAGGAAAGCCACTGAAAAAACCATCAGATCTCATGAAAACTCACCATCATGAGAAGAGCATGAGGGTACCTATCCCCATGATTAAATTATCTCCCACTGGGTCCCTCCCAAGACACATGGGGATTATAGAAACTACAATTCAAAGTGAGATTTGGGTGGGGACACAGAGCCAAACCATATCACCCACATTTAACTGATGCTGACAAATATATATTATTTCTGCATTTTTTAGTAGAAATATAAAAATTGTCTTTAAAATTAAGGTAGTAAAAGTAACATGAATCTAATCAAGATTTTACATATAACTACTAGTTTTCAGGAATGTGAAGGATGAAACAAATGATTAAAAATACTGGTAAGGGGGGGAACGATCCAAGATGGCCGATCGCTAACATCCCGGGATTGCAGCTCTCAGGGAAGGCGCGGAAAACTAGAGGACGCCACACTTTCAGACAAAGTCTGGTCGCTCATGGAGCAGAAGATCCCCCAGTGGTGGAAACACACGAGTCACCAGCGCGACTCTCGTGGTCGGCGCAGCGGTTCCGCCGGCACCTCGACGCGGCAGCGCTCAGCGCAGAGTAAACAGGACCAGTTCCCCTTCTAACTGAGGTTTGCAGCCCCAGGAAGGCAGAGTCGCCTACTATGGAAACAAGAAGGAAGCCCGACAGGAGAATCCTGGGCAGAAAAGCACCATCAGTCTTAACGCCGCTGCTCTGGCCCTGGGAACTAACAACCTGGACGTCCACTCAAGAGACCTAATCTGAAAGTTGGTAATTTCAAAGACGACAGGAGGATAAATTTACAATAACGGGAAGAAACCAGCGTAAAAAAGCTGAGAATACTCAAAGTCAGAACGCCTCTCCCTCTAAAGATGATCACAGTTCCACAACAACAATGGAACAAGGCTTGATGGAGAACGAGTGCCTCCTGATGACAGAATCACTCTTCAAGGAATGGATAATAACAAACTTCGATGAGTTAAAAGACCATGTTGTAGCCCAACGTAAAGAAACTAGGAACTTTGAAAAAAGGTTTGATGAAATCCTATTGAGAATAGACAACTTAGAGAGGAGTATGAGTGAATTAATGGAACTGAAGAATACAATACAGGAACTCCGAGAAGTATGCACAGGTTTAAACACTCAAATTGTTCAAGCAGAAGAAGAGATATCAGAGGTCAAAGTCCAACTTAATGAAATAAAACGTGAAGAAAAGATTAGAGAAAAAAGGATAAAAAGGAATGAGCAAAGTCTCCAAGAAATGTGGGACTATGTGAAAAGACCAAATTTACGTTTGATAGGTGTACCTGAATGCGACGGAGAGAATGAATCCAAGCTGGAAATACCCTTCAGGATATTATTCAGGAAAATTTTCCTAAACTAGCAAAGCAGGTCAACATTCAACCCCAGGTAATACAGAGAACACCACAAAGATATTCCTCAAGAAGAGCAACCCCAAGGCACATAATCGTTAGATTCACCAGGGTTGAAACAAAGGAGAGGATACTAAGGGCAGCCAGAGAGAAATGTCAGATTACCCACAAAGGCAAGCCTATCAGACTTACAGCAGATCTCTCAGCAGAAACTCTACAAGCCAGAAGAGAGTGGGGGCCAATATTCAACATCCTCAAAGAACAGAACCTTCAGCCCAGAATTTCATATCCAGCCAAACTAAGCTTCACAACTGAAGGAAAAATAAAATCTTTTATGAACAAGCAAGAACTCAGAGATTTTATTACCACCAGGCCTGCTTTACAAGAGCTTCTGAAAGAAGCATTACACACAGAAAGAAACAACCAGCATTAGCCTTTCTAAAAATACACCAAAAAGTAAAGAGCACCAACATAAAGAAGAATTTACACCAACAAATGGATAAAACAGCCAGTCAACATCAAATGGCAGTAACCCTAAATTTAAATTGACTGAATTCCCAATCAAAAGACACAGCCAAAACTCAACGGCATGTTACATCCAGACCTGTTTCACATGCAAGGATACACAAAGACTCAAAACAAAGGGATGGAGAAAGATTTACCAACCAAATGGAGAGCAAAAATAAATAATAAATAAATAAAAAGCAGGAGTAGCAATTCTTGTATCGGATAAAATAGATTTTAAAGCAACAAAGATATAGTGGTAAAAGGATCAATGCAACAACAAGAGCTAACGATCCTAACACCCAGATAGGAGACTTAGATTCAATGAGACAGAAAATTAATAAGGATATCAAGGACTCGAACTCAGATCCAGAACAAGTAAACTTAATAAATATTTATAGAGCTCTCCACTTCAAATACACAAAATATACATTCTTGTCAATACTACATCACACCTACCCATTAGTTTAAATGAAACATTGATTGGCCATTATTAATACCCAATTTTTTTCAAAATAAAGCAATATTTCCATTTACTCTCCCTCTTTCTCTTCCTCTTTCTTCCTCTCCTTTACTTATTTTTTTTTCTTTCCTTCTCTCAAAAAAAAAGAAATCAACTTGTAAACCTCTAGATCCAGGTCGGCAATGTCTCTTTCATTGCTTGATTTCCTTTCTTCCCTTCCCTCCCTCCCTCCCTCCCTCCCCGCTTCCTCCCTTCCTTCCTTCCTTCATCCCTTCCTTCCTCCCTACCATCCTTATTCCCTTCCTGCCTGCCTTCCTCCCCCCCCCAAAAAAAAAATACTGGTAAGGTAAAAGAAGACATAAATAAGTGAACACATATACATGTTTATACATTGAGAAAATAATTATTGTTAAAATACCAATCTCTGCAAATTTGTCTATAATTATAAGTGTATGTACGTTAACAAGCAAATTCTAAAGTGAATTTGGAAATTAAAATTTCTTGGGTAAACAATACAATTTTTTAAAAGAAAGTTGGAAGACTTTACACTGTCAATTTAAATACTTACCATAATTAAGATAGTGTCTCTCCAGTGCAAGGATAAGACAAATGAACCAATGGAACAAAAGTGAGATTAGGATTGTATATTCAGTTACATGTTTTACGCCAAAGGTGTTACTGCAATTCAGTAGATTAAAAATTTTTAATAAATGATGTCAGATTAGTTGGATATCCACATGGGAAAATACTGCCCCATATAGTAAACAAAAATGTATTCACAATGAATCATACTCATAAATGATATGTAATACAATTAAGCATGTAAAATAAAATATAGGCAAAGATCTTCATGATTGCTGATCAACATTCTTGAATGAGACAAATAAAAAAATTCATAAAGCCATTAAATTCATTGAAAAGTAAAATCGAATTTGCACAAAAGATTCTTGCTATCTATCTATACAAAGGAAGTTTATACAGACACATAAAGATGTTTCTATAAATTAATGAGTAAAAGATATCTAATGAAAGCATCTGTATTCCTGTTTTCTACCAAGATGGAATAACACAGAGATAAACTTATTCTCTTGTATTAAACAATTAGTTAAATACTAAACAACTAGAACACAAAATACTCAGCTATATGAAGCAACTAAACAACTAAAATATACTATAGTAAAATATACCCCCAAAATTTCAGAGTTTTTTTGGCAATTAATACCAGACTGTGCTATCTAAAAAAAAGAAAGAAACAAAAAGTAAGCCCTCATTGTCTCTAGGCACCAGCTTTGTGCCTAGAGACAATTCTAGGACACAGAACAAACAGAAAATGATGGTCTCGCTGAACTGATTAATCAGAGATGGTAGGTCAGGAAGTTTAGGGTAGCTAGAATGCAGGATCAGAGGACTAGAAATAAAGAAGCTACACAAAGGGAGCTCATGATATCTGCAGAGAAGTCTTTTTGAAACTAACAGCTATTCTTTGGCTAAAGTCTGTTTTTCAAATTGATGTGAGAAAAGTACTCAAGGCTGGGGAAAAATTCATAAGAAAGCAATAGAAAAAATTTTCAGAGATTATTTAGGGCTTAAAATAATTCACGTTCCACTAGCCACAGTGGAATCATTACACAAAAATAGGAATGAAAAGTCAATTTAAAAAAGACTTAAAAAGTAGGATAAAGAAACAATGAAGAGATAGGATAAATAGGAAGCAAATAGCAAGATGGTACATTTTAATTTAAGTACATTTTAATTTAAATATATTGACTATCTCATTAGATGTAAATAGTCTTTACAAACTTTAATGTAAAGATATATAGATATGGAGAAAAACAAAATGAATTAAATAAAAATAGGGCTATGTATATTACTTTCCAAATATATTGACTAGAGAGCAAGAATGAAACATTAACAAATAATAAACACATCAAGTTATCTTATACGCGAGCACATATAACTGTTTAAAAATACATGTCTGGAAATAGACAAAATCTAGGTTATCTATATAAAATAACCGTAAAACCGTATCTATATAAAAACTTTAACAACTAGTATGGTTAATAGTGTGATATTAAGAGCTTTTCCCTCGAAATAGAGAAAGCGTCAAGGATGATAGGTATCGCTACATCACATCTACTCAACATCAGATAGAGGGTCTTTGGCAGTCAAATAAGTTTCATAAAATAATATAAATATAGTAAAGAAATCAAGTTTTATTTATAAATTGTAAGATTGGATACACGAGAAATTCAAAATCAAAATAAATAGAATTAAAAAATGAATTTAGCAAGATTGTATTAATAAGTTTAGAATAAAATACTAAATTAAATGTCTATATACCATTAATAATTAATTGGGACACAAAAAGTTTTAAAGAAGGAATAAAAAATTTATCAATTTTTTTTGGCATAAACCTAAATGAATAACCTGTAAGTTCCTTATTATATTATATATTTTTATTAAAAATAAAGAAGCTAAATAAATATAAGAATTTTCCTTGTTCTTGGATTAAATGACTCACTATTAAGTAGATTTTCATTCTACCTTCATTTATCTACAAATTCAGTAAAATACCTAACTAAATCATGACAATTTATATTAATAAAAAATTCTTATATGTATGTCAGAAATATCTTCAAAAATGGATAAACTGTGACAACTTATTGTACTACATATTAATAATTATTCTGCAGGAATTAAGATTAAGGATAGTCAAATAACCAATGAAACAAAATAGTGTATCCAGGAGCAGGATCATCCATTTTTGATTTATGACATATTTGATACTGCAGAGCTGGTGAGAAAGACAGTCCTTTCCAAAATAAATTTCTAGGTCAATTAAATATATATGTAAAAAGTCTGTACCCCTGTTTCACACCATGCATATAAATCAGTTTGAAGTGTATTGTCAATTGAAATGTGAAGTTTAAAAAAAAGACTAGAAGAAAATACAGAAGAATACCTTTACATCAAAGCTTTTTTCAAATGATAAAAAGAAAACAGGAAAAACTACTGATAAATTGTTGTACAATACAATTAAGAAATTCTGTTGATCAAAAGGCACTAGTAAGAGAAAGAGAAACCACAGAGTTGATATAGGTATTTGTGATATATAATACAAAAGCCTTGCATACAGAATATAAAAAGCTCTTACAAATTACATAAGAAAAGGAGCAAGCAAACCACTAAAACAAAAACAGAGAAGAGATATGGATAGACAATTTAAATATATAAAGATGCAAATGGAAAAATACATTAACGAGTTTTTGATTACATTAGTCATCCAAAAAATACTAATCAAAACTTCAGTGGTCATTAGAGAAATGCAAATCAAAATCACAATGAGATACCATCTCACACCAGTTAGAATGGCAATCATTAAAAAGTCAGCAAACAAAAGATACTGGAGAGGATGTGAAGAAATAGGAACACTTTTACACTTTCGTGGGAGTGTGTATTAGTTCAACCATTGTGGAAAAAAGTGTGGCGATTCCTCAATGATCTAGAAGCAGAAATCCTATTTGACTCAGCAATCCCATTACTGGGTATATACCCAAAGGATTACAAACATTCTACTATGAAGACACATGCACATGTATGTTTATTGCAGAACTGTTTCCAATAGCAAAGACTTGGAACCAACCCAAATGCCCATAAATGATAAACTGGGTTTAAAAAAGGTGGCACACATACACCATGGAATACTATGCAGACATAAAAAGAATGAGTTCATGACCTTTGCAGGGACGTGGATGAAGCTGGAAACCATAATTCTCAGCAAACTAACAAAGGAATAGAAAGCCAAACACAGCATGTTCTCACTCATAAGTGGGTGTTGCTGCACAATGAGAACACATGGACACAGGGAGGGTAACATCACATATCAGGGCCTTTCAGTGACGGCAGGCAATGGGAAGGAGAGCCCTAGGACAAATACCTAATGCATGTGGGGCTTAAAACATGGATGACACGTTGATGAGTGCAGGAAACCACCATGGCACATGAATACCTATATAATAAACCCGCATGTTCTACACATGTATCCCAGAACTTAAAGAATTATAATAAAATAAAAGCACATATGCTGGAATGTCTAAAATTAAAGACAGTTAAAAGTATCAGGAAGTATGTAGTATGCTGACACATTTCTGTTGGGATTTTAAAAATGTACAGTCACTCTAGAAAACTATTTGAAATTATTTCCTTGTGTTGAGGATTGGCCAATAAGTAGATCAACTAGCAAAAGTACATAATAGCATAATTAGTGGCAATCCCCAACTGGGAAAACTCAAATGCTCTTCAACCAATGAACACATAAACAAATTGTGATATACTGAAAATGGAAAATTACAAAATGAAAATGAACTACAGAAACACATAACATAGACAAATCTCAAAAACTTAAGATTTATCAAAAGGAGCTATATATAAAGATATAGACTCAAAACTAGCTATAAAGAGTGGGAGCAAAGGGTGGTAATTAGGATGGCAGTAGTAAAGCAGCTTCTGAGTGCTAGCAATATTCAATTGCTTGATTCAGGAAGGTAGTCACATAGTCATTTGCTTTATGATAACTCATTTATCTGTACAATTATATTTTATAAGCTTTTCATTATGCTTATTATACCTCTCAATGAAGGGTTAAATAAAAAAATTAAAATAATATCTACTTTAAAATTGATCTACATACGGTAAGAAAAAAATTCCTGTTTTAAAAGCTTGGAAACAATAAACAAAATGGAACAGAATAGAGAACAAAGAAACAATTTAACAATTTATGCATTTACAGTCAACTGATTTTCAACAAGGGTGCCAAGAACACATGATGGAGAAACAACAGTCTTTTCAACAAATGGGCCTGGGAAAACTAAATATCCACATGTAGAAAAATGAAGCTAGACCCTTATCTCTCACCGTATTAAAAAATCAACATAAAATGGATTAAAGACTTTAATTTAAGACCTGAATTGATAAAACCACTAGAAGAAAACAAGGGAAATACTTCATGATTGTTCTGAATAGGAATTTTTTTAAAACAAATTCCAATAGCAAAGGCAACAAAAGCAAAAGCAGACAAATGGGATTACATTAAACTGATTACCTTCTGCATAGCAAAGGAAACAATCAGAGTGAAAAGACATCCTTCAGAATGGGATAAATTATTCGTAAGCTATATATCTCACAAGAAGCTAATATTCAGAATGTGAAGAAACTCAAAACAATTCACCTGGGAAAACAAACAAACAAAAGCCTTGAGGAGACGTTCTTAGAAGAAGGCATATAAATAGCCAACCAGTATGTAAAAAAAAAATGCTTATACTATAATTATAATGCAAATACAAATTAAAACCAAATTAAGATGTCACTTCACCCCAGTTAGAATGACTATTAACTAAAAAGATAAAAAATACCATATGCTGGTACAAATGTAGAGAAAGGTGAACTCATATCCTGTTGATGGGAATATAAATTAGTATAGTCAATATAAAAAACAGTTTCTCACAAATTACAAGTAGAATTGCCATATGATCCAGCGATTGCACTATTGGGTATATATCCAGAGGAAGTGAAATTAGTATATCAAAGAGATATCTGCATTCCCATTTCTATTGCAGCACTATTCCAATAGCCAAGATACAAAATCAACCTAAATGTCCATCAGGGGATGAATGGATAAAGGAAAATGTGGTATATATACACAACTAGATACCATTTAGCCAAACAACGCATGGAACCCTGGCAATTGTGGCAGCATGGATGAATCTGGAGGACATTACGTTAAGTAAAATAAGCCAGGCACAGAAATAGAAATACCACATAATCTCACTCATATGTTGAATCTAAAAAAGCTGATTTCATAAAAGTAGAGCATGGAAGAGTAGATACCAGAGGCTGAGGAGGGACAAGTGGGTACCAGTGGGGAGGGGAAGATAAGGACAAATTTGTCAAAGGGTAAAAAGTTACAGCCAGGTAAGAGGAATAAATTCTGGTGTTCTATTATTATATGCATTTTCTCTACAGATACAGCTGTACAGAATCTTTCAACCTCCTCTTGTTAATTTGTTCACTCCCCCTAAAAATGAATCATCTGGACCGGGCTCAGTATCTCATGCCTGTAATCCCAGCACTTTGGGAGGCCTAGGCTGGTGGATCACAAGTTCAGGAGATTAAAACCTTTCTACCAACATGGTGAAACCCTGTCTCTACTAAAAATACACAAATTAGCTGGACACGGTAGCAGATGTCTGTAGTCCCAGCTACTTGGGAGGTTGAGGCAGGAGAACCACTTGAAGTAGGGAGTCGGAGGTTGCAGGGAGCCAAGACTGTGTCACTGCACTCCAGCCTGGCCATGGAGCCAGACTCCATCTAAAAAAAAAATCACCAGATTTTAAATTCCTTATCATGAGCAAGTTAGCAGAAGTAGACGTAAAATTACCTCCCTAATCCTGCTTCCACTACAACATGCTGAGTCATTGGAATGGGTATTTTCTTTTCATGTAAAAAAATTCCTAATCCTTTTATGAAAAAAAATATAATCTTACTCTTTTATCTTGTATTTCTTCTTTTAAATCCTGGAGGACAGTTAACACGTGGACATATCACAGCAGAAGGGCAGTATATACATGGGGATCATTCAGAAGTGACTGATATTTAGAAAAACACTTTACAGGCAACCTAACTTAAGAAGTGTAAGACTTCTATAAATATTCAGTGAACTCCAATAAAGGTAAAGTCCATGTCTTGATCATTACTGCCTTTATAGTACTTGGTCACAATAATTAACAGTCTTAAGAATGCATTAACTGTTGAATACATTAATGACCAAGAGATAATGTTCATTTAGCACATCAGAACAAGGCTCCTCCTACCTCAGTGGTGGGAATGAGAAAAAATCACACTAGCTTAAACCTCAAAAAGCAAATGGCTTTGTCAAGTCTCTATATGCAAGCCTGGAGCTTGAAAGTCTGAAGTCCTGCTTGCCTCAGCTTAAGTCTCCCACCCACTGCCTGCATCGCCATTGTCCCTGATCACCCAGTAGAGCTTCCCACAAGGCCCTCACCCAATCTTGCCATCTTAACTGTTCTTATGATAATGTAAATACCTCTCACCCAACCCCACCACTGTAACTGAACTTACTCTGCAACAGCCCCGACCCCCAAAAAACCACCCAAACCTATAAGACCAACTCCTATCCCACTGCCCTTTGCTAATGACCTTTTTGGCCTTAGCCCACCTGCACCCAGGTGAATAAACAGCCATGTTGCTCATATAAGGCCTGTTTGGAAAGTCTCTTCATTCAAAGTTCACATTTTTCAACAGGCTTGACTTTCTTTGATCTTGTAGACTCCCTGAAATATAACTTTCCATGACTGCAACTCTCTTCTGAAATGATTGGGTAATGTTCTAAATTCAGAAGACTTGAACTTTTTACACAAAATTTAATTTTATGCTACTAATCTGTAAGAGTAAATTCCCTAATATTTCATAAATTTTATAATAAAATGTTTCTACATACTCATCAAATTAAATTGCATATTTTCTAATTATTGCTATGCTTTCAAATGAAGCTGCATATTTTATGCAAATGATAATGGGACTAACAATCAAAAGAGCCACATTCCATCAAATCCTGCCATGAATTCTTAAGAAATTGAGTTTATTTGCCTGGGATCTTAGTCTTTGTAAAACAAATAGGTTAACGTTGATCAAGGTTTTCTAAAATGAAGTTTTTAAGCCTCTTAAAAGATCACAAAATCAATTAGGTGGTTAACATCAGCAGCTCAGCATTTTTAAAATTAAATTGGAATAGAAGCAATATTATTATAGAGTATCACGTATAAGAAAAAGTAGTATTATGAGAATTATTTGCAAATTCTAATGTGTGCCAGTGTGTGTACTGCACTGTGACAAAACGTGCCTTTACTGGGGACTGTGTTTTCTTTGAAGGACAGCCAACTTCCAAAGTTGACCAGTTTTGATTTGAAGATTCTATCAGTTTTAATCAAATCATTTTTGCTTCATTCATCTTATAAAAAACATAAAATACTCTTTCATATGGGAAGATCTATAAATGTTGACACCTAACAATGTAAGACACTAAAAATTTTAGACTGCTAGCTATCAATAATAACTTTGAGTCTTTAGACTTTTGTTTTCCCAGAACACTCTGATATTCCATTCTTGAGATACTAGTTTGCTATTTGTTGTGTCTACTGGTTCATTTCCCCGTGTAAAGTATAATAGTTATTATTATTAAGAGGTCATCTTTATTTGAAAGAGCCTTTGCAAGCACTTCCCTTGTCTGCCTTGACTCTGGAGGAGGCTATGACTATAATTTCACTCATATTTTCTTTCTAGATTTCCATTTCCTGCTACATATTGATAGTTTCTCACAGGTAACTCTTGTAACATAGAAATGACACATTGTTGTGTTAATTCCCAAGACAAAGTATGAAGTATTTTTATCCCTTATCCAAATATGCTGCAGCCCATTGGAGTGGCAAGTTTTATGTTAGGGATTCCCCTTCAGATTTCTGGCTTTCTTGGGATCTAGGGCAATACTTCAACTCCAAGTACTAGGGTCCTTATTTAAAACCAAAATAACTGAGGGGAATTAACATCCCCATTTCTACTTTCTGAATTGGTTTTAATTTGGCTCTTTTCTAGCATTTAAATTTCTACATTATTTTAAGGAAATTGTTTCTTTTGAAAATTGTATTTATTTAGAATTTCCGTGTCTGCATCATTTGTGCTGCTTGGCCATATCAGCTCAAGTTTTCTTAAGGACAAAAGTCAATGTTCAGGATTTTTTTAGGTGAAAGTTTCATTATTCATATACACTTAATTGAAAGGTGATTCACTTCCAGTTCAAGGAGAAGGACTAGGCAGATTGGTTATCTTCAGTTTCCAATATAAATTCCACATAAAAAAAGAAGGTATTGGGCCGGGCGCGTTGGCTCAAGCCTGTAATCCCAGCACTTTGGGAGGCCGAGGAGGGTGGATCACGAGATCAAGAGATTGAGACCATCCTGGTCAACATGGTGAAACCCTGTCTCTACTAAAAATACAAAACATTAGCTGGGCCATGGTGGTGCGTGCCTGTAATCCCAGCTATTCAGGAGGCTGAGGCAGAATTGCCTGAACCCAGGGGGCTGAGGTTGCAGTGAGCTGAGATGGCGCCATTGCACTCCAGCCTGGGTAACAGGAGTGAAACTCCGTCTCAAAAAAAAAAGGTATTGTTAAAATACATAATTCTCAAATGAAAAAGGCCCACCAAATGTCAATTAGTGTAAATGACCAAAAACCATTCTTAGATTATCATGTCAAAATTTAGAACCCTGGAGTAAAGAAGAAAAATTACAAAAGCTTCCTAATGAAAAGTAACAGAGTATTTAAATAACAAAAAATCAGATTGACCTCAGCTTTCTTAATCGTTACACTGAATGTAAGAAGACAATGGAACATTGTCTTCAAAGTACCATTTTAAAAGAAGTGAATTTAAAATTTTACACATTTATAGACATAATGAAAGCTAATCTATCACAATTTGTAAGGGAGTAAATACAGCTCTTCAAAAATGCAGACAATGAACATTTAAGTATCACTAAAGGATGTATTTTAGCAAAAAAATATATTCAGTAAGAAATGGGATACAAGAAATAAGCACTAGGGAAAAAATGCCTACTATTACATGAAAAGTTGATGCTTAAAAAAATTAGAAGTTTGAAGCTAAAACCTCAAATGATATTTTTTAAAATTATGACAAACTTTCCATCCAAAGAGAATATATATCAGTCAAAATTAGGTTCAGGTGCACACAGCAGTAATAAGTAATTCCAAAAGACAGAGTGGTCTTTCTCATCTAAAAGAATTATCTTGAAGTAGGTGATCCGGTGCTAATATGATGACTCCACTATTATTCATGTACCATTTATATTAAACATTTATTTAATATTTAAACATATTTTTCTATCAACATGAAGAATTAATCAGCAACTATAACATTTTCTTCCAAATAAAAATACTTTTTGCAAGCTGTCACTTTCTTTCTCTTCCAATATCCCATATTTTGTTGAAATCTTCTGGAGTTTTAATATCTGGTTTTTATTATATTTTCAATATGCTTCTACTTTCATAGATGTACATTTTATAGATTTTCCCAAGGTTTACAGCCACACTCTCAACTATTAAATATACTTAACTATAAATTTTGCTGATTTATTTGTTCAACACTGTTTTACATATTTTATAAGTTCAATAGTTCTTGAACTCAATTTTTTATATTTGGTAGAAATAAATGACTAATTCAGTGTTTCATAAAGACTTTCATACCATCACGCAAATTGGAAAATGTCATTAGCTTGTTCTCTATATAGAATTTTACATTTGTATTTTTACTTAGAAATTTAAAAATATTTCCCCACTTTTTTCTAACATCTTGAGATTGCAAAACATAAATCTGATGCTAATCTAATTCTAACCCTTTTCACAGTAATCAAGTATACTTGATTGTTTACTTTTGTTTGCTTGTTTTCTTATAGGAAGTTATTATAAACCTTTTAAAATTTTGGAAATTTAAATTTCTACACTAATTCTCTAGGTCCTCCCCCATCAATACCATCATGATCCTCAGTACTTACTGGACCGTTTTCAAAGCTTAATGCTTTAATCAGCTCAGGAAAGTTTTATTTCTGCCTTTCTTCTTTGCATGTCTTTTCTTTCTTTTTCTACAAATTCTAAGGTGCAGGTTGTCAAAATTTAATTTAGTAATCTTCTCATATCTTTATCTTTTCATAGTACATTCAAACCCAATCTACTGATTCTATGTACCAATGAAAGATTCAACTTTCAGCTGTTTATCCTAATATTCAGCATGTTTAAGTTTTTTCTTTTGTTCTTGTTGTCTTCTTTTAAAATTTCATCCACTGTTTTTATTTTTTCATTGCTTTAATTGTTCTTTCTTTCTTTCTTTCTTTTTTTTGAGGCTGAGTTTTCAGTCTTGTTGCTCAGGCTGGAGTGCAATGGTGCAATCTCAGCTCACTGCAACCTCCTCCTCCTGGGTTCAAACCATTCTCCGGCCTCAGCCTCCCAAGTAGCTGGAATGGTGCCCATCACCATGCCCAGCTAATTTTTTGTATTAATAGTAGAGCAGGGTTTTGCCATATTGTCCAGGCTGGTCTCAAACTCCTGACCTAATGTGATCTGCCTTGGCCTCCCAAAGTGCTGGGATTACAGGCATGAGGCACTGAACCTGGCTGAACTGTTTCATTTTTACATGAGAGGAGTATATAAGCTAAATGTACAATTTAACTAACAGTGAGTCTGATTAAACAAAGTACAAATACTGCCTTTACACATTTTGAAAACAGATGTGATTTTTTAAATTTGTCAATCTTAATATGTATTCCTTGACTCATTATGTTGCTACCTGGCTAATGTGTATCGTGTCTTTTTACACTGGATTTTATTATTAAAATTCTGTCTTCTTATGTTGTGTCTATAACTGTTGTGCTATACACAAACTAACATTGAATCACTTATAAAAATAAGCTTTTTAAAGTATTTGTATCAAGCTTTTGAATTGAGACATTTTGTTTATTTTATAGAAGATATGGTGCTGCAAGGGCAACTTTTTAATTGCTTAGCATCCAGACTTCTGGAAAACTCAATTTCTTAATTGTAGTGTAAGATTCATACTTTTTGAAAATTTAATTCTTTTATTTCCCACTTATTAGTTTCCTAAAGTCAACTTTTCCATTTTTCAACTGTTCTGCCCCATTTAAAAATAAATGACCCACTATAAGAAATAGTTTTGCTTGTTTTCTGAGAAAAATCAATGTAGTATACACTTTCCCCTAGCTTAGTAGCCTATTTGAGGAAAGTAAATGGCCATAGACCCCAACTGACTGATGCCTGAGACATTCTTAAGTACATACTTAAAACACAAATGTTTAATCATGTGTTGTTTGCTTTCCCATAAAACTTTTATACTTCAACTTGTACCTCTTGTAATGATTTTCTTAAGCAAAACTATGCAAAACTTGTGAGGTTCTAAGATACTGAATTTAGACTGAAATAATTATCAGTACCTTGCACAAGTGGGTCAACCTTGGAAGAGAAAAACTGCACTGCCAGCTTTGAGTAAGACCCTAGAGGCAAGGACCAGAGCATATCATGTGGGTCACCCTTGTTTGATTATTTTCAATGAAGTTCTTCAGCTTTTGTTACCTAAATTTATGTTTAGGTTGCCTCTTTTCCTAGGTTAATTGCTTTATATATGCTGAGTTCTAAAGGCAAGTCTTAGACAAATATTAAAATGTCTATACAGATCTTTCTTACTTCTGATAGCTCCTTCAAGTTTCTTGTTTACATAGGGAAAATATAGCAACTAGTTTTCTTGATGTTTTGGATAACCAAAAAAATTATTATAAAAGCCAAGTTACAAAAATTATTTATTTTTATAAAGTAAATCTATCATGCCATTTTTATAGTCAAACTAGACTAATTAGGCACATTTCTTTGGATTTAAAAACTGTTCTCCAAGAAATTATTGCATTACTGGTGGGCAGAGATGCAAAGAATCACAAATAATGCCCCCTAGCAAACAAAATTATGTCCATTCCTTTCTCTTTGCTTTTGCTTTTCTTTCTCTCTCAGACAAACCAGTTGAGTACTCTTTAACTTTTGCTGATGCTCAAGCTCTAAAGGGGGGAAAAATTAAAAGCAGTAAAAAATATAAATATTTCTATGTCTACTTTTCAAATTGAATTCATTATTTTAAACAAATTATCTGACAAAGAACATTGTAAGGCCATATAATTTCATTTGCAAATTCTATCAAACTCTTATGAAATAAGACCAATCTTACCAACACTCCTTCAAAAATATAAAAGAAGCTGAATATAGTAGCTTACACCTGTTATCCCAGCACTTTGGGTGGCCTAGACAGTTGTATTCCTTGAGCCCAGGAATTCAAGACAAGCCAGGGCAACATAGTGAGATCTCCTCTCTATGAAAATACAAAAATGACCTGGGCATTGTGGTATGTATCTGTAGTCCCAGCTACTTGGGAGGCTGAGGGTGGGAAGATCCATCCATCCATCCATCTATCTACCTTCTATCTATCTGTCTGTCTAGCTAAAGAAAGGATATTTCTCATTTATTTTTATGATGCTAACACAACTATAATACTAAAATATGGTGAAGCTATTACTAGCTAAGAAAATTAGAGACCAATATCCCTATGTATATGGATACAAAAAGGTAAACAATGCATTAGCTAATGTCATCCAGCAACAAATAAAAATATGCCATAATTACCAGCTGGGTTTACAACAGGAATGCAAGGTTGGTTTAACATTTAAAAAATCAATATAAAAATGTGCAAAATTGACATGACAAAATTCAGAAAATGGCATAATTGCTTTTTAAACTTCCTCTTCAGAAAACACAAAGGCAGCATCATATTTAATGATGAAATATTGAAGCTTTATGTTCTACATAAATTAAGGATATCCACTCTCATAATTTCTAGTCAACATCATACTGGAGGTTCTGTTCAGTGCAATAAGCAAGAAACTGAAATAAATGGTATAAATATTAAAAAGGAAAAAATAAACTGTCTAAATTCATGACAGCATTTTTAATATCTTAACTATTCTAAAAACATTTGCTAGAATCAGTAAGTGAATTTAGCAGAATAGTAAGATACAATGTAAATATAAGAAACCCAACTGTATTTCTATAAAGTAGTAATGAACAAATTTTTTAAAGTACCCTTTACATAGCATCAAAAATATTAAATATTTAGAAATGAATTTTATGATTACTTACATGATTTGATGATAAAAACTATAAACTATTGGGAGAAATTAAAATAAAATAAATGCAGAAATATAAGATATTTAAGATTCAAAATTGTTAAGATGTCGGTTCTTCCAAAATCCTTGTAGAGTTTCAATTCAATACTAGTCAAAATACCAACACCTTTTTGGAGTAGTAATTGACAAGTTCACTATAAAATAAAAATGAATAGGGTCTAATGTAGCTATAAAAATTTTAGAAAAGATGGAAAGATTTAAATGATTTATGCTACTGGTTTCCACATTACTATAAAGCTGCAGGATAGTATCCTATTATCATAAAAACAGAAAAATAGATCAGTGGAACAGAAAGTCCCAATATAGATAGATATATCGTCAATTGAATTCTGAAATGTGTCAAGACATTTCAATGAAGGATATAAAGTATTTTCACAAATAATGTTGGAATAGTTGGATGCAAATATAAAGCAACTCTTAATTCTTAACTCACAGAAATTAATTCAAAGTACATATTTTAACATAAATGTGAAAGTTAGACTATAAAGTTTCAAGAAGAAAAGATAAGAGAATAACCTTACCACTTTGGGTTAGGCAAAAAGTCCTTAGAAAAAACAATGATCATAACTTTTTTTTTTTTTTTTTTTTTTGAGCCTGGGTCTCACTCAGTTGCTCAGCAGTGGTACAATCTCAGCTTACTGCAACATTCACCTCTTGAGCTCAAGTGATTCTCCCACCTGAACCTCCCAGGTAGCTGGGACCACAGGTGCATACCATCATGCCCAGCTAATATTTGTGTTTTTAGTAGAGATGGGACTTTGCCATGTCACCCAGGCTAGTCTTGAACTCCTAGGCTCAAGCAAATCTCCTGCCTTGGCCTCTCAAAGTGTTAGAATTATAGGAATGAGCCATTTTACCCAACCTACCAAAAATTTTAAAATTTTTAAATTTGCAAATGAAAGAAAATGAAAACTCAAGTCACAAACTGAGGGCAAGACATTCATATACCTTGTTTTTTGACATATCTGTTACAACTGTCCATTTTTATTGAATTTCTTTCTCTAATTGTACTAAAAGTATACTCTCTACATTTTGGATCCACATTCTTTTTCACGTATATGTGTGTTAAACAGTCAAGAACAAGTAAATAATGCTATTTCCAGAGTATATCATCTATATTTACATAATTATATAGCAAGCAGAGGGCAAAGATATTCCTAAAGAAATGTATGAAGTTAATAAAACAGAACCAAATTCCTCTATATTAAAAATAACCATATATTTAAAATAAAACCGTATATTTAAAATAAAACGGTGCAGCACATATTTTCAATAGTCATATGAAAAGTCTGATAAATAGATAAAACTCATATTTAATTATATATTTAAAATGATATTTATTCAGTATACTAATTAAATTTTACCTGATTCAGTATAACTAAATTAGTTATGGTTATTCGTATTGTCAGATATTATCCAACGCCATATATATATAGTAGAAACTCAAAATGATCGCTAATAATTATAATGAAAGAGTAGTAGTAGCATCTTGACATGTAATGGTCCCACTAGTACCTAATCCAAACAGTCCTTTGACATACATTGGGATTCATAACTAACAGATCCTTTCACCATCTCCACCTTTACCACCATCTTATTCTCTTTTCTTTTGTGACTGTTACTTTTCTTTTTCAGTGAAGAATTAAGATCAATAATCACAAAAGCACTTTTTCAGTTATCCATCAGTATGACTGACCACCTAACATCTTTTGTATACATTTTAACTTCCTTTTCTCTCATAATTGTCAATGTTCCTCTCTACGGGCAATAAATCCCTTTGTGCAATGGATCCTATTCCTCTCATCTTCTCAGGGATATCACACAAGCTATTCTCCTTTCTCTCTCCTATATCATTAATTTTCCCTTTAGCATATAGCCATGCTATCATTCCTCTCATTAAACAAACCTCTCTTGCCTTCATTTCACTCTTTGGGGACTGTCACTTCTTTGTTCCCCTGTATATTAAAACTCATTAAGAGAATTGTACATACTCACTCTCTAATTTCTCTCCTCTAATCTATTCCTAAACTTGCTCTACCCAAGCTTCTTTCTGTATATTACAAACAAAATTGATTTTGTTAAAGATAGCCAATGAACTTCATATTGTGAATCTCATGGTGAGTTCTCATTCAAGTGTCCCATGTATCAGAGGGTTTGACACAGCAGATCAATCATTCACCTTGAAACATTTTTTTTTTCTTATGTTACTTCCAGAATGTGACTCTTAGGTTCTTCTATTATTCCCTGGAAGGTTTTTGGAATTACTATTTTCTCTGCCTGAAATTGTCTCTTCCCATTGCTCACTCTTTCACCTCAACCATGTCTTTAGTTAGCTGTTATCTTCTCAGCTAGGCCTAAGTGAATCTCTCTTTAAAATGGGATTAATTGTATTCAATGCATCACCAACCCACTGACACCGCAATCTTAGTTACTGGTCACTACATTTTTGTTGTAGATTGCTGCCTCCTTCCATGACAATATAAAACTCCACAAGGACTGAGATTTTTTTTTAATCTTTTTGTTTTACTAATGTACCAAAAGCACCAAGAACCACTTGTTTTGTGTAAACACACTCAGTAAATACTTGTTGAATTTAAATGGCTAGTATTTAAGATTTTTTTTTAACCACGAAAATGAAAGGAATAGTTACATCTTCACAAAAGGTATTTAATTGGTGCATGAATCACACCAACTTCAATTTTCTTGGTCTCTGATTTCTATGAGTCAATTTACAAGGCTTCAAAGTTACAGATGTTATCTTGAATCTCACCTACATAAGTATAGCTTTTCTTGATCCTTTCTTTTGACTTTAAGTATATAGTACTTGCATTGTTTCACAAGAAAAACAGGACTATTGTCACAGAAAGAAATAAGGCTTCAAAATAAAACAGTCATAGTTTCTTCATAGAATCACCATCTCATATTTTAGTGCCTATACAATTTAAATTAGTTTTATCTATATTTTCTGATTGATTTCCCTCTGCAGTTTAAGAAGACTCCATAAGGTTCACTGAGTTAGAAAGTTTTACAAAAATAATATTTACACAAATCTATTATTTCTTATATGGTAATGGATATACTGACTTATTTCCATCAAAGGTCATTTCCTAGAATCTATTAAAAAGAGAATAGATGTGTATAGCTATGTACATACAGTAATGAGTAATGTAGCAATGTAGAAATAGATGTATGTACATAGTTTAATTAGTTTCACTTTTAGGTTAACTTCTCATAAAAATTGCTTTGCCATAATAATTGATGTAAATTGTTGATTTTATGGACTGCTTACAAATGAAAATATCTTTGATATTTACAGTGAAGAGTCATGTGACTAAACAACAGCTACAAAATCTTGATTGGGGATGTCAACTTTATCATGAAAGAAAGTTTTTATAAAGAATACAGATTATTGAGAATGAATGACTTTTCCAGATGCATATATTGCTTGAGACTGGCAAGACAGTATAAAGAGAAGTTATTTGACTCTTGTCAGAGTGATGAATTTCAACAATAGAAAGAAAAACATAAAAGTTGACATAGGAAATATTTGAAAATTTTCAGCAATTTAGTGAAAGGTGCTTGTTAAACTTCCCAGCACCTCCTATTTTACTTTCATGTCCACAGGAAAAGCCGTTATTTCCATGCCAGGCAAACATATCACACTAAAAACAGTTCATCTACATCATGTAAAATACATTTCTTTTCAGCAGACTTTGCACTTCCAAAACTCTTTGCATTTAGTTCCATTGGCACTAAAATGCTTACATATTAAATGTCTCATAATTTGAAGGGCATATAACTAAAATGATGGATCCGTGATTTACTAGATTTATAAAGCTGACTCAAACAATGTTCCTTTGCCAATGCAATACTTATGCCTTAGAATTACTTCAGTTTCACAGTATTTTATCAGATATATGAAGTAGTGTTCTCTAGTGATTTCCTGAAAGTGATTTCCTGGACTCTTAATTTTAAATTGCTTTCACTCAGACACAGATTCCCAGACACCAAGTATAGGCTACAGTTTTGTTTCTAAATCAACTCAAGACAATTTTCAGCAAGTGTGTCAATAAACTGTTGAGGCCTGAGGAAAAAAGAATACCTTACTAAATCAAGTATTTACAAACATGAAGAATAAGAATTGTTAATTCTTCATACATGTGTATATACATAAAATGCGTACGTCTATAATTTGACAGCTCCCTTTTCATATTCATGTGCCTTCATTACCTAACCTTTCAGGTCTTATTGTCTTTATTGTCATGCATTTCTTTTGCAATGAAAATCTGCATCTTAAAATTCACTTGTGACTCATATTACTACTTTTATAAAATTCTTTCCGTTAATTCATTAGGGCTATGCATATTGTTTTCATTTTTGTTGTGTAATTTGTTCAAATAACATGTCAAGCCTCTTTATTCCTAATTGAGAATAAATCTATCCAGGGCAGATGTTTGGCAAAAGTATCGTGAATTAGTTTCGTTAGGTCTTTTACCATTCATAGAAATGCTGTCAGCATCTGCCAGTGAGATCATAAACCACAGGACTATGTGATGTAGTTCTAATTATCATCTCAGGAATCCCACAGCTCTGGTGGGCTGAAGAGCAAGAAGCTGGGAGCATAAGCCATCCTAAAAGTCATGTCAACATGATTTCTGGCCTGCATTTGCTAACACTACTGAGCCAGTGACCAGCTTTTTATAGTTAGTTTTCAATATGACCTGGAATCTATGCTGGGCCTCACTATGCCTGGGACTAACTGGCTTTCTCCCTAGTGCTGTAGCCTCTTTAACTGAATAGTTCCTGCTCCATTAAGAAAGGACTATGCTCCATTGGGAAAAAATAAAATGCAGTCATTCAAAGAGGAAAATCTGCATTTAAAGGGAGGCTTTGCAACCAAAGGACTCTGGATTTGATGTAGTTAGGTACAGATTTCAGAAACTGTTGAGAACTTCCATTGGAAAGAAGGGTGTAAGTGAAATAACACCTTCCCTTAGCTAGAACTTCAGTTGTTGAGCCTCCAAATTATAGGATAATCAGCAAATTCTGCTATTTTATACCTGTATTCCATGAATTTCATTTGTTCATTGTCATGTTTCAATGATTAAGTGATTTAATAAATCAATCATTATTAACTGAATTACAACTATGTTCTAGGTAATGTTCTAGTCACTGATGATACAATAGTGAGCAAAACAGACCAAATCCTTGTCCTCAAGTTCTTGCTTCCTAACAGGAATATTAGCCTACTTTCTTAGGAAAGAAAGTTAAAAGTCAACTACAAATTATGTCCTTTAATCTGGCACCAATTTACCTATATCTAGCAATAAACAGTAATATTTATCTTCACCAGGCTTTTTTATTATTGTAGTGATAATGTATCATTTCTTTCTGTTTGATTCTTCAAACATTTAAATTATTTTTGGAGGCCTTACTCTAGAGGAATGGACTCCAAGTTTTTCAGAAGTGAGAATAAATATTATTTGAAGTTAGTAAAATATGTAGAATATATAGTCATTTGCTGAACTTCGGGGAAAAAGTCAACTTTCTCTTGTCATAAAAAACAATTCTCAGTCTGTTCCTTTCAACTTCCTGTGACCCTTTTTTATTCTCCATTGAATGGCAATTTTTAGCACAGATCAGAGATTCATGCAGTTTAGAAAAAATAAAAAAGAGAAATATTGAGTCTTAATGTTTTGAATATAAAAATATTTTCTACTAAATTATATTAACATGTTAGAATATGAATTCATTTTATTGAAAAATGGGCCTATAATATAAATATGCTAATTTTTTTGACAAGATATATTTCAACAGTGGTAAAAATCGTGCCAGGACAATATATGACCATTCACTTTCAAAAATAACACTGATAATTATTGGCCAAGTAAATTTAAGCATCAAAAATAAAAATTATCCTGGAAAACATAAAAAATAATTTACCAAAGGAGAAAAAGCAAATGCCCAGCTGAAAAACAAAAATCTATTTTACAGGTTCAAGCCAATGCCAATGCTAAGATCTGGAAATTAAAGCTGCATTATCTTGAATCTTTTATAAAACTGTCAGGATACATCTGGCTCTGGGATAGAATACATACATATTATTTCTAACTTAGAATTGACTCATCTTAAGATACAGAGTTGCCTCTTATTTCAATTTTTTTAATGGACCATATTTGGCAAAATGAAGAGGCGGCCTACTATTAGCTTATCAAAGACAAGGAAGTAAAATCTTCCAGTGTAGGATATGTAGCATCAATATGGAAGTAGCAAGTACCTCTAAACTTCACAAAAATCATTAGCAGAACAGAATGAAATAAACAGGAAAACATCAGTGTGGTGATTAAGACAATGTCCTAATAACTGAGGCTGATTAAATGGCTTATGTATAAACATAAACTTTGTTTTGAAAGCAATATGGGATGGGGGTGACTTGAGAAGGAAAGCCCCTTGTCTTATCTATTGTGCATTGAATCCTTTAAGGTGAATCTAGTTCAAAAATAAATTAACATATGCTATATTATTTAGATAAAATAATATTTATGTAAGATTATTTTAAAATGTTTTCATGGTCATCAGCTCACTTGAGAATTCCATGAGGTAAGGCAGGGAGTACAATATCATTCTGGGATTCATGAAAGTAATTGACTGTCTAGCAAGAACTGGAACAGAGATCGCAATCTAAACCTTCATTCCATCACAGTGAAATATGCCTGATATGATTTGGCTCTATGTCCTCACCCAAATCTCACCATGAATTGTAATAATCTCCACTTGTCATGGGAGGACCTGGTGGGAGGTAATTAAATTATGGGGGTGGGTTTTTTCCTATGCTGTTTTCATAATAATGAATAAGTCTCATGAGATCAGATGGATTTACAAAGGCAAGTTCTTCTGCATATGCCCTCTTGCCTGCCACAATGTAAGATATCCCTTTATTTTTCCTTTGTCTTCCACCATGATTGTGAGGCCTCTTCAGCCATGTAGAACTTTGAGTTCATTAAACCTCTTTCCTTTAAAAATTACCCAGTTTTTGGTATGTCTTTACAAGCAACATGAGAACAGATTAATGAAATACCTTCATACATATGCTAATGTGTTTGTAAGCTTAATATGTAAGTATTCCTTGTATTTAGAAAACATCCTTAGATTCAAATTATTCTAGGAGTAAAAATGACAAAAAATATATGCATTATTAGGTATTTTAGAAATCTTCATGAGGCTGAAAATAGTAAGAACTACCTGGAATTGAAAACTTAACCAGCAAAGGAATAACAAGAGCACCAAACTTGCATACAAACTCACATCCCTTTTGTCTGCCTCCTCTCAAGTAAAATTTAACTCCTAACAGTTCTGTTGTCCCCTCCTTCCCTAACTATAATCAGTCAGACAGATTTTCACTTATCTACCTGAGCTTTTGTAGCCATTTGACTTCTATTTCTACTTTAGGATTATCCCTCAGTTATCTATTTTGAGTGTTTCACTAAATTTATTTAGGAGATCTGTCAGAATGGTGGGAGAAATTATAGAAAATGCAAACCTTCTTGGAAGGCTGGAATGTTTTGCAAAAGCCTTGGAAGAGAGTTATGACTGAAGGCAGTCTAATCCTCTTACCTTGAACTAATAGCTAAGAGTACATAAAAAGGAATGTAGAGGAGTTTATATAAATAGCTTATTTACTCGTGGTCCTAAGACTGACCTTTGATCATCTGTGGGTGCATGACTGCTCTCTATTCAGGGGGTCAGCAATGTTAGTTACCCTTTAATGGTGTTTACTCAATATCTTTGTCATTTAATCTGTACTAAATAAATGCAAGCACCGCTGGCTTATCAAGGCCTCTGCTAACTCTGGCGAGGTCCCATGGCCATGCTGACTGGCAAGCCTTTGCCAGTGTACATCTTTCATCAGGCACTTAATCAAATATGTGGACTGGACTCAACAGTTGGTGCTCCTATGTGAGGATGCTGCAATGGATTGTGGATCATGACATAATCCTCAAAAACAAAGGTGAAGAGTCTGTGCAATCAGTAAGTCACTAAGTTGATAAGCCAGTAAGTCATTGGTGTCTGCTTGTGATTTCCAAGTTCATAGAAATTGTTCAGGCTAGGGTTTCATCATGGGACAACAGTTATCAGAACAACAGAAAAGTATCTAAAAGTATTGATACAGCTGCTTAAAGCTAGGAGAGCCTCAGTTTCACAGGATCAATTAAGGGACCTAATGCAAACTGTTGTTTCCCAAAGCCCAACGCCCATGGTTCCCAGCAGAAAGCATGCTATGCATAGAGCCCGGGGAACAAGTAGGAAGAACTCTTAAACAGCATCATGCACAAAGGCAATAGGTCCCAGTAACATCTTTAATGTTATGGGCCTTAGTTAGGACTGCTCTAGTCCTGCTTTAAACAGAAGACCCTGAAAAGGGAAGGGAGAAGGAAACATCACCTACTTTACTGCCTTCTCCATCTCCCTCAGCCCAGCAATTACTGAGTAAAAGTGCCACAGAGGAAACATAAATTCTCCCTGAGCCCCCTCCCCCAATAAATTGGAAAAAAGACAGGGGATATGCTACAGCTATAGGACCCTGTCTTAGGCAAGTGGCATTAAAAGGGGAGCTCTTGTCCTGCTTGGTAATGTAAGATCAACAAGGCTATCTAGTGTACACTTATAAAGACATAAGAAAAAGCATTAGCTAAAATAGAGCCGCTAGCCCATTTATGAAAGAGTAATTGAGGCCATAGCAAACAATCTCAATATGAGGCCATGCAACTGGTCAGTGGTAGCTAAAACAACTTTAGATGCCAGTCAATATCACCTCTGGAGGGCAGAATTTGATGAGTTATGTGAACATAAGACCTCTTTCTATTAATGGCCACTGTTATTCCTTCCCCATCCCTGATGTGGCTTTCTTAAAATCCTATTTAGGTAGAACAGTGACATTTACAGGGAGAGAAGATACAGTAAGTCCATGAATTAGTTGAGGAGCAATGAAAACCTAGCCATATAGAACCATCAAATAGCCCTTTGAATTCACGCATTTTCATTATCCCCAAAAAGTCTGGAAAATTGAGACTTTACAGTCTATAAATGTTAATCTGCAGCCTATGGGACCTCTTCCATTCCCCACAGTGATTATTCAAAATTGACCTATAATCATTATTAACTTAGAAGACTGCTTTTATACCATTCCCTTTGCAGAACAGGACAGAGAAATATTTGCATTTACAATAACAGCTATCAATAATGAAAGGCCAGCTTCCCGATTTCATTGGAAAATGCTCCTCAAGTAATGCTGAACATTCCTACCACGTGTCAGTGTCATGTAAATCAGAGTTTGCTCCCCAGAAGAAAAGAATTTCCTAATTGCAAGAGCATTCATTTTATGAATGATATTTTACTGGCAACCCCAATGAAGCCAGTACTTTTAAGTTGATATGCCTCTATCCAAAGGAATTCACAGTTAAGAGGTTTAATCATACCACCTGAAAAAGTACAAATACTTACGCAACTGTCTTGCATGCTCTGCTCATGTACCCCAAAACCTAAAATCCAATTAAAAAAAAAAAAAAGTACAAATGTCCTTTCCTTGGAAATATCTTGGATATATACTAACTTCCCAATCAGTAAGGCCTCAAAGGTTAAATTAAACACTAGCAACTTATATACATTAAATGATTACCAAAAATTATTGGGCAATATTAACTGGCTTTGCCCCACCTTAGGCATAAGTACTGATAAGTTGCAAAATCGGTTTTCTATCTTAAAAGGCAATTCTGCCCTTGATTCTCACAAGTATTTAACCCCTGCAACAAAAGAGGAAATTGAGGAAATAGAGCTAGCTATCTCTCAGAGGCAGTTAGATCATTTAGACCCAGGATATTCAGTTCAATTGTTTATTTTTCCCTCTAATCATTCGCCAACAGGATTATTAGGAAAAATGACCCAGGAATGCACTAGAATGGGTTTTTTGCTCACATACTGGGGTTAAAACACACTATCTCCCTATATCCAGCTAATTAGTAAAGTCATCAATACAGGCTACAGATGATGTAATCAGTTGCTAGGTTATGACCCTGATGTCATAACAATTCATTTGAGTAAAAAGCAATTCAAAGCAGTATTGCCACTCCCGTTAGATCTTCAGATAGCACTCTCTGATTATTAAGGCCATTTAGAACATATCAGTACTGCTGACAAACTGCTTCAGTTTTTACTCATACTCCTGTAATTATGCCTACAAATGTAGTTCACTCCCCCATACCTAACATTTTAATACTGTTTACTGATGGCTCTAGTAAGAATGGAAAAGGGTCTGCCTGATGAAGGCCGCATAACTTCCTCATTCGATTCACATTTACTAGGACACAGAGAGCTAAGGTTGGAGTGCTAATATTGGCCCTGGAAAATTTTTCCACTCAGCCCATGAATATTGTCACTGACTCTGCTTCCTCTGTTTATTTACTGCAGAACTTTGAGACAGCCCTAATTAAGTCTACTCTTGAGCCCCTGTCTACCTTTTTTTTCAACTTCAGCAACTGCTGGATTAACGTACACCTCCTATTTGTATCACACATATTTGAGCCCACAGATCCCTGCATCGCTCACTGGCTTGTGGCAATGATAAAGCAGATCTTCAAGTTATGATGTCACTGCCTGACCAAGCCACCCAATCACATCAATTTTTCCACCAAAATTGGAGAAACTTAAACAATGTCAACTTACCCAAAGACTAAACAAACAATTCATCCTGCAATGTCCAAATTGTCAGCTCACAGTCATGTCCCCTCCTTCTATAGGTATTAACCCTAGAGGACTGGAACCTAATCAGTTATGGCAAACAGATGTTAGATATGTCCCTGAATTTGGAAAATTATGATATGTACACGTATCTGTTGATACAAACTCTTATCTAATTAGCGCTTCCTGGAGAGTCCACATGATATGTTATTAAACATCTTTTTTCAACTTTTGCATTTGTGGAGTGGCCACAAAAATTAAAACTGATAATGGTTTGGTTTATGCCAGCCAGATCAAAATTTCAACAATTCTGTCACACATGGAACAGCCACCATTCCACAGGCATCTCATATAACCCCCAAGGACAGGCCATAGTAGAACATGTCCACCCCGCCCTTAAAAATATACACAGAAAATGAAAAAGGGAAAGTATGTTTAAGGACCCTGCAAAACCACCAGCACAAGCCTTATTTACTCTTAGTTTCTTAAATTTAGATAGCAAATTTCAATCAGCTATAGAAAAGCACTTTGCTAAAACCTCTCAAAACATAAAACCTGCAGTTTTATGGAAAGATAAAAGTAGTAATGAAAGGTGTGGTCCAAAGGAATTGTTAACATGGGGGAAGAGGATATGCTTGTGTTCACAACCCCTCAGGTCCTCTCTGGATTCCAGCACAAAGCATCAAACCTTACCATTGCATGGCTAGGACCCAACCTGATAACAGATATGAAGAAAATGACCCTTCAGGACCTGTAGCCCTGGAAGATGCAACTTTCTGGAAGGACACAAGCCTCAGATATTACCTGGAGAATGCTGAAGAAGACAACTCAGGAGGCAGAGTGAATCCTTCTCTGGATGTAGACACCATTCATTTCAGATAATTTGTTCCTTGCTATGCTCTCTGCTGTACACTGCAATTCACATAGGGTATTGATCATTTTTATGCTTTCACTTTGCCTGCAACCTGTACCTGCTATACCTTATCGAGCCCATCTTCTAAATCTGCTTTTTTTCTGTTACCTAGGCAGACACTTCCTTCTCAGTCTCTACCAATGCAACTGCTTAGCTAGAAAGGATTAGCATACCCCCAGCAGAGTCCCTCATTAACGGCACACAGTGAACTGAGGTGCCAAGTAATACTACATATCCCTGCCTTAATTGAAAAAGAATGTTACTAATTATACTCATGTTTGTCCTATATTATTTACTAATTCTAGGATGAAAAGCCAGAGCACAGCTTATAACTGCTGCACCTGATAAAACTGCTGATGCATACAACTTTACTCTTCAATCAACAAAACCTGAGGTAAAAATTAGAAAATGGGGATAGGTAAAGGATTGATCAGAATGGTGGAATAAATTATAGAAAACACAAATCTTCTTGGAAAGCAGGAGTGTTCTGTAAAAGCCTCGTAAGAGAGTAATGGCTGAAGGCAGCCTAATCCTCTTACCTTGAGCTAATAGCTAACAGTAGATACAAAGGAATGCAGAGGAATTTACCTAAATAGCTTGTTTACTCATGTGGTCCTAAGACCAACCTTTGATTATCTGTGGGCTCATGACTGCTCTCTACTCAAGGGGTAAGCAATGGTAATTACCCTCTAATGGTGTTTATGCTAGACATTTGTCATCTAATTTGTACTAAATAAATGTGAGCCTTGCCCATCTTATCAAGGCCACTGTTGACTCTGGCAGAGTTCCTCTGGCTGCACTAACTGGCAAGCCTGTGTCAGTGTACATCTTTCAGCCATTGCTCAGTTCAATCTGTGAGTCAGACTCAACAAATTTTTATATCTCTGCCTACATACTTAAATTTCCAGGGCTATAATTTGCTTCTTAGCAAAACTGTCTGTTCTTATTGCATGAATACAATAACTTTCAATCTCTGTAAGGTATTAATTATAAACATTTGCCATATTCTGCTTCTTTCATTAGTCTTTTTTCTTTTTGTTAATTTTTCTTATTGTAATTCTTATGTGAGGGCTTTATTAAATGTATTTGATTTGTGTTTTGTATTCACACTTAAAAATGAAGGACCACAAAACTGTTTAGTCTTTTCACATATATGAGTGATCATCTTCACTATCCAACATTGTATTAGAAGCATTAGCTGGCAATGAGAAAAGAAAAAAGATGAATTAGATGCATAAGAATTATAAACAATAGTATATGAAGAAGTAAAATGATCTCAATTTTCAGATGCTATGATAATATACATGAAAAACCCCAGGCAATAAAAGATAATACTAACAAAATAATTCTATAATTTATTGTAAATATATCATGAAAAAGGATATAAAATAAAAAATCAGAAAGCAAATGGCTCTCATATATGCAAACACCAACCATTTAGAGAAGAAAATCAAGTTTATAAAGACAGCAAGAATTATTAAATAGTTTAGGATAAACTTAACACAAAGAGTGAAAAATGATATGAGAAAAACTTTTATAAAAATACCTAACAATCCAAAGGCACCCTATGTTAATTTACACCCTGAATTAAAACCAAACTAAAACGCTCTTTTATATTTTTAATATTAGACAGACACTAAAATTGACATAGAAAAACTAACATTCAAGAATAGTCATAAAAACATCAAAAACAAGAAGCTATGATGCCTCCTAGACGTTAAAGAATACAATAAAACTTTAGTAATTTAGATAATATATTATTATGCATGAATAGACAAAAAATGCAGAATTCACTAAACTCTAGTACCTATGGATGTTTAAGAATAAACTCCACTACATATAGATATTTAAGAACTGGTAAAGGTGGCATCTCATATTACTGAAACAGAAATGGAGCTAAAAAAATATATAGCAACAAGGCAAATGGCTACCACTGAAAAACAGATGAAATCAGATGCACACCTTACATCATACACAAGAGTAAATTTTAAATGAATCAGAGATCTAAATGTAAAATAACCTTTGAAACAATGTAATGTGACAATAATGAAGCAATGCAAATACTGGAAGAAAATATGAGTCTGTTCTTTGATAATGAGTGTAGGAGATAGTTTTCTAACTATGACTCAATTCAGATGCAATGAATTAACAGATGAATAAATTTGAAAATGTAAAATATTTTCAGAAAACTCTGCTTAGCAGAACAAAATCAGGAAAGACAAAAAGGAACTGAAAGACTGGGAGAAATTTTTGGTACTGTATATCACACATAAAGAGTTAATGTCATTACTATAAAAAAGAACACTTACACATTGAGGTAAACACAGACCTATTCAACAGGAAAAATGGGCAAAGACATAAACATACAACCCACAAAAATATATACTAAAATGGCACTTAACTATATAAAAAGATGTTCATGTCAATCATATTTGTAAAAAATATAAATTAAAACTACAAGAAGATATCATTTCTAAGATATCAAACTGGCAAAAATTAAAATTTATAAAAATGAATTGAAGGTGTGGTTTCACCTGGAATCTGCCCCTTTCTGCCTAGGCATTTGCCTGCTTTCTGCTGCTATCATAAGCATGCTATACGTTTTTAATACATGTATAAAAATACGTATATAACTGTATACATTACTCATTTGCACAAAAAGATATAAAGTTAACAGAAACAAATAGAAAGGATGAACCAGAAATGGATGAGAGTGGTTTTCTGTAAGAGGTGAGTAGAAATGTACTGAAGAAGATAGACTAAAATGAGAGAGAACTGAGACAAGTAAGTGCACTTAAATATAAATAAATATGTAGGGTACAATGATCTGAGATAAAATTTAAATCAACCACTCTAACTACTTATTAACAGCTTTGAAGAAAGATTTCTTTAAGGAAAGGCTTTAAAACTAGAAGCTAAAAAGAATTTTTTGGATTATCTTTGGATTTTATTCCATCCTTGATAATCAAGAACTCTGTGTCCTCTAGGGATACAAATGAACAAGTAAAACTCTAAAAGTCAGAGGTCGGTGTCTTCAAAGCTCACTATATATATTTATTTTAGATTTTTGAAGAGATTTAATTTACCATATTTTTTATTATCTCCAATTTTAAGTTGGTTATATTGAGGCTATATTTTCTAAATTTATTTCTAAAAACTACAAACATGTATAAATGTTTGATTAAATAAAGAAGATTTTCCTTAAAACAGTTTTGTCTTCATACAGTCTCCAAAGAGATAGTAACATGCAAAGTTTGCAATCGAGGTAGAGACCAAAACACACACACACACACACACACACACACAATCAAAACAACGAGATTTCTGCTCAGGGTGTATTGGAGGTAAAAGAGACAAAATTCTTGAGAGGAGAATAATGTTATTCAAGATTTTCTAAATAAAGATGGTTAGGCAAATGACAAAAATGGTAGATATTATTTAGAACCAGTTTTACTCTTCTTAGAACTTAAAAATCAAGCCGTTAAAATTAACAGTTGCAGTGTTAACAGTGAATGCCTATTAAAATGAAGCAGTTAATCACCAGGATCAGCATATTAAAACTGTTAATTTGTAGATTTGAAACTTCCTTTTAATTAGAGCTGTAGGAAAAGCTTCCTGTTCAAAGCAAATCTGAGATCTCATGGCCTCTGTCAGGCTTGTGAACTATCACAAAGAAAAGTCTTTTTGGAGGGGAGGGTCAGGATGATGAAGGGAAATCTGAGTGCTTGATATGAGAGGATTAAGCTTTTTTCCCCCTTAGCCTTTAAAATAACCTATAACAGAATAGCAATGCTTCTGATCTCTGGAAAGTGACAAACACAATAAGACTGCATAAGCATTTTACAGAGTTAGTGGGTTGCATCTAGATGACATAAATATTAAAAAAGAAAGCAAAGAAGAAGGCATTTCTAGAAGCAAGGTCTAAAAAGCTAGCATAGCTGGGCGTGGTGGCTCACTCTTATAATTCCAGCACTTTGGGAGGCTAAGGTGGGCAGATCACTAGAGGTCAGGAGATTGAGACCAGCCTGGCCAATATGGTGAAACACTGTCTCTACTAAAGCTACAAAAAAAAAAAAAAAAATGAGCCAGGTGTGGTGGCTCATGCCTGTAGGCCCACCTAGTTAGGTGGCTAAGGCAGGAGGATTGCTTGAATCCATAGGAAGACTGCACTGAGCCAAGATTGTGCCACTGTACACCAGCCTGGAGACAGAGGGAGACTCTCCCAAAAATAAATAAACAAACAAACAAACAAAAATAAAAAGCTAGTATCATAGAGTGAGATTTTGGGGGTAGGGAGTTGTTGGTAACAATGTATTTGATAACAACAGGTTTTGATCCCTAAGACCAGCTTCTCAGTCCTGTGCCCCTCCGATTCTAGTACTGTACAAGGAAGGCTGGTGAAACAGATTCTGGGGCAGTTGCCAAAAGAGATTCTGATTCAGTAAGCTTTAAGTGAGCCAAGAATCTCCATTTCAGTGTCTATCCTTGCAACTGTTCATATAGGTGCTTCACAGGCTGACTTTGAGATACGCTTTTTTTAAAAAAAACTTACATCCTCAAAAATGCTTTTCACTTCCTATTCTGGTGAGTTCTCTGTTTGGATGGAAAAAAACAGCAGAAACCAGAGGGCACGTTAGAAACTACAATCATAAATAAATAACAGTTCAACTATTGTGCAATTTTTAAGTACTAGGAGGTGAAAATAATAACCGGAATAGATGATTCATTTTCTAATATAGGTATGTTTATATTAAATAAAACATGTGTTGTGTAAATGAGCATAAAAAAACAGCAACCAAGATAAGTTACATCAAATATCCTCATACTATTGACTCTAAACATGGCCTTCTAATTCTATTTCCAAATAAATTAAGAGCAATGACTAGCATGTATTTTCAACACATACTAGGTATAGTTGAAAGAACACTGAATATATTAAATTTTAATATTTGCAAAGTGCTATGCAGAATCTACAATTATACTAAAAACTGATAGATAATCTGAAAAACTTTTTCAAGGACACAAATATATCATTTGCTGGTACCAGGACTTGACTAACCACTTATCTTATTAAAAAATACAAAGATTTTGTGTATATGCATATTGAGCATTTATCACTCATTCTCTGACTAGCCAGATGACATATTTTTAGATCCTCAGATCTAGTACAAAATATGGAATATATCAAAAATATATAAATAGTGTATTAATATAAATAATATATTAAAATATTAATGTCATTAATATTCTATTTAAAAGAAAATCATGAAATATTATTTTTAAAATAAAACATGATTTTTATTGCTTTCCACATGTCGCAACCCAACTAAAATACCTAAATATGGGCATCCACCTTGGCAGTGACTGCAATATAGGCTACTAGTTAAGGATGCAAGTGCTGGGTCTGCAAAACTTGATTGCTAATATTTATAAACTATGTGGTCTAATGCAATTACTTTACTTCTGTTAGTCTCAGTATCTTCAATTATAAAATTAGATAATAAAAATAACTATCTCAGAAGTTGTTTCATAGATTAAATTACCATTGTTTGCATTACACAAATGCCCAATAAATGTAAATTATTCACTGAAACAGCTGTATGCAGTAACAAAATTTCCATTTCATGAATAAAAATGTAATGTTTCAGTCACATGTATGCTACAATCTTAATTATGGTGCTGACTGTCAGATCAAAATGTAGAAATTCAAGCTATCTCTCTACTTCGTAATATATGATAATGATAATTAAGGAGAAAGCATGTGTTATTATTGGTAATGGCAGGAAAAGATTACTCCAAAGTAAATTCTACGAAGAATTATTAGAAAAACTGCATTGTATATATGTTGTCACAACATTCACCTACATGTTCACATCTACTATATACACATACCACAGCATATATCCAGTAATTTTTTTTTTTTTGTGTGGGGAGCCTGGGCTTCAGAAACAGTGTCTGGAGGATTCTCCCTGACTCTTTTCCTTGGGGTCCTCATGTTTGGATTACTTTTTGGGGTCTGTCTTTGTGTAACGTGTGATACCCCTTGACTTCCTCTATCTGAGAATGGATTCTCCTAAAGGACCTGAGCGGAATTTGGAAAATCCCAAACCCAGTTTCAAAATTCAAGGGGGATTGTCCCTTCATGTCTGAGCCCTGGACTGCTTCTCAGGTCATCTCCCTGCCAGCTATCTAAGTTCTGTCTGCCCTGCCACTCACATTTCTTTTTCTTTTTTTTTTAATGCATTTAAAAAAAAAAGAAGGAAAGTGAAAGAAAGAAAGAAAAAATAAAAGGAATGAAGAAGAGGAAAAAAGAGGAAGAGGAAGATGGAGGGAGAACGGGAGTGTTACTTAATTGCCCAGGCTAGAATGCAGTCTAAAAATGGGTATTGAAAACCTCCCTTATACCATCAAGTGTGCTTAATAATGGCCAACCAATATTTCATTTAAACCTGTGAGTAGGTGTGATGTGGTACTGATAAGAGTGCACATCTTGTGTGTTTAAAGTGGAGAGTTCTATAAATGTTTATTAAGTTTACTTGTTCCGGATCTGAGTTCAAGTCCTGAATATCCTTATTAATTTTCTGTCTCATTGATCTATCTAATATTGTTGTTGAAATCTCCCACTACTACTGTGTGGGAGTCCAAGTCTCTTTACAAGTCTTACGTATCATGTATTGGGTGCGTACACATCCAAGATTGTCAGCTCTTCTTGTTGCGTTGATCCTTTTACCATTATGTCCTCTTTTGATCTTTGTTGCTTTAAAATCCATTCCATCAGAGGCGAGAATTGCAACCAACCTCTGCTTTATTTATTTATCTATCTATCTATCCATCTATCTATCTATCTATCTATCTGTTTATTTATTTTTGCTTTCCATTTGGTTGGCTTTTCCCCATCCCTTTGTTTTGAGTCTTTATGTATCCTTGGATGTAAGATGAGTCTGGATGCAACATACCTATGGGTTTTGGCTGTATCTTTTGATTGGGGGATTTATTCAATTTAAATTTAGAATTACTGCCATTTGATGTTAGCTGGCTGTTTTGCCCATTAGTTGATGTAAATTCTTCTTTAGGTTGATGCTCTTTAATTTTTGGTATATTTTTAGAAAGACTAATACTGGTTGTTCCTTTCTATATGTAATGCTTCTTTCAAGAGCTCTTGTAAAGCAGGCCTGGTGGTAATGAAATCTCTGAGTACTTGCTTGTTTACAAAAGATTTTATTTTTCTTTCTATATATTTTTTAATATATAAAAATAACCATAGTTTCTAACAAGTTACATAGGATGTAACTGACATATAATAAGCTGTACATATGTAACATTTACAATTTCACAAGATTTAGCAAATGTAAACATGCATGAAATACAATGATCAAAATAAACATATGTATCATGTTCAAAAGTTTTCTTAAGCTTTTATGTAATTCATTTCTCTCATTGATATTTTACATATATAGAATCTATAGTAATAACCTCTCTTCCATAACTGATTTTAGTAATTTGTATCTTCTTATTTTCCTCCAAATTACTCTGATTAGAGATTTTTTCATTTTAGTGATCTTTTCAAAGAATCAGTTTTTGATGTCATGGATATTTTTTCTTATTGAACAGTAATTTTTAAATCTTTTGTTTTTTCTTCTTATCTTTATTTCATAACTTTGGCTTGTTTTGTGTCTAAAATGTGTTTTTTAAAAATTGGCGTCTTAAGGTAGAAGTTTAGATAAGTGAATTCTAGATCTTTTTTCTAATTTAAGCTTTAAATGCTATACATTTCTTTCTAAACATTTCTTTCACTTCATCTCATAAAACCTGAAATGCTTTATTTTTATTTGTTTTGTGTGTATATATATAATATTTCTGTTTTTCTTTACATCTTATCTTTGGGTTATTTAGAAGCATAGAGTTTAATTTCATATATTTGTGAATTTCTAAATATTGTTCTCTTATTGATTTAGAATTCAATTCTCCTATGGTAAAAATGCATACTTTGTACGATTTTAGAATATTATACTAATTGAAAATCTACTGAGACATGTTTATGGCCCAAATTATATTCTATCTTGGTATTTTCACAGGCACATGAAAGAAAAACGGATGCTGCTATGGTTGGGTGGAGAGTTATACAAATGTAAACTGTATCATGTTAGTTGATAGTATGAAGTTCTTTATACTCTTACTTGTTTTCTGTCTTTTGTTCTATCAATTATTGAGAGAAAAATATTGCAAGAGTATTTGAGTGTTTTAAATTTTGTTAGTTTTTGCTTCAGGTATCTTGAAGAATATTTTGATATAAACACACTCAGAAGTATTATATCTTTTTGATGAATTGACCTCTATCTTTATAAAATTGCTCTTATAAATATGCTACAGTGTACTTTGTCTGACATTAAGATTACAGATTTCTTTTGATCATTCTTTGCATGGCTTGCATTTTTCCAAACATTTTACTTTCAATCTCTCTGTCTATATAATTAAATTATATTCCTTGTCAAAAGTATATAGAGTATAAGACCTTGCTTATCGTATTTCAGAATCTGCTTTTCAATAAACTTTCAAAACCATTCACATTTAATGTAATTATAGATGTGCTTGGTTTTAAGTCTACACCTTGCTGTTTTCTATTTAAACTGTATGTTCTTTATCTCTTTATTCCCCATTTTTTCTGTCTTCTGAACAAATTGAGCATTTTAAAAAATTCTATCTACACTATTGGTTCTTTAATAATACTTTCTTGTTTATTTTAAAATTTGTATTCTAGGCTTACATTATGCTTCCTTAAATTATTATAATCTAGTGTAAAATAATGTTATGCCATTTCACATATAATGCAAGGATAAAGTAAGTATCTCTAGAAAAGCATACTTTTATTCCTTCTTCATTCTTTTTGCTATTATTGTCATGTATTTTATTTTTGCATATGTTGGAGATTTAATTATTTTTAAAAGATTTAAAATGAAAATGAAATTATTTTTTATGTAGTAACATCTAAACCTTTGCTGTTTTGATACAGATTCTGTATAGTTTCATTTTTCTTCCACTTAAGGAAACTTCACTGTTTTTTATAGGACACATTTGCTGGTAATAACATATTTTGCTTATATTTCTTAAAATTAGTCTTTATTTGCCTTTTTATTTTTATAGACACATTTGTTAAATATATGTTTTAGGTTGAAAGTTCCCTTTTCTTTTGGTGCTTTAATAATAATTGATTTCTAGCTTGCATAATTTCTGAAAAAAGTTTAATGTCACTCTGCTTTGCTCTTCTCTATATAATGTATTTCTTTCCTCTGTCTACCTTTAATATTTAGTTTTCATCATTTTGTTTCAAACATTTAATTATTATACATCTTATGGAGTTTTCCTTATATTTCTTCTGCTTGTATTTCACATAGTTTCTTGACCGTTTGATTTCAAAAACCACCTCAGTATATTTTCAGTCATAATTTCTTCAAATACTAATGCAGATTGGTTTTTATTTCAAATATATAGTCTGCATTATCTTTCAGATACTATAGCTTTTATCTACAGATTCCCCATGATATGGTTTGGCTGTGTCTCCATCTAAATCTCATCCTGGATGATAGTTCCCATAATTCCCCTATCTTTTGGGAGGAACCCAGTGAGAGGCAGTTGAATCATGGAGGCAGTTACCACATACTATTCTCATGATAGTGAGTGAGTTCTCATGATATCTGATGGTTTTATAAGGGGTTTTTTTCCTCTTGGTCAGCACTTCTCCTTGATGCCACCAGGTGAAAAAGGGTATGTTTGGTTCCCCTTCTGCCATGATTGTAAGTTTTCTGAGGCCTCCCCAGCTATGCTGAATTGTGAGTCAATTAAACTTCTTTCCTTAATGAATTACCTGGTCTTGGGTATGTCCTTATTAGCAGCATAAGAATACACTAATACAGTAAATTGTTGCTGAGAGTTGTACACTGCTATAAAGACACCCAAAAATTGGAAGCAACTTTAAAACTGGATAACAGGCAGAGGATGGAACAGTTTGGAGGGCTCAGACGATAAGAAAATGTGGAAAAGTTTGGAACTTCCTAGAGACTTGTTAAATGGCATTGACCAAAATGCTGATAGTACTATGAAAAATAAGGTCCAGGCTGAAGTGGTCTCAGATGGAGATGAGGAACTTGGGAACTGGAATAAAGGTCACTCCTGCTATGCAAAATGAATGGTAACATTTTGCCCCTGCCCTAGAGAGCTGTGTAATTTTGAACGTAAGAAAGATGACTTAGGATACTTGGCAGAATTTCTAAGCAGCAAAGCAAAAGTTTGAAAATTTGCAGCCTGACAATGCATTAGAAAAGAAAAGTTCAATTTCTGGAGAGAAATTCAACCCAGCTGCAGAAATTTGCATAAGCAATGAGGAGCCAAATGTTAACTACCATGAAAATTGGGAAAATGTCTCTAGAGTATGTCACAGACCTTTATGGCAGCCCCTCCCATCACAGGTCTGGAGCCCTAGAAGAGAAAAATGGTTTCCTGGGCCAGGCCTCCATGCTGTGTGAAGCCTCAGGACATGGTACCCTGAGCCCAGCTGCTTCAGCTCTAGCCATGGCTAAAAAAGGCCAACATGCAGTTCAGGCCCTTGCTTCAGAGGATGCAAGCCCGAAGTCTTGGTGGCTTACATCTGGCATTGAGCCTTGGGTGCACAAAACTAAAAAGTTGAGGACTGGGAACCCCTGCCTAGATTTCTGAGGATGTATGGAAATGCATGGATGTCCAGGCAGAAATTTGCTGCAGTGGTGGAGCCTTCATGGAGAACCTCTGCTAGAGTAGTGTGGAAGGAGTTGCGGGATTGGAGCTCCCCCCAGAGTCACTGAGACACTGTCTCACAGAGCTATGAGAAGAAAACCACCAACTTCCAGACTCCAGAATGGTAGATCTCCTGACAGCTTGCACTGTACACTGGGGAATGTCACAGACACTCAATACCATCCTGTGAAAGTAGCCAGGAAGTGGGGCTAGACCTTGCAAAGCCAGAAGGGTAATTTTCTCCAAGGGTGTGGGAGCCCAACTTTTGCATCAGTGGATGTAAGTCATGGAGTCAAAGGGGATTTTGGAAATTTAAGGTTCAATAACTGCCTGTTGGATTTTGGACTTGCATGGGGCCTGTAGCACCTTTGTTTTGGCCAATTTATCCCATTCAGAACAGGTGTATTTATCAAATACTTGTACCCCTTTTGTATCTAGGAAGAGACTAACTTCCTTTGATTTTACAGATTAATAGGCAGAAGGGACTGCCTTGTCTCAGATGAGACTATGGACTAGGATTTTTGAGTTAATCCTGGAATGAGCTAAACTCTGGGGGTTATTTGAGAGGCATGATTGTATTTTGAAATTTGAGTACATGAGATTTGGTACGGGCCAGTGGCTGAATGATATGGTTTGCCTGTGTCCCCACACAAGTATCAACTTGAATTACAGTTTCTATAATCCGTACATCTCATGGGAGGATCATCTCACGGGAGGTAATTTAATCATGAGGGCTGTAACCATCACACTGTTCTTGTGATAATAAGTTCTCACGAGATCTAATGGTTTTATAAGAGGCTTTCCCCTCTATGCTGGGCACTTCTTCTTGCTGCTACCATGTGAAGAAGGTATTTGCTTCCCCTCTCACCATGATTGTAAGTTTTCTGAGGCTTCCCCAGCCATGCTGAATTAGGAGTTAATTAAATCTATTTTCTTCATAAATTTCCTAGTCTCAGGTATGTCTTTATTGGCAGCATGATGGACTGATGGACCAATACAACCCATTTATTTCTTTTTTTTATATCGAATTTCTGTCCTCATGTTTATGTCCAGGTTTCTCTTCAAATAATTGAGTATGTAGAGTATATTTACTACAGTTACTATGTTTTTGGTTCATAATCCTATTTTCTGTCTATTTTTATTTATTCATTTACTTTTCCCCTGACATATACCTGCCTCTGCTTACGCAGAGTATTTTTAATTGAACACCAGATGTTGTGAATTTTGTCTTGGTGAGTAAAGGATTTTGTTGTATTTCTTTAAAGTTTGTTGGACTTTTCCTGCCATACTATTATTTAACTTGCTGATGAGCATTATTTCTTTCAATTTCTTTTCAATATCTTTTTTGGAGAAGTAAATTTTTTTTTTAATGTTAGAGCCAATTTATGCCCATTTCTTTATGTGGTTTTCTGCAGTTTTTACTTAATTCTCTGTGTAATTGGTGAAGTTTCTCCACCCTGCCTTGGAAGAATATAAATGATTGCCTGCTCTATGTTTGCACTGGAAATTGTTTTCTTTACAGAAACCCCACTAATTTTTCTTTTCTCATAAGTTATTCTTATCCAACAGAGTTTGGATTTTGTACTCTGCATCCACAGACTTGTATCCAGCCAAAGATTCAATGGCACCACTACACAGATTTCTGGACCTCATTATCTGCCTAACCCATACATTGTGAATGAATAAAAGAAGATAATAACTATTGAAGTATTTGGGTCGAGTATAAAATTATCAACCAAGACAAAAGTATGCCAAATTGCAGGGTCTTTATTGCCGGCGACCACGGAGGACTCATGTCTCTCCAACCCGTGGCCCCGAACTCAGGGGGATCAGGGTATTTTAGCTGAAAAACCACATCCTGGTTTTAGGATTGAGTGGATGCAGGGCAAGCAACTTTACAGAAGCTTATTTTGGTAACTACTGATAAGCAAAGGCCAGACAGTTACTGATAAGATGAAGGCCAGCAGCTTTTCATGGTGGGCATTCTTCAGAGCAAGCTAGCAGTTTTGTTTACAGAAGCCAAGGTCAGCAGTTATTGCAAGGAGAATGGGGTAGCTGTTACAACTTAATTTGGAAAAACAGCTTTGTCTTATAAAATGGCGTTGCTCAGGTTCTAACTCTAGGCCCACTATAGCACACTATCATGGTTTATTCCAGTCATTTGCTGTCTTATTAGCATATCATTAAAGCTTATGAAGAAAAATATAAATTCATTTAACACAAGAGAAAAGAGTATGATGCTTAGTTATAGAAGATAAACAAGATCTTTTTCACTTTACCATAGTGTGCAGAATTAATAAAAGAATAGGAGAAAAAATTGTTATTCTAAAATGGTTAATTTTGATTCATGATGTTAAGTATTTATAGACAGTACTAATGAGAATAGTAACCAATTTAGGTACTATGCACCAAATTTTGGTTGAAACACTTAGTACCTGTATAATATTTGGCAAGTTTTATAAAATAAATTCTAATTTATTGATAATTTTAGTTTCACAAGATGATTAGATTAAAAATAAACCATATTTACCTGGGACAAAATAGAAGCTCAATACATTAATAAATCATTAAAATATGTTCTAAGTAAACTAGATGGCTATCATCAAATCCAAGCAGAATAAATATTACCATAGACAGCTTTTCTGGAGAAGTTAAGGTCTCCTTCATTCCTACGAGGTTTGAATTTGGGTGGTAACATGGATAGCTCCCTGTGAGGAAATAGTTTTAAGATACTCCATTTTCTATGTAAGCCTTTATATTTAGTGTTCCAGGGTTTGTTCAATTACTACTATCTGCTTTTTGAAACAAGCCTCTTTCTTTGTAGAAGACTGTCTCTGTGGATTTTTGCAATTATGTTTCTCCATAGAGCTTTTGGTCCTCATAAATTTTGCTATATTCACCTTTTTTTTTTTTATCAAAGGTGCAGTATCTTCTTATACAGAGTGTCTTTTCCAGGATGCTCCCGTCTTTCTTAGACGAGACAGTACTCGTATCAGGATGTAACCCTAATGGCTTCTTACCACAAAATACCAGAAGTAGATTGGACAATACAAACCCATAATTCTTTCTCTCTGCAATAGCACCCTGATTTTAGGCAGGAAGGTCTCGTCTTCAGAACATTCTTTTCTTCTTCATCATTTCTCACATGTGCTCTACGCCTTTAGTCTGTGCTTTGTAAGAGACTGCTTCTCTTTTTCCGTTATTTCCCAAATGTGCACCTCTATCATAATTTCAAGATATTTCACCTTGTTTCACAATTTTAAGAAACACAGAATTTGTTCTTTCAACTCTATAACCATGTGTTTATTTTGTAGTCAATTACTTAAAAAATGTTTCTTGTAATATGCCTAATTCCTACAAAATAAAATAACAGTCATTGAATTGGGCCATGTGTATTTTTTAGTACTGAGCATACTGAAGGCGGTAGAGATACCTAACAGAATGTCATAGAGTGAGAAATATTTTTATTCACTATAATTTGCCACATGATGAGAGTGAAGAATAATTTATAATATTAGAACTAAGAGTGAAAACGTTATTTTAAAAACCCAACCCAGAATTTTTCTCAGGGAGAAAATCTGTCCTTTATAATATGCTTATTTGATATAAAGTTGAGATTCTCTAGTTATATTCTGGGAGGACTGAGATAAGATAAAAAGAAGAAGCTACAGGAAAGATAGATTCTTGATAATAAACAAATATAATGAATATGATTTTGGCTGTATACTTGTGATTTAGCAAACCTGGGATAACAGAAGAGGAACTAAACATGCTTATAGGCTAGGACTTCTACATAAAATCTTGGTGAACCTTCTGAGGATAAACATGGTAAACGAATGTTTAAGAATATGAATTGATATTGTTAGTATGAATATGCTTTATATATAGTAATATGATGCCATTTCTATTACATCAAACCATCAGTATATAGTTATCTCACTCCAAGTCTTATGCTACTTCCCCTTTATGGAAGGAAAAAAACTGGGACTTATTAGGATGAAGAAATATGGGGAAAGAGGATAGGCATATGTTCCAAAAAATCACAGAGACTGAGAATATAACTACGTTATGTTAGAAGTACAAACATACACTGGAGATACTTCCTGGCTTTCTAAAAAATTAATAAATCTACACATATTGGAAGAAACAATAGAGTTTCTTCTTAAGAGTTTGAGTGAAATTTAATCAAAATTATTAAAGACAGGCTATCTTGGTTAAAACATAACAAGCAACAAAGAATACTGCTATCGTTTGAATGTTCTGGTCCTCTCTAAAATCATTGTGCTGGAAACTTAGTCTCCAATGCAGCAGTGTTAGGAGATGGGGCCTAATGGGAAGTGTTTAGTTCATAAGGGCTCTGTCCTCAAAAATGGGTTAATGCCACTATTGAAAGTGCTTGCAGAAACACGTTTTGTCTCTTTCATTCTTCTGCCACGTGAGGACACAATGTTCTTCCCCTCTGGCAAAGGTAACATTCAAGACACCATCTTGGAAGCAGAGACCAGGTTCTTATCTAACACCAAAAGTGCTGGCTCCTTGAGCTTATAATTCCCAGCTCCAGAACTATGAGAAATAAATTTCTGTCCTTTGTATATTACAGAATGCCAGTCTCAGGCATTCTGTTTTAGCAGCACAAAATAAACTAAGACAAATATTTTAGTATGATATGTTTTCTCATACTAAATTTTAATATATAATTTTCACATACTGTATTTATTAAAGTCTTCCATTTATTTAAGCTGTATAGTTACAAGTAACTGTGCAAGTGTGTTATTATAGCAAGCTGAGGATACTATAATAATAATATGTACCTTAAAGAATGCATTTAAATTTGTTGAGGGGTCAAATAAACATATAATCACTGAATTTACAGAATTATTTATCTTTGATATTAAGAAGTTAATAATGTGATGGTTTTGGTAATAATAGTGACATCTAAACTCTGTACCCATAACAACCGTTCTTCATTTTATGAACAGAGGCATTATTAACAAGAACTGTCTTCATACTTCAATCACCTATCAAATACCATACCCCTACATTTCAGCTTTTCCCTAAGTTTACAAATTTGATTTATAAACCAAACACTTCTAAGATTTAAAGCATGTCTCCCTTTGGTTCATTCTATCAAGTTTGTACCACTACCCTGTTTTTAATTCTGTTAATACTATCACCACCTATGTATTTACTAAAGTATAAGTCACGGCTTCACCCACATATTTCTCTCTCTTTCTCTTTATCACCTCCATATAATGTGGTTATCAAGTCCTAAAGTGTATTTTTTCTCCTCTTAAATGTCACACTTCAGTTCACCTCTTTTAACTTTCTGCTACCTCTGGTATCTTTTTCTCCAGTTCTCCTAATGATTATACTACAACACAAATTAAAGTATGCTACTCTCCTCAGATATGCCTTTCAAAACTTGCCTTTCATTATAATATTAAGAAAAGCTGTTCAAGACTAGATCTGTGATAATGCATACCACACTATCATTTTAACATTATTATATAATACTTTTTAAAACATCCTTTATACTCTAAACATATCAAATTTTTCTGTCATTCTAAGTACAACATATTCATTCTTCCACATGATGTCTTGACATTCTTTTCTCCCTCTACTCTGTGAACTACTACTTATCTTTAACACTGAGTTAAAATGTCAGTACTCTTCCAAGACAAGGTATAAATTTCACTAGCAGATCAAAAATAGCTGCTACTGCTTATTCACTTAGAATCTATTAAAATCTACAAATCTTTCAAATGACAAGTTGACTTTCTCAGATGTAGTTGTTTCCCACCAATCCATAGCATACTGAAGAATAAGATGACCAGGAAGTAAAATTCCATAGTATGTTACAGGCCTGCACCTTGCTGCAACAAAGTATATGAACGTTTATATCAGATAGTTGGTGCCCTTTAATATCTATGAACAAAAGTTGTTGATACAGCGATTTGAGAGGAAAGGTAATGACTTTGCTCTTGATATGAACATTTAAGAAAAGGGATTATAAATGAATTTGCAAGGTCAGCAGAGCACTGTAAATTAAAGATATACCTGGAGAAGACTGAGGTCATGCAGCAGATTACATTGTCTTACCATAAAGACTTACCTTCAGTAAGCTTAGGGAAATAGCAGAAAATATCCTACATGAAAAAGAGGCAATGAAAAGAAAGTTTGATTCACTTTCCAAGAACTGAGAATCTAAAGGGAAGTAATGCTCCATCAAGAAATTCAAAATACCAGCTGGATAACACAGAGCTGTAGAGAGACCAAATATTCAATTAGGACACTCATGAAAAGGGAGGCCTAAGCCAACTAAAGGAAGAACATGAGCTTAAACCAGAAACTAAGGACATATTTCTTCCAAGAATTATTTTTTGAAGTTTTTTTCTAGTCATCTGAAATATAGAGAGAATATATTTCTCTGTGTTTTGTGGGGATTACAATTTTGAACAGATGGGAAGGAGTAAGGGGATGTAGCCCTGAAAAAGATAAGAAGAACAAGAACATTCATACCTAACTAAGTCATACACAGCATTTTGAAGATGAGAAAACTGAGTCTCAAAGAAGGGAAAATCATGCTCAACTCATATTCCAGTGCTTGACCCCAGTAAGGATTGATATCTGGCCTTTTAGTACCTAACTCAAGATTTTATATCAGGATGTCATCATAAATTAAAGGCTTTAGAAAATAATAAACCACATTTCTGGGACAAGTCCCTTTATGGCCATTAAAGTAGAACTATTTTAGCATTAATATTATTGTTATTTTGATCTCTTGAGATATAACTATCTTGATGTACAAAATTGGAAAGATCTGTAATCCCAGCACTTTGGGAGGCCAAAGCGGGTGGATCACGAGGTCAAGAGATTGAGACCATCCTGGTCAACATGGTGAAACCCTGTCTCTACTAAAAATACAAAAAATTAGCTGGGCATGGTGGTGCATGCCTGTAATCCCAGCTACTCGGGAAGCTGAGGCAGGAGAATTGCCTGAACCCAGGAGGCGGAGTTTGTGGTGAGCTGAGATCGTGCCATTGCACTCCAGCTGGGTAATGAGAGCGAAACTCCATCTCAAAAAAAAATTGAAAAGATCAACCATTAAATTGTATGGAGGATAAAATTATTTTTCCTTTATCTGGGCCTTAGCTAATGGATCTATCAAATGTACAGAAAACATGTTTATAATATAAAAACTGACACAAATTATGTAAGAATAAAAATTACAATGGTTACAGAGTTAATATCTAAGATGATCTTGCCAGCTTGAAACAAAGGGCCATGTGTTTAATAAGATGAAAAAGAGTGAATATCAAATACAGCATTTAGATTCCAAAAAATCTAAAGAGTAAAGTTTAAAGAACTAATATTTGAATTCGTTTCAAAGTATTGAAGCATATTTTATTTGTTAAGCTATCTTTTAAATGCAGGTTTTTGAGCTGTCTTATGGTTAAAAATGTGTTTTATGTATGATCATTTCTTTAAAATTTTAGTTTTGTATGACAATGTGTCACATTTCAGGTGTTTTTTTTAATTTGCTTGATATATCAGTATCTGATGATACTGCAGAGTTTACAGTTTTTGCTTTATTAACGTTTTGGCAATGTTATTATACATATAAAATCTTATAATCCTTGATGTAAATTTTAATTATTATGCCATATATCTGTTTACCTATGTTAATACCCTTCCCTTAATTTTGTCTGTTATTATATTGGTACAATAACATTCTTCTGAATAGTCATTGTTCATTAGATATTTTTCTCATTTCTTTATTTGGAAAATTTTAATGCAATTTTATTTGTGATATGACTTTTAAAAGCAGACAATGGCTAGATACATTTTTGTTTCTATCAACAAAATCTCTGTGTTTCAGTTATTAAGTACATGTAATACATTTATATTTATTGTAGTATGTTACCTTTTCCATTATTTTACTCTTCCTTTTATATTTACCTTTTTAAATTTTTTACTCTGCTACTGTTAAATGATACTATTTTCTATAACTTAACCTTTTATTTTACTAATTTACTGATTTGGAAGTTATTATGTATAATGTAGTTCTCCTTCACTATCCATGGAGATTAGTTCCACAACTGGTTCAACGATAGTAAGAAGAAAAAAAGACTATGTTCACCAGATATAACCATCGATTTTTAAATCAAATATACATATTTATATTTATTAAAAATGAATTTTTAATATATACATTTTATAAAAATTTTTTTTTGAAAATACTAATTTAGCCCTCTCTTCTCCAAAAAAAAAAATATATATATATATATATAGACACACATGTGGAACCCAAAAATAAGGAGGGATGACTGTATATGGAAGATATAATATATTTGTGTGTGTGTGTGTGTTCAAACATAATTTTAACATAAATGCTTGAGGTATTGAAAAATGTCAGTTGTTATTCAACATTTCTGTCTTTCTCCCAGTATGGCAGTAAATCTCTCCATGCTTTAACTAGCCATTGCAACTACTGGCCCAACCTGCACATATTTTTAACATTTTAAAGTGTTTGTTTCACTTTTTTAAACTCAGAAAATATTTATTATTATTAAGTCCTTAATCAAATTTACTGATATCATTCATCAAGCTCTATGCTTTTTCTTTCTTGTAACCTGCATATGCTCTCTTGGTTCATCAGGTTCACTGATCTAATCAAATACAGCCTCCAAAAGTTATTTCAGTCACTTAGGGTGCTAACCTCTTTCTTTTATATTAACCTGAAAATACTAATTTAGCCCTCTCTCCATCATTAAGCTGAGAATAAATAAATAAACAGGTAAAGAACTTTACCTTTTAATGCTCATATAACTTAAGAAATTCTCAAGGCCTCAGCTTTCTCATTTGTAAAATGGGAATAAGAGTAACTATCTCACAAGATATACAAATTATTTAGAACCCAGAATAAGTCCAGTGGAACAGTCAACTTTTATTTTTAGCAACTACATTTTTGCTTCTGGAAAATGTCACTAATAAGATCTATTTGTTTACATGAATGTGCTTTTGGCTTTTTTCATTTGCAGTAGAATCTAAGATTGTCTTCATTTTCTTCATATTTTATTAAATTTGACTACAATGTTTCTTGCTATGGGTTTTTTTCCTTAAAAGAATATGGCTCAGTACTTACATTTTTAAATTGGGAATTCCTTACTCCCTCTATGTCTAGAAAACTCTCAGCAGAATGAAGACACAACATACCAGAATCTCCGGGACACATTTAAAGCAGTGTCTAGCAGGAAATTTATAGCACTAAATGCCCACATGAGAAGTGAGGAAAGATCTAAAATAGACACCCTCATGTCACAATTAAAGAACTAGAGGAGCAAGATCAAATTCAAAAGCTAGCAGAAGACAAGAAATAACTAAGGTCAGAGAAAAACTGAAGAAGACAAAGACACACACACAAAAAAACCTTCAAAAAAATCAATAAATCCAGGAGTTGGTTTTTTGAAAAGATCAACAAAATAGACTGCTAACCAGACTAAAAAAAAAAAAGAGAGAAGATTCAAATAGATGTAATAAAAAATAATAAGGGGGATATCACCACCAATCCCACAGAAATACAAACGACTACCATCAGAGATTACTACAAACACTTCTATGCAGATAAACCAGTAAATTTAGAAGAAATGGATAAATTCCTGAACACTTATACCCTCCCAAGACTAAACCAGTAAGAAGATGAATTCCTAAATAGACCAACAACAAGGTCTGAAGTTGAGGGAGCAATTAATAGCCTAACAACAACAAAAAGTCCTTGATCAGATGGGTTCACAGCTGAATTCTAGCAGAAGTACAAAGAGGAGCTGGTACCATTCCTTCTGAAACTATTCCAAACAATACAGAAAGAGGGAATACTCCTTAATTCCCTAACTTTTATGAGACCAACATCATCCTGATACCAAACCTGGCAGAGATACAACAAAAAAAGAAAATTTCAGGCCAATATCCATGAATAATATTGATGCAAAAATCTTTAATAAAATACTGGCAAACAGAATCCAACAGCACATCAAAAAGCTTATCCATCACAATCAAGTCAGCTTCATCCCAGGGATGCAAGGCTGGTTCAACAACCACAAATCTACAAATGTAATCCATCACTTAAATAGAACCAAAGACAAAAACCACATGATTACCTCAATAGATGCAGAGAAAGCCTATGACAAAATTCAACAGCCTTTTTTGCTAAAAAAAAACTCTTAATAAACTAGGCATAGATGGATTGTATCTCCAAATAATAAGAGTGATTTGTGACAAACCCACAGCCAATATCATACTGAATGGGCAAAAACTGAAAGCATTCCCTTTGAAAACTGGCACAAGACAAGCATGGCCTCTCTCACCACTCCTATTCAACACAGTATTGGAAACTCTGGCTAGGGCCATCAGGCAAGAGAAAGAAATGAAGGTATTCTAATAGGGAGAAAAGATGTCAAACTGTCCCTGTTTGCAAATGACATGATTGTATATTTAGAAAACCCCATTGTCTCAGCCCAAAGTCTCCTTAAGCTGATAAGCAACTTCAGCAAAGTCTCAGGATACAAAATCAATGTGCAGAAACCACAAGCATTTCTATACATCAATAACAGACTAACAGAGAGCCAAATCATGAGCAAACTCCCATTCACAATCGCTACAAAGAGAATAAAATACCTAGGAATACAACTAACAAAGAACTTCTTCAAGAAGAACTACAAACCACAGCTGAAGTAAATAAAGGAGAATACAAATAGATGAAAAACCATGCCATGTTCATGGTTAGGAAGAATCAATATCATGAAAATGGCCATACTAACCAAAGTAATTTACAAATTCGATGCTATCCCCATCAAGCTACCAATGTCTTTCTTCACAGAATTGGAAAAATCCACCTTAAACTTCATACGGAACCAAAAAAGAGCCCGCATAACCAAGAAAATTCTAAGCAAAAAGAACAAAGCTGGAGGCATCACACTACCTGACTTCAATCTATATTACAAGACTACAGTAATCAAAACAGTATGGTACTGGTACCAAAACAGAGATATAGCCCAAAGGAAGAGACCAGAGGCCTCAGAAAGACGACCACACAACTACAACCAACTGATCTTTGACAAACCTGACAAAAACAAGCAATGGGGAAAGGATTCCCTATTTAATAAATGGTATTGGGAAAACTGGCTAGGCATAAGCAGAAAGCTGAAACTGGATCCCTTCCTTACACCTTATACAAAAATTAACTTCAGATGGATTAAAGATTTAAACATGAGGTCTAACACCATAAAAACTCTAGAAGAAAACCTAGACAATACCATTCAGGACATAGGCATGGGCAAAGACTTCATGACTAAAACACCAAAACCAATGGCAACAAAAGCCAAAATAGACAAATGGGATCTAATTAAACTTTAGAGTTTCTGCACAGCAAAAGAAACTACCAATAGAGCAAACCAGCAACCAGTGGAATGTGAAAAAAGTTTTTACAATCTACCCATCTGACAAAGGGCTACTATTCAGAATCTATGGAGAACTTAAACAAATTTACAAGAAAAAAGCAAACAGCCCATCAAAAGGTGGGCAAAGGATATGAATAGACACTTTTCAAAAGAAGACATTTATGCAGCCAATGAACATATAAATAAAAATTCATCATTACTAGTCATTAGAGAAATGCAAATCAAAACCACATGGAGATACCACCTTACACTAGTTAGAATGGCGATCATTAAAAAATCTGGAGCCAACAGATGCTGGAGAGGATGTCGAGAAATAGGAATGCTTTTACACTGTTGGTGGAAGTGTAAATGAATTCAACCATTGTGGAAGAAAGTGTGGTGATTCCTCAAGGATCTAGAACTAGAATTTCCATGCGACCTAGCAATCTCATTACTGAATATATACCCAAAGGATTATAAATCATTCTATTATAAAGACACAGGCACATATGCACTGTTCACAATAGCAAAGACTTGGAACCAACCCAAATGCCCATCAGTGATAGACTCAATAAAGAAAATGTGGCACAAATACACCATGGAATATTATGCAACCATGAAAATGGATGAGTTCATGTCATTTGCAGGGACATGGTTGAAACTAGAAACTAACATTCTCAGCAAACTGACACAAGAATAGAAAACTAAACACCGTATGTTCTCATTCATAAGTGGGTGTTGAGCAATGAGAACACATGGACACAGGGAGGGGAACATCGCACATGGGGGGCCTGGGTGGTGTGGGGCTATGGGAGGAATAGCGGAAGTGGGGGGATTGGTGAGGCATAGCATTAGGAGAAATACCTAATGTAGATGATGGGGTAATGGATGCAGCACACCACCACCATGGCACAAACCTGCACCATCTGCACATATACCCCAGAACTTAAAGTATAATTTAAAACAAAAATTAAAAAAATAAAAATAAAATAAATTCTAGTGTTAGTCTAACTTCCATATACATTAAACATTCTTTTGTGTTTTTAAAAAAATCTCTCCAAGTTTAAATTATACTCACTGGGTCATCTTCATCAAAAGCCAAGATACACAAGTGTAATACAAATAATTATCTCAATGATTAGAGTCATAGATATCTCAGTAGGTCCAAAGGTAATGATCTAGTGATAAGGTAGTAGATTTATCATTCTTCTAGAAGGCCACCTTCTTCATCTACATTTATAGTGTTAACACTTTCGTAAAAAATGTGAAAAATGAGAATAGCTTATTTCATCATAGAGATCAGCGACAGTAACATGTATTGAAAGCTTTTTATGTGACAGTATTCTAAGTGCTTAAAATTAATTTTTTAATGCATGTAAAATGAATACATTTAATCCTCACAACAATATTAGATCTTCTCATTACTCTTCTTTTAAAGATGAAGAAAATGAGACTCAGAATGGTTAAGTACCTTCAACATGTCACACAGTGAGTGAATAGCAGAGTTGAAATGAGTTGTAATTTTTTTTTTTTTTTTTTGAGATGGAGTTTCACTCCTGTTGCCCAGGATGGAGTGCAATGGCAAAATCTCAGCTCACTGCAACCTCTGCCTTTCCGGTTCAAGAGATTCTTTTGCCTTCGCCTCCTGAATAGCTGGGATTACAGGCATGCGCCACCACTCCTGGTTTATTTTATATTTTTAGTAGAGATAGGGTTTCTTCATGTTGGTCAGGCTGGTCTTGAACTCCCGACTTCAGGTGATCTGCCTACCTCGGCCTCACAAAGTGCTTGGACTACAGCCATGAGCCACCAAGCCTGGCCCAGAGTTGTAGTTTCTTATGCAGCAATAGCAAACTAACACAGCAATATGGATAGGGTATTTTATTTAAGCCATGATGACATTTTCCTTTTCTGGAACTGTAATTGCTGCCTATGGTTTTCATGATCATATAAGCCATTGTTATTGCTTGTGCTATTTTTAGGTGTTATTGTTACATCCTTGTCATAATAATAATGTTAATACCCATAAGACATTAAATATTGCAACAGAGCTTAAAAATGTTCTATGTTTCCTTTCAGTATTATGTTACGCAAAGCAAAATTCTTAAGAAAGCAGATGAAAAGAAAGCACAACAGAAATGAACACACTTTTATGGCACAAAAACCTATAAATTTTGGTTTATTTTAGTTAAAGCTACCTCAGAGGGGAAAAATGTACTTTAAAAAAAATGAGGTCTAGGACAGGGCTAGATTATACAAAATGTGCCCAAGATTCTTGTACAAACGAGAATGCCCACAGAGAACTAAAACTCATATGACAGAGAGGGTCATCTGCCAGCATCAGCAAATTGAAGACATGTATAAGGCATTTCTTAGAGTGGATGTGGGAGTAGGAAAATATCACCTCATTAGTTAATGATGCTGCAGCAATGAACATATTCAAATGCCTTTGTTCTGAAGACAGTGCCACTTAATGAGCATAATCATAGACCACAAGATATTGCCACAACTCAGAAATGTATACACTACACACAATTTCAAGCTCTTGACAGCTTTAAAGAATCTTTGCCAACTATACCTCCTTTCTAGTACTCCTAGAAACATACAAAGTAGTGTTGGGGTTAGGCGTGTGAATGTGTGCATATATTATCACCATTTTCCCTAATGCATTATATGTGTATAAACTTGTGCTACACCCATTTATATTAACCTCGTATCTTACTCTTAACCCAAAGAGTAGCAGCTTAAAAAATGAACCCCTGAATATAATGTATGGATAAATCCATTTAAATAATTGTAATGTTTAATTAAACTAAACTGTCATCAACAGAGGTCATCTTTCAACGATCATATATCAGGAAATTTAGCTGTTGGAAATTAACTGTAAGATTAGCTTGACTTTTAAAGACAGTATGTGAGTTTCTCATTAGCCTTATTATCATTTTTGAATCATAAATATGTAAATGATGTGTTTCACACGGGAGATTTAATTCTGTACTCTTATTTCTGATTAGCTAGAAATACACTCTGGCTCTGTCAGATAATTGGTAACATTGCACACCAATAAGGCATTTCCCTACGCTTCATCAGAAGCAGTTGAAATTAAAGAAGGCAGAGCTGTTACGTTTTTGACAGTTTTGTAACACCAACTTGTAAAAGTTTTAACTCAGCCATTAATATAGTCCATGAATTATTTATACACTTTTTATGTCAAGGTTATTTTTTAAAGTTGAGATCCAAGAATAAAGTGAAATGCTCTAGGAAAGAGAACACTTTCATTATTTTCACTTAAAAAAATCTATACTAACAATAAACACCAATGTAATTTGAGTACAAGTAGAAAACAACAACATTTTGACCACTTACTGTGAACCACATATTCCCTAGCTCATAATGCCAAAATATTTGTAAACTTTTAGAAGTTTGGCAGTAGGTGAACTTTTATTGCTTTAATGTCTGATGCTTTGTTTTTAGTATATGTACCTTCATTTCATTGTTAGCAGAAATTATGCATAAGGAATATATAAATTTTTCTTAAGTTGCCTTATTCTAGAAATAAGGGGAGTTCAGTTTACTTCAACTTGAAGAATTTAAGCAGTTTTCATTCATAAACTTTTCTCCTGTCAAGATGATGCTTATACCTTCAACAAGATAATAAACTCCTATGGATAAGGAATAACTCTCTTTATCTGTATTTTGTCTTCCATGCTGCTACATAACAAGGGTATGCATTAAATCTTTGTCTATGAAATAAAGAAATAAGTTGCCACTTGAAGACAAATAATATTTCTAAGTATGACAGACATATCTCCAGTGAAAATTTCTGTTTCCGTACTTAAGTTGGCTTTAAAATATTTATACTTCCTTAGTAAGCAATTTCAATGTCTAATAACCCACCATATGTAAATCTACCAGAAGCATTGTCAAACGGACTGCATTATTTGGTTGGCTACTGTTTTATTATTTCTATTTTTAAATTAGATTATCATATATTTATGAATATTTGTGCTACGTATGATCATAAAAACTTTAAAATCACCGAGTTTACTTCAAAGTTTTTCTATTGGATAATTTCTTTATTATCATCTTCACATCTTTTTCAATTTTTATCATCACCTTCACTTTATAATGAGAACAATCAAGGTGTAGATTAAGTGCAGTTTTTTAGTAAGAAAAGTAAAGAGGGCTCCAAAGTGTCCTCCTTGCAATAGGCAGCATTTGTGTTACTGCCAACAGTGCATTCACTCAACCTCATTCCTCATAAATCTTTGCTCAATTGTCATCACTTTCTTTCAGAGTTGGTCATTACACAGCATCCTTTTACAGTAGATCAGTGCCCTATATAAAGTCCAAAACAAAGAGTATTCTGATGCCAACTAAAATACTAATATTTTAAAGTCAATACATGTTTTTATGGGTGGCATCCTTTTTTCCCAATAAACACACAATATTTATTTTTTTAAATTACATATGTTTAGAGTTGAATGAAGAGCATTTGTGGAATAGGGAAAAGATCATACATCCATTTTATTATCAACATTTTCCCTAATACATTAGAATAAAGGCTAGAATACACCTTTATTCTAGCCACTATCTAATTCATTCACAGCTAATTTCTCAGCATAAGCAAATTTTCTCTTAAAAAGAGAAGTAAGCTATTACATGAAAAACAAGATTTGGTGTGGAAGTTAATTGAAATTGTCAGCATACACAATTGAATAAAGCACACTGTCTTTAATCAATCTTGTCCTCATGTGCTTCCACGCATTGTTTGATTCCATAGTAACTTGCGAAACAAAACAAAAATATTATAAAATGTGCTGAATATTACCAAATTGAGAGAAGGCAAAATGTGTAGAAAGCTATATTCAAGAAATTTACATCAATTGTATGAGGACTATAAAATGGAATGCAAGACATCCAAACCAAATGGTAAAATTTCCACTGAGATAGGCATGTGGCTGTTAGAAGAAATAGTTCTATGGCTATTAAAAATATGATACTAGATATTCTAGAATGCTCATTGCTGATCTGAGAACTGAGCTCAGGTGCACTTAACTTCACACATGAAACCATGGTATAAGATGGAGTAAAATGAGAAATGAGCCATCAACTCCCAACTTAATTATCAGCAGTAGTGACCTGAACAGTAAGGCAGTATAACACCACAATTAACGACAGGGACTGTGCCTAACTAGACCCAAGTTCAAATTCTGTCTTCGTCATTACCTAAGTAAAGTATATTTGAACCTCAGTGTCTTATTAATAAAATAAGAAAATAAAATCCACCTTACATGTTGTTAATAGGATTATATGAGCTAATATATAGCTTATTGCATAAGAAGCAGGCCCATCAAATATCACTAGACTTTTCCAGATTGTCAAGGAAATCATTATAAAATTCAAAGGTAAAATCTGTCTCTCTTACACATACATACGCACACACACATATATGTATATACATATATATACACAAATACATATATACATGTACATATTAAGATTCGCCAAAATCCTTACCCATCAAAAAAAGCAATATTGACAGTTTTGTGTACAGTTCTACAGATTTAATTTTTCTTAATGACTAGTGTAGGTAACATATATTCAGAGGACATTGTTCTGAAATCTAGAATAATTAAAAAAATTATCAATGCTCAAGTTTGAATGGGTCCAAAAATAGCACTATCCTTCCCAACATAAGCAATAACTTAAATGAGTAGTAAACCAAAACCAAACCAGACAGAACCCAGTATATCATCTATGTTAGTGTTAAAGCTAGAGTTGCCATCTAGATCTGTCAGGGACACTCCTAATCTAAGGTGGATATATCAGCTAACATTTGTTTATTCTATTTGGTACACTCTTTTGTTCTCAGAAGGCTCTTGAGATGGGCAATAAATACAAAATTACCATAGCTAAAAGTTATGCGGAAGAATGTCACTTAGCTATAAAGTAACATTTAAATCCCCAAGAAGTCCCATCATTAAACAGACATGGCTATCCAGTGACTGGCAGTGCTGAATCACCACAGATCCTCCCACACAGTGACTTCAGCCTGACACTTTTACACCAAGAAGGGGGAGCAGAGCCAAATGTTTCTTGCTGTCCCCCCGGCTCTTAAAAGAAATGGCCCAGAAAGGTTATATGACATGTTTCTCACAAATTTTCCTGACCTACCAATTTTGTAGCCCACTCACCTATAGGTAGCACTAACAGGCAGGGCAGGACAAGAACACAAGAGTGTTTCTGAATGATAATCAGTGTAGAAGCACAAGGTCAAGGCCACCTCTCTCTAAATAAAGAATCTGAAAAAAGAATCTGGTTTTCTAAATACAGAATCTGGCTTTCTATCTTGGGGAGGTCACCCAATAAAAGACTAAGGGAGCCTAAACACTGGCTCCCATTACAGATTACAATGTGAACTAAGTTTTTGTTATATTATTATGTTAAACAAAGGGAAAATATAGGAGAGTATAAGCAAAAAGAGAAATCACTAATAATCCAATGGCTGTGCTGTCTACATATTTCTCTGTATATCCTCCCAACCTTTTTAAAAAGTAAGATATAGTTAAATATAAAGAAAAGATAAACAGTATGTATATGGCCTTCCTTTATATCAAGACACTTGAGGATTTGTTCTTTGTCGAATCTTCCTTATAATGGTAACTTAAAAAATTTATTGAAGTGTTACAAGAACCCAGAAAAAGAATAATCTGGCAATGTTATCATGCACAAGATCAAGCACCTAAAAAGTGTTGCCCAGATTGCTGATTGAGTAATAATATTCATGAAATGCAATTATATTTGTAAATGGAAGTTAGTCATGTATCCCTCAAGAAGTTATAGGGTAAGCTCTGGCTTGGATGTTTGTCCCACCAAAACATATGTTAAAGTTTAATTGCCAGTAAGGCAGTGTTAACAGGTGCAGTCTAAAGGGAGATATTTGGAAAATGAAGGATTTGATCAGATAAATTAAATTCAACAAAATTTGGGTACCTACTTGTATTAGTTCATTTTCACACTGCTATCAAGAATTATCTGAGACTGGGTAATTTGTAAAGAAAAGAGGTTTAATTGACTCACAGTTCTACGTGGTTGGAGAGACCTCAAGAAACTTAGAATCATGGCGGAAGGCAAAGGGGAAGCAAACACCTTCTTCACGTGGTAGCAGGAAAGAGAGACTGCAAGAGGAGAGAAGTGTTGCGTACTTTTAAACCATCAGATCTCATGAGAACTCACTGACTATCCTGAGAACAGCAAGGGTGAAATCAGTCTCTATGATCCAGTCACCTCCCACCAGCCTCCTTCTCCAAGTCAACATGAGATTTTGGTGGGGACTCAAATCCAAACCATATCACTACAATACGACACACAGTATGCCAAGTACCTTGGATGCAAAGGCAAGAATATGCTGTGTCTTATTTACACACAAAATAGACACCACTTGTTTTTCTTGTGCGTTCTACAATAGACTCCTTAAGACAGTAATAGAAATTATAAAATGATGCTCAATATTGAATTAGTGAATTACTGGGGTGGCGGGGGGAACTGATCTCCAGTGATTTTTAAGCAGATGACTAAAGATTCTTTTCTAAAAGGATTATTTTTTTAAAAAAATAGCCAAGCCTGCATTGGCATGGTTAAGCCTGTAGAGTTTTAAAATGTTTTCCTCGATGACTATTTTTATCTCCTCAAGCATAATTATTAGGCATCACAAACACAACTAGTGAAGATTTGCTTTCATCTTACGTTATTTTCATTTAAAAATCACAAAGCATTAGGGGATCTTTCTTTCTACCTTGATGGTTAGATGCTTCTGTTCCCTGCTGCTATTAGTCCCAAGGATAAAAATGTGAAGTTGCTATAAATGACTCTGTCAATTTTATTTAGAAATCCAAAGTTTCAAACTGACACCAAGTCAGGCAACTCAAAATCTTTTTGAACTTTTCCCTCATACATATACCTTCAGGGTAATTTTCTTGCACGAAGAAGAGAAAGTAGCAGCAGAGAATTACTTTTTTAAAGCACGAAATGATTTCCCTTGCTGCTAGTATAACCTATGTAATGACAACAATTTCAAAATAGATATTTGAGCTTTGCCATTTTGTTTTCATTAAATCAGTCCTCAGAAGAGACAGTTTTTTCAGTTTGTTAGATAAAATTATTTTTCTCTGTTATTATACCTATCAGGTTATATCACTTAATACCTGCATAACTTGCCACAATCCAGTATACTAAAACATTTGGGGTAATTAAAACATTGAGTGAATTTACAGAATATGGCAGAAAATAAATGAAGTAATATTTTTATCTGAGTTAAATACATTTTATTGTCAAATATGGTAAGCAAGAATTAAATAGGGCCAGAGGTTGAAAAAGCAACAATTTATAGACTAGATATCAGAAAAAAAGAGCAATTAAATGCAAAAAGAGAAACAAAGGGTTTTAGCAGTCAAACTGAAATCAAAATAGAAATAAAATAACAATGAAAGGAATTCGTAGGGTTTCTGATATAGTGGCACCTCTCGGGTTATGTCAAAGTTATTAGAGATAAATCAAGTAGTAAAAAAATAAGCTTGATGACACAGAAAAAACTTCAAATAACCTTTTGAAAAATTTCTGTGTGTTCACGTCCATTTACAATATTCACTATTTAAGTCTGAGATTTTAGTTTTGTTTTGAGAGAAAGGCAGCAATTTGTTATTGCTTCTTCCAGCTGGGGTTGCTCAACCTGTGAGCTTATTCCAGCCCTACTCTCACTTTAATCAGAATGGATGTTACAGAACCTTTCCAAGGTTTTGGAACTACACATCCAGATTCTCTTGCTTTGAACCTCCTCCTCTCAGGTCTAAAACTAGACTTCTGAAATGTTCCTGAGATATCAACTTCATTTTGTGCCCCAGTTTGGATAACTGGGTCTCTGTCTTCTCTCCTCTGCTTTTAGTTCCTATTTTTATCATCTAAGCAATTCTTCAATGCTGTGAGGACTGCACCTCTGCTGTGTTCATGATAGTCTCCCAACCAGGAGAGGGAACATGGCCTTTGGATCCCAGCCAAATATTCAAGCAAATACTTGCTGACAATCTAAACTACATCTATGCTTATATTACCATTGCCATGTTGCACTGGTATGTTTTATCCACCTGAGATTCTGATTCATCCACACTGTCCCCACAGTCCACAGTGACTGCCAGTTTTCAGACTCTACATGCAGATCTGCATTCCCAGTGTCTGTCTTAGGATATGGGGGAGACTAATTTTTAGGTGTAAGTCTTCAGTTGGTCTGTGTTCCTGAAGATGATTTCTAAAATGCAAGGTAGAATAGTGTAATCTTTCATCCCTTGACCTTTAGTTATCACGGGCTTCAAAAATATCCTTCTCACCTTTAACAATCTCATTTTCAAAGTTCTTCCCAAAATGAAATTTTACTACCTCCTTCAATAATTCATTTCAAGTATAAAGTATTCCAGATTTAGGAAATTCTATTTGTCTCTAACCAAAGTCATATTCCTTTACATTAAGGTTATTGTTAAGACCCAAAGGTGAAAGAGAAAATCTATTCATTCTCTCCTCATTAACTTGAAGACGACTATTAACCATAACTCCAGGACCTAACATCTTTAAAATATTCAACTCAAGAATTATTTAAGTTTTGCATAAATCAGTAAACATTCACCAGGCAGTGCATATGAAGAAGGTGCATATAGGGTTGGATGGTATTACTACTATTATTGGCTGTCAGATATCTTGAATATACTTATGCATATGAATTTATACAATCTTCAAAAAAACTTATGAGATAAAGGCTATGGTATCCCTCTAATGTAGATGTAGAAACTGAGGCACGGGGATTTAGAAATTTTCCTATGGTCACAAGCTTTTTCAGGTAATGGTACCAGAATCCAAACTTGGAACAGTAGTCAATACAGCTGTGTATGCTCTGCTGCCTGTAAGGCCCAAGGCCTTTGCCCATGACCAAATGTCCCCTATTTTTTGCAGAAGTCTTTTTTTAATGTGTATTTATCTTTTAAGAAATCAAAATTTCACTCAAACACCAATATCTAATATAACACCGTATATTTTATATAAAATTTGTGTATTTTTATTTAATAAGTGCTATTATAATCACATAATTTTCTATTGTTTTCAGTGCAAAGGAACAGTTTCAGACCTATGCAAGCTCGCCTAGACTCAGCTCTTCATAATTATTATTTTGTTTCTATGGACAGAGGGAAAAAGGAAAACAATTTCTACTCTCTGTATATTTGAACTTGAGGACTACCAGTACATATAGAATATTCATAATTCATACAATAAAAACTTTACTCCATTTTACATACAACTGTTCACAACTAGTATTTCCAACTATCAGCTATCATTATACCAATTATGCTGATACGGTAATATCATATTAACTATCGTATTACAACCGTCACTTTCAGCAAGTCATTTCTCCAGCACTTCAAAATTATGGAGCCAAGCCTTTGCAATACATTTTCTCATTTATTGCATCCAAGAACACTATGACCTAGATAAAATTATTAGCTCTATTTTACAGGTGAGAAAATTAAGGATCATAAAAGTTAAGTAACTGGCCTGAGCTTAGTGCTGAGGCAGAATTAGAATGTCTTTCTGTAATGTATGTCTGACGGCAAAGAGCATGGTCTTATCATAGTGACGCTAAAACACAGATCCTGAGTCCAAGTGTACTTATTTTGAACATACTATACTTGTCAGGCTCTCAATGCATGATTGCCACTTTGCATCAAGGTTTATTAAAATATTTTTCAATCTATCACTGAACCAATTTTGAGAAACCAAATAAAAAGAAAGATAATGAAGCACAATGTGTTGGCCACCAGGGGGTGCAAGGTCCAGCATCATCCTAAATCATGTCCTCAACTTTGCAGGCCTTTTCTTGTGGTACGTGAAAAAGGGAAATCTTTTCTTTTGAAAAAGGGAAAATGTTCTTTTCTTAAGAAAAGCATAGAGTAAATCTAAGGGGTTTTTGTAAATCAAAGGTCAACATTCCTTTGAACTACACCTGGTGGTGAATTAATGCCTTTGAATTATGAAACTTGATGGAGGACGGGCAGGCTGTGATAAAAAGAAATCAAATAAATGGAATTTCTACTATTTCTACACTATTTTCAGAATTATAAAAACTTGAAAGTGTCTGGGCAGGACATTTAGCCACAAGAGTTTTTAAGGTATTGATTTCTGGGAGACGATTTCTCTTGATAGACAGCCTGATTTTAATGATGACCACTTCTAAAGGTGGTCTTGCCATTCTTCATGTCAACCCACATAAATTGGACAGAGGGGGAATATATGCCCAGCAAGGGAGGCTGGGGATTCAACTGTACATCTTTGTTTCTGGAAGCACTGTTCACATAACTAAAATGTATTCGAAGGCATGTTTCCTTGGAGTAATAATGCAACTATTGTCTCTTACCTGGGTCAGTTTTGTTTGAATATTTCCGTTGTCATGCAGATTGTCAGCATGGTCCATAATTATGAAGAGTCCCTGATTGTAAAATAAAATAATAAAGAGAAAAATCAGTAGGAAAGTGCCTGGGGTGAATTTATAATGCATTTAAAGTGTGAAGCTGTCCATTTAACCCTTAACAATATTCATTTTCTTCACAGTGTGCAAACCCTGTCAGTAGTTTGAAAAGCTATGAATTTAAATAACCTTAAGCAGCCTAAGAAATGAATAATTTGATAGGTATATCTGGCAGATGGTTGAAATGTCGAAGTTTTTTTCCTTTTCCCTGAGAATATGCTGCAGGGTTTCTGCCAAACTTAGGTTGTAAGGAAGGCAAAAATCAAACAATAAATGCTCCATATTTGCAAACTATCAACACTAAGGTAGCATTTAAGAAGAACAGTTGCCAGTCCTCCTCCCTTGATTCTTTGATGGAATGACCTGAATGGCAATAGCTTTTTATTTAAGATGAATTTTTTTTAGTTTGTCAAAATAAATATTTAACCTAAGCTTAAAATCAATGACTTACTGGTGTCTCTCCAGCTTGTTGCTGTGGTTTCATAGAGCTTAATGCTTATTTCAATATTAATGTAAGTACTGACAACTGGACTAGCAAACTTTGATTGACATCTCATTGGAGGGACTCTAGCAAGAAAGAGAACACATCTTTTCTTGTTTTTTAATCTGGCTGTTTTTGATATATGTAGACATACACCTTATCTGGTACAAATAGCTGGGGAGAAAAACCCAGTTGAAAATAATATTGTAGACACAAGTCAACACACACCTTTAACAGGACCTATTTGTTATAAACCAGTGTCTTTACCAGAAGTACAGTCTGGATATAGAGTAAACGTCCCAATAACATGTGCTTCTATAAAAGAGGATCCTGATATAAGGATGCCTACAAATGATCTGATTCATATTCAGAACAAAGAAACATGTACCCAAGACTTCAAAGACCATCTAAACCAAAATCAACATAGAAGTATTCTTTGGAAAGTGTCAAGGTGAGAGAAGACATTTTTAAGTAAGAATCAAGAATATACTAAATATAATAATTTAAAAGGTCATTAATCATTTACCCAAAGTTACGTTGACCTTCAGAGGGTATGTGTAAGTCAGAAATGATTGAGGAAATTTTAGAAAACAAAATTCCAACTAATAATTATTAGAATGTTTACCTTTCTTAAATACTTCAGGAAATTAAGATAATAATAACAACAATGAGTTAAATACATATAACATTTTAAATGTCAAAACAACTTAAATGATTTTATTCAAGCTTCATATCTTAATGACATAGGTGAGGAAAAGAAGCAAGTCATGAAACTATGATAAAAACTAGATTACAGATTTTACAATTCTTAATTCAGTGTCTTTTACCATGAAAATTTAACATTTGTATAAAAAATCACAGTAAAAGACTTTCAGATTGATAATTGAAAATGAACACAAAAAATTACCTCTTCCAGTTACCTTACAATTTTATATAGGAGAATAAATAAGAAGTTGGTTTTCAAATACTTATATTATTATTATTATTGTAATTATTGTTATGTCTTTGGTTTGAGTTTGAGATTTCAAAACATTTATTTATATTGGAATTCAAAATTTTCTATAATCTGCATTAACTGAGTAAGACAGTCATAGTTTCTGCCCTGATGAAGCTTCTAATCTTCTGTCAGGAGAGAAAAACCTTAAAGAACTATTACTGAATCAATTATTCAATTATTGATGAGTTAATTATTTTGAAATTGAGGATAAATTGGGTTTCCTGAAGTTACTAAAGGAAGGAATAAGAAACTGCTTTTTAGGAAGGTAAAATGAAGCTGAGATCTGAATAATTAATTAGTGTTGTAAAACAAACAAAGTGGGCAATAATTTTGGCAAAGGGAACAACATATACAAATCGTGAGGATTTATTTTTGAGGGTAATAAACTATTTTTTAAAGCAGTTTTAGGTTCACAGAGAAGTTGAATGAAAAGTACAGAGAGTGCACAAATACCCATTTCCCTACTTATGCAAACCTACCTCACTATTGACATCCTCTATCAGAGTGTTACATTTGTGACAACTGGATGAGCCTACATTGACATCATTATCACCCAAAGTCTGTATTTACATTAGGATTCACATTTGGTGTTGTACATTCTATAGTTTTGGACAATGTATAATGACATGGATCCATCAGTATAGTATAGTAGAGTGTAGTTTCACTGTCTTAAAAACCTTCACTGCTTCCCCTATTCATCCCTCCCCTCCCCCAAGAACTGTCAACCACTTATCTTTTACTGCCTCTATAGTCTTGCCTTTTCCAGAAGGTCATATAGTTTGATAATACAATATGTAGTCTTTTCAGATTGGCTTCTCATACTTAGTAATATGCATTTAAGTTTCCTCCACATCTTTCCATGGCTTGATAGCTCATTTCTTTTTAATCACTGAATAATATTCTTTTATCTGGATGTACCAGTTTATTTATTCATTCACCTTCTGAAAGACAGAACTTGGTTGTTTCCAAGTTTTGGCAATTATGAATAAAGCTGCTATAAAATGCATGCACAGGTTTTTATATGAATGCAATCTTCAATTCATATGAGTAAATATCAAAGAGCATAATTATTGGATCATATAGTAAGAGTAAGCTTTGTTTCATAAGAAACCGCCAAACTCTCTTCCAGAATTGCTGTACCATTTTTTTATTCCTACCAGCAATGAATGAGAGTTCCTATTTTCCATATCCTTGCCAGTATTTATTATTTTCCTTGTTTTGGATTTTGGCCATTTTAATAGGTACGTAGTGGTGTCTTAATTTGCAAATCGCTTAAAGACCTATGATGTTGAATATCTTTTCTATGCTTACTTGCCACTGTATCTTCTTTGGTGAGTCATCTTTTCAATTCATGAGGATATTTTGAGGAGGCAAAGCATGTTTGAGGAACTTAAACAAGGGAAGTAAACTATAGTCAACATAATAAAGCAGGGAAATCAAGAAGTCAGCCCTGTGCGGTGGACAGAGACCACATTATGTAGATCCATGTAAGGATAGGTTAAGGGTTTTATTCCTTATACTAAGAGAAGTGTTTTACTCAATGGACTAACGTGTTTCAAATTACATATCTTGGTCCCAATTCACGAGCTTCGTCTTTCATTCCTTTGTTTCTTGAACCTCTGTTCTAGCTAAACTGATCTGCTCACTAATTCTTAAATATATAATTTAGTTTCCCAATATATTTCCATCACCTTCATCATTTTCCTTGCCTAAAATTATTCATATTTCTTGCCCAATAAACCTTTTTTGGAAATACAGCCATCCCTACTAGTCTGCATGTTTGTAAGTACTTAGCACATCTATATTTCACATACTATAGCTGTACTATGGTGAATAACTATGATAGCACATGCATGCTGAACTTTACGCGGGACAATGAGTCTTTGTATCAGAAACTTTTCTAGTTCTCAACCAGAAAGATAACTGACAGACTCACAAGAAGAGAAAGACCAGGGAATGAATCAGGATGACTATCTGAGTATGTGGGACTATACCTACATCTAAATTTTTACACTAAGAACAGACATTTAAAATTAATAAATACTTAGTGCTGAAGAACAGAATACTATCTGAATGATGGAATGTTGGAAATTCCTAAAAGATGGGAAGATATGTATCAGATGTATAGAAGTGACTGTATCCAAAAACATACATACAAGAGTAGTTCTGCAGAGGAGGGAGCTTCTCTGTGATATACTAAACTCAGAAGTAAAGACTAAATGGTATAATAAAAGCCCTGGGAAATGTTCAGGGTGATAATTTGAGAAATAGCACTTGGAGCAAGCTAGAAATTTGGCCTCGGAAGGAGTTGGTAGCAGAAGTATTTACTGTAAGTACGAGTAACTGCGCCTTGGAAGCAGAGCGGTACCCCGGAAGACAGCTTATTTCTTACAGAGATTTACTGAAATAATTTCTAATGGATATACTTGAGCAAAATAAACAACAATTTCATGTAAACTCCTCAGAGACAGGTATAACACATTAATAAATGCCCACTCATCAACTACAAGTTACTAAATAAACTAATTCAATCACAAGTTTCTGATGCTCAGACTCTATATGGCATTTATCTTGGATCCAGTATATTCCTATAAGGTCGTTGATTTTGCATTGTGGGAAGGATTCTATCAAGAGTCAAACATCATGTGTTTCTGATAATAAAGGTCACAGACCACCTTTAAAATTTTTTGCACATCTTGATTACAACTAGCAGCACTGATCTATTTTACATATATATAACATAGCACTCAACTGTAGAATACATATCATTTTCAGGCATACATGAAACACACAACTATTTACAATATGCTAACAAAATTTCCAGTGATTCAAAATTATATAGAATATGTTCTCTGACCAAAATGCACTGTTAAATCCATATAAATAACCATAAAATGCCCACATGTCAGAAACTATAAACTATATATCTGAATAATCTAGGGTCAGATTAGCAATTAAAATGAAAATGAGAAAATATTTTAACTAAATGATAAGCAAAGTGTATACAATTCTCTATTAAAAGGAAATTACAGCCTTAAATTCATATATTAAAAGGCAAAAAAACTAAGCTGAGCAAATGCTTAACTCAAGAAATTAGAAATGTAAAGCAAATTAATACAAAGAAATTAGAAATAAGGAAACAATATAGATAAAAACATGAATTAAAGAAAATAACCATATAATGAAAGAATCAACAAGTACAAATGTTGGGTATTTGAAAAGCCTAATAAAGTAGGTATCTGCCTAGGAATAATGATTAACAAAAATAAAGAGAAGACACAAATAACTGATATTGAGAATTTCAGAAGAGCATTATGAAAAATACCTATGAATACGAATATAGCTATGAAAATGGATATAATACTATAAACAATGATAATAACTTTTAAAATGTAGACGTTTGGGACGTATTTCTAGGAATGAACATGACCAAAACTAAAATATAGTAAATCTAGATGATCTTACAAATACTGTAGGTATTATGTTTCTTTAATTTATGAATTTCAATTATTCTTTAATTTAAAATACTTATACTAAAAAGTTTGAGGACCAGATGGCTTCTGCAGGAAATTCTATTACCTTTTAACCTTTTAAATTCTCAGTCTGACATATCTGAGTTCAATTTTGATTTTGTTTTATCTCTTTTAACCATTTAGCATGCTTTGTAAATTTTTGTGGAAAGCTGGACATGAATGTATTGAGTAAAAAGGACTGAGGTAGACAGGCTTTTGGTATGAAGTTTAATATTTATGTCACCAACAATATATGTTTACTATTTTCTGTGTCTTGTTTTTACCTTCTCTGTTGTCTATGGGCTTTTCCCGAGCCTTCTTAAATGTGGTCGGAGGTTTGCAGTCCTTTTGGCTGCAATGGTTGCTACTATATAAGAATCCTATTATTAATGTGGTAATTGATAGGGGTGGAGGGAGTGGAAGTATTGTGTGATTAGATCTCAAACTTTCTGCAAGCCTGTTTTGGATATCCATTTCCCTTTACCCAAGTTGGTTAAACTCTCATAAAATCCCAGTCTGTCAGATTCTGGTAAAATAGTTCCCTTGAGGACTGGACTTGTTGAGAATAGAGACCTCTGGATATATTTCAAAATAGTTAATTTTCCCTCCCCACTGCCAGAAACAAAGGGGATAATTCTCTAATCTTCACCCAGAGAATCAGGTAAAGCTCTTGGAGGTAACAGTCATGAAAGTGTGAGGGTTCTCTCTAAGACTGGGTCCTCTAGAACTCTCAAGCTAGTTCAGAGTGAGCCTCCAGCAATTTGTCAATTGCAGTTTAAAGAGTTCCTACCATTTGGTTTAGCTGCAGGGTTCTGCTCCTGGGCTCCTACTCACAAAAAGCTGTGAGTCTCTGTATCTGCCTGTCTGTCTCTATAGTTTATAGGACAGCAGTTTGCTGTATAACCTCAATTCTGAGATACATTTAAGAACAGTGTTTGATTCTCAGTTTGTTCAGTCTTTTTCTTGTGAGAATGGGAATAAAGACTTCTAAGCTCTTTACATGGGCTCAAAACCAGAAGTCTATTAGCTTTTTAGGATATAAATATTAACAATATTACATAAACACTTTTAACAAATAGAGAAAACTGAAAAATGACTCAGTAATTTTACGGGGCCAGTGTAACACTTAAACTTGACAAACAAGATAAAAAAAAAATTCCAGACCAAAACCGCAAAATAGATATGTATACCTACTAAAACATAATAGCAGAAAAGATTTCAGAAATATCCAAATGTCAATATAGTACAAATAAGCTAGATTCAATATGAAAATCAAAAGATAATTTAATATTTAAAAATCATCATTCAGTAGATAGAGAAAAGCACTGATAAAATTCAGTAAATTTTCATTAAAAAATGTGTATGTAAAACTGAAAATAGAAAAGAATTTCCTTATCATGGGTGAAAAATATATTTAAAAATATAAAATATATTATATAATCCATATATAACATATGCCAAAATATCTATAACATATATTATATTTAATTGGAAAATATTGAATGCCATCTCTTTTAAATAAAAAAGAAAACAAGATACCCAGGACCACCATTCTTTTCAATGCTCAACTTGATGATGTAGTAAAACAGAAACAAGCAAGCAAACTAATACATAGTATAAAGATTAGAGATTGGGGAAACGAAACTCTCATCATTTATAATGTTATGAATAGGCTTAGCAAATCCTAAAACATCCACAAATACACTATTAAGATAAATGAGTGAGGTCATAAAGTAAATGTACTCAACGCAATTTACTTTGATACCACCAGCAAATGTTAGAAAATAAAATATTAGAACAGATACCTTTTACCAAAGCATCAAAAAGTATTAAAAAGCCAAGACTGAAGCTAACAAAAAGAATATAAGATATATACATATAAAACTATAAAGCACTTAATCATAAAATAATGAATCAATTAAATGAAGATATATACCACATTCATGGATGAAAGCCTTAATTTTATAAGAACAGCAACTCTTAAACTAATCCATAGACTTTAATTAATCCTTACTTTCTTACATATGTTTGGTAAAACTTTACAATATACTTCTAGAATTTAACTGTCATAGAAGGGAAGTTTGTGGAGAAGTTTTCTCGGAAGATCTACCATCTACTCCTTCTTTTACAATCATTATTAACTTTCCATGATGGGGCAGTTAATTCTGTGCAGAGCTCCTTTAGGTTTCAAATTTTTCACATCATCCAGGATAAACTACATGCTTGGCGTGTGACAGAAAAAGTATTCACTAGGTTCTAATATTCTTCGTTTCTCTTGACTCTCCCAAGCAGTCATTTTCAAACTACTAACAGTCAAAGGGTATCCATTCTCTACTCTGCCTCCCTAAATTGAAAGAGATTGGTCAATTTTTTTTTCTTAGTTTGGTAGACTTACTTTTCTCCATTTGACTATGTCTTTGAAGCATGCATCAGATCCTCACCAAAGTATACAAAACTTTATATGAATTATTAGATACTACTTTCTCTATGTTTCAAACAAAACCTCTCTAAGATTTGGGGGATAAAATCATAGTCTCCCTCTTGCTCGATAACAATTGATATTGCTAGCTCTAATTTCAGTTTAGACCACTAGGTTAGAAGGGGTAGAATTTCAGATCTGCTCTTTCGGTGTAGTTTGCATCCACAAGTGTAAACACTGATATTTTAACATTAAATATTAATTTATTGTGATAATTATCTTACAAAAGTAGAGCTAATAAATGACAATTGCATAACCAAGCCATATTAAACACTGCATAAAATTCAAAATGAAAAAGAACAGGTTTTTATCTTGGAGTAAATTTAAATCATTACCATAACTAATTAAATATATCTTTCTTCAACACAGATGCTCCTTAACTTATAATGAGGTTATGTCCTGATATGCCCATTATAAGTTGCAAATATTATACATTGAAAATGCATTTAAGCTACAGAATATCGTAGCTTAATCTTGTGTAGTTTAGGCTCATAACACTTATATTAGCCTACAATCAGGCAGAATCATCTTACACAAAGCCTATTTCGTAACAAAGGGTTGAATATCTCATGTCATTTATTGAATACTATACTGAAAGTGAAAAACAGAATGGTGGTGTGTATTATATGTATGGTTTCTACTGAATGTGTATTCTTTTCACACATTCATAATGTTGGAAAATCTTAAATCGAACAGTCATGAGGTGAGGATCACAAGGGAGGGAGCAGAGATACAGATGGAAATGAATAGCACGAGGAAAATAGAAGAAAAGCAAAGAAGAAAAAGAAATAGGGTGGTTAAAAGGGAAGGAGGGAGAGAAGAAGGAAGGAAGATAAACAGAGAGATAAAGGGGCCACAGGGTAATTTAGACTAGAAATATATGTCATTTTATTTTATTAATCAACACTCAGTTAATACAATTGTTTTAGATGGGAAAGCCTTCCCTATTTGATTTCACAAGTGAAGAATTAACGTTTTGCTGTGATAAACATTATTTAAAAGTAATTCTGGGCCAGGTGCGGTGGCTCACGCCTGTAATCCCAGCACTTTGGGAGGCCAAGGTGGGTGGATCATGAGGTCAAGAGATAGAGACCATCCTGGCCAACGTGGTGAAACCCTATCTCTACTAAAAATACAAAAGTTAGCCAGGTGTTTGGCACACAAACTTTAGCTGGTGTTAGTCCGAGCTACTCGGGAGGCTGAGGCGGAAGAATAGCTTGACCCGAGAAGCGGAGGTTGCAGTGAGCTGAGACTGCGCCACTGTGCTCCAGCTGGGTGACAGAGCAAGACCCTGTCTCAAAAAAAAAAAAAAAAAAAAAAAAAAAAAAAGTCATTCTGGCTGTAACTATGAGGTTAGAAGTGGCAGGATGTTTATAATACTTGCTTAAATGCTTTACACATGAATTGAGCCTATGTTAAAAAGATAATAATATATATTCCACATCATTTAGCAATCATTAGGAAGAACAAGAAAGGCTATAGAAATAGCTTTAATATTCTCTCTTCCCACCCAAGAAACTTGAAAAACAACAACAATAAAATGCACAAATAAATTTAATTATACACACTTACAACAGGCAAACTAGTCTCTTAAAATCTAGGAGCAAATGGCTAAGAAGAAAGACCAAAAACAACAACAACAACAAAAACAGATTAAACAGATTATATGGCATATTCACTATTTTCCCCCATTTTAACTAGTTTATTGTTTACAATATCATTTTTGAGGATTCTCATATCTAAGTTGCGTTTCCCTGTACAAAAGTAAATTATTCCTTTGCATTATTTTAATACTTTAGAACAGTATGCATTGCATTGAGACCTTGTAGAACATGGTGTTACATGTAAATCTTTGATCTCCAAAAAAAATACCAGGATCAAAGTTTTCCATCATTTGGACATAAATCTCAGCTAAAACAAAGTGATAATAGACTAGTCAAGAAAAAGCAACCTGAAACAAATGTCTTTAAATTGGTGTTACTCTACATGGTTGGTGCATTACTGAATTAATTAATCATTTCTTTGAACTTTGATATTCTGCTGTCTCTAGGTTAGGAGTAAATGCCAGTCACTGTTCATCTATTTGAAATTTATTCTCAGTACTAATACTTTGTAAATCAAATGAGAAAATGGTAAAACTTTGTGTCTCTGGGAAACACATCATGGAGAAAGTTTATGATATAAAGTAATGCAAACACAAAATTTAACATCTTTACTGCTCTTAATGAGAAAATTCTTATCCTAATTAAAGGACTGATTGGATTTGTGGTTATTTTTTGTAGTTGTTGAAATTAATTTGAGTGTCCACTGCAGTAATTAATGTAGTTGTTAATGTGAAGTCAAGCAGGCTGAGCTGAATCACAGCTCCTCCAATTACCAGTTACTTGAACTCGAGCCAATTATGTGCCCCTGACCCAGCCCTCCACCACCACTAAAGGTGCTCCATTTGCAAAATAGGGATGTTAATAGTATCCATCATATAAGGTAGTCATAAGCATTCATAAGATAACAGTGGTAAAGTGTTTTCCACAAAGATTGATTATGCAATACTTCCCATTCATAAATAATTATATCACTGAAATTTTGAAAGTATTCATCAGTGGCAAGAGTTTTAAATCTTGTTCTGAGGATTTATGGAGAGTCTGTGGAAGAATTAATAAGCCTGGAATTTCTCATCCTGTGTTTCAGACGCTGCAGTTCTACTCTTACCTCTTTGATATATATATTTTTAAATGAGATTTAACATTTTCAAAAGTAGTGAGAACATGAAAAAAACACTCCCATATAGCTATCACCAATCTTTATGTAATTAACATTTCAACATAGTTTATTGTGTTCTTCTTCATAAGATTTGGCTTGCAAAGATTTATGATGTTAAAAATCAAATTAATTTCAAAACCACTGACTTAGAGGCTAAATATATTCCAGCAAAAACACATTTCTTCTTTTCTATTTTTTATTGATATATCATAGTTTTACCTATTTTGGTGGAACATGTGATATTTCAATACTTGTATATAATACATAATGACCAAATCAGAGTAATTGGGATATTCATCACCTTAAACATTTATCTTTTCTTTGAGAGCATTACAGTTCTTCTCTTCAAGCTATTTTGAAATATACAATAAATAACTATTCACTACAATTTCCCTACCGTGCTATCAATTACTAGAAAATATTCCTTCAATGTATTTTTTACCTACAAACCAACGTTGATTCATCCTCCCCACCCTTTCTCCTTGCAGTCTATTTTTATTTCCCACATATGAGTGAGAACAGGTGATATTTGTCTTTCTGTGCCTGGCTTATTTTACTTAACATAATTACCTCCAGTTCCAACCATATTTCTATAAAGGACAGGATTTCATTTTATTAGATGGCCTAATATTCCATTGCATATATATATGGCTGTTTGTAAATCCATTTGTACATTGATATACACAGGTTGATTTAATATTGTGGCTACTGTGAATCATGCTGCAATAAACATAAGAGTGCAGATATCTCTTTGATACTGACTTGCTTTTTATTTTAACATGTAGGTGTGTTACATAGGTATACACATGCCATGGTGGTTTGCTGCACCCAACAACCCATCATCTACATCAGATATTTCTCCTAATGTTCTCTCTCCCCCAGGCCTCCACCTCCCTATAGGCCCCAGTGTGTGATATTCACCTCCCTGTCTCCATGTGTTCTCATTGTTCAACTCCCACTTATGAATGAGAACATGCAGTGTTTGGTTTTTCTGTTCCTGTGTTAGTTTGCTGAGAATGATGGTTTCCAGCTTCAACCATGTCCCTGCAAAGGACATGAACTCATCCTTTTTTATGGCTGCATAGTATTCCATAGTATGTATGTGCCACATTTTCTTTATCCAGTCTATCATTGATGGGCATTTGGGTTGGTTCCAAGTCTTTGCTATTATAAAGTCTTTGCCCATGATTATGTCCTGAATGATACTGCCTAGGTTTCCTTCTAGGGTTTTTATGATTTTAGGTCTTACAGTTAATTCTTTAATCCATCTCAAGTTAATTTTTGTATAAGGTGTAAGGAAATGGTCCAGTTTCAGTTTTCTGCATATGGTTAGCCCATTTTCCCACCACCATTTATTATATGGCTATCCAGTTTTCCCAATACCATTTATTAAATAGGGAATCCTTTCCCCACTGCTTTGTCAGGTTTGTCAAAGATCAGATGGTTGTAGATTTATTTCAGAGGCCTCTGTTCTTTTCCATTGGTATATATATCTGTTTTTGTACCAGTACCATGCTATTTTGGTTACTGTAGCCTTGTAGTATAGTTTGAAGTCAGGTAGCGTGATGCTCCCAGCTTTATGCTTTTAGCATAGTATTGTCTTGGGTATATGGGCTGGGCTCTTTTTTGGTTCCATATGAAATGTAAAGTAGTTTTTTCCTAATTCTGTGAAGAAAATTAATGGAAACTTGATGAGCATAGCACTGAATCTATAAATTACTTTGGGCAGTACATACTGTTGTTTTATAATGGCTGTATTAATTCATATTTCCATCAGCAATGTATAAAGGTTCTGTTTCCTCATCAGCATGTTATTTCTTGTTTGGACAATAGCCATTCTAACTGGGGTGATATAATATCTCACTGTGGTTCAGTTTGCACTTCCTCATGGTTAGTAATTGAGACTTTTTTATATACCTTTTGGCCATTTATATTATGTCTTCTTTTGAGAAACCTATCCAGTTGTTTTGCCATTTTTCTTTTTTTCTTTTTTTTTTTTTTTTAGATGGAGTTTTGTTCTTGTTGCCCAGGTTTGAGTGCAATGATGTGATCTTGGCTCACTGCAACCTCTACCTCCTGAGCTCAATCTATTCTCCTGCCTCCGTCTCCTGAGTAGCTGGGATTACAGGCATGTGCCACTGTGCCCAGCTAATTTTGTATTTTTAGTAGAGATGGGGTATCTCCATGTTGGTCAGGCTGCTCTCAAACTCCTCACCTCAGGTGATCTACCTGTCTCAGCCTCCCAAAGTGCTAGGATTAAAGGCATGAGACACTGCTTTTGGGCCCATTTTTTATTTAGATTATTCATGGGAATTTTGCTACTGAGTTAGTTGAGTTCCTTATATATTTTGGTTATTAATCCTTTGTCAGTTTGAAATACTTTTTCCATTCTAGAGGTTGTCCCTTCACTTTGTTAATTGTTTTCTTTGCTGTGCAGATGCTTTTTAGTTTTATTTAATCCTGTTTGTCTATTTCTGACTTTGTTGCCTGTGCTTTTGAAGAATTATCTAAAAATTCCTTATGTAGAACAACGTCCTGGAGAATTTCCCCAATGTTTCCTTCTAGTAGATGCAGAGTTTCAGGTCTTATATTTAAGTCTTGAATCCATTTCAGTTGATTTTTATATGTGGTGAAAAAAGTGACTTAGCTGGATTATTTTGCATATGGATGCCAGTTTTCTCAGCAACATTTATTAAAGAGACTATCTTTTCTTCAGTGTATGTTCTTGTCATCTGCATAAAAAATGAGTTGGCTATACATTCAGAATTTATTTTCTGGGTTTTCTCTTCATTGATTCTTGTGTCTGGTTCATTGGCTTAGGTGTCTTATTGTGCCAGTACCATACTGTTTTGATTACTCTAGCTTTACAGTACAATTTAAAATCAGGTAATATGTTGCCTCCAGCTATGGTTTGTTTTCTTTTTTCCTCAGGGATGCTTTAGTTATTTGGAGTTTTTCACGGTTACATGTGAGTTTTGGGATTTTTTTTTTCTATTTATGTGAAGAATGTCATTGGTATCTTGATAGGGATTACATTGACAATGGATAGTTCTGGGTGGTATAGACATTTTAACTATGTAATTCCTCCAACCCATGGGCATGTCCTTCCATTTTTTTGTGCATGTTCAATTTCTTTTATCAGTGTGTTATAGTTTTCCTTTTATAGATCTTTTACCTCATTGGTTAAATTTATTCCTAGGTATATGTTTTCATAGCTGTTGTAAATAGGACTGCATTCTTGATTGCTTTTTCAGACTGATCACCCTCAGTGGTCTCTATACCTGTTTTATTGCCCATCTATAATTCATTCTCAATGCATCAACCTGAGGAATCTTTTAAAAACAGAAATCAGATGGCATCATTCCCTGGTTCAAAATTCTCCAAAGTAGCTCTAGTTTTCTCTGAATGCAGTCCAAATTCATCACAAGACACTATGTTCTCTCTTTCTCCCCTTTTTCCTATAGTACCCTTTTTCTTATTCACAGCACTCCAAACACATGGCTTTACCATTGTCATTACTTTTCTTTAAATAATCACACCAACTTTGTTCCTGTCTTAGGCCTTTGTGTTTGTTGTTTCTTCTGCCAGGAGCACTTTTCTGCCAGATTTTCACTCTACGTAGCCTTTCATATTACAGGTCTCTGCCTAAACACTGTCTCCTTGAAGAGTCCTTTCTCGACCACCTAATCTAAAGCAGTCAATCTCCTTTCCCAGTAACTATTATAGGAAGACCTTATTGCAGTTGTCACAACACTTATCAGTATCTAAAATTATCTTTTCTATTTGTTGATTTCATTTTGTCTTTTTTTCTCTCATATAATTTATTTTTTTTGAGATGGATTTTCGCTCTTGTCACCCAGGCTGGAGTGCAATGGCGCGATCTTGGCTCACCTCAATTTCCGCCTCCTGGGTTCAGGCAATTCTCCTGCCTCAGCCTCCTGAGTAGCTGGAGTTACAGACATGCGCCACCATGCCCAGCTAATTTTTCTGCATTTTTAGTAGAGACGGGGTTTCACCATGTTGACCAGGATGGTCTCAATCTCTTGACCTCGTGATCCACCCGTCTCAGCCTCCCAAAGTGCTGGTCTCTCATATAATTTTAATAAGATGATGGAATTTGACTCTTCTGCTAAGTGAATTTTCTACAGTGTCTATATATTGGCTGATGCAATAAATATTTGTCATGACAGTAGTTAAATGAATAAAAGTATTATTAAAGTACGAGTGTGGACCACTGTCCTTTTAGGTCAGATTTCACCCTAACTGTAGTTCCATCCATTTTTAAATAAGCTTCAGTTACTCATTTCATTTCCCTAAGTCATTTTCTCCTTTACATAGGAGTAATTCGTATAAGCTATGTTATTGCCAGGAAGATGGCATGAAATGACATACAGCTTATTCTCCATCCACCTCCAGTCCAGATCCATTTCCCACTCTACCACACCCTATTCTGTGCTGTGACTGGTATCCATAACCTGTATCACCTGGATCCATTTTCCCTTAAGCTTCTCCTTGAGACCGACAATGAAGGAACTCCTTCTTTTCCAGCCATGTTTTCTTTACCAGCTGACTATAATAACAGATTCCGCCTTGCTGCTTTTTCCCTTCCAAATTCCAGTTGTTATCAGGCATGGGTAATGCCATTCTCTCCTCTTGATTTTCAGGGTGGTAAAGACTTCCAACTATTTTTAGTACCTGGATGCCTTACTGCCCATACGTTTGTAAATAATTCTTTCCTTAATTAACTTAGGCTAAACTCTTTCTGATGAGTATTTGTCTCTTGCCAGGACCATGCATGACACTGTTATTGTCTGTGGGCATTTTCTACACTTCCCAGAAACAATTTATTTCAACAATATTTACTGAATGCCAATTGCATATCAGGGACTAAGTAGGTAATCAGTACTATGTGTATCCAATATATATACATGAGTGTCAAAAATGCTTTAATTAAACAAGATAGCAAGTCTTTTAGGCATAATTAAAAATCAAAATAAAGCATCACTAACTTAATATCTGGGCTAAGAAAACACAGCAGAAGATTTGTGTTCTGGTGAGTTGCTACTTCTCTAGTGTTTCTGTTGGTTTTATGCACATATCATGGAAATAGAAAACACATACATATTTACATACGTACACACATACATACATATATAAATAGGCTTATTCATGCTTGATTTGTATGCAAAGCTGCATCTTCTCAAACTGCAGGAATAAGTTTACACACAGGCAGTTATATATTCACTGGCATGATCTACAAATGCATTACTGAATCGAATGAGGCAAATACTATAAATGCTTATTTATTTTCATTTTATCCGTCCGAACTCACTGGTAACCAGCTACCTGTAGATCCACACTGTGGTAACATTCCTACCTATTCATGGCAGGCAGGCATCTGATCAATGATTGTTAAGGGCTCTGATTAGGTCAGAGTTCTTAGGTTCCAAACCCAAATCCACATCTTACTAGCCTCTTGCCATTGGATAAGCTGCTGAACTCCAAACCTCATTTATAAAAAGTAGACAGAAATAAATAATAGCGTCAGTCTCATTGGATAGGGCTGTAGTGAGAATCAACTATATTAATGCACTTAAAGTGCTTAAAAAAGAACATGATGAATGCTCAAAAAGTAGTTGCTCCTAGTGTGATTATTATTATTGCTGATCTTGAGACTGAGTAAAATTCTGAAAGATATTCAGATACATAAAATTTGCAGTTTCCGTATTTGAGACAGCATGTGGCTCTTGATATCTATTCTACATCAAACTTATTTGAACTGTATGATAGTTGTGTGTTCTTTGTAGACTACACATACATATACACACACACAAACCCCTACGAAATATAAATATATTTCTGATTTTTTTTCAGATGGAGTCTCTCTCTTTCACCTAGACTGGAGTGCAGTGGTGCAATCTTGGCTCACTGTAACCTCTACCTCCCAGGTTCAAGCAATTCTCCTGCCTCAGCCTCCCAAAAGCTGAGATTACAGGCATGCAGTACCACGCCCAGCTAATTTTTGCATTTTAGTAGAAATGGGGTTTCACCATGTTGGCTAGGCTGGTCTTGAACCCCTGATGTCAGGTGATTCACCCACCTTGGCCTCCCAAAGTGCTGGAATTACAGGTGTGAGACACCATCCCTGGCCTATTTCTGATTATATATGGAGACTTGATTGGCCAAGTATACTACCAAGTATGCTATTAATCCAGCATAATTAACTAAACTCTATAGCTCTCAAGTCTGCGAATAATCTAAAGAGTTGGAAAAGCAACAATTACTGCAGAAATGGGAGTGAGGCTAAGTAAGCTTGCCTATTCCATAAAATCATTAGGAAACATGAATAGATCTCTTCTCTGTGATCTATTGCCTTCATCTCTCACCAAAGCAAAGGAAGTGAATTAGACATTGTGATTTTTCAAAGAGTTGTCCCTGAAACACTTCAACAAGGCTTTTGGGTAATTCTTAACCATGCTGAGTGTTGGATAGAAAATGGTCTAAAAGGTACCTTCCAGCTGTATTCTTCAGTGATGTATGTCAAACTATTACCACTACATTATAAATATATTCCTGTTAAACTGGTGATTGCTCACAGGGGAAAGTGTGAAAATGGACACTGGTCTAAGCTATACAGACTATACAGACCTTTCTATGTTAAAAACATTACTCTCTACCTTATCTTTTACTGGTGTTTTTGCATCATCACAATTTTAACATCCACAAAAAAGCACAGGCTTAATGGACTGTGAAGCAGTGAGCCAATCACAAAGGCAACAAAAAATTCAATCACAAACACCTGCAACTCATTACAAATTTAGCAGCACAAATGCCAGAGGCTGTAATGGGTCTCAGATAGTCTCTGCAACTCTGCCAATACTCACCTATAATTTGGACTTGACATTTACAAAAAAAAGACAACATTTACAAAAAGAAAAGGGCAAAGAGTTTTACGAAATAGCCCCACTCTTTCAACTTCCCCCTTCCTGCCAAGACACCTCAGGGGAAAAAAGATCAATTCTAAATACAGGTGCTATTCCTTCTGGAATACTTATGAAAGCATATTAATTAACGAAGAATTTAAATCAATATTCACTAGGAAACTGGGAGGTGTTTTATTTTTCCCCAGAAAGTATCATTCTCTGTAAGTATCTCTAGTATAAAAAAAAATAGGGACAAAAGAGAGAAAGAAGGAGGGGGAGTGGAAATAAAAATAATGTCAGTTTTATTTTTAGATTTTCTTTCTGTTTTGATTTGAGGATTAGGTATAGTCAGTAAATGTAGACTTGAAATCTTGCAAATGAGGACTGTCACATTTGCAAATATGGAACATTTTGGTTGTCGTTTTATGGAGTTGAAAGAAAAAAAAATGGAACATAGGCATCTGGAGAGTCGAATTCTGGTTCTGGATTTTTCACTGGTTGTATAACCTTGGAGAAGTTATTTAACTTCTTCGGATTCTGTTTCCTCCATTTAAAGTTTTGAAGACTGCAGGCTCTGGCTTGATATCCCCTGCAGTAGCTTCAGTTTCTGAGCAAGAACTCTCCATCAGATACAAACTAAAGACAGTTAATTTTTCTCTCCATATTTCCTTCAACATTCACTCTCCTCTATTTTCACAGCATAAGCCTGATATACAGACACTGTCATTTGAAATAGACCCTTTAAAATGCCTACTGCTAATGCACCTGCTACCTTAAAAAGAAATTTTACTTTCTACCTCATTCAGGGGTGTGTTTTAAAATCTTAACATGAATTTTCCTTTCCCATTCTCTCAGAATATTTTGGAAGTTGCTTCCTTTCAATGACATTTGATGTTATTTGAGGAATGGAAACTTATTTTAAGATTTGAAATATAAATAGAAAAGTAGCATTCTAATAATCATATTGCAAATAAAATATTTTAGTGTTTTTCTTGGCATAGTAGCCTAACATTTACAAGCATTACTGAATATTTTGTAAGGAACCATAATTTGTTTCTTACAAGCACGTGGATTTTCAAGTGAAGTCCATTTCATTTCCTTTCCCACATGTTCCATAATATTTGTGTAATTTACCTATTCTACAACTAACAAACGTGCTTAAAATTAACAAACACCTTTCTAAAGCAAACCCTTCATCTAGGAAGTATGCTGCTGAAAGCAAGTAACCCTGAACATCTATGACTTATCAACCTCATTCTCATATCTTAGATATCATATCAAACACCCGTAACTCAGGTAGAAGATTCACAAACACAGGTCATTTTCACAAAAGTTCCTAAATCGCCCTTTCTTCACCTCAGGCAGTTTGAAAAAAGAATTCATGCAATATCTGAATACCCAGGGTAGAATATAACAATCAGGTTTGAAGGGAAGAAATGGAAATAGAAATAAAAGAAGATAACGAAAAACAACTAAAGGCTGTTTATTAATTATGTCTATTTGTCTTGTCCTGTTCTGGCTGCCACAACAAAATACCATATACTGGGTTCAAACAACAAAGATCTACTTTCTCAGCATCTGGAAGGAGGTTGGAAGTCTGAGATCAGGGCACCAGTATGGCTGGGTTCTGAGTATTCCCTTTTAGGCTTGCAGACAGATGCCTTCTTGCTGTGTCCTTATATGATGAAGTGAGGGAAAAACAAAGCTCACTCTCTTTTCTTCTTCTTAAAAGGCCACAGTCCTATTGGGTTAGGTCCCCACTTTGATAACCTCGTATAACTTTAATTTCCTCCTAAAAATCCTATCCTCACATATAGTCACATTGGAACACCAAAATATGAAATTAGGAAGAACACAATTCAGTCCATAGCACTATTATTATAAAAGTAATAAGGAGGAGAAACATTCACATGTATTAAATTAAAACAATTCATAAACAGTACATACTGCTGTTATTATACATATTTATTATATGTATATATATTTGTGTGATATATATACACACATGCATATATATATATATTTATGGGAAAATTGCTAAAAATATATCATTTGGTGATGACTTCTGGATGATCAGATTATGATTAATACCTAATTCACTTTAGTTTTTACTCACATAATTTCCTGAAATTGGGAAAAATATTATTAATAAATGTTACCTCAATGAATCGGCATACTTTGGAAAATAATCTGACAACTTTTATAGTGATTTATAACCCTTTAACTCAGGTCACTATAAGTGAAAATGTGTCTTTGTTCCATTGAACTCTCAACCTCAGAATGCATTTGTGAGTTCTCCTGCAGTGTAAATTATGAGATTATTTCCAACCTTGTCAGGTTCTGGTAACATACTGCGTACTATAATATAATAGAAGCAATTCATAAAATATTTTTTTACCTGAACTAGTTTCAAGTTCTGTAGCTTTGCAGCTACCATTGTTCCGGTTTCACACAGAACATACAGTACAGGGGATACTTTATGGGACTGAACAGATAGTTGAAAGCTGGTTTTACTTGCTAATTCTCCCTTGTTATCCTGGCATTAAGTGTGCATTAGAAGGATGCAAAGATGTTTGATGAAAGTGATCTGGGTTTGTGTTGGTTCTCTGCAAATGCTTTAAAGGTGTGGCACATGACATTAAGGCAGTGCATCCAGGTGGAGCCTGGGGCAGACATAAAACCCTAGGTTGGTAAGCACCTGTCACAAGAAGCCTTATCAAGGCATTCTTGGGGAGTGGAACAATGGAACACCCTGCAATCCTCATAGGCAGCAGCCATAGTAAGCAATGTTCAGCATTGCTGTGCCTTAGGGATGCACACAGCATAACCTTACTTCAGCAGCTCACCGCAGAAAGTGAACCATCTTCCATCAAACAGGGCAGTCAAATGTTTTCTAAAGGAAGTTCCCAAAGAGTACAGTGCTGAGCCCGAAGTGTGGGAAGTTGGATTCAGGTGTGAGAGACAGATAGGGGCAAGGCAAGGCTGTTGGTATACACTGTTCCAGGAACAAATCTTTCCAAATTTAAGGCACTTTATATTGCAGCCAATAAACTCTTTTAGTACCATCCTATTTTGCTTCATGAGTGACTTCTGAAATAATATGTGCTATTTTTAATACTCAATATCTGTGTTTGCCATGACATTAAAAAGATTCAGAAGCAATTGGTTAACCAAGTGGCATTTTGCCATTATCTAAATTCAACACAAATATGAGAAATGAAAGCAAAGGAAAAAGTTTTAAGAATTTGATAGTAAAGTAAAAATTATTAAATATGCAGAGTCAATGTCTCTGCCCACTTAACTGCCTCTTTGACTAATGGTCTAATCTGCAGAGGGCTTAAAATTCAATTCATTTAGTACCTCTTCTGCTTCTGAGGAAAACCTAGTGCCATGGTTCTCTAAGATGATCTGCTTAGCTATATCTTCAGTCACACACTACTCTGGCTGGCAGCTTACCTCATCATAGGGCTCAGAGACCTTGAAGAGTATTTATTTCACATTCCACTAATTAGGCTGTGTATTTGACCTTACTAATCTCTTCAAAAGAACCTGAAGAAAAATAATACATTGTTTTTCAAAATAATACTGTCTGAGTGATATATAGTATAAAGGCAAAAGTGAAGTCCTGGGAAAGGTTTTCAGGGGATGCAAATATTCTTACCTAGTTCTATAACCTTACTACCTCTATTATCTTGATCAGAAAATTAGACTAAGTGTTTTCACCACAAAAGTGTCTGGTGATCACAGGGGAGGTGTTGTATGTCTAAGTGACATTATCAGATTCACTTTTGAAATATCATATGTTAGAAACAGTGCTAATATTTAAGTAGTCCAGATTGGAGAACCCATTAATGGGTTGGTTGACTTTCTCCATAAAAGTATAAACACCTATTAGCATATACAATTATATTATCAATATGTTTTGTTTCAAAAATCCAAACTCATTTCCTGTTTAGTCTATGAATTTCTTTGCGATCTCGGCTCACTGCAACCTCCTCCTCCTGGGTCTAGGCAATTCTCCTGCAGGACTCAGACTCCTGAGTAGCTGGGATTACAGGCATGTGACACCATGCCCAGCTAATTTTTTGTATTTTTAATAGAAACGGGGTTTCACCATGTTGACCAGGATGGTCTTGATCTCTTGACCTCGTGATCCACCCTCCTCGGCCTCCCAAAGTGCTGGGATTACAGGCGTGAGCCACCGCGCCCAGCCTAGTCTATGAATTTCTACTTATAATATGCTTTTGTTGTTCTTTTTAGACGCAATCACCTTGGAAAGCTATGAGGGCAGCAGAGAAATTACTTTATCAATATTGAGATTTATTTCTTTATAAATGATGATCTTATATTTACTGCCTTTTCTTAGGCTTAAATAAAGTGTAAGAAAAACATCTAAAAATCTTAAATTGTTTCTGAGTTTCATCTACTCTTCTTTCTTCTCCTACCCCCAAGCCAATTATAATATTAAATCTCATAAAAAGGAAGATAATGTATTAGTTCATTTTTACACTGCTGTAAAGATGCTACCCAAGACGGAAATTTATAAACAAAGGAGGTTTTATTGACTCACAATTCTTCCTGGCTGGGAAAGCCTCAGGAAACTTACAATCATGGCAGAAGGGGAAGCAGGAACTTGAGAACAGCATGGGGATTCCTAGAAAATCTAGAAGAAATGGATAAGTTCCTGGACACATACACCCTCCCAAGACTAAACCAGGAAGAAGTCAAATCCCTGAATAGACCAATAACAAGTTCTGAAACTGAGGTAGTAATTAATAGCCTATCAACTAAAAAAAGCCCAGACCAGGCGGATTCACAGCCAAATTCTACCAGAAGTACAAAGAGGAGCTGGTACCATTTCTTCTGAAACTATTTCTAACAACAGGAAAAGAAAGACTTGTCCCTAACTCATTTTATGAGGCCAGCATCATCCTAATACCAAAACCTGACAGGAACACACACACACAATTTCAGGTTATTTTGTTTCTGATAGAAATATTCCCTTTAGCATATCTTGTAGGATAGGTCTAGCGTTGGTGAAATCCCTCAGCTTTTGTTTGTCTGGGAAAGTGTTTATTTCTCCTTCATGTTTGAAGGATATTTTTACTAATTTACTCCCCTAGCTTAATTTTTAAAATCAGCATTTTAAATATGTTATGCCACTCTCTCCTAGCCTGTAAGGTTTCCACTGAAAAGTCTGATGCCAGACATATTGGAGCTCCATTGTACGTTATTTGTTTTATTTTTCCCTTGCTGCTTTTAGGACACTTTTTTATTCTTGACCTTTTGGAGCTTGATTAGTAAATACATTGAGGTAGTCTTCTTTGGGTTAAATATGCACAGGGTTCTTGTCAGGCCTCCATGTGCAAGCCAGGACCCAGAAAGTCTGAAGTCTTGCCTGCCTTAGCTGATCACCCCCTCCAAATCCCCCTGCCCCCTTACCCCCCATCTCCCACCCCTCAAGTTCCCCATTATCCCTGATACCCCAGCAAAGCTTCCCCATACATCAACCCACACTGACATCTTAACAGTTATTATGATAATGTGAATACTCCTCACCCCACCCAGCCATCTTAACTGTTCTTGCTCTGAGAATATCCCCCCCCCCGCCACTCTACCATCTTAACTACTCTTCTGCCTTACCCCATTCACCACTGTAACTGACCTTATGGTAATGCATACTCCTTGCCCCTATCCCTACCATTGTAATTAATCCGACTCTGTAACAACCCTGCCTCCTCCCCAGAAGATTTACCCCAACCTATAAAACCAACTCCTGTCCCACCACCCTTCGCTAACACCCTTTTCAGTCTTAGCCCACCTGCACCCAGGTGAATAAACAGCCATGTTGCTCACACAAAGCCTGTTTGGGAGGTCTCTTCATTCAAAGTGCACGTTTTAACAGTTCTATAACCTTCTTATACTTGAATATTGGTATCTTTCTCTATGTTTGGGAATTTTTCTGTAATTAGCCTTTTAATAAACTTTCCATATCTCTTTCTCTACCTCCTCTTTTAAAGCCAATAACTCTTAGATTTGCTGTTTTGTTGATATTTTCTAGATTTTTCAGCGATGCTTTATTTTTTAATTCTTTTTTGTTTCTCTTCTGATTGTATTTTCAAAGTCTGTCTTCAAGCTAATTCTTTCTTCTGCTTGATCAGTTCTGCTATTAAGAGTTGGATGCCAATATGCCAACTATGTTTTTAAGCCTAGAATTTCTGCTTGTTTCTTTTTTTAATCTCTTTGATAAATTTATCTGATATAATTCTGAATTCCTTCCCTGTGTTATCTTGAATTTCTTTGAGTTTCTTCAAAATAGATAATTCTCTGTCTGAAAGGTCATATATTTCTGTTTCTCTATGATTGGTCTCTGGAGCCTTATTTCATTCATTTGGTGAGGTCATGTTTTCCTGGATCGTATTAATGCTTGTAGATATCTGTTATATCTGGGCATCGAAGAGTTACGTATTTATTATAATCTTCACTGTTTGAGCTTATTTGTAGCTTTCCTTCTGGGGAAGCCTTTCCAGATTTTTTTTTTAAATCTTACATGTTGTGATCTAAGCTGCTTTTGCTTTAGGGGGCACCCCAAGCCCAGTAACACAGTGGTTCTTGCAGACTCAAAGAGGTACCATCTTGATGGTCTTAGACAAGATCTGGGAGAATTATCTATACTACCAGGCAGACTCTTGCTCTTTCCTCTTATTTTCCCCCAAACATAGTTTTGCCATCTAAGCCACCGAAAGCTGGGGGCACAATAACACAAACACTCCTGTGGCCACCACCACTATGACTCACTGGTTCCAACCTGAAGTCCGGACAACACTGGGTCTTGCCAAAACCTGTTGTAACCACTACCTGGCTAATACTTGTGTTCACTCAAATCCCTGAACTTCTAAAATCAGCAGGTGGCAAAGCCAGACAAGCCTTTGTCCTTTCCTTCAAGGTGACAAGGTCCCCTATGTGCTGGGTGGGTCCCTAATTGTCATCCAGAAGTTACAGACTAAAAAAACCTTAGATGTCTTCCTGGTATTCTATTGTACTGCAGCTAAAATGGCACACAAACCACAACACAAACTTCTTCCAAAGCTTCCCTCCCCTTTCCAAAGACAGAGTAGTCTCACTCTGTAGCAACCGCCACCCGAGGCCACAAGGAGTACTGCCAGACTACTGAGGATGATCCCTTAAAGCCCAAGGTCCCTTAAATCAACTTATGCTGGATGCTGGGTGGCCTGGGATTCACCCTTGAGGGCAACAGGCTCTCCTCTGATCCAGGGCAGGTTCACAAATGTCATCCAAGAGTCAGTTCCTGGAAGTGGGGACCCAATAGGCCTTTTAGTACCGTGCCCATCTGTGGCCATGCTGGTGCAAAGTCAAAGTCCCCTTTACTTTTCCATCTGCTTTTCTCAGGCAGAAGGAGTTTTGCCCCAGAGCCACTACAGCTGGTAATATGCTGAGTCTCACCTGAAGCCAGCAAGTCTCAGAGGCTCACCCTAGACCCTCGATATAGTACCTGGGTATCGAAGCTAATAATTCAGGGCCCAAACAGATAATGAATGCTTCAAGGACTGCGTCATTTCCTTCAAGCAAGGGGTTTCCTTCTGACCCAGGGTGTGTCTAGAAATGTCATCTGGAAGCTAGAGCCTGGAACAGTCCCCTATCCTGCTGGGACTAAGCTAGTATTCTTGGTGCAAGACAAAGTCCTCCCCACTCTTTCCTCCCCTCTCTTTAAGTGGAAGGAAGGAGTCTCTTTGGAGAGGTAAGCCGTGCAGCCTGGAGGGGTGATGCCAGCACTCCCTTGGCTGCCCCAACTGGTGTCTCAGTATGTCATGTTCTACCCCAAATCCCCAGTCCACTGTCTCTGAATCTAGTTCAACACTAGGATTTACCTAAGAGTTGCAGGCTCTATGGCCTAGACTTCCCTTCAGGTTTACTTGAAGACACAGAGTGCTGTAGCCCTCAGTGGTGGTGAGGTTTGCAGGCATTATTCTTCGACTACAGCTGATTTAAATACTCCCTTCCTGGATGGGCACCAGTTGAGTTTCATCTGCTTTTCCCTTCTGTTCTAATAGGACAGAACTAAGTTTCATGCCTCACAGTGTACTAGTAGGTAGCTAGTGAGGCCTGAGCCAGGCAGGAGAGGGCTCCCCACAACAGAACAGGAATGTCAAGAGACCATCAGGTGATGGTCAGGCAGTTGTCACACTGTTTCTCCAAAATAATAATTGGTAGCAGCCAGCCCCAGGAAAAGGCAATCTCACAATAAATAGAAATATCTGAAACTGATTGTCAGGCCTCCATGTGCAAGCCTGGACCCAGAAAGTCTGAAGTCCTGCCTGCCTTGAGTGATCACCCACTACCCCCACCTGTGTTCCCCATTATCCCTGACCACCCAGCAGAGCTTCTCCCAACATAAGCTTCCCCTCACCCCACCCTGCCATCTTAACTGTTATGATAATGTGAACAGTCCTCACCCCACCCTACCATCTTAAATACTCTCATCCCACCCACCATGGTAACTGAACTTCTGGTAATATATACTCCTTGTCCTTACCCCCACCACTTAACTGATCTTACTCTGTAACTTTCCACTGCCCACCCCAAACCTATAAAACCAACTCCTATCCCACTGCCCTTCGCTAATGGCCTTTTTGGCCTTAGCCTGCCTGCACCCAGGTAATAAACAGTCATGTTGTTCACACAAAGCCTGTTTGGGGGATCTCTTCATTCAAAGCATGCGTTTTAACACTGGTGATCAGTAGCTTTCCAATAAGCTCTCAAAATTTAGGCAAGTGGGCTCAAGCATGTGCATTAAGAGGAAAAACAGCAGAATTTAACTGGTATATGACCTCTTAGGGATGTCGAACTGGTGAGAGAAGATTGCCTCAAGTGTGCCTGCATACAACTCCAGTAAACACACTGAGCATGCTCCCCTCCCAGGTGTTTGCAGATCACTGTGAATAGACAGCACACCCCATGGGAAGAATCAGGGGAGAAAGAATGCAAGATCCTGGAAACATGGAAATCTATAAACCTCCAAGTCAAAAGGTCAAACCATGAGTATGTCTTTCAAATCAACTGCTTTGTCCTCTCCCAAGTGTATTTTCCTTCCTTTCATTCCAGCTCCAAAGCTTTTTAATAAACTTTCTCTCCTGCTCTAAAACTTGCCTCAGTCTCTCCTTCTGCCTTATGCCCCTTAGTCAAATTCTTTCTTCAAAAGAGGCAAGAATGGAAGTTAAGGCAGATCTGTGTGGATTCACTCCAGGTAACAACAATGGCTGTGGCTGTGTTCTTGCTTCCCCAGCACCCAGAGATGCTTTTTGTACCACATTGCTGCTGCAGGGGGATGGGGGAGGGGTGGGGTTGGCAATTCAGGACTGTTTTTTCTATCTCTCCGGTGCCTCTTTCAGCAGTATGAAGTTAAGACCAGGTACTATGAGGGCTCACCAGATTTGTGGTTCTTAGGAAGGGGTTTTTTCCTTGTAGCTACTTGTTAATTTTGGTGTTCCTGTTCCGGGATGATCAGTGGAGCCCTTTATTACACAATTTTGCACCAACCTCTGAGTCTCATATTTTGTGTGGCTCCTGCACACTTTTGGGCATGTATACATTTTCTCCTGTGTGTTCATTGACAATTTATTTCAGCAGTTATTTAAACTTTCATAGGGAAAATTTAAACTTCCCTACATATTTTCTATGCAAGTGGAAATATAAGGTTGTAGATGAGAACCTGAGTTCAAGAGTTAAAAAAAAAAAAAGCTGAATTCACATCCCATTTTCACTGTGTGAACCTGGATGTTATTTAACCTCAATTTCTTCATCTCTAAAATAAGTATTAATAACGGCCTTAGAGTGCTGTTTGAGGATAAAATAACAAAGTATAAAGCATATGGTGATTACACAATAAATCATGTTACTATCATCTACAAATGTTTATTATGATATACTATTATTACCAATTTACTATATTTAAAAAGACTCAAAGTGTTCAATTCTATGTCATAGTTCACTTTGTTGGAAAACCACAGTCCATGTCTCTTTTACTCCAGAGTATATTTTTCCTCCAAGTGCATATACAGATATATTAGGTTTTTATTTTTTATTTTGAAATATGAGCAATCTATGTTATCAAGCTCTGGGAAGGAATTCAAAACAAACAAACAAGCAAAAGCCTGATGGTTACTCTTTGTCCTTGATAGAACATGTGCTAATAGTTAAAAAAAAAATCCAAGCAGAATATCCTGCTTCAACCTTTTTCATCTTCAAATCCATCTAGTCCTGGCCGTCATGCACCAACAGGAAATATCTAGGATGCTTCTTTGCCACCTGAATTTGTTTGTTTGCCTCTTTCTTCCTTACTAGGCCTGCATTAACATTTTCTTTCTTTTATGAAAAAATATTCAAATGCAAACAGGAAGCAAAACACTTAATCCACTCTAGTAGGTCTGTGAGACATATGGCCTGTGGAGTAATTTAATCCAGCCCACCATGGAATCTGAAAATTGCTTCTTCTATCCCCTGCTGTACCTGAATCTGAATGCAGGAAGAACAGTCTCAAAAACAAGAGCTTCTGAGTACTGTTTCTAAGGGCAAGGCCACAGAGGTGTGCAACAGCAGGGGTTCATGAATTCAATTTACTCATATTCAGAGCAATGTAAGAGAAATAACTGTAGTTCCACTCTCCTTTAAAGAACTCTGGGTTAGTAGAGAAAGAAAGAATTCAAAGCTTCTAATTCATTTAGAGAAAATACAGAGCCAGATCTGACCCAAGACGGGAAGGAGACCTTCGGAATATTCATATAGCTCCCATTGATAACTAATCCCTCGATAAGACAAAACTAACATTGTCACCTTTTCAATAATGATAGTGCTTTCTGCAAATTGCACCCACCACATATACACTTTAAAAGCTGGAGATTTCTGTTGTTTTATGTACACACTTTAAGAGCTGATCAGTTTTTAGATCCTTTAGGGGAGAAAAGTAGTATATAAACTTGCCTAAGCCTTTTTGAAAAGGGTCTTGGATATTCTTCTTGAGTACATGTGACCAAAATACTTAATGATGTCTCTGCAAAAATAAGACTCTCCATTTTAAGGGTTACATCCCTTGAAACAGTCTCATTAATTTGTTCTCTCATAATGCTTACTCCAATTTATTTTTATTATATTATTTTCTCTTTCTTGGGTTTTTTAGTGGGCTTTCATTACCCACAGGGCTGGAGCATGTTCAAGCATGAGCATCACAATTTCATTGAGTTAATTCAGTGGCCAAGAAATGTAGTTCTTCATAAATTAGACATCTCCAAGAAACACAGTTTGTTAGAGATGTTTTCAAGGATTAAAATAATTTCTTTTTATTCAGCGAGTCATCATTACATCCTAGAACACAGCAAGGCACACAGAAGGTGGCATACAAACCTCCCTAACTGTATGCCATTACTGAATTTGGAATTAGAGAATCTTTTGTCTTATCTTAGTACTATCTCTTCATCCAGCTGTCCATTCAGTTAGTCTATTTAACAAATAATTTTTGAATATTTTTATATCTGTAGGTGCCATAGGCAAATATGAAAAGGCAAAGTCCCTGAGGGCTAGCTTAATGGATTAGTCATCTCTTATTTGCTGTCTGAACCTAGCCAAGTCACTTAAACTCCTTGAGTTCCAGTTATTGTATTTACTAAATGGGGATACTACTACTTCATAGCCTTACTGTGAGGATTAAATAAAATCATCTATGTAAAAGTGCCTCGTACATCCCAGATCTTCAAAAAATAATAATTGGTCATGATTTCTCTGCTCAATGTAAATAGAACGCAGTGACTATGACATGATTATTCCTTTCTCTCTTAATTTTCAATGACCAAGAAGGATCTTCTCACTAAGAAATGACCCTTAACCAACATCTCTTTTTCATGTAAAACTACATTAAATTCTGTACATCCAGTCTGCTGCATTTCTTTCCATTCTTATCCTTGGGGTGAAAAATCTGCTCCATAATATGAAAATCTCTATAAATTTTTCATACCTGCGCTTTCCCAAGTCAAAAATTTACTTATATAGTTTACTTTTACACTACTGAAGGCAGCCAGGATCCAAGCCAGATTTCCCTACCCAACAACATATATACATCTTCAAGAAAAAGTCCTCACCTATAAGAGTATACTCAAAAATAGGAAAAAGTGACTGTTACACCAGATGCACAGGTAACAACATAAGGACAGAGGAACTATGAAAAAGTAAGAAAATATGACGCCTCCAAAGGTACACAACAATTCTTCAGCAATACATCTTAATCATAAATAAACTTTTGAAATCACAGATAAAGAATTGAAAATGCTGATTTTAAAGAAGGTCAGTGCAATACAGGAACATTCTGAAAAACGATACAAAGAAATCAGAAAACCAATTCAGAATATAAATGAGAAATTTACTGAAGAGATAGGTTTTAAAGGAACTAAATAGATTTTCTGAAATCAAAGAAATCATTAAAATAAATATAAAATAGTTTTGAAAAATTCAAGAGACTTGATGGGGGTGGAGCAAGATGGAAGAATAGAAGCCTACACCATTTGCCCCACCATCAGTGCAGGACCATCAAATTTTAACAGCTATCTATACATAGAAAGGCACTGTTACAAGAACTACTCCAAGTAGGAGGACCTACTCCAAGCCCAAGCTCCCAGACAACATTTCTAGATACATCCTTGGCCAAAAGGGAACATACTACCTTGAAAAGAAGGATCCAGTATTGGCAGGATTCATCACCTGCTCACTAAAAATCAGGTGAGCAATCACAGTACCTGGTTTTAACCTACTGTCACTGATAGAGGCATTGAAGAGGGTAGGAGAGAAAGTCTTAAATCATCAACACCACCCCTACCCCATGTCCCAGCAACAGTCATTCAGTCTGTAAACTTGGGGGAGGGAGAGCACAGAAACTGGGGGACTTTACATCGAACTCAGTGCTGCCCTTTCACAACAGAGAGCAAAGCTGTGCTGGTCTCAGCTAGCACATGTACATATAAGGAACATTTGGACCAGACCTAGCTAGAGGGTAATTCCCCATCCCAGTGTTAGAATTTGCATTTCCCAGCAAGCCCTGCCACCATTGACTTAGGTAAACTTGAAAGGCAGTCTAGGATACAAGGACTGCAATTCCTAGGCAACTCCTACTGCAGGGATGGGCACAGTGCCAGTGGACTTAGGGGGCATGGGATCTAGGGAGATTTCAGCTTGGGTGGCCAAGGGAATGTTTGTACTGCCCCTCCCCAACCTCAGGCAGCACAGCCTGCAGCAATGAAAGTGACTCCTTCCTTCTGCTTAAGAAGAGGAAAGTAAAGAGTAAAGAGGGTTTTATCTAGCATCTTAGATATCAGGTCAGCCACAGAAGGATACGGCAGTGGGCAGTCATGAGGACCTACTCCAAGCCCAAGCTCCCAGACAACATTTCTAGATACATCCTTGGCTAAAAGGGAACATACTACCATGAAAAGAAGGATCCAGTGTTGGCAGGATTCATCACCTGCTCACTACAGAGCCCTTGGGCCCTAAATAACCACCAGCAATACACAGGTAGTACACCACAGGCCATGGTCTCTGAGATATGCTGGCTTCAGGTGTGACCCAGCACATTCCTAGCCGTGATGTCCATGGTGAAAAACTCTTTCTATTGCACTGAGCTTCTTTAAGATCAATATTTTGAATTCTTTATCTGTGATTTCAAGTTTCTTTATAATTAAGATATATTGATGAAAGAAGAAAAACTAAAAAGGACTTTCTCTTACACATTAGGTGCCAGCTAGGCCATAATGAGGTAGAGCAACAAGCAGGCTCTTTGGGTCCCCGAGTCTAGGCCTAGACTCTTGGACAGCATTTCTGGACCTGCCCTGTACCAGAGGGGAGCTTACTTCCCTGGAGGGTGAGTCCCAGATGTGGCAGTATTCACCACAAGCTGACTGAGGAGCCCTTACTGAATGTCAGTGATGTCCTGGTATAAACCCCTTGGGCTGGTGATGGTCGTAACCAAAGAAGAAAGAGGCTCTTCACCTTTGCAAAGGGAGGAAAGAGCAGAAAGGACTTTGTATTGTAGTTTGAGTGCCACCTTAGCCACCACAGAACAGAACATCAGGCAAATTTCTAAGGTTTATATCTCTAATCTCTGGCTCCTAGACACCATCTCTGGACCTCATGGAGCTCACTGCCCTGAAGGCAAGAACATCTACCTGACTTGCTTCAACACCTTCCAAGTGTAGAGCCCTAGGACCCTGTGAACATAGATGGTAGGCAGGTAGTGGTTACAGTAGGCATTGAGCAAGACCCAATGCTGTGCTGGCTTCAGGTATGGCTCACTGCAGTCCTAATGGTGGTGGCAACAGGAGACTTGCATCGCCACATCCCCAGTTTAAGGCAGCTCTGAACGGGGTGGGGGGGGGGCGGGGAGCTCCATTTGTTTGGGAGAAAGTATGGGAAGAGAACAAGAGTCTCTGCCTGTAATTCAGGGAATTCTTCTAGATCTTATCCAGCACCACAGAGGTAGTGCCTCTATAAATATGCAGAAAACACAGCATTATTGGGATTGGAGCCCAAGTCCCTTTGAATAGCTGAAAAGACATCCCAAGAAGGATGAGCATAAGGAAATCCAAACTGTGAAGACAACAATAAGTACCTAACTCTTTGATGCCCAGTCAAAACAAACAACTACAAGCATTAAGACCATCCAAGAAAACATGACCTCATCAAATGAACTAAATAAGGCACCAAGAATCAAAGAGAAACAGAAATATGTGAACATTCAGACAGAAAATTCAAAATGTCCATGTTGAGAAAAATCAAAGAAATTCAAGATAACACAGAGAAGAAATTCAGAATTTTATCAGATAAATTTATCAAACAGATGGAAATAATTAAAAGAATCAATCAGAAATTCTAGAGTTGAAAAACACACTTGACATACTTACTGAAGAATGCATTAGTCTCTTAACAGCAGATGTGATCAAGCAGAAGAAGGAATTAGTGAGCTTGAAGACAGGAAAAATACTGTCAGAGGAGATATAAATAAATTTTAAAAATGAAACATACCCAAAGGATTTAGGAAATAGCCATAAAATGGCAAATCTAAGAGTTATAGGTCTTAAAGAGGAGGTAGAGCTAGAGTTAGGGCCTAGATTCTTTATTCAAAATAATAATATCAAAGGACTTCCCAGACCTAGAGAAAAATATCAACATTCAAGTACAAAAAGGTTATAGAAAACGAAGCAGATTTAAAACAAAGGCTAACTCAAGGCATTTAATAATAAAACTCTAAAAGGTCAAGGATAAAGAAAGCATTCTAAAAGCAGCAAGAGAAAAGAAACAAATAATATACAGTAGAGCTCCGATATATATGGCATCAGACATTTCAGTGGAAACCTTACAGACAAGGAGAGTGTTACATGGCATATTTAAAGTGCTGAAGGAAAAAAAAACCCACTTAATCCTAGAACAGTATGTCTAGTGAAAATATCCTTCAAGCATGAAGGAGAAATAGAAAACCTTCCCAGACATCCAAAGTTGAGGGGTTTAATAAAGACCAGACCTGTCATACAAGAAATGCTTGAAGTTCTTCAATCTGAAAGAAAAGGATGCTAATGAACAAGAAGAAATCAGCAGAGGTGACAAAACTCACTGGTAATAGTAAGCATATAGAAAAACACAGAATATTACAAGACTGTAATTGTGCTATGTAAATTACTCAATCTAAAAGACTAAATGAGGAAAATAAAAAATTATAAGAACTTTTCAAGACACAGTTCAGTAAGACATAAAGAGAAACAACAAAAAATGTAAGGCAGGGGGTGAAGTTGAAGTATAGAGTTCTTATCAGTTTTCTTTTGGTGTGTTTGTTCACGCAATCACTGTTAAGTTTTCATTAGTTTAACATAATATTATAAGATAGTAGTTATAAGTCTCATGGTAACCTTAAATCTAAAAACATCTAATAGATACTCAAAAGTAAAAGGTGAGAAATTAAGTTACACCACCAGAGAAAATCACCTGCACTTAAAAGAAGACAGGAAGAAAGGAAATAATGAAGAGAAGGCCACAAAACAATCAGAAAACAAATAAAATAATAGGCAAGAGTAAGTCCCTACTTATCAATAATAACATCAAATGTAAATGCACTAAATTCTCTAATCAAAAGACATAGAGTGGCTTAAGGGATGAAAAAAAGTACTCAATGGTCTTGTTATCTTATAGGTGAACAAGAAACTCACTTCACCTATAAAAATACATATAGACCAAAAATAAAGATATGAAAAAAGATATTTCATGTCAATAGAAACCAAAAAAGAGCAAAAGTTGCTATATTCATATCAGACAAAGTAGATTTCAAGACTAAAAGAAGAGACAAAGAATAAAGAATTAAATTAAATGAAATGTCATTATGTAATGAGAATGTGTCAGTGTGGCAGGAGTTTTTAACAACATACACATATACTACACTAGAACATCAAGATATATAAAGCAAACATTATTAGAGATAAAAAGAGATAGACGTCAATAAAATAATAGCTGGAGATGTCAACATCTTACTTTCAGTATTGGACAGATCATTGAGACGAAAAGTTAACAAAGAAACAACAGCCTTAATCTGCACTGTAGATAAAATGGACTTAATAAATATTTACAGAACATTTCATCCAATGGCTGCTTCCATCCTCCTCATCACATGGGTCATTCTCAAAGACAAACCATGTGTTAAGACACAAAACAAGTCTCACAACATTAAAAAATAAAACATTATCAAGCATTTTCTCTGGATGCAATAAAATTAAACAGCAAATTAATAAGAGGAATACTGGAAACTATACAAACAAGTCAAAATTGAACAACATTCTCCTGAAGTACCACTAAATCAATGAATAAATTAATAAGAAAATTGAAAACTTTCATTTAACAAATGATAATGGAAACACAACATATCAAAACCAATGAGATATTGCAATAGCAGTATTAAGAGGGAAACTTATTGCTATAAGTGCCTACCTCAAAAACGAAGAAAAATTTTAATAACCTAATGATGCATCTTAAAGAACTAGAAAAACAAGAGCCAACCAAACCTAAAGTTAATAGAAGAAATAATAAAGATCAGATGAGAAATAAGTGAATGAAATGAAGAAAGCAATAAAAAAGTATTTCAGTACAGAAAAGCCCAAGACTCAATGGCTTCACTGCTGAATTCTACCAAACATACAAAGAACTAGTATCAACCTCCTCAAACTATTCCGAAGAATATGGGAGGAGGGAATACTTCCAATGGCATTCTGTGAGATGAGAATTACTCTAATACCAAAACCAGACAAAGACCCATCAAAAAAATAGAAGTACAGGACAATATCATTGATGAAAATTGATGTAAAAATCCTCAACAAAATTCTAGCAAGTCAAATTCAAAAATACATTAAAAAGATCATTTATCATGACCAAGTGGGATTTATCCAAATCATATGCAAATTAATCAATGTGATACACCATATCAATAGAACAAAGAACATAAACCATATGATTATTTCAAATGATGTTTAAAAATATTTGATAAAGTTAAACATCCCTTTATTACAAAAAAAATCCCTCAAAAACTGGTATAGAACACATCTCAATATAATAAAAGCCATGTGTGACAAACCCACAGCTAGTGTCACATAGAATGTTACTAGTTCTAAGACTGGGATCATGAAGAGGATGCTCACTTTTATCACTGTTATTCAACAGAGCACTGAAAGTCCTAGCTAGAGCAATCAGACAAAAAAAATTTAAAGGCATCCAAATTGGAAACAAAGAAGTCAAATTATCCTTGTTTGCAGATAATATGATCTTACATCTGGAAAACCCTAAAGACTCCACCAAAAAAAAAAAAAAACTATTAGAAATGATAAACAAATTCAGCAAAATTGCAGCATATAAAATGAACATATAAAAATCAGTAGCCTTCCTATATATGTTACCATTGAACAATGTGAAAAAGAAATTTAAAAATTAATCCCACACATAAAATTAAATACCTAGGAATTAACTAAAGAAGTGAAAGTTCTCTACAATGAAAACTGCAAAACACTGATGAAATAAATTGAAGATTAAAACAAAAGAAAAATGGGAGGATATTTTATGTTCATGGATTGGAAGGATCAATATTGTTAAATGTTAAACATTCTTACTCCCCAGAGCAATCTACAGATTAAATGCAATCCCCATGAAAATACCAGTGATATTATTTATAGAAATAGAAAAAAAAACTCCTAAAATGTATATGAAACCATAAAAGACCTACAGTAGCCAAAGTCATCCTGAGTAAAAATAACAAAACTAGAGGAATCACCTAACTTTAAATTAAACTACAGAGACCTAGTAAGTAAAAGAACATGGTACTGGCATTAAAACAGACATATAGACCAATGGAACACAATAAAGATCCTAGAAACGAATCCACATAACTACAGTAAACTCATTTCTGACAAAGGTGCCAAGAACATACATTGGGGAAAATAGAATCTGTTCAATAAATCTTGCTGGGAAAACTGGAGGAATGAAACTACACTTTCGTCTCTATCCATAGACAAAAATCAAATCAAGTTGGATAAGGACTTAAACCTAAGACCTCAAACCATGAAACTACTATAAGAAAACTTTGGAGAAACTCTACAGATTACTTGACTGGGCAAAAAGTTATTGAGCCATATTTTACAGGTGTAGGTAAGCAAAGCAAAAAAGGACAAATGACACTCCAATAACAAGGAGCACACTTAAAGTTTAGGTCTTGGTTTGTGATACTATTTCCCACTAAAAGGATCCTCAGAGAAATGGCTATTCCCCAGGGATATTACAGGGAAACAGTTAGATAAACGTGAACATATTTTACACCAGAAAGTAAAGAAGTGCTAAAAATATGTCGGGGGCCAGGCGCAGTGACTCACACCTGTAAGTAATCCCAGCACTTTGGGAGGCCAAAGCGGGTGGATCACAAGGTCAAGAGATCGAGACCATCCTGGTCAACATGGTGAAACCCTGTCTCTACTAAAAATACAAAAAATTAGCTGGGCATGGTGGTGTCTGCCTGTAATCCTAGCTACTCAGGAGGCTGAGGCAGGGGAATTGCCTGAACCCGGGAGGCGGAGGTTGCAGTGAGCCAAGATTGCACCATTGCACTCTAGCCTGGGTAACAAGAGTGAAATTCCATCTCAAAAAAAAAAAAAAAAAAAGCTGGAATGTGTCATAAGGATATAGAATTTGGGTTGCAGGGGCTCTTGCTAGCCAAATCTAGGAGAACTGAGGAACGATAGCAATGAATTACAAACTCCTAGAGAGAATAATGGGTCACTAAAAATGATATGAGTCTACACTGATAATATTTATTCAAATGAATGAATGTATAAGCAAATAAGGGCTGAAAAAAGTTCTTGCTCATGATAGAATTTCAAGTGAATACAAAGAGAGTTTCAATCATCAAAGTAAAGATGGTTTCAGGCAAGAATCACAGATAGATGCCAACTCTAGGGGCAAAATTTTGACGAGGATCAGAGTATTTTCAAAGTCTTCTCACCAATTATGTACTACATGCAAGGAAAAAACATAGGAAGTGTACCACAGCAAAAAATGACAATACATGAATTGAGTGGCCAAAATTAATATCAATAATGAGCAGCAGGTAGACATCAAGTACTTAAGAATGAAAGACCCTGAAAGACTCACTATCACCCAAATAGCACTCCAGATTTGGAATTTATAATCTGAGGAAACATTAGACCAATCCCAAACAAGAAACATTCTATACAGTGTATTTTTCAAAGAACTATATTCTTTACAAATTTCATTTTCATAAAAGACAAGGAAAAGCTGAGTATTCCAGCTTAAAGAAGACTAAAAGAGACATGTTAACTCAAAATAATACATGATCCTAGATTGAATCTTTATAATAGAGGAAAACATACTGTAAAGAACATTACTGAACCATTGACTAAATTGGACATGTGCACTGAATTATTTAAGGTAAAGGACTGTAATGTACACATTTACTCTGAAATTATCCAGAAAAAATATAAATGCATACACACACATCCATATACTTATATACGAATATACAGATGGATAGATGGATGGCATGTGGCAAACAAATGGGGCAGAATATTAATAATAGGTGAATCTGGGCAAAGGGCATACAGATTTTTTAATATTATTCTTGTAGTTTGAACTTAAAAGTTACAAATAAAAAATTAATGTAATTTTAGTAGTGAAGACAAACTATGTGAATATGGCACAGCTTAGCAATGCTGTAACCAGGGTGGGGAAGGACGTTGGGAAATGCTTGGAGTGCTAAGGAAAACCTGAGAAGAGACTGCGAAGTATTTGAATTTATCCTGAGAACATCGGAGATGTATAAGCTGAAGAAAATCTTTTACTTGTAAAAGATTAAAAAATCAAATAGAATTGTTTAATAGAACAAAAAGAAAACTAAAGAGACTCATTATTCCCCAACAGGTGATACACTGAAATATAACAGAAAAAATATTTAGTTTAGTGGTAGACTGTGCAGATTGCTGTGCTGATTCTCTAGGCTGCTTTTCTGCAGCACAATAATCTGGTACATTAAAATAAAAACTTCAGATAAACTTAACAGAGTTATTTGAGCAAAAAACAGTTCACGTATTGGGCAGCACTCAGAATCAGAAGAGGCTCAGAGAGCTCCAATAGCAGCATGATCAGTAAATAAGTAAATCAAGAGATTGTCTACTGACAGGCATTTGTTTTATTTGGGCATGGTGTGATGAAACATTTGTTGTCTTATCAGATGGCTGCTTGTGATTGACTGAAGCTCAAATGTTTGCGATTGGTTGAAATCCAAGTATTTGTTACAAAAAATATACCCCTAAGTTTCAGTTTGTTTATGGACTAAGTTAGGTTGCAATTTGTTATGTATAAGCTCAAAGTTCAGAAACATCCTGAAGCTAATTTAACAGCTTTTAATGTAACAGATGAAATATACCTGGGGGGAAAAATGTGTGTCAAGTTTGGGAAACATTGCACAGCAGAGAGTCTGGTCTTAGAGATTTCACAATGTATAAAAGTATGTTAAGGCTCGAAGAATTTCAGAAGTGGTAAAAATTTTAAAAAGATGATTTTATTTAATCCATTGTTTGTTCATCATTTAATAAGAATTATTTTTCTGACGTCATAGGATGTATTCTCTGAAGTAGAAACTGAGATGAAGTTTTAGGTAAAGTACTGCCCATCAGAGTACCTCAGCTTCCCCCAGGCTCTTTATGCAACATTCTCTCTCAGTCACCAAGTGAGGAAAACCATGTCGTTGGCTCTCTGTAGCTGAGGCCCATTCTGAAGAAGCTGGGAGCTAGAAGAAGTCTATTGACCATAGTTGGCTGACTGCATTTCCTATAGCTGAGCAACAGGTGCTTTCTTGAAGAGGGTGTATCTCCATGTTGTTCTCATTTATCTGCACCGCATTCTATCCTGCAGAATATACTTTAGGAAATGATACCCTAAACCTTTAAGAGCAAGCAATTAATCTCTCAAATCAAATATTAATTAAACTGCCAGAGATAGAACACTGAGGTATAAGACCATTGCTCTCAAACCTAACTTTTCTTTTCTTCATCTGTGTCTGTCACTGACAGTATATTCCTGGCAATAGGATATATTATTAAAGAACTATATTTGCTTGACACAGTGTTTACAAAGTATCAAAGAAGTCAACAGCTACTATATTAGATGATATCTTCTTTTCTCCTAACACATTTCTTTAAATAAAACTTTTCATGTTTAACATCATAAAACCTCCATGCTGATATATTATAGTTTAAGATAATGCATTATGGTCACAATTCAATATAATTAAAGAAACACTAGAATCAGTGACAAAAAGACCTACCTGGATAAACTACTAACCACCTGTGGAAATATGAGTGAATTCAACCAGTCTTACCTTTTCTCTACGAAAATCGGTTGAGTCATTATATGTAAAAATATTTTGCAAATTACAAACCACTCTAAAATGCAGAGACCTTGTTTTGTTATTATTATCTTTATCTAACCTGGCAATATTACTGTTAACATAGGTGATGGAGTACAAACACACCGAAAGATATAGAAGTGTTCGGCCTTCATGTATTTAAACATGTATTCACTCAAGAAATACTCTCTTTTTTAGTATCTGTGGCAGATCGGGCATGCTCTGTGTATAGATTTGGTACTCATACCACAGATGGGTGTGTCGTTATAGAAAAGATTACAGAGGCATCAGCAGTGGAAGGTTTAATAAGATGTGTATGTAATTTGTTATTGTTGTGAGAACTGTGACTCCAGGCATAGTCACCTATTAATTAAAGCCGGTTATTAGTATTACAAATTTCTGGCAGAGCACTTAGCAAGGGAATAAGAATTCCCTGTTGTTAAATATTTACCTTGTGGGTCCTGTACTCTCATTTCTATCAGGGCACAAACAGTAGCTCCTTTGAAAACTGTGTGACAGCCAATTCACCAATTCTGCCTCCCCTCAAAGAAAATAAAAGCCAAAAACACATGGTATATTCTAGAATTGTACTATTGAGACAATAAAAGTAGACTAGAAGAGGACCCTACTTGATCTCAGTGGGAAAGTATTTTCCTCAGTCTCTGTAGCGTTATCAGTAGAAAGAATCGGGAAGCAGATGGCAAAGAAATAAAAGAAGGCAATATTTTTTAAAATTAGAGCTCTGTTAAAAACTTCCCAGGGCTCTTAAACATATGAATCATGTATTTCACTCATCTAAAATGTTCGATCTATTCTGACACTGTTATATAACACAGAATAAATTAATAACATTTTTGGTATATTTCAAGTCCCTCTTATTATCATCTCTTGCAGCTGCAGAGAGTCTGGTCGATGGAGAGAAGTGCAGAATAGAAAGTGAGGGAGGAAGGGAGAAAGAAAATAAATTTAGTATATTTTATTTCATTGACTGTCAGGAGATTTTATAACTTATTGGGAAAGATATTTAGACAAAATTTAAACTAAATGAATTATTTAATAAACAGATGCCAAGTGGAAATACATAATTTATTGCTACTATGCATAAGCTAGTTTAAGGATTCCAAGGCTTTTTCTTGTTTGCTTGACTAAAATATTTTTACATACAACCTTGTGTACAACCGAGGGAAAAGTGCAGTACAGTCATAATTAATCAATCATTTTTCAGTTTAGTTCAGCAAATATTTATACAATGTATAAATTTTCTTATGTGTTTTGAAGGGTACAGAAGTAATTGAAGACATGAGAATTTAAAGAAGAAAAAAAAATAGGCATTAACATTTGTTTCCAGATTCATCCTTCACCAAATATTTTAACATGTTTGCCTTGCCAAGTTGAAAGTATTTTGGCCACATTTCATCCTGGAATGCTTCTCCTCACTTCTTAGCCTTGTAAACATTTCCTTCAATACATGAGTCCAGGGGATTTTCCCCATCTGCCCAGACAGTGAATAGATTCATTTACTGCATTTCATATATGCACTTCATAAAAAATGTATTATAAAACTTATCATGGAAGGTGGTTGTCATTGGTTTAGATAAATATGTCATCCAGTAAACTGGGAGTTCCTGGAGACTGAGGAAGATGTCTTTTTCTGCTCAAGAAATGGACAGTGTATTAGTATTGAAATAATAAACACTGTGAGAATTGAAAAGGAAATTATAAGGCTGTAAATATATGCAGAAAAATGTACAAAACAATGATTCTCAAACTTTAGTACTCTGTTCCTTGGTTTTCTTATCTCTAAAAAAGGTTTTAATGATATAATTTATATTATTATAAGAATAAAGTTAGTTAAAACAAGAAATTAAGTCAAAAAGAGGTCTGGAACTAATGGAGCTGTTAAAACTTGAAACAGTACTAACACATGGTAAGTATTCAGAAAGTATAACAATACTATAACAGTGGTGGTGGTGGCGGTGATCATGATAATGATGATGTTATCTGTAAATTCTTTGGTAAAGTGGTTATGAAATTATTTGAATGAGTGAATACTGAAAGAATTTACTTTTAGCTTCTGTTCTGCCATAAACTAGATGTATAACTTGGGTAAAATATTACACTTTTAGAATCTTAGGATCTCCATCTGTAAAATGTGAGGTTTGGAAATGCTTTTGCTAAGGTTTCTTCCTAACTTTCATGTCTTTATTTCCTTGTATAAGTAGATTTCCTGCATTGAATGTAGCCCACTTATTTGTGATTTTAAGGTAGAATATCGATCATCAGTGATTTTTAAGTTGTTATTCTCTAAAGTGGGGCTAGAATAAATAATAGAGCTGTTACTTAATATGGAGGTCAATGGTGTAACAAAACAGGAGGGAGCAGTGAGAGGAATAGCTTATCTCGTTGATAAGTTTTCCTCCCATGAACAGGACAAAAATGGTAATTATTTGCTAATAATAGCAAATGTTAGTACAACTGGCACTGCTAGGGCTTGAACTACTACTTTGTTAAATGAAATGAGATTAGCAAACTGACCTCAAAGTTTTTGCTCTGCAAGTTGTCAAATGCCCCACTGTAAGAGAAAATGTATTTTTCTGGTAACCAAATTAGAGTAAGAGCAATTCCAGATGATTATTATGATCCCTATAAAATCAGTAAATTGCTTAACTTTGTTTCCCTCTCCTTGTGTGTCTCTGCACATCCTTGTCTCTTTCAGAGGGGAAATGTAGAGGCTGATTTCAGCAGACTGCATGCCTGCCTTGTGAGAGCTACGTATCTGGCTCACTGCTGCTCCCTCTTCAGACCCAGTTTCCTCCCTTCCACAATAGTTGTGAGCTTCCAGTGGCCCGCTGTTTCTTTTTTCTTTTTTTTTTTTTAATTAAATTCCTATAGTTAATCCATTTTCAAAACCTGATCATTGTCTTTTTTTTTTTTTTTTTGATGTCTCACAGCATCTCCCAGGAACCCCCTCTTTTTTTTTTTCTGATGTAGCTGTTGGCTTTTAGTTCAGGTCACTAAGTTTTCTGCACTAGTCTTAGTTCAATTCAACTTAGTAAGCATTCAGGGACTATCCACTGTAAACAAACCTGCATACTGGCCAAAATAAGTTAACTGACGAAGCAACAACATAGGCCCTCTATGTTTTCTACCTAGGGTTCCTCAATCATTACGTTTGGTCTCTAGAGGGACCATTAGAAATATTCCATTCAAGCACATTCAAACAGGGCCTCCTGCCTGTTTGAATAAGAAAACAATATGAAAATACTCTGCATGTGTGACTACTGAGCACTTGAAATGGGTCTAATGCCACTGCTGCACTAAATTTTTAATTTAATTTTAATTCAAATAGACATACTACTGGCAACTCCAATGTGGATTTTAGACATGAGAGAATATTCCTAAAAAGTTAAAGTTACTAGCCCAAGATCACATGGCTAGAAAAACCCTCAGAAATGTTAAACTTTCTTTTTATTTCTACACACACACACACACACACACACACACACGAGAGAGAGAGAGAGAGAGAAAGTGTGAGAATGAGAGACTGAGAGATTAATGTTGCACCTTGCGTCTGAAGGCAGGCTGGCAGCAGAATGCCTTCTTCCTCTGGGGGCCTTTTTCTGTTAAGGTTTTTGACAAATTGGAAGAGAGCCACTCACACTCTGAAGGATAATCCACTTTACTAAACGTTTATGATTTAAATATTAATTTTATCTAAAAACACCTTCAAGAGGATGTCTAGTCTAGTGGTTGACCAACTATTTGTTTACCATAGGTTAGCCAAGTTGACACGTAATATTAACCATCCAAGCTCCAAAATGGAGGCCTATTTGGGACATATTACCTTAATGCAAGGAAGCAGTCCATGCTACAATGTCCTAGGATTTCAGTGATTTTGTTTGAGTCTATGGTTTTATAAATACGATATTGTAATATTTCACTTGAAACTTCTATTGCACAGCTAGAGAAAACATAAGACACCTCACTATGGACACATTGTTGTTAATATGGGATTTGCTTAGTCTGTAATGATGGTCTCTTTTGAAAAAGTTGCATTATCTGGCTCTTAATTTGTTTGAATGACCTAATATCACTCTCTAATTAAGTCAGAATGACATTTTAAAAGGGACTGAAGTAGATAAATTATATCTGTGAATGTAACTATAATAGGTGTATGACTTGCCCTCCCATCTTCCTCCTGCCTCTATAAGAAAACAAGACACAGGAAAGAGAACATCCCTGCCTATGTTTCAGATCATCACCGCTCTTTTTCTAACTCTATCCCTTTTCATCACCAAAATAATTTTCAAACATAATAAACAGCATGTGTCTCATGAAAAGCAGAGTAGAAACCTCTTAAAATTTCTTGGAGTTTCCATTTTACGATTTTAATCTTTTTTATGGGAACTTTAAGCATCTCTGTATTTACAGCATTATCAAGTAAAATATAAATGCATCTGGCTCTTCCTATGCATCAGAGTACCCTATGGCCAATTTTCATATGGCAACAGTGTCAGCACTTGTACTACATAAATAATAAAAATGAATTCAGAGACTCAATATTTATGATAACCTAAATATACTCAAGCTATTTTGAACTTCTTAAAGCCAAAGTAAGACCTTCTATTTAGATGCAAAAAATACAAAATGAGGGGAGATTTATTCTGTCGAAAATAATTATTATTTTTAATAATATTTTTTGAGTAATGACTATATTAAGAATCATCATACCAGACACTCAAAAAAGTGAGAATATAAAGTTTCAGTCTATGCCATCATGAAAATTTTAGTTAAGAAAACCACTTTTAACAGGGAAAATAAAGACAGTTGAGGAGGTGCTTCAATATCCTAGAAATGAAACTAATCTTGTAGGTAATTCTTTTCACCATGAGCACTTGTAGCTCAGAGAATAAAGGCAAGAAAACCTAGGCAGGTTTCATAACTGCTTTGTTCCAAGCTAGATGCTTGGCCTAGATCACTGCCATTGTATTTGAACATTTGGCCTCCCTAATAAGATAGACATACCACGAAGCTTCCTCCTGTAGAATTAAATTGTCAGCATGTCACAGGATTTTTTTTCTTCCGCAGCAGGAATACATTTGGTTGAAATGGCATATTTCCTATACAGCAGGGTCCACATAATATCATTACTTCACATGCACTCTGCATGCCTTCCACTGGATGTTTAGTGTCTATGAATGTTCTCCTTTCAGGGTGTTGCCTACATTGTCTTCCTCTGCTTACCTGGGTTGTAGCCTACTCTTACCCTAGTGTTTGATATTATGGACATGGTAGCCTACATCTGTCAGCTTTGCTTCAGCTCACTGCCCCTTTCTAAACTATGATAACATTTTAATGGTCTTCCTGGCAACATATAAACTCTAGGCTAATAGATCTGGCCCTATCTACCTGTTGTCCTATACTATTGCTTGCAAGGCTCTACTGATACATTACAGTACTGACCCAGTGGGTCTTGTTTGTTAGTAACTTACTGTAACACTACAGTTAAGTTGTTTTTCTCTCATCTAAACATTTTTATAGGTTATTATTAAAATGCATAGATAAGCTGCTGGAATGTATGTAAAGAATGTAATCAAAGATTTGTAATTCTAGATTTATGTATAATAGGAGGAAAAAAATAAAGATGTTGTTTAATTACCTTGGATATATTCTACGTGCCACTTAGGGATTGAGCAAAAGATAACATGATCCCTGACTCTTAACAACTTGTGACTTAGAGGGGATAGTATGACTTACATGCAAATTGGTAAATATTGATTATTTGCATAGAATATTGAAGTTAATTTATTACACTACCTCTACTGTGGGAACTCAGACTTTATAAAATCCTAATCTTTTGAGAGCTATTACTTAAAATAAGTAATAATTTTTTAAATTTTTAATTGTAATTATTTTTCTTTTTCTTTCATGTATGTAATAAATTCTGTGGGACAAACAGAATATGTTACATTTTCTTTTCATAGAATATCATAAAGTTTTGCCTTCGGTAACAAAGGTAAGGGAGTTAACAATAAGAACTTACTAAGAATGAGTTATTCTACTATGCTTTTTACACATATTAGCACATTTAATCCTAACAGAAATCTAATAATAATGTTTTAATAAATTTTACCCAGTGGGGAAAATGTGACTCAATAGAACTGAACAAGCTTCTAAAAATAAAATAGTAGATGGAGCAGAGTCAAAATTTGAAAGCATCTCTATTTGACTTCAAAATCCATAATCTATAAATTGCACCCTAAGAAAGAAATCTTTCTAGAACTAAACGATATAAAATTAACATCCCAGGTAATTCCTAAAGTTGCCTTCTCCAAATATAATAAAATATTACTGTTTTTCCACAGTATTCTATTTTACTTACTCCAGTATCCCCACATGGGGATATGGTGGTTTCTACATTTCCTTTATTTTCTGTAAATATTCCAGTGAGTGGACATAAAAAGCAAGTCTGCTTAGGCTGTTGCTGTGTCCCTATTGAATAATCCCTAGAACTCACTGCTTCTAGAACACAGATACTTAATATACATCTATTGCATGAATAAACAGTTTGCCTAAACATAGTGTGAAATTCCTATAAAATTACATGGCAAAAAATGCATACAGGAACAGTTGGATAATCGGAACTAATAACAACCTACCTACAAAGAGAACAAGGCTAAATAGAGAAAGAAGAGACTAGGTTCTATAAAGTCATCACTGAAAGTTAACACTAGAACAAAACTACAAAACTTTATGAATACCAAAATAAATATAAAAGTTAAAAAAGAAGGGAGGTCACATAGTGAAACACGGTAAATATATTTAGTAATTTTAACATAAAATAATATGAGCTGATACCAGGTATGGTTGCATGCACCTGTAGTCCCAGTTACTCAGAAGGCTCAGGCAAGAGGATTGCTTGAGCTCAAGAGTTCAAGACCAGCCTGGGCCACATAGTGAGACACTGTGTCAAAACAATAATAATAATAACTTGAACTGAGCCCAAATGTATCAGATATCAGTCACATTAACAAATATAAATAGGCTTAGATGACCTAAAAATTTTTCAAATTGGCTTATCAGTAAAATCCCCAAAAACTCTATGTTGCATATAAGCAATGAAACTAAAGGAAAAAGTACTAAATGTAAAATTAAAAAGAAAAGCAAAAGAATAAGGGGAAAATTCAAGAAAGTAATGCAGAGGTTACAATGTTGCTACCTGACAATGTTAACAACCAGGCAAGTTTATGCAAGACAAAAGAACAATACTCCATAACACTACTACATCTACAATTTACAAGAAAGACAGTGTAACCATGAATATCTATGTACCAATGAATACAGCAGCAAAGCTCATAAAGAAAACACTGATGGTTACCCAAAAAAAGAAAAATAGTAGAAACTTACTAATATAGGAGACTTTGACAAAGAACCCCCTGTTCTGGACCAATTGAGCAGATAAAAAATATATAGCATATGCAAGTTTAATCAATAAAGTATAATATATCAGTATATATCAAATTTTGCAACCTAGAACATATTCTAAAAATAAAAAGTACACAAATAAAGAGCCAAAATAGACAAATGGGACCTAATCAAACTCCACAGCTTCTGCACAGCAAAAGAAACAGTCACTAGAGTGAATGGGCAACCAACAGAATGGGAAAAAATTTTTGCAGTTTACCCAGCTGACAAAGGGCTAATATCCAGAATCCACAAAGAACTAAAACAGATTTACAAGAAAAAAACAAACAAGCCCATTCAAAAGTGGGCAAAGGATATGAACAGATACTTTACAAAAGAAGACATACATGAGGCCAACAAACATGAAAAAATGCTCATCATCACTGGTCATTAGAGAAATGCAAATCCAAACTACATTGAGATACCATCTCAGGCCAGTTAGAATGGTGATCATTAAAAAATCTGGAGACAACAGATGCTGGAGAGGATACAGAGAAATAGGAACACTTTTACACTGCTGGTGGGAGTGTAAATTAGTTCAACCATTGTAGAAGACAGTGTGGCGATTCCTCAAGGACCTAGAAATAGAAATTCTATTTGATCCAGCAATCCCATTACTGGGCATATATCCGGAGGATTATAAATCGTTCTACTATAAGGACACATGCACACGAATGTTCACTGCAGCACTGTTTATAATAGCAAAGACCTGGAACCAACCCAAATGCCCATCGATGACTGACTGGATAGGGAAAATGTGGCACATATACACCATGGAATATTATGCAGCAATCAAAAATGATGAGTTCATGTCCTTTGTAGGGACATGGATGAACCTGGAGACCATCATTCTCAGCAAACTGCACAAGAACAGAAAATGAAATACTGCATGTTCTCACTCATAGACGGGTGTTGAACAATGAGAACACATGAACACAGGGAGGGTAGCACTACACACTGGGGTCTGTTGGGGGGAATAGGGGAGGGACAGTGTGGGGTGGGGAGTTGGGGAGAGATAGCATGGGGAGAAATGCCAGATATAGCTGAAGGGGAGGAAGGCAGCAAATCACACTGCCACATGTGTACCTATGCAACTATCTTGCATGTTCTTCACATGTACCCCCAAACCTAAAATACAATAAAAAAAGAAATTATAACCTTCTCTTGATGCCCACAGGCTAATCAAAAATCACTCTGGTGAAACAAACCTAGATTTGTTTTTTGCTGTAGCACAGGAGTTTGCACCCCAGAATAAATGATGGGATGTCTTAAGAAGATGTAAGGAATGGTTTGTCATAAGATTTGGCCCTATGCTAGATAATCTGAGAAACAGTTCAAAGAACAGGGGGTTTCTCAGGATTGAGTACTATCACAAAGCAGGGGCAATTCAATGATTGGGTAGTTTAATTTTTATTTAGTAGTCAGGAGAAACTAGATGGAGCTTAATTAGTAAAATTAAGCAATCACTTGGGTGAGATAAGAGAGTAAGACGGTGGGTCATTTTTTATAATTTGCACTGTTCTGGGTTTTGTTTTTGTTGTTGTTGTTGTTTTTGGTATTCCAACACAAATGTGTCTTCACCCTGTTTTATGCTGTTTCATTATGGTCACAGAGTTACTGTAATTAATGTCAGTGTTCTATGAAGTTCTGACAAATCCGCCATTTAGAGTAGTCTATGAGACCTTGATTTCTTCAAATAGTCAATGTGGAGATTTCAAAGACACAATCCTAAATTCTTTGATACTCATCTTCTCAAGCAGAACTTAATTCTCCACCCTTTTGGCTGTGGGCTATGCTTAGTGACTCATTTCTAATGAACAGAATATAATAGAAGTCATGGGACGTCATTTTTGAGATTGAGTTATGAAAAGACCTTAACTTTCATTATGGTCTCAGGCTCTCTCTATCTCTGCCCCTTTCCCTCTTTTTCTAATCATTTGCCCTGGAGGAGCCAGCTGCCATATTTTGAGAAGCCCTATGAAGATCTCCATGTGGTTAACAATAGAGGACTCCTGTGAAGTCAGCATGCCTACCAACAACCATGTGGGTGAACTCAGAAGATTAGCCTTCTGCCACAGTGGTGTTGCCAGATGAATACAGTCCCAGTGGACATCAAGATTAGAACCCGGTGAGATGCCCTGAGCCAGAATCACCCAGCGAAGCTGCTCCTGACTTCCTGACCCACTGAAACGATGTGATAATGTTTGCTGTATTAAGCCATTAAGTTTTAGGTACTTTGTTATACAACAATAGAAAATGAATAGTTAATGTTATAGAAAGTAAAAAGTTTAGACTAACTGGGACTAAAGAAAAATAATATAGCAATAGCTAACAGAGACGAAAGAAATGTAAAAAGCAAACACAAAATCAATTACAAAACATAATTTGTTGGCATAGATTAATTTTGAATATGCAGTGAAAAAGAGATGATATTAAGAACTATTTCTCAATTGTGATAATGTTTTTGTAGTTATATAGTAGAATGCACATATTTTTGGGAAATGCAAGCTGAAGTATTTAGGAATTAAGTGCCATCATGTCTCTGCAACTAGCTTTCAGATGGTTCTGCCATAAAAATTGTATACACATACACATAGAGTAAATATGGTAATATTTTTATAATTGCTTACGCTAAGTTATTGAGTAAATGGGAGTTCATTCTTTTACCCTTGAGAAATTCAAACATTTCTCTAGGCTTAAATTTTTTCATAACAAACAAGTGGAGGAAAATTACATAAAGGTGTCCTGAAAAAATTTAGACAAAACAAAAAAGAGTCTAAGAGCTTGTCAAATCCTTTCAACTAGGAATTCCTTTCCTTGAAATGCAACCTAAGAAAATAATGAGATGTGGGATAGGTTTGTGTATCAGAAAATTTCATTCAGTGCTGTTATCATTGCAAAACTTTGGAAACAATATAAATTCCCAAAGTAGAGAATGAGTAAAGAAATCATGATATAGACATGATGATATATTTCATTGTGATTAAAAATATTTTAAACATGTCTAATAACATTCACAGGGAATTGCTCAATGTTTAATGCTGAATGAAAAATGAAATAAATATGCAGGAAGATTTTTAAATTATACAATACTGTATAAATTATATATTCATGTTTAATTTTTATTTATTTCTGAAAGAAAATATACCACAAAAATGTTAACATCTATAGTTAATAGAATCACATTGGGTGTATATGGATCTTTGTGCTTCTCAACTTTCTTTCTAAAAGGAGTACAGACTACATTGATAATCAGAAAATATTGGTAATTAAACTAACCATTTTTAGATAATTATATGAAAATGTTCACATAACATGTGTTGTAAAGACTTTTATTCTTTATAATGAAAATGCTTTGAGGAAGACATGCTATAGAAACTAGGTATATTGTGAACCTCCAAAATATAAATCAACCTTTTTACTTTTTTCTTTCTTTTTTTTTTTTTGTATAGCATTTAGCATATCACAATTCAGTATTTACTGGCATTCGCCATTCAATCTCATTTTCAACGGAGTGACTTTCTTTTTTGTATTGCCATAATACAGCTAGATTTGCAGTTGGTACTTTCACCCTTGGTAACCGGCTTTAGCTCCTCCTTGCTTCATTCAGGAAGAACTTGTGCCTTTGCATGGTTCTCAGTCTAAGACATTGCAGCTAAAATCCCCTAAACACTTCATTCTATTGCTTGTCATATAACTTGGAGTTTTGAACATATTTTAGGCAAAAAGTTATGTTTCTTGTTCATTTCTTTTATGCCCTTGCTATGATGGATCAATCGTATTTAACATGAACTTTGAGTAACTTTTGTAAACCTGTTTACTGAATCTCTTATCGGTTCTCTGTTTTTAAACAAAATGCTATTCGATGATAGAAGCAGCCTAAGTTGTTAAATCGCCAAAAACACTGGTCGAGTTCAAGTACACCTTGCTTGATTACAGATGTTCAAGTCAGTCTCTTTTCCTCTAGGGCAAAATAAAAACAAAAAATGTTTTTATGAACTTTAAGTGAATTGCTACAAAAGTTAGATCCAGATGGACTGAATCAATTCCTACTTGTAAGTTCTCAGTTATTCAGAATATATTTGATGAAATCTATTTAATGTGTTGAAAATATATGTTGACACTTTAGCAGCAAAAGGTTGTTGACCTTTTTTTTCCCATCACTGTTATAGTATTTCTCAGTTTCCTGTGTATCCATTTCTGTGTCACATGTTGCAGGTAAAAAAATGACTAAGACATAGTTCTGGCCTTCAAGGAGTCACATACTAATGAGGAATATGGACATATAGACCTATATTGGTGGTTTCACAAGTACTGTGAAAAGAGATATATACACAAGGTATATGAAGAAAGAGAGGGGCAAATAAAATTGTAACCCAGGAGTTCACATATATTTTAGAACTATAAAGATAACCTTTTTTAGATTGTATTTTATGCTCATCTTCATTAACAACAGGGCCAGATTTATACATCTAGATACCATTATGCACTGAATTTCATTTTAACTATAATAACATTATTTTCAAAACCATCACTACATACAAACTAGGTTTAAAAATGTGGGAAGTGAAGTCTGCATTAGTAAAAGTTTGAAAAAGATTTAATTTTCATTAACATAATTACAATTGGACTCTTCTGCTTCTTGCTGCCTACTGTCTTTTTTATTTGTGGCAGATTTTGTATACACATTTTAAACCAAACAATTTTCTCTTTTTGGGGGCTTTTGGTTCTTTCATTACTTCAGTCTGCAGCTGGCACTTACTTAATCTTTTATTGGGAAATTGCAATGATTTTGGAAAATGGCACAGGCAATATTTCCACCAGACTGAGGCAACACATTATGTATTAACATTTCCCATGAAAAAGTAAATCATTTAGTTTTGAGAATTATATTGCATTTAAAACCCTAAAGACAATTTTGCATGTTATAAAATCTGAATTTCTAAATTATTCTGATTTAATAAAGATATTTATAGAATAACACTGAGTATGTCATATGTTGACATATGTTTGAAGCTGCTACTGAATTTTCCTAGTTTTGGAAGCACATGAGCCTCTACAGATAGAGATGATGATCAGCAATTGCCTGAAGACGGCAGTGATATTTTTAAAAGAAAGATCATTTTATTTGTTATTAAGTGACTAATCTAACCAACGTGGGATTGGCAGGTTTTACCACATTTTTGACACTTTTCTCTTTTTGGAAGTTAGATTTAGATGCTCTATTTGGTATTCCAAGCTTTTTCATTTTTATGATTTCACTATAGGGATGTAGTTCCTATACATTCCATGTGTCTTTCCCTTGTTATTTTATGTCTCCTTCTGTAGTGATCCAAACTCTAGCATCTCATGCTAATTAATGTAGTTTTATAACTTCAACTATAATGTCTTTATTCTATTTGGAGCATAATTGGCACTTCTGACCCACTACCCATGAGAACCTAGACTTCAACACAATAAAAAGGAAAATTTTCTTTAATTGTGACTTTATGTCAAAGAGAAAGATTTGATATATTTATTGCAACTTTAAATAATTAAGTTTATGAAATTACTAGGCACATAATGGTTACTAAGAAATATGAGTCTCTTCCATCCTTAATTACAAAAGAAATACGAGTCAGTGGCCTTCAAAGTGGAGTATGAATGCCTTTACGGGAAGTGAAAAGAGTTACCACTGGGTTAGAAAAAAAATCACAATTTCACATGCTATTTTTATTATTATATTAAATTGTCTATTTTACATGTCACATTACAATTATATAGATAGTTACAGATTTATAATAATTTAATTTTCTGTATTGGCACATGCTCAAAAAGTTTGCAATTCATTGGATTAAATGAGGTTGCTCAAATTTCAGTCATCACATAGTATTTTGGAAATTCTGCTGTACTTAACTATTGCCAAAGATAATTTTAATGTACCACTAAAAAGAACACAGTAAAAGGTTTGGAAATCCAGAAAGTGAAAGCCCATACTATACAGAAGATATACAGGTATGTGATTGATAGATTAGATAAACAAATGATAGATTTATAGATAATAGGCGGATGGAGAGACAGATAGATAACAGACAGACAGACAGATAGACAGATGGAGCTAGATAACCATTATTCTCAGAAGACTTTAGGCTGAGCTTAACAAATGCTTGAAACATTTGTGGTAATCCTCAGTCCCACACCAGTAATTTGTATGTTCTATGTAACTGGATTACAATGCCCCACCTTACTTTTTTACTTTGTCCTAAAAAGTAATATAGCTGCAACAACATTATAGTATGCTAACAACGTTTGTGTAAAATATATTATGATAAATGTATAATTATTAAAAATACAATAAATAAACTGCAACAATACTACTTAAAATATCATCCTCTCATGTCAGTCCACATATCCCATTCCATTCTCTGGATAATTAGCACAAAATGCCCATTGGGTTTGATGATCAGAAAGGCAGGTGTGTACCATGAACATGAGACACCTCAGACAGAGCTTTCACCTAACTCTGTCATGTAGCAGCTCTAAGCCTGAGCAACTAACTCATATTCTCTGAACCTCAGATTTTTCTGCAGTGTGGACATGACAGTATCCTGAGGGAAAGTCGTGAGATTCTGACAGTATATTGGGGACCAACTCAGTGTTCAGTGCATGGTAAGCACTCAGTAGATTAGAGCTACTAGCTCTTGTAACTATTAGTGTCCTTGTGTTTGTAGTTCTATTGGGTCAGAGGAACTTTCCGTTAATACTGAGGCCATGAGTCCAGTCTTTGTAAGCCTTCATATGCTGTCCTATCTCTGTTCTGTGTTGAAAGCTCAAATTTATGACTGTGACAAACCAGGAAATTAATTTCAGATCCAATTTTGCAATCTCTAGCATTCCTTTCTTCAGGTATCTAAATGTTGATTTTCTACATCAATGTTCATACACCACATATGAGGAAATGATCTGGTATCTATCTCCAAAATTGCTGCTAGATCTCAGTGCTCACGGCTAATATTAAGAGTCCTCACAGACTCATTTATTCAAGTTTCTGAATTCCTTGAACTTCGTCTAAGGTGGATACACACATAAGCCTTTCTCATTCTTCTTTCAAAATGAAATTTCCTTTCAGCCTTCTTCTCTGCCCGAAGCAGGAAACAACTCTCCTGCTCCCCAGCAGCTCTCTGTATGTTTTCACAATATTACAAGACACCGCTCCTATTTGGAATCATTTTGGCTTATTATAAGGGCTCACACTGTACTTCATTAGCAGGGCTGCTGTGAAATTATGAAACATTTTGGTGAAAATTACAAGATATTTAGACTTGTTTCTTGCTGAAAATATGCAAAGCCCTTCGGGGAAAACACAGACAGATGGTGTTTGAGACATTTATTGTTTTCCTATGTATTTGTAAACAAATACTATAAATTAAGCATTTCAGAATGATCTTTAGAAAATCTAGTTGCAAATTAATATATAAATTGATATCAAATTAAAGAAATTGTGATACCCATTTCCATCTTTCCAGTGCGTTTTTTTTCCTGTCTGTACTCTGTTTTGAAAATGTCTCAGAACAGATCCAAAATTGATTGTTGAAAAGCTCCAGAAAAAGCAAAAGCAGCAGAATTTTTTTTCTCCAGGAATATTTTTTGTAACTCATGTAAGTACAATAATTAACCCTACCAAAATATTATGACTCTTTCTCATATAGAGCAATATTATTTCCATCTACCTAGAAAACCTTTGGTAGCACAAATTCAGTCATCTAGAAATGAAATGAATTATTCACTTCTTATAATTTAAGAGTCTAAAAAACATAATTTATATTATTTGTGGGTTACCTCTAGGGAAGAGCTGTGATGTTTGGAAGCTTACAGGTGCTACTCTGAAGACTTTATTGGAGCAAGTGGTAGCCCATGAATAACTGTGTGTAAAGGAAAGTGTCCTTAGTATCTAGCTGCTTTAGTGCTAAGGCAAAAAAATTATTTACTAGTTGTAGGAAGCAAAGTTCCAACCTTGTCCTCATGCAAATCAAGGAGATAGGTATTTTTGAAAGTATAAATCATCTGTATCCCTCCATTAATTAAATTTTTTTTCTTTTGCTTAATGTTCCTTCCCCTGGCTCCTATAATAATTTCACTTCAGTTTCCATCTTTCATTTTCTAATGTTGCCTAAAGAAAAGGAAAGTCCAAATAATGTATTTAATCACCAAAAAAAAAAATTTCTAAGAAGTATGTCATAGAAATAAAACACGTTTTAGAGCACACCTTTGTAGCTATGCTATCAATAAGCAATGCTATTTTTGTGTAAGACATTAACTGTATTCTAACATTCGGATTAATTTTCTCTGGTTGAAGATGTGCACAAACACAGAGAAAAATCTTCTATGTTGGTGAAAAAGGTTAACCCGGTGAATCGTATTGTTTTTTTGACTTTTACAAATAGGCATAGTCATTTCTCCCTATATTCTCATAAGAACTTGAGTGAAAAATCAGATTGCCTGTTCTTCTTTTTTCTCCCCTCTCCTTTGCTGCATTTCGTCTATTCTCTCATTGTTAAGGAGAGATTCATATATAGACACATTTTAGAAATTTCTGAGGATTTGTGAAGGGGTATGTTGAAAATGAAGATAATCTTGTCATAAACAATAGCTAGGCATCGGTGTCCCTCTTAAAATGATAGCACATGGAAGATGAGCTACCACAAGCCCAGCTCCACATTCTTCACAGACTGTCCATACAGAGAGTTTACTAAAAATCATTCATATCAGGTACACGGCATTCCAATGTGAAAAATAAAAAGTTATTTCTATTTGAACACGTCTCTACCTAGTGGGGAGGTAATGACCACATAGGTCTTTATTCATGTTTGTTTGTTTGCAGACAGAGTTTTGCTCTTGTTGCCCAGACTGGAGTGCAATGGCATGACCTCAGCTCACCACAACCTCCACCTCTGGGTTCAAGGGATTCTCCTGCCTCAGCCTCCTGGGTAGCTGGAATTACAGGCATGCACCAACACAACCAGCTAATTTTGTAGTTTTAGTAGAGATGTGGTGCCTTCATGTTTGTTAGGCTGATCTGGACCTCCCGACCTCAGGTGATCCGCCTGCCTCAGCCCCGCCAAAGTGCTGGGATTACAGGCATGAGCCACTGTGCCCAGCCTATTTATAGTTGTAATTACAAAAATAAAGTTAAATAAAATCAGTTCAAGAAGCATAATAATGGGGCTTCATCTAGGATGACCATAATACTTTCATTTGTTTGTTTGTATTATTTTTGAATTTGAGTGAATTAATTTATTCAAAAACATGGTTTGGATGAAAATTTCTTAACTTGCAGAAGAGCTCCTAACTGCCTTAATCCTTAGCCCACATTTTTCCATTTTGTTCATAAGTAACCAATACAATGTTTTTTTTTAAACATCCTCCACAAATCATGACACACCATGCCACCGGATAAAGGAAGATGAATAATCTTCCTCTAGGTCCAGAAGATCTAGACTATATCGCTTTCCTCTGTTCTTTACAAAGAACATAAAAGCACTTGGAGATATCATCATAGTCATCATCCTTCTTTGCCTCTCACATGCAGAAAAGAATTATAAGCAGATTAAACATCTTTTGTAGAAAACAGTTCCTCTATTACTTGTCTCCCTTTTTGCTCCTTTCCCTGAATCAAACACAGCTGTTTAAAGTTCAACCCTGTTAAGTAGAATGACAAAAGGGATTGGATTTCCAGACAGGATCCAAAACGGGCTAAAAATTAAAACTTGGTATCTTCAGAGGATAGATTTGTTAAGAATGTCTAGAAGTGATGTGTGATATGATTACCTATAATACCTGCAAACCAAAAAGTGGCATCTATGCATTTAGTGGATGTGTCTCTGAAAACATGGCATCCTAATCTTGTGCACTTAATGGAATATGTCAGCTCAGATTGTGAGATTTAGAAGCTTAGAAGCACCTAGATACTTTAAGTTGGTGAATTTGTCACCTGACAATGAAAATTCTACATCTAAAAATGAAATTACAACCATGAGGTGAAAGACCTCTGGAAGGAAAACTGAAAACTCTGATGAAAGAAACTGAAGAGAACACAAATGAATGGAACCATATCCCATATGCTTGGAGAGGAAGAATTAATGTTGTTAAAATGGCCATACTGCCCAAACAATAAACAGATTCAATGTGATCCTTAACAAAACACCAATGACATTCTCACAGAAATAGAAAAAGTAATCCTAAGATTTATATAGAACCAAAAAAAGATTCTAAAGAGCCAAAGCAATACTGAGCAAAAAGAACAAAACTAGAGACATCATACTACCTGACTTCAAAATATATTACAAGAATATAGTAACCAAAACAGCATAGCATTGGTATAAAAGCAGATATATAGATTAATGAAACACAACAGAGAACCCAGAAATAAACTAACATATTTATAGAACAAATGATTTTTGAAAAAGGCACAAAGAACCTATATTAGGGAAAGGATAGTCTCTTCAACAAATGATGCTGGGAAAATCAAATATTCACATGCAGAAGAGTGAAATTAAACCCCTATCTCTCACCATAATACAAAAATACTCAAGATGAATTAAAGACTTAAATGTAAGAATCAAAACTAGAAAACTACTAGAAGTAAATGTAGGAGAACACTTCAGGTCACCAGTTCAGGCAAAGATTTTATGGCTGGGACCTCAAAAGCATAGGTGTACAAAAACAAACAAAGGCAAATAGGAGTATATTAAACTAAAAAGCCCTGCACAGCAAAGGAAACAATCAACAAATAGATGAAGCGAAGTGTTAAATACAAGAAAATATATGGAAACTGTTTATCTAACTAGAGACTAATACCCAGAATATACAAAGAACTCAAACAACTCAACAACAACAAAATAGTAATCACATTAAAAAGTGGGCAAAGGACATGAATACATATTTCTCAAAAGACCATATACTAATGGCTAACAGATATATGAAAAGTGCTTAGCATCACTAATCAAGAAGAAATGCAGACTAAAACTACAATGATATATCATCTCAGTCCAGTTATAATGGCTATTATTAAATAGATTAAAAAATATCAGATGCTGGTGAGAATGTGAAGAAAAGGGAACTCTTAAATACTGTTAGTAGGAATGTAAATTAGTACAGCTATTATGAAAAACAGTATGGAGATTTCTCAAAAAAAAAACCACTAAAAATAGAACTACCATATGAGCCAGCATTCCCACTACTGAGTATTTAACCAAAGGAAAAGAAATCAGTATTTGAAAAGGGTACCTGCACTTGCATGTTTATTGCAGCACTGTTCACCAAGAAACTCTACGGGATCAACCTAAGTGTCTATCAATGGATGAATGAATAATTTTTAAATGTGGTATATTTCCACAATGGAATAGCGTTTGATCACAAAATTAAATGATATCATGTAATTTGCAACAAGGATGGAACCAGAGGTCATTATGCTAAGTCAAATAAGTCAGGTACAGAAAGACAAATATTGCATGTTCTCAATCATATGTGGGAGCTAAAAAACTTAACCTTATGTAAGTAGAAGTTAGAATGATAAATATCCAAGTCTGGGAAGGATGTATATCAGGGCAAGGAAAAGAGGAGAGGCTGGGTACACATATATAGCTAGATACAGGAATAAGATATAATGTTAATAGCAGAGAAAGGTAACTATTGTTAACAAGAATGTATTGTGTATTTCAAGATAGCTAAAAGAAAGAACTGGAAATATCCCCAACACATAGAAATGATAACGTTTGAGGTGATGAATACCCCAAATACACTGACTTACATTACACATTCTATGCGTGTATCAAAATATCACAGGTACCCCATAAATATGTACAAATATTATGTGTCAACTAAAAAAATAAAATTTTACTGTAACAAATATATTTGTGAATAAATAATTGCTGAAGAAGAATAATACTTCCAGCTTCAAAGAATTGAGCTGAACTAATCTTTACTGAAAAGGAACTGAGGAACCGTGGCAGGAGACAGTGCTTCCTATTGTATGAAATGACTGATGGTGGACTCGATCAACAAGGGGTACATACGATCACATCCAGGCAACTCGATATCTTCAGGAGATCCAAATTTAGCCCTCAGATTCGAGGATTTTACTGAAATAGAATACAACTTCTCATTCCGAAAATATAATGAACAAGTGTGGGTGGGGGAAGAGGGGGTGGAGAATTTTAGAACCATGAATATAGGAAAGAAAGAGCTTAAAAATAATCTTGAATATTTTCCTTATCTTATAGATAGTGAAAAACAGACCTCAAATCAATAGGTGATGTGAGCTGGGCTACATCATTTGTCAGAGCTAATTAGAATCTAGTTCATTCATTTGAGGTTTTAAAAAATGCATTTATGTATGTGCTTATTCCTTTTTTATGTATTTTTATGCTTCAACAACAAATGTGAACTCTGTGCATAGATTGCCTGGGTTTGAAACCCTGACTCTGGCATTAAACTGAGTGATTTTTATGGAATTTACTTAACCTTTATTTCCTCTCCTTCATCTGTAACACAGGCACAGTTACAATATCTACATTCCAGGGATGTTGTGTAGGTTAAATAAGTTAATACATGCAAAGAGTTTGGGACAATGCCTGGCATGTAAGATGTGCTCAATGTGTGTTAGCCATTGTTGTTAGCCCTTAATGTTATCTTTTGCATATTAAAAAATTTCAAATTAGCATCTCAAGCTTCCAATTCTCTTCCAAGATTTATCTTAAAATTTCTTCATTTATGTTGAGAAGGTCTTCCTAGTTCAAAACCCAGTACCTAAAATTACCATGTCCTAAATTTTAGAATAATGAATAATTTCATTATTCTCCACTATGTCAATCCCCTTTTGTGTTTGCTGTTCCATCACACCACTCCTTTGTGTAATACTATTCCCTAGGCGTAGAGAAGAAGTCTATGTCAGTACAAGCTGAAAAAAAAAAAAAAAAAAAAACAACTCTCCTAAATGGGACTCTGTTTTTCCAGGATTGTTTCCATTTCATTTTTAAGAAAGTTAAAAGCCTAAGACCTAAAAGTAATTATTAATATATTTTACATTTAAATAAATATTTTAAAACTCAATCTATAAGCAGGACATGACAGATAAACATTGAATATTAGGGCAAGTAAGGAAAAGCCAGACATTACTTCCATTTTGCTTTTTTGCCTTCTCCGTGGCTCTGTATTTCTGCTTTATTTCACTCAGTTATGGATGTTGTGGTAAACATCTTTGTTTCTGTAAATAAGTGCTCGTAAATCTATATATGCATGTGTATACACCCATAAAAGGATGAATACTTTTATTTACCAAAAAATCTCCCCAAGAATTTTTAGCACTAGTAATATTCTGAATGTAAAAATAAAATAGCATGCTTCCTAGGACAGGTGCTCTGAAGTTGCTGGGCACCCAACTGTCACCAGCCAATCTGCATGACTCGTGAGGGATTGCAGATATCCTGGAAACCGCTTCATCTAGGAGGCACATAGAGATTAGAGGAAGCAAAAAGAAGTGAGAAAAAAGACAGATTTTTTTTTTATGGTTGCACTATGAAATATGAAATCCTATAATACCTTCGATGAACTCAATGTTATGTCCTGCAAAATACCTGGGCTGACCACTTTAAGAATACCTATAACAATATTAGCATGCTTTAGGGTCTACATGGAATTTCTGATTTCTTTAAAAGAAATCCTATGAAAAAAAGCTGAATTATATGTATCATACACATAGAGAATGTATAAGAAGGCAACCCTTTAAAGATATCTTATTGTCTACTCTTATGGGTTGAGATGAAACCATCCCAACTGATAACCCTGACTTGTGCATAAATAATGTTTACAAAAATCCATAGTCTAGAAATAAGTATCCAAGCCCGTATATGAAAATATAAACTATATGACATATATGTCTCATAGTTCTGAATCTAATACACTCTGACCAGACCTAACCTTCAAAATCAGTGCCAGTGACTATAAGGAGAGATATATTTACCTGATGCTACAGGTAAGTTTCAAAATTGTACTGATATTGAATGTCAAGTGGATGAAGCAAGGTCAGCAAAATGACTAACATTAACCTGATTCCCATTTCCTTTTTCTTTCCAACTTTTGCATCTCAGAGAACCTGCTAATAGATCGGTTTCCTATTCTGCTGAGACTGTCTGTTATAAATAATATTTCTACACTTATTATCAATAATGCCACTGCCACAAAGCAAATTCAGGCCAGTTACAATGCATGGTACAAAGCTATCTAAAATATAAGTGTGGGCGTTTCAGCTTGGGTCTTATCTCATTTGAAATTGAAATATGTTTGCAATGCCTGAATGTGGGAAGATTAATTATCACCTCTGTTTCAAAATAAGCAGCAGTAGAAATCCATCACATGGAAATGTGGAAGTGACATTGTCGACAGCTAACAAGAGAGGTTTTCAGCTGGAAAAGGGTGCAAACAGAAACAAATACATTCATATTTCTAATCTGCAGCCAAGCAAAATTGAATTTGATACTGGCTAAATTTGCCTCTGAAAATCAAAGCCCCCATTTTGACTAGGATGCTAAATGCAGTCAGATGAACCACAGAATTCTGCCTTCCAGTGACATTAACACTTTCATGTTTCCAAGGTCAGGCTGGCTCTGGCTTTTTAAATTCTCAGTAAGAAAGAAAAGCATAAACAGTCCCACCATTGACTAGCAATGTGGCCTTAGGCAAAGAAATTAATCTCTCTAAACTTCAGTTTCCCCATCTACAAAACAGACAAAAAAGTACATGCTTAACTCATGGAGTGGATGCAAGTCTGTTACGTATTAGTGTAAACAACATAGTATCTGGCATGCAGTAAGAGCTATTGGTTAGCTATTGCTGTTGCAAATCCATGCCATTTCTGTTGTAAAACCACTAAAGCAAAAACTCTTCCTTCCTGTCTGAATGCAGCTCTATCTCAAGTAGTGAGAATAATAGAAGGTTCAGTTTATCCCTCCTTCTTAAACTTCAGTGATTAAGAGAGATCATTTTGGTGCTTCATTCCTGAAAGATACTTCCCTTTTTTTATTGTTATTTTAAATGCCATGTCAGGACATCCATAGTTAACATCAGGTTTTTAAGAAAGGTCTCTTGGGTCATTTGAACACTGGCATCGTGCAGCCCAGGTCTCATTACATGTTCCTTTTGTTAATAGGAAGGTTTGTAGTCAGGAAGTCTGCTGACTATATTATACATTAATATAATGAGATGAAAATGATATAAATTCAAATAGTTTGGCTCCCTTCTCCATCTCTATTTCTCTCTCAATTTATGTTACACAATGACATAAAGTACCCCTTTGGAGGTGAGCCTGCCCCGTGGTTAATCATTCCAGTACATGCTAAAATACCCCACTCTATAATTTACCATGAAGAACAGCTAGGGGTTGTGTTGAAACTGTCATGACTCACAGGAATCTACTAATTTTGTCCTGTTCACCTTCATTTTATAACTTTGCAAGAGTTTCTGCCAACATTGGCGGAGGTGGCAAATGCGGAAAAAAAAAAGGAAGAAGCTCTTTGTGAAATGGCATCTCGAGACTATGCCATTGATAGCGTCTTTCTGATTCCCCAGGCAAGCTCTTTCTGAGCCACTCTAAGCCCTCCAGAGACAATTTCTTTTATGAAAGTCAAGCTTCCTTCTATCAGGCTCTCACATCTTCAGCAACGGTAATCATTCTTGAAGCTGGAAGTGTTGTCTGCTATCTTGATGTTGCTGGTACTGAAAGAGGCAAACAAAGTCAGCCTGATTGTTTTAGGTTTGGATTAGTCTGGAGTGCATAGAGAAACATTTTAAAAGGCTTATTTTGACTATCAAAGTGAGTCGATATGACAGCAGTCGTCAGGGGAAAAATGCGCACCATGCAAACACACAAACATCCCACAGCAACCGGCGGCAGCTATTTTGCAGTAGCATGTTCGAGGGAAAATGGCTTGCTTGAACATCAGTGGAAAAGAGGGAGGCACTCCAAGTTACTCCGGAAAAGGTACAACCACAAAGTGGCATCCAGGATGGCATGGAGGCCAAAGGAGTTTGGAAGTAAACTTTTATAGCACATAATCTTGTAGCATTGTGTCATGGTTTGATACACATATGTTTCTGCGTAATATGTAACAATTTATTAATCAGACACAGATTAGCAGATTCTAGTTCATTATATCCAAACATAGTGATAATTAACAGAAAGGAAAGTGATTTGAGTTAGGAAATTGGGATAAAGAGAAACAATTAACATGCAACAAAATAAAAACTGAAGCAAAATAAACTAGTTATTGCTGAAAGCAGTTTTAGAATTCAGCTCAACAACCTAAAAGTCTGAATTTATGAATGGAAAGCTACCTGGACCATTCTGATTATATCGTGAGGTGCCTTTTTAGCTTTGTTGTTCAAGTGAGAAAACTCATTCATATGGCAGGGAACTGTATGACTCTTCACAAAAAATATATGAAAGTAAAGGCAAATTTTTGCTCTAACTTCCTAATCTAGTTTATATTTAATCAGTTTGAATTGGCATGTGATTGCTGGTTCCAAGAGAAATTCAATCTTCCAGCATTTATACCAGTTAAATATTAATGTCTACCTCACGGTCTTTTGCAGTTTACAATTACCAGCTCTATTTCTAGCAAAATATTACTACTCACTTTGACATAAACAAGCATTATTTGGAAAAAAGCATCCTCAACATGTTTCCCAAAAGTAGACACATATTACTGCGTGATGTGTGTTCTACATTTATAGACACAAACATAAAGCAGAACATAAAATTTGGTAATTTGTCAGAAAAATAAGACTGTTGGAAAACAAAGTTGCACAGAATATTCTTTCATATTATCTGGAAAGAATACATAAAATCATATTTTAAATACTTCTCAAAGCAAATATTCAGCATACTTTATTCAACATAATTATATCCTTCAAATTTTTTTACCTCCTAGTAGCTAGATTTCTATACTAAGCAATAAACAAATTCAATTTTTATTATACATGTAAATAGTTAAAAGGAAACATACAAGTAACAAAGAAGAGTGTAAAGTAAGCATTCATCTAGTTTGAGGGATAGACATATGATATGTAAGACATATTTTTGGAAGCTCCTGTCAAGGATATACTTCTCATTGCAAAGTCTGGGCCTCGCAGCCACCTCAGGGTAAGAGCTGGTCTGAGACCAGCTTCTGCCTGATCCTTTCCTCAGCACCAGGAAAACTAGTTCAGAACTGCCTTGAAGTTCTTGATCTAGTCTTTGAAACAAAAGGGAATTGATCCTGACATATTTTAGAATACCCAGATACATAAGACTCATAACGAGATTTAGACTCAACCACACAGAAAATTAATAAGGATATCCAGGACTTCAACTCAGATCCGGAACAAGTAAACTCAATAAATATTTATAGAGTTCTCCATTTTAAATACACAAAATATTGATCGGCCATTATTAATACCCATTTTTAGAATGAAGCAATATTTCTGTTCTCTCTCCCTCTTTTTCTTCCTTTCTTCCTCTCCTTCTCTCCTTTTTTTACTTTTCAACATCCTAGTTCCTCACCTCTACTCAATACATTCCTCTGAACACCTGATTCCTTGTGATTCTCCCGTCCCAATGAAACCTCCAATCCATTAAAAAAAATAAATAAATAAAAAGAATACAGAAAGTTTAGATACCCCACTTAGGGTATGGGTGCCCTCTTAACTGAATGGAGACAGTAAAGAAATCAACTTTTACTTCTCGAAAAAAAAGGTGATATGTTCCAATGTGGTCCACAGGACAAAACAAATCCCCAAATTTCCAAGTATGGAGCCCACTGGGTACAAATAAGTGACAATTCTAATCTTTTGTCATTACAATTGTGTTAGTCTGTTCTCATACTGCTATAAAGAATAGTACCTAAGACTGGGTAATTACAAAGGAAAGAGTTTTAATTGACTCACAGTTCCACAAAGGATGACTAGAAGACCTCAGGAAATGTACAATCATGTCAAAGGCAAAGGGAAAAGTGGCACATTCTTCACAAAGCAGCCAGAGGAAGTGTGCAAGCAGGGGAAACGCCAGATGCTTATAAAACCATCAGATCTCAGGAGAACTCACTATCATGAGAACAGCATGAGAGAAACCTCCTCCATGATCCAATCACTTCCATCCCTCAATATTTGGGGATTACAGTTCACTCCCTCCATGCATGGGATTACCATTTCAGATGAGATGTGGGTGGGAACACAGAGGCAAACTGTATTACCATTGTATATAAAATGGCATCTTAAGGCAATCTTAAGGGTTGAGAAAAAAACTTCTTATTACATCTCTTCATCCTTCAGCTCCAGCTCTTCTGCTTTTTTTTTTTTTTTTTTTTTTTGAGACTGATTCTTTCTCTGTTGCCAGGAGCCAGGCTGGAGTGCAGTGGCATAACCTTGGCTCACTGCAACCTCTGCCTCCTGGGTTCAAGCAATTCTCCTGCCTCAGCCTTCCAAATAGCTGGGACTACAGGTGCACACCACCATGCCCAGCTAATTTTTGTATTTTTAGTAGAGATGGGGTTTCACCATGTTGGCCAGAATGGTCTTGATCTCTTGACCTCATGATCTGCCCATCTTGGCCTCCCAAAGTGCTGGGATTACAGGCTTGAGCCACCATGCCTGGCCTCTTCTGCTATTATAACTCCCAGAGATTTTGTGAAAATTAAATGGGCTGTATGTAAAAATGCCTACCAAAGATTTAAACACAGAGGCATTCAATAAATTTAATTTTCTTAATTTGCCTCTATGCAGAAAAGGAATAATAAAGTAGACCTGAGACTGCTATCCTTAAGTCTGTCTGCAAGCATGGTCCTTGCCTGGCATCTGGGTGCTTAGATTTCAAAAGTTTATACCATTCCCTAATTTATTAGATTGGCTCACTGTGACTAAATTGTGCGAATAATATGGTTTATGCTGTACATCTGCTCTCCATCTGTGAGTCTCAACTGTTTGTTACCAGTGTGTGTCTATAGAACAAGCCCCCAATAAAAATATCGGGTATTGAGTCTCTAATGAGCTTCCATGATAGACAATATTTTACATATGTTGTCACAGTTCAATGCTGGAGAAATAAACCATGTTCTGTGTGACTCCACAGGGAGAGAATTCGTAGAAGCTTGTACCTGGTTTCCTTCAGACTTTTCTTCATGTACCTTTTCCCTTTGCTAATTTTGCTTTCATTGTAATAAATCTTAACGAAGAGTAAAACTGTACATTGAGTTCTATGGATCCTAGTGAATTACCAAGGTATTGCTGGGAAAACCCCATCCTGGCCTCTATCTTTCCAGCTGCTTCACTCAAATTCAGCTCAATCTTCCAAAATCTGTTATATAGCAGCCTGTGCTTTATTTCTATAGATTCTAGACAGATCAGAACTTTACCCAAGTACTGTAAACCTGAATATATATACTCAAAGTAATTCTGGGTTTAGAATAGCAGTCTTTCTTTTTGTGATAATGTACTAGTGGGGCTAGTTACCTAGCTAAAGAAAATACAACTCTATATTATATACACAAAATTTTAAGCTACATCCTTACTTAGGTCAACACATTTGGTTATTTTTACATATACAGTTAGGCCCAAGGGTTTCTGTCATAAGCATAGTCACAACATTTTTAGTCAAGAAAAGTGTTAAGGAAGGAATAACTAAGATCCCTGCTGAAACCATGAAAAAACACAAAATAACAAACAAAAATCAATAAAAACCCAAAGAATGCCTGGCTTTGAGTAATTCTCTTTTATGTTGAAATCTCCAAGATAAATTAATTATAAAATCTACATCAAAGTAACTAGACATAGTAACTTCGTGAATGAGATTATAATTTTTGCTTTGGATCTTTTGTATCTATAGCTCATTATTTTCTCTCTACTGATAATATTAAATCCTTTATTCTCATTTTTTATTAGAAAAGTAAAATAAATCCCTCTATTGCTGAAGTAATTTCTTTTTGCATCAATCTGTCAGTAAAATCTTTTTAGTTTACCAGGTTTTGCCATGAAGAGATAATGCTCCTTCTTAGACAGTAGAAATGCAGGCATTTTCTCTTTCCAGAATGAACAGGTTTTACCAGCATAGGAAGTAAAAGGCTATGTCTCATAAATCGGAGTTAATATACTAATTTAAGTGGCTTCATGGAGTCTTGAGTCTTTTTAACTGCAAAGTTAAAAAGCTTCATTCACGTATACAACCTCTGTTTTTTCTGCCAAAAGTATAGCATAATCAGCACTTCCCATGGCTCTAAGAGTGCCCCCCCATCATCTCAAACTTCCAACATGTATTTGCTAAAGAATAAAACACAGGAAAACAGTCAAAACAGGCAGGAATGAGGCACCATACTGAAAATGAAAGAATTTAATATAATTTACCCTCTAACTGATGAAACCTAATGTTGTCACTTTACCCCCTCTCCTTGATTCATCTACTATGGGCAGACAGGCTTTTGCCGTTTTTGTAAGGAGACAGGAGGGTTTTCTGTCTCAAGAAACTGACTGGCTTGAGAAAAAAAAAAAAAAGACAAGACCCAGGCATTTGAGACTAGCCTAAAAAAAGAGCCATATTCCATATTTATGCCTTATTGATAAAACAGTGATGAAATTATGACTAAACAGCAAGACATCACCAGACATTTGAAAACTCCCAAGAAATGAAAGTTAGAGGCCATTCCCCACCTCCACAAAACAAACTCAGATAAAACAGAGACAAAAAAAAAAAACCCAAATATGTAGAAAGCCTTAATACATTCAAAAATAGAGAAAAAGAAACTTTCAGAGAACAAAAAATAGGTTTCAGATTTTTAAAATATAACAGGAACAAAGTATCATTTACAGTATGGTTGAAAAACTGAGTTGAAGAAATCTCACAAAATATGGAACAAAACTTCAGAGAGGAAAAATATGGAAAAAAATTAAAGGAACAAGCTAGGAAGTCAGAGACAAAGTGGCAAATATATCAAATGAACAAGTCTAGATATCCAGTGTACAACATGAGGACTATAAGAAGTAATTGCACTGTATGTGAGATTCATACTGAGTAGATTCTATCTGCTTTTTGCCACCAGACCAAAACAAATGGGCAACTATGCAAGATGACAGATACATTAATTTGCTTTACTATAGTAATCTTTCTATTAGGTATATGTATTCCATAACATCATGTTACATATCTTCAATGTGCACAGTATGATTTATTTTTTTTTAAATATAATGCAGAGAAAATGGGTAGGAGAAAAGTAATTGAGGAAATTAAATAAGATTTTCTTTCATAACTGAAAGTCATGCACCTCCAGATTTAAAAGACCTGTCAAATGCCAGAATGATGAATGGAGAAACACCCACAAGACATATAAATTTTCATCACAGCATGGATAAAGTAGAGATTCCAAAATATCTAGCTTGGGCCGGTTGAGGTGGCTCACACCTATAATCCTAGCACTTTGGAAGGCCAAATCAGGAGGGCTGCTCGAGCCCAGGAGTTGGAAATCAACGTGGGCAACATGGCAAAACCCCATCACCACACAAAATACAAAAATTAGTCAGACGGACTTGCTTGAGCCCAGGAGGTGGAGGTTGCAGTGAGCCGAGCTCACGCCACTGCACTTCAGCCTGTGTAACAGAACAAGACCTTGTCTCAAACACAAATAAAATAAATAATATAAATAACATAAAATAAATAAAATATCCAGCTTAGCAGAAATAACAGATGAAATACAAAGATAAGCTAAGTGCATCCTACTTCTCAAAGTCAGTACCAGATGCCAGAAAATACTGGTATGTAAAACTCCAATATCATTCCAGAAAATATTTTCAACATAGAATTCTGTATATAACCAGTGAACCAAAGTTTGAATAAATATATTGTAAGTAATGCAAGGGATTAAAATATTTATATTTGTTTATTCTACATCAACTACTGGAGAATGTGCTCAATAAAGTGAAAGAGTAAATCTCAAAAGAGAAGTAAAAAACAGGATCCACAAAAACAGGGAAATCAATAGGAAAAAGACAAAGACATACCTAAAATAACGACAAAGAGAAATCATATATAAATGCATAAGACCTACCAAACTACCAATCCAGTTGGAGCAGAAATATGGAACACTCTGGAAAGGATATCTTCTAGAAGAATATGAAACCGGTAGTTTACTGATGTGTTTGAACACAATGAGAAAGGTTTGATCTGTCAATGAGGAATATCTTATAACATATCCATAGAAAAACATGTCAAAAAATTAAGATCATTTTTAACATTTAGGAAAAAGAAGTTTTAGAAGAAAGAAATGTATTTATAATTTAGTATGTAGACTAGCTTTGAATTATATTTATATATGCATAATGATTGTAATAAATGTTGATTTAACCAAAATTTTAGATAACTATTTTGAGAGAATTGGAGGAAGGAATGTTTGTGTGCCTCTGTGTGTGTGTGTGTGTGTGTGTGTGTGTGTGTGTGTACTAGTAGAAAAAGAGAGGGTTGTGTCATCAGTGAATCAATCCTAATGTTTCATAGTAAGATTTCAATAAATTGTGTCACTATCTCTAAGACTGGAAAATCAAAATATAACAGTTTATATTACTTGGAATTGGTCAAGTAAATGCAAGAAATATCTAAATGTGATAAGATTTACATGGGTATCAGAGTGATGAAGGTAGGAAGGGATTAGAAAGAGAATAAGATTGTCATTATTCATAATATATATAAAGCACATATCTAGCACCAAGGATTATTATTCATAATTATACATATATTTGTAGCAACTGTGGCTACTACTACATATATTTCATATATTACTTTTTATGTAAATATATATTTGTTAAATATTTAATACATGTATATAAAACTATGTATACACACATATGTGTACATGTATACATGTGTGCATATGTAGATAACATGTATATATAAATATGTGTATACATTATACATAATTTTAAAATAAATTAGAAAAAGCAAAAAAAACTAAAATCATATGTGTTTAGTTTAATTTAGAAAATAGATCATGAGAAAAACCCCAAGAAAAATAGAATTTAATAAAAGATTGAAGTATATGTAAAATGGAAGAAAAGGAAATACTTTAGAAGAATTTTTAGAAAAAAATAAATTTTCAAAACCTCCAACTAAATTTTAGTGTAATTGCTAATAAATTTGAATGCCTGAAGCAATATGACATTCAAAAGGAATTTTAATTTTTTTCTCATGTCTCTTAAAGCAAATACAGGGTTCCAAATTCACAGTCTTTTGCCACCTTTATTAAAATCTCCTTCCTGCCATACATGTAGCCTCTGAAATACTAGATTACTTGATACAGATACTGCTCAGATCTATTACTTAGAATAATTTATTCTAAGGTCCTTGTCTTTGCTTGAGTATAACTGACATAAAGTGACTCAAAATTACTTAGAAGTAGAAAACTAGTAGATAATAGCTTTTTATACATGGTTTATCAAAATATTGAAATTTGAAAGAAGCCAGCTTTCTCACTTAAGTCACTATGCACAACAGTGAATTTGCAACAGACCACAACAGACAGCTCATTCCAAATCTCTGTCTCACCTGCCTGCCACAATTGTAGCAAATAAGACTGGTGATTATGATGAGGCAGAAATATGTAACTTGGAATTAAATGGAGAAGAAATAATTTGGATTAAATGATTATTATGAACACTGCAGATCCAGGATGAAAAGTCAAGAAGTCTGTGTTTTATGTCAACTAAGATTTTACTTTACTTCTAATTACCACTGTGAATTTGAAGCTGCATATTTCCCATTAATTGGTAGAGATAGAAGATAGAATAAGAAATGCATTTTGGTAGCCAGAGTTGAAGTCAGGATTAATCTGAATGACCTTATAAGTAAGTATCAGCATTGCACCATTATACAGACTCCACTGAGCCATTTTAAGTATCAGTGAATGGTACCCTCTGGACATACATATAACACTGTTTACAAATTCCCACATTTCTGTAGCAGAAGCTATGTTGGGATGTTCTTATGTTGCTATAAAGAAATACCCAACACTGGATAATTTATAATGAAAAGAGGTTTAACTGGCTCACGGTTCTGTTGGCTTTATAGGAAGCATGATGCTGACGTGTGTTTGGCTTCTGGGGAGGCCTTAGGAAGCTTACTATCATGGCAGAAGGGGAGGGAGAGCAGGCATGTCACATGGCCAGAGCAGGAACAGGGGTGTGGGTACAGTGCTAAACACTTTGAACAACCAGATCTCCTGACTCACTGTCGCAGAGACAGCACCGAGCCATGTGGGATCGCCTATGAACCAACTACCTCTGGCTAGGCCCAACTTCTAACACTGAGGATTACAATTCAACATGAGTATTTGGCAGGGACAAATGTCCAAACTATATCAGAGGTCTAGATTTCTTTCTTTCTTTAAAGAAGAAGGGGTTTTGTAAACCTGGAAAAACAAATTCCTATTAGTGGTAGTGTGTCCAAATGCACTGAAAAAGCTTGATTTCAAACACATTTTGATTTGGAGTTCCTAACTCCTGTTCCTGTGACATTACGGTGACCTCAGATTTTGGGAATTTCCTCTATGGGATTTATTGTTGTAGCTCCAGCCTGAGATATTTTATATGTTGGTCATTGTAAAATATTCAAATTTGGAGGAATATTTTTTTCTACAGTCTCAAGACTGTCTTATTTTTCTTCACTTAAAACTCTGTGAACAATGGTTTAATGACTACCTCTATGGCCCCTGTCCTCAACAGCTTTTGCAATTGACATCTTACCTCACAAATATTTAACATTTTCACATTCTTTAAACTTTTGTGTCATGTTGAAATAATAGCTCACACAAAACTTCTCCTATCACTGGCTAATGAATAGGTGACATGAATGAATCCTGTATGTAATGAAACAGGATGGAAAGGTAACTGTGTAAGCAAGAAAAACTTTATCACTCTAAAGACTCAGAATAACCCAAGAAAGATAAAATGATAAGTAAACCATTAATTGTGAAGTGAAGTGTAAAGTGATGCATGTTTCCCAGCATGTGTCATCTAACTGCTCACCCAGCATAGCTATCCTTTGTGAGAATGTCTTCACTGTATACTTGGACAATGGGTGTAATTACCTTGAAGGTGGGTTAGGAGAAGCAATGAATAGCACAGTGCTATATGTAATTTCCCTAAGTTGGTTCTCAGTCACTGAAGCCTCCAAAAGCTCTAAAACCAGACTCCATCCAATCTTCCAATTATATCATTCTTCAGTGTGTGACTAGGGAAATCTGGCTATAGTTGTTTTGAACTACACATTCATTCTTTCAGCAAATACGTACAAAGCATATTCTACATACCAATCACTGAACTATAAGCTTGAGAGTTATCTGTGGACAAAGAGAAATGTCTGCTAATGTGGAGCTTGCATTTAATGCAGTGGTTTTAGGGGTAAATGAGGTGTTGCCAAACAACAGGAAAAATAATATATATAATAGATAAGTAAATTACAGAACATATTAGAATTCAAAAATATAATGGAATAAATGGAGCCAGGCAAGGGTGACCAGGAGTGCTGGCGACTGTAGGTCCACTATAGGGTGATCAGGGTAAGTCTCATTAAGAAGGTTATTTTTGGCAAAGATGTGCAAGAAAAGGGAGTTTTCCAGGCAAACATTTGTAGGAGGAGCGTTTGAGGCAGAGGAAGCATCCAGTAAAAAAACAAAATGCTGTGGGAGCACTCCTAGCATGTTAAATAAGGAGGAAGAAAGACATTTTGCTTCAAGGGTCTTTTTAAGCTACAGTGCCCGCTCTTAAATTTCTTTTTCTGGTTTACCCTCAGGCTCCAGTGACTATGCTTTTGCCTTTGATCCTCTGGAAAAGTGGCCAGCATTTTAATGATAATCTGCATTTTCATTTATGTTAGCTTCTTTTGCTTTTGAACCTCTGAGGAAAGGTGGACATAAATACTTCCATGTCAAAGATAAAGAATCTGATATTCAGAAAGCTTAATCCTTTTAAAGAGCTCAATTCCAAAGTCAAACCCCAAATCTTTCACTCTGAGCCCAGGGGTATTTTAGTATCACAGACAACTCTTGTCCAGATTTTCTGTCACTAAAGAAAATCTAGTCAAGTCTCTACATTGGGAGGGTGAGAAAAAAAAAAAAAAACAGGCAATGATAGAAACCAAGGAAAGACAGGAGTCAGGTCAACACACACATACACAGACACGCACACACACTTGGAGTGAAAAGCAACACACACTGTGCCAGCATCCTGGCATGAAGAATACTTGCACTAGAAAATAATCTAACTGCAATTCTTTCACACACACACACATACTTATGAAACCCTCAAACACCCCTTCCACACTTCACTCTGCTCTCTGCCATTGGAGTGGGAAACAGAAGTAATCTAGCCCAATGTACAATATATAAATGTATAGCACCATGTTGGCTGAAAGTCCCCATGCGTTCTGTAGCATGCACATTGTATACAACCAATTGAGTGTTTCATAAAGTTGCACATATGTGTAAAGGGGAGGGAAGTGGTTGGATTATTTTTTCTTTGTCCACACCAAGGGCAATCTTGTCCCCTCTCCTCCTGCCTTCCTTAACAATTCTCTTTCTGTGTCTTCAGGTCCTACTTTTAACTAGCTCTGGAATGTGACAGTATCAATTTTGATTCCCTATACCCTGATCATTTTCAGTGTCCCTTTTTTAAACCTGCCTTGAATTATTCTAATTTGAGTATGCCATCTGTTTCCTGCTGGAACCGTGACTGATACAAGTGCCATCTTCCGTTCTTCTAAGACCATAGAAATGATAAAATATGAAATGATAAATGTAAAATGAAATATGCTCATATTGATATTCATTTGGAAAGATAAGCACCTCTATGTCCCATACTAAAAGAGAGACACGAGGAGTAATCTATCCTGAAAAGCAGAACTATGGAATCTCAAGTTTGCAGTAGCGAGTTCTGCTTCTATAGAATAAGGAAGCTTAAAAAGTGCCTCATATGAGAGGGGTAAAGAGGACTGGACCTAGACTCACTATGTGAATTGTGTGGCTGAGACCTCCCTTCTCTATCTGCCAGAAAAGAAAGAAAGCTATCTTCTAAACCTTGCCCTGAATCATGGCTATTTGCAGCTGAGACCCAATGGAAGTATTGGACATATCCTGGCAAATAAAGATTTGAGGCAAGCTACTGATTATCAGTGACTTCAGCGTTCTAAGTTACTACCTCCTAAAGATCTCTGAGTTACCAGTGTTTGAACTGGATCTGGATAGGGGCCCCTAGGAAGACAGGTGGAAGCATTTACGAAACTGTTAGCTATTGTAGTCTCTGAGCAAAGAGAGGGGAACAAGAAGAAGAGGAAAGAAAAGGAGGAGATTTCCTTTTCTGGTGAGCAACTGAAAACATATGAGGAAAGCTAATGTAAGTGAGCAGGTAGAGAGAATCAGAGTATGAGTTCTCTCGAGAAAACAATGAAAATAGAATAATCAAAAATGGATTTTTAAATGATATCTATTAACCAGTGTTATATTAAAAGTATGATAATCATGTAGAACAAATGCATAGGTTCAAAAGTAGACCAATTAAAGTTACAGAATAAAATTTTTTTAAAAATCGGGGAAAAAGTTATTGAGGAAATGTTAGCTAAGAATGTTCTTGGATTGAAGAGAGACATACATATATCCTCATATTAAAAGGGTACACCAAGTCCTGAGCAGGATAAATAGAAGTCCATATCTATTCACACTTTTTAAAAAAAACCCTCAATGATGAAAAAAACTCAAAATTTTACCCAAGATAAGTGGAGGCCAACCCATAAAATATTAACAGAAGAATTTTTCATTATTAATAGCTAAAGAAGAGAATGGACTATGTAATATTTTTCTACATGTATCATCAATATCTTTATTATGTTTATTACTTGGACAGTTAGTGTTAATTTTCTACAAAGCACGGTTGAATAGAGTTTATGAATATTGTCTTTGAATTTAGACAATCCTGACTTCTAATACCAGTTCCACTTTACCGATGGTGAGATCATTATGAAGTGACATAATTCCTCTGAGACTTTGTTTCCTTAGAATTTAAGTGGAGGCACTAATAATTACTTTAGAAGACTGTTATAGATATTAAACTTAAGACAATCTCTGGTGTGTGGTAAACATTTACTTTCTGGTGGCCATTATTACCAATTGACTAGATTTTCATAATTTTTAATAAAACACATCCGAGAAGAATGAAACTGATTTGTATATAAATGCAGAATCATAAGGACGCCATAAAAGTGAGGCATTATAGGATGTCTAGGCATTTACCAGAACCATCACCTTAAAGCTGTTTTCATTCTATGTCTAGGCATTTACCAGAACCATCACCTTAAAGCTGTTTTCATTCTATAACTACATTTTCCTTCACTTGTTTCTCTTTTCATTTTAAGATCTCATCTTACTTAGGTTACTTTCTCCCCACCTGTGACTTTAACTGATGTTATTCAAATATGTTATCCTACTTGCACAAGTCTTCTAAACTCGAGGTCTGTATTCAACTCTGATTATTCAAAAACTGATTATTCTATATATCACCATGGGTATATAGAATTACCATGAATAATTCTAATTCAACATAACAAAAATTAAACTCGGTATCTCTCCTTCTCACTCTCCAAAACCAGCCCTTCTCACAGTTTCCTTTTTGAGCAAAATCCACCCAATTGCTCAAGAAACATTACCTTCTATTTTTTCCTCACTTCCTACAAAAATGTGTTTACCATCTCTCCCCTGGAACAATATTAAGAACACTTTACAAACGGGCTGACGGGCACCAATGCAGGATACAGATGTCAGCTGTAGTGCTAGGGTAGGATTGAGAATGTCCCTTACTAAAGAGTCTTTGATCCTGTACCCTTCAGCCAAAGGAAAAAAGAGAATGCTTTCAGGGAGTGGACTGTTTATAAGAGTGGGAAGCATGAGAAAATAACGATTTAGCAAAGAGTATGGAAAGATTTCAGTATTTTTACTATTAGTATGAGCCTACTGATATATGACAGTATCATCGTCTTTGTATAATACAGTTGCTGTTTTTCTGTTTCTTATCATCGTTTGACTGTGCAATTGCAATAGTCTCCTAACTGTAATCCAGAGATCCAATTCCTTTTCTTGTAAGTCTCCTCTAGTGATAATTCAAATCCTGCCAGTTAGTGTTTTCACTTGCTACACTTTGATAATACCACCATAAGTAAGGCATTATAAAAATAGTTAATACTTGCTTTATCTGGATTTGTTTCCCCTTTAACAGTTTCTTGTCTTTTTTTTTTTTTTTCTGTATTCAATAGTCTAAGCCTTTATTAAAAGTTTTCTGCAACTTTTTTTTTTTTTTTTTTGAGACGGAGTTTCGCTGTTGCTACCCAGATCATGCAATGGCACGATCTCGGCTCACCACAACCTCCGCCTCCTGGGTTCAAGCAATTCACCTGCCTCAGCCTCCCGAGTTGCTAGGATTACAGGCACACGCCACCATGCCCAGCTAATTTTTGTATTTTTAGTAGAGATGAGGTTTCACCTTGTTGACCAGGATGGTCTTGATCTCTTGACCTCGTAATCCACGCGCCTCGGCCTCCCAAAGTGCTGGGATTACAGGCCTGAGCCACCGCGCCCGGCCGACAACTTTTAAAAGATAAATTACAATTTTCTATTCTTTCTTTTTTGTGATGTACTTTTGCTGGGTGGGTACTGGGAAACAGCATTAAAAGCAACACTGCAAGCAGCAAAATCCCTGAGCCAGCTGCACAACAAGAAGAAAACACCTATAAAAACACATTTTTCTTTAGCCTGAAGATTTGGGGAAGAAAGTATTACTTATCTTCTACTATAAATAATGGATTTGTGCAACCTCACATATGAGACTAGATCTTAATTGATGACTGCACAGAAAGTAGTAAAAACTCAATATTTAAGATAATCCCATTCTGTCATTTTAGTTTATAGCATTGCAGATTTTTACATGACAATGGGCCATATTTAGAGTTTTCCACCACTTCTAGGAGGATTTGAAGATGTTTTTGGCTCAAGCATAAATTCAACTTGTATATTACTGAATCAAATAGTAAAACCAAATAAATGATCTGTACTACCTAAATGATGGAGATTATTATATATTTTCAATGTGCACCTAGCTTCTATCATACATTGATATCAACTGTCTACTAATTTATGCAGTTTAATACTCATTTGAAAGTGAAAATGATCCTTTTACATAATATATGGTGGTCAGCTGATGGTGGGGGTGAAGAACAAATGATTTTTTGCAAAACTTCTTAGCATTCTTTTTTCCATTCCAGGTCTTTATACAACCATTATATACCTTTCTTTAAAAAACTATTTTTGGCCGGGCGCTGTGGCTCACGCCTGTAATCCCAGCACTTTGGGAGGCCGAGGCAGGTGGATCATGAGGTCGAGAGATCGAGACCAACCTGGTCAACATGGTGAAACCCCGTCTCTACTAAAAATACAAAAAATTAGCTGGGCATGGTGGCGTGTGCGTGTAATCCCAGCTACTCAGGAGGCTGAGGCAGGAGAATTGCCTGAACCCAGGAGGCGGAGGTTGCAGTGAGCCAAGATCGCGCCATTGCACTCCAGCCTGGGTAACAAGAGCAAAACTCCGTCTCAAAAAAATATATATATATAAGCAAAAAAACCTATTTTTACTAATAATCCATTTATTGCTAAAGTATAAGCAGCCGATGTCCCTGTGAATGACAATGTAAAACACTATAATAAATTGCATGATTTTGTTAGAGCTTTGCACGTGTTCAATGTCTTAGATCTTACTTTTTTTTTTTTTTTTTGAGATGGAGTTTTTCGCTCTTGTAACCCAGGCTGGAGTGCAATGGTGTGATCTTGGCTCACCACAACCTCCACCTCCTGGGTTCAAGCAATTCTCCTGCCTCAGCCTCCCGAGTAGCTGGGACTACAGGCGTGCACCACCATGCCCAGCTAATTTATGTATTTCTTAGTACAGACGGGGTTTCACCATGTTGACCAGGGTGGTCTCGATTTCTTGACCTTGTTATCCACCCACCTCAGCCTCCCAAAGTGCTGGGATTATAGGCGTGAAGATGTTACTTTTTTAAGTAAAGCATCCATTTTAATTAAACTATTAATATTTGCAATTTCCAAAGAGCCATGTAATGATTTCTGTTTAGAATTTATTTGTAAATAATACCATTTTTTAAAATGTTGTTTAATTGACAATAATTGTACATATTTATGGAGTTCATAGTGATGTTACGATACACATAATGTATAGTGTACAGATCAGAGTAACTGGCATAACCATCATCTCAATTATTTATTATTTATTTGTGTTGGGAACATTTGATATCCTCCTAGCTACTTGAAGCTATATAATACTAATGTTTTATACCTAAATATTTTTTATAATTCTGAATGTACTTTTAGAAACAATGCAATAGGACATTAAAAATCATAATCATCCAAGAATCTACCTAACATGTATAGCTGATAGAAACCTAAAGATGCATTTTAATTCTGTTTCTTGAATTTTTAGGTTAAGCAAGAAAACTATTTTTACAAGAAATGTTACTTCATCATCTGTTGTAGTTGTGTCAGTGTTAAGTACTGTAACCATTTCAATTGTATTCAGAATATATTAAATCTTATTTATAAAATAGAATAGCATGTATATATGGCAATGCATAGTAATATTTCTTAAAGTCACCATAGTAAGTATGTAATAATATTTTTATACTAATAACTAAGCCTATTTAATGTGTATTTTCAAAACAGGAAGCACTATTTCACTCAAAGAATGAACTTCTAATACATAAATTTAAGGGACTAGTTGAAAGCCACTGAAAAATACTAAGCCTCTCATATGACTATGTTGTGATTTAGGTATAGACTGTTTTGAAATAAAATAAGACAAACATTAACCAAAGTGAAATATTTTCCCTTAATTTTAAAATTATATATGACAAATGCACCCTTATACAAGATTTTCTGAGAAAGTAAGTTTTAACATTCCTATTAGAATTGTATTCAATGGGAGTGACAATTATTTCCTGTCTTATTCACCTCTGTGTCACTAGCACCAAGTAAACAATCAATAAATATTTGTTGTGTGGCACAAAATAGGTATTCAATAAATACTTATTTAAGAAATAATATTCAGTAGAAACATGAATTTTAAAAATACGGAATGCTGATCTAACATAAGGCTTCATTTTAAAAACATTTATGAGGCCAGGTGTAGTGGTTTTCACCTGTAACCCCAGAACTTTGGTGGACATTGCAGTATGCTGAGATCACACCACTGCATTTCAGCCTGAGCAAAAGAGACCTGTCTCAAAAAAAAAAAAAAAGAAAAAGAAACCCCAAAAAACCAAAAATGTATGAGACACAAGTGGTGCTATTTGTACATGAAGAAAGAATGACGTGAACACACTAGGAGCATAAACATGTCATTCACAAAAGAATATAAACAACTAATAAATCCTAACAAAATATTTACTCTTGCAAGCAGAAAAAGAAATATTAGTAAAAGCAATACGAATACCTTATTTCTTCCTTATAAAGTTGGGATAGCTAGAAGAATGACAATGACTAGTTTGGATATGAGCAAGAAAAGTAAAATCAGTGCCAATTCTAAATAAATACTGATTGAATGAATCCTCTTTGAACATTTAAATAAATACCAGAAATAAAAAAATTGTGCACAGCAATCCCAGACTACAGTTATGGTCTCTAAACACCATTCACCATTAAAAGGAAGCTGGGTAACTGTTAGGGCAGAAGTGGCTGAAGTGAGGTACAAATGAGGCAAGAAATCCTGTCATATGAGAAAACAAGTAAGCTAGATTATTAAAAACTACTGTGTAATACCCAAAGGACATAAGAGCCAACTCAGAAATTCCCACTGATCAAAGTTGGGATAATTTTAGAATCAATAGAAAGAAAAATTACAACAGATTAAAGCACAATAAATATGTTTATAAATCTCTTTATCATCTTTTATCATTAAGATTCAGTATCTACTACCCCAAATTTGAAGCATATACTTCAAAATAATGACAAGAGAGTTTCAAAAATTTTAAGTCAGTTTTCCCTTAACATTGGAGGAATTTTTACAGAAATTACTACCTCTAATAAGAAAACAAAATGTTCTTTGAAACCAATGAGAATGAAGATACAAAGTACCAGAATCTCTGGGACACATTTAAAGCAGTGTCTAGAGGGAAATTCATAGCACTAAATGCCAACAAGAGAAAACAAGAAATATCTACAATTGACACCCTAGCATCACAATTAAAAGAACTACAGGAGCAAGGACAAACAAATTCAAAAGCTAGCAGAGGACAAGAAATAACTAAGATCAGAGCAGATCTGAAGGAGGTAGAGACATGAAAAACCCTTCAAAAAATTAAGGGATCTAGGAGCTGGTTTTTTGAAAAGATAAACAAAACAGATAGACCTCTAACCAGACTAATAAAGAGAGAATAAAATACCTAGGAATACAACAAACAAGGGATGCGAAGGACTTCTTCAAGGAGAACTACAAACCATGGCTCGAAGAAATTGGGGAGGACACAAATAAATGGGAAAAAAGGAATTCAGTGCTTGTGGTTAGGAAGAATCAATATCATGAAAATGGCCATACTGCCCAAGTAACTTATAGATTCAATGCTATCCCCGTCAAGCTACCATTGATTTCACAGAATTGGAAAAAAAAAACACCTTAAATTTCATATGGAACCAAAAAGAGACTGCATAGCCAAGACTATTCTAAGGAAAAAAAACAAAAACAAAAATAACAACAACAAAAAGCCAGAGGCATTACACTACCTGACTTCAAACTCAACTATAAGGCTACAGTAATCAAAACAGCAGGATACTGGTACCAAAACAGAGATCTAGACCAATGGAACAGAACAGAGGCCTCAGAAATAATGCCACACATCTACAACCAACTGATCTTTGACAAACCTGACAAAAACAAGCAATGGGGAAAGGATTCCCTATTTAATAAATGGTGCTGGGAAAATCAGCTAGCCATATGCAGAAAGGTGAAACTGGATCCCTTCCTTAAACCTTATACAAAAATTAACCCAAGATGGGTTAAAGATTTAAACGTAAGACCTGAAACCATAAAAACCCTAAAGAAAGCCTAGGTAATACCATTCAGGACATAGGTGTAGGCAAGAACTTCATGACTAAAACACCAAAAGCAATGGCAACAAAAGCCAAAATTGACAAATGGGATCTAACTAAACTAAAGAGCTTCTTCACAGCAAAAGAAACTATTATCAGAGTGAACAGGCAACCTACAGAATGGGAGAAAATTTTGGCCATCTACCCATCTTAAAAAGGGCTAATATCAAGAATCTACAAAGTACTTAAACAAATTTACAAGAAAAAAAACAACCCCATTAAAATGTGGGCAAAGGAGATGAACAGACACTTCTTAAAAAGAAGACATTTATGTAGCCAACAAACATATGAGAAAAGGCTCATCATCACTGGTCACTAGATAAATTCAAATTAAAAGCACAATGAGATATCATCTCACACCAGTTAGAATGGTGATCATTAAAAAGTCAGAAGACAACAGATGCTGGAGAGAATGTGGAGAAATAGGAACACTTTTATACAGTTGGTGGGAATGTAAGTTAGTTCAACCATTGTGGAAGACAGTGTGGTGATTCCTCAAGGATCTAAAAATAGAAATACCATTTGACCCAGCAATCTCATTACTGGGAATATACCCAAAGGATTATAAATTATTTTATAATAAAGAGAAATGCACATGTATGTTTTTGAGGCACTGATCACAATAGCAAAGACTTGGAACCAACCAAAATACCCATCAATGATAGACTGGATAAAGAAAATGTGGCACGTATACACTGTGGAATACTATGGAGCCATAAAAAAGGATGGGTTCATGTCCTTTGCAGGGACATGGATGAAGCTGGAAACCATCATTCTCAGGAAACTAACACAAAAACAGAAAAAAAAACACTGCATGTTCTCACACATAGGCAGGTGTTGAACCATGAGAACACATGGACACAGTGAGGGGATCATCACACACTGGGCCTGTCAGGGGGTCGGAGGTGAGGGGAGGGATAACATTAGGAGAAATATCTAATGTAGATGATGGGGCAATTGATGCAGAAAACCACCATGGTGTGTATAAGTGTGTAACAAAACTGCACGTTCTGTACATGTACCTTAAAGTATAATTTTAAAAATTGAAAACAAGCACCCTGGATCAATTTCCAATTTCTATTTCATGTGTTAAATTCAATTATAATTCATTTTTATTGAAAAGATTGTATCTCTTTTGATCCCAATTTTGTCTCTTTATCTCTTTTTTCCTTTTATATAAACCTATATAATTTGACTTTTTCCTTACCTATACTGCTTGAAATTATAATAACACTGTGGATTATTTTAAAAATTATATACTTTTTAAATGAGAGAAATGTAACCCTTTGAATTGCAAAATATAGCTGAAAATATGTCAATGGATTTTCTCAAAACTGAAAAATAGTTTTCTATTAATGCAAACTTTTTTGTTTGTTTGTTTGTTTGAGACAGAATTTCACTGTCAGCCAGGCTGGAGTGCAGTGGTGAAATTCTGTGTCACTGCAGCCGTACCTCCTGGGTTCAATCAACCCTCCTACCTTGCAGTTTTGAGTAGCTGGGGCCACAGGTACACATAACCATGACAGGCTAATTTTTTTATTAGTTTTTTTGTAGAGATTGGGTCTCCCTATGTTGCCCAGGCTGGTCGTGAATTGCTGGAATCAAGCAATTCTCCTGCCTGTACCTCTCAAAGTGCTGGGATTACAGGCTTAAACCACCATGTCAGGCCTATAAATTATTTTTTAATGTGCAGGTGATGATAGAACAGATATTAATTCCTTGATTGATGTACATCATTGATATTTACTTATAAGTAAAACAATGCTATTAGTAATACACCATTCTTTAGAAAACTAAATAGTAAAACGTTAATGACATTGTTATGTTGCTTCAGTTATATGATTAGGTCTAAATCAGCTTTCATTATATTTCACAAAAGATATACATTATCCTAATATTATATTATATATTTCATGTATGGTATATTTTCATGTAATATTTATGTTGCAGGAAAGATATGCATGATCTCTGGAACCTGGGAGACTGTAGTAACCCTCTATTTTCTGAAATATTATTAAATGATTCATTAATAACTCAAGATTTTCTGCCTACCAAACTCTTTTTTCCCTCATTTTATATTTCATTTTTAAAAATCTCACATTTCCAGGAAAATTACATGAAATTATATTTGCATATATTTTTATGATGAGAATGATTGACAATATTTTAAGGTTATATTCCAAAGAAAAATCTAATAATCTAAATAATTGTAATATTATATCAGCCACTATTTCAGATTAGAGATCAAATGTATAATCAATTTGCAAAGAAATAGAAAATAATAGTAAGTGAATGTATTTGTTCAGCTTTTAAATTTGAAATCAATTACCCACAGTATTTTATTACAAGTACATCAATAATATTTATGAATGTATACATTCATTAATTTAGTACTTAGTAGATGCTATGCATTCACATCTTCCAAATTATTTCTTTTGGTTACACTTTCTTTTTATAATAATTACTCCTTTATCATTTTATTCAAACTTAGGTCCTCATTAAAAATAAATTTTGAAACTCTTGTTTTTGCTATACTCTTGTTTTATTAGTAATAGATAAAAATCTTTCTATTTGCATGTTATAAACTCATATGCCACATTAGCCCTCAATGAATTATCACTGATTTAACAAAACACCCAGTACCTTCTACCTTGATTAAGACCAGCATCCATAGAAGTCTTGACAAATAATCCTCTCTTCTCAGTTCTCTTATATATCCTAATACCACATAAACTTCCCAAAAATGTTACAGAAAAATAAAGAGGACATAGCACTGTTTTAGAAAAACTGATACTCAATTGCTCAGGGCTTCCTCCAACATATGTTAAATTTGACAGAAAGTTATTTATATCAGTTAATGATTTAGCCAATCTTAGAATTCTACTGAAATTACATTAAAAAAATTGCTTCTACTGAGGCATAATTGACAAAAAATTTTCAATGTGTATAAAGTGATATTTTGATATATGTATACATTGTAAAATAATCGCCACAGTCAAGCTAATTAACAGTCAAGCTAATTAACATATCCATATACTTAAGATTTAACCTTAGCAAATTTCAAGTATACATTATTGTTAACTATAGTCACCATACCATACATATTAGGTCTCCATAACTTATTCATCTTATAACTGCAATTTTGTACTCTTAGGCCAACATCTTCCCCCATTTCCTCACCCCTCAATTCCCTGGTAACCACCCTTCTATTCACTCTTCTGTGTGTTCAACTTACTTAGATTCCACATGAGAGTGAAATCATGCAGCATTTGTTTTTCCGTGACTCACTTATTTTATTTAGCACAATGTCCTCCAGGTTTATCCGTGTCTCAAATATGACAAAACTTTCTTCTTTTTTTTATTGCACTTTAGGTTTCGAGGTACATGTGAAGAACATGCAAGATTGTTGCATAGGTACACACATGGCAGTGTGATTTGCTGCCTTCCTCTCCTTCACCTATATCTGGCATTTCTCCCCATGCTATCTCTCCCCAGCTACTCACCCCCCCATCTCTCCCCTATTTCCCCCTGACAGACCCCAGTGTGTGATGCTCCCCTCCCTGTGTCCATGTATTCTCATTGTTCAACACCCGCCTATGAGTGAGAACATGCGGTGTTTGATTTTCTGTTCTTGTGTCAGTTTGCTAAGAATGATGGTCTCCAGCTTCATCCACGTCCCTACAAAGGATAGCAGCTCATCGTTTTTGATGGCTGCATAATATTCCATGGTGTATATGTGCCACATTTTCCCTGTCTAGTCTATCATCGATGGGCATTTGGGTTGGTTCCAGGTCTTTGCTATTGTAAACTGTGCTGCAATGAATGTTCGTGTGCATGTGTCCTTATAGTAGAACAATTTATAATCCTTTGGATATATACCCAGTAATGGGATTGCTGGGTCAAATGGAATTTCTATTTCTAGGTCCTTGAGGAATCACCACACTGTCTTCCACAATGGTTGAACTAATTTACACTCCCACCAACAATGTAAAAGTGTTTCTATTTCTCCACATCCTCTCCAGCATCTGTCGTCTCCAGATTTTTTAATGATCGCCATTCTAACTGGTGTGAGATGGTATCTCAATGTAGTTTGGATTTGCATTTCTCTAATGACCAGTGATGATGAGCATTTTGTCATATGTTTGTTGGCCTCATGTATGTGTTCTTTTGTAAAATGTCTGTTCATATCCTTTGCCCACTTTTGAATGGGCTTGTTTTTTTTCTTGTAAATCTGTTTTAGTTCTTTGTAAAGTCTGGATATCAGCCCTTTGTCAGATGGGTAGACTGCAAAAATTTTTTCCCATTCTGTTGGTTGCCAATTCATTCTAATGATTGTTTCTTTTACCGTGCAGAAGCTGTGGAGTTTGATTAGGTCCCATTTGTCTATTTTGGCTTTTGTTGCCAATGTTTTTGGTGTTTTGATCATGAAGTCCTTGCCTATGCCTATGTCCTGAATGGTTTTGCCTAGATTTTCTTCTAGGGTTTTTATGGTGTTAGGTCTTATGTTTAAGCCTTTAATCCATCTGGAGTTAATTTTAGTGTAAGGTGTCAGAAAGGGGTCCAGTTTCTGCTTCCCACACATGGCTAGCCAGTTTTTCCAACACCATTTATTAAACAGGGAATCCTTTCCCCATTGATTGTGTATCTAGAAGACCCCATCGTCTCAGCCCAAAATCTGAAGCTGATAAGCAACTTCAGCAGTCTCAGGATACAAAATCAATGTGCAAAAATCACAAGCATTCCTATACACAAATAAATGACTTAAAGAGAGCCAAATCAAGAACAAACTGCCATTCGCAATTGCTACAAAGAGAATAAAATACCTAGGAATACAACTAACAAGGAACATAAAAGACCTCTTCAAGGAGAACTACAAACCACTGCTCAACGAGTTAAGAGAGGACACAAACAGATGGAGAAACATTCTATTTTCATGGTTAGGAAGAATCAATATTATGAAAATGCCCATAAAGTATTTACAGATTCAATGTTATCCCCATTAAGCTACCAATGACTGTCTTTACAGAACTGGAAAAAAACCACCTTAAACTTCATATGGAACTAAAAGAGAGCCCACAGAGCCAAGTCAATTCTAAGCAAAAAGAACAAAGTGGGAGGCATCACATTACCAGACTTCAAACTATACTAGAAGGCTACAGTAATCAAAACAGCATGGTACCAGTACCAAAACAGAGAGATAGACCAATGGAACAGAACAGAGGCTTCGGAGGCAACACAGCATATCTACAACCATCTGATCTTTGACAAACCTTTTTTTTAAAGGCTGAATGACAGGCTATTGCATGTGTGCATATGTGTATCACAGTTATTCTAAAGGATATGGGTAACTGAGAAATGGACATTCCATAGTGCTTTTCAAACTTGAGCAAGTATGAGAATCATCCGGAAATTTTATTCAAATACAGATTCCTGGGGCCAGCCTACAAAGATTCTGATTATGCCTGAGTTCACAGCCAGAGTGGGAATCTGTAATTTGTATTCCTAACAAGGTGCTGGGTGGTGCTGATGTTCATTTGGAGCAACTAGAAGTCAGCATTTTCAATTTAATTTGTCTTTGTCCTTAAATTAATTTGGCACTAATCTTTGCCTAATTTGTCTTTTCCCTTCCCACAACTCTCCATTACCTTAAATAGTACCTCCTTGACTTTAGGGTTTATTTTAAAATGTTCTGGGAGCTACTGTTCGTGTTATTCCTATACCCAAGGGATGACCTTAAATATTTCTGCTTAACATTTCAATACAAGAAACACTAACATTTAAATGATGTATGTCTTGGTTATAGCCCCTTACATTGTTGGAGTTATAAATGATTTTATTTCAGCACCACAAGAAAAACTTGCTGTTTTAGGTTTTAAAGTTTATGTGCCACAGTCCAACAGAAATTACTTTTTCTGATAATGACTTTGAACTTCAAAAGTGCTGTTCCTTTAATAAACTTTTTAGAATGAAATTATTTAATATTCATCTTCTAGTTATTAAGTTCTATGAGATCATGTTCCATAAATTTAACATTGTATAGTATTAAGGTTTGTTCCCAGTCTATCTGTAAATATCTTTTCCTTGTTTATTATAGTATTTTAGCACTTGGTAGCATATAATAATAGCAGACATCAACATTCTACAAATCATTTCGGATGAAAACATTTTTAATAATATAAAACCAGTGTTTCCTGAGCATCTGGTACCAGAATTTCTCTTAGAAAGCAAAAGGTGTTTTTCTGGAAACAATCTTGATAAGTCATTGGAACTAGAAAGTGATTCACTGATAGAGTTCGAGAAACAACAATAAAAGGCATTTTTTTTTTGTTTACTGTATACAAAGCACTGTTTTCAGTGCTTATTCATATTAACAAAGTTAATTATCATAACTACTTTATGTGGCATGAATTATTTACTCCTTCATTTTACAGATCATAAAACTGAAGTATAGGGAGGTTAAGTGACTGGAGCTATAAGTGGTAAAGCTGGGATTTTAACTAACTCCTCAGTCCAAACATTTATCAGGATACAATGCTCCTTTATCTGATCCAATAAGAACAATTCTGCAGGTGTTTGCTATTGGTGGTTGGTTGATTGGTTGATTGAAAAAAAAAAGAAAATGTGGGAGTGGGTGAAGTGACAAAAGAAAAAAAGGAACCAGAGAGATGCCAAAAAGCTGAAGGATGATGAGGTAAAGGTACTGTTTTTAGTGGCAGAATGGCTGTAAAAGAGTGTTTAATATGAAATAGATGCAGGATTTTCCTCACCCCCTTCACCAGACTCACAGCTGGGGGAACCCTTCTACTTGTTCTGCCCATGCTCAACCCCCTTGCAGGAAAGAGCACATGAGCAAGTGAGTGCAGAATCTAGCCAGAATCTCCAGGTGCCAACACAGGAGCAAGTTCTGTGCAGGGACATGGCCAGATTAGGTGTGTCACTTTGAGGGGAATATAGCAGCAACTAGGTAAAGGTGTCCATGACCCTGAAGTCTCAGAGGGAGTATCACAGTGCTCCTTTAGTTCCACCATCTGCAGATGGCAGTGTGTTAGCTCAGTTGGCCCCTTGCCTCATTGCATGGGGTAGCTGTCCTCCACTTGCAAGGGAAAAGGGCTTATGTGATGCCCTTTATGGGTACCACACTTGATGGGTCCCAAGCTCTTGTCCAGTGTCCAAGAAGAATGGAGTCACATAGATGGAGAAAGCAGAGAATTTTATTGAGTGATTAAAATGGCTCTCCATGGAGAGGGGAGCTGGAGAGGGGATAGGAAGGGCTGGTCATCTTCCCCAAAGTCAGGCTGTCTCCTCCTCTACTGAGTCTGGAGTCTTTATAGGCACAGGCTGGGAAGTGAGTGCTGATTGGTTTGTAAGTATACAAAAAAGTTTCAAGCAAAGATACCACTCAAAGGAGGGCACGACATTGTAGAAAAACAATTAGAAAAGGGTAGGTATATGTAAAATAAGTGAAGGGTGGGGATCAATCAGAGGAAAGCATATCTAACAGTAAGACAAGTTCTCAATCCAGTATGAGGATTTAACCTGTAGCTTGGCTTTCAGGCTTTAAACTCTCTTCTCCTTGGAAGTGGGGTTTCACTGGGTACCTGCCTCTATCTGCCTAAGCACTTGGCTGCCTCCTGTCATGATCAAAATGACACATTATTTTGCTGAGCAGTGTGTACGACTCCCCAAATCAGTAATCTGGTAAAAATCAGTGATAGGGCAGAGTTTCATGCCTGGGTTAATGTTGTGCAGAACAGAGATGTCATGGGGTGGGGCTATGGGAGCAGAAATAGAAGTGATCAGCAGATCAGAAGCCCAGGAAGTCTCAAGATATACCAGGTCAGGTTTTGGACTTCCAAGCTATAGTATAGTTATTCAAATAACGTTTTATAAATATTAAGAGGAAAGGAGTTCCCAGATAATATTTGTATTTCATTTTATGGTTATAAAATTAAGTTTTCTCTACTGTAAATCAAGGGGAAACTCTATTATATAATTTTAACAATAGAACATCATGCCCAGCTCAAGGAATGTCAAAGGTACTTATTTTAATTGTAATAAAGTATATGAATACTTTTATAGTTAAGGTGTAGAATGATAAACAAGAATATTTTAAAAAATCTTCCCTTATCTGTGGGCAATTAAGTTTTACTTGCATAGATCATTCCTCTTTTAGTTTACTTTCAATCTTCAGAATATTCTTGAATAATTGTAAAGACATATTTTCATGACATGGAACATAAACAAACCTTTTTTCTTTATACGTAAAGCCAAGATTTCCCTTTCTTTCTCACACATGTGGCACCACAACCCAAACCAGGACAAGCTGATTGAACAAGAGACATTCCCAGGCTGATGACCTGGTTTAATCTGCGCACTGGCTGTTATTGTGCATCTGAGGCCATCTGGGCTCCTGAGGGTTCCCAGGCAGAAATTTAGCAGGTGGGGCCTCCTGGTAGAGTCGGCCTGTGCACTAATAAGCTTGTCTCAGCTGGATGATACTCTTTGCATATCTTTGCATTTCCTTGTTCTTACAAGGAACTGCCTTCAGGAGAAAATTCACCCAGGTCACCAATTACTGTGCTCCCCAGTTGGTTTGTGAATGCTTCAGCAGACTTATTTGTTGCACACACAACTTTTTTGGTTACATTCCCTTAGTTCTCACAAATTAAAAAAATAGAGTAAAAAACTTAAATGACTCTTTGAAAGAGAATATTTTCAATCACCTATCAGTTTGTTCATTCAACAATCTAATAAACTTCTATTGAGGACTCATTGTGATCATAAGCTTATGCTAGGCATTTTAGGGTAAAAGATATAATAGCATATTAATTAAATATTTTCTATATGACAGCCAATGTCCTAAGTGCTTTAAACCCACCATCATGTTTAACTTTTATCACAACCATACGAGATAAATACATGTAGGTTGGGAAGTTGAGGCTCAGAGAAGTTTAGAATTTTGTTCAATTCTACAGTATCTAAGTTACAAAACTAAGTATCATCTCTGGTTCAGATGACTCCAAGGTTCATTTTTTAAAAATTTGTGCCAGTTATAAATGGTTCTGGCTCTCAAAAAGCTTATGGCTTAGTGATATATACAACTCAAAATAAGAAAAGTCAGTCTATAGTATGTGCTATAATAACGGCATGATCAAGGTCCGTGAACAAAACAGACAGAAATAATTCCATATTGTGTGCTTTTCACTGGGGATGCTAGAAATTGCTCCAGGTTTTTCAACCAAGATAAAATTGACATTCCAAGTAGAGTGAACACTAAACAAACAGACAAAAATCAGAAACAAGAAAGTGCAATGACAGATTTGGGCAGCCTCTAGAGATTGCTATTGGAAAAGCATAAAGGGTTGAGTATGACACTTGGAAGTAGGACTTAAGGTAAAATCAAGAAATGCCTTGACTTTCACAGTTATGATCAGAAACATTGATATGTGTGGTGGTTACCAGACATGAGCACTAAGGAAAACTCAACCTTTAATGCAGGTTCTCATCTCAGTGTACAAATGATCTATTAACAGAGACCACTCAGGTTCCAAGGGTTTCTTCTACCTTGTGTAATTTCTCTTCTCCAGTTAACATAGACTGGATTTCACTACATCACTTGGACAAGACCATATAATTCTAGGTCATGAGGTATAGCAAGCCATGACTGTACACTTGTATTCTCCTCAGGTTCAAAATTTATGTTACCTTAGTGGTGGTTGAGAGAATGTCCAATTTTCTTTAAGAAATATGTAGAAAAGCAACACTCCTAAAACAGAGTTCTTTCAGCATTCTTATTCTATTCTCTTATATTGTAGGATAAAGAGGGAAGGAAAAGAAGGATGATCAGATCAGTGAGCTCTCTGGTACATGTAATATTCATGTGACTGTGTGAGAGAGAAAGACAAAGAGGCAGAGAGTAAGTATAGGTGTGGTTTTCTTTCCATCCTGCATTTTGTAAGTATGCTAAGTATATCCATTAGAGAATAACTGGTATTTTACTCTTTTAGTGAAGCCTTTAAGTTAATCCTTATGTCCAAAGAAATAATTATATGATGAGAGAGGACATAACAAAAATTATAATTTTAAAACTAAACACATATTATATAGGTCTTGAAATAACTCATTACAGTTTTTGATTGTAATGAGTTTCTTCAGATACATTCTATGTTCCTGTTGTTTTGGAATGATATGACATGAATAGCACTTTATAATGTGCATTTATATTAGATTCTGTTTATAGAATCTTTTAATACTTTAAATATTTCCAAAGGAGTATGGGTAAGAAAACGGTTTTTACACTTGCTATCTCTTCATTTTGAAATTTTAAGATTTTCTCTTCCAAAATCAATGTCTTTGTGCCTTGTTGAATCTTACCACTTGGCACAGACTGAGTGATCTTTTCTCTTCAGGGACAGGAGCCAAAATAGGAGATGGGAAATTTGAGGTTTCCAGTGTTTTCCTGTGCAAAGCTCATAAAGAGTAGAAAAAACTGTATACTGCTACTGTCCTTAGCCCTTTCCTGAGGAGAGGCAGTTTCAAATGTAGCCATCTTGGAGATGGTAAGTTCTATTTTGTCCCAGGAAAGAGAAGTTAATCATAGTAATGTGATGTTTTCCTTTCTAAGCATTTGTGGATCATATACTGACAGGTGTTTTGCTGATTTTGCTATGACAGTAGCAACGTATTATCATCTAGACCCTGGTGCATAGATCATATCAGAAGCTTGGTTCCAATAGGATAAACACATCAGGATGGAGAGCTAAGTTGATGTCAGTTTCCTCATTTTGTTTTAACATCCTGCTTAAGTGTCTCTGAAGCTTCACAGGAGAGTTTGCTTCGATCAACAGTCCAAACCTTCAAGGGTATCTTGAAAGTGTTTGTGAGACAGCTGTTCGCTGAAATAACCTTAATTGCTGGTTCTAAGAATTATCACTACGTGCCTCATACATCTGTGGGGAGCCTCTAAAAAACTGCTGACACTGGTACCCAAGTTCATCTACCTTCAATCTACTAAGTACCTACCTCACTATTTTTAATGAGTGGTACCTCATTTTATTGTATGCACCTATGTACTCACATATAACTCATTCATGACAGTATTTTATTATTTTTAATTGTTATACAATGTTCCTAGTATAAAAGTAATGCATGCTCAATTATAGAAAATTTGATAATTCAAAACTATGAGAAGAAAAACATCCTCTCTGAAACCACCATTGAAATTTAAAAGTCTTTCTAGTAATCTGTAATATAAACAGGTTTTGGGTTATTATATTGTTAAATATAGTTATAATAAAAACTATCCAGAATAACATGTTCTGGTTTATTTTTAAGGAATCACATAATATATGCCCTTTAATAGCAAAGAAAACAATATCCTGGTGTAACACTGTTTTTCTGACTAACGTTCCCCTTATGCCATTAGCAGACTTATATAGTCGTGTTCAGTTCCCCAAGCATTACCACTACTCCCTGTAGTGGAAAAGGAAAAAAGCCAAGTTAAACAGTTGGACACTTGAAAAACTGTTGGTTTGAAACACATAAAAATCAACTTCTGAATTGCAGTTTCTTTATTATATGACAAAAGAACACACCGGCCTTTAACAAAAACCATATGAAGGAACTGGAAGATATGAAACTCGTATCATTTTAAGAAAATTTTCTAAACATAACAGCGAATGAAAAAGACAGTAACAGGAGGAAGGCAGAAATGTAATATTTTGATTTGCTACTTGGGCCAGACATTGTGGTAGGCACTTTCCAAATGTCACCTTATTTAATTTTCACAGCCATGCAATAACATGGAGCAATACATTGAAGCAGAGATATTAACTAATGTAATCATTTTCTTATAGTCAGTGATGACAGAAAGCTATCTAGTAGACTTTTGAGCAAATCAAATCAGAAAAAGGTTTTTGGAGAGATTTTGCACAGATCATCAACTGCCCAATGGGTTCTTCTTGCCCACTCACCAGAGAGAGCTGATTTATCAAGGCAGGGGATATATAATTGTTAAAAGAGTTTTACACACATAGAACCAGCTAAATAGGAGCCTGGAGTCAGCCTGCCCAAGAATTTGGAAGCTAGGATTTTTCAAAGAAAGTTTGGTAGAAGAGAGAAGGGATGGCTAGGCAAGGGGTGCTTGCTTCTGATTGGTAGGAAAGGGTAACAGGGTGTGTGGGAAATGGTCCTCTTGCAAGCTGAGACACTGCTGAATGGGGCTACAGGAGTGGTTGGTGGGTCCAAGTAGAGCTATTGGGCTTTTCATGTAAGAAGTAACGTTAGAAATAAAATCAGAAATCAGATTTCAAACATATTCTCACTGTCAATACATTGTTACAGAAGAAGTGCTTACAAATAGAATCTAGTATGATTTCTATTGTTCCATTATCTAAGATAACATATGGAAGCTCTGTTTTAAAGTGTTGATATTAAGGTATAATCTAAAACATTCCAAACATCACATCATGAAAACAGTTTTTATCCATTTTGTAAAAACATATAGTCTATACACAAAAAATTATAAAATATATCCATTTAAATTTCTTTGACATCAAGATTACTTTTAGGTATATATTTATTTAACATACATTAACAAATTGAAGATATATTTTTGTCATAAATGCATATTATATTTAACTTTTTAGCATTAAATACTATACTGATATAAAATAAAATGCTTGGCTTATAATCTTTTCTTACAGCCCCAACTAAAGCTTGAACTTAATAAGAAATTTCCATAACTGTTCATTAGATTTTATAGTATTATGGAAGAGTTTAGCAATTTAAAAAAAAACCACTCACACACACAAAACAAAAACAACCAAAACAGAGGGTGAGAAATGCTGGATTGGAGGCTCTCCAAGGCCTTCCTATTCTGAAATGCCATGATTTCAACTTCCTATTCTGAAATGTGCAGATTCTCAACTTTTCTACATCCATTAACTGAAGGCCTTCACAGAAAGAATTGAAAAAGGGAAGATATATAATAGCCTTGGTGGATCGATTGACTCATAAGTATAAATCAAAAGGAAATGGCTGAATTATTTTTAAGAAAATCTATGTACTCCAAACGGCAGGTGAACCTTCCTGAACAAAACATTATAATACAACAAAATGCCAAGTTCATTAGTTATACATAAATACTAGTTCTTAAGATGATTTTAACTATTAGAACTTTATACTTCCCAGAAATCAACATGTTCTGCCGATGTTGACTAGTTAACAAACTTAATGTGTTTCATATCTAGTAAACCTGAAATGGCATAAAATGACTGATGTATGAATTGAGTATGACCTCTCGCCTTCCTCTGGATTGAAATTACTGCCATATTTTTGAGAAATTAGTGAAGTGTGCTAGACAAGTAATTAGTGCACTTTGGTGTGAGAATTAGGAGAATTACTGAGAAATATATTAAAGGATTGAATTCTGCATCATCTCAAATTAGCTAATCTAATCTTTTGGCACAAAAGCAGCCTGCTTTGTACACATTTGGAAGGTTTTAAAAACAAATCAATATAGTTATACACTCAGGACCATGCTAAACAGAGCTGCTGATACGCATGCTGCTCCTCCACAGTGGGCCCATTGTGGAGAACTGCCACATTCAAAACAAATTCCAGCTGTTGGAGGAAACCACAAGAGGGGTGAGGACAGACACAGACACAGACACTCTCCTTCAGATAACTACCTTGATTAAGATTTTCTGAATTAAACGGAGTTTAATCAAGAACCCTGCGAAATTGTGAAAACGCATTTCTGTGCTTGCCCTCCTTTTCTACATATGGTGAGTTGTCAAACAAAATCAAAAAAGTCTTAATTACAAGGATGAGAGGCAAAGTCAAAAGGGAATGGATCTGTGCTTTGTGATGGAGATGGACCAGCACTAATCAGCAGCAAACTCAGCTCTCCTCTGCATGGAGAGTGGGACAATGCATCAAAACTGAACACACTATCAACATCCTTGACAATTCAAAGCACTGAATTAATAGCCATGACAATATATCTATGATAGTAGTTAATGTTGACTCTTCATATAATATAAAGATATATGTGAATTTTTAAGGCAACATTTGGACTGATATTAGAAAAAAGACCCATGCCACTTCAGCTGTTACTAAGAAAGTATGACCCAGTTTGAATCTAAACTAAACCATTACAGAAAGTGAATTCCCTTTTAAATGAAAAAGTTAGAAGAGCAATGATACGGTATACAATATGCAGAAGAGGAGGGGAGTCTAATTTTTTTCCAGCTTTTCTGCTTCCTCTTATTTTGTATTTGAACTATAAATAGAAGTAATTAAAAATGTCATCCATTCCATGACACAAGTTGATACCACCTAACATCTACTCACTGCAACAGTAATGTCCTTTACATGCATACTATCAAACTTTCTTCATTGTACTACATGTCTGATCTTTTTGACATACAATACCTTATATTTCTAAGTTTTTATTTATTTTTTAAGTTCATATTTATTTCTATTAGCTTTTAACAAAATTTAGTCCATTATTACAGATAACATCAATGAATTATCACCTAGTAGTGCTAATTAATTCGGTGGAACCACTTCAAAAGGAGTGAAATATTATAAAAATCATTGTATCCCTTCCCCAATCAAACTTGCAATCCTGTGTTCTAACATAAATGTCATATATTTTGTAATGTTTTCTAAATTAAACATAAATCTACCTTCTCTGTTATTACAAGTCACAAATGCAAATAGTTCATGGACAATCTGTTTCCCTGTAAGTTTTCCTCTTTCCAAAGGAAATTTACAATTTCTATTTCTAGGAGCTTGCATTTTTAAATTATTTTGTTTACCTTTTCAAAGATTTCCTTTCAACTCTTCTTTATATATCCCCTGCCCTTTGAGATCCAAAAGCTTATTTTGTCTTTTTCTCAGATTCTGTACCATTGCCCTTCCATATTCTGGTATCTCACGAGTGATAGATTCTACATCATGGACTTCGTATCCTTGTGATTTATTTTTACATTCATCAGTCTTGTTTTTCCCTTGCAAAACCTCTCTACACAGCATTTTTGCAAGTCTTATTCTTAGTTTGTTTTCCTTCTATCTTCTTTCCTTATACAATTTGCTATCATATTTTCCAAAAATTCCTCTAAGGTGACTTCTTACAGTAGTTCTTAATGTTAGCAAATAAGAGACTTCAGTCTAATCATACAAACATGTTACATTCTCAGCTAGGTCTTTTCCACACCTTGAAATATGCACCGAGTGATTTGTCTCTTCTTCTGCATATTGTGTACCATAAGCCCTTCTGATTACACTTTAAACAAGAGCTGCGTATCCTTTTATTATATACTCAAAATTTTCCAATGGCATATTAAATCCAGCATAATGCATACAGTATATCGACATATGCAGAGTAGCATGACATAAGTTTTGAAGTTAAGAAACATGCATTTTAGCACTAATTCAATCACTAATTTTCTACAAGACTCTGGATAATTTAATAAATTACTATGAACCACAGTTTTTGTTTTGGTTTGGTTTGGTTTCATATCCTAAGGAACACAGTTGCTATAATTTGGATATGGTTCATTTGTCCTCTCCAAATCTCAAGTTCATATTTGATCCCTGATGTTGGAGATACAGTCTAATGGGAGGTGTTTGGGTTTTGGCATGATGTTACATGAAACCAGTCAAGTAAAATGATTGATTTGTTATACCACTTGGATTATAAGTGAATATGTCATCCAATGTAACCTTCAAAATTACTTTCAAAAAATAAGCCTTCTAACTCTCTGTCTACAATTAGCTCCAAACAAAAGGAATATAAATGTTAAATTTTAAAACTGTAAATATTTACACATATCTTTTAAAATGTCAGGCTGTTTTATTTATTACAACTTGAATTTGTGAAAATCTATTAGGTGTTAATTTTTAAAACCTTCCTTGTATTTACTTTTAAGCTGGATGGAAAACTGTAAGGAAATACAACTGCACTTGTATTAGAGACTACAACTTACCAAATCAAGTTTAGCAAACATGTGAGGAACTGAAATTCTCATTCACTATGGGTGGGAATGTAAAATGGTAACCACTTTGGAAAACAGTTTGACAGTTTCTTAAAGAATTAAACAAGTGCCTGATATATAATCCAGCCACCTACTCCTACATATTAACTTGAGACAAAGTCTATGTCCACTTAAAGACCTGTCAATAGTGTTCATAGTAGTTTCATGTGTAACAGCCCAAAACTGAAAACCCAATTGCCCATCAGGAGTTTAACTGATAACAGATGAATGCTAAATGCACTGATATATATCACATAATGGAACACAAATCAGCAATACAAAGAAATGAACTACTCATACATGCAGCAACATTTTGAATCTCAAAATAATTGTGCTGAGTAAAAAAACCCAGACCAAAAACAAATCCATGCTATATAATATTGTTTAAATTGTTATAAAAAATGCAAACTATTCTATCATGAGAGCAGAACAGTGGTTGCCTGGGAAAGGTCATGTAGTGGTGTTACAGGTAGTTATAGAGGCATGAGCAGGGCAAGAGAGGGCTCTCCTGCCCACTAGGAATGTCAGGGGATGGTTTGGCAATTATCACAATGCCTCCCTAAAAGTGGTAAGTTGGCAGCCAGCACCAGGGAGAGGCCATCTCCTGATGGTTCACACCTGTTGCACTGAAGCACTAACTGAATGCCGGCAACAGTGAGCAACAACTTCCTGGGCATGCCCATTGAAAGACAACATAGTGGAGTATGACTTTCTCGGGGGATGTGAAGAAAAAAGGAAGAAAGCCTCAGATGGGAATGCATACAACTTCCTAAACACACTGCATGTGCTCACTTCCCAGGGGTGGCAGGGGCACTGCACATGTGGGCAGCCCACCCTAAGGAAAGAATAATAAGACAGGGGCCTGCCTATAAAAGTCTTAGAATTGCTGTTAAACAAGGCAGTTGGCCTTCAGGTTACCATGTGGGTCTCTTCCAAGTGAACTTTCCTTTCTTTCCTGTTCCAAAGCCTTTCTAAATAAACTTTCACTCCTACTCTGAAACTTGCCTCTAACTCTTTTTCTGCCTTATGCCCTCAGTTGAATTATCTATTCTGAGGAGGCAAGAGCTGAAGTTGCTGCAGACCCTTACAGATTTGCCACCATAAACGCCAATATTTACCACTGTAATGGAAGTACAAAGGGGCACAAGAAAACCTTTGTGGGCTGTGAGCTATGTTCATCATCGTGATTGTGGTCATGGTAATCATATGTCAAAATATATCACATTATACATTTTAAGTATGTGTACTTTATTGTTTATCAATTATATATTAATAAAACTGTTAAAGAAATTGGAAGTGAAGAAATGTCATTCCACTTAACAGTTGGAAAATAAAATAAACGTATATATAGATGTCATAGTCTGAGATAGATAAGGCAGTTTTTTCTTGATGACTTTTATTGTCTTTCACAAAACATTCTAAGGTGAATAAAATTAGAATCATGACATCGTCTTCAATAATTACATTATTATTATTATTTTTAAGAGATAGGGTTGTACTCTGTTGGCCGGGCTGGAGTACAGTGTTGCAGTCACTGCTCCCTGTAGTCTCGAACTCCAGGGCTTAAGTCACCCTCCCGCCTCAGCCACCTGAGAAGCTGAGAACACAGGTACGCACCACCATGTCTTGGCTAATTTTGTGTGTATGTGTGCATGTGGACCTGGGGTCTTAAATTCCTGGCCTCAAGATATCTTCCTGCTTCTACTATCCAGTGTTGGGATTACAGGTGTGAGCTGCTCTGCCCAGCCCTTATCACCTCTTTTGAAGGTAAACAAACACACCTTCCTGACCAAAGTGGTCTTGGGCACAACACAAGCCTGAGAACACTCAAACCAGTCAGTATAGAACAGGTCCCCAAATTGAGGTCAGCAGTGGGAGTTCACCATCAGGAAATAAGAAGGAAACAAGAGTCAGTATAGCAAGTGGCTGAGAGCATGATGTCTCCATCAAGATATTCTAGGTCTCAATTCTAGCACTGTCACTCACTTGCAGTATAATTTGGCAGATAATGCAACTTATTCAATATTCAGTTAGCTTATCTGTAAAGCAGGGATAAGAGTACCTAACACACAGAGCTGTAATGAGGAATAAACAAAATACCAGTGTAAAACACTTAGAAAGGTATTTAGCACTATGAAGTGCTAGCTATTATTGGTAGTTCAGGGAACTCTATTCACAGGCTATAAACCTATCAGTTAACTCTACCCTAGATTTGAAATCTAAAATTTTAGGAATTGTTAAATGTAAGTATCGACCTCTTCTTAAGATCTGTAGGCTGATTAAATTTTATTTCTGGCCAGGTATGGTAGCCCATGCCTATAATTCCAGCACTTTGTGGGGCTGAGGTAGGTGGATCACTTGAGCTCAGGAGTTCGAGACCACCCTGAGCAACATGGCGAGACCTTGTCTCTTCAAAAATATTTTAAAAATTAGCTGGGCATGGAGGTATGAGCCTGCAGTCTCAGCTACTGGGGATGTGAGGTGGGAGTATCTCCTGAGCCCAGGGTGGTCAAAGCTACAGTGAGCTGTGATCGCAACACTGTACTCCAACCTGAGTGACAGAGCAAGACCCACTCTTACAAAAAAAACACAACTTTATTCTTATCTATAAAATAGTACTGTTTTGAATGATGTTGTACTTAATATTTATTTGAGGTACTTTTTCATTTGCATTTCTACATCTGTGTTATATCTACTTCCTCTATGGCCATCTTCTCCCCACCTCTGAGTATTAGAGTTTCTGGGGCCAATTAAATATTACTGAGGGTTTAGGTAGTTGTGCAGAGCATATGAACTATATCCCAAAGGCAAGAGTTCAAAAGTACCATAGAACAAAATTATGAACAACATACTAAGCCAATGAAAATTCTAATTAATTGATACTTCAGACAAGGAAAGAAACTTACCTGGAGTTTAAATTATAAAAATAATTAATGAAACAGACAAATTTAGCTGGCATAAGTATGTGTGCTGATAAACTTTAATAAATCAGACATCTTCAATTATTTCTCTACTTCTTGATTTTCAATTAAATAATTACAGAAGCTCTGTTTTTTGATTGTATACCCTCATGGAACCAGGACATAAAGTAATTCAATGCAGATATGAAAGTAGGTTTAAAGGAACTTACACATGAAACTGTTTACACAACCAACAACTATATGAAATAGGGTTTGTATTTGTCCCCAATCCCTTAAATTTACTCAGTTAACACCTGGTGATAAATGTACTTATAAATGTACAATTATAAAAAGTTACTATAAGATTATAATTTCCCTAATATATATGTTAGGCTTTTTTTGACTTTAATAAAAAAAAGAATCTCAATAAAACAAAACTTAGTATATGTGTATACTTGGAATGAAATAGGAAATGAAACAGGAAAGTTATAACTTTTATTTCCACGTTCCCTAAAACAGTTCTTGAACATTAAATAAAGTCCCTGAAAACATTTGTATAACAAATTAAAGAAACGCTGGGGACCATGAGAAAAAACTCCCTGTTTTCTTTCATGATCTTTATACTCTCTATTTCTCTTTCTTGAAATTAGTCTATCCCCTCAACACTTTGCAATTCAACATTCCAGAAGTAATCATCTGGCTGCTTAAGCATCACTCTTAATTCTTACTAAACTCCAAGGCTATTAGTCAACCTACTCATGGGGACTACTCTTAAAGTAAGTATCTATATCTTGTTCAAATTACGAGCAGTTCTAGTGAAAGAACAGCCTAGTGGTACTATCTGGAGTGCAGCATTATAGATACAGCAATATATTCTTAGAATTAATAGCCACACTTGAGCTTAGTGCACCAGTATCTGAAAAGAAAAGATAGACCTATCTGACAAGTTGTAGGGAGTTTATGACATTGAGTCCCTGATGTAATGAATGTACCATTGAACACCAGGAGAAAGCATGCTATAATACTTTCTAAAGAAAACTGCAAGAATTAGAGTGGGAAAGAAGAGTACAGTAATAAATATCTGAATGACATCAACCAAAAAAATCATAATGTATGCAAGTCAGATTGTCAAATGATTTTAGCCACTCACTTAAACTTTGTCAAGTTTTGGCTACTGACAGAGCAGCTAATATTTTATCATAATTTTTTGACTTTTTCATATAAACACTTTGAACAAATGATCTGTTATTTAAGATATTTTTACATGGAATCATTCAAGGTATTCACTTTTACTGTGTTTAAAAATGTGATGTTTATCGTAACCTGGATCTTTTCTTGGATGACATCTCTAGAAGTTTAAGAGGAGGATAGGTTTACATTGTCAGTTTACAAAATTTTTGTTTTTCCCTGAGATAAATTATACCACAGAAAAGGTAGGTAATCTTCTAAAACTGCTTCACACACTAGGAAGAATACACAATCACAGAGGAAAAAGTGACTCTTAAACATACACAAATGTAAATCATGCAATCCTAAAATATTCAGCTCAGAAATGACTAGTGTCCATATGTGTTATGTAGCCCAATCCTTCTATTACATAATAGAAAGGAGCTTCAAAAATATTAACGAGTGCTCTTTCAGCAACTGATAAAACAAATAGAGAAAAATGTTATGGACAACACCATCAACAAAATTTACCTAATTTATATCTATAGAAAACTACACATAACATGTATAGAATATACATTACTTTTGAAGGATATGTGGTAATTTTCACCATAATAAACAATGTGCTAAGCAATGAAAACAATTATGCATAAATTTAAAAGACAATACAGTGTATGTTCACTGATCACAATGAAATTAAATTAGAGCCCCAAAACAATAATACAGCAAAAGAAATTTAAAGTATTTGAAAATTTACTAATACATTTTAAAATAATTCATGAGGTTAAGTAAGAAATCTTAAGACAAATTGGATGTTTCCAAATATAATGGTGATGAATACATAACATATAAAAATCTGGTGGTTGCAGCTCAAGTAGTACTAACCAAAAAATTAAAAAGCTTTAAAGTCAAAGAAAAGTAGTCTAAAGTCAAATGCCATAAGAAGATGTAAAAATATGAGCAAAGAAAATAAATGAAAAAGTTTGTAAAAGATGCACAAAAGAAAAAATCATAAATATAAAATTTTGTTATTTAAAAAGTCAACAAAATTAATCCAGTTCATTCTAAATTGATTAATATGAAAACTGGTTCACCTAACCTACTGCCACTACTACCAGGGCCCAAGCTTACAATTCAGGATCCCAGGGATGTATCTGCCCTATGGATCACAGCTGGATGCCAACATGCACCATCAGGGAGCATCAGGACAGACTCACCCCAACTGTAGCCTCTGTTGTCAGCACCCAGTGTATTATCTGGGGGCCTGGAGATTGAACCACCTTACTCACTGGTGCCAGCACTCACATACACCATTTAGGGTCCTGTGGACAGGCCTTCCTTTCCTACCACTGTTACTGAAAGGGCTTATTTATGTCATCTAGGGGCATAGGGATCAACCTGCCATATCTGCCACTGTCATCATCTACACTTGCCTTCTAAAGGCCTAAGGATGGGCCTGCTTCACTCTCCACTGTCATCCTCATACACTATCTGTAGGCCTGGGGATAAGCCCACTCTGCCTACTGGCAGCATCAGCACACAACTCCTGGGGTCGCAGGAGTTGACCCACCTAGCTTGTCAATGCCACCACCACTGACATTAAGAAGCCTGGGGACTGACCCATGAAGTTTACCACTACTACCAGTGACATTTGTATATGTCACTTGGGGGCCTGAGAATTGGCACATTGTCACTATTATCACTGCCAATGCCATGCACACTGCATAGGGACTGCCAGACCTTGTCACCTACCCCACTCACCACTACCACTGCCAGTATCACAGCAAGCCACCCAGAGGCACAAAAAACAGCCCACTTGGACCCATTATCACCAGCTGCTGCCTATGTTACTAGAGGTCTGAACACCTGGCAAGCTTGACCTCTGATAGCCATAACTGGCCTACACATCATCTTCATCCCCAGCAAAGCCTTATCACAGCCACCACTAATAACTGCAGTATAAGCCACTAAAGAACTCACAAACAGCACTGGCACTAATTATAGCTAAAGACATAGGAATACTATATTACTACTCCCACCCAGAATCAAAGTCAGAGTACCCTACTCACCCAATACTATAGATAACATCTAATGTATTTCCCTATGAAAGCCAGTCTTTAAAAGTGGAAGAAGTGACTGTTACACAAAATGCATGAATATCAATGTAAAGACATAAACATGAAAAATTAATTAAACTGACACTTCCAAAAGAACACAACAATTCTCCAGTGAAAAGCCTTAATGAAAATAAAATACATGAAATGCACGAAAAAAAATGCAAAATAATGATATTAAAGAAACTTGGTGAGATACAAGAAAACACGGATAAAAAGATAAAGAAATTAGAAAAATAATTCATGATTTGAATGAGAAATTTCAACAGAGAAATATATATAATAAAGCAGAACCACATTCTGGAAATGATGAATTCAATTAATGAAATTAAAAAATACAGTAAGTAGACAAAACATTTCTGAACTTGTAGACAAGTTGTTCTGAAATAATCCCATTAGACCAAAAGAAAAAAAAGAACAAATAGAGTCCATATGGCATATAGGACACCATAAAGTGACAAAATATTCTAATTTGGAGAGTACCAGGATAAAAAGAGATGGGCAAAGGCATACAAAACCTATTTAACAACTGAAAACTTCCAAAGTGTAATAAGATAAACAGACATTGGAAAACTCAAGTATCCCCAAATAGATTCAACCCAAAATATCTTCTCCAAGGCATACCATAGCCAAAATGTCAAATTTCAAAGACAAAGCGGTAATTTAAAAAACAGCATGAGGAAATCATCAAGTCACATATAAGGAAGTCTGCATCAGATGAATGGAGGATTTCTCAGCAAAAGCCTTACAGAACAGGAGAGAATGGGATGATATATTCAAAGTGCTGAAAGGAAAAAAAAAATATATGTATATATTAGCCAAGTATACTAAACCCAGCAAAGCTACTTTTCCAAAATGAAGAAATGAAGTCTTTTTCAGTCAAGCAAAAATAAAGAAAATGTATCACTGCTATACTGGTCCTCTAAGAAATCCTTCAGTGAGTCCTACATGTGTAAGCAAGCTGATGGTATCTGCCATCATGAAAACACACAAAAGTAAAATATTCATTGGTAGAACAATAACAAAGAGAGAGAGAGAAAAGACTCAAATATACTATTACAGAAAACCACCAAACTGCAATGAAAATAAGAAAGGAAGAAAATCAAAAGATACACACAACAACCAAAAAACAACTAGCAAAATGAAACAAATAAATCCTCACTTATTAATATTATAACAAAGTTGAGTGTAAAAACATTGTTTCTCACTTAAAGAATATAAAACTGTAGAATGGATAAACACAACATGACACAACTATATGTTACCTACAAGATATTTGCTTCACCTGTAAAGACATATACAGACACAAATGAAGAGATGGAAAGATACTCCACACAAATGGAAATCAAAGAGAACCAAAGTAGCTATACTTACATTAGATAAAACACACTTTTACTCAAAAAAAAGTTAAAAGGGAAATAATATTATTATATAATATAAAGGGATAAACTTAGCAAAAGCATAACAATTCTAATTATATAGGCACCCAACACTAAAGTACTCAGAAATACAAGTCAAATATTATTAAATCTAAAGGGAGAGACAGACTCCAATAAAATAGCTACTGAATCTTTAATATCATACTATCAGCACTAAACAGAAAACCAACAAAGAAACACTGCATTTAAGCTAAACTTTTGACTAAATGGACCTAATAGATATTTACAGAACATTTCATCCAACAGCTGCAGAACACACACTCTTCTCATCAGCAAATGAAAGATTCTCCAGAACACAATGTATGTTAAGACACAAAAGAAGTCTCAAAATATTTTTTAAAACTGAAATTATATCAAGTATCTTCTTAGATTACAAAGGAATAAAATTAAAATCAATAAAAAGAGAAACATTGAAAAACATACGAATACACAGACATTAAACAGTATGCTCCTGCATGGCCACTAGGTCAACGAAAACACCAAGAAGGAAATAAAAAAAATGTCCAAGGCAAATGAAAATGAAAATATAACATACCAAACATGTGGAGTACAGCAAAAGCAGTACTAAGAGGGAAGTTTATAGCAATAAATATCTACATTTAAAAATTAGAAAGATTTTAAGTAAACAACCTAATGATGACTTCAAGGAACTACAAAGGCAAGAACAAACCAAAGTCACCATTAGCAGAAGGAAAGAAAGAATAGAGATGAGAGCAGAACTAAACGAATAGAGTCTAAGCAACAATACAGACGATCAACAAAAGAGAGAAGATTCAAATAAATAAAATTAGAAATGAAGAAGAGACATTACAAATGACACCACAGAAATACAAAGAATAACTAGAGACTCTTATAAATAATTATGTACTAACAAATTGGAAAACCCAGAGGAAATGGAAAATACGGGGCACAAACAACATACCAAGTAATAAATAGAAAACCCGAACAAACCAATAATGAGAAATGAGATTGAATCGGTAATAAAAATCTCCCAAAAAAAGTAAATTCCATGACCAGATGTCTTTATCACAAAATTCTACCAAACTTGAAAAATACTAACACTAATTCTTCTCAAACTGTTGAAATAAATGGAAGATGAGGTAATTCTTCCTCATTCTACAATACTGGCATTACCCTGATACCCAAACCAGAGCAATGACACGTCAAAAAAACAAAATTACAATCCAATATCCTTGATGAACATAAATGCACAAATCCTCAAAAAAATGATAGAAAACCAAATTTAACAACACATCAAAAAGATAGCACAGATCAAATGGGATTTATCCCAGGGATACAAGGATAAACATATGTAAATCACTAAATGTGATATATCTCATCAACAGAATGAAGGACAAAGCCCAAATGATCATCTAAATAGAGAGAAAAAGCATTTGATAAAATTCAGTAACCCTTCAGGTTAAAAATTCTCAAAAACTGAGGCACAGAAAGAACATACCTCAATATAATCAAGGCCTTGTATGACAAATCCACATCTACTATCACAGTGAATGGGGAAAAGCTGAAAGACTTTTCTCTATGAACTAGAACAAAAGAAAAATGTCCAATTCCACTCCTCTAGAATTGAACCTAGTACTGAAAACTTAACCAGAGCAATCAGGCAAAAGAAAGAAATAGAAGGCATCAAAGATTGAATAGAGAAAGTAAAATTTGTCTCTCAGTATGCAACATAATCCTAAATATAGAAAAACCTAGAGTCCGCCAAAAATTTCTTAGAACTGATAAATGAATTCAGTAAAGTTGCAGAATGTAATATAATTAAAAAGTGGCAAAAGATCTAATTGACAGACACAAATGGCCACCAACTATATGAAAAAAAGTGCAACATAACTAATCATCAGGGAAACCAAGTGAAAATATCATCTCATCAAAAAGTCAAAAAATAACTGCTGGCAAGGATGAGGAGAAAAAAATTACTCTTACATACTGTTGCTGGAAATGTAAATTAGGAGAGCTATTATGAACAACAGTTTGGAGATTTCTCAAAAAACTAAAAATAGGGCTACCATACAATCCAGCAATTCCACTACTGGATATTTATCAAGAGAAAAGGAAATCTGTTTATCAATGAGATACCTCGTATCCCACATTTATTGCAGCACTATTCACAAGACCCAAAATATTGAATCAGCCTGTCTATAAAAAAAAAACAGATAAAGAAAATGTGGTATATATATATGAAAATTAGCTGGGTGTGGTGGCACATACCTGTAGTCCCAGCTACTAGGGAGGCTGAGGCAGGAGAATAGCTTGAACCCAGGAGGCAGAGGTTGCACTGAACCAAGATTACACCAATGCACTCCAGCCTGGAGACAGAGCAAGACTCCACCTCAAAAAAAAAAAAAAAAAAAAAAAGATAATGTGGAATATATAATCAAGAGAGTATCATTCAGCCACAGCCACAAAAAAAGAATGAAATCCTGTCATGGTGCAGCAACATTACATTAAATGAAATAAGCCAGGCACAGAAAGGCAAATATTGCACATTCCTATTCATAGGTGGGAGCTAGAAAATTTATTTCAAGGAAGTAGAGAACATAATGATTGTTACCAGAGGTTGGAAGCAGTAGTGCCAGGAGGGAGAAGGGGGGTGAGAAGAGGTTGGTTTATGGGTACAAACACATAGTTAGATAGAAGAAATAAGTTCTGGTGTTCAGTAGCACAGTAGGGTAACTATAGTTAACAATAATTTGTTGTATATTTCAAAATATTTAGAAGAGAAAATTTAGAATGTTCCAAACACAAAGAAATAAAAAATGTTTGAGGTGATGGATACCCTAACTAGCTTTATAGAACCATTACATGTTGTAGGCATGTATCAAAACATCACATGTATCCCACAAATATATAAAATTATTATGTGTCAACAAATATAAAAAACTGATTAATGGGCTGGGTGCAGTGGCTTATGCCTGTAATCCCAGCACTTTGGGAGTCCGAGGTGGGCGGACCACTTGATGTCAAGAGTTTGAAAGAAGCCTGGCCAACATGGTGAAACAACATCTCTACTAAAAATAGAAAATTAGTCAGGCGTGGTGGAGGTGCCTGTAATCCCAACTACCCAGGGAGCTGAGGCAGAAGAATTGCTTGAACCCTGGAGGCAGAGGCTGCAGTGAGCAGGGATTGCACCACTGCACTCCAGCCTGGGTGACAGAACAAGACCTCATCTCCAAGAAAATTGATAATAAATGAGATAAATTATTGATATCAATACAAAAGGGACTGTTATTACAGATCTTATAGATATTAAATGGATAATAATAGAATATTGCTAACAATTCTTATGACAAAAAATTTAACAACTTAGATGAATTGGACATATTTACTTAAAAATACAGCATACCAGAACAGACACAAGACAAAACACAAAATCTGAACACCAGTATCAATGAAAGAAATTAAATCTGAGATTTAAAAACCTTCCCATAAAGAAAACTCCAGACACACAGATGGTTTCCCTAAATAACACCAATCCTACATAAATTTCTTCAGAAAAGAAAGAATTATTTTTTTCCCTCTCAGTAAAAGTGAATTGTTGTGTCATAGGGAAGGCATATGTTTAGTTTCATAACAAAATGCCAGAACATTTCCCAGAGTGGTTGTACTGTTTTACAGCATGTATGTATGAGAAAATGCTGATTTCCCCAAGTCTCTACTTGAAGCATGGAAAGCTGTGAGAAACTCATGCTATGTAATGAGTGTCCAAGATCTCAGGCTTCATTTGAGTAATATCATTCATTCCTGTGCCTAGCCATAAACCCATCTAGCCCCTTAACAAGTATTTTTTGATGTAAGATCAATTCTAAGAATAAAGTGACAAGTAAATACAGCATTGGTTTTCAGAAGCTTACAGTACTAGTAAAGGAAGAACACATCTATAAACAAATAAATGAAACATAGACTATTAGGTGCTATTTTGAAAGATTTGCTTTCAGTAGATGTCATGCTTTTGGAATGATAAAGGCATAACTTCATTTACAATTATTAAAATTTAAGAGCAAGAACAACATTGAAAAGTCAATAGGAATCACAACAAAGTCAGTACCACAGTAGTTTACAGAACCTCTGGAAACACTAGCATTTACCACACCATTTACTTAGCAATCTCAGCACCCCAAAACACAATTAGGGGACCTGACCACATTTTCTTGTACTCATGAGGCTTGAAAGACCTTGAAAATTATATAGGCAGCAATATTATTTTAGACAAAAGTGTCGACATGAGCAAAAGGTTATATATAAGGCTGAGCATGGTTCATTTAAAAAATAACTAATGGCTTAGTATGAGTAGCTCAGAGTTTGTAAAGTGTAGTGAGAAATGGGGATGGGGAAGGGATGAATTCAGAAAGATATTAGTGTACTTTTCTTGGAGGCATGGAATTTACTATGTGAACAACTAGGAACCACTGAATGTAGTGGTAAATCAAAGGAGAATATTATAATATTTGCATTTTAGAAACATTACCATTGGCATGGCAGAGAACAGTTTGAAGAGGTATACAACTGGCAGTAAAATGTATTTGGATTATTACAGGAATAGAAAAGTGACATGTGCATGAACTGAAAGATCTGTCACAGAGGGGTACGAGGATAGATAAGAGAAAAATTAAGAAAGTATCATGGAAAAGATCAGTAATGATATTATGGTGTATTGTAATTTAATAATATTATAGAAAATACATGTAATGCTAATTGTTGCAATTATTATTATAATAATGTAAAACAAAATAATTATCAATTACAACATAAAGCATTAAGTTAATAAGTTATATTGAGAAATATTAATAAAGTTACTTGTGGTTTTATGTTACATTAGTAAAATAAAGTATATAAAATGTATTATGTACCAGATAATTTACATTATTATTTCTAGCTGTGGAGACCAGTAGACTGATAGCATTAATGAGTGAGAAAAAGTTATAACTACCCAGGGTCCATATTTTTGTAGAATTCTTACTATGTGCCAAATAGTATGTTGTTCTATGCAGTTCACAATCATTATTATTTATATTTTTCACACCTACTCTTAGATATGAAAGAATTAGAACTCAAAGATATTAGATAATTATACCTTCTCTAGATTATGCAGTTAGCAAATGAAAAAGACAGAATTCAGACCCATGATTCCAAAGTCCTGTACTTTCACCTATCACATGAAGGAAAGACAGTGATTCCAAGTTAAAATATGTGGGATATCTGCATGTTATGCAGAATAATAGCCTTTGTTTTGGACCTCAGAAAACATCACAGTTTTTGGGAATACCAGCAGGCCATATCAATTTGTCTTAACTGTATAGACAGAATTAATGTCATTCAATTCTTAGGACATAAAAATAACAATCAACAAAAATAATAAATATCAGGAGAGGCATATTAAAGCTCTCCAGAGTCAGCATGCCAATGACTCAAGTTCACCTCTAAGCTCTCCAGTAGTAGAATTCAGCTGAGAGTCAAGAGTTTCTTGGTACACAAGTTTGGTTTTGTTGCAAGGGGAAGAAAAGGGGATGATGTCACAAAAGAAGAAAGATTTCGAGTACACTACGGGTTGGTAGCATTTGAAATGTTTTGTGACTACTGCTCTGAAACTAATAACATAGCTCAAAACAAATGAGAATTTGTTCTGAACATTCTCATTTGTACTGAGCTTTATTATTTCTTCCTATTTTAATGGGAACACTGAGAAATCCAGCTGCTACCTCCCTAGTATAGGTGCTGGCAGGAGATGACAGCTGGTGCAGCAACCCTGGCCAGAACCAGATCCCACAGTGCAGAGATAATGGATCCATGCATCCATTCAGTGAGCACCAGAGCATGAAAAGAGGGAACGTGGACACTGTCCTGTGACCAGGGGACCACAGACTGCTGTAGCTGGGCAAGAGTCCATGAGATCTTCCAACAGGCTCAGAGGAAGAAAGTTTAGACTCTGTATCAGTGATGGCATGAAGAACAGGAGATTTATTACTTGTTCCCATTATCCCATGCACCTGACTGAATTGCCCTGTTTGCTGTGGCCTGAGCAAACACATTACTAATTGTTCATTTTTCCTATTACCAAGCAATTTTTCTGAGCTCTGCCTCTCCAATTATATTCAGTCATTCTACAACTTGCTCTAGGAATCCTGAGCATCTAGTTTAAAATCAGGATTCCTTTTCATAGAGAATGTACAGTAAGTTCTAGATTTATAGTGTAATGTTTTGCTAGTGTCAGCCACAAGTTAATATTTTCCAAATTACATTATTTGTTATATTTTAATGCTCAAGATAGTCTATTATCTATCATCTTTGTATTTAAAAAATAATAAAGGTAAACATATACATGGTTAGATGCCATATATGCTCAGAGAAGTATATAATGGAAAGTTAAACCCTCTGTAATCCCTACCTCTGAGTCCCTTACCACAAAGGGAACCACTATTAACAGTTGCTTGTCTGTAAGTTCAAGAACAGCTTCCATACATACAGCTGCATTCATATGTCCATTTAAAAACATATAAATGATAATTCTATAATCACTCTTATATATCATACTTTGCACTTAATCATATATCTTAAAGGTTTTATTCAAACCAACATATATATATATCTGAATGATTTAGCAATGTATCATGTAGATGTGTGTAATGTACATAACAAATACCTAGATTATAACAACTTATTGCAATTATATTTGATCTTACAAAGAGAGCTATAATCACAATACTGCACTTATACCTTGGTGCACTTTATAATATATTTGGTAAGTGATATGGTTTGGCTCTGTATCCCCACCTAAATGTCATGTTGAATTGTAATCCCCAGTGCTGTGGGACGGACATGGTGGGAAGTGATTGGATCATGGGGGTGGACTTTCCCCTTGCTGTTCTCATAACAGTGAGTGAGTTCTCTCAAGGTCTGGTTGTTTGAAAGTGTGTTGCACTTCCCTCATTCACTGTCTCTCCTGCTGGCCATGTAAAGATGTGCTTGCTTCCTCTTTGCCTTCTGCCATGATTGTAAACTTCCTAAGGCCTTCCCAGCTATGCATCCTGTTCAGCCTGCAGAACCATGAGCCAATGAAACCACTTTTCTTTATAAACTACCCAGTCTCAGGTAGCTCTCTATAGCAATGTGAGAATGAACTAATACAGGAAATACTGCAAAATTTCATTTGATTTGAGAATAAATTTCAAGTTCCACTTTCACCAACAATGTATGAGATGCCTTTGTTCTTCTCCAGAACTGATGTTATTAACCTATAAAACTTTGGTTTAAAAGTGGCTGGCAAGATGGCCACATAGGAACAGATCCAGTCTGCAGCTCCCAATGAGATCAACACAGAAGGTGGGTGATTTCTGCATTTCCAAATGAGGTATCCAGCTCATCTCACTGGGACTGGTTAGACAGTAGGAATAGACCACAAAAGGCAAGCTGAAGTAGGTTGGGGCATTGCCTCACCCGGGAGGTTCATGGGGTCAGGGAACTCCTTCTCCTAACAAGGGGAAGCTATGAGGGACTGTGCTGTGAAGAATGATGCATTCTGGCCTAGATACTATGCTTTTCACATGGTCTATGCAACCCTCAGACTAGGAGATTCCTTTGGGTGCCTATACCACCAGGGCCCTGGGTTGCAAGCACAAAACTGGGCGGCCCTTTGGGCAGACACCGAGCTAGCTGCAGGAGTTTTTTTTTTCATACCCCTGTGGCACCTGGAACCCCAGCAAGACAGAACCATTCACTCCCCTGGAAAGGGGGCTCAAGCCAGGGAGTCAAGTGGCCTAGCTCAGTGGATTCCACCCCCATGGAGCCCAGCAAGCCAAGAGCTACTGGCTTGAAATTCTCGCTACCAGCACAACAGTCTGAAGTTGACCTGGGATGCTCGAGCTTGATTGGAGGAGGAGCATCTGTGATTACTGAGGCTTGAGTAGGCAGATTTTCCCTTCTAGAACAAACAAAGCCATTGGGAAGTTCAAACTACACTGCAGCTCAGCAAAGCTGCTATAGCCAGACTGCCTCTCTATATTCCTCCTCTTGGGCAGAGCATTCCTGAAGGAAAGGCAGCAACCCCAGTCAGGGTTTTATAGATAAATTCCCATCACCCTGGGACAGAACACCTGGGGGAAGAGGCGACTATGGGCATAGCTTCAGCAGACTTAAACGTTCCTGCCTGCTGGCTCTGAAGGGAGCAGAACCCCCAACACAGTGCTGAGTCTGTGAAGGGACAGACTGCCTCTTCAAGTTGGTCCCTGACCCCCATGCCTCCTGACTGGGAGACACCCTGTAGCAGGGGTCAACAGACACTTCATATAGGAGAGCTCTGGCTGGCATCTGGTCAGTGCCAAAAAACCAAAACAACCAAAAAAAGCCCAGGACCAGATGGATTCCCAGCCAAATTCTACCAGAAGTACGAAGAGGAGTTGGTACCATTCCTTCTGAAACTATTCAAAACAACAGAAAAAGAGGGACACCTCCCTAAATCATTTTATGAGGCCAGCATCATCCTGATACCAAAACCTGGCACAAAAACAACAAAAAAAGAAAATTTCAGGCCAGTATCCCCAATGAACATCTATGCAAAAATCCTCCATAAAATACTAGCAAACCAAATCCAGCAGGACATCAACAAGCTTATCCACCAACCATGATCAAATAGGTTTCATCCCTTCTGGTTCAACATATGCAAATCAATAAATGTAATCCATCACATAAACAGAACCAGTGACAAAAACCATGATCATCTTAATAGATGCGGAAATACCTTCAATAAAATTCAACACCCCTTCATGCTAAAAACTGTCAATAAATTAGATATTGATGGAACGTCTATCAACATAATAAGAGCTATTTATGGCAGACCCACAGCCAATATCATACTGAATGGGCAAAAGATGGAAGCATTCCCTTTAAAAATCAGCACAAGACAAGGATGCCCTCTCTCACCACTCCTATTCAACATAGTATTAGAATTTCTAGCCAGGGCAATCAGGCAAGAGAAAGAAACAAAGGGCACTCAAATAGGAAGAGAGGTGGTCAAATTGTCTGTTTGTAGATGACATAATTGTATATTTAGAAAACTCCATCATCTCAGCCCAAAATTTTCTTAAACTGATAAGCAACTTCTGCAAAGTCTCAGGATACAAAATCAATATGCAAAACCCACAAGCATTCCTATACACCAATAATAGACAAATATAGAGCCGATTCATGAGTGAATTCCCATTCACAATTGCTACAATGAGAATAAAACATCTAAGAATACAACTTAAAAGGAATATAAAGGACCTCTTTAAGGAGAACTACAAACTACTGCTCAAGGAGATTAGAGAGGATACAAACAAATAGAAAAACATTCCATGCTTATTGCTGGGAAGAACCAATATCATGAAAATGGTTATACTTCCCAAAGTAATTTATAGATTCAATGCTATCCCCATCAAGCTACCATTGACTTTTTTTTTTACAGAATTAGAAAAAACTATTTTAAATTTCATATGGAACCAAAAAAGAGCCCATATAGCCAAGACAATTTAAGCAAAAAGAACGAAGCTGGAGGCATCACACTACCTCACTTCAAACTATATTACAAGGCTATGGTAAAGAAACAGCATGTCACTGGTACCAAAACAGATACATAGACCAATGGAATAGGACAGAGGCCTTAAAAATAATGCCACACATCTACAGCCATCTGATCTTTGACAAACCTGACCGAAAAAAGCAATAGGGAAAGGATTATAAAATGCTAGAAGAAAACCTAGGCAATACCATTCAGGACATAGGCAGGGACAAAAATCATGACTAAAACACCAAAAGCAATGGCAACAAAAGTCAAAATGGAATCTAATTAAACTGAAGAGCTTCTATACAGCAAAAGAAATTATCACCAGAGTAAACAGGCAACTTACAGAATGGGAAAAGATTTTTGCAATCTATCATCTGACAAAGGGCTAATATCCAGAACGTACAACGAACTTAAACAAATTTCCAAGAAAAAAACAAACAAGCTTATCAAAAAGTGGGTAAAAGATATGATCAGACACTTCTCAAAAGGAGATATTTTTGTAGCCAACAAACATATGAAAAAAAAGCTTCTCATCACTGGTCATTAGAGAAATGCAAATCAAAACCACAATGAGATACCATCTCACACCAGTTAGTATAGCAATTATTAAAAAGGCAGGAAACAACATATACTAGAGAGGATGTGGAGAAATAGGAAAGCTTTTACACTTCTGGTGGGAGTATATATTAGTTCAACCACTGTGGAAGACAGTGTGGTGTGGTGATTCCTCAATGAAAACAGAAATACCATTTGACCCAGCAATCCCATTACTGGGTATATACCCAAAGAATACATCATTCTACTATAAAGACACATGCACACATAAGTTTATTGTGGCACTATTCACAATAGCAAAGTCTTGGAACCAACCCAAATGCCCATCAATGATAGACTGAATAAAGAAAATGTGTCACATATACACCATGAAATATTATGCAGTCATAAAAAGGATGACTACATCTTCTTTGCAGGGACATGGATGAAGCTTTAAACCATCATTCTCAGCAAACTAACACAGGAACAGAAAACCAAACACTGCATGTTCTCACGTGTAAGTAGGAGCTGAACAATGAGAACACATGGACACAGCAAGGGGAATATTACACACTGGGGTCTGTCAGGGGATGGGAGGCTAGGAGAGGGATAGCATCAGGAGAAATACATAATATAGATGATGGGTTGATGGGTGCACTAAACCACCATGGCATGTGTATGCCTATGTAACAAATCTGCACGTTCTGCATATGTATCCCAGAACTTAAAGTATAATTTTTAAAAAAGGAACAAGATTATGTCCTTTGCAGGAATATGGATGGAGCTGGAAGCCATTATCCTCAGCAAACCAATGCCACAGAAAACAAACACCGCATGTTCTCACTTATAAGTGGGAGCTGAATGATGAGAACACATGGACACATGGGGCCAACAACACACACTGGGGCTTGCTGGGGCAGTGGGGACTGAAAGCAATAGGAAGAATGTGTAATGAATGCTGGGCTGAATACCTAGTTGATGGGTTGATTTGTGCAGCCAACCACAATGACACACATTTACCTATGTAACAAACCTGCACATTCTGCACATGTACCCTAGAACTTAAAATGAAGTTAAAGAAAATATAATAAATAAAACTTTTGCTTAACTGATTCAAACATTACTATGTAATAATAAATGGCAGAAACTTGAGGTTTTCAACTTTATAAAAATAATACTAATGGATGAGTGCACCACATATGTTGGTTAATTTCAAATTATGATTTTGTATTTAGGAATTGTGTTTTTCCCCAAAAAGATATTGGGGTATTTTTAAAATGTGAGGCAAAACACATCAGTTGATATCCATTCAAAATTAAACGAAAGAAGGCAAGATTTGCTCCTATCAGAAATTCCATATTTTCTACATCTCTCTTAATAAGTCAGTGTGCAATATATAAGACCCCCAAATATTGGATTTTCTGGAAAATTATATATTTGCCTTGGAAAAAAGAAGTGACATGGTCACTAGGGAAAGCCGAATGAATTTACAAATAAGAAACACATCTTATCACACCAATGAAAAGCTTCACTGACACAAAGCTTTTATATTGATTTTAGGAAATAATTTTTATTGTACATTTTACTTTTCCTCCAGCATATTCACTGGAGAAAGAAAAGTCAAGGAGAGAGAAACGTCATGGGGATGAGAAGAAGAGGGAAAGATTAAGAGTGAGCAGAAGGGAGACAGAGAAAAAGAGAAACTCACTGGTGTGAAAATAGCCTATTTTCATTTCCTTGTGGGATTCCCTCTATTAACCAAAAGAAGTTTCTTTCTGACATAGAAGATTCATGCTGCATAATACAGTGTATAACATTTCTTCTGAATTTTGGGTTGATTTTGATGAAGGTGATCCAAGAGTAGACTGGGTCCACATTTGGGGGATTATCAGGTGTATGTCAATAGAAAAGAAAACATTAAGATATGAACTGATGATAACAGAATATACTTTAAACAGCTCAGCTTCAAAGAATTCCCTTCCAATATGATCACATATAAAATTAACAAAGATTTAATTACCATTAGCTTTGTTTTAAACTCTGCAGGATATTCTAGTGCTGTGCAGAAGGAACACAGACAAACATGCTACCTGATGTCAATATTAAATAATATTTATTAGGTAAAATGTATAAGCAGAGATCTATTAGAAGATAATTGATCCCTTAAATCACTTGTTATTCCACAAAGAGATGTGCTAAGTTGAGCAAAGACAGGCAGGATGCTTTCCAATTGAGGGCACTCCTGCCCTCTGAAAACTTCACATATTTATAAGAAACAATAAGAAGGGAGATTTTATGCAACTAGAAAACAATGGAAACCCTCTAGTCACTAACAGACATGGGGAGCTTTTAGGGAAGGCCCTCTAACACTAAGTTTCTAGTGTCAGCTGATTTTTTTCACTCAACTAGCCAGGGCATCTAAGCAAGGTCTTCACTAAACTCTCATAGGCAGATGGGGGAATGGGCTTCTGGAGTCACCCAGGTTTGACTCTACTCTCATTGTTTGCATGTTCTTACACTGAATGAAAGCCCAAACAATGTAAATTTTACTGTTGTTTCACAATATAAACTTGTGCCTTGGATTTGGATATAGTATAAGTACAACTCAACTTTTGTTTATCCATTTATTTTACCAAACATTTATTTAGTATTTTGAAATCTGAACTCTGCTACTTTTTGTATTTATGACCATGAGCAAGTTATTGAACTTCGATGAACCTCTGCTTCCTCATTGGTAAACCAGATATAATTCCTATCTCATGGTATTGTTTAATGAAGAAATAAAGTAAGTCAGGCAAAGTACCTATTGAAGTGCCTCTTCCTTTCTTTTGTAAGGTAGAAGAGAACAGGAATTTCCTAAATTGGTTATCCTGGATAAAGAAGTCTATTTAAAACTAAAAGCCTTGCTTAATAAAATTGTTAGCTACAAAAGACATCTTAAATAAACACCTCTAACACCTCTTTATTACCTCCTAGTTTTCATTTCCCTGTGCACAACATCTTTAAAGTTAATAAATCTTTAAAATTCATAAATCTTACAGTAGTAGGTTGTTTCTGAATCACAGCCCCATCTCACAGACAATGTGAAAGAAATGGTGCAAAGCACACTTCCAAAACAAACCCAAATATTTGGTATAGCCAAATAAATACAAAGCAATTAATTCTTGTTGAAGGAAATAGACTCAAGCTATACAGGAAAAGCTGCATTTGTGTGGGTATTTAAGTACTAAGTGACCCAAAGTTCAAGAGTCTCATCTTCAGATCTTAACATGTCAGAATTGGACAGTTTAAATCATTATTTTATTGTGGAAGACAAGGTCATTTAAAAAATCTCAAAATATCTGTTTCTTTTACTTTCATAAAATAAAACTAAACTCAAGCCCAAATCACCTGAGGACTTTAATTTATTTGATTGTAGTTCTTGGTAATTTTTAAAATAATAAGGTTAATGTTCAAGTTCAGAATTAGTTCAGCCCATTTCAACTCATGAACACATATTCTAAGCAGAATGTAATGTGTCCTTAGTACTGGTTTTAGGGAAACATGACATCAAATTCCTCTTTGGATATTCTACAAAGGGCTTTTATTTGAAAGATAGTGTTTCAAGAATATGTTTGACCTGAGGCATATTTGAAATGGAATAATGGTGACATGTGTCAAAACGGTATATTCTGACCTAAAACATTTCCCCATATCTCCCACTGGTAAAATAGTAATATTTTGGTTCTGAAAAGTAGGTCCACTCTGGTGGGAAAAGGCAGAGTCATAAGATCATCACTTCTATATTTTCTAAAATCTTAAGGTACCAGAAAAAAAAAATGCCATATTTTTCCCATTTGAGAACTCAAGTTAAAATGTCTTCAAAAATAAAAAATAAATGAAAACTATATATTTTTTAAGATTTTGGACAAGCATTTAAAAACTTTGTATTTTAGACTTGGGGAAAGCACAATAGTCAAACCCTTTTATGTTTGTCTACATAGGACAAAATGATTACATTTTGATTAGCCTTCCACCATCCATGAGCATGTTTGAATTCTGAGCTGCTCTTAGACTATTTGTCACTGTTAGGCAAGCTAATAAGCCTCAGTTTCTCCATCATGACATCACAGATTTGAAATGAGGATTTAACACATTAGCATAAATAATATGACCATGACAGAAGAACCACCTCAACAAATGCTTTCACTTTGTGAAGAAATTCCAAAGATGGCATTTGCCATGAGCCAAACAGATGTTTTTAAAAAGGGCAGATAACTGTGATTATCTTCCCTAATTCAAATCGTAGGTTTCTGAATTGTACTGCAAGATGCATTAAGTTTAGACAGTTGCATTCATCTGTTCAAATAGCTAGTAATTGTCACCCTTTCCTCACTAGTTAGCCTAACTGGAGGAACATAATGTTAACAGATTGGCCTTTTAAGTCCAACATTCATGAGTTCAAATTATGACTCCACCACTAAACTGTCAAGGCCTAGTTTTCTATAAAATGATTCAAGTACCTAGCAAAATGTCTTGTGTGCTTTAAGTACTCAATAAATGTTTTCTTCAAAGAAATAAGTATTTCCACAGAAAAAATATCAGCTAAGTGTGGAGTTAAAATATTTCTGCCATAAAGAACAAGAAAAAAGAAGTATTACATAAAAACAAATTAACGAAATTTGAAAAGAACCTCAAAACCACCTAGGTTCAAAGAAAATATGTTTTCCTCTATTATCACTGATGTTACAACAAACTTCTATGTCATCCTTATGGCACCTGGAAATATCAGACTAGGTGACTGTATTTGTCACAATGAGGTTCTCAAGGTTGATATCTGTCAGTCAAAATGCCACCTTTAATCTTAATAGTTCATGTCACTGAAATTTGAGATGAACACCGTTAAATTTTATTGAAAAGCAGACTTCAGAGTACAGTTGCCATCCAAAGTTATATTTTTCATGTTGGTTCATAAAATTCATAAATAATGATATATAACATCTAATTGGTACATTTTAGACATAAATGTTTATAAGAATGATGTGATGAAGTACACTAAATTGTAATTATTGTTTGGTTAAAAGATTTGCAATTTAACTCATATGATATCTATGTCTTGTACCTTTTAGCTTACTGTCTAGGTAGCTAGCTGTCTGCCACCAAAATAACATATGGTAGAATTAAACAGATGTCATTACATGTAGAAGAGTCTTCAAATTTTGCTAAAGTAAAGGAACTAACTCAAAGAAAGTTAAAATAATTCTAAGCCTCTCTTCCCCAAAATAAGGTATGTGCCAAGAGGAATATAATTCTCTCAGAAAACAATCACCTCCATGAAATCTCAAGGGAATAAGTTTAATACATTGTTCCAATCTCTGTGCATTGCTTCAGCATAAGACAGCAAGAAAATTAAAAGACTGGTTTTGTTTACAAAAGCCACCACCTTTCTTTCAATACTTTTAAATGAACTCATCTCATTCTTATTCATGGAAGAACACCCACACTTCTATGAATCCAAAGTACCAAAGTCAATAGAAATATCCACATATCCAAAATAAAGATTTTGTCAAAGAGGAAAGAGATGTACTAAAAGTATTCCTAACATCAAATAACTACATATTTTTTTGAATTTAACAATCTTTCTTTTTCTAAAATAGGTGAAAATTCAGGCTCAAAATTCAGAAACTAAAAGAATTACTCTTTTCAGAAGCTGCTCAAAGTATCCAGAAATTTAGGAAATCTATACTCCTTCAAATATCAAGTGAAAGACATGTATCCTTAATTATAACTGGATAAATAAAAAAGAAAACAATATTAGAAACGCATTTTCAATTGTAAGAACAAGTTTTTAGGACATACAATTTTGACAAGTGTGTGGAAAGATTTGTGCTTTCATATATCGTTGGTCAGTATGTAAATTGGTTTAAGTGTCTTGGAGGACATAATGACAGTGTCCATCAGATCAATAACTCACAAACCTTTCAAGTCTGAATCTTTTCTGTAAGCTTTTATTCCATGGATGTACCTGTTCATTTGTACGCAAAAGTGTCCGTTGCCATGTTTCTTTGTAATAGCAAAGCAAAGTTAAGTACCTAGCACAATGCCTTATGTGCTATACATCCTCAAGGCTTATAGCACACAAGCTCTAGGATGGGCAGCTGCCTAGTGAAAAATGCATAGGTTTAAATTTAGTAGCATTAAAGGAAAAGTGTAAATCTGGTTAAACACTCAGTCACTAAAAGGATCTCAGATGATGATGCCCCCTGATTTGGACTAGAAGGCAGTGAGTCACACTTCTAACATCTGGTGGAAGGAAAAACGAACATACAAAATGCTAAAAATAAATAGTTGGTTAGTGAATTAGCATTTCTTTAGCACTAAAATGGTTAACAACACTATAAAATGTATGATAACTGGTTACCATGAAAGGATATGTCTATCTTTCCTTCTCAAGCTTTTATTTTTACTAATGGTAATTCTAAGCACTATACTTCCTATAGATTTATAGGGTTTTTTTCCTTGGAACAAAGATCATGGGAATTATCTTAATAATTAATTGCAATTACATTTACGTGCAATTTATCTAGTTCACATTAGGCTGATGCCCACTTGAATGTAAGTCAATAATCAAATGTAAGTTCCATGAAAGCCAGATTAGGTTTCATTTACTGTTATATCCCCAGTCCCCAGCCTAGAAGAAAAAGCAAGTGATATATAATAAGCAGTCAAAATATATATTTGCAGAAAAATCAGCAGAGTATATCTAATAAAGTTCGCCAATTGTAAATACTCCTGAAGTGACCTCCACTGGTCTCCAAAATAATTTTGTCTAGCATGCACATTGCCCTGTGTTCGCATTCATGTATTTGCTTTAAGAACTTTAAACAATTTGTGTAGTCCACTATTTAATGACGTCCTAGTACTACTAAAAAATGAAAAAACCTATATGTAACTGGAAGTCAGTTTTACATGACAATAGTAGTATGTGTTGTCCTTCAACAGACTCACTAGTGTATTAGTCTGTTCTTAACGCTGCTATAAGGACATATTCGAGACTAGGTAACTTATAAAGCAAAGAGGTTCACATTTCTGCATGACTGGAGAGTCCTCAGGAATCTTACAATCATGGCAGAAGACATCTCTTCACAGGGTGGTAGGAAAGAGAATGAGAGCCAAGTGAAGGGGGATGCCCATTAGGAAACCATCAGATCTCATGAGAACTCACTATCACAAGAACAGTATGGGGTGAACCACCCTCACAATTCAATTATCTCCACCTGGTCTCACCCTTGACATGGAGATTATTACAATTCAAGGTGAGATCTGCATTGGGATACAGAGGCAAATCATATCACTAAGATGATAGTATTTATAGAAAAAGCCCAGCGATATTAGTAAAGAGAATTCTGTTATAAAAATGGCTTTATTGTAAACAGTGCCGCAATGAACATATGTGGGCATGTGTCTTTATAACAGAATAATTTATAATCCTTTGGGTATATACCCAGTAATGGAATTGCTAGGTCAAACGGAATTTCTAGTACAATAGCAAAGAACTGAAACCAACCCAAATGCCCATCAATAATAGACTGGACAAGGAAAATGTGACACATATACACCATGGAATACTATGCAGCCATAAAAATGATGAGTTCATGTCCTTTGTAGGTACATGGATGAATCTAGAAACCATCATTCTCAGCAAACTGATACAAGAACAGGAAATCAGACACCACATGTTCTCATTCATATGCGGGTGTTGAATAATGAGAACACATGGACACAGGAAGCGGAGCATCACACACTGGGGTCTGTTGAGGGGGGATGGGGAGGGACCCCAGGGGGTAGGGAGGTTGGGGAGGGATAACATGGGGAGAAATACCAGATATAGGTGATGGGGGGATGGAGGCAGCAAACCACCTTGCCATGTATGTACCTGTACAACAATCCTGCATGATCTGCACATGTACCCCAGAATCTAAAGTACAATAAAAAAAAATGAAATGGCTCTATTGTTGATTAATTTTGTAATGTTAACTATCCCCTTTTATCTTAGGTTTTCATATTTTTATCAGTAAAATCGTGAGACTCGGGTTGGGGAATCTCTAAATTCTTGTCCCACTTGCTTTAAATTAGTTGACTCTATGACTCTGCATATACTAATGTCACAAATCTTACTAAAAATAGTGGGGTTCCTTTACTGAAAATATATGCCAGATAGAAACTCACCAAAAAGGAAAAAAGAAATCAATCTATTGTTATTCTCACTCTTGTTCTCTTGTGTGAGTACTTGCAAAGACAACTGGAAAAAAAATTGGCATGAATGTTCCTCTAAATGCAGTATCTCTTCCCTCTCCCCTTATCTCTCACTATTTACATTTTCACAGTCTTCCATTTCCAATACAGAACTTGTTATTGAATTTCAGCAAAGAGTAAAAATCTCTTTTTTACATGGATTATTCATAGATCACTTGTTAATTGAGCAATAAAACAGATATTCACATACTGTTGTACCATTTACTGGTATAAAAAATATGTAAGAGGTTTTCAACATGTATGTGACATTTGACCCAATGATTCCACTGATTCAAATACACTTTTATACTATTTTGAGATAATTCTAGTATTCTAGAAGAGGCACAAAAAATATTTCAAAGAATTTCTCTATAATTTTCACCTACTACCCAAATGCTAACATTTTATAGCATTGTCATTCTCTCTTTCTTACTGTGTCTGTTTCCATAGATAGGAAAGCTTTTCATTGGAGCATAATTTAAGACAGAGAAAACTGGAAGAATTCTAAATAACAAGCATCAAGGAACTGGCTCCTTAAATTATGACATATATATTACATGGAACATTGAACAGGAATTAAAATGTTTTCGGTGATTATTGAAAAATTTAAGGCAAGATGCTTCTTATTAGGTAATACTAATTCAAAAAATTATTAAAAATTAAAAGTAATTATTACAAAGATTATAGTAGAATGTGTATTAAATATTGCCAAGTGAAAATTCAGAATAATATCAGTGACACATGTAAACAGACTGATGTGAAAAAAAGACGAGAAGGGAACATGCAAAAATAAATGCAGTTATATAAGTGTGATTGACTGGGGTTATGGATAGATATTCTGTTTTCTAAATAATACAACTTTTATGGACTATCCTTTAGGATTTTCTGGATGGCTACTTGAAGGGTAAACAAGGAGAAAATATTGAATTTGAAAAATTAATCACAAGGCTATAAAATAGAAGGCATAAATTGAACTATATACTGTAAACACTCATAGTTCATGGGAGAAAGAAGAAAAGTGGTCATTTTTCCCAAGGAGAAAATAAATAGAACTCAAAACAGAGGAGAGATTATTTGGACTGAGATTTCCAAAGGAATAAAGCTGACACAGGTTTATGATGAAAGTGCAACAAACAGAATGCTGAATTCTGCTAGATATCAGTTTAATTTTTACTGTGCTACACAATGCAATTGGATTGCTTCTAACCTGCTATTTCACAGAGACATATTATTCTGTGTGTATTACTAACAGATATGTGCAATCTGACTGCCAGACTGAACACAGACCTGTAAACCAATAAAACAGATATTTTCCAAGAGTTAGATTGTCTGATAACCAGAATCTAAAGGAGGATGAAGATAATAATCTCTTAGCAAAAAATATTCCACACATGTGACTTTTAAAAGCTTAATTACATATCCAACACAAAGAAACATTTCAGAAATATTTCTGAAAGCAAACTATTGAAGACCCATGAATTCTGCTGTAAGGTGTTCTGAGGTATAAAGAGTCATAATTCAACAAAGACCCTCAGAATATCAGGTGGTATTAAAAAGTGCTTTGTTTTAGTATCTTTTCTAATTAATGTTTATCTGAATATTTGGCTCTAAGGCTTACAAACATATGAATAGGCAATTTTGCCAGGGGAAATAGACAGGAAGTATTTTCATTTATCTGGTGAAGATACAACTTTTTACCATAAAGCAGTCATAATTTTGTCTTAGAATGAAACACAAAGAACAGTATAATGTTAATCATTATTTAAAATAATGCTATGGTGTTAGAGTATATCATCCAAAAGTAGGTTGGTCAATGTCCGATGTTTTGTTTTTGTTTTCTCATAAGCGGGAAAGGAAAGGGGCAATAATGGAAGAGCAGGTTGGGAGAAAATAAAAGGAGAAAAAAAGCTGTCACATCTCCCAGTGTCCACATCAAACAGTTCTCCACTTAGATGAGTTTATTCTGTGTAGGTAAGATAGAAAAGCAGAAATGAAAGTATATATCTTGAATCTATAATTAAATTATAATTACATGATTTCATCTTCACTCTATTACTAACTCATCCCCCTCTACTACTAACCAGAGGCTCACGTATTTTGTGATAGTCACACAATTATAAGAGCATTTGTAGAAGGTCCAGAGACAAGAGGCTAGATTTTAATATATTTTGTTTTACATATTTATATATCGTATTCATTGTTTATAGTAAAAAAAGGGAGGAATAAAAAATGACTCTCAGAATTTGGGCTTAGGTATCTTGATAAATGGTGACATTATTTACTGTGAAGCACAGAACTTGGAGAGACAGGTTTGGGGAAAAACAAGTGATCTGTCTTGGAGATTTCAGGTATGAGATGTTTATTAGTCATCTAAGAGAAAATGATTCAATATCAAGTGGGAAGTATTAGCAATAATACATGGTGAATTTCTGATTTAAAAAAATCTTTATCAGAAAATCTAGTATACATGTGGCAAAGGAAATCTGTCTCTTAGTAAAATTTCTAGGTGGATACAAACTGATTTCTTTCCTAACATGAGACAACCCAAGCAGATTTAACATACAAGAAACTGGTACTTGAACCCCAGACTCTACTAAAGATAATATCTTCATTGTATCTAAGATATACTTCATGGTGTATTAAATCTTTGCAAAACAAACACTGAAAATCTAAAGCTGATCACAACTCCAAAAAGAAACTAGATTATTTTATTTTTCTAAAAGAAAAGGATGCTTTCATTCTGCTCACTGCTCAGTTTGTCATCTATTGTTATTTCACAGATGACATAATTCACAAGTTAATAAAGGTTTCACGGCAGTCTGAACTTTGTATTCTTACACGTTCCAAACCACTTTCAATTTTCTCTAACTACTCTCTAAAGTAATTTCAGTCCCAAAGAATAGAGGAGGAAAAAATATACATTGAATATATAAAGTAGAGGCAGAGAGTTGATCTATTATGACATACGTCTTTATGAAAGAAAAGATAGGATGACTTGCTCGTGGCTATATTCTTTATAAGTTATTACTTCTCACTCATCTTAAAAAGACAGTTCTTTTAAAAAATGGTTAGGATTTCTTTATATTTTATGCAAGTTATCTCTCTTCAGTCTTCACCATTTTTATAGTTGTCAAGTTTCAAACACTATAGGACAACTTATTTTTTCACAGTTATTGTATTGCCTTCTCAACATATATGCTGCTATTTAGAATTTATCCCTGAGTCATGGTATAATCATAGTTTAATATTTATGTATATGAAACCATATCTGAATAAAAATAAGTATCTATAAAATCCAAAAGTATATCCAGATCTGATGACAGTAACCAATGCAAATGGGATTGTCAATCTCATCAATGTCATAATTATTACTTTTAAATTATAGAGTACTAAAATTTTAGTCATACAAAATTAATGAATTCTAAAGATCTGCTGCACAACATTGTGCCTATAGTTAAAATTAATGTATTACATACTTAAAATTTTGCTGCTGGGCATGGCGACTCATGCCTATCATCCCAGCACTTTGGGAGGCCGTGGTGGGCAGATTGCTTGAGCTCAGGTGTTCAAGACCAGCCTGGGCAACGTGGCAAAACCTGGATTCTACAAGAAAAATACAAAAATTAGCTGGGTGTGGCAGCACATACCTGTGGTTTCAGCTACTTGGGAGGTCGAGATGGGTGGATGTTTTTAGTCCAGGAGGACAAGTATGTAGTGAGCCGAAACTGTGCCAGTGAACACCTGTCTCAGGAAAAAAAAATTGTTAAGAAGGTAGGTTTCATGTTAAATATTCTTACAACAATAATAAATAAATAATAAATCATATAGTACTATGTTCATCAAGGTACACATACCTATGTGAACATATAAAATAATATCGACAGTATACACTTCTATGTGCCTAGAAAGAAATCATATAAACTAAGTATATACGTAAGCATATATACTAAGTGGTTAACCATTTTTGTGGAGCAGGAATAAGAACCATGTTTACTTTCTATTTGATGCATTTCTATATTGTTTGTCTTTTACAGCAAGCATGCATTATTTGAAAATTAGAGAAATGTCAAGTTATTGAAAAAGATAACTATGTATAGTCAAATAAAAATAAATAAAATCACTAAACATCACAGCCAAACCACATTTGTCAACTTGATTCAGAAGCTTTCCAAAATGTCCAACACAATTATAAGAAGATATGTCATATGAAGATAAAAATTAAATGTAGTTAGTATAATAAAGCTTTTGTAAAAATAGGACAGTGGTATGCCAAACAGATTACCCTTCTTCTGTTTAATGGATAAAATAGTATTAAACCTGTAATGTATAAAAGGATTCTTGGAAAAATCCCAATTTTAAAAATAATCTGGCTTTCAAAGTGTATCTTAATAATCAATATCATATCATGTACTAAAGGAGCATAACTGAACAATACTGGGATTAAGGCCACAAATTTGACCACATCATGACTTGAAGGAAATTACAGTACAATTATGTTAAAAGAAAAACATTATTTTACTAAATTGGACTATTAAATTTCCCAAGAAAAATGTTACTTTGCCTCTTAAGAAATTAAAAATCAACCTCTGGGTCATTTTCAGTAACTATGTTCTAAACTGCTTCGTTCATTAATTCAATAAAAACATGTTGATTGACTCTCATGTACCAAAGGTAAAGAAGTGAATAACGCAAACAGAGAAAAACTGTCCTGGTGATGCTCACATTGTAGAGGATGGACAGAGAATAAACAAAATTAATTTTAATATATTCAGCATGTTAGATAATGATAAAGGTAAGGGAGAAAAAATAAGCAGCAAAAGGAAAGGGAATGGAGGTAATTTTGAGATTAATAGACAAACTGGGGAGATGTTGAGGTCAAGATCAGAGAGATGGCTGGGTGTGGTAGCTCATGCCTGTAATCCCAGAACTTTGCGAGGCCGAGGCAGGTGGATCACTTGAGGTCAGGAGTTTGAGACCAGCCTGGCCAACATGGGTGAAACTCCATCTCTACTAAAAATACAAAAAAATTTAGCTGGGTGTGGTGTATGTCTGTAATCCTAGCTACTTGGGAGGCTGAGGTCGGAATATTGCTTGAACACAAGTGACCAAGTGACGAAGTTGCAGTAAGCCAAGATTGAGCCACTGTACTCCAGCCTGTGTGACAGAGCAAGACTCCTCTCCAAAACAATCAACCAACAAACCAACCAAACAAAAAACAGTGAGAGGTAAAGAAAGTCATAGCACTATTTGGAGGAAGGGATTTCTAGGCAGAAGGGGAAATGATTGAAAAGGTCTAAGGTAGTGCCTGCTTTTTTGTGTTTAAAAATTAAACAGGCCCATTCATTGGATCAAAATGGTAGGGAACAGAAGTGGTAGGAGAGGAAATCAGAGAGACTGAGGCAGATCTTATAAGACTTGCAATCTCATGACAAGGACTTTGCTTTTATCTTGCATAATATGGGAAGCCAACAGAGGGTTTTGATCAGGGAAAAGATGCAATTTGACTTAGGTTTCACCAGCATCCCTCTGACTGCTGTGTTGAGAGCCTTCTGAAGGAATGTAAAAGTGGAAATTTAGACACCAGATAGGTGACAACTGCCTAGAGAGAGATAATAGCAGCTCAGAACCATGCTTGCATTAAAGGGTACAGAAGATAACAGCAGTGCCTTGCCCATATTCCCTGGATCTTATATTTCAGTTCATGCCATTTAACTTCTAACTGCTTGCATCAGCATCTCTTTGCTTGAAGGCTGTCTGGGACTGGAGCTAACTTCTCCCATGCATGTAGAAGCCCAGCAATATTCATTTTCTCCCCTTGGACAGGCACCCACACCGATAACAGACAGCAGTTGTCATATAAATACCATAGTGGGGAATGAAGCTGCCGCCTGTACTTTACAAGAGCTCCAGATTTCCCCAGGGCAATTTAGCACAAGTTGCCCATGTGACGACTTCCTTGATTATGTACCTCTTACTAGCTACCTTCCCTTTCTTATCTTGTTTCCCCACTTCCTACCATAGTTTCCTGGATTCATATCCCAAAACGCTGCTGGCACTCAAATCATTCTCAGGATCTGAATCTGGCAGAAATCCAACCTAAGTAAGAAGTGGTCTTAGGGGGAATTAACTGATATGATGAAGACTACAATGAAGGCATTTTGGAAGCCATGAAGATAAGAAGTTTAATTCTGGACATGTAAAGTTAGAGGTGTCTGGTAGATACCCAAGTGGAGATTTGATTAAGCAATTAGACAAGTGAGTCTGTACTTCAGGGAGAAGTTCTGGCTTCCATCATAAATCATGGTGCCACCAGTATATAAATGTAATTTAAAACCATGACACCGGGTGAGGTCTCCAAGGTAATGTCTGCAGATAAAAAACAGAAAGAATTCAAGAACTGCACTTTGGGTGCTCCAGGGTTAAAAGTCTAGCAAGAGTCAGCAAATCATAGCCTGTGGGCCAAATCCAATGGATGGCTTGTTTTTGTATGGTCCTTAGGAGTTTTTGTTTGGTGATGCTGCTTTTTTTTCCCCTTTTAAAGCATTGTGAAAACAAACAAAAAAAAGAAGAAGAGGAAGAGGAGGAGACATTAGTGGTAGCAGAAACAGCAAAGAAAGAAGAGGAGGAGACAGAAACTATGTAATTTACAATGCCTAAAATACTTAGCATTGGCCCTTTACAGGAAAAGTTTGCTGAGCTGTGGTATAGAGGAAGAGTGGAAATCAGTGGGAAAGAGTGAGAAGGAGTGAACAAAATGGTACGAGGTAAAAAAGAAGGAGAACGTGGTACACAAGAAACCAAGTGAAGAAAGATATTCAAGGAGAAATACTAACTGTATCAAAATATGTAGATGATAGTATTATAATAAATTAATTGAATAAGCAATATGGATGTCATTGAAAACCTTGAAAAACATCATTTCATTAGTTGTAAGGACAAAGGTAAGATTACAGTGGGCTTGGTGGAAAAGAAGATTTTTCTAATTCCAGCCATGATGTGATAGCTTTTTTCAGACCAGATCTCCTACTGGAAAAATCTTTAAAACTAGAATAATAGAAATATCTTCTATTTGAGGACACTGGTGATTTATTAAAGCAGAAGACTAGAGTATACAAGATCCTAGAAAGAAGGAAAAATCAGCGTTACAATCAGATACTTGGTATCTACTATATAGATTATACTACTAAATATACTAAATATTTAGTAGATACTTGCTATCTACTATATTGATCTACTATAAAAATATTTGCTATAATTTGAATGTAAGAAGCTGAGAAACCAAAAAGCTAAGAAACTGAGAAAGCAGACACAGAAACGAAGAAGTTCAGTAGAATTTTAGGAAGCAAAGTATTAGAGTTTGGATCTCATCAAGAAGAAAGTTTCCTAGCAAACGGCCAAGGTTTCAGTTGGGATTTTCAAAGATCTACATCTTAGAAGCTAGAGATTCAAAAAACAAAATCACTTCTTACAAATATTTAAGCCAAGACTTATCACTGATTAAATGAAAGTAATATGGCTTCAATCTAAGTGACTACTAGAAGCAAATAATTAAATTCTCTTTGAAAGCAAAAAAAAAAAAAAAAAGAAACCTGAAAACAACTTAGAATTCTATATTCTGTTAAAATATGCTTCAGAAAATGAACGTAAAATACTAGGCAACCAAAAACTGAAAGCAAAACTGATCTAAAGAAAAAGAGTTCTGCAGACAGAAAAATGATTTGGTTGGATGCTCAGAAATTCAGAAAGAAAACTAATTTAAAAATTATGAGTAACAATAAGAAAACTTTACTTATAAAACTATAATACTATCTTGAAACATTTAAATATGTAAATATGTATGTTAGTGTTATTAAGTGTATGTAATTATAATCCGTGCAAAAGACAGAAAGACAGTATAAAAGCAGTTAAAACATTCTATGGTGTTTGCATTTTCTAGGAAGTAGAATGAATTTTAATTTACATTTTATTTAATAACTCAAAGGTACATGCCATAATCTTCAGGCCAACTACTAAAATCCTAACAGAAATTGCATAGGTCAAAATGAGGAATGAAATTATTAAAACACATACTAGATATAAGTATAAAGTATAATTTATTATAATATTAAGTAGAATAAATGCTAACAAAATTTAGAGATTATGTATTTTCTAGCCTACAAGATGACAGTCAATGATTCACACTCTTCCCACTTAGAAAATGCAGGCTGGGCACGGTGGCTCATGCCTATAATCCCAGTACTTTGGGAGGCCGAGGCGGGTGGATCACGAGGTCAAGAGATTGAGACCATCCTGGTCAATAAGGTGAAACCCCGTCTCTACTAAAAATACAAAAAAATTACCTGGGCATGGTGGTGCGTGCCTGTAGTCCCAGCTACTCGGGAGGCTAAGGCGGGAGAATTGCTTGAACTCAGGAGGCGGAGGTTGTGGTGAGCCGAGATCGTGCCATTGCACTCCAGTCTGGGTAACAAGAGCAAAACTCCATCTCAAGAAAAAAAAAAAAAGAAAATGCACTTATTCCCTCCCAAGGATCACAAAGGTCTCATCTCATTACCTCATCAGCTCAGAGTACAGAATATTTTCACCTAAATTGACTCCCAATGCAGATGAAGTATCCAAAGTACATGTCCTCTTGACACATAGACCTGTGAAACTGAAAAGACAAGCTACCTGCCCTGAGACACTCAACATATAATGGCAGGATAGGAACAGTATAACTAATATGTTAGCTTTCTATTGCTTTATAAAACATTACCACAACTTGGCTTCCTAAAATAACTGTCTTAGTCAATTTGTGCTGCTACAACAGAATATTATAGACTGGGTGACTTATAAACAACGAAATTTTATTCCTTATAGTTTGGGAGGCTGAGACATCCAAGATCTAGGTGCTAGCAGGTCCAGCTTTTGGCAATGGCCCATTTCTGATCTAAACATGGCCATCTTCTTATTTTATTCTCACACAGTGGGTCCATAGAGCAAACTCCCTGGGGTCTCTTTCATAAGTGCACTAGTTCTGTTTATAAGGGTTTTAGTCATTACCTAATTATCTACCAAAGGCCTCACCTTTTAATATAATTATATTGGGACTTAAAATTTCAATATATGGATAAGGGGGGAACAGGGGCACAAGCAATCAGTCCATAACAATTACACACACATTTATTGATTTAGTTTCTGTAGGTCAACAATTTGGGTATGACTTAACTGGGTCCTCTATAAGGCTGCAATCAAGATGTTGACCAGGGATCAATTCTCATCCAGAGGCTCAGCTGGGGAACCATCCACTACCAAGCTCACTGAGATATTAGCAGAATTCATTTTCTCACAGTTATATGACATTGGGACTTATTATGGCTGGCTAGTAGCACTCTTGTCTCCTAGAAGCTTCCCACAGTCCCTACCACATGGCCCTCTATTTAGGCAGCATACAACAGCTTACATATTCAAAGCCAGCTAGAAAACAAGACAGAACTTTCTAGCAATACAAAATTTTTTAAATGAAACATAATCGCAGGATAACATCACATACACTTGTCTTGGTCTACTAGATGGAAGCTACTCACAGGTTCTACTCACACTCTAGGTGTAGAGATTACACAAGGTATGAACATCCAGGAGGTAGAGATCATGGGACCACCTTAGAGTGTGTTTGCTCTATATGCTATAAACATTTTTGTTCAAAAAAGAGAAAAATGGTAGGCCAAAAGAGTCACTGGTTCATAGCAATTCCAAATCCAGCTGGATAAATATTGCAAAGTTACTTATTAGGGCTCATGGCCTGGGAATAATTCCATTACTTTCAGCTCCACGATACGCATTTTCAGTTCTGCATGCAATCATTTATTTGTGAGAAGTAAGACATGCATACAGCTGAGTGGTTTTCTTATCCTTCTTCCTGCCAGTAGAATTTTGGACTCAACTGGCATCATTTTTATATTGCCTATTTTATACTAAGTCCCTTTCAGTCCAAGCCAGCAGCATTTATGCTGATATAATTTTCTCAAAAATCTCATAGGCATCCTACTCATGAGTGTTCATGACATTACAGAAAAGCCATGTCCATGTATCTCTAAGTTTGAAACAATAATTCAAATATAAAGCCAAGAAATTTCATAGGCTTCATTTTCTCTTGGGTCCATAGCCTGAGTTAACTTGGATAATCAGATGTTAGATTACATAGATGTATCCATGTGTTCACCCACAGTGTCAAACTACTACCCTGGTAACTGGCCAGAAGGATTATGGACGAACAAGCACTTCTAGTTATTATATACATGTATGAAAAAATAGAAATAGTGATGATGTCTTGCATACTGGAAATATGAAAATTTGTTCAGTTTGATTTGTAGAATCCTCTATTCCTAGTCATATTCAATTGTGTTTATGATTGGAGTGAGGCCAATCTTGGTCCCTGGAGGAAAGAGATAACTACATGTCCAGAGCTTTACAGGTTTATTATCAATGACTTTGGCATTATAATCCAGTGATGAAGTTTGGATCAAGATTTGAAACTGCCTTATAGAAAACCTAGAAGGAGAAGATAATCAAAATGTATACAGTGAAATTTATCAGGTATGAACAAGAGGACAGAATAATTCACCTGGGGGAGTAAAACCAATTGGGAATTAAAATTAGGTTTGCTTCTGTCAGGAATGATCTAACATGATTCTACCTGAAGGCAGAAATTCTACAAATCTTTTCCAGTTATTGAAGTTCTAAAAGAAAAGGGATATATTGAAAAAACAAAACAAAGCAAAACTCTCTATGACTCGAGATATTTCCCACTCTCTCCTGTGGGCATTTAGTGCTATAAATTTCCCACTAAACACTGCTTTACCTGTGTCCCAGAGATTCTGGTATGTTGTGTCTTTGTTCTCACTGGTTTCAAATAACTTACTTATTTCTGCCTTAATTTTATTATTTATCCAGTAGTCATTCAGGAGCAGGTTGTTCAGTTTCCATGTAGTTGTGTGGTTTTGAGTGAGTTTCTTAACCCTGAGTTGTAATTTGATTGCACTGTGATCTGAGACTGTTATGATTTCTGTTCTTTTGCATTTGCTGAGAAGTGTTTTACCTCCAATTACGTGGTCAATTTTAAAATAAGTATGATGTGGTGCTAAGAAGAATGTATATTCTGCTGATTTGGGTTGGAGAGTTCTGTAGAGGTCTATTAGGTCCACTTGGTTCAGGACTGTGTTCAAGTCCTGGATAGCCTTATTAATTTTCTGTCTCATTGATCTGTCTAATATTGACAGTGGGGGGTTAAAGTCTCCCACTATTATTATGTGGGAGTCTAAGTCTCTTTGTAGATCTCTAAGAACTTGCCTTATGAATCTGGGTGTTCCTATATTGGGTGCATATATAATTAGGACAGTTAGCTTTTCTTGTTGCGTTGATCTCTTTACCATTACATAATGCCCTTCTTCATCTTTTTTGATCTTTGTTGGTTTAAAGTCTGTTTTATCAGAGACTAGGATTGCAACCCCTGCTTTTTTTTCTTTCTTTCCTTTTGCTTGGCAAATAGTCCTCCATCTCTCCATGCCTTTATTTTGAGCCTATGTGTGCCTTTGCATGTGATATGGGTCACCTGAATGCAGCACATCAGTGGATCTTTTTATTAAATTTGCCATTCCGTGTCTGTTAATTGGGGCATTTAGCCCATTTACATTTAAGCTTAATATTGTTATGCGGTGAATTTGATCCTGTCATTGTGATGCTAGCTGGTTATTATGCTGTAAGTTGATGCAGTTTCTTCACAGTGTCGATGGTCTTTACAATTCGGTATGTTTTTGCAGTGGCTGGTATCAGTTTTCCCTTTCCATATTTAGTGGTTCCTTCAGGAGCTCTTGTAAGGTAGGCCTGGTGGTGACAAAATCTCTCAGCATTTGCTTATCTGTAATGTATTTATTTCTCCTTCACTTTTGAAGCTTAGTTTGGCTGGATATGAAATTCTGGGTTGAAATTTCTTTTAAGAATGTTGAATGGTGGTCCCCACTCTTTTCTAGCTTGTAGGATTTCTGCAGAGAGATGTGCTGTTAGTCTGATGGGCTTCCCTTTGTGGGTCACCAGACCTTTCTGGCTTCCCTTAACATTTTTCCTTCATTTCAACTTGGTGAATCTGATATTTATGTGTCTTTGGGTTGCTCTTTTTGAGGAGTATCTTAGTGATATTCTCTGTATCCTGAATTTGAATGTTGGGCCTGCATGACTTTACATTTGTACTGATATAAAATTTTACCAACCTGTTTAAAATGCACAGGTATTTAAAATGTATTAAAAATAATTGTGAATAGTTAATTCCTTGAAAAACAATTTTTTAATATACTAAGTTAATATAGTATATATAGGTTAACAATTTCTAATGTACCCATACAAAGAACTAACCTACAAAACCTACGTCTGTTTTTGCATTTCTAATGTCACAAACTTACCAGAGATGGGGCAAGTGAGGAACCATGACCTGCCAAACATAATCAATGTTCAGTGCTCTACTTAAATTTTGTAAATATTTTACAGTCTATAGAAACATTTTTCGTCTCCAATTTATTTTGTACCAAGAGGGCTATCATCCGAATAAAGTTCAGTCCAGTTTAACATGAGTATTTTGAGCACTGTCTGATCCTTGGCCAAGCTGTGGTGAAGATTGTAAGGAAAAGAGAATGGAAGCTCCCTGTCCTGTCCTCAGGTAAATTCTCCATCCTCAGGAGCTCAAAGGAAAAAAATGCTCAGAGAAGTATTTCCCAAAACGTGTTTTTAAAAAATCTCTTTTGCTTCCACTTGATGCTTCCCAGGAAGATTTTGCTTCAAAGAAGCCTGGGGAACATGATGTTAGTTTCCATACTTTTATATTCACATTCACATTAACATTTCAAACACTCTGAGAAGTCTAGCACTAAAGAAACATGTTCAATTTTGTTTAAGTCAACATTTATTAACCAGGGCATACTGCTTTGGTGTGATACTTATTGACATACTTTAAAACACTCTCTGCTGCTTTAAAAAATACTTTGAAAATGTCCAAGTTTAAATGAGAATACATTCAGACTTTTACTCAAAACAAGGATAATTCCATGACTTATTTATTACTTAGCATTTGAAACACAATTTAAAATAATTAAAATCATAAAGAAATCTAATGATAACTTTGAATAACACTATTATTGAGGTGTCTCAGTCTAATACTTTTGTATTCACATTAAATTGGCTGCTATACTTCAGAACAGCATTCTATTTTTACTATGTCTGAATCCATACAAAGCAAATTATATTGTAATGAGGCTCTAATATATCAAGGAATGGGATCAAGTTTCACAGTATATATACTTCAATGTTTAAGTAAATTTCTTATAGCTGATACTATAAGATCCTCTAAAATCTATATTAAGTAAAATTAATTTTATGACAACTACATATTAACCAAAAGAAATAAGAACAAGATAACAATGCATAATCAAATGATTGCTGACCATCTTTCCTTTTGGATATTAACTCTTAGTTGGAAATATAAAGATATATTGACATTTTTTATATGTCAATCCAATACCCAGTTACTCATGAGTATAACATCACATCCATGTGTAAAAAATTGTATTGTCAATCAAATGTCTTATTATGCACAGTTCTGACTTCAAATTTAAGTATAATAAGACATAAGATTGACAACTAATTAGTCAAATGTGAGAAAAATAAATTGTCCTTTTTCTTTTCCTTTTTAGACAGTCCTTAGTTTTTCATTCACTCATTACTAGTCCAGTTTGTAATATTTTACTCTTTCTGTAATGACTATCATAATCCATTTAGTTTTTGGTTCCATTGTTCTACTTTTATTGACATGTAAAGGCATGTGATCTACATATATTGATGATTATAAGGCACTAATTAAAAGGTCAAATATCAGAGGATACATAGTTATATCAAGAAAATTTTAAAAATTAGAAAGTCAGTGCTTCACAGATGATCCTGAATAACAAAAACAAAAACAGAATCCCCAAAGAATATACAAATTTTGAATTTTTCACAATTATCAATAAAACCCATAGCAGTGTGTATGTCAACCAATGCCACAAAACTTTTAGACTAACTCTCCTAATCTGCCAGGATCTAAGGCATTCCGGGGCCTAGCAGGATATATCCAATCTGCAGTGGAATTTATTGCCTCATGGCTTAAAACTGCCCTAGAAGTAAGATCTAGCAAAGGAACACCTGAGTGATCACACCAGTTAAAACACTGAGTGATTATGAGCTACTAGTGACAGGTCTTTAGGGCTACGTATTTTTGGACAAAGTTAAGTCAGCTGGCAGGAGACCAAAACTGTCCCATTACTTTGGTCATAATATATTAAAATAGGGAGGTATGTCTACATACTTTCCTAGGGCTTAAGGGCAGCTACAGAAGTTATTCTGAAGCCAGAAGTATTAAGTTATCTCAATCCAATGTAATGGATTTAGAACTAAATCGGGGCAGCTTAATTCAAATAAAAATGTGTTGAGTTCCTTCCTAAAGCAAAGCATAGTGCTAAGTTAAAGAAGGTGAAAATAACAGTTGGCAATATAACGCCCTTGACTTCAAAATGATTATTGTAGTGGGAATTTGGGCAAGAGAGGAAGGAATTCTAAAACAAAGCAAAACCTTACATTTGTTTCAAGAGTCGCCCCACAATTAGCATGAAGGATTAAAGGAAGAGAAGTCCATATTTATGGATATTATGAATTTAACATAATTTAGACTCAGAAAAAAAAGAGAAGACAAAAGATCATGGAGTAGAAGTTCAAATATACCGAAACTTGGAGTAACCAGAAGTTCAACTAAATTAGAGAGAATAAGAGTTGAAAAAGTGAGAAAGTTGCTTGGCCCTTGTAAATATTTTGAATGAAGACTGAAAGTCATGTACCAATTTCATTAGATATTCAGTAATAAATATTTGTAATTGGTCAGTTTTAGCTTGTTTTGTTTAGGGCAAATAGAAGAGGCAGAAAGACCACCGCGAAACGATTTCACTATTCTCGGCAAATCATAATAAAAATATATTAGAACAGCCAGAAGAAAGGAAGATAACAGAGGTAAGAGGCCTTAAAGAGATGCATTATACTAGACTCAGCAAATAATTGGATATGGGAAATGGAAGAGGAAGACACCAAAGATCATCCCAAGGGAATTCAGTGAATAATAGTGGATAGAGGTGAAACAGAAAGCTGAAGAAGGCATGTGGAGAGTTAAGACTAGAAGAAGATGGAGTACAGAAAACATGACTGCACATATGATGAAAGACTTACAAAGGTTAAGAGACAGACTGGAGACAGAAAAGTTGGAAAGAAAGAAACTAAAATATAATATGTGATGGGAATAGTATCAGTACAAAAATGGGATGAAACAAAATCTCACAATCAACTAGCATTTCTTTCTACCTCTTGCTAAAGCACCACAAGCCATAAACTATGGCTATAGATAAAGGTAGCGCCCAGCCCCCTTAATGGGAATCATACTCAATCTTCTGCTTCCTTTTTGCCCTCTCTCTTTACATTCTGAATGCCAGCCCACAGTACATGAATGGCAGAACCAATCCCTCCATTCAGCCATATTCATTTTCCCGTGGCAAGATTTTTAAACTGAAAATGGAAGTTTTCAATGGAAGCACTGAATAAAAAGCTAATCTCTACAGCATCTCCTGAACATGACACCCAGACTGTACTATGGTCATGAAAGATCTTTTCACAACTTAACAAAGATGTGTTTTCTCAGCCCAGCCACTGTTTTTTTGACATCTTGAGACTGACTGCACGTCACAAGAATATTCCTTGATAAATTCTAATCATTTTCTAACAGCTGTGTGCTCTAAAATTCTTTTCAAAGGTTAGTAACTAAAGGAGAATTTTCACTTAGTTCTGATAAACATTACATTTTGGCAAAGATACACTTAAATATACATATTACTTATTGTGGTTCATCCTGCATAAATCTTTCTTCAAACTAAATTATACTTATTAGGCTTTAGATAAGTGCATGACACAGTCATGTAGGATTATTCTAGGCCTATAAATACTGGAAGGGGAAAGAGAAAGAGACAGACATAGAACCGAAACTTGGCAGAAAGCAACAATCTATTCTGACAGATGTGACCTTATCAAGTTTATAAGTGTCATCATTGTCATTTATATGTTCTGTGAAAGGGATGGTCTGTTATTGTAGGATGTTGCTTCTGTTTATTAATTGGAAAAGCTTTAGATAGATGACTAGAAAAGATACTTTGTAGAAATTGGGAATATACACATGCTCACATACATGTGTGCACATACACACACACACACACACACACACACACACACACCCCTCTACAAAAGTACACACTGAATCTTGAAATCCAAGGGCTCAACTGCCATTTGGTCTACCTGAATACAAGTTGAGGGCATGAAATTATCAGAATATAATTCTAACTTCAAGAAACAGTTTACACAAATGTTAAACACAAACTTTTATATTTTTTGCAAATGCCTTTTGCAGTAGCTTTTTATCTGAATCAAATATTAGTAGAAATATAAATATATATTTGTTCTTCTGATCTAAAGTAGCAATCTTGATTTTTGTGACTTAGTTAACTTTAATTCAATACTAAATATTACTGATGCATGGAAGCTATTATCCCAAGGCTTTAGAATACATTTTGTATATCCAATGATAAAGTTAATTCAATATATGCATTTACTCAAAAATATAATTATTACATAAAATTTATAATTCTGTGGAAAAAGTACTCAAAGTCACTCCCACTATTTATTATTTTTATCTAAAAAGTATTTCAATTTTACAAATCATACATTAGGAAGATAAATATTTTCATTTTCTGGGAAGCAGAAGTTCTGATAGAGTCCACAATTGTAACAATATATCTGTTTTATTTCTATAACATAAAAATCATTAACATGCATCTATCTAGCAAAGGTACTTGGGGATATGATATGACATGCATCAAGTGGTCTTGTCCCAGGTTTAGTTATGGGACTCTTGTTATTTACCAGATACTCTTCTGGGTAATGTAAGATACATTTGTGGACAAAATAATTCAAATTTTCTGTCTTCATTTGAAGATGATAAAAACCTGAGGCAGAGGTAGATGATAGAAAAGCATTAGGGATTAAATATGGTTGGAGAGGAGCTTGGGGCTTTCTGACTTAAAGAGGGTTGTCAGGTCTGAGACCAACCTTGAGAAGGTTATAATTGGGCAAAGACTTGAAGGTAATGAAGGAGATAGAGGAAATCGCCAGTGCAAAATTTCTGCAATAGAAACATGCCTGGCATATTCAAGGGACAGTAAAGAGTGATTAAAAGAGAATGAGGGAATGAGAAAAGAGCGAGAGAGGAAGACAGAGAGAATGGGGTACCAGATCCTATGGGATTTTGTAGGTCATTGTATTCTAAGTGGAAAGGGAAACACTGCAGTTTTAGAATAGGGTGGAAAGATTCTCCCTATTTAAGTTTTAGAAGAATCACTTTGGCTGCTGTCTGGAGAATTATGCTGAAGCAAGAGGGTCATTAGAAGACATTAACTTGGCCTGAAGCAGTGGCTCATGCCTGTAATCCCAGCACCGTGGGGAGCTGAGGAGGGTGGATCACCTGAGGTCAGGAGTTCAAGATCAGCCTGGCCAACATGATGAAACCCCATATCTACCAAAAAATACAAGAATTAGCTGAATGTAGTGGCAGTTGCCTCTGGTCCCAGCTACTCAGAAGCTGAGGTGGGAGAAAAGCTTGAACCTGGGTGCAGTGAGCCAGGATTGCACCATTACACTCCAGCCTTGGCAACAGGGGTTAAAAAAAAAAGGCAGTTAATCGCTTAAAAAAGGTTAGAATTAGCAGAGGTTAAAAGGGTGAGTTTGTGAACCTATTTTAATGAAAACTGATGAATTAATGGAAAGTGTTGAAGAAAAGAAGCTTTCAAGGATGATGTCAACACTTTTGTCATTGCACCTTGGAAAGATGTGGTTGCCACTTCCATTGGGAAAATTTGCTTTCAGTAATTACATGACAGAAACTAGTTTAATACATAGGAAAATGATCCTTATTGGAGGCTATTTATTAAAATGTATTGATTCAGGTTCAACTAATTCGGAATATTTGATGGCCCACCAGAGTAAGACTCTCTGAAGACTTCCTTTGTATCCTCAATAAAACTAAGATTTGTAAAGAATATTAATAATGCTTATAAATTTCAGGAAGAATGCAACATAAAAACCTGTGAAAAAAATTTCTTTTCTGTTTTTTAGAAGTATTTCTTTTAACAGGAAGATTGTGTATGAATAGAAAGCATTAAAGAAAGGCTCTGTGAAACCTGAGCTTGGCAACACTTATTTTTATGTAGCTGTGAACAGCTGCTTTGCCTGAGTCAACCATGAAGCTAAGCTGCTTCTCACAAAGTATAACACATACGTGGTCTGAGTAAATTACTGAAAAATGTTCAGTGCCTCCAGTAATCAAAGTCATGTAAATTTAATATATTATAAGATTTCATCTGACATCCATTAGATTAGTCAGTTTGAATTGTTTAAAACAATGTCTGATTTTCAGGTTCAAGAAAAGCCAAATGCATACATTTGTCTTCCCTCAGCCAAAATCCCACTGAAATTATTGTTGAGATTTATATACAGGAATATATAATGGTAATAACTACAAATATATCCCATATCTCCCTCTTATGTCTAGTAACTAACGTGTAACTTAGCCAGGTCATTGGAATATATTAGTTGGACTAATATTTATTCATAGTAACAGATTTATCATTTTTATGGAAAAAATTAAGTTGATACTTCACTCTTTCTGTGCTTTCCATTGTATCACTCCACTCAGGAAAAAAGGGAAAGAAAAGGAAACAAAATATAAAAAGTAAATTCTGGAACTATGTCAGAATTTAAAAGACATCATTTTTTAACATCTCCATGTATGATTATTTTATTAATTTCAAGTTAATAAGTAGAGATGTTAAATGGTACATCTTTGGCACTCATGAACCTGTATTAGTCCACATGTTTTTCCAAAGTATCTATTATGTACAGGTACGGAGGCTACATATTATCTGTTCCCAAAGGAAATTATTGTCTAAGAAAGAAAATAAACATCAAAAGATAAATCTAACATTAAGCCCCCTAATTAGGGTTTAGAAATCTACAGAAATAGCACTGGTGTCTTAAAATACATATAATCTGAAAAGGCATAAATTATTAGACATTTTCCATAATCATAATCATATTAAGTTTGAAAATAATGTTACTTTTCATTTAAAAATAAATTTATTGTTTAAATTGCAAAAGCAAAACACACATGTTAACAGAGACGTTAAAGACTAAGAAATAAAAGTATTCCCCAAATACCCTATCCTCTTCCAGTTATTACACTCCTCATCCCAGAGGAAAAGTTATCTCAGAGTAGGTTTCTATATAGTAACAAAATAATAATAGTTGTGACATTTATGAAGTGTTAGCTCTATGCAGATCACTTGACTATTTGCTTCAAATGGATTATCTCATTGAGGCTCTTAACTACCTTCTGAGATACACACCATTTACAGCTCTGTTTTTCCAGGGAAAGAACTGATAATTAGAGAAGCTCACTAATTTGTTCAAGGGCATAAAGTTAGTAACTGGTGAAACAAATATTTAAACCAAAGTAGAATGGCTCCAACCTTACATCTCCACACCATAATATAACTGCTAACATATGTATTAAGTTACATATAGAAACTACATTAAGAAGATATCTTTAAACATGTATGACTTTTGTAACATAGATGAGATCCATTATATATAGTTTGCTCTGACTTGTAAGGATTAGAGACGTGCTAAGAAAGTTTCAAGCATGGCACATGACATACTTGCCATTAGTCTCTCTTTTAACTAAACACAACTAGGCATTTGATGTGAAGCTATTTCTGTTCACCACAGCACCTGTCACATACTAGGTGCTCAATATATATTTCTTTCAGCTTTGTTTTAATTTTTAGAGTCATCAATTTAGGTTTTAAAAGAAACATTTTTTTCTTCTCACATCTATGGCTTATAGTAATTGATTTTGCTTGTAGACATTTCCTTTAAAAAAGTACAGGATCTCATATTCTGAGTTTTATCCTTGAAGCCAACTTACCACAAAAACTAAATGGTAGAGAACTTAATGATAACACCAGGAAATAAGAATGGATGGTACCATGGTGATATAACTTTGATACATATTTTTTAGCAAAAAAAAAAATAATGAAAGGAAGAGATTGAATGTGTATATGTTCTATCAGGCTTTATTTTTTTAAAAAAAGAAGTAGATGAAGAAAAGCTTAAAAAATTGGAAATGAACCAAATTGTTACTTAAAATACAGAGATGGTTTTTATTTTTTGATACACAAAAATGTGAAAACTTTTTTATGCATATATATTTTGATACGGAGTCTCGCTCTGTCACCTAGGCTGGAGTACAGTGGGGTACTTTTGGCTCACTGCAACCTCCACCTCTTGGGTTCAAATGATTCTCCCACTTCAGTCTGCTGAGTAGCTGGAACTACAGGCACGTGCCACCACGCCTGGCTAATTTTTGTATTTTTAGTAGAGATGGGGTTTAGCCACACTGGCCATGGCTGGTCTCGAACTCCTGACCTCGGGTGACCCATTCGCCTTGGCCTTCCAAAGTGCTGGGCACAGTGTAAACTACCGTGCCCAGCCTTAAAAAAATTGTAAAATTTTGAAAATAAAATAAACATTAGTTGTTGAGCATGCTACTATATTTCATCCTTTTCCAAACAAATTTTGGTGAATATACTGTTTTACATAGGATAATTTATTTAAAATAAACTAAGGTAAAACTGATCGGATCAAAGCTATAGAGATGGCTGAGGAGACTTATAGTAAGAACCTACTTGCCCTCTTGATTCATTTCTAATGAAACCCAAAGAAGTGTCTCGAAGACAGCACTTCTATTTTCAGGAAGTTACTTTAAATACTTTAAATAGTAACCACTACTAGAGCTTGTGAGCTATTAGATATCTAATAAAGAATGTTTTCCTGTCAGTATCCAGTGATTTATGTTTATCTGCATATATCATGGGGAATTCAGTTTGTCTCAAAATGTGGTCCATGGACAACCTACAATATCCTATAGCAGTATCACCTGCAGTGGTTGTTTAAAAGTGTCATTTCCTGGGCAGATGCAGAATATGTCAAGTGCGATATGAGAATTTGCATTTCTAATAAGCATTCCACTTGAAGCTTATGTTCCTGAAATTTTTAGAACCATTGACTCAGATTTTACAGTGGAATTATGTTTCTAGAAGCATCAAAATGCATTGGAAAAATATGTTTAAAAATTCAGCCAACATTTTTCTAATTTTTAATGCAAAAATAATATAAATATGATTTTCGCCAGGAATCTTCCTTTGTGAATGAATGACTTCAGTTGGACGCCTTTGTGTACGGATATAAAAGGGCGTTAATATACATTTTGATGCAACATGTCACAACTCCTCATGTCTGGATAACTTTGCCAGCAATAACAAGTATGGCCTTCCTTTAAGAAATTAAATGTTAGATTTTTCACACTTAGTTTTGGTTTCCATAACAGGCATCTTCCTTGCACGGGGCAAATTATCAAGTATTCACTGGTTTGTGTTTTTCTCTATCATGAGAAATTGCAGTTTTGCCTTTCTTACTATAGAATGTGTTAAATCAAGTCCAATTTTTTTTTAAGAAACAGTATACAAAATGAATTTGGACTAAGTCTATAAGCAAGAAAGAAGCCCAAATTGAATCAGAACTGAAATTATACTTTGATTTGGTTATATCCCTCTCCCCAGAAAAAGTGTTCCCCAAATGGTAGGAAACAGTGCTTCCAACTTGAATAGGAAATAAAAAAGTTTTAGAATTTGGGTACATGGGTCCCCTGCAGGTTTGTGAGAAGGGCAGGTGCACTACGTTAAATTACTGTATTAATTGAGCCCACACTAAACAATATGCTAGACGATACAAACCACATCTAATAGACAAGGGATGGTCTCTGTTCTCTAGGAATTAACAGTCTGTAAGTGGAGAGAAGGCATGACACAGCTTAGAAGGCGAGAAATGCTATAAAGGAGACATGCATAAAATCTTGAGGATCTCAGGGAAAAGCAAGATTATTTCTGAACAAAACAAATTATGAAAGTTTTCAAATGAAGTTGGCATTTACTTTCAGTCATTTGAAAAGAGAAAGAGAGATTCAAGTATAGAGTTTTAACCACCTATTGTATCTTCTTAAACATTTTTGATTGTGTTGTAATCTCCTTGGTAGAACTAAAGTGCAGCAAAGAGAAAACTGTTACATCTTATAACCAAAACCAATAACAAAAAATTCCCACATCAGGAAAATAAATTCTACTATTGTATTACCCAATTCTGGGGCCTCTTTTCATATAGCTATTAGCAGTAAGTAGAAGAGGTGAAATAAATTGGCGGTATCAACATCTAGAGCTTTACCCTTCTGGTAAGCTATAAGGTCTAAGAAAATACACGGATTTCTATGGTCAGTAAAATTAGTATCATAGACAAATACAACTATTCTCCTAACACAGAATCTTCTCCTGAAGGCTACGCAGAACTTACCCAAAGGCAGGGCTAGTTAGATCATGGGCTGCTCCTTTCTGATTAGTGTTTATATACATATAGTTAACTATATGTATACAATATGCATATCTAAAATATTATACATAAACCTGTATATGTGTGTGTATATATATGTATATATACACCTGTAAAAGACCCTATGACCAGAGAGTGTTTGTGCAACTCAGCATAAAATGTATTAGCTCCATTATTTGGTCAGATTCTAACTGTGTTCCTGGCCCATCAAACTCCCTGGTAATATGAATGTAAGCATTCTCCATCTCCTCCTTCTTATGTTGTCTTCTTTTCTACAGTGTCTTTCTAACCTATGCACCATCTCCTTAATTTTTCGTTTTTATTTTCCAGTCACCTATTGATATAATAAGGCTAAGTAACAAATAGCCATAAAACTTGAGTGGCATATAATAATATGCATTTATTTAGCTCATGAATCCGTGGGTCAAATGGGTGTTGACTGATACGGGCTGAGCTCAGCTGAGTAGATCTGGAGATTTTGGCTAAATTTGCTCATGCATCTTTTATCCTTCTCTTGGAACCAAAACCAAACAATATGCTAGATGATACAAACCACATCATCTAGCTTGGAACCAACAGTCTAACCAGGGCATGCATTGTTCATGGAATGGCAGAAGTACATGGAAGCAAGCAGTAACTTGCTAGGCTTCTTAAGGCTGAAGCTTAAAACTGTCATAGTGGCACTTTTATCTCATTCTGTTACAAAATGCAAATTACAAGGCCAAACTCACATTCAAGAGGCAAGGCCATATACACTACCACTTTAGTGGGAAAAGCTGTAAAATCAGATTGCAAAGTGAACAGAAACACCCCACACATGAATTAAGCATTTGACCTGTATGCATTCTTAATACCACTACTTACTGCTAACCTAATAGTTGTTACAACAGGGTATGGTGAGCCAATTGTTTGTTTGTTTCCCCACAAAAGATGATGATTTTCTTCAGGGCATTAACCCTTGCTATATTCATCATGATGATATAACTCCAGAAACTCAAATAAAGTATGACATGTAGACACTAACATTTTATGATCGACAGGAGAGAGGAAGAGGAAAAAGCAGAGAGAAAAGAAGATAGACCATCTAAAGTGCAAGATGGAATTGATGTTAAGCTATTACCCTAAAGATACAATAGAATTCTATTTTCCAAATTTTCAAGCCTGGTATCACTTTATCATCTTGCAACTTTCCAAAAGTATCAGAAAATCAGTTATTAATAATATAAGAAATGACCAGAAATGAACAAAATATATACTGAAGGTTTTTGTCTTAATTTCCTTCTTGAAACATGGATTAAAATATTCTGTCAGTCTGAAAATCTATTCTCGATGGGGTAAGGAGTTATAGCAGTAGTCACTGGCAGCGTTAATAGGTATGTGATCTGGCAAAGAAGAGACACCTTATCACTTGGTACATATAAGAAATTACATATTTTTAAGAGTCACTAATATACTCTGGTGTATTCAAAGGTCAGGATTTATGGAAAGAGTAGGATACTTAGTATTAAGAAATGTGGATTCTTTTTTTTTTACAAGTCCTACCATTTGGGTAAGTTTCTTAAAATCAGACCTCCTTAAGGCTCCACCAAACTTCATCTGATTCTATATGGACAGACTTTACTACTAATAATGGTCAGTTCTTTGTATTTGTAGGGTATTTTTTAACCCAAAGAAGTCAAATTATATGATAGCAGTAGCAATCACTAGATAATTAATACCTAAGTTTTGAGTACTAACCGTGTGCTTGGCAAAGTGCTACATTATTTTTAATCTTTAAAATAACCCATTGAGGAAACAACTTTTGTCCATTTTTACTGAAAAGGAAAGAGGCTTAGAGAAATTGTGACATACTTAAACCAAAGAAGTGCCAGAGCCAGAATTTAAATACAGTTCACTATGATTCTAAAGTGTTTTGGGTTTCATAACTTGATTATTTCATAACTACAATCAGTGAACATGGGAAAGCAGATATCTCTTGGAGATTCTGATTTCAATTCACTTTAATATATGCCCAAAAATGAGATGACTAGATCATACGGCAGTTCTACTTTTAACTCTTCGAGGAATTTCCATACTGTTTTTCCATAGAGGCTGTACTAATTCACATTTCCCAACAGAGTGCAAGGATGCCCTTTTCTCTGCATCCTTGCCAAAATTAGCTGTACTTTGACTTTTAGATAGTAGCTATGCTAACAACTGTGAGGTGACATCTTTTGTGATTTTGAGTTGCATATCCCTGATGACTAGTGATGTTAAGCACCTTTCATATCTGTTGACAATTTGTTTGTCTTTTTTAGAGAAACACCTATTCAGAGTCTTTATTTTTTAATCTGGGCTTTTTTTTTTTTTTTTTGCTATTGAATTGTAGGAGTTTTTTATACATTGTGTATCTTAATCCTTTAACAAATTAATGGTTTAAAAATGTTTTCTCCCATTTTATGAGTTGCATTTTCATTTTGTGGTTGATTCCTTTGCGGTGCAGAGGCTTTTTAGTTTGATATAATCCTACATACCTATTTTTACTTTTGTTGTCTGTGCTTTCAGCAACACATTCAAGAATCGTTGCGAGGTCAATGTCAAGCAGTTTTTTACACCCCAGCATAGGCAATAGAGTGAGATCTCTAAAAACAAACCAAAAGAGAAAAAGAAAAAAAGTTAAAGAATCATAGAAGCAGAAAGTGGACTGGTGGTTGCTAGAAACTGGTGGGGAGTGGAAATACATAGGTATTAGTCAAAGGGTACAAAGTTTTGGTTATACCAGATGAGTAAGTACTAGAGAGCTACTAGACAGCATAGTGTGTTTATAATTAACAGTGTATCATATAATCAAAGTTTTCCTAAGAGGGTAGATCTTGTGTTCTTATCAGAAAAAAAATGATAGTAAATGTGGGAGGAAACATTTGCAGCTGATAGACTGTGGTAATAGTTACAGGAATGTATCCTTACCTCCAACCTCATCAAGTTGTATACATTAAATATGTACAGCTCTTTGTATGTCAATCACACCTCAATAAAGTGCTTTGGAAGAATAATTATAAAGTCTGTGAATTTTCTGGATAAAACCTGATTATATTTTGCATTTTAAAGCATTATTACTTATTTAGAAAATAACCACCTCTTTAAAACCAGTAGAATCAAGCTTTGAAGTTTCATGCAATATGAAAGTTTCCAACTTGTTTCCTGACCAACAATGTGTATATGAAGTTCACATATAGTTTATGATAGTCAAACAAAGTAATCACTGCTTCCATGCCTAGGATTTAAAGTCAGATGTAAAAGAATGTAATAGAAAGTCAAAGTGCACTGACAATCCAAAATTAGGTATTAGACTAACTTCAAATAGTATCTAGGATCTCACATTTTCCATGCATTTATTTTTAAAGCTCTAGATATGTTTATAAGAAAAACAAGGAAAGAACGATTACAATAAAGCAGATCTGGAGAATATGATTTCATTTTAAGTTGCAGAAAAAGAAATCAAATGGTTCATGGCTGTTCTAGATATAAAAGATTTTGAGTTCCTAGATATAAAAGAATTCTTTTTCATTGTTTCACAATCTCTCCCCTTCCCTTCTTCTTTCCTCTTTTATTTCTTTTTGGGAGAGTAAATAAGAGCAATTATTTTATTTTTTAATGTTCATGTATTAGCCAGACAACATTTTAATAACATTTATGAAGTTTCAAATAAATGCCAAAAATAATCGCACACAATCCATTTTTCCCCATCTGTATTAAAGATGAGGAGAAAATGAGATAACACAGGTAGACTGAAATAAACACTAAATAATTGTCTCTGTAACCAATTTTTTAAATGCACAGAAAGGCACAACTGAATGAATATGTCTTATCAACACATTTAAAAGGCATTTAAAAATGAACTGTGATCTTTAGCCGCTATTGCTTCAGAATTGCAAATAGCGAGATTAGAAACCTAGGGCAGTGAATAGCATTAAATTAGAATAAAGAGAAAGATTGGCACTATGTTTTTGTTTGTTTTTAGTTGAATCAAGGCTGCCCTAGCAAGCATTTAATTTGTGTAAATAAACACATTGGATTAAAAATAGGATTAATTACCACGTAATCAATGGTATTACAAATACCTTAGCTCAATATTCAGGAATCTACACATGAAATCCAAGTTGAAAGGGACCCAGATGGTGACTAAATAAGGGTCACTTTGCTACATAGTGACAGAGCCCTCATTAGGCACTATTAAAACAAGACAAATAAGAAATCTAAAAAATAGCAATAAGTACATGATTTCTTGATATGTGTTAACCTCAACCCTAAATACAACTTTCAATTGCACAAATTATTAAGCAAAAATTATTTATATTTTGCCCACAAAAATAAAGTGTGTATGCAGCAAAATGGGACTTTATGTCTATCTGACAAGCTGATATACCTCTTTAATATCATTACTCTCTAGAACTTTGTTATCATCTTCTACTGTATTAACACCCCCTCATAAGTGGTTATCTTCTGCAAATTTGATGGTTGAAATGTGACTTCCTTTATCCAAAATAGTACCAAGGATACTGCAAGCAATGACTCTCTGACCCAAGTATGTAGTATTGTCGTGTGTCATGCTATTGCTCCTGGTTGCCCGATCTATTAAAACTTCTATAATGGCTACCTTTGTGCTGGCTATTAAAGAGCAGTGTAGTAAGCATTATTCTTCTTGAATTTGAAGTTAGAACCTGAATACAAAATAATTCTTAACTGGGTATGTTATGGAAACAAGAATGAACACAATAAAAGATGAAGGATAAGATCTAATGCAGAACATGGGATATGTAGGTATCATTTGTCTGACACACACAAAAATAACTTTTTCCTTCATAAGCAGAAAGTAACGTGACGGCAGAAACTCCCCAACACATGAAGATGCTCTTAGGAGATTCTTTTATCCTCCACAACTATCTGTAGAAGCTGATACTATCCTTCACTTAATAGATGAGGGATGTCAGATCAGTGAGGTTAGTAAAGTTGCCCAAGGCCATGAAAGTAGTAAGAAGATAGAGAATGGGAATTTCCAAAACTAAAGCCTGTGCTCTCAACAATGCAAACTGCCTCTCACTCTGCTGCTTACATTGCCCAGTAACAGGTTCCTTTGGATAATATATCGTGTGCTATATTCAAATATGAAAATTTAAATTCAATATAGGCACACCAAATTGGGAGGATGGTTTTTTACTCTCAGATTGGAAATCACAGAAGTAAAATGGAACTCAGTATTATCATATCCTTTGAGAGGTCTTTCTTTCATCTTCAAATTGTATTGTGCACCGTTCCTTCGTTTATTCTTTATCACAGTATACATTATTTTTTATCAAGATTACCTTGTATTTTGCCTTTTCCATCTTACTACATGTTAGGAAGCTAGATATGAATGAAGTTGGTTTCTAGTATATAGGCATCACTGTATAAATGCTTTTTGACTCAACTAGTTGAATTCCCATCATTGTGGTCACAATTCTGCCGGCCTTTTTGGACTTGTCAACGTTTTACTCTGTGACAAGCTGCAAAGCACATGACCCGCCATTCAGCTAGCAGTGTGGTAGTCATGTAGCCATTGGTAGCATGGTGAGAGTAGTCATCTCTTGGCTGACCTTCTCAAAAGAAACAAAAACAAAACAAAAAACCCAACCCCCTCTCTGTCTTCCACAGTTATTCTCTCACCCCTATCTCCCACCCCAAAAAGGCAAGGGAAATTAGGAAACAGAAGTGTCACACATACTAAGACCCCTTAACCACACACAAAAGGGTCTTTCTGCACTACTTGGACAATGGAGAATGGGTGTCCTGTGCCTGCAGTCATCAAGGCATATCTCACATAATCTCTGCAAAATCTTCAAAAACCAGGGAAGATAGAGAGCCTCAAGACTCACCGTCACATCACAGACAGATGTGAAATATAACTACCAGCCTCCTGAAATAAGTTCATCAGCTCAGAAAAGAACAAACGAGACTTGACAACATTCTTGTCAAGAGAATTGATAGGAAAGGCCAGGGCTTTGCCACATGAGTACACACTGATTGTTGCTCAGGGCTTAGAGAATGATGAGCAAGTTGAGGCTGCTTGCTAGGAATGTTAGGCATGAACATTCAAAGAAAAGGGTGATTAGAGAACAGCTGTGCACTCAGGTGGCTTTGTACCTGTGAACAAACTTAACTTTTTCTCTCTGATTTTTTGAAGCTGATCTAAAAGGAAGAAAAAGAAGAAAAAAAAAATAAAGAGGAGAAACCTGTACCTTTTTTTCTTTCATTTGTGATAATGTTTCAATGCCAAAGATAAAATGTGATGAAAATGCCAAAGAAAAGAACCGTGGAATCTATAGCATTCATTGTGTTTATATAGAGATTATGCTTCTGGTTGTTAACAGCCTCCAGAAGGTAAGCAAGTGCTGTATCTACGCATTTAAAATAGAGGAGAGCAGGCACAGTTCCCATTTTTCAGTATAGCAAAATGATTTGGGGGCTGAATATAACTTCCTTTTCCATATAATACAAACTTTACAAGAAGTTACTCTGTAACTCAGAGTTCCTTTATTTTTTTTCTCTTTCCTTTCAAAAAAGTGTTCATAACAAAAAGCCACAGGCAAGTCATTTTTCTATTTCACTGTAAGATTTCAACCTGACACTATGATGCAATTAGGATCTTAGAAAGGATTAGCAGAGATGTATTCTGCTCTTGCCTTTATATGCTCTAATTATGATCACAAGTTACCCCCAACTTTTATGCCTTCCCCCACCCCCACCACACACACCGAAACACACATACACACATATGCATTATTTCAGGCTTGAGTATGAGTTTAGTCTCAATGCACTCAGAACAAAACATAATATGCTCCATTTCTCAGGGCTGCAAATAAATCAAGTAAAGAAACACAGAGGAAATGCAGATATGAATAAATTATTTTAAATGACTCCATTTACAATATTTCCTATATTATTACATCAAGAATGTACCAACTGTATTGGTTAAATAAATTATGGCACAGTCATGCAATGGGCTACTATTGAGGCCATTAATAATGGTGTCTTAGAAGAATATATAATGACTTTCAAAGATGTTCTTGATATATTGTTGGCAAAATAAAGCAGACTACCAAACAGCATTTACAGTTTATTTCCAATTGTGGAACTACAAAATACAATCGTTTTATTGTTATTCTCATATGCATCTAATAGCAAAGAGAAAAATCTAACCTGAAGTTCTAGAAGGCATATGTTTTTGAAAAAAGATTGCAAGAAATATATCCACAAAAGTGTTGTGTTTTTCTTTGGGCGATAGAAACTTTTTCTAGTAAATTTATGTTAGTAAACTGTGTAAGTAAGCAGGTCAACAATGAAAAACTATAAATTCAGGTTGGCTAAATTTTTCCAAAATCAAAGTTTGAAGATTTTTTTAAATAACCTTGCAACAGATAATCAATTATCGAACATTTTTCAAGTTAAGCTATGTTTCCACTAACAGAAATTTCTTGTTATATCTGCCTTCAATAGTAAAGTGATAAAATACAAAACCTGGCCAAAGTCCTATTAGTCATCATCAATATAATTGTTAAAAACAGATGCTCAAAATGCAGAACTTTTCTTAATTTGGAGCAATAAAACAAGAAAAGAAAATATGAGGCAAAATAAAAATTAGTAAAAAATTTATCTACCTTTGACCTATTTTTCAAGTTTCTCCTCTGTGTATATTTTAAGTGAAACTAATATCAAAATTACATAAAATACAACATGTAAATCATTTATGTTTCATAATGTTTCTGCCTTCATCTTCTATTACAGGCAGGTTGAATTATCATTCACTGTGCCTTCCAATGAAGATAATTGTATACCCTGAAAAAACTAGAAATAATTAACATAGCTGGAGAGGAAGATTATCTGACACCAAGTTCTCTTATTTTTTTTTTCCTTTGATAAACTTGATTCTGTATTTAAGTTAGTACTGATGCTTATTTGACATTCAGTGGGCACCAGAAGCCAATGATTTAATGATGACAAACCATCAAAACTGCAAAAATAATTACGGCTGCCATATATTAAGCATGTACTCTGGGGTCTTTATTATGCATACAGGTATACACACATATACGTATCTGTGTGTGTGTGTGTGTGTGTGTGTGTGTGTGTGTGTGTCTTTCTATATAGGTGTGTGTGTGTGTGCATGTGTGTGTATGCAGATAATTTGCATAATTCTGAGGTATTTTTATCCCAGAGTAAGGTTTAAAGAAATAAAAACATGAAACTGAGGCTTATACCAATTTACCAAAGATAAACCAACAACCTATCAGTAGAAACTGAATAAAGTGCAGGTTTGTCACAATTTGTGCAATAAATGTTGATTTTATACTTTATTTCTGACTAGTGTTTTAAAAACAGAGATCTTGCCAGTTTCTGTTTATTTCTCTATAGTGTTTTTCAAGTTTAATTAATGTGTCTCCCTTAATGTGAAGATGAAGTTACACAAAAGATGTGATCGGATATACATTCAGATTACAGTAAATATACCTAAAACTGCAAATAAGCTTGAAAGTGACCATAATAATCATTGATTAATTTTGCTAGGGCTAATCCATCACAACTAGATTCAAAGTAAGCACAACAGTCCTGTCTTGGAAATGGAATATATGTCACAAAAAAAGTACTAAATGAAGACTTAAAATTAATTGTTTAAATTGCAGATCTCTAGGAACATTTGCATGTAAGGTCAATAAAATATTTTTGCATTTGTTTATACTTTGGAAGGAAGTGACAGAGAAAAAAATGAACGGAGATGATATATGGGGGAAAAAAGATAATAGGCAGATCCCATATATTATTGTTTCCCTGAGCTCACAGTAACCAGTTCATTAATTTAAAGTTTCTGAGACATGACCAGTTTGGGGTTTTTTTAAATTCAGGTTGTCAAAAGTGAAGAATAAATCAATGTTGATGTAACAAAACAAGTCAGAAAATGAGAAAAAAATGACATCTTTCAAGATCAACTGTTCCACAGAGTACAGAACAAGCAGGCAGTCTGCTGAAGATCATACATTAAGTAGCATAAGCACTAAGGAAAAAAAAAAAACACCTGACATTCAATGCATATCCAAGTTAGGAGGCAAAGAAATCAGTTCTCCCTGGGGACTGATATGTTGTGATATCTCCGTATGTAGAAATTTCCTAACCACATCCAAGGTCTTATATTACTGTGTCTATCACAGTAAACATTTTGTATTTCTCTTGCAATAGAATCCACAACCATAACAAGTCACATAGAAGAGTATGAATAAAAATTTGAGATATCCAGAAAAGCTGAAAGTGCAATTCACTTTCATCCATTTATGGATGCTTTGCAAAACCATTCAATAGTGGTTTTTATGAAAAGGGAAAAATGCTTAGAAACTAAATAAAACTTGAGAAAAACAACTACACATAAGATTTTACTCAAAAGACCGTCATTTATTTCATTCCCACTATCCATATCTTCTTTGCATTTATTCAGGGTTTTTTTTTTTTTTTTGCTTATTCAACAAATCTGTATCGATCATCCACATATATTAAAAATTTTAGTAGGCATTAAAGAACTAGAGATGCAATGATAAACTAAGATTTTTACCTAAAGCCCTCAGACAAGTAAAATGTTGATTCAAAATGTTGATTAATCTTGAAATACAAATGTATCTCAGAAATATGGGGCCAAAAACTACTGAATGAGAGTTAAAAATAAATAAAAAGCATGAGATAGGAAGCAGAGAACTTTGGAACTGGAGGAAAAGAAAGAGAATAAGAAATGAGAAACAGAACTATTTACAGGAGGATCCTAGAACAGATGGAATTGATTAAGAAAAAAATGAGGCATTGGAAAGTAAAGCAGGGACAGAATAGACATCACTGGGAGATAAAGAAAACAGACATAAGAATGAGACAAAAGAGAAAGAGGGTAAGTGAAAGTGACATAATGATGTATTAACAGACATATGGTAAATACAGCAGAAGAAATGAGGTAGAAAGAATATGAAATAAATAAAAGTTGAAGAAAAGGAAATACTGATTGGGCATAAGACATTTTGAAACAAACAACTTCCTACCAAAATGTTAAACCAGCAAGATTATCAGCTCCAATCCCCAAGTTAAACTATAGAGTATTATGAAGGAAAACCCAAGTTAGGAATAAAATAATCAGGAACTTTGTGAGGTACATGAGGTAAGTTCAAAGAATAAGGGTAGTTGCTTAATTTGTTTATCTGAAATAGTGGCTCTAGGCTGGAACAAAGGCAGCCCAGCATAGCTATGGGAAGATAAAATAGAGGTTGTTGACATTCTTTCTTGCTTCTACTCTACCACTGTCTTTGGATAAGTAGTACTTGTTCCTACAACAGCAATTCAGATCTACAGTGCAAATACCAGCAGGAGAAGGAAAAGCTGGCATAGCGTAGTACCTTTGCCTTTCTGTCTCTTCAAATCTCAGAGCTGGAAATTCCAAGCTAAAAATATTTCCTTCTAATCCTGCTCCTACTCGATGGGCTAGGGATTGAGCCCTCCTGTGAGAAGTAGTTCTACTGGCTAAGACGTGCAGAAGGTGGTTTCCCAAGGCCAGGCTCTCTTGTATGGCTTATTTGACACCCCTCCTCTGAAGTTCATCTGGCCCTCATTTTGACACATTGCCTGCCAGAGTGAACAATGAGCCCAGGAGAAAACAGGATCACAGATCTAAAAACTAAGCCTTTTGAGAAAAAAACTATTTTGGAATAAAAATATGAACTGTGTTAAAGATTCCATCAAAGGCTGAAATTTGAACAGGTACATCAGAATTTGAAATGAGCTCACTAAGTGTATCAAAACTAATTAAAAAAGTATATTAAATTAGGAAACAAAAAAGAACAATGGAGTATGTTTTTAAGAGAATCAGGTGGAAGTACTTTGTATGAAAAAAATTGTTAAAATGAGAAATACAACAGGAAAAAAGTATTAATAGTAAAATATCACAAATGAGAAACAAATTAAAAATTTGAAGATAAACTTGTAGAACTCTCCAAGAAGGAAACAGTGAAGGAAAAAGAAATACAACATAAAAATGAAGTTAACACATAAAAGATACAGAACAAAAGTACAGGTTTCCAGAAGATAGGAGTTCCAGAAAGCAAATATATAAAAGTCAAGAGAAGAAAATATTTGGAAAAAAAATCCTGTGATTCAAATATGAAAAGCAGACGTAACAGGTCCACAGAGTATCAGAGCATTAAAAAATTCATAACTAGAATTTAAAAAAATTGACTATTAATGACAAAATTTGGAGTTACCTTAATAATTTCAAGAATGAAAGAGCAGAGCACATACATAGAAATCAGAACACTGGATAAGAGAAAACAATAGGGGGAATATTTTCTTGAAAACAAATAACTTTGAACCAAAAATTTTGCATGTGGCCAAACTATTACTCAAATAGGAGATACAGATTTAAAAACATTCTCAGACATAAAAAGCTTCAAAATTTTGCCACATAAAGGCCCATAAGTAAACAGTCTTGGATATTTAAGAAGAAAAATAGTATAATAAATGCCACAGGACATACATGAGGTAAAACTAAATAAACACCTAGGTGATGTTTGTTGTAATTTTTTAAAAGTTGCTAATACCAAGGGAAAGAAAAACAGATAAGATAGTCATAAAACCCCCAAAGTAAGTAATTATCAGCACAATGGGGTACAAAAAAAGACCAAGAAATGTGGGAGCTCTCTAAAATTCTTGTCTCACTACTGGAAAGTTATAAATCTTAACTTTTTATTGAAAAGAAAAAGATTTAAAAGAAATAAAGAGGCTACTTCCTCTAAAAGTTGACTAGATATGGCAAATAGATGCTCCCATTGAGAACCACCAGAGAACTTGAGAAAATATATTTTTTAAATGTCTTAAAAGATACTGCAGAGCAGTTAACAAAAGGCAGTTAACAAATATAGGGCCAAGACTCAGAAGGAGAAGAAAACACAGAAAGGTGAACTGTGCATTTGACACCATTTTTAGCCTGGAAGCCTCTACCCACTGGGGAGGAGGGTCTGGGAGACTGTGAGGTCTGAGAGCCTTCAATAATTTGGGGCCCAGAAGACTAGAGACTAGTCAGTACAAGGCCCACCAAGAAAGGTGGGATGACTAATGAATCCCATGATTTGGAATTGCAACCAAGAGAATTTAAGAAAGTTCTAAAAGAACCTAGAAAAGTCTAAGAATGAACTGAAATGGATCGGACCACCAAAGGACCAAAGCCCAGATAACAGTCATTTCAATTCTTACGTGAAATAAGGTAATCCCTACTTTCAAACAGGGCTCATTGCTAGTTCTTCTTGTTTCTGGCCAAAAACAAACTTAAAATTCTCTGATGAAAGACAAAACTAACCTAGGCTTCAAAATCTCTTCAAAAATTTTTATATGCAACATCCAGCAAACAATATAGATAGTCAAATATGTTGTTAGAGCTCAACATGATCATAAAACAAGGGAAACAACTGAAAATAGAAAACCACAAGAGGGGATGCTATAGAGTTATTAGACACAGAATCATTAAAAGAATAAATCTCAAAAACATATAGGCAGTGTAAGGCATTGCTAATGATACTATAATAATAAATATGTGATTAAAAGATACAGATAACCAAAATGGACAACCCAAGAAGACGAGAAACCTGCAACAGGACAAAGTTGTGGCATCCTCAAGACCTAATATTTCTGGGAAAACATAAAAGTAACAACGTATATTAAGTTTTAATATAGCCTCTAAGCATGCACGCTGTAAGGTAATTATTAAAAAATTAAAACAAGTAATAATTACAAAGATAATTAAGAACAATTGGAAAAATGAAAATAATCAGCCCAAAAGAAAACATGAAGAGAGAAAAGATACCAAAACAGAGATGAAACAAATAGGAAGATGACAGATGTAAGAATATCATCTATCTATTTTACTGGTAATCACATTATTTGTAAATAGACTAAATGCTCCAAACAAAAGAGTAGGATTCTCTGACAGGATTTAAACTTAAAAAAGGAGTGCAACAATTTCTGCTTCCAGGAGAAATATTTAAAATGTCAAATACGGAAACTGAAAAGAAACCTCTATATACCACACAACTATTAGTCAATAGAGAGTTGGTAGATTTACATATTACATATAATCAGTTGTGAAAATTTTTATTTATATGATTTAAAGAAATTCTATAAGTTTTAAGTCTTTGAAATTAAGACTAGCTTTGTTGCTTCATATACAATCTATTTCTAAAATGCTCCCACTGAACCAAAACAAAACCTTTCACTTTATGGTTACTTGACCAGTGCTTTATATATACAACTATGTAAACTTTGATAATTATTATTTTTAAGATTTCTTTATTTATATGGTCTGTGAAATTTGTTTTTATTCATATGATCTGAAGAGACCTCAGCTTCCCAAAGAGCTGGAATTACAGGTCCTTTTAATTCAATATTTTTCTTTCAATTAAACAACTCAGGATTTATATCTAGAGGTTTCAAAAGTTTGTTTGAAAACCTATTAGAAATGTTTACAGTTTATACTGTATATTCATGAATAGAATATTTGACAGATATTAATATTATGGGTTCTAATTAACATAGGAAACATTTTATAATGGGTAGTGAATGCAACAAATGTGTGTGTGTGTGTGTGTGTGTGTATTTGTAATAAAGTAAGAAATGGTAGTACAACAAAAAATGTCTACAATTATTATGTCTACAAAGTACACCTTCTTCATATTTCTCTGCACGTTTTACTCTGTAAGTATTAAATTATTATATTACATATATAATATAGTTACATATTAATGTACTACTTATTTTTATTATATATTATGCATGCATTTGTTACTAATTTATATGTTAATATGCAATTTATACATTATATTTGTGTAATGTTATAATTATGTATGTGCAGATATTATATATAATATATATGTATATCTCCCTTAGTATCAAGATTTATTTGTATTCAAGAGATCTAACTCCACCATATCTTTCTAAATCAGCAACACTTTTGGTTTTAAATGTTGTCCTTTTCACCAACAAGCATATAATTAATTTCGTTTTGGAGAATAGCCACTGTATTATTCTGTTACCTCACTGCTATAAAGAACTACCTGAGACTGGATAATTTATGAAAATGCAAGGTTTAATTGACTCACAGTTCCTCAGGCTGTACAGGAATCATGATTGGGGGTGCCTCAGGAAACTTACAGTCATGGCAGAAGGGTGAAGGGGAAGCAAGCACCTTCTTCACATGGCAGAGCAGGAGGAATAGAGAGAAGTGGGGACCACTACACAGTTTTAAACAACCAGATCTCATGAGAACTCACTCACTACCACAAGAACAGCAAACGGAAAATCAGCCTCCATGATCCAGTCACGTCCTACCAGGTTCTTCCCCAAACGCTGGGGATTACAATTCAACATGCTATTTGTGTGGAGACACAGAGCCAAATCATATCAGCCACAATTCACATACACTTGAAACACTGCAAAGACATCCTGTATGCTCATCACAGTGCAGCCTGATATCCTTTTCAATAAAATGACTGAAGATTTATATCCAGCGGTTTATAAAGATCAAAAACATTGCTTCTCCCAGAAAAATTCCTCATAAAAAAAAATTGGGCATTTACTGCAAAGCCTTCTTCCTCAGTGGCACTGAAAATGATGCCTTATGCAACAAAGCTCATCCAGCAGCCTCAGCAGGGAGAAAACAACCTTGGAACCACAGCAGGCAGATCTGAGATTCTCACGAGATTTAGTTGCATTCCAAACTCATTAGAGAAATAGAAGGACATACAGAGTTACAAGAAATAAATCCTATACCAAAGAAAGTATGAATTCTTCCTATTCTATAGAATCATCAGAATAAATTACTTTGGTTCATAATGCCTAAATTAAAAAATAACCAAATAATTATTTCCACTTTATTATTCAAACTATGTTCAGGTATGTATTTTCACTCTTGGAAGTAAAAAGCCATATACAAAGGATTATTCATTATTAATTTTACAACTTTCTTGAAATAAACCTCAGAAATCTCTACAGAGCTCAAAATCAACATCACAAACTTTTGTTCCCCTACAGTCTGTGCACACAGCTTGACAGTTCTTCAGCTTCCAAATCTGCAGAACCAGCACTTCAAAATGAGAGGTAATAAACCCACCAGGGACCCTCCAAGGAAAGCCCATTCCACACCTAAAGCAAAGGCAATAAAGTATCATGGTGACCCTAAGAGTACACACTCCAGTCAAGACAAATGTTTTTTCTCATAGTACTAATTTTAAGAGCCCAAGTATCTATTTACAATTTAAAAATTAATAAGAAATGAAGCAACTATCCAAATAAGCTCAGAAAAAATTAGGCTTGTATTTTCTTCAGCCTATATTTTCCAGATCACCATGTCATTCATTCACCTATTGCAGTGATAGGGCTAGATTTAAAACCCAATTTAGAAAGGATACACTAATATAGAACAAACAGACATACCAATAAAACAGAGTTATGGAAATACATAAAGTATATTTAGAAAGGATATTTTACTCAAACACAGGGGAGGAGACAAGCATTCAGAAAACAATAAACTTGAATTCCTACATTATAAAATATAACAAATAGATTTTAAAAATCTAATTTTAAAACATATAAAGTATTAAAGGAAAATGCAGACCATTCATTTTATAAATCTGAAGTGAAGAAAGCCTGTCTAAGCATGACACCAAACATTTAATGATAAAAGATTGATTGGTTTGACTACACAAAAAATATTCTCCAGAACAAAATCTTTATCTGAAAAATTAAATCTAATTAGTAAAGTAGCTAATTATTTTTTTAGAAATACTTTTGTACCAAATATTTGAAATGACTTAAATATATATATACACCACTGCATTAAAAATATCTACATAAGAAAATCAAAGAAATAATAAAGGTTGAAAATGTAATGAACTATGAATAAAGTCACAAAATCATACCAACAGATACTAACTTAATATGGACTAGGTACATTCCTTTGTCACAAGTTTTCTTCTATTTAAACATTCACACCTGAATTGTATTTCATACTCTAAATTATCCCAAATCTGTACTATGATATAACAGAACTTATACTTGCAAGACGTCCAAGATGACACATACCTAAAACACTTATGTCTACATCCTTATGAGAAATTCAGTTTTGGTCAATATGGTAGCACCCTTTTAAAACATGTTTCATATGGGTTTTGATCTATAATGGATTATTTCTAAACTAATATCCACAGGGGGAGAATGAGAGTATTTATAATACACTTAGAGAAAAACATGAATTTTCAGTCATATAGGGTTGAGTAAAAAAAATTGTTATGATCGATCAGAATAATTTTAACGCATATTTCTTTATTTATTTATAATTTTTTATTGCAGTTTAGGTTTGGGGGTACATGTGCAGAACATGCAAGACAGTTGCATAGGTACACACATGGCAGTGTGTTTTGCTTCCTTTCTCCCCTTCACCCACATTTGGCATTTCTCCCCAGGCTATCCCTCCCCACCTCCCCCTCCCACTGGCCCTCCCCATTTCCCCCCAATAGACCCCAGTGTTTAGTACTCTTCTCTCTGTGTCCATGCGTTCTCATTTTTCATCACCCACCTATGAGTGAGAATACACGGTGTTTCATTTTCTGTTCTTGTGTCAGTTTGCTGAGGATGATGTTCTCCAGATTCATCCATGTCCCTACAAATGACACAAACTCATCATTTCTGATTGCTGCATAATATTCCATGGTGTATATGTGCCACATTTTTCCAATCCAGTCTATCATCAATGGGCATTTGGGTTGATTCCAAGTCTTTGCTATTGTAAACAGTGCTGCAATGAACATTCGTGTACGTGTGTCCTTATAGTAGAACGACTTATAGTCTTTTGGATATATACCCAGTGATGGGATTGCTGGGTCAAATGGAATTTCTATTTCTAAGGCCTTGAGGAATTGCCACACTGTCTTCCACAGTGGTTGAACTAATTTACACTCCCAACAGTGTAAAAGTGTTCCTTTTTCTCCACATCCCCTCCAGCATCTGTTGTCTCCAGATTTTTTAATGATCACCATTCTAACTGGCATGAGATGGTATCTCAATGTGGTTTTGATTTGCATCTCTCTGATGACCAGTGACGATGAGCATTTTTTCATATGATTGTTGGCCTCATATATGTCTTCTTTCATAAAGTGTCTGTTCATATCCTTTGCCCACTTTTGAATGGGCTTGTTTTTTTCCTGTAAATCTGTTTGAGTTTTTTGTAAATTCTGGATATCAGCCCTTTGTCAGATGGGTAAACTGCAAAAATTTTTTCCCATTCTGTTGGTTGCCGATTCACTCTATTGACTGTTTCTTTTGCCGTGCAGCCTGTGGAGTTTCATTAGGTCCTATTTGTCTATTTTGGCTTTTGTTGCCAATGCTTTTGGTGTTTTGTTCATGAAGTCCTTGCCTACTCCTATGTCCTGGATAGTTTTGCCTAGATTTCCTTCTAGGGTTTTTATTGTGCCCGGTCTTATGTTTAAGTCTTTAATCCATCTGGAGTTAATTTTAGTGTAAGGTGTCAGGAAGGGGTCCAGTTTCTGCTTTCTGCACATGGCTAGCCAGTTTTCCCAACACCATTTGTTGAACAGGGAATCCTTTCCCCATTGCTTGTTTTTGACAGGTTTATCAAAGATTGTGTGGTTGTAGATATGTTGTGTTGCCTCTGTTGCCTCTGTTCTGTTCCATTAGTCCATATCTCTGTTTTGGTACCAGTACCATGCTGTTTTGATTACTGTAGCCTTGTAGTATAGTTTGAAATCTGGTAGTGTGATGCCCCCCGCTGTGTTCTTTTTGCTTAGAATTGACTTGGCTATGCGGGCTCTCTTTTGGTTCCATATGAAGTTCGTGGTGGTTTTCTCCAGTTCTGTGAAGAAAGTCAATGGTAGCTTGATGGGGATAGCATTGATTCTGTAAATTACTTTGGGCAGTATAGCCATTTTTACGATATTAATTCTTCCTAACCATGAACATGGAATGTCTCTCCATCTGTTTGTGTCCTCTCTGATTTCGTTGAGCAGTGGTTTGTAGTTTTCCTTGAAGAGGTCCCTTACATTCCTTGTGAGTTGCATTCCAAGGTATTTTATTCTTTTTGTAGCAATTGTGAATGGCAGTTCGTTCTTGATTTGGCTTTCTTTAAGTCTGTTATTGGTGTAGAGGAAGGCTTGTGATTTTTGCACATTGATTTTATATCCTGAGACTTTGCTGAAGTTGCTTATCAGTTTCAGGAGTTTTGGGGCTGAGGCAATGGGGTCTTCTAGGAATACTATCATGTCGTCTGCAAATAGAAACAATTTGGCTTCCTCCTTTCCTATTTGAATACCCTTTAATTCTTTTTCTTGCCTGATTGCTATGGCTAGAACTTCCAGTACTATATTGAATAGGAGTGGTGAAAGAGGGCATCCTTGTCTAGTGCCAGATTTCAAAGGGAATGCTTCCAATTTTTGCCCATTCAGTATGATATTGGCTGTTGGTTTGTCATAAATACCTTTTATTACTTTGAGATACGTTCCATCGATACCGAGTTTATTGAGGGTTTTTAGCATAAAGGGCTGTTGAATTTTGTCAAATGCCTTCTCTGCGTCAATTGAGATAATTATGTGGTTTTTGTTTTTGGTTCTGTTTATGTGGTGAATTACGTTGATAGACTTGCGTATGTTGAACCAGCCTTGCATCCCCGGGATGAATCCTACTTGATCATGATGGATAAGTTTCTTGATTTGCTGTTGCAATCAGCTTGCCAATATTTTATTGAAGATTTTTGCATCTATGTTCATCATGGATATTGGCCTGAAATTTTCTTTACTTGTTGGGTCTCTGCCGGGTTTTGGTATCAGGATGATATTGGTCTCATAGAATGATTTGGGAAGGATTCCTTCTTTTTGGATTATTTGGAATAGTTTCAGAAGGAATGGTACCAGCTCCTCTTTGTGTGTCTGGTAGAAGTCGGCTGTGAAACCGTCTGGACCTGGGCTTTTTTTGTGTGATAGGCTCTTAATTGCTGCCTCGACTTTTGACCTTGTTATTGGTCTATTCATAGTTTCAGCTTCCTCCTGGTTTAGGCTTGGGAGGACACAGGAGTCCAGGAATTTATCCATTTCTTCCAGGTTTGCTAGCTTATGTGTGTAGAGTTGTTTGTAATATTCTCTGATGATGGTTTGAATTTCTGTGGAATCTGTAGTGATTTCCCCTTTATCATTTTTTATTGCATCTATTTGGTTGTTCTCCCTTTTATTTTTAATCAATCTAGCTAGTGGTCTGTCTATTTTGTTGATCTTTTCAAAAAACCAGCTCTTGGATTTATTGATTTTTTGGAGGGTTTTTCATGTCTCAATCTCCTTCAGTTCAGCTCTGATCTTAGTTATTTCTTGTCTTCTGCTGGGTTTTGAGTTTTTTTGATCTTGCTCCTCTAGCTCTTTCAATTTTGATGATAGGGTGTCAATTTTGGATCTCTCCATTCTTCTCATATTGGCACTTATTGCTATATACTTTCCTCTAGAGAATGCTTTAAATGTGTCCCAGAGATTCTGGCATGTTGTGTCTTCATTCTCATTGGTTTCGAAGAACTTCTTTATTTCTGCCTTCATTTCGTTGTTTATCCAGTCAACATTCAAGAGCCAGTTGTTCAGTTTCCATGAAGCTGTGCGGTTCTGGGTTGGTTTCTGAATTCTGAGTTCTAACTTGATTGCACTATGGTCTGAGAGGCTGTTTGTTATGATTTCCGTTGTTTTGCATTTGCTGAGCAGTGCTTTACTTCCAATTATGTGGTCAATTTTTGAGTAGGTGTGATGTGGTGCTGAGAACAATGTGTATTCTGTGGAGTTGGGGTTGAGAGTTCTGTAGATGTCTATCAGGTTTGCTTGCTCCATGTCTGAGTTCAAGCCCTGGATATCCTTGTTGATTTTCTGTCTGGTTGATCTGTCTAATATTGACAGCGGGGTGTTAAAGTCTCCCACTATAATTGTGTGGGAGTCTAAGTCTCTTTGTAAGTCTTTAAGAACTTGCCTTATGTATCTGGGTGCTCCTGTGTTGGGTCCATATATGTTTAGGATCGTTAGCTCTTCTTGTTGTATCGATCCTTTTACCATTATGTAATGGCCTTTTTTGTCTCTTTTGATCTTTGTTGCTTTAAAGTCTATTTTATCAGAGATGAGAATTGCAACTCCTGCTTTTTTTTTGCTCTCCATTTGCTTGGTAAATCTTCCTCCATCCCTTTATTTTGAGCCTTTGTGTATCCTTGCATGTGAGATGGGTTTCCTGGATACTGCACACTGATGGGTTTTGGATTTTTATCCAATTTGCCAGTCTGTGTCTTTTGATTGGTGCATTTAGTCCATTTACATTTAGGGTTAGTATTGTTATGTGTGAATTTGATACTGTCATTTTGATGCTAGCTGGCTGTTTTGCCCATTAGTTGTTGTAGATTCTTCATTATGTTGATGCTCTTTAGCATTTAGTGTGATTTTGGAATGGCTGGTACTGGTTGTTTCTTTCTATATGTAGTGCCTCTTTCAGGAGCTCTTGTAAAGCAGGCCTGGTGGTGACAAAATCTCTGAGTACTTGCTTGTTCACAAAGGATTTTATTTTTCCTTCACTTCTGAAGCTCAGTTTGGCAGGATATGAAATTTTGGGTTGAAAGTTCTTTTCTTTAAGGATGTTGAATATTGGCCCCCACTCTCTTCTGGCTTGCAGAGTTTCTGCCAAGAGATCTACTGTGAGTCTGATGGGCTTCCCTTTGTGGGTGACCCGACCTTTCTCTCTGGCTGCCCTTAGTATTCTCTCCTTTATTTCAACCTTGTTGAATCTGACGATTATGTGCCTTGGGGTTGCTCTTCTTGCGGAATATCTTTGTGGTGTTCTCTGTGTTTCCTGCAATTGAGTGTTGGCCTGTCTTGCTAGGTGGGGGAAATTTTCCTGGATAATGTCCTGAAGAGTATTTTCCAACTTGGATTCATTCTCTTCGTCACATTCTGGTACACCTATCAAATGTAGGTTAGGTCTCTTCACATAGTCCCACATTTCTTGGAGAATTTGTTCATTCCTTTTTGCGCTTTTTTCTCTGATCTTGGTTTCTCATTTTATTTCATTGAGTTGATCTTTGACTTCCGAAATTCTTTCTTCTGCTTGGTCAATCCGGCTATTGAAACTTGTGCATGCTTCGCTAAGTTCTCGTATTGTGTTTTTCATCTCCTTTAATTCATTCATATTCCTCTCTAAGTTATCCATTCTTGTTATCATTTCCTCGAATCTTTTTTCAAGGTTCTTAGTTTCTTTGCATTGATTTGAAACATGTTCTTTTAGCTCACAAAAGTTTCTCATTATCCACCTTCTGAAGTCTAATTCCGTCATTTTGTTACAGTCATTCTCCGTCCAGCTTTGTTCCCTTGCTGGTGAGGAGTTTTGGTCCTTTCTAGGAGGCGAGGTGTTCTGGTTTCGGGTGTTTTCCTCCTTTTTGCACTGGTTTCTTCCCATCTTTGTGGATTTATCCACCTGTCGTCTGTGTAGTTGCTGACTTTTCGATTGGGTCTCTGGGTGGACCCCCAGATTGTTGATGATGAAGTATTTCTGTTACTTGGTTTTCCTTCTATCAGTCTAGCCCCTTCGTTGTATGACTGCAGAGGTCCACTCCAGGCCCTGCTTGTCTGGGGTGCACCTATAGCAGCTGCGGAACAGTAGGGATGCTACCAGTTTCTTTTTCTGCTATCTTTGTCCCAGAATGATGCCTGCCAAATGTCAGTCTTTTGGATATAGGGGGGTCAGGGAGCTGCTTGAGGAGACAGTCTGTACTTTATAGGAGCTCAAGTGCTGAGCTGTGAGCTCTGATGTTCATTCAGGGCTGTTAGGCTGCTATGTTTAATTCTGCTGCAACAGAACTCAAAAAAAAACTCTTTCTTTCTCAGCTGCTCTTTCTGAAGGGGTTGGGGCTTTATTTTTGAGTGTCTGCCGGGTTGTCCTGCCCAGCTAGGAGGCAGTCTTGCCCTGCTGAGGCTCTGCCCTGCTGGTGTGAGGTTCACCCTGTTTCTGCAGGCTCTGCCCTTCTGCTGCGGGCTCCGCCCTGCGGCAGAGTCTCTCTGTTGTACCGGGTTGCCTCGGCAACGGCAGGCTGCGTCAGCAATGGGCATGTACCTCAGTAGGGGCTGATTGCCTCAGTAATGGCAGACGCCCCTCCCACACGGAGCTGCGCCTTAAGGTAACCTTCTAACAGCGAGCGTTTGGAAACCCGTTTTGTTTGTCGCACTGCGCTACCCCTAACGCTTTGTCCTGGGCTGGCTCACTGTTCAAGTCCCATTCAGTCTCAAGCTCAGCCCTCTCAGGTCTCAGGTTGCCAGTTCAACAGGGCACCCGGAACAGTGCGCTTTTGTGCGGACCTCTGTGGAGCACCTTTGCACTCCAGCGCGGGCCGCAGCTGCACCGGCTGCTGGCTACACCAGTCAAGATCTCTGGCTGGCTTCCCACGTTTGTTTTATATCTGGGAATTTTCCCGTTCTGTGGGCAACAAAGGTCCATCTGGAAATGTGTCCCTGACTCACCTTCTCCGCGCATCCAGCGAGAGCCTCAATCCTGGGTTGTTTTCACAGCGCCATCTTCAACGCATATTTCAATTGCAAATAACTGGACAATTCTAAAGTACTTAAAAGTTTCCCATAAGTTCTAGGTATTTGGTTTTGCTCAGTGTGTTTTTCCATTATGAAGTAATATAAACAGATTATATAGAAATAGAGAAAATAAGGAGAAATTTTATATAATTCCACCACATAAACAAATCAACAAACTGATGTTTGTTTATGTGGCATGTTTTGTTTAGGTGGCATATTATATGAAGAACGTTTTATTTATTTTCTTCCAACATTTTTTTTGTTTGTATTTGCTTGGGTCTAAGAATTCTAACACCTGCACTACAATCATGTTTGTAATTTCCTCTATGAGAAAAAGGATTTTCTAAGCTAGTACCAGCTCTATCAGAGTGATCAACAATTCTAAATCAGAAAAAGTCCAAGGTAATCAGATTTTACCATATTATAGAGAAAATCTTGGGCACCCAAAGTGTAATACCTTTGCATAGGAAATGTCTCATAGGATAATGTATCACAGGATATGCGTAACCCATGACATTGGGGTTAAAATAGTTAACAAAAAATGTAATTAAGGCCTCCTATTAAATGGCTCTTTTTTTCTTCTTTTGCATCTTAGCACTATTTGTAACTATTGTTTAAAGAAACATTTCTTATCAGGCAGCTTCACAGATTAGCAACTTATCCAGGGCCAATCCAAAAAGTAATTCTTATGTTTTAGATTCAGTTTCTATTTTTCCTGTTTGCCTATTTTTAGGTGGCAAGATATACAAAGAATGTAAACCTTTTTTAAATGTATGTAGGCTGAAAAATCAATGGTAATTATCTACAAGTCTTCTGAAACTTTTGGGCACTTAAACAGAATTCAGTCATCTGCGTATGAGTTCTGCACATAACTAGTAGTGACATTTTACAAATGCAACATGGTCCAAATGTTATAAAAACTGATCGTAAGGCTGTGTTAGTAAAATATTCAACTCAGTGTGAGAGAAATATGTTTTTTCCCACATAAAAAGATAGAGTTCTCCAGTACATGAGGAACTCTATGCAATTTCTGACTGAGTAGGAAAATGCATATTTTTAATAAAATTGCTACTGTTTTCTACCCATCTTAATTTCACATGCACATACACATAGAAATTATATAAATTGAATTAATTTGTATCTATGTTTTCTGGAAGTTTGACTCTCCCCCAAATTTTAGATTATTAATGTCACAGTATTGTCAACAAATTAGATAATTTTTTCTATTAAGAATAAAGTAACTCAGTCTAAAACTTGCTGTCTTATCTTAAAGACATCAACCCTGATTGATTTGAAAACTCAATCAAGTGAACATACAAAAGCTGAATTATAACAGCAAGGCGGGTATACTTATAGTATAACCAGTAATGAAAATCAAAGATGTCCTCCTGAACATCTTTTATTCATTTTTCTAATCACTGTGTATCAGACTACACATAGAAGCCCTGACAGATGCTGTAATTTCACAAGGAGTCGCCAAGACAAAGACATGGTACAGCGTGGCAATAGCTTCACAGTAGCTAATAACCCTGGTTCCACCACTGACTATCTGTACAAACGATCTGGAACTAGGTTTCTCAACTTTAGGGCTGTGATTCTGTGAAAAGATGACACAGATTCAAGAACTATTCAAACAAAACCAAAAAATAAAAAAATATTAAGTGCATCAAGGGTTCTGAAAAATGAAAAGCCCTGTGACTTCAAATGCCTTCTGGATAAACTTTCTCAAGTAGTAGATAGAGCTGTACTTCTCTGATTTGCAAATAATGCTCAAAATGAAATGGCTTGCTAGTTTTTTTCAGGGGGTTGTTGGCGGGGGGTGCATTTATTATCTTCCAATTCCAGGCAGACAAGCAAATGAAATTCCTTCCATAGCACTTCTTATCTCGACCCAAGTTCTTCTCTTTATTTTTTCTTCATTTTTCTAATATCACTTTTACTTCAACCTTTTTTTGTTTTCTCCAACTTGTCCTATACAGAAAAGAAAAAGCATTTACTAAACCTCTAATTGCTCTCAAGTGGTTGCAGTTCCAGTTCTGACCTGTGTGGAATAACTAAGGGAGGTGGGTGTGAACACTGTACAGACAGGGAGTATTTCTATCATGATCTCACCTCAGGTATTTTCCTGTTTCAGAGGGTTACTCTTAACAAGCCATCCTCACCTCAAAAACAAAAACAAAAAACACGGTGTGAAGTAGTCAGTTCCTCAGAGTTTGCAGAATTAGTCACGACGAAAATGGAAAAACCAACAATCTAATTTTCTGTTCTTCATTCACTGAGATTCTGTGGGCAGTAATGTTTCCCAGAATGTGCTTCAGAAAATATGAAGATGATTTCCTCATGTTTCATATCATCAATTAGTTTCTATTTCAAAATGGATATTCCTGCCCCTTAAAAAAGTCAGTTCTCATTTACTTTCATCTTTATAATTGTCCTTCCTCTTTAGCTAGAAAGTCTTTCCTTGATGTTAGGTATCTGCCAACTTGGATAGCTAAAGACCAAAGCTGGCAGAGATTCATCATTGTCATCTCTATGTTTCATTTTCCCAGAACCTGGCACGAGGAAAAAATAAAAAATAAAAACCTATTTTCACATGCAACTGACACTAGCTCAGTTGCTGAGATTAGCTCGTGAGTGTGGGGGAAACGTGTACCAGTTCCCTTTCATGTATGTATCCTTTTTATCCTCTTCCATCTGCAACTCAATGGATAGAAAATGTGATGGGTTGGAGAAATCTGTTCATTCTGGTAAAACTGTCTGGAGGTGTCAAGGCTAAGAATAGTCATAGGCTGACATTAAATAGTAGGGACACATGCTGAGCTGGCTCACCCAAAGCTGGTGTCTACAGCAGCACACTGAATTAGAATTTAGACGGGAGACATTTTTTAGAATATTCTTGGGTCTGATTACTCAAGGACATTTCAATTTAGAGATACAATGTGGCCCCTGGGGGCATGAATTCTCATGAGCCAGAGTGATTCAGGTGCTCTTAAAAACTATCTTTAAACCAGAACACAGAAGAGACAACTATCAATAATAACCTTCTCCCTATCATTCCAGTAAGAGTATTATCGCTGAACACAGAGATAGGACCCACACAGGGCAAGCAGGTTAAGCAATAAAGCAAATCTAAAAGAAACTATAATGCTTTCTGAGGTTATGGAGCAATTCAGTCCTTTGAAGATTTCCAACTTGCAGATTTGTCTCTCTGAGAGCATAGCTGATTCAAATCTTGGCAACATCCAAATTCAGCCTAGATTGAATATATGTCTAAATCTGTGACACCATAAATGTCACAATTATGGTAAAAATATCCATTTCCTTTGGAAACCATCTTTCACTTCCAGTCATTGCTCCTTTAAATGAATCACACATGTTTAGACTTAGATGCCCAGTGATTAAACTGATAGATATAAAAAAGGACAGGTCACTCTTCCAGCCCTATTTGAGAAACAATTTGCAGATATAACCGCTCTTCTACTCTGAAGTTTTTTTCTGAGTTCTCTATTAAAAAGAGACCTTTCGTATGCCTTCACTTTTTACCAAACTGCTATTTAAGTCTGTTTTCTTTCACAAACTATCAAACAAGTTTCTTCAAAGAGATGTGTGAATTCACATACTTGTGGGGCAAGGAGCCTTCGGCTCCAGAGCTTATGTGGCATTCAAATACATAACCCTGCCTCCAGGCAGGACCCTGCCAAAAACCTATCAAAAGAATGGAAAGTGTAACCCGCCTTCTAGAGCTGGAGAAAAGAAATTTTCAGTGATTCCAATGTTTAGACACCCCATGTTGCTATCTATACGCCTAAAAGGGATTCCTCCTATCCTGTTATTTAAAACTCTTGCTTCACAATTTTTTCACCATAGAGGAGAAACACAATTGCTAATAAATCTCTGATAGTTATGCTATTTCACAGATAAGACTTCAAACAATCCCTATTCCTTTATTTCCCCCCTTATAATCTCACATATTATTTCAGTCAACAGCCCTGCTTTGTGTCCTTACATTGCTATGGCAAGAACTAGAAAAAAATTACATTCTTGTAAGCAAATAAACAACATTTGGAATTCACCCATTCATTCAACAAATATTCAGTGAAAGCTCCTAGGATTTGGACTAATTCCAGGAACTGATATTAAAGCAGTACACAAAACACATAAAATCCCTGCACTTTTGAAACGCACAGCCGATCTAGTGAAGGGAGACAGACCATCAACAAAGTATGCAAGTAAGAGAAAATAGACACAACTAGAGATCCATGGATGTTTTTCAAACTGAGAAGGCAAAGTCAACAGATGTACACATTTAGGAGACAAAATTAGTAGTTTGGGTTTAGAAATATAGTTTAAGAAGGCTTTTGGATATTTCCATTAGATTTTTCAAATAGGCAGTTGGATATTGGTTTGCAGACTTGAAAGAAGAGATCTACCTAAGAGATCCAAATTTGGAGTTACCTGATGACTCAAATTTTGCTTCTGATTAACTTGCTCATATCATATATCTTGCAATGAGGTGCCCGTCATTTGCATTTCAACCAATTTTCTTACTCCTTATTTATTTTTCAACTGAATCAACTACTTCATTTTCTCAATATTTTTCTAATTTTCTAATACAAGTTGATAATATATATCTGACTATATTTAATCACTAAGCTTATGGAGAACATTTACCTTTTCTCAGTTTGTATTTTTACCAAAAACTAGTGTTGACTCTGTGCCTTACACTGTATTGAGCATCTCCTATGTAACATGTCACTTAATTATCCAAAATCCTTACAAAATAGATATTAATATAACCTACGTTTTATTGATGATAAAATTAAAAAAACAGACATTAAGCAAGTTGCCTAAGGTGAAATAGCCAGTGTCTTAAACATAACATTGTATCAGATATGCAGCCCAGCAATCAGTGAAAATGTTACTCAACACCAGGCAATTTCAATCCTTTCAGATTATATATATGTATGTATGTATTTCCAGTCTAATATCCATTGAGAGCCCTTTGAATGTGATACAAACATCTATAGAACTGCGCTCAGGATGAGCAGGCATACAAATAAGGCCTTCGGTGATAGTTACTGAAATGAGAAATGGTGAAAAATGGTGCAGTACTATTTTGCCAGAATTACCTCATTTATTCTGTACACTAAATCTGAAAGGAAGGTAATATTATCTGAAGCCTCAAATTAATCAAATAACATGCTCAATTCATTAGAAAATGTGAAAGCCTGGATTTTACTTAGAGCAGGTTTGACTAGAGTACCATATTCTCTCCACCATAAGTTGTTATACTGTGAAATAACTGTGGGCCTTTTTAGGACTCTGCTGTAAGAATCTAAGACTTAAGGGCAGATGACTATAAAGATTAAAATGCTTTTTCCCAGTTCTGTCATAAATTTGTAATTAGTATCACTTCTCTAATATTGATAAAAATAGTTATCACATATTTAAAGATATATATTCAACTAACAAGAAATCTAACATGAAGAGCAATTAAGTGATTCACCCAAGGTCGTACATAAAATTAAGGGGGTTTAGATTAACACAGGTATTTTGCCTGAAATCCTTTTTTTCTATGCTGCTGTGTGTATTGTGTGTGTGTATGCTATTTAACTCAGCTTGTGCAATGAGACAGAACATTGGGTGAACTAAATTAGCCTTATCCTCTCAACAGCAACATTAGCCTTTCTGTTTCTTACCTATTTCAGCCCTGAAAGAAGCCTGAAAAACAATGTTTTTCTAAAATTGATTAATTTGTGAAATTTATACCAGAAAGCAAAATTATTTGGAGTGTGAAGTAACTGTTTCTTCTTCCACTATCTCTTACATATTTTTTCATAAAATAAATGCACATATTATGCAATTTTCCTTAATTATTATAATGCTTAGAATTGCTCTATCACTATGCTTTTCACTGTGAGGGCAACTTCCAGGAAGGTTTACATATAAGGAAGTCATTTTGAAATTTCAGTAGCTAATCCCTTTGGATGATTTCTAAGACATACCTGCCTTATGATGAATTTTTCTCTGTCATGAATAGAATCTCAGAATACAGCAAGGTTGGGTGTAATATATCCCCATTTCAAGATATGGAAACAGATGAATTGAGACTGAACTTTCATATGATAACTAGAACCAAAAAATTCTTCAAGCTGTGAGAAGTCTAAAAGGAAACTGATTGTGGGAATGAAGTCTATTCTAGAGAAAAAAGTTATGAATGTAGCCTATAATAATTTATGAGTGATTTATAAGTTCAAGTGTTTTTGTCACATATTCTAATATTTGGTCCTGACAATAACCTGATGAGATAGGAAAGTGGGATAATGTTAGGTTCAACCTATAAATGAAGAGACTGAAGCTAAAAGAGATCAATTGGTCCACTAAGAAGTAGACCACAAGTAGAATTAGAACTTCAAGAGATTTATTGGCAGAGAGAACAGGAGAAGTGGGGAGAGACTTCAGAATGCAATACAAGTTTAACAGTTATGGAAAGAGAGAATGAAGGAAAAAAGCTTGAGTAGGAATTTCTTGCAGTTGTGACTACAGCACAGTTGCAAGAAAGTTTTCACCAGATGATATAATGTCCTCAAGGTAAAGAACTTTATTAGAAGAGCAAGCCCACTGTCTTCCTGGTATGGGCCCACCTTAATAACCCCACCATGCTTAGTCATTGGTTGAGAGCAGCCAACAGAAAAAGTAACTTCTAAGTGAACACAGTGGTGAACCCAGAGGGCTAGCAGCTTGGAATGTCAATTAATTATCTTCCTCACATCAGGAAATCTTGAGTGGCATGTTTTCATAACCGCCACAGTCTCTTCTGATTACCAAAACATTAAGTAAAAATGGTAGACCCAAAAGTTAACTAACATCTCGTAGAATATTTTATGTCTTCAATGTGAATGATACATGATACTTAGTCTTTTTTGCAACTAGATTTGTGATCATTTAATACAGTTATATTCAACAAATTGTCAGATTCTATTTTTAAAGCCAAATCTATAATATTTATGCATAGAAGCAAAAAGTTATACAGTAAGTCTGCTGATATGATTCAGCTGCATGGAAACTGGATACAAGTGGGGGGAAATCAACTCCTAAAATGTATGAAAGTCTATCCATGAATTAGTTTTGCTACTAGAGGCCTCTCAGTATATATTGTGATACAAATTATTTTTAAGATTCACTAGTTGAAATTTTGATAGACGCATAACATTCTACGGCCTATTTACTTTCACCTGTGCATCAAAGTGAACATACATATATAAATTATTTACAATCTAAACCTCATTCCTCATAAAGAAATAGCAGGAATATTTATCAAGTGTTACCTGTTTAGTGCACTGCAAGAAAACCCTCATTTTGCCCTGAAAATGAGACTGTAGAAATAAATCATTCCTTCAAAGTACATATGAAAAAACAGTGGCCCAGAGACAGTAACAACTTGCTTAAGATCTAGCAGAGCATGGCAAAATCTGGATTTGAATTTGGCTTCTGTGTCTATCAAGAAAAGGTGCAACACGTCTAATAAATATACGGATTAAAATACTATGGCTTCACACACATCCATTTAATTGTTTAAACAATAGTCTCTAGACTTGATTGATAGAAAAATTCTTTTAAAAGTGGACCATCAAGAAACGAAAAAGTTTTAGAAGTGATAGGTTACCATATTGTCTTTGTAATAGAGAAGAATGATTTTTCCCCATTTCTTACCTATCCCCACTTCTGCTTAAATAACCTGGTAATAATTCCTCTGGTAATTATGGATGAGAAAAATCCTATTGAATTACATTTTTGTTGGATAATTTTTTGGGGAGATTACAGAAAATTATATACTTTAATTCTAATAAAATTAAAAATTTCTCTATGCACAAACGTAGAAAGTTCAGCAAAATAATGAAATGTAACCTCACAGTTATTCTCTTGTGACACAATATCCATGTCATTGTATGTACTTGTTTTCTGTGCCTAAAACACTCTTTTCCCTATCTCTGCTACTGAAGTAAGTCCTTAAGACTAGGTTCAGATCTGCCATTCTTCCCCTGTGAGTCTTTCTGCACTATCCCCCAGCCCACCCTTCCTTACCACATCTAAAAGTTGCTTGACTCTGTGCAGTACCCCAGCTCCTTTTATGGTACCTGCAATGTAGCTATCATCACAGCATAGTGCACATATTTGTCTGCCATCCATGATGGCCAAAGAATTCCTCTGTGTTTAGCGCCTGACAAATGTCTGTTGAATAAAAGCAAGACTACATGGTGGAAAGCAAATGACACAGTGAAGTTAACTACAGATTTTCAAATACTAATAAAATGGCTCCCATTTATATCTAAACGTCAAATTTTCCTTCTCCAAGTGTAATCATATGATTTGATAAGAAAAAACTGATGTTAATGTTTTGTTCATATTTATGTTGACATTACCATCAAAAGCAAACAATAGAGAATAATATGACAATTACATTATAGTCTCAAGATTATATTCAAAATAAATAGCTGGATGAATAAACTATGCAAAAAGGGTATTAGTATATTTATACTAATTAGCATGATGAAATATGCCAAATAATTACCAAAATTTTGAAAAATACCGACATATTTTATGTGAATAGAAACATAACAAATGATACACTAAGTATAATTTCAGTGTAACATAAGATTTCCTCTTTCCACTAACCTTAAAATTCTGTTGTCTTAATATGTTCAAACACAGTATATTATTACAATTTCATCTACTGAACAAAATTGTCTAACTGCATTATAACTCTTCTGTAAATTGAAATACAGTGGTCTTAATTTTATAGACTTGCAATAAAACAATGTAAATAACTTTGTTTCACCTGGTTTAGTATCATACAGTTTCTACATCAGTATTTTTTATCAGCCTATAAACCTCTTGACCTTACCCTTCCTTAAAATGTTCCCAAAAGGTAGCCCAGTATCTTGTACATAGCAGACATAAATACACACTTATCAAGTTCAATTATAACATGAAAATTGAAAGAGAAAGTAAGTATCTTAAAAGCAAATGAAAAAATCATTTTTGTTGGTTTCTTTATGACAACTGTAATGCTACTGTTATCTCTTAATATAGCTATACAATAGTTTCATCATTTCTGTCCATCACCAAAAAGCATTCATTTATAGAGCATTAAGCTTGTCTGAGTATTATACGTTATAAAACTAGAGACATTGTAGAGAAAATTGCTGTGTCCTGCATTCGAATAATATCCTTGCAGAAGAACAAAGCAACCTGGTCACCAGGAAAAATCAAATCACAAATCTTTCTGGGAATAAAAAGAGGGAAAATTATTTCTATTAATACTTGAAAAAAATAACTCAATGCAATTATATGTTTACATATTCCAAATGTGTTTGTATGGAAAACAGATTGTTACATGGTTAAAAAAAAAACTAGATTGTTATCTAGTAGAAAAAAAATGCAGAGTTAGATAAGGCAAATCTACCCATCCTTATTTATCTACGTGAGCTCCCACCTGACATTTCAGCTCTCAGATCTATTCTCCTTTTCCATGTATTCCTAGAGCACAGACTATTTATATGAAATAATAAGAAGAATACATATGAAACTCGTGTAAACTCTAAACCTGAATACACAGAAGCTATTATTATACCATGTTTATAAGTCCCACACAGATGCATAAACATACAGTATTCATAGATAATTAAAACATTCATTGCAGGATTGTATGTGCATTCCACAAGTAGCTCCATGTACAACAGACTGCTGTCACACTACATTTGTATCTGTAAGCATTAGTGCCATTTTCGCATACCTGTTAAGTAATCTTCTGTTATTACTTTGCAACACATCATTTATGTTTCTCTCTTTACTAACATAAGACCATTATCTTGCCATTCAGCAATGACAGATAATTCATCCCAGATTCCAAATGGCATCTTATTGATACAGTGTTAAAAAAAAAAGTTTTATTTTTCTTTTTTTTGACAGCATATATTTTACGTGTGCTTTAGATTCAGTTCCAAAGAAAAAGTCACAAAACATATTTAGTAGCACAAACCACCAGGGATTCATTAAATCCTTTAAAAGGGTAAAAGACAAGAATATTTCATCATCAATTACTTGTAAATATTACCACTGGAGATTTCTACATGAAAAGTCCAAAATGGTAGGAGCCTGGCATAGAGGAGAGAGGAGAGGCAAGGAATGGAGAAACTTCATAAACTTCATAAAACAAAATAAACTCATGACTTGTTTTTCCAGTTGTTATCAAGGCAGGATTAGAATGTCAAAAAAGGCAAAAAGTATTTCTCTGGAGTGTGATGTTAATACTGAGAGTCAACTTGATTGGATTAAAGGAGGCAAAATATCGTTCCTGGTGTGTCTGTGAGGGTGTTGCCAGAGGAGGTTAACATTTGAGTCAGGGGGTTGGGGAAGGCAGACCCATCCTTAATCTGATAGGTACAATCTAATTAGCTGCCAATGAATATAAAGCAGGCATGAAAATGTGGAAATGTGAGACTGGCTTAGGCTCCCAGCCTACGTCTCTCTCCTGTGATGGATGCTTCCTGCACTGAAACATCAGACTCCAAGTTCTTCAGTTTTGAGATTTGGCCCAGCTCTCTTTGCTCCTCAAGCTTGCAGACAGCCTACTGTAGGACCTTATGATTGTATAAGTTAATAGTTAACAAACTCCCCTTTACATATATCTATCTATCCTATTAGCTCTGTCTCTCTAAGAAACCCTAATAATTGCAGAATCTGTTATTAGTGGTCTTACTTTCTGTCTCATATCAAGATTTTTAAAATGAATTTTTTACTTCTAAGTTGACATATTCATATTTTATAATCAATTATAACTAACGTATTGAATACTTAATATGTACTAACCATTATATCATCTCATTTAAGTTGAAAACAACCTTATACAGCAAGTAGAAGTAGGTAAACGAATCTTATGTTATATAGAGAATTACAAAAGACTGTCGATTTGAATCTAAATGCATTTGAATCCAAAGCCTCTGCTTTTCATAGCCACTTCATTTGGTTTGATAAAGCAAAATGAAAATATTAAGTCATACAAAGGCTGAAAATTAACATATAAAGAGGCAATTATCAAATCTCCTTTATTGAAACCTTTCTTAGGAAAGGGGCGCCTGTTAATGCCACTCCTTTATAAACATTTACCTAATAAATATCTTTAAACTTGGTGGACACAAAGTCACTGATTATAAGGATATCTATATGTGGAGAAAGACACAAATGTGAACGAATAAAATATGAGCACAAAGATGACTCAACTGACTGATGAAACTAAGGACAGACGTGACTTAAAAATATAATAAAGAAAAGAATTTTGAAAGGAAGTGTTTCCAGAGCCATGAAGTAGGAAGGAAAGGTTTGATAGAGCAGAGAGCATTTAAGGGAGAAGGAATAGTTCACATTAAAAGGACTGGAGGTGTGAGAAATCAGAGTGCATCTAAAGAGAAGAACATGAAGATCTCTTCATGCTCATGGACGTGGAATTTAAAAAACATATAGAGCCAAATCATGGTCTTGTGCATCATGCAAAATATTTGGAAGCCAGGTTCTAGAGGAAAAAAATGAAAGATATTGAAGGATTTTCAATCAAGCAATGAATAAAACAGACTTGCATTTGAGATAGATTATAGACTAAAAGTAGATTTCATGGGATTAAAGCCATGGACAGAGAGGCAAGGAGGCCAGAGTTGCCCAAACCAGACTAGATTTTAAAAATGGATAAATTTTTAAATGTCTGAGATATCTAAAATAAAGGCTTTTATTTTATATTAGTTTTTTTTTAATATATAAAGGATAATTTTCTAACCAATTATTGCCTTGGCACCTTGTTGTTGAAATTATACATCTAATGCCATGAACTATCCAATGCCCTTCACCTGACAATGATTTCAGGTACAAACTCATATTCACGTTGGTCTTTTTACCAACTAATAAGTTAAAAATTTTCTTTGCTATTATAATTTACAGCTGAAAAACATGTTTCATAGAATAAGGCTTTAGTTTCTTATGTGATTTAATAAAAGGATACTTAGATTTGATATCATGAGAATGCTACGATAGGAAGACATTGTGTACTATTTTAACTGTTGAGGGCAAATACAAGAATAAATGTGATTTCTTTTTGAGTCAGAGCCTTACTCTGTTGCCCAGGCTGGAGTGCAGTGGCATGATTTTGGCTCACTGCAACCTCCTGCTCCTGGGTTCAAGTGATTCTCCTGCCTCAGCCTCCTGAGTAGCTGGGATTACAGGCATGCTCTACCATGCCCAACTAATTTTTGCATTTTTAGTAGAGACAAGGTTTCTCCATGAATTTTTAAATAATAACTTAAATTAGCGCCCAAATTTGTTCAGATTGTGACCACTGAAAACCAACTCAGAAATAAAAATATAAAAATATTTTACAGTAGTTTAAATGAGAAAGAATCCTGAGAAAATTTGCTTATGTAGCATACAGTACAGTAAGTGAAAAACCTCAAAGGAAGTGCTATGGTAGAACCAACTGTACAATTACTATCATCATATGTACTAAATAGAAGGCTATCCATAAATACACAATTACAAACTTTTTATTACAACTTGATGGTAATGAATTTTGTGATACACGCATCAAATTGATAGATCCCTCAAAATAATTGTTTCTTGACTAAAATATCATTTTTTTAAAAAGTACTTAAAATGATAATGGCAATAGAAACCATTATATAAATACTGCTTTGTTATATTTAGAGTCACAAGAATTAAGTGGACAATAAATAAAACATGGAACTCAATGACTTTTTTCAGTTCTGGGATACATGTATAGAACACACAGCTTTGTTACATAGATATACATGTGCCAAGGCAGTTTGCTGAAACCATCAATCCATCATCTACATTAGGTATTTCTCCTAATGCTATCTCTTCCCTAGCTCTCTACCCAAAAAGGCCCCAGTTGCTTGATGTTCCCCTCTCTGTGGCCATGTGTTCTAATGGTTCAACTCACACTTATGAGAACATGCAGTGTTTGGTTTTCTGTTCCTGTGTTAGGTTGCTGAAAATGATGGTTTCCAGCTTCATCCACGTCCCTGCAAAGGACATAAACTCATCCTTTTTTATGGCTGCATAGTATTTCATGGTGTATTTGTGCCACATTTTCTTTATCCAGTCTATCACTGGTGGGCATTTGAGTTGGTCCCAAGTCTTTGTTATTGTAAACAGTGCTGCAATAAACACATGTGTGCATGTGTCTTTATAACAGAATGATTTATAATCCTTTGAGTATATATCCAGTAATGGGATTGCTGGGTCAAATGGTATTTCTGATTCTAGATCCTGGACGAATCACCACACTGTCTTCCACAATGGTTAAACTAATTTACACTCCTACCAAGAGTGTAAATCTAACTTGAATTCCTTTGCTTTAGTGGGTAAAAAAATCTGTAACACTAAATAATGTTATCCTAAATGCTATTATTTTGCTATTTTGTTTGTATTTAATTTCTAAATTTGTTTTGGGGTTTAATTAGAAAGTATAAGGTCTAGGAATTTATGCCTAGTGTTATATAATGTAATGATAAAAATAATTTTAAATAAACACTTGATATTTTTTGAATATTCTTTCCTATAAAAGGACACATATATTATTGACCTTTAAGAAAAATGGACTTCCATGAGGAATGATGAGTGTTTAAATTAAGATACTTAAGGAAGGATTGGGAATATACCTATATTATTAATTAGAATGTTATTTATTTATTCTAGTATATGTATCTCTCATTGACCACTCATAGTTCATCAGCCAATATTTTCAAAAGTGATCACAATGTGGATCTCAGTCAATGTTATTCCAGATTTATATTCCTAGGCTGTTTTTGAAACCCCAAATTATTCAAAGCTCAAGGGAATATTTTTACCATTTTCCTCTAAATCAGTGGAAAAACCTACCTACCAGTCACTCTCCCCTTTACAATATTAAAAATACAAAAGGTAGATAGCCTACAACAACCTTCAGGGAAAGTTGAAATATTTACCAAGCCCTAACACTTTCTCCAATCTTGAGTCATCTGGGAAGGTACACAGGTAGCCAAGCATGAAAAATCATAGTTCTTTCTTATTCACTGAGCAAAAATGAGGATTCTGCTCAGATAAATGAATGGTTGTCTCAAAAATCGATTTAGAGTGTATGAGGGAACTTAAAATCGTCCATTAAAAATGGAAATAAAAAATATGAATTTTATTTCTCAACATGAGCTTCATCAAAGTCAAGATACTTTTTTGAGTGATATCAGCCATTTGGTCCATCCTAAAAAACTAAGAATTTAACCATTTTAATGCCACTTTTAATGCTATTATCTGAAAAAATCTAGTGCCCTCTATAGATTTTTTTAAGATTAAGAAACAAAAAGAAGACAGAAATTGCCAAATTAGGACTGTAAAGTCGATGTTTAATGACTTTCCATCAAAATTCTCACAAAATGGCCCTTGATTAATGAGAGGAATAAGCAGGAGCACTGTCCTGGTGAATCCTCTGGTGAAGATTTTCCAGGCATTTTTCCACTAAATCTTTGGCTAACTTTCTCAAAACACTCTCATAATAAGTAGATATTATCATTCTTAGGCCTTCCAGAAAGTCAACGCCCACAATGCCTTGAGCATACCAATAACTATTATCGTGACTTTTGCCCTTGCCTAATCTACTTTTGCTTTAACTGGACCACTACATCTTTTAGTAGCCATTGCTTTAATCAAGCTTTGTCTTCAGGATCATACTGGTATAGCCATATGATATCTCCTGTTAAGATTATTTGAAGAGATGCTTTAGGATCTTGATCCCACTTGAAATCTCCATTGAAAGCTCCATTCTTGTCTGGGGATTTTGGAGCAATGGTTTTGGGACCTATAGAGTAGAAAGTTTGCTTAACTTTAATTTTTCAGTCAGAATTGTATAAAATGAACTAATTGAGATGTCTATGGTGTTTGGCTACCATTAATCATTCATCCTCTTCAATTAGGGCATGAACAAGGTACATTTTTCCTTGCAAATTGATGTGGATTGTCTGTTGCTGAAAGCGTCATCTTCAACATTGTTTCATCCTTTCTGAAACTGAGTTACTGTAAACTGCTAATTTTTCTAGGGCATTGTCCCTAAAAAGCATCAGTGATTTCAACATTCTTCAGCCTAAGCTTCACCATAAATTTGAGACATGTTCTTTCTTCAATTTTAGCAGAATTCATGTTGCTTTGATAGGGGTTCTTTTCACACTAGTATCTTTCTTGGTCCCTTAAACTAAATCCTGTTCAGACATGTTATAACAAGTTAATACTAGGTTTTTTTGGTGCAAAAAAAGTTGTAAAATTAATGCATTTTTTTCAGGATATGCATTTTCTACAAACTTTTTAAAGACCTCTCATGTGCTAATATTGAACTTATGTCATGGTTATATTAAAAATTACTGCCAAATAGAATATTAAATTATGTGGGTAAACAATATTTGCCTTTTCATTTTAGTAAATAATGTGTGCTTTCATAAGCATTTTCAATTGTAAGAAAGGAAAACAGAAGGGAGTGAGGAACTAAGAAAAAGAAAAAAGAAAAAGGAAAGGAAACGGGAGGAAGAAAAAAATAGGGAGGAAAGAGAGAGAGAGAATGCCACATATCACATGGGGGGGGCCGTGCTTAAAGCCAGACATAAACATGTCATAAAACTGTAATAATATAAAATCCCCATCTTTATTTCTGAATTGGCAGAAGAAAGGTAAGTGCAGTGATGTGCTTCAAGTTACCCACTTGAGACTTTATTTATTTATTTATTTATTTATTTATTTATTTATTTATTTATTTACTTTTGAGACGGAGTTTCGCTCTTGTTACCCAGGCTGGAGAGCAATGGCGCGATCTCGGCTCACCACAACCTACGTCTCCTGGGTTCAGGCAATTCTGCCTCAGCCTCCCGAGTAGCTGGAATTACAGGCACACACCACCATGCCCAGCTAATTTTTTATATTTTTAGTAGAGACGGGGTTTCACCATGTTGACCAGGATGGTCCTGATCTCTTGACCTCGTGATCCACCCACCTCAGCCTCCCAAAATGCTGGGATTACAGGCTTGAGCCACCGCGCCCGGCCGGAGACACTTTTTTGGAGAACAGAGTTAGTCAAACTTATCCCAGTTAATTCATTTGTTACTTACTCTTGACATCTGTTTTCCGTTTTTTAATGATAAAAATCAGACATTAAAAGAAATCTAACTCATAGAAAGCCCGAGAGGATTAAGAAAGTTAACATACCTAAAGCGCCTCAAATGACACCTGCCATACATGTGGTATTAAATTTGTGTCTATCATGACCATGGTATTATTCATTAACCACCCACTGTGAACCAGAATACCATACTCATGACTGAGATCAGTTACTAGAAAACTGGCAATCAATGCTGCTACCCTCCAGGGATAAGAAATACTGCTTTGGAACCAAAAGTGTGATGAAACATTTTATAGGGTAGCTCCAGTTGAACTAATTACCACCCACACCCATCTGTGCCATTTGGTTCCTTGCCAAAATTGTATTTATTCTTGTGCAGATATGGGCATATTTGTCATAGATTTGTTCTAATGTGGTTGTTCCCAGGGGCTTCTCTGAAGAGTAACAGCATCAAAATCTCCTGAGAAACTTCTGTAAAATATAAATTCGTAGAGTCCATCCTCAATGAATATAGATCTTGGGTCTCTGAAGATTGCACAAAAAATGCCATTTGTATGCATATTGCTCATCCTTAAATACAGAGAATGCCGCATAATGGAGAACATCCCAATCTACATGCTGAAGAATACCCAAAAATGAAAAATTACTTAATTAGAAAAGAAATGACTCCATATTAATGTGTGATTCACAGGGCACTGCCTGACACAAGTATCAGGTGATACCAGCTATTTGTCAAAGCTCTATAGCCAGACAGACTGGGTTGACATCTAGCCTCTCCACTCAGCAGCTGTATGATATTGGTCAAGTTATGTAACCTCTCTATGCCTCTGACTCATATATAAGACAGGTATTATAATCCAAGGTTGTCTCATGGGTTGTTGAAAATATTAAGGGAAAAAAATAAAATACCTGAAACACTATCTGGCATACAGGATATACCCAATAAATGTTGGTTATTATTATTAATATCAAGTATTATATAGTCTAAATCCACAACATAGAGTGAATGAGTGCTCGAGTATTAAGGTATCCCATTCTATTCCACTTACATTCTTAGAAATTCATTAAATTAGAAGTCTTTTTTTTTTTTTTTTTTTTGCAGCTGTTCCTGAAGTTTTTTTTTTTTTTTTTTTAAAAAGCTAATGGAAAATAACACTTTGGTAGAACAGGAATAAATCTTTCTGATACCATGAATATTCTTTTTAAATTGCTGTGTTTTAGTATCACATAAGACATAATTGTTTAGTAAATACTGACCATTCATTACAAGTGATTTCAAAAAGAACAAAGGAAAGCAAAAGAGAAATATATCTACAGAGGTGAAGGCAGAAGCAAAAATCAGAGGAAATTTAAAAATTAATCAGTAAGTAACTCCTTAACATTAATTCCAATTTGTCCATGTAGATTTGTATTAAAACAACAAAAAATGAAAGTAAATAAATACATTTGTTTGTTAAAAGTATTTACACATAAAGTCCCACTCATGCTTGCCTAGTAGTTCCAAAGAATTCACAGATACCCTTTGTTAATACAAAAAATTCATAAGTTAGTCTCTGCCTAAGTTAACTAAAGTGCATCAGAAATCTGGAGTTACTTCTATGAGATTATATTCTGCATGAAATATTCCTTCTCAGATGCCCTGTACACTTCAGGCCCATAAATTATTAATGTGTGTTATGGTTACTAGAGGGCAATATATGGAAATTTACCCAGATTCCAAAATCCTAAATAAAAACAAATGGTTAAAAATGAAAGGCGGAGAAGAAGAAAACAATTATATTGGTTTGGTGAGAGCTGAAACATTTATTCTGCTCCATCAGCACTGATTTTAAAGGTCTGAATAACATACAAAACGATGAATAATTCAGATTTCATTTATTAGTCCACTGACCCTACATATGACTTCATAAAAATGAAAATAATGTTTTTCTCCTGCTTCATCCTCCATAGAATGGATATGTATATGCAGCTGGGGAGAATTTCTTTGATGTCATTTGCTCTAGTACACATATACACATATATTTGCATGCCATACATTTAGAAGAAATATTGAGATAAAAATATTTTAATAACATGTAGAACATTTTGCCCCCTACTGGCCAATGACTTTGGTCTATTTAAAACAATGCTGATGACCATGTAACCACTGCTTCGCTGGCAACTAGAAGTCACACATTGTAGCAATACAGTTTCTATGTCCTCAGTATAGGATTGACACACACAAAAAATTGTCCCCAATGCATCTGCAGGGCTACAGTCTAGAAGATTATGAGTTTTTCCCCATAATCCACCTCCCATCTCTGCTCTAAGAATATAAAGAGATCATACTAAATTTTTTAGCTTAGGATTTACAATAGTTGGTAATGTTGTCAACCAAGACAAAGATTCCAGGGAAAGGAACATATTTCTTGGGAGTAACATAAATTAAGTAAGATCATTCTTGGGGTAAATTGAGTCTGACAACATCTTTGGGTTATGAGAGTCTGTTAGGTAGTTGGAAACATTTGCTAGTATTATTTGAATGGGGAGGGAGTTACTAAGTTTATGTTGTTCTTGTCATTTATTTGAAAGTCACTTATCTCCAATAATATTAGGTAATCTATTATTATCTTTATTGCTAGGTACCACCTCACTATCTTTTGTTGTTGTTGTTGTTTTGAGGAGTTTCACTGTTGTTGCCCAGGCTGGAGTACAATGGTGTGAACTTAGCTCACTGCAACCTCCGCCTCCCGGGTTCAAGTGATTCTCCTACCTCAGCTTCACGAGTAGCTGGGATTACAGGCATATGCCACCATTCCCAGCTAATTTTGTATTTTTAGTAGAGATGGGGTTTCTCCATGTTGGTCAGGTTGGTCTCGAACTCCCAACTTCAGGTGATCCACCCATCTTGGCCTCCCAAAGTGCTAGGATGACAGATATGAGCCACCACGACTGGCTGCCTCACTATCTTCTTAACTCCACTTAGTCAAAGTTTAATAAATGTTTTCCAGCAAATTTTATAACAGAGTATTCAAATTATAGCTTTTGTTTTTGATCCTGTGATAATTGATACTAGATAACAAAAAAATTTTCAGTATATTCTTACTCTATAAGACTCTCAAAAATAGGTGTATGAAAAATATCTATAAGGCTCTTGGTATAAGAGACCTCTCACCTTCATTATAGGTATAAAAAGGCTAGGAGTGAAAGTTTATGAAGAATTACGTATGATGCCTTTTTTGGAGATGGCAGAAGTCTGGTCTCCATTAAGCCCCACCGGATGAGGTTTGTGGGGTGGTACTGACTTACAACTTAGGGAGAGAACTTAATATATATCTACTACGGTTTTTGGATACTAATGGACTATTAATTAGGAGGCTTGCCTAAGGGCTTGTGATGGTAAATTAGACTAGAAAGCTGTGGTGTATAAGTAACTGTACTTTCAGAATTTATTAAAACCAAGGCTCCATAAATGTTTTCTGAGGTTCAGACATGGCCTATATGCATAGCAGAGATAAAGCTGGTGGTGGGCTTGTCATACCCTACCAACAGGGCACTTAAAGGGTGAAAACAGACATCAAAAGAGCTGTTAAAGGGATTTCAGATTCCCAGAGACCAAGGAAGGAGTAAAAAAGAAGCTGAAGATGATTTTGCCGTCCTCAAAAGACCACCACAAGTGAGACTTTTAACAAGATAAAGTGTATGCCTATGAGATATGCCTAATTCAAAAAATGTCAAAACTAGATGGCCACAACTCTACCAAATGACAAACTTTCAGCTCTCTCTAGCTCATGACCTTCCCAGCTTTAGCGCCAAAGAAGTCATAAATTTTTATTCATAAGACAAGAAAGAAGAGGTAGAATGGTGAGGTAAAGGAAACCTATCTGTCATCTTTCCCTAGCAGCCGTTTTCCCATTGACAATAGGCTTAACCTGGGAGAAAAAAAGAGAACACATTGAAGAAAACTGTAGCTTAAAGTTACTCTACACCTTTATAATTCCTGAAAGTGAACAGAGAAGTCTTGCTGCCTGCCCAAATTTTCATTCAGGGCCATGGACAAAACTAGCCCCAGTAAGCAGATGTAAAGGGACTATGAGAGACCGAAGAAATTGCCTAATGATTGTGTGCTATGAGCTGTTTCTGCAATATTCCAGTTATGATGATAACGTCCTCATGTGGTCAGAAGTCAGAGGAGGCTTAAGTGCTCCAGGCTGTGGCCCACTCACTCGGTGCCATATCTTCTGCACTATCTATCTTAATTACACGGCCTTTCCCACATATCAAAAATGATATAAGATGAGTATTTCATGAGTGTGTCCATTCCATTTTTATCAGTTCTGATTTTGAAAAATTAAAAAAATCCTTTAGTGAATTTAAATATACTTCCCTAAACCTTCTATCATGTTGCCCAAATTCTGCCTTTTCTAGTTACACAGAATTAAGTGCCATGTTCCTGTGATAGCTCCTAGAGTTCCTGAAAAGAGCCATTATTATAGAATGTTTTCTCAGCCTACTATTCTCCACACCAAACAACTCCAATTTCCCCTGCTCCTGTGAGTTCTTTTCACTACCTCCTTAGACAAGTTGTCTGCATGTTAGAGAGCATTCCACCTCTCCTTAAGATTTATGAGCAACACGTTTTCTTCAACTATGAACTATAATGAGCATCTTCATAATTAGATATTGGTGCACTTTCCAAATATAAGCTTTTTGATAAAATGGTGAATTTTTGAATTTAGTAGGCAGATATTTGACTTAATTCTGAGAGATAGCTGCCATTCTCCCGTGTCTCAGTTGCCTGTGTGGAGGGGCTTCCTAAAGTAGTGCTCCTTGCCTCTTGCCTATCCCTTGCTTATGCATCCTCAAAGGATGTCAGTTACCAAGTTCACAAGTAACCACCATTGCTCCACTGTTTATAGCAATAACCTACTTAAATATTTTGAGCAATTGGGATTAACTCTCTTTCTGAAACAATAATTTCAATATACCACAATTTTACCTCAAGTAACCTATCCAAAAAAGTAATCAGCAAAGGGACAGAGGGTAGGGGAAGAGTAGGCAGGAAGAAATGGGAGTCAGAAAGTAGCATTTTCATAGTCATTTCCAAGCTACATTCTACAAACAGTGTTATCCTCATTAATAATTATTATACTATTTTTATTATTATCATCACAATTGCTGGTAAAGAAAAAAAATGGACATAATTTATGCCCTCAAATTCTGATATCTGGTTCTGATTTGGTACCTAGAAAAAAGAAAAAGATGATAAATTATATTTGAAGAGCATTTAAGGACTTAGACTTCAATAAACTTGGTTACATGCAGCCTTGACATTGGCTGTCGCAGTTAATCATGGCTAGAATCTGTAAGTGGAACTTATTTTTAATAGGATGAGGTGGCTGGATAATCGACAGTATAAAGGCACTAGTGTCTGGTCTATAGCAACCGATTTGGAAAAACACAGGTGTGGTTTGTATCTTAGCAGGCACAGCTGAGGCAAAGTTCTAATTAGAGGCAAAAGAAAGTTTTTATGTAGACAAGATTTTTAAGCATTAGGAAAGAATCATTTGTTATTCCTTTTTTGTTTCTCTGTGTGATTTGCAAACAAGGAAGCCAGGACTGCAAAGGCGGTTGAGACCTGCCTGTGCCATAGAGAACACTAAGACTCTAGTTTCAAACTGTTAGTTACAGACTGAGACACAAAGTACCATATCAGCTGTCCCAAAGTCCCTCCTGCTGAGACAAAGGAGAATAAGATATGGGCAAGAGTGAATTTTAGAGTTTATTTGGTTTTCTAATGCAAAAATTGAGTAAAATTTGATTTGGGACTTCAAAGACTTGGTCTGCAATTTCTAAGGGCTTAAATTTGCAACATACTCTTGTCAGCTTTAAATTCTCTCTGGAAATTTCATAATGAGAATGAATTTCTATAACAACTATGAGTATCTCTAAATTGTGGGCCTTAAATAATTGGTATAACTTAATGTCATAAACTCATTATATAAAACCTATGTTGAGTTATTCTGGACTACATGTCTGGAATTTTGCAAAGATAATTGAAGAGGGAGTGAATTTTCATCCCTGAATATAGTGAGGCCTTGATAAGATTTAATCAATATGTTATTCTAACCTATTTCTGAGATTTCTGGACACAAAATCTACACCAACAACCAAAAGTTCAAAGAAAATTCAGAAGGGAACAATTTTTAGGGGAGATATATTACTCAAATAGAAGCAGAACTTGCCCAGACTTACTATTTCAGATAATGTGTTAAGATAATCAAAAGAAAAGGAAATTCATGGAAAATAACTCAGAGAACCATTTACGTTCTCTGAGTGGAGAACATAAATGTGGTTTCTTCATGTGGAGTGACCTTGCTGAAGCAACATATTTGACTACTTTCAAACTTCCTTCTTGTCCTTTATGACAGAGGAGTAAGATACCTGGTGGGTGAAAGATGGCCATTGGCCAACCTTTCTCAGTTCCTAAGACCTTATCTACTAAAAAGCAAAAACATCAATAATTTGGTCTCTTTCATTTCATCTCTGCCTGTGAGCAAAGAAAAAGTGACACTGGATAAATCCATCTACTCTGCAGAATCATAACTTCCTGCAGGTGGGCTGTTTCTACAGCTAGACTGGGAGAAGAAAAGGGGAGAGGATTAGTAACATAATCTGATCCTTATATCTGAGCCACATCCTCCAAAATAAACAAATAAAAATTAAGAAAATGTGTCAGCAGACATACAGTAAAGAAATAATAAAGGAAGTTCTTCAGGCAGAAGAAAACTGACCTCGAGAGAAAAACGTGGAAACCTAGGAATAAATAACAAGCATTAGAAATGCAAACCACATGGGATATACTAACTTAAATATGTATAATCAAAATCGATGCCAACACAGATGGTGGGCAGTAAGTGGCAGGTGAAGTTAAAGTATGTCAAGGTCCTAGCATTGTCAGGGAATAGGTGAAAGTAATCACATTCATTTGACTACAATAAGCAAAGACACATTGTGTAATGGCCACATTAACCAGTAAAGTAAAGGGAGAAAAATGAAACAAGACAAAGAATTTCTAATAAAAGAGGAAATGCCAAATAGAGAAAACATGAAAGAACCAAAAAAGGGAACATAAAACAGGTGAACTAAATAGAGGTAAATATTAGAATGTTAGGAAAAATAAACACTTATGGAAGTAGATAAAATACTCAGGCAAAAAGTCTCATTGTTAGACTTGACAAAAAACCAAAACCTCATTACATTCTGCTTCTAAGAAAACTATCTGAAATATACAAACGTCAAAAAGTTAAAAATAAAAGGCTAAAAAAGAATAACACCATGTAAACATTAACCAATATGCTTCTGATGCTATAGTTCAAATAGATTTAAGGCAATAAATAGGTAAAGGGAGACATTTTCCAATGATAAGAAGGTATGATAGACCAGGAAGATACTATAATCCTAAATATATGTGTATCAAACAATATATTTTAAATTACATATAAAGCTAAATTTAATAGAACTAAAAATAATACACAAATTTTAATAAAATCTCAATCACTGATAGAATGAGTCGCCAAAAGTAAGAAAATGGAAAAATTGAATAATACAATTGCCAAACACAACCTATAGAACTTTCACCCAACAATACCAAATACATATTTTTCTTCCATGCTCATGGAATATTGATCCTACTATGTGTCATAAAGCAAATCCCAGAAAATGTCAAATAATTAAAATAATTCAGGGCTTACTTTCTAAACATAGTTGAAGAACCTAAAAACAAATAACTAAAAAGTAACTAGAAATTCCCAAAAGCCATTCACTGAATCCTAGGTCAAATGAAAAAGACAACAGAAATTAGAAAATCTTTTGAACTGAGTCATAATAAAAATATGAACATATGAAAGTTTGTGTGTTGGATTCATCTAAAGAATGATCAAATTTATTTAGCATTAAATGTATATATTAGAAAGTGAAGAACAATTGAAAGTTATCTAAGCCTCTGACATGGTTTGAATATGTGTCCTCCCCCAAATCTCCTGTTAAATTGTAATCCCCAGTGTTGGAAGTGGGGCCTGGAAGGAGGTGATTAGAGTATGGGAGCAGATTTCCCCAATGATGCTATTTTTGTGATAGGTAGCGAGTTCTCATAAGATCTGGTTGTTTAAAAGCATGTGACGCCACACTTTTTCTTCCTTTTCCTTTGCTCCAGCTATATGAAATGCTTCTCCCGCTTTGCCTTCCACCATGACTGTAAGTTCCTTGAGGCCTCTCCAGAAGCAGAAACTGACATGCTTTCTCTACAGCCTGCAGATCCATGAGCCAATTATAAATTGGCTTTATAAATTATGCAGACACAGGTATTTCTTTACAGCAATGTGAGAATGGAATAATACTGGAAATTGGTACTGGGGAGTGAGGCATTGTTAAAAAGATACCTGAAAATGTGGAAGCAGCTTTGAAATTCGCAAAAACTAGCAGATGCTGGAAGAGTGTGGAGGGCTCAAAAGAAGATAGGATGATAAAAGAAAATTTGGAACTTCCTAGGGACTTGTTTAATTGTTGTGATCAAAATACTGATAGTGATATGCACAGAGATGGACAGGCTGATAAAGATTCAGATGAAGATGAGAAAATTATTGAGAACTGGAGAAAAGGTCACTTTTGTTATGAGCCTGGCTGCATTATTCCCCTGCTCCAGGATGTGTAGAACTTTGAACCTGAGAGTGATAATTTAGGATACCTGCTGGAAGAAACTTCTAAACAGCAAAATGTTCAAGATTTTGCCTGGCTGCTTTTAACAGCCTGTACTGCTATGTGTGAGCAAAGAAATGACAAGAAATTGGAACTTATATTTTAAAAAGAAGTGAAGTGTGTAAGTTTGGAAAATTTGCAGCCTGATGGTGGGTAGAAAAGAAAAGCTCATTTTCAGGGGAGGAATTCAAGTGGGCTGCAGAAATTTACATAGCTAAAAGGAAAACAAGTGCTGATAGCCAAGACAATGGAGAAAGGGTCTTGAAGCCATTTTAGAGAACTTCATGGCAGCCTCTCCCATCATGGGCCCAAAAGTCTAGGAAGGAAGAACAGTTTCATGGGCCAGGCCCAGGGTTCTGCTGTTCTGAACAGTCTTGGGACACTGCTCCCTGCATCTTGGCTGCTCCAGCTCCAACCATGGCTCAAGGGTGCCCAAGTATAGCTTGGGCCTGTACCAGCATCAGAGGGTCTAAGCCATAATCTTGGCAGTTTTTACATCGTTTTAAGCCAGTGGGTGCACAGAATTTGAGAGTTGAGGTGTGGGGCCTTCCATCTAGATTTCAGAGGATGTATGAAAAAGCATGAATGTACAGGCAGAAGTCTAATTCAGGGGTGGATCCCTCAGAAAGAACCTCTTGTAGGGTAGTATGGAGGGAAAATGTGGGGTTGGAGCCCCCACACAGAGTCCCTACTGGGCCATTGCCCAGAGGAGCTGTTAGAAGAGGGCCACCATCCTCCAGAATCCAAAATGGTAGATCTACCATCAGCTTGCTCTCTGTGCCTAAGAAACACAGGCACTCAACATCAGCCTGTAAGAGCATCCATGGGGCCTGAATCCTGGAGAGCCATGAGGGCTGAATGGCCCAAGGGTTCGAGAGCCCACCCTTTGCATCAGTGTATCATGGATGTGAGACATGGAGTCAAAAGAGATTATTCTGGAGCTTAAAGATTTAATTACTGCTCTGCGGGGTTTTAGGCCTGCATGGGGCCTGTAGCCACTTTCTTCTGGATGATTTCTCCCTTTTTTGATGAAAATATTTACCCAATGCCTGTACCACCATTGTATGTGGAAAGTAACTGACCTGTTTTTTCACTTTATAGGCTCATAGGTGGAAGGGACTAGCCTTGTCTCAGATGAGACTTCAGACTTTGGACTTTTGAGTTAATGCAGGAATAAGATTTTGGGGGAACTATTGGGAAGTCATGACTGCATTTTGAAATATAAGAAGGACATGAGATTTGGGAGAGGCCGTGGGTGAAGTTACATGGTTTGGCTCTGTGTCCCTGTGAAAATATCATGCTGAATTATAATCCCCAGTGTCGGAGGTGGGCCTGGTAGGAAGTGATTGTATAATGGTGGTAGATTTCCCCGTTGGTACTGTTCTCATAATAGCCAGTGAGTTTTTGCAAGATCTCCTTGTTTAAAAGTGCATGGCACCTCCCCTTCCTTCTCTGTTCATATTTTTTCACGCATGTGAAATGCCTTCTCCTGCTTTACCCTCCACCATGATTGTAAGTTCCCTGAGGCCTCCCCAGAAGCAGAAGTGACCATGCTTCCTGTAGAGCCTGTTTAGCCATGAGCCAATTAAACCTCTTTTCTTTATAAATCACCATGAATCACCAACTCTCTGGTATTTCTTTAGAGCAGTTAAAGAATGAACTAATATAAATTCCATGTCAAGAAGCTAGAAAAAGACATCTGAACAAATCCAAATAAAGTAAAACAAATACAATAAGAAACAGTAAGGAATTAATGTAGTAAATGAAATAAAGAAAAATCACCCAAGTCAAAGATTGTGTTTTTAAAAAGATTGGTAAAGTTAATAAACAATCTAGCCAGCTGATCAAGAAAAAAAGAAAGAAAACATGAACAACTAACATCAGGAATGAAAAAATTAACCTCACTGCAGAAGCTAGAGAAAGGTAAAAGATAAGTGGATATTATTTTTAAAAATCTGTATCAACAAATTTGACAGTACAGATGAAATAAATATATGGGTAAACTGACAAAAGAGCAAACAGAAAATCTAAATAATCCTAGGTATCATGAAAAGTCTGAAACTTAATAAAAACATTTCCAAAAAGGAAAAAGTTATCAGTCCATATTGCTTTTATGTTGAATTTATATGTGTGTGTGTGTGTGTGTGTGTGTGTATTTAATTTAGACAATCTTCAAGACCATAAAACTTGTTCTGTAGTGTTAGAGGAATCTTGACAAAACAACATAAAGAAGGCATGGAAAGAAAGGCAAAATTAAGGATGATGTCTTTCATAAATATAGAGGCAATTACTGTTTATTGCAGTAATGTCAAAATGTTTTAATACTAAAAGAAATCAATAAAATTCACCACATTAAAGAAAAAAAGGAGGAAATGATGATTACCTAGGTAGACATAGAAAAGCACCTGATAAAATTCAACACTTGAGATTTTTTCTAATTCTATCAAACAAGGAACAGAAGAAAACATACTAGATGTGAAGAGAATCTAAAAAATAACTTAGTTACATTAAACGTTACAGCCATCATATTTAATGATGAATTATTGAACACTTTTCAGAAGCAAAACATATTTTAAAAATGGCTGTCTCTATCATAGTTTCTAGTTAACTTTAAACTTGAAATTCTAACCAAGGCAACAAGAAAAGAAAATGAGCACTAGACAGACGAGAATAACACAATTTTTTTTTTTTTACAAATTACAATTTTATTTTTTTAATTCAAAAGACACCTCAAACCAATAGAACTCATTATTGTCTTTGGCAAGGTTATTGGAGATTGATCTTATGAACAATATTCAACATCAATGACAACTGCTATGTATCAGCAATAACCAAAAACTGAAATTTTGAAAAAAAAAGTATTAATTAAATCAATACAAAGAAATAGATCCAAGAAAAGATACATAAGACCTCACCTATAAAAAATATAAACTACTACTGAGGAAAATAAAAACTAGGTAAATGGAGGAAATATACTGTTCATGGTTTAGAAGTCTGAACATTACAAATATATCAGTTCTCTTCACGTTGACTTATAGAGCCAATGCAATCCCTATCAGAAACAGGATTTTTTTGTAGGTATTGACAAGGTAATTCAGAAATATATATGGGAAATAAAGGACTAAAAATAGCCAAAGCAATGTTGAAAAAGAATATAGCTAAACATTTACCCAAATATTAAAGCTTATTATAATGTGAGCACAAAATAGACAGTGTACTCTTACTGAAAGAAGAGAAAAGTAGATTGGTAGAAAAGAACAATGGGAAACACACATGAGAGAGAAGTAGTTTAGAAACATTCACAAGTCTGTGGTGTTCTTACTGCTATCAAAGGTGTTGCTATAGTGCAGTAGAGAAAAGGTGACCTTTTAAACAAATAGTTCTGGGTCAGCTGGCTAACTGTATGCTAGTCATCAAACCAATTTTCACATTATACCTAGCAGTCAATTCCAGTTGGATTGTAGATCTAACTGTGAAAGATATAACATAGATTTTAGGAAAAAAATACTATATTTTCATAAACTTGTATAAGCTAAGATTTATTAATCAAGACATGTAGACCATTAATTATAAAAGAAAAATCATAAATTAGACTAAAATTTCCAAGTTCTATTTATTGACACCATTAAGAGTAGCAAAGTAAAGAGAGAATATTTATAAGACATAAACTGACAAACACTAATATATACAAATATATAAATCAGCTAGGAAAATGGCAGAAATACAGAAAAGACTTTACAGCAGAGTGTATCTGAATGGCAATAAGCATGTGGAACAGTGCTAAATATCATTATTTATAAGAGAAAGTTAAAACCACATTCATAATCTACACATTTATGGCTAATTAATTTATGACAAGGGTGCCAAGACAATTCAATAGGTAAAGAATAGTCCTTTCAATAAGTGGTTCTGAAATAACTAGGTATTTATATGCAAGAGTATAAAGCAGAGATCTTACCACTTACTAAATAAAGAAATCAACTTGAAATGGATCAAAGACCTGAAAGTACTATAAAACTCTTAAGATAAAAACAGATGCAAATCTTCATGACCTTTAATTAGGCACAGCTTCTAGGATACCAACTTCCCAAGCAAGCATACTAAAATTTGATAAATTAGACTCCATCAAAATTAAAATCATTTGTGCATCAAAGGACACCATCAAGAAAGTTAGAAGACAATCTAGAGAATAGGAGAAAATATTTGCAAATCATACATATGATAAAGGTCTAGGATTCAGAATTTATTTAAAAAAACATGATTCAACAATAAAAAGACAGATAACCCACTTAATAAACGGGCAAAGGGTTAGAACAAACATTTCTCCAAAGAAGATGTACAAATGGGAAATAAGCATGTAAGAAAATATTTGACATCACCAGCCATTAGGAACAATGTAAATCAAAACCACAATGAGATGCAGCTTTATACCTACTATCATGACTATAATACCAAAAAGAAAGCATGGATTTGATAGATTGGAATGCTCCTACATTGATGGGGAAGACAGAAAATACTACAGCCACTCTGGAAACACTCTGGCAGTTCCTCAAAAAAATAAATATCAAGTTACTGCATAATTCAGTGATTCCATTATTTGGTATACAGATAAGATAACTGAAACATCTACACAAAAACTTTTATATGAATGTTCATAGCAACATTATTCATAATAAAAAATGGAAACAAACCAAATGACTATTAATGGATGAATGAATAAACAATATATGATTTAACCATGTAATGAAATATTATTCATCCATAAAAAGGAATGAAGTACTGATTCATGATACAACAGGAAAGAACCTTGAAAACATTATGCAAAGTGAAAGAAGCCAGACACAAAAGACCAAAAATTGTATGATTTCACTTATACAAAATGTCTAACATAGGCAAGTTCATAAAAACAAAATATTTCATTATTTTCTAAGGTCTGGGAGTAAAAGAAAATGGGGAATAACTGCTCATGGATACAGGTGACTTTTTGGGATGACAAAAATGTTCTGGAATTAGATCATGGTGATGGCTGCACAATACTGTATGTATACTAAAAAAATCACTGAATAACTCATTTTAAAGGCCTAATTTTATATTTAAATTATATCTCACTTTTTAAAATATAAAATAAGATCACAATCAGTGTCATCATATTATCATCAGAATGAATGAAATTAAAAAGATGACAAATTTTTGCTAAAAATGTAGACCAAAAGAACTTCTCACACACTTTTCGAGGGAGCATAAATTATAGAAATCACACTGAAACTCTTTGCTATTTCCACTAAAGCTGAAAATATGCAAAACCTATGATTTTGCAGATCTCTCCTTGGCATGTACACTATAGAAATATATATGTATGTTCACCTAATTCACATAATGTGTGTTACAACTATGTTCACATCAGTGCGACTTGTAAAATCCCCAAACTAGAAACAATTCAAACGTCTAACAATAGTAGAACAGATTAAAACTATTGTGACAGTGTTCATACAATGAAGCGTTATGCATCAGTGAGGATGAACACACTAGTGCTACATGCAACAACATGGATGAATCTCACAAACGTAAGGCTGAGCAAGATAAGTCATACCCAGAAGAATACAAACTATGGCTCGGCACGGTGGCTCACACCTGTAATCCCAGCACTTTGGGAGGCTGAGGCTGGCAGACCACAAGGTCAGGAGTTCAAGACCAGCCTGACCAATAAGGTGAAACCCTGTCTCTACTAAAAACACAAAAATTAGCCCAGCGTCGTGGCACACACCTGTAGATGCAGCTACTTGAGAGGCCAAGGGAGGAGAACTGCTTAAACCCAGTAGGTAGAGGTTGCAGTGAGCAGAGATTGTGCCACTGCACTCCAGACTGGGCAACACAGCGAGACTCCATCTCAAAAAAAAAAGAAAAAGAAAAAAAAATAAACAACTATATGATCCCATTAATATAAACTTTAGAAACGGCAAAACTTATATAAAGCATTAGAAGCTAGCATAGTTTTAGGGACACATAATGGCAATGGAAAAAGCACAGCATAAGAGACCTTCTGAGGCTCTGGTAATGTTCTCTTTTTTGATCTATGTGCTGGTTACAAGGGTGAGTTCACTTTATAAAAATTACTGACATATATGAAAATTATTGAGCCATCCGAAGGTGTATTATACTTCAATTTACAAAGCTTATGCTAAAAGTAAAGAAAGAGTCAAGAAAGAAAAATCATAATATATAAATAATATATGTTAAAACTAACATTTCAAATCACTTGATAACATTTTTGGACTGCAGGTAACAATAATACAACTCTATGTGGAAATCCATTAAAGACTTCCCTCCAAATTTAAAAACAATTGATGATTAGTTTCAAATATTCATAGGAATGCTTTCCATGTTTCCCATCTCCTATTTGACTCTTTCATTGCTCTGATCAATACATTCTATCTCCTCCTGACACAAACTTAAAAAGTGTCCAAATAGAAAATGAGAATTAGAATTTTTTCTTAGTAAATCTATACTGGTTCCTGAGAGTTACCACAGTCATTCCTAGATTTTCTCAGTACAGTTTAAAATATTTAGGAAACTAGATCAAGTTTTACTTACCTATGGTTTTAAGAATCTATATTATACTGTTTTTAAAAACTGGAGAATTCATTTATCTCAAGTTTTGGGAGACGCCTTAGTCCATTTTCTGTTTCTTACAACAGAATATCTGAAACTGAGTAATTTATTTTAAAAAGAATCTTTTTCTTATAGGTATGAAGGCTGTGAAGTCTAAGATCAAGGGGCTGGATCTGGAGAGTGTCTTCTTGCTAGTCAAGATTCTCGGCAGAGTCCCAGGGTAACAAAGGGCATCACATAGTGAGAGAGCTGGGTGTGCTAGTTCAGGTCTCTCTCTCTTCCTCTTCCTCTTCTTCTTCTTCCATCAGTTCCTCTCTCATAACCCATTAATACATTAACCTATTAATTAATAATGCATTAATTTCTAAATGGATTAACCCATTTATCAGGGCAAAAGCTTCGTGACCCAATCACCTCTTAAAGTCCCTATTCTCAATACTGCTACATCGGAGATTACATTTCAACATAAGTTTTGGAGAAGACAAACATCAAACCATATCAGGGGATGTTCCCATAATTTCTCAAATAGTAATAATCAGCATTATTCCATATTAATGTATATATTTGCAAAGGAATTTAAAATTTCATTTAATCCCTGTCTTTATAATCAACTACTACTTCTGATCATTGATGCTTACAATAAAATAAATAATTCTGATATTTGTAATATTACAAGCTGTGATATCTCCTTATGGGGAGAAAAAAATCTTTTTATTAGCTACTAAATTTTTTATGCTTGTAAGAGTCCAGAACATTTTTTAAGGCTGAATTCAATTCCAATTCCCTGCCTTCACATTAAAGTTTACATAAATGGCTCCATATGAATAGTTATTTAATATTTTATTACAGCTTTTAATTTTACTATCCCCTCAGTAACTTATTTCCTGGCTTACAAACCTTATGGTCAAGAAATTCCTCCCAACAGCAAATATGAATTTTCCATTCTGGTTTCCTAGCATTAAAAGGCTTGTTAAATCCTCCTTATCTCCATCCCCACCCATTCTTCTCTAACAAATCACAATCTTTTATATTCTCCCTTCCATTTCTAATGTCATCTTTTGTCATGCATCAGCTCATACTGTACAAGCTTCTACTATACATGAACATTGCTAAAATCATCAATTAGGATCAGAAAGCTGGGTTCAAACTAACCCTACTACAAATATTAATTAAATTTCATAACCTCTATCAGCCTCACTTTGCTGATCTGATAAATAGAAATAACCATAGTGTCCACTCCATAAGATTATTGTGAATATTATATGATACGGAATATGAAGCCAATGCCTTCTATACTAAGAGCTCAAGAAATAGTGTTGTTATAATTACTATTGTAGAAGTTGGTTTTGCTTACAAATAAATGAAACAGCTAGGTTCACTCACAAAATGGGAAAATAGGGAAGAGAATTTGTGTGATACTTAGTGGAAGAACTCAAAAAAATAATGCTCAGCAGTTATAATAAATAATACTTAGCAGACACATAACAGTGAGGGTCACTCAGTGCCACAGCAGCTGAGGCTCAGCACTGTTTAGCATTAAGGGTACACAACCCCAAAGCTGCTCTAACTCTCTACTACAAATTTCAGATCCTGAGGAGAGAATGCCAAATTACTCCAACTTCGTTCAGGATATTTATTATTCTTGGGTCAACAAGCAAAGAACAGAAGGCCACAGATATCATCAATAGAGATCTACTCCTGTGTATGAAACGAGTGTCAAGAAAGAGAGTATTGGATCAACATTTTTAGATTTCATGTATGAATGAGATCATGCAATATTTTGTTTTCCTTACCCTGAAGTACCTATTAAGTGTCCTCACCACAGAAAAATGATGATTATGTGAGGAAATGCATATGTTAATAATAGCTAGGTTTAATCATTCCATTATCTATGTATGTATGTGTGTGTGCATATATATATATACACACACACACACACTTTAAATCAAGTTGTATAAGATAAACATACAATTTTATCTGTCCATTTAAAAAACAATTTTAAAAAGAAAAAACAAAAAAAAAGTGAATATTGGGCAGCCATACCCCTTGGCGTTGTTTTCTATTACTGATAGCACCACTGATAGCAGCAGCTTCAACTCCTCCTGCAACTTCTACTACTGCTGTTGCTGCTGTTACCGCTACACCTCCTTTCATTATTATTAGCAAGCCACTTCAGTTCTTCATCTAGAATTGATGAGAAGACAGCAAACAAAATAGAAATCTTTGCCCTGCAAATCACAGAGGTTTGGAAATTGTAACTACTGACCCTTATGATAGGAAAGAAAAAGATCACATTGAAAGATATTTATTTACATGGATTTTAATCAATTTAAACATATAATTCTATTCCCAGACATGTAAGAATAACTTCAAGGAATCCCTCAGCAAACCTGGAAAAAGAAAACATAACGATAACAAACAGCTTTCAAATATTTTGCTATGCCCTATAATTTGTACATTATTTTTTATTTACCAAGCACACTCTAAACAATATTAAATTTACACATCATTTCTGCCTCCGCTTGGCACAGTATTGCAAGTATGTGTTTATAAAGTAAGATTCAATTAAAATAGAATTAAATTATCTAATTTTGATTAAATTCCTTATTTAGATAATTATTTATTTAACCAAGTAAATTGCCATGGATATTGTACTTTGTTGGTGAATATTACTAAACATATCCAGGCTTTCAGAAGTAAACACCACACCTTATAATTAGGCGATATGAAATTAACATGAGTGATCTAGCATTATCTTTACTATTTCTCCTAATTGAAAGGCAGCTAGCTAATGCACTAAGGAAAACAGAATTAAACTTTTTTAAAGTACTGAGAAAACAAGGAGTCTATGACTGAATATAATTATTTTTATGGATTAATCTAATTTGCTAACCGCAGTAGCAAAATAAAGAGCAGGTGAATAAGAAATGCACAATTGAGGCAATGTTTTGAATGTTTTTGTCCTCTCCAAAACTCATGTGTTGGAAACTTAATCCCCAATGCAACAGTAAGGTGAGGCCTAATGGGAGGTGCTCAGGTCAGGAGGATCTGTACTTAGGAATGGATTCACGACCCTATTTTCTACTGCAGAAGCAGTTTCCAGGAGTGGATTCTCTCTCTCTCTCTCTCTCTCTCTCTCTCTCTCTCTCTCTCTCTCTCTCTCTCTCTCTGGCTATTCTGTCATGTGAGGACACAAAGTTCCTCCCTTTGGGAGGATGCAGCATTCAAGGCACCAGCTTGGAAGCAGAGACAGGGTCCTAAATTGTGTAACAAAAATAACTAAGATTTTCTTTACATCTAATTAGACGTAAAAGCTAGAACAATGTGCTTGTGAAAGGATACATTTAAGATGCTTTTTTGGAATTGAAATAGTAGCAACATTTGTTTTGTGTGGTAAACAGATAACGAACCTGATGGTCTTTGCTTACCGTTTTAATTTAGTTTTTGACACAAGCAACATATTCTGTCTTTTCCAAACATGGTGAATATCTTTGGCTTTCTACCTACTTGTATTTGGTGCTGCTCTGATATTCACCTGTGGACAGTATGGCTTCTATATGGCAAATATCCAAAACTCTGGAACAGATGTCACCTGGAGGTAAAGTAATTTTAGCACAGAGCTAAAAGTCAAGAGACCTAGGGTTTTGTTCTGACTTGACCAAAGACTTCCATTCGGTCTTGAGCAAATCCCTTGACTATTTTTCATTAAGTCTTTATCTGTTTTATATAATTGGCATTGACTGAAAGTATTTGAAATGTGTTTGTTATTTTTATGTTTTCTTATTTCAGGTTTGCTGAGGGATTCCTTGAAGTTATTCTTATATGTCCAGGAATAGGATTATGTCTTTAAATTGATAGTCGCAGCTTGATCTTGAAGTTCTCAGCCTCCAGAACAATGAGAAACACATTTCTCTTCTTTATAAATTATCCAGTATATGGTATTTTTGTTACAGAAGCACAAAATGGACTAGAAAAATTGAGTGTGTGTTAGAGTAATAGGAAAAAGCATTGACTTTGCAGCCAAATAACTCTGAGCACAATCTTAGCTCTGACACTTATTTGTGAATTCAAGAATTAATTTCAAAATTTATTTGATCCCCAGTTTCTTCACCTGGGAATAGGCACAGTAGAATCTAATTTAATTATTACTCTGAGAAGACAATATAGAGAAATAAAAATTAAAGGTCTAGCATGGAGCATGGCACATAATGAATCATTAGTTCACTTATTTCTTAAAAGGAAGATGCTCACTTCAGTAGAAACCAACACATTTTGCAATTGACAGAGAGTCAAATAATATGTACAATTTTACCCTTACAGAAGCACAAAACTTAAGTTATATTCAAATATTACTTAAACTTTTTCTTTAACTGTATCAAGCTTAGCATCCCATTTGATTCCAATAAAGAAAATGCCAATTACATAAAGCAGATAGACTTCAGGACACAGATTAGTTAAGGGATTTGCTCAAGGCTGAATGGAAGTCTTTGGTCAAGTCAGAACAAAAGCCTAGTCTCTTGACTTTTAGCTCTGTGCTAAAATGGACTCTGCCTTGCCTCCAGGTGACATCTGTTCCAGAGCTGTGGATGCTGTATATGTAGCCATACTGTCCACACTTGAATATCAGAGCAGCACCAAATACAAGTAGGTAGAAAGCCAAAGATATTCACCATGTTTGGAAAAGACAGAATATGTTGCTTGTGTCAAAAACTAAATTAAAACAGTAAGCAAAGAGCACAAACAACTCACTGAGAAAAGGAATCTCAACCGGGGATTTTTATCTTGGTGGGGTGAGGAGGGTAGTGGAGGTAGAGACTGCACACATGAAAAAGGAAAAAAAAAAACCACTGGTATAATTTGCCTTGCCAATACAGTGTAAGTCAATCACCTCTCCATTCTGATGTCTTTACATACTATCCCCATCCCATCCAGACTCGACAGATTAGTTTAGTTACAACTAAAGAAGCCACCAGACTTCTGGCATGTTCTAGTTGAAAACATACCAAATGAGAAATGGAGAAAAAATATTTGTGAAAACCACAATACAAAGCTCCTGAAGAAAACAAAAAGAAGAAGAAAAGGAAGATTACTATGAGGTGAAAGGAATCAGGACAAAGATGAGAGAAAAATAAGCATAGAAAAGAAAGGCCCTTCACAAGATTTGTACTGCACACGTGCACTTGCTTTATTCAGAAGAATGTTGCTACAGAACCCAGCAGGGGTAAACTATTATTTATCTCTGGTTATTAGCCAAGTCTAAATTGTGTAACAAAAATAACAAAAGATTTCCTTTACATCTAATTAGACATAAAGGCTAGAACAATGTTCTTGTGAAAGGATGCTTTTAAGATGCTTTTTTGGAACTGAAATAGTAACAACATTTGTTTTGTGTGGTAAACAGAAGGCTTTTGGCAGTGCAGTTGCTTTCATTTTGAAACTGCCAAGAATTATTTGCTTATCTGTGGAATTTAAACTACTTTCCCTGCCTGTGAGTCATATTGATGCTGATCTAGAATAAACAGGGCTGCACAGAACACCCAGTCTTACTGTGGTCATCGGGCATTTCCCTGCACCTTTGCCCCCCACACACAGGGTCAGGCATTCACAGTGCACCACTGGGAAAAGAGGGTGAAAAAGAGAGAAAAGAATGCAAAGGGAGAGAAAGAAGAAAGACACAAAAGCATCACAAAAAAGAAAATTCAACAAGGGAGGGAAGGACATGAAAGGAAAGTAAAAGCAATGTCACACAGGATGACAGAAGTCCCAAACACATAAGAAGCAGAAAAAGAAAAGTGTCAAAACACAAATGAATAAAAAGGAAGGAGAAGGTGGAAAAGGGAGAAATGTGAGAGGGTTAGGTAGACAGAGCAAGAACTCAGAAAGTACAGGGTGGAAAAGTGGGAAGAAGCTTGGAAAGACTTTGTGAAGCAGGAATTGACTAATATAATTTGGAAGGGACTGCAGAGTTTTCTAAATGATATTGGTATTTGACAGTGTGATACGTATTTATAGCCGTTTCTAGCTTTCTCTGAATACTATATAGGATTACCCAGATTTTCTGGGGTTTATCACCACAGGCATGTAGGATTAACAGCCTGATGAAGTGAAGAATTATTTTCAATCCAATCCTTAGGCTTGTAGACGCTTTTCCCAAGTTCCCTGAGCACAGTACATAAAATGCAGTAACAACAGAAAAGTGTATGTGTGGGTGCATTTGTGTACATGTGATGAGTGTGTACACATTCATCTATCAATATCTCAAATTCTTCAATCTGGGCTTAAAATCTGTAAAAGTACGAGGTTCAGAAAAAATGCCTTAAATTAGCAAGTGTTATTGTGCACCTGTGATGTGTCAGACAAAGGGAATTAAGTGGGAAAAAAAAATAGGAGACAAAGTCCCAGCCTCAAGGTGCTCAAAGTCCAGAATGTAGAATATGTAGTTAAGTGATATGTCAGAGATAGATACTGCAGAGCTGCAAGAACCATATGACCAGAGGCCCAGCTTAGTCCAAATGGGAATATCTGTTTGAAAACTTAAAAATGATTGAAAATTAACCAGAGAAAAATGAAAAGGGCGGGAGGGAGATATTGCAAGGAAACAGGAGAATGTTCAAGGCAGAACAGAGCAAGAGAATGATCTCTTGGCTTTACTGTAAGTCTTTTTCTATGTCTGTGAGCACAAAATATGATGAGAGTGTTGAGACAGAGTGTTATGGGGGAAGCAGAGTCACGTCATAAAAGGACTTGCAGATCTGCTATGGATTTAGGCCTTTATAATTAGGGCAATAAATACCTACTGAAAAGTTGACAGGGAGAAGGCCAGGCTTGAGAAGGGATAAAAGGAAAAAAAAAGTTGTTCAGTAAGGGATTATCACTCCAAGATTTTATTCTTTAAATACTACTCCTTGAAAAGTAGGGAAGGAAGAAAGACTAGTGTCAAGAAATCCAGTTAAGGAGCTCTTATTAATAACACATGCAGTAGAAGAACCATGGTAGTAACAATGAGGTGAGATGTGGATTCTTGAGATATTAATTTGCAGAATCAATGGGATTTGGTAACTGACTACATTTGGAGACACAGGGAATCAGAAAGTGAATTGCAAGTCAAAAAGTTATAGGTATTTTAAACTCCTTGACATTAAGAAACATGAATTCTTAGCAACAGTTTTGGTTGATTGAACTGTACTGTGTACTCTTGTGTCTTCTGAGTTTCTCCTTATGCAGAATTTGTTTATTCATTAAACAAATTCAACTTTTTTTACATTTGTTCATTTAATAACAAGAAGTCTTGTTCATTTAATAACAAGACTTATTAAATGAATGGTTAAACTCAAGAGTGGTGCAAGGAAATGAATAAATACATGCACAAATGAAGGAGCAAATAAATAAGAGGAAAATCCAGGAAACAAAGAGTCAATGAACACATGAAATATTTCCTCATCAGCAAGGGTGGTAAACTATATACTCAAAATGGAGTCTCTAAGTTTCAGGAAATCCAGAACTCAAGATCCTAAATGGGGTGTGAAAATAAAATACACAACAAAAACATCCTAATGAAGCTTCATTCTCAATAGATGCCCAAAAAGTTTTCAATAAAATTCAATATCTTTTCATGATAAAAACCCTCAACAGACTAAGCATCTCAAAAACATGCCTCAAAATAATAAAGGTCATCTATGAAACCCACAGCCAACATAATACTGAAAAGGCAAAAGCTGGAACCATTCCCCTTGAGAACTAGAAGAAGACAAGGATGTCCGTTCTCACCACTCCTATTCAACATCATAATGGAAATGCTAGCCAGAGCAACCAGACAAGAGAAAAAAATAAAAGACATCCAAATAGAAAAAGAACACATCAAACCATCTTTCTTCACTGACAATCTGATTCTATGCCAAGAAAACCCTAAAGATTCCACCAAAAAGGCTCATAGAACTAATGAGGGACTTTGGAAAAGTGGCAGGATAAAAAATCAATGTAGAAAAATCAGTAGTATTTGATACACCAATAATATTCAAGTTGATGTCAAATCAAGAGCATGACCCCATTTACAATGGCCATAAAAAAGGGAAATAACTAGGAATACAGCAATCCAAGGAGGTAAAACATCTCTACAAGAAGAACTATGAAACACTGCTGAAAGAACTCAGACACAACACAAATAAATGGAAAAACATTCCATGCTCATGGACTGGAAGAATCAATATTGTTAAAATGGCCATAATGTCCAAAGCAATGTACAGATTCAATGCTAATTCTGTCAAACTAACAGTGTCATTTTTTACAAAATTAGAAAAATACTATCCTAAAATTCACAGAATCAAAAAAGAGCCCAAATAGCTAAATGAATCCTACAGAAAAAGAAGGAACACAAAAAACAAAGCCAGGGGTATTATATGACCTAACTTCAAATTATACTACAGGCTACAGTAACCCAAACAGCATGCTACTGGTAGAAGAAGAGACATACAGACTAATGGAACAGAATAGAGAACCAGAAATAAAGCCATAAACCTACAACCATCTGATATTTGACAAAGCCAGTAAAAACAAGCCATGGGGAGAGGACTCTCTATTCAATAAATGGTGCTGCAATAACTGGCTAACCCTATGCAAAAGAATGAAACTGGAGACCTACCTTTTATCATATACAAAAATTAACTCAAGATAGATTAAAGACTTAAATATAAGTCCTCAAAGTATAAAAATTCTAGACGAAAACCTAGGAAATACCTTTCTCAACATCAATCTTGGCAAAGAATTTTTGGCTATGTCTTCAAAAGCAAATGCAACAAAAATTTACAAATGGGACCTAATTAAACTAAAGAGTTTCTGCACAACAAAAGAAACAATAAAAAAGAGACACCCTATAGAATGGGACACAATATTCACAAAATATGTATCCAACAAAATTCCAATATCTAGAATTTATAAGGAACTTAAATGGGCATGCAAAAATGAAACAACCACATATTAAAATGAACAAAAGACATAAACAGACACTTCTAAAAAGGAGATGTGGCCAACAAACATATGAAAAACTGTTTATCACTAATCATCAGAGAAACGCCAATCAATACCGCAATGACATACCATCTCATACCAATCAGAATGGCTGTTATTTAAAACTCAGGAAAAAACATATGCTAACAAGGTTGTGGGGAAAGGGGAACACTTATATTTCACTGTTGGAATGTAAATTAGTTCAGCCACTGTCGAAAACAGTTTGGAGATTTCTGAAATCTTTAAATGGTAACACAGTGGTTACCATATAACCAGAGGTCACTATATTTAATAATTCATAATTTAGACATCTCTGTGCTAAAGGATAGGATGCTTTGGCTGATAACTGTAACAATGTATAAATCTGTCAGAAAAGGGCAAAATCCTAGGAGCTCACTATGGATCACATGGCTGTGGGTCCAAAGCAGAACAAGCATGATAGTTCAAATGCTTTAACAATCATGTTAATCTCTATATAAGAAACAATTTATTAGTATTTCTAAAATTTCATTATCTATTGCTCAGACCTTCCAGAAATTAATAGTAATTTTAGTTCCTGAAGAATCATTAGCTATTTGAGAAAACATTCAAAACACAAGAACATAGAATTTTCACATATTTCATAAGTTGTTTAACTTCTACAAATATTTTTCTCCTCCTTTTTAAATGAGAAAAAATATTGTATCTGAGACTACCAAAAAGATTGAATGATTTAATACACGTAAATATTTGACATGCCAACCCATGTTATGTGTGTAACAGAAGCTAACATAATTGACTTTATAACAATCTGAACTCTATGGGAAACAAAACAGAGACACTTTTTCCAACCAGTTCCTTCAAACAGGCCCTACTGGACCTCCTTTCTGATCCTTGACGACATCTTGAGTGATTCTTTCAGGTTTTTGGCTACTTTAATTTACCAGGAAAAAAAAATCACATTTTATAACTAAGAATTCACTTTCAAAGGATACAGTCTCGTCTAGAGCAAACTGCAGTTTCCTATGTAATTCAAACAGCCTACCCTCACATCAATTTTTACATGAGCCAGTCTTAGAAACCTCTGCCACCGGAAGAAGGGTTCTTACTCTTCCTTGTCTTTCACTTCTTCTGCTCTCTTTCTTTTATTTGCTCCTTCTTTCCCCCTGTTGCTGCTTAGTCCTCTTCCTCTTCTGTTATATTGGTATTCAGGAGAAGGCATGAACAGAAGTACTGCTGTAATCTAGCCATTTGTTTCCTTAGCATGGCAGATGTCTAAATGCCAGCTAGCTCTCTTAGGAGAACATCTGTAACTTTTTCATAGGGTCTACAGTGTCCTCCCTATTGTACATTTTCCAAAGACAAGCAAAACAATATCCAGCTGACCTCTTGCGCACCCCACTGTTCATTTCCTGCTATCAGCAGATACTCCTATAACTTCACACCACCAGGACCTTTTGCCTAGGCAAGCTATCCTCGTAGGCATGGCTCCATCCAAATATCTTCATCCCATTATCTTATGAGATGCTCCGTTAGCCCACAGGAAACTCACGCATTCTTGTCAAACCAAAAGTTGAATGTTTCGTCTGCTTCTTACTGTCTTCCGCTCTTGTCCTGCTGTCAGAGATCCCTCCACAAAGATTGCCAACTTTCACATTCTCCTAGCAGGAGTCAAAAAATAGTCTCTTTATTCAAGTACTTTCTAAAACCCTCAGAGTGTACATCAGACACTTCCAAGAATTTCCTCCCTTCATCCTGCTTCTGTCTCAAAATAAAATATGTGAACAAGTCTCTGCAGCTCAACAGACATCCAGTTAGGGTACGAGATGCCATTTCCTCATCTTGCAACCACCTCAAATCTCTCAGGGATTCTCTTGCAGCCTCCCTCACTCGACTTGAAAGTAAAGGAGAGAAGAAAAACAAAAATACTTTACCCTTAAGCCTATGACTCCTTATTCATACATTTTTTTTCTTGATTTTTTTATCTTCCAAATATATAGGTTGAGTAGCAGGTGAAAGAATTCAAAAGACTTTATTATAAAGTCCTAGAAAAGGATTTCTCAATCACACTGTGGATAAAACCTTTTTGTTTGTTTGGGGAGGCTGACCTGCACATTACAAGATGTTTAGGAGTATTCCTAACTTCTACCCATTAGATGACAGTAGCATTTCTCCTTCTGAGGTGTGACAACCAGAAATGTCTCCAGACACTGCCAAATGTTCTAGGTGGGCCAATATTATTACCCCAGTTGAGACTACCTGCCTAGAGTGATGTTAACTGGCTAAGTCTGAGCATTCTCTTTAGACTATGGAGGTATTTTTTGTAGTCCTTGGCATTGGGGTTTTAACTGAAATTTTAAGACAATAGAAAAAGTTTATGTAGTTATACTAGCTCTCCACCCTTACCTCTGTTGATTTAGAGGACATTCACTTTATTCACCACAACTCATGTTCTGTAAAAGACACTTTTCCAAGCACTGAGTAAACAGACCCTGTCCCAGGAGAGATTACAAGGCTGATTATACTTGATTGTATCGTGGAGACTTCAACAGATACACAATATAATAGAAGTGGTGACTAAAGATTACCCGAGCATCATTTTGCATAATGAAAAATGGGAATGTTGGGAACAACAGAGATATATTAGAAAGCAGTAGCTAGTTTTTGCAAGTAATAATGCTCTAAACGTGACTTCTGGCAATAAAGAGGAAGACATAAAACAGAGGGAATTTTTGAAGAAAACAGGTAAAATTTTGTACAAGGCTAATAGATGAAAATAAGAGGGAAAAAATAGTTCGCCAGTTTTAGTTTTCCTAAGGGGAGATTTATCACAGTTGTCCTACCACTGGCAGATATGAAATTGTTGAGATTTTTTATAAAACTGTTAGGCAGACAATTATGATAAAAGCAATAATAAATTAGGTTTTTGGATATTGATATTTGGTGAGTTTCACCAGAGAATGGACTATTCAAGGCAATTCAGTATACAGAAATCCAGGATATGGGCTTCTCCAGAAAAGATGCATTGTTTTTAATCTCATTTTACAATAAAACTCTTAAGATATACACAAATGGATTGGTTGACCACTCAATTACATTTTGAGAAGAACAGCATATTACCAATTCATATTCTCAAACTAGAATCCAGGTTGCTCCACAAGAAAACGCAAAATTTAAACTGCTTCTCTGATGCCTTTACCTAAGCAGAATCAGCCTAAAGACAATAAGAAAACCTTTTATCTTCACAGATAAGAGACATAAATCTTCATAGGCCCTTGAGATGACAGATATTTTAAAAATAAAGTCTAATTAGACATGTAAGAAGCTTTTCTGTTAAATAATAGGGCAATTGGATAGCACTTGTTAAAAATAATCAGATTCCAAAGATAGTATAAAAATATAATTTAAGTAGCTTTAAAATTGCTTAGCCAAAAAGTTTTAGGGAATAGAATTTGAACTACTTCTTATTCCTTCTATTTGTCCCTTTATTCCATTGCATTTTTCTCTAACATTAAATCAAGAGGCTTAAATTTAGTAAACTGTCATTCTATGAAAATGAACCCATTACATCATGATCCCCTCACACCACCGCCAACCAATGCAGCTCCCATGCTGGTTCCTTCATCCTTCAACTCCAGCTCCTGTTGACATTGACAAGAACACATTTTTAGGGGTCCTAGAGTCCTGGGCTCCGATCTCAGGTATACTCTGATAAGATTACTCTGTAAACTCTGTCAAGTGCTTCTCTACAACGTAATTTCTTTATTTCAAAAGTAAAGATATTATTTTCCCCACATGGTTGTTTTTTTTTTTTTAATTTTTTATTGGATTATAGGTTTTGGGGTACATGAGCAGAGCATGCAAGACAGTTGCGTAGGAACACACATGGCAGTGTGCTTTTCTTTCCTTCTCCCCTTCACCCACATTTGGTATTTCTCCCCAGGCTATCCCTCCCCACATCCCCCTGCCACTAGCCCTCCCCTTTTCCCCCCAATAGACCCCAGTGTTTAGTACTCCCCTTTCTGTGTCCATGTGTTCTCATTTTTCATCACCCGCCTATGAGTGAGAATATGCGGTGTTTCATTTTCTGTTCTTGTGTCAGTTTGCTGAGGATGACGTTCTCCAGATTCATCCATGTCCCTACAAACGACACGAACTCATCATTTCTGATTGCTGCATAATATTCCATGGTGTATATGTGCCACATTTTTCCAATCCAGTCTATTATCAATGGGCATTTGGGTTGATTCCAGGTCTTTGCTATTGTAAACAGTGCTGCAATGAACATTCGTGTGCATGTGTCCTTATAGTAGAACGATTTATAGTCTTTTGGATATATACCCAGTAATGGGATTGCTGGGTCAAATGGAATTTCTATTTCTAAGGCCTTGAGGAATCGCCACACTGTCTTCCACAATGGTTGAACTAATTTACACTCCCACCAACAGTGTAAAAGTGTTCCTTTTTCTCCACATCCTCTCCAGCATCTGTTGTCTACAGATTTTTTAATGATCGCCATTCTAACTGGCGTGAGATGGTATCTCAATGTGGTTTTGATTTGCATCTCTCTAATGCCCAGTGACGATGAGCATTTTTTCATATGATTGTTGGCCTCATATATGTCTTCTTTCGTAAAGTATCTGTTCATATCCTTTGCCCACTTTTGAATGGGCTTGTTTGTTTTTTTCCTGTAAATCTGCTTGAGTTCTTTGTAAATTCTGGATATCAGCCCTTTGTCAGATGGGTAGACTGCGAAAATTTTTTCCCAATCTGTTGGTTGCCGATCCACTCTAGTGACTGTTTCTTTTGCCGTGCAGAAGCTGTGGAGTTTCATTAGGTCCCATTTGTCTATTTTGGCTTTTGTTGCCAATGCTTTTGGTGTTTTGTTCATGAAGTCCTTGCCTACTCCTATGTCCTGGATAGTTTTGCCTACATTTCCTTCTAGGGTTTTTATGGTGCCAGGTCTTATGTTTAAGTCTTTAATCCATCTGGAGTTAATTTTAGTGTAAGGTGTCAGGAAGGGGTCCAGTTTCTGCTTTCTGCACATGGCTAGCCAGTTTTCCCAACACCATTTGTTAAACATGGAATCCTTGCCCCATTGCTTGTTTTTGTCAGGTTTATCAAAGATTGTATAGTTGTATGTATGTTGTGTTGCCTCTGGTGCCTCTGTTTTGTTCCATTGGTCTATATCTCTGTTTTGGTACCAGTACCATGCTGTTTTGATTACTGTACCCTTGTAGTATAGTTTGAAATCCGGTAGTGTGATGCCCCCCACTGTGTTCTTTTTGCCTTGAATTGACTTGGCTATGTGGGCTCTCTTTTGGTTCCATATGAAGTTCATGGTGGTTTTTTCCAGTTCTGTGAAGAAAGTCAATGGTAGCTTGATGGGGATAGCGTTGATTCTGTAAATTACTTTGGGCAGTATAGCCATTTTCACGATATTAATTCTTCCTAACCATGAACATGGAATGTTTCTCCATCTGTTTGTGTCCTCTCTGATTTCGTTGAGCAGTGGTTTGTAGTTCTCCTTGAAGAGGTCCCTTACGTTCCTTGTGAGTTGTATTCCAAGGTATTTTATTCTTTTTGTAGCAACTGCGAATGGCAGTTCGCTCTTGATTTGGCTTTCTTTAAGTCTGTTATTGGTGTAGACGAATGCTTGTGATTTTTGCACAATGATTTTATATCCTGAGACTTTGCTGAAGTTGTTTATCAGTTTCAGGAGTTTTTGGGCTGAGGCGATGGGGTCTTCTAGGTATACTATCATGTCGTCTGCAAATAGAGACAATTTGGCTTCCACCTTTCCTATTTGAATACCCTTTATTTCTTTTTCTTGCCTGATTGCTCTGGCTAGAACTTCCAGTACTATATTGAATAGGAGTGGTGAGAGAGGGCATCCTTGTCTAGTGCCAGATTTCAAAGGGAATGCTTCCAGTTTTTGCCCATTCAGTATGATATTGGCTGTTGGTTTGTCATAAATAGCTTTTATTACTTTGAGATACGTTCCATCGATACCGAGTTTATTGAGGGTTTTTAGCATAAAGGGCTGTTGAATTTTGTCAAATGCCTTCTCTGCGTCAATTGAGATAATCATGTGGTTTTTGTTTTTGGTTCTGTTTATGTGGTGAATTACGTTGATAGACTTGTGTATGTTGAACCAGCCTTGCATCCCCGGGATGAATCCTACTTGATCATGATGAATAAGTTTTTTGATTTGCTGTTGCAATCAGCTTGCCAATATTTTATTGAAGACTTTTGCATCTATGTTCATCATGGATATTGGCCTGAAGTTTTCTTTTCTCGTTGGGTCTCTTCCGGGTTTTGGTATCAGGATGATGTTGGTCTCATAAAATGATTTGGGAAGGATTCCCTCTTTTTGGATTGTTTGAAATAGTTTTAGAAGGAATGGTACCAGCTCCTCCTTGTGTGTCTGGTAGAATTCGGCTGTGAACCCGTCTGGACCTGGGCTTTTTTTGTGAGGTAGGCTCTTAATTGCTGCCTCAACTTCAGACCTTTTTATTGGTCTATTCATAGATTCAGCTTCCTCCTGGTTTAGGCTTGGGAGGACACAGGAGTCCAGGAATTTATCCATTTCTTCCAGGTTTACTAGTTTATGCGCATAGAGTTGTTTGCAATATTCTCTGATGATGGTTTGAATTTCTGTGGAATCTGTAGTGATTTCCCCTTTATCATTTTTTATTGCATCTATTTGGTTGTTCTCTCTTTTATTTTTAATCAATCTGGCTAGTGGTCTATTTTGTTGATCTTTTTAAAAAACCAGCTTTTGGATTTATTGATTTTTTGAGGGTTTTTCGTGTCTCAATCTCCTTCAGTTCAGCTCTGATCTTAGTTATTTCTTGTCTTCTGCTGGGTTTTGAGTTTTTTTGATCTTGCTCCTCTAGCTCTTTCAATTTTGACGATAGGGTGTCAATTTTGGATCTCTCCATTCTCCTCATATGGGCACTTATTGCTATATACTTTCCTCTAGAGACTGCTATAAATGTGTCCCAGAGGTTCTGGCATGTTGTGTCTTCGTTCTCATTGGTTTCGAAGAACTTCTTTATTTCTGACTTCATTTCGTTGTTTACCCAGTCAACATTCAAGAGCCAGTTGTTCAGTTTCAATGAAGCTGTGCGGTTCTGGGTCGGTTTCTGAATTCTGAGTTCTAACTTGATTGCACTATGGTCTGAGAGGCTGTTTGTTATGATTTCAGTTGTTTTGCATTTGTTGAGCAGTGCTTTACTTCCAATTATGTGGTCAATTTTTGAGTAGGTGTGATGTGGTGCTGAGAAGAATGTGTATTCTGTGGATTTGGGGTGGAGAGTTCTGTAAATGTCCACCAGGTTTGCTTGCTCCAGGTCTGAGTTCAAGCCCTGGATATCCTTGTTGATTTTCTGTCTGGTAGATCTGTCTAGTATTGACAGTGGAGTGTTAAAGTCTCCCACTATAATTGTGTGGGAGTCTAAGTCCTTTTGTAAGTCATTAAGAACTTGCCTTATGTATCTGGGTGCTCCTGTGTTGGGTCCATATATGTTTAGGATCGTTAGCTCTTCTTGTTGTATCGATCCTTTTACCATTATGGAATGGCCTGCTTTGTCTCTTTTGATCTTTGTTGCTTTAAAGTCTATTTTATCAGAGATGAGTATTGCAACTCCTGCTTTTTTTTGCTTTCCATTAGCTTGGTAAATCTTCCTCCATCCCTTTATTTTGAGCCTTTGTGTATCCTTGCATGTGAGATGGGTTCCCTGGATACAGCACACTGATGGGTTTTGGATTTTTATCCAATTTGCCAGTCTGTGTCTTTTGATTGGTGCATTTAGTCCATTTACATTTAGGGTTAATATTGTTATGTGTGAATTTGATACTGCCATTTTGATGCTAAGTGGCTGTTTTGCCTGTTAGTTGTTGTAGATTCTTCATTATGTTGAAGCTCTTTAGCATTCAGTGTCATTTTGGAATGGCTGGTACTGATTGATCCTTTCTATGTGTAGTGCCTCTTTTAGGAGCTCTTGTAAAGCAGGCCTGGTGGTGACAAAATCTCTGAGTACTTGCTTGTTCGCAAAGGATTTTATTCTTTCTTCACTTCTGAAGCTCAGTTTGGCTGGATATGAAATTCTGGATTGAAAGTTCTTTTCTTTAAGAATGTTGAATATTGGCCCCCACTCTCTTCTGGCTTGTAGTGTTTCTGCCGAGAGATCTGCTGTGAGTCTGATGGGCTTCCCTTTGTGGGTGACCCGACCTTTCTCTCTGGCTGCCCTTAGTATTCTCTCCTTTATTTCAACCCTGTTGAATCTGACGATTATGTGCCTTGGGGTTGCTCTTCTTGCGGAATATCTTTGTGGTGTTCTCTGTATTTCCTGCAATTGAGTGTTGGCCTGTCTTGCTAGGTGGGGGAAATTTTCCTGGATGATGTCCTGAAGAGTATTTTCCAGCTTGGATTCATTCTCTTCATCCCCTTCTGGTACACCTATCAAACGTAGGTTAGGTCTTTTCACATAGTCCCACATTTCTTGGAGACTTTGTTCATTCCTTTTTGCGCTTTTTTCTCTGATCTTGGTTTCTCGTTTTATTTCATTGAGTTGGTCTTCGACTTCAGATATTCTTTCTTCTGCTTGGTCAATCCGGCTATTGAAACTTGTGTTTGCTTCGCGAAGTTCTCATATTGTGTTTTTCAGCTCCTTTAATTCATTCATATTCCTCTCTAAGGTATCCATTCTTGTTATCATTTCCTCGATTCTTTTTTCAAATCTTTTTTCAAGGTTCTTAGTTTCTTTGCATTGATTTAATACATGATCTTTTAGCTCACAAAAGTTTCTCATTATCCATCTTCTGAAGTCTAATTCCGTCATTTGGTCGCAGTCATTCTCCGTCCAGCTTTGCTCCCTTGCTGGTGAGGAGTTTTGGTCCTTTCTAGGAGGCGAGGTGTTCTGGTTTCGGGTGTTTTCCTCCTTTTTGCGCTGGTTTCTTCCCATCTTTGTGGATTTGTCTGCTGGTCGTCTGCATAGTTGCTGACTTTTCGATTGGGTCTCTGAGTGGACACCCAGAATGTTGATGATGAAGTATTTCTGTTGCTTGGTTTTCCTTCTACCAGTCTAGCGCCTTCGCTGTACGGCTGCTGAGGTCCGCTCCAGACCCTGCTTGTCTGGGCTGCACCTCTAGTAGCTGTGGCACAGCGAGGGATGCTACCAGTTTCTTTTTCTGCTCTCTTTGTCCCAGGATGATGCCTGCCTAATGTCAGTCTTTTGGATATAGAGGGGTCAGGGAGCTGCTTGAGGAGACAGTTTGTACTTTATAGGGGTTTAATTGCTGAGCTGTGCACTCTGTTGTTCATTCAGGGCTGTTAGGCTGCTATGTTTTATTCTGCTGCAACAGAGCTCATTAAAAAACCCTTTTTTTTTTTTTTCTCAAATGCTCTGTGTTGAGGGGTTTGGGCTTTATTTTTGGATGTCCGATCAGGTGTCCTGCCCAGCTAGAAGGCAGACTAGCCACTGTTTGGCTGCCGAGGCTCCGCCCTGCTGTTGTGTGATTCGCTCTGTTCCTGCCGGCTCTGCTGTGGTCTCCGCCACGCCCTGCAGCGGAGTCTCTTGTTGTAGCGTGTTGCCTCAGCAACGGCAGGCTGCATCAGCAGTGGGCGTGTATCTCAGTTGGGGCGGGTTGCCTCGGCAACGGCTGGCTGCATCAGCAGTGGGCGTGTATCTCAGTTGGGGCGGGTTGCCTCCGTAGTGGTGGACGCCCCTCCCACACAGAGCGTCTCGGACCGTCTGCTCGGGATAGTTTGAAATCGCAGTTTTGTTCGTCCCACTGGGTATCCCAATCCCTGCAATCCCCTGGGCTGGCCTACTGTCCAAGTCTCGTTCAGTCTCAAGTCCAGCCCTCTCAAGTCTCAGGTTGCCGGTTCAACAGGGCACCCGGACAAGCGCGCCCTGTGGGGATTGCTGGGTAGGGCCGGCCGCCGCCGCCCCAGCTGCCGGCTTTGCCAGGCAGACCTACTGCCTGGCGTCCCGTGTCTTTTTTATACTTGGGAGTTTCCCCGTTCTGTGGGCAACAAAGATCAGTCTGGAAATGCCGCTGTGACTCACCGTTTGCGGATTCAACGAGAAGAGCTCCAATCCTGGGTTGTTCTCACAGCACCATCTTGAGTCCTCCCACATGGTTGTTATGATAATTAAATGGGTTAATTAAAGAGTCATAACACAACAAGTACAGAATTCATGTTTTTCCCCTTCTTTTTTCTTCCTAAGTGATTTTAGAAATAGGAGATATGAAAGACATGCTATACCCACTGTGTATTTGCCAATTTTTATTGTTTCAGGTCTTAGATTTAAATCTTTGATCCATCTTGAGTTGAGTTTTGTATAGGGTGAGAGATGAGGATCCATTTCATTCTTCCACATGTGGCTTGCCAATTATCCCAGTACCATTTGTTGAATAGGGTGTCCTTTTCCCACTTTATGTTTTTGTTTTGTTAACTGTGCTCCATTGGTCTATATGCTGATTTTTATACCAGTATCATGCTGTGTTGTTGACTATGGCTTTACAATATAGTTTGAAGTCAGGTAATGTAATGCTTTTATATTTCTTCTTTTTGCTTAGTGTTGCTTTAGCTATATGGGGTCTTCTATGATTCAATATGAATTTTAAGATTGTTTTTTCTAGTTCTGTGAAGAACAATGGTGGTTTTTGATGGAAATTGCATTGAATTTGTAAATTCCTTTTGGTAGTATGGTCATTTTCACAATATTTATTCCACCCATCCATAAGCATGGGTTGTGTTTCCATTTTTTTGTGTTGTCTATCATTTCTTTCAGCAGTATTTTAGTTTTCTTTGTAAAAGTCTTTCACCTCCTTGGTTAAGTATATTACTAAATATTTTATTTTTGCAGCTATTGTAGAAGACTTGAATTCTTGATTTGATTCTTAGCTTGGTCACTCTTGGCATATAGAAGAGCTACTAACTTGTGTACATTAATTTCACATTCTGAAACTTTGCTGGAGTCATTTATCAGTTCTAAGAGCTTTTTAGAGGAGTCTTTGGGGTTTTCTAGTCATACAATCATGTCATCAGCAAGCAGCAACAGTTTGATTTCCTCATTATTAATTTGGATGTCCTTTAGTTATTTCTTTTGCCTGATTGTTCTGGCTAAGACTTTCAGTACTATGTTGAAGAGGAGAGGTGAAAGTGGGCAGCCTTGTCTTTCCAGTTCTCAGGGGGAATGCTTTCAACTTTCCCCATTCAGTATAATGTTGGCTGTGGGCTTGTCATAGATGGCTTTTAGTGCCTTAAGGTATGTTTCTTTTATGATGATTTTGCTGAGGGTTTTAATCATAAAGCAATGCTGGATTTTGTCAAATGCTTTTTTTGTATCTATTGAGATGATCACAATTCTTGTTTTTAATTCTGTTTATGTGGTGCATCACATTTATTGACTTGTGAATGTTAAACCATTCCTGCACCACTAGCATGAAACCCACTTGATAATAGTGAATTATCTTTTTGACACAATGTTGGATTCTGTTAGCTAGTATTTTGTGGAGAATTTTCGCATCTACGTTCATCAGGGATCTTGGTCTGTAGTTTCCCTTTTTTGTCATGTCCTTTCCTGTTTTTGGTATTAGGGTAATACTGGCTTCATAAAATGATTTAGGGAGGATTCACAGACTCACTCTCTCTTTTGGAATAGTGTCAATAGGATTGGTACCAAATCTTCTTTGACTGTCTGATTGAATTCTGCTGAATCTGTGTGATCCTAGACTTTTTAGTTGGTAACTTTAGTTACCATTTCAATCTTGCTGCTTGTTATCAGTCTGTTGGTAATGTGCATGTCTTCTTTTGAGAAGTGTCTTTTCATGTCTTTTGCCCATTTTTTGACAGTATTGTTTTCTGTTTAAGTTCTTTATAGATTCTAGATATTAGATGTTTGTTGGATGTATACTTTGCAAGTATTTTCTCCCATTCTATAGGTTGTCTGCTTACTGTTTATAGTTTTTTGTTTGTTTGTTTTGCTAGGCAGAAACGCTTTAGTTTAATAAGGTCTTACTTATAAATTTACATTCTTGCTTCAATTGCCTTTAGAATCTTTGTCATGAAATATTCTACAGGGCCTATTTCCAGAATGATATTTTGTAGGTTTTCTCTTTGGATTTTATAATCGGCCCAAAGACTCCTAGATCTGATAAACAACTTCAACATTTTTTAATGTAATCTTTTTTATTTTTAATTTTTTAATTTCAATACTTTTGGGGGGTACAGGTAATTTTTTATTACATGGATAAGTTCTTTTGTGGTGATTTCTGAGATTTTAGTACACTCGTCACCCAAGCAGTGTGGTACCCAGCTTATAATCTTTTATCCCTAACTCCTTCCCTATCTTCCCCCTTGAGTTCCCAAAGTCCATTATATTATTCTTATGTCTTTGCATCCTCATAGATTAGCTCCCTCTTATAAGTGAGAACATATCATATTTGGTTTTTAATTCCTGAGTTACTTCACTTAAAATAATGACCTCCAGCTTCATTAAGTTACTGCAAAAAACTTATTTCAATCCTTATTATGGATGGGTAATATACCATGGTGTATATATACCACAATTTCTTTATCTACTCATTGGTTGATGGGCACTTAGGTTGGTTCCTTATCTTTGCAATTGTGAATTGTGCTGCTAAGAACATGCATATGCAGTGTCATTTTCCTATAATAACTTCTTTTCCTTTGGGTACTTAATAATGGGATTGCCGGATTGAATGGCAGTTCTATTTTTAGCTCTTTAAGGAATATCCATACTGTTTTCTAGTAGTTGTACTAATTTACGTTCCCATCAGCAGTGTAAAAGTGCTCCCTTTTCACCACATCCATGCCAATATCTATTGTTTCTCAACTTTTTAACTACAGTCATTCTTGTAGGAGAAAGGTTGTATCTCATTGTGGTTTTAATTTGCATTTCTTTGATAATTAGTGATGTTGAGCATTTTTCATTTTTTTGTTGGCTGCTTGTATATCTTCTTTGAGAATTGTCTATTCATGTCCTTTGCCTACTTTTTGATAGGATTATGTGTTTCTTTATTGCTTGAGTTTCTTGTAGATTCTGAATATTAGCTCTTTGTCATGTGTACAGTTTGTATCTCAATTTTGTTCACTTCAGCTCTGATATTTATCTTCTCCTGCTAGCTTTGGGGTTAATGTGCTCTTGTTTTTCTAGTTCCTTTAGGTGTGATGTAAGGTTGACAATTTGAGATCTTTCTAACTTTTTGATGTAGGCATATAGTGATATAAACTTTCCCCCTTAACACTGCTTTAACTGTGTCCCAGAGCTTCTGTTCTTTGTTTCCATTAGTTTCAAAGGATTTGATTTCTGCCTTAATTTCATTGTTTACCCAATGTTTTACATGTTTATCCATGTAACTGTATAATTTTGAGATGTCTTCTTAGTGTTGATTTCTATTTTTATTGCTTTGCAGTCCAAGAATGTTGACGGCATAATATATTTTCAGGTTTTTCTTCTAATTTGTTGAGAATTAACTTGTGCCCAGTACATGCTCAATTTTAGAGTATGTGGCATTTGCAGATGAAAAGAATGTATATTCAGTGGTTGGGTGAAGTATTCTGTAGATGTCTGTTAGGTCCATTTGATCTTCAAGTTTAGGTCCTGAATATGTTTTTTAGTTTTCTGCCTTGATGACCTGCCTAATAATGTCAGTGGGGTTCTCTAAATATAAAATGAGGTTGTTGCAAAGGACAGACAGATTAGCTTCCTCACTGACAGAAAATTTAGCTTCTAAACTTTCTGATTTGGATGTCTTTTCTTTCTTTCTTTTTCCTAATTGCTGTGGCTAGGACTTCCATTCTATGTTGAATACAAGTAGTGAGAGTGTGCATTTTGTCTTGTTCTGGTTCTCAAGGAGAATATTTCTAGTTTTTGCCCATTCTCCATGATATTGGTTGTAGGTTTGTCATAGATGGCACTTACTATTTTAACATATGTTTGCTTAATCTTTAATTTGTCATACATGGTTCTTATTATTTTGAGATATGTTCCTTTGATGCCTAGAACTCCCACTATTATTGCGTGGTTATCTAAGTCTCTTTGTAGGTTTCTAAGAACTTGTTTTATGAGTCTGGTTGATCCAGTGTTTGGTGCATACATATTTAGAATAGTTAAGTCTTATTGAATTCAACTCTTTATCATTATGTAATGTCCTTCATTGTCCTTTTTGATCATAGCTTCTTTGAAGTCTCTTTTCTCTGAAATTAGGACAGCAGCCCCGGCTCTTTAAGATTCTTTTTTATGGGAGGGGCAGTCTGTCAGCCAAGCTGGAGTGCAGATATGACCATGGCTCACTGCAACCTCTGCCTCCTGTATTCAAGCAATTCTCATGCCTCAACCACCAGAATGGCTTGGATTACAGGCGTGCACCACCACACCCAACTAATTTTTATATTTTTAGTAGAGACGAGGTTGCACCATGTTGGCCAGCTGGTCTTGAACTCCTGACTTCATGTGATCTGCCCACCACAGCCTCCCAAAGTTCTTGGATTACAGGTGTGAGTCACCATGCCCGTCCAACTGCTGCTCTCTTGTTTTTTATTTGCTTTGTAGATGTTTCTCCTTCCCTTTACTCTGAGCCTAAAGGTGTCTCTGTATGTGAGATGGGTCTCTTGAAGACAGCATACATTTGGATCTTGCTGCTCTATCTAACTTGCTACTCTGTGCCTTTCAAGTGGGCATTTAACTTGTTTATCTCAAGGTTAATTTTGATACGTGCTGGTTCCATCCTGTCATCATGTTGTTAGCAGGTTGTTATGTAGACTTGATTGTGTAGTTGCTTTGTAGTGTCAGTGACCTATGTATTTATGTTTTTTTTAGTGGCTGGTAATAGTCTTTCATTTTCTTGCTTGGCACTCCCTTAATAACCTCTTATAAGGCTGTTCTGATAATAATGAAATCCTTTAATGTTGCTTATTGCAAAAAGATTTCATTTCTCCTTCACTTAGGAAGCTTACTACTTCACTTATGAACTTTGGCTAGTTATGAAGTTTTTGTTGAAATTTATTATCTTTAAGGATGCTGAATATAGGCTTCCAATGTATTCTGGCTTGTAGGATTTCTGCTGAAAGGTCCTTTGTGTGTGTGTGTGTGTGTGTGTGTGTGTGTGCGCGCGCGCACACGCACACACGCATTAACAAAGCAAGGGGGGTAGAGGTAAAGCGGGCATCTACACATTGGCAAAGCAGGTGGGATAAAGCAATATAGTTCTGGGACAGCATTTAAGTCTTGATTCTCATTCTAAGCCTTTCTCAAAAAGTTAAACAATGGCAAAGCAGCAATTTAGATCTAGAGCAGCAGTTGAATTCCAATATCCAATCTGAATCTTCCTCAGATCAAGAAACAATGACAGAGCAATAAAATTGTTTTAGTGTTAAGTTCCAGTGCTCACTAAAAGTCTTCCCCAAAATGGGAAGCAACAATAGACCAGCATTTATGTTTCAATATTTGTAAGTAAAGATCTCACATCATCAAACAAAACACCTACAGAAGCTGAAAAAGGTAGCTGTCTCCTCAAATGGATAGGCCAATACCAAAACCAGACAAAGACACAACAACAACAAACTACAGGCTAATAAGATTGAGGAAGATAGATTTAAAATCCCTCGACAAAATACTAGTAAACCAAATTCAACAATACAGGAAAAAATAGCCATAGCTTCTGCCTGCATGAGGCTTATATTCTATCAGGGAATACAAGAAATAAACAAGTATATAAACAAAATAATCTCAGAGTGCAAGTGTTGTAAAGAAAGGTAAATGTTGAAGCATTGTTGATCAAGATCCAAGATGGCTGATTGTTAACAGCTCGGGATTGTAGTTCCCAGTGAAAGCACAGAGAACGAGAGGACGCCACACTTTCAGATGAATTTTCGTCGCTTACGGACCAGAAGATTCCCAGTGGAGGAGCCCCACAGGTCGCCAGCACCACTCTTGCGGCCGGCGCAGCAGTTTTGCTGGTGCCTCAGCACAGCAGCTCTTCGTGCAGAGTAAACAAGACTGGTTCCCCTAGTGACCAATGTTTGGAGCTCTGGAAAGGCAGAGGCACTTGTTATGACCTCAAGAAGGAAGCCAGACTGGAGATTCCCAGGCAGAAGAGCACCATCAGTCTTATTGCTGCTGTTTTGGCCGGCACAGTGGGTTGCTCAGATTCCAGCACTGGGAATCAATAAATTGGATGTCCACTCAGAAACCTAATTACAAAGGAAGTAATTGTAAAGACGACAGATGGATAAATTTATAATAAAGGGAAGAAACCAGCCTAAAAAGGCCGAGCATACCCAAAATCAGGGCCCCTCTCCCTCTACAGGGGATTGCAGTTCCTCATCAGCAATGGAACAAGCCCTGATGGAAAAGGACTGTGTTCCATTATCTGAAGTAGGCTTCAGAAAGTGGATGATAAGAAACTTCTGGGAAGTAAAAGAACTTGTTCTAACCCAATGTAAAGAAACTAAGAACTTTGAAAAAAGGTTTGATGAAATGCTGAAAAGAATAGACAATATAGAGAGGAATATAAATGAACTAATGGAGTTGAAAAATACAACACAAGAACTTAGTGAAATATGCACAAGTTTGAATAGCCAAATTGGTCAAGCAGAAGAAAGAATATCAGAGGTCAAAGACCAACTTAATGAAATAAAACGACAAGACAAGAATAGAGTAAAAAGGAATGAGCAAAGTCTCCAAAAAATATGGGACTATGTGAAAAGACCTAATCTATGTTTGATAGGTGTACCTGAATGTGACAGAGAGAATGAATCCAAGCTGGAAAATACTCTTCAGGATATTATCCAGGAAAATTTTCCCAATCTAGCAAAGCAGGACACTATTCAACCCCAGGTAATACAGAGAACACCACAAAGATATTCCTCAAGAAGAGCAACCCCAAGGCACATAATCATTAGATTCACCAGGGTTGAAATGAAGGAGAAAATACTAAGGGCAGCCAGAGAGAAAGGTCAGGTTACCCATAAAGGGAAACCTATTAGACTTACAGCAGATCTCTCAGCGGAAACCCTATAAGCCAGAAGAGTGGGGGCCAATATTCAACATCCTTAAAGAACAGAACTTTCAGCCCAGAATTTCATATCCTGCCAACCTAAGCTTCACAATTGAAGGAAAAATAAAATCTTTCATGGACAAGCAAGCACTCAGAGATTTTATTACCACCAGGCCTGCTGTACAAGAACTTCTGAAAGAAGCATTACACACAGAAAGGAACAACCAGTATTAGTCTTTCTAAAAATAAACCAAAAAGTAAAGAGCATCAACATAAAGAAGAATTTACATCAACAAATGGATAAAATAGCCAGTTAACATCAAATGGCAGTAACCCTAAATTTAAATCAACTAAACCCCCAATCAAAAGATACAGCCAAAACCTAATGGTATGCTACATCCAGACCCATTTTATATCCAACGATACACAAAGACTCAAAACAAAAGGTTGGAGAAAGATTTACCAACCAAATGGAGAGCAAAAATAAATAAATAAACAAAAAGCAGGAGTTGCAATTCTCGCATTTGATAAAATAGATTTCAAAGCAACGAAGATACAGTGATAAAAGGATCAAGGCGACAATAAGAGCTAACGATCCTAACACCCAGATACATAAGACCCATAAAGAGATTTAGACTCAACGAGACAGAAAATTAATAAGGATATCCAGGACTTGAATTCAGATCCGGAACAAGTAAACTTAATAAATATTTATAGAGCTCTCCACTTTAAATACACAAAATATACATTCTCCACTTTAAATACACAAATATTGATTGGCTATTATTAATAGTCATTTTTAGAATAAAGCAATATTCCTGTTCTCTCTCCCTCGTTTTCTTCCTCTTTCTTCCTCTCCTTCTCTCCTTTTCTTTCAAAAAAAAAAAAAGAAAGGTAAATGTTATAGAATATTATTGGACCAACTAAGTCTAGAAATAGACAAGAGATTTAGAATGTCTTTTAACATGTAATGATAAAATTTGGTTTTCTTCTATTGGAAAAAGAGCAAATATGACTTGGTTCAGAATTTTAAGAATCATGTGAGCAGAGAGAATAATGGGAGACATATTCATCAACTGAAAGCAAAAGGCAACACTTCTAATGATTCTGGCATTGTCTCTGGCTCTGTGAGGAAAAGAAAATAAGGTCCTGGGGGTCGGTTCAGAGCTCCTAGCTGAGTTCTCTGGATCTTATTAATTCCATAGGATATTTTTTACCGTGTCACAAGAATTGTGGGCTTTTTCAGATTGATGTTAGTATGTTTTCTATCAAATGTTTTCCAGAGAGGCAAATATATTTTCTGCATTATCTACAGTTGTGTTCCACATAATTAAGATGTGTGACAACTGTCTATATTTATGGGTTCCAAGACGACAGTCTGCCAGGCAATGCAAGAAAGAAAATGTCATTTATTCTACATTCTGCCCACCGTACCACCCAAATCAACTGCTCCTGGTCCTAATCAAGACCTAGAGATCCATGGGGAGGGATATGTGATGGTTAGGAAGCCTATACTTTCTGCTGTGGCTGAGCAAGTTTACCATACTTTTCCAGTGAATACCAGGAACAAGCATGTTTTCCAGCAACCTCAAGTCATGCATGTGCTGTTCTTACAGGACAAATGTAGTCTTCCTGAAACCACCTCTACCAAAGCAGAGTGCAAGGCATAAGTTATTTTAGCAGGCTTGTTCTAGACTACTACCTGAAAGCAGCTAAAGTTTGAAGTCAAATCTGTACCAATTAAAATCATTCCTGTTTTGGTTGTAATTGGACAATTATAAACTTTTCTGACACCTAGCTTCAAGCAGTTTCAGGTCTTTAATTTTCTTCATCCATCATATAGAAATAACTAGCAATATTTGTACTCCCTTATTATCTCAGAATATTTTTATCCTTCTAGAGTAGGTAGCAATGTTTCAGTAACTTTACTGTTGATTCCAGTCTATTATTGCACCTATGAAGTAGAATGCAAACTGTATAATTGCACCAAAATGTTTAGAAATACCCAGTCCCTGTGGGCAAGAACTGAATATTGGGAGAATGCCAAGGGTTCACATGGAGAAGCTGGATGGGAACTTGCTAAGACTAACATGATTCAAGTAGGTGTCAAAGTCATTGACTCCTTTTATATTTCTTGTAAATATTTTCCTCCACACCACACTCTCTCAAGTAATGATGTTGGCTAGAGGCTGAATTATTTAAGTGAGGATTATTTTCAGTGAGAAAAGTTATTTCTGTGGCCTATATATGTCTTAGATCCAACATATATAGCTTGAAACAATCTGAAGTTCTACAATTGCCTGTCTCCATATGAGGCTTGTGGGCTTCACAAACATAATAAATTTTCTCAAGTTTCTGAAAGCCAGATTGGTCTTGTTCTTTAAGTTCACTCAGCAGCTTAAATGAACATGAACAATAAACTGGAATCCTGGTGCTAGAAACCTAAAGCTTTTTCTTTTACCTAAGACCAAACTTGTATGTCTTTGAGGGGAGAAATATGAAGAAAGTGAAGTTTGCTATTAGAAACTTCTTTCTATCTCCTCATAGGTAACAGTTCTCAGCCAATTTCTTTGAAAATATGCTGACATTCTATCCCATTTGAGAAAAAAGAATCATAACCTAGAATTATTTTTTATCCCCTTCCTATAAACTCGAAATCGCCAACTGGTAAATGTCATCAAGTCAGTCATAAGCCAGTAGAAAGGGGAGAGAAAACTGCTACGAAGCAACAGAAGATATTTCTACTTCTACTTTGTTTGCTAGCCTACTAGTGACCAATAGTGTGAAATTCAAGCAAGGTGAAAGGGTTATCAACTCAAGCAAGGCTGAATACTTATGTACCCCTTAGAATGCAAACAAGTAATCTACCTTATGAAATGCATGACCATCTTGAAGTTGAAAACAAGTCCTACAGACCAGCCGTCACTTATTCGATCTTACGTCATCTAAAAATCAACTATTTGAATTGCCTAGTCTTCTGTAGGGGAATAATGTGGAATTGATCAATACTTACAGTTATCTAGCCTCATGCATACATCCCTACAGTGAACTACAAGGCTGGAAATAAAAGGAAAAAAAAAAACCACCATTGCCCTAAACATCTCTTCTTCACACTGTCTGCCTATGTCCCATTCCTTCTACTCAGGTGTGAAATGCTACCAAATCAAGGTTAATTTGGGTTAACAAGCCCATTTTTAAAGGTAAATAACTCTAAAAGCATTCATTTAACAATTAAGTCCTTTATGGAGAGTACATAGGCTGCCTTAGTCAAATTACTTCTCTCCTAACTCTAGTTGAGATATCCCCAGAGTAATGAGTATTTTAATAGCAGAAACTTGGAAAAAAGAAGAGCAATTTCAGAATATGAGGAGAGGGCTTTAAGACATGCTTGGATAGGACATTAAAATGGGGGAAGGGTGTTTAGAGCAGCCAGAAGGGATGAGGTAAGTAAAGAGAAAAAGGTAAAGATGACAAAGGATAGATACTTCAGAAATTGGTTCTCGACTTGCCATACTCCCAGATTTCAGTGCAATACTTTCTCTTGACTATTCAGATATACCTATTATCTTTTGGGCCATATCTTTAAAATACCAGAATCTGGGAGGATTATAAACAACAGACATTTATTTCTCACAGATCTCGAGTCTGGAAGTTGGAGGTCAGGCTGCCAACATGGTCAGTTGTTAAGAGCCCTATTCCAGACACTGGATGATTTCTCACTGTCCTCTCTGGCAGAAAGAGAGCACAAGAACTTTCTGGATCCCCTTTAATAAGGACACTAATTCTATGAGTGGGGTCTATACCCTTATAACCTTGTTGCTTCCCAAAGGCCCACTTCCTAATACTACCACATTGGAGACTAGGATTTCAACATATGAATTTGGGGACACAGAAACATTTCATCCATTACAAGTAGATATCAGTTAACCATCTACACGAAAGATAAAACTCAAAAGCAGCCTTACTCTCTTCATAAACCATATAAACAGATCATCTCAAAACCCATCAATTTTGTGATTTATAAAATCTCCATACACTGGCCAGCTGTGGTAGTTCACACCTATAATCCTAGCACTTTGGGAGGCTGAGGCAAGTGGATAGCTTGAGCCCAGGAGTTTGAGACTAGTTTGGGCAACAGGACAAAACCCTGTCTCTACAAAAAATAGAAAAATTAGCCAGGCACCTGTAGTCCCAGCTACTTGGGAGGCTGAGGTGGGAGGATCACCTGAATCCAGGTCAAGGCTGCAGTGAGTCGTGATTGTGCCACTGCACTCCAGCCTGGGTGACAGGGTAAGACACTGTCTCAAAAAAAAAAAAAATCCATATATTTCAAATTTTGCTAACAGCTAAAAGGAATAAAAACCTTTTCTGATGACTGTCAATGGCCTTACTGATTTAAAAAGAGAAAAAGGAAAATGTAAGTCTGAAGGCATGAGTTTATAAAGGTGGGTTGTCAGTATAGGAGTCAAATGTGGGGCATTATCTTAATTCACTGGCTCAGGCTTACATTACTCAGACCATTATTCTAGTCAGCCAAGGCCAAATTTGAACGTATTTTCAGACTCAAGTACAAACCATCTTTCCTTGAATATTCTAGAGGTTTGACAGGCCTCTAGAGAAGATGTGCCTGAGTGTGTATGGGGGGCTTAAGAAAATCAGTTTTTACCAGATTCAAGAGTTAAATGAAGGCATTTTAACTCTATTACTTACTCTGCAGCTCAAATACATTTGACAAGAGATCATTTATAGTTATGGACCGAAAAGATGATCTACAAACTTCCTGTGGTGACAGTTGCTTTAAGAATCACAAACCTTGCGGGAGGGAGCCGCATGGCGACTCTCAGCAGCACAGTGACTCAGCAGGCTGAGACAGAACTCCAGAGAGTTCTGTTTTCATACCAGCTCTGCCCCACAGCCTTGCCACATAACCCTGGGCAATCTTTTAACCTGTTTCAGATGTACTTTCCTCCATAGTTTGTGAGTTAATCAGCAGTTCTTGGAAAGAAAAACTAATTTAAATAATTTGTAAACAAAAGGTTTTATAGAGTACAGCAAATAATAAATAGCAAGGCTTTAAGTCCTTGATAGCATGAGTGAGTCAGCTCCAAACCACTTATCCTACCCTATCAGATGTTATCATCGGGCAGTTATTAGCAAGACACTCACATCTACTCTCCAGCCAAGCCTTCCCAGTCACTCTCAGTTGTAAAATTTAAAGAGTTTAAAATTGGTGTCTGAGTCTGTATTCCAAACCCACAGAACAAGCAGAGCGTGGAAGTTACAACTTTTCCTAGGGCCTGATGACAATGGTTGCTTAGTGGCTTCCATGCACACTAGACCTGGAGCCAATGGCAGCCAAACCCAGTAGCTGACTAGAAACCCATATTCCCACCAGGAGAGGTGGAAAAGTTTCAAAACCAGTTTCAAACAGGAAGAAACCAGTTTCAAAACTGATGTTTCAAGGTTGGGGCATTAATTTACCCTTTCGTTTCTGGAGAGAGCCCTGGAAACACAATTTAAAGACAATATAACCTTCATCAGTTATGCCCAGTATAGAAAACGTACCTTGCAGTCCCCCATTTTGATCTAAACCCTTATCTATGTCAATCCTTCATCTGCCTTTTTATGTCCTCAACTTTGAGGCTGAGTCAATTGCTGCTTCTGATATCCCTATTTTTTCTTCAATTTATAGCATTCTGGGAGAAATACAAGCTAAGTGAAAACAATATTCTGTAGTTGTTATGGCCTACCTGGATTTTCCCACTGTGATCCAGCACCCTGATTTCAATCATCAGTCAAGTTTTCTCAATCCATCTACATCAATGCCCAGAGGTTCCAGTCGTGGTGGTTTTTAATCAAGACTTTGTGAAAATGATGAAGAAATTTTCTGAAACTGCCTTTATTTGCATTATGGAATGAAAACTATGTTTATGCAATTTATTATATAGCTAACTTGAGCATACTCACATGCAATTATTGTAGTGGGAGGTGTGGAATACACATTCAGCTCCTCTACATTAAGAGGTTAATGACAACCTTTTGCCAGCTTGTCAAAAGTAGTATTAGTTCTAATTCAGCATGTTTTCTCTCTGTGCCGCATGTAGGCCCTGCCCACCCTCCATTGTAGGCTCCATGCTGTGTTTATTCATGCTAGTCTAGGCTGAACGAACATGTTTTCTTTTTAGTCACAGTACTTATTTACAGTCTCTTTATGAAAACTTCTTAGAGTTAAATTTAAGTCCTAGCTGTAATAATTGTATTTCTAGAAAGATTTTTCTCCCCTCAACACACTTTGGAGAATATCTGCCAGTAATTAGTCCTTAGATAGTTTACTTGATGGTGTAGTTCATCTCCCACACCTGAGTGTCCCATGCAATTGCTGCTGGGCATGAGTTCTGCATATTTCTGTGATGGGAGCCATGTTCAATTCTGATCCCTTTTAAAGGAGAAAAAATAGCTTCTGGAATGGGGTTACAAGCCAACAATGTGCTAACTTTGTGAAAATATGGACATGATGACTTCATCTCTACCCCAAATTAATATCCCTTTCATCTATAGCAACACAGGGAAGCTACTACTTAACCACTGCCTATCCAAAATCATAATAGATAAAATCAACCCAGGACCCACTTTCTCCTACTATTATCTTGCTCATTCAACATCTAAGGTTCATTCATTCAAAAACTAAGCACTTACTGTATGCCAGACACTGAGTTAGGCCCTAGTTTAATTAAGAAGTTTACCACTACTTTACTCCATCCAGATGTGACACAACTATGCCCTTGAATATCCACACCAGGTAATATCACCTGTGAATTGTCTGCAAACTTCAGACTTGGTGTTTTAGATTGCTGGTAACTCCCAGGAAATTTAGGCTTCAACTTTCCAGTTTCAGACCAAGCTTATTCCTTCCTTGAGGAAGTCCAAGGCATGGACTTGATTAACGACTTTCAGAGAGAGTCCAGACGAGTAAGAGTTAGCAGCTTTAACCAAAACCTTGGGGCTGCTTACCTCCTGGAGGTTTCTTCAAGTATGTCTTTCTTTCTGGCTCAGGTTGTTATCACACCCTCTGATCTTCCTTTAACCCTCCAGCTCCCCATCTGTTCTCCAGAGGAAAAACTCTTTATTCCTCTACATCTATCTCCATGGCTTTAGGTCAAAGCACTGACATCATAGCTATCTACACCAGGAGCCCATATTGCCCTTGGCAATAAGCAATTCCGGCATCCCAGATGATTTTCCCTCAAGACTTGATTTGTCATTCCTGCTTCAGGTCAAAACTGCTAAAGTTATAATTTCTTTACAATCCTTAAGCTTAACTTAGCTCTATCCCTAAGAAACTCTCATCTCTTTCCTCTCTCTAGTTTGCACTATACTCACTAAAAATATCTTTGATTTTCTATCTTTTCTTCTAATGTTTGCTGAACTACAAACAGAAATGGTTTGCAGTGTCCAGAAAGAGAACACAAAAGGGGAACATTCATAAAACACATACTTAGCCCCATCCAGGGAAGAGCAGACCCTGAAGAGCCAGCAAGTCTGGTTTAGTGTTTAAGGTCTGCTTATATTGTTGAGAACCCCAAGCTATAGTGTCTTTAAGATGCCAGCCATCTAGATTATACCACCTATGCTAGTGATTCCTATTTCAAGCTTACAAAGCAGTCTCCTGGTTTTAGCTTGCCTGTCTACATAATTTTTCCCACACTGTGTAGATTGCCTGACACAATTATATCAATTTGCTTGGAAGCTAAATTTCTTATTATAAATGTATACATTATTCTGGTTAGTTCACTTTTTAACAAGTTTTGTTAGTGTAGCTCATCTTCTAGAACACATTACTTCTGAAAAATATAAACACTCAAATTTCTAGACATGAAATTTTTTGTCCCCAACTTCAGTCTTTGAGAGACTCATAAAGGTATACAGTTATCTGGGTTAAATGCTCAACTGGGCTACATCTCTGGGAGTGCCTTAACTGAGTTCTTTATGTCTTATTTTCAACCTCTATTTCCACAAAATTACAAACTCACAGACACACACACACATACACACACACACACACACATATATACACACACACACATCAATGATTTTTCTATTAATTTCATTGGAATGTATTACTTAAATTGTCTTTGAGTTAATCTGTTTAAAACTCTTTGTAATGACTAATATAAGCATTTTTAAAGTCCTCATTTTACTTTGCCAATAGTTTGATAAATTTGTGAAAGTATTGGTTTCTTCACAAAGTATGAGACGTCCCCAAATTTTAAGCCAAGAATTCTTCTGAGGAGCCCATTAACATTTTATTAAGGAAAAATCAATATAATGTTTCCTGCTAGCAAGCACAATATATTCCTAATTACCTCTTGTTTTTTTTTTTTTTTTAAATCTCCTGTCTTTCCAGATTATTGCCTGAAAACTATCTTTCTTTAAGGCATCATCAATTAAGTTAGATTGGCCTACCTCAGCAGGAATCCTTATATAGGGCTTTTCTTTCTTAACTGTTGATTTTTCTCTGAACCTACTACATTTATTTAATTCTTTCTATATGTCTTTTTGAAACCTTTTGTCCATAAAGATTCCAGCCCTTTGTTGTCTTTTAGGAATTGTCAGAATTAAAGAGTGCTTGTAAAATTCATGTTAGACTATACCAGTGTTTGCTTTATTTTTAAATACTTGTATTTCCTCCCTCCCCCTTGTTATCTCACTGGTCTAATTTGTGCAGTAAGAGGAAAGCATAAATTTCTGAATTATAGACTTAGGTGTAGATAGAAATACATATCACACCATGCCTGGGATTGTTTCTGTGGAGACACACACACACACACACACACACACACACACACACACAAAATGAATGGTGAAGAGTATCAAAGAAGTCCCTGAAGGTAGCAGCACCTACAACAGACTTTTAAGAAGACTATTTTTACTGCATTTGGGTAGACTACATTAAAGTTCTCTCAGATTCTCTCTTAGTAGGCCAGGTACAGTGGCTCATGCCTGTAATCCCAACACTTTGGGAGGCCAATGCAGGAGGACTTCCTGAGGCCAGGAGTTTGAGACCAGCCTGGGCAACACAGTGAGACCCTGTCTCTACAAAAAATACAAAAATGAGGTGGGTACAGTGACATGTGTGCAGAGTCCCAGTCTCTTGGGAGGCTGAGACAGGAGGATTGCTTGAGCCCAGGAGGTCGAGGCTGCAATGAGCCATGATTACACCACTGCAGTCCGGCCTGGGTGACAGAGTGAGAACCAAGCCGGAGTACAGTGGCACGATCATAACTCATGGCTTATTTTATTTAAGAAAAAGGAAAAAAAAAATACCTCAGTCGATTTCTAATCAGTCTCCATAATATAGATAGAATTATCTTTTCTAAAACGCAACTTTGGCCTTGTCATATGATGATGATTTGAATCCTTCCTGCCTTCCTTTCATGCAGAAAGTGAAACTCTTAGACAAGAACAAATGCTCATCTACACCCATCCTTTTCATCTCTCTGGACCCCTCACTTTCTGTGAGGCTTCTTCTCCCAGAGTCTGTTTACTCCATATATTCCAGCTCTAAAAAGCTACTAGCTACTAGTATTTCCAAATGGTCTTGTGCCCTGCACATGCTTTTCCCTCCAAGTGTAATTCCCTTTCCTATTTCACCCTGCAATTTTATTCATTTTTTTCAAAGCATATTTCATGTTACTTCCTCTGCTTAAGATTTTCCAGAATCTACAGTGACTTAGTCCTTATTTTGTGCTCCCATTATACTTCATAGAGACTTCTACCAGGACCTTAGTAACTATTTTATTCATTTGCTTACATTATGTGTCTCATTTTAAGTCTCTAAGCTCCTTGAGGGATCCATCGCATTTTACTCAGAATTCATGAAAGTGTTTTTGGACATAGATACATGCTCTGCAAAATTGTATTTGTTAATACCACAAGGAAAATATTTCACGGATTTACAAACATGAATTCACAATTTGGTTGGAGCAATGTGGAATTTTCCTATTCTTTAACAATCTTGTTCAACTCTCTCAGCACTTGAAACTATTCATTAGTAAAGTTATCAGTAGAAACTATGAGTGTGGTCAAGCAACAAGGTGTATCCAGCTGGTACAGGGGACTCATGATCCAATAATAATAACTCTATGTTCTCACCAGCAGAGTGGGTGACACAGTACCAACAGGTAACACTCATGCACACACATACATGTGTTCTAGGCTCTCCATTCAGATTTGTTTATAAGATGACATCAAAGTACAAACAGATAAGTGTATTGTATTTATCAAAGTAGAATTTCTAAATTTATCAAAGACCATCTCATCTAGCAAAGAGGTATTCGGCAACACAAGTTAAAACTTTTCAACCATCTGAATCTCTGGGGATCTAGTAATAAAGAGGATAAAGAATAATATGTTAATATTATAGAACATTCTTCAGGTGGTCAGAAATCATGAAAACTTTGCCCAGAATTAATTTTTACATAATATTGTCAGGCTTCCTTCCCCCACCCAATCTCATTGTGAATTGTAATCCCCATAATCCCCATGTGCTGAGGGAGAGACCAGGTGGAGGTAATTGAATCATGGGGACAGTTTCCCCCATGCTGTTCTCATGACAGTGAGTGAGTTCTCATGAAATCTGATGGCTTTATAAGAGGCTCTTCCCTACTTTGCTAGGCACTTCTCCTTCCTGCCGCCTTCTGAAAAAGGTGGCTTGCTTCCCCTTTGACTTCCACCATAATTGTAAGTTTCCTGAGGCCTTCCAAGCCATGCTGAACTGTGAGTCAATTAAACCTCTTTCCTTTCTAAGTTTCCCAGTCACAGGCAGTTCTTTATAGCAGTATGAAAATAGACTAATATAGCAAATCGGTACCACAGAGTCAGGTGCTGCAATAAAGAAACCTGAAAATGTGGAAGGACTTTGGAACTACATAACAGGCAGAGATTGGAACTGGTTGGAGGGCTCAGAATAAGATAGGAAGATGTGGGAAAGTTTGGAACTTCCTAGAGACTTGTTGAATGGCTTTGACAAAAATGCTGATAATGTTATGGACAAGGAAATCCAGGCTGAGGTGGTCTCAGATGGAGATGAGAAACTTCTTGGAAACTGAAATAAAGGTGACTCTTGTTTTGCTGTAGCAAATAGACTGGTGGAATTTTGCCCCTTTCCTAGAGATCTGTGAAACTTTGAACTTGACAAAGATAATTTAGCATACCTGGTAGAAGAAATTTCTAAGCAGCAAAGCATTCAAGACATGACTTAAGTGCTCTTAAAAGCATTCAGTTTTATGCATTCTCAAATATTTGGTTTGCAATTAGAACTTATATCTAAAAGGGAAGCAGAGCATAATAAGTTCCAAAAATTTGCACCTGACAATGCAATAGGAAAGAAAAACCCATTTTCTGAGGAGAAATTCAAACTGGCTGCAGAAATTTACATAAGTAACAAGGAGCCAAATATTAATCACCAAGACAATGGGGTAAGTGTCTCCAGGGCATGTCAGAGGTCTTCACAGCAGTCACCCCCATCACAGGTCTGGAGGCCTAAGAGGAAAATATTGTTTCATGGGCTGGGCCTAGGGCATTGCTGCTTTGTGCAGTCTCAAGACTTGGTGCCCTGCATCCCAGCCATGGTTAAAAGGTGCCAACGTACAGCTCAGGCCATTACTTCAGAGGGTGTAAGCCCCAAGCCTTGGTGGCTTGCACATGGTGTTGGGCTGGCAGGTGCACAGAAGTCAAGAACTGAAGTGTGGGAACCTCTGCCTAGATTTCGGAGGATGTATGGACCTGGTTGTCCAGACAGAAGGTTGCAGAAGGGTGGAGTCCTCATGAAGAATCTCTGCTATAGTAATGCAAAGGGAAATGTGGAGTCAGAGCCCACAGAGTCACCACTGAGACACTGCCTAGTGGAAATGTAACAAAAGGGTCACCGTCCTCCAGACACCAGAGTAGTAGATCCACTGACAGGTACACCATGTGCCTGGAAAACACACAGACACTCAATGCCAGCCTGTGAAAATAGCTGGGAGTGGGACTGTACCATACAAAGCCACAAGGGTGGAGCCCCTGGACTATGGGAGACCACTTCTTGCATCAGTGCTACCTGAATGTGAGACACGGAATCACAGAAAATCATCTTAGAGCTTTAAGGTTAAATGGCTGCCCTGTTGGGTTTCAGACTTGCATGGGGCCTGTAGTCCCTTTGTTTTGGACAATTTCTCCCATTTGAAATGTGTGTATTTTCCTAATGCCTGTACCCCTATTGTATCTAGGAGGTAACAAACTTGCTTTTGATTTTACAGGCTCAAAAGCAGAAGGAACTTGCCATATCTCAGATAAGACTTTGAACTTGGACTTTTGTATTAACGCTGGAATGAAGTAAGATTTTGGGAGACTGTTAGGAAGGCATGATTGATTTTGAAATGTGACAGGGAAAAGAGATTTGGGAGGGGCAAGGGGCAAAATGATATGGTTAGGCTTTGTGGCTCCACCAAAATCTCACCATGAATTGTAATCCCCATAATCCCTATATGTCAAGAAAGAGACCAGGTGGAGGTAATTGAATCTTGGGGGTGGTTCCCCAAATGCTATCCTCATGATAGTGAATTCTCATGAGATATGATGATTTCATAAGGGGCTCATTCACTAGGCATTTCTCCTTCCTGCCCCCAGCGAATAAAGTGTCTTGCTTCCCCTTTGCCTTCCACCATGATTTTAAGTTTTCTGAGGCTTCCCCAGTCATGCTGAACTGTGAGTCAAATAAATCCTTTTTTCTTTATAAGTTACCCAGTCTCAGACACGTCTTTATAGCAGTATGAAAATGAACTAATATACCCACTATCAGTTAAATTCAAGTTTGACTATAACTTTTTATAAACAGTTCTTATTTTCTTTGAAATTACTGTAATAATAATGTGATTTGGGGGAGCAAGGACAGTGTTATTGCTGTCTTTGATTCCCCCAGAAATAGAAGTGTACTTGTATATTATATTCAATATATCTACTTTTCACTAAATATATAAAAGATATCATTACCACTTTCTGTTTCATAAATATAGATGAATATCATTATAGATATTCATGACTCTTAGTGTAATATAAACAGACTTTCCAATAAAAACTCTTAACTGGAAAAGAACACCAAAAAAGGGACAAAATAATCTAGATTAAAATATACTATTTTTCAATTTCAAATTTCTTTTTAAATACCAAATTTCATCAGTATTTTGTATAGTTTGTTCAAGTTAGAACAAATCATATCCTTTTCTTTCACCTTACAGATCATATCCTTTTCTTTTTGCGGGTTATTAAATTATTTAGGTTTTCCTCATATTGATCCCAAAATGGGGTATTTCCACGATGTTCTTTCTCTCTTTTTGCTTTCTTTCTTTTAAAAAAATATCTCAGACTCAGACTTCTCAAAGAACTAAAACTAAAGCTATCATTCAATCCAGCCATCCCATTACTGGTTATCTAGGGTAATAAATCATTATATCAAAAAAACACTTGCATCTATATGTTTACCATAGCATTATTCACAATAACAAACATATGGAATCAACCTAAATGTATAAATGTATCCATCAATGGAGGAGTAAATACACACAAACACACAAACACACACACACACACCCTAAAATACTACTCAGCCATGTAAAAGAATGTAATCAAGTCTTTTGCAGCAATGTGGACAGAACTAGAAGCTGTTATCCTCAGGGAAATAACTCAGAAACCAAATACCACATGTTCTCACTTATAAGTGGGAGCTAAGTGTGGGGTGCACACCAACATACAGAGTGGAATAACAGACATTGGAGACTACAAATGGTGGGAGGGGGATAAGAGTTGAAAAATTATCTATTGAGTACAATGTTCCCATTCAGGTGATGGATATACTAAAAGCCCAGACTTTACACAACACAATATAGGCATGTAAGAAACCTATACTTGTACCTCCTCATTATATAAAAATTGTAAAATTTAAAAAGCCATAAACAATTTCTAAAATGTAAAGAAATTATCTCAGACTCAAATTTATAATTTTATTACCAAAAAACAAATGTTGGAGTGTATGTAAATAAAATGAAAGGCAACACTTGCACATTCTTGGTGGGAATGAAAATTAGTATAGCCACGGTGGAGAACAGTTTGGAGGTTTCTTAAAAAACTAAAAGTAGAGCTACCATAGTATCCAGCAAACCCACTGCTGGGTATGTACCCAAAAGAAAGAAAATCAGTATATCAAAGAGATATCTGCCCTCTCATGTTTGTTGTAGCTCTGTTCCTAATAGCCAAGGTTTGGAAGCAATTGAGCTGTCCACCAACAGCCGAATGGCGCTGGGCACAGTGGCTCACTCCTATAATCTCAGCACTTCGGGGGGCCAAAGCATGTGGATCACTTGAGGTCACAAGTTCAAGACCAGCCTGGCCAACATGGTGAAACCCCATCTCTACTAAAAATACAAAAATTAGCTGGGTATGGTGGCATGTACTTGTAATCCCAGCTACTCAGGAGGCTAGGGGCATGAGAATCTCTTGAACCCAGGAGGCGAAGATTGCAGTGAGCCGAGATCATGCCACTGCACTCTAGCCTGGGCAACAGAGCAAAACTGTTTCAAAGAAACCAGATGAATGGATAAAGAAAATGTAGAAATTATACACAAGGGAGTACTATTCAGCCACAGAAAAAATGAGATCCTGTCATTTGCAACAATATGGATGGAACTGTGGGTCATTATGTTAAGTGAAATAAACCAGGCAGAGAAAGACAAATGTCACATATTCTCACTTATTTGTGGGATCTAAAAATCAAAGCAATTGAACTCATGGAGACAGAGAGTTGGTTACCAGAGGCTAGGAAGGATAGTAGGGGACTACAGGGAAGATCAGGATGGTTAATAGTTGCAAAAAGAGATCAGAAAGAATGAATAAGACATAATATTTCATAACACAAAAGAAGGATTATAGTCAATAATAATTTAGTTGTACATTTAAAATAACTAAAAGGGGATATCTGGATTGTTTGTAACACAAAGGATAAATGCTTGAAGGGATAGATATCCCATTTTCCATGATGTGATTATTACACGTTTCATGTCTATATCAAAATATCTCTTATACTTCATAAATACACACTTACTATATACCAACAAAACATTAAATTAAAAAAAATAATATTATTGCCAAAATACATTTCTGATTTTTTTTTTTTTTTTTGAGCAGGGTCTTGCTCTGTCACCCAGGCTGGAGAAGGTGGCATAATCTTGGCTCAGTGAAACCCCCACATCCCTGGCACAAGTGATCCTCCCACCTCAGCCTTCCTAGGAGCTGGGACCACAGGTGCACACCACCATGCCCAGCTCATATAAATTGAATAAATAAAATTAGCTATTACCACTGAATAAAGACAATTTTTGTGAGTCCCCAAATGGAATAAGTCTATTAGGAACATATACCTTATAAAGAATTCCTTAATTCAATGTAAATATAAATATGAAAATGAATGTTATTAGATAGTTTAAACAGGCATTTCAAGTAAAAAGAAATTTAATACAAGGAATTAATGCTTACAGAACTAATGGAAGAGCTATGGGACAAAGGTCAGGGGAAAAGACTGATGAGTTTTAAAAGATTAAGAAACTAAAGACATGGCCAGGCACAGTGACTTACTCCTGTAACCCCAGCACTTTGGGAGGCCGAGGCAGGTGGATCATCTGAGGTCCAGAGTTCGAGACTAGCCTGACCAACATGAAGAAATTCCGTCTCTACTAAAAATACAAAATTAGCCAGGCATGGTGGTGCATGCCTGTATTCCCAGCTACTCAGGAGGCTGAGGCAGGAGAATGGTTGAACCAGAGAGACGGATGCTGTGGTGAGTCGAGATGGCACCATTGCACTCCAGCCTAGGCAACAAGAGTGAAACTCCATCTCAAAAAAAAAAAAAAAAAAAAAGAAAAAGAAAAAAATAAGAAACTATAGACATTTGAGGAAATTATCACTAATGAACTCAGTTGACTATAGCACTGAATCAAGATTTGCCATCTGCCCACCATTGCCAAATAATAAAATGGCCTCTCTTCCAATGTCCAAATGTCATGCAAGTACCTGTTACTGAAATAACCTAACTTTAAAACCCTGCTAATTAGGGCTTATTCCCATTAACAATAAAAGGACCGGAAGCCAATGCAGGACCTTTCCTCAGAACAATCTGGGAGAGTATTGTCTAATAAAATCTTTGTTTTTTAATTGTAGAGATGCGGTAGTGCTTTTTTTAATGGCTGCAAATTCTTTGACATTTCTCCTATCAACAGGTGGGATCTATATCTACTCCTTATTCTAGACTCTTGGAGTCTTGTGGCTGCTTTGAAAATATACTGGGAGAGGTAAAGGCACGTGAGTTGTGCAATAAGACCAAGAAGACAATGCAGCTTCCATGTGGCTTTGTTGGGTCTTTCAGTTTCAAGACTCCATCTTAGAATCCAGCCACCATGTGGAGAGAAGCCCTAGATGACAGTCTCAGCTAAACCCAGCCTTGAGTCATCTCAGCCTAGGCATCAAACATGCAAGTAATGAAGCCTTTATATATGCACCCCTGACGCTTCGCTCACTCTCACTATATGAAGCCTGAGACATCCTGGGGCAGTGACAAGCCATCCCTGCAGTATCATGTCTGAGTTCATGATCCACAGAATCAGTAAGTATTATAAAATGGTTATTTTATACTACTAAGTTTGGGATGGTTTATAACTCAACAATAGTTACTCAAACAACTCCTGAAAAAAACGAGAGAAAATATTTGAGGAGGAGGGAGATTTAGAAGCTGTGAAATTCATCCTGAGTAATGCCTTTTTAAAAGTTATCCCAATGACCTGGCAGATAAGATTTATGTACGAACCTATACAATCAGGCTTACAATTATTTGTTACAACTCAAAAGTATTTGTCTTCCTTCATTTTGTCCCTTGTCCAATTATGTAATCTTTTTTTTTTAAATTTTTTATTGGATTTTAGGTTTTGGGGTACATGAGCAGAGCATGCAAGACAGTTGCCTAGGAACACACATGGCAGTGTGCTTTTCTTTCCTTCTCCCCTTCACCCATATTTGGCATTTCTCCCCAGGCTATCCCTCCCCACCTCCCCCATCCACTGGCCCTCCCCTTTTCCCCCCAATAGACCCCAGTGTTTAGTACTCCCCTTTCTGTGTCCATGTGTTCTCATTTTTCATCACCCACCTATGAGTGAGAATATGCGGTGTTTCATTTTCTGTTCTTGTGTCAGTTTGCTGAGGATGACGTTCTCCAGATTCATCCATGTCCCTACAAACGACACAAACTCATCATTTCTGATTGCTGCATAATATTCCATAGTGTATATGTGCCACATTTTTCCAATCCAGTCTATTATCAATGGGCATTTGGGTTGATTCCAGGTCTTTGCTATTGTAAACAGTGCTGCAATGAACATTTGTGTACATGTGTCCTTGTAGTAGAACGATTTATAGTCTTTTGGATATATACCCAGTAATGGGATTGCTGGGTCAAATGGAATTTCTATTTCTAAGGCCTTGAGGAATCGCCACACTGTCTTCCACAATGGTTGAACTAATTTACACTCCCACCAACAGTGTAAAAGTGTTCCTTTTTCTCCACATCCTCTCCAGCATCTGTTGTCTCCAGATTTTTTAATGATCGCCATTCTAACTGGTGTGAGATGGTATCTCAATGTGGTTTTGATTTGCATCTCTCTGATGACCAGTGACGATGAGCATTTTTTCATATGATTGTTGGCCTCATATATATCTTCTTTCATAAAGTGTCTGTTCATATCCTTTGCCCATTTTTGAATGGGCTTGTTTGTTTTTTTCCTGTAAATCCGTTTGAGTTCTTTGTAAATTCTGGATATCAGCCCTTTGTCAGATGGGTAAACTGCAAAAATTTTTTCCCATTCTGTTGGTTGCCGATCCACTCTAGTGACTGTTTCTTTTGCCGTGCAGAAGCTGTGGAGTTTCATTAGGTCCCATTTGTCTATTTTGGCTTTTGTTGCCAATGCTTTTAGTGTTTTGTTCATGAAGTCCTTGCCTACTCCTATGTCCTGGATGGTTTTGCCTAGATTTCCTTCTAGGGTTTTTATGGTGCCAGGTCTTACGTTTAAGTCTTTAATCCATCTGGAGTTAATTTTAGTGTAAGGTGTCAGGAAGGGGTCCAGTTTCTGCTTTCTGCACATGGCTAGCCAGTTTACCCAACACCATTTGTTAAACAGGGAATCCTTTCCCCTTGCTTGTTTTTGTCAGGTTTATCAAAGACTGTATAGTTGTAGGTATGTTGTGTTGCCTCCGGTGCCTCTGTTTTGTTCCATTGGTCTATATCTCTGTTTTGGTACCAGTACCATGCTGTTTTGATTACTGTAGCCTTGTAGTATAGTTTGAAATCCGGTAGTGTGATGCCCCCCGCTGTGTTCTTTTTGTTTAGAATTGACTTGGCTATGCGGGCTCTCTTTTGGTTCCATATGAAGTTCATGGTGGTTTTTTCCAGTTCTGTGAAGAAAGTCCATGGTAGCTTGATGGGGATAGCGTTGATTCTGTAAATTACTTTGGGCAGTATAGCCATTTTCACAATATTAATTCTTCCTAACCATGAACATGGAATGTTTCTCCATCTGTTTGTGTCCTCTCTGATTTCGTTGAGCAGTGGTTTGTAGTTCTCCTTGAAGAGGTCCCTTATGTTCCTTGTGAGTTGTATTCCAAGGTATTTTATACTTTTTGTAGCAATTGTGAATGGCAGTTCGTTCTTGATTTCGGTTTCTTTAAGTCTTTCATTGGTGTAGACGAATGCTTATGATTTTTGCACATTGATTTTATATCCTGAGACTTTGCTGAAGTTGCTTATCAGTTTCAGGAGTTTTTGGGCTGAGGTGATGGGGTCTTCTAGGTATACTATCATGTCGTCTGCAAATAGAGACAATTTGGCTTCCTCCTTTCCTATTTGAATACCCTTTATTTCTTTTTCTTGCCTGATTGCTCTGGCTAGAACTTCCAGAACTATATTGAATAGGAGTGGTGAAAGAGGGCATCCTTGTCTAGTGCCAGATTTCAAAGGGAATGCTTCCAGTTTTTGCCCATTCAGTATGATATTGGCTGTTGGTTTGTCATAAATACCTTTTATTACTTTGAGATATGTTCCATCGATACCGAGTTTATTGAGGGTTTTTAGCATAAAGGGCTGTTGAATTTTGTCAAATGCCTTCTCTGCGTCAATTGAGATAATCATGTGGTTTTTGTTTTTGGTTCTGTTTTTGTGGTGAATTACGTTTATAGACTTGCATATGTTGAACCAGCCTTGCATCCCTGGGATGAATCCTACTTGATCATGGTGAATAAGTTTTTTGATTTGCTGTTGCATTTGGCTTGCCAATATTTTATTGAAGATTTTTGCATCTATGTTCATCATGGATATTGGCCTGAAGTTTTCTTTTCTTGTTGGGTCTCTGCCGGGTTTTGGTATCAGAATGATGTTGGTCTCGTAAAATGATTTGGGAAGTATTCCCTCTTTTTGGATTGTTTGAAATAGTTTTAGAAGGAATGGTACCAGCTCCTCTTTGTGTGTCTGGTAGAATTCGGCTATGAACCCGTCTGGACCTGGGCTTTTCGTGTGTGTTAGGCTCTTAATTGCTGCCTCAACTTCTGACCTTGTTATTGGTCTATTCATAGTTTCAGCTTCCTCCTGGTTTAGCCTTGGGAGGACACAGGAATCCAGGAATTTATCCATTTCTTCCAGGTTTACTAGTTTATGCACATAGAGTTGTTTGTAATATTCTCTGATGGTTTGAATTTCTGTGGAATCTGTGATTTCCCCTTTATCATTTTTTATTGCATCTATTTGGTTGTTCTCTCTTTTATTTTTAATCAATCTGGCTAGTGGTCTCTCTATTTTGTTGATCTTTTCAAAAACCCAGCTCTTGGATTTATTGATTTTTTGAAGGGTTTTTCGTGTCTCAATCTCCTTCAGCTCAGCTCTGCTCTTAGTTATTTCTTGTCTTCTGCTGGGTTTTGAGTTTTTTTGATCTTGCTCCTCTAGCTCTTTCAATTTTGACGATAGGGTGTCAATTTTGGATCTCTCCATTCTCCTCATATGGGCACTTATTGCTATATACTTTCCTCTAGAGATTGCTATAAATTTGTCCCAGAGGTTCTGGCATGTTGTGTCTTCGTTCTCATTGGTTTCGAAGAACTGCTTTATTTCTGACTTCATTTCATTGTTTACCCAGTCAACAATCAAGAGCCAGTTGTTCAGTTTCCATGAAGCTGTGAGGTTCTGGGTTGGTTTCTGTATTCCGAGTTCTAACTTGATTGCACTATGGTCTGAGAGGCTGTTTGTTATGATTTCAGTTGTTTTGCATTTGTTGAGCAGTGCTTTACTTCCAATTATGTGGTCAATTTTTGAGTAGGTGTGATGTGGTGCTGAGAAGAATGTGTATTCTGTGGATTTGGGGTGGAGAGTTCTGTAAATGTCTATCAGGTTTGCTTTCTCCAAGTCTGAGTTCAAGCTCTGGATATCCTTGTTGATTTTCTGTCTGGTTGATCTGTCTAATATTGACAGTGGAGTGTTAGTCTCCCACTATTATTGTGTGGGAGTCTAAGTCTCTTTGTAAGTCATTAAGAACTTACCTTATGTATCTGGGTGCTCCTGCATTGGGTCCATATATGTTTAGGATAGTTAGCTCTTCTTGTTTTATCGATCCTTTTACCATTATGTAATGTCCTTCTCTTTTGATCTTTGTTGCTTTAAAGTCTATTTTATCAGAGACGAGTATTGCAACTCCTGCTTTTTTTTGCTCTCCATTTGCTTGGTAAATCTTCCTCCATCCCTTTATTTTGAGCCTTTGTGTATCCTTGCATGTGAGATGGGTTTCCTGGATACAGCACACTGATGGGTTTTGGATTTTTATCCAATTTGCCAGTCTGTGTCTTTTGATTGGTGCATTTAGTCCATTTACATTTAGGGTTAATATTGTTATGTGTGAATTTGATACTGCCATTTTGATGCTAAGTGGCTGTTTTGCCTGTTAGTTGTTGTAGATTCTTCATTATGTTGATGCTCTTTAGCATTTAGTGTGATTTTGGAATGGCTGGTACTGGTTGTTCCTTTCTATGTGTAGTGCCTCTTTTAGGAGCTCTTGTAAAGCAGGCCTGGTGGAGACAAAATCTCTGAGTACTTGCTTGTTCGCAAAGGATTTTATTTTTCCTTCACTTCTGAAGCTCAGTTTGGCAGGATATGAAATTCTGGGTTGAAAGTTCTTTTCTTTAAGGATGTTGAATATTGGCCCCCACTCTCTTCTGGCTTGTAGTGTTTCTGCCGAGAGATCTGCTGTGAGTCTGATGGGCTTCCCTTTGTGGGTAACTCGACCTTTCTCTCTGGCTGCCCTTAGTATTTTCTCCTTTATTTCAACCTTGTTGAATCTGACCATTATGTGCCTTGGGGTTGCTCTTCTTGCAGAATATCTTCGTGGTGTTCTCTGTATTTCCTGCATTTGAGTGTTGGCCTGTCTTGCTAGGTGGGGGAAGTTTTCCTGGATGATGTCCTGAAGAGTATTTTCCAGCTTGGATTCATTCTCTTCGTCCCCTTCTGGTACACCTATCAAGCATAGGTTAGGTCTTTTCACATAGTCCCACATTTCTTGGAGACTTTGTTCATTCCTTTTTGCGCTTTTTTCTCTAATCTTGGTTTCTCGTTTAATTTCATTGAGTTGGTCTTCGACTTCAGATATTCTTTCTTCTGCTTGGTCAATTCGGCTATTGAAACTTGTGCATGCTTCACGAAGTTCTCGTATTGTGTTTTTCAGCTCCTTTAATTCATTCATATTCCTCTCTAAGTTATCCATTCTTGTTATCATTTCCTCATATCTTTTTTTAAGTTCCTTAGTTTCTTTGCATTGATTTAATACATGTTCTTTTAGCTCACAAAAGTTTCTCATTATCCACCTTCTGAAGTCTAATTCCGTCATTTCGTCACAGTCATTCTTTGTCCAGCTTTGTTCCCTTGCTGGTGAGGAGTTTTGGTCCTTTCTAGGAGGCGAGGTGTTCTGGTTTCGGGTGTTTTCCTCCTTTCTTCGCTGGTTTCTTCCCATCTTTGTGGGTTTATCCGCTTGTCGTCTGCATAGTTGCTGACTTTTCGATTGGGTCTCTGAGTGGACACCCAGATTGTTGATGATGAAGTATTTCTGTTACTTGGTTTTCCTTCTACCAGCCTAGCCCCTTCGCTGTACGACTGCTGAGGTCCACTCCAGGCCCTGCTTGTCTGGGGTGCACCTCTAGCAGCTGTGGCACAGTGAGGGATGCTACCAGTTTCTTTTTCTGCTTTGTCCCAGGATGATGCCTGCCAAATGTCAGTCTTTTGGATATAGAGGGGTCAGGGAGCTGCTTGAGGAGACAGTCTGTACTTTTTTGGAGCTCAATTGCTGAGCTGTGCACTCTGTTGTTCACTCAGGGCAGTTAGGCTGCTATGTTTGATTCTGCTGCAACAGAGCTCATTAAAAAAAACCCTTTTTTTCTCAATTTCTCTGTGTTCAGGGGTTCGGGCTTTATTTTTTGATGTCCGTTGGGGTGTCCTGCCCAGCTAGGAGGCAGACTAGCCACTGTTTGCCTGCCGAGGCTCCGCCCTGCTGTTGTGTGATTTGCCCTGTTCCTGCAGGCTCTGCTGTGGTCTCCACCACGCCCTGCAGCGGAGTCTCTTCGTTGTAGCGTGTTGCCTCAGCAACGGCAGGCTGCGTCAGCAGTGGGCATGTATCTCAGTAGGGACGGGTTGCCTCGTCAACGGCTGGCTGCGTCAGCAGTGGGAGTGTATCTCAGTTGGGTCAGGTTGCCTCCGTAGTGGTGGACACCCCTCCCACACAGAGCGTCTCGGACCATCTGCTCGGGATAGTTTGAAATCGCGGTTTTGTTCGTCCCACTGGGTACCCCTAACGCTCTGTCCCTGCAATCCCCTGGGCTGGCCTACTGTCCAAGTCTCATTCAGTCTCAAGTCCAGCCCTCTGAAGTATCAGGTTGCCGGTTCAACGGGGCACCCGGACAAGCACGCCCTGTGGGGATTGCTGGGTAGGGCCGGCCGCCGCCGCCCCGGCTGCCGGCTTCGCCAGGCAGACCTACTGCCTGGCGTCCCATGTCCTTTTTATACTTGGGAGTTTCCCCATTCTGTGGGCAACAAAGATCAGTCTGGAAATGCCGCTCCGACTCACCTCTTTGCGGATTCAATGAGAGCTCCAATCCTGGGTTGTTCTCACAGCGGCATCTTGAGTCCTCCCCCCCAATTATGTAATCTTAACTCTGGAGCCTAAAACTTCAGAGAGAACAGATTTGGGTCTTCTTTACCCATTCCCACATCCTCACCCAAATTACACAGATGAAGTGCAATTTGGATCTTTAACAATTATAGTATCCACAGAAACTGCACAACTTTATCACATTAATTAACTCTCATCCACATACTCCCAGAGGAGAACAAGGAACAAAACTTCCAATTACAGAATCCATTTGCTGAACAAAACTGCATTTCTTGTAAGTGGATCCTATCATATTTTTCTAAACCCTTCCCTTGAGATTGGCAATTCACAGTGATAACAATTTCTTATAACAAAGTTTCTCTTCTGTTACTTCATCTCACTTCATATACAGATGTTCTCTTTGATTTTCATCCCTGTTTCTTTTGCTCTGCCATCAAAAGTGACAGTTATGACAAGCTTTCATGTGACATTTTGTATGTTTTGAGCACCTACAGATTATATACATTTATTACTCTGTTCTACATTCATTAGCACTGTCACTGTTTTCTCCATATATTTGAGTGTCCAGTGTGTATAAACTATAGCTTGGTCCTATAGAAAAATATAAAAGTACAGAAAGACATAGTCTCTTAATTGTAAGGTACGTACCTTATAAATTAAGTAAAGACAGGAATATCACAAATTTAATAGCATAAATTTTTAAATAGAAAAACACAAGAAAAGAAAAGAAAAGCTAATGTAATTTTGAAACAAGAAAAATAGTTTTGTAACTTATGCTCAACTGCAGGACATAGTAGGACCTCTGTGGTTTCAATTCATAGCTCAAGAAGAATTGAGTTTGAGCTCCCATTTCTTTTCCTACAACTTTGTTGAGCAACTAATTTGTGCCTATTAGTTTACTCCAGAGTTTACATTTTTATTTAACTGACTCGGTACGTAAGTTGCCACTTACAATGTTGGGAAGTGATCCAACAGATCAACAAATTTGAGAGTTTGTTCAAGGTAAAGGAGAAGGGTTGATTCAAAGGCAAACAACTGTGGAGTGACAGTGCTACACTTACAGGTGATAAATCAATTAAAAGCAGAATCTTAATTCAATGTACTGATCACCAACTATGTAACAGAAACTGTGTTACACCTGGAGATAAAAGATGGTTAGGCAGGGCACAGTGGCTTATACTTGTAATCATAGCTTTTTGGGAGGCTGAGGCCAGTGGATCTCCTGAGGTGAGGGGTTCGAAACTAGCCTGACCAATGTGGTGAAACCCCATCTCTACTAAAAAATACAAAATTAGCAGGGTTTGGTGGCACATGCCTCTAATCCCAGTTACTCAGGAGGCTTATGTAGGAGAATTGCTTGAACCCAGGAGGCAGAGGTTGCAGTGAGTCAAGATCGTGCCATTGCACTCTAGCCTGGGCAACAAGAGTGAAACTCTGTCTCAAAAAACAAAAACAAAAATGATGGTTAATCCACAGTCCCTGCCTACCAAGTTATAGATGCCATGAGAGAAATATATATAAGGTCAAGTAGATATCAAAAATAGAACAAAGTCTAGCCCCAGAAGAGAAATAAATAGGACAGGTACAAAATGTATTAAATGACCCGAACAACTGTGAAATAGTTTAGGATAGCACTATATTCTCTAAAAGTAAACTAGCTAATTTAAAACCCAAATGTATACTAACAACATGTGTGAATATCAAAAAACATTATGTTTAACAAAATAATCAAGGTATAAATTAATACATGCTATGTGATTCAATTTATAAGAAGTTCAAGCATAGGCAAACTAAGCTATGTTGAAGGAATTCATAACAGTGGTTGCTTCTGTAGAATACTGACTAGAAAAAAGTACAAATGAATTATCCTGGGCAATGAAATATTTTATATCTTGTTTGAGTGTTGGTTACAAAACAGTGTGTGTCAAAACATATTAAATTGTGCACTCAAGTTCTCAATCGTTAGTCTCTGCTTTATGCTTAGCTTCTCAACCTCTCAGTTCTAGGCACATTACATCAGCAAATTCCTTAAGGGTAAGTACAGTAGAGAATATTTTAATCATCATACTGCATTTCCCTTCTATCCAGTAACTGGGTCCCTCAAGTCCTGAAGGACATGATAGCTCAGCAATACCTTCCAAAAAATTCATTTTGTATTATTATTGTCATTGTATCCTACTGTTTCTATTTTGTCTTATCAAGATACAAGCTAGTCCATCCCATCTAGAAGTAGAAGTCTAAAATAGATTTTTTTAATGTTTTGCCAACTGAGGAGCCATATGGAAAAAGACAAAATTAAATTTGTTCTTCACACGACACACCTGTGTGAATATCAAGTGGATCAGAATAAGAAACCACATAAGCAGTAGGAAAAAACATGGATGAATTCCTTTATAAACCAAGGGTAGATGAACTTTTCTTTGACTCTTAAGTATTACAAAACAATTTGATAAATTTTACTACATAAAAATTAAAACTAAAAAAATTTACATATAAAACACTATATACAAAGCAAAAAATAAGCTGAAAAAATATTTGAAATTTGCATCAGTTTTCATATCCCTAAGAACTTAAAGCACTCCTAATAACTAAAAAGAAAATGATCAAGCATGTTTTACAAAAATTGTCAAGTAATATGAAGAGATACCACACAAGAAAAAATTAGGAAGACATTAAATATAAATACACACACATATCCATGTGTGTGTAATGATCACTCTCATTTATAAGAAGAAAAATAGAGATCTTAAACTGTGTTATATAGATTTAATTTTAATACTAATATTAGTATTTTTATTTTTAAATTATGTTATGGTTCTGTTTCTAAAGTATGTTGTAGGATAAAGTGAATAATTATGTTAATGCCAATAAGAAGAATTTTCAATTTGAGAAAAAATAGTACAAGTTGTTAAATAAAATTTCACATCTTAATATTAACTGGAAATATTAAGATAAAAATATTCTATCTCTTTCACTTTAAAAATACATTTCGCCTGTTTCTGTCTACTGGAAAGGCCTAGAAACAGTGGAAACTCAGGAGCAATGAGCACCCTTAGCATACAGGTTGTGAGCTCTAACACTAATTTTCTACTAAAATTTATAAGGAAAAAGAATTACTCAAAAGAGTTTTTCAAGCTGAAATGAAAGGAAGTTAATTAGCAACATTAAAAACATAGAAAAGTATAAAACTCACTGATAAAAGTAAGTATGTAGTCAAATTCAGAATACTCTGATACTCTCATGACGGTGTGTAAATCACAGTTCCAGTATAAAGGCTAGAGGAAAAAATTAAAAATAAGTATAGCTATAATAATTTATTAATGGTTACACAATATAAAAAGATGTAAATTGTGACATCAAAAGCATAAAATGAGGGGTAAATGTAAAGTTTTGGTATGTGATTGCCATTGTTATAAACTTAAAATAGTTATAGGAAGATATTTTATATAAGTCTTTTATAATCATAAAACAAAAACCTATAGTAGATATATGAAAGATAAAGGAATGAAATGAAACCACTACAGAAAATCATCAAATCACAAGAAAGAAAAGCAAAACAGTAAGAAAGGAACAAAGAGTCCTCAAAACAACCTGAATATAATTAACAAACTAACAATAATAAATTCTTATGGATCAATAACTATCTATAGTATATATGGATTAAATTCTCCAATCAAAAGACATGGAGTGGCCAAACAGTTTTAAACACACACACAAAGTAAAAGCTATCTACAAGAGACTCACTTCAGCTTCAAGAACACACATAGACTGAAAGTAGAGAGATGGAAAAGAACATCTCATGCAAATAGAAAAAGAGCAGGGGTAGCTATACTTCTATCAGACAAAATATGCTTTAAGTTAAAAAGTGTAAAAACAAAAAAAATGACAATAATGATAAAATGATTAATTATTTAAGGAGATGTAACAATTGTAAATAACTATGCACCAATCATAGCACCTAAACATATAAAGTAAATATTAATTGATCTAAAGAGAGAAATAGTGATACAATAATAGTAGCAGACTTGAATACCATACTTCTAACAAGGAATAGATCATCCAGACAGAAAATTAATAAGAAAATACTGGACTTGAGAAACACTTTGGAACTAACAGACCTAACAGACATATACGAAACATTCCATCCAATAGCAAAAGAATATACATTATTCTCAAGCACACAGAAAACATTCTCTAGGCTAAGTCATGTGTTATGTAGGCCACAAAACAAGACTTAGCCATCTAAGAAAACTGAAATTATATCCAGTAACTTTTCTGACCAAATAGTATGAAATTAGAAGTCAGTAACAGGAAGACTTTTGGAAAATTCACAAAAATAGGGAAATTAAATAACACATTTCTGAATAATCAATAGGGCAAAGAAGAAATTAAGAGAAAATTTGAAAAATATTATCTCAAGACAAACAAAACTGGAAACACAACATACCAAACCTGTGGATGCTGCAAACGCAATTCTAAGAGGGAAGTTTATAGCAATAAACACCTATGTGAAGGAAAAACAAGATGTCAAATAAACAGCTTACCATTATACTTTAAGTAACTAGTAAAAGAAGAATAAACTAAGCTTGAATTTAGTAGGAAGAAGGAAATAACAGAGATCAGAAAAGAAAAAATGAAATAGAAACTAGAAAACTTTAGAAAAGATCAATGAAACCAATAGTTTTTTAAAAAGATAATCTACACTGACAAATCATTAGCTGGATAAAGACTCAAATAAATAAAATCATATATGAAAGATGACATTACCACTGATACCCCAAAAATACAAAAGATCGTGAGACTACTATAAACAAGTATATGCCAATGAATTAGATAACCTAAAAGAGATGAATGTTCTAGAAACATACAACCTATCAAGATTGACTCATGAAAAAAATAGAAAATTTAAGTAAACCTAAAGTGGCAACAATAGTAAATTAATACATAAACCATCTCAACAAACAGAACCTCAAGATCAGATAGCTTCAAAGGTGAATTCTACCAAATATTTAAAGAATTAATGTCAATATCTCTAAACTGCTTTCGAAACAACTGAAGAGACAGGAACACTTACAAACACATTTTAGGAGACCAGAATAATCCTGATACCAAAGCCAGATAAGGACAATGTAAGAAAAGAAAATTACAAGCCAATATCTAAAATTAAAAGCCAGATAAGGACAACAATAAGAAAATAGAATGATAAGCCACTCTCTCTGATGAACGTAGTTGTAAAAATAACAGCAAACCAAGTTCAACAATGCATTAACAGGATCATATGGCATGATTAAGTGATATTTTCTCCTGGGTTACAAGGATGTTTCAACATATGCAAATCAATAAATGTGATGTGCCACATTAACAGAATAAAGGACAAAAATTATATAATCATCTCAAAAGATACAGAAAAAACATTTCACAAAATCCAACAACATTTCATGATCTTAAAACTGTCCATAAATTAGGCATACAAGTAAGCATCCTCAACACAATACAGGCCGTTTATTACAAGTCCAACAGCTAACATCTTATTCAATGGGAAAAAACAAGGTGAAAATTTTCCTCTAAGAATAAGAACAAGACAAAGATGCCAACTCTTGCCTCTTTTATTGAACATAGTATTGGAAGTCCCGGTCAGATACATTAGTACAGAAAAGAAAAAAATGGGCATCCAAATTCGACAGGATTAAGTAAAATTGTCTGTTTGCAGATGATTTTATATATATAAAGTTATTTATCTAAAATGATTTTATATATATAAAACTGTGTTTGCAAATGATTTTATATATAATGATTTTATACATATATATAATTTTTATAAATTATATATTATATATATGAATTATATATCATTTTTATGTTTATTATATATAAATATACAAAAAAATATAATTTATGTATATAAATTTTATATGTATATAAAGTCATCTGCAAACAGACAATTTTACTTAATCCTGTCCAATCTGGATGCCCATTTTTTTCTTTCCTTGTCTAATTTATCTGACCAGGATTCCAATACTATGTTCAATAAAAGAGGCAAGAGTTGGCATCTTCGTCTTGTTCTTATTCTTAGAGGAAAAGTTTTCAACTTTCTTTTCCCCATTAAATAAGATGTTAGCTGTTGGACTTGTAATATATGGCCTTTATTGTGTCAAGGACATTTCCTTGTACGTATATATATTATTTATATATATATATCATATATATCACATATATAAATATATCGTGTATATATAAAACATATAAAATCATCTGCAAACAGACAATTTTACTTCAGATATATATATATGAAAATTTCACTGAAAACCTGTTAGAACTAATATAGTAAAGCTGCAAGATACAAAATCAGCAAACAAAAATCACTATACACTAATGAGCTATCTGACAATAACATTTTTTAAATCCATTTACAGTTACACTGAAAAGAATAAAATACCTAGAAATAAATTTAATCTATTAGTTGAAAGATATATATACTGAGCACTCCAAAATATTAATGAAACAAATTGAAGAAAATTCAATTCAAAAGTATTGAAGGACATCTCATGTTCATGGATCAGAAGACTCAATATTGCCTAAATGTCTGTACTACACACAATGATCTATGGATTCAATGCAATCCCTACCAAAATTTTAAAGGTGTATTTTAAAAAATAGAAAAGACAATCCTAAAATTTTTATGGAACCATGAAAATCTCTGAGTAGCTAAAGCAATCTTAAGCAAGAAGAATAAAGTTGGAATCAAATTTCCTGATTTCAAATCAAATCACAAATCTATAGTAATCAAAACAATATAATACCAGCATAAAAACAGACACACACACCAATGAAACAGAATAAAAAGTGCAGAAATAAACCCACATATATATGGTCAACTTATCTTTGACAAAGCCATCAAGTACACACAACAGAGAACACAGTCTCTTCAATAGACAGTGTATATTAAACTCTTTATCCACATGAAAAAAGCAATAATTGCATCCTTAAATTACACCATGCACAGAAATCATCTCACCATTGAATTAAAGATTGAAATCCAGTATCTGAAACTGTAAAACTCCTAGAAGAAAATCTGAGAGAAAAGTTCCATCACATTAGATTTTTTTGGATAGAATATCAAAAACAGAGAAGAAAAGCAAAAATAAACAAGTGAGGCTACATCAAACCAAAATGTGTATGCACTGATAACCAACAAAATGAAAATGCAACTCATAGACTAAAAGAAAGATTTGGAGACCTTATATACAGTAAGAGGTACTATCTAAACTATATAAAGAACTCATAAAACTCAAGAGCACAAAAATAAACAACCTGGTGAAAAATTAGCCAAAGTAAACATTTTCCCAAGGATGAGATACAAGTGGTCAATAGGTATATGAAAAAGTGTTCAGCATCACTAATTAGCAGAGAAATTTAAATCAAATCACAAGATATCACCTCATATATGTAAGGGTGGCTACTAAGAAAAAAAATCAAAAAATAAGTGTTGGTGAGGATGTGGAAAAAAGGAAACCCTTGTGCAGTGTTGGTGGAAATGTAAATTGGTACAGCCACTATGGAAAACAGTATAAAGTTTCCTCAAATAACTAAAGTAGAATTACCATATGAACCAGAAATTCCACTTCTAGTGATATATTTAAGAAAATAAATCATTATCTGAAAGAGAAATCTGCACTCTCGTATTCACTGCAGCATTATTCACAATGTCCAAGATATGGAAACAACCTAAGTCTATGGACAGGTGAATGGAATGGATAAATACACATACACACACACACACACACACACACACAGAGAGAGAGAGAGAGAGAGAGAGAGAGAGAGAACATTATTCAGCCTTTAAAAAGGAGGTAATTCTGCCACTTGTAATAACATGGATGTATCTGAGAACACTGTGCTAAATGAAAATAAACCAGACACAGAAAGAGAAATACATTACTTTACTTACCTGTGAAATCTGAAAACATGAATCTTATAGAAACAGAATAGAAAGACAGTTACCAGGATATGGGGGCTGGGAACAATAGAGAGAGATGGTGTTCAAAGGATAAAGATTTGCAGTTTTAAGTTCTGGATACCTAAGTACAGCATGATGATTAGAATTAATAGTAATAATAACATATTGTATATTTAAATTTAGTAAGAGAATAGATCTTAAGTATTCTTGCCATAAAAAAGTAACTATGTGAGGTGAGAGAGATGTTAATTAGTTTGATCGTGGTAATCATTTCACAGTTTTCTGTATGTCAAAACATCAAATCATGTGCCTTGAATGTACACAGTTTTTGTCATTTGTACCTCAAATTTGGGAAAAAAGATACTTAAGAAACATAGCAACCATTTGCAATGAGGAGAACTTATTAGAGAAAATCAAGTCTGAAAAGATATTTTAGACATGACTGTTAACATGCATTTGGCATTCTACATTACAAGTGACTTATTAACTTTGTTAGGTGTAATAATGACTTTGTGATTATGTGAGAAAATACTTGTTTAGAAAATACATACACGTATGTATATTTTTTGTATACATATACATTTTTTCTGTCTCTGTGTATATACGTGTGTATATATATACAGAAGTAAATTGAAATAACAATGTATTCATTGTCAGTGTTAAGTAATGCCTTTGTCTCATTACATCATTTTAAATAAAACTGAAGTTATAAAATGCGTTAAATTATGTGTCAGTGACTAATATTATTCCTTTTATGACTTATTTATACAACTCAATTTCTAACTAATCTTGAGGTGGGATAGTTCATAGTTCTGAATAATTCATTTATAGGAGACAGGAAATTGGTTTACAATTAACTCTTGTTAGGATGTGTGGCATTATCATTTTCTATACTGTATCCTCATTAAATAATTCATCTCCAATAACTGATTTTTATCCATGAATCACCGTATATTGGAAAACCCTTTCACCATCCAAGAAAAGGGGCAGTATGCTATGTTTAAACTAAGAAGAAATTGACAGTTTTCAACGGATGGAATCAAAACTCTGAGATAAATGGAAATAGTCCCCAAGGACAGTCAAATGTTATTCTCTGCAGATGGCTGCACAGGATGACACTTCATAAAACATCATTTCTCTGCTAAGCTGCACAGCATCTATGGAGCTTCAAACATATTGTTTATCTCATCAAGAGGAGCAGGTTCTAAAGGTAAGAACTGAACAAGTGCCATTGCTGAGGAAACAGAGCAGATGGCCCATCTATGATGTTCGGCCTTCACTTGATGAGAAGCTGTTCCAATTTCAAACAGACCCATTGTCAGTTAAAAGAGGTCTTGGCTGAGGGATCTTTACTTTCCTATGACACATAATTCACTTATCCATTTTCTCAGACTCCTGCCCACCAGCAAGTTTCATCACTGCACCCTCCAGAAATTAAGAGGTTCATTATGACCAGTTGTGTGATTTATCCCATTGATACTTGCTAGCAAATGTCTGGATGTTGCCCAAACTTCTCACTTCAGTGTTGGGCTGCATTTTATTTTAAGACTCTCTCCAGCTAAGAAAGACATGTGTCCATGCTTTGTAAAAGAACTTCAAGGACATGTACTAAACCTAAGAAAATTTATTGAACTTTCTTCCACCATAAAATAAAGTTTATTAATTACTCTTTTCAACAACTTTAGGATTGAAACATTTTAAGTGAGTCAAAGTCATTTAAGTTTTCACAAAAATAGATGAAAAACATATTTGAGGAGAAGGCATACTTTAACTTTCAAACTTCAGGATCCTGAACTCCAACATTGTTTAAGAGAGGCAACAATGAGTCTGAAGAAGACTGTACTGATCAAATATCCAGTACCAAGAACCCGGTGTCTATATTGGGGTATTTTCTGTTTGCAAGAGGATCCTGAAACCAGGTTAGGCAGATCTTGACAGTTACTAGACAACCTGAGTTATCTAGAGCAAGTTTTGAGCCACATGACAAAAAAAAAAAAAAAAAATGGGTCGAAACCATGCCACACCTGGAGATAAACCTGAAGGAAATAGTAAACTAGCAGAGAACAGTGATTTGGACAGGCAGGAGTGTAGAAGAGTGAGGTATACATACAGAATTACATCAGCCCTAAAATTTACTTAAAAGGAGATTTTGACTCTGTGTTGCTTTAAAATTTTGGTATCTTTGTTCTCAAAGTTTGGACCCTTTCTTACCACATTCCAAATTTTTTAGATTGTCAACTCCCTGGAAACACAATCCATGTATTTTTCACCATTCTATTTCCAGCACTAGCACAGTGCTTTATATCTAATGCTCAATAAATTTTTTTGAATATGAATGTCTAGGACATCGCAGGAATTGAATAATTGTTCTTTCAAAGAATAAATGAATACTGATTAATCTTCTGGGCATGATGAAGTTGGATCATTGTTGTTTTTATTTTCTTTGTCCAGAAGAAACAGGAGGACTCCTCTGTAAAATTCAGAATGCGGAGACTGGGATTAACTCACCTTGTAACCCAAGGATTGAAACCATTTCAATTTATTAGTGAGTACAAATCTCAAGAAAATCAAGAGGTTTTTTTTCGTATAAGGGAATCTAAAATATTTCAATCCTGTATATTAAAATAGTTTTGACTTGGTGTTGAGAATTAGATCTTAAAACTTCTTTCTCCCATATTTCATAACAGCTCTCAAAATGATCTCCGTGCCTCCAGGCTCGCTTCACTGCACTTCATCCTTCACACGCCTCCAGGGCAACCTTGCTAAAACTCAGATTTGATCAGGTCACTTACTCTTCCATTCCAAAATTTTATGTGGCTTATAATGCATGCCTTACCATGGCAGTAAACACCCTTCACCCTTCTTTCATTTTCAGTCTCATCCAGACCAGGCCTGTTTACCCCTAGATGCCATCCACGTGCCCACGATCCAGCCATTTCACATATTTTACCAATCCTGAACCCCTATATACCTTTCTTCTTGCTCTTCTGTTTTACATGTTCCTTTATTTTTGGCCTGGCAGTATCCAACTCTTCTGTCAAAATCTAGTTTAAATGCTACCTTGCCTGGGAAGCTTTTCTTGACTCATCCAGATAGAATTAATCATACCTTCTGTGTTCCTATACCTTTAATATAGAGTGTAACAGATGGAAGTGAAAGTTTTGGAGTCACAAAGATGTACTTTCCAATCCTGGTTTTCTGGCTCACCATGACCTTGAGCAAAACACTTAAGGTCCCTGAGCCTCATATTTTTGACCTATAAAATGGGTATAATATCGACATATCAAGATTGCGATAAGGATGAACTGTGATCATTATAAAAAATGCTTAACATAGTGTGGCTAGTAAAAACTCAAAGAAAGGTACTTACATTACTTTTATCATCTTATTATTTCATCATGCATGACAATCTGATTGATATTCGGATAATGTCACACCTGCATTATCTACTAGCTTTTGAGTGATTAAGGCAGGTCTATCATATTCGCATTTTATTTGTAGAGCCTAACACAGTGCCTGACTCATTTACTGTGTCAGCTCAGTGCTTCTCAAGTCCATTAGCCTTTGATACAATGATTTCCTAGGCTTTGTTGTGACAATGTACCAATATATCATATCTCTTGATTTGTGCGTTAAATCGTGACATAACATGAATTCATAGGCTTACAGAAAAATAATATATTAAGTCACATCTAAACTATATTTCCAACAACATACCTACCAGAGGTAGCTTGAGCTGAAATTACACTGAAACTCCTAAGTGATTTAGTTCACCCAGTTCAACTGCTATTTACGTATCTGCTATGCCTATTTCATTGGGAAAGCAGTATGGAACAAGGTAACACAAAAAGCTTTCTCTCTCGTCCAATTAAAATAAACAGTGACATATGTCCTCCTGAAATAGCAAACAATCGCATTAAAAGCAACTAAGATATCTAAATGGGACAAGTATATGTGATGCCATTGCATAAGTCTGACTGCAACATGTCTGTGCCTTCAGTCTCTAGAGAAGAAACCCCCACTTTGCTGTCAATGTAATCATCTTGGCTGTGTGACTACCCAGCTAACACTCTCTCATATGTGCACATTTCTGGCCTATAGCATATAGTCCAAACTTTATGGCACAAAAAACCTTGCTGAAATGCCAACCATACCTAGTTGTATAGCCTCACTTATCACATCTTCTTCATACCTCTTATATTCCAGCCACATGAGAATTGTCTCCTTGAACTTCCAGTTTCAACTTCAACATGAAATAGTTTGAAGTCATCATTCCTATTCTTTAAAAAAAGTAAAACCTGGAAAAACTGAAAATCAATGACTTTTCTTGGAACCCTCAGAGAACTGAGATTGCAGAGCCAACTACAACCCTGAAATCTAGAGAAATAAGCTCATTCAGAGAAACACAGCTGAGATCCTCTTATCTGAAGCAGAAACCCACTGGAGCCATAAACTGAAAGGAACACCTAAATGTTAATTTTGGTGAACTGCTGAAAGGTGAGGGTAAATCTATTATAATGATGAGGAACAAACCCCTGGAGGCTTGGGATATTAGGGACATATTTTCACAGGTTTTACTATCCAGAAACCCAGCAAAATCTTCACTGTTAACTGTGATCATTATTAAAAATGTTTAGCATAGGGCTTGACTAGTAAAAACTCGAAGAAAGGTATTTACATTACTTTGTCATATTATCATTTCATTATTTATCACAATAATTGATATTACAGATAAGGTCATGCCTGCATAATCCACTATATATTGTAAAGTCTAGAGTAACAAACAAAATTCACAAAGAATTATAATTGAGATGCTGAGAAGAGATAAAATGAAAATATAAACATTTAATTAAAACTAGAAAAAAAACAGAAAAAGAGAAAGTAAAAAAAACAAGAAGGGTAATAAACAGAAGGCAGATATGAGCACAGTAGATATCAACCCAGCTAAATTAATTATCACTTACATATGAATGGTCTAAATATACCAATTAAAAATGGAGATGGTCAGAGCGGATAAATAAAATAAAACCCAACCTCATATTGTTTACAAAAAACCCACACTAAATACAAAGACACAGATAAATTAAAAATAAAGAGATGGAGAATAGAGATTGGTTTTGATTGCTAACACCAATCAAAAAAAGCTGGAGGAAGTAGATTAATTTCTGACAAAGCTAGCTTCAGAAGAAAAGATTATTGGGAAAAAAAAGTAAGCAATGATAAAGTGATCAATTCCTTAAGATGGCATAATAATCCTAACTAGAGACAGCAGCCAAACCCATGAGGCAAGAATTGATAGAACTGCAAGGAGAAATAGAGGAATCCACTATTATAGTTAGAAACTTTAACACACTACTGTCAGTAATAGATCAAACAGGCAGAATGTAACAGTAATGGTACAGTTGACCTTAACAACACTATTAATCAACTTGTTCGATTGACATTTATAGACTACTTCATCCAATAACAGCATAATACACATTTTTCTCCACCTCATGGTCACCAATATATTCTGGCTCATAAAACACATTTTAGCAAATATAGAAGAATAGAAACCATACAGTTTGTTCAAAGACCACAATGGAATTAAACTAGAGATAATAACAAAAAGATAACTGGAAAATCCCCAAGTATTTGTAAATTACGCAACAGACTTCTAAGTAACACTAAGGTTAAAGTAGCAAGAGAAATTTTAAAAATAATTTTAAGATAAAAATGAAAATTCAACTTATTAATATCTGTGGGATTTAGCAAATGCAGTTCCTAAAGGAAAAATAATAGCATTAAATATATTTATTAGAAGAGAAGAAAGGTATAAAATCATTAATTTAATATTTTTTTGCTTAAGAAACTGGGGAAATAGTAATTTAAGTATAAAGCAAGCATAATCAGAATGGAAATAAATGAAATTTGAAGCAGGAAAATAATAGAAAAAAGTCAATAAAACCAAAAGCAGTTCTTTAAAAAGTTCAATAAAAACAAAAGGAAAAGACACAAATGAACAATGTCAGAAAGAAAAGAGGATTCATCTCTATTAATCTTATGAAATTAAAAGGATAATAAAGGAATACTATGAACAACACTGTGCCCACAAGTTGGATAACTTAGATAATATAGACCAATTCCTTGAAAGACAGACACTACTAAAGCTCATACAAGAAGAAATAGATAACTTGCAAAGTCTCATGTTTATTAAAGAAATTGTATTAATAATCAATAAACTACAAAAAGGAAAGCATCAAGCCCAAATGGTTTACTGGTGAATTCTGCCAGACATTTAATGAAGAAGTTAATACCAATCTTCAAATTTTTTTCTAAAAACTAGCGAAAGGAAGACTTCCTAATTTATCTCATAAGGCCAACATTGTTCTAATATCAAAACCAGATTTTAAAAAATCACAAGATAGAAAACTACAGACCTATAACTTACATAAACTAGACACAAAATCCTCAATAAAATATTAGCAAATTGAACTTAACAATGTATAATAAATTAATAAACATAATAATCAAGTAGATTTCATTCCAGTTATGCAATTATAATTCAACATTCAAAAGTTAGTGTAACCATCACGTCAACAGGCTAAGGGAAGAAAAACCATATGATTATATTAACTGACCTCAAAAAAGCATGACAAAACCCAACATCCATTTATGCTTTTAAAAAAAGAACACGATGGGGAGGGATAGCCTGGGGAGAAATGCCAAATGTGGGTGAAGGGGAGAAGAAAAGCAAAGCACACTGCCATGTGTGTACCTACGCAACTGTCTTGCATGCTCTGCTCATGTACCCCAAAACCTATAATCCAATAAAAAATTAAAAAAAAAAAAAAAAAAAAGAACACGGTTCGAAGGTCAATATTAGGTGTCAACTTGATTGGATTAAGGAATGCCTAGATGTGTGAATCAGTTGATTGGGAGCAAACAATCTGCCCTCAGTGTGAGTGTCTACCATTCAAATCACTACCTGCCATTGAAGTTAGAACAAAGCAGGCCAAAGATGGGGCATATTCATCGTTGAACTTTTCTTTCTCTTTCTGGAGTGGGATGCCTTTTCTCTTTCTGTCCTTGGACATCAGACTCTGGGTTCTTTGGCCTTTGTACTCTGGAACTTGAATCAATGGCTTCCTAGGGACTGTCAAGCCTTCAGCATCAGACTGGGATCTGCACTGCTGGCTTCCCTGGTTTTGAGGCTTTGGGGCTAGGACTAAGCCATGTTACTGGCTCTTCCCTTTCCACAACTTACGGATGACCTATTGTGGGACTTCATTTTGTAATCATATGAGCCAATTCTCCCTAGTAAACTTTCTTTCGTTCGTGTGTGTGTGTGTGTGTGTCCTACTTGTTCTATCCCTCTGACTGTGCAGTCCAAACTGTTACACTCACAACTTAGGAATATAGAAGAGAACATTCTCAACTTGATAAAGAACACCTACACAAAACCTACAACCAACTTCATACTTAATGATGAGAGACTAGATGCTTCCTCCACTAAGATTAGGAATGAGGCATGGATATCCTCTCCCACCACTCCTGTTTAATATCTTTTTTTTTAACAACTAGATTTATTTCAATCCATTTTCATTGCTTATAAAATCAATTGTAAGATGTTAAAGCCTGGAGGATTTTATTCACCAGCTGAAGGACTCATAATTACTATCTTAAAAAACAGCAGTGAATAAGCAACTAAAAACTACCAAACACACAAAAAACAAACAGCAAATTGTTTAATACCTTAATGGAAACCCTAGCTTGTGCAATATAACCAGAGAAAATATAACCAGATACATACTGGAAAGGGAGAAATGAAACTATTGTTATTTGACATAATTATCTACATAAAAATATCCCAAATAATCCACAAGGAGAGAAGGCTGAAATAATCCATATTGTAATAGATTAGGGTGGGAGATATTAGTCTGAAGTCATTTTTAGCTCAGTATTGACAAAAATGGTTACATACAGAGATGTTTATAAATATGTGTATTTACATGAGTTAGTTTTCAAATGTATATTTCTTTCTCTGTCAGCTGACAAGCATTAGAAACAATAAGATTCCAGTAGCAACAAACACACCTATACCCAGATCTTGATTTCAAATACAATAAAAAGAACCTGAAATTTTTAGAGAAATGGCCTCAAGCAGGACATATATGAGATAAGCTTTCACCATCCAATAGTGCCAGAAAATAAGTATGGAAAAAACAAGCAAAAAACCACAATGGGGGGGTAGGTCAAAGGGATACAGAAACCAACATAAGAGTTCTGTTGACCAAAGCTGGAACAACATAAGCAACAAAATAAATAAATTATTGGATTATAACCCAAAGTATAAAATAAGCACCCATGGGTCAATGCCGGTATATATAAATGATTGAATAAATTAGTGGGGATAATAGACAAATCTCCCATGCAGAAGAATTCAAATTTATTTATCAAATAACTACTTCGCCCTAAAGAAGGCTGAACATAACTCCTCACTCCTTGAGTAGGACCGGGCGTATTGACTTTCTTACAAAGAGTACAGTAATGAAAGTGGGAGTTGAAGGGGAAGAAACTTTACAGTCAAAAAACCTCACCAACACTGACTCAGCCAGAAGATTAAGGTTAATATCAAGAGTGATATGTCATATTGGAAATATACACCCTTGACATGAAGTGATAATAGCGCTCTACCTCTGTGATCTTCCTCTTAAAAAGCTGCAACTCCAGTCTATTAAACATTAGGCAAACCCCAATTGAGGGACATTGTTCAAAATGCTTGACAAGTATTCATCAAAAATGTAAAGGTCATCCAAAACAAAGAAATCTCAGACACTTACACAGCCAAAAGGAACCTAAGAAGACATTGTGACTAAATGCAATATAATATCCTAGGCTAGATCCTGGACCTGAAAAAACAAAACAAAAGACATTAGGTAAAAATTATGGAAATCAGAATAAAGCACTGACTCTCGTTCATAATCGTCAAATTTTTTCATTAATTATAATTGTATCATGTTAACGTAAGATATTAATACAGGAATCTGAGTGTGGGGTATACGTGGGAACTCTGTACTATCTTCACAATATTTATGTAAATCTAAAACTATTCTAAAATAAAAAGCCTATTTTAGAAAAAAAAAGGTGACAATTTAAACATATTTTTAACATGGCATATTCTTCTCACCTCTCTTCATTCCCGTATTTTCTTGGCCAGACATGAGCCTCCTTCTCCATTTGACAAAATCTGAGACAAGGCTTCATCTATAAAGTCACTTCAACCTCTCCAGACAGTGTTCATTTTTCCTCCTTCTCTTGGCTCCAGGGCAGTTATTTCATAACAATGTAATCGTATGCTTGTGTTTTTCCACTATGGGCTGAGCTCTCTGTGGCCTCCACCATGTCTTCCTATTCTAATGATACTCCAGCAAAATGCTAAAGATAACAGATGCACTCAATTCATGTTTGTTGCCTAAACAAAAGATTGTTTCTTTAATGCTTTGGAATTGTTAAAATTCACATACATTATTTCATACATTCATCCTGGCCACCTTGCGTGTTGACAGCCAACTAGTTTTGCCATTTATAAATGAGTAAATAAAAACTCAGAGAGAGGAGAATATTATTTCTAGTTTACACAACTTCAAGTGCTGGGAAAAAAGCTTTTATTTCAGTTATGATTCTACATCTATTTTCCTTCCCTATGTGTAGAGAGGTGGGTCTTTTCACATGGAGTAAAATTTTGGCACCACTCTGCTATCTCTGATCTTGGGCAAGTCACTAAATTCAAGTGAACCTCAAAGCCCTCATACATTTTAATAGGAATTAATGATAATATACATGCTTTTTATATACATGCATATATACACACATACACACACACACACAGGTGACAGTCAATGTGCTCTATTTAGACCAAAACATGGGCTTTTTTGGGGTTATACTTCCGTTTAAAATATAAGCCCAATGGCAAGACACCAGTCATCTATTCAAGATGGCCATTTCGACTATATGACCTTTAAGTTCTTTTCCACACATACTCTTTTATAGTCTTTATTTTCTTTGCAGTCCCCAAGTAGTACAGCATACAACATCAGAGTTTCAATAAAGGCTGGCTGACTGAAGCTTTCAAACTCCCAACACAATCACGTTTATGTTGCCAACTTTTATTCAGTTTGTGATTTATGGACATATGGAGTGTTTTGCATCCCAGAGTTTCCTCTTTTGAGTCATGATTTGCAAATGGATATAATAACCCATAAACTGATATCAGCATCAAAACAGAGCCATCCAACTCGAGTAATAGACGGCCTTCAGAGGAAAAAGACACTAGCCCATTAGGAAGGGCATGAACAACAAGCAAGGGAGTGTGAACAACAGCCTTCATAAAGTCAGAGTTTCTCAGTTCATTCCACACAGTCTGTCCATTCTAAGATAATGTGTGCGACAAGGGCACAATCTAATCAGACTCTCACTCTCCCTTGGCAAGGCCGGCTTGCAACAATAGACTAAACCTCAGCCCTGCCAACCCCAAACAGGAATGCCAGTCTGCCTCATTCCAGATTTGTGGCTTCTCTCCACAAAGTAATAGTGATTCTCTTGTCTGTACCAATTGCAGGCTGCAGATGGGTAGCCTAATGCTGTAATTTCGGACTAAATTCTCCACAGATGAACTGGAAAATTTCCTCACTCATTCAGAAATATGCCAGCCAGCTGTCAGATCTCCAGGACTCCTTCACTTGCCCAGATCACCAATGAACAGACGGCATTCACCACAATGATTAGGCTGTGTTTTCAGTTCAAATCTTTTTCTCCTATCTAATGATTTAATCTATTTTTCTTTTTTCTGAAGAATGGTCACTGGAAATGTCTTAACCAGAGGATTCTTTAAGAACGCAACTGAGAAAACCGCTGAAACTGCCTTGGGATTAGGGATAAAAAAAAAGTATGTCTATGAGCTGTTCTTTGGCCACGACCCCATTCCATGCCAATCATTCTTCCAAGGTACTAAGTAGAGGACACTCTTTTTGTGCCAATAGAGACAGGGAACAGGGAAGCAGATGCCTGCTCACTAACTACTTGACCGCCACTACCATAAAGGATACAACATAATTTTAGGGGACTCCAAAAGCCAACATACAACATTTAAGTATAAGAAGAAATAAGTGATAAATGGACTATAAAAGTACTTCAGGAAAGAAGAACCAATTTCATTTTCATTTGTAAGATATGGGAACATCGCTCAGTCTCAAATGTCTTTTTTGCCTTCCCATGTTTAAATGAATAAAGAGAACTTTAAAACATCACCTATGTGTAGGTTTTATGGTTGCTGCTTGGTGAGATTTGTTCTTCCTTTACCATTTGATCTGTGTACAACTGGTTCACAAACATCTGAGAGTGTCCATTCACAGAGTCTTTCTCTTTGACAAATCCAAAAATTCTTTCTGAAAGTGTTTCTCTCAGGGCTCTTCCTTGTTAATTACTAGTCCAAATGATTCACTCACAGATACCTTCCCAGTGAGCCTTAGTTTGGGGGTAAAATAGACTAAGGTCAAAAACCTGACTGTCATTTACAGTGCACAAGGCACTTAGAAACTTATTTAACATTTCATAGCCTCAATTTCCTCATCTTTCAGAATTATTGTGAGGCCTCCACACATGCTGTCAAGCCCCTGCCAAAACCTTCCCAATGACATCCCACAGAAACTATATAGAGTCTACCAGGCCTGTTAAATCTGGCCGCTGCCTACATTTTCAATCCCATCTTATTCTACTCTCTTCCTAACACAACATGTCAAGGACTCTGGCTTACTTTCCGTTTCTTAAACACGCCAAAGACTCGCCTCTCTCACGGCCTTCTCACGTTCTATCTTTTCTACCTGAATTTCCTCACTCCCTGTACCAGGGCTTGTTTCTTATCCTAACAGTCAGGCCCTGCATAACAATGTTTCCATGAATGAGGGACCACAAATGCTACAGCAGTCACATAAGATTACAATAAGCTGAAAATTCCTATTGCTTGTATGTCCTGTACTATGCTTTTCATTGTTGTTTCAGAGTATACTTCTGGGTGTATGTTTATATATATATATACACGTATATATATATGTATTTAGAGTTAACCATAAAACAGCCTCACATAGGTCCTTCAGGAGGTTCTAGAAGAAGGTATTGTTATCATAGGAGATGAAAGTTCCATATTCAGCTCCCTGAAGACCTCCCAGTGGGGCAAGGTATGGAGGTTGAAAACAATGATATTGATGATCCTGGCTGTGCGATAGGTCTAGACTAATGTTTATGCTCATGTCTTAGGTTTTAACAAAAAAATGTTTAAAAAGTGAAAATAATTTAAAATTAAAATGTTTTTAAACCAAGAAAAGCTTATAGAAGATATAAAAAAAGATACTTTTTGTACAGCTATACAATATGTTTGTGTTTTAAGCTAAGTGTTATCACAAACGAGCCAAAAAGTTAACAAAAGTTTAAAAGTTTATAAAGGAAAAAAGTACAAAAATATATTAATTTAATATTTAAAAAAATTTTTTTAGACCTTTAGTGTACAGTGTTTATAGATTCTACAGTGGTGTACAGTAACGTCCCAGGCCTTCTCACTCACCACCCACTGGCTCACCCAGAGCAACTTCCGGTCCTGCAAGTTCTATTTATGGTAAGTGCCCTTATACATGTGTGCCATTTTCTATCTTTTATACCGATTTTCCTGGGCATTTCTATGTTTAAATATATTTAGATACATAAATTCTTACCATTGTGTTACAGTTGCCTACAGTACACACACTCTTTTGAATCTAATGTCCCAGGAATCTGTCAGAATAAGTAATTTTAGATTTTTCACACAATAGTTCTAAAGTGCAAGAGAGTGATGGAGTAAAGAGAGAAAACGAAGGGACTGTGCCTGGGTTTAATCCCTATATAACGGAGGCAGCAACATAATGATTCTAGAGGAACATTAAGGGGCCCCTGGGACTTCTATTCAACAGTAACAGATAGGAGCTAACATTTTTTGAGCCTAAGAGTAACATACTGTAAAGGTTTGTTGGGTGGGAACAATAGGCCATACCATACAGTCTAGGTGTGTAGCAGGTGACATCATCTAGGTTTGTGTGAGTTCACTCTGTGAGGCTCACATAGTAACACAAGGATGTATTTCTTGAAATGTATATGACATATATCTTTATTATATAGGTCCTCTTCTTTGTCCTGTCATGGTACCTATTGTTTTTTTTTTTTTTTTTTTTTTTTTTTGAGACGAAGTTTCGCTCTTGTTACCCAGGCTGGAGTGCACTGGCACGATCTCGGCTCACCGCAACCTCCACCTCCTAGGTTCAGGCAATTCTCCTGCCTCAGCCTCCCGAGTAGCTGGGATTACAGGCGCGTGTCACCATGCCCAGCTAATTTTTTGTATTTTTAGTAGAGATGGGGTTTCACCATGTTGACCAGGATGGTCTCGATCTCTTGACCTCATGATCCACCTGCCTCGGCCTCCCAAAGCGCTGGGATTACAGGCTTGAGCCACCGCGCCCGGCCCCTGGTTTTCTTTATAGCTTTTTGCACAATTTGTGTTTATATATTTGCTTCTTCTTACCTCCCTCCATCATGGAAGGAGACCCTACGTCTGCCTGGAAGATTTCCTTTCTCACTACTCTGTTGCTTTGAGTGCTTGCTTTTCCTTAATGACACTACTCAGACTTCCTAGACTAGGCTAAATTCCCTTTATATATATTTCCTTAGTACCTTGTACTTTCCTCTGGAATCCTCAAAATACTTCCAATAACTTGAGCATTATTTCTCTTTCCAATATGCTTACATGAGAAGAGGGTACAAGTCTGTCTTGTTCTATGTTCACACTGCTCAATATAGTGCCCAGCACCTAGAAGAGGCTCAGTAAGTGTTTCCTCCTATCTTTCTCCATGTTACTAAGAATTGTAGGTCCCATGAGCCCCTTAATATTCCTCTACAGTCTTCACATTGCTGCTTTATGTGGGGATTAAACACATGCACAGTCTCTTCATTTTCTTTTCTTATTATTCTCTCGTACTTCCAAAGTGTCACATGAAAATCTAGAATTACTTATTCAGACACATTATTTGGATATTAGATACAAAGTGTGTAAACACAAAGCAAGTACAATGTGTAAAATGTGAGGCAGGATTTGCATTGGGTGGTTTAGTGTGGGGAAGCAATTATACATGATTGTACTTACTAAGTAAACATGACCCAGTGGTTTGTGAGGAGCTTCTGATAAACTTATCTCTTTCCTAATTTTAAACTTGCATCTTGTCTTCTTTAGCATTTACATTTTCCTCCTCTCTTTCCCTCTTACCTCTCCACAGCAGCCTACTTTTCACTTTTTGTATCTTCTAGCAGTGGGCATTTTTCCCAAACACCGAGCCTAAGGTGGCTACACTAGTTTGCCCTTCTCTATTGGAAATACTGTCCTCAAAATAATCCCCAGTTGGAGAAATACATACCTAAGGAAATTGGTGTCACATGACCAAATCAAAATCAAGCTGTCAAATAAAGAAGAGCCCTAAATATTCTATAGAGGTCAAAAGTAAATAAAGGGGTATGGACAACCACAGACTACTGATAAAAATGTTTTCTTCCTCTACTGGAGGACTTCCCACATTTAAAGTCACCCTCATGCTAAAACTCTGAGCTGTGGCAATTAAAAATAAAGTTATATTCTTTTTGATCATTTTATTATAGTAATTAATAAGTATTTTCCTTCACATCCACAATTACAGTTTCTACCCCTCTCAAAAACTGTTCTCCTATTTAGTCCCAAGCAAAATAAAATTAAAGTTTGAGAAGCTGTATGACAATCAACAAAAATGCTTCCAGAGGACAATAGCAATCCTATAATGGTAAAAAGTTAATTATCTGAACACTTGCAGAATTTTAAACTGTCAGAATAATAGAGCAAATTTGTTGAAATGAAACTGAGCCTTGAAATGCTTAAGCTTTCACAGGAGCACAAAAATTTATATCTCAATAAGCTTTTAACATACTATCAACTTAAGAATGAACAACATGTAAAATGGCCAAGTATCAACATTCTCAGTTAAACAGAAAAGCATCTCTGAGACATTTGCTAAGGGAAAAATGCAGGCCCTGCTGATATAGAAATGGTGGATATTCACTGCTAACAAAGCAATGAAAAAATAGTTCTTTGAAATAAAGGTATTTTTCAAGTTACAAACAAAAAGGCAATATTACAAAGCTAACTTAATGTTTTTTTGTCTAAGAGGGTTATATTTTCCTTCCTTCCCCTCCTGTGTTCTATATCAATCTCTTACACATGACAAACAACCCTATCCTTCTGCTCAAAGAAGCTAGATTTTCATCTTGATGGTGTGATACTGAGCAAGTAACTTCATTTTCTGAACTTCAGCTCTTTATCGAACTGTGACTTATAGATTTCTCATAATACTTATGGACTATGCAAAGTAAGGTGTACAAAGTGCTAGGCATAAAGCCTTGCATATATTAAGTGCCCAATAAATGATGGTGACTATTACTATTTTCATCTTTTATTTTAGGAAAATAGAAAATATACATTTCTTGTTATGAGTTTAAATATGTCCTTTTGGTCAATCTTCAGGGCACTCAGTTTTATAGTTCTCAAACAAATTCCATACCAACCTCAAAATGTTTTACAGCTATAATTCACAAAACTGATAGACAGTTATTCAAAAATGAAAAAAAGTATCATGGATAACCTAACATATCACTGCGGTCACTTGAGCATTGAAGTTCAAAAAATTCAGTACTAAAAGGTAAAATGTTGTCTCTTTTGATGATCACTCACAGCAATGCAATTGCAAGACAATTGCAAATTTGGTCATATATCAAGTGGAAGTTTTAAAAACTGGCCATCTAAATAGACAACATTATATTTATACTAATTTTAAAAATCATTTTGAAAATTTAAAAAGTTTTCTAGTCCTGAAAGTCCTTGTGGGTTCCCTGGGGGAAAAATCATCAGTATATGCCAGTTTGAAAAACTAAAGTTATACAGGAACAGAATTTTGTGAGTGTTGTTCTAGAGAGCAGATTCATCTGCAGAGGCTAGAGGTGAAACTGAACTGTACCCACATTTTACAATAAATATCTTTATTCCTATTTAAAATGCATTTAAAAATCAGCGCTTTAAAGAAAACAGGGTAAAAGGAATTACAGGGGGGAAATCTCACTCCCATATTTTCTTGTATTTTTTACTTTGTTTTGCATATTTTTTCAATCATTCTTTGGGAAGTTTGTCATAATCAATCTAAGGTCATAGTCAAACATATGGAGCTAAGTCAGGTAATATAAAAAAATATCTGGCCATGTGTAAGAAAATATGGAATGGTAGGAACTATAGTGAACTAAAGAGCAAATGCTCTTTATAAGGGTATAACTTCTATCTGGTTCCAAATGTTCATTACCATAGAAAGATGTGTGTTCCAGATCTTCTAATTTTTAATAAACTAGAAAACTAGAACTTTATATAAAATCTAATTTTCAGTGATGCAACTGTCTCAATTGAAAAAAAAAAAAAATCCACCACCACTATGCAAGCTAAACAAAACATATCTGCAAGCCAAATCCGTCCCCAGATTCCAATTTGCAACCATCAATATTTAGGGGATGATTGTGGGGCAAACAGAACCAAACTGCTGGGTGGTCTGTAGAAACGTTTGTCTTACCACGTGGGTCAGGAGATTAAAGAGTTTGAGACCCACTGCCGTAACACAGTAGAATAAATGAACCTGATCTCAAGAATATCTAGTTGTTCATTTTGACCAAGGGTTATTTAAATTGGATAAGGATTACAATTAATTACAGCCTTCTTATAGCTGAGAAGCTCAGTAAGCACTGCTTGGAATGATCTTACATCTTGATGTCTATCTACACATACAAACCACCCAGCAAGTCACTAATTGGCATGTTCTGTGGAAGTCTCTGGAGAGAAGCTAAGAAACAGCACTTGCTAGCTTCTGCATGCTCCTCAAGCATACTTTCCCTGGAGATGGAAGCTGTCACAGCACATTTTGATCACTGGAGCCTCTGGGGCTCCTCCTCACTTTCAATAGGTCTGGACTTTAACATAAACACAATATTGCACTAAATCCAATATTATCTTTTTTTATACTTATGAGGAAGCAAAATAAAATGGACAATTAAAAATCTATAGAGGTGGATTGATTTCCTCTATTAGCAATTATGCCTTATAATTGTTTGCTGAAAGAGAAATTGGCATTTAACAAAGCCAATGATTGGCTGGGATTTTGTGCTTACTGAACCTCTGTGGATTTAGAGTTTGGGTTTGGATAAAAACCAAGAGTTGAGCAGCACTTGAGAAGCCTCTACAAAGCCTTTCATCTAGAAGCTGGCTGGTGAGTTCACGAGGTTTCTGACATTTCTCCCATCCCAAACCAGGCTGGAACCCCACTGTAATCTAAATTCGCAATGTTCCAAAACCTAGACTTTGTTTCTCATTAAAAACCCCAAAGACAAAAAAGTCCAGGAGGCCTGCTAGTCAAACCTTTTCACACGGCAGGGAAGGTTTGCATTCAGTTTTATTTTAAGTTAGCAGACTAGGTCAGGACTCATTTTGAAGGCTGATGAAAGACTGAGAGCCCACATTTCATCTTCTGATTAATCCAAAATTAAACAATTCCGAGATTTTCATCACTTGTTCTTTTCTTTTAAACATATGTGACAGACAATAAATAGCCACCTCTAGCACACATAGCAGGATGCATTGTGTTTGCCTGCAGGTTCTTTGTGCACCATTCTTAAGCTTATTCTAAGATCAGATAGTAAGTCACAATTTCCTTTTAAGGGACTGTTGCAATTTTCACCTGTTATTGAAACTAAAATATGTATTTTTCAATACTTGAACATTACTTACCTGCTGCTCATAGTCTCCATAAAAAAATCTATCATCTTCTTTAAAAAAAATGTTGAAGTGGATACGTGATTTATACAATCCTTGTAACACAGGAAAGGGAAAATAAATTAGGCATACATTGCAAGGCTCATTAGTCGCATTTGAGTTAAACAGAAATGAAAAATACTTTAAAAATAACAAGGCATTTTGTAATTCCAAGGTTTTGTTTCCTAAATCAAAACTTTGAATTAAAAGACTTTGTAAACAATAAATAAGCAACACTTCAGGAAATGAATGTGAAATCCAATATAGCAAGCAACAAGTTATAACAGTCCCTCTACATAGAGTGCTTATGGCCATCCTGTTCACCCATCTTTAATAAGCTCACCTTTTGTAACCACCTCAATCCCCTTCCATTCTGGTTCCCTTGATCTCCTTTACTCTTCTACCTCCAAGTACAGTAAGGAAGTTCATCACTTAGGTTCCCATAGGAGTTTCTCTCTCCTTTCTGGAGTCTTTTTTGTTTTTTGTTTTTTTTGAAACGGAGTCTCACTCTGTCAGCCAGGCAGGAGTGCAATAGCACATCTTGGCTCACTGCAACCTCCGCCTCCTGGGTTCAAGCGATTATCCAGCCTCACCCTCACGAGTAGCTGGTATTATAGGTTCACACCATCATGTCCCCCTAATTTTTGTGTTTTTAGTAGAGACAGGGTTTCACCATGTTGGTCAGGCTGGTCTTGAACTCCTGACCTCATGATCTGCCTGCCTCAGCCTCCCAAAGTGCTGGGATTACAGGTGTGAGCCACTGCATCTGGCCTCTGTCTCTCTTTTCTAATTTACCACAATCTATTGTGATTGTTTGTCTCTTGATGTCTCCCTCAAAGACTGTGATCTCCCCAAGGACTAAAGCTTAATTGTCTTTTTAACAGCAAAGCACCTGATATTTCTTTTGCATATGTATTTATTTACATACTGAACTTGCAAATGAATATTTTGAGATGCTTTATAAGACAGAGATCCTTACAATTTGTAGGAATAAAATATGAACCCATAAATAAAATAGAACAGAGTAAAAGAGGTGATTAGTTGATGCCCAGGCAGTTTCTATAGTCAGGGTCTTAGCAGGAATCTGATGGCATACTCAAATTTAATCTATTAAGGAGAGTTTAATAGAGAGACTATTTGCAAAGGTGTCAGAAGGGTCTAAGAAATGAAAAATAAAATGTAGGTAGTAAAGCACCTCCAGAAAAATAACAGAAAAAAACTCCGGGAGTTTTTACTTCTCTTAGCCTGAAGGGCAAGATGAGGAAGTTGTTAGTGGTAGCCAGAGAAAGAACTGCAGAGAGGGCCACCTGATAGGAGGTGTGGACTTATTAAGAGAAGTAACTAACCTGCAGAGAGCTCAGAGAGTAAGTATCTAGTCTCACTCTCTCCACTCCTTTATATCTCCTCCTGGAACCTCTCATGGGTCAAATTTAATGGAAGCCCAAGGGCAGAGAAGTCCCTTGATACAGTTCATATGAATCAGGCCCCAGAGCAAAAAGGAAGGTGTAGAAAGAGGGGAAAGGATAAGACATCTAACACATAGTATAATCTTGCAAATTCATTTCTGCACATTTTAGCAACCAGCCAGAACAAAATGAGAGGCCTAATTAGTTCCAACAATCTGTGCATTTATCATTAATAGCGTATCAATGGTTTGTGAAAAGACACACACTTGAGATAAAAATCTCCCATGGGATGCTCTGAGAGTGACTTTCATTGGAGTTCTTTCTTGTACTATGCAAGGAGACACACTGAGGGCATGGTATACAGAGCAATTGAGAAGTAATTCTGCAAGTTCACAATAATGGCTTATAAACCTACAGGTCTCATGGCTTGATAATCTAAGGCTAAATTTTTAGATAAGCTGAAGAAAGTATCAAGCTGAATATCCTTGACATGGTCTGGCTTGGGGCCCCCACCCAAATCTCATCTAGAATTGTAATCCCCATGTGTCCAGGGAGGGACGTCGAGGAGCTGATTGGATCATGGGGGACAGTTTCCCCATGCTGTACTCATGAAGGTGAGGGAACTGTGACGAGATCTGATGGTTTAAAAGTGGTACTTCCCTACTTCACTCTCTCTGCCCTGCTGCCATGGAAAGAAGGTCCTTGCTTCCCCTTCATCTCTGCCATGATTCTAAATTCCCTGAGGCCTCCTGAGCTACGCAGAACTGTGAGTCAATTAAACTTTTTTTCTACATAAATTGCCCAGTCTCAAGTAGTTCTTTACAGCCATGTGAAAATGGATTAATACAATTTTATATAATTCTCCATAAGTATCAGCCACTCTTTTTAACAAAGATTTTTAAAACAGTGAACAACAGTTAATATTCTCTTGATGAAAGCAAGGATCACATATATGAATGAAAATAAAGCTGTAGGCTTCCTTCATCAAATGAATGGAAGATAGGGCCAGTTCTTTTGTGAAATTGAAGGTGCGTAATTCTGCTATGTATCTGAATGGATGTTCAACACAAGCCAGCCCATACCCACAGAGTTAGGCTGGCCCTCAACTCTCTGAAAGACTCAATCAACATGCGTTTTTAAAAGTAGAAATTATCATTCTGCTCTACTTTATGAGATCAACTTTCGTTGGTGGGCACAAACACATTGTTGGATAGAAGAAATAAGTGCTAATGCTCAACAGCAGAGTAGGGTGACTACAGTTAACAAAAAACTGCATATTTCAAAATGGCTACAAGAGAGGATTTGAAATGTTTCCAACACACAGAAATGATAAATGCTCAGAGTGATGGATATTCTAAATACTTTGACTTGACTATGACACATTCTATGCATGTAACAAAATAGTGATGTACCCCATAAATATGTATAAATATCATGTACTGATTTTGAAAAGCAGAAAACGAAACACACAGTGGGGCACACTCCCAGTTTGTGCTTTACCTTTGCTACCAAACAGGTGCCACAAGAGAGCAATATTTTTATTCATTGTTACAGTTAAAAAAAAAAAAAAAGCTAATGTCCCCTTCTGAGGTTCTAATCATCATCATCATTCATAGTTTTAAATTGCTGACTAACGTGCCAGACATTCTACTAAGTAGTCTATACGCCTAACCCCATTTTAAATTTCATATAAACATCACCATTTACATTTTACAGATGAGGAAACTGAGGAACAGAAAGCTTAAGCAGTGTGCTCAAAGTCATCCAGTGTGCAAGAGGATTTAAACCTTAAAAGTCTAGTTTCAGAGACTCGCCTCTAAACCACCACACAGTATCAACACTGTAGTCTAACATTAGACAGGAAAAGTAGATTGGAAAGCCTCCCTGGGAAATGAGAAACAACAGAACCAAAAACTGTCACCCAAATAATACTTTTAGCTAAATACGTCGCAAACTAGGATTCTATAAAGCATCTCATCCTGTAAGACGCACCAAGAAAACAAGGATTCCAAGGATAGTGAAGCTGAGACACAGAGCATACTATGATTCTACTTTATGAGAAACATAATACTTATTATAATATTACAGGATCTTAAAAAATATTCATTAAAATATTTTTCTCTTTCATCATCATATTATACTTATTTTTTCACTGAATTCATTCATTGTTTCCTTCAATGAAATGACCTAGGTGTTCCTAAATAGAAAGGACTTCCAGGCATCTCTAGACACAGTAGACCTTGCCCTCCTTTTGAAACATGATCTTTACATGGCTGTGTAAGAGCCATGGGAAAACTTCAACTTTAACTTCTGAAAAGTTTGCTGACAATCAGCTGACAAAAGGCAGACTGATAGGAGAAAAGGCCTACAAATGTACTAATATGTGTGGGAATCATACACAATATAAGAACTCAAAACAATGGCCAGATAGTTGATACTTTTATATATATTTTGAGGTTACAGAAAGAATGGGGGCTTGGAGCATGACAAAACAGCTTTTGGGATGGGGAGAAAAGAAGGCCTATCTAGCAAGGCAGTGCTATTCCCTAGATGAAACGTCACAAGTAGCAGCCCTCAGAGAAGACATATGGCAAATGTTTCTTTTAAACCTTTAAAGGTGTCAGAGTCTCATTTAATCTTTCCTGGATTCAGACAAGGGAGGGCCTCAGAGAAAACCTGGCCACCTCAATGTAGATACTCTACAGATACAAACCTTACCCACAAAAGACAGCTTTGCCAGGCTACTTCTGTTTGCAGGTCCTCTGAAAAGTCTTCTGATAATATGTCAAATGAGTATATTTTGGGACAAAATATTTTGGTGTTCATCAGCTTTTTCAATATAATTCTCTTGGCTTCTTTCCTTCTATATATTTCTGGTTATTCTTTCACTAGTTCATGTACCACCTGCCAGTGAACAATGTTTGGAGTCCTCAGGCCTCAGTCCTGGGTTCTTTCCTTTTCTCACTCAAGAGTCTCTCTCTAGATTACTGCCTTCATAGCTTTAAAAATCCACCCATTTGCAGGTGACATCCATGTTTAAATTAATATCCCAAGTTTCTTCTTTAAGCTCCAAAACCATTTTTCCAACCTCCTATTTGAAATCATGTGTACGATCTCCCTATGTCCTCTCAAGTGCAATATTTTCAAAAGAAAGCTTGTTATTTTCCTCCCAAACCTTGTCCCCTTCCTGTAGTGTGCTCTCAGGAAGCAACAGCAAAACCCATCAATTTACTTACCAATACCTGGACACCATCTTGTGACTCTCTCTCCCTTATTACCCATACTCAATCATTAAATCTTGTTGACTCTGTTGTTAAATGTCTCTCAAATCTATCAATTTTTTGACAACAGTAAGTATAGTCTAAGTTGCCAAAATCATTTTCTTCATCTTTTTGCAACAACATATGTAATATATAGGTGTTCCCTCAGTATCCAAAAGGGATTGTTTCTAGGGCTCCCTTACATAGGTCCCTGATATAAAATGCCATAGGTATTTGCATATAACCTATGGGCATTTTCCTGTACTCTTTAAATGACCTCTAGATTACTTATAAAAGCTAATAAAATGGAAATGCTTTGTAAATAGTTATTCCCTAAAAAATAGTTTAGGGAATAATGACAAGGAAAAATGTATGTATGTGTGTAGTACAGATGAAATAATCCCTTTTTATTTTTCCAAGCATTTGTGATCCATGGTTGGTTGAATCCATAGCTGTGGAACCCAGGAATATGAAGGGCCAACTCTGTGTATCCCTTCTGCACCAGCCACTCTAATCCAATCTATTCTTCACCTTACAGATACAGCCAACATGCCCAAAAGGTGTGATATTTTTAAATACCAATGTAATCATATCATTTTTCTACTTGAAATACATCAATGCCTTGTCATTTATTTGATTACAGACAAAATTATCCTATGATGTCCATCAATGCCATCTATGCATGGCCCCTGTCTATCTCTTCACCTTCATCTAAGATTTCTCTCTTGCTCAAAGCCTTCATTTGAAAGACCTGGACCTTTTGTAATGTATCACACATGCTGGTCTCACACCTAGAATAGAGAGGCAACTTATTTGTTCTATGTGTTTCTTTTTTCTTCCTTTTCTATTTAGTAACTACTCAATCTTAAAATGTTAGCCAAGCATCACTTCTTCAGAAATATCTAACTCCCAGATGAGACCTAATACCCCTATTTTAAACTTTCATGAAATTACATGGTTATCCTTTACAGAACTTGTCTTATTTGTAATTTTACATTTTCTAGATAATCATTAGCTCAATATTTATCTTCCCCCCAACATTAAGCTAAATGAGAGCAAGTAGTGTACTTTTTGTTTACTACTGTATCTTTAGTGCCTAGCATAGTACCCTGAACAATGTAGGTGGACCTGGAGCCAGGCACTATTTTACCAACCCCGTGCTAGGTGCTGTGATAGAAAATTAAAGAAGAAAGAGTGCATCTCTTTGCTGATGGAATTTTTAGTTTAGTGTAAGAAAAAGGTAATCAATAAGCAAGTGCAATGTAATGTGTGATAGAGGTTAAAACAGGGAACTTCTGAGGAAAACTCAGATGTCTATGATTAAAGGGTTTCCTGAAACAAAAGACATAAATAATAATGTTCGCTATGTAAGCACTTGATGCGTAGCAATTTACGCTGCTCTCCATCTAGAAGAGAGGTACATAAGAAAACTAGGGATCAAAAAGGGTATGTGACTTGCCAAGGTCATTCAGCTAATTAAGAGAGGACTCCAATTCAAACCTAGGCAATCTGGCTCCCCTAGTGTGTTCTTAACTCCATACTGTGTGGAATCTTTTTGGGTTACCCAGGCAAAGGACAGTCAAGAGACAGGCAGGGTTCCAAAGGAAGGGTAGAGCAAAAGCAAAGACTCTGAGGCAAAAAGAAGAACTCTGAGCTTCTGAGAAACTAATTAATTATGTTACATTTTTTTAGGAGGAAAAAAAACCCAGGAGCTACAATGGAGAAATTTGACTGGAGCAGGGCAAACCAAAAATAGGTAACTCTTTTCAGGCATTCTACCTGTTAAATCTTATCCTTTGGGGCATGTGTTTTTGGAAGACTGTAAGTGAATATTGCTCGAAACAAACCAAAGACTGTTGTTATAGGTCCAGTACCTATATAAGCCACCACTCCTTTTCAGGACCACAAATAAAAGACTACACCAAATTAAATTATTTTACAAATATATATTCTCTAGTCACAAAAATGGCTCAAAGGGGGAATGTGACTTCATTTAAATCAAATCCATCTCCAGCAGTTTCACACAAACCTCAGAGGTTTAGAACTTAAAATTTTTTACCTTACCAAGTCTATGTGCAACGATAAGAAAAAAATACAAGGACAATCCTAAAAGCCACCCCCCTAAAATATATTCCAAGAGGATATAGTTAAAAAATATAGTGAGCTGGTTCTTTCATCCTCATTTCTTTGAAGGATTGTGCAGGGAAAGAGGGTGGCAATGTTAGATCAGGCATTTCTGCACATATTATCCAGAGGGAAATCTAAATCTATAACCATCATCATAAAATAAAACAAGAAGAAAATCAGAAAGAAATGAATGAAGGGCAAGTGATAGCCAAGGGGCTCACAATAATTAATTATTAAAATGACTTAAAAGAGCAAAGAAAATGCTTATCAGATCAGCAAAGCACCTTTTAATAAATAATATGATTTGGGTTTAATTAATGGCCTAATTACAGTTTTACCCAATAGGCTTAAATGCTCCAAAGGAGCAGTTTGAGTCTCTTTGGTAGATAATCTGTGTTTTAAAAAATGTTCTAATTACATATTTGCTTGAGTAAATAATGTGCATTTTACAAAACTGCCTAATGATATATTTATGTGACTATATTTACCCAAATGGCCTCTCATTCTGTACTAATGGAGTTAGGATTACCATTCCTGAGAGATACGGGAAAATGGGATGGCCCCAGCTTTCACCCTAACACCCCTGTTATTCTCACTCTGTTCTCACTCTCACCCCACAACATACCAGTGAAAGCATATGACCCACTCATTCATCATCAATTTAAACAGAAAGAAAATTCTTCCTCAGCCTTTTGTGTAAACACATTTTGCAGAAAAAGCACAGACTTGAAAAATGAGTATCAATACTGTATAATGCTCCATTAAAAGTAGATAATGAGACTGTGACCAAGGCAGAATATCCAAGGTTTAAGTAGCTACATAATTTATTCTGTTCTTTTTATAGTAACTTACAATCTTTACAAAGACTCAGACTGCATATATTGGAATCAGATTGCTATGGCTTAAAGCCACGTAATGGTCTGCAATAAATAACAGAGAAGTCATAAAAAACTAGGTTGGAACCTCCCAGTTTTGTGATAGCGTGTGTCCATTCATGACTTTTAAGTCATCTTTTGTGTTTTAGAGACATAGATCTAGAAAAAATGAATGCATATCCATAGCACTGTATGAAAAGGCACTATAAGTACCATTCCATAGTTTTCCCATAAAATCTGACTCAGCAGACATTTACCATTTGAAATTAGGTGATCCTTCATTCACAAATTAACTAAAAGATTTCTTTTAAAATGCATTGAAATATGGTGGTTCCTCAAAAAATTAAAAATAGAATTACCATATGATCCAGCATTTTCACTTCTGAGTATATATCCAAAGGAATTGAAAGCAAGATCTCAAAGAGATATTTGCACACTCCTGTTCATAGCAGCACTATTCACAATAACCAAGAGGTAGAAGGAACCCAAGTCTCTACTGACAGGACTGGCTAAACAAAATGTGGCACATACGTGCAATAGAATATTATCTAGCCTTAGAAAGAAAGAAAATTCTGACACATACTATGATATGAATAAACCTGATAATGGTATGCTATGTGAAATAAGCTAGACACAAAAAGGCAAATTCTGTATGATTCTATTTATGTGAGGTATCTAGAGTAGTCAAGCTCACTGAAACAGAATATAGAGTAGGGGTTTCCAGGGACCATGGGGATAAGGAAATAGAGAACTGTTATTTAATGGGTATAGAGTTGCAGTTTCACAAGATGAAAAAATTCTGGATACTGGTCACACAGTTATATAAACATAATTAACATTATTGAGCTGTACACTTAGAAAGGACAAAAGTGGTATATTTTATGTTATGTGGTTTTTTGCCACAATAAAATTTTTAATGCATAATTTTTAAATCCTTTAAGATAGTCTATGTATCAGCAAAGGTTTATTATTTCCTTCATGCTTATTAAGTATTTATCATGTAATAGTAGCCCTACAGGTAACATAGAAGTCTCTTTAATTCAAGTCTGCGTTGGTTACTACATCAGCCAAACTTACATTTTTTATAAGTTACACATCATTAATTACCATAATCACCCTCTTAGATAGAGATCACTATCCCCATTTTACAGAGCAAGAAATTAAGGCACAGGAGTGTTAAGAGAAAAAGCAGAAATTTCAAGTAGGTCCTTGGTCATGAACTCAACTAGAATATATACTCATTGCTCAATAACCTATGAAATAAAGACCATAAATAGAAGACTAGTCACTAAAATGACCCCAAATCTTTTTTAAAGGCACATCCTTTCTGGTGTCCACATCTAATAGAAAATAAGGTTTGACTAGAATTGACTCTCATTCTCCTTTGTTATTTAAACAATTTGTCATTGTGAAAACAATTATTGAAAACTTATTATGTGGCAGACACTGCATGTTTCCTATGCCCTCTAGGAAGATATTATTATCTTCCCATCTTACAGGTAAAGACACAGGTAAATCCTTAGAGATTTGAAGGAAGAGGCTGATGTTCTAGTTTATAATTACAAGGGCTAGGAAGAGGTTTCAAACACAGACTATCCAACATTGAAGCCACACTCAATAGTTACTCAATGAGACTTTCCACTTGGTAGAAGGAATAATTATAGTTGACTGGTTGGAAAGGCCTGTGAAATGGTAGAAGGAAAAGTTCTGTCTATAAAACTCCCACACAATGAAGAGAGGGCTCCATTACAGAATCATACAGCAAGATCCTCCTTCATATCTACTTAGGGTCTCAAGCCTCCTTCATATCTACTTAGGGTATTCCATCTCTGATGGAATGCAATAGGAGTCACCCTCCAGACATACACAGCACTGTGACCGGTCAAGCTAACACCAAAGGAATATGGATCACAATGACCAGCAACCAATAATAATAGAGGCTAACACCTTTACTAGGTATGTTTTATAAACGAAACTAGGAAAACTCCACAAAAACTTGAGGTGAATACCAGGCATGTGCTACCAATCAGATACTACAATTAAGGTATAGCTGTTCATGAGAAGCAAGATTCCTGCTGACTGGCATGGCCCAGAGGAAGAACACAACATTTCTATTTTTAGTCATTCCATAGATAAGGTAAGACTGAAACACTTACAAAAAAGATAAAATAATTCATTGAGAGAAGAATAAAAAAATATCCTGGGGAAAGAATAAAACTGCGGAATAATGTTAGTATGCAATCCTATGCATTCAATAATAGCCTACAGACTCTAAGCCTCCTAGGGACCAAAGCAAAGAGCAAAGTGACGGTTACACAAGTCGATCAAAATCAAATAATCAGAAGATAGATCTCACTCATTTTCAGATCTAAAATAATTCCTTTGGTAATCCTCATAAACAGGATGCTTTATGCATACAGTATTTTCAACAACATCCCAATACAGATTACAATAGTGTTTCATATAACTGAAAATTACCATTTAAGTCAAGGGCAGAGTCTCATACTTTAAAAGATGGAATTCATAACAAATATAACATTAACTGTGCTGGTCATAGTGACAGCCCTCTTGGATGATTCAGAAGACATTCCAATAATTGCAAGGACTCAAGGCCCTCATTATGGGCACTAATTGTATTTTACTGTAATTGGGTGAAATTGCTACTTGAGAGTTCAAGCAGATAGAGTGCCAGATTAACTGATTTTCACCTTAATAAATGTGCAATTATTTATTAAAATTTTGAATCCCCCTGCTGACACCCTTATAAATTATTTCTTATTCTTGGCACTAGTTCAGAGTTTAGATGATCCCATTGTGCAGACTGAAAGACTCCTGATTCTGAGTTGTGGAGTAAAGATTATTTACAGCTTAGACCCCAAAGCACTAAAATCCATTCATTTCTTTCTTCTAATCCAGCAGCCTCTGAGATGGCTTGCCTGCAGGGGTGCAGCAGCAACACCATCTGTTTACTCTGGACTCATTTGCCTGGATCAAGTAGGAAATCGAAGGCACTAAGCTGAATTTTTCAGAAACTTTGCAGTAATTGAAAAAAGAAGGTGATAAAGAAAAAGGGAAAAGCTGTTTGGCAACTTAATTATACTGGTCACTCCGTGGGCTGCATAATAAAATTCACACATATTTTTTAAATAGCACCAACCTAAGAGCATACCATAACTCCAAGCACTTTGTAGAAGAGCCCATCTCCTCAAGTAGTCATTTATAATTAGTATATGAAACTCGGCCCTGTCGTCATTTATTATTGAAATTGCCTTAAGGTGATCTCCAAGAAAACTTCATCTCTTGATTTACCTCCTCCGCCTTTTTCTAAAAGTAGTAAATGAAATCTCTGGGATTAGCCTCTTAGGAGCAAATAGGCAGAGATGAAATATAGCCATAAGCTAATTCTTGGCAGGGCCCAGAAGGGAGGTGCCAAGAGGACATGGGTGGATCATGGGAGAATTGATTGGAAAGATTCTCTGTTCCCAGAAGAGAGCAGGCTTCAATGGTTTCTCTCGAGTTTGATTGCACATTAGCACAGCCATATGCTCTGCTCGTGTGGGCAGCACCTGGGGGGAGTACATCGGCTTCAGACTCAAGTGGAGAACTGGGAAGTTTCCGTTTAGTAAATGAGACTTGCTATAACTGCAGAAGCGGCCCCTGTCCTCAGCTTATACATAATATGTTTCTTCACACAGAGTCTATGCGAGTTGGGTTTTATTTTCCACGCGATGTCCACAAACAGAAGGGCTTCCAAATAACTTTCTATTACTATAAAATACACAGGATAAAAAGTCTGTCTTGATGTAAGAGGATAGTGAGTGGTTGAAGGGAGAGGAAGAAAGGACAGAAGAGAATGTTCTTTTCCAGACTTGGAATCAATATGTCTTATCAAGCCCAAATCATATTGTATATACCAAGATCATTACACCCAGAGCCTACTTCTTAGAAATAAAGGTTATGTCCTAGGATTAAATCCCGTTATGTCACAGAAGTTGTTTCTTTCAGCCAACCAGAAAAACCATGACAAACAAAACTCAATGTAGCGTCCATAGAGTGGAAGATGCAGGAAGCAAAGATTCTTCAGGTTTAAATGCAGTTTGCTGTGTCCCAGCTCAGAACAAGGCCATTTTGGGCAGTCCTAGATTGTAAAACTTCCAGTTGGAATAAGCCATATTTGCCACTGGTACTCATCCTGGTCCCCACCCTCACTCCCTGCCCTCAAAGTCTCCCTAGAGCTGACATTGCGCTACCACAAATCTCCTCACAGCCCACCCATTTGGAAGCCCATCCTCTCAAACCGCTCTTCTCCCATACTCCTGTACTCACCCTCCCAAACTCATCTTTCCCAGCTCCTTTCTCACCATCAAACCTTGCTGTTTGGTTTGCTAGTTTCTCAGAAACTAGGTGACAAATAAGAGTTTGATTAAATATTGAGATAAAATGCGAAGGTGTTCCACCCGCTAGAAAGCAGATTTATAGTTTAACAGAGGCCTTGGTGCCTTAACTCATGCAAGAGCTTATTAGCAGAACTTCAGGAAACATGTCAATATGGAGGGATGGCTATCTGCAAACTAATGTCTTCCAGCAGATAACATTTTATCATTTATAATGGTTTGGCTACAAGTAATGAAATATCTAACTCAAATGGCCACAATAATAAGGATGTTAATTCTTTCATGTAAGAAGTCCCAAGCACTAACAAGGTACAAGGCTGCCCCATCTCTCTACTCTGCCCCTTTCAGCATGTACCCCAGCTTGTCCCCACTAATCCCTCTCATGTTGGCAAGATGCCCACCATAGCTCCAGGCATTCGACATAGATACAACCAAGTCCAGAATAATAACAGGTATCTCATATATCTCTATTAGAGAGACAACATTGGCATTGCCCACTAGCAATCTTCTCAAATATCACTAGTCAGAATAAGTTCATATACTCCTCCCTAACCCAGTCATTGCCACAGGTGATGTAGTAATTATGCCTGCCTTAGACTACTCAGAGTTTTTCTTATAGTCACTTAAGAGAGGACAGAAATCCCAAACACAATCCAGATTCTTTTCTTATCGAGCCCAGTAGAACTTAAAATCACTTTTCTTATATCCGAATGTACTTTGGTTCAAATTCAGTTATGAAACCCTTCCTTCTGCTGAAGGCTTTCCCACTTTGAGCTTTATGGATTGTAGTATAAGAGAAAAAAAGGAGAAAGAAAAGAATTAAAAGATGAGACAAACAGAAGAGTCTTAATTCTGAAGAGTCTAACAGATTTTAACATGACTGTCAGTTTCTCAAAACCACTGACCTCCCTCAGTAACTCTAAACTCAGAAGTATGTAATTTTCTTAAACCATAAAAATGAAATTAGGAAGGTCCTCTGTGTTGGTGATGGAGAAATCGAAAGACATTTTAGAGAGCGTCAACAAGTTAAAAGCACCAAAGACAAACATTAAAGAATATATTTTTCTGGAAGTTGAGAAAGCCAGAACATATACCTTAATCCTTCGTTTCAATGATCCGAAGTAAAGAAAATCAGTCATGCGCACTGCTTTAAATACCAGCTCCACCTTCTCGTGGATTCAAGTGATTAAAAAGCCAAGGGAAACCTGAAGCTCCTTTTGAAAGTAATTTCCATGGACACACCTGGCTGGAGGCAAGCTTGCTGCCCTTTATCTTTCCATCTGCTAAAGAACCTCATAACACTTGACTTCTATTACGCAGCTTTCCACAGCGAGGCTTATACTATGAATAATATTATTTAAAATAGAAACAAGATGTTCTTTATCTTTATTGCACCTCCTAGTTCTTGGAAAAATGCTTATTAGTAGGTGGTAATCTAAATGTATTGGAAAACAATAGTTTGCTTTAAAAAACTGTAGAAAGTAACTGGATTATTTATAGTGTGCTCTATTTAACAGTATAGCATAAGGATGTCTAGACAGTTTCTTTTAAATATGTTGAAGCAGGACATTTAAATCATTCATGTTTAAACATTAAATATTAATCATTAAACATTTATTCTTAACTGGTTAAAAAACTAAGATTGCCAGCACTAAGGTTATGAAATAATTATGTTTATTGTAGTGAGAACTCAAGACACATTAGCATATGAACAATTTTGGATGAAAGGTTCACTTTCTTAAAAGAAGTTTCTTGGACAAACATATCTTAATACACTAGTATCAATTAAATGGGGTCTTCTCCAAGAGCCAACACTGCAGCCTTGGCTTAACTACTCTTCCCGACAGTCAGGAGCCAAACAAGCAAACTGAAACACCTGTGCTTTTCTCCTACCTTCACTGCGTGTCCAGGGAACACCAAGCAATAGAAAGCAAAATCTGTGGCCAGTAGAGCACATTTTACTCAGTGGACTTCTGAACAATCATATCCCACTTGTTGAATAAGTATTCATCTTTTCCTACACATTTGGACGGACAATTTTGTCTCTTACAAAATCCAAGCATAATATCAACTTTTAAGGATATTGCTACAAGTGTACATCACCAAATAGCTAAAACTTGATTTCAGCTTTCCTTGAGGAACTGCCTTAACCAATGTTTGCCCTTTCTGCAAGTCCCATGTTTTGGCAGCCACCTGTATAAAACCATGTAAAACACCTCCCATTGCTTCAGCCTGCCATAGTGCCTAAAATTCTAATCATTAATATCCAAATTTTTCAATAAACAACCATTGAGCACTTACTCTGTGAGAGAAGTGCACTGATTAATTGCTGGGAAATTTTAAAATTAATTATATACAATCTCTATTTTATAGACTATATAACCCACTGGGGAAAAGGATGAAATTATGAGTAACTATAATGTAATTCGATATATGCTAAAAGAAAGCAAACAACATCCAATGGAGGATTGAACTAGAAAAGATGTAATACAATTAAGGCAATGGGGAAAATCATTGTTGACAGGGAAATGGGCAAAGCACCTTGAAAGTCAGATTTTTGGGGGATTTTTTGTTGTTGTTTTGTTTTGAGTTGGAGTCTTGCTGTGTCTCCCAGGCTGGAGTTCAGAGACACAATCTCAGCTCACTGCATCCTCCACCTCCCGGATTCAAGAGATTCTCCTGCCTCAGACTCCCGAGTAGCTGGGTTTACAGGCATGCACCACCATGCCCAGCTAATTTTTGTATATTCTTTTTAGTAGAGACAGGGTTTTACCATGTTGATCAGGCTGGTCTTCAACTTCTGACCTCAGGTGATCCTCCAGTGTCAGCCTCCCAAAGTTTCAGGATTACAGGTATAAGACACTGCGCCTGGCCCAAAAGCCAGATTTTTAACAGATGAAAGAGTGATACCATACAAGCAGAAGAGGCAAATGAGCAAAAATATAGGGACATTTTTTCTTTATACCTTTCTTTCAAAATGGGCAAACCAAAACGGATAAAACAGTCACTAAAAGACCCTGCAGCAAACAGCTAGCAGACAACAGGATTCAGAGGAAATAAAGTAATTGACAGGCAGGTCTTGATAGTCAAGAGAAGGCTTTGAAAGGTCCAGAACATGTAGTTCATCAGGAAGCTTTTGATGCCTTGAGGAGCATAATGAGATCCCTGGACAATGAGAGGGAGATGCCAAAATTAAATCTGCCTTCTTTAAAATATATTCTTGGGCAGTCTCTAACCTAAATGTGCATTAATCAATTTTGACAAAGCAAAAAGAAAATAAATCCAGTGATGCACTTTGCTCAAGAATGTGGGATCTATATTGAGGTCAACCTTAAGGAAAGCAGGAAATCAGAGTGAAGGTTACAGCTCTGACAGGGATTTGGGCTGGCTGTGATTTCATTCCTTTCTAGGTCACAGTGACATGAAGCCCAGAGACAGCTTTGAAATCTGCTGAGGAATTCAGCACATGCCAAGATGGGAGGGAATTCCATACCCCTTTGCTTTAAGTGCAAAGAGTTCTCATCAGAAAACGTCAAGTGTTTTAAACAAAGCACTGCTTAAACATTCTTGATATCCTATAACAAGCCTTTTGATCACTACAAATGGGTAAGAAAACAATAAATGACAACAGATACATGTGCCAAAGGCATGAATACTAAATTCATAAGAAAAAAATACAAATAGCAGACAAAAAGGGTTCACCAACTAGTAACCGAAAAAAGAGCAAATTAGAAAGCCTATGCACAATTTTTCACCTATTAAATTCACAAGTTAAAAAATTATAATATTCTATTTGACGAAAGTATACCAAAGTTTTTTCTCATAAAGCTGAGGTATTACATACCACAATGTTAGGCTTTGACTCAGTAATTCTATCTCTGGGAATTTATTCTAAGGAAATATATTTCATCTGTTTGACAGATCATATTCACATTGTAATTATTTCTAATAATGAAAATTATAAACTTTAATATAAACCAAGGAGGATGATCAAATGTTCTGTTTTATATCTGAAATAGCAACTTGAAAATTCTGCGGAACAAGGAAAATGCTTATAAATCAGGACACAATATAAAATATATATTATGATCACAACACTGTATAGTGTTCACAGTAACAGTGTCTAAAAGAAAATATAAAGTAATAAAGCTGGTTTTATTTAGATATTGGAATTACAAATTACTTTTTCTCTTTTTTTCCATTTTCACTAGAATTGATGTGTTGCTCTAATAATTGAAAATCTCTGTTTCTCATTCATGAACATGTAAGTGCCATTTAATTTTAATGAAATGATTTTACTACAATACTTATTTAAATACCTGGGCATTTGTCATTGGTCCCATTCAGTTTTGCCAATAAAGAAGAAACGGCACTTAGGAATGTGTACCATTTTTCAATACTAGTTGAGAAGGATCCAGAAGGATGACCATGCCAACCTATTCCCAGCACCACACCTTCAGATCCCATGTACTGGCTGGGATTGAATGGTGAGTTGCTGGGAATAGGAAGGTACTCACGCTTGCAATCCCAGCACTTGGGAAGGCTGAGGAGGAGGATCACTTGAGGTCAGGAGATCAAGAACAGCCTGGGAAACATGATGAAACCAGTCTCTGCCAAAAATAAAAAATTTAGCTGGACGTAGTGGCGTGCACCTGTAGTCCCAGCTCCTAGGAAGGCAGAAGTGGGAGGATGGCTTGAGCCCAGGAGGCAGAGGTTGCAGTGAACTGAGATTCTGCCACAGCATTACAGCCTGGGTGACAGAGTCAGACTCTGTATTAAACAACAACAACAAAAAACATGTGCTTTATCTTCTAGTTACAGTCATGTGCTGCATATTGGCATTTCAGTCTGCAACAAACCACATACAGCATACGTTGGTAGTCCCATAAGATTACAATGTAGCTAATAAATTCCTGTGTGCTTGCATCGTTTTTAACAAAAAGGTTTAAAAAATAAAAAATAGAAAAAATCTTATAGAATAAGGACATAAAGAAATATAATATTTCTATTCAGTAGTACAATGTTTGTATTTGAAGCTGTTATTACAAAACAGTAAATAATAAATTTAAAACGTTAAGGTTTATAAAGTTAAAAAGTTACAGGAACCTAAGGTTGATATATTATTGGAGAAAGAAAAATGTTTTGGTAAGTTTAGCATAATCTAAGTGCACAGTGTCTATAAAGTCTATAGTAGTGTAGGGTAATGTCCTAGGCCTTCACATTCAATCACCAGTCACTCACGGATTCACTCAGCACAATTTCTAGTCCTACAAGCTCCATCATGGCCATCATGACATGTGCCCTATACAGGTATACCATTTTTTGTCTTTTATAACATGTTTTTACTGTACGTTTTTCTCTTTAGATATGTTTACATACATATTTATCACTGTGTCACAATTTTCTGCAGTATTCAGTACAGTAACATCCTATACAGATTTTAGCCCCAGAGCAACAGGCTGTGCCCTACATAATAGGTGTGTAGTAGGCTATACCATTGAGGTTTGTGTAAATTCACTCTACAATGTTCTCACAAAGATGTAATTGTGTAACAATGCATTTTTCAGAGGATATCCCCACCATTAAGCACAGGTGACTGTACATTACAGTGTGCTTCACACTCTAATATACAAATCTCAGACTTTGCAGAGCACCAATCTTTTTTTTTTTTAAGTTCCAGGGTACACGTGCAGGATGTGCAGGTTCGTTACACAGGTAAACTTGTGCCATGGTGGTTTGCTGCACCTATCAACTCATCACATAAGTATCAAACCCAGTATGTATTAGCTATTCATCCTGATGGCCTTCCTCCCCCACACCCCTTGACAGGCCCCAATGTGTGTTATTTTCATTTCTGTCCTTATGTGTTCACATTGTTTAGCTCCCACTTATAAGTGAGAACCTGCAGTATTTTATTTTCTTTTCCTGCATTAGTTTGCTAAGGATAATGGCTTCCAGCTCCATCTATGTCCCTCCATCTATGTCCCTCCAAAATGATCTTGTTCCTTTTTATGGCTACATAGTATTCTATGATGTATATGTACCACTTTTTTTATCCAGTCTATCACTGATGGACATTTGGGTTGATTCCATGTCTTTGCTATTGTGAATAGGGGCACCTATTAACTAAAAAAGGCACAGGTTCCTGGTTCCTGTATTTTCTCAACTATGCAATTCTATATACTTAGTTAAGTCACCTAACTTACGATCCATTGCCCTAAAAAACTTTAAAATATTTCACGTTAAGTAAAACAGGTAATGAGATTAAACGCATGCACATGCACACACACACACACACACACACACACATCATAGCAATGTCTGGCATTAGAATCCTTTGTTTTAGAAAAATGCTTTATTGTGCTACAAAGTGACACTGAAGATATTAGAGATAAAGTTCTTGCCATAAAAAAAATTAGAGAAGCTTTCATTTTTATTTTGATCTTGTGAACTACAAGGAGAAAATAAAAGGGATAGAAGAGATAAAGGGGAACTAGCAAGAAGGTAAAAAGCTGGAGTATTATTGGAGGGGACTGGTCATGTCCAGGGAGAAATTCCGGTGATGACGTGGCAAGAAGACACACTATGGCTTGTGAAGTAGTTAGCAGTGTGCTACATAACTGCTCCTGCCACGGACATACATTAGGAAAAGTTCTGCTATCTGCAGCAGTCCTTACAGTTGTCACTATTGTGAGAGGCCCTCACTTAGCTGGACATAAAAGATTTAACAAGGAGGGCATACATTCAGCAATAAGAGAACACTGAGACTAAGACGACCATCAAAGCCTAAGCTCCTAGGGAAGAATTTTCTGGAAAAATATTCAGAAGCTCTTCAGACGTTGTCTACTCTAAATGGTTTTGATTCCTCTTAAAGTTCCATAAACTTTCACCTGACTTTCCCATGAGACGAGTTTATGACATTGCAAAACCTAGAATTGAGGTCTTCTAACAACAGGTCAGATATTGTGCCATAATTTCATACCACCTTTCAATTCTACTTGAATAGTTTTCATAATTGTTCTAAGAAATTGTATAAAACATAACAACGATTGAACAAAAGAGAGATAATATAGAGAAATGCTTATTAAACTGAAATGTAGATTTCAGGCTCTACAGGATCCTTTCAAACACCTACTATATATTGAACTATAAATAAAAATTAAAATGGCAAATATAAATTATAAATTAGCCATTTCTATTGTTTTTATTCTTTCTTTTCTCTCTCTTTCTTCTTGTCTTTCTTTTCAATAATCATTCACTGCTCCATGTGAGATGCTGAGTTTTCCAAGCTCCAAACCCACTTTCAGAAGATAGGAGTCTAAGCTATCACACTATTTCTTAACCTGTAAGCAAGGAGCCTTGCTTAATCTATATGCAACAAAGTATCTGGGACAGTGAGAAGCTGATGCATTATGCCGTTTCTTGCATACGTCTTCACTGCGGTTCTACTCCACCCCTGTGATTCTAAGATTCCCCAGTCTCTGTAATATTCTGGGTTGGAAGGGAAAATTGGGAAAAGAGAGTCTATCATCTGTCTCCAATTCATCAGTCTGGTGTTGAAGACATCCTGTGAGGAAAGACTAGCTCTCCAGAAACAACCAAAAGAAAAGATTTTATATGAGGTCTTTCCTCTAACAACCAGCTAAATCCGTGAACTTGTATTCAGAAATGAACAATAACACAGTGCCAAAGGCAGTTACTGCTGATGGAGGATATGACAGATAAATCTTAACCTTACCTCTATCCCATTCTTTCTCCACAATCTCTCCTTTGCCCGTAAGACAGCAAATATCTCTAACAGCAGCACTGAGCACAATAATCTTGTGAGATCCACTCCCACAGCTACTTTTTCTCCACTGAAGCTTTGGCACCGGTTGCTGTTTGGAAACAGTCTGCACTTTAACTATCACAGTAAAGATTAACTTTAGTGGTCTCTTATGTCCGAGTAAAGGATGGCCCACGGAACAGCAGTATTGCCTTCACCTGGGAACATGCTAGAACTGCAGAAACTCAGGTTGAACTGGAATCTAAATTTTAAGATATCAGGGTAATTTTTTTGCACATTAAAGTTTACAAAGTCCTTTAAGAAAACTTGGAGGGTGACACCATCGATCAGCCTACAAACTGCTCTGAGTGCCACCACTTCATGTGGTATACTGAGGAAAGCAGGGGCTTCTGAGGAGCTTTTTCTGGGATTGAGACCTGTGCTCATCACTTAGCAGCTGTAGGTCATTGGGAAAATTACCCAACATCTCTAGTTTTCAGTTTCTCCATGTGTTAAATAATAAACCCTATATCCACTGAATTGTGAAGATTTCGATAACGTAACAATGTATCTAAAATATACAATCAAGTGATTTTGAACCAGAGTAGAAGGACATTTGAAATTATCAACCTAAAGTATGAGAAGAGACTTTAAAAGCTACTTGTCAAATACCTTTTTTGCCTCAATGTGCTCAGCTTTAGCCAATATTTGAAGATGATAATGACAACCTTTTCTTATTTGCATTCCTTTACTCAGGAGCTAACCTTCTTTTACATGAAGGACCAACTACCCCAAAACATCTCCTATCAGACTTCCATTGAACTTAAGATTTGTCACTGTTTTGCTCTTTGACAGTGTCTTACTTGTTTTGCTCAGCTTGTTTTGCTTTCTTTTTAGTAAAGTATCCTCAGAAACAAAATAACTGTAGCACTGGAACACAGATGTTGCGAACTAATCCACCACTGGATGGTGACATATCGTGCTCTCAAGACCCTATAAAAGAAGGAAACCATGACATCAGTTTAATAGCCCTTAGTTAGATGAAAGAGTAATTCTTAATTCAAAAAATATATACTGAGCACAGATTGTGGTTGGATTACAATATGAAAAGAAGATAAACAAAATGTCTTTGCCCTCAACTTAATCTGTGAAAATGTAATACAATAAGTGCTGTGAAAAAGGAAACATGGAAGCTGGAGGGAGCTGGTAGAAAGGGGAATCTAAACTATATTTTTAGGGAGTGGAGAGTGCTCGAGGAAGACCTCCTAGATGAAGTGTCATTTAATGTGAGAAAGCGTAAGCAAATTATTTACATGCCCGTCAGCACAACTCACAAATCAGAAGAAGCTGGCCGGGTTCAAATTTGAGCTTGGAGGTTGAGCAAATTAATTAACCTTTCCATGCCTCCCTTTACACATTAGCATAATAGAAGCAATGTTTGTACCTACATCATAGATTAATTGTAATAATGAAAAATTTAAAAATGTTTTAAAGGCTGGCACTCAACAAATGTTTGCTGGCTTAGTTCCCTCTGTTTGCATGAATTGATGTAAGAACAGCTATCCTATCTCATACCAGAATTTCTATATGAAGCAACTGGGTCCAGATTATGATAGATTACTGTTCTAGTCCCTGAAGGGACAGCTCAGTGTGCGTATGGATCTCAAATTACATATCTATATATAAATATCTCAATTTTATATATACATATCTGTATATATATCAAATTATACATACATCTAAATTATATATATGCACACACTTATGACAAAATTTTAAATTAGAAAAGAGGAATAAAGTAAGCAAAAGTCTCTGAGAATAGCAGACTTCAAAGATGCCTCAAAATCAACCTATCGAATATCATACTATAAGCTCCATCAAAGCTTCTGCTTCCCATATGCTTCATCTAAGGATGAAGACACTCTCTAGACATAGGCAAGTCAGAAACACAGGAGTCATCCTTGAGATCTTCCTCAACCCCATATCTCACTCACCCTAAGTCTTGATGACCTTGTTTCCTAAGCATCTCAAAAACAATCACCCCAACTTCAATCCCTTCTTCACAACGAACATGTGGACCTCATGTCATGAGGACCTCTGGTCACGTGGACCTCAGTTCTGAACACATGTTTGGAATCTAGCATAATTACAATAATAAATACTTGCTAAATTAATGATTGTGTAACTAGATGGAGATCAAGAAAGTATAGCCGTAAGAAAAAAGAAAGGTTTAAATTTGTGATTTAGCAAGTACCAAACTACAATTCATTGACTCTCTGTGGAAATGTTTTGGTTTGATGTAGGAAAAATCTTATAAATAAACTGTGGTGTCTTTAATAGAGGACTCATTAAAACATAACATCAAAACTTTATGCACTGAAATAAAAGTAATAAATGAGGCACAGGGATGATTTTAGGACTGGGGTCAGCAAGTCAAAGCCAGCATGCCTAATCTGGTTTTGGTTTTGTTCCACTGAAACACAGCCACACTTATTTATTTACTATCCATTATAGCTCCTTTCCTGTTGCAAGGGCAGATTTGAATAGCTGCCACAGAGACTACAGGGCAGAAGCCTAAACTATCTGTTTACTATCTGTTCCTTTATGGAACTAGCTCAGTAACCCCTGCTTTAGAACATCAGAAAATAAGCCCTCTGTAATTTATAAAAGGAATATATTTATGTCCTAAGGAAAACAATGTACTATGGTTTTAGAAATCTGTGAAAGAGATCAGGAAAGAGGGGAGATGAAGGCAGTGTTTGAGCTAAGGTCTTGCAGTGGGCTACATTATGACCCCAAATGTAATCACATCGGAATCTCTGGAACCTGTACATGTTACCCTATTTGTTAAAAAGAGTCTTGGAAGATGTGATTACATTAAGGATCTTGAGGAAAGGTGATTATCCTAGATTCTTTGGGTGGACTGTAATTGCCATCACAAGTGTCCATATGAGAGAGAGAGGCAGGAGATTGAGCACACACAGGAGAATACGTGGAAGACAGGAGCAGAGATGGGAGTGACATCATTATACCCCAAGAACACCAAGCACTGCTGGCGGCCACCAGAGGCCGGGAGAGTCCAGCTAAGGTTTCTTTCCTAGGGTTTTCAGAATGAGCTTAGCCCTGGTGGTGCCTGATTTTGAAATTCTGACCTACTGAACTTTGAGAGAATGTTTTGATCATTTTATACTCCCAATGTCATGGTAATTTCTTGTTTCAGCCACAGGAAACTAATGTAGTCCCACTGAAGAAAAATTGGGCTCATCTGTGCTCAAAGAACTATGTGGAGGAAGTATGTGATTTTAGCACAATATTTAAAGTATCTAAAAGTTTATATTTGATCCTATTAGGTTTTGCCCCCAAAAACACCTGTTGCATTAATAAACAGCATTTAGAATTCTCATTTTTCAATGTTTCTTGAGCAAGGTCCAGCAGTAACTCACCATGCCCGTTCCACTCGCAGCAACACAACTTCAAACCTCAGACACTTTCCCTTTAATTTTGTAGTAACCTGACTGTGGCCCCACAACTATGACTTGCAAATCTTAGGCTTTGTAGAGCACCAGTTCTAACTTTTAAAATGCATACAAAGTCAAAAAGAGGTTTCAGTGTTAATTCTGCCACTAAACAATTTTATCAACTTAGTTGACAAAATTCAACTTCAATTTCTGGTTCATCAGAATGAGAAAGAAACAATAATGGGAAAAAGAAAGGAAGGAAGGAAGGAAGATAGGGAGGGAGAGACGGAGGGGAAAAAGAGGAGGAGGGAGGGGGAGAATAGATTATTTTATAATAATTGACACATGTAATGAGATTAGAAAAAAATTATTATAGTACCTCCTGACATCAAAAGTCTTCTTTTTAAGGAAGCTACCTTTACTTAAGAAAAATATTTCACTGTGAAAGAAAGTGAGACCATGAAAATTTCAGAGATAAAGTGCTCTATATTAAAAAAAATTATAGAAGGTTAAGGTTTTATTTTTGATCTGGTAAGTAGGAAGAAAGAAAAAAAAAAGGGGAAGAAAAGATAGAAAAGGGAGTTGGGGGAGGAGATGTGAGTAGGTTGAAGGGAAAATATCTGCTGGTCCCTCTTCCTTAAAAGAAAAAACACCAGCTTCATTGTGCTCTAGTCCTGGTTATCTGCCCAGGATAACAGGCCCTGCAAGGCTTAATCCTGAGACCTTTTTCTTATGATGGGAAGAAGATGAAGTTGGGAATGTTTTACAGTCCCCCCACCATACAGCAATTATTGTGATTCAAGAATCCAAACCTAAAAAATGAGAAACAATAGTCGATTAAACCAGGACAGTTGGACTCCTCCTTTCATACACATGATGGCTAAAATGTCTTGAAAAGGAGACAGCATGCACTTTCTGTTAAACAGTCTAGGTAGTAAAGACTGAAAATATAAATTAGCTTCAAACCATAATCCTTTACTAAGTGCTGTGGTTTGATACAGAAAGAAGTACCAGGGACATGACACAACTAGAAGAGAGGAAGGGTTTTCCCCTGGGGAGGGTGCAGAGTACCATGAGAGGAGCTGAGAACGGAAAGCAGAGGAGGGCTTCACTGTGTGTCTAAATGTAGCCCTGCCCACACCTCCACAGGGCAGGAAGCAGCTACCAGACATGAGTTTAGAAAACATCTACAGAATCTGACCACTTCACACCACTTCCACCACCATCTCTGTCTAAGCCACCATCGTCTGTAGCCTGGATTCAGCTACAAGGTCACCACTGGCCATTCTTAACATTCCTAACAATGCCACCAGAAGGATGTTTACCTATGTCAAATCCTGTTATTCCTCCATTCAGAATCATGTAAAAATATCTCACTTCAACGGGGTGCAGTAGCTCAGGCCTGTAATCTCATCACTTTAGGAGGCGGAGGTGGGTAGATCACGAGGTCAAGAGATCAACACCATCCCTGTCAACATGGTGAAACCCCATCTCTACTAAAAATACATAAGTTAGCTGGGCGTGGTGGCACACGCCTGTAGTCCCAGCTATTTGCGAAGCTGAGGCAGGAGAATGGCTTAAACCCGGGAGGCGGAGGTTCCAGTGAGCCAAGATTGCGCCATTGCACTCCAGCCTGGGTGACAAGAGTGAAACTCTGTCTCAAAAAAAAAAAAATATATATATATGTATATGTATATATACATTTATATATATATGTATATATACATTTATATATATATGTATATATATGTATATGTATATACATATATATGTATATATATAAATATCACTTCACTCAGAGAAAAGCTAAAGTACTTAGAGTGACTTACAAGGCCCTATCTGAGCCCATCTCCTGCTACTTTATACCCCTCCCTTCTCATTATCAGACACATTGGCCTCCTCACTATTTTTCAAGCTTCCTGCCTTAGTCCCAAATCACATCCCCAGCCATCACCTCTCCCTGGAACGTGCCCACCACACACATACTTCACTTTCACCATGTTCACAGGCTCCCTCTCTTACCTCTTTGAGTTCTACATTTGAATCCCACCTAGTCAATGAGGCTTCCCCTGACCACCCAAATCAATGCCTCCTGCACTTCCAACCCCCTTCACCTACTCTTGCTTTCTATTTTATATATTAGCATTTATCACTTTCCCAATTATATAAGTATGTGTTATATGTATTATCTCCCTCTGCCTCCAACCCCTGGAAATCTAAAGCTCCATGAGGTCAGGGATCTTTGGTTTACTCACCAATGGAAGCAATGCCTGGCACCTTGTGAGTGCTCAAAAAATATCAAATCATCAAAGAAGGTAAAGTGGAAAACTACATTCCATAATTTATAAGTTTTTAACACAGAATAATGTAATAATGTAATAAGTAAACATATGTGAGGGAATAATGTAATCAGCAAACATATGTTTTTAAGACATCATTGTGCTGTCAAACTAGCTTCAATAAACATCACAATTACTCATTCATTTCTTTAATAAACACTTGAGGAGAACCTACCCTATGCCAGGCACTGTTCCATTTATTCTGAAGATATAATAAATGAGTAAAAACGCCCTTAAGGGGGTTGAATTATAGGGGATAAGAGACAATCAGTAAAATATTTAAATGTTAGATAATGGTAAGTGCTAAGTAGATGAAGCAGGCAAAGAAGCGAAAACTGATTATCATCCTTTTTTTTAAACACCAAATGAAAGAGCTTATAATAATAAAAGTGCTTAGAGAAGTATAAGGCAAAGGTTGAAAATTCTATCCAATTTTAGAAGTATCTTTCCTATGTTTTGATTTTACTCAAAGCAAGTTATAGGAGATGTGTCATACAACTCTCACGAACTCACTGCCTAAGTGGCTGTGTACTGGCCTCATGTTCACCACAGACTCCTGCTTCAAACCCACAGAGAGAGCTTTCCTTCCTCCAGGCAGATGGTGCATGCTCACCAGGCAGATGCAGCACACAGGACCTCAAGTGCATTCAGTGATTCCCATGGCCTCTGGTAATCCCTCGATGGCAGCAGAATGTGAGAGGCATGGCTGAGTGGTCCCACTGGCTCAGTTCTATCACTCTAGCTACTCCTGTGGCATTTCACACTCTCAGTAAGAAGTGAGCCTCCAGTTCACTTGACTCACGTGAGAGCATCATTTAGTTACAGAATTTATCTTTATTGATCTATTTCCTTTGGTACCCTTGAAAGAAACAATAAATGTTATAAGCAGAAAATTGTTTGTGGGCATTCTGAGCTTATCATGTATAGCTTTAAATCCACTCAAACTTCTTTTCAACTTACTTACTGGCTATGCCACCATCCTCTCACTTCCAGCATTCACCAAGATTACTGATACTCTTACTTTTGAAGTTATGTGCAGCCACAGGACTTACTTTGGCTGAATAAAGTGAGCAGAGGTGACTTGTTTCACTTTCTGATGGAAATATTTAACAGTTGTGTTCACCTGTTCTTTTCCACTACCACAGCAAACCCTGAAAATTATGGTGAGATGAAAACATCCTAAGATGAAGTCTCTATCAGTCTGAACCTCAAAATAACTACAGTGCAATCATTTTGGGGAACAGAATATGAACAAAAAATGACCTTTTTGTTTGTTTGTTTGTTTTAAGGCACTAAGACTTTTTGGCTATTACAGTAACAAATAGTTTATCCTAATTGACATCCCAAGCAAAGCCATGGCAATCCTGTTTATGAGCACCTGGTAGTCTTCCCTCACCACCTTTGGAAGAATGGTACTAAGGAGTGCAATGTGTTCAATGTGAGAGATTAAGTCATTTTTAAAAGATGAGTGAATTTATACTGATATATGAAAGAGTTGAAGCACCTGGTTTCTATCCTGGGACCCTAATTACTAGAGAAGATGACTTTGAGAAGCAACATAGAACACTTCTGAAATATCCTTTGATATATCCCTAGAGAATCTATTTCAAATTTCTCAGGAAACAGGGATCCTGATTTAAAAGTCTAATTTTTTAAAAAGTTGTAACAATAGAAGAGCTCTGGGTAATGGAGGAGAAAATAAAAACAAAATTTTTTTTGGTGCACCCTTTGTTGCTTCAGCCACTCTTAAAGTGACCGTGGAAGCAACAGCAATGACTGAAAGAACACAGGTCCATCACTCATGGCAACAGGAAGAGCAGTGATTCTCCCAGACATGGAAGCAACGTCCTTATGAAACCAGCCACAAAAGGGTTGCAGTCACACACACTCTATATGGCTGAGCAGAGATTAACACTAGTATACACAGGAGAATGCTACTTGTTCCAAGAAAAACTGATAAACCATGCCAGGATGATGCTAGGGGTGCAGGGAGGGTGGGAACTTGGGTCCCAGAAATTTTACCATGGAGGCCCAGACCCATTTTTGTGTCACAGTGATTGCTACTCAGATTTTTGACAGTCCTTTTCTGGACTAGACTGAGAAAGCAGGAATTCATATTAAAAAGGATGTTTATGGAACCATCCAGAAGGATCTGGAATCAGTTGCAATCATCAGGCACAGAATTAATACATTCATTGGATCTTTACATCACAGCCTTTAATGACAACTACTTGGAAGTTAAACTCATATTTCCCCAAATGGGAGATATCAACAGCAATAAAATAGCATAAAAATTGAAGTTATGGGATGCCACACCAAAAACACTTTATACTTTTAAGGACATCTTTATTTATATTTTCACAGTATTTTCTTTGAAGTTTATCATCCAAATACCACGCATACACTACAAACAGCTCTAGACTTCTCAACCCCCTCAGTCTGTAAGTTGCTTCAGGGTAGAAATGGGTGCAATGTCTGGAACAGTCATTCCAGGAATTATCTTGTAGCTATGGCTCCCACCACAGCTCACAGGCAGCAGCCTGAATCTGCTTCACTTTAATCAGAAAAGATAGATGGAATGGAGCCCACTTGGTTCGTGGCTGCCAGCCCTCTTCATCTCCCTCCCACAGACATGCATACAGGAAACCTGGCAGCTCCCTTCCCTCTTCCTGTCATTCTCACTAGGCTAAGGAGTAGGCAGATGCAGGAGGGAGGGGGAATGCAATGACTGCCAGAGCACTTGCCACGTTCCGAGTTGCCATCACAGGCCTTCCCGGTGCCCAGTATTTCTCAGGTGCTCTTGCTAGATTCAAGACAGAGAAATAGATAAAAGCAACTGAGCAAAGCGTCCCACAAGAAAGGCACGCCCCAACATCCAAGGCTTTATTTGAAGTAACAAATATATAGCATGACTATGCCCTGATTAAATCCTCTTATTTTTACAAGAGAGAATTGGGAAGTTACACAGCATTTTGCACTAAACTGAGAAAATCTTCTTGAACGAGTTCAGAGAAGAGCAAGGAAGAGTTAGGCAAAGAAGGGGTGAAAGAGGAAAAGGAAAAAAGTGATTTAACATTGATGGATTTCTTTAGTGTCCCCAGTGGGAAGAATCCCACTGTGGGATAGTGACACATGCCCAAGCAGGGAGGTTTAATGGGCAAGACAACAGACAAACTGGGGATCATGGTCTACTTCCCTTACTAATAAATGTCCCAAGTGCTCCCAGCACAAGCTGTCAAAACAAATCTAGCTTTCCTCTGACTTTTGTTGATAGGTGATAACACTCAACTCAACCAAACAAATTATAAGGCTGCTATATCATTGTAACCTCCACTCTCCCAGCAATCAAAAATGTCAGGGAAAATCTACAGCATTATCTTCACCCCAAAACACACGTTCTTAAGAGTGAGGGATACAGCCCTCAGTGAAGTGATGCAAGGCAAACTAGACGAGCAGTTCAAAGTCCTCACCTAGAGCTATAGAACCGCCTTCCTTAATGTATTCATTCATACATTCCTCGCAGGATATACTGCATTTGAGATAATGACCAACAAGACAAATACACTTCTTGCACTTATAGAGCTTACATAACCTCAAGAGAAAAAGACAAAACAGTAGGTAATTACAATAAAATGTTCTGTGTCCTAGGTGCTCCTAGTGCAGTCTAAAACCACAAAGTCATAGCAGTATTATTCAAAATACCCAAAATGTAGAAACGACCCAAATGTCCATCAACGGGTGAGCCGATAAACAAATATGTGCTATACCCACACAAGGGAATATCATTCAACCACAGGAAAAAAGGAAGTACTGATACATGCTATGTATGGACCTTGGATGGACCTTGAAAACATCATAATTAGGAAAAAAGCCAGACACGAAAGGCCACAAACCGTATGATTCGAGTTATATAACATGTCTCAAATAGACAGAGACAGATCAACAGAGACGGAAAGCAAATTAGTGGCTTCCAGGAGCTAGGAGATGAAAGGGAATGGGGAGTGACTGCTAACAGGTATGAGGTTCCTTTTGGAGATGATAATGTTCTTAAATTAGATAGTGGTAATAGTTACACAATCTTGTTAATATACTAAACATCGCTCAACTGTACACTTTAGAAAGGTTCATGCCATGGTGGTATGTGAATCATATCTCATAAAAGTAGTTACTTAAATGAAAAAACCCACAAACCCTTTAATATGGTAAAGAAGAACCCACCTGACCTGTATAGAATCAACTTTCCTTGTCAGAATACATATAAAAGTACAGTAGAAGCATGGCTTCAGAATCAGATAGACCATTACTTAGCCTTCCACTGTCATGGCTTCTTAATCTGCAAATTAAGGTTTGTGCAATGTTGTTATGCAGTTTAAAAATAACATATACAAAGCATCTGTTGTAAAGTAGTTTCTCAATAAACAACTACCCAGTGATGTTATAGAATATCAGTATCAGGAAGTTCACCACTAAGGTGGGACTTCTCCAACTCTTTAGGCTGGCAGAACAGCTTCCACATGGATGGTATCCAGCAGAATGATTACTAGATTGCCTTGCCACCGAAATCAAAAGCAGAACTATGATGGCATGAGGATTTGAAGTGGAACCTACCAAGCGAGGGATGCTGCCTCTTCTCCACCATGGGTCAGCATTGCAAGATCCTCTCTTCCTAATTTACAAGCATCTCAGTCCATCTTCAAGACTCCATAAAATGTGTACCTCTGGAGATTCTTAAATCTCCTGTCTTTCCTCCTGTACTTTAGAGACTCTATGCTCTAATTAACAGAAAAGCAGAACTACAAGAACTAAATGCTTCACACCTGCTTCGTATTAGAAAGACCTGGATCAATTTCAATAAAAACTCTCGATGTATTTCAATCGATAGGTAGACAGATTTTTCTTTAAAATATACAACATGTAATAGGCGAAAGTATGTTTATACTTTAGTAGCTATAGCTTCTTAAATTTTACATCATGCATCAAAAAAAAACAATGTCAGGCCAAGCGCGGTGGCTGACGCCTATAATCTCAGCACTTTCAGAGGCCGAGGCCGGTGGATCATGAAGTCAAGAGATCGAGACCATCCTGGTCAACATGGTAAAACCCCGTCTCTACTAAAAATACAAAAATTAGCAGGGCATGGTGGTGCGCGCCTATAGTCCCAGCCACTCAGGAGGCTGAGGCAGAATTGCTTGAACCCAGATGTCCGAGGTTGCGGTGAGCCATAATCATGCCATTGCACTCCAGCCTGGGTAACAACAGTGAAACTCCATCTCCAAAATAAAAAAAACAAAAACGTCAGGTAATGACGTGAGACCTCCTTACAGAAAATATATTCCTCACTGGGCATAGCATAATTGTAGGCACAAAGTTAAAGCTCAGTAAATATTAATACTTTCTGCAATGAAAAGACATTATGTAACAAACTAGCAACTGGTCAATAAACAGAAATACCTGTTACATGGATTGTTCTTTCCTACTAAGCATGAGACATCCCAAGTTCTCTATGATGTGGCTCCCGCCTATCTCTGCCACATGGTTCCTACTCATATCGCCACGTACTAGTCTGTGCACACGTTGAACCTCGTGGAGTTCTCTAACTCTACCATGTCCCTTCTTGCTTCTAGGCCCTTGATGCTCTTCTCTTGCCTAGATCTCCCTTTCCCCATTTCTCTACCATCTTAACTCTTACAAGTCCCCTGGGATTCAGCTCCCGTGTTATCTACTTAGGAAGCCTGCCTGATCTTGCCAAGTCCTGTGCCTCAGTGTGGATGAGAGTCCCCTCAGACACCCTTAACTAGTACCTGTCATTTTGTTATAACAACTGTCTATTTATTCGTTTCCCATGCTGAACTGTTAGCTTCTAGAAGGTGGAGTCATGGCTTTCAGCTCTGTATTGTTATCTCCTAAAACAGTGCCAGGCGTTGAACAAGCATTCACTGAGTGAGTGAACGAATTACTTTAGTCATAGTTGTATTTAGCATTTTACTGAAATAATTTAACTATTACCAACTTCTCAAATGCCCTCAAAATTTTAAAAGTCAAATGGTCATATTTTATAAGAAACATCATTAATTTCATTTAAATAAAGCTCAGCACAATTATCACATGTAATTTATAACAAAGTGAATCTAACTCATACTTAATGATATGAATAATTACTATAGTGTCAAAAGTTCATTGGGCATAAAAGTCAGACTGTCAACATAAACAGATATTAAAATGTGCCTTTTATTTATTTATTTATTTATTTATTTACTTATTTATTTTTGAGACGGAGTTTCGCTCTTGTTATCCAGGCTGGAGTGCAATGGCGCGATTTCGGCTCACTGCAACCTCCGCCTCCTGGGTTCAGGCAATTCTCCTGCCTCAGCCTCCCGAGTAGCTGGGATTACAGGCACGCACCACCATGTCCAGCTAATTTTTTGTATTTTTAGTAGAGACAGGGTTTCACCATGTTGACCAGGATGGTCTCCATCTCTTGACCTCGTGATCCACCCGCCTCGGCCTCCCAAAGTGCTGGGATTACAGGCTTGAGCCACTGCGCCCGGCCAATGTGCCTTTTATTTAAGCCAAGCAAATCATTCTTGGAATTCACCAAGGAAAGAGAGAAAAGAAACTGAGCAGAGAAGGAACCCGATTCCTTAATTAGAAACTGAAGTTGTTTCTGAGGCAGGTCATCCTATATCCTGCACTTTCAGGAGCTAAGGGTTACAAACTGTCCTTGTTCTTATCCATTTCCTTGTTTACTCACTAACCCTACTACTTGCCCAAGGAAAGAATGTGGACAAGTTGGTCAGTGCTTTAAATCTCCCCTCAATCCTTCTCCGTCACTCTCTCTAATGGGTTTTCTTTTTGAAGCCTAAAGTCTGAGAATTCTCAGGTGACATTCAATTGTTTGAAGAGACAGGGGAGTCCATTCCAGCATCAAGAGTGATATAAAGGCCGGGAACAGCGGCTCATGCCTATTATCCCAGCACTTTGACAGGCTGAGGTGGGAAGATTGCTTGAGTGCAGGAGTTCAAGACCAGCCTGAGAAATATAGTGAAAACCGTCTCTACCTAAAATATGAAAAATTAGCTGGGTATGGTGACACATGTCTGTGGTCTTAACTATTTGAGAGGCTGGGGTGGGAGGACTGCTTGAAACTGGGAGACAAAGGTTGCATTGAGCCAAGATTTCACCCCTTCCACTCCAGCCTGGGTGACAGAGTGAGACTCCATTAAAAAAAAAAAAAGTGATTTAGGGCAGGGCACAGTGGCTCACATTTGTAATCTCAGCATTTTAGGAAGCCAGGGAAGATGAATCACTTGAGGCCAGGAGTTTCAGACCAGCCTGGGCAACGTCTGGCCAGACCCCCATCTCTATAAAAATATAGAAATTAGCAGAGTGTGGCGGTGTGTGCCTGTAATCTCAGCTACTTGGGAGGCTGAGGTGGGAGAATCACTTGAGCCCAGGAGTTGGAGGCTGCAGTAAGCTCTGATCCCACCACTGAACTCCAGCCTGGTGATAGAGTGAGGTCTCATCTCAAAAAAAAAAAAAGGTAGAACAGGTAGCTAGATACTTGGACATACTCAGAAGTGGATCAACTTCTCAACTAGAGAATGCTAGAGCAATGAATCTATACAAATCCTGTACATAAAGGTCAGAATATCTGAACACCAAAGCAAGAAACCCATAAATCAGGAGAGAAACAAAATCATTCTTTTGCTTTGTCCTGATTTTTCCTCTTTCCTTCCCAGAAAAACACTGAAATTATATACTGGCTTCAACTCCATGCATCATTCACTTACTATAATCCCAAAGACAGCTGTTACTATGGAGATTTTGCAGGTGCATACCAATGTGCTCAAGACTATACTCTTTAGTACTAGCTGCCTCGCAAGAAAGGAGCAAACAGTAATATTGTATTGCAGAAACTGTAAAGAGAACGAAGAGGCTGGGCATGGTGGCATACCTGTAATCCCAGCACTTTGGTAGGCCAAGGTGGGTGGATCACTTGAAGTCAAGAGTTCAAGACCAGCTTGGCCAACATAGTAAAACCCCATCTCTACTAAACACAAAACTTAACCAGGCATGGTGGCACACACCTGTAGTCCCAGCTACTCAGGAGGCTGAGGCAGAATTGCTTGAGCCCAGGAGGTGGAGGTTGCAGTGAGCTGAGATTGGACCACCGCCCTCTAGCCTGGGTGACAGAGTGAGAATCTGTCTCAAAAGAGAGAGATAGAAAGAAGAAAAAAAGAATTGTTCACTGAGCTCTTAGAGGTCATAAGGGAGACCCTTAAAAGTTTGGGAAAGAAGCAGAAAAAAGAAAGGAGAAATACAAAAGAAAGTGAGACCTTCTCCCTCTGCAGTCAGGTTTTACAAAGAGAATGTGACATGGGTAACTCTACAGACTTCTCTAGAGGCCATTTTATGTGTACATACCCATTGGTTGGCAAAAACAAGGACCTTCAGAAATATTTGGTCACTAAAATGAACCAAGCCAACAGATTTCCTCTGTGTTCAGTAATACCTATAACATATTTCAAATTAGATATAGATGTCTGTCTTTTTTATACTTTGAATAGATTTCAAATTTGCCTACCTTGTTGAAATCAAAGTTTAATAATTGTAGTTTTATAAGAATAAGGTTATTTTCAGCATATTTATTGTAATTTTTGGCATTCTTTTTATTAGCATGAGATGGTTATTCTATTTTGTTCATTTAAATTATTTTTAAATTAGCCTTATGCAGGCTTGGTATCTGGAGTATAATATGAACTCCCACACTTCTTAATTCATTTGGGATCCAATTAAATTATTTTGATATTCCAAAATACTTAGCTCCTACTCCCTCCCTTTTCCCTTCCCAACAGTTAATCTCTTATTTATATCTACTTTGTAAGAAAGGAAGTTAGGTCAATTAAATACAGTGCTGGAAGTGTAGTCAAATGAATCTGTTCTGTTCCCAACTGACATTCCAATTTGCATGAACTTGGACTGATCACCAATTCATCTGTGTCTCTGTTTCCTCATTTGCTAAAAAGAAATACTGCTATTAGTGGTCTTATATCCTAGAATCAAGAGGAAGACACTTGGCACATGTCTCAGTAGAATGAAAATTCCTTGAGAGTCACTCATTTTTTAATACTACAAAAACTAGTTCTTTATCCTTGCTACCTAATCCAATGCTCTAGAGGGCAGAAAAAAATTGACTGATTTTTTGGCTTACTTGGTTTGCTTTCTAAGACAAGTAAGTATAAAGCTCCCTATAGAGAGCTATTCATACAAGTCTTTATTACGTAAGTGTTTCTGAAGTAAACTGTGCTCAAGTAGACACATATAGCACTGAGTTTTATTTTGTTTTAGGAATAGCAACAACATGAAAAGTCCACTGAATAATGGAGAAAAATGACACACTGGTTAAAAGCTGCTGCTGAAAAATATGCCAGATTCTGTTTTCTCCTGTTGGAGCTTCACTCTTCACATTTGTATATGTAATCCCAGCACTTTGGGAGGCCGAGGCGGGTGGATCACGAGGTCAGCAGATCGGGACCATCCTGGTCAACATGGTGAAACCCCGTCTCTACTAAAAATACAAAAAATTAGCTGGGCACGGTGGTGCGTGCCTGTAATCCCAGCTACTCGGGAGGCTGAGGCAGGAGAATTGCCTGAACCCAGGAGGCGGAGGTTGCGGTGAGCCGAGATTGCGCCATTGCACTCCAGCCTGGGTAACAAGAGCGAAACTCCGTCTCAAAAAAAAAAAAAAAAAAAAAGATTTCAAGAAATTTTGAATTAAAGAAATCATGTTTAACTTTGCTTTGCTCCACATTTATTAGATGACACTTTTTTAAACAAAGAATAATAAATAACATCCTGAGGAACAACTTTGAAAAATCTTATCATAAAACAAATAGTTGAAGATTAACTATGCCATTGAGAGTTGGGCCTTTTCTGGTAGCTTAAGATGAATAATACAGCTTTACATGCTTTTTTTTTTCAAAATGGCATTTTATTTTGCAAAAATAATAAATGTTCTTCAAAATCCTCCTTAAATTACAAATAAAGAAAACTAACTAAAAACAACCATAATTCCAACTCTTAGAATAAAATTATACTTAGCATTTTGATCTACACTGCATGTGTGTATCCACATATATGTGTATGTACATTTTCTTAACCAAATAAAGAATAAAAAATATTTCTTGGAAATCTACAGCAAAAAATATATGTAAGGATAAGTCTTTGAGACATTTCTTTAAAATCAAGCACAGCACATATTTTCTGCTATTGTAGATACTGCTGAAAGCTACACTGAAGTTTCTAGTCAAATAAGAAAAAAAGAAGATATAAAACAAAGTTTATAAGAGACAAAACTATCATTGCTAATGGATGACACTATTGTCCATTTATAAAAATCAATAAATCTACTTCCTGAAATATTTTTAAAATCAGGTAATTAAGCACATAGGCAATATTAAGATCAACATACAAAAATCAAAGACCTATATATAGGTCATAACAATTAGAAAATGCAGTAGTAAAAAGAACCTATTCACAGTAGAAACAAAAATTATAAAATATTTAGAAATTTAAAAGCAAAAGTTTTTAAATCACTCATGGAGAAAATTATAAAATGTTGTTGAGTGATATCTAATAAAACTTGAATACTGGGATATTTCATAATCCTGGGTAGGAAGACTCAAAACTGTTGAGTTGTTAACTTCCCACAAATTAATATATTAATTCATCTAAATTACAATTAGTATTTCACCAGGATATTTTAGGTGACCATACATTCAATTCTAGATTCATATGAGAGGTTAAATTTTCAAGAATAGTAAAGAAATTTAAAAGAAAAAGGGGCTCAAAAGGATGGATTCTTTCTTACCAAATAGCAAGACACAGTATATAACTATGGTCATTGGTATATTGCTATTTTGGTTACAAATTAAAAACAACTAAGTAAAGAATCCCAAATCCAAGTCACAAATATCTATGAAAATGCATGTGGGCCGGGCACGGTGGCTCAAGCCTGTAATCCCAGCACTTTGGGAGGCCGAGGCAGGTGGATCACGAGGTCAAGAGATCGAGACCATCCTGGTCAACATGGTGAAACCCCGTCTCTACTAAAAATACAAAAAAAATTAGCTAGGCATGGTAGCGCATGCCTGTAATCCCAGCTACTCGGGAGGCTGAGGCAGAAGAATTGCCTGAACCCAGGAGGCGGAGGTTGCAGTGAGCCGAGATCGCCATTGCACTCCAGCTTGGGTAAAAAGAGCGAAACTCCGTCTCAAAAAAAAAGAAAGAAAATGCATGTAAAACGTATTCAAAACCATTAAAATGATATCTTCAGCATTCAAAATCAGTAGAAGAAAGATAAATATTCAATACAATCCCAGGGAGAATTGGCAACCTATCGAGGAGATAAAGCTAGATTTCTGCTTTATGGAATTCACAAAAGCTGATTTCAAATAAATTATAAGTATAAATATGGAGAAAACTACAAAATATTTAAAGTGAATATCAAAGAATATCTTTATCCCTAAGGATGCGATAGGCCTTAAATCAAATGCAAAGAGAAAATCATGAAGGAAAAAGCTAACAAATTTGGTATCATAAAAACTAAAATCTTCCACAAGAAAGAAAACACCACATAAACATTAAAAACAAGTAATTTACCAGAAGAAATATTAACAATTCGTATGATAGAAAAAGGACTGGTAATTACAATATATAAATAACCTCTATGAATTAAAAATAAAACACAAATAAACCAATAGATTTATAGCAAAAAGAAAAACAAACCCAGGTAATTCACAAAAGAGAACATACAAATACCCAATACAGTTATAAAAATATATGCAACAGCAAAAATAAATTTGTTAGATAGGATTAAATAATATAAATCTCACTTGTGTTAGTGCATTCTCACACTGCTATAAAGATACTATCTGAGATTTGGTCATTTATAAATAAAAGAGGTTTAACTGACTCACAGTTCCGCATGGCTGAGAAGGCCTCAGGAAACTTACCATTATGGCAGAAAGGGAAGCAAGGAAGGTCTTGTTTGGCCGCAGGAGAAAGTGAGCGAGGGGAAGTGCCATGCTTTTAAAGCCATCAGTTTTGGTGAGAACAAACTCACTCTCACAAGAACAGCATGGGGAAACTGCCCCTGTGATCCAATCACCTCCCACCAGGTCCCTCCTTCAACAGGTGGCAATTACAATTCAAGAGGAGATTTGGGTGGAACCACAGAGCCAAACCATATCACCAGTCATGGTTTTGAGACTCAGAGACAACTTGCAGAAAAGCACCTACAATGTGATAATATTTACAAAAGCAAACACACATCCAAATAGATGAAGAAAGAATACCATGCATATTCTATGTATATGTAAATGTAGGTAAACATTTTCATGCAATTGGGTTAGGAAGAGCAGGTAGACAGGAGTAGAATCGAGTAGGAGAGAAAAATGACTTCTCTATGATATTTTGTTTTCCATTAAGGATAATGCTTTTATTACTTGTGTAATTTCACAACAATGTCAAAATATTTTAAAAGTCTCAACAAAGGTACCAATACGGGTAGAATATCAATGATAAAGAGAAGGTCTTAGTAGCCTTCAAAAAATAAAAATTTTCTACAAAGGAAGAAAAATTGGACTTTAGTGTTTTTTAAAACAGCAACAACAGTGGGTATTAGTAAAAGATAGACTAGCAAATTCTGTTATGAAAGAAAACCACTTTAAACCTAAAATGCAATATTAATCCAAACATGCAGTCAATCTTGAGGGCAATATAAAAGCTTTCTCAAGTATATAGGAACTGCCATGCAACATTTCTATGAAAATTACATAAGGATGTACTTCAATAAAATGAGAGAGAAATCAAGTGAAAGAACTACGTAGGATACTGGAAATGATGACATTAACTCAAGAATCCATGAGAATAAGATAGGCAGTACAATAGCTAAACAGCAAGAATTGAAAAACAAAAAACCCTCTGCATTTAAAAAAGGTAGATGGCTCCCGATTAAATACATGTATGAAGGCAAAATTAATTTCAATAAGTAAAAAGTAAGTTACTAGCAGACATTAAGAATATCATTTTTTAAAAGAAGGACTACAATTATTTCAACAACAATAAACTTAATAGAAAACTTTAGAGAAAGATACAAGCAAATACATTTCTATCAATGAGACATGGTCCAAATATGAAGCAGACTAAACTATGGTTCTACTATGAGACACTTTAGGAGCATAACAAAGGATGCTAGAGATACTTTCTTTCAAGTGACTTATGGTTCATACAGAAAAAAAGAAAATGTAAATATTTGTCTCTAAAATATAACATTTAAGTAACTATAATAATATAAGTAATGTTTATTGGGTTTCAGCCTTTATAATCAACTTTTTTCTGTCAAAACTGAAGGCCAAATGATAGTTTTTAAAATTTAATAATATCGATAATGACAGCAGTGACAGTGATGGTTGCATTGACGACACCATCTAGGTGTCATCATGAGCTTCAGAGGCAGTGCTCCAGGTTATGGGCTGGGAGAATCAAAACTGAGCCCAATGTTAGCACCGGAGACCAGTTACAGATGAACTTAACAGTGAAAATTGGACTAGTTCCCTTGTCACTTCAGCAGCAAGGTATAGAAACTCCTAGTGTCTGTAGAAAATAAATTAGCAGGATTCCCAATCCTTACTGTTTGAGACACAATATTATATATTCAAACAAAGGTTACTAAACATGCAAAGAAAATGGGAGCCAAATTCAGAAAAAGGTAAACTTAAAATGACTTGCATGTGACCCAAAGATTAAAACTAGTGAAAAAGATCTGTAAAATAATATATTCAAAAATTTAGAGAAAAGTATGGAATAAAAAGTAAGCAGACAGGGCTGGGCTCGTTGGCTCATGCTTGTAATTCCAGCACTTTGGGAGGCTGAGGTGGGCAGAGCACCAGAGGTCAGGAGTTCAAGACCAGCCTGGTCAACATGGTAAACCCCGTCTCTACTAAAAATGCAAAAATTAGCCAGGCATGATGGCAGGTGCCTGCAGTCCCAGCTACTAGGGAGGCTGAAGCAAGAGAATGGCTTGAACTGGGAAGCAGAGGTTGCAATGAGCTGCAATCACAGCACTGCACTTCAGCTTGGGTGACAAGAACGAGACTCTGTCAAAACAAAATAAGAAAAGAAGAAGTAAGCACACAGCAAATTTAAATGAACTAAATAGAAAGCATAGATTTTAAAAATATTTTTTGCTAAAGAACAAAACAGGAACTTGAAGATATATACATAGCAATTATCCAAAATAAAATTTAGAGAGAAAAAAATTATTTAAAAAGATTAAACAATGAATGATCAGTGACTTGTGAGACAGTATTAAATGGTATAACTTCCATTTTACTGGACTTTCAGAAAAAGAAGCAAGAGAGAATGAAAATGGACAAATTGAAAAAATAATAGAATGAAAAGATTTTCCTAATTTTATACAAGATTTAAATCCATAAATCCAAATTTGATAGAAATTTTAAACTCATAAATCCATAAAGCTCTAGGTATTCCAAACAGAACAAATGCACAAAAAGACAAACTTAGAAAATTCTAAGCAAATCAATAAAAAAACAAAGGTAAAATATTTTAAGAGTCCAAATGGAAAATGTCACGTGGAGAGAATGATCATAGGTGAAATGATTTCTTCTCACCAAAAATAGTACAAGACAAAAGATAATGGAATGACACTTCTTTTTTTTTTTTTTGAGATGGAGTCTTGCTCTGTCACCCAGACTGTAGTGCAGTGGCACGATCTCGGCTCACAGCATCCTCTGCCCATCAGTTTCAAGAGATTCCCCCTCCTCAGCCTTCTGAGCAGCTGGGACTACAGGCACGTGCCACCATGCCTGGCTAATTTTTTTTGTATTTTTAGTAGAGACGGGGTTTCACCATGTTGTCCAGGATAGTCTGGATCTCCTGACCTCGTGATCTGCCCACCTTAGCCTCCCAAAGTGCTGGGTGAGCCACCACGCCCAGCCTGGAATGACACTTCTTATGACCACCAACCTATAGTTCTTTATTCAGTGAAAATATTCTTCAAAAATAAATTTGAACTAAGGACTCTTTCACAGTTAAATGAAAGCTGAGAATGCCAGTGTACCAGTATGAACAGAAATGGCAAAAGAAGTTCTTCATGCTGAAGAAAGCTGATATGTAACAAAAATTAGGATCTCCAGACAGGATTGAATAGTACCAAATGATTAATATGGTCAAATCCAAAATATTTTAATACAATCATGGTGATGGGTAAATAAACTATATCGCTACTATAAAGGTTAAAAGGCAAAACTATTAAAAACAACTAATGTAACAATAATTTGTTAAGAGACGAATTATTTAAAAAATTTAAATTGTGACATTGAAATGTAAAACCTGGGAAGAAGGGGAATAAAAATATAGAGTTTGTATATGCAATTAAAGTTAAGTTTTTATCTGGTTAAAATAGGCAAGGCAGGCAGATCATCTGAGATCAGGAGTTCGAGACCATACTGGCCAACATGGGGAAACCCCATCTCTACTAAAAATGCAAAAAAAAGAATTAGCTGGGCGTGGTGGTGGGTGCCTGTAATCCCAGCTTCTCAGAAGGCTGAGGCAGGAGAATTGCTTGAACCCGGGAAGCGGAAGCTGCAGTGAGCTGAGATCATGCCTCTGCACTCCAGCCTGGGCAACAGAGCGAAATTCCATCTCAAAAAAGAAAAAGAATGCTTTTAACAGCACGCAAGTCACCTTTTGAATGATTTGCTGCTTAGAAATTTCTTCCGCCAGATACCCTAAATCAACTATCTTAAGTTCAAAGTTCCACAAATCACTAAGGGTATAAGGTGATTTATGTTAAGCGTCAGGGTAAACGAAAAGCAAAATACTGTAATCAATATGCAAAAGATAAGAAATTAAATAAAATGTATCACTAAAGAAAGCCATCAAGCCACAAAGAAAGAAAGCAATAGAGGAGGAAAGGAATAAAGGATTTATACAACAACTGGAAAACAATTAACAAAATGGCAGCAGTAAGTCCTCACATATCAGTAATTACTTTAAATGTAAGTTAATTAAATTCTCCAATCAAAAGGCATAGAGTGACTGAATGGATTAAGAAAACGGGACCCAATTATATGCTATCTACAAAAAACTCACTTAACTTTAAAGCACACTCATAGACTCAAAGTAAAGGGTTGAGAAAAGACATTCCACACAAATGGAAGTCAAAAGAGAGCAAACATAGACATTTTTATTTCAGACAACAAACTTTAGGCCAAAAACTTCAAAAAACAGACAACAAAGGTTATTATATAGTGACAATTCACTAAGAGAATTTAACAATTGTCAACATACATGCACCTAAACATCAAAGCACCTATATATAAAAGTGACATTAAGAGATCTAGGAGATATAGACTAGAACACAATAATAGCAGGGGATTTTAATACCCTACTTTCAACAATGGACAGATTATCCAGACAGAAAACCATAAGGAAGCATGAGAATTCAACTACACTTTAGACCAGGTGGAACTAGCAGACATAGAAGGAACACTTCACCCAACAGCATACACTCTTCTCAAATGCACACAGAACATTCTTCAGGATAGTCCACATGTTAGGCCACAAAGCTAGTTTTGACAATTTTAATAAGATCAAAATTATATCAGGTATCTTTTTTGACCACAATTATATGAAAGTAGACATCAATAAAAGAAGGAATCATGGAAAAATTAACAAATGTGCAGAAATTAAACAGTATTCTCCTGAGCAACTACCAGGTCTAAGAAGAAATTAAAGGAGAAATTTAAAAACAGCTTAAGACAAATAAAAATGAAAACAATATACCAAAACTTATGGGTGCAGCAAAAACAATTCTAAGGGGAAATTTCTAGCAGTAAATGCCTACATCAAAACAGAAAAAAGAAATCTTACATAGACAACCAAATGTTATACCCAAGGAAACAGAAAAAGAACGAACTAGGCCTAAACTTAACAGAAGAGAGAAACTAATGAAGATAAGAGAAATAATAAAATACAGAATAGAAAACATCAAAGAAGTTAAGTTGGTTTTTAAAAGGCCAAACAAACTTGACCAATTTTTACCTAGACTAAGAAAAAAAGAGAGAAGTATCAAATAAATAAATAAAATCAGAAATGAAAGAGGAGACATTACAACTAATAACAAAGAAATACAAAAGACTAGCATGAACAATTATACACCACTAAATTGGAGAACTCAGATGAAATGGATGAATTCCTAGAGACATATAACCTAGTAGGACTGAATCACAAAGAAATTGGAAATCTGTACAGACCGATAACAAGTAAGGAGATTCAATCAGTAATTAAAAGTCTTTCATCAACAAAAAGCTCAGGACTAGATGGCTTCCCAGCTGAATTCTATCAGACAGTTAAAAAACTAAAACCAATCCTTCCTAAATTCTTCCAGAAAGTTGAGAAAGGAGGCCCAAGGCAGATGTTGCATTGAACCCAATGACACAGGAACATAACTTAAAAGTTTATTTTAACTCTGCCTCAGAAGAAATTGTTTTGCCCCTCATATCACGTAGATTCCAAATATATAGTAGTAAAACTATAAAATCAAATATTTTTCAAACTGGGCTTGCTTTATTAGCATTAAAAATGTTTAATTAAATCAAATTAATGGTTTAACAATTATTGGATGCAAGAGAGTATACTCGATACTATAGTAGATAAAAGTTGCATAAAGCAAAGTCTCCACCCTTAACAGCATAAAATAGTCCTAGTTGCTTTATTCATAGAGCTATTTCAGATAATTTTCCTTGTATCTGCTAGACATGTATAGTAAGAATAGAGGAAGTTAAAGTACATCTTACATTTCCAATTTGTGACTTTTTGATACAAACTGCAAAGAAAGCAATTACGTGGCTATCTATGGAGAACCCTACGAGGTAAACCCCCTCAAATACCAACCCAGACACACAACAGAGTACATTGTGTGTCATTGAATGAAAGGGATCTGTTCTGATATGTTGGGTGATTTTGCCATTGTGTGAACGTTATATGGTGTACTTACACAAATCTAGATAGTATAGCCTACTACACACCTAGCCTACATGGTTATGGCACATAAGCCACAACCACTTTCTTACTAAACTCCAACCTCCAGCTCATAATGACAGAAGCCCCACTCTGGGTAGACATGACCAGGAGACAAGGATCCCTTTCCCACAGCAGCAGTCAAGTGCTAGGATAGGTCTCCAGGAGAGGAAGACCACCTGCATTTCTCAGGACCCCCATCACCCTGTCACAGAGACTAAATTGTAGTTCAGTACAGCAGAGAAAAAAGGGCTCTATTTTTCATCCACCTTCCACTCATGGAGCAGAGGCTCTACCTTAGATGTGGTAAGTTGAGAACACTAGGATTCTAATCACTCTCGCCCTATCTCATTTATAGGGCAGAAGATCCATTCAGAGAGAAGCAAGTCAAAAGGACAGGAGGTTATGACACTGGCTACTTTTTAAAAGCAAGGGTGCTACTCTTGAAGAAATGGGCCACTTCTATTTCTGGAGCAGTGGCTCAGAGTTTGTCCAGAAAGAGAGACAATCTATAATAACATAGAACTCTGACACTTATCGAAGGAATTGTCTTTATTTAGAACTAAGAATGGGAAAGTTCAAGCCTAATGGTGAACTGGAAAAAAATATTTTGATGGGAAATAATTCAGATGAGGCTGGCACTTCCATGAGAGCAACAGGCTAAACTATTGTTCAGTTAGTTCATCAGAGAGAATCAGGGAAAGAGAGAGCTAAGTAGAGCCTTCCTGGAATCAGAACATACCTAAAGACTGGCCTCAGAGACTGCCTTGGCAAAATAGTCTGAATTTATTTGGATCAGACTATGAAGCAACTTATGCCCTGGGACAATTAGTGGAGCCTAACAGTTGTTGTGAGACCAGCACAAGCAGAGAGATTAACAGAGAGATCATAGCCAGAGACAAAGAGAAACCTGCCAAAACCACTGTCATCACAGAGTCACTGTATGCGTTCCCAAGGCTGAACTTTCTGAGGCATGACATTGGAGGCTTCAACCGTCACAGAAATAGACTTTACTGAAATTTCCTAGCCAAGTCCCAACACAAATAACCAAGAAAGCAGTAACAATGACAAGCCCCAGGCGGAGAAGAAGGATCGGTATCCAGAGTTGTTACCATATATTATACAAAATGTTCAGTTTTCAACAACAACGAAAATTATGAGATGTGAAGAAACAGGAAAGTGAAACCAATATACAGAGGAGAAAAAGCAGGAAACAAAAGCTGACTATGAGAGGGGAAAGATCTCTAATTTAAAGACTTGAAGCTAGCCATTATAAATATGCTCAGAGAACTAAAGGAAGCACGCTGTACAAAGTGAAGGAAGGTATGACAACAATGTCTGTTCAGACAGAGAATATCAATAAAGACATAGAATATATGGAAAAACCAAATAGAAATTCTGGGGTTGAAAAATAAATTTTTTTAAGTCATTAGAAGGGCTAAAACAATAGATCTGAACAAGTAGAAGAAAGAATACACAGAATTGAAGATAATCTGACATATTATGCAAGCCAAAAAAAAACAGATATCAAAAAGAGCAAAGAAAATTGAAAAGACCCTAAAGAGACATGGGATACCATTATGCACACCAACACAGGCAAAATGGTAGTACCATAAGAGGAGAGATGTGAATATAAGTAAATATTTGAATAAATAATGACTAAAAACTCCCCACACTTGATGAAAAACAATACTGTTCACATGCAAGAAGCTCAGGGGGTAAATATAAAGAGATTCATACCCAGGATCATCACACTAAAAATGCTGAAATCAAAGATGAAGAGTAAATCATAAAAACGGCAAGAGAAAAATAATTTATCATGCCTAAGGAAACCTCAATAAGATGAATGGCTCAGTTCTCATCAAAAACTATTGAGGCCGTAAGTAGTAGGGTGATGAGAACAATTAGCCAAAAATCTTATATCCAACAAAATTATCTTTCAAAACTGAAGAGAAAATAATGCCATTTCAGATGCACAAAAACTGAGAGGATTTGTTTCTACTGGACCCACTTAAGAAATAGTAAAGGAATTTTTTCAGGCTGAAAACAAGTGGCCCCAGACAGTGATTTTAGTTTACATACACACACATACAAAATAAAAAAGCACTAGGAGAGGTAATTATGTAATCCTAAATGATACTATAAATGAATATTTCTCCTTTTTTCTCTTAAATGATTTAGAAGGCAATTGTACATAATAATATGTACAAAATGTACTGTTGGGCCTACAACATATAGAAATGTAATCTATTTCACAATAACAGTACACAGGTGGTAAGGGGAAGGAGCAGAGTTGTATTGTCAGAAGGACATGATACCAGATGGTAACTCAAATCCACAGAAGCAGATGACGACAAGCATAAAGGGTAAATAAGAAGATTAATACGACAAACTCTATATATACTCGTACTTCTTTCTTATACCTTATTGAAAGGATATAAAATTTTATAAAGTAAGTACAACAATATATTGTTGGATCTATTACTCATATAGATTAAATATGTATAACAATACTAGTATAAAAGGGGGAACTAAGGAATACAGCTATATAGAAGTACTTTTCCATATTTCACTGCAATTAAGATGATATAAGCATAAAGTAAATCAAAATATTAAGATGTTACAATAGAAAGTATTAAATTAATGCAAAAGAAAGCAATAAAAGATAAATATAAGAGCAAAAAAGACATGAGACCACATTTCTTAAAGTAAAATTTCATATGTAAATCACTGTATCAATAATAACATTGGGAGCTGATCATAATCCCCAAAAACACAATCCAAAATGCCACAATCCCTAATATTGAAATTCTGACAGATCAAAATCCCACAAGTCTAAAATCCCCAAAATTACAATCTTGAAAATCAAACTTATAAAAACCATAATTCTGAAATAGTGTGATTTCCATCCTTTCAAATGTATTGAGACTTGTTTTATGGTCTTGCATATCATCTCTTCTGTTGAATATTCCACTTGCTCTTGAGAAGGATTTGCATTCTGCTGCTGTTGGGTGGAGTGTTCTATAGAGATCTTTCAGGTCTTATTGGTTTTTAGTCTTGCTCAAGTCTTCTATTTCCTTGTTGATCTTCTCTGACATGTTTTGTTCATTGTTAAAGTAGAATATTGAAGTCTCCAACAATTATCATTAAATTGTGTATTTCTCCCAATAATTCTGTCAGTTTTTGTTGCATAGATTTTATACCTCTGTTTTTAAGTTTATGTTTATTTTTGAAATTATAATATCTTCTGAATGAATTTACTCTTATTATAATACTTCCCTCTTTATCTGTAGCAGTATTTTTTGTTTTAAACTTTATGCTGTCTTAAGTATGGCTCTCCAGCTTAATTATGATTGCTGTTTTTAAGATATATCTTTTTTCATCCTTTTACTCTTATTGGATCTGTATCTTTGATTCTAATATATATCTTCTGCAGTGAGCATATAGATAACTATATCTTGGGTTTTTAAATATAGTCTGACAATTTTTTTCTTTTGTCTTGTTTCATTCACTCATATTTAGAGTTATTAGATTTGAATAATAATCCTGAAAGATACAATCCCAAATGCCATAATCCCAAAATATCAAAATTCCTAAATAGAAGATGATGAAATTAATAGGGAATGCTCATATCAGCATATATTGAATCACAGAAAAATTTCAAAAAGAGCAGCACCAGAGAGAAAATGAATGTGAACCTATTCTCTGAGGAGAGCCAAAACCTAAAAGGAAAAAAGCAGCTGATCCTCATGATGCAAGATTTCAAAGAACATTGGCCAGCTCCTATGGAGTATCTCTATGCAATTGCCCATAATCCATCTCTGTACTATACTTTTACATATGTTTCTTTTTTCCTTTTTAAAACTATTTTAAATTGTCAGCATTATTTTTTACAATGCACTATGCTATGTTTTGTTTTGTTTTGCTTTGTTCGCATTCTCTCAAGTACTTTTAGGTATCAATTCTGTAGAGATTTTTCTGTAGAGACATTTGGAGAGTTCTAATTCATTTTGTGGATTTTTTGCAAATTCAACTCCAAGGAATTGCATTATCACAAGATCAACTTTGTAAGCATTGTGCGTGTATGTAAAAATGTTGAAACTTCCTCAATAAATGAAGAGATGTCCTTTGGATACACGTGTATTTGTAAAAGATAAATTTTCTCCAGCCACAATGGAATAAAATTAGAAATGAATAGCAAAGAAATATGAGAAACTTGTAAATATGTGGAAATCATATAACACACTCCTAAGTAAACAATAGGTCAGAAAAGAAAGTACAAGGAAAATTAGAAAACAAAATATTTAGTTTGGCCAAGAGAAAGAAAAGACTTAAATCACTAAAATTAGAATGGAAGTGGGGGCATTACTACTGACATTACAGAAATTAAAAGGTTTATACAAGAATACTATGAATGACTAAATGCCAAAAAAATTATAATGGGAAAATCTCTAGAAAGATGCAAACTGTGAAAACCAACTCAAGTAGAAACAGAAAGTCTGAATACACCTATAACAAACCCTCAGCCTAAACAGCTTCCCTGGTAAATTCTATCAATTATCTAAAGAATAAATAATGCCAGTTCTTGACAAACATATTCAAAACAGAAAATTAGAGAATACTTCCCAATTCATTCTATAAGTCTAGTATTACCTAAATTTGAAAACCAGACAAAGACATGGCAAGATAAGAAAACTACAGACCAGTATGTCTAATGAATATAGATGCAAAAATCTACAACAAAATACTAGCAAACTGAATCCAGAAATATACTAAAAGAATGATAAATCATGACCAAGAGGTGTTAATCTCAGGATTGTGAGGTTGCTTTAGCATCCAAAAATCAATCAATATAATATTAAATACCAATAGAACAAATAATAAAATTGACATAATTATCTATATTGACTCAGAAAAAGCATTTGACAAATAAGACACACTTGTATGACAAAAAAAAAGTCAACAAACAAGGACTAGAAGGGAACTTCCTCAGCATAAAAGGCATCTACAGGCCGGGCACGGTGGCTCACGCCTGTAATCCCAGCACTTTGGGAGGCCGAGGCGGGTGGATCACGAGGTCAAGAGATCGAGACTCATCCTGGTTAACATGATGAAACCCCGTCTCTACTAACAATACAAAAAATTAGCTGGGCGTGGTGGCGCGTGCCTGTAATCCCAGCTACTCGGGAGGCCGAGGAAGGAGAATTGCCTGAACCCAGGAGGCAGAGGTTGCGGTGAGCCAAGATCGCACCATTGCACTCCAGCCTGTATAACAAGAGCGAAACTCCATCTCAAAAAAAAAAAGGCATCTAGAAAAAGTTCACCAATGACATCATACTTAATAAAAGACTGAATACTTTCCACCTAAGACCAGGAAAAAGAAAAAGAATGTCTAGTTCCACCACTTTCATTCAACATTACACTGGAGGTTTTAGCTAGGGAAGTTGGGCAAGAAAAATTAGGGGAGGAGAAGCAACTAGATTGAAAGGAAGTAGTAAAGCTATCACTATTTGCAGATTACATGATCTTGTTTATAGAAAAGTCTAAAAAAATCCATTAAAAATCTTCTAGAACTAATAAAAGAGTTCACCTAGGTTGTAAAATAAACAACATACAAAAATTGATTGGATTGCTATACACTTGTAATTATCCAAAATGAAATTGAGAAAACAATCCATTACAATAGGATCGAAAAGAATAAAATACTTAGGAATAAATTTTCTATCAAAATCCCAGCTGACTCCCTTGCAGAAATTGATGAGCTAATCCTAAAATTCATACAGATGAATCATCCAAAACAATTTTGAAGGAAAAGAACAAAGTTGAAGGACTCACACATTCTGATTTCAAAATGTATTACAAAGCTACACTCTTCAAGAGAATGTGGTACTAGCATAAGGACAGGCATATAAATCAATGAAATAGAATTGATCACTATAATAAAAACAACAAATAACAAATGTTGGTGAGGATTTAAGGAAGTTTTAACCCCTATACACAGGTGGTACAAATATAAAATGAGGCAGCCACTGTGGAAAGCAGCTGGACAGTTGCCACATGAGCTGGGAATTTCACTCCTTGGTATATACACAAGATAAATGGAAACATAGTCACATAAAAAGTTGTACATGAATGTTCATAGCAACATTATTCCTAATAGCCAAAGGTGAAAACAACACAAATGTCTTGTAACCCATAAATGGATAAACAAAATGCGATGTATACACAATAAAAGATTGTTCATCCATAAAAATGAAGTTCTCATTTATGTTACAACATAGAGGAATCTCGAAAACATTATGCTAAGTGAAAACAGCCAGACACAAAAAGCCACATGTTGTATGATTTCATTTATACAAAATACACAGATTAGGCAGAACTTTAGCAACAGAAAGCAAATTAATGATTGCCTGGAACTTGCAGAGTTAGAAAGGAATAGAGGGTTTCTGCTAATGGGTATGAGATTTCTTTTGGGGGTGATAAAAGTATTCTGAAATCCTTGATGTCAGTGGTGGTTTCACAACTCTGTGAATATACCCAGAAAATTACCCAGTTTAAATGAGAGAATTTTATCTTATGTTAATAATAGCTCAATAAAGCTGTTTTAAAAAATGAAAGAGGATAAAAACTGTAAAACAAACCACACCTCCCACTATTTTCATTGTTAGGTAAAACTAGCTTTAAAGAAAATTCCCTATCATGCCTCCTTTTTAATTTGTCGAAGTTGTGTATTTTATATTTATTTGTAAGAACCTATAGTTCCTACATTTCTCATTTACTTATTTACCCATCAAATAATCTGAATTACTTATATATTTGGCAAGGAAAAGTAAAATAAAATTAGAGAAAGTAACAGTGCATAGCTATTACTGGAAGTTTTGCTCTTCTGTTTCATAGAGGTTGCTCTGGAAAAAAAATTGGGCAAGAATAGAAGAAATAGGCTAAAACTCAGATATGATACTGCTTCCAATGACAAAGATGGAGTCACCTGAAACACATTTTTATTTAGCACTAATTTGATCCTAAAAGGAAAATACCACTTGAACAAACCAAACAGCCCCTCCACTGGGAGAGGAGATTCACCTCCCACTTGACTCCCCAGAAGTCAATTTCACAAGTTTACATGCAACCCAGAATTGAGCCACATTATCAACTCACAATAAAATTGTGGGCCTTAAGTACTCCATTTTTATTCCTTCATCCTGCCTGCCAGAGATTCTATTGATGAACCAAATAATAGAGAAAAATGTGGACAGCCTGTGGCTGCTTCCTTTTCAAAAAAAAAAGAAAGAAAGAAAAAAAGAAATGGTGTCCAATTATACACATTAGCCTTAATTTTGGCCTTTGGATGATCAGATAATGTTTCTGCCCATGAAATGAATCCTTGGGGCAAGCCCTTGCTTTTCAGTGTCAAAAATAAAAGCTTCCAATTAATTGTCAAAAAGCTTTTCCAGCATCTGGAGACAGGAATAAATTGGGTCTTTTATATTTGTAGCTTTTGACATTATATTAAACAATCTTCTGGGTTGTCACAGTCCATTCTCCTTTGTATATATCCCCATTGGTTTCTGTTTATCAACTGTTTTATTAGGTCATCTAATCTTTCAGCTCAATTTCTATATTACTTTTATTTAGGTTAAATCTAGGTAAATTTTTGTCACTGCGCAATAATCTCCATGTCCTGTTTCAAGAGGCAAGACCAGGGATATTTTTCAGAGTGTAGGCAAATTCTTGCCTTTTCTTCCTCCAAAAAGTCAGTCCTGCAATGGGGTTACATGTAGCTGTCTCAGCACTGGCAACCTACAATAGAAGATACCACATAGACAACTAATCAGCTATTGTAGATTGCTGTAATCTTTACCACAAGGTAAATATCAGTGCTATTGATCCATGCTTATGTACTTCTTTTCAAGTTTGAGAGTGTTTCTCTTTAAAAAAGAAAATGCTGCATGAAAACATTTCCATTTCCCAGTATCTTCTCTACTCTCAAGGATTTTCTTTGTTTTACATTTGAAAAGGTAATCAAGTCACATAAATGAGCTAAGGATTTTTCATTTGCTCTTAACTCCAAAACTTTTCAAGAAAAGTTGGAAGCAGAGAAGCTTCTTTTTCATTTCTTCATATGTTCATATCTAGGGCTATTTTTTCATTTGATTTCTGTTTTCCTTACTCCTTTTTCCTAAGAATGTCTGCATTTACCAAATTTAACTTGTGTTCCTTTTGGATTCGTAGAAGCATATATTTTTCTTTAATCAATGTCTGTGTTCCCTGAGAAGCTAAAAATTATTCCAGGATGAGGGTATTACGTATTAACCAAAAAAAACAGCAAAGTCATTTTTATTCATTTTTTAAAATACTTCTCAGCCCAGTTTAGAAAGCCTTTACTTTACTGGATTTGTTCATATGAATTTTTAATCATTAATGTAACTCAACTGTGCAGATGATCAACCATAGAGATATAGAAAGAACTGGAGCAATAGTACCTAGGTGAGAAAAAGGGTGATTCATTTGAAGCAAATGAGTAAAGGAAGACAGTGTGTTGATATAAACTTCTTGATGCCCTTCCTACCAGTCTCCAGGTACTTCTTGGCTAAGGCACATTAATAATTTTCACTTGTCCTGGTCCTTCTTTTAGGAACAGAACAATCCTTATCAGTATACCAGTGAATTATTTATATCAAGTTTCAGGTCCCCTGGGCACCAGAATGGACACAGGCATGTGTGTCCTGAAGAGCTGCAAATCTGTAGCAGAAAGTTATAAATTCAAGGGCAAAGAAAAGTCATAAGTGCATATGGGAACAATGGAGCCAAAACCCGAGAAAATAGGAAAGTGTTCAGGAACTAAGTGTAAAGTGGGGGACAATTAGCGAGTTGATGCAAAAGCCATGAAAAGTCGAGATGACACCTGTATGTGTGCATGCCTGCATGACCTCAGGGCAGATGTGGGAGGCAAAGGGACTAGGCAAGATCTGATGCCACCCTACCCTGGAACTCTCCCCAGTCCCGACACTCAGTGCAGTTCCCTCAGCGACCACTGGCACCAAAAGGCAAAGCAGGTGATGTGGCTTGCTCTCTCTGATCCACTGTCTTGCGCTATAATATAGAATCTTTCACAAACTTTAGAAGCCAAGTACAAAGGTTCTAACCCCTAACTGTAATTTCCTGTTCTCATCAGTCACTTAAACCTTGATGTCCATGGGACACTGCTCTAAATTATCTGCATTTTAAATTCTTTTTCTGATTTTATATTCTTTCCCTGAAATTTTTCTTTACATTGCCATTCTAAGAGATGCTATGTTGGTTGAAGTTCTGTTTAATCTTCTACAACCCTTTTCCACCCTCCCACCCTTCTCCAAGTCCCTAATCTTCCAAAAGAGCCACCTAAGTTCCCATCTCCTTTCTCCTCCAACAAATAAAGCAAAAGTGTTCATGGTGGTGATGAGCAAAGTTGAAATTATTTAATATCTCAATAATTACAGCTCCCTCAAGCCTTTTTTTTTAATTGCATTTTAGGTTTTGGGGTACATGTGCAGAACATGCAAGACAGTTGCATAGGTACACATATGGCAGTGTGTTTTGCTTGCTTTCTCCCCTTCACCCACATTTGGCATTTCTCCCCAGGCTATCCCTCCCCACCTCCCCCTCCCACCGGCCCTCCCTTTTTCCCCCCAATAGACCCCAGTGTTTAGTACTCCCCTCTCTGTGTCCAGGTGTTCTCATTTTTCATCACCCGCCTATGAGTGAGAATATGCGGTGTTTCATTTTCTGTTCTTGTGTCAGTTTGCTGAGAATGATGTTCTCCAGATTCATCCATGTCCCTACAAACGACACAAACTCATCATTTCTGATTGCTGCATAATATTCCATGGTGTATATGTGCCACATTTTCCCTCAAGCCTTTTAAAAGGAAGTATTTAGCATTTGTCTCTAGCAATTTAGGTTATGGTTCAAAAGGTTAGTTAACTTCCTACTAGTCTGTGATCCTAAAGTATTCTTAACCCTAAGTACATTAAATCAGATGGGAACAAAAGCCCCACTTTTTCTTCTATTTTCACTAATGAGGAAGCTCTTTGGGAAAATCTTTATATTTCCTATTTTTCCCAGTTATGGTTGAGTGCTATAGATAGTTTCTACATGAGTTTAGGTTGTTGAAAATGAAGAAGATGATACAACAGCTAACATCTATTGGCCACTTACTATATGGGTCAAGCGCTTTGGTAAGGACTATACTACATGGACTATCTCTTTTAAGTCCCACAACAACTATTATCCTCATTTTTATACGTGAGGAAACTAAGGCTCACAGAAATTCATTAACCTGCCCTAGAGAGTGGTATAGCGAAAACTCAATTTTTTTAATTAAGGGAAAATTTAAAGAAACAATGCATGTAGAAGGATATGACTGCTAATAGTGATAAGTTGCATATGGCACTCCAGTGCCCCATTGAGCAGACTGGTGGCCTGGAAACTTCTCTGCAGAGTCATGAAGGTAAGTCCCTTGATTTAAGGATGTCATAATACTGGGTCATGGTACTGGTAAGCTTCTGTATGGATAGTAAATGAATGAGATCGAAAAGGCTCCCAGCCTTTTAGGAGAAGGAAGCAGAGCTTCAGGGAATAAGAATGTGCTTTTCTGCAAGACCCATTTCCACCCCTGAATGCTTCATGCCCTAAATGTGGACCATACACTCAGAGGAATTGTAGCTGCAGTCAAGAGCATTGGCCTGGTTTAATACCTTAATATAGGTGTGGAGGCCTTCCTGAAAGAGCACATGTGATTGAGCTGCCTTCACTCTATCAATCAAGTAGAGAGTTCATGAACAGTCTTTAACACAGGGTATCACAGAGGAACCCATATTTATTCTCAATACCATTATCATGACTAACACTGTGGATCAGTGGCTAACAGTGTGGACTCTGGAGACACATTACCCAAGTTTGAATCCCAAATCTACTACTTACAAGCTGTACATTTTTGGATATGTTATTTAACATTTCTCTGCCTCTATATATTTATTTGTAAAATAGAAGTAATTATAGCACCTGCTTTATCATATTGCTCTGAGGATCTAATATAAGTAATGTTTGTACCTGGCACATAGTAAGTACTCCATAAATATTATATAGTATCATCATGATCATCAACACTATCAATCATCATCTCTGCCCCAGGATTTGGAGGTGAGAAAAAATCACTAGATGGGAATATGCTGAGCTTCAGCAGCCACCATTGATGCTGAGCAAAACTCTCAACAATCAAACCCCATGCTTAGACTATGACACAATGGTTTCAACCACGTCCCTCATCTCTTGTGCCTTTGCCACCATCCTACAGCAGGTCCTCATTACTTCTTACCTGTGCTATCACAAAATCTTCCAGACTGATCTTCCCAAATCCATCTCTTCCTTCTCTAATCAGTCATCAATACTGCTAGCAGATCAATCTTTCTCCTTAGGGATAAAGTTTCCATCTCACGTCTCTTCCCGAGCCCTGCTATCCCTTATACAAGACCACACTCTATGGAGATGCTGAATGAATGTTTTCTGGGATTGCTGTGTGAGTTCCTTTCATAAGGTAGGAAATCATGCCAGTATTACCAAAAAAAGAGGACCACTAGCAATATCAGTGACATATTAATAATGTTAAATTCCACTGACACTGTGGTTTACTGTTTACAAAGCACTCTCACACATTCTAGGTGGTAGGCAAGGCAGGTTGTATCCTCATTTAAAGGGAAGGAAACTAAATTGATTACAGAGGTAACATAACTCAACCAAGTTTGACTCCAAAATTGTGTCTCAAAGTCTCTTGGTTAGTTTCACATCACCTCATTTCAGTAACTATTCAGAATGTAGGGCCATGTTACATATCCTGAGAAATTGTGCTCAGCATGTTTAGAATGACAATGACAACAAACGTGTATTGGGTACTTACTAAGTGTCAGGAACCATGCCAAGCATTCTACATGGATTATGTAATCTGACTTTCTCAAGAATCATATTTGCCCATTTTTCACTTGAAAAAACATGAGGTATGCAGATACTAAATTACCAGCTTAGGATAACTTAGCAATAGCAAAGTGAACAGAGAATGACAACCAGAGGGTTATGCTCTGAACCAGGAATACTTTCTGACTCCTGCCTCTGTGTTCCTGGCTGAGTCTTAAGCCAATTAACCTAGATTATGTTTTGGGCTTTTCTTATATCAGTTATGTCTTACAAGAGAATTATGTAACAACTTAGAAATGCATATATATCGTGTATTATAGTTTAAAATCTGTGAGCTTAATCAAATTTTTCTTTTCATCTGAGATTTTAATTGTTATCTGAGAATTAGTTAACTAAAAATAAACATTAAATATAATTTCACTCTAAAAACATTTGTAATGGGTCTTTTGGTTTTTTAAATTTGCAAATTTTCATAAATCTTGTGATACATAATTCCTTCTTATTTGGGGTTTCATATCACAGTTCTAGGACATTCTTGCCTAGACCATAGTTTTTTTATGCTTAGTTCACAAGCTGTCAGAAGAGCATTATTCTCCTAATACTTTTATCAACTGTATTTCTTCTTTGATTTCCCTAGTTTTCCATTTGAGTATATTTTTATACATCAAGAATATTAACTCAGTTTCTTATTTGTGACACCTTTAAAAAAGAATATCTTCATTAACATTGAATTTTGTTACTGATGTGTGTGTATATACAAAATAGTCAATGTTTATGGAGTTAAACCAATTAATATTTTTCTCTGTGCTTTTCACCATTGCTCTTTTGCTTAGAAAGGCCTTTCCTATCCCTCAAAGAGATAATCTGCCCACACTATCTTTAATTATCTATGTTCTCTATATTTATCCTTCTTTCTCCCTCTTTCCTTTGGTTCATTTCTCTCCCCCTCTTCTCTCCACCCATCCATCCATCCATCCATCCATCCACCCATCCAGTCTTTCCCTCTCCTTATCTCTCTCCTAGTCTTTTCCAATTTTGTCATTAAGCCCTTTCATCTGCTTTTGACAGAAATCATAAAGTAAGGATCAAACTGTTACCAAATAGTTAACCAATAGGATGCATTATTCCTTGAATGACTCCTATACCAATCCCTCTCACTGATTTCCTTTAGCACCTTTATCGTATAACAAATCATTGTGTATTTTTGAATTTGTTTCTGAGTCATCATGTTGCATCATTGTTGTTATATAAGCAAAACACTGTATTAACTATATTCTTAATAAATTCCATTTGATTCTATTATTTGTAATGTATAGCTGTATACAATTTGCTAGGGTTTTAGTTATGTATTTTGTTTTGTGTTTGTAAGAAAAATTATGGATCGCTCAATATGTTTGCATCAAAGGAGAACACCTTTATCAAGTTGCATTATTGTTGACAAAAAGCAACCAAATCATAAAACTGTTCTATCTTTTAAGATAGTTCAAAGACACTGGCCATCTGAGACTTGAGAGGGCAGATTGGCATATCCATCTGATTGAACAGGACTTTGACAGTGAGCCAGGCCAGGAGATTCCAGGAAAACGGCGTTTGGGCCAGGGCAGTGGGACAAACAAAACGGTGATTCCAAACGTTCCAGGTGGAGAGTTTCACTATGGGCACAGCTGAACCCAGGACTGTGCAGCTCGTTGGGGGAGGGGCGTTTGCCATTACCGAGGCAACCTGCCCCTACTGGGGTACACTCCCATTGCTGACGCAGCCTGCCATTGCCGAGGCAACCCGCCACAACAGAGAGACTCTGCTGCAGGGCATAGCCCATGGCAGCAGGGCGGAGACCGCAGCAGCAGGGCAGAGCCTGCAGCAACAGGGCAGACCTCACACCAGCAGGGCAGAGCCTCAGCAGGCAAATAGTGACTAGACTGCCTCCTAGCTGGGCAGGACAGCGCAACGGACACATAAAGAAAACCCCAACCCCCCGAGACAGAGCATCTGAGACAAAACGGGGTTTTTTTATGAGTTCTGCTGCAGCAGAATTAAATGTAGTACCCTAACAGCCCTGAATGAACAACAGAGTTCACAGATCAGCACTTGAGCTCCTATTGAGTACAGACTGTCTCCTCAAGCAGCTCCCTGACCCCTCTATATCCAGAAGACTGACATTTGGCAGGCATCATTCTGGGACAAAGATAGCAGAAAAAGAAACTGGTAGCATCCCTCACTGTTCCGCAGCCACTATAGGTGCACCCCAGACAAGCAGGGCCTGGAGTGGACCTCAGCAGTCATACAGTGGAGGGGCTAGACTGGTAGAAGGAAAACCAAGTAACAGAAATACTTCATCATCAACAATCTGGGTGTCCACTCAGAGACCCAATCGAAAAGTCAGCAACTACTCAGACGACAGGTGGATAAATCCACAAAGATGGGAAGAAACCAGCACAAAAAGGAGGAAAACACCCGAAACCAGAAAACCGCGACTCCTACAAAGGACCAAAACTCCTCACCAGCAAGGGAACAAAGCTGGACGGAGAATGACTGTGACGAAATGATGGAATTAGACTTCAGAAGGTGGATAATGAGAAACTTTTGTGAGCTAAAAGAACATGTTTTAAATCAATACAAAGAAACTAAGAACCTTGAAAAAAGATGTGAAAAAAGATTCAAGGAAATGATAACAAGAATGGGTAACTTAGAGAGGAATATGAATGAATTGAAGGAGCTGAAAAACACAATACGAGAACTTCACGAAGCATGCACAAGTTTCAACAGCCAAACTGACCAAGCAGAAGAAAGAATATCAGAAGTCGAAGATCAACTCAATGAAATAAAATGAGAAACCAAGATTAGAGAAAAAAAGCGCAAAAAGGAATGAACAAAGTCTCCAAGAAATGTGGGACTATGTGAAGAGACCTAACCTACATTTGATAGGCATACCAGAATGTGACGAAGAGAATGAATCCAAGCTGGAAAATACTCTTCAGGATATTATCCAGGAAAATTTCCCCCACCTAGCAAGGCAGGCCAACACTCAAATGCAGGAAATACAGAGAACACCACAAAGATATTCTGCAAGAAGAGCAACCCCAAGGCACATAATCATCAGATTCACCAGGGTTGAAATAAAGGAGAAAATACTAAGGGCAGTCAGAGAGAAAGGTCGGGTCACCCACAAATGGAAGCCCATCAGACTCACAGCAGATCTCTCAGTAGAAACGCCACAAGCCAGAAGAGAGTGAGGGCCAATATTCAACATCCTTAAAGAAAAGAACTTTCAACCCAGAATTTCATATCCAGCCAAACTGAGCTTCAGAAGTGAAGGAAAAATAAAATCCTTTGCAAACAAGCAAGTACTCAGAGATTTTGTCACCACCAGGCCTGCTTTACAAGAGCTCCTGAAAGAGGCACTATAAATAGAAAGGAACAACCAGTACCAGCCATTCCAAAATCACACTAAATGCTAAAGAGCATCAATATAATGAAGAATCTACATCAACTAATGGGCAAAACAGCCAGCTAGCATCAAAATGGCAGGATCAAATTCACACATAAAAATATTAACCCTAAATGTAAATGGACTAAATGCACCAATCAAAAGACACAGACTGGCAAATTAGATAAAAATCCAAAACCCATCAGTGTGCTGTATCCAGGAAACCCATCTCACATGCAAGGATACACAAAGGCTCAAAATAAAGGGATGAAGGAAGATTTACCAAGCAAATGGAGAGCAAAAAAAAGCAGGAGTTGCAATTCTCATCTCTGATAAAATAGACTTTAAAGCAACAATGATCAAAAGAGACAAAGAAGGCCATTACATAATGGTAAAAGGATCGATACAACAAGAAGAGCTGACAATCCTAAACATATATGGACCCAATACAGGAGCACCCAGATACATAAGGCAAGTTCTTAATGAATTACAAAGAGACTTAGACTCCCACACAATAATAGTGGGAGACTTTAACACTCCACTGTCAATATTAGATAGATCAACCAGACAGAAAATGAACAAGGATATCCAGGGCTTGAACTCAGACCTGGAGCAAGCAAACCTGATAGACATTTACAGAACTCTCCACCCCAAATCCACAGAATATACATTCTTCTCAGCACCACATCACACCTACTCTAAAATTGACCACGTAGTTGAAAGTAAAGCACTCCTCAGCAAATGCAAAACAACTGAAATCATAACAAACAGTCTCTCAGACCATAGTGCAATCAAGTTAGAACTCAGAATTCAGAAACCAACCCAGAACCGCACAGCTTCATGGAAACTGAACAACTGGCTCTTGAATGTTGACTGGATAAACAATGAAATGAAGGCAGAAATAAAGAAGTTCTTCGAAACCAATGAGAACGAAGACACAACATGCCCGAATCTCTGGGACACAGTTAAAGCAGTCTCTAGAGGAAAATATATAGCAATAAGTGCCCATATGAGGAGAATGGAGAGATCCAAAATTGACACCCTATCGTCAAAATTGAAAGAGCTAGAGGAGCAAGATCAAAAAAACTCAAAACCTAGCAGAAGACAAGAAATAACAAAGATCAGAGCTGAACTGAAGGAGATAGAACACGAAAACCCCTTCAAAAAATCAATAAATCCAAGAGCTGGGTTTTTGAAAAGATCAACAAACTAGACAAACCACTAGCCAGATTGATAAAAAAGAAAAGAGAGAACAACCAAATAGATGCGATAAAAAATGATAAAGGGGAAATCACCACAGATTCCACAGAAATTCAAACCATCATCAGAGAATATTACAAACAACTCTATGCACATAAACTAGTACCCCTGGAAGAAATGGATAAATTCCTGGACTCCTGTGTCCTCCCAAGCCTAAACCAGGAGGAAGCTGAAACTATGAATAGACCAATGACTAGGTCAGAAGTCGAGGCAGCAATTAAGAGCCTACCTCACAAAAAAAGCCCAGGTCCAGATGGGTTCACAGCCAAATTCTACCAGACACACAAAGACGAGCTGGTACCATTCCTTCTGAAACTATTCCAAATAATCCAAAAAGAGGGAATCCTTCCCAAATCATTTTATGAGACCAACATCATCCTGATACCAAAACCCGGCAGAGACTCAACAAGAATAGAAAACTTCACGCCAATATCCATGATGAACATAGTTGCAAAAATCTTCAATAAAATATTGGCAAGCCTATTGCAACTGCAAATCAAAAAACTTATCCATCATGATCAAGTAGGATTCATCCCAGGGATGCAAGTCTGGTTCAACATGTGCAAGTCTATAAACGTAATTCACCACATAAACAGAACCAAGGACAAAAACCACATGATTATCTCAATTGACGCAGAGAAGGCATTCGACAAAATTCAACAACCCTTTATGCTAAAAACCCTCGATAAACTCGGTATCGATGGAACGTATCTAAAAGTAATAAAAGCTATTTAAGACAAACCAGCAGCCAATATCATACTGAATGGGCAAATACTGGAAGCATTCCCTTTGAAATCCGGCACTAGACAAGGATGCTCTCTTTCACCACTCCTATTCAATATAGTACTGGAAGTTCTAGCCAGAGCAATCAGGCAAGAAAAAGAAATAAAGGGCATTCAAATAGGAAAGGTGGAAGCCAAATTGTCTCTATTTGCAGACGACATGATAGTATACCTAGAAGACCCCATCGCCTCAGCCCAAAAACTCATGAAACTGATAAGCAACTTCAGCTAAGTCTCAGGATATAAAATCAATGTGCAAAAATCACAAGCATTCCTCTACACCAATAGCAGACTTAAAGAAAGCCAAATCAAGAACTAACTGCCATTCACAATTGCTACAAAAAGAATAAAATACCTTGGAATACAACTCGCAAGGAACGTAAGAGACCTCTTCAAGGAAAACTACAAACCACTGCTCAACGAAATAAGAGAGGACACAAACAAATGAAGAAATATTCCATGTTCATGGTTAGGAAGAATTAATATCGTGAAAATGGTTATATTGCCCAAAGTAATTTACAGAATCAATGCTATCCCTATCAAGCTACCAATGACTTTCTTCACAGAACTGTAAAAAACTACCATGAGCTTCATAGGAACCAAAAGAGAGCCTGCATAGCCAAGTCAATTCTAAGCAAAAAGAACACAGCGGGGGGCATCACACTACCGGATTTCAAACTATACTACAAGGCTACAGTAATCAAAAGAGCATGGTACTGGTACCAAAACAGAGATATAGACCAATGGAACAAAACAGAGGCATCGGAGGCAACACAACATATCTACAACCATACAATCTTTGATAAACCTGACAAAAACAAGCAATGGGGAAAGGATTCCCTGTTTAATAAATGGTGTTGGGAAAACTGGCTAGCCATGTGCAGAAAGCAGAAACTGGACCCCTTCCTGACACCTTACACTAAAATTAACTCCAGATGGATTAAAGACTTCAACATAAGACCTGGCACCATAAAAACCCTAGAAGGAAATCTAGGCAAAACCATCCAGGACATAGGAGTAGGCAAGGACTTCATGAACAAAACACCAAAAGCATTGGCAACAAAAGCCAAAATAGACAAATAGAACCTAATCAAACTCCACAGCTTCTGCACAGCAAAACATACAGTCACTAGAGTGAATCAGCAACCAACAGAATGGGAAAAAATTTTTGCAGTTTACCCATCTGACAAAGGGCTGATATCCAGAATTTACAAAGAACTCAAACAGATTTACAGGAAAAAAACAAACAAGCCCATTCAAAAATGGGCAAAGGATATGAACAGACACTTTACGAAAGAAGACATATATGAGGCCAACGATCATATGAAAAACTGCTCATCATCACTGGTCATTAGAGAGATGCAAATCAAAACCACATTGAGATATCATCTCACACCAGTTAGAATAGTGATCATTAAAAAATCTGGAGACAACAGATGCTGGAGAAGATGTGGAGAAAAAGGAACACTTTTACACTGTTGGTGGGAGCGTAAATTAGTTCAACCATTGTGGAAGACAGTGTGGCGATTCCTCAAGGCCTTAGAAATAGAAATTTCATTTGACCCAGCAATCCCATTACTGGGTACATATCCAAAGGACTATAAATCGTTCTACTATAAGGACACATGCACACGAATGTTCATTGCAGCACTGTTTACAATAGCAAAGACCTGGAACCAACCCAAATGCCCATTGATGATAGACTGGATTGGGAAAATGTGGCACATATACGCCATGGAATATTATGCAGCAATCAGAAATGATGAGTTCGTGTCGTTTGTAGGGACATGGATGAATCTGGAGAACATCATTCTCAGCAAACTGACACAAGAACAGAAAATGAAATACCGCATATTCTCACTCATAGGCGGGTGATGAAAAATGAGAACACATGGACACAGGGAGGCAAGTACTAAACACTGGGGTCTATTGGGGGAAAAAGGGGAGGGCCAGTGCGGGGGGAGCTGGGGAGGGATAGCCTGGGGAGAAATGCCAAATGTGGGTGAAGGGGAGAAAGGAAGCAAAACACACTGCCATGTGTGTACCTATGCAACTGTCTTGCATGTTCTGCACATGTACCCCAAAACCTAAAATGCAATAAAAAATTTAAAAAATAAATAAATAAAATAAAAAAATTTTAAAGCTTGATCAAGGTAGAATTGTATAAGATAAAATAAAAATATATCTTCCTCCAAAAAAAAAAGATAGTTCAAAGACATGGAAATCATGTGATTCTTAAAAATTGTAATATTTGTTTATAAAATATTTTTCTCCCATTCTTCATGTTTTTTACGAAGTTGGACTTCTGACTTCTTCTAACATCATTTTGATAACTCCACTGTCTCTAAAAAGGGTTGATAAATACATCTTTATATGCATGTTTGGTCCTAGTTTTGTGAGGAATATTTGCATTTTGCCAAATTTTTCATTGAAAATATCTCTTATCCATCAGGCTATTTAATAGATGAGTTTTTACCTGAAGGTGAGATTTTTAAAATATTAAGAAGCTCTATTATATGCCTTAACATAGTAATTTTTTCAATTATTTTTATAATTATGTTCTGTAGGCTTATTTTTTCTAATTTCTTAATTTAATGCTTATACATTTATTTTAATTTTATTAATCATGATACCATTAAAAATATATCCATCAAAGTCACAAAGTCAGAAAGTATTTTGTCACTTTGGGCATAATTCAAACTGAGATCTGACATTTTCCATTAATTTATTCTGCCTCCAATCATGTACTCAACCATGATTGAGTCTCTAACACAGGCATTTGTTCTATAAATGTGTACTTAGGGTTTACTACGTGCCAAGCACTGTGCTACATTCTAAGGTTCTGGATTAGAATGCAATACAGAACCTGCTTTTAGCAAGGTCACCATCTAGTGGAAGTGACTGACCTGTAAGTCCGCGATTTTGTTGCAATATATAAGTACTACAATGAAACAAAGAACAAAGCATCATAGGAGGACAGAGAAAGAAGTGACAAGGACTTACTCTCCCTGTCACTCCTTGTTGAATGGGGGGCAATAAGGAAAGCTTTACCAAGGAGAAACCTTTAATCGAGTCATGATGGATAAACTTTTCTTTAGGTGGACAAGAAGAAAAACCCATTTTAGTGGCAAGAAAGAGCACCTGTAAATGCTAAGAGTGTAAAAAGGGTGTTGATGTGAGAAGACTGCAAGTATGCAGCTTGAGTATTATGGTTGTTATGGCAATGGAAGGAGGCGAAGCTCAGGTCTATAACTGGAAGCAAAGCAAAGAATTTCACAAGAAGGTTGTTGCAGGTTCTCATTAAAGTAATTTTCATGGGCAGGTTTTTGAGTTCTCATTTGGTAAATAAAAGCATCATCCACTGTTTCCCTTTTTGCCTTGACTATTAAGAAGTTAAAAGTCATATTTAAACTTCAACCACATAAACTGTATTAGCCCTTCGAATCGGTATATTTTCATTCACCTCTATTTCATAGTGTGTTCATTTTCCATTGCAGCTATAACAAGTTACACCTATTTAGCAGCTAAATACAACATAAATTGATTCTCTTGCAGTTTCCATGTGTCAAAAGTCAAACACAAATCTCACTGGGCTAAAATTGAGGTATCTGCAGAACTGTGTTCCATATTGGAGACTTTGGGGAATAACCTGCTTCCAAGTTCATTCAGGTTGTTTGCAGCATTCAATTCCATGCTATTTTAGAAGTGAGGTCCCAGTTTCTTTGCTCGCTGTCAGTAAGGGGTCCTTCTCAGTTTCCAAAATCTACCAGCATTCCTTGACTTATGATCCCCTTCCTCCATCTTCAAATCCATCAACAATGACTTGAATATCTCTGACCTCTTCTGCCTCTTTTCTTATTCTGCCAGATCTCTCTGATGGACTCTTCTACATTCCTCCTCTGTTTTCAGGGGTCACATGATTGTATTAGGCCCACCTGAAAAATCTTTAATATACTCCCTGTTACAGGTCAGCTGATCAGAAACCTTAATTCCATCTTCAAAGTCCTCTCACAACAATACCTAAATATTTAATCAAACAGCCAAGTGATGGGACACTTAGAGGGATATCATTAGAAATTTACATGCCAAATATGGTTTTTAAAAAATTTCTATTCCCCTTTTAATAGTTTTATTGAGATAACTTCATATAAGGCACCATAAGTCCTTTTTAGAAGGAAATGTATTCTTCTTCTTCTTTACATGTTTACTGTTTGGGACATAAAAGTAAAATATTCTCAATACAGAAAATGGAAAATTAAAATATATAAAACAATTAGAACCAATTATAATTTTATCACTTATACATAGCCACTATTACTAGTATTTATAGCTTTTCTTTTAGTCATTCTTCTTTGCACATGTTATAAACGTGGAAGTTCAAAGTATATGCAGTATTTTATTGTACCTCTTTTTTTTTTTTTTTTTTTTTTTTTTTTTGAGACGGAGTTTCGCTCTTGTTACCCAGGCTGGAGTGCAATGGCGCGATCTCGGCTCACCGCAACCTCCGCCCCCTGGGTTCAGGCAATTCTCCTGCCTCAGCCTCCTGAGTAGCTGGGATTACAGGCACACGCCACCGTGCCCAGCTAATTTTTTGTAATTTTTTTAAGTAGAGACGGGGTTTCACCATGTTGACCAGGTTGGTCTCGATCTGCCGACCTCGTGATCCACCCGCCTCGGCCTCCCAAAGTGCTGGGATTACAGGCTTGAGCCACCGCGCCCGGCCTTTATTGTACCTCATAAATCATTGTCAAGTTAGGAGCAATTTCTGGCATTTAATATTTACATAATGGCCACATAATATTCTGGTGAATGAATGTATTGTACTTTATTTAGGTATATATGAGATATTATAAATTTTTCATTACGAATAACATTGTGTTACTTATTTTTAAACATAAATCTTCGCCGGCATTTTAGATTTCTTTCTGGATTTATACTTAGGTCTGGAGTTGAGTATTATGTCTATCTTTTTAAAGTATTCCTTACATTCTAAAATGTGCTTGAAAATGGGCTTTTAAAATATGAACTCAGAGTAATCAGCCGATTATGACTACGTGTCTATCATTTACAATCCTATTGCAAATATTCCAAAATATTTCTTTAAAGTCTTTACTCATATTACAGCATAAATTTCTGAATATATTTGTGGCCTACTGTAATAAAACTCAATTTATATAAATTGCAAATGGTGTGATAGTAGTGATTGCTCTTCAACAGATATTTTCTATACTCCTTACGGCGTATCTTAGTATTGCACTTCTCATTTTCTTGGAGTTTGATGGGTCATACAACTTGTTTGCATAAGTGGACATATGTATGTAACTTATGAGTGAGGCTTACGAGCAATAGGTGCCTGGCCATACATCTCTTTCTCTCAGCCATAAAGACTGGCAATGTTCCAGATTGCAGCTACTCTATTAGCCTAGGCTCTGGAGTTAGGACAAGGCAGAGAAGCCTCCCCATGATAGACACAATGTGAGTGAGGAACAAGCATTTATTCTTTAAGCCAGCAAGATTTTAAGATCATTTGTTATATAGCACAATCTCTTTTCTCTTGAGCAGACTGAATAGGGCTTTTAACTAATAGAAATTAGTACACCGAAATGGGCTCCTACCATAATAAAAATGTGGCATTCATTAAAAACCGTGGTGAGAAAATTGTCCATGGAGCCAGAAGAATGTTGATGCATGTTGTGCAATGGCAGACTATTTGGAAAGATTGTCATGTGCAATAACTTGGAGTGGATACAAAATACCTAATAAATTTGGAGAACTGGTGAAGCTGGAAAAAAAGATGTTACTAATGTGTATTGGCTGCTATTGGTGCTATCTGACAATGTGCTATCATACTAGAGATAGGATGAAGAAAGAACTAGCTGGCTTGCAAACTAGGAAAAAGAAAATAGAAAGTTCAAAAATTCAGGGACTGGTAAATTGTTAGAAGAAATGACTACTCATACTTAAACAGTAAAATACGTAACTGAGAAATATTTTTGAGTAATAAAGTCTGATTAAAATTCAGCCTTGCAGCTAATATTAAATTAAGTATTATCAGTTTCCTATTGCTATTGTAACAAATTATTAAAACCCTGTTGGAGTAAGACAATGCAAATTTACTCACAGTTCTGATGGGCATAAGTCTTAAATGGGCCTCTCTAGCCTAAAATCGAGATGATGGGCCAGGCGTGGTGGCTCACGCCTATAATCCCAGCACTTTGGGAGGCCGAGGCAGATGGATCACAAAGTCAAGAGATCGAGACCATCCTGGTCAACGTGGTGAAACCCCATCTCTACTAAAAATACAAAATTGGCTGGGCATGGTGGTGCGTGCCTGTGGTCCCAGCTGCTTGAGAGGCTGAGGCAGGAGAATTATTTGAACCCAGAAGGCAGAGGTTGCGGTGAGCCGAGATCGTGCCATTGCACTCCAGCCTGGGTACAAGAGCAAAACTCCGTCCCCCCCCCAAAAAAAATCAAGATGTTGGCAGATATGTGTTCTTTTCTGGAGGTTCTAAGAGAGAATCCATTTTCTTGCCTTTTTGAGTCCCATGGACTGCCCATATTCGTTGGTTAGTGGCCCCTTTCCACCTTCAAGCCAGACCTAACTGGTTGAATCATTCTACTATTGCATCCCCCTGACACTGATTCTCTTTCTATCTCCTGCTTCTGTTTTTAAGAACCCTTGTTGTTATATTGAGCCTACCTGGATAACTCAGGCTCCTCTCCCTATTTTAAGGTCAGCTGACTAGCAATTCCATCTGCAACCTTAATTTTTTCTGACCACATGATATAACATATTTGCTGGTCTGGGGATTAGAAGGTAGACATTTTGGGGGGACTATTATTCTGCCTGTCACAGAGTGATACCTAGAAAATCCTTTAAACTGGGCAAAATTGTTTTGGGGAAAGACTTTAAAAGTGTGGTTCTGGACACCTGATAGGCAAAAGATACCCACAATGAAATCAAGAGAGTAAGGGAGAGAGACAGAGGCATGGGAGTGAGGAAACAAAGATGCTTAGCAAACATGAGTGCTATATCTAAAAAGAAACTGTCATGAATTTTGGTACATGAAGCTGACTGAAATCAAAGAGAGAAATTCAGTGAAGTTTTCGAGAGAATTATATTGCCAAAAGAATCAGCTTGAACTAAAAGAGAATGTGACAGTTCAGGACTTAAAATAACACTGAGGCGGCCGGATGCGGTGGCTCACACCTGTAATCCCAGCACTTTGGGAGGCTGAGGTGGGTGGATCACCTGAGGTCAGGATTTTGAGACCAGCCTGACCAACATGGAGAAACCCTGTCTCTACTAAAAACACAAAATTAGCCGGGCATGGTGTCACATGCCTGTAATCCTAGCTACTCAGGAGGCTGAGGCAAGAGAATCATTTGAACCTGGGAGGTGGAGGTTGCAGTGAGCCAAGATGGCACCATTGCACTCCAGCCTGGGCGACAAGAGTGAAACTCCATCTCTAAATAAATAAATAACACTGAGGCTTCAAACATCACTGGATAGGATGTAGGCCAAGGAGGCTGCCTATTCTGCAAGAGAGGGATGTTCCCTGACACCCACTTTAAATGTGGTCAAAGAGGATCATGCAAAGACTCTCCCAGAGGACAGAGCCAAGGACGGTGGATTCTATGAGCTAAAGAGACCCTTCTACTCCAGGGCCGTCTCAGGAGAGGAGCCCTTGAAGCATTTCCCAGAAAGGCATCACAGTCACAACGATCCGTTGCAGTGACTGTAGTATACCTTCAATTTGTACACTTTCTAAACAAAAGTATTTACTGAGATTATCTTGGCCTGATTTCACCATTGCATATTGGCTAGGTAGATGGGTGAGTAGGTGGTTGGTAACTTGCGTTTTTTAGTTATAGGTCTCCAGGTTATTAGGGACCATATTTGAACCTGATGTAAATATTTCACATCACCCCTAGATATTAGCTTACCAGGGAACCTGGACTGTGTGCTTGATGCTATCTATGATTGGAGAGTGTTTGAGATTGTCTTCTTCCAGGAAGCAGGAGAGGGAGTGTATCTTGCCTGGAGAAAGCAGAGAGGAACAAATAGTTGGTAGCCACAAGGGTACGTTGTAACAAACATTGGTACTACTTGCTAATATCTGTTCTTCTTTTCTTCTACCCATATAAAAAAAATGAACTTCTTGGCCCTTATTTTGGTTGTGTGAGGGAATAGTAGTTCTGACCATTAGACCATCATTTCCTGAACGCTTAATTCTTAATCGCGTAAAATCCTCCTTAATTACTTAATTCTGATTCTTAATTAAATACTTAACTTCTAATTAACACTTAATTCTAGTTCTTAATGGTGCAAAATATTCCTGAGTTCTCCCTTCTCCCTGTTGATCCTAGAAGCGTGCATAAAGATAGAGCTTCCATCAACCTTCTGGATCTTCCCTACCCGCCCACTCTAGACATATAGTATGAGGTTGTAAGTACACTTTTGTTATGAATAGGGAGTTATTCATTACTGTAGCATAAGTCAACTTGCCCTAACTGATACAGAACACAATGACTTTTCTTACTCTGTAAAACTTTTATTCTGAGGTAGAAGATCCTGTAACAGGTTTTAATAGGAATTCATGTACATGCCTTCTAATTATATGACACACTTACAGGGATACACTTATTACAGAAAGTAAGCTATATCTGCCTGCTACCTTCTTCATGTATATAAATTTCAATAAGTTTAAATAAATATTTAAAAATGAGAAAGAAGTGGACAATTTGTAAGAAAGTCAGATTTGTTACATCTTGGGCAACTCCACCTTTCATTGCATCTATCAGTCAAGGATTTATAACATGGCTTATTGGTTCTATTTAATTGTGAAACAGAAGTTTAAGCCTTATATCTGTCAATTAAGCGGTTTTTGAAGGCTCGGATAGAAAAGACACATGGAAACTCACCCCATCAAGCAACCCTAGGATTGGGTCACAAGGGTCAAAACTTAATTGTGTTATGTACATAGAGAACCAAAAGTCACAGAAACAATATCTATTAACCAAGCCAACAGGGTAAGAGCAGTCAAAAAATAAAGAGAAAAAGTTATAACATTTAGGTAAATGCACAACTTTAGCTAGCAAAAATATGTCAAGCAAGTGTAGCAACAAGGTGAGAAGGTACAGAATTTTTATTATAAACAGACCTGAGAGAACTGGACCGCTCTATCATTGTCTGCTATGCTGGTCCGGAAGTTAAATAGACAGGCTGGTGCAGGTTAAATACACAGGTTTCAGACAGATAGTGTCCAAGCTTGGGATGTCATTGAAATAACTTGGATACGTCTCTGGTATAACTGATAAATTTCTACAATAATTGTTTCAGGTTCCTTTTTTTTTTTTTTTTTTTTTGAGACAGGGTCTTACTCTGTCACCCAGGCTGAAGTGCAATGATCTGATCACAGTGCTCACTGCAGCTTCAACCTCTTGAGCTTAAGTGATCCTCCCAACTCAGCCCCACAAGTAACTGGGACCACACCCAGGATTTTTTCTTTTTCTGTAGAGACAAGGGCTCACTATGTTGCCCAAGCTAGTCTTGAACTCCTGGGCTCAAACTATTCTCCTGCCTATGTCTCCCAAAGTTACAGAACTTTAGGCATGAGCCACCATGCCCAATTGTCTCAAATTCTTAATTAATATCACAACAACCTCTATGACTTCACAAGAAAATACTAGCTTTCATTTAAATGGAAAAGTTGATTACAGAAAAAAAATGGAAAAGAGAGGTAAAGAATTATCATAAGGAAGAAAATAGGAGGAGGAAGCAGAGGAGAAAGAGGAGGAGAAAAGGGAGACATAGGAGAGATGGAAAAGTAAATAAGTGGTTAACAAAATAAATAAATAAAAAGATAAGTTTCGCTGACTTTGGAAAGTCTAAGGACCAAAATAGAAATGCTACTGAGGGAGCCAGGGGAAAGGACTCAAATAAAAGCTGAAGCAACTGGAAATATAAAAGAGAATGCAGATGTATTGGTGATGCAGGCAGTTAGACCTGGCCAGAGAATAAAATCACTGTAGATAGTCATACTAGAGCATCCAGAGCAGAGACAGCTCAGTAAGAAACATCAGCTGGCTCTGCCAGTGCTCACCTTAACTTTTGCGTCCTAGTTTTCCATAGCCAAGAGAATCTCTGGGTGCCCCTGGGCAGCCAGGCACCCCTTCCTACAGATGGAAAAAGGTTTATTACATTTCATACCGAAAGCAACAAAAGTGTTCTGCAGAAAATGAAAAAGAAAACACTGAATCCTTTCTAAAGGTGCCAAATCAATTTCTCCTTGAGAACGTACAAAACACGGTAAAATTTCTAAAATAAAAACAATTTATCTTTTGTTTTATTCCAGGTAAAAATGTAAAATAATGCCTTGCTTTCTGATCAACAGTTTGCCTTATCACTAAAGAATACAGCAATCTTCTAAATATACCTGAGGATGTATTCCAATGCTGCTATAAAGCATTTGATTTCAAACCAATATCATTTGAACTAAAATTCATTTAAGTTTATAAATTGAAGAGATGCAAACACAAAGTTTGCATTCCTTTAACAGTTTCAAAGATAATAGAAATATATAGTGACTGCTTTAACCCAAGTAAGCCTGTCAAAACGTTCACAATATTGCTTTCAGCTGTTTTCTGGCAGCCTATCTTATTTGAAATATCTTCCTCAGTTAATTTTTTTTGTTTAATAAAAGACTAAACATGAAGACATGTTCTTGGGGCTATAAAGCATATATTTAACCTCTCTTGATGACTCAAAATATCTTCAAAACAGTGGCCATGTTTTGCATAATTGCATTCTCACTTGTCTATGTTCATTTTTACTTCATTTGGCTTGTAGGGTGAAATGAGAACTGGATTCAAACTTGTGCCAACAATGTTGTCTGGGAACTAGATTCAGCTCCATAAGCCTTAGTTTGTCATCTGCAAAATAGGTACAACAATGCCAATTACATCCCCTTCACTGAGTTGTTTAGGCAAAAATGACTATAGCAAACCAAAGTCCTTTGAACAGAGAACAGCATAAGGGAAATTTAAGGCATGTATTATTCATGGTGTTACTATGATTTCTCTTTTCTAATATAGTTTATGTCAACAGGGCTCCAATGCAAGGGTTTGTGAAAGATCTGCTGCATATTCGAGCAGTTTTTGTGTATCTGAAAAGACCATGAAGCAGATACCAGAGAAGGCCTTATAAGGCAGTTCAGAGAACTAAGACTTATAAGACACTAAGAAACTCAATTACCCCATAACCACTGAGTCAAGAGATAGTGGTGATGAGCAAGCAATTAGGTGGCAATCATTAGAGAAAGTAGGGAAAGTTGATGTAATCCTTTCTCAGTGCTCCTTTAACTTCAGTGTTCTACACATCACCTGAGAATCGCATGAAAATACAGATTCTGATTCAGTAGGTCTGGGGCAGAGCCTGAGAGTTAGCATTTCTAATAAGCAGTCTAGAAATAGTATAGCATCTAATAATCAGACAATATGGATACTAATGGTTGATGAACTATATTTTGAATGGCATAGATCTATTTCAGACAAGCCTTGAAGGAAATTTCTGCCAGAGCCCTAAGGATGAAATTGGAAGGCTAAAATGACTAGATTCATCTTAAGATGAAAGAACTTCCACTGAAAGCACAATTCAGGGCTGTGTTTCTCTAACATGTCAGAGTTGGTGAGGCATTTCTCATGATGGCACACAGGCAAAGGGGACTCTGGAGAAGAAAGGGCTCACATTGCAAATTCTGAGGTGGGTGATGTCAAGATAGATGTCCACGAGTAGCTATTGTTTGGGTTGGCAGGGGAAAGTATGGCTTTCACTCTGAGCTTGAAGCTGGGGGTCGTCATGGCTAATCAAGAGCAAATGAGAATCCCCAGCGATACCCTGAGGACTGTCATGGAGAGACTTAGGCTGAAGTTCCAGAGATATAGCAAAAATGCATTGAGTCAGAAAGTTTGTTGTTGTCATCAAGCCTGGTGGACCCAAGCTAGTGTCATTTGAAGAAATAACGGGTTATGTCATTATCCACATTTTATTATACAATTGCCATTAGTTCAGCATTCTCAATATAACAGAATGCTATCCCTGAGATGACCATTGGAAATAAAACCACTCAACTCTCTTGGGCAGTGATGCTCCCTTGGTGTTTCCTTCATACAGATGAACCTGGAGAGTCTAATGGAACACAATTTTTATTATACAACAATCTTGCATACATTACAAAAATGTCTGGAAAGTAGAATTTTCAGAGGAATTAGTTCAATATAAGAGATATTAACATTTTCATATCAATAAATAGTTGAGAGAAAGGTAATTTGCAAAGAATTCAAATGACCAAAACAAAACATTAAACTGTGAGAAGTCATCAGCATTGGTGTTTTCCAGAGCTTCCCATGTACCTCACCCTCCCAAATGGGATCTGCTGTTCTAAAGAACTATGCTGTCTTCTCTGTTCCCTCATAAACCATACTCAACATCCAAGTGGTTTTCTACCAAGGTGTCTCAAGTTGCTAAATCAGTATAAAATATAGGATGTAGAGTTATAGCATGTGCACAGAATATTATGTATGAATTTTCAACTACCATATTTATATAGATACTCCAGCATGAGAATAAATGTTACTAATGAGTCTGTCCTACACATGAGCATTTTTTATCTTTTCGTTATTGACTTCTCTCTACCCCACACTGTGCTAGGCACTAGAGGTGCAAGCATGGACAATAAGAAATATGCCTGTCATTACAAGAATTACAATACACTGGGGAAGGGGAGATAAATAAAAATAAAACATTAGATGCTGTGAGGGGGAAAATAAAACAGGGAGCTAAACTAGCAACAGAGAGGGCTTCCTTCAGACAGGGTGATCAGAGAAGTCCACTCTGAGGTGAGAGTGGTGCTGGAAGACCTGGCTAGTGAAGGAGATCAAGGAGAGTTTTTCTAGAAAAGACAAGGTGTTTGTAAAAGCCTGAGGCAGGAAAGAAATTGGCACGTTCAAAAAATCAGCCATAAGCCAACGTGTTTAGAGCTACCAAAAAGTATAAGCCAAGTTCTTCACAGTTGAGGATAAAAGAGTTTGTTTCTCAATTCAGTGAACACTAATTCATCACCTACTCCATCAAATACTCTATTGGAACAAGACAAATAACTCCTCATGAAGCTTCCGTTCAAATGAGAGAGATGACTCTCCTGGTATTTTATCATAGACGTGCTGGAAGTATTGGAACACACAGGTTTTTGGGGCCAGGGGTGTTTTTAGAATCTTTTTTCAACATCATTATTTTCATAATATAATATTTTTCTTTGTTCAACTTTTATTTTAAGAAATATGTGCAGGTTTCTTATATAGGTATACTCACGCCATGGGGGGTTGTCGTACAGATTATTTTATCACCCAGGTGTTAAGGCTAGTACCCCTTAGTTCTTTTTTCCTGATCTTCTCCCTCCTCTCACCCTCCAACCTCCAGTAGGCCCCAGTGTCTGTTGTTCTTCTTTGTGTATCCACGTGTTCTCATATTTTAGCTCTAACTTGTCAGTGAGAACATAAGGTATTTGGTTTTCTGTCCCTGCTAAGGATAGTGGCTTCTAGCTCCATTCACATTCCTGCAAAAGACATTATCTCATTTTCTTTTGTATGGCTGCATAGTATTCCATTTTCTTGTCAGGGGGAAAAACTCAGTTACATTAACTTTAAAAATATTTACATTGAAATATTAGATATTTTAAATTATTCAAAAGGTCAAAATACACATTCCTTACTTCCAACATTTCTATTCCAACTGGCAACATGTATGAAAAGTTCAAGAAAAGGCAAGTTGTACTGACTGATTCTTGAATTTTTGCTCAGCATGAGACCTAGAAATGTCAGCCATTCCTTCGGGATTTCTCTATTCAGGACTAACCCATTCATTGAGCAGGTTACTACACTTTAAGTGCAAATGCCCTGTCTGCATCAACAGATTGTAAACTTCTTGAGGGTAAGGATTTGGTATTCTTACTTTCAAACGACTCAAAACAATATATTAGATAAATTAGAATCCACATACATTGGTTCAGATTAATAAAATATTTCCAAATATCTCCAGGGTCCTTATATATCCCAATGTGTGATTAACTTGAAAGAATTTTCACTACTTTCTTTTCCAGTAAAGGTTTTGGATCCTGGCTGTGTTTTAGAATGTGACCTCCTACCAGCCACTTTCCCCTCACTCTTGGTAGAAATGAAAACCAAACAGCGAAGTGTCCTCTATCAGGATATCTGATGCAAAATCACTCTTTCTTCCATCACCAATAAATTCAATCATTTCATGCCAATACAATTAAATTAAGGCTCTTCAGCACCACCTGTCACATAGATTATATGATTCCTATTAAAAATCAAATCCAAACACAGAGAATCTTTTGGATCAAATCTATTTTGAGGAGATATTTTTATTGTTAATAATAAAAATTTTACTTTTGTAGCCGAAGTTCTTTAAGTAACCTGAGCCTCAGAATAATTTTTGTTTTCCTCTGCACTTTGGCCAGAGTAACTTATACATAAATGAAAACAGGAACTTTTTCTAGATACATGAACACTCAGTTTGTACATTAACTGGTCTGAATAAGAGGCCGAGGCGGGTGGACCACGAGGTCAACAGATCGAGACCATCCTGGTCAACATGGTGAAACCTCGTCTCTACTAAAGATACAAAAAATTAGCTGGGCATGGTGGCGCGTGCCTGTAATCCCAGCTACTCAGGAGGCTGAGGCAGGAGAATTGCCTGAACCCAGGAAGCGGAGGTTGCGGTGAGCCGAGATTGTGCCATTGCACTCCAGCCTGGGTAACAAAAGCGAAACTCCGTCTCAAAAAAAAAAAAAAAGAAAAGAAAAGAAATAGTATATTTCCTTTTTCAAACTTCTATTTTTACCAAATATTATAACTTTTTGAGGAAACAATTTCATTTTAAATTTTCCATGTAGACACAGTCAAACTCCTTAGAAGGTTACAATGTATTACATATTAGAATCAATTTACTTTTTAAAAGGAAGAACTGCACAAACCAACTGGGAATGGTGATATTAACTATTTTCTTTTATAGGACACCAGACTAAGTGAACAACCTTAGGCATATATTTAAGCATTTTGCCACTACTCATTTAAATTTTGCCATGATCGACTCAGATCCTATACTTCAAAATTCCTAGTACTATTTTTCAGATAATATATATAAAGTTTTTAAAACTTGGCTTTTAGAGAGTTCTGCAGTTTTCTTTCAATACCATTATCACCATAGTAATCATGAGTGTGGGAAATAACAGGGCTATGTGGTGGCTGTCCTCTCCTCCCCTGGCCATTTGAGTTCGCAAAGCCCATTCTTGTGCTTGGGGCTAGCAAGCCTAATTTGTCAACTGAGGCAATGTGGTTGCAGTCTCAGGACACTGATCAGGCTTCAATTGGAACAGAAATCACTCTGAAACTATCCTAGCTCAGCAACCAGTTCACATTCCAAAAAAGAACTACAGTATTAGCACCTGAGCTCCAGTCCTGAAGTTGGAAAAACTTCTGTTGATAGCCAGTCATTCATTCAATAAATAGTCATTGAGCATCTACTATGTGTCATCAGGGACTGCACCAAGTATGATTGAATACATAGATTAAAACTGATGATCCCTTCTCTTAGGGAGCATGCACTCCAATGGGGGAGATGGGAAAGCAGACCTATCAGCCAGGCATAGTGGCTCAGGCCTATAATCCCAGCAATTTGGGAGGCCCAGGTGGGTGAATCATGAAGTCAAGAGTTGGAGACCAGCCTCACCAACATGGTGAAACCCCATCTCTATTAAAAATACAAAAATTGGCCAGGTCTAGTGGCATTCACCTGTAATCCCAGCTACTCAGGAGGCTGAGGCAGGATAATCACTTGAACCCAGGAGGTGGAGGTTGCAGTAAGACAAGATCATGCCATCATACTCTAGCCTGGGCAACAGAGTGAGATTCTATCTCAAAAACAAAACAAAACAAAAAAAGAGGCCCATTAATTTGTTTCATTAGTTCAAGAAGTATTTATTAAACACCTGTTATTTACTGGCATGATTATAGACCCTGAAAATACAGCAGTGAATAAGACTGTCAAAGCCCCTGTATCATGGAGTTTACTTGTTAATCAAGAGCTAGACACAGAGAGTAAACAAATAAATGAATAAGATAAATTTGGATATATACAAGTGTCATGAGAAGTATAAACAAGTGTGACCTGTTGGCAAATGTGGATGGAGTTACTACTTTAGATGGGATGGGACGATACCTCTAAATAGGTGATAATTGAGCTGACTCCCAATGACAGATAAAGGAGGAGTCAAGCAATCTAAAATCCTAGGGAAATACATTCTAAAGAGCAAAGACGTTTGGGTATGTTTGAGGAAATTGAAAGGAGAGTGTTGCTGGACCATAAGGAGTGGCCAAGAAAGTATTAGGAGGTAGTGACAGAGACCAGTCAGAGGCCAGACAGTGTATTTCTTACAGGTCATGGCAAAGTATTCAGATTATATCAAAAGAGTAAGCCACTGGAGGGCTGGAACTACAGGGCAAGTGAAGGGACATACCTTTTGGAGAAAACTACTAAAAAGTGTGCAGGTGCTATCTATTATTAAGGTGGGCAAATGGTAGGATGAAGGATGGTGATAAGGAATAAAGGAAGGATGAGAAGAGAGAAAAGGAACACTTTCACAAAGGAATTATTCAAATTCATGCTTGAAGAATTTAAACCTTTCCAGGTGGACAAAAGAGCGCAGAATTAAAGAAGAGAGGATGTCAAAGGCCTGCCAAGATGGCCGAGAGGAGGCAACACTGGAATGCTGCTCCCAGTGAATGAGAGGTAGAGGGCTAGAGGACATTACGATTCCAAGTGAGGTGCCAGGCTCATTTCCATGGCACTGGTAGGACACTGAAAATAGGCCAGGGAAGGTGAGGCAAAGCAGAGCAAGAGGAGACCAGGGAGGGCAAACTGAGACAGGCAGGGGTGTGTCTCCACCTGGAATATGCAGCCAGACTGGAGGGTCAGGGACTTCACCCACTTGGTGCTCTGATTTGGGTCCTGTGCTTCCCTTTCCCTCCTGCAACCCAAAGTCCATGAGAGCCCTGCCAGACTGCGGGGCACCGTGGGTTGTCAATGCAAATCTGAGTGACCCCGTTTCTGCCTTGTACCACAAGTTGTCAGCATGTATTGGGGAGGAAGTTTGGACTAATGCCACTGGGACGGAACTACCCTTCCCATAGGAAGAGACAGAGTTGAAAGCAGGGAAACGGGCCATAAGGTCTGGCATGCCCCACCCCCACAAAACTCAAACTGAAGCCTGCCTGCTAGAGAGCTTTGCAGTAAACACATCAGTTTGACCCTACCCAGGAAGATCAAGTTCGGGGAAGGAGAGACACCATTGGGAAGGCAGGGCTAATCTCATCTGCATAAACTCCAGGGGAAGACCACCCACACAGCAGCCTGTCTGAATCTGAGGCAGCCCAGCAGCGCCTCTACAGGCCAAAAAAGATATAGCTCCAACCTCAACAGAAAGGACATCCACTCAGAGAGTCCTCCTGAAATCATCAACTTCAAAGATCAAAGGGAGATAAATCCACAAAAATGGGAAGAAATCAGCACAAAAAGGATGAAACCATCAAAGACCAGACGCTGCTCCTACCGGGGATCACAACTCCTCATCAAGAGAACAAAACAAGACAGAGAATCAGTTTGACAAATTGACAGAAGCGGGCTTCAGAAGGTGGGTAATAACAAACTTTTCTGACTCAAAAGACCATGTTCTAACCTAATGCAAAGAAACTAAGAACCTTGAAAAAAGGTTAGACAAAATGCTAACTAGGATAAACAGCTTAGAGAAGAACATAAATGACCTGATGGAGCTGAAGAACACAGTACGAGAACTTTGCAAGGCATACACGAGTTTCAAAAGCTGAATCGATCAAGCAGAAGAAAGGATATCAGAGACTGAAGATCATATCAATAAAATAAAACAAGAAGTCAAGATTAGAGAAAAAAAGAGTGAAAAGAAATGAGCAAAGCCTCCAAGAACTATGGGATTACATAAAAAGACCTAATCTACACTTGATCAGCATACCTAAATTTGATGGCGAGAATGAATCCAAGCTGGAAAACATTCTTCAGGATATTATCCAAGAGAACTTCCCTAACCTAACAAGGCAGGCCAACATTCAAATCCAAGAAATACAGAGAACACCACAAAGAAACTCCTCAAGAAGAGCAACACCAAGGCACATAATCATCAGATTCACCGGGGTTGAAATGAAGGAAAAAATTCTAAGAGCAGCCAGAGAGAAAGGATAAGTCACCCACAAAGGAAAGACTATCAGATTCACAGCAATCTCTCGGCAGAAACCCTAAAAGCTAGAAGGGAGTGGGGGCCAATATTCAACATCCTTAAAGAAAATAACTTTCAACCCAGAATTTCATATCTGGCTAAACTAAGCTTTATAAGTGAAGAAGAAATAAAATTCTTTATGGACAACAATTGCTGAAAGATTTCATCACTACAAGACCTGCCTTACAAGAGCTCCTGAAGGAAGTACTAAAACATGGACAGGAACAACCAGTACCAGCCAATGCAAAAACATACAAAATGGTAAAGAACAACGATGCAATGAAGAAACTGCATCAACTAACAAGCAAAACAACCACCCAGGTTGTTTGCCAACAAAATGGCAGGACGAATTGAAATATAACAATATTAATGTTGAAAGTAAATGGCCTAAATGCCCCAATCAAAAGACACAGACTGGCAAACTGGATAAAAAGTCAAGACCCATCAGTGTGCTGTATTCAGAAAACCCATCTCACATGCAAAGACTCACTTAGACTCAAAATAAAGGATGAAGACCAAAGCAAATAAGACCAAAAAAGAGCAGGGGTAACAGTCCTAGTCTCTGATAAAATGGACTTTAAACCAACAAAGATCAAGAGACAAAGAAGAGTATTACATAATGGTAAAAGGATCAATGCAACAAGAAGAGCTAACTATCCTAAATATATGTACACCCAATACAGGAATACCCAGATTCATAAAGCAAGTTCTTAACAACTAGAAAGAGACTTAGACTCTCACTTAATAATAGTGGGAGACTTTTATACTCTTTTGACAATATTGGACAGTTCAACGAGACAGAAAGTAAACAAGTATATCCAGGACTTGAATGCAGATCTTCATCAAGTGGACCTAATAGACATTTATAGGACACCCCACCCCAAATCCACAGAATTCACATTCTTCTCAGCACCACATCACACTTACTCTAAAATTGACCAAATAATTGGAAAAAAATCACTCCTCAGCAAATGCAAAACAACAGAAATCATAACAGTCTCTCAGACCACAACACAATCAAATTAGAATTCAGAATTAAGAAAAACACTCAAAACTGCACAATCACATGGAAACTGAACAACTTGCTCCTGAATGATGAATGGATAAACAATGAAATGAAGGCAGAAATAAAAATGTTCTTCAAAACCAACAAGAACGATGACACAACGTACCAGAATCTATGGGACGCATTTAAAGCAGTGTCTAGAGGGAAATTTATAGCAATAAATGACCACATGAGAAACAAGGAAAGATCTAAAATTGACAACCTACGGTAAAAATTGAAAGAGCTAGAGAAGCAAGATTAAAAAAAACTCAAAAGCAAGCAGAAAACAAGAAATAACCAAGATCAGAGCAGAACTGAAGGAGATAAAGACACAAAAAACTCGTCAAAAAGTGAATAAATCCAGGAGCTGGTTTTTTGAAAAGATAAACAAAACAGACAGACCACTAGGTAGACTAATAAAAAATAAAAGGAAAAGAATCGAATAGATGCAATAAAAAATGATAAAGAGGAGATCACCACTGATTCCCCGGAAATACAAACAACAATCAGAGATTGCTACAAACAGCTCTATGCACATAAACCAGTAAATCTGGAATCACTGGCCAGGACTCAGATGGTTTGACCATCCCTAGCTTCAAAAGAATCTGAAACAGTGAGTATTTATGTATTTGAAAATTAGTCTTAGGCTAGCGATCCAAAAGTGCCTGACACTTCTTGCAACCGAATGTGTATTTTAATGACTAAGATTGATACTTTGACTATGTGAAATCATCTATAGGTGGAAGCTGTTACAAAAGAAAGGGAAATGAACATTTTTGCAGTTATTTCCGTTCGGGTTTTATGAAAGTTGTTTCTGAATATTTTTCTCAGTGATCCTCCTGGAGGGATAACACCAGGAGTAATGCCTGATGTAAGTGACGGAGGATGGGGGATGGAGACAGCAAACCACCATGGCATGCATGTACCTATGCAATAATCCTGCAAGATGTAGGATGTGCACATGTACCCCACAGTCCAAAGTACAATTTAAAAAAAAAAGAAAAAAGAAAAGAAGATGTCGAATTGGGGAAACCACATACACAGTGGAATGAATGTGTAAAGTAATATGGCATGTTCTGGGAAACAACAGTGGGAGTTGAGAACCAGCAATGGCCTGATGAGGCCTGCATATCAGGCAAAGAGGTTAGAGTGTAGGTAATGGGGGAACCCCTGACTATAGGGTTTTTATGATGACCCTCTTTCTTGCCTTGTAAACCTGTCCCCTAATTTCCTGAGATAGCTATACGTAGTTTGAAAATCTAAGTATTTCAATACCTCATGCTAATCCCCTATATACTTTCTTCCCTGCTATTGTGTGTTACATAAATATTCAGATTAGCACCACTTTTGCACCAGATTGGAAATAGCTGCTTCTGTATTTATTTTCACCAATAGAATGTAAGTTTCTTGAAGTTAGGAATAATGAGTTTTAAATTCTGTATCCCTAATATCTGACACAGCATTAGGCACATAATATGAACTCAACAAATATTACATATTTAATGGGAAGCAGATAGATGAATAGATGGTTGAAATTTCATAAAATCTTTGAGTTAGTCTCCAAGGCTGAAATCAGAATTGCTAGCGCTAGAGCATTTTCTATACCATGGAGTATATGCTACTAAAATGCGGTAGGTAGTAGCTGTTTCTCTGATACCATACTAAGAGTTTCTGATGGCTTGTAAATCCACAGGGTCAGGATTATTAACTCAGCCCCACCCAGTCTTGTGATACTGCCTACATTTAAAGCTTCCTCACTAGTCTTTGACCAATCTCATTGCTGCTTTCCTCTAGCCTGATTATCAGCTCCCTCTTGAGGAAAACCTGGAATTAGTAAGAAGCCTCACTCATCTTCCTTTAGCCTATTTTCATCTATTTACAGAGCCTGATCCGAGCAACTATGGCAACCACTTAATGACTGAATTGATTCCACATGCACTCTTTCAGGTGTGCCAAATTCTCAATCTCTAACACATCAGTATGTTACACACATGCTACTATCCATCTCTCAGAGTGTCCTCCTTCTAAATGATGCAGCTATAATGTAAAGGCTGAAGATTACCCAGATATGAGGAAGAGAAAGAGAGTGAGAAGAAGAGACATACAAGTATGGATGAAAAGAGTGAGGATTAGATGGATAGAGGGAAGAACAAAGGAAAGTTTAAGTTTCCTTGTTCAGAAGACATATTTACATTCCTATTTCGAAAACAATGCATGTGACTCCGTATTACATAATCTGTATGTGACAAAGTTCCTAGATCACAGGCCTGAAGAATATATCCACAGCAAATTTGAGTACAGCACGTTGGCCACACCCTGACAAACCAGCAGGGCCACAAAGATGACACAATGAACCTCAGAGAAGAGGCAATATTTGAAGTGGTAGACAACCATTCCTGAGGTTCAGACTCCAAATGAGTAATGAGTAAAAGCAATCTTCTGTCTCATGGTGGAACTGGATGGAGGAGTTCTAGATAGGAAAAGAAACACAGTATCAAGGGAAAGACAACTGGGTGCAACCCATTTGTGGAATATTAGTTGAAGGTTAAAAGGAAGAAGAGATTTTTTGTGCAATCATGAATGGTATTTAATGATCTTTCTGCCCAGCTCTCAGGGACATATGATGGGTTCTCAAGGAAATAAAAAAAGCGAATGAGATGGAAAAACTATACATATACGAAATTTAGAAAAATGAGAGGTCAAAGTCATTCTGATTCTAGCTTAATATCCTGGTTTAACATAGAAGAGAGGTTTCCCTGATTCATCAGGTAAAAAGGATGCAAGGTTAAGAGGAGCATACAGGAGGTGGTCAACAAACTTGATTTCCTCCCCCTGTTCCCTTCCATATTGCCATCTGGAGGCTGGAGTACATAAACACACATACACACACACACACACACACACACGCGCGCGCGCGCGCACGCGCACCCTCCCATCCTGACATGAGCAAGTATGGCATATTTGATGTCATGGATGCAAACCTCCCCAGTGGTGACCTCTTTTTAATTCTTCTCCTAAGTAAAGTTTATACTGATCAATTGAATGTATGAATGAAGGAGTGAATAACTGAACACTTTAGTGAGTTTCTATTTGGTATTAAAATCTACACTTAATACTGCAAGATATCACTTGATATTATTTAATCCTTATTGCAACAACATAAAAAGGAATTCTTATACTCATTTAGAAATTAGAAAACTGAAGCTTATGCAAGTGACCTGCTTAGGATCACAACATGGAAACTAAGAGTTGAGATTTAAATGCAGATAATTTTAATTTAAGTTCATTTCCTTTTCCAGCTGCTTCAACCTATAGATGATTTCACACCGTCGCAGTATCAATCTTAGTCATTAAAATACACATTCAGTTGCAAGAAGTGTCAGGCACTGTTGGATCACTAGCCTAAGACTCATTTTCAAACACCTAAATACTCACTGTTTCAGATTCTCTTGAAGCTAGGGAGGGCCAACCATCTGAGTTCTGTCTAGTGATTTGCAAGTGAAAGTTTGTTGATGGATATGGAAAACTCTGCTTTTTGATATAATAAACAAACATCTCTAGCACTCCACCTGCCCCTCTATACCCTGCCTGAATATGAACATGATGCTTATAGCAGCAGCCATCATCTTGCGACCATCAGGAAAAGGTAAATTAAAAAAAAAAATGCAGAGATGCTGCTTCTTACCTCATTGAGTAACTACCTATATCCAGACTCCTTGCTGCATGATAAAAACAAGCTTCTATTTGTCTAAGGTATTTTTAGGTATTCTGTTAATTACAGGTAAAACAGCAGCTAATACAGAAAAATGTCTAAAACACCATCTCTAAAGTACTCCTATTAGTGAGATTTTAAAAAATTAAATTGTATTATAATAAATATATATCCTTATTTTAACAAGTGTATTTCCAAAGTCATAGTTTCCTGCTCTAAAAGAAGACCAAATGTCATTCATGTTTAGTTGATCCTAAACTGATGAATATAAATAATGAAAATCTTTATGAAATTTTAGTTATTAAGATAGTTACTCTAATTTTTCTAAATATATATATATGGTTATATATAAGATATATATATCTTATTAGCTGCACATTTCAGTACTATCGTTTGGAAAAAGTCCTTTTTCTCACAAATCAATATGATGAAGAATCAGGCAGCAGGTGGAGGATGTAAAAATGAATCATTTTTCAATAACTTCTTTCAGCGTGGAAGGTTTCACATGTCTAGACATATTTTGCTGTTGAATTCCACACTGATATTTAAGGGATTGTTTTTCCCCATTGCATACAAAATTACTCTAATTATAGTAAAGCGTTTTGCTCACATGCTGTCAACCCCAGGCAAAACATAGAGTCCATCTGTGTCCCTCCCTATAGCTCCAGCCAGTACATACCGCATCCCACATCAGTCATCAGGTACAGGTTGAGCAATAAGACATTTCTCTCCAGTTTGATGATGAACAGAGTAAGTTCTTCTATTTTTGGAAATGAGTAGAAACATTGCAATTTTCCCACGTTGCATTCATTAAAAGTTTAACCTATCACTCAGTAATAAAAATGTGAAGAATAACAAGTAACAAAACTTTGACTTAAAAAACTAATATTTAGTGAGACAAGAATGTGAAGGGACGTTTTGTTTTTGCAATGTTTATATCATTCTCACATAATCAGCTGTCAATGACTTGCAGACTTATATCATGTCTCATTTGAGAATTTTCAGAAAAATAAGCCCAGCAGGATAAGGAAGCCCGAATGCATACTCACATCAGGGATGCACCTGCATCTGAAAGTAGAAAAGGAAACAAAGAACAAAGAGGACTAGAAGATTTACTTGGCTTGAATGATGAGAGTCACCTGGGTAGGACCAATAAGAATTGCTCAGATATAATGATTTGTGAAAATGATTTTAAGGATGTTTTACATAGCTAACAAATTGTTCCCCAATATACAAGCACACCATTCTGATATATGTGGAAAGATAACCTTCAATAACAAAAAGGAAGAGATTATATTTTAAAGTTTCTGACAAGTCACGACAGTGCTATTGAATATACCTACTTTCAGCACCACTGCACTTGCTCTCCGTGACATTACACTTAACTTACTCGTGATTCATTACTTGCAATTATTTCCAATAAAAGTGGAATTCTATTGTGGGTTGTTTGTAGGTGAAAAGGCAGTCACTTTCCCATGAAGATTAAAGGGAATAAGCAATTGGATACATTGACTCTTCTAAAGTATGATGAGCATCTCTGCTTCCCCATAACCAAATTATTGCTAACCCTCTTTTGAGACAAATGTATTTCCAACTATTCTGTTGGCCAACAGGATAGCTGTTTCATCTGTGCAGCCCCACCTACATGAAGACTAGTCCCTAGTGGCTTTCCTGGAGAAAAGGATAATTTTATGTAATAATGGAAAGTGTTCTGGATATGCCATATGCCGTGGGTTTAAATCCTAGCTCTGCAATTTACCAGATGTATGAATACAGGGAACATGCTAAGCTTCCTTGAATCTCAGTCCCCCATTTACAAAACTGGGGCCATGATACTTATCTCGTAGGACTGTTAAAAGTTGAATGAAATGGTTTGTTTGAAAGTTCTTGCCTTATAGTGGGTCCAAAATAAACCTTCACTAAACCTGAACTGCTAGCTTTCCAGTAATATGAAAAAAAAATTATATATATATATATATATATATATATATATCTGTAACCCAGTAACTTTGTAGTGTCCAGAGACTTAAATGCACCACACATGAGAATACAAATTATTTATGTTTATATATGCATTGTTATAAGAAAACAAATGGCACATACCCACCTAACAGGATAAAATGATTGGCAGGTAGTATTGACCTTCTTCCAGGAAATCACAGGTTTTCAAAACAAGCACTTTTTAAAATTACATAAATATGCAGCATGAATCAGAAAAGCATGAGGCTGTGTTTGTTTGATCAACATTTCATTTTCCATAGCTTCCATCTTCATTTTATTGCACGATGTGCTATTTCCCTCAATAGAAAAGGAAGGCTATGGGGATGTTTGTTATAATCGTCTGCTTAAGGTTCTTCGGTAGATCACATGTTTTACTTAATTAAATAATGTCCCAATTAATTGATTTGTTTGTAGACATTCTTAATTTAGTAAACGCTGAGCAGAATGCTAAAAATACCATTATATTTCTGACAGAGGCACCACTAAAGTCTGATAATTGATAGCTTTGCTGTTTTCTCTGATGGCCTGAAAGGCTTTTAAAGCTAAATTCTGTAATCATGTTCATCTTTGGAAATTAGTTTTGTGAAACCACACATTTAGGTCTTGCTGAGAAATCTCATTTTAGTCATTTTAACATAATTTATAATGCATAAACTAAATTAGCTTTTGTAGCTAAGCCAGCACATTTTTCTTTAATTTTTATCTCATCCTAATATATTTTTGACCTTGAAAACTGTAATGTCTGTTGGATATTGAAGCCTCTGAACAAAGAAAATCATTTCCATTCCATCACTATGGTTACACTTTCTTTGCTCTCCAGCACTGAACAGTGCTGAAAGTGTTGAATCTGGATTCCTCAGGAGGGCAAGGGAAACTTCATGCAATATCATTTAGTTCTGATTAAATAAACACATATACATAATGGAACCCAGGAAAGTAGCAAATTACTTCACTTTGTTTACATTGCATATGATATGACTGATGGTAAGGGGCAATATATCACCCAATGTTATTCATTTCAGGCTCTGTTGTATGTGGTTTTTCCCTAGGCAATCACACATACATATTCGTCTCCAAAAACACAGTCAAAATGCCAGGCAGTTCCTAACACCTCCAGTACTCCTGAAGTCAAAGCAGTTTTATCCCCTTCTAACAACAGAGAACTTCTAGTGTGAATCATACAGTTCCCTGTCCACCAGAGATGTGTTTTAAATGAGCTTGCAACGTGTCGCTCCCCATCCTAAAATGGGTTGTGGCTACCTATAAAACCAAGTGAAGAATGTGGTCATTCAAACAAATACTGTACCTGCTGCCTCTGATAGAAAAATAGTCTTTTTACAGATGGCAGCATTTGTTAAAACATGGCTTGAATTTCTTTTATTACATAGCTTGTCTACAATGTTAACTACAATAAGTTTGCTGTTTTTTCTCTGCCTTACTAGCTTATGTATCAAAGCCATCTTGAAGAAAACTGTTGGTAAGTAGTCAGTATCGTTAAGGATCAATACTGTTTTTAAAAGTATAATGTATCCAATCAGTATTGTGGCATATTAAATCCCTATAAACTCAAATGGAAAGTCTTCTTCCTATGATCGATACTTAGAGATTTCCAGCTACATGGGTTGGCTTGTGCAAAAGTAATGCAGAGCTATTCATTTCAGCAGCATATGATAAAAAAAACATGGAGTGAGAAAGGAAACAGCTAGAGCCCAGGTAAGAAAGAAATCTGCATCTTGAATGGCTTTCAAGTACAGGGACCACAATAATCATCTCTGTGGCCCAGCATAGAAAATATACAATAAATATTTTTGGCATGGAATAATAGGTGGATATTTGAAAAGGCTCACTGTTTTGTAAGATTTAAAGATCTTTTGGTGCTGGAAAAGGAAACACTGACACTCAGACAAATAAAAGGCAGAATTCTAGCTCCAAGTAAAAAACGGCTGCCAGCCAGGGTCACACAGGGGTTCCATACAGGAACAGGGTAGCAGCAAGAGGGAGCTGGATGGAGCAGCCTGTGTGTGGCAAACGGTACTGGGCTAGCTAGGGGTCCTGGACTTGCTACAGATCAGCTAATTTAAATAATTCTGTGGGCTCCAAGGAATAAGGGCTAGTTGTATGACCCCTGGGTAATAGTGGTCCCAGAGTGTAAGAACCTGATAAGAGAGGTGATTGGAGTGTAGACTTAATCAGCAATTCAAAAAGGGAGATTGATCCACATCTAGCCAGGGCCTCAGAACTGGATCAAGACAGCTTGGTCCAGTTTTTAAATATTCTATTACATTCATCTACCTTTAGAAATAAAAAATCTGATTAAAATGCAGCAAAGCATTACATGGCATTCAGTAGCAACTAAAATATCATTGAAGTGTGATGGGGATTATTTAACAAAAGCTAACACAGCTGCTATGATTTGGTTATGGTTTATCCCTACCAAAATGCGTGTTTTTCCATCTGTTTGTGTCCTCTCTTATTTCCTTGATCAGTGGTTTATAATTTTCCTTGAAGAGATCTTTTACATCTTTGTTAGTTGTATTCCTAGGTATTTTATTCTCTTTGTAGCAATTGTAAATGGGAGTTTACTCATGATTTGGCTTTTTGTTTGTCTGTTACTGGTGTATAGGAATGCTTGTGATTTCTGCATTTTGATTTTGTATCCTGAGACTCTGCTGAAGTTGCTTGTTAGCTGAATGAGGTTTTGGGCTGAGATGATGGGGTCTTCTAAATATACGATCATGTTGTCTGCAAATAGGGACAACTTGACTTTTTCTTCTCCTAATTGAATGCACTTTATTTATTTGCTCTTCTTGAGGAATATCTTTGTGGTGTTCTCCATATTTCCTGGACTGGAACATTGGCCTGCCTTGCTAGGTTGGGAAAGTTCTCCCAGATAATGTCCTGAAGAGTGTTTTCCAGCTTGGATTCATTCTCTCCATCACATCCAGGTACACCTATCAAACATAGGTCTTTTCACATAATCCCATATTCTTGGAGGCTTTGTTCATTTCTTTTCACTCTTTTTTCTCTAATCTTGCCTTCTCATTTTATTTCATTGAGTTGATCTTCAATCTCTCATATCCTTTCTTCTGCTTGGTCAATTCAGCTATTGAAACTTGTGTATGCTCTGGGAAGTTTTCGTGTTTTTCAGCTCCATCAAGTCGTTTTTGCTCTGCTCTAAGCTGTTTATTCTCATTTGCATTTCATCATCCTTTTGTCAAGGTACTTGATTTCTTTGCCTTGGGTTAGAACATGTTCTTTTAGCTCAGAGAAGTCTGTTATTATCCACCTTCTGAAGCCTGTTTCTGTCAATTCATCAGACTCATTCTCCATCCAGCTTTGATCCCTAGCTGGTGAGGAGTTGTAATATTTGGAGTAGGAAAAGCGTTCTCATCTTTGATGTTCTGATCCTTTTTGCACTGGTTTATTCCCATCTTTAGTGGAATTATCTACCTGTGGTCTATGGAAAAACATTTCATGCTCACGATTAGGAAGAATCAATATTGTGAAAATGGCCATACCACCCAAAGTAATTTATAGATTCAATGATATCCCCATCAAGCTACCAGTGACCTTCTTCACAGAACTGGAAAAAAACACCTTAAACTTCATATGTAACCAAAAGAGAGCCCACATAGCCAAGAAAATCCTAAGCAAAAAGAACAAAGCTGGAGGCATCACGCTACCTAACTTCAAGCTATACTAAAAGGCTACAGTAATCAAACCAGCATGGTACTGGTACCAAAACAGACATAGACCTACGGAACAGAACAGAGGCCTTGGAGGCCATGTGACACATCTACAACCATCTGAGCTTTGACAAACCTGACAAAAACAAGCAATGGGGAAAGGATTCCCTGTTTAATAAATGGTGTTGGGAAAACTGGCTAGCCATGTGCAGAAAACAGAAACTAGACCCTTTCCTTACACTTTACACCAAAAGTAACTCCAGATAGATTAAAGATTTAAACGAAAGACCTAACACCATAAAAACCCTGGAAGAAAACCTAGGCAACACCATTCAGGATATAGGCATAGGCAAGGACTTCATGACTAAAACACTAAAAGCGTTGGCATAAAAAGCCAAAATAGACAAATGGGACCTAATCAAACTCCACAGCTTCTGCACAGCAAAAGAAATAATCATTAGAGTGAACCAGCAACCAACAGAAAGGGAAAAAGTTTTTGCAATCTACCCATCTGACAAAGGGCTAATATCCAGAATCTACAAAGAACTAAAGCAGATTTACAAGAAAAAAAAAAAAAAAACCATTCAAAAGTAAGTGAAGGATATGAACAGACACTTCTCAAAAGAAGACATATATGAGGCCAACAAACATGAAAAAATGCTCATCATCACTGGTCATTAGAGAAATGCAAATCAAAACTACATTGAGATACTATTTCACACAAGTTAGAATGGCGATCATTAAAAAATCTGGAGACAACACATCCTGGAGAGGATGTGAAGAAATAGGAACACTTTTACACTGCTGGTGGGAGTGTAAATTAGTTTAACTACTGTTGAAGACAGCGTGGCGATTCTTCAAGGACCAAGAAATAGAAATTCCATTTGACCCAACAATCCCATTACTGGGTAAATATCCAAAGGACTATAAATCATTCTATTATAAAGATACACACACACATGTATGTTCATGTGGCACTGTTTACAATAGCAAAGACTTGGAACCAACCCAAATGCCCATCAATGATAGACTGGACAAGAAAATGTGGCACATATACACCATGGAATACTATGCAGCCATAAAAAATGACGAGTTTGTGCCCTTTGTAGGGACATGGATGAATCTGGATACCATCATTCTCAGCAAACTGACACAAGAACAGAAAATCAAACACTGCATGTTCTCACTCATAGGCATGTGTTGAACAATGAGAACACATGGACACAGGGACAAGAGCATCACACACTGGGGTCTGTTGGTGGAGGATAGGGGAGGGATGGTGGGGGGGTAAGGAGGTTGGGGAGGGATAACATGGGGAGAAATGCCAGATATAGGTGATGGAGGGAGGGAGGCAGCAAACCACATTGCCATGTATGTACTGATGCAAAAATCCTGCATGAACTGCACATGTACCCAAAACCTAAAGTACAATTTAAAAAGAAAAACAAAGAAAAAAATGAAATTTGATACCCTACAGAGGTTTGGGAGGTGGGACCTAGTGGGGTGTTTGGATTAAGGAGCAGAACCCTTATAAATAGATTAAGGCCTTCCTATGAGTGAATAAATTAGTTCTTACCAGAGTGGGTTGTTCAAAAGAATCTGAATCCCTGGGTTTCTCTCTCACTTCCTGCATTTCCATGTGATCATTTTGCACATACCTGCTTTCCTTCAGCTTTCAGCCATGAGTGGAAACAGCATGAGGCCCTCACTAGAAACTAAGCAGATACCAGCACCTTGCTTCTTGAACCTCCTGCCTTATAGAACCATGAGCTAAATAAACCTCATTTTTTCATAAATTACCCAGCCTCAGGTATTCTGTTACAGCAACACAAAATGAACTAAAACATTGGCCCTGACTTGAACTAACAATGCAGATAATTATAAAACAATTTATTAGAAGTCTTTTGGGGGGATAATCAAGTTTTCCTAAATTAGTTTTGAAGTGTAAAACACTAAAGAAAGTCAACCCCCAAACATTTTCTATATTTTTGTTACCCTCCATTATTTTCCATTATGTGCCAGGAACAATTCTGCATGTGGGTTGGAATGTCTGTATTTTTTAAGCAAATATAGCTGGGACTGCCCAAGTTTAGTAGGAACTACCATCATATAATTAATCATGCTGCAATGGAGGCAGAAACCAAAAGCCAGCTGCAGTAGGCAGAATAATTGTCCCTGAAAGAGGTCCCTACCCAAATCACTTAAATTTGTAAGTACATTATGTTATATGGTAAAGGAAAATTAAGCTTTCAGATGGAATTAAGGTTGCTAATCAGCTGGCCTTAAACCGGGAGATTATCTAGGTGGCCCCATTATAATCACAAGGGTCCTTAAAAGTAGAAGAAGTAGACAGAAGGGAAGTCAGAGTGATGAGATGTAAGAAGGACTAGATAAACCATTGCTAACTTTGAAGCTGGAGGAAGAACACCATAAGCCAAGGAGTGTGGGTAGCCTCTAGATGCTAGAAAATGCAGAAGAGGTTGGGCGCGGTGGCTCATGCATATAATCCCAGCACTTTGGGAGGCTGAGGCGGGTGGATCACGAGATCGAGACCATCCTGGTCAACAAGGTGAAACCCCATCTCTACTAAAAATACAAAAATCAGCTGGGCATGGTGGCACATGCCTGTAGTCCCAGCTACTCGGGAGGCTAAGGCAGGAGAATTGCTTGAACCCAGGAGGCTGAGGTTGTGGTGAGCCGAGAGCACGCCATTGCACTCCAGCCTGGGTAACAAGAGGGAAACTCCATCTCAAAAAAAGAAAAGAAAAGAAAATGCAGAAGAATGTGTTCTCCCCTAAATCTTCCAGAAAGGAACACAGCCCAACTGACATCTCAGTTTTACCTCAGTGAGACCCATGTTGAACATCCGATCTTTAGAATTGTAAGCTAATAAATTTGTGGTGTTTTAAACCATTATATTTATGTTAATTTGTTGCAGCAGCAAATAGGAAACTAATAACCATCTAAACTCCCAAAGCATAAACCCACTGTTTCTATTGTTTTCCATATTTCCTTAATACAAAATTTTATTTACTAGGAAGACAGACTCTCAACGACTTTTCCAGAGATAGCCGACTTTTGCTCTTGCGGAGGTATTTGCATGTTTCGTATACAATATGTGACAACTTCATACTGAAAGCATTTTCTGTCAGTGGACCATCCTTCATTCTCAAATATTAATTTTTTGAATAATTATATTTAAATATAAATACTAACCTATTTTGATTTTGTAGAAGGCAACCCTGGAATATAAGAAAATGGCTTCTCAGGCCACAGTATTGACTTTGAGGACTTCAGTACTACTGCCCAGTCATATTCAAAGAAGATAACCATACCCTCTGTACCTTAAAGTAATCATTAATTATTTTACTTTCTTCACCCACATTCATTCTTGTACACTCAAACAACACAGCTCCAACTAATCCCTTTAGTTAGAGGTAGAGGATACCGGAATTTACACGGTCTTTTGAATGAATCACATAGAACAGAAGTGGTTTCAAGGTCACATTTAAAGAGTATAAAGGGACATGACAGTAGCTAGAAAATGCAACGTGGCTGAGCTGTCATAGTATGAATGCTTCATGAGCAAGAATTATTCTACCCTGGTTATCAAGTTTATGGGTAAATATCAAGAGGTGAATAATCTAGAGAGCAGTGCTCTGAGTGTAGAGTGAGAAAAAACTGAAGGCCAATTCCAGCTTCCCTCCCGAGTAACAGTGGGTAGTTTTCATGCAGCCTCCCCTCTGCTTTTGTGTGACCTTCCTCTGTTTCTACAGCTAAATCAAAATGCTTCTGTATCTTGCAGGGACACCCTCATCTCTTTACTTTCCATTCGTTTACCTTAATGGAGTTTTGGTTCTTTGATCTGTCTCCTCTGCTTTTTTCCTTTCTGAGTTCAGAAAGCTTGAGTATCTGATTTTCCTCTTTTGCTCTCTTATCCCTCCAATCTGGTCTTTAAATGTCAGTTTTAGTCAAGGGTCTTTCCATTTTTATACTATGCCTGTCCTTTTTCCTTTTTTTCTTGAGAGGAAAGTTTCTTTTAAAATCCACTTTGTTACTGTTATTTTTGTTATTGTTCTTTTTAATAACAAAACTTTATGTCTCTCAGGAAGTAGTAATAACATCTCTAGAAGCAAATTTTACTTTTTTCAGCATCTATTCACTGAACATCAACTTTATTTCATGATAAACTTCAGGGAGAAAAGAATAAAAGATGAGTAAGACAATCTCCCTTAAAGGAATTCACCAACTAGTAAATTTTTAAACAACCATATCATAGAAAATAAATAAGTGTGATGACCAATTCCTAAAGGTCCTGACATATGACACTATGTTATGCTTTTCCTCTCCTTTCTCATTATCAACTTTGAGCACTCAAAATAGCAGACCTCAGTCCAAATTCTCCCAGCTGGAATACAACCAACAGGAGGCTAAATGTACAGGCACCCATCTCATCAGTGACCCACTAATCCCTGAACTAAAAATACTTCCTAAGAAAGAAGAGCAAGGAGTACTGAAACCTGATAAGTATTCTCAAGACCATTCTCAGTGCTCACTCTCAGAATGACTAAGTTCCCTTTGAAGATATGCAAAACTCTGCCCAGGAAAAAAAGTGCAATGTGTCCATTCTCTTAATGATGGTCATTTGGATTGTTTTCCTCTTGGGGCTATGATTAATAGAGCTGCTATAAATAATTGCACAAAAGTCTCTTTATGAGCATATGTGTTCCTTTATCCTGAGTAAATATGTAGGAATGAAATTATTTGGTTTTAAGGTAGTCATATGCTTTAATTTATAAGAAACTAGTAGTTTTCAAATTGGTTGTATCATTTTGCACTCCTACCAGCTATATATAAAAGTTGTAGTTGCTTTAAATTCTGGCCAACATTTAGTGCTGTCAGGGTTTTAAAATTAAGGTTATTCTAGAAGTGGATATCTTATTTTCATATCAATTTGTATTTCTCTGATGACTAATAACATTGTGCAACATTTCAAGTGCTTATTGGTTGTTTCTATATCTTTCTTTTGAAGCATCTGATTTGCCTATTTATTATTGATATTTTTTATTATTGAATTAAAGGTAGTCCTTATATACTTTGCATTCAAGTCCTTTGTTATATATATTATTAGGAATATTTTCTCCTATGCTTGCCTGTCCACTTTCTCAATAGACATTTTCAGTGAGCTGAAGGTTTTAATTTTGAATAACAAATGATTAAGCTTTTTTCTTTTAAGGTCATTGTTTTCCAATATCCCTTTTTTAGCAATTCCAGGATTATGAAGATCTTCTCTTAACAGATTATTTTAGAAACTATATACTTTTAGCTTTTATTTCAGACCCATGATCCATCTTGAAATGATTTTTAAATGAGGAGTGATATGTTGACTGAGCTGTTTTGTTTTGTTTTGTTTTCACACTGTGAATATCAGGGTTCCAGCTTCATTTCTTGAAAAGAATTTATTTTCTCTCATTGAATGGCATTGGCCTTTTTGTCAAAAATCACTTGACTGTATGTATTAGCCCATTCTCACATTGCTAGAAGGAACTATCTGAGACTGGCTAGTTTATAAAGAAAAGAGGTATAATTGACTCACAGTTTCACAGGCTGTACAGGAGGCATGGCTGGGGAGGCCTTAGGAAACTTATAATCATAGTGGAAAACAAAGGGGAAGCAAGCACGTCTTCACTGGCCAGCAGGAGAGAGAGAGAGAGCAAAGGTGGAAGTGTGACACACTTTCAAACAACCAGATCCCAGGAGAACTCACTATTATAAAAACAGCAAGGGGAAAATCCACCCCATGATCCAATTACCTCCCACCAGGTCCCTCCCCCAACACTGGAGATTAGAATTCAACATGGGTTGGGTGGAGACACAGAGCCAAACCATATCACTATATAAGTATTGATCTACTTAAGGGCACTATATTCTGTTCCATTGATCATAATAGATCTAGCATTAGGCCAATATCACACTATCTTGATTACTGTAACTTCACAATATATTTTGAAATCAGGTAGTGTATATTTTTTGACTTGTCTTTCCTCTTAAAGATAATTTTGACTATTCTAGACCCTTTGCATTAACAAATAATTTCAGAATCTGCTTGTCAAGGAGAAACTGCCTCTTGAAATTTTACGATTACATTGAAAATCTGGAGACACAGTTGGGGAAAACTGACATTTTAACATAATTAATCTTGAATATGGTATATGTCTTCACTTATGAAGATCTTTTATTTTATTCAGCAAGATTTTTAAATTTTGTGTGTTTTTCACATCTTATTTTATTTCTAATTATTTAATGTTTTTAATGCTTTTTTTCAATGTGATTAGCAAATTATGGGCTTCTGTTACATAGAAATGCAATTAATGTTTGTTTATGAACTCTGTATTCTGTGGTCTTGCCAAATTAATGTGTTGGTTCCAGGGTTATTTTGTGTAGATCCAATCGAATTTCTATGTACACATTCATATTGCCAATTTTCTAATTGTGTGGTTGATTTGCCTTATGCTAGCCATGACCTTATGCTAGCCAGCACAACACTGAATAGAAGCAGTAGGAGCAGGCTTCCTTGCCATGTTCTCAGTATCATAGGGAAAACAATCAGTACTTCAAAATTAAATATTTTAGCTATACATTTCTTCAGATTGAGAAAGCTCTCTACTATTTCTATTTTGCTGAGTTTTTATAAATAACTATTGAATTTTATCCTTTTCTGCATTTATAGGAGATGATCATATGATTTTTCCCTTTAATCTGTTAATTTGGTAAACTACTTTGATTTTCAATTGCTGAAATAATAATTCATTCATATATAAAATAAATCCCACTCTATAATGATGTACTATCCAATTATACATTTCTAAATTCAATTCCTGATATTTTGTCAAGATTTCTGCAACTATGTTTATAAATGATTTTGGGGTAAGACATCAAGGTTATGTTAGCTTCATAAAGTTTAGTAGTGTTTCCAACTCCTTCTTCTGAACAAAGAAATATTTCTTTCTTAATGTAAGATAAAACTTTCCAGATAAACAACCTGGGTCTAGAATTATGGGTATATTTTAAATTACAAATTAAATTTCTTTAACAGTTATAAATTAAGTTTTTTAATTTTGGATTATAAAGTTACTCGTAGTATTTTCTTACTAATTTTTTATGTCTACAGTACTACAGAGTGATTCAACATTTCTTATATTGGTAATTTTTATTTTTATTTTCTCTTTAAATTGTTATCCATATAGCTAGGACAACTCATTGCAACTGGGTTCCATAAAAGAAATAAGCCTGGATGCCCATAAGATATCTACCATATAAATTTAAAAAAAGAACCTATAGATCTAAAGTAGTAGTATTAGATATGTAACTTTCTTGGACTATAAAGCAAATACACAATTTAATCATATTTGTTAAGTCTCAATTATCGTTCAAAATCCCAGTTGTAAAAAGTCATTTCTAAATTTTGTTGATCTTATCAGATAAGTATTTTTGGTTCATTGATTTTTTTAAAATCTTTGCTCATTTTCTGTTTCATTATTTATTATTTCCTTCCTTCTATTCACTTTGGGTATAATTTATTCTTTTTTCATTCTTCTTTTCAGTGATTTTTGTTTTTATTAAGATGGAGCTGATGCTCAACTCAAACTCCTGGGCTCAAGTTATCTGCCTCCCGAGAAACTGGGATTATAGGTGTACACAACCATATCTGGTTTGCTCTTCTTTTTCTGTCTTCCTAAAGTGCAAACCGAGATGCTTAATTTAAAATGGTTCTTCTTTTTGTAATACAAGAATTTATCATTTTTAATTTCCATCTGAACAATGTTATGTCTGTATGTCACAAACTTTGATACTTTATGTTTTTATTATCTTTTAGTAATATATTTTGTGATAATACTTGCCATTTTTTTGATAACATAGATTACTTGGAATTGTGTTGCTTAATTCCAAAATATTTGAGAATTGAGTTGGACATATTGGCATGTGCCTGGAGTCCCAGCTACTCTGGAGGCTGAGGCAGGAGGATGGATTGAGGCCAGGAGTTCAAGAGAATTGTGCAGATATTTTGACATTAATTTCTAATCTAGTTATTGTATGGACAGAGAATACATACTGAGAGATCTTGATAATTTTAAATTTACAACACTTTTTAATGACCCCATCATATATACATAGTCTCTGCTTTTCAGGTATATTAAGGTATAAAACAAAATTGTTTATATTTAAGGTGTACAACTTGATGGGCTGATGTACATACACATTGTGAAATGATTACTAAAAACAAGATGATTAATATATCTATCACCACAGATAATTATCATTTTTTTCTTTGTGCATATGTGTATGGTAAGAAACACTTAAGTACTACCCTCTTAGCAACTTTCAAATATACTGTATAAGAAATAATGTTAACTATGGACACCATGCTTTATATTAGCTCTCCAGAACTCATTCATCTCTCATAACCAAAGTTTTATACCTTTAGCCCATATCTCCCCATTGCCCACTCCCCCAGCTTCTGGATACCACCAGTCTACTATCTGCTTCTATGAGTTTGACTATTTTGATTCAATATGTAAGTGCTATCGTGTAGTTTTTGTCTTTCTGTGTCTGATTTATCTTTCTTATCATAAGGTCTTCTGGGTTCATTTATGTTGTTACAAGTAGCAAGGTTTTTTTTTTTCTTCCTAATATGTATATCTCAAATATATGTATAGACATCTTATTTTTTATCCATGTATTCAAAATAGACACAGGTTTTTCCATATTTTGGGTATTATGAATAATGCTGCAATGCTACAATGAACAAAGGAGTGCAAATATCTCTTTCAGATAGCTACTTTATTTCCTTTGGATATATACCCAGAAATGAAATTGCTGGATCCTGTGGTAGTTCTATTTTTATTATTTTTGAAGAACCTTCACACTGTTTCCCATAATGGTTGTAAAAATTTCTGTTTCCACCAATTCTATGCAAGAATTTCCTTTTCTCTATATCCTCACCAAGACTTATCCTTTATCTTTTTGATAATAACATCCTAACAGGTGTGAGGGATACCTCATTGTAGTTTTGATTTGCATTTCCCTGATGATTACTGATATGGTTTGGCTGTCTCCCCACCCAAATCTCAACTTAAATGGTATTTCCCAGAATTCCCATATGTCATGGAAGGGAACCGGAGGGAGGTAACTGAATCATGGAAGCCAGTCTTTCCCATGCTATTCTCATGATAGGGAACAAGTCTCATGAGATCTGGTGGGTTTATCAGGGGTTTCCACTTTTGTTTCTTCCTCACTTTCTCTTGCCATCACCACGTAAGAAATGCCTTTCACCTTGCACCATGACTCAGAGGCCTCCCCAGCCATGTTGGAACTGTAAATCCAGTTAAGTCTCATTTCTTCCCAATCTTGAGTATGTCTTTATCAGCAGTATAAAAATCAACTAAAAAGTAAATTGGTACTGGGAGTGGGGCATTGCTGAAAAGATACCAAAAGTGTGGAAGCAACTTTGGAACTGGGTAACAGTAACAGGCAAAGGTTAGAATAGTTTGGAGGGCTCAGAAGAAGACAGAAAAATGTGGGAAAGCTTGAAATATCCTAGAGATGACTTGTTGAATGGCTTTGCCCAAAATGTTGGTAGCAATATGGACAATAAAGTCCAGGCTGAGGATCTCAAATGGAGCTGAGTAACTTGTTGGGAACTGGAGCAAAGTAATTCTTATTTATTAGTAAATAAGAAATGTGTGAGTTATTTTTTAGTAAAGAACTGATGGCATTTTGCCCCTGCCCTAGAGATTTGTGGAACTTTGAACTTGAGAGAGATGATTTAGGGTATCTGGCAGAAGAAATTTCTAAGCAGCAAAGCATTCAAGAGATGAGTTGGGTGCTGTTAAAGGCATTCAGTTTTATAAGGGATGCAGAGCACAAACATTTGGAAAATGTATACCCTAACTATGTGATAAAAAAGCAAATTCATTTTCTGGGGAGAAATACAAGCCAGCTGCAGAAATTTGCAGAAGTAGCAAGGAGCCTAATGTTAATCCCTAAGACCACAGGTGGTCAGGGTCTTGACAGCAGCCCCTTCCTATCACCGACCTGGATGTCTAAGAGGAAAAAGTGGTATTGTGGGCCAGGCCCAGGGTCCCCATGCCCTGCTAGCTTTTGGACTTGGATGGGCCCTGTAACCCTTTGTTTTGACCAATTTCTCCCATTTGGAAAGACTATATTTACCCAATACCTGTACACCCATTGTATCTAGGAAGTAAATAGCTTGCTTTTGATTTTACATGCTCATAGGTGGAAGGGACTTGTCTTGTCTCAGATGAAACTTTGGACTTTGGACTTTGAGGTTGATGCTGAAATCAGTTAAGACTTTGGGGAACTGTTGGGAAGGCATGAATGGTTTTGAAATGTGAGGTTTGAAATGGTTTTGAAATGTAAGATTTGGAGGTCCCAGGGGCAGAATTATATCGTTTGGCTGTGTCCCCACCCAATTCTCAACTTAAATTGTATCTTCCAGAATTCCCACATGTTGTGGGAGGGACCCAGTGGGAGGTGATTGAATCATGGGGGCCCGTCTTTCCCATGCTATTCTCATGACAGTGAATAAGTCTCATGAGATCTGATGGGTTTATCAGGGGTTTTTGCTTTTGCTTCTCCCCAATTTTCTCTTGCCGCCACCCTGTAAGAAGTTCCTTTCACCTCCCACCATGATTCTGAGGCTTCCACAACCATGCTCATTAAACCTCTTTTTCTTTCCACTCTCTGGTAGGACTTTATTGGCAGTGTGAAAACAGACTAACACAATTAGTGATGTTGAGCACATTTTCTTATAGCTGGTGGCCATAAATATATCTTCTTTGGAGAAGTGTATTTTCAGGTCCTTTGCTTACTTTTAAATCAGATTATTTGGGTTTGGGGTTTTTGTTGTTGTTTGTTTGTTTGTTTGTTTGTTTGTTTTTTGCTATTTTATTTATTTATTTATTATTATTTGCTATCTGAGTTCCTTATGTATTTTGTATCTTAACTCCTTATCTGATACATGGCTTGCAAATATTAATATTTTCTCTCATTCTCTATGTTGCCTTTTCACTCTGTTGATTGTTTCCTTTGCTGTGTAGAAACCACTTAGTTTGATGCAATCTCATTTGTCTATTTTGCTTTTGTTGCCTGTGCTTTTGTTGTCATATCCAAAAAATGTCATTACTCAGACCAGTGTCAAGATGCTTTTTCCCTATGTTTTGTTCTAGGAGTTTTACCATTTCCAGTCTTACGTTTAAGTCCTTAATCCATTTTGAGTTGGTTTTTGTATGTGAATAATGGTCCTAGGCAAAAAGTAATAATTAAATGTAGTTTTTCCTTATCTCAAGCATCACAGCCCTGTGCTATCTATTGTCTAAAATCTGAAAACAGTTTTTTCATACATGTTGCCCAGTTATACAGTTCATCATAGCAAACATAAGGTCCAATAATCATATCTCTGTTACAGCTGGAACCACATCTACACTTAAATGTACTTTATTTTATTCATTTCATTCTCATAATAAGTTCCTGAAATAAGTAGCATTAAGCCATTTTATGTCTAAAATGACCAACCTTAATAACCACCTTCTGTTATCCCTTAAGCCCACCAAGAGTAGAAATAAATCTTATTACCTGAGTTCATTGCATTTGACTCAGTTCTTGGCAAACGATAGATGCTTAGTACATAATCTTTGACAGATACTATTTTCTCCATTATACATATTTTTAAAAATCCTAAATCTCAGACAAGACAAATTGTGGAAGTGGGGAAGAAACAAATATTGATTAAGTGCTGGGATTTGACAACTATGAAACATGGGCCAAAACTGGCCCACTTTTTAAAAAATAAAGTTTTATTAAAACATAGCCATGTTCATGTCTTTACATATCGTCTCTGTATGCTTTCATGCTATGATAGCCAACCTAGGTAATTAGGTCTGCAAAGCTTAAAATATTTAACATCTAGCCCTTGACAGGAAAAGTTCACCAACCCTAGTTATTATATATTATAATGCCAAGCAATGTGCTTAGAACTATTACATACTTTTCACCTCATTAGGTTTCACCGCTGATCTAAGAAATAAAAAATAAAACCTATTATCCAGATGTGGACTCTGGGACTCAGAAAGGTATTTACCACAGGTTCTATGGCTCATAAATGGCAGAGCACAAATTTAAATTATGATTTGTCAGACTATGATACCTACGCACTTTTTATTTCTAACAGCCAGAGAACTTTGAAAAGAAATGGAAGATGAAATATGGAAGGGCCCATTTTGTGATCTGCACATCACATACGAACAAGGAGATCTAAAGCTAAAGCAACTGAAGAAATAGATTGATGGCCTACAATAAAAATAGTTAAAACTATTATTACTTATAAGGAACTGTTTATATGTCAACCTTTGAGCTGACTAATAATTGTATGTGCATGGTGTATGTGTTTCATGTACATGAGCAAATGTATGTAATATATATATGCTATATATAACATATGTATATATGTATATAAATGTGCATGTATATAATTTGATTTATTTCTCATAGACATTCTATGAAGATATTGTCATAGTACAGAAATAAATGCTTAACAGGATTATATTAAAGATAGTAACTGGTAAACCAAGGATTCAGACAGATTTTCCTAACTCACTAATTCTATCTGTATCTTCATTCCATTCTTTTCAACTAATTACCATAGGTTCCCATAAACTCAAACATTAGCATAAGATGGCATAAGAAAGGATAATATTTTGGGGAGCTCTATGTTCCCACAATATGCCAAAAACCCACCTTCCAACCCCTCTTCTGGGCTGCCTTGGCAAACTTTCCACTATCACTTCCAGCACTGTCAAGATGTGATGCTTTTCTTTCTTCTCTTTTTTAAGTGCTTTAAGCTCTGAGCCATCATCATTTAATTTTAAATTATCTTCTGATTTCCTACGTGGGCTGAGAATGAGAGTAGTCTGGGGAAATAAAATGGTAGTGACAATAAATGAGAAGGGAAGCATTTGTGAAAATCCTTTTCTTCTTTTCAAGAAGAGCTGTAATAGTGTTTTGTATCAACATGACTCCTTCCTTCAGTTATAACAAAGTTAAAGCAAGTGTTGGTACTATAAATTGAGAGTTCAGGAGGTGATTCTATTGACCCAGTCTTTTCAACAAGATTGGTATTATAGGTTTCCCACATAGAAACCAGTGCAGAAATATTTCTAAAGCAATTTCATCTTTGCCAGGAGCCCTTCCCTACCTCCTTATGCCTCTCCTCTTTCCCAAAATGTTCCTAGGTTATTCAATCTCCTCGTGTCTTCCATGCATGATCCCCTCCCAAACCTCAGCAACTTCCCATGGTGACCAAGATCAAACTGCTCAAGGGGCAGAGTTAGGGATGTAACTCACAGTTTTCCCAACTAGATTTAAAAATAACTACTTCAAAACAGATCTCTTTGATAAAAAACAGACCAATAGGTCTTTTATAGACACAATAATGTCAAATCTCTGGAACAACTAAGAGTCTAATGAAATATAACATGCCGTATCTATAGATGGTTTTTTGGGGGACTCTTACTCATGTAAAGATAAAGAGATACAGGTTACCATTAACTCTCATGGATGCTCTGTAGGTTGTCTTATTTTTAGGAATGTTCCAAAGGTGAGATATGGCAATGGAGTAAATGTGTAAAACCTAAATGCAAATATGACATCTTCTATAGCCAGCCAGAAATTTTCCACTATATTAGCAACTGTGCAGTCATTTCTCCAATAATAGACATTGCACTAACTTTCTATCCCAAAGGGAGCAAGAGTGGGCCTGACAGCCTAGGGGAGACCAAAGAGTTGAAATATCACAGCAAAGGAAAGTGATCCACTAAGTGGGACAACAAATCCCATAGGGCCTATGAAGCTGGCCACCATTTCAACTACATCTTCACCAAAAGTTTTTAATTGAGTCTATTGAGGATTTTCTTTTTTCCTTGTGGGGATACATCCTTGATTTGATAAAAGCATTTAACAAGGAAAGTTGGATTCATTTTAGGACCAATGGCTCGAGCGCATCAGTTCCATAAAGCAAAAGCTAACAGTATTTGCGTTTTAGTCGCCATGTAGAAGCGTCTATGATGCTCAGTTGGATTATGCTTATCCTGAACCAGCTCACTTTCTTCTAGCATGTTTATTTACATCAATATCATCTTTCCTGGCACCCTAACCTTAGCTTTGCCTCCCTTTTCTCTTTTATTTCCCCAAATTTAGCCAAATGATAATTGCCAGCCTTACAGATAGCATCAGCAGCTGATCAGAGTTATCCAGAAACACAGCAATAGTCCAGAGAGAATGACAACAGCACAAGTCAAGAGTTGACTTTCACCATTTCACTGCTCCCTACCTCAAAGGCCTGTGAAAAACAGACAGGGGAAAGAGAGTGAATCAGAAAGCCATGCACTTTGTTACAAGTCATTGGCTTTATTTGATGGGTCTGAGAGGGAGAGGAAAAGAAATGAGATTGGAATTTTAGACTTACATGGGCTGGGCTTCATTACAACTAAAAAGGCCAAAAAAAAAAAAAAAAGAAAAAAGAACTAGAATCCTCTTAAAATGTTATTAGAGGACAAAAATGGAGTCATTCAGCAGAACATGTTTAAGATAGTAACTGAAACACAATAAGGTCTTTTTCAGACTTGTCCCGTACTAAATTCAAACTGATAAACAGATTACACTGTTTTTGTAACTTAACTTATGTAGCCAAAACACAAGCTTAGATGAGTGCAAAAACCATATTATTTAGACTCACATAAGTCTGGTTTCAAATCTCCATCACTTAGTACCTGGGTGAAATGGATTAACTCACATCTCTTGAGTGTTTTTATATCTACAAAATGAGGACATCATCCACCTACTGCATAATCATCATGAGGATTACTTGAGATGATGTGTAGAAAATGAGTAGCACAATGCTGGACACATAATAAGCATTCAACAAATCTTTCTGTTATCATTTTTGATTGCCCATAATGTGTTTCTCTCATTTTGACCAATCTAAATGCTATGATTCTTCTGCAGGTTCGCCTTTTTATAAATTCATCCATAACTATCATATTTAAGACTTTTACCCAAGTATCTGCAAGTAATTGTCAGGAAAAAGAAAGGGTGGGCATTCTAGCTACAACTCCCAGAGGGCAATTTTATATAGAAATAAAAAGCAGATTTTGGTTCAGTATCTGAAATTGCCTTCCAACAATTTAAGCTAATAAATAATAGGTTAGAAAGAGTGAACTTCTCATCTCCCTAGATAGGGATGCTGCTGAATGGTGTAACATACAGCAAATATAGGAATTGGTATCTGATAGATTGAGGTTCAAATCCCAGTTGTGTCACTTATTAGCAACAAAACCTTGGCCAAGTTGTAAAACCTCTGAGTCTGTTCCCTTAATGTGAAAATTTGTCTTAATAATACCTATCAGGTCAGAGTTGTTCTGAACATTAAATGTTGTAAGAGCCTCCCCGGTTCCCCTGCCCTCCAAAAAACTGCCTTGGCCTCTCTGGGAACCAGGGTAACCAAGAAAAATATAAACATCTGCTGGGCTCATAAAGTCTTAGAAAAAGGTAAGAGAACAACAATGCCTGCCAGTATCACAGAAGCTGGCAAGACTGTAGCCAAAGCTAAGCTCAGAGTAGGTATTTTGACACAGTCATTTACAAGATAACAACTCCTTCTCACTCTTGCACACTTTCATGACATCCTCTCCACCGTAGCCCTTGCTATCATCATTTTCCACATCCAATGACTAAAAAGCAGGAGCATTTTTCAGAAGCGATGGGAAGAGAGTATGTAAATGAGACTTTGCTTACTTCCCAGGAGTATTCATCTTTTATTTTTTCTGGGCCTCAAGCATCTTTTTATACATATAACCCTTTAAATGTTAAAAAAGTATCCAGGTTGGTTCAGATGCTTTGTACCCATTATTTGGAACAATAGTGTTCTCTGCAATTATCATTATTGATATGTCAAAGTGACTATCAATAGTACCAAAATCCTACATATTAAGCAGGAAAGAAAATGAACCAATGTGATAGACTGAGAACACAGATTTACCTCCCATACCCCAAATCCCTTGAAGTGACAGAAATAAAAATGCTTTGTAAACATGATTGCTTTATTCATCTGACAAATAGCTAATGCTCTCCTACTATGCTCTAGGTGCTACAGTAGAAAAAGATATGTGGTGAACATGAGGTCACTGATCTCACGGAATTTACATTAAAGTCAACGTGGGGGAGAAGAGGAAAAATACAATAAGAAAGCAAACAAATAGGTCAATAAGATAATTGTGGATAGAGATATATTCAACAAAAGTAATTAAACCAGAATGCTATGATTGAGAGCGACTGGGAGGAGAGGGTTAGGGGCCTATTTCATATGCAATGGCCAGGGCAATCCTTTCAGAGGAGGTAATATGTGAACCAAGACCTGAATGATCCAAATATCCAGATCTGCAAAAATCTGTGGAGTAGAACATTCCCAGGAGAGCACATAGCAAATGAAAAGGTCTAGAGCAGATGTGAGCTTGGCCCACATGAAAAACAGAAACCTATCCTTAAAAGCAAAGTGACATTCATGAACTAGGAATTTTGAAGAATGTCTGGAATAGAAAAAAACAAAAGGAGTTGGATTGCCAGGGAGGCAAATACAAATTTTCCTAAGACAAACCTGAACTTAGGTAATTCCCAGGTGATTAACATCTGTAGTGGGATGCTAGACAAAGGTCACAAGCAAAACAAAGGGCCTGTGTGAAAAGATTATCAGCCAAGAAAGTACAGAGTTTCCTAGTATAGCTCAACTTATTTCTTTCAAATGCCTCACCTTTTAAGTCCCCTTGAAGAAATGGCATAATTTATACATTAAGACCCTTTCAAAAAATAAAGACCCTTTCCATTTCTCCCTCTTAAAAAGGGGAAGTATTATCTTGAGATCATTCTAGGCAACTTCTAACATTCCCTTCCAAATCTAAATACTTAATTACCTAAACTTGGATATTTTATTTGCTGTTATTTTATAATATTACCATACGATTTCCAAATGTTAGGTAATATTATGAAATAACAGCAAATAAAATACCTAAATTTAAATAACTTGTTTTTCTCTCACAAATAAAGAAACAATTGAATTTCATGTAGAAATAATTGACTGGCTTTACTTTAAATCACACAAAAATTATTTTGTGGATATTTATGAGCCCATCAAATATTCGAAGGGAGAATATTCATATTTAGAGATTTATATTCTACATATTATTATTTTCAAAACCAGTTCTACTGACATGCAGGAGAAAGCATGGCTCAGTGTTCAGACACTGGGTTGCAGAAAGCAAATCAGTTCTGGGCCTAGTCATGCCGTCAAACAGCTCTGTGACTGGCGTCAATCCATTACATGTCTTTACCTCAAATTTCGCAGCAGAAAATATCAAAAATAACATATCCTACCTACCTCAAAGGTTTACTTTTGGAGTCCTATAAAGTTAAATATTGAGAAGTGCTTTTATTTTTCAAATAATGTGTTATTGAGCTTATTATATAGCCCTCTCACCCATCCATTCATCAAAATTTTTAAAATTCTTACTATATGCCAAATCCTGAATTACATACTACAGGCTTTAAGGAAAATATTAAACACAGCCCTTAAACTCCTTATAACATAGAGAAATAAGTAGTCACCTTTTCTAAGTACTGAAACATGGAGGTGTGGAAATCATCTCTGCATTTCTACCTGAGAATGTTGGATGTTATTCAATGTGTTTAAGGTATTTTGATTTTGTAAAATTCTGATTTTGGAATATGCCACCCTTAGGGAGAATCTTCTAAGTGAGATGGTATAAAGAGCCATCTGATCTGGCAGAGAGGGCCTGAGGAAGACTTGCTCATTCCTAGAATTCATGTTGATCAGTTACCTTGGTTCTGAAAACAGCATAGGGCTAGAAATACCCTTCAGAGAAAGAATTTACTTGTCCATTAAGGAGGGAAAAGATGAGAAAAGGAAGATGCCATGTTTTTCTATGAGCTTTGTAATGGGGACAGCTAATATAAATTGTGGATTCGTAGGGAAGTAAGAAAAAAGGAAAACGCATGGAGGCCTGAGTGTTTTCAAAGAAAAATCTCCACAAGTCACAGTGACTGAATACCATGTGTAATGGAAGACAGGGACTGTCAATGCTGATGGAGTTTCAAGCCTGCCTAATTGGGGAAATGCTGGTGTTATTGATGAAGGAAAGGTACAGCATGCCAAGCTCAGTGTAGATGGAAGGAAAAGGATGAGCTTAGCTTGGCAACTGATGATCTGAGGGGAGAAAATAGAACAGCCGAGTGGGGATCTTCAGCAGGAATTAAAGACAGCACAGCTGGAAATTAGGTGAGAGAACATAACTGAAGGTATAGATTTGGGCATTATTTTTATAGATGTTATCCAAGAAGCAGACAGACATTTGTAGCAAGAGAAAGAGGCCAGAAACCAGGCTGAACTTTCAGAAATGCTCCAAGTTCAGAGTTAGGAGACAGAAAGAAGAAATGCCAGGGTTTGAAGCCAAGATCAAGCAAGGATGTAGAATGACTAACCTTGGAAATAGGTAGAGGGTGTTTCAAGCTTTCAAGACAGATAATCAATATATTCTTGAGTTTCTTATTCATAAATATATCCTTAAAGGAAAAGAAATAAGATGGTAGCTCAAGAGGGCACCAAGATTATGCTAAGATTTTCTTTCAAGGTAAAGGAGAAACACACAGGTTGGAAGTCTACACAGGGAAAGAGTTTGAAGTTACCAGAGAGAAGGAATAAATACAGCAACATCATTCTCAGATAGGAGTTAGCTTTAGAGAAAAATAAAGACACAGATAGATTCATTTGAGCTGAAGGGAAGAGCAAGAGGGGTAAACATGAAGGTGGAAACATGTTGGAATAAAGATCAGAAACTCTGAAAGTGCTCATTAAAAATAGAATAGAGAATCATTTATCACTGAGTAAGAATAGGGAATTGAGAAGAATTAACAGACTCTGAAGTAGCTGTTGGTAGACATATGTTAAGTATTCATCCACAAATGAGGAAAGAACTTGCAGCTAAGTAATTTAGTGCTGAATTGGAAAGCAATCACAAAATAAATATTTGCTGAGTTCCTTCTGTGTACCAGGCACATGTATTTGAAGCTGAATACATCTTTTACTAGCAACACTCTGTGACCAGGACTCAGGGGTTCAGAGGGTCAAGGAGAAGATTACTTAGTGTGGAAGTGGGGATAGCATTGAAGGAAGTGTTGATCAGGAGTCCAGAGTACAGAGCCAATCACAAAATGCTATTCAAGATCCTAATGATTTTCCTAGTTTTGTACTGCAAAAACTTACCACTTTTAGCATCCCTCAATTACATCTAGATCTTAGATATCATTCAACTCAATGTTTCTTCAAGGGGGCTTCTGTGAAATTCAGCAATGAGACTGAGCAGCTCCACATGTATTGATTTTATATATTTTGGTCTTTTTAGTATGTCTAAACTGGCAAGGTTTCTTTAGGTTATAATAGAATACCAAATGATATGGCTTGGCTATGTCCCCATCCAAATCTCATCTTGAATTGTAACTCCCATAAGTCCCATATGTTGTGGGAGGAACTCAGTGGGAGGTGATTGAATTATGGGGATGGATCTTTCTGGTGCTGTTCTCATGCTAGTAAATGAGTCTCCTGAGATTTGATGGTTTTGGAGCTTACCTGCTCAAGCTTTCTCTTTGTCTGCCGCCATCCATGTAAGAGGTGACTTGCTCCTCCTTGCCTTTTGCCATGATTGTGAGGCTTCCCCAGCCAAGTGGAACTCTAAGTCCATTAAACTTGTTTCTTTTGTAAATTGCCCAGTCTTGGGTATGTCTTTATCAGCATCATGAAAGTGGACTAATACATCAACTTAAACTAACTTAAGCCAAGGAGGAAGTAAATGGATCAAATGACTAATAGTAGGAAGAAGAAGGTACAGCAGGGCTCTTGGGATGAATGAAGCCAGGAATCATTCTGGCTTCCACACTGTATCTAGCCATGTGTAAGCTCTACTTCCTCCTATTGCAGAAGGACTTCTTCCTCATAATAAAGAACATGGCCTCAGTCAGTTCCAGTCTCTTATAAGCACTCTCTCTCTGATCCAAGGTCAAAAATCTTGCAGAAACAACTTGTTTGTGATTACTCCTTAAATTATAGGCATGAGCACAAGGACTATGGCCAGCCTGGATTGTTCAGTGTCCAACCCTGGCTAATCAGTGATGCTTGTGAGAAAAAAACTGTGGATATTTTAGAAATTGTCAGCTAAAGTGAGGAAAGAGGAATCATTCCCAGAAAGAGGGAAAAGAATTTGTATTCTTAGGATGAATAAATAAATTTTAATAGATATGTCTTTGATCTTTTAGGCAATTTTATTAAGGCTCACTAGATAGGGTTTTCTTTGTATTTATCCAGAATATTCATAAGTAGTTGGATGGATAAATAAATCATATTTCATTTATGCAGTGGAATACTATTCGGCAATGAAAAAGAATGAACTACAGCTACATGCAGCACAGTTGAATCTCACAAACATAATGTTAAGTAAAAGATGACTTAATAACAAAATAACATATACTACACTTTTCCATTTATTTGAAAGTTAGTCTATGATGTTAGAAGAAAGAAGAGCTCCATATATAGCTAGGAGGGAGGGCATCAGGAGGCTAATATTGTTCTATTCCTTGATCCATGTGGTGTCACATGGATGCGTTTACCTTGTAATAGTTCATTAAACCATATACTTATAATACAGTATGTTATACTTAAATAAAAACTTTTTCTACAAAACTGCTTGTTAGCAATGTTGGGGGATGAGAAAGAAACCCACTTCATTTAGTTTGAATAAAGTTTGCCACTATTAAGAATCATTTATGTAATTCTGTCCCCTATTCTGCCTACAGTTCAACATTTTTCCTATTCCTCAGCCTTATACTTGGTTGCTTTTCTGCTGTAGAGAGTCAGATTAGAAAACAAACATATGGGCCGGGCGCGGTGGCTCAAGCCTGTAATCCCAGCACTTTGGGAGGCCGAGGCGGGTGGATCACGAGGTCAACAGATCGAGACCATCTTGGTCAACATGGTGAAACCCCGTCTCTACTAAAATTACAAAAAAATTAGCTGGGCACGGTGGTGCGTGCCTGTAATCCCAGCTGCTCGGGAGGCTGAGGCAGGAGAATTGCCTGAACCCAGGAGGCGGAGATTGCGGTGAGCCGAGATCACGCCATTGCACTCCAGCCTGGGTAACAAGAGCGAAACTCTGTCTCAAAAAAAAAAAAAAAAGAAAGAAAACAAACATATGGACATACAAAATGCTTGTTCAGAGATAATCAGTAACAGAGTCCAAAATAAAGGCTGTTCTTGACTTCTAAACCAAAATCTAGAACATTCCACCAATCTGCCATAATATACACAATTCTACTAGTCCTGTTCCCAAAAACTGCATTCATTCATTCACTCTGTATCTTTATAGGACAGCTAGTTGGGGAGTTCTCATTCTACCAGCCTGCAGACTAGGGAATGCTGGAATGGAAATACGAATAGAGTGCCGTATAACACACACAGGAAGCCATTTTATGCTGGGTGGATCAGGGGTGCCTTCATGGAGGTAATTATATGTGTATTAAACACACACATACAAATGAGAAGCATTATGTTCAGTAGTTAGGTGGGTGAACTGGTACAATACTGCCCAGATTGAAATTTTGGCCAATCACTTACCCGTTAGGCCGTAAGATCTGCTTGACCTTAGCACAGCCGTTTTGTGCTTCAGTCTTCTCAGTTTTAAACTGGTGTCAAATTATGGAAGTTAATACATGTAAATGCGTAGGAAGGTGCTATACACATACAAGAGTACTAAGAGTGATAGAGGACTCACTGAGGAGGAGGAGTATTTTATCATGAACATTGTTTAGAATTGCCAACATATGGTAGTCAGAAAAAGTAGATGCCCTTTTTGGTTTTATTATTGTTTTTCTTTAATTCTCTATAGACAATGTAACTCCTTATTGCCTTCATCTAAAGGAAATATTCCTACCTCCCCATCCTCCACCCTCTGTACTGCCAGGTACACAGAATGTACTCTATAAGTGCTTGCTAGTATCATTGTTATTAATTAAGTATGGAAGGACATGTAGGGATTATTCAAAAGAACTGGGAGGAGGGTGGTAGAAAGGACCTTCCTGACAGTGGAATCAACATATGCAAAGACAAATAAAAATACTATGTTCATTCAAACTCTCAGTTAATACCCAAGCCAGGAAGGGAACTGGGCTTTCCCGAGAATGGCAGTGCCATCACTGGGAAGAAAAGTGAATCATTATGAGAATTTGCTTTGATAGGTATCATTGAAGTCCACTCACAATTTCACATGAGATTCTTCTGCCTGCAGTTAAGCATTTTTCCCACTCCTCAGCATTACACTTGGTTGACTTTCTGCTCTAGAGTGTCAAGGATGGCTTGAAGATATCTATCTTTGAGAGTACAATTCTACCAATGAGCTATTTCTGTGCGGTGTTTCTTATTCCACCAGTGTGAGCACCTACTTTAATAAAAAGAATAATCAACTGCTTTGTGTTTTAAAGGATTCTTAATGCCAATACTTTATAGTTCTTCTCCATGAGTGCAATTAAGTAAAGGGAGGGACAAAGCACACTTAAATAATTCATAAAAGCATAACTACAGAAAAAAATGTTTACCTTAGTTTTTCCATTAATCAGTGACTTGGCTGCCACCAAGGTAAAGGATTCCCTTACATCTAGCACCTAGCACACCAGGGGTCTGCAACCCCCAGGCCACAGGTCTGTGGCCTGTCAGGAACCAAGCCGCATAGCAGGAGGTGAGTGGCGAGCAATCATTAATGCCTGACATCTGCCTCCTGTCAGAGGAGCAGTGGCATCAGATTCTCATAGGAGCCCAAATCTATTGCAAACTATGCATGCGAGGGATCTAGGTTGTATGCTCCTTATGAGAATCTAATGTCTGATTATCTGAGGTAGAACGGTTTCATCCTGAAACAATCCCCCAAGCCCAGTCCCTGGAAAAATGGTCTTCCACAAAGCCGGTGCCCGTTACCAAAAGAGTTGAAGACAATTGATGCATACCATTATATGAGTCCATATGAGAGGCAAGACTTGTCTCACTGGAGCCCAGGAGGACGAATAAAAGAATTATAAGAGAATGACAGGCATCTATCTGCACATGACATAGGTCATTTAGGCTTCCCACACAAAACAAAACAAAAGATTTCAGCTAAAATTAAAAATAAGCAATATATTTAATCAATTTACCCTAGCAAGTAAATATCGCTTGTAAGTGCAATATCACTCCTCCTAAGGAAGAGCACTAAAGTAGAAAGCCAAACAAAACAGACCAAATACAATGAGATTATCTTGTGCCAAACTCCAGAAATGTTCCCAATGGAGACTGAGGATTAGACAAAATAAATTTTAATCCATGAACTGTCTTTATGAATCAACAAAGCTCAGAACATTATGTAAGAGAATTTGTGCCAAATAAAAATCACTTTAAAAACAGTAAAGTCCCATTATAAAGTACTCCAATAGACAGCATTCTCTAGCCTCAGCCAAATTCCCTATCCCGACATAATGCTTAGCAGCATAGCACCTGCAACCCTCCACCTTGGTTTGCATCCCTAGTCTTGCCAGTCTCAAGTTACATAAACTTGGACATGTTAGTTAATTTCTAGGAGTTTAAATTACCTTGTTTATAAAATGAGGTTAATACTACTACCCATCACATAGAGTTGTTACTAAAATTGAATGAAGTTTTGGCAGAAAGCACTTGGAACAGTGCCTAAAACATAGTAAGAACTCTGTTAATGTTAGCTACCTTTTTTTATACTCATTAACCATTACCTCAGCACAGGTGCATGACCAGTATGCTTGGTGAGGCAAAACTCTAGTGAAATTTATAAAAACAAAATATAGGCCAGGTGCAGTGGCTCATGCCTGTAATCCCAGCACTTTGGGAGGCCAAGGGGGTTGGATCACCTCAGGAATTCGAGACCAGCCTGATCAACATAGAGAAACCCTGTCTTTATTAAAAATGCAAAATTACCCCGACGTGGTGGTGCATGCCTGTAGTCCCAGCTGCTCAGGAGGCTGAGGCAAGAGAATCATGTGAACTCAGGAGGCAGAGGTGGCAGTGAGCCGGGATTGCTCCATTGCACTCCAGCCTGGGCAACAAGAGCAAAACTCCATCTCAAAAAAAAAAAAAAAAGTAATTTGTGCTTTCAGAATGTCCAAGCAGGATATAATGAATCCTTGTGATGCTCATGAGAACACAACACCATACAGTGCAGCCAGATCAGAAACATCAGGCTCTAATAACAAAGTCAGGAAACAGAAATCTCCCATATACTTTTGAATACAACATGCCCCAAACTTACCACATTATCTTCTCATCCCTCTCCCATTCCCTTTCTAATACCCTGGACTTTCTCCTCCTACTTCTCTTACTGTCTGTATCTTAGGAAATAGCATAGCCCCCACCCAAAGGCCCAGATGAAACTCTAGCTAGTCAGACACGTACAAATCAACTGACGTTTCATTCCTGCCTTAACTCCCCATCACTAGAACCATTAATACACACCTTGGAAATAAATCATTTTCATCCACTCCTCTAAGCACACTGCTGCTGCCTTGGGCTCTGCCCACACTCTCTCTCAGCTGAACTGTTGCAATAGCCTCCTTATGCACCTCTCTGCTTCTACACTTGCTCCAGGCCAATCATATCTACAAAACCCTTGGAGAAAAGTGTCAAACTTGCAAAACCAATTACGGCACTTCCCCAATAAAAATTTATGTTTCTTTTGAGCCACCTCCCTGCTCCTCTCTCCACTCTAAATTCCTTCCACACCTATGGCCCTATTTTATCCTCTGGCCACACAGATTTACTGCAGGTTCCCAAACCTCCAACATTCCCTCTTCGCTCAGTGCTCTGGGCACATGCCCTTGTCCCTTTTCAATAAGAGGAATAAGAGTTGATAAAATAAAGACAACTATGAAGAAATAAGAAGGAACAAAGAAAGTCTAGGGTCACAGAACATAGTAAATAAAAGTTGTTTTAAGAGTTTGGGGAGGAAATAAATTGTGTCAGAGGCAGAAACAAAAATAAGAACTAAGGATTGGGTCACACTGATTACTGCTCTATCCAGAAATCTCCAACTTACCTGACAAATCCCAGTCCAAATGTTGCCACTTCTCTGGAGCCCTACCTGACTTCTGCAGGCTGCCATTTCAGATTTTCTACCTTCCCACATTTATAGCATTATACACAGAGCTCCATAAACAATGTTCTAACCACTTTATGATGGCTTGCTTGCAGGAATATCCTCCAGTACTGAGTCTGGATATTGCAGACCATGATAATGATGACAAGAGTGTAATAATAATAGTTGTTTATTTTATTGATAATGGTGACTATTTGGTAGATACTAAGCACTTTGCTAAGGCATTTATTAGATTAAATTGCATAGAACTGCTGTGTTTATTAGCGAAAATGGTCATATATTATGACCAAGTCATACCTGGTAGTTTCAGGCAGTTCAGCCCAAAACATGCACTGTTCTAATCTTCACCACGATTTGAAGAGTCAGATGTGTTTTTATCCCCACTCTGTGAGTGATAAAATTGAGGCTCAGAGGTTTTAAGTGACTTTTCCCAAGGTGATATAACAGAAAAGTGAAGGAGCCCAGACTCTAATCCAGGACTGCCTGACTTTCAACATCCCTAGCCAATATTATATTCTGACATACAGAATTACTAGTCTAATTGGTTAACCAACTAAAATAATAATATGGGGGTCTCTAAACTTAATGGGTGCCTAGCATAAAGAGGCAAGCTGCTGTTCACCAGGTGTAAGTAGGACAAATCCTGATGCTCGTGTCTGAGTTAAAGCAGGCTTCTCTGTGGTAAGCAAAGGCTGTGAAATATGGAAATGAGCTAATAAGGAAGGTTACAGACTCTTCCTCAAGAGAAGGATTTCTTCCCCCAATGGAGAATAGATTCTATCTGTCTGAGATGGATTAAATATAATCCTTTGGGAAGGTCAATAAACTGGCTTGCAGAGTCCTTTCCGGGCCCCTCATGATACTCAGATACGCTGGCTCTGTGTGGCTCCGTGTGTGGCCTGGAAATGGAGGGTGCTGATGTGCAAGCCAGAAATAATCTCTTCCTTTTTTAAACTCACTTCGTCCTCTGACTCGTCCTTCTTTGTGACATATGTAGAGATTTTTGTATGTTGTTCTGATTTCTGCGGGAGAAAAATGCATCTAAAGCACAAAGCACATGTGCTCCATTTTGACATCTCCCAGAGTGCCTAGCACAGTTCTTCATGCATTTTTAAGCTTTGATCAAATGTTACTTCTTTTTGTCTTCTAAAAGAATCCTGTAGTATCAAACAAAAATAAGGCCATGATTTTCATCTAAAATTTATTGTAAAAATTAAACTCACAGCATGGGAACAAAGCTTTCTAAAGTGTGCTTTTGGTTTAAAGATGAACCAGCATTGTAGTCAATAAGAAAGAGATCTGGCTAGATTACTAATAGATAATTGCACATCCTAATATCTAAGCAAGTGTCTAACAATTCCGCATTAGAGTCACCACCATCTGAAACTAATAATAATGGAAAAGTCTTTTTCTTAATTGTCATTCCCTTAGAAGCATAACTTTTTATACTTTTTAACAAATAAGTACAAAAAATTACTCTAGATTCTTATTCTCAATAAAAACAATAACTACACATATATGGAACATTAATGTGGGAAATAAAACAAAATCTTTCAAATGGTTTGGCTCATTTGATCCATATAACAGTTCTTACCATTTATATCACCTCTCTGGAGGATATTTACAGGAAACTTGGATCAGAGAGATGAAGAAAATTGCTATGAGTCACAAAGCTTGCAATAGTAGGGTCTATACTAAAACCCAGGTGTTTTCCTGATTTCAAGTTTCATAATTTTTCCACTGCATCCACATGGCCAATTTTTTTTTAAAAGCATCTTTACCTCAGGCGGGTACTATGGCTCACGCCTGTAATCTCAGCACTTTGGGAGTTTGAGACCAGCCTGGCCAGCATGGTGAAACCCCATCTCTACTAAAACTACAAAAAAGTAAGCCGGGCATGGTGGCAGGTGCCTGTAATCCCAAATACTCAGGAAGCTGAGGCAGGAGAATCGCTTGAACCCGGGAAGCAGAGATTGCAGTAAACCAAGATCATGCCATTGCACTCCAGTTGGGTAACAAGAGCGAGACTCTGTTTCAGAAAAAAAAAAAAAGCATTTTTACTTCAGCAATATAGTTAATCAAGTTTCAGAGAAAGTGACCAATTTGCTGGAGGAGGCTCATTTTATTAATTTTGGAAACTGAGCTTGCACATTAATTCCCCATATCTTATAAAATATCTGTAGTTACATTTATTGAGCATTAACTGCAGCTGACGGAAATTAAGTAACTTTCCCAAGGTCACATGGTTGGGAAAGTTAAGTGGGAGAACAGTCATCTGAACCCCTTTCTGCTGAATCCAGAATCCAGGCTCTTGACCACCATGCTAATGTGCTATGCTACTGGTTCCCAGGGCTTGGTCCTGGGCAGTCAGCATCAACATCCCTGGGAACTTGGAAGAAATATAAATTATCTGGCCACACCACACCACAGACCTACGGAATCAAAAGCTCAGGGAGGGAGCTCCAGAAATCGATGTTTTAAGCCCCGTAGGTGCTCCTGAGGCACACTAAAATTTGAGAAACATTGTCTAGAGTGAAATAAGAGTAGATGGTAGCCATTTACACGGATTCGTTATTTACTCTTTGCTATCAAGGAATGTGAAAATGAATTAAGAGAAGTTAGAGACAACTAATAACATTGAAAATCTTCTGAGCATATTAAAGCCAAAAAGGGAAAACATAACCTTAACTAGTGCATGCAGAACCTGAAAACGGCAATGATGAGTAATTAGTCAGGCAATATGTTACACTGTAATCAAAGATCAGAAAATTATGGAAAAACTAAATGACACGGAGTTTATTACTGCATGGCAAATGACCATTAATAAAACGTGACTGTTAAAATAACTAACGAGATAAATAATTGTGGAAGGAAATGTCAGCCATAGAAGGAACAACTGTGGCCTTAATCACTTGGTGAAATTATAGGTATAGACACAGAATAAAAAGAAAAGAATGAAAATTCACTGGGCTATAAGAAAAACATGGCATGAATGTGATAGCTATTTTAATATGAAATGGAGGGAGTTACAGAGGCGTCACACACTGCTTAATGAAAGTTTGACCTGGCTAATATTTCAACTACCAAAATAATGAATTTACATAATTTTAATACCACATTGTTTGGCAAGAATTCCCATCTCCAGTGTGGAAACAAGAAACTCTCTTGCAGTTGCTAAAATGTAACGATTATTTGACTGGGAATTTATCTGGCACCGTTGGTTATTCCTTGGATTCATCTGGCTGAAGACCTCCACTGACCTGTAATTTTTTTTATAGGAGTAACTGCACATGAATGCTTCTGAAGAGAAAATCAATAGCAGCTTCCAAGGTCATATCCTTCATTTATCATTCATTATATCTCTTTAGAGGACTGCTTTTTCAAAGTACAATGTGGAGAGACTGAAAAGTGACATCAAGAAAAAAAAATCTAATAATACCTGCAAGGTAGTATAAAAAGAAAAATGATTCCAACAGAGATATCAAAAGTCATTATACAACATAACTGTGAGTTATTTTTCTCATGTGATGGCTACTGATTTGAGGTCTTAAAAATAACTTCATTAGTTGTTTAAGAGGAAGAAAATCAAAGAGAATGCATTAATTGAAGCTGTCAAAGAAAATATTAACCAGTAAAATCTCATTTAGACAAATGAGATTTATCAGGAAAAAGTATGTTCTTATATAACTCAGTGTTTTGTAATAATTTTCCATTCCCATATTTTAAAAATTTAAAATATACTGACTGCTTACTTCATGCCAGGAATCATTCTAAGCTTATTATGTGAATTATCCTTGGTAATTTTCATAGCAACTCTATGATATATAACTATTCTTGCCCTCTCTCAATTTCACATTTTGCAGATGAAAAAGTTGAATGCAGAAAGCTAAAGTTACAGGTGGCACCTAGTTTCCAAGGACAGCCCCAAATAATTCCACCCCTTCCTGTATGTTCAAGCTGCTCCATTTACAAAAAAGTGAAACTCACATTCCTTCTCTTTGAATCTGTGCTGGATCTGAGACTGATTTGACCAATAGAATACAGAGAAAGAAATATGAAGCATGTTCCTTCCAAGCCAGGAATTAAGAAGGCCTGGCAGCTTCTACATCTTGAAATCTAGCCACCATGTTGCAAGGAAGCCCAAGAAGCCATGTGGAGAGGCTCATGTGGAGAATAATCAAGGCCCCTGGCTGATAATTTCCACTGAGCTCTCAGCCAACAGCCAGCACCAATTTGCCAGTTTTGTGAGTGAAACATCCTGGAAATGGATACCCTAGCCCCAGTCAAAACACTCTAGCCAATGGTTCATGGAACAGAGATAAGCTGTCTGTCTCTACCAAGTTCTACCCAGATGACAAAAATCATTGTTGTTTTAAGGCACTAACTTGTGAAGTGATTGATTGCACATCAATAGATAATTAAAACTCTGAACTACACAAAGTTATAGAGTGAGATGATCCAATTTCAGGTAGGCCATACCTTTTATTCTCAAATATATTAACAAACTGCAAGTGCAGATGTGCAATGGAATGATTCCAATCAGAGGCAAGGGTGAATAAAGGTGTTCATATACGGACATTTTATTCAACAAGCATTCATTGAGAACCATTGAGGCAGCAGGCACTGAGCCCAAATATGCTGGATATAAAGATAAATTGTCAGAATCCTGAGCCCAAGGAATTCTCCATGAGGCCACTAAGAGTGTCAAAGAGGTTTTTAAAAATGAATTCTTGGCTGGCTGTGGTGGCTCATGGCTCTAATAACCGGCACTCTGAGAGGCCAAGACAGAAGGTTCACTTGAAGCCAGGGGTTCAAGATCAGCATGGACAAAATATGAGACCCCCATCTCCACACACACAAAAAAAAAGACAGAAAAATTAGCTGGGCATGGTGGTATGCACCTGTAGTTCCAGCTATTCAGGAGGCTGAAGTGGGAGGATTGCATGACCCCAGGAGGTCGAGGCTGCAGTGGACTATGGTCACACCACTGTACTTCAGCCTGGGTGACAGAACAAAATCTTGTCTCAAAAAAAGAATTCTTTTTTTAAAAAAATAGGAATTTCCATTACCAGCTAAAACAGAATTACTTCATCTCTCCCTCGTACAGAAGCAGAAACCCTCTTACAACTAAAAAATAGTGGACATAACAGCACCAACAAGCTGACTCAGTTTCTGAAAAAGGAGGAGAAGACAGACTGCCTAGGAATCTCAGAACTTAAGGAAAGACACTGTAGTAAGTTCCCCTCCCATCACTTCCTCTGGCCCTTCATATATCCCAGACATGGCACTGCAGAAGCCTCCAACCAGAGACCATCAACATGCACAGGAAAAGCCTATTCCCCTCTTCCAAAGGACTAGGAAAGGGTGGCCTACCAACAGAAATGTTTATGGCAATTCCACCTTACCGCAGCCAAATCCTAAAGGAAAAACTGCATTCCCCCATCCTGTGGTTTCAGTGGGGCTGAGTACAGCACTCATCTTCCACCTATAAGATTTCCCTCTTTATAGAAACCATCAGTGAGGCTCATATTCCCCACTTGGGTAGTGTCTTGACCACCAGTAGAGGTCCAGAGGGAGGCAGAGCCTCCTGTCCCTACCAGATAACAAAAAATTTTTTAAAACTGTGAGTCCACCTTCCCCTGGCCCCTGTGGCAGTGGAGCCCAGGGGAAATAGGAGGTATGAGGCTAGTCATGCCTACCCAGCAGTAATGGGAGGTCTGAGGCTGGGTTAGTTGGAACTCGTTGTCCTGCCATCCCCTCTTTCGGTGTCAGTGGTACCCGCCAGGAGCTGGGCTTTGGTCCCACCCTGCAGCAACAAAGCAATGTGAGTCAGTCCCCTGCTTTCTTCCTCCTGCCATTTCTTCCTGATGATGGCAGGGCACAGTCACAGTCATTAGTCGGTCTTACAGGCCCACTCAGAGGCAAAGAAGCAGTACAAGTTGATGCCCCACTTTCTCTAGGAACATGTCAGTGGGGCTAAGGAAAGAGCTAAATTTTTATCCCACCCTCCTATAATAAGGCAGTGTGAACAAGCACTTCACTTCTGCTATTGGCAGAGACCCTTAGGAAGCTAGACATATACTCACACCCAGCCCTCAAGCTACAACTCAACAGGGGGACTATGTATAACACTAAAAAAAAAAGATTCAATAGAATCCAGAGTGCCACAATATAACATCCAAAATGTTCATGATACAATAGAAAATCACAAATTAAACAGAAAAGATATCCACAGTCACCAACACCAAGATTAATCAGATATTGAATATCTGACAAAGATGTTAAAGCAACCATCATAAAAATGCTTCCATGAGCAATGATAAATTCTCTTGAAACAAATGAAAAAAAAAATAAAACAATTAACAATATTACCTCAAGTTATTAGGTTTATATAACTAGCAACTATGGCTGGGGCATCTGTTCTTTCTCAAAATGCAGAAGTTGCTTATTCTAGAACAATAACAATAACTTGTCAACCTGAAAATATTTACAGTGCTGACTCTCATCTTCCAAGGACCTAAGAAATTATCATGCGATTTAATCTTCCAAAGACCCCACAGCCAACATCATGACCAGAAGTTAACTTTATTGTTTCACGTTTGTTGCTTACCCATTTTTCATCAGTTTCACCCTGTGTATTCATTTGTTTAGCATCTATTTCGAAGCTTCAAAGCTCTCATAAAAACCCTCTAGCACATGGTAAATGGAAGGAACTGAGTATTTTGGGCTTGACACTGACTTTTATTTACCCTTGACAATGATAAAAATGTACCTCTTTTCTTCTGAAGGAAAAAAAAATGTCAAATGTTTGCTGTGGGACAAGACCTTAGAGAGAGAAATGCTTCCAATGGTCTTTCTTCATTGTTTTAGGTTTGTATGATATCAATCAAGAGGTGCCCCAAAGTGAACCTTTGCCTAATATCTGCCATAAGTGTAAAATATATATATACAGTCTTTGTGCATAGACTTTCTGTCTTGAGACATTTTCTCTTGAAGTGGAAACACTGTGAGGAATTACATCTCAGGGATGAGTGTCCTGTTAGGATTCAAAACACCTGAGCTCCATCTGACTTCACTGCTCATTGACCAGTGTGACTTGGGACACGTTTTTTAACCTCTCTAACCTTGTCTTATTATTTGTACAATGTGGATAACCCACCTATCTGGTCCACTTGGCAGAGTTAACAAGAAAAATAAAATGGTACCTATGTGTATGAATTTGATAATATAATAAGCTATATAAATATAAGTGATTCATATCAGTAAAATTTTTTGGTACAAATTAGTAAAACTATAGAAATTCATTGTTACATCAAAATAAACTCTTCAGTAGTTCAAACATACAATTAGGATTTTTGGGACACCCAGGGAGCTAGTAGGTATATTAAAAAGGAATTAGAGAGACTATAAGAGGGAAGATGGGAGGTTGCCATAAACAAGTTTTGCCTGCACCTCAGTGGTCCCTGAGATATTTAACTGGAATGGGTGGTTCTTCAAACAGGTTCAGTGGAGGGTATACTTTGGACCAAGACAAGGCTGAAAGCTAAATATGCAGTTCCTGCACCTGACACCTGGATCCAAGGGAGAGGGGTAACCTAACAGTGACATCAATTATGTACACAGCATTTCCTTGCAAGGAAAAATAGAAACAGATAGTCCTTCACCAAGATTGGTGAGTAGGAAGCATTAAGATAGTCAAGAAGACCAAGCTAATGGGTAAATACCACGGCCTTCAATGCCTGCCATCACCAACCCTCTTCCTTAAATAAAAGTTATAAACTCTTTTCTGAATATAATGTGAAAATCATGTTGCTGTTGAAGAGGAATTAAAGGCAGATAAAATCTCAACTCTGCAATATGCATTCAGTTGTTTCAACTGCAGGGACACAGCTGTTAAGGTTGAATCCCAGTTAGGGAAGCCAAGTGCCCAGCACTGTTTCTAGCCATTGTCCTCTCCCCAGTGAACTTCAAGTCTTTATAGAGGATCATATTTTTCTTTCAGAAACTGCTGTGCCAATAGCCATTGAGCAATGAAGCATTTTTCTGGTTACTCCTCCTCTCAAGGATGTCAAATTAGAAAATAGCATCCTCTCTCTGGGTATCTGTGTTGCTGTGAAGTTGCAAATAAAGTTGCTTACTTGCTTCAAAAAAAAGTGCTCACATGTATACCTATGTAATAAGCATGCGCATTCTGCACATGTACACTGGAACTTAAAGTAAAATAAAAAGGTAATAACTCATGTAAAAAATACTCAAAAATTATAGACCTTCCTCAGTTAACTCTATGCCTAGAGTGTGTTGAAAACTTCTCCCCAGTTCATTTTCCTTAAAAAGCCATTCTCTATTCTTCCACCCGAACCCCTGGAAGACTGCAAAAGTTACAGGGAAAAGTACTGGAATGAATATCCAAAGGCTAGAGTCTAATTTTATTCCATTACTAACTTACTGAGTGACTGACCTTGAACATATCTCAACCTCTTTAGAATATTGATCTAAATATTATACATATTTACTATCTGTGGATAGCAGACTTTTTTCTAATTTGCTTTACTCTTTTGTTGGCATCTGCTTCTATATGAAAAAAATTACTGGTCTTGGAAACCATTTCCTGAAATAGAGTTTAATTTTCTTACAGCCAAACTATATGTAACATCACTCAGAGTAGTGACTCGCACTACAGTTTCACAAGTGTGTATATGTGTGGATTCTGATAATTTTGTACTCTGCAGGGGAGGAAAAGAAATACAACTCAAGTTGAGAAGAAAAATTATCCTCAAAAATGTTTCTTTATCACTGTTTTTAGAGACTTTCGTTAAGGTTAGAGTTTGAGATAGCACCAAGATGGTAAAATGTGCAGAGAACAATGATGAAGTCTCGAATGCAGCAGTCAGAAAGACCTGTGTGAATCTTTGCATCTTCTAGCCACTACCTATGAGGTTTTGACATGATTGGTGAAGTGGAATAATATCCAGCTTGCAAATTCGATTATATATGGCAAATATAATGCAAATAAAGTCCTTACACATATAAGGAATTCAATAAATTGTGCTTTTATATGTGATTTCTGGGGGCAGAGAGAGAACACAGGAGGAGGAGAACAATCCTTTGCTTCTGTAGCAGCAAAGTCATCCTTTGTCAGAAAAGGACTTTCAGTTCAGTTCTGTAGAGGCTTCCAAGGGAGACTGTAGCTGCAATTCATCTTAAGAATTTCAACTGATGTCTCCTGTCTTCTTTGCAATAGACCAAAGCATACCCTCTAAGATTCCAAAGTGTTCCCCGTGAACTTCCCCTGAGGATGTTATTTCCTCACAAGAAGTAAGAAAAGGTCCATCCTCTAATTTCTGGGACCTAAGATGATGATCATAGCAATAATAAAAATAATAATAATAAAATAATGCTTACCAATTATTGGGTTCCTTCTATACAGGCCAAGCACTTTACTAAGTCTTTTATGTATATTATTTAATCTTCTCATCAATTTTGTGCATAGGTATTATTACCCCATTAAGAGATAAATAAGAATCTCAGGGCTCAAAGAGGTTAATAACTGAAGATGCCAAGATTCATACTCCACTTGCTTTTCACTACTTTATTCTGCATTACGTGCTACATGAAAATACTTAGCCTTGTTAATACTTAACTCAGGCTCCCTGGCTGCTAGGATCTTATGCTAAATTGTGTAATTAGAATTTCACATTTAGGGCAGTGACTTAGAATTATTATATTTCAATATATGACCTTACAAAAGTATTTACTATAACAAATTTGTCTGCACTATCTTTTAGAGAAGTCTGCAGAATTCTAAAGCAGAGTCACACATACTTAAACAGAAAAGAAATAGAAATGAGACTATACTTTCTTTTAAAGGCGTTCAAGTTAAGTAATAATTTTTAAAATTTTGAATTGACATAGTTGTACATATTTATGTGGTACAGAGAGAGATTTCTATGCATGTATACAATGTGTAACGATAAAATCAGTGTGATTGGCATATCTACCACCTCAAATATTTAAAATTTTTTGTGTTGGAAACATTCAAAATTCTTATAGCTATTTGCAAATATACAGTAATTACTGTTAACTATAGTTACTTTATGTGCTAGAGAAATCAGAACTTATTCCTTCAATCTAGCTGTAGTTTTAATTGCCAATATATGTGCAAGTGCTATGTGCCGGGCCCAATATAAGCATCTTTTTTTTTTTTTTTTTTTTTTTTTTTTTGAGACGGAGTTTTGCTCTTGTTACCCAGGCTGGAGTGCAATGGCATGATCTCGGCTCACCACAACCTCCGCCTCCTGGGTTCAGGCAATTCTCCTGCCTCAGCCTCCCGAGTAGCTGGGATTATAGGAGCGCGCCACCATGCCCAGCTAATTTGTTTTTTGTATTTTTAGTAGAGACGGGGTTTCACCATGTCGACCAGGATGGTCTCGATCTCTTGACCTCGTGATCCACCGGCCTCGGCCTCCCAAAGTGCTGGGATTACAGGCTTGAGCCACCGCGCCCGGCCCAATATAAGCATCTTACACCTATTATTTAATTCTCACCACAATCAACAATTCTGTGATACAGTTACTATTAACATTCCCGTTTTACAGATGAGAGAACAAAGGCACAAATGTTATAAACAACTATTTTTGAATGATTAAACACCCTGGACAAGGAAAAGTCTTTAATAAGCAAAGAACACAAAACAAATGCAAATGAAAAATCAATCTTATTTATAAAGTTGAAAAATAACAATACATAGGCTTATTCCTCAAGATTGAGGGATATTAGTGATAAATTCAGAAATAAGTCAGGTTTGCCTATCCTACTTATGTTGGGTTTTACACTACTGAGTCAGAGAGCACTCTCATTTTGCTAAGATTTAGTCCTCAGAGATCCGAAATAATACACAAATTGCTGCTGTACGTATATTATCAACATCTGCTCTTAGATCCCTCCAGTAACTTTTCTGTGCTTCTGTGTTTCTGGAGTTGTTTCAGGAGATCCATAGCCTAGGTTTCATCACATAGTTAGTTATTGGTTCTTATTTTCTTACAAAACTCAACAATTAGGTTGTGACATCTTTATAGAATGAGCACTTTTATTTTACAAAATTAGTGCTACACATTAAGTCATCTGACTATTCCATAGTCAACCTTCCTCTTCTCTTTAAATAAATCGGTACCAGTTGGTCCTGCCTAGCCTTCCTTTATTTTAAAGAGTTGATAGTTTCAGATATCCTTAAAGTAATCTTGAATCTATGAGATCCGCTGCCTGCCTTTTGTAGTACTTCACTAGAATGCTTTATTTCAAGAATAAAGTGGTGGTCAAAGTCAGCATTTAAAAATGATATCAAACATTTTTTTAATCTTGCTAATTGCTCTTCTTCTTTTTCCAAGAAACTGTGCTAGCTTTAACATACATTGCCACAAATATAAATAAAAAATGCTTACTAAAAGGCAGGCATTGTGCTAGATGCTGGAGATAAAGAGGATTAAGATACACCCACAAAGAGCCAAACAAGACAGGGCACCAAAGCCACTCAGCTGACTGTCATCTTGAAATTATGGATTCTGTGTCATAATTTATCATCCCCATTTTGTCCTAGCCTTTCTGATGCTGGGTATTAATTTTCCTTTTCTGAGAGCCGACCCCTCCTCTCCTATTCTATTCCTCCACTGTTGAACCGGAACAAAGGTCACTTGAAAGGGAAGCAAAACTCAGCTGTTACCAAAGGCGCAAAGATCAAAGTTGGCAGCTACGCTAAAGTTCAGGATTAAGAGACTTCCTCTTTAAGATCAAAATTCCAGATGATCCAAATATAGGCAAATGAGCCCCAGTAGAACACTCAGCTTTCTGTGCTGAATCCAGGAAAGAAGCAGAAATCACCATAGAAGCAACTCAGTTTCACTCTTTGCAACCCCGTGGGCTCTATGCTAATTGCCTACCCCAACAGTGAGATCGCATTTCAAAATATGGTCAAACACAAAACAGCCAAGTCAATCAAGCATTAAGTATTCAAGCACAATTATCCGAACACATGCCCAAGGACCAGCAGTGAAGCAGCTTAATTTGGGAGCGGCTCCGTAATCATCTCTCAGGGCAGCTGAGATTTTAACCTCTCCCCTCGGGCCTCCTGTTCGGGGCACTAGGCTAGCTCTCTCTGTGTGAGAGATCACAACGGGAGCCGCTGCCCCCAGTTGTGAGGCCTCATTTAAATTCATGCTAAGGGGGAGGGAGGAGAAGGGGGGCAGAAGGTCTGCCGAAGCCCCCATTGTTGGGGAGAGACGTGTGGGAGCAGATGGTCTGGCTGGTCACTCAGTCTGGCTGTCAGATGCTCTCTGTCAAGTTCCCCGGGGACTGCGGGGTTTTCTTTCCACTCTCCGCTCTGGTCGTGTGTGTTTGCTCAGTGTGAGCGCGGGGTCTTCTTTATCACCCCTCAGACTTCCAGGAGGTGGAGTTGCCTCGTCCTTCCCCCACTTCTTCCCTCTGCTTTCTCTGCTTTTTCTGGACCAGCTAGTGAGTGCCGCGCCTCCAAAGGCCCGCTCACTGCAGAGAAAAGCAAGCGTTTTCCTTTGTCTCTAATTGATGCTGCGCTCTCTTCCAGCAGCTTCTGACTGGCATGCTCACTCGGTTATTTAACAAATTACTCCACAGCCCTCATTAGGACTATTGACATGTGCAGCTAACCAACCCCTACCGTTAGGGACGATGTAGTAACTGACTTCCATCGTCTCTGTGCTTTCTTTTAGTTCCGTCCCGCATGGGATAAGCAGATAGACCTTCAGAGGTTTAGTAGGCCTTAATACGCGCCTTTAATATTACATCAGGATCTAACTAAACAGGTAAAGCATGGGTTACAGATGTGACTCTTATTTGCATCAGTAAGGGCCAAACACAGAGTCAGCTTTTCTACATATAACTCTGTCTCTAAAGCATTAGCTGTTGAACATAAATCTTGGCCTCAAAACCTGCTCCCTTTTAAGATTCCACACAGCTTGTGCCAAGGCAGCTATTCCTTGCAGTTCTCAGTCAAGATTTCCCCCAGCTCAGGAGGCTGTTAAATTTGTTTTAGTTTTTAGACCATACTGGCAGCTCAGGGCTCACTAATGATGCCTCTGTCAGCTGGATGAAGTCAATGTCAGCCCAGAGAGGCTAGCGTCTGAGATTGGGTGGCAAAGTGAAAGTGAGAAATATCATTCGATCCCCTCATCTGGATGCCATTAATGTTTTCCTCTCATAAGTTATCCTCTGGAAATAGATGCTTGAGTGCATCACTCATCAATAAAATTTTGTTTTCATGTTTATCTCCCTTTCTCCCCCAAATTGTAGAAACCTTGAAGGAAGAGATTGCAGTAGTTATATTTATTGGTTCAGGATACAGTGCTAACCCTTGATATGTCAGAGTAGCTCAATAAATGTTGAATAAATGAATGAAAGAAATTAACTCATATTCAAAATTACAAAATGGAATATAAGAAAATTTAAGACTATCTCTAAACTAAATGTCAAACATTTTTTCCATACCCCCACCATTCCAGATATTCTTCTATGCTACAGTGAAAACCATACCATTTTACTGTGAAGTAAAATGGCTGTGAAGAATTAAAAAGAAAACCTGACTCACTAAAACCTTATAGTCTAAAAGATCAAAAACTCTAACTGCCCAAGTACTAATGTCGGTGAAGACCAGCCCATAGGCTAACAATTTGGACAAGCAGTTGTGCAAGAAGTGCAACTGACACACCTGTGAGGGATGGGACAGGAGCTTACCGTGGCCTGTACACCCCACCCAGTTCTTTGCATGAGCCCTTAGTAGACAGGGGCTACATGCAGAAGCAGAAGGTATGGACTGATTAAGTGCAGTGCTGCTTTAGTACCCAAGATAAGAAGTGTGACAAAGAGGGTGGGGGCCGCCTCCCCCTGAGCAGCACTGCTGCAGGAGTTTGAACATTTACAGCTTTCAGAACCTCAGGGGACGGCATCTCTAGCACAGTCATCGAGCTTCCTCGTCGAGTACTTGTTGCACTAAGATACCAGGACTAAGTAGCTTACCAGGACATCATCCTAGGTGGAGGGGCTGAAGAAAAAAGGAAAAGAGGAAATAGACATAACCCATTGTAGTACAGAATGCTGCGCAAACACCCCTAAAGAAAGGCAAAAATTGAACATTTGAAGAGGCCTGCCTACACGCCCTACTTTAGCAGATGGAGGTGAAAGCCAGGATGTATTGATTCTGTACACTTACATACATACTTTTATTTTTATTGCATGTTAGCTTTTCTTTTCATATAGACATAAGTACCAGAAAAAACTATCTTGCTCTGTAACAATGCACCCTCTAATTTGAAATCATAGAACACTCTTCAGGAGTGGGCATCTCTATAGTTTGTGTTCTATCATTTTTCTACGAAAGGCTTCTCTAATCCGTTCAATCTATTATTTTTTACCTTTATAAAAGTCTTTTTGTTATAACATTAACCAAAGAGACCACTTTAAAATAAGATGAGCAAATGCTCCACAGGCAGACTGCCACCATCCCCTCTCATACACATTACAGACATTGCTAGTCACTCAAGGCCTTAATTGTAGCCTTCAAATTCTGCTAAAGCACAGTATACCAGCAGCTTTTACCAATCAGTCTGTGCTGGTTTTGAGATTACTCCTATTTGTCACCTTCTTTAAAGATAAAAATCATATATTACAAACATAAGAGCACAGGAAGTGAGCTTCATTGCTCAAGAGGCAGTGAGAAGACTCCATGATGCAACTTTTATTATCAAAAGGGCAGGTCCACCATTGTCAGGAAGTGCTCCTGGTTTCCACAAGATGACATGAAATACAGCCTGTGGGATGGAGTAGAGGATCATGATGGGAGGACGAGCTTGGAAAAATGGTAACCTGACATACTTACCCTTGTGTGTGTCTACGGAGATGGTGGGTATTTTGTAGCATTGGGGAAACTGAGGGTTCTAGGAAGATTTTCAGGGAGGTGGCTTCTCAGGATTGGCAGGATACAGGGTGGGAACAGGTAGTCATTTCTCCTCGGCCACCTCTTTCTAGAAGCGATAAGGGAAAGCCGTGGATCTCATTTCTTTTCTTGGACATGACCTTCATATTAGCATAGAGGCCCCCCAGGTAGTATGCTAATATATAAGAAAGTCCATCACAGAGACAAACAAAAAAGCACTCACAACACAGAGTGTCACTGGCCATACCGTCAACGGCTATACTTTGCTGTATACTGTCAAGGATTAGAAATTTGAAGAGCAGGTAGCTCTTGTTTCGTGGTTCAGATTTCAGCTATCATTTCAGTGCTGTGTGCTTTGCATACAGTAACAACCTCACTTGATCCCCACAACTGCCCTATGAATTATCTCCATTTTAAAACACCTAAGACCCAATGAAGTTATAGTGCCCACAGTCATAGAGCCTGAAGTGGCCAAATCAGCATTCAGATTAGAACAGGTTTGTGGCAACAAAGCCAGCATTCGCATTCTTTCACCACATACTGTAAATCCATCTCAGGGGTGAATAACCTATGCTCCTAGAGTATCTTTAAGGACCATCCATGCTTCTTCCTTCCCTCTCTCTGACGTGAGCTTTACAGGGACTTCTTTTTTCTTGGCCAACTCTGTTTCATGTGCCACATCTGGGTCTAAGAATGGAACAACAGAGAAGGACAGTTCCTGTGGCTTAACTTTCTAGCATAGAAAATAATTGAAGGCACTCTTCTCTGAAGTTTCACTCCCCTTCTCTTGTACAGTGAATATCCAACCAGGTTGTTAATATCCTCATTTGTGGGTATCTATGTTTGTTTTACACCAAAATTACATATGATTACATTAAAGTTATAAACATTCCTGATTGGTCACTCATTGATGGTAGTATGAGACAATGAAATGGAAATAAAATTATTCTTTCTGAGATTTCAGCTTTTCAGTAAATGTACACTGGCATAATGTTAATGTTTAACAGCTGGTATTAACCAGGTATGAACCAGAGGGAATGTGCAGGCCCCAGGGGCTCCCCAGCTGTGCCAGACATCGGGAACCTCTCAGTTGCTGAAATATGCAGAAATGTGGAAAGATGGTAAAGCACAATGAGGAGACCAAAGGAGTGACTATTTATCTGGTAGCAAGACAGTTCCAGTAGTTTAAAAATTGGTGGGGTCACAGAGGTGGTGCAGTGGTGGAACACCAGTCCTGGATATGCTTTCTAAAACATGACTCACAGTAACACAGTTGAATGTTTTAACATGTCAAGAAAGAGTATGTTGATCAAAAGTGAGGGTTTGTTAGCCACCCTCTTGGCCAACCCAGCATAGAACATGGAGGCCAATGCCACCAGCTGTAACCATCTTGATGCTGATCCAGGAGAGACTTTGGTCCATTCATCAGGATTAATCAGTGGTGGAGATGGGCTGTCTCGCTGAGCCTATATCCATTAAACAGTTAAGCTACCTAAGTAATCCCCTCACTCTATTTCCATATCTATTTTAAAATTTATTTTAGTTGAACTTCTGTGCTGCTTTTTCTCTGTGAAACAGCTAAGATGAAAATATTTTTACACAATCACGTTGAGCATGTTGAGCAAAGTTGGAGAAAGCAGTAGATGTCTATTACATTGCTACTTTCAGCACCCTTCCCTGATCAGTTTCAAGTATGATAATTAACACAGATATTGGGCAAGAGCATTCCTAAGAAAAAGTTTGATTTCACCATGCCTAGTATGTTTAACTTGGAAAGTCCTGAAAGAACTGTTTCAGTGATATCAGCCAGGTTTTGCATTAAACATGATAGTTATGGGGAAAATAAAAGAAGGAGAGTGGAATTATTTTCCAAGTGCTGGTAACACTGAAAATGTACACAGATTCAAGGAAGGTTTGGTAAATCCAGTGATGTAAAATCTGAACAGATTAGTGTCCTCTCAAGGCCTTTGTGATTTGTGTGTTAGAGATTGTCTTCCCATCAAGCTGATGCTATCAGAGGGGATTATTAGGCTGGTTGAAAACGAATATGACCCATTCGATTATATACCATGGGACTGTGAAGGTTGGTGGTACAAAATGACTGATGCGACCAACCAAATGTCCCCATTCCTAAAACCTCCAAACTCCACATGTTCTAAGGATGAAGGATTTGAATCAAGGGAATCAGAGGTTTGAGTAATCGTTGGAAGAGCTGGGGCAGCAAGAAACAGACAAGGATTTGCTGAAGATCTCTGCCCACAGCAGTGAGACTTGTGATTCCCAAGAAGCCTGCTGCAAATGTCAAGAACCTTCAGGAAGCTTCCTCTACCTATCTCAGCCAAAGCATGAACCAAAGATTTTTTAAAAGCCACACTGTCTATCTCTGCTGCCTGGATCACAAAGCAGGTAATTCACAGGAGCTTGCTACAAGCTTCTGCAAACCTCTGTCATCTGTTCACATATCTGCATGCACTGCCTCTGGAGTATAATGGCCTCTTTTTCTATCCACCCGACATGATTGGCTTTCATGAGCAGACCCTAACTTGGAACCACATGGGGAGCAGAATCCTGGAAGACATGTTTCTAGCTTCTCCTCTATAAAACCTTAGAAGTGGACCAATGTCATTTCAAGCTGATAACAGACAATTCAGCACAACATGAAAAGGCCCAGGCTTCTGAATGAATGGGTAAATGAACAAGAATGCCTGAATACTTGAAGTAGTCACAGTTTTACACAGCCTCTTAAAACCTAGTCAGGAACATTCTGGTGGCTGAGAGACAGAATCTTATTTGGGGGCTTCTAAGGGTTAGACCTCAGTTGATCCCTAAAACTCAATGTTTCTCAAATTTACAAAAGAAAAGAACAACCTGGAATAAATAATGCTCTTCACAAAATACTATGTTCTACCAAACACCTGAAAATATCAGCATAGTGAACTCCCTCAAGTGAAGCACGAACAATTTTACTAGAAGAAAAATTCTGTATGTAGAACTGGGAGCCCACATGTCCACAAAGAAACAAGCTGTCAAACCAAGCATGATCAACTGTTTCAGAATTTTTCCATTAATATTCATTTGCTGCTTATTCATTTCTTTGGTCCTCTGCTAGTGCTTGCTACCAGACAAGTGGTAGCCCGCATCGAAGTCAAGAATAAATTTTGGGACAAAACAGTGAGAAAATTATCTCCTCTAATATGACAAGCTTTTCTCCCTACAAATTTTGAAAGGATTGCCACTATCCTGGACTAGCCATTTCAGCCCAATATTCCACTGGGCAGTTTTACCATGTAATGGATTTGGATCAATACCTGAAGGAGTATTAAAATATGGTCAGGTGTGGTGGCTCATGCCTGTAATCCCAGCATTTTGGGATGCTTAGGTGGGCAGATCATGAGGTCAAGAGATTGAGACCATCCTGGCCAACATGGTGAAACCCCCATTTCTATGAAAACGACAAAATTAGCTGGGTGTGGTGGCATGCTCCTGTAGTCCCAGCTACTCAGAAGGCTGAGTCAGGAGAATCACTTGAACCCATGAGGTGGAGGTTGCAGTGAGTCTAGATCATGCTACTGCACTCTAGCCTGATGACAGAGCAAAACTCTGTCAAAAAAAAAAAAGAGTATTAAATACTGGCCTAACTACATTTTAAAAGATAAAGTAAATAGGAATAACTTAATACCCAATAAGCTGTTCCTGCTGAAAACAACACTTAAAGATGGGAATCTCTAAAGATTTTTCCAAACCTGAGATTCTTTGAAGTGCACATCTCTAAAAGTCCTGTGCTGGGAAGTTCTTCTGAGTGGCTCAAAATCAGGGAAATTTTACAGAACTTTTCAATACTCTGTTAGAAATCCAATGCAAGAAGTAAAAAAAGGGTCTTCTGCTGGAAAAGCAAAAATATAGTATAAACATTTAAAGCTAAAACAGTGGCCAGGCATGGTGGCTCATGTCTGCAATCCCAGCACTTTGGAAGGCCGAGGAGGGCAGATCACCTGAGGTCAGGAGTTCCAGACCAGCCTGACCAACATGGTGAAACTCCATCTCTACTAAAAATACCAAAAATTAGCCAGGTATGGTGGTGCGTGCCTGTAATCCCAGCTACTTGGAAGGCTGAGGAAGGAGAATCGCTTGAACCCAGAAGGTGGAGGTTGCAGTGAGCCGAAATCATGCCACTGCACTCCAGCCTGGGTGATAGAGTGAGACTCTGTCTCAAAAAAGAAAAAAAAAGCTGAAAGAGTATGTGTATATTTGCATATGTGCACATGTACACAAAAGCACACATGTGCACAAGAGTGTACTAACTACAATTTTTAGCAGTTAAAGGGCACAGTCTAGAGTTTTGACACTGAAGTATCATCTATGGGCATTAAGAGAGAAAAGGTGGACTCCTCCTAAATGCCTAAAGCTTACCCGGGGGATTAAAAAAAAACTGGAAAACATAGGAATGGGACTTTGACTCTTCCCAGAGGAATGTCAATCTATTTATTTAAAAATGTGTGTCATGAACTGTCTTGCTGCAACTAAAACCAGATGATGAGAAAGGACATCATGCAGCCTCATAAAACAAACTGTCCAGAAGGCGGGACTCTGGATTGTGTAACCCGGATCCAACAACACAGTCAAGCTCGGTGGAATTACAAACAGAGTGGATGCTGAAACTTGACTGGACCAGCCTGGTTCAGTGAATGACTTCTTATCACCCTTAGAATAAAATCTAAGCTCCTTACTGTGGTTTGTAAGTCCTAAAGGACTGGGCCTCTGCCCACCCGGTGCTCTCCTTCCTGTTCACTGAGCTCCAACCACACTGGCATTCTTATGTTTACTTAAATACACTTAATTTATTCCAACCTCAGGGGCTTTACACCTGCTATTTCCTCAGTTCTTCACTTGCACACATCTTTTGAAAGAGAGACCTTTCCTAATCACCCTCCCTAAAAGAACTTCCATCATTCCAACCCAGCCATGGTCTTTCCCATTTCCCTCCTTTATGTTCTTCATAGGACTGGCCATCATCTGAAATGAAACTATAGGCATACTTTTTTCCACTACCTCTATAGCTGGAACATAAAAGTCATGAAAATGAGGACCTTTTCCTTCTTTCTTTCTTTCTTTCTTTCTTTCTTTCTTTCTTTCTTTCTTTCTTTTTAAGATGGAGTTTTGCTCTTATTACCCAGGCTGGAGTGCAATGGCATGATCTTGGCTCACTGCAACCTCCTCCTCCTGGGTTCAAGCAATTCTCCTGCCTCAGCCTCCCAAGTAGCTGGGACTACAGGCATGTGCCACAATGCCCAGCTAATTTTTTTGTGTGTATTTTTAGTAGAGACGGGGTTTCACCATGTTGGACAGGATGGTCTCGATCTCTTGACCTCGTGATCCACCCGTCTCAGCCTCCCAAAGTGCTGGGATTATAGGCGTGAGCCACCGCACCCGGCCAGACCTTATCTTTCTTAATCACGACATGAATGAGTTGGAAGAGTTGTACCACCAAGAGAGAGAACTCTTGGAGCACATTCTCTACTGTTTGTTAATTTATTTTTTTAGTCATTCAAAAAGCACTTATTAAGTATCTACCCTATGCCAGGCACCATTCTAGGTGCTCAGGATAAAACAATGAACAAAGTCACTGTCCTCCCGGGGCTTACATTCTAGTGTGCAGAGATAGTCAACAAACAAATGTAACAATATCAAGTACGCTTATGAAGAAAAATAAAGCCAAATGTGAAAAAATGATACATAATTGGTATTTTATATTTTATTATATATAGCTTATTCTGTGAAGGCTTTTCTGGAAAAGTGACACTTAAGTAGAGACCTAAAAGAAGTAATGAAACTACCATGTGAGCTCAGACAAGAGGAAATATTACCCCACACAGAGGAAATAGGAAGTGCAAAGGTCCTGAGGTAGGTGTGTGGTTGGCATGGTCAGAGAACAACAAGAAGGCCAGCCTGGCTGAAGTAGGGAGCATGAAGGGGACGGGGTAGAGAGTGATGCCGGTTCGAGTGCAGTGCCTCACGCCTGGATTCCCAGGATTTTGAGAGGCCAAGGTGGGTGGAGCACCTGAGTTCAGGAGTTGGAGACCAGCCTGGGGGACATAGCAAAGGCCCATTTTTACAAAAAAAAAAAAAAAAAAAAATGCAAAAATTAGCCAGGCATGGTGGCCTATACCTGTAGTCCCACAGGGGTGCCCTGGGGGAGTGTCTGTATGTACACAGTGGCTGGAAAACATCTGATATTTTCACTTAGCATCACTCTACCTGCTTTGACCATTTTCACAAGACCAAGCCCGGACAAGATGACTGGCCTAAGCCACATTACTATGTTTGTCTCCCTCCTCTCATGGATGTTCAGTTGATTTAAAACTGGCTATCTTCAAAGATACACTTGAAACAAAGGTGATGCTACTAGAAGATTACTAATATCACTCCCTTCCTCATACACCCTTTAACCATCATTAAGCTTCAGTGTTCTTCCCTCTTCATTTTTTCACTTTCCCCATCATATATCCTCTCATGGTTTCCTTGGTCATTCATTCATCAGAAACTCCCAACTCTTTAGCAGCAGTTTGGAACTCTCTCCTCACTTCCAAACCCAAGAGCGGAATGCCTTAAGCCTTATAGGGAGCACATTCTGCCCATTTCCTTCCCAATCTGCCCCCCCATCCTCTTCCTCTATGTTTAGTTAGAAAACTGCACTACTATAGATACAGTTTTCCAATCTGCAAATGTTTCTCCCCTAGCAAAATGGTCTCTGTGTCTTTTCAATTCTCTCACATCTGCCCTGGCCTCCACCACTACTGCCCCTGACTTTCAGTCATCTCCTGCTCAGACTTTAACAATGGAACCCTAATCTTTTTCTTTACCACTTGAAAACCTACCTGCAAGAGGCAATAACTCATCATTATTGATTGACTTCAAATGAATGTGGTGCCACCTCGGATGGAAATTCCCAAATAGGAATCCAACAAAACCTGAACATCAACATGGGTTGCAGAATAGCACCTGCCAAAGTTTATCCTTTAAAGAAGATGATAGTTGAATATACAAGTACAGGTAAGTTTATCACAAAGAAAATCAACCTCATCACGATTCAGATGCATGCTCAGTGCAAGGGAAGGTGTGTCGGTACATTTTAGATTTCAAGAGACTTTGGGGGACTCCCTAGTTAGATGGCTTTCAAGACACATGGCTTCTCCTTGCTTCCATCTTCCCATCTGGAAATTCAGATATTAATAGTGCTCACTTGGCAGGATTGTTATATTATGTGATAGTGTGTACAACACTAATCTCTGTCTGCCTGATGCAAAGAAAATGGCATGAGATGCCCTTTTTCCCTTAGCACCTCCTGGTTACTTCTCGCTTTATCCAGGCTCATGCATCTCCACAGCAATATTGGACCTGAGCATAAGATTCTGGACGATCTCCCCAATGTGCTAACTGTGAGGGGGATTTAAGGTGAGCAGCCTTTTCTTCTGAGTCCCAACCCTGGGTGTTGGGCAAATGCTTCCACCGGCTGGCTGACATATGTGGCCTGCTGCAGACTAATTTCTTCTGACATGTTGCCTTGAATGCACAGTCACAGAGCATGTGCTGAAGTGCTAAACACCCCCAAACTGTGCACTTTCCAATCTGTGAAAGCTTTTTGGTGGGTCCAGGCTTTTTTTCTAGACCTGAGGCATTATAATGAGGAAGCACATGGACACGTCATTGAGGCAATCTGTCACCTTGCAAATGCTTAATAGCAGCAGCAGGACCTGTGTGTCCCTCTCAGTGAGCCAGACACCACGACACAGCTGCTCTTCTGTTGAAGTTGTTGCTGCATTAATGAGCTTCCAGACAAAGGCATGACTGTGTGGCGTGTAGCTCAGGGTCCGCACGCAGGCTGGGAGTAATGCACAGAGGGAGACCTATGCACGAAAATATTACTTCATTTGCAAAAAATTGGTTTGGAGCCCACAGGAATTACAGTGTTTCTTGAGACTTCAAAACTTGTAAAGGCCAGATCATCCCCCTGCAATCATTTATGATAACAGTAGCATGTTAACAGCTATCTGATCCTTCAGGGTTTATAGTGTTTTCACACATTGAACCTCACCATATCCCTATAAATGTATTGTTTTACAGGTGAGGAAATTTGAGTCCTTCAAAGGTTCAACAAAATACATAAGTTCACGTGGCTAATAAAAGGCAGGGACAGCCCTTGAATGGAAACCTGTGTGACTCGAGGTTCTTGACTTTCTGAAGAATTATCACCAGACTTACTCTCAGTTCCCCTATATACGCTGAGAAGTCACTGAAACAGCTAAAAAGGAAGCTTCTGATAGAAGGAGCTGTCAAGGGACTGAGCTTCTCCATTAAGATTTTAAGTCCTTTATCTGCCAGCATGTTAAGGGAGGAGACTAGGGCATCCCAGACGTTTTCAAAAGCTAAGCATTACACCCAAGGAAGGTCCTTCCTCTGCCTTGCCTGTGATGATGATATAGGAACCTTATGTGATACCTCACACCACCAATACAGGAGAGTAGCAATAGAAACACAACAAAGAATACAGAACAGATGTAGAAATCAAACCCCAAACTACCTCTACTACTTCTATGACTACTATTACCAAAATAATAATGCAGATAAGACGTCAATAACAAAAATAACAGTTAGTAGTCAGCATTTCTTTAGCCTCTACCACATGAAAACACTTGGCGTTTGCATACATTATCTTGAATTCTCTCAACAATCATCAAATAGAGGTTGTCATCTTCTGCAGATAAGGACACTGAGGTTCAGAGAGGTAAAGGAACTTGCTGGAGGTCACAGAGTTTGTACATGGCAGACTGAGGCAAGATGCTCAGGTGTCCCGACTCCAAGGCTGTGCTATTTCCACTTGCCTTCTCTAAAGGAGATACGTAATCACCAAACTAGTGAGTAGTGTTCTGGAGATCGGAACATCCCCGTAACCCAGTCTGGGCAAGGCTGAAAAAGACTAATAGGTGCATAGCTGCTCCTTCTGGTCATCCACGGGTAACAATTATCCTTTGGGACCCAGAAAATGGGTTTCAATTTCTGCTTTTAATCTTCTGTGTCAGGCCAAGAAATAAGGAACAAAGGGACAAATTCTAAAATAAATTCTTGCTTCAGGTGTGAGTTCAACTGAACCCTCTGACAGTGTGTGAAAGTATCTGTGTATGTGCACACACACCCACATTCATGTCACACAGGTGTAGGATGCCAGCAGAGAATGGTAGGCTGATTACATGTCCTTTTCTGCCTCCTGACAGCTATGAAACTACAAGTGGGTAGATTATAGTTGAAGATAAAAATAGACATTATACTGCTGCTTTCTCTTCCCAGCTTTTTAGTCGCTCCAGCTTGAAAGCATATTGTAGCATTTTATTGTAGTCTGGGCTCTTGTGGCTTCTCTTGTTTGCCATTCCTTTTTGGAAAACTAGAAACATTCCGTCTCCATGGGGGAAATGAACTCAAGTAAGTGAGAGTGTGAGAGAGGCAGCAGAGTGCCTGTGTGTGTGTCTGTGTGTAAGTGCTTGTGTGCACACCCATGTCCTCCATGCCTGAGGGAGAAAAGGAGGTAGAATGAGTGGATGTGTGTGCCTGGGTCCCACTGCCTCTAAGAGAAGAGAGGAGGCAGAGTGTGAATCTGAATAGAGCGGAAATTGGGAATTGACACAGCTGTTTTTGTTTCACTGTAACCATTTTTAGAACCTCAGGATGCCCTAAACTTCCAAAGAAGGCAGAACACTCAGGCTTGGGATTAAACACTAGCCAAGAGTGAGTAGTAATTTGAAGGCATTGGATGCATCATCCCAAGGTCTAGAGCAGACCTCTCATCCACACATTGCAGATCACTTGGTATAATGCATTTCCGGTGCCCTCTTTGCCTGGCAGTTAAACTGAATTGTGCAAGTAGTTGCACATCAGGTCTTATTCCAAACCTTCGCCTTTCCACTTATCATCTCCATTCTTTATCCTGAAATTTTATTTTAGGGTCACTTCAAACACAGCAAGGCACAGTGTTCCATGTTTCATGCTTAGGTTCCCTGGACAACAGCTCCACCAATCAGTGTAGCTATGTTTTATAACACACATTTCTGTGCCCACCGCAGACCTACTGAATTTGACTGTCGAGATTTTGACTTTTAACAGCCTTCTCGTGGGTATTAGTGTCATAATCGCTAAATGTTTCAAATGCCTAATAAAGCGGCAAAAAATCAAGACTTCGGTGTTGCACTTCCTGGTATCAACCCTCATCAACTCACAATTTCTCTAGGTTTCATTTTTTAATCTGCAAAATGGGGATGATACAGCGCCTGGTGTATAGGATTGCTGTGTGAATTAAATGAGAGAATATATATGTTAACACAGGGCAGTAGGATCAACTGGGAGAGGGGTGACCTTGCCCATCAGGAGACAGGGGACTATCTGGAGACATTTTTGGTTGTCATACAGGAGTAGGGGTGCTACTATGATGTAGAATAGAAGCCAGGATACTGCTAGACATCCTACAATGTACAAAGCAGCTCCCGCAACAAGGAATTACCAGCCCATCATATCAGTCCTTAACATTTTGAGAAACCAAGGTGTGAGGTTCAGTCCATCAGACCTGGGTTCAAATTTTAGGTGCTACCAGTCTAGCTGTGTGATCTTCAGTAGATTGCTCGGCCATTTGGAGCTTTGATTTCTCCATCTGTAAAATAGGGATAAAAGAAATCCTGTCTCACAAGGTTAGTGAGAGTTCAAAGAACTAATTTATAAAATATGTCTGGCATATTTTTCAGTAGGGTCCTTTCTTCTAGTTCCTCTTAAAAGAGGCTGGTTTCCACATTTAAAATAACCTAGGAAGCCAAAAGCTTCCTTACCTTTCATTCGCAAGTAAGGTACTTTATGCCTTGGCACAGGGCAGGGCACAGATGGCCCATCATCTGAGTATGCATGCATGGCCAGGCCCTGTTACTGAAGTTAGGAATCATAGGGCCCCCTGTTGGGCCATGGCTCCAGAACAGCCCCATAGACAGCCACAGGCTGACACGCTTACCCTGAATGCACTACTAACCCCATGATGCTATTTTTAAATAATGAAAGAACTAGCTTATTGGGAAAATAGAGTACAAAGCCTAAAAATAAATCTAGCTAACAAGGTGAAGCTTACGATCTAGAGAGAAGAAAACATAACTCCCTTTAACATTTAGGCCATTGGATTTAGGATCCCCCAAAATTATCATCAACTACTTTTTTATCCACTTAAATGAGAGAGAGCAGAGGTATAGACAAATCAAAGCTGTTTTACATTTTATATGCGACCTCAAAGAGCACATAAAATCTAAAACATTGCATTGATTATATATATATATATCTTGATGCAAAATGTGCAAGATCTTGGTGTACCTTTCCAAACAAGCTGTAGTTTCTGGATGTGCCATCCCAGGATACTCTCGGGTTAAGCTTGGCACTACAGTCAGCAGAGTAGTAGAGCTTGAAATTTCACTACTCTGGGGGCAACTTGAACCTATAATCATCACAAACAAACAGTAGTTGCCAGATCTTAAAATTAAGTTGCACTAAGAGAGAGACGTGGAGACCTCCCCTAACCTCACTTCTCCCCAAGTCCCAAGGCCACCCAAGCCATCTTCATTCCACTACTTTCCAGCACAATCAATTCCAACATCATTAGCCAATTGAATGCACATTATTTTTTGTCCACCTATCCACCTAATGTCCTCAAAGTACAAAATGACCAAGTGGCAAAGGCAGAGGAAACAAGATCCCCACTCCCCAGAAAATTAAGGGCTCCTGTGTCCTAAGAAAGAAAAGATGCAAATTAGAATCAGGGTTCTTACTCTTTGTTTTTGAGCCCAGTCACACACCACCCTCCTGGGAAGGGGAGAGAAGGGAGTGGGGTGAGGGGCTCTGCTATAGAATTTTTGCTCCAGATAGAGATGGAAACAAGCAAACACCACACAACTGCTGCCACAGCATGGAGCCTGCGATGAAGTCAGCAGGCAGGTGCTGCCTCACTCTCCCTCATCCCCCTCATCGTTATCAAGCACAGCTGCATCAGCTTTTACTTTTCATTCCGGTCAAATACACTGTAAATTCATCCTGCTCATCAGGAAGTCTCCCGTTAAGGAAATGAGACTCTGACGCGATCCCAGCAGAGAAGCTCAGACCCCCAGTGGGCTCTCTGCCCAAGGGAGACTTAGCCACACAAATGGAAGTCTTCCTTTGTCTTTCTGGGATGGTGGAGGGGGGAGAAATGCTGCCTTCCAGGGCCACCCCTAGCGTGGGTCTCAGAACCTTGAGAATAAAGGACCCTGCCTACACTTGCTCTGTACTGTCAGCTTTGCCCAGAAAAAAAAAATGTGCTCTCCATCTACCCTGGGTAGGGACAAAATGCAATGTTGTGCAATCCTATGGCAGCCCTTGAAGTATGTAGGTAGTATCTTCATTTTATAGTGGAAAAAAATGATTTTCAGAGAATAGAGAACGACCTCTTTCCCCAAGGAGGCCTCCTCAGCTATAAAATTCACTTTACATTGAAATATGTGCAAGTGGTTAACAAAGAATCTGATCTTGTTACTTCCTTGCTTAAAACCCTCCAAAAGCTTCCCCATTGCCTGAGGCAGTACTTCTCAACCCTGGCTGCACACTGGAATTACCTGGGGAAATTTAAAAAATGCCAGTGTCCTGGCCCCAACCCAGACCAATTAAACCAGAATCTATGGGGGTGGAACTCAGACTTGGCATTGGTGTTTTTTGAAAGCTGCTGAGCAATTCTCAAGTGCAGTCAAGATTAAGAACCACTGCCCTAAGGGATTAGTGTCAGGCTCCTTAACATCTCTTGCCAAATCCTCTGCAGCCAGGCCCTTGCTTCTTTCTGTGGTCTCATCACTCACCACTCTCTCCTACTCCCTCCTTACCATTCTTCAACCCTCCTACGCCAGCCTGAACTTCTCCAGAGGAGTTACGCACTCATGCCTCTTTGCTTTGATGCTCTACCATCTATCTCCTTAGAATGCCACTCCCTCTCTTCACCCAATTCCTACTTGTTCTTTCAGATGGAGCTCAGCCCTATGCCTCCAGGAAGCCTTTCCTGACACACTCTAGAGATCTCTAGATCACCTCCTAGGTACTCTATATGAGCATACCTCTAGCATTCCTATACATTGCAAACTGAGTTTCACTTATGTTCTCCCTCACTGGAATGAGAACTTTGACCAGATCAGGTCCTATGCTTCTCTTCATTCTCAATATACAGTACCAGACACTCAAAAAGTTTGTTGATCCACATGAATTGAGAGCAGGGACTCACACACACACACACACACACACACTCTCTCATCCTTGTACACCAATGTTCACAGTGGCATTGTTCACAACTGCCAGAAGTGGAAAACAACCCAAGTGTGCATCACAGATGAATGGGTAAGCAAAATGTTGCATAGAATACATACAACGGGATATATTCAGCCTTTAAAAAGAAGGAAATTCTGACACGTACAACATGGACGAACTTTGAAAATATTATACTAAGTTAAATAAGCTTAACACGCAAGGATACATAATTAAACTAAATAAGCTTGACATACAAGGATAAATATTGTATATTTATGTGAGATGCCTAAAATAGGCAAATTCACAGAGGCAGCAATTAGAATAGGGGTTACCAGGAGACAAGGGGGTGAAGGGGAAGGGGTAATGGGAGCTGTCTAGTAGGTACAGAGTTTCTGTTTGAGATGATGAAAAAGTTCTAAAAATGGGTTAATGGTGATAGTTGTATAATATTGTCAATGTACTTAATGACACTAAATTATACACTTAAAAATGGTTAAAATAGTAACTTTTATGTTATGCTCATTTTAACCACAATTTTACAAGGAAAAAATAGCTGAATAAATAAATCACATTGGACTTCAAAGAGCATCTAAAGCCTTACTCGGGCCCTTTACGCCAGGCAATATGATGCCTGCTGTCCTCTCTGATCTCATCTCCTACCCTTTCCCATAGACATTCTACTCTGGCCACTTTCCACTTCTGTTTTTTTCTGCAAAAATACCAGACTTGTTCTCTCAAGTCCATTGCAATATCTTTCCAGTGGATACAATGATCTTACTCTACATCTTCCTATGCCTCCCTCCCTGCCTCTTAATTAAGTGTCCTTCTGAGGAAGGACATGACCACTCCATTTCAAACTGCCATCTTCACTCCCACCATCCAGATTACTGTCTATATTGGTTAAGCCAATGCTTGCTGATGTCATGAACACACTCTAGAATCTCAGTGACTTAAAACAGTCCTAAACTTTAGGGTGCATCCAGATCATCTTGAGGACTTTGTTAAAACACAGATTGCTAGATCCCTTGCCTCCAAGATTCAGTATGTCCGGGGTAGAGCCCAAGAATATCCATTTGTGGCAGTTCCCAGGTGCTATGCTTTGAATGTTTGAGTCACCTCCAGAATTCATGTTAAAACAATACCCAGTGCAACAGTATTGTATTAGTCCAGTTCGTGCTGCTGATAAAGGCATAGTGGAGACTGGGCGATTTACAAAAGAAAGAGGTTTATTGAACTTACAGTTCCATGTGGCTGGGGAGACCTCACAATCATGGTGGAAGGTGAAAGGCACGTCTCACATGGTGGCAAACAAGAGAAGAGTGATTGTGCAGGGAAACTCCTGTTTCTAAAACCATCAGATCTTGTGAGACTTATTCACTATCATGAGAACAATACAGCAAAGACCCACCCCCAAAATTCAACCACCTTCTACTGGGTTCCTCTCACACAACATGTGAGAATTGTAAGAGTTACAATTCACCATGACATTTGTGTGGGAACACAGCCAAACCATCTCAAATATTAATAGGTGTAGCCTTTTGGAGGTGAATAGGCCATGAGGGCTCCACTCTCATTAGTGAGTTTAGTGACCTTATAGAAAGAGCAGCAGAAACTAGCTAGACTCCTTTTTCCCTTCTGTCCCTTTTACCATGTGAGAACACAGTGTTCAAAGTGCCATCTTGGAAGCAGAGAGCAGCCTTCACTAGACACCAAATCTGCTTTGCTCTGATCTCGGGCTTCCCAGTCTCCAAAACTGTGAGAAATAAATTTCTATTATTTATAAATTACCCAGTCATAGGTATTTTGTCATAGCATCCTAAACAGACTAAGACTCTAGGTGATGCTGATGCTGCTAGTCTAGGGACCCAATTTTGAGAACCACTGGTTTAACACAATTAAGGTTTATTTCTCATTCATATGACTGCAGCATGTAGGCATTTCAAGCTGGGAAGGGTTCCTCCATGCAGTGGTTCAGGACACTATGGCTCCACTACTTTTAACACACTGCCCACAGTTGCCCCAGGAGTGGTCTCCCTCCAAGTCAACCAAAATACAAAAGAACATGAAGGACCGTAAATGACAAATGTTTATGGTCCATACCTTCAAGTGGCACATCAGTTCTTTTCACATTTTATTGGCCAGAACTCAGTCAAATGGCCACACTGAACTGCAAGAGAAGTTGACAAATACAGTCTATCTTTCTGTCCATGTGAAAGAGTAAATGGAATTGGTAATCTACTACACCCACCAGCCCCTCATGCTATTATATTTGTATTCATAATAAGGCCTGTCTCCACTTTAAAATAAATAATTAAATAACTTATTTATTTGCTTACCTTTTAATTGCCTCTCTTCATGAAACTGTAAGCTAACAAGGGCAGAGACACTCTCTTGTTCATCACTATATTTTCAGTACCTAGTACAGTGCCTGGAACTGTGAACACAGAGGACACCAATAACTATTTCTTGAATTTTTAAATGTATTTTTTGTGGGGCACACTATCTGATAACCTCATATTTACCTCTCATCTTTCAGATGCTCTTGAAACCATATTCTTTATCCTGCTTATATCACTGAGCCCCTGCCATCAGAGTAGGCCCGTGTTTAATTAAGCCAACAGATGGGACAAGTTTTTCTAATAGCACTAACCAAGTTATGCTGCACTCAGAACTGCTCAGTCATGGTATCTTGTCATTCCCAATGTCTCTTTCTAGTTTACCCTAGTGGCTCTCTTTGGAAGCAACAAGAAGAGCCCACAGGTTCATTCCCAGCCAGGCTAAGGACTCATGAGTTGGTCTAGCACGGAGCACACGCTAAATGGAGTTATGGTAACCAAGACAGATAGCTACCCTGTGGGATTTGAACTAGGAGTTTGGAAATTAATCAGCAAAACATAAAAGAGTAAATACACAGAAAGAAGTAGACACACTGTGACTGTGAAGTAGCGACAGTCAAGAGAGATGAAGCAACTGCCTTGGATCCTCCCAGCCTTGCTGTTTCAATTGTAGTAAATTGCAGGATGTGTTAAAAAATTAACTGCCAGTTTAACAAAATGAACTGCTCCACCCAGAGATGGTATCTAGGATTACATACTCCATCCAAGATACTACTTGCTCCCTGCCCTCACTACCTTATGCTAAGGATACCACAGCAGTTTCTTCACTACCTTTCTCATCTTTTCTGCACCTTTCCACCAGATTCATCTCTCATAAAACACAAGTTTTTCTCTAACACTTCCTGCTCTAATACCCTCCAATGTTCCCCACAGACCACCGAAGTAACATTTAATTTGCATCTATGTGGTAAGAATTCTTCTAGGGCTACATATAGATTGCCTCGCTTAATCATTAGCTGAACCCTACAATTAGGACCACCATTTTTATTTTGCAGCTATAGTGATCGGATCGTGAAAGGAAAGAATATATTGCCCACAAACATGGAGCTAGCAACAGCAGAGCCAAAGTGGAAACTCATGTATGCCTGTTTCTAAAGCTTCTCCTATTTGCAAATAGTATGCATTCTTTCATTCATTCAGATATTTGCTGAGTGTCAACCATGTGCCAGAATTGTGCTAGGTACCAGGATTACAATAGATAATTTACTGATAGATAATTGTAAAAGTACTGTGATAGAATGAATTATCACTAGTATTAGACAGAAAGTATGAATGCTAAGAAAGCAAACTGCAGAAACTCTTGCAAGCCTAGCCTCATTGCTCAGGGAAACCCTTCTCAAGACAGTGTCATTGGAGGTATCTGAAGGTCACATAGGAGTGAACAACCTGCTTTCTATTAGGAACATTATCCTGGTGGCAAAGAGCCTCCATAATGCCTTGTCTCTCTCTCTCTCTGACTCTCCTAGACTGCTGGGCAGGGAAGAGGGAGGCTGAGGGAAGAAGGGATGAAGGGAAAAATCCAAAAAGACCTATTAATTGTCAAATGATATTACCAAAGCATATTTTGTATTTCAACAATTTTTATCTTTTGGGTTTCCAATTGTTTCTGTGTAATTTTAAACTAAAATCTATTTCCTTACCCAGCAGCATCTCTTTCTTCTTCCACACAGAGATGCATTTTTATTACTAGTCTGTTGGCAGTGCTAATTATATTCTCCATAGCACATTCCTGATTGCATGGAATTAAATAAGGCAGGTGTGAAGGTGACAAAACAAAACAAAATATATGACTTATATGACAGACTGATTGGTTTGGTAGAGGACAGGGTAAAAACAGCAAATGTTATTCTATATAAAGATTAGGGCAAAAGGCACAGTAGAGTCACAGTTTTATAAAGATAAATCAAATCAAACTGAAAATAATTTTTAGCAGTTTCCTTTATTATAAATGTAGTCTGAACACACTGTCTTACTGTTTTTCAGCCTTTCACAGGCTTCTGATTTACCTTCTATTTAAGATGTCTCTAAATTAATAGAACTATTTTGATAGAATATTCAATTTTGCATTACAACTTGAAGGTTGATTCACAATCATCACTTCAACATCAGAGTGAAAGCAGAAATTATAAACATCTTTATAAGAGCTTTACCAAATGGGGACAAAGATGGAAAATATATTCTATGTGAGAAGCAGAAATAGAAAATCTGCGCAAATAAGCCAGACTCTAAACCCAAACTGGATTAGATAAATTTCAAAGGTGATAAAATATTTGTGGGAATGGGATGTCCCCAAATCAGAAAGCCTGACTTGTGGTTTTGCTGATGCCTCCCATAATTTTAGTGATACACATATACACTGTAGTTGTGTGTTCACCAAATCTTATTTCCTTTTCTTCCGGGACCCATCTTCTGTACCTATATTCCCAGCCTCCCATGGATGAGGTGTGGCCTTGAGACTGAGTTCCACTGAAGGAAATGTGAATGGAAGACCTAAGGGAGCCTTGGACCATGAATGACTAAGCAGAGCACATCCCACCCCTCCACACACATCTGCCCTGACCCTCATTAGACTGCAATGGAAGGGAGCAAATGCGCTAAGTGACTGAGCATCCAGTGTTGTTTTTTTGTGCAGTAGCTGACCAACCCTAAGGAAGGGATGACCCAGGTCCTGCCATAGTAGACTACAATTTTGTAGGCCATGAGTTAACCTACAGATAAATGAATTAACTGCAGATGTTCTGAATGGTTCTACTGGATATTGGTGGTTGAGAAACTTTATATTAAGATATAACAAGGCATTTGCATAAATTTCCAAAGGCCAGAGCATCTAAGTGGAACAAAGTAATAAAGGAGGAGTGGATGGAAGGAAAGATGAGTAAGGGGGTAAGGCAGCTGGTATCTAAGATGCCCCTTCCAAACCTGTGAGCTCCCTCCTGAGAGAAGTAATCAGGTTCCTCTTTGCTTAAATGCCTCATGCATGCACCAGCAACTAAAGTCCAAAACCTCTAAAGTTGTCATTAAACATTCTCCATGATCTCATCTCTGCCCAGCTCTTTAACCCATTTACGCCAGAGGTTGCAAATTTTTGTGTGTGAAAATCAGACCTTGGTGATGACCTTCAGCAGTAGGATATAAATAACTCTCACAAATTTAGCATTCCAATAATAGAACACTAGGCATAAATTTAATTGTCAACCACTATTTATCCTCTGCTTGACCCACCCTATATTGCAAGTGTTTCCTTAACAACCCCATCTTATGCCCTTATGTGTAACATTCCCTTTGTAAGGTGTACCCTTCCCCCACCTCATTTGCCTCCATAATTCATAACCATCTTTCCAAGCTGAGCTTAAACTACATCTGCTGAAGACTGTTCTTCTGCGGAAACATGCTCCTTAAGCTGGTTTCCATAACCCTTTATAACCACATGTATCACAGCACTTAGGAAAGTCATGATTGTTGCTCTTCATTCTTATTTTCGGCTAGATGCATATGTCCTTGGTAACAAGAATGACGTGTGATGGCTCTTCTCTCCCGATGGCCTGTTGAGTATCTTGCCCCTTGCCACCTCCCTCCCGCCAAGGGACCAAACAATAAGTATATGATTGAGTTGAAAACGAGACACTTCCTTGGGCATACAGTCCAGATGTGACTGGAAACAGTGGAACACTGTAAAACTTTTCCAGGAAAACTAGGAAATATGCCAGCAAAAGAAGTCCACTGTAGCTCTTGAATAAGTTTTGCTTTACAGACTGTCAGTCAGTCAATCTTAAGGCGGAATTACACTTTTCTGTAAATACAGATGTCAAAGGAAAGCAAGCTTAGGAACCTATACATTCTCTAAAGATGCCTTAGAATGTATACAAATAAAAAGTGAACACAACAACCTGAGACATAAAAACTAATCTGGATCAAAGGACTTCTTGACTCCAAAGGCTACCCATTCCTGACTTCACACATTAAAAATATTCATTTTTCCCTTAAATAAAACAGGCTTTTATTCCACTGTTGAAATCCAAGTACCAGAAATATCCTACAAGTACAATAGGGGCATGGTTAATTATATCATGGACTATCCAATGGAAGAAATCATAATGGCAAAGAAAAACGTTCACTTCCAATTTTGACTAAAAAAGACCAAGAAATGCTATCGAAAGTATCATCTCAACAATATATTCATTTTAAATTATATTTATATTTTTAAAAAGGAAAGAACTGCCAAAAACTGCTGTAATTGTAGTTTCATAACAGCAGTAAAGTAGATGGCTTTATTTTCTTCCATATGCTTGTTCGTATTTTTCAGGTTTTCTACGATAAAGGCAGAGTGCCTTTATAATTAGAAAACGCAAGAATGCTCTTAAGTCAGACGGTGTGGCTTTGAGTCCTATTCCCACTTCATTGTAACTGTGACCTTCATTCAAGTACTACACTTCTCTATTGCTTCAGGTTTCTCATCTGGAAACGGAGATGATGATTCTTTTTAGGGTTTTCATAAGATAATTGTGAGGTAGTCCACATGAAACACTTAGAGCCGTGGCTGGCATACAGCAAATCTTGATAAATGCTACCCAAAGTTTTTGCACGTGGAAGAGCCCCGTGGGGGATTCAGAAACTCAAGCAGCGAGGTCAGATGGGGAGAGGATGGGCTTAAATAGCAAACTTTTATCCCCTACACAGTTTTACTCAAGATTGCTTACAGATTCAAACCTGGCAAATTATTGGTTCCCTGTCATGCAATGCTCAGTATCTCCTATGCTCAACACAGCTGCCGGAGAGGAAGGAAGAAAAGATCAATTTTCAACTTTATTCTCCATTGTCTTTCTACTTTCTCATCGCTCCCTCCCTTTCATTTGTATTTTGTCTTAACTGCCAATTTTGAGCTTAATTGGAGGAAGGCAAAAAAGCTCAAGTAAAACGAAGCTCAGCAGAATATAAAGAAACAAAGGACTAAAAAAATGAAGGCATGAATGGCTGTCTCAACTCTATATAATCAGTGAAGCAGGTTGACATGGCACTGTAACATATATAACCTCCTACGGAAGTGGACTGTTTCATTTATTGCTCCAGTTTTCTCATGGCAGAGATAATTTACCTGTGTGATGATTACACCGTGTCTTAAGAACTTTTGCCTACGTTGTATCTTAAATTGGGGAAATCCGTCTGCTTTCAAAGTACTGAAGATAACTTGGGAGGCAAGGCAATCTCATTTCCACTCCAACACAGTTGGAGACTGTGGTTCAATCTATGAAAGTCAATTGGTAGATTTTCGCAAGTAGTCTAATTAGAGATATTCAGATATAGCAGGCACAGGTTCCGCTTGCATTCTAGGATTTTTTTTAAAAAAATCAATGTCCATGCACAGGAAGAAAACTGCACTCATTTTAAAGACTCAAATTACAGAAGTGCCATGCACAGAAAGCCAGTAGAGGGGTCATAGGTCAATACAAAAATATTACCTCATGGGAAAGAATGATTAGAAGGGATGGGCAGAATTTTCACCTCCAGGTCACAAGTTCAAAATGCTGCCCAGCCCTGCCTGTATGATATTTATAACCTACTAAGAGTCCATCTAAAACGGGATGGCTCAGGGACTATTTTTCCACCAGAAATTGTCGTCCTTTCAGCGAAGAGAGTGAGAAACAGTAGGATTCTACCCCCTGCCCCACCCGCAAATGAACTCATCTATGCAGCTTCTTGAGATGTATTCCAGCAGGCACAGCTGTGTCAATTGCCCATTGACTAAAGCCCATTTCCAGCGTTCTTGACCCATGCTCTGTGACTGTGGGCCCTGGGAAGGTGAGGCTTCAAGGGGGAAACTCAGTCAACATCATTTACCTTACGTCTGACTTTCAGTCATAGAGTCAGACAGAAGGAACAGAAAACATGAAGGTATTTCCAAATGTCCAAATAAATCTTCCTCCAGGTTCTTTGGGCTCAGGTTCTTCTGAGGGACTGAATCAAACCAGCAACTAAAAGCAAAGGAAAGATTCTCTTTGTTTAAATAAAAAACTAATATTTATTAAACCATAACCATGTGACAGCACTCTATGAATTGCTTTCCTAGACTTCCTTCATTTCACAAACATTTAATGCAGAGCTGCTAAGCCAAAATACGAATTTTTAAAAATCAGGATATATGGATGAGGGAATATATTCCCTGTCACAAGGGAGTCTGCAGGAGTTTTAATTCTTAAGCCTGTGAAGTAATTTTTACCTCACATTCCCAAAAGTATTTTAGGCAACTGAGTGTTAGTTGGCATCATCATCACCACAGTTAACATGATCATCCCCATTTTATAGAGTTGAGAACTGAGGCTAAAAGAATTGATATAATTGCCCAAGATCACACATCTACAAAGTACCACAGCCCATAAGGCAACATAGATTATCCAGTCAGTGGTTTCTGCTTACAACATGCCACCTGTTATTATGATTCAGAAATTCTTTCTCCATAAACCATATTTACCCAAAAGCTTGGCGAGATAAAAAGGAGACAACAGAATACCTGATAACATTTTAAAATCCCAAGAAAAAGAAAAAATAATTTTTTCTTTGAGTGTGACAAGAATCTCTGGAATGAGTCAGTGCTACCTCTAGGGGTCGCAAGTTCTCCTGCCCTAACAGTTTTCATGTTGGATTAAAAATAATGAGTAGCATTCCACCCTGTGCAAAGCAGAATCAGAACACTGCAATCCTCACCATGGGGGTGGCCTAGAAGAAATATCCTTCCTTTTCAGAGAAAGTCCAAGGTAGAGAAGCCATATGGCAGGGTGGAGAGGGAAGAGCATTTGTATCAAGCCCACCTGAATGTGAATCCACAATCCACACCTGGTAATTATATGACTCAGGGCATATTAATGTTAGTGTCCACACCTGTAGAAGGGTGGCGATAAATCCCATTTTGTAGGATTGCTGACAAGATGCTTGTACAACACTGAGAGGCATCCTAGGATGTGGTAAGAGCTCAATAATTGGATGCTATTATTTTTGTTCCTGGTCCTCCTAAGCCTCTGGGAATTGCTATGCAGTGGAAAAGCAGTTTCACAGCACGTTCCATGGAATTCCCTATTTTGACTCCCTGAGAACAGCATGCTGATCTCCTCTTGAGACACACACACCCTCTTGCCACTGAGCAATCACTCACTATACATCTCTAGGGCCACCCATAAAAGCTAAAAAACCCTCAGAAGTCACCAAGAAGTTGTTCTTTATAGAGTGCAATTCCCTGACCCAAATCAGTCTTTGCCTTTGAATCAGTTTATGTTACTAGTTATTTAGTAGATTGATTGCTGCTATGGCAACTGCACATCCCTCTGCATAGACACAGTCATAAGTCCTTGATACAATCCTGGCTTAGTCTCTCTGGCTGCATTCAGTACATGCCAAAAATTACATAATATTGGGAAAATTAATTTCTTTCTGCACTATAGGCACTGGGGCTGCATTGTGGTGCAAAGAACAAATGAAGCCTGGTGCGTAAAGCAGGGACTGTGCTTATCATCCACCAGCTTGGAAGGAGAGAGAACTGAAGAGTCCCCAGCTGTGCTCTGGCCATGCTGCTCACCTTTGGTTTCCACGGTTTCTGCCAAATATGAAGGCAAGATGTGCCCAGAGAATGCAAACGCCACTTGGCAGTGATTTGGAGTCTTCCAGGAAAGCTTTTCATTAAGGTAGGAAAGTACAGGGTTTTTTTACATCAGAAGGAGTTGGATAAGGATTCTGAGCCTACCACTTCCTTAGCTGCATGATCTTGGGCAAAGCCCTTAAACTCTGAAACCTCAGTTTCCCCATCTACAACACGAAGAACTAAGAATAGCATCCACTCCCCTTGGTTGCTACAAAGATAATATGACACAACAATCCTGGCATGTAGACAGAATCTAATAACTGGTAGGTCCATTTTTCTCTATCTTCCCTCTTCTTCCCTTAAAAATAATTTTTTTTTGTCTTTTTCCTCTGATTAGCAAGAGACGTTATTAGGCTCATTGATTAAGGAACTGGTTCTATGCTGTCCTTAAATATTTCTGATTCAGAGGCTTGAGCCTCAATCAAATTCTGCTAAATGTGTCAAGTTTTCTATATAATACAGGTCAGTGTCTTTGCCTGGTTTCAGCTCAAGAAGACATGCTAGATCCTATAAGTGAGTTTTGCTCTGTCCTATTCTGTCACCTCCAGCTTCTCCCCTTTTCCCTCAGTTTAAACTTCCTTAAAATGGCAGTTATTTATTATGAATGAGGATGGAAAACTAGTGTGTAAGTATAAAAATTGCACCTACTTCTCGAAGAGTCCCTCACCTCTCATATTCGGAGACAGGCTAAGCACTGTGATCATTGTTTGCTGAGGAAGCCATGTTATTAGCAGCCATGCTGTTTCTGTATCTGGAGATGCCAGGAGCACTTACAGAAATTCTTCTAAACCATATGTTGTTTTTATATTTTAACTACTCTTTATGTATATATAATTTGCATAAATACAAAAATAAATAGCTGTCCTGCATTTCTCTGAAGACTGTAAATGCCGAAGAGGAAACATTTTCCCATATATCAGCCTTAATGGCATAGTGCTTGGTATTCAGTGAAAGTCAGCAATGTTACAAGCCCAAACTGACTTTCTGGGATTTCATAGTTAATCATTTATGATAAAGATAGTCTCCTATTATGTACTTTTTCCACCAACATTGAAAAAGAATGGCATGATCAGGCCAGAAATATTAGTACACCATAAACCAATGCCAATTTCATCAACTTATTCTGAAGATCCCAGGATTCAAGGTCAGTTACCTGAGACAAAACAATTTATATGAAGAAATCTTTGACCACAAAGTATAACAAGTGAGAACACGACTCTAAAATCAGAGAGACCTGGGTTCTGGATTCTAACCCTAATTCTCAGTTTCATCTTCTTTAAAAGTGGTAATATTTATTTACTTGCAGGGTTGTACAAAGTGATGGTTAGGAGGGCAAACTCTGCAGTTAAGAATGTCCACGTTGGATTCGTGGCCTGTCCACTTGTGGACACTTAGTGTTTCGGTGAACCTGAACAAATGACTTTACTTCTGGAAGCCTGTTTCCTCCTCTGAAGAATGGAGGTAGTCATGGCCCTATTGCATGGGTTTTTGTGAGGATGAACTCATATTATCTGTATAAAGTACTTAGCACAGGGCCTGGCATGTAGCGTTCAATAAATGTAGCCGGTTGTGGTTGTAGAGTAGTAGTAAATGAAATGATGGGTATAAAAAGCCTGGCTTTTAGATTTTTTAAAAAATGGAAATGTGTGCTGTCAAGAAAATTCCAGACCATTGCAAATTTCTTTAGAATCAAAAAGTTGGACAGAGACTGACTATGATGAGAAAGGAATCCTCTTATAAATCTGTCCTCCCATTGAAGTGGCTTCAGTGCTAGCAGAACAGTAAGGGGGTAGTGAAGTCTGGCCTGCGTGCGACCTCCCTAGTTCTGAAGCGATGCCTGCTGGAACACATGGGCCAGGGGCTTATTGCACTCTACAACCCCAGGAGTGGGTGATTACTAGCTACTGCCAAGGATGATGGGGAGAGGAAACACAAAAGCAAAATTTTAAATGAATCGGCATAACAGGGCAGTGCCAGGAAAAAAAAATAAAACATCAACGAAAGGCTGGCCAACCACCCTCTGAGAGCAACGGGGTGGTTTCCTTTGAACCGGGGGACATCTCTGAGGCCAGTAAGGGAGCTCCACAAGAGTTGCAGCAATAAAGAAAATAATGATTTTTTATAGACACATAGCCTAGATCGGATTGCTGGTCATGCTTTTTCTGTTTTGTTGCTTCAAAGATACACCCACACACCTTTGGCAGTGTTATCCTCAAACGACAAGATGTTACTTCGAAGTTGCAAGACCTCAGGCGCTATTTGTCCTCACCCACACCCAACTGTCTGCCATCTTCAGCACCAAACATATCCCTGAGGACAAAAATGGCCCTTCAGTTCCTGAGTCGTTTAAACTGAAAAACCAGTTAAAGTGCCATTCCCAAAATAAAACAGAAACATGGCCACTGGCATGAAATATTTACAGCTGTGAGACAAGGGGGGAAAAAAGACTCACTTGACCTGGTAGTCGGGGGAATGATGTAGCTACACAGGCCTGTAGAGAAGTATTCTGGCCTGATAATTCTCTCTTTTGCGATTCCTATGGGTACCTGTCACTCAAGCTAAAGACCCAAAAGTCATCTTCAACTGTTTTGTTCTCTTACCCCTATGTGTAATCTCAAACATAGCTCCATCTGTTCCAAATCTAACATTTCCTGAACTGGTTCTCTCCTTGCCCATTGGACACCCCTCTACAGATCAGGCTCTCATATCTCTGCTGACCAAAGCAGCCATGTCACTCATTCATTTTCGTCTATCCAGTATCTCCCCCTTTCCCATTGCTCTTCACACTGCAACAGCACGACTGCAAAGGCCCTTCAAGATCAAGCTCTTACCTACATGTCCAGAGTTGCCCATTATCCATCCAGTCTTCAGTTTCCTCACAGCCCAGCAACATTCATCCATCCTGAAACACGTTCTATGTTGTGTGTATCTTCACACTGTGGTGCATGCTTTTCCCTGTCTGCATGGAGTTATCTCAGCCCTGACAAACCTGCCTACCCATCCTTCAACCATCAGCTCAACTGTGATGTCTTCTCTTCATTCCTTGATTTCCTTAATTTAGGTTTAGGGGCTCTCTACACTGTGCTCACTTTGTCATTTTATATGCTTTTATTATAGCACATTTCATGTGGTATGGCCATCATTTAAATATCTCTATGTCTATTCCTGTTCTGGATATATGATGGCCAGTCAGGTGTGGTTGCAAGAGGAAACACAGAAGAGGCTCAGGGAAACAAAGTTTATTATACTCACTGGTCCTAGAAACAAAAGGTATACTGATATTGTTTGGCTGAGTCTCCACCCAAATCTCATCTTGAATTGTAGCTCCCATAATTCCCACGTATTTTGGGAGGGACCAGGTGGGAGAGAATTAAATCATGGGGGTGGTTTCCCCATATTGTTCTCATGGTAGTGACTATATCTCCCAAGACCTGATGGTTTTGGATCTCATTTGCTTGGCTCTCATTCTCTCTTGCCTGTCACCATGTAAGATGTCCCATACTCTTCTTCCATGATTGGTGGCCTCCCCAACCATGTCAAACTATGAGTCAATTAAACCTCTTTTCTTTATAAATTAGCCAGTCTCAAGTATGTCTTTATTAGCAGTACGAGAGCAGGCTCATACACATGCCTCTGTAGGGTTACAGGGGAAGCACCAGCTTTTGGTCAGCAGACAAAATACAATAGCCAGGAGAAAGTCCAGGCCAGAGCCTTTACTGGGGTTTCCTCAGGAAAGGCAAGGCAGGATACAGTAAACAGATTAGGACTGAATAAATTGAATAATTTTGGTAGGCTTTTGGATCTAGGGGTGGTCTCTAGTTGCCTGGTAACTGGGCCAGGGATGATTACAGTGAAGAAATATTGCTTCCTAGGGTGTATGGGCCAGACAGAAGAGGGATGGCTCTGGATTGGTTAGTTTGCCTATCAAAGGCAATGCTCCTGGCTGAGTCATAGGCTTTCTAAGAATTAAGAGTCTCTCCCCAGCCAGAATGATTTTTAAGATGTAAAAACATTATGATATATAGAAAAGGAACAATGTAAATGATACAACTCCCAACCTCAAACTAACACCTGAGTTCCTTCCTCCCATGTTCTAGGCCTTGTTGAAAGCAGGGCTGATATTCTACTGACATGCTGGTATGTACAAATGTACTGCTTTTCTATACCTGGTTCTTCCTGATTGACTAACCATACTGGGTAGTAAATATTTTTGTCATCATCCCAATTATGTTTTGAATCTAACTACTTTATTAACTATCATCACAGCTTTTACCTATATTTTAGAGAACCAGAAATGAGGCTCAGAAGAGTTAAATATCTTAACCAAATCACAGTCAGTAAACAACAGAGCCAGAATGGGGAGCCACATCTGCCTATGCTAGAGGTTCTTGCCTCTCCATCATACTGCCTCTCTGATTCTGTTTTCCCTTCTAGACTTAGGCATCCTACAAATGCCTGGCATCTCGCAGTCATTCATTAAATAACGGCCTAATGGATTAAGGCATAAATAGCAGTGATATAATATACTTGAAAATTTTCCCATAGCTAATTTACTTTATGGAACAAAAAGGCAGGAGGTTCATAACCTTGTTTTAAATGAAACACATCTCATAATAAGAAATGCTTACTTTGGCCAGGCCTGTAATCCCACCATGTTGGGAGGCTGAGATTGAAGGATCGCTTGATCCCAGGAGTTCGAGACCATCCTAGGCAACATGGAAATAATGCATCTCTACAAAACATTAAAAAATTGGCCAGGCATGGTGGTGCAAACCTATGGTCCCAGAAGGCAGAAGGATCCCTTGGGCCCAAGAGGTCAGGGCTGCTGCAAGTCATGATCATGACACTGCACTTCAGTTTGGGCAACAGAGCAGAAGCCTGTATATTATTTCATTCTCATATTGCTATAAAGAACTACCTGGGAATGGGCAATTTGTAAAGAAAAGACGTTTAATTGACCCACAGTTCCACAGGGTGTACAGGAAGCATGGCTGGGGAGGCCTCGGAAAACTTACAATCATGGCAGGAGGCAATGGGAAAGCAGGCACATCTTACTTGGTCGAAACAGGAGAAAGAGAATGAAGCAGGAGGTACGACATAATTTTAAACAACCAGCTCTGTGAGTACTCACTCATAATAAGGGGAATGGCAAGGGGGAAGTCTGCCCCCACGATCCAATCGCCTCCCACCAGGCCCCTGTAACATCAGAGATTAAAAGTCACACATGAGATTTGGATGGGGACACAAATCCAAACCTTATTCATCCTATTTAAAAACAATAATAAAAACAAAAAACCCAGAATTGCTTATTTCATCAAAATGCCATAGGTTCATTATAATAGCGAGCATTTATTGAGTGACTGCCATGTAACATAAACTATGCTAAGAGCTTTGTGTTCATTACCTTATTTCATCCTCTCACCAACTGTGCAAAGTCAAAACCTATATATTTTTGCCATTTCAAATGAGGAACCAGAGGCTCAGAAAACATATGTAATGCTAATGGTTCAGAGCTGGTAAACAACAGAGCAGAGATGGAAGCTCTGATACACTCTCCAAAATGCTTGTCCTTTCCACTATGCCACGTAACCATTTTATTTCTATGTGCATGTACAATTTGCAGGAATTAGTGTATACGGCAGGTGTTGGGACTCCATATTACTTGGAAATTTCTGAGACAAAAAGGTCCTATATCACCATTAAGAAGCCTTGTCGGCAATGGCTTATTGTGGCTTCCATCTTCTGGGCCCAGTGGTAGACATGGTCATGAGCTCAGGACCCATCTCCTGCTGGAATCTTATTAGTGCTTCCTCTGCACAAATAAGAACTGGTGTATTATGTTAAATTGACTGACACAAACAACCATGCTTTGTCCAGAAATAGAAAAATGCTATTTTCTTTAGCAAAATAGAACATAGGAAGTGGTGGAGGTTGAAATGTCATGCACAGAACAAAGGTTTGGCAGAGGAGAAAGGTTAAAATCAATCACTCTACAGGAGAAAAAAAAAAGGTCTGCAGTATTCTATAGTAATTATCCACCCGAAGACACACTATAGAATTAGGAGCCACTGCTACTCAAAAATTCTTTTAAAAAGGAAAGAAAGAAAGTTTCCAACCCAATAGTGTTAATGTTTTACTTTCGCAAATCATTTGGAAAGATCATAGATATACAACTAAAAATAAATAAAAGAATGTCATTTTAACATTTTCACCTCTAGTTGTAGGAAGTAACCTTTTTATTTAAGAATGAAGGAGGAAGAAACCAAAATTGTTCATTCAAAAGAAAGTACCACCAGTATGATACTACTCTGACTTGTATGCTAGAGGAAATTAGAATTTAAGTTGAAAATAAAGGCTTACCCACAACTCATATCTTCTGGCTAATAACCTCCTTTTCAAGAGGAATGTCCATTCACATTGCTATAGCTTCACAAGCCTCAATATGGCACAACTTTCTGGGATTGTTATTATTATTTTTTCTTTTCTGCAACATTTTCTTATCATTCTCTACTTATGATTACAAATTCTTCAAGGTCCTACCTATGATGTTTATTGTCCTCACCCTCATTGTTTTTTGATCTCATAATATTTCTTATTCAGACCAACAGGGAGTTGTTAAGAATCATAAAACAAAGACAGCAACGTATTGGTTTTTTGAGCCAAATGCTGAAATATGAAGTAAAAGAGAAAACTTAAAGCAACACAGTTGATCAAGAATCCATTAAGAAAAGTACAAAGGAACTACCCTGACTCTAAGAATAAGAACTACACTCTGCCCATCTGGTCAAGTCCAGGGGAAGACCAAATAGTTCATGGAGTCTATGACCTGTTTTCTGTTCAGTTGAAAGCAGAACAAACAGAATAAAGGATTTATATCACCACACACATTAAAAAAAGATGAAAAAATTAGAGATCAACCTTTCTCACATATATATGTATATGTATGTGTGTGTGTGTGTATATATATATATATATATATATGTAACACAGATTAAAAAATGAGTATTAAGTCAGGAAGGTGAACTCATTAAAAAGAAAGAATAAAAACCATGTATTTCATTGTTTAGCCTCGATTTGACCTGGAAGCGGAAGAGTAGGGGAAGGAAGTAAACTGGCTCAAGGTTCCATGAGTCGACTATGCACAGTGTGATTAATCATAGTATTTCCCCAGATCTAAAGCCTCCTCCTTTCTGGCATACTCTAGAGAGTTACTTCTTCAGTTAAATATATATTTGGGTTCCTGTCACTTTCAGCTCTTGGTTCTCAATTCCTTTTTATCCTTTATAAGATACTTTCTGAGTATTAACCGTCCCTAGGAAACTATGTCCCTTACTTAATAAGAATTATCCCTTACTAAAATAAGAGATAAAGGCTATCAGGTACCCTGACTTCTTGAAAAATGCATCAAGAGAAATAAGTTTGGGTAGGGAGAAAAGAATTTTACCATGTAAGTGAGATGAATATTAGATAATTTGATTTGGGAGAGAAAATGCTGCAAAGATGATACTGATGAGAAAAGAGCACAGCTGTATTGTCTTGATTAAGTCACATATGGTATTATCTTAGGGCCCTAATTTGGGCATCTGTAAAGTGGACGGGTTCAGCTATGTGAGTATCCCTAAGTTTCTTCCTGGCTATAACATTTATGAATTAAGTAGGAGCTGAGATTGTGATTCAGGGTTCAAGATTTTTAGCTGTCTGCTTGAGATATGTTAAAGAGCCATTTTCTCTTTGGAATTGCTATATGTGTCAGAAATAAATCCAGTGTACAGGAAATAAAACATTCTGCCTCTTCCTCCACACCCCAACTCCCTGGGTCTGATTGTTGGATAATAAAAACCAAGATAGGGAAGGCCCAAGGCAGACTCTTAGCCTGGCCTCTCCATTCAATGGATTCAGAATTATTCTGGTTTCTGAATAAGATGATTCTCCCTTTCACCCCCAGCATTTATCACTTTGGTGAACCATTAAAAGGATGAAGCAAAAGCACTGCCCAGCAAGAAACTCCTGCAGCTGGCAGAAATGAAAAGAAAAGATCTTCCCTCACAGGTCAAATCTAACTGACATCACACAGAAAAAGCTAAGCTGGGAGAAAAGGCAGACTTGCAAGCAGTTGAAACTAGGGAGGAAACTATTTTGAGTTCCTTTCACCAAAAATTGTAACATGTTTGTGCTTTTCTATCAGAGCCTCCTGGAACTCTCTGGCTTTTCCTTATTAATATTATTATTATTATTGAAAGACTTTTTTTTTTTCAAGCCAGTCCCTGGTTAGCTAGAATATTCTTGCTCTTTTCTTTTTAAATCCTGCATTCACACTGTAGTGTTTCACCTGAGCCCTGGGGACAATCTGAAACAATGTCTTTTTCTGCTTGTGGTTCCAGAGTTTTAAGATCCTACCTAAATAGATCTGAAGTTTTCTGAAAAGTCTCTTGTCTCCCTGGAGCCCCTAGACATTCTAGAGAGAAAGTGTCCAGGGATCTGCCACTCAGCACATCACTTACTCTTAAAAGCACATAGTCCCTGCTTGGAATGGGCTTTCCTCCTGGTAGTCCTGCTCAAAATGGGAACGCAAATGCCTATGTGGCCAACTTAATCATTTGCTCGGATACCACAGGCTTATTCTGTAGCTAGGGACATCCTGATACTTGGGCAGTTAGCATAGAGAAGAAAAGTCTGCACCCATGTGTCAAAGTCTCACTGGAAAAGAGAGGCAAGCCTGAGGACAACAACGAAGGAGAAGGGTTGAACTGGGAAGCCTGATCCTCAGAGTAGACTGTGTTTTCAATAAGGGAGGATGATTAACGACTTGAAATTTTTGGAAAGTTGGGAGAGTGACAAGACCCCTTCCTGGCCTAATTTAATGAAGTTTAAGGGAAGAATGGCCTTCACTGCAGAGCAATTTGGAAAAAAGAACAAAGAGTATCCTGAGAAAGACAAAGGTTTTTTAATTTGGCTGCCTGGCATTTTGATATAAGGGTGAGGGTGTAGGGTGCAGTTTAAAAGAGAAAGGAATGTGTCTGTGCATTCAGTGGAGAGGATCCACAGGAGGGTTAATATTTGGTGGACCTAGAAGTAGGGAATTACAGAGTAATTAGAGAATCTGGGTTTGAGAGAGGATGGACAATTTGCTGGGAATGGAAGGGCACAGCTTGTTGGGAAGTGATTAGCCATAACTGGCCTAACAGCTACATAGCTAAACTTTCCAAAGATCAAGAGAGAGAAAGAGTAGCAATTGTCATGCAGTTGACAAGTGATTACAAAAGGGTCTGCACTGGCATGGGCAGCAAAAAGTTCTGCAATATGTGGCCTCATTTTTAGAGAAAATAAAATCCTGATTGGGGTTGAGGGGAGATGACTATGCACGTAAACACACATGTACCTAAAACTAGAGTTCTTGCTTCTACTGAGCCCTCCCAGGCCAAGAAAGAAAGAAAGAAAGAAAGAAATAGTAGCCTACTGTAGTGGAGCTTGCACGTAATTATGAAATAGTCAATGAGCTCTATTGAGGGGTTATAAAGATTGAACATGGGGCTCTTCCTGAGGAATATGAAATGAAAGTTACCAAATTTTGATACTGATGGAATTCTGCATTCATGAAACTTTCAATATGCTTTGGTAGGATGGGTAATAATCTGGGAGTCAGCAGACTTGACTTCTGATCCCCCAAACTCCTATTTACCTTTGAAGGAAGAGACAACCTAATGCTAATGTTTTCCCTTCCCCTGACTTCTCCTCCTAAAGCTGGCTTCTGCCTCCACCCTTCTGATGAACCTCCTCAAGTGAAGATCACCAATGACTGTCATGCTACGGTTTGCCATCCAATGGGTACTTTAAATTTTAATGTAGGTTTCTTTTCCTCCCTGTTTCCCATGAACCAAGATTTCCTGCTTTTCATCCACTGAACCACTTCCTGGCACTAAATGCTGGTAATGTAGGACCCATCAATTAATCACCTTTTTATGTCAAGTAAGAGTATAATGATTATCAAATAGATAATTGAATAAAATGCTTTTGTCACTAAGCTTTTATATCTTCATCTTTTCAAATTAAAAGTTTGGACTTCAAAATTTAAAATATGTGATTGCATGCTCTTCTTACAGTGCTTTTATAAATTTAAGAAGCAAGTGTCCTCCACTAAGGGAAAAGACTCACTTATTCTTAAATTAAAGAATAAAGATTCTTTAATTTATCATATAAAAAGGATGTGACAATATAGTCTTCTCTCAAGGTCCCAGGAGCAATAAGTCAGCATTTTTAGGTTATTGATACCAAAGCTTTGGATATGTAACACTGTCTGCTTCATACATAGATAGGTATTAATGCACAGATATATAATACATAGATATGCTAAATATAAGGGCTTTAATGTTGCCATTATCTCATTCTCTTTAGAATATCATCTAACTTATTGAGTTGTATATTATAATAAAACCCAGCTTCAATTTGAATAACTGTTCTTTTTAGCAATATGTGCTTAAGATGCTTAATTATAATCATACAGATCTATTTATATAAACACATTAAAAATGGTTCTGCTGTTTCTATGTCAATTCATTTGTCATGACGTGGTACATAATTCCTTCAACTCGTTCTTTATTTAGAGTATAAAAATAATGCTTCCTAATTACAATAAAATTAAAATAAAGTCAGAAAAATAGAAAGAAGATTTTCTTGATCACACAAATTCCTAACATTCAATGGCATTAGATGAACATTTGGTATATTTCCTTTTGGGGATTTTTTTTTCTATTTAAAGATTATATTTTGCTGAGTTTATTTTTAAAGACATAGTTTATATATAGTTCTTGAAAAGAATATATGTATCATTTCCCTGAAAATATTAATACATCATTGTCAAGATATTTGGGGATAAATTGTCACTTCAAAAATGCATCTTACAAAGAGCATTCACATGGTTTGAAATAAAAATCTCTAAATATCTTATTCACAGTTTACAGTGGTAATGTACCTTTTAGATAAATAAAGCTAAATAAAGTACCCAGAAAATTAATGCACTTTAACATTCTCCTCAAACACTGCCCCTACCTCTTCCCTCTCAACAGCTAAATCACCAGGTGCAGATGCCACCAAAGTCTTAGCACAACAATCCTCAGAGAAGCACATGAGGAGAATAGCACTCAGGTGCCAATTAACACAGGGCTTGCTCCCTGACACAGCTGTCCTCCAATCACTCTAATGTATCATCCCATAGTCCTACTTCCTAGGAAAAGAAGAAACAATGTTTAGGCTGTCCCTGATTTCTTTTAGACCTTAGCTGAGGCTGAGATCTCTCTGAAGGAAGGACCTTTGTCTCATTCATCTTTGTATACAGTGAATAGGATCCCACAAAGCACAAGGCACAAGTTTTATTAGTATTTGTTGACTACCGAATAAAGGCCAAGGGCAAACAATCAGTTAGGAATAATTTCAATTGCAAGTGGCAGAAAACTCAAAGGCAGTGATTTAAACAAACATATAGGTGTCTTTTTCTTATCTACCTAGAAGTCCAGAAGAAGGCAGGTGCTGACATTTGCTCTATGGCTCAGCAATCTCAGGGGTGATATCACTAAAATGCTCTCGGCCTCCCCCTTATGCCTCAAGATGGCGGCATTGGTTCTGTCACAAATCCATGTTCAAGGCAAGATTATGCCTTGAAGAGCCCCAGCAGACTTGTAGTTAAATCTCATTAGCAACATTATATCACTTCCTTTTGCCGCAAAAGAGTATGGGAAAGTGCTTATATTTCCTGCAGTTCGTCCCTGGAGTTGGGCATAAAATCTGGATTCTGTTAGTAACAAAAAAGGGAGAAATGGGTATTGGATAGTCAATTAACAGAGTCTGCCTCAACAAATATTGCTCTCTATCTTTTTAAAGTCAAAATTGAAAGTATAAGTTGAAAACAGCAAAATAAAACAATCAAGAAAAGAACATACATTCCATGCAAACTTCCATAGGTATGACCACTCACTGACATTTGCTACTGATAATAGTGATGTGGTGAGTTGGAAGTTGTGGGTGGCTCAATAGCAAGGCTTATCAAGAAGCCTGAAAATGTATCTTGAGTGATGCACTCAACTACATACTATATCAGGATTTCTTATCTTTAAAAGGGGACCTAATATAGGATACAAACAAACAAATCTGATTTGTCAAAGTTAGAGGAATTATGAATGCCTTTTTTTGTTTTAATACAGTCCAATATTTTAAAAAATATTTTAGAGAATTTGTGGAGAGGGACTTGGAAGAGACTATTTAGACTCTCCTCTTCATCATATCATGCAGACTCTGCTTAAAATTTCCGGCAATGAGGTCTTTACTCTATGAAGTAGCCAATTCAACTTTTAAATTTCTTTAATGATCAGAAAAGCCTTTCATAATTTAAACTGGATTTTACTTCTCAGTGTTATACGTCTACTGTTTCTAGTACTGTTTTCTAGAGTGACCAGAAGCTTGTGTCTCCTTGCATATGATAGCCCTTTAAATAAATCAACAAAGTTAAGGTCCCTGTTCTCGTAGAGAAACAATTCAGGCCTTGAACTCTTCCTGTAACCACCAATGGTGATTGTAGATGTCTACAGCCACCCTTGGTGTCAACACTCACCATTTCTATTTTTGTCCACATCTCTGGGCCTAAGAAGAATTATTTGACATCCTTACTGATCAAATATGCACGTTCTCCCTCCCAATATATTTGCCAAACAAGCCCTCCATAACATCATCCAAATCATTAGATAAAAAATTCAACAAGGCCAGGACAATATGCTAAAAGAGCTTTCCTTCTGGTTACCAAGCCATTTATAAATATTGGGGTGAAACTGTTGTTCAATTGTCTATTAATGTATCACAAAAGATAACTCCATGTTTTTCCATCTCATGCAGGGTTCTCAGGATTTTCCTTTCTGTCTCTCCAGCAGGTAATTTAGAGCCACCATACATGATTTAGTTGCCATGCTCTCCACCACATTTTAAACAGTACACCACAGATGTCTGGCACTCCTTTAAAACTCAGGTGGAAAAATGAGGGTAGGTGTTAACATTTATGTAATTTATGTAGAGTCACTAAATAACAAACACTGCACTAGGAGATTTAAATACATTATTCCCTTTGGTCCTCCTAACCACTTTTTAAGGTCTTATAATACTCTCCAACTTTTTAGAGATTACTAACGAGTTTATTGTAGTTAAGAAACTTGGTTTAGAACTGTGTCATTTTTTTGGACACCAAATATACATCATTTTCCACACAAATTCTCCACATCTTTGACATCAACTGGGTGTCCACCAATTCGATTCAATTCCAACAACTATTAAGAAATAAAAATGAAATTCCAAGACCCTCGACTGACTGAATGAACCCTCTCTTGGCCAAGGAGACACCAGAGAAATCTATAAAAGTGAGTTCTTGGCCATGACAGGACAGGTGGTCAGACATGCTACAGTAAGCTCCTTTCTTATTAACCTTTAACCAGAATTCTTATCTAAGAAGTAAACGGAAACTAGCTTTGGAAAACAAGATACAGACAACTCATTTCATTAATCACCTTTAACTAACCATCTGAGGCCGTGTCTGGACTTGCCCTCCCTCTTTGCTGTTTCTACATGACAACTCACCAGTTTCACAAAGCATCTCTTCCTGAAAACTATCCTCTCCAACCTGGTTTTGGCCAACTCATGAAGGAGGCACAGTGAGGGTTCTCGTGTCCTCTGCTTCACCTTTTGACATCTGGGAGCTTAAAACCCCACCCTTGGATCATGGTAACAACATCCTTTATTTTTGAACATGTGACTCATGAAGAGCCATGAAACTCAGTTGCGCATGCATATGTTTCTCCTTTCAAATATTTCCTGTTCCTATAGCTTATTAAATATGTATATTTAACCAACCTGTTCAGTATAAATTCCTTTCATATGCTTCTCTCCCTCAAAGTGCTTGTTCTCGACAGCGAGAGGCCATGATTCCTAGACTGTGGAATGGCCAGTTATTTCTCTTTTATGAGAAATGAAGTTTTTCTTTCCAAATTTTTGAATCTCATTATTCAGATGTCAAAACCCAGAGTTGACACAGATCATACAGCTTAAGGGCTCAATCCCACAAGATTTCCCCCTCCTCAGATGCCAACTGCAAGTGGGGTGCTCGGGCTACCCGCACATCTTCCCAGTTGCCTACAAATTCAGGGGTTCCCATGAGCTTCTCCTCAAGTTTATAATTCCTTAGAAAAACTCATAGATCTCAGGAAAACAACTATACTTAAAGGATAGCCAAAAGGAAGAGACACTAGGACAAGATATGGAAGACGTAGAGGGTAGTCCAGAGCTTCCATACCCTCTCCAGGTGCACCACCTTCCTAGAACGTCAATGTGTTCACCAATTAAGAAGCTCACCAAGCACTGTCATTTAGGAGTTTTTATGAAAACTTCACTATACAGGCATGATTGATTAAAATCATTGGCCACTGGTGACTGAATTCAATCTTCAGCCCCTCTTTCCTCTTTGGAAATCAAGGGGTGGGGCTGAAAATTCTAACATTCTAATCACATGACTCTCTAAAACCTCTGCCCATGCTTTAAGCATCTCATTAGTACACAAAAGACATTGAAGTCCAAGGGTATAGGAATCTGTGTCAGCAACCAGGGACAAAGACCAAGAATGTATTTTTTATTATACCACAAGATCCCATGGTTAGTAATGGTAGAGCTGCATTTCTAACTCAGGTCGGCTTGTGGTTGAAGTTCATATTCTCCCCTTATAACAAATTTCCTTCTGATGAATCAAATTTTATAGAACGAAAGCTATATTAGTACAAGATATTTTGAGATGCGCTCCAAGTAGAAATATCCTGTGTCAAAGTCACATCAATCTTAAAACTGGTAATCAAGAAAATGAGTTTTGAGAAATGTGTTTTCCTTCTTCTGAATAATCATGATCATCTCTTTAATTGTTATATTTACCCTTCATAGGCTAAAGCAGGTCAAATAGGTAAGACCTGCATTCTCCATCACATAAGTATTACTAACTGTAGGTTAAGGATTCAACTAATATTTTACAGTAACATCACATTTATCCTTTGTCCATTGATCCACCCACATACATTCATTGTCAAGGTTACATATTGTAAGTATGCTCATCTAGAAAGCAAAAAGAAATAGGTTTATCACACCACAAAAAATTTTAAAACAAAGACTAATGTTGTAGTAAAATAAATTAGTATAGCTTGAATGACTTGTGTACCAAAAAGTACAACATTCTCTGTGTGGGTCTGTTTCCATCACCTGCAAAACAGTATGGAAAATATTCTTGGGACAGAAAGTCAAGCCTTTTTGTGGTATCCTACTCTATTGAACAGTTTAATAGTAATGACTGAACATATAATTCATTTGAGTAATAAAAATTAGTTATAAATTTCCATTTCAAATTTTTCAGCAACAAAAGAGTCTATACCATTTATTGAACTCCTTTGAGGTCAGTTACTAATAATGGCAAACATTTTTCAAATATCTAATTGTTGCAAACAGCTCCACAAGACAGATGTCATATCCCCATTTTTACGCATAAATAAACTAAGCCTCAAAGGCTGAAAGGCAAACCACATGGAATATACATTGTTGTTATGGCATCTTGCTATACTAAACTCTCAACCCTAATATCCCTGAGAAGTCTTCAAGAACAATGCAGATATATTTTCTTAAAAAGATGATAGGGAAAGAAGGGAAAGCAAGGAAAATTTTTCTTAAAAAAGGGGAAATGGAAGAAAAGAAAGGGAAGGGAATGGAGAGCAAGGACAGATGATGCAAAGCAAAACCAAACAACTACTTTACACCAGAGCATCTGGAGAAACAATAGCTAAAATTCTGTATATTTCTCATTATAAGCAAAAGATTATATTGATATTATGTCACCACTCCAGATGTGTTTCCAAATATCTTGGTCATTCAGTCAACATATTCATTGAGCACCTCTCTGCACTCAGAAAGTTGTAATAGGTGCTGTGGGGAAAATACATAAGCAATAAAAGATAAGTTGCCACCCTTATGGCACTCACAATCTAGCTAGGTCAACAATATAAATGCATGAAAGAGCAGGAGACTTTCATGGTCACACCTTAAGGACAGGTATCTATAGCACCAGCTATGAAGCCAGAAAGGCAAAGTGCATGAGTTGGGCAGACTCTTCCATAAGCTAGACTTCTATAATCAATCTGGATTTGAAAAGAACAAAAGAATAGGACACGACTCTGCCAACAAGAATTAACACTGAAGGTTCTTTATTGTGTATGCTGCATGTCAATACACAGCCCATGGTAGGCTCCACGTCAAGACCATTATGAGAAATAAGCAGTTCCTACTCTGAACTCTCAGCAAGATAGTGATCTTGGTCCCAAACACTTTACGTTAACAGGTTGCACACTTCAAACCTTGAAACTCTTGGTGATAATAAAACATACTAAGATTTTAAGCCCATTCCTCTGAAAATAGATCAAGATACTATGCCAAACAGTGAAATTGTGTCTACTGTTGTTTTAGTAACACAGTAACAGGCACTTGGGCAAAAATGATCATGAAAATAAAGTCACACTCCATCATCCACAAGTGATTTCTGAATATTCCATTTCATGAGTCTGCCATGTTTATCTCTAAAACCAAGATGCCAGGCAGAATGAGATACTCAAACAACAAATGGCTGAACTGAAACCTTCACATGTGTCTCAAGAATTTGGCAAGGTTTCTGTTGATATTTAAAGCCCCAATATCAGAATGGTTGTATAAAGACATAGAAGGACATGTTTTTGTTCAACTCTCTTTGTGACTGATGGAATGATTTCAGTTATTTTGAGACAGTGTTTTGAAAAGCACATCCTTGCACACATCTTGAGGAGGGCTAGCAATCCCCTACATTTCTTGATGTCCCACACAGGCCCAGTAAACAATGCTCACTAATTGGATGACTGGGAGCTATATTCCAATACTCCCTCAGAGAAGGCATCCAAAAAGTGACACAATATAAACTTTGTGTTCACATATTTCCATATAACCCCATTTTAAAAATTCAATGATTTTTCTGAATGAACATCTGCAGGTCCCTGTAGTTCCATAAAAGTCAAGGAGAGAGTTCTGTTCCCTGATACTCTGTGCTAAATCGCTGTTGGCTCCATATATACTCAAATGATCTAGAGTTTATTCATTTTAAAAGACTTAACTAACTGACTCTCTGAGTACATTGATTTTCATCCAACAAACATTTACTGGGCAGCTACTATATTATAGGTCTTGTACCCAGTGTTTGGAGAGAGAGAAAAGGACCTGGTTCCCACCACACTCTTCGGTCACTTAGTCTAAAGGACTGTCAGACCACTAGACAATTAAAATGCAGTGTGAAGAGGGCTGAGGTGCAAGGTGATGCATAGCCATATGGGGGGAGAGGTAGAAGAGAGAGCCAGCAGACAACCCTGAACGGTACCTTTCTAAATTTACCTTTCTTGCGGTAAATCCAGACCTGAGGCATGTCAAGAATGATGACACCTTTTTAGGTAGTGGGTACTTGAATCAATGTGATCAACTGCTTCTGACAATTGAGTAAACCATATTCTTTCTTCTACTTTTAACTAATAAAAATGATGATATATACTATAACTTTCATTTGAATTTATTTACTGGAGTCATTTTGGTCAGGTGACTTAGCCTCTCTAAACTTCAATTTCCTCACCTGTAAAATAAGAATAACACCTATCTCATAGATTTGTTTTGAGAGTCAGAATAGAATAATGCACATAAAGCATTTGTCATAGTATCTAGCACATAGAAAGTGCTCATTAAATAGCTGGAGTTTTAAATTATGAATGCCATTCGTGAATCCTTCTTCTTGCCTTTCCTCCTGGGACATGACTATTGCCTGTTCAGCTCTACACCCTGCACTTTAAGCTCTCTCTCTCTCTCAATCTCAGTGGTATCCTATGTTCCTCAAGCTTGTTTAAGAGAAAACAGCTGATATTTGGAACCAAACTTCTACTTTATTCAGCGAAAAAAAATTAAAAACACTCAATGGTCTTTTGGGTACATGCTGCTGGTTTACATGTTTCCATAAGAGTAATTTCTTTTTCCTAATACTCTGGCTCTATTCCTTTTGGCTCCCAGAAAGCAAGAATTACTCTGAGATGCCCAGACTAGACTAGATACAGATACAGAAAGCCAGTGACCTATATCAACTGCCACTAACCATCAGAGTGAGGGAACAGATACTTCCCATTTTCTGTCAAGGGCAGACCAATGAATTAGGCACTGAAGCAGACCAAATGTGATCTGATATGTTAGTTCTGTGCAATCAGCTACAATAAAGCTAAGTGGTTTGGGAAACCATGGCAAAGCAGTAATCATCCCTAAAGTAACCAGAGGAATAACTAAGGAAGTGTCTGCTAAAATACAGTCTGTGCCTTTTAAAGAGGTCCATGTCTCCATCTGGGCCTCCCCAAAACACCCTTAAGTAGACATACAAGGCAGCCTAGTAAACAACCTGAAAGGCCTGTAATCTATCATTCTGGGGTGGCAAACAAAGGTACTGGTCATAACATGGGCTTAATATGCCACTTAATTAAGCATAAGAATAATTTTTCTATGAGGAACTGAATTTGAGCCCATACTTAAGTAAAAGCTGTGGTGTGGCAGAAAGAGGGAAGAGTTAATCCCCAATTGTGCCCACATGTGCAGTGGCAGCAGAAACTGGCAGAAAGAACCCTGAACTAGCCTTGAGTACTATTCTTGTCTCCACACTCTCTAACTGTGGGCTCCCTGCCAATAACTGCTTTTGTGAAGCCACTAGGAGCTGCTGACTGGTTGCATTTCCTTGTTCATCCAAAAGCTATATTTAGAGTGACAACCCCTGGAGATTTTAGGGACCCTGAGACAGGTCAAGTGATGTGATCCTGCTCTGAGGAAGCCTCTCTTGACTCAAGCCAAGGGAGTAAACTCTATACTGGGGAGACGAATTGCAGGACAGGAAGAAGTAAAAGAAAGAGGGAATTCACAGAATACCAGTAGCACGCCAGGATTAGAGCTGGGCACTTACATGACCTCATTTTATCTTAACAATTAGGCAAAGCAGGTATTATCCCATTTTTTCATATTCTAAAATGATAGGTAACTTGGCCAAATTAAAAGAGTAAGTAAAGAGCTGAACTTAGGGTAACTTTTAAGTCTATTACCATGGTTCACTGCCTCTGCATGGAGCACCCTCTGGTGGGCAGGGTGATACCCAGACTGAATGAACACCTTCTCTAGACCTTTTTCCTAAAGAGGCTGAGACCTGTGGCACCATCCTCCCTCGTTAAAGTGGCCAGGAGCCTGCCTGGGTGTGAAAAGGATACTAAGGCAGCTGGAGATTTCTGAGTCTGCTTCAGAAGTTCTAAGCACTTCAACATATTTAACAAAAAGTTTCAAGGAAAACAGACCTCCTTCCTGGGGCTATGAATCCTTTCCAGACAGATGATATCTATTTAGATAAACGTAAGTTTCAATTCTTCCCTTTCTCACAGTCCTCCTCTCTAAAACAGAATTAGTGAGTAACACCCATCTGAGAGTGATACAGCCTGGTAGACAGTGTTTTGGAAGAATATAACTTTTTAACTCTTGGAAAAGGAAGAAAAATATACAACCCTGCAATCTGCAAAGTTCTTGCACAGATATGAACTCACTGATTCTCAGAGAATTGAAGATACAAGTATCATTATTCCCATTTTATAAAAGCTCGAGTGGCTCAGCGACTTCCTTAAGATAAAATGGTTAACAGTAACAGGAGCCTTGCTTTTACTAAGCAACTTGACCTCAAAAGGCACGTCTTTCTCATTAAAAAGACCCTTTCTATAATTGTGTTAAATAACAAACTTCTCCCAGTGATAAGGGAAGAGGAGTGATATAAAATTAAGCCATTGTCTTTTATCTCACTATGGCTTGAATGTTTGCGGCCCTTCCAAAATTCAGGTTAAAATGTAATCCCTAATGCAGCAGTATTAAAGGTGGGCTTTTTAGAAGATGACTAGGCCATGAGGACTCCGACTTTATGAATGGATAAAATATAAAAGGGATTGAGGGGGCAACTTCACCTCTTCCGTCCCTTCTGCCATGAGAAAATACAGCATTTGTCTCTTTTGTAGGATGCAGCAACAAGGTGCCATCTTTGAAGCAGGGAGCATCCCTCACTAGACACCAAATCTGCTAGCACTTTGATTTTGAACTTCCCAGCCTCCAGAATTATGAACAATAAATTTATATTGATAGATTTCCTGGTCTCTGGTATTTTTTTTTTTTTTTTTTTTTGAGATGGAGTTTCGCTCTTGTTACCCAGGCTGGAGTACAATGGCGTGATCTCGGCTCACCGCAACCTCCGCCTCCTGGGTTCAGGCAATTCTCCTGCCTCAGCCTCCTGAGTAGCTGGGATTACAGGCACGTGCCACCATGCCCAGCTAATTTTTTGTATTTTTAGTAGAGACGGGGTTTCACCATGTTGACCAGGATGATCTCGATCTCTTGACCTCGTGATTCACCCACCTCGGCCTCCCAAAGTGCTGGGGTTACAGGCTTGAGCCACTGTGCCCGGCCCTGGTATTTTGTTATAGCAGTAAAAAGGGACTACAATATCCCTGAATAATATTTCAGTGGTATAAGACAAAACATATATATATATATATATATATATATATATATATATATATAGTTACATAGTACATATTTATTACATATTACATATATATATATGGAAACAGACACATTATTTTACTCCAGTGGAAGAATAGTAGTGTTACACAGAAAAGGCTTTATGAAATAGGCAGCAATTTAACCGAGTCTTCTGTGAAAGATGTCATGAGCTCAAGACAGGCCTCTGGCAAAGGAATGAAGGAAATCAAGTAGAGGAAAAACTGAGAAATCTGATATTGCCTAACTATAGGTTCCATGAGAGAAAATAGTGAAAAATAGTTCTGGAAAAATCAATGTGGATGATCTTACGGGGCAAGCCAGGTAAAAGCATTAGGTTTTCATTTTTTTCTTCTGCCAATAATTTGGAATCCTGAAAGGTTCTGAACCGCAGATACAATGATTCAACCTATCCTACTCTGGTGCTATTGTAAGGTACAGATTAAAATGGGGAGACATTAGAAGATATAAATATCTTTGCCTCAATTCACATGAGACCAAAAGGGACCCCTATCAGAGTTCTAATACTAGGAATGTAAATGTGGGGAGAAATGACGTAGGTAGAAAATAGAACACAGTGAGTGACTGGATATGAAGGCTAGCCAGGGGTTGAAATAAAGAGCTATAATTAGGGTTTGAATCCAGCTGATTTGAAGGACAGTGACAGAACTGAGGAAGACAGCGGAGACAGGAAGAAGAATTGGCATGGAAGGGAATATGGTAAATTTTGTACATGCTGAGCATAAAAAAGTTCTAACTGATTATTCAGAATTACATTTTGAGCAAACTCTTGGTGATATGTAGTAGATCTAGAACTCAGGAAATAAGTCAAAGGTGGAGACTCAGGAGTCAAAGGCATAAGGAAGGCAGAAGTGAACAGAATGACCAATGGAGAGAGACGAGAGATGAGTGCAGGAAACCAGCAGACCCTCAAGAAAGCACACCGAAAGAGACAAAGGAGAAATATGAAATGGGGAGGAGAAGAACATGAAGAATACAATGCCACAAGATAAAGGGAGTGAGAAACATTAAGAAGTAGATTATGGCCAATAGTATCAAATCTGACAAAGACATACAGGAGGATATGGGTTAGGACTAGACTATTAGTGAAGTTCCTGGTGGTCTTTGAGAGCAGTTTTAACAGAGCTATGTGGGCTTTCAACAGATTGAAAGAGGTCACAGAGAGAGAGAGAGAGAGAGAGAGAGAGAGAGAGAGAGAGAGAGAAAGAGAGAGAGAGAGAGAGCGCAGGAAATGGAGGCGGGGAAAGTGTAGGCTACAACTTTTGGGAAGCAGACAGCCTGAGGCACTTAGCATCTGATTCTAAACTACCTTTTCAATTTTATCCACCATTTTGCTCCAATAAATAGTTTTCTCCCTATTGCCTTGTCATGTTTCTATCACCTGACTACACCAGACTCATTCTGAATATTCTGTTTTCTCATCCACTCTGTACCTTCAATCTCTCTACCCATAAGAGGCTGCACATTTAATCTTACACAATCTGCATTGTGTAAGACTCAGATCATGTCCTAATGCCTCACGAATCATTTTCCATTTATTTTACCTTTACTGATTTCTCAGATCTCATAAAGTAACTATTAGAAAAACCTGGACTATGCATGCTTCATTTCCTTGTGAAGAACTTTCTATTGCTATTTAAATAATCTGCATACAAAGCAAGGGAGATTTAAGCCTCTTTATAAAACAGAAAGTAAAACTTAATCTGCCTTTTACATTGTAGAAGTTCAGGCTCTGACAATGGAGTTGGGCAAGAGATGAAGGCTGCTTGAAGGAGAGAATGCTGAAAGAAAAGATTCCCTCAGAAGTTGGTGGAATGGAAAAATACAGATGCAATTAGTTATACAAATAATCAAAGAAATAAACACAATTTTATAATTATAAAATTTGATAGGCATAAGAAAGGAGGTGAGCTAAATCTTAAAATCATGTGGAGCAATAGATAATACATAATGTTTACTAATAAAGATAAAATAAAAATAAAGATAAATCACAACAGAAAATCTGAAAATAGAAGCAGTTGAAAGTAGTTGAGTCTGTGAGTGGAAGTGAATGGAAGCAGAGAGTGGCAGGGTCAGGAGACTTTAAAAAATATAGGATGTTCTTTTAATATTCGCTTTGTTTTTAACATGCATATCTATTACTTTGACAATAAAACATAAATAACATAATTTTGCTATACCCCTGTGACTGCGGTGGTCAGGTATACCTGGTTCAAACATTCATCTTTTCAGAGGAGTGCTTTGACGTGGGAATTTTTATTTGCAGTTCATTGTATTTATCTTAAGCATAGCTAATATATGGCAAATTTCAATATCCATAAAGTAAGATTCTGTTATCAACTTCTAACTCTGTCTAGTAGGAGATTGATAAACCCTGTTAGTAGGAGATTGATAAACCCTAGCCCGATGTACCTCAGAATATCTGCTTGGTAATGTTCAAATGACTGATGATCTCTTCCATTCCAACTCTGTTCTTATTCCACCAAAAGGCACACTGTCATGTTGCTTTGTTGTATTAAAGTTCAGATTTTCAATTGCAGAACTTTTTCTTTATGTCTCCAGGTGTTTAAAATTCAGGTTTTAAATCAGCAACACAGGCAATTACACCACTAAGCAAAATTTACTTTCCATCAATACCATTTGCAAAAAGCCTTTCTGTCTCATCTCCATCTCTGGGCATTCTCTGCCCAGCTGCTCTGTGCTCTTTAGGCCACTGAGATTGCTGGAGAAACGTCTTCATTTGCAAGCTCTTTTGTGGGAAGCAGAGCTTCCTGGTTGTATCATAACTAGAAATTGGCCTCCTGTTGGGCTGAAATCTAGCATCCTTATGTTTCCTTTTTAATTTTCGAAACTACCCTCCCACCTGTAGCTTTCTAGACCTTTTCTGTTTGGTTATGTCATACCCTGTGCCAAGCAAGTTTCATTTGGCACATCACAGCCATTCAAATGTTTGTTCCATGTAGGTTAACTTGACAAAAATAGAGTACCAAGATAGAGAAAACTACCAACATGTCCCCCTGCCCCTGCTGCCACCATGCCATGAAGTTATTACAGACTGACTTGGATTTTGGATCCTACTTCTTTTTGAAAATAAGGCAGACTTTCCTAAGGTTGAAAAAACATATTTTAAAGAAAATAGATGGAAAAACAAGTCTACATTACAGCATGAAAGAGGAATTTCAAAATGTGTTTAATTTAAAACATCCTGTATGCCATTTGCTATAGACTGAAAGGTCACTGGTTGCTTGTGTTTTTTTACTTTGCTTGATTTTATTTTTAATAATTTTGAGTCTGGAGATCCTGCATTTCAAACCCTAAAACCAGCGGCAAAAGCAAGTAAGCACCTAACCAAGGTAAGGCTTTAATATCTGACTGGTAGAAAGAGAGGCAGGAGGAAGATGGCAAAACAGTTCACTGTAACACTGCTATTTGCACAAGCAGCTGCAGAAGCAAAGTGAGAGATGCAGATGTGGATGTCTGACCTTTAATCCAACAAGAATCTCACTATGGATTGAAAACAGATCATTTCAGTCTAGTAGGAAAGTTTTAGACAGATGTGCTGATGGAAGAAGAAAGCCTGGCATTAAATTGTATAGGTAGCTGCTGACCAGAAAAACACAGCTTCTAAGAAAAGAGCAAAACCATTAGGTCTCCTAATAACTTTTTAGCCACCGGGCTGGGAAATGAGATTGCAGATGTCAATACGGGTCTACTTCTCAACAATTTAAGATTTGGCTTCAGTCACAGGACCCAGGTGAATGTGATCCTTCCAAAACTCAGGTATTGCCAATTTGATAGTAATAAATTGAGGTAAGGTCTTTAAGAGATGATGAGTCCGGGAGAGCTCCTCCTTTGTAAATAGGATTAAGTTCCGTTATACAAGTGCTTTACAGAGGGAGTTTGTGTCTTTGTGCCTTTCTGTCTTCTACCCTGTGAGGACACAGTGTTTCCTGCTCTAGAGGATACTGCATCAAGGCACCATCTTGGAAGCAGAGAGCTGCCCTCACCAAACAACTGTGGCACCTTGATTTTGTACTTCCAGCCTCCTGAACTATGAGGAAATAAATTTCTGTTCCTTACAAAGTATCCGGTCTCAGGTATTTATTACAGCATCACACAGTGGACTAGAACAGTAAGGAACACAGATCTAGTAACATGATAATTTCTATCTCTGAAATTAGTATAGTTTACTTTTCTGTCCCAGGATGAATTATGTCATCATCAATAAAAACAATAGCTTTAATGTAGACATAATTGACATTTCTTATATTGCTGTATCGTAGGCTCCTTGCAAAGACCTTACTTTCATTACCTCTTCTCAGATCAATACTGAAAGTAAATCAGTATAATTCCCATTTCAAAGACAAACGAAGGGTTAAGTAAGTCAAGTAAGAGTCCTACCTGTCTCTACTCCCCAAAAGGAAGAACTCAAACCTAACCCTTTCAGATTATAAAACCATTGCTCTTTCAATTAAAAGCAAAGTTGATTATACAGTAAGATAAATCTGAATTTGCCTCCTGGCTCTACCATTTACTAGCTATCTAACCTCGGACAAGTCAATTTCTAGTAGTCTCACTATCCTTCTATTATGTAAAATGGGACCATTAGTCTACTTCTTGGGGGCATTCAATAAGATTAAATTAAATAAGATAATTTATTTTGAACACTTTGCAAAGTAGCTGGTTCATAGTACTCAATAAAAGACGAGACAAACATGTGTCTCCAATTTCCCTTTTTTAAAGCAATCATAAGTCTGAATTGTAAAGTAATTTAACATTATTTTAAATTATTTCACCGATATTATCTGTGCATACACTTACATACACTAGAAGTGTGGAACTAGTATGATAATGTATCAAAACAAAAAGGGAATCAATTCTAGACAACTTAGCTTCCAATGAGATGCCTAGAACACAGAGAGGTAAAACTAGTCAGTGAGATGCCTTTAATGAAAAAGATGCAAAAACACAAGGAATTGGTCAAGAGGAAAATAAGGAACAACGGAACAAATACTTGGCACATTTTTAAAGAAAATTAGGAATTCAAATCCATCTGCTCAATTTCCAATAATTTTTTTTTAATTCAACAGAAGGCTTGGTCCACTCCAATAGCTGGATAAGAAGGAAATACAAACTGGAAATACCCTTTGGCATTATATAGCAGGCTGGAGTGTCACCAAATAAATCAACATGTCCCCAAAGAATGAGGGTAACTTGAGACAAACCCCAAGGAAATGCTGGATCAGGGGAACAATCTAGGCTATGGGAATGGGATTTGCTATTTTCTTTTTAATACTCGACCCTACTTTTGTAAAATGTTGAATGAGGACTGGACTCTACTACATTCTGCCCTTTGATTTCCATATGCCTACTCACATGTCAGTTGCTTTAACTGCCAAGAACATAAGCCATCAATTGCCAGGGAGAAAAGTCACAGAAGAGCCTTTTTACTCCTGTATCTTTCAGTTAAAGTTGGCATAAAGGAACTGACTGCTACAATTCACTTTTTTGTCTGACAGAGAAGAATAATGCTTCTTTTCTCAATGCCTCTTAATCTTTCCTAGCTAGGAGAGAAAGAGTGGTGTGCCATTCCTCACTAACATGTCAGAAAAAGTAGTTCCCCAAATTAAAAGAACCCCCATTCTTCAATATCTTGATGATTTACAGAGTTTTTTAAAAAATTAATACACAATTTTTAGGGCAGTTTTAGGTGTATGGAAGAAATGAGCAAAGTATAGAGTTACCATACACTCCATATATCCCCCCTCTTCTCCCTGCCATACTTTTCCTACTGCTCACATATTTATTGCGGTAGTGTAACACACTTGTTCCAGTTGAACTGACAGTCACATTAACTGAAGTCCATAATTTACATTCAAGTTCACTCTCTGAATTTTATAGTTCTATGGGTTTTGACAAATATATATTGTCATGTCTCCACCATCACAGATTCATACAGAATAATTTCACTGCCCTTAAACTTCCCTGTGCTCCACCTATTTACCCCTTTTCCCCCTCAACCCAATTCTCTTCAACCATCGCTGTAGTTTGCCTTTTCCAGAACATCATATATTTGAAATCATACAGTATGCAGCCATTTCAGATTGGCTTCGTTCACTTAGAAATACACTTTCAATGTTTAATTTCATGAAAGTTTTTTTGTTTTTTACAATTTGGCATAATAGAGTTGACTAAGTCATTAGTCAACTTTTTTAGTGTTGAAAAGTCAGAAAAACTACCTCCGACATTTAGGCTAGAACAAGCCTGAAACATAGAGACCCCCCAAGATGGTGCACATTTTCCCTCAGTTTCTATTTCACAGGGCAACAATTTCCCACCAGGAAAACATTCTTCATATCTGTCCTAAATTGCTGGAATCCTTTTAGATTTTAGTGAAGATTCAAAAGGATAGAAATGTTTTCTATTTCTCATTCAACAGACATTTACTAATCACTTGTGTGTATTCAATAAACTGTGTGCCAGACTTTGTGCTAGTAGGCACTAGGGGCATAAAGATGAATAAAACCCAGTCCTTATCCTGAAAATCTAAATGTCTTTGTTCCCCCTAACATTCTTTGCATTCTTCCAATTAAAGCATGTTTTGCCTTGTCACTCTCCTTCCAGGGAAACTACTTAAACAATTACTCCTAGGTGCCAAACATATCAAATAAAAACGTAATGCCAAGAGTGTAAGGTTCTACCATATTAAATTAACTACCAGATCTTCCATTATTTCCCAAGTATGCTTATGATTGTCACAAATTCATATGACAAGAATATCCTTTGTAAGGGGAGGTTTAAACCAAGGCTATGCCTTGGCTATCCATCTGCTAAGACATGCATGTTTGCTCCTATGGTACCTGCCATCATCTTCTTGCAACTATAAAACTCCAGCTCTAAGTTCTTGGGCCACATTTGCCCCACTGCAAGCCACATGGGCAAACATTCTACTACTCTCCACTCCATACCATGAAGGGATGGGGAATCTCTGAAGCTGCCCACTCATGACTGGGCAACTCTTGTAGCCATTCTCACCTACCAGCCTAAACCATGCTGGCCACGGTTGCTTCTCTATGACTCCATACCTTCTAGGCCTTTCTGGAAAGGAGGATACTTGGAAAGAGAATTCCCACAACTGTTTGGAGGTTTATTATTTGTGCTTCGAGTTTGAAAAGTTAATTCTGAAACCCAAAATCTGAGCATTATCTATTCTTTCTACATATAGGCTAGCAAACTGTGGCAGAGAAAAAAATGAAAACTTTACTACTGCCTGAAAGGGGAACATGGTAAATTTAGCAGAAAATATGGGGGAAAGAAGCATAGTTGTAGTATTTCAAAATATGGTTCCATTATATGAGGAGAAAATTCTCAGTTTTTCTCTGCTTTGGGTTAATTAAAAAGTGACCTTGCCAAATGACGGTCAGTTGGGTATCTCTTATCATCCTTCAGTGGTATTACACGGTTTTTCCTGGAACTATAGATCTGCATTACTTGGTTAGGGAGGAGTGGGTGGATATATTTAGAAACATTCAATAATTAAAATCACTTTCTACTTACCTTCTGCAAGCACATCTTAATGATAGAGTTTCCTTCAATTCCATTAAAGGCATTTTTAATGAAATCTGTTATCTCAGCTTCTTTTAAGTAGATATATTCCCAGTAATTCTATTTTAAGGGGGCTATCTTTTCTTTCTAATGCTTACAGGAACACACACACACACACACACACACACACACAGTTTGCTGTGATCTCTCCAAAAATAAATTAAGAAGTAGTAAAAGAAAGGGAGTGAAGGTGGACAAGAAAAAGCACCCAGGGAAAGCTGCTAGCTCTTTTCAAGTCCTCAGGAAAACAGCATAAACAAATATACCTTTTTAGCAGCGTAATCTTTAAAAAACCTTAGAGTCATGATTCACTTTCAAGAACAGCTCCTTGAACTTCCATCAAAGTTTCCATGGTCTTGTTGATGTCTCCCTTCCAAGGAGTCTGAGGGCACACTCTAGACTTTTTCTGGAAATAGCCTGCACTTTATAAGAACAATTTATGCAAAACTGTTTGATCACTTTGTGGAAAACAGATAGAAAACAGAAAAATAGTGCATCAAGAGACTAGCAATGTGGGTCATCTGCAATTCTTCAAGTACAAAACAACTTGCTTGTTAGTGAAGGGACACTGTTCTAAAGATCTGTCAGACTGTGTTGGAACCTCCCTGAGACAGCAGGTGGACCCTAAGGGGATGTGGAGATAAGAGTTACAGGACCCAAAGGACAGCTTACTGGTGGCAATAGCAGCTTCTGGATTCTGTCAGTGGGTATAATCTGTTAATTCAATTTTTCCTGGTTCCAACTTCCCTTTGGACTTTGAGATCTGCTAAAAGTTAATGAGCAAAAGGAAAAACAAAACAACAAATAGTGGGTAGCATTTTTTTTCTTTATATTTTGTCTTCTAAACTCCCAGATGTCAACTGGTAGTATTGGTAGCAGCAGTGGTAGTGCCAGTAGTAACAGTTGTAAAAAGAACAGTAGCAAGTAACAGTAATTATGCTTTATAAAATGAGCACATACAATTATTATATCAAATCTGAAATATAGCTATTTACAATGTTCTTCTACAAAAGAAGAAGCTAAGCCTCAAAAGGAGAGTGACTTATCTGTAATCACTCACAATTAGTAAAGGGCAGAGCCAGAAATCAAGCCCAGACACTTGACTCTAATATTCTTGATGCTGTGTGATAATATGTAGGATCATAAGGTAAAAAGCCATTATCTCAGTCTCAAATTGTATACTATATGAAAGTACTTTGTTGCTTTAATATTCTGCTTATAAAAATACACTCAACAAATGACACCATGGTGTTTCACATTCTCTTCATGGTATTAGAAAACCCTGGTACAGAAATTATCATTATTTTAAAAAAAGAAGTCAATAGGAGTTACCATCTTTTATTCACATTCAGCTAGATACAGATTTCTGTAACACATTATTGACTACTAACAATGGGCAAAGCACTATACTAAGTGCCTCCACGTATACATTTTGATGTAATCCTTACAGCAGATAAGGGAGGTTGCATTATTCCCACTTGCTAGATGAGGCAATGAAAGAAGAGGGTCATGCATCCATTCAAATATTCAACCAGTATCTGAGTATCTACTACTTACTACATACCAGGCACCATTCTAGGCACTGGAGATGCAGGAATGAAAAAACAGACCCTGTTCGACAAGGTTTAAGTCAAGGGAGAAAAACACACACACAAATCAAAAAGGTATCGGGACATGATAAGTGTCATGAAGAAAACTAAACAACATAAGGGATAAATACTGAGGTGGTGGGGACGGGGAGGTCCTTTTACATGGAAAGCCTCTCTGAGGATGATAGTTAAGCAGAAAGATGATGCAGTAGATGTATGGGAAAAGAGCACTCTCACCACAGACACATTTATCAAAATCAACTTTGTGCCATACTGAGCTTGGTACCATAGATAAAATGATTAATGAGGCATGGTCTTGACCCACCAGGAGCTTTTGGTCTCTTTGTGAAGACATATGTAAATATATTGTTGTAACATGATCAATACATGCTCAGGGAATTGGGCAGGGTCAGGACTAGGACAAGGCAAGGAAACAACTTCATTTTAAAAGCAGACGACACCAGGACGACTGATTTTTGTCTTGTGCCTCAGGTTCCAGTATGGCTCTGCATGGCACTGATTATAAGTACATACAGTAAAGGTTTCCCCTCTTTCTGGGAACCAGTGGTCCTGAACTGATTACATCTGAGCTGAGCCTTAACTGATAGCAGCAGCCAAATTCAGTGCCTTGTCAGAGTCACTGAGCTAGAACGTGTAGAACAAGACTTCAAAGGCACATTTCTATATTAAAGATCATGGCTCTATCTACCTGATCAGCATTTTGTAAAGGGTGTTTGCTGTGTATGCAGAGCAGGGGATCCACAGGATATTAATAGCTATTACCAGAAAAACTGGTTTGGTGATGAAATGAGTTCGAGAACATTCAGCATGTAAGAATTTTAACAAGCTTCTTTATGGAAGAACTTTTGGGAGACTTCATAAGCAAACAATATCCAACACTGAGAGAATCCAACACTTCTTCCTTCACAAGGACAACAGAGGAACAGAGTGCAACCAAACAACAATAATGCAACTATTGTTTATTGTGTATGTATTACAGGCCAGCACTTTACACATACATACATACATGCAAGGTACAAACTATGTGATATAGAAATATGTGTGTGAATATATGTGTGTGTGTGATTTAATCTTTGTAATAACCCTGGAAGATAGTTGTTATTATATCCATTTTGCAGTTGAGAAAAACTGAAGGATTTAAAGACCCTAGCAATTAGCCTGAAGTTATGCAGCTTATATGTAGCAGACCCAAAGGCTCTGATTCCAAAATTTGTGTTTTCTTAGACATTCTACTGCCACTCTGGAGTAATCTTAGTAATGTTCAGAGACTGCACAAAAGCTGGCTGAAAGTATCTCTGGTGGATTCAAGAATTTGAATAATAAACCAGAACAGTATTAATTCCAAATGATTTGGGAAACAAGCCTGTAGAACAAAATGAACTATGAAGATGCTTAGGTTTGTAAAGTTGATTTTGGTTTGGTTGTTTTGTGAGTGCAGTGTGTATCCAACTACCTTGCAAGTTTCTACTAATTATGAAAAATATACCATTTTCTGAGTTTTTTCATAGAAAATACTGTTATACTCATTTTTTTCATTAAACTGAGAGCATATGCAATGATCCTCTGTATAATCTGAACCCAACAAGGCAAGAATCTGGGATTATGTCAGCCTTTCCTTCCAACCACATGACTGGTTGGGGTTGTCTTTTCTATAGCCACAAACAGTTAACCCAGTCAAATTTCTTCCATGCTCATAGGGGCTGACTTACTAGGAGAAACTTCTTGAGCGAAATGCATAAAAATACAAGTTGAATATGAAGGGAGACCCAGGTGGCAGATTCCATGTGTTATTTTTAGTTAGACCACCAAAATCTTTGCCCTTATAAACAGAACCTATCTGGATTCAGCCTTATTCCTTTGGAGAAGCTGATTAAATAGGAAAGGAGTTTTGCCACTAATAGCCAATGTCCAACAAAAATGAGGCTCTTGTGGCTCATCTCAAAAGGAAAAGCTACAAGAAAGCACTGAATTTGCAAAGAAGTGAACCTCATAAATTGTGTACAAAAAGATTTTGAAGATTCAGATGAAAAGCTCAGTTCCAGCATGACCATCTGTTATTTCCCCCTAAAAGAAGATAACTAGTAGTTTATAAAAGCAATAAAACGGTTCCAGAGCTCAAAGGGAATAGCAAGGACTTCCAGTTACAAATCAGGGAACATGCAGGCTGACATCCAACCGAGTATGCTTCCATTACCCCCCGCACTGCCTCTCCAGTCAGAAACAAAGATTCTTTTAGTTACTGCTGTCTGATCCACCTTTTTCCCTCCCTCAAAAGGATTATGATTGGGCATCAAACCAAACCCACTGTCCCTCTTTCCTTCTGTTGATGCACACTGCTTAATTTTCTTTTTATCTGGACATCTTTTCCTTGCACATATATTATCTTTGACCCCTTCCATCTCACTCTACCTCAGCCTCTTCCAATTTTTTTTTTTTTTTTTTTTTTTTGAGACAGAGTTTCGCTCTTGTTACCCAGGCTGGAGTGCAATGGTGCAATCTCGGCTCACCGCAACCTCCGCCCCCTGGGTTCAGGCAATTCTCCTGCCTCAGCCTCCTGAGTAGCTCGGATTACAGGCACGCGCCACCATGCCCAGCTAATTTTTTGTATTTTTAGTAGAGATGGGGTTTCACCATGTTGACCAGGATGGTCTCGATCTGTTGACCTCGTGATCCATCCGCCTCGGCCTCTTCCAGTTCTTAACACTTTTCTTAGATCTCCACACCCACCCCACCATTTGATTGAGTAGTAAGCCAAGACTGAAATCATATCCTGACTAGTCAGGATGAGAAGTTAATGATATACCTGGTCAAAAAGAAGAAAGTTTAACCATAAACCAGAGAAATCAAGTCCTGAAAGTGAAATAAAGGGCTCCCATAGTTTCTCCCCCAGAGCTTCCTTCCAGCTCCTTAATCGAGCTTTACAATCAAGAGTTTGGGCAAAGACATGGCTGTCTGGACTGTAATCTTGGTTCTGCACTTGCTGGATATCTGACCATGGGTGAGTTACTTGACCTTTAAATCCCTCAATTTCCTCCTTGGTAAATTGTGCACAATAATGTACCTTCCTCTTGGGGTTGTTAGGATTAAATGAAATAACTTATTTAAAGTGTATAACTCAATGCCTCACAAATTTTTAAGTCCACAATTAATGTTATTCATTATTATCAGTAGCAGCAGCTGCTACATCTTTCTCCAATTAAACTGTTATTTTTTGCCCTTACCATCCTTTTGTAGTAATTACTGACTGCAAGTATATTTTTTTCTATTCTTTTACTACAAACATACACTGAAATTACTTAAATAGTAATAGGAGCCTAGCTTTGGACAATGATAATGTAAAGCAAAGGGAAGACCCAGGCTACCTGGCTCAGGGACTGACCTTCAGATTACAGGCTCTGCTTGAGGTCTGATTTTGTCAGCTTGCTAAGAATGGACCCATCTCTCAGGGGGTACATTTGAATTAATCAAACTCAGGAAACATTTATAGCACTGCAACACCTATCTTTTAATTTATAATAATAAACATAATTATGACAGAGCTGTAATACTTGTGGCAACATACCAGAGAAATGTTTCCCTGTAGACCTATATAAGAAGCCCAATTTTAACCAGAAGTTATTAGACGAGTATGCAAATAAAAGAGAGTTAGCTGATTTTAGTTACATGACCTAAAACAGGCTGATGCATCTAGATTCCAGAGAGATAGACCCTTCAGCCATCATTGGCCAAAGCTCTCTCTAGAATATGGATTACCACTGTGGATGCTGCCAATGATTGTTCAATGGGCTAATTTCTCACTTCTTCCAGGTCTAAGAATTTGCTGAGTTTTCCTTCTTTGAGTAACATTCTTATAGGCCCCAAAGCTATTTTGCTTCTTAGTGGTAACTTTACATATCTCTGTTCTGATCAATTTTATACTAATTTTACATTTGCAATTCCTAGGGAGAATTTTCTTTCCCTTATACAGAAGCTCTTGGGTTGAACCTCAACATACTAACAGTATTTCCATTACTTCACAGGAAAAATAGGCATGTGGGAAGATGGGAGCTACTGAGGGTTCAATTATGTATCATATACCTTTACAGGAAAATTAACTTCAAGCTCCAAGTAAGTAACTTTACAAATGTATTTGACACTTGCTCCCATACCCTCCATCTCTATTAATAAAATAGCATTGTGCTAATTTCATTTTTAAGCCAAAGAGTTTCTATATCTAACATATCTCTTTTTAATGATAAAGAGGAAGGCCGAGCGCGGTGGCTCAAGCCTGTAATCCCAGCACTTTGGGAGGCCGAGGCGGGTGGATCACGAGGTCAAGAGATCAAAACCATCCTGGTCAGCATGGTGAAACCCCGTCTCTACTAAATATACAAAAAATTAGCTGGGCATGGTGGCGCGTGCCTGTAGTCCCAGCTACTCGGGAGGCTGAGGCAGGAGAATTGCCTGAACCCAGGGGGCAAAGGTTGCGGTGAGCCGAGATCGCGCCATTGCACTCCAGCCTGGGTAACAAGAGCAAAACTCCGTCTCAAAAAAAAAAAAAGATAAAGAGGTCATTCAAATTTTTGGCATAAATGTAGCAAAAAGAAAAAGGTGACACTTGTACCACCTACACAATCTGCAAATCACAGTTGAGTTGTTAATAACATGAGAAAATTTTTAATTTAAAGGGTTAACTGAAACAAATCAACAAATCAAGATTAAAAGTAATATATTCAGAATATAAGCAGTATAGCATAGGATTAAGCTTTGTTCTGACACTTATTGCCCGGGGCAGATGCCTCACTCTTTGCGTCAAATCAGATAAGACTTTTGCTTCAATTTCTTCATCTGGGAAATGGGAAGACCATGCCTACATCACAGATTGTAATGAGTTAATATCAGTAAAGTATTTAGAACAGGAACTGGCACATAATAATCACTCAATAACTGTTAGCTCACTGTTATCTCCACAACAAAAATACAATTTAAAAACTAAAGAGAATATATCTTATTATCTGCCCCTGAAACGGCCTTTCTTTCTCTTTATAGTATTCTGTGCTTTTTCCAAATTTTGTGTAATGCCCATATACTACTCAAAAAATCAAAAAAATAAACTTTTCAAAAAAATTATTTCAGTTGATAACTTTTAATCTGAAATAACATTTGCCCAAAAGCCCCTTTAATGATGCCATTTTAGATTTATAACTGCACCACTTTTCTACTGCTGCAATAACTACTTACCACAAATGTAGTGGCTTCAAATGATACAAATGCATTATCTTACAGTTCCATGGGTCTGAAGTCTGACACAGGTCTCAGTGTGCTAAAATCAAGGTATGAGCAGGACTGCATTCTTTTCTGGAATAGGAGACCACTGATGAGAGCTGTATTGCCTAAAATGGTAGCTGTAGCCATACACAACTATTTAAACTAATTACAATCGAATAATATTACTACTTCAGCTCTTCCATCACTCTGGCCACATTTCGCATTCGGTTGCCAGGTGTGGCCAGTGCCTTCTGCATGGAACAGCACAGATGTAAAACATTCTCATCACTGCAGAAAGTATGGACAGTGCTGAGCTAGAGGTGTGACTCATACTGACTTCCTCACTGGTGTTCTGGTGCTTCAGTGGCCTGCATTATCTTTTCAGATACAAATGGGCTCAGGTCAATCTCCTGTTTAAAATTTTTCTCTGGTTTATATTGCTTATAACATTTTTTCAACATTTTAAAGCTATATAACTCAAACCAAATCTTAAATATAAATCATAAAACGTAGCTGCTCTAGTTATAACTCTAGTGGGGGCTTTGAGACCTCTATTAACTCCATTCCACTGTAAACCTCTGAGTACTTTGATACTACCTGTCTAAAAGACAAAGTGAAACTCCTTATCATGGCATAAAAAACTGTTCTTCATCTAGTCCCGGCCTCTGTGCTCTTCCCCCAGAGACCTCTCCACTACTCCCTTTCACCCTTCTGTAACTTCATCCATGAAATCCCCTCTATTGCAATGTCTTTCTCTCTCTCTCTCTTTTTTTTCTGAGACCCAGTCTCACTCTGTCGCCCAGGCTGGAGTGCAGTGATGCGATCTAGGCTCACTGCAACCTCTGTTCAAGCGATTCTTGTGCCTCAGCCTCCTGAGTAGTGGGATACATACCACTATGCCCAGCTAATTTTTATATTTTTAATAAAGATGGGGTTTCACCATGTTGGCTGGGCTGGTCTCGAACTCCTGACTTTATGTGATCTGCCAGCCTTGGCCTCCCAAAAGTGCTGAGATTACAGGCGTGAGCCACCGCACCTGGTTTCCTTCTCTCTTTTCTACCTACAAAACTCCTTGGCCTTTAACCTCTAACTCCATGTTTGCCACAGAGAAAAAGCCTCCTTATAGATATTTTTACCCAGGCCAGGTACTCTCCTACTGAGAGTAATCACATGGATAGACTTTTAAGGAATTTTCTGTGAATCCCCAAAATTGTATGCATAATTGTATGTGTAGGTACATTTAGAAGGTAGATGCTCCCTGGTTTTCCTACAATTAACTGGCCAGTGATCCCAAAAGTACTAGAGTACTAGTACTTTTGGAACAGTACTAGAGAAATTTAAGGAACAGTACTATTAAGGAACAGTACTAGAGAAATTTCAGGGTTCAAGCAGGAGTCCTTTCAGCACTTTCTGAACCCTCTTTTAATCTCAGGGTGTTTTGTAAATGCCTTGTTATTAAAAACAATAAGGCATGCTTAATAATAAACATGTCTTATTATTTTTAAAATTTTTTACATAAATACAGTCATATACTGCATAATGATATTTTGGTCAATGATGGACTGCATGTAAAATGGCAGTCCTATAAGATTGTAATACCATATTTTTACAGAACTTTTTCTATGTTGAGATATGTTCAGATACACAAATAAATACTTACCATTGTGTTAAACAGTATTTGGTAAAGTAACATACTGTGCACGTTCGTAAGCTAGGAGCGACAGGCTATACCATATAGCCTAGGTATGTAGTAGGCATATACCATCTAGCTCTGTGTAAGGATACTCTATGATATTCGCACAATGATGAAACTGCATAACGATGCATTTCCCAGAATGTATCCCTGTCCTTAAGCGATGCAGGACTGTGTATGTAGTCAGTTCTGCAGTCTTGTCTTCAGGTTAGAAGCATATGCCCCATTCTGGTTCATTCTCTCATGACACAGAATGTCAGGTACTCCAACATATGTTCTCTGTAAGAAAAAAAGAAAGGTAAGGCAGTGTATATCTTTGAACTAGGAAAATAGTTCTACCATTGTTAAGTCAACTGTGTACACTTTGGAAGGCACTACTAACAGCATCTACAGAGCTCCACATGTCAGGTACAGTGTGAAGTGGTTTACATATAGTATCTTAATTAAGCCTCAAATCCCTTAAGAAGTATTATCTCGACTTTTACAGATGAGAAAATAGGCTTAAGTTACATAGCTAGTAAATGGCACACTGGGATTTGAGCCCAGGCCATCCAATACGTGGGTACTGAATCCACTGCATTCTTGTGGTGTTCTTAGTTCTACTTGAATAATCACTGTAAAGGACCTCTCTTAAAGTGACACTTGTGACTGTCTAAACTTAAAGATCCCAAAGAAAAGTGTAAAGACTTCAGCCTAAATGTTAAAAATCATTCCCTTTTAAAATGAAGGCAAAGGCTAGCATTATATAGTGACTATATGTTGGCCAAAAACATATCATGAATCCACAAATAAGTCTGTCACTCACTGCCTATATTCCTCTGGGAAATTTCCTTAAACACTCAGTACACAGTCTCCTGATATGCATAATGGGGATCACAAAAATACCTGGTTCTTGGAAAATAAATTAAAGAACATAGGTAAGATGGTTAATTTTACATGTCTACTTGACTGGGCTAAGGCATGCCCAGATAGCTGGTGAAACATTATTTTTGGATGTGTCTGTGCGGGTGTTTTGGGGAGATATTAGCATTTGAATGGGCAGACTGAGTAATAATCACCCTCACCAATGTGAGTGGGCATTGTCCAATCCCCTCAGGGCCCAAATAAAACAAAAAAGCAGAGGAAGGGTGAATTTGTTCTCTTTAGTCGGCTTGTGACGTCAGTCTTCTGCCCTTGCATATTGGCATTCCCGGTTCTTGGGCCTTTGGACTCAAACTGAATCATCTACTGGCTTCCCTTGTCCTCTAGCCTGCCAACTGCAAATTGTAGGACTTTTCAGCCTCCAGAATTGTTTGAGACAATTCCTATACTAAATATCCTCATAGATATATAGATCAACAGCCAGTCAGGCAGGCAGACAGACATACAGAAAGAGCCTACTGATTGTGTCTCTCTGGAGAACCCTGACTAATGCAATGATAAAATACATGTTAGTAATAATCATTGTTGCTGGAAAACAGGTTTGAGGGGGAAGAATGTTCTTTCTGATTTATTGTTCTTCCTAAATGAGCTAAGGTAGCTGAGCTGAAGGTTGTTGAGTCTACCTGCTCTTCTGCTTCTGTCTAAGAAGGAAATATATCACAGATAAGACTCCTGCTTCACATGTAAGAGTTTTGTGGGACCGTGACCAATGATAATTTATTATTCTCTATCAGGAGTTGGAGGGACATAGGCAGATAAGACCATTAAAAATATGAGCCCCTAAACATATTGGGGCTACTGCAGCTGGCTTTACATCCAGCTCATCAGAATGGTATCTTAGATCTGGCCCTGCTCCTCTAGCTCTCTCTAGGACTGAGCACACAAACCCAACCAAATAAACTCTGGTCCACAAAGAGACACTAACATTATGACTTTCATAACCACATCCACCCCAAGAAATATTTCCTGACCCATAGAAGTCCTCCATCTTGGGGCCAGGAATGGGAAAGTACAATGGCTAAGTGAGGAGTTTCTCTTTTGGTTTGTGGTCATGTCTTAGTCAGTTTGGCTGCTATAACAGAATTCCACAGGCTGGGTGGCTTAAACAACAAACATGCATTTCTTACAATTCTGGAGTCTGGAAGTCCTAGATCAGGGTACTAGGTGCTTGGTGAGGGTCCTTTTCCTGGTTTAAAGATGGCCTCTCTTTATTGCTCTACCCTCTATGTGTGTATCTATCACACAGATACACACACACACACACAGAAAGAGAGAGAGAGAGAGAGAGAGAGAGAGAGAGCATATGAGCTCTGACTTCTTTATCCTTTTAGAGAGGCATTAATCCCATTCATGAGACCTCTGACCTCATAACCTAATTACCTCCCAAAGGCCACTCTGCTAACCATATTGAGAACTTAGGCTTCAACACACACATTTTGAAAGATATGAACATTCAGTCCACAGCAAGCCATGAAACCAAAAATGCTCTTATATTCTAGTTTTACACGTAGAGTATTAAAGAGAGCTTCATGCAGACAAACCACACAGGATAACAGAAGTTGAGTGTGTGGTTTTAACCTGAAAAGTTATTTCATAAAAGACATTTTACAACTTTTCAGTTAAAGCAAGGCTATCCTGTAATTTTCAATAAAGAATTTTGCATACTTCTATTAATGCTTGACATTCTAAAACCATGAAACATACTTTCCATTCCTCCAGCCTCCCCAACTGTCTACTTGCTATCCCTTAAACATACTGAACTCATTCCTGACTTTTAGATTTAGCTCCTGAGTGTTTCGTTCCCTACATGGAATACTTTTATCTTTGCATATGCAAACTTACCTAACCTTCACATTTTGTCGCAAGCCCCATCTTACATTCAGATGTTAAGACTTCTCCAGTTCTCGCCATCTCCAGTCATGCTGCTCACCTCTGTGCACATTCCAGAAATAGTGAATTAATGTATTATAGGTGCCAGGCAGTATGCTGGGCACTGGAGATGCAGCAGTGAACAAAACAGATGAATGGTAAACCAGGCAGAGCAACAACCAGACAGAAATTAAGAAGATATTTCTACAGTAAAAGGTAATATGGCAAGCTTGCCAAGACAGACTATCAGGATAAGGAGAGATCTCACCAAGTTTCCCGAGACCTGGGGTGATGCCAAATTGGGTCAGACCTCACTATAAGCTGTCCTTGGAAAGAATCAAGTTTCGAGACTAGTAGTTTCTGCTACCCAGTGAAGTGTAGATAGAAATAAACCCAGTACACACACACTTTATTGTGGGTAAGTCTGAAGTTATGTAAAGCCTACACTCTCCTCTCAAGATTTAGAATACTGTACCATTAATGATATACATACTTTGCCTCCTTTACAAAATGAACAAGTCTTTTTAAGTTCTGGTAGTTACGACTCTTTCAATACATCGTATCAACGCTATCTTTCTTCAAGAAGCATAAAGTGAATTTTGAAGTGTTTTATTCTGATGATGTCCCTTGAAAGATATCCATTTGTTAAGTATCTCTCATGTAATTTTCAGTCTAAAGTCCATCATCTGTAGACAGAAGTGAGGACAGCACAGTGTGAAAGAGGCCTAAAGCTGTTATTTTAAACAAATAGCTAGTTACAAGTGCTGGTGAGGGAGAGCTTTTCCATTTGTCTTTTCATACAAAGACTAGCTTGTCACTGCAGCATTTCTGTCCCTAATCTGATTAGCTAGAGGGGTGTCCAGAAATCCCCCAGCTATAATAGCCACTTGCAAACTCCAAATACATCAAAACAATGATTAATAAAATATATCTATAAGCACATTTATAGTCACAGGGGGTTAAGAGGGAAATGAAATAGCAGCTATTGCAAACTCCTTTCCCCCAGAATTCATAATTTATTTACCTTGTCTGTCCTGTTCCCGGTGTGGCTACAATCAATTGCATTCAATGTCAACTCTTAGTACAACAGTCTACTGTGCTTGCATTTCTAGCTCTACACACTAAAAATTCTATAAATACTTTCCAGAAAACATCAGCATCTACGTATTAGTTATCCAGGTGAAATATAATTGTTGCTAGGAAACAATCTGGGGGCCTAATCTTCCCTATAAAAGTGTCCTTAAAGAGCAGTATATTAATCAGGGTAGGCTAAGTGAGCAAAGAACCCCAAAACCTTAATGACTTAATATAATCAACAATTATTTCTCATTTGTGCCAAATGCAACATGGATATTCCTGGTCTGGCTGCCCTCCTGTGTGGCTATCCTCTAAGCACTAACTAAGGGATCTGAGTTCCTTCCAACTTTTACTGCTTGCAACTGCAGCATGGCATACCATGATTTTCATGGAATAAAATGAGTGTAGGCATGGCCCACCAGAAATTTAACCATCTCTTCCAAATAATGTTGGCCACCTCTGTCTTGAGGACTAATGAAGACATACTTAAAAAAAAAAAAAAAATACAGACACGATCATCTACCAATCTCAACTCTTACTAATCCTCCTGCAGATTATCAATGCATGACTCCTAAGTACCCACAGTAATACAGTCCCAGTTTAAAGGCAGGGTCTTAGAAGGCTAACAAATGTAGATTCAAATTCTAACCTATCACTTAGCCATGGTGTGACTTAGTGCAGATAACATATCCCCTCTATGCTTCACCTGAGCAATGGAGATAAACCATCATATTTTATTCACAATGTTGTTGTGAAAATTAAATGATGGGGTATGTCAATAAAGATACCCCCAAAATGAGAACAGAGGTTATTTAATTAGAACTAGATATAACAAGGAGTCAGTCACTGTCACTTGCATTTGGCAGAGTCAAAGTCAGGCAGGGAATGAGAAAACTTTATAATGAAAAAAGGGAAGGCTTCAGGTATGCTTTGATTAGAGGCTGCCGGCACCGGGAAGCCAGAGATGGGCTAACCAGGAGCAGACATCTTAAGTGATTGGCTTGTGAAGTATATTGGACTTTCTCTGTTTGATCCTCAGTTCTAAGTGGCAACAATTAGGGGAGCAGACAGTCACTGTCTGAGTCTTGATGACAATGGGCTGATGCCACAGAGGTTGTGGTTTGGTGGTCCTGGGTTGGTGGCTATGGAGTTCACGAGTCACTGTTCTACTATCACACGTGGTCTGGCCCTTGTCCCTTTACATGCTCAATCTCTCATGAGCCATTGCTTTTTCCAAATTGGATGGTGGGTCTACACTTCTTTCACACAGACAAAGATGATCTTCCCAGTCCTCCACTCCCACAGAAGAAATTTCATCAGAATTTTTATGTTCTTAAGCCCTGGTGTTAAGGGATGAGGGGCAGGGAAAATACAAGACAATAGCTTTAAATTCTGTGCTGTCTGGCAAAGCCAGGTCTACCACTAAGCTACACTGCATAGAGCAAATCTCTCCGCAGCCAGGTGAAGCCACTGTCAAAGAGCAATAATGTGTTCCACAGTGCTGTGAATGAATGGGCTTTCCAGGATGCTGGAGAGCGGAGGGCATAGAAAGAGTGCTCAGAAATGCCTACACACTGATTGCTTTTTTCCTCAGGTGAGGATGAAATGCTCTGACCTGAGTTTGGCTCAACAACCAGCAGAGCCTAAAGTTTGCAAATATCTCCTTGAAGTAAGTACAGAGTTTTATTGAGTATGTAGATTATTTCTGAATGGTGATGAAAGGCATTAAAATCAAGATAAAGTGACTCTAACCTAGCACAAACTTAAGCTTCCTGAACACTGCAATACCTTACCTCACATGGGTAATGTTACCAGTAGCTACATGCCCCCACCTCACCCATTAGAGACTCGGGTCCAAGTGAAGCGGCAGGAAGATATTCTGCAGCTGCTTTTGCTCTGTATAGCCATATTGCTTTTGGTAAGTTTCTGTATCCTTGAAAAGTCTCAAACTTACAGTGAGTGTGTGCGCACGCACACACACGTGTGTGTGTCTGTGTGTGTGTACATGCACATTTGCACTCTATGGTTCAGATGGTTTTTATTACTAAAACAGACCACTTGAAATTATGTAGGTGTCCTGGGTCAGACCACGAGTGGTGGCCAGTCTCCGTCACAAGCCTCAAAAGAGACATGTAGCACATTTGAAGAAAGCAACCAGGACAAAGGAAGACTTAAATAAATGACACATGATAATGAATAGTTGAAGAATGAAAGGCAGGAAAGAACTAAAGATGTTCAACCTGGAAAAAGCTGAGTTCCTGCTAATAGCACCAGCCAAAAATTGAATGTTTTCCCTGGATTGGCAGGAGGCAAACTGGTTAAGTCTCTGTCCCCGAACATATTTGAGAAAATATAACAATACTATGTTTGAAATGTTAATTGACTCCTTCTGTCCACCTGTAAGACTTCTCTTTTCTTTTCCCTCTTAGCCCTTGATTCTTTGCAAGCAGCCAAGTTGCCTTTCCTCATCGCCTCTGGGAAGGGATGAGCACAAAGCAGAGGAAAATGGAGCCCTTTCTTACATTTGTATTGCAAAGCTCAGACTCTTCAGGGAATGAGAAGGGGGAAAAAAAATCTCCCACTACACTAGAAACCAAAATCCTGCTCTGAGGCAGAAGCTGAAGACAGACTTGGAGGTTTTTGAACTCAGAGTCTGTGAAGCTCAGGATGACAGCATTTACCTGGAGAGACCCTGTAGGCAAGAACCAAGTCAACATTTGCAGATGGTCCAAATTTCCCTGGAACAAGGTCCGGACACTGCCTGTGCCTCAGGGTGCTGCGTTCTGCCTGCTTCAGTACTTCAAGTACATGGATGCCTGCCCTGGAGGCAAGAAGTCTGCGTGGGGCCAAGACTTCAGGCAGCCCCTGGAAGACTCACCTCCTGAGGGAAACTCACTTCCACTACAGCCTCACAACATGCCAGATGCTTTAGACTTCAGAGATTAAAGGGTGAGGAGTGGAATGCTAAGCACCTAGCAAGATGAATTTGTTAATAAAAAGAAAGGCCTACCTACTATGGTTTGGCAGAGCTAAAGAGACCAGCCCTACATCCCCCTGAGCCAGGAAAGTAGAAAACTACACCCACAGGCTGAATGATCACTTGGCATGGGGTTATGCAAAGGAAATCAAATTAGGAGTCTGTGTTGGGGTTCTCCAGAGAAACAGAACCTATACAGTGTGTGTGTGTGTGTGTGTAGACTTACTATAAAGAACTTGCTCATGTGATTATGAATGCTAAAAAGTCCTAACAGGTGCAAGGTGAGGTGAGTCGGCAAGCTCAGAGACCCAGAGGAAATGATATAGTTAACAGTCTCAGTTCAAAGGCCTGTGAATCAGAATGTAGTTCCAGTCAGAAGGTCAGCAAGCTCAAGACTCAGGAAGAGCTGAGGTTTCAGTTCAAGTCCGAAGGCAGAGAAAAGCCAGCCTCTCAGTTCTAAGGCAGTCAGGCAGGAGGAAGTCTTTCTTACTTGGGGGAGGTTCAGGGTTTTTTGTTTTATTTCAAGTCTCCAACTGCTTGGATGAGGCCCATCTAAATTAGAAGACAATCTGCTTTATTCAGTTCATCAATTCAAATACCAATCTCCTCCAGAAATACCCTCACAGACATGCCCAGAGTAATGTTTGACCAACTTCCTGGGTACTCAGTGGCCTAGTTGACTTGTAAAATTAACTGTCAACAGGGTCTCAATGGGATGATGATGAAGGCCTTTTGAAACACAGATCTAGAGTGTTTCATCAGGAGGGGATACAGGCATCCAGAACTTGGAAAGAAAGAAAAGGCACTGGGGAATTTGTTGAGGCTTATTTATGTTTGCCTAATCTTGCTGATGTTTCTTTCTAGAAACAGTTCAGTGTAGCCAGTCTGTGTTAATCTTCAGTGGAGCATCCAGCTATGGCCTAAGTGCTTAACACACTTTTATAGTTAAATCCATGTTATTTACCTAGCATAAGCCAATTTTTAGAGACATGAATAGAAAAAATTTTCCAAAGCTATACAAATTGTTCTTCCATCTTTCCTGATAACCTGATCTTCTGGACCTAGTCCAGTTAGTACAACATAGTGATTAAAATCACATTCTAGAACATATAGGCCCAGATTCACGCCTAGGCTCTGCCAAGACATTCACAATGAACTTCAGCAAATTATTTAAAATCTTTGAACTTCAGTTTTCACATCTCCAAAGGTGAAGATAGTGACCTGGCTTATACTCATTAAATCAGAGGATTCCAGTAAATAACTTAGCACTGTATTTGCCACAGTGGTTATAAGAGCTTGGATGCAGTTCTTTAAAATGCGCTGCCAGCATTGCCCTGAAATCTTTTAAAAACCCTTCCTCTACTCATCCTTTCTCTTCCTCTTGCATCCCATAACTTAACCATCCACAGCATAACTACCACTGATTTTCAAGGTTAGCAGATAGACTTCTGGCTGAAATACCGGATGAGAATTTCACCAGAAATCCAGGAAGCCCATTTACGAAGGGCAGGTATTTGACTTGCATGCCAGAAAGGTGGAAACCAGAGAACAAAGATAAATAATCCTATTTCCTCCTTCCAATTAAAGCTTTGTGTGCATGCATGTGCACCAAAAAATACCTACTTAATCAGAAGCATTCAATTAAGATTAGAAAAAGTAAAATACAGCCTCAGGACTAAGGCAAACACAGTAAACAAGCAGTTATTTCTACAAAATCCAACCTCGTGACAATGCTCAATATCAATGATGTGTGGATATAAGCAATTCCAGAAAGTAGAATAATTGCACCATTTCACAATGATGCAAATGATTTCTCCTTGACTATGTTGGTTTATCTCTGGCTGTGAGTCTGGAATTTTCCACAGAGAAAAGACTCAAGAAAGATGTTGCCTTGACTACTTTTAAAGATAGATACCCTAATAAATTTCTAGATGCAAATTTTCAGTCACATAAAGAAAATGGCAGGTCAGCTATAGTCTAATATTCTTCTAATCTACACTGGTTTCAACCAATGGTTTAAAGAGGTAATAACTTTGAAAGGATAGTTTCTTTAGAGAAAGTTCACAGACATAATCACTCAAGGGAGATACCACGACTGAATCATCATTATCCCATATGGAAGGAGTACCTTTGTGCACAAGGTATTTGTGAACAAATATCTCTCATATATGTGAAAGATATTTCCTTTATGATAGGATTTTTTCTCTAAATATATTTCTATTATATATATATGGTGAAATTTTATCTATAATAAAGGAAAAATTCTGTTATCTCTTGGTAATAAATAATGTCAAAATGAGAATGTGTCATTAGTCTTCAGGAAGGCCCAATTAAACCTTACTGAGATACTGCAACACACATTAGAATGATAAAGTTAAAAAAAAAAAAAAGAAAAAAACTCTGACTATAGCAAGCACTGGAAAGGACATGAAGAAAATGGAACTCTCAAGCATTTGTGATAGAAATACAAGAGTACAACCACTTTGGAAAACTATTTGGAGCCTGGTGTGGTAACTCACGCCTATAATCCCGCACTTTGAAAGGCTGATGGTGGTGGATCACGGGAGATCAAGAGTTTGAGAACAGCATGGCCAATATGGTGAAATCCCATCTCTACTAAAAATACACACAAAACTAGCCTGGCATGGTGGGGTGTGCCTCTAGTCCCAGCTACTTGGGAGGCTGAGGCAGGAGGATCGCTTGAACCCGTGAGATGGAAATTGCAGTGAGCCAAGATCATGCCATTGTATTCCAGCATGGGTGACACAGCACAACTCCATTTCAAAACAACAAAACAAAACAAAACTATTTGGCAGTTTCTTATAAAATTAAACATACACCTGCCATATAACACAAGTATTCCACTCCTAAGAATGTAAGGAAGAGAAACAAATATATATGTTCACATGCAGACATCACACAAATCTTCATAGCAGCTTTATTTATAATGGCAAAAAACTAGGAACTACCCAAATCAATATTAAATGAATGAATAAACAGATTGATGATATAGATAAAGATGGTGGTGACATAAAGATGGTTTGTTTTCTAGATTTCACAGATGGATTCATAAGTCAAATCTGAATTATACACTATAAATGTATGAACTTTATTGTACCTCATTTAGCTATCAAGCACAAAGACAAAAAACATCTCCTTTGTGAATGTCTCTTCCTCTGTCTCTTATTTTGCTTCCTATATATATATGATGGACGCCCACTAACAGCATCTTCATTTCCCCTTGAGGAATATGCTTTCCTGATTCTCACTCCTTCAATTCCTGCATTGTGGCAAGCAGAACAGCCATGTGACTCAGTCTTGGCGAGAGGAGGCTATCTTTCTAGCCAGAGTGATGGTTAAGAGACGAGGTGTACCCTAACCTGGGCCAATGAGATCAGACTAGGGAGTCATGAATTAGGATTTCTCTTCAGATCACAGAGAAAGAGCCTGACTTGGAGTGTGAAAATGTAAGCATGGAACTGCAGGCGGACATCTGGTTCCACCAAGGGAAAGCCTGCCTAAAATGGAGCCAACACAGAGGAGAGATGGCACGATACTGTGGGAGCTGCTGAGTTCAGATGTGCCTGAAGGGAGACCTATCTCTGTACTTTTAGTTTTGCAGCCAATACATTTCACTTTTCATTAAGCCAATCTCAGCTGGGTTTTTTGTCACTTGCCATTCTCTCTTTTCCCCCTGGCCAAAGAGTGATGTGTGATGTCCATGGGAAAGTATTACATATTTGGTAGTTTTCCCATCAATGAAAAACTGATGGGAATGCTTAAGTTATTTTAAAAACCCACTAGTTAACTCTTCTAAAATTATGGATGGTGGTAAATGAATAGATGATTTGACAAGTCAGAGGATGCTCATGGTACAGTTCCCTCTACTCAATATATCTCAAGATAATCCTAGACAAGATGAACCCAAGAAGCAAAATAACTATTAGCTGTGTGACTTTAGGCAAGTTGTTTAACCAGATTCTCAGTGTCCTTGTTTTAAGAGAAGGCTAACGGCAGTATCTACTTCTTGGGTTTTTAGGATAGTTACATTAAACTATGCACATAAAGTCCTTGCCCTAAAGTAAGTCCTCAATAAATATTTGTTGTATTATTCTTTCTAAGACGGTAGTAATCTTTACCTATACTAAGAAGCCCTAATGGTTCTCCCCTCTCTTAACACAAATCCTATAAATTCTTCAAGTCCCACCACCTCCTCCAGTAAAATCTCCCTTGATTACTTTAATACACAATGTAGGGATTTTTTCCCCTGAATTTCTAAGCCATTTACTACAAATGTGTGTCTGATACCCCTATCTCATTCTGTCATAACTCAATTTCCATGCTAGGCTGGAGCCAGTTCACATTAGATCGTTAGAGTTAATTACTATATTTTCAGAAATGTTCAGAGGTGATTCTTAAATATCCCATTATTTAAAAATTAAATTACATAAAATTATGGATATAAATTATATTAAAAACAAAGGTAATACCCAAAACATAATATTTTGTATTATTTGTATGACATTTATGACATTTTACTATTATCTATGCTCTTGAAGTTATGTCTGTTATGTCTATATAAAATGGAGTGTTACTGTGCACTGCATTCTAACTGAGTTCAGTGTCATCATGCTGGCAACCTATAACTTGCAATTGGTCATGGCAGGAGAATTCACACCTTAGAAATAAGCAAATGCTGCAAATCAGGATTCTATACTCCTACATTTTTTTGAGACACAGTCTCATTCTGTCCCCAGGCTGGAGTGCAGTGGTGTGATCTCAGCTCACCACAAGCTCCACCTCCTGGGTTCAAGCTATTCTTCTGCCTCATCCTGCCAAGTAGATGGGATTACAGGTGCACACCACCATGCTCAGCTAATTTTTGTATTTTTAGTAGAGACAAGGTTTCACCATGTTGGCCAGGCTAGACTCAATCTCCTAACTTCAAGTGATCTGCCCACCTTGGCCTCCCAAAGTGCTGGGATCACAGGTGTGAGCCACTGTGCCCGGCCTCTACACCCCTACTTTCTGGTGCCAGTTGTTAAACATTTAGAGGAACACCACTGATTTTAGCTTTTGCACATTTTAAGTTGTTCCAATGGGTTGATTCTCTCTTTGCTCATAAGAATGTTTCACATTTGTCTTTGTCCTCTGTTTTTTCAGCATATACAGTGGACGCTCAACATTTTGCTGCTGATAGAAGCCTAGAAAGAGGCAATCATTTCACGAAGACAGCTTCAGTATGTGCTATTAATCTATCTGACCTTACGCATTTACAACTACCTCCATGCACACACCAAAAAGCCTTGCAGGTCTATCACTGCTGGAGGTGTAAACAATGGGGAAAATGCCAAACGGGAAAATAGAGTAAAAATATTACAATGGGACAGTCAAAATGAATGCATACTGATACATCCTTACCTGCTACAAAGAGCTGAGAGCAGTCAAATTCATGTCACAGGGAACTGGTCCAAAAAATCAGCAACGTTTCACTTACAGAAAAGAAAAACGTAGGTACACAGAGGGCAATAAAAAAAAGTGTCTTCAAATAGCTGAAAGGCTATTACAAAAGAAAAAGACTAGCTGTGTTCTATATTGCACTAGACAATAATACACCAGAATCAATGTTTAGTTGTTAGAGAGAGATACATTTTTATATAATGAGGAAGAACTGTCCTATAAAGATGGCCCAAGGTGCAATGGTCAACCTCAGGAAGTAGGCAAATTCCTGCTCCAAGGTTACTCAAGTACAAGGTGTGGCATATAGCAGCAATTTAACATTTTTACATGAATGAATGAGTGAATGGGCTGGCAGTGGTTCTCAACTGGGGCTACCACTTCTTCCTAGAGGGTGTTTGGAAATGTACTGAAAGATGTTAAACAATGCAGGGTAAGGGTGTCCCCACACAAGAAATTACCACCACACAAAATGCCAACAGCATTTCTATTGAGAAATACTGAGCTAGACAAATCCTGGAGGGAATGTTATACTCAAAGATGAACATTCAACCATGAAGTGTTTACTAAGTGATTGGCAAGTTTCAAGCACATAGCTAAAACTTTAGAGTTAAAAGGCTGCACAAGATAAAAGTTTCTTTTTACAAGAGGCTCAAAACTAAATGAGAGAGAAAAATTAAGTAACCAGTTTCAAGACAGTGAAAAATAGCTAATCTAGAAATCTGAACAGGCACTGATAGGGCAGAGGGCTCCTCTAACTATTGGAGTATGGGGCAGTTCAAAGGGTAGGGAGGCCTCTCAGAGGCCTTGAAGTTGGGTTTTGTAGAATACGTATAGGAATTTAGCAAGATGGAAGAAATTCCAGATGGAGAAAACACTAGGAGTTAAGGAACAGAAGTGTGAGAAAACATGGCGCTAGAGGTTTGAGAAAGCAACCCATGTAGAAAAGAATTATTTTTGCAATAGTTGCATTTGGGCAACTAGCATTTTTTGTAAACATTCCCAAATGGAGCATATTATGAGAACCTAAGCACTGTTTGAGTGAAGCTTGAGTATGGGCACTGGTGAAAAATGAGACTGGGGAGTTGAGGACATGTTCTTTGCATCCCTGGGAATTTTCAACTTTTTAGAGGAGAGGGGAAGAGTTATCACTGGGTTACCACGGGATGAGCAGAGACCAAGGCCCTCATCTTACACCACTCTCCTCCTTCTCTCTGCTCCCTCTGCTCCAGCAACATGAGCTTGTTTTCTGTGGCTTGAGCTCACAGCTAAGCTTATTCTCTCTTCGAAGTATTTACATGTGCTCTTCCCTCTATGTAGAACATTCCTTCCCAACCTTGAGGTCTCATCTCAGTAGCACTTACTAAAAGAGGCCTTCTCTGTCCAACTAATCTAAAATAGTATCAACTGAAATGTTCATATTCCTTCACTTATTACTTGTCTTTACAACTAAAATGCAAGTTTCATGACAGCAAGACTGCCTCTGTCTTTTTACTTGTATAGTCCAGAACTATGGGTACCACTAGGCCATTTATTGACATCTGGCCATTTCATCCTATTGCCTGGGATGGTTAGGAGACCCCACACCACATTACATGAAGAAGCAGCTGGTGTCTGATCCATCTAAAAACCTGAACGAGACTAGAAAAAACTTGCAAATCATGTGCTATGGGAGAAAGTTGTGGGGCCTGGGATATTCAGCCCCAGTAAAAAGTACTCTCAGATGGTACGTCCTCTTTTCAAATGTCCGGAGGTGCCATGTGAAAAGAGGGCTGGAACTGCTCTGGATGACATCCAAGGGGAAAGACCACAGTGTAGAAGCCAAGTGAGAAAGTAAGATTTCAGCTCCACATGAGAAAACAGCAGCTGGCGAAGCAATAGTCAAAAGTTCACAAGGGCCTTTCAAAAGGTTCCAGGTTCCCACCAGCAGAGTTGTTTAAGCAGAAGCTGGCTAAACAATCCAATAGGGATGGAAAGCTCAAGCCTCAGGTGAGAGAACAGACCAAATAACTTACATTTGCATGTCACTAACTGCATGGGCACTCTTTGAGGTACATGACAAATATTAACTCATTTAATCCTTATAACAACCTGAGAAGGCAGGCATTTCTGTGATCAGTTTACAGCATGGACTAAGACACAGAAGTCAAATAACCTGACCGAGTTCACCTTGCCAGCAAATGGCAGAGCCAGCTTTTTAAATGACCTTTAGTGTGTCCTCTAAATTTCACAGTAATTTTTTTATGCCTCAACTAGAAATGAGTTGCTATCCTATTTTTATCATCTCCAGGGACAAGGCTTTCCAAAATGTCCAAATGTGACTGTCCAGCACCATGGGGGCTCAGAGTGTAGGTGGCACGTAACACTGTACTTCAATACTTGCATAGAACAGTCATTTGGAAAAGCCATGCTGAATGAGGGACTCAGCCCTCGGCGTAGCACGTATTTCTTTATTTTTATTGTCTAGCTCCCATAACCTTTAGATCCACAAGGAAGAGGATTTTTTTGTTGTTGACTGCTATGTTCCCAAGTGTTAAATAAATATTTGTTGAAAACAGAAAAGAAAGGAAAGAAGAGAAGGAGGAAGAAAGTCAGTATCTTCAAGAATTCTCCACCTTGGACTCTGCACATTACCTCCTTTGTGGGCCTTTTCATTTGAACATATCAAGAGAAAGAAACCACTAGGACCCCAGATCACAGACACACTAAACACGTAGCTTTTGTGGTTTTCAAAAGAATCCATTGCAAATGGTTTGGTTTCCGGGTTAAAAGAAAAACAAAAACAAGCATTCTTCAAGCAAGGTGGCTGAAGCACAGATAAAAGTAGAGAGTACATCTCTGGATTGCTGTCAAAATCCCATTCTGATTAAATGTAATAAAAGAGAGTCAATACTGAAATGTTAATAAAATGCTGTTTTTCCCCTAGTCACTAGCATCTAATAAAGGTGTTTTGATCCTATTTATGAAATAAATTATATTACTTAGTACTCAAAGGTGCGATTTTGTCTGTGGGAGGTAATCATATTCTAATTTAATGACAGAGAGGAAAAATCATGCATGACTAAAATAACTATAACACAGGCTATCCAGCTTTAAGAAGACTTACATCTTGAAAGGGACTACAGACATGCCAATGCTTGTTAAAGTATTAAAATTAACATGTTTAAATTTTTTCATTTACTATATATTCAGTGTGCCTTCTTCCAGATCCCATAAGCCCACACTATCTTTCTCATGAATATTTAATCTTTTTTTTTCCCTGGGAAGTCAACTCCACAACCACCCCTCCAGAAAAAGAACTGTAAACAAGGCTGAAGGGAAAAGTGAGACAGGGAGATGAGGCGAGAGCAATGCAAAAGGACAGATGGCTAAGAAAAGCAGAGCATCCCAGAGTCACCCTCAAAGGGAGAGAGAGACAATTAGAACCAGAAGGGAGCAGACTCATTTCTGAGGCATTTAAGGCTCTAATATCCTCCCCAAATAGAGAAATGGGTTCTATTTTGAGGCAAAGGGGAGGCTTATGAATACTTTATAATGTTTGCATTAGACAGCCTATGTCAGCACGAATAGATTGCATCCTTTGGGTGAGTAAGCCACTCCCTGGTCAGTGGTTAGAAATTTTAAATGTCTTCCCCGAAGCGAACTTCCTGGGAGTAGTTGAGTCACCAACTAAGGTGATTTAGAGGCAGACAGAAAACCTTTACTGGAGGAATAATGAACTACTTTGCATGCATCCCTTAGGCCCAAGAGTATAGGAGGCCTCCCAACAGGGTTGAGCAGAAAACCATTAGTGCAGCCACATTTTGAACTGTATGAAGACAACTGGGGAAGAACCTGAAGAGTAAACTCTCTCTTCAACCACACCAACATCATTTTCTTCCTTAAGCTGGGATGGCAAAACTGGGATGTGATTTTGTCAGAAAACAGTTAGGGGTCAGCATGATTAAAATTCTAATAATTGAATCAAAATTTCTGGAGAGAATCCCCTTGTCTAATACTTGGGCAACCATAACTGAGGCCATCCTGCTGTCCAAGCACATTTTTCTTTGAACTGAGTAAAGGGAGTGCTGGGCCGGAGTTATACAGGAAATCCATGCTTTCCTATAAGATTACTGGGGGCTAACTAAATTCTATGCCTAATTAATTTCATTAAAATGACATTTGGCTTGAAAAATATTTTATAGTTTCAGTTCCCCCAGAAGTAGATCAAGAGGAGAATATTAGAATGCAAGTGTGAGGTGATCTGGGGCAACTCCAGCAAAAACATGAGACAGGAAAAGTGAAGTGAGTTAATAAAAGGTTCATTGTCAATAAATTACCACAATGGACAAGTGGAGCTTCATCTCATTGGGGAATTCTAGGAAGTGGCATAGAAAATGTGCCTCAAGGCCGGGCACAGTGGCTCATGCCTGTAATCTCAGCACTTTCTGGGGAGGGGGATCACTGGATGTTGGGAGTTCAAGACCAGCCTGACCAACATGGAGAAACCCTGTCTCTACTAAAAATACAAAATTAATTAGCTGGGCGTGGTGGCCCATGGCTGTAATCCTAGCTACTCAGGAGGCTGAGGCAGGAGAATCATTTGAACCCGGGAGGCAGAGGTTGCAGTGAGCCAAGATCATGCCATTGCACTCCAGCCTGGGCAACAAAAGCAAAACTCTGTCTCAAAAAAATTAATTAATTAATTAATTAAATTAAATGTGCCTCAAAACTTGACCCACCTGAGAGAGGAAGTATAGTCATATACCAACTCCCACTATGGGATGCTGGGGGTGGGATAAGGCCTTAATTTTCCAGCACTTTCCAACCTGCGGCCTGCCCGAGGGTGGAGGAGTGGGTGGTGGTTGAGGGAAAGCTGAGTGGGCTTCAGCAACCATGGAAAGCACCTAAGGAAAAAGAAACTGGTGCTTGCACCAGAAGTCAAGCCCAGTGTGCACTGAAATGGCAGAGGTCTAGGGCAGCAAGAGCAGCTGCTTCTGCAGGAAGAAAAGTCAAAAACAATGTAAGTTCCAGTGGACTACAGCAAACTAGAAAACATGGGCTTTCAGTGTCACTTATAGATACCCACATTGGTTACAGGCTTCCATCAAACCAAGAAAAGTTACTTATATACCCCCAGAAGCTGTAGCCACACAACCACCACCACCCAGCGCCCGGAAAGCTTAGGTGGAAGACAAAGCCGGAGCACTCTGCTTAATAAGGGGAATGGAACTTATAGTGCCCCAGGGGAATTTAGGAAAGAAGACAGATGCCTAGGAGCCTGGGTACTATGTGAAAGTTGAGGAGGAAAAAACAAAAATCACCACCCCTACTCTCCATTCTGCTCCAGGAAGAACAACTATGCAGAAAAGACTGGAGAAAAGAAATGTATAATAGAGAATTTTTAATAGTTTCTTGTTTCTTAATGTGAGATGTGCATAAGCATATACAATAAACTTCCTCTCCCATCTATTCTTAAAAATCTTCAGTGAAAACCACATTATCCACTAACACTTTGGTAGGAGGTGACTCTAGAGGCACTTGGAAAGTTGTCATGCTCTACATCTGAGGTAGGCTTTGACAAGGGGACAGTGGACACCCAAGCTATATCCCTGTTCAGAGCACTTTTTTTTTCGAGACAGAGTCATGCATTGTCGCTGGGGCTGGTGTGCAGAGGCGTAATCTTGGCACACTGTAATCTCCACCTCCCAAGTTCCAGTGATTCTCCTGCCTCAGGCTCCCAAGTAGGTAGGATTACAGGCATGGGCCACCACTCCCGGCTGCAATATACCAGAGCTCGAAAACAAGTGAGTCACTCACTGATTCAGTCTCAGCTGGAGATTTTGGTATCTACCCCCAATTCCACCACCAGATGTTTTAAAAACTGAAACCAACACTAAACTTGGACTTCTGGGGATAAAACCCCCCAAAAGTTTTACGATATTGGGATAACCACCCAGCTCTAATCCATTACAGTGTATATTAAGATTGCCACAATCCCCACCACTCTTTTTGTTTCCCAAATATTACACTTGCACTGATTTTTCCATTCCTAGCAAAAAATATGTCTAGCAAACATGGATAAAGGAAAACTACTGCTAGCCAGAGCACTGCATGATTCTAGAACAAAAGAGAATACATACTTCTCTGTGGAAATAAAGAACAATCACAAGTCTAAAATAAAAAGTGTGTGTTGTGTATAAAGTTTTTGGAGTCCTTAAGATTGACCTTTATGCTCAGAAAAGATTATCCTGAAGGCACTTTGGTTTTAAATATTAATATTTGATTTTTCAGGTTATAAATTTAAAAGTCTAAAATAAATTTAAAAGCCTACTTTTTCCTTAAGCTTCTCATTTCAGCTTACAAATGTAATTCTGTTTATAGTCTAGTAAAGTTCAGCAATTGCTTTTAAGGGTACTTACAGGAATATTTAGCACCATTTATAAATAGTTAAACCTCTTCAAACATTTTAAAATTCATTTATAAATTTAATATATTTGATTTCCTTTAAGTACTTCAATTGTCTGACTTTTAACCTTCCTGGGTTATTAAGTAAATCTCTGAAATCAAATGAATTAAATTTATAAATATGGTAAATCAAATTCTTTTAAATATTCCAGCACTGTAGGTCAATTTAGTAATATTTCAGCTGAAAACCATAAGCCTAAATCAATTACTCAATTATGCATTTTATATTGAAATTATGAGGCTGGTCTGTTTAACAGAACCAATTCTCTTAAGCATTACAAAAACTTTAAATACCAAATAAACATGGATTCCTTTTTAACACAAAAGCATGCTGTGTTAGTTTTGATTCTCTCAAATACTGCTGTATATTTAATTTAAAATTTTACTTTTAACTCCCTAGTAAAAAGAGATGATGACTTCTTTCCCAACTATGAACACCACTGTTGATTTTGACCAAGTCACTAGAGTCTTGGCAAAACTGATGGGAGATCATGAGCACTATTTATAGTCTACGTGAGGGCCTTCAAACTAAAGCTGGTGGTCATGTAACTAGGTTCCTAAGATTTGAGTCACACTGTAACCAAACTGCAATTGAGATTAGAGTCTGTAACTGTCACTCAGGTAGCTATACCACTTAACTGGATTGTCCAGTTTTTTGGCTCGTAAAATTTATAAATATCTCCCCTTTTAAATCGAAATACCTGTGATATAATGGCAGAATACTCACCTTTTCATGTATTTCCCAACTCTGCCCCACCATATAATGTCCGTTATGGACATTAAAATGATAATGTCCAAATGGATTCCTGACATTTCAAACAGACTATTTGGTCATTGATGTCCAAGACAGTTTTACCGACAGTGCTGTGTAGAAATACCATACCAAGTCCCCTCTACTTTCCAGTTCCTGGTAGGTATCTGCTATGATCACCTGTGAGATACACCATACTATCAGATTGGAAATCCAAAGGCTGTTAACATATGGATTTCGGGCCAACTGTATAAACACTCGAGTTAAAAATGAAAGGGGAGGTAGGGATGTATTGTTTAATGATTTTTAACTTTTTAGATGTAACCAACACTTTAGAGAATCTGATAAATGTTATGAACCTGCACAGAAACACACAAACCCTGTAGTTTATAATGTCAAAGATTTTGTGTTTCCTCTGACATTCACCAACAGGTGTCATGATACAAGAAACAACACAAAATCTTGAACTAGATGGAACTTTAAGGTCCTTTCCCAACATGGTCTTGAAAACATAATCTATCAAAGTGATATATTACGGAGGAGATAGCGGAAATTTGTTTCAGAGGACTGGTTTTCACAGTGATTGATACAGAGCTTATCATAATCAAAGCACAATAAAGTTCAATGGAGATTGAATAGACTACATTTTCTTTCTTTTCCAAAAAGTTTTTGTAGTCTGTCCTAATTTTCATTGACATGTATGTTAGAAGTAGGGTAGAGTGAAAAAGTGACCTACACGGTTAGAAAATATAACTTTATTCAGCTTGGAGAAGTAGCAGTGAGGAAAATTTTAATGATGAGTATTTCAAGTATGCAAAGGGCTTTTAAGATAGTAAGCTTATTCCGTTGTTACTGAAGTTAAAATATAATTTCAAGATAATAGGACATTTTTGGGTTTTGTTTGGTTGGATTTGGATGAGTTACTTAAGATAATAATGGAAACAACTTCTCTGGAAATCACAACCTCCAGTGTTCCTTATCTGTCTGGGATAATCAGCAAGGGGAAGAACCACATGTTTTGTGAATGAATGAATGACGTCTTTATTCTTTCCAAACTGATAAGTTGACATATTTCATAGCAAAATATGTGGTTTTTCTATTTGTTTCAGCAGCTGTTTCATCTATACACTCTATGCTATTATATTTACTAAATAGAAATAATCCTGTATCATATCATTGCATTTTTCAGAGTCTACATTTTATTTGTTAATATCAATTCTGTTGAGTTTAAATTCCCCATTGATAGCATAAGTTTAAAGAAAGAGTTATAGCTACTTTAGAGTCTCTTTGTAGCCTCTACGTGTGAAAAGCTAAAGGCAAACTTCTAACATGGTTTTACTTTCTGGAATATTTTTGGAGGTGTAGTGGGTTTTGAAACTATTTTATCTGTAGAGTCCCCACTAAAGCCAAGACTCCTGCATCAGACACATTTAAGGCTTGGGTTTAAGCTGGCTCTTAAACAGAAAACAAAGCTCTCATGCATGAGGCTGTCAACAAAAGCAACACACTTTCTTTAAAGTTTTAGTTCAATGAATGTTTGCCTTACAGGGAAAGATCTTTTTGCTTTTTGAGACTTTTTGACTCAAATGCTCGCATTTTAAATCACTAAAAAAATTGCCTTTATTGTTGTTGCTGGAGGTGGGACTCTCCGAGGTGCCTACAAAAACAGTGAGGTTGTAGTGAATTGAAAGGCGAAAGGCTTGAACTCCATGACCATGGGTAAGTCCTTATACCTCTACGGTAAGAGGTAATGAGAGTAAGATATATAAAAATTGATAGACCTAACACCATAAAAACTCTAGAAGAAAACCTAGGCAATACCATTCAGGACATAGGCATGGGAAAAGACTTCATGACTAAAACACAAAAAGCAATGGCCACAAAAGTCAAAATTGAAAAATGGTATCTCATTAAACTAAAGAGCTTCTGCACAGCGAAAGAAACTATCATCAGAATAAACAGGCACGGGAAATAATTTCTGCAATCTATCCATCTGACAAAGGGCTAATATCCAGAATCTACAAGGAACTTAAACAAATTTACAAGAAAAAAACAATCCCATCAAAAAGTGGGCAAAGGATATGAACAGTTTTCAAAAGGAGACATTTATGCAGCCAACAAACGTATGATAAAAAGCTAATCATCACTGGTCATTAGAGAAGTGCAAATTAAAATCACAACGAGGTACCATCTCATGCTAGTTAGAATGATGATCATTAAAAAGTCAGAAAACAAAAGATGCTGGAGAGAATGTGGAGAAACAGGAAAGCTTTTACACTGTTGGTGGGAGTATAAATTAGTTCAACCATTGTGGAAGACAGTGTGGCGATTCCTCAAGGATCTAGAACTAGAAACACCATTTGATCCAGCAACCCATTACTAGGTATATACCCAAAGGATTATCAATCATTCTACTATAAAGACACATGCACATGCATGCTTATTGCAGCACTATTCACAATAGCAAAGACTTGTAACAACTCAAATGCCCATCAATCTTAGACTGGATAAAGAAAATGTGGCACATACGCACCACGGAATACTATGCAGCCATAAAAAAAGATGAGTTCATGTCCTTTGCAGGTAGAGGGATGGATGAAGCTGGAAACCATCGTTCTCAGCAAACTGACATAGCAACAGAAAACCAAACACTGCATGTTCTTACTCACAAGTGAGAACACAGGGACACAAGGAGGGGAATATCATACACCAGGGCCTGTTGGGGGGTAGGGGCCTAGAGGAAGGACAGCATTAGAAATATCTAATGTAAATGACGGGTTGATGGGTACAGCCACCCACCATAGCATGTGTATACCTATGTAACAAACCTGTACGTTCTGCACGTGTATCCCAGAACTTAAAGTATTTTTAAAAAGTGTGTAAAGAAACGGACAGACAGAATGGAGGGAGTAAATGTCCTCGGGAGTTGGGCAGCTACCATAAAAATGTGACTTTGGAGACCGCATGCTTCCTCTAATGGCATTCAAATCTGAATTTTTAAAAAATGCAGCAAAAAAGACGTCCATAAGGTGGATTAAATCCGAGCATTCTGAGGTGTTTTTGTCCCCTCCTACACTAAGATTCTGGATCTATAAAGAAGTTGGCAAATCTCCATGGATCTTCTCCTTGTAGAAGAAATGGCCTAGAAGTAAAAATAATTTCTATGAAGTTCCTCAGTGCTGCTATAACCAAACCTGTCAATATGTTAGTAAATGTTTCCATTTTGCCCTCGCTTTAAGGCCAAGTCCCTTTTTTCAACACCACATATTTTCATAGAATACTCCAATTACCAATTGGGAAAAAAATGCTTCATACTTATGCTCAACTAAAACATGCCATATACTAGAACTTAAAGTCAGAATATGCAAATCCATAAAATAAAACAAAATGACAAGTCACCACAGGAGATATATTTTAGTTCAATCATATGTAAAAATCCAGAAATTATGCTAAGCTGGCAATCACTAAAAAATGCATGTATTCCTCTATTCATTCATCCAATTATCCACTCACTTTTAAAATTCAGTTATCATATACTGCACTCCTATTATGTGCTAGGCACTGAGGATAAAAAGATGAAAGAAACAGACATGTCTTTCAAAAGGATACTGCCTGGAGTCTCACAAGAGACAGTGTTGATCACAAGACAGTGCACCGGAGGATTACAGATGCCATTTTGAGCAAAGAGAAGGTATCCCTTGCTCAGATAAGGACGGAGATGGGAGCTCTAAAGGTTTCTTGAATAAAGAGTTTTAAATGATAAGCAGGAGACAGCTGGGCAAAAAGGAGAAGAGTATTTCAAAGCTAATAGTTGTTTTTCATATATAACAACAAAACAGATTCCCAGTATGTAAAAATTTTCTATGTCTTTTATATCCATCAAAAACTCAGATCAGATCTCAGGACAGCACACAAAATTCTCTCTGAAGCTCATCAAAGTTGGCATGATTGTTCCTCACACGAGCCCTACTGATTCCTCTGATGCACTGGGGACATACAGTGCAAACTTCATGACATCTCAAATACATGGATCTTAGAGAAGACAGCAGTTTATATCTTCTTTTTTCATTGCATGTTCGTTGTGCACGTGTGCGCGCATGCACGCGCGCACACACACACACACACACACACACTCACTCTTACTAAAAGTCCCAGAGTCTTAAAAACCTATCCTTGGAAAGGAACAGTCAGTGGCCCTTTCAACCAGTGAACTAAATTTAAAAGAAACTATCTTAAAATAGTTATACATACACTTAGCAAAGAAGATTAATTCTTGAGACTCCTTGCATATTCCAAGGGAGCCGGAGGAGCTGTACCTTCATCCTTTCTCCTTGCTGAAGTTACTTTTGTTTTTAGCTCACTGTACTTTTATCAACAGTAATTGGGACATTCTTCCTGCCAGGGCTTAGCATTTTCAGATTTTTTTGTAGGTACTGATTTAATGGCACTGACATTAAGGTTTCTATCTACTGGGTCACATAAAAGCCAACTAAAACAGGCTGCAAAAGAAGAAGAGTGTTGAGTATCAAAAGGAGTGGGTGGGCAGGAAGGGGACTGTCAATGTGCTTACCCCGCTGTACAGACAAGATAGCTGGTGCTGGCTCTAGTTATTAGCACGGCACGTTGAAGGTCTACTGAGGATTTCTATTGAGGCTCCTCCTGATGGGATAAAGCTCAGGAAGGAGGAGAAGGTACAGTCTATCTTCTTTCATTTCGCAAACACTGAATCAAATACTCCAGTCTCAGTAAAATAGCAGAGACACAGGCCAGTCTCCAAATTAGCTTTCTGAGTCTTTCCCAAAAGGTTCCAATCAATTTGGCCACCCTGGTGAAACCTGGGCATTGCTATAAAAAAAAAAACAGATCCAAAGAAAGACACAGTACTTTGAGGAAGAGAGAGCAAAGGTATGAGGTATGACCAAGAATGGAGTTTTTAAGCCAGCCTTGAATCAGTTGCTCCCTAAATTCGGTGGGAGCCAGACAAGTATTTGAGGGAAGCAAGCATGGGAAATGCTTCGAGAACAGAGAGAACTAGGACAAAGTGGCAAATCCAGGCCCGATTCAAGGGGCAGCCACTATTCAGCTCTAGCCCAGTGTTTTGCCATGACAGCACGCAGGTCTAGTATGGGAAATGTGAGATTTCAAGAGATGTGAAAATACAAATTTTACTGTGAAATCCCCCAATTTTGAAATGTTGGCAATGAAAATAAAAGTCATCCAGGTCAAAAAATACACCTGGTGCTAGATGCAGCTGAGCAACCACTAGTTTGTATCATCTGATCCAAATTTTAAAGTCTGGAGATCATCTCTGTAGCAGAAAGTACCATAAATTAGAGACCCTACTAGAGCGTAGGCATCTGAACTAATGCTACTTTTTTAAGCCAGAAGGGCCCTACGGGGCATACCAGTTGGCCTTGGATATAAACAGATTTTATGTTTTCTTCTCTCTTCTCAAAGCAAACTTAACATTAGGTTCAAAATTTCCAAGGAAGAGAAATAAAAAGCGAACTGATGTTGATATTCTGGCTTTCTTTTAAAGGTTTTAGAGGGCATGTGGGACTAGTGAGTAGTTGGCATTTGATCTCTACAGTCTTATTTATTAAAATAAACTTGCCAGTTCTTATTTATTGAAATACATTTGCTCTGACTCTCAGATGACTTACTTTCACAGATATTAGGACTGAATGATCTGAGTCTCCTGGTAAGTACTGTAGATAAAATGAGAGTTCTTTAACCTGGCTTTCCTTAGCATTTCAGGGAGTTTTAAGAACAATTTTATTATACAAGGACATCCTAGGTGAATTTCTTGATGGTCAAAAGGATTTCAGAGCTAGAAATTACATCCTAAGTCAGACAAAAGGTTTCACAACCACGGGGCCTGCTTCTCCAAAGTGGGCAGTCAATGAGCAAGGATAGAAGGTGCTCTGCCCTGGGTAGGCAGGAGCAGCAGCCTTCCCTTCTTAGAATCTCCAGCCAGTGCAGAGCATGGGGGTAAGTAAGCAGCTTGAAGCAGTGGAGGAGGATGGATTCATGCACTGATTCAGTAAATATTTATTTAATGCCTACTGGAAGCCAGGTATTATTCTAGGTGCTGTGAATAACTGCTAATTAAAATTTCTACCACCACTAAACAAAATTCTAAATTAACAGACACATTATAATGTTGGACAGTACCCAGTGCCATGAGAGAAAGGAGAGAACTAGGAAGGCTAAACGGTTCAATGATACAGTAACAGGGATGTGTTTGAAATGTTTCTCTAAGGGCTCCTCAGAGTTTCCTGGATAAGAGGAGCAAGAAACATCAATATACTTTGGTATTCATAACTTGCTTCACTATGAGAAAAAAAGCACCAATTTGAAATCCAGCCAAATTGGCTAACACCTGTATTTTTAGGCTGCCTTTAATTCCTTATGTATCAGTTTTTTTACCTGCAAAATGGCAGTAAGATCAGCTACTCATCTCAAAGGATTAAATGTAGACTACACATGACAACGGCCCAATGTGCTATACAGTGAGCTCGGAACAGACAGCACGGTGTCAGCCACATCGTGACTGTCACTGGTATCTAGCACAGTGTCTGCCTCCAAGTAGTTACTTGGTTCCTTTTCACTCCTCATCTCCCTTAGAGGGAGGGCACAGGGTGGTTACGAAGTTGCACATCTGTGTTCCACAGCAGAGATGCTGGGGTTGAAAAGCACTAAACAGATCTTTTGGAACCAAAGTAAGGAGGAGAGTTTCATATTATCAGCTCTTTTTCCTTTTTTTCCGTCCACACCTATTTCATTTATTTATTTTTGTAGAGACAAGGATCTCACTATGTTGCCCATGCTGGTCTAAAACTCCTGGCCTTAAGCAATCCTGCCTCTCAGCCTCCTCAATAGCTGGAATTGTAGTCATGTGCCACCATGCCTGGCTCCTTTCCACACATACTAGTTAAAATGTATACATTAATGGAAGAATTAGCAACTTTGGACAGCATTTGATGGACCGTATTATTTCTTTCAGACCATCTTTCATGGTCAAAAGAAACTTGTTTCCATTAAAAAAAAAAAAAAGCTATGAAAAAAGGAACACTTTTGTTAAATAGTTGTGTTTTAATCCTTCTTTGAAATAGTATAGCCATAATGGGACTTTACAATGATTTATATAGGTTGATGACTGCCAAAAAGTCAAACGATAAAATTTTCCAAAGCAAAAATAACTCTAGTAAAATGAATGAAATACTTTAAACATATATTTGACGAATAAATTTTAACAGCATTTGAATACTGCCTGCCAGATTTTTCAAAGGCTGTTGAAAATGGGTCCCTTTGGCAATGCAGGTAACGGAAAAGTGAGAAATTGATTTCAAATTAAGTTTTTAAACTGCTTCTTCCACTGCTGGTGCCACATCTGTGCTCTTTAGGTGAAGACTCAATGCCTCCTTTGTGAAGTGGTAAGCTGAGGAGATTCTGCACCCACTGAGGCTGATGAAAAGCACAAGGAGGGAATGAAGACTGAGAACCACCATCACATTAATTTGAAGGTGGATGGGCAGAATGCATCTGTGGTGTAGTTCGGTATATACCACTTAGTAAACTAATGAAAGTCTATTGTCAATGAGGCAGATCAAATTCCAATAAAGGAAACAGGCACGCCTGCACAGTTAAATACAAGGATGAATATACAACTGTGTGTTCCAGCAGCAGACACCAAGTGTCTACTAGCAAGTGAACTTACTACTTAACTCCAGAACGCTCTTCCTACAGACCACGAATACAGTCTCAACTAGAAAAGTATAATTTGGTTTTACCACATCCTGACTACTGTAGTATTCTCTACTCTTTTATTTTCTTCCCTATTCCTTTATTGTATATAAAGTAACTTGTGTATGTGCACAAGCCCCATACTGCTTTTTTCTTTTAAAACTAAATGGCCATTGGCATTTTTCGATGGACATGAAATGGAGATGAGATGGGGAAAAGTACTGGTTCTGTAAAAACGCTCCCTTTCTTCATGAGTTGCATGTTTATTCAGCTCTCATTTTTATATTCCAATAAATTATTTTGTCCTCAGTTTTAACAATAACCACAACACAAGTCTTTCCATATCTTTGACTGGCTCAATTGGAGAATTTAAATGTTTTTCATTCAGCATTGTAAAACCAAAACAAATTTTATAACTTTTTTATATCTAGCTGTTACATATAGGGCAATGTCTTTAAGTAGGGATAAATTACTCCTAAAAAATGAATTCTCCATAGTGTTCCCTCCAAGTGTCTTGTTTAAATAAACTTCTTGTTCAAAAACAAATAAATAAATTTGCAAACTTAATCCCACAGCTGCTTACCTACATTTGGCCAAAAATAAATCAAATTGGTTTTTCTCACTCATCTTTACAAAGAGGGCATGTGTTTATCTCTGGAAAAACTACCTCTAGAAAGTCTATTTGAGAACTGATAAAAATAAACGATCATTATTTTATGAAGAATAATTAATTTATAAATGTGTCATACAGCATATAGCCGGAATATCTGCAAATTTATTCTAATTTTTTCAAATTAATTGAATGTATTAAACCATGAATAAATCACATAACAAAAATTAAGTGTTTCTAGACTGAACATATCTGTGGAGAAACGAAGCCTGTTAAACTCCATGCGATGTCACAGACAAAGGCAAACAAGACCAGAGCATTTTTGACTTGAAACAATGAAACTACATTGCAATATCCGTTTTCAGGCGGGGCGCGGTGGCTCACGCCTATAATCCCAGCACTTTGGGAGGCCGAGGCGGGTGGATCACGAGGTGAAACAAGGTGAAACACTGTCGCTACTAAAAATACAAAAATTAGCTGGGATAAATTAGCGCCTGTAGACCCAGCTACTCGGGAGGCTGAGTGAGGCAGGAGAATTGCTTGAACCTGGGAGACAGAGGTTGCAGTGAGCCGAGATGGCGCCATTGCACTCCAGCCTGGGTAAACAAGAGGCAAACCCCGTTTCAAAAAAAAAAAAAAAAAAAAAAAAAATCTGTTTTCACCATCCCATACAGAAATTACAGGTCAGATTTGCCTTAGAGTAACAAGACAAGGCTTAGACACATTTTGAAAACCCTTTGTTGATTAGTATTCAAACTTTTAGCAATATCCAATATAAGTTCAAGCAAATATAATCCTTTGGACCACTGAATTTAATGATGTAATCCTCACCCCAATTCTGGAAGTCTCTTGTTCTCCTTTTTTATCCACAGTGCATATCTTTCTTACCTTTTGTATATGTATGTGTATATATGTATATACTATGTCTAATGTTTGTGGCCTGCTTCCTTCAAAAGACTGTAAGATCCACAAGGGCAGGAATCTGTATTGTTTTGAGTGTTACGTCCAGAACACTTAGAACAGTGCCTAGTGCAAAGTAAGCTTTCAATAAATGTGTTGTCTGGATGAATTTAAATGCATTATGACAGCTTAGTATTTAAAGCAACACAATGGGTGATTTTTACGGTAAGATGAGATTTTTTTCCATTTAAAAAATGTATATTTATTTTCTAATTATGAGCCTATAGCTTTCTCTGCCAGGTGCTCTTAAAGCAAGTCACAAGAAGAAAAAAATAAAAGGTCATTAAACCACCATGTGGATATGTGGGTACAGAAGAAAAGGGGTCATGGTAATCGATTTCACATCCTCATAACCAGTGATCTCATATTTAATAGCTCTAGGCCAACAACTTAAAAATACCAGTGTTCCAAAATACTTGCAAACACACAACCCAGCCCAGAAATCAAAGCATGCCATTGCGACATTAATGCAATGAGCAGGCTTCCCGCAGGTAAGAACCTCTCACCTCAGAGCATTCGTTAGTTCACAGTTACAATTTTATCTATATTTATGTTCACTTTTTCTCTTTAAAGGCAAAATGCAAAACACCTATGCTGAACACTTTCAAGTATAAATATAATTCCAAGGTACAAAGTTCTCCTTTGGAATAGCCCTTTCTCTTTCATTTTGAGTTGATCATCAAATCATCTATTTTTCCAGCCTTCTTATAAGGAAACATGTACCAAAACCTCACATATTAAAAATGATCTTCTAAATCCAGGCTCTGACATATTCTAAGGCATATCATATATGTTCCTGAATCCTCAGTTTCCTTATATGTTGAACACATGCAGAATTGTCAAGGTTTAGAGTTGTTGAAAGCAAAGTCTTGGCTGCAGTTCTACAATTTAGCACTGTGGCATAATATCTATTCAGACAAGAATTTGCATTTTTGTAACTGCTTTAAGTAGCAAAATTTTAAGCAGCATTTCTTCCATTATAATAATGTAGCCATGCCCTTGATCTGAATTCTGGGGCCTTTCCTGTGGGCTAGAAGGGAGCAGAAAGTAGTAAGGGCAGAGGGTGGGATTCCTGTCCTCTTACTCTATCCAGGTTTGGGTTAAAATAATATAAATGGTTTGATTAAGGAGAGGGAAGAGTTAACCTTCGTTCACTTGAGAAGGCAAATATGTGCCCAAGTTAATTTTCCAAATAAGACTATACGGTACCTGGAAAGGGTGAACCAAATCCTTTGGCTTAAAGCCTTGACAAATGATTGCTATACTTAACTTGCCTTTAAAATAGACCATGTTGATTTCAGTAAGTCACTCGGTGACAACCAATGTAGATCAGAACGAAGGGCACAGCAGAGAATGTCAGAACTGTGTAAGGTCTCTGGAAGGCATGTAAAACTACGAAGATCCCTACCCCATAACAATTAGTATTGGACATCTATCCACTTTGGCATATATGGGCTTAGGCTCACATTTCAGTTCTGAATAATGAGAAAATAAAACATTTATATAGCCAAATGTTATAAAACAAATTCATACCCTTCACTGAAATGGAAGACTCACACTAACTCTATGGAGGCTTTTTCTCTTTAAGTGTGGGGAAGTAAAGTGTCCTCATTTCATTGGAGTGATATCACGGCAACTTCAGTGCTGTTCTATCATGCCTTCAGGCCACAGCACATTCTAACGTCCAATCTTTGTGACAAAGCACTGAAACACAGTCACCAGCCTCCTCAACAGATGAGCTGCAACTCCCCTGCAAAGTAACTAACCAACCATTCTAAATTCAAGTCATCAAAGAAAGTTTTCTGCTTAAAATGAACTTCAAAAAGGTGAGTCACTCTTTTTCACAGTCAGCAAGTTTCCTAGGGGTAGAAAGAGGGAATGATCACTTATGCTTCAGTGCTGAAAATATGGGCTATGTCTGTCTTGATGCCTTTCAAAACAAAAGTATTTTAGTAACTGCAGCCACAGATGTCAAAAGGCACTCTCCAGGATCATCATCATCACTACAGAAATTGATAAACCTTCAGTGAGAATGCATTCATGTGCCAGTCACTGCTCTATGCACTTTGTAAGATAAGCATCATCTCATTTACCTGACCACAACCCATTGATATTATTATCCCATTTTTCCAGATAAAGAAATTCAGATTTAAAGGGGTCTACTAGGCTACTGAAGAAATAACTAGTAAAAGAACTCAGGCTCCAGGAACCAAGTTCTCCATCTCATTGGCATTTCTTTGGCATCCTAGTCATACTAGGTCTGGGTTTCTACGTCTCAGGCAGGCCTATCAAATCTCAGTCCTCAAAGAGCCCTTCTATCTTTTGCTGTAACAGCAAAAGTGCAATAGCAGTAGTGGTGTAACACCACTTCTTCTAGTTACATTGTAGTCACTAAATCTTCCATCTTGGGAGGAAAACAGACACTATACCAAATATCTTACTAGAGAGAATTTGAGATAAGAAATTAGTTAAACAGGTGTTGTGGAACTGTAAAAGTAAATAAGGAACACTGAGGCAATGCAGGCATCAAAACCATAGAAGCAACCACCACCCCTAGGGAACGTAAGGAGGTGACAGAGTAATTAGAATCTGAAGTCTGGAGGAGGAACTCTGCAGAGTTGGGCACCAGACTTCTCAGGAGCTGCCCAGCAGGCACTGGGTGTACCAAAATGAACTGAAACTGAAACTAACCACTGCTGCCAGGGTAAAAACAGGAGCTTCAAATATATAGTACTAAGAACAAATGCTGCTCTTCTCTTCTACTCTCCCAGTCTTCATCTACTGCAGCTAGAGGGAGAATCTAAGGACTTCAAGAACCAGCTTCAGGGACTCCCAGTTCAAAAACAAAGCTAAGTACGGAAGGGTAGGTTTGAAGTTGGACACAAAGTTTAAGTAGTAATTAGCACACCTCCCATGAAGGCAGATGTGCTTATAAACAGAAAACACAGGGCAGGCTGCAGGAGCGCAGCACCAAACATTCTGTCCCCTTGGCTGATGGTGAAGTGTGACCCCTAATGATGCCTACCAAAAAGACTCTTCCCATTTGATCTGGTCCCCATTGAATGACTCCACGAGGGGAAGAAAATCAATCTGGATCGTTGCCCACAATGTGTGAATACTGTACTGAGAATTTTATCATGTACATGCTAATATTTAATCTTTAAAAAACAGTTCTGCCATCATGCAGCACAGGCATTAGGAACAAACACCCTGCTATGCAAAATCAATCACATGGTAAAAACCACAGGGCTCATGGGAAAACTGGGGCTAGGAATATGACACTCACAAACTTCAGTGACATAGAGGAACCTAATAAAAACAGCACAGTTTTATACATATTAAATGATCAAGAAATACATAAATGCCACAGTAAGTATGTATGGAACTTCATGAAACTCTATCTTGAAAAAGGCTCAAAGTTTGCTTGTAGGAGTGGGTGGTGAGTCAAACTGCACTCCAGCCTGAGTAAAAGAACGAGACCCTGTCTTAAACAAACAAAAAAAGAAAAGAAAAAGGGCACACTCCTTTTCTCAGGCCAGCACGATATTTTCTCATTTAAGATCTATCACTTGATGGTATGATGTCAAGGCAGTAGAACCTGAGGGCAGCTTTCAGTGCGGTTTTACCAATAACCTTTTCCAGGTGGGAGTGTAGTGCACTGGGACGAAATGGCTGGTGATCTCAAGCTTCTTTAGGTCAGTGTTTAACGCAGAGCTGCTGAACAAAGGAATTCGTGTCTCTCGTACTTTCTCATAATTGCACTTCTAGATCTGAGTCATAGTGATCCTCAAAAGATGTCTGATAACACTTCAAACACATGAAAATACATGTTCCAACCCCTGTGGTCCAGAAATAAAACGTAACATGAATTTCTAAGTTTGTTCTTCTATCCTTTGCCTCAGTGATCTTTCTAAAACGCAAAAGTCAATAATGTCATTCCTATGCTTAATTTCCTTCAATGGCTCCCTATTATCTAGAAGATAAAGTCCAAGCTCCTGAGCATGAAGGACAGACTCCTCCTAGATGTAGCAACTGTTTACACATCAAGCTTCATCTCCAGCCAAGCCCCTACCTAAGCTACGGTCCAGTCAGCTGAACTATGTACTTTCCCACACATAATTTCAGAGTCACATGAATTTGCTCACAATATTCCTTAATCGGAGAGGCCCATCTCCTCTATGCCTGCCTATTCAACACCAAGCCACCATTTTACTCACAACCTTTTATGATAGAAATTTCTTTCCAATCCCCTCGTTGTTCCAGGCAGAATGAACCACTCCTTTTGTGGGGCCCCACTGTACCCCATGCTCACTAATTCCTCTCATACCACTTTGCTGTGCATATTTGTTTGAAGGTCAACTCCCCTTTAAAAAACAAAAACAGAAACAAAAAACCTCAAGATATCTGAAGGTACTGGCCATGCCCCAGTAATCTCTGCATCCCTGGCCCCTAGCTCATTGCCTGGTAACTAAATATGTCATGACTGTTTACAGAAGGAAGGAATGGCTACATTATCATAGCAGGAAAAGAGTATAGTAATATAAATCAAAGACCTTTTCTTTCCCCCACCTGAAATCAAGAAAAGACTCTCAGTGCCACTAAATAAGTTTTCACATAGAATAAAAATTAATGAATTGGTAAAAGCAAGGTCATTACCAAATGTATCAGATGTTTTTGCCAAGATGAAGATGGCCTGGGAACACCAAAGGTGGAAGATTCTTGAGCACAAGAAACTCACTGATACTCTGTACTAAAGGCATATTGAATTAAATATAGGTAGTACTAAGGAAGTGGAAATTATACCACAGAAAATACTCCTGGCTGAATGATTAAGTGAGGTATCTGCATGAGAAGCTATGGAGGAAGACTGCTGTTGGTAATAAACACTTCTTTAAAGAATCTGAGGATTAAGAAAACTCAGACCCTGTAGTGTGAGTTTGACAAATTCTGTTTAAATAAAAGCAGCTAGGCTGGGTGCAGTGGCTCATGCCTATAATCCCCACACTTTGGGAGGCAGAGGTAGATGGATCACTTGAGGTCAAGAGTTCACGACCAAGCTGGCCAACATGGTGAAATCTCATCTCTACTAAAAAAAGAAAAATTAGCAGGGTAAGGTGGCGCATGCCTGTAATCCTAGCTACTAGGGAGGCTGAGGCAGGAGAATTACTGGAACCTGAGAGGTGGAGGTCGCAATGAGCCAAGACCGCACCACTGCACTCCAGCCTGGGTGATGGAGTGAGACTCTGCTTCAAAAGAATAAATAAAATAAAATAAAGCAGCTAGTCATCCTGTTCCACATCAAGGCCAACTTAGTCAAAATACCATAAAAAGCTTGCAGACACCAGATCTATGACTCTGTAACTAACATGGGCTGTTTACCTAGAGTTTTTCTGGATCTACATTCTTCAAGAGATCTCTTCTCTTCCAGAGTGACTCACATTTCCTGGGCAGCAGTGGCATGAATCATTAACCATGTAACAGTATATATAATCCCAAGGTATATTAGGCATGATCCTCTTGAAAACACACATTCTAAAAAATCTTTCCAACAAAAGCCTACTTTTCCCCGTCATTTGGGTGGGGCACCTCTTATCACAAAACAGTGAATTCTGAGAATCATTTTCTAATAGCTCAATAACTAAAATGATACAGGCAAACCTAAAGGCAGGTCATACTTGTCCTCCTTAAGAAAAATGACCACACAGAAGCTCTAGGTCTGTTTAACCAAGTGCCTAAGGAAGATTCCCAGAGTACATCTCACAGTCATGTCAAATTCTGTATGCCCCAAACACCCTTCTTTTTCCCACAAAGGGCTGTTCTGGCCAATGGTCCAATTTCCTATAATGGTATGATCAGCAGCCTGGTTACATTTGCCAGTTAAAAATCCTCAAATCAATTTTCATTCCTATTTATCTCCTCTGTCACCAAATCTTACTTTAAAATCTTGGTGACAAACCAAAACATCTCAGCCTTCCCTTGACTATGTTTTAGAACCACAGCATACATTACACAGTTAGTTAGCTATTCTCCAAAATGCATGCCCCTTTTCTACAATGTAGAGTTGCCAGGAAGTAAGTGCCTGGTCAGAAGTTCTATTTCTTACCCTACTACTTGCAATAAGGTGTGCTAGGGAATGTTAGGCCTTGGAATGCGAGCAGAGATGATGTATACCACTTCCGGGCCAGGCCCAGGAAAAACTTCCTCATAACACCCCTATATGCTTCTCCCTTCTCTGCTGGCAGAGATGAAATTTGGGGTCTTAAGTGATGGTGGAGCCACAAAAAGAAGAAGCTCGGATTCTGGATCACCATGTGAAATAAAGTATTCTCTGTCCAGCAGCACTGATGTTTTACTGATATGCAAAGAAATAAATTTCACATACTAATTCACTAAAATATTGGAGTTTGCTTTTTCACAGCACCAAAAAATCAAGATGACTAGAAAGATTTAAAGTTTTAGTTAAAACCATCTCCATGGGCATGATACTGAGGGCTATGGAATTGCCTTTGACCCCAAGAATCAAACCTCTTAGAGCATACTATTAGTTTTTGAAAACAATTATAACCAATATGTTGATTAAAAATAGCCACCATTTACTGAACTTTCCCTAGATGCTAGGCAGGGATCATACTATGTGTTTTATGGATTTTAAAAAATCTTTTACATATATATGATATATATATATATATATGTGGTACATATAGAATATATATATTCTCTACATATTATATATATGATATAGCCTATATATATGATATATATATATCTACCTTATAAGATATATATATCTTACATATCATATGTACAGGATATATATACATCCATTTTACCAAGGGCCTAAGGAAATAAATAAATACATATATCCTATAAGGTAGATATTGCTACTATGTCTCATTTTGTAAAGGAGAAAGCTTAGAGGTAAAAGGTGAGAGCCTAGGTTACAGTTAGTAAGTTGCATAGCCAAAGCTCAACGCCCCACTGTCTTTCTCCAAAGCTCATGCCTCACCTCGTGGCTACCCTGCCTTCTCTAAGGAAAAAAGGCAAGCAAGATACGAATGTGGTAAAATGGCTCTTGTTCCAGTTACCACATGAAACTGCATTTTACAATATAAATGTAAATTTATTTTCTGCCATACAGAATAGGTAACCTGGTATATTAGTTAACACTACTGAAGAGTTGTATAAGTCTAGCTTCAGGATTTCCCAGCCCGATGGAGACAGGTGGATAACCAAGATGTTTTTCTGATGCTCACCTCTGCCCTCCCCATTCCCCAAGTCCAGCATTCCACTCTTTACCCCATGAAGACCTCACATGGATGCATCACATGTTACATCTGCACCAGCTATGACCATGTTTTCCTTCAACCACTCATTTTCAAATCCAGATTTGGGAATTAGCTTTCATAATAGCAGTCCCTCTCTAGAGTGTGCACTAAATATCACTAAATTAACCATTTCATCATAATCAATTTTCTCCCTCTCTCCAAGGAAATCCAGATGACAGTTAGCTTGCATTGTGCCTTCTAACCATTGTGAGAAATGTATCAGATCCCAAAATAAATCTACCATGTTTTTCCAAAAATTAATTGATCTTTCCATAAATTGCCTTATGACTGATCATTTTCCAAATTACATGCTGATGGGACACCTATTAGTCACTGACTACAACTTATCTGACCAAACTGTTCCCGACAAAGCATTCCCCAGAAGACAACAGGGGAGCCAATTTGTGAAATGGGAACTAGAGATGGCAGAGGTCACCTTTCAGAGGGCACTGACCTCTTAACCCACAAGAGGCTCTGCTCAGGTATTTTATGTGCCAACCTTGGCACAAAATATAATTTGCTGAGTTAAAATGAAGACAAAGATAAATTAGGCACTTCTATGAGAGCACTGAATTTTTTTTCCTATTGCTATGGTAACACTACTCCATTGTAGGAGAGGGAAAAGAAAGACTGGGCCTCAAAAATAAGCTATAAAATCTGTCAATGATGTATCAAAAAGGATTTTTTAAATTTTCCTTTCAATTATTTTACTGCTAGAAATTTATCCAAGAGCAATAGTCTGTTAAATGTGCAAAATATGTACATATCAGATGCTTATAACATTTTATTAAAGAGTCAAATTGGAAAAATATACATGGCCAATAATTAAATAAATTATGGTGTACTCACACAGCGAAATTCCAGAGGACAAGTACGAATTAGGATGTAGACGAATACTGATGTGGATACATGTTCATCTTGTCCCACTAGGTCAGTATGTGAGTTAAGACGTAGTATATATCATTTGACTGTGTTATAAACATTTCCCAGGGAAAAATGTCTGAAGATATTTATATCGACATAATAACAGCAGGAGTTATTTCTAGTGAGAGAAATTTTGGGGGTGATTAGAAATGCTTACCATGTGCTTTTCTGTATTTTCTATGATGATTTTTCACTATTTGTGTAACATAAATAGAAGAAATGCAACTGTTGCTGATTACACTATTTATTCAAAAATATCCACTGCCCCTTCTTAGGGACCCTTTCCTGGTGCCCCTTTTTATGGGAGGAGTATAATTCTTGTCCCCATAGACATCAGGCTTAATGATGTGACGTACTTTGACTATGAAATAAAAATAAAATATGAGTGAAAGGAACACATGCAACTCCCAACAGAAACCTTGAGACTTACCATGTGCTTCCATCAAGTTTTTTCCGCCATCCTGAGACAGGCATGCTCTAGACAGGAGATGCTTCTTCAGCCTGGATAGCAAAAAGATGTGAAGCAGATTCGAACTGACCTGCCACGGCCAAAATATGAGTAAAAAAGAAATCAGGTTGCCATAAGCCACTGAGATGTGGGCTGCTTGTTACCACAGCATAACACATTCTAAGCTGACTAATGAAGCAAATTTACCAGCACCAAGACCAATCTAGGATTTAAATAATTATAACAGTCCCTCAGTTATTTCCAATTAGTGCTGGTGTTCTACAGTAAATTCAGATCTCTCTGTCACCAATATTTTTAAACTGTTATTTATGAAGAAGTTTATTGCTCCCAGCCTTCCCTTCTTTCTGCCTCCCCACACCCTCTCAGAGTCATGGCGATTATTCCTTTGCCTTTCAAGACTATTTCTTTTAGGCCTTCTTATTCCCGCTGTAGTCTATTCCTTCTCATTTCATGTCTGCATATGGTGGCCATGACCAATGATACTACCCTTCAACCCTAGTTTTAATATTTACTTATTTTAAAGATGTTTTCATTTTTAATACTTTTTAAAATTTAATTTTTAATTGACAAATATAATTGTATTTATGTATATATGTAAACTATATGTATGTATTATATAGGTACACTGTGATGTCTTGATATATGTTTACACTGTGGAATGATTAAATGAAGCTAATTATTAAATCCATTGCCTCACATACTTATTTTTTGTGGTAAACATATTTAAGACCTACTCTTTTTCAGCAATTTTGAAATTTACAATGATTATTTATATAAGTTACAAATCAAACTTCGCTATACACTTTTGTGAGATTCATGTTCCCTAAACACTACTCTGCAATTTACCACCACCAGTTCAAAGCACCCCAGCCCATTAGCCTAGAATTCAGGAACTACTTAATTCTTCAAGCTCACTACCCTGCTAACACAAACTCTCAGCACCAGCCAAACTGTTTCATGCATTATTTCCTCTGCATACCTCACACATTCCAAGATTTGAGGCTATAAAGATGATGGCAATAGCCTTAACACTCTGGAGAAAGGTTATAGTGGTGGTAGAGGGAATCATTTAATGGGTGACTGACATACTGCAAAACAGGTAGCACAGCCTTGAGGTACAAGTGGCAAAGTAAACAGACGCAGACTGACAAGAAATGGTGATAATTGCCAACGATTCCTCCCATCCCTGAACACAAAAGACCGTTTTCCTTTCTCAAATCTAGGCTGGCTTTGTGACTTGTTTTGGCCAATAAAAATGCAGTGGAAGTGATGAGAGACTCTCAAGAGGTTAAGAGACCTGGTGGCTGCCACTTTCTTAGAGCCCTGAAACCAAGCTCTTAAGGGAGTCCAGGGCAGACTACTGAAGGATGAGTAGTCACATGGTAAGAAGCCCTGAAGGATGTGGCCATCTGGGACTTACCTGCTCCAGTCAGAGTTTCCAGCTGAATGCTACCTCAGTGACCCCAGCCAAAAGCACATGGAACAGAATAACTGCTCAGTTACTCTGGTCAACCCAAAGACTTGGGAGGAAAAATAAATTGCAGCTCTCTGTAATAATTTGTTTCACAGCAACAGATAACTACAACAAAGGTGTTCTCCTTAATTCTGCACTGAATGTAGTATCACTCAAGCCTCTAGAGAGACAGTGGTCTTTGGATCCCAAGAGACAGTACTCTGTTGGCGCAGTAGCAGCACCGAGGAGCCCTTAGATGACTAAATGGGCAGTGAATTTAAATGGTGGCAAGAGCGGTGGGAGTGCACATGAAGAGGGAAAGGAAAATGATGATAGAGGCCACATGGTAAGTACTGCCAATAGACTAGTCCAGAAGATACAAAGAGATGAAAACCTAGGGGTGGTAGAAGATCGCAGCTGAAGGTGTGGGCAAGAGCCAGTACAATTTGAGTTATCGTTTCTGTGGCTCTTCTGTTTCCACAAGCTAGGAAGCAATCATAAAGAGTCAGGTGCTATTGGTAACTCCTAAATCTATTTCTACCCCTCATATCTGCCATACTGTGGCTATCAGGAAAGGACATAAATCCATCACGGGCAGCAGCACAAACCTATGAACCTCAGAGCACTTAAGCCGCAGGTGGCAGAGATGATCATCAAACTAATTTCTTCCTGTTCCTGGGCACACAATCAGAAGACATTCCCCAGCCTTTCTAGCAGTTGGATGAGTCCATGTGACTGAGTTCCCGCCAACAGAACATGGATGGAAATGATGCACACCACTTCCCAACCAGGCCAGGAAACACCTCCTCACTCTCCTTCTTACCTAGTAATCTTGGAAATCACATGCACGGAGCCTCAAGACAGAAAGACCGACTGTGGTGGGTCTGTGATCTACTGCTTGCAGGAGAGCCCCCACCTAAACCAGAACTGGTGACTGAAAAAGTGGTGTACTACTAAGATTTGGGCATTTATCTTTTATACCCTTATAATATGTCCTAGCTGCACACATGGCAGCAACTGAGCATCTATATCTGAAAATGTTCTTCAGTGCAAAGATATCCCACAAGGGTCTCCAGGTGTTTTGAAAAACTGTAACACAGTAATGAAAGTCCTTAGCTATTTTCAATATTCAAAATGCCTAATGAAAATTCTACATTTAGGTTTCCAGGCTAAATAAAACATCAAGCCTCTTTGCTTTTGGCTGGAATGCATCACTTGAGCTAGCAGCCCTGGCCAACTCCTGCCAGTGAGGAGCCTGGAGGTGCAGGACGGCCAAATAAATACCTCTGTAAAATGGAGCTTATTTAGTCAATAAAATCTTTCATTACATTAAATAACAGAAGTGATACCTGGTGGTACAAAGATTTGGAATCACTGCTCTCACATACCATACTGATACACTTGGGTCCCTTCACGTTACATTTTTTCCTGAAGGAAAATGGGCATCACAACAATGAACTGTTATACAAAAGCAGATTCAAAAATTGCTAAGAGCTCCATGGATAGTACTGTATCTTTCTGAAAGTACCAAGAATAGATCTGGCTGATGCTATTAACCAATTGGATGACTTTGCACACGTTACTTAAAGCTTTCTGAACCTAAATTTCCTCAATGGCAAAAAGAGGCTCCTTTCATTTGCCTGCAGTGGCCTTCAGGCTTGGGGTCACCAGCATTAGCAGGAGTGCTTGTTAAAGAAGACTGCTGGGGCCCACCCACTTTCCATTCACCAGGTCTGGGTGGGGTGTAAGAATTTCCATTTCTAACAAGTAGTCATGTGTAATAGGGTTCTTCAGAGAAAGAGAATCAACTGTGTGTGTGTGTGTGTGTGTGTAAAGGGAACAAGGCGAGAAGGGAGAGATTGACTGATTTCAAGGAATTGGCTCTCACAATTATGGGCCTCGTAATTTTAATATTTTGCAGGGCAAACCAACAGGGTGGAAGTCCAATAGGGGTCACCATTTGAGTCTTCAGTCTGAAGACAAACTGGAACAGGATTCCTCTTTTCTGGCTTTCTCGATCTTTTCTCTTAAGGCTTTCAACTGATTGGATCAGTCCCACCAGAATTATGAGGATTAATCTGCTTTACTTGAAGATTACTGACTTAAATATCAATGACATCTAAAAAATAACTCCATAGCAACACCTCGAGTGGTGTTTGAGCAAACATGTAGGCTTAATGGCCCTGTCAAACTGACACCCAAAATTAAACATCACACCAGGTGATGCTGAAGTCCTGGTATTCCTGAGAGCCACTGCCTTACAGGATAGCCATGAAGATAAATAAGCCAAGTCAAGTAAAATCATCTAGTAGCAAGGGGTTTTTCAATTACAATGGCCTCTTCTACTCCTCCTTTCAGGCTTTTAAATTTGTAATCCAACAGAGAAACCACATTTTCACTCCCTGAATATTTGAGAGAATATTTTTGAAATAAGTTGTAAAAATGTGCCCTTGTGGCTGCTTCCTAAACTTGATTACCCAATTTCTGGATTACCCACTTGTTTTTATTATCTGAGCACCTTTTCTATTCCGTAAGTATAAAAACCAAAAGTTTAATTACATTACTGAAATCACCAAATCTCAGATTCGACAGACACAGACACTAAAACAAGCTTAGTAAGGTTTTCCATCCATACTTATGATTTCTCTAACCTTCATGGATAGAAACAAAGAACCCTCCATTTCAAAATTAATGCTCATATTCTGACCAGGCAGTTAACAATTACATTTTACATAAATGAGGTGAATAATTTTGTAGGTTGAAAAGTTGTAAAATGATATTAAAAATGCTAATTTATTCTAGAGAGTTGTTTCCTACTAGGATTACATTCTTCTTTTTTTTTTTTTTTTAATAACACATTTTAAAAATCTGCACTTCACAGCAGTTAGGAAGTAGCAGAATCTGATTCTGATTTAATCAGATAAGAACTAATTCAGCTTCAGGCCATGACACTTGGTGGGAGAGGTTGGGAGGCTTTCACACATTTAAGAAAAAGAAAAAATACAAATCTCTTTCACTCTTCCCTTGAACTTTCACTCTGTTTGATACTATTCCTATATTTTAATTCCAAATACCCCCAAGGGCAGAGAAAAGCCATCTAATGTGTTAGAATGTAAGACATCTTTAATAAAGTTTTTATGATACCAGAATCAAATGAACCACTTTCTAAAAACTGATTTTGGCGAGGGTGGAAACAAAAATATTTATATAGAGACATACATCCACACACACCTCCATCTACTCATCCATCCACACACTCAGACACACACATCTTTTTTTTTATCAACCAAAGTCTTTTCTTACCAAAAACATTTGAATATCCCTTATCTAAATTATTATTATACTTCACAAATTTTGTTCCACAAAGTTCCATGTTATAGGCATTAGGAAAGAAAAATCAATCAGCTGGGGGAAACTCTAGATTTAACAAGCCCCATTGTTCTGGAAAGCCTCTGATACTTTAATACACTAATACGTGCTGGGACTTTTATTAAAACATGTGTGTGTCATTGTGTGTATTCAGTACTTCCCAAATTTACTTGTTCATGAACTTTTTTTCCTTCTTCAGAGTATCTCTCAGTATTTGAGTTCTACTAAAAAAATGCTAGAAAATGGCTTAAGGATGTATTCAGGAAGAATTTACACTAACAGTTGATGGACTTCTGTTCAAGGAGATGTCTGTAAATAATACACTCTGTAAATTCAGGTCAATAAGACTATGTCTTCAACCGAGAAAGAAAGTTGAGTCTAAGCCTTAATCATGACTCAGCTTCTTCAGTTTTCCAGCATTCCAAAAAACCTATTTCGCTGCAGTAATGATGACGGTGTTTCAAATCCGTCTGGACAACTGGTATAACAACTGCTAAACACTCTAGGAAGACAACAAATGTCATATGATAAAAGAACTCAAAATACCAACACTAGTCATTTCTAAGTTAGGATTTTGAGTTTTCTTCTTCATGCTGTTTTGCATTTTATAAATTCCCTACAATGAGCTATACCTTTCTAATCAGAAAATAAATATAAGGATCATTTTAAAAGATAGCCTAACATATTTTCTTCTCAGGGGATATTTCATGACATCAATAGTTACAATGCCATGATTTTTATCTTCATAACGAACCATACAGAAAACCTAGATCAGAAATTAAGACCAAAACATGAAAAATGTCCCAAAAGTGCTAACCTTGCCTCTGTTTTGTCATTGTATATGAGCTGCTCTTCATTAAGGAGAATCTTCACTTTCACAGGAAATGCCCAGCAAACAATTTTTTTACCTACTTAGAACTCAGATAAGGAAAAAAATAAAGGAAACCATAAGCATTACAGCCAACAAATTACTTTCAGAGCAGTCATTTATGGCCCAGTTTCTATTGTCTGTGGTAGGCTGGATAATAATTACTGCCCCCGCCCCCATACAATATTCATGTCTTCATTTCTGGAGTCAGTGAATATTACCTCATATGTTTAAAAAGGATTCTGAGGATATATAATTAAGGATCATGAGATGGGGACACTATCTTGGATTATCTGGGTGAACTCTAGATATAGTCAGGTGTGTCCTTATAATACGGAAGCAGAAGGCAATGTCATGATACAGGAGAAGGCCTGTGGTCATGTCTTGTCCTTCAGGCAGCCCTGCATTAAGCCCGTGAGGCTCCCATGCCAAGAGCTCTGTGGAAACTTTGGAGAGGAAAAGGACAGGGAGGGTGATGGCACCCTCCGCTGGGAGGCCTGGACACCGGTGGCTTCTGTGGCGGCTATCTGGAGAGGCTGGGAGACCTGGGAGAGGGGAGTCTTGTGGGGAGGCCTCATCGACGGCATGGTCCTCATTCACTTCCACCTTGCCCCACCCCAATCCACTGCCTCCCTTTGCTTCCGGCCACTGTCAGCTGTGGCCCCTTTTGGTGCAGGTCTCCAGAAGCTGGTGCTTGAGCAGCTCAGGGGCATGGCGGTCGCCCTGTGTCCTCAGGTCCTGTCCCCGATGTCTGGCGTGTGGCCTCTCTGGGGCCCTCAGGCAGGAGGGGAGCCCCAGGCATGCTGGACGTGAGCTGGTGGCTCATTCCTGGGGTGCCTGGCTCTCCGAGGACGCCTTCCCAGACCACCTTACCTCTCTCAGGCTCCGTTTGGAGATACACAGGGGTGGCGGGCTTTGGAAACACAGACCCTCCACAGCCCAGTCCCCACCTTTTGGTCCCCACTCCTGGGAGGGCTCCTGAGGGCCTCCAGTTGGAGGGGGTGCTGGGCAGAAGGGACGGTGCTGAGGAAGACTCACAGTCAGTGGGATGGGAGCTTCTGGCTTTTCCCCCCAGGCACGGCCCGGAGACCCCAGAGCCCTCTCTGCAGGGTCCAGGCTGGATGTGTGTGCTCAGCTCATTGACCAGGGGCCTTTCAGGCGTCTTCCTCGCTGAACTGGAACTCTCAACTCCTCTGAAGAGGCAGCCATAGCAAAAGGTTAGCAAGGGTGCATTAATCACTTAAGACAGGGAGCATCATCCCGGACAAAATGACACTGAAAGGACATCCCAGACCCCCTAACGAAGAGATGGGAGCACAGCTGTGGGCTCACATCATTGCCTTTGCTTCCTAGTAGTGATGCAGTCACAAGCCAAGAACAGGGGCAGCCACCAGAAGCCAGAAGAGGTAAGGAACAGATTCTCCCTTAGAGACTGTGAGGAAGAATGGCTTCCAGGAGGAAATGTGGTTCTGTGAAAGCACTCATTTTAGCCCAGTGGAACCACTTCAGAATTCTGGCCTCCAGAACTGTGAGAGAATTAATTTCCATTGTTTTAAGCCACCAAGTTTGTGGTAATTTGTTACAGAACCATAGAAAATGAACGCAATACTGCAGTCTCAAGTAAACAAATGGTCTTGACTTCTACAAGGCTGGGAAACTGACTTTCTGGCTGACAGTGTCCTGAAGACAGTCTCCACCTTTGGTGACTATTCCTCTGCCCTGGTGCAGGGATTAGAAAGGCAGTGGCTTGCAAGCTCTGAGATGGTTCCTTTTAGTCACACTGTTGAAGTGTGCTAACTAAATCTGAGAGATGTGAATCTGGTCATGTGAAAACTACCTGGGAAAATGTCCATTTACTATTAAACACATAATTCCCTAAGATTCTTAGTTTATGTTTAAAGTCATCTCTCTTGCCAGAAAATTACTCAAATATGCATCTAACACAATTATGTCCACACCTACAACAATCCTGAGTCCAAAAAAAAAAAAAAGCCCCATAAATCTCGAAACTAGAGAACTTTGTATATAGGAAACAGTGAGAGACAACTCACTAAGCTTATTGATTAAACTTTGTAAGAATAAAACACATACTGTGCGAAACAACGGCAATTGAAGGAACAATTGCTGTACTTGTGAATCAAATTCATCCCACTTAAGAGCTCTATTACCTCCAAGTAGTACCAAAATTGAAGAGAAGTTATTGCATTTAAAGGTTTAATTTAAATTTAGGTCCTTCAACAGCAAGTTCAATGATTTATCATACTGATTGAATTCTAATTCTCTTACAATGTTGAATTCTAGAAAACCATTTCCTTCAAACATTAGTACCACTGAGAAACATACTTACAGGAACTCCTTAAACCTCCAAAAATAATGTAACTTACGCATCATTTCACTGAACAAGGTAGTGTTATTGTCATATAGTGATACAAGTACTGGTACAATGCCAAGGAGTACCTTGTACATAGGAAGCATGGTATTTTTTTCAGGTAGTCTTCTGGAAAACCTGACAAAGTATTGATGGCTTAATATCACAATGAATTATATATAACTACTAGAAAACAGAGTAACGATCTAAACAGCTCACTTTTCTTTAAGAGGGACTTAATCCCCTTTCCTATTACCTCACTTTATACCACATTTGACATAAAAGTGGCTTATATCATATGAACTAAGGAGTTTGAGACCAGCCTGGGCAACACAGGGAGACCCTGTTTCTATAAAAAATTTAAAAATCGGCCAGGTATGGTGGGCATGTACCTGTGGTCCCAACTACTTGGGAGGCTGAGGCAGGAGGATTGCTTAAGGCCCCCAGGTCAAGGCTGCAGTATGATAGCGCTGCTGCACTCTAGCCTGGGTGACAGAGCATGAGCTCGTATCTTTCAAAAAAAAAAATTGAAGAGCATATTACTATCTCAGTGTAAAATAATGAGAATTCAAATTTGAACATCAATTCCAAATAAAGGTTGTAGTAGAGTTTTGCTAGCTGTTCAAAATCCGTTTGGTCTTCTTCATGGGCACACAGCTAGACTACATTTCCCAGCCTCACCTACAGTTAGTATTGAACTAAGACTGTGCTCAATCAAATGCAAGTATAGGAATGTGCATTGCTTCCTGGCCTGGCTCATATGCCCCCAATGAAACAATTCTCCACATCCCTTACCTTTCTCCACACCAGCCTCAGGAGCCATGTGCTCAAGAAGGCTGGCAGAGCCACACAATGGCAGAAGTCTGAAGGAATAAATATATATGACTGGCACTTAACTTGCAGTAGGTAGCATCAGCTTCACTGATACATTGGTTTTGCTTGATTTGTTAACTTATCCATTGATTCAGTTAAAACAAAAACACATTAGGTACTCAAAACATGACAGAAAATAAGTGACTCAACCCAAAAATTCACCATGTAAAACAAACAATGTAGCTAGACAAAAATCCAACGATGCATGGTCGTGAGTACTATGAATGAAATGTGTCCAGAGTTCTGGAAGTTTTTGTGGAAATGGGAGCATGAAGCTAGCTTAAGTTGCTTCTTAAAGTACAGACATGGCAGGAGCCTTTCCAAACACAGGAACAAGCACATGCAAAAGCCGCAAGGTGCCTGACATTATGGGCCTTGTGGGGATGGAATGGTGTCAAGGAGGAAGAGATGGGGCTCCATGTACAGGCAGAGAAGCCATAACTGCAGGAGTGGTACTCTCAGCAACACCCTTCACACACTAGTACCACTGCCCAACAATGTTAATACCACTGCCCAATCATGTTAGTACCTTTGCAGGAGAGACTGGACTTTATCCTGAGGGCATTTCCTGAATGGAAAGTCACAGTCTGGGAGGTACAGAGCTAAAACTGTGATTTGGGAAAAACATCCAAATACTAGGTAGAGAACATGTTTTTCCCCTTAAGGGATGGGGTACTTAAGGAAGGCAAAGAACCAGTAATAGGTAGATCAAGTTCACGAGCTACTGAATTATTACCTCTCAAATCAAAGGTTTTGTATATATGACTTTTAACTCACATTCTAAAATGTACCCAGGGTAACAGTTTCCAAAAAGGACATATTCAGTAGGCAAATCACTCCTTTACAAATCCAGAAGGTTCATCACTTTTTAGACATTCCTGTTAGACATTAGAGAATTTCTATCTCATGACTCTTTCTAAATTCACTTTGAAGGAAAGAAGAAAAAAACAAACAGAAAGGACAACAAATGCAGAGTTAATATCCCATCTATCCAGAGCTTAGATGTCAAGCAACAATACCCAGGAGGACCACCCAAAAAGTGAAAAGGTCTCTAAGAAGTGAAGACAGATGTCATACTGGGTTAGTGACTAAAGACGCAGCACTTTTCCCACAGGAAACTCCCTCAAAACCTTATTTTGATATTAAAATGGTGTGAAAATCTCTCAGAAGCTTATTTTGATAAAGTTGTATAGAAAAGCTAAGTGTCCAGGTTTTTAAAAAATTAAGACTTTTTTAGAGCAGTTTTAGATTTACAGGAAAAATGTGTATAAAGTGCATATACCCCTCCTTCCCACCCTGATATGTATAGTTTTACCTACTATTAACCTCTTGCATTAATGTGGTATATTTTTAAAATTCATGAACCACTACGGATATATGATTAAGTCCATTGTTTACATTAGGGTTAACTCTGTGTTGCATGTGCTATGGGTTTTGACAAATGCACAGTGTCACGTATCTACCTTTACAGTGCCATACAGAATAGATTCACCACCCTAAAAATCCCTTGCCTACCAATTCATCCCTCTCACCCCCTGCAACTCTGGAAATCACTGATCTTTTTATTGTCTCCATATAGTTTTGCCTTTTCCAGAATGTCATATAGATGGAATCACACGGCATGTAGCCTTTTCACAATGGTTTCTTTCACTTAGCAGTATGTTGGATCCTCCATGTCTTTTCATGACTCGATAGTACGTTTCTTATCAGTGAAGAGTACTCCATTACATGGCTGTGCCATAGTGTATCCCTTCAACTATTAAAGGACATTGTGATTGCTTCTAATTTTTGTGGATTATGAATAAAGCTGCTATAAACATTCACATGCAGATTTTTGTGTAGATATAAGTTTTCATTTTGGTAAATAACTAGAAGTTTGACTGCTGGGTTCCATGTTTAGCTTTCTAAGAAACTGTCACACTGTCTTCCAAAGTGGCTGTAGCATTTTACATTCCTACTAGCAATGAATGAGTTTCCCATGCTCTACATTCTCACCAGCATTTGGTATGATAACCGTTTGAATTTTAGTCATTCTAATAGATGTCTAGCAGTATCTTATTGTTGTTTTAGTTTACCTAACATGTCACGCATCTTTTCGTGTAATTATTTTCATCTATATATATGATTTGCTAAAGTATTCAGATCTTTTGCCTATTTTAATTGGGTTTTTTTATTGTTTAATTTTAAGTGGTTTTTAAATACATTTTAGTTAATAGCCCTTTATCAGATAATGGGGTTTTGCAAAGAGTTTCTCCAAGTCTGTGGCCTCTCTTTTCATTTTCTAACAGCGTCTTTTGCAGAACAAAAGTTTTAAACTTAATAACATCCAGTTTATCGACTTTTTTGCCCATGGATCATGCTTTTTGTTGTTGTATCTAAAAAGTCATCAGCAAACCCAAGATTCCCTCTATTTTATCCTAGGTTATCTTCTAAGGGTTTTATACTTTACGTTTTACATTGATGACTATAATCTAGTTTGAGCTAATTTTTGTAAAAGGTTTAAGGTCTGTATCTAGAGTCCTCTTTTGCAAATATTATTCAGTTATTCCAGAACCATTTACTAGCAAGTCTGTCCTTTCACCAATAAATTGCCTTTGCTCCTTTGTCAAAGATCAGTTGACAGTATTTGTGTGGGTCTCTAGTGTCTCTATTCTGCTCCACTACTCTGTCTATTCTTTCACCAATACCATGCTGTCTTAATTACTGCAGTTTTATAGTAAGTCTTAAAGTCAGGTAGTGACTGACTGTTAAGGAAAAAAAGACCCACCATAGGAAAGTTCGTGGTAGCTCATTAAATATATCTACCTGGAGAGAACAGAAGCACCTAGAAGCTGAGGCTGCTCCATGAGTCTGGATGCATCCCAGAGTAAAGACAATACAGAGCAGAACACTCAGCTGACCACTAATGAATCAGATGAATGCCATTTTAAGCCAATGAGGTTTGGGTTTTTTTGTTACTATTATATAACTTAGCCTATCTCAGCCATGAAATCCTGATCTGGAAATAATTTAATCACTTTAATGAAGGAAGGTCACTTTTGATCTCTGAACCCTTTATCAAGAACAGAAAAAATAAGCACCAGCAATGCTCCTATAAGTGTAACCACGTAACATTAGACATGGTACTTTTAAGAAATAAGAAATAAAACCTTCAGCTTTGGAAAATAGAGATTGGGCTTTTAGATAGTAATTATTTGGAAGTTAGAGGGCATCTGCATCTAAGAAACAGCTTTTAGTTTGAACCTCATTTCAACAGGGACTTTTATTACCTGAGAGAGTAGAATATAACTTCTCACACTACTGTAGGGAGGCTGAAGCATGAACAGGAAATCTGAGCAGAGAGCAGGCAGAGCTGCCACGTAACACCAAGACAGCAATTCGCTGACAAGCAGTGATGAGTTGCATGTATCTGTGAAGAAAACTGGATGTAAATCACAAGTGAGCAACTAAACAGACTTTGGACTTGAAGAAAGTTTTGGCTACTTTGATTAAAAAAGACTGGGAAACCCATGCAAGGCAGGTAACAGATTCCAAGAAAGACTTAAGACCACTGCAGGACACACAGGACAATCAGCAGAACATCAGAGGGGCAAGTAGACTGGCCCTAATGGAACGGTGTCCCCCACCAGATCCTTTGTGAAAAAGATCTGCATCTATGAAATAGTTAATACTGCATCCCATATTCTGAACTGTGTTATTTTGTGGATATTCACATTTCAATACACAGGACACATTTTCCATAATAATAGAGTAGGCATTGGCAAACTAGGATGTGCAGTCCAAATCTGGATGTTAACTGTAAATAAAGTTTTTCTGGAGCACGGACACACCCATTTGTTTATGTATTATCTGTCTGTTTCAGCACTACAACAACAGAGCTGAGCAGCTGCAACCGAGGCCAACGGCTCGCAAAGCCTCAAGTATTTACAATCTGGCTCTTTACAAAGAAAAGGATTGCTGAACCCTGATCTACAGAGTATGGATTTAGTCATCCAATAAAACCTTTTGTTGTCTTTGAGAAACTTCAAGTTTTAGAACACACTTCTACTACCTTTATTTTAAAGGTCCTATCTGTCCACCAAAGTCAACATTCTTCTATCTGTAAGAAATTTACAAAATTACAGAATACATGGAGGGAAGCTTCCAGGATGCTGGTCTCACTCTGTTCCTAACCTGGAGGTCCATGATGTGGGCACTTCCAAAGTGTGAAAACTCATCAAGCTGTACATTTATGTGCACTTATTTTGGGTATATATGTATATTATACTTCAGTAACTTTTTTTTTAAAAAAAAGCATGTATATCTCATCCCTTATAGAATTTCAACAGGCAGCATGTATCAACTACCTCCCACAGTTTGGACTCCACACTAAGTATTGAAATGAAGAAACGCAGAGTGTACAGTTACAGAGCTCGGCAGAGTAGACGGGCAATATATATAACAGCACACAAATAACTATATACTGTCAAGTATGTAAGCTGCAAGATTCAATTATAAGCTCATAAAAATCCAACTAAACTTAGCTCAGGCAAAAGGGAAATTCACTGGCTCAGAGATTCCAAAGAAGACTTAAAGCAAACTAGGAACAGAGAAGCATCTAGGCCAGTGGTTGTCAAGTGAAGATTATTTTTGCCCCCCAAGGGACACTTGGTAATGTCCAAGACAATTCTGGTCATCACTACTGGGGGAGTGCTAGTGGCGTCTAGAGGTAAAGGCCAGGGACGGTGTTAGATACCCTACAATACCTATGACAACAGAGAATAACTTGGCCCCAAATGTCAACACTGCCGAAGGTGAAGCACCTTGATCCAAGTCTTTGTTATCAAAAACGTGGTCTGTTGAAACAGCAGCACTTTTAGCAGCATCTTAAAGTAGGTCAGAAATTCAGAATCGTGGCCCTACCCCACATTATTTAAATCAGAAGTACACAAGATCCAAGGTATCTTTTGAGCACATGAAGATTTGCGAAGCAGGACCCTCCGCTCCTACCACATCTGGAGTCAGGTAATGACTTTGCCAGGCATGTTTCTCCCTGCGTGACTTCCCATCTCTTGATCCAGATGAGATTCTGCCTCATGCAGGAACATTGGCTGCTATAGGTTACGAAGATTCATGCATCATATCTCCCCCTCCATGCAAGAGGTGCTGACTTGCTTCCTCAGGTGCTGAGTTTACCAAATTTTAGGTGACTTTTATAGCTATAAAGGAAAATAATAGGGGCACTATAAGAAATCTACCTGGATTTGGGATCAGAAAAGCCGACGTTGAAAATTTAAGTTGATTTTTGAAAACCAAGGACACAGTAGGCAAGCAAATCAAGGCGTTTTGTCAAATATTTACTAAGCACTTATGTTCCAGACACTGTTCTGGACCTGAGAATGTATTAGTGAAAAAGACAAACTCCTGATCCTGCCCTTGAGGAGTTTATATTCCAATGCGCAGAAGCAGACCAACACATAAACAAAGAGAAAGCACAATACAGTTACAGAACGTGATAAATGCTGGCAGAGAGAGAAGCAGGCAAAGCAACTGGAAAATAAGTGATAGAACACCTAGGGCCCAAGGATAAATTTGTTAGGAAGGATTCTCCAAATGAGGTAAGATTTGGACTGAGACCTGAACAATAAGGAGTTACTCAAGCAACCAGGGGAAAGGTATTCTACAAAGACAGATCGGCACACGAAAAGGCCCTGAGGAGTGAGAGCTCAACCAGCTCTGGCATAAGGGCAGGGTTGAGGGGGTGGGGGCAGCAGAGTGGGGGAAACATGAAGGTACAGGATGAGGGAAATAGGGTCCTAGTGGTTAGCTGTAAAACAGGCCTTTGGCAGGAGAGTGCAATGATTCCAACTGAAGTAGCTCCTGGCTGTAGCTGCCTCAGACTGAATCTGGGATTTGCCATTTATAAAAAGTGTGACTAGGACAGGCACTGTGGTTCACGCCTATAACCCCAGCACTTTGGAAGGCCGAGACAGGCGGATCACTTGGGGCCAGGAGTTTGAGACCAGCCTGGTCAACACGGCAAAATCCTCTCTCTACTAAAAATACAGAAATCAGCTGAGTGTGCTGGCACATGTCTGTAGTCCCAGCTACTTGGGAGGCTGAGGCAAGAGAATCTCTTGAACTCCTGGGAGGCGGAGGTTGCAGTGAGCCAAGACTGTGGCACTGCACTCTAGCCTGGGCAACAGAGTAAGACCCTGTCTCAAAAAAAAAAAAAAAAAAAAAAAAGAAGTGTGACTATTTCATAAAGTTGTGAGAATTACAAGTAAATGTGAAGATACCTTACAACAGGAGTTGGCCCAATATGGCCCACTGCCTATTTTGTATGGCATATAACCTAAGAAAGTTTTCTGTTTACATTCTAAAATGGTTACATTTTAAATGGTATGTAAGTACCTACCTCATACCCTTGATTTTGACTCTTAACTACACAAAGCCTACAATATTAACTATGTGGCCCTTTACAATAAAGTCTGCCATAGCCAAGCCTGTACACAGTAGGTGCTCAGGAGGTGGGAATCAATGCTGCCAGCTACCATCTCAATGGATATGACTCCCTGCCAGGAATCACCTGAGGCTTTTTACGTTATACTTCCCCCAAATAACCATTATCCTAATTTACAGTTAAAATGCAGGCAAGTAACATGAAACACAGAACATTAATTCTAGAATTAAAACCCAGATCCCTATGTCCCCAAAACCCATGATCTTTCAGTCTCTCATGAAAACCACAATTAAGCCCTCTACTAATTCATCCTCCAAGCTAGATACTTTAATCCCCTCTATATCTGACATAAAGACAATAAAGATGAACCTGAATGAATTTATATCCTGATGCTTATTGTATGACCAAAGCAAAGAGAGGACTGGGGATAAGAAAAGGAGGTAGCTTGATTTTGAGGGTGGTACTTAAACCAATTTACTGTCCCTCTTTTTACTTTTATTTTCCCAAAACTCTATAGTAAATATTACTTTGGTAATAAGAGAAAATATTTATTTTTATAAAGAAAGAAAGCAGAAATAATCAGCCTTACCCAGAGTAGCTACATTGTACTTTTTAAAGACAGCACTATTTTGACAGCCAAAAAAGACACTTAGGAATACAGCATTACAAATTCAAGATCATGTCTATGAACTTGGCTTGAAAAAAACCCTCTGCTAAAATACAACCTACCATCTGTACAATGTATTCAAAAATGATTACCATAGTATGAAAAAATAATGCTGGAATAGCAGAATTTTTTTTTTTCCATTTTTTAAGAACGCTTCCTGCTCAGTATTATTTTCGGATTCCTCCATGAGGTATAAGCAAAGGCAAAATGGAATCTCAGGTCAAGAAGATGGAAACAGAAAGTAAGCAGAGACAAAAAAGGAACATTAAATACTCTTTACTAAAGACGTGACACTGCTCTAGAAATTTCACTGAGCCCAAGAGAGAATCTCTGCATGCGCCAACGTCAAGAGCTGCACTGGGAAACCTCCCATTTCTGGCTTCAAAAGTGAAAGCCTGGGTCCTACTTATGCTATCTCAGCTATCAAAAGTTATAATGCCATTTCTCTGACAGCAGGACTCTCACACTCTCATGTCTCTAAAGGTGAATCAGCAGAGCTTACAGATGCATGGAGCTCAGAAAGGTACCTCTCAGAAGACGGTGTGGGGAGTGCCAGGGCAGCATGGAGCACATTGCTGATGGCCTGTGACAGCAGCATATGACTTTCTCACTGACCAGAGTGCCTTTTTGCACAATCTCTTGACTCCCGGTATCCTTAATAAAAATAAGGGAGTTAGGCTGAGAAGCCATACCTAAAAGCCATTCTATGCTTTTGAGATCTTAAATCATGAGGTCATGTTCACATCTGTGTAAGTACAGTCTAACGACAGTATCAGTTTTAGGAAATTGTATCCAACCATAAACGTTCAGATTTTTTCCCCAAATAAAAAAAAATTAAGTATCAAATTTATACCTGTTAGAGAATATTTAGCACACTGGCAGAGTGCATCAAAGGACTTAGGAATGTTCTTTTTGCATCTGAAAGGCAGGCTGGGTGACTTTTGCTCCTATCTTGTCAGTCAACACTAGAGGATGCCTGGGGATGGGCTTCTGCTTGTAGAAAAACTTGTCCACACAAAAGGTGATCAAGAGAATGACCTTCAGCTGCCTATGGCAGAACAGATGCTTGGTACCTGACACAGAACTTCATCTCCAGGGCTAGAAGAGCTGAATCAAGCCAGGAGACAATCCCTGGGGAATCTGAATCAAAAAAAAAAAAAAAAAGAAAGAAAAAGAAAAAGAAAAAGGTTAGGTTTGAGCTACTGTCAGCACTCTTTTCCTCACTCCCTTCTGACAGTCTGCCCCTCTACTCTCAGGGTGCTCAAGCCCTCAAGCTTGTTTTCCCTCCAACACGGCCCAGCTGGTCCCTTCCAAGACAGAGGAAACCTGCGGAAACCCCAGCATAACAGGAGGCCTTGTCCATGATCATCGCTGATCTCCTCTAACAGCTCTCCAATTTTAGGAAATGCCTTAATTGGCTTCTGGAAAAGGTCAAGGCCCTAAGGCTGGCAAACAAAGTGCTCCTTTAATAAGTTGGCTTTCTTCAGTCTACAGAGAAAAGACAGAGAAATTCACACATGGGACAGCATCCTTGCCAAGAGGTATCTAAGGGTTAGATGTGCGGGACATGTAAATACTAGCATGTTTTTCCAGAGACTGCTAAATAAACTAGCACAGAGGTCAGCAAACCTTTTCTGTAAAGGGCCAGATGATAAATATTTTAGGTTTTGTGGGCCATATGGTCTCTGTCGCAACTACTCCACTCTGCTGTTCTAGGGCAAAAGCAGTTATAGAAAATACATAAACGAATGAGCATGGCTGTATTCCCATAAAACTATTTATGGACACTGAAATTTGCATTTCATGTAATTTTTGCAGGTCAAAAAATATTCTTTTGATTTTTCTCAACCATTTAAAGACATAAAGATAATTCTTAGCTCGAAGGCCATACAAACACAGGAGTCTGCAGTTTGACGACTCCTGACTGAGAGGATGAGACAACTCATATTCTGTATCTTACCACCAAAAATGCAACATGCAGAACCTTTCTTCATAAGCTCAGTTATACTTGATTTATCCCTGTGCACTCCCAAACCCAATCCTCCAAAGTATTCCTCCAAAGGGGTCCACTGTCTCCATTTCCTTTGTCTCTGCTCCCATCATCTCTCCCATGGCCTCCACCTCATCTTGTACAATAATCTTACCTCCAAAGCAGTCAATATCCAACCACAGTGACGCACTTTGAAAAGATGGCAGAAACGGCATCTTCACTTCTTGTTTAAGCTCCTTCAATACTGAATAGCTTACCCCCCAAATATAATCAAAATAAACTCTATTCTCTGTACCAAGCCTTGCAAGGACCTGCCTCCCTAACTTCGTTATCCTCTTGTCTTTGACTCTACGTAATGGTTCATTCATTTTGTATGTCAACTTGGTTGGCTTAACAGACGCTCAGATATCTGGTAAAACATTATTCTGAGTGTGTCTATGAGGGTGCTTCTGGATGACATAGGCATTTGAATCAGTAGACTGAGTAAAGCAGATTGCCCTCTGTTAGTCAGGGTTCTCCAGAGAAACAGAACCAGTAAGATGGAGATTATATATAATATCTGTATATCCATAATGAGATAAGGAAAAGACTCACATGATTACAGAGGCCAACAAGTCCCACAAGTGGTACAAATTATAATCTGAAGGCCTGAAACCCAGGGGTGCTAATGCTGTAAGTCTCAGTACAAGGACAGGAGAAGACTGATGTCTCCACTCAAGCAGTCAGAGAGAGAGAGAAAGATTAATGTTCCTCTGCCATTTCGTTCCAGTCAGGCCATCAATGGATTGGATGATACTGGGAAGGGTAATTTGCTTTCTCAGTCCACCAGTTACAATGATAATCTCTAACAGAAACACCCTCACAGATAACACCCAGAAATAAAGCTGAACTATGTATCTAGGCCTCTCTTACATTAGCCCAATTGATACATAAAACTAACCAATACACACTCCCTAATGTGAATGTGCCAATCAGCTGAACCCCTGAATAGAATACAAAGGCTGGCCCGCTACCGAAAAGAAAACTCCTCCTGCCTGACTGCTCTTTAGCTAGGACGTTGACTTTTTCCTTCCTTGAGACATGAATACTCGATCTTTCTGGGTCGCAAGCGCTCATGCTTCTCAGGCTTTTGGACTCATGTTATTACTATACCACTGGCTGTCCTGGGTCTGGAGCTTGCACTCACCTTGCAGATCTTGAGATCTGCCCACCTCCATAATTGTGTGAACCAATTCCTTATAATAATTCCCTTTATACACACAAACACAAAAACTTTTCTGTGTGTGCATGTGTATATACATATATACACACACATATATATATATATAAATGTACATACCTAGATATGTCTCTCCTATTGGTTCTATTTCTCTGTGTAACCCTAATATAACCATAAACTGTCACAGCGTTTTTCTCAAACTTCTTTAAACACATTAGGGCCTTGGTATGTTTCCTTTTTCATGAATCTTTATCACAGCTGTTACCTTCTCATTCAAGTCTAAATTTTCAGTAACTCTTCCCCTAATATTATTTGAAAAATGGCTTTCTCTCACCCTTCACCAATGATCTTCAGCTCAGCCTCTTATTTTTGTTCCCTTGAAAACACTTATCAACTCTATAATTATTTTTATTACTTATTCATGCCTGTATTCCCCCACTGGAAGGAAAGCTTCGCGAGGGTAGGCACCACATATGTATTATTCACTGTATCCTAGAGCCCTAGGGCAGAGCCTGTCACAGCAAGTTCTAATCAATGTTGGAGAATAAAGAACAGCCCAGAGTTTAAAGTCCCTGCCTTCTTCTTTGGAACTTCCATCCACTTTATCAGAAAATGACCTTGGCATGAATAAGCTGATTCTGGTGATAATAAAGGCCCCCTTGTACCCTACCTCAGTAAAGTGATGCTTGCTCCCCTATACCACTGTGGAGGTCCTCTGCCATCTTTATGCTATTCTTGCTCTCTGGACCCATCAATGAAATGAGTACTTACTGTCACAGGGGCTGTGCCTTACTACTCAACTGGGTATTCACACTGGTGCTTATGTGACTCACAGCAGGGACTTCCCCCCATCCCTAACACCAGGCTACATGCAGCTTGAAGTTCTGGGTACCGTGATAGGTCTTATGGGTTTGCTGAATGAATTGACTTACCCATTTCATTTTCTAAGCGGCACCAAAAACAGAATAACCATGAGTAACAATGGTGGATCCGTGGTGGGAATAAACATTAATGGGCACAAATTTTAACAAGATCCTATGCTAGAATTTGAGACCTAATCAACTTCACCTTTCCCTCATAAATATTATTTTTGTCCTATTATTCAAAACTACCTTTGGCAGCTTCCACCCAATCAGCGCTTGCTCTCTGTTCTTCACATTGGCCCCACGAGGAGAGCTCCTATTTCCACACAGCATGGAAAGCAAAGTGAAAGCAGGGCAGGAATTCGCTGATTGGTCTGTGGACTGTTCATGAAGCTGACGAGCTTCTCACTGTTGTGGTTCCAGTAGTCACCTGATTCTCTCCTGCTTCACAAAAGGCAACAGGAGGAACATCTTTAATTCAGGTAGAACAATCCCATCTTGGTGCATGCCACAACTTAATTGAAGAGAAAATAACCTGTCAGCACTAGTTATGTGAATTTTTCTCCATATACCTCAAAGTCCCCAAACGGGGCCAGGTGCAGTTATCTGAAACCTGCCAGCAAGCCAGGGAACTGGGTCCTGGGAAATGTTTTTGACTAGAAATGCTGTATCACAGGAAAAAAAATCTAGAACCTAAAAAGATCTTCAGGCTGTGTATGTCTGGGATAATACTCTGCTCACCCCAGCTCTCATGGGCATAAAATGTGACTGGAGTATGTTCATTTCCAGTACAAGAGTTTTTCTTCCCAAGTAGGGAGTCCCCTCGTACTTGCTCTACTGAAAAAGCCTTAATCCTTTTCACTTCAGCCATGTGAATTTCATGCTGTAATGGGTCAAGTTTTGGAAAAACAAAGCAGTTATTTTATACCTGCCCAACTTTCTGTTCACACAGGAGTATCAGTTGCGAAATCTCCTTGAAAAAGATCCGTGAGTTTACAATTACTTACTGCACACTTTCCCACTGAATATAATTCTCTTCACAAAGCCACACCTTGAGGTGTAAACTTGAAAAGAGCAACCAGAGCTAAACTGCAGGCATTCTTCTTTCCTAGTTCCAGACATCCCTATGTAGGCTGTTTATTTTTAAGCTTTCTGATATAATGTTGGGTTGATATGTCTGTCATATGACAGCAAGAAAACCTATTACATGAGTCACGCTCTAAAGTGATCAAATGCTGGCCAGTGAAGCCAGAGCTGCTTTTGATTCATTAGAAATACATTTTTCAGCCATGCATTTTTACAAGGCAATGCAGTTCAGTTGGTATTGCTGTTTTTATATAATACTTCTTTATTTGATTCAAAGTACATATTTGTAACATACTGCTAAAAAGTCACAAAGCAAAGGAAGGCATTAATTGATTGTGCATCTCCTAAAGCTTTATTTCCACAATATGTGGTAAGTGCTAGAAAAGAAGAAATGTCTCGATTTGCCCAAAAACCTCCAACATGGCTTTCTAATAAGTAAGAGTACAGGGTAAAAGCATTCCTCAGCATTTGACTAGTGAAGACTCCCACAGCTGCTAAGATTAGGTTTCTAGCAGGACTTCCCACTCTCTCCTCAACTGCATGAGTGAAAAATACAATGGTCTCAGCTTGATTCCAACTATACTTTATTTCCTGAACTTACACTTTGGTTTTCTTTAGGATAAAGCTGTTTAAAGTCAATTGTAGCAACAAAAAATAATGACAGTGTCATGAATATTCTTACTGAAAAGCTGTGCACCTTGCTTAGGCATTGAATTTACTGTCAGTCTACCCAAAAATACAGGGCCACAAAAGCTGACTGATGTAGCAAGAAATGTGTATTTTAACAATCAGAAAAGGTGGTTGTTTTCCAAAGTGTCATTCCTTATGTGGATAGTAAAATAAACAGTTTTCTATGAGCAAGTAAGTACAAGGTGTACAGAGCTGAATACAAGTTAAATGGGTTACCTTTCTGCAGCATTTCTGAGCTTTTAATATTCTGACATGTATTAGGAATTAAAAAAAATTTCTTACTGAATTTTTCTCATAAAGTACAACATTTTGTAGGGCTAGTGTTCCATGAAACTTTTTGAATCTTTGGAATAGGCCACTTAAAAATGTCTGAAATATTTTACTATCTTTACTATCTAGGACACACGATTCTACCTTTCTATCATAAGGATATTTTATATAGTGCCATGTATATTACAACATAGTAAAGCACAATGAGCATGCTTCACAATGCTCTTTGGCATAATTACTGTTTCCTACCTGGCTGATCAGGCAATTCTGGTAAGGGCCTTTTTCTTCAAAACACAAGGTGATTTGACGAAAACATGAATGAACAAAAAGAGGATTGCACAGACGTGTGACTGCCACATCTGTTAGCAATGCATTCGGTAAGCCTTCCCCTGTCACTATATATATTCAGAAATAATGACAAAAAATGTAGTTCCTCTGGGCAAATGAAACGGAGGTGCAAATTAGAATCACACCTCCAGTCTCATTTCAGTATCACTTCTTGTCTGGATAAACAACACTCACTCTCACTCTCCTACTCATGGCAAGTGGCCACTGTTAACACTTGCATTAGGGATCAGTCACAACAAATTACAGTTAAGTTTTACACCGCACTGCAGGAGGCAGCCTGGGCCCAGGAGAGCATAAGAGTAATGCTGGGCCGCATTACCAATTATGAGAAAACTAGCGCTGGGGCTGAAAAGGCCCCTGTGCCTCAGCCACATGAAGTGGTTAAAATTCTAATACTCTAAGTGGTATCTTAATATTTCTGTGTATGGTGGTTTATTATTCTCTGTGGAGAGTAACAGTAGGTAGCTGCTTGCAAAAAGGGTGATTTTAATCACCAATCATTTTCAAGAACACAAGAGATCAGTGGTACTCAACTGTGAAAGCTTTATTATATAATGGGAAACTGCCTGTCTGGATTAAAAACACAAACAAATGTCACTTCAAGATGATTTTGTGAGACGCTAAACTTTCAGGATGTGAAAAGTATCTACAGACTATGAGCTACATAAAAATATCCACGGGGAAGATGAGAAAAATAAGGACTAGAGAGACACAGTTCATACATGAATTCCCCCTGTCTAGTTGGGGGGCAGAAGAAAAAAGGGGTTTTGTAAGCTGGATCCCAAGATAGCTAGTTTATTTTTTATTCAAGTAGGGCAAAGTCCACTTTTTCAAGTGAAAGCCAAGGGAAATCTGAATAAAAGTTCATCATATGCATGTAATTAATCTCTTCCAAGTAACAAAAAGTAAAATAAAATTGTAAACCTTTAAGAAGTTGGGAGCGGGCACGGTGGCCGTGCCTGTAATCCCAATGATCTAGGAAGCTGCGGTAGGAGGACTGCTTAAGCACCCAGGAGTTTAAGGTTGCAATGAGCTATGATTATACCACTGCACCCCAGCATGAGTGACAGAGCAATACCTCGTCTCTTAAAATACACATGTGCACACGCGCACACACATACACACACAACCAACCAAAAACAATTCAGCATAAATATGAGAAATAAGTAGAGCTAAACAGTCTTTAAGTGAAGCAAACAGATAAATTCATTCACCATCAGACTTGCTCCTTTTGGAGGCATTATTATTTTCTAGGGCACCTCTGTGAAGTTTTCTGAGGGTTCCTGACATCTCAAGATGAGGGAGCAATCAGGATGCTCTGTGATATTGAGCCAGGTGATTTTCTGAGATCTGGGAACAGGATTTGTTTGATAATTTATCAAATTAAGATGGAGGGTGTTGGGATTCACTCAGGGTAGTTGGCAAAATATTAAGGGAAATATTAGGGAAAAGTATAGAATATAGTCTCACACCTTTTGGAAGGCTGAAAGGTGAAGATTAGGGATAACAGAATTTTATCCCACATTCCATTGTCTCTACTCTAACTGCCTTGTTTACGTAAACTTGGTGCTGGATGGCCCTGGTGTGGGGTGTAGAAGGGGAATTACCCATTAATGGTATTTGCTCTGGGAACCAAAGCTTTTACCATTCGTAAAACCACTCTTTTAATCATGTTACTTATCCACAAGCCTGTTGACTTAGAATCTCTGTTATTAAATCTATACAGCTAGTAAGAGGTTAGGTAGCTGCAATCTCCCTCCGAGAGTAGCTGACAACCTCCCTAGCTCACTCATTCACTGTACTCGGTATATGAGTGTATTTTATTCATCTGTCACAGAGTCTGGGTTTGCAGGACAGACCCCCACAGGTAGTGATCAACGTCTTAGAGGGGAGATGTTTTAAATATCCTTCAACACCAAGTAAAACATGATTAGGTTTATGATAGTTGTAGTTCTTTTTTCCATGAAGTACCTGTTGATATGATTTAGGTATCTGTCAGCCCCTCCAGAAGTAGAGGAAAATCACTAGAATCGATCATTTCGATGTCTCCTCATCAATACATTCTGGGACATCCATTAGTATAGGTGTCTTTTGTGATTTATAAGAAATTGTTATGGGAAGGGCTCCTTATAACCCAATATCCACACATTGTTATTAATAACTCTCAATAATGGCATCTGTCATGTGCCAAACATAACACTGAGTTATGCATTCTCTAACTACCCCTTCGCAACAAATCTCTAAGGTATGTTTTATTATGTTCATTTTAAGGTGAGGAAGTTGAGGCTCAAAGATTTAATTCAGTCGTTCCAGGTAACAGAGCCAAGAAGTAAACAGCACAGATTCATTCCTGGCTGGTTTGGTTCTAATAAGCATGTGCATACTTTTATTGAGAAACTACTAGGTAAAATGAGGAAAACAGGCATGAATAATCAACACATATGTGGTCAACATGTTTAAAGCTTAGTGGAACCAGAAGTGTGACCCACTAACCATGATAAAGGCACTACGACACACTTTAGACCAAGAGGGAAGAATTCAGAAGGTGATGTTTGAAGTAAAGCTTGGCAGAGAGAAAAAGGTTCCCTTTACTCATTAAAATCCTACTCTCCCTTCCAGGTTCATCAGGGATTCATATGTGCGAAAGGACATTTAAGATGAAGAAAAAAATGTAAGGAGGTGGAAATGAAGCTCACATTTATGAAACAGCAAACTAGGTTGGCTGAGGTGTAAGCACGTAAAAGGAACTGTATAGGGTAAAACTAGAAAGACAAGATTGAGCTAGTTTTGCAAGCAAGAATTCTGTGGAATTGTATTAAGCCTCCTCCACATTACCGCCAAATTCCATCGATATCTACACTTGCATTTTCTTACAAGTCTCTTCATCTCAGTTCCACAGGCATGTTCCTTTCCTCTCGCTTGGTCTACTGCAAAGTCACTTGGTCTCCAAGTCCTCTTCCATCTCTCTTGAATTCTCCTTCAAATACAGCTCAAACTAAGTCACTATTTCTCATCTACAAACCTGGCCTCACAAAGAACATTCATGGACCTCTATAACTTGGTCCCATGCCTGGTTTATCAAGATCTGGCCCCTATTCATATCTGTGAGCCTTGCCTCTATTTCCTCCCTCGTCCCTGACACTAGTTAAAAGGAACTATTGGGAAGTTCTTAAACTTTTCTCTATTCCTTTCTTACCTCTGAGCCTTTATATAGGCCCACCTCTGACATGGCATGCTTCCCCTTGCTCTTCACATGTGCCCAGCTAATTCCCCCTTATCTCCGAGTCTCAGGTGATAGGTTCTGTCAATCAGGATGTCTGTGTCCTCACATCTAAGGTGTGTCCTTTGCTTTCTATGCACCTTGAGGCACTCACACTCACCATTCAGTATTGCAAATGCTTTTCTACTTGTCTTTTTCATTTACTACCTTAAGCAGCTATTGAGCATCTGACATCTCACACATGAAAAATATGAACTATTTTCTATTACAAGCCAATACTACTGAATTCACTCATATATTACTCATTTTTCAGAACTCTTCTTCAAATTCTGAAGAAAAATACTAAAGAAAAACTATGCATTCACATAATTTTGTCCAGTCTCTTCCACTTACTTCCTCTGCTCTTAGATATCTATCTTAGCTATTGGCCCCCTTGAGGGCTTAACAAACATCCATCAGTATGAGAGTGAGTCAACTTAATATACAAACAAGTACCACTGCTCCATGTACCATTTTCAAGAGACTATTACATAAATTTCATTAACCTCAGTTGGTACCAACAAGCAACAAGCATTCAGTCCACTGGACTTGTACGGGAGAAAGTAAGTTAGCATATTCTTCTCTCTGTCACTACATTTCCTCACATTCTCTGTTCTTCATTCAGTCTTCTCTGTTGAGAGTAAATTCTCCCAGTGAAAACAAGTTCTTGAGTGCCCAATGTACCGTGGGACTTTGAGGCTTCCACATACCTCCAGCACTGAGAGGTTTATTTCAAGTGGGGGCACAACCAGTTGCCTGATAGTTGACTCATCCAATCAAAGAAAATTGATAAAACATTTAAAATGTTGATTTTGCCCTCCAATCACCTGGCAAATATTCCTCTCCCTGCCACATATTCCTATCACAAATCCAAAGGCAAATACCAGACATATCAAGCAAGGCACTGGCCTCTTTAAACTGGGCAGATAAAGCAGAAGAACTTTCAGGTGGGCACAATTAGCACCTCCCGAGGGAGGAGAGAGACAGGGGGAAATGATGCAAAATAATGCAGAAACACTCAACTGGTATTCACATTCCAGCTTGCAAACAATTTCTAATTCACTTGCCTAGACAGTTAACCATCAGTCTGGATGTAAAGAATTCAAGCCTAACCAAGAAACAGGAAGCATAAGTTCTGTCACAAGAGTGTTTATTTTGGTGGCTCACATCTGCAGCTTTTTCCCCCTCAATGTATTTTTTTCAGAACCAAACGAGGAAGGGAACAAAGTTACTGGGCCTAAATCCATCACTGTGATTGTGATATGCTGAACCACCCACAGCATCATGAGAAGGAAGCTATTAGTTTCATGCTGAAGAACTCCAGCCCACATAGGGGCAGAATCTAGAAGTAAAGGAACAGTCTATTCAGCATGATTAACTTTATTCAGCATACCCAACAATGTCTCTGGGCTGCTCTAGTCACACTCGGTTTAAAAGCAGCATATCTAAAGGGATGTGTTCTGGCATATCTAAAGGGATGTTCCAAGGTACTTGGTGTTCCACCGGGAGTCCAGCAGCAGCAGGAGATCTTGGTGTTGATAACATTACTGCTAAATAACTAGAACTGTGAATAGAGACTGAACACCGTGTAGGTGGCAGGGATAAACTATCTTAAACCAAACTTACAAAATCAAAGGGTGTAGATGTCACAACAGCAGGCTTGTCAACTGCATTGCATGAACCCAAATCCTTGGATGGGAAAATCTCCTATACAGATTGAGTTCTTGTAATCTAGGGAAAGGGTCAGCAAACTATGGCCTGCAGGCCAATTCCTGCCAGCCACTTTTTTTGTAAATTAAGTTTTACTGGAACATAGCCACATTAACTCGTTTAAATATTAACTACAGTGGCTTTTGTGCAACAGTGGAAAAGCTGAGTAGTTGTATAGGAATCATATTGTCTGCAAAGCCTAAAATATTACGTGGCTCTTTACAGAAAAATTTTGCCAATCCCTGGTCTAGAACAGTGGAGCATTCACCAATTCTTGCTCTGCAAAACCTGGTTCTAGATCAAAATTATTTTGTCTTAATGCTGCAATTCTCACTGAAGATCCTAGTACTTAAGGCTTCGGGTTGGCCCACAGACATCCCAACCCTCTGCTTGGAAACACTATAGGAACAGGTCCAGGTGGCAACCTTGCAAATCTGAACAGATGCCTATTTTTCTTCTGCCCATGAGACAGATGGTCCTCAGAGAGGGGGAGAAGAATTAGTCCATGAGAGAGAATTCTCTGTGCAACACTAATTTTGGAAATGTATCCCTGATCCATCTGGCCAAAGAGGATTCCTTAGGAGTACCTTTGCTATTCGGGTTTGCTTAACATTCAGGAGGGGAATCCTAAGTTCCAAGGCTAGAACCTCAGGTATCTGCTCTCTGTCAAAATGTTACATACAGCCCTTGAGATAAGAAGTCTCAAGTAATTATGACAGAAGATGATTATAAGGATGAAGACAAGGATGGCTGACTACTTATTCAGGGACCCCTTTTCAGAGAATTTCTTCACTTTCTCTGAAGTAAATTTTCCCTTAAGTAAAAAATACCGATATTCTGCTACATACAGAAAGCAGGAAGAACAATACTCTTTGACTTGCTAACAACAGTAGCTCTCCTCTAGATGTAACAATGTTTCTCCTCATTAACCACCTTAACTCATTTTTGATATTCAGACCTTGTTATTCTAACGAATATTTCCCTCTGAGTAACAAACTGCAAAAATTAAATCTGCAAAGTTAATTAGGACTAGGATCTCTCATTTTCCCCCATTTCATTCCTAATGCTTGGCCAGGGGTGTCTAAGGGAGAGAACAGTCATGGGTTCTTAGTTTCTGTATGTGGTTGGGCCAGTAAAGCCCCTTCCTCATCCCTCTTTTCTGCTTATCACTAGAGACAAAATCTAAAAACGACACAAAAATAGAATGGAATGTCTTAAACTCTTTTGCTTTTACAATTAATTGGTAGGGAGACATTTAAAGTGTGCATATACTTAAGAAAGACTCCATATAAATATGATTTATCCACGTGTGACATAGACTCAGGCTACTAAAAACCTAAAACAAAACAAAAACAACAAAATAAGCAATAAACAAAAACAAAATAAGATAGCTTGGACAAGCATGCTAGCAAAGCAGGGGTGCCCAATCTTTTGGCTCCCCTGGGCCACACTGGAAGAACTGTTTTGGGCCACACATAAAATATACTAACACTAATGATAGCTTAAGAGCTTTCAAAAAAATCTCAAGAAAAATCTCATGTTTTAAGAAAGTTTATGGATTTGTGTTGGGCGCCATTCAAAGCCATCCTGGGCTGCATATAGCCCACAGGTTGGACAAGCTTGCCATAGAGGTTTGGTTCTCTTGGGGCCACAAATAGGAAAGGGGCAATATTAAGATCAAACAGGGGGAAAGTTAGGCAACTAGAAAAAAAAGAATTAAGAAAAGCAACTGCTGACAGATTCTGATTATTCAATCTCAGCAAACAGGCTTCTGAAGATGGACTTGGGTGTAACTGGAAGAGTTGAGTAGTTTATTAGAGATCACATGCGCCTACCATTTACTACCTGGAAAATCTGAGTCCTCATTTATAAACAAAATAAGATTGTAGTTACTGTTGTTGTTATTGTGAAGACTGAACAAAAAATACATATAAGTCATTTAATAGTGCCTGAGTTACAACACAGTAAGTCCTTAATATGCACTTAACAATCATTACTGAGCAAAGTTCCTGCTAAAAGCACAGTTGCTGTTAAAAGCAGAAACAAAGGTGGAGCAGAGAAGAAGTAAAAAGGGAAAGATATCTTTCTTGACTTTCTTCTGAGTCATATACTTGGAGACAAAGGAAAATTCTTAGTGCTTTTGGCCCCAAAACCCTGTACGGCCATACCTGTGAGCCTGACAAGACCTTTCACCCAGTTTCAACATTAAGGGGAAAGAAGATGCTGCTTCACATAATGCAGGTCTCTGCAGATGATGCTGTGCCACAGAAATCAATCCAGAAATAGTTACATCCCCAGCACTGCTACATGGGTTGTAAAATAAATGTTTCTTAGACAAAGCATAAGTAGCTGTAACTTTAGGAAAATAATATCACTGATCCTAACACATTAAAGTGTTTGACTTAAATTTAGCCTCACAATGTTTTATTAAGTATTAATATACTATCTGTTTACAAAATTTAACTTGTACTTTTCTGAAACTGTTAACACCTTCTACATGAGGCCTAGACATAGGCACAAATTGTAGGAACAGAGACCATGAACAAACAATAAACCAAGAAACAAGAGTTGATTTCATGACAACCAGGCTGGGAACAAAACTGACAAATGAAAACCAATACATGATTTGTAACTAGAAGCAAATGGGTAGCCAGGACAGATGACAGAACACAGCTGTGATGACTTCTAGCCGCTGATAATCTCATGAAGCTCACCTCTGGGGCACTTCCTGAAAGCAAATCAAGATGAACCCCGCTCCTCTCCACAGATGCTTCTCTTTTTCCAAGCTCCATGGGTTTAGGTTACTTCTGAGCTCACTTTCATCCATGTTGTGAGCTAATTACAAAGAATCCAGAAATGTGGGAATGAACTGGGAATACTGTAGGCTGCTTCAACAAACCTTAGCACCATCTGCTGAAATATTAAGATGCTTGTTTAAAAAAGTTGGTTGTCAGAGAAGGAGGTCACAGCACAGACAGTGGGGAAGTTCTCTTAAATAATTTCTTTTTACTTCTCTTTCTTATATACAAGCAGTAGGGCACTAAGCCAAAGGTGAACCATCCATAGTAGACCATATCTGCTACCTTCTCCTGGTCCAGGTGCCAGCAGGAGAGAACCTAGAGAGCCTTGGTCATCAAAAGAGAGGAGATACCATCAAAAGACTGTAGCATGTTTGTGAATTTCAGTGAGCAACAACAGTCATTTGGGAAAATACAATGGAATGTCTTAAACTCATTTTCCCTTTTATAATTAGTTGGCAGAGAGATATTTAAAGTGTACATATACTGAAGGAAGACATCATATAAATATGATTTTATCCACGTATGACAATCCCTTAGTAATCTGAACCTTGTGAGATTTGCAGGTTCCCTTTGTAGGTTAGATGTTTCTCAAACAGGAGCAGCTGAAAAGAGCCTCAGCTTTGTAGACAATGATCAGGCCAACGGTCAGAGTTCCAAGGGGCTTAGGGAAAGCAAAATAAAGCCTTGCATCATTTAATGTCAGTGTTAAAAGGCCCCAACAGAATCACACATTAATAATAGTAACAGCAGCAGCTAACATCTTTTGAGCATGTACCAAGCATTATGTTAATGGTTACATTTGTTATTTATTAGGTCTTCCAACATTCTCAGGTAGGTACTGTTGCCTCAATAGAGGAAGAATATAGATGCTTACAGAAATTAAGAAACTTACCCAAGAGCTCATCAGTTTGAAATGGGTAAAGCTGGTATTGAAGCTAAGCTGCTGACTCCAGAAACTAATTTCACTTGTAACCATGATACTACATTGACCATGGACTGAGATTCATGTAAGCCCCTTACACAAGGGAGTGTCATAAGGTTATGAGTAGTAAAGTGGAAGACAAAGATGTTATAAGAGCTGAAGAACATGCTTCAGGTAGACCACAAGTGGAGCCAAGGTAACTGGAGGGACGCCAAGCAGCACAAGTTCATGGGTCTTCACTCTTGTGTATCACTATTACTGGCACTAGGCTACTCTGCCTATCTGCTTTCCCTTCTATTAACTTGTTTCTATTCTCTGTAACTGACCCAAGTCACTCATTGGCTGGGCTACAGGTTGGCTGTCCTTGAGTTAGGTACCAATGATTCAATTAACCGAGGCCAGGTGCAAGAGAGGGGGTCTGCTGAGGGCCCCGACTTCAGCAGAAGTTATGGGAAAGGCAGACACCTACGGAAGGGGCCATAAGAACAGTGAGTTCCATGCTGCTTATGTAGTACACAAAGCAATTCTGCATCTGTTTGTTCTCTGCTTCACATTTCTGGCATTTACAGAGATTATTTATATCCAAAAGGGCACAGAGGATGACTTTTCAGTCCCAGCAGTCTATGTGTAGTGACTACATAAAATAGTATGTACATACATGAAGATCTTTCCTACTAAAAAGTACAGAGGACTAACAAAGACAGGTAACTTATGAAATTTCTCTCTTCCTTCTTCACTATTTGTTTCAAAGTCCTGTTTATTAGAATTAAAAGGTGCATGGTCCTGATTTCCACTTACCAGGAGGCTGGTCATTTTTCATCATTACGTAGAGGGGTGGCTCCGAGTTTAGCTCAACCATCTGTCGTCCCTCACAGGCCTGAGGGATTCACGGCAGGACGGGGAGAGTTTGCCAACCCCCTCAAGCAGGTTCTGAGGGCAGGGTTGACAAGTCACTTCCCAAGCCTGGGTGGACCAGACAGGAAGAAAAGACCCATACATATGACTAGACAGAGCCAGACACACAGGGATAATAGGTCATCATAACAGCAAAGCTGGCCTCCAGAAAGAAGAAAACCCACCATGCAACAATCACTATCAAAGCCACAGGTATTCACATGACATACTTCCATTCAAATCCAAATGTCTCTAGAGCAAAAAGGTTAAAAATGTTCTTGTGCTAAGTAAAACCTCCTTCTCATGCAAACAATAATTAATCACATAAACATTACATGGTGACATAAGCCAAAAGATCAACAAACCTTTATAGTAAGTACAATCAATCCACTGGAAAAAATAATTAATGCTCAGTAAAGCAGGGCATTAATTTTTTTTTTTTCCTAAGAAAATTTAGCTCTGAAGATACCCCTAACTCTTAACTTATTTCATCCAGGTGGTGCTCAGCTCCACACAGCTTCCTGCAGGAGTCAGCTTAGAAAGGATGAGGGGGGAGTACAAATAAAGAGGTATTTTACAGTCCTTTTTATGAAATGTTATAATCCTGAAATATTCCACTTAATTTCTCCAGACTTTTAAATATACTTTTAACAAACTGGTAGGACAGGCATGAGAAAGTATAAGAGGCTCGAAGTCACCAGGAGCAAGTGTAATCCCAGGCTCTGTCATTTACAGACCCTTGTTACATGTAGCAAGTCCTTCAGTCTCTTGAGATTCAGATTCTTACCTTCTCACCCCAATGCCAATGAGCATCTTAGCACCTCCCTATCTATCTCACAGGATTCTGCAGATCAAATTAAAATGTATATTCAAAGATTTACAACCCTGAAGTAGTCATCATTACTAATGGTGGCATGGACTCAAATTTATTTTACCCAGCTTTCAATAAAACAGGGTACATGGTGAGAATGGGTTCCAAGGGCCAGGTTAAAACCCCAAATTTAAATCTTAGCTCTCCAAATAAACCTTGGGACTCTACTTACACTCTTGTTTCCTCAGCTGTAAGAGTGGAAGACTCAACTCATTTTGTAGAACTAGGAGGTGGTGCACACAAAGCAGGGCTAACAATGGACACTAAATGAAGTAACAGCTTTCTTCTTCCAATCCTTTGGTCCCTTGCAACTAAATCTTCTGTAATTATCCCATGGTTTTATAGTATTATATTTTAAATATATATAATATGAAATGGCCAAAATGAATACAAAACTTTTCCTAGGACACATTTCCCAGAAAACTTCCAACCTTTTCAATTCTTACATTGTTCCAAAAAGCACACCTTTATAAATTGAAACCAAAGAAATTTACAGGCAGTAAAGCTTTAAAAATCCTGACACCTGTCATATAGGAATGCCCTATTTTAGCAATTACTTTATATTATCTATAAATGAGTTACTTTTTATTAAAGGACATAAGTGAAAATTACGGACAAATGAACAAAACTCCACATACCCGGACTTTACCCACAAATCTAAAAAGTAGAGTTTGCTAAGAAATGCATCCACTACAAGTAGCAACTTCTTTCCCTTCTCTTAAGACATATCAAGTACTTGTTGTCAGCCAGAGGAGATAAATAATGATTTAAACATTACAGAGAAAATATCCTCTAGAAAAACTTAACTTACGGGGTGCGTATAATTTTTGGGGTGTGTATGTCACTGCTATATTAGAATTTTATAACACAAACAAGAATATGTGTCAACTCAAAAGAGTTTTCATTTTGACAAGAACATAAACATCACTATTAAACTCATCCAACATCCACATCCTCCTGTTTCCACAGTCTTAAAGATTTAGCAGTCTTACAAGGCTAAGGGCCAGTACTTCCTGACCACACTGATCAACAAAACGGTTGGCAACCCTCAAATGTACCCGCGATCTCAGTGTATAAACACGCAAAAACACCTTAAGGCAAAGTAGGAGGCGGCCAAGCCTTGGCTGCTTGAGAACTGCCCTAAATCAATTTAAATACGGAAAAACCAAATGGCCATGTCAATAGCCAGTTCTGGTATGTGTTGGCTGAACTTGGCAAGAGGAACGACATTATCAAAGTTCTTAGAAGTCGAATTTAGAAAAGCAGAGCTATGCAATTTGTCTTTTCATTTTAATGGACCAAAAGAGCAAAGCCCATAGCCAACCTATTTAACGGTTTATTGGAAACTGTTTGCATATTATTGCTCTGGCCTATTTATCTCTACATAGATTTTCACTTCTAGTAAACACAGAACAGTTTTTTCCATCAACCGTAGTCCTTTGCCAAGTAACTTTTAACAAATAAATGTGGAACTACTGTAGACTCCACCTCCAGGCCTTGATAAAAGTAACCAGAATTGGTTGCAAAGGATCAGCCAGTAGTTTGAATGACCCCTCCAACTTTCATGTTGAAATTCAACTGCTATTGTGACAGTATAATAGGTAGAACCATTAGGGGGTGATTAGGCATCGATAGCTCTGCCCTCATGAATGAATTAATGCCATTACCACAGGAGTGAGTTCCTGATGAAAGTCAAGTTCAGCCTCTGCTCTTGCTCTCACAGTCTCTTGCCCTCTAGCTTTCCCCGATGGGATGATTCAACAAGAAGCCCCTACCCAAATGCTGGTGGCATGCTCTTGGACTTCCCAGCTTCTGCAACCATGATACCAATAATTTTCTGTTCATTATAAGCTACCTAGTCTGTATATACCCAAAGGAATATAAATGGTTCTATTATAAAGATGCATGCACACGTATGTATGTTCATTGCAGCATTATTCACAATAGCGAAGACATGGAATCAACCCAATTGTTGATAAATGATAGACTGAATAAAGAAAAATTTAGTACATATACACCATGAAATACTATGCAGCCATAAAAAGGAATGAAATCATGTCCTTTGCAGGAACATGGATGGAAATGGAAGGCATTATCCACAGCAAACTGGTGCAGAAACAGCAAACTAAACACCACACATTGTCACTTATAAGTGGGAGCTGAGCAATGTGAATAAATACAAACAGGGAGGAGAACACCACACACTGGGGCCTGTGTGTTTGGGAGGGAGAGTATCAGGAAAAATAGCTAATGCATGCTGGGCTTAATACCTAGGTGACAGGTTGACAGGTGCCACAAATCATTATGGGACATGTTTACGTTTACCTGTGTAACAATCCCATACATACTGCACATGTACCCCAGAACTTACAAAATTTTTAAAAAAATTACCCAGTCTGTGGTACTCCTCAGTTATAGCAGCATAAAATGTACTAAGACACAATCGTAAACTAATTGAATTCAACCACCTAAATGACACTTGGAATATCCCCGCCCTGGGGGCCATTCAACCATGCTACAAGATGTCCAGGGAAAAGACAACTCCCAATGCATGTACTCCAGGCCTATAACATCAATTTTTGGGCCCAGGAATCTAAGTATACATGTTTCAACAAGCCCTCTGGGTCAATCTTAAGAATGGTCAAGTTCAACAAACACTGCTTCACAGCACTTCTTCTCAAACTTTAATGTGCGTATGGATCAACCTGGGACTTCTGTTAGGATGAAGACTATGGCTCAATAGTTTAGAGGTAGAAGCAATTATACAATGAATTTGCATAAGTTTCCAAAAGGTATCAATGCTATTGATCCATGGACTATACTTCGAACAGCAAGACCTTGAGCACAGATTCCAGTGCTCTTATTCTACCTACTATAATAATTTATTAGCAATCTAATTTGGCAACCAAGATTATGTGATGTTGAAGGCAATATGGTGGTAATTGGACCACTGTCTGAAATACTGCACATTTTATTTCAGAAAGTCCGTATCATTCATGTTTATGCATTTCATTTTAGAGAGTGAGTGCTACTGTAACAATGTACTTGAATATTTCCAGATATTATTTCATTCACATATTACTCAGTTTCTAAATCACAGCTTGGTACCTGGAGGTCTGTGGTTCTCTTCAGAGTGCTCATTAGTCAAGTCAAGTACTTTTCCTTTACCAGAGTTCCTCACCTGCCAAATGATGGCATTTGCATCAATTAATCCACAAGACTTAGTATTCCTTGCTGGTAGAACAGTATTCAGGAACAACTGGAAAGAGCAAAAACAGAAATACCCACAACTGCCACCAAGATAATTTTCTACAGATAAAAAGCAGTCAAGATAACTCCCTATATTGCCACCAAAAGAACAAATGCTATCTTGTCTCTGAAGGCAGAAAAATAAAGATTTTAATCTGAATCTTTGAACCACTGAAGCTTGCAAGGTTCACATACCACAAGACAAAAAGGAGATAATCTGGGTTCTATGCCAAAAAGTTAGACCCTGACCATGCTTTAGTCAGGATACATGCTTTAAGTCTTTTTCATTCACTTACCTGGAAACAGATCTTTCCATCTTACTCTGTGATGATGAAAGAAGCTAAACCCTAACTCCTTATTCTATCAGGGGTTCTCTGTTTTCCCAAACCTCGGGTTTTCCTATCTGTAAAATGGGGACAATATGCACCTTTCAGAATTGTGAAAATTAGTAGGTCATGGTCTACATTCAGCAAACAAAAGCCACAACAACAAGATAGTTTTATATAAGAATTTGACATTAAGAGCAATATCTGCCCAAGTACACCCAAGAACTCCACATTGCACATAACCTCCTGATACGGTTTTATGACTCTCTCAGGATTCGACTTTGGTCAATAAATGATGTTAGTCAAGCTATCAACTCTAAGCAGACAGTATTCTACTACTAAGAATAAATTAGAGCAGGTTAGGTTACCTTCTGGCTATTAACACCATAATATTTCCATCAAAAAGGGGAAAATTATAAAGTCTTGTATTTATAAGTGTACACTAAATACCACTCGCCTGGGTCTCTTAAGAAATAAACCCCAGACATTTCAACTTTACATTTGTCTGATTTTTACTGATACACACAAACACACCACTTCAGACACAAGACCAGTTTATATATTGTCCACCTGGACGACATTATAATTAACTGTTTATATCACTAACTTTATATGGGAAACATTCATACTTAGAAGATGTTCTTATCTAAAGAGAACAGAAACAACACACAGAAGAGATTACTAAGTGTGTACACTTGCACTTTCCCTTGAAACACAGTAATTCCGTTTCCATACTTTTCCAACTTTTCACTGTTTTATGATTTAGGCATTATTTTCAACCCTGATACATGCTCAAAACAAATCCAAAATGTCAAAAAAAAAAAAAAAAACCAATACAAATATTCTCAGCACTAATACTTTGATAGATAAATTTTAGAATGAGCCAAGCCTCACACCCACTTGTGAGTAGGTAGTAACTCCTCAGACTTCGCTCTCCCCTTTTACGTATCCTACATCCATTCTGAATGCTCACGACGCTCAAGGAACTGTGGGAGATATAGAGGGAACAGAACACCAAGCTCAAGTGAAAAGGTATTGCTCTAAGGGATTTTCCAGTCTAGAAAGCTGAAACATGAACTAAGTTATGTATGTATTATAGCCTTCCCCTCACACACACAAAAAGCCCAGCTAGACTTTTTTCCAAGTGATGTATTTTCAGCAGTAAAACCAAATCACCTCACTTAAGGGTAAAATTCAAATATTTCTATCAAGGCAACCTACAACTAACCATTATAATATACTGTGCTTTTAAGACTAGCTTAACAATTTACTAATTTTATAAGTGTTTCAACATTTGTTGGACAAGTTTTTAAACTTCTTTCAGTCTCATTTTATTCCTCTATAAAATTGTATTAAGAGTATCTCTCTCATAACGTTAAGTGAGATAATGCACATAAAGTACTTAGCACAGTGCTTGACCCAAAACATCTTGTCAAATGTAAGTTTTCTGGGTGTCAACTGATGTATCAAGCTGAAGATGACACAACGTGGGGGGGGGGGCAGGAACAGCTCCGATTTCCTATACTCTTTCCAGCTAACTCTAACCACAAATGTATCTCTGCTTTGGCTGAAAAAGCCCCATCTGTTACAAAGCCTGTCTGGGACTTACCCTAGATCCACTGAATCAGAATCCAGGTGTGTCTGAAGCAACTGTATTAGTAAGTTTCAAAGGTGAGTTACACATACCTAAGTTTGAGAGCCACAGTGGAAGACACAATGTTTTATAAGTGTTTCAATATTTGTTGAGTCATGATTCGGCTAACATCTGATGTTTCACTTTGGGCCGAATACAGCTGTCTAGTCTTCAAAACCTCAGGATGACTGTCCAAAATTTCATTCAGAAGTCTTTCTAATGGAGTTCTTTCTGATTTACCTCCACTCCTTGCCCAGGGCTCCTGCTCAACGTGGGGGAAAGGAGAGCATGACACAGAGGTGCCCTCACGAGGTGATCCCTCGACCCAGAGGTCTTGTCAGCCCATCTATCCTCACTCACAGCTCCACATCATTCTCATCTCACTTTTCCATATCTCTGACGGATCCTTAACTAATTTATTCAAGATGATGCTACCACACTGCTTTCAATAAATTTACTATCACATCTGAGTATTGAAAAACACTATGTAATAGACATACTTCAAGTCTAATGTTTTTGGTGCCCTAGTATGTATTGGCTAGGTTTCCAAACAGATAAAATACAAATTGTCCCAAAGAAACAAAAACATACATCAACAATTCACACTACTACTACAATAAATAATTGTTCATTTAATCTTCATGAGAAGGAAAAAGGAAAATAATTGTATTTGCTGAAATTTGCAATTTCAAATGGTCAATTCAAAACACAAATACTGTAGGAGACTATGGTATTATTTAAAAAGTTTTCCAGAGAGAGATAAAAATACAGAAGAAGCTTTATTAAAATGACTAGATAAATTACTAGATAAAATATACCAGCATTTATACCTCTCCAATTATATAAAAATTTCTATTGCAGGGAGGTGTGATTAAAGAACTACACTACTTGACTTAGTAACAGATCTAAGCTGGCTACTCAAACAGATTGCCATCTGGTCAATCAACTGCCATTTAAAAAGCTGCTCTAAAAATATCCTCATATAAATGCTTAAATCTCATCAAAATGTAATGACTTCTAATTAACTTATGCTAGCTAGCAGGAAACAAACTTGCAATGTACACTTTAGATTCCCACTTATAATACAATTACCAAAACCCTCCAAGATTCTCAAATTATTTCCCCAAAAAGAAACACGATAACATCTCCTGATTTCACTTACTATAAAGCCACTATAAACCAGTCCTACAATTAGAGCAATCTCTACTAGCCTTTAAAATGTAGGGAAGCCCATCAACTTACTTCATCTACAGAATATACAAAATATGCATTTTCTTATTTCCACAGAATGGCAACAGTACATAAAACTAAGCAGGTGGCTATTTACCAACTCAGATTATAAACGTTTTGTAAAAGGGGGACAATACAGAATTCTCTGCTTCACAAGCTGAGAATCAGAGGAAAGAATATATGTAAAAGTATATTGTTTCCCAGGACCCAGAAAAGGTACCAGGTCTCCAGAGCCCTAATGACAAGGAGTAACACACCAAAATATGGACTCCTTTTCCACTCCACCTTCATTGGCCAAGCAGCTGCCAAGAATAAGGGCCTCATCTCCCAATACCTGGCAAACAAATGCAATATTGCCTTGCAAATCAACTGCTTCTCCCAGGTGCTCATAAGCATATCTGGGAAGAAGCTTCAAGAATAAGTTAAGGAGAGACTGTCTTTATGAGACTGAAGAGATCCCATGGAAGAATCTGGATGTCATGAAGACAGAAGTGGTTCCAGCAGAGAAAATGGTTGCTGAGATTATTAGGAAGCTGAAGAAACGGGAGTAGAAACATTTAAAGGAGGAAAAAAAAAAATGCCAGCTGTCCTTGCCGATGCATCTTTGGTAAACAGAAGAACTCCAGGGGAGTGGGCAAAGACAAGTATAAAACCCAAAAAGAAGAAAAAGCAAAAGCTCCAGGAGGCTCCTCAGGAGAATGGAATGAAAGACCCATCTAACTCTTTCTCCAAACCTAAAATAAATCTTTTTCAGAGGGGAAATTGGTTAGTAGCCACTGAGAAGAGACCATGGGCAGCATCAGTCTTCCCAAGTGAAAGACATCTTCACCCAAGGAAGAAGCAGTTAGTGATCCCAAAGAGGCAGGCAAGAGGAGCACGGCCAAGAAAAAGAGGAAATTCTCCACCAATGAGGACGGAGCCAGTCAGCAGTGGACCTGAAGAGGCTGCTGGCAGCAAGAACAGCTCCGAGAAGAAAAAAAAAGTTACATCCAGTACCCAAGGGCTGTGTGTGGTGGTGCACACCTGTAATCCCAGCACTTTGGAAGGCTGAGGTGGGTGGATCATCTGAGGTCAGGAATTCCAAACCAGCCTGGCCAACAGGGTGAAACCCTGTCTCTACTGAAAAACACAAAAATTAGCAGGGCGTGGTGGTGGGCACCTGTAATTCCAGCTACTTGGGAGGCTGAGGCAGGAGAATCAGTTGAACTTGAGAGGCAGGGTTTGCAGTGAGCTGAGATCCTGTAACTGCACTCCGGCCTGGGGAACAAGAATGAAATTCCAGCTCAAGAAAAAAAAAAAGTACTCCAGAAAGATTAGAATGCAAATTGACTTTCCTTGGTAGGTGGGGCATATCCTACCCCAAGGTGACATTTCCCATTCTGTGTCCCATACCTCAATAAAAAATACTCAAACATGAAGCATATTGTGAAACCTAAGGCAGTAAGATTATGGATATGCATAGAAATACACACTCCTTCACCAAAATGATATTCATAGGCACAAGTACAGACACTAGAAAAATACTGAAACAACTCTTTCATTTGAGCTGCTGTTTCTGAAGTGTCAGCCATTAAACTGGAGCCAAGATTATCTAAAAAGATACTCTATCCAAAAGACAGAAATCAATGGGCACCAGATTGTATCTGTGAATCTCTTTCTCATGCGTGCACATGCAGATTATCCCACAAAAGCTCCAACAACTCAAAAACAGCAAACAAGAAGAAAACACAAAAGGAAAAATTCCTGAAAAAACGGCATAATATTTCGAGATGAGTCACATTCAGGTCTGCATGGGGAGGGTTCAGGAAAAGGAACAGTACATGTTCTTTCTGCACATGCAGCCACAGCCATCCTGGTTTGCACAAAGCAGCAAGGTGTTTAAGTGACTCTGATCAACACAGCATGCTGATGATCCCACTGAACATTTGATTTGGCTCAGGATCGCCCAATCGAATTTGCTAACACAGTAGACTACAGAAGAATCACCCATTAAAAACAATCCAAATACAGACTCTAAATGTGCATAAGGCCTTTTGTGATCTCCGCTGGAGCTTATAGTATCTAACAGCTGCAACTGTGACTGTTCTAGCTAATTGCTCTCAGTAACAAAAATAAACAATCACTTCAGGAAGGAGACTGTATCCACCAAATATTAATGAATTTTTAAAGTCAGAAATCTCAAATCTTGGTTTAAAAACCTTGCTAATGCTAAAAAGTCTCAAAGAAACAGTTAAGGAGGCCCTTATTTTGTAGTTAATCCGCTCCTCCCACCCACCTAGCCCCCTCCCCAACACTAAAAAAAAAAAAAAAAAAAGAAAAAAATGTGCCTTGCGTTTGGAAGAATTTAAGCAATCTGAGATATTTTAACTCATGTATAACTTTTTAACATATGGGGGAAAAGAGTCGCACTGATTGGAGCTATTTTTAAAGTGCAGCTCTACCGTAAAAATAGACATTTACTCATAAGGATGCTTGAATAGAGAACAAGCCCAATCTACGTCTCATTGTTAAGAAAGGGGTGAAAAAAGGCTGTCGTCCTTTCTGGAGAGCCGTTTATGGTCCGCCTGTGATGTCATGGCAGGATCCAGGTGCACTCTAACGAGCAGCTTTCAGTCTCATCAATTCTTTTAAAAGTGCTTTTCTACCATCAGCTACTTCTCAGCACAAGAAGTAAGGAGCCAGTATTTACCCAGACCCTTGCAAGACAGAACATCACTGCAATCAGAGACCCAGGAAGGAGGAGGAAAAATTACTTACCCACAGTTGGGTTCATCGTTGTCCTCTCCTCCTTATCCCCATTAGGAAAGGAAGCATTTTCTTTAGCTAAGAAAAGAGAGGACAGAAGTAGCTGACTTTTCAGTACTCTGGGACATCTACTTACCCTCTAAACATAAAAAGTAGCTTCATACTTCTCTCCCAGTGACCCTACTGCATAGCTGATGCCTGAAACCAAATTGCCCACCCAATGCAGTTGCAAGTAGTCATTTAGGCATCACTACCTCAAACTGAGGTTTTGAGAGATGGGCTTAGGGGGTCTGAAGTTAATCTGTCTCTAGCCTTAATAAAAGTCTGGAGACTTACACCTGTAAACCCGGCACTGTGGGAGGCTGAGGCGGGTGGATCACAAGATCAGGAGTTCGAGACCAGCCTGTCTATACTAAAAATACAAAAAAAAAAAAAAAAAAAAAATTAGCTGGGCATGGTGGTGAATGCCTGTGATCCCAGCTACTCAGGAGACTGAGACATGACAATCACTTGAACCAGGGAGGCAGATGTTGCAGTGAGCCAAGTTCACGCTACTGCACTCCAGCCTCAGCGATGGGGTGAGACTCTTTGGAAAAAAAAAGAAGCCTGGAGAAACAGACTTGTAATAAATAGGAAACCACATAGAACTCCTGATTTTTATACCTCCATGACAGTGTCAGCCACAATCAATATACAAAAAACAGATGGGAACTTTTGTTTGACATGTCTTAAAAACGAGAAATACATTATTTTATGTCTCAAAAAATATTCTCCCTACATGCAGAGAACACAGTTTAAAAAGCAAAAACATCTTTATTAAAGAAAAAAGCAAATCTAAATGTTTAAAAATGTTGTAGAAATGAGTCCAGTGCGGTAGCTCACGGCTGTACTCCTAGCACTTTGGGAGGGAGGCTGAGGCAGACAGATCACCTAAGGTTCGAAGTTTGAGACCACCCTGACCAACGTGAAGAAACCCCGTCTCTATTAAGAATACAAAATTAGCTGGGTGTCGTGGCACATGCCTGTAATCCCAGCTATTTGGGAGGCTGAGGTTGGAGGATCGCTTGAACCCGGAAGGTAGAGGTTGTGGTGAGCCAAGATCATGCCATTGCACTCCAGCTTAGGCAATGAGTGAAACTCCATCTCAAAAATTAAATAATGTTGTAGGAAAGATTAAAAATAAAGTGGCAGAGACAAAACGTACTCAAAAACATTTTCTTTCCACAAAAGGACTGGGTAAATTTTGACTTATTTTTTTTGTACTTTATACACTTTCCACAGTGACTATATTGACTAAAATTATTCTTAGGGAGGTAAACAATACTGAGGGCATCAACATATGCTATATGCACTTACCTATGTTCAACTTCTAGATGTCACACATATCCTGAAGGATTTCAAAAACTTGACCCCATAAAAGGACACAGCTCGTAAAAGTTAACTTAGCTTGTGTTTTAGTACTGTGATGGCAGGAAGAACAAAATTCCAGGAGTGGGGAGGGCGGGGATTAAGTGTCAGGTCTCAGGCTAGCAAAAAATCTTGGAGATCCTTAAATTCTCTGGGCCTGGCTCATACATATGCAAAATAAGGTGTGCTGAACAAGACCACTGAATTGTCATCCTAGTCAAAACCAGACTGAGAAATAGAACATAAATTAAGTTTTTAGCCTAAATCTTACAGCATAGTGACTGATATAGAGGAGGTGCCCGATGTACATTTAATGAAAGAATTAATGGAAATTTAAAAAAAGTAAAGTATGTATTTAAAACAGAGCTTCCCACACATAAGCCCTGGTGTGCTGCTGGGCCTAGAAGTGGTTGTGCCTGTGTGGAGATAAAGGTTCCCCCTCAGGACAGGTTCTCATGACATAAAACAGTTTAGAAAGCACAATTTTTATACTGCTGCTACAGCAAAAAATTCAATAAGTTCATTAGGATTAGATTTCCGACTAAATTTATGAAAAGTTCTCACCACCCTTTAGGTAGGAAAGACTGAATGCTTGGCTTATCATCTGGTATTCAGGCCATCTTAAGACAGAAAACCTAAGTAGCAGTTCACTTAAGCAAAGAGGCCTTCTTTATGCAGTGTACGAATAGAAGACAGGTACTTTTTTAAGAGTAACTCCTGAAAAACAGAATACATTCAACATATAGTTCTGTACATACAGATAACACACTGAAGCAATCATCTCAAGACATGAAATTTCTACTAAAGAACATTTAATACAGTGTCAACTGCAATTTCTGGTTCAGCATTTACAGTAATGTCTGCTTAATCTTTCTGATAGTAACTCAGGGTGTTTTTTTGTGTGTGTGTGTTAAATTCTGCATTATTTCTTGTAATTACTACTACCTACCCCATAGCAAAACATTTTTAAAGAAACAGATTATCTATAACATCATGTAAAAGTATGGGGATTTTCATTCAACAAGGTGCTCGATGGTACTTCCTGGCAGGCTGGTTTTTTAATCTTCAAGGTCCAAGGAATAAAGCACTGCATCTTTTGGATACCTAACATAGATTTACAGGTCATTACCTCCCTCCCCTATTCTCATGGCCACAACTGTACCTTTGCCACAACTGCAGTTAAAAACCTGCAATCCAGATAAAAAAGCTACCTTGCCGCTACCTGTGCTTCCATCCAAAGGGTGAGTCACCCTGAGAGTGGCTGCTGGTCTCACCAGGTCTGCAGGAAAATCCACAGATGGGCTGGTTGCTTCTGAAGCATGCGTTCAACAGGATGAGGAGGATTGTCAAAAGGACTACACCATGAAAATCAGCATTAGAGATAGCATGCAGCTATCAACAACCTGTAGGTCAAAGGGCCTACAGGATAAATAAGTCAACAAGGCTCATCACTGAAATGGTTATTAGTTTCCAAACACCAAAAAAAAAAAAAAAAAAGGCAAAAACCTATCCAAACTAAAAGATCATCTGGCAAAGATCTGAGAAATATGTGAATTTTTACATTTTCCCCTCACCTTCAATTAAGATGATGCTTGAGTTACATGGGTAAGAAGAGTGTAAAATATATATCCAAGAAAGAAATGAATCAGGTACTATAACACTAGAAAACAGTATAAATACTAAAAAAAAAATCACTTTTATCATCTTAAATAGTCGAGTTTGATAGGTATAGTGGGAGAAAAAGATTAGTATTCTATTGCTGGAGAGATTGTTTCTGTTTGATCTTTTCATTATGTACTGATTACCTGACACATCCCAAATAAATACTTCTTTTAAGAAAGCAATGTCCCTAGCAAGTTCTATGGAACTTCCCAAACAACATATAATCTATCATGGCAAATAATTTTTAGTGTTGCAGTATAAATGGGCAAGAAAGCAAAAAGTTTTGCTGTTTAGCCATCTTTTCGCCTTAACTAGTCCTGGACACAAAAATGTTCAAGGAACTCCTAAGACTATATTGAATATGACTTACTAATTCTTCAGAAATAATAGAGGTGAATAGAGGCTTGCCTATGTCTTAGATCACAGGGATATCTTCTTTAGCTGCCTCCCCCAATATTTTTCAAAATCCCACCTACCCTTACTGATCCAGCTCAACTGCTTCCACTTCGTGTGGCTCAGCATTCCCACCCCACAAACACCCTCTCCCCGACTACATGCACCTAAGGAGAAACTCCCTTCCTCCTTCTAATGCACTTTGTACATACTTTCTTTTTACTATATAGTTACTTGCAGATGTAATCTTCTAGAGCATGACAGGCTCTAGGAGAGCAGAAAGGCATGTCTTCCACACATTTACCTCTGCAGAAATAGACTATTTTCTTGTATTTATGATTACAAGGTATTTATTTGAAAAACAACACCTATGAGTATTTTTGAGGCTTAATATCAAGGTAGTCTTCACCTACATCTTTAGTTATGTAAAGTAAGAACAATGTTAATACTAAGTTTAAGATCCTAATATAGTGGTGTGTCTTAAGCTAGGGTAAAACCCATCAAACATACTTTTAATATCCAGGGTACTTTACTGTATTAGTATATTCCAAATTGTCACTCCATAGATTATGTTTAGAGAGAGCAAGACTATCCAGCCAAATACCTCAGTCCATCCAATAATTCAGATATACAACGCCTTATTGTGTATTGGTAGCTTGGATTTTTTTAAAGAAAGGATCTGGGCAACTTATGACAGCATTAAAAGATTTGCGAAACTAAGTGATACCACTGTCAGACTGAAAATTAAACAGTCAGCCAACAACTAATCCAAGAAAGGAAAAGATGAATCTAAGAGTAGAATAGGTTTACTTTTGTGGGTTGTAACTAGATTTATAAAAACTCGAGCAAACTAGCCTGACAGCTGCTCTGGGCTGTCATAGCACTTAGAACGCTGCAGTCATAGCCTTCTGGCTTCTCTGTTTTCCCTTATAGGTGGTATCCAAGAAGGTTAAGAGCAGTATTTTGCTCATTTTTAGAGACCCAGGGCACAGTATACCAGAGTTAACTTATGTGTTGACCAACCAAAAAAATCTGTTTCTTTCTATGAGCCAGAGTTCTAGAAAGGTTAATTTCAGTAAGGTCCATCCTATATCAACAGGATGACTGTATTAATGATGTAAATATTCTATCTTTCCAAGCTGATGGGACACAGGCCTCCTTTTGGAAATTTTCAGAGTAAGAGTGTGAATACTACTAGAAGTAGAGAAATATAGGCTATTCACTGCAATGATGGACTGTAAACGTTCTGCATCCAATAATAAACTGTCATGATTTTATCAGGATTTGTCTGGTCCCACAGTGTGAGGTTCCAATATAACAGAGGCATAAAGAAGTTAAATGACTTTCCCTCTTTTTCTTCTTCTACCCAATGAAAGGTATATGGCATGTTGCTCTCTAAGTAGCTTAATAGGCCTAGATTCTAAAATTTCAACAAACTTATTAAAAAACAATTTCTTTGTCCTAGGTAACCCTGTAAGCAAGAAGTTGTCAGTTTCTACTACAATCTATTTTTAATCCTGTTACAAAAGAAAGAAATCTTGTAATCTGTTTATCTTTAAAAGCAAGAAGGTTAAATTACTAACATTTTTTCTCAGATTAAAATAATGTAAAATGATGTTAACATTTAGAATTTCACGTTGGCCACTCTAACACTGAATTTCAGTATTATTCAGATAATTTGTAAGCACAGGTAAGAAAGGGAGAAAAACAAAATTTCCCCTCAAATATACCAGTAGTCACTATGCCAACTTCCTTTGCTGAGAATTTTTCCACTACCTACTCGATTATAAAAGAACTGCTGACATTCAAACCAATCAAAATACTGATAAAGCATGCAAGAAGGAGAGAGATGAGGGGAGGATGCTCCAACATCACAAAATTGGAGTATTAAATTCACATAATAAAAAGAGGGAGTACGGAGATTTCAGATTAATTGTATGTTGAAAGAAAAGGAAGTGTCTTGTCACTCAACTCCGCTCTTGACTAGTAGGTTGTGAACTCAGGACAATTATTTTTAGAATGGCTTCTACCAAAAAAGCCGACAGATACAATAAAGTCATTTCATACACTGTTTAAAAAAAAAAAAAAAGTACTTCATTATTATACTCATTTGTCTGAGGTTCTATAGAAGTAGAATCCTTAAATAAAAGAACAGCAGGAAATCTCTTTTTCTTCACAGATCAGCTACGGGTGTATACAAGAACTGAACCTGTATGTGAAACACGGGGTTGGCAGAGTTAGTGGTTTGTAACCTGTGCGACACACACCAACGACAGAAACTGAGTTTCTGATTTTAGAAAAGAATCTCTTAAGCCAGCATTTGTGCAAAAAAATAATTTTGACACACCAACAGTTAATCCCATGAGTGAATTAAATATTGCCAGTGGAAGTCGAGTAAGTTACCTTCCATTTGGTTTTCCTTTAACTCACATAAACATGTAATGGTAATTCCTAGTTGCGCAAAAAGCTGAAGGTTGAATCAGAGCCATAAGATGGCGTCTACATCCGATTTCCCAAACTTTACAATTAGCAGATGAAACTGTATCTTCCTGTGAGAATTACTGATTTAGTAATATTTAAAAACTAATCAGAAGGTACCATTCAGTCCAAAAATTTTTTGCATGTTCCACACTCCAATTACCTCGCCTTTTGGAATTCTAAGAGATAACACTGCTTTCAACTAAAATTCTGAGGATACTTCTTTTAACTCAAGAGATCAAGTCTGTTTATTAGGCTGAGCACCGGTGCCCCCAAATTGTGTATAAAGACCTACTCACCACACTGTTCTTTCCCTTCAACTTTGTTTATTGATGTACTGAACATGAAAAAGTACAAAGAATCCAAACACAAAAGAAAACATGTACAGCCTCTTAAATACTCAACAGAATATATTTTCTATTCCAACAGATGTGAATTAAGTCATACTGTACAACTTCAAATAAATACCAGCCTTACATTTTATTAAGTGCTCTGATAAACACTGTAAAGTGAAGCACAATTTGCATGCCCTCTCATCAATGCCTTGGTTTGCTACAGTAGTATAGGAAAGAAGCATGTAGCTGCTGTTTTCCCTTGAGGGAAACCTTATTATTTTTTTTTAAGTATATACATGTATTTTATTTTTTAGTGTTTTTTTTTTTAAACGCAGAAGGTTAACTCTGACAATCTAAATGCACCTAAGGATATGAGAAAGTGCTAAGCCAATTGATTTCTGAATAGCATTGAGTGGGTCAGCATGAAAACTCGCTTATTCACTTTAGCACGCGCCTCACAGTATATGTACTGTACTATACTGAAAAATTTTATAACTACAATTTTAAATAATAAAAAATAAAACTCAAAGCAACCGCAAAGATAATGTACAACTATGTTATGCATAGCACATTGCCTGTTCTAAGGGGAAGCATGTGAGCATCTCAGTTTATACAAAAAGCAGGACGTAACTATATAGTTCTCAGTGCATCCTGATGAAGGCGTTTTTGCCTTCAGCTTTTTTGAAAATTTATTATAAGCTAGATGCTAATCAGAAAATATTTTGTATTTTTTAAAATTTCTTTCATACATGGTAAAGACTTATTTTATTATTTCCCCAAATAGTGGTTTAAGCATCATACAAAGTTAAATTTCAATAGCATACAGATATTTATGATTTTTGTATGAAAAATGTAAGGAAATTTGTTCAAAACCTATGGTTATACTCATTTTTTTATACCACAAACATATTTATAAACAAAAATGTAGCATCACCATAAACAGCTGAAGCTAGACTATCTACAGACAAAATTAGCAACAAATCTGATGCACTGTAAATTCAAGTCCTCAGGACAACAAAAGTGATTAAGCAAGACCTCAAGTAACAATGTTAATGCCATTTACAAAGGAAAAAACTGATACAAAAACATTCAAAACCTGAACATCACTTGGCATGTAAGGGAAAAAAAATCAAATTGGCTGAAAGGTTCATAAACACAAGGTCTTATTTACATTACACAAAGCTCAGGTGTTAGCCTTGAACGTAACTTTCAAAATACCTTCAAATATATCCAACTCAGATCACTTTTGCTGATTTGCTGCAGTACAAATCATGTGCAACATCTTTTTTCCTTAAGACAAAACAATTCTTCAAACAATACTGCAAGTACATCACTAAACACCATGAGCTCTATCTGAAGGGATTTCTTTAGGAAGAACAGATTTTTTTCCCCCATCTCTTGGTAATTTAAATTTCTTGCCTGCTCTTATATATTCTTTTGTAAATTTTTTTATTTGTTTCAAAATCACAAATCAATGTGAGCCACCTATCACATAATAACCAGGATGATCAGACGCTCCACTGGTGATTACAAAAATGAAATCAGCAGTGTTTCACCCATTGATTCTACTCCTTTCATACAAAGATCTCAAAAGTATTTTCTACACCATAAATCCTTCTAAATTTTCCAACCACTGCAAATTTCCTGGTAAATTTTAAAAGCTCACTAGGTGTCATATGAAGAGATTTCTCAAAGTATTCAAGTCAAAATATTTGTTCCAGGACCAGTAAAAAGTTTCTCCAAATTTTCTTTTTTATAAAAATAGATGCTTTTTTTAAACCCACATCAAAGAGGCTCTTATCTCTTTGGCAAGGTACTGCTTTACGAAAAGTTCTCCAGTATTCTTACAATAAGCGTTTATAATGTAGCCCCCCCTTCCCCAACCCAAATCATAATTACAAAATAAATACTGTTTTAAACTTCATAAATAAAAATGTAAACTTCAAAATACTTTTCTTAAACAGACATAACAGCAATGCTTTAAATGTAAACCAAACACAAAGCTAATCAGAAAAAGGAAAAAAAAGGGGGGGAAAAAAGACACAACCAACTGAAGAATTACAACACAAAGCCTCAATATTTACTCACAGGTTCAAGGCAGTTATGTAAAAAGAAAAGAAATGTCTTCCCTTAGCTGAAACACTTTAAAAGGTCCACCTTCTTCAAAGAAGGCAATAGAATGCAATGTGACAGGTAAAAACCCTGTACCTCTTGTCCATATTCAAACATAAAAGATATTTAAGAAGTTTTAATTCAAATACTAGCAATAAAAAATCTCACATATTTCTTAGGATGCTAAGTAGTCGTTTTATCCCCATCTCAACACTGACTTACAAAGACATCTACTAATGTATAAAGTTTCTCTTAACTTGCCTTTGTTGTATAGTTTTCATATATAAATGGACTGAGGACAAGAGCTCATTAGGCTTTGTGCGTTTTATTTGTCTTAAAGGAGACCTGCAGTACTCTGTCTCCCAGACGGTATCCATTGAGGCTAGCTATCGCCATGGCAGCCTCATCATAGTTTGTCATAGTCACAAATCCAAAACCTTTGCATTTATTGGTGTTAAAGTCACGGATGACCTTCACGTTGGTGACAGCTCCAAAAGGCCCAAACATTTGCCACAGGATACTCTCATCTGCGTCAGGAGCCAGGTTGTACACAAATATACACCACCCTGTTCCAGGATGCCCAGGGATGTTAATTCCAGCCAAACTGGTCATTCCATCAATGGTCATTGGAGAAAACCTACTAAACAGAATAGGAAATACACACAAACACACAAAAAAAACAGAAACAGAGGTTGGTTATAGCAATGGACTTATACCTTTTCCATCCCCAAGAATTTTAGTAATCCTCCTCCCCCAACAAATAGATAAACTATTTGATGTTTTGACCAAGGACTGTGTGTGGCTTTGCATTGACATGCTAGACTACTGAGATATTAATAAGTTATGAAATGACCATTATTTACTGTACTAAATATCATCCACTATAGCAAAGAAATATATTTGGAACTGGCTTCACGAATTAAGCAGGATTGGCAGGGGGAGGGATCAACACACATGTAAACATGCTATAACGTCGCAACGCAATATGAAACAAATGATGGGTTTTTAAAAGACCAGGTGGCATCCAGTGGTATATAAATTTCTTGAGTCAATTGTGCTTCAAAGAGCAGTTTTTCATTAGGTTGCACATGCAAAAAAAAACCCAACAAAAACTTATGAGGGGTGTGAATAGCACTCCCAAAATCAAAGAAACCAATCAATTGTGGAAAGGGATTATGAGTATCATGAACCTCTATCATTACCTCTTTACTCCATAAGCCATATTGAGCAGATTGTCCAACCTGCAAAACACACATTTAGCAAACTTCAGTTTTAAATTTTTCCCCTTGATGTTCAAGAAAGCTGGACTCATTACTGTCATCTTCTGAGGGGATATCTGTACACTGATTATAAGTGAAGTCTCAGAACACTGGGTATTTTTACATTCTTGAGCTAATTAATGGGCACCGACTGCCACAGGACAGTTCTTCCAATGAATGGTTTCTTTCTACAAGGGTCAGTACATGGAACACAGCGATGGTCATCTGAGGATACCTTTCAGAGAGGATAAGTGCCAAAGTTCTGGGATAGTTAACTTTAGTGTTCTCATCAGGTAGTTTCAAAGTGATCAATGTATAGCTAGACGCTCTTTAGACTATTTTTGATTTTCACAACTCTGTTGGTCCCTGCAAATACCTAAGGCACACGGAGTTTAAGTGGCTTGCTCAGGGCTAGTAAATTATGACACTGATATTCAAACTTTGAAGGTTACAGAATTCTATAAATTTCCCTTTAATTTGTCAACTTTGAAGGACTTTCATCTCTTAGAATCAAAGAGCTATAATTACAGATAGAAAAAAATCTTATAGACAACCCAAGCTAACCCTCCTATCTCAAATGTGCTCAGCTGAGGTCAAGAAGGAAGAAAGAAAATCCCATCACTCTAGTGTGCAACAAAGCCAGGAGGAGTTCAGATCCTGATCTGGATGCTGTATTCAAATTATGCTGTAGGAAGTGTCATCCTACTCAGTTTTCAAAGGCCAAGTAGGAAACAAAACAAGCCAACCTGAGCTTTTCTTAAAATGTTTAAAGAAAGTAAACAGGGGTGGGTGGGGGGGTGTTGGTAATCTTTAAAACCTACTGTTTTTCTATATCAAAAATTAGTTTTACAGTATTTGATTCTTCTTGCTTCATCCTTTCAAAAACCACTGTAAAGTCCCAAATTTCCACAGTGCTTACCAATTAATTATGTGTTTTGAGGAGGTAGGCATAACTTAATACATAGCCCACAACCACCCTCAACTGCTACAATGCCCAACCCTTTCCAAAGACATCTCAGGGTTGTACCTCCAAGATTGGGGGCAAGGAGGGGGACATTTTTTCTTTAACACCTGTGCAAGGTAAGTTTGAAAAAAGTCTCAACCTTACTGCCTAACCCGTGGGATCAAGTCAGGCTAAAGTATACAGGCAAAACAACTCCTTTTAGTTTTATAAAAGCCAAAAACATATCTCATCTGGTCTTTCAGAATGGGGAAAAAAATGTAGTCTCCCTGTATCCCTGCCCTCAATCTCCACTAAAAATCTTATTTTGTAAAGATAAAAAGAACTGAGCTTATGCAAAGGGTAAGGAAACGGAACAGAACACAATGACACTAGCCAGGTTCACTGATGGTTTATAGTATGTGATGACCAAATAAAGACAATGAGGTTACCGAAAGTATTGTCGACTACTTAGTCTAAAATGAAAACTACTGACAGGATTGGCTGGATGACCTAGTCTGCACATAGTAAAGAGAGCGCATATGTGGGGTTTTACTTTTTGCAGAAATGAGTATAGTAAAGATGCCATGCCTTTAGAGTCAAGAACAAGGGTCACAATTACCGGCAATTAAGACAAACACATATTAGTATTACCCATCATAAAGAAACAATACAATTTAATCAAATTGCTAGAATGACCAATACAAAATGCATCTGGCATAGGATACCTGTAGAAAAGAACAGCAGCACATTGAGGTCTCCATCCAAAGTACCAGAAGGCTCAGAACACAGAGGCACCTTATCAATTCACTCAAAAGTTATGCCATCTATGCCCATTAATTGCATCCAGGTAGGGACTGGTCACGCTTTGCCACCACCCACTCAGGACACCAAGCCAACACCCAGAGAAAGAATACCCTAATTGAGTTTTCAGAATTTTCAAACAGGGTAGAAATCAAACCTGCCCCTAAAGCGAATTACAGGCACGCATTAACAATGAAGGTATGTTCTGAAAATGTGTTACTAGGTGATCTCGTTGTTGCACGAACATCATAGAATGCATTTATGCAAACCTAGATGGTATAGCATACTACACGCTTAGCTATATGGTACAGTCGATGGCTCCCAGGCTGTAAACCTGTATAACATGTTACTGTACTGAATTCTGTAGGGAATTCTAACACAATACTAAGTATTATGTATTTAATCATATCTAAACACAGAAAAAGTAATTCATTGCACAAAAATATTAGGGTAACTATAACATCACTAGGCAATAGGAATAATTTTGCAGTCCACTATATTCTTATGGGGCCACGGTCATATATGTGATTGATTAAAATGCTGCTATATGACACATGACTGTACATGCATTAAGGGAGAAACATTTCGTTTCCATCCTCCATCTCCCCAACTTCCACCTCTGGTATCTCCAGATAGGAAGTCTGGAATTTTTATAACAGGATCTCTGATGACCCTCCAAATTATGATAGGGCATCATATTTACCTGTGAAGTCTTATATGATACGATGATCTACACTGGTTTCTTCACTTCTCTCTCATTAGGAAAAAAAAAGGTGCCTTGGAATTTAAGACAAGTTATCAAAACTAATCTTTCTTCTCCTTCATCACCGAGTGTAGGGAGAAGCATGTAACCTAGAAAACTGGGCCCAGGCACTGCTGAAACCACTGCCTGTATGCACAGCTGGGCCCAGAAGTGTTTCTGTGCTTTCTCAGTACCACACATTCATGTTTCCCATGGGAGCTCAGAAAAGGCAGCAGGTGCGCCACATGGGCACCATACACTCCAAATCTAGTAGCAGTTAGCAAACTGTAACATAAGCAGTTGTAGGAGAAAATGGTGCAGCACCTCAGACACAAGGACTACTACAAGCCGCTATAAATATGTCTTTGCCAGGTCTGTCCATAGCTCAAGGACATATCTTATTGTCATTTAGAAATGGAAGTCAATTTTAAAATGGAGAGCATGCTAGCTGCCTCCAGAATAACTCAGGGAGGGGAGGTGTTTGATAATGTACGAGATTATCAAACACACACACACACACACACACACACACACATATATATAAAATATAAATATGTATTTAACATAAAGTTTTTTTTTTAACTTATATGTAATAGATGCACTAAACCCAGTACCCTTTCAGTCCTGTGTATCACCTGCCTCTCTGCAGAAAAACTGAGCAGGTGGCCAGTGGCACTCTCCCCTGCTCTTTAGACTGAACACAATTCATTTTACAAACAACACAGCAAGCTGATATGGAGGATTAGGCTGGATAACCTGCTTTAATTAAAATAACCTTCATTTAAAGAAAATGTAACTTTAAAAAAATTACTTGTTACAAATAAAAATAAGAGTAAAAACTGGTACCAGTAAAGGAAATATAATAAGGAAAGGGAGAGCCGATTATTACTCCTAGTCTTAGTACAAGCTACATTATGCGGTTACACACAAGATAATCCAACATACATCACATGAAGTCAGATGGGAAATCTGAAATTATTTTTTGGGTCTTGCTTTAAAAGATATTGTATTTATTAAGATATTAGGTACATGGAAAATGAAGCCAACCAGTATAGTAATTAGCAAGACATTTAATATATTGATTGTCTCATCTTTATCCTTTTTTATGTTTGATTAGAGTTTCTAATTTAATGAATAGCACAAGCCCATGTACATATGTAGTTTATTAAAAAAAAGCACATAGGAGAGATATGTGTACAAACATTTTTCTATCAACAGGAACACAGCTCCAATTATAACTGGTCAACATTTGAATACAACTATGTATCACATAGATCATTCCTATTTCAAAGCTAGGTATTTATAAGTAGAAAATAAAAATAAAGTACCTAATTTCTAAAAATTTAGCTGATAAGACTATGAGAGGGTCCCCATGTAAGTAAAGGGGAAATGTGAAACCAATTAATGAGAAATAAAAATATGAAGTTACTGATGAGTAAGAAAATATACTCTGAATCTCACAAATAATGGTTATCAAAATCTCTCCAAAGCACCAACCAAGAACTGCTTGGAAATTATCCACAACAAGACCATCATCTTACTGCCTTATTCAATTAGATGGTAGCATCTGTCCTCTTAGAAAAGGGAAAATTATTCAAGGGGATTGATACCAGTTTCTTCCAAAAGGAAATTATGACTAGCACATGCCTTAAAGGCAACGCAAGGGCTGATTTCAAAGGCTTTTTAAAAAATGCATAAAGGCTCACAGAAGCAGGCACACAGGCCATTAGACTAGATCATATTCAATAAAACTAAAGCTGCTCCACAAGAAAAGAACATGAAAAATTTTGGCTTAAAGTTTAATTCTGATATAATGTCCCAAGAATATACTTAAGGGGCTTGAATTATAGCATCCATCCAAATAAATAAGGCTCGTCCTATTTTGAAAACTGTAGTCAATTAAATAAGCATATTAGACCAGCGGTGCTCATATTAAAATGATTTTCTAATTATTCACATGGGTTGACTAAGCCACAAACCTCACAAACTCACTTTTAAACTTAACCCTTATTACACAGATTTTTAAGTTTTTTGACCTTAAAAGATATGGCTCATACTTCATGATTATTAAAAGTATTCTTGTCTATAATACATAAAATTTGTATTCTCCAATCTCTCTCAACTCCCAAGGTACCATTACAACATAAAAATATAGTGAGAAATTTTCTACATGTCTGCTGAAAGGTGGCAAACTCAAGGCAAGAGCATTAAAAGACAAATATCAGGGACAAAATATCTATGTGGTGATTTACAACTTAGATTATAGAAAAGAGCAAAATACCAACAAAACAAACAACCCCTTAATTCAAGGGTCTTTATGAGGTGAAAGAAGAAGAGAGAGTGGGGCAGAAATCAAGATAATGACAGCCAAGTTAAATATACTGTATTAAGGAAAAGCACCAAACATCAGGTTAAACCTGAATTCTAGGAACAATTTCTTCCAACACACCCAATCTAGATCAAACACTGTATCTGAGCACACTAACTCACTCATATTTTATTAACTGAACAGGGATCATGGGAGGAATGAGAAATGGAGTGAACGGGACAACAGTTAAAAATCTGAAGAGAGAATAACAATTTTCTCCCATTTTCTGAAACCAAGTTTCCCTTACAACTGATAGTCTCTTATTCTTCCAAAATTTCTTTCTATAGGAGTCAAGGAAAAAGAATTTTCAAGTTAATGATAACATATGGTACTAAAAGATGAAAACACAGAATGGGCCAGAAAAAGATAATTAAATTTGACCATCAGAACATCCTGTAAAGCTTTACCCAACCAAAAATAAAAAGCACATAGCCTGCAGGGATGGAGGCTAGGTAAACCTAAGGGCTGACACCCATCAACGACCTAGCACCTGAGTGGCCTACAAACCTTGCTATTTCAATAATGAGGCATTTTTCTAAGTCCTGTTTTCTCAGTCCTCTTGCTCAATCTTCCTAAGAATTCAATCTTGATTCCAAGAATGCTGTTTTACTCAGTAACTGTCAAACAAAACCACTGCTTCAATCGGAAACAAAAGTAACAACTATTAGAGCTTTCTACTAACAGTAAACATTTTATACCTTCACAATGTTAAAAATTAACCAATACATTTTGAAGAACTTTCCTCTATCTAAACTCAAAATCATTTTCAAGGCCCTAAAGAGTTCTGAAATTAACTGGACAAGCTGCCTAGGAAATACGTGTAAAACTTCTTCAGGCTTGTTTCCTCTAAGTTTGCAATTAAAAAAGTATATTTATACATATATTATTCACTTTAGATGTCATAGAGGAAACCTATGGGCAGAGCTGAAAAAGGGCTTTCTAAGACCTCCTTCTCCGCAAAGGCAAGCATCAAGCAGCCCCACCCTTCTTAATCTAGTCTGATTGCCACTACCATAGGAAGTCAAAAGTGACAAATGTTTTTTGTTTTTTGGTTTTTTAAACCAAGGTCTTTTCCTCACAGCAGAGCATGAAGTACAAAGCTCAATCCACTGGCAACTTAATAATCCAGAGTTCAGATGTAGCCTTTTGACAGTACCACCTCTTCTCCTACAGCAAAGCCAACTTAAGTTGAAATTTAATTAACATTTACAGCAAATTTCCATCTCATACCTCAAGCAACATAATTTAGTATTTTTAAAAAGGAGATATTTTGACTGATTTTATCTCCACTCACTTCAGCACTGCAAATATTCCAATGGAAAAAAAAATAAATGCATAGATTTAAGCTAGAAAACATAACTCCCTAATCTTACTGCCTTATAGTTTTAATTATGCTTTTGGTAATTAACTATTCTGTACCAGGAATTAAATAAAATTGATATGTACTTGGAAATATTAATTTTAAAAAAATCAGTGTGGGGTTAGACAGCACTCTGGGTGTAATATACCATACGGCCAAAAAAGGATATTTTTAAAGCGTCCTGGAAAATAAAAACTGAATGACTTGTTTATGAAACCAAAAACTCTGTGCTCTGCTTAACTTCTTAAAGACATTGTTCTTCTCACATGCACATTAGAGATTTTTTGAATGACTCCTGGGTTTGTGATCTCAGGATCAGAATAAAACTGAAAAAAATAGAATATTTATGTCTATCAATGAGATAGTGTGTCTTCTTTGGGCTGAAGCCATGGTCATTCTATGGACTATACAGAGGTCAGTAAATTAAAACCCACAGGCCAAATGGAGACTGCCTGTCACCTGTAGCTGTATGGGCTATAAACCTAAGAATTGCATTTACATTTTAACAGGCTGTTGAAACAACAAAACAAGACAGATAGAGCAGAGACCATAACCCATATAGCTAAAATATTTACTGTCTTGTACTTAACAGAGAAAATGTGCCAACCTGTTTGTAAACAATTTTCAAAAGGAAGAGAGGAACTCATTCATAGAAACTTAATGTAGTCACATAGGTTATATATCCTTAACGGTGCACATACTATAAAGTGAAGTAAGAGAAATGGCTTGAACCTAAAAACTGACACGAGAATAAGATCTTTTCAGAAAAAAAAAAAGAGGAAGCCCTGGAAACAATTAAGATAATCCCAGCAATCTACAGATTGGAATTTCTCAGCTACAGCATTATTAATGCCAGGTAACTTCTTATTGTTGGGACTATGCTGTGTATCATAGGAGCTTAACAGCATCCCTGACCTCTGCCATTACATGCTAGCAGCACCCCCACAAGTTAAGCCAACAAGAATATCTCCAGAAATTGCCAAACGTTCCCTGGGAGACAAAATCACCCTTGCTTATGAATCACAATCACCTGTAGGTTATTGTCCTCTGGTGCCCACCTTCAATACTAGTAAAAGATACTATTCCTCAAAAGTAGATTCTCTCTGTGCCCATGAGAAAATAAAAATTTATAATAAAAGCTACAATAACACTGATAAAAGAAAACCAGAGATCCTGTCAAAAATAAAAAGTACTGGAAAATAAACCTGAGTATTCTCTTTCAGTTTAATAGTTAGGCACAAGAATCAGACCAGACTTACCTAAAACGTTGTGCCTGCTGAGCTAGCGGTCCTGGATACCTTCTGTTTGGAGACTGGTACAGCTGGGAAAGGATGGCCTGATTGGTTTTTTGGCTTGGATTATTAGCAAACTTTACAGTGATTGGCTCTGTGGCACCGGGAGGTTTCTGGCCATTTAGGCCTTTGATAGCTTCTTCTGCCTCAATTCGCTTGTCAAATCGAATAAACCCTACACCCCTTGATATGCCTATGGTAGATTTGAGTAAAGATTTAGGAAAAAGGAAGTAGGAAGAGAGGGGAAGGAGAGAAAAAAGGACACATTAATTTTTCCCTCTCAAGAACATGTTTTTACCTACATATAACTTTTGCCACAAAATCATACCGGGAGGAATACTTCCCCCTTAATGTATTAGACATTCAGTTTAGAATCACAATTTTGCATTTTAAAAAAATTCATGTCACTTATGTAATCTGAGTGCCCATTATCACATGCATTCCAATAAGCTAAGATAAGAAAGCACCAGCACATCCATGTTTTCTCTCTCTCCTGCCTCCCTCCTGTACACTCTTTTAATGTCAACAGTATACCAGAGTTTCATTTTTCAAATTGTGCTCTTGGAAAAGGAGCTCAGAAATGAGGGACACAGTAGTTCCTGTCCTTGAAACAAGAAGAACAGAAGAATTTGCTAAAAATGCTACAAAGCTATACTAAAAATACATACACAGTGGTAGAAAGATATTTCAGTTGAAATTTTAAATAATATATTCAACTTAATAATACTGTATAGGATATAGGTCCTTTAGGAAGAAATGCATGAAGAGGCTCTTCCAGTTCTCTGAAGCTCTCTTAATGTTGTCTATATTTTATTACAGAAATAATATATGGAGAAAAAGAAAATATCTAGATTTTAAAAATAAATTTCTAGAAGCATCAAAGCTTTCTGACCTCAGTAGTATCACTTCTGACTACAGAAGATCACTCCCTGCCCCACATTCTCCCCAGTGTGAAAGACACAAATGGGAAAGAAGACGGATAGCCAAGAACCTTCCCAGATTATGAAAAACTGTAGAGGCAATCCAGCTCATTCCATTTAATTAGCATGAACAGGCTAGTGGGGTGGCCACAGCTGGTCATCATGAGGTAAGTGGTGGCCGGGAATTTTTTTTTTGGCAAGTAAATGAGTACTAGCAAAACCAGATTAGACTAGTAGCTAGAAAGTATAGCTGATTCAGATTATGTAAGTGAAGAAAAAAACAACAGAGGTTACTAAGAAAGGTATGCAGAGAAAAAGCACTGGACCATCATGCTTGGAGGAACTTTAAAAAAAAAGGAAGCTCTACTTGCTTTAAAATTATACTGTGTAAGGTCAATGACTTATAATTTTCTAATCTAGATAAAGCATTTTTTCCATATATGCTTATCTAAGACAACCCCTATTATACTTTACCTTTTCTATAAAGAATATGCATTGCACATTATTACCACCTGATGGCTGAATAAGAAAATTGCAGGGTTTCATTTTTCATTTCAGGTAAATTGAGTAAGTTCACATTGAAAACCTCAAGCATGAAGAATAAATGGCAAAATGATAGCAAATATATCTTTTCATTTATCTACTATCTCCTATTAAGAATAACCCCTAGAACTTAGGTGTTCCATTAGAAAAGCATTAGATTAGCAATAAAACAGCCTCTACACAGCTTGAGCCACCTAAACCAGGGATCCTCATACTTGAGCATGCATAAGAACAACCTGTGGATCACCCTCACACATTATTTCAGTAGGTCCTGAATGAAGCTCAAGAGTTTGCATTTTCAGCAGGGTTCCAGAAGAATGCTGATGCTGCGGCAGGTGTGGAACATACTTGAGAACTACTGACTAAACCACAAGCTACATCCACCTCCGATGGACTGTCAATTAAGAGATGAAATACACTTTGTATCAGAGGTGAAACCTACTCACTTTACAAGATCTCATTAAGAATAAATGAATTAGAAAGCATGAATGATATAAAATATATTTTTGTTGCTTTAAACAAATTTATCTGTATTGCTAGGCCTGGATTTCTATTTAACCCATTGGTCTATGTGACTAACAACAAAGGGCGACAATGTATAACTATTATGAATTAACTAACACAGTTAAGACTGTATTCTATATACCCTCACTTGTCTAAATATTCTCATGACAGCAAAATCTTTAGGCTATTCTCCCAGGCCTGCATGTAGTGCTAGCTCTCTCTACTCAGAACTCTTAAAGTGGTGCTTCCTATGAAGTCAGTTAACAGCAGAGTCAAGTAATAGGGGCTCTGAGCAGATTCAGATCAACTAAATGGATCTTCACTTGAATGAAAAATTGGGCTCGATTTTCTTCTGAAGTCATTGCTTTAAAGAAATTATGCACTGTAATATACAACATGCCTCCAGGGTATTATCATTTTGCAGGTAGGGGAGAGAAACAAATAGTAAAGATAAAAGCTACCTTAAAAAAAAACTCACAAATCTTCCTGTGGCAGCTTTGGTACATGGAACTATAGCTAGTATTTCCTCCTCACAATGTTTCTCTATTTTTTAACTGTTTCTAAAAGAACAAGTATTGTTTTTATAATAGAAAACTATATCTGTATTTTATTTTTAAAATCTATAATCAAATCTATGTTGCTAGCCTTTTTAACTAAAAGATTTGGCAGAATAGCTCCCTTACATTCAAAAGTTTTAAGGAACATCTTAGACTTCCCATTTGTTTGGCTAACAGTGATATTAGGCATAAAATAAATTTTTAACATTCAAAATTTCATACTCTTACATATGCCCATAAAGCACAGCATGAAACTGAAAAACAGCCTGAACAGCAATTACCAGTGTGGATGTAGTATAATCCTCCCTCGGAGAACTAGCTGCATACTGCTGCATTAAACTTCACTTTTTGACAAAAGTAAGATTGTTTATTAGTACTTCATAAGCAGGATGGGGCTTTTTTCACACAGTGGCTTGGAAATGAAGATTATAGCATCTATAAATTTATGACAAGCCATGAAACAGGCTTCAAACCTGCACCTTCAGGGTGGAAATGACTCAAGCACGCTCACTATACTCCACAATCTATTTTTATCCATGCATATTTATGAACAATTCCAGCAGAAAATTGCATTTTCTGGCTCACATATACCTTTGATGTGTTCTAGGGGCAACACTGCTACATGGAAAGACAGAATATTTCACCATCTGCTAGTCACAGACAGGGAAAGATTGTCCGAAGTGGCTGTCTACTTACCAGTGACCTGGTCGACAAGAATACGAGAAGTAATAATGCGTCCATATTGTGAAAAAAGCTGTTCCAACTCCTTCTGGGTCATAGTTTTCGGAAGTCCGCTGACATATAAATTTGCATCTCTGATAGAAGCCGAACTTGGGCGAGCATAGGAAACCTGGAAAAGGAAAATAAAATTAAATGTGCATGCTCATGCACCTCCCTTTAGAAACTCAGTAAGACTGCCTCAGTAACTTTCCCATAAAGAGCATAAGACACAAAGCTCAAACAAGCCAGGTGCTAACTGCTTTACTCATTTCTGGGAAAATTCTAGACACATGGGAAGTAGTACTCTCATTCATTCTCCCCTGGGTGGAGAGGGAAGAGTATCTGTAATGTTCTGGACTAGACTACTGCAAGGGACAGAAATTTCACAATATACCCCATCCTCCAGATTATTCCTAAAAATGGTCAATGTGTCTGGGATTGATTTGCTGAGGTACAGTGATATGATAATGTCTGCCTGCTCATTTTATCATTAATACCCACCTTTAATCCAGTTTAAAAAATAAAACACCTTTCCCAATTTACACTAAAACAGGCCAGTGATGCATACAGCACAGTACTATCCATGGTAATAAGTTATCCTCTGTGAGGCCAACCCCCTAGAGTAGTGGTCCCCAACCTTTTTGGCACTAGGAAATGATTTTGTGGAAGACAATTTTTCCATGGACCAGGGTGGGTAATGCAGATTCTCATAAAAAGCGCACAATCTAGATCCCTCAAATGTGCAGTTCAAAATAGGGTTCATGCCCCTATGAGAATCAATGCTGCAGCTAATCTGACGGGAGGTGGAGCTCACGCAGGAATGCGTGATCGCCTACTGCTCACCTCTGGCTGTGCGGCCTGCTTCCTAACAGGCCACAGACCAGTACAGGTCCACAGCCGGGGGTTGGGGACACCTGCCCTAGAATAAGGATTTAGGCCTAATCTTTCTAAGTTTAAGATTCCAGTGAAATATGCACAAGTTTAAATAGCAGAATGCATCAAGCAGAAGAAAGGATATCAGAGGTCGAAGACCAACTTAATGAAATAAAATGACAAGACAAGAATAGAGAAAAAAGGATGAAAAGGAATGAGCAAAGTCTCTAAGAAATATGGGCCTATGTGAAAAGACCCAATCTACGTTTGATTGGTGTACCTGAATGTGATGGAGAGAATGAATCCAAGCTGGAAAATACTTTTCAGGATATTATCCAGGAAAATTTTCCCAATCTAGCAAAGCAGGACACTATTCAACCCCAGGTAATACAGAGACCACCACAAAGATATTCCTCAAGAAGAGCAACCCCAAGGCACATAATGTTAGATTCACCAGGATCGAAACGAAGGAGAAAAATACTAAGGACAGCCAGAGAGAAAGGCCAGGTAACCCATAAAGGGAAGCCTATTAGACTTACAGTAGATCTCTCAGAGGAAACCCTACAAGCCAGAAGAGAGTGGAGGCCAATATTCAACATCCTCAAAGAACAGAACCTTCAGCCCAGAATTTCATATCCAGCCAAACTAAGCTTCACAACTGAAGGAAAAATAAAGTCTTTTATGAACAAGCAAGTACTCAGAGATTTTATTACCCAGGCCTGCTTTACAAGAGCTTCTGAAAGAAGCATTACACACAGAAAGAAACAACCAGTATTAGCCTTTCTAAAAATATACCAAAAAGTAAAGAGCACCAACATAAAGAAGAATTTACATCAATGAATGGATAAAACAGCCAGTTAACATCTAATGGCAGTAACCCTAAATTTAAATCAACTAAATCCTCCAATCAAAAGATACAGCCAAAACCTAACGGTATATCCAAAGATACACAAAGACTCAAAACAAAGGGTTGGAGAAAAATTTACCAACCAAATGGAGAGCAAAACTAAATAAACAAACAAAAAGCAGGAGTTGCAATTCTCACATTTGATAAAATAGATTTCAAAGCAACAAAGATACAGTGGTAAAAGGATGAATGCAACAATAAGAGATCTTAATACCCAGATACGTAAGACCCATAACAAGATTTAGACTCAACGAGACAGAAAATTAATAAGGATATCCAGGACTTCAACTCAGATCCGGAACAAGTAAACTCAATAAATATTTATAGAGTTCTCCATTTTAAATACACAAAATATTGATCGGCCATTATTAATACCCATTTTTAGAATGAAGCAATATTCCTGTTCTCTCTCCCTCTTTTTCTTCCTTTCTTCCTCTCCTTCTCTCCTTTTTTTACTTTTCAACATCCTAGTTCCTCACCTCTACTCAATACATTCCTCTGAACACCTGATTCCTTGTGATTCTCCCATCCCACTGAAACCTCCAATCCATTAAAAAAAAAAAAAAAAGATTATAAAGGGTTCAATTCAGCAAGAGGATATAACAATTTTAAACATATATCCACCAACCATAGGAATACCCAGATATATAAAGCAAGTGTTATTAGAGCTAGAGAAAGAAACAGACCCCAATATAATGATAGCTGGAGATGTCAACATCTCAATTTCATATCCTCCAGACAGAAAATAAAGAAATATGAAAAAAATATATATATCAATTTGTTTTAATGACATTCACTTATTTTCCTGTCTAGGCTGAGGTCAGTTGACCATTCAGATATTATTCTATACTGTGGAAAGTAGGAAAGCGTCCTTAAAAAAAATTAAAAAGAAAGATTGCAAATTTACTGGAGACATTTTTGTTTTCCAGCCTCTCCAATCTGTGTAGGTGGTATTGCCACATTTCTTTAAAAAAAAAAAAAAATTATCCTTATCAGTAAGTACGTTCTCCTTCTGATATATGCCATATAATTGTCCATAAAATCCCAGAAATTTAAATGTATGAACAAGCCCTCATTATCCTTTGTCTGTTGTCATCTCATCCACAGGTCTTTTCAACCTTAATTTTCAAAGGGTCTTAAGTCCCTTTAACTGACTTTACCTGCCACTGTATGTACTCTTTGAAAAGTTTTAGGTCTTTGAGATATGGTAAACAAAATCCCACAAGGATGAAAGACAAACGAGTTCAAGGATGAAAGTGTGTATTTGATTATAATCATCATTCCTCATGTAAACTCCATGAAGGAAGAAACCACATCGTTCTTGCTCATGATGGGATCCTCAATGCCTAGTGAATGCCTGGCATGTGATAGATGCTAACGTATTTGGTGAATAAAGTCCATCCAATAATATCCCACTGATCATGCAGATCCACAACAGCTTACTGAACCAGAGCATTTAAGGATCAGTTCAAGTCATCCAGATCTCCTGCCCCAATTGTAACTGATGGCTCTCTGCCTATAACCTATCTTTGCCAATATTTAGTTTCATGAGCTATTCCTGAAACTGCTTTCCCTTTGGTTTAACTGTAATGCTCTGAACCAGCCTACTGCAAGGGTCAGAAATTTCACAATATACCCCATCTTCCAGATTATTCCTTAAAAATATCAATGGATCTAGGGTTAATTTGCTGAGGTATAGTGGGTTACTACCTGTATAGTAGTTACTACCTGCTCATTTTATCATTGGTGCTCACTTTTAATCCAATTAAAAAAAAAACTTTCCAAATTTACACTAAATTTTAAGTAACTTTTAGTATGAAACATCAAACATTTTCTCCATGATTTGAATTGTGCCCACAGCTCTCTGTTATCACTTTTGTTTTGGCATTCCAGAAAAAAACATAAGCCAGATTTTATACTACTCTATAAAGGTCTCATTATCTTTCACACCCCTAACCCAACAGTGTTAACATTTAATACTTCTCCTTTATTCAAGCAGTTTGCTTATTAATAAGTGAAAATATACCTGTTGTTCCAAAGGCTGTATCTGGAAGTTACATTAGCACTGTCTATCCTACAGAAACAAGGAATTTGGAATTGCGGTGGAGAGAACATAAGTAACTATTCATGTACCCCTCTTTTTTCTTCTTTGCCTAAATACTTAAGAACAATGAAGATTAGGGAATTTAAATGTAAATGAAAAACAAGTGGCCAATTTCAAGTGATTAATATAAGTTAGATGGAATCAAGTCTTGGGACTGCTATAAACTGATGAAACAAGGCCAATGAATTGTATATGCATTCAGTAATATGAATCAATAAAAACCTAATTTCTTTTCTGGTTTAAGATTCTCAATCATACAGGAAAGCTGAAACCACACCAGTTGGGACCTCCATCCCTATGTAAGATTCTATGGCTTTATTTCCACAAGAGGGAGCACTCAACAAGTTAGCTGTTACTCTATTCCAGATCATGTGACTGAAGTACTCCCATTATGAAGAGCCATGTCCCACGGGCTCCAGGGCAGGCATCTACACATTCTCCAATGAGGCTAACTTCCAAAGACTGATGAAGCAAGCAGCAGCAGTAGTCAGGCTCTGCATGAAATCAAGTGCCACAGGAGGCAGTGGAAATGTGGCTAGAGGTAATGGCTAATCAGTGTGCCTGGGCTCAAAACTAGGTTTAATTCATTACTGGCTCTGTGAACTTAGAATTAAGTTGTTCAAGCTTATTACCACAATTCTACCTTCTTTGTATGGCCATTAGGAATAATTAAATAACTTCTAATCCACATGAAAAGCTTCAGACTCTAAAACCTATGTGACTACATTATAAATATTGTTTACCTCTACATGCATCTGAAAATTTAGGTAAATACCCAGCCCACTAAAGTAGAGGGAAACCTGGGTCCATTACAATGTTCTAGAATAATTTACACAGGCAGTGACATTCACTGCTTTGTGCAATTCAGATGAGTGTGGGTGGTGTGTCTTAAAAGTCATCCTAAAATACATTTAGGAAAATGGGTTTATATTTAGTGCTTATATAAAGGCTTTGAAAACATACCTAGGTCAGTTACGTGGTTTTTCCCCCAATGTCCACTCTTCAGTTTATATTGCATCTTTAGTTCCCAGCCACATTAAAAACGCTCTAAGACAAACCTTCTCAAAACAGTATCTTTCAGTAGCATTGTCAAAGGACCATTTTCCACTACCATAGGCAGGACAGAAGTGATTAGATTATATATAAACTTACGTTGGTAACAACAATGTTTAATGTTAAACTTATATTTAGGGGCTTATGAGACTTCACTATTTACAAGGTTTTTTCACAAACCACAGTATTTTGTCTGTGCCTCACGACAATCCCATGAGGTAAGCAGCATACATATTAATATTTTATAGCAGCGGAAACAGGCATAGACAATGTAAACAACATGCCTATGTTGACTTCCACCAGGTTCAAACTCAGATGTTCCTCACTCTGCGTCCTGGTCTCATCCAGTTTTCCTTCCATAATACCACACTATGGTAAATGAATGTTTCAGCAGCTCACTTGTTCTAAGAGTTAGGAAAAATTAAAGGAATCTTGGCTGTTTCTTAAAGGCATACACACAGAAATTGGGCATTGACAGAATATTGCTAGAAATTATTTTTTTTTCTTATTCTTTTTTGAAACGGAGTCTCACTCTGATGCTCAGGCTAGAGTGCAATGGCATGATCTCAGCTCACTGTTACCTCCGCCTTCTGGGTTCAAGCGATTCTCCTGCCTCAGCCTTCAAAGTAGCTGGGATTACAGATATGCACCACTGTGCTGGCTAAGCTTTTTTTGTATTTTTAGTAGAGATGGGGTCTCACTATGTTGGCCAGCCTGGTCTCGAATGCCTGACCTCAGGTGATCTGCCCACCTCAGCATCAAGTGCTGGGACTACAGGCATGAGCTACCATGCCCAGCTCCATTAATATTTTTTATATTAACGGTAACTGCCTTCTCCTTCCTCCCAGACCAATACTCAAGGACCCACCCAATCCCTTTTACTTACTCTTCTTGGAATTAAAACAGCTTCCTTTCCCTTCCACTATCAAGGGTGTCACTGTCATCAACATGCTCCTTTCCTGGAAAACATTTCTTCTTCCATCTCAAAATACTATAAATAAAAAATGTACTTAGACCAAAGTGGGAAGGAGGCTGAGTGGAATAAGGACTCGTATTCTAGAGATTCACATCAGTTACCAAACCAAATTTTGTATCTGACAATTATCAGCAACCTTCTTCATTCTGATTTTTCTTTCCCCTGCGAATTTAGATCTTGTACAGATGCCTTCGTACGCACCTAGAGAACCATGCAGGGGCTATCTTCAGAAAGTGTTAAGTATTTTTTTGGTTCTTCAAAACTAAATTCCCTTGAAGAAGACCCGAGAGAAGGTTTGCCTAAATGACAAATTCCGTATTATAAATGCTTCAATACAATGGACTTCCAGCATATGTCCTACTGAGGTAAAGACAGCCTCTTTTTCCACTTGCAAACTGTTCTCCAATCTACATTCGCTGGATTCATATATGGGTTTCGATTTTAAATTTTCACTGTCACTTAAACAGGTGAATATTTAATGCATGAGGAGCAAGGTTATGAAATGTCAAAACTACTAAGTGAAGGATCTAATTTAAGAGGCAGCCAGAGAGTCTGCAATTTAAATATTTAAAGATGATACACGGAATACAACACTGAACACCAATCTACTCGAAAGATAGAAATTTTAAACTCAGGTTTATTCTGAAATTTCTCTTAACCCTACAAGTGATATAATAAACAAACACAAGCAATACTGAGATTATGTGAGGGGAGGGGAGGAGAGGGGAGGAGAGGGAAGGGAAGGGGAGGGGAGAGGAGGGGGAAGGGGAAGAAAGAGGGAAGGGAGAGGAGGGGAAAGGCAAGGGGGAGGGGGGAGGGGGAGAGGAGGAGGGGGAAGGTGATGGGGGAGGGGAGAGGAGGGAGAGGAAGGGGGAGGGGGAAGGGGAGGGGAGGCAGTAAGTACTTGCTACTAACAGGCAAGTAAATGCTCTAGCCCATGGCTTTTCAAATTGTTCTTCACAAACAAACCTAGACTGGACAAAATAAAGATAAAAATATATTTAATTATGTCTCAAAAATGAAATAGTTTGAAATATACTGTATTCCTTGTAATTCAAAGCTCATGTCTTCAGCAGCAGCTAAAACAAATTATACGTTAAAATGCAAAGATGAGTAACACAAATACTAGGAGTGGGCTATCAAAACTCAAGTTTATCAAAATAGAAAAAGAAACAAAAGCACCTTATGAATAAGAATTAGTACTTTATTAAATGTACACAGCAATGTTTAAAATCCCAATGCATCACTTTCAGAAGTCCCTCGACATACAACTGCTCTCCTTTCTGATTCATCAATGGAAAGATCAGTGACAGGGGATATTAATACCAACAGATTAAAGTGATAAGGTCCATAAATGAACAAAGAAGTTCCCTCTTTTTTAAACTACGAATATTTGAGAAGTCACCCACTGAAAAGATCACCACTGAACAATTTTTATCACTTGTCAATTACTAACCCAGGACTACAAACATTAAACCTGAAAATTAGACACCTGCCACTTTAGACTCTTTTCAAAAGGTTCCATTCAGTCTCTCCAGCTAAAAGGTCACAGTTACGCCTATTTAAACAGATAGTTAATTGCTGTTCATATTTTTTAAAGGTGAAGTCTTCATGGGACTACGTGAAAAATGACACTATAACTCGAAGTTAGCTCTAACTCTAAGTAGGCAGTAGCAAAGGTCATGTGGCAGCATCATGGCTATCTAGACAGTTGGCTACACTGGATCCTCCAAATGAGCTCAGAAGTGTAACACAGAAGGAGGGGATCTCTAGCCACAGCTCAAACTACAAACCTCAAAATTCATCCAAAAGGAAGATGTGTACTTTGATCTGCTTCTAAATACAAACTCCTACCAGGAATGGGTCTCAAACATACATCAAGGCATACATGTATCACAGTTCAATATTAAGTTTTCAGTAAAGAAGGGCATATTTCACAATAGGTCGAAAATGAATAAGCCTAAGATAAAAAGAAGTTAAATATTAGCTCCAGCAAAGTCGTTAGAGCTAAAAGAATTACATCAAACAGGAAATTTTTATAAAAGGTATTAAAGCTGTTACCTCTAATGAATATTCAAAGATAAAGAATTTAGAAAACTATCAGTGGGAAATACATATGGAACCTCAAATTTTATTTCGACTGAATTTGTTGAATGTTTTAACACTCAACAATGGCTGTAATTCAAATGAGAAGTTCAAAGATACCACGGAATATATTTGATAATGTCATTTTCAACTTAAATTCCCTCAAGGGCCCCCTAAACCTTTCAGATTCATTTTAGTATTCTTAGTCCTTTATGCTCAGAGCACTGGCTACCTTTTTTATACAAGCATACAAAATCTTCAGTAGTTTTCCAAGCTTCCTGCTCTCCTTTTTGTGTGTTAAAAATAAACTGCTCTCCTTCCAATGAGCTAAATTTCAGTCATTGCAGACACTGCATGGGTATCACCTCATACCTCAAGTCAACACTAATCAGTCCTCTCCACTACAGGCTGAGTTAGGTACCTCTTACCTGTACCCACACTGCATTATATGCCTTGTTCTCTTAAAAGACTGACTCGACCAAAATGTACTTGTCTCTTAAAGCTGTCTTGACACTGACTTAACCCCTTGAAATAAGAAACCTTGTCATCATCCTGCTTTGTATATCCTGGTATCTACCACACATTTATTGCAATGAAGATGATTTATAATCACACACCAAATTGAGCGTTTACTTTTGAAATATTGTTTAAAAGTTAACAGAAGCCACAATGTTTGTAATATACCAAACATTACAAGCAATGGTACTCTGTGTACAGTCTAGTATGAAAATTCCATTAAACATTTCAAAAATAAAGTTTTATTTCTCAAACTGGGAATTCAAGTTCCCAGAGGTGACACAACCTTCAACAAAATAACATGCTGCTGATGGGCGGAGGGTGGAGGGAGTCTTAATTTTGGAGCAGAAAGAAAATATAGTTATCATTTAGTCCAATTTCTTTGTATTTGGAAAAGAGGAAGACTGAGGCACAGAAAGGTAAAGTAACTTGTCCAAAGACACAAAGAAAAAGGGCTGGATGTAGGACTCAGGGGATCTTAACTCTTCATCATGGGTTTTTCATTACACCATTAGCTGCAAACATAGTCTTCAAAATCATAAAACTTGCCTGCGAAATGACAGGGACTGGGAAGATAATCAGACATATCCAAGGAGAAATAAGAACTATTCCAAGAAAGTAAGAACCTTAGCTTTGCTACATAGAATATTTTCTAGTATACACATAAGCAAATATAAAACACATTAAAATAACTGTCTTAGGACAGTTATATTTCCTCTATAGTAATGCCTGAGAATTATTTAGGGTATGTTACAGAAAAATTTTAGTTGTTTGGGAGTTGGAAGAGAAAAAATAAGATCAAACTAAGAATCCTGAGACCAGCATTTTCCACCAATTAAAATGTACTAACCTACAATAGCCAGCATCTTTTTGATAGTAAGTGTCTCTGCCCTTTTATAAAATTACAAACCATTTAACAGGAAAAGAGAATAGAAAATGGTTGTTTATAATAGGGAGACTTCCCAGTTTCACAACAAGTTTTAGCAAAGCATCATTAAATAAAAGTCAAGGCAGTTGATGTTAGCTTCAATTTAAAGAGGAAGCCAGGAATAAAAGTCATAAAAATAAGTGATCCTATCACATTGTTAAAAGACAATAATAAAAATACTGAACAGCCACAGAAAAATAAAAAGTGTGTTGGCTTTAAGATCTTCATCAAGCAACTAATCATAATCTGCAGACTTGACAAATTAGACCTCCTTTTTCACACATCTTAAACAGCCTCTGACAAACTACAGAGTGAGGTTTATTAAATGCTACCCGAACAGCTGCATCCATGTGTATCAATTAAATGAGGGTCTTAATAGGCTGCCCTGACAGGCCTCCCTTTTTTATTGAAGTACAACTGGTAGGTCACTTCTGCCCTTTTATTGCTGTTTCTCCTTGGTTGTAGTATGAAGTTGGTCCAACAAGGACATCTCATGCTAGTAAAGGCAAATGGGATATGTGGTAAAGATATTCTTGAAATGCAACTTAGGCCACAAATACCTTCCAGTTTCTTAAGTATCTCTTCAGGTAAAAAATTTAACAGAAAATAAAACACAGTTGCACAATGGTAGCAGATATGGCATCTCAGGTGGAGGCAGTGAAATCAAATTCACTATGGTAGTAGCAGTAGACTAGTCAGTCCATGTCTAAGCAGGAATCTGTCAATCAAAATACTCCCCAATTCATTTCCAATCCTGTACATTCACTTAGCCTTTTCAGACTTTAGAAGGTAATTGCACTGAAGGAGTATAAAGAAATAGGTGAGAGTTTTGGCTATAATCACCAAAGAATCTATTCCTACCCTCTCTGCATTAGAAAATTTTTAGTAGTGGTTAAGAATGCTAACTCCCTTATTTTTTTTTAACTTCAGAAATGAGCCTGCATTTATTTGGCCACATAATAAATATTAAGTAATGTGAATAGGCTGGAACTGAGGCAAACATAAGTTAGCTTAGCAGCAGGTCAAAGATAAAAAATCTTAGAAAAAGCAGAAGAGAATACATTATCACTGGTGAAGTTCTAGCATACTATGAACTAACGGTTAGAATCAAATGGAATGTTTCGACCAGAACCCTCCAATGTTAAGGAGTAAAAACATATGGTATGGAGTCACAAAGAGCTAGGTCCAGGTCTTGGCTCCATCACTTACCAGTTATATAGCTTTAGAATCATCACCTTATGTCTTCTATTTCTTTATTTGTAATTTCATGTTAATCATAGTACTTATCTTATGGAAACCTTACAAGTATGAAATGAAACAATAAAACTATTAGCACAGAGCTTGGGAACCATGTTTTAATCATAATATGATTTTATATACATACATATGAAACAATTCAGAAAATGATAGCCCCCATCATTTAATAAGTGTATACCATGTGCCAGGCACTGTTCTGGATATGTTACATATGTTAAATCAATTGCTGAACCCAACAAGTCTATGGATTGGGTCTTATCATCATCTCCAATTTACGGAACAAAAACTCAAGGAGTACTATTATATTTGAGGTCAGGAAAGATAACACAGAGGAGAACACTTGGTAAAAGAACAACGTATGCACTCTAACACAGAAACAGTTAAAAATTACATATATAAATGAGGCTTCTTCCAAATCCATGATAATTATTAAAGTTAATTCTTGAATATTCCAAGTATTTTGTAAGATGGCAGCAGATGAGTGTGCTGGGAAGCCTGCAGCCTAGGAGGGAACATAAGGAAGGAGCTGTCTTATTGACACGCAGAGAGCAAACATTCAACATCTTTAAATGGGCCAACAGTAAGTCCCCAAAATTTTATTTCTCCCATCAAGCTGTTATATATTAAACCGCTCACTGCCTCAATTCTCTTTTGTGGAGAACTGTTAGAACCCAAGCCAGTAAAGTAAGATGTGAAACGAGAAGTACTATTTTGAAGAGACAGGAACAGAAATAATAAATGAACTTCATGGAATAATTTCTATCTTCAGGTGAAGGTTATGTGCATGTTTGTACATGTGGAATATGTTACAAGCCACCAAGCAATCATCCACTTGATGATTCAATATGATTTCCCACTTAAAAAAAAAACTGAAGAGGCTACACTAGCAAGTACCACTATAAAACTTTCACTTTAGATACTTTCATTAAATATGCTATGAATATATTAGAGAGACTAAAAGAAAAATCTCAGTACTTAGTAGTCAGTACTCAGATGGGTTTGAGCCTTCTTAAATATGGCCAGAGCACTAGACTGCCTCAAAGCTTCCTCCCACCTCAATAGTATTACAGTTCAAAGGTTTTATATTACTAAGTTTTAGACTCCTAGAGGGTTGAAACTAAGTCTTATATGATGCCTATCTTATACAGTCCCATCCACCAAATACTTGAATGCATATTCCATGGCCTAGAGCAGGAGGCTTTTCTGAAATACCTCTCAAGCAAGATGATTAGACGTTGTGGCATTTGCCCAAACAACCTGGCTTTTGCTGCTTCACTGAAAACAATGCAGGCTAAATTGGCTTGCAGAAAATCAGATGTACTTACCCAATTGTTAGAAACCCATTCTACAGCAATGGTTTAAGGGGTCTTTCAGGATTCTAAAATTTGACCAAATGACATCTCCAACAGACGCCATATTAACAAGATAACCATGGCAACTTTATCTCCAAAAATATACTTAAGAAATAATGTGTGTAGTATTTGAATATCTAGTATGCCTAAGGCACTGTCAATAGATTAAAATGCTGAGTTAGAATGTTAAACTAAAGAAGGACTACACACTGGCTGGCATAAATAAACTGCAGCTATCTTAGGATAAAAACCAACTAGTACTGGTTGGTAATGTGGGAAAAAAAAAAAAAAAAACGTTCTCATCAAGCCCATCTTGGCGAATTAAACATCCAAGGACTTTCAGACACTTCTTCATTATCTGAGAAAAGAGAAGTACATGAAAAGGAGAAACGGATGATAAGACATAGGTAGGTGGACATTATGCAGAAAATCTCACATAAAGGATACCTTTACTTAAATCTTTGTAGTTTTTTTGTATGAAACCAAAAAGCTGTTAAGTCCTTTACACAGCCTCCACTCGACCATATCTTCAATGTAGAGTGACACCTACCAAGAAGTTTTGAACTACACACCCAAAGTTAAGGCTGGCATTTAAAAACAAAACAAAACCAAGAATTTCAACTTTTAATTTCACTTAAACTGACTTTTTCCATCTTTGAGCACATAGAGCAGGTCTTCACTGTCTCTTATAAGCAACAGACAGAAGCTTCCTCATGCAGAGGTTATACATAAAAACATTCTGTAAGTTGCTCTCCAAAGACTAAAATCCCATTGCCCTCAGAACAGACCACCAAATAAAAGAGAAAGGTAACGTACTGTGAATAAATTTTTATACACTTTATACATTTTTTATTTTATGGCCAAATAAAACTTTGTAAATGACGGGTAGAGGGCCATGTAGGCAGAGAATAATCCAAGGCATGGAGAATTAGTTTTGCATCTTGAACAGGGAAGAGCCCAGCTGAGCCAGAACAGAGATTTCTGTAGGACACTGAGAACACTAGAAGAGTGAGTCGGGGGCTCTTTAATGTCAGGGTAAAACTTTTATGAGCAGAGGAATGGCAATCTAAATGTTGGTAAGCATTATCAGACCAAAATGTATGGAAGGAGAATACAGAAAGTTTCCCATCATAACCTAGGTGAGAACAGTCAACATCACTGTGGCAGTAAAGTAGAATGTAAATGCCATCTACAGTAAGTTTCCCTTTGTACTCTAACTAGACGAAAAATTGCTTTGCAACAATGTTCAGAAACCCAACTCTTCTTTGACCTACTTATATATTCAGTAATGAAAATATAATGATCATTTCCTCTGTGTGTAAACTAAATACTGCTTAGAGAAACTTCATCTTGATACCATTTGTAAATACTTAAATGAGTCCCATAGGTCTCCATGGATCTTTGCAGAGCAAGGCAAATATGTTTCTATGAGCAATTTACTTCATCTACCCAAAATTCATTCCTATAGCTTCTCTTATAAATGGGGCAAGGTTTAATCAAATTTTCTTGCCATTTTTGGAGAAGGTCATTATATGATGGAATAAGTATATTTTATGGTGTTCAGATGTAAGCTTCTCCTAAAAGGTACATTATCACGTGAAGATCTCTGTGCTTTTGGATGAGACCCTACCTTAGGTGTAATACATTGCTACTTTTTTCACCCAGTAATACCTAGCGTGTAAAACACTATCACCTCTGAAGTCATTGCAGAAGACTCTAGACAGCAAGTGGCATATCCATGTTCATTGCATTCTGCGTTCATTTATTATATGCCCAAATAATGATCATATAAACTAACTACTGTCTCCCCTACTACACAATGACATCAAGGACAAGGCTACCTCGTCTCATTTTAATGCTGTTCCAACATTTAGCAAAGCTAACTGGCCCACACTAAGCACTCAAAATGTTTACAGAATTACATACTTTTTAATTACAGATACTTCTTGTCCAACACAGTACAGCTTAGATTACATGGTCTCAGTGAAACAAAACAAAACAAAAAACCTTGCAATTACATATTTTTCAAAAATTTTTACATTTGTTCATCCTGGCCCTTTGTTTCGTGGGCAAGGTGAGCACCATGCACATCTTTTAAAGTTATCGACCTTCCCTACGAACTTGGAGACAGGCCTACTGGTCTTGTTATGCTTCCATATAGTATAATGGAAGAAGAGGGAAGTCTTGAACATAAAACAACCACTTCTACTAAATCTTTAATGTATTTTAAGCATATTATTCCTCAAACACCCAGAGAAAAACTCCTAACAAATAACCTTCCTCTTAAGAAAATTTATTTCAACAATCCCCATTCAAACACCTGTTTTAAAACATAATCTGCAAACCTTATCTATATTACAAGTAACCCATATGCTATCCAAGATTTAGTGTGTTGGGCCCTGATTTAACCCAATTGTCAGGGATCTAATGTATATACTTAGTTACACATACACAAAAAAGTTAGGAAGCCAGCTCACTTTCTTTCAAGGGCAGCCTGTCTTGGTAAGCCTCAATCAGTAGAAACTGTTTAAAAAGTAGTAACAGCAAACACTGCAGATTGCTTATGATATTTAATCGGCAGAGATGGAAATCTGTGTGAGGGACGTAAGATAAAGGAGAAAGTAAGGAAAAAGAATAACAGAAATGTCATTAAAAGCCCTCCCCACAGAGCCAAAGAAGTTTTACCTACACATATTTTGTGGAGCCGACATAAGTTATACAACTATGAAAAATTTATTCACTACATAAGGGGATAACCCCTGAAACATTAGTGAGTGTTTTATGACTTTAAGTCTACCAAGATATTTCTCTCACAACATGATTAGACATTAGAGAATAACCACGTGGAAAGCTTCTTTTAAATGAACTGATTTGTAAGACTAATAGTCTCATTCAAAGACAATTCTTCATTCTCCAAATATCTATTAGACACCTGAGCTGTATATTCCCCCTAACGGCTTTAACAAAAAGTAATTACTGTATTCCTGAAGCCCTTTGTCTGACAGTTGTGAAGACTTTTTAAAGTTTTTAAGAAAAATGTGGACAACCTTCACTGTATGCAATAAAGACACTATATCACTGCCATCTATACAACACCTGCAGAAATTTAAAGAGGGGCAGTGAGGAGGGGAATAACCACCTTTACCTTTGTTCTAAGACAAAGTGTTCTCCTGCTTCAGATCTGCAGAAGCACCTTGAGAATCTAGTCCTGAGGTATTTAATTACACTGAATGATTTGGCACCAGGCTCTTTCCCTGGGTCTTGCTGATTGATAGCATCAACAACACTCACTGACTGTAATTAAACCGCCAAATAGTATCCCCTTTGCCACTTGGCAGATCAATGTTCTTTAATACTCCAAAGAACAAAGTACAAAGGTGAGAGGGGTGTTTTTACCCCTCACCTTCACAGTTCATTTGACTTTGTGCACCAGGATACTTTGTAGACAATGCATATTTTACAATTCCCCTAAGACATTGCTTAATGAAGAACATGAAGAAAATTCCTTGGTTTTTTTTATTAATTCATTTTTGCAACTCTGGGCAGGAGGAAAACATTCTAAGCCTTTTGGCAAAAGCATGCACTGCTTTCATGTAGCTTTGGGGCAACATTCAGTTTACAGGTCAAAAGGTTTCTAAATTAAGGCTGCATAGAGCAGTTTTTTTTTCCTTTAAAAAATTACAGCATAAAATGTGTGGAAGCTCTCATAATAGAGCAAATTCCCATTTATTCAGGACCTGGCTAGAGAGCTCAAATATCAAGACAATGGGGAGGGGTGAAAGAGGGGTGTGGTTGTCAGACTATAAATGTAAGGCACATTATTTTTATTAAATTATAAAAACCACTTTCATAATCTAACATCTTGGATCATATAACTTAACTCCCAATATCTATGAGACGCTTTTTCGTTGTTTTTTTGAGACGGAGTCTCGCTCTGTCACCCAAACTGGACTGCAGTGGCGCAATGTCAGCTAGGGCAACCTCAGCCTCTGAGGTTCAAGCAATTCTTTCTGCCTCAGCCTCCCACGTAGCTGGGATTACAGGCACTCGCCACCACACTCAGCTAATTTTTGTACTTTTTAGTGGAGATGGGGTTTCGCCATGTTGACCAAGCTGATCTTGAACTCGTGATCTCAGGTGGTCCGCCCACCTCGGCCACCGCACCCAGCGGAGACACCCATTTTAAATGGATGGTCCCCAAAGACCCAGACTGAAAATTCTCTGAATACTTGGAAGCAAATAAATTATGCTAACGCAATTGTAATGTTGAAGTATTTAATGACACACAAATGCTCAGAAAATGAGCAAATTGTGTGTGAGAATACGTATTATTTCTTAGCTAAATACACCACTATATTCATTAAAAACACATTAGTGAATCCCAGCCATTCAAGATAGCTTGATGTAACATACAAATGAAAATCATATTATTTACAAGTAGATTTAAAGCAAGCAACACAGACCTACCCAGGGGGAAATCATTAAGACTGACTGAACAATGTTTCTCAGGTCACACCACCACCTGCTTAAGAATCACCTGTGCTAGCTGCTGAAATACAATTTCTTCAGTCTCTCTCTGCAGATAATCAGATTTGGTAAGTTTTGGTCAGGGTGCAGAAATCTGCATTTTTATCAATCGCCATACCGCACTGATCCAGATAAACATTAAAATGTTGACAGTCTCCTGTGTAAAGCAATTTGAAATCATCCTCAAAACTGGGCATATTAGGGTTTCCTAGACAGCTCATAACAATCACAGATGCCAAGCCCTTTTCCTTGCCATCCACTGACTGTTAGTTTCTAAAGAAGACAAATGCCAGGTAGCTTGAAAGCAAAGCACTTAGGAATATAAATCACCTGCAAATGCAAAAATGCAGACATAAAATAAAGCCCATGAAACTCATCCAAAGGTACTTCCAAGAACCCACACTGGGTGGATGTGGCTCAGCTGAATTAGTCTCTGCAAAAAGGCCACTGTGCTTGATTCTGTGAAGTTAGGGGCTTCTCTCAATGATCCTTTCTAGGAATATGAATAGGGTCATTTGGTTAAGACAGGCACAAATTTACAGATAGACATTTAACAAAACTGGAAACTAAAACTTTTTTTGAATTATCAGTTCCCAGGACTATGCAGTTGTTGTATTTTTCCTTGCCCTTCTTGCAGCTCACCTGATCAAGAAAGCAAGAACAGAACACAAATCCAGGACTTACACCTCGAAGTCCTACTGCAGCATTCAAGAGTTCTTCACAGAAGGGAGGAAGAGGAGGCAGACAAGTATCAGATTTCCTGTACTGTCTTCAAAATACCATTAACCCTGGAACAACCTGAGTTTGAACTGTGTGGGTGCACTTAAGGGATTTTAGACCAACCCCTCCCCTTCCCCAGCCTACTCAACATAAAGATGACAAGGGTGAAGATTTTTATGATGATCCACTTCCACTTAATGAACAGTTGAGTTTTCTCTACATTATGATACTCTTAACATTTTCTTTTCTCTAGAATACTTTATTGTAAAAACACCATATGTAATACACGTAACATACAAAATATGTGATAATTGACTTTATGTTACCAGCAAGGCTTCTAGTCAACACTAGGCTACTGGCAGTTAGGTTTCTGAGGAGTCAAAAGTTATACTTAGACTTTTTACTGTGTGGGGGCTGGTACCTCTAGCCCCCGAATTGTCAAGTGTCAACTGTACAGCCCTGTCTCATTGCCCAAAATCAGCAGCATGTCAAGACGCTTCTGGAAATAAAACATCCGCAAGTACTTCCAATGTAGTACATGGGGCTGAGAATGACTCTACAAGTAATGATAGGAACGGCTGGCAGAAATCAAAGAAAATGTACCACCCATGCTTTTCTAAACAGTCTATGCAAATTTAAAGAGAGAACAATGTTAATGCATGTTTCTGTAATGTTTAAACTGGCATCTAAGACTTACATGAACCTACCAGAAAAACTTTCTTGAAGAATGAGTAGCCACCTAAAAAATAAATTAAGTTACTACTATAATAATAATTTTACTGCTCATTAAAATGGAAATAACCAAATCAATGTTAACTCACTTATCTGCTAAGTATGACCTCCAGATCCCAGTTTTCTTCTGAAAACATCTGCCACGAGGGGCTATGACATCCTTTGTGGAGCATGCTTAGGTAACAAAATAAATTCCAAGCAAGGTGGGTTCAGTCAACTGTTAAGACTCTTCCACCATCACTACCCACTGTGGCTGACAGGCAGAAAGTAAGCTGGGGACACTGCCACCAGGAACCCTGTTCCTCATCCTTTGCTCTTTGCAGGCTCTGCCTCTGCTCCAACAACTGTGGGAAAATATCTAAAGAAAGTCAACTGGAAGAACGCCTGGTTACTGCCCTTTGGGAATTCTGATTAACTCTTGCTTTGGAGGTAGCTAGAAGGAACAGAAGTAACACAAGAGACCTGAAGACAGGACATTCAGACCTTACTTGGGCTACCTACTCACATCCCCTAGACCACACCAGGTGAGTAAGAAATTTCTGGGCTTTTTGTATGAAAAAAATTAAAGCTGACAAGAGAGCATTCTACAAAACACATGAAAGGCATTGTACAAATAACAATCAAGAAGTCATCTGTCACTTCTCATTCAAATAAGGACTGTGTAAACAGGACTCAATATAGATGGAAGAATTTTATTTAAATGTATTGATGAGGTGCTGATAATCAGATGTAATATACTATTAAAACTTTATATGTGGGCTCTGGAAATTTCCAGAACACAAGTTAAAAATGAAGTTAGGAAAACATGGACTCGGTCAGTCTGGATTTTTTTAAAAGGCAAAGGAACAATTTACTCAATGTTTCCATTTTTGCCTCACTCCCGGTATGTACTTTTAGTTTTTTTTTTTTTTTTTTTTGGTCCAGATAAATAACAGTTATTAGGCTAACATCTTCTAAGTAGGTCAGTTAATTTGAGGCCTGTCCTTCAAACTATTACTTCTAAATTTTCCAAATCTGCTCAAGGTAAAAGAGAAGTAATAGTGTATATATACATACACACACACACACACACACACATATACACAAGTTTTTAAATTAGGGCTACTTTGTAGAGGATGATTTATAAATTTCTACCCTTTGTACCATCACAGAAAATAACAAACTACACAAGCCAGAAAAACACTAGGGTCAGCTGAGATGCTCGAGTTTAAAACAAAGCAAACCTTCCTCTTTTAATAAATACTCAAGATCAAGACCGAAACTGCTCTGCTCAAAACCCTCTGGTGCCCCTCCCTCACCTACAGAACAAAATATCAATGTCTTTACATGTGCACCCACTTTCTACAACCCACAATCACTCTCAGGCTCATTTCCATATTTGCCCCCATCCTGCTTTCTGTTTTGGCAAATTCTATGTATGGTTCCCCTAACAACTGCTTTAAAACTTCCATGCCCTACAAAAGCCATGAACTTCAAGCATCATGGCTATTAAAAAAGCCACTCATCTCAAACACAGAATTGTACTGCAGGTATTTTAACAGAGCAACTACTAGGTGGCAAGCCCTCAGCATAGCTTTACTTACATTGCTGCCTGCATGCCCTCTCCTTTTCTATAGTGGGGACTGGTTTACACAGCATCTAAGAATATTTCCTAATGATTAGGATTAAATTTTATAAAAGAACAATTTACAATGATAAAGAGAAAACAACCCCATCTCAATAATCCTGTCGCAAAAGGAGGTTGAACTAGAAAAGCAAATCCCAAAATAAAGCTTACAGTGGCTGTTAAACTTCCAACAGTGGAAGAGGAAGGCAATTAAAATTGTTCTCTCTTCAGGAGAGGGTGCTGCTTTTCACCACTAAATCACTCTATATAATAAACATAAGTTCATTTAAAAAGCTCCTTTTTGCCCTTAATATACAACTTGATAGACCATGAAAAGCTATTTTTCCTCTCCCAAAAGGCAGGTAATGAACATTCTCAGTGATGATTATTTTAAAGATATAAATGGAAACTTAAATGGTTAAAAGATCTGTCCAAGAGTACACAGCAAATTAAATCACTTTAGTAAGGTAATTTAGTCAGGGTAAGATTTCAGAAATATAGTTCTATATTCTTCCTATGTTAAGGGTCAAGTTCATGCTAAAGAGGAAAAAAAGTATAAACACGACATCTACTAATGAGAAAAGGATAAGCTAGTTAGAAAAAGGTATACATTTAACAAAAAATTAACATCGATACAACAGCTTAGAATACAGGTTTATTAGCTTTCCTTAATCACTCTACAACTGAAGACAAAAAATAGTACTGTTTTTAATATTCTCATTTTTGTAATAGAAATTTCCATATGTGGTTAAACTGTGGTTTAATTATTTCAGTTTAAGAAATTTCATATGATTGTATACCAATTAATAACTCAACCAAAGGTAAATTTTAACCTGGTCTATGTCTGAATGATTAAGGAAAACATTTATTTAATCAAGACCAAAACTGGGCAGTTTTTCTATGGTAGTACTACTTCTATACAGAATTTCTTTTTTCTTTTGAGGGGCTAGCACCTACTAATAACAATAAAACATTCTATTCCCTGAGATAACAGCTCCTTCTTTCCAGATAAATCAACCCCAGTTTCAGGAAAAATCAAGCATCCTAGGCCCACTGTAGAGAAGAGAAAAGCTGAGAGAGATGCATTGGTGAAATGGACCCAGGCATCCATTTCACTGTGTTATGTGATAATCCCCTATCCAGAGTACTTTATGCAGGGGAGGAGGGAAGTCTACATATATTTTTGGAAATGAATGATTTTAGTTTGCTAATCATGAATTTAAGTCTGACAACATTAACCTAACAACTCAAAAGTACTGGCTTTAAGCCAGAAAAGTTTTGCATACCATTTTGATTTTTTCAATACTTAAGACCCCTAAAAATAAAATGGGTAGATAAAAGGCATGAAGACTGAACATACTAGGCACAACCACTCACCTCATGAATAAGCCACAAAAGGAAGGATTCCCATAGGGACCTGAAGGCTCTTGGTGAAAAACGTCTCCTCTTCTCACCAGCATAGGATTTGACACCTCCAAGAAATTATTCCCCCACCCCCATGCCTGAAGTGTACACATATCACCTCTTCACTACCCTCCCTAATGAGAATTTTAAAACATTTTCTAATATTCACACTTTATTTACCATGCCAATGCTGGGGACAACGTGAGCAGGCCTAACCCATAACAGCTGTCTCCCATGCAATACAGGGATGATGTGATTCACCAGCAAGGTGTGCCTCTGAAACATCTCCTTGACCAGGAAAAAAAGTGACCCTTAGGACAAGAGAATAACTACCTGGAGACTTTAACCTGTATCTAATACTACTTACAATAAACAGCATCCTAAGATGAGGTGAACATGTTGTTTTCCATTTTTATGCCATTTTGTAAAAGCACAGGCTGGTGAACCACCTTGAACTCAGAATGCTAAACTTTCACCCAGCATGCTCAAGAAAACACATTAATATTTTGGTTAACAGAATAAAGAACCACAGGAAGACTGCTAAGGTGAAATGCTAGAAGACAAACTGAATTTTGCCACAGAAATACCAGATGTGTAGAGAACCACCAAACATTTTTGGTGATTCCTTAAGTGCTAGGCTTTAGGCTTGCTGTCGTAAATTACCTAGCAAGCATAATAGAAAACAGAATCTTGAATCTCACCTGAGAGCAGATATCTAGTAGATGTAAAGTGGATCCCAGAAACTATATTTCTAACTCACTTCCCTTGTAATTAAGATGCAACCAAAGTTTGGGAACAACTGCTTTGAGATTTCACAGAGCCTGAGGGACTTCACTTCACTCACTACAGAAATACTGAGTATTTGTCATTTATTCAAACCACCAACTACCGCACAAAACCCTACTGAGCTAATGCTATTAGGAAGCCCCAGGAGAAACTGCTAAATAAACCACCTCTCACAGCCACTTGATTCACTGTTTCAATATCCCCAATAACCAGGAATCTTACCAAACGCATACTAAATGCTTAGTGGCTTAGAGGACACAAACACTTGTATACACTAACCAATCTTCTGTACACCTTTCTAAAGCAAAGCACAGTTTCATGGCAAGAGTTTTGATGTAATGATCAGAAAATAAGGATTTGTTTGTGTCACAGCTCTCTCTTCAACTGCCTGGTCTTGGCTAAACTGTACAACCACCAGTCTCCACTCTGACTGGGGACAGAGAACAGTGCTTAAGCCTAAATTACATATGGGTCCCGCTTTAATTCCAAAACCTCTGTGGTTCCCTACGGATAAAGAATCTAGACTTCAAAGAAGTGGGAACTCAGCAGGAACTTGAACAACCTGGTAAGACAGAAGCTGAAGGACGGAATTCCTTTAGATGGGCTCCAAAAGATGAGATGACCACAATTCAACTATAAATGAGTGGGAAAGGTTATACCAGGAAGTAGGTGCTACAGAAGCATATGCATAGACGCTAGGAATGAGATCACCTTACAAGTAAAGAGCCAGTCTGACTACAGTGGAGAACGGCAATAGCACTAGCGTCACTCCTACAAAGCTCAGACAGATGACAGGGTACAACAATAAAGAAACACCATGAAATTTTGAGTGAGCAGTAACATGACTAAAGAGAGATTTGTAATAAAGTGGTGCTGACAGCCATCATCAGCATAGAATAGAGGAGGGAAAACAACTAATTTATAGAATAGTATCCTAGAAAATGAAAAGGCTTAAACTCAACTTCCAAAACATTCTTAAAGCTGTGAATACAAGAAAAACTGGGTTTAAGACATTGTACATGAGCACAAGACCTGTCTGATGGAAATAAGTAAACACAGAACAAACAGGCAAAGGCGGTGCTATATACTTGTGTGAAATGGTCTGCTTTGTCTCTCAGACAAATCTGGATACCAGCTGTAATCTAATTTTTTTTTTTTTTTTTTTTTTGAGACAAAGTCTTGCTCCGTCACCCAGCCTGGAGTACAAAGGTACAATCTTGGCTCACTGAAACCTCCTTCTCCCAGTTTCAAGCGATTCCCCCACTTCAGCCTCCTGAGTAGCTAGGATAACAGGCACATGCCACCATGCCCAGCTAATTTTTCTATTTTTAGTAGAGATGGGGTTTCACCTTGTTGGCCAGGCTGGTCTTGAACGCCCAACCTTGTGATCCACCTGCCTCCACCTCCCAAAGCGCTGGTATTACAGGCATCAGCCATGGTGCTCAGCCTATCTGATATTTTTACAGGAACTATGTGGGGGCGGGGAAAGAAGTAGGCTGCTATTTACCCAATCACCCTGACCCACATCTCAGAAAATCAGAGATAGATATCACAGTATAAGAGCCACAGGCATTACTGTCCTTTCTTCCAAATATTCAGCCCAAGCAGCTGGGCCCTAAGGAGAGAAGGCTGGATGAGGCAAAGAAAGGAAGCAGCTGTCATCAACTGTCTCCTTGAAGGCCACAGGCATTTCTCCTGTGGAGACTTATTTCCCCTGCCTTCCTACCTTCTTCTGGATCTCAGTGCAGTGAGAATATATAACAAAAAAACTGACACACTAGAATGAAATAAGGGTAATTAATTCTGAATGGAGAAAAGGACAGTTACGAGGATGAGCCATCCTAACCATCCATTCCATTTTCTTCTCAATAACAACTCAGGACCTCAGAACTAAGACAAATTAGCAGCAATCCTGGAGATCAATATAAATTGAGGAAGAGAAGCCTGCAAAAAACTGCAGTAGGATAGAGAGCATACAGTCTGAAGGTAACAGAACATTAGGTGTCTTTATTAAAGAATACATTGTTACTTAATAGTACTAGTAACGGATCTCTGACACAAATAAAAAGTATGCAGAGAAACGTAGATAATTAGAAAAAGCAGTCCAGATTGAAAAAACTTCAAAACAAAAAGTTAAGGCTTTATCTTAGATTTCACTGGAAGTCTGATTTTTTTTTCCCCTTCACATTTTGATAATATATAGTAGCCAGTTAATTTTCTGATTGAATGGTGAATCTTTTCATAGGACTTTTTCTTGCTCAAGAAACATCTAGAATTCTTGGACCTTTCATACCCACGTATATCTGGGAACCACGACATACTTTCCTTTATATAAGAGGGCTGGTAGGTATTTTTCTTAGGGGACAATAAATATAAAGAATGATGTGTCAAAACCACTCAGGACTAATCAATTACCTTAACTGGTAATTCTAAGAAAAGCAACTTTAAAGCACAAAAATGACACTGCATTTCCAGATACCGAAGAAAATGAGCAAAAATCTCTTAGACGAGTCTCTAAGCAAGATGGATACTACAGCCAGCCTTGACTAACTTCCCCTCACCACTTCAGGCTATAGTCTGAGCTCGTTTCTTAAATCAAGGGCGGAAAATAGGTTCAAACTTGAGTCAATTGATAGAGGTTGTCTGGAACACTATTTTGAAAAATATTTGGGAGCCACATCTAGACTCAGTAAGAAAGCATGCCATGATTGATTAGCAATGTCTGCACTGGACAGGAGAGAGTAAATTGACGGTACACATACTAAGAATTTGCTAGAGGCAACATCCTTTTTATTTTCTAAAGGAAAAGAAGTCTATGCTGTGAATTGGATTAGCTCCCTCTCCAGAGAGAATCTATGTAAGAATTTCAAAGATTCACAAAAGCAGCAAAGTACTCACAAAATTATTTACTATGTGTCTTAAAAAAAAAAAAAACAACAGGAAAAAATAACCTGTGTCATGTAAGTTCCTCTAGTCAGTCTCCTCAAAGCAAGCTGAATTTGCTAGAACAAACTACAACTCAAGCACCAAATGTAACCTGCCACCTTTTTGTATAATCCATGAGCTAAGAATGTTTTTTACATTTTTTTAACTTGGAAAAAATGAAAAGAATATTTTGTAATACATTAATATCTTATGATCTCAAGTGTCACTGCCCATAAAGTTTTATTGGACCATGGCTGCATCCATTTGTTTATGTAGTGGCTATTGCTACTTTCATCTCTAAAGGCAGAGTTGAGAAGTTGTGACAGACTGCACGGCTCACAAAACCTTGCTTATTTAGTACCCAGACCTTTATAGAAGAACAAGTCTAAGGTTTCCTCAAGTAGTTCTCTATAACGGAAGGAGATTTGATTCCGTAGGCTTCCTAAAATATTTATCTAAGAGAGTTGCTGCTCTGGCCCTTTGCAAATATGTGAATGATTATATATAGTACTCTTGAACAAGCCGTTTCTCCCATCATGCAACAAACACCAAAATTCCACGATGTCTCCAAGGTAATTGTTCATATGGGCCCAAAAGGAAGAAAGGAAAGAACTACAAAAGTAAGCTTAATTTTTTTAAACTTCTGTTCTACAAGTAGATATAAAAAACTTTTAAACATACTTTTATTGTTTTGGTTTGAAGTCTCAATCCATTCAGGGTGTTGATAGCTTTCTCTGCATCCTTGGGGTCAATGTAGTTCACAAAGCCATATCCCAAGCTCTGCCCTAATGAAAGGGAAGGGGAAAAAGGCACATATTAGTTCTACACTGCTGACAGAGATTGACTTTCATTTTGGCATATGGTCTTGTCATTAACACCAGCACATTTCCTGAATAGTAAAAAGAACTCTCTATTAGTTCTAGAAATATACATGAAGTCTTTTTGTGTTCCATCTACTATATTTGCAAGTTTTAGAACTCAGCAAACCGTGCTGTTTAGGAAAAAACCACACATCCCCAAAGGATTCCAACATACATGACCTGCCTGAGCCAGAGTATACCAGCAACAGACAATGCTCAGCCTCAGAGACTGTAGGGATAAATCTCTCTGCTATGGAGAGGGCTTAACAGACAAGACCTTTTCAGCTTCAGTCTCCTTAGCCATAAAATGGGAAGACAGAAAACATTAACCAATAATCTGTCAGCGTTCTGTAAATTGTACCGTGACACATTTACAGCCTTTACCAAGTGCAATTATGTTGGAGTCTAAAATGATGAAGATCCATATGTGGGTGTGTACACATAGAAGTTTATTTTAGAGGAGGGCTTTTCTTCAAATAAACTCAATCAATTTCTCCAAAGAGGGTTTTATGATCTAGATTAGAACAGGAAAATACATGAACACAAAGGATTTGCAGTGATGACATCAAAGCCAGTGAGAACATATGGGAAAAGGAGAAAAAGAACATAAACAAACATAACAAGAGAAAAAAAAGTGTGGAATAAGAGTTGCTGCAAAGTAACTGTTTGTTGTTGTTGCCACCCTCCCCCTATCATCTGAACCCTCTCACTCCTGGCTCAGTGGTGCTCGAAATCTCAGAAAATTTGAGCTATCAAAAGCAGATGAATAAACGGAATGCGAAGATTAGTAAAGTCAATCCCAAAGGTCTCAAGTTTTCAACCAACAAAAGTTTCGCGGTTTAAAACAAAAAATATCATACAGATGACAAAAATGGGCATAAGAAAAGTTTGGTCTTCAAAAGTCAAAACAAACTAAATGAAGATTTCCCAGATGCCCAAAGACAGTCCAAACGCTTTTATTAAGTACTACTGTTGCATGAATTTCACAGGGAAGGGAGGGATTTGTTCTTGATGGGGCACCGTAGGTCCAAGTGGTTATCATGGGGTTTTTATGATGGATAATCTGGTTATCTTAATGTGGTTACTTGTTACTACATAAACAAAAACAGAAGGCTACCTACAGTGCCCAATATGAAAACTGGTGATTGTATTTTGGGACCACAATCAGAATTTTGGATAATCACTGCTAATACATGCGCTCTTATGAAAACGTATTTTTTTCCTGTTTTTAAAAAAGAAAAAGGAATAAAGAGTTAAAAACTAATTAGGTTAATTTTGTGTATCTCACACTAAAATTGAGAGGTTTTATTTTGCAATTCTAGTAAAGAGTCACATGTGAAGCCACCGTATTTTTAAACATTCAGGTTTTTATTAATTCAACATTTAGCACGTGTCTACTGCTTGCATTGTGCCCCTCCTATGTAATTGTGTTGCAGTCCAATTGTCACTGAGTAGAATTAAATTGGCTGAATGTAACAAGATCTGCTGAAGGAACCAGCTTACAGTGTATAGAAGATGGACTTCTAATACTGGCTCTGGTGTTTACTGGCTGTCAGTCAGCTATGCAACTTTGAAGAAGCTACTTAATATCTCTCTGAACCACAGCTTCCTTATCTCTAAAATGAGGATAATTCCTACCCAACTAGGTTGCTGACACAATGATGAAAATACTCATTAATGATCTAAGTGGATCACCCTAGTCAAAATATTACATGAGAAAAAATACCATACTTACTGTTAAAGATTTTAAGTGTATTCACTTAAAGTTAAATTAAAAAGATGCTACAAATGTAACAGAAAAAAAGGGCAAGCCAAATATCGTATATAGTTTTGTCACACTGCTGTTGTATGACAAAATAAATCGTGTCAGCATAGTCTAAATGCCCTTTCTACTCGTACTATTCCTCCACCTGCATCTTAACAGCTTCTGACCCCAGTGCATTCTCAACCTGGGCTGCACTGGAATCAACTAGAAAGCTTTTAAAAACTAAAACCAAAAAAAACCCTGATGCCAGAATCTCACTCCCAAAGATAGATACATATAAATACACATGTATGTGTGTGTGTGCACGCACACACGTGTATATAATTGATATTTCACTACATTGGCTGTGTGCGTGTGTGCTCGCGTGCACGCGCGTGTGTATACCCGAGATGAGATCTCACTATGTTGGCTGGGTTGGTCCTGAACTCCTGGGCTCAAGTGATCCTTCCATCTTGGGCTCAGATTTTATTGGTCTGTCATGAGGCATTGGTACTACCTTTTTAAAACCCTGGTGACTAACGTACAACCTCCACGTTGAGAAATCACTATATTAATGGTGAGAACCAAGTTGGGGCTATAACGGGGCTGCGGAGAGGCCTAAGAAAGGTCTTGCAGGGAAGACTGCCATTTCACAGTTGAGTTGTTTAGATATATATGGATGTGTTTCTTCTAAAATCTTCAAGTTATCCATCATTTCAAAGAAACAGCTTATTGGCCTCCTGAGGTCAGTCTGGGGCACAGGAGTGCCCACTGAGATTATATCATGGGTAAAGTGAAAAGTCTGTCTTGCTTACTTCCTACTCGGCTGTTTCCCACTGTGGCCTCTGAACTTTACTAAATCAAAGAATGAGAAACTTCCTGTTGTTATTTATTTAAGCAAAGGTATTATCACCACCACCATCAGAGGACCCAACTATCAAATGGGTCTTCCACCTGACACCCTCAAGCAATCATGACTAGCTATAATGAGTCAGTCAAATATCTAATATCTGTTAAGTTGTTTATACTCAGAAATATTTATCCCCCAATGACTTCTCCTTGTAAAAAGTTCCTTATTTGACTAATGGCATTATCAGGATGAATGCCACTCAGAATATGTTTCAGGTAAGCAAAATTGTATTCTTATCCTAAGCAAAATAATATGAAAGCTTGGGGGCTATGTGCCACTGAAAGAGTGCACTCGTAAACCTACCATCGTTGTTGCATTAAAATGCTGGCACTGTAACAAAAGGGAGTTAGAACTTTTAAGTTACTTTACAGTAAAAATCTGTAATCAAGGCAGCAAATATATATTGGATGTTTAAAATATATGAAGGGCATCACAGATGATCCCAAGATAGGCAAGCCTCCCCATTCTCACCTTTTAGCTACATGGTATTTTACTGTTTAATTGTAGCTTCACATTAACCATGTTCGGTATTCAGATTCTTCTCCTACAATGTAGAAATGGTATCTGAAGCTTGGCAAGGTCAATCAGCTTCTATAAATCAAAAAGGCAGGGAGGAAGTAGTAAAGTCAGGACTTGAAGTCAGGACTCTCAAATCCTGTGGCTCTTGTACACTCGATTAACAACTAACTAGTTTATACCTGAACTGAGACTTCAGGCATAATGTGTGTAAGCCCAGGACTAGTTTGTACCCAATATGCCTGAATAATAATGTAGCCAGGCACTTCTGACACTTTTACTGCAAAAGTTGCTTCCTGGTTGACTACTATCTCAGATTTCTGTACCTTCTGTACAAATATCAGTTTTATTATATATCAATTTCTGTGCCATTATTCATTCCTATGACAAAATAAATTGCATCTTATTTATATAGTGCATATTTCTGGTTGGAAGTGAGTGTACAGTTTTTAAAAATAAAAGCAGTAGCAGTCAAACATTTTAAAAAAACCTAACCTATCCTCTTCCCACTCTTGCATTCATCAGTAACCGTCATGGGCCACCCAGGGAAGGTTTAGAAACTAAGCATTATTTATCCATATCATCCAAATCTATTTTTCAAGTCTCTCTGAATTTAGAATGTGCATACTGATAATCCCCAAACAAAGATTCATTTCTTTAAAAATTTTATAAAGCTCTAGATTTAAATTCCAAGTAAAACCATTACTGAAACCAACATGATTAAAATACTATTTTGACCAAAATGACAAAGCTAAGGCCCTTCAAAAAAAAGCCTTTAAGAAAAACAAATCCTGTCTTTAAATGCCAAAATATTCACCTGGTAACGCAACATCAAGAAGAAGGTCAATGCCACGAGTCCTCAGCTATTCTCAAAAGCTACCTGTGGTCACATGTTCTTAAGAATTTTTGAACCATTAATCCAAATCATTTTTCTTTCAAGGCCAGGTCTCTCTGTTATCCAGGCTGGAGAGCAGTGGCATGGTTTCAGCTTACTGCAACTTCCACCTCCTGGGTTCAAGCTATTCTTCTGCCTCGGCCTCCCAAGTAGCTGAGATTACAGGTGTGCATTACCTACCACACCCGGCTATTTTTTTTTTTTTTTGTATTTTTAGTAGAAACAGGGTTTCATCATGTTGGCCAGGCTAGTCTCAAACTCCTGGCCTCATGTGATTGGCCTACTTTGGCCTCCCAATGTGGAATTACAGGTGTGAGCCACCATGCCCGGTTCCAAGTCTTGATTCAAATAGCTCTGGCAGGGATTCTAGAACTTTCCTATACTCTGTACTGCACTGTAGCGTATGAAGCCTTTTGTTTTATACCCTTCTTTTTAATCTAACATATATGCCACAGAAAAGAAACCTTCTTCACGAGAGAGAGAAAAATATAAAATGCTCCTGGCACAAGGAAAACAGTTATAAAAGGTCAGTAGAAATCATGCTCAAGGGATCTATACCACAGAGCTGAAGCACCCCACAGGTCTCTGAAGACCAATGACTGCTGAGAGAAGGGGTCAGAGCAAGGAGAGGAAAACAGGAAGAGAATCCATTTAGTGGCAAAGTGCTACTGCGGGAAACACAGTAAATGCCAATTTATCCCAAACTGTGTGTAATTCAAAGCATCAGCCATTCCCTTGCCACCTACAATGCTTTTAATAGCCTACTTTAATTAAAATTTTCATTGCATATTTTAATTAAAAATACACAATCTTCTGGACCTGTTTCATTCAAAGGTCACTTTATTTAGTCTTTTCTATTTTAAATTACTACCAATGTTCAGAAAACTCAAATTACCCCCTCAGGTTTAAAAGTAAAGGCAACAGACTACCATAATTCTTGATTAAAAGGCACATTAATTTTATCCAACCAATATTAAATGAGATCCTCAACACCAAATTGTGAAAAATAAAATTTTGTATTAAAAAATAAACAAGTAACCCTACAAATTTCTCATCTACAATAAGCATTCAATAGCTATGGAAACCATACTTTCTACTAGGTCCTGAGAATACGAGAGACAAAGTTCTTTCTCATAAAGCTTAAATTCTGATGGGGGAGATAAATAAACACATTCTATAGGGTATTAGAAAAAATAGAGCTAAGGGGAAAACAGCAGCAGGAGATGAGAGTGGGGAGTGGAAAAAGCAGGGTTGCTATTTAAACAAAATGGTCAGAAGCGGCCCCATCCGGCAGGTAACGTGATCCAAGGCTTGAAGGAACTAGCTCAAGTATAACAGTGAAGATTGGCAAGACGTATTCCAACCAAGTTCTACCATACACACATCACAATCCGCCAGTTCTACCAGCTAAATCGGCCTCTTGTCTGCATTAGCATTGGTTCTGTATTATTCTGACCCCGATTATTGCTATACTATCCTAATAGGACACCCCTTGCTTAGACTCCCATTAATTCCGAAAACAGCCATCCTCCACTGTAACATCTTCCAGAAACACAACTCTAACCATACTCTGGTTTCCAGTCACCGTCAGTTTTTTGCTCACTTCTACTTTTGCTCATCTTTCACCACTCCTACACATACACCCTAAAACACACATTCAGTTCTCTATGCCTGAACACAGCTCTCCAAGGAGCCAACTCCCATGTATCCTTTGAGACTCTCTGATGCCATTTCCTGCTACAACTTGCCCCATCCCCAATGCACACTGTTAGTGTTCCTCCCACCTAGTCCTCCCACAGCTTCTTATATTATTCTGTTACCTTACTACATGTGTCTGGGGTCCATTTGGATGCCTCCTCACTACACTGCTGAGCGAAGGCAAGCAGAACATAGTTCCTGACAAAGAGGACCTCAACAAAGATCATTAAATGTTCCTGGTTCTTATGGTTTAGAACAGGGTTGCCCTTATAAATGTATTCCTCATGTCCCTAAATTGTACCAGATGGGTTACAGAACATGTGGAGACAAGATGCTCAAATGTTACTCTACTCTGCCTTCCTAAGGAAGTCATACGAGTTTTTTAATAGTTCATGTAAAATTGTTCTTATTAAAAATTTCTACAAATACCATTATGATGAAGTCTCAATTTTAAAAAATGTCACCTAGAGTAATTCGATAGATTTACATAAATCTGTTCTACAAATCTGTAAGTATGAATTATGGGATGTCAGCATATAATTTTGTTGAAAGTACTTTTTCACTAATATAATTAAGTCTGCCAAGACTATTCATGTACAAGTCAAATAAAATGCAGAGTGAATTCTGTAAAAACCTGGTAGTGAATCAACAATAAAAGGTGACTACACTGATTGATGTGTATCTATTATTTCATTTAGAGCAGTAGCAATGTTTTATGAAATAAAAGAATAAAAGCAGTGTGAATCTTTTTTAAATCCCACAGTTGGCAGTGAATCTTTTTTAAATCCCACAGTTCACTATGGTCCTCTCTGTCAAGCAAGGCTTGCAACCTGAGGGTTTAATAGTGAAATACTTTGAAAAAGCAAAATGGAAAGATTTACTTTCTCCAAACACAGGCCTTGCATAAAACTGCATGCCTTAACAAGAAAAAAAAAAGCAAATATTTTGATTTACAATAGCAAGTTTTCATTACAAGGGGGGAAAATTTTTGGTTTTTAATAAAGACCCTGTTCCCTCCCAATACCGCCTGCTTCTCCTCCCCAGTAAACATACAATAAAGTTGCAAATATGTTGTATTTCTTCAGATGGACTTACTGTTCTTGGACACTCATTATGTGTGTCTGTTCAGACAGGCTGCGCACTGCAACTCTGGCACCAAAGCAACTTGCACCAGACTTTACAAGGGAGCTTTTTTAATATCTCAGATCTGATAGGCAGCAAAACCATGTGGGTACCACACAGCAGGGAAAAAGTTTGAGAGAATCTTAGAACAGAGGGATGCAATTCTCTCTAGTCACGTTTTTCTCCAAATTTTAATTCCTGACTTGGCCTGAGTCTCCTCAAATGTAGCATGCCAGATGCAGCAGGTTCTTCCATGTAAACACTCAACTAAGGCGGGTCAAGTTAAACAGGTCCCCCTTGCTGCCCTCTAATGCGTAAGATCAAATTGTAATAAGGAAGACTGGTGAGATCCTATTACTAAGTCCAAGCCAGCCTTCCTGAAAGCTGGGAGCATTTCTACCAGCTTCCCAAAGGACATTACCAGGGATTATCACAAGGATAGAGAATTCAACCTAGACACTCACATAATACAGAAAACAGATGGCTCACTCAAAGACTCATCTTCTATCCAAATGCTAATAAAGCTGGCCTGAGACTGAAAGGCCCCAATGTTTCTGATTTACAGGACTTTACAGATAAGTGGAGCTAATATAGAAGAGTTTAAATTGTAACTTTTCTGCTGAAATCAAAGCTGTAAACAGTGATCATTTGGTAAATATTACTTAAGCAGCCTAATTCTAGAGGTAGCAGTTAATGTCCTCAGCACCCGGGCATTTTCTTTCAAGTTAATTTTAATGGCCGTATCTGTCCCGTGATTAGGCAACTGGTAGAGCTCTATTTTCCTGTAGTTCCAGTCCCAGTAATTATGAATCTGCTGGCAGTGCAACATGACCCTGCTTAAGTTGGCGAAACTGTGGGTTCTTAATATATCACATTTTCAGACAACATTAAAAACTCCCACACAACTCAGTCTTAGACTATTGAGAACAGAAACAGCATATTAAATCCTCTAAATTCTTGTCAAGTATTACACTGGGTACACAAAAATGTCTTGCAACCGAGACCGGGAAAATTAGGAAAAATTATCTGAAGTAGGAAAATAAACCAATTCTTCCATAATACACAGGATGAGACTCTATCTGAAAGCAGGTTCCCCCGCTTGAAAGAAAGTGACCAAGATAGTGTAGCATCCTCAGCACCACAATCAAAACAAAAGGTAGTTCTCATTACTTATTGATGTAGATAGTCTCTCTAAAAGATAGGTCAGCAGTTCTACCTTCAAACACTGGAGCTGCCACCGGGACAGAGCAAATGCCAAAAAACACTCAGGCAGCCTGAAAGTCATACCTGACAATTCAAAAAAGGTTAGGACATTAACAACTCTGAGCTAGTGCAATCTACTTTCAGTTAAAGATTTGGGTCTGCTGCAACTTTCTCATGTCTCTGTTAAACACAATTAATTCTGTACAGATTCCACCACACCCCCCAACCCGGCCCCAACACACACACACTAACAGGGGCTTATATTATTGCTTTATCTTATGTTTACTTAAAAGGCAAAGGAATTGTTCAAGCAAGTATCATTTGGGATGAAGGCAAAGGAACCATATTCCTCAAAACAATATTGTTGGTAACAAGTTAACTGTGGTAATAAAAAGGGCATCTGCTGTCACTTGTGTGACCAGCTGGTGTCAATCTTAGCAAACATGCACTCTTCCTTGTGCCTGCATGCACACGCGCGCATGCACACATACGCACACAGACACCACTATCGGCCCATTAAGAGGCAGTACAGCTTCTTAATGTGTTTTTCTCTGTGTAAGAGATCATTTTTTAACTCCAATATCGCAAGGAAAAAAAAATTTTAAGGCCCTATCCACTATAATTACCTCAGTGCCTGTTCTGAAACTATGTCAGAGTCCTGCAAACCACCATGGAGAGCTCTTCATTTTGTCAAGAATGAGAAACTATAAAATTAGACTCTACCAAACTCAAAAGGTCCGCGTTATAAAAAATTCTTGTTAGAGATAAATTTTCCTCTTGAACATTTTTTTAAAAATCACTCTCTCACCCAAAAGTTAAAGTTTTGCCAGCCCAAGCCTTTAGTATGAAAAGGTAAGTTTATTGGGGAAAACGCCCATTCCCACTGCCCCATAAAAACGCATGCCTACCTTTCTGGAAGTCAACAGTACCACTGCCAAAATATCAAGCAACTATGATCCTTACATTACATATATCACATTTAATTCTCACCACAAGGCTACATGTAGGTACACCTGTATCTGTTTTATGGACATAAATTTGGAGGTTCAGAGACACTAATTTAACTTGCTCAAAGGCACACACAGCTAGATGGAAGGAACAATTAGGTTTCCAAGCCACAATTAACCTTTCCAAACTCAGTCTTTCCATAACTGTATACTTTATTGCCTTAGGCCATGTGTGGTAATTATTCTGTGCCAGAATCCTGTACATCCAAAGTTTACAACTTTCCAATCAGAGTATTCATAATCTCCAAACACATCTGTATTTTTTTCTTGTTCTTTGTCATGAAATCAATTTACTGGAACTTCAATTCTTTCTTAATCCATCCAAGAGACTACCTACTTAAAAAAAAAAAAAAAAACCCAACCTGAAAGAAAAGGAAGGACATCCTGCAGGTGCACAAACCACTTAAGCCCTCAAAACAAACCCATCATTACAAAACAGAGAGATGAGAGGTATCTGCATTATAAAAAGATTCATTTAAAAATGGGCCTTAATTTACATACTCCTTTTCCAAACTCAGAAAGCAGTTCTTATGGATAAAGCCAAACATGTTTGCTACTGCCAAAACGGTCTCCCACACAAGACGCTTCTCTCCTCAGCAGATTGCATTAAAATGCTTTCATACGCATAGCATGGCTTCATAGCAGTGGAAAAGAACATGGGATCAATACTACATGGTCTCTGCCCTCTAAGATGTTCAAACATTTTAAACCCCACACAGTCAAAATGGGAGACACAGGCACCTAATGAACATGAAATACACAAAGTATGCCCAGGGGTTTCACGCTTAACCAGGATCAGCTTGAAAAAGAGAACTCTTTAGTGTGTCAAAACAGAGAAGATGAAACTGAGGTGTTTCCTGACAAATTCAGGAAATAGGAACATAGAGAAGAATAAAGTCATAAAGAAGTATGAAGGAGATGGTCCCAAAGGCACACTATGCCAAACATAAGGGGTCTATGTGGAGGTAAGCAAGCCGACTTCCGATCTTGGGAGCAAGGGTCGGCCTTGTGAAGGTTTACAGCAGTCCAACTGCAGGATGTACCAAGCACTGAGCAACAATGAGGAAAAAGCCACACGAGGGACCCAGGGACAGTCACCTTAGTGACTGGTACAATCACTGAGCAGATGCAAATGTAGGACTGTAACTGGGACCTCCATGTTAAAAATCGCCCACTTTCTTGTTTCTTTCTTCCCTCCCCTCTCCCCTTCCTCCCTTCCTCTCTTTCTTTCTTTTTTTTTTTTTTTTTTTTTTTTGAGATGGAGTTTCGCTCTTGTTACCCAGGCTGGAGTGCAATGGCGCGATCTCGGCTCACCGCAACCTCCACCTCCTGGGTTCAGGCAATGCTCCTGCCTCGGCCTCCTGAGTAGCTGGGATTACAGGCACGCACCACCATGCCCAGCTAATTTTTTGTATTTTTAGTAGAGATGGGGTTTCACCATGTTGACCAGGATGGTCTCGATCTCTTGACCTCATGATCCACCCGCCTTGGCCTCCCAAAGTGCTGGGATTACAGGCTGAGCCACCGCACCCAGCTCCCCTCTCCATTTCTTTCCTCTCTAGACACTCCCCTCAGCCAAGGAAGGCTTATCTACTCATGCTCTTAAGAAATCGAGGCCGGGCACCATGGCTCAAGCCTGTAATCCCAGCACTTTGGGAGGCCGAGGCGGGTGGATCACGAGGTCAAGAGATTGAGACCATCCTGGTCAACATGGTGAAACCCTGTCTCTACTAAACATACAAAAAATTAGCTGGGCATGGTGGCGCGTGCCTGTAATCCCAGCTACTCAGGAGGCCGAGGCAGGAGAATTGCCTGAAGCCAGGAGGCGGAGCTGCAGTGAGCCTACATCACACCATTGCACTCCAGCCTGGGTAACAAGAGCAAAACTCCATCTGAGGAAAAAAAAAAAAAGAAATCTCAAAGGCTAATAATTCTGAAACAAACCCTGCGCAGAGCCCCCATTGCAAAATCCTCACGATTAGGAGGAGTCATATTAGTCCACCATCACTAGGCCAAAGGCAAGATAATGCCAACCAGACCTTCAGACACCGAAGACAGCCACTGAACAAGACACACAGATCCTGAACCATGCACCACTGCTGCACGTCTCCCATATCAAATTTCCCTTTGAAGGCTCTATCATAAATTTTTAAATTGAAGATGGTACTTTAGAATGTTACTCTACCATCTTCTCAGTTTGCTGGCTCTCCCATTAAAACTGCTTTTCCTTCCAATCATCCTTGCCTCTGGTATTCTGGCTTTCAAGTGGCAAACAGCTGAACCTGGGTTCAGTTACAGGCCTTCTAGAGTAGTGGCCAGGATTGAAACCTAGCAACTCCCTGTGTCCCAGGAGGATCCATACTTCCTTGGCATGATAATATCTTGTCTTTGTAAAGGCAACTAGAAGGCAAGAAACCTTCTGAACCATAATACCCAGAGATTAATACAAGACACCAACTCAGCGACCTTGCAAATATTCTTGCACTATAAAACTAACAGATAACCCCGACCACCAAAAAGCTAAACCCAGGATGACTACATCAGGGAGGGCTTATGATTTTCTGAGATCTCCTTTACATAGCTGTAAAAACAAGTACCTGTATCCTCTTAATTCCCACCTCTTGCCCAGTTAAGCTGCTGTTATGAGTGGGGAGAAACTACTGCAAGTGTTAACAAACCTTATTTTCAAACTCTGAGCAGCAACTGCAAAATTATACATATTGTGTGAATGCATGTACATACCTATGTCCTTCACATATGATATGGTGACACCAAGTTAGAAAAGGAGGGACAGAGAGAGGGAAGCTGGGTCGTTAAGAAGAGAATATTGGATAGCATCACATGATCAATGTTTCAATAAGTAAAAACCTATTTCACCTTATGTGTACTGATTATAAAGTATCTGCTATAAAGGGATATGTACAAGCCTTCCACCGGTGGGGGGGGAGATGTCCAGGGTAGTTCCTTTTATATCAAAAAGAAAGAGAAGAATTAGAAATATTTTTAGCGAAGACAAAGGAAGGAAATTTCCAAAGGACATCCATCATCCCCAGTTGATACAAAGATTAAGTATAAATAACATGTGATTTTCCTTTGTACAGGACATGTTGCTTAGTTTATAGTTAATGAAGAGGTAGCTAATCAAGAGGGTATAAGGAATATTTTTCTTTCCTTCCTCTAAACTTAAAATAGTCACACACAGCACTGATTTTTATATGCTTAGGAAAAATCCCCAAACAGACTGATGGTGTCTGGGCAGGTGAGGGTAAAATGCTGAGTATAAAGGAAACCTATTTAAATACTATAGACACAGCTTCAAAAACGCTCTCTGCCACGCAATAAAGTGAAGGAATCCCAATGGAACACAGTCCACAGAGGAAACTGTGCTGTACATGGTTAAAGTTATAAAGGCTATGGGTCAGATGGGAACCATGGCTATGAATTAAGTCAAAGAGGTACCCTGACAGAAATAAATATCAATTTTGTTTTTGCTCAGGGACAGCTTATGCTACAGCAAACCACTCTGAGACCACAGGGCAACTTGCCCACCAATTAACAGATGGCTGCTAAAGAGAAGTACAAAATGGTGCAGCTCCTACAACTGCCACACATTCATATCACACATAAGCATTTCTTCCCCAAATCACCTCATTTAAAAGTTGAAGTGATTAGCTATTGTAATCCTCCAAGTTTAAAATTCACAGACACTTTGACGAAGAGTTTGCTTAAAAGATTTTACCTAGACAATGATTCCTGAGGACACAAAAGTAATGTGGCACCATCGATATGAACATGATGTAGTAAACACACTATCCTGCCAAATAAGGGGAGCACAGAGGAGTGTCTTTTACCACTGACTTTAAAGTATTTTAAAAATGAAATATCTAAATCATATACCCAGAAACTTAGTACACCTGACTACTGCTACTAATTCTGGATACATCTTCTCCATGAAACAGGAAGAACCTAAATACAAAAATAATTTTTTAATATATTACCATTTTATCATCTCAAGTACTCATAAATCTACAGCAGGGTAGAGGCAAAAAAGATTCTTATTCAACAACTCCTCAATTTTAATTCAACTTAAAAACTTTTAATGTGATGCTTTCTTTAATCTGCTCTTACTGAAGTTACTCAATTTGCTTATTCACATATCTGAGACCCACTCTCTTGGGGAAGGCACTATGTTTTTATGGCACCAGCTTAAACAATATGAAGGACCATCTGATGTGGGAAGTAACTTCTATACACAGAGCTTCTCAGCTATTTGGGCCACATTACATGCCCACTTGGCAAACACATTTTTAAGATTAAGGCAGAGACAAGTAGATCAGAAGAATCCATCTTATTACCACAAAGGGGTCCCTAAGGAAAAGGAGGTTAGGAGTTTAAGGCCTCCAGTTAACTGGCCTTATAAATTTGAAACTGAGATCTCATCTGTGAGCAAAGAAAGTGCACTAAAGGTGCTCTCCCTGCCTATGATTCCACCATCTCCACCTTAAGTTTCACAAATTCAGATCTGCATGTTATAATCAGTCTTGATAAAGAGCTTCCTACAATGTAGAATGACACACAAAATGTCAGGGATTCAATTACAAGTACACTACTCAAAGAAATGAATGTTTCACTAAATAAGTGGTTTTTCAACTCATTCCAATATTCAATAGCCTTTGCTGTCAAGAGTTTTCCTATTTTGTTGCTGACAACTTCTTCTTTGCTTTTATAATGGAATAAGGAACCAAATAGTTACATATTATAAAAATAATCTCCTTTATTTGGGGAACTTGAAATATGTATGCTGCCATATCACTAACTTGCCCCTGTACTGAAACAGAATATAAGCTATTAAGTACTTATTCTAGTTATCCTAACTGATAACATTATTCAGGTATTCTACTTAGATTACTAAACTTATTTTTCTCAAGCAAGAGTATTTTTTAGCAAGAAAACATATATATACTGAAATGGATTTTAACACAAAAGCCTACTACACTATTTTGGGGTTCTTTATCCTTCTTGCTCTCCCCAAATAATTAAATCTAATACTTATACTAAAGGAATTAGAACTTTCTTAATAGCATTATTCCCTACAAAGCTAATTTGTTCTTCATTTGCATTCTCTGTCACCTTCATCTATGATTTACAGAAAGTGACACAAAAAAATTCTTAAAAAAAGGCTGAACACAGTGGCTTCCAAAGAGCAGCACTTGGAGAGTCTGAGGCTAGAGGATCACTTAAGCTCAGGAGTTCAAGACCAGCCTAGGCAACAATAGGGAGAATCTGTATAAAAATTATCTGGGCATAATGACACATGTCTGCAGTCCCAGCTACTCTAGAGCTCGGGCCGTTGAGGCTGTAATGAGCGGTGATCACGCCACCACACTACAGCCTGGGCAGTGACAGAGCAAGACTCTGTCTCATGAAGCAAAACAAAATACAAATCAAATAAGCAAGAGCTATGGTAGATTTTTACAATCCCCAAAGACGTATGTTTTCTGAATATAGAATCTATAGCCAAATTAAGATGTTATGCAAAGATTTTCTGTGTCATCCTCTATAACCTGGTAGTATCTTGGCCAGGTCATTCCCCGGCCCTACTCATCACCATGTTTTCACTTAAGGCTACTGGAACAGATATCCTAGTCAAATCCTTCAGGTGTACCAAATATCTTAATAGGTTGTAAGGAAGAACACAAAACTCACTGGAATCTTTTTTGAACAGTTACACTTATGATTCTGCATCAATGATTTACTTGCTGAAAAAAAACACACTGTATATAAAGATAAAACTGGACCTGAATCTCTTCAAGGAGAACCAAAGACTGTCCAAAAACCTACTGATGGCATATACTACATATCCCATGGGACACAGAAATTTAATGCCTGTAAGCATACATACATCCCTATGTGGCTGGACACCGAAAGGGTTAACTGAAGGGTTTTAAATAAATGACCACTAAATAAGCAGAGGAGATAAATGTAGGTCATTCACAGGCAAATCTGTTTTTCCATAAGATATATGGCTCTCCTCAGCTGGTAAAAAGCAATGGGAGTTGCCAAACATTACTGACTTCTGAAGATTAAAAGCTAGAGATGAAACATCCAAAAAGACCTGCTGTGTGATCACAGAGAATGCTATTGCTGGTAGTCACTCTGTCACTCTTCAGGTTCTTCTTGCTCACACTCAAGGAGCTAAGTAGTGCCCAAAAAAACATAATCAAAAGCGGGAGGAAGTCATAAGAGGTTACTTAGGAGGGGGTATCAGCATCTTCACTGCACCTACTATTTTGCATAATTAAATTCAAACTTTGGTTTCCCCTATACTAACAGTATGACACAATTATCAGTAAATTGTTTGAAAGACACTGAAAAGTGACTTTATTTACAAAATACACATACATACACACCTCTCAAAACAGACAAACTCCTTTACCAACAGCTATGGCCAGTTCATAACAGGGGCTTCCAAAGAATTACAAAAGTTACTCTCTTATGGGTCAAATCGAGACCAATAAAAAATAGGCTTACTTTTCAGTTGAGAAACTCTGATAGAAAAAAAACATGGATTACATAAAAATTGTTTCAATGGTATTCTAGCCTGCATACTGACTCTAGCTAACTGGCAAAATGAAGCACACTGGAAGAGGCACAGAGGGTTTTCAGAATGACTAACTGCTTGGAACCAGACTCCAAGGACTTTAGTAGGAAGTAAAACTACCCCCACCCTCAGAACAGAGAGGCGAGTCATCATCACCATCTTCTCCTTCCACACTTCCTTAAGAGCCTAGGTCCTGGGAGAAAATGCCTAACTGACTTTACTTGGGTTCCTTACTGGCTGCCTGCCAATAGGAAGGCAGGAAGAGAAAGGACCCACCCCACTGGCTTCTGGAATTAGCTTTTTCCCATCAGCAATATATTAGGAAAGATAATTCCCCAATATGCAAAGATCCTAATGAAATAAAAGACTTGAGACAAGGTTGTCTTGGATCCATGAACATCCTTAGAGATCTTACCATGCAAACTGAAAAGAAAAAATGCCTCTCTCATTTCTGTTCAAATAAATGACTGCATCAAACATTAACCATCAAATGAAATAATCAACAAATTGTTAGTGGACCAGACCATACTTTTATATCTTAGCTCAATCAAACAAACACCAATTTAAAGCATTCCACCTTCACAGTATGACAATTCCCTCCTTCTCTACCTCCCTTGAACCATGAGATGCATCACAACTTCCACTAGCTGAGTACAACAGTCTCCCACTTATCCTTGGGGGTTACAAGACCTCCAGTGGATAACTGAAATCACAGATGGTACTGAATCCAATATATACACTACTTTCTCTTTTTCTGATTTGTTAATCAAGATGGATTCTAAGTGACTAAAGGACAGGGACCATCTACAGCCATGAATAATGTGGACAAAGGTATGATTCACATCCTGGACAAGAAGGTACAAAATTTCATCACAATACTCTGAATACGAACTCAAAACTTATGAACTATTTATTTCTGGGATTTTCCATTTAATATTTTCATATCATGGTTGACCACAAGAACTGCAGAAAGTTGAACTGTAGATAATGGCAGGACTACTGTATTTCATGACACTGACTTTCTTCAATGGATACTTTCCACTTGAAATCAAGAACCTACCAGTGGCTGACATTCTCCAGCTCACCCAAAAATCTCAAAGACTGCTAAACAGCTCGTTAAGCTTGAGTCATCTTTAGTCAAGACAAGACCTTACAACTCCAGAGGTGGAAGATCTTCCTCATGCCAATCAGAGGCTTTTGCCAACTCCCTACAAATATGAGTGCAAAGTAGGCAGTGGGGAGAAGTATACATAAAGCTTGTATTAAGACTTTAACCATGAAATATTCACCTTTTTCATTATTTTAAACTCTTACAACCCAGGGGAGGCTTTCTGTTAAGCCCCAACACAGGAAATTGCTTTTCAGTTGTCAATAGCCAATGTCTGAAAATAAACCCAGTCACTAAGTATGGAATGATGTACTTGCAGCCAACATGAATTTGGCTGATGCCAACAGAGAAGGCGGGAGGCCAAGATATAAGACCTAAATTTTTTCATTTTTTTGAAGGACTGTTCTACTCAGTAACAGAATCTGAAATAATGTAAAGGCAGAAATAGGCCGCAAACCACCTGCCTTTAGTTTCAACATAACATCAGCATCTGTTTCCCAAGGTTGCTTCAAAAAGATACTTAAGTCTTCTGTAAAGACAATAATTGTTCCAGTGGTCTAAAAATAGAAATGGCTCAGCCATGTGGGTTTTTGATTTGGTAGTTGACTATTACATTGAGGGGGGCTTTCTGTGAGGGGTAGGAGAAACGAGTGCTAGGGAAAGGGGAGAAAAAATGGAAGAACTAAAACTACAGAAGAGAATTTCTAACTCTTCGCTCTTTGACTCTGATTGAGGAATGGCCTTTTGCCAAGATTTTTTTCAAGTGCTCAGCAGAAGATGAAGTGAGGTAACTAGAATAAGTCTGGGGATATTGCACATTGTGTCCTGTGTCCTAAGACTTCACACAGATGTTTGTCCCTGGATGCTCAGACTCTTTGGGAGAAGAGGAAGTAGAAAAGCGTTAAGGCAGAGGAGATTTCAGGGAACAAAACTAGTTGGGTTCTTCTTTCTGACCTACTGTACACACACCAATGCCTCTTCCTCCAGGTGACTTTCCTTTAGATGAGAAGTGACAGAGACTGAAGGCAATTTTCAAAAGAATGAAACAAGCCTAAAACCAGACTGAATAACTGCAAAGGGGGTAAGATGAAGTCCTTGCAATTAGTCAGCAATCTGGCAAAATATTGCACAAATTCAGTATTTTAATTGGATGTTTCTTTTATAAGGAATGTGGCAAGAACTAAATTTGAAGACAAGTTATTTATTTCAGGGGGAGGGGTTGGTCCCTAAAGCCATGTGGAGAGGCAGAAAAATAAAATACACATAACAGTCTACAGCCCAAGGGGAAAAAAACTAGTATCTCCTGAGAACAATGACCATAATTTACTTTCAAAATACTTTGGCATATCAAATGTTGTATGATTTCATTTATATGAGGTACCGAGAATAGGCAAATTCATAGAGACACAGAAAGTATAATGGTTACCAAAGGCTGGGAGAAAAGGAGGTGGGTGAGGAGTTATGAATTACTGGTTACAGAGTTTCCATTTGGGATGATGAAAAGGTTCTGGAAATGGATAATGGTGATGGATGTGAATGTGCTTAATCTCACTGAACTGTAAACCTAAAAGGCTTAAATAATAAAGTTTATGTTATACTTTCCCACAATAAAAACATTTCTTTTTTTAAAGTTTGGAATTAATCTGATGACATATGTGCACCAGCCATTTAAGCTTTAATTCTGGGTGGTCATCTAACGTACTATCATTAATGCATAATCCAGGAGTAGTTAACTAGCCTAATACAAGTAATGGCTGAAATTCAAACGACTAGTATAAGCCTACATACTATCCATACCTAAATCAACAACCAATTCTCTGCTGATTCACATTATGAATGTCAAAATAGGTTTTTGTTCTGCAAACCAGTTGTTAAGTATAATGAGTGTTAGAAATGGTGTCTTACTACTGGTAAAATTAAAGAAATTCAAGATATGCAGATAAGCTAAATTCGTTTAGAGACATTACCCACCCTTGTATAAACAGGGCAAAAAAATCGAAGGCGGCATAACCCAAGATGGCTATGTCTTTATGGACACAACACCTAAATATTAAACGGTCCTGGGTTCCAGTTTTTGCTTAAAGTGATCTCTTTTTGCATGATACACAGTGAGGGTGCAGAATGCTACTTTTGGTAAGTTATCAGCCTCCAGTAAACATTTCATGTAGGGTGTATTCCAAGCACTTTAAAGAACAGAGAAGTGGGACTTTGCCAAGCTTTCAGAAAAGGCTTATCCATCACTTTGGTCCTGCTTGCTAGACAGATGTTTCTATGTGTAGTGGGATCTGTCCTGAGACCTGCTTTCATTATAACCTATAAAGCAACTAAGACTCACTCTTCCTCCTTTGGTGCCTACTAACAACTACCCAAAATTAGGTATACACTATACTAAAATAGGTCCATTTAGAATAAATAACAGTCTCAAGGAGTCACTGGTCATGAACACAGTGGCCTCCAAAGGTACTGTCTTAAAAAAGGAAGAGAGAGACTCTTTAAAAGTCCATTGATCAACTATAAAGACCAGGAAAGAATATTAGACATCTTCCTTACTTGATGGCTATGTCCAAATATATTGTTTTCCATTAACCTTTAGAGAACTAAAATCTCAAATAGCATAAGAAACTAACCCCAGAAGATTCCATATTCTACTTTTAAACAGCACATCAGGACTAGCTTTCAATATTCTAGAGCTGGGGATATAATGGAATGTTATCATGCTTTTTTGGAAAGGCTTCCAATTTCCAGCACTTAAAAAATAAATACATTGATATAAAACAGAACAAATTGATATTAACAATTCTGTATTTTAATCCTACTGCAACATGTATAAAAGGGCTTATTCCTGTTTTAAAAAGCTCTACAAATAATAAAGAATAGCAGAGTCTAAAAACAAACTTGTTACAATATTGTGAGATTTTAAGATTTCAGATCCCAAATCATTCTGCTTGAGAAGGTAATATGCTAACTGCACCATATATGGCAAAATCACTTAGCACCATGTTTAAGAAAAGCTAACCTAATACTCAGGTTCACAAAAGATAAAAAGTCACAATTTTAGAGGTACAATTTGGGAAGTCATTTAGGAGAGCCCTTTATTGTCTGCATGAGGAGATGGAGATGTCAATTCATTTGGTACACCATAATCAATCTCTTATTTCTGTTCAAAACGTTTAGATATGATTGATCTCTCATTTCTGTTCAAAATGTTTAAAGTAGAATAAGCGCAAACTACAGTTCATATAAGTGGAATGAAAAAAGCTTCCATGGCCTAGTACCAGGGTTAGGAAGAAGGACTCGTAAGACAGTATCCTTGAAGGTAATTCCTTAAGACTGGATTTAAAGCATCAAAATTCAAGGAAATAAAACTGTTCTCTCAGGCTCCAGTGACCTTGAAAACAGTGCAATGATCCTGATTTACTAATTTACAGGCAGATATGCCTCCCTTAAAGTTTACTTTATAAGGAGGATCTGACTTTCTCAGTATTAAATCCAAAGGTCAAACAGGTTGTAAAGACTCAAGGGCACCACCAGATCTCCACAAGGTAAACAATATTCAAGTCTATCATTTCTCACCAAGAAATGCAAATTTTTGCTGAGCTGGAGGATGGGGGTTGGAGGGTAGTAGATATAGGACTTGTACGCCATACACATTTTCCCTTCAAAATCAAAGCAGTATGTACAAAACAGAGTTCCAACAAAAAGTACAATGATGAGAAAAGAACTCATTAAGAGCTAAAAATAAACTCTAATTCACAATATGCATAAGGATTTAACAAAAAAAGGAAAACAAGATGTAAAATTGCATCTGCTAAGTTAACCATACCCTCATGGAAACTGCCCCCTCCCATACACACAAACTGAAATCAGTAACGTCTGTGATGACTGAATGAAGCAATGCTTTAAATTTTTCAATGAATATTTCAACAGAAAAGAAAACAAAGGTATAGTAATTTTTTTCCTCAGTCTTCTTCTGATCTGCTAACACTGCAAGAATACTAGGTTTCTGAACATCCCAAAATACAGGTCTCTGTATATCTAGACTTGAACATCTTATTTGATAAAATAACATTTAGTATAGTATTTGCATTATATATTATTTACCTTATATTATATAAAGTGATATTCACCTTAAGGAAGATGATGTCAATAAAAGCAAAAATAAGCTACAGTTGGTTTTTATCTAACCAATACTTCACGGCTCAATTTAACAACTTGCTGACCTTTGAAGGCCAGTAATAGCCCATTGGGGAAGATCACTTGAGAGTGCCTTCATATTTTAAGTCAAGCTAATTCATTCTGAATAACATTCACACAATACCACATAGAGCAGTAACTCCACACTCCAGTGCTCTAGTTCATAAAGGCTGGTGTAATATCATTAAGCATCATTCTTGGCTCCCAAGTCCTGCCTCATACTTTCTATTCTTACTTTGTTCCACCCCTGGAAAATCTATTATGTTGGTCAAATCACCTAGAAAGCAAAGGATAGAATATGAGCTTTGCATTCTTTGGACATCATAAGAAACTCTAAGAATTTTAGGACAACAGATCTACTTCAAGATGTTTTTCAAAACATCTTGGTTTAAAACATCTTGGTTTACCTATTAAAAAAAAAGTCTGCAACTGTCATGCAACTCAATGGATATTAACTGGTAAGAAGAGGATAGGAAAGAGACAGTACCCCTGTAGGCTAGGCACTTTATGTAAGAAACTAAAGTTCAGAGTCAAAAAGCACACATAAGGCTGCAACACAAATTAAGTGGCTAGGCTGGAACCAAATAACAATGTTCTAAGCTAAAACTTCTGAGATTAGTATTCATTAGGCCACCTCCCTAACAGGAGAAGGCAACAAGTATTTTGACTCAAACTTCATCCCAAACTAAATAACAACAGTGTACACAGGGGTTTAGTAAATCCTACTACCACTGCATTCAAGTCCATTTCGTAAGACAATAAGAAACTTTATTTATTTATTTTTTTGAGACAGAATCTCGCACTATCACCCAGGCTGGAGTACAGTGGTACGATCTTGGCTCACTGCAACCTCCACCTCCTGTGTTCAAGCCATTCTCTTGACTCGCCCTCTCGAGTAGCTAGGATTACAGGCAACCACCACCATGCCCAGATAATTTTTGTATTTTTAGTAGTGACAGGGTTTCACCATGTTGGCCAGGCTGGTCTCAAACTCCTGCTGTCAGATGATCTACCTACCTTGGCCTCCCAAAGTGCTGGGATTACAGGTGTGAGCCACCACACCCAGCCAAGGAACTCTAATAAACACAGCTTAAATACTTCCCACTTTGCTTTTTCCCCCCTTAAAGGAGGCATAAGGTAAGAAGTGGAAATCTTTGTTCTAATTTAGAACAATACAGAATGATCACTCCTTGATTACCTAACGATGATAATGTCAGATTACTGAGTAGACTCTGAAAAGATGATTTTAACTGAGGATCCTTTACTTCACAATACTTAGAGCAGCCAATGCTACTCTGTGGTTTACAGTCCCTCAAAAAATATTTGATTACATTTACCATCACCAACAAAAGGGGCATCCAAGGGTGTTGAAATATTGACATTCTGCAACTTTAAGGATCCAAAACAAATACCTTACGGACTAAAACATGCTAATTAAGCCACTGTGTAGACCTGACAAATCAAATGACACTCACAAGTAAAATGCCAGAAAAATATCTGTTAAAGTTGACCTTTTTAGCTGGAAAAGCACGCTCTGAGGGTTTCTACAGCTCTCAAGATTCAGTAGCAGCAGTGTACTCAGCTGAAAGTCAATTAACTTAGAACAAGCTTAAAAGAAGTTGGCGAATTCTGAAGCATTGTTTTAGCTTCAACAATCAACTACTCTTTTCAGGAGTATCTGAAAGGAAATGTTCCAATAGGTACAGAATAAAAGTGCTTTTGCTCTATTCTGAATTTAAAGAAAGCAAAAAAAAAAAAAAAAAAAGATGGTGGCTAAAGTTGTATAATAGACAAGGTAATGAAATAGACTAAAAACTGTCAAAAACAGGTTGATTGCGTACTGTATCACAAAAATGGGGGTATAAATCATTTTCATACCAGAGAGGAAACAGAATTTTAACATTCTATAAATTACAAAAAAAAAAGAAGCAACAAGTTCCTATCACAATTTAACTATTTTTTAGCTCCTAATCGAACTATCTCCATTTTAGTTTACTATCTTCTTTCTCATCTACGTTTTCCGTCATCCCTGCGACAAGCACTTATGTTAAGCATGGTTTCTCTTCTATACCACCAATCTCCTGATGTAAAGCAAGCAAAGACTACCCTCCAAAAAAAAGTCTGGAATAGCAAATAGCACACATGCATTCTTATGCTAAATTATAAAGGGGTGAATGTTACAAGAGAATTTCAACTCTGATTTTATTTTCAATGAATATGAATACATTTAGAAAGTTTGTGTTTTCTAGCAAACTGGAAAAGGAACAAAGAGAAAGGTACTGAATACTGACTGTTTCTCATCTACTGGTAAGGCAATATGACTATGCTAGAAGTTCCTCTGATAAGGGCCAGGAAAGCACAAAATTAAAATTCCTAAACCTCATTTACACGATAGGTTCAACTTTATTTTCCCAGTAAACATTCTAAGAAAGCTGTTGGGAAACTGGGTAACTGTCTCCTGGAAGTAGCACATATATTTTTACACTTTATTCTAAGGGAATAATATACTGAATAACAAAATTATCAATATCAGGAAATCAGAGAAACAAATCTGGATGATTAACAAATTAATAGAGAAGACTACTGTTTCATACTTTTCTGTATCCTCACAACAGATGTTTCTTCTTCCTAGCAACTAGCCTTTAAAGGCTTTATTACTACAGGGTATCTAAAGCAGCAGCTCTTTGATTTATGAAAAGCTGTTTACTGGGAATTAACTTACGAATGATGAAGAGGTCCAGATTTGCCACCCCAAAAGATTCCACTTTGGCATTAAGTTTTTTTTTTTTTTTTAAATAGAGTGTCACTCTGTGGCACAGGCTGGAGTGTGGTGGCATGATATTGGCTCACTGCTATGCCTCTGAGGTTCAAACGATTCTCCCACCACAGCCTCCTGAGTAGCTGGGATTATAGGCACCTGCCATCACACCTGGCTAATTTTTGTATTTTTAGTAGAGACAGGGTTTCACTATGTTGGCCAGCCTGGTCTTGAACTCCTGACCTCAGGTTATCTGCCCACCTCGGCCTCCAAACTTGCTGGAATTACAGATGTGAGCCACCGTGCCTGACCGACATTAAGTATTATTTTAAGCTAAGGCAAATGAGAATCAGATGCAAGAGCTGTCTGCCCTCCCCTTTTCTCCATAAAAGCAGAGTATGAATTTCCAATGGGAACGTGTCCCTCCATCTTGTACTAGTTCAGAGAAGAGTGACTCATTACTTCAGACATTTGACACCAGACTGTTTATGCATACAGGTCTGCATAAACAAACCCTGCTAAAATTTCCCTTATCTGTCTTATTTCCTCTACAGATTTTCTAAACACTTCCCCATGATTTGCTATCCCACAAAGCCCAAACTTTTCCCTTGTTAAAATGGTATATAAGTCCTCAACTCTGACCACTTCTTTGAATTTTCTAACACTTTTCTGTCAACTCTCAAACACATAAAATGCTAACAAAAATTGTGTGCCATTTCTCCAGTTAATTTGCAAGTCTCCAGGTACTAAACAAGAGGAAAGAGGTTGTTTTTCCAAACAATGGTAAAGAACTGTATTGTATTTGATTTCTTAAAATGTTACAAATTTCTAGTTTCATCATCCTGTAATCTTTCATCTGAAGTAATCAAGATGGACACTTAAAATTGTTCTATTTAAATACCGAGGTTCAAGTAAAAAGTGAACCTAGAACAATAAACTATTTCTCCAAAGTTCTATATGAAGCTTCTATAGCAATAACACCAAATTTTTCAAATGACTACATGAGCTTTGGCAAAGAAACAAGATATAATAAAAAAATAATTAAAGATACATTAATGAAGATGCAAATAAAGTTTCTCCATTACCTTTTACCCATGAGAGATGTTCCAAAAACAGTGGTTCCACAAACTTGATACAAATTTCATTTTACACAAACTTAGCCACTAAAATCTAAAAATAGATTCAAATGCACTATATTCCACAGTTAAGGTGCTGAGGACCAAAGCATTTACCCCTGTGCAGTCATCTCCCTTCCTACAAACCTAAGAACACGCACAGCCTTTCTGCCATCTTTCTAATTAAACAGCATACAGAATTTGCAAAATGAGGTGTTTATAAGTTACAACCAACTCACACAACCGTCCTGCTGTTTCTAACTACTAGTCTGCAAGAATCAGAATTCCTTATCTCTTGATACTACAGACATTTCATAGACTCACTGTACAACTGTAACTGGCATACAGAATCACATTTTCAAATTAATGCTCATCAAAACAGCTTTTTGTTCACTGTGACTGACTCACAGGAAATAAGCGCTATTAAATTTGAAGGTTCCCATTAGTCTAATAAAATACCATTTACCTGTTTCAATCCTGAGGAGCTAAGATCGTATTCTCTTCTTTTAAAAAGAAGAGAATCCTATGCCATTAAAATTAAAGTTTGAAAACCACAGTATTTTGAGAATCAACAAGGATCAAAACTAGCTTTAAAATTCTGAGCAAGCAGAGACTCAAGATAAACCTAGCTAAGAACACTCATACATTAATAAAATTTTATGATACTAGCCCTAAGGCATGCTGGGGTGTGGGAGGAGCCTTACCATGCAAGGCACTACCTATTCAGAGGTAATCAATACCTCTTCGGGCCCCCTGGAATTTATATTTGGGGGTTTCTGTCTATCCGCCTTTTGTCAAAGCTTCTAGTTAGCAGCTGATGGGGTCAGGAGAGGACCTACATCAAACAACTCAGAGTAAGAGTGAAATACACATTACCTTAGATCTTCCACTAACTACTACTCTAGCCATTCTTTTAGAAGAAAAGAAAATTAACAGTGAAAGAATAATCTACCCTGGAGTTTCAAAAACCTAATTACTTACACACACACACACACACACACACACTTTCAGCAACAGATCAGATCAGTAAAGACACAGCCTCATGATTTAAACTCAGAATCTGTAGTCCTGAACCCTAGGAATTAACTCTGAGACCAATGCTGAGGAGGGGACAGCCCTTTAAACTTTCCAGTGAATTAAGCAGTGCAATAATTAACACTTCTTCCATTACACCCCTAAATCTGGAATTCAGGTAAACCTGGAAATCCCTGGTTCAATGTCCCTGAGAAATGTTCAAGACATGGATAACTCCTGGCTAACTAGTACGTAGGCTAGGAGGTCCCCCCTACAGATCCTGATTTGGCAGGCCTGGACAGGGCCCAGAACCACGCATTTCTGGCACTTAGCACAAGTGATTTCGATGCAGGAATCCTAGTGACCATACTTCAAGAGACGAAGTCTGATTTCCAAAACTTTTTGGACTTCAAAATCACATGGAAAGCTCTGTGACAACAGATTCCAAAACTCCCTTAGGCGAGGACATAGAGCCAAATTTCAGAACCACCAGGCTAGAATATCCAAGTTCACAACAATATAATTATAATGTTTCTAAGAGAAGCATAGATGTTCTTGTTCATTTCATGTATTCTTCAGTTCTTGACTGTCAAATACCTTCCATTTTCCTTCCAGAGAAGACAGACTCACCAGAAGACACCTTTGGATAACTCTGTAAAAATTACACATCTCTCTATAAATTCATCAGTTGGCCCTGTGCTTAATCTTTAAAGAGTGAGGTCTTGCCTCCAACAAGAAAGAGGCAAAGAGGAAACATCCAAGTAAAGAATAAGAAAATCAGAATTCTGGTCCTTACTCTATACCGCTTAACAGCTGTGTGGCCTTGGACTAACTGCATAAACCTGAGCCTTTTATCGCCTGTGATGTTTGGGGGAAACACGGGAAAAGACTGGTTAACGTTACATCTAGGGCTTTTCTGACTGCAGCGCTTTATTATTCCTTGCATTATAAAATCCATTTCACTCATCTAGAAAACAGCATCAGCAGGTGTCAAGGACTCCAAAGTGCATTTAAGAATGCAAAAGGATGGACTAATATCAGCTAAGCTGTACAAGCAGCAGAAGCTTCTCATGATGAATGCCTATAGATAGGAAACAGGCTGAAGCATATAGCTGGGCAGAAGCCCAAAGAGACGGACCTGACAAACAACGTAATAAATAGAACTTAGTCTACAGAGAAGATTATTGTATTTGCTACTGAAGAAATTTCTTAATGTACTTCCCTAATCCTCACTCGATCACAATAGTGACATTAATTTGCTAACACTGACAGTCTAAAAATTATACACTCTCTTCAAGGACTTAAGAGGCACATACTTTCCAAACTAGATATTTTTGTTTCTGAGATATAGTTTCCTAATTTAGCATTAAGTAAGATTTAAGAAAAAGGAAAAGGAGAGATTTCAAATCTTCCTGCAGAGTGACTCCAGAGTTTTCCCGTAACCCAATTAATGCTCATGCTCCTACAAAATCAGAATTCAGAAATCACTCCCAGCTGCTTCCCAGGAGATAGAATAAGCTGGATAATTAGAGAAGGACCAAAGAACTCTGGTCGGTCCCTAAAATGCCTACTGAGAAACTGCACAAGATGGGTAATGCTAAACATCACAGGGCAGGATTCAAAGCTCCACAAATTCTTTCAAATCCTTCCTAGAGATACATTACTCCTACCTCTTAAGAAGTATGCCTACTTTTCTAAGTACAACCACTCAGAACCCAGTTTTAGATACTACCATTTACTAGACTATTTTACTCAATATAAATATTTATTAAGAAACTCAGGAAAAAAAAAAGTACTGAAGCAGTTTATGATTGAAGCTAAATGAGTAAGATCCTTCTAAAAGCCATTTTCACCCATATTATGAATAAGATGTCAGTGGTCCAAATCTAAACAAGATTACCAGAAGCTGAGGTGCCTCATGTTCAGATTTGCTTACTCAACTTTTTAACTTATTATCATATGTTTCTTTAAGGAAACATGCTCTTATGTTATTAATGTGAACATGTTAAATGGGTCTGATAACCAATTAACAAAAAATAATTTCAAAAGCTTTTATAGCTCCATGTTCAGTGTAATCTATTGTCAGGGAGATACACTCACCCTCCCCACCACCTCCAAATAGGTTCTATGATCAAGTAGGTCTGAGGAACTATAAATCAAACAGGTTTTCTTTACTGCTGGATTTTTCATAGCTCTTATTACAGTGATTATTCCTAGTGGATCTTAAATAAAGAAATACAGAGTGCCGCATTCCCTACCCTTGTCTGTCATCACGAAACAAACATTGAAAACATCTATCAACCTTATATACTATTGTGGGAAGGAAAATTAATACACTATGAAAAATGGTATAAAAAGTTCATCAAAAAATTAAAAACAGAACTACCATATGATCCGGCAACTCCACCACCGCATGTTGTTAACCCAAAAGAAATGAAATCAGTGTGTCAGAGAGATATATGCACTCCCATGTTTATTGCAGCAATATTGACAATAGCCAAAATATGTACTCAACTCAATCCAAGTGTCCCTCAATAAATAAAAAGATAAAGAAAATGTTCTATATATACACAATGGAAATCTCCATTATACCCTTCCCCTGGAGCCACTGAAAAGACAATGGGCAGGGGTCACAGGTGAAGGAAATGGACAAGAAATATTTACACAGTTTTTTAAGTATCTAGCCATGTATTAAAGAGTACCCATGTGCTGTGTGTTTATTACCACAGTCTACCAAACTAAAGCTAGAGAGGTAAAGGAGGTAAAGATAACTCAAATTTATCCCATTTTGCCACATAACAGCTCCAGTTAAAGATTTACAAAAGAATAAGATTAATTCAAGACTGATCAGAGGTAAGACATGAGAAACTCTAAGATGCCTCCTGTGGCAAATGCCTAATATGAAAGATGTAAGATTTGTTTAATATTTTCATCATATAAAATAACACATATCAGTTCATAACAAAACATGACTTTCATGCTCTGTTCAAGCATCTTTCTCTTTGGATGGTAAGGGGAGCCACTAAGCAATCAGAAATCGCTTCATTTGTGCCACAACCCTCAAGTCATTTATCATATTTTATCTTTTATATTAAAAAGGTTGCAAAATCCACATTTAAGGGATGTTGTTTTTCTTTTAACCAAAGATAAAATTCAACATTAGGGCAGAGACAAAGAAGAGCCTTTTGTTCTTCACCTTCAACTTATTGAAAACTTTTTATAAATTTCACATATGCTGATCACACACTCATTTTGGAAAAGAAATTGAAAAATATCATCCATTTGATTATCAGTGTTCAGGAACATAAGAACCACCTTCCTGATAATATCACAGTGAACATTTAAGCAACATAATTAAAATATAATGATTATTTGATATGGATCAATAACAATCAGTTTGTACTTAGTTTTTAACTTGATTTCAGTAATTCTCTCTGTGAATCTCAATCTGTAGCTTGAGAAAATATGATTATGAGGCCAAGCCCAGGGGCTGGCTTTAGAACCCATTTGGAGAGCTTGAAGAAAATGCTCCGTAATGATCAACGGAATGGCTCAAATTCTATGTATGAAAAAGTCAAAAGAGACCTTAGAAATGGCCCAGGGTGACCCCCTTTTCTCTGCCTTTTACCTCATTTTGCCAATGGAAACCAGAAGCCTAGAGCTGACTTATCCAAGGTCACATGACTAGGTGTGAGTTCAGACTGCTGGTCTCACTCTTCACACTGCCTTTAAGTACCCTTTACTCATTTCAAATATTACATCTTATATTTTGGGTTATAAGCTTTATAAAGCAATTTGGTATATACCATCAATCAAATTTGACTGACAGGAAAAATCCACGGGGTCTGTCTACCTTCATATATTTTTAGTGTTTGAAAACAACTCTTGTGGGAAGCATTAACTCTTCTATCCCTAGAACATTCTGCTTAAATTAAGTTTTGGTTATTCTAAAAATTTAGTCAAATCTTAAAATATACTACAGAGATTTTCAACTACCTAATATTCAAAATGTACTATAATTAAAGCCTTATCTTTATGATGGGGGGATAATTATACACCATGTCATCCTTTCCTCGTTAAGGAACAGAACGTAAGATCTCATTACACTCAGTATCATATCAGTGAAAATATGTATACACTGACAATGTGAATATTACCATTTATTTCATCATATATAAGCAAAAGGATTATACTAACATAAGGAAAATAGATTTTAAGATTTTTCTACCCTCCCAAACACATACTGTATTCCACTGTTGAAATGCTAACTTAAATACACTCAGAATACTTAAAGATAAAGGTTAACATGACACTTCTTATCCAAGACATACACACTTTTAGAACGTTTTCCAAAGATACTATCCAGATGAGAGTATATTAAAGTCCAGTTAAAATATATACTGCCCCCAAATAGTTTATGCTTTAAAAAGAAAATTTTAAACTAAGTTTTATATTGCTGATGTAATAAAACAGAGAAAAATCTAGATATGTAAAATTGCAGCAGTGAATTATTTACAAGCAGTAATCTTACTACTTTCTCATATCTTGAGACACAGTCCTTTAAATATGAGTCATCTACATAAAACTGCTTACCTGTTATTTTGTCTCTTACAAGCTTACAGGACTCTATCTCACCAATGCTCCCAAAGAGACTTTTTAGTTCCTCCTGCGTCATGTTCTGAGGAAGGTAGTTGACTATTAAGTTGGTCTTGCTGTCCTCTGTGTTCCCAGAGTCAACTGGTGACGAGCAGTTGTTGTTTATAGTGGTTGGACCATTGGCTGTGTTATTGCAAGTTGGCCCATTAGACAGTTGTGTTTCCATGGCAGCAATTACCTGCTAAAAACAGAGAAAATAAGAAATGTCAGATTTCGTATTTCACAACCTATTAGAGACTCCATCCAAGAATTTAAACACTTTTCACTAAACACAAGTCGTTCTGCTGAAATTACAACAATGCTTCAACAAAAGGTGTAACACCTACACTAATTTTTACTTCATATTAAGCTATTCAACTTAAAGGTTACAACTTTATTTTCACATACATATTCCATACATGCACATAAACATAATCTAAATCTTAAACATTTTCTAGAATCAGATTCTGGGTCTATTCACATATCCTTACTCACCTGCAGTGTCCACAGATGAGGAAATTAAGTATCAAAGGGCACAGAATTCAACCCTAACTAAAAATCATACTAGAAAATCAAAGTGCTGAACATGCTATCAAAATGAACCAAAAAATGACATACCTAACTTTGAAGAGATTTTCAGTTAGAGTAAGAGGTTCAGTATTCTAAAACTGAGCCACTAACTTAAAAATGAAAGAGCAAAAGTACTTTTAAAAATATAAATTTGTCAACATGTACTGTTTTGGTTACATATTGAAAATGTTTTGATGGACAATATTGTATCTCTACCATTGGTAAGAAAAAAAATAGATGCTGTGTTTTAGGGAGCGGAAAGGAATTATAAGGTAACTTGGGAATGAAGCTATGAATACTTTGTCTAACTGGTAGAAACTAACAGACTAATAGGACACTCTTGTCAACCTTGGCAGCTAAAAATCACCAACAAGGCAACTGATCTACAGCATCAAAATAAAACCCCCAAACAATTCAATATGGTGTTTTTCCTTGACTCAGCTTTTCAGGAGAAAAAAGAAAACCTATCCAGCCAATGAAAACACCAATGTAAATACATCAACCTCTGCAAACAGACCAGCCCAAGTAATTCTCATTTGAGCACATAAGCCTGTTGAAAATGCAAGTAATAGGGTATCTATAAAATCCAAATACCAGATAAAGAGCAGAATTGAGGGGAAATGGCCTCAAACTCTTCAGGCTACTCTAAAAATCACTGAGTAAGCAGTTTTAAATCTGGTTTCCTAAAAACCAATCCTATGCAAAAGAGTCACAAACCACAGCCCCAGATTTTCCAAAAGCATTTTTCAGTAACTACCTAACTTTGGACAGCCAAGACTGTGGTGGAATCTAAAAATCAAAGCATCACTGAAAGGATTATCCTTCATGTTTCATACAATACATCTCTCACCTCCACAAAGACTACTTCTCAAAACTGACAATTCTGAATTGATGGGATGCTAGTTTTTGGGAAGCTTTAACATAGAAAAGGCAAAGAACTTGAGGCAAAGAAAAAAAGCAAAGTAAAGGGAAAGAGGGTTAAAGGAAAGAGAAAAAACTGTCTTTTAAAAAGCCGTTTTTTGCCTAAGAAAAATGAAAGGCACATTAGCAGATAAACATAAAGGAAGAAATCTCTACTGCCAGGAGATGTTTATAAAAGGCGGCAGTATAGGACAGATTGAGACTGGTCAGACTGGACAAGAATCAGTGCTGTCATGATAAAAAAAACAGGAAGCAAAACCCAGAATAGCTTTTGAAATATCCAACAACCTGCAACCCCTCCGTGACTTCATTTCCTTGCTTGTCAAAGAAGTGGGTATTTATTCTACAAGCTTCAAGCTGTTTCTCTTGGGTAAGTAAGCTACGTTTTCTCAGGGAATACTTAAAGGGATGAAGGAAAATAAACCTTTGGAAATCTATATTTAAAAATCTTAAATAACTCAAGATATGGGTTGTATTATAATTAACAAATCTATTTGAAGTTGAAAAAAGTTTCGGATTTCCTAATAAAACATAACTGTTCTGGTTTGCAGAGTATTAGCTGTGGGTCATTCTTTTCACAGCAAAATTCTTCTGGGGTTAACCCTTGCCCAGTAGTTATGGAAACAACAAGCTACAAGATTAAAGTGGCCAAAGACACTCAAATCGCTATTCAAAAGTTTGGATAGGTGTAGAAACTACGAGAGCCCCAAATGTAAGATTCGGACTAAAGCTCATTGGGATAGCATTTGAAATATAAAGTGTTCGTTGACTGAAATTAGCCAAGATTTAGAAAGGACAACAAACACTCCTCACTTATTTGCACATTTATTTCCATGTTCAGGTGGCAAGAATGAGCTCCTAAGCCAACATTCAAGTGAACAGCTGCAGTAGGCTGTGTGCACTGAAAATTACAGCATCTCTCTGCTATAGGACCATCTGCTCAGAATAAAATGATACTAATGTGCTATATTTTACAAATAATGCATATTCCATTGATAGGCTCAACACAACTGTTCACAGAATGCAAACTCTTTCAACAGTTACTGGGCAAATAATTTTCAGCCAGATTTATAATTTCAACTTTTTTTTTTTGAGCATCGAGAATTGTAAATAACTTCAAAATTTAGTAACCAAAAAAATACATAGTAAACAGAATGTATAGAATTACTGTAACTTAGTATTCAGACCATACCAAAACTTTTTTTGTTTTTTAAAAATCTTGTCACTCTTTTGAGTCTGCACTAAATCCTAATTCAGATTATAAAAAATTACATACAAGAACATGGTTCTGATGCTACACATACCACTGAAGTTAAAATTGCAATGTGCTTTAAGTCCTAATGATGGCCATACCACAATAGATTAAATCTAAGAATACTTAGTATGCCAAATGGAAGATTCAAGTGTTTGGTATGGCCTCAGCACTCCTGCAACATGCTAAAAAAAAAGTAGCCTACAGAATTTAAGAAAAATCCCACAGACCCCGGTCCAAGGCTCTGCTGCCCACGAACCACTTCTAAGCAGAGAAGCCACATCACACAGTCTGACTGCCATGTTAGTTTGGAGTTGCCGTCTGCAATATGGACACAAAAAGTACCGTATGTTAGATGAGCAAGATAATGCAACAAATCAGTTTGTACAAAATTTACAGTGATTGTATTGATATTCCCAGCACGTCCATGCAGTGTGGCTTAATTGAAATTGAGGCAATTCCAATCTAATCTTTCCAAATTCATTTTAACATGTAGTTTTCTCGCACAAATATAAGCATTTTTAATTAAGAGGCTGATTTTAAAACAATATCAACTAGTTATCTTGGCATCTATTCTAAAGAACTAACTTAAACCACACCTCAAAAATTAAAAAAAAAAATAAAGTAAAATGAAGCAAAATACTGCAGGCTGTCTTCTCTCTTAAGGATGTGGGAGAAGGGAGGAAATGTGAATGAAATTTTATAGTGAGAAAAAGTGATCATGCAATTCCTAAGTGATTGCTTTGCATAAAAGCACTCTTTCCCAAAATATCAAAAGGACATTAAGAGAAGCTATATTTGCCCACACTGTTACATTATACTACAAATGATCCTTAATCCTGGGACTTAAAATTAAAAGTGAATAGAAACCCTGTGAGGTTCTTCTGCCACTAGAGTCAAACCAGTTTCTAACAGTTTCACTGAGAATTGTTCACATATACTAAGAGGCAGTAAACCAGCATCCTTCAATTGAAATAATTGGACCGATAAATAAGATTGCATGGAGTAAAGCTTGCATAGGATGTCAGCTTTGTCCCTGAATGAAATCAAGTGAACATTTTTAAATATGTAAATTGTAAACCCAGCACGATTTAAAATTAGTGCTGCTATGAGGCTTCCAATATAGTTAATGGGCCATTTACCACTTACTGCAACTTGCCCGACTACCAAACAGAGCCATGATATTGGCACAAAAGCGCAAGTTTACTTTTTTGCCATATGTACAGATGCTTCAAACGGTCAACGTAATAATCAGAAAACTTAGCTTCTAAAAATGGACAGCGAATTAACAGAAGAGGTCCGAAAATGCCTTTTACTTATTTAAAATTATAAAAATTTTATCCTGAGAAACAATCCTGGCTGTAAGTGATTTACTCTTGATACTAGCAATGCTGCCAGTAACAATGGGGTCCACTTTCTGGCATCTACCAAAAAGGGTTAACAAACTTTTTTACAGGATGCCATGAAAATATTTTACTCTTCTTCCCTTCTCCCATTATAACAAGAGAATTCTGTCTGATACTGTGTTCTTTATTTTTCAAAAAAATACTTGTAGTTAAACTGAACTGTGAAAAAATGTTTTACACCCATGAAAGTTTTTTTTATAAGAACCCAACTGCAGTTAAGATTACATGAGTAGGTCCACATCCAGCAGGGTAAACCAGGCACAAATGTATGTCCTGAATACCTTCAGGAGTTCAGTCTAAACATTCCTCACCACATAAAACAGACTATAATTTAACTACCTCAGTCCCTTCTAATTCCATAGGAGGTGGACACTAATGAGCTAATCTATTGACACCCCTCTTTCTGAAAGCCCAAGGGAGGTGAACAATCACTTTATTGCACCAACTAGGTAGGAAGGCTGGGTATGGAAAATGATTCTACTGCACTTTTACATTTCAAGCACCCCAGACAGTCTCTCCGCTTGAGGCAGACACATACCTTTATGGAAGTTATAAATAAGTTGCTCACATGGCCCTTACCTTTATGCTGGCCAACAATTCCGTTACTAAAAATGTAAAGCTACTTCCCCTTCACTTAAGGACAGGCAATTCTGCTCTACTCAATCTACCACAGACAACTGGGCTGTGCACTATTTATAGATTCCATTGGCTCTGAAACTCTTCGGAAAGAAAAAAGGCGATATTCCAGTGAAACAGAGCCATTAATTTTAAGGCTTAAAAAATAATGTTTCAATATATATTCTCCTCTTAATTTAGACATCAATTGTGCCAATTCAGACTGCTTTTCCTCCTATTATCCAAGTAATAATTTATGAAAAGGCACTTTAGCATAGATGAATCTAGAATATTCTGAAGTTTCACTGGGCTCTAAGATAAAATGTTAGTTTGGTGAAAGCACAGGTTTTATTGGGAAATAGAAGATGGTCTCTACTTTTATATACACAGTTACTTCCAAAGAGCCATAAAGACTTTTATAAATGGTCCTCTATGAATTTTAACATCTACAGTATTCACAATAGAGGAATTTAGAAAATAAATGCTTTATTACTCATATCTGCATTTGAGAAGTCAAACTGATCAATAGTTTCCTGGTCACATGAGAAAAGTAGTCTGTATTTTCTAATTTTATAATTAAAAAATTCTGCAAACTAAGGTAATACGCTTCTTCACTATTTTCAAACCTCTTGCACACAGCCACCAACCAGATATCTAATCAAGAGCATCTTAAACAGGTCAAGCTCCGTGGATCACCTAACGTCAGGAGTTCAAGGCCAGCCTGGTCAAAATGGTGAAACCCCACCTCTACTTCAAAATACAAAAAATGATTAACGGGGCGTGGTCTGTAGTCCCAGCTACTCAGGAGGCTGAGGCAGGAGAATGGCTTGAACCAAGGAGGCCGAGGCTGGAGTAAGCTGAGATCAAGCCACTGCACTCCAGTCTGGGTGACAGTGAGAGACTGTCTTAAAAAAAAAAAAAGTCTTAAACATATCCTGAGAATTTTTATTAAGTTCACTTTAGCATAATGTTGCAAGAGGGGGGAAAGGTTCCATAGCCTAGAAACCACCTGATTTGGGGACCAGACTTCCATGGGTTAAAGTCATAGCAAGGCTGCTAAAAGGGCCAGTACAACAACACACAGTAAGGCTTGTCCTGTCTGCTCCAGCCACTCCACTGCCATGGTCACCATCCTGACCTGAGCTCTGATCTTGTAAACCACCAAATTAAAGCCTCCAAAAGATTCCTCTCTCCCTATCCTCATCTACCCTAACACTGTTCCCAGGAAGCTGTTCTAAACCCTCCAAAGCTCCCTATCAAATTAAGTGTAAACTACTAGGTATAAACTGAGATCCTGTACAACTTCTACCAGCCCACTTCTACAATCAACTTAAGATCTGAACTATGCCTTGTCCCTCCAACAATCCAGTACCTTCACTTTTCTAGCTTTGCTTACGTAGTTCCATCTCCCTTATTCAGGGCTCCATCCAAACCCACTCACCTCCATTTCAGGTGTTTGCACAAACTAAGCATTTAAAAATGAAAGGGCAATAACAGTCTCTTAAAAATTGGAGAATGAAAGAGCAAATCCCCTCCCTAAATGTGTGCAAATTTGTTAACTTGTTTTTCTATCCTACCAAGTATTTCAAACCAGAAATAATTATGAAAGCATATTTTAAAGTTTTGGCGCACTCCTTCAGCCACCCTCATCCACTGAAATCTAAATTCCTGTCATACGGTAAAACATAGGAAACCATTTACCTTCATGATCAGTTACGTACTTTTATTTCAGCAATCTATCACACCAACTACAAAACCTTAGAAGACAGGACAAATCCAAGACTCTGGCCAGCAGGGTTATGGATCTAGGGCATGTGGAATTTGGGTCCAACTTCAGTAAAATGGCAAAAGTAAAGGTAAATGTGGGAAAATTAAACAGATCTTGAAGAAGGCATTTAGACACACATCACAATTAAGTCGAGGATCACAAGTGATCTTGATACTAACTGGAAAAGTTCAGGCAAATAGAAATGATACCATCTCTGAAAAGGATCAGGGCTAGTGGCAAAGACAAGCATCTCAGCCTAAAAAGGTCCAGCTTGGATAAAGTGACCTTGGTCTCTACACTTACATGCAGCTAGAAGTAACTTTGAATACCCTGAGTAGCACAGCATAGCAGGACAGAATCAACCTAATGCAAGGCCTTCCCTCTGACTACATCAAACCTCTCCCTAAATGCCAAGTTACACATGAACAGAAGTCATTTGTCTCTAAAGTTTTAGAGCCATACCTACCAAAAAAAGAAAAACAAAGAAGGCAGCACAACCTTTACCAAAAAACATCATCCTTTGGGGAACTTGCAGCAGGGACAAAAGCACTAGAAGTAATTGATGAAATAATATGAGTTTATAGATGACAGCTGGGTAGGCAGCCAATGGGGTCATCTGCCTGAGAGATACCATTCCTACAGCAAATGTATGATCTTTCCCAAATTACTAAGTGGTATTTTCAGGGTATGTTTCTGGCTTCATTTAATTATTAAAGCAAGAGAATAGTCAACCAAGTGCTAAAATCACAAGCTTAACAATGTCAGTTACAGGAACAAGCCATTAGTTTGTTTTCTTTAAATCTCTTTGCTTTGTGGTTCCTAAAATAAAGGTTTGTAGCTTTAAATGTCATAGAATTTCTTCAATCTAAAATCCCTGTCAATTCTCCAGCCCACCCACAAACCATGTTAGCTGTCTCACTATGTCTACTAATTCCTCAAACTCACATTTTTGGCCCTGGGGCTAACAAGGGCCCATAAATTTGCAGAGAAAATGCACTGAACAGCTGCAGCAGTCATAAGGAAAACGTTCTCTGGCAGCAAACACTAACATTTTTCTGTCTCTTAGCCCTTTATGACTTCTACAGACAAAGTACAGAGTCTCCTTCATGCCAGTCTTTCTAAGGTTTTGTAGTTTGAGAGCTGGCAGGTTTAAAAAGCTTTGAGGTTAGAGAGGTAAGATGAGTTTAGGGTCTCAAGGCTTTCTCTTCAGTCTAGGTCCATTACAGGTATCCAGATTGGGCAATGAGAAAGTAAAGATCTGGTGAAAAACATCTGCTTAAGTTTCATGTTTTGTTCATTCATCCATTCAATGAACATCTGCATGCAGTTCCCAGGAACTCAGGACACTCCTGAGGTACAGCAATCAAGATGAATCTTGGAGTGCTGACTTGCTGTGAATGGTGTATGCTGAGCAAGTATGAACATACAGAAGAAAACAGTGCATTAGCAAGAAATAAATGTGCTTTGGAATATATGTAGAGAAGAATAAGGGGGGTTCAGAATGTGGAGATAAAGATGGGTAGTTTCCAGCATTAAACAAGCAGGGCTTATTGAAAAAGTAAGCTTTGAGTCAAAGTTTGAAGGAGGTACAGGCTAGCTGCTGAGACAGGTAGAATAATCCCTTTTCCCTCAATGTCTACATCCTACTCTCAGAAGTGTGACAAGGGGGAATTAAGATTGTAGAACTAAGGCTGCTAATCAGCTCACTTTGGGAAAGGGAGATTATCCTTGGTTACTGAGGTGGGCCTAATGCGATTACAAGGTTCCTTATAAGTGAAAGAGGAAGGTGAGACAGTGTCAGAGTGAAGAAGCATGAGAAGAAATTGAAAGGACATTGCTGGCTTTAAATGGGGCCACCAGCCAAGGAATATAGGCAGCCTCTAGGAGATGCAAGAAGCAAGGAAACAATCTCCCATAAAGAATCTGGAAAGAATGCAGCTCCGCAAACACTTTCATCTTAGCCCACTGAGAGCCATTTTGAACTTCCAATGTTCTTTGGAATTGTAAGGTAATAAATCTGTGTTGTTTCAAGCAAATAAATTTAATTTGTTATAGTTCTAAGAGGAAATAAAGACAGCCCCATGGAGATATCTAGAAGAAAAGATTCTAGGCAGAGACCTCTGCTGTGCAGGAGAATGACAAGGAGCTAACACTAACAGGGAAAGTAGGAGGAGATGAGTCTAAGAGGTAATGAGGCCAGAACACACAGGGCCTTGAAGGCCACCACAACAAAAAAGCAAACCATAGAAAGGTTTTGAGCAAAAGGGTAGCATGTAGCTACTGTGAAAATAAATTTTGTGTGGGTGTGCGGGAAGACTCAGTGAGTTTGGAAACAGATCAGTTATGAAGAAACTGCAGCAATTCAGGTGCAGATGACAGTGACTCCTACCAGGGTGAAGTCGGGGAGAAGTTATCGGATGCTGGATATAACCAGAAGAAAACACATTAAGAATGTGCTACATTTTAATTCTATCAATACACTGTTTAAAAATCTACTGTCAAGAAACTGGTTTAGATTCTAACTGCTCTCATTCCTACAAACCACCACCAAAACAATTACTATGTTCTGGACACTAAGAACACAAAATGAATAATCAAAGATCTTTATCTTTTATGGAGAGTCATGCCTTAAAAGAAAAAAAAATACATACATACATGTATGTATGTATCTCCTTAAGGAAACCCAACAAACAAAAATTTTGAGTTTATAAATATTAAATTGACTTATTCACTTTATGGTTGGATATTCACTATTCACTTTATATTTGCTCCTAAATGAATCCATCACCAGATTCTTAAAAGAACCAACAGATTCATTTATGAGCAAATATAAAGTCAAAAATCAGTAGCTTAAAAGATGCAACTACTGGTTGGGTATGGTGGCTCATGCCTGTAATCCCAGCACTTTGGGAGGCTGAGGCGGGCGAGTGGATCACAAGGTCAGGAGTTTGAGATCAGCCTGGCTAATATTGTAAAACTCTGTCTCTACTAAAAATACAAAAATTAGTCAGGTGTGGTGGCACAAGCCTGTAATCCCAGCTACTCAGGAGGCTGAGGCAGGAGAATGGCTTGAACCCGTGGGGGCAGAGTTTGCAGTGAGCATGGGTCCCTCCACTGCACTCCAGCCTAGGTAACAAAGACTCTGTCTCAAAATTAAAAAAAAAAAAAAAAAAAAAAAAGCAACTGCTAAACACCGTATGTCAGAAAATTGATTCATAATCTATGTGAGCCCCCTTAAAACTTACAGAATTCAAGTAAAACACCTCAAAGCTCCCCCGCCAAAAAGTTTAAAAACAAAGATTAAGCCACGTTCTGTGAAATGGGAGTAAACTTTAAAAATCTATGTTTTTCAACAGGGTCATTTATATACCTCTACAATAGTAAAGGTTAAGCCATGGGTTAACTCAATCTTGGTTATAGGCTGAAATACACTAAATCATTACCCTCTGGTGATGAATCATTTCAACCCCATTCTTTCATTCCAACCTCAGTGGACCTAATTAATTTCCATGCCATTATCTGGCTACAGAGTCTAAATAGGGATATGAGTACAATAAGAATAAAATCAACTACTCCCTCAGTTTTGTAGCAGAGGTTTTGTTTGGTATAGGCAGATAAATCTGAATTGCTAAATTCCAACAGTTAACATAGTAATCAACACAGAAACTGGATTAACTTCACATGCTTCTACAAACGTCACAGATATCAGGAACCCCCTCAGGGTAGTACAAATTGTGAAAGGCTGATTGGAAATCCTCAAATTAATCCCAGTAGTTGAGTGTTTTCATTAGGTAGGTTAAAAACTGTATCTCCTCTGTTGGATACAGACACTAAAATACTCTTGTCATGCACAAATTCCAAAGCAGAAAGAATGACTAATCTTAAAGGGAATGTAAAAGACAAGAAAGGTTTATGGACACAAGTTATGTTTTTTAACTCACGAATGTCATAAAGTGCTACAACACTCCTCCTGGCCACTTACGGTAACATTTTATTTTTCACTGTTATTTAGCAGGACTTAGAGGTAGAAAGCCAAATGCTATAGAGAGTGTTTAACCTCAAGCAGCTTACACCAAAAAAAAAAAAAAAAGGCACATAAAATGTTAACTAACAAAACCAGATTTATTGTTAGGAGGCTAAATACTTCTGTAGAACTTCAGAGAAACTGAAAATAAAGGGATGCCATCCCAGGGCATATAAAATCTTATAATTCATTGACATATTATGGAGAGCAAAACAAAGAGTCTAAACCTTGATCAATACAGCCAGCTTCCTTCCTCTCTGAATTGTGTATCATCTCCATTACTGGAATTCACCTATGAAATGCGTTTTTCTTTTCTGTTGATGTGAAAGTCCACAGATTCCAAAAACATGTATACTTTTGATTTAGAGACACGACTATCATTTATTTACTGTGGAATTTGAGGCATCTGAAAAAAGATTCATACATTGAGAAAGATACTTTCCTTAAAATAGAAATTTTAGATTGACGCTTATATTGATGACCTCTTACCATCTCACCCAGCAAAGTGCCTCCTCTCACACCTACTTTTGTTAGACTTCCCACTTTCCAAGTTATCTTAGTATCATTAAAGTAAAGCACATTTGAAACAAATGCTTAAGGATCTCAAAAAGTAGGTGAGACAAATGCCCGCATGTTAGAGATGAAAAATAAAGCAGGTATATGAGCATGTATGTATATGTATAACCTGGGTGTGTATATACATATATATTTCCAAGTGTTGATAAGAAACATCTCTCCCCCATATGCTGAAGAGGAGAAGGGAACAAACACATATGCAATTACAAGCTACATTTTAACAGGAAATTCTTAAGACTCAAACCACAAAGCCATTTAGCCTTTGAATTATTTTCACTCTGGGAAGTAACAGAGGAGGTAAAGGGGCCCATTCCCTTTAAAAGCTTTAATTACATACACATATTTTGTCTGATAATGTCAACGCACTTTACAGACTCTAAGGTGCAAAGTGAATACTAGGGGCTATTATCATTATTGCTGGACGAAAGAAGATGTCTCTTAAAATGTTAGCATAGAAATGTGCTTATCTACTTTTGGATTAAGTCTGTCAGTTCCCCGCACCCCCCCCTCCCCCGCCACCCCAAAATCTAAATGGACAAGGCTGCTGTGGGGTTGTGTTGGGAGCTTTTTAACATGAAAAGGAAACACTGTGGACAGAAGGTACAGTATACAGACTTTTCCTAATCATGACTGTTAATTCCTGTCCTGGACCACTGAAGCAGATGCTATGTTAAACTACATTTAGCACAGTCACAAATGGTGACTAAGGAAGTTAAAAATTTTTACTTGCAATGCTGCAATTTTTAACCCCAGACCTCTGAAGACTATGTTTAAATATACAGAGTACCAACAGCTCAAGAGTTTCACATTAGAATTACAGCCTTGTCTATTTTAATTTACCTTACTTTTAACAGTGCATGACCCTCCCACCCTCCAAAAAAAGTACACATCTCTCATCCTCTTCAAGTCTTCTTATGTTCAGGTGCTTGGAATTTGACTAAGATTAGAAACCGCTACCTCCCTATTCTTCTGGCTACGAATGCCAAAAATGATCCAGGCATCTTCTACTTACATTCAGATTTACAATACAGAGAAAACAAGAGTGTAGAAATCGAATTCACTATTATACTCTAAAATCTAGGTTGATAACAGAATCAAGTTTCCATAATTAATGGATCATGCAAATGATCCATATATGGACTTTCACACAAAACCATACACTCTCCTATCTTCTTTCTCCTATCATGATTTTAAAAATGGCCTGAATTTAAACTGTGGCTTCAAAATCACGTTTAACTAAAATAAAAATAGAAAAAGGAGTCTCCATGGGATTTGAGTATTTTTTGCTACAATAAAGAAGTTCAGATATCTCCCTGCCTTCTGTAGAATCCAATGAATTCTACAACTAAAAAAGGGTAAGGAATTAGTGGCAAGGGAAAGAAACTAGCATTTCCTGATTTCTCATTCCATGCTAAGTCTCAAGCTAGATATTTTACAAACAAAATCTTACTTAATCCTCTTGTGGGGTGGGCAAGGTGACTCACGCTTGTCATCCTAACACTTTGGAAAGCTGAAGTTGGAGGATCACTTGAGCCCAGCAGTATGAGGCCAGCCTGAGCAACATGGAGAAACTCCATCTCTACAAAAAAAAATGAAAATTAGCTGGGCATGGTAGCATGTGCCTGCAGTTCCAAATACTACAGAGGCTGAGCGGGAGGACTGCTTGAGCCCTAGAGGCCAAAGCTGTAATAAGCCATGATTAACACCACTGCACTACAGCTTGGGTAGCTGAACAAGACCCTGTCTCCAAAACAAAAGAAACCTTATGCACTATGAGCTATATTACATTCTCTTCAGTTTACAAATAAGAATTTCAAAACTTCAAGAATTCACACAAGTATTAACTGGAATTTGAAATCAGTGCTGAGACCCCATATCTAGGGCTTCCTAGCTGATCTCTCTGCTTTCAGGCTTGCCCCCTTCTCCAATCCTTCCTTCATTCCACAGCTGCAGGGATCTAACTAAAAAATGGTCAGCATCCCACTACCATCTCCTTGAAAGCCTCTGCTGACATTGCCTACAAAGTAACAACTCAGCTCCCTAGGGAGGCAGCTGACTTGACCCAGCTCCTAACTCTTCCTCCACATGCCCAGTGTCCCCCATCATATACACAAGTTCTAACAAACTCGCAGTAGTTCTTTCCACTCCCACTGTCACACAACCTGTTTTCTCCACCTACAACAGCCTCACTACCTTTCTTCTCTCCTGCCTAATGAAATATCCTCAGCACAGGAAAAAAGAAGGCAACACCTCCAGGAAGCCTTTTGTGAACCACTCTGTTGGACCAGGTAACTCCTGTGGGCTCCTTTATGCCTGACTTACCTTTATCTCCTCAGTATAATAAATATCCAGAAGATCCACGAAGAGAATGAATGCCACAAACTGTAAGTCAAAATGCCAAGTTAAAAACTTCCTCCTTACTTATCCATGTGGTTTTATGTTCCCGGCCAAGTCGGAAAACTTTCCATTGCAACCCTGTATATTATCTCAGGTTGTTTGTAAAGAGGAAGGTAGACTGTCAAGGGGAAAAGGGGGAAAGTAGGCTGTCAAAGTCCTACCACTAACACACACATCTCTTTCCACATACAGCCACTAATTCTATATTAGACATTCGAACTTCAAGTGGAATAAGCATTTTTAAATTCCTAGCTATAAAAGCCTTTGTTAAAAGAATATAAACTTCAAGGCAGAAAACAGACAGGTGTGTTCCATTGTCACTACCTCACAGTTTAAAATAAGCCAATCTGACCGGGTGAGGTGACTCATGCCTATAATCCCAGCACTTTGGGAGGCCGAGGCAGGTGGATAACAAGGTCAAGAGATCGAGACCATCCTGGTCAACAAGGTGAAACCCCGTCTCTACTAAAAATACAAAAATTAGCTGGGCATGGTGGTGCGCACCTGTAGTCCCAGCTACTTGGGAGGCTGAGGCAGGAGAATTGCCTGAATCCAGGAGGCGGAGGTTGCAGTGAGCCAAGATCACCCCATTGCACTCCAGCCTGGGTAACAACAGAGAAATTCTGTCTCAAAAAAAATAAAATAAAATAAGCCAATCTCATCAGCCATCTGAAAAATCAAGACAAAACCTGAAGTTTATACTCTCTCCCCAACACAGCCAAGGTCTGGTGTGTAGAATGATACCAGAAAGAGGAGTAAAGAAACTCCCCAAGGCTAGAAAACCAACATCCCTGATCCACTGCATGTAACAGGTGCTGTGCTCAAATGCTGGGAAAAGAAAGATGCACAAAACCCCACTCATTCCACCCCTCAATGGAGCTTCTCCAGAACACACCTGTGCCCTAAGAAGGTGTCCAAAGAAGTCAAATGAACACAAGGAAACCTGTAAAAACCCTCAGCCAGAAATAATCACCTCTCTACCTGACCTATGCTAAATATTTTGCTATTCCAAAAAAAAAAGGCAAAAATCACTGCTGCTATGGAAACTACCACTTCTAACTTAAACATTTCATTTTGGACATGTATTTGAGAAGAAATGAAGCGTTTTACTTCCCAATGTTTAAAATGCTAGACAATAGGAGACCGTGCAGCACAGCATTGATACTAAACACTGAAGTGGACTTCTGCCTAAGAAAATTTTGAATTATAAAGAAGAGCAGGCTGAAGTTTTCCTGATTTAGAACTGCTCAGAGTTTCTGGGTACCCGTTTCCTGTTACAACTTTATCCTATATAAAGTGCAAGTTTCTCTAAATGAACTCTCAGCACAGTAGATTTAACATGTAAATTGCTTAGCAGTAAATAGTCTTACTCTTGATGAGACTTTCAGGAAGTACCTACTAAGGACCAGGCAGTTAAGTCTGCAATCTCTTTCAGATCAAGCTTAAAAGAAATTTTCCCTATCATCCACTACTTTAATCTGAGATGGGTATGAACAAAAAGATTCTTAAGCCACTCTTCTAAAGGGAACCACGACCCCGAACCCAAATTTTCCAATTCTTCTGTGAATAGTGTACATCTATTCAAACACCACTCTATCATTCTATGTTAGACTACTTTAAAGAGTTCCTTGATGATGTTGAGTGCCAGTTTCTAGTTAAGAATCACTATAATGGAAGTAGTTTAGAAACGTGCCCTTTCTATATCCTTCTGCCCCATGCAAGCATGCTTTTACATCCATCCTTTGTCAATATATCATTGTTATAATATTCATTATTCCCTTTATTGCACATATTCAAAAAAATCTATACATTTTTGTCTTTCAATCTCAACCTAACCTAATCTTTAATAAATTCATTTAAAACAAAACAACAACAAACACCCAAGATTCACAAGGAAGATCAGGTGACTGCAGGCCTTGAAACTGAGTTGTCATTAGGACACTATTTTTTATTCTCCATTTCTAAAAAGCAAAAGAGGGGAAAGGGAGGATATCATGAGGTAGAAGCAAGAATAGTAAATTAAAACTGAAGAAAACTGCCACTGCATTGGAACAGTCATTAGACCAAATTTCACTGGCATCAGATTAAGAAAGAAGAACTGCTCTGCATTGCTGCCCACCAAGACAACAGTATTTCTCTGAACTTCTTTCTCTAACTGGAAAATGACCCATACTTTTACTCCCCAAGAGTAAAGACAGCTGGTCTCCTACATTAAGAATTACCAAAATGGAAACAAGTGAATCTTATTTACACCCACCAAGGTTGACTACACATCAACTAAGATCTAATAAACATGACCAACGTAAACAGCAGCAGCCAGGTGGCCACTCTCAACATTCTTACCGATACAAAGCATATCATGTACCTAATACCATAGTGAACAAGGTCCCCCAAAGTGGCTATAACCAGCAAGAAGAAAACATTGAGGTGGTGGGGGTCAAAAGTCTTCTTAAAGTATTAAGCATTCAAATAAATGGCAGAATCTTAGGGCCAGCTAGGAAAAAACAAAAAGAAAAAGACAACAATACACTCTGCTTAAATAAATCACCAGCAAAGTTGAAAAGAGATTACAGGAACACAGTCGCAAGAAGGACAAAGGAAAAGTCCCAATGGATAGACAGAAACCAACAGACCTGCAACACTCCTCAACCTCCAGGCCAAAGTTCTGACTGGGAGCTAGAGGGTAAATTAAGTCTGAAAATATGTTATATGGTCTCTCCAATGTCCTTTAAAAAAAAAAAAATCAATAGTGTTCAACATTTAAAATTTCACCAATGTAAGCAATTTCACATTTATAAAAATATATTTCTGATTTCTCTAAAAATAATAATAATAAAAGTTTGACAAGAGTCTACATTCCCAGAGCTACTAGCCAGCAGGTTGCCCTATAAATGGGGCTCCTTCTTTCCAGTTCTTCCAATACAGCCTTAATGCCCTGGCCCGTGCAATGGCTGGATTTTAAGTAAAAGAATATCATAGCCTAAATGTCCAATGTGCGAGAGAATATATGCTTTTCCACCATGGAGAGGTTCAGAATGCCAGAGGACTGGGGGAGGTAGGATGTTTTTCAGAGGTCATCTAAACTGAGGCTCTTTGACTGTAGACCTAATCATCTGTGAAAATATTATGAATATGCATAACAAAAAATGAGGCAAAAAAGCATCAAGTCTGTGTTACTAAACATTCTAATATGACTGCCACAGACATTCAAAGCACTCTAAATAAGACTCAATTTGGCCTGTTTATGCTACTATGGATGTGGATTAGAAAGCCATCTTGTCCACAAAGAATGAGGTATATCCTGTCCCTTCCAGGGTTGAGGAGAAAGTTAATTCAAACGTAATCAAAGATTTTGCTATGAGAAAGAAGAAGGGCCCATTAAGTGCTTTATCCTCAGGATGGGGCAGTGAGTAGGATAGCACACAAAAAAAGATAAAAATCACTTGGCATTATACCAGAAGCCCTAGATTTAACATTAAATTTAATAACATTACATTTTCTAAAAACTATCTCAATGACACACCACAAATTATATTTCAGAGGTAAAACAGGAAGTAAGTAGGGAAGGAACAGAAATATAATTTAAGAGGTCTTACTTCACACCTTTTCTGCTGCCTTTGGTTTACCCCAATAGAATCCCATGAAAACCTGTTTCACATTGGCAAAATGGACAGGCAGAGGAACAAAGGCAATTCCAGGGCCTGAAGAAAGTCTTCAAAGGCAAGGGAAGAAAGCAAAGCCCTGCCTAAACACTGGCTATTTATAGCACTGGAATGGAAGATCTGGGAGGTGGCTGAGGGAATGTGAAAGCTAGAGAGTGGGTGGGCGGGCTTCCTTCTGGCTTCCTTAGACTCAGAAACTAATGCATTCTTCCATGCCTCCAAAGCTGCTATTTTGTTTCCTGTATAAGTTTTCAAATTACTGCAAGACTGTCCCTAGGTGCATTTGCCAATATCAGAGCAATTACAGTTTGGTTAAAATCTGAAGGTAATCAACTCACCATTCTTTCCTATTCTCTAGAAAAAGAGGCCTGAACAAAGAGGAGGAGACACCACCACCCAATTCATAAGGATGGTCTCCAAGAATCCCCTGAACTTTCAGTGTGGAAAGCTTCCGTGATTTCAGGCAGAGACCAGGAGAAACTATACTTTTCAACTCTTCTCATTAACCAAAAGCCATAGCTAAAAATAAAAAGCTGGAGCAATTCCAAAATTGGGAGTTTTATAGGGCACATTAAATTATTCCCTACCAACTGCAAACCTTTAAGGTTGCGCAGTATTATGTTAATGGTATTGGTTTTTTTTTTTTTTTCCCCAGAATCTGTGGTAATTTTCCTTAAAAAAAAAAAAAAAAAATCCTCATGAACTTCCAAGTCCAGTCTCCATTATGAGTGAAGTATGGCTTCCTAAATCTGCGAACAGACCCCACAATTGATATTAAATAATAATTATAATAGTCATTTTATACTTGTTTCCTGATCTAGTGCATGAGATTCAAAAATAAGAAAGCAGTCTCACAATAGAGAACTTTCTAAATAGAATGTGAAGCTCTTACATTTTACTTAAATATAAACATTAAAAGTGTTTATGGGTCCCCCTTGACATTCAGGTGTTATTAATTAACTCTTAAGATAAATTTCCAATTTAATAAACTTGGAAAACTGCTTTCTAAGCATATTTTCAATTTGATGAAAGGTTACAATACTGAATCCTATGAGTCTTTTTATAGTCATTTTCTTATAATATTTGTAGTCAATTTACTGTGACCTTAGTAAGACAAACACACTTCTAGGCTCACATCCATAACTATGTTGGCTATCACAACATTCTTCTTATATGCTTCATTAATGGCCAAGGTTACAGAAACAAGCATATTTGACTGGTCTAAACTCAAATCAAATGATCATGTATAATACATAGCAACACCCAAAACACAGGCACTATTTTTCATATCTAAAACATCAGAAGCTAAAGCATTCATTTATATTAAAATGAAGATTTCAGTTCAGTTCTTCAGGAGAGTTAAGACATGGCCAGGTAAATTAAGGCTAAGAAAGGACAAGTCGAAACACTATGTAGCATTCAGGAAACTTAGAACAAATTAAAGATTTCACATAAAGCAGAGTCAAGGTTAGGAGTGGCCTCAGAGAGGCAATTATCTCATTCTCAAGTCCCAGGCTAACAAACAAACAAGGATATGGAAGAAAAAAAAGACCAAAATGAAGGTAAAAGCCCACATAAAGTCCAAAGACAATGACTGCTGTTCTTAAATCTGTTTCTTAGTGGTTCTATGACCCTCAACAAGTTTTTAACCTTCATAATTTCCCTCCTCTATTAAGAACAGATTTTTCCCACTCTGCCAGCAAACAGGCTTATTAAAAGAAGTTATAATAAATTACAGATAAAAGAATGTCTTATAAAAAATTTCAGACACTATACAAAGTAGGGTATTGTTCTCAAGGTGTTAACCTTCTGAGAACTGTTTTCTGCTTTCATGCTCTCCTAAAAACACATCTCTTAATTTATGGTAAGGTCAAGCTGCCGTTATCACCTCAACCTGAGAAATTCAAATTAGTGGTCAAAGAAACAGACACACACCCCCAGCTTTGCTTTCTTCCTTCCCTCAAAAGATCATTTTTTTTCACCAAGCAGATCGAGAACTCTCCAATATAATACTACATTCCAAGTATCAAATATTTAAGCCACCATAGCGTACAGCAGAATAGAGTATTTAAAAGCTTTTTTTTTTTTTTTTTTTTTTTTTTTTGAAGACAGGGTCTAACTCACCACCCAAGCTGAAGTACAGTGGTGTGATCACAGCTCACTGCAGCCTCCTGGGCTCAAGGGATCCTCCCACCCCAGCCTCTTGAGTAACTGGGACCACATGTACACGCCACCACAGCCCATTAATTTTTAAAATCTTTTGTAGAGACAAGGTCTTGCCACATTGCTCAGGCTGGTCTCAAACGATCCTCCCACCTCAGCCTCTCAAAGCGCTGGAATTACAGGCATGAGCACCACCCATGCTTGACCAAGATTCTTTAACATAAAAATGTCTAAGCAGATAACCAAGTCAAAACACTTTATTACTCAACAGACAATGATGTTTAATTGATAATTTAAGAATCATACACTATTAAAAAAAATCATACACTATAGCTATTTCTAAAAAATTCAAAATCAAAGTACATGGTGGGCGTTTGCTCAGAGGCTAGCATAGTGTTTAACACAGTGTCTTAGCATTCTTAAAAACATGCAAGACCAGCCTGGGCAACATGGCCAAACCCTGTCTCCACTAAAAGTACAAAAATTAACTGGCTGTGGTAGCTCACACCTGTAATCCCAGCTACTAAGGAGGCTGAGGCACTAGAATCACTTGAGCCTGGGAAGCAGAGGTTGCAGTAAGCCAAGATCCTGCCACCACACTCCAGACTAGACGACAGAGCAAGACTGTCTCAAAAAACAAAACAAAACAAAAACACTCACATGTAAGAGATTAAGCCATTTTAAAGAGATGCAACTATGAACTAAGATTAAGCCTGAAGACGATTAGTGTATGTGCCACCTCATACCAAAAAAAACCACTTTGTATGCCCAAATACTTCTTGGTATATTCTGCCAATGAGGCAATTCTACCTGAAATTATTAATAAACTACTTATCAGACTGCTTGACTATCACCAAGGTTTGGTAAATAGACTTGGACACAATGTAGAAGCACAGCTGAAGATGGAGACCCGGGGCACAAGAAGTAAGCGGAAGAGAAAATCCAGACTTCTTATCTCAGTTGTTCATTGCACCTTCATCCCCTCTCCCATTTGAGAGCTCAGCTGAGTCTGCAGATATCCCAAGATACTAACTGGTAAATACTGGGCTAGATTGAGAGCCCACTTCATTTTCTATGCAACCCACAAACTCATACCTCAAAAGGGCAGGAAGTATACCAGGTTCATTATTGAATAAAGCCATCAGGAATTATTGGAGATGGAGCTCTCAAATAAGGCTTTAGTCACTGCTATAAAGGACACAGAAAAAAAAAAAGATACGCCTCAAATATCAACACATTTGAAGGATAGACATCTGCATTCATTCTAATATGCAAATTCTATGTGCAGGGCACTGTGCTAGATATTCAAGATGACTCAGATAAGGAGTTCCCACTTACTGTCTAAGCAAAGAAGGGAACACATGGAGAACCACAACATAGGACACAATCTGGTAAGTGTGAGAAGGAGGGATTGTATCTGGATGACAGAAAAAAAACAGGCTCTGAACAGAGAAAGGGCATGTGGACTAGGCTCTCCGTTGTCCTAGGTTCAAATAGAGGGCGAAGTACACATAGTTGCAATCATTCTAAAAATGCCTCCTATGTGCCCAACACTGCGCTGGGCACAGAGACTATAGCATAAACAAGACAGGTGCTACGGGAACTTAGTGGGAGAGATATTAAACAAGCCAAAAGATAAAGCTAGTGTTTAGAACTGCAGTTCATGCCATGAAGGAAAAAGGGATGCTGTAGAAATAAAACTGGGACAGTAATCAGAAGAAAAGCCTTCTGCAGATTAAGTGACATTTAAGCTGAGACCTAAAGATAAACATGATTAGATATATGTAATATTTGGTCTCTGGAAGGTAGAGGATGGTGCCACACACATACTAGATAGTGTGGGGGGGCAGAGGGACTGATGAATAAGACACCTGTACCCTGAGGAATCTCATCCTAGGGATGCAATCACATGCAGTATGTGGAATGCAGCAGGAATTTTACAATTATGAATAAAACTTAAGCTATAGAGATCTTGAAGCCCATCTGTGCTCAACGGTTCCTTTTTTCAAATGAAGGAAATGAAATTCAGAGACTGGCTCAGTGTTTGTGAACTAGGTAGGTGCAGAAGTGGGGCACAACCTGTAACTCCCATTACCTCACACTGCCAGTTAACTTTTTAATCAGAATTTATTTGGAACATCAAAATTCAGCAAATTGATCATGTACAAGAAACACTTTATAAAGAAAAATAAGTAGACTTGGGCCTAAATGCTAAGCACTCCACTAGATATTGTGGATTTTTATTTGGTTTCAGGCAAAGTAAGAAATATAATGAGTTTTTTGTAAAGTGAAATATATTCAATTTTTCTTGTGAAGTTAGGTGCATCCTACTTTGGGGCATCTAAGCAATCAGGAAATGACAGTGGTAACAGATAATGTGTCAGATTGTCTTAAATGCCTCTCCCTGACAAAACGAAATTGACAAACTTATTAGTTCCCTCCCACAATGTGCAGTTTTATTTCTTATTGTACTTCCCTGAGAAATACATGTATCAAGGAACAACTGTTACAAAGAGGGTTGAGACAGTAGGTGGAGCCACTAACAGAATTCACAGCAGCACTGTTCATCAAAGCACAAGAAATGAAAACTGTTTATCAAGGAAGACGAACAAGGAAGATACAAAGATTAAAAAGTCATACAAGTTCACACAATTGAATGTTCTTCAGCAGCCAAATAAGAACCCACACACAGACCAAAGCATATTATAAAATCAGAATGTTGATGAGTTTAATTCAGTGTCTTCAAGGACAAAAAAGGACTTATGATCTTTTAGTTATCACAGCTGCGCTCTCAAGTCAAATATAGGCAAAATGAAGCATTTTTAATCATGTATCTTCTAAACTTTGTATTACTTTAAGGATAGTGTGAAAATTAAAATAACAAGGGGGGAAAAATCCCCTTCAAATTGAAGCCACTATAGCTCAAGCCTCACTGTCTCATGTCTGTTAACCCAAAACTTCCAGTATGAGTACTAATCTTCATAACATAGAAATCTAGATCTATTCTGCCAACGAGCAGCTGCTCCAAGTCTGTGTCAACCTGTAAACAGGTATTCCTGAAGCATATGACCAGCTCCAATCTGAGCAGAATAAGAGATTCAAACTGGAGGACACACAATGGAAAATGTAGTTAATTGGTTTGAGGAATTCTTTATAGAGGAGGAGACACTGGGTCCCGCTCAAAAAATAAATTATCTCAACCTTTTCACTGAATTTACAGTCCCAAAGAATAGATAGTAAACTAAGAATTCCAGACTTTTGGGTACTTGAAGGTCACTATGAGGTCATCTGGAATAGTGATATACTGAAAGAATAGTCCTGACTGGTCTTCATTGATGCTACATTCTATTTTGTACACTGTCTCAAGCTACCTGAACTTCAGAGACTTCTAAGTCTTTCCAAGGACATTAGAAACATCTGTGATAGATGCAGGGGATTTATCTCAGTTAACAATGAAGAAAAGTCACCTTCCAGAAGAAATGCTGTGAAAGCCCACATCATGTGCACTATTATTAAAAAAGTAACATAGAAAAGCAGAAAAACAAAATTCTGTTACATACCAGGAAAGTCAAGGAGAACTTAAAAAATTATAATCATAATACCTAAGTTTATCAAAATGATGTAGGCAATAATATCTAATTTATACTGAGATAAACTATACAGGCTCACTCAGACTATCCAGGCAAGGAACCAATGAATGCTTATTTCATACTGAAATTTACAGGACATGAATGATTTAGAAATATACATGGACCCTGAGCTACTAAAATGATGACAACCCAAAGATGATTACTGATCTATCAGAAGAGTAACAATGAAAGTTGAGGGCGAGAGTCTCTTTCACTCTTTAAAAAAAAAAAAAAATGCAGTTCAATAAAAACGTACCTTTTAAAAATAGAAAGACAGTTATCCCTTTCAACTAGTGTTGATCTGCCCTTTATTACTGCAGATAGAATGTATCACTCAGAAAGTTACCCTGAAGCTATAAGAAGCTTGGAGGAAAATATTAAACTTCAAGGTAAAGATAGGACCAGGAGCCTATTAAGACAAAAAACTAAGACATTTGTGTTCAAAAAGTATGTAAGCAGGAAACTTGCAGTTGTCTCAGTAACAGACCTCACAGTGGCAAAAAAAAAAAAAGAGAAAGGAAAGGCTTTTAAAAATCTAAGCCACTGAAATTTTAAAGTGACACCTACATGACCCAGTTTATTTTTCTATTCCAAGAAGTTCTGATGCTGTTTCTCTACTTCTCTTTGGAAGTTTTTCATGTCCAACATATTGTAAAAGGTACATTTTTATTTAAGTGCACAATAAAACATTATTGAGGACCTTGGACCTGTAAATAAATTTTAGTGAGAAAGACATGAATTCAAACATGAGGAAAGGGCAACAGATATATGGTAAATGTGAGAAAGAATATGGGCATTTGGAAAAGGAGCAACATTGTTGGATAGGGTAGGAAGACAGCTATTAAGATGTGCTAGGCCATGCTCTAAGAGCTTTTAAGGGGCATATCCTGCCATGTGATCCTAACAACTTAATAAAATGGGTCATTTCATCCATATTTTCTCGGTTTATTTTTTAAGTTATTTTTTTTTTGAGATGGAGTTTTGCTCTTGCTACCCAGGCTGCAGTGCAATGGCACGCTCTCAGCTCACTGCAACATCTGCCTTCCATGTTCAAGCGATTATCCTGCCTCAGACTCCCAAATAGCTGGGATTACAAGCACCTGCCACCACATCAAGCTGATTTTTGTATTTTTGTAGAGACGGGATTTCACCGTGTTGGCCAGGCTGGTCTTGAACTCCTAACCTCAGGTGATCCAACCACCTCAGCCTCTTAAAGTGCTGGGATTACAGGTGTGAGCCACCACACTGGCCTCATCTGTATTTTTAAAAAGAGGAAATAGGCTTGAAAAAAAAAGATGAACTTGTCCAGAACTCACAAAACTTGCCAAAGCCCATGCTCTTTGCACCACACATCATTGAAGCAGCTAAAATAACAATGTCTTGCTTCACCCCAGACCAATTAAATAAGAATCTCTCTTAAGGGCCCAGATACTGGTATTTTTATAAGCATCTTATTTGATTCTTATCTGCAGGCAAGGTTGAAAGTCACTGTAAAAGACCTTCATAAGACCAGTGGACTATCAGCTGGGTCATGCCAAACAGACAAGAGTCAAATAATCAAGAGACTGGGGAAGTCATCCAGCTTTTAGGGGAGAAACAGAATTTCAGAAATAGTGAGGTGCTGAAGCAGAGCTGATCCAGAGTCAGTTCAGGGAAAGTCTGAACACATGCTTTACTCCAAGTGGTGATTTTAAAAGACAGAAAAAAATAGGTTGGAATCATTTTGCCAAAAGAACGAAGTACAGGTTAGAAAATGTCTTTAAAGATGTTGGGCGTGGTGGCTCAAAGCCTGTAATCCCAGCACTTTCAGAGGCCAAGGCAGGCAGATCACCTGAGGTCAGGAGTTCCAGACCAGCCTGGCCAACATGGTGAAACCCTGTTTCTACTAAAAATACAAAAATTAGCTGGGCGTGGTGGTGCATGCCTGTAATCCCAGCTACTTAGGAAGCTGAGGCAGGAGAATTGCTAGAACCCAGGAGGCAGAGGTTGCAGTGAGCAGAGATCCCACCATCGCACTCCAGCCTGGGTGACAGAGCAAGACTTTGTCTACACACACACACACACACACACACACGCGCGCGCGCGCGCATATATCTATATATATGTGTGTGTATATCTATCTATCTATAGATACACACACACACATACATATGTATATATTTAAAGACTATAGGTAAGAAGGGAGCACGAAATTACTTTTAAAACTAATGTAACAAATGGGTATGAACTTTAGGAAAACAAGGAACAAATGACAGTTGACTGACATAAAGCCAATGAACTGTAATACAAAATATAAGAAATGAGTGACAATAAGCAGGGCTTGCTGAGCAATCGATGTAGCCCAGCAGTTACAACCATCAACTTTATGGTGATCCCCTCTAGCATTTGCCATCCTACGTCTTGATTTAGGAAATGGAGAAAATCATCATCTCATTCAGTTATTGGAAGACATATATGAGATATGGCAGTCCCCCTGAGAGCCCCAATGGATGCCTAAAATTTCAGATAGCACTGATCAAACCACTGTTTTTCCTATACATACCTATGATAAAGTTTAACTTATCAACTAAGCCCAGGAAGATATTAACAGTAACAGAATCGTTATAGCAGTACACTGTAATAAAAGTCACGTATATGTAATCTCTCTCTCAGCATATTTGGTTTTAAGTCCAGAACTTTCACCTTTTCACTTAAAGGGAACACGGAGCACTTTAACATCTTCTCTTTGACATATCAGAATTGCCAGCATCACTACTCTTGTGCTTTGGGACCACTGTAAATAAAAGAAGGGTTACTTGAATGCAAGCAGTGCAATACCTCAACAGTCAATCTGATAACTGAGATGACTACAGTAAGCGACTAACAGCATGGATACACTAGACAAAGGATTCACACCCTGACCAGCCAGCAAAAGGGTACATCACACTACTCAGAAGGACACGCAATGTAAAACTTGTGAATTGTTTATGCCTGGAATTTTCCATTTAATATTTCTTAGCCATGGCTGACTGCAGATAAGGGAAATCATGGAAAGCCAAACTGCTAATAAGAAGGGAACTACTGTCATCCAAGGAAAAAAAAGAAGAGACCAAGAGCTTCTGCATTCTTATAGAAAGCAGAAGAATACAGCCCCCCAATTTTTTTTCTTACCATTAAAACTTTAGATGGTCCTGTTAAAGACTCATTAAGTGAGGAATCAGTTTGGCCTGCTTATTCACTTCCTATTTTCAGTAACCCTATACATCAGTCTAGGCTAGTGCCCAGACATCGGATACAGCCATTGAAATTGAATTTTTCCTAAATGGTAAGGTGGAGTCTATGTTCCCTACCCCTACTGAAGTGACTGTCATTTCACAAATAGTGAACATATATATTAAGTGATATATTAAATTTGTATAATATATATATATACAAAATAATATATTAAAATGTATATGTGGCTTCAACTGTATTCTTGGGGCCTAGTATTTAGAAAACAGCTAAATATAGTAATAGAATTTGGTAAAACTTTTAATTATTACTCAAAAGAATCTACACAACTTAAAATCTGACACCTGCCGAATGATAAAGCTTGGTCATCTGCAAAACTTCCTACTCAACTTTCATTTTCACAAACCTTATTTTGTCTTAAGATGATTTCCACACACTCAGTAGGTAATCTTTTAGCTAAATGATCCTGAAACTCACAATCTGAATAGCAAGAAATTGCTTCCTAAATAATGTATCGTATTATAGAAGCTATCACATATCTCCCTTCCCCCAGAAAAGAAAACAAACATTCTTAAAGGGAGGCAGGAGGAATAGAGTATTGTTGTAAAAGTGTTAGCTTCTTATCTTTCAAGCTTTTACTAAATATCACTTATAAATGAGAAGACATATTTGAAGTTTTTAAGTGTTCTATGCTCTTTAAACCCTTTCCTGGATGTATAGAGTTAGGACACTCAGAGGTAAGAAGTAAACCATGTTCCTAAACTACATTATTTTCTAATACCTGAAACCAAAGTTTTCAAAGGGATATAAATGTTTGAATAATCCACTAAGATACATACAAAATGACAGTTGATAGTAAAAAGGAGAAAAAGAAAAAAACCTTTCAACAAATGACAAATTTTCTCCTAAATCATGCTTTGGTTAGAGGACCACCATAAAAGAGGTGGGTCCGAGTGCTGTTTTACACTGGAAACAAAACAGATCTAACAGATGTAATAAATACCAGGGAGACATGAGACAGAAAATCTTGAATGAAACTTCTATGGCTGAAAAAAGAGGGGCACGGGCCACAAAAATATATAGAAATGCTGGCTTAGATGAAAGGACAGTAGATATTTTAACCAAACCACTTAAATCCACATTATCAGAGACTCAGATAACCCCCTTACCCATTCTGTGACTGCACAGGTAAAGTTAAAATGTATTTTCTGCTTTGGAATAGATTTTTCTACTTAGGATTAATTACAGGCATGTCAGCTGTTCTGGGAATTAACTTTCAAATAAAATGAGGCCACATTAAAAACCTAAAGGAACTGAAATAATATCCTTCATTTCATCTCACTATCACCCATAAACCTCAATGTAAAGAAAGCTAAAAGGCTCACTGCAATCCCTCAAGAAAAAGTTAAAGGTTTGGATCTCTGATGATTACCTTGAATAGACAGCAAAATTAGGCTGGAGCCATTAATTATAAACTGACTAGCTAATGTAACTAGGCATTAGCCATTCATCCCAGAACTGTAATTTTATGTTTTATGTATTAGGGTTCCCCTGGTGATTTTCCTGTTAGCAGGAACCTCATTAAGTTCTGACTTGAGGATGCCTGCTTTAAATAAGTACACAGAACACCACAACACAAAACATCCAAAACCTCACATCTCTTAGCATGTCCAACACAAACATTGCGGGTCTCCTGATGAACACTTAACCTCTACCTGTTCTCTAAGTAAAGAGTGCCTAGAGTTTCAGAGCTGCAGACACCAGCAGACATTCTATGAAAACACTGCCAAGACCCACCTGACATCTGTGGCAAAAGCATCATGTCTTCTAAATATATGTTCTGTTTAAGTGGCTTTTAAAGAATAAGCAGGGTACCTTTAAAAGCAGTGTGTAACAAGAGGTCAAACTATAAAACTGAAGAGGTTAGAGAAGAAATCAATTGTATATCAATTGTCAAAACTCAACTTTAAAAGGCAGAGGTGGTCAGAAACTACTGTACAGACAGGGCAAATGGAAAAGAAATCTCCAGGCTGAAAACGGCAAATGCTAATCGCTCGGGTGGGAGCAAGGAGTCAACCAATCATAAAGATGAGAAAGCATTTCCCTTCTGCAATGAAAAACTAAAACCGTAGATCAGAAATTCAGGGGAAAATAATCATTTCTGTTAATCTCTGGAGAAATTAAATACCCTTACACCTGTTATTGAACTCAACTGTACCTCCCAAAATAAACATGTTGAAGCTATTATCTCCAATGTGACTAGATTTGAACATAGGGTTGTGTAGTTCAATAGTTTCAGTAGAAACAGTAATTCTAGTAACTACACAATCATTTTGTTTTTCATTATTTCAGGAAATAATTAAAGCAGCTAAAGGAGGTCATAAGTATAAATAATTAAGGTTAAATTAGGTCATAAGTGTGAGGCCGTAATCCAATAGGATTGGTGTCCATATAAGAAAAGGAAGAGACACCAGTGATTTCTCCTTTACATACCTAGAGTAAAAGCTAAGTGAGGTCACAGTGAGGTGGCCTTCTGCAAGCCTGAGAGGTCTCACCAGAACACCTTTATCTTGGTCTTCCAGCCTCCAGAACCATGAAAAACTACATTTCTATTGTTTATGCGACCCAGCCTGTGGTATTCTTAATGGCAGCCCAAGCAAATGAATACAACCCCGACACCAATTCTTAATCTCTCAGTTGCCTTTACTCCAGACTGCTGCCACCCAATATTTTCCTGGAATCTGAACCTTAGGTAAACAGATAGTCCCCAACTTACATGGTTTGACTTAACAGTTTTTAAACTTTGCAATGGTGCACAATCGATACACATTCAGTAGAAACAGTACTTCAAGTAACTATACAACCGTTCTGTTTTTCACTTTCAGTATTCAGTAAGTTACATGAAATATTCAACACTTTTATTATAAAATAGGCTTTGTGTTAGATGGTTTTACCCAATTATAGGCTAATGCAAGTGTTCTAAGAAGATTTAAGGCAGGCTAGGCTAAGCTATGATATTTAGCAGGTTAAGTATATTAAATGTATTTTATACTTCTGATATCTTCAACTTAACTTAAATATCAGGACATAAGCCCCATCATAAGTTGGAAAGCCTTCTTGTAGCCACTGAACCATGCCCCTCACTTTTGAATCAACACTGTCAGCTATCCATAACTGCTAACTTACCTTCACTAAAATAAGTGTCTACCAATATCTACCCTTCATCCTCCAATTCCCATGACACCAAGGCAAGCCTTTACCACTATATACGCTGCTTCAAATCTGTCTCCTCCTCCAACATTCTGATTTTTATACAACAGCTAGCTTCAACTTCCCAAGAACATCTCATACTATCACCTACTCTAATACCATCAATCGTATACATATAGACCTTCATTAAAGGGCCTTTTCATATTTCTAATCCTCCCTAATGTTTTCTCCCAGCTTCTCAAGCCAAAACTCTGCATAAGGTCAAAATGACCCATAACTATCATCTGAATCTGTCGCATTCTTTTATTTCCTTCCTTTTTGCATATTTATATATAAATATATATAAATATTTATATATATATTTTTTTATATGTATATATATTTATATATATATATTTTTAATACACAGGTTCTCACTCTGTTGCCCAGGCTGGAGTACAGTGGTATGGACAAAGCTCGCTATGGCCTCAAAATCCTAGGCTCAAACAATCCTCCTCCCTCAGCCTCCCAAGTATCTGGGACTATAGGCATGTATCACCACACCCAGCTATTTTTTATTTTTTAATTTTTGTAGAGACAAGATCTCACTATGTTGCTGAGACTAGTCTTTAACTCCTGGCCTCAAGCAATCCTGTCCCACCAGGTCTCACAAAGCACTGGGATTACAGGAGTGAGGCACCACTGCCTGGCCTACTTCCTCACTTTTATTCTTATTGTTGTGACAATTTGGAATGTCCTCTCTGCTTATTTCCTTTCTAAATGGCAGCTGGAAGAAAGAAGATCTGAACGACATTACACAATCACAAGGGGTTGTGATTGTGTAAAGTTTTATGGCAAAACCTTCTGCCCCAAAATACTGCTTTGCCACATACTGATTCTAACAGGCTTTTAGCCCCACCAAATCATGCCAGGTACTTACACAATACCTGAAAGATGGTACGAATTTCAGCTCCACATAAATAGAAAATGGGAAGATCTGACACAAATAAGATTCAGAGTTTTCAGAGGGTCTCATCTTCTCTAAGTATTAACATCCTAAGCACTGCATAAGGTCTAGAGACCATGAAAGACAAACACAGATTTGATCTGAGTTCAATCAGTTCTTCTCTCAGACACTCAACTTTATTCCTAAAGCTACCACCTAAATCCCAGCAACAAAACTAATAGTCTCTCAGATTTTCCCAATTTTCAACCATCCCCTCCCTTATCAATCCTCCAAAGAACATAACAAGCCTCTTCAACACTCTTTATGAGAGCATAACTGAGCTTCATAACCTATACTGTATCCTTATTGATTTTCATCATGTGAATGACCAAACACCATAACATACCAAGATTTCCAACAAACTGAATACCTGGCTCTTGATTTTTATATGCCCCCAAAATAGCCTCTGTCCCATTCAGTGGACTTTCTACCACCAAACTTTTATAACTATTTTCTCCACTTACCATCTTCTCCTTAATAGTTCCAATTTACATACATGCTGTTCATGATTAGCTTTGCTTACCTTCTCTAATAAATTCTGCTTACCCCTTTAAAAATGATTCCAAGAGCTCTTTCCTGGTAATTTAGCATGCACTGTATCATACAGCCATTTGTAAGGCCCCACCAATGAGTCCACCTATATGTGGTCATCTCTTTATGTAGAAACCCAACCAGAATGGAGACTTAAAATTCTAGAAGAGCTCTAGTTCTTTCATCACTCTGATCCAAATCAAAGGGCATTGCAGTCAGCAGCACCCAGAGATACTCTAATGTCACCAGCACACCAAGAGCATTTAAGCTGCTTCATAAGCTCATCTTTCCCCTTCCAAATTAGGGGTGGTAGGGCAGAGAAATGACACCAAGCACATCTACAATCAGGGCCTGGAATCAGAAGTAAATTGACAGTATAACATTCAGAGACTTCAGTGACACTTTCCTGGAACACTGAGTGCCCCAAAGGGCTGGGCTATCAGCTTCCCCTCAAGGGGGAAAAGAACCACCCACTTTCTACAACAGATTGACTGTTAAACACATGTACAGCAGGCCTCTTGCAGGAAAAAAGGCAAGCTGTCCTGCCAGAGTTCCTAAAAGCTTCTGAGGATAATTTTTCTTAAGGAGTGAAAAGATATATTCCAATCCATACTGGATAGATAGCCCCCTTTTTCAAATTCAAGGCTTAATAAGATACGTTCAGTTTTAAACATTCCCAGAATTTGAGAATTGCAAAGTATCAACCATTTTCACATCAAATAACTACATGAGTCAAACCAGAGTAATTATTAAAGTTACACAACGCTAGTATAAATCAATGTTTAGGAAAATCGTTTTAAAATTTGTGTGGGTAAACCACTCTAATCATTTCAGAGACAGTACACCAACCACTTGGCAATGCTCCATATAACCTGGAAAGATTTCCTGACCAATGGAATACAGATAAAATATGGTAGAGTCAGCATTAACGGTTGCATCTTCTCTTGTTTTAATAGTAGAGAGCCAAAAGCATACACATTAGGTATATGCAGCTGCTAAAAAAAAAATTTAACTAACGCTAAAAAAGATTAACACTGCTTTAACCAAATTTTCCCCCTTATTTTATCTTATGTAAACCTAGAAAACATCTGTATATGTGCCTTATAATAAATTTTGATCAACTGCTATCAATACAAACCAAAGAGGTAAAATAATATTATTGCTCCTTAGACATTAAAAAAAAAAAACATTTCTAAGTGATATTTTCAAAGTTAACAACTTTGCAAAATTAAGTCCCTAGTTTTACATACCACAGGCTCGTTATAATTAAGTGGGTAGTTTGCTTATATTTTATACAAGATTCCCTAAGAACCTAAAGATCATGCCAGTGACTATTTAAGAAAGAGAGAAAATGCTGGGCACAGTGGCTCAAGCCTGTAATCCCAGGCTTCTGGTAGGCCAAGGTGGGTACATCACCTGAGGTCAGGAATTGGAAACCAGGCTGGCCACCATGGTAAAACCCCATCTCTACTAAAAATACAAAATTAGTCGGGTGTGGTGGCACACATCTGTAGTTCCAGCTACTTGGGAGGCTGAGACAGGAGAATCGCTTGAACCCAGAAGGTGGAGACTGCAGTGAGCCAAGATTGCTCCACTGCTCTCCGGCCTGAGCAAGGCAGAGCAAGACTCCGTCTCAAAGAAAAATAAATCAATAAAAAATAAAGAAATGAAGAAAACAGCATTTTAAGTACTGGAAAATAGTATGTCCATAGTCATTAATATATAAAATGCCTTAAAAAATAGGACTGTCATAAAAAACAGAACCTTTTACAGAGAAGAAATTTTAAGTTGCCACTATTAAAATGAAATTTAAAATCTCAAGATTCTGCCTATTTATGAATATTTCTTTGATCATCAAAAAGCTCACACAAAAATAAGACATTAAATGGCAACGTGTCTCCTCTCCGAAAGCTGACGTTATTGCTATTTAGCATTTCCAGAAAATAATTTCCAAGAGCTAAATAATTTTTAATACTGACTCCTCTTCACAGCCTGCTCTGCAGCACCCCCACCTCCTTACAAACCAGGGGAAACACTTAAGTGGATGTTTAAATGACTTACTTGATCAATATGGTTCCCCACCAGATTCTGGAATATCATGAAAAGAAAGTGTACCCATTTTTGGTCCTTTGACCTTTGATTGATTTTTAATTTGTATGAGAAACAAAAATTTGAACAGTAAAATACTTCAGCAGTCCAAGAAAGAATTAAAACAAAAGACAAATGATGGACTTTCTAGGTCCTAGTATAAAAAGTTAAAAGGATGATCAATGTTAACATGTAACTCTGGTTCAAGCCCTGGTTATGGGGCTTTCACTGGGTTATTACAGTTCCTGTTATTTACAAATGTGAAAGCTTATTACACATAAAAGCTCTTAATTCTAATAAGCTTTGGATAACTTGCGATCTCCATTTAAAAAGCCTCTTCCTCACAATTACCATCCATTTGAAGAGCGATTTGACCCATACTCTATCCTTTGAGACACCATATAAAAGGACTCTCACCTACTCAAAAATCAATCTTTTCAGTCAGATGAAATCTTAATGAAAGCTGAGATCATCTTGAGGAAAGCAAAATACTGCCAAAAGGCAAAAATAGCTTCACTCTCTAACGGTAAACCCACAAAGTTGCCAGATTACAATTCTGCTGCTTAGTCATTATGGTCCAAAGATGTATGATTAGCCTCACCAGAGCAATGGCTCTCTATAAGTAAGATATCCAGGGTTTACCATCCTTAGAGGTCACCTTGACATTAATATGGCCAAATCTATATGTACACAGTTAATTCCCTGCACAAGAAGGTATTTAATCATAGCTCTATAATTTTCTTCAGAACAAACAGTAATACCCCAAATATGTAAAAGGTATTCTGAGAACAACTGCCCTTGCCCTACGTCCTTTGTATAGGTTATTCTACTGATTCAATATCACGATCATGGAATATCCTAAAGAAAATAGATTTGGGCTTGCTTATCTATTCATTTTAACCCCATTTCCCTCATTCCATATAGTAAGAATGCATCTGAGAGACAGCTAACTATAAAGAATGAGGACAGGGACAATGGACTGCAAAGCTGGTTGATGCAGAGTCCAACTCACAAGCATGACATGGTAGCCAATTTAGCTAAATGGACATAGGTTGAATTAACCTGACCTTTATGCTTCAATGTCCTAATTTGTACAATAGGTACCATCTGCCCAGCTGAGTCCTGAGCAGCTAACAATAGTATTTGAAGAGTTTAAGATTTGAGACAAAAATGAACCAAAATCCAGAATAAATCCTACCTTTACCTAAGCCCAAAAGTGAACCTCCATCCTCTGTTTAAAAGGAAAACACAAGCATTTTCCAAAAAAAAAAATGCAACCAGCAAAGGCACTACAAAAAGAGAACGACTTTCTAAAAATCATTAAATTGAATCTTAAAACATAAGTTCCTAGTACATCACAGGAACAGTATAAATATAAACACAAACTAAATGAAGAAATGTATAAGTCATCTTCATGTTATCTGGTAAATCTCATGTAAGATACACTTCAATAAAATCCCCAAAGGCCAGCTATTGGAAATTTAAAACAAAGGATGCTTGGTAGTGTGGGGGGTGGGGGGGTGGGGAACAGGTGGTTGATAAAGACAAAAATAGTAAAAGGTTGGGACTGAGAGGACGTTTTAAAGGGCACCATGTGTAGGATTTAGGGCTGCCATAATGATATGCTTGAGTGAATAAAAAGTATGGGGTAAGAATTCACATGCCATGATCAAGAGAAAAAGTTATTTGGCTAGATCATGAAGTAAACATTGCATCTGGCAAAGAATAGAGAACTCTGAATGCCTAAAAGTGTTTGTAATCTGTTCTGTAAGCAATAGGGAGCCACTGAAGGTTTCAGGCAGGATAACAGAGCCAAGGCTGTCCTTTATCTGTCTCTTACAAGGTTCTAAATTAGGCCAGGTGCGGTGGCTCACACCTGTAATCCCAGCACTTTGGGAGGCTGAGGCAGGTGGTTCACGAGGTCAAGATTTCAAGACCAGCCTGACCAACAAAGTGAAACCCCATCTCTACCAGACATACAAAAATTAGCCGGGCGTGGTGGCACACGCCTGTAATCCCAGCTACTCAGGAGGCTGAGGCAGGAGAATCGCTTGAACCTGGAGGACAGAAAGGGTGAACTGAGATGGCGCCATTGCACTCCAGCTTGGGAGACAGAGAGAGAAAGAGACTGTCTCAAAAACAACAACAACAACAACAAAACAAGGTTTTAACTCAAATGTGCCTAAATTCTGCAAGGTTATTTTTCATCTGAGTAGACAGTTCATAACATTAGTGCTAAAAAGATCACAGCAGCAAAACAGGACTCTTTGACTCAATAATTTAGTTCTAATACTTGGGCACAGAGAATTCTAATATAGCTCTTATTGTGTACTCTGAAGCCAGACTGCCTGAGTTCTAATTCCAGCTCTGTCATTTACTACATCTTAAGGCCAATAACTTAAATCTCTCTATGTTGCCATTTCCTTATCTATAAAATGGGGAGGGGATAATTACACAACCTACACCTCAGAGTTCTGTAAGAGCTCAAGTGAGTGAATCCATGTAGACTGCTTAGAACAGTGTCTGGCACAAAGAAGCAGTCTTCAAATTATGCTGATACAACCACTTCTATGCCACACTCTTTGACATCTGATAAACATTATTGTAACATATCATATAAAGTAAGAGAATATTGATTCTGCCTTTGTAGGGGGAGTATCTGTGTGGGGAGGGAGACAAGGGAGGAGTCAGATTTTTCCACTGCTGTCCTTCAAAACCACAAGCTAAAAGCTATATATACCTAGGTGAACACTTTCCATTTCCAATAGGCCTCGACCATTTTTTCCTTCTTGATGGTTTAAAATGGTTCCCAGGCACATGTGTAATTAAAATTCATTATCTTAAAAAAACTGCTTTAGGAAATGCAGCAATCAAATCTGCTACCATCCATTTTTTATAGATATAATTACAACCTAATAGGCATCATTTAATCAAGACTTAACAATTAGGTTCTTAAATCCAAAACTTGATCATTTTCTTTCTTGATACATGTACAAAATTTTCTCACAGGTGGTGGTCACATAAAGTGAAGGATGGAAGCACTGTTAAAACCCTTATCATACTGGCCTTCCTAAAGTGCTATTACACAATTCAGACAGACATAATCTGACTAGAGAGCCTAAGAAAATATAATGCAATCTCACAGCAGCTTTTCAAATTTTTTCCCATCTCTATCTTCAAACTACCTACAAAAAAAAAAAAAAAACAACAACCAAAAAAACAACCAAAATACAAAGTAAGACCTCTTGCCTATGGCTTCAAAAACAAGCAAATAAAGTCAGGAGTAGCACCAAACCTTCCCCTCGTTTTAATATCACCTAGTCAGATCTTTAAAGGAGAAAAGAACCCTATTTGTTACCTTGTTTTCCATCCCACATTTTATGAGATAAGAAACGGGAGCCCTGAAAAGTGAGTATTTTCCTAAAGCACTCAGGGTGAAACCTGGACTAGAACCTAGGTGTCCCTCCACACAAAACAAGATTTTGTACTCTTACTCCACCCCACTATGGGGGTGGGGAAAAGTGGAATTTTGAGGGCCTACAATCTTCAAGTTTGATCACTGGGTCTCTTACATCTAATTACAATATCCAGCTCCATTTCCAACTAAATAAGATTAATTCTTAGTCACGGTGCTTAACAGTAACTCCTACTACTCCCAGCATCCCACACCCCAGTTTGAAAGACAAGCTGGTCACTAATGAGTGCATCTTATTTGAGAGTCTCTAATTGCCTTACCACACCCAAGGCCCTTTTGGCTAGACTAAGCTTCTTTACAGACCTAATACACCAAACAAGAGACACACAGTTGGGCAAGAAACCTACTGAGAATCAGAAAATCTTGAAAGGGGTCTATTTATCATTGAAAAGAGAAATCTTAAGCCCTTTATAGTTTTGCATTCTCTTTCATTTCCCAAAAAGTGTAAGAGGTCTCCCAGTAAATCTAAACCAAACCCCTGCTTTTAAACATAGCTGTCCAAGGACTCTGTGGGTGGGTGCAGGGGACAGACCTAATCTTTCCCTAAGCAAGATTTGAAGGATTAGAGCATTAGAGAAGCAAAGCATTAAAGAAACAAAGCCTTGAAGTCCAGTGATTTCTCCTAAAATAGCCTCATTATGGCAAGCTTTCTTTGCTCTTCCAAAGAATCCCAATTCAAAAATAAGAAAAGAAAGTAGCTAACACTCAGAGCTTCACAACAAAGCATCCCAATCAACCTTTCATTATTCCCATTCTCTAGGTAAGGCATTTAAGTCTTGGAAAGGTGGAGTCACTTTGAATAGGGACCCTGAATTGTAAACCTGAGGTGTAACAAGTCCTTAAACAGGGGAGTTCCTATTCCTCTCCTCAGCTTATTTTAACACCAGCATGTGCAACCCAGGCTATCTGGTCATCCAGAGGCCTAAGTGTGTCCTTCACAACCCAGCACGGTAGAGCCCAAGAGCAGCTCTACTAAGACGGAATGAGCAAATGGCACCATGCTTCCATGATGAAAGGGAAGCCACAAGCTGCAGAATATGTCCAGCCTAGCCCCCTTCCCTGTCATTCAAGGATCAAGTGAAATGTACTACAGTTCCATAGGCTTAAGACATGAGATGGAAATTTTAAGAATTCTTTCAAAGGACATAGGTCATTATCCCCGACTTTGGAAAACTACTTCAGATTACTTGGTTTTGGGAGTAGAGAATCAGTACTTCAGATTACTTGGTTTTGGGAGTAGAGAATCAGAATGCTTCTGAAGCAAATGAATCCACAAAATTAGAAAATTCAGCTTACTTAAAATAACTTACAGTAAAAGTTTAAAACTAAACTTTAAATTTAGTTTGGGGAAGCATATGACGTATGAAATTTTTTTATTGAAACACTAATTTAGATCTTCATCCAATATGGGTGCCTTCAAGGGCAATGAATTCACTTTTTAAATCTCCTCAGAGGATCCCATTCTTATTAAACAGAAGCCACAGGAAAATTGGCATTAACATTTCCTTGCAGCTTGTTGGAAGGAAAGGTACCTTATTTGAAAGCTTTCCAGATCAAGAACACATTTTATACCAATAAACTTTACAGTTGGACCCAGCAGAGATCTATAAATCAAGGCTAAGTAATTGTGAACTGTATAGCAACTGCCCCCACCCCTTCCATTTTCACATTTTATTTCAATTTGGAGCTACCTAACAGACACAGAAGCCCTCCAGACTACTTCTCGAAATGGCCCTTTCTGTTTGGAAGTAGGTATACTTATCCAGGAATATCTGCTGTATGAAATAAATATTAGGAGCCTTGAAGAAATACAATAATATTACTGGAAATAAGCTCAAGTTTAATATTTTTTAAAATAGCATTTAAAACTTAACTGCTGCTTGCTTTCTTTTAAACTAGAAGAAATTTTCTCAGGTAGAAGATTTTTAAAGCTACAAGGGATTTCAATATTAAAAACTAATTAATATTTCTTCTCTTGAATGTTTCACTTGAAAGGAAAAGTTTTACTGTCATTTATTCAATAAATATTAAGCTCTATGTACAGGAACTATCAGAATATAAAGTGTGTCTTTGCCTTCAAGATCTACATAGTTTTCAGATGAGTAAATTTCTTGCAAGCAGAAATTCCAGAATATCAATGATCCTCACCACCAGAGGTGTCCTAGCTAAGGGACTTTAAACAGAAATCAACATCATTAAGAATGCCAGATGTCACTGTTACTGACATTTCTTGATCCAGTCAGGGCTTACTAAGGTCAGTAACTGACAACAGAATGTTCAGAAATTAGTTATCCAAATCATAATGCGGAAAATGTCTAAATCAGCACATCTGAAACTTGAAAGAAATTAATTCTATTAGAATATTAAATGTGGAATCATTCACAGAAAAGTAGGTGGGCACCCTTTCCCACCAACACCCCATTTTGCATTTTAAAGGGGGAAGGGACTTCCACAGCATTCTCTTCTAAGAAGTTCTGCAACCAGGAATTGACAGGTGGAGCCCTGATTGATAAGGGTGGTTTAGACAACATCTCACATCTCTCCTCCTTACCCACCTCATCCCATGACTAATGGGAGAAGGGAATAATTACAGCGCAAGACTGTTTATCTGTTTTGTTTTTTGGTTTTTTAAGTGCTGGATTCCATTTACTCAATTTCTACTTAAGCAACAAACTAGGACAATGAAACCAATATAGGAAAAAGAAAATGCATGGAGTAGGTAAACTACTCCAAGGTGCATTTTTAGCTCATGTGACCTTCCAAAGTGCTCCAAGTATGTTGTACGTAGATGTGTGGGCATGTGTGTATTTATAGAAAGTGTCAAGAGTGATATAAAAAAAACATGAATAAATCATAGATATTTTAGTGCTACAAGGGACTTCCAAACACTAGCCCACAGCCTCAATTTTTAGACAGAGAAAGCAAGCCCCAAGACTTGGCCAAACTTTCTAGTGACAGAACTTGCTGGTAATAGAACCTGGTCATATATAATAGCATACAATTTTTCAACTCCTGAAAACAATCTTACCTCCAAAGTACTTTATTCCATGGCTTTATTCTTAAATTTACCCCTCCCCTAAAAAGATGACTGTCCACTCCTCCCTACAATACAGATTCCAAGTTTTAAGACTCTGATGGGCCTAGCCCTGTCTTCCAAGAACCTATTAGTCTCATCTGGTGGTTCTCAAAGTTTGGCCTGGGAACCTGAGTATTCTGAGACTTCCTAATACATCTGGAAGGTCAAGAGAATGCCTTTTTCTCTCATAAATGTACAGCAGAGCTTTCTAAAGGTTATATAATACCTGCTTCTGCATTCAGTCTGTTGCAATATGAGAATACAGTTGACTCTCTCTATTAAGCCAGACAATAAAGAGATACAAAATGTATGTCAACCTTATTTCAGAAAAACATACATATTCCTCACTTTAAAAATATTTTTGTTAATATGTAATGGGTTTACTATTTAACTAAACATATCTTTAAACATTCTCATCTTAATTTCTTATATAGTAAATACTGAAAAAACACAAATAAAAGGGGTCCTCAATAACTGAAGCACATAAAAGGATCTCTGATCAAGAACTCTGAAAATTATTTATCTAATTCATTACTAGATAAGCTCCCCTTTATGGTAAATCCCTTTAGCACATACAGATAAACCTTAGAATAGATTCCAACTGCTCTCTTTACCTTCAAAGGGATGTTCCTCCAGCTCTGGGACTATGTAAACTACTTTTTATGCCCAGTACTACCCTGATTTTATAACAAAAAAAAAATTAATCACCTCAACATCCTTTGATATAAAATTTTTACATAAACATGGTAGGGGAAGAAGTAACTGTATACTTTGATTCTCAGAAAAGATGCTTTATAAAGCATAACAAGCTATTACATTTTCATGTTGCATACTTATACTGGTTTACAAAAATTCTTGAGTATCTAATGAGTCTCCCCTACAGAATACAGAGCATGCCAGAAAGCAGTTTTTCACTTTCATTTGGGGAGTTCCACACTAGTCAGGCAACCAAGCACGTTCTAGTATCCTCTGGAAGCCCTGGTTCCTTTCTCCTCAAGGCCCCTTTAGCCATATCAGCCCACGTCTTTTGCTTCAGTTTTCCTCACACTAAGCCATCTTACAAAATTGTCCCAAGTCTGATTCTCTCAAACAAAAAATCAGAAATGTTCCTACATGGATTTCAATGTCCTCTAAAAATCCACCCATTTTCCAATAATCAAAACTGTTTCCTTATATGCTAGGAGTACATCACATTTAATCTTCTCTAAGAAAAAAGAAAAAGACTCCCTCTACCTGCAGACTTGCATAAAAGCTCTCCACAAGTGCTACTCACATCTACCTGGTTTCAGGAACCTTTTCCCAATGTTTGCAGCAGATCTTACCCAACTCCCCTCCTGTAAACTCATATTTTCTGCCTCTGGACTGCCAATCAGACTTGGGGAACTTAAGAGTAGCATCCACATCCTAGTGTTTCTGAACACCCAAGGACCAGGAACTATGCTCAGCTCAAGGCAGGCACTGAATGCTAACAAAGAGCTTACATATAGGGTAAGTGGAAATCTACTGAAATGCTCTGAAAAGCCCGAGAGGAATCAGCTTTTGAAGTAATTAGTAATTCTAATGTAATAAGCTGTGCAAATTAAAAATATATATATTTGATGCAAAAAGACAGTTTTTTTTTTTTCCAGATGGAGTCTTGCTCTGTCGCCCAGGCTGGAGTGCAATGTCATGATCTCAGCTCACTGCGACCTCCACCTCCTGGGTTCAAGCAATAAAAGAAATATTTAATTCCTTCAAATCTACACCTGAGAGGTTAACAATTTCATGAACAATTGAAACACTTTCAAAGAAAATACAAACATGTAAAGGCACAGGTGAGGAAAAGTAAATACTTAATACACAGATACAGCTGTCTGAATGCTTTCTGAATCTTACTTTTTACATTTCAAGATCAGCACATATTCTTTATTTAAAGATTACTATATAATAGAAGAATACCCTCATTAATTTAACCAGTCTCCTACTGATGAACATTACAAGGTTTTGCTATTTTAAACAGCGCTTACAATTTTAAATACCTCATACAGTAAAGCAAAAATGTAAATTTAAAGATAGAAATCGCTGGTTCGTAGTCTATTTGCATTTTTAATTACGCCAGTCTCTGCCAAAAAAAACCTTCTAACAACTTATCAGTTTGCAATCCCACCAAAGCATAATCAACATTTTCAAAAAAGAAGTAATGCAGCAGTGTATAGGAGAGGGAACTAGGAGAAGGAAAGGCAAGTCAGGAACCAGCTACAGGGTTGCAGTCACCAACCGCAATCACTATACCTAAGACTTTAGACAACCCATCTTAGCATCAGTTCTGAATGTATATAAAATGAGAGTGCTGTTCAACACTCTGGGTAGGGCCTTTCCAGCTGTAACATTCTCTGATGTCCTTCAATTTGTTATATATAAGAAATGTATATTAAATATGAAGACAGAATGCTTATTCTCTTCAGCTACCCAAGAACAACAAATAAATGCTGAGAAAATCAGCTGAAGCACTGGGAACATAAATGCTCTGATAAAACCTCTGCTAGGAATTTCAAAATGGAAGTAAAATTGGGACTGAAGGAAACGACCACCTAATAGAAAAGATAAGCCATTTCAAAGACGAAAAACAAAAAAAGAGGTTAATCATTTGGGGGTTTTCCTAGTTTAAAACAAACCACATCTCTGTAAAAGAAATATGGATAAATGGCTATAACAAGCAAGGGTCAAAGCACCCTCATGGCTACCAATAAACAAAAACTTACAAATACCCCTTTCAAGTCTACCATTTGAGAGAGTGGATATTAACAAGAGATATTATTTGCTAAGCTAAAAAGAAGCTTTCATTAACAAGAAGTGGCAGGATCACAACCCTGCTGCTAATAAACTGCCAATATATCCAAGGTCTTCAATGAAGGACTGCCCATTTAACATAATGCATCTTTAAAATGAGTTGCTTTAGAATAAACAGTTCTATGTCAAGGCAGGCCTACAACATACATAACAGACGGAGCTGCTACTGTACTTTGGGTTTGTGTATATGCTCATGCACAAGCATGAGCCTGGCATATACCACAGGAGAACCTGGCCCAATAATGCTTCTTCAAGTTAGCTGTCAATGATTAGAGTATCTAGAGCATCGACCTTAGACCTCAATTCTATCTGCTTCCAAAGATACTCAGAGCAGAGTAGAAAGCATTCTTTTGATAGCTGAAGAGGGTTTCACATAGCTATTAAATGATTGGCCCAGTGGTCATCCATGGAGACCCCTCCTTATTGGTGGCAAACACAGCTGTATCAGTCCAACCATGCAGCAGCCAGTATCTTTAATGTAGCATGCTTTGAAACTGTATAAACAGGTCATAAACACATGTAAAAAAGCATGGTTTCATCCTAGTCAAAGCAGTTACAGAAGCATTACTCCATGTTTTTTTCTGGGTGGTCCAAGTAAATTAAACTCACCAACTAGACTGCAAATAGATACCACAAATTCTTAATTATTTACAGGGATGGATGAAAAGAAATAGCACTGCAAAACAACAGTCAACTTAAAATATTAAGTTATTCAGTATCCAGCACTTAATTACCATCCTATAGTAATAAGTGAAATCTAAAAAATAGAATGTTTGATATAGTTTAAATATTAACAATTTTTATTAACTCCAATTGGTCAAATGTGTAAGTTATAAAACTTAATAGTAACCAAAATACCAAGGCCCAACAGACAATTAAAAGAAAAAAAGAAACCTTGCATGTAATATTTAATTTCAGCATATATAATTTTATAATTTTAACCTTCATTTTAAAGACATAGGCCCTACTAGATTCAAGAAATCAGACTAGCCATATAAGGTGGCTCAGGTATGTAATCCCAGCACTTTGGGAGACCAAAGTAGGAGGCTTCCTTAAGCCCAGGAGTTCAAGACCAGCCTGGGTAAGATAGTGAGACCCCCATCTCTACTAAAAAAATTTAAAAATTAGTCAGTTGTGGTAAAGCATGTCTGTAGACCCAGCTACTGAGGAGGCTGAGGTAGGAGGATCCATAAAGCTGAGGAATTGGAAGTTACAGTTAACTATAATCATGTCATTGCACTCTAGCCTGGGGAACAGAGGGAAACTAAATCTCTTTAAAAAAAAAAAAAAAAAAAAGTCAGCTGGGTGCTGTAGCTCACACCTGTAATCCTAGCACTTTGGGAGGCCAAGATGGACGGATCACCTGAGGTCAGGAGTTTGAGACTAGCCTGGCCAACATGGTGACACCCCATCTCTATTTTATTAAAAAAAAAAAAAAAATACAGTAATGAGACAATAGAACCTACTATATTCAGAAAAAAATGTTGTAAGAATCACTGACATCACAGAGCTTCCAATATAGTTGAAAATAACATTTAAGTTGTACCTAAAATTTTAAACCAATTTAAAAAGCTGTTAAGAAGAGACCAGATACCTGAGGCAATGGGAAGTTGTTACTAAGCACCCACTCCCTGACCAGCTCAACTTTCATACCTGCTGGCCCTGTACTGCCCGAAGTAAAATTCGCCTCTCCTGAACTAAATCTTGGTCTACTTATCTCCAGATTCCATCAAGAGTAGAGGTTACTACTATCTATATTTTCAGTAGCTTCTTTGTGTACCTAAAGAAAAAAGGCTTCAATCTAAAAGCGGCGATGAAATAATATCCACTTAGAAAAAATAATGCTATACCCATGTCAAATCAAACAATTGTAAGTAGTATAAACTAAAAGGCATGGAAAGTTTGTTTTATTTTCCTAAAGACTAGCTTATATTAAAAGTAACTGCTTTCCAGAGTCCACCTTTCTGGGGAAACTAAGAGCGTAGTCAAGTAAGCTTAATAATCTAATGAGTAGGTCAGAAAGACACTATTTTAAAATATCCTGTCTTTGTCATGCATTCACTGTTTAGTTCTGGTGATCTGTGTGCATGAGGCAACTAACCAGATGGAGAATTCACTTCCTCATTTTCTCTAACTTGTTTTTCCCTGTCTTTTCCAAATGCTTAATTTCCCAGACTCTACCCATCTCTTACAAACATACCTAGCCCTTTAGGATTAAGGAACTTCATAAAAGCCACTGACACTTTTTTAAAAAGTATTTTTCAATACTCTTAAACAACAAATATCTTCCAAAGTTTCTACAAAGAAAACTGCCTAAGTCTCTTCTACCCCAGCAAATATTATAAATACACGGTATTTCTTTTTAGTTATAATTTAAATGAATACTGGAAGAAATACAATATGGTAAAGCAGTGGGTTGATTTGTCAGAATTATCTAAAAGGTCATTCATACCACAAACCAAATACTACAATCAATGACAAAAAACAACTGTGGATGAATTAGTGAAATCCTAACTTAAGCCAAGCAAAAAGCCTAACAGATATTCCTCTTAAGTTTTTACTGCATCAATTAACAGATTAGAAAGTGTTACTTTTAAAAATACCAATAATATTTAAAAACCCAATACAGACAGCACATTTTTAAAGCTATGGGTGAAAAAATAAAGGATATAAGACAATGCAGATCTCAGTGCTAGGCTCAGCATTCACAGTATAGTTTTCAAAGTAAATGATGCCAATTTATGCTGTCCTACAGAAAACATTAAAATTGGTTTCTCATAAAAAAATAAAAGTCAGATCTATGGTGGGATACAAGCTAGGTGGCATGAGAATCAGCTCCAAGACTCAAAGTTCACCATGAATATATTGAAGAAAACAAAGTTTAATTTTAGAAACCTCTATTTTTATGCCTATAAAATTAAAAACTACTGTTTTTATGTACAGCAAAAATAAGGTTAACTAGGAAGTCAAAAATGACCTTCATTAACCACCTCCCGCACTGTGTTATAAGCCTTAAAGGTTCTTTTCCTTCACAGTACAAATCACAATTATGTATAATAATTTGTAGAAGTTTAACATAACGTCTCCTCTAATACACTCTAAGTTCCATATCAGCAGGGAGTATACTGCATTCACTACTATAGTCTTAATACTTAAGATAGTATGCGGCATATAGTAAGATCACAAATTTTTACTAACAACTGAAATTTTGCACAGGAAACCAAGAAATGTTCAAACATAGGCTGGCAAAAGAATTGTACAATTTTAAAGAACTGCAGGGCAGAAAAGGCTGAATCAACAATCAAAAACAGTAAATGGAAGGACAATTAAAAAGAGCAAAATGCCATTCATGTCAGGAAGCCAGACACAATAAAATCATAAAATGTTACATGCCAGAAGAAAGAGAAAAGTTTGAAGTTTTACAGTGGCTAAGAAAAATTTTAGATATAAATATTTCAAATATTCATAGGCTATTTAATAAACTGTCATCAAATTGCCTCATTTTTTTGAGATGATAACAGAATAATCACAGAATGGAAGAGAGAAAGAAATGTCAGCCATAATGAAAAATTCCTTATGGATAAAGTTCCAGAAAATTCCCTAAAGAGACTGAAATATAACACCCAAAACTTAACAAAGTCCCTGGATCTCTTAAGGCTTCTGAATTCCATAGGGAACTGGGGAACTAGTGAACCATTTTACCCAACAAAATCTTTGGTAGTCAGCCAGGTACTATGGCTCACGCCTGTAACCGCAGCACTTTGGGAGACTGAGGAGGGTGGATCACGAGGTCAAGAGATCGAGACCATCCTGGCCAACAGGATGCAACCCCATCTCTAGTAGTAAAATATACAAAAAATTAGCTGGGTGTGATGGTACACACCTACAGTCCCAGCTACTTGGGAGGCTGAGGCAGGAGAATCACTTGAACCCGGAAGGCGGAGGTTGCAGTGAGCTGAGATTGCACCACTGCACTCTAGCCTGGCAAAAGAATGATACTCAATATCAAAAACAAACAAAACTTTGGTAGTCTATGCCAAATTTAAGAAACTCAACAGAAATTAAATAGAAGTGGTACATATTCATTAAGGTCAAAGTTTAAGGTTACGATGTCCTATAAAATGTGATGATGAGTAAAATGCTATTGAGCCTTCACCCTCAACAATCAACTTCCGCTTCATCCTGTGATGTTCTAAATTACAGTTAAACAGTACAGAGCAGTCTTGGCAAGATCCCACCTGACTGCTTTGTTCACAGCCTGTTGGGCCAATTTTATACCAGAGGCACCTGCTTGAAATACATAGAGACAATTCGATAACCTTATTTTCTCGGGTTTACACCAGCTTTGCATAGCACAAGGTTAATATTTATACTCTAGAAAGAGTAAAATATTTGCAGAGATAATAAATCAGAGAATATGTTAGCATGCAGCTACTTCAGCTTCTCAATTCTAAGACATTTTGGATTAAAAGATGCATCACTAACCTCATAGCTTTGGGGGACGTGGAATCACAACATTAAGTAAACTTATGAGACTCTAAAGTAACATAAAAATTGCATATTTAAGACATGAAAAATGGGATTAGTTAAGTCAGTATTTTTTTGCAGAACTTTCCCTGTAGAAATTGAAATCCTAATAAGATTACCAATCATTCATGATTTACTTACGGATGCAAATAACTTTCTATTGATTATCAGTCTCACATCCTGTATACTTTTAAATAATTATCTCTATTCCAGACTTTGAGTTCTAGTGTTCTAGTGACCTTCACAAATATATCCTGAATTTCTACTACAAACACACTATGTGAGAGATCAAGTAATGAACAAGCGCAGATGGCCTCTTTCTAGGGAAGAGAAAAAAGATCATTTTGAATCTAATTCTTTGTCATCCACTCCCAACCAATTTTTCTGACAGTAAACTGGGAGAAATACTGAAAATTTCCTGGAGAGAAGTTAATCAACTTTACTAGGTGGATTTTTTTGTTTATTCAAATTTGGTTATCGTATCCTATTGAACACTTCACCTCACCTTTTTTCTCGGAACAAAAAGTGGTATTTCTAAAAGCCCACCTAACTGGGAATACTTTTTTTTTCTTTTCAAAAGCCTAACAAATTTAAAAAACAGCTCTTACAGGTTCTCTACTACAATGAGCCAAGGTTATCTCAATGTCTCTTTCACCTTTTTCTTAATTTTAAAAGCATCCTTAAAAAAAGCCTGAAAACAGTGTCTTCATTTCTTTGCTTACAGAAAATAACCAAACCATACTTCATATGGTTCCAAAAAGTAATACTGCAGTCAAGGATGCCAGCTGGCATCAGTATGTCATCAGCCTGTGATGGAATTGCCTCCAGAAGTCACCTAGTCATGGACCTAAAATAATCCAAGGTCAGAATCCTGGCCCTGAGGAACAAGGTGTGGACATACTGCTGGGAATGCTACATGGACCACAGTGAAGCTTTAAAAAAGTAATAAAAATCAAAAATAATCCTGGTATAACAGCCCCACCATTGGAGAACCAAACAACCTCTACAGCAATTTAATATGAAGATGAGATACAGTTGCTGCTGGGGTCACACCATTTTATCACAAAACACCCCTAAGAGAAGCAATACATTCCCAAACATGAAAACTGGGCTGCCTCTTAGACCTGATTTCAGCCACCATAAACCACAGCCAGCAGAACTACCAAAAGTAGAAGGAATATCATTTGGGGGTCCATGGAAAGAGGTACAAAACTAGGAGTCTGACCTGATCCTACTTCCCCACTTGTTTGTATCCTTGGGCAAACCACCTGACCTCCGAGCTTCATTTACCTCATCTATAAAACATCATCCCAGGGAGCTGTGGCAAGTTTCTATAAGGACAGAAAGACTGAGTGTTATCACCACTACTAGAGAAAATGCTCCATTTTCCTGGTTCCATTACCGTGGGGTAGCTGACCACCTGCAACTGCCAACTCCATATATTTTTCTGTCTTCCCAAAAGTGAGTCAGTCAACAACTAAAATCATGCAGCTCCCTGCTGCCCCATCCCAATCCACTGCTAACTTCACTGTCCAACACAAAATTTCTTACTCTTGCATTCTCAAGAGAGTCATTTGGAAGTTACCATAGAAGCTGCACAAAAGGAAAACCAAAACAGATGTCTTCACTCTTCCTGTCTAGATCAAAAACTATTATTCGCTATAATAGTGTTTGTAAGTCAGCCAAACTCTTTGGGAATTTTTTTTTAAGTCCAAGAAACAAGAATACAAATTATTCCCCAAAGAGCCAGTTCCAAAGGAAAGAATGAGCCTTTCCAGTAAACCAAAAAGGTAACGTAGTGTACGGGCTGTTCAATCGCCTTTCAGAAGTTAAAACAAAAAAAGTAATGTAAACGCCATAAAGGGAGAAAAGCAGCAGCCAAGCTTCGGAACACCAAGCACTGGCCTGAGAAAGCTATCATCAGTTGCCCAGAAAACACAGGCTCCTGGAAGACATGGCCTTAGGCATGAAGAAGACACAAGGAGAAGGCAAAGATCAATGCCCTGAAAAGCATCCCAGCTTCTGTCCTGCTACTTTCTTCTTGCTCCTGCAACTACACTCCTACAAGTGAGGAAGCCAAAAATGTTACAATTATTTTGACTTTTTCCTAGGTGTTTTGAAAAATAAATGTTATACCTAGAGGAGACTGCTGGCACATAACGTTATCAAGAGAATAAAACTCTGGCGGAAAAGCTCTTCATGTAGTTTGACACACACGTGCCTCAGATCCACTCTTCTGGAACAACAGTGGAATTAAGACAGTCACAGTCTGTCTCTCTCCAGCCACACCTTAAAACTTGGCTAGGTTTTGCATACATTTTTTTTTTTTTACCTGTGACTGAGCTCCTGGCAAACTAGGAAATAGTTATACCATAAAAGAAAACCAGAAGTAACAAAATTGATATGGAATGAAGTGGGGAGGGAACAAGACACAAAAAGCAAATAAATACTCAGACAAAACAGACCATGAAAAGACATAGTCCTGTCCCCAAAGCAATATGCAACAACCTGGCCTGATCCCCTGACTCCCAGAATACAGGGTTATGTCCCTTTGCTTAATTCCTCAAGCACTCAATTTCTACTATTAAATGCAGGAGAGGGGATGGTGTCATTTTTTAAGTTACCACTTTCTGCCTCATCTCCTTAGGCTAGCAGCCCAAGGAAAATGAGGAAAAGGGCGCTTTATAAACATCTCCAACGTTCTCAGTATCCAGCACTCAGTAATTCGTGATGAAACAAAAGTATTATACAATCTTCCTGGCTTCTGAACATAATCTCAATACAAAAATGAAGATATTTTTATAGATCCTTTAACAAAACTTAAAAACAAAATTAGATGAATTTGGAAAAGCCCTAGACTTCAAGTTAACTAGCAGCCCACATATATCAAAGCCATCTTATTGCACAGAAGTTCCAGGGGAATGACTCCCAATCTTCACGGGGATAAAATATGCTTGCTTTTACTGATGCTCAATTCCCCACCCCCACCCAGTAACTAAGCCACCCTGAGGTGCCTCAATCAGCTGCTGCAGGGAGCATCAAAAACAAGCAATATATTCATCTAAAAGACTCACATAATCATAGAAGATGCTTGGTACCAAGAATTTTTAAGTACTTCTGAAAAATAAGTTCCAAATATACCTGCAATAATGAGTGTGTATGTAAAAATCATACACATAGTTAAACCAAAATTAAGTTTTTAAGTAAGCAGACACTTGTACTCACACCCCAAATATAAAAAATAAATAAAACAATTGGCTGGGTTGTAGAGTTAAGCCAATGTTTAAAACTGCCAACACTAAGCTATTATATTCTGAAGGGTTTTGCTAAGATGTTCAATAGAAGGGCACATTCTGATTCATCGTTATAACTGGCCTAGCTCAAGTGGCTGCTAGGAGAGCAGGGCTTTATGAGCGTTGTTCCATCCTAGAAGCTATATTAATGCTGGGCTGATAAAACAGAGCTTCCTATCTCTTTGCTAGGCTGAACAAAAAGTTGACTAGAAGTGTAAGTGCTTAGAGTCACCAAAAGGAAGGCTCTACACTGACATTTTCTACCTACTTAGCATTCATTTGTATTCATCTCACTAGGCATTAACATACACCAAAGTTGCTCTCTGCTATTCAAATTGTGCTATCATGCTCAGGAGTAGATTAATAGTATCCACCTTTCTTATTGTAAAATAAAATTACAGCATTGGTCCAAACATGACATGTGGAGTCTCTTCTACTTCTGCTGGTGCATCAGCCTGCTCTATGGCACACATGCGAGAGTGCTTTGCTGAGGCTGCCCTGCTGCTTCGGGGGTGGAGGAAAAAAGGCTGAAGACTGAAAAAAAATAAAGGGGGAAGAAAGAAAAATAAAACATACATAAACCTCACACACCTGGTAGTCTTGTATGAGGTTTTTTATTATTTTTACAACAATCTGAGGGAAGAATATCATTTATAAGCTCAAACCATCGGCAATGAGGTTAGCAGGTGGGCCACAGGCTCTTTTAAACAGCTCATAGCATCCTATTAGTTTCTACAGCACCAAGTAACAATGTTGACCCCAAAGTATTTGAACAAATACAAGCAAGCAACTGGCAAGGAGAAATCCCCATTCCCAATGGGGACAGGTCTAAAATCAGGGAGGGGGGGTGGGAGAAAAGGTAAGTTAAGCTGACAAAAGATCATTTTATAAAAGGAGAAACTGTTTTTCAATTAGGGGTGAAGGAAGGAGAGACCCAAATCTTCTCTAGAAAAGTAAAGGAGACTATAAGATATAAATGTGTAAGGAACAATTTAATATGATTCAAACATAAACTGTATATATAGATCTAAAGAATATATAATCTTTAGAACTACTGCCTTTTTCTTTATATTGAACTTTTAATTCACATAGCTTTAGGAAGCACAGCATTAGAGACACCAAGGAAAGGCAAACAGAACACCACCAAAGTTAAACAAGCCACGCTTCATCCTAAAGGGGTAGTCAATAAATGTGTAATCAAATCAGTGTTGTTCCATCCTTCCAAGTTTTCAAGAAACAAGACACTTGGCTCTAGATCTTTATACATTACCAAACCCTAAAAATTCACAACTATTGAAAACACAATTCAGGGCAATCAAAACACAGGCCATATGCCGTCCATGGGTCACCTTTCAGGACCTGTGGCACAAGTAATCTGTCCACTGATACCCACTGCTCCCTCCAATATCAGTGATTCACTTGATCCAGGAGATATTCTTCAGTGAGTAAAATGTAACCAAGTGCCTAAGAACCAATGTAAAAGCACAAGCAACATTAAGAAAATAAAGGGCCAAGTGAGCAGCAGGATGCACCTGACCCCAAATTACCAGGCCTCAGAACTAGCACAAGATTCAAAAGGATAAACAAGGGACAGAGAACAAGTACAGAGGCATCACAAAGAGGGGAGGAAGGCTGTAGGTAGTTCAAGTTCCTTGCAGAGTCCATGAAGAAGGGAAGAAATGAAAGTCAAAAGCACTGCTGACATCCTATTTGGGAAAGGTCCATGAGTCATTCACAGTCATAGGCCAGAAAAGACCCCAAGGGTTAAAACAAAATAAACCAGCAATTAGTAAATAGCACCTGGGGCGATCAAACGTGGTATTGAATAAACTCATACAGAAGCAGGCCTTACCTGGGAATAGGCTATAAAAACTTGCTTACTCTATAATAAATATTATATATTTAACACATTCTGGAAACCTCTGCAATAAAGGTGGATGACCCCCTCACCTGCCATGTCACCTCCGATAAAGCAACATCAGTAAAACAGAAAATTCTTACTTTTGAAAAGCAACTCAGAGAAAACTCAAGATCAACTGCTCCAGAAATACTGCCCCAACCTTACCCAATTCACTGAATTTTCAAAGACACTGATTTGTTTGAGAAATATCCCTTGTACACACAAGAAACACACACAAACAACACCTAAAGAATAAAAAAGTGCTAAACATCCTTTTAAAAACTGAACGAGTGAGCAATTTCCAATAACTTACTTGACAGGGCATCCATCAATGATGCTCACACCATCAGCAATGAGGGGGAAACATATTTCTGTGTGAATTCCATTTTGTGATGAATAGGAATGGATCCTTGATAAGAGGTTAAAATTCATATCAGGGAAAACGTGGACTATTTTAATATAAATGGTTAAATTTAAAATTTTTATTTTTCACTGAAAAAAATATGAGAAATTTAAATTAAGAAATTTATATCCCTGGAATGTTTGCAGGCTAAAGTGTCAGTCTCATATGTAATCTTTTAGCATTATTTATATTTTCAAGGAAAATGCATTTTAAACTTTACAAGTTCCATCATCACAGGTATAAACTTGTCTATTTCCATACTGAGATGTCCAAAGCAACAACTCTCCCAAATCCTCCCTGTAGTCTGAGATTTTTTTCCTTCATGGCAGAAATATAAGTATGATGGTGTATTATAAAAAACAAAATCACTAAAAATGGTTCTTAGTAATACACTGAAAGCCAAAAATATAAAACTAATCAATAGGTAACCACCTATTTATTATTAACTTTCCAGTTCAGTAAATGTCATTTCACTGCCAAAAATCTTGTACTTCAATATGCTCTTCTTTCCTTCAGATGGGGAGGGTAAGATTTTACACACACAAAAGGTTAAAAAACCAAGGCCATGGGTAATTAAAACAAACCAGATGCTGAAAACATCAGACTTCTATCCTAGTATTTTCCACCTGGCTGTGCTAAATTAAGAATATCAACCTAAGTGACAAAACCTACTGGAGACACTCAGCAAATAAACTGGCTGCACGGTGCTCACAAGACCTTACCTACGTGGTATTTGCTTACAAAAATAGAATGGATTTTAAAACAAACTATGAGACAGGCAACTTAGAATCATCCTTCAAAGAATGCTAAAGGCCCACATCGCTAACTCAACAGCACACAAGAACCTCTCTCAATGGCTTCATCCCATTCTCACGAGTGTAAGATGACAACTCTAATTGCCAAAGTCCTATTTCCCAAATGGAACCTCATTTTAACACTCTTTCTTCCAAAGTGCAAGATACTAAAAACTATATGGAAATTTCTTCCCTATTTGTGTATATTTCTCTAGGAAGAGAGAACTACAGTTTTCTTCAGTGTTCAAAGAGACTCTAGTCCCTCAACATGAACAAGAACTTTCGATTTTACAATGACTCTAAAGAAATGCAGGAACGCTAATTATCTCAAGTAACTATCACCTCCTAGTCCAACAAAGAGATGAATTAGTCAAGAAAGTGTGTACTAAAAGCTTTAAGTAGGGGGAAAAAAAAAGGAAATTAAAAATCTGTCTTGAAGGAATAGTTTATTGGTTTGATATTCATAAAAGATTTTTGTGATATTCCATTAACATAGTCTTTAAAGTTGCTGACATAATCTCCAATAATGAACAACCCACAACAAAAAAAAGTCTGGAAGAAAATCTAGTGATTTAGAATATAAATTTCCTTTTCATGATAAACGTTTCTAAGTAAAAGGGAAAAGCCGAGTATTAAATCTATCATTACACATGGTCCCCAATTTATGATGGCTCAACTTGCAATTTTTCAACTATATGGTGATATAAAAGCAATACACGTTTAAGAAAAACTGTACTTTGAATTTTGATCCTTTCCCGAGCTAGAAGTCTGTGATAGGAGACTCTCTGGATACAGGGCAATGGTACCAAGCCACAGCTCCCACTCAGCCAACGGAGCACAAGAGTAAACAAGGGATACTCTGTGCTGCCAGATGATTTTGCCCAAGTGTAACATAAATGTTCTGAGCATGTTTAAGGTAGGCTAGACTAGACTGTGATATTCAGTAGGTTAGGTGTATTCAATACATTTTTAACTTAATGCTATTTTCAACTTACAATGGGTTTATCAGTAGCATCTGTATTAGACTGGACAAGGGAAAAATGTACATGTACATTAAGCTGTACATAACATACCCAGTTCAAAATATACTGGTGCTAAAGCAAAACCTTCAGGGCATCTTTAAAAAAAAAGCAGCTACCATTTTACTGTCACTCTCTTTTCAGTAGGTTAGGTGTATTCAATATATTTTTAACTTAATGCCATTTTCAACTGACAATGGGTTTATCAGTAGCATCTGTATTAGACTGGACAAGGGAAAAATGTACATGTACATCAAGCTGTACATAATATACCCAGTTCAAAACATACTGGTGCTAAAGCAAAACCTTCAGGGCATATTAAAAAAAAAAAAAAAAAGCAGCTACATTTTACTGTCACTCTCTTACAATAAATAAGTATAACTTTAAATTTGTCGAGTTTTTTTTTAATACATTTTTCAAAGTGGGAAAGAAAATTTTGCATGTCAGATCTTATCTGCTATTTATTTTCAGTCAGAAACTGATATAATGGAAATCAGTAATATAGATATATACTAAGAAACTGCAAGTTTATTTAAAGAAAAAAAGACGACACTGTAAGGCACCCTATAAATGGTTTGGTTTTACATCCATGCCACCTATTCTTATGGCATTCTGGGTTACTGTTTTACTCCTCAAAGCCCCCATCCTTGTCTTCACAAAGATTTCTTAAAATGAAAATCTATTAACTGTTATCACACAAAACTACTCAGCAATATTCAAAAAGGTAACATGTCATTAAGAACATCGATTCAATTGACCCATTGAAAGCCTAACTCAAAGTTATGAGAAAATACTACTCATTGCAAACATAAGTATTTTTATTAAGACCAATCTGTAGAAAGTTAGCATTGATATTAAAGGAGAAGATGCCTGTGAGAATGCAGTTAGCACAGCATTGCTCACACAGGAGTTACCTTTGTTTTGTTTTACACAATGGAATACAAGCCTAGAGATACAGAAAATCTTCCCTTGAAATAAAAAATTCCTCTAGTCACCCTACTAAAAGTTATGATGCACATCACACAAGCTGAAAGCCAAATCTGTTAACTTTACTAGTGAAAATTGTCCTAAGTACACCACAAAAATCTAAGACTTCATTATGAAAACTTCTTTTAATTCAGGCTCCAAAAGTTATCATTTAAACCATAATAAAACATGTATCTTTTAATATATAAAAGGCTTAAAATAACCACTGCCTTTCAAGCCTAAGTGCTTTCAGTTTCCACTTAGCATATTTACATTTGAAATCCTGAAATAATTAACTAGCATTATAAATCATCTAGTATCACGAACCAAATAAATACACAATAAATATTCTTCCCAAATTAGAACATACAAAAGTGTGGATTTGGCACTAAACTACAACATGTGGGCTCCGTACGTAACCAGAACCGGTGAGGACTTCTACGTCTGTAAAATTAAACTAGCCAAAGGAAGAAAAAAAAAAAACATGCATTTTATGTCCTCCACAGTGAATTTGACAGCCAGGTGTGGCATCACCAGACATAAAACCTCCAAACAGTTCTATAATATATCAACAAAGCAGCAATACTGACAGCTAAACACTAACAAGTGGGAAAGCATCTAACCAGGATAAGCTACGTAATCTGCCAGTCCCAGGGCAATATGAAAATACAGGGTAACCTTGTCCAAAAATTCTTAAGAATTTCAAGATACGGGAAGGTGTGCAACTGCACCAGTTACAAGCAGGCTAAACAGTCCTGCCTATAACTAAGTACGCATGCCAAAACAAAACAAACAAACAAAAAAACCTCCCCCCACACACTTACACTGGAATGTGGTAGCTTACTATAATTTTTGACCTGTACAGCTGAGTAGCCAAGAAGCAAAGAGCTGGGGTAGACTGCTATGGGCAGGTTTTCCACAGGGTGGCACACCATTCGGACCTAATACCACCTCACCTATCCGGCCCCTTACAATGTCACCGAAAAGTAACCAAACCAAGCTAAGTACCACAGATCTCTAGCCTCTCTCAATTCCAAATAAACATGAATGATAAAGGTGGCAATAAGAGTGGGGCGATGTGATAAATTTAGTAAGACATCAAATGGGAGCAAAAAAAACTGATGCTACCATGCAGACATCAAAAAGGTGAATGGTAAAGTCAGTCTTGATAAGAAGCTTAAGAAGCAATTTCTGAGTATCTCCTCCTTTGGGGGAAAAGAACATGAAGGCTAATTTGCCACTGTGGTGCTCTTGTGCCATCCTAATGCCTGAAATGCATCACAGATTTTTTTTAAATTTTATTTCAGCAAAGAAAGAGGAAAAGGTTGATTCCAGCTTAGAAGTCAGGATATTCTGGAAGGCTTTGTTGTGTCCTCAAAGAGAACCTAAGACTTGCTTCAAGAATAGAGGTGGGTTGGTGGGGGAGGAGGCACATTATTTTTAAAAGGCAAGCATGGAAGGCTGGAAGAGCCAAGAGCGGTTGGTTACAAGGATTCAGCCAGAAACATCTGTCTGTGTAGAAAAAACCAAAAGGTTGGTTCAAGGAATAATGGTATTTGCCACTTACAGCATCATTCTCCCTTAACCTATCAAAAGCTGAGTCTTAACTAAAACCACTAAAACTGGGACAGAAGAGCTTTTTCTCTTGTGAACAAGTAGTAGCCAGAACAAACCAACCAAAAAAAAAAAAAAAAAAAAAAAAAGAAAGAAATCAAAAGGAACTATAAAACACGTCTTAGGCATAGAAAAGAAAAAAGGTTCCACAGTAGCAGACACTGACCAGCACTGGGTGTTTGTTCTAAACAAGGAGCATACCCTAAAACTAAAATTCTCTTGAACCACAGGAAAAGACTGTGGGCACTGAATATAGCTGACTTGATTGGTCCTGAAAGACGATACACAAAGTAGAGAAAACACCTAAAGACAGGGAAGAGGGAGGGGCTTACACACCTAAAGAACTGTCTTTCAAGGGGGGAAAAAATCTCCCCAAAAGGTGGCAGCGCAAAGTTACCCAAACAGGCAACAGGGGCCAGTTTTAATCACACACACACACACACACACACACACACACACACACACAGTCTCTCAAAAAGGAAAATTGCAAAAGAGGAATCACAGAATTTAATACAATGTGTTTCTTCATATTCTAATTTTTCCTACCTCACTCTGGCCTTCATCTTCCAGGTGTTTTCTTCCTCTTTTCTCTCCGAATAATTTGCAAGCGAACTTCCCCTACGAATATCCTCCCAGAACCTTCAGAGTGTTACCTTAACGTCCCAACAAACCTCCTTTTTAGGGCCCTACCGCTTAACATTCAGGTCCATTCAGCAACACCATTTCTACACCCAAAGGTTCCTAAGAGAACGTAGATCCAGGACAACTTTTTCACCCGCTCACCACAATGGAGACTCCAGGTCAGCTTCCACAAGAAATGGGAAATTCAAGCGACTCTAGCGAAACGATTCTTGAGAAAACTCTTCAAGGGCAACGAAACAGTATTTCAAACAAACAGATTTTACTTGAGGGAATAGGGAAATTACACACCAATTGATATTTGAATGGTTTTAAATGGACTGATTTGCCTTAAGTTTTGAGGCTGAGCTACATTTTTAAGAATTATTAGGAATGGGGCCACTAGAAAATTGTTTTAAAAGCCCTTTTGTCCTTGTCGGAGGTATTACATTTTCGCACTGCCAAGAACTGTTCTTTGGGGGAGGGAATAAAGGAGAGTGGACAACCCTAGCAAATCCTCCTTTCCCCACGTTTTCAGAAAATGAAAAGAGTCGACAGGACTCTTTGAAATCTTTGTCGTAAAGATGGTCTTTAAAAATGCACACAATTCTAAATGACCATCTGGACAGCTACACTCCATGCACACAGCTCGCATCCAAAGGTATGGTTTTACGCTCTGGCCCTCAAGGATGATAACAAGTAGGCTTTTAAGGAAATGCCGTGGGAAAGACTCTGCTGGCCGGTCATTGTCACGGCCACTGGAGGAGCACCGGCCAGTGAACCCACGCTGGCTCCCCCAATCTCACGCACACACATCCGCGCACCCGGGCCGCCGCATGCGGACCCTCCCGGCCGGCCTTCCCGGCCGAACTGGAGGAGCAGCTGCCGCAACCGTTTCTGAGCTGAATTCCCAGAGCCGACCTCACCCGGCAGAGCGCCCGCGCTTCCCGCGCAGCGCACGCCTAGCGCGCAAACCCGAGATGTGACCGCGAGTTGCGACCTCGCGCGGCTGCGACGGGCCTCACCTAACTCACTCAAGGGGATCATCCTTGCTCCTGCCCCTGGGCGGTCGCGGCCCCACAGCACCTCCGCTCACAGCGCGGCTAGCGCGAGTCTCCAAACGCCCGAGAGCTCTAAGGACCGCGCGCGAGGAGGCGCCGTAGCAAATGGGCTCACACCAGACACCACCCCGACACGTTCCGCAGGAGAAGCCAGGGCACACATCTTCCGACAAGGCGGGGTTGCCAGTTCAACACAGGAATCCTGCCCTTTTTCTAGAAAAGTCCCCTCCCCCACTTTCCCTCCAAGACACTCACCTGCGTCTCAGCAGTTTCCTTCTCGCGCTACACGCGGCCGCACCCGGGCACGTCCACGCCCGTGCACGCTGCCAGGCGCAACTGGCCTCACTCGGCTCCCGCCGCCCCCAACCTTCTCGTGCCCACGGGAGGGGCGGTGCCACCTCCCGAGGCGCCCAATTCCCTCCACTCCCGCCGCAAGGGGCTGAGCTCTAGGAACTTCGCAGGCACAACCTCCGCCGCCCCCACGAGCGTTCCCGCCCAGAGCTCGGACGAAGGCGCACCACCCCCACCCCTCTAGGCGCAGCGGGGGCGCGCACAGACCTTAGACTCGGCGTCCAAAATGGACCAGGGGTAAAGCGTGGGCGCCGTCCCCGCCCCCACGCCCCCCGCACTTGCCTGCTCTGACTCGGAGCTGCAGCTACTACGGCTCGTGCCACTGGCCGTCAGCAAAGCCGCGGAGGAGTCGCTACAGGCGAGCTCCGCGTAGAGACGGTGGCGGCGGCGGGAAGTGGGACTGGAAGCCGGCGGAACCCCCGCCCCACCCGCGCCGAGCCTACGACCGCCCTCCTCACCCGACCGGCTGCTGCCTCAGTGACGCCCGGGCGCCGCGGTCCCGCCGTTTGTAGCGGTGCTGGGAGGAGGGGCTTGCTTGGAAGAGCGCCAGGAGGCGGGGCCGGCGGCGAGTTCGCGGCGCGGCGGCCGCCGCCGGCGCGTGCCCTGTCCGACCGCTCCGCGGGTCCGTGCCTGCAGGGAGACGCCGGGCTTCAGCAGCTCAACTCGGTCCCTCCCGGCTTCCGAGTCCCACCAGGCTTCCCGGACAAGGTTTCCCCCGACCGCGCGGAGAGCGTTGAGCTCCCAAAGGAGGCCGATTCCAGGTGCAAGTTTGCAAACCTCGAGGCTCCGGGCGCCAACGGGGAGTCGGAGGAGCTAACGCTGGGGTTACTTTATGTGTTAATAAATATGTTTATAAATATACATATAAGTATATACACACACATATGTGTGTGTCTTTTAAAAAGTCTCTTTGTCCCCCTACTTCGCAGCCAAGGGGTCCTGTCCCTCGATGGAAAATAAAGACTAAGCCCCCTGCTTCCCCTCCCTGCCTCTCTAGAGGGGATCTGACGTTTAAATAAGCCCAGAGTACCTGTGCGGGGTGCTATACTCTGCTTCAAACGCAAAGTAGGAAATCCTGCACTCGGCTATGCAAACGCTGGCCGCTAGCCGCATCCTTCCAACGCCCCCCACGGCAGGACCCGAAATGGCCAACTCTTCACCGAGGGGGCGTCCCATCGTTGCCTTGCCTCGGCCCGCCCCCTCGCCAAGCTCAATCCCTTTTCCGCAGAAAAACCTGTGCCTGTCCTCAGCCCTCAGTCCCACGGCTGGAAGTCAAAACCGACCCCGGAGCCACGCGGCTGGAGCACGTTTTTACACCTTCTCAGCCGCTTAATTGAGAGAGCACCTGTCGTTGGGATTTTTTTTCCTTGCAAAGGGATAGGTTTTAACCCTTCTCCTAAAATCTACATTTTAAAAAAAAATCACCTGTCATACCTACCTGAAATTGTAGGAGGTAAGAGAAAGGAACCGAGCAGTGGGCGACCGAGTCGCCGCAAGAACGTGACCGAGGTTACGGCTTCAAGGGCATGATGCGGGTTTGATGCAGCAAGGTCCGCTAAGGGCGCCCAGCGCTCCCCGCCCCCATGCGACGGGCGGGGCGGGGATGGGGGAAGGGAGAGGACTCGTCTAACCCAGGGCGGGGGTGGGAGAGTCAAATTTACCCTCTTGGGCGAAGTCTAATCAGCACAGTGAAGTAGGGGGCTCAATCAAGGTCACAGGCGAGACAGGCCGTCTCTCAATTTGTGGGACTCATTTTGGGGACAACGGAAATAGCTAATTGATTCTATATCAGCATTTCTGTGTCGCCCCAAATCCGATTTGCAATTAAATGACCTTAATTGACTTTGTGTGGGTTCCTGGGAAAACTTCTCAAAGCGCCTGCGCCTCTTTGACCTGGCTATAAATAGTTAATTATAATATTTACATCCCAGGCACGCGGGATTGCTAAAAATGCCTATTTCCAAAACGTTAGGCGAAAATGGGCCTACCTAATTTGTCAATCCAAGCCTAAAACTCTTAGAATGCCCTACGCCCTACTTCCTGACGCTGACTAAATTGTGGGAGAGCTCTGAAAAAGAGTTCCCCAAGTCTTCCAAACCACTTCTGCCTTATAACCCTAAGGGTTTTTTGTGAAGAGCTCCAGAACAGGTTAGCTTTATGAAGCGGGGTGCCCAACCACTTGGTTAAAAGAGGGAAAGGGGAAGAAGTGCCTGCTGTAAGGCACACTCAAGCAATGACACCAATAAGGGCGAGAGTTAAAAAATTAAAATGTTGACCCCATAAAAAGCAACTTTGAAACACTCAACATTTTTTTTGCAGCCTTATCTGTTCATATTCTGACAAATCTTTCAGATGTCCCATTTAAGAAGCCATTTTACAAGGAAGTCTTAAGGCCCAAACACATTTCCTACCCTTCTGTTCCCCAAAACACGAACACCCTTTTTCTGACCTTTAGGAACTGATTTTCAATTTGGAAAATAATGTCTTCGGTTACTATTGTCTGCTGTGTACTTTCTAAAATTTTTCATTTTAAGCCTACGTTTTATAGGTTGCAGTTAATAGTGTAGGCCAGGGAAATAAAACATTCACCTCCTTCCCACCCTCAGAGGATGGGTATAATAAATAGGGTTACGGAGAAAGGCTGTAGGTTTAGAATCTTAACCAACGGGAGTGTTTGTACATGAGTGGGGGAGGGGACAGAATCGTGCATTTCGGGGAGAAAGTACAGAGACATCCATCCCTGTCCAGCAGTGTTAAGAGCAAATACTAAATGGTTGGCTATTTCTCTCACCCTCGCCATAATAAAAGCCAACCTGCATCTGGTAATTACGAGAGAAAATACCCAGTCTCGCCATCAGTTTTGCTAACTGGTACTAGAAAATGGGAAACGGGGAACGTATCCAACCTTCAATTTGTCACAGTTGTATAGCTCTCGTATTAATTCTTTACAGACGTGAAATAGGTGGGTACGTAGCAACGTGCTGGGCATAAATTAAGCAACAATGGCCACGCGAGGTCTCGTCCGCCGCGGAGCTCCAGTGGTGGCCACTGCCACCTTGCCATCCCTAGCCCCCCCCCGCCCCCCCCCCCCGCCCTTTGCTGAGTCGAGTCCGGGAGGCTGGCCGTGCGCTGGCTTTCCCAGCTGGGAAAGTGGGTGGGGTGAGGAGGAACCAGACGTTAACCCCAGTCGGCTTTGTACCTTTTCCCCCATCCTCTACCTCTTGAGCACCACATGAGCGCTATCACGCACACACTCATCCACACCCCCTCGTGCCAATAATTTAAACTTCTCTTAGGCAAAGCCAGCACCTCGTTCCACCACCACCACCCCTTCCGCCCTCCCCGCCCCGCGAACATCCTCCCCCTTTCCTACATCTACCCTGGATTCTCTTTGGCAGTTGAAAGCCAGCCGGTTTCTCCTAAACCCTGAGAAATCACAAAAGTTAAAATGAAGCGTGTGCCTGTCTGCCCAGCTTCTCATCCCCAACCATCCTTCTCCTGGCGTCAGTTTAACAATAGCTATTCGAGGAAGCTGGGGCGGGGGGGGAGATGAGGAGAGGGTGAGGGCCACCTAGCCGAGTTGGCTCTTGGGGTGGCTGAGAAGCCTCGCGGCTGCGAAGGGGTTCCCCTTCGCCCAGAAGGCGAAGTCAGCCGCGTAGGACCAAGGACAGGGGCTTAGAATCCACTTCCTATCGCCTAGCACAGCGAGGTTCCCAAGCAGCCGCCACTTCACAGACACAGCTCCAAGGATCTTATTTACGCTTTTCTGAACAAAGGGAATCTCATATCCGGTACAGGCTTAAGAATTCAGCCCCAAATTGGCTATCTTCCTTTAAAACTGAATTATGATAATTGGAGTCCGTGAATCAGAGCCCGCATACAATGATGAGTTTTGACAGCTTCTAACAACCCTAGCCTCAGCCCAGCCCCAGCCCCAGCCCCAGCCCTCAGGCGGCATGTACTTTTTTCAGTCAACTACAACTCGCTGCCTGGTGCAGCATCTAAATTCCATCTGGCAATCCCATCTCCCCAGCACATGCTATCTGGTTAATGCAATTAAGCCTGTGGTTTTCGCTGGTCTAATCTGCCAGTCCAGGCTTCTGATTCCCCTTAATGATTCTAAAGCCTCTCCCGTCCTTCGGTTGCTGAGCGAAAGTAGAGGCATGCATCCCCAACACCCAAGTTATCCCTCTCTTACCACGAAATGAACTTCCAATTTCAATCCTGAAGCTCGCTCCACATCTAACCTCCCATTGTACCCCTGCTCTCCCCTGGCCACATTTACCACTTAAGTTTCTGCCATGGACATTTGCGAATATTCAGTACGCTAAGCATGCGTCCACCGTCTTTTAGTCTAGCTCTTTAAAATTAAAAAAGCAGAACAGTAGCTTTGAAATGAGACAAACATGTGCAATTAACTTCATATTCTGTATTCCGCTCACTTACAGGTTTTCTGGGTTTGCCAGCGCATCGCTGCAACTAATGATTAAAGAAACCAAACCGAAACTTACCTTTCTCCCTTAAGGTTTTTGTGTATGTGTGTTTTTAAAGTAACGGTGCAGTTCTCCCAATAAGGATGAGCAAGAAGCTGCTGGATAGTTCTCTTAAGACAGCACGAAACCTAAACTGTGCTCGGCTTAAAAGAAGCAAATAAAAAGAAACGCTTTCGACCCCAAAGTCCAATGCTAAAAGAAATGGCGGAAAAAAAAATATGAAAGGGGAGGGGAAACTTAAAAAAGAGTTTAAAAAGACGGAGAGACTACCCTCCTACTGCCGTTCAACTAAACAAAAAGGGGCAAGAAAAACAAACCAAGGAACAAAGAAAAGAGACGAAAGAACGTTTTTTCAAAAAGACGATGTCTTTCTCCTTGTTGCTTTTTAGTAGGTCGCTACAGGAGTAAGCTGCTGCATCTCTAACTGAGAACAGAAATAGGGGGGAGGACGTCTTAAAAGGGAGGTGGACTGGACCACAGATTTATAGCACCGTATCACCAACCCCTTCTCTGCCTCCGCACTGCCGTGTGTGCAGCTGCTCTGCCAGGCTCCTATCCCGGGCAGCACGCGCGGAAGTATACGCCGAGTCGCGGCACAACGTAACTTGCTCATCGCCCCAGGATCCTGATTGGTCCAGACGCTTCCATTGAGGCCGCCCAGGCGGGGCAGCGTGAGACGATTGGCTATGGGCTTGTGTCACTCTCGAGAGCTCAATGGAGTCCCGTTTCAAGGTAAGTTGTGCGGGGAGGTACACTCAACACTGGCGGCGAAGGGAAATGCAAGAAGCAAAAAGAAATGTGGAGACAGCAACGTGGGAGGGTTGGAACTGTACTATCAGAGTTTGCGATACGGCACAATCTCTTTTCCTCTTAAATCTTTCTGCTTCGGAAAGATTCATTTCCTTTGCCATCACTGCTGCATCTATGGCATATTTCTATATAACATTAAACTCTGTCCGGTATGTATGAATCATTGAGAGCTCCCTCTCTTTGATCTGAGTGAAAGGGATGAATGTACATCCATTATTTGCCCGCATGCCTTTTTCAGTACTGTATTTTGTATTAGATGTTAGGTAATTGTATGTCTTTATTTTAATATATGTATATTTCAGATCTCTTTCTTCCCATCACCCCCTTGTTAAAGCATCCTTTTAACATAAGGATAAAGTCAGAAATGCTGTCAAATAAAGCTGCACGGTTTCAATTTGCTTGCACTTTATGTTAGACTAGAAAAGTGTAGGATAAAAATCCTATCCAGAAAAAGAGGTACTGAGTAGAGCTAAGGTCCTTCACTTCGAGGTGTCTAATGGCTCTCAAAAAGAGCAGCTGTACATAAAATTGGAACAAGCCACTCCTCTGCATTTGCAGACAGGTACAGTCCTTGGACCACACATGTATTGCTGACAGCAAAGATAGACGAACATTTATCAGGGCTCTTTCTGTGAGGATTTAAGAAGTTTAACCAGAAGACCAAGTACTGTTAATGTTTCTGCTTCATAGAGGAAGACTAATTTATTACAACCCCATATTTTAATAGCATTCAGGAGACCAAAATACAGTTTTATGCATGATAATTATTTCTTTCTCTAAGTGAAAGTGAGGTCCTCAGGATCGTCTGGATCAGTATTCACTTGACCCAGGTTCTTTTCCAGCCAGAATTTCTCCTTTCAATCCTGAAAGATAGTACCAACTTCCTAGACAGTTGATACCATTCTTAAACAAACAATGTAACATATCTTCTCCAGAGGCACATGCCTTTTTGAAAGGAATTCCTTTACCTATTTACAACTAGTCCATACCTTTGAGAATGCTGGAAAAAGAAGACACAGGTAAGAGTTAGAGATTGCAAAAGGGTGGGGTGTCATGGAGGGGAATGGGACAGATGATAAAATGACTTGGAAGTGAGGAATACAGTAAATCGGTGTTCTTTGAGCATGTCCTTGAGTGTTGATAAATGATTAATGGTGGAAAAAAGACCCGTTTATCTCCCGTGTAGCCTGTATAATAATATATGAGTTCTATTACTTTGCATGACAATAATTGGGGGTTGAGAAAGAAGGCCTGAATCTATGCTATCTTATAATTAGCATGTATAAAATCATGCCTTAACCTCCACCCCCACTTTTTATATAACAGCCCCTGGAGTCTTAATTTCAACTTAAAACTGTTCTCTAGACCTGAGTGAAACTCAAAGCAAGAAGAAGAAAAACAGTTTGAAGAAATAGAGTAAAGGGGGAAAAGACAGAAATAATAGATATATAAATAACAGAAGATTGGGTTTGTAGTCTGCCTTCAATCTCTTCCCCCTCATCCCCAGCTCCATACAGAGAAATAAACTTTAAATGAATACAATTTGGGGAAAGTATAAAACTGTTTGATTTAATCAGACTTACCTATGAAGTGAATTGTTTTTCCTTCTTGTTACCATACTCTTAATACTGAATTAGTTGTGTATGCTCATATAATTTCAGTATGTTGAAGTAAATCTTTACCATTACAATTATATAAGTGCCTTCTAACTAGGTGAAAATTAATACTTTAATTTTTTGGTACATGTTTATATCCACAAGAATTTGTAGATAACTGTGGTATATTTTCCAAAATGATAAGGACAGGTGTGGAAAGTTGGGAGTGATATGGAGTAATAAAAATCTAGCATGTGTATTATATAAAGAAACTACATGGAAAATGGTAAACTCGTTCATTCAAATGCATATTGCTAAATTCTGTAGACTCAGTATTTATGTTTTTATCCAGCTTGGGCAGAGCGACAAAATATTATTCTAAGTATTGTCATACCTAACATGTTGTCTTTTTATGTAGGTAACATGGACTTAAATTATTTTTTTAAATGAAAGTATCTTAAAATGCTGTTTTACTTCCTCATTAAAACAGATGTTTTTATATTTTAAAACTTTTAAGTGGATAGAGGTATCATAAGCAACATGTACTTTTTCAACTTTTAAAAATAAAAAAATATTGATTACAGCCACTTTAAAACAAGTGATATCTGGATGTAGATTTCACTTTGAAATTCATGTGTCATAGCTTGAAACATTAATACAAACTATCCTGTGATTAATTAATGAAGGCTATGTGCAAATATCTCATTTTAGAATAAGCAAAAAATGCAGTCAACCCCTCTTCACTCATGGATAGGTAAAAAATTATCCATAACATCTGAACTGGCACTAGAAAAGCACTTAGAAGACATTTGAGTATGATTAAATCACATGAACTCTGACATATCTTCCAAGTACCTGGCATTATTTTGAATTTCAGCAGAAAAGGGAGAGATGAAGGGAGTGACTGTGAACTTGGAGAAAAAGTGTGATGTGGATAAAGTTGCAAAAAAAGTAGTTTTCAAAACTGAAAAAGTAATGAATTATTTTATTAAACTTTCTATACAAAAGAACAGTTATCACAAGAATATGTAAAGCTGTTGTGGAAAATGTCTTTTAGGATAAATAACTCCCTTAAACTAGTCCTCCTGGGGGCAAGGGAGGGAGTGATTTTACATTTTATAATAAAGGGTACTGTAAACTACTTGTAACATTTTTTAGGCAAATAAAAAAGTTAAACTATTAAAATGAGTTTACAATGTTTGGCTTAAGGCAGCAATTCCCAACAGTAAAGCTTAGATGAATAAAAACACTATGTGTTACTTTGGTGGGGTAGGGGGTTGCGGTTCATATTATTGGAAATATGATAGTTTAATGTCTGCATGAGATATACAGATATCATATAACTTGCTGATTACTCTTTTATTTATTCTTCTTAAAGTAGTATGTCGACTTGCCTTTCACCGTGAGGGAGGAAAAGTTGCGAAAATTGCCACCAGTGTGAATTTATACCGTGGTAACCACGCAAGAGAATGAGGCAGGAATTAGCACCATGGACAGAGACGAGCAGACTCGAATTAAGCTTTGCAAACCTTGGCAGGGTGTTTTCCGTCCCTTTCTGTGAGACACGGAAACTGCACGTCTTGGGAATGTTTCATTCCACGGGACTTTGCGGAAAAGACTGTCCTACTCTACGGAAACTCATTTATTTTGAATTAGGCTGGCTTTTCTCAGGACTCAGCCATTGTGACAAACCGCCAGGAGAGTTAGAGCCCCGAACGCTGCGTACCCTCTACTGTCCTCTTTTACATACATTCCCTAGCTGGAGTGAGCCCGCCTTTCGTCAGTGTTCAGACAAAATAAATGCAAATACAGGTAGTCTTGGAGAAGTCTGGTAAACATACTCCAGGGTTTTCAACCCTTGAAATTCTCAGCTGGAATTGCAGCAAAAATGCCTACCTGCTCACCATTGCTCCCTTCCCCCAGTTCTCCGGGTTCCCTCCACCCGTGGCAAAGGGGTAAAGCCTTTTATCCGAAGGTGAGTGACTCCCAAGACTATTTTGCGAAAGATCCTTTACATGGCAGACACTTTCATTAGAGACAGTGCCAGGGGCGGCAGTGAACGGGATCTCACACATCCTTTACTTTCTCTTTACATTGTGTCTTTAAACTCCTGTTCAAGGGGAAAACACTAAAGAGAGCACACTCAACGAATATTCCCCCTAAATCCCGAGGTTGCTGTTTACACTTAAAGACACATGAATTGTTCATTTAAATGTTTTTAAAACATGTAACTAGTGTCGCGGTAAACCTTTGAGACCAGACTAGGTTAGTTCTACCTTCCCAGCCCTCCACCTACACACACACACACACACACACACACACACACACACACCCTTTTTTCCCCCGAACCAATGTATGAAGTTCACTGGCCTTTAGATGATTTGCCTGCAGATATTCAGACTAAGATCTGTTGCATATGCCCCAGAGTGTCTCAGAAAATATATTTGCTGCCTCAGATCGATGATTATTTTATGTAGACGCTCCCACAAATGTCCCCAGATTTCCCTCCCGTCTTTTACTCAATAGCAACTTTTAGGATGATAAACTCACGTCTTTCCTGAGCGTGCAAAGGGAAAATCTAGGTGACTAGCCAGGGTGAAGAAAAAAAAAAAAAAAACCACGGAGGTGAGAAAGGGCAAATCAGCCTTATGTGCGTTCCTTTCAGGGTTACTAACAGCCTTCTTTAAGCTTCCCCCTGGAGCCGATACATCTCATGCAAAATTAATACAAGTAATTAAAAATAGCAATTTCTAAAGTTAAAGGTAGCCATCTGTCTCAGCTGGTAGCAATCAGTCTTTTATCCGGCCCCTGTACCGGGACCTGGGAAGAAACGGTTTTTCTGCTTCCGATGCTCGGAGGCTCTTTCTTATATTGAAGATTTATGTTTCCACTTGTGCGCGATGTACGTCTAATTTGAAATAATAAAGCCGGGCTGAGCAACCAGTCAATCAGAGCCATCCAGGACGCTCAGCACGCCTCCCAGCCCTCCACCTCCCTCTGGTCTCTAACTCTTTCCCTCATCCCCCACCCTCTTTCTCCTGGCCCTCCCCCTCCTCCTTCCTCCCTCCTCGGTTCTCACACGCGCTCACACTTCCCCCCCACGTGTGTTCAGATCAAACCCTTGCCCCACAGAGCAAGTGACGGCACCGGGGCACGGTGACAAAGGCGGAGTTTGTATCAGAAGAAGACTGAGGCCCGGGGAGACACAGCGGCTAGAGAAACAGCTGTCTTATCAGCCCGCTGCAGAGATGGAGATGGCTCGAGAGGTCCTCAACAGATAATCACTTGAATAGGTTTGCAATGCGCCAAACTTCACGCTTGATAAGGCCAACCCAATGTAGAGAGAAGCCCAGATCCTGCTCCATTCTGTTTTATCTGGGCTGTAAATTAAGAAATTGAAATTCAGGTGGCAAAGGCAGCAGTCTGCTGATAGACCGCTAAAGTAAACTGTCATTAAAATGCTTTCGGCAGGCAGAGGGGCACCTGGAATGGGATATTGTTTAAAAAAAAAAAAAAATAGTGGGAGGGGGCAGTAAGAAGAAAAAGAACACCTGGCTTAAAAATTATTTGGGGAAGGGAAGCTATGAGAAGTGGAAAAGGGACACAGCATCTGGCCATGATTCCTAATCATAGCTACTATGAATAAACAATTTGAAAAGTACAGTATGAAGTTGTGTGAAGTTGGGTGTGATGAAAGATCAAGGGACAATATAAATCAATCTGGTATAAAAAGGAATTCTGTCTTTATCTGAGCAGGGGTCAGAGAAAGTGGATAGCAAATGGACTCTAGTTTTTCTTTCATTGTAAAAAAAAAAAAAAAAAAAAAGCAGATCAACCAGATAGAGAGGAGAGAGGAGTTACCATAAATTGAAGTTAACCTGGCCTTTTGGTTGAAGTGAAAGGGCCAAGGGAGAGATTCCAGGATGATTTTTACAATAGCCTAAGAAGTTGTCATCTACAGGAAAGAATCTGCTGAGCTAATTATAGAAATAACAGTTATATTTCAACTCCCTCCTTCCTTTACCCAGGTAATGGCTATAGGATAATTCAGGAAACAAAAAATTCCAGGTATGTACTCTGACACCTACCTGATTCTTACGGCATACTGTATAACTACATTCTTCTGTCTGCTCTTTTGGATATGAGGTTTGAAATTTTATGCGTTATTTAAATAGATGTTTTCACAAATATTTAATATATAGAATGACCAGCATATAGCCAGTGATCTTGTTGTCTGGATTCACTAATGTCTTAGTATTATATCTTGTTCTTTGTGTCTTAAGTGAATTGCAAATTCTTGGTGTCCCTTTATGAGGTCAGTAGTAAGTATGAGAAGACACATGGCATTTTCCACAATGGCATTTATGTTTTAAGTCTTAGAAACACTTGCAAAAAGTTACCTTCAGCTGACAACACATAGTTAATACAGCTTTAGAAAATGAATCAAGTTTTATTTAAACTTCAAAACTGTGATAAATGTCAGAATGCACTTAACTGACAACATAAAGGCTTATGTTACTTTAGGGTAAGGAAAAATAAAAAATAAATTTGTTGAAAAAGTGATGAGAAAAATTTTAAGATGCTATAATAAATTTTAGCAACTATTAAATTATTTGAATAAAAAAACTTTGAAGTTATTTGATTATTCATAGGGTAGTATGTAAATAAATATGTCATGAAATCTCAAAGACATTTCTGTTGAATAGTTATATGCAAAAAATTCTTCATCTTTAACATAAAAAAATAGGTGTTTGATGGTTTTTTATTCTTTTAAATGTAAGTGTATAGATGAATAAGTGCTATATTTATAGATGAATAAGTGCTATATGTATCCTTTAATGAGAGAGAAAAATGTATGGTTGTGTAAGCTAACTGGTCCTTTCCATACCATATTTTCCATAGAGTTATACTGGTTTAAATAATGGCTACTATGTATGCATATTAAGAAATATTATTTTAATGAATTCCAGCATTTTAGGCAGGATTATATTATCTCCAAAAATCGGAAAAAAAGATATTTTTCTGCTTGTTAGAAAACAAGTTTGAATTATCAGCTTTAATAAGCCCCTTAAGCTATGATTTTTTTTCTTAATTAAATTGAAAATATGCACACAATGGACAGGGTAAACTATTCTTTGTTAATACAGGTAAGAATTTTTTAAGATGTGAATTTGCATAAAGATTAAAAGATACACTGTCAATAAGTTTGAAATGTGAAAAAAGATATTTTATAAACGTATAGTATTTCAAAACTAATTTTAAGGGACATTTTTATTATGAACATAAAATCTTTTAGCATGAAATTAGCATAAAAATCATTTTCATATAAATTTTTGTCACCAAAGGAATGATATATGTGATTTCTAAAGGCATAGCAATTCATTATAAATGATGAAAAATAATAAAGTAACCAAAAATGTAAAATTAGCTTTAAAGGATTTTCAATTATTAATCCCCCTTTGTGAGAAATGGGATATTTAATTTTTAAGAGAAACAATCTTGCTATAATGTATTTAAGCAAAAATGGTAGAAGCTTTTGAAATATCCAAAAGTCTTTAATGTTTTTGTTTAATGACTGATTATAATTCTATTACCAAAAATATCACACATAACTATGTCCTTCCGGATATAACATTTATCATCAGGTAAGAGTCAAATGAGTGATACATAATCACTTCCTATCTCTAAATATTTTTCCTTATCTTTGACAAAAGGCCCATTTCAATTTGATTCAAGCATCCTTTGAGTGCCTAGCATGTGCCAGAATAACAAAATTAGATTAGAGACAAGAAATGCTTGAAGGAAATCAGATTATATTTTGGGCGATAATACTAAATGGAAAATTCAAGAGGTTTAAATAACGCAGTTAATATGTTGTATAATGCATATTCACAATGTCTGGTTTATGTTGCTATTTGTCATTACAAATTTTTTCAAGATAATCGCTTTTTTAAAATTTATAACTTGTCAAAAAATTACTCCTTTATATAGGTATTGTAATGTTATCCTTCTAGGAGCTACAGTTTTACAAATTGTTAATGGCTTGGGTTTTGACTTCAGACACGTGGATTTAAATCTGATTTCACAGGGTCTTGGACAAGTTACTTTACTGCCTCTAAGCCTTGATTTTCTAATCTATAAAATAGTGATAATAATGCCTAATTTAGAATCACTGTGAGGTTAGATGTAATCATAAGTATAAAATACTCAAAACTTCCTGGCATAGAGGAAGCAGTCAATATATGGTAACTACAGTTATAAGAACAAAAATGATAACTTAGCACATTTACTTGATAAAGCCAGAATTAGAATTCCTGCCTTTATATACTGTCTCTTAAATATTTTCATTAGCTCTCATTAATGTCCCAACTGATATATTTCATGATAAATATCCTCTCACACTTCTAATTGCAACCAAGTTTAAAAGGCACCAAAAGGCATAAAATCTTCTATCTGCCCTGTAATGTGACTTCAATATATTTCCCAATACAATTTCATGATTCACCCATAAAAAGTTGGGGGTCTTCAAAAAGGAACTGAGTCTGAGATCCCATTTGACTGATACAATAATAAAAACACCTTAGATTTTTATAGTACCTTTATCACAAAAAGCTCAATGTACTTTTACATATTTATCATTGTAACCCCAGGAGGTAAAGAAGGACATAAATTATTTCTCATTTTCAGGGGGTATAACAGAGGCATTAGGAATTTAGGTAACCTTTCTAAGGTTACTAGAAATAATTTTCCTGAATATCAGTCTTTCTGCAATCTGTTACTCTCTTTGGCATTAATTATGGTATTGTTACTTTAGTTAGGCTCAAATGTTGTTAGTTTTGGCATTAAATATAGCTTAAAATTCAGTTAATTACTTGATGAAATCAAGTTGAGTCAAATATATACCATAACAGTCTAATCAAATTAAAATATTTTGATGTTAAGACACTTTTATTATTCAATCTTATATACGCACACATTATTCTTATTTACCATTCTTTGTTAATTTCTAAGGCAAGACTTTAAAGGTTATTACTCATTTATGGCCCTGAAAGAAACCAGTTCCAATCTACTTATCAGTCACCTCTCCCTAGGCTCATTCTCCCATCTCCACATATATTTTTATAGGCTATTATCTTTATTCCATTTACATAGGCTAACAGTATTTTCTGCTCAGTTTTCTATTTAGATTGTGTTTTAAAAATATATATCAAAATAAATATCCAAAAGAATATAGAGGTAGACTATATAAAGGGCTTTTTATAATGGGTTTTTTGTTTTGAATAAAACAAAAATGTATAACTAATGTCTTCTTGACATTATAAAACATAGAATATCAGAATAATACTAAAACTTGCTTATGGTTTATAGTTTTGCAGTTCCCTCCTGGGCTTACAGTGCTATGGATTGATACAGAGCTATAGCTGTGGACTTTCAGTAAGTGAAATGGAAGGAAACAACATTTTGCAGCCTGATGAAAGAATGAACCTTAAACTTGTAGAGGTATAAATTCATTGTAAGTCACAATGGAAAACAGACTTAATGTTTTTATTTTAAGCTTCAATAAGCATCTGTCTGCATCTTAAATGTATCACATGAATTGATAAAATTGACCCACTCAACGTCAAGCCCAGTCATGTGACTTCCAGACTTCTATGAGCAAGTGTAATTAGCACCAAGAAGAAACACATGAATACACATAGAACAGCTCCTGCTGCTGTTTATTACCATTTCACACTAACCTCTCTTAACTCTTCATGTTGATGTGATTAAATAAAAAATCCATTTCTCTGATGCAGCATTTTAAGGCTGAGGATACTGTTGTAATAGAAATAATATTCTATTCCTTTGGTCATTATCATTCTGGTATGAGAAATTAGAGAATACAGTTGCTTGAAATGTCAGTTTTTGTAAACATGAATTGGAAGATGTAACATAAATAAATGGTGTTACAGACTGTTTAAGCTGTATGAGTAACATATCAACATTTCCTTGAATTATTTTGACACAATTTACTGTGAATTTTTTTTCTCTAGATGATATTTCTGGATTCCTGTGCAGACAATAAAAGACTTTCTTTTATTCAGTGCTTATTATTTAACTCATAGAGTACTGATATATTCTAGAATAGTAATATTTCTAGATGTAAAATGAATACTAAAAGACAGGCATGTCTCCATGTATTAGTCATATCAAAAGGATACACGAAAGTTTGAGCCTCTTCATAAGGTTTGCATGAAAGAGGAAAATATTCATATATATTACAGTGTTCAGTCCTCTGTTTTAAAAGATCATTATATATATCTACCCAATTGGGTGTGTGTATATGCTTTAGAGCAAATAAAAGGAGGTTCAGAGGTGAAAATGACAGGAATTTGTTGAAGTAGACCAGTCTGACTACAGTAGAGGAAGTGGGCTACAAAGCATAGGAAATCAGTTTGGTTGGGTATCGTGGTATCCCATTATGCTGATTTTGAAAACCAGCCGAGGGAAGTACAGATATACAACTATTAGAAACAGGATACACCTATTGGCAACTGTGAATTTTAGAAATGCTGAACAGAAAGATATTCAAAGGTAGAGGAATTAGAACCAACACATAAGCAGGGTTAAGAAGATTTCTTCTAAAATTGCAATGAGGTGGCGGGGTCAGAGTATAATAGATACAGGGAAAAGAGTAAGATAGAGAACAGGGGTTCATAATGAAAGTATTTTGATAGCCAAATCATTTCCACCAGCACTGGGAAAGAAATAGGGTGCTGAGAAAATGTTTCTCAGCCAACAAGCCCACAGAAGCTGTGAGGGAGAGAAACCAGGGACAAGAGCTTGTCAGACTAATGCACTGTGTAGCCCTGGATGCCTCTAAGATACCTTTGTGCCTAAGGGAGGGCTTTAAAAACAATGCTGAGAGAGCACACATTGTGGCACTAAGCAAAGATCTCTAGATGTGGAGAAAGGAGACATGAGTCCCAGCATTGTTTCTCCCACTAACTAGCTGATTCTCTTCAGAAAGTCACTGACTAAACTTCATGATTCCCAGGAGAGGACTAGGTTAGTAATAATAATAATGGGTAGGTGTATTATATGCTAGGTAACATTCTAATGCTCTACATGCATTAAATCAGTTAATCCTCACAAGAATCTTATCATTTTACAGAGAAGGAAACTGAGGAAGTTAAGTAATTTGCCCAAGATAATATAGCTAGAAATCAACAGAGCTGGGTTTTCACCCCAAATGGGCTGTTTCTAGGGCCCAAGTCCATAGCCACTTTCATTAGAGTACCTCTAAGATACTTTCCAGATGTCAAATTTGGTAATTTTAAATAATACAACAGAAATTACAGATGACATAACACTTGCAAGAGAACAAAAACCTAGGGAAAATAGATATTACAATGAACATAAACAGATAAAACTCTTTTTATTTCAGAAATAATCGTACTCTTATAGCTTGCCATGCTCTCTATTGCTGACAAATAGAAGAGAGAGAAAATTTATAGTTGGATGATTTCTTCCTTTAAAAAGATTCAAGTCAAATATAACAGGATTTTGAGAAATATTTTACATAAGATGTCCTAGGCTATTCTAACCAGCGGGTAACATTGTTTTGCAGTTTAATTATTTAGCTTCTACACATTTTAAGAAGTCTAATCCATAAACATATGTAAACAGTTATAAAACCATTAAAAAGATAGTGTTTATTATTTAATGTAATGTGTAGATTTTTATGAAATATTATTAAGCATATTAAACGTCATATAAGGGATGTTTACTAGAACATTAAACACTGGCTATTTTGAGGTAATGGGAGCTGGATTTATAGTTACTTCTTTTCTTTACATTTTCTGCATTATTGGGTTTGTAAAAATTCTGAGCATGCATTCTTTTTTATAAATCAGAGAAACAGGTAGTTTACTGTTTCAGAAAAAAAAAAAAAAACTCTGTAGCTCAAGCTTGAGGGCCTATAGCCACCAGGTCGGGGCAGGAGCTAGATGCTGGATGGTAAGGACCAGTGACCTCTTAAAAAACAACTTAGATTAAGAGAGAGGTCACAATAACAGCCCTGGAGCTTTATAATTTATAAAAAAAATAATATTCACTTATAAAAACAAATTGAGATTTAATACACATGAAAAATAAATGACAAAAATCTCAGAAGCTGATCTACCATTTTCTTAGACAACAATATCAGGTGTAACTATCCTGTCCAGTTAAAATTGCCTAATATTAATTATATACAATAACATAAACTGTTTCCTTCACTTACTATCTGTATTATGATCAAGGAATGTTCTTCTTTTCATTGAATTAATCATTTATTTTTCCCTATTAAATCCTTTCTCAAGTTGCCTACGAATCTCATAAAATGAACCTTCATTCCCAGCCAGCAAAACCCTTAAAGTGATTTGCTTATATTTCTATGGCATATAAGTAAGTGAAAACCATAATATAGTAAATAATTATAATGAGATTGAACTAAAACTGGCTTCCTGACAGGTACCATTAGTGAATTGCTATTTCAATGTCCTAAACAGTCACCTGAGTTAATTCAATTTTCATATTAATTTTTGCCTTTAAAAGTCACTCTTCAGAGGATGGAAAACTGGCTCAATGTCTCAACTGTGACTGATGGCACAGTCTCTGAACATTCTTACTTATTTCATTTTGCTATTTAGAAATATTCTAATAACATGACCAAAACCTAACAAGAGCTATCTAACAGGTATTACTTATCTTAAAAGGAATACTGTTATTAGATTTATGACATTGGTAAAACTGGAAGATACTAAGAAAAAATATAAAAATAACAGAAACTTATTTTTTAATACAATGTGTTTTAATGTGCGCTGTTGCTATCTTTTAAGTTTTATAAACCACAGACATATATTAATTTTCAGATATGAATGACGACTGTTTTGAAAAAAAACTTATTTGTCATATACCGAGAACATAAAGTACCGCTGCCCTCACTCATGCACTCATTTGACTCACGGCGCAGTCCTGAATAATTTTAAACCAAACATGACTGCGGCAATCAATTTTTGTCCAATTTATTGGGCATGAGTTAAAGCCAATTAAAAAACCATTTTTGGTGCAATTCAAGAGGAAAACTGTATAAACCCATGAAAAACAAATTTCAGTCCTAGACATGAGTCATCACTATTCTAAATATTGGTGTCAGACCCAAATCAAAAAGAACAAATCCTAAAATTGCACAGTCCACCCTGGAAACTGCATTTATCAGCAATGATTTTACATAATTATTAATATTTTTATAAGAAATTGACCTGAAAGGAAAAGCATTCTCTTCTGTCTCATATCTGAATACTTTTTGCAATGAAATTAATAGGTAGTTTACAGCAGTTCCTTGAGTTTCTGCATTAAGAACTGAGGTAGAAAGTCATCTGTGACCTTTATATAAAGAAAGCAAAATATTTTACCTGTAATTTTCAAGTATCTTTTACCTATTAGACCATGTATTCTTTCACATGAATATAGTAGCTCTCTCTTAAGACCATAAAATGAAACAATCCCTGTACACTCCAGATATTCTTAGGGTAATCAAAGCAGCAAAATTGAAGCTTCTAGGTTGGAAATTACAGCTATAAAATACAGCCATACATTTTCGATCTGTATATTAAAAAGGCCTTTCAAGTTCAGGGTTGTCTCGGTTAAAAGTATTCATGCAGACCTGAATTCTGGTTCTGCCTCTCCTGTGTCCTTGGTATATGACTTTGGGCAAGTTGCCCAACCTCTCTGAACCTCACTTTTCTCATTCTTAAAATAGGTATTAAAAATAATCTACCTTTTAAGACTGTTGTGAGCATTAAGTGATTCAAGTATTTGTGTGACTCAAGTATTTGTCTGACAGAGAGTGAATCTTCATTGGATGACAGAACTGGATAAAGAAAACCCCAGTGGTTCTAACACATGACTGTGCATCAATGCCTCAACCTAGCTGTGAGGTTTTTCAAGTACAGATGCCTCCTCTTTACCTCAAGAGATTTCACTCTAATTCTGAGGTGTAGTCTAAGTAAGCATTTGTATTCATAAAAAAGCTCCACAGATGATTTTGATGAACAACTGATTTAGAGCAAAAATCAGTGCAGTTTTTTCAATTGTGCAATTAACATGGAGTTAAACAGTGGCTTGAACTATTTTGGTTATTTCTTTTGAGTAGATTAATTGGAATAATTGCCAATTTTATACATTGTGTTATACTGAAAAAGATTTAACTAGGACATCTTTAAAATATTTTATTTACATCCATATTGCTATGAGGTCACAGAATAAGTGTGATTTTCTACAACTTCCTGTTAGTAAAATGAAAGAACATGTGAGATAACCCTGGGAAGTGCAGTCATTCCACTGGCATAGATATATTTTACTCTTTGTTATGTTTTGTTACTTCTATTTAATAAACATAGGCTGATAAGCCAAAATTACCTAATCAGTTTTTTCAGAGTAGTATTTTCCTTTTGAGTTAGTTCATTTCTAACTGTCCTACTTCAAGATAAGCACGCTCCTCAATGATAGAGATCAGGTGGTGCCATGCTGTTAAGAACAGAAAGTACCAGAAAAATATACATGTTGGACTGACACAACCACCCCACAAGTTACTCACCATGATCGTTTAACAGAAACACGCACATTTTCCTTGGGATCTAATTTTAAATATTAACAGAACTCAGGACTCTCCTTAATATCCTCCATTAGTGGAGATTAATTTATTAGATGAACAACCTGTTACCTTGGAAGGAAAAGAGATATGTCCTAGTAGACCTTGGGTATTAGCAACGTCAGTAAAGGTGGCAGCATAAGCCCAGGGGAACAAAGAACAGTCAGGTCCTAGAAGTATCAAGAGAAGATGATGAGGAGGTAAGGAAACCAAGCAGATAGCTTCCACCATTTGCCTAGGTCAAGTCTGGGTGCAGCTGGTACATTCTCAGGATTTTATAGGCCTTCATGGTAGAAAACCAGAATGATTTATATGCTGGCACATCTCTATACAGAAATTCAGGGAAATTCCAATACTGCTACACCACCAGCCAGAGTTTTTAATTTAGAGATTCTAGAGAACAGACTTTTGTTATACCCTCTCTCTGGATTTAAGAATGGAAACTGCATAGATAGTACCTAAGGGCTCACTGGGACAATACTTAGTCTCTGAGGGACTCCCTACCCTCGGGATTTAGAAATGACTCTGCTATCTAAATATAATTCAACATTATATATTGGCAAAATGTTGTTGGTAGATCAAGGAGATGTTGATCAAGAGGTTGATGAAGGAGCTGGAATGCCCAGATTCTAGTTTTTAAACTTTTGTGAATCACTATGTTTCCATATATAAAGGGAATGATAATGTTTGCTTGTTTTACTTTGTAGGGTTATTGCAAAGCTGAAAGTAAGTATATTAACCCTGGAAAATTTTTTATTGGTACAAGAAATGAGAGGAAAATAATTTTTAATGTATATAACTTTCTAGTAAATTATACAAATGCCTGTCAGAAACATATTTCCTTTTTTTAAATTAAGTAAACTTTTTTCATTTTCGACATGATTCTCCAGAGTTTCAAAATCAACTCATCAGATAACAAGTCTATATTAAAACTTCAAAAAGTGAAATTGCCTGACACTTGCTGAAATATCATGGAACACAAAAATGAAAATCTATAGAAAATTCAGAACCTTCCATTTCTTTTTTGGTTTATGAATATAATGTTTTATCTAAATCTCACCTTAGACAATTGGTTTCAAAAACGTGGCTCTTTGAAATTTCAGACAGGAGAGAGCCCTTTCAGAGTTTTTTGTTTAACCAACAGAGAATTGCATTCTCACAGCTGGAAGCTGAACAGCTGTTGACTCGGACAGTTTTCTGTTCCCCTGGGTGAGAATTCAAGGACCCTCTCTTTGCCATCATGAAAAGGGGTCAGAAAAATGTTCCAGTGCAACTCAATTCCAAGGCCACCCTAGAGGACTGGAGAACAGACTAACTCAGAGCCACTGTCGCCCAAATGGTAGAGATAGTCTCCCTCTTGAGGAAAACCAGCCTCCAGGAGAATTTACTTTCTGAGTTAATGCCCAGATTTCAAGGCCTATGTGACCTGAAGGACACTTGATATTGGCCAGTCTCAGGAATTCGGTGTCCTTTTAGAATTTATCAGTATATGTCCCCTTTTTTTTTTCACATATATTGGAAATTTCCCTTTCACTCAGAGTGCATTTCTGGGTGCTTCTTGGTGGATACTAAATAGCTAACTCCATTTTGATTTTACAGGAAGAAAAACAAACAAAAAAAGAATATTTCAGAATAGCTGTCACTGCAGCACTATTTATTGTATCCACTAGAGGACTCCTCTCAGAATAACTCAAAATCTCTCCCTTATTCTCTATGGCCTCTGGCATTTGATGCTCAACTAACTCTTGAGTTGGGCCACTGGCTACATATCAGTGTTAGAATGAAAACATTTCCCCTACTTTAACACCTCCTGCTAGTTCAATAAAGCCATGTTTAAATAACTGAACTGGCTTCAATGAACTGTACTTGCCATTTTTTCCTGCTTCTTAGCTAGATAAAATGGAGATAATTAGGAAGTGGATGAGCAGGTTTAATGAAAGCCAGTTTCTTTTGGTATACTCCTGAAGCAGCAATCATCATCTGTTTGGCTTTTGAAGAGCAACAATTATAATCACTTAAACCCCCAAGGGGAACAAAAATAGAATTTACATTAGCATATAAAATATACAGCTGGATTGGGCAAGCCTACAAAATTCTGGGGAAATCATTCTAATCTGAATGCTATTCAAACTCACAAGTAAAATGAGTTCAAGAGTATTTTACATACTTCCTTCCTATAAAGTAATACATATAACAATATTGAGAGGATTTTCCTAAAAATGAACACAGGGAAATAAAAAATTGTTGCCAGGAGAGAATCCCAGAGGGAATAGGCTAAACTGTATTGTCAAGATATCAGAGAGAAAAATGCATAATGATATTCACACAAAGTACTAATCACTCTGAAATGAAGGTTTTTACTGTAAAGCTACACGCATTTGGGAGTTTAAGAAATTTTGGTCTGATCACTGGTATAACTTACTCATAAAAATAAGGAAAATTTCAGATTAATAGTACTTCCCTTCTCCTCCATTGCAAATGTGAAAGTAATACAAAGGAAAGTGAAATTGCTTAAGTTGATAACCTATTGTTATAAAACAGAACTGTTTCCTATTTTAAAACATTTTCATATCATTTCCTCTCAAATAATCTTGTTCTTACCCCTTTTCTAATTCTAGCCCAGATCACAGGCAATCTCCCTCATCATTTACAATATTTAATTACTTTTGCTTTTGTATGCCTTTCACAATTTGCAAGATACTTTTTTTTTATTGGTAGAACATAGAAGAATAAAAATGGGACCTGTGCTTTATCCATTATGCTACTAGCAACAAAACACTAACTTTAATCAATATATTAAAGGCTTTCCCGGCTATGCACATTTGTCAAAGGCAGTGTATCTGAGAAATTACACTAATGAATCTTGAAAAACTCAGCATCCTACACAGAAAATTTGTTATCTCATCATAAGTACATATCAATATGTAAAGACAAGAAAAACATATACTTCATCTTTCTGTATATTATTTGAAGAGCTAGTGTTACATTTCTTTAAAATGGAAAAGAAGTCAGTAAGCAAAATTCCACCTCCACTGAGAAGCCTTCCTGAATACCACACTAAAGCCAACCACAGGCATATTAGCAAAAGCTTCCTCTGGACTCCTAAAAGCACTTTTTACATATCTCTGATACCAATTATCTCACTACATTATAACCATCTGTTGACATGTCTATCTCTTACCCAGACTATGCATTACTTGACAGCACAGCCATCATTTCCAGCCAAGTATTATCAGTTTCTACCACCATGTCTAACCCATGTATGTAATAATGTCTGCTGAATGAAGTGTACCATTCACTGCATCCTAAGACATCAAAATGTTGTGGTATCCATGGTAGGAATCAAATTTACATATTAAATTCCATCTCTGCAACAATATCAGATTGAATGATAAATTAAGCACTAAGAAATTAGAAATTCAAAAGTCTAGGTTTCTGTAGCAGTCTTAGCACTAATTATCTTTAACAAAGGATCCTGGTAGCATTTTAGATTTTGTTAAATATTTATAATGTTAATCAGCGCCTTACCTACCCCATAGTTAATTATTTTTACTGAAAACACTTGAAAAGCTGAGTTCTTACTTCTTCTTGGTAATGACCTCAGGTTTCATTAACTTTATAATCTCTATTTTAAAAAAGTTAAATGCATTAACATTGCCTTCTCAGTCTTTGTCAATATCTGTCAGGCCAGGCAGTATCTAGCTTGTATTACTCTGCCCTTTCTGTAATGCTGTGAGAGGCTTTAAAAATCTACAACATATAACTTTACTTTGAACACAAAATGTAATGATTTCAAATTCAAAAGGATTTACAGGGAGAATTGTGGCGCTTAGCTTGAAGGATTCCAGGACTTATGCAGCAACTTCCTTAAGATCCTTTGGTTTTTTTCTTACTTTAAACATAGTTCACATTTTTCCTACCACTTTTCCAAGTGAAATTATCATTTTGTATAAAGTTATGACAAAGCAGTGGAGAGGTAGAAGAAAACAGACTCCAGAAGACCTATCCTAAAATACTCCTGGATTTTTAGTTAATAATAGTTAATATTCTTATTAAATTCTATTTTGAAAAATTAATTATACCATAAATTTAAAAATGAACAACTGCTTTAATAACTTTCCCTTTTAGCTTCATATTGATATAACCATAACTTTGATATGTATACTTACACATATTCATTATTTATATAGACAGATTTGTACACTTTAATGAATTTGAATGGAAAGAAAAATTGTATAGATGGTCGTATGATTTTAGTACATAATCATGTAATATAAATTTCCACATTAAGGACAAAACAGAAAATTATATGAACATTTTATTAGCTATAATAAAAACTTAGCCTGAATTTTATTTGAAGCTAGACCAATAACTAAAATTAGTTTTGGAAGGGGTAATAATTCAGGGGTTTTTCCAAGATCAAAGTGAAATACAGTTGAATGGTTGAATGCTGGCATACTACTGTGGGATTGAAATGCTTAAGCCTTGTAATTCCCCCGTTTATAACCTGGTTCTTAAAATTCCAAAATTATCTGACTAAAATATCTATTAGTACTTTCATAGTAAAGTGGTTTAAACATGATTAATTTGGATGGTTTCACTGTATAAAAAATTGAAACTTACAAAATGGGATGTATCATTTTTTTAAAGTTATTTTTTAAAGTAGCAAGATCATTAATTCAAACTATTTTTAATGTGTGAGCTCTCTACATTAAAAAAAAGTAAAGGAATTTAAACAAAATTACAGAAAACAACTCAGAAGCCCATTTACTGCATAAAGTGCAGATAGAGTTATTCTGAGTGTTTTCATTTCTTCTCAGGCGAAAAGTGAAATATTGAGCAGTTTTTTGTTGAATGTCAATGATGTCCTTAAACATTTTTTCATTGTTACTTAAAGATGAAGCTTGAATGAATTACCTTGATAAACTCTTATCATCTCTACTCCAAGTCTAAGCTAATCAACCCAAGAATAGGCAATATTTATATCCTAATGTCTCAGGTCCAAAGATTTTGTAGACAAAAAAGATCAAACTTAGAGCATTTTTATGGGAAAGGATGTTTTCTCTGTATTTATTAAAAAGTCTATTATCTTTAATGTTTAAAAAGGAATCATATAGTAGGGCCCTATTTGAAACGTTTTATTTTTTATATCACTTATGAGTTTTTTAGTTCACAAAATGAAGGCAGTTTAAAAAATGCCCCTAATCACTGTGATTAGAAGTTAATTGATTAAGTATATCAAAGTAAACTCTTGCTTAGAAAATACATATTATGGAAAAAAAATCAAATGATTTGCTACCTATAAAAGTCATTTTATTATATTAGCAAATGTAAGTGTAATCAAAATTTTAAAAGTATTGAAAATGAAAAATTAAATCCCATTTTAGTCATTAAAATTGTAAAAATCACTCTGCTTTTTTAAGTTTCCTTTTAAGGAAAATGGTGCAGTTAGGTCTTCCTTTTATTTAGTAGGCATTTTTGCTATTTAAAGTATTTTTGTCATTATAACTGTGTTAATCTTTCTCTCCTTTCGTTTTTGGAATGGAATCGAGAATAAATTCTCCATAATTAATGTCCCAAAAGAAAAAGAACCAGATAAACCAGGCTATGTATCCAAACCCAATTTGGGTATAGTTAGAAATATTTCAGTGAAACTGTTTTCTTCAAAAATGTTGTATTACAAAAGTGCCAAGATTGACAGGCGATCCCCATGCTCAGAATTTGGGGCAATTACATGAGTTTTATGTGGAGGGCCTTTCAAAATTTAGTAGCTAATATCTCCTATCCTTCTATTATTTGATTCTCATTTTGTTTGATTTTGTATGCAATTTTGGAGTCAGACAGATTTTGATTCACATCTTCACTTCATGGTTCATGAGCTATCTTAACTTAGGTACTCACTTTCTAGGTGAAACAAAAGCTACCACCTAAAGTGTTTTTGAGATTAACTGAGATACTATATATAAGGCACTTACATACATGATTGAATCCATGACTGGGTCATAGCAGGTAGACAGCATATGTTAACTATTAAAAGTTAATGTCTTCAAGATTTTAGATTCTATATTTGACATAGGATACATACTACTTTTAATACCAATTAGAAATAATAAATGAAGATTATTTTTGCATTTTAAAAATTATAATGTCACATCAGCCTTTCTTTTTTGCCTTTACGCTTGCAGGTACATTTCATGCCCTGGATATCCTACAAAGGGCAAAACCTGCAATGTACCATTAGATAACCTGGCTGCCTTCCACTTTCACTTCCTACATCTCACTTTTCTCCTTTACGCATGAATACTTTTTCACTTAAAGTGAGTCACTGTTATTGGAAGCAATGACTTTCTATCAGAGCATTGCTTAGTTGAAACACTTAAGAATTTTGTGCTTATGAACAATTATAAGCCTTCTGCTATTTGTAAGATTTATTCTAATAAACTGAGGTTCAAGAAAAATATCAGAACATGACCACTGTATTTTCAGTGTGCCAATAACATAAATAGAACATTTATAATTTTGGTCTAAAAGTAAGTAAACTGAAAATAAAAATATTTGTTTTTGTAGAAAAAAATTGGTTATTGCACTTTTACATTTTAAATTTCTATGTTAAGAATATTTAGCAAACCTAAAATTGGCACAGAATTATGGTGAGGGAAAGTATGAGGACTATATAGCATTAAATATATAGCATTAAAGAGTTCAAATAGGCAGTTAAACTATATGCACTATTAATTATCATTTAGAAGATAATTTTCAATTACCCAGCTTATTTTAAATATTAATTTTTAATGTATTACTTAACTGAAACAGTATTTTCAGTGTTTAGGTGAAAACTAAGTAAATCTGATAGCTTGAGATTATGATTATGATTAAAATAATTCTGAATAAAGGTGTTTTTCTCCATGTCAAAGTAATATAATTTTACATGTATACAGGACATACATTTACTTATTTATAAATATCTATACATCAGTAATAGATAATGAATTCTTACTTTGTTTAGCACTGTATTCATATAGTTCAAGGTATTTATTTTTAAAGCCCAGGTAGTATTAGTAAAGATTCTTTATAAAATTAAATCCTATGATAGTTGAGAAATATGATCTAAAATTAATTATATAGTTAAGAACATTGTTAGCTGATTGTCTGTGGTCTAAGAATATTAGTGGGTAGGAGAAGCAAACCTCCCAACTGCAACTCTTGCAAATACAAAGGTATACTATGTTCTAATCTAAACTCTTCTGAGACTTTTTTCACAAATTTTACTGAATTGATTCCTCTTGCACCAACAAATTCGTAGTTTAACCATTTTGGTGTTTCAGGTCTCAAACTGAAAACTGTTTTAAGGATAGTTATTGCAAACAGCTAGACTAAAATCAATAGAGATGGTTTTGGAAGCTGAGTGCATAAAGTATCACTTTCCTGTGATAGTTACTGGTGAAATATAGTAACTTCATGTAGAATAGGCAAAAATAAGTCAGTTGTCAAAATAAGTTATTAAAATATATGCCCACTAAAATACATTAACCTTTACTGCAACACAATTCGTATTTTTAAAGTTATTTTCTGTGTTTCCTATGATCACAGGAAGTTTATAGTTAATTTTAAACTCTTTATTTCAAAATAGGTCTTGAGAAATGTGGTCACATGCAATTATATCTACACACATAAATGAAAATTAAGAAGGGACTCAACAAAACAATTCCTTTCAGTAGGTATTTCTGTTTCCATCCCATCTTTCAAATGAGAAAACTGAGATGGCCTTGCCTCATTAGAGAATGGGCAGGTCCATTCCAACACAGGGCATCCCAGTTCTCTCCATGGCAACAGCCCTGGATAAGTTAAAAGGCAACTGAAAGTTTTACAACTATTGAGCACTATTAATTCCTCCTTTTTTTTTTTATGTGCAGAACAGGCCAAAAAATTTATAATTCTCCAGAGCAAAGGCTTTTACCGAGCTTGGAATTGTTTACTTTGTCACAAATACTATGTTGGATGGCTATTCTTGGAAAATGAGTGAGATAAAGGGGCAAAACCCAGGAATCCATCCCTGGGATGGATTTAAAATATACCTCCTATTTTAAAACAGAAGGGGTTAATTAGGAGATGATGCCGATGAAGGACTCTTGAATGAATCTGTACACTTTAAAAACTGGGATGAATGGGAAGAGGGAGGGGAGTAGAGGGCAGTGGGAAGGAGGGTTAATAAGCAATTCTTTTCTCCAGTCCCAAACCTTTCAAGACCACAACTTTGCAAATGTATTACCTCATCATCATTCAGCATTTAAAATTTGTCTAGGAATGATGGCTTCAAATGTTGCTACCTGAGGAAGTGTGAGGAAGAATGGTCTAACTAGGTGAGGACACATAGTTGTAGTAGCCGAGGATGACTCCACTGTTCCTTTTCAAGATTTGATCAGGAATGACCCGGCTAATTTGCGGAGTTCAGGAAGTCAGAGCTTCAAGGTTCTTTTGAAACCAGACAATAACCTAGTTCCCTTCCTTTCCCTTCCCTACACCTCTCCCCTGCTGACTGTCAATTCTCACCCACTTTAAATGCATCAAGCCTATTATCATCCCAAGATTCTCAAACATATAAATACACAACTTTTCCACTGACCATAGGATAGAGAAAAAACAAAATTAGCACTACTGGTTTGTACGGATTTCTTTTTGTTGTTGCTGAACCACCCCCTCCTCCCAGCCCTCAACCCTTTGTGTGTGAGGATTCCCCTTCAAACCACCCACAGACCGAGCAGACGAGAAGAAATGGTAATTTTCGGTTTAAAAGTTCACTTACCACGGCAACCTCATATTGCTTTGTCATGCTTTTTGCACTTAAATTTTCAAAACTGCTTGTGCTGGGCGCAGAACTGGGAAGGCAGGGCTAAAGTATCTCTAGTAATCACAACAAAAAGGAGAGAACATTCACCAATCAGAATTACATTTAAATGCACAATCAAACCCCGGAGTAGGACGCACGGTTCAGAACATACCAGGGAAAGGGTGGGGGTGGAAAAAGCCAAGCTACCAAAACAAAAGGTAAAGGGGAGAGTTGAGTGGTTGGAGGGGAAATTGATCCAAGCCTTCTTTTGACCGTGGACTGGCTTAAAACCACCACCACCACAACCACCCCCGCCCCCAGCACCCCCGCGATTACCCGAGTGACTGCACTTGCCTCCAGCCAGCTCAACTGCAGGAGAGGAAAGCCCCATCTAAGTTCACTAGCCCTGCCACAGTCTTCCACTGCCCGATGGGTTCCTTCAGGAAGACACTTCCAGAGGCATTCATCCACTTGAGGTCTAGGGTTGGCTGCTGCTGCGCGGCTGCTGCAGCCGAGGCTGCTGCGAGCAGCTGCTAGGACCGTTGCCGTCTCGTTCCTGCCTCTTTCGCGCTGCACAATAGCCCCGGCTGGGTGCACCTCATTAAGCCAGCGGAGAGCCCCAGGAGCAGGGCAAGCAGTGTGACAGCGCTGCCCCTTTGTAATGACTGTATGATGGATGCAACCGAAGGGTGGGGTCTGGGTGGGTCAACACTGTTAATGACAGTATGTATCATTCTGTCTGTCCTCGAGGAGAGTGAAGCCCCCGGCCCTCCCCTCAGGTCTCGGTCTCTCTCTCTCTCTCTCTCTCTCTCTCTCTCTCTCTCTCTCTCTCTCTCTCTCTCTCCCCCCTCCCTCCCTCGCCTGTATCTCTCCTGTCTCTCCTCTGACTCGGCGCGCACACATCCGCACACACTTTGCTCTCTCTTCCCCCACCTCCCTATGGCATTTTCTGCAGTGTTCAAAAAAATTGTGAACACCATCGGGTAATTTCCAACTAAACCGATTACGGAAGGCGAATTTATCCAAACACTTGAGGAAAGAGAGGATCCTAAAATCGAAAAACGAAGACGGAAGGGGCGAGGAGAGCGGGGTGGAGTTGGATGCCGGAGCGAGCGGGGAGTTAACTGGCCAATAGTTTGCAAATGCGGGTCTACACGCGCCGCCGGCTCGGCGCGGCTCGGAGGTGCTGGACGCCGCTTCCACGTGCGCCGCGCTCCTCCCAGCGCCCGGAACAGTCTCGGGGGCGGGCTGCACTGTGAGAAAAGCGAAATAAATAAAACAAGCCAGAGGAGCCGTGGCTGGGGCCATTCTGCAGGAGGAACTCCTGCACTCCGGCTGCGCGCAGCCAGTCGGGGAAGAACTCTGCAATCGGACTGAAAGGGAGTCCGACCCACCCGGGAGGGACTGTCAGGATGTTGGAGCGGCTGTCAGGGTCCGACACTGCCTAGTCGGGTGAGGGCTCCTGCCCCTGGCGATGGTGTCCCCCCTCCGACCAACACCCCCGTCCCGCTTCAGAGTGTCGGCCCCACAGGTGCGCAGCGAAGTCACCACGTTGGGGACCAGATCCCCGCCTCTCCCTCTTCCCTTCTCCTCCCGACCCAACACCCTCTTTACGTCTCACTCCACTCTGAATCTCGCCTGTGCCTTCCCGGCTGACCCAGGGAGGCAAGAAAAAAAGAGAAAGAAAAGATCTCTCCTTTCGCTCCCTTTTAGGGGAACCTTGGATCTTTGTCACCCGGCTGACCCCACCCCGTTGACTTTTTCCCCACCTTTCGGTGGGGAAAAGAACACAGTTCACAGGCACCGATTCTTCTATAGGAAAGCCTTGCAGAATGATTTTTATTTCCCTACGTTGACAAGTAGACTTATTTTAAACTCAGCCTCCCGTTTCCAACTTAACTGTGATGCTGTATGCTCTTGATGTAGTTACAAAGCGCCTTCCAGACATCCTGAGCTGTTTCTCCAGAACTGTGTGGATATTTATTTACGTTTATTAGAGTTTATGAAGCACCACTTCTCTGACTCTGTGTAATACACTTCTGTTTGTATCATCGTTGTCTTATAGCAGCTAAGAGAAAGCAAGAAGCATAGAGAAAACAGGGCATTTATGTCTAATGAAGCATCTCTCCTTTTTTATGTCAGCCATTTATTTATTAATCAGTTAAAATTTGTGTAGGCTGTGCAGCCTGCTCTAGGCCATGGGATAGCGCTAAAGATTTTATGCCACTCCTCAAAGATCTTCTGATCCACAGGGAAGGCAAAAGAACCTTCAGCTCTTAATTGCTTCTAACAAGAAACCACTTTTAATAGATGGGAAGGAGAGACCTTGTCAGAAGGCTTTCAGCAAAAAAAAAGGAACAGTGTAGTGTTGACCTCAGTGGTTCTTTCAGGTCATAAACCTGCAAGGCCTCAGAAGTCTCCTTGCCTTTTTTTTTTTTTTTAAACCAATTACTTTTCCCACCTTTTTTTTTTTTTTTTGAGACGGAGTTTCGCTCTTGTTACCCAGGCTGGAGTGCAATGGCGCGATCTCGGCTCACCGCAACCTCAGTCTCCTGGGTTCAGATAATTCTCCTGCCTCAGCTTCCTGAGTAGCTGGGATTACAGGCACGAGCCACCATGCCCAGCTAATTTTTTGTATCTTTAGTAGAAACGGGGTTTCACCATGTTGACCAGGATAGTCTCGATATCTTGACCTCGTGATCCACCCGCTTCGGCCTCCCAAAGTGCTGGGATTACAGGCTTGAGCTACCGTGCCCTGCCGCTTTTCCCACCTTTTTACAACTCTATTGTAGTACCAGACTTCTGTTCACATATTTCCTAAAATTAAATATAAAACCAAGGGTAGGGGGCAAGAGAAGGCCAGTTGGAATTAGTGAGAAATCTAAACTGACCAATTAATTGACTAACAGTAATACTAACTTAAGCCTGCCTAAAAGAAATCCTTAGTGATATGCCTTAATGAGTAAAAATAAGAATTATATATAATTATGTATCATACATAATTGTATAAAATTAGCAAAATAATTGTTTTTATGTAAATAGCTCTTTATAAGGGCATCTGAAGACTGTTCAAACATTTCCTCTTTTTTGTTTTTTGAGATGGAGTCTTGCGTTGTCGCCCAGGCTGGAGTGCAGTGGCTCGATCTCGGCTCACTGCAGCTTCTGCTTCCCAGGTTCCAGCGATTCTCCTGCCTCAGCCTCCTGGGTATCTGGGAATAAAGGCATATGCCACCACACCCGGCTAATTTTTGTATTTTTAGGAAGGACAGGGTTTCACCACGTTGGCCAGGGTGGTCTCTACCTCCTGACCTCAGGTGATCTGCCTGCCTCCGCCTCCCAAAGTGCTGGGATTACAGGCATGAGCCACAGCACCTGGCCTCTCTTACATTGTTTTACTAATAAAATTGCCTAATGAAAAAGGTGAGTACTAAATAGTTGAGAGTGGAAATAGTTAATGGATTTTGTAGTATGTTATTAATTGTAATCATAGCGAAACTTTATTAAAAGTTTATTATTAAATTTCTCCATTTCTTTAAGACCTAGATGGGCAAGATACTAAATACTTTTCTTGGAATACATCATCTTGATTGAAAACTACCAGGATATTTTTTAAAAAATAGCTCACTAGCTGGCTGGGTAAGTTTGTTTGTTTACAATGGACTTTTCAATAATGGTGGTAGGCATACTGGAAGATATCCACTTTACTAAGTTCATTTTTCTGTGTTTTTTTCTGCTTCTCTAACCTTGAACTTTAGTCAGGGAAAATGGAAGGAATGAGAATGCTAACTAATAGAAGAAAGATATTTTCTTTGAACTTTGAAAAACAGACTTAAGTAATTGAACCATAAATTTAGAAACTGGGGCTTTTAACAAATGAAAATTTTAAGATGTGTAAAAACAGCTCCCATAAGTATATGCACCAAATGTATTAACCTTGTGATACAGAAGATTGCACCTAGGAAAAGTTAACACCATTGGAGATTATTAAGACTTACCAACTCACTCAGCTTTAATAAAGAGAACTTGAGCCAAGTATGGAATACAGTTGTACTGAATTGGCAAGAATTATACACTTAAATGTAAATACATTTTTTTCTGGGACGTAAAGATATTATCACCCCCCCAAAACACTTTAGATATTTTTTGAAAAGATTATTGTCCTGCAAAAATGTTTATCCTACCAAAAGTTTCTAGCCTACTTCATAAAAACCTATATGACAGTGTTAGTATCACTTGGAAAAGATGTTTAATATCTGAATAAGTTAATATGTTCTATTTTCTATTTTTGTTAATGGGATTATAGATGTGATGTGTTTCAGGCTCTGATTTATCTATGGCAGGAAAAAATTGAGGGCAGAAGAGTTTCTTTGGCGTACATCAAGGGCTACATTATAATCAATACAAGCAAACCCAGTCTGGAATATATATATAAGCTAGGTATTAAATAAGTAATTCACTGTCTATAAGTCTCCTACTAGTGGGTGAATGTTGAGAGTCATGTAAGGGCTTCAGTGGCTGATGGAATACAATGGTTCATCCCAAGCAACCTTGGCTATCCTTTTAGAAACTTCTCAACAAATTCTGCTACATGTAAAAACAAGATAATTGTCTAAGAATCCAGTAAGGCTTTTAAAGATTCTCTTTCATGCTACCTTTGAAAAACAAGTTCAACATTCAGTCTTTCAGAAAGCATTTGTTTGCATGCTGTGAAGATTTCTTTACCCATGATAGAGAGCAGAGTTTCTGGAGTCATACAGAAATTGGTTCCAATGCTTATAAACTGAGTAACGAGTACAATTCTCTTAATTACTCTGGATCACACTTCCTTCTTTAGTAAAATTAAAAGAACAAGGACCAACTCCTACAGCTGTGATGATTTAATGATACAAAGTGTAAAAACATACTGCCTAGGAAAAGGTCAGTCCTATTGAGACGAACATTGTAATTTGGCTCACTCGACATGAATTCTTAACCTCCTCCCTCCTTGTCTTACTCTAACTTAAGAGACTGAAAGTTGAATATTTCATTTCCCAGTTCTCTTTGCAGCTAGTAGTGGCTTTTTCACATAGTTATGGCAAACTAAATGTAAATACAGCTGTGCGCAGTGGCTCATGCCTGTAATCCCAGTACTTTGGGAAGTCGAGGCACGTAGATTACCTGAGGTCAGGAGTTCGAGATCAGCCTGGCCAACATAGCAAAACCCCATCTCTACTAAAAATTATAAAAATTAGCCGGACCTGGTGACGCATGCCTGTAATCCCAGATACTCAGGAGGCTGGGACAGGAGAATCTCTCGAACCCAGGAGGTGGAGGTTGCAGTGAGCTGAGATTGTAGCCACTGCACTCCAGGCTGGGCCACAGGGTGAGACTCTGCCTCAAAAACAAAAAAATGTAAATACATATTTGCTGGGGAAATTTCTGAAAATGCTTTTGTTTTCCTGATGAAAGACGAATAGCAACAGCTGTCACCACTTTCTGCTCCTTCTTCCTACCCACTTCTTCCTACATGGTATGTGTGATGCCTGTAGCTAGAGCAACCATCTTGCAATTATGAACCAATACATGTGAGTTGAAAGCCAATTGCTGAAAGAAGGTGAGGGAAGATGGGAAGAACCCGAGCTTCTGATAGCAAACTTGACTTGCTCAGTTAGTCCTGGACTGTCAACCTTTAGATACCTTGTTTTATATGAAAAAATAAACTGCTCTTTAGTTGAGCCATATTTAGCTGAAAATTCTGAATATTATGTTACTGACATACCTGCCACTATTGTTGTGGTTTTCTGCTTTTAAACAAAATCTGCCTTGATTATCTATATGACTTTGAATGTCAGCAATTTTGAAGAATTTCAGGTAAAAACTTCTCTGAGACTCCACCCATGCACCTATGACTAGGTCACTGGTTTGGGTTTGGATGATTTGCTCAAATTATTGAAACTGGAGTGGATTTGTAAGAACCATTTTTTTTGAAAATCCCACAACTGACAAATCTTTTTGAGGAAGCCCCATAATTGTACTAAAAGAGACTGAACCTAATATATATACTGAATCTAAATATATTTTCTCTTTCCTTCAATAATGTATTTTTGCTTTTGTTTTCAAATAAACATACTGGGATGTATTTATCTTTGAATATATTTCTATTGAAATATTCAGAATATTCACTTTGGAAAATGATAAAATATTTAATTGATGATCCTAGTTTGGTGCCATAGCTCCACACATTTTTTTTTTTTTTAATACGAGGTCTTACTCTGTAGCTCAAACTAGAGTGCAATGGTGCAATCATAGCTCACTGTAACCCCAGACTCCTGGCCTCAATCTGTCATCCATCTTCAGCCTCCCAAAGTGCTGGGATTATAGCATGACCCACCATGACCAGCTTCTATACAATTTAAAATGTCCTCTTTAGGAGTCATGTTTACAACGTGAATCACAATTTTGGAGAATGTCAGCAATGTGGCAATATTATCCAATATGTTCTTTGAAGATTGGATTTAATCTAGAAAAATACCAAAAATGTTGTTTAGAATCAAATCAAGTAAATTAAGTGAGCAATCGCCTAAAAACTAGATAATACAGGATTTTTCATTGTTGTTACAAAAAAATTTAGTATATATATAAAATAATAAGATCTAGAACATGTCTAAAATGTGTTATAGCAAGTATGGCATCTTTCACATAAGCATATGTCTCCCTAAGGGACTGCTTTGGAGGCCCACACACTTGGTCACTGGTGTTAGCTAAACACGTCAGTCTCATAGCTACTTTCAGCTGTAATTTCTTTGAATAACCAGATGTTTCCTTTTCACCTTTCCCCTTCCATTCTGTCATAAATTTCTTATTCTGAAACACACTCAGTGTTCAATTGATTCAAAGCTTTTTTTGTAGTACTATCACTTTACTGCAGTTGATTAAAAAAATGTACAAGTAGTAAGACAGAATAGTGCCATGGATACGATAGTAAAATTTTGAATCAAACAGAATTTCATTTGAGCTCCAACCTTTCCACTTACTGGCTGTGTGATTTGCGTGGTTATTTAATCATTTCAGTCTGTTTTTTATCTGTAAAATGAAGATTAAAATAGTATGTCTCTTAGAGAGTTGTTCTGAATATTAATTAGGATAATAAATATGGGGCTTGTGTATAATACTGTGCATATAGTAAGTGATTAATAAGCATTACTTATGATAATACCATGTTAGGCAAATAGCAGGATCTTTGAAATACTTAAAATGTAAAGAATATTCGGCCATTTTATAGGAGTCGCTATCAGTAACTGCAAATCTAAAAATAAGTTAGCTAATTATAAGTTAATCATGGATAGTTAACTTAGGCTGATCTGGAAGTTTTATCTATCATTTTGTTTGATGCAGTGAAAAGAAATTTGATCCTAAAATAAATAGCTAGCTCTAGTGTGTGATGTACTAGGTAAATCTCTGCCTATCTAAGTCTCATTTTCCACAGTATAATATAACTAATGACCGTCTTCCCAGGGAAATGTTCTTTAAAAATAGGTAAGAACCTGGTAATTACTTCTCTCCCTCTTGTTAATAAAGAATAGAAAACTGGATATATTTTCCTGAGAACCAGGAAATCACCAATTAACTTCGAGCTTACAAAAGATCTCCAGAGTTATTTCATTACTTGGAGAACTAAGATGAGAGTAGAAGGTAGATGACTATTGATTTAGGTCATATATGTTTATGATACATCAAACAGATGATTGAACAAAAATTAGTGTTTTGGTGCAAATTACTTAACTCCTCTGAGTCTGTTACTTCATCTATGCAATGACTATGTACACTATGAATGTAGCTTTCAGTTAGTCAATTATTTTTAGTTAATTTGTTTCTAGTTCATTTTAACTAAATATAAAAGACAGTTTTCTCATTTGATTAAACAAGACCTTTCCCTTAGTCACCTAATTGTATTAATCATGGAGGTAGGCATGGGGAGAGATGAAATAAAATCATTTAGTGGTTTTCAATTGATTAGAGTTGATTATGTGATTAAGGGTAGAATATTAAAAATAATTTTTTTCAGGAAAAAGGGAAAGTCAAAGTCCTCTAAAAAGTATTTGGATTTTTAAAATTTCATATTTTAATAGGAAAGAAATATATCATGAATAATATATGTTAACCTATACCACAAATAAAGTTTACTTAGAAATAAAATTTTGTATGCTAATTTTTTTCTCTTTATAAGAGACAGGGTCTGTGTTGCCCATGATGGAGTGCAGCGGTGAAATCACAGCTCACTACAGCTTTGATCTCCTGGGCTCAGCTAATCCTCCCACCTCAGCCTCCCAAGTAGCATGCCACCATACCTAGCTAATGGTTTTTTATTTTTTTGTAGAGAAATACAAAAGTGCTCATCCTCCTGCCTCAGCCTTCTGCCTCAGTCTCCCAAAGTTCTCGGATTGCAGGTGTGAGCCATGGCACCCAGCCTTATATGTTAAATTTTTTTTTTTTTTTTTTGAGACGGAGTTTCACTCTTGTTACCCAGACTGGAGTGCAATGGCGCGATCTCGGCTCACCGCAACCTCCACCTCCTGGGTTCAGGTAATTCTCCTGCCTCAGCCTCCTGAGTAGCTGGGATTACAGGCACGTGCCACCATGCCCAGCTAATTTTTTGTATTTTTAGTAGAGACCGGGTTTCACCATGTTGACCAGGATGGTCTCGATCTCTTGACCTTGTGATCCACCCGCCTCAGCCTCCCTTATATGTTAAATTTTAATTTAATGTTTTGCATAGAGTAGAAGACTCTATTGTAGACCAATGATTCCCAAAGCATGATCTGCAGCCAGCACTGTCATCACCTGGGAAATTGTTAGAAATGCACATTGCTGGTCTTTATCCAAGACTTACTAAATAAGAAAGGTGGACCCATTAACCTATGAGTTATTAAAAGCAAGCCCTTCAGGTTATTCTGATGCAAACTAAGATTTGAAAACCACTGCTACAGGCTTGAGCAAAGGAGTATGTCCTTTTATAATTGAGTTTGCACTTTCTCACATCAAGAGAAGGAGTTGCTATCTACACTCCTGGAATCTGGCCTAGTTTTGTAAAGTGCTTTGACCAACAGAATGTGGTAGTAGTAACAGCATGCCAGTTTGAAGCCTTGGCCTCAAGAGTCCTTCACTTTTCCTCTCACTTGGTACCTTGGTACCACCATGTAAATGGCCCTAAAGTAGCCTGGTAAAACATTAGAGATCATGTGGCGAAGAGTCCAGTTGTCCCAACTGTTGCCATCCAGACCAACCTAGAGCCAGCCAATTATTAAACATGTGGGAGACCCCAGCCAAGATCAGGAGAGCTGACCCATAGGCCCATGAGCAATAGTAAATGTCTTTTGTTTTAAGCCACTAGTGCAGTTGATATTAGAACTTATATCCTTTTGGGTCCAAAGTCCCTATAACTACTCACACAGTGAGGAACTGGGAGGACTATAAATACATTCCAATGCAATCCCCCTTATTTTTCACATAATAAAACCAAGTATCTTGGCTAACTCATTTACAATATGGAGCTTTCAATATTTATAATGCCAAATTCTCACCTCTGATTGTGAAAATGGAACCCTGATCAACAATATCAGAGTTGTTTTGACCTGGGTAGATAATTTTTATTTTTAAATGAGTGTAATAGGTGATTCTGTTGCAGATGGGTCATAAAGTATCCCAAAATGTCTAAGTCAAATTGGTTGTGGAGCCAGGACTCAAAATCTGATCTTCCGATTCCCAGTGAGGCCAGCTTTAAACTACACCAGTGATTTTCATCAGGGTAGAGAGATAGATTCCCTCTGGTGATGCAGTATTGGCAGGAGGTGGCATATAACAGAATCACCTTAAGGAGCTTTTAAAAACCTCCCTTAATGGTCAGACAACCCCTTTCAAAGTCCCCTCAGAAGGAAACCCTTGCTATAGTAAACTATTACTGATGGGTTTATGTTAACTTTTCTGGCCTTCAGGTATGTAGGGGTTAAAAACAACAGCAGCCCAGGCCAAGCACGGTGGCTCACGCCTGTAATCCCAGAATTTTGGGAGGCCCAGGTGAGTGGATCACCTGAAGTCAGGAGTTCGAGGTCAGCCTGACCAATTTTAGTAGAAACCCCATCTCTACTAAAAATACAAAAATTAGCCAGGCGTGATGACATACACCTGTAATCCCAGCTACTTAGGAGGCTGAGACAGGAGAATCACTTGAATCCAGGAGGCAGAGGTTGCAATGAGCCATGATCATGCCATTGTACTTCAGCCTGGGCAACAAGAGCAAAACTCCATCTCCAAGACAAAAAACAAAAAAAACGGTAGCTCAAAGAAGGTTGAGAAGTTACTTTTGTACTTACTTCTGTACTGAGTTGTGCTGCCTCAATCTTGTTAAATTTACTCTCACCCAATATTATCTAATAAATAAAGGCTTCACCTTACTAAAAATACACCAAAAAGTAAAGAGCACCAACATAGAGAAGAATTTTCATCAACGAATGGATCAAACAGCCAGTTAACATCAAATGGCAGTAACCCTAAATTTAAATTGACTAAATCCCCCAATCAAAAGACACAGCCAAAACCCAACAGCATGTTACATCCAGACCTGTTTCACATGCAAGGATACACAAAGACTCAAAACAAAGGAATGGAGAGCAAAATAAATAAATAAATAAATAAAAAGCAGGAGTTGCAATTCTCGTATCTGATAAAATAGATTTTAAAGCAACAAAGAGCTAATGATCCTAACACCCAGATATATAGAGACTTAGATTCAATGAGACAGAAAATTAATAAGGATATCAAGGACTTGAACTCAGATCCGGAACAAGTAAACTTAATAAATATTTATAGAGATCTCTATTTCAAATACATAAAATATACATTCTTGTCAATACCACATCACACCTCCTCATAGGTTTAAATGAAACATTGATTGGCAATTATTAATACCCATTATTTTTTCAGAATAAAGCAATATTTCCGTTCACCCTCCCTCTCTCTCTTCCTCTTTCTTTCTCTCCTTTACTCATTTTTTTTTCTTTACTTTCCTTCTCTCAAAAAAAGAAATCAACTTGTAAACCTCTAGATCCAGGTCGGCAATGTCTCTCTCATTGCTTGAATTCCTTCCTTCCCTTCCTTCCCTCTCTCCCTCACTTCCCTCCCTCCCTCCCTCCCCCCTTCCTCCCTTCCTTCCTTCATCCCTTCCTTCCTCCCTCCCTTCCTCCTTCCCTCCCTTTCTGCCTTCCTCCCTTCCTCCTTCCCTCCCTAAAAAAAAAAATAAATAAAATAAAGGCTTCAGTGAGAATGAGACTCAGAAGTATTAGGTTTTGACAACAGTAATTATATAATGACTAGCTTGGATCTGGCTCATATAGCTTTACACCATTCCCCAATGGGGGCATTCAATTGCAACCCTACATTTAGATGACACCTATCTCTTGGTAAGAACAATATATGAATCTTTATGTTGGAAGTTTGCAGCCTAGCATTGATTCAGCCTAAAGGTTTTCCTACTTTGACCATAATTTTCTAGTAAGCAGTCTCCTGCCTTTTTCTTTTTTTGCTTTGCTAATGGGTATTAGATTCTTGTACATTAACTGACTGGTGTGATCATGCACAGATATTATTCATCACCTGTCCTAGAGCTCAATACCTGCCTTTCAGTTTCTCTGATATTAAACCACCAACTTCATGTTTAGATATCTGCTAATGTTTTGCTATAGGATTTACTTGCCAACTTTGTTTGTGTGCAGTCTGCTCCTCATTCTTTTCTTCCTGACATCCTTTGCACTCAGGAGGAAAAAGGATTGAAACCTTCCCTGGAATGTTCTCTCCTTTGGATAATGAACCTCTTACCTTGTTTCTATGTAAAGACATCCTGTCCTTATTGTACACTATAAGCTATCTCATTGTGGCTGTCCCTCATACCACCTGTGCCTCAGAAAATGAATGGCAAAAGACTAAAAACAACTGAAACACGTGCCATGTGCATGCTCCTGGGAAGACCAGGCAGTACAGGTATCCCAAGGGCCACGGCTTTTTCAGTTTTGGCATTCTATGGTTGGTTGGTTAGTTTGTTTCTTTCTTTTTTTTAAATTATACTTAAATTATGCTTTAAGTTCTGGGATACATACGCCGAATGTGCAGGTTTGTTACATAGGTATACATGTGCCATGGTAGTTTGCCGCACCCATTAACCCGTCATCTACATAGCTATTTCTATTTCTCCTAATGCTATCCCTCCCCAGTCCCTCATCCCCTAATAGGCTTCAGTGTGTAATGTTCCCCTCCCTGTGTCCATGTATTCCCATTGTTCAACTCTCACTTGCAAGTGAGAACATGCAGTGTTTGCTTTTCTGTTCCTGTGTCAGTTTGCTGAAAATGATGCTTTCCAGCTTCATCCATGTCCCTGCAAAGGACATGAACTCATCCTTTTTTATGGCTGTGTAGTATTTGATGGTGTATATGTGCCAAATTTTCTTTATCCACTTTATCATTGATGGATATTTGGGTTGGTTCCAGGTCTTTGCTATTGTGAACAGTGCTGCAATAAACATATGTGTGCATGTGTCTTTATAGTAGAATGATTTATAATTCTTTGAGTATATACCCAGTAATGGGATTGCTGGATCAAATGGTGTTTCTGGTTCTAGATCCTTGAGGAATCACCACACTGTCTTCCACAATGGTTGTTCAGTTTCCATGTAGTTGTGCAGTTTGAGTGAGTTTCCTAATCCTGAGTTCTAATTTAATTGCACTGTGGTCTGAGAGACTGTCTTCCCAATAGGAGGTATTAGGGGTCAGGGACCCTCTTAAGGAAGCAGTCTGAGGTGTCTGTCGTTAGGAGCTGTCTTCCCATTAGGAGGTATAGGGGCCAAGAACCTTCTTAAGGAAGCAGTCTGTCCCTTTGCAGAACTTAATCACTGTGGAAGATTTTCTACTCTCTTTAGAGCTGGCAGGCAGGAATGTTTAAGTCTGCTGAAGCAGCACCCACAGCCATCTCTTCCCCCAGGTGCTCTGTCCCAAGCAGATGGGAGTTTTATCTATAAGCTCCTGACTGGGGTTTCTACCTTCTTTTCAGAGATGCCTTGCCCAGATAGGAGGAATCTAGAGAAGCAGTCTGGCTTCACAGCTTTATGGAGCTGTGTAGGCTATACCCAGTGAACTTCCTGGTGGCTTTGTTTATACTGTGAGAAGAAAACTGCCTACTCAAGCCTCGGTAATGGCAGAAACCCCTCTCCACATTAAGCTGGAGTGTCCCAGGTCGACTTCAGATGGCTGTGCTGGCAGCAAGTATTTCAATCCAGTGGATCTTAGCTTGCTGGACTTCGTGGGTATGGGATCCGCTGGCTCTTGGCTTCCTGGCTTCTGCCCCCTTTTGAGGGGAGTGAACAGTTCTGTGTCGCTGGTGTTTAAGGTGCCACTGGGCTATGAAAAAAAAACAGTTGCAGCTAGCTTGGTTTCTGCCCAAGTTTCTGCCCAGTTTTGTGCTTGAAACCCAAGGCCTTGGTGGTGTAGGCCCCAAGGGAATCTCCTGGTCTTTGGATTGTGGAGAGTGTGGGAAAAGCTTAGTATCTGGGTTGGAATGTACCATTCCTCATAGCATAGTTTTTCACAGCTTCCCTTGGCTATCGGAGGGAGTTCTCCAACCCCTTGCACTTCCAAGGTGAGGTAACCCCCACCCTACTTCAGCTTGCCCTTTGTGGCTGCACCCACTGTCTAACCAGGCCCAGTTAGGTGAGCCAGGTACCTCAGTTGGAAATGCAGAAATCACCTACCTGCTGCATTGATCTTGCTGGGAGATGCAGGCCCAAGCTGTTCCTATTTGCCCATTTTGCCCTGGAATTCTATGGTTTCTATGAAGCAAAGCAACCCAGAAGGAGCAGTAAGATGCTTACAGGGAAGAGGTGGCCCAAGGCAGCAACTTTATGTTTTTCCTAAGGGCCACCTTGTATGGACTTCCAGAAGCATGTTCCGGGGAAGAATGCTATGCCTCATTTTAATCTTTACTGCACTGTCTGTTGCTGATCTAACAAACTACTGTAAACTTTCTGGCTTAAAACAACACAGTTCAGCAACACAAAGTTTTGAAGGTCAGACATTCAAAGTGGGTCTTACTGGGTCAAGAGTCTTCTGGAAACTCTAGAGAAGAATCTATCTCTTGCCTTTTCCAGCTTCTAGAGGGCAGTCACATTCCTTGGCTCCTGGCTCCTTTCCATCTTCAACACCAGAAGTGGCAGATTGAATCTTTCTGATATTGCATCACTCTGACACTGACTCTCTTGCACTTATAAGGATCCTCATGATTACCTTGAGTCTATACAGATAATTCAGGATAATCTCCCTATCTCTAGATGATCTGATTAGCTACCTTAATTCCATCTACAAACTTAATTCTCCTATGCCATATAATATATTTACAAATTCTGAGGATTAGAATGTGGACATTTTAGAGGGACATTATTATTCTTCCACATCTATGTAGTGAGGAAACAAATTCTCATGGTAAATATATATTTGTAAAAATATCTACTCTTCAGGATTCACAAAGACAAAATACAAATAAAAATGTGTCGGGCTCTTTGACCTTAGGGAATTCATGTAATGCAGTAAAAATTCTAAGGAGATTGCGTGAGGAATTACTATGCTGCAGACTGTATAAATGTACCTTTGTAAAAGAGTATGTGGTTCTATAGTGCATGTTCTGTATGTATTGGTTTTCATACTTCATGTGTATGAGAAAAGCATTGATGAAAACCGGACCTCCATACCCCAGATAAAGAAATTGTGATAAACTCAGATGAAATGGGTACAAGTATAAAAAGAAGAAACTGATCAAAAGATGACTTTATAAAAAGTAAAAGCAGTTTTTTGCATTCTTTTTATCATGTAATAATTTTTAGTCTCAGACCTTCATCATTTCTTCTGGCTCCAAACCTGGATCACATCTATGCTGCTGATTTAGCAGCCAAGTCAATAATTTAAATGCTAGGACTTATTCTGCATGCTAAATTATGTTTACAGAATCAAAGGATTTTCAAATGGAAGGGCTTATCTGGAATTTGGAGATGAGATCTATCCAAGTGCAGAGAAAAATCTTAAGTCTGAGAAATAATTAAATTACAACACTGTTTTTATTGAGCTCAAAATCAGTTTGTTGAAAAACTTAAATGTCTCTCTGATTTTGTCTTCCTGTTCATTTTTAAACAAAAAATTACTATTGATTTTGTAAATATAATGCTTGCTCATTATAGTGATTTCAAGTCATGCAGAAAAGTAAAAAGAGGTTGAAAAAAATCACTCCAAATAATTTTTGTTAAACCATTATTAACATATAATACATGCTATTTTTATAAATAAGTATTGACGTAGAAAGAAGCCAAATGAAGCTGAAATGAATTGGAGTAGAATTCTGTACTTCAAATAAATGTTGTATTTAGTACAGGATATATATATATATATATATATATATTTTATTTTATTTTATTTTATTTTGAGAAACAGTCTCACTCTTGCCCTGGCTGGAGTGCAGTGGGGTGACCTAGGCTCACTGCAACCTCCACCTCCCCGGTTCAAGCGATTCTTCTGCCTCAGCTTCCCAAGTAGCTGGGACTACAGGCATACGCCATCACGCCTGGCTAATTTTTGTGTTTTCAATAGAGCCAGGTTTCACCATATTGGCTAGGCTGGTCTTAAACTCCGACCTTGTGATCCACTCGCCTCAGCCTCCCAAAGTGTTGGAATTTAGGCGTGAGCCACTGCCACCTGGCAGGATATGTTATTTTTTAAGAGATCTCTCTAAAAGTTAAGAAGAGATTATTGAAAACATTAAAATGTTGAAATTATAGCTCTAAAATCTAGATATGTTAATTATTTATGGCATCAATTGTTTTCCTCTTCTGAAAGAAAAAAGTCATCAGCCTCCTCCTTTTCCCCTCTCCCACCTCTTGATCTTGTTATTTATATTTATTTATATATTTCATATATATATCTATATTGCCAAGGTTTACACATTTATATTCTGTTCTATAATTATTTAAATATACTTTCAATGGCTTTGATGTTCACTCAAGACCTTTTTATGCATTTCCTAATTTTCTTACCTTTCAGTCATTTCTTAAGTAGCTGGATTTCATTATCAAGTAATGTGTACTTACCTGGTTTTCTCTTTACTTTGGCTTGGGTTTAGTGGGAAAGAGTGCATGTTTGAAGACATCTATATGCTCTATTGATGTTATACATCTTATATACAGGAATTTTTGCATACCTTGAAGGTTTGTAATGTTGCATTATATCTCTTTTTCTTCAGAATTTCTTATACATTTTCCAGTGGCTTCTGTTAAGAATGTTTCTATGGAATGATATGAAACCAAATAATAACTTGTCTCAGGGTTGAGTGTTTGTATCAAGTTTCCTTGGAATGAATATATGTTCCTTTTCAATCTGAAGATTAAATTTTTGTCATTTCAGAGAAATTTTCTTCTTTTTTTTAATCTTTGGGTACATTGATGTGTTCCTCTGGTTTATTTTATTATTATTATTATTTTAACCTAAGACACATTACTTTGTCGCACAGAATTTATCAGTTTTCCAGTTCTATGAGCTTTTTGCTTGTTGTTTAATTTTGTCCTTTTGTATTTAAAGATATGTATTTACTATTATTATCTCATTTTTTCTTGCTCGAATTTTATTATTAGCTCTTTAATGATATTGTTTCCATCCTCCATTTCCTTAAGTTTGCAATCCTTCTTTTCTCCATTCTTCTGTTTTTAAATTTATCTTTAAATTATTTTAGTCCTAATTTACTTAGTAGTGTATAGCCACGGTTTTATATATTTTAAAAATTATATCTTGAAGATGGTTTCATATAAAAACTTACTCAACTTCTGCACTCTTTTGAATTGTATATAACATTTCATTTTTATTCATATATAAATTATGTAACTCAGGCTCATGAAACATAGTGTAAATAAATTTTTGTTTCTGCCTACACTTCTTTAAAATTTATTCAGTGCCCATAATCTTCCCTGCCTGCCTCTGGGTAGGAATTTGGGCAGATTCTCATGACTTTCCTGCTCCCTCTTGAGAAACGAGTCAGTTCCAAAGGCACTGTATCACAAACACAGACCAAATTCAAAAATCAGAATGCACATGCCAGAGATTTTTCAAAATTCAGAGATAAACAATTCAATCAAATTTTTTTTTTTTTTTTTTTAGGTAGAGACTGGGTTTCACCATGTTGCCCAGTCTGGCCTTGTTTTGAACTCCTGGACTCAGGCACTCCGCCCACCTTGGCCTCCCAACGTGTTGAGATTACAGGCTTGAGCCACTGAGGCTGGCCAGAGATAAGCAATTCAAAATTGATTTAACACAAAATCTTCTCTCCAAACAAACTTAATGTTAGAAGTCTGAAGAGGAAAAGGGCAATGGAGTTGTTTTCATGTGAAACTTTCTTCCTTGTGGAGCCCCTCTAACCTGCCTCTTCATGCCTTGAAATGTGCTGGTTTCTAAGCCCTCAGAGCTTAGGATTTCAGAGCTGGGAGAATAGGAAAGAGTAAGAAATGTGGACTAGTCTCTTTTAAGCTGCATTCTTTCATGTTCTCTAGACCTGGCATATGTTTAAAAAGAACTCTCCCTGGTGGGCTTTTCAGAGATTCCCTGCTGAGTCCCATCAAATATATCTCTTTTACATGAGACATGAACCTTTTCCTTCAGCAAGTCTTTTTCTCTCTGGTTTCAACCTACATTTCTCTGACAGTCCACCCTACACAGCAGCACAGTGATGAGTCCCCTCATTCTTTGCCAGTTACCAATAGCCCTCTTAGGTTAACTAAAGATGGCCTTAACTTGGTTCTTTCTCTCCCATCTGTAACTGGACCAGGGAGAAATACATGTTTTCTCCTGCCAAGCTTGGGACTATGGGCCATTCTCAACACAGAACTTTCTTGATCTCACTGTCAAATGGTAAGTTAGCTTTCTTCTCACTGTAAGGCCGGTTGCCTTGCCGGAAGTCAAATGGACACATTCATCACTCTCCGCCCCTGATAACTGCGTCATCACCCAAGCTCATTATCTGGCTTCCCCACATAGCTTCCCCGCACCTGCCTCTGCATACCATGCCCAAGCCCACACTCAGCACTAGATTATGCATCCAACCTCAAGCCCACTGTTAAAAAACCCTGCAGAGAAATTTTTTAAAGAAACCCCACCATACACTGCCTAGCAACAGCCTGCCCCATACGCCCCCAGCAGGCCCGCATACCCAAGGTCCCACCCGCCTACCAATGGCAGCTAGTTTCATATACTTCCTACTTTAACTCCATGTACTTCCTGCTCCTCAACAGCCAATATAAATGCCTTCTCTTTGTTTCCCCAGTTATCAATCAAGGTCCACTTACCCAGGGTCCCGCCCACCTACCAATGGCAGCTAGTTTCATGTACTTCCTACTTTAACTCCAGGTACTTCCTGCCCCTCAACAGCCAATAGAAATGCCTTCTCTTTGTTTCCCCAGTAGCCAATCAATTGCCTGCCCTCCCCATAAAACCCCAAGCACTAAACAGCCGGGCAAGACTTCTCTGGCCCCCCCCTTGGACCACTGAAGCTCGCCTGGGAGCTGAATAATTAGCTTCTCACTTTCTTATACTTGCCTCAGTTTCTTCATTTTACCTCAGCAATAAATCTTACATTTGGTGCCGAAACCCGGGAGGAGTTGTGAGACCCTTCCCCCTCCTGGGAGGGGGGAACTGACTCCTCCACCCGAGGCCAGACCAGGAGCTGCTCTGCCATGAGGTAAGACTTCTGTTGCCCACAACATTTCCCTCTGCCTGCTCTGTGGGCTCCCTACTCGTAATCGCGGCCACCTCCTCGTTACTCACCGTGGGCCCAGGGCCCTGGCCTCATTCGGAGGACCTGAGCATAGTGGAGGCATTCCTACATTTTTGTCTTCTCCCCGTAAGGGGTCTCTCAGGGCCAGAAATCTAAGGAAGACATCCTCACCTTCCTGAACCCTCTCGTAATCTCCGGTGTTTGGGGGGATGGCCTGATATGCTGAGCCAACCTTCTGATCATCTCTGCAGCAGCGGCTAAGGTTTGGGTGATAAGAAGTCTTGTTCACAAGCCCAGGCTTTGCCTAGGACTAAAACAGACATCTGGCTCTCAATCTCAAACTTGCCCTTTGGCAGGTCAGCTCCCGCCTAGGCACTTTTAGTTTTTTTTTTTCTCTCTCTCTCTACTCCAAAGCAAGGTGTGTGAGTGAGTGAGTCTTTGTGTAGTCCCACAGCTAAATGGCTAAGGGCTAGTGTGGGCCTCCAACCGCAGTTCCATGGGGACGTCATAAGGCATAATGGTGATTCACCTCAGGACCAACAGTTCTGAGGTAACCAGGCCCAGGGGTTATATGAGTACACCTTAGCCAAGACACCCCTGAAATATATCTCTGGGGGCGTGGCCGGGAAGGCATCAGACTGGTCTCCCATCTGAGGGGCACCCACCCTTTGTCTGTCAATCCTATATGTGTTCCTGTCTCTACTGTAGATTTGCCAGCTTTGTTAGGCTCTTACTAACTGATATACAGTGGATCAAGCCTACTTCCCTTGAGGTACCAGATATTCTACAGTAGGTAACAGACCACTAGCTTCAGGGGACCTTCATTGAGTTCCTGCCTCTACAAATAACTCTGTCTCATTTTTTCTTCTATTCTTCTTCTACCACTGAAACCCCACTTCCCACTTCCTCTAGTTTCACTTCCTCTAACTCTACCATGTGACAAATAGCTCTAGCCCTGTCCCTTTTTATTTTCTTTCTTATTGTTATCATTGCAGCCTGTAAGATCTCTCAGCCTCCCCCTCCAGGAAAGGAGCTTTTCTGTCCACGTTGAGTATAATTTCTTTTTATGTCCACTTCTCACCCTTAGGTCACTGAAGAAGATAAAATTTGGGTAATCAGAACTCCTGCCCAGACCCCAAGTCACCACCAGGATGCCTAGTCCAAAATCTACCCAAACTGGGTCTTTCTATAAAAAAGAAAAGGCTACTCTTCCTCTCCTCTGTGGCCTGGCCACAGTATCCTCTAGACAACCAGTCCAAGTGGCCTCCTGGGGGCACCCTCAACTTTAATGTTCTAACAGATTTAGACAACTTCTGCCAAAGGAATAGCAAGTGAGTGGAGGTTCCCTATATTCAGGCTTTCTGGCACCTCTATTCCCACCCCAGCCTCTGCTCATCCTGCAGTACTGCCCAAGTACTCCTGGCAAAAATGTTCCTCCACTGCCCTTGGCCCCTTTGCCGACCTCCTCCTCTTCTTTATCTGACCCTTATCTGTCTGAAGAACTCTCCCTACCCCCCACTTGATCCACTAATCCCCCATTATATGTGCACCCCCAACCCCCTCCTCCTCCTCCTCCTCCTCCTCCAAGTTCGGACATGGACTCTCCTATTAGTGCTCACACTCACTCGCTCAGTACTCCCAGCAACAAAAACTCCCTCCTTTGTCCTCTCCGCGAGGTGGCTGATGCAGAGAGTGTTGTCTGAGTACATGTTCCCCTCTCCCTTACTGATCTGTCCACCATTGAGAAACACTTAGGGTCATTCTCCACCAATCCTACTGCTTACATCAAGGAATTTTGGTACCTCACTCAGGCATATGACCTAACCTGACATGACACTTATGTAATCCTGTCCTCTACCCTTACTCCTGATGAGCGTAACCACATCCTCATGGCAGCCAGGGCACATGCTAATCAAGTACATCTCACTGATCCTCAGATGCCAGTAGGCGCAGTGGCAGTCCCTGAGGCTGATCCTAACTGGGACTATCAAATTGGCCAAAATGGCTGCCACCGCCAAGACCAAATGCTACAGTGCCTCCTAGCAGGCATGCAAAATGCAGCCCAAAAAGTAGTTAATTATGGTAAACTGCAGGATAGAACTCAGGGTCCTACTAAAAATCCAGCTGCCTTCCTAGACTGGCTAACTAACTAACGCTATGGTCCTTCATACCTGAGTAGATCCAGACTCTTTAGCTGGGGCTACCCTCCTAGTGGCCCATTTAATTTCCCAGTCAGCACCAGATATTAGAAAAAAACTAAAGAAGGCAGAGGAGGGCCCCAAACTCCCATACGAGACCTGGCAAACATGGCATTTAAATTTTTTAATGGCCGAGAGGAAATGGCTGAGGCCGCCCACCAGGCCCAGCTAGAGCAACAGGTGAGCCTCTAAGCCCAAGCTCTTGTAGTGGCTCTGAGGCCGGCAACTCACCAAATGTCTGGTGTAAGGGGCCTGTCAAGGACCCCCCAAAAGGGTCCCTCAGGACTCTCTAGACCCACCCAGACTGCTTCCAAGGTCCCGCCTGGGCCCTGTTTCAAGTGTGGCCAAGAGGGGCACTGGGCCTGACAGTGCCCCTGTCCGCATTTAGCCCTGGGACCCTGTCCTATCTGCCAATGGACCGGACACTGTAAGGTAGATTGCCTGTCCCAGACTACAGGCTCACCCCTTCCATGTGAGGGGCAGGCCAGTCCGAAGGATGCAGTCCCTTTGTTTGAACTCCTTGGCCTCATGGACAACTGATGTGGCCCAGGCTCGGAGACCCCTATCACCCTTGCTGAGCCCAAGGTAATGCTACAGTAGCAGGTAAGTCCATTTCCATCTTAGTAGGCATGGGGGCTACCTATTCTGTATTGCCTTCCTACTCAGGACCTAACACACCTTCCCAGGTGTCAGTTATGGGAATTGATGGAAAGCCCTCCTGCCCCAACCAGACTCCTCCCTTAGCCTGTAAACTTGAGGGGAACCCATTCGCTCACTCCTTCCTGATCATGCCTTCGTGCCCAGTTCCCCTACTAGGATGGGACATCCTCCAAACCCTAGGGACCATCCTCCAACTCACTGGCACCTCACAGCCAACCTCATCCCCCACCCATTTTCTAGTACTAACCCTAACTGGTAATGGACCCAGTCATAACCCTTCACCTCAACCCCCATCCCTCCTGAGGTATTTAGCCCTTCAGTAAAAGATACCTCCAAGCCTGTAGTGGCCACACATCACACGCCAGTTAAAATATTTCTCAAAACCCCTACCCACTTTCCCTCCCGTCCTCAGTTTCCCATCTAAAAAAAACCACCATCAAGGCCTAAAACCAATCATCACTCGATTTTTAGCCCAAGGACTCCTTATCCCCACCAGTTCTCCTTGTAATACTCCTATCTTACTGGTCCAAAAGCCATCGGGTGACTACCGCCTAGTCCAAGATCTACACCTTATCAATAACGTGGTAATACCCCTCCTTCCAGAGTCTTACTTCCTCTTTGCCTTCACCTAGACCCATCTGGACACTAACCTGTCACAACAGTTAAGCTCGACAGTCCTGCCCCAAGGCTTTAAGGACAGCCCCGACATTTTCAGACAAGCATTGGTGACTGACCTCAGTTCTTACCCCATTCAACCCAGTCTCCTTCTCCAGTACATAGATGACCTGTTACTTTGTAGCCCCTCCCTCTCCATGTCACAGCAACATACTGCTATCCTCCTTAATTTTCTTAGGTCTCAGGGGTACCGGGTATCCCCCTCTAAAGCACAGCTGTCACTTCAGTAACTTATTTAGGCAATACCATCCTACAAAATGAAGCCACTTTAACCATTTAAAACCCCTAAAGAACACCCCCAACCTTTCTCCTGGCTAACTTTAGTCCAACAAAGTATCAACATGTTAGATTTAGCCAAATCCACAAATTTCACCAACTGCTTTTAATGTGCCTCCCTCAACAACACCCCTTTGCTGCAGTTCCCCTCCAGACTGGGTTCAACCTGTCATGATCACCTATAGGGCAGCCTCACCCCCCTTAACAGACATCCCCCTGTTTAAGGTACACTTTCAAAGTCTCTCTCTCTGCTACAGGACTGTCAATAACTCCCACTGCAATATTATAGTAAAGGTAACCTCCACACTCTATGCACCTCCAGGGGGGTACTTTTGGTGCAATGCAACTCTAACCAAAGTTATAGATATCTCTCTTCCCTTCCCTTGTGTACCAGCCACCTTGGTCCTCCAGTTAGAAGTATATAGACAAGCTGAGTTCTTATCCCTGGTCACTCCATCCCCAAACCACCAAAGTAAATGAGCAGTCTTCCTCCCACTAATGGTTGGCCTCTCCTTAGCATCTTCTCTAGCAGCAGCTAGAATAGGGAGTGGTGCCCTGGGCTACAGTGTCACCTCAGCTGCACAACTAGAGAACAAACTCCGGGTGGCCATTGAGGCATCAGCTGCCTCTCTGGCATCCCTCAAGTGACAAATCACATCACTGGCTGAGGTAACTCTCCAAAATCGATGGGCCCTAGACCTGTTAACAGCAGAAAAAGGAGGTCCCTGCTTGTTTCTCCAAGAACAATGTTGTTATTACATTAATAAAACTGGTCTAGTGGAAGAAAATGTCAACACTCTCTATCATCTTCAAGAAGACCTCCAAAAAAAAAAAAAAAAACAAAGTGCACCAGCCTCTTCTCTTAATTGGTGGCAATCCCCTATACTTACCTGGCTAACCCCTATCATCACTCCCATTATCATAATTTGTCTTTTACTAATGCTAAACCCTTTCTTTCTCAGGTTTTTACAAGCTTGCATAAAAGAAATTTCCAGGGTAGCCATAAATCAAATGCTACTTCACCCATCTGTCCGAGGCACTGGCCAACAGACCCCCGCCTACTCTGCCCCTGTTCAGCAGGAAGTAGCCAGAGAAAAATGGCATCCTATATCATCAAAAAGGTCGGAATGTAAGGCTGGTTGCCTTGCCAGGAGTCAAACAGACACATTCATCACTCTCCGCACCTGATAACTGTGTTATCACCCGAGCTTATTATGTGGCTTCCCCACATAGCTTCCCCGAACACACCTCTGCATACCATGCCCAAGCCCACACTCAGCACTAACTTATGCATCCAACCTCCTGCCCACTGTTAAAAAACCCTGCAGAGAAATTTTTTAAAGAAGTCCCACCGTACCCTGCCCAGCAACAGCCTGCCTAGTCTGGCAGGCCCATGTACCCAAGGTTCCACCCACCTACCAATGGCAGCTAGTTTCATGTACTTCCTAATTTAACTCCATGTACTTCCTGCTTCTCAACAGCCAATAGAAATGCCTTCTCTTTGTTTCCCCAGTAGTCAATCAAGGCCCACTTACCCAGCGTCCTGCCCGCCTACCAAAGACAGCTAGTTTCATGTACTTCCTATTTTAACTTCATGTACTTCCTGCTTCTCAGCAGCCAATACAAATGCCTTCTCTTTGTTTTCCCAGTAGCCAATGAATTGCCTTCCCTCCCCATAAAACCCCACACCCTGAACAGCTGGGCATGACTTCTCTGGCCCCCCCTTGGACCACTGAAGCTTGCTCGGGAGCTGAATAATTAGCTTCTCACTTTCTTATACTTGCCTCAGTTTCCTCATTTTACCTCAGCAATAAATCTTACACTCACCTCCGAACTTCTCAGTACACAGATAGTTGGGCCCCTGCAGGGAACACGTCTTGAGCTCTCTTACTGGCCCCAACAGAAGCTTCTTCCTACTTCCTTGCCAAGACACACTGACACCTGAAGCAGAATAAAAAATCTGCACCCCGTGTACACCTATCAAAACATCCTCCCATATTTTGAACAAAATCAAAAAAGTTTAAAATTCTCCCCATACCCAAACACTCACAGAACACATTTTTAAAAAGCCTCACCGTTGTCTAATGTGTTTGTGTGCCTTTGTCAACCCACATAAACATACGCAATGAAATGGACATACGGCTTTCTGTGCTGGAACACGGGCTGTTTGGAAATGACTCTTTCATCACCCAATACTGTAAGGTCATAAAGCAAACAAACAACAACAGCCTGTCTTAATTTGCATTTTTGATATTTTCCTCAACAGGGGTTGTTTTTGCATTTTTATTTTTTCAGATCTTGCACTAAACTATTTTTTATCTTGACTGTTTTTGGCATTCCCCTAAATTCTTTTAATAACAGCTTTATTGAGATATTCACATGTTATAGAATTCATTGTTAACATAGGAAAAGAACCAAAATGGTTGACAGGAGACAGGATTAACATGTAGTTCCCACTTGGATAGAAAGAACAGTATCTGGAGTTTCACACTGTGAACTTTTACTCCAAGAACCACTACTGGAACATATCAAGAAATCTGAGAGAATTCACAGACCCTTTGAAAGAAGTGGCTTGTTGCTAGAAAGGTCATGAGACAGCACAACTGTGAGTTACCAAAGTGTGAGGCAGGGAAAAGTCTGCCTCTGAACCCACATCCCCGCTGAGGAATCTGAAAATCCAGATCACAGGAGAAGGATTTAACCTTACTTAAAGTTGAAACAGATTTAGGGAGCTGCGTGAAATATAAAAGTAGAAGAAGCAGTGTGAAGAGCCCTGTAGACACTGCTGGTCCCCAGCTCAAGCCCAGGGAAACCATTCCTAGTCTTACCTCACAGAGGTCGTTGGAGAAGGGAAGGCAGCTAGTGAAACTGGGGAGGGGCCAGAGGGTGAAGGAAGCTCCTAGCTAAATTTTGCAATAATTTCAACTGAGCATGAATTTTCCTGAGCAGAATCCAGGAGCATGAACAGGAAGTGCAGACACCAGCAGAGAAGCCACAGCCAACAGTTCAGGTGGGCAAGCAGTCAGGCAGAGAAGGGCAAGGCCTGAGAGCAGGAACCCTGCTTGCTTTCTTAGTGGGGAAGATTGGAGCTTGGAGCAAAAACTCAGCCCTGCTTGCCAGCTATGTGGATATAATCTTGGTGTGGTTGGGGACATGGTAGGAGTGAGTCTGGCCTTGCTGGCTGCGTTGGAGCAGGATGAGGCCTGTCCCTATCAGCTTTCTCCTACTTCCTTGCAACCTGTGTGATGTAGCAGAGGCAGCCATAATTTCCCTGATAACATCACTCTATTTACCTGACAACCACATCCTCATCTCCCACAGTGACTGTGGCAAACCTGACCCAAGGAGAATCTGAGCTCAGGATGAGAAACCTGTGTACTCATCCTGGCCAATGTAGGGTGAGATTTTATCCCTCTTCTACTACTTCAGCTGGTACTGTCTTGAAAGTGCCACCTCATGGTTAGAGGCCAACCAACTCAGACCATTACAGAAACTCACAACAAAACAATCCTGTTCAAAAAAAGGAAACAACAGCTAATTTTATCATCTACAGCACCTGGCTAACTAGAGGTTCTGAGTTCGTCTATGTGACAACTTTACTGCTAGCATAACCAGCCATTCGAGAAAACCAGTGCACTAAACAAAACTACAGTGAAAGACTACCACAGAGTTCACTTCGTTTCCCTGCCACCTCTGCTAGAATAGATAATGGTATTTATGGCTTGGAGACATGAAGATGGATAATATCACAGAAGTCTTTGTAGAAATTTCCCAACCTGGACCTTGGTAGCCCATTGGATGGCTAGACCCAGAAGGGCAATAACAATCACTGCAGTCTGTCTCTCAGGAAGCCCCATCCCTAGAGAAAGGAAAAGAGCACCATATCAAGGGATTCCCTTGTGAAACAAGAATCTGAACAGTAGACCTTGAGTTTCAGATCTTTCCACTGAAATAGTCTACACAAAAGAGAAGGAACCAAAAAAGTAATTCTGGTAATATGACAAAGCAAAATTCTATAACACCCCTAAAAGATAATACTAGCTTTCCAGCAATGGATCCAAACCAAGAAGAAATCTCTGAGTTGCCAGATAAAGAATCCAAAAGGTTGATTTTTAAGCTACTCAAAGAGGCACCAGAGAAAGGTGAAAACCAACTTAGGAAAATTTTTTAAAAACTGCAGGTTACGGATAAAAAGTCTTTGGAGGAATAGATATCATAAAGAAAAGACAATCACAACTTCTAAAATGGAAGACACACTTAAAGAAAAGCAAAATACACTGGAAAGTTTTAACAATAGACTCTAACAAGTAGAAGAAAGAACTTCAGAGCTCAAACACAGGCTTTCAAATTAACTCAATCAGCCAAAGAAAAAAGAATTTAAAAAAATGAACAAAGCCTCCAGGAAGTGCAGAATTATGTTAAACAACCAAACCTAATAATAACTGGTGTTCTTGAGGAAGAAGAGAAATCTAAAAGTTTGGAAAACATGTTTGAGGAAATAATCCAGGAAAATGTTCCTTGCCTTGCTAGAGATCTAGACATCCAAATACAAGAAGCTCGAAGAACACCCAGGAAATACTTTGCAAAAAGATTATCACCTAGGCACAGTCATCAGGTTACCTAAAGTCAAAATTTAGGGAAGAATTTTAAGAGATGGGAGGCAAAATTATTAGATAATCATATACAGGAGAGCCTATCAGATTAACAGAAGATTTATCAGCAGAAACCCTGCAAGCCAGAAGGGATTGGAGTCTTATGTTTATCATAAGGATTGTTACCAATCCTATTGAACTTTAAGTGAAGTAACTCAGGAATGAAAAACCAAACATCATATGTTCTCACTTTTAAGTGGGAGCTAAGATACACAAAGGCATAAGAATTATATAATGGACTCTGGAGACTCAGGGAAAATTGCGAGGGGACGAGTGATAAAAGACTACATATTGTGTTCAGTGTACACTGCTTGAGTGATTTATGTACTAAAATGTCAGAAATCACCACTAACTAAGTTATTCATGTAAACAAATACTACCTGTTCCCCAAAAACTATTGAAATTAAAAAAAAAGAATGCCCATCGAAAACTAGCAAGATTGCAGAGAGAAATTGGCATACCATATATGTACTGCTGATAGCATCAACAATGTTTTATCTTTTTATAAATCAATTTGTGGTAAGAGCCAATAAAAGAGAATTCATCTATTAAATGTATACAGTTGAATAGTTTTTAGTATTTTCTAAGAGTTTCCAGCCATCAGAATTTTAGAACATATTAATCATCCCATTAAAATGCACATCAGCGGTCACTCCTCTTTTTCTTATCTCACCTGTAGCCCAGGCAATCTCTATTTTCTCTCCCTATTGATATACCCAAGAAAAATTTCTACATGAATGTTTATAGCAGCACTATACATAATGACCAAAAATTCCCTTATATTTTGCCTTCACACCTGTTGCTTCCTTGAGCTTCAAGAAGAAACATCCCTCATTCTTTTCTCCTTATATCAGTGCAGCATTTCTCTCCAAGGAAATTGCTTCACAAAATCCTCCCTCTTTCCATACACTGAGCTATTTTTGTATCCTTGATCCAGCTGAGACATCCACTGGTCTTGAAACTGGTTCCAAATAGGAAAGAAAAGGTAGTATAGGTTAGCATTTTGAGACACAGATGCAAGAAATAAATGAGCTCATTCACATTCTGCCTGATATAATTAGGATTTGTTGTCCCCACCCAAATCTTGTCTTGAATTGTAATCCCTCTGTGTCAAATGTGGGAGGTGATTGGATTTTGGGTGCAGTTTCCTGCATGTTTTTCTCATGTTAGTAAGTGAATTTGTGACGGAATTGTGGACAATGAGCTCAGGTCACTCCCCAGTTGGGTGTGTTCTTCCTTGGTCCCTCACTCACCCAAGAATGGGGGAGAGGACCCTGCTGGGCAGTCAGTTCCTTTATCAGACCCCAAAGAGTTTTGCAGAAAGTGATTTATTTAGGCAGAGACAGAGAAAAAAAAAGATAGATAGAGCAAGCTCCCACACTGTCCTGGGAGGGGATCCAGAGATGGAGTCCGCACAGATTTGGGAGAAGGGGACTTTTAACCTGGGAGTTATTTCTGCGCCATTTAAGTTTTTTGTCCTATGAAAGGAGTTCCTTTAAACTTCCGCTGGAGTGATTGAGCTTTGATTTCTGACATTTGATTTGTTGTTTGGCTCACAGTCCTCCCATAGCTTTTTGTGGGCTTTCTAGACAAAGGGAGCTCATCTGGGCAGTCTATCTTCCCGCATATGAAAGTTAAACAAAGACCTCTAAGCTCCTGGATGGAGACATGAAAGAAGGCAGGTCGAGCATGTCGCTGGAAAGTTCTTGCCTTTGAAACCATGCCCCTTGTGGAACCGAGGAGAGAATACATTCCCTCAAGTTCTCACAAGATCTGATGTTTTTGTAATGCATTTTTTCCTGCTCTTCTTCCCTCCTCTCTCTCCTGCTTCCTTGTGAAGAAGGCGCTTGCTTCCCCTACTGCCATGATTGTAACTTTCCTGAGATCTCCACAACTCTGCAGAGCAGTGAGCCAATTAAACCTCCTTTCTTCATAAATCACCCAGTCTCAGGCAGCTCTTTATAGCAATGTGAGAATAGACTAATACTCTGCCTTTGCCAGTTACAAGGGAAATTACTTAAACTTTCTGAATTTCAGTTTTCTCTTCTGTAAAACTGAGATAATAGCATAATGTTCTTATAGATTTGTAATGTTTAAATGAAGCAATTTATGTAAAGTGCTTGTAGTAATACTAAATACTCAAGAAGTAAAATGTGTTAGTGATTGTTTTTATTTTTAACTTGTAGTGTAAAAAGCATATATCATAACATTTACCATCTTAACATTTTTACATGTACAGTTCAGTAGTGTTAAGTACATTTAAACTATTGCAAAATAATTCTCCAGAACTTTTTCATCTCTCAGAACTGAAACTTTTTAGAACAACTATATCCTAATAGTCTCTTAGCCCCTGGTAACCACCATTTTACTTTGGATATCTCGAAATTTGACTACATTGGATACTTCATATAAATGGAATAATATTTGTCCTTTTATGGCTGCCTTATTTCACTTAGCACAATGTTCTTAAGGTTTATCCATGTTGCATTATGTAACAGGGTTTCCTATTTTTTTAAAGGTTGCATAAAATTTCATTGTATCTTTATACCACATTTTGTTTATCCATTCATCTGTCAATGGACATATCGGTTTTTACCTCATGGCTATTGTAAACAGTCCTGCTATAAACATGATTGTGCAAATACCTCTTCAAGTCCTAGCTTTCAAATCTTTGGAATACATACCCAAAAGTGGAATTGTTGAATCATCATATGGTTGTTCTATTTGTAATTTTTTAAAAAATTATACTTTTTTTCCATAGCTGTTGCACCATGTTACAATCTGACCAACAATGTACAAGGGTTCCAACTTCTCTACATCTTTGCTAATACTGGTTATTTTCTGTGTTTAAATTGTAGCCACCTTAATGGGTATGAGGAAATACCTCATTGTGGTTTTAATTTGCATTTCTCTTATGCTTAGTGATGTTGAACATCTTTTCATGTGGTTATTTACCATTCATACATTATCTCTGGAGAAATGTTTACTTAAGTCTTTTGCCCATTTAAAATTTTAGTTTTTAAATTTTATTTGAATACTTTTTGTGGTACAAGTGGTTTTTGGTTACATGAATAAATTCTTCAGTGGTGAGTTCTGAGATTTTAGTGCACCCATCACCTGAGCAGTGTGCAGTGTACTAAATATGTAGTCTTTTATGTCTCATCACCTCCCAAGCTTGCCCCCACCACATTCCCCCAAAACCATTATATCATTCTTATAACTCTGTATCCTCATAGTTTAGCTCCTGCTTATATGTGAGAACACACAATACTTGGTTTTCCATTCCTGAGTTACTTCACTTAGAATAATAGCCTCCAGCTCCATCAAAGTTGCTCCAAAAAATTATTTTGTTTCTTTTTATGACTGAGTAGTATTCCTTTTGTGACTGAGTAGTATGACACAATTTCCTCATCCACTCATTGGGTAATGGCACTTAGCTTGTTTCCATATTCCTGTAATTGTGAATTGTGTTGCTATAAGCATGTGTTTGCATGTGTCTTTTTCATATAATAATTTATTTCCCTTTGGGTAGATACTCAGTAGTGGGATTGCTGGATTGAATGGTAGTTATACTTTTAGTTCTTTAAGAAATCTCCATACTGTTTTCCATAGCGGTTGTACTAGTTTACTTTCCCATCAGCAGTGTCAAAGTGTTCCCTTTTCATGACATCTATTCCAACATCTTTTGCTTTTTGACTTTTAAATTATGGGCATTCTTGTAGAAGTAAGGTGGTGTCTCATTGTGGTTTTGATTTGCATTTTCTTGTTGAGTAGTGATGTTGAGCATTTTTTTTCTAAGTTTGTTGGCTGCGTGTGTGTGTTCTTAAGAGAATTGTCTATTCATGTCCTTAGACCACTTTTTCATGTGATTGTTTGTTTCTTGCCGGTTTGACTTCTTTCCAATTCTGAATCTTAGTCTTTGTCGGATGCATAGTTGGTGAATATTTTCTTGTTATCTTTTTGTTGTCCTGCTTATTTATTTTGCTGTGCAGAAGCTTTTTAGTTTAATTAGGTCCATTTATTTTTGTTTGTTTTTTGCATTTACTTTTGGGTTCTTCGTCATGAATTCTTTGACTTAGCTCATGTCTACAAGAGTTTTTTTTCAATGTTATCTTCCAGAAATTTTACAGATTCAGGTCTTAGATTTAAGTCTTTGATTCATTTTGAGTTGATTTTTGTATAAGGTGAGTGAGACATAAAAGACTACATATTCAGTACACTGAACACTGATCAGGCTCATTCTTCTACATGTGGCTTGCCAGTTTTCCCAGCACTATTTACTGAAAAGGGTGTTCTTTCTTCAATTTATGTTTTTGTATGGTTTATTGAAGATCAGTTGTCTGTAAGTATTTGGGTTTATTTCTGGGTTCTCTATTCTGTTCCATTGGTCTATGTGCCTATTTTTATTGTAGTACCTTGTTGCTTTGATAACTATAACCTTGTAGCATAATTTTAAGTCAGGTAACGTGATGCCTCCAGATTTTTCTCTTTTGCTTACTATTGCTTTGTCTATGCATACTCTTTTTGGGTTCCATATTAACTTTAGGATTCTTATTTCCAGTTCTATAAAGAATGATAATGGTATTTTGATGGGAATTAGTTAAACTTACAGATTGTTTTTGACAGTATGGTCATTTTCACAATATTGATCCATCCTATCCATGAGCATTAGATGTGTTTTCAGTTTTTTTCCTTTTCTCATGGAAGCTGTAGTAAAAATGATTGAGTTCTTGATTTGATTCTCAGCTTGGTTGTTGTTGGTGTATAGCAGTGCTCCTGATTTGTGTACTTTGATTTTGTATACTGAGAATTTACCGAATTTGTTTATCAACTCTAGGCGCTTTTTGGGCAAGTTTTCAGAGTTTTCTAGGTATATGATATCATTGGCAAACAGCAACAATTTTATTATAATGCTTTCTCTTTTTCAATTTGGATGCCCTTTATTTTTTTCCTCTTGTCTGATTGCCTTGCTTTGCCCATTTTTAAACTAGGTATTTGATTGCTTATTGCTGCATTGTAGTTCTATATGAATTCTGGATATTAAGAACTTTCATAAGAACCAATATATGATTTGCAAATACTTTTTCTTATTATGCAGGATTTCTTTATACTTTGTTGAATATTTTTTTGTTGAACAAAAGTTTTAAAGTTTGATATAGTTATTATTTTTAAAATGTGCTCTGTAAATTATAAGTATAACAGTCTTTCTTTGAAACATCATATATGTCTCAAGAGTAACTTCTATTTTAATGTCCTGTAATATATATTTTGTTGATTCCTTATTGATAGGCAGTTAAGATTTTCTTGTATTTTACTATCACCAACATTTCTGTTCCTCTTTTTACATGTGTCATTTTTCATTTGTTTGAGAACATCTGTAGGAAAAATACCTAAAGGTAGAATTTCTTAATAAAATAATTTATATTCTTAAAATTTTGACAGTGTATACCAATTTACATTCTCACTGACAAATTATGAAAATGCTTGTTTTCTGACAAACAGAAAAATATAATACAGTATGTAAGGAAACATTCTGATTTGCCAATCTGATAAATAAAATGTTGTATCTTATTGTCAGAATTGTATCTCACTGTTCTTTTCATTTGCATTTCTCATATTCTAAGGGAAAGTGAAATCATTTTAAAATTTGAGGACCATTTGTTTTATTTACAAAATTTTTAGTTCTGTATTAAATAAATCTACTGATTGTAGCATGAGTGATAATGAATTTTTTCTAAATGTTATAGTTTTGACTTGTTCTAGGCCATTCATAATTATTTACAAAATTTTTAGTGAAGCTAATCTTCACTACCACCCTGTCCTAATTTTTAATGCTTTATCATTTTTTATATTCCCATTTCTATTCAGGTTTATTAATATTTTATTGGTATGCATGTATGAATTATATACATATGTATGCACACATATATATCTATATTCATAGGCCAAAATTCCATACTCACTAAAAATATTTTTTATCTTATTAAAGTATAATTGATAAATAAGAATTGTATACATTTAAGGTATCTCATTTATTCTTATATTTAGTATGGTATATTTTTAAAAGTTGACATATATTATTTCTACATATTTATGTGGTACATAGTGATGTTTCAATACATATAATATATAGTGATCAGAGCAAGGTAATTACTCTATCATCTAAAACATTTATCATTTCTTTGTATTGGGAACATTCCATATTCTTTTTGTTATTTGAAACTATACACTATATTATTAACTATAGTCATCCTACAGTGCTATAGAAAGCCAGAATGTATTCCTCTATCTGGCTAGAATTTTGTATCCTTTAAAAACTTTATCCCTATTCCCTCCTTTCCCTGACCTTCCCAGCCTCTAGTATCCTTTGTTCTGTTTTACTTCTTTAAGATAAACTTTTTCAAAGCTTCCTCATAGAAATGAAAACATACATTGTTTAATTTTCTGTTCCTAGTTTATTTCATTCAACAGTTCCATCCATGTTGCCGTAAATGACAGGATTTTGTTCTTTTTTATGGCTGAATAGTATTTCATGTTGTGTACATACCATATTTTCTTTATCCATTCATCTGCTGCTGGACACCAAGGGTGCTTCCATATCTTCGCTATTGTGAATATGCTGCAATAAACATGAGGGTGCAGATGTGTCTTCAATATACTGGTTTCCTTTTGTTTGGATAAATGCCCAGCAGTGAATTGCTGGATCATATGGTAGTTCTATTTGTAGTTTTTTTGAGGAAACTCCATACTGTTTCCCATAATGGCTGTACTAATTTGCATTCCATCCAACAGTGTACTAACATTTTCCTTTCTCTGCATTCTCACTGGCATTTGTTATGTTTTGTCTTTTTGATAATAACCATTTAATGGGAGTGAGATGATATCTCATTGTGGTTTTGATTTGCATTTTTCTGATGATTAGTGATATTGAGCATTTTTTCATATATTCGTTGCATTTCTCTGATGGTAGGTGATGATGGGCACTTTTTCTTATATTTGTTGGCCATTTTTATGTCTTCTTTTATGAAATGTCTATTAAGCTAATTTGACTATTTAAAATCAGATCAGTATTATTACTTTTGCTGTTGAGGTGTTTGAGTTCCTTATATATTCTGGTTATTAATCCCTTGTCAGACAAGGAACCAAGATAACTCGCAAATATTTTCTCTCATTCTGTAAATTGTATCTTCACTTTTTTAATTGTTTCCTTTGTGCAGAAACTTTTCAGCTTGATGTAATACCATTTGTCTATCTTTGCTCTTGTTGCCTGTGCTTTCGAGGGCTTACACAAAAAACCTGCCCAGAAAAATGTCCTCAAGCATTTCCCCAATGAATTTTTCTGGTAGTGTCATAATTTCAGGTCTTATGTTTAAGTCTTTAATCCATTTTGATTTGGCTTTGCATACGACAAAAGACAGTGGTCTAGGTGCATGTGGATATCCCATTTTTTCCACTGCCATTTATTAAAGAGACTGTTCTTCACCCAATGTATGGCTTCACACCTTTGTTCAAAATGTGTTGGCTGTATATGTGTGGATTTATTTCTGGGATCCCTTGTCTGTCCCATTGGTCTCTGTGTCTGTTTTTATGCTAGTACAATACTGATTTGGTTACTATGGTTTGGGAGTATATTTTGAAGTTTAGTAGTGTGATATCTGCAGCTTTGTTCTTTTTGCTCAGGATTGCTTTGGCTCTTTGGAGTCTTTTGTGGTTCCATACCAATTTTGGGATTTTTGTATTATATTTCTGTAAAGAATGTTGTTGATATTTTGTTGTTTTTTGTTTTTTTTTTAGTGAAGGAAAGAAAAAAAGGAGTGAAGGAGAGGAAGGAAGAGGAAGAAAAAGAGGGAGAGAGAATGGAAATGTTGCTTTATTCTAAAAAAAATGGGTATTAATAATGGCCAAACAATATTTCTTTTTTTTTGAGACGGAGTTTCGCTCTTGTTACCCAGGCTGGAGTGCAATGGCGCAACCTCAGCTCACCGCAATCTCCGCCTCCTAGGTTCAGGCAATTCTCCTGCCTCAGCCTCCCGAGTAGCTGGGATTACAGGCACGAGCCACCATGCCCAGCTAATTTTTTGTATTTTTAGTAAAGACGGGGTTTCACCAAATTGACCAGGATGGTCTCGATCTCTTGACCTCGTGATCCACCTGCCTCGGCCTCCCAAAGTGCTGGGATTACAGGCTTGAGCCACTGTGCCTGGCCTCAATATTTCATTTAAATCTATGAGTAGGTGTGATGTGGTATTGACAAGAATGTGTATTTTGTGTATTTAAAGTGGAGAGCTCTATAAATATTTATTAAGTTTACTTGTTCTGGATCTGAGTTCCAGTCCTGGATATCCTTATTAATTTTCTGTCTGATTGTGTCTAAGTCTCTATGTATCTGGGTGTTAGGAACATTAGCTCTTGTTGCATTGATCGTTTTACCACTATATGTTTGTTGCTTTAAAGTCTATTTTATCAGATACGAGAATTGCAACTCCTGCTCTTTATTTATTTATTTTTGCTCTCCATTTGGTTGGTAAATCTTTCTCCATCTATTTGTTTTGAGTCTTTGTGTATCCTTGCATGTGAAATGGGTCTGGATGTAGCATACTGTTGGGTTTTGGCTGTATCTTTTGATTGGGGGATTTAGTCGATTTAAATTTAGGATTACTGCCATTTGATGTTAACTGGCTGTTTTATCCATCCGTTGATGTAAATTCTTCTTTATGTTGATGCTCTTTACTTTTTGGTATATTTTTAGAAAGGCTAATACTGGTTGTTTCTTTCTATGTGTAATGCTTCTTTCAGAAGCTCTTGTAAAGCACGCCTGGTGGTAATACAATCTCTGAGTGCTTGCTTGTTCATAAAAGATTTTATTTTTCCTTCAGTTGTGAAGCTTAGTTTGGCTGGATATGAAATTCTAGGCTGAAAGTTCTGTTCTTTAAGGATGTTGAATATTGGCCCCCACTCTCTTCTGGCTTGTAGAGTTTCTGTTGAGAGATCTGCTGTAAGTCTGACAGGCTTCCCTTTGTAATTAACCTGACCTTTCTCTCTGGCTGCTCTTAGTATTCTCTCCTTTGTTTCAACCCTGGTGAATCTAACAATTATGTGCCTTGGGGTTGCTCTTCTTGAGGAATATCTTTGTGGTGTTCTCTGTATTACCTAGGGTTGAATATTGTCCTGCTTTGCTAGGTTGGGAAAATTTTCCTGAATAATATCCCGAAGAATATTTTCCAGCTTGGATTCATTCTCTCCGTTGCATTCAGGTACACCTATCAAACGTAAATTTGGTCTTTTCACATAGTCCCACATTTCTTGGAGACTTTGCTCATTCCTTTTTAATCCTTTTTTCTCTAATCTTGTCTTCTCGTTTTATTTCATTAAGTTGGACTTTGACCTCTGATATCCTTTCTTCTGCTTGATCAATTCGAGTGTTTAAACCTGTGCATACTTCTTGGAGTTTCTGTATTGTATTCTTCAGTTCCATTAGTTCACTTATATTCCTCTCTAAATTGTCTATTCTCATTAGAATTTCGTCAAACCTTTTTTCAAAGTTCTTGGTTTCTTTACATTGGGCTACAACATGTTCTTTTAACTCACAGAAGTTTCTTATTATCCATCTTCTGAAGCCTGATTCTGTTAATGGGATGCACTCATTCTCCATCAAGCCGTATTCCCTTGTTGATGAGGAACTGTGATACTCTTTAGAGGGAGAGGCATTCTGATTTTGAGTATTCTCAGCCTTTTTACAGTGATTTCTTCCCATCATTGTAAATTTATCCACCTGTCATCTTTGTAATTACCAACTTTCAAATTAGGTCTCTGAGTGGATGTCCAAGTTGTTAATTCCCAGGGCCAAAATATGAGCAACCCACTGCACCGGCCAAAACAGCGGTGTTAAGACTGATGGTGCTTTTCTGCCTGGGAATCTCCAGTCTGGCTTCCTTCTTGAGTCCGTAATAGGCAACTCTGCCTTCTCGGAGCTCCAAACGTCAGTCAGAAGGGGAACCAGTCCTGTTTACTCTGCACCAAGAGCTGCTGCACCAAGGTGCTGGCAAAACCGCTGCACCGGCCACAAGAGTCATGCTGGTGACCCGTGGGCCTCCTCCACTGGGAATCTTCTGCTCCATGAGTGACAAAAATTTGTCTGAAAGTGTGGCGTTTTCTCGTTCTCTGTGCTTTCACTGGGAGCTGCAATCTTGAGATGTTAGCTATCAGCCATCTTGGATCGTTCTCTGTTGTTGATATTTTGATAGGGATTACACTGAACCTGTATATCACTTTGAATTTTATGGACATCCTTGTCTTGTTTCAGATCTCAGAGAAAAGAGTTTCAATTATTTTTCCATTTAGTATTTTGTTAGTTGTGGGTTTGTTGTATATGGCCTTTATTGTTTTGAGTTTCTGACTGGGTAATTTACAAAGAAAAATAAGTTTAACGGACTCAAAGTTCCACCTGGCTAGGGAGACCTCACAATCATTGCACAAGGCAAAAGATGAGCAGGGCATGTCTTATATGGCAGCAGGCAAGAGAGCACATGCAGGGAACTGCCCTTTATAAAATCATCAGATCTCATGAGACTTATTCACTACCATGAGAACAGCATAGGAAAAGTCCACCCCCATTATTCAGTTACCTCCCATTGGGTCCCCCTGATGACACATGTAGATTATGGGAGCTACAGTTCAAGATAAGATTTAGAAGAGAACACAGCCAATCCATATCATTCAACTTCTGGCTCCTCAAATATTTTTTGTTCTCACATTTCAAAATCAATCAGTTCCCTAACGTCTTAATTCATTTCAGCAATAACTTAAAATTCCACAATCCAAAGTCTCATCTGAGACAAGGCAAGTTCGTTCCACCCATGAGCCTGTAAAACCAAAAGCAAGTTAGTTACCTCCTAGATACAATGGAGGTACAGGCATTGGGTAAATACAGCCATTCCAAGTGGGAGAAATTGGCCAAAAAAGGAGCTACAGGATCCATGCAATTCTGAAATCCAATAAGGCAGTCATTAAATCTTAAACTTCCCAAATGATCTTCTTTGACTCTGTGTCTCACATCCAGGTCACAGTGATGCAAGAAGTGGGCTCCCATAGCCTTGGTCAGCTCTGCCCCTGTGGCTTTACATGGTATATCCTCTCTTCCAGCTGCTTTCATGGGCTGATGTTGAGTGTCTACAGCTTTTGCAAGTGCATGGTGTAAGCTGTTGATCTACCATTCTGGGGTCTGGAGGATGATGCCCCTCTTCTCACATCTCCATTAGGCAGTGGCCCAGTGGAGACTCTGTGTGGCAACTCCAACCCCACATTTCCCTTCCTCACTGCCTTAGTAGAGGTTCTCCATGGGGCCACACCCCTGCAGTAAACTTCTGCCTGGACATCCAGGCATTTCTATACATCCTCTGAAATCTAGCCAGAAGTTTCCAAACCTCAATTCTTGACTTCTGTGCACCTGCAGGCTCAACATTATATTGAAGCTGCCAAGGTTTGGGGCTTGTAGCCTCTGAAGCCATGGTCTGAGCTGTACCTTGGTATCTTTTAGCCATGGCTGGAGCACCTGGGTTACAGGGCACCAAGTCCCTAGGCTATACATAGCAGGGGGCCCTGGACCTGGTCCCTTCCAGGCCTGTGTCCTGTGATAGAATGGGCCGCCATGAGGGTCTCTGACATGTCATGGAGACATTTTCTTCATTGTCTTGGTGATTAACATTTATCTCCTTGTTACTTATGCAAATTTCTCCAGCAGACTTGAATTTCTTCCCAGAAAATTGATTTTTATTTTCTATTGCAGGTCAGGTTGCAAATTTTTTAAATTTTTATGTTCTGCTTTCTGTTGAATGATTTGATCCTTAAAAATTTCTTCTGCCAAATACCCTAAATTATCACTCTCAAGTTCAAAGTTTCACAGATGTCTAGTGCAGGGACAAAATGCCACCAGACTCTTTGCATAGCAACAGTGACCTTTACTTCATTTCCCAACAAGTTTCTCATCTCTATCTGAGACCACCTCAACCTGGATTTTATTGTCCATATCACTATAAGGACATTAATCAAAGCCATTCAATAAGACTCTAGGAAGTTTGAAACTTTCCTAACTTTTCCAAACTTTCCTACATATTTCTGTCTTCTGAGTCCTCCAAGTCTCTATGAAGTTCCCTACTTTCCCACATTTTAATCTTCTTCTGAGCCCTCCAAACTGTTTCATTCTCTGCCTGTTACCCAGTTCCAAAGTCACTTCCACATTTTTGGGTATCTTTACAGCAGCACCCCACTACCCAGTAACAATATACTGTATTTATTCATTCTTACAGTGCTAATAAAGACATACCCAAGACTGGGTAACTTATGTATTTTTTAAAAAAAGAGTTTTCATGAACTCACAGTTCCACATGACTGGGAAGGCATCACAATCATGGCAGAAGGTGAAATAGTAGAGGTGGTGGCAGGCAGAGAGCGTGTGCAGGGGAACGTCCCTTTATAAAACTCTCAGATCTTGTCAGACTTATTCACTATCTTTAGAATAGCTGGGGAAGTCCCACCAGCATGATTTAGTTATCTCCCACTGGGTTACTTCCATGACACGTGGTGATTATGTGAGCTACAATTTAAGATGAGATTTGGGTGGGAAACAGCCAAACCATATCAGTAGTTTTATTTTTTTATTTTTTTTTTGGACAGGTTCTCTCTCTGTCATCCAGGCTGGAATGCAGTGGTGCTCACTATTGCCTCAACCTCCTGGGTTCAAATGATCTTTCTACTTCAGCCTCTTGAGTAGCTGGGATCACAGGGGTGCACCACCATGCCTAACTCATTTTCTAAATTGTTGTTTGGAGAGACAGGGTCTTGCTATGTTGCCCAGGCTTGAACTCCTAGGCTCCAGTGGGATTACAGGCATGAGCTACTATACCTGCCAGTTTTTGTTCTAGGTTCGTTAGTGACTTCTATAATGTTTATTTATTTGCATATGTTCATTCATTCTGGCATCCTTGGGAAGAATTCTACTTGACCACAATGAATGATCTTTTTAATGTGTTGTGAAATTCAGTTTGCTAGTATTTTGTTGAGGACTTTTGCAACCATATTCAGTAATACTGGCTTGTAGTTGTTTCTTTTTCTTTTTTCTTGTGTTTTTGTCTGGTTTTAGTATAAGGATAATGCTGTGATCATGAAATAAATATAGAAATACCTTCTCTTTTTTTGTTTTCCATTTACATGGAATATCTGTTTATATCCCTCTACTTTCAGTCTGTGATTATCTTTTTTGGTGAAGTGAGTTTCTTGTAGACAGTATATAACTGATACTTGTTTTTTAACCGTTTAGTCATTCTATGTCTCTTTAGATAATTCAGTCTGTTTTCATGGAAAGTTATTGATATGTATAGTTTTACTGCTTCCATTTTGTTACTCGTTTTATATTTATTTGTAGATCCTTTTTTCTTTCTTTGTGTACTCTTGTTAAGTGATTTTTCTCTAGTAGTAAGTTTTGATTCTACTCAATTCACTTTTAGTTTATCTATTACAGATAAACTATTATCTATTAGATAATAAATAAATATCTATTATCTATTTGCATTGTGGTTGTGATGAGGCTTATAAAAAACACCTTGTAATTATAAAATGTTGTTTTTAACTGATAACAACTTTGATTGCAGAGAAAAGTAACAAAACAAATGCTGCACATTAACACTTCCTCATTTTGATTTCTTGATGTTTTAAATTATATCTTTTTATATTGCTTATCTCTTAACCAATCACAGTTATTATTGCTTTTAATAGTTTTATCTTTTGGCCTTTGTAGATGATATAAAACCTAATTACATTATTAGAGTATTCTGAATTTGTCTCTTTCCTTTTTTTTTTTTTAAAACCAATGAATTTAATACCTACAGATATTTTCTTGTTACATTTTGGTTTCCATTTCTTTAAGTTTGAAGAATGCTCTTTACCATTTTTTTTTTTAAAGACAAGCCTAGTATTGGGCAATTTCCTCAGCTTTTGTTTGTCTTGGAATGTATTTCTTCTTCATATTTAAAGGTTAGATTTGCTAGGTATAGTATTCTTAGTGAATAGTTTTGTTTTCTCCCCCTTGGCTTTGAATATAGCATCCCACTCTCTCCTGACATGTAGTTTCCACTGAGAAACCTGCTGAATGCCATATTTGAGTGTAATTTAATGTGACATATTTATTTTTTCCTACTGCTTGTGTAATCTTTCTTTGTATTTGATTTTTGCTAATTTGATTATTATTTTCTTTCTTGAAGATTTCTTCTTTGGATTGAATTTGATTGGTGATATCCAAGCTTCCTGTACCTGAGTGGTTTGTTGTTTTTCAGATTTGGAAATTTTTCAGCTATTATTTTCTTAAACATTTTTCTCTCTCCTGTCCCTTGAAATTTAATATTATGCATGTGTTATTTGCTTAATGTTGTCTCACAATTTGATGTCTCATCTTGACTGTTCCAAAGGATGTCTAGGTAGCTTGAAAACATTATTTCTGTGGGTATGTGGGGGTGTTTTCAGAAGAAATAAGCATTTGGATTGCAGTGAGTAATATGAACTTTGCAAAAATGGGTAGGCATTATCCACTTTATTGAAAGCCCATATAGATCAAAAGGTGGAGAAAGGGCAAAGTTCTTATTTCTTCTATAGCTAAGACATTCATCTTCTCCTGCCCTCAACCATCAGTGTTGCTGATTTTGAAGCCTTTGGGTTTGTACTGGTCTTACACTATTGGCTCCTCTGTGTCTCAGGCCTCTGTGCTTTAACTGGATTACTGCCACCAGCTTTCCCTAGTCTCCAGTCTACAGACAGCAGATGATGAAAATTTTTTTAGCTTCCATAATTGCATGAACCAATCCTGTATAATAAATTTCCTTCCATTTCTCTCAATATATCCTATAGGTTCTGTTTCTCTAGATAATTTTGACTAATGCAGGAGTTTATTTCATTTACATTTAATTAATTAAAATTGATAAGAACAGATTTACTAATTTGTTAACTGTTTTGTTTGTCTTGTAATTCCTTTGTCTCTCTTTCTCTCTCTCTCTTTATTTTTTGAGATGGAGTTTCACTCTCGTTCCCCAGACTGGAGTGCAATGGCACGATCTCGGCTCACCACAACCTCTGCCTCCTGGGTTCAGGCAATTCTCCTGCCTCAGCCTCCTGAGTAGCTGGGATTACAGGCATGTGCCACCATGCCCAGCTAATTTTTTGTATTTTTAGTAGAGACGGAATTTTACCATGTTGACCAGGATGGTCTTGATCTCTTGACCTAATGATCCACCTGCCTCAGCCTCCCAAAGTGCTGGGATTACAGGCATGAGCCACTGTGCCCAGCCTTCTTTTTCTCTCTTGCTGTCATACTGTATGTTCTGTCTTCTTCTGCTTCTGCTTCTGCTTCCTCTTCCTCTTCCTCTTCCTCTTCCTCTTCCTCTTCTTCTTCTTCTTCTTCTTCTTCTTCTTTCTGAGACAGGGTCTCTGTCAATCTGGCTGGAGTGCAGCATTAGTATGATCATAGCTCACTGCAACCTTTAGGACATGAGCCCAAATGATTCTTTTGTCTCAGCCTCCCGAACAGCTTGGACAATAGGCACATGCCAACACACCTGACCAATTTTTTATTTTTATTTTTATAGAGACAGAGTATCACCATGTTTCACAGGCAGGTCTCAAACTCCTGGCTTGAAGTGTTCCTTCCACCTTGGTGTCCCAAAGTGGTGTGATTACAGGTGTGAGCCACTGTGCTCTGCTGTTATCTTGTTTTTCTTAACTGATAGACTTTGATTCATCTGTCTCTTTTCTTTTGTGTAAATTTTATAGATTTTTCTTGAGTATTCTTACATAAAATATGTTATAATTTTGGTTGGCCATGATGCTTTACACTTGTAATCTCAGCATTTTGGGAGGCCAAGGTGTGAGGAATTCATGAGGCTAAAAGTTTGATACCCCCATCTTTACAGAGAAGAAAAGCAAGCCAGTGCAACATAGTGAGACATTTTCTCTACAAACTACATATATATAATTAAAAATAGCTGATAATAATCATGTATGTTTATTGTCTTGGCTCCTTGGAAAACTGAGGAAGAATTTCTTGACTCCAGGAATTTGAGGCTGCAGTGACCTATGATGATGCTATTGATGCTCTTGTACTCCAGCCTGGGCGACAGAACAAGAACCCATCTCTATTAAAATATATATATAGGCAGAGTGTCCTGGCTGATGCCTGTAATCCTAGCACTTTGGGAAGCCAAAGTGGGAGGATTACTTGAGGTCAGTTCAAGACCAGCCTGGCTAACATGGTGAAACCCAGTCTCTACAAATAATAAAAAAATTTGCCAGGTGTGATGGCACATGCCTGTGATCCCAGTTACTTAGGAGGCTGAAGTAAAAGAATTGCTTGAACTTGGGAGGCAGAGATTGCAGTGAGCCAAGATTGTGCCACTCCACTTTAGGCTGGGCAACAGAGCAAAACTCCTTCTCTTCCCCCCACACACAAAAAATACACACACACACACACACACACACACACACACACACACATAATATGTATATACATATATGTATATATATATGATGGTTTAATTGCATATTTAAAACCATTAAAAGTCAACATCATTTGCATATAAAAACTGTATATTTTTACCTCTCCCACCCGTGGCACATTGTGTAATATTAATGTTACAGTTTACATCTATTTATATTATGTATCCATTAATTTATAGTTATTTGTGATATTTTTGCCTTTTAATTTTTATGCTATTATTAAAAGTATTTTCTTCTTATCATTACAATAATATAATATTCTGATTTTGCCTATAGATTTATCTTTAGTAATGAGTTTTATACTATCTTATGATCTTGTGCTGCTGCTTAGTGTCCTTTCACATTAATTTGAAGAACTTCTTTTAGCATTTTTTGTAAGGCAGGTCTTGTGGTAATGAACTCCCCCAGCTTTTGTTTGCCTAAAAAAAATTTGTCTCCATTTGTAAGGAGAGTTTTGTTAAGTGTGGTATTTTTAGTTGGCAGATTTTTTCCTTCAGTACTTAAGTATATCATCTTACTTCTGTTCTGCAAGGTTTCTGCTGAAAATTCTGCTAATAATTTTATGAAGATTCTTCTATATATGTCATTTTTCTCTTGGTGCTTTCAAAATTTTCTTTTTCTTTACTTTTTGACAATTTGATTATAATTTTTCTCTGCTTGGGTCAGTTTGAGTTCATCTTACCTGATAATCTTTACGTTTCCTGGATTTGGATGTCTATTTTTTTCTTTGGGTTTGGGATATTTTCAGCCATTATTTCTTTGAGTAATTGTTTTCCCCTTTTTTTTTTGTCTTTTCCTTCTGGAACTTCCGCAGTATTTACAGTGATCTGCTTTCTTGTATCCTTTAAGTTCCTTAAGTTATCTTCACTCTTTTTCATTCTTTTTTTTTTTTGCTTCTGTCAATGATTTCCAATAACTTGTCTTTTGTTTGCTGACTCTTTTTTCTGCATGACCTAATGTTCTTTTGAAACCTCTGTATTGAATATTTTAGTGTTGAAATGTCTGTTGAATTTGAGTTTTCCTCCTAGCCTTAGCAAGCCTCTTTATGAGAACTAAAAACAGTTCTCCATCAGATTAATCATACACCTCTATTTCATTAGAGTTAAGTCCTGGATATTTATCTTTACTTTTATTTGAAGCATATTTTCTTGTTTTTTTTTTTCATTTTCCTTGACTCTTTTGTCGGCTTCTGTGTATTAGATAAATCAGCCACCTTTCTCAGTGTGTTTGTCCATTCTTTCACTGCTGTAAAGAAATTCCTGAGACTGGGTAATTTATAAAGAAAAAAGGTTTAACTGGCTCACAGTTCTACAGACTGTACAGAAAAATGAGCAGCTTCTGTTTATGGGGAGAACACAGGAAGTTTCCAGTCACGGGGGGAAGTAAAGGGAGAGTAAGGTGCCTCACATGGCAGGAACAGGAGCAAGAATAAGTGAAGGGGGAGGTGCTGTACACTTTAAAAAAAATTTATTTATTATACTTTTTCTTCTGGGGTACATATGCAGATCATGCATGTCTGTTACATAGGTATACACATCGTGATTTGCTGCATCCATTGCCCATCATCTACATTAGATATTTATCCTAATGCTATCCCTCCTCAATCCCCCTACCCCCTGCTATTCCTCTCCTAGCTATTAACCCCCAGGCTCCAGTGTGTGGTATTCCCCTCCCTGTGTCAGCATGTTCTCATTGTTGAACACCCACTTACAAGTGAGAACATGCAGTTTTTGGTTTTCTGTTCTTGTGTCAGTTTGCTGAGAATGATGGTTTCCAGTTTCATCCATGTCCTTGCGAAGGACATGAACTCATTCTTTTTTATGGCTTTGTAGTATTCCATGGTGTATATGTGAGACATTTTCTTTATCCAATCTATCATTGATGGATATTTGGGTTGGTTCCAAGTCTTTGCTGTTGTGAACAGTGCTGTAAAGATACATGTGCACGTATCTTTATAATAGAATGATTTATAATCCCTTTGATATATACTCAGTAATGGGATTTCTGGGTCAAATGGAATTTCTCGTTCTAGATCCTTGAGGAATTGCCACACTGTCTTCCACAATGGTTGAATTAATTTACACTCCCACCAACAGTGTAAAAGTGTTCCTATTTGTTCACATTCTCTCCAGCATCTGTTGTCTCCTGACTTTTTAATGATCACTATTCTAACTGGCATGAGGTGGTATATCATCGTGGTTTGATTTGCATTTCTTTAATGACCAGTGATGATGAGCTTTTTTTCATATGTTTGTTGGCTGCATAAATGTCTTCTTTTGAAAAGTGTCTGTTCATATCCTTTGCTCACTTTTTGATGGGGTTTTTTTTCTTGTAAATCTGTTTAAGTTCTCTGTAGATTCTGGATATTAGCCCTTTGTCAGATGGGGAGACAGCAAAATTGTTTCCCCATTCTGTTGGTTGCTGGTTCACTTTATTGATAGTTTCTTTTGCTGTGCAGAAGCTCTTAAGTTCAATTAGATCTCATTTGTCTATTTTGGCTTTTGTTGCCATTGCTTTTGGTGTTTTAGTCATGAAGTCCTTGCTCATGCCTATATCCTGAATGGTATTGCCTAGGTTTTCTTCTAGAGTTTTTATGGTGTTAGGTTTTACGTTTTAATCTTTAATCCATCTGGAGTTAATTTTTGTATCAGGTGTAAGGAAGGGATCCAGTTTCAGCTTTCTGCATATGGCTAGCCAGTCTCCCCAACACCATTAATTAAATAGGGAATTCTTTCACCATTGCTTGTTTTTGTCAGGTTTGTCAGTTGTATGGTGTTTTTTCTGGGGCCTCTTTTCTGTTCCATTGGTCTATATCTCTGTTCTGGTACCATTACCATGCTTTTTTGTTTATAGTAGCATTGTAATATAGTTTGAAGTCAGGTAGTGTGATTCCTCCAGTCTTTTTTTTTTTCCCCCCCTTAGGATTGTCTTGGCTATGTGGGCTCTTTTTTCTTCCATATAAAGTTTATGGTGTATTTTTCCAATTCTGTGAAGAAAATCATGGGTAGCTTGATGGGGATAGCATTAAATCTATAAGTTACTTTGGGCTGCACACTTTTAGACAGTCTGCTCTCATGAGAACTCATTCACTATCATGAGAACAGCACCAAAGGGATGGTGCTTAACCATTCATGAGAAATCTACCCCCACAATGCAACCACCTTCCACCAGGCTCCATCTCCAATATTGGGGACTACAATTTGATATGAGATTTGGTTAGGGACACAGATCCAAACCATATTACACAATCTTCACATACTGGCCTTAGAGAGGAAATGACCCTTATCAGCTTGGCCAGAGATGCTTGGTACTTACTCAAGCTTTTTGCTCTCTCAAATACACCACATTTGTTCTTATCAACCCCCAGAAACTAGAGCATGCTATATCCTGTCAGTGACCTAAAACAGATGAGTTACAAGCCATACTCTCAGGCAACAGTTGGAAAGGTTAAAGTGGGGTGAGGCCAGATGTGTAGTAGTTCAACTCTTTCCAGGTAGAAGCTGAAGACTTCTGTTTTATTGCTGGAATAATCCAGGGGAATGAGCCACAGAATACTTACATACTCATTCAGACTATTTTTTTGTCCTTTTTATTGTAATTTAAGTTTTGGGGTACATGTGCAGGACGTGCAAGATAGTTGCATAGGTACACAGGTGGCAGTGTGATTTGCTGTCTTCCTCCCCTTCACCCACATCTGGCATTTCTCCCCAGGCTATCCCTCCCCAGCTCCCCCCCGAGCTGGCCCTCCCCTATTCCCCCCAGTAGAACCCCATATGTAGTACTCCCTTCCCTGTGTCCATGTGTTCTCATTTTTCATCACCCACCTATTAGTTAGAATATGCGGTATTTCATTTTTTGTTCTTGTGTCAGTTTGCTGAGAATGATGTTCTCCAGGTTCATCCATGTCCCTACAAAGGACACAAACTCATCATTTTTGATTGCTGCATAATATTCCATGGTGTATATGTGCCACATTTTCCCAGTCCAGTCTATCATCGATGGGCATTTGGGTTGGTTCCAGGTCTTTGCTATTGTAAACAGTGCTGTAATGAACATTCGCGTGCATGTGTCCTTATAGTAGAACAATTTATAGTCCTTTCGATATATACCCAGTAATGGGATTGCTGGGTCAAATGGAATTTATATTTCTAGGTCCTTGAGAAATCGCCACACTGTCTTCCACAATGGTTGAACTAATTTACACTCCCACAAGCAGTGTAAAAGTGTTCCTATTTCTCCACATCCTCTCCAGCATCTGTTGTCTCCAGATTTTTTAATGATCGCCCTTCTAACTGGTGTGAGATGGTATCTCAATGTAGTTTTGATTTGCATTTCTCTAGTGACCCTTGATGATGAGCATTTTTTCATATGTTTGTTGGCCTCATGTATGTTTTCTTTTGTAAAGTGTCTGTTCGTATCTTTTGCCCACTTTTGAGTGGGTTTGTTTTTTTTTTCTTCTTGTAAATCTGTTTGAGTTCTTTGTAAATTCTGGATATCAGCCCTTTGTCAGATGGGTAAACTGCAAAAATTTTTTCCCATTCTGTTGGTTGACAATTCATTCTAATGACTGTTTCCTTTGCCGTGCAGAAGCTGCAGAGTTGGATTAGGTCCCATTTGTCTATTTTGGCTTTTGTTGCCAATGCTTTTGGTGTTTTGGTCATGAAGTCCTTGCCTACTCCTATGTCCTGAATGGTTTTGCCTAGTTTTCTTCTAGGGTTTTTATGGTGTTGGGTCTTATGTTTAAGCGTTTAATCCATCAGGAGTTAATTTTAGTGTAAGGTGTCAGCAAGGGGTCCAGTTTCAGCTTTCTGCACATGGCTAGCCCATTTTCCCAACACCATTTATTAAACAGGGAATCCTTTCCCCATTGCTTGTTTTTGTTAGGTTTATCAAAGATTGTATGGTAGTAGGTATGTTGTGTTGCCTCCAATTACTCTGTTCTGTTCCATTAGTCTATGTCTCTGTTTTGGTACCAGTACAATGCTGTTTTGATTACTGTAGCCTTGTAGTATAGTTTGAAGTCTGGTAGTGTGATGCCTCCTGCTGTGTTCTTTTTGCATAGAATTGACTTGGCTATGTGGGCTCTCTTTTGGTTCCATATGAATTTTAAGGTGGTTTTTTCCAGTTCTGTGAAGAAGGTCATTAGTAGCTTGATGGGGATAGTGTTGAGTCTGTAAGTAACTTTGGGCAGTATGAACATATTCACGATATTGATTCTTCCTAACCATGAGCATGGAATGTTTCTGCATCTGTTTGTGTCCTCTTATTTTGTTGAGCAGTGGTTTGTAGTTCTTGAAGAGGTCCTTTATGTTCCTTGTTAGTTGTATTCCTAGGTATTTTATTCTCTTTGTAGCAGTTGTGAATGGCAGTTCATTCTTGATTTGGCTCTCTTTCAGTCTGTTATTGGTGTATAGGAATGCTTGTGATTTTTGTACATTGATTTTGTATCCTGAGAATTTGCTGAAGTTGCTTATCAGTTTTAGGAGATTTTGGGCTGAGATGATGGGGTCTTCTAGATATACAATCATGTTGTCTTCAAATAGAGACAATTTGACTTCCTCCTTTCCTATTTAAATACCCTTTATTTCTTTTTCTTGCTTGATTGCTCTGGCTAGAACTTCCAGTACTATATTGAATAGGGGTGGTGAAAGAGGGCATCCTTGTCTAGCGCCAGATTTCAAAGGGAATGCTTCCAGTTTTTGCCCATTCAGTATCATATTGGCTGTTGGTTTGTTATAACTAGCTTTTATTATTTTGAGATAAGTTCCATCAATACCGAGTTTATTGAGGGTTTTTAGCATAAATGGCTGTTGAATTTTGTCAAAGGCCTTCTCTGCATCAATTAAGATAATCATGTGGTTTTTGTTTATGGTTCTGTTTATGTGGCGAATTATGTTTATAGACTTGCGTATGTTGAACCAGCCTTGCATCCCCGGAATGAATCCTACTTGATCATGGTGAATAAGCTTTTTGATGTGCTGTTGCAATCGGCTTGCCTGTATTTTATTGAAGATTTTTGGGTCTATGTTCATCATGGATATTGGCCTGAAGTTTTCTTTTCTTGTTGAGTCTCTGCCGAGTTTTGGTATCAGGATGATATTGGTCTCATAAAGTGATTTGGGAAGGATTCCCTCTTTTTGAATTATTTGGAATAGTTTCAGAAGGAATGGTAACAGTTTCTCTTTGTGTGTCTGGTAGAATTCGGCTGTAAACCCATCTGGACCTGGGCTTTTTTTGTGTGGTAGGCTCTTAATTGCTGCCTCAACTTCAGACCTTGTTATTGGTCTATTCATAGTTTCAGCTTCCTCCTGGTTTAGACTTGGGAGGACACAGGTGTCCAGGAATTTATCCATTTCTTCCAGGTTTTCTAGTTTATGTGCATAGAGTTGTTTATAATATTCTCTGATGATGGTTTAAATTTCTGTGGAATCTGTGGTAATTTCCCCTTTATCATTTTTTATTGCATCTATTTGGTTATTCTCTGTTTTCTTTTTTATTAATCTGGCTAGTGGCCTGTCCATGTTGTTGATCTTTTCAAAAAAACACCTCTTGGATTTATTGATTATTTGAAGGGTTTTTTGTGTCTCTATCTCTTTCAGTTCTGCTCTATCTTAGTTATTTCTTGTCTTCTGCTAGGTTTTGAGTATTTTTGATCTTGCTCCTCTAGCTCTTTCAATTTTGATGATAGGGTGTCAATTTTGGATCTCTCCACTCTTCTCATGTGGGCACTTATTGCTATATATTTTCTTGTAGAGACTGCTTTAAATGTGTCCCAGAGATTCTGGTATGTTGTATGTTCATTCACATTGGTTTCGAAGAACTTCTTTATTTCTGCCCTCATTTCATTGTTTATCCAGTCAACATTCAAGAGCCAGTTGTTCAGTTTCCATGAAGCTGTGCGATTCTGGGTTGGTTTCTGAATTCTGAATTCTAACTTGATTGCATTATGGTCTGAGAGGCTGTTTGTTATGATTTCAGTTGTTTTGCATTTGCTGAGGAGTGCTTTACTTCCAATTATGTGGTCAATTTCAGAGTAGGTGTGATGTGGTGCTGAGAAGAATGTATATTCTGTGGATTTGGGGTGGAGAGTACTGTAAATGTCTATTAGGTTTGCTTGTTTCAGGTCTGAGTTCAAGTCCTGAATATTCTTGTTAATTTTCTATCTGGTTGATCTGTCTAATATTGACAGTGCAGTGTTAAAGTCTCCCACTATTATTGTGTGGGAGTCTAAGTCTCTTTGTAAGTCATTAACAACTTGCCTTATATGTCTGGGTGCTCCTGTATTGGGTCCATATATATTTAGGATCATTAGCTCTTCTTGTTGTATCAACCCTTTTACCATTATGTAATGTCCTTCTTTGTTTCTTTCAATCTTTGTTGCTTTAAAGTCTATTTTATCAGAGATGAGAATTGCAACTCCTGTTTTTTTTTGCTCTCCATTTGCTTGGTAAGTCTTCCTCCATCCCTTTATTTTCAGATTTTGTGTATCTTTGCATGTGAGATGGGTTTCCTGGATAGAGCACATCGATGGATTTTGGTTTTTTATTTAATTTGCCAGTCTGTGTCTTTTGATTGGTGCATTTAGCCCAGTTACATTTAGGATTAATATTGTTATGTGTGAATTTGATACTGCCATTTTGATGCTAGCTGGCTGTTTTGCCCATCAGTTGATGCAGATTCTTCATTTTGTTGATGCTCTTTACCATTTGGTATGTCTTTGGAAGGGCTAGTACGCTTGTTCCTTTCTATGTGTATTGCCTCTTTCAGGAGCTCTTGTAAAGCAGGCCTCGTGGTGACAAAATCTCTGAGTACTTGCTTGTTCACAAAGGATTTTATTTTTCCCTCACTTATGAAGCTTATTGGCTGGATATGCAATTCTGGGTTGAAAGTTCTTTTCTTTAAGGATGTTGAATATTGGCCCCCACTCTCTTCTGGCTTGTAGTGTTTCTGCCGAGAGATCTGCTGTGAGTCTGATGGGCTTCCCTTTGTGGGTGACCCGACCTTTCTCTCTGGCTGCCCTTAGTATTTTCTCCTTCATTTCAACCCTGGTGAATCTGATGATTACGTGCCTTGGCGTTGCTCTTTTTGTGGAATATCTTTGTGGTGTTTTCTGTATTTCCTGGACTTGAATATTGGCCTGCCTTTCTAGGTTGGGGAAATTTTCCTGGATAATATCCTGAAGAGTATTTTCCAGCTTGCTTCATTCTTTTTGTCACATTCAGGTACACCTATCAAACATAGATTAGGTCTCTTCACATAGTCCCACATTTCTTGGAGACTTTGTTCATTCCTTTTCATTCTTTTTTCTCTAATCCTGCCTTCTCATTTTATTTCATTGAGCTGATCTTCAACCTCTGATATTTTTTCTTCTGCTTGATCAATTCGGCTGTTGAAACTTGTGCATGCTTCTTGAAGTTCTTCTGTTGTGTTTTTTAGCTTCATTAATTCACTCATATTCCTCTCTAAGTTGTTCATTCTTGTTGTCATTTCCTCAAATCTTTTTTCAAGGTTCTTAGTTTCTTTGCATTGAGTTAGAACATGTTCTTTTAGCTCATGGAAATTTCTCATTACCCACCTTCTGAAGTCTGATTCTGTCATTTCATGACACTCATTCTCCATCCATCTTTATTTCCTTGCTGGTGAGAGATTGTGGTCCCTTGTAGGAGGCAAGGTGTTGGGGTTTTGGGTGTTTTCCTCCTTTTTGCATTGGTTTCTTCCCATCTTTGTGGATTTATCCACCTGTCATCTAAGTAGTTGCTGACTTTTTGATTGGGTCTCTGAGTGGATGCCCAGATTGTTGATGATGAAGTATTTCTGTTTCTTAGTTTCTCTTCTAACAGTCTGGCCCCTCCACTGTAAGACTGCTGAGGTCCACTGCAGACCCTGGTTGCCTGGGTACACCTGTAGCAGCTGTGGAACAGTGAGGAATGCTACCAGTTTCTTCTTCTGCTATCTTTGTCCCAGAATGATGCCTGCCAAATGTCAGTCTGATCAGTCCTTTTTGAGGTGACTCTTTGGATATATGGGGGTCAGGGAACTGCTTGAGGAGACAGTTCTGTACTTTATAGGAGCTCAAGTGCTGAGCTGTGAGCTCCGTTGTTCATTCAGGGCTGCTAGGCAGGTACGTTTAAGTCTGCTGCAGCAGAACTCATAAAGTCTCTTTTTTTCCTCAGGTGCTCTGTCTCGGGGAGTTAAGGCTTTATTTATGAGTATCCGTTGCACTGTCCTGCCCAGCAAGGAGGCAGTCTAGTCACTACCTGCCTGCCGAGGCTCTGCCCTGCTGCCGTGGGCTCTGCCCTGCTGCTGTGGGCTCTGTCCTGTTGCCGTGGGCTCTGCCCTGTTTCCATGGGCTCTGCCCTGCTGCTGAGTGTAATTCCCTGTAGTCCTGTTTATATGGGTGTGGTTAGAACTGCTGTGGTAATGGTGGCCTGCCTCTGTATTGGCAGACTCTCTCTGTTATGGGGTTGCCTCGGCAATGGCAGGCTCCATCAGCAATGGGAGAGTACCTCAGTAGGGGCGGAATGCCTTGGTAATGGTGGATGCCCCTGCACCACCGAGCTGCAACATCCTGGGTTCAGCTGCGCTTGCTGTGAAGCTCTCAACCCTGAGCGTTTCCAATTGCTGTTTTGTTTGTTTTTGTGGGGGTGGGACTCACTGAGCCTGATTGCCTGGCTCCCTGCCTCAGAGCCATTTTTTGTTTTTAAGTTGAATGGTTGACTCTCTCCCAGGTGTTTCAGTTGCCTGCTGAAAGGGCACTGGGATCTGTGTGATTTCCCATGCAGTGACCCACTGCACTGGCTCAAACGTCACTGCCCAGGAATCTCCTGGCCTGGCTTACTGTTTAAGTCCCATTTAATCAGATGAATGTGCTAATCTGCCTTCCCAAATCTCAAATTGCCAGTTTAACTGGGCAACCAGACCAGTGTATTTTGTTTGGTGTTTCAGCACTGGCTGAAACAGCCACACCAGCCAAAACAGCTGTGCTGGCATCCCATGGGGCTCCTATACCTGGGAATCTCCTCGTCTGTGGGCAATAAAGATCCGTCTGGAAATGTGGCATCCACTCACCCTCTGCGCTTTCACTGAGAGCTGCAATCCTGACTTGCTCCTATAGCGCCATCTTCCTCCTTCCTCATTCACACTGTTAAGATGGTTAGAAATTGTCTTCCCCATAACTCCTAAAGACATGCTAGTTAGAAACCAACCTTTAGGCAGCAGTCAGAAAAGTTTATATATTAGATGTGTAGTCTAATTTCTTTGAGGAAGAAGTTGGGAGCTGGAATTTATTGTTTTTCTGTTCTGCATTGAGCCAGGAGTAAGTGCTACAAGAAGTGTCCATGTATCCATTCTAAACTACATCTGTTTTCTTTGTTGGTCGAGGGGACTAATGAATGCTAGGTTGCCACCTCACAGAGACAGATGAGTTAGGAGCCAGTTGCTCAGGCCTCAGCTGGAAAAGTTGGGGCACTAGATGTGATATGCAAACTCATTACTCTTCAGCTGGAATTTAATAGTTCCCTCCTAATTGTATGACACTGTGCTATGGATGGGGTTTATGGCAAGAGTGTGACTCAGCTTTTCCTATCTGTTTTGATATCAGTGTTGTCTCAGTCACCCTACATATAGGAGTCTCTCAGTTTCTGTGTATTTCACAGAATAAATTAATCCATCTGTCTGTACTGTTTATTCAATAAGTCTGTAGTTTGAGGGAAAGTGTGAAGCCACCTATTCTTCCACCTTGCTGTTGCCTCTTTCTCTCTCATTCTGATTTAATTATTGTAGTTTTTCAATGACATAATACCTAGAATTGGAAACATTCTCTACTCCTACTTCATTACCTTTATTTTTCAGAATTTCCTGACTATTCTTTTTTGATTATTTTTACATTAACTTTAGAAGCCACTTGTGGAGTTCCAAAAATATTGTCTAACTATTTTTATTGGGATAAAGTTATAATTTAAAAATTAAAGAATATTAAACTATTTATAAACTTAAATTTTTCTTTCCATGGACACAGAATGTCTTTCCACATAATTGCCTTTTGTTTTGTATCCATCAGTGGCATTTTAAGGTTTTCCTCATATCAAGCTAATATATTTCTAATTATATTTATTCCTGATGTTTTATTTTTTTGTTGTTATTTTAAATTGGATTTTTTTATTACATCTTTAAATTGTTATTTGAATAGATAAAGCCTATTTGTTTGTATATTGGTATTATACTGGTTGTCTTACTGGTGTTTGAAATAGCTTTTTAGCTGATTCTCTTGTGTTTTCTAGGTAAAAATTTTAGTATCTACTAATAATGATAATTTATTTTTTCCATTCTTATTTTTATACTGCTTACTCTTTCGGATATGTGTTTGCATTGGCTAATGTCCTTACAACAATGATTTCCCTCCATATGTTGCCATGATTTGCTTTCACTTCCTTTAAGTCTCTCTAATTATATGTTATCTTAACAGAGAAGATATCCCTGATAGCTTCATATAAAATAACAATGTTATGCCCTTTACTCCAACTTATCTCATTCCATCTCTAATATCCTCCTTTATTTTTCATCTATAGCTCTTTTCCCATCCAGTATTTATTTGTTTATGTATTCATTGGTTTTTTCCCTTAATACTGTAGTCTTTATGCAAGTGGAGTATTTATTTTTGTACAAAGATTTGTCCCCTCTGAGTAAAATAGTGGTTAATACCAGTTGATTCTAAATAAACATTTGTCAAATGAATGCATAAGTGTTAAACAATAAGGGCAATAAGGGTGGTAAACAGTATCTTTAAGTTATTCCTCATTTAATGGGAATGTGTCTGTTATTTCCCTATTAAGTCCAATGCTAGTAGTTGGCATTAATGTTTATATAAAACCTATTTTCTCAGTAAAAATTTCTCAAAATTGACCCTTTTTTTTTTAATTTGAGACAGAGTTCTGGCTCTGTTGCCCAGGCTAGAGTGCAGTGGCGTGATCTGCCTGCCTTGGCCTCCTTAGAGTGCTGGGATTACAAGTGTGAGCCACTGTGCCTGGCCAAAATTGACCCTCATTTTAAATTCACTGCTTTATCTATATTTTTAATTAAACTTTTTTTAAAAATGGCATTTAGTTCCACTTATTCATGTTCACAGATTGATACTAGTTTGTGAGTTTTAATAATTTGATAACTGAAGTTAGTGTTTGGCTTTGGGTCTTAGTACTATCTCATTGCTTTTTTGGGCTTGCCATTTTTTTATCAACACTTTTTTTTGTTTTGCCCCATTTTGATATAACACATATAAAGAGTAATGCACAAGGTATAAATGTATAGCTCAACAACTGAACACAAAACTCATAAAACCACTGTCCAGGTCAAAAAATAAAACACTGCCCGAATGCTACAAGTATGGATTGTACCCCTTCCCAGTCATTACTGCCTCTGCACACTTATCTTGATTTCTTGATAAAACATCAGGAATAAATATATTTAGTTATATTTGTTTTTGAACTTTATAGAAATGAAGCTATATAATTTATATTTTTGCACTGTATTCTTTTACTCAACATTATACAACTATTTGTAAAATTTATTCATGTTTTTACTTATTGCTCTGGTTTCTTCTTTTTTAATTGTTGTAGCATAATATTTTATTATGAGAATAGGCTACTTCTAGAATTACCAAATCCCTCTCCTTACACCTTCAACAGGGATAATTCTTATTTGCTGTTTGCTCCTTTTTTCTTTCTTCTTAGTGAGATTTCTGACTTTTTCCCTGTTCACTGTAATTATTGCCTCTTACTTTTCTTTTATTCTTAGCTTTTTACGGCCTATTTAAAATATCCTTAGCCTTTCTGCTCTTAAACACCCTGTCCTTGTTCTGTTCTCTTCTCCTCAAATCCCTCCACCTCACTCACAAAAATTGATGTGTAATATTCATAATATTATGATGAAGGCAAAATCACAGCAATCACAATCTAAATAGCATATAAATGAACTGTTAATTTTTATTTTTTAATTTACTGATAATTTTTTCACAGAAATATCTTCGATTTAAAATCGTGTTTCTTTCTCTTTGACTTTAGTTTTGAGTGACATGGGTTAACTCTTTTTAGCTTCATTCTTCTTGAGTTCTAAGTTTGCCCACCAAACCTGTGTTTCTTTGGGCAGGAGGTGGATGGAGTCTCATTCTTTTGGCCATGCTGGAATGCAGTGGCACAATTTCATCCCACTGCAACCTCCGCCTTCCAGGTTCAAGTAAGTCTCCTGCCTCAGTGTCCCGAGTAGCTGGGATTACAGGCATGCGCCATAATACCCGACTAATTTTGGTATCTTTTAGTAGAGACAGGGTTTCTCTATGTTGGTCAGCCTGGTCTTGAACTCCTCGCCTCAAGTTATCCTCCTGCCTTGGCCTTCCAAAGTGCTGGGATTATAGGTCTAAACTACCATGCCCGGCCTCCACCAAAGTTGTTTTTTGATTCTTTGTTTTTTTGAGATGGAGTCTCCCTCTGCCCCCCTTGCTGGAGTGCAATGGCAAGATCTCGGCTCACTGCAAGCTCTGCCTCTGGTGCCTCAGCCTCTTGAGTAGCTGGGATTACAGGCACCTGTCACACCATGCCTGGTTAATTTTTGTATTTTTAGTAGAGATGGGGTTTTGCCATGTTGCCCAGGCTGGTCTTGATCTCCTGACCTCAAGTGATCTGCCTGCCTGGGCCTCCCAAAGTGCTGGGATTACAGGTGTGAGCCACTAAGCCTGGCCCAGAGTTTTTAATTAAAATATTTCGAATGATTTAGGTGAATTAAAGCAATTTAGAAAGTAAAACTATCTTATTTGCATTTGTATAATTAGATATTTAAAGATGCAATTCAGATAATTATTCCTCTTGGGGCATATCTTATTTTTTCGTTGAAACTTAAACTGAAAATAAATCATTCAAAATACATTTGTTACTATGCGAGAGGCACTAACTTCAAGTATTATCTCAGATTTTGTGATCAATTTTAGTATTTCTATCTTTTAGAAACAGGAATAACTTGAAGTGTTAATCTAAATTTAGATATTAACAATACTTATCTACAACCAACATTTTAATTAACCTACTTAATAACATCACTCAATTTTGCTTTAAAAATGAGAGTTACCTTTTACAAAAATTTGTTGGAGTCATTTTCTATAGTAAATGGATAGGAAACTGCTAGCTCCATTTGGTTGGTGCCAGATTTTGAAGTAAGTTAATTGGACTTGCTCTTAAGTTTAACCTGCAGATAGTGTAGAGTGAAGATTCTCTAGTATCTCAAATAAACAAAGATAAGAAAATCAGTCCTCTCTTGAATAGCCAATGGACTCTCAGAACAATAACATTTACCTTAATCTACAACTTAGTTATAAAGTGTGTTTAAAAAACAAATAAGAACAAAGTTATTCACCATCTGCACACCTGAAGAATATGCAAAAGTAAATGACAAAGCTAATTTTTAAAATAATCCTATATTTAAAAATGAGAAAACAAACTGCTTTTTAGGAAGGAGAGTTGATCTTTGATTTTTTTTTTAGTTCTATAATATTTTATTTCTTATTCATTTTGCTTTGTTTTGTTGGTATTTTTATTATATATACTAGTTGTATGTATCTTTTGGGTGCATGTGATATTTTGACACATGTATATAATATAAAATACTATATTAGGGTAATTGGGTTGTCCATTACTGCAAATGTTTATCCTTTCTTTGTGTTGAACATATTACAATTCTTTTCTTCTAGCTATTTTGAAATATACAATATTGTTAAACATAAATTCTCTACTGTATTATCGAATACTAGAACCTATTCTAGCTATCTAAATATACTTTTATAACTACTAACCAAATCAGTCTTCTATTTATTTTTATTTTATTTTATTGTTTTGAGATGGAGTTTTGTTCTGTCCCTTAGGCTGGAGTGCAGTGGCGTGATCTCGGCTCACTGCAACCTTCACCTCTGGTTCAAGCGATTTTCCTGCCTCAGTCTCCCTAGCTGGGATTACAGGTACCTACCACCACATCTGGCTAACTTTTGCATTTTTAGTAGGGATGGGGTTTCACCACGTGGGCCAGGCTCGTCTAGATCTCCTGACCTCAGGTCATCTGCCTGCCACAGCCTCTCAAAGTGCTGGGATTGTTATAGGTGTGAGCCATCGCGAGTGGCCTAAATTAGTTTTTAGATGTCACTACTATTGGTTGATTTATTTTGATGTTACAACACAGGTAAAATAACTTTTGAAGATTTCTTTCTTATTGATCCATAATAGAAATCTGTAAACTAAATTAATTTTTTAATATATATATAATTTAAATTATTAATTTAAAAATTGTAAAAGGTTGTTTTTTTTTGCTCATTCTCATAAAACAAAATACATTTTCAGTGTGCAATAAACTAAGTGTTTTGTGTGTGTAAATCTATGCTTTTATGCAAATATGTATGTAAATTTAAGTATTTCATAGGAAAACTAGCTGTGAAATGTTTCATGTGCAAAAATTAAACACTATACAGATCCTAGTTAAATCTCTTTGGAGTGGATATATCACAAGAGGCCATTCCTAAGACAGACATTGAGGTGAGGAATTTTGAGAAGCTTTCTTTTAAATAAACACATTGAAAGTGTATTTGTCTGTGTATTCTCCTAAGATTACAGTAAAATCATAGACAAGAAAAGAGAGATAAAAATTCACAAGTAAAAATAGAGTGAGAGGGAGACAACTTATTTATTAATGTTGTAATTGTTATTTTGACCAATTTTTGTTTGAAATTTTTAGTTACCATAGTTAGACTGGGAGACAAGCATTATTTTTTGATGAATTTAAGTAGTTGGAACTACCTGCAAACTGGAATAAGCTTACAAGAGAGAGTTTCCTTTTCCCTTTATTCCTAAGCAATTAAGCAGAGATGAAATCTTTGCTTATGGAAATGCTATTACAGGGCATTCGATTAGTATTTGTGCGTGTGCATGTGTGTGTGTGTGTGTGTGTGTGTGTGTGTTATGGAGAGCAGATTGGAGCTGGGGGTTGTGAGGCAGAAAGGGACCAGATGATCTTGTATATTTTTATACCATCAAGTATCTGTGATTCAAAAATTTTAAAATTCCTTTCTTTTTTACAAACATAGTGTATTCTATGTTGTTATTATTTTAAGAATCAGAACTATCATCTTTACGATAATTGATAGCAACTAGGAAATTAAATTTAAGAAACATTTGAGTAATTACCATTTTTTATTTATTAATCTTATAAAAGCAGTACAATTTGATGATTGTTTCAAATAAAGAAAACAAGACACTTCCAAATGACTTGCAGAGATACTTGAATGTATTGGATTTAGTGCTGCAGCTTTCAGTTTACCCGCAAATGCTTGTGCTCTACTGTTAAGTAGAAGGAAAAAAATTAAAAAGAAAAAGTCAGTGTTTTTAAAAGCTAGAAAATTGGCTAGGGTGATTTTCTGTTTAGAGTTGGTTAAACCTAGTTTGAATCCCAAGTTTGCTATTTTCCAGTTGTATAAGTTTATGCTTTTTTTCAGTCTCCGGTTTTTTTCCTGTCAAATAAAGAAATGAAGTAGAAGTAGAATCTACTGAAGGGCTTTTATGAATATTTATAGAAATTAAGCATGTAAAGGATTTACTATATTGCCTTATAAATTCTTAATAATCATTGACTATTAGTAATTAGATGATGTTAACATTGTAGACAGTCAGCCCCATCATAACAGACGTGACCTATGGCAACTCATATGACATATCTTAATAAAGGTCTAGAGCTCAGAACCATCTGGAAAATCTCTTTCAGTAGACTTCCCATGGAATTCTGTAGCAACGTGGGTAGCAATCAGTTTCTCAGTCTTCCCAGGAAAATGCCAAATAGATTAAATGTATAAAGATAATGATTACTGTTTTGGCATTGTCCTTGAGAGGCTACATGAGAATAAGTGTCTGTTCTTGAAAACCTGTATTTCTATATTCTTTCAGTTATATAAGTAGCTATTGTTAGTTTACATCACTGTGCAGGGGTTTGGCTGGCATAACAAGATGCTGAAGTGTTTTCAATGCATGAGCCTGGTATTCCTGTGTGACTAAGTGCATTGTTTACTAATGACATTAAGTGCAGGGTAGCTCATTTAAAAATTGGTGTATTGTATAAAATGAACCCGATTTAAAATAAGACCATGTATTTTATTTAATCCAAAAATTAATGTTCCTGAAGAAAATGCAAAGCCATTTTAATGGTTACTATGTAATTCTAATAAAAATATCTGGCAAAAATGATCAGCAATTACTTACTGTTAAGCCTATTCTACTTGTGCTGAATGGAGAGGGATTTAAAAAATTTTTTAATTTAAGGATATGTAATAGTAGGAGCCCAGAATCATAATGTTCCCAGAGAGTAATGGTTTATTAACTACAATTCATATACCCTGAGACTAAGTGTGATTTCCTTTTGAGCTTTGACACAAAAAAGCAACAAGCAGTGCTAGTTTGCTTGAAAAGTAACCTGACTTTTGTAACTTGCTGCTGTAAAGCACTTTTTTTCTAGTTAGGCCAAAAAAGTAGGAATAATCTAGCAAATGGTTTCAAAATGAAAAAAAAATCAATACTTAGAGCTGTTAGTGTTCAGCCTCACCTCAGACATCAAGTTTTCTGATTATATGCAATGCAAAAAGCATATTCATGGAAGTAAACAAAGAGGAGGGGGAAATCAATTATTTCTTCATATACCATGAGAATACCTTTTTAAGCTTGCAAGCTTAACTAATAACACAATCAGAAAGAGCACTCTTCATAGTGGGTATAAAAATGGCCTAATTTGAAAGACAATGTCTCTGGCATGCATACCCAGTAGGTTCTATTCAGCAAACTCTTGAGGTTTCATGTTAACATAATGAAATATTGTACTGTTCCTTGTAGGCTAAATTTTTCTTTACCTTTTAAAATCAAAGCCTAATAATATTTTGTTCAACTCTATCTGCATCTAAATTTGAAATTACTTTGCTGAAAATTGTAGATGTACAGCTCTGAAGCCACTAGTCTTTTCCATTTCCTTCTCTTCCCACCCTCATCCAAATCTTTTATAATTAGTTTTTAGAATACACACCATAAACGTTAATAAAGCTCACTTAGGCAGAGCTATTTTATTCAGGTGTCAGGACAGGTGTCCACCTTTGTTATAAGTGTTGACTAATTGGTTTAACTTCTTCAGCGTCTTTAATAAGGAAATGTTGGAATCCAGTGTGATTGTATTTGTGTTAGTCTGGTAATCTCTCTAAGGTGCATGACTCAATTTAATTTAACAATAAACTGTTGTCTATATAGGGGAAGGGCATTTGGGGCAGACTTTTGATGATTTTTCATAAAAGTCATTGCCATATATATATTTATAACCCTATAACTTAAATTTGTATATCTGAAGGGTTCATACATTTTATATTCTCAGATTCTCACCTAATGATAATTGTATTTTTCAGATTACATTTAAGCTTTTAATATAAAAAATTTGAAACACAAACAAGTAGAAAGAAAAATGAAAGAAATCCCTACATATTTATCACCCAATTTTAACGGTTACTGAGACTTTCCTGAGATTTCTTCAACATTTTACTTGATAGAAATATTTCATATAAACTTTTTTTTGAAAGAATAACAAATGCAGGTGAAGTCTTATATACCATAAGAACATATCAGTATAAGAATCTACATCAAAAAATAGAAAATCAGCAAAACGCCAGGATTTCTAATGCCTCTTTTGGAGCTGTTAAGATAACAACCTTAGACAAACTAAATTTAACAGACTTTCATTGAACAAAGAATGATTCGTGATAGGGCAGCCCTCCTGAACCGATTTTAGTTTCAGAGTGATTCCAGTGCTATCATATGTGGTCAAAGAAGATTTATGGCTAGACAAAGGTAAGAGACATATAGAAAGTAGAAGTAAGGTACAGAAACAGACTGGTTATGGATTAGAGTTTGCCTTATTGGAATCCAGCTTTAAGAGTTGACTACCTTTAATTGCTGAAACTCGGTGACTGGCACAAGAGTAGGTTACAGTCTGTTTACACATGCAGTTAGGTTACTGAAACCTTTAAACGAAAGGGACAGCTTTTTGTTAAACTTAATTTAACAGGGCTCAGAAAACAATACATAAAATCATGGCACTTTTCCTTGCTGAACTAAAGAAGTAGCTTCAGTGTCTCTTTGACCTTACCCTGCCCTTCTGTCTCTCAAGTCTCTCCCAAACCACAGAACAAAACTGTTCTCTTAAATTCCCTTATCTACCAAAAAAGTGGACCCATCAAAGAGGACACTTTTGCTTCAGTTCCTTCCCTGTAGTTTCATTAGCTGGAGAAGAGTAAGACTCATATTTCAAAGGAGAGACTAAACATTAAACAGCACACCCAGAGCCCACAGAAACTTTGTCCCAAACTATCATCTGTTCTGTGGTCCCATTTAATTTCCAAAGAGAATCACTTAAAATTGTTTGAGCTTTGGGCTCATTCACTTCCCCAGAAAATCATTTACTACCCCTCTCATTTACCTAAACTCTCCATTTCTGTCTCCCCTGTGAAGACAGTATGTAAGCCTCAATCATCTAGCCCTTCTTGGAGTCTCAGCTTTGCAGGACTCCCTGTCCATATTATGTTAATAAATTTGTATGCCTTTAAAAAAAATCCATTATCAGTAATTTTAATAAATCTTCATTGTGTGGAGAAGAAGCTTTCTCTCCATCCTTACATTCCTCACTATTTTACTCCATCCAGACACCTCCATCACTATTCTCAACTTGAAGAGTAACCAGTATTATGACCTCTATTAAAAACAGATTAGTTTTACCTGCTTTAGAAATTTTATATAAATTAATCATGTAGTATATATTTTTGTATCTTTCTTTGTTTTCTCAACATGTTTATGAGATTCTCCTACCTGTAGTTTGTTCATTCTGTTGTTGTATAGTATTCGATTGAATGTATAGACCACTATTTATCCATTTTAAATCTGTTGAACATTTCCTGTCTTTGGTATTAGAAATAGTGCTGCCATTAACATTCCTGTATATGACTTTGGTGAAAATATGTATACACATGTCTGTTCTATATTCATTTGCTAAAGTATGTTAAAGCAAGTTCCAGACATTGTTATTTTACTCTTACACACCAGCATATTTTAGTATGCATCCAAGAAGTGTGACATTTTCTCACATAACCATAACTGCTTGTTACCATCTGATGCTTTGTCCTTTATTAATTAAAATACATGATTAAATGGGAAAATCTCCTTTCTTTGGGATAGCTTTTGAAGATAGCAATCTGAAAATACTGAAGTTGAAATACCCCTAAGCTGATAGTAGGTTTCTCTAGCTTTGATAGACAGGTCAGTCAAATACTCAACAAGTATTTATTGAGCTTGTTTTTGGTGGATCACCTGAGTTATCTTTTTAGCACTATTCATGCTCATCAATACACTGACAGACCAACTGGAATTTAAGGGGAGAAAACCATTCCTTTTGATAAATTGTCAGTTATAGAATTGTTTATATTAGGTATTACAAAATAGTAATTCAACTCATAAAGAATATGGACTGTGGAGCATATTTTAATAGAGTGACCTTAATGAAGAGTAACTTAAATGACTTTTTTCCTGTAGTGTATATCATTATATAATTCCCGGAAAATATTTAGAATAAATAAATAATAATTGGATATACCATATTACATATGTTTTATAAATATATCAATATTAATATTTATAAATTAATATAAGTATAAAATAAATGTTATAATTAGTTAACAATTAATATTAAAAACATCTAAGGGGTTTTCTGAAGCAGATCCTGCATTTGATTTTATTATTTTATGAACACAGTATCAATTGTAAGGAAGTGATGTTTTTCACTTGGGATCTATGATAAATCAAATAATTTGAACTATCTTTGCCTTGATTTATGTTTTCACATGGACCACTTTTTTAATAGAAAATAGTTTTTCTTGCTCCAATTTTCTTCATAATTTTTTATTCCAAACACTGAAATTTGTCTCAGATACCTGACCTTAAGTTCCAATTTTCCAGCTCCGTGATCAAGATCAAGCAGTAACTTCTCTGAGGCCCAATTTTCTTATCTAAATCAAACAGAGATAATTCCTACCTCTGTTTTTTGCATATTTATTTATAAATGTTGTACTATTTATTAAGAAGGTTATTCTAGAGGCTTACAAGGCTCACAATATGTGTAAGATTTCTTTTCCTTTCTTTCTTATTTTTTTCGTTTTGGATGGTCCCACTCTATCACCCAGGCTGGAGTGCAGTGGCATAATCATAGACAAAGAAACCTCCTACCTCAGCCTTCAAAGTAGCTGCAACTACAAGTACCACTCCTGGCTAGTTTAAACAACTATTTTTTGTAGATTCAGGGTTTCACTATGTTGCCTAGGCTTGTCAGTGTAAGAATTCTTATATTAGTATGATACTTTGATAGGTACAATTTCAAAAATCGAAAGAATAGCAAAACTACAAAAAAAGAAAAAACTAGTCAAACCTTCTACTTTTGTTTTGAATCTTTTTTCTTCTTTGACTCTTGCTCACTCAAAATAATAAAAGCAATGAAAGCAATAGCAACAGCTACGATTTTCTGAAACTCACTATGTATCAAGTACTATATTCATTATTTCATGTAAAATATTTATAATTTTCACAACAATGCTGTAAATACTATAATGACAATAATTAATAATAATTTACACTATTGCAAATAAAGAGACCAAGGCTTAGAGAAGACAAATAATTATTTCATTGTCGCATAGCCAGTAAATAGCAGAAGAGGTTCCAATTCCTTTTCCTTTTATTTGACTGGGTCAAGATTCATTTTATACAAAATAAATTCACTTTGTTATCTGTGCAAATAAAATGATGAGTTTTATGATGTAGTTATGTTAACTTTCATTAAATTTTTAAAGAAATTCCTGTAAGCAATGCTGTTTTACTTACAGGATTTTATCAATGGTGATGTTTCACTCCATGAGGAGTTTCAGGCTGTAAAAAATTAATATTCTAATTATTAATGTTTGTAAAGAGAGCCCTAAACAATTTAGAACATTTAATATATAAAATGTATATATTTTTAGAAAATTATTTTTACAAGGTAATAGCTTTAAAATATAGCTACAAATAATTGGTTAAATATCTAACTTGATTCATCGTATACAATACATTGCAGTATTAATTAGATGCACAGAAAGCATTAAGAACCTTGACTAACTGCTTTGTCACATTTCATATGGAATTATCAATGTATAGGAGCTGAGCATTTATTTTAAAGAAAGTAATCATTAAAGTTTCTGTTGCAAAATATCTGCCATGTGATGAGGAGTCTTGTGATCTGCCTATTCAGAAATCACATTGCTAGTTATTTATCTATATTCTCATCAAATAATATTTGATCCTTCCCACTTTCTTAGATGCTTTTACTATAAAGAATGAAGCTAAAATTTTGGATGGAACAACTCATAATGCTTGAAAACATTTTCCAGTTTGCCTTATGCATTATAATAATAACTCTAGTCTCTTTTCTGACTAAATATTGAGATTACAGCTAGGCATAGTGGCACAGGTCTCTAATCCCAGCTACTTAGGAAGCTAAGATGGGAAAAAAATCCTTAAACCCAGAAGTTCAAGACCAGCTTGGGCAACATAGCAAAAGTCCCTCAACAAACAAACAATAAACTGAAGATTACTTACTTCTCTTGTGTTAAATAAAATATTAGTATTCTAAACTTAATAAAGATTAATGTGGAATTCAGATTATTTCTTGGAGGAACAATTTATGTTTTCTAGCCCTGCTTGTCTGCTTCCTTGACATGGTCAGTGCTTTCAAAGGTCCCCAAGAGGTTGGACTTTGTGTGTTGTGTGTGGGATGCGAGGGATTTGTGTGACTCATTTTTGTGGGAAGTAAGGGGTAGGATGGAGTGGGGGTGAGGGTGTGACAGTTAGTTTTAACTTGACTTTATTAAGGAATACCTAGAGAACTGTGAAACATTACTTCTGGGTGTGCCTGTGAGGGTGTTTCCAGAGGAGATTGGTAAGCGAATCAGTAGATCAAGTCAGGAGGATCTGCCCTCAGTGCGAGCAGAAACCATCCAAGTGGCTGGGGCATGGATAGAACAAAAGGGATGAGAAAGCATTTCCTCTCCCTTTCTGTCTTTCTCTCTCTCCTGGAGCTTGAACCCTCTCCCCTTCCTACTTCTGGACATTGAAACTCCAGACTCCAGCATTGGGACTTTAGGCCTTATACCAGCACCCACTGAGTTCTCAGGTTTTTGGCCTCAGACTGAGAAATATCCTCTTATCTTTCCTGATTGTGATGCTTTAGAACTTGCACTGAGCCACGCACCCAGCACCCCAGGGTCTGCAGCTTGCAGACAGCCTGTTGTGGGACCAGTCCCCATAGTTGTGTGAGCCAATTCCCCTAATAAATCCTCTACCTATCTATCATCCATCTATTTATTTAAACATATATCATATTGGTTCTGTCTCTCTGAAGAATCCTGACTACTACAGAGGGTTATTGTGGGAAAGAAATGAGAGGAAAACAGAGTACATGAAAGACAGGAACTTTCAAATTAGCATTGCGAAGTGCACAGAGGTACTTCTTCTGAGGTAATACTTTCCCATCATCAGAAAGCCTGAAGAGCTTTGCTCCGCATGTTGTGTATGGATTTGGATATTTGGATTTACTATCAGGCCACTTATACATGTAAGAATCTAGCAACTCATGATTCTAAATGATAGGAAACTACTTAGAGGCTTTTGGCTGACAATTATGAATTAGATAAGTTCAAAGAGGGAGAGGTTTTTATTTTTCTTCTTGCCTGGCTACAAGAGCAGTTTCAAACACATGATAATAATAGTGTTTTGTCTTACAAGATGAAAGTTTGATTCTACTCTCCATTCTCTATTATCAACAGTAATTCAATTAAAATTTTATTTCAAGCTCATCTTCTATCAAGCTTTGTCTTTGGTATGCTTGCATTCTAATATATCCTATATAAGTCATTCAAACTGGTGAGCATCTCATTTGGCAAAAAGAATGCAGTTGTGTTTTTCATAAACAGCAGTTTGAAAAACTGGGTACAGAGAACAAACTGTTCACTTAGCATTGCAGTTACTTTGTTCTATTTCTCTGTGATATGCTCTAATTTTATTACCATAAACAAATGAAAGGCGTAGGGATAGAAAGTGGGGTACAGGCCATATCCTGAATTGGCTTTCAATTGTGACTTGTTCTGAACCCATTCCTACATTCAAGAATGGCTATTCTGAAATTAAATTTGCTTGGCATATCTAGGCTATCATTTTCTTTTGTTTTATGGAGCTTATCTTCGTTCTGCGGGATGATATAATTCAGCTCTAGTTGGTCACTCTATCATTTCAGTTGGTGAAGCTTGTCCTTACTGAGATTGTATTATGTTTAGGAACTCATTTTCTCTTTAGCTGTGAGATGAATGTCTGTCATTAAGTTCAGTTTTTCCTCAACTGTCATCTTTGTGTGACCTGCATCAGCAGCACCTGGGATCATTGTTATAGATTTCAAAACAGATTTATAGAATAAAAAATGCAAAGGTTCTTATTTTTAACAAATTTCCCAGCTAATTCTTATTTAACCTAACATTTAAAAACCATGCTCTTATAACTATTACATATAATCTCCCATTTCACTAGTTTCTCAAAGAAAGATCCACTACTTTCACAACAGCCTGGCTCCATTCTCTCAGTCACAAGTTTTTCTTACTGAGGCACATCCCCTTGTAGCACCATAAATCTTTCCTGCTGGTCACCAGATCTAGAATCTAATGTCTCAAAATAATACTTTGATGGTTACATTTATTGATCAACTTGGCTATGCTATGGCACCCAGTCATTTGCTCAAACATTAGTCTAGATATTAGTCTATGGAAGTATTTTTGTAGATGAGCTGAAAATCTATATAATCAGTTGACTTTAAGTAGATCGACCTAGATAATGTGAGTGGGCCTCATCCAATCAGTTGCCTTAAAAGCAAAACCTGAGATTTCCCAGAGAAGAATAAATTCTGCCTCATGACTGACAGAAATCCTGGCTGGGTTTCTAGCCTGCCCTATAGATTTCAAATTTCAGACTTGCCAGTCTGTCACATAAGGTAAAGCAATTCCTTTTTATTTTTTAAAATAGAGATTGGATCTTGCTATGTTGCCCAATCTGGTCTCGAATTCCCAGCTGGTCTTGAACTCCTGGCTACAAGTGATCATTCCTCCTTGGCCTCCCAAAATGCTGGGATTACAGGTGAGCCATTGTACCCATGTGTAAGACAATTCCTTAAGCTCAGTCTGTGTGTCTCTTTTTCTGTAGAAAACTCTGGTTGGTACAAATACTTTCAGTTGCCCATGTGACGCTCATATTTAGGGACTCATGTTCTTAAGAACTCCTTTGCAGGTCCCTCACTGTGTGTTTATATAATCAATAGATCTATCTTCTGCCTTAAATCTTATATTGCTGGTTGCCTCCCCTCAGCTGGTCTCTAACACAAAGCCATATAGAGAACAATGAGTTCCATCCAGTTCATCTAATTACTAATTATTGTTTGCTACCTGTATTTCTTCATTCTGATCTCCATTTAATTGATTGAGACCACGAAAGCTGTACATGAAGGACACTCCTTTATTCATGTGACTCTTTCATAACAAAGGTAGTATCCCCAGGACCTAAGTTATTTAAGAATACAGGTATCATTTCAGATACTCTCTACTCCCCACCCTTTTCCCTTGTCTTCTCCAATTTTCCAAAGCAGATCATCATGCCTTGAGTATGAGCACTGATTTGTCAGTATAAATATTTTTAGTGTGATCAAATAGTTGTATTTTTATCACCTTGTTCTGTGCCAAATTTGTGTCTCAAGTTAAAAAAAAAATTAAGTATAGTGAGATGAGAAAAAATTGAACAATTATTGGCCTCAGAATTATTTTTACAGTGAGAAGAATTTTTGGGCAAAAAGCTCATTTGTGATAAATTGTACTTTGTGGCAAGGGTTTGGCAGTTGCCAAAATCATATGTTGTAGTTGTAGGCAGTATGACATAGTGTCTCAAAGGATAGGCTCTAGAATAAGACTGTATAGGTTCAAATCCCAACTCTGCCACTAATTAGCTGTGTGGATGTGGAAAGATCACTAGATCTTCTAGTTTCTTCATCAGTAATAAAGACAATAATATTAACAGTTACTTCACAGTGAGAAATAAACATGTAATACTTGTAAAACAACACAGTGTCTAAAGCACATGAAGTACTCAATAAATGTTAGCTATTATTATTTTCAGCATCATAAGACGGAAAGTTGCTCTGCAGAAGACAGAGAAAAGAAGGGGCGAGGAAACCAGGGATTCCAGACAATTGGGGAAAACCTGTAACTATTTTACAATAAAAAAGTGGCAAAAGAGAATTCAAAAATTGAAAAAAAAGACAATATTTTTTGGGAAATTGAATAGCTGAGGTATAAGCTATTTCCTATCTCCTCCTTTGAAGTCTACTAAACTCATGAATGCTTTATACCAGTTTTATATGTAGGTTCGAGCTTTGCATAATATTTTATATGTGGCAGTGGAACCCGGATGGCAAAAGTGGTGCTGAGAACATAAACCCTTCAGGAATTTGTTGTAATTTTTGGAACTGTTTTATAGTTTAGAAATCAGATTGTAAACAGATAGGGAGGGTCTTCAGGGGACTATAGGAATTCATCCAGCTTGAGAAATCCACCTACTTTATAACTTCCTATCCTACAGGCTGTTCATTTTCAAGCCGTGTGTGGTATGTGGCCACCTAGTAGGTTGAAACCAGTTCTTGACAGATCTGTTTTTAGATGAGCCCGAGTGGACTTTCCTCATTGCCATGCTAAAGTTTCCATCCCAGGACCAGCTGTGCCTTCATTACCGTAACATATGACCTGTGTGCTCTCATGATGACTCACTGCATCTTTCCAAGTAGAATCCCTTTTCTATATGGAATAATGCACACTCTCCCTTCTCCATTGTCTCAGAAAATCCTCCAGTCACTTCCCCTCAGGGAGACACTGCTTTGGAGAATAGTCCCAGTGCTCTCCTTACTTTTGACAACTAATAAAACTGTTCAGCAAAACCTGGGTTCTTGTGAAGAATCACTTGTTACCAGGTGAAAAAACCTTGGTTCGTTTTGGGTAACAAGATCAAGCCAAATTTGCTCAGTTCATGACAGGGGACCCCCAGCTGGTATCTTAGTTAAATTAGTATTTTATAGAAATTGTTATTGTAAAAGTAGAACATGCTCTGTAGTGCTTCATATTACTCAGTCTTTGAAGGGCATCATAAATTAGCAAAGACTAGCACTATAACGTTAGCTACTACTGCAATAGTCACTAAAAAGTAATTTCATATTTACTTGCATCTTTAGACCAAAACTGAGGATCAAATTTATATTCCTAAACCTTCTAAAATACCTTTTGTTTTTTTAAATACTTTAAATTCTGGGATATATGTGCAGAACATGCAGGTTTGTTACACCATGTGCCATGGTGGTTTGATGCACCTCTTATTAACCTTGTTTTTTCTCTGAAGACTCTTAGGAACCTCTCAAAACCTTTCCGGAAACCCAGATCTTTGGATAACTCCATCTCCCCGTCCCAGGTCTTTGTTATGTATTAGGTTGGTACAAAAGTAATTGTGGTTTTTCCCATTACTTTCAATGGCAAGTAAGTAGCATAGCCTCTGTGGCTAAGGACTCTCTCCATTCTCTCATTCTTACACTTTTGCATCACAGAAAAATAGGTCCAGTAAAGAAGGAATCCTCATGAGAAAGTAGGAAGGATCCAAATTCGCAATGACAAAACTCTTTTTAGTAAGAAAAGAGAAGAGGAGAGAAAAACAGAACACACTCTCGCATAAAACACCCTTTTTTTCCTGGTCATATCAAAAAATCTAAAAGAAAAAGAATCACCTGAGATCCAATCATCTACGTTTTTTAAGTTTCTTGAGATGGACTGAGCTTCTTGCATTAACATGGATTAATGTTTAATCAGTGTTTGATAGTATGTTAAGATTAAATATATAATGTAAGCTATATTTTAAGATGCTAAAATCTTAAAGGATACTAACAAAATTGGGCCATTAATATGCTGAGAAGGACAGCATAAAAAAGGCAATTACAGGCCAATTTCTCTAATAAACTTATACATGAGATTATGCTAGCCCCATTAAATAATATAGGGATTATAACCTCTATTTCTATTCTTTGGAAGACTTGGATATGACTGGAATGATTTATTCCTTGAATGATGGGAAGTCTTCATTAGTGATGTTATTTGGGTCTGAAGTTTTCCATGTGGCAAGATGTTTGATATCTGATTCAATTTCTTTTATAGCATAAAACTACCCAGATCATTTTATTTTTATCTAAATCAGTCTTAAAATGTGTACTTTCTAAAAATTTTCATTTTCATCTAAATTTTCAAATGTTTTGATATGGAGTTGTTTATGGTATGTTTTTGGTATCTGCATTATCTTTGATAATTTCCTTAACTATATGACTTAACCGTAGCAATTTCTGCTAGTTTATTGTTCCTGTCTATTTAATTCTGGACTAGAAAGTGATCAGAATTCCCTTTCTTTCATAGCACTCACTATAAAATTCTACTGCCTTTTATCCTGAGAATGGCGCAGTGGATTAAAGATGAACATATTGTCAGGTGCAGTGGCATGTGCGTGTAGTCCCAGCTACTTGTAAGGCTGAGGCAGGAAGCTCACTTGAGCCCGTGAGGTCAAGGCTGTATTGACCTACCATCATGCTTGTGAATAGTCACTGTACTCTAGCCTGGGCAGCATAGTGAGACCCCATCGTTTTAAAAAAAAGATGACCATACATTTCTTGATATTCCTCTCATCAAGTGTGGGGTCTAGCTTCTCTCATCTTTGTTAAAATATACCCCCAGATCTGGAACTTAGATCCAGAACAAGTAAACTTAATAAATATTTATAGAGCTCTCCATTTTAAATACACAAAATATACATTCTCCACTTTAAATACACAAAATACTGACTGGCCATTATTAATACCCATTTTTAGAATAAAGCAATATTCCCGTTCTCTCTCCCTTTTTTTCTTCCTCTTTCTTCCTCTCCTTCACTCCTTTTTTCTCTTTCTTTTCTTCTTTCCTTTCAATAAATAAACAAACAGATAAATAAAAATAAAGAAATCTAGGTTCCAGTCCTTGCTCTGTCCTTGTAATAAGTATCCCTAAGCAACCACAAAATATTAAATTTTTTTGAGATTTATACATTAAGTGGAAATACAATCTACCCTTCCTTTTCATAAAATTGGTTGGAAAAGCCAAATGGAATAAAGATGACTACTCCTATTGTCTATTAAAGAATGAATATATGACATTAAGTAGTCAGTTATTAATAAAGTTACTTGAAATGATAAAATACATAGCACTGATACATTATTTAAATTAAATAGGAACTCCTAAATTTAATAGGAAGATATTTGATATATTTTAGTTTAAGTTTATAAAGGGTCATGTAACAATTCTACAGCCATTTAGGGAAAATAAGTCAAAATTCATGCCTTCCTAAACCCAAATGATTTAAGGTGAAGCAAACTTTCAAAATAAAGCATTAAAAGTAAAACAGAATCAAGGAAAAAGAAGACTAAATTTTTTCTCATCATCTTAAGAAAAAGCTTTTCTAAGCCAAACCACTTTATTTTTCAATGAACATGTATAACTTTTATAGTATTGTATAACACGATTGCAAATTATTCTAATTTCTAGATTTAATATCTATATAACATCATTGACATTTTTTCTGAAGCCACTAATTTGAAGATGATGTCTAATTGTAGTATAAAATATAGTCATTCAAAAAAAAAGAAAAAAAAATTCACCCTAAAATGAACATCAAATATGTGTCACATATATGTTTACTCATTGCACATATGCTTGATGTTCCTTGCAAATATTCACAAACTCTCCACAAATCTGCTAAATATACACCTTAGACAGACTCTGAAAGATGTAAATACCCCCTTTTCCTCTCTCTTCTTTTGACTGTACTTCCATATTACACTGGAGGCTGTGTCTTCCCATCTATAGATTTCTTTAAATAAAAAATAAAACTCTCCCTTTTTCCTCCACAGATTTCATGGTCTTATGTTAACATTTCAAATCTAGTTTGACCAATGACTGCATTGACACGTAGCATATGGCAGAAGGGGACCCTGGCCAGTACTGGGTCATGGCTTATGAGAATTGAACGCTTCTAAAATCTGTGGAATCTCTGAAGTGATAAGTTTCTTTTCTAAATATTTGACATATAACAAACCCTCTTAATCATTTTAAGATGCTACTACTTGTGTTCTCCAGAACACATGTTGGTAAATGCTGCTTTAAATTTGATATGTTTTGATGTGGCCTACAAAATCATTAAATTCTGATTCTAGTAATTGCCAAGGATCTTGGCAATTACTTGGTATTGGAATAATCATCCTGCATGTAACAATTGTATGCTGTGGATTAGGTTAAAAAAATCCACACATTTGAAGGCATGGAGTTTAATCAAAAGCAGGAAAAACAACTATAAGAACAACAACAGCACCTGAAAGAAACTTGATTCTTGAAAGGAGAGAATTGTCCTAAGTGAGATTCACATCAGTACAGACTTTTCCCCAGGTACATTTTCTAAGTTGGTACAGTGCAGGACAGCTAGACTTGAGTAAAGAGCCACAGAGCTATTGACTTGAGATGTCAGAGGATGGAGTTCAGGGCTACCAAACAGCTTGAAATTAATAGGCATGAATCTCAGAAACTGGAGCACCTCAGTGTAGAGAGCCCCCGAATTTATATATAATCTCTTTTTAAATCTTTGGCCAGCCTCTGAACTGGGCATGCATGAAAAAGACTATAACCAATTAAGTGGATATCAAACTGGAAACCTGAAAAAAGATGAGCAGAGATTTCAGCTGCTGCCCATCACAAGGGAGGGAAAGAGACAGTTTGGAGTTTGAGTCCTACCTAATTAACTTTATGCTAGAACAACAAACTCAAAACTCTTCAAAATTCAGTGTCTAAAATTTGTCATCCACAATGTCCAATATACAATACAATTTTTTCTAGTCATGCAAAAACAACAACAGGAAAAAGTGACCTGTAGTTCAGAAAAAAAAAAAAAAGTAACAAAGGAAAATTGAACCTGAGATAGCACAAATGCTTTAATTAAAAGTCAGAGATTCTGAGATTGGATAAAAAGCACAACTATATACAATCAATAATAGATGCATTTTAAATATAAAGACATAGATTGAAAGTATTAAACTGTGGCTAGGTGCAGTGGCTCATGCTTGTAATTCAAGCACTTTGGGAGGCCAAGGTGGTTGGATCAATTGAACCCAGGAGTTCGAGACCAGCCTGAGCAGCATAACGACACTCCCATCTCTACAAAAAATAAACAGAAATAAGCCAGGTGTTATGGTGTGTGCCTGTAATCCTAGCTACTCAGGAGACTGAGGTGGAAGCATCACTTGAACCTGGGAAGTTGAGGCTATAGTGGTCAGAGATCTAGCAACTATACTCTTGCCTGGGTGACAGAGCAGGACCCTCTCTCAAAAATAAATAAATAAAATTTAAAAAGAAAGTAAAAAACTAGAAAAAGGTATACATTGTCAACAATAAGTATAAGAAATATTGGCATAGATATGTTCATATCAGAGAAAACATCAAAAAAGTAGTTATTAGAGATAAACAGAAATTTCTGGATAAAAGGTCAGTTCAACCAAAAGACATAATTATAAATATATATGTACCTACAACAGAGACTCAAGGTAAGTATGACAAAATCAAAGCCAAGGGAGAAATAGGCAATACTACAAACATAATTAGAAATTTTAATGTACTACTCTTGGAAATTGATAGAACAAATAGAAAATCAGTAAGGATCCAGAAGATCCAAATGACACTATCTATACAACAACTAGTAGAACTAATAAATGAATAGAGCAGTCACAGGGAATAAGTTCAATATACAACAAGTAATTGTATTTCTGTATTTAGCATAAACCATGTAAAAAATTTCTGTTAACAAAACCACTAGAAAACATAAGTTACTTAGAACAAATTTAACAAAATATGTGTAAGACCTCTATGCTGACAACTTAGGGAACAGAGCTGGGGAAAAAATAAAGACCTAAATAAATAGTTGAAAGACTCATTATTGTTAAAATTACAATCCTACAGAAATTATCGATAGATTTAATGCCTTCCCAATAAAAATCTTGTCTATTTTGAGGCACTGACAAGATGATTGTAAAAGTTACTTACAAATTCAAAAGATTTAGAATGGCCAAACAATTTTGCAAAAAACAAAACAGGTGGAAAATTTACATTACTTGGTTTAATAATCTACCTTAAAACTATAGTAGTCAAACCAATACAGTATTATCATAATAGACATTATATCATAAATCAAAACAGTCCAAACATAGATCCACATATGTACAGTTAGTTGATTTTCAACAAAGATTTAGTAATGTGTACTTACTCATTATTCAAGAATATTGAATCTTCTATAGAAAGGAGAATGGGAACCTTTTTCTTAAAGGGCCACAGAGTAAATATACAAGACTTGCTGGCAATATTGTCTCTGCTGCAACTACTATACTCTGCTCAGCCTTTGGAGCAGGAATGCAGCTATAGACAATATGTCAGTGAATGATTGCAGCTGTTACAACAAAACATTATTTATAAAATAGATAGTGAGTCTGCAGGTCATAGTTCGCTGATCCCTGCTATAGAACATAAGAAAAACAAATACAGTGGATAAATGAAACTAAATGTGGTAATAGCCCTATGTATCCATGGGTTCAATCAACTTTCGATTGAAAATATTAGGAAAAATATTGCATCTGTACTGAACATGTTCAGACGTTTTTTTCTTGTTGCTATTCCCTAAACAGTATAGCATAACAACTATTTACACAAGTAATCTAGAGATGATTTAAAGCATAGGGGAGGATGTGCATATGTTATATGCAAATACTATGTCATTTTATATTTAGGACTTGAGTATCTTTAGATTTTGGTATCTGCCGAAGGTCCTTAGATCCAGTCTTCCACAGGTACCAAGGAATAACAAAGCAAGTGGCTTGTGAGATATGTTAATGCAAATAAAGTAAGTGGACTAGAACATCTGTGTTCTGTGCTTAGATGAAAGGATGAAACAGTTGATTGTATAACTTACTGATAGAAAAACTCAGAAAGACCACATGGATACTGAATATTTGTAATGCACCAAATAAACATGACTGTAATCCCAGTACTTTGGGAGGCCGAGGCGGGTGGATCACGAGGTCCAGAGATCAAGACCATCCTGGTCAACATGGTGAAACCCCGTCTCTACTAAATATACAAAAAATTAACTGGGCACGGTGGTGCGTGCCTGTAATCCCAGCTACTCAGGAGGCTGAGGCAGGAGAATTGGCTGAACCCAGGAGGCGGAGGTTGCGGTGAGCCGAGATCGCACTATTGCTCTCCAGCCTGGGTAACAAAACTCCGTCTCTAAATAAATAAATAAATAAATAAATAAATAAATAAATAAATAAGCATGAGCCACATGAGTCTCCCAATATTCATGAGGATTGAAATAGGTCACTTACTGATGATGCCTATTCTAGCCTTGATGTCCTTATCCAAAAACACAAGTTAAATTTGTAACTGCTCATTACCCTAACTGGTGAGTCATGACTGTGGTCAGTTGTACTTTTCTGAGTCTCTCCTCTAGTGTAATTGTGTATGTAGCTGGCTATAGACACCTCCCATTTGCCGAGTCCTCTTTTTCAAACCTCAAACATGCCATCAGCTGAAAAAATCTGATGTGGCAGAGAGATTGAGCAATAGGACATGTAAATACAGTATAATCTAAGATTCATGTAGTATGGTCCTTCTATTCTGTTTAAATTCATTCTAAGTGTATTAACATACTCAACTGTTTCTTTTTGCATCTCTCTTTGTTTTACACTTATTTCTTAAGCCGTGCGTTTTGAGTACCACCTTAGTTTGACCTGCAGACATTTCTGTTTTTTTGACCTGGAAGGTAGTTTTAGCCAGTAGGGTATCTGGGAGGCTATCATTACATCAAGGCAATTTCTAGCATGACATGCACCAGGAAATTAAATGGAGAAAAGAAAAACCTGCTCAACAAATGATGCTGGAACAACTAGATAAACAAGTGGAAAAAATCAACTTTACTGCCTAAGTCTTCACTGTTCCCCAAAATGAATTTCAGTTATATCATAGATGTAAATGTAAAAGATAAGTGTATAAAGCTTCTAGAATGTAACATGGGAGAATATCTTTGTGAACTTGGGAAAGGCAAAGATTCTTAAAAAGGATAAAAATTTACTAATCATAAAATAAAATAAAGTAATAGAAATTAAAAGTTTTGTTCATCAAAAGACACCCCCCAAAATGAAAAGGGGTCGGGCATGTGGCTCATGCCTGGAATTCCAGCACTTTGGGAGACCGAGGCAGGTGAATCACCTGAGGTCAGGAGTTTGAGATGAGCCTGGCCAACATGGTGAAACCCCATCTCTACTAAAAATACAAAAAAAAAAAAAAAAAAGCTGGATGTGGTGGTGGTAACCTGTAATCCCAGCCACTTGGGAGCCTGAAGCAAGAAAATCGCTTGAATCCAGGAGTTGGAGGTTGCAGTGAGCTGAGATTGTGTCATTGCACTCCAACCTGGGCAACAGAGTGGGATTCTGTCTCAGAAAACAAAAAATGAAAAGGCAAGTTATAGATGGAGAGACAATGTTCCAAAAATATATCTGATGAAGGTATTACAGTAAGAATTAACCAAAAAACACATATCCCAACATAAAAGTAGGCAAAAGACTTGAACAGACATTTCATAAGATAAGATATATCAATGAATGCACAATAAGAACATCAAATATTACTAGTCATTATAGAAATATAAATTAAAATTGCAATGAGATTTTATTTTTTTTTTTGAGACAGGATCTTGCTATGTTGCCTAGGCTGAAGTGTAGTGGCGAATTCTTGGCTCACTGCAACTTCTGCCTCCCAGGTTCAGGAGATTCTCATGCCTCAGGCTTCTGAGTAGCTGAGACTACAGGCATGTACCACCATACCCGGCTAATTTTTGTATTTTTAGTAGAGATGGGGTTTTGCCATGTTGGTCAGGCTGGTCTTGAACTCCTGACCTCAAGTGATCTACCTGACTCAGCCTCCCAAAGTGCTGGGATTACAGGCGTGAACCACCACTCCAGGCACAATGAGATAGTAATATATTTTAAACCCATAGAAAGGCGAAAATTAAAATAAATTTAATTTAAAAGTTTAATAAAATTTAAATAAATGTAAAAGAGTATACTCTTTATTATTATTATACTTTAAGTTCTGGGGTACATGTGCAGAATGTGCAGGTTTATTACATAGGTATACACGTGCCATGGTGGTTTGCTGCACCCATCAACCCATTATCTACATTAGGTATTTCTCGGAATGCTATCCCTCTCCTAGCCTCCCACCCCTCAACAGGCTGCAATGTGTGATGTTCCCCTCCCTGTGTCCATGTGTTCTCATTGTTCAACTCCCACTTATAAATGAGAACATGTGGTGTTTGGTTTTCTGTTCTTGTATTAGTTTGCTAAGAATGCTGATTTCCAGCTTCATCCATGCCCCTGCAAAGTACATGAACTCATTCTTTTTTATGGCTGCATAGTATTCCATGGTGTATATGTGCCACATTTTCTTTATCTATTCTATCATTGATGGGCATTTGGGTTGGTTCCAAGTTTTTGCTATTGTGAACAGTGCTGCAGTAAACATATGTGTGCATGTGTCTTTATAGTGGAATGATTTATAATCCTTTGGGTATGTGCCAAGTAATAGGATTGCTGGGTCAAATGGTATCTGTTTCTAGATCCTTGAGGAAACATTTGATGATGTACATTTAAAGTCTTTGACAGTGTTCATTTCATTTTATTTGGTAATTGAATTCTGGAAATCTATGGAAATAACATAAAATGTGGAAATAGCTTCATATACAAACTATATCAAATCTAACATTACTTATAAAGCTAAAATATCTAAGAAACCTCATAATTTTTCAGTAATCAGATAGTTATATCTATTATGGTAGAGCTTTACGATTAGATATTATGTAATATAAATATAATGATGAAGATGGTAACTGCCATATGCTGACATATAGTGCTGTATATCATGAACTATACTAAGTTCTTTTCAAGGCTGTCTCATGTAGTTCTTGTAACAGTTTTCAAGTTCATGTTCATTAATAGTTTATTTTACTATGAAAAACATTGCATGATGTTAAATTTAATGTTTTAGGTAGCAGTTATATGCTAATTTTATAATAAAATAAAAACATTTAAAAAGAAAATGCTATAGTAGAAATGATTTTAGTCTAAGTCTACACATAGTTTTCATTTTAAATACCATAAAGTTGAAAACATTTTTTAAAGTATCAGCAGGTTAATTAAGAAATGTGTTTATGTTTAATCCTAGTTGATTTCTGAAGACAAATTTGCTATACTTTTTATGACAACAGCCACGTACATTATAATTGGTCTGAGAATATTTGATGCCTAGATAAACTTAGATAGGTTTTCTCTGATTGTAACTGCATTGTACTATAATCAATATAAACATATAGTTGGAAAGACTTGTTTCTGATAAAACAAAGTAAATGTAAATTATGGTATAGTATAAATGTAGTAGAAAAATTTATAAAAAGATCATGTGCCCAGAATTTAAAAAAATATACTTTTGTAGATGTAAAAGTAAGTTACATTTTAAATGAAATTTTCACTTAAAAAAACAACAGTTATTATGGATACATTAAATACATTACATAAAAACTGGAATTTTTCAGTGGGATAATGATATTGGCTGTTACAATAATGCAAATGCTTAGTGAAATCTCTTCCAATTTGAAATCTAGACTAAGTATCAGAATGATCATAACACAGAAATAAAAATATCTTTTCCAAAAAATATTTACATTGAAATTAAGCCCACAAGTATAATACATTTTCTGATTATTTGTAGGCAAGAATCATGAATAGATGCAGAAAATAGCTTTAAATATTTTATAGAGATACTAGGTATTTTATATCTTCTGTATAAATTTTAAGTATATTTAGGCTAATCTTATTACACACCACAAAATTTAAAACAAAGGGTAGAGGATGTAACCAACTGATGCCAATAAATGGAAAGCTTAGCATGGATGTTCTTCAGATTGTACTGTTGAAATTATACATACCAACATCTTTATTCTCTGCATGAAAATTTGAGATCCCAAAAGATTAATTTTTTACAATGCACCCTTTTGACTACAAAGGGGTGTCTCCATGAACAGTCAAATCTGTATCAAAAGTACATCATTAACATTGTATCTACTACCCAGATTCTCTTTCCTAAGAAAAAACTGGGAGATTTGAAGAAAAGGATATGGTATCCGTACTTCCTAGTTTTTAAGAGACACTTCTGTTTATACCTATAATCTTGGTTTAATTATTAACACCTCTCTCTTTCATACTCAAAACTGTCAGTCTTGGCTTAGACACCCCAAGGTATTGGGTGTATTGAGTTTTTAATTTGGTTAAACTATGCTGATGGGGTAAGGTAGAGTGGAAATGGGAAAAGGTGGAGTGGCTGTTCTCTTTTGCTTACATTTTTCCAGTTAAGCCAAGACATTTTTAACAGACAGGGTTTCATTGGGTCACCCAGGCTGGAGTGCCACAGCATGTCCCAGTTCACTGCAGCTTCCAATTCCTGGTCTCAAGCAATCCTCTCGCTTTAGCTTCCACATCTGAGGATTATAGGTGTGAGCTCCAAGAGACTTTTGGGAAGAGAATGAATTAACAGCTTTCTCAGGATTGCATAAAGTTAGAAACCCAGTGATTTATCACATTAATTTTTGTTTCAATTGAACAATTGTGTATTAGACTGCATACTTGACAGACTTGGGTTAAGGTCTCGCTCCGTTGCTCAGGTTGCAGTGCAGTGGCACCATCATGGCTCATGGCAATCATGTCCATCTGGGCTCAGGCAGTCCTCCTGCCTCAGACTCTCGAGTAGCTGGGATTACAGGCAAGTACCACTATGCCTGGCTAATTAAAAAATATTTTTTTTGTAGTGATAGCGTCTCACCATGTTTCCTGGGATTGGGTTAATCTTGTTGTAAGCCAGTGTTTGGCTTTCCTGCTCAAGGACACTAATAATTGGACATGTACTTTTCCTGAGATTGTTAATATATTTTAGTCTTTTGCTTCTATCTTTTTCCCATTATAAGCTATAAATTTAGAAGATCTGGTAAGGCATTCAGGGAAAAAGAATTTAAAAAAAAATGAAGAAATGACTTTTTACTGGGAAGCAATAATTTAAATTACTGTGTTTAAGTTCCTATTTAGAAGGGGAGGCACAAATAGATTGGCACATGCAAATCATATGCAAACACATTTGATCTTCTCAATTTATGGTCCTATAACTTGAATTAAAATGTTATTTTAAAGACAATTATGTAGTCCTAATGTTCCGTAACAGCAAATCAAAATCTGGATTCTGTAACAAGCTTCCGTACTTGGGATTTCTTGCACTAAACAAGTTCCATCTTATATAGTTGATATTTTTAATTTTTGTGTTTGATGATGAACTCAATGCAATTTTTGGTGTTAAATTGATGTTTCATGGTGGTCATAGTAATGAGTCATAGTTTCTGAGTAGACTTAACTTTTACTTTCCTTTTGGCAAACAAATGGCTATAGATTCAAAATTATGTGAATAGATTGTTCCCATGCTAAGTGCAAAGGGAATAGTACTTGAAGAGAATCTTTGCCTAATTTATATATGTAATATTTTGTACGTATCTAATATACATAAACAAACCATCAAGCCTGGATGAACATCAAAAAATTCTTCTGACTTACACATTGTTAAAATACACATAAATTTGTCAGCAGCTTCTATCTTCTTCTTCTACCTCAAACCCCTTTTATTGAAGGGATTGTATTAAAATGGCTTCTGTGTCCTAAAGAGATAGTAATATTATAAAGAAATGAAATTGGTGGTCGTTCATTTCTCTATTGAAAAGAGGAACTTGAGACCACAACTGAAGTGAATTAATGCTGTTATAACTGCTGAGCTTGCCTGACTTCTTATTGTTACGTCTGAGTGAGGAAAGTGGGAAGCAATGCCTTTCACAAAATTATAAAAGTAAAGTGTGAAAATATGTTAAAAAAGAAGAATAGGCTGAAGGGCAAACCAAAAAAAAATTACAAAGATTCATTCATTTATACAACTTACTAAAGCTGACAATTTGTAATGGGTGTTGGCATCAGTATGTGCAATTACTTCTTTACTTCCACTGAACTGAAGCTGTTCTCCCACTAGGAAGGCTTAGAGGAAGGTGTTTCAGGGTGGCGGGTGGAGGTGGGAAAAAAAAGGCAAAACAGCTTATCCTGAATCTGTTAGCTATATCTATTATCTATTAGCTATTATTAAGAAGCAGACACTGCCACATAACATAAATTACATTCTAAATGAGATATCCATATTTACATAAGCAGTTCCTTAGACACTCTAAGCTAAGTTCATGGGAAGAAAGTCTTCCAAATGCCATTCATACCACCAGGGATAATTGCAGAAGTAAAAAGAAGCATCCATGCCATTGCTGGGGAAACAGAGAATGGGGTTTTAATTTTCAGTTTGACTTACATGCTGTTGTCATATTATGGAGACTACAGTTGCAGTTTTACAGCATGGTTTTTCTTGGCTTATTTTAGAATCACAGAAAGAGTAAGCTTGCAAATCTTTTAATAAGGCAATTACATTCAGACAAAGATTAGATCTCAGTGGCACAATAGATTTTTGCTATATTATTCAGTATCTTTTTGATATTCCACTGTCACTAGACAAAGCTGTGAATAGTAATGTGACAAGTCTATTCAGAAGACAACAATGAGGGTTTCCTTAATTGTGTTCACTTGTATGCCACACAAACCCTCTCTTAATTTTTTTTTCCTGTTTTGAAAAAGCAGAAAGAAAATACCATTTAGAGTCACAAAAAACACTGTTGAATCTATCTTTGAAACCTGCATTTTGTATTTGTAAGATTAAAATGTTGAGATATTCAATCATTTAATTTTTTTATTTGGTAAAAATATCTCATGATTCAAAATGTCAGTCTTAATATAGAAATGAATTACTTGGTATAAAAAGAACAAAAATCCATAAGAATCTAAAGACTTGTTTCAAAATAAGTGCTTTGGATGATGGGATGTAGAAATGGAAAATCCATGTGTTAGTTTCTAATGGTTGCTAAGGAAAAGAAACTTAAAACAAATATAATTGTTTTATTTTCTTAAAGGTTTGTCCTTCCCCTTTACAACTTAAAATTCTTTAAAAAAATATTACTATAAAAATACAAGATCTATAGTTATGTTCAGAAAGTATAATTTTACATTAATGTATCAGTTTATTTGTGAGAGGGAAATCATAGTTATGTGAGCTAGCATTTTTTTTAATTTTATAAATTAATACTCATATATTAATTTTTAAAAATTGGATATAATAGCACTTATTTCAATTGTCTCAAGTTGAAATTCACTATCTACAACTTCATTTAACTTATAGTTTATTGCTTGAAATTAATGAGTTTATAGAGGTAATTATCCTTAAATGTTAACTCAAACAGGACAAATGGAAACTGATCTAGTAGAGAAAGAATTGGGTTCTAATCTTGATCCTACAAGTAAATTTTACAGCTTGGTTTAATTTAATCTTTGGTATCTATTTCCTCAAGGGCAAAACAGGGGAAATGTCTGATGTGAGGGTAGAGTAGAAAACTAATGAGAAAATTCCTGCAAATATAAAAGCACCCCACTAAGGCCCTGTAATATTAGCATAGATATAGAAGATCCAGGAAGGTCCTGTGTTCACAAATTTGGGAGGTTCAGGTACTGGATCATGAAAATAAATAAGAAGCAACTCTAAGGTTGTACACAAATGATTACTCTCAAAGGGGTTTCAAAGAGATAGGAATAAACAAATGGCTCTAAAAATAAATTTTCTAATGTCTTAGAAAATAATTGTTATTTTGAAATAGAACCTAATTATTCTGAGCAGCATTTACCATTTTAAACACCTAAAATACACTATTTTGATAGTACTAGTAGAAGTGATCAATACAGCTTTCTGCTCACCGAAAACCTCGGCAAGTCATTTTGATGTTTTTGCATAAAAATTTAAGAAAACACTTAGAGAAAATGTAATAAGTAAGACATAAATAAACTTTTTCTAATTAGTTGAGATGTTTGCACAAACAATAATTGCAATGATTTGATGTTCTGAGAACTATATATCTTGATATTGTGACAGAAATCTGCACTTCTATGTGCTTACCAATAGTTTATCATTTTAATGAACTTGTCCAATAGAGCTCAGATCAAAATACTACACTTGCATTTGGTACATCCAAAAATATTAAGAAAATAATAACAATACTCTATCATTGTTAATTACGTGAGCAAATTAATATTCTCAATCCTGCAAACCGAAATATTAAGCTTTTAAAAATTTACTATTCCCCTGCAGTAATGTAATTCAAGTAATCAAAAACAGTCCCTCACAAGATCTAAGTTTTTCTTGCTGGTGTTCTTAATACAGATTTGTCATGGAGATTCAAATCCCACACAAAATGTTTGATATTTACTATGGAAAATCTTAAATGTAATTTTTCAGCGTTATATTCTACCTCTACAGATACTAATGAATGAATAAATTCTTTATTGACTTTGGCTCAAATGGCAAGGCTGTGTGACTCAGGGAATAACCAAGTGTTGGCAGAACAAAAGTGAAAAATCAATAGCAATTGATTATTTAAACTCGGAATTTCAGGGTACTCAGGCAGGATTTATTCTAAGCCAAGCCCCAGTAGGAACACTCTTTGAATTCATCTGATTTGTAAACTGTCTCCAGTACCTCTTCCTATATAGTAATTTGCAATCAGAATTGCTGTTTTAAACTAGGGCATCTAATTTCTTGGTGAATGTTATATAGTTCCTGTAATTTGTTTATTTTTGTTCATATATGTGTTAGTGTCTGCCTATGTCCCATTATTTTTTTCCTTTGAATTCTGACCCTTCTTTTGGTGTTTCATCTTTATATTATTTTATTTCAGAAACTGATAGAAGTCCATCAGGACTCCAGTACCCTTGTGGTGTTGTCATATTGAATTGTGAGGGAGGGGTGTTACCCATCTGATCTCAGCCAAATCAGGATGGGACATCATTCAATTGAAAGCCAAGAGGGACACAATTGGAAAGCACTGCACCATGCTTCTTGTATATTGCACCTGCCTCTTGGGGGTCATGCTAAAAGTGGCAGCACTTTCAGAAAGAGAAAATCTGGCAGATGTTGGCAGTGATTAAAGGGATGATTAAAAACTGGCACACTTTCTCCATGAAAGTGTATCTGTGTTTATTCAACTACACTTAGAACTTGGCAGGTCTTGAAGATCTGGCCAGACTAGCAAAACCCTGGCAGGACCACCGTTACTCATTGTTTCTTCTTCCAAGATATTACGATCAACTACTAAGCAATTCAATTTGCCAACCCTATATATAATGTCATAAATATAATTTTGTATAAACTAAGTAGAATATAAGGAAGTTATTTTCATAATATGGTTATTGAATATTACTAACACTAATACTTAAAATTAGAGGTGTAGAATTTTGTGATACTATTAATTCATAGGTTTGCAAATATTTGAGTGTTTGCATGGGCATAATTTTTGTACATAAAATAATTTAAAATCAAAAGTGTACAAGTAAAATATTTGGCTTCCTATAATCATGATTACATTTTTTTCTAGGGGAATCTGCCATTAATATAGCTATTACAGAGATTTTCAACACATTTATCTATGAGACACTTTGTTTAAGGCAAATGAGAAAACGAGCTGTGTACTGACCTTTCCAAAAACATCTTATAAAATTAAACAGCTTATAAAAGTTTGAAGAATGATTTATCAATAGTAGTATCAGGTTTCCAATTATTATTGGAAGTATAAGGACACACAAAGTATAAGCAAACTCCTTTTGTGAACTTGTTAATTACTAACAGTAAATTAGAAGTTGATGAGTCACTTTCCCAATAGCTAATTGAGGAGGAAGAATATATTATTGCAACATATGATTGCCAGTGAAAAATGTAGACTAATATTACTATTGAATGCAAAGGGCTTTGAATTTAACCTTTCTTCTAATTTTTGAGTTCTTTGTCCAACATCTTTGATAAATAGTCATTTAATCTCTTTGCTGTCAGCATGTTTGTTTTTTCTTGTCACCTTAAACATGAAACCCACTGGACTTCTCTTAATTGCCTACACATTTCTATGCCTTTGGCCTACTGTTTCTCCTGTCTGGACTTCTTTCCTCCCCTGCAATTTATAAAACTTATGTGCCTGGCAATATGAAATGCCTCCTTCTCTATGAAGAGGCTATCCTACTTCTGCCAAGGTAGCTAAAAACATCTTTTGTTCTCTACTGCTATTATGACATTTGCTCATACTATGTTGCTATTATAACACTCACACACATAAACATATTTGTAACTCTCACTTTAAAATGCTTATAGTCAGAAATGGTAAAATTATTTGTATATTTTTAGAATCTAGCATATAGGCCCCTCTCAATAAATATATTTTGACTACAGGTATGAATGAATGAATAATTTTTAATTGGACCAGAGAGAATAGTCAAAATTACATAAGCAAGAATTAAAATAAAATATCTGAGCTCATAAGATAAAAAATATATACTGACATATATTGCTGAAATAACCAGAATTATCTCATTTTCATTTTTAAAAAGAGCTATATTAACCAATTTTGATGGCCCCACTTCCCTGAGTGAAATGAGCCTAGAGACAAATATAATGAAGGAAGAGTTTTCACTTTGCCTGAGAAACATCAAAAGTGGACAAGAAACAAATGTCGATGTCTCATAGCATGTTGTTGAAATTCATGTCTTTCATCATGCTGGTACCCTATCAGTAAATGATAAAACCTTCAAAATGATAAAGCTTGTATTTCTATTATCAATATGGACAATAATGGCAAGCACCCATTGTTTGTCATTATTGTCCATCTTGATAATAGAAATAAAGCTGTAAGACTTTGCTAAAGTTAGTATATTATTACTTTTTTCAATGTAGCTATAAAGTGAAACTAAGGTTAGTACATTTGCTAAGTTTCTTCCATTGTGAAGTTATTGGAATATGTTTATTTTGTAGCTGTTATTTTATAATGAAACAAACACATAGGAACACATACAAGGGACTTTTTGCTCCATAGTTCAGCTAAAATCTGGATTCTTGTCTCATGACCAGGAAAAATTAGGCACATGGGCACATTTATTAAAGAAGAATTTATTAAAGGGAAGCCTTCAGTTAAAAAAGGTCATCCTGCCAACAAGCTCCCACCTCACAGATTGAATACCAAATGACTACACATGAGCTGAAGAGGCCAGGCTCTTCCTGCTGCATAAGGCACAAATTCCCAGTGGCTCCACCCCATTTTTCCAGTACACAGGCAGGACCTTAGTCTGAGCCACTCCACACTGATTTCCTTCTCTTACTGCACATGTGCTAAGGGATAGAATTTTTTTTTTACCATGGGCATGTTTAGGCAAGCCTCCTGTGCACAACTACCTGTGTGCATTTGGCTTTCTCCTGTCTCTATCATTCCCCTCTCTAAATAAGTATATCTGACTGCCATTAGAACAAGGATAAAGATAAGGGTGAATATTAATTGTAACTGATTCCTGCTGATGGGGATGCTGTTTTGTGAAAACAGTAATCAGATCTCCTTCAGAAGACTATCTAAGGGTCTCCAGCAAAAGGGGCCATCATCTGAGGCTCTGGTTGCATGACTGTGTGGAGTTTGAAGGCCTGTAGGAAAGAAGAGACAAGCCAGTTTATTTAAAAATATGTGTCAAAATGAAAGAAGGGGAGGTAAGGACAACTCAAAAATCCTAAGGCCTTTTACCGGATTGCATGGGGAGAGGGAGCCCAAAAGCCTGACTGGTTTAAAACAAACAAACAACAAAAAAAAACTTTGCCCTTTTGCCAGAATGTTGGGTTCCTGGGTTTCCTTCCCCTGAGCCCAATCCTAACACAACCAGTGTAAGGTTTGGGAAATTATCTTTTCCCAGTTTGGAGGATGCATCTGAGGGGAGTGCCCTGTAGTACAGAGACAAAACTACCTATATGTCAAGAGAGGAGAGAGGAGGAAAAAGAAAAAAATAAGACTTTTCTTTTTCAAAGGAATTCCAGGGGTTCAGGATGCATTTAAAAGGGATACAAACCTAAGATGAATGGCTAGTCATCTAGAAACGGGGAAGGGGAGGGCCAGGCATCACAGGTCCCCTTTGCTTCCTACCAAATACCTGGGATACATGAGGCAGAGAACGTGAGGCATCCCTCTTTTTTTCATCCATCCTTATATCCCTGAGTCCTGGCAACTGTGACAAAGTGCCACCCATGGGTGTCAAAGTGGCTTTGACATGTTAACAGGGTGGACCGAAGGGGTGGGAATACCCACTCTTAACCATTTATTTCCTATCTCTCCTGCTGTCAGTAGCCTTTGAGTTCCCTAGACCTCATTTATTCCATGGACACTAGCATGAAGTTTATCCATGAAATGGGAGGCTTGGCTTAATTGGCAGAACTTAGTGATGCTCACCTGCCCTGTGCCTTTTAACTTCATTACTGTCTACCTCTGTGTTGCTCAGATCCAGTTTTCTTCCCTAGGACTTCAATTGAAAGCTTGAAATTGAGTTTCAGACCAAAAATTTGTCTTTGGGGGGTTTCATGGACTCCTTATCGTAAGCTGAATGCAAAATTTAAGCTGTGGAATTGAGTCTTCCTTCAACAAGGGAGAGAAAAGAATATCCTGTGACATGTCCAGAAAGCTAGTGGCTATAGTTATGCTTGGTAACATTTGGGTGCATGGGGCTTGGCTTGGTTAGCTCCTTTGGTCTTACTTTTCCAAAAAGGAAATATTTGGAAGAAGATTCAAGATAGTGCTGTAGGAGCAGCTCAGGATTGCAGCTCCCAGTGAAAGCGCAGAGGGTGAGTGGATGCCACATTTTCAGACAGATCTTTATTGCCCACAGACCAGGAGATTCCCAGGTGGAGAAGCCCCACGGGTTGCCAGCGTGGCTGTTTTGGCCAGCGTGGCTGTTTCAGCGTGGCTCTCCATATAAAATACACTGGTCTGGTTGCCCTGTTAAACTGGCAATTGGGGATCTGGGAAGGCAGATTAGCCCATTCATCTGGTTAAATGGGACTGAAACGTAGAGTCAGGCCAGGAGATTCCTGGGCAGCGATGTTTTTTCAGCCGGCTCAGTGGGTCGCTGCATGGGAAATCACACAGATCCCAGCACCCTTTCAGCAGGAGACTGGAACACCTGGGAGAGAGTCAACCACTCAACTTAAAAAAAAAAAAGGGCTCTGAGGCACAGAGCCAGGTGATCAGGCTCAGTGGGTCCCACACCCACAAAAACAAACAAAAAAACAGCAATTGGAAATGCTCGGGGTTGAGAGTTTCACAGCAAGCACAGTTAAACCCAGCATGGTCCAGCTCTGTGGGAAAGGGGCATCCACCATTACCGAGGCACTCCACCCCTATGGAGGTAGTCTGCCATTGCTGACACAGCCTGACGTTGCCGAGGCAACCCACCATAACAGAGAGAGTCCACCATTACAGAGGCAGGCCACCATTGCTGAGGCAGTTCTAACCACACCTGTATAAACAGAACTGCAGGGAAATACACATGGCAGCAGGGCGGAGCCCATGGCAGCAGGGCGGAGCCCACAGCAGATCAGCAAAGCCTCTGCAGACAGACAGTGACTAGACTGCCTTCTTGCTGGGCAGGACAGCCCTGAAAAAAAAAAAGGCAGCAGCGCAACAGATACTCATAAATAAAGCCCTAACTCCCCGGGACAGAGCACCTGGGGAAAAAAAGGGCGGTTTATGAGTTCTGCTGCAGCAGACTTAAATGTACCTGCCTAGCAGCTCTGAATGAACAATGGAACTCACAGCTCAGCACTTGAGCTCCTATAAAGAACAGACTGTTTCCTCAAGCAGCTCCCTGACTCCCATATATCCAAAGAGTCACCTCACAAAGCACGGATCAGACTGATATTTGGTGGGCATTATTCTGGGACAAAGATAGCAGAAGAAGAAACTGGTAGCAACCCTTACGGTTCTGCAGCTGCTGCAGGTGATCCCCAGGCAAACAGGGCCTGGAGTGGACCTCAGCAGTCCTACAGCAGAGGGGCCAGACTGTTAGAAGGAAAACTAAGAAACAGAAACAACTTCATCACCAACAATCTGGACATCCACTTAGAGAGCCAATCTGAAAATCAGCAACTACACAGACGACAGGTGGATAAATCCACAAGGATGGGAAGAAACCAGCGCAAAAAGGAGGAAAACATCCGAAACCAGAACACCTTGCATCCTACAAGGGATCACAACTCCTCACCAGCAAGGGAGCAAAGCTGGACAAAGAATGAGTGTGATGAAATGACAGAATCAGACTTCAGAAGGTGGGTAATGAGATACTTCTGTGAGCTAAAAGAACATGTTCTAATTCAATGCAAAGAAGCTAAAAACCTTGAAAAAAAGGTTTGATGAAATGATAATAAGAATGGACAACTTAGAAAGGAATATGAGTGAATTGATGGAGCTGAAAAACGCAACACGAGAACTTCACGAAGCATGCACAAGTCTCAACAGCCGAATTGACCAAGCAGAAGAAAGGATATCAGAGGTCGAAGATCAACTCAATGAAATAAAACGAGAAACCAAGATTAGAGAAAAAAGCGCAAAATGGAATGAACAAAGTCTCCAAGAAACATGGGACTATGTGAAGAGACCTAATCTACGTTTGATAGGTGTACCTGAATGTGATGAAGAAAATGAATCCAAGCTGGAAAATACTCTTCAGGATATTATCCAGGAAAACTTCCCCAACCTAGCAAGGTAGGCCAATATTCAAGTCCAGGAAATACAGAGAACACCACAAAGATACTCCTCAAAAAGAGCAACCCTAAGGCACATAATCATCAGATTCACCAGGGTTGAAATGAAGGAGAAAATGCTAAGGGAAGCCAGAGAGAAAGGTCATGTTACCCACAAAGGGAAGCCCATCAGACTCACAGCAGATCTCTCGGCAGAAACACTACAAGCCAGAAGAGAGTGGAAGCCAATATTCAACATTCTTAAAGAAAAGAACTTTCAACCTAGAATTTCATGTCCAGCCAAATTAAGCTTCATAAGTGAAGGAAAAATAAAATCCTTTGTGAACAAGCAAGTACTCAGAGATTTTGTCACCACCAGGCCTGCTTTACAAGAGCTCCTGAAAGAGACACTACACGGAGAAAGGAACAACCAGTACCAGCCACTCCAAAAACATACCAAATGGTAAAGAGCATCAACAAAATGAAGAATCTGCATCAACTAATGGGCAAAACAGCCAGCTAGCATCAAAATGGCAGGATCAAATTCACACATAACAATATTAACCCTAAATGTAAATGGGCTAAATGCACCAATCAAAAGACACAGACTGGCAAATTGGATAAAAAGCCAAAACCTGTCAGTGTGCTCTATTCAGGAAACCCATCTCACATGCAAGGATACACAAATTCTCAAAATAAAGGGATGGAGGAAAATTTACCAAGCAAATGGAGCGCAAAAAAAGCAGGAGTTGCAATTCTCATCTCTGATAAAATAGACTTTAAAGCAACAAAGATTGAAAGAAACAAAGAAGGACATTACATAATGGTAAAAGGATCGATACAACAAGAAGAGCTAATGATCCTAAATATATATGGACCCAATACAGGAACACCCAGTTATATAAGGCAAGTTGTTAAGAACTTACAAAGAGACTTAGACTCACACAAAATAATAGTGGGAGATTTTAACACTCCACTGTCAATATTAGACAGATCAACCAGACAGAAAATTAACAAGGATATCCAGGACTTGAACTCAGACCTGGAACAAGCAAACCTGATAGACATTTACAGAACTCTCAACCCCAAATCCACAGAATATACATTCTTCTCAGCACCACATCACACCTACTCTAAAATTGACCACATAATTGGAAGTAAAGCACTCCTCAGCAAATGCAAAAGAACTGAAATAATAACAAACAGTCTCTCTGACCACAGTGCAATCAAGTTAGAACTCAGAATTCAGAAATTAACTCAGAACCACACAGCTTCATGGAAACTGAAAAACTGGCTCTTGAATGTTGACTGGATAATCAATGAAATGAAGGCAGAAATAAAGTTCTTCAAAACAAACGAGAATGAGGACACAACATGCCAGAATCTCTGGGACACATTTAAAGCAGTCTCTAGAGGAAAATATATAGCAATAAGTGCTCACGTGAGAAGAGCGGAGAGATGCAAAATTGACACCCTATCATCAAAATTGAAAGAGCTAGAGGAGCAAGATCAAAAAAACTCAAAACCTAGCAGAAGACAAGAAATAACAAAGATCAGAGCAGAACTGAAGGAGATAGAGACATGAAAAACCTTTCAAAAAATCAATAAATCCAAGAGCTGGTTTTTTGAAAAGATCAACAAAATGGACAGACCACTAGCCAGATTAATAAAAAAGAAAACAGAGAACAACCAAATAGATGCAATAAAAAATGATAAAGGGGAAATTACCACAGATTCCACAGAAATTTTAACCATCATTAGAGAATATTATAAACAACTCTATGCACATAAACTAGTAAACCTGGAAGAAATGGATAAATTCCTGGACACTTGTGTCCTCCCAAGCCTAAACCCGGAAGAAGTTGAAACCATGAATAGACAAATAACAAGATCTGAAGTTGAGGCAGCAATTAAGAACCTACCACACAAAAAAAGCCCAGGTCCAGATGGGTTCACAGCCGAATTCTACCAGACACACAAAGAGGAACTGTTTCCATTCCTTCTGAAACTATTCCAAATAATCCAAAAATAGGGAATCCTTCCCAAATCATTTTGAAACCAACATCATCCTGATGCCAAAACCCGGCAGAGACCCAACAAGAAAAGAAAACTTCAGGCCAATATCCATGATGAACATAGACCCAAAAATCTTCAATAAAATACTGGCAAGCCAATTGCAACAGCACATCAAAAAGCTATTCACCATGATCAAGTAGGATTCATCCCGGGGATGCAAGGCTGGTTCAACATACCCAAGTCTATAAACATAATTCACCACATCAACAGAACCAAAAACAAAAACCACATGATTATCTCAATTGATGCAGAGAAGGCCTTTGACAAAATTCAACAGCCCTTTCTGCTAAAAACCCTCAATAAACTCGATATTGATGGAACTTATCTCAAAATAATAAAAGCTAGTTACAACAAACCAACAGCCAATAAAATACTGAATGGGCAAAAACTGGAAGCATTCCCTTTGAAATCTGGCACTAGACAAGGATGCCCTCTGTCACCACTCCTATTCAATATAGTACTGGAAGTTCTAGCCAGAGCAATCAGGCAAGAAAAAGAAATAAAGGGTATTCAAATAGGAAAGGTGGAAGCCAAATTGTCTCTATTTGCAGACAACATGATAGTATATCTAGAAGACCCCATCATCTCAGCCCAAAATCTCCTGAAACTGATAATCAACTTCAGCAAAGTCTCAGGATACAAAATCAATGTGCAAAAATCACAAGCATTCCTATACACCAGGAACAGACTTAAAGAGAGCCAAATCAAGAATGAACTGCCATTCACAATTGCTACAAAGAGAATAAAATACCTAGGAATACAACTAACAAGGAACATAAAGGACCTCTTCAAGGAGAACTACAAACCACTGCTCAATGAAACAAGAGAGGACACAAACAGATGGAGAAACATTTCATGTTCATGGTTAGGAAGAATCAATATTGTGAAAATGGCCATACTGCCCAAAGTAATTTACAGATTCAACACTATCCCCATCAAGCTACCAATGACCTTCTTCACAGAACTGGAAAAAACCACCTTAAACTTCATATGGAACCAAAAGAGAGCCCGCATAGCCAAGTGAATTCTAAGTAAAAAGAACACAGAGGGAGGCATCACACTACTGGACTTAAACTATACTATAAGGCTACAGTAATCAAAACAGCATGGTACTGGTACCAAAACAGAGATATAGACCAATGGAACAGAACAGAGGTATGGGAGGCAACACAACATATCTGCAACCATACAATCTTTGATAAACCTGACAAAAACAAGCAATGAGAAAAGGATTTTCTGTTTAATAAATGGTGTTGAGAAAACTGGCTAGCCATGTGCAGAAAGCAGAAACTGGACCCCTTCCTAACACCTTACACTAAAATTAACCCCAGATGGATTAAAGGCTTAAACATAAGACCCAACACCATAAAAACCCTAGAAGAAAAACTAGGCAAAACCATTCAGGACATAGGAGTAGGCAAGGACTTCATGACCAAAACACCAAAAGCATTGGCAACAAAAGCCAAAACAGACAAATGGGACCTAATCAAACTCTGCAGCTTTTGCAAGGCAAAAGAAACAGTCATTAGAATGAATTGGCAACCAACAGAATGGGAAAAAATTTTTGCAGTTTACCCATCTGACAAAGGGCTGATATCCAGAATTTACAAAGAACTAAAACAGATTTACAAGAAAAAAACAAACAAGCCCATTCAAAAGTGGGCAAAGGATTTGAACAGACACTTTACAAAAGAATACATACATGAGGCCAACAAACATATGAAAAAATGCTCATCGTCACTGGTCATTAGAGACATGCAAATCAAAACTACATTGAGATACCATCTCATGCCAGTTAGAAGGGCGATCATTAAAAAATCTGGAGACAGCAGATGCTGGAGAGGTTATGGAGAAATAGGAACATTTTTACACTGCTGGTGGGAGTGTAAATTGTTCAACCATTGTGGAAGACAGTGTGGCGATTTCTTAAGGACCTAGAAATAGAAATTCCCTTTGACCCAGCAATCCATTACTGGGTATATATAGAAATGACTATAAATCATTCTACTATAAGGACACATGCACATGAATGTTCATTGCAGCACTGTTTACAATAGCAAAGACCTGGAACGAACCCAAATGCCCATCGATGATAGGCTGGAGTGGGAAAATGTGGCACATATACACCATGGAATATTATGCAGCAATCAAAAACGATGAGTTTATGTCCTTTGTAGGGACATGGATGAACCTGGAGAGCATCATTCTCAGCAATCTGACACAAGAACAGAAAATGAAATACCACATGCTCTCACTCATAGGCGGGTGATGAACAACGAGGACACATGGACACAGGGAGGAGAGCAGTACACACTGGGGTCTATTGTGGGGAATGGGGGAGAGACAGTGGGAGGGGCAGTTGGGGAGAGATAGCATGGGGAGAAATGCCAGATATAGGGGAAGGGGAGGAAGGCAGCAACTCACGCTGCCACGTGTGTACCTATGCAACTATCTTGCATGTTTTTCACATGTACCCCAAAACCTCAAATGCAATAAAAAAAAGGAAACATTTGGGTACCCTATATGTTTTCATCACCCAGCAGGATTTGCAGGATAATTGTCCAGAACTAGAATATTGATCCAGATTTTTACATTATCCATCTAATTTTATTCCTCTTTTTTTTTTTTTTTTTTTTTGAGATGAAGTGTTACTCTGTCACCCAGGCTGGAGTGTAGTGGCACCATCTCAGCTCACTGCAACCTCTGCCTCCCAAGTTCAAGCAATTCTCATGCCTCAACCTTCCCAGTAGCTGGGGTTACAGACATGCACCTCCACACCTGGCTAATTTACATATTTCTAGTAGAGACGGGGTTTCATCTCTACCAGAAATTGGCCAGGCCGGTCTCAAAGTTCTGACCTCAGATGCACCACCTGCCTCAGCCTCCCATTGTGTTGGGATTACAAGTATGAGCTACTGTGCCCAGCCCTCTTTATTGTTCCTTCTGAACTGCAGAGATTGCTGTTTGGTTCATAGGAATAAGCAGGGTGAGTCTAAAATGTAGGCAAACACTTAAAAACAACCAATAAGTCTAGAATTTAATAACGATAAGTTTTGAAGCATAATTTCTCTCTCTAGTCCTCATTTCTGATAAAAATAAATCATGATATGACTGAGTTTCTTGCAAAATAAACTTTAGTCTTATACTTGGCCTGATTCATGAAGTACAGCAAGAATAATTATTTTTACATGGGCCTTTTAGATTGGCTTTGATGGAACTCTGTTCCACAAGGAATTTCAGAGAAGACTTTCTAAAGCAAAGCCCACCTATGGGTTTTTACCCTCAAACACCTGTGCATGGGTGAACTCCTGTTCTTAAGGTCCCAAGAGCATAGTATTCTTAGGCCTGTTAGAAAGTGACATTCTTTACTTACCACAGGTTAGGACTGAGTAGACAGGGAATGAAGCCAATTTTTCAAGGGACTTTTATTGGCTTTGCAAGTTCAGCTTTGCTTCTTAAAGGGAAGCATACACAGTCAAAGCCTTGGTAAAACAACCAGTTTCTCCAATTGAATCCTGTTGCAAAAGAAAATGGGTTGTTACTGCACTGATGCAAACAACTATATTGCCATAACTTAACAATACTCAACTAGTCTCCAAATTCTGCAGATGCCAGGGAGAGAGAGAGAGACAAACATGCTCCAAATTTTGCTCACAGGAGTATGACTTACTCAATTATTAAAGACTGGAAATAGCTCAAAATAAGTTTCCTTGATTCCGAAAAGTGAAACAAGGATCAGCAATATTCCAAGCAAAAGTCAAAAATTACTTCAGTTTTCTATTAGTTCAGTCCATTCAGTTAACTCTTGTCTTGCTTAATATTTGTGAACACATCAGCTTTTCATGAGTTCTGTACATTTTTTCTATATTCCAATGTCACAATCTCCAGAGTTATTCAAAACCTGCATTTGAGAGCATTTGCTGAAGTTCTATAGCCAATTATAAACCATCTTTTGAGGAGGATCAAAACAAGACAACAATTATGAATAACAAATGTCTGTGATAGTTACATTCAGAGATATGATTGACAAAGGAATTTGGTTATCTGTGTGGTTTACAACAACTTAACAACCCTAATTGTGACTGATAGCATATACTCAGACATTCAAATTTTACAAATCCCATACAATTTTTGGAACATATATTAATATTATTCCCTAAAATATAACCTGATGAAGATTAAACATCATTTTGGCAATTCCATGTACCTAAACATGTCAGACTGTCCTGTTTACCTCTCTTCTGGATGCTTGAGCGGCCCTCTGTGGCATTCAAAAGCTAGGGGTCAGGAAAGACAACTTCAAAGCTGAAATATGCTTTTAGGAAGCCTGTTAAATGTTGCAGGTTTAAAACACTTGATGTTATGAAATAGAATCTAAGATTGCCATAAGTTATTTATTTTGCCAAAATAACTCAGAAATTTTTTAAAAAGCAAAAACGTTTTATAACACTTTTGAATTTAGTCAATGTTCACACACAGAATATCTTTTGCAAGATTGATTTTTTAGAAACTTTTACAACTTCTTTAAGCTTTTGGCTTTATCTTATCTAATTCAAAACAATCCTTTAACCCTACGCAGAAATTTACATTTTGACTATACCTACATTTTACCTATAATCTTTAAGGCTTTTTATTTCTCAATGATTAAAGCCACATAAGCCAAAAGGTATCACAGCTTTCATAGCTCCTTTAAAAAATATTTGATCTAAGTACTTATTTTCTTTCCAGCCAATTAATTAGAGCTCTTTTTTGTAGTCACCACACCCAATGCATATATAACTATACAGACAGACAGAACAAGATGAAATAGTTATAAGATATTTTATTTGCAAATGTCCTAATTAGACTATTGGTCTCAGAGTGAAGATCTTTAAGAGCAAGGCTAGGAAAGCCTGCACTTTCTAGGGCCTAATAAACAGGTATAGCTAGAACACAAAAATAGATTTTGAGAGGAATCCATCTGCCTCCAATTCCTGGGGCTTCCTGAGGAAAACAGAGGTCCCTTTCAAAATGGAATCTATGGTGCTTTTTCTGCTTTTTCAAAATTTTCCCAAGGAGTCCCAAGCCATCAGAAATAATGTTAGGGCCCCCGATGCATGCATGTAGAATGGCAAGACAAAATGGAGAAAAATAATTCAGTTGACTGAGAAAAATCCTTTCAGCAAAACGGTATCCAAGAAGGGAAAACATAAAGACCTTTTTAATTATATCTAAAACTTGGATATCTTCTTTTAATTAAGCTGAACACTCCTTAAGAAAATTCTTTTAAATCCCTTATTACCTGACTTTAGTTGCACCAAGCAGCCAATATTTTTGACTGTCTAACTTTACTCAAGTAACTACCCAGGTGCTCAGAGACAGGAAAATTCAAGGCAGTTCATGGAGTGGAAGAGAATCAACAAATGGCAGAGGTCATGCAGATATCAAACCAGAAAGGACTCCATTCCCTAAACCAGGATTGGACCCTGGCCATCACTGTAACATAGTGGAGGCTAAAACAAAGCACAGGCATGTGGTTCTCCCAAGAACGTTAAATAAGATGTAAGCCTGCAACCAAGTTTGATACTTACCAGTTAGCCAGGCTGGCTTGAACAGTGGGCCTATGGAGTCCTAGGCCCACATCCCATCCTCAGACCCCTCTTTCTGACCAAACCATACAGAAAGACATCCAAAGCATCACCAGATTGGCTACAGCTTAAGACCAACCTTACAAATCTTTTTTCATAAGTAAAACTTTACAGAGAATGTGAAAAGTGATAGTTGGGGTCCTGGCCTAGTAAAATGTTCTCTAAATTGATAGAAGAAGCCTCTCACATAAAAGTTAGCACCTGACCTGGGGGAGAAAAGAAAAACAAAACAGCTTAAATGCAGGGCTATAAAGATATTTGGGAGAAGAACCTCTTATTCTCATGTGAATAGGCTTCTCCAGCAAGGAGAGAAGCCTTTTAATTGTTATTGGACTGAAATGGACTCCTTGGCTGAGGGAGGGGAAGACACCATTGGTGTGTGCTAGGGAATGCTGGCCAGCCAGTCATGCAGGAACTTGGGCTATATGCACAGCCCCAGCTAGGAGGGCAGGAGGGTGGGGAGGTCACTGCTCACTTGTCTATCCAGTGCACATGCCTGCAGCATTAGGGTAGGGGCAGAACACCCAAATATTGTAAAGGAAAAGATAGATGCCATTACAGTCCCCCCCAAAAAAGATAGAAAATGCCATAGAAAAGACTGGCTTGGATTGAGGCTGACATTCCTGAGCCCCAAGAGTGACAGTGGGCGGTTGGCAGGGTGGGGAACAGTTTCTCTACCCTCAGAAGTTTGAGGGTTAGAAGGCTTAGCAACAAGAGGGTTAAAGATTTTTTGGTCTGCATTTTACTCACCTTTCCTCATGCCCTGTATGGGTCGCCAAAATAATGCAGGGTTTTTTGCTTCTTAGCTCAGTTAAAATCTTTGTTCTTGTCTCATGACAAGGAAAAATTAGGCACATGGACACATTGAACGGTGAGGAGAGTTGAATTTAGTAAAGGAAAGCTCTCGGCAAAGAAAGGGTCTTGCCAATAGGCTCCCACCTCACAGATTGAATATCAGACTACCACACAGGAGCTAAAGAGGCAGGCTAATCCCTGTGCATAAAGTGTGAATTCCCAGTGACCCTACCCCATTTTCCCAGTGTGCAGATGCGTCGTTAGTCTGAGCCTTTCCACACTGATTGATTTTCCTTACTGCACGTGTGTTAGGAAATGAAAATTTTTACCCTGGGCTTATTTAAGTAAACCTCCTGTGTACAATGACCTGGTTGGCATTTAACTGTCTCCTGTCTCTCTCACAAGCACACAGGATGACTTGGGATGATGTATATATTTGAGGAATGGATATTTTTTTAAAAAGTATTAATCTTGGCCATGTTCACACTTCTACTGCTCTTTATTTCCTTGATTGGAGGGAGTTTTCTTAATGTTATTTCAGCCATTATGGCCTTTCATGCATTTCAATTTTGAGCATAATATTTTTAATGAATGTTATATCTTGATTAATATTTTCACAGAATACTGTTTTTGGTAAATTTTACATAATGCAGCTTATTAACTAATATTTCAAAATATAAACTTTTTGTTATATTGCTATCATTGAGTGGGTACCACTCAAGAATTTTAGACAGGACTATAATAAATTTTATGCTATTTATTTTCTCTTTTAGATAGCATTAGTTTACAGATCAAGTTCTGCTCTCAAATATCCAACTATTTGTGTGTGTGTGTCCATATATATATATATATATAAACTGTGCATTTATATTTTCAAATAGTAAGGTTTTCCATGTATATTGCAGCAGACAGAAATAATTATGTAATGAATCTCTGAGATTAAGTTGAAAAACAAATGTAAGAGAAAGCATCTTTAGGATTTTTAAAGATGATCTTTATCTCAAGAGCAAGTGAATGAGACTATTCATGAATAAAATGTAAAATTTCAAAAGGATTTATAAATAAAATCATTAAATGTTGGAATTTGGAATTCTAAGGGATGAAAAGAATAACAAATAATGAAAATAAAAATTTAAATTAAATATTAACAAATCGGAAATAATAGAAGATATTAGGTAAAAAGATTTCAAGGAACCTTTAGAAAATCACACACATACACAAATATGTGACATTGCATAGGAGACATTGGAGGGGTACTGCTAGTTGAATCAAAATTTTAAAACTTTGATAAATGAGACATGTCTAAGAATTATACTAAAGCAGGATGACTTGAAGGGCTTAGGCTCAGAAAGTCAAAAGAAGAAGGTAGCAAATAATAATTGACAAGATGTCAAGGTGTGGAGTAATTAACTCTAGAGATATCTTCCAATTCAACCAATAGCATTTGTTTTTTTAAATACTATAAAGGTCCTGTTTATCTACTGAATGTCCTGTGTTATCAGGAATAAATCTGACACCATTCTGTTGAACTCAAGAGGTTTTATTTTGTTTTTGTTTTTGAGACAGAGTCTCACTCCGTCGCCCTGGCTGGAATGCAATGGTACAATCTCAGCTCACTGCAACCTCCACCTTTTAGATTCAAGCACTTCTCGTGTCTCAGCCTCTCGAGTAGCTGAGATTACAGTCATGAACCACCATGCTAGCCTAATTTTTGTATTTTTATTAGATACCAGGTTTTGCCATGTTGGCCAGGCTGGTCCCAAACTCCTGACCTCAAGTGATCTGCCTACCTCAGCTTCTCAAAGTGCCAGGATTATAGGTGCGAGCCACTGCTCCTGGCCTAAGAGGCTTTTTTTTGTTTTTTGTTTTTTTTTAAATACTCTTCAAAATAAAATAGATTATACATGTATTCTTTAAGGAAGCAGGAAAGATCTAGTACTTAGTTCCACAATTGCAATCTTGCTATATCTACTCTCCTCTTTTGAAAGGTGTGCATTTAGATTTTGTACTAGAAATGCCAAAAGTGAAAAATAGAAAAATATTATACAAGGTTAAGCCTTATATGTATATATTCATTTCTTCAACAATGGTTTATTAACTATTTCTTCCAGGCACTGTTCTAGGGATTGAAGACATAGAAGTAAACTAAATGGACAGTAACTTTTCTCAGTGTTCTGGTGTGGGAAGAAAGGCAATAATAATAAAAAGGAGTCAGTATGTGTTCGAGTGTGAATACAGTTTTGGAGAAAAAGTCACAGAGTGGGTAGATAGTACTGAGGTTGCTGTGTTAGACCGATCATTAGGAAAAACCTGTTTAGTGTGTTGAAAATTAAGCAAACATTGAAATGCAATGAGGTGGAGAAAATGTAGAGATAAAAAAGTTACAGTTTATAAAATGCATTATAAAGTATATTATTTTATTTGAGTTCTATAACAACTGTAGGAAGCTATATATATATGTGCATAATAACATATACATATTATATTATTATCATTCTTAATCTTGTGGAAACTAAAGTTAAGAGAGGACAATGGAGTTGAAGTTATCTGCCTAGTAGAGAGGGGTGTTATATTTAATCCAAGTCAAATACTGTTAGTTCTGCAACAGGTCTTGACAGAGTTGCTTACTTTCTCTAAGCCTCAGTCACATAATTATTAAGATGGGGTAATAGTAATAGTGACCCCATAGAGTTGTAAGAATTGTAAGATGATCTGTATAAATCAAATCAATGTTTGACACATGCATCTGACAAGCCTTGACTCTAGATCAGGGGTCAGCAAACTATTGGCCTCAGGCTATAGCCTGTCTTCTGTCTGTTTTTGTAAAATGTGTGAGCTAAGAATAGTTTCTACATTTTAAATGGTTGGAAAAAACAAAAGAACATTATGTGGACTTCAGATATCATTGTTCCTAAATGAAGTTTTGTTGGAACCTAGTCACTCTCATTCACTTTTGTTTGTCTAAAGCCGTTTTATGCTACAACAGCAAAACTGAGGAGTTATAACAGAGACCATATAGGCGGCAAAGCTGAAAATTTGTAACAGACCCTTTACGGAAAAATTTTATTCCTTCTCTGGATAGAAGTGCTCAATTTTGCTGCCCAAGCTATGTCTCATTTCTTTTTATATTATTTTATTTTTAATAAGCATATAATAATTGTACATATTTTTGGGAGTACCTTGTTATGTTGTGGTATGTACAACGTACAGTGATCAGATCAAGGTAATTGGCATATCCATCATCTCAAACATTTATCATTTCTTTGTGTTGGGATCATTTAATACTCTCCTTCTGTAACTGGGTTTCTTCTTGGATGTTATGGGTTCTTGGCCTCCAACCTCTTAAAGAATAAGCAGTGGGGCTGCTTCAGCTGTTCTGTATGCTCGCAAAGTAAAATTTCAGACCCAAAACAGTGTTGCAGAAAGGTGATTTTATTTAGATAGAGAAAAGAGAAGGAAAGGAGAAGAGAAGGGCTTCCACGAAGAGTGCGTGCCGAAGGGGATTCTAGAGGGGAAATCCCAGAGGGGGGTCCCACCTTGTGGGAGGGGATTCCAGAAAGCTGGAAATCTGGCGCAGGTGAGAGAGCATGGACTTTTATCCTGGGAGAAACCCCCACCTTCTCCAAGACCCTGAGCCAATGAAAGGAGTTCCTTAGAACTTCCACTGGAGTGATTGACTTTTAGTTTCTTTCCGCCCCTGCGAAATTAAAACATTAAACAGTTCAATCTCCCGGATGGAGAGAGATGGGGGCGGGGCGAGGGCATGGTGCTGGGAAATTCTTGCCCTTAAAGCTACGCCCCCTCATGAACCTGGAAAGAGAACAAATTCCCTCATTTCCCCCTCTGTACAGGAAAATTTGACTTCTGTTGGAATAGGGGCATTGATTTTTTTAAACCACTTTTTTGCTGAAATGGGGCATTGAAGGGACCCTGCAGTTGAGGTTTCTTCAAGAGGGGAGCTTTTTAGGGGTGCAGGTTGATTTACAGGTTTACCATAGAGCTTATGAGCTAAAGGTATTTGGGGTTTTAGCAGCAGGATTAACTGTGACCTTGTGGTTTTATAAGAAATGAATATGACCAGGTGGTTAAAGATGAGAGGCCCAGAGTTATAAACGAGCCTAGGAGAGAACAGAGCTAGGTTTTTGACGGTTTTTAGCTTTGTTTTTGATGGATTCCTGAGTTTTATATTTAAAATAACAACTCGTTTACAAAACAGCAGAATTTTTTTTTTTTTTTTTTTTTTAGAAAGAAACAGTTTTCCCTTTTTTCTGTTGTTAGCAGATTTAGGGCTTTTTTATTTTTAAAGCTATGGCAGCTAAAGAGTTAAGCTGGTTTGCAGAGAGAGCTGCCTTTTGGAGAGAGAATTAGCAGCATGTGCCTTTGTTATTAATTAACTTTTGAGTTAGCTTATAGTAACTGAATAGCGGTAGTAACTTTTCTAATACCAGCACCAAGTTTTTAGGGCAGGAGAGAAATACTGAGAAGGCTGTGCTAGCGCCCAGGAGAAGACTGGCTTCTTGGACTTTCATGGCTAGCTTTACCTGGGGCTTTGTGGGGGTGATGGCTTCTGCTGGCACTTTTTCCAGGCATTTTTAGTTCTGCTACTGGGTTATTTGGTCAGATACTTTAGGCCCAGGGGACCTTGGTTCCCAGGGATAGTGTGCCTTCTAGTGATTTCCCGGGCACAGTGGGCATGGACAAGATGGTGGTTTATTTTTTTGGGGACAGTTTTTTACGACATGTCCCTTTAGACTGCACTGGTAACAACTTTTGCTACACTGGCGGCTAACCTGAGTTTTTCTTTTTATTTGAGCCGCTGGGGTTTGCTTGCCTGAAGGCTATAACCAAGGCAGCAGCTTTTTAAATTTTTTTTTAGTTTTTTTTTTTTTTTTAATTGTAAAACACTGAGGTTGGTTGGTTTAGCAATGATTTTAGACTTTGTTTTGGTTTTAAAGCTACCTTTTGAAGCTTTTTTTTTTTTTTGATATTTGCTGCTGACTGAGTAATAAACTGGTTTTTTTAGTATTAACTGACCTTCAATAGAGTTTGGTGACAGGGCAGTGTGCTTTTTTAAAGCCTCTTGCAATCAATTGCTTAAGGAAACCTATTGGGTTTTTTTCTCTTCCTCGAGTTATGGTGGATAACATTGCATAGCTTATTGACTTTTTCCTAGTTTGCCTTAATTCCTTAAGTATACAGGTTAGGAAATGCTTATGGCTCTAGTTCCCGTTTTGAATCCGGATTCCAGCGAGGGTCTGTGGCAGGGACTGCCTGAGTACCTGTGGGATATTTTTCTTTATTTTTTGGCGTTATTAGATTATGTACCTGACTAGGGTACCAAGTGTTCTTAAACCTTCGAGCTGCTGCTAGAGCAACCTTTTTTTTTTTTTTTTTTTTTTTTTTAATATATATTGCTGGTGAGGGTTTGATTAAGCAAAAGCATGACATCTTTTTTTTTAATTTGAAGGACTGACTTAGGCCCTGAAGAATGTTTGTGTACTTGTTGGGGTCATTTGAAAACTTTCCTAAGTCTACCTTAATTTGCTTTGAGTTAGAAAGTGAGAAGAGGGTATGCACTTTTATTGGTCCAAATTCTTCTCTCACTGCTTGTAGGGGGCATTCGGGTAGCCTGAGGTGCCCTGGCTGTTTTGGCCCTCTCTGGCTCCTGTTGGGGTACAGGAGCTGAGGAGCCCTGGTTGGCATTGGTGGAGGTAGTTGCCACAGGGAGTTTTACCTGCAGAGGTAGCGCTGAGGAGGGCTGAATAGGGTAAGGGGCACAGGATAGGGTAAGGGTAATAGCCCCTGAATAGGGTAAGGGGCACAGGATAGGGTAAGGGTAATAGCCCCTGAATAGGGTAAGGGGCTGAATAGGTAAGTCCTGAAGGAGCTGAGGCTTGTTCTTTAGGCTTGTTCAACTAAAAGAATAGTTGCACATAGCTGTTTAAAACTGTATATTGTTGTTAACTATAATCATTCTGCAGTGCTATAGAAAATGATACATTATTCCTCCTACTGGACTGCAATTTTGTATTCTTTAACGAATCTCTTCCTAACCACAACTCCCACTACCCTTTCCAGCATTTAGTATCCTTTGTTCTACTTTTCACTTCTTCAAGATCAACTTTTTTTTTTTCAGCTCCCACATATGAATGAGAACATATAGTATTTAAATTTCTGTTCCCGGCTTATTTTACTTAACATAATGTCTCCCAGTTCCATACAAGTTGCCACAAATGACTGGATTTTATTCTTTTTTTATGGCTAAATAATATTCCACTGTGTTCATATACCACATTTTCTTTGTTCATTCATTGGTGGAGGGACAACTACCTCAAGGTTGATTCCATATCTTGATTATTGTGAATAGTGCTGCAATAAACATGGGAGTGCATATGTCTGTTTGACAAACTGATCTCCTTTCTTTTGGATAAATGGCCAGTAGTAGGATTGTTAGATCATATGGTAGTTCAACCTGTAGTTCCTTGAGAAACCTCCATACTGTTCTTCATAGTGGTTGTACTAGTTTATATCCCATCAACGGTGTATAAAATTTTCTTTTCTCTGCATGTGTCTTGCCCTTTCAACTCTACAAAAAGGTCTGCCCATACCACCTAATCTAAAATAATTCCTTTTATCCCAATCCCACCTCTTAACTTGTCTCCATTGCTATGTTTTATTTTCATCTATGCACTCACTAGTGTCTGAAATTACCTTATTTATTTTGTGCTTATCAGTTCCCATCCCACTTGACTAAATACTCTACTACTGTGGCAAATTCATCTGACATCTTGTCAGAGTTGTAGGATATGTTTTGTCTATACGACTTTGGTCTTATTTCTCGGTTTCCTATGAACTCTGAATAGGGAAGAAGTGTTCTTGATAGATTCTGCTCTAAATTCCCAGAAACATGTACAGATTTTTTTTTTTTGAAGAATGGGACTGTATACTCTAGATCTTATTTGACTTGACTTTTTCTCTCTTTATTTTACATTATTTGTACATGTAATTCCCTATTCTTTTTTTTTTTTTGACACAGAATCTCACTTCGTCACTGAGACAGGAGTGCAGAAGCACAATCACAATTCACTACCACTTCAACCTGCTAGCTCAAGTGATCCTCCCACCTCAGCCTCTCCAGTAGCTAGGACCATAGCTATGTGCCACTATGCCCAGCTAATTTTGGTATTTTTTGTAGGGACAGGATTTTACCATGTTGCCCAGACTGGAACACCATATGATTTTGATAACTACAATATACAGATAAAATTAGTTTAACTATTATTTAGATGGAAATTTGTAAAAATTTATTATTACAAACAATGATACAATGAGTATTTTGTTATTTTGTTCATTTGTACAAGTATTTCTGTACAATAGTGTTAGATGTAAATCTTGTCTCAAGAACTATGCCTATTTTATAAGTATGACAAATTGCTCTCTAAAGAGCTGTATGCATTTTTATGCTCCTTAATAGTGCCTCTCTCCCCATCCATACCTTAACTAACACGGGATATTGTAAACATTTTTAATTTCCGGCCAGTCTGGTATGTAAAATACGATACTGCATTACTATTTTAATTTTTCATTGAGTGTATATGACTGGACATATTTGCTTAGGTGTGTTGGTCATTTGTATTTCTTTTTTCTGTAAATTACCTGTCATATCATTACTCCTCAAAAATATTGAATTGTCCTTTGTTAAAATTGATTTTTATGAGTTCTTTAAAAATTTTTGAAATTATTTCTTATTTTATCTCATATGTGTTCTAAATATTTCCCATTTGTCTGTTACTTATCTTTGAATTTTGCTTTTGGTATCTTGTAGCCAAATCTATCAGCTTTTTCTTTGTGGCTGTTAGATTTTTGAGTCTTGCAGAACTTCTTTAATTAAAGATTATAAAAATATTTCTCTACGGTTTCTTCTAGTAATTTTATAATTTTTTACTCTTCAGCTCTTTTAGCTATCCAATTTTATGTAATGTAATTGATATAATTTAAAATTTCCCCTAATAGTTATCTGCCTCAATATTACTTACTGACTTGCCATTTTTAAAAAATTACTTATTTGAAATGTTAACATCCAAAAACATAGGCATAGTTATTTCTTGATTATATTCTTTATTTTTTAAATTAAAAAATTTAAAATTAAAGAACAAAATAAATACAAAAGTACACAAATTATGAATGACAACTTGATTATTTTTCAAAGGAAACATCCTGTGTAACTATCAGCTATGTCAAGGAATGAAATTATTACTATCTCAGACATCTGCATTCTGTAGTTAGTCAATTGTATCTTCAAGTATTGATAATTTGTCTTTTAGAAATATATTTTGATTTTGCTCCTACTATATTAGGAAGTTCTCCTGAAATCTACAAGGATCTCTTTCTCTTGTTACTGCTTTAAATGGGGAATACTTTTGATCTTTTATTATTAAACATGAGGTTTGCTATAGGTTCTTGGTCCATTCTCAACAACAAAGGACAGAAAAAAATTTTCTATTTCAAATTTATAAAAACAAAAACATACATAGGAACTGAATTTTTGGAAGGAAACAATCAGAATTGTCTGAATGTGACCGTATAGGCTCAGGCTGGCTTCTTTGAACATCAGGCTAGCTGTGTCAAGGACATTTCTCCCACTTCAGTGGGGGGAGTTCACTGAAATTCAGCTTTTACTCTCTCTCTGCCCCACCTTTGTAGAAGAAACTAGAGCATCTAATATCTTTAGTAAGACAGGTAACTGGCCTACTCAGGTAATTCCTCTAAATTGCTTTTGCTTGAAATCCAGAAAGCCTGATGCTAAGCAGCCTGAGTGCTCTCTCTACCCACGGACTGACTGTCATGATTGAATTACAAGGAGGAATGATGAAGATGTGGAGGCGATAGTAGAGGTTGGCAGCAGAGTCCCTGCAACAGCCTATGGGTACTCTGGGTTAGTAGTGCCCTGGCTTGGTTTGTTTCCCTGTGTCAGGTTGAAAGGATTAGGGGTTTCCACTTACACCATCTCTTCATTGCTAGTTCCTGGCATTTATAAATTCCCCCTTTCCCCAAAAGTATATTCTTCAATAGGTGTGGCATTGTAGAATTCATCCCATACTTTGTGGATAGAGATGGTACCTCACTCAGGTTAGATCCACCAGCTGGGGAAATTACATAACTAGCATCTGTAATGATTGTCATATTTTATTATTATTATTATATTTTAAGTTCTGGGGTACTTGTGCAGAACATGCAGGTTTGTTACATAGGTATACGTGTGCCATGGTTGTTTGCTGGATCCATCATCCCGTCATCTACATTAGGTATTTCTCCTAATGCTATACCTGCCTTAGTCCCCTACGCTCCTGCTATCCCTCCTCTAGCACACCATTCCCAACAGACCCCAGTGTGTGATGGTCCCCTCCCTGTGTTCATGTGTTCTCATTGTTCGACACACATTTATGAGTGAGAACATGTGGGTGTTCGGTTTTTTGTTCTGTGTTAGTTTGCTAAGAATGATGGTTTCCAGATTCATCCATGTCCTTGCAAAACACATGAACTCATCCTTTTTAATGGCTGCATATTATTCTATGGTGTGTATATGTCTCATTTTCTTTATCCAGTCTATTACTGATAGGCATTTGGGTTGGTTCCAAGTCTTTGCTATTGTGAATAGTGTTACAATAAACATACGTGTGCATGTGTCTTTATAATAGAAGGATTTATAATCCTTTGGGTATACACCCAGTAAAGGGATTGCTGGGTCAAATGGTATTTCTCGTTCTAGATCCCTGAGGAATTGCCACACTGTCTTCCACAATGATTGAACTAATTTACACTCCCACCAACAGTGTAAAAGCATTCCTATTTACACTGTATCCTCTCCAGTATCTGTTGTCTTCTTATTTTTTAATGATTGCCATTCTAACTGGTGAGAGATGGAATCTCAGTGTGGTTTTGATTTGCATTTCTCTGATTACAGGTGATGATAAGCTTTTTTTCATATGTTTGTTGGCTGTATATATGTCTTCCTTTGAGAAGTGTCTGTTCAACTTTTTTGCACATTTTTTGATGGGGTTGTTAATTTTTTTCTTGTAGATTTGTTTAAACTCTTTGTTGACTCTGGATATCATCCCTTTGTCAGATGGGAAGATTGCAAAAGTTTTTTCCCATTCTGTTGGTTGCTGGTTCATGCTAATTATAGTTTCTTTTGCTGTGCAAAAGCTCTTTAGTTTAATTAGATCCCATTTGAATATTTTGGCTTTTGTTGCTATTGCTTTTGGTGTTTTAGTCATGAAATCCTTGCCTATTCCTATGTCCTGAATGGTTTTGCCTAGATTTTCTTCTAGGGTTTTTATGGTGTTAGGTCTTATGTTTAAGTCTTTAATCCATCTGGAGTTAATTTTAGTGTAAGGTGTCAGGAGGGGTCCAGTTTCTGCTTTCTGCACACTGCTAGCCAGTTTTCCCTACACCATTTTTTAAAAAGGGAATCCTTTCCCCATTGCTTGTTTCTGTCTGGTTTGTCAAAGATCAGATGGTTGTAGATGTGTCGCATTTCTTCTGAGGCCTCTATTGTGTTCCATTGGTCTATATCTCACTGTTTTGGTACCAGTGCTGTTTTGATTTTATTACTGTAGCCTTGTAGTTTACTTTGAATTTAGGTAGCATGTTGCCTTCAGCTCTGGTTTTTTTGTTTTGTTTTGTTTTTTGCTTAAGATTGTCTTGGCTATGTGGGCTCTTTTTTGGTTCCACATGAAATTTAAGGTTTTTTTTTTTTTTTCTAATTCTGTGAAGAAAGTCAGTGTTAGCTTGATAGGGTTAGCATTGACTCTATAAATTACTTTGGACAGTATGACCATTTTCATATACTCATTCTTCCTAACCATGAGCATGGAATGTTTTTTCATCTGTTTGTGTTTTCTCTTATTTCCTTGATCAGTGGTTTGTAGTTCTCCTTGAAGAGGTCCTTCACATCCCTTGTTAGTTGTATTCCTAGGTATTTTATTCTCTTTTTGCAATTGTGAATGGGAGTTCACTAATGATTTGGCTCTCTGTTTGTTTGTTATTGCTGTATAGGAATGTGTGTGATTTCTGCACATTGATTTTGTATCCTGAGACTTTGCTGAGGTTGTTTATCAGCTTGAGATTCTGGGCTGAGACGATGGGGTCTCCTAAATATACAATCATATTGTCCGCAAATAGAGACAATTTGACTTCCTCTTTTCCTAATTGAATACTCTTTATTTCTTTTTCTTGCCTGATTGCCCCGGCCAGAGCTTCCAGTACTATGTTGAATAGGAGTGATGTGAGAGGGCATCCTTGTCTTGTGCTGGTTTCCAAATGGAATGCTTTCAGTTTTTGTCCCTTCAGTATGATATTGGCTGTGGATTTGTCATAAATAACTCATCATTTTGAGATACATTTCATCAATACCTAGTTAATTGAGAGTTTTTAGCATAAAGCACTGTTGAATTTTGTTGAAGGCTTTCTTTGCATCTATTGACATAATCATGTGGTTTTTGTCATTGGTTCTGTTTATGGGATGGTTTACATTTATTGATTTGCATATGTTGAACCAGCCTTCCATCCCAGGGATGAAGCTGACTTGATTGTGATGGATAAGTTTTTGATGTGCTATTGGATTCAGTTTGCCAGTATTTTATTGAGGACTTTTTCGTCAACGTTCATTATGGATATTGGCCTGAAATTTTCTTTTTTAGTTGTGTGTCTGCCAGGTTTTGGTATCAGTATGATGTTGGTCTCATAAAATGAGTTAGGGAGGATTCCCTCTTTTTGTATTGTTCAAATAATATCAGAAGGAATGGTACCAGCTCCTCCTTGTACATCTGGTAGACATTGGCTGTGAATCCATCTGGTCCTGGACTTTTTTTGGTTGGTGGGCTATTAATTGCTACCTCAATTTCAGACCTTGTTATTGGTCTATTCAGGGATTCAATGTCTTCCTGGTTTAGTCTTGGAAGGGTGTAAGTGTCCAGGAATTTATCCATTTCTTCTAGATTTACTAGTTTATTTGCATAGAGGTGTTTATAGTATTCTCTGTTGATAGTTTGTATATCTGTAGGATTGGTGATGATATATTCTTTATCATTTTTTATTGCATATATTTGATTATTCTGTTTTCTTTATTAGTCTGGCTAGCACTCTATTTTGTTGATCTGTTCAAAAAACCAGCTCCTAGATTCATTGATTATTTTCAAGGGATTTTTCATGTCTCTATCTCCTTCAGTTCTGCTTTGATCTGAGTTATTTCTTGTCATCTGTTAGCTTTTGAATTTGTTTAATCTTGCTCCTCTAGTTCTTTTAATTGTCACATCAGGATATTGATTTTAGATCTTTTCTCATTTCTCTTGTGGGCATTTAGTGCTATGAGTTTCCCTCTATGCATTGCTTCAGATGTGTCCCAGAGATTCTGATACATTGTGTCTTTGTTCTCATTGGTTTTAAATAATATATTTATTTTTGCCTTCATTTCATTATTTATCCAGTAGTCATTCAGGAGCAAGTGGTTCAGCTTCCATGTAGTTGTGTGGTTTTGAGTGAGTTTCTTAATCCTGAGTTCTAATTTGATTGCACTGTGGTCTGAGATACTGTTTGACATGATTTCCATTCTTTTCCATTTGCTGAGGAGTGTTTTACTTCCAATTTACTGTGGATTTTGTGGCGAAAAGTTCTATAGATGTTTATTAGATCTGCTTGCTTCAGATCTGAGTTCAAGTCCTGGATATCCTTGTTAATTTTCTGTCTCATTGATCTAATATTGATAGTGAGGTGTTAAAGTCTCCCACTATTATTGTGTGGAATTCTAAGTCTCTTTGTAGGTCATTAAGAACTTGCTTTATGCATCTGTGTGTGATACATTGGGTGAATATGATTTTAGGATGGTTAGCTCTTCTTGTTGCATTGATCCCTTTACCATTACGCAATGCCCTTTTTTGTCGCTTTTGATCTTTGTTGGTTTAAAGTCTGTTTTATCAGAGACTGGGATTATAGCCATTGCTTTTTTTTGCTTTCCAATTGCTTGGTCAATCTTTCTCCATCCCTTTGTTTTGAAACCATGTGTGTCTTTGCATGTGAGATGGGTCTCCTGAATATAGCAGACTGATGGGTCTTGACTTTTTATCCAGTTTGCCAGTCTTTGTCTTTTGATTGGGGCATTTATTTTGTTTACGTTTAACATTAATATTGTTATGTGTAAATCTGATCCTGCCATTTTGTTATTGGTTGGATGTTTTGCCCTTTGTTTGGCACAATTTCTTAATTGCCTCATTGGTCTTTACCATTTGGTTCTTTTTTGCAGTGGCTAATACTGGTTGTTCCTTTCTTTGTTTAGCGCTTCCTTCAGGAGCTCTTGTAATGCAGGTCTAGTGGTGACAAATTCTCTCAGCAACTGCTTGTACATAAGGATTTTATTTCTCCATCACTTATGGGTCTCCTGAATACAGCAGACCAATGCAATGGGTCTTGTCTCTTTATTCAATTTGCTAGTCTGTGTCTTTTAATTGGGACATTTTGCCCATTTACACTTAAGGTTAATATTGTTAGGTGTGAATTTGATCCTGCCATTATGATGCTAGCTGGCTGTTTTGCTTGTTAGTTGATGCAGTTTCTTCCTAGTGTCAATGATCTTAGTAATTTGGTATGTTTTTGCAGTGGCTGGTGCTGGTTGTTCCCTTCTGTGTTTAATGGTTCCTTCAGGAGCTCTTGTAAGGCAGGCCTCATGGTGACAAAATCTCTCAGCAGTCACTTGTCCATAAAGGATTTTATTTCTCCTTCATTTATGAAGCTTAGTTTGCCTGGATATGAAATTCTAGGTTGAAAATTATTTTCTTTAAGAATGTTGAATATTGCCCCCACTCTCTTCTGGCTTGTAGGGTTTCTGCTGAGAGATCCACTGTGTCTGATGGGCTTCCCTCTTTGGGTAACCTGACCTTTCTCTCTAACTGCCCTTATCACATTTTCCATCATTTTAACCCTGATGAATCTGCCAATTATGTGTCTTGGGGTTGTTCTTCTCAAGCAGTATCTTTGTGGTGTTCTCTGTATTTCCTGAATTTAAATGTTGTCCTGCCTTGCTAGGTTGAGTAAGTCCTCCTGGATCCTATCCTGAAGAGTGTTTTCCAACTTGGTTTCATTCTCCCCCAATCACTTTCAGATACACAGATCAAATGTACATAGGGTCTTTTCATATAATCCCATATTTCTTGGAGTCTTCATTCACTTCACACTCTTTATTCTCTAATCTTGTCTTCTTGCTTTATTTCATTGAGTTGATCTTCAATCTCTGATTTCTTTTATTCTGCTTGATTGATTTGGCTATTGAAACTTGTATATGCTTCACGAAGTTTTTGTGCTATGTTTTTCAGTTTCAACAGATCATTTATGTTCTTCTCTACACTGGTTTTATTCTAGTTAGCAATTTGTCTAACCTTTTTTCAATGTTCTTAACTTCCTTGCATTGGGTTAGAACATGCTCATGTAGCCTGGAGAGTTTTGTTTATTATTCACCTTCTGAATATTCAAACTCATTTTTCGTCCAGTTTCATTTTCTTGCTGGTGAGAAGTTGTGATCCTTTGGAGGTGAAGGGGCATTCTGGGTTTTGGAATTTTCATCCATGTTATGCTGTTTTCTTCTCATCTTGGTGGATTTATCTACCTTTGGTCTTTGAAGCTGGTGACCTTTGGATGGGGTCTCTGAGTGGATGTCCTTTCTGTTGATATTGAAACTATTTCTTTGTATTTGTTAGTTTTCCTTCTAACAGTCAGGCCTCTCTACTGCAAGTCTGTTGGAGTTTCTGGTGGTCCACTCCAGACCCTACTTGCCTGGAAATCACCTGCAGAACAGCAAAGATTGCTGCCTATTCCTTCCTCTGGTAGCTTCCTCCTTGAAGGGCACCCACCAGATGCCAGCTAGAGATCTTCTGTATGAGGTGTCTGTCAGCCTCTGCTTGGAGGTGTCTTCCAGTCAGGATACACTGAGGTCAGGGAGCCACTGGAGGAGGCAGTTTGTTCCTTATCAGAGATTGAATGCTGTTCTAGAATCTCTGCTGCTCTCTTCAGAGCTACCAGGCATGGATGTTTAAGCCTTTTGAAGCTGTATCCACAACTGCCCCTTTTCCAAGGTGCTCTGTCCCAGGAAGGTGGGGGCTTTATTTATAAGTCACTGATGGGCTGCTGCTTTTTTTTTCAGAGATGACCTTCCCAGCAAGGAAGGAGTCTAGTGACACAGTCTGCCTCCAGAGGCCTCGTTGAACTGTGTGGGCTCTTCCCAGTTGCTGTGTAAGCTTCCCAGTGATGCTGTTTACACAGGCGAGGTTAAAATCTCCTACTTGAGCCTCAGCCATGTTGGACGCCCCTCACTCACTGAGATCAAATGTCCCAGGTTGAATTCAGGCTGCTGTGCTTTCTGGTAGAATTTCAAGCCACTGGATCTTAGCCTGCTGGTCTTCATGGGTGTGGGACCCACTGAGACAGATCTTTTGGCTCCCTGGCTTCAGCCCCCTTTTTCAGGGGACTGAACAGTTTTGTCTCACTGGTGTTACAAGTGCCACTGCAGTATGCCAAAAAAAAAAAAAAAAAAAAAAAAAAAAAGACAAAAAAACCCTGCTGCAGCTAGCTCAGTGTCTTCTCAAATGGCCTCCCAATTTTGTGCTGGAAACCCAGGCCACTGGTGTTGTAGGCACCAGAGGAAATCTCTGAAGACCGTGGGAAAAGCACGGTATCTGGACCAGAGTGCAAAAGTGCTGGGAAAAGTCCCTAATGGCTTCCCTTGGCCAGAAAAGGGTGTTCCCTGGCCCCTTGCACTTCCCAGGTGAGGCAGTGCCCCACCCTGCTTTGGCTTGGCCTCTTGGGCTTCACCCACTGCCTAACTAGCCCCAATGAGATGAACTAGGTACTCCAGTTGGAAATGTGGAGATCACCCACCTTCTGTGTAGCTCTCACTGGGAGCTGCACACTGGAGCTGTTTCAATTTGGCCATCTTGCCAGCAGTCTCCCTGATTGTCATATTTTAAAGCCAATCTGTTAATGAATTGAATTATATGAATAGACATCTTACTACCTAATTTTTTTTCTTGTGATAAACCCTAACATGCTCTAATGCTGGTCTGATTTGCCAGATTTATGTATAATTATTAAGAAATCTCAATGAGCAAGTGGACTTTATGGTGTTTTTTTTTTGTAAATAATTTTGACACAATTTTTGGGAAGCTTTGCATCTTTATTTCTGTGCTCTGAACAAATTTAAATGACAAGGAGTTATCTGTTCTTTCTAAATTTAGCAAAACTGACTAGTGAAATGGGTGTGTACGTTTTTCAGAGAGGGTAGATATTGTTATGCTTTCAATACATTTTTTCACTATTGCCAAATTGAGGCTTCCTATCTATTTTTAAACTCAAAGCTTGTAGTTTAAGCCTTTCTGGGAAATTTTCTACAATTATCCATTCCATCTAATATCCCCTTAAGCCAATCCATTAGAATAAATTTTTATGCTATTGCTTTTAACTTTGAAAAATATGTCCAAATATTCCTCTTGTTGTTCTGAATTTTTTATTAATAGTGTTTGTTTAAAAAGACTTTCCAAAGTTTCTGCTTCTAAAGAACTAGTTTAAGAAATTGTTTTTATACACATACTTTATTTTATTAATTTCATAGATGTTGCAAATATGGTGAAGGATTGAGGCACCTGTGCATCTAGCAAGTCTGTCTCTATCATTTCTCCAACAGCATGTACTCACTTGTGTCTCTGTATCACATTTTGATAATTCTCTCAATATTTCAAACTTTTTCATTATTATTATGTCTGCTGTGGTGATCTGTGATCAGTGATCTTTGATGTTATTATTGAAATTGTTTGGAGGTACCACAAACCATTCCCATATAATATGGTGAACTTAATAAATGTGTGTGTTCTGACTACTCCACCAACTGGCTGTTTCTCTGACTTTCCTTGTGCCTCTCTATTCCCTGAGACACAATAATATTGAAATTAGACCAATTAATAACCCTTCAATGGCCTCTCAGTGTTCAAGAAAAAGGAAGAGTTGTACGTCTCTCACTTGAAATTGAAAGCTGGAAATAATTAAGCTTGGTGAGGAAGGCATGCTAAAGACTGAGATAGGCTGAAAGCTAAGCCACTTATGCCAAACAGTTAGTCAAGTTGTGAATGCAAAGGAAAAGTTCTTAGATGAAAATTAAAAGTACTAGTCTAATGAACAGATGAGTGATAAGAAAGTGAAACTACCTTATTGCTAATATGGAGAAAGTTTTAGTGGTCTGGATAGAAGATGAAATCAGCCACAGCATTCCCTTAAGCCAAAGCCTAATACAGAGCAGGGGCCTAAGTCTATTCAATTCTGTGAAGACGGAGAGAGGTAAGGAAGCTGCAGAAGAAAAGTTTGAAGTTAGCAGAGGTTGGCTTACGAGGTTAAAGGAAAGAAGTCATGTTCATAACATAAAAGTGCAAGGAGAAGCAGCAAGTGCTTTTGTAGAAGCTGCCAGAAGTTATGCAGAAGATTTAGCTAAGATCATTGATGAAGGTGGCTGCATACAATAAACAACAGAGGGTCAAAGTAGACAAAACAGACTTCTGTTGGAAGAAGATACTATCTAGCACTTTGTTAGCTAGGGAGAAGTCAGTGCCTGGCTTCAAAACCTCAAAGGATAGGCCGACTCTCTTCTTAGGGAATAATGCAGCTGGTGACATCAAGGTGAAGCCAATGCGAATTGACTATTCTGAAAATCCTAAAGGCCTTAAGAATTATGCTAAATCTACTCTACTGTGCTCTATAAATGGAACAACAAAGCCTGGATGACAGCACATCAGTTTAAAGCATGGCTTGTTTATTTAAAGTCCACTATTGAGACCTAGTGCTCAGAAAAACGGATTCCTTTTAAAATATTACTGCTCATTGCAATGTGCTTGGTCACCCAAGAACTTTAATGAGGTGTATAAGGAGATTGATGTTTTCCTGCCTGATAATACAACATCCATTCTGCAGCCCATGAATTAAGGAGAAATTTCAACTTTTAAGTCTTATGATTTAAGAAAGACATTTCATAGGCTATAGCTGCTATAGGTAGTGTTCCTCTGATGGACCTGGGCAAAGTAAATTGAAAACCTTCTGGAAAGGATTCCTCATTCTAGATTCTATTAAGAACATTTGTGTACGGAATGTAGTAAGTCATTTAGTTCTTCCAGTGTTAAGGCCATGAAAAGACTCATACTGAAGAACCTGATGAATGTAAGAAATGTGGTAAAGGCTTTGGTTGTTCCAGTTCCCTTTGAAAGCATGAAATATCTTATATGTGGTTTTTAAAAACCCTATGAATGTAGGAAATTTGTTAAAGCTTTCAGATGTTCTAGTTTCACTAGAACTCACGAAAAAACTCGCGCTGGAGAAAACCCAACAAATATAAGAAATATAAAAATGTATGCAATTTCCCCAGTTCCCTTCAAAAACTTAAAAGAACCTATACTGGGGAGAAAACCTCACAAATGGACAAAAGTGGTAAAGCATTTCATTTTCCCATTTGCTTTCAGATGCATAAAAGAATTCACAATGGAGAAATACCCTGTTATTTTCAGAAATGTGATAAAGCCTTTAGTTTTTTTCATTTTTCTTGAAATCATGGAAGGACTTGGTGGAGAAAAGCCTTATGAATGTAAATATATGGTAAGCCCTTTAGTTGTTCCTGTTCCTTTGGAAGACATGAAATAACTCATTTCTGAGACTAACCCTATAAATGTATAGAATATGGGAATGCCTTTATTTCTGTGATATTTATTTAAAGATGCATAATAACATATACTGCAGATGGACCTTATAAGTAAAAGCACACAGAGATAAAAATTCAGTAGTTTCGAAAATACAAGAAAGTTTTCAGTTGTAACAATTATGTTAAAAGTTCTGTGAAACACTCCCACTGGAATGGAATCCTATAAATATAGGTTAAATGGAAAGCGTGATGCAAAGTAATTATTGCATAATGCTAAACATGCAGATATTTTTATACTAGTCATAAACATGTACTTTTATCAGTGGTTCATTGTTAAAGAGGGATTCTATATTTTTGATTTTCACTTGTTTTAAAAAGAGTCATGGAGGTGAGAAGATACTCTATAAGCCATTGTACATGAGTTTTATAGGCAGTGTTTTTTTTCTCATCAGTTAATAAAATTTTTGTCTATCCACTTAAAAGTATGTTAGACCCCTAGATGAGTTGAAATGGATTTATAATATGTAGGCAGTTTTAATTTCATGTAGTTGTTTAATTGTTTTGCAATTAGTGGGCCATGGAAAAATGAGTTATTGTTAATTGTTTGAATTTTCTTACTGGCCTTATATGCCAGGTTTTTATTATTACTTATCCATTCTATATATATATATACACACACACATATATATGTGTGTGTGTGTGTGTGTGTGTGTATTTTAATGAGGAAAACTGTTTTTCGGCTGTAAAAGATGTTTATTTTATTTTCTTTGCTAATAAAGAATTATGATCAGTTTTCAAAAAAAAAAAAAAAGAAAGAAATAAAAAGAATACTTGTGATTCATGGGAAGAGGTCAAAATGTCCACATTAACAGGAGTTTGGAAGAAGCTGATTCCAGCTCTCATGTTCCTTCAGCAGAGGAACAAAATGCAGATGTTCTGGAAATAAAAAGAGAACTAGAATTCAAAGTTGAATCCTGAAGATGTGACTGAATTGCTACAGTTTCATTATAATGCTTGCATGAATGAGAAGTTTATTCTTATGGATAACCAAAGAAAGTGGTTTCTCATGACAGAATCTGCTGCCGGTGAAGAAGCTATGAACATTGTTGAAATGACAACAAAGAGCTTGGAATGTTACATAACTTATTTGATAATTCAGCGGCAGTGTTTGAGAGAATTTACCACAAACTTGAAAAAAGTTATATGACTGAAATTCTACCAAACAGCATCGCACGCTACAGAGAAATCTTTTGTGAAAGTAAATCTTCATTGTTGTCTTATGATAAGAAATTGCCACAGTCACCCCTAACTTCAACAACCACCGCTTGATCAATCAGCAGCCACCAATATCAAGGCAAGACTCTCTACCGGCAAAAAGATTATGACTTGCTGAAGGCTCAGGTGACTATTTGCATTTTTCTTAGTAATATGGTATTTTTAAATTAAGGTGTGGATATATTTTAGACATAATGCTGTTGCACAGTAAATAGACTAGAGTTGTTTTTGTATGCATTGAGAAACCCCCAAATTTTTGTAACTCACTTTATCATGCTATTAACTTTGTTGTGGTGATCAGAGACCAAACCTACAGTATCTCAGAAGTATGCCTGCACTTTTTATTTTGAACTAATTAGTTTTCTATTATTTTTATAAATATTAACTACTAATTATGAGTTGATTTTGTTTTTGTGATTTGGCTTCTTGTATTAAATGTTTAGTTCATTTATTTTCAACTCTTTCTTTTCAGCTAACACATGCATTTAAATTGATTTTCTTTTTTTTTTTTGCTAAGTGCTTCTTTGGTCATCACATTGATTTGTCAGTAATTTCTTAATAGTTCTCATTTCTTTTTTGACTTTATCTTTAATGTAAATAATTTAGGAGGGAATTTTTAATCTTTAAAGTGACAGATTTTCATTTGATGTATTGAGCAGCTTGTTATTCAATTTATAATATGGTTCTATTTTCCTCCCAAGTCAATACATTCAGTAAATTCTGCCTCATTTTCTTAAAGTTGCATTGCATTAAGTTTTATAGATGCATCATAATTTATTGAACCATTATCATATACATAGAGATTTAGAGTCTTTAGAATTTTAGCTTGTACAAAGAGTGCTACACAAATATTTTGTATATCAACACGTATGTAAAAGAGTTTCTTCAGGAGAGCACCCTAGAATTGAAATCATAAGGTCAAAACTTATGCATACTTTAAATTAGGTAGATACCATTCAATTGGATTTCAAAGACTTACATATATATACATATATATACCAACAATAATGCTGTTTCCTTCAAACTCATCATTAGTACGTGTGGTCAAACTTTTAATTGCTTTTGTGCCAATCTAACTGTGGTAGGGAGAATAATGGTATCCAAAGATGTCCATGCCCTAGTTCTGGGAACATGGAAAATGAGACCTTGTGACTATGATTAAAATATGGACCTTCAGATGGGAGATTGTCCTCATTATCCTATCCACTTGGGCCCAAAATAATCATACAAACTCTTAGAAGCAAAAGAGAGAGTCAGAACAAGGGGTGAGAGAAATGCAACATGAGAAGAACTTGACCCACAGTTGCTGGTTTTAAAGATGGAAGAAAGAGGCCATGAGCCAATGAATGTGCTGGCTTCTAGAAGCTGGGAATGACCCCTGGCTTATAGTGAGCAAGAACATTAAGACCTCAGGCCTGTAACTACAAGAAACTGAAACCTGAATAAAAGGAAACATGCTTCCCTGGAGCTTTCAGAAAGGAAGGCAGACTGCCATCATCTTGAGAGTGTATTAAGAGCCATTTCAGACTTCAGATCTACAGAACTGTAAGATCATAAATTTGTGTTGTTGTAAGCTACTAAAATGTGATAATATTTCTTTGTGCTTTCATTTTCTCCCCAAGATAAGAAGTAAATTGGAGCATTTCATTTTTAACTTATAGTATTACTGAATTGTGACTAGAAAATGTGATCTGTTGGTTTTTATTTTTAAATTTTTCAGGATTTCCTGTGGGGCCTAATGTGCTAAGGTAGTTTCTATCTCCTGGTGGGACCCTGATTGACATTCTAGTGTATGTAAATATCTCATGTTTTTATTTAAAAATAATAGAAATTCACCATCTATAGGGTACAAAATGTTGGATTTATGTGGAACTATAAATTTGGATTATGTGGAACTATAAATTAAACTTATTCAAATCCTTTATATTTTTACTTAATTTTCAACCAGTTGATCTCTTAAATTTTGAAAGATTTCCTAAATTCTTCCATAATGACTGCAAATTTGAAAATTTATCATTTTGTTTTTTATATTTGAAATGATTAAATATTTGATGTTAATGAAAATTTCAAAGCATAAAAATGAATAGCTATGCCTGTTGTTTCATCTTATGAACTAGAACATTACCAACTGATATGGTTTGGCTGTGTCTCCACCCAAATCTCATCTCGAATTCTCATGTGTTGTGGGAGGGACCTGGTGGGAGGTAATTGAATCATGGGGTCAGATCTTTCCCTTGTTGTTCTTTTGATAGTGAATAAGTCTCACAATGTCTGATGGTTTCAAAAAGGGGAGTTTCCCTGAATAAGCCCTCTTCTCTTGTCTGTTACCATGTGAGACATGCCTTTCACTTTCCACCATGATTGTGAGCCCACCTCATTCATATAGAACTGTAAATCCATAAACCTCATTCTTTTGTAAATTGCCCAGTTTCAAGTATGTCTTTATCAGCAGTGTGAAAATAGACTAATACACCAAAACTTTGCAGTACCTCTGTGACTTCCTGTATCTTATTCCTCCTCTTTTCCTAAGAGTTAACTAACTATCCTGAATTTAGTCTTCATCATTTCCTGCTGAAAAAAAATTCTATCATATATGAATTTCTATTCCTAAACAACAAATTAGTTAAGTTTTTTTTGCCTTTGAGCTTTAAAAAGTATCGTATTGTCAGGTTTCTACAGAAAAACAGAACCAATCAGATATACAGTTGACCCTTAAAAATGCCCCCACATATAATTCCCCATGCAGTTGAAAATCCACATATAATTTTGACTCCCAAAGTTAACAAAAAAACAAAAGAATAAGTGCGACGTGTTGCTGAAAAGAAGGTATATTCTGTAGATTTGGGGTGGAGAGTTCTGCAGATGTCTATCAGGTCTGCTTGGTCCAGAGCTGAGTTCAAGTCCTGAATAACCTTGTTAATTTTCTGTCTTGTTGATCTATCTAATATTGACAGTGGTGTGTAAAAGTCTCCCACTATTATTGCATGGGAGTTTATGTCTCTTTGTAGGTCTCTAAGAACTTGCTTTATGAATCTGGGTGCTCCTATGTTGGGTACATATTTATTTACAATAGCTCTTCTTGTTGCATTGATAGTTTTAGCATTATGTGATACCCTTCTTTGACTTTTTGATTTCTGTTGCTTTAAAGTCTGTTTTATCAGAGACTAGGATTAGAACCATTGCTTTTTTTTTTGCTTTCCATTTGCTTGGTAAATCTTCCTCCATTCCTTTATTTTGAGCCTATGTGTGTCTTCGCATGTGAGATGGGTCTCCTGAATACAGCAGATGAATGGGTCTTGACTATTTATCCAATTTGCCAGTCTGTGTCTTTTAATTGGGTCATTTAGCCTATTTACATTTAAGGTTAATATGGTTATGTGTGAATTTGATCCTGTTATTTTGATGCTAGCTGGTTATTTTGACTCTTAGTTGGTGCAGTTTCTTCATAGTGTTGATGGTCTTTACAATATGGTATGTTTTTTCAGTGGCTGGTACCGGTTTTTCCTTTCCATATTTAGTGGTTCCTTCAGGACCTCTTGTAAGGCAGGCCTGGTGATTACAATATCAGCATTTGCTTGTCTGTAAAGGATTTTATTTCTCCTTCATTTATGAAACTTTAGTTTGCCTGGATATGAAATCCTGGGTTGAAAATTCTTTTCTTTAAGAGCATTGAATATTGGCCCCCACTCTCTTTTGGCTTGTAAGGTTTCTGCAGAGAGATCCCTTGTTAGTCTAATGGGCTTCCCTCTGTGGGTAACCTGACTTTTTTCTCTGGCTGCCCTTATCATTCCCTTCATTGTAACCCTGGTGAATCTGATAATTACGTGTCTTGGGGTTGCTCTTCTTGAGGAATAACTTTGTGGTGGTCTCTGTATTTCCTGAATTTGAATGTTGGCTTGCCTTGATAGGTTGGGTAAATTCTCCTGGATAATATCCTGAAGAGTGTTTTCCAACTTGGTTCTATTCTCCCTGTCACTTTCAGGTAAACCAATCAAACATAGGTTTGGTCTTTTCACCTAGTCCAATATTTCTTGGAAGCTTTGTGTATTCCTTTTAATTCTTTTTTCTATACTCTTGTCTTTAATGCTTTATTTCATTAAGTTGGTCTTCAATCTCTAATACTCTTTCTTCCATTTGATTGATATTTTTGATACAGGGTTTTGCTCTGTTGCCCAGGCTGGAGTACAGTGGCATGATCACAGCTCACTACAGCCTTGACCTCTTGGGCTCAAGCCATCGTGATGTCTCAATCTCCCAAGTAGCTGGGACTACAGGAATATGCTACCACATGTGGCTAATTATTTTATTTTATTTTTGTAGTTGTGGAGTCTTGCTATGTTGCCTAGGCTAGTCTTGAACTACTCAATCCTCCCACCACGGCCTCCCAAAGTGCTAAAATATAGGAGCGAGCCACTGTTCACAGGTGGTCTCTGTATTTAGTATTTTGTTTCTCATAAGTGTTGCAAATCTCTTTCCAAGTTTGTGATTTGCATTTTGTTATTTGATTAATTTATTCATCTTTTATAATTTACTTTTTAAAGTCTTGTTTCAATAATCATTCCCTACATCAAAATCATCAAAATATTCTGCTTTATTTTCCCCCTATTTAGAAGGGTTTCGAACATTGATAATTAATTTTTGCAAATGGTTTAATCCTATTTATTTTTTGATATGAACAACTCATTTTTTTCAGTACCAATTATTGAACAGTTAGTTCTTTCCAGATGATTGCAAAGACACTTCTGTCAAATATCAAGTTTTCATTTTACATGGATCTACTTCTCAGCAATCTATTCTATTACACTGTCAATTTGCCCATCAGAGTTCCTCTGCCACTTTGTATATATTATTCTAGTTTCAGTATCTGTTCTAGTATACGTTAGGGCAACACTCTCTGCTTCTCTCTTCTTCTTCCACTCTCTGTCCTATCTGTCCTCTTTCTCATCCTTCTTTTAATTTTTTTTTGTTATACTTAGGTTTTAATAGTTTCACGTAAATTTTAAACTCTAATTCAAGAGCTTTTCAAATTCCTTTAAAAATTTAAAAATTATTCCTGGCACTTGATGGAAATTGCATTGAATCAATGGCTAACTTTGTAGAGAATTGACATCTTTATGACATTGAGTCATTCGATGCTGTTATAGAATATGATATCTCTATGTAAGTCATATTTAAGTAAAATGGTCTGTATAAAATAAGGATAACATTCACATCCATGTTTTCGTGCAGACACATGTTTCCAGTTGTCTTGGACATATGCATAGGAAAGAAATTAGCTTAACTATGTTTAACTTTGAGAAACTATCAAACTGTTTCTTAAGTAGCTTCACCATTTTGCACTCCTACCAGCTATGTGTGAGGCTTCTAATTTCTCCACATGGTTGCCAACACTTACTATTATGTTTTTATTCTTTTATATTATAGTCACTCTAGTGAGTGGGAAGTGGTACATCATTGTGGTTTTAATTTGTGCTTACTTGATGACTAATTTTGAGTATCTTTTGAGTGTGTGTGTGTGTATAAATAAAACATCTATATTTATATAGATATATACAACATCTATATCTATATATAGACATATAACAGCTACTATATATAGTTGTATATAACGTATAGGTATACACATATAGACATATATAATTTGCAAATATTTTCTCTCATTCTACGGCTTTTTTCCTACTTTCTTGATGTCATCCTTTGTAGTATAAAAAATTTTAATACTTTTGGAGTTCACTTACCTATTTTTATTTGGTTGCTTATACTTTTGGTATTATATCAGATAAAGTATCGCCTAAGCCAAGATCACAACAATTTACTTGTATGTTTTCTTCTAAGAGTTTTATAACTTTATTTCTTATATTTTTAAGAAATAGAGTTCTGTGATTTATATTGAGTTAATTTTTGTATCTGTTGTGAAGTAGGAGCAGTTTTATCATACTTTAACTTTTTTAGATATGATTTTTAAAAAATTCTTTCAACATAATAGCTAATTTAAAGTCTGTTTCTGATATGTCTACAATCTGGGGCTTCTCTAGTAATAGTTTCTATTAATTATCCCCCGCCATCGACCCCTGTGTATTGGTCATACTTTCCTGCTTCTTTGGGTGCCTTAAATTTTTTTGTGTGAAACTGAACATTTACTCTGGAAATTGTACCCCCCACCTCCAGGGTTTGTTGTTATTGCTATTTGTTACTGTTAGTTTGTTTAGTGACATTCCTGCACTAATTCTGTAGCCTGTGTGTTTTGTTTTTACTGATATCTCTGCCTGGTAAGCCGCATGGTCAGCATGATTGAATAGAGATTTCCGAAAATGTCCTGTATCGTAAGTCTCCCAGCCTTTGTTGAGGGGCTCCCTCTCTCTCTCTCTCTCTCTCTCTGTGTGTGTGTGTGCATGTGTTGCAAAATGTCTTGAATGCTCCAACTGGCAGTCTACAATTCTGCCTTAGCTTTAACTTTCTTCTTGTGCAGAGATTCAAGGTGAGCCAGAGGTGAGAAATTATAGGTTCTTAGGTCTTTCTTGGGCACATACACAACCCTTCAAATGTGGTTTTCTAGATCCCAGTAATATGTCAGAACTTTCAAAGCTCCCTATGGACACTTTGTTTCCCATTTTTTATTCTTTTTCAGTTTTTTGGTCATCCTCTTGTTAGACCAACTGGTAGCACTGCCTGAGCTGTGAAGTTGAATGATTGCCAGTGACTTTTTTTAACAAATACCCTGGGATAAGTCAGTTTGCAAAGACTGACCTCTCAGTTAGGTCAAATAATGACCAACCCTAAAAATGGTGCTTTTCAAGTACTGCTAGTCAGGTCAGATATATTCTTTAGGTTAGATTTTTTAGCAAACTCCAAACCTGTTCTCCTTCTCTAACGGCTACTAGGTGCGAGGTTTTCACAGTTAACCATCATTGTGAGGCTGTTGGTTTTTAAAACTACTGCAATGTAAGGAAAAGGAGATAGGATTAGGGCAAGTTAAAATGCCACAAAATCTGCCCTTCTTACTGAATTTTAGCTGCTTTCCTTGAATAAACATTCATCAATTGCTGCAATTTTTAATTTGCATCATTTTTAAAAGTTGATTTTGATATTTTTGCAAGTGTTATTTTTATTTCTCATTGCTTTTATGAAGGGATGGATTTTCAGAGATCCTTACTCTGTCATTCTAGACATGCTCTGATATACTGAATGTTGATCTATTTTTAAATTTGTTTTTTATTATACTCTTAATTTTAAAAACAATTTGCAATTAAGATAATAGAGATTGACATAAATAAATATGAGAGACATCAATATACCTCACTTTTGTAATTAACCAATGTTAATCTTTTTTTATCACTGTTGTACTCTTTTAAAATCTACTAAAAATACAAGCTTTTTATACTTCAATTATTTGATTGTTTCTGTCCTAAAAAGTTACCTGTCTTAAGAAACACTTGAAGTAATTGACAATCTAGGATCACGACTAACAGCACAAGCCTCATTTTCTGAAAAACATTGGTTTAAGTTTTATTTTCTTGTAAGTGTATGACATTAGACATGTTTTAATGTCCCTGACTTTCAATCTCTAATTTATAAAATATGAATCATAACATATACGTCATATAGTTATATCGAAGATTGAAAGAATGTATGTAATGCTCTTTTCTCAGTAAACAGTACCTATTAGTATTTAAAACTGAAGCAGTAGTTTAGATATAATTTCAGTTGGAGGAAATTAGCAGGTGAGATGGTTTATTCATTGTCAGAAATTTAACATCCTCCCACCTCTTTCAGTTGGTTACTTTGAAATTGTCCATACTTCCTCTTCTGCTGTGATTCTTTTGGGGAGGCATCATTTATTTATATATTTCAGTTCGAAAGCACAGGAGTCCTGTTGATAGCATCTTCAATAGTTGCATGGATCTGCTTCTTTCCTAGGACCAGGAAACACTGGTGTAGGTTACTTTTTAATGCAACTTGAGCAGTAGTAGGCTTACTACTTTATGTAACATGTCAATTTTACAAATTTACCTTGCATGTCAGGTATAAACACAGGTGTTTCACAGAATATTATCTATTTTTACCTGTTTCTGTAACCACTACTAGATAGCAATAACATCAAATGTCAAAATATTAATTGCTTTTGTATTTCCCAACATCAGATGGTGCAGTTACTCAGTAATTGGTGTTAAATTTATCTGGTAGATAAAATGAAAAAGATATTACTGTTATATTTTGAAGAGTGCTTATGGAAATAATGAATAACAAAAATTAAATTAAGCAAAATGTGCATGCAAACATTTACATCATTTTTCCAAATGCAACATTTCACGTGATCTTGCTTTTGGGATTCACAATAAATAAATGGTCAGACATTTTACTTAGCTACTTTTGAAATCCCATCTGTGTACTTGATGAGCAAATATTTATGATAAAATTACAGTCTTTGCTACCAGTCTTTAACTTTAAATTGTCAGATGCAAAATTTGGGGGAAGTAGGATATAGAGAATATCAATTTTTAAAGACAGTGTGTGGATTTTGTTAGTCTAAATGTTATTATTCTTCCCAAGAATGAGTTTATCTCCTTATTCTAGTCCTGTGGGTTGTGGTGATGATCTTTCATATTGTATTTATGTGTGATTCTCTTTCTTGGTCCAGTGAACATTTTTAGAAGTGATCAATTTCTCTGTGTTCTTACTTTACTTCCCATCTCCATTTGGTTGGTGATTTAAGGAATGAGTTATTTTCTAACATATTTTTTATTGGCAATTTAAAGAATTTTATAAAATCCAAAATGTTACCTTTTTTCCCCAAGACTGAAGAAATTAGACTGTGAGCCCAGAGTATGTATAGGAAGAAAGCTAATTGGAGTAGAGTACCAGACTCCAATATCAAAGGCCAGAATCCTCACATGTCTGAGTCTATAATTATTTTGCAAGTGGCATCTAAAGTGCTTTCTGTAGGAATCAAAGAGATTTTGCCTCCAAATGTAAATGGGAGTGAGGGTAATATTTGTAGAGGGTCTACAATGATTCAGATATATTGATGAAAAGTTCTTCACACATTACTTAAATTTTACTCCACTCCTGAGAGCTAGTCATCACTATTTTTCTTTCTTTTTTTAGAAAAATATTTTTTTTCTTAGAAAGGTTAAATATTTTGTGGTAAGTCATATCACTAGTAAAGATAGAGCCAACTTAGGTCTACTAAATACCTAATTCCATGCCATTTTCGATATATTTTCTTTTTTTTGAGATGGAGTCTTGCTCTGTCACTTAGGTTGGAGTGCAGTGGCACAATCTCGGCTCACTGCAACCTCTGCCTCCCAGATTCAAGCGATTCTCCTACCTTGGCCTCCCAAGTAGCTGAGATTACAGACATATGCTATTATGTCCGGCTAATATTTGTATTTTTTATAGGGATAAAGTTTCATTATGTTGGCCAGGTTGGTCTTGAACTTCTGTTCTCAAGTGATCTGCTTGCCTCGGCCTCCCAAAGTTCTGGGATTACAGGTGTGAGCCACTGTGCCAGGCCCATTTTTGATATATTTTCTTGAGAGTAGTGCAGATGTCAGATTAAGGAGGTAAATTAACACTTTTGTAAAATGAAAAATGTTAAAGAGAACATTTATGCAGTTTTTAGCATAGAAGTAGGTGGTTCAGATAGCGACAGTGATGTTTTTGCCAAATGTTCATAGGTAAGGAAATAAAATTCAAACAGTTCTGCTTTCCCATAATTTCTCTTCCCTGAGTCTCCAAATGTAAATAATTTAATGTAATATTTAGTTGGTTATAAAACAAAAATCCCTAAATATATGTCTATTTCTGCTATTTAGAATGGCTATGTTTCCAAATGTAAAGAGCCTATTGAACATCTAACTTAATAAGATGAATTTTTCTTTCTTCACAAGGACACTTAGAACTCTCATGATTTTACAGTTTATTTCCCATACAGATCCCGAGTTCTCTTGGAGTAACTACTGAACAAGTCAAGTACATTTACTAAGTATCTGCTTATGCTTGATAATTTATTTGTCTCCTCCAGATCCACTCTACAATCTCTCTTGTTCTCTGTCCCGGGAGACTAACATTTATAAAGTGCATCAGTGGGATCTCCTGCTCTCTGGCTTGTTGTTGGAATTTCTCAGTGGCAGTCACTATCAGGAGAATGGAGGCCTAGAGAAGAGGAAGGTTGGGGTATTTTTTTCTTTTGTTTGTTTTTCTGTCACGGCTCCATAAGGTTGCTTGAATCTTGTCTACAACAGACCACTGCTCCTATAGTTACTCTGTTAAGTTTCCATCAAGTTCTCTCTCTTTTTATGCATTATAGCAATTATAGCTTGCAGGTTTCCCTTAGAACTGTCTATACTTTTGTAAATTGTCCCTTTATTATCCCATTTGAGTGCAAAATCTATGTCTTATCAGAAGCCTGACTGGCACATAGCTAAATACTGGACAATGTACTAGCCTCTGTACTTTAGACATAACAGAGGGTGATTCATAGGGGAGAGACATTACTAACAAGCAAAGAACAGACACCAGGCATATTCAGTGAAACGTAAAAATGAAACATACAAATTAACATGGCCAAGAGGTCCAATAATTGACTGTAGAGATCAAAAAAAGAGAAATTGGAGTTAATATAATTTATTGAGTCTTCACAAGTATACATTTGGTAGAGTAAAGCTAAATGTTAAAAAATATTGTCCTCAGTATACATTCTAAGCAATTGATTCTCAAGGTGTGAGACATTCCCTGATGAGAGTGACAGAATTGGATCATCTTTGATACAAACCTTCAGTAATTGATCTCAGAATATAATACATGGGAGATATTTCTCTCCCTAGGATACTGAGTGATATCATACTCATGGAATTTGCTATTTGAGTGGTATAGCTTTTATGAAACTTGACTTTTGAGTGGTGCTCTGCTTTGGAAAATATTGTGGGTGATATAGGCTTTATAGAATTTAACCTTTGGGTGGTGTGTTTTTTGGGAATTTGAATTCAAGTAGTACAATTCTATCTGATTTGACCTGTAAAGTCACTGGATGAATATTAAGTGGGATATGGACTACAGTATTCAACAGAGTCACAACCCAAATCTAAAAAAGCACTTGAATTCAGCATTTATGCCCCAAATCATTGGTTATTAGACACATGCAAACTAAAACCATATTGAGATACCACCATAAACCTGCTAGAATTGCTAAAATTAAGATTGACAATAACAAGTGATTGTGAAGTTGTGATACAAGTGAAAATCTCTTACGTTGGTGTCAGGAAAGCAAAAATGATGCAGCCACTTTGAAAAACAGCATTGGCAGTTTTTTTTCTTATAAAGAGAAACATATTTACCGTGTGGTTTACCAGTCCCACTTCTAAGTATTTACTAAAAGAAATGCAAACAGGTTTACTCAAAGACATGAACTCCAATGTTCATAGAAGCTTTATTCATAACACCCCAAACCTGGAAACAAATGTAATGTTCATCAAACAATGAAGGTATAAATACTTTAATTTTCATATAATGGAATGTTACCTAGCAGTAAAAAGAAATGGACTACAGATACCTGAAACAACATGGATAAATCTCAAAAGCATAATGCTAAGTGAACAGTCAGCTATAGGACATAACATACTGTATGATTCCATTTATATTACATTCTAGAAAGGCAAACTTATAGGGAAAGGAAACAAATTAGTGGTTACCAGAGGCTGAGGACTTGGAGGAGCTGATATTGACCACAAAGGAAAATAAAGAAACTTTTCTAGATGATAAAACTATTCTGATTCTTGATGATAGTGGTTATATGACTGTTTACATTGATCAAAACTCCCCAAACTGTGCATTAAAAACAGTGGGCTTTATTGTATGTGATTATACTTCAATAAACCTGACCCCAAAAAGGTAAAAAGTTAGGCAGTTTACTCTATGATAACAGGTAAGTATTCAGTTACTCTCTGAAATTGTTGATAGTATATTTTGATATTGAGCATATTTCAGTGCAATTCCGCTTTTTTGAAATTTGAAGTAAAGGATATAAGGTTATTTACACTCTGAATGGTATGTTATTGGAAAAGTAGAGTATGTGAATAGAATTTATTTCTTTTGCTAAAAATCTTACTTATTTGCTCTTGTGCAATGAAAATACCTGTGTATATTATAAATAACGGATTAAGACGAAGTAGAGAAATTCTAAGAGAGGAGGAAAGACTGAGAGTCAAGGGTCCTTGAAAATGATAATCTCCAATTAAGGAAAATAAGCAACTCAAAGAGCTATATCCAACGAAGACCATTTTGCATAAATTTAAGCCAAGCAGACTTCAAAGTTCCTTTTGGAGTTACCTGGAAGAGCACCCTCATAATGACGATTATGAGGAGGCACCCTCATAATGACCAGCTTAAATTTGTATTTCTCTTCCATATAATCAGAGATAACTAAAACGAATTTTTTTTTTTTGATGGTGGTGGTGGGGGTATGTCAAAATATCAACTAAATCCTTCAAAGGATATTTTTTAAACAGTGGACATTTTGAAGAAAAAAAAAGCCACAATTTAAAAAAGATAACCTCTTCCATCTCATAATGCCGCTGTGACTTTTTACTACCTGAAATGAATCCCAAATAGTTCATTTTCATATTTTACTTTAGCGTTTTACTTAAAGATAGTCATTTTCCCCTAGTTATGTGACTTGGTATTTCTTACATAAATTTGTTACTTGTATTTTATTGTGTTCTAGGATGTTTGTTTTGTGGCTAGCAAGTTATAAATTTTTTCAGATGCATAATGAATATTTTGCTGTTTGATATAATTTTTTAGAAATATTAAATTATCTTGTTTTTTATAATCCATAGACTCTATCTGTGGGTTCTCTCTGTAGTGGCATAAAAACTAGTGTTCTTAAATTTTTTGTGAACTCTGTGTGCTCCAAAAAGGGGTAGAGGATCCCTGAGCATTCAAGGAGCCAATTTTTTCAGTCAGGAGTAGTTGGTTATGATCTAAAAAATCTCTCCTCAGTCAAATGTGATAGTACTGTTGTTTTTCAAATGCTAGCGTTATTTTAGAAGTTCTAAGCATTACTGTTTTATATGCAGATGAAGATCACATTTTATGAAAGAGAACTCCTGTGTTTTGAAAGCCAACTGTTGGTCACATACTGGCACTTCCCCTCTATTGATCTTCCTCAAATTCTGTGAGGTAATTAGAGAAATCTAGGGTTGAGATGTAAAGCAACTACCCCAAAATTACATAATTTAGGAACAGGGGTAATGTTTAACCCACGCCATCAGACTTTAAACACAAGGCATTTTAACACAAGGCATATATTTTCTATATCCTATAGAAAATAGAAAAGAAAAAGAGAAATTTTCAAAGTAAAAAGAAGACTATATAAAATTTAAGTTTCCCAGGTTGTGATTCTTCCAAGATTTCATAAAAACTTTTAAAAGCAATTGAAATCACACACCTTCATGCCCATATGTTTTTACATTATATCATACCCACTTCAATGGATAGAAGAAACAATGTTTCATAAAGTAAGAAGTTTCAGAGATTCCTCAGCTTGTAATCAGTTTCAAACTTTTAGCTGACTTCAAACAAGATTTTTATGTTGTTTTCTTATGTGCTTCTGACCTTTTTGAAACAATACCAAACATGATTTTATGCTTGTATGTAATCAGGGAAATTACAAATTTGTATTTTGCTGTAGTCATTTTCTCACTTATATCAGTTCAAAATGACTTTTCTAGTCTGTGATGGTTATAGGTAGTCTGATAAGGTCTCTACAGCTATTACTTACTGAATCTAGTTCTGCATTTACACCAAATATTTCTATGAAAAATAATGTATCTAACTTTTGATTCTTTTTTTGTTTGCTTGTTTGTTTTTTGAGACAGGATCTCACTTTGTTGCCTAGGTTAAAGTGTAGTGGCATAATCTCTGCTCACTGGAGCCTTCACCTCCCAGTCTGAGGTGATCCTCCCACCTCAGCCTCTCAAGTAGCTGAGACTACAGGTATGTGCCAGCACTCCTGGGAAATTTTTGTATTTTTTTTGTAAAGTTGGGTTTTTGCCATTTTGCCCAGGCTGGTCTCAACTCCTGGGCTCAAGCAGTCCTCCCTCCTCTGCCTCCCAAGTGCTGGAATTATAGGCATGAACCACTGCACCCAGCCTGTTTTGATTATTTCTGAAAAACCAGAAACAGCTATTAATCAGAATATTTTTGATGTTATCTGGAGCTATCAACTAAATTACATAAAGAAAACCTGAATTTCATATCACTGAGAAGTGGGTGTATTAAATGCCATAGATTTTTTGGATGATCATTTAAAGTGGTTGAAAGCCTGCTGACAGAATCCAAAAGGAACTTGGCAGGAAGCTCCCACTACACACTTTGAACAATTATAATCTTGGCAGATTTTATTAAAGGGCACTTCCCTCCCTTCTTTCTTTCTCCAATAATGAAATAATTGTTACAGGAGAGAATGGAGATTAATCCACGGACTACCTAAGTAGTCCGTTCATCTGTGGGCTTCTGATTACACATAGGGTTAAATATGTTTGAAAGACAGACTTAAAAATAAATGCCATTTCTGGCTATTTGGAAGAGTTTGAATCTATCCACTCATTCATTCATTATTAAGCATTCACAGACATATTTTATCTTCCTTCAAAGAGTTTATAATGTAATGGTGAAAGTAAGACATAAATGTAAACATAAGGCAGACTAATAGTTCAGTGAAAGAGGCACCTATCAATTTGTTAAGTCAGATCAGAAAGAAGCATAACTTCTCGTGGTGGAAGAGCAAAGAAGGCTTTCTGGAAGCAGTGGCATTTGGACTATGACTAACACATGATAATGGTGAGAGGGAAGAGTATTTATGTTGGAGGGAATAGGCTGAATGACAACATAGATAGGAAAGCTTTTGGGTGTATATGGAGAACTGGGAGTAGTGTGATTTGGCTTGAAACAGGATAATAAAATGGGAAAATAAAGTGGGACACTTGGGATATGTTGGGATTCTGGATGGAGTGTGTGACAGGCTAAGGAATTTGGCTCTTATTGCACAGGCAATTGAGAAATCAATTGGCACTAATGCAGCCACTGGAGAACTCAGTGTACCACAAAGAATTTCAGTAGTTTTGTGAGAGGTGTTAAGAAGTCATTTAACAAAATTTATACTTTTTTTCCTGTTTTTTTTTTTTCTCCCCTCCTCTCTTTTCTCATTGATGTGCTGTCTATTGTGTCAGAAGCAAACGTTCTAAGATTTTCAAGTTATACATAATGGCAACTCAAATCAAATCAACATAATTATTTACTGAATTTCCCTTATATGCAAGACATATTGTGTCAATTCTAAGACTTTACTTCTCAAAACCTTTTAACCTAAAAATCCTAAATGCAGTGGATAAAATTTCTTACCTTCAGCATTTTGGCAAAGAACTCCCAAACAACCCATAAGCATTATATTATTCAAAATTTGTTGTTTTATTTTACATGTGATTTTTCATTGAACTTTAAATAATGTAAACACAATCTTAAATTCTTGCTATAATAGTATTAAAGGTAAGGAATGCTCAACTACTCCTACTAAAAGTCTTTGAGCAAAATTGACACTTAAGGAAGATGAACAAAATTTATAAGAGGTTACTTTTCTTAAAATACCAGTTTAGCTATTGGAGATATATATCATTAGGCAGTGATTAATTGAAAACTGACCAGACAGAAAATAAGCAAATTAGAGTCCAGGGGAGGGAAGGAAACATGACCTCAGCATTTATATTTGAACTGACAATGCTAGTGTACCATTATGCTTTCCATTTTAAAAGAAAATAGATTAATACTCTGAATACAGGTATCTTGAGAATTTAAATATTATTTTGAAAGGGTTAAAAATTTGTATATGCTACCATATTAAAAAGATTTTAATCAGATTAGCAATAAAAATTCAAAACTTTAGTTTGTAGGTAAAAACGTAAACACATTTTACCAATTCTATTTTGTAGTAGATCTTTTATTTCTGTCCTTCCTGACATCAGTCTCTTTTTTCAAAAAAATTATTCTTTTAAATTTGTTAATAATCAAATAGTATTTTAAAATGCTTACGACAGATGGAACTTCTCCCCAACTTTAATTTTAATTAGATTGTTTACTCCAGTTGTTCCCAAACTTGTCTTTAAATTGTTATAAATTTTAATATAAACCTTTAATTATTACCATGGAAGTGTTATCACAACATAAGGTGGCACAAGAAGCAGTTTGTAGGTATTATATCCTAGTATGTCATTTTTGTTTAAAATGTATTCTAAATATTTGGGAGTGGTTATCAGCATTTATTTTATGTTTTTTTAAATGAGCAAAATAATTTTAATCACTGAAAGAAGAAAAGTATTGAATATAGGACTTAGAATAGTATTCTGCTAGGCTCTAGTGTTAGGGTGTTTACTTTTAAGAATTTTTATTTCAGTTGCTCCTGTCTTTGAAGCACTGATGTTAGGTTGAACCTATCTTCTTCCTACTTTCTACTTTCAACTCCCTTGTAAATATGTACTTTGGTTGGTATTAAGTTTGGTATTTGAAGGGAAGAACTATCAGCTTTGAAAATAATGGAACTCCAATTGAAAGAAGTTTGCTGTTAGTGTCTCCCCTTGGTTTTATTTATGTTTCCAGGGATGTGGTCACTCAGCACATGTATATAGGTTAAATGCAAACCATAATATAATACTAGGGCTGATGTATGCTACTACCACAATTCAACAGAGAAAGTTCTGTGTTCATAGTAAGTCTCTTTCTCCAGACGCTCAAACCCTTGCTGTTTGACCATTGATAAGAATTGATAGGCTAGTTTAGGTAACCTAAGACATACAGATGCACTTTATTTCTCTGAATATTATTTTCCTGTTTCTTTTCATTTTCAAGGCTCAATCCTATGCCTCTGGAATCCTAGTATAATTTCTCCTGTACTTGTTTCTCAATATGTTCTTCTGCAGTAGTCTATCCATTCTTATGGATGAATGTCTCTCTGGATAGAGGAAGAGCAATTCCAGACAATCATACACACAAAATCATACATCCTTCATTTTTTCTAGAGGGATTCTGGAATTTCCATAGAGGATCAGTTCTACCTTTTTGGCATCTTCATCACCCCAGAATGTATAGCCTGTGTTTTCCAGTGATTTACAAAAATAAGCAAAGGTTTTTTTCCCCATTTCCTACATGTAAAATTTTATTGGTTATGCTTTTTCACAGCATTCATCTCCTTACTGTGTAATGCTCAACTCAATTCAGTTGAAATATTACAGTTTCACACTCTAACTACCTCTAAATATCAATTTGAAGGTAAAGGAAAATAATGAAAGGAATCACAATGTAGTGAAAAGAGCACAGGCTTTAGGGTCAGACAGATTTGGGTCTGAGTTACCTCTCTTCTCCTTCACTGTATGACTGTGGTCAAGTCATATGACCCCACTGAGCCTCAGTTTCCCCATCTGCAAAGGGCAGATTGTGATACCATCTACAGTGAGGATTGACAGTGCATGCAGAGTATCTGACACACAATATGGTAGCTACTATTGGAATTTATGAACGTGAAAGTATTTTATAATTTACCAACTGCTTTATATGTGAAGAGTTAGGACTTTCCTTCTTTTGAAAACTTTCCATCTTGATTCTCCTCAAATTCATATACCTGAAGCTCCAACCTGCCTGGCATTTACCAAGATCCGTAATCTTTTTTCCCTTTTGTTTCATTTATTTTGAAGTTACTGGCTTCTCCTCTTCTTTTCTCCCCACCTCTGCACCCTGGTGGAGCTCCTTGTCTGAATTACTGCTTGAGCACTCTGTATATGTTTCCATGTATAGATGTATATGTTTTAAGTGTGTATCTTTTCTCCCCAACCGGCACTTAACACTACCTTGCTCATGATGCTTTGCTCCTTACTGCATGTCGATATTGGGATTGAACAGAAAATATATGGTCTGTAGACTTTGGCTTGGATATACTGGCTATCGTGAAGGATTTGTAATGAACTTTAGAGTTCAATCTGGTTTGAGTTCTGGGACTGACACTGACTATCTCTGGTGACTTGTTTAATATCTCAGATTTTTTTTTTTACTCCAGAGGACACAAATTAGATTATGACTGAGATAACTGTTAAAGATCTGCTTTGGGACAGAGTGTTTTTCTTATATATGTTAATTTGGATTCCTCTCTATAACCTCATCCCCAGATTAGATCTTTCTTTTTATATTATATTTTAATTTTCTTCCATGATAGCATAACCCTTGCCACTTGCCTCACTTTTTTTCTACCAAGTGTTAGAGCCTCACACAATTTAAAAATAGAGATGTTGGGCTGCTTATTTTTATGCTTGGGTGTTTTAGGGGCAAGTGGGTGGGAATACTGCATCCTAAATAGTCACATTTCAAAGGAAGTCTTAGTAAATGCATAAAAGTTGTAAAAAAAAGTTTTTATTTTCCTATAGTAGACATTATTGATTGCCTATCCAGTATTCATTATCCCCTTTCCTTTTTCATAAGGCTGCCCTCTAATTTTCATGTAGCTGCCCTTTCATCATGTATTAGTCTGTTCTCATGCTGCTAATAAAGACATTCCCAAGACTGTGTAATTTATAAAGGAAAAAGGTTTAATGGACTCACAGTTCCACATGGCTGGGGAGGCCTCACGTCCTGGCAGAAGACAAAGAAAGAGCAAAAGGACATCTTACGTGGCAGCAGGCAAGAGAGAGCATGTACAGAGGAACTCTGCTTTATAAAAGCATTAGATTTCCTGAGACTTATTCACTATCACAAGAACAGCATGGAAAAGACCCACTTCCATGATTCAATTACCTCCCATTGGGTCCCTCCCATGATACGTGGGAATTATGGGAGCTACAATTCAAGATGACATTTGGGTGGAGACACAGCCAAACCATATGACATCATGTTGTCCAAGTGCTTCAGACAGGAGACTACAACTGGAGTCCTCAGAGTAGGTCATGATTGGTCTAAGGCTCATCAAGCTCACACTTTTCAAGATAATTGTTCAGGAATATAGGCCAAGCTAGGCAGCCTGAATCAGCACATTTTTCAGGCAGGGATGTGGGATACAAATTGGGTCTGTGAATGCAAGGGAGCAGATTTGTCTGGAGCTTTAAGGAACTAGTTTTCGGACCCAGAAGAGATCAGAAGTACTTTTCTCTCTTCTTTTGGATTTCAAGTTGTGTGAATATGAAGCCAAAAACTGTCAGCATTTTTTTCTGTCACTAAGGAAGCTATTTTGAACCAACTCAGAGGAGGGAACAGTGAAAGGGAGCCCAGAGAAATAAAACTGAAATACTGGATTCAGCCTAACCTGAGGCCTAGCCTGCCTCTTGACTTGCAGTTACTAGTTTTCTTTTGCTTATTTATGTAAATAGTGTTATTATTTTTTATTGGTTATATATTTTATTTATTATATTTTATTTCTTAAAATAATAGGTTATAACATAGTATTTGCAAGCCTTATGATCACCTCAAACCAAAAAACACAATGAAGACACAAAAAATAAAAGGCCAGGAATTAAATTACTTCACCAGAGAAAATCACCTTTACTAAAGGAAAACAGGGAGGAAAAAAAGAAGAAAGAGAAGACTATGAAACAACCAGAAAACAAATAATAAAATGTCAGGAGTAAGTTCTAACTTATTAATAATGACATTGAATGTAAATGGACTAAACTTTCTAATCAAAAGATATGGACTTGCTGAATGTTTGAAAAAACAAGATCCATTAATCTGTTGCTTATAAGAAACACACTTCACCTATGAAAACACGCATTGCCTGAAAATAAGGGGATGGAAAAAGATATTCCACTCCAATGAAAACCAAAAGCAGGAGTCACTATAGACAAACTAGATTTCAAGACCAAAAACTATAAAAAGAGAAGAAGGTCACCATCTAATGATTAAGGTGTAAATTCATCAAGAGGATATAACAATTTGAAATATATATGCATCCAACAACAAGCATCCAGATATAGAGCCAAAGAGAGAAATAGGCCCCAATACAATAATACATGGAGACTTTGATTCCCCATTTTCAACATTGGACAGATCTTCCAGACAGAAAATCATCAAGAAATACAGACTTACTCTGCACTGTAGACCAAATGGATCTAATCAGTATTTAAGAACATTTCATCCAATGGCTGCAAAATACAGATTCTTTTCCTCAGCAGATGGATCATTCTCAAAGATAGACCATATGTTAGGTCACAAAAAAAATCTTAAAACGTTCATCAAAATTGAAACAATATCAAGCATCTTTTATGGCCACAGTGGAATATAACTAGAAATTAATAACAAGGAATTTTGGAAACTATAAAAATACATGGAAATTCAACAGTATGCTCCTAAATAACCAGTGGATCAATGAAGGGATTAAGAAGGAAACGGAAAAATTTTTTTTAAACAAACAATAATGGAAACACAACATACCAAAACCTATGGGATACAGCAAAAGCAGTACTAAAAGGGAAGATTATGGCTGTAAGTACCTACATCAAAAAAGAGGAAATTATTACTATTTTAAATAATCTAACAGTGAAACTTAAAGAACTAAAAAACAAGAGCAACCCAAACCAAACTGAAAATTAGTAAAAGAAAATAAATAATAAAGATCAGTGCAGAAATTGATGAAATTGAAATGAAAAAAATCAATACAAAAGATCAATGAAACAAAAAGTTGGTTTTTTGAAATGTTAAACAAATTGACAAACCTCTAGCCAGACTGACATGTAAAAAAGAGAGAAGATCCAAATGTATAAAATGAGAAATGAAAAAGGAGACATTACAAACTGATAATGCAGAAATTCAAAGGATCTTTAATGGGTACTATGAGGAACTTTATGACAATAAATTGGAAAATCCAGAAGAAATGGACAAATTTTTAGACACATAAAACCTACCAAGATTGAACCAGGAAGAAATCCAAAACCTAAACAGGCCATTAATTATTAATGAGATTGAGGCCATAATGAAGTCTTCCAGTCAAGACAAGCTGGGGACCTCATAGCTTCACTGCTGAATTCTACCAAATATTTAAAGAACTGATACCAATCCTACTTGAAATATTCTGAAAAATAGAGGAGGAGGGGGATATTTCCAGACTCCTTCTACAAGGCCATTATTACCCTGATACCAAAACAAGACAAAGACACATTAAAAAATAAATGAAAAAAGAAAACCATAGACCAGAATATCTGATGAATATTGATGTAAAAATCTTTAATAATATACCAGCAAACCAAATTCACCAATGCATAAGAAAGATTATTCATTATGACCAAGTGGTGTTTATCCCTGGGATGCAAGAATAGTTCAACATATGCAAATCAATTAATATGTTACATCCTATCAACAGAATGAAGGATAAAAAGCGTATGATCATTTCAATTGATACTGGAATAGCATTTGATAAATTTCAATATCTCTTCATGGTAAAAACCCTAAAAATTTGGGTATAGAAGAAACATACCTCAACATAATAAAAGTCCTACATGACAGACCCACATCTAATACCACAGCAAATGAGGAAAAACTGAAAGCCTGATGGATGTTTACCATCACTACTGTTGCTTAATACTATATCGGAAGTCACAGCTAGAGCAGTCAGACAACAGATGTATATAAAGGGCATCCAAATTGGAAAGGAAAAAGTCAAATTATCCTTATTTGCTGATGTTATGAACTTATATTTGGAAAAACCTAAAGGCTCCACAATAAAACTGTTAGAACTGATAAATTCAGTAAAGTTGCAGTATTCAAACTTAACATACAAAAATCAGTAGCATTTCTGTGTGCCAATAGTGAAAAGCCTAAAAAATAAATAAAAAGTAATCTCATTTGTAATAGCCACACATAAAATTAAATATCTAGAAATTAACCAAAGAAGTAGGCCAAGCGCGGTGGTTCACGCCTGCAATTCCAGCACTTTGGGAGGCCAACGTGGCTGGATCACAAGGTCAAGAAATTGAGACCATCCTGGCCAACACAGTGAAACCCCATCTCTACTAAAATACAAAAATCACCTGGTTGTCATGGCAGGCGCCTGTAGGCCCAGCTACTGGGGAGGCTGAGGCAGCAGAATTGCTTGAGCCTGGGATGCAGGATGCAGAAGTTGAAGTGAGCCGAGATTGCGCCACTGCACTCCAGCCTGGTGCCTGGCAACAGAGCAAGACTCTGTCTAAAAAAAAAAAAAAAAACCCAAAGAAGTAAAAGATTTCTATAATGAAGACTATAAAACACGAATGAAAGAAGTTGAAGAGGAGACCAAAGAATGAAAAGTATTCCATGTTTATGAATTGTAAGAATAAATATGTTAAAATATCCATACTACCCAAAGCAGATTGCATTGAATCTATAGTAATTCCTCAAAATACCAATGAAATTCCTCACAGAAATAGAAAAAAAATCCTAAAATTTATATAGAATCACAGAAGACCCAGAATAGCCAAAGCTATTCTGAGCAAAAAGAACAAAAGTGGAGGACTAGCACTACTTGACTTAAAATTTTACTACAGAACTATAGTAACCCAAACAGCATGGCACTGGCATAAAAACAGACACATAGACCAATGAAACAATACAGAACCGGCCGGGCACGGTGGCTCACACCTGTAATCCCAGCACTTTGGGAGGCCGAGGTGGGTGGATCACAAGGTCAACAGATTGAGACCATCCTGGTCAACATGGTGAAACCCCATCTCTACTAAAAATACAGAAAATCAGCTGGGCATGGTGGTGCATGCCTGTAATCCCAGCTACTCAGGAGGCTGAGCCAGGAGAATTGCCTGAACCCAGGAGGCGGAGGTTGCGGTGAGCCGAGATCACGCCATTGCACTCCAGCCTGGGTAACAAGCTCGAAACTCCGTCTCAAAAAAAAAAAAAAAAAAGAAAAGAAACAATAGAGAACCACAAAAGAAATCTGCACACCTATGGTGAACTCATTTTTGACAAATGTGCCAAGAACATACACTGGGGCAAGACAGTCTCTTCAGTAAGAGAAAATTGGATATCCATTTGCAGAAGAATGAAACTAGATCCCTATTTCTCACCATGTACCAAAAAATCAAATCAAAATGGATAAAAGACTTAAATCCAAGACCTCTATCTATGAAACTACTACAAGAAAACATAAGAAAAAATCTCTAGGACATTGGTCTGGGCAAATATTTCTCAAGGAATATCCCACAAGCATAGACAACCAAAGCAAAAATGGAAAAACAGGATCACATCAAGTTAAAAAGCTTCTGCATAGCAAAGGAAACAATCAAAAATTTGAAGAGACAACCTACAGAATGGGAGAAAATGTTTGCAACTTATCCATCTGACTAGGGCTTAATAGCCAGCGTATATAAGGAGCTTAAACAACTCTATAGAAAAAATCTAATAATCCAGTCAAAAATGGGCAAAAGATTTGAACTGATATTTCTCAAAAGAAAACATACAAATGGCAAACAGACATATTAAAAGGTGCTCAATATCACTGATTATCAGAGAAATGCAAATCAAACTACAATGAAATATCTCACCCAAGTTAAAATGGCTTATATCCAAAACACAGGCAATGATAAATGCTGGCAAGGAGGTCTCCACTCTGGTACACTGTTGGTGAGAATGTAAACTAGTACAACCACTATGGAGAATAGTGTGGAAGTTTCTCAAAAAAACAAATATTGAGCTATGATGATTCAGCAATCCCACTGCTGGGTATGAACCCAAAAGAAAGAAACTCAGTATATTGACAAAATAGCTGCACTCATATGTTTGTTGCTGCACTATTTTCAATAGCTAGGATTTGGAAGCAACCTGAGTGTCCATCAACAGTTGAAATGATAAAGTAAATGTGGTGCATAAACACAGTGGAGTACTATTCAGCCATAAAAAGAATGAGATCCAGTCATTTGAAACAACATGGATAGAACTGGAGATGATTATGTTTAGTGAAATAAGTGAGACACAGGACAAACATCTCATGTTCTCACTTATTTGTGGGATTGAAATATAAAAACAATTAAACTCATGGACATAGAGAATAGGATAGCTACCAGAGCCTGGGAGGGGTAGTAGTGGTGGTGGGGGAGGTGGGGACAACTAATGGGTACAAAAAGTAGTTAGAAAGAATGAATATGACCTAGTATTTAATAGCATAATAGAGTGACTATAGTTAATAATAGCTTAATTGTACATTTCAAAAAAAACTTAAAAGGTATAATTGGATTGTTTGTAACTCAAAGGATAAATGCTTGAGGGGATGGATACCCAATTCTCCATGATGTGCTTATTTTACTTTGCATGACTATATTAAAACATCTCATATACCCCATAAATGTATAACCATAAAAATTAAAAATAAGAAAAAGAAAAGAAAGAAAATGAGTTGGTTGTATATGTGTGGATTTATTTCTGGGTTCTCTATTCTGTTCCACTGGTCTCTGTGTCTTTTATGCCAGTACTCTGCTGATGTGGTTATTATAGCTTCGCAGTATATTGTGAAGTCAAGCAGTGTGATATCCACGGCTCTGTTCCTTTTGCTTATGATTGCTTTGGCTATTTGGAGTCTTTGTGGTTTCATATACATCTTGGCATGAATACATTTTTTCTATTTTGGTGAAGATGTATATTTCATATACATTTTTTCTATTTTTGTGAAGACTTATTGGTGTTTTAATAGAGATTGCATTGAATCTGTGAATTGCCTTAGGTAGAATTGTCATTTTAACAATATTATTTCTTCCAATCTATTAGCATGTAATATTTTTCCATTTTTTTGTGTGTCCTCTTCAATTTCTTTCATCAGTGTTTCATAGTTTTCCTTGCATGGGTCTTTTAGTTCTTCAGTTAAATTGATTTATAGGTATTTTATATTCCTCTTGTAAGTATTAGTAGGTATTATAAATGGGGTGGCTTACTTGATTTTTTTTTATCAGATTGTTTGCTCTTGGTATATATAAACCCTGATTTTTGTCTGTTGATTTTCTATCCTGCAACTTTATCAAATTTGTTTACCAGTTCTAACAGTTTTTTCTTGGTGGTGTCTTTAGGATTTTTGTTTTTTTTTTGAGTCGGAGTTTCGCTCTTGTTACGCAGGCTGGAGTGCAATGGTGCAATCTCGGCTCACCGCAACCTCTGCCTCCTGGGTTCAAGCAATTCTCCTGCCTCAGCCTCCCGAGTAGTGCCACCATGACCATCTAATTTTTGTATTTTTAGTAGAGATGGTGTTTCACTTTGTTGACCAGGATGGTCTCGATCTCTTGACCTTGTGATCCACCCACCTCAGCCTCCCACAGTGCTGGGATTTAGGCATGAGCCACCGCACCTGGCCATCTTTACGTTTTTCTAAGTGTAAGATTATGTCATGTCCCTAATTGCTCTGGCCCTATTTAATTTTTATTAATTAAAATTTAAATAGCTTCATATATCCAGTGGCTACCATACTGGATAGTACAGATCTAGAACAATCAAACTTCACATGGTTGGGATCACTCTGTACTGTCCCTCCTAAGCTTCTGTCTTCAAATAATCACTAATAACTTTTGAATTCTGTTTTGGATTTCAGTAAATCATTCCAAAACCAAACAAAACTCTGATTTAATTAGACCAAAGTGTCAGTTGCACAGCTGTGTGTGTTTGTGTGTGGGTATGCGTGTATTTGAAGTTTTTAATTTGCTCGCATTTATATTTTCTGTAATTGGTGCTACAAAAAGATCAGCATGGACCTATTCATTGCCAAACAACTTAAGATAAACACATATAAAAACCTGAGAAATACAGAGCAATAACATAATTATGTTTCTGTCTGTAAGAGCTAAAAGACAGAAGGATGAACATTGAGAATACCTCTTTCACTAACTCTAGCCACTGTTAGAGTGGCTTCCTAAAGAAGATAACAAGACACTTAGGTTACACTCTGTGCAAAATAAGTCATTTCTTCTCTGAAGAGGGCCCAGCTTTTATATAAAAAAAAATTGCATGGCTATTTAAAATACAAAATATTATCAAAAATATTCAGCAATCATCAGGTGGATAATCAGCAAATTATTAACTTCCAAATATAGCATTTCAAATGTTTTATTGGTTAAATGATTATAATAATATTATCTTTCTAATTTAACTTCAAGTATTATTATGCGGGTAAACATATCTGTAAATACTTTCAATGACAATTGTGTGACATAAGCACAGTGTACTGTTTTAGGGATTACAACCTAGGGAGAAAATAATACAACAAACTACGAAGCAAAAATGTTTGGCTACTGGGTAAATTTTCAGAATTCTAGAGGAAAATAAATATAACTCAAATTAAAAATGTTACCCTGCACAAGAAAGTATACACCACTCTGAATGATCGAACAGACAAACACCACTTCCCTAAAATGATAAAAAAAAAAAAAAACCCAGGTATTAATGAAGTTCTGGCAGCTTGTCTGTGCAGGCTACTCAACGAGGCAGACAACCTTCAGAAAGAAGATACAAGCTGTCAGGTTCATCCAGCTATAATTGGAGTATATATTGACTTTGGTCAGTTTAGCAAAGAGAATATCAACTTACAAAGTGCTAGCTATGATGGAGATGTGATAACTGGAGATCATTGTTAAGATGTCTGCCACTTTCAAAAAGATTTGTCTTTAGAAGTTAATAGGAATTTTAAATTGCTACAGCAATTGCATGTCAACATGAGCTATTTCTTGGCTGTTAACCATAAATTTATAATATATTAATACGTTTGAACATACTCTTTCTGTCATTAAATTCAATTAAAATTGAATAATTATAAACATATAAGTTCCTAGAGCCTGAAATCACTAATTTTCAAGGAAAAAAAATTAGATAAGAAATTATTCACATTCAATCACATTTCACCATCAAATTTATTTTTCAGATGAAATATTTTCAACAAATAAAGACTTAAAATTGGGTGCTGTAATAGAATCATTAATAGATCCTTACTTCCAGATAAAATGATTAATATTTCCATTATGTATATTATGCAGTGTTTGAGTTAAATATGTCAATATGTTATTGTATTCAGTAAATAGTTCAATTGATCTTTCCTCTCTTAAATTAAAGCAAATCATTTTCCAAAGGAATATGTATTTCAGAAGTACAAAGTTCCATAAATAATATGTTAGAAAACATGAAATAGATAATGCCTTGGTTGGATAGACCCCAAAACTGAAACTGAAATTACAGTCATTTGGGATAACTAACCTATTAGTTTACATAGTTTCATTTCAAGCTTACAAGTGAACAGAAAGAAAAAAAAAACTAATCAAATTATTTTCACTGAGGCAGCAAAGCATTGCATTGTAACTTGAAATCCAAAGCTTCAAATTTGACCAGGCTTTCCTAGCTGAAATAGTATTCTTAGACCATAAACTTTTGCTAATTTAGAACCAAAAAAACTGGGTTCAAAGATTTTATTCTTCATTCTCTTTTAAATCATATATTTATATGATTTAAAAATATTTTTTAAAAGAATAATTCAGATAAAGGATAAGGAAACTCAATTGTCCTGGTCATGTAAGCAGAACAACTACTTTGTGACTAGCATTTAGAACTACCCTTTCCCCCTCAATCCAGTTCCTAGTTCAGGAAAATTCATTTTATATACCGGAGTAAATGAAAAAATTTTTTTCTGCCCTACTGCATTGGATTAGTGTCCTCACTAGGAGTTCATGAAATAGTTTCAATAAAAAATGCAATTACAATAAAGGATTTTAAATCATATTAATATAATTACCTTAGCCTTACATTGAAAATACAGAGAATGTTTAATTTTTAGAAAATGTTAAGCACTTCAGCTTAGTAAATCCTATCATGTTTTCCAGTAATGCTAAAAGGTGCACAATAGTTTTTCACTTTAGGTGCCCTGTGACTAGGGACTTGGCACTTGATGGCTGCAGGGGAATCACTAATGAGCTACAAAGCCTTTACACCTCTAGGTCAGGAGTTTGGATTAGACCTAGGTTGGGAGTGACAGAAAGTCGTTACCATCTCATGATAGTGCAATGGTTTATGTGAAGGAAATTCATTGTTTCAGGCCACTTTCTAATGAACAAGCATCCACCTTACAAAAAGTCATGACTGCTTTTGACGGTAATTGGCGACAACGTAGAAAATGAAAAAATTTAACCAAGATTTGTGTTCCCTCCATGCTATGACTACCATATTCAAATAGGGAATTTTTAATGGGAAAATACACAGTCCATTGCAGATAGGTCTATGAAAAGTAAGGATAGGGAAGAAAAGGGGAAGGAGAATAATGAAGAGAAAAGAGAGAGTCATCCAGAATAGAGTAAACAGAAATGCAGTTAAGACATGTCATCAAAAAAACTACTTACTGTTTATATAGCAAAGATATTTAATTCAGAAAAGGCATGCACCTATTAATTTGTTTCTCTTTAGTAAAATTTTAATAATTTATCTGAGGCCTTTAGATTAGGGGATCAAAAAGATGACAAATGCCTTGAAATGGTGCTTCCATAAAGAGAGTTTTCACTACTCGTCATTATTATCTTCTTTAGAAAGCCATAGTGACTAGAGTTAGTGAAAGAAGCCTTCTTGGTCTTTTTCCTTCTAAGTCTTTTAGTTTCTACTGACACAGACATGTAATAACATATTGCTCTGTTTTGTTCAGGGTTGTTTTTGCATGTGTTTAAGTTGTTTGGCAAGAAATAGGCACATGTTTATTCTTCTTATAGTACTGTACTCATTATAGGAAATACAAATCTGAACAAATAGAAAACTTTGAATATGCACATAGACACATGTACACACACACACAAACACACACACATGTATACCATTGACATTTTCATTTAATTATATGTGAGCTTTGTTTGATTTTAGAATGATTTAATAAAATCTAAAATGTTACTAATGATATTTGAAGACAGAAGCATAAGAAGGATGTTGCCAACCTTATGAAGTTTGATCAGTCCAGATCTGTGCTATACAGTATGGTAGCCACTAGACAAATGAGGCTGTTTAAATGAAATTATAGCCACACTTCAATTGTTTGGCAGCCACCTGTGGATAGTATCTATGTTATTTGAATGTTTTCATTATCTTAGAAAATTCTGTGGAACAGTAGGGGCCAGACCACATTTTCATCTCTATACTTAATGTTTTTATATTAAAATACAATATTTTGGCAGGGCGTGGTGGCTCACGCCTGTAATCCCAGCACTTTGGGAGGCTGAGGCGGGTGGATCACGAGGTCAAGAGATCAAGACCACCCTGGTCAACATGGTGAAACCCTGTCTCTACTAAAAATACAAAAAATTAGGTGGGCATGGTGGTGTGTGCCGGTAATCCCAGCTACTCAGGAGGCTGAGGCAGGAGAATTGCCTGAACCCAGGAGGCGGAGGTTGCCGTGAGCCAAGATTGCGCCATTGCACTCCAGCCTGGGTAACAAGAGTGAAACTCCATCTCAAGAAAAAAAAAAAAAAAAAAATATATATATATATATATATAATATTTTATATAGTAATAAACATCAAAAGAAATAATTGGAAAGTAATAGTGAAACCTAAGGAAAAAGAAAATAATGAAAAAACGCATTAGAGTTGGAAGCTTATGTGATGCATAAGCCATAAAAATATCCCACTAATTGTTATATTGAATGTATGCATTTACATTTTTTCAGTTTAAGATACTTGAAGATTTTGATTTTCAAGAGATACAAGAACTTGATGGCTTCTTTTTCCTTTGCAAGGAAGATGATAATAATTTGGTACAGGCTGGGCCTGGTGGCTCACTCCTGTAATCCCAGCACTTCAAAAGGCTGAGATAGGAGGATTGCTTGAGTCCAGGTGTTCAAGACCAATCTGGGCAACATGGTGAGCCCCTATCTCTAACAAAAGGTAAAAAATTATCTGGGCATGGTGTCATGCCCCTGTAGTCCCAGCTACTCAGAAGGCTGAAGTGGGAGGATTATTTGAGCCCAGGAGGTAGAGGTTGCAGTGACTGGTCATTGCAACACTGTACCCCAGTCTAGGTGACAGAATGAGACGCTGTCTCAAAATAATAAAAATGATAATAATTTGGTGTTATTTTCTGTACTCTGAATTTAGTTTATTGGAAGAAATATATCAATTAAAGGGTGCTAGAATCCCTCAGCCTTATTTTTTCTTTTTATCTGAATGATGCATTTGCCTGCACAAGCACAAAACCATACCCTGTTTAGAAGATGAGGCCATACAAATACATCTCTAATCCCAGAGGTGAAGTGCACCTGCATATCAGAAACTTAGAGAGGATACTTCTGTTTGGGAACATTTCTGTCTAAAACATTGTTCTCTACATTATTTTATTAATGATGAACTAACTAAAGAAAAAGTTTTGGAATTTTGGTGGATGGAAAAGGGGCAACTGTTGACAAGTTTAATTTCATTTTAAACCATTATGACAGGGGATATGTGTAAACTATCTTAGAATCTGCCATTATTCATAACAGTCAAAGGAAAGATGTTATCTCTATGCTTATAGTGAAAAGCTTTGGAAGTCAGAAAGCATATCTTTTATTAAATTCTTGCCCAGGTTTCATCTGTCAGGTCTAGAAATGACTGGTTATTGTTACCATGTGTACCAAGATCATCTATAAGTGATATGGAAAAATGAAACATTTTTAAAGAATTCAAGAAGCAGTGGGCCCCTGTTCTTGACTATCAATTTTGTAATGAAATAATTGTTTATTTTACTTACCTGGACAGTTCTTCCAGTGTAAGTCAGATCTACCTGAAATAGAAATATTGTAGGAAAAGGTGGTATTAGAAAAGCAGGTAAGATTTTGCGAAGAGTTAAAGAATAATGTTGCTGTAATGTTAACGATTATATTTATAGGAACATAACCAAGGAAATTCTTCAATATATTGGTCAAAGATAAATTAGTAAAATTTCCCATTCAAACATGCAGTGAGATTGCTCAAGTATACTGAGCATTGGAACTATTTATAAAGTGGATCCTTTGGAGTCTTAAATTAGTTTAATAATGGCTTTAAAAAGTGGACTGGGCATGGCGGCTCATGCCTATAATCCCAATACTTTGGGATGCTGCGGTGGATGTATCATTTGAGGTCAGGAGTTCAAGACCAGCCTGGCCAAGATGGAGAAACCCCATCTCTACTAAAAATACAAAATTAGCTGGCCATGGTGGCACATGCCTGTAATCCCAGCTACTCAGGAGACTTGAACCCGGGAGGTGGAGGTTGCAATGAGCCAAGATCATGCCATTGCACTCCAACATGGGCAATGAGAGTGAAACTGTCTCAGAAAAAAAAAGTGATTGGAGTGCAGCAGCTTCAGTGTCCTGTTATAATCTTAGTGAAATTACTATTTCTGGATGTTTAGAAACAATTTTTACTTCTACTTTTTCTAGAGAATTTAACCTCCTGATACCCATATCACAGGAGATAACACAGTAATTTATTTATAGTAAATTCAAGTTTCCCTCAAAAATACGGTACAGTAACCTAAGAGAAGATTATTTTCTCATCCTGAGTGTCTGATATTTTAGATATTGGATATATCGGAGACTGAGTTTTGAAACAATTTTTTAATTTTTAAGTTTTGTAGGTACATAGTAGTATATATATTTATGGGATGCATGAGATGTTTTGATGCAGGCATGCAATGTTGAATAAAGACATCATGGAGAATGGGATATCATCCCTCACGCATTTATCCTTTGTGTTACAAACAATCCAATTACACTCCTTTAGTTATTTTGAAATGTACAATTATTATTAATTATAGTCACCGTGTTGTGCTATTAAATAATAGATGTTATTCATTATTTCTATTTTATTTTTATACCCAGAGTATGTTTTTATATGAATAAAAGATAACAATATTCCATACCATCTTGGAAATGGAATCCCTTGATCCCAGGTGCCTGTGGAAATGTTCACACTTTTCATGGGTGAGGATAAGTGAGGAAAGACTAAGAGCAGAAGGGCCCTATAGGGAAAACTTAAAGAAGCCAAGGAGAGTAGAGAATGGATGGAATCAGGTGATGCGGCTTTTTCTTCTTCCTCACTGCTCTCTCTTCTGCAAAGGTAAATGTCTTCTTGCCTCAGCTTTATTTTTCAAATTGTAATCAAGACTGAAACAAGTCAGACCATGAGACTCATTTGTTTTTTTTCCAAGTGAAACCAAACAGATATAATTTCATTCTGAGACAAGGCAGGTGGGCTTGACAGATAGTATGGGGGTGGGCAAAGAGGAGAAATGGTAACTGTGGGAAGATATCAGTTGTAATTTATCTTGACTTAGTAAGACTTTTCCTTTTGGCATGACATACTTCTCAACAAATGGAGAGACACTCCAGTTAAGCAATTGGTCAGATTATTAGTGTGTTGTGCTTACAAAGGACTTCTATGCTGCATTAGCTTGGGATGACATCACAGATGCTCATCTTCAAGGGGTCAGTGCAAGAAAGAATCTATTTAACATCTTGATCAATGACCAAGATAATGGAAGAGTTACAGTGGTTTGTTAATTAACATTATGAAGCACATTACACTGCAAGGGTAGCTTGCACATTTTAGGGAAGTGTATGAATTTTAAATTGCCTTTACCATGATAAAACGCTTGTCCTTTGCATTCAAAATTTTAAAGGCTATTTGTGTTCATCCCTGCAGGCATGGCTAAGAAAACAAATAAGTGAACTCTTGCTACTGTGAATCTCTGTGTTCTGTTTGTTAAAGCACAGGGTACTAAGACTGGAACAGCTTTACTGTTAAATAGAACCATCCACTTTTTATAGCTGCACCCCCAAATGATTTCCTCATTATTCTATATGTAACTCTTCCCAGAATTTCAAGGCAATGGTGTAAGGCAGGGTCAGAAACATAACTTGAAGAGCCCACTGCAAAAAAAAAAAAAAAAAAAAAAAAAGGGCTCTTTGTTCATAAAGTAGAAACAATCAGTAAATCTACTAAGATATGAAGCTTTTTTCATTTCTTCATTGTTGCTCTATTGACTTGTTATGGTGTTTTTTATTTACTATTTAATATCAGTCTAAGAAAATATTAACATTTTTAATTATTATAATTAATTAATAATTATCCTTATGTTGTGTATTGTTAGTTTTAAATGCAAATAGGGGAACATTATACTCATATATGAAATCACCACAGTTACGCAATTCATATTAGGTAGCTCATAGTAAATTGGTATCAGTTGAGTGGGACACTGCTGAAAGGACACCCAAAACTGTGGAAGCAACTTTGGAGCTGGGTAACAGGCAGAAGTTGGAACAGTTTAGAGGGCTCAGAAGAAGACAGGAAAATGGTGGAAACTTTGGAACTCCCTACAGACTTGTTGAATAGCTTTGCCCAAAATGCTGATACCAATATGGACAATAAAGTCCAGGCTAAGTAGTCTCCCAACAAGAAATTTGTTGGGAACTGGAGCAAAGGTAACTCTTGTTATGTTTTAGTAAAGAGATTAGCTGCATTTTGGCCCTGCTCTCAAGATTTGTGAAACTTTCAACTTGAGAGATGATTTAGGGGGTCTGGCAGAAGAAATTTGTAAGCAGCAAATCATTCAAGACATGACTTGGGTGCTTTTAAAGGCATTCAGTTTTAAAAATGGAACGGCTATAAAAGTTTGGAAAATTTGTAGCCTGACGATGTAGAAAAGAAAATCCCATATTCAGAGGAGAAATTCAAGCTGGATGCAGAAATTTGCATTAGTAATGAGGTGCTGAATGTTATTCACCTGGAGAAAATGTCTCCAGGGCATGTCTTTGCAGCAGCCCCTCCAGGCCTGGAGGTTTAGGAGGAAAAAAATGGTTTCATGGGCCAGGCCCAGGGTTCCTCTGCCTTGTGCAGTCTAGGAACTTGGTGTCCTGTGTCCCAGCCACTCCAGCCATGACTAAAAGGGGCCATTGTACAGCTTGAGCTGTGGCTTAAGAGGGTAGAAGCCCCAAACCTTGGCAGATTCCACGTGGTATTGAGCCTGCAGGTGCACAGAAATCAAGATTGGGGTTTGAGAACTCCACCTAGATTTCAGAGGATGTATGGAAATGCCAGGATGCCTAAGCAAAAATTTGCTGTAGGAGTGTGCCCTCATGGAGAACCTCTGCTATGGCAGTGAAGAAAGAAAATGTGTGGTCAGAGCCCCAAATAGAGTCCTAAGTGGGGCATTGCCTTGTGGGGCTGTGAGAAGAGGGCTGCCATCTTCCAGACTCCAGAATGGTAGATCCACCAAAACTTGGAAGAGCTGCAGACACAATGCCAGTCCATTAAAGCAGCCAAGAGGGGGGCTCTACCCTGCAAAGCCACAGGGGCAGAGCAGCTCAAGGGCATGGGAACCCATTTCTTGTATTAGCATGAGCTGGATGTAAGACATGGAGTCAAAGGAGACTATTTTGGAGATTTAAGATTTGACTGCCTTGCTGGATTTTTTACTTTCATGGAAACTGTAGCCACGTTGTTTTGGCCAATTTCTGTCATTTGGGCTGGCTGTATTTACCCAATGTATCTAGGATATAACTAATTTGCTTTTGACTTTACAGGCTCATAGGCAGAAGGGACTTGCCTTGTCTCGATGGTACTTTGGACTGTGGACTTTTGAGTTACTGTTGAAATGAGTTAAGATTTCGGGGAACTGTTGGGAAGGCATGTTTCATTTTGAAATGTGAGGACATGAGATTTGGGAGGGGCAGGGCTGGAAGGATATGGTTTGGCTGTGTCCCCACTTAAATCTCATCTTGAATTTTCACATGCTGTAGGAGGGACCCAGTGGGATATAATAGAATTAGGGGAGCAGGTCTTTCCCATGCTGTTCTCATGACAGTGAATAAGTCTCATGAGATCTGATGGTTTTAAAAATGAGAATTTCCCTGCACAAACTTTCTTCTCATCTGCCACCATGTGAGATGTATCTTTTACCTTCCATTATAATTGTGAAGCTTCCCCAACCACAGGGAACTGTAAGTCCATTAAACCTCTTTCTTCTGTAAATTGCCCAGTCTTGGGTATATCTTTATCAGCAGCATGAAAACTGACTAATATGCTCATACATGAATGTATATTTCATTCTTCCCAGAAGAGTAGAAACACTGCACAAAACTAATTCTGATTTTTATTTCACTTCTTGATATGCTCACATTGTACCAGAACTTCAATCTTTGGCTTACTGATCAGTAAAGAAGAACTGAAAGGAAAAGTATCTATGGGTTATTCTATCATTTTCTGTATAAGAGGTTGGTTAATATGAGGAAGTAATTGACTTGTTATAGTATTTTGTAAATAGGATAAATAGGGCTCCTTGATCATTTGCCTTTTTTAAGAATACCATTCCCTTTTCTCTGACTTTGAATCAAATTCCTTTGAATCAAATGAAGAGCATGGCTTGTTGAGATTGTCAGTGCCTCCACTTACTGTCGTATTTCTACTTCATGCTCGCTTTGAATCTTGATCAGCTCTTATATATTGTGAGTCCATCAAATTTCCTTGCTTGTGAAACATATGAACTCTATCTGTGAATGGATGGCAAGGATTGGTAGACACCCATATTGCATGTATCTCCTCTGTCACACTCATGCTTGATGGTCCCAGTGGATTTCACTTATAAGATATCAATTCAGAGATAGAATTATAAAGAATTTTAAGAGGGTGACAGCACCAAAAAAAAGAGGTCTTCTGAGCATGGGGTTTAATACTACTACACAGGCTGCACCCCCAGAAAGCTGGCCTTGGTATAGGATCTTCATAAATTTTCTCTGCCTGCCGTGCTCTATACTTTTAGTCCTCTGTTGAATCTTGTCCCACAAAAGACAGCTGTTTTCATCTTCCTGTAAGAGTATAAATTTGTTTTACCTCTATTGCCAGGAAGAAATAACTTCCTTGACTAGTGTGGAAAAGAGATTGCTAAGATAAAGGACTACTTTAACAGGTCCAATATTTAAATATGCAGCTACATGCCAGAATTCTCAGGTTAAGGCAGAAAATACATGTATATATATGTAAATATATACATCTACATGTATGTATGTATTTATATATCTCAACATGTATTCTGATACATATATCAACACACACACACACACATCAACATGTATTTTCTGCCTTAACCTGAGAATAATATATCAGAGGAGAAAGTCAAGCTGGCTGCAGAAATTTGCGTAAGTGACAAGAAGCCGAATGTTAACCAAGGCAATAGTGAAAATGTCTCCAGGGAATGTCAGAGACCTTTGCAGCAGCTTCTCCCACTACAGGCCTGAGGTTTAGGAGGAAAATATGGTTTCATGGGCCAGGCCCATATATACATATATATGCTATGTAACTATATATATATAATAGCATATATATTTATATATCTCGTTGACACTTGAACAATGCAGGAGTTAGTGGCACTGATGCCCATGCAGTCAAAAATCCATATATAACTTGACTTCCCATGTATCTGTAAATAACTTTACTAAGTTATCCTTGTATAACATTACTAATAGTCTACTCATTACTAGAAGTCTTACCAATAACATGAGCAGTAGATTAACATATATTTTGTATGTTATATACTATCTTCAATAAAGTATATTGTATGTACAATAAAGTAAGCTAGAGAAGAAAAAATGTTAAGAAAATTATAACGAAGAGAAAACACATTTACTTTCCATTAACTAGAAGTGGATCATCATAAAAATCTTCCTCTTTATCCTCTTCACATTGAGTAGGGTGAGTAGGAGGAGGAAAAGGAGGGGTTAGTCTTGCTCTCTCAGATCTGCATATAAATGGACCCTCGAAACCCAAAGCTATGTTATTCAAAGGTCAACTATCTGTAGCTATCTAAACTATCATTGCTTTATCAGTCTATCTACAGACAGACAGACACACACACACACACACACACACACACACACACACACACACAAATGCACACCTGTTTGTACCTCAGGTACAGGAGGTGACATTCAATCCCTGCTCCTTTCTACTGTTATTTCTCTGGCTTTGGTTTCAGAGAAAATGACAATGTTTCTCAAACTTATGAATTTATTTTTACCTTGGAGAAATTTTTCTTAGATTTTTCATCTATTAAAATGGGATAATACCTATATTGTAGATGTAATTTAAAGATTTAATCATGTAATAAAAGTGCCCGATGGACAGTAGTCCTACCACTAGAACTCTACTACATTCCTTCTGAGAAGATATTAATGTAGTAGATAAATCCTTACATCCTTGTTTGCACCACACTCAGCACTCAAAGCATTCGATCTTTTCATTTTAGCACTCAATCTTTATCTAAGTTTAGAAAGTTTAGTTATTATTCCCATGATAGCATTTTTGTTTTTGAGACACAGTCTCACTGTGTCACCCAGGCTGGAGTGCAGTGGCTCTATCATAGCTCACTGCAGCCTCGACATCCTGTGCTCAAGCAGTCATCCTGCCTCAGCTTCTGGAATTGCTGGGACAACAGGTACACACCACTAGGCCTGACTCAATCACTTATTTAATTGTATTTCCTTTACTTGTCAGCCGTCCTAAAACTTTCCATCTTAGGTGTGCTGGGTGGATTTTGTGTAGAAAAGTGGATGCCTTCTTGTTTCACAGTAAAATGCTGACATAAAAAACAGCCATTTATCTTTTTCTTCCATCAGATTTTATGTATCAGCTGTACAAATTTAAATATCAGGCAGATAAATATACATTGGTGTGGCTCACATTTATAACTTCTTAGTTAAGCTTTTACCTTTGCATTGCTCTTACTCAGCTCAATTTTTAAAATATAGTATTTCTCTTTACTGGAGTAAATTGAAAATACAGAAACAATAGAATGAAGAAAGAGTTGTACACCTTGAAGACAGGCAGTGTAAATAGTTTTTACCCCCTTTTCTGATCTTTTCTGAATGTACAACTTTAAAAAATACTTGCAGATTTCCATTATATATAATATTTTACATCTTGCTTTTTATGTAATATTATATTGCAAACATTTTTTTTCATGTTACATTCTGCCTGGACATTTTTATGGCTGCAGGGTATATTACCACATGGATTTATTTAACAATTTCTCTATTTTATGACACAATTTCATTTATAGTGAATACTGTGATGAACATCTTTTTGAATAAAACTTATCTTATTTTTCAAGGTTATGTCCTTAGGGTAGATTTCCCAAAGAACATTACTGGGTTAAAACCTCTCAGACATTTTAAGTCTCTTGACTCTTTTTGACAAATTGCTTTCAAAGGAGTCATACTAATTTTTACCTCTGCTAGGGATTTACCACAATGCCGGTACTTTGTTAAATATAGATTATTGTCATTAGTGATGATGAGCATTTTTATATGTGTTTGTTTTCTCATTCTAATTCCTCCATCGTGAAGTATGCTATCTTCTTCATGTCCTTTGGTAGACCACTCATTCTTATAGGCATGATCTCCTGGCAAAAGTGTGGTGGAAGAAAACACTGAAACATCTCTACAGACTTGTATCATTTCCAATGTCTCCACTTCCCTAGCCACCCTCCCTTAATAAAAATTGGGCAGGAAAAAAGCTAACATCTCTTTTTTTCAAAGTTTATTTTTATTGCAAAGTAAGTTGCTTTCGTTGTACAAGCTAAACATTGCAAATAAAGCTAAAGTGTCCTGTGACCAAGACCACAGTGTTGCACAAACTCACAGACTATTTGTGACCAGGCTGGGCAACTTGGCAAAACCCCATCTCTACAAAGTATACAAAAATTAGCCAGGCATGGTGGTACACATCTGTAGTCCCAGCTACTTAGGAGGCTGAGATGGGAGGATCACCTGAACCTGAGAGGTCAAGGCTGCAGTGAGCCCTGATCCTGCCACTGTACTCCTGCCCAGGTGACAGAGTGAAACCATGTCCCCCTCCCCGCAAAATCTACAGACCATCTTAAACAGTTAGGTGTGCAGTGTTGATCTAGAGATTCTGTGCTGGACTATCTGCTTGTCATTCCCAATCCTTTTCTTTTCATGGGAGGGAAACATTACTATCAGTTTTATGTAAATTGCCCCATATATTTTCCTTTTTTAAAAATTTTAAAGTATTTAGTTCTCTTATTATTACCATCGTAGAATGACAGACCTGATTTATCCCTGCCCTCTTTTTAGCTTGTTTTCTCATAGAATGCTGATGCCTTTTCCCTGCATTAAATTCCAGTTAGTCCTATTGTATAGTCCTCTTTCTGTAGTCCAGGCCAGTTGTTTTCCACATTTACATGTTGTGAATAGTTTTGCATCTCTCTAGCAGTGTGATCCCAGATCCCCTCTCAGGTGTTTTTATTTTTAGAGATTCAGGATATTTTGCTGTATTAAGAAATGCTGGGGAGAAAAATGTTAGAAAAACATTATATTAGGATGCCAAAATATTTTTCTCTCCCTGAAGCTAAAACACATACAGTTTCACCCTAAGGAACCAATTCTTTAGAAAACAGAGCTAAAAGGGAAATGAAATGAAAGGCAGACTACATTAAATTTCATTTAGTCCTATTGTTTAATTTATGTTCTGGGCTGTTCGATTCCTTTTAGGCCTTAGGCATGCGAGATACCATTTCGGTGTGTTTGGTCATTCCTTCATATTTTATCCTATCTTTGGGCCTTATGGATGTTTCTGTTCTGGAGGCTTCTGAAATCAGCTCTCTTTTTGGGAGTGTTGTTAGGTGGAGTGGGATACTTTTTAACAGGCATGTTGGTTTATATTTTTTTCACATTAAACCTATTAGCTTTCCCTTTTGTGAGTTTAATAATGTGATATCTTGCTTCTGCTGACCAATTTTTAAAGTTTTGACTTTTCATTTGTACTCAGATTATTTGGCCATATTTTCTGAGTAATTTTTGTTTATTTTAGTTCAGACATGGAGAGATTTCCTAGGAAAGCATGATGAAAGCACACTCTAACCCACTTGTGGACCTTTGCAGATTGGGGTGCTTCCATATTGTGAGCCATGTGGCTAAGCAGGATATGATTGCCTCGTTTCTGACCCAGCGGTCAAAAATGCTATGCTTTGCTGGAGGAAAGTGTTCACAGCTACTGCCTATGTTGTAATTTTTTTTTTGAAGATTAAAAGAAGACCTGAATTTTTAGAGTTTTCCATATGGTTGCTTTCCCAGTAGCACTAACTGACTTAAGAAAAAAAAGGAAAAAAAAACCCACCTCTTCACTTTAAGGAAAAGAAAAGTCCTGAGTCACTTAGTATTCCTTACACTCGGGAAGGCTGACTATAAAGGCTTACGCTTCCTGCTGTGATTGTATCCTCCATGAAAGAAATGAAGCAGCAACATGAACTTAGTTCCCTTTATCTGCACAGTGATTCTAAGTCTCAATTTCTGCCTCTTCCCTCTCTGACTATTTAATACACTTATCGTTTTTCTGCCTGGCATTCCCCTATAGGAGAGATTGAATTTAACAAATGTACACTAAGAATGATAGCTGACACTAATTCAATGAGCAGAAGGTTAAATCCAATCATAATTCCTGAGGTAATGGAGACTGGTAGGGTATGCAGATCTCTGAAGAGTCAAAGAGATTAAATGACACTACACAGTTCCTTTGACTCTGTAGCCACTAGGAAAGTATAATAGCGTTTTAAGGTAGGGTGATACCGGAGCCTAAAGTTTTATTTTTTAAAAATGAACAAAGCATCACAGTCAAGCTGATGCAATAATTTTGCAATCCCTTGAGCCTTTAAACTCAAGTAAGAAAGATGTTAGCTAAGTGCAATCTGGAATGAATACATTAATTTTTACATTTCCTTTTACCCATTGTGCATAAAGTCTTGAACTGTTTTAACTCAGATGAACTTTAGTCCATGATAAAATCTGGGAAGAGTATCTGCAAAGATTTGAACAATATAAATAAATTACACTAGGGATATAGGATTGGAAAAGGGAGGAAAAAAGATTTGCAAATACTTTAGAAAAACGATTTGATTTAATGTCTGTAGATGGAAGCTGTGGATCAGTACTTCCCATGAGACTCCATGGTGAATTGTCACTGATGGCAGCTAACAGAAAACTAACGAAAGACTTGCAGCTGGGGCCCTTTCTGGATCCGCCTCTAACAGCCCTTCTCAGTAGGATGGCAGGATCAGAGTTAAGGCTGATAAGATAATGGAGTCTGTGCATGCCCGACCTGACTGCTCTCCTGATCTGATCACTAGTATTGGGGTGACAGCTGTTTTTCCAAACCTCTGGGCAGCAAGTGGCAGAGGAGCATGTCAACTGCATGTGCATATTTAGCGGTCATATTGACAATTAAAAAGAAAGTATTTCATATTTGTATTACCCATATTAAAGAGTATGTGAAATATTTAGTCAAAGAGTTGGAGGGTTTAAAGATACCATTGTGAATTTTTGCATGACTGAGCAGGGTTCTTTTAAAATATACACTTGATCAGTGAATTATGATAATTCTTGCATTGGTATGGCTGTGTAAAGATATTGAACATTACATATTCGATTCACATATATATCTTAGAGGAAGACTGTCAAGTTTTAGGATTGCAATAGTAGTACATGACAGTAAAATTGGGATGGGTTTGTTAAAATTCAAAATGGAGGTAATGAAACTGAAATGAAACAGGAAAGAGATTATTTTGTTTTCAGGGCTTAAAGCTTGCTAAAGTAGTGGGTTAGAATAAAGTACTATGTCACTAAAGATAGTAAAATGTGTAAACACATTATTTTGTATAGAAAGGAAACTAGTTTATATATATATGTATACACACACACACACACACACACACACACACACACACACGTATTTGCCAGTACATATCCACTTAAAATTTGCATACTCTTATATCTCCCACTTCCACATCAAGGAATAGGTGTTCTTCACCTGCCCTTTTCACTTAAATCATGTACCTTCTTTGTTGTTTGGTTTTGCAATTGAAGGGCACTTCCTTTTGTTTTGTGTAAAAATTGTGTGTTGGAAAAATACAAAAGAATACATGTAATTGATATATAAGCAATCATGCATAATAATTACTGAACACTAGTGAATCTACCATGCAATTAGGATCTAGAACATTATTTATATAATTCATATACTTTCTATCTCACCTTATTTTCTACTTCCTATAGATATTCAGTAAACTAAATTTTATCATTTCCTTTTCCAAAATGATTTAATCATATAGGTATATATTCTTTTCATAATCTCATTTTTCAAAGGTAAGTTATAATTTGTATACAGTAATTTCACTCATTGCGATTTACAATTCTTTGGCTTTGACAAACACATATACCATCATAATCAAGATACAGAGCAGTTCTATTTCCTTTCAAAATCATCCCCTGACACTTTGTAATCAATCCCTTCCCTTTTCCTCTGCCCTTGGCAACCTCTAATCTGTTTTCTGTCCCAAGAGTGTAGCCTTTTCTGGAGTGTCATCTAAATGGAATTATACATTGTATAGCCATTTGAGCCTTCTTTCCTTCTGCATAATGCATTTGAGATTGGTTCATGTTTTTGTACATATCAACAGTTCATTTCCTTTTATGACTTACAGTATTCTATTATAGGACTGTATTACCGCTTGTTTATTGTTTGACTAGCTGAAGAGCATTTTGAGTTGTTTCCAGTTATTGGCAATTACAAATGTATTGGCTATCAATCTTTGTATACACGTTTTTGCAAAAATATAAATTTTCATTTCATCTGGGTATCTACTTAGAAGTGAAATTTCTGGGTTATATGATAAATGTATGTTAAATTTCATAAATAACTTTATAAGATGTAGCACACATTTCTAAAGGGGCTGTATCATTTTGTATTCTCAGAAGTTATTTGTCAAAGTTTCAGTTGCTCAGGACCCTTATTAGCATTTAATGTTGTCGTTGCCTGTTTTTCAAATTTTACCATTTTTTAATTAATGATATCTTGCTGAGTTATAATTTAAACTTTCTGAATGATTAAATATTTTTAGCAACTTTATGTACTTATTTGTGATCTATATGTCTTGTTTAGTGAAGTTAACTTTTTTTTGCCAATTTTAAAATATACGTTTCTATTTTCTTACTGAGTTTTAAGAATTTTTATTCACAGATACAATTTTTTTAATTAGATGTGTGATTACAAATATTTTCTTCCAGTTTGTGCCTTGACTTTTCATTCTTCTAACAGTAAAAAGCATTATATATCATGCATTATGCTTTTGGTATCTAACAATGCTTCACCTAACCTAAAGTCACAGAGGTGGGTGGATTGCCCAAACTCAGAAGTTTGAGACAACCCTGGGCAACATGGTGAAACCCCATCTCTACTAAAATACAAAAAATTAGCCAAAACTAGTGGGTTGTGCCTGTAATCGAAGCTGCTTGAGAGCCTGCAACAGAATTGCTTGAGCCCAGGAGGTGGAGGTTGCAGTGAGCCAAGATCACACCACTGCACTCCAGCTTCAACAACACAGTGAGACTCCCTTTCAAAAACTAAAAAAAACGAAAATCAAACAAACAAACAAACAAAACCCAACATTTACTGGTATTTCGTGGAGGATTTTTGCCCCTGTATTCATGAGGGGTGTTGCTGTATAATTTTTTCTCTCTATCCTCCCCCACCCCAGCTGTGTTGTCTTTTTCTGGTTTTGGTGTTAGAGCATTTTTGGCTTTACCAAATGAGTTGGGAACTGGCCCCTCTTCTATTTTGGAAAAGATTATCTCAAATTTGTATTATTTCTTTTTCAAATGTTTGGGAGAATTTGCCAATGTAGCCCTCTGGCTTGAAGTGTTTTTGGTTGGAAACTTATTCTAGAAATACACTTTAATTGATAGATACAGAATTATTTGGATTATCTGTTACATGATTGAGATTTCACAGTTTGAGTCTTGAAACATTTGCCCATTTTACCTAAGTTGTTCAATTTCTGGGCATAGAGTTATTTGTAATATTATTATCCTTTAAATGTATGTCATATTTATAGTGATGTCTCCCTGTAAAAATTCTTAATATTTGTACTTCATATCTTCTTTTTTACTTTGTTGGTCAGTTTGGCTGGATGATTACAATATTTTTTTTTTATCAAAAATAGTGTGGTTTTGTTACTTTTCTCTATTTTTTTGTTCTCAGTTTAGTTAATTTCTTTATTATTTTATTCATTCTGTTTGGGTATAATATGATTTTATTTTTCGAGTTTTTTAAGTGGATTCTTAGAAAGTTTCTCTTCAAGTATTGCTCTAGCTACATCTCATATTTGGACAGGTTGTGTTTTCATTTTCATTAAATTAAAATATTTTCTAATTTCCTCTGATTTTTACATTCATCTTTGGGTTATTTAGAAGTGTTCTGTTTGCTAACCAATTATCTGGGGATTTTCCAAGTATATTTCTCTTATTAGCTTCTAGTTTGATTCCATTATGGTTACAGAACATACTTTGTATGTTTCAATTGCTACAACTTTTTAAATGTTTTGTTTTATGATCCATAATGTGATCTATCTTAATGTATATTCCACATGCATTTGAAAAGAATGTATAGTCATTGTTTTATAAATGTCAATTAGGTTAAGTGGATTGATTGTATTGTTCAAATCTTTTATTTTCTTACTGAATTTATGTCCAGTTGTTTTATTGATTAGTGAGAGAAGGATATTTAAGTCTCCAACAATAATTGGGTTTGTCTATTTCTCCTTTTAATTTCATTAGTTTTTTTCTTCATATATTTTGATGTACTATTAGATGAATACATGTGTAGAATTATTATCATTCGATGAAGCTGCTTCTCTTTATACTCATAATATTAATTTTCCTGAAGTCTACTTTGTCTGCTATTTAGATAGCCACTACAGCTTTTGTGGTTAGTGTTTGAATGATCTGTATACGCTCATCCTTTTATTTTTAATTTGTCTACATATTTATATCTAATGTAAGTTTCTTGAAGACATAATGCAGTTAGATGTTGCTTTTGTAATTAATCTAACAATCTAGTCTTAAATCAGTGTGTATTTGGCATTCTATGTAAGTACTGACATTTTTGGATTAATCTACCATCTTGCCAGTTATTTTTTCGTATGCGCCCATCTGTTTTCTGATTCTTTTGTTGTTTTCTTTGGTATTGAGTAGTTATTTTATGATGATTCCATTTTATCTATACCACTCACTTACTATTTTTACTTAGTATATATTTTTTATAGTTGTCCTCAGGTTTTATTTTTTTTTATTTGAGATGAAGTTTTGCTCTGTCTCCCAGGCTGGAGTGCAGTGGTGCCACCTTGGCTCACTACAACCTCCACCTCCCAGGTTCAAGGGATTGCCCTGCCTTGGCCTCCTGAGTAGCTAGGATTACAGGCATGTGCCACTATGATAGGCTAATTTTTGTATTTTCACTAGAGATGGGGTTTCACCATGTTGGTCAGGCTGGTATGGAAGTCCTGCCTCGGCCTCCCAAAGTGTTAGGATTACAGGTGTGGGCCACCATGCCCAGCCAGGTTCATATTTTTAATTAATCATATACTTTATGTTCACATAACATTATAGTGCTTCATAGAGCCTTATAACATCATACTCTCAATTTCTTTCTCCCTTGTTTTGGGAATATTTATAATTTTAACTTCACATGTGCTATAAATACACAATAAATTGGTACTATTTTTTGCTTTGAGAATCCACTATCTTTTAGAGCAAAATTATATATTTCTTTATCAACATTATTTCCAGGACTACTCATTTCTTTGTATAGATCTAAATTTGTGTCTGATGTCATATTCATTCTAACTGGTGATTTTTTTTTTAGCATATCTTGGAATACAAGTGTGCTGGTAATAAATTATCTCAGATTTTCTTTGTCAAAAAAAGTTTACATTTTACCTTCATTTTGAAAGGTGTTTTCATTGGGTATAGAATTCTGGGTTTACATCTTTTTCTTCAGTAGTTTAATGATATTATTCCATTGCTTTCAGGCATGTATAATTTCTGACAAAAGTCCGCTGTAACTTTTAAATATTTGTTTCTTTGCATGTATCTTGTTGTTTCTTCCCCTGGCTTCCTTCAAAATTTTTGCTCTCTTTTGCGTTTAAAGTTTGAATATAATATAATATAGAAGTGATTTGTTTTTGGCATTTATTCTCTTTAGTGTAACCTGAGCTTCTTAGATCTGGAGTTTGCTGCTTTTTCTTAATGTTAGAATTTTTGTGCTCATTAGTTCTTCAGTTGTTTCTTCTGTCTATTTTTTATCTTTTCTTATGGTATTCCAATTACAGACATATTAGGCCATTTTTTTTGGTCCACAGCTCTTCAATGTTTTGCTATCTCTCTGACCTTCTTTCTTTCTTAGTTTTTTTTTTTTTATTGATTACATTTGGGCAATTTCTATTGACTTTTCTTCAAGATCATCAGTCATTTTTCCTTAGCTTATTCAAGTCTATTGATGAGCCTATCAAAGATATTCTTCATCTTTGCTACTGTCTTTTTCATTTCTGGCATTAAAATGTGAACTTTCTGTGTATTATTTTTTTACCTCCTTGCTAAAAATGTTTATCTTTACATCCAAGTTGTCAACTTTTCCTATTAGGGCTTTTAAAATATTAATAATAGTTATATTAAATTCCTTATCTGATAATTCCAACATCTATTATATTGGAGTCTGCTACTCCTAGTTGCTTTTACTCTTCACATTGTTTTTTTTCCTTTTTCTTCATTCCCTCTTCTTTGTGTATTTTGTAATTTTAGTTGAAAATTGAATTGTGTACGACACAAGAGACTGAGGTTCATAGTAGTAACATAGGGATGCCTCATTCTGTTCTATGTTGTAAGCCAATCCATTTGGGAGGTTAACTGAGTCTGTGTTTTCTTCTTGTTATAATTTATCTAATGCTCCAAAGTTTTCAAATTCCTCTAGCATTTACTTTGTGCTTAGAGTGGTAGTTGAGTTAATGAAGGATTTTTCTCAATATACTTACTCTATACTTTGCTTTTGACATTTACCATTAAATTCGTACCTTAGAGAAGTTCTCTCTCTTTTCTCTGTTTTTTTTTTTTTCTAGTAGTAGATTACTGTTATTATTTACTTGGTACTTGCTTTCCTGGTTAGTGCGGGAGGTGACAGAGTGCTTTCTGGGGCTCTGTTTTAGCTTCAGTCCTAGGCATGTGTTGTATGCCTGGATCTTCACTGTGGAGTCTTAATAAGCCTGCTTCTCCTTCAGCTGCAGGAAAGCCTCAGTTTTCTAGGGCTGCTGACAAATTACCACTAACTGGGTGGCTTAAAATAATAGAAATTTATTCTCTCTCAATCCTGAAGATTAAAAATTAGAAATAAAGCTGTTAGCAGTGTTGGTTCCTTTTGGAGTTGCTGAAGAAGAATCTGTTCCATGCCTCTCTTTTGGCTACTCATGATTCTCAGAATCGTTGGTCTTTTTTGGCTTGTAGATAAATCACTCCAATCTCTGCCTCCATTTTCATGTAGTATTCTTTTCTTTGTGTTTCTGTGTTTCCACATGGACATATTGCAAGGACATCCACGATGATACTTAATGCTTACCCTAATCCACTATGATCTCATCTTAACTTGATGACATATGCTAAAACCCTATTTTTGATTAAGATCACATTTACAGGTACCAGGAATTAGGACTTCAGCATGTCTTTTCTTGAGGATGTGTTAGTTTTCCAGAGCTGTTATAACAAAAATACCACAGATTGGATGTTATAAACAACGGAATTTTATTTTCTAACAGTTTTGGGGACTAGAAACCCATGATCAAGTTTTCAGCAGGTTTGGTTTCTCCTTAAACCTCTTTTCTTGGCTTGCAGATGGTCATCTTATTGCTGGGACCTCTCATGATCTTTTCTTTATATGTCTGTATTCCTGGTGTCTCTCTGTGTGTCCAAATTTCCTCTCTTTATAAGACACGAATGGCCCCATTTTAACTTAACCACTTCTGTAAAAGCCCTATTTCTAAATACACATTCTGAGGTAGTGGGTGTTAGAGCTTCAACATATGAATTGGGATGGAGGGGAGAGAGACACAAATAAGCTATAACAGAGGACACAAACCCCAAGCTAACTGAGTGTAGTAGGGCCTAGGTGTTTTTCTGTCCTTCACCTAATTGTAGAGGGCCAGAAAATGAATAGAACTTTTACAAAAAAAGTTCCTTTACATATTTTCTTACTAAAAAGTTCTACTATTTTCTTATTCAAATCTGCCTGATCATTATTTATAATACCTTTACAAATATGTTTGTGGTCTTTGTGAAATCATGTTTAATTGCTTTTAACTTGTGAATGATCTAGAGGCTGAATTAACAAATTCTATGCTTCATAAATGATTTGCATATACTTCTTTTAGAAGCCAAGTGCTGCTACCAAAGTAATTTTACCTTAGCCCCTTCCAAGATTACCAGCTTAATCTAACAGTTCATACCTATGACCCACTGGTTAAGGTATTTATCTCCTGATTGTGTCTTTAATAATGACATGTATCTATCAGATATGCCTGCCTATTATGTGACTTCACCATTCACCAATCAGATTTCAGCTCACAGGATTATTTCTTCCCTTTGGAGATTTCTCTTATTTCTTTTTTTTTTCTTTTTTTTTTTTTGCCAATCAGTTTGAGCTTATGAGGTTGCTCAGGTTAGCCTTGAACTGATGACCTCGCCTTCGCGAGCGCCATGACCTCTGGCGGGAGCCACTTTGGACCCCGGATTTCTCTTATTTCTTGGGAGCCCATCACTGTAATTAGTCTGATGCAGGAAGTAGTTGTTTGGTAATATGTGAACCTTCCATAATATTTACTCCATGAAATCTCAAAAAGCAGAAGTGTTCAACAATAAATTTTTGTAATTTTTTCATTCCACTTTCATAGATATACTTCTATCTTTCCAATGTTTGCATAGGATTGGATTTTTAGGATGTAACATTTTAAATATGATACTTCTGTTTACAGGCATAAAGACTATTCCCAGTTATTAGCTATTTCATGTGACATACAATGAGCATAATCGTACTTGAATTTCCTTAAACCTGTATCAGTATATATGTGTAGAATACATTTCTAAAAGTGGAATTGCTGGGTTAAAGCCATTCTGAGAGTTTTTGATACATATTTTCAGACAAATTTAAATATTATTAGAAAACATAAAAATGTTTCTAGATCTTTGTATTTAACAATACCTGTTTTATAAATTATGATATATTATTTCCTAATGATCAATATTTACCCTTTGTTGGCAGTAAAATCTTGTCCATATGGAACATTGTCTAAGAAGGCAAATCAGGCAAAAAATACTATACTTATTACCTAAGTCCTAGTTTTGGTTCTGCCGTGTATTTGCTTTTTGACTTTGATAAGTTAGCTTAACTTCTTGGTTCTTTGTAGTTTTATACATGAACTAAAGATGTTGAACTAGAACAAGGGTTATTAAATTTTATTCCAAGGATGGGAAAATGAACTCAATGGGTGGTGCTTTAAAATCCCTGCCACTACTTCAAGCAAGACAGCTGTGCTTTTATCTTTTTTGTATTAGAAGTACTGAAGAATATTTCATTTGGGGAAAATAAGGTTCTGCTACTAAAAGTAGTTTAAAATCTCTTTGCCTAGGTAGATCTAAGGTCACTCCTAGTTCTAAAGTTTTCTTATAATTTTGTACATCCTTCCAAATTGCTAGATTTTTCAGTATTCGAATTCCAATTATGGCTCCTACATTTTTCTCCTTCTTAGTCAATGTAAAAATAAACTCACTTATTTAAACGAAAAGTAACAAAAAGAGAGCCGTTTCTTCTTTTAATCCCTTATCTTAGCCATCTCATTTGAATTACAAATGCTCTCGTCTCAACTACATTTTTAAAGAGAGAGGTTAAAAACATGTGACTTCTCGTTATTTATTATTGTTCAGAGTTACATTGAATTTAATATACAAAATTATTTCTTATATCCTGTCTGCCTTGATTTTCTTTAGTGTGTATCTATTGTGCATGTATTGATCATTTCTTAAATACTGTTTCTATCCCTATCCTTGTCAATTTCTAAGTCCCAGCATACTTTCCTTTAGTCAGTATTAAATGCTATAGTCACATTTATTTTGTCTGAACACTATTTTCACCATAATAAGGTTTTTACATTTCTTTGGGAAACTTTAATTACCTTAGGCACAAGAACAAAACTCTTAGTTTAATATTCTGAGGAACTCTTAATCAGGCTTCCTCAGAATAGTCACTGAGGCAAACTGACTTACTCTCCCATGTGCCTGATTATCTCTCTCAGAAGTTTTGAAATTCACCCAATTTGCATCTATGTTAAAAACTTCTGTACCTCTGCAAGTTTCACTTTTTCCATTGTTAAAATGGAACCTTCTCCAGGAAATTTTTTCCTACTAACTAGGGATAAAATGTTCTTTTCTTTTATCATTACAGGCAAAGTACTTGCACTTTGTCTATAGTGAGAAAACAATAAAACTTTTGAAATGGATTCTAGTAAGGCTGAGTTTGTATTAATTTTGCCTGCACTGAGCAGAAATTTGAATATGCTATCTCTAAAAGGAGGCTTTAACAGAGAAAGAAGCATAATTAAAATGGTAGGACACACACACACACACACACACACACACCCCAAATTTCAAAAAGTTAAGATTATAAACTCTGGTTTCTAACTTAAATGAGAATGTATATTAAAATAATCAAATATACAAAAGACTGTTTTTAGCATATTTTGTGCAATTTAAAAAGATCTTCCTTTGATTTGAAAAGTGCTTTATTATGCTATATTTATTCACTAGTGAAAACTTGAGATAACTTACTGTAGAAGATGCCCAGTTTTCCCTTTAGGACCAAGGCACTCATTCCCACACTGTTAGAAATGGTGGCTGAAGAGGGTTAGCTGAGTCCCTCACTGAGCATAGCCCTCAACTAAAGAGGGTCATTTCTACCAAAGTGATATCCTATCTTTGGGAGCAGTCTGCACCTAGTGTCTGCTTTGGTGGAATTATAAAGACTTGATTTTCTTGCCTTGGTTGGGACAACTCTGATATGCTATCCCAGTTCCACAGCTCACCATCGGATTAGCTCAGGCTTTTGTGGTGACATTGCTGCAGCTCAGCTTTTCCTTTGCTTACCTACTTCCTTTCCAACCCGATGGGTTTTGTTCCTGAGGGCACTCCGAAATAAAATTGCTGCATATGTAATCTTGATGTATAAACCTTACCTCCCAGCCCCAACATTTACTGTGTATCAATGAAAACATACAAAAATAGCTAATATTTAAAATCTATTACTATTTCCCAAGCGTTGTGCTAAGTAAACTTCAGATTCATTAAGTCATCTAAACCTAACACCAATATGAGGTAGAAATGATTATTAAACGCTCTATTTTACAAATGAGTAAACTCACCTTAGAGGAATCATGTAATTTATCCACATTCCATCACTACTAGATTGTAAAGCCAAGCTTTGAAATTATGTCTGCTACATTCCAGAGATGATGCTTTTAGTGACTAAATTACAATACCTCCTGCATCTCCAGGACATGTATTGAATCCCTGAAGGGGCATATTGGGATAGAGTACAATTTAATATTTCCGGCAGTGAAGACCAATGGGCATATTTTGAAAATTAAATTTTGCTCTATATTTATATTGTGAGAAGACATATTTTTTTGGGGGGGGGTTAAAATTATTATTTTTAAGTTACAAACACAGTACTGCATTTAGATGTTGGGTATTATTGTATTTTAATACTGATGCAAATGAAGGAATGTGAAAATTAATTTCATGTGAGGAAATTCATGCTTACTTACTAACTGACATTAATAAAGGTTGATTTTTGTTGGAACCAACCACTGATGTGTTAGTGAAATTCCAATTAATTGTTTGTCCCTATTGTAGACATTAATTGGCATTCCATCCATAACTTGTGACATAATAAAAAGCAAGATAAAAATACAGATTGCTTTGTAGTTTCAAATGTATTTCGAAACTGATTGTACTAGCTACATGACATGACTGATCTTGTCTACTAAGAAGAGATTGATTGTTAATTTAGTTAAGAAATTAATCTGAAAATTTATTTCTTTTCCAGGCACATGCAGATGTAGTCTTATATTAGAAAGCTTTTCCAAAGTAGAAAACCTGTATATTAAATTACTACTTTTATGTATGTAAAACAATTTTGATTTACATACATAACAATTTCTGGACTTCAACTCAGATCCGGAACAAGTAAACTCAATAAATATTTATAGAGTTCTCCATTTTAAATATACAAAATATTGATCGGCCATTATTAATACCCATTTTTAGAATGAAGCAATATTCCTGTTCTCTCTCTCTCTTTTTCTTCCTCTTTCTTCCTCTCCGTCTCTCCTTTTTTTACTTTTCAACATCCTAGTTCCTCACCTCTACTCAATACATTCCTCTGAAAAAAAAGAAAAAAAATTTTGATATTTATATATATTTTATAATAAAATACTTTGTATCACACTGATGAGTTTTCAAAAGTATTATCTCATATAATTTTTACCATAATTGTAAGATAGCTGAGGTAGTGTTATTAATTTCATTTCCTAGACAAGTAAAAGAGTATCAGGCTAAGTGATTTTTTTGGATGATTGAGGTTAAGGCTATCTGACCAATTGATATGGTTAGGCTTTGTGTCTCCACCAAAATCTCACATTGAATTGTAGTTCCTATTATCCCCATGTGGGTGAGAAGGACCTGGTTGGAGGTAATTTACTCATGGAGGCAGTTACCCTCATTTGATATTGAGTGAATTCTCATGAGTTCTGATGGTTTTATAAGGGGCTTTCCCCTCTTTTGCTTGACACTTCTCTTTGCTGCCACCATGTGAAGAAGGGTGTGTTTGCTTCTTCTGCTGTGATTGTAAGTTTCCAGAGGCTTCTTCAGCCCTGTGGAACTGGGAGTCAATTATCTTTTCTTTGTAAGTTACTCAGTCTCCGGTATTTCTTCATAGCAGTGTGAGAATAAACTAATACACCACCCTCTTTTACTACATTGACATAAACATATTAATTTTTTTTCCTCCTTGAGCAATTTCTTCTCTGTTGCCACCCTTCTGAGATATAATGTTTTGTTCTTTTCTTCAAAAGCAAATTTCTTGGGAAAAAGCATTATTTGCTTCACTCATTTTCAAATTATGTAACCACCATTTGTGAATGCTTTGCAGTCCGGTCTCTTTTCATCACTGCAGTGTATCACAGTTCACCAGAAATCCTTGTCATTACAGCATCCACTGGCATTATCACAAATCACAGCTTTCAGATATCATTGTTCACTATCTCTCCTAAGCATATTATATATTTTAAGAAAAGCTTATGCCTTTGTTTCCATGATACTAAAAGTTGTTCTCTCCTCCCCTTTGTCACCTTTATTGAATACTTTTTCTACCCTTGAAGTACAGTTGTATACCAAAAATACATTCTTGACTTTCACCTCTTCTACCTGCATATTGTATCTTCCATTTAATGTTTATGATTTCAATTATCACCTCCCCCTAGGGGAGAAGCAGTATGGTACAGGGATAAAAACCATGGCCTCTGGATTCAAATTAAATTGAGTTTGAATTCTAGCTCCATCATTTCTGTGGTTTTGAAAAACTGCTTAGTTTATGCATGTACCTAATCATTTTACCCCTGCTTAACACAGAGGGTAAGGAAGGGTTAAATGAGATAAGGTATGTAAAAGGCTTAGCCACTGAGATTCTCAATTTTTAAAATTTTAGTAAAATTTAATTTCCTTATCCTAGTGCTGTAAGACTCTTTGCCATCTGGCTGCTTCCTACCTCCAGGCAAGCAATTTTGGTGGTAAAGATTATTTGGTGGCAGAACAGATGGAAGGAAGCAGATGTATTTAAGACATGTTGTATAGGAAGGGTATACAGACTGGGCAGTAACTTGGTGGTTGGGATGAAGTGATGATTGAAGGTTATACTAAAATAACTTTACACTTTCAGCCACAAAGAATTGGGTAGATGGTGATGCTATTTACTGACATGGAACAACTGAAGGAAGACTACGATTCTGGACTAGATTATGAGATAGATTTAGAGTATGTGGAGTTTTAAGTTCCTTTTAGGTATCTAGGTAGAATGAGTGAATAAGCAATTAAACAAGTAGCAGCACTTAGAAAAGAAATAGGAGGGAAAAAATAGAAATATTTTAACAACCACATTTAAATATAGAAATATTTTAACAAGCACATTTAAAGCAACAGAAAAACAATAATACAACTGAAAATATATACAATCAAGAATGTGATAGGTAAGCATATGTAAAACAAATATAAATATTAAAAGTATAAGAAGTATGAAAAACATACTAGAAAGTTTATATGTATGCATAATTGGCTCTGAAGAAAAAAGGATATATAAAATAATAATTGTGATTAATGATATACTAGAAGAAAACTTTTCTGAAATAAAGACCTGCTGTTGTTTTGTTCAAAAATATTCATTATCTGGGTAGTTTTTTTCAGGTGCTATTTTAGGCATTGGGAACAAAATATTGAAAAAGAAAAGGTTGACTGTTCTCATGGAATTTATGTTTTACCGGACTAAAACTTATGCCATGTTCCAGGAAAAATTTAAATGAAACATCAAGAAGACATATTCTCATGAAGTTACTAAATATCAAGATAAAGAATTTTATGGATGTCTAGTCAATGATGCAATTTATTTGTATGTTGGCCTCTGTCTTCTCTATAATAATTCTCATTGAGAATACAAAGGATCAGTAGCTCCAAAACTATGAGACAATCAAATATATCCCAGTAATTTTGACACCCAACCAACATTTCCTTCAAATATAAAGGCAATGAATAGATATTCTCAAGTAAATAAGAATCTAAACACTGGGCAATGACATCCAGCCAAAGAAGACACAAAGCAAATTAAAAAACACAGGATGGAGGACCCATGCTCTTCACTGAATATATTTATGTATAGCAATATTAAGTTACTGTGGGAATTTTGTTTACAGAGCAGAATATAAATGCTACAAAACTTAAAATGGACAATTAAATATTACAAGGTGAGGAGAGAAAAAAGGGGTTTAGTGTTCCTGTTTAATTTTCTTATCTTTCATAGTAGAGATTCAAAATTATGGTCTAAATTTAAATCATGAGGTGTTTTTTCCCCTTGAAGTAATAATTCCTATCTTTTAACATTTTAAAATTTATATATATTTTTAACTTTAAATAATTCTTCTGGGTCCCACCAATATTATGAACAGGTGTCCAAACTACAGTTTCTTCATTTCATTTTATTTTCTTATGTTGAAACTCAAAAGAATTTAAGTAATTTAGAAATTAAAAATAAGTATGATCTCATTTGAACTTCTGTTCTTTCTGTGTTACTCTCTGTTCATCTCTGCATACATTTGGGAGTCGCTCCTAGGGTGACAGTCTCTAGAGGATAACAAAAAGGGTTGCTTCTGGGGGTTGGGCAGTAGCGCCAATGTGGTCATTAATTTATTTTTAATCATAAATGGTAGTGTATGGAGAAAACTACCAAGAAATGAAGAAAAGAAACAGTTGAAAGTCATCCCTGGAAATGGAGCTAGCAGTGGGGGTAAGTTGAGACAGGAGAATTAACTATTAGACAGTTTTTAATCTTCTGTACTGATTGGAAGTCAGCACATTTTAGACAATGGAGGCAAATTATTTAAACAATAGTATTTTATCAGAACTTTCTAGTTCTGATACATTTGTTGACTGTTTTGGATCTGACTTGCTAATTACTTCAATTCCAAACCTCAAAACAATTTTTAAGGTATTTTGTAAGTATATTTGAAATAATGACATTTTTTCAAGGGATCTGTAGCTATTATTCTGTGTCAATAAATAAGCTGATGCTATGCATGTTTTAGAACTCGGTTACATCATTTGTTGATTTCATTTTTTGAGACTATCATAAAACAGCATTTTGGTCACATAATCATTTAAAAATATGTATATCCCTGTAATGCACCAATAGAAGCATAGATAGGTCGAGAGAGTAAGACAGAAGAGCAGATAAAATTGGATCATACTTATTTAAAATTACAAACATTTATTATACATCTGTAATGCACATGTGTGCACACACATGCACACACACACATATATTTCCAATTTAAAAACTCTTAGCATTTGAGAGGTCTTACCTAAAATAACCTGACCTTTCTGATTTATTTTTTCCCATTATAAGTCAACAAATTAAATGCAGAAAATTACTTCTTCTAAATTCCTGTGAGCTCCTTACAATACTAAAATTATTTCATTTTCCAGGATCTTATTTCAAATCAAACTCTATGTCTTAAGCAGATGATATAGGGCTCAATTTCTATGTCACCCAGGTGCTAACATTTGAGGACAGGATTGCACTAGCTATCTGAGTTTTATAAGTAAACTGAGCAAACAGGTAGTACTTTGGGGAACATAATATTCTACACCCTTTTACTAGTTTTCTTTTTCAGAAATGTGCTCTCCTAAATAACAAAACAAAAACAAAAAACAGAAAAACATTGATAGGTAGGACTAAAATTCATTTTATCCACCATGAGCTTATTCTTGGACTTAAAATAACACAGCTAATGTGAGTTATCTTTTTTTTCAGTCTCTTAGTAATTTTTATGAGTTAAATAGTCTACAATGAACTATTTAGCTCTGTTCTTGCATTAAATTAAGAACAGCTATTATCAAATAAAAGTACATTCTTTTTACATCAAAATAATTTTGTGAAGTAAATTTTTACATTGAAGGTGAAAAAGACCTTGTATCTGAAATCTAGTATTGTAGCATTTTAGAGGTGGAAGGCCCATTAGGGATGATTAGCCTACCAAGAATAGTAGGAATGGCTCAGAAGTGTCTCTCCTGCCTTGAAAGAACAGATGTCCCTGCATGGACAATGCTTTTGGTTCCTTACATTATTTTTTATGTGTTTGCTGCTAGCGACCTGAGTTCATATGGGAAACAGAATTGAAAGGATCCTGGTTGACCAAGGGAACAGGGATGTCAGTGAGATCTAAGTTAGCATCCAGGGTTACTACTGAACATGATGATCTGTGTGACTCTGTGGGTGCACTACTTGTCCATCTTTACTGAGAACCACTTGATGCTCAAGAAGCTTAGCTCTTTTCTAGATTCTGGATCCAAATTATCATCTTAGAAGCAATTTAAAGAGGAATTAGAAAGGTTTTTGCTAAAGGGCTTGGGTTTAGGGATTAAATTCAAGTTGCTTGAGGAAGGCTCTGTTAAGAAGTCATATTCTAGTCCCCAAAGAATAGAGATTGTGATAAGTAGGTGACTGAATGGAACTACTCATCAGTACATTTCTAGCTAGCAAAATCTTTCTCTTTATCACTGTGACCTCCATTGTTTAACCTACTGCCTGGCATAGAGGAGAAACCCAATATTTGGTGAGGGAATAATTGAAGATATGACAAGGAAAAAACAGACACAATTGGGTCTCCCTTGGGAGTAAGTTGCATACCAGGTCTTGGAAATGAAGCAATCACTAAAATGGAGAATAAATTTAGTGCTATAAGGAGTCATCTGAGGTATGAAACTAGGGCTCCCTCAGTATCTCCTCACCAACTCACCTTAAGGGATCTTGGGAGTCCCCTTTTAGGGACTTAGTCATAACAGAAATGTGGCAGACATGGGGCTGCCAAACAAAGTAAAACAAATAAAATGTAAAACAATAGCAAAACAGCAAGTGTAGGACAATGCCTACAAAGAAGTGTCATGTTATGTTGATGTAATATTATCTCATAGGTAAATTATTTTCTTAAATATTGATTTTCCATGCTTTATAAAAAGATCTCTGTTAACGTATTCAGATCTTTGGGGGTTATATAAGTACCTTCTACCTTGAAGATTAAAACAGGGACCTTCCACATCAGTGTGCAAGAACAACTTTCTGCCACCTACAGAAAATCTTGCTGCCACGTTAAGAAATGACAGACCTGTAATATTTATGCCAAAGATAGCATTTCTTGGGTCCCAAATGATATAGCTGGAGTCCCTGTATTTACTGGCTTTGTTCTTATTGCTAAACTGTCTTGTATTACAAATAAAAGTTTGCTTTGGTTCACCTTGGGATAGAGAAAAATCATTAGCAAAAACTCTATGCTATCTCTTGCCCTAAAGTTCTTCCAGTGGGAGAGTTTGGAAATCCATTTTTGTTCTAAGTTCAGAAGGAATTTGTCAAGAACCTCTCTATGCTTTTCTGGACATCATATAAAAGGTCACAGAAATTCAACTGCTTTTGATGTTGTCATCTTGTGCCTTTGCATCCCAGCTGGAATTTTAGTGGATGAGGCAGAGAAATTTTTGATTTAGCTCACTAAGCTTCAAACGACATGTACTATAATGGCAATAACATATATTATAACTTTGCTTTTATCAAGTAAGTTATTTTCCCTCTAAATGTGGTATTTGTTTGATGTACATTAAAATGGTTGTTGATGAATCTTAATGGAGAATTCTGGTGTGCCTTTGGCTTCAAGATCAAGAGGAGACTTGATTAATAAACTGTGAGATTCAAACTTTGTCTTAACAGAAATCATCTTGGAAACAGAATAAGGAGGGATGCCCTGATGTCTTCTCCACTTCTGAGGCACCTGAGCGGTCACAGTGGACAGAGAAGGGACTAGAGACCTGGAGTTGGTAGAGCCTTGATGAGAGAAAGGCAGTGTTTGTTAGAAAGGAAATTCCTTAACAGTTATTTCTGACAATAGAATTAGTGTCCTTGGAATACATTTTCTTTTTTACTTTAAATATTTTACATTTTGCTACTTTAGAGTCAAATTATTTTGGATAAAAAAATTTATTCGAACTCAGAGACATAAAGCAGGTCATTTTTAAGCAAAAACATTGACTGAATTTGGACTTAAAACAAAACAAACCTTTTCTTCTTGAAAGATGTCATAGAGCTAAAAAGAAAAAAATTATGTTGTTTGGTTTCTGTTCATATGCATAAGCTTTGGGAGTTAAATTTTTGATTTATATATGTACAAATTAATGAATCCAACTATCCCCTGTGATATTCAGCTTGTGGTAGAAACTTTTTTTTTCACTTAAAAAGGTAAAGATCACTTGTCACAGAAAATTTGTTATTAATTTATATCAAGGTTATAATGCCTAAAAAAATGTAATGAGTCAAAGGAGACAAATCTGACATTTTAGAATGGTATGATCTTGATTTAACTGCCAATGAAGACTTCAGTTACTGAGGGACATCATTTTCTCTTTTAATTAATTCCTTTTCCTGACATTTCTCTCATCATGAGGCAAATTTGTTTGTGGCACTTAACCTTTAAGTATTATGTCAGTTTTCACTGGAGTCATGCAGTGACCAAGGGTAAGCGAATGTAAGACATGAAAAGTTTCTCAAAAATGCAAAAACTCCTCAAACTAAGTTTGCCACCAGGAAATTTTCTCTTCCACTTGAACTCAGAACTCATGACCTCAGGTGCTGACTTCTTGGTCCCGCTTCCCATCCTTCAGAGCTCAGGGACCCTGTGTTCTGCAAATGGCTTTTCAGGCTCAATCTTCTTTATCTATTAAATGCATATATATTTGCTCGATTTGCTTTTTCCTTCGCTGTTCCTTTCTTAGTTCCTGCTGTCAAATCCTACTTATCCTTTAAGCTCACTTGTACTTTCCTATCCCCTACTTTCACTTTCTCTACTATCTTTCCTCTCCCAGTTTTGGATTATTGATTCCTTCTTTGTTCTGAAGCATTCAGTACCTGTCTGTGATACAACATTTGCTCTATGTTATCATCGTGTATAATTTGCCTGTTTCTCTTCCTCCTTTCCTTGAGAGTAACTGCATTTTACTGGCATTTTAGCATTGGTGAGGAAGGAATTACAGCATCTGGCCTGAGATCCAATTTCTTACTCCCTTTACTGAGGGCAGGGATAAGAGATTCCTCTGGAAAAAAGAAAAGGCAGATGACTTGGTCTCACTTCCAAGATAATAATATTTTCTGGGAGTAAGAGATCTTATTTGCACATAGTCCTTATAGGATGTCCCTGCCAAAACCTATAGTAAATAGGACCCCCAAAATGAAACTTGGCTCCCTAGCGAATGTCATCTGGGCTATATAACATTCAAGGGTAGGGATTGAGAAATTTTTTCTTAAAAGGTCAGAGAAGAAATATTTTAGGTTCGTGAGCCACGTGGTCTCGATTGCAACTACTCAACTCTGATTGGAGTGAAAAAACAGTCATAGACAAAACATAACAAGTAAACCTGGCAGTGTTGCAGTGAAATAAAAATGGTGGTTGGCTTGTGGGTTATAGTTTACCAACCCCTGATCTAAGGTATAAAATAGAGATGCTTCAGATCTTAAATCCACCTTCTGTGTGGGGCGAACATAGTAGTAAAGCTTCATTGGAGAACTTAACCGTTGTTCTGGGCCCATATCCAGGGAGGGAGGAAGGGCTGGAGGAACCACTCTGGAAGGCCCACACCTCTCTCTAGTCTGTCTCTCCTGCATCTTCAAAATCATCAGTAAAGCTTAATTCCAGAAGAGATCTCTGATTTCTGTAGACCCAATCTGACAATTCAGTCCTGGAGGTTGGCTCAACACATTAGCACAAATGTTGAATAATGCATATTTGGAAAAAAGAATTACTCTGGACCACTCACCTAAGTCTCCCGGTGATATTTTTATCTTAAATGAAGAGCCTCTAAATGCAGACATATACTGCTGCCCTGATCGGGAATCTGGCGGCCTGTCAAACTATCTCAGTGGGGTCATGATCTTCTCTGACTTGTATCATTGTTGAAATCCCTCATTTTTCTACAGGAATTTTGAAGATGATTTTCAAATACATCAAAGTTGTGTTACTGATTGTATTTTGCTCTTTAAAAAGAGGGACTTTTCCTAAGAAGTTTAATCTGTCTGCAATACAGCAACACTATAGGGATTAGTGTCCTGGTTTGGTTTGGAGAGACCTGGTTAGGTTTGACTTTTGACTTGGCATTTCAGTTGAGTATACAACTTGAGAGATCTTTCTACCTTCTTATTTTTTTTGAAAGATAGGATCTTGTCCTGTCACCTCCTCCTAAGCTTAAGACTATAGTGAGCTATGATTGCACCACTACACTGCAGCCTGGGTGACAGGACAACGTTCCTGCCTCAGCCTCCCAGCTAGCCGGGATTACAGGAACAAGCCGCAATGCTTGGCCACTTCTCTATTTCTTTCTTCTTCCATTTTTAGGGGAAGAAGATTTAAGGACAGAAAAAGAAAAGTGATGTACAGAAAATGGAAGTGAGGTACAGAAGCAGCTGGATTAGATACAGTCTGGTGTTTGTCTTTTGGAACATGCTTTGAGCAGTTGGCTATAACCTTTTCTATTTCTTATACCATTCCAAATGACTCAGAATCTGAAAAGAAAGCAGCAGAAAAAATTTACTAATAGAAGTCAGGGCCCTGCTTTCTGAAGTACTTCTCTCTTAATTTGGGCAGAAGACATAATTAGGCAGAGTTGGCACTAAATCTCGTTATGTCGCAAACTAGCTGTGCTATTCTAACCAAAATATGTAACTTCTCTGAACCTGTTTTTCCTCTGTATAAAGGAGAAGTCCACCTTTCGCATGTAGATTTAAAGAGTAAGCTTCATTTACAGGTTGGGTGATTGTTCTTGCTCTTTGCTGGCCGTTAGCCAGAAGTTATTTGCACATGCACATATGTCACTCAGAATTATAATCAAATGTTGAGAAGCCTCCGCTACAGATGTTCCTAAAAGAAAAGGGCAGATTTTCTCTTTCTAGTATGGTTAAGAGCAGTTCTACTTGAAGGCAGAAGGGCCAGCTGGAACAATCTCTAATTATCCTTTATTGTCCTACTAACCTGTCTACTTTATCTGCTTCTTTTTGGCACAAATAGTATCCCACTCAACATGATTACTCTAGGAGAAAAAGCCACTAAGCTAGTGCCCAACTAGCCCACTAAGCTAGTTAAGTACTGATTTAGTGAGTTCTGAAAGTATATATGGCTTGACTAAAATTATTTATGCAGTCAGGGAAGAAACTAATTCACACAGCAGTGCCCTAATTGGCATCAGTGAGGTGTTTCTGTAAAGCCCTTAGGAAAAGCAGGAAGTTGATTAAATAGGAAAAAATGCACATGAAAATAGGAGTACAAAGAATGCATAGAAGAATAAAATGCAGTTGTTAAATAATCACCCTCATAATATTTTTCTCCCCCGAGAAGTTACCTTTGATTTAATGCAGGAGAGAGCACCTGGGAAAATTTCAGATTGGAGTCCCTCCCACACTTCCCCTGCTTATACTAAGAATTCATGGCCCAGAATTCAAATACTAAATCTAAGAGAGGCAGGTAAAAAGAACAGTGGAAAACAGATGGCAGCAGTTACAACTAGCAAATTCCCAGTTGGTGGCTCTCACATTTAGAAGCGGGCATCTGTTCTTCTTCCCCACTGCAAAGTGGTTTTAACTCAGAGGTGTTAAAAATATCTAAGTTGCTGTTTTATTCATTTCTGCTATTTACTGACTTTAATGACTTACAGTATATCCAATGAAAAGTACAATGTTTACCCAAGCGGCAAAAGACTCAAAACAGAAATATGGGACGCTGTTAAAAAACCTTGTGGTCTACAAAACAGCCTGTATGGTTTTATAGGTGTACCTTGCTTTAAGAAATCAATGGGTACCTTAATGTTTGTGTAAGTTGAAATATACCTTAAAAATTCCTGGGGTGCTTGATATTACAAAAATTCTGAGAGAGTCACAACCTCTTTGGGCCTTAGTTTCCTCCTCTCTGAAATGGGACTAGTAACGCCTACATTGTTAATCTACTGTTCAGGTCTATTTTGAAAATTAGGGCAAGTATCAGTGAAAGGTATTATAAGCCCCTCAAATACTGTAATGCTTAGTCAATGTTAATGCATTTTATTATTTATAAAAATTCTCATTTTGAAATATATGTCCATTTGTAAAAAATTAAAATTGCAGGGTGTGCCTGTGTTCATGAGTAAGAAAGCCTTAAAAATGAAAGGGACAGTTAACATAATTATGAATAAAATGTCAATAGCCTCTTTATGTTAGTTATTATGAAGATGCCTTTCTCAGAACCATGTATAATAGCTACCAGGAAGAGAGTCTTATTGAACGGAATATCATTCAACCCAGTGCCTAATGTAGATATTTATTGTCTGCTGGCTATCTCACATTTTGTTTACTTTCCTTTTTTGATTTAAAAATAGTATTCATTCATTGCAGAAAATTTGGAATTACATAAAACATAAGGAAGAATAGAAAAACAATTTATAATATAAAACCCAGAGACATAAGACTAGTATAGATCTTATGTCACCACATTGAGAAAGCACTGGTAATAAAATTAATTTATTATAAGTTTTTCTGCTCTCATAAAAGTTAGATTGAGCAATAGATTTATCCAAAGCATGGTTTATAATCACAGTTTCTGATTTTGCAATCGCTCTGAATATTCTTCTTCAGTATTATTATTAATAATAACTAACATTTTTTGAGTAATTACTATGTACCAGGTACTATATTAAGACTTTATGTATATACTAATCAATATGGAACTCAGAACAACTCCATGTATTTGGCACAGTTATTTACAAATGTGAAAATCAGAACATTTGATATGAAGGAATATTCCCAAGGGCCTGTGGTTACTACATGGTGTGCAGCTGTGATTACATTAAAAATTAGGGGTATTTGATTCCGTAATGTGCACTGGGATATTCGGTTTCTCTTTAGTATGGTGGTAGTAGTTCAGATTTTGGAGCAATATATGTTGTGGGTGATGCTTATTCCCCACTCCTCATGTGTCCTTTCATGTGCGAGGACTTTCATATCCAGTCATTCTCTTTGCCTTCATTCTCTTCTCTTCATGTCAAGAAGAATGACATCCCATTTGTGAGTAAGGAGGTTTAAACTGGATGCCATTGCCTTGGCCCTTGCTGCTCTTTTCATTTGAGGTCTGCCTGTGTAAGAGAAGGTGCATTCTCAGCTGCTCCTTGGCAGTGGAGGCTGTGTGGGTCTGACCAGTAGGTTTTTGGAGAGGAGGGTAAATTCAATTCAGGGAGGCATGTCACCCTATTTCTTTGTACTTAAGTTATCTCTTTCTGTTTAGCCCTTTACCAGTAATCCCTGTGTCTGACTCTGATACATCTCTCTCAGTTGGTTACATACTTGGGCATAGAAAGAAGTGTTTTTTTAATTGATTTTCTATGACTCTGAACAGATAGTCCCAGATATATTTCTAATCTTCACCATCTTTGTGTGAAACCTTGGGCAACGGACTCCACTCCTGCATGTCTTGGTACCTTCAGTTATAACACAGGACATACTTTTTCCTTCCTCATGGGGTTTTTGTTAGGTTTAAATGGGTTCATATGTACAAAAATACTGAGAAGTTGTTCTGGAAAACAGAATAGAAAGAAGACATGGTGCAGAAGTTTGGTTTAAGGTCAGTGGGCTGAGGTTAAGGAGAAGTGACTGCATACACTGAGTGCTTGTCATTCCAATAGTCCCCTGACCCAGCCCCGATGGCCCCAAGCCTGAGCTTTGCTTAGTTACTTCATCTCATCCTCACAGAACCCTGTCAGATAAGCATTATTTCCCCATTCTGTGATGCGAACACTGAGGCTTAGAGAGGTTAAGCAACCTGCACAGGATCACACAGGGGGCAAGAAGAAAGGCAGGCACTGCATTCCAAACCACACCTGAAGTTCATGTTCTTTTAAGACATGACTCTGATAATTAGGGCAAGACCTGGGGTAGTGAGCATGGACTCAGATCCACCTGTAAGAGTGGGGCAGTATCAGGGAGGTCACTAAATGACAGCAGAATAATGCCTTGAACTAAGTGGTACAGAACCTCACACAGGTTATAGAAATAGTGCCTCGGAAGCTGACGTGAGTGTGCTGTGTTTGTTGTTGTTCGTTTTTTTTTTTTTTTAAAGAAAAGTTTTTTTAAAATCTATCACTTTTTCTTTTTGAACCAAGGTTGAGATTTTTTTAAATACTGGTTTTTTTTTTTTTTTTTAACATAGCATCACATAGTTTGTGATCAGCTTCTCATGCTTCAGAATGGTATGACTTTTATTTTCCCACTTCCTCCAATAAGATGTTTGAGGTCCTATAGAAGTAGGCAAGGACTTCATGACCAAAACACCAAAGCATTGGCAACAAAAGCCAAAATAAACAAATGGGACCTAATTAAACTCCACAGCTTCTGCACAGCATAAGAAACAGTCACTAGAATGAAGCGGCAACCAACAGAATGGGAAAAAATTTTTGCAGTCTACTCATCTGACAAAGGGCTAATATCCAGAATCCACAAAGAACTAAAACAGATTTACAAGAAAAAAACACTGTAATCCCAGCACTTTGGGAGGCCGAGGCGGGTGGATCACGATGTCAAGAGATCAAGGCCATCCTGGTCAACATGGCAAAACCCTGTCTCTACTAAAAATACAAAAAATTAGCTGGGCATGGTGGTGCGTGCCTGTAATCCCAGCTACTCAGGAGGCTGAGGCAGGAGAATTGCCTGAACCCAGGAGGCGGAGGTTGCAGTGAGCCGAGATCGCGCCATTGCACTCCAGCCTGGGTAACAAGAGTGAAACTCTGTCTCAAAAAAAAAACCAAACAAACAAGCCCATCCAAAAGTGGGCAAAGGATATGAACAGACACTTTAAAAAAGAACACATACATGAGGCCAACAAACATATGAAAAAATGCTCATCGGCACTGGTCATTAGAGACATGCAGATCAAAACTACATTGAGATACCATCTCATGCCAGTTAGAATGGCGATCATTAAAAAATCTGGAGACAGCAGATGCTGGAGAGGTTATGGAGAAATAGGAACATTTTTACCCTGCTGGTGGGAGTGTAAATTAGTTCAACCATTGTGGAAGACAGTGTGGCGATTCCTCAAGGACCTAGATATAGAAATTCCATTTGACTCAGCAATCCCATTACTGGGTATATACCCAAAGGACTATAAATCGTTCTACTATAAGGACACATGCACATGAATGTTCATTGCAGCACTGTTTACAATAGCAAAGACCTGGAACCAACCCAAATGCCCATCGATGATAGACTGGACAGGGAAAATGTGGCACATATACACCATGGAATATTATGCAGCCATCAAAAATGATGAGTTCATGTCCTTTGTAGGGACATGGATGAACCCGGAGACCATCATTCTCAGCAAACTGACACAAGAACAGAAAATGAAATACCGCATGTTCTCACTCATAGGTGGGTGATGAAAAATGAGAACACATGGACACAGAAAGGGGAGTACTAAACAGTGGGGTCTATTGGGGGGAATAGGGGAGGGACAGCAGGGGGTGGGGAGTTGGGGAGAGATAGCATGGGGAGAAATGCCAGATATAGGTGAAGGAAAGGAAGGCAGCAAATCACATGCCATGTGTGTACCTATGCAACTATCTTGCTTGTTCTTCACATATACCCCCAAACCTAAAATGCAATAAAAAAAAGATGTTTGAAGTCCTGTCTCCTGGTACCACTATCAGCATTCTCGGAAACTCATTAGTTTCTTCTATCCCCGTCTTCCTTTCACCCTCAATCTTGAAAGCAATCTATCCCTGTCCTTTTTTTTTTAACCCTCAAACTCAAAAGCAATGTAGTACTGCATGAGGAAACGTAATATGTAGAAAGGATTTCACAGTGTTTAGAGGAAAGTTTGCTTTTCCCCTAAAGCACCTGCTCTGAGAGTACAGAGAAGTGGCTTTACAGAGCATCAGAGTAAAAGACCAGTTTGCAGAATGAATTGTCTTGTGCTGGTGGTTGTCTTTCTTGTGGAAAAGGCCATTTTCTCAAGGGACAACTTGAGTTTAGTCATCATTTGGAACAGGTACAGATTCTTACATAAAACTAATATGCAATGAAAACAACTTTGTTGAGTGCACTGTGTTTCGTGTTTTGACCCACATTACCTCAGTTCATCTTCACAATAATATTATTATCATTGCTTTTATGAAAAGGAAACTGGGGCTCAAAGCAGTTGAATACTTTGCCCAGGGTCAGGTGCCAGTAAGTGCAGACACTGGTAAGACTCGTGCTCTGGTTTGTCTGTTTCCAAAGCCCCTGCTCTTTTTGCATGAACTAATTTATTAAATATGAATGGGGGAAAATTCACTAGAAGCAGCCTTTTTCCTCAAAAAAAGTCTAGGAATTCCTTCTTTACTTCTAAGTGGACACATTAGTATGATCTCTGTGTCCAGCTATAAATTATCTATGGTATGATCAATTCTGAAACTCACAAGGACAAACTTGGGCAAACAGCTGCTCTTTACAGAAAGTCTAGAATTGGAAAGAGAATGAATATGCTCTGTGCCATGAATTTTTCAAGAAAAATGTTGCAAGGGATAGAAATCTTGATAGATATGAATTTTTTTGTGAAAAGCTCCGTATGAGAAAATCTTCCACAAGGGACATCCCTTTTACCAACTTGGCAAAGACTAAAAATGCAGAGCTTCCAGGATCAAAGCATATTCGCAACGCGAAGAACTATCCCCTGACAATCAGGCTGGAAGAGGGAGGTATCCTTTAATCTTATTCCCTTTGTTTTAGTACTTTTTTTTTCTGAGGGGAAAAATTCTCTTTTTTATTTTCTCTTGCTGACTAACTCTTCCCTTTAGTCATTTTCATCTCACGACTCATGGCAATTTTCCCTCTTTACATTAAGAATGAATATCAACACAAATCATGTTTGAGTTTCTATTTCAGGGCATTGTTTCTCTCCTCAGATGCTCAGAGGTGAGCAAAAGAAAGTTGGAGTGAGCTTTCAGCACCAAGACTTCAGCAGGATCAGAAGTTTCCATCTTCCCTCTTTTCTCGGTGCATGCCAAAGTTGTGGAGAAAAATGTTTCCTGTGGTAACAGGAAAGTAGTTTGAATCAATCAAAGATCATTTATAATTTGTATGAACTGGAGAAAAGAAATAGACTTGAAAGATCTTCAGATTCCAGGGAAGTTCTATAAAGGGAACCAGAGGCAGTTATTTGTAAATGAAACTCGAGGTTTTTGATCAGGGGCTTATGTGCCAGAGATTGTGCAGCTTCGTTCAATGTGTCCTAGTTTTTTAGGACAAATGCCAAAATAAGGGGAGGAGGATTATTGCGCCTAGCTTCCTGTCTGGGGGTCTAAGCTGGTTGTGCACATTGATGCCATGGTTCGCATTTGAGTTGTTACTTTCAAAAACGCTTCATTTATTAAAACATAAAATCATCATTATTATCTCATTACAGCATGGGCCCTGGATATGAAAAAAAAATGATTACCTGATCTTTATTTCCTTACTCTGTTCTATCTGTCTCTGATTTTGTTGCTTGGGGATTATTGGTCTATCAACACTCTTCCTGAATAATCAATCTGGTTAATTTAGCCTATAAACCACTTTTCCCCCTGTGTCTGGTGTAACATATTGTTTAGTAATGTGCCCAGTAAAGCAGAAAAAGTAACTCCCAGGAATAGAAAAGGAAACGGCACTCAGATTTTGAACTTGAGTATCTTGCATTTTACCCGTCTGCTGGGCTGTGTGGTAACTGACTTTTTATTTATTTTGTTTTTAGCCATATGACTAACTCTACCTCATTGTGCTCAGCAGCTGAACAAAATGCACAGTGCTATATTCTGAAGCACCCACTCATTCTTTATTGCTTTTATGACAAAGCTGTCCCTCCACATGTCTGCTCTGCCCTCTGACCCAAAGCGTTTACTTCAAGTAAACATGCCAGATGGTGGAGAAAAGTGATGGGTCAAAGAACAACGCTCAAGGGTCAGGAGTCACCAAATCCTTCTTCACAAAGCAAACTTAAAAGCAACAATTTTACCAAATGCTTTGGAGTGCTTTCACAGTAGAAATGGAGGTGGGAAGGGTAGACCTTAATTACATATTTTGCTTTTGGGGCCTAATGGTTTTAGGTACAGTGTCTATTGGCTAATTTAAACGTAAGCAGTTTATGAGAAACGATAAGAAAACAAGGAGGACAGATGGATCACTCTTGTACTCAGCAAAGAGCAGCAAGGTGAATAGTTTGTGGGTGAATGAGTATTCTAAGCTCTGGCTGAAAATCACACAGACAATTTGGATTTCTTTTTTAGGGGCTTTTGTTGAAAGTTGAGGCCTAAAGGATGCCATTGTCTAAAATACACTAGAACCCTGAAAAGGCGCTAGTAACCTCCAAGGAATCCCTTAGATGAGCTTCTCCATTTCTTTTCCTTGTCTAGCATGGTGCTGTGTAAATCCAGATATATGAGCATTTGTGGAGTTACTGTAAATATCTTAAGCACAAGGATGAGTCTATTTAATGTTGCTGTTTTCAGAGTAATTTAAGAAAATGTTTATTAGCCATTTTTTAGGACTGTGTATTTTAGAAAGAACATTAGAAATACTAGCCTGGCCACGATGGTGAAACCCCGTCTCCACTAAGAACACAAAAACATTAGTTGGGCGTGGTGGCACGTGCCTGTAGTCCCAGCTACTCAGGAGGCTGAGGCAGAAGAATCGCATGAACCCAGGAGGTGGAGGTTGCAGTGAGCCAAGATTGCACCACTGCATTCCAGCCTGGGTGACAGAGTGAGACTATGTCTCAAAAAAAAAAGAAGAAAAGGAAAAGAAAGAAATAGTAGTTACTCCTTGCAGATAAGCTGGCATAGGTAGGCACTATTACCTCTCTTTTTCAGATGATGATGGCATGACATGTCTGTAAAATGCACTAGATTTATACATAGAATTATATAATATTTTTGAAATAATTTAAAGAGGGAAACATTTTTAAATTTTTCTTATTCAGTAAATTAAAACATATCCATGTTTTTAAAACTCTTCCTGGGCTAAGTACTATCATATTTGACTTTCAGGATAAAGTTTTTCTCCTATTTGCCAAGCATAAGAACTTATTTGTTTGTGGTACAATGAATTCTCTATCTGGGATATGGTGTAAAATAGAGTTAAATCGGAATTTCTAATGAAACGTTATTTATAGGGCTAAATGTGTTTCCTTGATAAATTACCAGCTTCTGTGATACGTCACCCATGAAGAGATTGGTAGTAATAGTAATAGTTTCTTTTCAAGTATTACCAAATTAACATTTAATAATATTAATAATAACCTCAAGTCATTGGATGTCAACTATGGGCTAGAAACTTTATGAGGTACTTTAAGAGGACTTTATGCCTAATTTAATTTTTCCAGCTTTAGCCAAAAGGACAGCAACTGATATTTATTTAGCATTTACAAATTACTAATTGCTGGGTTTATTGCTTTACATATGTTATTAAATCCTCAAAACAACCCTGATGAGTAGGTACAGTCATTAGGGTCATATTGTAAATGAGAAAACTGAGGTTTAGAGAGATTGAACAAGCTGTTTACTTCTTCATACACTTGATAAATGGCAGACATGGATTTAAACCCAGGCATAAGTTCTTAGTCACTATTCTAGGTATTATTATCTCTATTATACTAGTAATAAACTGAAATGCAGAGATGTTTCATCTGCCCAAAGTCGCACTATTAGCAAGAGGCAGAGGGCACATCCAAACTCAAGATTTTTCTGACTTTAAAGCCCACACTAGATATGGTAGTCTCTCTCTCAATAGAACTACATTCAAACACCTAGAAAAATAACTGACATTCCCCATTATTTCTGTAAAAGGTACAAATTGTTACTCACTGTATCATCAGTATTCATGGCTAGTGGGTTACCTTCTGTTAGGCTTGTACACTTCTGCTCCTAATCATTGACTTTTGTGTTTACAGTTGTGTAGTTCCCAAACCTCCTTATACCAATCGAACCTGTTACTGTAGTTATATAATTATGTTAATGATTATAAAAGCCAATGAAATATGAATGTAGAAATAGAACTTATTTCCATGAAACATAAACTGTATGAAAAAGCAATTAAGGCAAGGTACAAAACTATTGAGCCAAATTAAATATGAGTAATGAAATTGTGAAAGACTGAGGGAAAATAATAAACTGAGGCAATTTCTCCATTCACAACTGCTTCCTAATTTAATTTAATTTTTTTTTTTTTTGAGATGGAGTTTTGCTCTTGTTACCCAGGCTGGAGTGCAATGGCGTGATCTCGGCTCACCGCAACCTCCGCCTCCTGGGTTCAGGCAATTCTCCTGCCTCAGCTTCCTGAGTAGCTGGGATTACAGGCACGTGCCACCATGCCCAGCGAATTTTTTGTTTTTAGTAGAGACGGGGTTTCACCATGTTGACCAGGATGGTCTTGATCAATTTTATTTAAATTTTGATTCCACTTTTAAAAAAATCCCAAGGTCTTGAATAAAAAACTTGGTTCTAAGTCAAACTATTGGCCAATGAATGGATATACATGTTAGCTTAAAATAAAACATTGAGGTTATATACTTATCTTTTTCTGATTGTCTAATAATTCTTGAGAAGAGGGTTCCTTGTCTGTTTACAGTGGAGGAAACTGAGGTGCAGGCTGATTAACTCCCTAACTTAGATCCTACCATCTAGCACAATGCAGAGCTAAGACAAAGCAGCAGAGCCAGAAACAGAATTTAACTCCATGGTTCTAGTTAACTCTATAGTTCTCCACAGTTTATGCTTTGTCTTTTACTGCCTCACCAACATGATACATTCGAGGGTTAGGAATCATATGCCAGGAAACCCCAGGGAAAATTATTGAACTCACATGGACTTGAAAGTTCCCGCTACTTCATCTCCACCCTCAGAAAAACCTTCCTTTTTCTCAAACAGAGATTAACCTATTTGATTTTCAAAAACTCTAGGGAAAGATATTTCATCACATCATATTATGATTATCATTGTTATAAGAATTTTATTTTCCTCAGAGACTCTACCAATATACACTCCTGCTAAGATGTAAAGCTTTTAAACAATAGGAAAGAACAGAAAAGACTTTCAATAACATGACAACATTGCTGAAGATATAAGTCCCAGATCTTCTCTAACTTTGTGCTGTCTCCCCTAGCTACTTGCTTGACACTTTCTGAATTATTCATAACTGAAAAAAGTCACTGTGTTTTGGACTTGGTTATTAAAATCACCTTAAAAATAATTTATTTAACTATTTCTATCTGTTGAATTGACAGAAATATCAGCTCTTCTGGAGAATTTCCACAGAATGATTCGTGATCATATTTTCTTGAGAATTAAAGTGGTGTAATGCTGAACAAAGGAAGAATTGCTATACATACAGATAACCTCTTTTCTCAGTACTTGTTTATGTATTGTCCAGGTTCCTTGTATTAGTTGCTATGGTTGTGTAACAAATCTCCTCAACTTAGTGGCTTGTAACAACAATATTTATTTACTGTCTTTCCTGGTTTCTGTGGTTAAGAATTTGGTTGTGGCTTGACTAAACTATTCTGGATCAGAGTGTCTCATGAGATTGTTGTCAGAGGTTGGCTGGGGTGAGACATGTGATGCATTGACTGGGACTGGGAGATCTATTTCCAAGGTCGTTTCCTCACATAACTGGCTGGTGGTGCTGATTGTGGGTGGGAGGTTTAGTTCCTCTCTACATGGACCTTTCTAAAGGCCTGCTTGAGTGTCCTCATGGCATGGTAGCTGGCTTATATTCAAGAATCCAGTGTGGAGAATGCAATACATTGATCTGGCCTGAGAAGATGTGTACTGTCATTTCTAGCATATTCTATCGGTCCCTTATGGTCAAAAGAAGCAATGATGAGAATTTGTCTTAGAATCTGACTACCCCTAAAAAGCTATTAAAAAAAAAAAAGAGTCTGACTACCACAAACCACTGCTTTGTCCACCTGGAATCATGGCAATGACCAAAATCTGTTATTGTAATGATAGTTGTCTGTCTTCTCTTTCAGAATTTAAGTTCCTCTAGTATGTATGTCTTGTCATTTATATTCTCTTTCTTTAATGCATAGATTTTAATAAATCTTTTTCACTCCTTTCATCTCTTCACTCTGGGTCTGGATCTGATGACTGCATTAATTATCTGTTGCTGCAGAACAAACCACACCAAACCTTAGTGGTTTAAAGCCACAGTTGCTTGTCTGCTTATAATCATGTGGGTCAGCAATTTGTGCTGGACTAAGTTGAGTGGTACTGTGACCATCTGTCTTGCCTGGGGTCACTCATATAACCCAAGTCATCTGACAGTTCGGATGGAGCTAGATGGTCTAAGATGACCTCACTCATGTCTGGTGTTTGGCAGGCTGTCAACTTCTTGATTCCTCATTATATGGTCTCTCCAGCAAGCAAGCTGGGGCTCGTTCTCATAGTGGTCTTAGAGTTGCAATAGCATCTGGAAGAGGCAAGCCTCAGAGTGTAAACACATTTCAATTCTCTGCTTGTGTTATTCTAACAAATATTCTATTGGCTAAGGGAAGTCACATGGGTAAACCTAGAGTCAAGAGATTGAGAAATTGATGTCACTTCCTGATGGGAGCCTTGGCAAAGTCACATTGCAAAAGGGAAAGATACAGGATGGGAGGAATTATTATGGCCATCTGTGCAAACACTGCCTAAATAGCTTTCACCTGAGCCTTTGGGTAACCTTTCTTTTTTTGTATCACCCTCTAAGCTATAAGCTCCCTGGGGCAAGGGCCATGGCCAGTTTATATTTTTCTATATATTTAGCACTTTTCCCACTGCTACATAAATATTTGTTGAATTGAAGTGAATATAAAAACACTTTCTGGGAAAGAGATTGTGGAAAAGGCAAGTAGAGAATAAAATGGAAGGACTCATGCTGTATTGATAACTTTCGACTGGTTTAGTTATTTAAACAAGAAAACCAAACCGTTTGATTTTTTAAAATTACATTATTAGTGGTTTGCCTGAACTGACTAGCTATTTGGTCAAAAAGAGTGGATAAATTGTGGGTATGTAGACAAGATACATATAGTATGCTGATGAAAGTCACACATTCTTATTGCTGGTTCAGTTTAGATGCTCAATAACGCACAGCTGTGATGTCTCTTGTCCAATAATCATGGGACTGCTCCTGTTGCCAACTTTGCCTGTAGTTCACCAAAGTCAAGTTGCCCAAGGTAAGATAATACTTTTTTCTAAGATTATTGTTGATAGGTTCCAAAAGAGTATTAGGTGGTTAAATTCCTCATTGTTACCAATGGATAGTGTGTCAAGCAACAAGAATTAACTTATTAGCATCAGTAACACCTTGACTTTTAGTATTCAGTATAAGTTTATGTTGTATCATCTGTGGCAGTAGTTTTCAATTTAAGACTATGTAAATATTTAAAATATTTTATTCTCAGAGTGGGGGAGACGATTAAAAAATATATTGATAAGGCTGCATAGACAATCTAAAATTCCCAACTTCTTTGTTTTTGACTAGAATTTTATTGACTAGAATTCCAATGTGTCAATTCAGATTATTTCATCCTGATCAAAGTTATGGAATATCTGATAAATGAGAAAAAAAAAGCAGATTGATGTGTATGTACTATAGCTTGTTAAGTAGATCAACTCTTTCAAAACATGAGGCCAATGGAAAGAAATAGTAAGAGGAATTTACTAGTGAAAGTTGAGAGAGTAAAGGCTGTATTGTGTGCCTTAACATCTGGGGAGGTTAATATGGCTGTAATAGGTCTTACGAAAATTATGCAATTAAGATAGTTATAATGGGGATGGGTGTATTTATGACTATTGTTGTGTAAAAAATATTCTCCTCAAATGAAGTGACTTAAAACAACAATAATCATTTATTATCTTACATGATTTCTGTGAGTCAGGTATTTAGACAAGGCATAATGGGATGACTTGTCTGTGCTCTATAATAGCTGAGGCCTCGGCTGAAAGAATTAAGACTGGGGGCTGGAATGATCTGAAGCCTTATTCATTCACATGGTTGATGCCAGAAGATCTTCTTGGGCTTGTTGGCCAGAACACCCCTATACCCTACACAGTCTCTTCCTTGGCTTGGGCCCTCTCACAAAATGGTGGTTGGATTCCAAGGTCAAAGAGAAAGAGAGAATAGTGAGAGAGAAAGAGAGAGAGAGTAGTGTGTGTGAGAGAGAGTAGCATGTGTGTGTGTGTGTGTGTGTGTGTGAGAGAGAGAGAGAGAGAGAGAGAGAGAGAGAGAGAGAGAGAGAGAAGCTGTATTGTTATTTATGACCTAGCTTTGGAAGTCATGCATTATTACTTCTGCTGCATTCTAGTCATGTAGGCATTCACAAAGTCCAGCTCAGTTTCTGGGAATGAGGAAATAGAATCAATTTCTTGATGGAGAGTGACAAAGTGCTGGAAGTGCATATGGAACCAGAAATATTACTGTGGCCAGTTTTGGAAAATATAATCTGCTCCCATGGAGCAGGAATAATCATGATCACATTGTGTTTTAGACTTGCTAGGGTTTATTAAAATAATAATATAAAATTTTTTATTTGTGGTCTGAATAATGAATATGATTGGCAGTATTGAACATAGCCAAAGATGTTGACTCCAGGGGGATGGTTTTAATTAAAATATCTTTCAGATAATTCAGAAAATACAAGCAAAAATTTCTTGTTATATTTGTGGTGTGTTTTTATTGCAAGTGACAAAAAACTCAAATTGATTCAATCAAAAAGAGTGTATTTATTAACTAGTGTAACTAAAAATTTGGGGGACAATGCTGGCTGAGAGTACAACTGGATAAAGGCCTCAAATGATGTTGGCAGCAGGAATCAGTATCTCTCTGTATTTTAGCTCTGTTTTTCAATTTTTATTGCTCAGGCAGGCTTTCCTCAATCTTGGATAAGGAAGCCCAGCAGCAATTTTAGGTTTATATTTAGATTTAAATATTATTATATACTGTCATAATTATTATTATATATTTTAAGTTTATAAACATTTAGATTTAAACCTAGAGGCCAGCAGCAATTCTAGGTTTATATTTAGTTTAGCATCTCCCATTAACATAGCGTCTTTTTCAATCATTCCAGCAATTGTTCAGAGTATTGAGACTCAATGGGTTGGACTCTGAAAAGATGATTAGGATTATACCAGCCTTTGAGTGGTAATGACTTTGATTAGTAAAATGTGAATCATGTACACATCCAGAGGGCTGGAGGTTGGGGCTCACTGAGTTGGACTCTGAAATGGTGATTAGGATTATACCATTCTTTGAGTGGTTATGACTTTGATTAGAAAAACTTGAATCATGTACACATCCAGAGGGCTGGAGTTGGACTCATCCAACTCTCATGAATTGAGAGTCATGGCTTAGCTTGGAATGCTGTGCATAATTGCAGAGAATGTGCATATGCAGAGAATGCTTTTCACAGGAACAGCAGAAATACAATACTGATGCACTGATGTGGGCACTGGGTTCTGGCTGAAAGAGCACTTTCTGGCTATGATAGACAAAGAGTGAAATCCCCAAGGATCAATACTACAGGGAAGAAATTAAGAGCCCACACTTGTTGATTGATGTAATGAGTCATATATCAATCTGATTTCATCTTATGTATTTATTTGACACTTAGTTGTTGAACATCTAATATGTGCCTGGAATGGAATTTTACATGTTTAGCTGGGATTGTAACTTTAGTTTAAGTGAGAATTAGAATTGTCTGGGCAGGTCTGGCAGAGGTGTCGGGTTAAAACCAATTGCACGAGGACCTCAGAGCCTCTTGGGAGGTAAGTTTCAGGGAAGGCGAAGGTCCTTGAAGGTGGAGGAGACAGGCAAGTGTAGCATGGTGTCTCCCATTTAGATTAATTCCCTCTCAGTTAGCCTTGATTTGTGTAAGAACCCCAGAGAAAGCAGTGTGATTGGAAGTCAGTATTGAAGGAACTGTAAGACACATAGTAGCACTGACTTGCAAGCTCCTTCTGCAGAGAAACCCAAAGAGAAGCATTTTCTCACTTTGCTGCTGAATAGCTGGATGGCATTAATATCTTGAGAACTACGGTGTCTGGGATATGGGGGGAAACAGTAGCTCCTGGTAAACTCTTAACAGGCATAAGTTTAGGGTAGAGGGAGAGTATTTATGAGCTGTGGATGATATTCTTTGGGTTCCCCCGAGAACATGTGGGACCATTTTTTTTTTTTTAGAACGGGAAAGTGTTGGTCAGTACCATAAAATGTAGAGTTTTAGAAATAAGGGGGGCATTTTAGTTACATATAGTTTGATATAGTTAAGTAATTTTGAGTATGATTGGAATATCTTATTTGTCCTTTATCAATACAAGGGGCTGTGGAGTGGGCTGGACTTAAGAAGGCTTAACTTTAAAATATCTGAATTTTAGAATGATGCATTAAAAACTGTAATAACATCCAGGGACATGTTGGAAGTAGACACCATTATTTCTCAAATATACTGATTACATAATCTGCAATTTAAAAGAAGATGGCCACAATTATCTAATGGATTTTTGGGATGCTATGTCAGAGATGTCTGGCCTTGTAAAGGATCCCACACAGAAGATGATCAAATGCACTTCTTTCTGAACTGCTCTATTTTCAAATACATTAAAGAAACTAAGGGAGCTTAATTAGCATGGTGGTAGGCCAGAAGATATAAAATAGTAAAATGTTGAGCTTACAGAATAGTGCGCTCTAATAAAGTGTGTTTAAAATGTAACAGAGGAATAAATGGAAATAGGCAGTTCACAAAGGAAGACATTTGAATTTGGCTTTGAAACATGATTTGAAGTTGACTAGATATCAGAGCTAATGAGGAAAAACCATTCAAGCTGGAAGAAACAGCAATGCAAACACATCGATAATCCCATGTTTGGGTCTAGAGTGCAATGCATTGGAGGTAGGCAGGAACAATGTATAATCTTTTATATCTTGCTTATGAGTTTAAATATTACCTTGTTAGAGTCACGAAATGATTTAAATTGAAGAATGACATAATTTGATCTTTGTCTCGGAAAGATTTCTTTGACATCATTTTGGAGGTCTGGAGACAGAGAAGAGGAGAAAAGACTAGTTAAGCCTGTCATTCATAAGCAAGGCTAGGGAGGTCAAACTCCAAGCAAGAAATGATGAAGACTTTGATTTGGCCAGTGATAGGAGCTGAGAGGAAGTGGTGCGTTTTTTAGAAAGACTGATCAATTGTGTATTCATCAAGCAAATCAGATAAGACTCTGTATACTTCTATTCACCTAATTTTTATCATATTTACTTTAACATAGTTTTATGCTTTAGATGGTTGAATGTGTAATAGCAAAGAACTCAAATTCTCTTAATAGAAGGTGGCTAAATATTCACCAAATAGCTATACTTTCTGTTTGGGGTTTGCTCTGAGTTTATATCAAATTTTATGAAAGGAGAGAGAATGAATGTGAAAAAGGAAATTAGTAGTCCACTGTATTTTAACATAGCATGATTTTTATTTGAGTATGACAAAAAGATATGGAGTAATTGACAATCTGATTAATTTTTTAAGAGAATGAATAAGCATTCAAATAGGCTTAGCTTTGTCAGAATTTATCTAAGTATTGAAATTCTTAAGGTTGTTTTATTATACAACTAGGGAAAAATTTTAATGTCGTGATTTAAAATATAAATATTCACTTAACAAATTTTTGAATAAGTGACATACTATATGAGAAAGTCAAACTATGACAGTATTCTGACCTTCTTAGCTCTATTCCTCTGGTATTTCCACTCCCAAATCAATCAAGTTCTTCAATTGAAAGTTTAGTTCAAACTTAGGTTCTGGAGACAGTCCTGCTTCTGGTCAGAGAAAGTTAAGAAAACTTAGGAGCATTACTTGGGAGGACCTATATTAAGTGTCCTTGGACAAGGATACTCTGATCTAATGTTCTTGATTTGTGATTTAGAATCCTGAGACCAAACTACAACTTGTATCTTGCTTTCAGTGACATGTTTTAATTTTTGTACTGTGTCTTGACCCCTGCTTTGATAATTCATCTAATATTCCTGTTTCTTGAGATTATAACTCATACTTTATGTCTATCTAGAGCAGAAGTCCTCCCACTCTGGGGCCATGCTATCTGCTATTATGACTCTCAGACAATCCAACTACCTTTCTCCTTGTATCAGCGGCCTCCAGGTGTCACCCTCCTCTGTACACTGTTTACTGGGAGATTCACATCCATTTCATACTTGTAACTGGATCTTTTTCCTGGTCTCTTGACCTGTTCTGTCCATTTGCAGACTGTTCTCCGATTTCCAACCCAAACAGACCACAGTCTCCTATATTTATGCTAGGATAATGGTTTTCGGTTTTCCTCAAAATCTGAGACTTGAATGAAGCTGGAAACCATCATTCTTAGCAAATTCAAACAGGAACAGAAAACCAAATACTGCATGTTCTCACTCATAAATGAGAGTCGAACAGTGAGAACACATGGACGCAGGGAGGGAAACATCACACACTGGGGCCTGTTGGGGGCAGGGTGCTAGGGAAAGGATAGCATTAGGAGAAAAACTTAATGTAGATGATGGGTTGAAGTGTGCAGCAAACCACCATGGCACATATACACCTATGTAACAATACTGCACATTCTGCACATGTATCCCAGAGCTTAAAGTATAATAATTATAAAAAAGAAGAAATGAGGCCCTCTTAACGTCTTTAGTTAATAGAGCTTTTTTAAAACTTATCTTGAAATGCTTCACAAGTTACTCAAGAAAAAGGCACCTATCATTCTGATTATCTACTTTTACAATACCAAAAGGTATTTGTAATAGGAGAGTGATAAGTGGTCAAGTTATCTCTGCCACCAACTGCTGAGGCATCTTGGTCAAGTCCCTCCACCTCTCCAGTCCTCTGTTTCTTATGCAATACCTTAGCAGGTAGTGTGAGGATAAGAAGATAGTGGTTTCTTAGTAAACACTTATTATCTCATTTCATAATGGATTTGACTCCACACCTATAATATATAGCACATGTAGATGTTTTGATAATTATAACTGTTAGATTGAAGAAAGTGGAGTCAAATAGTCCTTATTGTATTTGTTTTCAAAGCCTAAACTATTGCGTCTATCACAGGAAAAGAAAATTATAAAATGAATACGTGATTGGTCAAAAATAGCATGTGTTACTACCCCAGGTATAATATAAGACTCTTAGTTAAATATGACAAAAAACGAACAAAAATACTAAACTTGACTTTAGAAAAAAAAATTCAATGGCAGATAAGCTAAAAAAAAACACCTAGGGTGCAGGTCGGTGAGGGCTCTGAGGCATGGTTAGATACAGGGGTCAAATAATATTTTTATCATTTCTCTCTCTCCTTTCCTTTTTCATTTATTTGCTTGGCTTTTCTCTGTAGTTTTCTTTCTATAATGATGTGTGGTAAGTCCAGGATAACATCCCACCTATCTAGCAGTTCCTACAAAAGTCCCAGGTTATCATCCTCATCCTGCTACTGCTGTGGACAAGGAGGCCTAGTTCACATGTCTGTTCCTCAAAACCAGTTCGTAGGTCTGCTCTAACCAGCTCTCAAAGACTTAGAAGGGAGTAAGGGCGGGTCTTCCAAAAGGAGAAGTTAGCTTCTGGCACAAGACATTAGAATGCTGGGAAGGTACCCATATGTCTCACTTTCTGAGTGCATGATCTTGGAAAAGTTCTCAATCTTTTTTCAATGTTAGCTTCATCACTTCCTATTGATGGGAAGAGTTACTCCAGCGGTTTAGGTTGATAATTAAGTGGCTTAAGGTATTAAAAGGTGTCCTAGAGTTGCTGGCATATACCCAGCTGGTAGATACCCTTATTACATCTTTCCCTGCTTTCAGTAGCATGGAAATAAGATTTTGTGAGGAAGCCAGGTGTAAAATAGGAGCCGCTCTGAAATTCCTACCACAATATCACTTTCCTTTTGATCTCATACATTTATACATGAATATCATGAAAATCTGTATAATATTTCCTATAGGTCTAGGCTACCTTATGCGGCAAGCAAACATAACCTGGGGATAAGGTGGATAATTCAGCTCTTGTAGTCTGTTAGGAGCTTGCAATACTCAGGTAACTCCATTTACCTTCCTGGTGGAAGATGTCTAAACCTAACTGTCATCAGGGATAGAAATGACTGAAGGTGCTCAATATCTGTTACCTCCCATAGAATATTCACCACTCCAGGCATAAAAGTCAAGAAAACTGTAGGACTGTCAATCAATGTGTTGATTAGTAATCTGCTACTCTCCTGTTTTGTCCTGTTAATGTGGGGACAAAAGCTGTGGTAATATTGATACAATCCGAGGAATGCGTAGCAATTTGAATGTGTCTCCTCGAAATGAAGCCATAGTTATGTAGCTTTACAAGTGCTAAAAGCAATTAGTTGTAACTGATCTTGACTATCAAAGAAATACATGGGAGGCTGGTTGTGTGGTATCCTTTTAATTCCTGATTGATTTTTGCTGTACGTTGTTTTTTGTGATTTTTCTAATAACAAGCACCGGGTGACAATAGCTTTTCTTCAAGCATGTATTGTGATCTTTAGTTTCTTGGTCCTGACATAATCCATTAATGGCTGCATCACAAACTGGATAAAAACACAGAGCAGGTCAAGTTCCATACAATAAAAACCTTTGTTTAACAAAATGGTTCCCAAGTCCTTCTGGGGCAGAATTAATTCAGGCAGCATGAAATAAAGCATTTTGGTTTCATAAACTATTTGGAGATTCTCTTTGAATTGCTTCTTAAGTAATTATGAAATCATTCCTTGCTTATTCAATAATTTAAAATATCTGCTGGATCTACTGCTTGGCCTTGGGGTTCACGGCAATAAACAAAACCTCTCTTCTCTTAGAGACAAAATATTCCGTAGGATGGCAAAGACAATTGGATTAGTTTACTGGGGCTGCCACAGCAAAATGCCACAGACTGGGTGGATGAAACAACAGAAATTTATTTCTCACAGTTCAAGAAGCTAGAAATTCAAAATCAAGGTGTTGACAGGTTTTGTTCTCCTGAGGCCTCTTTCCTTGACATGCAGATGGCCACCTTCTCACTGCGTCCTCACACAACCTGTGTGCACATGACCTGCTCTCTCTCTGTATGTCCAAATTTCCTCTTATAAGGATATCAGTGAGAATGGATTAGTACTCACCTTGATGGCTCCCTAATCACCTCTTTAAAGGCCCCACCTCCAATGTCACATTCCGAGGTACTGAGAGTTAGGTCTTCAACATATACATCTCTGTGGGGGGGCATAATTAATTTAATAATAATATAAATTAAACCAATGAGTATGCATTATTTAAGGTGGTGCCCCAAAACTATAAATAAAAATAAGGCAGGGTAAATGATTGGGTGGAATGCTGGGGAAATTGTTTTAAACAGGATGGTCAAGGAAGTCCTGTCTATTTAAATATCTTTTGAACAGAGAAATGAAGAGAAGGAAAGAGGAATGGGAATATTTGGGGGAAAAGTGTTAGGAAGAGGGCATGGTGCTCAGTGTAGTAGAAAAGAGCCTAGAGGCTGATATGGCTGGAGAGGAAAGTGTCAGGACAGAGATGAGACCAGAGGGGTAACTGGAGATCATCATGGAAAGTCGTAGAGGCCTGCAAGGAAGTGGTAAGTATCTGCTGAAGATAATGGATTCCTAAACCCACAATCAAGGCTCAGTGGTTGTATATGCTACTAGGGCTGTGCAGGGTGTTTGGACAAGACTGCTTACATAATTTGTGGAGCCCAGTACCAAATAAAAATGTGGGGCATCTTGTTCAGATGTCAAGATGGTGACATCAGGGTATTAAACCAAGTGTAGGATAGTTCTCACCTCAGAGCTCTGTGTAACCACACAGGTCACATGCCCTGGATTTAGAAATATAAGAGGAAAAATCTGGATTTGCACAAATGCTTCTTTGAAGGTAAAATATGTGGTCAGAAACTGTGTAGTCTTGTGGAAAGGGTATTTCTGTGGTTTAGATTTAAAATCTTGTTTAAAATCCCAGCTTCTTTGCTTTCTACTGGTAAAACAAACTGGTCTCAAATTTATTATTTGTAACAGAGGGATAGTGAACCCTATCTTATAAGGTTTGGTTTTAGTCCAGTTTTGCCAAATAATAGTAAAAAAGCTGGGGTAAATGAGATAGGATTCTCTCTTTGTCCATTTTGTGTTGCTATAACAAGAATACATGAGACTGGATAATTTAAAAGAAAAGAGGTTTATTTATCTTATGATTCTGCAGGGGAAAAGTGCTGGCATCTGCTAGGCTTCTGGTGAGAGCCACATGCTGGGTCAAAGCATGATGGAGAAGGTCAAAGGGGACAGGAACACATGAGAAGACCCAAGTGGAGTCCTGGCTTTATAACAACCTGCCCTTGCAGGAACTAATCCAGTTTTGCAAGAACTCACTCTCTACTGCTAGAATGGTACCCAGTTATTTATAAAAAATCTGTCCTCCTGATCCAGAAAACTTCCACTAGACCATACCTTCCAACATCACCACACTGAAAATAAAATTTCAACATGCATTTTGGTAGAAACAAACAAACCATATCAAAACCATAGCATATTGTATTTAAAAAATAATCAAATAATACATTTTATTTGCTTCCTTTTTACATTCTCTTTTGACATTCCTTCCTTCCTATAATTCCTAAACAAGGAAAGTGTTTTGTGAAGTAACGGTAATAATTTATACTAGAAATGAAGATTGTTCACCTTTTCATAAATGCAGAAAATCATTCTCATTTATATGATACATTTTATTATGGGCAAGAAGCCCAGATGTCAGATAGAGTTTTTGCTTTGTCCCATGACATAACTGAGATTGTATATCAATAGTCTTTATTACTCTGCAGTAATTATTTGGTAAAATGAGCCAATTCTAACAGCCTCTGGTGTTGGCTTCATCTCTTTTCCTTCTTCCCCCTTTAGACAGTCATTTTTCTGTCTTTCTTGTCCAGCTTTCTCCCCAAAGTGCAGCTGTATCTGTGTGTCTCATTCTGAGAGGGCAGGCAACTGGCTGCTATCAAAGTCACTCTGTGGCCTGGCCAGTGGGGAGCCATGAAGAACCATCTGCTTGCCTCTGCTGCAGAAATTTAGTGTCACCTTTGCAGTAGTCTTGTTTAGAGAAGGATTATGGAGTTATTCTTAACTGAATGTATTGTTTGCCAAAGAAAAGGACATAGTTTTAAGTAGTAAATAAGGAGAAAGCAATAACCTGTCTTGGTAAGTTTGCATACTTAGCTGCATGAAAATAGTTTTTCTGTAATTGTGAGCAATGACATCAGGCAGGCACACTGGGAACATACCTCCTATTGAATGCAATCTCAAATATGCAAAAATAAATGACAAGAATACCTAATTGTGGATGAAAATTAATAAAAGTATTTGTAAGGTTTGTATTAATAATTTCAAGTCTAGAGTCTCCCTTTGTAGTATGATTACAGTTGTATCTATTGCTTCTAAGGCTCCAGTTTTAGTGTGGGTTAAGGAAAAAGCATGGGCTTTGGCATCAGACCGGTTTACATTCAAATCCTCGCTTTACTTACTACCTGGGTTTACATGAACTTGTCAAAACATCTTGGGATTGTTTCCTCATCTATTAAATGGGCATCATAGTACCTAATTTGAAGTGTTGGAAAATTTGGAGACAATCTAATGATCACCACAGGAAGAACATGAATATAGTAGATGATCAATAATCGTTAGGTATTATAATTAGCCAGTGTTGAGATGATTGCTTTTCGTTATTCTTACCCATATAAGAGTACAAGAAACTTACTACAGGAAATATAGGCATCTGACTAAACATATAGTTTTATAGGTGGCTGACAACATGGCTCAAATTAACTATTACTTGAATACAATGCAATACACAATTTTAAAGTGCCAATTATAGGAAAATCATTGTCCTTGGAGTGGGAGATACAAAATGAACCCTAAATTCAAAAGTTGGTGGAATGATCAAGATACGCAGCTACTGAACTATTAACTTTTTCAATTGGACAATAGTTCATTTCTCTATACAATACTCTTTGATTTATTTCTGTAAAGCATGTTGATATTTTAGATGTATTTCTTGATCATAGCTCCACTGAAAACATTTCATAACTTGATTAGGATTCAAAAAAAATTTTTTTTTTTTGAGACAGAGTCTCACTCAGTCTCTAGGTGCCAGGCTGGAGTGCAGTGGCGCAATCTTGACTCACTGCAACCTCCACCTCCCAGGTACAAGCAGTTCTCCTGCCTCAGCCTTCCGAGTAGCTGGGACTGCAGGCACACGCCACCACGCCTGGCTAATTTTTGTATATATTTTTTTTTAGTAGAGACGGGGTTCACCATGTTGGCCACGATGGTCTCGATCTCTTGACTTCATGATCTGCCTGCCTTGGCCTCCTAAAGTGCTGGGATTATAGGCGTGAGCCACTGCGCCCAGCCCAGGATTCAAAATTCTTTATATGATTTTCTTTTTGGAAGCTGGGTCTCTCTGGTTGAGAACTCATTAAAAAATATATCACATATTCTTATTTAAAACGGAGATATCTCTTTCTAGATACTATTTCTAAATGACAGCATGAAGATACTGAATGTAGCTTGGTGCGATAGGAAGAGAAGAACCACAGGAGGTATGAGCAAGAATGAGAAAAAGAGATAAGACTTTAAAATCTCAACAAATGAGGAGGGAATAAAAGGAGCAGCTTTAGAAGGAAATTGATGCAAAAACTGGAAAAATATTTAAGGGAAAAATGAAAGGCAAAAGAAAAGTAAAGAGAAAAGTGAGTGAACAGGGAATTTATGTCAGACTATGTGGTCAGGTCTTAAGATCTTTGTCTTACTTTTGGTCTGAAAGAGGATTTTCTTGCTTGAAAAAATATTTTTAATCCATGAATTTGTTTCTTATATATATCTCTTAGAACATTTGGGAATCCTGGCCACTGATATATAAATCTATATAATCAAGCCAATTGTATGAAATTCTTGCTATTTTTAGAGATTTGTTGTTTGATCTCCATTGAATATATTATCAGCAGTAGATTCCATTAAGTGAACACTGCCATTCACAAAACAGTTCCCTTTTCCAGTGGGGTAAAATTAAAATTTCATTTGGTTAAATGAGAACACCAGGAATCACTGCCACTACATTTGATAAATTGTGAGAATGTTCTAATGATAAAATACTTTCTACTTCTCTTTAAAAACAGTGGGCTCTTATCCTGGAAACCCCAAGCACTCACTGATAACCAAAATAATAAGCACAATGCAAGAAGGAGAGACCATTTTTCTCAACATGGAGATGTACTCTTATTTCTCATTTCATGTTTTAAAGTGACATTTGGAGGTTTTCATTTTGAGGCATGGATTCCACAAGAAAGTGTAGCACATCCTTGTTTTGACCACAATAGAGTTGTGTTTTTTTATGCAGTTTGTTCCATTTTTAATTTTCTAAACAAGATTCTAAAAAAATTTCTGGGAAGCTTTCAAGGGAATTATCTTACGTCTTAGCATGGTATGGCATTTACATTTGTATAAGCCTACTATGGCTCTGAACAGAAATCTCCAGTGAGTCAAAGAATGGGGTTTCTTTTAAAATGCATTTATGAATAAAATAACTGCAAAATAAGTTTCCTTTCGGAGTTTTGAAATTACAGCAATGTCCTATTTGTCATGAACATGTCTGGCTAGTTAAAAACAAATAGAAAATAATTTTTACGTGTCTTCAGGATACTTTTGTAAAAATATTTTAAATTTGTAGTTATTAATAAAAACTCAAAGTTAGAATACCAATAATTTTTAACAACATTATTTTCTTCTAGAAAATGCATATGATTAAAAGCAAATTTCCCTTTCTCTTCCTTAGACTATCTGCTTTCCTTGATATTAATCTGACCATAAACAAAGCTATGAGACACTAAATGCATTTATTAGCACCAAAGGTACAACACAGAAAATTATCAAGAAATCCTCAAGTCAAATTTTGCTTTTACTATCCCAAGAGAAATATTAGGTCAAGTCTGCAGTCTCTAATAGTTATTTTGAGAGTCCTAAAGAAGCCATTGATATTTCTTTTGTTCATCAAGATTGGAAAAATAATGATAGAAAAAAAGTTCTAAGCCACCAGGAAGCTCTTAGAAGTCAAGCGTTATTACTATAACATTCTCATTAGTCTGAGTCACTGTCATAATAAGAGCTGAAATTGTTTATAATCAAAGAGAATAATAGAAGGCCCACGTTATAGAATATTTTGTTGGGGCTCTAGGCCTTTTCACATGGAAGATAAGTATTATATAAAATATATTAGTAAAAATTGATTTATCACCCTTGACACTATGTTTTTAAAATACCTATTAGCATATTTATTTTTTCAAAAAAGCAATTGGCTCCTAAGAATGTAACAGATTTTGTTTGTTAGTCTTCGTTTGAGTATTATCCAAATTAAACCAAAAATCTTCATAGTTCAGTCCCATGAACGAAGGCTTCCCTTTAAAATGAAAATTCTCTATCAACTCTAAATTAAGGACCTCTACAGATTCAAACTCTGAATGAATTTTGTGACAGAGAACAGAATATGGACTCCTTAGTCTCTATTCTTTTCCTTGTCTATTCTAATTTACTTGGTTGTATCACATTCCTAATTTCCCCCAAATCCTAGGGAAGACAGGAAAAGTGATACAAGTTGGGGATAAAACATGTGCAGACATCCCATATTGAGCCCATAGAATGGATAAAAATTTAGAGAACAGTTTTTATTTAAAATTAGTTCAGCTCTAAAAAGGAAAGGGTTAAGCTGAGAAGAGATAGGTCTTGGCATGTGAGACATGTTTGTTTGGATCTGCTGGTCATGAAGCAGTTCCCTAAGTTGGTTCAGATGCAGTTATTTATTTCTCACAGGTTATTCTGCTATGGACTTGGTCAGTGCCCTTGTAGGAATGCTAACATTTTTGGGTGGGGCAGATAATTGCCTCTCTACAAGGTCTCTACTGGTAGCAGCCTGTGGTTACCACAATGATTTTTTTCTAACCTACTTTCCTTATCTTTGGATTTTGGGATGCTGCTCTGTACACTTGGTTCCCAAACTGATGTGTGGGAACCAGAGAGGTCTCTGGCCTGGGTGCTCACTTCTCCATTAATATTGCTTATCTGTTTTATTCCACAACCTTACCTTAAACTCTGATATAGTTGTGTCCTGATTCCTTTTCAATACTTTATTTTTCTCTGCACGTATAACATATCTAGCTCTTGAGTGCCTGGGTTCTACCTTAACTAAAAACATCTAGGTATTATTCCGCTCTGATAGTCTGTCTCAAGTTCTAGCTCTTGCCATATGTTACCCAGTGTCGTTCCTTACCTTCTCTCTGAGTTCTATTTTCCTCCCAGGGTTTCAGAACAAACATTTATAAATATGTATGGAAAGGACTTCTGGGTTCCATAACAACACTGCTTTCCTCCTTATGAAGAAGCCCTGGACAAATATTTATTCGTCTTGTAGCTGGTTGAAGTCTGACTGTCAATGCAATGATATTTATTATAAAAGACACATCCCAAAGGGTGAATGTTTGGGTTTGATGCTAGAGTCTTCCATTTTATTTCTTCTAATTAATAAAACTGCTTTAGACATGGTATGTGGAAACCGCTCTGAGTTTGAGGAAAAGCTGATGATAAGTCTCTGAAAAAAACTTGTGTTATGATTTCGCGTAGTAGTGATATTGCTGCAGGAAAACAGGTGCCAACCAAAAAGCCTAGCTTTGAAGAAAAGCTTCATAGTTGAGTTATGAGACAGCTGGGAAGCAGCAAAATAGATATGGATCCATAAGCCCCACAGGAAAAACAACTTTAATCAGGGCCTGACACATTTGGTGATTGTAACGAAGTCTCTTGGTTTGTGTAAGCCCTGGATCAAATGGCACCAATTGGGTATTGACAAGCGTTCCATTAGTGCAAAACTGGATGAAAAACTGGCTCTTGCCCTGCACAGACTCCAATAATGAGAAATAAGTTTCTTGTAAAGAAAGAGACTTGGTTTGTTTTCAAAAAACATATGTGCACTGGCCCAGGTGATACCTCTGGTGGACTGAAATTCCTCTAAGCTCAGCCTTCATGTACTACATTGGCATTTAGTGCAATCTTTCCAAGTATCTCCAAATGACAGGCCTCTTTGACTCCTTAAATTGATTCCATGTTTCTCAATGCCAGTAGCTAATGCTGGCAGTTTGACCCAGGAACAGAGAGCGTCGTCCTGCTCTGAGAGCCCCTCAAATGGATTTTACAAGGGAGTGGTACATACAATGCTTCAAGGTGCAGTGAAGCATGTTTCTAGCACTTTTCACAGATCATAAATTAATTTGAAATGAACTTCTCTCCTCCCACAAAACAGAATATCAGAGAAGGATTGTCATCATGGTTTTTCAGTAGCATAGTGCCCGAGGGGGGAAAAGTCATTTTCTCCTGCATTTGTTGACTGGACACGTGATTGGTACCAAATGCTAGGCTGCCACAAATGCATGGCATGTGTGTCCAATTCAAAATAATTTGCAGTTTGGAGTAGATTCTCCACAGCTTCAGCCCTGAAAGTGAAAGACTGGAAAGAGCTATGCTTATTTTGTTGTAAAGATGGGTGTTATGTAAAGCCCCAAACTGATGCATCAGGGACCCCAAATGTCCTGTCCTTACTGTTTCTGTATTGTAAATGTGAGTGACTGTTCTTGGTAGTTATCTGGAAAAGATAAGAAGTAGCTGATGGGACACACAGTCTTATTTTATAATTATGTGTGGGCATTTGGTAAACAATTATAAAATAATACAGTATCCTCTGTAGTAGTAATGCTGCAAGATAGAAGGCATGAAACCAATTTTGTTCTTCAGAACTTAAAATTCAGTGTTTCTTTCACTTGTGTGTAGCACCTGCTATTTTATATACAATAAAATTTTACAGAATTGATATATGAAATTTGGTTGATATCATTAGTTTCATATTTTCTTTTCCTTTGTGTATAGTAGGACCCACAGAAAAGCATATTTGATGAACTGTACTATGATTGAAAGTGACTGTGCATTAAAGAGTATAGGAATATTGAGGTGGAAGAGAAGGGAGAAAGGAAATCAAAATGGAGAAGATGTGTGTTAGTAGGGAAGCATCTAGATAATTCAATATTGACTATCTATTAGTGGCCTTCTTTTCTCCTGTCCAGATTTTCTCCTGATCTCTCGAATTTCACATCTAGTTGTCCATGGAATACTCTTGTTCTGTGTTCCACAGGTGCTTCAGATTCAGTGTTCTGAATGAACTTTTCATTTTCCTCCAAATATGTCATCTTTACATAGTTTTGGTCTTGAAGAATGGCACTACCATTCTACCCAGGAGTCGTCTCAGATGACTTTACCTACCTTCATTCTCACTTAATAGTTATAAGCAATTGTAGAGTCTATCTCCAAAAGTCCCTGCATTTTTATAGCCAAGTTTCCTGCTTTAGCAGTTCTCATTGGGTCACTAGGCGAATGGACTGGCTGACTCCACCACCCCACTACTTTAAGTTAGCCTTTACCCTGCAGCCATAGCTTTTTAAATGCAAATTTGATTCCATCACTTCACTGATTAAAATTCTTTAACAGTCCTTTTTGCCCATAGGATCAATTTAGCACCCAAAATTTTTTATAATCTAGCTGTGCTTGCTTCTCTAATCTTATTTCCTGACTACAATCTGGGGTCTATTTATTATACGAAAAGCAGTTTTCAATAAATACGGTGCTGTTTCATATTTCCATGTCATTGCATATTCGAATTTCATTTTTGGGAACACCTTTTTGTGTTTTGTGTTTGGTATTTGGTTGGGGATTACTCACTCATCCATAGTTAACTCACATTTCTTCATCTGGGGAGCTCTCCTGGACTTCTTACTTTCAGTTATGCTTTTACTCTAGCCCTCCCAGTATCATGTGCATTATCCTAGCATTGTGTCCATCCATGTTAGTTTAATTGCTGGTTTTTCAGTGTCCCTCATTTATTCTAAGCTCTTTAGGATCCAGAACACTGCTTTTATATTTTCGAGGTTCTAGTGCAGTATAGTTTCTGCTATATGATGAATACTCAATGTATATTTATTGAATGAATACACGAATGCAGTGATAAGAGCACAGCTTCATTGGGATGATGGATGAGAACTCCCAGTTTGGAGAGAACATCTCTATTGTTTGGGGGCATTTGGCAATGCATAGACTTAAGAGCTGAAAGAAGATTTGATCTTAATTCACATTTGATTTGCACCTCAGGGGCGTATTGATCTTGAAGAAGCCCATAGCAATTGGAGACTATGTAAGGGCGTATAGAAAAAATAAAAACTGAAGAGAGATTTTATTTTGTTCTTTTAGTCTTTGATGTATTGATACACTCTCTCTTTTCCTTTCTGCCTTCTTCCCTCTCCCCCATCCTCTATAGCTTCTCCCAAAAGAAGCATAAAATAGTGGTATTAGAACATATAGGTTTATTTTTAAATTATTTATACATTAATATATGAATAAATGCATATTTATTCTTAAGATGACTATGTAACTATGTATGTATATTATGTATACATATAAAATTTAAAAAAATAAAATATATTTTAATTCTTTTTAATTACAGTATAATTCTGTGCTGATGTTGGTAAGGATCAGAAAAGGAGTCTGGGACTGGAAAGGAAGAAAGGAAGTCACATAATAGCAAAGGCAGAATATGTATTTTGAGAGCCGGTCTTAGGGGAAGAGAAAGAAGCAAAGGCAAAGTGCATGGGGTAGGCAGAATGCATAGGGCCATAGAACTTATTCCTCTGCCTGTTGAGGGGGATGTGGTTAATGCAAGGGCAGAAAAAGCCAGGGTTGAGTGGTACACAGGGTTCCCATATATTCAGCCTGGAGATACCATGGACAGAGCTAAGGCGGGTTTCCTCTGTGGATTAGGGAACGCCGTGAATAAACTACCACTGGGTAGACATGGGGAAGGTCTTTTTAGCCATACCGAACTAATTATTAACATACGAATTCCCCAAAGCTTTTTTTGTCTCACCTATCCTCTGCTGATACTCTAGAGCTCTGGTGGCACTGAGAATGGGTGGTCAACATGCTAGATATCCCTTCTCTTGTAAACTCAGCCTCTTGGTGTTCTCTTAAGTTGGAGAAAATGCATCTAGGGAAGAAAATGTATTCAGTGCCTTCTGTGATGCCGGGTTTATGAAAAGCCAACTGACACTGCTAGGGATCTGAAGGATGTATGGCCTGGGTAAAGGGCTGAGCAGGATATCATTTGCAGTGTACTTCTTACTTTGGTGTGTAAAAGTAAGTTGTTATATTAAGATTGCTTTCAAGATGTGGCTAAAAAGCAATGTATGTGCTTCAGGCACGAAAAACAACCAATTCCTATTTCTAACCACTAGCCCAGGCACTTTAATTTACTCCTCCTAACCTCACTCTGATTTGAGTTTATCATCCTGATTTTACCACAGGAGAAGCTGGACTTCGCAGATAGTCAGTGGCAGAGCTGGGTTCAACCCTGGATCTGGCTGACTTGAATCCTGTTCACATTCTTTTCTCCACTCTGCCTTATTTGCTGTCACATCTTGGCTGGCAGGCACAGAGTCAAACCTGACAGGGACCGTGAAAAGCCGGGAGTTTTCAGCCTGCTAGGCAAGCGGCAGTGCCATAGAGGTAAGTCCCTGTGAGCGCTGTCATTTATTTCTGTCTACTTTAAATCTCTTATCTGTAAGGTGAAAAGCATTTACAAAGCTTTCAGAAAAATGCTTTGTGATTACCAGCACTAGGCGAGCAGTGGCTTGCCTGTTTTTCACAGATAGCTGCAAAATATGTCTTTTAGGGAGAATTATCTGCTTTCTTCCACTTAGATTCATATACAAACACACCGATGAAGAAATATGTTTTGGAATCCCATGGTCCTAGGTATGAGTAGATAGTTTCTATTCCAGGTTGTACTGAATCAGGTGAAAAAAGCAAGTAAATACTATGAAACAAAAAAGTAAATATTCAGTTGTAAATAAACAAAATCCCCAAACCTACCCCTGCTGACAAATTCCTGCCTTATGATGATTCTTGTTAAGCCTCGGAATCCCAACATGTGATTCCATTGGTACGAAATATCAGGTGTTCCCTACCAGTGGGACAAATACTTTTTAAGACCTTGAGAAAATAACAAGGAAAGGGCTAAAATACCTCTTTTTAACTTAAAAAAAAAACACACCTGGCACTCCACATGGCATACATATTTCAAAACATTATGTCTTACATGATAAATGATATAGTGTTTATCATCAATTAAAATAAACAAAAATAAAACCCCAAATGTCTAAAAGCATACCTAGCCTCTCTTGGTAGGATCTACTTGGATGATATATTTATCTCTGAAGAGAGAAAGAAGAAGAATTGGCACCTCCCTTGGCCTGATGAGAGCTTAGTCTTTAGTGTCCTTTGCACTTTCTCCATGCAGACTTCAGCTATGAGAGCAATTCTTAACAAATTGTACAGTTGACCTTCTATAAGCCGGCTCCTCCTGCATGATTAAAAAATTTAGTGTGGCATGAGAATGTGATGATTCACGAAGCCCTAGACACTTACACTCCCTGCTCTTATATACTTTGTTAAAAGATAGACCTCAGATGCTTGCTGCATTCTCCGGGTGGACCGTGGGAGCCTTCGAACCTGGAGCCCAGGCCTTGCTGCAGCTGCTGTGCTTATACTCCTCCCACCTAGGCTTCCAGAGTCAGGGAATCCCTGAGGGAGGAAATTCTGTGTCCTCAACAAAGAGCCAGTTTTTGTATATTCCCACTGAAAAACTGAACATAACATTTAAAGTGTAGAGAATCTGTTATTCTGAGATTTTAAAAATATATTCAAAGCCAACTGATTCTATTTGAAATAGCTCTTCCTTGTGAGGTGCATAGTCCTGTCTGGAAAATGGCTTTAATAAGCCAGGCATGCTAGGGTGACTGCTTTGCTCCACTTTGCTTTGCTGTTGAAACATTAAGCATAATCTGATGTGTCAATAGAGTCACCTCAGGTACTCAGAATCATTTTAATTCCTCTTACCGTCAAAATATAGTATCAATACTGACACGAATTGGCATTAAAAATATATGCGAAATCACTTGGAGAACAGCACTTTTTACTGATAGGAGGTCTCTTTAAAAACAATGTCTGTCAGAGATACAATTTGAACTCTTTTTTGGCTTTGAATTTTACAGAGTAGCCTTTAAAAAAAAAAAAGCAAAACAAACAAAAAAACCCGCAGACTTGCTTTGCATCATTCAAACCTATGTATAGAGGAAAAAAGCTTTTCCTTTTTATCTGACCTCTTGGGAGATGCTGTCCATTCTCAACATTGACCTGAGATGGATGTGCAAGATGACACATAAGCGGATGACATCACTCATGGCTCATGATTAAATACTTCCCTGGGACTCACAAGATGTGCATAGAAGAAAATGGGAAGGAGTGGGTGATGCTGAGAACATTCTTATTTACTCCACATGGGTGCATGTTTTTACTACTAGAGATAGATTTCAGGGGAGAATATGAGTGTACAAAATGAAAGAATATAGATATAAAAGCCTTAAATTTTAGTTTTGAGAGAATACAAACAAAATATACATATATTTGTCATATTATATTTCATATGCTTTCTAATATGTAACAAACTATGTAAATGTATGTGATGTATAAAAGTCAAATAGATGCAGTTTGCAGTATATATGTTCGCTGTATATCATGTGTGTATAGTGTTCTAGATCCCCAAGAAAATAAAAAAACTAAGAAAAAATGTTTTTTGATAAATGACATATTCCTTGCTAAGTGGCATATTCCGATTGCTTAATAGTATAACTACACATTCATTATTTGACTTTTTGTAAATATATTATGATGCTATGCTTGATTTTTATATATATATTGTAATGTTATATTTGAAGAGGCAAAGTGTTCTTCAAGCGTTATTTAGGAAATAATTTATTTTTTAAGATGGGAAACCCATCAAATGTGTGCTTATTGACATTTGGCACACACAGTTGTTTGTTTTATTTTCTTGCTTTGCAAAAATATTTGGGAAATAAATGACCTGTTGAATTGAAAAGTGAACATCATTGCATTTCAATCTTTGAAACCAATAGATTCTATTGACAAGAATGACCAGATTTTCTTTGTCATTCCTGAAATTGTAGAGCTGGTCATTCTTTTTATAGTTTGCTAATGTTAGCAGGTGTTTCCTGTGTGTTTGTGTGTGCATGTGTGTGTGTGTGTGTGTGGCAGCAAATCACTCAGCTGACCTTTTTCATAATCAACTACAATAAATGGAGTGTGTATGTATGTGTGTGTGCCTGCACTTTTGGTGTGATGGACAGTTTGCTTAAATGTATGGAAAAAGTTAATCCCTCTGCCCCTGACCTTTGGCACAGGAACCTTGTGCTGCCAGTAGAAAGTGTGGTAAATGCCAAGTCCTTTGGGCAGAGTATGTTTGCATTAATGTTTTCTATGCTGGAGCCTGAGCCATAGATTTTCTGTCAGCCATTCTTTGCCCTGCTGATATGGAGGAGGTTGAGCTGTATATAGAATGTAGTGCCTACTGCCATCTGTTTTGACACCCTGAATATTTTAACCCTAGCCAGTGTATTAAAGGAGAAAGTCTCTTAGTCTCTATCACACATGCGATTTCTGTGTAGTACGGAAGGTGAAAAAAGCTGTGCAGTTTAATGTGATTGTCAAAGGGTCAGTTGTCATGTTAATTATCAAGAGCTGAGTGATTATAACACAAAGAGGGAGGAGGATGGATGTGGTACACACGAACCTTGTAAATAGAGTTAACTCTTGATGTTCTTGGAAGCCTAAGGCTGCAACTCTCCAGTGTCACATAGGCCTGGATGCAGCTCTGCATATGCTGATCTCTGTCTGGAATGCCTTACCACCATGAAGGTTTTGGGTTACGGGGAATACGTGCTCCCAACAGGGTGAGGCAGCTTTGGCAGAAAGACCTTTCAGTAGGAGATGAAATGCTGCCAGTCTCGCATCTGAATTTAGCAGTTTGGAAGCCATTCTTGACTCCTCTACCTTCACCTTGCTTCTATTGATTCAAAATGTAAACATCCTCTAGATCAATTGTTTCTGCTCCATCAGCATCTTCATGGCCTTAGGTCCTCTCACTTCTTGCCTAGATTACCTGCCAAATTACTGGAAGTGGCCTGTCCAATCCTTTCTTCTGTGTACTTTTGAAAATATTGCAAATCTACCATGCCCTTTTGACCTGCGTGTTATTTTCACACACACCTTGTCCTGCCTCTCCCGTCATTCTGCATAGGTCTGTCTCTCCATTTCCTATATTTGTGCCTCCTTTAAATCCCATGGATACATATAATCTCCTCCCTGGAAGCCTTCACAAGTCTGATTTAAAAGTCCTTCTTTGGGCTCTCATGGTACCATGTGCTTGTTTTGGTTATAGTTCTTTTCCCGATTTATTACAGTTGTCTCTTGACAACTCCTGCCTTCCAGAACATAAGCTTCTTGAGATGAGGGATCATTATATTTTGTTTTGTATACTAGAGCTGGGCAAAGGGTAGTTGCAAAATAAGAGTTTCTTATATTAACTAAAATATAACATTAATTTTAGATAATAGTACATGACAGACAGTAGTCCTGGTAGATGGTCAGTGAAAGAGAATGTTCATTGAGGAGATGGTTGGTGACATACATTCATTCTCATAATTGTCTTCCCTGAACCTCTCTCATCCCTCACCTACACCAATCCTGACATGATCACTTGAAATTGACTTGGGTTAAATCATCTAAATCCTTGTATTCCACTTTATTGAATCAATCATAATCTTTTTTTTTTTTTTTTTTACTTAAAGTTCTTTTTTTTTTTTTTTTTTTTTTTAAATTTTTTATTGGATTATAGGTTTTGGGGTACATGAGCAGAGCATGCAAGACAGTTGCGTAGGTACACACATGGCAGTGTGCTTTGCTTTTCTTCTCCCCTTCACCCACATTTGGCATTTCTCCCCAGGCTATCCCTCCCCACCTCCCCCTCCCACTGGCCCTCCCCTTTTCCCCCCAATAGACCCCAGTGTTTAGTACTCCCCTTTCTGTGTCCATGTGTTCTCATTTTTCATCACCCACCTATGAGTGAGAATATGCGGTGTTTCATTTTCTGTTCCTGTGTCAGTTTGCTGAGGATGATGTTAGTACCTTCTTCCTACTTTCACTGATTTCCAAAAGGGGAATTTCTTCTAATTATTCCTGAGCTTCCTTTCTTTCTCTCTCTCTTTTATTTTTTTTTTTTTTTGCCTCATTCCTTACAATTTTCCTTGGAGTGACAAAGAGGACTGTTTAGTAACTTTGGGAATGGATTTAAGAATGTATCATGTGTGTTTTACCTTCGTTTTTTTTTTGGAGCATAGCTACACACAGGAGCATGCATTCAGCTCTGCTACCTTGTGTCTTAAATTTTACAGAACAGGCCCTCACACGGGGAAGTCTGGTGCTGCCTATAACAGGATGAGGAGGACACTCTGATTCTGATGCTCAATAATAGGGATGGAAATTCGCCAAATATATAAACCACATTCTCCAGGATTAGATTTATCAGTATAAAAGGTGATATGTTGCTATTCCAGCTGTCTTACTCTTTTATTGTATTTTGTATTTGTTTTAAAATGCAGGTGGAGAGAGAGAGGTGTTTATTAGGTGAACTTAGCTCAACACATAGACTTTGAGAGTGAGGAGAAATCTTAGCTCTACTCCAAATATATTCATCTTCGAAATTTTCACTTCTGCTTACTAAAGAACAGTAGATCACTTCGTGTTACTTAGAGCCAGCCATCATTGGAAAAATTTATTAGACTTATGTTTGAACAATGATCATTGTGGGATGAGGGCAGTGACAGGATATTAAGTGTAAGATGGAAGCCAGGAGGCCACAGCCTCTTTACAGTCAGGTAAGCAGCAAGATTAGTACTAGCAGTGAGGGTTTGAACGCAGAAGCAAGTAATGAAGATGTCTCTGTGATGGGAAAGATACAGTGAGAATAAATATGGAGATAAAAATAGATTGTAGATATCAGTAATCCAAGCAAGAAAACATAGCTCCAAAATCCAGGGAGTAAATCTGGACAAAAGGCATGCAGAGGCATAGAACTTTAAGATTGTAAGATATCCCGTATGTCATCAAGTCTAAATATACATTCATTATTTGTATCATGTCCTAAATATTATCGCTCTACAATATCAGCTCCATGTAGTATCTACCTTTTTCTCAGAGCCACAGCCCTCACTATATATTATCTTACTTTATTCATTCTGTCTTTGGACATCTGTAACTATTCTGCTTTAATATGAATGAAATCAATTTCTTTTGATTAATATCTATGATATTTACCACTAACTGTAACATAAGTAAGCCATGGAATCTCATGGCTGAAAGGGAAATAAAATGATACTTTCTTCTGCCATAGTACCGAAAAGGATGAATATTATCCTAAGCACAGATGGCATAATTTCATTGTAAATATTGGGAGCGGCTTTAAAGGAAATTGGTTCTGGTATCTGCCTCTGTTGGAAAATACAGCTCCATATTCACCAGGTTAAAATCCTTGTCTTTGGCAGACATTCACCAATTTGCTTGGTCAATATTAAATAACAAGTGAAGTCCTTCAGTCATCTGGGGGTGACTTTTGCAGTTAATGCATCCTGGCAGGTGCTGTGGTTGTGCATTTTGTTTAGAACCAGCTGTTCTGTTGAAGCATATCTGAGGCGTTTTTTATGGCCACAGTAGGTGGCTGGTAACCCTTATAAGAAAATATTTTCAGATTCCTCCCAACCACACAACTCCACTCTCCTCCAAAAGAAAGTCCATCTATCTCATGTTCTGCGGTGGGTATTCTTGAGACTGTATCAAGTACTTGTTCAAATACTTGGCTTCAGCAGTCCAAAGATTAAAAATAAGTTCACAAAAAACCTTAAACATTTGCTCTTTCTGTCTGCTCTAATGGAGAAGCGAATGGACTTTTGTTCTAGAGGAAATACCGGTTAAATGACTAAACTTTTTGAACAGAGAAGACATCAACCACACTACCTTCTTATTTTCCAAAACATGTATATTTTTCATCATATCCAATATCTTTAAATACATTTGCCTTGTCTACTCAAACAAATGTCAGTGTCATGCAAAATTCCAGCAATTTGTAGCCCCACCCTTTGATGTTCATTTCTGTTTTCTTGTACAATTTTTCACAAACTTCTTCTGTTTACTCCCCTCCTTTTCTGTATTCTGATCTTTCAGATCTTCCTTGCCTCAGGTATCATTTTTCTTGTATCCCCTTTTGAACAAGTTTCTGCTTTAGCTCTTTGTCTCTGAGATCACCCTGCTGTTTGACTTTTGGTTCTCTGTATTGGAATCACTTATAAGGGACATGCCTACTTACTGCCCTTGCCAGAGAAAGGAGTTTGATAGATAGAACCTTAATCTGTTGCAGAAGCTGTTAGAGAATGCCATTGCTACTGGCTGGAGAATGCTTCATTTCTTACCAGATGCCTTCTTGAAAGGCATAATATATAGGAATGTTGCTTAAAGATTATACTATTGTCTACTATACTACTATATAATTTGCTTTCATTTCCCTTATATTATTAGAACACTAGGTCCCTAAATACTTGGAGTATACATTTTATATAGTTATCTTGAATGAGTCATGCTTTAAGGTTATGCTGTCAGTTTTGGCCGAGGCTAACTAGAAGAAACAGCCTATATTGGACTTATTTTGTAAACACAATACTAGGATATTGTCCACCATATCCCATACTACCTTATATATAAAGCTTCAGAAACATACCTTTTAGAATTTAACAGAGGAAAATGCTATCTCTTTCCACATATGCTTTCTTGTTTTTATAATGATAAATTTACATTGCCAACAATGTAACTCATTACATTCCTGTTTATTTTGCTCTGGTTGCCTGGAAGCTCAGAGCAAAATGTAATGGTTAAATGTAGCATTTGACATTGTAGTTAGTACAAATGCATTTTCCCTTTCTCTGGGTTTTATATTTATATCTTATTAGGTTGTTTTTGTTTGTATGCCCATTGTCTTAGTCTGTTTTGTGTTGCTATGACAGAATACCTGAGACTGGGTAATTTATAAAGAGAAGAGCCCTATTTAGCTCACGGTTATGAGGATGGAAAGTTCAAGGGCATGGCCCTGGCTTCTGGTAAGTGCTTCTGTGGTGTGTCATAACATGGTGGAGAAGGTCAAAGGGGAAGCAAAAACATACAGAGAGAACCGGAGGAGCATCCCGACTTTATAATGACCCACTCTTAAGGGAACAAATCCATTCCCTCAAGAGCGAATCCAGTCTTGCTCTAGCAAGAACTCACTCATTGTCAGAAGAACAGCTCTGAGCCATTAGTAAGAGATTCACCCCATGACCCAAACACCTCCCAACTTGCACCACTTCCCAATACCACTGCACTGGGGATCAAATTCCAAAATGAATTTGGCAGAGACAAACAAACCATAGCCAAACCATAGTACCAATAATCTCAAATATATTTTTGGGAGTCAAGATATTATATAGACTTATAATACCTTCCCTGAACAGTCTTCTTTTTTGCTTGGGAAAGATGTGATAAAGTCCTTAGGGGCCTATTTTAGAGTCTCTAGAGCATCCTTGAAACATTTCTTAATATAAGTCTCATTCTAACTCTTTGAATACTTACAACGTACATGGCATGCCACTAGATGTTGTAAGTCATGCACAAACCAAAACAGAAACATAACCTCTTTCCTCAGTTCTGCTGCTTTATTGCTGGGGCACAATCTTCTACAAAGTAGTAGGCCTTCAAGGACAATTGAGAAGCTGAAACAGACTATAGAAAGCTAGGAAGTGTACAAACTGAGTCATGAGGGAAGGCTTTGTGGAAAGGATTTCACTTGATCTGGGGATTCAAACTGTGTATAGATTTGAGTACGTGAAGCACACAAATGAGGGCAATGGTGTGGTGGTGAACTGGTTTCCCCTTCCACTTCTGCACAGCCTGGATTTGCAGTGTTTGCCAGTTTCCATGGTGTCAATACTTCTGCTATGGCCAATTTGAAGCTATCAATAATTTAGTAATGTGCTTGCAAAGTTCCTGAATATTTAAAAATTAGCTGGCGTGAGCCTATTTGAGCCAGGTAACATGCCGCTGGATGAAGTCTTCATAGGAATGTGATACTGTGAGTAAGAGTTCAGATTTGTGAGGTCCAATTAAGGAATAGAAAAAGTCCTGACTGTCTGTATCTGAAGGTTCATATTGGGAAATGATGGCAAGGTGTAAAGAGTTAATTGTGAATAGAATTTGGAGGTTTTTGCTTTGCACTTGCAGTTTGCTTTTTAGAATATGGGAAGGTCTTGAGTACTTTTTTTTTTTTGAGATGGAGTTTCACTCTTGTTACCCAGGCTGGAGTGCAATGGCACGATCTTGGCTCACCACAACCTCTGCCTCCTGGGTTCAGGCAATTCTCCCGCCTCAGACTCCTGAGTAGCTGGGATTACAGGCACGCACCACCATGCCCAGCTAATTTTTTGTACTTTTAGTAGAGACGGGGTTTCACCACGTTGACCAGGTTGGTCTCGATCTCTTGACCTTGTGATCCACCCACCTTGGCCTCCCAAAGTGCTGGGATTACAGGCGTGAGCCACCGCACCCGGCCTTGAGTACTTTTTAATAGAGGAATGACAGAATAGAATTAATGTTTTGGGAAGATTGGCCTTTTAGTAGTTATATGTTGGGTGATTTTAAGTGAGCAGAGGGGAGCAGAGACAAGAGTTAGGAGCTTCTTGAAATGCAGTATGCATGAAGTAATAAGGAGCCAGAGTTAGGACAGAAGTGGCCAATATGGGAAGGGAAGGCAGGAAAAAGGGTGGATGGTAGAGACAGTGCATATCTGCTAGTATGGCATCAGTTGAGTTCACTTAAAATCTCTGACTGGGCTGGGCATGGTGGCTCATGCCTGCAGCACTTTGGGAGGCTGAGGCAGGCAGATGATGAGTTCAGGAGATTGAGAACATCCTGGCCAACATGGTGAAGCCCCATCTCTATTGAAAATACAAACATTAGCTGGGCGTGGTGGTGCATGCCTGCAATCCCAGCTACTCAGGAGGCTGAGGCAGGAGACTCACTTGAACCCGGGAGTTGGAGGTTGCAGTGAGCTGAGATCATGCCACTGTACTCCAGCTTAGCAACAGCGCAAGACTGCATCTCAAAAAAAAAAAAAAAGCTCTGACTGGAATCAACTGAGGGCTCATTTACATGTTTGTGGATTGATATTGGATATTACTAGAACCTTCAAGGAGGCTGTGGAGAGAACACTCATACATATTCTTGACATGTGGCTGCTTGGTTTTATTATTGCATGATGGCTGGATTCTAAAAGTAGGAGTCCGAGAGAGGCAGACAGATGAAAACCACATCGCCCTGTACAGCCTGGCCTTGAGAATCATGTGATATCTTTTTCACTACATTCTATTTGTTGAGTCAGTCACAAAAGCACAGCTGGTTTATGGAAAAAGAAAATAAGACCTCCACCTCTTGATGGGAGATAGCAAGGCTATAAAAGACTATGTAAGAGTGACACACAGGAGTTTTTCAAGTGCTTGCTATTATTCTCATTATATGAGTTTAAGTGTCTGCAAGTAAACTGGTTCCCTCTAAAATATAGTGAATATTTTCAGTAAATGCCTGGTATGGGTTCAGTAACAACCTTGAAATGGTGGTTGTGTAGCTCTTATTAAATGAATAGTATGATTATTATTTGGTGCTATTATACAAGACTATAGACAATTTACTTTTATAAGAAGGAGGAACAAGATCTTACATGTATGATGAGGTTGCTTTTCTATTAATTAACTTGGGCAAAGTAACATAATTGTAAATTCTTACTGAAAGCTTCTCATGTACTAAACTCAGTAAATCATTTTTATCCATAATCTTGTTTAATCCTCACAAATAAACCTGAGATGAGTATTATTATCCCCATTTATGAAGGATAATATTGAAGTTCAGAGAAGTGATGAAATTTGCCTGTTAAGTAATGAAACCTGAATTCCATTCTAGAACTGTGCCCTTCTTCCTTCATGAGATGTATTGTATGCCCTTCTTCCCTTCATGAGGTGATACAATACATCTCATGAGCTAGAATGTATCACCTCTTCATGAGGTGATATGATTTGGCTGTGTCCCCACCCAAATCTCAACTTGAATTATATCTCCAAGAATTCCCACATGTTGTGGGAGGGACTCAGTGGGAGGTAATTGAATCATGGGGGCTGGTCTTAACCATGATATTCTCATGATAGTAAGTCTGATGAGATCTGATGAATTTATCAGGGGTTTCTGCTTTTGCTCCTTCCTCATTCTCTCTTGCAGCCACTATGCAAGAAATGCCTTTTGCCCTCTGCCATGATTGTGAGACCTCTCCAGCCATGTGGAACTGTAAGTGAAATTAAACCCTCTTTTCTTCTTAGTCTCAGGTCTGTCTTTATTAGCAGCATGAAAATGAGCTAATACAGTAAATTGGTACCGGTAGAGTTGGGCACTGCTGAAAAGTTACCCAGAACTGTGGAAGTGACTTTGGAACTGGGTAACAGCAAGAGGTTGGATCTGTTTGGAGGGCTCAGAAAAAGATAGGAAAATGTGGGAAAGTTTGGAACTCCCTAGAGACTTGTTGAATGGCTTTGCCCAAAAGTCCAATAAAGTCCAGGACAAGGTGGTCTAAGATGGAAAAGAAGAACTAGTTAAGAACTGGAGTAAAGATGACTGTTGCTATGTTTTAGCAAAGAGACTGGCAACATTTTGCCCCTGATCTAGAGATTTGTGGAACTTTGAACTTTAGAGGGATGATTTAGGGTATCTGGAGAAATCAATTTGTACGCAGCTAAGCATTCAAATGGTGACTGGCGTGCTATTAAAGGCATTGCATTTTATAACTTTTATGCTCTACATCAACGTTTGGAAAATTTGCAGCCTGTAAATGTAATAATAATTAAAAAAACCATTCCATTTTCTGAAGAGAAATTTAAGTCTGCAACAGAAATTTATGTAAGTAATGAGAAACTTACTTGGAATGTTAATTTCCAAGACAATGGGGAATATGTCTCCAGGACATGTCAGAGGTCTTCTTGGCAGTCCCTCTTATCACAGGCCTGGAGGAAGAAATGGTTTCATGGGCCAGTCCCCAGGTCCTGTGCTGTGCACAGCCTGGGGAGTTGGTGCCCTGTCCTTGGGGCCAAGGGCCAGCTTAGGCTGTGGCTTCAGAGGGTGCAAGCCCCAACCTTCCATGTGGTGTTGAGCCTGTGGTATACAGAAGTCAAGAATTGAGGTTTGGAAACATTTAGCTAGATTTTAGAAGATGTTTGGAAACACCTGGATGTCTAGCCAGATGTTTGCTGCAGGGGTGAGGCTCTCATGGAGAACCTCTTCTAGTGCAGTGTGGAAGGGAAATGTGGGGTTGGAGCCCTCCCACAAAGTCCATACTGGGGCACCGCCTAGTGGAGATGTGAGAAGAGGAGCACCGTCCTTCAGACACCAGACCCACCAACAGCTTGCACTGTGCACCTGGAAAAGCCACAGACATTCAATGCCAGCTGTGAGAGCAGCCAGGAGACAAGGCTGTACCCTGCAAGGTCACAAAGGTGGAGCAGCCCAAGACCATGGAAACCCACCTCTTGCATCAGCATGACCTGGATGTGAGACATAGAGTCAAAGGAGATCATTTTGGAGCTTTAATATTTAGCTGCCCCGCTAGATTTCAGATTTCATGGGGCCTGTAGCCCCTTTGTTTTGGCCTATTTATCTCATTTGCAATGCCTATATTAACCCAATGCCTGTACTCTCCACTGTATCTAGAAAGTAACTAGCTTTTAATTTCACAGACTCATAGGCAGAAGGGACTTGCTTTGTCTCAGATTAGACATTAGACTGTGGATTTCTGAGTTAATGCTGAAATAAGTAAAGCCTTTGGGAACTGTTGGGAAGGCATAATTTGTTTTGAAATGTGAGGATATGTTGTTTGAGAGGGGCCAGGGGTGGAATGATACAATTTGGCTGTGTCCCCACCCAAATCTCAATGTGAATTGTATCTTCCAGAATTCCCACATGTTGTGGAAGGGACCCAGTGGGAGGTAATTGAATCATGGGGGCTGGTCTTTCCTATGCTATTCTTGTGATAGTAAGTTTCACAAGATCTGATGGGTTTATCAGGGGTTTCCTCTTTTGCTCCCTCCTCATTCTCTCTTGCAGCTGCCATGTAAGAAGTGCCTTTCGCTTTCTGCCAGGATTGTGAGACCTTCCCAACCGTGTTGAACTGTTATAAGTCAAATTCAGTCTCCTTTTCTTTCCTGTCTCCGATATGTCCTAATCAACAGCATGAAAATGGACTAATACATGAGTTATACAGTATCACTTCTCCATAAAGTAGGGAACTAGAATAGAAATAGGGCCTTAATTTTGGCTGCAAAAAAATAAGTGTCTAAGAGTGGAATTGCTAATGTTGCACATGAAATGATACAATGTGAGGTGGTCAGGGATTCAGAAAGTGATGGATTTAGGAAAGTACCCTACAAGCTTTGCAGTCTTTTGGATTAAAACATAGAGTATGGAATGAAGTCAGGCCAGAGAATCTTGAAAACCATGCTTGTAGAAGAGTATAGCCATCATCACACATCTATTTTAGTATTAACAATATTAGAGATTAAAACTCAGCTAATATATCTGCTTTTTCCAATTGGCTCTGTGCTCTTGGAAAAGTGTAGTATGCAGTAGATTGTCAATATATGCCTATAAAACTAAAGAGAAAGGAATTGCACTTTATCCCTTTTTGACTCTATATTTGTTTCCATTTTGTTTCCCAAACAGAAAGTTTCCTCAAATTTTAGCATCTATTAATGTTTCTAAGTGGAACCAAATCATGGGATCTCTCTCTTTTCTCCTTCTTACTCCAGTGCATGAAAGTGGAAGAAGCACATTCTTATATTCCCGTTTCCTGGTTGTAACAATCCTGTTGGGAAAAGGAAGATGAATCACAGGGCAATGGAGGCAATACTGTTATAGTCCTTAGAAAGAGTCATAATCCTTGCCCATAATGCTGTATAGATATCCTTCTCCAATATGAGTTTAAAAGATAATTCAGTAATTCATCAGAACAGTTAGGAAACTACTAGAAACTTCATGACCTCATATTCTTTAAAGGAACCAATTTATTGTATTGTTGTGACTTTCATTTGTTCTCCCCTTTGATGTTTATGTGATGAGCACCTTTGGTGATGGCTGAAATTATACATAGACAAAGAGGACTCAGGCATGACAAAGATGTCTTCTAATTTTCCTGGAGATTAATCTCTCCCTCTTAAATCTACAAAATTAAACTTTTTCTTGGTTTGATTTTGTACCCCAATATTTTTTCCTAGCTATAATTAGAGATGAAAATTAAGAGAGCAATGAAAAAAGTACTCTGATTTATTACTTTTGACAGGGAAGGTCTTTTTCCCATGTGGCTTCTGCATTCCTTTCTTTAGAGGGAAAAAGCAGAGGAAGAGGACTATTTGTCAGCTAGTGGCAGCTTCCAAGAAAAGAAGTATATTTGGGAAAGTATTTGAGATTAAAACACATTAGAAAAGATGCATCTCATTAAATCAAGATATTGTTCAAATCAACCCACTATGCTTTTTTTAAATGTTAAATTTGTATGTTTTAAAACTTAGAGTTTTAACAACTTATGTTCCTTATTGATTGATGACATAACCTCCACAAACCAGAATTCTACCTAAAGATGAAAACTTCCTTTGGAAAAATATGGGGGCTGGCATTTTAATGAGCATTTACAAGCCAAGTGCCTGATGAACTGTGTGGTTGCGCTACTTTTTAAATTGTCATAAGTCTTGGAGGAGCTATTATTATACCTATTTTTTAGAGGAGCAAACTAAGGCTGAGATTCTACCTTGTCCAGGGAAACATAAAACATAAATAGAAGAGCCATAAATGGGATACATATTATCCCAAACCAATGCCTCTCAAACATTTTCTTTCTTCGTTTTTTGTTTTGTTTTGTTTTGAAACCCAAGAGAGTGCAATGGCCACAGGCCCACTTTTCTTTCCCTGCCTAGTTGTGAAATGTTGCTTGTTGTTTCTACCAACCTAGAATATTATTCCTGGATTTTTTTCTTTCTTAATTTTTTAATCAGAAAGCCAATAGATTTTCTAAAAATTTTCAGTATTTTACCCATATTTTATTGATCTATGATGCTATTGACTAAAAGACATACATTGGATTATGTATGTTCTAAAGAAAACAAATGCTGTCAACAAAACTATGACATAATGCTTTAAAAAATAGTCCTGCATGGTGCACGAATCAGTCACATCACCACTCATTGTATTTCATCAATTCCAAGATATTTAGCAATTTCTTGTGTTTTTAGTTCCTCTGCATGGCAGGTGATAGCAATCCCTTTTGTTTGCATTTAATAACAAAGCCTAACACAGCTTCATCTACTTCTGGGTATTATTTTTCTTAGGTCCCATAAGACACATGGTTATTGTTTTGTAAGGAAATAAGGGGCTCTAGTCATTCCTGAAATGATGAATATTTGCCTCACTAAAAGCAAATGCATTCCCCACTGCTCTATTTTTATGTATTTTTTGTATATAATGACTTCTGCCTCAATGCGGAATCATGTGCAGTCTTTTAGAAGGCATTTTAAATGACAATTAAACTCAACACTTGTAGCACTAAAAATATTCAAAACTCAATGGAAGTGACAACAATGTGAATATTTATACTGGAAGCAATGACAACCACATCAGAACTGCCACCTGGCCAGCAGTGATTATAATATGTCACTAAATCTAACACTCTTCCTAATTTCAGAGGTATTAAAATGTGAAAAACTGTACTTCTTAGAATCAACGAAATAAGTAAATATTAAACATGCTTTTTAACAGTCTCTCTTTTCTGCATTTCAGATTCTGATCTGGTCCCAGCTCTTATATTCTTGAAGCACCCCTGTCCCCTATACCTCTCATCCTGCAGAGAAATACTGCTGTACTCTGTGCCTCTTTCCACTAAGAAAAGTTTTTTCATCTACTCTAGGCTTCATTTTAGCATTTACCCCAAGGCCTGTTATAAATGGACAGAAAATTAAATTTTTCTTTTTCCTCTTAGGGAGAGAAAACCTAACTACATTTCCAACTCATGACAGTGTATATTCCACATTTACATTGTATCATGGTCATGTGTAGTCCCTTGCTGATAGATAGGGTGAACATAAAGGGATTTAATTTTTGAACTCATAATAAACTTTTTCAACAACTTGATAGTTTGTACGTAAGAATTATTTTCTATAAATTGTCTCTTTACTCTGTTGATAGTTTCTTTTGCTGTGCAGAAGCTCTTGAGTTTAATTAGATTCCACTTACCAGGTTTTGCTTTTGTTATGGTTGCATTTGGTATCTTCATCATGAAATTTTTGCCCATTCCTATGCCCAGAATCATCTTGTCTAGGTTGTCTTTCAAGGTTTTTATCATTTTGGGTTTTACATTTACATTTTTAATTCATCTTGAGTTGATTTTTTTACATGGTGTAAGGAAGGGATCTAGCTTCAATCTTCTATATATGACTAGCCAGTTACCAAGTACCGTTTATTGTTTAGGGAGTCGTTTCCCCATTGCTTGCTTTTGTTAGCTTTGTCAATCACAGGTGTGCAGTCTTATTTCTGGGCTCTCTATTCCATTCTATTGGTTAGTCCATTTATCTGTTTTTGTACCAGTATCATGCTGTTTTGGTTAATGTAGACATGTAGTATAGTTTGAAGTTGAGTAATGTGATGCCCACAGCTTTGTTCTCTTTGCTTAGTATTGCCTTTGCTATTCAGGTTATTAGTTCAATAGGAATTTTAAGATAGGTTTTCTAGTTCTATGAAGAATGTCATTGATAGTTTGATAGGAATAGCACTGAATCTGTAAATTGCTTTGGGCAGTATGCCCTTTTCAATGATATTGATTATTCCTATCCATGGGCATGGGATGTTTTTCCGATTGTTTATGTCTTCTCTGATTGCTTTGAGAAGTGCTAGTGTTTCACAGTTTTCATTGTAGAGATCTTTCACCTCCCTGGTTAGCTGTATTCCTAGGTTATTTATTATTTTTGTGGCAAATGTGAATGAGATTGCGTTTCTAATTTGGCTTTCAGCTTGGCCACTGTTGGTGAATAGGAATACTAGTAATTTTTGTACATTGATTCTGTATCCAAATATTTGCAAACTATGTATCTGGCAAAAGTCTAATATCCACCATCTATAATGAACTTTAAAAAATTAACAGGAAAAAAAAACAACTCCATTAAAAAGTGTACAAGGGTATGAACAGACACTTTTCAAAAAAAGACATATATGCAGTCAACAAGCATATGAAACAAAGCTCAGTATCACTGATTATTAGGGAAATGCAAATAAAAACCATAATGAGATACCATCTCACAGCAGTCAGAATGGGCATTATTAAAAAGCCAAAAAATAACAGTTGCTGGTGATATTGCAGATGAAAAGGAACGCTTAGACACTGTTGGTATGAGTGTAATATAGTTCAACAATTGCAGAAAGCAGTATGGCGATTCTTCAAAGAGCTAAAAGCAGAACTACCATTTGATTCCGCAATCTCATTGCTAAACATATACCCAGGGGAATACAAATCATTTTACCATAAAGACACATGTACATAAATGTTCATTACAGCAGTAGGCACAATAGCAAAGACATAGAATCAATATAAATGCCCATTAATGACAGATTGGATAAAGCAAATGTGGTGCAAGTACACCATGGAATACTACGCAGCCATAAAAAGAATTAGATCATGTCTTTTGCAGGAACATGGGTGGAGCTGGAGCATGAATAATAGCCAAGGAAAAGAAAACCAAATATTGCATGTTCTCACTTATAAGTGGGAGCTAAACGATAAGAACTTATGAACACAAAGGAGGGAAAAACAGACACTGGGGTCTACTTGATGGTGGAGATTGTGAGGAGGGAGAGGAGCAGAAAAGATAACTTTGGAGCAGAAAATCCAAAAAATATGGATACTGGGCTTAATTCCTGGGTAACAAAATAATCTGTACAATAAATCCCTGTGACATGAGTTTACTGATGTAACAAACCTTCATATGTACTTCTGAACCTAAGATAAACATTACAAAAATAATTATTTTCTATTATTAAACATGTCCTTTGGAAACATTTTCATAACTGTTGAGTATTTTGTTGAGCCCTGAGGAAAGTATGCAGTAGCTGATTTTTGACTTTTATTGCAAATTTATTTTTTTCTCCATTCTTCACATTTTTCCATTGATATAATACCTGCATACTCTACCGATCCAAACAATATATAGTCAAAAGGGAAATTGATAATCTCTCATTTTCTCTTCTTAATCCCGTTTTCTAAGGTAACTACTGTAAACTATTTCCTTTGCGAAGAGAAACAAATGCTACACACACATACACACATATATACGTATATATAACCACTGACGATTAAAAAACAAACAAATATGAGAACCTAACATGGAGGTGCTATTCTTCCTAAGTGGTCTTTTGTGTACCTGTTTTGAAGTTAATGTATAATGATTCGCATTTTTTAATAGCTGCTTATTGTTTCATAGAATTAATATATCACGGATTGGGACACCATTTCCCTCCCTGTATATGGATAGCTAAGTCTGTTCCAGCTGCTGTAACAAAATACCATGAACTGGGTATCTTATAAAAGAAATTTATTTTTCAGAGTTCTAGGTCTGAATTCTAAGAACAAGGTGCCAGCAGATTCAACATCCGGTGAGGGCTCATTCCTCATAGACAGTGTCTTCTTGCTGTATCCTCACATGGCAGAAGGGGAAGACAATCTCCCTTTGGCCTCTTTTATAAGGGCACAAATCCTTTCCATCCTCTAAAGGCCCCATCTCTTACTACTGTTGCACTGAGGATTAGGATTCAACATACAAATTTTGGGGGAACACAAACATGCAGGCCATAGCAATGGATAATCTAGTTATTTACAGATAGTGTTCTTATAAACCTTTTAGATATATTTTTGGGTAAGACTTTTGACAGTGTCAGAAATTGCTAATTTTTCTTTTTTCTTTCCCCCTGACAGAATCCTAGAAATGAAGATACTCAGTAAGGGAGCATACAAACTGTAAATTTAATATTGCTAGTTTTATTTTCTAAAATATTATAAAAATGTACATTCATCAATAATAAATACTGTCATTTTCTATAGGTTTTCATTAGCACTTAATATTCTCAAACTTTTACATGGTCATGTAATAGGCAAAACAATTACTGTGTTGTTTAAATTAGCATTCTTATATTTACTGACCATGATATATTTTCATTTTTAATTGATCATTTGCATTTCTTCTTTTGTGATTTACCTGTTCTTTGACTCATTTTAGGCTTTTTCTTATTGATGTGAAAGAACTCTTTATATGTTTAGAAATAATAAACAATGGGTGCTTACTATTTAACCTGACTCTGACTCTAAATGCTTTATAAGAATTAACACATTTAATTAATTCTCACAACAGCCTTATGAGGTAGATACAATTTTATAGGTAAGAAAATTAATGCAGAGAAAGATTAAATAATATGCCCAATGTCACACTGCTCTTAAGTGGCAGAGGTGGTGTTCAAACTGAGGCTGTCAGGATATAAACTCACGTCCTAACCCCTGTGGTATGTTCTGCTTATCTGGAAGAGAAGATGGGAGTGTGTGCTGAGAACAAAGAGATATACCATCACTGGGTGCACAGGAGCCATGGCAGGCATATTTCAGAACACATTGGAAGACAAATATTCATGTCTAAAGTCTGATAAGAGTGATGCTTCTCTTAAGAAAAAATAAAAAGTATACCATTTCAAAATGGACTCTTGTCGCTGTAGATAGTTGTTGAAAGTGAACTGTGGGGGACATTGAGAAAGCTGATGAGGCAGAAACTGAACAATGAAACCGAAGGAGCAGAGGGGAAAATCTGTGTCACACGAGGCATTGGAGATCATAAATTCTTTAACACAGAGAGACTGCAAAAACAATGTCAGTACTACCTTCTTTGTTATTTGTAGTTTAAGTAAATTTTATGTAGTTTTCATTCCTTTAGCTACTCTTAATTAATCCCTTTGTGGTCTTTATAACATTCTCCGTTAAAGAAAACTGACATCTGGCCCTTCCTTTTCCCCAAAGATTGCTACAGAACAGATAGATTTATAGCTGTTATGATATTTATTTTCAAAACTCTGGGTGTTCCAGAAACCCAACTTACAGTTTTTTCAATACCTCTGTTTAGTTCCATTTTTGGAACCGTGATGTTATTACCTGATTACAAAAATTAAAAATAAAGTATCTTAGTCAACTTAAGATAAACTCAGACATTTGTTTTAAGCTTATTTAATTCAGGATTTTCCTCTCTTATGTACTGTTTCATTTTCCCAACAATTTGCTAGGATATTTGGACCATGGGAGGTGGGAAGGTGATATGGCTTAGGGCCATTTTTTTTCCAGGTGGGTATCCACACGATGATACAATCCTGTCTGGTCCTTGGACAAGACCATACTTCTCACTGGAATCTTATGGGACATCTATTTTTAATGAAATCATCTTTCTCAAAAATATTTATTGAAGTTTATCAATTATATATTGAAGATAAATATAAGGTAACCTCTATATCTCAAAATGTGATCTTATTTGGAAATAGGGTCTTGACAGATGCAATTAGTTAAGCTGAGGTCATTCTGGAGCATGGCAGGTCTCTAGACAACACAAATGGTGTCTTCTTATAAGAAGACAATATATGAACGTAGGAGAAGGCCATGTGCTGAAAGTGTTACGCATCTGTAAGTCCAGGAGTGCCAAGGATAGCTGGTGACATCAGAATCCAAGAGAAAAGCATGGAACAGATTATTTTCCAGAGGCTTTGAGAGAACCTGGCCCTGTTGACATCTGGATTTTGGACTTCTAGCCTCCAGAACAGTGAAAGAATAAATTTCTGTTGTATTAAGCCATGAAGATTATAGTACCTTGTTATAGCAGCTCTAGGAAACTAATACAGCATCCAAACTCAAGCTACTTCTAGAGTGTTGTCCTCTTAGCCTACTGCTCCAGTTGCATTTACAGCAACATCCACTCCATTCTGGGTTACTTGGGAAAATGGCCATTTCCAGTGTCCTTCCTGTCAAACTGCCCATCTGCTGGAGTACTTCAAAAACTCTGCTTTACTCAGGGGTCAGGGTAGCTTGGATACTCCCTGTAGTGCCTGCCAGCTTCTAGGACAATAAGACAGAGACCAGGCTTAGGTACTCTCTTTTCTTCTATCCTGAAACCCTTCTGGGGGTCCTATACTCTTATGTCTTAGAGCTCTCATATGGGTGTAGGCACAGGGGAGTCTCTACATGAGTCCCATAGCCGTATGTTCTCTTGCTGCTCTTTTTGCTCAACCTTCCCCTTCTCTACTTATCACAGCTCTCATATCCATATCCTCTCAAACTTGGGATTTTTGTGGGATTTTTTTTTTATCTAGTCTGGGTAAACAGAAGACAACTGCTTCCACAACATGGTCTCTAAGTATTTATCCCTGAATTTTTTACGTGGCATCCAGCAGGTATGAAAGTCTAGAATTTGCTATCTATTCTTGGGTTCCTTCATGACAAGAATGGGAGAGAGTCACTATGGGAAGGAATGGAACAGGAGAAACTCATTTACTAATGCTAAGTACTTCTTACTCGTTCACCTGTTGTAGTTATTTGGATAGTTGCTGCAATTTTTAATTTCTATTTATTTTTGCTAACAGATTATCAGCATTTAATGATGACTTTTATGTTTTTCTTGATTTTTTTCCCTCATTATGAAGTTCCCGGAGTGAGACTGCTGAGTTAAAACGAAAGAAGTTGTGCTGTTTTCCAGAATGTCTGTAGCAATTTACAATGCTGCTTGCCATGTGTGAATGCATTAGTGTGGCAAATTCCATATTCTAAAGATGGTCATAAGAATATCTTCATTCCACATGATCTTTGCATATGAAACCTTGACATTCCTCTCATCAATAGATAAGGTTTTCCCCACAACATTTGACTCTGGGTGGGCTTGTGACTTGCTTGTAACCAATAGAATGCATCAAAAGTGATGTAGCATGACTGACGAGGCTGAATAAGCAAAAGCAATGCAGCCTCCACTTGGTTTCCCAGAACATTCACGTTCGGTGCCATGCACTGTCATGAGAGAAATTTGGGCATCCTAAGACCACCATGCCAGAATACACATGCCACACCACAAGGAAAGACCACATATAATAGGCAGTCTAAATAGTAGTTCTAAATTTCCAATCTCCCAACCCAGGTGCCAGGGTTTGGAAGTCCTATTGACATCCAAGCATGGAAATTTACTTGGCAATTAGGTATATGGACTTGCAGTCAGGAAGAGGCTAAAGTGGAGGTCTGGATTTGAAGGTCATCAAGCAATGATGAAAACGGAAACTATGGAGGGATTGTGATTGCCTAAGGAGAATGTATCAGTTAATTATTCCCTCTTGATAAGCCGTCCCAAAACTTAGTGGTTTAAAACAACACTAATAAATATTTGTTCATAATTCTGAAACTTTGGTTTGGCTCAGGTGGGCAGCTTGTCCCTGTTCCACATGGTATTGGCTGAGCTCACTCATGCATTTGCAGTCAGTTGATGGCACAATGGGAACTGGAGGATGCAATGTGGCCTTACTCACATGTCTGTCACCTGAGATAGGATTGTTGGAATAGATGGAAGCTGGTCAGATCGTTCTCTTCCTCATGGTCTCTCATTGTCCAGGGTCTCTCTCTATACACAGGACTTTATCTTCAAGAAGAATACCCCAAACTTTGTTACATGGCATGTCTGGGCAACAAAAAGATGAAAGGATATGTCTTTAAGTACAGCTCAGAATTTGCACAGTATCATTTCCCTTCATTCTATTGGTCCAAGCAAAAGGCCAGCCCAATGTGGGAGGGGAAGTGAATATGAATTCAGTGATTTGCTAAGGCTATTATCTAGCCATCAGTCACAAAGGATGTGGGAATGAGAATAGTCTAATGCTCTGAAGAGCACCACATCTCAAGAATGAGTGTAGAAAAACAAGCCCATTATATGACTTAAGGGTGGCCGGAGATATAGGAGGAAAATCAAGTAAGAATGGTATTATAACAATTAAAGATTCCACTTCTAAAAAATAGAGGGGTTTGTTACTGTCAAAGCAAGAAAACAATAATGAAACAAACCTTCACATTTCATAACAAGCAGGTTATTGATGACATCAATAGGAAGAAATGCAGTGGAGCAGAAGGAGCTGAAGCCAGATTGCAGAGGGTTGAAGGAAGGAAGCACCGGGAGAGAGAAGGTTGCCTGTAAAAGGGCAGAGAGCCAGGCGCGGTGGCTCACGCCTGTAATCCCAGCACTTTGGGAGGCCGAGGTGGGTGGATCACGAGGTCAAGAGATCGAGACCATCCTGGTCAACGTGGTGAAACCCTGTCTCTACTAAAAATACAAAAAAATTAGCTGGGCACGGTGTTGTGTGCCTGTAATCCCAGCTACTCAGGAGGTTGAGGCAGGAGAATTGCCTGAACCCAGGAGGTGGAGGTTGCGGTGAGCCGAGATCGCGCCATTGCACTCCAGTCTGGGTAACAAGAGTGAAACTCCGTCTCAAAAAAGAAAAAAAAAAAAAAAAAAAAAAAAAGGGCAGTGAGACCTGGGGAAATAGCCAGAATTTGACATGTTTCTGTTTTAGTTTGTTAGTTTTTGTATATAGGAGGAATTTGGACCAGTCTAAATTCTGAAAAGAAGTTGGAGACAAAAAGGGTAAAGTTGAAGATATTGAGAAAAATATTAGGAAACTGAGTTCTAGTTTCTTGGTTTAGCAGAAATTAAAGTCAGTTTCACTGTGCAGAGCAAGATTATATTACCTTGAGCTATTATTTTTCATTCTTTTTAGTTTTCTAAAAAGACAATTTACATTGAGTCAAAAGGAGTAAAATCCATTTAAATGCATAAATATGTAATTTCACCTTGCTTTTTGAAGTGCCCAATTAAGAATGATTTAATCTAAAATGAATCCATTTAGAAGTAAAAATGTTTAAGAGGAAATATTTTGAAAGTAGTACATTGTCTTATGAAAGTAAATAGTATATTTAAAATATGCATCCTTGCATTTGACATATTTATTCATTTTCTTTAAGATGTAAATGCTTTAACAAATGTTGTAAATGTAGAGAAATAAATTAACTTTACATCAAAGAGCAAACATCTCTCAAATGGCAACAAGAGAGCAGTTGTATTTAAGATGTCTGATATTGCTTTATGTCTATATTAATAATAAAATATTTCAATGTACTATTTTTCCTCATGGAAAACTCTGTTGTCCTTATTCATATACAAATCAAGCTGAAGGGGGATCTGGATGCCTGTTTACCTCCCAGAAGCTTTCTCTGGAACTGATTTGATGAGATGATTCACACTTTCTAACCACACTTTTATACAGATATGCTCTTCACTATTTTTGCCTTTGGAGTCCTGGGTATTTTACTGGGTTTGATAGAGTAGATCAGATACACATGTTTGCTCCAGAGAGTTTAAACATACATTATTGATTCTATCATTTGAAGGTAAAAATGCTTTCAGAAGAAACTTGGAAAACAAGGCTAAATCAATTGAATTTAAAGACCAATAGAAATCCCTAGATATGGTTTCCACAGCAACAATTTGAATGTTGCATATTTCATTGCACTCAACAGATAGTTAATTGCTTTATTAATTCAATGCAAAAATTTTGCAACCTACTATGTGCTAGGTAGTTGAGATGCAAAAAGAATAAAGCCAAATGGTATCTAGTTTTCAGCCCCTTCTCTCCCATCCTGCAGCCAGTAGAGAGTTGACAGTCTACTCAGGATGCCAGGCAAGTAAAGAGTTTTAATAATAATGTGATATGTGCCATAATGAAGGTAGGAAAAATGTACTTTGAAAGCACAGAAAGAAGCTACATTTGTCTGTTGAGACTAACAGGAAAGACTCACCTGTTTAAACAGCTGAGAAGACATTTGAGTTTTATCTTCAAGAATGATAATGGTTTGTAGAATGAATTGAGGGCTTGGGAAGAGGTGGGAGGATGGACTGAGTGGTCAGGAGGAAAGAAGTGCATCCTGTTCAGAGGAAATAGCATGCGTAAAGGCAAAGAACTGTTGGGACCATGTGATGTCGGAGTGCTCCTTGTGGTTTTTTTCTCTAGTATGACAAAAGGCAGGACATGCTGAGGGAACGGCAAGTTATTATGCTGGTAGAGTAGATAGAGATGTGATAAAACATTTCTGTGACATCATAAGAAGTTTGAACTTTACACCATTATTAGGATATGTTGAATGATCAATGATTTATATCAGGTATAAACATTAAGAACAGGAAAATCAGGGCAACGAATCATAGGAGTTGTATGATATGAGGTGATGACTGTTTCTATTTCTCTGTCTTCAAGAAAAGCAATTGTCAAGGTATGTTTGCAGGTGACTTGTTCTTCTATGTAAAAGAGTCTGGGGGATGCCCACTTGTTACTTGATATGTTATTGAATAGTTTTATCAAAAAGACTTAATTCCACCTGCTGAATCTCACAGTTTGTTATGAAATCTCAGTCTCTTGTTTTATCTTTGTGGACACAAAGACCTCTTTTGGCAATTTTTAATTTACTTAAAGGCAGTTTTAAAGTTACCTCTTCAACTTTTCATTTTAGACTAAATAATCCTCTCTCATCATTAATTTTTTTTTGGTAAATATATGTTACAATGCTTTAAACAATTTCAGTGGCTATTTTCTGGATTTTTTCCCCCAGTTTCTTGACATATTCCTTATAAGTGGTAAAATAAACACTAAGCAATATAGCATTTCAAAAAGATTCTGCATGAAGTTAGATCTAATATAAAGAATTATTCCCAGCCATTTCTTATACACCTATTAGATTATGCCTAGTATTGTTAGAATTTTTTAGAGGCAGCTCTGTACTGGTGAAAGATAGAATTGTTTGATGTTTTGATCATTTTTTTCCTTTCTATTTGTGCAGTTAAAAACATTTTAAAAGCAGTCTTTTAAAGGTCTTTCTTATTATTGATGGATGATTTCTCTTGACATCTTAAATTCCATTCATATCTCAAGCAACAAGGTGTAATGAAATAAGGAGATGCTGGGGAGATCTGAATTCAAACCATGTCTCTTTAAGAAAGGTTGGAAGAGAGCAAGTTAAGCTAAAACAAAGTCCTAGAATAATTATGGGACATTCTCAAAAGTAACCTAATTTGGATGATGACCTGCATTGTCACTTTAGGCTCTTGTAATTATGAGTTTGTGCTTCTGGAAATCTCAGCTTCCTCCTTCGTAAGACAGGGCAACGTATATAGCCCATACAATTGTTGGGAGATTTAAATATTTTAAAAAGTTAAAGTTTTTAGCATGAAGCCTGATACAAGGCAAAGGCTTTAGTTAAATAGTCTTTTTCCTCTTTTCTTGTCTCCTTTATGTAAAAATGATAATTCCTCCCTTCAAATAAGGTAGACTCTGTCTTCATAAATTAGCTAAATATCTGAGATAAAAATATACCCAACCAAATAACATGCTTGTAAAGCTCAGACTTAGATTTCAGTGGGAAGCTGAAGGAGCATCCTTGCTATACCCACTATCTAGGTCATTACTAATGACATTGCATAGTACAGAATTCTGTATACGATGGCCTGAGTTATCCCTTAGCTCCATAAGCAGCCAATAAGAATGCTTCTGTGTTCAGCTGAACCTTCAGTTTTTGGATGAAATCTCATTAAAACAAAATTTCACCAAGTGCATTCTTAGGAACACTATTCCCTGTAGAGATTTAGTGGACATTATAAATGGGGAAGAAGTACTGTGGACCAAAAAAAAAAAAAAAAAAAAAAAAGTGGAAAGGGGAAATGTTGCCATAAACAAAGTTAAAGGGAGTTTTAACTTGCAGGATTTCCCGGAGCCTTAAGCATACTCATCTTTGCTGGGAATCTGAAAGACTGTAATATAGTATGCAGCATGTACAAAATAACTAACTGAACTTGGATCCCTTTTGTCATGGAGCTCCTCAAAATGCCAAGTCATTGATAGCTCAGTTTACCACAGTGTTTTCCAATCTTGGTAGAATGTTCATTCATTTATTAAGAAAACATATAGTTGGCTTACCACATTTATTGATTGAGTGCTTTGTATCCAAGTGGCACTTTAAACCATATTATTTAACACATAATAGTTTAATATTTGGGAAATAATTTGAACCTAAAAAATATAGATATAGTTTCAAAAACACATGGTAAATTCTGTAAATGATTCTTTCATTCTTATTTTGTGGCAAGAATTTAGTATGTTAGCTGTTCAGTACAATGGTTTCCAAACTTTCTAAATTATGCCCTCAGTTCTTCACAGGGCAAATATGCTTATTTATTTACAAATTATATTTGTGTATTAATGGGGTTATATATAATGTAAGCATGTGCAAAATGGAGATGTTTAAAAGCATTAGATGAAAAAAATAGAAATTGAAATTCTAATATTTTCTTCCTGGGCTTTGATGGTTCACCTTTCCAACCACTGGGCCACATGCTTCTTTCTTTGGAGATCATTGTACTAGCAGTAAAGAAGCAAAGAAGGAAACCGAAACAACTGCCATATACTTGGAGGAAATATTGTCTTTCATTTATAATATTTGTCATCACTTATTAAGGAGAAAATTGAGGTTTGACACTATTGTAAGCTATTCACAAAAAAGAATAAAGAAACAATTTTTTGATCTCAATACGCTTATTCTGATTGAAGGAAATATATAATAATAGAGAAATATTGATTGAAGAGACTCGTTGAAGATGGTGAGATAGGAGTCTCCAGTGCTTGCTCATTCACAGAAACATCAGTTTTAAAAACCATTCATGCACAGATACCTTTACAAGAGCTAAGGAATCAAAGTGAGAATTACAGTACCAGGGTAGAGTACAGAAATAAGATGAGGCACATTGAAGAAGGTAGAAAGGATTGTTGCATATTGCTTATATCACTACTCTGCCGAGCCCACACAGCACAGTATATATCCTATATCATCTATATCTATATCTATATCTATATCTATATCTATATCTATATCTATATCTATATCTATATCTATATCTATATCTATCTATATCATCTATCTATATCATCTATCTATATATCTATCTATATAGCTCTATCTATCATCTATCTATCTATCTATCTATCTATCTATCTATCTATCTATCTATCTATCTATCTACCTACCTACCTACCTATATAGAGAGAGAATCTTTAGGTTGGGAAAATATTTAAATAGGCACAAGACTTCATTATAGGCTATAGCACCAGGCCTGCCCCCACAGACCCAGGCTTCAGGCTTGTCCCAGTGTTAAGCTGGATCTCAAAACCTCAGTCTGCAGGCCTGCCCCTGTGGACTTATGCTGTAAGACAGCCACCATGGCTCCAGGCACTGAACCAGTACCCATGGACATAGGCTTCAGGCAGGCTCCTGCAAATCTAAGCCCCAGTCCTGCTCCAGTGCCAGGCCAGCCTGCATCCTGGATTCTAGGCCAGACACCACAAACCCAGGTGCCATGCCTGTTTGCTCTCTGACTGAAGCATCAAGCTAGCCCTTCTGGTCACTTCAGTAGCCAGCCTATCTATGGACCCTCAGAGTGGAGCTGCCCCAAATTTCTGGTTGCACCAACTGGTGAAGGGTTTTTCCTATTAAAACCAGTCTGTAAAGACTAGAAGAAGTGCCTGTTTCTTCAACTGTGTAGACACCAACACAAGGCCAAAAGTATCATGAATAATCAGGGAAATATTACACCACCAAAGGAACAAAATAGAACACCAGTAACTGACCCTAAAGAAATAAACGTATATGAACTGCTAGATAAAGAATTCAAAATGATTGTCTTGGAGAAGCTCAGTGAACTACAGAAAACACTTGTAGGCAAATAAACAAAAATAAGATTTAAAATATATGAACAAAATGGGAAGTTCAACAGAAAAATAGAAGCCATAAAAATAACCAAACAGAAATACTGGGGTTGAAGAACATGTAATTGAACTGCAAATTTCTAGAGAGCGCCTCCACAGCAGAATTGATCAAGCAGCAGAAAGAATTGGTGAGGTTGAAGATAAATTATTTGAGAATATCCAGTCAGAGGAACAATTTTAAAACAAGAAATTCTATGTGACTTAAGGGATACCATTAAGCAAATGACTATATACATTATGAAATTTTCAGAAGGAGCAGACAAGGATGAAACAGAGCAGAGCTTATTTTAGGAAATAATGACAGAAAACTTCCCAAATCTGGAGAGGAAAATGAACATCTAGATCTATGAAGCACAAAATGAAACATAACATAAACATATATTTAGATTAGACATAAAAAGATCTTCACTTAAACATAATCAAATTATTAAAGATAGAATCTCTCTTTGTTAAAAGACCTAATGGTTCCTAATGTGTATATACACACCACATTTTCTTTATTTGTTGATGGGCATTTATACTGATTCCATAACTGGGCATTTGTGAATACTGCTGCAATATGAGATATCTGCAGTCTGAGAGTGCAGATATCTCTTTGGCATACTTATTTCAGATCCTTTGGAAATCCCAGAATTGGGATAGCTGGATTATATGGTAATTCTATTTTTAGTTTTTGAGGTGCTTTTCTACGGTTTTCCATAATGGCTGTACTAATTTACATTTCCACCAACAATATACAAGGGATTCCTATTTCTATCTTTGCAAACACTGATTATCTTTCATCTTTTTTATAATAGTCATTCTACAAGTTACGCAGTAATATCTAATTTTGATATTAATTTATGGTGCTCTAATGATCAGTGATGTTGAACGTATTTTCATATATCTGTTGGCCATTTGTTTGTTTGCAACCATTGGTATGTTTGCAACAACATAGATAAACCTGGGGGACATTCATCTAAGTGAAATGAGCCAGGCACAGAAAAACAAATACCACGTATTTCCACTTCTGTATGAAATCTAAAACAACCAGACTCATGGAAGCAGCAGAATTGTGGTTTTCAGAAAAAAGGCACAATATTTCAGTTAGGATGAATAAATGATAAATATTTAAGGTGTTTGATATGTTAATTAGCTTGATTTAATCATTCCACATTCCATACATATATCATATTATTACATTGAAGCCCATAAATACCTACAACTGTAATGTATCAATATTCAATACAATTTTTTTTAAAAGTCAAAGATTTTGAAAGTAGCAAGAAAAAAACCCTTTGTCATATACAAGGGAAGCTACCTTCCCTTTTAAGACTATCAGCAGACCTTTTTTTTGCAAAAAACTTTACAGACAAAGAGGGTTTGGATGTAATATACAAAGTGTTGGAAAAACAACAAAACCTTTCAAACAAGAATACTATACCTGACAAAGCTGTCTTCAGAAATGTGGGAGTTATAAAGATCTTCCAAGACAAACAAAAGCTAAGGGAGTTCATCATCACTAGATGAGCCTGACAAGAAATGGTAAAGGGATTTCCTTCAACTGAAAAAAAGTACACTAGCTAAGAATATGAAAACATATAAAAGTATGGAACTCACTGTAAAGGTAAGAATATCATCAAATTCAGAAGACCATAGTACAATTATGGTGGCATATAAAAAAAATTACTTTAGCCATAATAATTAGTTAATGAAAACACAATATAAAAAATATAACCTGTGATCTTAATAACAAAAAAAAGTGAGGAGAGGAAAAGTAAAAGTGTAGAATTTTTGTATGTAATTTAAGTTAAATCATTAGATTAAAATAGACTGTTATAACTAAAAAGATATTTTATATAAGCCCTGTGATAACCACAAAGAATATTACTTGTTGTAGTTCCAGAAGAGAACAAAAAAGGAATTAAAGCATACCACTACCCAAAAATCATCAAGTTACAAAGGAAGAGTATGAGAGGAAGAAAGGAACAAATAAACTATAAAACAGGAAACAATAAAATGGCAATAAGTCCTTATTTTCAATAATCACTTAAAATACAAATGCATTAAGTTTTCCAGTAAATGACATAAAGTGGTTGAATAGCATAAAAGATACAAACCTAGATCTAATTCTATACTGCCTAGAGTGGAGTCAGTTTTGCTTTAAGGACACATACAGAATTAGGGATAAGAAAAGATATTCTAGGCAAAAAGTTACCAAAAGAGAGCATGAGTAGCCATATTTATATTGTACAAAATAGACTGTAAGTCAAAACTGTCATAATAAGCAAAGAAGATTATTATTTAATTATAAAAGTTTCAATTAATCAACAGGATGTAACAATTGTAAATATATATGCACCCAAGATCAGGACACCTAAATATATAAAACAAATATTAATAGATCTGAAGGGAGAGATAGACAACAATAAAATAATAGTAGAGGACTTTAATATACCACATTCAACAACGAACAGGTAACCCAAACTGAAAATCAGTAAGGAAACAACAGGCTTGAACAACATGATACGCCAAATAGACCTAAAAAGTATTTAGAGAACATATCATCCAATAGCAGCAGAATACACATTTTTTTCAAGTGCACACAGATCATTTTCCAGGATAGATCATATGTTAGGCTATAAAACAAGTCTTAATAAATTTAAGAAGATTGAAATCATATCAAGTACTTTTCTGACCACAATAGTATGCAATTTAAAATCAATAGTGGGAGAAACATGGAAAAATTCACAAATATGTGTAAATTAAACACATTCCTGAACAATCAATAGGTCAAAGTTGAACTCAAAAGAACATTAAAAACCTATATATTTTAAATATATAAAAATATTTTAATAACTTTAGTTGATTTATTTAAATAGAGAAATAATTTTGGGTGGCAATACCCTAAACATCAAAAATAGCACCATTTTAGTATTAAGTTTGTCAATGGGAAAAGCCTAAGATTTGGGGTCAGGACACCCAGGTTCAGACCTCAATTCTATCATTTCCCATTATGTGATCTTAAGCAAGTTACAAATTTCCTCTGAGTTTCAGTACTCTATGAATGAAGATAATATTACTTTGTTTGTATTGTTGGAATATAATGTAATATATGAAATGTATCAAAAACTTACTTTAATTGACGAAAATATAAGGCATATATTATAGATCCCAAGATCCCACGGTGGGGGGTGGAAATCTCTATTAAAAAACAAATGTGATTATCCTAAATTGTGTGTGTGTGTGTGTGTGTGTGTGATTCAACAATGAACAGATCATCCATACTCAAAAATGTCTCTCATGGAGGGAGAGAGAGAGAGAGAGAGAGAGAGAGAGAGAGAGAGAGAGAGAGAGAAACTCCTATTTTACTTTGCTTTATTTTGAGACACTCTTTTTATTAAACTATAAATATATAAATGTGTATATTTTTCCTGTTAATAAAGATTAATGAATGGACTGTGAAAATTCTTATTTAAAATCTTTCTATATTCCCCTAATCAAAAGTCTCCTGAGGAGTATCTTCATGCTTTAACCTCAGAGCCTCTTTTGTTGCTGGACCCTCTGAGATGTTTGTCCACACATAGTGACTTGCCTTTCATCATATTTTAGCTTTCAGAGTCAACTTTCCACTTCTCTGACCACCTAAAAAGTACCCTGTAAATATCACTTTATCCCTTTACTCTGCCTTTATCTTTTACCTTGTTAAGAGAATAGGTCTTAAATGTTCTCACCATGCACACACACACACACACACACAAAATGGTAATTATCCGAGGTGATGGATATGTTCTTTAGCTTGATTGTGGTAATGCATTTCACACATTATATATGTCTATCAAAACATCACATATACCTTAAATATACATATGTATATATAATTTTAATTTGCCCATTAGACATCAATAAAGCTGAGGAAAAATCCTAGAAATATTTGTAGAACATTAATCATACATTAGGTAGTAGGCATCAAGAATCCAGAAGTCATAATCTTTTGAGGAACTTCTAAGTATTAAAGAGATGCCCTAAACTGGGTAGTGTTTTCAGAACAAAAGGGAAGGTAACCCTGAAAAATTCCTTCTTAATATTATGAATATTTTATTTTGAGTAGGAACTCTTTCTGTGAAAGGATCGTGGGGAACATGTTGTATTAGGCATCAACTTGGTTGGATGGATCCTAGGACTATCTTGTTCATGATTCTTTCTTGAGTCTTGTTCTCACAAATTCTGTTTCTTTCTGGCTATTCTCCTCTTTAGGCCTACTTTGGCGGATGAGCCTTCTGCTGTCCTCTAAGATGTAGTTGCTGGTCATTGCTATTCCATTCTCCTCATTACTTCGCATCTGATCTCAGTGTATCAGCCATTCAAACTTTTTCCTTTGTCAATGGCTGCCATATTGTTCACTTAACAGTAGTCTCCCATTTCATCCTTTGTGATGGTTACCCCAGTATATTATTACTTAAGATACATTTTATTTCACCACGACTCTAAATTCTTACAAATGTTCACTTACATTTTAATCACATAAAATCGTCTTCATTATTAAATACATGTGTCTTTAGAATTTTTCAAAAGGTATTTTATATCTTAATGTTAACATATACTTAAATGTGTACACATGAAAGCTTAGCTACTTAAGGGAGGGGTGTAAACTGTACAAAGATTTCTCAAGTTTCTAGTGTTTTCTGAAACTTTTCACTTCAAATAGAATTTTAATTGTATTGGCTCTAAGAGAATGCAAACCAAGTTAGTATTGAGTCAGCAGATGGAAAAATCCTTATCATTGAACAACGAAACAACTTGAATTGTTTTTCCCCCTTTTGCCATCTGGTATCTGTGCTCATATTTGAAACATTAACCATTCAAGAAAGAGTTGTTTTTCATATCCAGTAGTCAGAATATTTCTCTGAAGACTGGTGCTTATCTTTTCAGGAAAAAAAAAGATAAAATGCTATAAATATGAATGGAGCCCTGAACTAATATTTGACAGTCACATAAAAGCTTAAGAAAATGCAAAGTACAAAGTGAGTCTAAGGAGATGCCATTTTCAATTTATTTTCATAATCTAATTCTATATTGCTTGTAAAGGTTAATCTAAATCCAGCAGAACCAAGCCGATCCGCTGTTTACTTGTTATAGGCACTGCTACATTATTCTAAATGCAGCAAGATGAACATGGCCCTTGTTCACAACCTAGTTGCTATTTCTTTCTGAATCATAGCAGATATAATTTTTTATGTGACCTTCAAATTATTAGTAGTCAAATCGTGTTCATAATCGTAAAATGTTTCTAAGAAAACATCTAGAAAGGAATTTATAATATTCACTTTGAAAATAGTGACACCATGTTCATTTAACCTCCAGTTATTCAAATAACCTTGCAGATCATCTTTTCTCTGGATGGCCTCAGTTTCTTTCTGTTTGGTAAGGAAGAAAGCCAAAGGAACTCAAATAGTTTAAATATTAATTTAAATATTAGCCTAAGGAAATATCTATTTAACTTTCAAAACTTTAGCCCCTAAGAGTCAAGCATTACCATATGTGGTAGTAATGGCTTCTAGACATTCTGGTGTTTTCCTTATGTAAAAGACTGTTTATTTTTCATGAGTATTTCTAATATAAACAAAACACAAATAATTAATGTAGTAACTGTATTATGCTTGAAGCCAAATTCTTGGTCTAAGTCTAGATCTTTTAGCATGTGGGATACATATTGCCACTTTTCAAATTGGTTTGTCTTTGGGTAGACTTTGAAGATGGTTTCCTCTTGTGGTTGTGTTTCCCATTTGGGGACTTGTTAGCAAAGCCTCAGTTTCTGGTGGAGTGGATCAATTCCAGACGTTTCTTTATGTGAATCACTAAGAAGATTCTATCAACTATTGCTTAGATTTAGAAATAATTTGTTCACTGAACAACCAGTCTCTGATGAACAAGTTTAAGAAGAATACAAATAACACTCATTAAGTAAAAGTTAAGTGCTTTCTTAAATCAACTTGAACCTTTATCCATCAGCTTGATCTAGCTCTGGTCTACTTATTTGGCTTTGGGACAGACCCTTTAACTTTCCTTCCTAATGGATATTTCGGATGTCGAAGAGCTTTTGGACACATGGAGCAGTGATATGCTCAGCTTGGTCATGTTATGGGCAGAGGGCTGAAGTTGCTTTCAGTAGCTGCAGAGAAGGCCTCAAAGAGAACCTCAACTTCATTCTCTGTCTCTTAGTAAGCTACACTTTCCACCCAGCAGCTCTGATTACAGTGAGTCTGAAAATGTCTCCCTCAGAAACAGTGTCCATTGCTCACTATTTTTGAGCCCTGCCATGCCTGTCACCTAAGTCTCTCTCAGTTTCTTGCTTATGTTGCCAGCAAAGTGTTCTCTGTTGATCTTGGCTTCTGCCTACTTGGCTCCTATCACTTTAGGGACTCTTCCTCCTTAATGTGGATTTTCAATTTATACTCTAACTGACTTCCAGCTCTCTCCACATCTCACATTGACCTCTGCTACAGAGAATGTGTAGTGGCACTTATGGGTCTTCGCGTAGGAGAGAGTGCCACTGCAATCTCACATCAGGCTTACCTCAGAGGTCATTGTGGTCTATGTGCATTTGAACAATGACAAAACCAAAAACTCTACCAGAATATTATTTATTTGTGATTTAACTCAATGTCAAGAAATCAGAGTACTGCTCATCTCAGCCCTGGGAAGCAGATATTATTATTATCCTTGTTTTATAGATATAGAAACAAAGACTCAGAGAAGTTAAATACTGCCAGAGCTGAGACTCAAACTCAGCTCTGCTTAACTTCAAATCCCATGCCTTTAACCACTGTCTTTTTATCCAAAGCCTAGAGTCCTTTGCAGATGGATGCCCTCAGAAGGGGCCTGTAGGCATGATAGATGCCCCAAGGCTTTTCAGGAGAGACGATTTCAGCAACAGACGCCTTCTAGCACATATAATTTTCTGGAAGCACAATGAGGCTACCGAATCTATCTTGTTAAACACAATTTCTTGGTGGACTGAAGATAGGAAGCAAACCTGTGTTTTAAACTTCAAAGCACTTGTGTAATGACAGAAATGATACTAGTCTTGTCCTTGTAGGACCTGGGACTCTTACCCTAGGCCTGGAATCTATTGACCTTTAAATTTCGGACACATCACTCAATTTCTTACTTTACTCATCTTAATAACTGGGTCAATCTTAATTTTAAAAGGACAATCACACAGACTTAATCTTTTTAAAAAAGATTAGCTTATTTTGATAAAGGGCTTGACATTTGATAGAAATTGAGCATACTAAGGGCTTTTTCTTTTTTGTCTTTTCTTTTTTAATTCTCCAAAGAAAGGCTATATCTGGCTGCTAAAAAAGAGAGAAAAACCTCTTAACTGAAGTGTAACACACACAGAAAAGTACAGAAATAATAAGTATTCAACTGAATTAGCTGTCTCAAAATGAACTCACTTGTGAAACCACTTTCCTACTCAAGAAATAGAACATGGGACCAGCATCCTGGAAGCCATTTATGTCCTCTCCTAATTACTGAACCTTCCTTTCTCCCCAGAAGTAACCATTGTTTTGATTTCTCACACTATAGATCAGTTTTGCCTACTTTTTAAAGCTTTATGTAAATGAAATTATATGAAATGTCTTCCCTTGTGCCTGGCTTCTTTTGCAAAATGATGTTTGTGGGATTCATTGATGTTATTGCACATGGGTATAGTTTGTTCATGTTAATGGCAGTAGTGTGTTTCATTACATGAATGTACCACAATTTATTTATTTTACAGTTGATGGACATTTGAATTGTTTTCAGTTATTACTAATAATGTTTCCATGAATATTCTTGACTACATCTTTTGGTTAATATGTACACATGTTTATATCTAGGTATGAAGTTGCTGGGTCACTAGATGTAGTATCTTTAACTTGAGGAGACAATACAAAGCAGATATCCCAAACAGATTTCTATTCTGTCAATAGTATGTGACTGCTTATTGCTCCTAAGACTAGCCAACTCTTGATATTTTTAATTGTTTGAATTCTGATGGGTTTGTAGAGGTATGTCTTTATCTTTTATCTTTCCTCTACTACTAATGAGGTTTACCACACCACCTTTTCCTTTTCCTTTTTTTTTTTTTTTTTTTGAGATGGAGTCTCGCTTTGTCACTCCGGCTGGAGTACAGTGGTGCTATCTCGACTCGGCTCACCCAGGTTCAAGCAATTCTCCTGCCTCAGTCTCCTGAGTAGCTGGGATTACAGGTGTGAGCCACCATGCCTGGCTAATTTTTATATTTTTAGTAGAGGCAGGGTTTTGCCATGTTGGCCAGACTGGTCTCAAACTCCTGGCCTCAAGTGATCCATTTGTCTTGGCTTCCCAAAGTGCTGGGATTACAGATGTGAGGTACTGCACCCACCCAGGTTAACCCCTTTTGATATATTTGTTGAAAATTTGGATATCCTCTTTTGTAAAATCCTCGTTCAGTCTCTTGCCACTTTTTGCTAATGAGTTCTGGATTTTTCTAATTGGTAGTTTGAAGTACTTTATTCTATATGAGTCCCTTGCTGATTATATGTGTTACAAATACTATGGCTTGCCTTTTCACTCTCTGAAGTCTTTTTTTAATGAAAGAAACTTCTTAATTTTAATGTAGCCTAATGTATTAGTTTCTCCTTTGGTTAGTGCTGTTTGTTATCTGTTTGGGAAATATTTCTTAACCTCAAAGCCATTTAGAAAATATTCACTTCCATGGTCTTTCAGAAGCTTTATTGTTTTCATTTTCACATTTAGAACTACAGTCCTCTTGGATAGGTGATAGGAGTCTGTCTACTACATTTTTCTCTGTGTTTTCATTCATCCTGTGTCCTCTTTGTATTATGGAAAAAAAAAATGAGACTATGGCCTGAGGACCATGTGACTCTTTTTCTATATATCCATGCTCTTTTTGACTGTTTTTTTTTACACATTGACACATTTCCTAAATATAACTCCCTCTACCCCAATTTACTGAGCATATTTGAGACATAGAATGAATTTCTTAAATAATATTTTTGTATTCTTGTTTCTTAAGGCAATTAGGACTACAAAAACATTATAAAACGTCCTTGATAAAGACAAAGAAGTTAGTGCAGATATATCAAGCAGTTTCTTCAGAGAGACACAGTCATTCTTACTTTTGAAAGTTCTTACCACTCTCTGCCATGTCATGGACTAGAAGTTTCTATCCTAGGATCACCCTCAGTACCTGCACTTAATCAACAATGGACATCTCTTCATAGTGAGCAATATGAATGAAGAAAGAAGGCTTCCCTAAAAGAAGGCTTCCTGCATTTTACAGCAGGGTTTTATGGGCATTGCCAAAAAAGAAGAATGATTCTAAACTGTATGGAAGAGCATGGCTACTTCAGTGTCTATTGGCATAATTTGTTTTGTGAGGAGCTTGTACAAGGCTAGCTAACACATAACCATGGCTAATGCTGACAGACACTCCATCATGGAACAGGCATCCTTCATGTTTCTTTCGTGCTGCTACTTTACTTTTCACACCAAACACTGTTACAAACACAAACCATTGATTCAACATGAAAAGGTAGCAGTAAGGAACATACCGATGGTTTCTTGGAGCAAGGCCTTGCACACATGTTTCTCATGGACTATACTGGCATTTCTGCCAGGTCATGTGCCCCTGCTATGGTGATTACAAGGCTAACATTTTTATGTTTCTCTGAAATGTAGCATCTTTCTGTTTGTTAAATATATTTTTTAAGTGTAGGTCAAAATCACAAATTTCTTTTTCTTTTTCAGCTCTCTAGAGTTGACTGCAAAAAATGAAGAGCTTTCCAAGTGGGGGCAAGGTCCATGTGTGTCTGTCAGAGGCTAGACTCATCCATGATTTACTTTCCTTTCTAACTCCTTGGGAGAGCACTGTTTTCCTGTCTGTGCAGTTTTTGAAGGGCACCTTAATAAAGGCACACTTCTAAGGAAGATAGGAAAGGTCAACTAGTGCTTCTCAACTAGTTTTAAAAACTTCTGGCTTCTACAGCTAGGTGAAGATATGCATAGATATAATTGTTAAGGGCTTATCCTACAACTTAGTAAAAAATTCTGCACTTTTTCTCTAGCACATGGCCTTTTAAAATGTCAGTAATTTTGTTAATTCCAAGCCAATTATTTTCACACTTTTCAAAGCATGAAATCACAGTGGTCATATGCATCTCTATATTGGGATACAATAAAATACACACACACACACACACACACACTTATCACTTTTATTTCCAGAGATGATGCCATTGTACTATTTTAATTTAATGTGTGCAAGCTTGGTCAGTGTTAAATGTTGGTGGTAAAAAGATAAATAACATACAGATTCTGTCCTTAAAGAGATTTTTATGCAGAATATGTATGCGTATGCTGATCAAAAGTTAAACTATGGACTACAATATTTCTCCTTTGAATGTTCTGAAAAATACCACTTAGGTCCTAAAAATTATAGCTAGCCTATTTTGAAATGTTCCTCAGTTCTGACTGTTGGTCATGTGCCAGATGAAAAGGAAGAGAAAATGTAAATAAAGAGAAGATCTCTGCTGTGAAGGTGCTTAAAAACCAATATACTACACTTTCTCACTTTACATGGCTTCAAAATCATGAGGCTGCTACAGCAGCGCAGGCAGTTTTAGTGTTATCTGCTTTTGCTTAATCTCACTGGACGGCTTATTCTTTTTTATTTTGTTTTGTTTTGTTTTATTTTATTGTACTTTAAGTTCCAGCATACATGTGCAGAAGCTGCAGGTTTGTTACACAGGTGTACATGTGCCATGGTTGTTTGCCGCACCTATCAACTCGTCATCTAGGTTTTAAGCCCCGTATGCAGTAGGTATTTGTCCTAATGCTCTCCGCCCCCCACCCTGCCAGGCACACAGTGTGTGGCATCTGTTGTTCCCCTCCCTGTGTCCAAATTGATTCTTTTTTTTTTTTTTTTTTTGAGATGGAGTTTTGCTCTTGTTACCCAGGCTTGAGTGCAATGGCGCGATCTCGGCTCACCGCAACCTCCGCCTCCTGGGTTCAGGCAATTCTCCTGCCTCAGCCTCCTGAGTAGCTGGGATTACAGGCACGTGCCACCATGCCCAGCTAATTTTTTGTATTTTTAGTAGAGACGGGGTTTCACCATGTTGACCAAGATGGTCTCAATCTCTTGACCTCATGCTCCACCCGCCTCGGCCTCCCAAAGTGCTGGGATTACAGGCTTGAGCCACCGCGCCCGGCCCAAACTTATTCTTTAATTTCTCTGAGTTAAAACACTATTGTATCCATAACTTTAAATATTTTCTGTTCTGGTATTGAGAAAGTGGATGACCTTTATTAGGTTAGGTAGTGGAGTACTGAAAGATAATGATTCTTTTCCGAAAAGAAATGCAAGGCAGAAAGTTCTTGTTTCTGTTGAATTTCGTATAAGTATGGCTTTGTCCAGCTAGTGAACTGTGTTAAATTTTGACACCCTTGCATATCTGGTGTGGTTTTTTTGAGGTAGGAATATAAAGTTAAATGCATTATTTTGACAAGGTGTAATTTTTTCTTTATTTTTGACTGAGCAACAATCACATGGATGTATTACTCATGTTAATATTTTGTAATATCTACATATTTCTATAAACTAAGAATGAGGATAGACAACAGCAGAATGTCCCAGATTGTCATTATTAATATAATCATCCTGGATTTCTATATAAGGTCAAGATGTCAGTTCTTCACAAATTAACTTATGGGCTTGATGCAATTCTGCACAAAACCCTTATATGATTATGTGGAACTTGAGGAAATCTTATTAAAATTCATCTAGAAGAGGGAAGCAGAAGAGCTAAGAAAATATTGACAAAAAAACTAATGGATGCAAGGCTTGACCCATGAACTATTAAAAACTAGAACAATTCAGTGATCAAAAACTGCATATTTAACTGTCAGTTTAATTTATGTATAGGTATATGAAATCTCAATAACATGTATATGAAAAAATATTTAAATCTAACTTAATCCCTGTATTCAAATATCTATCTGATTATCTATCTATCTATCTATCTATCTATCTATCTATCTATCATCTATGTATATTTAGAACATTTAACAAGGAAATATATAAGAACCATATAAAAAATTATAGAATTTATGGCCTGGCACAGTGGCTCACTCCTATAATCCCAGCACTTTGGGAGGCCAAGGTGGGTGGATCACAAGGTCAAGAGATTGAGACCATCCTGGTCAACAAGGTGAAACACCGTCTCTACTGAGAATACAAAAATTAGCTGGGCATGGTGGTGCACACCTGTAGTCCCAGCGACTTGGGAGGCTGAGGCAGGAGAATTGCTTGAACCCAGGAGGCGGAGGTTGCAGTGAACCGAGATCATGCAAAACTCCATCTCAAAAAAAAAAAAAAATTATAGAATTTATTGAGTGATATAAAATTATTTTATGTCCCTAGATTCAAAAAGGCTTGTAGGGTAATATAAATGTACAATGTAAATTATCTTATGTATCCTGTAGTATAATGTTCAGTACATAAAGTAAGTATTCAATGACTGTTTCTTAAATGAATGAATATAAAAAGTTTGTGTTTTGTAAGTAATTTTTGGAAGGCTTAATTCAGCATGAAATAAAATCTAAGTATTGATACATAGAAAGTAATTGTCAGGATAATTTGGGAAAAATATATTGTCCTAGGTACCTGGTGAGAATATACATGAAGGAGGTAGGTATGCTAGTCAGGATTTTCCAGAGAAACAGAGTCAATAGGGTGTGTGTGCGCGCAATATGTGATTTATCGTAAGGAACTGGCTCATGTGATTATGGAGGCTGAGAAGTCCCACAATTGGCTGTCTGCAAGTGGAAGATCCAGGAGAGCAGGGGATGTAGTTCTGAGAACCAGAGTGCTGATTGTAGTTCTGAGAACCAGAATGTAAGTCTCAGCTGAGGGCAGGAGAAGACTCAGTCAGGCAGACTGAATGCCACCCTTCCACCATTTTATGCTATTCAGCCCTCAGTAGATTGGATGATTGAGGGCAACATGCTTTACAGAGTCCACCAATTCAAATGCTAAGCTCCTCTGGAAACACCCTTACAGACACACCCAGAAGTAATGTTTATTCCTGGTTACTCATGTCACAGTCAAATTGACACATGAAATTAACCATCACAATAGAGAAACAGGAACAGAAGAAACTTTTAAGTTTGCCAGATTATGTGGTGAAACAGGATGAGAGGAAAAATTTGGAAAGTAGTAGGTTGGGGAAGTAGAGGCAATTGCCTATTATATTTAGGCCCTAATTTAGATACTCTGTCTGATAGATAGAGCAATGTCAGCTTGGAAATATTTGGCATATCAGGTTCAAAGCAATAGGATATTGGGAAGACATCCATATTTCTAAGGAAGAGAGAAACTTTGTTAGAGTGGGACTTAATGACTGTTCTCTCTGATATATGATTTATTAAAATTCTTTCCAGTATAATTACTCATAAATATGGGAAATCAACTGCAATTTACTCCCAGGAATCAATCAGTGCCTTTTCTTGCTAGATCGATCCCTTGTGGGCTACTGATCACTATTCCTGGATTTGGACCAGTGATGCAGAGTGCATTCATTATTCATTCACTTATTCCTTCAATAAATATCTGTGAAATGCCTACTCAGTGACAACATGGTGGTGGTAGGGCTGCCAATTTAATAGAAAACGGGACCTGGCTTCTAGTCCTTTGAGCTAAGAGAATGGGAAGTATTGGGGAAGGCAGGAGACACAAATTTGTATGTTCAAAGAATATGATGTAAGGTCTGTAGAGTAGCTGGGTAAATTTGTAACTGCCCAATGGGTTCACCTTACCCACTGCCTAGACAGAGACAAGTTAACAAGACAGGGAAATTACAATAGAGAAAGAGAAATTCACGTAGAGCTGGCTGTGCAGGAGACCAGAATTTTATTATTATTCCAGTCTTCTGAACATTTGGGGTTCAGAGTTTTTTGTTTTGATTTTGGAGATGAAGTCTTGCTCTGTTGCCCAGGCTAGAGTGCAGTGGCACGATCTCGGTTCACTTCAGCCTCTGCCTCCCGGGTTCAGGCAGTTCTCCTGCCTCAGCCTCTTGAGTAGCTGGAACTACAGGACATACTGCCATGTCTGGCTAACTATTTGTATTTTAGTAGAGATAGGGTTTCACCGTGTTGCCCAGGCTGGTCTCCAGCTCCTGAGTTCAGGCAATCTGCCTGCCTTGGCCTCCCAAAGTGCTAGCATTACAGGCCAGAGCCATCTCACCCACCCAGATTAGTTTTTAAGGACAACTTGGTAGGTGGGGGGAAGCCCCAGTGAGCCAAGAGTGCTGATTGGTCAGGTCAGAGATAAAATCAAAGGGAACCAAGCTGTCTTTCTGTGCTCAGTCAGTTCCTAAGATCAGATGAGCCAGTTTATGAATCTGGGTGTCACCAGCTGATCCCTCAAGTGCAGGGTCCGCAAAATGTATCAAGCACTTGGGAGCAGTTTAGGGAGGATCAGAATCTTGTAGCCTTCAGTTGCATGACTCCCAAACCATAATTTCTAATCTTGTGGAGAATTTGTGAGTCCTGCAAAGGCAGTCTAGTCCCCAGGCCAGAAGGAGGTTTGTTTTGGGAGAGGGCTGCTATCTTCTTTGTTTTATACTATAAACTATAAACTAAATTCCTCCCAAAGTTAGTTCAGCCTATGCCCAGGACAGCTTGGAGGTTAGAAGCAAGTCAGATCTCTTTTCACTGTGTCAGTTACGATTTTGCAGTGGCAGTTTCCAGTTGTGTGTAGATAATAAAATGTGGGTTAACTACATGAAATGTAAACAGTGATAAAGAGTTGATACTAAATCCTAGGAGAAACATGGCACTATTAGAAGAAGTTTTTAAGCAAGAAGAGAACATGGTCATATTTGTGTTTTAGATGGAGCACTTAATCTGTAGTACAGAATAGAGATAAAAATCAGACAAGATTGGAAGCTGGGAGACAGGGGCCATTGCAATAATTTAGACTGTAAAGGATACCGATTTTGTATGTTCCATAGGTTACATATTTTGGGGTCCTTTAAAAAATAATACAAAATTTTGAATGCAAAATGAGATGTGAGGCTTTGAAGGAGCCCTAAGACTCATGAGTTTTATTCTAGATCCACTTTTAGATCCAGTGAAGTAATTTTGGTGGTCTGGACTATGGTGGGGGCAGTGGGAATGAAGAAAGATGAATGAATGAGGAAATTTGAAAAGGAACTTGATGATTGGCTGTGCAACATGAGAAGAAAGAACTATCAAGGATCATGCTTAGTTTTCTGGCTTGTGCTAGATGAAGGGTCTGTTCAATGAGACAGGAAACACAGGAGGGGGAGAAGATTTTTGTGGCAATATGGTAGGTGAAGTTGTGCACCTATGTGAAGTAGAAATGATTGTGAAATATTCAGGTGTGAAGCTCAAGATAGTAAAATTATCCCACTTCTGCTGAGGCTCAATTAATTTTGGCAACTTGAGTGTTCAATATCCTGAGGTTGAATTCAATGCCCAATCAAATGTGGCTGCCAAAGTAGGTGTAGATTTAAATTTGCATAATCAGTAGTTAAGTGATCATTGCCTTGAAGCCCTATTGTCTAGGTCTGAAAACTAATGCTGGGTTACTCTTACTGTTTTTCTCACCCTTACTGTGGTGCCTTTCAGGATGATTTTTTTTCCCGGTCTCTTGCACTATAATACTGGGACATGTGCTGCTTAGCTAGCAGGTTACCCTGAAGGCTTTTAGTTCTCTGGAGAGGACAAATTTTTGGTTGTATGTGTAGGGTTTCTCTAATATAGGTCAGTGTCTGAGCTCCCTTTGATTGTTAATCCATAGTCTTGAACTGATTATGCAGCCCATGGAGGATCTGCTAAATATAATGTTTTAAAGTTCAGCAGCAAATTTCCATCTCCATTGTCTTTTAATTTGAAAATGGCTGACAAATTTTTCTTACACTTTTCATGAAAGCGAAGAAAGATGTGACTACCAACGAATATAAAAATCGCCCCACTAGGAAAGTTTTAGATAGTCATCAAATGACTTAATATAGGAGATAATAATAGAGACTGTTTTGTAACCTAAAATATAGTATTTTCTACTATGAACACTAATTACTATTTACAGCTAGATTATAGGGAAATCTGTGGGTGTCATGGAATTCAGTTTAAAATTATGGAGACTCTGTTTGCATAATTAAAAGGCTATTTAATAAATTCCCTCCTATTTGCTAACCTATTTAAGCATATCATATATGTAACAATATTTCTTTGCTAACTATGGTAGAGAAGATAACCAACTTTAAATCTTCTGTTGCTGAATAATACTCATAATAACTGTGTATAATATATGGCTCATAATTAGTGAATATGCCGAGCTTTTTCAAGAAATGCATTAGATATGGCATAGATACAAATTTCTGCTTCATTAAATGACTTTATAGACCATATTTTGCTGCTTTTGCATATGTGATCTTTTTCTGTTTGATAGCAGGATAACTTTACAGCTTCTTAATGAGAATACCTTTTTTTACTGAAACCTTTTCTGAAGTTTTATTGAAGCTCTGGGTGACCTATTTCTAACGATTTTAGAGCTCTAACATTTTCTCTCCCTTATTTAAGTAGCTTTAACTTATGTTTGATTAGTGGTTTTAGAAGTAGACTCATAATCTAATTTTAGGAAGAAAATCTTTTCTTACAGGAAAAAACAAATTTAAAAATAACCTTACATGTCACAAGGTGCCTATGAATTATGGAAATGGCTCACATTCCCGGAGCACTTATTGGGTAAAGAGAGGGTGAAAGCCAGAGATGACTTCTGTTAGTTGCATTTTATTCTTAGCTGCATTTCTGCGGAAAATTTCTCTTTATTAAGAGGACTAGTTAAATAAGCTCACTGATGGTTCTAAAGAATGACTGCAACATGTTAGGCGCTGTGATGTCACAGTACTATAGAAGCACAGATGAGAGATGCTAGTACTGGGTGTTTATAGAATGGGGGAGGTTTCCAGGTGTCCAGGTGCTCCATATTTAAAAAAACTTAACATTCACATTTGAATTTCGGGGTAGCTATGACTTAAACATCAAGAAATATTGTGATAAATGAATTGAGCCCTGAAAGATAAGTAGGAATTTACCTACCACAGAAGATGGAAGAAGGCTGGAACTAAATTTTAGAGGCATTAACTCATATTATCATTTTTTTTAGAGTAAATTTTAATTTTAGTTTTAAAAGAAATCTACACACTTTAAAAAACTAAAACGACATAGAAATATGTCATGTAAAAAGGAAATATTCACTAGATGTAGTTGCCTTCCCTATCCCCAGTCTCTATTCATGCCTCTCTCCGAATGTTTTGTGTCGATTTTTGAGAGCTTTTCTTATGAGTTTACTCATTTACATGTCTGGGTGTGTGCATGCATGTGTGTATGTAATTAGCTTCATTGTTATGGAACTTGCATCACTAAATATGCCTTATCGACCCTTTCCTGTTAGTACATTTCAGTCTACTCTATTCATTTTAAGAACTACCTATCAACATGGTATAAATGTATCATAATTTATGTAACCATTGCCATATATAGGATGTTTACAATTGCTATGGGCTGAATATTCCCTTCTGGAATTTGTATGTTGAAATCTTATTTATTTATTTATTTTTAGAGACGGGGTCTTATGTTGCCCAAGCTGGAGTACAGTGGCTATCCACAGGCCTGATCCCACTACTGATCAGCACAGGAGTTTTGACCTTCTCTGTTTCCATCTTAAGCCTCAGGGTGATAGTATTAGGAGGTGGGACCTTTGGGAGGAGCTTAGGTCATAAAGGTGGAGGCCTGCTGTGAGGGATTTGTGCCCTTATTAAAGAGGCCAAAGGGAGTCATTTGTCCCTTCTGTCATGTGAGAACACAGCAAAAAGGAGGCTATCTATAAACCAGTAGCGGGGCCCAGGCACCAGATAGTGAATCTGTTGGTCCCTTCTTCCTGGAGTTAGTTTTCCATACTGTAAAAAATAAATTTATGCTGTTTATAATGGTATTTTGTTATAACAGCTTGAACATGAGTGAGACAACTATTTTCCTATACTACAAATAATTCTGCAATGAACTTCTATACCCACAATTATCTCCTAATTTATTCCTCTAGTTTCCTTTCCCTCTTTCTCCTTCTCTATCTTTGCTCACTCTCTCCATTGTTCTCTCACATTTATCTAAATACCTTTGTGCACATTTGTATTTCTGTAGAATAGATTCTGGAAGTGGAATTACCAGAACAATTTAAATTTTGATATATATTCCTGAATTTCCCTTCCAAAGACTCTGTACCAGCTTACACTTTCATCAAAATTTAGTCAGGTTTATTTCATCATTAATCATGGATATTTTTGCCTATTTGATGAAAAATATGAGTAATCTTTAAATCTTTTTGTTGTGTTTCCTAAAATGGTGAATTTGAACATCTTTTCACATGTTTTTTGGTCCAGTGAGTTTCCTTAATTTTTCTTGTTGATTTTTGTAATGAATTATTTAAAAACTGATTTTTAGGACATCTTTATTCAGTTTGGCAATTATAATTTTTTTCTGCTACATGTTTTGCAAATATGTCCTTTAAGAAAGATTTATTTTATGTACACACACACACACACATATTTATTTATTATATTTTTTTTAGATGGCGTTTTGCTCTTGTTGCCCAGGCTGAAGTGCAATGGTGTAATCTCAGCCCACTGCAACCTCTGCCTCCTGGGTTCAAGCAATTCTCTTGCCCTAGCCTCCCGAGTAGCTGGGATTACAGGCTCCCACCACCATGCCCAGCTAATTTTTTGTATTTTTAGTAGCGACGGGGTTTCACTATGTTGGTCTGGCTGGTCTCGAACTCTTGACCTCAGGTGGTCCACCCACCTCGGCCTCCCAAAGTGCTGGGATTACAAGAGTGAGCCACCACTCCCAGCCAAGATTTATTTTCTAAATTTATCTCTTGTGGCAGAGAAACTTAAAATTTTGATGTAGTCAAATCTGTCAGTTTCTTTCTTGATGGTTTCTGTGTTATTTCTTTTATATCTCTTGCCTAAGAAGGACTTCCTCAGATCAAGATTGCAAAAATATCCTTAAAAAAATGATTTGGTACTTTCATATTTTTTTTCATTTTAGGTTTTAATCTACATGGAATTTAATTTAAATTCGTATATGACATAGGATATGACTGAGATCTAGGTAATCACGTCTATCTCATCTTCTTTCCCTAAACACAGTTAGATTTTATTTCCCAGTCTTCTGTGCAGTTGGGTGAGGCCATGTGACTAAACTGTAACACAGAATGAGAGTGGAAATAATACATACCACTTACAGTCTTGGCCCATAAAAATGTTCCAAGAGAGATCCTCTATGTCTGTCTTCTTCCCAAATGAACTTGGAGGCCTGGTGTTGTAAACGGTAGACTGAAATATGTTTTTTGTTTTTTTAGATGGAGTTTCACTCTTACTGCCCGGGCTAGAATGCAATGGCATGATCTCAGCTCACTGCAACTTCCGCCTCTCAGGTTCAAGTGATTCTCCTTCCTCAGCCTCCCAAGTAGCTAGGATTACAGGCATGCACCATCACGTCCAGCTAATTTTGTATTTTTAGTAGAGACGGGTTTCGCCCTGTTGGCCAGGCTGGTCTCAAACTCTTGACCTCATGATCCACCCACCTCAGCCTCCCAAAGTGATGGGATTACAGACGTGAGCCACTGTATCCGGCCGGAACATTCATTTTTGACTCTATGTCAGCAAGAGAGAAACTTCTTTCAATAGCTTTAAGCCACTGAGATTTTAGGGTTTAATCTTTCATAGCAGTTATATAATCAATACACAGAGTAAGATTGTGACTTAACTTTTTCCAAACTGTAAGGTCAATGGTCCTAACATACTTTATTTAATAGTTTGCCATTTACTCTGTAATTTGAAATTCTACTTTTAGTGTATTCTGTATTTCCATGATTTTTGGAGTGATCCTAGATTCTGTTTTGTTTTACTGAGCTATTCATGTATTCCTGCAACAATACCATGATGTTTTAACTCCTGCAGCTTTGTTATTTTTCTTGGTATCTGGCAGCAGAATTAGCTTTTAAAATTGAGGTTTGTCTTGTTCCTTTAAAATATTTCTGTGACTTTTAGAATACAATAGAAAATCTCTGACATAATCTATCTTTCTAAAGGTACCCCTTCTTCTCTGCTTCTCAGCTTCTTTAATTTTCTCGAAAATGTAGAGTATCTTATGACCTCTGGACCTTCACAAATGGAAGTTTCACAAATATTTTTCCATTTGCCTGAAAGAGTTGAGTGTATCCAGATAAACTCTTGTTCCCCTGTGACTTTGATCTGTTATGTAAAAGAGAGAAGTCATTACTGATTCCATTTAGTCAAGAAGACATTCTTAAGTATAAATAACTTAAGGACATGTGAGGTCACATGGAAAGGAATATCTTAACTTGGAGGATTAAAATTTTTTTTTTCTGAATTTGACCTACAGATGAATCAATTCTCCCCTGGTATCACATATTTCTCATCATGTAAATAAAAACATGATAAAAATCAAACTTCAGTAACCCTGGAGACCTTAATTGTACCCTATGACGTATATGGTATAAGTATGAATATTAATGAAAGCTTTAAGTATAAGGCTTACAAACAAATATTTTGATGTTGTCTAATCTTACTGCATTAACTATAGGCCTGTTCAAAAGTAAAAATAACACCGTATGAAAATTTTATATAAAATTGTAGACCTTTTCTACCTAGAAGTACTGTCTGTCTCAAGCTCCTATATACTGCTGTATAAGTCAGGGTTTTGCAGCAAATAGCACACTCAAATAGTGTAACTGAAGAGTGTTTTATAAGAGATGATAGACAATAATGTAGGGAGGAGTAAAATAAATGAATAAGGGATTGTGGAGTGCTCCAGAGTTGGTATCAGCGGGGTCCTGTTACCAGCCCTAGACCTGAGAGAATCAGGAGAGAGAGAAGTTACTGGAAGTTGAAGACCAGGTCACCTGACAGAGACAATCCTTTTAGTATAAGAGCTTAACTATCCTGCAGTGACATGGCAGGGAGAGACATGGGAATTAATCATTGCTCTTGTTCTCTTTCTATTCTATGATCTTCTGCCGGAATCTTCTATTGGTCACACCCAACTAGAAGTTCAAGGAGAAGGTAGCCTCATTTATAAGGGTTGTTAAGCTCTTGGGGTTCAAAGCTGGGTAACTAAGGATAGAGAAAATTTGAGGGGAGAAAATATCCAGTACACTAATGTACCTTGAATTTATTTTTAGGATATATATGAAATGAAGATTAATTTCACATATTTCCAAATTCCAAACCAATACTTCCAACACTACCTGTTGAGCCTTGACTGTCCATATCACTTTCTGAACCTCTTCTAAATTATTATGCATAATAGAGTATGTTATGGAATATGTGGCCTGGGATATGTTTTTCACGGTTTCATAGTAGTTTTATAAAATGCTTATTTAATTTGATAAGACTTTCCTATATTTTTTTCTGATTTAAGAGTTTCTTTTAGTATTTAGTATAGATGTAGCTCATTAGGTGTTTTCAAGCTATATGGAGAAAATAACTTGTTTCTCCACTGTGTGTTATACTTTTACAAATATGTGGAGCATGGTTCTAGTATATTACAGCCATATGTAAGCAGTAAAGGATGGTTGAATAAATGAATATAAATTTATTTAAGAATATATTGAAGTATATATGTTCAAAAATAGTAGAATAAAGCAATGTATACTACAGTTAAGATATGAAGACTTTATATAACATTTACTTAAATAGATAAAGACAGAAAATTCTTCATGTAAAAGACTCTCACTACAATGTAAAAGGGGACACATGTAAAATGGATTTCATGTCCAGATACAAGGGGTCCTCAAGGTGTCTGGGCACTTCCCCCAATATCAGCTCCAGAGAGGATTCAGGTACTAGATGTCTATGAGAGGGCTTCTCCAAGACACAGAAGGGATTCTAAACTTCTCAAGGAAGCGGGGAAGCCTTCGAAGCTTCTGTTTTATCTATGTCATTTTTATCTCTCCCTCAACTCCTTATCTTATTGAATTATCTTTCTTATTCATCTTTAAAAATTTAGCTCATATTTATACCCCTTGTTGAAATCTTTTCTTTTAAAAATTCTTTCTCAATCTTTAGTCTATGTTCTCAATGTTCCTGTTAATTCTTTGGCTGATGGCATCACCATATCATCATCATCATCACAGTTGTGATCATCATCTTATGCTGATATTTATTCAAATTACTGCTTGCTAGGTATTTGGCTAAATAATTTACATGGGATATCTCATTTAATTTTTACAATAAAGTAAATATTTTTAGTATTCCTGATTTAGAGGTACATATTGCATACTATTTATAAGCTTTTTGACTCATATTCCCTCTCACCAGCGAGTTCATTGAGGCCTTAGATACATCTCTTATCTTGTCTCTTTATATCCCCGGCCTTAAAAATAGTGATGAGTGTATGTAGTTATACTCCAAATATTTGAATGAATGTTGGTTTAGTCTAGCTTGATCTAATTTCTAGACATAGCTTTTATGTGATCATTTTAAAATGAAGTGACGCTTTGATTCTTATCAGGCGAAGCCACACATTTCTGAAACAATACTTTATTTTATTTAATCCACTAAAATATTTGTCGAAATAAGGTCCCTCTTGGGTTTTAGTTCTCTGTTCTGTATGTGTATTTAATTCAAATGGGATGAAAGACTGATAATCATGGATTTCTGCTATTGAAGAAAATGGAATAAAAGACTTCTTGGCAAAATAGTCAGTTTTTCAACTTGCAAATTAAATTATAGTGTAGATTTGCTATCTTGCCCCCATTAACTTCTTGCCCTCTTTAGCTATCTGAGTCCTTTGGGGATCAGATTTCTCGTAGCCCAGTATAACATGCTATTGATTACCCCTTCTGCTTTGCCACTATCACCTCCCAATACAAATTGGCCTGTGTCAAGTGGAGAAGGAAAATGGAGAAGGAAGATAATTAATTTATCCTCCCATTGAAATTAGATGCATTCTAAAAGGAGGCAATCATCTGGGCTTGGATCCCTGAGTATCTACCAATTTGGGGATGTAAATTCCTCGGCTAACTTATTCTGAAGTAGCAGGAGCATAAGTAAATACATTTTTCTTATATCTGTGTGTACCAGGGTGAAAAGGATTGGATGGTACCCTAAAATAAAACCTAGCAGTGACGTTTTAAAAGTTTTTACACAGTTTGAATCACATTGTGTCTCAAAGTTGAAATTTTATACTCTCAAAATATTAGAAACTTATTTGAAACTATGGAAACAGCATATGAGATGAGAGATGACTGGACAGCAGAATAACCCATTGTTCTTTTGCTGTAAATATCTAAAAGTGTATCTTCATAAGTCACTTTCTTGTAGTTATATCTTTGAGAATGTCAGTGCTTTTAGAATCAAAGATATTGTCATAAAGGGAGTGCAAGCCATGGAACTGTTTATAATATCCTTATAAACATTTTTTCCTGATACTTATAGCTCTGCTTGCATGCTAAATAAAGTATTTGAAGGATTGAGTCAGTAATCTTCCCAAGCAGAGTGACAGGAGCCTCCAAGGCATATATGTAAGGCTGTTTCACTATTCTGCAGCATTTCAGAATGCCTGTTATTTAATGCAATACAGATAAATTAACATACAATAAAGCTTCTAGTAGTGATACTAATTTACAACAATGGGAGAGCAAAAATGTAGTTAATAACTGTAATTCTTCCAGAGGGTTTACTTCTTACTTTATTCTATTGTAGTAGTGAAAATGTGTTTAGGGAGTAATGGAGTACTGTTCTCCAGATCCCAGTGGAGTCTTCTTGACACTTTACTTGCAGTGAATCCCTAAGTTTTAAAATACCCCCTGAACTTTTCTTCTTTTTTTTTAATTGTGTCTCTGCCAAGTTTTTGTATCAAGATGATGCTGGCCTCATAGAATGAGTTAGGGAGGAGTTCCTCCTCAATTCTTTGCAGTGGTTTCAGTAGGAATGGTACTGGCTCTTCTTTATACATCTGGAAAAATTCAGTTCTGAATCCATCTGGTTCCTGACGTTTTTTTCTTTTTGGTTGGAAGGCTTTTTATTACTGATTCAATGTCAGAACTCATTATTGGCCTGTTCAGGGATTTGATTACTTCCTGATTCAGTCTTGGGTGGTTATATGTGTCTGGGAATTAATCAATTTTCTTCTAGGTTTTCTAGCGTAGGTGAATAGTGGTGTTCACAGTAGTTTCTGAGGTTTCTGTTTGTTTTTGTGGGGTCAGCGGTAACACCCCCTTATCATTTTTGATTGTGTTTATTTTTTATCTTCTATTTTCTTTATTAGTTTAGCTAATGGTCTATCTTATTAATCTTTTCAGAAAACAAACTCCAGGATTTGCTGATCTTTTGTATGGTTTTTTTGCTTCTCAGTTCCCTTCAGTTCAGCTTTGATTTTGGTTTATTCTTGCCTTCTGTTAGCTTTGGGGTTGGTTTGCTCTTGTTTCTCTGATTTCTGTAGTTGTGATGTTAGGGTGGTAATTTGAGATCTTTCTAACTTTTTGATATGGTTGTTTAGTGTTACAAACTTCCTCTTAACACTGCCTTAGCTATAGGACTGGGCAAAAATCTCATGACAAAGACAAAAACAAAACTTGACAAATGGGACCTAATTAAGGGACTTCTGCACAGCGAAATAAACTATCAATAGAGTAAACAGACAATCTAACAAATGGGAGAAAATATTTGCAAACTATACTTACAACAAATATGTAATATCTGGAATCTATAAAAAATTTATACAAGTTCACAATCAAAACATAAACAACCCAGTTAAAAACTAGGCGAATGACATGAACAGACACTTTTCAGAAGAAGACATACACATGGTCAATAAGCATATGCAATAATGCTCAACGTCACTATCCATTACAGAAATGCAAACCAAAACCATAATGAGATATCATCTCACACCAGTCAGAATGGTTACTATTGAAAAGTCAAAAAATAGCAGTTGCTGGTGAGGTTACAGAGAAAAGGGACTGCTTATCAAATGTTGGTAGGAATGCAAGTTAGTTCAGCCCTTGTGGAAAGCAGTTTGGCAATTTTTGAAAGAACTAAAACAGAATTAATATTTGACCCAGTTATCCCATTACTAAGTATATACCCAAAGAAATATAAAACATTCTACCATAAAGACACATGCATGCATGCATATATTCAATGCAGCACTATCCACAATAGCAAAGAAGTGGAATCAACTTAAATGCCCATACTTGATAGACTGGATAAAGAAAATGTGGTACACATTCATCATGGAACACTATGCAGCCATAAAAAATAAACAGGATCAGCTGGGTGTGGTGGTTCACACCTGTAATCCCAGCAATTTGGGAGGCTGAAGCAGGTGGATCACAAGGTCAGGAGTTTGAAAGGAGCCTGGTCAACATGGTAAAACCTTGTCCCTACTGAAGATGGTGGTAGGCACCTGTAATCCCAGCTACTCAGGAGGTTGAGGCAGGAGAATGGCTTGAACCTGGGAAGTAGAGGGTCCAGTGAGTGGAGATCAGTCCATTGTACTTTAGCCTGGGTGACAGGGTAAGTCTCTGTCTCAAAAAAAAAAAAAAAAAAGAACAACATTATATACTTTGCAGAAGTGTACATGGAGCTGGAAGTTCTTATGCTAAATGAACTAACACCACAAAAGAAAACCAAATACTGCATATCTTCACTTGTAAGTGGAAACTAAACATCAAGCACATATGGATGCAAAGAAGGGAACAAGAGACATCAGGGTCTACTTGATGTGGAGGGTAGGAGGAGGATGAGGACTGAAAAACCGCCTACCAGCTACTTATGCATATTAAGTGGGTGATGAAATAATCTTTACCTCAAACCTCTGTGACATACAACTTACCTGTGTAACCAACCTGTTCATGTTCCCTTGAACCTAAAATAAAAGTTAAAGATAAAAATTAAAAAAGAAAATACTCCTTGAGAGTGATGTGGCAGTAGGGAAAATTTGGGTTCATTATTGAAAACCAATAACTTATGTGTCAGGGGACCCCAGTTGTTTTGATCTTGTATCTAAATTATGTTTATCTCATTGAATTCTTGGCTTAATGACCTTTTTATTCCTTAATCAACATGTATAGTAAGGATTATAGTATTGGTTAACCTTTCCAGTGGGAAGAAAATGGAATGGATAGATGAATTTTTCATAGATGAACAGCTTATTAATTTGGAGTAAAAGATATGTCACAAGCAATTTTAGAACATTTTCATTGCTGTCACTCATAGGTTATTTAAAAGGTGCTCAAAAACCTTAAGAAAAATGAAGCAACGGTCAGGCATGGTGGCTCACGCCTGTAATCCCAGCATTTTGGGAGGCCGAGGCGGGTGGATCACGAGGTCAAGAGATTGAGACCATCCTGGTCAACATGATGAAACCCCGTCTCTACTAAAAATACAAAAAATTACCTGGGCATGGTGGTGCATGCCTGTAATCCCAGCTACTCAGGAGGCTGAGGCGGGAGAATTGCCTGAACCCAGGAGGCGAAGGTTGTGGTGAGCCGAGATCGCGCCATTGCACGCCAGCCTGAGTAACAAGAGCGAAACTCCATCTCAAAAAAAAAAAAAAAAAAAAAGAAGCAACTTGTGTTAAAATCTGAATTAGTTCAAGTGACCTTCAGAAATCAATCACTTTAAATCACACTTCTACATTGCTGTGATAAAAAAATCTGCATATAATTTGAAAATTTAATCACTAATACAGATGTTTTTAGCTATATAAATCAGTTCAAAGAACAATAATTGAGCATTGCTGTGTACCAGGCATATTGAAGGTAATCAAAATAAAGTTGGTGTTTGACCTTAGGCATTATTATTTAAATACACAAGCTGGATAAATCTTTACTTGAAGGAGAGGATTCTAGGAAAGCCTTTTTTTTTTTTTTTAATAGGTATTCAAGGGCAGAAGGTTTCTGTTTTTTTTTTTTTTTTTTTTTTTTTTTTTTAATAAATGGAGTATGGCTGGTTTTCTTGCTGCCAGATAGTAGGTTAATAAATGGAGATTTTGCTCAATGTTTCTAGATAGGTTGGTTGGGTTTGGGGAGGCTAACATATGAAGTCAGGCTACCTCCAACATACAGGGAAGCACATTCTGATCAATCCAATATTAGCAATGTTATAGAGAGGTCCTTCGGCTTGATGTGATGATTTCATCTTTTTCAAACCTTTGTCAGCTTTAATCTGGGGCCAACATAGCCTGGCGACAGGACACAGCAAACTTAATCCTGCAACTGTCCCTGAACATGGAGATAAAGAAATGCTTCGTAGAGAACCCAGATGCAAAGGTGTTTGCTTTCACACTTTCTGGAGGGAAAAGCCAACTGGATCATTGGAAACTACCCAATTTGCTTAGTTATTCTTTTGATTTTTGTTCTTTTTAGGCTTTAGATAACACCATTAAAGAAGGTGAAACATCTCTAACCATCTGAGTATGAAAATGAGAAGGGGCTGGGTGTTGTGACATTTTACTGTAATCCCAGCACTTTGGGAGGTCAAGGTGGGAGGATCACAAGGTCAGAAGTTTGATACCAGCCTGGCCAACATGGTGAAACCCCATCTCTATTAAAAATACAAAAACTAGCCAGGCATGGTGGTGTGCACCTATAATCCCAATTGCTTGGGAAGTTGAGGCAGGAGAATTGCTTGAACCCAGGAGGCGAAGATTGCGGTGAGCCAAGATCACACCACTGCAGCCTAGGTGATAGAGTGAGACTCTGTCTCAAAAAAAAAAAAAAAAAAAAAAAGGAAAGAAAATGAGAAGGGTGGGAACTTTATCATATCTCTCTTTATCTCTAGTACTTGACAGAGTGCCTGGCCCATAGCAGTGCTCAGTAAATGTAGGATTAGACAAATGAATGAAAGAATGAATGAATGATTGAAGCGTGATTTGATCTAAGCTCTTCTAAATTCCATATATAAATAAGATTAGCTTTTTGGGTTTTTTTTTTCCTGCAGGAGAAAAGACCAGTGAATACACTCACTAACTGAAGTTCTCTTTGTTTGCCAACTTTTTAATTAATTGAAATCAGTATGATTCCTTGTCCTCCCAGTATCTTGAACAACTGCTGGCATATAATAGTGCTAATTACTTGCATAAATGAATGAATTCTGTGGTGAGAGTAGACACTTTCATCATTTCCATTCCCTCTACTCTAAATCCTGACTTATTATTTATATTTAAGTCCCTCATTTTCTATGAAGGCTCACCTCATCTCATTCTTTAACACAGTGGTTCTCCTTCCCTTGGACCTTGTTACAAACCATCTATTTTACATTTTTTATTGACATCGAGAAGTGACAGTGATTGACCTTTTCTTCTTCTGGGAATTTATCATTAACGCAAATTTTAAAATACTGGGCAAATTATTTAGAAAGATGTTTATTGCATTGTTATTTTTAAGAGTAAAGCTGCTATACCTTGCTTCAATAGCTTAAGAGTACAAAGTCAGTTAAAATCTTTTAACTTCACATCCAGTGCATCTGAGCTGCTACCCTTCTTTCTCTTTCCAGAGTTCCTCTTCCAAGTTGAGGACAAGGTCTACAGGCATATTTATTGAGTCTATAGAATTTGTTATTATAAATTCTTGGAAAAAGACCTGTAAAATCTATTCACTTCATCGAAGGACTGTTAGTGCTGTCACCATGATATGGAGTTACTTCTGAAAATAGGAAGTTCAAAATTAGGGCGTTGACCATTGCTGGAATCACCCTGGCAAACAAGGAACCCAGCTGGGTAAACAAAGTGGCAATTGTTTCTTTGTGTGCAGGGAGAGAAGATACTTTGCCTTCCCAGGTGTCATTATAGTATGCTTGCTTCATACCAAAACATGCATGGGCTCCCCAATGTTACAATTGTTAGTGGCTAGCTTATTCAGTGCATGCGCCTGGCTATTTTTCCCAAAGCACATTACAGTGGCTGCATACTGAGGGGCTCCAGCCTCGGCCAGACGTTGCATAACCCCCTCTTTATTGCAACATTCTAGAGCTTGAGGTTGGTCCAAAGTATTACATATTTTTTCAAGTGAGTTTTCTCTGAGGGACACCTGTTTCTTTTTCATGATCTGGCTTCACATAGATTCTGATAAAGTTAAGCATCCTAAGGAAAAGGTTCTTCTTCTTTTAGAAATTTTCTTGACCCTGCATAACCTTTTAGAGCAGCTGGCTTTGTGGGAGAGGAGTGTTGTCTAATTCCATCAACTACCTGTATTTTAGGTCCTAGACACTTATATATTAAAAACAACTCTGCAATAGTCTTAGGTGGATACATGCTGCTTTATGTCGTAAACTGAAGCATCATTCATTTTACCCTCTCCAAACCAAAGTTCTTTCCAGGGTAACTGATATGTTTACGAAGAAACTACTAACAACTTTTACACAATATTTTTCTCACTTAAATGTTATAGATAGTCTCACTGGGCATTATTGTTACACTGGTATACAAAGTGTAAACAATTCAAAGGTCCAAAAATAGGATAGTAAGCCTGTAAAGTGGCAGGTACACTTGTTCAATTTGATACTATGCAGGCATTAAAATTAAGGTTATAAAAACTTTATAAGGATATTAAAAATGTTATGAGTTACCAAGTGATAGGAGCAGAGGTAAGTCACAAATTTGTATATATTTCACTATTCCAAGGTACGTAGTATAACCACTTTGGCACATTTTTAATTTTTGGAGATCCATTACTGGAAAGTCCTGGATCGATCAAATGCAAACACAAAATCTAGAGAATGGTGCAATACAGTTCCTGGCTCTTCACCTCAAGTCACTTTTAGGTCCATTATGAATCTGTCTGGATGCAGATCAAGAAGTATTTTCTGTCTTGGGCTGCTCTGTTTTCCCACTCCCTTCATGTCCCATTAGCTTTCCTTTTTGGCTGTGCAGGGTTGAACCTCTTGGCTCGCTGAAGTGCTGTTTAGTTTGCTTTTTTCTAAAAGCCGGTTCTCGTGTGTGTGTGTGTGTGTGTGTGTGTGTGTGTGTGTTTATCTGAAAGATATATCTTAGTCCTGCCTTAGGGACAAGCATCCGTAAGACAAATATACCTTCAAATACTAAGATAACTTCTTAGAATGTAATTGTTCTCTGTTTTGCTTCTATTTTGCTAATGTGGTTGGGGTCTTTATGGACACTTTCATTTCTCCAAAAAGTTACGAGATAAGAAGGAAACTCCATCTCTCCATATTTAGTAGGGGTGGGAATAGAAATGAATCTTACCAGAATATTTATAGTACTTTTATTAGAGTAGCAAAATGGATTTAATTTTTCCCTTTTCCCCTAGTTTCCAAACTGTATTTATGTTTTATATTATTTTTACATCAAAGAAAAACATGCAATAGGAAACTATGATAACTTAGAGAATGAAAAAACTTCTTATTTTATTGATAAGGAAGTTGAATTCCAGGTCAATTAAATGAGGTATCCAAGGTAAGCATTGATGACAAACCTAAAATTTTAGAACGGCTCCACCATTTTCTAGCTGTATTACAGAGAACTCTTTTTTCCTTTCTGCATTTGTTTTCTCATTTACCAAATGAGGCTAACTGGTTGGGTTGTAGTTTCTGTGGGGTTTACCCATGATATAGCAAATATAAAGTATCTAGCACCAATTCTGTCACATAATGGGTGATGGATACATGCTATTTCCCTTCCCTCCCAGTTGTATTGATTCCTGATGCAGACCCTTACCAGCACACCAGCAAGAATCCCCTCTTGAGTCACTATAATTACTCTGCTTTATTAAACTTATATACAATGTTTTCTGTTACGGGCTAAAGCATGTCTCCCCAAAATTTATCTATTCAAACCTTACCCCCAGTACCTCAGAATGTGACATTGGAGGTAGGGTCTTTAAAAGGTACTTAGGGGCCTGGCACAGTGACTCATGCCTGTAATCCCCGCATTTTGGGAGGCTGAGGTGGGCAGATCTCTTGAGGTAAGAGTTCAAGAGATCTTGAAGCATGGGTGAAGTCCCGTCTCTACTAAAAATACAAAATTAGCCAGGCATGGTGGTGCAAGTCTCTAGTCCCAGCTACTCGGCAGGCTGAGGTACAGGAATCCCTTGAACTGGGGAGGTGGAGTTTGCAGCGAGCCGAGATTGCGCCACTGCACTCCTGAGCAAAAAATAAAATAAAATAAAAACATAAAATAAAAGGCGACTAGGTTAAAATGAAGGCATTAGGGTGGGCACTAATACATTCTGACTGGTGCCCTTATATAAAAAAGAAAATGTGGTCACATGGAGAGATATCAGGTAGTATGCACAGAGCAGAGACTGTAGGAGAACACAGTGAGAAGGGCCCAAAGAGAGATTCCTCAGAGAAATTAAACCTGCTGACACCCTTATCTTAGACTTCCAGCCTTCAGAGCTGAAAAATGAAGTTTTGTTGTTTAGGCCACCCAGTCTGTGGTATTTGTAATGGAAGAGCAAGCAAGCTAATACACCTTTCATTTTTAGATGGAAGTTAAACAGCTTAAAGGAAAATGCCTCATTATACTCATTTGTAATGATAGCAAATGACCAATAATTTCTTGAAAAAAAATGACGATTTTTACTAAGTGTAGAAACTTTGTTTTACATTTCTTTGAGTTCTTCCATGGAGACCTAGATATTGAGGTTATGGGCAACTATAATGCGATAATGAGAATTATTAGTAATCCTTTTTTTTCCTTTTGCAAAAAGCGAGTAGAGTTGTGCTTTTTATGAAGTCATAGGAGTAAATTCATTTAGAGCTGAAAAGATTATTCCTTATTGCCTGTACAGACATAGGAAGAGAGAATTAAATCTGCAAATGTAATTTCTAAAATTAAGATTAATGACCAGGAATATACAATTCCCTCATATGCTGATGACCTCATGTTGTCTGAGACTAAATGTGGGGGCTTCTCAATATCTTTGTATTAATGACTATGATTGAGTTATTTTAAATGTAGTCAGGATACAAGATTAACTTGTCTGTGTTGGAAATTTGCCCTGTATTTTTCAGAGGATCAAAAAATAGGCAATCATAAAAGAGAAAGTCATAGGATGTTTTTACTGACTTTTAAAAATTGCATTTGATTCTCATTTTTTGAATTGTGGGAAATGTGGGAAAAACTGAGTGATCTTAATTAATTTACAGAAGGGACATCAAGAGATGAAAACATTTTGCAAGGTTTTCAACATTTGCCAAGCCTAAAGCTCAAAGGCAAAGTTAGCATAAATGAGAACTGCTTGGAACAGTAGGGTATCAAGCTTATTACTGAGAAAAATGCAGAAGATAGTGTTTAAATAAGTGAGAGGGCTACTTCTCTCTGAGCAGAAACATTTGTATGTCCTCCCAGCAATGCAGGTACACAGACATGCATATATACAAGGAGTATTTTTCTAATGTCTTATTATCATAACTTGCTGAATAACCTTTGAATGTTAATTAAAACCTTTGAGTCTCATCCGTGCATCTATAAATAAAAGATATTAAAATAAATAATATCCAACATACCTTCTAACTCTAATATTGTATAGTTTTATTGTATCTGGGGTTATGAATAAAAGAGGACAGCAGATGCAGTGTCACTTAGGGAGGCTACTTGTCATACAGGTTTTGCTTGCCCCCTAACGACAATCTCTGCAGAAGGGGCAGTGACTATCTCATGAGTTCAAACACCAAACCTATCCTTCAAATGTTGGGAGTTCTATTTCCTGATGAATCTTCAGAAATATAAGAGTGCATGCAACACTTAAGACATCCAATATGTTTGTTGGATGAAGTAACAGATGAGTATTTCCAGTGCTTTTCAGATTGTTATGATCTATTGTGGGGTAATTTCCCATATTTTAAAAGGTCATGTTTACATGTGTCTAGTCAATTATATTTGACTAGAGAGCTAGAGAGAGAAATGTGATCACGTGTTGCTGCTAGACTAAACAAAATGATCTGAAACATCAGCAGCATTTTAAAGAATCTTTCGTGGTGTTCCTCTCACATAGAAAACCAGAAAACTTTGTCTTGTCTTTCCATTTCTTCCTTCATTTCTTCTGTTTTCTTCTCTTATTTTTATCCAACTCAACTGTCATTAGGGAAAATATGTATTCTCTGAATGCAAACTCTATGAGGGCAGAGGCACTGTCTGTCTTTTCAATACACCTAGAACATTACCTAGCAATAATGATACTAAAAAATATTTGTTTAATGAGTGAGTGGAAATTTATAACCACAGAAAGATAAAATAATGTCTGGCTCACTTTTTATTAGTAATGGGGAAAGATAGCCTGGAAGGAAGGGAGTGATGTATGTATATTTATAATACATCAAAGAGATATACTATAATTTCCTTTTTTTTTTTTCAAAAACAAGAACTTTGTGTGTCTGATTATTTTCTTGGTTAAGTTATAATGAGAATGCTTATAAAGAAAAAGGACAAAATTTAAAATGCTTAAATTTCTATCCATTCTTTTAAAAAGCTTGATTGATTTCAGAAGAGTATATTATAAATTTCAGCCATATGGAAAGTAAGAATTGGAGACAACAGAATTATCCTCAGTGTGATTTGCCTCAGACATGGTTCTTCTAGAGGGTAACTTAGCAATGACCTTCCCCCCCCAGGTAATTATCACAACATTTCTGTGCATGTCTGAGTTTGGTGCATGCTTTCTGTCACTTAGGAGCCTGATGTAGCTGAAAATCTATGCAAGTAAAATCATCAGAATGGGAACTAGCCTAACATTCTGACTCAAGGGGGATAAAGAGGAAATCAGCTGCCTAATGAGGCTCTTTTTTTTTTTTTTTTTTTACCTCCCTGCCCTCATGAAAAATAGAGGCTATAGTATTTCATTATAAATCTGTGTGCTTCGTTTCTCTCCCTGCTTTGGTTTGGGAATCAAAGGACATTTCTCTCAGGTCTCACCCTTGGAGCTCTCATCCTCACTCATGCCTTCAACTATTACCTCTATGCAGGTATCTCCCCAAATCTGTATTTCAAGGCATATCTTCCTCAGCTCTTGTCATCACTATCTTGCATTCTAACTGAACACTTTTTATTTTTATATATTGCCTGTTTTGACATATAAGTGTAGATTTTAAAAGTCAAAATTATATACTACATTTCATTCTGTTTTTTTCTCAAAAAGTAAATTATTAAACTTTATGAACTGGACTTTTATATTTTTCTTCTTATCAGATGTGTTGCAAAAGACTGAGCTTTTTTTTTAGAAGTAGGGAGTGTCAGCGCAATTTGCTGGCTTTCTTTTTTATTTCCTAAATAAAAGCACTGAGTAAATGTGACATGTACATCACTTTAATGTTGAGACAGCAGAGTCAAATTGAAGAGATTTATTGTCTCCTTGAATTTAACTCTGAAAATAACTTGTAAAAACATCAGAAACTTTGCATCCTCATCTTCATAATCATATGGTTCTTATAGTCAGATTTAAGACAGAGAGGTTATTGCAACTGAAAAAAATTATTTTTAAAATGTGAAAGAGTAGTTGTTTACTAAGGCTTTTCCATAATACACTTGAAGTTTATATCCAAAGAGCATGTTTTTGATTAATTATATCTAGGCACTATATATATTTCAGAAATTCTTAAATATTTACATATATATGTCTCAGAAATTCTTAACTTTCATAAACTGCAACTTAGTCACTCTGGTTTTATATCAAGGCTTACTGAGATATTTCCTTTACCTGCTCAGATCCTAGATTTGAAATGAGTTTGAAATATATACATTTAATTTACATTCATCCATGTCATAAAAATGTTTGAAAGGTATATGATCCATGGTGTTGACACTTTACTTCTGCAGGGAATAATGTCCTTCTGGAGGGCCTTACCCGTTTACAAGGTGCTTTTCTCCACCATAGCTATCAATCCTTCCTTCCCATAGTAGTCACAGTGACAAAGGGAGGAGCCATTTGTCTTTTTAGCCTTAGATAATCTAGAGGTGCATTTCTTCTTCTGTAGCCGTAGAAAGGAGATCATCTGCATCACCATTTCTATACTGCAAGCATTCAAGACCCTGGATTTATTTTTGCCTGATTGCATGGTTCCTCTCTACTTCACTGTGGTTGATTATGTGTTCTATTTCTTTATGTAGTATGTCACACTGGCAGCTCTCCATGAGGTATTTGCTTTTCATCTACATAAAATGAGTCCCTTTTCCCATAGAGTTTCCGCAGAAACTGACAACACTTGCTTATGGTTCAGCTGAACAACTTATATATTTTCATCATAAAATATATCTTTTAAAAGTACTATATTTTGAAATAGAAATCATTAAAATGTATTACAAGAGATCTTAGAAGAGTTTCATGAAGATGTTTGACAAGAATATTTGTCAGTATACTTTGGGAGAGACCAAAGTAAAGAATTCTTCCACATTACTTTCTTGGGAACCTTAGGTTTTGTCTCCTGTACTATATTTAGATGTGTAGCATGTTTAATTTTCTGCTTCCGTGCCTCACTGTTCTTCTAGAGCTTATTGTAATCCAGCTAAAGTGTCAGGCCGAAGTGTAAAGAAAACATTCTGTTCTGAGTAAGCCAACTTGCAGCTGTATGAGGACCCTCTGTGCCAGTCACCATCATCCTACCATTCACCCATGCGTTCCTGACATTGTAAACAGAGGTCGATAAATGTTCTCTCAGTGGAGTAATTCTGAAAACTTAATTCTAAATGTTGTCTTAACACTATTAGTAAGACTTGAAGTGCCTGGAACTTGAAGGGGCTGTTTAGCCCAAAACAAAGGGCCTCACTCCCCGGTACAACCTGTGTTCCATGGGACAGTTGAGAGGTTCAGGTGTTCTTCAGAGATAAGGAATGGGACTCTGGGTTGGAAACTCCCAGATTCCTTAGCTAGGAACTGTGAACACACATTCAGGTATGTCTCCCATACAGGGTCATTCTCAGGGTATGCTTAAATTTAGTTATTGCTATCAGATGTGTCTACCATACAGGGTGCTATGGTGAAGGGAGAGTCTCAACAAATGTTTCCTGAAAGAAATTATACATAAATGGATTTTGAAAGATGGAAAAACATGTGCTGAGTTTTAGGGTGCAGTCAAGTTTAGACCGAGGGAAGAACATTGAACACTCTCTTCCATGGTGATGGATAGATTCATATATGTATGATACTGATTTTGGCTATTTGAATACAATTACTTTTTTACTAATTATTTTCAGGTGCACAGTTTGTTTTGCCCATACCACAGCCAATGCATGCTAGCTCAAGTGCAGCAGAGAAATGGATTAAGGCATCACATAGCCAAGATACTTGATAACAGTGTTTTTTTCAAAGAAGAAGTCATTTAAAAAACTCACGTTGTAGCCTCAGCTGCTTCTCTGTTTCATGACCTTTCAGTTCTGCCTAATTATTAGCACTGACACAGTGCCATCCGACTAGTCAGCACATTTGCTGATAAAGGGGCATTTTTTACACAATAATTTTTTTGCATTTCACTTTACAGCCCAAGATTTATTAACCAGGGTCTGTAGGGAGGAGTCTTCATATAAAGACTTCGGTGCTTTTATAAGGACATACTGTACTACATTTATTTAAAAAAGTACTATAAATAATATTACAAGACACAGTACGGCTCAGGTGGCTCTAAAATAAGCTGAGTGCAGAGTTTGTATGATCTAAGGTGTATGTCGCTCTCCCACCCACAGTACATCCTGGGGGTTTTCTGCTGTTGTTTCATTCGCTTTATCCATCATTTCATGCTCAGTTTCACAGAAGCTTAAATCCTTTGCTTTTCACTAAAAGATATAAGAAAGGGCACCTCTGGCTGGCATGGGGAAGGTCCCTTCCATTTTTTTTTGATAACATATGATTATTATTTTATTAAGGGATTGTTAGAAATGATGATATAGATGTCTGATTGATATCCTAGGAGGATTGGGAAATTAAAAATTGGATAGATATATGTTTAAAACTCAGCTTGTCACTCAATAGCTGTGACTTTGGGTCATAAGTTTACTTTCTATGAGACTTACTTTTCCCATTGATAAGATGAGACTAATAATAACCTCAGGGCAGAATGTTGTGAAGATACATTGAGATAATATGTGTGTGTAAACAGCTGAACAATATCTCTTGCACAAAGTAGGTACTCATTAAATGGAGGTTATCATAAAAATAAAAAAGTGGGAGCAAAATATCAAGCACAAAGTGCCAGTCACGTCAGTGATGGTTCTGTTTCCCAAGCAAACGAATGTAGCATACATTCTGGGAAGCCAAATTCTCATTTCCAAATGGGGGACATTTCAACTCTCAATCCTGTTTGTTAAATTGACAGTAAAAGTAGAGCAAAACTAGACTTTTTTAAGAAAAGAAAAACATGCAACTGAATTTTTTTCAGTAAAGCAGAATGTGGCAAAAGTTTTTGGTTGTATTATGGAAGGTAAGTGCTAGGAGAAGGCAGGAAGATTTACGGGAATGTAAGTAACAGTCTTTCCGAACAGTAATGGTATGTTACAAACACGAATAAGAGAAGTCATTACAAAAATGGAAAAGGATGTTACTTTTCATGTCTAGGGCATGTTTTTACAGAAACATGTTGGCACGAGTGTTCAGCATGAATATCTGTGATTATATGAGTATGCTGTGATTACCTGACTGATAGTAAGCCTGCTAATGCAGTTGATGGAAGTGGAGAGTGTGGGAAGGTGGGGGATGAAATTGCAGCCTCCGAGACAATATGTTTTTATCCTGCTGTACATTTCCACACAGTCAAATAACTGGTGACGTTGGACTCTGGAAAAAGAGCCAGTGGCTTTCTAAGCCAACAGTCCCATCCTCAGGCCTACAAAATTGTTACACTGTACGTATTCCTTGGAACAGTAGTCAAAGTCATTTCATGAATGAAAGGAGCTCCCATTGCCAATAAGTTTGGGAATGCTGAATATTAATTATGTCTCATCACACTACATGTTGGCATATTAAACTCTCTGAGAAGTCCTGCCTTATAAAATAATGAATTAGTTAGCAATTCTTCTGAAACAGGGTCTAGCACTGTTTCCCTGGCTGGTGTGTAGTGGCATGATCATGGCTCACTGCAGCCTTGACTTCCAGTCTAAAGTAATCCTCCCACCTCAGCCTCCTGAGTAGTCAAGATTATAGACACACCACCATGCATGGATAACTTTTTATTTGTAGAGATGGGGATCATACTATATTGCCCAGGCTGGCTGGTCTTAAACTCCTGGCTTCAAGCAATCCTTCCACCTTTGCCTCCCAAAATGCTGATATTACAAGTGTGAGCCATCTTGCTTGGCCTTTAACAAATAGTTTGATGATTTCCTAATTGTAACAGGGTATCTCTTTATCAAGAAAGTTTTACAAACATCCTTCTGAGCTAGTGACCTAGAAAGCACACTTTGAAATATCCTGAATTTGGCAATCAGGAAAAAATATATAGAATTATGCATATGGTAATATATAGGAAGCTGTTTGGGGAAATGAACATTTATAATTTTATATCTCCTGAAATGTACATATTATGTTTGCTGGGAACGGTCTAGCGGAATCTTACGACTAGCTGAAAAAATTTTTTTGTGCTATCACGTTAAGGAAGAACCAGTTATTTCATAGTTTTATTTTGCACATTAAGGCACAGGAGATAAATCTGATTGTCTGAAAAAATTCTTTTCAAGTTTTGTTCTACAGTTTCCAAGTCCTGATGCAGCTTTCTTCTTAACTAAAACTATTTTCTTAATTTGAGCAATTCGCCAGGTTGAAGAAAACTTGTAAGCACTGTTAGTACTTGTCAGGAGTAAATGGGACTCTGGAGAGTTCTTTGAAATAGGAAACATTTGAACAGAATATCATCTTGCTTTCAGCTGTTTGTATAGATGCAATTTCTGCAATTCTATACCTCACAGCTCTAATTTTTCTTCATTTGTGTCTCAGGCTTCCATCAATAATCCTTCCACTGAAACACACTTGACAAGAGAGGTAGAGTAGACGCCCTTGCAATATCTTCTAAGTGTCACTCAGCAGTGATTTGTAATCAGGTTTATACATTTTAGGGAGAAAAATGTAAAACTAAATAGAAGATTCAATCCATATGAATCCAGATTGGACAAGGGTACTGTTATTAGAATTTTAGAAAATCACCTTTTGATTAGACAGTGGAAATTTTGTAAAATATAAAAAAAATGAGTGATTTTGGATTCATATTGTGGATCTATATCTATAAAATAAAATAGTCTGGTAATGCACCCTATTGTATGAATGCATTGGCTGTTTTCATGATCCAGTTACCGCCACCTTATGCACTGTGATTTCTAATACATCTTTCTGAGCTAGAAGCTCTGTAATACAGTTGTTACCTTGTCTCATAACAAATAAAAGTCCTAGTCTGTGTGTATATTTTAAGTAAGCAACTGGATTCCTTCTGCTACCCTTCTTTAATTCAGGGATTTCTGGACTAAAGCCTAAAGTCCTTTGTTATTAAAAAATTAAGTAAGAAAACACAATAAAAATATTCTTTCTGGACAGTAAAAACTATTACATTAATTTTATTTGATTTGGATCTTTCTGTTTACTGAGTGAAGGCTTTTAAAAGCCTATTCTGATAATTTTGGGAGAAAATTTAAAAAAGTACATTTTTAAAGTGATGCCATCTAGTTCTCTCTCAATTTGTATCAGAAATATATACTCATATTAAGTTTTCATCATTTCTTTATGGAATGGCATTAGAACTTTCTGGGAAAAAATACGTATCCTGAACTGTGTATCTCAGTTTCAATATATTTACGTGTCCTGTGTATGTTTAGTCACACTTGAAAGAATAGCCTATGTTGCTTGGAAGAAAGAATGATGACTTTGTAATAATAACCTTTGACTAAATATAAGGATGAGATGAGTTACGGTATGTGACCGTAGGCTATCATTCTACTTTCTCTAGAGCAAATTGCACTGTTTGAGGAATTCATGTGAGCTCATAATTTTACTAGAAAAGCATTTTACAATTTCACATGAAGATCTAAATTGACTAATTGAAAGAGGTTACTTTAAAAGTGGTGAAAGTGATGAGACCTATACGCCCATTTAACATGAACTTTCCCTCTGTTGAATTTACAAATTTACAGTCATTCTTCTCCCTTTCATTCAACTCTTCAGGGATCAAAGATTTCTACCCTGCTGGAAGAAGCCACTGTTGAAGTGTGAAAGGCTACTCTGCTTTTTGCGTCCATTTAACCTTTGGCCTGCCCTAAAGAGCTAGCCAAGTGTCAATCAGGGCTGATTGGGCACCTGTGCTTGGGAAGAGGACAGAGAAATTCACCTCTTCCAGGTCATCGAACCATCTCTAAATGGCAAAGAACTTCTGAAGTTATGAACGAACTTGCTTGTGATGCAAATTGGTGACCTAGGGTGAGATGCTTCATTAATGCTCACTCTCCCCTGAGCCACCAAGGTGTCAGAAGTTGTACTGCTTACTCTCACACTTTTTTTTTTATCTGTAATGTGCCTTAAAATAATTTATATTCATAGAGATGGTCCAATCAATTGCTGGCTAGTTAATAAAGTACTAAAGCAGAAAAGAAAATTATGTTTCATTTAGAAGGAAACAATATTTAGATTTTCCCATGGAAATATGTGAAAAAGCTTTGGAAAATTCGGTTAACATTGAGGTCTCAGAAGAGACTGTGATTAAAAATAATAAAAAGAAAAAATATGAATTTCTATCCAGATCCCTGTTTTTTTATCCAAGTGATGAGAAAAATTATGCAAACCCATGCTTTTGCCCTGAGTTATGATTGTATTATATTAACCTCAGCTGACAATATCCTATGCTAGCTTTGGCTTACTTAAAATTCTGCCTCTTGGGTATAAACACACATTTAAAATTGACTCAGCTTATTTCTTTCTTGCTGGGGTCACTTTACTGGTTACTCTTGACTACTGGACTTATTTTATGTGTTTTCTTTTTTACAATATTACATTCTAAAATTTTTATCAGCTGGGAATTTCTCTCTGATGGTTTTATTACTCAATTCAAGATCTGTAATTATGACCAAATCTCACAGATAGCAAGATGCTAAGATCAGCTAATAAGGTTTTGCTTCTTTTATCATGGTAAAGTACTGGTTAGAGTGAACATTGCCCAGTCATTTTCAAGTAATGCTGGGTCTATCCGGAGTGGCTTGTATTTTCCCCTAAACAATCCTAGTATAGTAGAAATGCCTGACAGTATATGATGGCAGTTATATTTGGATCTGAATAGTTCAGATGAAAAAAGCAATGTTCTTCGAAATATCTGAGAAAGATGTTTTTGAAATTTCATTACTAAAAAGAACAGGTGCCAATAATAAATATAAAACTGTAAATATTTGAGTATCTATTTTGTGTTCAATGCCATGTAGATCATTTATTCAGTAGTATTGCTTTTCAACAGAATACATTAGGTCATTTAGTGCCAGCGTGTGTAACCATGGAGTCTATTTTCTAAAAAATATGAGAAAGCTTACTCTCTGCTCAAATTGACTGAATAAGCCACTGCCAGTGGATATTTGAGTCTTACAGAATTATTTTTTATAGTGCATCAGGTGGACAAAAAAAGAAAAAATTCAGAGAGAAAAGGTATGAGTCATTATGTGAGTTTTAGTGTGGTATAAATGTTGGATGATTCTTTATTTTAGTTATGAGTAGTGCTTTGAAAGAGTAATTTAAGACTAGTCCTCTCCAGAAGTTCATGATAGTAGAGGATTAGACTAGATTCTCTATATAAAAAGATTTAATTATTAAAATTAGCATTTATACTTTAGAAATTGTAAAGCTAATTTAATTTGAACCCATGAGTGAATTCAGTATGTTATCATATTCATGTTTCTTTTCATTTTTCTTGAAATAATAATTATAAGTAGGGTATTCTCTAGTTGTTATGACTGAACTATCTGATTGTGATACAGATGCAATTTCTACATTAATATAATCAAATAGATATACCAAATTAAGTGCAACTTTAGGTATGCTGGAATGCTTATTTTATTAACGGTCGTTTTAGTATTAAACCACTTTTTATCCATGATGAAATACCACTTGGCCATGGGGCTATTTTCTCAAGTTCATTCTCACTTATGTGTCCTGCTTTTCTTCATGTTTTTCAATAATGTGAGCTATCTGAGAGGGCATTCTGTGCAGTCACTTTGCTTTATGTAATTGCCTCACCTTTTTCTTCAGATTACAACAAAGCCTTTGCCATGGTTTATCAGTAAAGTCATAATTATTTTCTATGTCATAGGTCTTTATTATTCTCAAAAGTCCACTTTTTCTGTTTTAAATGAAGATAAATATTACCAAAAGTTTATGCTTATAGAAATTCCTCAGAATGTAGATTCTGTAAATTGATTTAAAGTATACAAAAATTCAGATTATCTACATATTTTGTTCAAACTTTTAAACTTAGATTTTCTATATGCTTTCAGTAAAAGTGTTTCTTTAGCTGTAATAATCCAGAAATATAGCAATGTTCACCAATCTATGTAGAAATTCAAAGAACCTGACCATTTCATTGTTGTTTTAATTTTTATTTTTCTGCAGACATATGACATGGAACATCTTTTTATATGCTTATTTGTCATCTGTGTATCTTATTTTAGTGAGGTGTCTGCTAAGGTTTTTGGCACATTTTAAAATCAGGTTGTTTGTGTTCTTATTGTTGAGTGTTAAGATTACTTGTATACTTTGGATAACAGTCCTGTATTTGATTGCATTTTACAAATATTTGTCCCAGTCTGTGACTTATCTTTTCTTTCCCTTGACAGTGTCTTTCACAAATTTATACTTTAATGAAGTTCAGCTTATCGGTTTTTTTTCATGGATCATGCCTTTAGCGTTGCAACTAAAAAATATCAGTGCCAAACCCAAGGTCATCTACATTTTCTCCTATGTTCTGGAAGTTTTATAGTTTTTCATTTTACATTTAGGTCTGTGATCTATTTTGAGCTCATTTCTGTGAAACGTGTAAAGTTTCCGTCTAGTTTTATCGTTTTTACATGTGGATGTCCAGTTGTTCCAGCACTATTTATTGAAAAGATAAATGTTTCTCCATTGTACTGTCTGTCCTCCTTTGCCAAAGATCACTTGATTATGTTTATGTGGGTCTATTTCTGGACTCTCTATACTGTTCTGTGGATCTATTTATTCTTTTGCCAATACCACACTTTTTTGATGATTGAAGCTTTATAGTACATCTCAAAGTCAGGTAGTGTTAGTCTTTCAACTTTGTTTTTTTCCTTCAACATTGTATGGTCTATTCTAGGCTTTTTTTTTGTCTTTCCATAGAAACTCTAGAACCAGTTTGTCAATATACGAAAATGACTTTCTGTGATTTTGATTTGAATTGTATTGAATCTATAAATAAGATTGAGTTGATATCATCACAATATTGACTCTACCAACGGACATGGAATATATCTTTATTTATTTAATTCTTTGATTTCTTTAATCAGAATTTGTAGTTTTCCTCATATAGATCTTACATTTTGTTGATTTATTTCTAAGTATTTCATTTTGTGGGATGATAATATAAATAGTATTCAATTTTACTTTCAATTTCCACTTGCCCATTGCTAGTATATAGAAAAATGCTTGATCTTTATGAAATGACCTATTACCCTGCAACCTTGCTATAGTAACTTATCAATTCCAGTTTTTTTTTTCTTCTGGATTCTTTCAATTTTCTATATAGATGGTTATGTTATCTATAAACAAAGACAGTTTTCTTTTTTTTTATATGTATACCTTTTATTTCTTTTACTTGTCTTATTGCATTAGATAGGACTTCTTGTACCTTGCTGAAAAGTGGTGGTGAAAGGGAAAATCCTTTCCTTATCTCTGATGTTAGTGAGAAAGCAGTTTCTCACTGTTAAATGTGATGTTAGTGTGTAATGTGGGAATAGGTGTCAAATGCTTTTTCTGCATCTATTAATTTGATCATGTGATTTTTCTTTTTTAACCTGTTGATATGACAGATTATATTAATTGATTTCCAAATGCTGAAGCAGTCTTGTGTGCCAATTGGTGGTCATGCATAATTAGTTTTGTACATATTTGATTATATTTGATCATATTTTGTTGAGAATTTTTGCATCTATTTTCATGAAAGGTATTGGTTTATAGTTTTCTTGTAATGTCTTCATTTGGTATTAGGGTAATATTGGCTTCATGGAATGAGTTAGAAAGTGTTCTCTCTGGTTCTAGCTTCAGAAAGAGATTGTAGAGAACTGACATAATTTCTTCCTTAAACGCTTGGCTGAATTCGCCAGTGAACACATCTGGGTCTGGGGCTATCTATTGGAAGGATATTCATTATAGATTTAATTTCTTTCTTTCTTTCTTTTTCTTTTTTTTTTTTGATACAGAGTCTCACTCTTGTTGCCCAGTCTGGAGTACAGTGGGACAATTTTCATTCATTGCAACCTCTGCCTCCTGAGTTCAAGCGATTCTCCTGCCTCAGCCTTCAGTGTAGCTGGAACTACAGGCGCCCACCAGCACACCTGATTAATTTTTGTATTTATTTTAGTAGAGATGGGGTTTTGCCATATTTCCAGGCTGGCCTCGAACTCCTGTCCTCAAGTGATCTGCCCTTTTTTGCTTCCCAAAGTGCTAGGATTACAAGTGTGAGCTGCCGCTCCTGGTTGATTTAATTTCTTTATAAAGATTGCACTATTCAGATTGCCTGTTTCTTCTTGTGGGAGTTTTGGCAGATTGTCTCTCAAGAAATTGATTCATTTCATCTAGGTTATCAAATCTGTGGGTGTAGAATTTTTCATAGTATTTCGTTATTATCCTTTGGTTGTCCCGGAGATGTGTAATGATGTCTCTTCTTTCACTTCGGATATTATTATAATAGTAATTTTTGTCCTTTCTTTTCCTTTTGTTAGCCTAGCTAGAGGCTTATTAATTTTATTGATTTTTAAAAGAACAAACTTTTGAGTTTTGTTGATTTTTTTCTTTTGATTTCTTCTTTATAATTTTATTTCTCTTCTAATTTTTATTATTTCTCTTATTCTGTTTGCTTTTGATTTAATATGCTCCTCTTTTTCTAGTTTCTAAGATGGTAGCTCAGATGACTGCTTTTATATTCTTCATATTATATGCATTCGGTGCTGTAAATTTCTCTCTAAGCAGGCATGGGAGGCTCATGCCGATAATCGTAGTATTTTAAGAGGCTGAATCAGGAGAATTACTTAAAGACAGGAATTCAAGAGCAGCCTGGGCAACAAAGCAATACACCATTTCTGTAAATAAATAAATAGCCAGTCATGGGGTGGTGGTACACATCTGTAGTGTTCCAGCTACTCAGGAGGATAAAGTGGGAGGATCCGTTGAACCTAGGACTGTGATGTTGGAGTGAGCTATTATCAGGCCACTGCAACCTGTCTTGGCTGATAGAATAAGACCATCTCAAAAAAAAAAAAAAGATGCCATCTAATCACTGCTTTTATTATATGCTAGAAATTTTGATAAGCTGTATGTGTTTTATATTTTGTTTTCAGTTACGTGCATTTAATATTTCCCCTTGTTATTTCTTCTTTGGTCCATATGTTACTTAGAAGCGTGTTGTTTAATCTTGGAGTATTGGGATTTTTCAGCTATCTTTCTGTTATTGATTTCTAGTTAATTCCATTGTGATCTGAGAGCAGGCATTGTATGATTTCTTTTCTTCTTAATTTCTTAAAGTGTGTGTGTGTGTTTTTTTTGTTTTTTGAGACGGAGTTTTGCTCTTGTTACCCAGGCTGGAGTGCAATGGCCCGATCTCGGCTCACCACAACCTCCAGGTTCAGGCAATTCTACCTCAGCCTCCCGAGTAGCTGGGATTACAGGCACGCACCACCATACCCAGCTAATTTTTTGTATTTTGAGTAGAGACGGGGTTTCACCATGTTGACCAGGATGGTCTCGATCTCTTGACCTTGTGATCCACCCGCCTCGGCCTCCCAAAGTGCTGGGATTACAGGCTTGAGCCACCGCGCCCGGCCCCTTAAAGTGTGTTTTAAGGCCCAGAACATGGTTCATTTTGGTGAAAGTTCCATGTAAACTTGAGAAAAATATGTATTCTATTGTTGTATTAAATAGTCTATAGGCGTCCATTAGTCCATTATACGTAGTTGATTTATAATGTTGTTAATTTCGACTATGTCTTACAGATTTTCTTCCTGCTGGATTGGTCCATTTCTCATGGAGGGGTGTTTAAGATCACTTATATATAAAATTTTACAAGATATAGATTGCCCAAACAAGAAAGTTAATTAATGCACTAAACATTGAATCAAGATAAAGAAATATAACAATGGTTTGTGATGATTGGATGAAAATAACAGCCTAAAATGTAATGGCAATAAACATAATCTTAATTTTTCACAAGAACTAGCATGGCAACATTTTATTAAAAAATTATGAAAATTTTATCAGCCTACAAAGTTATTTAATGTAAGGGCCAGAATTGAGAGTCCATTTCTCAATATAGCTAGTAAACTTTATAGAGTTTAGATGAGTGCATAATTAATTTCATTATTTTATAGAAAAGTTGAATCTCATTAATCTTTTCAGTTTTTCAAAAAGATTAATTAGGAACCTAGAAGGGCCAAAATAGAGTCTTTAAGTCCACGAGTGCTTTAAAAATATGACAAATAGCCTATCCTAAAAAAAATTACTTTCTAAAATACAGATAACAGCAGATTAATAAGTTTTGAGTCTATAAAAAGACATAAAGATATAGAAAAGCTGTTCTTGTTTTTTACCTGAAGAGAGATTTCTTCCAGCTATATGCATCAGAGATGACTTTATCAGAGAAGCAGCATTTTACCCGGTGTTGAAGAATTTAAAAATTGGACATGAGGGATGGAAGACAGGACATTCTAGGCAGCATGGTGGAATAATAAAGTATATGCCTTAGAGTCAGAAAGATGCCTTGCCAAAGTCTTGGTGTCACTAACTAGCTGGGAGGCATTATCTGACTCAGATTTTAAGAACACATCTTAAATCACCATCATTTAATTCTGTCATTCCACATTATTTCTTTACGTCTAAGATCAATGAGAATCTTTAGAGGGAAGAACCTAAATTCTGAGTACTATAGTATTTTTAAAAACAGTATAAAAACCTTTATGTCTAAGTTAGATTTAGTAATCATCTTGCTTTCCGTTTAGAAAAGCTAGAAACATCACTACCTTCTTTACAGATGACAATGATATATCTTCTGTGGTTAAAAATTGCCAAGTATTTGCCTTAATGTTGGAAAGGAATAAAGGTAATTTAAAAAATCATAAAGCTATCACATTTTTGTAGTGAGAACCTCTCTATTTTTTAATGTCTCCCATAATATTAAGAGATGATCATATATCATATATTTTGCTGGGGAATAGAGAAATAATTATTTTCTGCCTTATTAATCCTGCATAGTTATATGTAATAGTGATGTAATAAATAAGTTAAAGGAGGTTCTCCCAGTTTCTTTTTTATAAAGTTATTTTAATTCCAAACGCATTTTGACATTTGCATTATTATAGCATTTTTTTTTCTAATACAGGGTTTTTTTTTTTAGGGAGGTGAAAATTTTAAAGTTCCTTTATAAAATTTCTCTGTCCTCAATGTGAAAGCCCACAATAAGCAAACATACTTTATATCCATGTTGGATTGGCAAAACATGAGTCACAGTTATAGCAAAACATTCTAAAAATGGAGCCTAGTATTTATACTCCTTTATAAGTTTAAATTAGGAATATATTTTCTCTGGCTTAAATAGGGAGGAGGAAGAAAAGAGGGTAAAACTCAATACTGTCCATGCATGAAATTGGCTTTGGTAATTGACTTTGGTGGTCGTTAAGATACTAAACTACATAGCTTCACTAAATGTGAGGCAGGAATGAGAGGGTATGCAGTAATTAGTCACTTTGACTCCCCCCCCCCCCCCATAGCTTAGCATTTATTACGGTTTCTTTCATTGGTCTGACCTAAATCAATGACCTTTAAAATGAAATATATTTCATTGAGACTGGTATAACCCCTACCCTTTCTATGACTATTATACATAATTTTTTTTTAAACTAAGTGACTCAAAGTATGGAAGACAGCCATCCATGGAAAAGGGGCTGTTTTTAACTTTACTGAAACGTCAGGAAGTAGTCATTATGATAAAATGCGAGACTCATTTAACTTAAGAAGTGCAAGTGTGCCATTTATGATCAATGTGAGAGTAAAAAACTCATTTATTATAAGTTTTGTTAGATATAATTTATTATTAAACCAAAATTTTGGGGGGAATGGTCAAACAAACTAAAAAAAAAAAAAAAACTCAGAGGAAAGAAAAAGATTTTTCCAATAGAAATGATATTTTGCTTTCATGTGGTCATAAGACATTTAGGTTTTGAACAGGTTGGTTTTTAAAAAAACAGTTGTTACAGATGAAGTTCAACTTATAGTCATTTAAAAATCATCATTATAGCCTATATCAGCTAACGTGCACTTAAATTGTTTACCCCTTCAATGGTTTAATGCTAGACTTACAAAAATTAAAATCTTTGAAAATTAGGGCCCAGGATTTTTAACATGATTCTAAGTTTATAAAGAAACCCATAAATTTTAAAAACCACTGATTTAAATGGACTATTCTTTCTTAAAGAGATAAATCTTATTGGTATTATTTTATGCAGGATAATGAGATATTTTATGTTTTATATTTAATTCTTGAATGCTTATATGTAATGAGAACGTGGATAACTTTTACTAGAATTTTTGTGTGTGAAAATCAAATAGATGCATAAATTCAAGTTATCATATATTCCTTCCTGCTCAAAACTGTAGACATGAAAATAATAACAATGGAAAACTGAGTAGACCTAGAAGATTTCAAACATAACATAAATATTGCTGAGAACAAGAAAAAAAATAGACGAGTTACAGCATGAATGGGGCAAAAGCCATGGAAATTCTGGTCTCTTGATCCCATATAAATAGTGGCAGTAGGGAGTGTGATACCTTTAGGGTGAAAGGGACTAAAAGGTCTCTAAACAGGAAGGAAGGAAGAAAAGGGGCACATAAGAAGTAAGTTTACTGCTTGAACTTAAAGCCTGGGATGGAAATTTCTTTCAGGTAAAGGAAGCTAAAACAAAACAAAGCTCCTGTCAAATCACTGCTTGCAGCTACAGCATTTAGCAAGCTGTTTTTCCAGTAGGGAGGATTTATGTAGATACCACTTTAGTTTGCAAAACTAAAAACAATTCCAATGGTGGATGACTGAAGCTGTGATATTCTCAGCTTACCAGAGACAGATGTTGTTAAATGTCATTATAAGACCTGATTTCAGACAAGAGGTTGGGCCTGGGAAGAAGCAACCACAAAGTTACTAGAGGGGAAGGGGTGAACACAGAGGGCAAAGGAAGAGATAGATGAATAGATTACTGAGCATGCATTAACAAGTCCCCACCATAGTCCAAATCACATGAAGATGTCTAATGCTAACACACAATCAGAATTAAATGTTGACTTAGTCTGCATAAAATAAATTTATGGAGCAGTCTGCAGAAAATTTTAAAATAGACTTAATGAGTTAAAAACACCTTCCATTTTAAAAGAGTGCCAAATTATAAAGCAAAATGTAGAAATAAAACAAAAATAGTTGAATATTAAAAAGAACCAGTTAGAAATCATGGGTTATAAAATCATCAAAATATTAATTTTTATAAATATTATAAAAATATAATAGATGGGATAAATTCAAAATGGCCATGGTGTGCGTGTGTGTGTCTGTATGTGTGTAGTGTGTGTGTGTGTATATATATATATATATAATTTTATATATATATAAAATTAGTGAATTGAAAGTGGTACTGAGAAAAATATTCAGAATTCAGGAGAAAAACAAGTAGTGAAAAGTTTGAAAAAATGCTATACAGACAGCCATCATATTGGATTAGGGCCACCCTAATGACCTCGTTTTAACTTTATTACCACTGCAAAAACCCTTCCTAGCTCCAAATATAGTTCTTTGGTACTAGGGGTGTGGATTTACATGAATTTTTTGGGGGAGACACAATTAAGCCAATAATAGCATGAAAAATATTTAAAATGCTGTGAGGATACAGAGAAATAAGAACTTTTAGTACAGGGCTCATTAGAATTGCAAAGTGGCAAAGCCATGTTGGAGAGCAATTTCAAAATAATATGTAAATTTTAATGATGAATTTGTCTTTCATCTAGTAATTCTACTTTTAGATATTTATGAAAACTTTTACATATGGGCACAATACGTATAAGAATGTTCTATGATACAGGGGTATACTACATCACTCAACAAAAAAAAAAGCTTTTATACAAAAACACAATGCTAACTGAAAAGGTGACTTGCAATGTTATACATATATTATAATATCCATATAGCCAATGTTAAGACATGGCCAGGCACAGTGGTTCATGCCTGTAAACCTAGCCCTTCGGGAGGTCAAAGCACAAGGATTACTTGAGCCCAGGAGTTTGAGAGCAGACTAGGCAATATAGCAAGACTTCGCCTGTCGTAAAAATTAAAACAAAAATTTAGCCAGGTGTGATGGTGCACACCTGTAGTCCCGGCTACTCAGGAGGCTGAGGTTGGAGGATAGCTTAAGCCTGGGAGGTTAAGGCTGCAGTGAGCCATGACTGCACCACTGCACTTTAGCCTGGGTGACAACACTGAGACTGTATTTTAAAAAAATTAAAAATATATTACTTTCTATATTGCTATGTCAACAAGTATGTAGAATCGCTCAAAATCTGCATACTTTTGCAACCGCTAAGTTCAAGATACTATTTACATCCTGAGATGAAAGGGGTGAGGGAATTTGAATCATGGATGAATACCCAGTTGTGGTAGGGAGAATAATAGGCTCCCAAATATCAACTATGTCCCCATTCTAATCCCCAGAACCAGTGAATGTCATGTTACGTAGCAAAGAAAAATAAAGTTTGCAAGTGAAATTAAGGTTGCTAATTAACTGACCTTAAGATAAAGAGATTATCGCGGAATATTTGAGTGGGCACAACATAACTACACAGGCCGTTAAAAGTGAAAATGGGAGTCAGAAGAGTCAGCATCAGAGTGATACCATGTGAAAAAGACTTGACTGGCCATTGCTGGCTTTGAAAAAGGAAGGAAGACTTGAGTCACAGAATGCAGGCAGTCTCTGGAAGCTGGATAAGGTAACAAAACAGATTATCCCATAGACTCTCCAGAAGAAACATAGGCCCGCTAAGACCTTGATTTTAGGCTAGTGAGATGCATGTCTGATTTCTGTGTTATTTTGGGCAATGAAGTTTTAGATAATTAGTTACAGCAACAATAGAAAACAGGAGTTCATTTGTTTCTGTAATATTTTATTACTTCAAAAAAGATAAAACTACATCATATAAATCTTATGTTTGTTTCCTATTATATCAGCTTGCACAATGTCATTTTCTTATTTATCTTCAATTTATAGGGACTTCATAGTGACACCTAGAAGTTGGAGTGAGATGATCAGCTGCCCTGTGGAACATCCAATGCCTGGGGCATTTGAAATCTTGTGGATACTTTGTAAAGTGTCCAGAAAAATAGCAGTTATATTATACCCTTGCACTGTTAAATGTTTAGTGCCACAGCTTGCTTTCATCTCCATAGGATCAACAATTTTCTTATGTAGCAAATTATTATTACTTTGTTTAGCACATTTCTACAATTGCCTTTGGCTACAAAATATTCACCATTAGGAGCAGATATGATAAAACTATTAACTGCTGTTAAGAAACATGGATAGTTTCTTTCTTTCTTTCTTTCTTTCTTTCTTTCTTTCTTTCTTTCTTTCTTTCTTTCTTTCTTTCTTCTTTCTTTCTCTCTCTCTCTCTTTCTTTCTTTTTTTTTTTGAGACTGAGTTTTGCTTTGCTCTTGTTACCCAGGCTGGAGTGCAATGGCGCGATCTCGGCTCACGGCAACCTCCGCCTCCTGGGTTCAGGCACTTCTCCTGCCTCAGGCTCCAGAGTAGCTGGGATTACAGGCATGCGCCACCATGCCCAGCTAATTTTTAGTAATTTTAGTAGAGACGGGGTTTCACCATGTTGACCAGGATGGTCTTGATCTGTTGACCTCGTGATCCACCCGCCTCGGCCTCCCAAAGCGCTGGGATTACAGGCTTGAGCCACTGCTCCCGGCCGGATAGTTTTCTTAAGAAAGAAAAAAGAACGACGAAGGTATTCACAAATTGGTCCTTTCCTTTCTGCTGCAACTTCTGTCTTCGTGAATGCCAAATATAGATGACGGTCCACGACATACTGCTTAAACACTTCTCATTCCTGGTTATGCTTTATTTCCAATAATGCTTTATATTTCCAATATCACTTGATTTTTCCTTCAACTCTCTGCCATCCAAGTGTTCTACTTGAATAATTTTCAAGAAGTTTTGTTGTAAACAATTGGTAGTTTATCAACTTCTTCCATAATTATCTTTCATATAACCAAATGTATTTTAAATTGCTTTTAGGATAAGTTTATTTATATTGTCATCTCAATGAACTCTTGTGGACCCTGTTAACCTTAAACGATTGCTTGACATCTGACATTTTTTTAAGTCTCTCAGTATTCACCTCTTAATCTTTTCCTTTTGCTGTGAATATATATCTCTGAGCCTTCATATTATAATGCTCAGTGGGTTCTTTATCTGATCCTGTTGAGGACACAAGCAATTTTTTCCAATGAGGAAAAAAGGCATGATGAAATCCAATGACTTTCTCTATACTGAAGGAGAAATTGTTTTGTTCTGTTTTATCAGACAATGAAAAGAAAAGAAGGAAACTTGAAAGACCAATCCTGGTGTTTTCCTAATTTTACTAATAGTACCTTGGAGAATGGGGACAGTAATTTTAAAGAAGGTAGTTGAGAAACATTATTTGGTAAGTGCTCTAACATGAAATTAAGATGACTGCTTCTTTTATTCAAGGCAAATTCTTGTAGAACTTAGAATAATGATGGAAAGTTCCCCCTCTTCCCTTCCTCTCTTCCTTCCTTTCTCCTTTTCTTCTTCCTCCCTTCCCCTCTTCCTCCTCTTCTACTCTTCTTTCCTTCATCTTCCTTCCTCCTTTCTCCCTCATTTCTTTTCCTCTCCCTCTTTATTCTTTCCCTCCCTCCCTCCCTGCCTCCCTCCCTGCCTCTCTCCCTCTCTCCCTTCCTTTCTCCCTCCCTCCCTCCTTCCTTCCTTCCTCACTTTCCCTTTTAATTTTCCTTCTCATCTCCTTCAGACCATTTCCCTTTTCACACATGCCCTTTATTTTTTAAGTCCAACTTTGTTTTTCTTCTATTTATCTCTCTCTCCCATTCTTTTTGCTATCTTGTTTCTCTACTCACATACTTTTCCTTATAACCTTCATATTATCTATTTCCAAGCTATTTCTACAGAAACAATACTGGTTTCAGGCCTAAAGTACTACAGAGGCACAGTGAACTGGTTTATGTCATCTTTTGCAATGCAAATCCAGATATAACAGACTTGATTGCCCACCATCTTCCCTGCAGCCATCCACCTCCTCTATCAATGAGTATGGGACAAAGTTCATATCTTCCCAGATGGGGTAGGCGAGGGAGTGGTGTTTGTAGGTCAAGAGGGCAAACTTCATGCAACATAGTTAGGTAGTGGGAGAACAGGGGATGAGTTCCTACCAGATCTAGAATTCTTTTGTCCCAATCTTCCTGGTAAAGCTGACAAAAGGGCAGCAACTAAGTGGGTCATTCTTGGAATAATTGTTCCTGTCCTGGAAGTCCTAGGCAGTCTCCAGAACCCAGAATCATCTTCAGTGTTGCTTAAACTAGAGGGATAATTATGGTTGATAACTGAATTAACTTTAATATTTTCTGATCATGTCCTGTCTTCACTTATAACATTATATAGTTCTCAACTGTTTTCTAAATTTTGTTTTCAAATGTCTCCAAGTATTTTCACTCTTCCCTATAAACTGTTATTTCTCTACTCCAACTATCCTTTCTGTTAAAACACATACTCTGAATGAAGAGACCCTCCCAAACAGGCTTTGTATGAGCAAGATGACTGTTTATATGAATAAACATATGCATGAGTGAATGGGGGTGGGCTGAGTCTGAAAAGAAAGTCAGAGAAGGGTGGTGGGATAGGAGTTGGTTCTATGGGTTTGAGGTTGTCAGTGGAAAATTACAGAAGTTACAGTTTAGGGTGGTTTTTTGCAAGCCTGGAGTGGATCCTAGGTTTGCAAGCAGGGAGGGGTTTGTAGGGTGTGGAGTCACAAGGTTGACCATGGTGTGTTGTAAAGTCCAATGGCCTTATCAATTGGAGCAAGAATAAGGAACAATAGAGAATGTCTCAAAATTAAGTAGGTGCTGCAGGGGAATAATTTCTTCCTCTTTTCATGGTCTTCCAGTTACTTCAGATTTTCCAGGAACTCATCTGGAGTGTCCCTGCAGGTTACAGAGGTTAACATGGTGTCCATGGGGCTGTCAGTAGGCCTAAAAGACCTACACTTTCTACCCAATAAAACCTAGTTAATACTATTTTTGTATAAATAATTTTTGGAACTTCCTATACTTATCACACACACACACACACACACACACACACACACACACTTAGAAAGAGAAGTTCTCACCCTGTCACACAGTCTGGGGTGCAGTGGTGACATCATAACTCACTGCAGCCTCCAACTCCTGTGTTCAAGAGAGCCTTCTGTACCATCGTCCTGAGTAGCGGAGACTACAGGCATACACCACCACCACCATGCCTAACTAATTTTAAGATCTTTTTATAGAGACAGGGTCTTGTTGTGTTTCCCAGGCTTGTCTTGAACTCCTGGCCTCAGATGATCCTTCTAACTCAGCCTCCCAACATATTGGGATTACAGGAGTGAGCCACTATATCCTGTCTGGTGCGTATTTTTGAATCAAGTACAAATCTTCCTTTATCTCATCCTGCTGAATCTTTTAACCTATTCTAATTTCATAGCTTTCTCTTACATTCATGAAAGTTATATCTTCTTACATGCTGCCCAAAGAATTGCTCAGTTTCCTATAATAAATCAAATAGTAACATGCCTTTCCTCTGACACGCTTGGGTGAGGTTCCCTTTAAGTAGTGCAGTATTTTTGACATTTTCTTTTCCATTTTGTTCTGTTTATTAATCTTTAGGTGATGAGACAGTCTATTCTGATCTAGTATTTTCTGGCAAACGGCTAGGGAACTTGTCAGCCACTCTTGGAGCTCCGTTTGGCTGCTGTTGAAATTGCCTTCTCCAAATATCAGGGTTCGAGTTGATGTGGTTGTTTCTGTGCCAGGATTTTATAAGCTGCTACTTAGTTCACCTTTTAGCTTAATATAAATGGAACCTTCTTAACCTTGTTTAATTTTTAACTTAAAATATAAATTGAGACATTATTAAAATTATTATTTTAGTTAATTCATTTTTGTTCAGGGATAACTCATATAAAGTTCTAAACTTTAAGGATGTAACTCAATGACTTTTTGCAAATGTATACACCCATACAACTGTCTTCCACATCAGGATATAGAACACTTACAGCATCACACTTAGCTCCCTTGGACATTTTGCCAGTCAATCCCTTCTCATCTGTGGAGGTAACCACTGTTTTAGCGTCTGTCACCATTCATTAATTTTTCTATCCTTGAACTTTCTATAGAATCATGCATTATTACCTCTTTTGTTGCATATTACTTGGCATATTGCATGTAGTGACAATTCTTTCTAAAATTATTTATATGTAGTATCCCATGTCTTAATATATCGCAATCTATGTTTTCATTTTACTGTTCAGTTATTTTTGTTGTTTATAGCATTTGGTTGTAATAAGTAGAATAATTTTGAACACTCTTGACCATTTCTTTTGGTGTACAAATACACTAATTTTTCTTGACTGGACTTAAGATTGGAATTGCTGAGTCGTAAAAGAGCATATGTTTAACTTGAATCAATACGATAGTTTTACACTGCAATTTGCAACATACAAAAATTTCGGTTGCTCTATATTTTTCCCAACATGTATTCTGTTAAATGATTTTTCGTTATTATTTATTATTTATTTATTTGTTAGTCATTGTGATTGCTATGTAGGAAGGCTCTTGTTTTAACTTCGTTTCTTTAATGACTACATTGATGTTTCTATCACATTGTTTTAGTCTGTTTTCACACTGCTATAAAGAAATACTCAAGAGTGGGGAATTTATAAAGGAAAGAGGTTTGACCCACAGTCCTGCATGGCTGGAAAGAAATCAGGAAACTTAGAATCATGGCAAAAGGCAAAGGGGAATTAGGCACCTTCCTCACAAGGTGGCAAAAGAGAGAAGTGAGAGCACAGGAAAAAAAACAACAAAACTGCCACTTTAAAACCCATCAGTTCTAGTGAGAATTTACTCACTATCAGGAGGACAGCATGGGGGAAACTGCCCCCCATCCAATTACCTTCCTTTCACAAGTGGAGATTACAGGTCCCTCCCTAGACAGGTGGGGATTATAATTTGAGATGAGTTTGGAGTGGGTATGCAGAGCCAACCCATATCACACACATATACACACACACACAGTAACAGTTTAATAATAGTGCTCATTAAAATATTGTGGTGCCTGTTTCTTTAAATTTGTAGTTCTTCTTTTTTTTTTAAATTGCATTTTAGGTTTTGGAGTACATGTGAAGAACATGCGAGCTTGTTGCATAGGTACACATGTGGCAGTGTGATTTGCTGCCTTCCTCCCCTTCAGCTATATCTGGCATTTCTCCCCATGCTATCTCTCCCCAACTCCCCACTCCCCACTGTCCCTCCCCTATGCCCCCCAACAGACCCCAGTGTGTAGTGCTCCCCTCCCTGTGTCCATGTGTTCTCATTGTTCAACACCCGCCTATGAGTGAGAACATGCGGTATTTCATTTTCTGTTCTTGTGTCAGTTTGCTGAGAATGATGTACTCCAGGTTCATCCATGTCCCTACAAAGGACACAAACTCATCGTTTTTGATGGCTGCATAATATTCCATGGTGTATATGTGCCACATTTTCCCTGACCAGTCTGTCATCGATGGCCATTTTGGTTGATTCCAGATCTATGCTATTGTAAACAGTGCTGCAATGAGCATTCGTGTGCATGTGTCCTTTTAGTAGAAAGATTTATAGTCCTTTGGATATATACCCAGTAATGGGATTGCTGGGTCAAATGGAATTTCTATTTCTAGGTCATTGAGGAATGGCCACACTGTCTTCCACAATGGTTGAACTAATTTACACTGCCACCAGCAGTGTAAAATTGTTCCTATTTCTCCACATCCTCTCCAGCATCTGTTGTCTCCAGATTTTTTAATGATCGCCATTCTAATTGGCGTGAGATGGTATCTCAATGTAGTTTTGATTTGCATTTCTCTAATGACCAGTGATGATGAGCATTTTCTCATATGTTTTTGGCCTCATGCATGTCTTCTGTTGTAAAGTGTAGTAGTTCTTTATGTCTTCTGATGTGAGCCCTTTTATTAGTTTTCTTTCTCTGTGTGCCTTGCATTTTTACATTTAATTATGTTTTGGATTGCATATATATGTATGTATTTTGAGACAAGATCTCACTCTGCCACCCAGGCTGTAGTGCAATGGTGCGATCTGTCTCACTGTAGCCTCTGCTTTCCCAGCTCAAGCAATTTTCCTACCTCAGCTTCCATAGTAGCTGGGATTATAGGTACCCGTGACAATGCCTGGTTAATTACTGTATTTTTAGTACAGCTGGGATTTTGCCACGTTGGCCAGGCTGGTCTCAGATGACTTGCCGGCCTTGGCCTCTCAAAGTGTTGGGATTATAGATGTGAGCCACCACTGGCCTCTCAGCCATTCCCATGGTCATGAAGGTATTTTTCTGTTTTCTTTTAGAAAATTTATTATTTAACATTCAGGTCTATGATCCCTATAAAATTAATTTCTAGATATGGTATGAAGTAGTGATGGTTCATGCTTTTCTATTTATATATCCAATTGTTCCAAAACCATTTATTGAAAAGACTGTCCTTTCTTTATTAGAACATACAGATACTTTTAAAGTAAATCAGGTAACCAATTATATGTTAATCTGTTTCTGGATTTTAATCTGTTTCATTGGTGTTATCTGTATATCCTTTTTGAAAATACCATATTATCTTAATTACAGTTACTTAAAATAAGTCTTGAATTCTGCTAATGTAAGATCTCAGTTTTTGTTCTTTCAGGATTACCTTGGCTGTGTTAAGTCCTTTTAATTTTTATATCAACTTTAGAATCAATTTGTCATTTCTCTCTCATACAAATAAACTGCTGATATTTTGATTAGGATTGTATTGACACTGTAGATCAGTTTGAAGAGAATTGACATTTTAACAACATCCAATACTTTTGTCCACAAATATTGCATTTATCTGATTTAAGCCTTTTAAAATTTCTTTTAATAATGTTTTATTGCTTTCCATTGTAGAAACTTCATACCGATTTTATTAGATTTACTCTTATATTTGATATTTTTGATGCTAGATATTTTGATGCTAGGTGTTAAAATATTATATTTTCCAATGTTTTTCTATGTTTTGTTAGTATCCATAGATCATTAATTCACTGGGGTCTAATTATTAACTTACATATTAATCCTAATTATAGGTTTTTAAAGATTTTTTTTATGTATGCTATCATATTTCTTTTTTTCCATTGTTAAACCTAAAAGAAAAATCACAATTCAATACATCTTAAAAGCATAGATGTAATTTATGTATTTTGCTAATAAAATGAACATTTATAAAAATTTGTGAACATAAATTGCTTACTGATGAAAAGAATATTTTATTTTTATCAGTAAGTAAGGTGCTAACTGTAAAATTTTTGTGGCTAAAGTTTATCAGATTTAGATAGTTCCTTTCCATTACTAGTATGTTAAGAGCTTTTATCATGAACAGACTTTAGATTTTATAAAATGATTTTGTGCATATATCAAGACAATTAACTTAAAAATTCTGTTAAAATAATGAATTACACTGATTTTCACATGTTCATTCAAACTTGCAATCCTACTTGGTAATGATATATATGTTATATATTGTTGAATTTAACTAATAAATATCTATTTAGGGTTTTACATCTATGTTTTTAAGGTGCATTGGCTTGTGATTTTCCTTTTATGTAATGTTCTTACCAGATTTCCATATCAGAGATCTATTGATATTATGGGAAGTAGGAAGTGTTTTCTTTCTGTATTGTCTGGAAGAATGTGTGTGAAATTTGTATTTTCTTCCCTTAAATTTTTGATAGAATTTACTATGGAAGCCATCCAGGTCTGCAGTATTCTTTGAGGGAATTTTTTAAAAGCTTTATTGAGGTATAATTGACATTGAACACATTACAGAAATTGGAAAACAATTTTGTAAGTTTTGAGATACATCCATACTTGTGGAGCTATCGCTACAATCCAGATAACAAAGATACCCATTCCCTCTGAAATTCTTCCCTCCACTTCTCTGGTCCCAGTAAACTAAAGGTATTTATTCTGTCACTGTATGTTAGTATGCATCTTTACAATTTTTTGTAAGAGAAATTGCACAGTACCTACTCTTTATTCCTGACTTCTTTCATCCAACATAACCATTTAAATATCCATTCAGGTTGCATGTATCAGTATCAGTTTCCTTCCTTTTTGTCAATGAGTAGTACCCTATTTTATAGGTATACCACAGTTTATCTATTTACTTCCTTTGCATTGTTTCTTCAAACACTGTTATGTATTTACCTCTTTTTCGGTTGACTCCAGCTTTTGCCTATTACAAATAAATCTGCTATGAATATTCATGTACAAGTATTTGTATGGTCATTTGCTTTCATTTTTTCTTGGGTGAGAATAACTAGATCAAATGGTTGGTGTGTATATAAAATTCAAGAAAGTCTTAACTGTTTTCTGAAAGTGTTGCCCCATTTTATATTCTTACCAGCTGTATATGAGAGTTTCAGTTTTTCCACATCTTTATCAACACCTGGTATGATCAGTCTTTTAAATTCTGGCCCTTCTAATAGGTATATAGTAGTATCTCATCTCGATTTTGTGTTTCCCCAATGCCTAATGATGTCAAGAATCTTATCCTGTGCTCTTTAAGCTTTTCCATACTTATGTATGTATATATGTATATATCTATTTAATTTGCTTTTTTTTTTATTGCTAGTCTGTGACTTTTCTGCTGTTGTACATATATTATGCTGCTGGAAGTTGTAAAGTTCACTGATTCTCTTTGTACATTTTCTTAAAAATCCTCTATTCTTTTGGTTTCATTTTTGATATTTTCTATTGCTATACTTCAAAACTTGCCCTTAATTTAATCTATTACATTTTTAAATTCTATAATATTATGGTTTTCATCTCTGAAGGTTTCAATTTGTTCTTTTTTATATATTCTATATCTCTAGTTAACTCTTGGAACATATGGAATACAGTTATTTTTAATGTCTTCATTTCATCTGTAAATTTAACAGCTATATCTGTTTTAGTTGGTTTTCAATTGTTTTTTGGTTTCCATTGATTGCACTGCTCTTCGTTATGGATTCTATTATCCTGCTTTTTTGCATAACTGGTCATCTTTCAGTGGATGTTAGATATTGTAAATTTTACCTTTTTTGGCAATATTTTTCTATTCTTATAAATATTATTAAGGTTTTGTCCCAGATGAAGTTAAATTACCTGGAAATGATTATTTTGGCTATTATTTTCAAGATTTGTTAGTTTGGACCAGAACTATACTTGTTAGGGTTAATTATTTCTCTCTACTGAGATAAAACACTTCAGTGTACTCTGCTCACTTCCCTACGAATCATGATTTTTTCCACTTTTCTTGGAGAAAAGAGACACTATTCCTTATCCTATGTAAGCATCAGACATTGTTATCACGAATCCTTTTAGCTTTTCTCCTTGGCCCCAGGCAATTTCCTCAATCAGTATTCTGATCAGATTCAGCTGAGTACTCTAAAGTTCTCTGAAGTTCTTTCTCTGTTGCCTTCTACACTCCGGTACTCTTTCCAGAAAACTCTAGCTGCCTTGGTGTCTCCAGACTTCAAGCAAGGTCTCTTGAACTCAAGGAGGCCCCTGGCTCTGCCTGGATTTCCCCTCTCTGCACTGCTGCCTGGAAACTCTCTGAAGGTTTGGAGCAAGAGTGGGGCTCATCCCATTTGTTTTGTATCTCCCAGTACAAAACAAATGTTTTGATGTTAGGACTGGAGTCAAGTGTCTAAAAAAACTCTTGTTCTAAATATTACGTTATTTTATTGGTTGATTAAAGAGAAAGGTAAGTGATATAGTACGGCTGTGCCCCACCCAAAATCTCATCTTGAGTTGCAATCTTTATAATACCCACCTGGGGAGAGAGATCAGGTAGAGGTAATTGAATCATGGAGCAGTTTACCACCATGCTGTTCTCGTGATAGTGAGTAAGTTCTCACGAGATCTGATGTTTTTATAAGTTTTTGATAGTTCTTCCTGTGTTCGTTCTCTTTCCAGTTGCCCAGTGAAGAAGGTGCCTTGTTTCCACTTTGCTTTCTATCATGATTCTAAGTTCCGGAGGCTCCCCCAGCCATGCTGAACTGTAAGGCAATTAAACTTCTTTCTTTTATAAATTGCCAGCAGAGTGAAAACAGACTAATAGAGTAGATAAAAGAGTCATCTGTGAGAAAGGTTTCAATTACAAACTAAATTTATTTTGTCTGAATTTAAAAAAATATTTATTTTAAAAAATTAATTTTAATTGACAAATAGTAATTATATTTATTGTGTACTATATGATGTTTTGAGATATGTGTATACTTTATAGAATGGCTAAATTGAGGTAATTAACATGCATTACTTTCTATTCTTTTTGTGGTGAAAACACTTCATATTTACTCTTAATAATTTTTAAGAATACAATACATTGTTATTAATTTAGTCACCATATGGTTCAGTAGATCACTTGAAATTATTCCTTTGATTTAGCTGAAATTTTGTGCCCTTTGACCATCATCTATCCAACCCCCTACATCCACCCTCTGGCACTGTTAACCATCATTCTACTCTGGCTTTTTTGAATTCAACTTGTAAAAGTTCCACATATAAGTGAGATCATGTGGTATTTGTCTTTCTGTGCCTGGTTATTTTGCTTAACATAATGCCTTCCAGATTATCCATGTCGTCACAAATGACAGAATTTCCCTCTTTTTAATGGCTGAATAATATTCCCTTGTGTGTACTTACCACATTTTATTTATCCATTCATCAGTCAATGAATATTTAGGTTGCTTCTATGTTTTGGCTATTGTGAATAATGCTACAATGAACAAGGGAATGCAGATATCTGTTTGACATATTGATTTCATTTTCTTTAGATGTATACCCAGAAGCTGATTGTTGGATCACATGATAGTTTTATTTTTAGTTGTTTTAGGAACCATTATACTATTTCTCATAATGTCACTACCAATATAGACTCCCACCGACAGTGTGCAAGGGTTTTCTTTTATCCACATACTTGCCAACTCTTGTTATCATTTGTCTTTTTGATAAAGACCATTCTAACTGATGTGAGGTGATAGCTCATTGTGGTTTTGATTTGAATTTCCCTGACAATTAGTGATGTGGAGCATATACTGGTTGGTCATATATTTCCTTCTGAGAAATGTGTCCGACCTACCCTCTGCGGGAAGACTGAGCTCCTTCGGAAAAAACCCGACCGCAGGCTAGAGGAAATTCCTTAAGTTCAGGCTTTATTGAGAGGAAAGAGCCTCCGGGTGGGCCAGCCGGGACGAAAAGGAAAAATGGCCGCGCTGCTCAGAGGGGCAGGGTTGTTTTATAGGGGGCTGAAGGGCTGGGGGGTGGGGAAGCCAAAAGCCGAGGTGGTGGGCAACTGTTGGTCAGTTTGAACTGCTGGGCGGGAAGCTGGGTGGCGGGAGGGCTAGGGCCGGTATGTAAAGTGAGAGATAAGGGAGCCTCTTTGTGGGGGAGGGAAAGAGAGAGAGAGAGCTTTCGCGGTAGGGGCAGAGTTTTCCAAACAAAATGTCTATAAAATTTATTCACCTATTTTTAAATCAGGTTATTTGTTTTCTTGCTATTGAATTGAGTTCCTTATGTATCTTAGTTATTAGACCCTTATCAGATGTATGATTTAAAAATGTTTTCTCCCATTCTAGATGATCTCCTTACTCTGTTTCCTTTGCTGTGCAGAAGCTTTTAAGTTTGATGCAATCCTCTTTTCTATTTTTGCTTTTGTTGCCTGTGCTTTTAGAAACATATCCAAAAAATCTTTGCTTAGATAAATGTCATGTACTTTGCCCCATATTTTCTTCTAGTAGTTTTAGCTTCATGTCTTAAAATCTTTAATCTATTTTCAGTTGATTTTTGTATACGGTGTGGGCGTACAGGTCCTGTTTCATTTTTCTGCATGTGAATGTCCAGTTGTCCCATCACCATTTATTGAAGAGATTGTCTTTCTCCATTGTGTGTTCTTGGCACCTTTTTTGAAAATCAATTGACTGTAAATGTGTTTAGATTTTCTATTCTGTTCCATTGGTCTATGTGTCTGTTCTGATACCAGCACTCTTTATGCTCTTTTGATTGTAATAGTCTTGTAGTATATTTTGAGGTCAGGTAGTGTGATGCCTACAGCTTTTTTCTTTCGGCTTAACATTGCTTTGCCTATTTGGGATCTTTTGGTAGTTCCATATGAATTTTAGATAGTTTTGTCTATTTCTGTGGAAATGTCACTGAAATTTTGATAAAGATTCTATTGAATCTGTAGGTTACTTTGGGCAGAATAAAAATTTTAGCAATATTAATTTTTTGATTTAATAAACACAAGATATCTTTCCATTTATTTATTTTTTAAATTTCTTTTATCAGTATTTTATAGTTTCCAGTGCACAAATCTTTCATGTTTTGGTTAAACTTATTCTAAGTATTTTTAAAATTGATATTATAAATGGCATTGTTTTCTTAGTTTTTCAGGTGGTTTTCTGTTAGCATATAGAAATGCTACCAATTTTTGTATGTGGATTTTATGTCCTGAATGTTCCCTGAATTTGTTTAATAGTTCTAACAGTTTTTTGGTGGAGTCTTTAGAATTTTCCATATAAAAGAGCATGCTGTTTGTAAACAGAGCCAATTTAATTTATTTCTTTCAAATTTGAATGCCTTTTATCTTCTTTTGCCTAGTTGCTCTGGCTAGAACTTTCAGTATTATATTAAATGAAAGTGACAAGAGTGGTCATTGTTGTATTGTTCCTGATCTTAGAGGGCAATTTTTCAACTATGTTGAATATTATGTTTGCTGTGGGTTTATCATATGTGGCTTTTATTGTGTTTAGGTACATTTTTTCCTATGCCTACTTTGTTGAGAGTTATTATGGAAGCATGCTGAATTTCATCAAATGCCTTTTCTGCATCTGTTGAGATGGTCATATGATTTTTATCCTTCATTCTGCCAACATAGTGTATCACATTTATAGGACTGGGTATTTTCATCCATCCTCATATCCCAGAGGGGGATACATCTCCATTGATCATGGTGAATGATACTTTTAATATGCTGTTGAACTTAGTTTGCTAGCATTTTGAGAAGTTTTGCATATATGTTCATGAAGGGCATTGGCCTGAAATTTTCTTTTCTTGTATTTTTGCCTGGTTTTGATATCAGGGTAGTGGTGGCCTTTTAAAATGAGTTTGGAAGTGTTCCCTTTTCTTGGAAACATACACACACACACACACACACACACATATGTTTTGAGATTGTTTCACTCTGCCATCCAGGCTGGAGTGCAGTGGTGTGATCTTGGCTCACTACAACCTCCACCTTCCGGATTCAAGCAATTTTCCTGCCTCAGCCCCCCAAGTAGCTGAGATTACAGAGATGCACCACCATGCCCAAGTAATTTTTGTATTTTTAGTAGAGATGGGTTTTCAGCATGTTTGCCAGGCTGGTCTTGGACTCCTGACCTCAGGTGATCTATTGGCCTCAGCCTCCAAAGGTGCTGGGATTACAGGTGTGAGCGACCATGCTTGGCCTTCTTGAATACTTTGAAAGAATGAGAAAGATTTGTATTAGTTCTTCTTCAGTGTTGGCGGATTTTGGTAAAGAAGCTTTCAGTCCCTGAGCTTTTCTTTATGAGAGACTTTTTATTGTTGATTCAATATTCTTACCCATCATTGACCTGTTCAGGTTTTTATTTCTTCATAATTCAGACTTTATAGGTGGTATGTGTCTAGAAATTTCTTATATATCATTCAGTTTTTGGTGTATAATTATTCATAATATTCTTTTATAATCTTTTGTATCTCTGTGGTATTGGTTGAAATGTCTCTTCTTTAATTTCTGATTACATTTATATGAGCCTTCTCTCTTTCTTAGTCTAGTAAAAGGTTAGTTTTATTTTTTCAAAAATCCAAATCTTAGTTTTATTAATCTTTTCTATTGTTTTACTGTTTCTCTATATTTCTGCTCTGATCTTTATTATTTCCTTCCTTCTACGAATTTGTTCTTTTTCTAGTTCCTTGAAGCGTAATCTTGAGTGATTTATTTGAAATCTTTGTTTTTTTATGTAGATGTTTATTGCTATAAACTTTCCTCTCAGAATTGCTTTTTCTGTATCCTTTAAGTTTTATTATATAGTGTGTCCATTTTCACTTATCTCAAGATATTTTTTTTTTTTTGAGATGGAGTTTCGCTCTTTTTGCCCAGGCTGGAGTGCAATGGAGCGATCTGCAACCTCCGCCTCCTGGGTTCAGGCAATTCTCCTGCCTCAGCCTCCTGAGTAGCTGGGATTACAGGCATGTACCACCTTGCCCAGCTAATTTTTTGTACTTTTAGTAGAGATGGGGGTTTCACCATGTTGACCAGGATGGTCTCGATCTCTTGATCTCGTGATCCACCCGCCTCGGCCTCCCAAAGTGCTGGGATTACAGGCGTGAACCACAGCGCCCGGCCTCAAGATATTTTTTAATTTTTTATTTGACTTATTGGTTGTTCCAAATTGTGTTGTTTAATTTTCCTGTAGCACCTTAAATCTAACTGATAAATGACTATTCAGAGATGTTTTCCTTATGTCAGCTTTGCTATTTTATGTTTCAACGAGTTCTTCCATTTCATCCAATTTTCAAATTTATTTGCATGATTTTTTAAAATTAAATTCTTATTTATTATATTAACAATTTTTCATAATGTTCCTTTTTTAATCCTAATTTGATAACATTGGATATAGCTGCCAATTGCTTCTTTAGTTATACAGTTCATGCAGCTACTACCAATTTATTTGACTTTGCTTTGTCATAGAATATTACTTGCCACTCCAGTGTAGTTAAAAATAACAACACTGAGCTAGGTGCCTAAAATCATGGGGTAAAATAAGGCTTTGATAGATACCTAATTTTGAACTTACTATGTAAATTTTGTAGACCTCCATTTCCTTATCTATGGAAAGTAATAGTGGCTATGTGGTTTAGAAAACCGTCTTAATCTATTTGGGCTGCTGTAGCAAAATACCTTACACTGGGTGTCTTATAAAGAACAGAAATTTACTACTTACATTTCTGGAGGCTGGGAAGTCAAGATGCCATCGTATTTGGTGTCTGGTGAGATTTTATTCTGTACTTCATAGATGGTCCCTTTTTGTTGTTTCCTCTCATGTGGAAGAGGCAAACAAGCTCTCTCAAGACTCCTTTATAAATACACAAACCACATTCATGAGGATTCTGCCCTCATGACCTAATCACCTCCTAAAGGACCCACCTGTTAATTCATTGCAGTGGTGATTAGGTTTCAATGTATCAATTTTTCGGTGACTCAAACTTTCTGAACATAGCAAGGGCCAAATAAGAGTAGAAGGGCATGCTAAATAATGAAGAGAGTTATGAGTAAGGGATCCTGGTTACAAGTCCTGGATCTCAACCTTATAAACTGGAGCTTGGACAAGTTGGTAAATATCATGAAGATACCATCTGCCTGTATTTTTTCTCTCAATCCACAGCGTAGCACCTATATTGTAAGTATATGAATGGTATTTATTGAATTAAATGCTTTGCAAAATAAAGGGATTTTAGATGATTATACCTAATGTCTCTTTTAGTTATATATTCTGTAATTCTAGGTAATATATGTAAAAATTACTTTGAAGGTAGAACAGTACAAATGTAAGAAATTATTTTTAAAATCCTGATTACATAATTGTAAAGGTGCTAAAGCAGAAGTAAGAGGCTTTTGATATTATTGCCAGATAACTGGTGGCAGGGCTAGATTTTTCAATAGGGACTGGACTACAACGTTCTGCTGAACTAAACAATAATCAGTTACATAGCAATATTAGATGGCCACCTGCATCCCTTGATTTTTCAGTTTGTTCTATAATTGCTTGCTTAATACTTTTAAGATATATTTTGCCCCTTTGTTTAACTATTATAATACGTTGAGCCTTTCCCTCCAATTTCCTTTTGAATATTGCTAAGGCTATATAGTTGTCTCCTACCTAGTACGATATCCTCCCTGGCGGCTACTTTTTTTGAAATGGCTTGGCCAAAATTGGCATCCAATAAACAAACACTTATTTATATACCATTGAGTGTGGATAATGATAAGCTTAAATAATATATCTGCGGGGGATATTTTTCTTCTAGGCTAAGTTAATTCTCAGGCTTCTTTACTTTCTCAAAAGTCAGACCACTAAATAGAATATTTTTGATATATATATTCTGCTGTCATTTTGTATCTTAAACCTCCGTGTTAAAAAATGATATAGCATAATAATGATAGTGGTAACCTGAAGCAATATTTAAAGCTTGTTTTCTGTTAATGGGGGAATTACCTATTTTCTTTTTGACTTTCAGGTCAGCAAAGATATAGCAAAATGCATGTCATTGCAGATTTCCCTCATTGTTACCTGTTGCTTGGGCATTATCAGATGTGAAAAAGAAAATGATTGCTTCTTTTAAGTTTTTCCCTATCTTTCTTAATATTCTGACTGACTGGTATGTGTTCAGAACATAATGTTATTTGTGGTATGTGTGGGGGTGTTGGGGGGAGGGTAGTGGGGAGACATGTAAAAGAGGCACAAAGAAGAGAGAAAGTCAAAAAGTAGATAATATGTCTTTCACTTTCCTCAGACAAAAATTCTCTTCATATTTGATGTTAGTTCTACTTAGTGTTAATTGCCAGCTTTAAGCCTTCCTTTGGAATACATTTTCAATGAGAATGTATGCTAGAACTTCCTGATTGACTGTTCTGATTTTTTTTAAACTACTGTATTGCACTTTAGGTTCCAGGTACATGTGCGGAACATGCAGGGTTGTTGCATAGGTACCTACATGGTAATGTGGTTTGCTGCCTCCATCCCCCCGTCACCTATATCTGGCATTTCTCCCCATGTTCTCTCTCCCCAACACCCCACCCCCCACTGTCTATGCCCTATTTCCCCCCAACAGACCCCAGTGTGTGATGCTCCCCTCCCTTTGCCCATGTGTTCTCATTGTTCAACACCTGCCTGTGAGTGAGAACATGTGGTGTTTGATTTTCTGTTCTTGTGTCAGTTTGCTGAGAATGATGGTCTCCAGGTTCATTCATGTCCCTACAAAGGACACCAACTCATCATTTTTTATGGCTGCATAGTATTCCATGGTGTATATGTGCCATACACATGGTGTATATTTTCCCTGTCCAGTCTATCGCCGATGGGCATTTGGGTTGGTTCCAGGTCTTTGCTATTGTAAACAGTGCTGCAATGAACATTCAAGTGCATGTGTCCTTATGGTAGAACCATTTAGAATCCTTTGGATATATACTTAGTAATGAGATTGCTGGGTCAAATGGAATTTCTATTTCTAGGTCATTGAGGAATTGCCATACTGTCTTCCACAATGGTTGAACTAATTTACACTCCCACCAACAGTGTAAGAGTGTTCCTATTTCTCCACATCCTCTCCATCTTCTGTTGTCTCCAGATTTTTTAATGATCACCATTCTAACTCTGGTGAGATGGTATCTCAATGTAGTTTTGATTTGCATTTCTCTAATGACCAGTGATGATGAGCATTTTTTCATATGTTTGTTGACCTCACGTATTTTTAAAGTGTCTGTTCATATCCTTTGCCCACTTTTGAATGGGCTTGTTTGTCTTTTTCTTGTAAATCTGTTTTAGTTCTTTGTAAAATCTGTGTATCAGCCCTTTGTCAGATGCGTAAACTGCAAAAATTTTTTCCAATTCTGTTGGTTGCCGATTCACTCTAATGACTGTTTCTTTTGCCGTGCAGAAGCTGTGGAGTTTGATTAGGTCCCATTTGTCTATTTTGGCTTTTGTCAACAATGCTTTTGGTGTTTTAGTCAAGAAGTCCTTGCCTACTCCTATGTCCTGAATGGTTTTGCCTAGATTTTCTTCTAGGGTTTTTATGGTGTCAGGTCTTATGTTTAAGTCCTTAATCCCTCTGGAGTTAATTTTAGTGTAAGATGTCAGGAAGGGGTCCAGTTTCTGCTTTCTGTACATTGCTAGCCAGTTTCCCCCACACCATTTATTAAACAGGGAATCCTTTCCCCATTGCTTGTTTTTGTTATGTTTGTCAATGATCAGATGGTTGTAGATGTGTGGTGCTGCCTCTGAGGCCTCTGTTCTGTTCCATTGGTCTGTATCTCTGTTTTGGTACCAGTACCATTCTGTGTTGATTACTGTAGCCTTGTAGTATAGTTTGAAGTCAGGTAGTGTGATGCTTTCAGCTTTGTTATTTTTGCTTAGAATTGACTTGGCTATGCAGGCTCTCTTTTGGTTCCATATGAAGTTTAAGGTGGTTTTTTCCAGTTCTGTGAAGAAGGTCATTGGTAGCTTGATGCGGATAGCGTTGAATCTGTAAATTACTTTGGGCAGTATGGCCATTTTCATAATATTGATTCTTCCTAACCATGAGCATGGAATGTTTCTCCATCTGTTTGTGTCCTCTCTTATTTCGTTGAACAGTGGTTTGTAATTCCCCTTAAAGAGGTCCTTTACGTTCTTTGCTGGTTGTATTCCTAAGTATTTTATTCTCTTTGTAGCAATTATGAATGGCAGTTTGTTATTGATTTGGCTTTCTTTAAGTCTGTTATTGGTGTATAGGTATGCTCGTGATTTCTTTCTTTTTTTTTTTTTGAGATGGAGTTTCGCTCTTTTTACCCAGGCTGGAGTGCAATGGCGCGATCTCAGCTCACCGCAACTTCCACCTCCTGGGTTCAGGCAATTCTCCTGCCTCAGCCTCCTGAGTAGCTGGGATTACAGGCACGCGCCACCATGCCCAGATTTTTTTGTATTTTTAGTAGAGACAAGGTTTCACCAGGTTGACCAGGATGGTCTCGATCTTTTGACCTCGTGATCCACCCGCCTTGGCCTCCCAAAGTGCTGGGATTACAGGCTTGAGCCACTGCGCCCGACCCTATTTCTTTTTCTTGCCTAATTGCTCTGGCTAGGACTTCCAATACTATATTAAATAGGAGTGGTGAGAGAGTGCATCCTTTAGTGCCCAATTTCGAAGGGAATTCTTCCAAGTTTTTGCCCATTCAGCATGATGGGCATTGGCTCTGGGTTTGTCATAAATAGCTTTTATTGTTTTGAGATATGATCCATCAATACCTAGTTTCTGTGCTTGTAGATTTGTGGGCACATAAAAATATGTTATATGCAAAACCACTGGTACCTCTATCTAAGAGTTTGTTTTATTCCTGCATATAACTGTACAATAATCTTTATTCTTTAAAAAACAACAAAATTGTTCTTTTGCAGTTTGAACTTTGAGCTTCACTTTTGGATAGAATATTAAAGTTGCAATGAATTCCAAGATAATTTGTGTAACACTTTCCTTTTACAAATCAGAATTTGAGATGGTAGCAAGGGAATGACTTGTCAGTGTTCCTACTCCTTTAGTAGTAACAAGACCCCTAAGACATACTAGATCTAGAATTTCATGATCCATTCTGGTTTTTTTTTTTCTGTACCACACACAGCCTCATAAACTTTCAATAACCATCTTCTGAAATGAGCCTTTTGTCACCCTCCTCCTTTCAGCCCCCACGTTATATCACAGCGTGAAGTTTCCCTGAGTTTGGTTGTCTGAAACAATCTCTGTTCTCCCTCCATGATGCAGTGGAAAGAGCATGGATTTGGAATAATTCACTCAGCTATATTTATTGAATTCCTTCTCCATGCTAAGAATGTGACCAGGACCTAGGAATACAAAAGTGAGTGAAAGACGTCATCCTGGCTTTTACAGTTTATTTGGACTTGAGTATTGTAACTTATCATTTGTATATCTTAGGCATATCATTTTGCTTCTCTGATATCCCATTCTCTGATCTTTAAAATAAGGGTAAATTCAGTTTTTTAAAATCTTGAGAATTAAGGTATAAAAATTTAAATCTTTTGGCACATTGCTGACAAACAGCAGGCATTTACTCAATAAATCTTAATATCTTTTCTCTAACTTCTAAAGATTATTGTGAAAATCAAATAAGATAATGGATATAAAATTGCTTTGTGAATTGGGAAACATGTATTGTAGTTATAGATAAAGTTGGAGTTTTAGTGGGACTATAGCTTTCATCACCTTATAAGTTCAATTGTAATGAGAAAAGGCAGACACCTCAGGATCAAAGTAGCAATTTAATTACTGATAAAAGCTGGTTTCAAAGTTGAAATTTTGATGTGCTTCCCAATCCTTTACTTTAGAATGCAACTTCTCTGCTTATGCACAGGCACACTGGAATAGCTACAGGTTTTACTCACTGGAACAGATAAATTATTTCAAGGCAGAGAGCAAAGAGAATAAATGTTTCCTGTAAGGAAGTGGAGAAGCTGTGAGGGAGTAGAGGTACCCGTGGCCAATTCTGTTTTCAAACTCACCAATCAAGTAAATTGCTTGGCCTCATATGGAAGAGAAACTGAAAATACTAATTTTTGAAAACATCTCTGCAGGTAAAGGAAATAGAAGACCAGAAAATATAGGTTTCTCCAACAGATATGTACATATTCCTCTGAAGAAACCCAAAATCAACCTCCTTCCTCCAACTCCTCATTTTTTATTTTTAACTTGTATTTTATGTTGGGGGGTACATGTGTAGGTATGTTACATAGTAAACTTGTGTCGTGAAGGTTTGTCGTACCCTCATAACAACAAGATTATTTCATCACCCATTATTAGGCCTAGCGTTTGTTAGTTATTTTTCCTGATCCTCTCCCTCCTCCCACCCTCCACACTTTGATAATCCTCAGTGAGTGTTGTTCCCCTCATTTGTTCTCATCATTTAGCTGTCAATTATAAGTGAGAACATGCGGCATTTGATTTTCTGTTCCTGTATTAGTTTGCTAAGGGGCTTCCAGCTCCATTAATGTTCCTGCAAAAGACACGATCTCATTCTTTTTTATGGTTGCATGGTATTCCCTGGTGTATATGTACCACATTTTCTTTATTCAGTCTATTATTGATGGACATTTAGGCTGATTCCATGTCTTTGCTATTGTGAATACTGCTGCAACCAACATACTTGTGCATGTACATTCATGACAGAACAATTTACCTTCCTTTGGATGTATACCCAGTAATGGGATTGCTGGGGTGAATGGTATTTCTGTCTTTAGGTTTTTGAAGAATCACCACACTGTCTTTCACAATGATTGCACTAATTTACATCCCCACCAACACTGTTTAAGTGTTCTTTTTCTCCACAACCTTGGCAGCATCTGTTATTTTTTGACTTTTTAATAGTAGCTACTCTGACTGGTGTGAGGTAGAATATCTTATTGTGGTTTTCATTTGCTTTTCTCTAATTTTCAGTGATGTTGAGTTTGTTTTCATATGATTGTTGGATGCTTGTATGCCGTCTTTTGAAAAGTGTCTGTTTATGTCCTTTGCCTACTTTTTAATAGGGTCATTTTTTTCCTTGTAACTTTTTTTTTAAGTTCCTTATAGATGTTGGATATTAGACTATTGGATGCATAGTTTGCAAAAATTTTCTCCTATCCTGTAGGTCGTCTTTTTACTGTTAATAATTTCTTTTGCTGTGCAGAAACTCTTTAATTAGATCTCATTTATCAATTTTTGCTTTTTTTGCAATTGCTTTCATTTCAGTGTCTTTGTCATGAAATCATGCAGGCCTCATAGAATAAGTTAGGGAGTAGTCCCTCCTCAATTTTTTGGAATAGTTTCAGTAAGAATGGTATCAGTTTTCTTGGTACATCTGATAGAATTCAGCTTTGAGTCTGTCTGGTTCTGGGCTTCTTTTCGTTAATAGGCTATTTATTATTATTTCAATTTCATAGCTCATTTTTGGTCTGTTCAGGAAGTCAGCTTCTTCCTGGTTTAGTCTTAGGAGGGCATATGTGTCCAGTAATTTTTCCATTTCTTCTAGATTTTCTAGTTTATGTGCATACAGATGTTTATAATATTCTCTGATGGTTGTTTGCATTTCTGTGGAGTCAGTAGCAATATCCTCCTTGTTGTTTCTGATTATGCTTATCTGAATCTATTCTCTTTTCTTCTTATATGGTATAGGTAGCAGCCTATCTATCTTATTAATTTTTCCAAAAAACTAGCTTCTGGATTTGTTGATCTTTTGAGAGAGAGAGAGAGAGAGAGAGAGAGAGAGAGAGAGAGAGAGAGAGAGAGTGAGTCTCAGTTTCCTTTAGTTCAGCTCTGATTTTGATTATATCTTGTTTTCTGCTAACTTTGGAATTTGTTTTTTCTTGATTCTCTAGTTCTTTTAGTTATGACATTAGGTTGTTAACTTGAGATATTTCTAACTTTTTGACATAGGCATTTAGTGCTATAAACATTCCTCTTAACACTGTCTGTATTAGTCTCTTTTCATGCTGCTGAGCAAGACATATCTAAGACTGGGTAATTTATAAAGAAAAGGAGGTTTAAGGGACTCATAGTTCCATGTAGCTGGAGAGGCCTCACAATCGTGGTGGAAGGTGAAAGGCATGTCTTACATGGTGGCAGACAAGAGAGAATGAGAACCAAGTGAAAGGGGTTTCCCCTTATAAAACCTTCAGATCTTGTGAGACTTATTCATGACCATGAGAATATATGTGGGAACTGCTCCTATGATTTAATTATCTCCCACCAGGTCCCTCCCACAACATGGAGGAATAATAGGAGCTATAATTCAAGATGAGTTTTGGGTGGGAACACAGCCAAATCATATCATCCTTCCCCTAACTCCTCCCAAATCTCATGTTCTCACATTTCAAAACCAATCATGCCTTCCCAACAGTCCCCAAAGTCTTAACTCATTTCAGCATTTACTCAAAAGTCCATTGTCCAAAGTGTCATCTGAGACAAGGCAAGTCCCTTCTACCTATGAGCCTGTAAAGTCAAAAGCAAGTTAGTAACTTCCTAGATACAACTGGAGTGCAGACATTGGGTAAATACAGCCATTCTGAATGAGAGAAATTGGCCAAAACAGAGGGACCACAGGCCCCATGCAATTCCAAAATCCAGCAGTCTATATCACAATCAGCATTTTGTTCAAAACCTTTGAACAAATCTCAAGTTCCAAACATTCCCACATTCTGTAATTCTGTAGCTCTGCCCCTGTTGGTTTGCAGGGTACAGCTCCACTCCTGGCTGCTTTCACAGACATTTGCATTTATTTCTTGGCTTCTAATTTGTGTCAAGATTCTTTTTATTTTTTCAGAGAGTACCATATTTTAAAATTAGGTTGCTGTATTATGTATTTTAAAATATGGTTAGTAAGATACCATCTCTTTTTTTCCCAAAATACAGCATAAAAGTGAACTCAGAAGCTGGTGCTCTGTTGGAGAGATCACACATAGATTTATCATTTTTTATTACAATAATTTCAGCAGTTTCTTTGTTTTAATCAATATCAAAGCTTTTGCTATCTTGGAAAGGTGCCACTTGAAATGACATTTAGGCAAGCCTATGATTCAAGTGATGTCTCAACTATTAGAAATCTAGGTTGCAACTGTATTTCAAGAAGGAATAATTTGGGACTGGCAACTTCTCTGAAAAACCAGTTATCATAGGCAAATAGGGGAGCACAGGCATTTAGGAGAAACATATCTTCTTGTTTTTTATGTTTTGCTGACACATCTTCCCAGTATCTCTTTGGAATGAGAAATGCTGCTGTTTTCTCAAATAGAAAACCTAGTGATTGTGCCATCTTAGACATTCGAAATGAGATGCCAACTTTGTGTGTGTAGGTGTATTGTGCCAGGTACTTAAAATAGATTATTCCAAATACTAGAGGGGCTCAAAAAGCTATTCGACAAGATAAATAATTAACATTTATGATTTATTTTACTGAATTCAAGAAATAACTCCAATATAAATTGTGAAATGACAGTATTTTTGGTCAATTGCTAATTTTAGCAGTATTTATATAGCTTTTCAAAGAGTGCTATAACTACAGCTAGAGAAAATATCTCTGAAGAGTAAGCATCTAGAGTATGTATATGTTGTCTGCCTTTAGTTCATATGACTCACCCAGACTTAATTTATCTCTGAGAATTTATTCCAAGGAAATAATAAAAACCATAGAAAAAAATGTATATGTGCAGTTTTTATTATTCTCATACTACTAAACAATTAACTAAATTGGAAACAACTGAAATGTTACCATTTAGAGAAATAGTTATATAACATAGCATTTACAGATACAGAATATTTGTCTTAAAATAATGTTTAAAAGGAGGTTTTATGATGTGGAATTAGGTTGTTGATAAAAAAAATTAGGTATTAAAAACCAACGCTATAGAGGATAGTCTCAGCTATTTATATTAAATTGTGAAAATGATAGAAGAGGTTCTCTGAGAGCTGAATTATGGGTAGTTGCTTATTGGGCCTCTCTAATTTTTGTGGTGTTTATAAATATTTTACAAAGTATGCAAAATGTAGTTGCTTTTAAAATATGTTTACCACATTGTCTCTTGAGTTTAATCTGGTATTTCTAAAATCATCCAATAATTTTATTTAATATACCTTTTTGCTGAGGTATAAGTTACATACAAAAAATATAAATAGGGAAAAATTATTAAGATAGTTTATATGGATAAACATCTATGTAACTACAATTCAGATTAATATAATAGAACATTTCCATTGACCCATAATTCTCTCTCATGCCTCATTCCAATCAATCCTCCTATATGTAACTAACCACTATTTTAACTTAATTTCTCTACAATTGATGAGTGAATATATATGCATATTTGAACTTTACATATTTCATTATTCAATTTATATAGTTTTTTGCATCTTGCTGTTTTCATTCAACATGTTTTTAAAAGCCATTTTTGTTGTTGTAATAACATCTTTTTTATTTTAATTGTGCATGCTCTGTATGAATAAACCATACATATTTCCAGTAGATCAAAATACTGTCTTAAAGTGGCTGTACCAATTTCTGTTTTCATCAGTAATGTATAGGAGTTCTGGTTGGTCCAGTTCCTTGAGTTCTAGTTGTTCCACTTTTATCACATCCCTGACATGGTTGGCTATTTTAAGTTTAGTCATTTTTTGTAAGAGATACAATTAATTAGGAGAAACAGCAGTTGAGAAGTTGTATCCAAGGCATCTCATCTACTTAATATTTGCTCTCAAATCACTGATGCTTATTTTGTTTTTACTATATCTTCCTCAATTTGAGTAAGTCCTATTAATTTCTTCTTGTAATTGGTTACTTCTTTTACAGATTGTTTTGTAAAGATCCTCCAGTGAATTTTTTATGTCATGTGTTGTAATTTTCAGTTCTATAATTTCCATTTGCTTTCTAAGAATATTTATTATTCTCCTGAAATATGCCACAGCCTTATTCATTATATCTGTTTTTTCCTGTAAACTTAATTGTGTTTTTTAGCCTTTGATTACTAGTTTTAATACCTGTGTCATCTCTGTGTTTGCTGTTATTGACTCTCTTTTCTCCTGATTATGGGTCATATCTGGGCTATTCTTCATTTCTCAGAGAGTACAATACCTTTTTTCTGGTGGGTGGTTAGGATGAGGGGCTGATTACTCAGATTTCTTTTATAGTTAAATTGATTTGGAGCTGATGTATAATTTCAGTTATATTTAATTCACTGATGATTAGCCCAAATCCCAAATTCCTGTCATTGTCTTTTTATTCTTATTAATATTTAGCTCAAATATGTTAGGATGTACTTTCAAGTGTTTTCATATTTGTATTCAACTCTAGCAACATCTTAAAATTCAAGCTCCACAAAAAGTTTTGCATTATAAGGTAATTTTACTCTCAATTTAAATCCATTTCTAGATAAGATAAACATTGCAGTTGGAGAGAGAACTGTCAACCTAAATAATGTGTTTTTGTGTTTAAGCCTCTTCCTAATTCCAGTTTATTTAATGAACCCACTGTTTTTTCTAGCGCTTTCCTGATTCCTCATTCTCCAAAGACTATTTGAAGTCCTGTTCCATGGTATACCTTCACACAGCTCAGGCACAAACCTCTAGATATGAAAGCTCTCTGCTCTCTCTAATCATGTATAAAGGGCGAGTTTTATTGAATTGGTGTTTTTATGTTATATATTTTCCTATGCTTTGCTTTTCAATTTTTCTATACCACTATATTTTAGAAGTGCTTCTTTTAAACTGCATGTAATTGAGTTTAGAAAATCTAGTCTGACATCTTTTGTTCATTAACCTGAAAATTTAATCCATTACAATTAATGTAAGTGCAGATACATTTGGGTTTAAATCGTTTGTCTTATTTTATCTTTTCCATTTGTCCTGCCTGTATGGTGTTTATTTTTTAGTTCTTTCATGCCTTCTTTTGTATTGAGTGGGTATACTATATTTAGATCTTTTCAAGTATGGCATTTATGATTCTATTTTTACTCATTTAGAGGTTAATAACCCTTATCAGATAATAACGTCTTGTCTTTTTCCTGGATAATAAAAAATACTTAGTTGGGTAAATCTATTCACCCCCTTCTCTTTCAATTTTTATGAGATTGTTAACACCACAAGGCACTGTTCTTTGGATTTGCTTTAATAAGTATATGAGTTATTAGGGCTGTTGTAACAATGTGTACCACAAACTGGATGGCTTAAGTCAAAAGAAATGTATTATTTCATAGTTCTGGAGGATAGAAATCTGAAATTAAGATGTGGTTAGGGCCATGTTCTCTCTGACGCCTCTATGGGAGAATCTTTTATTGCCTCCTGTAGCTTCTGGTATCCCCAGGCATTTCTTGGCTCCAACATTTGCCTCCATCTTCATGTAGCTGCCTTTCTTCTGTATGTGTGAATCTATCTCTTTGTGTCTCCTCTTTTCCTGTAAGGATTTTAGTGATGATGGATTAGGGGCCAACTCTCCCCTGGCATTACCTAATCTTAATTAATCACATTAATTATTTCCAAATAAGGTAACATTTTGAGGTACTGCAGGGTTAGTTATCCAATATCTGTTTTGTGGGGACAAAATTCAACATAACAATGAGTTAATGTTTATTTAGATGTACCCATATGTTTAATATTTATGTTGATTTTTGTTTTTTCTTACATTGCCTAACTTCTACCTGGGATCATTTTCTTCTGATTGGAGTATGCCTTTAAGTATGGATATGCTGGTTGAAAACTCTTTTTTGTCCCAAATTGCCTGTATTTCATTTACATTCTTGAATACTATTTTTTCCCATTTTGGAATACAAACTTGTCAGATATGTCTTTTAGAATATTGATGATATCATTCAACTGCCTCCTGGTCTCCATTGCTGTGATTGAGAAATTAACTGTTACTTGGAAACTCTTAGGATGATTTTATATTTCCTGGATTCTTTTAAGCCTTTGACTTTGGCTTTTGGCAGTCTCACTATTACGTTCCTGGATACAGATTTTTAATGTATGTATGTATATATGTATTCATTGTTTATTCATTAATCTGTCTGTTTCAGATCCTTTGGGCTCTTTAAATCTGTAGACTGCTGATTTCTATGAGTGGCGTATATACCAGGAAATTCTCTAAAAGCCAAAACAGTGAGAAATGTGGGGAGGGGGAGAATATAGTTGAGAGATAATTTTCCTTCGGTTTCTCATGTTTCTATTTCTGCACATATATAACAGTTTTTGTTTCAAACTATCTTGGAATGCAGATTTGAAAAATAGTATCTATTTAGGTGGAAGGCAGATTTGTTTGCTATACAAAATAATAAATGTAATGTTCCCCTTTGGTATAAAAGTGGGATAAATTTGTTAGCAACCTCCTTATAAGATGGAATTTCCTGAGCTTATGGTTCCTCAGCTGTGACATAAAAACTATTATATGTGTAACATTTATCAGGACTCACCTTTGAGTCATCTTTTGGGACTTGGGGTCAAAGAGAAATAATGTAAACAGGGAGGTTATGCTGCATGCAGTGTGATAAGAAAATCCTTTGTCTGTGACCCTGAAGTTTGTGTCTTCTCTCAACATCTTGGAAATTGTGGAAAAATAACTTCTTAGGTTACAAGAAGGATGAAATTTCAGACCCTTCATAGTTCCTTAAAGTAATGTCTTTTTATTGGAAAGTTTTTAAAACACCATTTTTCATTATTTAGATTATAATGTGACTTGATGTGCCTTGATATTTATTCTGCTTGTTATTTTTTTGATGTTCATTGGAAGTATAATTCTCATCAAATATGAAAATTTTCATCTCATTATTTCCTCAAATATTTTTTGTCCTTCCCATTTTGTTCTCCAATAATACTTTTGTTGAATCATTTGATACTGTCCTAAAAGTTGATTACACTACTTATTTTTAAAATTCCTTTTTTCATTTTATATTTGATTTTAAACAGTTTCAATTTTCATGTCTTCAGTGTTAATGATCTTTACTTCCTTGGTGTCTAATTTGCTGTAATCCTTTCCAGTGCATGTTTTTATTTAGACAGTTTTTTTCCTCATTTTTCATTTGGGCCATTTTATCTCTTCAATTTCTTTCTTCTTTATGTTTATTTTTTTTCTTTATATCCTTGAATGCACAGGCAGTCCCTGACTATGATGGTTCAAACTTATGATTTTTCAACTTCACAATCACATTAAAGTGTTATGAATTCAGTAGTACATCAATAAATTGCATGAATTACATGAGATATTCAACACTTTATTATAATATTGGCTTCATGGTAGGTTATTTTGCCCAACTGTAGGCTACTGTGAGTGTTCTGAGTGTGTTTCTAGTAGGCTAGGCCAAACAATGTTTGGTAGCTCAGATGTATTGAATGCATTTTGACTTATACTGTCAAATTACAATGGGTTTATTTGGGATGTAATCCCATCATAAGTTAGGGCACATTTGTATTTATAGTATTTGCAAAACCTCTTTTTAGGTTTTTAGTCTGCTAATTCTAGCAACCCTTGTTTTCATATCTCTTTCTGTCATTAATTTTTCTCCAGGTTATTGGTCACATATTTCTGCTACCTTGCATACCTGGTAATTTTTACTGGAAGTCAGCCAATGTGAATTTCATGTTGTTTAGTGCTGGATTTGAATGTTTTAATTAAAAAGAAAGTCATAACCATACTCAAGCACATTTAGATTTTTTTTGTGTGTTATCTTTCAGAGTTTTATATATAGATTGTGTTTTATACGTGGGTCTATGATAGATTTTGAGTTAATTATTGTAAAATATATAAGGCTTGTTTCTGAATTTATTCATTTTGAATGTAGATGTCTACTTGCTTTTGTACAATCTGTTAAAAAGACCATCTTTTCTTCATTGTATTGCCTTTACTTACTTGTCAGTAAGTCAGTAAAGGCAATACAATGTAAAGATCAGTTGACTATATGTATGTGCATCTGTTTTTAGGCTTTTTGTTCTGTTCCATTGATGTATTTGTCTGTTCTTTCACTAGTAAAACTTTGTCCTGATTACTTAAGTTTTACAGTAGATGTTGAAGGTGAGTATTGCTAGTCTTTTGACTTTGTTCATCTCCTTCAATATTGAGTTAACTGTTCTGGCTCTTCTGTCTTTCCACATAAACATTTGGATCAGATTGTCAGCATGCTCAAAATAACTTGCTGGAATTTTGACTAGAATTGCCTTCAATTTATATCAAGTTGGGAAGACCTGATATGTTGATAATATCAAGAAATAAAATGATCTCTTCATTTACTTTGTTCTTTTATTAGAAATTTATAGTTATTTTATACTGATTTTATATATTTTTTTAAGATTTGTATCCAAAATATTTCATTTTGTGTGTGTACTAATGTAAATAGTATTGTGTTTTTAATTTCAAAATATACTTGTTCATTTCGAGTATATAGAAAAGTGATTGACTTTTGTGTGCTAACATAATATCCTGCAACCTCGCTATAATTACTTTTTAGCTCTAAGAGTTTTTTGGGAGAGTTTTTGGATGTTTTTACAGATGATTATGTCATCTATGAACCAAGGTAGGTTTCTTTCTTTCTTTTTAATCTATATAATTTTCTTCCCTTTTCTTGTTTTTCTTCCTTTTTGTTACATTAAATAGGAGTTCCAAGATGATATTGAAGAGGAATGATGACAATTGACATCCTTGTTATGTTCCTAATATTAGTAGAAAAGCTTTTAGTTTCTCACAATTGTGATGCTCACTGTAGGTTTTTGATACATGTTCCTTATTAAGTTAAGGAAACATGCCTGTATTCCTAATTTGCTGAGGGCTTTTTGAAATTCATAATTGTTATATTTTGTCAATTTTGTTTTCTGTATTCATTGATATTATCATTTGATTTTCATCTTTAGCCTGTAGATGTGATAAATGACATTAATAGATTTTAAAATGCGGAACTAGCCTTGCATAGCTGGGACAAATCCCCCCTTTTTGTGGTATATAATTATATGTATATAGGAATTATTGAATTTGATTTGCTAATATTTTGTTAAGGATGTTTACATCTATGTTTATGGGAGATATTTGTCTATATTTTCATTTCTGGTACAGTCTTTGGTTTTGTTATTAGGGTAATCTTCCTTTCATTGAATGTATTAGGTTGTATTTTCTCTTTCTCTTTTTGGAAAGAGATTATGGAAAATTATTTTAATTTCTTCCTTATATATTTGGGAGAACTCACTGAGAACCTATCTTGTCTTGGTGTTTTCTGTTTTGGAAGATTATTAATTATTGATTCAATATCTTTATACATATAGGCCTATTAAGCTTGTCTGATTATTTCTTCTTGTGTGACTTTTGGAGATTATGTCTTTCAAGAAATTGATTGACTTTATATAGGTTATTAAATTAGTGGGCATAGAGTTCATAGTATTTCTTTGTTATGTACTATCCATGAAATCTGCACTGATGTCCCTCTTTTTATTTATTATATTAGTAATTTATTTCTTCTCTTTTTTCTTAATTAGCTTACCTAGAAGCTTATAGATTTTAGTAATCTTTTAACGAAACTAGATTTTGTTTAGTTGATATTTTTCCTAATAATTTTATTTTAATTTCATTGATTTCCACTTTAATATTTATTTCTTTTCTACTTTCTTTGGACTTAATTTGCTCTTTTTCTAGTTTCCTAAGTTGGAAACTTAGATGATTGATTTTAGGTTTTTCTTCTTTCCTCATATGTATCCTTAATGCTATAAATTTTCCCCTAAGCACTGCTTTTACTGATTCCACACATTTTAATAGATGGTCTTTTTCATTTACTTCAAAGTATTTTTCTAATATTGAGATTTCTTCCTTGACCCATGAGTTATTTAGAATTATATTATTTAATCTGTAAGTATTTTGGGGCTATCTTTCTGTGAATGATTTTCAGTTTAATTCTGCTGTAGTTTGAGAGCAGACATTGTATGATTTCTTTTCTTTTAAATTTGTTTTATTGTCCTAAATATGGTCTATGTCAGTGAATGCTCCATGTGAGCTTGAGAAGAACGTAATCTGGTATTGGGACAAGTAGCCTGCACATGTAAATTATTTAGTATCAGTTAATTGATGGTGCTGTTGAGTTTAACTAGTCCTTACTGTTTTTCTGCCTGTTTGATCTGTCCTTTTCTGATAGAGATATGAAGTCTCTCATTGTAATAGTGTAGTAATCTGTTTTTCCTGATAGTTCTTTCAGTTTTTGGCTCACATATTTACCTCATGCTCTGTTGGTGGTTGCATACACATCAAGAATTTTTATGTCTCTTCTAATGCCTTCTTTTAGTCCTGACAATTTTCCTTGCTCTGAATTCTGCTTTTTCTGATAGTACTGTAGCTAATACTCCTAATTTGTTTTATCAGTGTTAGTATGATAAATCTTTTTCCATCCCTTTACTTTAAATCTATGTGCCTTTATATTTAAAGTGGGGTTCTTGTAGACAACATACAGTTTAGTATTTTTAAAATGTACTCTGACAGTCTCTTTAAATTTGTGTATTTAGTCTATTGAAATTCATTGATAAAGTTGGATTAATTTATACTGTTGTCATTACTGTTTTCTATTATTTGCCCTGTTCTTTGTTCTTATTTTTATCTTTTACTTTTTTTGCCTTCTGAGAGCAACACTGGCCATTTTATATTGCAACACTCACTTTCTCTCCTTTCTTAGCCTGTTTAGTCTGCTTAAACAAACATATTTTAGTAGGTGTCCTAAAGTTGGTAATATACACAGTTACAGCTAATTTAAGTCTACTCTCAAATACATTACACTGCTTCACAGGTAGTACAAAACCTTATAGTAACAAAATAACTCTAATTCCTGCCTCACAACTTGTGTATCATTGCTGTCATTCATTTCACTTATACATGAACAGAGATCATCAAGTAAATTGTTGCCATTATTATTTTGAACCAACTATTATCTATTAGATTAATTAAAAATAGGAAAAATAAAATATTTTATCTCTACTTATTTCTTCTCTAATACTCATCCTTCTGATATAAACTTCATGTAGATGTAACTTTCTAATCTATATGATTTTCTTTCTCTCTGAAGCAAATCTTTTTAATATTTCTTACCTGATAGGTCAACACATTTTTTGATTTTTAAAAGAGTTTTTTATTTTTTTCTTGTAAAATGCATGTGGCATAAAATTTACTGTGTTAAATTTTTAAGCGTACTTAAAATTGATACTGATGGTAATTACATTCATATTGTTGGGCAACCATCACCACTATTTATCTCTGGAATTCTTTTAAACAACATATTTTTGCAAACACAATTATGGAATGGGGAACAACATTTATCTTCAAAATATTGAGACCTCGTATAGGATACAGACTCCACTGAGATTGGCATATGCAGCAGCTCTTGCATGATGTTGAAGATCACGTAATTCTCTTCTAATGTGGATAGAAAACAGTCTTAGCAGATTCTTGCATGATGTTGGAGGTTGTTAAATTCTATTCTAATACGAATAGAAAACAGTCTTAGCAGGAGAATGATCTCATTCCTGGTGCTATTACTCAAAGAGAGGAATTAAGATGTGAATTCCTGAGGCTAGGTAGTTTATTCTAAATATGAATTTATTGGCTCTTGTTCTTAGAGACTGTGAAGTCCAAGATTGAGGGGCCAGCATCTTGTAAGCTCCTTCTTGCTGTGTCATAACATAGTAGAAGGACAAAAAGGGGCAAGAAGGGGCAAACTCCTTCTCTTGATAATAAACCCACTCTTGTGTTCGTCCATTCACAAGTACAGAGTTCTCATGACTTAACTCTTAAATATCCCATCTGCCAATACCACAACCATGGCAATTACATTTCGACATGAATTTTGGACATGGCAAACATTTAAACCATAACAGATACTATGAAGGTGAGCCCCTCAAATAAAAGAGGGGAAGAGACAATCAGCCTATATCTTCTCTTTGAGGAGATGAGGAAACTCTTAAGAGCAATCTCAGTAGGGAGGAGGGGGATTTAAAGGTGGTCTATGCCTTGTGAAGGCAAGAAGAGAGCTAGAAAGAAACCTGGGCAGATAACCTCAGTGCAGGGCCAGAGAATATGCATACCCTGCACAAAAGTGCCCAGGTTGTGAACATGAATTGGAGTTGAAATTATACCCTAGAACCATGCAGTCCATCTTCGGTGTGATTCATTCTGGAGAAAGAAGCATAGCAAGTTTTGGAAACTGATGTGCCTAGAAGGGGCACCTCTTTGTAATTTATCAGACTGGAGGCTACATATGCTCAAATAGATAAACCTCTTTTTTTTTTTAATGCAAAGAAGCTCTTATATGCAAGCAACAGTAGTTCCAACTATTAAAATAAAGATACCATAGCTCTAAAGTAAAAATAACCTAAAGTAATGATTTACAATTACACTCTGGATTTTCCTTCCTTTATTACTCTGCAGTATTCAGTAAAGACACCTTTATACATGACGGCCTTTTCTCCATTACAACATGTGCTATCTGTTCTTGGGTTAACATGTTAAGGTGATATCAGCACCAATTTCTCTAAAAGATAAACTTGGCTGAGCACCATGGCTCACGCCTGTAATCCCAGTACTTTGGGGAGGCCAAGGCATGTGGATCACGAGGTCAGATGTAGACCATCCTGGCCAACATGGTGAAACCCCATCTCTACTAAAAACACACAAAATTAGCTGAGTGTGATGGTGTGCGCCTGTAATCCCAGCTCCTCGGGAGGCGGAGGCAGAATTGCTTGAACCAGGCAGTCGGAGGTTGAAGTGAGCTGAGATCGCACCACTTCACTCCCACCTGGTGACAGTAAGACTTTGTCTCAAAAAAAAAAAAGATAAACTTGGTAGCAGCAGCTATAATCAGCAAGAAATTACGGCCTAAATTGTCTACAAGTCACCTGATCCAGTTGCATTCCTTGCATAGCTGAACTAAACTGGAAGGTCTAGGCAAATGGTGAGTGGATGAAGTATGTGTAGTTTTAGAAGGGAATTGTTTACAGCAGCTCAAAGAGAACTTTCAGAGGAAGATAAAAATATCTCAACAAAAAAAATTTGAATATCGTGAAGAACCTAAGAAAATTTCAAAACTCATTCTCGATGTTTTAATTGAAAAAAATTTTATATGTTTTGAAATTATTGCAGAAGTCTATGTCATAAAGCTATATAAAATTAAATCATGTTTTATCTTATAAAATCTTAATGCTACATCTAACCCCTTTAAAGGAAAACTTTCTTTATTTTACCTAAAATATTCAAAAAGTACTGATAGACAAAATGATAATCTACATGGCATGCAAGTATAACTGGTCCCAGCAAATAAAACAGAAAATGAAAAATTCCCAAATATTTTAATAGATATGGTGCAAAACCAAATTTTCTGCATCTTCAAATATCACTGACTTTACACAAGTAGTTATTATAATTTGAGTGGATACTAATATATAGTCTGATTTCTACCATCAAATATTTTAATAAGGTTGATTTATTTTCAAATAGGGGGTTTTGTTTTTTCCTACTGCTACCTACTGAACCTTTTGAGGGAAATATTTTCTCATTATTTGATTAATATTACTGGCTAGTAAAAATTTATAACATCTTAATCATGGTTTCCCTGATGTGGGTGAAGAGATACCCCTATACAGAGAGAGGAGAGAGCATATGTCTTTTGATATAAATTCTATAAGAGAATTTTACAAGAGTATAACTATTAATATATCTTTAGCAGCTTCATTAGTTAAAATACTGGATGTGGAGAACTATACAAGCAAATCAAAATTCTTTCAAAAGAAGTTTTGTTAAAATTCAGAATTATAAAGTATTACATCATCTTACTAATATCCCCACAGTGTGATTTGCCTTTCACCTCACAGATTATATATGTGATGAAAAGTTTGGTAGTGATAAAAATTATAAAGTAAAAGTAAGAAAGGCTAATGAGATGGAGAAATACATGCAGGGGTAGTTTTTAGGTGGTTAGGGAAGTAAGCAGTAAGTTGCCTGTAAAAGCTAAAATATGACGGGGAAGGCACAAGTCACGATGTGCACCAGAGCATTCCAGACAAAGAACCCGCCAGTGCAAAGTGTCTGAAGCTAAAATACGAAGATACTCTTCAGGAGTTTCTTGATTAGGGAAAGCCTGAAAGATTTCACAAGAATGAAAAAGTCCATTTGTTATTCTTGATTAACAGAAAAAAATAAGCATTTTTGTATTTCTAGTTTAATAAAATGTCTTCATCGAAAATAAAATCAAAATAAGAATTTTCTCATATGTGTAGAATGAGAATTTAGTTTAACCATATTTGTTTGTTTGTTTCTTTTCTTTTTTTTTTTTTTTGAGACAGAGTATTGCTCTGTTGCCAGGTGCCAGGCTGGAGTACAGTGGCACAATCTCGGCTCACTGCAACCTCCACCTCCCGGGTTCAAGCAATTCTCCTGCCTCAGCCTCCCAAGTAGCTGGGATTACAGGCACGCGCCACCATGCCCAGCTAATTTTTGTATTTTTAGTAGAGATGGGGTTTCACCGTGTTGACCAGGATGGTCTCGATCTCTTGACCTAGTGATCCGCCCACCTTGGCCTCCCAAAGTGCTGGGATTACAGGCCTGAGCCACCACGCCTGGCTCCATATTTGTTCCTAAGAGATATTTACCCTATAGTGAGAACAATGATTAACATTATTTCCAATTAATTAAAATAAGTTTTGGATACATCATGCATATTACATGATATTCCAACAACCCAATAGGTTAGTATTAGTTTCATTTATAGATTAGAAAAATCGAGTCTCAGAAAAAAATCTGTAACTTGTTTGATATCAAATGATCAAAAACATTAAAATCTAGGCCTGAACCTAAGTCTCCTGACTCAAAATCCAGGAACTTTTTCATTTGATGAAACTAACACTGAAACACTACTGAAAATAGTTTAGTCTATCTTTAATGTTTTAGACGTCCCTAGAAAGATCATATATGAATATTTCAGAATGTCATACTTTGTTAAGCATAGTGGCAGGGTTTCTGCATCTTGAAGAAGGTGGTTGGGAATATGTCATTATCTGCTAAGTATTACTCATTTATTTAACAAACATTTTCCTTGTTTGGCAAATAGAAATTATATGTATTTAAGATATACCACATGATGTTTTGATATAAATATGCATTGTGAAATGACTGCTAGTATCAGGCTAATTCACATATATTCGTCTCACATAGTTACTCTGTGTGTATGTGTTCAGGGATAATAATTAAAATCCACTCTCAGCAAAGTTTGAGCATACAATATATCATTATTAACTAGAGTCACCATGCTGTACATTATATCCCCAGACTTTACTTATCCTGTGTAATTGAAACTTTGAATTCTCTGAACAAACAACATCTGTTTCCCATACCTCCAAGACTGTCAATCACCATTATAGTCTCTGCTTTTACAGATTTCAGTTTTTGAGATTTCATATAAAAGTAATACATATAAAAATGCATACAATATTCATATTTCTGTGTGGGGCGAATTTGCTTAGCATAATACCTTCCAAATAAAATTATCAGTATTGCATTAAATGGCACGATTTCCTTCTTTTTTTAGACTGAATAATATTCTTGCATGTGTGTTTCTGTGTATGTATGTATGTGTGTACATTTGTGTGTGTATGTATATATATTAATATATTTATTATGCTTTCTTTATCAATTCATCAGGCAATAAAAACTCAGGTTGTTTCTATGTCTTGGCTATTGTGGATAACATGGCCATGAACATAGAAATGTATGTATCTCTTTGAGGTCCTGATTTCATTTCCTTTAGCCGTATACCCAGAAGTGAAATCACTGGATCATACGGCAGTTTTATCTAACTTTTTGAGGAACTTCGATATGGTTTTCCATAATGGCTATACTGATTTAAATTCCTACCAGCAATGTACAAGAATTCACTTTTCTGCACATCCTTGTCAGTACTTGTTCGCTTTCCTATTTTTGGTAATAACCATTCTAACGGATATGAGGTGATATTTTATTGTGTTTTTGATTTTCATTTCCCTGGTGATTAGTGATGTTGAGTACCTTCTCATCTACCTACTGGCCATTAGTATATCTTCTTTTGAGGAATGTCTCCACAATTTCTTCCGCCCATTTTAAAATCAGGTCATTTGTTTTCTTGCTGTTAAGTTGTATGAGTTCTTCATATATTTTAAATATAAATATTAATCCTTTATCAGATATATAGTTTGCAAATATATTCTCTCATTCCATAGGTTCTTTTTACTCGGTGGATTGTTTCCTTTGTTGTACAGAAGCTTTTTAGTTTGATGCACTCCCTTTGGTCTATTTTGGTTTCATTGCCTGTGCTTTTGGGACCACATCCAAAAACTCATTGCCCAGACCAATGTTAGGAAGCTTTTTCCTTATGTGTTCTTCTAGTAGTTTTACAGTTTCAAGTCTTACATTCAAGTGTTTAGTCCATTTTGAGTTTATTTTTGTGTAGGGTGTGAGATAAGCATCCAATTTTATTCTTTTGCTTATGGATATCTAGTTTTCTCCACATAATGCATTAAAGAGGCTGTCCTCTTTCCCCTTAGTTTGTTATTGCCATTTTTATCAAAGTTCAATTGGTCATAAAAGTGTGGATTTATTTCTGGGCTCTCTGTTCTGTTTCATAAGTTTATGTGTGTGTTTTTATGCCAGTATCATATTGTTTGAATTACAATAACATATTATATTTTGAAATCAAATAGATTGATGCTTTCAGGTAATATACTTCTCAAAGTTGTTTTGGGTATTCACAGTCTTTTATGGTTTCATATAGATTTTAGGATATTTTCTATTTCTGTAAAAAAATGTCATTAGAATTTTGATAGAAATTGCATTGAATCTGCAGAGGTCATACAGATAATTTAACAATATTAATTTTCCAGTCTATGAACAGGGAAATTTTTTTTCATGTATTTGGGTCTTTTCAAATTTTCTTCATCAATATTTTATAGCTTTTAGTGTACAAATTACTTACCTCATTGGTTAAATTTATTTCAAAATATTTTTGATGCTGTATTTTATTTATGTCTTAATTCTTTTTTATTTTTAACTTTGGTAGGTATGTAGTAGGTATATATATTTAAGATGTACATGAAATATTTTGATACAGGCATACAATTCATAATAATCACATAAAGGTGAATGAGGTATCCATCACCTCAAGCATGTGTCTTTTCTATGTGTTACAAATAATCCAATTACACTCTTTCAGTTATTTTAATATGTAAATTATTGGTCACTATAGTTACCCTGTTGTGCTATCAAATACTATATTTTATTCATCAATGTAACTATGTTTTTGTATCCATCAACCATCCCCATGTCCATGCTTCCAGCCTAACTATCCTTCTCAGCCTCTGGTAACCATCATTCTACTTTCTATCTTCATGGTCCAATTGTTTTATTTTTATTTTTTAGCACCCACAAATAAATGAGAATAGGTGAAATTTTCTGTACCTGGCTTATTTCATTTAACATGGTATCTTGCATTTATGATATTGCAAATGGAAGAATCTCATTCTTTTTTTCTGACAGAATAGTACTCCATTAAATATGTACCATATTTTCTTTATCCATTCATCTGTTGATAGATACTTAGGTTGTTTTCAAATCTTGATGATACGGTTTGGCTGTGTCCCCACCCAAATATCATCTTTAATTGTAGCTCCCATAATTTCCAATTGTTGTTGGAGGTAATTTAAACATGGGGGTGGGTATTTTCTATGCTGTTCTGATGATACTGAATAAGTCTCACGAGATCTGATGATTTTATAAAGGAGAGTTCCCCTCTACAAGCTCTCTTGCCTGCCACCAGGTAAGATGAGTCTTTGCCACTCTTATCCCTTCCATCATGATTGTGAGGCCTCCCCAGCCATGTGGAACTGTGAGTCCATTAAACCTCTTTTTCTTTAATAAATTACCCAGTCTTGGGAATGGGTATGTTTTTATTAGCAGTGTGAGAACAGACTAATACTCTTGGCTATAGTAAGTAGTGTGGCAGTAAACATGTGAGTGCAGACATTACTTCAATATAGTGATTTCCTTTCTTGTGGCCATATACCTAGCAGTGGGATTGCTTGGTCATAGGTAGTTCTACTGTCAGTTTTTGAGGAACCTCCAAACTGTTCCATAGCAGTTATATTAATTTATATTCCCACCAGCAGAGGACCAGAGTTCCTTTTTCTCCACATCCTTGTTAGCTTTTGTTTTGTCTGTCTTTTGTATAAAAGCTATTTTAACTGCCATGAGATGGTATCTCCTTGTAGTTATGATCTACATTTGTCTGATGGTCAATAATCTTGAGCACCTTTTCAAATACCTGTTTGCCCTTTGTCTTTTTTTGATTTGAGGTTACCACAAAGCTTGCAAGTATCTTATAACCAATTATTTTAAAGTAATGACAACTTAATACAGCTAGCATAAAGAAACTAATAAAGAAAAAGAAAATGAATAAAAACTCTAAACCTATTTTAGATGGAAGAGTTTTCTTAATTTCTTTTTCAAAAACGTTATCATTAGTGGATACAACTACAATGGGTTTTTATACATTGATTTTGTATCTTGAAAATTTTACTGAATGGTATTTTAGTTCTAACAGTTTTTTTTGGTCTAGTCTTCAGCTTTTCCTAATATATAAGATCATGTAATCTGCAAACAGAGGCAATTTTACTTCTTCCTTTTTAATTTGATGCCTTTTAATTATTTCTTGACTAATTGCTCTGGCTAGCAATTCTAGTACTGTATTAAATAGAAGTGGCAAAGATGGGCCTCTTTGTCTTGCTTGTGAGTTTAGGGAAAAAGCTTTCAGCCTTTCATCATTGAGTATTGTGTTAACTGTTGGAATGCCACATTTGGTCTTTATTAATTGAGGTACAATAATGTATACTACTTTGTTGAGAATTTTTTTATCATAAAAGGATATTGAATTTTTAAACATGCTTTTTTGCATTTCTTATAATGTCATCTGCCTTTTCCCCTTTATTCTATTAACATGGTATATCATGTTTATAGATTTATGTATTTATAAACCATCCTTTCACCTCAGGGATAAATCCCACTTGATTATGTCATATAACTTTAATGTATTGTTGAATTCAGTTTGCTGGTATCTTGTTGAAGATTTTAAATCTATGTTTATCAAGGATTGGCTTATAATTTTCTTTTCTTGTAGTGTTCTTATCTGGTTTTGGTATCAAGAAGGTAATGCTGGCATATTAGGGTTCTCTAGAGGGACAGAACTAATGAGATATATATATATACTATAATATATATTATATTAGATTATATATACTATAATATATATTATAAACTTATATAATAAACATATATATCAGCTTATATATATATATATGTTTATTAAAAATTATCAACTCACATGATCACAGGGTTTCACAATAGGCTGTCTGCAAGCTGAGGAGAAGGAAGCCAGTTTGAATTCCAAAACTGAAGAACTTGAATCCGGAAGCATCCAGCATGTCTTTGTCTGTTGCCATCCATGTAAGATGTGACTAGCTCCTCCTTGCCTTCTACCATGATTATGAGGCTTCCACAGCCTTGTAGAGCTGTAAGTCCAATTAAACTTCTTTGTTTTGTAAATTTCCCAGTCTTGGTTATATCTTTGTAAGCAGTATGAAAACAGACTAATATAGTAAACTGATACTGGTAGAATAGGGTGCTGCAGAAAGGATATCCAAAAATGTGGAAGCGACTTTGGAACTGGGTAACAGGCAGCAACTGGAACAGTTTGTGTGGGGAATGTTCCCGTTTGAGGCCCCTAGGAAATGGGCCTCACCATACGGTGAGCTTGAGCCCAGACAAAGATCCCCGGTTGGGGGAATCGAGCTGAGGCAAAGCAGGAACCGAGAGAGGGACTATGCTATTCAAAATAATTAACAGACATTACTTTATGGATATGAGGACTTGGGAGGCATTGTGTCCACCTTCAGTTCCTTATGGTTTATTGCTTCATTATGTTCATTTTGGATCCTTGCTACATTAGTTGTAAAATATTAACTTCAGTATTTACAATTGTTAAGTATTTACTGGGCGTAACTTACTTACCTTGTGACTTCTAGATAATTGAAGATTGTTGTCCGAGTTACTGGTTGTTCTGATAATATTGATAATCAGCATCACCTACTTCGCCCTTGACCTTTTAAATCAGTATCTGTTTCTTTTACTAGTTCCCCAGAATTGTTTTCTGTTTCTTTTGTTATTTAAGAAATGCTTTGATCTTATGTAAACAACATTAAGTAGAAAAGTATATAATGGAACCTACTGCACAAATAAAATTGCTGTTGGGCATAGCCTAATCAGTCCTCCAGACCTTGCTTTTTTCTTTCTCCTTTTTTTCTGTGCAAGCTCTCTTCCAGGTTTGGGACCCTCTCGCTGGATGAGATTCCTGGGCTCGCGTTCAGTTCACAACAAATTTGGAGGGATAAGAAGAAGGCAGGAAAATGTGGGGAAGTTTGGAACTCCCTAGAGCTTTATTGAATTGCTTTGAACAAAACACTTGGACAATGAAATTCAGGCTGAGATGGTCTCAGATGGAGATGAGAAACTTGTTGGGAACTAGAGCAAGGTGATTCTTGTTAATGTTTTAGCAAAGAGACTGGTGGCGCTTTGCCACTTCCATAAAGATCTGTGGAACTTTGAACTTGAGAGAAATGATTTAGGGTATCTGATGAAAGAAATTCCTAAGCAGCAAAGTATTCAATAAGTGACTTGGGTGCTGTTAAAAGCATTCAGTTTCATAAGGGAAGCAGGGCATAAATGTTCAGAAAATTTGCAACCTTACAATGCGATAGAAAAGAAAATCCCATTTTCTGAGGAGATATTCAAGCCAGCTGCAGAAATTTGCGTAAGTACCAGTAATGTTAATCCACAAGGCAATGGGGAAAATATCTCCAGGGCCTGTCAGAGATCTTCACAGCAGCCCCAGCCATCCCTATCCTAGAGGTGCAGGAGGAAAAAAAGTTTCATGGGCCAGGCTTAGGGTCCTTGTGCTGTGTGCAGTCTAGGGACTTTGTGTCCTTTGTCCTAGTCACTCCAGTCATGACTAAAAGGGGCCAAGGTACAGCTCAAACTGTGGCTTCAGAGGATGCAACCTCCTGCCTTGGAAGCTTACACATGGTGCTGAACGTGTGGGTGCACAGAAGTAAAGAATTGAGATTTAGGAGCCTCTGCCTAGATTTCAGAGGATGTATGGAAATACCTGGATGTCCAGCAGAAGATTGCTGTGGGGGTGGGCCTCTCATAGAGAACCTCTGCTAGAACAGTGCAGAAGGGAAATATAGGGTGGGAGCCTCCTCCCAGAGTCCCCAATGGGGTACCATCTAGTGGAGCTGTGAGAAGAGGACCACAATCCTCCAGACCCCAGAATGGTAGGTCCACTGACAATTTGTATCATGCACCTGGAAAAGGTGCAGACACTCTATGCCAGCCCCTGAAAGCAGCCAGGAGGAAAACTATAACCTGCAAAGCCATAGGCATGGAGCTGCCCAAGACCATGGAAACTGACCTCTTGTATCAGTGTGACCTGGATGTGAGACATGGAATACAAGGAGATAACTTTGAAGCTTTAATATTTGATTGCCCACTGGAATTTTGGACTTGTATGGGGCCTGTAGCCTCTTCATTCTGGCCAATTTCTCCCATTTGGAATGGCTGTATTTACCCAATGACTGTACCCCCACTGTATCTAGGAAGTAGCTACAGTAACTTGCTTTTGATTTTATAGCCTCATAGCAGAAAGGACTTGACTTGTCTTAGGTGAGACTTTGAACTTTGGACTATGGACTTTTGAGTTAATATTGACATGAGTTAAGACTTTGGGGGACTGTTGGGAAGACATGATTGGTTTTCAAATATGAGGACATGATATTTGGGAGGGGCCAGGTACTGATTGGTTTTGAAATGTGAGGACATGATATATGGGAGGGGCCAGGGGCACAATGATATGGTTTGACTGTGTCCCATCCAGATATCATCTTGAATTGTAACTCCACAATGCCCACATGTCATTAGAGAAATCCAGTGGGAGGTGATTGAATTATGGGAATGGGTCTTTTCTGTGCTGTTCTTATGATAGTGAATGAGTCTCATGAGGTCTGATGGGTTTAAAAATAAGAGTTTGCCTACACAAATTCTCTCTCTGTCTTCTGCCATCCATGTAAGATGTGACTTACTCCTCTTTGCTTTCTGCCATGATTATGAGACTTCCCTAGCCACCTAAGTCCAATTAAACCTCTTTATTTTATAAATTGCCCAGTCTCAGGTATGTTTTTATCAGCAGTGTGAAAATGGACTAATACAGATGCTCTCTTGGCACTGAGCTGTGATGCTTGCAGGGAGGAGTAATGCAAGCAAACAAACTATTCTTCTTACTCTCTTAAACATATTTATACTTGGAACTTTTGCTTTAACAGGGTGCTGGGATACCTCTGATAGACTTTTGGGCTCCCACAAAGATACTGCCATCTGAGAAAGTCTTTATTTCTTCTTTACATTTGAAGAATTTTTTTTTGAGAATACAGAATTCTAATTTTGTTGCTTTTGTTCTTTCAACAATTTAAACATTTCACTCCACTCTTCTGGCTTGCATATTTTCAAAGAAGTTGAGTGTAATTCTTATCTTTGTTACTCTATAGGTAAGTTATTTATTTCTTCAGGATTCTTTTAAGATATTTTTATTTATCTTTGATTTTCCAAAGTTTGAATATGATATAAATAAATGTATAGTTTTTGGTTATTTTTATCCTGCTTAGTTGTTTCCCCCGCCCTTCAGGTTTTTGGATCTGTGGTTTGTAGTTTGATGCCACACTGGGGGCAATGCTCGTTTATTAGTGCTTCAAATACTGCTTCTTTTGCCTTTACTTTTTCTTATCTTTCTGGTATTCCCATAACATGTGAGTTATATCTTTTGTAGTTGTTGCACAGTTCTTGGGTATTTTGTTCAATTTCTTTTAAGACTCTTTTCTCTTTATTTTATAGTTTTGAATATTTCTATGTATGTATTTCCAAGCTAGGCTCAGAGACTCTTTCCTCAGTTATATCTTCTACTAATAAGCCTATCAAAGGTATTTTTCATTCCTGTTACAGTGGGTTGTTTTTTTGTACAGTCTAGCATTTTAAAAATTCTTTCTTAGAATTCTCCTCTCTCTACTTACATTATCTATTAGTTTTTGTTATGTTGTCTACTTTTTTCACTAGATTTCTTTGCATGTTAATCATACTTCTTTTAAATTGATGATTTGATAGTTCCAACATCACCACTATATTTGTGTCTGGTTCTCATGTTGCTCTGTCTCTTAAAACTGTTTTCACATTTTTAGTATGCCTTGTAATTTTTCCTTGAAAGGTATACATGATGTACTGGATAAAGTAACCTGCAGTCAAAAGACCTTTAGTGATGTGGTAATAAATTGTGAGGTAGGGGTATTGCTAAGCAGTATGATTAGTTTCAGATTTTTATAGAGTCTAATGGGCTGTGAACTTCACAAATACTTCTTAGTTCTCTTTTTAAACCTCATTAGATGGTATAGCATGACTACAGGGGGCTGGAGGGGGGTAAATTCCAGCCTCCACAGGAAAAGCTAGAAAAGCTGCAGTTGAGTATTTTTCTTCTTTTAGGTGAATCAGGCTCTGATAAAAACCCTATAGGTTGGGCTCTGGTAAACTAATTTTTTAAAGACAGGCTTTGTTAAAAAGAACAGGTTGCTCTGGTACATTTCAAAATTTCTTGCCTCCTCCTCTTGCAGGAAGCCAAAGTAGATTTTTCTCTGATTTTCACTGTGAGGACATTTTGTGAGGTAGAACTCACGAAAGTGGTCGGATCCTTCTATAACTGGGTCCGCCTAGAGTTTTCATTCCTCATACTTGTCTATTCTGAGCCTCCAGCAATTTGTGAACTACAGTTCAGCTTTTTCTGCCTTGGTACTGGTTCCTATGAAGGTGGGTTTCTGCTCTGGTATGCTGTGATTCTCTGTGTTCACCAATTTGTCTTTCGAATTTTGGGGTCGATGGTACGACCTATAACTTCGCTTTTCTAACAGACCTAAGAAGAACTGTTGATTTTTCAGTTTGTTCTGATTTTTTCTTGTTAGGATAGAATGCTGACTTCTATGCTCCTGACATGTTAGATCAGAAGCAGGAAGCCTTACTAGTATTTTTTTAATCTATTCCAACCTCCAGCATGGAGAATAGAAGCCTGGATCCCAGTATTTTGGGAGCTGAGTGATGAAAGAGGACTGAAGGATCCTAGACTACAGTATATATTTTTCACTTAACTGCCCTGCTTTCTCATCAAGTGGAATTGCATCTTCCTATCTAGAGAGCCCTTTGAATTGCCGTGTCCAGATAATGTATCAACATTTGCCATGATATATGGTTAGAGACAGTTAACTTTTTGAAGAGAGCAAGACTGTTCTGTCTTTTAAACGATTTTAAAGCAGGTTTTCTTATTTTAGTCACTATCTCTTCACTTCAATTTCTATAGGTTCTTGACGCCCTGAACACTTGATTGATAATTTCCCAGTGTGAATCAGGTTGATTATTAATTTTACCCTCCAACACTTGCTTAGCTCTCAGTTTTCTCAGTTTTTTCTCAACCATCTGCTTTTTAGCTTCTAATACTTTGTTTCTATTGTCTCCTTTTTTGTTCTCCCCAAGTCCCCTGGGTTTATATCTTAAAAGTCCCTTTATTGTAATTTTAATGGGGTTTAGGAAAGTAGTGAAAGTTGATGTTCATTTTTAATCATTTGTCTTTAGTTGGAAGGTAATTTCAAATTATATCTTAATAATTTAACCATTATAATCAATATTTTAAATGTCACATAGGAATAGCCCAGGAATAATTATATGTTAAGAGCTGGTAGAAGCTAAGATGATTAAGAAGAGTAATGAGTATAATTTTATATGTACATGATATACCTTGTTTTAAAGATTATCTGCATACGGAGTACCCAGCAAAGATGTTTTTGTTAATTTAATGTTGTCATTATCAGGACAAATGTATCATCAATTAGATGTCTCCTTAAACATTACCTATTGAAATAAATCTTTCATTTGTCCATCAAACATTTATTGATTTCCTACTATAAGCCAAGTATTGTTTAAGGATTAGGGGATAAAGAGTATCTCACATCTAAAATGTATTAAAGACGTCTAAATGTATACTTACAATATAATGAACTAAGTGAAAAGTACGATTTGTCTTCATTCCCTCAGGCGGTAGATTCCTGCTGTTACTAAATTCTTAATCTTCATTATGCATTTCATGTCCTGTGCACACTGCTCCTTTATTTCCTTATATTGCCTGTTAGATACCACCCTGATTAGATTCCTTCACTCCCAAGATAATATTTTTAAAAGGCTTTCCATTGAATATACTTTACTGAAGATTTGATACCCAAGAGAAGGATTAACACACAATGCAACACAGCACAGCATACAACTCAAATTTATGTTAGATGTCCTTTTTGTTAAATGCCCCATTGCCATTTCAAACAATGTTAACTTCTCACTGATTGTTTCACCTCATCAGTCCCTGGACTTCAATTTTTCTGTAGAACTCTTCTTTTTGTTTCTCTTTAGTTCTTCAAAAATTATCTGGGTTTATGATGTATCCAATTTTCTTCTATAAATTCTGGATCAGTTTTGTGTATTAGCCAGAGTAGGCTGATATTATTGGTTTAATAAAATAAACATTTAATATTCATATTGTAGTTTGCTGTCAGTTCACAGAGATGCTTTGCTTCATGTAGTCATTCAGGGTGCATGAAGAAAGGCACAAAAGTACTTGGAGGGTAGCCCAGAAAATTATTAGGCCAAGTCTGAAAGATCATTTATCATATCCTCTTACATTCCACTGTCCAGAACTCATTCATATGTCCCCACATAACTGCAAGAGAGGTGGCAAAATGATGCTTGGCCATTTGCGTGGGGGAAAATGAAATAGTTTTTGATGAACATATAGAATTCCTCTGTCACACTTAAAAAAAATACTAGGTTGATCTGTAAAATAAAAGCCTGATCTGAATTGTACTTTATTTTACTGGAATTTGAGTAAACAATTTTTTTCCTGTACATGAGTTTTTCATCTTAGGTAGGCCTTCCTGTCTGAGATGATAATCCCAACCTTTAAAGGAAAAGAGGCTCCTCCTATTAATTATGTGGGTTTTTTTTTGTTTTATTTTCTCTTTATTTTAGTAACTTGTATGGCCCTGTTAACTTAGTCAAGTTCATAAAATATGCATATATAATTTGGTATTTAAAAAGTTTTTACTAATAGTACTTCAGGAATTTTCTTCTTATGGATTGATCCTATCTGCTGGACTCTAACGTCATACTAGATTCTTTTAATTCTGATTTTAACCCTTAGGCTCAGTGTTAGGTCAATGTCTCTAGAGATTTTTGACTGTAGTGGGAAGTCTGTCCTTACATCTTGAGAAAGCCCACTTTCCTTTACTATTCCCTTAGGACTCCCTACTCATCTTTTCTAGCTTGTCAGCTACTTTCTTTATTTTTATTTCATGTTGGTTTCTAAATTATTCCCTTTAGCTACCTTGATTTCTCAGTCTTTTTTTGAACTTTGCTCCCGGTGTTTCTATAATCAGCTGGGTGGTTGTTTTTTTACTGCTTATACAATTAGTCCCTTAAAGTGAAAAAAGTTAATGAGTACTTCAGTTACTTCTGTTTGCTCCCCACTTCCTCACCTTCCCATTAATTTTAGTCTCCCACTGTGTTTTACACATTATTGTTGTATTTTGTACAACTTTACTTTTCAGCATTTTAATATGTGAATCAGTCTGATTTTGAATTCACCTTTCGTTTTTTACTTTTTGACAGTCTTCATCAAGAAATTTTGGAATCAGCCAATGCTATTTCTTAATTTATATGGTAAATTAAGATTGGTATTGTTTAAGGAGATAATAATTGAAATAATCTAGGAAAAACAATGAAATGTTTTCTTTAAATTTTGATTCTTTGATAAACAGTGTTTTTCAAATGCAGCCACTTTAGTAAGTAGATTAGTTTAGCAGGTAGCTACTAGCCCATTGCTTTTCCTGATGGGATAGTCTCTTTTTTAGCTAATGGGTTGAATATACTGGGTGAGCTTATTAGAGTTACCAATGCAATAAAATGATCCAAACTTCTACCTCAGAAGTAAAAGTTGGACGGTATATATTTAAAAAACAAATAGTTTTGCTGGCAATTATTGTTGTATAATGAATACTCTCTTTGAAGGATATGGATGGAGAACTGTTTCTTGCTTACTAAATTTGTGGAGAAGTTAACACTTTTGTATTCTTCACAGTAATAGGTATGTAAGCTTTCCTGTTTCCAGTGTTCTAGGAATTGCCCCTTCCCTCCACCTCAGGGATGGGTGATGAGCACATTACCAAGGTATGGCCAGTTAATTTGGCCATTTTGATTGGTTTAGAGAGAAATGTATGCTCCAGGCATGGTCTATTAGTGCTACCATGATGCCTGAAATTTTCAGAAAAAATTACATTTCCTCTCATACTCTCATCCCCCTCTAGAGTTGCCATAGGGACAATGTAAATTGAGGATTTGCTGGAAGTTTTTGCTACCATCACCTAGTGATCCTCCTTCTAAGGACACAGCAGGGGGAAGTGTGTGTGGGGGTTGAGGAATAAAAGACTATATGTCGGGTACAGTGTATATTGCTCAGATGATGGGTGTACCAAAATTTTAGAAATCACCACGAAGAATTTATCCATGTAACTAAAAACCACCTGTTCCTGAAAAACTATTGAAAACAAAACAAAGCAAAACACACAGAATGAGGAAAGCAGCTCCAAAAGGGAGAGAGAGAAAGAAAATATCTCAGTGGCATTTTTGAAGCCCCATATCTAATTGTGTCTGAAATTAGTTAACTATCGAATTTCTCAGAGGAGTAATTCATTAAGTTACATTGTAATTTCAGCTAGTTTTGCTTGGGTTTCTTTCCCATACTACTAAAAGTGCCTCAACTAAACCAGTAGGTGACCTAGATTATATATATTAATATGTATCTACAGATATAGTTATCTATAACTATATATATATATTTATATCTATGTCTAGATCTATATATGATATCATAAAATAAAAATATTCATTAAGGAGGGTAAGAAAGAGTCTTGCCTATATTACTTACCATTCTATCTCTGTCATATATCATGGTGACTACACATAGACATATTTCATATTTCTCCCCAATTTGATCTTGAGGTCTCTCTATAGAGTAGCTATAACCCCTAGCCCTACCCTGACAAGGGTCCAGGGGATGGGGTTGTGGGTTTTTACAATGTGTCTTTCATGGGATTCTCCTTTATCTTAGCAAATAGCCTAATGTCTAAGTGTTCAACCCTTGACCTCATGTATGCACTCACAGTAAACTTGTTTATGAGGGCAAATACGGCCATTTATTAGGGTAAACTGGAAAATGCCCTTGTGGCTCTTGTCTGAGCTGTGTCCAGTTTATTCCTGCCCAAACAGCCTTGACTGGGAGGCAAGTTAGGTCTGAGCGTGTCAGCCTGAGGAGACACAGAGGAGGCAACACAATAAAACACATGAAGTATTAATAACAGAAGTGGTTTATTACTCATAGATCCATGAGAGAAGAGGGGTACTGATGAAGGTCATGGGAATGTTCCTGAGGAAATAAGCTCAACCAGCAGGTTGGGAGCCAGAGAGAGATGATCTGCAGGTTGAGGCATTTACTGGGGTCTAGGACATTAGCTGACTAGGTTTTCTGTGGGGAGTGCTAAATGGTGAGTTTAGAGCAAGCAGGCACAAGCTTCATGAGACTATGCTGTGATTGACAGTGGTCACTGAAGCAAGCATATCTGCACAGTCTATGCAGGTGTGGGGGTCAGTAGGGGAAGTTAAGTAGGTTGTATCTGTGTGTTCTATATGTTGATGGTCACCAGGAGATGTTGGATAAGGCAGATATCCAGATAAACCATATTGAGAAGATGGGAGGAGACAGAGAACTAGAAACTGTGTCAAGGGAGAATAAACTCTGTTTCTGGTATGAGCAAGTTAAACCTAGATCCAGAATGAATGCCAAGACAAGAAATAATTATAAGAATTTACTACAACATGTTTAATAAATATTCATGAATGAACAAATAATCTAACTAGTCCAATTTATTGGGCACCTGTTTTGTGCAAAATCCTATCTTAGGAGAGAGTAACATAACAAAGAATAAGAGAGACTTTGTCCTCTAGTTGATGATGTTGTGCAAGCTTTGAGGTCTAACAAAAACTTAATGTAGATTAAGAGAAGGGGCTAAAGGAAGTGAAAATTGTACATTGAAGAACAGCTAAGCCATGAAAGGGCACTAGAGTTAGACTACTCAGGTGGAGTTAGACTACCTGAGAATCAGTGCTCTACTCCTGTGAACTATTTGATCTTGGCTACATTACTTAAACCCAGCTTCCTTATCTGTAACAAGGGAGTAATATTTTTATGTTTTTGATAGATTTTCTGTGAGGGTAAGTCAAGTGATTCTACTTAAAATGAGTGGAATGCCTGGGATATGTTAAGTGTTCAATAATTATAACTATTTTTATTTCAGGAAACAAAGACGGGCTGAACATAATTCAAATATTAAGGAAAAGAGAATTGGAAGCAAAGTCACCCTGGGAATCTGAATATTTATTGTATTGCAAATGAAAATCAAGTATAAAAAATATGGTTTAACATACAATATAATCCAGCAAAATGTCAGTATTGCACAGTTTAGATTTGTACAATGATAGATTTATTTTATAGATTAGTAAGACTTGTATCTTTGGTAAACAGGAGGAAAAAAAGACCTCTACATTACACTTTCAAAATTTTTAACAAGAAAACACATAGTATCTGAAAACATTGAATGATAATGACAGTGTTGGATTTTATTAGATATTTTGCATGAGGAAAAAAGTGGATTTAAAAAGTACATTTAATTGTCTGCTAGGAGGTAGATGTGCAGAAGATTATTATATAGCTAGATGGAAAGGGACTTCTTGAGTCTTTACGATATCTAAAGATCATAAAATTTGATAAAATTTGATAAAGACTTATTCAGGAATAAATGCCTTTCTAAGTCATAAAATGCCTTTTGTAATTACTTTTTTTTCTAACTTCTTTACCAAAGGTAGTTTCCTTGGATCTCTGGATACAAAAAAAAATGAAGTCCCATGAATGGACAAAAAAGTAGCTTCATATATGCTTAATACTGCTGGTCTACACATTTCAGAAGCATGGAAACACTTCTACTTGATTCAGGGTCTTATGGAGAAAATAAAACAGAATGGTATAGTAGAGGAAAGAACATACAAATGCATTAAATCTATGTGACCTTGGACAAATTAACGTTTTTGAACCCAAGTTCCCTTGTGAGTAGAAAGAAGGAAATGTTATTATTATAGTGTTAATATTAATATTAATATTAATACTATGTTAATATTATAGTGTTTTGTGAGGATTAAAGATAATATTTACAGAGTGATACATTTTTTGGCATATGATAGGTGATCAAAGATAGACAAATATGAATAAATAAAACTGTAGACACAAAATGTTGAGTAGCAACTTGCAAAATTTTGTTAAGTACTGATCAAGGCTTAGCTGATGTCCTAACTGCTGAATAGTCACGTTCAGCACTGTGGCTTAATTTTTTCATTGCACCCATCCAGTCTAATGATACATGAATGGAGGTTTTCCAGACAGGGATTATGACAACAAAGTCAGTGTTCTATGTTTTCTCTTCTTCTCAGGCTCTGTACCCTTGTTGTTTGGTATGTTAAGGAAGCATAGGTCTAGCTTCTACCAGGAACCAGCGTTCTGTCTGCATTCTTTATTCAACTTTCTTGTCCTTGTTTCTACAATATTTTCTGTCTTCCCTGCTTGATTTGCCCAATTTTCCTTTCTTGTTAGTTTACTGAAAAGCTCCTTTAGCTTGACAAAACTAGGTTCCTCAGGGGAATTCTTAATCTACAATCTACTTAACACCATGGACCGTTGCAGCCTTCCTTGAGAGCTGCAAAATACAGATTGGGATATTAAAAGTAGCTACTTACTGGTTTTAAGGACTTTTCGTTCTTTTAGATTTAAACTGATCAAATCCCCAGATTTATGTTTCAGCATATACAACTTTATCCATTGGTCCAATATTATCCTTAGAAGGTCACATCTTTTTTTTAATTTGTCCCTTTCCCATCCTTTCTTTTTGAGAAAGGGATCTGTTACTATATGAATGGTTTATTTTCAAGAGTTTGAAACCTCTTTTAACTTTAGTCAGATACTTCTTTTTTCTGTTTTTTTTTTTTTAATTTTTTCCATAAGAAATTTTGGATAGCAGTCTGGCATATAAAAAATATAAATCATTGCTGCTGTTTATGAGGAGGAAGTAGGCTCAGAACTCTGTCTAATTTTTCATCCCCATCATCTCCACAGCTTCTGCAGTACCTCCAAGGAACCACAGGTTTCAGGAAATATATTTTAAAACCTCCGGGTTAGTGAAAAAAGAACTGGAATTCTTGAGACTTGATTTTTGGCATTAGTTCTACTATCAAATTTGTGTGTGTCACTGATAGGGTTAATTGTTTCATCTGTAAAACAAGTGGTTTAGAACAGTGGTTCTCAATTTGGGCTGCATATTAGAATCACCTTGGGAGCTTTTGAAAAATCCTGATGCTTAGGCCTCACTCCATACCAATTAAATTAGAATCTCTGAGGCATGACCTAGGCAGCAGTATTTTTAAATACTCCTCTAGGTGATTCCACTGTGGAACCAGCTTTTAAAACCTCTGTAGAATTTGAGAGCAGTAATGTTCCCCAGGTCCATGAGTCTGTGCAGCATGTTTTGCTAGATGCTATTAACGTGCACAAAGACTAGTACGAAGTGAGGATGCGGGATGCAGGTGGGCATAAAGATGGAATCTGGAAAAAGGTTTTGTGTGTTTTTTTAATCCTAGTAGCTCTGTGTTTTGAGCAAACGCTTTATTATATCCCTGATGGGAGTGATTTTAACTTCCTGTAAAATAGAGTTCTCAATTTGGAAATTGTATTGAAATGCAATGTTATTTTTATATACCAATAATATCATTTGTTAATTAGCCAAGAATTATATCTAAATATTTTATTCATAAGACAACTAGAAAAAGCAGGTTGACTACAGAAACATAAGATATGGTTAATATTCTTCAGTTGGTGTTATAGATTTAAGGCATATTGAAGTGACATGTTGATAACAATGACGATCTTTGATACTTATATCATGCAGATTAAAAGTCCATGTATCAAAAAGGTAAAAAACAAACAAAACCCAGAATTACTGCTATGTGCATATTGCCATTATTAAAAACTATTGTTTCAGCAGTTTTTAAATTAGGAAAAAAATTTATAGCATTGGTAAGCAATTGATCTTAGAAGATATAAAAATTGGATGACAATATTTTTGCAACCATCTCCAAATGTCAAATGAATGTATTATGACTGGATAAATAATAGTGAATACTAAATCGTTTAAAAATGATAACATGGTTAGAATAAAATGATATTAGGTATTCAGATGATAACTAAACAGAAATGAGTTTTCGTTTTATTACCAAGGCCACTTACACACTTTCTCTCACATTTTTGCAGCTAATAAGTATTCATGATTCGTGTGCTTTAATCTCCACTTTTTAACACAGTAGTTCTTTTCTGAAAGTTGGTAACCTTTAAATAAAAGAAAAAGTGCAGTTATCACTTGAGGCAGGAAAATATATTAGCAATTTTACTACCTATTCTTTAGGCTTTTTTTTCTGGAATAGAGTTACCAACAATGGAATGAAAAAAAATTACACATTTTCTGGGCAGAAAGGTCAGTCAGTCTTTTGTGTTTTTGTATTCTGGTCTCCTTAAGCTAGAGAAAAATTCACACTAGGCTTTTTGTGTGTAAGTGTCCTGAGGGGTTAGATAATATGCCCCAACATTGACAGGCTAGGAGAAAGTCTATAGAGACAATTTTGACAATGTGGAATCATTAGCAGCACTGACCACTTCTGAATGAACCCTGTTAACGAGGACAATGAGTTCTTTTACCAATGATCATGAGTGACTAATAGTTGAGAACATCCCAACTTCCCTCTTTTTATCCAGACTGTAGATTCTGATGTCCTGGTACAATATAAATTGAATAAGGAGAATGGGGCAGGTGAGGAGAGGGAAATACAGTGAGGAAGAAAAGTGTGGGGGATGGGGGAGAGGGAGAGAGAGAGAGAGAGAGAGAGAGAGAGAGAGAGAGAGAGAGAGAGAGAGAGAGAGAGAGAGAGAAGGAGATGGAAGGTAGGGAGAATAGGAGAATAGAATGTCGTAGTGAAACAAAAAAATGATTAATACAGTATTTTAAACAAATTTGGCCAGTGGAGACGGGGAACTAAATATCATTTGGTTTAGATAAATTGAAGGCATACAACATTTTCTATACTTTCTGTGTTGTGGCATAATTCTTAGTTGTTATACACTTTTAAAAATACAAAATTGGTACAAATAACACCCAATATATGGTTATTGGGTGTTATTTATTTCTTTTTAGTGAAAAATATCTAAAGTACTTCTGTGAAGTCGTCTTAGTTTACTTTTTACATAGAGTTTTCTATTCTCAACTTAAATTACTATCTACACCACTTATTTTGTGGCTCATTAATATACTTAGAGGCATTTTTTTATTTCCTATCATAAAACTCATATATTTTATTAACGATCTAAATTTCAAACTTCTACCGTGATAGGAATTGCCTAAAAAAAAGTTGAATAAGTGAATAGATGAATATTCCCATAGAGTGAGTCAGTCTAAGGGCAGGAACTAACAATACCATTTTATCCACGTGTTTTCACACAGCACATTTCAGGCAAGTAGGAAGTGCTCAGTACTTGTTTGCCACAAAGTACTGCATGAATAGATGAATAGTCTAATATGGAATGAGAGCACAAATGCATATATCCACTTGCAGAGTTGATTCATTCATATCTCATGAAAGATTAGTTTGTTATACCCAGATAGGAATTTTTAATCCAGTACAATATGTGCTTTTTACTAATATCTTGTGATAACCAGTCTGATTGATGTCAACAATAGAGAAGATTTAGATAATAGCTCATATAAATTATGAAATCCTTAATTTTCCAACCAAATCTCATATTTTATATTTATTTTCTCTCTTCTGCAAAAATGAACATAATCACCCAGCCCAACACACTCAATTTCTGTCAAATTCCAATGCCTAAGCACTGTTAGGGTTCTTTGAGAGTTTATTATGAGTTGCCCAAAATCATCCCAACAGGCCACTGTACTAAATCTTAGGGGGATCTGAGCAATGAAATCCAGAAGTTCTTTTGGTGAAGAAAATGTTAGGAACTTCTTGTAAAGTACTTCTTTGCTGGTTTATAAAAATTATTTGACGATTTTCCCATTGAGATGTAGAGTTTGTTTCTTTTTTCTTTTTCTTCTTCAGTTGATGCAACTCAGTAATTTTTATTGCAACTGGAAAACAATACAAGACAGGAACTATGGGAGGTCTGGAGAAAAGTGCTATTTACAGTAAATAATGAAATAGTTTGTCTTTGGCAATATGCTTACATACGAAGAATGCAGATTGCAGGTATGGATGCCTTCCAGTCAGCAACATCACAGCCCTAGAGTTTGGCTGATTGTGCCTGCCTCCACATTGTTTCTTTATGTTCACAGGAACATAACTGAACGTCACGTTCTTTCTCCTTTATGGTTCTCCCTTTCTATTCATGATATTGACAGTTTCATACAGAAAATAAACTTGGCTTTTGAAAAAGTATTACTCCTGTAAATTAATTTGGCCATGTAGGTCTATTGGTCAGCCAAGGTCAGATGGGTCTGTTTCTAATACCAAGAAGATATGACAGAAGTTATACTCGGTGACTTCTGAGACCAGATCATAAAAGACCATTTGTTTTCTGATGTGTTTGCTGAAACACTGAATGGTAACCTGATAAGTCTGACTATCCTTAGGCCTTCACTCCGGTGAGGCAGAGTGTGTATGTGCTTGGCCGATCATGATCATCCCATCCAAGGCCAGCTGTGAAGAACCATCTTGGTAAGTGGGTCCCAAGCCCCAGCTGTTCTAGCTCCCAGCTATTTGAGTCACCCGCTAAACATCAAGGAGAAGACATAAGGTATGCTTTGTCTTAATTCCTGACCCACAGTCTCTGTAAGAATAATAAAAATGTTTGTTTTGTGCCTCTAAGTTTTGGGGTAATTTTTTACACAAAAAGAGCAAATAGAATAAATGTTATAGCCTGAAGAGTATATTTTATTTTAAAAACTATAATAAAATAAGTTTTATATCTGTCATTTATGAGTAATATATAATACTACATTTAATTTAATATGAGAAACTCCTAATTTGCTTTACTTTCTCTACCCTTTCAAAGTTTGAAATCACTAAATAATAAATTCAGTGACTCATTTTAGCATATTGTGAACCCATTTGAAAAGTGTCTCATTGTTACTTTTAGCTCCTTTCTTCTTATTCAGTAAATAGAAATAAGACTATAAGAGTGTTCTGCTTTTTACTTTCACTGTACCTGAGGCAATCGCCATGGAGGCTGATGTAGGCCAGGTTCCTTGAAGGCGTTGTTTTTGGCTTGAGTCACTTCTCCACTGGATTCTCCTCTGGGATATGTTAATATAGATGATGAAATAAAAGAATTCCATGATTAAAAATGGGGAAACATCATATTTTAAATGCTCTTCTTAGGGAGTCATAATTAACATTAGCATAGTTACTAATCTGAGAAATCCTAGTCTAAGGAAATCTGTTTGACTCTATTTAATTCAGTGTTTCTGAACTCTTGCCTATGCCCAGATCATGTGACCACACAACAGTCTTATAGAAAGCACTGTTGAATATCTAACGTCTTATAGTACTGGTTTAGAAAATGCTGATTGATCTAGATGGAATAGTAATTAGGAAATGTTCATACTTAGCCAAGTAGTAATTAGTAAATATTAATGATTGGCAAATAATCAAAGAGCTTGCTTTATTTTTTCTTTTATTTATATATATTCTTTGAATCTATGAAATATAGAAGAAGGTAAATGATGGCCTTAAAAACTCTAAGAAATAAATGAATGATAAATGTAAAGAAGAATTGCAGGAGGTAAGATCAGAGAAAAAGTTGTTAGCAGCAACCAACAGCAATTATAGATAATGTAGGTCAGTTATTATGAATAGCTCTATCCCTCCTATATGGTTCCAGGGTGTTTATCAGGGTTTCCAGGAGAAGCATAACAAACTGTTAGAAATATGCATATTTACATTTACGATTATTTAAGTTTGCTTTTAGTCTTATTATTCAACTCTCTTGCAATTTCCAGTAAGAGTAGAGGAGGGTGTAATCATGAGTATAAAATAATTGAGAGATCCAAGTCTGAGTAGAACAGAAAATTTACAACTTTGGAGAGTGAGGTAACACCTTGGTATCCCAGTCTCGTTGGGGAAGGGTGTATTCTGGTCAACTGTGTCTCCAATTACTTCATTTTGACAGCAAAACTGATATTAGAGCACAGATGTGAGGGTTGAACTATGGAACTCTCTAGATTGATTTTTCAGGTGCTGTATACATTTTTAGAAAAGCGGCACTTTAACAGCTACAAATCTTTAATAGAGTTGCTAGACCATCAACTGGCATGTCAACACACCTTGAAAGAAGCCTCATCAAATGCAAAGGTAAAATTCTGTAAGATAGCGTTAGCAAAGCAAAACAAACTCCTAGGAAGAAGGAAATATTTCTTCCAAATACCCAAGTGTTAAAAATAAAACACTTCAAAAGTCTTTCAGATGTTTCTAATATTTAATCTTGGTAAAAAGATAAGAAATTTAAAAAGCAAGAAGGTAAATGAAAGCACTTCTTAAAATACTTAAATAGAAAATGATAATGTAAAAGTGAAACTGTATTTATTAGTGGAGGGAAGAAACAACTTGAGTTATTTCAAGCTGCCAAAGGATAAAAGCAAAGATGAGCAAGATAATGTATCAGTGGCTTGGGGAAATAGAAAAATATGTTGTTAACACTTAAATTAATCCAGAACCTATTAATTTCTCACAGAAACTATTGATTTCAGAAAACTATATCATTTCTGAGAAATAAGATTCTAAGTCAAATAAATTTGGGTCAAATAATTATAAATATTTTTATTGAGTCTTTAATACACTAATGTGTTTTTTGAATGATTCTAACAGGTGTTTATTATATAGTGTTCCCCACATTTCCTTGGCTATGAAAACGTTTGTTTGTTTGTTAAGATTTACTCTCTCTTGGGACTCAGGTCCAAGGGGCAAACTTTGGGAAACACTTGAGCTAGCCCTTTAGTTTGATAAAGTTGTGACTGATCTTGCTGTGAGACTGGCTGATGGGTGGCCTGTACACACCTCATGGCTCCTGCTATTAGTACTCATATCTCTAATGACTGAATTTAGTTTAGGTGAAACTTGTGCCCCTACTGGTTTAAATTACCAAATTAATTTTTCCCTCTATAAGATAGGGATTATTTTTTGTAGAGGAGAAAATGAGATGAAGAAAGGCGATAAGCCTCTCAAAGTCACACAACATGAACACTATCATGTCAGACTTTGAACTTTAAACTTCTTTTTCCCATTCTGCTGAGTATTGCCTTCGAGATTAAAAATGTGTGTGTGTGTGTGTGTGTGTGTGTGTGTGTGTGTGTTTAGTTAAAGAGTGAGCTCTGACTTAGATTGAGATGCTCTTCTTTGAGTGGGACTTTGGTTTGACTAAAATTTAGAGAAGTTCTGAAGTTTTTAATGAAAAGCTATATTTATAAAAAATAGGGCCCACTTATTAAATACTAAGGCTTATATCATTAAGCAATAATAGAGAAAGGAAGAAAAATGTATTCCCAGTTTTGATGAAAAGAAAGAAGACTTTTAAAAAACAAGAGTGGACTTTCTAATCAGAGTAGTCATGAGTCGAATGCCCTAAATGAGTACATTTTAAAGAAATGTATAAATATTTGGTTTCAGACACAGAAATATTCAAAAGATGGTTACATATTTGAACATGAACCTTCAAGAGAAGACTGGCTACAGGAAAACACTGGCCATCTTTGTACATAAGAAATTCAAAAATGAAGAAGCAGTTATAGTTATATTAATGGTTCTCACATTAGTTCCGTCTCTCTCTGTTTTCTTTTTCTCTCATTTTCATGCTTCTCTATATTTTTCATACTTTTACTGCTTTCTCTTTGTCTTTTATAAAGTCATCTTTATGAATCAGATATCTAATTATGGAACACTGATGGGATTATGGAATTCTGTGATCTGTTTGTAAACAGCTAGTAGTTCCCTGGGAGGGCCTTTCTTTGCCCATGGCCCAGCTGCATTGTGGTTGTGGTAATGGAATTCTGTTTATATGTTTGCTTATTTTTCTGAGATCAAGTGGCGTTGTCTTATTCACTTGCCTGTCCCCATTTACTGTTTTGAATTTCCTAAAAGGATCTTTGCAGGTGGACTATGACAATTTAGCTATTGAAAGTAGATTGGTCTGTCTGAAAACTGTCTAGTTTCCACAAGAAATGTTTAATATATATTCCTTTTTAAAAATATATATATTCCTAATTTGTGGAAATTATACTTTGAGAATTATTGACAAATATTCTGATACAAAGTTTGAAGGAGAGCACATAGGGGAAGAGAAGATTGGATTTTCTAAATCAGTCTTTGTAAGGAAAGATGCAAGAGCTCTTAAAAGTATCCCCTGTTGAATTTGGTTACTTACTGTTACCATTCATGTTCTAGCAAAGTTATCTTTTTACCCTGGAAAACTAAGGCACTGTACAGTTTTCTAAACAAATAACAGTTCAGCTCATCACTTCTTGTCCTGGGGATTATGTAGACATTGGTAAGTGAATAAAACACCCTGTGTGAGATGTCATGTTTCTCTAGTAACGGGTGAACATCAACTTCGATAAACATATTAGCCACAAACAAATTCCACCCTAGTGTAAAACTTTCAAATCTTAAAGTGAAAACTTCTGGCTACTTAGAAATTGGATTATTAGGCCAATTCTCTTTATAGCACCTCTCATACTTTTCTTATTTGCTACTTGTTTTTGTCTATTCCAGTTCTCTCTGTCTATTCACAGGAAGGTAAGATCCATGTTTACTGTTGGATTGCCAGTGTCTAAAATGGTGCTGGGCACATAGTAGATTTTCAATAAATATTTGCATAAATTCACACATTTTTCAATAAATGTATGAATAGTTAAGGGGATTAATGAATAAACACACCTTCATTTTAAGGGAAAGAAATTGAGTCAGGTGAGGCTAAGAGGTTTATCAAAAAGTGTTACAATGAACTCATAGACTAGAAATAGAATCCTGTATCCTACTTCTGAAACCAGCACAGTATACCTCTGTGTCTTTTGTTTAATCTGTTTTAATTGCACATGTTACTAAAAAAGCATTTGGAATTTTAGCTTAATTAAATGCCAGGCCTAAGGTAAGTTCTTTCTGATGGTGAATTCTTGTTTTAATATTGTTTGTAACCTGTTGACATTATAGTTTTCAAATTGTCTGAGGTTATTTTCTCACATTTTAGTGCACTGAATACATCTTATTAACATGAAATTTAACTTAAACAAATCTATTATAGGAATCTAGTGACATTCTTTTATTAGACAAATAAAATAATTGCAATACTAATTTAATAAATCAATTCATTGTATTCTTATGAATTATTTTTGGTTCTCAATCTTTAAATTATAAATTTTTTTTGTATTAATATTTTGCTCAGATAGTTATATTTTTATTTTAAAGGGATGAATTTTATGTTAACTTATACTTTAGTAGTTAAAAATAATTGTTTTTGGTAGACTGAATTGTGTTTAAATTTTTCTCACCCTCCCTTCTTTCTTTCTTTCCTTCCTTTTTCCTGTCCTTCTGCCATGACTCAGCAATTCTCTATTTGTAGGAGTATCTGGCAATGCCCTATTCTCCACCTGTGTGTGGTCACACAGGAATTAGCTTGATAATTACTAGCAATTATACTAGAAATTATAAATCATATAACTGTGTGTTTCATGTGCTGTTCTGCATACATAGTTAACAAAAATTAAAAAAATTAAAAGCTAAGTTACATAGTCCATATGTTTTAGTCTACAGTGGATTTAAATTTAATAAACATTGGTTGTATCATTATTTCTGATTCTCAGAAATTTATAAAAGTTTCAGAGTATGGAATTTTTGGACTCTGGAATTCAGAGTATGAACTAAATGGAACAGTTAAGAGTAGGCCAACCCTATAATTTTGGAAAAATAAGAAGAAAAAGAGCTAACATATAGTTGGGAGGAAGACAGGAGAATTTATGGGATTAGCAGATCAAATGTAAGATGCATTTTGAAGGACTGCAATCAAGACGTATTTCATGGGGGAGTTGACACTTGAGGTAAGTATAACAATAGTTTAAAATACTACCAGATTTCTGTTTTTGCTGTTCTTTCTACAAATTGCAATGAGAACATCGACTGTTCTTTAATTTGGATTCTTTTATTTGAAAACTGGATTAATTAAAATTATCCTTCCTTAGTAAAGTTAGGATTTCTTTATTGAATGTCATCTTCATTATTATACAATTTAGTATTTTAAGACTTTCATACTTGATACAGAATAGTGCCTGGCATGTTGTAAGGGTTTAATGTTTATTATTTGACTGACTGAATATCAAGTTACAGCCACAGAAAACTTTAAACCAAGAGCTTCTGCTTTTTTGGAGCTTGCCTTGATTAAATTTCCTTTTTTTCCCCCCCAGGGCCCTGTCTATGGAGTTCCATTCTATACCTGAACTAACTACTGGTATAGTCTCATCCAGTCTGATGGCTTTAAATATCATCTGTACGATGACTATTTGCAGCTGTACAGTTCTAGCCTGTAACATTCCCTTGGACTCCAAACTCCTATATGCACTACTTGATTGACATTTTTTGTTAGTATTTAATAGTTATTTCAAACATAATACATCCAAAATTAGATTCTTTAGTTTGTTCCTAACAGTTTCCGCATCTTATCTAATGCCATGTGAATTTCTCCAATTCCTTAAACCAAAGATTTTGGAGACATGATTGCTTCTTTTATACCAACACCCAATTCATTAGCAGATCCGTTGCCTCATATTTCCAAAATATGTTCAGAATCTGACCATTTCTCTAAGGTCCATTGCTACCAACACTTCATTGAGGGACATTATGTTGATAGCTTGACATCAGCCATCATGAGAGTATTTACACCTCAGAAATTGGCAAACACTACAGTTTTGGGATTATTTTCTGAGAGACTTGGTTTTAACCCATTTAAAACACCTTTGGTTGTTGGATAATGTGTAGAAAGATGAGGGATGTGATTTGACATTGTGGATAACTAACCCATTCAGCTGAAGACTATAGCCAGGTAATTTCCTGTATGAAGGTCAGGGATTTTATTTACTCAGTCATGGTAAAGGAAATTATGGAAGGTGAAACAACCAGGCAAATCTGCATTGTAGAAGGAAATTCAAACAGTCATGAGATAGGAAGGAGAAAAAGAAGGACTGGTAGCTATTATTAGAGGTAGTCAGTACATTCACGAATCTTTTCCAGTTGGTAATTGAATGAACAAAGGTTTAGGGTTTATATTCCTAAAAATGGAGCAAAGGTAATGGCTAGATAATGATAAAACTACAGCCACATATGTTAGAGATAAGGACAGGGTTCCATTCCTAATGAGGAAGTATACATTTAGATGGGAACATTGTGAGGAATATTAGTCAGGTGTAGAATATTATCTGGAGAATGGTGTCTTGGGGAGATTAATAACTTAGTGCCCATTAATGCTGTTTATCACACTTTAATATTTTTATTTTTATTTCGGTAGTTTCACACTTTAATATTTGTCCAACCCTGAAAACAGTGGTTCTGAGGTTTATGCATCAGTATCACCTGGACTTGTTAAAACACATTGCTAGGTTCCATCCCAGAGTTTTTGATTCAGTAGGTATGTGTCAAGGCTTGGGAATACACATGACTAAGAAGATCTTAAAAGACATTGGTGCTGCAGGTCTGAGTGTCTCAATTTGAAAACCACTTATCTAATGAAAAACAAGGGGCAGGCAGGGATGGTAGAGACTGCCCCTGGTTTTTGATGCCCCTTGCTAATGATTCCTGTGCCCAACTTCCTTAATATGATTCTGAGCAAGTCAACTATAGCCCCAAATATACTGTTTCAAAAGGTCTGCAGTTAGCCAGACCCTTACTCTTTGGAAGGCAGCATAGCTTCCTTGATGATATTATTCCTTGTTCCTTGGGTGGCTTATTTATTCCTACTGGTGGCACATAGTACTCTTCTTGAAAAGAGTTCTCATTCATCAGCATTTAAATTTTCGGAACAACTAGATCCTAGTGATACTTTATTGTTCTTGACTAGCTAGTTCCTCAATCCAATACTGAGGTTAGTTACATGATGTAGAGTAAATTGCAAAATAAGAGAGTTCTAGTGATAACAAAGATGCCAGCTCTTGTCCCCAGCCCAAGGGATATTGTGGGCATAGAAAATAAGACTGATTTTAGGCTCTGTTGGTTAGAAAATTGAGCTGATAAATAGATTTTCTTTAGAAAATTAGGTGTTTCTCAAAATGAGATACTCAGACTTGCAACATCAATGTCTCTTGAGATCTTGTTAGACACGCATATTCTCAAGACTTGCTAAATACCTACTAAATCAAAAACTCTGGGATGCAACCCAGTAACACCTACATTTTCTGAGAGAGAGAGAGAGAGAGAGTGTGTAAGAGTGTGTGTGTGTGTGTGTGTGTGTGTGTGTGTGTGTGTAAGAATTGGTAAGGGGATCAGAGAGAGAGGAAGCTAAAAAAGAAGTAGAAGTGTGCAGCTGAGTCTATAGGCAGAAGAAAGTATCAGAAACCAGCTGGGAAGAGTTAGAACAAGTAGGAGTTGCTGCAATATTATATTTTATTGTTCCTTATTGTAAGGTCATAGTCATCTGGTAATTAACAAAAATGTATTAAAATCTTATGTACATATGATATACTGGTAATATACTAATACAGTCGCTTGCTAATTGTACATATTTTAAAAATCAATTCATTGATTTTTAAAGAAATTACTCAAGGACCTCTACAAGTATCTTACTCCATGAATGAAAGATGAATTGGTTGAACTTATAAACTTTTGTGTTGATAAATTCACATTTTACATTTCATTGAAAAGTATTTTAACATTGTAAATTTTCACTAATTTGTACTTACTTTTTCAAGTAATCCAAATTGTGGAAGCATTTCTTCCTTCACTAATCCTTCAGTCCTCCAAGGTCCATTAGTTGAGTTAATAAGTAGAAGTTTAGTGAAAAAATGTGCACGCAGGGAGAAGTGAAGAGGTTAAGAAGATGTTCACATCACAGCTTGGAGCATGTCTACCTTTTATTTTTTAGCTCTTGACTTTTCCAGTTTATTATGTAAGTAGATTTTCACTCAATCGGTGTTTTTTTTTTTTTATCTTAACTGCACATTTAAAGCATCCTTTAAAAATAGTAATTTCTCACTCCCGCCTCTAGATATTTGTCTAGGATGTGTGTTGTAGTCCATTTGTGCTGCTATAAATGTGACAAAGTACCAGACTTAGTAGCTTATAAACTGCAAAAATTCTTCACAGTTCCAAAGGCTGGGAGGTACAAGATTGAGGTCCCAGCAGATTTTGCACCTAATGAAGTCTCACTTCCTGATTCATAGATCACACCTTCTTGCTGCATTCTCACATGGTGAAGGGGACAAGGTAGCTCTCTGGAACCTCTTTTATAAGGGTGCTAGTCACGTTCATGAGGGTTTTGCCCTCATGACCTAATTACCTACCAATGGCTCAACCCTGTAGTACTATCACATTGGTGATTATGAATTTTGGAGGGACACAAACATTCAGACCACAGTAATGGACTAGAAATTAAACAAACTTAAAAAGCTTTCTAGGTGGTTTTAATGTGCAATCAGCTTGGGGATGACTGCACAAGAGAAAAAACAAAATTCGTATCTGGAATAACTGAACAAACACATTTTGATGAGTTTTTGAATTCAGCAGTCAACTCTGATTATTCTATAGTGATTTACAATTCACTTCATCTTTTAAATATGAAAATCATGTTTAAACTCACTCTGATCTTGTGATATGAGCAAGGGAGATGATAGTGTATTCACTTCACAGAAGAGATGGCTAAGAATTTATATTAATTTTATAAATTTCATTAGGTGCTTAAGTAAGTTTCTGAAGATTTATTGTTTATTAGCAACACTGGACGAGGAGATTTGCATTTCATAGCATGAGGATGATACATTCAATTTCATAGCATTAGGATGCTTTGCTTTTTATACACAAACTTGACCCTCAATGGATACAACCATAGCTATATTTCCCTCTTTCTTGTTTTTTTGAAACCAGTATTAGCTTTAAAACATTTCAGGCACAGTTTTCATTTATCATCCTTGTTTATTTTGACTTATTCATCACATTCAGGATGTTCACAGTACATTCCTAACTTTGGGGCCATTATTAAGCTTAGAAGTGACATTAACCTTCCCAGAGAGAATTGTCGATACAGGAAAACTGACAGCCTGATCTTCTAATATGAAATCACAGGTTTGAAAGGTGAGGAAATTGACCTTGAAATCTTCCCTTTGCCACCTACTGGACTCTGAGCAGTCAAAGTCATTCTGACTGAAGGGCAAGCTGGGCCATTTGCTCTTTGCCTTTTATTACACTTTTTGCGACAGACCAAACCTCCATTACAAGACTATTGAAAAATGCCATGAGCACAGCTGTAAGAAAGATTTCTTTGTGTTTGCGCATCAGCACAGTAGCTTCTGGGCTTATTTGAATGGCATGGTGAGCGCTTTTATAGGGCAGCCTCACATCTTTAGAACAAACATGTGGTGGAGTTGGGATTTGAACTCAAAGTTACTGACTGCCAGACTTGTGCTCAAATCAGCAGGTTCTGCAACTACCCAGCTGTTTGTTCTTGTAGAATTGCACTGAGCAGCAAAGAAAAAGAGAGCGTAGCTTATGAAATAACATGATTGGTTCACCAAGTGCAAATATGTGGATCAGGAGCTTGATGCTTCTGCCAATAATAAATGAAAAAAAGAAGACTCATCAGTGACATTTTGATAAATACATTAATGAAAGAATGGAAATGTAGAAAGAATGCAATGGAATACTTACTCAAGCAGGTTTTCTCCAGATATTCAAATGGTGGGACAAGAGATTTTCAGAAGCCACAGCTGAGAACTTTAGAATGTAGAGTAGCAATACTGCTTGGAGAGAAATGAAAACTATTTCCGAAAGGAGAATTTTTGTGGACTGTACTTTTCTTCCACTGATTCCTTTCAGCATGGGCAGGTGCTTGCAGAAAGAACTGAGACTGACTTTATCTGGGTCTTCTTAATCTCTGCATCTACTGTAAGTATAACCAGATATCATTAGCTAAAAATAGGTTCCAATTCAACAGATTCACTCCTAATATGGGCATCATTATCCTCTCTCATGGTATCAGTACGGAGTATAATTTATGCAATTTTTGGTAATCTTACAGCCATGAAACATGAAGTTAATTGAAAAACAAAAACTACGTCTCTAGAGCATCAAAAAAAACAACTGCACTTTTAAAAGTAAGCTTTCTGCTCTATCCATGTTGCTGCAAAGGGCACTTTTTATGGCTGCATAGTGTTTCATGGTGTATAGGTGGCACATTTTCGTTATGCAGTCTCTCATTGATGGGCATGTGGGTTGATTCCATGACTTTGCTATTGTGAATTATGCTGTGAGGAACATACACATGCATGTGTTTTTATACTAGAATGATTTATATTCCTTTGGGTATATAACCAGTAACGAGATTGATGGGTTCAATGGCATTTCTTTTTCTGTTTGAGGAATCACCACACTGTCTTCCATAGTGGTTGAAATGCTTTACATTCCCACCAACAGTGTAAAACCATTCTTTTTTATCCCTATCCTTGCCAGCATCACCATTATCCTCAGCAAGCCAATGCAGGAAGCAAAAACCAAACACTGCATGTTCTCACTTATAAGTGGGAGCTGAACAATGAGAACACACGGACATGTGGTGGGGAACAACACAAAGTGGGGACTATAATGGGGGTGGGGCAAGGAAGAGCATCAGGAAGAGTAGCTTATGGATGATGGGCTTCATACCTAGGAGATGGGTTGACCTGTACAGTGAACCACCGTGGCACACATTTACCTATGTAACAAACCTGCACATCCTGTACATGTATTCTGGAATTTAAAAGTCAATGAAAAAAAATTAGAATAATAAACTAAGCCTAAAATTAACCATACAAATTTAGTAGTTTGAAGTCTCCATTATGTCAGGGTCCAGGAAATTTAGTTTTTGACAGGATTGTCTCCCCAAAATTTGGGGACTTCTTAGAGGATGCTTATATATTATACAAATCTGTTCTTGGTATAATGTTCCATTCTACTCATAAACCAAATCTCTCCCACAAGTCTCCTTGTACCATTTCTGAGTGAGAGATTTCCCTTTAGGCGAATATGTTATTTACATGTAGAAACATACTTTACATTTTTCCTTTGGAAGGCAGATAAAGCAAAATCAGAATCTTGTGTATGGGAAGCTCTAAAAATTTATTTGTAAAGGAGGGAGGAGGAGGGGAAAGTACTAGAAGAGTGAGAATAAATCATCTGCTTATGGTTAAAATTCGTCATCAGGGCTCTTCCATATTATGAGCTCAAAAGGGCTTTTCCAAATGGATCTGATACAGAGATATAATAACCACTTGACTATATGTAGTGATACAAAAATTGTCAAAAACACTTGTGCTTGAAATATTAGGGATGACATAAGAAAAGTGTTTCAGCTTCTATATAATGTGTATTTACATATGTGTGTATATGTTGAGCTTGTGGATGTGTACGTACATACTTCATTTTTCTACTGTTTCAGTTCGAACTCCTTTATGCCGTCTTTACCTGCTCTAAGGAAATCCATGTTGGTAATGATGACAGCACTTTGAAGGAGAGAAGGGAGAGGGACAGACACCTACAAAACAAAAAGAACTGCATTATTTAAAAGCAGCGCCTCCCACAGACAGGTGTTTAAGGTACACAGTCACTCTGCTTTTGAAAGAGAACAGTTTCCTCAGTGGCAGCTGAAGACATTGTTTGGATAGAAATGTGTATTTTTAACATGATTTGGCATACATTGGTAAGCAGAATTGTGGAATACTGTGGCTGGAAACCATTGTAGAAGGCTTGTCATGCAACTTTCTCTACCTGGATGAGACAACAGAGGCATAGAAAGCTACATGCTTTATTTTAGACAACTAAGATAGTTAGTAGCCCTGAGAGGACTAAAGCCTGAGAACCACTAGGTCAGGGTTATTTATTGCTTTCTCACCTTCTCTAAAACGTGTGAGCAAATTTGGACACTGTGGATTTATTGTAAAATGGTACCCCAAAGCAGATCCTGTTGGTAAACAGTATAAAACCCAGGGACATCCATAAAGAAAATAATAAAGTAATATTCTTTGATTTCTCTTTCATTCCTCTTCCTTCCCTCCTTTCACATTTCATCTCAACCCTTGTGGTACAGGAGCCCATGCTTACTTTCAGGTCCCTGTTCTATACATACTCTGATAAGCATCTTAGACTCAAGCTTACTATTTGTTCTATCTTAAAATTCACAATGTTCCCATTCCTTTTAATCCAAAAATATTTATTTTTTGTAAGTTATTCTGGTATTCTGTACTCTTCTCAAGATAGTGTGAAAATGTCTAAGGTATTAAAGACAGGCAAATATTTAATGAATTACCTTCCAGGGGCACAAATAATATATCAGTGTGTCTTCAACTTTAATCTGCATGCAAGTCACTCAAAGACCTTATTAAAATGCAGATTCTGATTCAACAACTCTGGGTGGGTTCTGGGATTCTGCATTTCTAAGTTGTTTTTGAGGTGATGCTGCTGCTGCTGGTACATTGACCATACTCTGAACAATAAGGCAATTACTATAATAGTTAAAATACTTGTTTTTCAACAGAGGGCATTAATATTTTGAACTAAAAATGACAATATGAGAATTTCAAGCACAAGCGTTTTTGACAATCTTTGTATCACTACATACAGTCAGGTGGTTATTATATCTCTATCAGATCCATTTGGGAAAGCCCTTTTGAGCTCATTATACGGAAGAGTCTTGATGACAAATTTCAGACATAAGCATATGATTTATTCTCACTCTTCTAATACTTTTCTCTCCTCCTCCCTCCTTTACAAGTAAATTTTTAGAGTTTCCTATGTACAAGATGCTGATTTTGTTTTATCTGTCTTCCAAAGGAAGAAGTTAGAAACATTTATTGAATGTTCATTATTGCTTATTTGGTAGAAACAGTGGGTTCTAGTTTCAACTTGGAAGTAATTTTCTTTCTCTTTCTCTCTCTAGCCCCCATGGCAATCCACTTTCCTAACACATATCTTGTATTTTTTTTCCCCTTTTTTCTCTGTAATTGTGTTTTCAAAACCAGATTCAGCACTTTTCTCCTTCCTCTAATATTTTAGAATGTGGCTACTAGTATGGCTTAATTTTGCCTCAGGGTCTATTATGGTGCTTTGTATATTAATATGCACAAATAAGTCTCAATAAATGAATACATAATAAATATTTATGATATTTAATTGACTTGGTCCTTTAGATCAGCTCTTCCCCATGCTGGTTTTCAGTGACATATGGAAAATACCTGTGGGTTATTTGTTTTTCCCTCCTAGACTCTAGTGATGCAGGTATTCTCTGTTATTTATATATTTATGTTCTTTCTGAACTTTTCAATTAGGACAGCAACACTTTTATTTCCCTGTAAATAATAACCCCTTAATCCTACAGTCCTACATGTGAAGTTGCAAATATCACCTTCTTGGCATGCCTGATGTAGAATAATCTTATGCACCTGCTTTTTCTCATGTGTGCATTGGGTTTGGATACAACTAGGAAAAATGAGTAGGTGGTTCTGATTGATAATTATTTCTAGAATTGAGCCTCTTCTTTGGATGAAGTTGTGGAAAGGATGTGGATAATAAAATTGCCAGGTCAGAATAGAGATCTGTTGTGTGCTTATAATCTAAGTGAAAGTCAGCATTCATTCTACATAAATCTTTTATTCCTGCTCTGTACTTACTGAACACCACTATGTGCCAGGTATTGTTAGCAGTAACATCCCTCCCTTCATGGAGTCAAATTTTATTTGGAAATGTGTATGTGCATGTATGTATGCAACTGTGTGTTTTATGAAGTTAACAACTAAATTTAGAACATAGTTTCTCTTTGTGATAAATCTAGTGAAACTATAGGAAGCAGGTGAAGAAAATAAAGGGGAGAAGGGATAGTATGGGTCTTAAATTTTGGCTTTTGGGAAGGTTTGTATAAGAAGACATTTGAGCAGAGACCTGAGGTGAAACAAGGGGTGAGATGTGGAAACTGGAAGAAAAGGTTCCAGGCAGGGGGAGAAGCAAGTGCAAAAGCCCTGGGTTGAGAATGATTCTGGAATGCTGGATGAAAAGCAGAAGGCATATGTGGCAGATGGAGTAAGGGAGGTGAGTGAGGAGATACGTTTGGACAGGAGGCTGGCCTGTATCTGTCAGTGGCTGCTCAGTAAAAATCACGACACTCTTCTGTTTTACAATTTCAGTGGCTTTTCTTGTTCTTAGGATGAAGATGCAAAAGCTTGCATGGCCTGACCTCTACTTAATTCTCAAGCCTCATCAGGCATGCCACACTCTCCCAAGTTCTGTGTCCCAGCCCCGATACTCTCCTGTAGCCTCTTTTGACTCTTCTCTTTCACTATTCTCCTCACCACAGGGCCTTTGTACGTGCCAGTCCCACTGCCTGGAGGACTTTCCATCTACACACCCAGCCTTTGCTCCTTTGCATCTCAGCTTCATTATCAGTTCCTTAGAGAAGACTTCCATGGCCTTCCTATAATCTCTGTTATGTGCGCTCATGATATCATGCACCCTTTCTTCACGATGCTTATCAACATTTCAATTTTGCTTTTCTTTTTGATTTTTTTAAATTATACTTTAAGTTTTGGGGTCCGTGTACAGAATGTATAGGTTTGTTACATATGTGGTTATTTAATTACTGTCTTTTCCTGCTGCCAAATTATAAAAGGCACAAGGCTAGAAACTATGAGTATTTTTATTTTTTCCACCACGTTATCTCTAATGCCTTGTATGGTATCTGGCACACTGTAGTTTCTCAGTAAATATTTGAATAGTTGATTACAAAAAATTACCTCACTTTTTTTCACTGCTTTACTTTCACCTTTTATTTCTCTTTTCTTTTTCCTCTCTGTTCTCTTTCTTTCTCATTTAATCTGAGTTTCTGAAGACTTTTTACCACTGAATTTGAGATTCCATATGGAAGTGAACATTTTCTAATGACTAAAGGATGACGGTAGGAAGGAGTTGGTGGCATTTAATCGTGGGCTGCCATTCTATCTGAAATCAAAGCTCCCCTTCATAAGAGACCATGACGATTATATCTTCCTGAAAATGAAGACCTACATCAAACACTGCAGCAGGGGTGTTTTTCCATTTCATGTCTTTTGTTCTGCTTGTGGCTTTGCTGAATCCATCTATCATTAACATTTATAATTTAGCATTGTCTTCTGGCACAGTGTGATGCGATCCGTATTGCTGACAGATCTGTCTCAGTCTTGGTCTTGGGTCTTTCAGCTGTCTTGTTTCTGGGATTTTGCTTATCTAAGCATTTCGTTTGTCACACTACCTGCCATTGTCACCACATTTGTCTTTATCCTCAGTCATTAGTTTCCTATGCTCTGTCTTACTCCCATTACAGGGCTTGTTCTTCTTATTTTTATTTGTCACAGTATCTATTTTAGTAACAAATGTAGTTGTCAGAACACCTCCTTTGCTCCTATTATTGGTGTCACTTTTGCATTCAGTTTTAGACATTGTCTTGTGTGCTATTCTGGGTCTTTCTGTGTACACTTCTTAGTCCACTTCATTGTTTTAATCATATCAGATCTTTTTTGTTTCTCCCAGGGATGCGTAATTGTGGTTCATTTATTTCTTCTTGCCAGTTCTGAATGTGGTTGAGTTGCTTTGTCTTTGAAGCAAGCATTTTTGGAAGGCCAGATCAATGGTGAAACAGAAGTGAATGCAAATTTATGAGTGTTTACTTTCAACATGTGTGCATTCAGTCAGAGAACAGAGAAACGGTGTATGCTTTTGATTATGTGAGGATAGCATGTTCGCTTATAGAGGCTTGATTTTTACTATGTGCTCTTCATATTCATTTTAATATAGTCTACTGCTTGAGAGGTTTTTTTTTTTTTTTTAAAAAAATCAGTTTAAAGTTAATGTATTTCTGTTGTCGACAAAATTTTGAAGGAGAATACACTTTATCTTTCCTACACTTGGGTGATGGATTAACAAAGAAAGCAAAATAAGTTTATTCTAAAGCAAACTGATTTCTTGAAGAAAAAGCTAACTAAGCAGTGGTTTCACCAAAAAACAAATATAAGATGAGGGAAAACATAAAATAGTGAAGATAATAAAAAACAAATAGGACTTGGCTTGATAATGGTATACACAATATTAGCCTTAGAAGTAACCATGTAACATTTACAACTAATTATTGGATAACTTGAAATAACAGAGTATACGGGGAACTTCAGCTTACTAAAAGATAGAAACATTCTCTTACTTGGTAATTGTAGATACTCTCTCAGAGGAACTAGCTGTAGCTTTTCTAAGGTTTTGATTCAACCCATAATTGGTGGAAGAAAAGAGAATGTATAAAGAAGTCTAACCCTAGGAATCCTATAATTGCATGAAATATTTTATGCACAGTCAACTGATTTGCAACCATACCATTTTAAGATTCATATTCTTGCTCCACCTGTGATTTTAACAATTGTTTTTAAGTTGTTGAGTTTTAAATGTTTTAATTGTTCTGTTAGTTTGATTCTTCTAAACTGAGGAAATCAGAATATCAGTCACTTGGAAGAGAAAACTTAATTTATTATGGAGTCCCAGGAATCAAGGAATCCAAGAGAAAGTTGATACTTGTAAGTCATGAAACAGTGTCACCCTCGCTTGTCAGTATATACCTCCTATTTCTAGTTTTTACAAGATTTAAACTGCCAGTGAAGATCTTTTCACCATTAGAGTGTAGTAAAATAGGTTTTTTTTTAGGGGAAAGAGAGATGTTAATTGGAATTTGGGTTTTTTTTTGTGACGACATGACACCCGGCAATACAAATTTGAAAGATGTCTCTAAGGCTCTTCAAGTGAAAAGAGCAGCTTCCATATTTATCCTGTGAGGGAATAAAACGTAAGATCAGTTACTGTTTATGCTGGAGAATATTTCATATATACGTGTAAATATCCATGCAAAAATCTGCTTGCGTGTACCTTATGGCGTCTTCCCATTTTGTGCCTCTGTCATATTTGGTATATAGCTCTAAGACTTTTCATGGCATCATGGTTTTTTGAGTGTCTTCTACCACCCTTGTTATGATCTCCTTATTGTTAAGCCAGTGCTCTGTGGATTCTTAGTTTTTAATACATAATTTCTAATGAATGGATGCCATTTTATAGTCTATGCCAGATAATTAAGTAGTAAGGTTACATGCTGTACCTCATTTTCCAACTTAAAGAATTTATAGCCTTAGACAAGGGCAGTGAAAAAAAAGGTCCATGTTTAAATATTTTCAGGTAGGTATACAATCACCATGTATATAAAATACTTGAAAAGGTAGATAACTATGAAAAAGAAGCAGGTATCTACAAAATACTAAACATATGCTCCACATTGTATAAAACACCATATGATACGTATGACATCTAATTTACTCATCATAAAAATCTAGTGCAGTAGGTATTTGTAGTAGAATACTTTTCTGGTGAGCCGCTGGCTCAAAGTAATCCCTCCTTTTCTGGGAAAAGACTTGTGAGCCCATGATGACTACATTTCTAAGTTGAACTTTAAATTTCTGGCCATAGCTTATTGATCCATGGTTTGGTTATAATCCAAGTAGAGACTAATCAGATTTAATCTTCCAAGATGTGGAAATTTGGGAAAGAGACAAAGAGACTGGGAATTGTTGGAGCTGAGTTATATTGATGACAGTCAATGGAGAGGCCACCTGTATTCATTCACTCAACAATATGTATTAAATGCCATGTGTGTTCAGGCACCAAGTGGGCCTGGGGATTAAATGACAGCAAAAATAGACATAATCTCTGTTCTCATTTGTATGTTACTGAGAGGGAAAATCTAAAAATATTTGTATAATTAATTAAAAATATAAACTGATATATATGAAAAAAAGGAATATAGTTCTATGATAATAAATCACAATATAAAATCTAAAACAGGCAAAGGTTGGGAAATAGTAAAATTTCCTTTTTTTTCAACATTAATTGTTTAGAAAGCACATTATATAAGTGGAAGGGATAGATGTGGTTGAGAGAAGACATTTCAGGGAGAGGAGACAGCACATCAGAGGCCCTAGAATGCAAGAGGGCAGGGTGGTGCAGTATTCCAGTGTGCCTAAACACTGAGAGCTGGGAAACAGTAGAAAGTTAGCATGGAGGGTCTTGATTGTCTGGTTGACAATTATTGTTCATATTATAAGAATAATGACATTCAAGGGAAGGGTTTTCATCAGGGGTGTAATATGATCAGATTTGTGACCAGATTTAGTTCATGGGAAAGTTGATGCTGGTTTGTTATGGCAAGAGCAACAGAGTGGGAAAAGAAGTGAATGGGTTTGAGATATATATTTAAAAAAAAATGAATGTAATAGAATTTGGTGATAAATTTTCTTACCAGAAAGAGAAAGAGAGTGAGAGAGAGAGAGCGAGAGACAGAGAGAGAGACAGAGAGGTGTTAAGTATGATTTCTAGATATTTGACTTGCAAAGGTAGAGATAGATAAGTTCACCAAGTTAGATAACTTTAAGAATCAGAGTAGAATTTTTACGTGCTCATTTGAGGCAGTTGTGATGGTTATGGATTTTGTTTTTAGCTTATGGAAATGGTTATTTATGTTATTTTTAATGTTTAATGTTTGGTAACAGAGAACTTCCCTAGAAAAAGATGGTGGTAAGGACTTCATAATATTCTAGATATTCTTAGGAAGAAATTCATGAATTGTGAAGGTACTCGAAGTAAGCCAGATTGCCATCTGGTGACTATTTACAGAAATAGCAGATACATGCTCCCTGGGGACATGCTTAAAACTAACATTTATTGAGAAATTATCAATGCCTGGAATCTGTGCTATATATTTATATGTAGTTTCAAATTTAATACCAGATTGCAACATACTGGAATTTAAAGGGTGTTACAAGATAATACTATTATATATGTAAAGTACATAAGTGAATGGTACATGAATGTGGGGGTCTGGCACATCTGCCGGGGGGCTTCCGACCAGCGGAGAGCCTCAGCCCCACTCAAGTGTTCTTAACCTGGAAGAGGGAGTGTGCGGAAGAAAAGATAGATAGAGAGCGGGGTCTGGAGGACTGCCAGGCAATGCCGGAGCAAGAAGTGCCAAGACAGCAAGTTTATTTGTGCAAACTACAGGTTATATATCTTTCAGTGTTTGAGGAGTGACGTACATTCCATTGTATCTTGAAATAAAATCAAGAACAAAAATCACAAGAAAAGGGGTACAGAAAGTATGACTCTTAATCAAAGGGTGTACAGCAAAGGGACAATAAAGCTTGCAGAAAGGGGATCATAAATGTAAACATGTGTTTTTCTAAAATCAGTTAAGCAAGCAAGTAAGATTGTTAACAAGGTATAGCTGGACCTTTCTAAATGTCATTCTAACCTTGCCTATTCATATAGGATCATATGCAAACTATGATTGAGTTAGCAGAGGTAAATGAAGTCATACAGTTATTGTGCAGAGAAGGAACTAGGAGGCACACAATGTCTACCCATACAATGTCTCATTAGACCACAAGGCCTGAGCTCAGCCATTCTGTTGCAAATGTCAGAGGCAAAGACTGATGTTTATAAAATCAGTGCAACCAGACTTCCTCCTTTCCCTTAGCTCAACAGCCTCCAGGAGAGGAGAAACGTGTATGGGCTCAAGCTCAAGATGGCGAGGGTCCTGTCAAGGGCCCTTCGCAGGAGCAATCCCCACACATGAATAATTTAAATTAAAAAATATTGAGATGACAGTGGGATGATGAACTGCACCTCTCCTCTCTCTTCTTCTGATGTGGATACATGCACATTTACATCAACTATTTTTTCAGGAGAAAATTTGGAATTAATTCTGCTGTAGAATTTGGTGTCTTCCCTCCTAAAGAAAAAAGTCATTGATAGCTCTTGAGTTAGTTCTTTTTAATGTAAGCCAGGTTTAGAAAAAAGTCAACTTTTTTTTTTTGGACGATTCATCCATTTATCTGTTCAACAATTAGTTATAGACTGGGCACCTATTATGGTGAGGCTCTGCTCTATTGAAGATTCCACAGACAAAAATGTATGAAAACTCCTATCATTATGAAGTTTCCCAGTGAGGGGAGACAGAAAATGACAAATAAAATGTATAATATGTCACATAGCCTTATGTACCGAGGGAAAAAAAGCAGATAAAGGGGATAATTACGGATAGTAGAAATATAGGAATTTTGATATTTTAAGTGGATGTTAGATTCAATGTAACAAAAACTTCAAGGTATAAAGAAATAGACCCTATGGACATTTTGAGGTAGAGTGTCCACAAAGGAAGGACAGCAAGCGCAAAGGCCCTGAGGTTGGAATGTGCCTAGGTGATTTAATTAGAAGAGGCCTATGTGGGTATGGTAGAGTTAGAGAGGGGCTGCCTGAAAGGAGAGGAAGTTGGGGATACCAGGAGGAGAGTTCATCTTTGGTCTATGAGCTCACTTTAAGAACTTTGATTTTTCTGCAAAATGAAATGAGAGTCTGCCAGCAGAATTTTACCCTTTTCTTGATATGAGAATCAGATTTTTTTTCCTTGAAGAAAATTTCACAACTGTTTTAGAGAGATGTGCTTATTTCTCAGATGAACCAACAAGAGACTTACTTTATCTTCTTGCTGTGGAAAAGTAAGAGTTGAAGCATTTACCTTCTTGCACAATAGTACCACTACATTTCATCTCTTCCATCTCTAGAGCCAGACACAGCTCATCAGGGTTGAATTGTGAGCCACACGGGAGTTTACCCTTAAAGAGGGATAGGATGTTGGACTAAGAGACTCAGAAGATAAAATTGCATGTAGAAAAGAAAATCTTAAAGAGAAAAGGGCTGGGCATTGTGGCTCATGACTCTAATCCCAGAACTTTGGGAGGCTGAGGTGAGTGGATCACTTGAAGTCAGGAGTTTGGGAACAGCTTGGCCAATATGATGAAACCCCGTCTCTATTAAAAATACAACAATTAGCTGGGTGTGGTGGCACACACCTGTAGTCCCAGCTACTCAGGAGCATGAGGCAGCAGTGAGCTGAGATCATGCTACTGCATTCCATCCTGGGTGACATAGCAAGACTCTGTCATTAAAAGAGAAGAAAAGAAAACATTAAAGAGAAAGGAAACAGAGAGTGCCTATGTAGGACACCTTTCTTTTCAAGATCTGAGTGTAGAAGTGCCCTCACTTGCGTTTCAGGGGGTTACATTAAATACTAAATTGTTCCTTCCATGATGGACTACAATTCTGAGCACTCAGCCAAGAAGTGTGTATCGATCCATGGTGGTCTTGTATGTTTTCTCTGGAAGAAACTGCCAAATGATAGGGCCCAGGAAGACTAACTACTTTCTTCAATCCTCTTATTGAATCCTGCATACTTGAGCAGAGACAGGACTGTTGTGGGTTGGCTTGTGTACCAACCCCCAGCTGGAAATAATTGTGTTGAGGTCACAGTCCCTGGCACCTGTGAATCTGACCAGATTTGGAAACAGAATCTTTGCACATGTAATAAAGATGAGATCATACTGGAATAGGGTGGGCCCTGAATCCAATAACTGATGTTTTAATACACAGGCCATATAAATACACAGGGACACAAAGACACACAGAGGAGAACACCATGTGAAGATGGAGAAAGATTTTAGTGATGCATCTATAAGCCAAGGACCACCAAGGATTGCTGGTGACTACCAGAAGCTAGGAAGGAGGAATGGAATGAAATTTCCCTTAGAGCCTCTGCAAGGAATCAAGCTGTCAGCACGGTTGATTCCTTTCAACCCTGCTGACAGCTTGATTCCAGATTTCTAGCCTCCATAATATGAGAGAATAAATTCCTGTTGTTTCAAGGTATTCAATTTATGGTACTTTGTCATGGCATCCCTAGGAAACTAGTACAGAGGCCCAAGGGGTTTTAGACCCACAATGTGGTTATTTCTCTATGGAGGTAAGGAGAACTATCAACTGAAGAAATGGGATAAAAAAATTCCTAAGCATGAGAGAAAATGGAATTCCTGATTGTACTCCATGAGCTAAAAATCAACAACCTTTAAGGTGAATAATGAAGCCTCAGCACATTAAAATGCTTAGCTTGACATTAGCCACGAGTATTTCCTGTCTCATGTACTGCCACATGTATCAGTATTTATAAACTGAAAGAAAGAGGGCTGGATATGGTTCATAAATGCAGCTACTCTTGAAATAATGCACAATGTTTCTCACCATATTGGGCCAGAAATTCTTCAACAATTGGCAGGAGCTTGGTCTTGGTCTGTCCACTCTCTGAGTGTAGATCATATGCAGTTTCTGGCTATCCTGGGTCCCCAGTGGATGCATATGTCCTTAGACTTGACTCACTCTCTTATGTGTTATGAGAGTCTTCTAGGTAATTTTTGATAAGCAGTAAACATGAATCTCATTTAGTTTATTTTACTTTTTAAAACAACTCTGTGAAGTAAGTATTATATTTTTCTGCTATTTATGAGGATACTCAGAGGGCAAAAGACTAAGTAGCACAGAAGAGAATGCAGAAACTGAAAAGGAAGGGCAGAATTTTTAAGCATGGAGAGAACAAGGAAGGACATACTAAGCAGAGGGGACAATGCTCAAATAAAGTTACAGAGAAGAGAATTGACTGTCTTTGAGGAAGCCCCAGCTGTAGCAGACAGAATCTGTTGGGAACCGAATCTTGAACTAAAATGTAGAGGACCTTGAATACTATGTGAAGAATTTGGAATGAAATTGTGAGCACTTGTGTGTATGTATGCTTGTATGTATTTGTGAATGTGCATTCAATTGTGTGATATTGTTATAACCAAGCAAGTTAGAAGGAAAGTGCCACACTCTAAGTTCCAATTGAGAGTCAGTTCTTTATTGCTGGCAACTGAGAGTCAGCTCATGCTCAAAATCTCTCGGATGCGAAGAGGGGGATGTGATTTCCTTTTATACCTAACCTGGAAGAGAATGGAGGGGGAGTCTAGCTGAAGCGGAATTTTACAGAAGCAGAACACACAAGTTAGTAGGAGGAAGCTGGTAACCAGGAGGCAGGAGTTTCCCATAGTTGCTGGTTACTAGGAGTATTCCCATATAATTGTCAAGGGGGGGGGTCTTTCCATACAGTCAGTCACCAAGGGGGGATTTTCACAGTAACAGGTAGACTTGCCAGGCAGGATGTGGTTACAACAGTTATAATTACTGAGAAAAGCATGACCCAAGCCAAAACTCAAGGATCTGAGTACCCAGTAATGCACCTGACGGGGCCGTGGCAGGGAGGACAAAGCTAAGCTGGAACTTGTCAGGCTTATTTCTAAGATGGAGTCAGGTTCATTCATTTCAATATGAAAGAGGGGAAAGAGTGGACTGAGACAGAAGATTACAATTTCACTTTAGGGATTACTTTGATAGCCATATATTGAATAGTTTGAGAAAAATATAACTTATGAGGCTTTCGAAACATGAGAAAAGAAGAGAGAATGATATTATCTCAGCAATTGTTTACTGGAGCAATTAGATAATTTACATGAATGACTGGTTTTATTTATGTGTGTGTATGTATAATATACATAGTAATAAAAAACATTATTTTCTAAGTTTGTTGGACAAAAGCAGTTGAGTTGTACAAATGTTAGATTGGGTTAAAAAAATTTCACCTGTAATATATAGGTTTCCAATCTAGTCTATCTCTCTTAATTTACCAAGTCAATGGCCAAGGGGCTTTTCCAGACACCATTGCTTACCATTAGTTTCCATTTGTCCTTGGTAGTAAAGCATTAACCAAAAACATGGAAATATATTTTGAGAAGAGCTAGTCTCCCCTTAATGTGATCCCAGTGAGATTGTGTGTATATTTGCCTTCTTTCATATGGCTGTAGAAAACTGCTGGAGACACGGCAATTTATAAGGGAAAGAGGTTTGATCGACTCAGTTCAGCATGGCTGGGATGCCTCAGGAAACTTACTTTCATGGTGGAAAGTGAAGGGGAAGGAAGGCACCTTTTTCACAAGGCAGCAGGACGAAAAAGGGCCAAGAGAAGGGGAAGAGCCCCTTATAAATCCATCAGATCTTGTGAGAACTCACTCACTATCACAAGAACAGCGTTGCGGAAACGACTCCTGTGATTCAGTTTTCCACACCTGGTCTCTCCTTAGACCCATGAGAATTATGAGGATTACAGTTCAAGATGAGATTTGGGTGGGCACCCAAAGCCTAATCATATAAGTGTGCTAGTTCAATGGGCAGTTGAACTACCAGTCCTGCTAATCGCTGTGGCAAACAAAATATGGCAAGATAATTTTTGAGGTGTGTTCAAAACTAGTATTGCAGTTTTGCTTAGCATTCTTCTATAGAGTACTAGGAAAATAACAAGGAATTGAAATTATGTGTATTAGACTTTTTAAAAAAATAAATTTTTGTTTTATTTATATTTTCCCAGATTTATTGACATGTAATTGACAGCTAAATATTATATATATTTAAGGTATACAAAATGATGTTTTGATATTTGTAAACATTGTGAAGTGACTATGTCAATGAAGCTAATTAACATTTCAATGACCCCAAATAGTTATCTTTTGTCTTTTTAATAATAACCAATCTAACAGGTATGAAGTCATATTTTATTGTGGTTTTAATTTGCATTTCTCTGATGATTAATGATGTTGAACAACTTTTTGTATACCTTTGCCATTTGTATATCTTCTTTAAAAAATGTCTATTTAGGTTCTTTACCTATTTTTAAATATTCTTTTCCAATTTGGATGCCTATTTTGTTGTTGACCAATTTCTCTGGCTAGGATTTCTAGAACTGTATTTGAATACAAGTGATGAGAGTTGACATCTTTGACTTATTTCTGATCTTAGAGGAAAAAATTTCAACCCTTCACCACTGACTACAATTGTTAGTGATATATGCCTGATATAAAGGGTACTTACTATGTTAAAGTACATTTTTTCTACTAATTTTTTGGTAGTTTTTACCTTGAAAGGAGGTTGTATTGTGTTACATTCTTTTTTTCCTCTAATTGAGATGGTCATATGTTTTTATCTTCTTTCTGTTAATTTGGTGTTTCACATTTATTGATTTACATGTCTTAAACCATCTGTGCATGATAGTCAGGGACAAAGAAACCCTGAATGAAATACTAGCAAATGGAGTTCAGCAGCACGTTAAAAGTATTATATATCATAATCAAGTAAAATTTATCACCTCATGTGATTTAATATTTTCTTTATATATTTTAGGGACTGGATATTAGATGGATATATATTTATACTTGCTATATCCTCTTGATATGTTGACCCATTCATTGTTATATAATCTTTTTGTCTCTTGTGGCAGTTTTTTTTACTTACAGTCTATGTTGTCTGATATTAGAATAGCCACTCTTGTTCTTCTTCAGTTCTCATTTGAATTGCTCATCTTTTTCCAACCCTTTGCTTATATTCTATGTGTGTTCTTAAAGCTAAAGTATCTTCTAGAAAGCATATTTTTGCATCTTATTTTTTAATGTATTCAATAACTTCATATTTTTTGATTGTAGAATTTATTCCGTTTACATTTAAAATAATTATTGATAGGTAAGGAGTTAGCTTAGCATTTTTAAGTTGTTTCACGACTTTTACAGTTCTTTTGTTGCTTTCTTCCTCTTTTGCTGTTTACTTTTGTGATTTGACCTTTTTTTTTGTAGTGGTGTGTTTTATTTCTTTCTCTGTATAATTTGCATATTTTACAGGGTTTTAACTTTTGTTTACCATGGGGTTTACATAGAACATTTAAAAAATTAGAACAATCAATTTTAAGCTGATATCTTAAATTTGCTTGCATACAAAATCTCTTCCTTTTTACTTTTTTCTCCCTACCCAATAATGTCATTGATATCACATCTTACAACTTTATTGTGTATTAACAAATTATTATAGTTATAGTTACTTTTATATTTTAACTTTTATAACATAGTTACAATTAGTTTATGTACACTGTTACAGTATTAGAGTTTTCTGTATTTGATTATGTACTTGCATTATTGTGAGTTTGATATTTGATATCTGTTCATGCTGCCTATTAGTGTCTTTTTATTTCAGGACTTCTTTTAGCATTTTTTTATGCAGCAGGTTTAGTGGTGTCAGTCCATTCAAGTCCATTTATGGTAGCATTGTTGTAACAGTACTACCATAAACTGGGTGTCTTATAAACCACAGAATTGTATTTCCTATAGATTTGGAAGTGAGGAAGCCCAAGATCAAGGTGACAGCATATTTGGCATTTTGTGAGGGCTTGCTTTCCACTTCATTGAAGGTGTCTTCTTGCTACATTTTTACTTGGTGGAAGGGGCAAACGAGCTCCCTTGCATCTCTTTTATTAATATAAAAGAAGTAATGTCATTGTTCAGGGCTCTGATCTCATGACTTAATTGCTTCCCAAAGTCCCTACTTTTTAATAACACCCCATTGGAGATTTGTTTTCCAACATGAATTTTCAAGCCATATGAATATTAGACCATAACAAATGGTGATAAACTTTGAGGAAGAACTTCCATTTGTTTGTCTGGAATCATTTAGTTTTTCTTTATTTCTGAAGGACAACTCTGCCTTGCATAGCACTCTTTGTTGGTAGTTTTTCTCCTGTAGCACTTTGTATCATTGCTCTCTGCCTGCAGAGTTTCTGCTGAGAAATTCACTGAGGTCTCAGAAAGGTCTCACTTGTATGTAATTAGTCACTTTTCTGTTGCTGCTTTCAAAATTCCTTATTCTGACTATTGACAATTTAAGTATTATATGTCTTACTGTAGATCTCTCTAAATTAAACCTATTTGAGGTCCACTTGGCTTCATGAATATGGATGTCTATTTAGATTTGGAAATTTTTAGCCATTTTCTCATAAATAAGCTTTCTCCCTCTCTCTTCTCCTTCTGAGACTCTCAAGATATGTATATTGGTTGCCTGATGGAGTCACATGAGTCTCTTAGACTTTCTTCACTATTTTTCATTCTTTTTTCTTCTCTGACTGGATAATTCCAAATGACCTGTCTTCACAATCACTGATTTTCCAGCCTGGATTATCAAGACTGGTTTTGAATTCCTCTAGTAAATTTTTCAGTGCAAGTTTTGTATTCTTTAGTTATGATGTGTCTGTTTAATTTGTTTAAAAAATCATTTCTATATGTTTTTGTACTCATTTTGTTCACATATTGTTTTCTTGATTTCACATATTCTTGGCACTTAGGTAAGCCAGTTTAGGGGAGGGTTGATGCAGATAAAGTGAAATTGCTCTTCTTATCTGTAAATGTGACTGTTTTCCAATTATGTTCCTCTGAGGTACTTCTACTTACCTGGATTCCGAATTTGACTTCAAGGTATTTGTTACCAATATCATTGTTATATTGGTATTTCTGTAGAAGAACAAGTGCTAGGGCTTTCTACTCTGCCATCTTGCTCCGTCATTCACCCAAACATTTCCAAACAGTTTTAGACTTACAGAAAAATTGTAAGAGTAGTACAGATAGTTTCCACATTCCTTGCCCTTAGGTACCCCTGTTATTAACATTTCACATTATTATGGTGCATTTTCTACAATTAATGAACCAATGTTAATATGCTATTATTAAGTAAAGTCCATAGATAATTCAGATATTCTTAGTTTTTATTGAATGTCCTTTTTCTGTTCCAGGATTCTTTCTAGGAGAACACATTACATTTAATCATCATGTTTCCTTAGAATTCTCTTGATTGTGACTGTTTCTCAGAATGTCCCTATTTCTGATGACCTTAATGGTTTTGAAGAGTACCACTCAGTTTTCTTTTTTTTTTTTTTTGAGACAGAGTTTCGCTCGTTACCCAGGCTGGAGTGCAATGGCGCGATCTCGGCTCACCGCAACCTCCACCTCCCAGGTTCAGGCAATTCTTCTGTCTCAGCCTCCTGGGGAGCTGGGATTACAGGCATGCGCCACCATGCCCAGCTAATTTTTTTGTATTTTTAGTAGAGACAGGACCATGCTAACCAGGATGGTCTCGATCTCTTGACCTCGTGATCCACCCACCTTGGCCTCCCAAAGTGCTGGGATCACAGGCATGAGCCACCATGCCCGGCCCCACTCAGTTTTTTATAAAATGTCTCTCAACTGGGGCTTTCTGATCTAGGGTTATGTGATTTGAGGAGGAGGATCACAAAGATAAAAGTGTCATTCTCATCATAGCTATTTACAGTAATATTCTAAAAAGCTCATGGCCTTTGTTCTCTTCATTCCATGCCATTTTAATGTTTCTTATTGCTCCAAAACAAAGGTATTTACACAACTACTAAAACTATGAAAGTTTTTCTGCTGCCTTCACAGTATGGATGAATAGTTGAAAAATACTTTGAGTGAAGCCTGACTTGTGTCCTACTGAAACACACATGAATCCCAGGCAAAGAATGGCCTCTGTGATTTTTGAAATCTGAAAACGTTATGGGTCTAAAAGCTGCCTTTTCAAAGATACAAACAGTTTGGAGTTTTCAGCACTAAAGCCTTCAACTGATCCTGAGTGGAAAGTACCACGAGCCAATACCTCCATTTCAGACTATGAGGTTGAGCATGCAAATGTGATATTTATGAGTTTAATCGTCAGATTCTTTCTTTTATCAGTAGAAAGGAAAAAGGCTTGTTAGCTGTTTATGTATTTAGAGTGCACTTGCCATGTGCAAACAATGACTTGTCCAAATGGAGTTACGGCTGATTTTCATTTACCCCAAATTAGTGGAAGATGAGTACAGATAATGAGTACATCATTTTTAGTGGACAATGATGAGAACTGTAGGTTCAACTCACTCATGCTGGAGTGAAAACTATAGTAAAGGAATTGGACTACAATGACCTACATACAAATTATAATAGTAAATAATGAATAATTTAGAGCAGAGTGATGATGGACTATGGTTTGGATATTACGGTTTTGAAGACACAAACTTCACCCATAACTAATGGGTGGTAGAAGGTGAATACTATATTTAATCATGAATTTATGAGAAGTCAGATTCCTCATATCCTATTCACCAAACCCAGGACTCCATAAAGGCTAATAAAAGAGTTTGAGTGTTGCCAGCCAGGATTCCTGTGACCATTGGCTGGCCCAATGAGAAAATGTAGCTATTGAATGGTGTTGAGATAAAATGGTGCATTAAGAAATTCCCCTTCCCTTTGTGCATTTTGAAGCCCTGGTTTCTGAGGTTAAATGTAACCAGAACACTGTTAGTGGTGGCACATTAGTTGGTCTCCGTATGAGAAACACATGAGGTAGGCAGGATGACTCCCACTAAAGGAATCAGAGAACTGTGAACTGCTGCATTACAGAACTCTAGGTTATTCTTGAGATACACACACACCCCCCCCACACACACACTCACACACACACACTCACACACACACACTCACACACACATTTTTTTTCCCCTAAGAGACAGAGTCTCATTCTGTCACCCAGGCTGGAATGCAGTGGTAATCTTGGCTCACTGCAACCTCTGCCTCCCGGGTTCAAGCAATTCTCCTGCCTCAGCCTCCTGAGTAGCTGGGACTACAGGCACACATTGCCATGCTCAGTCAATTTTTTGTATTTTAGTAAAGACAGAGTTTCCCTGTGTTGCCTAGGCTGGCCTGAGCTCAGTTGATCTGCCTGCCTTGGCCTCCCAAAGTATTCAGATTACAGGTGTAGGCCACTGTGCCTGGCCAAGCTGTCCTCTTTTTTTTTTTTTTTTTTTAAAGCTTACCTTCAATAATGTTTCGTTAAGAATTATAGTTTGGTTTCAGTCATTCTGAGGAAAATTAAGAAAAGGACTTGTTCTGTACCTGGTAAAAGAATAGAAGGAGCCAATTTTTTAACCATTTGGATCAGTGATTCTCAAATGGGAGTGATTTTTGTTCCCTAGAAAACTTCTGGAAAGGTATAGAGGTATTTATGGTTGTCACAATTTGGTATAGGGGAAAAAGGACTACCAGTATCAGGTGGATAGAGGCCAGGAATATTGCTAAACATTCTGCAGTACAAAGACAGCCTTTCACAATACATACTTATCTGGTCCAAAATGTCAATAGTGCTGAGATTGAAGAACTCAAAATTTTATATATTTTCAGGGGATTCCTATGTGGGTTTGGGAAAGCTTGAAGTCAATTGTGATTTAAATATTTAGAGGGATATATTTTGTCATTAGTCTGCAAATACCAGTTGCAAAGTAGAGGCTCTGAACATGCGTGCACACACATACACCAGAAGTAAACTCTCTTGCAATTATTTTCTCTATCACTGACAGGGCAATGACCTATGAAAATTATGTTATGTCTAACAGTCCCTCATTGCTATGTGCAAAACACCCAGCAAAGCTCAAGTTGTGGTCTCAAAGAAAAGAGCTATCTTTCCTTTATGGTGTTGTCTGAAGTTAATGCTTTGCCTTGTTTTAAAGCTTACTTTAAAAAAATTATGAAGTTGTATCTTTATATTGCATTAAGCCTGGATAGTTTGTGTTATTATTATACATGTTGAATTTTAGTGATTGCAGAATATAATGATGCCATCTCTGGATCTGCTATAAATTGGCAATAAATATTCTTGTAATGGTTTGGGAATCAGAGAAAAAAAATTCCCTAGAATAAGGCTTTCTAATGAAACTCATTCTTCCACCCTCATCAACAGCAGAAGTAAGGTTTTTCATTCCATGGATGGTTACTGAAATTTAGATGTTAGCCTAGTGCTATTAATTATTTGATCAGTTTTACCTATCAATAAGGCCATTCATTTTATGGTCTAATTTTAAGTGTATTAGAATAGAAATACAACCTTATGTTCTGCTTCAAGTTATGTGATGATAGTAGCAGAAATACTAGGGGAGTCATCTTATAATTATTTAGAAATCAAAAAGAAATTTTAGAACTAATGAAGATCTCTCTCTTTTTTTTTTCTCCATGGCCTGAGATAGCATTTTTAGAAAAACTAGCCCCAAATGCTTTGACTGTTGAAGTAGTTTGGGAGGCCATATTGCGACTCTCCTGGTGGTAAAGAAGCTGCTGTCATGTGACAGGTCTCCCATGGATAACCATTACCTCCTGTCAATGAGAAATGTGAAGATTAAAAACAGTGTCACCAAACACCGACATCATCCTGTATTTTTTATTTAAGAGCTGCTGAAAGATTTCCCGCTGGCTGACCAAATATGTGAACAGCTGGCTCCTGACCATAATCTGTCACTTGTAGCACATTTCAGACTGCCCATTTAAGAGCAGCATAACATCCTTGGGACCTTCAGGCTAGTCAAAGGGGCAGAAGAACTTATAAGGAAGCACAAAGCTGGCCAAAACTATGAGTAACCCAAAGACCATTTAGTTTACTCGTGGGTGAAGGCAAATACTTGAGACATTCAAACTTTTTTCTATTCATGGGTTATAAATCCTGAGATTGGAGTTGGGTCATTGAGAATGTAAATTCTTATGGGTGACTAAAAAGAATTATGTGACTGCTTTGTATTCAATTTTCAAAAACAGTGTCCTAGATGTGCTTGCTTATTTATCTGTCTAAGAACCTATCATATCTTTAAGACGTTTATAAATAAAAAAAGGGAACGGTTGTTTCATTCTTTTCTTATGACCCTAAATTAATCCTACTCTCCTCGATCAATCAGTGATCAGAGTGCCAGTTTGGCTGATATCCCTATAATAGAAAGTCTCATTTGAATTGATTGATCAGCTGGATAACTTAGATAAAATGCAGTCTGCTTTTATTCATCTTCCTGTTTAATAATGAGCTGTCTGGAACTTCCACTCCTTTGATATATGTTGTATTCTAATAAAAAGCAATCAGCTGCAGAATTTGCTCAATTCTGTGCTCTTGATTCCTTGATAACACCTAAGTTTCCTTGCTTATCATTATGCTGTTAAACTACTCTCTATTGAATCAAGAAGGATATAAGCTCTTCTTAAAGCGAAATTTTCCAAAATGTTGGCATTTCATTCACAGCCAAAATAGGAGTGATCTTCTTTGGCTGCTTTCCCAAAGTCAACCTAGAAAATTGCCATCTACCTTGCACCCAAAAAAAGACTGGAAAGGTAGATAAGAGCTCATTTATGAAAGGCCTTGTTTTGCCAATATACGGTGTTTGATCCTGTTTTATGTGACAGGGAGGCAGGTAAAGGTTTTAAGAGGGGAGTGATAGGATGCATTTCTTGGAGTAAAAATTTATAGTGATAAAACCAGAAAGCAGCTATTTGAAGTAGTCAATTAAGGATTCCTCAGTGACTGAAAATACACTCTATCTGGAATCCCATCCCTAAATTTGTTGGCAGAATGAATATATTACCATTTAACCATATTATACACTTTCTTCCACCAATAAATAATATTGGAATATAGAGCAGAAAAAATACATGCAAAGACAAATCTTACCGAAGTCTTAGATTAGTTAAAGTAACTTTTCATCTTTCACTTTATTCCACATCTATTTAGTTCACTCTCCTGATGGAAAAAAAAATCTGCTTTTTAGAAGGGTGTTAAGGAATATGGAGAGGATGAATGAGAGATAAAAATTTTGATATGATAAAGGAAGAAGTAAAGACCCCTATAGACCCATATTACATCTATGGCTTACAATGAAGACTTCTGAGACAATTAAAATACCCAAACATTTGAAAATATTAATATTTTTCCATAGTTCTCTTGCCCCTCCAACTAGATTGTAGGATTCTTTTTTTTTTTTTTTTTTTTTTTGAGACTGAGTTTCGCTCTTGTTACCCAGGCTGGAGTGCAATGGCGTGATCTCGGCTCACCGCAACCTCCGCCTCCTGGGTTCAGGCAATTCTCCTGCCTCAGCCTCCCGAGTAGCTGGGATTACAGGCACGCACCAACACGCCCAGCTAATTTTTTGTATTTTTATTAGAGACGGGGTTTCACCATGTTTACCAGGATGATCTCGATCTCTTGACCTCATGATCCACCCGCCTCAGCCTCCCAAAGTGCTGGGATTACAGGCTTGAGTCACTGCGCCCGGCCCTAGATTGTAGGATTCTTAAAGGCAAGGCCATATTTTTGAATACTTTTATCCCTCACTGTGTGTAGCATTGTGCATGATACACAGAAGATATTCCATAATTACTTGGTAATTGACAAATTTCTCTTTATGATTTTTTTTTTTTAGCACTAACTGTGAACTAGATGCTATGGAGGACTGAAAATGATGTAAAATATAACCATTGCCCTTAGGTGTTAAACTTCTCCCAAATGGAATAGAACTGAGAGGCATATGTACTTTAAGATCACAGGGTATAACAGTAACATCTGTTTCTCTTTTCTTTATAATGAAGATATGAAAAATATTCACAATAGCAGATATTTTTGAGATATCATTGGGAACTTGGTGAAATTTTATTTATGCCATATTCCATACATGCTTACATTTCATTTAAAAAATACAGCACATCAGTGTGTCCACTTAATATTTGAGACAAGAATTTATAATAATATATACCCCAATTGGAATTTCTATAAGAATTTGATTATCTTCAAAATAAACGGGATTTTTTTTTTTATGTTGGTATGTTGCTGTTACTTAACTCATTGAAATATCCCAAAGGAAAAGTTGAAAAGAAGCTTCTAGGGGATTGGATGCAATTTTTCTGAAATAGAAAGTTTCACATTTGCCATCCAGAAAGAAAAGACAAGAACTCGTTGGGCAACTGTTCTCTTTGCCATTGATGCAATCTAAGACATGCTTTGTTGAGTAAATCTTGGGAGGATTTCAGATCCTTTTTCAAACTATGCTGGAATTTTTGCTTCCTTTTCTAACTGTATTGGGTTGTGTAATGATAACTTTCAAATGAATCGTTATAATACAGGGACATGTCCTACAAATTTAATAATGGTCACTATGAACAGCAGCATGCAATAAGGTTTCCTCAGCAGGGACATATTCTTTCTGAAAGGGAAATTTAATTATCTAGCTTGACTACTGTGTAATTCAAACCCTAGCTATTGCAGCTCTTTTATACTACACAATGGTGTTAGTGGCAGACAGAGAAGAATGACGATTACCACCCCATAGGCAAACTAGGAAAGCTGAACTATCCAGTGCTTTGCTTTTACTAAATTTTTGAATTAATATCCAGTTCTTTAGACATTCCTCTCTCATAAACCATGAATGATAGAAGAAAGCCATGGGGATTTAATTATGTGTTAATTGTATGCATCTTCTTTTTCTTGCATTTCATCTTCCATCTTTTGGTAGAGCAAGGGGGTCAGAAATGGAAAATACCATACAGTCTAACAATATGACATGAAGGGAAACACAGGATCACTACAAAAACTCCCTACCAATCCCCCTGAAGCAATTACAAAAGTACTTCAGGTGTCTAGAAAAAAAGGCTATCTAAATCTGTGGTTGTTGTTATTACCGATCTCGTATACTGTAATGTAGTTAGCCTGTTGAAAGGGTAGTGACTCCATGGAAGGAGATGATGGGATGGAAATAGGAAGGTTGGGGAAAAATACTACTCGAATCATAAGGTGTGTCCAGTAGATTTATTTTAAGATATACCATTTTACTTGACTTTCTTCAGTTGATGATAGCAGGAATAGAATGAAGACCTTCAGATAAGTTTGCCCAATCAATTGAAATCTAGTTAGCCTGGCTTTTTGAAATCTTTAGTTGCTATAGTAATGGATGTGCATGAGTCTGTTATTTTTCTACACATATAGTATTGAATAGTAAAAAAGCAATAAGCCCAAAGTTGAAAGATGTGAATTCTAGAACTGCTACTGAGATCCTGCTATCACTGAGTTGTGTGGCTTTAGCTCTGATAGATAATGTATAAAAGGGGGAGATAAAAAGGTAGTTTCTCTCTATCTAGGTACATACTGAGATACCATGTTGATTCATAAGATATCAAATTTGAGAATAACTTATTATGTATAAAGATCTAAGATATATGTGACAATATTTTTATCAACTAAGGAGAGAATGGTGCCTAGTGTAAATTTAAAGCCTTGCAACTCTCAATCCCTGTAGAATGCATACATATTCTGTGCTTTTTTTGCTGTGAAGGGGAGAGAGTGCTAATTTATTTACCTCGGCATTTTCTTGTGCACAAATGTCACCCCTCTCCATCCGAAAAATATGCTTGCTGGCATTTCTTGTAAATTGCTTCTTATTCTAGCTGCTGAAGTGAGACCAAAGGAGATACACACACACACACACACACATACTCTCACACACACATATTCACACATATGCACACACACATATACACACATATATATGTAAGTTTAGACTATTTTTGCCATTTTAAGTGTTATGTAATCATTGTACTTTCTGTGTAAAGTATATGGCAAAGCAGGAAGGAAGTAGTTTAACATTCTTGACCCTAGGATCTGAGAAAGTTGCTTCCTGAGCCTTTTGATTGAGACAATCTTCATGGTCAATCTATAGTGTTAATCTGATTGTGCCTCTTCCTGCTTAAGACCTTTCATTTAACATTATCTTTAGAGAAAAAAATCGCATTATTCCCATTGCATGCTGCTCACAATTAGAATCTTCATCTACTAGGCTTACCTCCTGCTTTTTACATCTTAGGCTTCATTAATAATTTTTGTAGTTCTCTAAGAAAGTATTGCCATTTCATTTATGCCTTTGCACATGTTCTTTTCTTTGCTGGTTGCACTCTTGCTGCTTTGCTCTCGTGGAAAATACTTGTTTTTTAAGGGCAAGTGCAAGAGTCACCTACTCTATGAAGGTGTATTCTGTGAAGTACACCTACTCTACGAAGTATACCTACTCTGTGAAGTCCTCTACTGTGCAACTCCCAGGCAGAGAGGTTATCTGCCTCTCTGCTACAATAAACTTCCTACATGCTTCTGTGACAGTACCATTATTTTGGTCTGGTTGAAGAAGACTTTCTTAGGTCTGAGAATGCAACTAGGAGAAGGTATTTTCCTTCACATGAAGAAAGAAGAGACTCAAACCATGAGAGCAAAAGAGCAAGCTCTTCCATCTCCCATCTTCCTCCACTCAGAGGAAAGAAAGAAAGGGTACATGCTGATATTGAACAGAGTGCTATTCAGGCAAGGCAGGGACAGCTCTTCTGTTAGCATATGCTCGCAGGTGCAACAGCATTAGCAGTGACATATCTGTGTGTCACACTATGTTAAGTTTCTGTAGGGAGAGGGCTCTTTCCTCTCTGGAACGTGACTGTTACTGGAATCATAGAGGGATTCCAGAGATGGGCCACGTATGCATGTAGGTAACCAGGGATCCTGTTAACACGTATCTATATATCTCTCTATATATCTGTATCTATATCTGTCTATCTGTCATCTATTTATCAGTCATCTCTCTAACCTTCTTATGAATTAAGTGTATCATTTGTGCCTAAATTCAAATTATTCAGTGATTTTTTGTTTCATTAATGTATAGGCTCAATAGGCTTGAATTATTGTGGATTAGGAGACCATCTGGTGACCAAAGGAAAAACTCATTAAGGTAACATTTTTAGCTGTACCGAATGTACCCTTTAGTTTAGTTCTTAAACTGCATTTGTGTGCAGTGCCATCCCTGATGACAATGCTGATTCTCTGGTCAAGGATGTTTCATTTGATTCGAGTTGGGTTTCTTTCAAATCCCACAAGACTAGGGAATACTTGAGGGAAATCATTTAAATGTCTCTAAACTCATACACTTCACTGTTGTGAAGAAGGCCGGGTTTCAGCAGGGTTAAATTTCCTGCAAACTAGTTGAATCATCTCAAAACTGAAACGCTCTGAGAGAATGCACATTCCTTTTCTGACCTCTCAGCTTTTATATTTCATCTTGGCAACAAAGAGTTTTACTGAGAATGAATACGTAGTTACACGCCTCCTGAGTTTCTGTGGCAAAACTGAAGAAGTGAGCGTATCCAATTGTTTAAAATAATGATGGATCTCTAAGCACTGACAATCCCCAAATGGTTTTATTTTCATGTGAATTATTCAGGTTAAGTCTTTCAATTTTACCTCCTTGAGAAGGTACACCGGAAAAAGCCCTCTCATAATTTAACCTTGAGCACTGAGAGCAATTTCAGTTTCCTTTCTGCAACCACTTACCTCCCGAGTTGCAAACAATATGGCTGTCTGTTGCTGCTTCACAGAGGTATATGATTTTATACAAAAGATTCCTCTAATTGACCCACACCCTGATTAAGTGACCCTTAGCCCTGTAGTGCATTACTAAAAACCACGAATATCGGTAAGAGATGTAAGATAACGACTATGTCTTAGGCCTTTTCTTCTCTGTAAGCATACTTTTGGAGTAATCTTAACAGTTTTCATAATTTTAATTGCCACCCAATGAAGATGATTCCCAGATTATATTAGCACCTAGATGTCTCTCTAGTATCAGACTCTTAGTATCTATTATCTTGATATTTCTGCCTAGCTATACCATTGGAACCTAATCATAATGTGTCTGAAAGTGTTACTCCCATTTTCCCCGATCCTCTTCCAGTGAACTCTCTGTGTTGGGTTTCTTTCCTCTGGGACCAGCAGATGGCTACTTGCCTAGCCAGTCATGAAAGGAATCATCCTTCTTCCAAATATTCCATGCCATTAATTCCCTCCCAGCCTAACTGTTACTTTGCCTGAATTAGCCACTATTTTTTTTCCATCCCCTTTGCCATAGTGTTTTTCAGGCTCCACTGCATAGAAAGTGCTCAGTGAATAAATGAGTCCAAATATATTTTCATTATTATAAGACTTTAAACTACTTGCTAATTTGTAAGTATTGGGATTTCTTTTCTTTTTTTCCCCCCAAGGCTTGATATTGGTCATAGATGCTAACTCGTGTGCCTTTCTAATGCAATAGTGCTGTAGTAAATGATTCTTGGATTTACTGGGAAAACAGGTTGCCCTCCTAACTAAATTCTACACTTTGTTGCAGGGCCTTTAAAATAGTCAGTCATGTGGTCAATGCCATCATCTCTATAATTGTTTTTGTAATAAAGTTCTGTTTTCATTTCTTGGCAAATATAGGCATTTACATTCATCTTTTATTTTTCATAATTAATGCTCTGAATTATGTAACAGAAGAATATAGCAAATATGGTTTTGAAGTTTTGTGTGGCAGTAAACCATTCCCTGTCTTGATCCTTGCCCCAGTTAAACTCTTTTCCATTAATACATACCATTTAATCTTCAAATAGGCAATTTTTCCAATCCCCAGATGGCAAAAAACAACCCATTTATCTCGCGTATTTATGTGCCTACTACTTTTGTAAAACAGCATTGATTCTCTGATAGAATGATTGTGTACCCTGACTATGTTTAGCTTCAGGTCCAGACTCCTATCAAGAGTAAGAAAAGTTTTCTGTCGTTCATTGAACCAAGTGGGGAATTAGTTATGAGAGTAAAGTATCTTATTTTTGGTTTCCAATCTACAAAGAGTTTTTTATTCAATCCAAAAGAAAATCATCAATGCAAAGGGAAACAAATCCATGATAAGTTAAGTTCCAATTAAGCTCTAACACAGTGCTTTGTCAGCTTACATGTCTAGTAGTTTTAAAATGGTGCAAGAATACAAAGTCCTAAATTGTCCTTGGTAATGTGCTAATATACCTACCTGTTCTGTGCCTAGTATTTCTCTTTTAAAACTGTATATTCTCAGTAATTAATAGAATCCCAGATCTACTTTCCTTGTTTTACATTATAAAGAGCAAAATTTATTAAAATATGTCACATTAGTAATATTTGTCATTACTGTCCATAAAAATAATACATTTCTAGAGATTTGAAATTCTTAATATATATTATCCGTATTTATCCTGTCTTTTTTTTGTTGCATTGATTTTTCGTATGATTTCAAGCTCATTTGAGGTTTTCTACAACCTCGTCAATAAAAATACAATTTTTAACCCAATCTTTCTATACCCATTGCCAGATTAAGCTAGTAGTTTTATTACGACTCATTACTATTTTTATAGTAAAATAACTTTAAGGACTATTTCAAATAAATAGCAACAGGACATAAATTTGAAGTGCCAACACTTTGCTCTTGAAATTAAGCTTGATTATTTGAAGTTACAAAAAGTTACTGCAAAAGTTGCTCATAATCAACAAAGAAGTAAATTTATACAGTTGTTACTCCCAGACTTAAGTTTTTCTTCGAGTCTTTCCTGAGCATATTTACAAATGCCAAATTATTCTCAATCTTTACAATTTATGTCATCAAGAATATTAAAAAATGCCTTATTTCACAACACACACACACACACGACACACTTTTGGATAAACAAAATGAACATATGTTGATGATTCATGTTGGCATAAGCATTGGATAGATTTGGATGGAAATATATGTCTTTCTAATTCAAATATCTAAAAGTATTTTAAACTTCTTAAAAATTGAAGATTGCATTTAACAAGATAGTGACCATATATTTTTAAAACCACATTCTGCATAAACGCTGCATAAAACTTCTTTCATTGCTTTGTGGTATTCTGGCTTCTCAATGTCAAGGTCAGGAGGATTTGTTTCTGTTAGGAAGAGATTTCTAGAATCCCTCAAAATTCACTTCTCCAATATGACTTTTATTTAGAAGCAAAATTTCAGAAGGAGAATGCCATTTCCTTGAAAATTTAAAAGTGTACTTATGCTTCAATTACTGTTAGCAGGATGAGGGGGCAGGTGGTCTATAGAAGATAAACTTTTTTTTTTTTTTTTTTTTTTTTTTTGAGACGGAGTTTCGCTCTTGTTACCCAGGCTGGAGTGCAATGGCGCAATCTCGGCTCACCGCAACCTCCGCCCCCTGGGTTCAGGCAATTCTCCTGCCTCAGCCTCCCAAGTACCTGGGATTACAGGCACGCGCCACCATGCCCAGCTAATTTTTTGTAATTTTTAGTAGAGACGGGGTTTCACCATGTTGACCAGGATGGTCTCGATCTCTTGACCTCGTGATCCACCCGCCTCGGCCTCCTAAAGTGCTGGGATTACAGGCAGAAGATAAACTTTTTTAGGTCAGGCAGACTCTTTCTTAAAAATTATTACAGATGTCCATAGCACTGCAAACCTTTATACGTATGAGGTGTCAATATATATTTGTTAAATATGAAAGAATTAAATAAAGCCAAACAAAATAAAGACATATGGAATGCTTTGGACAAGCTGCTTAACTGCTATGGTTCTCAGTGTTATCATGTATAAAAGGGTGATAATAACACGATCTCTGACTTAAGATGGTTTCACTTAGATTTATTGACTTTCTGATGGTGTGAAGGTGGTACACCTTCAGTAGAAAGAGTACTTCCTTCAAGTTATCCATACAACTACTTTGTTTTTGCTTTTAGTACAGAAGTCTCCATGTATCTACTAGTGATACGTTCTAAGACCCTCAGTGGATGCCTGAAACTGCAGATAGTACCACACCCTTTTCATACTATTTTTTTTGAGAGAGTCTTGTTCTGCTGCCCAGGTTGGAGTGCAGTGGTGCAATCTCGGCTCCTTGCAACCTCCACCTCCCAGGTTCAAGCAATTCTCCTGCCTCAGCCTCCCAAGTAGCTGGGACTATAGGCACATGCCGCCATACCTAGCTAATGTTTGTTATTTTTAGTAGAGATGGGGTTTTACCATGTTGGCCAGGCTAGTTTCAAACTCCTGACCTCAGGTGATCTGCCCACCTGAGCCTCCCAAAGTGCTGGGATTACAGGCGTGAGTCACCACACCTGGCCACTGTGTTTTTTTTTCAGTCTGACAATGGGATGGCTACTAAGTAAATAATGGGCAGGTAGTGTACAGAGCATGGATATACTGATCTGAGTGATTATTCATATCTTGAGGGGAATTGAGCAGGACAGTTTGAAATTTAAACTTATAAATTGTATGTTTCTGGAATTTTCCATTTAATACATTTGGGCTGTGGTTAACCATGGGTACTGAAATCATGGAAGGGGAAATCATAGATAAGGGGGAACTATTATACAGCATTTAATAAATTACATGAGCTATACTATACTTATAGTAAAATAAATCTTGTGTTAAATGATTTTGCCCAACTGTAGGCTAAGGTAAGTGCTCTGAGAACATTTAAGCTAGGTTAGGCTGAACTATGATATTTAGCAGGTTAGGTGTATTAAATGCATTTTTGAATCATCATATTTTCAGTTTATGATGGGTTTATTGAATCATAACTCCATTGTAAGTCAAAGAGCAGCTATATGACTTATCTTAGAAGATTATTCTGAGGATTACATTGCATAATGCAGGCAAAACACTTTGTGCCATGCCACGCACATAGTAAAGGCTCAATAAATATTAACTGTTATGATGAGTTTCCTTATAATGAAGGCAATAATTTCATAAACTTAGTTAGTGCTTTCACTCATAGTATATTTTATTTAGCAATAAGACCAGAAAATTTTCATTTGCTTTTACAGATTTCTCCAGGATTTTAGTTAATATTGGCTGCCAAACTGGCAACTTTGAATGTTAACTTATTAAGAATGTAATTGGATTATTTGCAACTCAAAGGATAAATGCTTGAGGGGATGGATACTTCATTCTCCATGATGTGCTTATTTCACATTGCATGCATGTATCAAAACATCTCATGTGCCCCCAAGATATATACATGTACTATGCAAATTAAAAAATTAACTTTAAAATTAAAAAAATGCCTACTATTTTGTAGTCATATCAGTAATATGTGAAGAAGCTACCTTGTTGGGTGGATTTCACTTAAAACTGACTTGAAATTCATGTATATATTACCCATTCTGGTGCATCCTTAAATTTCTTAAATAATTTCTTTCTTGGACTTTAACCTACCTCACCTTTTTAAACAACTGGGAATGTATCAAATAAAATGAGCATACTAAACCATATAACTGCCTGATTCTGAACATTATAATTAAGTTTATATTGCACATGACAAGCATGAAGTCAGTCTTTTCATAGGCAACTCCAAATTCTCTGCCTTTAAAATGTCAATATGTTGAGTCCCTTCAACTCAACCATGTCTTTGAAAAGTTAGGGCTATGCCATGATTCAGCCCTTGAATCTCAGCTAGGATGCTTATCTCTTATCTCTCAAGAACTTAAATAGTCTATGATGGTGGTTTCAAAAGTAAAATTATAGTCCAAGCATAAGGACCTGACAAACTTCTCTGATTGGCTAAGCAATTAGAAAAATAAAAATAATATGGTGTATTTTCCATAATTAATTCTTATAAAAATTTGAGATATCTTATCTAATTTATTATGTTTAAATACATATTATAAAAAGAAAGCGGTGATTGTGGATAGTAGTAATTATTGTTTACCAGCAAAATAAAAAGTTGGTTACCCCATGTGTGTTCACTAACATTTTGTTTACATAGCTAGCTAGAGAGTTAGCTCTAAGCTCCCTTAGGAGTGCTCTTTTCATTCAGCTCTCTAATGACCATCTCTTTCTATGGTATCACTTTCTATTATAGCCATGCTACATTTATATTTCTCTATTTGAATTTTATTAAATTATCTCTTTAAATATATATTGAGTGCACATTCTCTCTCTATATAAACCCTATGTACACAGACCACCTATATATAATATATATATAAAAATATAGACCTTATATAGAGAGACCAAATACGTAGACCACCCCCTCACAACACACACACACACACACACACACACAATTTTATATACATAAAGAGAGAGTGAATATAAATAGCATGCCGCGAGTGTGATGACTGGGTATTAGATGCTGAGCAAGACTACATCTAGTTTGACATATTTTCCTAATTGAACTCGTTCTACTATTACCTTTTTAATTCACTTCTATTTTCTGCTACTCTGTTCAAGTAAAACACAGAAATTAGTTTGCCAATATATAGTCGAAAGGTATTTAGGAAGCTCAGAAACAAGTATCACCATCAGAATTCCAACAGTATATTTTATATTCACCCAGAAATAAAAGCAAAGAGAAAAAGAGTACCCAAATTAGAAATATACCTTAACTGAATCCTGCAGAAGTACCATGGAGTTTGAGTTATTTTTCTTAAGAAAATGAAGCCCACATGTCATTGAGCTCCAGATTTTGGGGAAAAGTTCTAGCCCACTGCTTTTCAGCACTTGAATTGGCTTAAAGGGAATTGTCTGCGGTGCTTGATGGTTTGGACGATTCCAGAAACTGCTGGATGTTCTGCGCTCAATGGAGTAGAATACCATAGGCTAGAATTGATTCATGATCCACTTAGTGGAGAAGAAAAAAGTTTTTACCTGGGGGAGTTGTCGTTTCCCCTAATATTGTGTCCTGGAGTGTGGCTCGAAATAATTTCATGAAAACATTCCCAAGTGGAAAAATTTTTCTCATGTTTTCAGGATAGTGGGTGATGTCTTTGTGTGAAAACCTAGTGCCACAGATAAATTGTTAAGTTTTGGTTTATCATCACAACTTCATTCTTTGTTTTTTGTTAACCCTTATTTAAAATGCTCTGAAATATGGCTTATAAGTCTGGAAAAATCTCTCCCTTTTCTCCAAGTTATTAAAGTAAAAGTGAATTTAAGAAGTCTACAAAAATGGCTTTGACTTTTATAGGATATTCTGCAAAATGTTTTTATGTGTGCTATCTTCTTCAATAAGATGGTAGTCTCATGAAAGAGTTCCAACCAATGGCATGGCTTCTAAATTATAGATGAGGAAACCGAGACCCTAAGAAGTGACTTGTCATAGGCTCAGCTCTTCAGTGTACCAAGCTGAGCTCTCTGACTTCAAGTTTTAGAACCTTTCTATGACAATTCATTGCCTCTGACATTACTACTTTCATCTAAAATATTTTTCTGCCCCTATGTATTTACGTAACCCTCTTGACTTGATGATCAAATTGAAAATGATTATAAAGAAGGCAAACTTTCTGTTGGAGCTTTTTTATATGTTCATTTCCTTAGATTCATTATATTTCACCTTTTAAATTTATTTTCTGTGTTTAGAGAAAAATCACAGTGTTTGAAAGTCACTGAGAGATAATTATCTGCTTATAATTGATGATAACTGCTTGGAATTTTCCAGGGAATATTTGGATTATGGCTGGTCATCACATTAAAATCTGTCTCATGGGGTTCCATCATGCTATTTGAAAAACAGTGTGGGAAATAGTAAGAAACTATTAAGAATATCAATATAAAATGACCCAAGTGGCTTACTATAGATCCTATCTGATATTTTTCATTTTTAATACGAAGACTGGGATTTGTGATTTAAATTTTATATGGTAAAAATATTTCTGCTGAAAATACAAGCTTTATTTTGCCCATTCTTTATTCTTATGCTTCCCCCTTTTTTATTAGAGAGTTATAATAATGAGAATGCAAAGAATCTCTTTCTCCAGAAGACCTTTTTGATGAATGGCAGCAATTTCATTCTTCTGTCCTTGTTCGTAGTTTGCACAATCACGAATTATCTTTTGTTTTCTAGTTAACATATTTATACTTTGTGCATTTACTCCATTTCTCCACTCTAAAACCAACTCTCCATTTAGATCCTCATGGATGTGGCTTTGACTTTGTTTACTTAATAGTCAGTGTGACAAAATGTTTTGAATTCTTGGTCTGGAAAGAATCAGAGTATACTAGTGAGGATAGTAAAATTAAAATTTGTTAGACATACCATAGTATAGTTAAATATATCACAGTATCAGGGAAGGAAATGAAATCCTCAGATACTCTATATTTCTCTAGCTTAGATATTTCATTTCTCCCCAGGCAGAATTTTTAAAATCAATTTTATTGTTAAAAATCAATTTTATTATTTATTTACACCAATAAATAATATTGGTGTAAAAAGTACATTATGTGACCACTACCTAAGTAAAGAAATAGAACATTGCAGGAATCCCAGAAAATCTCTGCATTACCCATCCTAAGCTGATTTTTATGTTATCTATGTCCTAGCATTCTTTTAAACTCTGCCTCACTTGTGTAGTAAATGCTGGCACTCTTCTATTGTGCCTCTTCACATCTCCTTTACCAAATGCCGTGGGGTTTGCATGGCAAAAACTCACAGTTGCCCACTTATTTGAAGAATTGCTCTTGGCCAAATGGGAATTGCTAACAGGTAGGCCATGCCTCTTCCCTCCCTGCAGCCTCAGTATTGACTGTAACACAAAAGGCCAATCTGTTAACTCAAGGTTGGATGAACTGTGTGATGCTCCAGTGTTTCACCTTGGAATTGAACCAAAGCTGGTTTCTAAATGAGACCTTACTCTTACAGGCTTTGTTGCCCCTCTCTTGATACTATTCCTTCAAGAAATGAATCAATTGAGCATGAACCCATCTCAGGCTCTGATTCTAAAATCACACAAGACTGTCAACATAAGAGAGAGGGATTTGGGGAGGTAACTTAAAAATCTGTCCATCACACATCCTTAGCCAATTCAGACTAGTTTTGCCTATTGAATATGTATTGAGTTTTATATATTTGAGATCATACAATATGTGTTTGTTTTTCCTGTTTTATTTTTTGTCCTTATTCTTGTTCATGTGCATATCCAATTTTCTAAACACCATTACTGTATTTTTAAGATTTGTCTGTGTTGCTGTAGGTGGTTGCAATTTATTCATTTTTATTTCTGTGTAATAAAAACCAATAAATTATTGTTTTCATTCTATTTTTGGACCTCGTGTTAGTTTTGATTGTTTCCATTTGTTTTGCTATTGAAAACTATACTATTATGAAAATAATTGTGTTTTATCCTGATGCACATAACCTTGCTTTTGTATGAGGCAGTGCTTAAGAATCACTTGATGGGCTTGTTAAAACCTAGATTTCTGAGCCCAATTCTGGAATTTCTCTCCCAGAATGCTTGTTATGAGATTTGCGTTCTAATATCTCCTTAGGTGATACTGATGCTGCTGGTCTGGGGTCCTCTCCTGGGGAAACACTAGGAAGAGTGTATTTCTAGTTGTGAGATTATTAGTTCAAGAGTCTACATATGTTCAGTTTAGTAGATAATACCTACAATTTGCCAGAGTTATAGCACATTGTGTATACCTAGAGCAAAATACAAAAATTCCTGTTGCTCCATGTCCTGGCTAGCACTAATTTTCAAATTTCTAAATTTCAAATCTAGTAAAATTGTATCGATATCACAGTGGTTTAAATTTGTATCTCCATGATTATAAAAAGGCTGAGTATCCATTTTATGGCTTGCTTTTTCACACTTAGTGGTATATTTTCAAAAAGAGAAATTCTTAATTTTAGTATATTCAAACTTTTGTCTTTCACATTTCTGAAGTATGATTCATCTAAACTTGATTTTTGCATATGTTATAAGATTGAGAATCAACTTCTTTTTGTTTGTGTACATACTTGATTGCCCCAACATCATTTATTGAAAAGTATTTTCTCTGTCATAGTCAGGTGCCATGAATACGTGAGGTTCTTTCTTGGTTCTCTATTCCTGTGATTTGTCTACTCTCTTTCCCTGCTATCCTACCTCATGATTTTAGTTAGTTTAGCTTCATTGTAACACTTAGAGAAGTTAATATAGTAGTATAATTGTATTTCTGGTAAACTTAACAGGTTTTTCTTAAGTAGTGACTATTTCTCCAATAATTATCTTTGTTTTAATATGTATTTTGTTTAATATTACTGTAGTTATGCTAGCTTTCTCTGGTGTTTACCTTATCTTTTATTTTGTTTCATTTTACATCCAAGATTTCTGTAAACTCGTTTCAATGTGTACATTTAACCTGTGAACAACAGAGGTTTGAATAACAAAAATCCACTTATATGCAGATTTTTTTCAACCAAATATAGATGGAAATACAATATTCACACAATGTGAATTCCATGTATATGGAAGGCTAACTTTTGATATATGTGGGTTATGCAAGGCTGGCTATAGGACTTGAGTATGCACATATTTATGTATAAGCAGGTTGTCCTGGAACAATTCCCCTGTATACAGAGCAACAATTATGTAAGAGACTTGTAGCTAGTTACTAATTTTTTTTTTTGCTTTTTAAAAAAAAAATTATTTTTGATTTTTATGGCTACCTAGTAGATATATATGTTTATGGGGTACATGAGATATTTTGATACAGGCATGCAATGCACAACAATTACATCACATAAAATGGGGTACACATCCCCTGAAGCATTTATCCTTTGTATTACAAACAATCCAATTATACTATTTTAGTTATTTAAAAATGTACAGTTAAATTGTTATTAATTATAGTTACCCTGTTGTGCTATCAAATACCAGGTCTTATTCATTCTTTCTAATTTTTTGTACCCATTAAACATCCCTCTTCTCCCCCACCCTCCCAATACTGTTTCAGCCTCTAGAAGCCATCCTTATCTTCTATTCTCTATCTCCATGAGTTTGATTGCTTTGATTTTTTTTTATTGCATTTTAGGTTTTGGGGTACATGTGCAGATCATGCAAGATAGTTGCATAGGTGCACACATGGCAGTGTGTTTTGCTGCTATCTTCCCCTTCACCCACATTTGGCATTTCTCCCCAGGTTATACCTCCCCCCTTCCCCCCACCACTGTCCCTCCCCTTTTCCCCCAGTAGATCCCAGTGTGTAGTACTCCCTTCCCTGTGTCCATGTGTTCTCTTTTTTCATCACCTGCCTATGAGCCAGAATATGCGGTATTTCATTTTCTGTTCTTGTGTCAGTTTGCTGAGAATGATGTTCTCCAAATTCATCCATGTCCCTACAAAGGAAACAGACTCATTCTTTTTGATTGCTACATAATATTCCATGGTGTGTATGTGCCACATTTTCCCAATCCAGTCTATCGTGGATGGGCATTTGGGTTGGTTCCAGGTCTTTGCTATTGTAAACAGTGCTGCAATGAACATTCGTGTGCATGTGTCCTCATAGTAGAATGATTTATAATTTTTTTGATATATACCCAGTAATGGGATTGCTGGGTCGAATGGAATTTCTATTTCTAAGGTCTTGAGGAATCACTGCACTGTCTTCCACAATGGTTGAACTAATTTACACTCCCACCAACAGTGTAAAAGTGTTCCTATTCCTCCACATCCTCTCCAGCATCTGTCGTCTCCAGATTTTTTAATGATCACCATTCTAACCGGCATGAGATGGTATCTCAATGTGGTTTTGATTTGCATCTCTTTAATGACCAGTGATGATGAGCATTTTTTCATATGTTTGTTGGCCTCATGTATGTCTTCTTTTGAAAAGTATCTGTTCATATCCTTTGCCCATTTTTGAATGGGCTTGTTTGTTTTTTTTCTGTAAATTTGTTTGAGTTCTTTGTAAATTCTGGGTATCAGCCCTTTGTCAGATGGGTACACTGCAAAAATTTATTCCCATTCTGTTGGTTGCTGATTCACTCTAGTGACTGTTTCTTTTGCTGTGCAGAAGCTGTGGAGTTTGATTAGGTCCCATTTGTCTATTTTGGTGCTAGTTACTGTTTTTTAAATTCGGTATATGAATCATTGCTTTTTAACTGGAAAATTTGATAAATTTAATATAATTACTGAAATATTTGGGTTTAAATTGATTATATGATTCTGTAAATTGATTATATGATTATAATCACTTATGTGATTAGTAATTGTTTTGGCTATTCTGTATTATGTTTTTCTTTGTTGCTACATACAAACACACATGCAAACATACACACATGTATATATACACACAGAGAGATATATTTAAAAGTTTGGAAGTTACAACCTTTTTCCCTATTCATGAGTGTAATTCTAGAGATAATATAGGTACCCTTGATTCACAAAACATTAATAAGTATCTTTCTCTAAGTTATTCTTTCAGAAAATGCTAAGAACTTAGAACACTTTTGATTCAATTACCTCCTTTAATATATATGCTGTTACTCTGTGTTTTAATTCTCTCTTTATATTAAGCCCCACAGGATACTTTTGCTTTAGTTTTATATACTCAAAGTTTATTTATATTTATAAAATGCTCATTATTTTCTTTGCTCATCATGCCTTCCTGCATTTCAGAGTTTAAACTCCACAAATGTAGTAATAATGGTTGTTTTATTGTCTATACCTGATAATTCCAATATCTGGATTCCCAGTGTGACTCGTTCTGTTATCTGTTGTTTCTCCTGGTTTGGCTTGTCTTGTTTTGCATCTTATTTTCTTTCTGTGTTGGATGTTATATTAAAAAATTGCTTCTAGAAACAATTAAAGGCTTTGAATGGTGTTTTTTTGTTGTTTTGTTCAGAATATATAGTAGGAGCCAAAGAAGCAACAGGATTCACTCTAAAGAAATTAATTGGGTTAAGAGACTATTTACAAACTGTTGTGGGGTGAGAAACCAGCAAGGGCAGTTGAGTCACCCACTCAAATGGAGAGGCTACCCACCCGTGGAGTTTTAGTTACAGACAGATGAAACCACTTCCAGAACTGCAGCACCAAAACAGGAATGGGGTGTGCCACAAATACCCTATTTCTGTCCTGCCACCCTCAGATCTCTTCATTATGCTTCCCTGTGTCCAAAATGAACCAGAAGCCAAAGGACAAGGGAGCCTGGATGACATAGTTAATTAGGGGTCAGTAAGCCTAAAGCAAAGAACAGAGAAAAGAAGGGCAGAAATATATAGGGTAAGTATAACAGATATGTTTTCTTCTAAGCTCCTTGCTAAGGCCAAGGCTTTAGTTTTTCTGGGACACCTTAGTAACCCATTGGGATATAGTCCAACAACTCATTGTCTGGGTGGAGCCCTCTAGCTCAGGACCCAGAGAGATGGTGACTCACCAGAGTGTGCCATCTTGGTGGGCACTGTACTGCACCTGCTGCTCACTGAGTCCAATGAAAGCCAAGTGTGACCTTTCAGCTGCCTCCAGTCAGTCTGTGAAATTTCCAGGGCAGAAACAGTGCTCATCTTGAATGTTCTCTGATCTCCATTTGGTGATTACTCATTCTCTTTGTTTTCACTAGGATTTTGTAGAAGGATCTAATGATTTTGTTGCAGCAGGAGGATTAGACAGGGATTGGCAAATGATCGCCCATGAACCAAATTAGCCCAGTGCTTGTTTTTATAAATAAAGGGTTATTGAAAAAAAAAAAACTCCTCCTATTTATTATGTGGCTATATTCATAAATGGCAAGGTTGATTCATTGTGACAGAGATAGTCTGGTCTGAAAAGTCTTAATATTTATTACGTAGCTCTTTATGGAAAAAGTTTGCTGAATCCTGGTAAACATGCCCAACATTATTAGAAGCCTGTTGTCCTACTACAAGAATATTTAAGATACATATAATTTACTCATGTAAAGCATCTTCATCTGTAACAGCTAATTAAATTTTAGTGGTAAACTTGACTGGGTTGAGTTTCTTTTCCTTATTATTATACATCTATCTAATCATGGTGATATTAATGAGATGTTCAGTGTTCAAATTGAAGTTAATTGGAAGGAAAATAAGTAGAAAGAAGTAGTCTAGGTTACTGGAAAAAACTAATCAAACTGTCACTGATAAGAGATAAATGTAAAACTATAACTTCAAAGTGATTAAAAATCTGATTAAGTGACTTAATTAAATGTGCATACAAATAAATATGGGATCAGAACCATTTAAATACTATTTTCATAACATCTAGGACCTACTATGTGGCTGATACTGTGCTAGGAATTTTTAAGTGCATCATGTTAAATTCCAGTCTTCATTGAGTTTGTTATAATCCTTTTCATTTTACAGATGCATAGATTGACTTCTAGAAAGTTTAAGGAAGTTGAGTGTGATCTCCAGCTTGCAGGTAGCAGCCTTAGAATTTAGATAGGCTTTAGAGCAAAAGCATCAGAAGGACAGGAAGAGGCCAAGTAATGTACTTCCTTATATAACTTGACTGTGTAGCACTGAGGATTTTGTTCATGTTAAATTCAGTAACAATTCCATCTCTGACTTTTTGTTTCAGTTATATACTAGGAAAAAGAAATCAAATGGGAAAGGCAGAAATGTTTCCTTCTAAGAAACAGTAGGAGCAATCTGACTGATTTGAGCTAAGGGATACTGACAACTCAATAGTAGCCAGCTGAAATTGCCTTTCCAACTGAAGTGTTTAAGCCTGGCCTAGAGCACTGCAGTCAGCTTGTACCTGCTACATGAATCCTTTGCTATGCTTTAGAATCAATGCAAGTCTTTGAGGTATCTTATGACTTTGTTATGTATTTATTATGTTCATGAATATCAAAGGAGTAGGGGACAAGTCTGGAGGCTGCAAACAAACTAGAGATAAGCTCTGGGACCATCTGATTGCATTTTAAAAAGTGATATTTTATGTGTATTCTTTATAAAACTTTTTTTCTAAATTCCAAAGAGGCTATTTATTCCTTAGCCTGAACTTAAAAACTGGAAAGGTTTTTGTCTTTTAAAATTCAATTGATTTTTCAGTTTCTTTTCCTTTCTAATGTCCTCAATTGCTTTCCAAGCAAGATACTTGTACTTAGGACTTGTTTTGATCTAATGTTGATAAACATTTGCTCAGAGTCTGAGACCAAGTAGAAAGTAATTTAGCCCTAGAAGGAGGGCTTCATTTTGACTGAATGATAAGTGTTAGAAAATGGGGTTGTTGCAAAAGTCTTACAGGCTTAACCTTAGCAGCTATAAGCATTGCAATAGATTTAAAATATTTTTGCTTTTTTTGCCATTTTTAAAAATTGTACTTTAAGTTCTGGGGCGCATGTGCAGATCTTACAGGATTGTTGCATAGGTACACACAAGACATGGTGGTTTGCTGTCTCCATCCTCCCACCACCTATATCAGGAATTTCTCCCAGTATTATTCCTCCCCAACCTTCCTACCCGCTGCTGTCCCCCTCCTGGCCCCCCAACCCTAACAGACCCCAGTGTATGATGTTCCCCTTCCTTTGCCAATGTGTTCTCATTGTTCAACACTCATCTATCAGTGAGAATATGCAGTGTTTGGTTTTCTGTTCTTGTGTCAGTTTGCTGAGAATGATAGTTTCCAGATTCATCCATGTCCCTACAAAGGACATGAATTCATCCTTTTTTATGGCTGCATAGTATGCCATGGTGTATATGTGCCACATTCTCCTTGTCCAGTCTATCATCGATGGGCATTTGGGTTGATTCCACATCTTTGCGATTGTAAACGGTGCTGCAATGAATATATGTTTGCATGTGTCTTTATAATAGAATGATTTGTAATCCTTTGGGTATATACCTAGTAATGGGATTGCTGGGTCAAATGGAATTCCTATTTCTAGATCCTTGAGGAATCGCCACACTGTCTTCCACAATGATGGAACTAATTTACATTCCCACCAATAGTGTAAAAGAGTTCCTATTTCTCAACATCATCTCCAGTATGTCTCCAGATTTTTTGATGATTGCCATTCTAACTGGCATGAAATGGTATCTCAAAGTGGTTTTGATTTCCATTTCTCTAATGACCAGTGATGATGAGCGTTTTTTCATATGTTTCTTGGCCTCATATATGTCTTCTTTTGAAAAAGTGTCTGTTCATATCTTTTGCCCACTTTTGAAGGGGTTTGTTTCTTTCTTGTAAATCTGCTTTAGTTCTTTGTAGATTCTGGATATTAGCCCTTTGTCAGATGGGTAGATTGCAAATATTTTCCCCATTCTATTGGTTGCCAGTTCACTCTGATAATTGTTTCTTTTGCTGTGCAGAAACTGGTAAGTTTAATTAGATCCCATTTGTCTATTTTGGCTTTTGTTGCCATTGCTTTTGGTGTTTCAGTCATGAAGTCCTTGCCCATGCCTATGTCATGAATGGCTTTTCCTAGGTTTTCTTCTAGGCTTTTTATGGTGTTAGGTCTTATGTTTAAATCTTTAATCCATCTGGAGTTAATTTTTGTATAAGGTGTAAGGAAGGGGCCCAGTTTCAGCTTTCTGCATATGGCTAGCCAGTTTTCCTAACACAATTTATTAAACAGGGAAATCTTTTCCAGTAGCTTGTTTTGTCAGGTTGTCAAAGATCAGATGGTCGTAGATGTGTGGTGTTACTTCCAAGGCCTCTGTTTTATTCCTTTGGTCTATATCTCTGTTTTGGTACCGGTACCATGCCGTATTGTTTACGGCAGCCTTGTCGTGTAGTTTGAGGTCAGGTAGTGGGATGCCTCCAACTTTGTGCTTTTTGCTTAGGATTGTCTTGACTATGCAGGGTCTCTTTTGGTTCCATATGAAGTTTAAAGTGTTTTTTCCAGTTCTGTGAAGAAGGCGAATGGCATATTTTTGTTTTTAAAAGTAATTACGTAAAAAAAGCATAATAAAATTCTAATACACATACCAGTAAGTATGTGTATATATCGTAGTTTGTCTGAAGTGAAAAATGAGCCAAGTGGTTTACCAAACCACCAGAATACTTCCAGTGTTACAGTATTTCATCTTTCCTCATTTTCTGCTCTACCATCCCAGTTTTCTACTTCTCAATATATTAGTAATGAAAATAGAGAAATAAAAGGGAGGAGAGTGTAGAAAAGGCAGAAATGTCTCTTTAACAAAGGGAAAGTTTACTTTTTTAATAAGGGAAACAATCAACTTATCACTGTGTAATCAATTCACTTGGAGATTCAAATATGTGATCTCAACATCATGTACCAGGAGAGGTTCATCTCTGTGTTTTTAGTAATGTATCTTTTAACAAACATATAGTAAATGGACTGTCTCTAGAAGGTCTAATGTGCATAAAAGTATTATATAAAACAGTTTAAAACATAGAAAAATATTTTTTAGTGGGTTGTCTTCACATGTCTTCTGCAGGACAAATATAGAACAAGGAGACTTCGAATATTTTTGATATAACAATGAAATTGCCTTACATGTTCTTAAGGGTGTAAAAAAATTGAAACAAAAAACATCAGGACACTTAACTTTGTTTACAGTAGTCTGTTCAGTTTCAAACCCTCTTCCAGTTAATAACTACCCTAGCACACACGGATACCCCACCCAAGAGTAGCTACTATCCTGGCAATTCTATCATCATGTGTTAATTTTGCCTACTTTGGAAATGTACACACACGGAATCATACAGTATGTGTGAACTCTTTTATGTCTGTCTTTTTTCGTGAGATTCATCCATGTCATCATATTTTTAGTACAGTCATTCTTATGTATTTGTAATATTTATGGTATGACTATACTATATAGTATTAATTTTACTGTTGAAGGATATTTGGTTTGTAGGGCCATTTTTAGGATATGTGGAATCCTGAGAAAACTTTTTTGTTCTTATTAGTATTTTGGAGGGTCCCTGTTGGTGTAAACAATTTGATTAAAATATATTATTTAAATTTATAGGCCTATACCAATATAGAAATTTATTAATAACCATTTGGAATAACAAGTAGAAAAAAGATGCTTATATATTTCTTTACTATCCAATCAGTAGTCATAGAGAGTCTTCATAATGTCCAGGCATCTTTCTGTTCCAGTCCAGGATACACCTCTTTATGTTCATTACTGTCAAAAGTGCTGCTCCTGGCTAACTTCCTTGTTTCTACTCCTACAGCAAGGTAACAACACTGTTATTCACCAGCCATCATTCTTCACAACCCACTGGTATTGAAACAACTTATATCTTATTACCTTTTCATTTCCCTAATACCATTTATTACATACTCATTATCCATGATATAGCATCATCTGTTGTGCATCTGTGAATATTGGCTTCTAATGACTCTCTCAAAGATTGTGACTTTATTTCATCGAGTATGGCCACGTATGCCAGTCTCACCCATAGTATGCAGGAAAATGCCAACAATAATTTATTTTCTAGTCATGTAAAATTTGCTAGTCAGAATTTTATTGAATAAACATATAACAATATTTCATCTAACCATGTCTACTCTTGAACTCTTTTGACCATAATCACTGCAGCACTAAAATGTGCTATATTTCAGTGTTGATAATACCCTTGCCTTCCATCTCTTACCAGTAGAAATGATGGGCCAGTATCCATCAGCAGAACAAGAGATGGTTCCACTCTCACAAGGAAAGTCCCTGTCTTGGTCAGCAAAGCTTAAGGCCATCCCCAGGGAGCATTATGTTGCTTCATCTCTCAAAAGCAAGAAAACACATAGATCAAGAGGACTCATTGGCACTGAGGAGCATCAGTAGGGAGGGGATAGGAATGGCCTGCCCTGAAGAACTGGCTTAGGTGGGGTATACAATCTGTGGAGAGGGCGAGGGTTTGCACTGGGTGCTCATGGCAGAATATTTGCTGCCAACTCCACCATTCTTAGGTACTGTAGGCTGGAGGTTGCACTAACGTAAGAGCATGGATAGATGAGAGCCAGTGCATAAGCCTACAAAGGTGGCTCAAATTCAAGGGTTGGTGGTGATTTTTTTAGCTCCCTGTGTCTATCTTATGTCACTTCAAATTAGTGTAGGTGATTTTAGGTCATAGAAGAGATAGGGGAAACAGGACCCATGTAAATCCTAGTCTTGGTTCAGTTGCCCCACCCTGGTGACACTGACAGCTCCAGTTGATCCCTCTTACAGAAAGCTAATAGAAAATCTCAAGGGAGACACTCCATAGCATGGGGCTTTTTGAGGCATTGCTAGGTACAGCCCTATTTCCCAGTGTCTAAGGACAGTATTGTTGGATTCTCTCTAGTTTTGTCTGTTATGAGTAATGCTACTATTAACATTCTTGGGTATATCTTTTAGTGCACATGTGATGTGATTCCTGTTGGCCTTATACCTATGATGGAATTACTTGATTAGATATAATGTACCTGTTCACATTTTGTAGGTGCTGGCAGTTATTTAGGGGTTTGTATCAAGTCATATTCTCAATAACATAAGAATACTAATTCTCCAAATCTTTGTCAACATTTGGTGAGGTCATGATCATTATTACAAAAAAAAATTAGCTCTTCTGATAGATTTAGTGGTACTTAGTTGTGGTTTTCATTCACTTTTTTCTTGGTGAATAATGATGTAGAATACATTTTCTATGCTTATTTGTAATGTTGATATCCTTGTTAACTAAGTACATGTTCAAGTCATTTTTCAATTTCTGAGTCTACTCAATACACGTTTATCCAATAGAAAAAGAAAGTCTTTTTTCTGATTTGTAGAAATCTTTTCCTTATGGTTTGTAGCTCTCAGTATATATCCTTAGTCTAGTCTTTTATTTGTATTGCACATATCTGTACCCTGAATACAGCTTGCTTTTTCATTTTCTTAATGATGTCTTTGAGTCACAGAACTTTTCAATTTTAATGACATATAATTTATCTACAGATTTCTTTTTTGTTAGTACTGTTTCCTACTTGAAAAATTTTCATTTAACCCAGGGGTATGCATATATTCTGTTTTGTTTTCTTCTAGATGTTTATTATTTTAATTATTTTTGTTGTTTTAGCATCATTTACTAAAAAAAAAAATTCTTTTCTTGGCAATATTATTTTGGCATATGTATAGAAACACAAGTGATTGGGTAAGTGTTTGTATGATCCCGGAATCCCTTTTCTGTTATAAGGGACCTTAGAAACCTTGTGCCAGTACCACAATGTTTTACTTACTGTAGCTACATAAGAAGTCTTAATATTTAGGAAAATATGCCCTTGAAATTTATTTTTTTCCTTAAACATTTCTTCAATACTCTTGCCCTTTCTGATGTCCTTTATAACTGTGTATATCACCAGAATTTCATCTAGGATAAAATTCCTTCTGTCTAAATAGCTCCTGTTAGTTTTTTGTTTTATTATATGTATTCTGGCTATTCTCTGATTTATTTGTCTAAAAATATCTTTATGTTGCCATCATTTATGAAGGATATTTTTGTTGGATATTGAATTCTAGATTGGCAATGTTTTAAAAAATAGTTTCAATATTTTTTCAAAAATTTTATTTTCTTTTGCTTTTTGCTCTCATATCTGAAGAAAAGTTAGCTGTTAGTTTTATTATTTGTTCTTGGAAAGTAATTTTATTTTCTGTTCCATTTTATTTTCACTTCTAGACACTTTTCGAATCTAAGCTTTTATTTTAGAATATTTTAGATTTACAAAAATACTAAAACGTATACAGGAATTTCTATATAACCTGCACCAAGTTTCACCTACTACAAACATTTGACATTAATATGGTACATTACTTGCAATTAGTGGACCTATATTGATACATTACTATTAACTGACATCTACATTTTATGTAGATTTGTTTATTAAACCCATCTATTGAATCTTAATCTTCATTATTATTGTTCAGTTCTAGAATATTTATTTGATTCCTTTTTTGGAATTCTCAGGTGAATTTATCACATACTTCAATTTTCTTGATACTTTAATGAGAGTTATTTTTAATTCTCTGTCTTATATTTTCATTCTGTGTTACCCATTGCTCTGTTTCTGGTTTTTTGTTTGTTTTATTTTTGGTTTTTGACCACATGATTTTCATTTCTGGTATGTCTTTTGATTGCATACCAGACACTGCATCTGAGTACTTAGATGGTATTATCTTTATCCAGAAAGGATTACATTTTATCTCCCGGAGCAAGGGCCAATGATCTTAATGGAGATAAATCTTGGTAATAGCCTTTGTTAGGGCTGTTTGTCCCTCCCTCTCTCTCTCCCTCCCTTCTTTTCTCCTTCCCTTACCCTCCCTCCTTCCCTCCTCTTTCCCTGCCTCCTTCCTTTCCTCCTTCTGTCTCTTCCTCTCTTCCTCTTTCCCTCCCTCCCTCCTTTCCTTTCTTCCTCTCTTCCTCCCTTCTTCCTTTTCTGTTTTTTTTTTCTCTTCTTGAGACAGGCTCTGGCTCTGTCACCAGGCTGGATTACAGCAATGTGATCTTGGCTCACTGCAACGTCTGCCTCACAGGCTCAAGCCATCCTCCCCTCTCAGACTCCTGAACAGCTGGAACTACAGGAACATACCACCACATCCAGCTACTTTTTGTATTTTTGGTAGAGGTAGTTCCTACTTTGTTGCCCAGGCTGGTCTCGAACTCCCGAGCTCAAGCAATATGCTTGTTGTGGTCTCCAAAATGTTGGAATTACAAGTGTGAATAACTGCGTTCAGCCTGTCCTTATTTTTATGGGGTAGCCCTTTAAGGACTCATTGAAAATTTTGCATTAATTACTAGACACCTTCATCTTGGCAGACCCTGACCTCACCTCATCGTCCTAGCACCACAAGAACTTGACATATCTGGTCAGCTTTTTAGGTTTCTAGTTTTCCTTTCTACTTGTGTTCTTGGTGTCTTGCATATGCAGCTTAAGTGTCAGCTAATGTCTCATAAGAACACTGTACATACAATTTCTAACTTACTTCTATGTAGTTCCTTCCTCTCTGGGATCTTGGCTCTGTAAGTCTTGGCATCTCCAGATTCTTACTTCCACCTCCTCAACCTAGTGAAAATGGCTCCAGCTCCCAGTACTGCTTTCTACTTCTATTCTTTATGCTGCAAATCGGCAAATGCTCCAGGGAAAAAGCGAGGTAAATTAAAGTTTAACCCCAGTGAGCCCGCTTTCTCTCTGTGATATGGATCTTTTAAGTTCTGTACTCTTTGATTTGATATCTTCAAACAGATTTTTTTTTAAATTTATTAAAAACAAAATCCACTTTTACTGTTGACCTTAGAGGGAACGTTAATCTGATGCATGATTGTCAATCATGTTACAGGTGAAATGAAGTCATAATTATTCTTAAACTAATATTCCATCTCTGGAGAGTTTATTGGTCTTAATTGGTATTTAGTCTCAATTTGTTTCTGTCTTTTGCCTCCTCTTTTCCTTATCTCTTCTATTTTTCTTAGTTTGTCATTTTTCTCATTCTTTGGCAATAACTAATTTCTCTGCTTGCCTTATGAGGAGTGCTGTTGCTCTTTTTTTTGAAGCTTTGAACTCTGTTGTCATCCTAACTGGCAGGATATGCTTAACACTCCAAGCTCTTAATTTTCCAAGTGCAGACAGTTCCCTTTTTAAGAGAAATTCTAATCTAGCTGCTAAGAAAAATTTCTCCCACTACTTGCATCCAATTTCTATAAGTGTATATATCAGTTTATATATATAATGCATAATTCCAAAGAGAAATTGAAGTAGCTTCATTGAAGGAAGTTGAAGTTTTTAAACCTGAAATGTATTTTTTGAATTTGTCTTGCTGTCAATTTGAAGAGTAATATTTTATACATTCCAGTATGTCTTAAGATGCTGAAAAATGTTGTAAACTTTGACTTAAGATGGGGTTATGCTCTGATAAACTCATTGTAAGTTGAAAATAATGTAAATAAAAATGCATTTAATGTATCTCACTTACCACACATGATATTTTAGTCCTGTCTACTTTAAATGTGCTCAGAACACTTATTAGCTTGCAGTTGAACAAACCATCTAACGTAAAGGCTATTTTTATAATAAAATATTGAGTATTTCATAGAATTCATTTAATACTGTACTGTAAGTGAAAAACAGAATGGTTGCATGGCTATTTGAAGTACAGTTCCTACTGAATTTATATCACTGTTATACCATCATAAAGTCAAAAAATTATAAGTTGAACCATAGAATGTGAGGACCACCTGTACACCTGCTACCCATCGATCTAACTATATCTACATGTATAGATAGGATGCCCTTTAAGTGTTACTTTTTATATATTATATATAATATGTATCCATTATATATACATAATATATATACATATTTATTATATATACATATATTATGTATATATATTATATATGTATATATATTATGTATAATGTATATATGTATATATATATTATATATGTATATATACATAATGTGTATACTATATACGTATGTATCACACATATGTGTAATATACCCAATATATATACATAATATATCATAAACAATATATATACACATATATGTGTATCTACACACATATACATTATATATGTATACATATGCAACATATAATATACTGCATATGTATACATATATAATATATATATTGTATATATACACATATGTAATACATAATACATAATATATACTAATATCTTATATATTGTGTATATATACATTATATATAATTATATACTATATCTAATTATATACATGTAGATTTGTAACTTCAAAATTAAATTGCAAATGAAGCATTGATACAATGAATATTGCTCTCATAAGCCTAAGACTTCTATTTTATTTCTTTTTAGCCTTGTGCTCTGGATTCACTTTGACATCTTATCACTTAAACTCAATTTTAATGTATAAACGCTGTTCACTCATTTAACAAATATTTACTGAATGATAAGTCAGTGCCAGGCATTGTGCTAAGTCATAAGTATACAGTGGTGAGCAAAACACACAGGGTCTCTGTTACCATGAAACCTACAGTTATGTGGGATAGATATTAATAACATGACATAAAATACAAACCACAAACTATTTAAAAGGAAATGGGCAGCTCTATAAGGCATGTGTTCATGGATCCAGTATTGTCCAGGAATTGCCAAACAAAACCTCATGTTATGCTATTAAAATTTTACCAAAGATTATACATTGTTTGCCATTTCCCTGAATAATCAGCAAGGTAAATGATTTTCAGTCACAGCTGAATCAAAGTTTTGTTTTGAATGTGGTACAGAATTTCTAATCACCACAAGACCATAACATTAATAAAATTCCAGTGCATAGCACATATCCCACACACCTACATATAATATGGATAGGATGCCTTTTTTTTAAGTATTATTCTATTTAATGGCACGGACTTATTCGTTACATAATACTAAGTAAATTTAGATATTAAGTGTACTATTGTAAAATTTCATTAATTCTCCAAGTTGGTGCTGATAGGTGGAAGGATGGATGTGCTGGTATTTACAAGACAGATCATACTTAACTCTAGTACTTGAGCATAATGTTCAATCTATGTGCAAAACTGATGAAGGTTGAATACCTCAGAAGACAGTACCTGCCGAATATGACTGTCACTCAAAGTGTTTCTAATTTTGTTCCTAAAACCCTGCCAAAGGAACAATATAAACAAGGGAATGGAGACATAAATGTGATAGTATTCTTGAGGAATGAGAAGCACACCAAAATACAGAGAAAAGTAGAATGAGTTGGAAAAAGATTGATTATACTCACATAATGTATTGAAGAATGCCTGGTGTTGGACCAAAGGGAAAGGTCCCCTTTTGCCCCCTGAAAGTTTGCTAAAACAAACAAACAGTAGACAGATTAACAGAAGAAAAGGTGCAAGTTTATTGTGCATAAGCAGAGGAGTCACACAAAACATGAGTGCATTAGTCTGTTCTTATGCTACTAATAAAGACATACCTGTAATTTATGAAGAAAAAGATGTTTAATGGACACACAGTTCCACATAACTGGGGAGGCCTCACAATCATGGTTGAGAGCAAAGGAGGAGCAAAGTCACATCTTACATGGTGGCAGGCAAGATAGCTTGTATATGGGAACTCCTTTTTATAAAACCATCAGCTCTTGTAAGACTTACTCATCATGAGAACAGCATGAGAAAGACCTGCCCCATGGACCGTCCAACTGGGTCCCTCTCACAATATGTGGGATTTATAGGAGCTACAACTCAAGATGAGATTTGGGTGGGTGCACAGATAAGCCATATCATCTCATCCCTGGCCACTCCCAAATTTCATGTTCTCACATTTCAAAACCAATCATGCCTTCCCAACAATCCCTCAAAGTCTTAATTCATTTCAACATTAACTTGAAGGCCTACAGTCCAAAGTCTCATCGGAGACAAGTCAAGTCCCTTCTGCCTATGAGGCTGTAAAATCAAAAGCAAGTTAGTTATTTCCTAGGTACAATGGGGGTATGGGCACTGGGTAAATACATAATTGTTTCAAATGGGAGAAGTTGGCCAAAATGAAGGGGCTGAAGGCCCCATGCAAGTCAGAAATCCAGTGGGGCTGTCAAATCTAAAAGCTCCAAAATGATCTCCTTGACTTTTTGTCTCAAATTTAGGTCATGCTGGAGCAAGAAGTTGGTTTTCATCACCATGGGCAGCTCCCCCTTGTAGCTTGGCCAGGTACAGCCCCTCTCCTAGCTCCTTTCATGGGCTGCCATTAAGTGTCTGTGGCTTTTCTTGGTACATGATCCAAGCTGTTAGTAGATCTACCCTTGTGGGGTCTAGAGAATGGCAGCTCTCTTCTTGCAGCTCCACTAGGCAGTGTCCTAATGGGGACTCTGTGTGGGGGCTTTCATATTCCTTTAGCAGAGGTTCTCCATGAGGGCTCCAACCCTGCAGCACACCTCTGCCTGGACATCCAGGCATTTTCATACATCCTCTGAAATGTGGGCAGAGGTTTCTTAACCTCAATTCTTGACTTCTGTGCACCTACAGGCTTAGCACCACATGTAAGCCATCAAGGCTTGGGGCTTGCATCCCTGATGCAATGACCTGAGCTCTACATTGGCCCCTTTTAGCCATAGTAGGATGCAGACCACCAAGTCCTGAGACTGCACAAAGCATCAAGGTCCTGGATCAGGCCCATGAAACCATGTTTTTTCTCTTAGGCCTTGGGTTTGTGATGGGAGGGGTTGCTGTGAAGACCTCTGACATGCACTGGAGGCATTTTCTCCATTGTCTTGGTGATTAACATTCGGATCCTCATTACTTATACCAATTTCTGCCGCTGACTTGAATTCCTCCTTGGAAAATGGGTTTTTCTTTTCCATCACATTGTCAGCCTGTAAATTTCTGAACTTTTATGCTCTGCTTCTTTTCTAAATATAAGTTCTAATTCCAAACCATATCTTTGTGAATATATAAAACTGAATGCTTTTTACAGTACCCAAGTCACATTGTGAACACTTTGCTGATTAGAAATTTCTTCTACCAGGTGCCCTAAATCATCTCTCTCAAGTCAAAGTTCTATAAGTCTCTAGGGCAAGGGCAAAATGCCACTGGTCCCTTTGCGAAAACATAGAAAACGTCACCTTTATTCTACTTCTAAACAGGTTCCTCGTCTCTATCTGAGGTGAGCAGCATTTGGTCAAAGCCATTCAACAAATCAAAAAGGCAGTTCCAAACTTTCCCATATCTTCCTGTTTTCTTCTGAGCCTTCCAAAGTGTTCCAACTTCTTTCTGTCTGTTATCCATTTCCAAAGTTGCTACCACATTTTCAGGTATCTTTACAGCAGCCACCCATTCTCCCAGTACCCATTTACTGTGTTACTCTGCTCTCACACTGCTAATAAAGACATACCCAAGTCTGGGTAATTATAAAGGAAAGAAGTTTAATTGACTCACACTTCCACATGACTGGGGAGGCCTCACAATCATGGTGGAAGGCAAAGGAGGATCAAAGGCACAACTTACATGGTGACAGGGAAGAGAGCTTGTGTAGCTTGTGTAGGGGAGCTCCTCTTCATAAAATCATCAGGTCTCATGAGACTTACTATCATGAGGATAGCATGGGAAAGACCCACCCCCATGATTCAGTTACCTACCACAAGATCCCTTCCAAGACATGAGGGAATTATGGGAGCTACAATTCAAGATGACATTTGGGTGCAAACACAGCCAAACCATATCAATGAGACTCAAAGAAAAGCCAGAGGGCTGAAGCTTAAATAGCACCCTTTTCATTAAGGGAGAGAAATTTAGAAGAATGTAGCCAATTTTGAGGGGCAGTAAATTATTTTCAGGGGAAGTGAACAGGCCCAAAGGATAAACAAATAGTTTGTAAGTAATTCTCTTTGGAAACTGAATGGGACTGAAAAGTTACAGAAATGTTAGTGGTAGAACTGCACTGTTGACAAAAGCTGTCTCTTTATACATGTAAGGACTCTTAAAAAAATCTTTCACAGCTGTGTTCAGAATAGATTACGTCTATCTGGGCATGGTGATGACTTTTAGCCTTATCTCTTCTCTTCTTTGGTAGTTAACCTTTCTTGGCTACTTAATGAGATTCCTAGGGAAAGAGCTTTAAGATAATTGTTTATCCTCAAATAAGGTAACTTCCTGAGGAAGCATTTTGCAGTGCTAGTGGGTAGTGGGGGAGAAGCAAGAGAAAGTTGGAAAGTTCTTAATTCTCAGGCAACCTCTAAGGTCTTTCAACTTTTTAAAATTCAAAAGTGCTCAGCATGCCAAAGCACTATACTTTGAGGTATTGTTCTCTGAGCCCCAACATAGGCTATGAATTGGTAGGGACTGGGGACGCCACTGAAATGTATATGTGAGTGTGTGTGTCAGAGAAAATATATGTTATTTGGTAAGATTCCTCTGAAAACCCTGAAGAGATGGATTGAAAAGAGGAGAGCTATGGATTGCAAAACTTGTTGAAATAGATTGTAGCAATCTGAGAAGGGGTGATACTCAAGAATTTCAAAAATATCACCTTTGACTAAAGACAGTCTGTTTCTTTTTTCACTCTTGGAAAAAGTTCAACAATTGAGGAATTTAGTGAATCTGATAGATTTGAGAGATGCCGATTAAAAATACCTCACCTTTGGATGATTGATCTCTAATAATTTGGGGAGTTTTAGGTGATATTCATAATACTTTAAGCATTATATATTCTGAATTTTGCTTTTTGACTCCCTCAAAATATTCTGCTTCACAACTTAAGAATTAATGTCAATATATAAATTCCCATCTTTGTCCGTTGCTACAGAGCCCTGCACAGTACACTATTTGAGTAACCTCCTTAATTAAAATGGAAACCCATTGTCTCAGTATGTCTGAAGGAGCTAAAGTAATGTGCATTTGAATGTTTGTTTGAATATAGCTTTTACGCTATTGAAATTTTAGACTGAGGCCAAGCATAGCAGAGTGGGCCCAGTGAAAGACCAAAGCCAGGCATAAATATTTACTGACAGGCAGTTAAGCAAAACAGCCACTCTGCTGTTTGTCTTTTAACTGTCCTGAATATTTTCTTCTTATTAATCTTGTACGACGTATTCTTCCTTTGCTGAATCTATTGTTAAACAGAGAGCAGATACTGCATTAGCATTGTTTGTTCTTACTCAGGTTGGTGGAGGAAAAATGTGTTAAATGTAGTTAAAAGAAGTATTACTTTTTTAATTGTGTGAATTTACAAATAGAACAAGATTTCTAATTTAAAAAAAACTGTATTTTCAGTTGTTTTTTAGGTGAGAGAAGTTTATATCTTAACAGTAGATTGTAAAAGATGGTCTCACAAATTCTCTAAAGTCTCCCTTCTGCTTTCTGGGAGTATCTATAGAATTCTAAAAGAAATTATACAGCTGGGTTTTTGAGATATAAAAAAAACGCACTGAATTTTATGTTTTGTGGGCAAGCTAAGAATTGCTCTTCAAGGATGATATATTTATCTTTGGTTGTAATTATTGCCTCATAACAATAAAAAAATAATACATTGGTCAATAAACATTAAGTATCAGTAGGTCAATTCTTTTTCTTTCACAATATTGCAATTTGTAAATAAAGTAACTGAGATCTGGAGAATTTAAGTAACTTGCCCAATATCAACTACCAAGAGTAAAGACACTGATATTCATATTTAAGTCTGCCTTCAAAGATCCTATTTTTTTTTTGAATTCACCCTGCTGCTTCCTCATAGAGATAAATGTCATACTAAATTGTTTTTCTTCTTCTGTGAAGGGAAGGAGGATAAGGAGGCATGGAGGAGCTGTGACTCAAAAACATGCAGAAATAGGACCTTACTGTGATAGTAAATGGCAACCAATATTCCAGGGGCCTGGTGATTTGTGTCTCAAAAAAATCAGTTCCGATGATAGCAAATTCTTGGCAACTAATGTGTAAAAAGCAAAACACAAAACAATTTGAGGTAGGATTATATTGTTGCTTTTACATGGGAAAATTATATTTTTGCCTCTTTGTTTTCCCAAAGTGTTAGTTTCAGACAAACCAAAACTTCACTTCAGTTGGAGCTGAATGGGTTGTGGGAAGCCTGTAACTTACTGCCTGATGGGTGATGTCATGGTGAGTGACGTGAACATGGATGGAGTCAGTGATCCCAAACTTTCCAAAGCTTGGTTTGGAAGAATGTGTTTCAAGAATGTAGATGTCTATTCGAAAGGAAACATGCATTCACTGGCAACTGAGAAAATTTGGGCATTTTAAAAGTCAGTATTGGGGGAGGACTCAAGATGGCGCTGTGAGAACAACCCAGGATTGGAGCTCGCGTTGAATCCGCAAACAGTGAGTCAGAGCTGCATTTCCAGACTGATCTTTGTTGCCCACAGAACGGGGAAACTCCCAAGTATAAAAAGACACGGGACGCCAGGCAGTAGGTCTGCCTGGCGAAGCCGGCAGCCGGGGCGGCGGCGGCCGGCCCTACCCAGCAATCCCCACAGGGCGCGCTTGTCCGGGTGCCCTGTTGAACTGGCAACCTGAGACTTGAGAGGGCTGGACTTGAGACTGAACGAGACTTGGACAGTAGCCCAGCCCAGGGGATTGCAGGGACAGATCGTTTGGGATACCCAGTGGGACGAACAAAACCACGATTTCAAACTATCCCGAGAAGATGGTCTGAGATGCTCTGTGGGGGAGGGGCGTCCACCACTACCGAGGCAACCCGCCCCAACTGAGATACACGCCCACTGCTGACGCAGCCAGCGGTTGCCGAGGCAACCCGTCCCTACTGAGATACACGCCCACTGCTGACGCAGCCTGCCGTTGCTGAGGCAACATGCTACAACGAAGAGACTCCGCCGCAGGGCGTGGCGGAGACCACAGCAGAGCCTGCAGGAACAGGGCGAATCACACAACAGCAGGGCGGAGCCTCGGCAGCCAAACAGTGGCTAGTCTGCCTTCTAGTTGGGCAGGACACCTCATCGAACATCCAAAAATAAAGCCCAAACCCCTCAACACAGAGCATTTGAGAAAAAAAAAAAGGGTTTTTTAATGAGCTCTGTTGCAGCAGAATCAAACATAGCAGCCTAACAGCCCTGAATGAACAACAGAGCTCACAGCTCAGCAATTAAGCCCCTATAAAGTACAAACTGTCTCCTCAAGCAGCTCCCTGACCCCTCTATATCCAAAAGACTGACATTAGGCAGGCATCATCCTGGGACAAAGATAGCAGAAAAAGAAACTGGTAGCATCCCTTGCTGTGCCACAGCTGCTAGAGGTGCACCCCAGACAAGCAGGGTCTGGAGCGGACCTCAGCAGTCGTACAGCGAAGGGGCTAGACTGGGAGAAGGAAAACCAAGCAACAGAAATACTTCATCATCAACATTCTGGGTGTCCATTCAGAGACCCAATCGAAAAGTCCGCAACTACGCAGACGACCAGTGGACAAATCCACAAATATGGGAAGAAACCAGTGCAAAAAGGAGGAAAACACCCGAAACCAGAACACCTCGCCTCCTAGAAAGGACCAAAACTCCTCACCAGCAAGGGAACAAAGCTGGACGGAGAATGACTGTGACGAAATGACGGAATCAGACTTCAGAAGATGGATAATGAGAAACTTTTGTGAGCTAAAAGATCATGTATTAAATCAATGCAAAGAAACTAAGAACCTTGAAAAAAGATTTGAAAAAAGATTCGAGGAAATGATAACAAGAATGGATAACTTAGAGAGAAATATGAATGAATTAAAGGAGCTGAAAAACACAATACGAGAACTTTGCGAAGCATGCACAAGTTTCAATAGCCGAATTGACCAAGCAGAAGAAAGAATATCTGAAGTCGAAGACCAACTCAATGAAATAAAACAAGAAACCAAGATCAGAGAAAAAAGCGCAAAAAGGAATGAACAAAGTCTCCAAGAAATGTGGGACTATGTGAAAAGACCTAACCTACGTTTGATAGGTGTACCAGAAGGGGACGAAGAGAATGAATCCAAGCTGGAAAATACTCTTCAGGACATTATCCAGGAAAATTTCCCCCACCTAGCAAGACAGGCCAACACTCAATTGCAGGAAATACAGAGAACACCACAAAGATATTCCGCAAGAAGAGCAACCCCAAGGCACATAATCGTCAGATTCAACAGGGTTGAAATAAAGGAGAGAATACTAAGGGCAGCCAGAGAGAAAGGTCAGGTCACCCACAAAGGGAAGCCCATCAGACTCACAGCAGATCTCTCGGCAGAAACACTACAAGCCAGAAGAGAGTGGGGGCCAATATTCAACATTCTTAAAGAAAAGAACTTTCAACCCAGAATTTCATATCCAGCCAAACCGAGCTTCAGAAGTGAAGGAAGAATAAAATCCTTTGCGAACAAGCAAGTACTCAGAGATTTTGTCACCACCAGGCCTGCTTTACAAGAGCTCCTAAAAGAGGCACTACACATAGAAAGGATCAACCAGTACCAGCCATTCCAAAATCACACTGAATGCTAAAGAGCTTCAACATAATGAAGAATCTACAACAACTAACAGGCAAAACAGCCACTTAGCATCAAAATGGCAGTATCAAATTCACACATAACCATATTAACCCTAAATGTAAATGGACTAAATGCACCAATCAAAAGACACAGACTGGCAAATTGGATAAAAATCCAAAACCCATCAGTGTGCTGTATCCAGGAAACCCATCTCACATGCAAGGATACACAAAGGCTCAAAATAAAGGGATGGAGGAAGATTTACCAAGCTAATGGAAAGCAAAAAAAAGCAGGAGTTGCAATTCTCATCTCTGATAAAATAGACTGTAAAGCAGCAAAGATCAAAAGAGACAAAGAAGGCCATTACATAATGGTAAAAGGATCAATACAACAAGAAGAGCTAACGATCCTAAACATATATGGACCCAATGCAGGAGCACCCAGATACATAAGGCAAGTTCTTAATGACTTACAAAAGGACTTAGACTCCCACACAATAATAGTGGGAGACTTTAACACTCCACTGTCAATACTAGACAGATCAACCAGACAGAAAATCAACAAGGATATCCAGGGCTTGAACTCAGACCTGGAGCAAGCAAACCTCATAGACATTTACAGAACTCTCCACCCCAAATCCACAGAATATACATTCTTCTCAGCACCACATCATACCTACTCTAAAATTGACCACATAATTGGAAGTAAAGCACTGCTCAACAAATGCAAAACAACTGAAATCATAACAAACAGCCTCTCAGACCATAGTGCAATCAAGGTAGAACTCAGAATTCAGAAACCGACCCAGAACCGCACAGCTTCATGGAAACTGAACAACTGGCTCTTGAATGTTGACTGGGTAAACAACAAAATGAAGGCAGAAATAAAGAAGTTCTTCGAAACCAATGAGAACGAAGACACAACGTGCCAGAACCTCTGGGACACATTTAAAGCAGTCTCTAGAGGAAAGTATATAGCAATAAGTGCCCATATGAGGAGAATGGAGAGATCCAAAATTGACACCCTATTGTCAAAATTGAAAGAGCTAGAGGAGCAAGATCAAAAAAACTCAAAACCCAGCAGAAGACAAGAAATAACTAAGATCAGAGCTGAGCTGAAGGAGATTGAGACACGAAAAACCCTTCAAAAAATCAATAAATCCAAGAGCTGGTTTTTTTAAAAGATCAACAAAATAGACAGACCACTAGCCAGATTGATTAAAAATAAAAGAGAGAACAAGCAAATAGATGCAATAAAAAATGATAAAGGGGAAATCACCACAGATTCCACAGAAATTCAAACCATCATCAGAGAATATTACAAACAACTCTATGCACATAAACTAGTAAACCTGGAAGAAATGGATAAATTCCTGGACCCCTGTGTCCTCCCAAGCCTAAACCAGGAGGAAGCTGAAACTATGAATAGACCAATAACAAGGTCTGAAGTTGAGGCAGCAATTAAGAGCCTACCACACAAAAAAAGCCCAGGTCCAGACGGGTTCACAGCCGAATTCTACCAGACACACAAGGAGGAGCTGGTACCATTCCTTCTAAAACTATTTCAAACAATCCAAAAAGAGGGAATCCTTCCCAAATCATTTTATGAGACCAACATCATCCTGATACCAAAACCCGGCAGAGACCCAATGAGAAAAGAAAACTTCAGGCCAATATCCATGATGAACATAGATGCAAAAATCTTCAATAAAATATTGGCAAGCAGATTGCAACAGCAAATTAAAAAACTTATTCATCATGATCAAGTAGGATTCATCCCAGGGATGCAAGGCTCGTTCAACATATGCAAGTCTATCAACATAATTCACCACATAAACAGAACCAAAAACAAAAACCACATGATTATCTCCATTGATGCAGAGAAGGCATTTGACAAAATTCAACAGCCCTTTATGCTAAGAACCCTCAATAAACTCGGTATCAATGGAACGTATCTCAAAGTAATAAAAGCTATTTATGACAAACCAACAGCCAATATCATACTGAATGGGCAAAAACTGGAAGCATTCCCTTTAAAATCTGGCACTAGACAGGGATGCCCTCTCTCACCACTCCTATTCAATATAGTACTGGAAGTTCTAGTCAGAGCAATCAGGCAAGAAAAAGAAATAAAGGGTATTCAAATAGGAAAGGTGGAAGCCAAATTGTCTCTATTTGCAGACGACATGATAGTATACCTAGAAGACCCCATCGCCTCAGCCCAAAAACTCCTGAAACTGATAAGCAACTTCAGCAAAGTCTCAGGATATAAAATCAATGTGCAAAAATCACAAGCATTCGTCTACACCAATAACAGACTTAAAGAAAGCCAAATCAAGAGCGAACTGCCATTCACAATTGCTACAAAAAGAATAAAATACCTTGGAATACAACTCACAAGGAACATTAAGAGACCTCTTCAAGGAGAACTACAAACCACTGCTCAATGAAATCAGAGAGGACACAAACAGATGGAGAAACATTCCATGTTCATGGTTAGGAAGAATTAATATCGTGAAAATGGCTATACTGCCCAAAGTAATTTACAGAATCAATGCTATCCCCATCAAGCTACCATTGACTTTCTTCACAGAACTGGAAAAAACCACCATGAACTTCATATGGAACCAAAAGAGAGCCCGCATAGCCAAGTCAATTCTAAGCAAAAAGAACACAGCGGGGGTATCACACTACTGGATTTCAAACTATACTACAAGTCTACAGTAATCAAAACAGCATGGTACTGGTACCAAAACAGAGATATAGACCAATGGAACAAAACAGAGGCACCGGAGGCAACACAACATACATACAACTATACAATCTTTGATAAACCTGACAAAAAGAAGCAATGGGGAAAAGATTCCATGTTTAACAAATGGTGTTGGGTAAACTGGCTAGCCATGTGCAGAAAGCAGAAACTGGACCCCTTCCTGACACCTTACACTAAAATTAACTCCAGATGGATTAAAGACTTAAACGTAAGACCTGGCACCATAAAAACCCTAGAAGGAAATCTAGGCAAAACCATCCAGGACATAGGAGTAGGCAAGGACTTCATGAACAAAACACTAAAAGCATTGGCAACAAAAGCCAAAATAGACAAATGGGACCTAATGAAACTCCACAGCTTCTGCACGGCAAAAGAAACAGTCACTAGAGTGGATCGGCAACCAACAGAATGGGAAAAAATTTTCGCAGTCTACCCATCTGACAAAGGGCTGATATCCAGAATTTACAAAGAACTCAAACAGATTTACAGGAAAAAAACAAACAAGCCCATTCAAAAGTGGGCAAAGGATATAAACAGATACTTTACGAAAGAAGACATATATGAGGCCAACAATCATATGAAAAAATGCTCATCGTCACTGGTCATCAGAGAGATGCAAATCAAAACCACATTGAGATACCATCTCACGCCAGTTAGAATGGCGATCATTAAAAAATCTGGAGACAACAGATGCTGGAGAGGATGTGGAGAAAAAGGAACACTTTTACACTGTTGGTGGGAGTGTAAATTAGTTCAACCATTGTGGAAGACAGTGTGGCGATTCCTCAAGGCCTTAGAAATAGAAATTCCATTTGACCCAGCAATCCCATTACTGGGTATATATCCAAAAGACTATAAATCATTCTACTATAAGGACACATGTACACGAATGTTCATTGCAGCACTGTTTACAATAGCAAAGACCTGGAATCAACCCAAATGCCCATTGATAATAGACTGGATTGGAAAAATGTGGCACATATACACCATGGAATATTATGCAGCAATCAGAAATGATGAGTTTGTGTCGTTTGTAGGGACATGGATGAATCTGGAAAACATCATCCTCAGCAAACTGACACAAGAACAGAAAATGAAACACCGCATATTCTCAGTCATAGGTGGGTGATGAAAAATGAGAACACATGGACATAGAAAGGGGAGTACTAAACACTGGGGTCTATTGGGGGGAAAAGGGGAGGGCCAGTGGGAGCGGGAGGTGGGGAGGGATAGCCTGGGGAGAAATGCCAAATGTGGGTGAAGGGGAGAAGAAAAGCAAAGCACACTGCCATGTGTGTACCTACGCAACTGTCTCGCATGCTCTGCTCATGTACCCCAAAACCTATAATCCAATAAAAAATTAAAAAAAAAAAGTCAGTATTATTGAATTGTGCAATTGGAACTACATTGGGGCTTAACAGCCAACCAGTTCTCTGTTGTTTGGAACTTGTTTTTATCTGAATCCCAAGCTGAGAATGGTTTTCAGGGTAGTAAACAAAACAAACAAACAAAAAAACCCAAAAGCACAGAAGAATATGTGAGAAATCTTATTTGGCCCTCGAAGCACAAAATATTTTCTCTCTGTCCATTAACAGAGAAAGTTTCCTTATTTCCGAACTAAAAAATGGAGGTTAAGATATCTAAACTTATACCATTTCTATCTGAAACAGCTTCCCTTAAAGAATGAGAGATGACAGCTTGAATTCTACTTGCTGTTGGTATGAACTAGGGCAGAATACACAACGTTCGTGAAGCCCCATTACTCATTCTTAAAACAGGCATAGTATTATCTACGTAATAGTGTTGTTGGAAAGACTCTGTGTTTAATGAATGCTTTAAGTATGAAAAGTAGATTGCAAATTAGCATGTGGAGTATAATCTCATTTTTGTAAAAGTAATTTTCTAATTACAATCACATGAAAACTACCTGGAAACATAGTCACTGAATTGTTATCACTGGCAAATCCTGAAGAGGGAAAATAAAATAAACATGTTCGTTTTATTCTATGTAGTTCTATATTGAAAACATGTATAAGGCAATAATTTGCTAATGAAAGTGTAGACTAAAAGCACATTAAAATTTTTTGGTATAAAATAGGGATAAGATAATTGTTGATCCTTCCTTGCTCCTTAAGGAAGGGTGATAGTTTTCAGATGACTAATTCTAATTTGTGGATTAGAATAGCATTGTGGAAAAGCCTTAATTGTAAACCTGGGATATAAGACCTTATATTCTTTAGGAGAATACATACATAGTCTTTTAAAAATGTATAGTTTGACAGTTTATGGCAATTTCTGAATGGGAAATTGGCCTCAATACTTCATTTCAGGTTTCAGCCTCTATGTGACAGGATGTGGTCCCCTCACAATGGGATGGATGCTATTTTCTTCATGTCCCACTTGGGGGAATTCATCCATTTATTTCTCCTTCTGGAATCTCTTTTGTCCCTAAGTCAAATTCATGAATAGCTCAGCTTAATCTCAGTGGACCCAACACTTCTGTTATTGTAGAATGTTACTGTGATTGAAATTAATTCTATAAATCATAAGAAATAATTAGCCATTTAATCCTTATATTACAGGTGAACTGGGGCTACAGCAATCCTGTAAAAATTCAGAACTCCCTGAGGCTGGTAGGAATGACATTTGGATTTGGTTCCACTGTGGCAAACCTTCATCGGGATAGATATTGGAACTTGAAATAGCCCAATATCAATGTATGTGGAAGCAACATATCCATTAGGATTATTTATAAAATTCCATGATCTCTGACAAGTGGTACCTCCACTGCTGAGGTTCTGAGAATTTCAGAATCCCCTCATGAAAATATCGAAAAATAACTCTAACATCCTCTAGGCCCCATGAGCAATAGAATGCTAGGTAAGGCACCTTTAACAGCTTTTCATCAAGATGAATGGCAACCCTTCTGCTCTGTAACCATTGTGCTGTTTGTTCCTGGCACCCTGCACTGGCCCTGTGTATCATTTCCCACCTCTTCAGCTTCCTTTCACACCTGAGATTCTTACTTGGTCCCACACTCTAACTTCCTTCAGCGTGGGTTGTCCATTTGTACCACTGCCGTGCCTGGCATGCTCTCCACTGGCACCAGGATCACCATTATTTATCTGTCATTTTAACATGCTTGAAAAAATTTCCGTTTTTGGAGCAGCTCATTTCACCAGATCTATGAGCTATTAATAATGAAATTGGTTTGATTTTATTACTCAGATTTTTCAAATAGGATTGTTTCTATAGAGTGGCTCTCACCTGTCAAAGACACATAAGCAGCCGAAGAGAGGATAGGGAAAGAAGTTTGTTTTAACTTCAAGTATAATTTTACCTTGCTTCTGGCTCAGAGCCCTGCTAAGGCTTGGTGAGTGTCATTCCTTGCCTCTCAATTGCTGCCCTTCCCGGTGCTTTGTTGACTCTATGAACCTGGCTGATGCTGCTGGCTCCCTTTCTCAGTCAGACTATCAGTCCTGTGTCCATTTGATTTATAATTGTGAGTAGGACTTGGGACCTTCCCATAAGAACTTTGCTTCTTAGGAAAACTTTAGGAGATATCTTCTTGACTGATTACATTTCTTTCAGGATTCTGTGATTTTTAAAAAAAATCTTTAGAAGTGTTTTATTTTAGAATAGTTTTAGACTTATTAAAAGTTGCAAAAGATAGTACAGAATTCTGTTACACCTTTCAATCAGTTTTCCCTATTGTTAAAATCTCATATTACTATAGTACATTTGTCACAAGTAAGGAACTAGTTTGGTACATTACTATTCACTAAACTCAATGCCTTATTCAGATTTTGCTATTTCTATGATTTTTTTTGTTCATTTATTTATTCTCTGAGACACGGTCTTGTTCTGTCACTCTGGCTGGAATGGAGTGGTGAGGTCAGTTCTCTGCAACCTCTTCCTCCTGGGCAAAAGTGATCCTCCCACCTCAGGCGGTCAAGTAGCTCGGACTACAGGTGTATGCCATCATACTTGGCTAAATTTTTGTAAAGATGGGGGTCTCCCTATTTTTCCCAGTCTGGTCTTGAACTCCTGGGCTCAAGCGATCCTCTTCCCTTGGTTTTCCAAAGTGCTGAGATTACAGGCATGAACCACCAGACTCAGACTCCGATTACAGGTGATGTGGGAGACATTTTTGCTAAGAGCGTAAAGGATGTATGAGAGAGTTTTATCTGTTATATCAGATTCAGCTCTGCTCCTTTTAAAATAACCTGTGACAATTAGTTCTTGATTGCCAATTATATTATTTTTTAGGTGTACCATGGGAAAATGACTTGAAAGGGCTACCATCAAGAGCAAAATTCTGTTTTCAGAATTTTGCATTTTTGGATCACCAAAATAACAGGAATAGATTAAGGTTACCCAAGTCTGGCATCTTTTGCTGAAAGCTTTGCTGAGAAAAAGTGAGCTTGGGCAATGACTCCTAGTACTCTGTCTACCCTGGCACAGTACAGGAAGGTTTCTGACTTCAAGCAAATCTAGAGTGACTAGGAAAGCAGTAGGAATTTAGGTGAGACTTATAAATAAGAGAGAAGTCAAAAATCATTTTGGATGCAGCAGAATAAAGTGAAACAAGGATCAGTTAAAAAATATATTAAACTATTAAAATCCCCAAGGAAGTTTAGGTGGTCATTAAAGAAATATTCTTGTATATATTCTGTACCTTCTTCAAATAAAAAGAAATCTCTATGGATGTTCTGAAGATGCTCTGTGTGTGTGTGTGTGTGTGTGTGTGTGTGTGTGTGTGTCTGAGTCTAAGTGTGTCTGAGCTGGCAGGATGACATTCATTAAGCAAATAAATATTGAGTACCTACTCGTGTACCACTGTGTTAATTACTGGGGATACCAAATAAATAAGACTCTGCTTTTGCTTTCCAGAAGGTTATGGCATGGGTGGTGGTGATCTTACATGTAAGCTAGCAGTTTTTCTTAACTCCTTATCTTTATTCAATTTATATTCTATTTTATCTGACATGAAAACATATGTCTAGTTGTAGGTAATATGAGTCATTAGCGTGTCATTATCTGCTAAAAAGAAAATACAAACATATGTTTTTATCTTCACTAACAAATATTGTTTAAGTTCTTGCTGTCTGTTGCACATTTACCACCCATTAGGCAAATAGAAATAGTTTAAGGCATACTATATCCCTTTGCTAGCTTGTCACTAAGGATATTGTACTAAAAAAGATAACAGTAATGCAAGGTGGTCTTAGTTCCAAAGAATGTTACAGATCTAAATTCTTTAGCAGATTAAAAGAGCAGACAATCATTTCTACTGGAACTGGCAGGCAAGGCTTTATGGAGGTAAGCCTCAGACTATGCTGAGAAATAAAGGTCTACATGTGTACAGGATTTTTAAGGATTGAATTACACCAGACAAGTCTATAAAATGCCCTTTCTCCTTTTTCTTCAGTGTTGCTCATTTTCTTTCATTTCTTGCCTTCTTTATGTCATGATAACTGCATTATAGTGAACCATTGTTCATTTCTCATTAGTTGCATAGGATAAGGATGGATTAAGATGGGCACCAGCAGTCATGCCACCTTGAGAGTAATTAAATGTAATACAGCAAGTATAAAAATTACCCTGCTTGCCTCAAGTCTTGATTTTGGCCTTGAACTTGCCCCATATCAGTGATTAACTAATCATCTGGATATTGTGCCACAAGATATACTTTTGTCCTGGTGTCCTAGTTTGTGGTGGAAATTTGCACTCATTGTCCACTTTTTCTTGATGTCCTCAAATGTTGTTTTACCTGAAAGATAGAATTGTGAGAATTTATGTCATAATTCTATAATAATATTCCAAGTTTAATTTCCTAATAGCCTTTGTCTCATGCATTTTTATTTTAAAAATATGAATGGCACATGAATTATGCTATAGTCATACAAGTGTACACACACATTCATATATATATATGTATATATAAATTTTATACCCCACAAAGAGTTGAATTCTTTAAAGGAAATGAAAATAAAAATTTCATAGGGTGTAGGGCAGAGCAAACGCTCATCACAGACTCATCTGACAAGTCTCTTTCAAGGGCCTGTCCACAGATTGAAGATTCACTCTTTGCTCAATTTGCATCCTTGGCCCAATAAATGTTTTATGACCTCCCTCTATGAGCACTCACAGCCAGAAGGAGGTAATGCAAAATTGATCTGTATATTAAAACTGCTGAGCCAAGCGGGCTTGCTCCTGGTATTACACTGATTATGTGTATGTGATTCAACAGGCACTATTGAAACACCATAGTATTTGAAAAAGACACCCATCAGCTGCATTTTTTATACACACAGTTTTCTTCTTTTCCTCCTCCCTTTAACCCTGTGGGCCAACTCCCATATTCACATCTTTAACTCCCATTTGGACTCATGAATAACAATACATGCTTTCAGGAGAAAAGATGCTGCACTATTATGCTCAGCAGTCAGTTATTTCTAGAATACAGCAAGGGATATGGAACTTACAATCAAATACACAGTGGTTGGAATCCCAGCTCCACCATTTATTTGCTACATGGATTTGGGCAAATTATTATATCTTTCTGGGCTTCATATTGCTATTTGAAAGTGTGGATAATGGCATTCACCTGCCTGACTTGTTACAATATAACTGATATGGCCAGGCTTTCACTGTCAGTGAATATAAAATGAGACCCATATTCTTTAATACTCATGTTATGACGGTGTGAATTAATACTGCCGTGATAGATTCCCTTTAATTGCACCCCAATTATTTCTGGAAATGACACTACATTCTCTCTTATGTGCATTAAGAACAAACTTATTTAGTTTCTTCATTCTGTTCTCTTTTGACAATATTTTATGTAGCAACTGTTTTTATTGAATACCTGATTTGTGCTAATGTCTCTTCTAGCCACGTGGGTTGTATAATAAATAGGATAGACAAGGTCCCTGTTTTCATCAAGCTTATAGATGGTGGCAAGCAGGAGTGTGGTAGTTGAGTAAAATAGATAAATAATTATACAGAAGGACAAATACTCTGAAGAAAATAAAACCGCAATCCTATAGAAATTGACTGGCAACATTAGAGATCGCAGACTGGAAAGTGTTCTCTGAGGAGGTGACATTTGGGTTAATATCTAGGTGGTAGAGATGGAACCCACTAAGTGAAGATGTGAGGTAGATGAAGAACACTCCAGATTGAAGGAGCAACAAGCTCAAAATTCTGAGAAAGATTTACTAAGAGGAACCGAGAAAAGGAGAGTATAGCTGAAATATAGTGAGAAAGGGACAAGGTGTACAAGTGCAGTCTGAAAGTTGTGCAAGGACCTTATCATGTATGGCCTTGCAGAGCTTCAAGGGACAATCAGACTGGAAGATGCTGACATGTTTTAAGCAGGTAAGCCACATGATTTTTTTTTAATGAGATCACGAATATATAATTTTCCAAAACTCAGAAAAAAGGTGTTTCAGAAAGGCAAGAGTGTTTGACTATGTAACACACTGCTGAGAAGTGAAGCAAAAAGAGAGAAGAGACTGTACATTTGGCAACATGGAGATTATTGAGATGGTCCTGATAAGAGCTGTTTCATTAGAGTCTAGAGGGTGAAAACTCTGTTGAAATGAGTTGGAGATAGGATAGGTGTTGCAGAAGAGGATATAGACAATGTTTTTTAGGTATTTGGCTGCTGAGGAAAATAAAGAAAAGATTCTCTTTAAAAGAATATGGTAAGTCCAGTTAAATTTGTTTTTTAATGGCAGATGCTAGAGCCTATGTATTTGTCAATGTTAATAACCCTTGCAGAAGAATACATTTATAATGCAAAGGAAAAAGGAATTCATTGCCAAAGTGAAATCTTTAAGAGGGTATGAGACAATGTCTCTAGAACACAGGTGCTTTGCCTGGCATTTGATGAAAAAGGGACTAATATCCTATTGTAGCATAAAAGAAAGCAGAGCATCTTGTTGGAAATTAAAGACAATTTCATCTGATTATTTCCACTGTCTCAGTGGAGTATAAGTTAAGGTTATTATGTAAGAGGAAACATAAAGAAAAAAAGGTTTTGGGGGTTATGGAGAGAAGAGAAAATGTGAAAGTCACTGAGGGCAGAGGGAATTTGAACTTGTAAGAAAATATACCAGTCTTTCCATGCTAGTATGTTTTGCAGAGAATAAATTTAAAGTGAGACCTGCAGAGAATAAATTTAAAGTGAGACCAACAAAAGGTGGCAGGCCTCTGCCCCTATTGTTGCAAAACCTCCTGAAAACACTTCTCATTACCAAATGCTCTGCTGATAATTGCTGCTGCTCCTGCTCAGGCTATGACAGGATTATACCCTTTGCTACTTCATTCCAAGAATAAACAAGCACTTTATTAAGCCATCCATGGAGCAAGAACAGGCTGCAAATTTAAACAAAATTTATCAATGCTTTAGATATGATAGAAGAAAATAATGGTGATGAAAATATAAACAAATTATTTGATATAACTCTTCTTGGAGTTTAATGGAGTGTTTTTTTCAAGTCTATAAATCAACTGGATATCATATGGTGGCAAGGACCAGTTTACTTCCCCAGAGAATGCCCTTGAAAGTGACTGCTCTATGTCCAAGCACCAACTACTCTAAGGATCCATGGATGAAGTTACTCCATTCTCATCCATGTGTACAATTTGTCATCTAACTCCCAATTTTCTGTCTCTAGGATCTTCCTCCTTGCAAGTTGACTTATAGTAGTAATTTGCTTTTCATTGGTCTGGTTTTATTTCTAACATACTTCTATTGTGGTAAAATACACATAACCTAAAATTTACCATCTTTACCATTTTTTGCATACTGTCCAGTGGAATTAAACACATTAATAATGTTGTACAAATATCATCTTCATCCATATCCATGATTCTTTTCATGTTGTAAAGCTAAACCTATATTCATTAAACAATAACATCCCATTTTCTATTCCTTCATTCCCCGGCAGCTACCATTCTATTTTCTGTATCATTTTGATTGCTGTCAGTGAAAATATAAGGTAAATCATACTGTGTTTTTGTTTTGTGATCAGCTTATTTTGTTTAGCATAATGTCCTCAGGATTCATCCATGTTGTAGCACACGTAACCACTTTCAATCTATTTGGGTGTTTGGCTCTAAAATGAACCTCTTGTAGACAGTATATAGTTGGATCATGTTATTTTATTCATTCTAATCTCTGTCTTTTGATTGGAAAGTTAAACTCCTTTGTATTTAGTGTAATTACTGATAAGAAGGGACTTATTTCTATCATTTTGCTATTGTTTTTTATATCACTTATTGCTTTTTAAATTCTTCTTGCATTACATTTTTTTAGTGTTTAGTTGATTGTTAGTGGTGAAATGTTTAAATCCTTTTTCATTTCCTTTGGTGTATGTTCTGTATGTATTTTGTCTGTGGTTATCATAAGGAGGACATGTAATCTTCTAAAGTTACTGTACTGTAGTTTGAATTAGTGTCAGACTAACTTAATCAACATAACATTTCTGCTTTTATAAGTTTTTCCCCATTCCTTTTGGTTGTTCATGTAAAAAGATTATGTCCCTATACATTACGTACCCTAAAATATAATCTAGTAATTCTTGTAAATTCATTAATTTCTTAACTTATGTAGAAAACAAAATGTGGAATAACAAATCATTGTTGTAATGATACCAGTTTTAAGAGTAACAATTTAAAAAATGTATCACTCCCCTAAATAATGAGAAAACAAAAGTGAAGCTATAAACCATGGTTAAAACAATCCCAGCTTTTGTTATTTTCCATATACTTTCTTTTATATAGATTTTTTATTTATTCATATGATTTTGACTTACATTCTAGTATTCTATCATTTCACCAAGCAAGGTTCCCTTAAGCATTTCTTGCAGGACAGGTCTAGTGGTGACAGACTGTCTCAGCTTTTGTTGATCTGGGAATGTCTTGCTTTTCGAAGGACAATTTTTGCTAGATGTAGACAGGTATTAATTAGTTGACAGGTATTTATTTATTTACTTATAGCTCTGTGTTTATATTGGCTCATTGCCTTCTGGGTTTCAAAGTTTTTGCTGACAAACTGCTGATAATTTCATTGGGAATCCCTTGTATATGATGAATAATTTCACTTGCTGCTTTCAATAGTACTTGTCTCTGGCTGTCTCAAGTGTGATTATAACTTGCCTCAGAGTGGAACTCCTTCAGTTCATCTTACTTACATTTTTTGAGTTTCCTGTATGTTTATATTTATGTCTTTCATAAAATTTGAGATTTTCAAGTTTTCAGGCACTATTTCTTATATTCTCTCTACTCATCCTCATTTTTCTCCTTCTGGGACTTCCACAATGTATATGTCGGTCGGCTTGATCAAATCCCACAATCTCTTAGACTCTTCACTCTCTAAAATTCTTTTTTTGTTCTGTTTCTCATACTCAATAATTTCCATTGTTCTGTCTTCAAGTTTGTCGATTCTTTCTTATGCGTGCTCAAAGTTGTCTTTGAAACCCTCAAGTGAAGTTTTTATTTCAGTTACTGTATTTTTACTCTTCAGAATTTCTTAAAGATTTAATTTTAGGGTTTCTTTATATATATATTTATTGATATCTCTATTTTGTTGATACATTGTTTTCTTGACTTTATCCACATCTTTGTTTAGTTTTTGAGTATATTTAAGAGAGTTGTTTTAAAGTCTTTGTCTAGTAGATTTGCTATCAGACCTACTAGAGCATGAGGGACAGTTTCTGTTGAATTGTTTATTTTATTCTATAAATAGGCCATATTTTCCTGTGTAGTTTTCTGCCCTGTAATTTTTTGGGAAAACTTGGACATATGAGTGGTAATATGATAACTCTGGAAATCAGATTATTTCTCTTTCCAAGGTTGCTAAGTTTCATTTATTTGTTTGTTTACCAGATTGTTGTACATTGTCTCTGTGCCAATAATCAAGTTAAGGAGAAAATTAAAGGTCTTCTGAGGTCTCTACTGAGCCTGCATTTTTCCCTGGCATGCACGGTCACTTTTTAATTTTTCTCAAATGTGCCATTGGTTTTTAAATGCCCTTGTGTTTAGTATATGGATCCCAAAAGGGAAAAAAAGAAAAAGAGGAAGGGGAGCAGAAAAGGGACCAGTATTTTAAATCTCCTGGAATTTATTTCAACCAGAGGTTGGAGAGAGGGGAGGCACTTGCAACAATAGAAAGAGTAGCAGCACTTACCTGTTTGTCTCCACCTCTGTGATCAAAAGTGCCAATCAGTGATTGTAGTTCTCTGACATTTGGAGGAAAATGTGCTTTGTGCCTGGTCTGGCTCCCCTGGGCCATGTGCATGCTGCTGTAGGAACACATGCACAGCTGCCTGCCACAGGGCTGAGAGTTGGGGGATTGGTAATAGCTGATAAGCTAAGAGCTAAAAATGGACTAAATTTAACCACAGTTTATTGTCCTAGCTTTCTCATGGATGTTTCAAGCCTTCAGTTGATTCCAGAATTTCAAATCATTACATCAGACAACTTCTGCCAGTGCCTTTATTGCCTTGGTGAAGAAATAGGTTCCTGGTGCTTCCCACTCTCCCATCTTTTCAAAATTCTCTCACCAGTTCAGCTTTGAAGAAAGTCGATCTTAAGTAACATGAATGTTGTGCTCAGTGGTCTGATTGAGATAATAATATTCAGTAAATGTTGGATTATTCTCTCTAAATAACATAATGATAGTGCATCAATGTCCCAGTTTGATTGTATTATTATTATTATTATTATTATTATTATTATTTTGAGATAGAGTGTGGTCTGTCACCAGGCTGGAGTGCAGTGGTACAATCTCAGCTCACTGCAACCTCTGCCTCCCAGGTTCAAGCAATTCTCCTGCCTCAGCCTCCCAAGTAGCTGGGACTACAGGGATTGTATACTTTTTATGTCACTACAGTACCTTGAGGTGAAAAACATCTCTGTACATTCTTTCTGTAGATCTCACTATCACAACTCTTTACACACCATCTCAGCTGCTTAAGAACACAAACAATTTCAAATTTCAATGAGCAAAATATTTTTTTAAGCTACTCTCAGTCCAGGAATACAGTTTGCAGAAATACAGTTTTTATGCAGGGCAATTTACATTGCCAAATTGAAATCATGACAGTGAATATTTTACTTTTTTTTTTGCACAAAAATATGTGTCTTGGCTTTCTATTTGTAGAATTATGGCTTCTTCAAGATGTTTCCCCAACGACAACAAAAGGGAATTGAGATCTCTCCTTCCAATGATAGATAGTCACTGTAACTTTAAATGGCAGTGCTCACAGGTTTCCAATAAAACCTTAAAGTTCAGTTGCAATCTAAGGACTTTGCAAAATAATTTTAAATATCACATATATAATGTGCCTGGAGCATGAAATAAAATAGAAGTCCTAGCTTAGTGTATTTTAAATTAGATACCAAGACTTTTGTTATAAGTCAATCATATAGTGTTATTATACCTAGATCATAGGTACATACCTAGGGAATATGTATACTTCCTAACTATATTATTTTCAAAATATGAAAATAAATTATTATAATGTATATTACTATTAGGTAGTACAAGGGCCTAAATTGGCATTATGGACTGCATTTCTGCCTCTCTATTGCCTTATTTTCTGAAGCCTGTTACTTCAATATATTAAAAATTGACATTTGGTACAAGAAGGATTCATCTTAAAAGTTTTCCAATAGATTTATTTATACAGTTGATTTAATTTGAATTTCATAATTTATTCAAATTAATTCACTGTAATAGTTTTCATGGCACTGCTTTATTAAAAATAAGAAATCATTGTGGTTATAATGATAATGTAAATGTGGTTTACCACAGTTATAATTCAAACATAAACATTTAGTAAAATATTTACACTGGTGGGAGTGAAGTTACAGTAGGAGCAAGGAAAGAGGTTAAGAAAGGGAGAGAAATGCATTTGCAGTGTATGGCAGTGGGAAAATAAAGCATATGATATGGTCATGTGTGTTGGTAACTATAATCTGAAAAAAAAAGGAAGATCCCTTAATGATTGGAAACATGATGAAATTGCAAATAATACACCAAAGCTCAGGGCTGCCTAATAGAGAATGCTAACCATAAAATGGAAAGTGTTGGCCTGCTTTAAGAAGCATCAATCTTTTTGATATTCATGCATTAACTTAGCCATTCATTTACTCATTTGTCCATCAGTTTTTAAATCATATTTAGATAGAAGCACTGAGGAAAATTTGTCAAAATTTTGAAACAAAGGTGGAAAAAAAAGATCTGGTTTTATGTCTTTCCTTTTAGAGTTAGCTCCATATGTGAATAGTAATCACAATTAATTCTACCACCTCAAAAAAAAATTTTGTCCTTCACAACAAAAATCTGTGTTACCTCTCTTCTACTTGACATGTGGCTAGAGTGAATTGAGATGTGCCAAATGTAAAACACACACAGGATTTTGAAGTCTTCATAATAATAAAAATGTGAAATATTAACATTTATTTTGATTACATTTTGAAATGGTATTATTCAGGATATATTGCATTGAATAAAATGTATTATTAAAACTGATTTTACTAGTGTTTCCTGCTTTCTTTTACTGTGGTTACTAGCAACTTAAACTTTCAAATGCAATAAAACAGAAACAAAACCAGTGGAATAGAGTAGATAGCCCACAAGCAAACACATGCATATATGGTCAACAGATCTACAACCAGGGTGCCAAGAATACACACTGGGAAAATAAGTGATATTGGGAAAATTGGATACCTGTATGCAAAAGAATAATGTTGGATGATTATCTCATACCACACATATAAATTGACTCAAAATGGATTAAAAACTTAAATATAATACCTGAAACTATAAAAATCCTAGAAGAAAACAGGGAAAAGATTCCCAAAATTGGCCTTGGTAATAATTTTTTGAATATGTTACTAAAAGCATGGGCAATAAAAGCATAAATAGAAAAGTGGGATTATATGAAAATAAAAAGCTACTGAGTAGCCAAGGAGACAACAAAATGAAAAGACAAAGTAAGCCAGGCATGGTGGCTTATGCATGTAATCTCAGCATTTGGAAGGCGGAAGTGCGATAGTTGCTTGGAGACTTGAGCCCAGGAATTCGAGACCAGGATACATTGTGAGACCTCATCTCTAATAAAATTTTAAAAAAAAGTTAGCCAGGAATGGTAGTGCATGCCTGTAGTCCCAGCTACTTAGGATCCTCCTCACCTGAGCTTGGATTACTTGATCCCAGGAGGTCAAGTCTGCAGTGAACTATAATCACACTACCGTACCTCTGTACTCTAGCCTGGGTGGTAGAAAGAGACCCTGTCTCCAAACAAAACAAAACAAAACAAAAACCTACATAGTGGGAGAAAATATTCACAACCAAATATCTCATAAGGGGTTAATATTCAAAACCTATAAGGAACTCCCACAACTCAATTAAAAAAATTTTTTTAGTTGAGCAAAGAACCTGTATAAGCATTTCTTCCAGGAAGACATATCAATAGCCAAGAGGTATATGAAAAGATGCTGAACTTTATTTTTCAAGGAAATGCAAATCAAAACCATAATGAAATATCACCTCACACCTATTAGTGTGGTTTTTGTTAAAAACAAAACTCAAAATATAACAAATGTTTGACAAGGATACACAGAAAAGAAGACCCTAATACTTATTGTTGGGAAATTAAATTAGTGCAGCTACCATGAAAAGCAGTGTGGGGGGTGACCCTAAAAACTAACAATAGAACTACCATATGATCCAGCAATGCTACTTCTGAGTATATATCTAAAGAAATTAAAATCAGAACCTCGAAGAGATATGTGCACTCCCATGTTCACAGCAACATTATTCACAATAGACAACATATGGAAGTAATCTAAGTGTCCATTAGTGAATGGATGGAGAAAGAAAATGTGGTACATTCACACAATGGACTATTACAAGGACTTAAAAAAGAATGATACCTTGAATTTGTGACAATATTGATGAACCTGAGGGTTCATCATATTATGTTATATTAGGTTCATTACATCATATTAAATGAAATAAGCCAGACACAGAATGACAAATACTGTGTTATACACTTTTACATGATAAATGTAAAACAGCCAAACTTGTAGAAGTGGAGCATGAACTAGTAGTTCCCAGGAGCTGGGGACTGAAATAATTGGGTAGCTATTAGTTAAAGGACACAAAGTTTTGGTCATTCAAGATAAACAAATCCTAGAGATCTCTAAAACATATTGCCTATTGTTAATTATACTGTTTAGTACAATTAAACTCTTTCTAAGAGAGTAGGTCTTTTATTCAGTGTCATCATCCTCATCATAAATAAGAAAGCAGGAGAAAATTTTGGAGGTGATACATGGATTTATGGGATACATTATAGTGATGGTTTCATGGGTGTATACTTACTTTCAAACTTACAAGTTGTATACACTAATTCTATCAGCTTTCTGTCTATTTGAAAAATTGAAGCTAATAAAAACCTTTAACTTTCTACTAGAAAAAGTTACAGATGTAGCTCAAATTATATTGCCACTGGGCAGAATTGCTTTAGACTCTTCTGCCCCCCAAATAATAATTGTTGGAATTAATATAGGAAATTAAACAGATATTATAGAATTATCTTTAATATTATAATTTATATTACATAATTTTATATTTAAAATCACTTTCTTTTAATGTGGTTACTAGCAATTTTACATTATATTTGTAATGTACAGTTTATAATATAAATATAAAATTCTGACCTAGAACCTTTTCTCTTTAAGTTTAAGTTCTGGGATACATGTGCAGGATGTGCAGGTTTGTTACATAGGTTAATGTGTGCCATGATGTTTTGCTTCACCTATCAACCCATCATCTAAGTGTTAAGCCCCACATGACACCTATTCATCCTAATGCTCTCCCTTTCCCCACTCTCCTAACAGGCCACAGTGTATGTTGTTCCCCTCCCTGTGTCCATGTGTTCTCATTGTTCAGTTCCCACTTATAAGTGAGAATATGCATTGTTTGGTTTTTTGTTTCTGTATTTGCTGAGGATAATGGCTTCCAGCTCCATTCATGTCCCTGCAACGGGTATGATCTCGTTCCTTTTTATGGCTGCATATTACTCCATGGTGTATATGTACACATTTTCTTTACCCAGTTTATCATTGATGGGCATTTGAGTTGATTTCATGTCCTTGTTATTGTGAATAGTGCTTCAATGAACATATGTGTGCATGTATCTTTATAATAGAATGATTTATATATTTTTGGATATATACCCAGTAATGAGATTCCTGGGTCAAATGGTATTTCTGGTTCTAGATTTTTATGGAATTGCCACACTATCTTCTACAGTGGTTGAACTAATTTATATTCCCACAAACAACATAAAAGGGTCCCTATTTCTCCACAGCCTTGATAGCATCTGTTGTTTTCTCACTTTTTGATAGTCACCATTCTGACTGGCATGAGATGGTATCTCCTTGTGGTTTTAATTTGCATTTCTCTAATGATTAGTGATGTTGAGCTTTCTTTCATATATTTGTTGGACATATAAAAGTGTCTGTTCATGTCCTGTGAACCCCTACTATTTTTGGGTTGTTTTTTTCCCTCATAAATTTGTTTAAGTGCCTTGTAGATTCTGGATGTTAGAACTTTGTCAGGATAGACTGCAAAAAATGTTCTCCCATTCTGTAGTTTTTCTCTTGGTTCTGATGATAGTTTCTTCTGCTGTGAAAAAGCTCTTTAGTTTAATTCAATTCCATTTGTCAATTTTTGCTTTGTTCCAGTTTCTTTTGATGTTTTAATCATGAAATATTTGCTCATGCCTAAGTCCTGAATGGTATTGCCTAGATTTTCTTCTAGGGTTTTTATAGTTTGGGGTTTTACGTTTAAATCTTTAATCCATTTTGAGTTAATTTTTGTATAAGGTATAATGAAGGGTTCCAGTTTCTGTTTTCTACATATGACTAGCCAGTTTTCCCAGCACCATTTATTAAATAGGCAGTCCTTTCTCTATTGCTTGTTTTCATTAGGTTTGTCAAAGATTAGATGGCTGTAGGTGTGCGGTCTTATTTCTGAGTTCTTAATAGAATCTTAATTCTTACAAATATTCTCACTTTTTTCTTGTTGATCTTTTCTACTAAACTGGGCTTATACATTTGAAAAAAAAGTAATTCTCCTTACTTTTATTTTATAACCTACCTCTCTGACATGTTTCAAGGATTTGAGAATGAACCTCATATATAACACTATATGTGATAGTTACTGAGGATCTATTGAGAAAATATGATTCTATAGTTGGATCTCTGTTTCATAGTTACTAAGTTATTTATAGTTTTCCATTTGTTGCCATCCCATGGGCAGTACAATTCTTTCACTGCCTACCTCCTCTCCCTCTGTGTTGTACTATATGTGTATGCATACTTTGGATTTTGTGGACTTTCAGAATGTATGATATTTAAGAACGAAAACAAACCTCAGTTTTCAAAAAATCACTCCAAACAAACAAAACCCCAAAATTCACTAGCTTTACTAGAGAGTAAGTTGTCAGATAGATACTTTATGGATTGTGTTGAATATCAGCCAAGAACCCTGTTATGTTTGAAATAAAGCAGTATCTAACACTGTTGACTTGAATGAAACTGATACTTTGTTACAAAAAGGTCACTGATAAATTTAAATATTAAAGAATAATGAGGTTGTAAGTGTCTGAAAAATTGCTTTCACTCATGCACAGTAGGAATTTTCATCAGCATGAAATTTTGCAACTATTTATTTGAAACATTGTAAAAGTGTAACTGACAGTTGTGTGATTGGGTGGTAATTTTTTGATGTTTCATTTACTTTTTCTATGGATTAAATCTTCACTTTATTACAACATTTTCATGCATTTATTTTTTAAAAACATATAAAATGAAATTGTGTTGCTAACTCAAAAAATGCAAGCTATTAGCCAATCAGTAAGTGTGGAAGCATCAGTGTCTGTGAAATGTCCAGGAATGTTAAGATTCTTACCCTCTACTTATATATTTTATACAAATAGTTCCAATGTATAATCATTTCTGTTTAGACTATCAATATATGTGATCTATGCTTGTAATTATTTTTAAAATAAATGGAAGCATATTATAATCTTTACATTTTTTATATTTGTCAAATTAGAAATTAATGTTGAGGGTTCATAAATGAAATACATGTAAATTTACTATAAAAATGTATATTTACATATGTTTTTGTATTAATGAACAAGTCTTTGTAGGATACTCTTTCATCATCATTCCTAGGAAAATTACTCATAATACCTAAGCTTTGAAATAAATATATTTACATTTACTCTATTTTTGTTTAGATGATATTTGAAAATATTAGCTGAGTTTTTGTTACATGCAAAGTACTTCTTTTTCTTAATAGAATCACAGATTTTTATGGTTTATTATTGTTACATAAAAAATGTCCATGTAAAATATTTGGATGGGAAAGCATATCTACTTACTCTCAGAAAGTTCGGAAAGAAAGTAGTTTTTTTGTACTACATATATATTTTTTTTTCTGTGAATTTAAAATGTTTTAAAAATAGAAGAAGAAGAAAGACTGTTACTTGGTAGCTATCTGAGTGGGGCAAGTGACTTCAACTTTCTGAGCCTGGTGTCTGCCTCAGTTTTTTACTGTACTGCTATAAAGGCATACCTTGAGACTGGGTAATTTATAAAGAAAAGAGACTTTATTGGCTCACACTTCAGTAGCTATACAGGATTCTGCTTCTAGGGAAGCCCTGGAAAGGTACAATCATGGTGGAAGGTGAAAGGGAAGCAAGCACATCTCCGTGGCAGACGCAGAAGGAAGAGAGCAAAGGGGAGCTACTACACACATTCACACAACCAGATCTCACGAGAACTCTGTCACAAAAACAGCAAGGGGGAAGTTTGCCCTATGATTCAGTCACCTTTCACCAGGCCCCTCCCCCAACACTGAGGATTACAGTTCAACACAAAATTTGGGTGATGACACAAAGCTGAACCATTCCAGTGTCCACATGTGTAAACTGGAGATATAAATACTTAAGGTTATTTTAAAGGATCGATTATAAGTCAATTATAGGCTCATGATTTTCTATTTTATTTTATGGGCTATAACTTGTTTTTTGCATTGTATATGTTGATGTTCAAATTGTTCCATATTTGCTAGTAGAAGCCCCTTTAAATTGAAAGCCCAGTTTCTTAGTATCCTTGCAATACTCCAGTACCAAATTTAAGTGTTTAAATTGTATCAGTATATGTACATCAGGGAAAGTATGGTTCAGGTAAAGACATTTTCAGATATTTCAGGATAGAGATCCAGATAGTGGTTGGCAAGAACCCAAACTATTATAAAACTCCTGAAGGACATTGTCACAGAGGATGCAGCACGTGTTGGAGGTGTCTGTGACAGTGAGTGGTGGAGCAGCAACGTAAGGTGTGTTTTGCTATATTCACAGGTGGTAAGCCGGGGTAAATATCTGGTCAAAAAAATAATAATGGTAAAAGACATTTTTTTTACTGGTTTCAACAAATATTAATTCCATGAATAAGAAAGAGCATGGTTAAAAAAATAGATTTCTAATATTTTTACACAAATTTTCAGGAAGTTGAAGAGATGAAATTAACAGAAGGAAACATGCAGGAAGGCAAGGTTGTAATTTGCTTCTCTTTTCACCTTTAGGCAAAATCAGACTCAAGCTATTCCAGACACATAATATTATTCCTTAGTTTAAATACTTCTAGAAATAGATTTCAGAACTTGCTCAATAATTCATTTAAATATCTAGTTCTGCTTATTGCCTGAAATTCTGTCTCTCTAAGTTCAATACTATGTGCTACTTTAAGATTAAACACTCTGTTCTTATTTTGTACTCGAAGAAATAAAATTTCTGGTCATATTCTCTTTAAAGTCTCTATAAAATTGTAGTTTTCAAATTTGTATTTACCATGTTCATTCTCCACTTCCAAGGGGAAAGGACCTACTATTTTCTGAATTTCTACTCTATGCCAGAGATAAAACCCTATTAACATTTTTTGTTAGTGCCAAGGGCTATTATGGGCATTTTATATGTTTGAATTTGTTCAGTTTCCAGAACTACCTTCTGTGTTGAGTGTTTTAATAAAAATTACAGAGGTCGGGTTAATTCCCACATTTGCACAGTTTTTTGTTTGTTTGTTTGTTTGTTTGTTTTGGTCAACTTGACTGGGCCATGGGGTGCCCAGATATTTGGTGAGATATTATTTCTGAATGTCTACAATGGTGTTGGTAGATGAAATCAATATTTAAATAGGTGAACTAAGTAAAGAAAATTGCCCTTCCTAACATAGACAAGCTTCATCCAATCCGTCAAAGGCCTGACTAGAATAAAAGATTGAGTAAGGAAGACTTTGTTCTCTCTAACGGAATGAACTGGAACATAGATCTTCTGCTGGTTTCAGAGTTGGCCTTAGACTGGAACTTACATCACTGGTTCTCCTGATTCTTAGACTTAGACTTGGACTGCAACTTGTGCCATTGGCTCTCCTGGTTTAGACTTAGCTTCCATAATTTTGTCAGCCAAATTCCTTATATCATGTTCTCTTCCTTTCTCTCTTCTGTTTCTCTGGAGTGCCCCAGCTAGTATGAATATTAAGAGGTAGAGCGTGTAGTACAGGCTATCTGACTCTAGCATTCTTGCTCTTAACTAATACACTAAGCTGTCTCTGATTTGACAAACATCATGTAATTGTCACTACTTGGCAAAGTCTGTGGGATTTTTTTTTTCTTTCCATTTTAAAGAAAACGGATCTAAGACTTAGGGTAAGCATTTTTGAGGTTTATTTTGCCAAAGTTGTGGATATGCCCAAGAAGATGAAAAATACAAGTTTCAGTGGGTTTTGTGACCTGTGGTTTTTCTGAGGAGGGTTTTGAGAACTCCACTATTTAAAGGGAAAAAAGTGAGCAGGAGAGGAAAGAGGGGTAAAGAGTGGGCCTGCTGAGGATAGGCAATGAGGCAAGTGGTTATAGTCTTGTGAAGCTTTGATTAGTGCCCTCTAAATCCACATCTGACATGTGGAAGAGGGGATAGAGGAACAGTAAATTATGCTTAGATTGGTATTCAGTAAATATACATTTTACATAAGATGAAATAACTGTGAGGAATTATAGCTATATGTTTGGTAACAAAAGGCTGTTTCAGGGATTGGGAAGGGGGAATGTAAACTCCCAAGTACTCAGGAAGCTTTGTGCTTGGAGGTAAGAGTCTCCAGTGACCTTAGGGCAGCCTGAAGAAGAAGAGTCACATGTATGGGCAAGTTGGAGGCAAACATTAGTGCTAGGGAGAAGTGTACAATAACAGCAAAGGGATCCGAGAGAATGGGGCGTAGCTGTGATGCTATGAAGGGTAGACTTTGGATAGAGATCCCTCTGATGCCGACACCCATGTACTTTTTCCATTATCCTATTTTGCCTGCTGTTTCCCTTGCACTAGTCTGCCTCCCACTACTCCTGGCATTAGCACCCACAGACCTAAGGGCTAAGTTACTCTACTGCTTTGGAACCAGTGACATTTAAGGCACTGAGAGAATCAATATACTCAGCTGCATTTCCTAGAAGGTCTAGTAGCCTTCTAGATTTCAAATCAGAACTAGGGGTTTAAGAAAGTGGTTTTTACATATTATAATTTATAAAATTTTAAAACTTTTATAAGACTTTATTAAGAACGTTTAACACAGTATAAACATGAAACTAATCCCTTAAGAAGCTACCCAAATCTCTCCTTCAGGGCAGTGATGCCCCTGTGTGCACTTTGGAGCCCTACTTTTCCAGGACTTTATTGCATAGCAGCTGCTACCTGAGTTTCCTGTGCTTATAATAGAAGCAAGTCTTGGAAAGGTAAGTGACCTACAGCTATAAGGACTGGGCACCCTGTGGAATTCTGCCATATGAATGCATAGGACACAACAGATGGGATCTCTGAATTTTGCTTTTCTATCTGAAAGTCTCCCTTATTTTTCTCTGACAAATCAGGTTTGTATTCCTCTAAGCTTGAATTATGTAAAGATTTGTGGTCTTGTGTAGGCTGCAACTTGACAAATAGAGACAATAGTGCTAAGCAAAGGTGTAAAGAATAACTTTACATTTTTATAGCATTTTTCACAACCATTGAATCTGGAGACTTCGCAGGAAGTAGCAACAACTTTTCCTATAGATGCTATTAGGGTGTGAATTCTGAAACACAATTCTGACCTTCTGAAGTTCATTTAATGGTGCAGGAAGCTCCAAAAATGCTTATCTTTAGATTCTTTTTTACATTTTTTGAATGTGTTATTTTGACGTTTCTGTACATCTTGGCAAATAAAAACAAATATTTATTCATCTAATGATGTACTAAGCAATAGGGGATAAAATGTCAAACAGGAAATAGTTTTCAATTCTACTTTTGACACTCTTTTTGTCTAGGATTTTTATCCAAAAATTAAAAATTATATATCCCCATCTTAAGGGTAATATATGGACATTGTATTTCTTCTATCTCAGTGAAATACTGCATACAAAGCCCTTAGAACAATATTTTACAGTCAATTACTATTGTTAGGAACTGATTATTTGATTATCAGGTATTATTCCAGGGATAATTAAAATTTTACTATGTTACTGCCCCCAAAGAGCTTACTTCTAGTAGGAGACAGATGTAATACAGAAACAGATATAAAAATTTGAAATACTGATAAATGAAAAAAAGAAAAGAAAAGATAGTCAATTTCAGGTGGGGCAATTTTGACTGGAGTGGTCGAAGATGAGGTGATTTCTTGAGTTGGGAGGACATGATGACCAGGAGGAAGCCTTGAAAAAACTTGGGATGAAGTCATTCCAAGCCAGCAGTGCAGACATTCTGAGGACAGGATGAGATGATCTGTTTAAGAGGCAGAAAGAAGGCATGTGGACTGAAGAGGTGGACTGAGGTTAGAAGAAGAGTGTAGGGAAATAAGTGGGACTAGATCGCCTAAGTCTTTGTACTCAATGGGAAGGAGTTTGAATTTTATTGTGATTGCTGTGCAGAGCCACATAATGCTTTTAAGCAAGTTGAGAGTTAGTAATCAGATGTATATTGGATTGTATTGCATAGCCCTAGTTTCGGAATGGAGGGCTGTATTAGTCTATTTTCACACCGCTATAAAGAACTACCTGAGACTGGGTAATTTAGGAAGAAAAGAGATTTAACTGAATCACAGTTCTGCATGGTGGGGGAGGCGTCATGGTGGAAGGCAAAGGGGAAGCAAGCACATCGTATTGTGGTGGCAGTAGAGAAGGAGAGTGAAGAGGGAACTGCCAAATAATTTTTAAAAATTGTACTTGGAGTTCTGGAGTACATGTGTAGAATGGGCAGGTTTGTTACATAGGTATACACATGCCATGGTAGTTTGCTGCATGCATCACCCCATCATCTACATTAGATATTTCTCCTAATGCGATCCTTTCCCTAGATCCCCACCTCCTACCACCCCTCCCCTAGTCCCTCACCGCATGACAGGCCCCACTGTGTGATGTTCCCGTCCCTGTGTCCATGTGTTCTCATTGTTCAACACCCACTTATGAGTGAGAACATGTGGTATTTGGTTTTCCGTTCTTGTGTCAGTTTGCTGAGAATGATGGTTTCCATCTTTATCCATGTCTCTGTAAAGGACATGAACTCATCCTTTTTTATATCTGCATAATATTCCATGATGTATATGTGCTACATTTTCTTGATCCAGTGTATCATTGATGGGCATTTGGGTTGGTTCCAAGTCTTTGCTATTGTGAACAGTGTTGCAGTAAACATACATGTGCATGTGTCTTTATAATAGAATGATTTATAATCTTTTGAGTAAATACCTAGTAATGGGATTGCTAGGTCAAATGGTATTTTTATTTCTAGGTTCTCAAGGAATTGGCATACTGTCTTCCACAATGGTTGAACTAATTTACCCTCCCACCAACAGTGTAAAAAGCATTCCTATTTCTCCACATCCTCTCCAGTGTCTGTTGTCTCTTGATTTTTTAAATGATCACCATTCTAACTGGCATGAAAAGGTATGCCCATGTGGTTTTGATTTGCATTTCTCTAATGACCAGTGATGATGAGCATTTCTTCATGTTTGTTGGCTGCATAAATGTCTTCTTCTGAGAAGTGTCTATTCATATCTTTTGCCCACTTTTTGATGGGGTTGTTTTTTTCTTGCAAATTTGTTTAAGTTCTTTGTGATTCTGTATATTAGCCCTTTGTCAGATGGATACATTGCAAAAATTTTTTCCCATTCTGTTGGTTGCTGATTCACTCCAGTGATAGTTTCTTTTGGTGTGCAGAGCTGTTTAGTTAAATTTGATTCCATTTGTCTATTTTGGCTTTTGTTTCCATTGCTTTTGGTGTTTTAGTCATGAAGTCCTTGCCCATGCCTATATCCTGAATGGTATTGTCTAGATTTTCTTCTAGGGTTTTTATGGTGTTAGGTCTTCTGTTTAAATATTTAATCCATCTGGAGTTAATTTTAGTATAAGGTGTCAGGAAGGGATTCAGTTTCTGCTTTCTGCATATGTCTAGCCAGTTTTCCCAACATCATTTATTAAACAGGGAATCCTTTCCCTATTGCTTGTTTTGGTCTGCTTTGTCAAAGCTCAGATGGTTGTATTTGTATTGTATTTGTATTGAAAAGACAGCAGTTGTAGATGTGTGGCATTATTTCTGAGGCCTCTGTTCTGTTCTGTTGGTCTATATATCTGTTTTCATACCAGTACAATGCTATTTTGGTTACTGTAGCCTTGTAGCATATTTTGAAGTCAGGTAGCATGATGCCTCCAGCTGTGTGTGTGTGTGTGTGTCTGTGTGTGTTGTTGCTTTTTTTTTTTTGCTTCGGATTGTCTTGGGTATGAGGGCTCTTTTCTGGTTCCATATGAAATTTAAGGTGTTTTTTTTTTCCAATTCTGTGAAGAAAGTCAATGGTAGCTTGATGGGGATAGACTGAATCTATAAATTACTTTGGGCAGTATGGCCATTTTCACATTATCAATTCTTCCTAATCATGAGCATGGACTGTTTTTCCATGTTTGTGTCCCCTCTTATTTTCTTGAGCAGTGGTTTGTTACACAGAAAAATGTGAAGCAGCCAGCGAAACAGTTGACTAATTCATGTAGGGAGATTTCAGGACTGAATGTATAGCCATGTCTTAGCATCCACAGTGAATTAGTTCCAGGACCTCCTGCAAACACCACGGTCTGCAGGTGCTCAAGTTCCTTTATAAAATGGCATCATATTTGCATATAACCTATGTACATTCTTCCATATACTTTAGATTATGTATAATTATAATACCTAATGCAATGTAAATAGTTATTACTATACTGTTTTTTAACACTTGTATTTTTTATTGTTGTTTTGTGCTTTTTCCTATTTTTTTTTTTCTGTAGATGGCTAAATCTGTGGTTGTGGAACCAATATATGTGAAAAGCTGATTGTGTATTCTTCAATTAGATTACTTTCAATGTCACACGTTAGTGGAAATCCTTTAGGAAAAATAGTATTTTCCCACACCTATAGACGATCTATTGTTCTAAGTGATATACATGGTTTTTAAAATTTTAATACATGAATTATTAAACATTTTTAAATTTAATACATGCATTTTAAATTTATCTTGTATGGTTTATCACAACCATAAAATATAGAAAAATGTCATTATATAGATTTTACTGATGGGGAATAGAGGCACAGAAATGTTAAATAACTTGCTCAGTTATATACTTAGTTAAAAAAAAAAAAGGTCAAAATTTGAGCCTAGGAAATCTGACCCTAATTTACAGGCCCTAGCGAATAAAGGAAAAAGAGGGACTAGAATTCAGCTCTAATGTAATTTAACATTTTGAAGTCATTTCAGGGGAGCTCGAGTCTGTAAGAACTAAGAAGGGGCAGTCAGTGAGGTGCGAGAGGTTCTAAGTGAGGTTGAGTTGTATATGCCTAGAAAAGTAAGTTAATAAATAAGAGATTAATGTGTCAGTGTTGTAAAAGCACCTGATTTGGCTGCACATATATTTAAATTGAAATAATGCAATTTGTTAAGTAAAAATAGCCAATACTTATTATGTATTAAAATATTAAGTATAGTACTAATAAGCTAAATATTTGAACACATTTAATTATTACAAAAGCCCGATACATCAAGTTATTCCCACTGTACAGATAAGGCAACTGAAGCATATAGAGCTAAGTACCCAAGGTTGTACAGTTGGTAAGACGCAGAGTGGGGACCCAAACCAGCAGTCTGACAGTAGAAACCAGTATTTTTAACCATTAGTCTTTACCAAGTTTCTAAAACATGATACAAATATACATTCCATAAAGCAAAATATTAATTGACCTGAGTACATTTAATTAAACTTTCTTCATCAATAGTTATCATAGAAAAAAGAGACAAATCACAAACTGCAAGTATAATAACTCATACAAACAACAAATGACTGGTATCCAGAATAAAGGATTAATAAGTAAAAGACAGCCTGGCACTGTGGCTCATGCCTGTAATTCCAGAACTTCGGCAGGCCAAGGCAGTTGGATCACCTGAGGTCAAGAGTTTGAGACCAGCCTGACCAACATGTTGAATCACTGTCTCTACTAAAAACACAAATTAGCCAGGCGGCATGGTGGCTCATGCCTGTAATCCCAGCTGCTAGGGAGGCTGAGGAAGGAGAATAGCTTGAACCCAGGAAGCAGAGGTTGCAGTGAGCTGAAATTGTACCATTGCACTCCAGCCTGGGCAAAAAGAGCAAAACTCTCAAAAAAAAAAAAAAAAAAAAACACCAACAAAATAGTAAAAGACAAAGAATTATCCAGAAAAAAAAAGAGCTAAAGACATGATCAGGTATATTTCACAAAGAAAAACATAGGTTGTTTATCAGCTTATTAAAAGATACTCAATGATTATTAAAATGTCAGTTAAAATAATAAGTAATCCTTTGATACTCAGCAGACTGGCAAAGGTTAGAATATCATACTATTAATGCTTTGGTGATAATATGAAACAATTTACATTGCTAACGAAAGACAACTTGGCAAAATTACTTAGGAAAATATCTGAGTATTATCTTGTAAAATTGAAGATGTATACAACCAAGGCCTCCTGAATATCACTGCTAAGTAATTGACCTAGAAAAATTCTTGTGCACATTTATGGAAAGACATGTGTAACACATTTATGGCAGTGTGTTAGGTCATTCTTGCAAGGCCGTGAATAAATACCTGAGATTGGGCAATTTTTAAGAAAAGTGGTTTAATTGGCTAATGATTTTGCAGTCCCTACAGAAGGCATTGCACCAGCATCTTCTTAGCTTGTGGTGAGGCCTCAGGGAGCTTACAATCATGACAGAAGACAAAGGGGAAGACGACATGTTACATGGCTAGAGCAGGAGCAAGAGAAAGAGATAGTGGGGTTGTGCCACAAACCTTTAAACAACCAACTCTCACTGGAGCACACTATCACAAGGATAGCACCAAGACATGAGGGACCTGCTCCCATGACCTGAGCACTTCCCACTAGGCCCCACCTCCCGCAGTGGAGACCCCATCTCAACATAAGATTTGGAGGGGACAACCAAATTATATTATTTCACCCCAGCCCACCACATCTCATGTCCTCATATTGCAAAATACAATAATGCCTTCCCAACAGTCCTCCAAAGTCTTAACTTATTCCAACATGAACTCGAGTCCCAAAGACCAAGTCCAAGTACAAAGTCTCATCTGGAGAAGAACAGGAAGCATGGCACCAGCATCTGCTTGCCTTCCGATGATGCTTCAGGGAGCTTACAATTACGGCAGAAGACAAAGGGGGACCTGACATATTACATAATGACAGTGGGAGCCAGAGAGAGAGAGAAAGTGGGTGGGGAAGGTGCCATGACCCCTTAACAACCCCAGATTTATGGTAACTCACTTACAATTGTCAGGATAGCACAAGCCAGGAGGGATTATGGGGATTATGCCCCTATAATCCAAATATATCCCACCAAGCCCCACATCCAACGCTGGGGACCACATCTCAACATATTTGGAAGGGATTTGTCCAAGTACAAAGTCTTATCTGGAGAAGAGTTATTTCTACCTATGAACCTGTAAAATCAAAACAAGTTATTTACTCCCAAGATACAATGTGGGTACAGGCATTGGATAAATATTGCCATTCCAAAAGGAAGAAATTGGACAAAAGAAAGGGGCTAGAGGCCCCATGAAAGTCTGAAATCCTGCAGGAAGTCATTATATCTTAAAGCTCCAAAATAATCTCCACTGACTTTCTGTCCTAAATCCAGGGCACACTGAATTCAGGACACACATTCATCTGTCCTGAATCCAGTGTGAGAGTGGGCACCCAAAGCCTTGGGCAGCTCTGCCTTTGCTACTTTGCAGGATTTAGCTACTATGGCTACTCTTATCATGGGTTGGAATTGAGTGCCTGTGGGTTTTCCAGGCTCATGGTGCAAGCTGTCAGTGAATCTACCATTTTGGCAACCTGGAAGACAGTGGCTCCCTTTCCACAGTTTCTTAAGGCAGTACCCCGGTGGGTACTCTGTATGGGGTACACATTTCCCATTAGTAGCCCTAGTAGAGGTCCTCTGTGATGGCTCCACCACTGCAGCAGGCTTTTGTCTGAGCACACGGGCTTTCTCATACATCCTCTGAAATCTAGGGGGAGGCTGCCTCCTTCACTCTTGCATTCCATGCACCCGTAGTCTTAACACCACATATAAACTGCTCAGGCTTCTGACTTGCACCCTCTGGAGCAGTGGCCTGAACTGTATCTGGAGCCCTTTGAGCCACAGCTAGAGCTGGAGCAGTAGGGATATCAGGAGTAACCTCCCAAGGTGGCACAGGACTTTGGCACTCAGTCCTGGTCCATGAAACCATTTTTTCCCCTAGGCTTCTGGGCTTGTGATGGGAGGGGCAGGCTCGGAAAGCTCTGAAATGTCTTTGAGACCTTTTTCCCATTTTCTTGGTGATTAGCACCTGGTCTTTTTCAGTCATGCACACCTCTCTAATAAGTCACAGCCTGCTTGTGTTCCTCTCCTGAAAATGATACTTTCTCTGCTACATGGCCAGGCAGCAAATTTATTAAACATTTATGCCCTGTTTCTCCTTTAAATATAACTTCCACATTCAAGTCATCTCCATGCTCCCACATCTGAGCTTAGGTTGTTTGAAGCAAATAGCCCACCTCTTGAATGCTTTGCTGCTCAGAAATTTGTTCCACTGGATACCCCAGGTCATAATTCATAAGTTCAATCTTCCACTGATACTTAGGGCACAGATAGAATGCAGCCAAGCTCCTTACTAAGGCATAACATGCATAACCTTTGCTTCAGTTCTCAATAAGTTACTCATTTCCATCTAAGACTTCATCATCCTGGACTTCACTGCCCATATCGCTATCAGCATTTTGGTCACAACGATGTAACTAGTCTCTAAAAAAATTTCAAATTTTCCTCATTTTTCTGTCTTCTACTGAGCCCTCCAAATGCTTCAAACCTCTGCCTGTTACTCTGTTCTATAGTTGCATCTACATTTTCAGGTATTTTATAGCACTGCCCCACTCTTCCATGCCAATTTTCTGTATGAAGCCATTCTTGCATGCTAGAAAGAAACACCAAAGACTGGATAATTTATAAGAAGAGAGGTTCATTGGCTCACCATTCTGAAGACTGTATAGGAAGCATGGCTCCAGCATCTACTTGCCTTCTGGTGAGACCTCAGGGAGCTTACAATCATGGCAGAAGGCAAAGGGGGACCTGAAATATTACATAATGACAGTAGGAGTCAGAGAGAGAGAGAGTGGGTGGGGAAGGTGCCATGCACCCTTAACAACCTCAGACCTTATGGTAACTCACTCACAATTGTCAGAACAGCACCAAGCCATCAGGGATCTGTTCCCATAGTCCAAATATCTCCCACCAAACCTCATATTCAACTCTGGGGACCGCATCTCAACATGATATTTGGAGGGGAAATCCAAATTTTATCAAGCAGATTTAAAAATAAAAGAAAAATTTAAAAAGAAATAAAATCTAGAAATGGGCTGAAATGTTCACTGACATTAAAATGAAGAAATAAATTGTAATATATTGACACGATGAAAAATTTATCATTGTCACTGTTGTTGCATTGTCATTATTTTGTTTGGTTTTGATATGTTGCTTAAGATGAGAGTTATAAGAAAATGCTGGTATGTTGATACAAATAATTGAAAAGAGAGTACTGAACTGATGATGCAAAGAAGACAAGGAGTAAATTTGTTAAGAAGCCAAGACAAGGCCGGGCGCGGTGGCTCAAGCCTGTAATCCCAGCACTTTGGGAGGCCGAGGCGGGTGGATCACGAGGTCAAGAGATCGAGACCATCCTGGTCAACATGGTGAAACCCCGTTTCTACTCAAAATACAAAAAATTAGCTGGGCATGGTGGCAAGTGCCTGTAATCCCAGCTACTCGGGAGGCTGAAGCAGGAAAATTACCTGAACCCAGGAGGTGGAGGTTGCGGTGAGCCGAGATCGCACCATTGCACTTCAAAACAAGAGCGAAACTCCGTCTAAAAAAAAAAAAAAAAGCCAAGACAAAAATGAGATCCAAAGCTCATATGTGCATGTCGTTCTTAGGAACAGACAGATGGGAAACAGGTGGACAGATACGTGTGCAAGTTGTGAACGCAGTGATGAGAAGGAGAGGTAGGTACTCTGTTTGCTTCTATATTCTCTGCAATGTTTGACGTGACATCATTGGTTGATTACATTGTGAACAGTTAGAGACTGTTAGAGAATTGAGAAGGAGATAAAGCTTAAAACAATTTCCACACATGTCTTCTGTTTCAACTTTAGAATTTTTTCCCCATGCCTGAGTTTCAGAGAGGAAAACAATTGTTTCTGTGGATTCTAATGATCCCTTGAATTTCTTGGTGAATTGGAATAGCTTTAAACCTCTTACTGCTTTAAGCACTATCAATCAGGGATGTCTCATACGTGTGATTTTTGAACCTGTAGCAGCATTCTATTCTTCTTTGGCTTATTTTAGGAGTAAACATACAGGTGAAAAATGAGCGCTTGTTCAAGAGTTTCTATTTTCATTCATTTAAAACATTGAGCACCTACCATGTGCTATAAATTAACCATGTGCTCTAATGTATTCATGAGCACCTCTATCTGCTTTTAATATTTATTCATTTATTCACTGGAAACATTGAGCATTCATCATGTGTATTAAATTCCAGCATGGGTGACAAAAAACTGGTAAATATGTCACATAGAGATAATTTCTACGAAGGTAAATTAAACAGAGTAAGGGGTTTAGGGAGTTTGGCATTTTGTATTGGCCTGCCGAATGGACGGGTTTTAGAGGAGAATAGGTGGAGAAAGATTGGACATGAAAGTGATCCACAAATCTTTGCAGAAATTTTGCTATAAAAGATAGAGTGAAATGTAAAATTAGTTGCAGGGGATGTGTGGGTCTCAGGTGAGTTTATTTTATTTTATTTCAGGTGTGACACCATCATAGTTAATTTTATGTGTCCACTTCACAGGGCCATGGGATGCCCAGATACTTGTTTCAATATTATTCTGGGTATGTCTGTGAGGGTGTTTCTGGACGAAATTAACGCTGGAATTGGTAGACTGAGAAAAGCAGATTGCCCTCCCTGATGTGTGTGGGCCTCATTCAATCTGTTGGAGGCCTAAATAGAACAAAAAGGCTAAGTAATAGAAAATTTGTTTTCTCTCTGCCTATGTTTAAGCTGGAACATGGTCTTCTTCTGCCTTTGGATTTAAGCTAGAGCATACCCATTGGTTCTGCTTCTCAGGCCTTTGGTCTCAGACTGAACTGTGTCATCAGTCATCCGTTCTCCTAGGTTTCCAGCTTGCTGAATGAAGATGGGACTTCTCAGCCTCCATAACTGTGTGAGCAATTTCCTCTCTTTCCCTCTCTCTTTCTTTCTTTCCACTGGACTCTCCCTACTCTCCTTTGTTTCTGTTTCTCTGGATAATCCTGACTCACAGAGATAGAACAGAGGGGATTTTTTTTTTTTTTTTTTTTTTTTGCTGCATCTTTGTTAATTGGAATGCTCTAGTGGAGGGGGTAAATACATGATCTGGGAGAAACCATTGCTGGTACAATATTTTTGACTAACAAAGAGGGTGTGGTATCAAGTGTACCAGAAGAGAAGTTATGTGTAGAAAATTCATGTAAAAACAGGAAGGAAAAACAGATAAAGTTACAAGCATGTGTACATTTGGAATACAGTGATGAAAACTTGTGGAAGTTTTTAAAATTGCCTCAATCCCTTCAATAAAATAGAGAGTAAGTTCCACAGCTGACAGTGAGAATGAATTCAGTCTGACAGTAGATGTCTAGGTATCTGGTAGAAAAGTAAACAGTTTTAAAGAAAAAATTTACCAACAAATAATACATACAACAAATACATTCCCGTATAGCTATAAAGTTTAATTTTTGTGTCTTTATTCTATTCTTTTCACTAATATATTATTTTAAAACTTGTAACAATAGAGAAATAGGATTTTGCCCTTTGTATAGGGTGGGTAAAAAGCATTAAGGATTAAAAGGCAGATGGAGACAGTGAAAAGCATACCCTGTTTTTAGTAATCCACAAACAGATCACTTTCTCCTGAGTATGTCCTTTTCGGACAGATTGACTTGATAGTCTGAAATTGGACTACAAGACTTGACTTATCTTCAATTTTTAAAATCTTTTTAAAGAAACTCAAGCATGTTGCCATGTGATTTTCATTTTTTTCTAAAGTGGGGAAATGGTTTAACATTTATATATGTGCAAGCTTTATCCTTATAATCTTAGAGGGTTAAGGAGACCTTGGTTTATCCATCGTGCAACTTTCATTTGACAATGGGAGGCTTTACTTATGTATTTCTAAGCAGTCCTGCTACTTTCAGATGGATAACCTATGATCTCCAATCTGGACCTATGTACCTGTCTCCTAAACAGAAGGCTGTGCAAGTATACAATAACATATTCACACTGAAGCACATAATTTATAGTTTTGACATTTAAAGCACTAAACTTTTACCTCCCTTGGTGCTAAGGTATGAGGAGTATAGGGTGCTGAGTCATAACTAGGTAGAAACAAGTAAGAGTGGATAAATCTAGGTGAAGAAATAAAGCAACCCACAGGAATTGTGGAAATAGATTGAGTTTAGTTTTTTTTCTTCTACTTTTGCCTTTCTTTCAGCTATATCTATAAAATTAAGACTTGAAATTTGAGCAGAAAGAGCTGTTTGCTGCAGTTTTATTTGCTCATTCAGGTGAATCTTCTAATTCAAAATGAACTTTCTGGCTTTTATTAATTTCTGGAAGCAACATTCTTAAAGCCAAACATCCCATCTTATTGTTAAAATACATTAACTTAATTTGAAAAGCATTTTCACATAAATAGATTTTGTTCCAATGTTGTATTTTATAATTTTTCTTGAACCTGTGTTTTCTCAGAGGTGTGTGTGTGTGGGGGGGTGTGTACTTGGATGTGTGTGCACATGTGTGTGTGATTGTAGTGTTATTTTTCATTTGGTGGAGGCTGTTCTCTGGGATATGAGCTGTTTTTATTGTGTGTGTCTGTTGGTATGGTTTATATAAAAAAAGAGACAGATAAGTGCCACCCAGAAATGAGTGACAATGCACTTCAGGGATTTTGCTGTTGATGTTGATATTTAATTTTATTTTTCATATATATTATTTATGAAAACTTTATAAATCTTCTCAAAAAGACATTTCAGCAGAATAGGAAATGGTATCACAAGAAAAATTGCCTAGTGTGGATCAACAGGCTTTGCGGCCTGTTTTATAAATGTGCCTTTTTGTTGTTTATTTTATAAATTATGTATGTAGAAACAGAGAGAAAAAAAGAATGATTTATCAAATGTTTATGAGAAACTCTAGTATGTCCTGATTTTAAAGTACAAGGAACAGACATTTAGCTCAGGGATTTGTCGTTCAGGATTTGATCACAATAGGAGTCTAAATGGAGGGAAAATATGAATTTCTCTTCAGCCAACAGTGTTCAGATGGAATAACCTTAATTTTGAATTCCTCTTTCTTTTCAAAAGTTTATTATCACCCAGCTTACAGCACTGAGACCTTTAGCCTTTGACCAAGAGAGATACGAATTACTGAGGGGAGTTATATTTATCTTCTATTATCAGTTTCCACAAGAAAGAAGACATGTTTTTGTTTCCTTTCTTGCTTAAGAATAGGAGTATGTAGTGTTATAGATCTTGTTTGCTGTGAAAGAAGAACAACTACATCAATTTGATTGAAGGTGTCAGAAATGTTTTGGGAAACAACAGAAGCAGAGTTCTGAGATGGGAAAGGTTTGACATATACCAACGACAGTGCTTGCTTGCTTTGTGTTTTGATTTAATGCACCCACTGGGTTTTTAAGCATATTACACCAGAAGAGTGAACTGTTATTTGCAAAGCTGACTAGAGTGTGTTTTGTGGACGTTTGTCCTTGTTTTACCTCCATCCTCAAATAAACAAATAAATGTAAATTTGGGATTTTTGTAAAGGGTCTGGAAGAGTTTTCTCCCTGAGTGAGAGTTGCAGGCATTTTAAGTGCTCTCAGTTGGATGAAAAGAAGGGAAGGAGTATTTTAGGTAACAGATTGTCTTAATCAAAGGTATCCCCTACCCACAGAGATTCTCTGTTGCATGTCTGGCTGCTGCAGCAAGTATTTGTAGTTTAATGGAAATAAATAGCTAAAAATCAGGGCTCACACTCAAGAGGTAAATGACACCCATAATTATCTTTATAGTCTTAATTTTTTTCATTTGTTTACGTTTGTGCATTTTGATGAAGCACTTCACTTCCAAGTGCCTTAGTTTTCATATCCACATAGTGGGGTCCATAATACGCTTTTATAACCCTGCCGAGAGGATCAATGAGGTTTGTGTACATGAAGGGGCTTAATAAATAGTATGTGATTTGAGCTTTCTGGATGAAAGGTGCTATGTGAGTACAAAGTAGAGCAGCCTCCCATAGGTAATGCCTTTGCCTGTATAACTCTGATTATAGGCTTTCTTTATCTCTTCAAAGCAGAGATTTTTCTTCTTGATTCCTTCCTGTACGTTTGTTGCAGAAGCTAAGATGCCTATTTACTCAGTACCTTTCCCTTTTGAACATGCATACACCAATCAAGAAACACACTTGCAAAAAGATTGGTTTACTTCAGTGCACACATGGTCAATCACATAAATGCAAATATGAAAAAAAAAACAATGTGAAAGAAATGTTCTTAACACATCAAGCTCCCAGATGGTTCTCAGAATCTCTGACATCTCAGGTGGAACCAAATTTTAGAATATGTATTTTCAAATAAAAAGAATGTATCCCAGGTACAATGAATAAAATATTTGTTAAGTTATTTAAATTTGACTGTCTTATATAGTCCTTTATTGTGTAGCTCTAGATGAAAGTGATAACAAGAAATAATTTTATACCACAGTTTAAACTGTTTAGAAAACATTTTCACAAAGATTATTTAATTTATTCCTCACAACAATCCTGGGAGGCAGGAAAAACCTCAGAAAGGTTGTATAACTTGTCAAAAACTATCCCACTGTTAAGCAGCAGTGTGTAGTTTAGAACAAATCTGTTCAGTGGTTTTCCACATTTCCAGAGATGACAAGAGAGTTTCTTCACATGTTCCATTTCTGATCAGCGACTGGCAGCTGTCTACAGTGCCATGCTCAGGATGTTTAATCTATAACCAGTATCTGAGGGAAAGGGTGCAGGAATTGATTAGCGATACCTAGTCTGTATTTGGTCAGAGATGGGGTCATGAGTAATGCATATCTCCCAGTCCCCAAATGTATATCATAATGTGTGTCTTGAAAGTGTTTTGAATAATGTGTTTGCCTCTGTAGTATTCAAGTAAAATAGATATCTTCGAACAATTTGTACCAGGAGTCTGTAGTAGTTCTGCTAATTAGCTATGATATGCAAAACATAACTACTTAATATGGAAGAATTTCGTGGAACTACTCCTCTACCTTGATTTCTGATTTGGAAGAGTAGGAGATGATTATCACCTGACTATACCTTTCTTTGATCCTTTCCTGTCTTCTGTATTTATTTATTTACACATCACAAATTTCTTCCTCCTTTAAAAACTCATGCTGGGCTTTTCATTTAAAACTCCTTTAAAAACTTTAAAAACTTTCATTTAAAACTCCTCTAAAGACTCATGCTGGTTTTCATGCTGGGTGTCTGCGTTAGGTGAACTTCATTTAGAATAGTTGATGTGAGTATAAAATCAAAATATAGAGTAGTGAGTAACAAAATTCTTTCTAAAAAGTCACTGGTAAAATGAAGGAGAAAGATGGAGAGATAACATGGAATAGAAGTAATGTGGTGGAGAATCTTCTGAGTTTCTGTATATTCTATCAGGGAGGTGACAGTCTGTTCTCAATATTGGTAGATAGCACTGACTACTGGATACATTATTTTGGAAAAGCATTAATATTATGATAAAAAATTTAGTTCTGTCAACCATAGGAAGTATCCTATCTTAAAAGACATATCAGAAGATAGGTCTTTTGGCTTTTAAGAAAATAATATGACTCATACAGTTAAAATGATTTCTGAAGCTGACTGTATCTGGGAGCATGACCATCCTGATATTTTCCCATCAGTTTGCAGACAGTTGGCCACTTTGGTGATGAGTCATTCAGTTCTACTTTCAATCTTGGCATTGAAAAATGCATAGATCTTTCTAGTATAAAAAAACATATTTCCATACTCTTGCCTGAAAATTAGGTTTAGAACTATATGAACTGTTATTTTGTTACTTTCACCAGAAAGTCTTTTTTTCAATGATATTTTTATGAAAATTGCTCTATTTCATTTTTATAGTTGGGAAGAACCTTTAAAGTATGAATTAGAATCCATCACTGGCTTCCAAATTTTTATCTCTTGCTCAGACACTTCCTTTAAGTCCCAGAGCATGTATCTTAATACAAAAGGAAATTTGGAGTAGGGAAAGCCAGAATGATGGATATTATCTCTGACACTTGCTTCTCCTTGACACCCTGTAACCAACCATCATGCATATTTTATTATTTTCCTTCCTTACTATTTCTGAAATGTGACCATGTCACTTGGACTGCAGCATTAATTTTCTTAGGCTTAGGCTTAGGCTTACTAGGTTTAGGCCAAGCTACTGATCTCTTCCTGGACTTTTCGTTGTGTTCTAACTGATTTTCCTACCTGTACCCTTGCCCCTTTCCTATTCATTCTATAGGATGAGCTTTGCAAATGAAGCTGGTGTGGATTCTTTGCCGCAATACTTGAGTGTAAGAACACCTTTATTTCCATGAATAAATTGACTCTGCCACAGGACCCAGCAACTTTGAGCATAAGAAATTCCGTCTCAGTAGATTTAGGTTAGGGAAGGCAGAGTCAGACTGTCTGAGCTCAAATACTGACTTTACGAGCTATGGGTTATCAAGCAAATTACTTCTTTCTTTCTTTCTTTTTTTTTTTTTTGAGTGCAATGGCGCGATCTCGGCTCACCGCAACCTCCTCCTCCTGGGTTCAGACAATTCTCCTGCCTCAGCCTCCTGAGTAGCTGGGATTACAGGCACGCGCCACCATGCCCAGCTAATTTTTTGTATCTTTAGAGATGGGGTTTCACCATGTTGACCTGGATGGTCTCGATCTCTTAACCTCGTGATCCACCCGCCTCGGCCTCCCAAAGTGCTGGGATTACAGGCTTGAGCCACTGCCCCCGGCCAAATTACTTATTTCTTAAAAGCCCCAACCTCTTTCTTCAAATGCACTGTATGGATAACAGTGTCTTTAATTTACTGGTGCTTATAAATGTCAGTTGAGATGATTCCAGTAAAGCTTTTCATGTAGTGCTGGGCATGATGTAGTGAAGACCATTCTCAGGGCTACATGGGCAGCCCTTACGGTGTGCTCCCACTTTTATAGCATTTGCGCTTGGCCACACCCTACAGGAACTCTGACTTTGGTTTTCCAGTTCAAGGTTCATATAGTCCACCTTCCATAGGCATCCTACACTGAGTGATTGAGACCTGGGATTCTGCTATATAGTGCACCCCTTCCCACCTCTCAGCTCTACCTCTAATCTCATCCCTTCTCTTAGTCTAGGGTATGCATGCCTTCCTGGATTGAATCAGACTGCATCTGCCTCTTCATGGCAAGAATTTCCATCCTGCTCTCCTTTTCTGAAACAAGTCAATCTAATACCACATAAATGAACTGCTTGGGTGAAGGTTGGAGGGTAGGGGGATGAGAAGAGGAGCGGCATAGCGGGGAGATGGGAAGGGGAAAGGAGGTGGAGATAAAATGACTACTTACTGCTTTAGATGAAAAATCTTGGCCTTCCTTTCCTTATATCAGGGTGGAAAGAAATAAGCTATGTTTTATTTTTGTTCCTTAAAAACAGCTCATTTTAACCCAAACTCAACTCTCATGTCATCTACTTTGATTAGGCAGCTTTTACAGCTGAGTTTTCATCTAGGCACAGAACCTGAGTGTCTATGGTCCTTCCTGCTCTTTTTCTTTCTTTGCCTGGTTGACTTCTGCTAGTCCTTCATACCTCAAATCAAACTGACTCAGATAATCCTTCTCTGATGCACCAGGTGATGACAAATCCACCTGTTATGTATTTTATATATCTGTGTGTTTCTCCACCCATTATAGTTTGAAGTGATCTTTTAAATGTATATATAATATCTGTCTCTCAGCAGACCGAAAGCTCTGGGAGGGTAGGTACCATATCTGTAAGGACAGAAATTCTTGACATCAACAGCATGCTTGGCACGAAGTAACTTAATACACATTTTTGGCTAACTGAATAGGTAATTTTTCATAAGCACTAAAAATTCATATTGTCTATAGTACCCTACTGCCTTTTAGAACTTATTTTCACTTTTAAGGATTTTAAATCTACAAAGGACAGCAAATATGCAGTAATCTATTTTTAATTATGTTATTGCTAAAGAACAATTTCATATTTGCATTTTCTTGTTGCCTTCATTGATCAACCATAGGAATTAATAATTACTGTTTTCTGTTGTCTGCATTGTTTATTGCAGACTACTGATATTTAGAATTAGTCTTTGGATAAAACATTATGAGATTACATATTGATTCATATGCACATACACACAAAGATGAAAACTTCCTTTTATAGGATGATGTTAACTATGGATTATCTCAATCTTTCTTCTCTTCTTTTTCTTCTCTCTCTATCCTTTCTCTCTTCCTGTCTCTCCCTTTCCATGTTCCTGCCCCTTCTTTGACACACAAACATACACCCCCTGATCTGAACCTGTAACGGTAAGAAATGCTGGGAGCAGCCATCCATAGCCATCCACCGCCATCCGTAGGTGAACTGTTGACCTTCAAGTTAAGACACATGATAAAAAAGTTCTGTTTGAACTTAAAGCTCTCTATTGTGATTTTTAAATTTGCATTATCATTTTAAAGGATTAATTTTATTTGGCAGTCCTTCCAAGATCCTGCTCTTAAAATCACTTTGGGAATTAACAAATGCATTTGGTTTTCAAATCTGCTCAGCTCGGCACCTTCAGCTCCAAATTGCTCTGAGCTTTCTTCCCTCGCCCTCTTCTTGCCACCCTATTTAACTCAGAGAAAAATAAATCCCCAGCAGACTAGAAACAGACCCATTAAGAGATCTCTACTTTTCTCTTTGAGGGAGAATTTCATTAGATAAATTTGGCAGGAATATTATCAGTCAATTAATAATTAATAAAATGTGAACTGGAGTCAAATTAATCTTCAGAGTACTGGAAAATCAGTTGTACTTCTAATAAGGATTCAGTGTGCATGGAAATTTTACTGGAGACTGAGTATATCTGTTCATTGTATAGTTAACTCGATTTTTTCCAGCCCAGTTTACTTATTTTATTTTATTTTTTTTGGTAAATTTTGTTTTTATTGTCTTTAGTACTGAAATAACAGAGAGACATTAGAGAATGGCAGAAAACAAAGAAAAATTTATAGCATTGCTCTAATGCATTTGGAATCATTTTGATGTGGACCCTTCTAAGGTTTTTCTTCTTGTATATTTTTACGTAGTGATAATCATAATATTACATATTGATTTTACCTTCATACTATTTCAGAAATTCTTCCATATTATAACTTAGAATTTTTAAAGTACCAAATTAGATTATTTAACAAATAGATAGGGCATAATTTGCCTAAACATGTCCTGTTATTGGATATTCGGGCTGCTTACAACCCTTCAATATTTTAAATAATTTTGTGCAAATATTTTGCTTTATTTTCTTAAAAGAGATTGACAGAGTGGTATTATCACCGCTTGTCGTTTGAATGGTTGAGATTAATAACATTCCTTTTCTTGAAGTGCCATGGCATCTCAGAAGGAGAGAACTGTGAGTTTATGTGATAATTCTATAAAAGCTTTATCCAATTGGATAGTTTCAGATGCCCTTTCAGCCATCTTTTGTATGTTACCTTTCTTGGAACCTGCTGAACCATCTTCATCTGTAGAAATAGAAGCAACAGCAGCAGCAACTAACTCCACAGTGAGTATTTATGACACAAAGTTTTTCACAAAGTCTTTATACACAAAGGCTTTCCTTTACATTATGTTAGGTATCCTTACAAAAAATTACATGAATAGGTATTATTATTACACCTACTTTACAGATGAAGAAAGAAAAGTTCAAGATGGCCAGGTAACTTTCTAATGTCATACCAGGTAAATGCTACTGAACTAGGATCAAACCCTAGTCTGGTAATACACTTCACTAACTATGCATATAATGGATATACTTTTTCACAATGTTGATAAGAAGTAGGGAAGCTTCATGCTTTTCACATTGTAAGTGCTAATCCTACTGTTTGTTGAAGTTAGTAAGGGCTATTTTATCAGGTTAGTAAGAACTCTGGAGATACAGTAATCTTAACAAGAATATTGGATGCAATTAAGTAATAGATCATGTATTTCTGGATAGCTGGGTGGCTACATTGAAAAATGTGTGATAAAAAAGACCAGGTCTTTTGCATTCATTGCTATGTTACTAATTTCAAGCCCAGTATTGAAACAGACTGGGTATTTATTGGGTGCTGAGTGAATAAATATTCAACTCTAAATGCTAACCAATTCTTTCCAAGCAATTTACTCACTTATAACATCTGATCTGTTTACTGTGCCTTGACCATGTAAGTTTCTTAGGGTCCTTTTTAATCCATTAAATCCATTACAGCACTTATAAGTTTCTCAGAGTCCTTTTTTATCCATTAAATCCCTTTCCTCATATTAAATTAAAATACCTTATTGCAGATTGCAAAATAAGTCACTTAGAAAAACAAAACAAAGCTAATAGTGAAACAAAAAAGTTACCAGTTCTAAGCCTATACATGTACTTGCAATTAGGAAAAAAGAAGCTTAAAATTTTAAAATCCTGTAGAATCAAAATGCATAAATATTTAAATAGATTATAAAGTGTAACAGTCCTATGTAGTCAAATGCAATTCCACTCAACTCTTTAAAATATTATAGAAAAAATGTGTCTGTTGTGGTAAGTAGATACATATTTTTTGTTTGTTTCAAATGATGTAGGTTGGTGCCTTCAATATTAGAGTTCCCTGGACTGCCAAAGTCACACATACACTGCCACTTCATTTGAATAGAAGCTCATTAGTCCTACATTCATTCCTCTGGCTGCAGAGGGCCTGATTCTAGTTAAGTCTATCTTGCTGCCGCTGGTTGAAGACTAGTGGTTTTTAAGCCTAAAGGAAAAACATGGACCTACACTACCAGTTAAATCCTACTTATAACCTAGTATGAACTTTTCCTTTGTTGTTATTTGATGAAATATGTACATGCATCTAAGTTTTCTGAAACTATTTTCTGCTTAGAGATTATCCTTTAGACGCTATATTAGACATCTAATATGTACCATTTTCCATCATCTCAGTCTTACCTCTTACTTCAGTTATTGTAGCAACGTCAGGCAGACTTCTCCAGCTTCATACAGTTACCAGAAAGCACCTTGCCTCTCTTGCTTTCTGTTAGGGGCTTCTGTGATGCTATATAAGACACCTGGAGGAAATTTTCTGGTAGTGAAACATGTATAAACCACATGTTGGGGAGTCCGGGCATATCAGGGAGAGGATCTCATAGACAAATGCATCTCCTTTCTTACCCTGCACAGATGGTTTGAACATCCATTTCCTAAAGCTCCTCAAAAGGCCCTTCAGGACCACATGACCCAACTCAGTAAGTCGACTTTGTATTGGCTTTCCCCCCTTCCTGGTTCATTTATCTGCCACTCATTTATTTTCCCTCAAATCACATTCCAGAAATAACTTCTCACATATTAGCATTTGTTTCACACTCTGCTTTTAGAAAAACTCAGGATAAGACAGTCATGTCTGTGCTATGTGTAACTGTTAAGACTTTTCCAAGAAGCATTTGATGAATTAAGTTTAAAGTGACTGGAAAAGTCCTCAGGGGGTTGGTGGTGAATCCTTAACTAAGCCCACAGCCACTCAAAACGCAACCCTTCTATGAAATATAGAGCCAGTTTGGTTGTCACTATATATTTTTGTTACTTCAGTCCAACAGAGCTCTTTATTTTGTTCTCTGTCAGAGGGAGGATGTAATACACTGTAACTCGATGGTATTGATATTTGCAATAAATGAAGGTCTTACCTACCAGCTATTTACTTATTTTCTAGAAGAGGAAGCTTATCTGGGTCATGCATCTTTGTTGATACTCCACTTCCCCACATTCGTTCAGCTTGTTAAAACTATTTTCCTACTGTCTGAGAAAATTATAGAATAGTCACTTATTGCTTAACCAAACATATTCCTCAAACTATAGAAATGCTAAACCTACCTCCTGAATTAACATATTACTAGTCTTGATAAAAAAATAAATATCTTGACTATTTAATAATAGCACTGATGTTTTGATGCTTTTGCTTCTGAGTAGTATTTGGTACTTCTTTTTCTGGTTTGATGAAGTTTCAAATTGATAGGAATTTCATATGTGAATGCAGACTAGAGTTCATTGTGTCATTCTCTCAAACAAAATATTTTTCTGGGTGCTCCATGACACATTTTTCAATCTGGACATTTAGAAACTCCTTATTCTGCTATCATGTTGATTCCCACCCTAGCTCTTGGAAAATCTTGCTGTATTGGTGGGAACGTTAGCCTATCTGGGTCCAGAGTTCATAGACTAAGCCTTGTGTCAGTTCTGCTTCTGGGCTTGTTCCTGGTTCTCCAACTGTCTGTCTGATTGATTTATTCTCTGCTTATTGTCTGCCATCAGAGTCAGCTGATAATAAACTCTATTCACCTACAGGGCTATCTGCCTGTCACCTACTTTTGAACATCTTGAATACTTGACACCTGTCTGCCTCAACTCTTTTCCCTCCCCTGCTGTTCTTCCTTTGGTTTGTTACTAGCTTTTCCTAACAGCCTCTCCTCTGTCATGTCTGCCCCAGTGGGTCATCCTAACATCTGTGTCAGGTCTTCTTGAGACTGGTCATTTGTGTTGACAAAATCCTGGTTCTGAAACAAACAGTACTAATATACAGTTGGAATACGTGAGACAACCCCATCCAACTTTTTCATTTATATTCTGTACAGAAATCTTTGGTTTCAGGAAAATGTAGTCAGAAGGAAAATGAATTCTTCATCTTATTTGAGAATAAGTATGGTGCTTAATTATCAAAATATATAACCAATAAATGGGAGAGAATGTTACTGATTTAAAAAGGGGAACATATTTCTTTTAAAAACATTTTCTGTCTTGGCTTGAACTTTAAGAAACCTTTTTCAATGATTGCTTTTCCCTGTGTGGCTACTCTTGACCTCAGCACTGGTTTCTCTCTCTCCTTAGGGAAGATGTTTTCTCCCTTGCTCCGTATCCAACTAGCCAGTTACAGATGTTGGCTGTGGCACTTTTCTTTTCCGGAAATTGGAGGCTCTCTTTGTGACTCAGGCCTGTTGTCCTTTAAATATGTGCTGTGGATCTCAGTGGGAACCAGAGACTAAAGTGTAGAACTGGGTTGACATAGAATACATCTGTAACTAGCACTTCTGATAGATCACCATTAACACCATCTCTGTGTGAAGAAGAGGTCTTAATTATTTCTTTCAAAGATTTTTTATTTTGAAATTGCCAGATTAAAATTGTACGTATTTCTTTCTTTCCTTTTTTTTTTTTTTTTTTTGAGACAAAGTTTCGCTCTTGTTACCCAGGCTGGAGTGCAATGGTGCGATCTCGGCTCACCACAACCTCCACCCCCTGGGTTCAAGCAATTCTCTTGCCTCAGCCTCCTGAGTAGCTGAGATTACAGGCACGTGCCACTATGCCCAGCTAATTTTTTTTTTGTATTTTTTAGTAGACACGGGGTTTCACCATGTTGACCAGGATGGTCTCGATCTCTTGACCTTGTGATCCACCCGCCTCGGCCTCCCAAAGTGCTGGAATCACAGGCTTGAGCCACTGCGCCCGGCCCACAATTGTACGTTTTTCTGATGTACAACATGATGTGTTGATATACATGTGACTTAATTATTCTTAATTAAACCACACTCCTGGGTTGGTTCTTCTTCATTTGTGTACTTTCTCATCTACTGATGGCAGATTTATCAATTGGATGATATGTTTGTGGGAGAGGAATATTTTTTGTACTTATTCTTATTTGGTGTTTGGCTTTATCGAATAAGAGGTAGTAATTTTCCACTTGAAGATATATACATATTTTCCTCATTCCTAGTGCTCATATGGAGGAAGAAAGCTCAGCTGTGACATATGGTAAGTTACTTGGCTACTTGTAGAACCCTTCCTGCTACATAGAAATATTTGGTACACTGTTGAGAAAAATTCTGCTTTGTGACTCCAAGAAGCTATACTTTTGCTTTGTTTTGTATTTTTGAGCATTAGGATGGAAATAAGGCCAAATAAGGTGAAGCAGAAAAATTATGCCTTTTAATCAGAATTTTCTAAAGCTATGGTTGCCCTTACTTTCTGGTGTCTGAGTGGTTAGGGGGTTTTCTGTTATCAAAACATCAATTACTTAGCCTGAAATTATTTAGACTTAAAGTAGAAGTCAAGTCTTCTGTAATTATGGCTGTTTGATCAATGATTCTGACATTTTTATATGCTCACTATTGTCAACAAGAAACTCCAGTTTTTAGATTTGCTCTTTAAGAAATTAGAAAATTAAAAATTAATCTGATTTAATATTGCACATCACAATAAAGAAAATTTTAGATGCCATTTTAGCCAGTAAAGGACAGTTGTTCCTTTCCCAGTTCTTTCCATACATGGTGAGTACCAACTTTAATATTTTGATAACACTTTGATAATGCCTTGGGATGAAAAGTTGTAAATGTTGCCAAATATTTCCACATAACCTCATGAAGCTATGGGACTAAAAAACAAGCCCACCTTTAATAAATGAATATTGCCAATTAAAAATATTTCCCCAAAGGGCTCTGTCTCATGAAACTTTCATTGGCAAGTTATATATTAGGTAGTGAATCCTAAATTTCAAACATATTATTTGAATTATAATTTTTACATATGAAATATTTTGTAATTTATAAAGAGTCTGTTTGGCAAATAGTGTTTAGGCTCAGATTTAGAACAAACTACCCTCTAATTCTTTTTTTTTCCCAGAGGTTATTGAGGTACAGGTGGTGTTTGTTTGTATGAGTAAGTTATTTAGTGGTGATTTGTGAGACTTTGGTGCACCCATCATCAGAGCAATATACCCTACACCATACTTGTAGTATTTGTTGTTTCTCACCCCTACTTCCACTCTTCCCAAGTCCCCAAAGTCTATTGTATCATTCTCATGCCTTTGAATTCTCACAGCTTAGTTCCCACATATCAGCGCGAACATAAGATATTTGGTTTTCCATTCCTGAGTTACTTCACTTAGAATAATACCCTCCAGTGTCATCCAGGTTGCTGTGAATGCTGTTAGTTCATTCCTTTTTATGGCTGAGTAGTACTTCATTGTATATATATACTAGTTTCTTTATCTACTTGTTGATTGATGGGCATTTGGGTTGGTTCTGTGATTTTTCAACTGTGAATTGTGCTGCTATAAACATGTGTGTGCAAATAGCTTTTTTGTATAATGACTTCTTTTCCTCTGGGTAGATATCCAAATGTGGGATTGCTAGATCAAATGACAGTTCTACTTTTAGTTCTTGAAGGAATTGCCACCCTCTTTTCCAAATTGTTGTACTAGTTTACATTCCCAACAGCAGTGTAGAAGAATTCCCTGATCACCACATCCATGCCAACATCTACTGTTTTTTTATTATGATTATTCTTGCAGGAGTTAGGTGGTATCGCATTGTGGTTTTTATTTGCATTTCCCTGATCATTAATGATGAGCATTTTTTTCCATCAGTTTTTTTTGGCCATTTGCATATTTTTCTTTGAGAATTGTCTATTCATGTCCTTAGCCTACTTTTTTATGGGATTGTTTTATTCTTGCTGATTTGTTTGAGTTTACTGTAGATGCTGGATATTAGTAGTTTGTTAGATATATAGATTGTGGGGATTATTTTTCCCACTCTGTGGGTTGGCTGTTTACTCTGCGGTCTGTTCCTTTTGTCGTGCAAAAGTTCTTTAGTTTAATTAAGTCTCAGCTATTTATCTTTGTTTCTGTTGTATTTGCTTTTTGGCTCTTGATTATGAAATTCTTGCCTAAGCCAATGTCTAGAAGGGTTTTTTGAATGTTATCTTCCTGAATTTTTATAGTTTCAAGTCTTAGATGTACTTTCATCCATCTTTTATTGATTTTTGTACAAGGTGAGAGATGAGGATCCAATTTCATTCTCCTACATGTGGCTAGCCAGTTATCCCAACACTATTTGTGGAAAAGGGTGTTCTTTCCCCACTTTTAGTTTTTGTTTGCTTTGTTGAACATGAGTTAGTTGGTTGTAAGTATTTGGGTTTATTTCTGGGTTCTCCATTCTGTTCCATTGGTCTTTATGCCTATTTTTATACCAGTACCCTGATGTTTTGGTGACTATGGCCTTGTAGTATAGTTTGAAATCAGGTAATGTTATATCTCCAGATTTGTTCTTTTTGCTTAGTCTTTCTTTGGCTATCTGGGCTCTTTTATAGTTCCATATGAATTTTAGAATTGTTTTTTTCTAATTCTGTGAAAAATAATGGTGGTATTTTTGTGAGAACTGTATTGAATTTGTAGATTGCTTTTGGTAGTATGGTCATTTTCAGAATATTGATTGTATTCTTCCATGAGCATGGGATATGTTTCTTTTTTTTTGTCATATATGATTTGTTTCAGCAGTGTTTTGCAGCTTTCCTTGTAGAGTTCTTTCATCTCCCTGGTTAGGTATATTCCTAAGTATTTTATTTCTTTTTTTTTTTTTGCCACTTTTGCAAAAGAGGTTGAGTTCTTGATTTGATTTTCTGTTTGGTTGCTCTTGGTGCATAAAAGAGCTACTGATTTGTGTACATAAATTTTGTATCTGGAAACTGCTGAATTCTTTCATTAGTTCTAGGAGCTTTCTGGAGGCGTCTTTAGGGTTTTTGAGGTAAACAATCATATCATCAGCAAACAGTGACAGTTTGACTTTCTCTTTACCTATTTGGATGCCCTTTATTTCTTTCTCTTGTCTGATTGCTCTGGCTAGGACTTCCAGTACTATGTTGAAGAAGAGTGGTGAGAGTGGGCTTCCTTTTCTTTTTCTAGTTCTCAGAGGGAATGCTTTCAACTTTTCCCCATTCAGTATTATGTTGGTTGTGTGACTGTCATAGATGACTTTAATTGCATTGAGTTATGGCCTTTGTATGTCAATTTTGCTTAGAGTTTTGATCATAAATGGATGCTAGATTTTGTTGAATGCCTTTTCTGCATCTATTGAGATGATCATGTAATTTGTTTTTAATTCTATTAATGTGATGTATCACATTTATTGACTTGCATATGTTAAACCATCCCTTCATCCCTAGTATGAAACCCACTTGATCATGGTAGATTATCTTTTTTATATGTTGTTGAATTTCCTTAAGTAGTATTTTGTTAAGGATTTTAGCATCTATGTCGTCAGGGATATTGGTCTGTAGGTTTCTTTTTTGGTTATGTCCTTTCATGGTTTTGATATTAGGGTGATGCTGGCTTCATAGAATGAATTAGGGAGAGGTCCCTTTTTCTCTATTTTGTGGAACAGTGTCAGTAGGATTGGTATCAATTCTTCTTTGAATGTCTGGTAGAATTCTGCTGTGAATCTGTTTCTGGACTTTTTTGTTGGTGATATTTTAATTACCATTTCAGTCTCACTGCTTGTTATTGGTCTGTTGAGAATATCTAATTCTTCCTGATTTAAGCTATTAGGGTTGTATCTTTCCAGTAATATATCCATCTCTTTTGGTTATCTAGTTTATGTGTGCAAAGGCCTTTATGGTAGCCTTGAATAATCTTTTGTTTTTCTGGGGTGTCAGTTGTAATATCCCCACTTCATTTCTTATTGAGGTTATTTGGTTTTCTGTCTTCTTTCTTTGGTTAATCTTGCTAAGGTCTCTCGGTTTTATTTATCTTTTCAAAAAACCAGCTTTTTGTTTCATTTATCATTTGTATTTTGTTTGTTTGTTTCAAATTCATTTAGTTTTGCTCTGATCTTGGTTATTTCCTTTCTTCTGCTGGGTTTAGGTTGGTTTGTTCTTGTTTCTCTAGTTCCGTTAGGTGTGATCTTAGCTTGTCTATTTATGCTCTTTCAGTCTTTTGGATGTAGGCATTTAGGGCTATGAACTTGCCTCTTAGCACCAACTTTGTTGTGTCCCAGAGCTTTTGATAAGTTGCGTCACTACTGTCATTTAATTTGAAGAATTTTTAAATTTCCATCTTGACTTCATTTTTGACCCAATGACCATTCAGGAACAGGTTATTTACTTTTCATGTATTTACTTGGTTCTGAAGGTTCCTTTTGGAGTTGATTTCCTGTTTTATTCCACTGTGGTCTGAGAGAGTGCTTTACATAGTTTCAATTTTTTTAAATTTATTGAGGCTTGTTTTTTGTGGCCTATCATATGGTCTATCTTGGAGAAAGTTCCATGTACTGTTGAATAGAATGTGTATTCTGTGACTGTTGGATGGAATTATCTATATATATCTGTTATGTCCATTTGTTTCAAGGTGTGGTTTAAATCCATTGTTTCTTTGTTGACTTTCTGTCCTGATGATCTGTCTAGTGCTGTCAGTGGAGTATTTAAGTCCCCCAATATTACAGTATTGCTGTCTGTCTAATTTCTTAGGTTTATTAGTAATTGTTTTATAATTTTGGGAGCTCCAGTGTTAGGTGCATATATATTTAGGATTGTGATATTTTCCTGTTGGACAAGGCCCTTTACCATTATATAGTATCCCTCTTTGTCTTTTTTAATTGCTGTTGATTTCAAGTTTGTTTGGTCTAATATAAGAATAGCTACTCCATATGTTCACTTTTGGTGTCCATTTACATGAAATACCTTTTCCACCCCTTTACTTTAAATTTATCTGAATCCTTATATGTTAGGTGAGTCCATTGAAGGCAGCAGATGGTTGATTGGTAAATCTTTATTTATCCTGCAGTTCTATATCTTTTAAGTGGAGCCTTTAGGCCATTTACATTCAGTGTTGGCATTGAGATGTGAGATGCCATTTCATTCATCATGCTATTTGTTGCGTATGTAACTTGTTTTCTGTTTTGGTTTTTTAGATTGTATTTTTGTTTTATAGGTCCTGTGGGAATTTATTCTTTAAAGAGATTCTTTTTTTCATGTGTTTCTAGGATTTCTTTCAAGATTTAGAGCTCCTTTTAGCAGTTCTTGTAGTGGTAGCTTGGTAATGGCAAATTCTCTCAGCATTTGTTTTTCTGAAAAAGACTGTATCTTTCCCTCATATATGATTTTTAGTTTCACTGGATACAAAATTCTTGGCTGATAATTGTGTTTGTTTGTTTGCTGGTTTTTGTTCTGAGAGAGGATCTCACTCTGTTGCTCAGGCTGGAGTGCAGTGGTGCAATCTCCACTCATTGCAACCTCCATCTCCAGGGTTCAAGTGATTCTCCTGCCTCAGCCTCCCAAGTAGCTGGGATTACAGTCACCTGCCACCATGCCCAGCTAATTTTTGTATCTTTGCTAGAGACAGGGTTTCACCATAGTTGACCAGACTGGTCTTGAATGCCTAACCTCAGGTGATCTATCTGCCTAGTCCTCCCAAAGTGTTGGGATTACAGGTGTGAGCCACCATACCTGTTTTATTTGAGGAGGCTGAAGATAGAGCCCCAATCCCCTCTAGCTTGTAGGGTTTCTGCTGAGAAATCTGCTTTTAATGTTTCTTTATACTTTACCTGGTGCTTTTGTCTCATAACTCTTAATATTATTTCCTTCATCTTAACTTTAAATAACCTGATGACAATGTGCGTAGGCAATGATCTTTTTGTGATAAATGTCCCAGGTGGTCTTTGTCCTTCTTATATTCAGATGTCTAGGTCTCCAGCAAGGGCAGGGAAGTTTTCTCGATTATTCCCCCACTATGTTTTCCAAATTTTTAGATTTCTCTTCTTTCTCTGAAATGCAATTATTTTTAGGTTTGGTCATTTAACATAATCACAGACTTCTTGGAGGCTTGTTCATATTTTCTTATTCTTTTTTCTTTATCTATATTGGATTGGGTTAATTCAAACACCTTGTCTTTGAACTCTGAATTTCTTTCCTCTACTTGTTCAATTCTGTTACTGAGACTTTCCAGAGCATTTCTATATGTGAGTCCAGTGTTTCCTGAAGTTTTCACTGTTTTTTTAATTTATGCTATCTATTTCATTGAATATTTCTACCTTCACTTCTTGTAACATTTTTTGGATTTCTTTGCATTGAACTTTGCCTTTCTCTGGTGCCTCCTTGATTAGCTTAATAATTAACCTCCTGAATTCTTTTTCAGGTAAAGCAAGGGTTTCTTCTTAATTGGAATCCGTTGCTGGTGAGCTATTGTGATTTTTGGAGGGTTGTTAAAGTGCCCTGTTTCGTCATATTACCAGAGTTGATTTTCTGGTTCCTTCTCATTTGCGTAGGCTCTGTCAGGGAAGGTCTAGGGCTGAAGGCTGTGGTTCAGACTATCTTGTCCCATTTGATATTTCCTTGATTGACTTGATATTGACTCTCCCCCTTTTCCCATGGATGTGGCTTCCTGAGAGCTGAGCTGTAGTTATTGTTGTCTTTCTTCTGGGTCTGGCTACCCAGCAGTCTTCCAGGCTCCAGGCTGATACTGGCAGCTGTCTGCACAGAGTCCTGTGATGTGAACCATCTATGGGTCTCTTAGCCACGGATGCCAGCACAGTATTTGGGGTGTCTCTCGGGTCCTGTAGGAGCAATCTGCTTCCTCAGAGGGTCTGTGGGTCATTTCAGGTTTCCTGATGTATTCCTGCAGTCAGTCATTCAGGAGCTAAAATTCATGATGTAAGCCTCCGCATGCTGCTCTGTTTGTCCGAGTCAGAGCTGCAGTCTAGTCCTGCCTCCTGTCTGCCGTGATGGAATCAGGGATCAAACTATCCTCTAATTCAATGCTAATTTTGGACTCAGTGGAGCACTCCTATAATCCCATTTTCCTATTGGTTATCTTGATTCTAGTTCTTCATTCCCAAGACATTACAGTTGTTTTCCTACACTGAAAGGTAAAGAAAGCATGGAATGTTAGAATAAAGATAGACTTTGGAATTATAAGAAAATGAGGTTAAATTTTGCCTTTGACTCTTATCAGAGATGTAACCTTGGTTAACTTACCAATTCTTGTTCTGCAAAATTTTTCTCTAATCATTATTGCTATAATTTAATGAGGAAAAAAATACATGGTAGATCTTTTCCAGAAAATTGCAAGCATCTCAATTAATTTTCATTACCACCACCATGAGGCAGATATTGTCATCTACATATTTTATCTAAGGAAATTGAGTCACAGGAGACTATGTAATTCTTTTAATTTTATGCAGTAAGTGCCAGAGTCAATATTCAAACTCAGCCTTCTATATTCCTTTCTGTCAAGCAATATCAGATTCCTTTTATCTTGGAAGCATGTTGTGAAATTTAATAAGATAATATAGTATATTTCAAGGCACTTAGGAAATACTGGTAAATATTGGTATCCTGTTTAGCCTTCTTCACTCTACTTCTAGTCATTTGCTAATTTCTACTTTTTGTGTCTTTTAGCATTGTTTTCCGCTTATATTTCTCATTGTTTTCCTTATTCAGGGCATTGCTTTTTCCTTGAATTGTTTTTTGTGTCCCTACTTCCCAACTTCTCCTCATTTTCACTCTACTAAGATATCCTACATATTCTAATATATAGCTCTGGTCATATGACTACCTCCACATCCTCCTTCTTTTAAGGCATTTCAGAAACCTAAACTAACTCCCTATAACCTACAAAGCAAATTTTAATGTCTTAGTAACACTTTTGGAGCCCTCCTGAAAGTGTCCATGCACCACCTTTCCAAGCTTAATTATATTCATAACAGCAGACTAACTACTCTCACTCTCCTTGAACAAAGGATGGAGGTGTGTGTGTATGTCTGAGTGTTGTTTCTTGAAGACTTTGCTCATGCCTTTTTATCCTTTTTTCTCTATTCTTGTCTTCTAGTTTTATTTCATTAAGTTGGTCTTCGACCTCTGATATCCTTTCTTCTTGATCAATTTGACTATTAAAACTTGTGCATATTTTGTGAAGTTCTCGTGTTGTGTTTTTCAACTCCATTAATTCATTTATATTCCTCTCTATATTGTCTATTCTTGTTAGCATTTCGTCAAACCTTTTTTCAAAGTTCTTAGTTTCTTTACATTGGGTTAGAACAAGTTCTTTTAACTCCCAGAAGTTTCTTATCATCCACCTTCTGAAGCCTACTTCTGTTAATGGAATACAGTCCTTCTCCATCAGGTCTTGTTCCGTTGCTGATGAGGAACTGTAATCCTCTGTAGAGGGAGAGGCATTCTGACTTTGGGTATTCTCAGCCTTTTTAGGCTGGTTTCTTCCCTTCGTTATAAATTTATCCATCTATCGTCTTTGCAATTACCGCCTTTCTAATTAGGTTTCTGAGTGGCCATCCAATTTATTGATTCCCAGTGCCGGAATCTGAGCAACCCACTGCGCCGGTCAAATCAGCAGCGATAAGACTGTTGCTCTTCTGCCTGGGAATCTCCTTCTTGAGTCTGTAGTAGGCAACTCTGCCTTCCCGGAGCTCCAAACGTTGGTCAGAAGGGGAACCAGTCCCGTTTACTCAGCACCAAGAGCCGCCGCGCCAAGGCACCAGCAACACCGCTGCGCCAGCCACAAGAGTCACACTGGCGATCCGTGGGGCTCCTCTGCTGAGAACCTTCTGGTCCGTGAGTAACAAAAATTCGTCTGAAAGTGTGGCATACGCTCGTTCTCTGCGCTTTCACTGGGAGCTACAATCCCAAGCTGTTAGTGATCAGCCATCTTGGATCTCTCTCCTCCTCTAGTGTTAAGTTTGTCTCCCTTGAAGATAGACATCATGTCTTGTTCATCTTTTGGATTTTTTTGCAAGACCATGAACAATACCTTACATCTAACATAATCTTAATAAATGGAATTTAAGTAAATGAATGCTCAAATAAGAGACATTCTGGAAAACGGAAAAGAGCTAAAGCTTGGAAACAGGAAGTGTTTCAATAATACATTTGTCAGGAACCCTGGCTCATGACTATAATCCTAGCACTTTGGAAGGCTGAGGTGGGCAGATTTTGGAACCCAGGAGTTTGAGACTAGTCTGGGAAACATGATAAAACATTGTCTCTGTGAAAAATATAAAAATTATCTGAGCATGGTGTCACACACCTTTAGTACCAGCTACTTGAGAGACTGAGGTGGGAGGATCACCTGAGCCTGGGCAAGTCCAGGCTGCAGTGAGCCGTTATCACACCACTGCACTCCAACCTTGGCAATAGAGTGAGACTCTCTCTCTCTTTCTCTAAAAACATATATCTGCCACTTAAGAGCTTAGTCAGGACTTTGCTTTTATATCTGTAAATGGGGCCAATAGTGTCAATCTCAGATGATGGTTGGTAAGATTTAGGTAGTATATACAACAGCATATAATAGTAGTGAACACTATAGCATAATGTATTGTAAACCCTGTTCTAAGCACTTTGCATACGTTGATTCATTTAGTTCTTATTACAGCATTATGAAGTAAGTAGTATTATAATCTTATTTTTAGAATGAGCATACTGAGGTGCAGAGATGTTAAGTATCTTCCCCAAAGTCACTGCTGTGGTTTGAATGTGTCCCTTTCAAAATTCAGGTGGTGCATCTGCGATAGTGTTAAGCAGTTGAGCCTTTACAAGATGATTAGGCCAAGAAGGCTGGTTCACTTATTAATGGTATTGTGCCCTTTTCAAAAAGGCTTCCTGCGAAGTTCAGCCAGCTTGCTGTTCTGCTTTCTGCCTGTGGGAGGACACAGCAAAAAGGCCCTCAAGCAGACCAAATGCCAGCACCTTGATCTTGGATTTCCCAGCCTCCAGAATTGTGAGAAATATGTTTCTGTTGTTCGCGATTTACATACTTTTGTTTATTTTGTTGTAGGAGCACAAAATGGACTGATAGATAGTAAGTGAATGAACTAAGATTTGAATTCAAGAAGTCAGGCTATAAAACCTGTATTTCAGCATCCCGTCTTAGTAGTCTACTTTCCATCTCTGTAAGTTGAGAATAGTTTTTTCCCAAAAGTAAATGGAAAGGGGGTCATTTATCAGGCACTTGTAATAAATAGTCAGTGACCCAGGTGGAATCTGGTCTCTGTCCCTAACAAGCTCTCAGAATCACAGGGGAAGTGGGGAGGTAAACAGTGTGACAAATCCTGTGGCAGCAGTATTCACAATGTGGTATGAGAAAACAGACATGTCTCCTAGTTGCCAAAGTTTTTCTTTTCAGAATGTTTTTACTTTTAAAGAAGACTTTCTTCTTTCTGTTTTTGATGCTACAAAATGAAGTGATTTAGAGCAAGCTTCACATGAGGCTTAGGACTCCAGGCACTAAATAGTCTATGATTTCCAAAGCTTCATATTTTTATCCTTCTTTCTGTTATTTAGCCCTTTGCTTTTTCAAATCAGATGGGCTACTTAATGAACTGTGGTCTGTAAATCAAATGAAACTTTAGGGGAGACAGTTTTGTTATTCATCTCCTCAGGCTCTAGTAAGAAAAGTACTCTATATCTGAAACAAGATAGTGGGTGAACACATCGGGCCCTTTGAGCTTGTGTTCTAAATAGAATATCAAATGAGGTGAGAGAAACAGCCATGTAGTTATGAGTGTCTGTGCAACAGGATTTAATGTCAAAAATGGTTCATATTAAGATTATATTTTTTTACCACTCTGTCACCATCAAATATCTGCAAGATACCAGGAAGCAAACACACACGAATAGGTGTATATTTCAATTCAACTGAATTTATCCAGGCTAATTTAAAGTAAAATCTTTTATATAGAAAGAGAATATTATTGGGCAACCAGCCAACCACAGACACCTGTTTTGTCAGCATAGCTCATTTTCTTTCAGAATATGATATGTACAGAAATAAATCTTGAAGAAGGAGTGTGAGATGGGAAAGAATAAAGAAAAAAGTCTTGTTTAGTATAGGAACCTGTCTATCTCCTGATGCTTGCCATGTGTGCTTTGTTTTTGTATCACCAGTCTGCATATTTATCATGGTTTCTACATATTGATTTGCAGTTTTCATAGTCAGCCTTTTACACTTTTCTCAGTATATAGGTAGATATTCTGTCAGCATGAGGGAAGTTCTACTTGCTGTTTAATGGGTTTCTCATAATGAGTGATAGATTGAGCATTTGTGATATTCCGGGAGTAGAGGTCTCAACAAGTCAGAATTATTCCAAAAGCTACACCAGGAGAAGTAAAAACCCTTTCCAAGAGTATACTATTGATATTTAAGTATGTCTTCTTGCCTGGAGTAGTGGTTCACATCTATAATCCAAGCACTTTGAGAGCAGAGGCAGGAAGATCACTGGAGACTAAGAATTAGAGACTAGGCTGCGTATCATAGAAAGACTTCATCTTTACAAAAAATTAATAAAAAATTAGCATGTAGTGTGCACATGTAGTCCTAGATTCTAGGGAGGCTGAGGTGGGAGGATCACTTGAGGCCAGGAGTTTGAGGCTGTAGTGACCTCTGATTGCACCACTGCACTTTAGCCTGTGTGACAGAGTCAGGCTCTGTCTCAAAAAAAAAAAAAAAACTATGGACAAGAAAAATGTGGCACATATACACCATGAAATACTATGCAGCCATAGAAACCAGTGAGTTTGTGTCCTTTGTAGGGACATGGATGAATCTGGAAACCATCATTCTCAGCAAACTGACACAAGAACAGAAAATCCAATGCTGCATGTTCTCACTCACAGGTGTGTGTTGAACAATGAGAACACATGGACACAGGGAGGGGAGCATCACACACTGGGGTCTGTTGGCAAGGGTGCTAGCAGGGGGTGAGGAGGTTGGGGAGGGATAACATGGGGAGAAATGCCAGATGTAGGTGATAGGGTGATGGAGGCAGCAAATCACCTTGCCATGTATGTACCTGTGTAACAATCCTGCATGATATGCACCTGTACCCCAGAACCTAAAGTACAATTTTTAAAAAAGCTTTCTAATAACAACAACAAAAACTATGTCTTCTTTATATTTAAGATACCAAAAAGTACCACAACATTAAAAAAAAAATCATGTGCTTTGTGATTTTTGCTCCTCATTTTCCTAAATCCAAGTTCAAGTGTTAGGTATGACTCGATGAGGCAAGATACATTGAGCATCATATGGTTCAATAGAGCAGTGGTGTCTACACTAAGATGAATATTAGAATTACCTTAGGTGCTTCTGAAACAATTCCTAGGGCCTCACCCCAAAATACTAATAGTGTTGGTCATGGGTGCAATATACAGTTTGAAAGCTCTTCTGGTGATTTTAATGATCACGCACACTTAAAAACCGCTGCAGTTATAAGCTTAGTATCTCTAAAGCTTCACATGATTCTGCTGTGCAGCTAGGAATGAGAACTATTGTTTTAGGAGTTGGAAAGTTAAATATAGGGATAAAGTATGGACTAATGTGAGTATTGCATTACTAAACTAAACAGATATCTAAAGACCAGAGAGAGAAGGTAACAGATTGGGAGTCAGCAATGTATGAAGGCCTTTTCATCTTTAAATTTCTAAGGCTTTAAGTAGCACTAAGATCAATAATCCTACAAAACATTTCATTTATCACCGGTGTCCATCAAGCTATGTATCTATATTGCCATGGTGTCAGAGATAGGAAATATGCCAGACATTTTGGAGATGAAAGAGAAGGCAAAGGGATTCCCATATTTTTCCAAAACCAGGGAGGGTGGAAGTGGTGGGGAAGAAGGAATGAAACTCCCTTTTGCTTAGTAGCTGCTACGTTCCAGGTATTTGCTACCTGATAAAGCACTACTGCTGATGAAAATCACAGTAATAACTAACACTTTTATGGTTGCTTATGTGTCAGATACTGTTCTTAAGTACTTTATTTGTACTAATTGAAAACTTACAAAAATTTTACAAACTAGAAACCATTATGTTTCCCTATTTAAAGATGAAGCAACTAAAGCACAAATAGGTTATATAACTTGTTCTAGCATCACAGAGCTAGATAGTTGCAGAGTTTAGATTCAAATAATGGCAGACCAGATCCTGGGTCTCTGCTTTTAACTACTTTCTATAAGTATACTTAGTTGATGGCTCTAGAATTTGTGTATAGGTGGATGAAAGAAAGATTGAACTGCTTTCTAAGGAATACATAGAAATCTGGCTGATGGGAGGGCTGGACGTTGATGGTGATCACATGACTCATTAGTGTGCCTCTGAACTAACTTCTTTTCTCTCTTTCTTTCTTTTTTTATTGTCCTTTAAGTTCTGGGCTACATATGCAGAACGTGCAGGTTTGTTACATAGGTATACACATGCCATGCTGGTTTGCTGCGTCCATCAACCCACCATCTACATTAGGTATTTCCCCTAATGCTATCCCTCCCCAACCTCCTAACCCCCTGCTATCCCTCCCCTAGTTTCCCACCCCACCCCAATAGGCACAAACCAAAGACACAGGCAAAGACAGTATTATGGATAGATTGTAAGAGCATTATTTAATTGTGAGGCCAGTGCCATAAATTTATCAGTGACCATGATTTATTTTCTTATATCCTTCATTCTTAGTCCACATTCGAATCTCCTTTCTAGACATTTGACTCTTGTTTAGTTTAATTTTTCCTTTCCATGTGCTATTTTTCTAGCTATCATATTAGGCAAAAATACAAAAGGTCAAACCAAAAAATAAATACCCTGTGTGATATCCAGTAACATCAAAACAATGTAACAGAAGAGATCCATCTTTATTTATTCTTTTATGGCACATAATACAGTCATTTTTACTATCTCCAATTTGGTCATCTATCTATGTCATTGTGGGCTTGCTGTGATCATCAAAGAGTCAGAGGTAGACCTGTTTTACATGCATCAGCTGGCTAGATGGTATGAACACATAAGCAAGCAATTCAACTCAACAAACAAAAACCCCACCATCTTCATCAGCACCTAGCCAGTGTGCACACTTGAGTGGAAATCCAATCTTTCACCCATGACCTGAGAATTTTTAGATGGCTTCAGTTTCTCTTTGTCACCCTTATCCGGATTTCCTGTTTTCCTCTGAATTTTTAAAATCTCTCCTGTGTATCTCATTTCCTAACCTTTTGTTTTATTTGAACCTATCCTTGCATTTTCCCCAAAGCAATATTAGCAAAGGCATTTCTGTACCTCATGATTTTACTGTGGGCTTAGGAGCATCAGAAGTAGGTTATGTTGCCTCCTACTACTGCAAATAGACTATGTTTACATTTTAGATGTTCCGGTTTTTAAAGACACTACGCATAACTGCTACAGGTATTTCACAATAATCATCTTTTTCTCAGGGGTTGTATCCTTCTTCTCTCTTGACAGGCAGCTTCTCTCCTTCTTAGAGTGTGTCGCAGCTACCCAAATTCTCATTTTTTCTGTCATTTTGTCATGTCTTTGTGAATTCTTGGAAAAGTAGGCAGTAGGGATTTGCCACATGACAACCTTTCCTTCATCTGCAAAGAAATGGACTTGAAGTACTATCAGTACTCTTAGAACAGAGATCTCATGGCCGAGACTGTTCCATTTCCAAAATATCACTTACACAAGTTCCAACAGAGGAGAAAATGATAACATGAGGTGTCCTGGAAAATGTTCGTTCACATCTTCCTCCAAGTTATGGGAAACATGCAGGCTTGCTATTTTGAAATATTTCTTTTGGAGAATAGAGGAAGCAAGTCTCTCAGTGGCCCACATGAGAAATAAGAAGCTATAACTGGAAGTTACTCTGCACAATTATCCTGGCTATAAAAGAAAGTACTGAGTCATCTCTCTACTGGGGAAGGTTATGTTTGTGGATTTTTGACCTATGAAGAAACCTCCCTTTGTCTAGTCATCTCAATCCAGAGGGCCAGGGTCTTCACTGATCTGAGTTTTGTAAGCAAAAGGAAGAAATCTTACCAGCAGGTTGCTGGGACAGCTTTACAGTTAATATCTGATTGTTTTTTAATCAAGAGTCTACAAGGAACTTAAACAAATTTACAAGAAAGAAACAACCCCATCAAAAAGTGGGCAAAGGATATAAACAGACACTTCTCAAAAAAAGACATTTATGCAGCCAACAAACATGAAAAAAAGCTCATCATCACTGGTCATTAGAGAAATGCAAATCAAGACCACAATGAGATACCATCTCATGCCAGTTTGAATGGCGATCATTAAAAAGTCAGGAGACAACAGATGCTGGAGAGGATGTGGAGAAATAGGAATGCTTTTATACTGTTGGTGGAAGTGTAAATCAGCTCAACCATTGAGGAAGGCAGTATGGTGATTCCTTAAGGATCTAGAACCAGAAATACTGTTTGACCCAGCAATCTCATTACTGGGTTTATACCCAAAAGATTATAAATCATTTTACTATAAAGACACATGCACATATATGTTTATTGAAGCACTGTTCACAATAGCAAAGGCTTGGAAGCAACCCAAATGCCTATCAATGATAGACTGGATAAAGAATATGTGGCACATATACACCATGGAATACTAAGCAGTCATAAAAAGTGATGAGTTCATGTCCTTTGCAGGGACATGGATGAAACTGGAAACCATCATTCTTAGCAAACTGACACAGGAACAGAAAACCAAACACCACATGTTCTCACTCATAAGTGGGAGTTGAACAATGAAAACACATGGACACAGAGAGGGGAACATCACACATTGGGGCCTGTTGAGGGGTGGGGGACTAAGAGAGATAGCATTAGGAGAAATACCTAATGTAGATGATGGGTTTATGGGTGCAGCTTTGTGTATATGTATGTAACAAACCTGCATGTTCTGCACATGTATCCCAGAACTTAAACTATAATTTTAAAAATAAAATTAATGAGAGTATTGGAAAAACTTTTTGACTGATATCTGTGTGTTGGAGTTCTAAATCTTTTACTCAATGTCTCATGAAAATAATCAACTAATTATCTATGGCTTTGGCAAGAAATCTTCCCTGATATTTGTCTAAAACTTTCTAAAACTTCCCCCAAGCCCTAAACTCCATGTCCAACTTTCATTTGCAAAGTAATTCAGAGCTCCCTCATTTCTTTCTTACTTCCCAGTCCTTTCTTTGAGCTAATCTTTTTACTTCAGAATCATTCATCAAGAGATTTAGTGAAACAACCACACCTCTCACCATTTGATTCATTCTGTGTCTGCTTTCTATAATATAAATAAGTCTTTCACCCGTCCATGTTACAGGGACTGGATACACTGCACTGCATTGCATATTTACCTTCAAAATTGCAGTCTCCCTCCTGAGCCTACCTTTTGTTACATTCCTTATAATGCGTCTTCCTTCTCCTCCTCATTCGTCATTTGGTAGTCTTTTTTTGTCAAGCACTTTTCTGCCCTATTTAAGTATTTTCATCTGAAAGATCAGAATTCTTCAGAGTATTTGGGGATGCATTGGCTGAATCTATTCCCCCACTTGCCTACCTTCCAAAAATGTGCGTACAGACAATGTAACTTGAACATTTGGGCTTCCAAAATGGAATTAAGAAAAACACCCAAGGTAGCTGACGCATGCTCAGTTTCTTGACCAATGTACATTATGTTGTGAAAAACACTAAGTGAATTGATTTCATACTGCTATTGGGGAAGAAGAAATAATGATAGGGTTTAAATAATGAACCATTAATATGGAAAAATTATTGAAGTATATGAAGCTTATGGCTTTGAAAAATATTTTATTTTAATCATGGTGGACAAAAACATGCTCTTGATATAACCACTCTTGTGAACATTTCTATTAGAATTTGCTTAAAAAGAAATATTCCTAGGCCGGGCGCGGTGGCTCAAGCCTGTAATCCCAGCACTTTGGAAGTCCGAGGCGGGTGGATCACAAGGTCAAGAGATCGAGACCATCCTGGTCAACATGGTGAAACCCCATCCCTACTAAAAATACAAAAAAATTAGCTGGGCATGGTGATGCGTGCCTGTAATCCCAGCTACTCAGGAGGCTGAGGCAAGAGAATTGCCTGAACCCAGGAGGCGGAGGTTGCAGTGAGCCGAGATCACGCCATTGCACTCCAGCCTGGGTAACAAGAGCAAAAAACCCCACCTCAAACAAAAAAAAAAAAAAAAAGAAAGAAATATTTCTTCAAATGAAAGGAGGAGTTTCCCTATTTCCTTTATTTTACCATTAAAATGACAAATGGGATGTTATGAAGCATCTTATTACTTTTTATCTTTCTGGTTGTTTGATGTCCTAAAAAGTATTGTTTGTACATTGTACATTTTTCTGTAAACTGCCTTGTTGATTACACACAGTACTGGCCAAAGAGACTTGATCAAAATTATCCAACTTTCTGCTGGACTGCTGGCTTTGGCCTGGTAAAAATCTTTTTTTTTTTTTTTTATTTGCCACTTGGTGTAAATATTTTCTTTTTAACTTACTTTTTGGTGACCAGTCGGTTAATTCTAAGTGAAACAGACAAAAAAAAGCAGAAGTGCATTAGGTATAAAACTGTGAAAGAAGATTCCATAAGAGCAATACTAAATCCAATCTGTCCTAAGAAATGCAAAATATGTTTTTGAATCACCAAAATGAAATAATGATAGATAAAAAGGTAGGTTAAAAATGAAGAATTTTTAAAAGACCCCAAAACATGAAGAAAGGGAAGCAATTGTGGTTAGGAGAAATAATTGCTCTACCTATTAATTAGGAATAAGTAACTTTAGCAAGTATTTTTAGTATTTCTTTAAAGATTTCTCTGTAAAGGATTAGGGTAGTACGCAAATATTCTAAAGTATCAGTCAATGAATTAGTTTTTATCTTTAAATAGTTATATAGTAGCATATATAAAATAATGATCACAATAGTAATATTAATGATGAGATTAATAGTCGAACTCAGTTGGTAAATCTTCTATACTAATTGATACCAGTTCGAGGCTCAGACTTAACAGAAATAAGTGATTAAAGGTTAACAAAAATCTCTTCAAAGGAATCTTTTTTTTGTTGCAAATAAATTACCAGGTTTAAAATTCTCTGTGTGTTCAAAAGTCAATTATTGCCAATTTCACAGGCTCCTCAAACATGAGATTTTCATTTAGCAGAGCCAGCTTTACTCTATCTGCCAAAAGCCCATAAAATGGCCCTTTTCCATCTGGTAAATGTTCCACAATGAAATTAGAACTGTTGGAAAATAATGGAAATCTATGGGCATGTGTTTACTGTAACTGAGATGTGAAAATTTGTTAGTGATATCTGATGTATGGTACTTATTTAAGTGCCACTGCTAACTCTCGTAGGCTAGCAAAGCCTGAGTTCTACATTAGCGTTCATGCAATTTCCTGTCTCCAGGTAGAAGTTATTCACACCATTCTAGAAAATAGGTTGTCCCATGTAATCAAATAGTGATTCTCAAATATGTTGGATGAGTGTCATTAATCCCTTGGAAGAACAAATGGAAATTATAGATTTTCAACCCAGAAAAGAAGATGCTATATAAAAAAAACAGAAGCAACTTTAGCAGTTACATAAAAAAAAAAAACAAAACCCTATTCCAAATAGGTTTTTGAAGGAGGGATTTTATAGAGTCCCTTAAAAATATTTTTAACATTTCTCAAAAGGAAACTCTTTTTTAAGTTCAACATGTAAATTTAAATAATTTCCCATAGGTTCATTTACTCAACTCTACATTCCTGGCATTTTCTCCTTTGAAGATTTAAACAAATTTCTCATATAATTTTTTATTACCCAGTGAATGGGCCACAAAGGAGATAGCTCAACTAGTAAAAGTGGTTTGCCTTTTCCCATGCATCAAGAAAAACATCAAAATTATATATACATATATATATATATTTAAATATTTGTTTGCGCCTGTGTACTTACCTACAGAGAAATGAGCTGCCATATTCATACTGTAGAAATGATTATAAGATGGAGAAAAGAAAAGGTAGTTTTAATATATGAATTTTTAATTTATAAAATGTAAATATATATGTGTATGTTAGCTCTTGCCCCCTAGCTCCTTGTTGGGAAAAGAAAACCCCAAAACTCTTAGCCTTTGAATTATAAAAAAATCTATTTTATCACATGTTCTTAATTAAAGTAAAATGATCTTCAAAGGTAGAAATAACTCCTGAAAGTTCACAGGCAAGGAAAAATTCTGAGATAGATGAGAAAAGGACAAGGAGCTGCCCATTAATAAAATTAAATTGTATGGCAACAATTAGTTACTATTCCCTAAAACAGCAAATCAGCTTTCTGAAGATGCTTTGGGGGATTTCAATTTGTTTGAACCCATAAATGCTCAATTTGATACTAAGCTCAGTGATTATTTCCTAAATATTTCTGTGGTGCCTTATTTTCTAATTGTATTGAAGACACTATCAATCGAAAGGTCATCTCTCCTCTTTGAGGGACTGGTTTCACATGATGATGACAAGAAGTCTTCCAACTGTATGCTCAGGGAAAGCACAAGATGGGCCATACTGGCAGCTGCTCTGGAAAGCAGACCTTGCAGTAGACTGTGAACATCATTTTTCCTGATTCACAGCATAGGGAATTCCAGCTCTCACTGAAGTCTGTTCAAAATATTCCTGTCTTTCTATTTTACCTCCATACTGACTCTTTTTTAGACCTACCCTTGGTTGGCTTTGATTGGCAGATAGGCTTTGGAAGCCATTGAAATCTTATTTTAGAAAGGATTGAAATCTTATCTCAATGAATTCTTTAATCTCTGTTTGGAGACCAAAAGCGCTATGTCAAAAGGCTTATAGATACCTGTGCTTGCAACTGGGGTTTCTATGGCAGATTTACAACCATTGGGTTATTTGAGGGTTTCCAAGTTAAGATCTGATGGAGAGAGGAACAGAGAGAGGCAGCTGTAATATGGACAATGCACCTATAAATTTTTCCTGAAAATAAGAATATCCTCTAGATCTGTCATAGTTAATAAAAGATAGAGTAATACAAATGAAGACTTAAATTGATGAGGCACATGTGTAAATTGATAAAGGAAGTTTGATGCATCATAACATTGAAATTTATCTAAATTCAATATTGTTAAACATTCTTAAAGATCAGATGAATTATACATGAAGTATATGGATTATTTGTCCCTGGCAAACAATGGTGACATTTCTGTCTGTCACTTAGCATGACAAGGTTAGCATGTTTTATTCAAAACTTTTAAACAGTAAAATGATTTGTATGCATTACTCTTTCTTTGGACTGTCAGGGAAAGCAGAAAGCAACACAGTTATTCTATGACATTGAGTCAGTATGTGCATAAAAAAATGACAGAACAGGATTGCCTCAGACATCTATAAAGCTCATACTTTGGTTTTCTAATCATCTGATAGAAAAACAACAAAACCATAAAGGCAGAAGCATTTCCTTGCACTAAAAAAAATACCATTGTATACTGGAATATAAATATGATATTTGTAATATAATAAATGTGGGATATTTATGAGTGAGAATGGATCCCTGGAAATAGCATGCTTTGTGTTTTAAGAAAATTTAATGACAGAATATTTATTATTTTTCAGTAAAAAGGTTAAGTAAGAGTCAGACTATGTTGTTCTTTCACAGTTAAAATATTCTGTAGTAAAGAAATGGGATGATAATTTGTGAGATCTTTGAATTTTTGGCTCTCTGTGTGCATAGGATGGGCACATAGAAATAAATAGCAGAGTAGAAGGCATTGTTCAGCTTTTGGGTAGAGAAATGGGACAGAGGACTTTAGTAATGTGTTTACTATTTCTGTTACAGTTGTCTATCATTGGAGGGTATCAATGTTAAGACCGGATAGAGTGGAGAAAAGGCAATTCCTCAGGCAGCTCTCAGCTTGCTCCTTCCTTTTCCCCTGACTTTTATGTCTCAAGTCAGACACCAAAGGAACCCTACACTTCACTGTTGCTGGGCTCTTCTTCCTCCTTCATGAAGTTGTAGAGCAGAAATGAGCTTTGAGGGGGTTTTCCTGGGATAAAATATGGTAGGGCCTCGGGTTCTTTGTGCAATGTTAATTGCACAAAGGTACTAAGAGTATTTTTATTGTCTTCTCATTCGTAAGTGATTTAGGGATTGTTTTTGAGAATACATTATAAACATAGCAACTCTACCGGGAATAAAATGATGTCTAAGACAAGCTTTTGACTTTGCAGTGTTTACAACAGAGGAAGAAAGCTCCATTAGCAAGCAAGCACAGCGGTGGGTTACAAGTGTTATTGTGGCTAATTGTGCAGGGTGAGTGGAGAAGAGGGTTACAAAGAGAGAGAGGGGGCCAACAGATTAGATCTTACTGTGTTCTGTGCTTCCCCTCCATATCTTGGGATGTTAACAACAAAGTATAATAATTTCTTATTTCATTGCATTCAGTAATATGTTTACTACAGCTTCAAACACATTAAAACTCCATGTGGTCACAAAATGGCATGCATTTTGTGTTTCCTCCATATCCGACCATGACTTTGAGAAAAGTGAGCTCCTTAGAGTATGTATTAACCTTTCATGATTATTATAACAGCTAATAGGTATAATTGATCACAACCGTTCTAAAGAAAAGATTGAGGTATGCATTTTCCCTGGAATTATTTAATAGAGAATGCGTAATGAAAGAAAGAATAAATTTTACTGTATACTACCTCGTTCAGTGATATGCATTATGTACTTTGAGCCTGGAGATCACGAATATTAACATTTGTCATACCAGCTACATGATAGGTAATTACCCTTCCATGGTGGTCCTGACAGTGTATTATTATATAAATTTTGTTATTCACGATATCTATTCAATCTATTCTTAACCCTTTATCTCAGTCTTTCCCTGACTACTGTACTCTGCAGAATCTCTGGCATGAATTGCAATGGTTAGAGAGAAGGAAGGAACTACGCAGTTTTCAAGGAGATTTATCCTGACTTAGTAAGCAAATTTATAGATAGTTTAGAAGGAAATTATAATGCTGTATTGCCCAACAGGGACTTACATGTGCCACAAAACTTTTGGGATGCTATGTAGTTTTGCTGGGCTGTCACTTTAAAAAATGTTGTATCCCTAATGGAAAATATTTCTAGAAATAGTCTGCCCTTTCCATTTTTTACCATGAAAGTGAGGTGATCTAAGAGGAGCCATCTTCCAAGTAAATGTGGTGAACCTTTAGTTTGAAATATTCATCATGCTTGTTCTGAATAGCCAAAACTGTACTAAAATTCAGTTTGCTGGTTTATTCAGCTTATTCATTTTATGCAAATCTCAATGTGCATGAAATGAACAAAAGACTTCATTTCTATTCAAATGCTTTGTTAGTTTTCTATTTCATTTTTATTCCCAAACTTGTTTTTCTCTTTTTCAGTATTAGTGCTTTATTCATTCTTTCAACAAATATTTGTGGCGTCCCTAGCATAATGAGGCACCAGAATGAATGATACCATCCCAGCATGGTAATCAACATGGACCACAGGTTTTATCTTTAACCTGTTTTTAGGTGCATGATTAGAGGATGCTTGGAGATTTCTTAAGGAAACATATATGATGAAAAGTAAGCATGATCTCAATTATGTGTGTCCATGAGGAGCATGGTTTCAGGGCCCATTGCCTTACCAACTAAGGGAGTGGGAAGAATGTCTACCAGGGGTTCAGGTAGATGTGGATTCTGATTCTGACTCTGCTCCTTGAAAGCTCTTACTGAGGCAAGCTACATCTGATTCTGAGAGAGTTTCCTTATGTGTAAAAGGAGAATACTTGCCTCACCGTGTGGTTAAATGAGTTTCCAGAGAGTGGCAACACCTTACAGGGCTTCCTCAAGAAATGATTGTTCTTAGCACATTTTCTAGGCTCCTATGATCGAATGTATTTATAAATGAGCAAAAACTTTAGTAATTCTGAAAGATAGGCTAAAATAGGTTCTATTAATGCAGGGACAAGCAAACTGTTCTGATATTTCCTGGAGGGTTTGATGAATTGTGGATTGCCTGATCCCTTTTCTCTTTCCAGGTTTTGTCTTAGATGTAACAAGTCCCTATTATGCAGGTCTCTAACACATAAATTCAGCCACAAATACTCAATTATAGGGAAAAAGGGAGAGAGAGAATAAATGAGTTGTTTAAAGAATTTAAATGACAAAGCTGCTTACCATGCTGAGTTTGCTCCTATTGTTTTTAGAGACATATGTTTTTTATACTACATGGCCCTAAACTCAAAATCACTCAAATAAATACTGATCTGTTCCATTGCTAGAGGTAAAAACTGGCTTTGTTAGACTTACAGAGAGATGGTGTTTTATCTAATATGGCACCTTTCTAAGGGATTGTCAAGGGCAGTTTTGATTGTACATGATTGTTGACTTATTTGCAGTGTAATGCTTACCTTCACTATACTGTTTTTGCTTTTACACATTGTAATTTGTTTCATCTTTTATTTATCTTGACTCTCAGGATTTACTTTCTCTCTCTCTCTCTTTTTTTTCTTCTTTTACACATAAGCTCTGTATGTGACTCTACCTGTTTCTTGCATGAGCTACTTAATGATGATTCTGTGATTTTTCCAAAATGTATCATAGGACTGTGTTTAGAACTCAGGTCATTGTATGTAATGTTTCCAGTGGGTTTTGACATTGTTTCTTTAGAAATACTTGATCAAGATTGTGTGTCCTTACAGTTGCACATAAAAGTTTTGTAGTTGGAGTGAGCTCAGCAGTGTTTTGAATGTCATGATAGTAACACACTCCTTGCCTGTTGTATTATCCATTTTCATGCTGCTGATAATGCCATATTTGAGACTGGCAATTTACAAAAGAAAGAGGTTAATTGGACTTACAGTTCCACGTGGCTGGGGAGACCTCACAATCCAGGTGGATAGTGAAAGGCACGTTTCACATGGTGGTGGCAAGAGAGAGAGTGAGAGCCAAGAGAAACAGGTTGCCCGGTATCAAACCATCAGGTCTTGTGAGGCTTATTCACTACCATGAGAACAGTACGGGGGAAACCACCCCCATGATTCAATCATCTCCCACTGGCTCCCTCCCACAACACATGGGAATTATGGGAGTAAAATTTGAGATATTTGGGTGGGGACACATAGCCAAACCATATCATTTAACCCCGACCCCTCCCAAATCTCATGTCCTCATATTTCAAAACAACTCATGCCTTCCCAACAGTTACCCAAAATCTCAACTTATTTTAGCATTAACTCAAAAGTCCACAGTCCAAAGTCTCATCTGAGACAAGGCAAGTCCCTTCCACTCATGAAGCTGTAAAATCAAAAGCAAGCTAGTACATTGTGCCTCCCAGTACAATGAGGGTACAGGCATTGGGTAAATACAGCCATTATAATTGGGAAGAATTGGCTGGCCAAAACAAAGGGGGTACAGGCTCCAGGCAAGTCTGAAAAGCAGCAGAGCAGTCTAATCTTAAAGCTCCAAAATGTCTCTTTTGATTCCATGTCTCACATCCAGGTCACGCTGATGCAAGAGGTAGGTTCTCATGGTCTTAGGCAGCTCCACCCCTGTGGCTTTGCAGGGTATGACTCCCCTCCTGGCTGCTTTCACAAGCTGGTACTGAGTGTCTATGGCTTTTCCAGATGCACAGTGCAAGCTTTTGGTGAGTCTATCATTTGGAATCTAGAGGACAGTGGCCCTCTTCTCACAGCTCCACTAGGCAGTGCCCCAGTAGGGACTCTGTGTAGGTGCTCTGACCCCACAGTTCCCTTCAGCACTACCCTAGCAGGGGTTCTCCATGAAGGCCCTGCCCCTGCAACAAACTTCTGCCTGGACATCCAGGAGTTTCCATATATCCTCTGAAATCTAGGTGGAAGTTCCCAAACTCAGTTCTTGGCTTCTGTGCTTCTATGTTGCGGGCTCAACACCACATAGAAGCTCCCGTGGTCTGGGGCTTGCACCCTCTGAAACAGCAGCCTGAGCTGCACCTTGACCTCTTTTGGCCATGGCTGGAGCCACTGAAACACAGGGTACCAAGTCCCTGGGCTGCAAAGAGCAAAGGCACCCTGGACCTGGCCCATGAAACTATCTTTTTCTCCTAGGCCACTGGGCAATGAGTTTCTCATCTCCATCTGAGACCACCTCAGCCTGGATTTCAGTGTCTATATTGTTATCTGCATTTTGGTCAAAGCCATTCAACAAGTCTCTAAAGAGTTCCAAAATTTCCCACACTTTCCTGTCTTCTTCTGAGTTCTCCAAACTGATCCAACCTCTGCCTGTTATCCAGTTCACTTTCACGTTTTTCAGGTGTCTTTTCAGCACTCTACTGGTACCAATTTACGGTATTAGTCCATTTTCATGCTGCTGATAAAAACATAACTGGGACTGGGCAAGTTACAAAAGAAAGAAGTTTGTTGGACTTACATCTCCATTTGACTTGGGAGGCCTCACAATCATGGCAGAGGATGAAAGGCACATCTTACATGTCAGTGGTAAGAGAGAATGCAAGCCAAGTGAAACAAGTTTCTCCTTTCAAACCATCAGATCTCATGAGACTTACTCAGTACCACAAGAATAGTATGGGGAAAACTGGCCCCACGATTCAATTATCTCCTACTGGGTTCCTTCCATACACATGGGAATTATGGGAGTACAATTCAAGATGAGATTTAGGTAGAGACACAGAACAAAACCATATCACCTATTTTTATGCTGCCACCACAAAGGATCTTTCATCCGTTAGCTCAAGGCTCCAAGGCTCTAATACACAATAAAATGCAAAGACCACAGAGCAGGTAAGTACTCTTTATCAGTTATATATATCTCTCTGTGTACATGAAGTGTGGTAAGTAAAGGATAGTGGAAAGCAGGAAAAAGTTGTCCTCCCTGAAAAGTCCTGGGTTGGGGTATAAGGTCAGCTTTCCTGCTTTACCCCTCCGCCAAGTGCCTAAAACCATCAGGCGTTCTCACTCTACCTCTGCCCTCATTTTTATGTCTGTCCTTCTTTATTTTATTCTCTGTCCTGTGGAGTATTTCTTTAAAATTGATTTTTTAAATTCTCTTAGATACCAAAGTATTCAGTTTATTACAATAGTACACTTTAGCATATTACAAAGCCTAAGAAAAAGCAAGCAAGTCAATAAAATCACAACTCAGGATTCTAATATTTTCACATGGTATCATGTGTTGGCCGGGCGCGGTGGCTCACGTTTGTAATCTCAGCACTTTGGGAGGCTGAGGCTGGTGGATCACTTGAGGCCAGGAGTTAGAGACCAGCCTGGCCAATATAGTGAAACCCTGTCTCTATTTCATGTAAATTCTGCCTCAATGCAAACTGTATAGACTTTTCTAATAAAGGATCTTTTTCAATCAGCATTTTTACCACCATCCTGAAAGGTTCAGTCTTTTCGGTAAACCTGTTCAATCTCTTTGGGTTTGGATACCATTGCTTTAGAGCGACTGGTTAGCTGACTATCTTCAAATAAGTCTATTCAATCTGCTGTGTTTGACTCAGGTTCCTCTGACTGGTTGGTAAATAATGGTGCTGTGGATCCTGCCTCATACTCAGAAATTTCAGGCAAGGTATTTTCATCTGATTTCTCTAGCTTTTCAGAAGCCCCCTTCTTGCAGTCTCAGCAAGTTCCTTTTCAGTTAGCCTACTGGGTTTGTCTTCTTTGATGAAGAAGCTGATGAAGCACTTGAGGGTGAAGTGTCTCTTGATGTTTTCAAACACTGGCCAGGCCTCTCTTTGATTCTATGTTGAGACTGATGGAAAGTATGATTTGCTCCTTTCTGGAGAGTAGCTTCTGCTACTGACACTGGAGCCAGATCTGCTGTGCAGAGAATCCTTTCTGCCACCAGGTGATTCTCTGAAAAAAGCATTGTCCCTTTTATGAGGAGACCACTCTCTCACACAATGGGAAGAGTAGAAACTTTTTATTCTAAAGCCATCTCTCACGTCCCTGTATTCAGGTTGCCTGCTTGCAGAATGATCATCTCTTGTCCATCTATAACCAGGTTCATCTTTGTGAGGTGGACCACTTCTTGGATCATGAGAAAAACTGCGGCCCTTGTCATAGTCTCAGTAATCAACATGACTGTAATATCTATTGTAGCTTCCTTCACCCGATCTGTCTAGCAGTGGTGGTTTCTTTGGCACAATATTAACTAGTCTATTGTAGCCATCACTGGGATGACTTCAAGGAAATGCTCGTTCTCGCAGAAGTCTTTCATATTAATATCGTTCCACATTTCATCTCTTCTTTAAGCCACAGAATTCCTCACACCAGGGTGCCTAGGAAGGGGAAAGCTGTTCACCAGAGGCATCTGACATGAAGCATTCTGTATCAAAGGCACACAAGGAAGATGAAGCTGCCCGCCACAGTGCACTGGGGGAACCTGGTGCCCAAGAAAGGGCCAGTGCTTGACTTGGGGGAGGTCATGTGCACTGAAGAAGCTGGATGCCAGGAAGGAGATCATGCTGCAGGAGCCCAGGACTGAGTGGCTAAAATTGATTTTTAATTCATTTTAATTATTTAAACTGAGATAGCATCTTACTCTGTCACCTAGACTGAAGTGCAGGGGCACAGTCGTGACTCACTACATCTTCAACCTCCTAGGCTCAATAAATCCTCCTGCCTCGACCTATTGAGTAGCTGGGATCACAGGTGCACACCACCACACCCAGCTAATTTGTAGAGATGGGGTTTTGCCATATTGTCCCAGCTGGTCTTGAACTCCTGGGCTCAAGTAATCTGCCTACCTCAGCCTTCCAGAGTGATGGTTACAGGTGTGAGCCACCATACTCAGCCTAATATTCTTTATTAATAAGGACACACTGATGGTTGAAGTGTAAGATATGTAAGTTAGAGGACAAATCTTTTAAAAAATCTCTAATTCTCACAATAGTTCTGTAAGGAAAATTCTTTTATGTTAAAAATGAAAAAAAAAACTGAAACAGAAGGAGAAAATAACTTACCATATAATTTAGCAAATGGTAGAAGCAGACGAGAATCCATATGTCCTTTTTCACTATCATATGCTGCCTTTATTTGTACACTATATGTGTTTATAAATGTGTGTGTATGAGAGAGAAAAAGTATATGCATGCAAGCTTATCAATTTTTCTATGTATATATATATACATTTTTTTTAAACCAAGGCTGAATGCAAACTTTTTACTGCAGTTCTCAGAAACCAGTGTTGCGAGGTTGTTCACTCCACACTGGCCTCCCCAGAATGACTTGAAATTTTATAAGTTGCAATTTACACAATTGATGCGTTCTTCTCTTGTATCATTTTTACAGATATAACAGAATTTATACCATTTTATTTTTCAAAGAAAGGATTTCCAGGCTGACAATTGCTTTAATTCTTACTGGCTGGTCTTTGAAGGCATAACATTATTTTCTTTAGCATTATTTGTTCCTTCCTATAAGTAGCAGCACCATATTTATATTATGTCCATTGAAGCAGTTTCTCATTTTTTGAAATTTTTATGCCTTATGGGATGAAAAAAAAAGAGGAGAGGAAAGACCCAGTAGTGATTTAAGACCATGATTCTAGATTGAAGCTTCTTGCTACTTAGAAGAACACCATATTTCATAGTGTATTTTCAGAAATGCTTCATGGCACAAACTCCTATTTCATGTCCTTGAAGGCCAATGGAGTAACAGAATTTCTGTTTCAGTGCCTATCTGATCAATAATCTTATGACTTTTTCTAGTTGCCATCCGTCTTGTGGTACACTTTCACTGTGTTGATGTATCGTGACTAATATCTACATACATATATATAGATATATATAGTCTCCTGCAACTGTAAATTATTTAAAAAACATTTCTACAGGTGCTTATATCTATTTATATAAAACATGTTTTCCTTTATTTCATTGGAGATATATATAAATCAATTTCACTGGAAAAATAGATTTGGAATTTAGCGTAATTCCCCTTGGGTGTGGCCTTTGAGTAAACATAGATTAATAGAGCACCATCTATATGGCAGACAATATTCTAGGTACTGTTTCAAAAATGAGTTAGACATGGACCCTGCCTTTCCAGAGCTCACAGTCTTCAAAACCATATAGAAACAACATGAAATAGTGTATACATTTTATTACCAATATACCTCAGTTTGAATCTTCTTTTTACCACTTGTTGGATGTTAGACATTCTATTTCTCAATGATATCATCTGTAAAATTGAGGTAATAATAAATGCTATCTTAAGGTTTATGTGAGGATAAAGTGAGTTAATAAATCTAAGGCATTTACAATGGCACCAGGCACACAGCACAAACATCCCAATAAATTATGGATATTATAATTATTATTGACATTAGTGCTATTATTGTGATACGAGAAGTAAGCAGCTAAAGATTATAATGCTATATAATGAGTATAAAATAGACATGTGTTCAAGAGGATAAAATACAAAACTTCTTTGTAATCCGTCCTAGGAGAGATGAAACAAATACGTTATTGAAGAAGACAGTATTTTCACTAGGCTTGTGAGAAAAGTCATAACATTCTAGGCAGCAGAATAGCATTTGAAGAGTTAGGAAGGCTTAAGAGAGCATGTTCCACTAAGCAAACTATAACTAAGGCCATGTGTATAATTGGGAAGTGAAGTGTAGGGCAAAGGGTAAGTCATAAAAAAGGTCTGAGTGATACACTAATAATTTGAGACATTATCATGTTGACATTGGAAGCCCTGAAAGGTATTTTTTTAAATGGAACTAATATAATCAGATTTATATTATAGACAGATAATCCTATCTCCATTATGGAGGATGGATCAGCACACTAGCTGGAGGAAGGTAAGACTTAAGAATAGAAGGCTTTTAAGATTGGTCATATGAGAGCTGATCAGGTTGTCAAATAAGACACGGTCAATAGAAATGGAAAAGTTGGGATGCACTTAAGACATATTTGAGAAGCTGAACTGACAGTACTGGAGGATCATTTGGATAAAGGGAAAACAGAGGAAGAAGGGCATCTAAAATGATGTTCAAGTTGACGTTTTGAACAATTGGGTGGATGACAGCACTGTTGACAGGAATAAAGCACAGGTTTGAAGGGCAGGCCAGAGGCAGGAGGGTGTTTGGCTAAGAATGAAATTCTGGAGAATCGTTGCTTCATGGGCTGGTGGAAAAAGAAGGAACAGAGAAGAAGACATGTAAGAAATGTGCAAGTAAGAGAAGAACCAAGTGTTACAGGTTCTAAGAAAGAAATAATGTTAAAAAATATGTATTAGAGAGACAGAGCAAGGTGGCTCAGTAGAAGCCTATATCAACTGCCCCCTGCAACAGGAACACCGAATTGAACAACTATCTACACACAAAAAAAGCACCTTTAAAACAACCAAAAATCAGGTGAGTAACCATAGTACCCGAATTTAACATCACGTTAAAGACAGAGGCAATGAGGAGTGTAGGAAAGACAGTCTTGAATCACCTACAACACCCCTCCCCAATTCTCCAGCAGTGGCCATGAGTGCAGAGAAAGAATCTCTGCTTTCAGCAGGAGGGAGAGCACAGTGATTGTGGGATGTTGCATTGGAACTTAGTGCTGCCCTATCACAGAGAAAGCAGCTTGGAGCAAAACTCAGATGTTAACCATGAAGGGACCACTTAGATCAGCTCTAGCCAGAGGTGAATTGTCTATCCCAGCAGTTCGAACCTGAGTTCCAGCAAGCCTTGCCACTGTGAGCTACAGTGCTCTAGGGTTCTAAATAAACTTGAAGGGCAGTCTAGGTTACAAAACTGCAATTTCCAGGTAAGTCCTGCTGCTGTGCTGGCCTCAGAACTGGTGAACATGGAGTGCATGCAACCCAGTGAGACACCAGCTGGGAGGGCCAAAGAAGTGTTTATAGCATCATCACCCCCTCCCCCAAACCCAGGCAGTGAACTCAGGGAGAGACTCCCTCTTTCTGTTTGAAGAGAGGAGAGGGAATAGTAAAGAGGACTTTACTATCTGGTACCAGGTCAGTCACAGTGGAACAGGGCACCAGAAGAATCCTAAAGCCCCCATTCTATGCCCTAACTCCTGGACATCTCTAAACACACATCGGGCCAAAATGGAACCTATTGGCTGTAAGAGAGGGATCTAAAAATCTAGTCCTGGCAGCATTCATAACCTGCTGATAACAAACTCTCAGATACTGAATAATCAGCATTGATAGCCAGGCAGTATTCATGTGGGCCTTAAGTAACATTCAGAGCCATGCTGTTTTCTGGTGTGACTCAGCACATTTCTGACTATGTTAGCTAAGGGAAGAGACTCCTACTTGAGGAAAAATGAGGGAAGAGAAAAAGGAGTTTGTCTTGCAGCTTTGGCACTAGCTCAGCCACAGTGAGTTAGAACACAGAATGAGCTCCTGGGGTTCCTGATTCCAGGACTTGGCTTCTAGATGGCATTTCTGGACCTGCCCTGGGCCAGTGAGGAGCCCATTTTGCTGAAGGAGGAGACCAAGGGCTGGTAGTATTCACCACAAGCAGACAGAAATCTAGGGCCTGAGTGAACATTGGTGGTAGCCAGGCAGTACTTGTTATGAACCTGGGGTGATGAAGAATATGAGAAGAGACTTCTCTGCTTGAGGAAAGAGAATGGAAGAGTGAGAAGGACTTCATGTTACTGCTTGAGTATCAATTCAGCAGCAGTATAATAAGGCACCAAATAGATTCCTAATGTTTCCAATGCCAGGCCCTGACTCCTGGATGGCATCTCTGGACCTGCACAGGGATAGGGGGAACTCACCACCCTGAAGGGAAAGAAACCAGCCTGTATAGATTTATCACCTGCTGAATGTAGAGCCCTTGAGCCTTGAGTTAACACAAGCAATAACCAAGAAATGGCCACTGTAGGCCTTTTGATCGTGTCACCACTCTCCCAACTCCAGGCAGCTCAGAACAGAGACTTTGTTTAGGGGAAAGTAAGAAAAGAAAACAACAGTCTCTGCCTGGTAATCTAGAGAATTCTCTTAGATCTTATCCAAGACCACAAAGGCAGTACCTCTGTGAGTCTGTAACAGCTAAAATATTACTGGAATTGTGGTTTGCTCTAATGCAGATAGAGCTGCAGTGACAAGAGACAGATTATAACAGCCGAGTCCCTTTGAATGCCTGGAAAGCCTTCCCAAAAAGGATGGGTATGAACAAACCCAGACTGCAATGACTATAATAAGCACCTAACTCTTCAATGACAGGATGCTGACAAACATCGAGAATCATAAAGACAATCCAGGAAAGCATGACTTCACCAAAAAACTAAATAATGTACCAGTTACCAATCCTGAAGAGACACAGATATGTGACCTTTCAGATAATTTGAAATAACTGAGGAAGCCCAATGAAATACAAGATTACACAGAGAAGAAATTAGGATTCTATCAGATAAATTTAACCAAGAGATTGAAATAGAAAGAATCAGGCAGAACGTTTGGAGCTGAAGAATGCAATTTGCATACTGAAGAATACATCCGAGTTTCTAAACAGCAGAATTGATCAGGTAGAAGAAAGAATTATTGAACTTGAACATAGTTTATTAGAAAATACAGTCAGAGGAGATGAAAGAAAAAAATAATAAAGAATGAAGCATACATATGAGATCTAAGAAACAGCCTCAAAAGAACAAATCTAGGAGTTATTTATCATTGAATACGTAGGGAAAGCAATATGGCTAGAAAGTCTATTTAAAGGGATTGTAACAGAAAACTTCCCAAATCCAGAGAAAGATAGCAATGTTTAATTAAGGTAATAGAAGACCAAGCAGATTTAACCCAATGTAGAGTACCTCAAGGCATTTAATAATCAGATTACCAAAGATCAAGGACAAAGGACAGACCACTAAAGCAGCAAGAGAAAAGAAATAAATAACATGCAGTGGAGCTCCAATACTTCTGGCAGTAACCTTCTCAGTGGATTACAGGTCAGGAGAGAGTGACATGACATAATTAAGGTGCTGAAGGAAACAAACAAAAAAGTTTTATCCTAGAGTAGTATAGTCAGCAAAAATATCCTTCAAATGTGAAGGAGAAATAAAGACTATCCCAGACAAACAGAATAGCCATTCTGAATACACAATAAAAACAGAATAGCTATTCTGACTGGTATGAGACTCTATCTCATTGTGGTTTTGATTTGTATTTCTCTAGTAATCAGTGATATTAAGCTTTTTGAAATATAATCGTTGGCCATATGTATGTATTCTTTGAAAAGGGTCTGTTCATGTCTTTTTTCCCACTTTTTATTGTGGTTGCTTGTTTTTCTCTTATGAGTTTGTTTGAGTTCCTTATGGATACTGGATATTAGACCATTTTCAGATACATAGTTTGCAAATATTTTCTCCCATTCTGTAGGTTGTCTGTTTACTCTTGATAGTTTCCTTTGCTGTGCAGAGGCTCTTAATTTTAGTTAAATCATATTTGTCAATTTTTACTTTTGTTGTGATTACTTTTGGCATTTTTTTTTGTGTGTGAAATTTTTGCCCATTCCTATGTTCAGGGTGGTATTGCCTAGGTTGTCTTCCAGGATTTTTACAGTTTTGGGTTTTACATTTAGGTCTTTAATTCAGATTTTTTACAGTTTTGGGTTTTACATTTAAGTCTTTAATTCAATTGAGTTTGATGTTTGTAAATATATGGTGTAAGAAAGGCATCCAGCTTCAGTCTTCTGTATGTGACTAGCCAGTTATCCCAGCACAATTTGTTGAATTTGTTTCCCCCCATTACTTATTTTTGTCAGCTTTGTCAAAGATCAGAGGGTTGTAGGAGCGTGGCCTTATTTCTGGACTCTGTATTATGTTCCATTAATCTATATGCCTGTTTTTGTACTGGTTCCATGATATTTTGGTTACTGTAGCCCTGGAGTACAGTTTGAAGTCAGATAACATGCCTTCAGCTTTGGCTATTTGAACTAATTTTTTGTTCCACATGAATTTTAAAATAGTTGTTTTCTAGTTTTGTGAATAATGTCATTGGTAGTTTTATAGAAATAGCACTGAATCTGTAGATTGCTTTCTGTAGTATGGCCATTTTAATAATACTAATTCTTCCTCTCTAGGACCATAAAATATTGTTTCATTTGTGTCTTTTCTTATTTATTTGAGCAGTGTTTTCTAATTCTCATTGTAGAGTTCTTTCACCTCCCTGATTTCATTGTATTTCTAGGTATTTATTCCTTTTTGTGATAACCATGAATGGGATTGCCTTCCTGATTTGGCTCTTGGCTTGGCTATTGTTGGTGTAAAGGAATGGCAGCAATTTTTTACATTGATGTTGTATCCTGAAACTTTGCTGATGTTGTTTATCAGCTGAAGAAGCTTTTGGGCCAAGATTATGAGGTTTTTTAAAGATTTAAAAATATAGAACCATGTCATCTGCAAGCAGGAATGCTTTGACTTATTATCTTCCTATTTGGATGCCCTTCATTTTTTTTTTTTTTTTGTCTTGCCTGATTGCTCTAAGACTTCTAATACTATGTTGAATAGGAATGGTGAGAGAGGGCATCAGTGTCTTGTGCCAGTTTTCAAGGGGAATCCTACTATCTTTTGCCCATTCAGTATAGTTCTTGGGGGTTTGTCATGGATGGCTCCTATTATTGTGAGATATGTTCCTTCAATACCTAGTTTATTGAGAGTTTTAAACATGAATGGATGTTGAATTTTATCAAGAGTCTTTTCTGCATCTACTGAGATAATCATGTCTCAATCATGTATTTTTGTCTTTCTTTCTGTTAATGTGATGAATCACATTTATTGACTTGCATATGTTGAACCAACCTTGCATCCTATGGTTGAAGCATACTTAATTGTGGTGGATTAGCTTTTTGATGTGCTGGTGGATTTTTAATGATTTCTGTCTCAATTTTCTTTAGTTCAGCTCTTATTTTTGTTATGTCTTGTCTCCTGCTAGCTTTGGGGCTGATTTGCTCTTGCTTCTCTACTTATTTTAGTTGTGATGTTAGGTTGTTAATTTGAGATCTTTCTAACTTTTTGATGTGGACATTTAGTACTATGAATTTTCCTCCTGACACTGCCTTATCTGTGTCCCAGAGATTCTGGTAAGTTGTATATTTGTTCTCATTAGTTTCCAAGAACTTGTTGACTTCTGCCTTAATTTCATTACTTATCCAAAAGTCATTCCAGAGCATGTTTAATTTTCATTTAGTTGCATGGTTTTCAGTGATTTTCTTAGTCTTGACTTCCATTTTTATTGTGCTGTAGTCAAGAGAGTGCATTTGATACGATTTCAGTTATTTTGCATTTGCTGAGGATTGTTTTTTGTCCACTTATGTGACTGATTTTAGAGTATCTGCCATGTGGCAATTAGAAGAATATACATTCTGTTGTTTTAGTTGGAGAATTCTATAGAGGCCTATCAGATTCATTTGGTCAAATGCTGAGTTCAATTTCTAAATATCGTTGTTAATTTTCTATCACAATGATCTGTCTAATACTGTCAGTCGAATGTTGAAGTTTCCCACTGTTGTGTCCATGTCTCTTCTAGATGTCTAAGAACTGGCTTTATGAATCTGGATGCTCCTGTTTTTGGGTGCATCCAGATGCATAAATGATCTGTCACAATGATCTGTCTAATACTGTCATTGGAATGTTGAAGTCTCCCACTAAGAGTCTATGTTTCTTTCTAGGTGTCTAAGAACAGGCTTTATGAATCTGGATGCTCCTGTTTTGGGTGCATATATATTTAGAATAATTAGGTGTTCTTGTTGTGTTGTACCCTTAACCATTATATAATGCCATTTGTCTTTTTGATCATTGACATTAAAGTCTGTTTTGTCTGAAACTGAAATTGCAACCCTGCTTTTTTTTCTGTTTTTCATTTGCTTGGGGATTTTTCTTTATCCCTTATTTTGAACCTACGAGTGTCATTACCTGTGAGATGCATCTCCTGAAGACAACATACCTCTGGGTCTTGCTTTTTTTATCCAGTTTGCCACTCTGTACCTTTTAAGTGGGGACATTTAGCATACTTACATTTAAGGTTAGTGTTGATAGGTTTGGATTTAATCCTGTCTTTGTTTTAAAGTTAGCTGGTTATTATGTTGGGTTGTTTGTGTGGTTGCTTATAGTGTCATTGGTTTGTGTATTTAATTATATTTTTGTGTGAGCTGGAAGCAGTCTTTTCTTTCTATATTTAATGCTCCTTTCAAGATCTCTTGTAAGGCAGGTCTGGTGGTAACAAAATCCCTCAACATTTGCTTATCTGAAAATAATCTTACTTCTCTTTCTCTTAGGAAGCTTAGTTAGGCTAGGTATAAATTTTTTGGTTGAAGATTTTTTTTTTTTCTTTAAAATGTTGAAAATAGACTTCCAATCTCTTCAGGCTTGTAGTGTTTCTACTGAGAGGTCTGGTGTTAGCTTGATGGAATTACCTTTGTAGGTGACCTGCCCTTTTTCTTTGACAATTATATATATTGGGGATTTTTTTTTGTATAGATTCTTGCAGGCGTTCTCTGTATTTTCTGTATTTTACTCTTGGCCTCTCTAGCAAGATTGGAGAAGTTTTCATGAATAATATCCTGAAATATGTTTTCAAGTTGTTTGCTTTCTCCCCATCCCTTTCAGTGATGCCAGTGATTTGTAGATTTGGCCTTTTTACACAATCCCACACTTCTTAGAGTATTTGTTCATTCATTTTTATTGTTTTTTCTTTATTTTTGTGGGACCATCTTATTTCAAAGAGCTAGTCTTCAAGTTCTGAGATTCTTTCCTCAGCTTGGTTTATGCTATTTTTAATACTTGTGATTGCATTGTGAAATTTTTGTATTGTGTTATTCAATTCTATCAAATCCATTAGGTTCTTTTTTGTACCAGCTATTTCATCCCTCAACTACCGTATTATTTTATTGTGGTTCTTAGTTTCCTTGGATTGGGTTTTGCTGTTCTCCAGAATCTCAATGGTCTTTATTCCTATCCAAATTCTGGATTTGCTCTCTGTCATTCCAGCGAGCTCTGCCTGGTTAAGAACTCCTGCTGGAGAACTGGTGCAGTCATTTGGATTACGTCAAACACTCTGGCCATTTGAGTTATGGGAGTACTTGCTTTGGCTCTTTTTCAGCTCTGCATGTGGGTAATCCTTAATTGCAATGTAGATTGGGTACAGTCAATGACCACGACAACATCCTTTCTGGATATGACTTCTTTTCTGGATGTTTTCACAGGGCCAAGGCCTTGTATAGGGTCTTTATTTGAAACTGACTTCTAATCTTTGGTTTCAGAGCAGGGTATGTTAGTGAGGCATTTTTGGTATTGAAGCTTTGAGGTATGATCTAGTAGGTGCCACTGAGGTGTATTGGTCAGTTGGTTGACTGTTACTTGGTTGTGTGGCTCCCCTGTTTCCTCATAGTTTAAGCCATGTTCCCTCTCAGTGCTCTGAAAGCGTGAGTTTCTCTCCGCCTTGAATGCTTGCTGTAGAATGCAGCTTGGCACTCCTCAGCTGCCCATTGCAACTCTGGGGTGATCTCACTGTTTATGTTCCTTCCCCAACTTGGAGATAGCAGAGGATGAGATCTTAGTAGTGTTTGCAGGCAAGGGTCTTTTGCTTGTCTTCTGGGGCTTTATCCCAGAGAGATGCAGGTCAGCAATTGCCCTATGGAATTAGCCCAGGATGGAGGTTCTGTGCTATGGCCCCACCCAGGGGTTTTGTGTCTGGTGATGAACAGTTGGTGGGGGGCTAGCTGAGACTGATGGGGATGGACTTCTCTCTTCAGGTTGACTGTAGCTTAGAGGTATGGATAAGGCACTTAAGCTCTTTGTTTCTTTGTTAGTCCAAAGGTAGCAAGGAGAGCTCCAGTGCTAAGGTCGTGGCAGAGAAGCTTTCATTTGCTCTGGGGGGTCTTTCCAAAGGGTTGCAGAACTGCTATTGACTTGATAGCTCTGGCAGGGCGTGGTTCGGGCCCCAGGCCTGGAGGACCTACCCAGTGAGGAGATATGGGAATGGGCACCTAAGTAACAATCTGGCCATGTTTCCATAAGATTGCTGTGGTATGCTGGGTCTCACTCCTGTTCCTAGTCACTGTGAATATTTCAGTACCTGGAGGTATTAACAGTGAAGGCTGAGATACAGTGAAGATATTGGCCTACCCCTCTCTCTCGGAGCTCTGTCCTAGAGAGTTATGGACCTGTTGCTGGTCCAAACACATCTGTAGGAGGGAGAAAGTCCAGTTGGGAGGCCCTACCTGGTGAGGAGGAATGAGATGGGGACCTGTTTTAAAAAGCAGTCTGGCCACATTTTTGTCCAGAAGCTGTGTTGTGCTGTAATACTGCTTCCACCCTTGGTTGGCTTGGATTCTTCAAACCCCAAAGGCTGGAGGCCTAAGTTGCTAACCCATCAAAGATGCCAGCCCAGGGCCAGGCGCGGTGGCTCACCTGTAATCCCAGCACTTTGGGAGGCCGAGGCGGGTGGATCATGAGGTCAAGAGATCGAGACCATCCTGGTCAACATGGTGAAACCCCGTCTCTACTAAAAATACAAAAAATTAGCCAGGCATCGTGGCGCGTGCCTGTAATCCCAGCTACTCGGGAGGCTGAGGCAGGAGAATTGCCTGAACCCAGGAGGCGGAGGTTGCGGTGAGCCGAGATCGCGCCATTGCACTTCAGCCTGGGTAACAAGAGCGAAACTCCGTCTCAAAAAAAAAAAAAAAAAAAAAAAATAAGGATGCCAGCCCATCACTTTCTCTGGGAACTCTGTTCCAGGGAGGTGTCAAATCTCTGTTGGCCAGGAAACACCAGTGGGGATGGCTGGAGGCCCCAGTTGGGAGGTCCTGACAAGTGAGAAGAATGGGATTGGGTGCCCATTTAAAAAAGCGGTCTGGCTGCATTTTCATAGAGCAACTGTGCTGTGCTACGGGACCACTTTTGCTCCTGGTTGGCTTGAACTCTCCATAGCCCAAAGACTGAACAGCTAAGTTGCTGAAACAACAAAGATGGTGGCCTGCCCCTTCCCTTGGGAGCTCTGTCTCAGGGAGGTGCAATGCTGCTACCAATGGTTGGCTGGAATTCCAAACCAGTGAGACTTACCCTGTGAGGTACCATAAAAGTGGGGCCTGCAGACTATTGCTTTTTGGCTCTCTGGATTCAGCCCCTTTCCTAGGGATATGTGTGCAGGTCTAACCTCCCACTTTGCTTGAGTTGCAGCTTCTTTTCCTGTAAAGCCCGGAAAGCCTGGATATAGAAGGCCCCTAGATCTCCATGTGTGCCTGAGTGGCTGTTCTGCTGAGACTCCATATAGCTATGTTTGTCAGCTTGAAAGCTCTGGTGGACTGAGTTCACATGGGGATCTCCTGACCCAAGGGTTGCAAAGATCCATGGGAGAAGCAAGCATTCCTGGGGCCACACACTTAATCACTTCCCTGTGTAGAGAGGGTTCTTTTGCTGTCATTCTGCCTTGCTTTTCCCCATTTCCTGTGGTTTAAGTTATTTCCCTGATTAATCCCAACATGTGTACCTGGATGTTTCAGTTTTAGGTGTATATTTACTTGCTCCTTCTCTTCCACTCCATGAAAGCTATGCACACTAGCTGCTTCTAGTCAGGCATCTTGGCCCAAGGTTTCAATGAAGAATTTGTGAATAAAATTGAAAACATTCTTGAAAGAAATGATAATGGTAACACAACATATCAAAACCTATGGGACATAGTGAAAGCAGTCCTAAGAGAAAAGTTTATAGCAATAAGCCCATATCTCAAAAAGGTAGAAAAATTTCAAATAAACAATCTATACATTTTAAGAACTAGGAAAGCAAGAATAAACTAAGCCCAAAATTAGTCAAAGAAAGAAGTAATAATGATCAGAGCATAAATAAATAAAATTGAAATGAAAAAAAAACACAAAAGTTCAATGAGACAAAAAGTTGTTTTTAGGAACAGATAAAATTGACAAACCTTTAGACCAATTAAAAAAGAGAGAAGACCCAAAATAATTAAATCAGAGATGAAAACTCTTATCTCTCACCATTTGTATTAAAAGACTTAAATCTAAGACCTTAAACTATGAAACTACTAAAAAGAAAACATTGAGGAATTATTCCAGGACATTGGACTAGGCAAATATTTCTTGACTAATATACCACAAGCACAGGTAACCAAAGCAAAAATGAACAGATAAGATCACATCGAGTTAAAAAATTTCTGCAAAAGCAAAAGAAATAATTAATAAACTGAAGAAACAACCCATAGGGTGGGAGAAAATATTTGCAAACAATTCATCTGACAAGGGATTAATAACCAGAATATTTAAGGAGCTCAAAAAACTAGATTAGATGTTTTCCAATGAATAGTTTCCAAACTTTTAGATGTTTTCTAATAATGTTGGAAACATCTAATAATCAAATTAAAAACTGGGAAAAAGTTCTAAATAGATATTTCTCAAAACAAGACTTGCAAATGGCAAACTCACATAGGAAAAGGTCTTTAATATCATTGATCATCAGACAAATGCAAATCAAAACTACAATGAGATATCATCTCATCCTAGTTAAAATGACTTTTTTCCCCCAAAAAAACAGTCTATGACAAATGCTTGTGAGGATGTGAAGGAAATGTAACTCTCACACCCTGTTCTTGGGAATGTACATTAGTACAACCACTATGAAGAACAGTGTGGATGTTCCTCAGGAAGCTAAAAATAGAGCTACCATTTGATCTAACAATCCCACTGCTGTATATATATATAAAACAAGGGAAATCAATACATTAATGAGATGATAACTGCACTCAGGTTTATTGCAGCACTGCACAATAGTCAAGATTTGAAAGCAACCTAAATTTCTACAAACAGATGAATAAATGAAGAAAAATGTGGTACATATATACAATGGAGTATTATTTAGGTATAAAAAACATGAGATTCTGTCACCTGCAACAACTGGAGGACATTATGTTAAGAGAAATAAGCCAGACAAAGAAAGACAAACTGCACATTCTCACTTATTTGTGGGAGCTAAAAATGAAAGCTATTGAACTCGGGAAGATAGAAAGCAGGAGGATTATTACCAGAGGCTGGAAATGGTAATAGATGTGAGAGCAGGGAATGGAAGTGGTTAACAGGTACAAAAATATGATTAGGAAGAATAAGATCTAGTATTTGACAGCCAACAGGATGGATGAAGATGTGTAAAAACTATTGTCAAGCAGCTTGACTATGAAGGGGCATATAAATGAGATTTTTCCCCTCTTTTTAGGATAGACTTCAGTACTTCTATATGCCAAGAGAAATGAGTCACCAGACGAAGACAGAGATTTTAAAAAAGTTGATATAATAAAGAATTGCTTTCAGATGAAACTTGTATAGAACCAGAACAAAAGGATAAATTTTCAACAAGAGGAGAGTGTCTTATTCATGTATATGGGAGAAAAGAATGGGGTACATGAAGGTAGATTGTGAGTGTCTGGAATACAAATTTTAGTGTATTCATATCTGATGGTTTCTATTTGTAAAGTAGAAGGTGAGGTTATCTTCATGTTTTATTTTTCTTTTTCCATCACTATTATGTTTTATCTAACTCCTTCCAGAGTAAGCCAAAAGGTATTTAAGACAAGTCCCAATCAATTTAGAAAGTTTATTTTGCAAAGGTTAAGTACATGCCTCTGACACAACCTTGGGAGGTCCTGGTGACATGTGCCTAAGGTGGACGGGGCACAGCCTGGTTTTATACATTTTAGGTAGACATGAGACATCAGTCAACATGTGTAAAATGTACTTTGGTTAAGTCCAGAAAGTCAGGACAACTCAACGTAAGGAGGGGCTTCCTGGCCATAGGTAGATAAGAGACAAATGGTTGCATTCTTTTGATTTTCTGATTAGCCTTCCAATAAATACACAATTTACAGGAATAATCATGTATGCTTTAGTCTGGCATATGGAAACAATAGGGAAAACAAACCAATCAGATATACATTTGTTTCAGATGAGAAGAAGAATGACTTTGAGTTCTGTCTGTCCTTTGTCCAAAGGAATTTCCTTGTGGGCAAATTTTGAGGGAGATTAGTAGCTGTTTTGTTTTTATAGTTATCTTAGTTACGAATAGAATGGGAGGCAGGTTGACCAACGATGCAGTTCCCAGCTTCACTTTTTCCTTTGGCTTAGTGATTTTGGGGATCCCAATATTTATTTTCTCTTCATTGTAGTAAAAGAAATAGTGAGTATTTTAAAGAAGCTCTAGATTCTGTGAATTTCTTGAGGTATTTCTAGACAATGTTTGTGTCTGTTTTCTAATAAAGCTTTACCAACTGAAGTGTTGTTGTTGGTTTCTGCTATTTCAATCCTCTGCCTCTTTTCTTTTTATTGAGGGGGCTGTATAGATTCTTCTAAGTGCTAACAATCATGCTGTTATTTTGGTCAAAGTCACCTGTGTGCTCTCTGAGCATATTACCTGAGGAAAAAAAATAATCAATATTTGGAATCAGCAGTATCTCCAATCTGTATTCTTTATTAAGAGTCCTGGAAGGGCATGTTTGGTGTCCTGTACTGCACACTCTTTATACCTACCTAGGTGCTTGCTAAAGGATCACTCAAGGAACGTTTCTATTTATTCAGGAATTATGTTTAAAAATTGGATTGTATCAGATGAATAAATTGAGAATTAGAGAGGTTAAATATATTTTCCTACATTTCCTAGTTTTAAGGGAATCTGTACCTCAAACCTTCTTTGACTTCTCCAAAGTTCATGTTTTTATTCTCATGGAATTAACCTAACACATTTGTCTAGTCCCAGACTTTGTGCTATTTAACTATAGTTCTGTCTTTTGTAGCAAAACAAAGTAATTCTACTTGTCTTTCCACAGAGCACCACCACAAACAATTGAAATGTACTATTATTGGCAAAGATGAATGAAATCTGCATAGGCAGAAGGAGAATTTAATTTTCTAAAGCAATCTGAAGATTGGAGGGATGCAGCCTTTGGTGCAAAATGAAAGTGGGCTCAGAGGAGGGGGTTGGAAAATTGGAGATTATAAAGGTTCAAACTTCAGGGCAGGAGACGGGAATCAGAAGAATGAGGAACAGAGTCTTGATTGGATGACCACTAAGCCCAAATCACCAATCTCTCTTAATTGGCTGGTTCCAGGTGATTAATTGGTTGGCTCCAAGTGGTTATTTGGCGGTACATTGGGGAAATTTCCAGCTGTAGTCTACCTCTGAATTCACAAGAAAAACTGGTTTGGCTTGATTATAGAAAGACAAGTGCTGTGACAGTTTTACACAGTACATGACTACTTCTCTGTCAGCGATGATTGCCTGCTTCTGTTTTAACTTTGAGCACCTCAGTTAGCCATGAGGAACCCGTTTTGTCTGTCGGCTGGGGGCATACTTTATATTTTCCCCCTTTTGGTTAAAATTTGCCATAGGCAGCCTTGATGACCAATTTATGTTCTTGTTATAAATTATTGCCAAAGTGGCGTAGCTAGCTGCTTGGAGTCCATGTAGTCCCTCTCTGGGATCCATGTGGCTGAGGAACTTACAGCCAATATGAAGACGTTGGGCCAAGTAAGGCAAGAAGGCAGGTAAGCCTCTGTTAGCTCTTTATCAGTGTCTCTTATGGATGTTTGGTGGTATCAGTTAAGTCTATGAATAAAACTTGGAAGTGTCATGTGATTAAAATCCATTTTGGAGAATTGGCAAAACATTTGATAAGGCAGACAAAAACAATTTTAAAATAAAGTAGCTGCTTAGGCATCATAGGAGAAGGATTTAAGACAGAACTGTGGATGACAAGAACTTTAAAGTCTCCAGAATCCAGAGATTGTCTTTAAATGACTTTAAAGAATGAAGATGCAATTGATAAGAAAATACGGTTACCTCTGTGAGATACAACAATTTATCATAAAAACCATTATTGTGACCAGTAACATATACCCATAGGTATCAGAATTTAGGAATATGATACAATTTTGAAACACATACCAATAACACATTTATGTAAATATAAATCAAAGTGAAACACCAATTCTAAAAAGTTATCATTGTGTTCTATATGATTTTAACATATCAAACAAGCCCAATATATCTCTCTTGGATTTCCTGCAGTTTCCATTATGTCCAAGTTAATTCGGGGCAAAAAACATCATTATAGAATTTTCCATTTAATTTTAGAAAGTTTTTTAAATATCAAGGTTTAAAATTCTTGATCAAAATAGAATTACAGATCACTAGGAAATATAGCAAAAGAATTTAAAGGCACAAAGTACAAGAAATTATTTTGATAAAACATGAAGTGGAATCTCTGTTTCCTATATCAGTTATGTAAAAGGTAAAGAAAACCCTTTTTAAAAATTTTCTACTGAAGAACAGACAAATGCCCTAAGAATACCCCGTTTCTCTGACACAGTAGCCCAACTTTGGCCTTGCATCGGTGTGCTCTTGTATTCATGACTGTCTCCTAATTTTAACCAACTTGATCACACTAAATTCCTCCCATGGAATTAATCATTAACAAACTCTACAATTTGTTTAAACCTTTCAACTTGTCCTATATGTTTTGCTGCTTGTTTTCGATTTTGTTTTTGGCATTCTATCTTTGGATAAAAATTTACCTTCTTTCCTCCTCATTATTTTGATGACACAAAGCTCTCTCATGTAAAAAAAATAAAATAACTTTTGCTTTTGAGTATTTTTTTACCAAAACCATATCTTTAAATATCTCTTCTATTTAGTAGTTTTAATCACATGTATTAACTACAATTTTAACTTTTAATAAACCTAGTTTTCAGAGAAAAACCAAGGGAGTAATTTTGAACTGTTTTATATTAGAATTTGTATATGAAAATAATTGCATATTTTTTAGAAAAAAAGCACTTTCTCAATTTTCTTCTTTTATTAACACATCTACAAATATTTAGCTTGTATATAGATGTATATAAACTCAAATATGTTTAATAATGTTTCTGTATTTTAACTTAGATATGACTCAGAAATTTTATAATTATCTATTGCTTATTTTAATATAATGTGACCTTAAGATTTTAAGTAATTAAAAATAATTTTGAAACTTTGACACAGGTACCCTTTCTAACGTCTTCTCTCATTGTCCTGGGTCCCAACAACACATGTGGCACTGAAAGATATGAAGGGCAGGGCCCATCTAAGTCCTGAATTTATGAACCAGGAGTAGAACTCAGGACAGAATACAGAACTACGAAGATAATGCCTGGAAGATTCAAGTTTTTTCAGCATGGGCTAGGAAGCAAAGGTGGGCCAGGGAAGATGGGGCTGTATTTGGCTTGGCTCTGCCTTGCAGCTGGTGGTCCAGGCACTGAGAACATGTTCCCAGGCCTCATCATGGCCACTGTCCAGACTCCAGAATCCAGAGACTGTCTTTACAAGATCACAGCAAAATGTGTGCAATGCTTTGGGCGAGGCCAGAAGACAACCCTTATAGCTTTGGCTCACAGACAAAGCAAGCAAGTAGCAAAAATACTAGAGAAGTCAAGTGGTGTGATGCCTCCAGCTTTGTTCTTTTTGCTTAGGATTGTCTTGGCTATGCAGGCTCTCTTTTGATTCCATATGAAGTTTAAGGTGGTTTCTTCCAGTTCTGTAAAGAGGGTCATAGGTAGCTTGATGGGGATAGTGTTGAATCTATAAATTACTTTGGGCAGTATGGCCATTTTCACAATATTGATTCTTCCTAACCATGAGCATGGAATATTTCTCCATCTGTTTGTGTCCTCTCTTACTTCCTTGAGCAGTGGTTTGTAGTTCTCCTTGAAGAGATCCTTTACATCCTTTGTTAGTTGTATTCCTAGGTATTTTGTTCTCTTTGTAGCAATTGTGAATGGGAGTTTGCTCTTGATTTGGCTCTCTTTTAATCTGTTATTGGTGTATAGGAATACTTGTGATTTCTGCACATTGATTTTGTATCCTGAGACTTTACTGAAGTTGCTTATCAGTTTAAGGAGATTTTGGGCTGAGACGACAGGGTCTTCTAAATATACAATCATGTCATCTGCAAATAGAGACAATTTGACTTCCTCCTTTCCTAACTGAATACCCTTTATTTCTTTTTCTTGCCTGATTGCTCTGGCTAGAACTTCCAATACTACATTGAATAGGAGTGGTGAGAGAGAGCATACTTGTCTAGTGCCAGTTTTCAAAGGGAATGCTTCCAGTTTTTGCCCATTCAGTATGATATTGGCTGTGGGTTTGTTGTAAATAGCTTTTATTATTTTGAGGTTCTGTCAATACCTAGTTTATTGAGAGTTTTTAGCATAAAGCACTGTTGAATTTTGTCAAAGGCCTTCTCTGCATCTACTGAGATAGTCATGTGGTTTTTGTCTTTGGTTCTGTTTATGTGGTTGATTATATTTATAGAGTTGCATATGTTGAACCAGCCTTGCATCCCCGGGATGAAGCCTGCTTGATTGTAATAGATAAGCTTTTTGATGTGCTGCTACAATCGGTTTGCTAGTATTTTATTGAAGATTTTTGCATTAATGTTCATCATGGATATTGACCTGAAGGTTTCTTTTGTTGTTGAGTCTCTGCCCAGTTTTGGTATCAGGATGATATTGGTCTCATAAAATGAGTTGGGAAGGATTCCCTCTTTTTGTATTGTTTGGAATAATTTTAGAAGGAATGGTACCAGTTCCTCTTTGTACATCTGGTAGAATTCAACTGTGAACCCATCTGGACCTGGGCTTTTTTTGGTTGGTAGGCTATTAATTGCTGCCTCAACTTCAGCCCTTGTTATTGGTCTATTCAGGGTTTTGACTTCTTCCTGGTTTAGAATTGGGAGGGTGCAAGTGTCCAGGAATTTATCCATTTCTTCCAGGTTTACTGGTTTATGTGCATAGAGTTGTTTGTAGTAATCCCGAATGGTAGTTTGTAATTTCTTTGGAATTAGTAGTGATATTCCCTTTTTCAATTTTTATTGCATCTATTTGATTCTTCTCCCTTTTTTATTAATCTGGCTACATAGTGTGGTGATTCCTCAAGGACCTAGAAATAGAAATTCCATTAGACCCAGCAATCCCATTACTGGGTATATATCCAAAGGATTATAAATAGTACTATTATAAAGACACATGCACACATATGTTCATTCAGGCACTGTTTACAATAGCAAAGACCTGAAACCAACCCAAATGCCCATCAATGATAGACTAGACAAGGAAAATGTGGCACATATACACCATGGAATACTATGCAGCCATAAAAAAGGATGAGTTTGTATCCTCTGTGGGGACATGGATGAATCCGGAAACTGTCATTTTCAGCAAACTGACACAAGAACAGAAAATCAAACACCACATGTTCTCACTCATAGGTGGGTGTTGAAGAATGAGAACACAAGGACACAAGGAGGAAAGCATCACACACTGGGGTCTGTTGGGGGAAACAGGGCAGGGACAGCGGTGGGTAGGGAGGTTAGGGAGGGATAACTTGGGGAGAAATGCCAGATATAGGTGACGGGGGCATGGAGGCAGCAAACCACATGGCCACATATGTATCTATGCAACAATCCTGCATGATCTGCACATGTGCCCAGAACCTAAAGTACAAAAAAAAATATTTAAAAAACTATACTTATAATAAATATACAATTTAATTGTAAAATAGTAAATAATAGTTAACAGTAAAGTATACATTTTAATAGTTTAGTTCCTGGCATCAATGCTGTTAAGTTTGAGATCAGGAACAAGACACAGGTGCTTGTTATCACTACTACTTTTATTCAGTTTTGTGCTTGAGTCCTATCCAGTGTAATGTGGCAAGAAGAAGAAATAAAAGGTAAAAGTATTGAAAAAACAATACTAGAGAAGTGAGAGTTTTATGACCTTTAAATATCTAGCAGCAACAGCTAAAACCTGTCTGCCTAGTACATCCAGGAAAAGTGCCTGAATTTTATTTAGTACTGATAATTCTGAAGACATTCTAATTTTATTTTGACAGTACTTTTAAACTAGTTTTGTTTACCAAATGTTACTAATGTCGTATAAACTAAATTTATTTGAGTTAGTTTCTATTTTTCTGATAAAATATTTTATTTAGATACTTTAAAGAATTAATTAGAACTCATTTATTTTGGTAGCAAAATATCACACATAACACATATAAACATATAGACACAGACACACAGATAGAAGCAGGTCTTGTAGATTTATAAGAGTCTTCATTTTCTAGTATTCAAATACTTTTTCTCCTTCATATAGAATATTATGTCCTAAATGATGGTTAGCAAGGCAACTTGAAATTTTTACTTCCAGAGACAAAACTTCTTATATGAAAATTTAAATCTCAAAGGCTTAGATCTAAACGCCATTATTTGTTGAGACAAACACATAGATAAAGGCCTAGTCAAGACAAGATTGCCAGGAAAAATATCTTAAACAAAAACAAGGGTTGTTGTATACATTTAAGCCAATGTCTTTACCATTGTAAATGTTTCTGTTTGTTTTAGTGTAGAAAGGAAGATGTCCTTATAAATGGTAACTTGTTATAGAACAGATTTCTTTTACAAAGAGTTTCAAACTAGTCAGCTAAAAACCTGAAAGTATTTTCGAGACCAGTCTAGTTAAATAGGTGTTATTTTTTTTTTAAACTTTATTTCTTGATTGGATAATTGATGTCAGGGTACAGCCCTTTAATAAGGCAAAATACAAAACAACAACAACAAAAGCATTTTCCATGCCTGGTCTTAGCATGGATAGCTCTAAAAAAGAAGCAATTCTACCTGATGACCTGTTGTTTATAAGTATTTTTTCTCTTTTTTTTGTTTTTCCTCCTTTTAAACCAAAGTTACCTTTTCTGGTAACTCAACAAAGTCAGTAAGTTTTAACCAAGGTTATGACTGAAATGCAGATGAACTAGGTGTCTCCAAAGAGATGAAAAGCGGTTCTCACAAGATCTAAAACCACCCCAAAGATAGCTCAAATATGCCTCATTAGCCACAAATAAAAGGCAACTCACATTTCTGTCTGACCATATTTTCTAGGATCACAGCTACTTAGCTGAGTGCCTATATAAAGGCCCATAAACCCTACATGCTCCACAGACAGAAAAAGACAAAATAAAAATCTGTCAATGGGAGAGAAAAGATCAATAACAAATGGGTACCCTGAAAGGCCAAGAGTCATGTATACAATTTAAAACAAATGAAACTGGTTTCCTGACTGGCCCTCAAACCTGGACCGTAGCCATAAATCACAGAATCTTAGCTATTAGACTATAGTGTGAAATGCTTTTTTAAATCCTGCTGGGGATCGAAAGCAGACAGTGTGAGTGGACAAAAGATTGCAACTTTGCTTTAGGTAATATTTTTGCTCTTTAGGTTGTCAAGAGAATTTCTAAGTCAACCCTGACACTATTATATGTGTCTTTTTTAAAAAGTTAATATTTTTATAAATGCAAATAAGGCAATTGTTTAAAACGAAAGATTTCTAATTTTTTTCTGTTTTTAAATTTACGAGTCTAGTTTAAGATGCATCTTCTGGCCATTCACAATTAGAATTCTCAATGTTGTACTTAGTCCAGTATCACCTCAACACAACAGGCTTTTCATGGAAACTTTAGGATGTAGTTTTCCAGGTTTAGGATACACCATTACCAGATAAGAAAGAGGTGTTTTCTGGAGCAGGCATGGAAGAGGCAGTCTCAGAGATCGATGTGTGTATGTTGCCTCTGGTAACCCACAACTTTGTGGGGTTCATCAGTTGCAGACCCATTAATCTATGACACTTGGTAGGCCCCTTTGTGAATGGACTTTCCCATTATTAATCAGGCAAGAAGGATTTAGATTATTAAAGTCCCAATAGGGATAGGCTTTCCTGAGAACTTGATATATTCAGAAAACTTCCCTGAGAGCTTGATACATTCAGAAAAGAAAAAGTGTGTTGATGAGAACTGCACTGACGAGTCTGCAAGGCTGGCTTGAAAACAAATGGACTTATAGGAGTTTGAGGCTTATGTCGTACCCTATGGTTCTCTGCTTTATTACTGAACAACACAAAAAGACAAAGACAAAAGAAAAGACCATCTGGGAGAAAAAGATTTTGAATAATATGAATATTCATATCAAAAAGTAGCATAAAGCACATCAGAGCCACTACACTCAAGACTAGTCATACAAATCAATTTCTCCAATTAAAAAGATTTGCGGAGGAGACGGTGATTTTTATTGTTTGTCTGCTTGACTGAATTTCACAGAAGGAGAGGCCAGAAGCCCTACTGGTAAGCAATTCATACCCTTCTGCTGGCTTATCAGGTTTTAGGTTACCTTCACTGCAGCTCCCAGAAGAGCAGTGGGGCTTTGGTGATTCTGCTCACAGTGCTAAAACTGTAGGAGTAAAGGGAAAGATTCCCCTTTGCCCACGGAAGGTTCAAGCAATAATCAACTCACAAAGAGAATCAATAGGAGAAGTGGCATACACATTTATTAACTTGTTTGCAGGGAATAACCACAGAATGATTACCTAGTTCTTGATCCATGAAAAGTCTCAAGGAAAAACTTACCCTTCGGTCAAGTAGAACAACAAGCTGGATATAACTCAGGGCTGTCAACCAACTGGGAGGACCAAGACTCAGGAAAGACTTACCCAGTCACCTCTAACTGCGGAGGAGCCAAAGGGGCTCAAAGGGCCAATGCTGGTAGTGGGAGGTTGAGTTCTCATAATGTTCCAGACAAAGGTGGTGATGGTGAGAAGGGAAAAGGGGGTGGTAGAGTTGGGAGTTGAGATTCAAGTAGGGAAGCAGGGAGATACAGGATGTTGCCTTTTAACATCTGAGAGCCTTTTATGTCTTCAGAGAGATTGGTTAAGTCTTCAGATTAGTCTCCTTTTGCAATTTAGAGAGATTCCCAATTATATTTGGAGCTTTCAAATATTCCAATTAAAGAAAAGCCTCATATTATTTTTGAGAAGTCAGGCTTCTCTTTGTTTTAGTTTTGTGTGTAGATACTTCAATTTACATGCATTTCTCAGGTCAATTGTTACCCAACATTTGTTTTAAATTTAAAAAACCAGCGGAGTGCCTGATGGTGGACAGAGACTGTTCCTTTAGAACCTAGATCACCCATAACACTCACCTTATGAAGGTGTCCCTTTTTATGCAGCTGAAATGAAAGTGTCCTCACAAAACTGAAATGTGAATGTACCCCATGAAGCATGAATGTATCCTATGAAGTACAAGCATATCTCCGAAATATCAGCATACTCTATTCATGGCTATCCCATGGAGCTGGATGGGTAGACTATCTAAACCAAATAAAGTATCCAAAACTTCAGCCAAAAATGGGAGAGCTTAGATTTATAAAGTGTTGCCAAAATCCTTCCCAATGCAGCCAGGAAGTACTGAACATAAAGGGCTCATGTAGTCACCTATGCATGGGTCCAAATGGCATTGAGAAAGAGCTTTGGGGCCACTTCAGATCCTATCCTGCTCATGAAGAAATATTAACAAAAAGTCAATGAGACCTACAGAGGCAAAAGGGGAACTTTCAAAAAGCAATCTGCAAATCAGGGAGATGCAGCCTTCAGTGCAAAATAAAAGTGGGCTCTCAGAAGAGGTTTGGAAAGTCAGAGATTATAAAGCTAAACGCTGCAGGGAGGAGAAAGTGAGTCAGGAGAGGGAGGGGCAGAGTCTTGATTGGATGACTTTTAAAACCCAAATTATCACTCGGTCTTATCTGCTGGTTCCAGGTAGTTGGTTGGTTGGCTCCATGTGGTCTGTTGGTGGTCTGTTGGGGTAAATTTCCAGCTTCAGCCTATCTCAGCACTCACAAGAGGAACTGGTTTGGCTTGACTGTAGAAAGGAAGGTCCTGTGTCACTTTTATAACATCTTACTGAGAACATGGAGTACATGACCACTCCTCATCTAGGTATGACTGCCTGATTCCATGTTAAATTTGAGTACCTCAGTTAGCCATGGGGAGTCCATTTTGTCTGTCAGCCAGGGGCATAGTATAATACCATATTTGTCTTTCTGAGGCATATCATCTTTAACTACCTTGAGTTTTCTTTGAAGATAACGGATTTCAAACTTTTTCAATATCCGGGTAGCCCCTGTGAATAAGCTTTAGTTCTGAGTCTTAGGGAAGCTCTCATAAAATAAAAATAGCATCATATTTTAGCTGAGACTGAATTTTGTTTTGACAAATTCCAGGATTTGAAACCTGAACAGGACACTTAGTCTCTGCATCTCTTTTATTCATTTGTATATGAAAATGGCCCTTAAGTCACCACAAGGTTTTCCTTTTTAAACAGTTTTATTGGTATATTATAAAGTTCAACATTTTAAAGTATACAATTCAATATGTTTTAGTACACAGTTGGCTCTCCATGTTCCCAGGTTTTCTGTATCCACAGATTCAGCCAACTGCCTATCATTTACAGTGTTGTGCAAAGAACACCATAATCTAATTTTAGAACATTTTCATTACCGCTACAAGAAACACAGTAGCCATTAGCAGTAACTACTCATCACCCCAGCTTCCTTCTCCACAACCTTATCCTCGGTGCTAGGTAAATATCAATCTGCTATCTTTTGAAGTAGATTTGTCTGTGTGTAAATTTCAGAATAGATAAAATCATAACTTTTTGTTCTTTTCTAACTGGTTTCTTTAACATAGTCTAATGTTTTCAAAGTTACTCCATGTCATAGCATGCAGCAGTAATTCATTTTATAGCCAACTAATAATATTCATTGTATGGATATGATACGATTTGTGTATCCATTCATCAGCAGACGGACATTTGGATTGTTTCCATTTTTCAACTCTAATGAATAATGCACCTATAAACAGTTGTGTATAGGTTTTTATGTGGACATATGTTTTCATTTCTCTTGAGTGGAATTATAAGAGTGGAATTGCTTCTTATGATAATTTTGCATTTGTATGGTAACTCTATGTTTAACATTCTGGGAAACTGCCAAGCTGTTTTCCAAAGTGACTTTACCATTTAAATTCCCACCAACAAGGATTTTATGAGAACTAAAAGATTGAGTTAATAGTCAGAGGGATAAGTAAATGCTTAAGCACTATCCATGGTTACTTTTATTATCTGGTTTTGTCTAACTTTTCTCAGAAAGCAAGCAGCGTGCGCACGCACACACACACACACGTATATGTGTGTATATATATATATGTAGCAGCCTGTGTGTGTGTGTGTGTGTATTAATAGGCATTATAACAAATCTCCAAGTCATCTTGAGGGTTTCTTTAGGTAATTCCTAGACTTAATGTTTGTGGCTTATGATCTCATGATTTGCTAGTAAGGCTCTAGTGAGGCGAAGAACAGATACGACTCTGGTATGTTCAAATTAACACTCCAATTAGTTACTTGCATTCACATAACAATCCTAACCTTGGCCAGTCATCTCTCAGGAACATGCCAATGATTTCACATATGTGTGGATCAGTCAGCAGTTGTGGTCAGTCCGATTTAAAAAATGACTGAGAAGAAAAGTTGCTTTGTTTGTCCCAGGGATGGAGGATGATTTGTGCTATTTTACAGGTAGAACAATACCAGTTTAAATGCCAGAATTGAGAACTACCAAGAAGTTGATGAGCAAAAACTCAGAGAAGATGCTTGTCCTTCATTGTCTCTATTTCATATGCAGCTGCATTCTTAGGGGCAAAAATCATATCTTAGACTGTTATTGTATAGAGTATGTATGGATATAGTTATATGGACCTAGAATTACATAATCAAAATAGGAAATTCTATATCTGTTAGAAACATATTTCATTTCAGTTTATTTAAAAGGTAGGAAATTACTTTTTACCAAACATGAATCTTTGTCATAGATATTTCTCATTTAATATCCATGATAAGTGTTTTTTATTTTTAATTTTCATTTAAGTTTTAGAGACAGGGTTGTGCCCCATCATCCACACTGGACTGCAGTGATGTGATCATAACTCACTGCAGCCTCAAACTCCTGGTCTAAAGTTCTCTTCTCTCCTTAGCCTGCAGATTAGCTAGGACTACAGGCATGCCACCATGCTCAGCTAGGACATTTTTTTTTTTTCAAAGAGACAGAGTCTCAACTATGTTAACCAGGTTGGTCTCTAACTCATGGCTTCAAGCAATCATCCCACCATGGCCCCCTGAAGTGTTTGGATTACAGGTATGAAACACTGCACCTGACCAAGAAATACTTTTTATTCTCTTTATTACACATGAATAAACTGATACTCGAATCACTGCACACCAGTTCCTGGGACAGATGAGCACTCACTAAATTTTTCAACTATTAAACCAAATAAGCAAGAATACATAGTCATTTTGATAAAAAGAGATGTTTCTGCTTTAATAGTTTATGTATGTAGTAGGAAATTATTCTTAGTGACAAATCTTTTTAATTATTTAGGTACAAAAGTTTATTTAGAAGTATTTGCCCAGATCAAATTTTTTTATAGATTATTAAGGCAAAGAGATTTTGAGACTAGATATGGAGAGAGTCATTTTCTAAAAATAAGAGTGATTTGAGACACTCTAAAAAAATTTCCCAAAATACATAATCCAGAACCTTACCAATTATACTAGTATCTTCAGTGGTGTTCCCAAATACATTTGGTAGACAAATCAACACATTAAAAACTCCTCAGTCATTCGTCTAATTCCTCTGGTTAAATATTTCTCTTTTGAATTCCTAACACTTGACCACTCCACCCTTAGAGCTTTGCTGAAATTAACTTGCCCGTTACCTTCATGGTCATAAGTGTCCTTGTACCCTTTCCGGAGTGATATTAAAAAAGAAAGCAGTTTTCAATACTAAATAGAAGATATATCAGTCTAAGGATGTCTAGTCAAGGATAAAGGCTAAAGAGGAGTACAGTCCAGTAAATTGTAATCACAGGATGGAAGTGAGGCATGGGAAAATATGTTAAGGACATCACAAAATTTATTTTAAAGCCCTGTTCAGAACTAAGAAAGAACAAGTAAGAGATTCAATTCACAGAAAAGGTGTAAGAAAAATTTGGGTAATATAACACCTAGTTTGCTTCTTGATTCATCATTATCAAACGTGAAAAAAATTAAAAGTGTACACTAGGTGAGGAGCCAGCAAATGAGCACCAAGTTGCTCTAGATAAATTAAGCTGAGGGAGGCAGTATGCATTTTGGATCCCAGAGATGAAAAATAGAAAAGAAAAAGAAAGAAACAATCTAAGTAGAATGGTAGAATACCAAAACTAAGCATGAACATTTTTGTGGATAAATTGTAATCTAGCCGCTGAGTTTAAAGTCAACTACCTGCAAAAATTGGGTTGTGTGGCGTTATTACACACACTCACACACACACATGCACACACTCTTTTTCATCCACCGTTCCTGGCTCATAGCTCCCATACCCTTTTTAGTCTTTGGTTATAACGTCTCCTGTGTTACTGTCTTTAGTTATATTGTCTAGTGTGCTCCTCAGGAGCAGGCCTCAGGAAATAGGATCTCTCTGATTTCCTCCGGCTTTACTTTCATCTGCCCTAAGTCAGGACTCTAATCTTCCCCTGCCTTTCTGATTGTGGGTCACAAGAGCCTCATTCTAGAGAGGATTCCACCCCATAACCTGGGAGAAGGAATTGACGTCAGACATCATGAAGCTTCCATAAAAGTCCAAGAGTATAGAATTTGGAAAACTTCTGGATGGCTGAACATCTGGAGGTCATTGGAGGCAGTGCACCCAGGGAGGGAATGGAAACTCCATACCCCATGCTCCCCATACTTCACCTTTGGATTTTTTCATTTCTGTCCTTTGTAATATCTTTTAGAATAAGCCAGTAAATATATGTTTTCCCAGAGTTCTGTGATTTTCTACAGCAAATGAAGCAAAGCCAAAGTGGGGGGTCGTGGGAGCTCTAATGTGAAGCTGGTTGGTAAGAATTTCCAGAGGCCCAGACTTGCCACTGGTATCTAAAGTGGGTCAGGGAGGCAGTTTTGGGGACTGATCCCTCAACCTGTGGCATTTGACGCTATCCCTAGGTACATAGTGCTGGGAATTAGAGGATGCCCAGGTGGTGCTTACTGCTTAGTGTTGGGGGAAGAACTCCCAAATTTGGTCACCAAAGTCTTCTTCTGTGTTGATGATTATTGTGGCATAATAGCAAAGGAAAAACAGTTTGAGAGTTTTCCCCAAACACCTAGTATAGTAGTAATTCATATGAAAAACAACAGCAAATAACAAGGTCCTTGTGTTCATCGAAAGGTCAGTATACATTTGTGGTGTGGCATGGTTATTACCATGTCTGTGATAGGACCATAGTTGTCTGAATCAATGATATAATGTTTCAATTGTTTTACTTATTTTTAGCTTTTTAAATTTAGTTTACTTTTAGTTAATCAGTTTCAGTTCTATTTAATTCTGCTTCCTGTACTCATCTGGCAATACGCAGAGTGTCTCCTCAAAAAAACTGTTAAGTTGTCTCTTCTGAGTATCTGAAGCATCAGTACCAGAGAAACGGTGTGCCTTTGGTCTAAGTCCCAGCTTTGTAAAGTTCTCCTCACGAGCTTCTAAATATTGATTATTCCATCCTTCTCCTTTGCTTCCCCAGTCTTAGGGTGGCAGCTGCAGTTACTGCTTCTGTAATACTTTGTGTTCTCTTTTTTCTTTTCAGTTTTTAAATATCCAAATAACAGTTCTTTTTATTAAATTCACTCTGTTAAAATCACTTGAATATTTTCTGTCTTCTGGTGAGACCCCGATGATTACAATCATAGAAGAGTAGACTGCTACGTATGGGTAGTTGATAGGTCTTTTCAGATATTAAACACTTGAATGTGAAAGAAAATAGAATCAATATGTTTCAGTATGCTGGCTTCTCTATATTTCCTTCTTGGGGTATCTCTGCCCTTATATTTTACTACCATAAATGGTCTTGTTCTGGAACATGTGACCATGGCCACAGCTGACTGGATCACTGTGGGCACTTTACTTAGGGACAACAGATTCCAGGCTCATCGATTGTCTTTGACAAAGTTTGACATAAAGTGCTCTGTCCAAAGATAGATGAACTGAGCCAAATGGATTCTTTTTCAGAGATTTTGAGTCCCAGTTCAAAGTGGGACCAAAAGAAGCATACAATGCCCCTGAATCAGATTAATAGCAGAGCATTAGTAGCTCATGAATTATTGCCGTGGACTTTTTCAGAGACACTTGACCTATGAATCACTCTCTTTTACCCTCGGCAAAAGCATTTTCATAATTAAGGCTGGGTTTATTTTGCAAGATAGATATATCCCTGTCATTTGAATGTGGAAGCAGAGAATTGATAGATGTCAATTTTGTTTTGGAGGGGATTTCTTCAGTGAAAGCTTTCAGGTTAGAATATAAGATGTGTATGTATTTCTGGACTCTGCTCTAGACCCACTAAATAAGGATGTACTAAAAATGGGTTCAAGTGACATATATTAAAAATAGCAGTAATAACAATAAAACAGCTCTATTCTCCAGGTCATGCTGAAGTAGATCACCCAGACATGAAAGGAAAAAGACTATGTGACTATTCCGGCTATCAATTGCTGAGTGACAAACTATCCTAACACTCAGTGTCTCACCATTTTTATTAACTTTCATGACTTTCTGCGTCATGAATTCAAGCAGGTTTTTGCTGAGTGATTCCTCTGTGCCATCTGGCATTGAGTAGGGCCACTTGGTGATATTTAACCAGATGCCAGTTTCATCTGGAGCATACAAGAGAGTGTTACTCATATGTCTGTTGTCTTGGTGGGGACAGCTGAGCTGCTCTTTCTCTATATATAGTTTCAGAACATCTGCTTGTAGTTTTGCCAGCAGGGGAGTTGAACATCTTATGTGGTGGCTTGGCATCATGTGGTGGATAAGGGCACTCACATGGTAACAATCTTCTTAAAGTGTAGGCTTGAATCTGGTATGTACCACTTTGAGTGTTCTCTACTGGTTAAAGCTGTTACAATGCTTTAACCCAGATTTAATGGGAGGGAAAATAGTCCCTATCTTTCAATGAGAGAAGAATTAAAGAATTTGTGGTCATCTTTAATCCATTACCATAACATCTTAAAGTATTGTAAATTATGTCTTTAAATCCTGAGAGAATGGCATATAAGAAGGACAGTTAAAAGATCTGGAAGTCATGTAAGAAGATAGCCAGACAGGGCACTGCTAGGCAAAGTGATGTCTGGTGTATATCCTATTAGGAAAAGACACATAGGATGATGAAGATGAAGGAAACACAAAAAGAAGGAAGTGCACCAGAGATAATATTATCATAGGCAGTTTTATTTATGACTTATCTAATCATAATAGTCCACTGGGATACTGTAGCAAAGCATTTGAGTCTGTAGGTTATTTGTGGATTGCAAGTGGGTATTCTTTGCTAAATTCTCACCTAAGGTATGACAGTCAATGCTGTCAACCTCTAGTAATCATGATAGCAACAATTTTATTAATAAATTCAATTGTCATTTTTAAGTTAATATAAATATATGCATTTTTCCATTGAAATAATCTACATATTGAACAGAAGGAAAGAAAGGAGTTTAACAGTCTTTCAGGCCAGGTATGGTGGCTCATGTCTGGAATCCCAGTGCTCTGGAGAGGTTAAGTTGGAGGATTACTTGAGGCTAGATGTTCCAGATCAGCCTGTGCAGCAAGCCACCATGGCACATGTATATGCAACAAAGCTGTACATTGTGCACATGTATCCCAGAACTTAAAGTGTAATTTTTTTAAAAAAAGACTTTAAGAAGATATCATGAAACATAGTAGTGTTACTGTTATTTTTTTAGAAGGTGAATTGATTGCATTTCTCCCATTGTAACTTAAGTCTTCTCGATTTCCTTTCTTAAAACAATAGCCAGTTATTCTTTCTGAAATATATAATGTGATAAACTTGTTTTCATCTTTCATTGTTGCAAAATTAGTTCACAAATTGCATTTGTGAGCAATGAATATGTTGTTGGTGTCATTTACATTTGAGGGTAGATTAAACATGTTTTCGTTTATATTAATTATAAAACTGAGGCATTGGGGATTGCTATTTGATTTTGTTTTACTTTTTATATATTTAATTTTTATTCTTGGTAAGAGTTGATTATTACTTTGCTTCAAGCTGCTGAGTTGCTTAGAAATGAAATTGACACAGACTCCTTACTATCAGATATGTTGATTTGAATTAACAACACAGAAGAGTGTTTAAATGAAAATGTGATGTCATTTAATAAATTAACATGTGGGAAAAAACCTCAGACTAAAATATAATTTAATGAACTTCCTTGAAGTTTTGTTTTGTTGAATTAATGACTGTGGAACTAAATTCATTTTGCTGATAATCTCTCAAAGCAATAATAATAATAAAATTGTAAGAGCAGCAGGTTACATCCCAACCATGTCCTCTCTGCCTCAGGTACAGAATGTCCAGTATATCTATAAGACTGTGTTCCTGGCAGCCAGTTGGCTGGCTAACTGACAGATCAGGAAAGTAATTATTTTTTATGGAAAAGTCATCTATTTTCTCTATGGATTATGATTAAGGGACACCATTTATGATTCATCTAAAATCTACTGAGAGCAAAATTATACTCTCTATTTCAACACTGCTGCACCAACCAGTTCTGCACAGTCTTCCAGCATCTTTATGAAAGTGAACCTGACAGCATCCTACCTGATCTTGGAGCATTGGCTGGGTTTGAGCTGAGTGCTTCCATTCCTGGTCTAAGAATTCTCTGATACCACATCATGGGTGACCAGTGGGGACTATGTTCTATTTGTGTGTGTGCAAACTAAAAATTTGGGAGATGGGAGCTCTTTTTTTCCAGTGGACAGATGGTGGCTAGACACATTTTAAATTTTCTTGGGTGGCAACTGAGGCATGGAGCAACCAGTTCCCTGTAGCAGAGAACAACTATGTACATTTATTGGATTGATTTTTTTTACTTCACTGTTTTATTCTTGTCCTTCGCTCCTGCTTTCTGGGATTACATTCACAAATAAAGTACTCACACATAAACCCTTGTCTTAGATTGGCTTTTGAAAAGACTAGCTCTAAAACAAGCCCTGTAAACTTGTTTCTTCCATTTGTATCACCAGTAATGTGCTGGAATTCACTTAGGGCATGTTTCCTCAAAATTGTACCAGGAGTATCACAATAAATGAAATTTGGTGTACACATAAAGTACCATCTATCTTTATCCGGTTTTAATCTTCTTTCAGCTGGTATATCTATGACCTTTGTTCTGCTGGCACTCAAATACAAACTTTTGGAGAAATATTGTTTTCTTATGAAGTTAAATGTTGGAGAAAGGTAATTTGAATTTTGGAGGTCTGGGAATTTTTTATTAGAATTTTAGTTAATTTTAATTTCTCCCTGAACAATAGATTGGCACTGTCTCATGAAAATCACACCAAATTTTCTCCTCTGTGCAATCCTAAATATTATTCATAGAAGAAATAAACTTCAGCGTGAGCCAGGGTTTAAGTTGAAGATGGCTCTACTTGACAGTTTTGCAAATCCCCACAATTTCTTTCTCAAACCCAATTCTACATCTTGTAATTTCAGTTTTTTTTTTCAAGTGTTATATAGAAGATGTCATTCTGAGAATAAAAATAGTCATGAATGCTCATCTGGGATAAATACATATATAAATCACTGCAGTAAAGCTTTAAAAGACCATAGGCTAAAGTTTTTATATAATCCCTCAAATTATAAAATTGTCATCCTAGTGATATCTGGGTAGTATAGTACTTTATTTATATAGTTATACATTTTTTATTCATGTTATTAAACATATTTTAGAGGACAGACAACTTGAAGTTTAAGATAAGTATACATTTTCTTATTTTATTGAGCGATATAAGAGGATTTTGAAGTTTAAAGCTAAAAACCAACATCTCAGTCATGTAGGACATTTGAATTTATTGGTTGGTTAATGTGGTTGAATGTCACATTGGTTGAATGTCAACTTGACCAGGTGTGGTGGCTCATGCCTGTAATTCCAGCACTTTGGGAGGCCGAGGTGGGCGGATCACTTGAGGCCAGGAGTTCGAGACCAGCCTGGCCGACGTGGTGAAATCCCCTCTTTACTAAAACTACAAAAAATAGCTCTGTGTAGTGGCATATGTCTGTAATCCCAGCTATTTGGTAGGCTGAGGCACAAGAATCTCTTGAACCCAGGAGGCAGCGGTTTACAGTGAAACAAGATCACACCACTGCACTCTAGTGTAGGTGACAAACAAGACTCTGTCTCAAAATGAAATAAAAAAAAATTAAGTATTAAGTTGATTGGAGTAAAAGATGCAAACTATTGTTCCTGGGTGTGTCTGTGAGGGTATTGCCAAAGGATGTTACATCTTAGTCAGTGGACTGGGAGAGGCAGACCCACACTCCTGGATTCTTGGACTTGTACCAGTGATTTGCCAGGGGCCACAGACTGAAGGCTGCACTATTGGCTTCCCTACCTTTGAGGTTTTGGGACTTGGACTTATCCACCACTGGCTTCATTGCTCCTCAACTTGCAGGCGGCCTATTGTGGGACTTTACCTTGTGATCATGTGAGTCAATTCTCCTTAATTAACTTCCTTTCATATATACATCTGTCCTATTATTTCTTTCCCTCCAGAGAACCCTAACACAGTCAGTTTTCTGGTTATTTAAAAAATGTAAGACATTATAGAACTCAGAAAAAGACAGCATAGCAGGTAGATTATAAAGAACATTTCACAATAATTATAAATTATTGGGAAGAATAATGCTAAAAATAAATATTAAGTATTTTATAAACTAGGCACTGAGATAAGCACTTTACAGGGAGGTGTTATTTGTTCTGTTTATTTTTGTCTTTTGATACTTAATAAATTTTTTAATTGCTAGATGAAATTGTGTGTATTTATTGTGTAAAACATGATGTTTTGAAGGATGTAAATTGTGGAAGGGTTAAATTTAGATAAATAATATATGCATTGCCTCACATAGTTATTTTCCTGATATGAATACTTAACATACATTCTCTTAGCATTTTTCCTTCTTTTTTTTAATACTTTTTTTGGTGGGGGTACAAGTGGGGTCTCATTCCGTCACCCAGGCTGGAGTGCAGTGATGTGATTATAGCTCGCTGCAACCTTGAACTCCTGGGCTCAGGCTATTTTCTCACTTCAGCCAGCTGAGTAGCTGGGACTACAGGCAGATACCATCATGCCCAGCTAATTGTTGAATATTCTGTAGAGATAGGGTCTTAGCATGTTGCCCAGGCTGATCTCTAACTACTGACCTCAAGTAATTTTCCCATGTTGGCCTTCAAAAGTGCTGGGATTGCGGAGTAAACCTCTGGCAAGCATTTTTTAATAATATAATATGCCATCATAAACTATAGTTACCATGCTTTACAATAGCTCTCATGAAATTATTCCTCCTATCTAACTGTAATATTGTATCCTTTCACATATTCACAAATGCCTCTCTCCACCCCCAGCTTTCCCAGCCTCTGGTAATTATTATTCTACTTTATATTCCTACAAAATCAATTTTTAAATATTTTATATATGGTATTTGTCTTTATGTGTCTGATTTATGTCAATTAACATGTCCTCCAGATTCATCCATGTTGTTGCAAAAGACAGGATTTCCTTCATTTTATGGCCAAATAGTATTCCATTGTATATTTATACCCTATTTTCTTTATCCATTCATCTGTTGATGGACACTTAGTTTGTTTCCATATCTTGGCTATTGTGAATAGTGCTGCAATAAAGGTGGGGTTGCAGTTATCTCTTTGACCAGTTTCCTCTCCTTTGGTTATAGATCTAGTAGTGGTATTGCTGGGTCATGTGGTAGTTCTGTTTTCAGACTTTGAGATGTGGGAAAGTAAAATTGTCCTTCTTACACTTTTCAATTTATCTTTTATTATTATGCTATAACCAGGTACTATCATCTCCACCTGAATTTATTAGCTCTTATGAAGGTATTTTTGTGCATGGATCGTTGTTCAAATTGATGTTTCTGTGGGGGCTGATCGCTGGAGAGTTCTATTTTTCCATCTTACTCTGCCTTATTAGTCCCCCCCCTTTTTTTTTTTTGAGACAGAGTTTCGCTTTTGTTACCCAGGCTGGAGTGCAATGGCGCAATCTCGGCTCACCGCAACCTCCACCTCCTGGGTTCAGGCAATTCTCCTGCCTCAGCCTCCTGAGTAGCTGGGATTACAGGCACGTGCCACCGTGCCCAGCTAATTTTTTGTATTTTTAGTAGAGACGGGGTTTCACCATTTTGACCAGGATGGTCTCAATCTCTTGACCTCGTGATCCACCCGCCTCGGCCTCCCAAAGTGCTGGGATTACAGGCTTGAGCCACTGCGCCCAGCCATTAGTCCCTTTTTAAAGATGAAATAATATTGAAGCTTTAAGAAAGAGAGTCAGTTTGCTTGAGTCTATTGTTGAACTCTGACATTGCGGAACTGAAACGGCCATTTTTTTTCTGACTCCACTTCTCATGCTCTGAATGGCTGCTTCCCTAGAGAATGCCCAAACACATCAGTCTCCCCAGGACAATCTGATTGTATGGTTTGCTGAGCAACTTGACTGTTGGTGGCTATGAAAGTTGACTCATCTGAAACAAAAGCTAAGGACCATGAGAGAATGTTCAGAGAATGAAAAAGAGTCATAAGATTCGGGAGTCAAAGAGAAAGAAACAGAGAGAGAAGAAAAAGAGGAATTATAACTAAGTCTGTGAGAAAGAGGTAGGGTTCTACTGAGCTGTAGTAAGTAGACCTATTATTATCTTCCTGGCTGATAGAGTACAAGTTAATAATAGATTTTAAATTCCATACATTGTCCTTCCTTTATTTAAGAAAGCAGAGAGTGAGACAGTTTTTTATTAGACAGAATCTGATGCTTGTTTTCGTTACTTATCAGAAAGCTTTGTTATGTAGAAAATTATCCTTTAGATATCTGCAAATTTGTACCACAACAAATAGCACTTTCTTCAGTCATTCTGATCCTTGAGTGTCATGATCATTCAAGATTCTTGGCATAGAAAACGTCAGGAAAACTTTGATATGATGCTTCGAGATATCCTGTATTTCCAATGAACTACCACTTAGGCATTTAGTGCTTAAATGAATATGACTCTTAGTAGTAATCTAGTTCTAAATATTCTTTGGATAGAAAAATTTATATGTCAGCCACAGTAAATGTTGTCTGACTATTGGAAGGTTTATTTATTTATTTAAGGTTATATAATGTTACTATTAATAAATATTTATAGAATAGTCTATTCCATTTTTTTCTCTCAAAAAGTTGTTCCTGAAATATTAGTTACTGTATGTAGATTAATTTTATTCCCTTCAACTCTTTGCTTTTTACTTTATGAATATAACACATATTATTTATTAACTTTCCCTCATGGTTTCCTGTTCCCTGTTTACTTATGTAAGTGTTCCTCTGGTATATATGCCTAGACTGGATTGTTGTGTAAGAAATTAAATGCATGTGTTATTTTACTAAGCCTTACCAGATTGTACTCAAAATATGTACACATATTTGCAGTACTATCAGCAGGGCAGAGGCAAGATTTCATAGATATTCTCTAACATCAGCTATTTAATATGCAATTTCTACCTATTTAGAGAAACAAAAGGAGACATTGTTTCTATTTTAGATTTCTCTTATTTGAGAGATTGAATATTGCTTGTTACAATTACTAGCCATTTGTTGCTTTCCCCTTCTCTGCATCACATATTTGTTGTTTTGTTTTGCAATTTTCAATTGAATTTCCTGATTTGCTCCTGCTAATTTATGGACATGATGTTTATTATGAATATTGTTGTTTCTCTGGGTGATTCATATGGTGGGCAGCTTCTTTAAGATTTTTACTCATCTGTCTGTTTACATTGTCTACAGTATATATTATTAGGGGAAATTTTAATTGTGATTTTGTAAAACTATGAACTTTTAAATTTACATTTGATATGTGCTTCTAGTCCTTTAAAAAAATAATTCCTGGTTGGGTGTGGTGGCTAATGCTTGTGATCTCAGCACTTTGGGAGGCTGAGGCGGGCAGATCACTTGAGGTCAAGAATTCAAGACCAGCCTGGCCAACATGGTGAAACACAATTTCTACTAAAAATAAAAAATTAGCTGGGTATGGTGACATGTGCCTGTAGTCCCAGCTACTTGTGAGGGTTAGGCTGGAGAATCACTTAAACCTAGGAGGTGGAGGTTGCAGTGAGCCGAGATTATGCCACTGCACTCCAGCCTGGGTGACAGAGCAAGACTTTATCTCAAAAAAAAAAAATTATTCAAACATTCTCCTGTTTTCTTATAGAGTTTTACCTTTCAACTTAGCCTACTATTTGTCAACAATTTATTTTTTATATGGTAGGAGCTGGGAGTCTTTCTTTTTCCTCTTCAGAAAGTACTAAAATATTCCCAACATCATTAAATATTCTTTCCCAATTTATTTGCCATCTTTACCATTTATTAAGTTTTAATGTTCTCTTTATCTGTTTTTGTGCCAGTGTATTTGTTTTAGTTACTGTCTTTTGAACTGTTTAAACAGGGAGATTCACCTCTTTTTGTCCTTAAAAATACTTTGTCCTATGTATTATCAGACCTCATACTTCCATAAATCCTAGGGAGAATTACTACAGAGATATTCTTAAAATTTTATTACACTTACACAGATTTTATTACACTTATACAAATTGTGTAATTTGGGGAGAATTAATCTCTTTATGATGTAATGTTCTCTTATCAGTAAACATGGTATTTTGCTTAGGTCTTTTTGTAAAATATTCTTTAGTGAAGGTCATCTTATACCTTAAATATTTTCTATAAAAGATAGTGTTAAATTATTATTTTTAAATTATTAAAACATCTTTAAAAACTACATTTTATAATTATTTCTGCTATAGAATAATGCTACTGATTTTTAAATTTTGGATCTTGCATCCTTGCTAACTCATTATACATTTTTATAATTTTTTATTTTGTAACAGGATCTTGCTCTGTCACACAGGGTAGTGGGCAGTGGTGCAAATCTCGGCTCACTGCAACCTTCACCCCTCAGACTTAAGGGAACATCCTACCTCAACCTCATGCATAGTTGGGACTACAGCCTTGTACCATCACACCTGACTAATTTTTGTATGTTTTGTAGATACAGGATTTTGCCACATTGCCGAGGTTGATATTGAACTTTTGAGCTCAAGTGATCTGCCCACCTCAGCCTTCCAAAGTTCTGGGATTACAGAGATGAGCCATGTCCAGCCTTTATAAATTTCCTTTTGGTCATGATAGATGTTCTATGTGAATAGTCATGTTGTGTCCAAATAATATCCTAATTGTTTCTTCACTTTGTGTCTTGAATATTATTCTTATGCATTGAAGAGGACTTTCAGTGTTGCACTGATTTTGTTCTTGACTTTAATGGAAATTATTATAATTTTTTAATTAAATATGATCATTATTAGAGATTTTTTCTAGTAACGTAAATCAGGTTTCACAAATTTCATTTTTCTCCAAATTTTCTGAAGTCTTTGGTTATTAATATATAAAATTAATATATGATTTCTCTACTAAGATTTCCATGAACTTCTATTCTCCTATAGTCATTAATATAATAAATAACATTTTTAGATATTTGAGAAGTCTATTTTGGGACAGGTACTCTTTGATATGACTTCTTGTTTTTCAATATACTTTTGAATTCCATGACCTAGCATTTTTATTTAGTATTATTTTTTATCTTATTTCGTAAGTGGAAATGATCTGTAATGTTTTATTAATATTCTTTGATTTTTTTTTTTGGTATCAAGATTATATTAGTTTCAGAGGATGGTACTGGTACAAAAACAAACACATAGACCAATGGAATAGGTTAGAGAACCCAGCAATAAGGTTGCACAGCTACAGTTGATCTTCAGTGAAGTTTACAAAAATAATCAATGGGGAAAGAACTCCCTATCAATGTTGATAGCGTAGCTGGCTAGTCACAGGCAGAAGAAGAAAACTGGACCCTCTATTTTTCACCACATATAAAAATTGACTAAAGATGAATTAAAGATTTAAATGTAAGACCTCAAACTAAAAGAACCTTAAAAGAAAATCTAGAAAATATTATTCTGAACATTAGCATTGTCAAAAAATTTATGACTAAGTCCTCAAAAGCAATTGGAAAAAAAGAAAAAGAAAAAAACCCAAGGAAAAAATGACAAGTGAAACCTAATGAAACTAAAGAGCTTCTACATGGAAAGTAAATTATCAACACACAGATAATCTAATGTAATAGGGGAAAGTCTTTGAAAATTATGCATCCAACAAAGATCCAATATCCAGAATCTAAGAAATTTAATTCCACAAACAAAAAATACCAAATAACTTTATTTAAAAATACATAAAAGACATGAACAGGCATTTCTCAAAAGAAGTCAAGCGAGCAATCCACGAACATATGAAAAAATGCCCAATGTCACTAATCATCAGAGAAATGCAAGTCAAAACCACCGTGAGATATCATCTTACATATCAGAACTGCATTATTAAAAAGCCAGACACAACAGATGCCAGTGAGGTTGTGGAGAAAAGGGAATGCTTATATGCTGTTTATGAGATTGTAAATTACTTTAGCCCCAGTGAAAAGCAGTTTAGCGATTTCTCTAAGAACTTAAAACAGAATTATCATTTGACCCAGCAATTCCATTACTGTATTTACATTCAAAAAATATAAATTGTTCTATCAAGAAGACCCATGCACTTGTATATTTATTGTGGCACTATTTACAATTGTAAATACCTAGAATAAACCTAGATGCCCATCAATGGTAGACTGGATAAAGAAAACTTGGTACCTGTACAATATGTATGCAGCCATTAAAAACTGAAATCATGTCCTTTGCAGCAATATGTATGCAGCTGGAGATGATTATTATAAGCAAATTAATGCAGGAACCCAACACCAAATACCATGTATTCTCATTTATATGTGAGAGCTAAACATTGGGTACTCATGTATGTGAAGATGATAACTATAGACAATGGGGACTATGAGTGGCAGGGAAGGATTAAGGGGAGCAGGGCTGAGGAACCAGTTATTGGGTACTTTATTAGTCTGTTTTCAAACTTCCCTGAGATGGGGTACTTAATAAAGAAAGAGGGTTAATTGAATCACAGTTAACTGGGTAGTTTATAAAGAGGGTTAATTGACTCTTATGGGTGGGGAGGCCTGGAGCAACTTACAATTGTGGTGGAAGGGGAAGCAGGCATATCTTACGTGGTGGCTGGTCAGTGAGAGAGCTAGCAAGAACAGGGAAAACTGCCTTATAAAACCATCAGATCTCATGAGAACTAACTATGATGAGAACAGCAGCATGGGGGAAACTGCCCCTGTGATCAATTACCTCTCAACTGATCCCTCCCTTGACACAGGGGGATTATGGAGAGTACAATTTGAAATGAGATTTGAGTGGGGACACAGCGCCAACCATATCAGGAATGATGTACTATGTTTATTTTCTGAATGACAGGATCATTCACAGTCCAAACCTGAGTCAAACAATATACTCATGTAACGAACCTGTAAATGTACCTCCTGAATCTAAAAGAAAAGTTGAAAAATGAAGATAATATTAGTTTTAAATTTTTTAAAATTATTTTATAAAATAATTTATATACCTTAGGAGATATTGTTCTTCAAATGTTTGTAGCATTTACTTTGCAATTGCTGAGTTCAGGATTTTTCCTAGGGGTGATGGCGGCTTGAATACAAAGCACTAATTTCTTAAATTGCATTACTTTTTTCAAGTTTTCTATTAATAATTGAGTACTATCTTGATGTTCATGTTTTTTTCCTCAGACTTTTTATTTTAACGATTTTCAAGCGTATTGCAGTTTTTTACAATAGTCATCAATCTAAGGATATCCTTTACATTAGTTATTTTGTACTTTGTTCTAGTTTTATTATTTCTTTTTGATCTGACCTGTCAGACATTTTCAGAGACCAAGCTTCTGCTTATTGCTTCTATTTTTTCCTTGTTTTATTTATTCATGACATTTCATTATTATTTTCTTCTTTTTGGTTTCTTTGAGTTTACTGTGTTATTTCTTTTTCTTGAATTTTTACATTTATTATTTTTTTTGCCTTTTTTCAACTTCATGAGTTTTATTTAATTTCTTGTGCATCTTGAGTTCATTGTTATACTCATTTATTTTCAATGTTTGTTATTTACAGCAAAAAGTTTTTTCTCAAGTTTTTGTTTTAGTTGTATCTCAGATATTTTGAAATGTAATATTTTATTGTCAAGCAACAATTAGATTATTTCCTCAGTACATTAGTGGCATATATAGTTTACAAATTTCTGTGCATTTGGTTGCTTTAGAGCTATTTTTAAAAGCTTACCTCTGATGTTTTTGCACTGTGGTTTGAGTATATATAAACTGTAAGATAAGGATTTTTTGGGCACATTATTTGTGCATGTTACATATGGATTTTTAAAGAATGTTTCTTGTATACCTAAGAATAAACTTTATTCAGGGAATATTGGTCCAGTTTTTTCTTTTTTAAAAAATTTATAAGAAAAGAGGTTTAAGACTGACAGTTCTGTGGACTGTAGAGTAAACATAGCATTGACATCTGCTTCCAGTGAGGGCCTCAGGAAACTTAGGATTATGGCAGAAGGCAAGGGAGGCAAAGCTCTTTTGCATGGTGAGAATGGGATCAAAAGAGTGGGCCTGTTTTTCTTTGCTTTAAATTTCTTTGTCCCTCTCCCCTCATAATGTCTCCACATATACAAGCTAACAAGTATATGCTCGTTAGTTGTGACATTTAAATATTTTCTTTTATGAAAAATTTTCTGCTAGTTCTAACAATTTGAGAGTGATGTGTCGTAGTTGTTCACATGATCATTCAGATACTTAAGCTCCTTAGGTTTAGAATTAGTCATTTAACTCCACCTTGATGCAAAGAAACAAGGAAAAATTTAATCTTCCTGTATGCCCAGGTGGTCAGTGGAACAGGTTGGTACAAGCAGAAAATTTCCTCTGCCACTGAGTCCTTTCAAAGTGAGAGTAAATCCTCCTTTGGTTTTAAAAAGTTTCTGGGTTATAATTTCACCAGCTTGTTAATCCTCTTTCTGCACTTAATTTTCTCTTTTGGTTTTCCAGCTGAATAGATTGCAACACTTCTATTCTCTTTTCAAAAATTCTTGTCTTCTTTTTTATGTTTTTCTTCTACTTTATCTTTTTCTCATGCCTTCGGGAGAGTTCTATAACTCAATATTCCAATTAAGTAGTGTAATTTTGGATATATTTATTTTGCTACTCCATTGAATTATTTGTTTCAAAAATCTTATCTCAATTTTAGAAATATCTCATTGTCTTGCTTCATTGAATTGTTTGTTTCAAAATCTTACTTCCATTTTGGAAATATTATCTGATCATCTTGCTGCATACTATAATTATGTTCCTTTTTCTGTGTAAGTATATTTTACTTTTATGAAACTTGTTTTACATTTCTGTACTGTTTCTACCTTTTAGTTAATTTTCCTCCATTAAAAGTTTTTCTCTTTGTTGTCTTCTAAAGTAGTTCTTAAGCTACTTAAATGTCTCTTAGTTTTTCCCTGTATGCCTATCTCTGTTTCTTGGAAATAAAGAAACAATGGATAACCTGGCTTGCCGTCTTTTGGATAGATTAAAATTCTGCTGGTGAGTTTGAAGACCTCGCCACTGCCTTTCTTCCCTACCACAGAGTAATTTCCAGTCTCTTCATCCAGACCCTGCTCTTGTTCTGGGGTGGAGCCTTCCTTGGTATTTGTCCAGTTTTAGGACATATGAAGATTCCTCAGGGGACAGCAGATTCCCCCATTTTTGTTGTGTCTTTCTATGCCTACTGAACCTCACTGCTGCCCTCAATTCTATCCTGCAGCCTCCAGTTAGAGATCCAGGTTTCCTGCCCTGTGTTACTAACAGAATGGACAATGTTTTGGGAATAAAGATTTCAAGATAGTAGATGGAAGTGAATTTGTTGCCTCTATAAATAATAAAACATCTGATATTGTGAAGCAGTATGGTGTAGTAAAAGCACCTGGGATTAAAAAAGGGAAGAATCTGTGTCTATTTTCTCTTTTACTCATTCATTCATCAAACATTAATTGGTGTAGCTTTTCATTTATTTAATGGATTCTTACTGAGAACCTGTTATGGGCCAGGCACTGTTACATTGCCCTACAAATTCAGTAGGAAGCAAAAATTTTTTTAGAAAACTGCTTTTATAGTCTAGGGGTGTGAGGAGAGTAATATTTTTATAATTTATTAGGAAAGATGAGTGCTATGATGGAAAACAAAACAAGTATATGATAGAGAATCTCAGAGGGTAGGAATGCAAGATTTGGGAAGAGACCTGAATGAGGAGAGAATGTGGGTAGGTTCAGTCAGTCTCTACCACTTATCAGCCGTGAAACTGTGGACAAGGTTTTCATGTGGATTGAATGGCACAATGTGTGTAAAGACCCTTTGCATGACATTGAGTAGGAACTCAAGAAGTCAGAGCTACTAATAATACACATTATTAATAAATCGAAGTTAGTAATTGAAATGCTTTTTGTGCATATCAATGAACTTTCCTATTATTAAAATTATCTCGAATTTGTTGGAAATTCCAGAGAGACTGGCAGCAAACATGTAATAAACCTTCTTATTCATTACGATTTTATATTGGAAGGTAATTAGTCACAGTCTTAAACATGGGCAGTAAAGTTCAAAAATTCAGTTGGTAGAAAGTGGTGGATCTTAAGGGCCCTTCAAGAAAGTGTATGAATCTATGAACTTTATTGTAAGAGGGTGACTAAAAAAGGATAGCTAAGTACTTTCTGATTCTAGAAAAATAATAGAGAACTTTCTCTCGGTCTTTGTTTTTCTCTCTAATATGTCAAATTAGCAGAAGACTTGGAATAATTTGGACATATAAACTTTATAACCAAACTCTCTAGTTCTTTCAGGATTTTGATTTGCACAGATATATGAGTGAGCTGAATGACACTCATTCCGTTTTCCAACACTTCCTTTGCCCTTGTCCACATAAACATTGCACATCTCATTGCTTTGTGGTCACATTTGACCAAACAGGATATTAATTATGTGGCTTAATCTCCTACCGTGAGCTTCAGAACTAGTCTGAAGAAATTGACTGCTTTGTAAGTCTGTCAACTTTGAGAGTCAAAGGTTTTCCAACAAAGAAGAAACTCAAAAGTTTGGACCAACCTGTCTAACATCACTTTCCAGAGAAATGTCCAAAATATTTGAAGTAGCTTCAACAGAGCAATAAATATATAATTGTTGACTGTGACTCAAGATGGCGCTGTGAGAACAACCCAGGATTGGAGCTCGCGTTGAATCCGCAAACGGTGAGTCAGAGCTGCATTTCCAGACTGATCTTTGTTGCCCACAGAACGGGGAAACTCCCAAGTATAAAAAGACACAGGACGCCAGGCAGTAGGTCTCCCTGGTGAAGCCGGCAGCTGGGGCGGCGGTGGCCGGCCCTACCCAGCAATCCCCACAGGGCGCACTTGTCCGGGTGCCCTGTTGAACCGGCAACCTGAGACTTGAGAGGGCTGGACTTGAGACTGAACGAGACTTGGACAGTAGGCCAGCCCAGGGGATTGCAGGGACAGATCATTTGGGATACCCAGTGGGACGAACAAAACCGCGGTTTCAAACTATCCCGAGCAGACGGTCTGAGACGCTCTGTGGGGGAGGGGCGTCCACCACTACCGAGGCAACCTGCCCCAACTGAGATACACGCCCACTGCTGATGCAGCCAGCCGTTGCCGAGGCAACCCACCCCAACGGATATACACGCCCACTGCTGACGCAGCCAGCCGTTGCCGAGGCAACCCGTCCCTACTGAGATACACGCCCACTGCTGAAGCAGCCTGCCGTTGCTGAGGCAACATGCTACAACGTAGAGACTTCGCCGCAGGGTGTGGCGGAGACCACAGCAGAGCCTGCAGGAACAGGGCGAATCACACAACAGCAGGGCGGAGCCTCGGCAGCCAAACAGTGGCTAATCTGCCTTCTAGCTGGGCAGGACACCTCATCGAACATCCAAAAATAAATCCCAAACCCCTCAACACAGAGCATTTGAGAAAAAAAAAAGGGTTTTTTAATGAGCTCTGTTGCAGCAGAATCAAACATAGCAGCCTAACAGCCCTGAATGAACAACAGAGCTCACAGCTCAGCAATTAAGCCCCTATAAAGTACAAACTGTCTCCTCAAGCAGCTCCCTGACCCCTCTATATCCAAAAGACTGACATTAGGCAGGCATCATCCTGGGACAAAGATAGCAGAAAAAGAAACTGGTAGCATCCCTCACTGTGCCATAGCTGCTAGAGGTGCACCCCAGACAAGCAGGGTCTGGAGCGGACCTCAGCAGTCATACAGCGAAGGGGCTAGACTGGTAGAAGGAAAACCAAGCAACAGAAATACTTCATCATCAACATTCTGGGTGTCCACTCAGAGACCCAATCGAAAAGTCAGCAACTACGCAGACGACCAGCGGACAAATCCACAAAGATGGGAAGAAACCAGTGCAAAAAGGAGGAAAACACCTGAAACCAGAACACCTCGCATCCTAGAAAGGACCAAAACTCCTCACCAGCAAGGGAACAAAGCTGGACAGAGAATGACTGTGACGAAATGACGGAATTAGACTTCAGATGATGGATAATGAGAGACTTTTGTGAGCTAAAAGATCATGTATTAAATCAATGCAAAGAAACTAAGAACCTTGAAAAAAGATTTGAAAAAAGATTAGAGGAAATGATAACAAGAATGGATAACTTAGAGAGGAATATGAATGAATTAAAGAAGCTGAAAAACACAATACGAGAACTTCGCGAAGCAAACACAAGTTTCAATAGCCGAATTGACCAAGCAGAAGAAAGAATATCTGAAGTCGAAGACCAACTCAATGAAATAAAATGAGAAACCAATATCAGAGAAAAAAGCGCAAAAAGGAATGAACAAAGTCTCCAAGAAATGTGGGACTATGTGAAAAGACCTAACCTACTTTTGATAGGTGTACCAGAAGGGGATGAAGAGAACGAATCCAAGCTGGAAAATACTCTTCAGGACATCATCCAGGAAAATTTCCCCCACCTAGCAAGACAGGCCAACACTCAATTGCAGGAAATACAGAGAACACCACAAAGATATTCCGCAAGAAGAGCAACCCCAAGGCACATAATCGTCAGATTCAACAGGGTTGAAATAAAGGAGAGAATACTAAGGGCAGCCAGAGAGAAAGGTCGGGTAACCCACAAAGGGAAGCCCATCAGACTCACAGCAGATCTCTCGGCAGAAACACTACAAGCAAGAAGAGAGTGGGGGCCAATATTCAACATTCTTAAAGAAAAGAACTTTCAACCCAGAATTTCATATCCAGCCAAACTGAGCTTCAGAAGTGAAGGAAAAATAAAATCCTTTGCAAACAAGCAAGTACTCAGAGATTTTGTCACCACCAGGCCTGCTTTACAAGAGCTCCTAAAAGAGGCACTACACATAGAAAGGATCAACCAGTACCAGCCATTCCAAAGTCACACTGAATGCTAAAGAGCTTCAACATAATAAAGAATCTACAACAACTAACAGGCAAAACAGCCACTTAGCATCAAAATGGCAGTATCAAATTCACACATAACCATATTAACCCTAAATGTAAATGGACTAAATGCACCAATCAAAAGACACAGACTGGCAAATTGGATAAAAAGCCAAAACCCATCAGTGTGCTGTATCCAGGAAACCCATCTCACATGCAAGGATACACAAAGGCTCAAAATAAAGGGATGGAGGAAGATTTACCAAGCTAATGGAAAGCAAAAAAAAGCAGGAGTTGCAATTCTCATCTCTGATAAAATAGACTTTAAAGCAACAAAGATCAAAAGAGACAAAGAAGGCCATTACATAATGGTAAAAGGATCAATACAACAAGAAGAGCTAACGATCCTAAACATATGTGGACCCAATGCAGGAGCACCCAGATACATAAGGCAAGTTCTTAATGACTTACAAAAGGACTTAGACTCCCACACAATAATAGTGTGAGACTTTAACACTCCACTGTCAATACTAGACAGATCAACCAGACAGAAAATCAACAAGGATATCCAGGGCTTGAACTCAGACCTGGAGCAAGCAAACCTCATAGACATTTACAGAACTCTCCACCCCAAATCCACAGAATACACATTCTTCTCAGCACCACATCACACCTACTCTAAAATTGACCACATAATTGGAAGTAAAGCACTGCTCAACAAATGCAAAACAACTGAAATCATAACAAACAGCCTCTCAGACCATAGTGCAATCAAGGTAGAACTCAGAATTCAGAAACCGACCCAGAACCACACAGCTTCATGGAAACTGAACAACTGGCTCTTGAATGTTGACTGGGTAAACAACAAAATGAAGGCAGAAATAAAGAAGTTGTTCGAAACCAATGAGAACGAAGACACAACGTGCCAGAACCTCTGGGACACATTTAAAGCAGTCTCTAGAGGAAAGTATATAGCAATAAGTGCCCATATGAGGAGAATGGAGAGATCCAAAATTGACACCCTATTGTCAAAATTGAAAGAGCTAGAGGAGCAAGATCAAAAAAACTCAAAACCTAGCAGAAGACAAGAAATAACTAAGATCAGAGCTGAGCTGAAGGAGATTGAGACACGAAAAACCCTTCAAAAAATCAATAAATCCAAGAGCTGGTTTTTTGAAAAGATCAACAAAATAGACAGACCACTAGCCAGATTGATTAAAAAGAAAAGAGAGAACAACCAAATAGATGCAATAAAAAATGATGAAGGGGAAATCACCACAGATCCCACAGAAATTCAAACCATCATCAGAGAATATTACAAACAACTCTATGCGCATAAACTAGTAAACCTGGAAGAAATGGATAAATTCCTGGACTCCTGTGTCCTCCCAAGCCTAAACCAGGAGGAAGCTGAAACTATGAATAGACCAATAATAAGGTCAGAAGTTGAGGCAGCAATTAAGAGCCTACCACACAAAAAAAGCCCAGGTCCAGACGGGTTCACAGCCGAATTCTACCAGACACACAAGGAGGAGCTGGTACCATTCCTTCTAAAACTATTTCAAACAATCCAAAAAGAGGGAATCCTTCTCAAATCATTTTATGAGACCAACATCATCCTGATACCAAAACCCGGCAGAGACCCAACGAGAAAAGAAAACTTCAGGCCAATATCCATGATAAAAATAGATGCAAAAATCTTCAATAAAATATTGGCAAACCGATTGCAACAGCAAATCAAAAACCTTATTCATCATGATCAAGTAGGATTCATCCCAGGGATGCAAGGCTGGTTCAACATACGCAAGTCTATCAACGTAATTCACCACATAAACAGAACCAAAAACAAAAACCACATGATTATCTCAATTGACGCAGAGAAGGCATTTGACAAAATTCAACAGCCCTTTATGCTAAAACCCCTCAATAAACTTGGTATCGATGGAACATATCTCAAAGTAATAAAAGCTATTTATGACAAACCAACAGCCAATATCATACTGAATGGGCAAAAACTGGAAGCATTCCCTTTAAAATCTGGCACTAGACAAGGATGCTCTCTCTCACCACTCCTATTCAATATAGTACTGGAAGTTCTAGCCAGAGCAATCAGGCAAGAAAAAGAAATAAAGGGTATTCAAATAGGAAAGGTGGAAGCCAAATTGTCTCTATTTGCAGACGACATGATAGTATACCTAGAAGACCCCATTGCCTCAGCCCAAAAACTCCTGAAACTGATAAGCAACTTCAGCAAAGTCTCAGGATATAAAATCAATGTGCAAAAATCACAAGCATTCGTCTACACCAATAACAGACTTAAAGAAAGCCAAATCAAGAGTGAACTGCCATTCGCAATTGCTACAAAAAGAATAAAATACCTTGGAATACAACTCGCAAGGAACGTAAGAGACCTCTTCAAGGAGAACTACAAACCACTGCTCAACGAAATCAGAAAGGACACAAACAGATGGAGAAACATTCCATGTTCATGGTTAGGAAGAATTAATATCGTGAAAATGGCTATACTGCCCAAAGTAATTTACAGAATTAATGCTATCCCCATCAAGCTACCATTGACTTTCTTCACAGAACTGGAAAAAACCACCATGAACTTCATATGGAACCAAAAGAGAGCCCGCATAGCCAAGTCAATTCTAAGCAAAAGAAACACAGCGGGGGGCATCACACTACCGGATTTCAAACTATACTACAAGGCTACAGTAATCAAAACAGCATGGTACTGGTACCAAAACAGAGATATAGACCAATGGAACAAAACAGAGGCACCGGAGGCAACACAACATACATACAACTATACAATCTTTGATAAACCTGACAAAAACAAGCAATGGGGAAAGGATTTTATGTTTAACAAATGGTGTTGGGAAAACTGGCTAGCCATGTGCAGAAAGCAGAAACTGGACCCCTTCCTGACACCTTACACTAAAATTAACTCCAGATGGATTAAAGACTTAAACATAAGACCTGGCACCATTAAAACCCTAGAAGGAAATCTAGGCAAAACCATCCAGGACATAGGAGTAGGCAAGGACTTCATGAACAAAACACCAAAAGCATTGGCAACAAAAGCCAAAATAGACAAATGGGACCTAATGAAACTCCACAGCTTCTGCACGGCAAAAGAAACAGTCACTAGAGTGGATCGGCAACCAACAGAATGGGAAAAAATTTTCGCAGTCTACCCATCTGACAAAGGGCTGATATCCAGAATTTACAAAGAACTCAAACAGATTTACAGGAAAAATCAAACAAGCCCATTCAAAAGTGGGCAAAGGATATGAACAGATACTTTACGAAAGAAGACATATATGAGGCCAACAATCATATGAAAAAATGCTCATCGTCACTGGTCATCAGAGAGATGCAAATCAAAACCACATTGAGATACCATCTCACGCCAGTTAGAATGGCGATCATTAAAAAATCTGGAGACAACAGATGCTGGAGAGGATGTAGAGAAAAGGGAACACTTTTACACTGTTGGTGGGAGCGTAAATTAGTTCAACCATTGTGGAAGACAGTGTGGCGATTCCTCAAGGCCTTAGAAATAGAAATTCCATTTGACCCAGCAATCCCATTACTGGGTATATATCCAAAAGACTACAAATCGTTCTACTATAAGGACACATGTACACGAATGTTCATTGCAGCACTGTTTACAATAGCAAAGACCTGGAATCAACCCAAATGCCCATTGATAATAGACTGGATTGGAAAAATGTGGCACATATACACCATGGAATATTATGCAGCAACCAGAAATGATGAGTTTGTGTCGTTTGTAGGGACATGGATGAATCTGGAAAACATCATCCTCAGCAAACTGACACAAGAACAGAAAATGAAACACCGCATATTCTCACTCATAGGTGGGTGATGAAAAATGAGAACACACGGACATAGAAAGGGGAGTACTAAACACTGGGGTCTATTGGGGGGAAAAGGGGAGGGCCAGTGGGAGGGGGAGGTGGGGAGGGATAGCCTGGGGAGAAATGCCAAATGTGGGTGAAGGGGAGAAGAAAAGCAAAGCACACTGCCATGTGTGTACCTACGCAACTGTCTTGCATGCTCTGCTCATGTACCCCAAAACCTATAATCCAATAAAAAATTAAAAAAAAAAATATATATATATAATTGTTTCACTTTGCTGCTTTAAAGGAAACAATACTCATTTAGATGGGTGATCTCAAATTTTTACTTTTTTTTAATCCCAAAGGCAATTTTACCTACACTGTTATATATAAATTGTTAAAAACAGATTTTACTTTTTAAAATTTGGTGGAGAGGGATGGTAATGGTGAAACACCCACATGCCATCTACTCAAGTTTTCCCAACTTGCTAAGGCAGCCCCCAGGGGTCCATGTTACATCATTTGAAAACTACAAATTTAGATATCTGATTTCTCTAACTCTAACTTGCAGGTAAATAAGAAAAGATGGATGTGGTCTCCACTGATACTTTCTCCATAGCATGGGTTTACTATCCTAGATGAATGTGTTATTGCCTATAATAAATTTTGGTTGTTGAGGAAAAAGACAAGGACATTTAAGTGTTATAATGAAGCATTTCAGTAACATGGGTGGCTTCCTAGCCATTCAACAATCTCTATTGGAGAGCAGATTTACTTGAGATGGAGCGGGTGAGAGTTAAAACATGACCATTCCCTCTATGCACTAGATACTTGCCTAGGCATAATGATTTTGCAGTGCTGAAATGTTTTACTTATGCATAATTAGTTGTGTCCACATATTCCTATATTTATTCATTTATTCAGCATATATATATATTTAAATCTACTATATATCAAGACCAGTATGAGGGCTTAAGGATTAAAAAGAGAGAGAGAAGTTTCTAGGCTTTTGGCGCTTAGAGAAATTATACAACATATTTTACATTAAAATATTTATAATTATGAAGGAGAAGTATCTTTTGGCAGAGAAAGCCATTATTTTAAAGTTGGCTGGAATTACTAGAAAAATGCGTTGTTATAATATCATGGAAATAATGATATTCATTTCTTTAATTATATATTTTTAACTCTTGATAGTTACTCTTGTGAAATTTCAGGACCATTAGGAGTAAGAAACTAAATTGCCCTAATGAACAAATATTTTGTATTATTTGTTGATGTCTTCTACCTGTCTCTTAATGGTGGCTAGTATTCTTATATACAGAGAAAACAAGCAGGTTGAATTCTGAAAGCCTGTGTGTGAAAAGTGGCCTGGGCCCTTCAGAAGGAAAGGCTGGAAATAGTCTTCACCAGTGATACTAACTGAGATTCAGCCTTCCCAGTTACATACCTGGAGATTTTTGATGAGTGAGATGAGATATTTGTGGCAAGCAATCATGTTCTTTGCATTGCTAGTAGCACCAGCACCATGATAAATAAATAATTTGTATTCAGTCCTTTATTTGATGGTTAATGGTTTGCAACTCAAGACTATTGACCATGAAGATCCTACACCTAAGGGTGCTATTCCAAGAAGCCATTACCTTAAAAAAAACAGACATTATGCAAAGGCAGTTTATTTCCTGAATGTTTTCCAAAAAATATGATATTTTACTAATTCAACCCTTGTTAACTCCAGTGAATGACAGTTCACAGCTGTTTTTTCTCTGTCCTACTTAGATGCAAGTTTTCAGGAGAGCACATCATTGCCCTTAGACTTGATTCAAAATTTTGTTAAGGATGTTGTGATTTATTATCCAGGATGACTCATATGTAACAATCTTTTAAGAGATGACTCAGTGGTATTTAAAGAAATTCTGTTATGTTAACCAGCAGCAATTTTGTTGGCAAGAGTACTCCTTCTTTGAACTGTTTTATAACATTGGCCAACAGCATATTAACTGTGATCAGTTCTTATGTATGCTCTGGTGCTGCTGGTCCTTTAGATGGTGCTTACAAATGCAGTGATACTTCATTAGCTCAGACCTTACTAATTCTTGATTTGGGACAATTTCCAAAAGAAATTGGCTGAAGTTTACTTATTCTTATCACTCAAAGAAATGGATTGCTGAACAAAATAACAGTCTTCATAAGAGTTTTGGAATAATTTTGATTAAGAAAGAAAATATACTGGCACTTAAAACATGTCAGGCTGAAAATTATGATCAGTATCATTACCCGTACCTTTTAAACTATTATCTGAGTGATCTTAATTTCTTTACCTATAAAACAGAGATAATGATTATACCTATTTCTTAATATTTCACCTCCTCCATTCATGAAACGGTGGGGCTGATGGAGGCTGCATCACATAAATATTGTGTGTGATAACGGGTTAATATGCATAAAGTGCTTTAGTACCCGGAATATACCATTCTTCCAAAAGTTTAGCTGTTTTGAAAAGTTATTAACAAGATGCTCATAACTCTTTTTTAGTAATATAAGACATTATTTCTGGGCCTTGTTCAACCATCTGAGAAAAATTTTAGTTATACCACTATTAATTATAATGATATGAATCACATTTATACAATTTACAGTGATATAAATAAATATTCTAAAATAGGCATTTCACTAATATAGATTTTATTCTTTAATGAAAAATTCCCCCCTCTGTTCTAGTTTTTATGGGAAGAATCTGAATTGCACCTACAAATTATGCCATAATTATTGTGTATTGTAACCTCAATTGTATGCTGGAAAGAGCATCAAAATGAAAGCTGGAAAACTACTTATTATGTATAGTGTTCACTATTTGGGTGATGAGTACACTGAAGGCCCAAATTTCACCACCACTCAGTACAGGCATGGAAGAAATCTGCACTCATACCCACTAAATATCTTTTAAAAAAAGTTGGACTATTTTGTTCCTGATAATTTTTCTAGCTTCCGAACCCCTTTTTCCTCAGAGCCCTTATCCTTAAGTTTAGTAATAATAACTATCTGAAATACTTTATGAGGATAATGTAAGATTAACCATTGTGCTTTTTATTGACTTGCAGACAAATGTTTTGGCTTAACCAGTCTCCCTGCTTCCTTCTTCAGCTATCTGCACCTGGTGGTTGTTTTGCTTTTTTTGCGGGAGAGAGGAGAGGTGGTGGAGGCTAATACCTTTACTGTGAGATACTGTTGTAGTGCCAATTGTCAAAAAATGTACCCGTCCCAATTTTAGTAAATTTCAAGAAATGTATGCCTGGAATTATAAACTTGAACTGAGGCATCAAGACAAAAATTGATAGATGTTTTTATATTCCCAGGGTAGCATCTGATTCAGATCACCAGAACTGCTCTTGTTCCTTTCCTCTTTTGTGCCTAGTTCTGTGACTTCTGTTGTTTCTGTGTGCTATACCATATGGTTTCTGTTGCTTTCAATTAAAATCCCTAACTGGAATAGTGTCCAAAGATAGTATTTTGGTGAGAAAGTTGTGGTTCCAGGAATTGATTGAATTTAGCCTTATAAAAGTCGCTGAGCTTGTCAGACCTTGGCTTCTGCTGAAATTAGAAGTGATTGGGCCTCTTGGTTTTGGAAGTTCATTCTAGCTCTAATACTACTGAAAATGTTTATGGTATAAAATAGAACATTAGATATTATCTGCATAAACTAAAAGTATTTATGTACATGAAGCACCCTACCGGGTCCGTATCAACAATTACAATACTTTCTTGTGCTGTGTTGTTAGATCAGCAGATCACAGAGGAAATGTGTTTGAGGCAATGCCTTGAAGCAGTGAGAAGGCAGTTGCATCAGATTACGTGAACAATGTGGCTGACTTTTCCCTCTTGGGGGGGGGAATCATCAGGGAATATTATTGACAGCGGCAAATAAAACTTTTCTGCTTCTGAGATTTTATTTTTTCTTTTAGTCTCTGCCCAAATTATATAAGAGTAATAAAGACAACTACCAATTAGTTTTTATTTCAGAGCAAGTACAAAGATAGAAAACCAACCCTAAGCTGCCTATAATACTGGCCTCAAAACCTAATCTCACCAAATTATTGATAAAAATATTATTAACCTAGATTGTTATCAATCTTTGGCTTCAGAGCTGTCAATATCTGTTATAAGAGAATAACTTTTTCTTTTCTAGGGAATGAGTTGTTACTTGAATTTTCAAATGAGACTCATTTTTATTTACATTTCCAGGAATTTCCAGCATTGTTTCACAAGTAAATTATTTTCAGGGATGGAGATGAGATGGGGAGACACAGTCATGCATATGGCCTTTTACTAAGATTCACTCTAAAATGAATTTTATAGGTTCTTTAAAGGGAAATATCCTAAAATTAAGGACAGTATTTTTTTTTGACCAATGTTGTTATTAATAATACATCTAGTAATCAATGATGTCTTAGCACCCAGGAAACACAGGATGACAAAAAAACATGCATAGATAGATAAATACAACTATAGAGCTAGAAAATATATGTAACACACCACTGTACACAGAGCAAACTACTAAGTTAGCATGTTTTTGGAAATGGAAAATTACCACTTCTATGAAGTAGAACAAAACTTCCAAAATAGAACTAATGGAAGTTCCATATCAATGAATCCTGTTGAGTTCATTTGAGATACCATCTTAGAAGGAACACCAGGCTGGGCGCGGTGGCTCATGCCTGTAATCCCAGCACTTTGGGAGGCCAAGGCAGGTGGATCATGAGGTCAAGAGATTGAGACCATCCTGGTCAACATGGTGAAACCCCGTCTCTACTAAAAATACAAAAAATTAACTGGGCATGGTGGTGCCATGCTGCTCAGGAGGCTGAGGCAGGAGAATTGCCTGAACCCAGGAGGCGGAGGTTGCGGTGAGCCGAGATCACACCATTGCACTCCAGCCTGGGTAAACAAGAGTGAAACTCCATCTCAAAAAAAAAAAAGAAGGAACACCATACTTTGCAGAACTTATAACTTCAGTAATATCAAGAGCTCAGTAGATATTCAATCACCTAAGTTGATGTTGATGTTTTAGTCACATTGGTGTTTAGTCACATTACCTCTAGCTTGAAAATGAAGATATGATCACCCTTCATTTCACTAAAGTATGGGATATGCTCAATAGTTAATGAAAGATTATTCCTCTTATGCTAGAGTTAGTCCAAAACCAGTACATCTTATACTTTATTTTTGTGTTAAAGCCAAAATAAGGAGAGGACACCATTAATTTTAAGGCAGCCTTTTTTATAGATTAGTTCTATAGCAAAATTATGAAGGGCAAATTTTTAGCAAGGAATTAATATTTTAAAATAAACATACTCATGTTAATTTTGAATATTATTTGTTGATAAAATTATGTATTTTGAGAAAATGTTTTTCAACACTTTTTGTGAACCTAGCTTTTGAAATACTTTTCTATTTAGATCTTCTTATATTCTGGTGTGTCTTGTCCTGTCTTATCCTGTCTCAGTCCACCTGACTCTATACAACCCTGAGTTAAATTAGAAAAGGAAAGTTATTTCTGAATCTGCACATCACCCTGGAAGCTATCAGCCTCAATATTTCCACAAATGACTCACTAGGAACCATGGAAAATGATGGTACATGTGTAAAAGAATAATTGTTCCATTTTTAGAAGAATGCCCAAGGTTCATCTAAGTGGCTTAATCTTAAAGGCAGAAGAATTAAAGGGCTGCTTGTGATGTTGGCTCTCTTTTTACCCTCAGCAAACCCTTGGAATGCTCCCTGATGCCTTTCTTAATGTAGGTCTTGGATCATCAGATGAGAGAGCTATAACAGTGACTAAATCTTTCATATCCTCAAATTATTAATCACTGATCTGCCATTTCTTATAGACAGATATTATTAATTACAAGATGTTATAAATTACAAAAAGACAAAAATAAAAAGATACAAAGAGTTTAGTCAGAAGTTCTTTTCCTGTACTTGACATCTTATTTAACACAAAGATGTGCATATGGACAAAAAGACCTCAAATCTTGGCTTTAGAAACAAAATAACCACTTAAACATGAAACTCATCAAGTCACCATTTTCCAAGAAATGATATAGGGCCAGTAAGAAGAAATATTCAGCTTGTATTTATAAACTCCAAGTTTGTTTTAGAACTTTTTTTTTTATGAGGGAGAGAGTCTTGCTCTGTCCCCAATGCTAGAGTGCAGTGGCACGATCTCCACTCTCTGCAACTTTCACCTCCCAGGTTCAAGTGATTATCCTGCCTCAGTCTCCTGAGTAGCTGGAATTACAGGCATGTGCCACCATGCACAGCTAATTTTTATATTTTCAGTAGGTTTCACCATGTTGGCCAGGTTGGTCTCGAACTCCTGACCTCAGATGATCCACCCACCTCAGCCTCCCAAAGTGCTGCGATTATAAGCATTAGCCACTGTACCCAGCCCAGAACCATTTCTTATGGTTCTAAAACCATTATAACGCTCATGGTGAACCTATCAAGGTCCTACCATATCAGAAATAATTTATAAAAATATTAAATGATCTGCGGTGCAACTTTAAGAAGACAAGTAAGGAAGTGAATATATTTTACTAAGATTTGGTAGTCAGGGTTGAAACTTAAAGGTTATTCTGATTAACTGCTAGTTAACTAGATTCCTTGGTTTATAAGCATTTTTGTTTTTGGACTGCAATTTAAGAATTTACTTAAATGTTACTTACATTTACTTAAACGTTAGTTTAAGAAAATCCTTAATTATTTTAACGTTTGCTTAAATGTTAGTGTAAAAGACATTATTGAAGTAGAACAATAGTAGATATTTCAATAAGACAACTTCTTAAAATTTCAGGTCTGTATGTTATCAAGCGACTCTGGGCAAATAATATCCTTTTTTCAGGTCTTTATTTTCTTGTCTATGAAATGAAAGATTAGCAGTTACTTCCAAATTCTGAAATTATAAGACTCTGGAGCAGATGAGAGTGCAGCACTTTTATCATCTTTTTTCTGACATTACTGTACCTTGCTGCTTTATAGAGACTGTATCCTTTTAAGAACAGGAATGAGGGAGCCCTCAATTTTTAGCAGCTAGAGCAATGCTAGTATGCCAAAAACGTAGAGATTTTCTTGTCCTTAGTTTAAAATAGCAAGGCTGTAGATAAGATTTTGTGTTTTCTATATTTCAAACACATTAGTCTTTTACTTCCTGTTTCCAAAAATATTTAATACTTTATAAATAAAATATTATTAAATACACTGAAAATTTTCATGGTTCATTTAGCCAACAGAAGAAATAAGTTTTATATGTACAAGAATAGCATTTCTCCAACTATCTTGCTTGTGAAATCAATCCTTCTTACTTTCATACATTATTTGTGAATGTAATCAATATAAAGCCTAAAATCCTAGAGACAGTCTACTTTACTAAGGGAAATTTTAATACTGATCATCATAAAAATGTGAGACAAGGCCAGGTGTGGTGGCTCATGCCTGTAATCCCAGAACTTTGGGAGGCCAAGGCAGGCAGATCACAATATCAAAAGATCAAGACCATCCTGGCCAACATGGTGAAACCCCATCTCTACTAAAAATAAAAAAATTAGCTAGGCATTGTGGCGGTGCCTGTAGTTCCAGCTACTCTGGAGGCTGAGGCAGGAGAATCACTTGAACCCAGGAGGTGGAGGTTGCAGTGAGCTGAGATTGTGCCACTGCACTCTAGCCTAGTGATAGAGTGAGATTTTATCTAAAAAAAAAAAAAAAGTAAGATAAAAATACTACCTTTAGGCTTATGTAAAATACAATGAGGCCAGATGAGAAAGATTGAAAGGGAGAAATGAGGTTAAGCAAAGAAAATCCCATGTGTCAGCTGTGAGCAGTCTATCCAACCGGCACTGTTGCTGCCTCCCTCTTCTCACTGCTCTCTCTCCTTGTTGGTTTAGCTTGACCCCATTATACAGCTAGTGAATAACCCACCCCTTTGATAACAAAACTTGTGAGAAAATATTTATCTCCTCAAAAGAGAGAAGAAGAAGAGTCGAGAGAAAGAAGAGAATGAAGAGGAGAGGAAGACAGAGATACATAGATCTCTTAAGCAATATTTTATCTACATGAGATTTCTAAAAATGCGGCAATCATCTTGCAGCATAAGTAGACAAAACAAATAACTAAGACGTAATTCAATGGATTGGCAGAGCAGGAAGATAGGAAGTCTGCATCCCTGGACCATTGGACTAATCCCTGAACAACCTACCTTTGGCTTTTTGTTGTGGGAGATAATTTTACTTCTTGTTTAAGCTATTCTGGTTGACTATTGTGCTCTTTGTGGCTAAAAGGGGTTTAATTCCTTTATCTCTAGCTACTTGCTCATTCTGGGCATCATTTGATTTTTTTCTTAAGGGGCACATCCAATATTTACTCCTCTAAGATTGTTTTAAGCTTGGGGAACTGGGTGACTGGTTAGGGGTGGGGGTGGCTAGCTTAGGGGTTCCAAGGTTAACTCCCTCTTGTATGCAATAGTAGTTTTAACCACTCTGAACATGCATATACCTGTACTCTGAATATTTAATGGGACATACTATAAAAGAAAGAAAAACTGAAGCTCAATGATTACAGTTGTGGCAATAGTGTTATTATCTGTAAGACTTTGTAGCACAGAAGAGGAGAGGAGATGACATTCTCTGTGGTGATTAGTAACTACTGCTTTAAAGAAAGTGACGAAAATGATTTACTGAAGACCTACCATTAATTCAAGCATATTATCATGAATGAGTCATTTAAGTTGTTGCTTCCACATTGTCCTACTTTGCCCTTGTCAGTGCTGATTTTGTTTGTTCTCACATTAGTCACTTGTTCAGTTATTGTTGGTTCTCTTAAATTTTCTAATAATCCCTAATAGAATTTAGTCAAGTGAATACTTTTGTTGGGTAATATATGCATGCACACATCTAAGAGTTGGACAGAAGAATTTTAATTTTTGTTAATTAGTGTAAAACTTCACTATTTCTCAGATCATTTAATATTTACTTTTGCATCTCAGATGACTTTCTCTCCAGCATCCCAAGTATCCATTTTATGAACTATAATAAAAATATCAGATAATTCTAGTTTTTGCCATGGATACTTTATTCATTCATTCAATCAAAAATATATTTCAAGCATCTAATTTGTATTAAGTATAATGTTTAGTACTGGGACATACAATGGTGGAGAAACTAAACTTATTTACTGCCCTCACAGAACATGTAGTCGAGGATCATTTAGTTTATATCAGGATTTTAGCATGATTTTATATAACTGATGACAAATGCACTTCTTTTTGATAAATAATTACCTATTGCCTATGGCTGTGGTCTTTCCTCTTAAGTCAGCTGTAGAATAGGCATGAGTAAAACCCAATTTCAATTGATATACAGGAATGCCTCAATTATGGAAAAGAAAGCATGTTGTGTTAGTCTCTTTTCATGCTGCTAATAAAGACATACCTGAGACTGGGTCATTTATAAAGAAAAAGAAGTTTAATGGACTTAAAGTTCCACATGGCTGGGAGGCCTCACAATCAGGTTGGAAGATGAAGGAAGAGCAAAGGGACATGTTACATGCTGGCAGGCAAAGAGAAGGAGGAAAATCATGTGAAAGGGGTTTCCCCTTATAAAACCATCAGATCTGGTGAGACTTATTCACTACCGTGAGAACAGTATGGGGGAAACGACCCTCATGATTCAGTTATCTCCCACTGGGTCCCTCCTATAACATGTGGAAATTATAAGAGGTATAAATCAAGATAAGATTTGGGTGGGGACACAGCCAACCCATATCACATACAGATAACTCATTTGAAGTTTACAACAAAACAAAATAAAAGGAAAATATTTTCTGTCCAGAGGAGGCATAAGTATGCATTTTAAGGTGGAAAAAAAGGAGAGTGTTAGGCTAAGCAGATGAATATGATTGCGTCTTTCCATTGAACCTTTCAGCAGTATATAGCACAATTGAATATTCCCTTTTACTTTATAACTTTCCTTGGCTTCCCCTACACCAAATTCTTGAAGTTTATCTAATCTCTATGGCTATTGTTTCTTAGTCATTTTGAAGATCCTCTCCCTTTGATGGATTTTTTTCTTTCTCTCTTACATCCTTTACAAACAAAAACTGAGCAATGTTGTCTCTTCCTATGGCTTCAATTGCTATCTAAAAATTAATGTTCTCCACACTTTTACCTAGAGTGTATTTTCTCTCCTGAATGTTAGTCTAGACCCACAAATTCCACTGATTATTTCATTTCTGAACTCGAATATTTGTCCAGTCACTAAAAAGTCAACATGTCTAGAATATTTTAACCTCTTCTTCCTCTTATGCTTTTATTGAAAACCATCACGTTTCCTTATTTCAAAGTGGCATCTAAAATGTCATCAACTCCCTTAGTGCTATCTCTAACATTACTCACTTTCAACTAGGTTTCTCCATCTCCCTATTCAGTACACCAAGCCATATACCCTGAATGTCATCACTCACCTCAGTTACTAGATTACTCTCCTAACTAACTGGCTAACTTCCCTTATGCTACTCATGATTTTCTACTGCTTATTCTCAACCTGGAAAATGGAGTGAACTTACTGAAAGACAAATTTAATTTACTCTCTTTATGATTAAAACCTTCTCTCATAGGGCAAAATTCATCTTCTTAACATGACTTAAAATCTGGCCCTTCTAGTTTGCATCTTTTTCCACCATGCACAGTGTAATTTGCTGTGAAGTACTTAGCAGTTGCCTGAATGTATTGTATTACAGTACCTTGCACCTCAAAGCTTTGTGTGTATGTTTTCTTGAGCATTTGTTTTCTTTTTGACTAAGTAGCTGCTGTACATACTTCAAGTCTGTTTTTATGTTGAAATTCCAGAAATTCTTCACAGGTTTTCCTGCCACCCTCACCTTCATGAAGTTGGCTGTTTGTGTCCTTGCAATGATTCTTCATAGCAGTCACTACTTTTATCACACTATTTTATAGTTTCTGTATTTGTCTTTGTACCATATCAAACAGTATTATCTAAGAAAGCAAGGAATAGTCCTGAATTGCTGAATATTTTACCCCCAGCACAATAGTCACATGGCATGTGATCAATACTTACCCATTGTTTTTGTTTAATGAAACAATTAAAATTAAATCAAAGTAATTATTCAAATACAGAATCATTAATAGAATCATGCTAACATTGAGATGTCTTTCTATTTTTTTGTAATACTAAAAAACATTTCTTTTCTTTTGTATTTTCAGTAGAGATGGGGTTTCACCATGTTGACCAGGATGGTCTCGATCTCTTGACCTCATGATCCACCTGCCTCGGCCTCCCAAAGTGCTGGGATTACAGGCTTGAGCCACCGCACCGGGCCCTGGAGTCTAGATTTTTTTTGTTTTAATTGAGTAGAGGTGAGGAACTAGGATGTTGAAAAGTAAAAAAAGGAGAGAAGGAGAGGAAGAAAGAGGAAGAAAAAGAGGGAGAGAAGGAGAGGAACAAAGAGGAAGAAAAAGAGGGAGAGAGAACAGGAATATTGCTTCATTCTAAAAATGGGTATTAATAATGGCTGATCAATATTTTGTGTACTTAAAATGAAGAACTCTATAAATATTTATTGAGTTTACTTGTTCCGGATCTGAGTTGAAGTCCTGGATATCCTTATTAATTTTCTGTCTCGTTGAGTCTAAATCTTGTTATGGGTCTTATGTATCTGGGTATTAAGATCTCTTATTGTTGCATTGATCCTTTTACCACTGTATCTTTGTTGCTTTGAAATCTATTTTATCAAATGTGAAAATTGCAACTCCTGCTTTTTGTTTATTTATTTATTTTTTCTCTCTATTTGGTTGGTAAATTTTTCTCCAACCCTTTGTTTTGAGTCTTTGTGTATCTTTGGATATACCATTAGGTTTTGGCTGTATCTTTTGATTGGGGGATTTAGTCTATTTAAATTTAGGGTTACTGCCATTTGATGTTAACTGGCTATTTTATCTATTCATTGATGCAAATTCTTCTTTATGTTGATGCTCTTTACTTTTTGGTATATCCTTAGAAAGGCTCATACTGGTTGTTCCTTTCTATGTATAATGCTTCTTTCAGAAGTTCTTGTAAAGCAGGCCTGGTGCTAATAAAATCTCTGAGTACTTGCTTGTTCATAAAATATTTTATTTTTTCTTCAATTGTGAAGCTTAGTTTGGCAGGATATGCGATTCTAGGCTGAAAGTTCTGTTCTTTTAGTATGTTGAATATTGGCCTCCACTCTCTTCTGGCTTGTAGGGTTTCCGCTGAGAGATCTGCTGTAAGTCTAATAGGTTTCCCTTTATGGGTAACCTGGCCTTTCTCTCTGGCTGCCCTTAGTATTTTCTCCTTCGTTTCAGTCCTGGTGAATCTAACAATTATGTGCCTTGGGGTTGCTCTTCTTGAGGAATATCTTTGTGGTGTTCTCTGTATTACCTGGGGTTGAATAGTGTCCTGCTTTGCTAGATTGGGAAAATTTTCCTGGATAATATCCTGAAAAGTATTTTCCAGCTTGGGTTCATTCTCTCCATCACATTCAGGTACACCAATCAAACATAGATTGGGTCTTTTCACATAGTCCCATATTTCTTGGAGACTTTGCTCATTCCTTTTCATCCTTTTTTCTCTATTCTTGTCTTGTCGTTTTATTTCATTAAGTTGGTCTTTGACCTCTGATATCCTTTCTTCTGCTTGATCCATTCTGCTATTTAAACTTGTGCATATTTCACAAAGTTCTCGTGTTGTATTTTTCAACTCTGTTAGTTCATTTATATTTCTCTCTATATTGTCTATTCTTTTCAGCATTTCATCAAACCTTTTTTCAAAGTTGTTAGTTTCTTTACATTGGGTTAGAACAAGTTCTTTTAATTCTCAGAAGTTTCATATCACCCACCTTCTGAAGCCTACTTCAGATAATGGAACACAGTCCTTTTCAATCAGGGCTTGTTCCATTGCTGATGAGGAACTGCAATCCCCTGTAGAGGGAGAGGGGTTCTGATTTTGGGTATGCTAGGCCTTCTTAGGCTGGTTTTTTCCCTTTATTATAAATTTATCAATCTGTTGTCTTTACAATTACCGCCTTTCTAATTAGGTTTCTGAGTCGACGTCCAATTTATTGATTCCCAGTGCTGGGATTCAAGCAACCCACTGCGCCTGGCCAAAATAGCAGCGATAAGACTGATGGTGCTCTTCTGCCGGGGAATCTCTGGTCTGGCTTCCTTCTTGAGTCCGCAACAAGCGGCTCTGCCTTCCCGGAGCTCCAAACACCGGTCGTAAGGGAACCAGTCCCGTTTACTTTGCATGAAGATCTGCCTCGCCAAGGCGCTGGCAAAACCGCTGCGCCAGCCACAAGAGTCACGCTGGCGACCTGTGGGGCTCCTCCCCTAGAAATTTGCTGGTCCGTGAGCGACGAAAATTTGTCTGAAAGTGTGGTGTCCTCTCGTTCTCTGAGCTTTCACTGGGAGCTACAATCCTGAGCTGTTAGTGATCAGCCATCTTGGATCTCTCTACTAAAAAACATTTCATTTGGCATTGAGAATTACTCAAAAATGTCAAACTGAATTATTGAATTTTAAAATCTCAAACTCATGAATCACATTTGCATTTTTTTCTTTAAAAAAATCTCTCTCTCTTTCATGTTTAGTAAGTCTGTGATTTTTTCCCCCAAGTTTGTTAGTCAGAAGGTATGGAATAATCTGTTATGTCTATTTTTACCCCTAGTGAATTTTGTAGAAATTATGTTAACCTGGACTGCCATTTTGTTCTTTTAATTCCACATCAAGTGTGGCTCTGATTTCCCACAGAAAGAGAAAAGAAAGAAAATATGAGAGACGAAGGAAATGGACTAGAAGCAATAGGAAGGTAGTTTAGTGACAGAATTTAGATGATGATATGTGATGACATTCTTCCTTCCCCTGTGTTTCCTGACCCTCTCTAACCCATAAACCAGTCCTCGTTTCAGTAATGACTCTTTGTTCATGCTGAAATTTAGACTTCCCCCATGGCCTAGGGAAGTAGTTTGCAAAGTGGTTCACAGATGACTATGGCAGATATGTGTGACTTTTAAGTTTCTTAAAGAGTTCTGATTTGTAGCCACTTTGGGGCACCATTGACCATATGGTCCCCCCTCTGTATACTGTAGACTAAGTTTCTGAGCCCCAACAGAGAAATGTCTGTTTTTTTTTTTTTTTTTTTTTTTTTGCACAGGTCACTTAATCTTCACAATTTATGAACTATAACTTTATATAACTCTCAATCTGTAGAAAGAAGTGTGTCTCTAATAATCTATATAGGTAATTTAACTAAATATAACAAACTTTATAAGGAATATTCTATAGGATTTGCAAACTTTTTATTGGTGTGGCAGTGTGTATATATATCTACATATATCTATATACATATCTGTCTTATTTTTTCTACTTCATAAAAGCTGCTTTGATATGAGGTATAGTATCTTGTTCTTTTTGTATCCCAATATCTAGCAGAATTCATGGCACACAGTAGGTGCCTAACTAAAATGATTTTTAAATAAGTGGATTAATAATTTTTCTATTCATGTTCTTTCCTGTTTTATGCAAGGCTTTTTACCTATATTGTATCACTGGGGCCTTCAAGTTCATCTGAAAGTATGTAGGAAGGTATCACTCCCAGTACAGGGCTTTCCAAATTAATCATTTGCTCTTAAGAAATTTTGCAATGTTCTCTTTACTGAAGTTTTTAAAATGGATGTCCATATTTCTTATAGATTATAAAATCTCAAGAGCAGTAATGTGTCTTTGAACCCCCAAACACTGTGCCTCTCTAATAGGAAAGACTCTACGGATGAATTGACTCATCCTTAGTTTTAAAAAGCCAGAGTGTTTTTGATGCCAATCCAGAAACTGTGGTTGTAATTGATCGTCTCTTATAGACCTGCCTTAGAATAGTTCTTTGTATCCATTATATGTCCTTCTCTAATATTCATGATTGGACAACATTAGTCCTTGCATGGATCACTGAATGCTATAATCATAAATTGGCAATGCATTTTACACTCAGTTGTTCATTATGCTTTGTTATTGAAAAAGAGTTTCTTTAAAGTCTGAATGGATTATCTCCAGCGGCTCTTTTTTTTTTTTGCCAGGTTCCACCAACACTCAATTACCCAGGAACTGATTCTGTAGTTTTCAGGTTATACAGGCCATTACCTCTTCCCCTCTTCTTGATGTCTACCTTTGCACCATTTCACTGCTCATTAGAGTGTCTGGAGGAAAAAAAGCACTTTGAGAAGGCAAGGCAGGTGAAACACAGGTTGGTCATTTTGTACTACTTAGTAGCCCTGATAAAAGGGTTTTGTGAGAAATGTTGTTAGTGAAAAGTAGTGGGATACAATCTGGACTCTGCTCTCTATATGTGGGTCATATTTCTATCATACATCATAAATTATCTTAGAACATTTAGAGTTTGCTCATAGAAAAAGTTGTTTAAAAACACAAAATCTGTCTCCTATTTTTTTCATAAAATAATTTAATAACACGATAGTTGTGTGTTATTTAATATGTGGGGCACTAAGTTTGTGCTATTTAATAATGTTAAAAATACCATATTTTTGGACCCATATGCACTTTGGAATATTTAGTTAGAGCACGGTGAGCTGAATAGAACTGCCATTCTTGACATTTTTAACCAAAGAAGCTATCTTTTGCTCCATGGAACTTTGTTTTATCTTGTCAAAGTTCCAATTGTAACTTACTTTTCATGTATTATTACAATTAGCATGGATAAAACGTGTCATGAATTTTGATTTTGGACACAAATAAAGAATGTCCTTAAATAATAATTAAATCCATGTGCCTTCATTGATTTTTGTCTTCTGACTGGACAGAGGGAATTCCTGTGTCTCTTTCTCATAGTCTGATATAAATGAACATTGAGGTGACCTTTATATTTGGCAAAAATGAGAGTTGAACATGAATTGTAGGTGCAGCTTGTGATTTATGTGATAATTAAAGAAGGAATAGTAAATAAAGCAGTGAGGACCTTTTTCTCTATAAATCATGTGGGAAACAAAAACATGAGGTTTTTATTTTTTTATGTTTGGATTCTGAATTATGAAATCACAGCTGTATTGTAATATAGATTTTCTCTTAGTCATCATTGCCTTTAAAGTTCATTTTTTAAATAATTGAATATTCTAAAATGTTGCACCACATTCTTATTGAAAATGTTAGGAAAATGAACAGAAAATATTTCAGAAGTCCATCCAACTCATTTCTTGAGAAGAGTCACTAGAATTTTACAAGGTTCATACTTCTCTTTGGAAGTGTTAGGTATATTTTGGTTTTCCCAGACAAGTGGAAATGTAAGCCAAAAGGTCTTAAATTATTTTTTAACAATATTTTGATAATGTTCTGCTTAAATAGTGGTTTTGTTCCTCTTATCTTTTCCTTTCTAATATATTAAAACAAGCTCCTCAAATGTTCAAGTTCTCTTTATTTTTCTATTTTATCTGTTACAATTTTCTCTTTGAAAATGTATGTATTGCTATTCTCTCTCTCTCTCTCTCTCTCTATATATATATATATATTTATGCATACTATGCATTTACACACACATACACACACACAAACATGTATGTAGTTTGAGAGAATCTGGGCTTATCTCAAACTCACTCATTGTAAAGTAATGAACATAAAGGTTAGAACTTATACAGGTGAGCACGTCATAAAACCAAGTGTCAAACTTAAATAGCCAAGATACAAAACTCCTGGTTTTCTTTTCGTGAGTACGAAGTGTGTAATCAGTGATCTCCTCTAACTCTCTTTCTTTTAAGTGAATGGAACCGTGATATTGCACATCTTGAGCTTCTCTCTATAATCTAGTTTTACACCTCTTTTTCCTATTCTATCCCTGTTCAACAAAGTTTTCTTCACCACCCAGTCCATATGGGATTCTTCCTCTTGTCATCTACAGAGCAATTTCACTTTTGCCCAATGTACTGTTTGTAGCACTTCAACCTTAACTTGTTCAGTCTTACATTTCCCCCTGAAATATTTGGGATAGCATTCCTGAAAGTGTTCTATATAGTAGCTGTTCTATAATACAGTATCATAGCAAACAGTTTCAAGACTAAATTTGACAAGTGCTACATGCTTTATATGTTTCTTTGATATTTATAACAAATATTAGCATATTAAAGATCAGAAACATCTTGCAACAAATCCATTTAACTTAACTTTGTAACTATCTTCATTTTATGTTTTTTTTTAACCTTTCACTTCTTAAAGCATCTGATAATGTCTTATGTAGACTTTGGTATATGCTCATTTTGAGTGTGATGAAGAAAACTTTTTTAAATTATCAGATTGATTATTTCACATATCTACTTTAAAATTTAATGTCTTTCACATTATGTTAATATAAAAAACCTCTCTTCTTACAACTTAATTTTCACCAAACTCTTTTACCAAATAGTTATAAACATAGCAATTCCATTTTTATCCAGATGAATAGGTAGACTTGCAGATTCCTCTGGTAGATCACGCATAAACCGGTGGTTCTTTTTTATTCATTTTTTAAAATGTTAATTTCTTTTGCTGCATAGTAGGTGTATATATTTATGGGGTATATAAGATGTTTTAATACAGGCAGACTATGTGAAATAACTACTTCATGGAGAATGGGGTATGTGACTCTTCAAGTATTTATCTTTTGAGTTACAAGCAATCCAATTCTTTTAGTTATTATTTTTTAGAGACAGAGTCTCTCTTTGTTTCCCAGGCTGCTGTGCAATGATGTAACCTTGGCTCACTACAACCTCCACCTCCTGGGTTCCAGCAATTCTTCTGTCTCAGCCTCCCAAGTAACTGAGACTGCTGGCGTGTGCCACCGTGCCTGGCTAATTTTTGTATTTTTAGTAGAGACAGGATTTCACCATATTGGCCAGGCTGGTCTTGAACTTTTGACCTCGTGGTCCACCTGTCTCTGCCTCCCAAAGTGCTGGGATTACAGGTCTGAGCCACCACGCCCAGCCTCTTTTAGTTATTTTTTAATGTCCAGTTATTATTGACTACAGTCAGTGTGTTGTGCTATCAAGTAGTAGGTCTTATTTATTTTTTATAACTTTTTTTAAACTATCAACTATACCCACCTTCTCTCCACCCCTCACTCTCCTTCTCAGCCTCTGGCAACCATGCTTGTCCTCTCTATCTCCTTGAGTTCAATTGTCTTGATTTTTAGATCCTATTAGTAAGTCAGAATGTACAATGTTTGTCTTTCCGTGACTGACTTATTTTCACTTAACATAATGGCCTTCAGTTCCATCCATGTTATTGCAAATGACAGGATTTCATTATTTTTATTTCTGAATAGTACTCCATTGCATATATGTAACTATATTTTCTTTATCCATTCATCTGTTGTGGACGTTTCGGTTGCTTCCAAATCTTAGCTATTACAAACATTGCTGCAACAAACGTAAGAGTGCTGACATGTCTTCAGTGCACTGATTACCATTATCTGGACAATATACCCAGCAGTGGGGTTGGTGACTCACATGGCAGATCTATTTTTAGTTTTTGAGGAACTCCAAACTGGTCTTCATAGCGGTTGTGCTAATTGGCATCCTTACCAGTACTGTATATGGTAAACTGGTAGTTCTTATTAAGGATTAGGTAACTATTCTGAGAATAATTAAAATTCATTGCAAAGTGCCATTTTTTTAAGAAGGGCATACTTCAATTATTGAAATAAAACAAAGAAAATGCCAAACAGAAGTTATTAGATGCAGTGAGGAAAATGATCTAGTGTGAAAATTAAGGAAAAAAATAATGAAGAAGGTAAAAAATGAGGCTATTTTAATAATCAAGGAGAAAGTTTCAGGTTGTGTGGAATAAGGTGTAGGTGATGTAAACTGAAAAAAGTGAATAGAATTTAGAGATACGTAGGTGGTAAAAGGAACAGGGTGAAGCAATTAAATATTGAATACTAGTGAGATAAAGATGGGAGTGCTACTGATTTCTAGCTTGAAAAAGCATTGATTAGAATTGGAGAAGTTCTGGAATTGGAGGGGGTATGGCATGCAGAAAACTGTGTTTTAACTTTTGACCAAGTTGAATCAGAATTGTCTTTAATTGAATAGGCAATCAGATATATTGACCAGAAGAATGACCTCCAGTAGAGAAAAAAATGAAAACAGTGGATTCATTAGAATATAGATAGCAATTTAAGTCTGGACTGTGTGAGATTATTTAATATTGAAAAATAAACAATTTTATTTGTTTTGTAACTTCATTTTCATTTCACGTGTGATGAGATTATTGAGCTATACTAACAAACACCACATTTCTTGCTATTAGTGACTAACCTTCTCCTATGAAGATTTGCATTCCTCTAAGTGGTAATTATCTCCTAAAATACACCAAAATGTTTCTAACCTGGTGATTTTAATGTTTGATTTTAATACTTGTTATCATTGCATTCAGCAGAGATGATTGCCAGTTCCTGAAAATAAGCTTTCATACAATCAAACACCTTTACTCTGTTTTAAATCTAATTTCTCTATGTGTATACTATCAATCATGCCCTCTTGCCCACTCAAGGACATCATTGCAGATATACTCTCCTTCTTTGCCTACATTATCATTTTTTTCCTATTAGATCAGCATATATGTGGCTTTGCACTGGATTGATTTGGCTAAGCTGCAAATAAGCTTGCAGTTTAGTGTTGATCAAGAGAAGTTTGCTTGAGATTTGGAAGGTTGAAGTGATGCATGAGATGTTATTCTCTGAAGGTCAGTGGGAATAGATGTGTTGAAAGACAGGTGCATAGATACCAGTAGGTTTCAGATTTCTTCTACTCGCTTGTCACATGAAACAGATGCAGAGGTTCTGGTTTGTTTCAGCTTGCTTACCTTTCCTCTCCTAAGCACTTCTTCCTGGCTTCAACCATGTGCAAAAGCTGTGGATTTCATAGACTTCTACATTAGCTCTTTCTTGTGATCCCACTCAAACAGCTGGAAATGCCTGGCTTTCCAGACTTCCTCTCAAGTTTTCATTGTCTAAACACTCTGGTATTTTAGGAAGGCTGTTTAGTTATTTAGTTACTTCATTTTACCTTCCAACTTACTGTTTTGGATGCCTTCCTCCTTAGATCCTCCAATAAATGTGTAAAGTTTTATTCCCAGAATCATTTATTGTATAGTATTCTTAATAGTTTTCTTTCCCTGAGTGAATCCTGACTGATAAAGTATATGATTATGTTGCTCTAGTATTAATGGGGAAAAATCCTAAATTCTTCTGCCAGTTTCCACCCCATTTCATTAATTTTACTTGGGTCAAAATTCCTTGAAAATGTTTTTATACTCACCTTTTTCAAATCTCTTACTGTCTCATAACTTATTCTAACTCATATTTCATTTCTATAATACTACAGAAAGAATTACACCAAGGTCAATTGTGGTATCCACATTACTAAATCAGATGGTTGATTTACATCTTCTGTTACTTGAACTACCAGCAACATTTGATAAAGTGGATTGCTCCATCCTCCTTGGCATACTTTCTTCACTTGTCTTTTAGACTATTGTACATTTTGGTTTTTCTCTTATCTTGCTAGTTAATATTCCTCAGACTCCTTTGCTAGTTTCTTTTGTTCTCCACACTCTCTTAATACTTGAGTGTCTCAGGGATCAATCCTTGGTCCTCTTCTCTTCTCTGTGAAGGGTAACTCCTTTAGTGATCAAAGTTTGTCTCCTTCCTGTCTGCTAACTGATGATGCCCCAAATTTTATATCCAACCCAGGATATCTCAAAATACAGACTAGTGTATCTAACTGCACACTCAACATCTCCACTTGGATATTTAACAATCATCTCAAAATCAATATATCCCAAGCCCTTATTTGTACTTTTCCCAAACTCATATCCATCTGCAGTCCTCTCCATTTCATTTGATGAAAGCTCTGTCCTCTCTGTCATACTATTCAAACTCTAGATTAGTCATCCTGACTAATCTTTCTCTCATATTTGAAATGACTAGAAAATTGTGTTGACTCAACTTTTAAAATAGATCTAGAACTCAAACACACACTCTACCACCGCTCTTGGCAGAGTCACACTGTCTTTACCTGAGGTTTCTTCAGTGGGGTCTTGTCAATTTCTCACTCATTCCCATGCTCAAAACTCTTAACTGCTCTCCGTTTTTAGTTTAAATGAAGCTAAATTTCTTACAGTGGTCCGCAAGACTCTACATATATTGAGGCTTCCTGACTTCTCTCTCTGCCCTCATCTCCCACTTTTTCGCTGCACCGTCCTTTCCTTCTTTACCGTTCCTCAATCGTGCTACCTTATGGCTTTTGATTCAATTGATATTCATTTAGCTACAGATATCCACTTGTTTAACTTCTCTTTTAAACATTTACCAAATCTGATTTTCTTAATACCTTTTCTGACAAACTTAATGCTACCTACCCTGTCTCAATGCTGACACTTGAATGCTCCTTTCCATTAGTCAATTTTTTTCTTTTTTATAGCGTTTATCACTGCTAATATAATTTACTTACTTATTATAGTTTTTAGTTTTCTGCCTATATTAGCTAAATATTAAATTCTATTTGGATAGATTCTTCATCTATCTTGGTCATTGATACACTCCAAGTGCCTATAATGGTGTCTGGCTCCCAATAGGTACTCAACAAAGCTGTGCCAAGAGATTTCTGTTAAAGCCACTCTTAATTACAGAAGCCTTTGGATATTAGCTCTAATACTATTTTTTGTGGTATGTAAGAGATATAATACATTCTCTATTTTCAGTATGTTTTGTTTCTTGATTTATGAAGTTTTCTTCTATGTAATTTAGGAATGCTTTGATACTGCTTGATTGTCACTATTATCCTCACCCTGGCACAATACAGGAGAGTTGAATATGAGACAGAACAATTTAGAATGTAGAAAATGTTGACTTATGGTTTTTCATTGTCACTCACATTTCATACTGATGTTCCTTTCATAGGGATGGCCAGTAGCCATCATAGTTTTTTTTTTTGTATTTTTTTTTTATTCCTTACATTATTAGCTGAAGTGCTTTAGTATACCACTATTCGTCATCAAATTGTATCTCTCTGGTATTGTAAATACTTTTGATATATAATATACTCTTCTGCCATTCTCTCTGTTAACACTCCAGTAATGGAATGAACCCTGGAGGTTCTGGTTATAACCAATAGGTTATGACCTCCTCTCCATGTAAGCACTTTAAATTTTCTCAACTGTATGCCATATGACATTTGTGCTTTGCCACTTCAGTAAATGAATAACATTTGTCTCTCAATGCAGAAAAAAAAATTATGATTCTGCGTTATTTTAAATCTAGAAAGTACATAGCTATATATTTGAGTTAAGTATCTGTGACCTATTTTACCTAGAGCAAAACTACTTAGTGTATTTTGATATTTCTAAACTTTTGGATAGTAAGAAAAGAGTACTGTAAAAGAGAGAACTTTAATCATTGAAACTAAAATGATAGGAAAATTTAATTATTTCTTAATTATGAGTTATATGGCAAAGATTTTCTAAATGGTAATGATCATTAAAATGAAGATAAACATTAGAATACATTAATCTCTGGAGGGGAAGTAGAAAAAAAACTCTATTAGCACCATACACAGACTAATAATTTTATGTTGAACTGTTTTTGTAGTTCACATTTTTTTTTTTTTGAGACGCAGTTTCACTCTTGTCACCCAAGCTGGAGTGCAATGGCATGATCTCTGCTCACTGCAACCTCCCCCTCCTGGGTTCAAGAGATTCTCCTGACTCAGCCGCCTGAGTAGCTGGGATTACAGGTGCCTGCCACCTTTTCTGGCTATTTTTTTTTTCTGTATTTTTATTAGGGTTGGGGTTTCACCATATTGGCCAGGCTGGTCTCGAACTCCCCTCAGGTGATCTGCCTGCCCTGGCCTCCCAAAGTGCTGGGATTGCAGGAGTAAGCCACCACGCCCAGTCATAATTCACATTTTTAATGAGCCACTTCTTTTCCAACGTTAGCAGTGGCTGCTGCTTCTTACGTTGTATAGTTCAGCCATGCCCATCGCTCTCAGTTCCTCTAATAGACCTGGTGGTTTCATGCCAGACATTGTTCTTTCTATTCCAAACATCCTTTCTGACTTTACCTACATTGTGTCCATTTGTTAGCACTTATTTATCTACTAAATTTAAGTGTTACCTTTCTTTCCTGACTTCTACCTGGGAAAAGTGATAATTCTTTCCTTTGAAAACCTCACAGAATGAATTACATATTAGTGAGTGCATATAGCTTATTTCTTTCTCCCACCTAGACTAAATCTCTTAAAGGAAGTTGCAATATCTTTGTTGTCATAATATGTCCAGAACATAGCACATGCCAGATATGGTCCAGTTATTTAGTTAAATATTTTTGTACTGGGAGGTTAGTCTTTAAATGAATACAGACAGCAATAAGCTTCTGCTAATAAGGGACCAGAAATCTTGGTTCAAACCAAAGAGAGTTTCCAGTGAATTGAAAGCTTGCTTTGTTTATCAGGTTATGGTTTCTTTGCATCTTGGGATTTTGAAGAATCAATGCAGTTTCAAGTCTTCAGGTGACTGAGATAACGGCTGAATGAGAAAAGCAAGAAATAATAAAGAAAATAAAGAATAAATTGAACAATTCTGGGTTACATATAGCAAACTAGATGTGATTGATACAATTAGCACTGACTCTCCATTAAAGTATACAAAGATGCTATCTGAACAGAAAATAGGGAAACTGCATCAATTCTTCAAAATCCCAAGATGCAAAGAAACAATAACCTAATAAACAAAGCAAGCTTTCAATTCACTGGAAACTATCTTTGGTTTGAACCAAGATTTCTGGTCCCTTATTAGAAGAAGCTTGTTGCTGTCTGTATTCATTTAAAGACTAACCTCCCAGTACAAAAAGATAAAGAGGGGAATGAGTGAGAGCCTGCATACTTGCATACTTTTTAAAAGCATTAAAAAAAATTTCAGAAACAAGGGAGATCCAGAAACTATCAGAATGTCTCCTATGTGAAGAGTAAGTGAACAAATGACACTTTACTCAACCTTTTCTCATCAGACCCTAAGCTGATACAGATTTTGCCCACTCAAAAAGATGGGAATAAAACCTTTAAATGGTGGGGGATATGCCAATAACAGGGAAAAATAACACTTCCCTGAAGACAAAGGAGAAAAACCCCAAATATCTGAAAATGACTTTTATGGAAGTATAGATGAAGACTTGAGACATCTGGATGGACTAATCTAAAACAGAGTAGACAGAAATCATGGAGGAGAATTAACTTCAGCATCAGGGAATAAATCTTCCCTCTCATTTTAAAATCACCATTGCATGAACAAAAGAATGTAAAAATAGAAGGAAAATTTAGCATTTTTTAATGGAAAACATGGGATGATGCCATCTATATGCCAGAAACATCAAGGATGGGGCTATATTAAATGAAGGCAATGTGAAGTCCCTTACAAACCTTTCCCAGGAAAAGTAATATGGGATGATAAGAACTAAGCAAAGAAGGTCTTGGCAGAAACTAATTAATATTTTCCTAATCAGTTATATTAAGACTGTAGCTGAAGACAGGTTGTTAAACATAAGGAGAGAAATATAGAAATTCTTTATGAATATGGAACAGCAGTGTTCAGAATAAGGTTACTTAGAGGAAACAAGAGTAGGCATGTCTGTTTCAAGCAGAATGATTATAGGTTATTTCCAGACATGGAAGGAATAGGAGTAGAAGACAGAGACCTAGGAATTTGGACAGACACCCCATGTGGAAAATGGATACTAGAGCAGAGTAAAATAATTTTAAAAGCTAGCTCCTATCACAGAAAATTCACCCATCTGAAAGGACAATATGACTATGATGGCTCTAAATGAGTCAGGCAGTTTGCTCACAAAAAAAATAAACTTACATTAAGCCAGTTTTCAGCTAGGATCTGAAAAGAGCTTTAAATAGCTCGAAGAAAACACTAAGAGGATCAATGTAAAATACATTTATGTAACTGCTAGTCTAGAATGTGCCTTCTCTTCAATTATGTGTAAACAAAACAACAATGAACAAAATCTTTTATATGAAAGATAAATGTACCACCTGAGGTAAAGAAAAGGTAGTTTTGAGAAAAAAAATTATGAGACTTAAATATTTTTAAATAAATTTCATGTTGTGTTCCTAAAGTAATTAAAAAGTACCAACTCTGAAATAACTCAGATTCAGACCAATAAAAAGAAAAAATACGCTGGTAGATATTTCTTTACAGGAAATAATAAAAGTAGCCACACAATTACAATAGCAGAATTAAAGACTGAAAAAGAAAGAAGAAAGGTAAGAAAATCAGACAAGTTATATGTGGATGGAAAAAGCTTAGGAGGCTTTCACAGAATGTATAAGGAAAGAAAGAGATGAAATAAGCAAAGAGGAGGCTGAGGAAGAAGCAGGCAATAAAGATCTGAAATATGAATAATTATTTCATTCTGAAGAAAAGGCCAAAGTAAAAGGAACAGAAACAATATAGAAAGAAATACTAAAAGAAAAATTTCCAGAGGTTAAAACAAACAAACAAAAAAACAAAGTTAAGAGAGGAGAAAGATGGTTACTAGAGGCTGGGAAGTGTAATGGGGGAGGGGTTTATGGGGAAATGGGAATGGTTAATGTGTACAAAAAATACTTAGAAATAATGAACAAGACCCAGTATTCACTAGCACAACAAGGTGATTATAGTCAAAATTAATATCACTGGACATTTAAAAAGAGCTAAAAGAGTGTACTTTAATTTTTTTTAAAACACAAATGCTTAAAGTAATGCATACCCTACTTACGCTGATTTGATTATTATACATTGCATGTCTGTATCAAAATGTCTTATCTAACTCATAAATATATATACCTACTTGTTCTCACATAAATAAAGTAAAATAAATAAATAAATAAATAAATAAATAAATAAACCCCCAAACCCAAATCTTGTATTTGAAAGCAGTTCATCATATGGTAGTAAATATTGGTTTTTTAAAAAGGCTACCTATGCCTTGAAGTATTTTACTAATTTTTTTTAATCTCGGGATTTAAAAAAATATATACAATACTTATGCAGAAAAAATCATGGATGAAAATCAGAGTTGTAAATTTGGTCTAATATCTATTTTGAAACATGAGATGTGTCAAGTGATACATACATACTTGGAAAAATAATGCTGTGAACAACAACACAATATATAATTAAAGTGTCCTTATATGTGGAAGCATGTAAGAATATATTTTCTTTTTGGACGTAGGAGAGAATATAACCTGGAATTGTCAACTATTTATCAGTATCACAAGAAGGAGCAGAAAGCAAGGTAGACAAAGTTTAAATATACTCCCTTTGTATTTTGTTTATATTCTTCTCATCTATCTATCTATCATCTATCTTTCTTTCTTTCTATCTATCTTCTGTCTTCTGTCGTTAGAGACAGGATCTTGCTTTGTTACCCAGGCTGGAGAGCAGTGACATCATCATAGCTCACTGCAGGCTGGAACTTCTGGACTCAAGGGCTCCTCCCACCTCAGCATTCCCAGTAGCTGGGGCTAAAGATGCATGCCACTACATAGGGCTATCTTAATTTTGTGTGTGTGTGGTAGATGGATTTTTACTATGTTGCCCAGGCTAGGCTTGAACTTCTGGCCTGAAGAAATCCCCCTCCCTTGACCTCCCAAAGTGCTAGGATTATAGGTATGAGCCACCCTGCCTATACTTGTTATATTCCTTTGAATCCAAAATTGGTGGTACTATTGTTGATGACAATTGGAAAATTTATACGGTCAAGTATTTAAAAATTTTAATAGTAAATATCAGGAGATTTAAAAATAATATATTCACATTTTACTTTAGTAGGGTAAAATGAAAGGGCATCCTCCACAGACCTGTGCAGCAGATAGTTCTAATGTGGATATCCTGTGTAGCAGAGAACTGTTCATGCCCCAAGTCCACTTGGTTCACCATAGCCACAGTGGGCAGTTCCCACACATGCTGAGAGCTTTTCATACCAACACCTTTGTCTCTCACCTTTGCCTCCCTTGCTCCCTGGTTTTCTCTGGAGCCATAGGAAATTTCTGAGTCCACACATAAGGTATCCTGAGAGTGCCAGGAATGTAACACTCTCAAAGACAATCCTTATTCAATGAGAAATACAAATCAGTGGATGAAATCCTCACCTTTCTTGTCCCTCAGTGAAACAGTTCTGAGATCCAGTTTTTATCTTCCTCAGAGAATTTTAATTAGAATTGAGCCTCACTGGCCCACACAGGTGCTTCCTCCTTTCACCTGACAGTTCCCAGTCCCACTTTCTGGTTTTATTTATTTATTTTTAATGTGAAAGTTGGTTTTTAAATTTTGAGTTCCATGGGTATTTGACCAGGAGAAATAGAATCCATGAAACCAGTTTTGAGGTCCTTGCATAGAACTTCCTTTCAGCTCATGCCCTGGCAGCAGGGGGTAGAAGAGGGTTGAGAAAAATGTGAGAAAAGTCTGTGAAGGGACATTCTTCTAGAACTACAGGTCTGAGCTCTATAGAAGTAGACAGACCTGGGTTTAAATGCTTTCTTTCTTCTTTACTTGCTGTTTGACCTTGAGCAAGTTACCTAAATTCTCTGAGTCTTGGTTTCTTACCTGAAGGATGAGGACAATCCCTTCAGGGAGTTAATGTAAGAATTATTTTAAGACAATGCATATAAGGACCCTAACACACATTAACATGAAACAAACTACAGCTGCTTCCTCAAACAGAAAACTATGTCATAAAATCAATTAGCAGTTTCTATTTAACACTTACAAATTTTATTTTGTAATGATTTGGCTCAGAGGAGATGACATGTATTCAAAACTTGGGGTCTGAAGTTGTCCAGGTTTGGGTTTCAATCCTATCTCTGCCATTTCTTACCTTGTAACCTTGGGCAACATGCCTCAGTTTCTGTGTGTAAATGGGAACCCAGCCCCACTTTCTTACTCCCTTATTTGTACTTTCTGTGGTCACCTTCCAAATAAACAACTCCAGGGTACTTTGGAAGAATCTAAACTAAAACATGGAAAATAGAATATAGAAATCAAGAAAGCATTTAAAAAAGGAAAAGAAGATAAATAAAATAAATTTATTTTAAAAATAATTTAAATTCTCTAACTGAAAAGGAAATCTTCAGATTAGAGAAATTACACACTGTCTGGGAGAGACAGTACTAAAACCAACTGACAAAGATAGCTTCAAAATAAAAGAGTAGCAAAATATTGATTAAATACAAGGCAAAAAAGCATATATTAATATAAATGATAAAGCATTCAAGGCAAAATAGGTCTTTTATATAAATATTATAATTTAAATCTAAAAGTTTTGTATCAGACATGGATTCATAACTTTCAATAGCTTATTACTATCATAAAAAAGAAGAAGAAATTAAACATTCACAAAGGGAGGTAATAATTTTACAGATCAAAAAGGCGTGAACTACCAAGTAATATACTTGTAGATAACACTTAATGGTATGTTGACATTTGAGTACATTAGAAATGCAGTAACATCCTAGATTCTTCAATCTATTAAACTTTATTAATATTAAATAGTAAAAGAAATTATACTAGTTTATTCGGGCTGCTATAACACAATATCATGAACTGGGTGACTTATAATTGACAGAAATTTATATTTCATAGTTCTGGAGGCTGGGAAGTCCAAATTGAGGCAGATTTGGTGTCTTGCAAGGGCTTACTTTCTGATTTATAAATCACGCCTAGCTGTGTTCTGACATAGTGGAAGGGAGGAGGAAGCTCTCTGGGGTCTCTTCTATAAGAACATTAACCCTAGTTATGATGGCTCTAATCTTATGACATCCTAAGTGATTACCTCCTAATACCCTCACCTTGAGGAGTAGCATTTCAACATATGAATTTTGGGGGGACATAAATCAAGAACAAGCTATGGAGTTCCATCATCATAACTTTCATTAAATGTTACTCTGAAAATTTTTGATTCATATGGAAATAAGACCTAAACTATTAGAAAGCTTTGCACTGCATTGTTCCTCAAGGTGGATAATAAAATTGTGCACTAGAAAAGACAAAATGAGAAACTCTTAGAATGCAAGTAACCAAAGTGAACATTTACAAATATTCTAAAAATAAAAATAAAAATTTTATTTATAATAGCATAAAGATAGACTTTAAAATATTTGTTACTAATATGAGGAAAATTACAAAAAATATTCTTGAGGGATATCTTATAAGATGTAGAAAAAATATGTCATACTTTGGATAAAAAAACCTGAGTATTGAAAAATTGCAAAAATCCCCAAATGAATTAAGGAGTTAATATATTTAAATAAAAATCCAAATAAAATTTATCTTGGAGATTGATTAAAGGCTTTCTAGGTTAGTTTATCTGGAAGGACCATAAAGTGTGAAGGAGCTAAGAATTTCAGGAAAATGTGTAATAATACATTTTACTAAAAATATAAAGTCTATCATATTAATTAAAAGCAGCATAGTACAATTTGAAAAAAAAAACAGACTATTTTGTACATGACTTTAAATGTCATCAATATACAGTTAGATCAGTACCTTAAAATACAAACTAAATACAACTAAGATGAAGAAAAGAAATATTTTTTTAAAAATCCTGGTAAAATAAGGGACCCAGGAAAAATAGTCGCAGGTCAACAAATGTAACATTGTTGGGTGACATGAGAAGTTGTTTCTGTACCTTTTCCCACAATGCTTGGTGGCTTTTGAGGCTAAGGCTAAGAATATCGGAAAGCAAGTTATTAGGGAAAACTCTGAGCACTTAACTGAATATCCATTTGCTGTCCATCAGCACAAAGTCTTGTGTGTTGTTTTGAGGACACTAAATGGAAAACATCTCAAGCCATGAGTGCTGAAAAAGAAGCCAGGAAACATGAAATTCTTCATGTTGGAGTATATTGTTTCTTTTCAATAGGGCAAGCCATGGAAAGAGTAGGAATTAATTTTCCAGCATTGTGTATATAGGATTTGGTTTAGAATAAGATATGATAAAATAAATACACAGGCAAAATTTTTAACATTTCCTGGAACTAAAAAGCTTGCATTTTTGGAATTTTAAGGGCCAGCCAAATGCCTAGCAAAATGAAGAAAAGGGTTCAATATAGTAAATTCTTAGAATACCAACAATAAAGAGAAGATTCTAAAGAATTCTGGAGAAAAGTCAATCAAGCGATCAAACAAACAAAATTGGATTTTAGGTAAAGGATGTAGGTCACAGGGCATTGGATTTCTCATTGGCAAAACTGGAAACTGGAAGACAATGAAGCAACATTTAAAAAAAATCTATAATTTTAATGGGATTTCTCTGGAAGCTCATCCAGAAAATGGGAGCTCAACAAAAAAGAAAAGGGAAGGGAATTTACAGCGTAATTTACAGCATGATGTTGAAGGGAACTCCCAGGATACTGATTATTTGGAAAGCTAGAGTGAGAGCTAGTCCAACAGGATATTGGAGGACTTCAGGGTGGGTGTTTCAAAAGAAAAAATGTCTCCAGGTGTTTGACCAAATGGAAATAAGTCTTAGTGTTCTGTATGAGAGTTTGGGGATATTAAAGCTAAATAAATAGAAAACCAGGGAAACAGAAAATGAGGTAATTATTATATACAAGAAAAATAGGGAAACATTTTATAAGACCATAAATATAATTCTAGTGTACATTTTGTATCATAATAGATTTCATTTACCCAGTTCTATAAATGTAGATACCAAACACTGATTTAAAATAATATTTGAGGTGATAGAGATGCTAATTGAAACATTATATTGTACCCCATACATAAATATAATTATTTATTTGTTAATGAAAACATTTAACAAATTTATATCAAAACAAGCAAAAAAAAGTGCTATATGAGGTAGGGAATGAAAAGTGTGTATGCTGGAGGAGGTATAAGAGAGTTAAATATTAATATTCGAATGTACATATTAATACAGAATTATTTTTAATTAAAAAAATAAGAAAGTCCTTATTTCTTTCTCTCTCACACACATACATACACACACATACATACACACACATGCATATAAATGCACAATTGAAGGCTATTCTTCCTGTAGAATAAGATTTAAAGGTGAATAGGGTAGAGGACTGAGGATTGTGGGGTTTTAATTTTGTTTCTTTTTGCATCGTACATCATATACTTTTATCTTGCATAAAAATGGTATAATTTTTATATATTATCTTATGTTTTTTCTGTACTTAAAAATTTTAGATTAGTACAACACACAGTTCCTCTCCTTGGTGAATAACTAGGGAAAAGGTTAAGAACCTAAATAGGTGGGAAAGATATATTTTATCCTGTCAAGGATACCTGGGCAGAAGTGCAAAGGCATCATGACTTCACTCCCAACTTGTGAAGCCAGCTCATCCATTGGCCTGGTGGGCAAAGTGGGCAGGGAGATATGGTTCCCAGGTGGGAGGTAGACTAGAAGAAAGGAGAAGCCTTCAAAGTTATCAACAATGGTGTTGTTGTTTTTCTTCTCTTAACTTTTATTTTGGGTTTGGGGGTACATGTGCAGGTTTATTACATGGATAAATTGGTTGGCCCTGGGATTTGGTGTACAAATGATTTTGTCAGGCAGGTAGTAAGCATAGTACCCATTAGGTAGTTTTTCAGTCCTCCCCATCCCTCTCCCTCTCTCCTCAAGTACGCCCTGGTGTCTATTGTTCCCATTTTTGTGTCCATGTATACTCACTGTTTAGCTCTCACTCATAGGTGAGAACATGCAGTATTTGGTGTTCTAGTTCTGAATTAATTCACTTTGGAAAATTATCTCCAGCTGCGTCCATGTTGCTGCAAAGAATACATTTCTTTTTTTGTGGCTGTGTAGTGTTCTGTGGTGTATATACCACATTTTCTTTATGCAGTCCACCACTGATGGGCATCTAGGTTGATTTCACATTTTTGGTATTGTGAATAGTGCTGTGATGAACATATGTGTGCATTTGTTTTTATGACAGGATTTCCTTGGCTATATGTCCAGTAATGGGATTGCTGGGTCAAATGGTAGCTCTGTTTTAAATTCTTAGAGAAATTTCCAAGCTTCTTTCCACAGTGGCCAAAACAATTTACATTCCCACCAGCAGTGTATAAGTGTTCTCATTTCTCTGCAACCTTGCCAACATCTATTATTTTTTCATGTTTTAATAATAGCCATTCTGACTGGTGTGAGATTCTATCTTGTAGTTTTGGTTTGTGTTTCTCTAATGATTAGTGATGCTGAGTGTTTTTTTCATATGCTTGTTGGCTGCATCTGTGTCTTGTTTTAAGAAGTGTCTGTTCATGTTCAAGTCCTTTGCTCATTTTTATTTTTTGAGATGGAATTTTGCTCTTGTTGCCCAGGCTGGAGTGTAATGGTGTGATCTTGGCTCACCGCAACTTCCGACTCCAGGGTTTAAGCAATTCTCCTGCCTCAGCCTCCTGAGTAGCTGGGATTACAGGCATGCACCACCACATAGGCTAATTTTGTATTTTTAGTAGAGACGAGGTTTCTCCAAGTTGTTTGGTCTGATCTTGAATTTCCAACCTCAGGTTATCTAACCACCTTGGCCTCCCAAAGTGCTGGTATTACAGGCGTGAGCCACTGCACCCAGCCCTTTGCTCATTTTTAATAGGGTTGTTTGGTTGCTTTTGCTTGTTAATTTAAGTTCCTTATGCATTCTAGATGTTAGATCTGTGTTGGATGCGCAGTTTACAATCCCATATCTAACATCATGCTGAATGGGCAAAAGCTAGAAAGAGTCCTCATGAGAACCATGATAAGACAGGCATGGCCACTCTCACCACTCCTATTCAACATAGTAACTGAGAGCCAGTTACTTTCTAGCCAGAGGCAACAGAAAGAAATAAAAAGTATCCAGTAGGAAGAGAGGAAATTATACTGTTTCTTTGCTGGTGATATGATTCCATATCTAGAAAACCTCATAGTCTCTGCCCAAACATTCCTAGAACTGATAAATAACTTCAGTAAAGTTTCAGGCTACAAAATCAATGTACAAAAAGCAGTATCATTTGTATACACCAATAATGTCAAAGCTGAGAGTAAAGTCAAGAATGCAATCCCATTCACAAAAAACGCAACAAGCATAAAACACCTAGGAATGCAGATAACCAAGGTGGTGAAAGATCTCTACAGAAAAAATTACATAACACTGTTGAAAACAATCAAAGATGACACAAACAAATGGAAAAACATCCATATTCATGGATAGGAAGACTTAATCTTGTTAAAGAGGTTTTACTGCACAAGATAATTTACTATCAAACTACTGATGTAATTTTTTACAGAATTAGAAAAATTATTCTAAAAGCCATATGGAACTAATAACAAAACAAAACAAAAACAACCAAATAGCCAAAGCAATCCTGAGAAAAAAGAACAAGGCTAGAACTTCAAACTATGCTATAAGGCTACCATAACCAAAACAGCATGGTACCATACACAGAGTCTATGTGTACTAAAACATACACATAGACCAATGGAACGGGTTAGGGATCCAGAAATAAGGTTGCAGACCTACAGTTATAGGATCTTCAACACAGTTGACAATAACAAGCAATGGGGAAAGGATGGCCTATTCAATTAATGGGACAGGGATAACTGACTAGCTTTATGCCAAAGATTGAAACTGGACCCCTACCTTTCACCATATTAAAAAAAGTCAACTCAAGATGGATTAAAGACTTCAATGTAAAACCCCAAACTATAAATTCCCTAAAAGAAAATCTAGGAAATAACATTCTGGGCACAGGACTTGGCAAAGATTTTATGACAAAGTCTCCAAAGGCAATTACAACAAAAATAAAAGTTGACAAATTAAGCTAAAGAGCTTCTGCACAGCAAAAGAAACTATCAGCAGAGTAAGCTGACAATCTTCACAATGGGACTGCTGGCCTTCATCATAAGCTATGAAGTAGTAGTTGATTTTTAAAACTTTGTATGTGTATTACTTTGATATAAATAAAAACTTTAAAAGGCACTAAAATGCATTGTAAAATCAAAGTTGTGAGAGAGTAAAGAATGGCATATTTCTGTGATTTTTGTGCTGGCAACTAGATGTGTAGGCCCTTTCTAAGTTGAGCTATGTCTTTCAGAGAGGTAAGGGCAGAAAAGACTCCTTAAGGATATATATTTGAGTTAGACTAATCCGGACTCATAAAACATTTCATAAGAAAACAGGATTTTTTGAAGTCGTTAGTAGCACAACTTTAGAAAAAATAAATTTAACAGGGTTCAATTGATAAAAGAATGATTTGAGAATCAGCATGCCCCACCACCCAAACCAGCATAGATTGAGAGAGACTCTGTCATTGCCACATGGTGGGAAGAAATTTATGGACAGAAACAAAAAAGTGATGTGTAGAATTTAGAAATGGAAGCGGGGTACAGAAACAGCTGGGTTGGTTACAGCTCAGTGTTTGCCTTATTTGAACATGGTTTCCATGGATTTTGTTATCCAAGATAGGTCTTGTATCCAATCTCCCAGGTATATGAGAGATGACTGTACTTTCGCAGTTAACTGAGAGGAATCTAGTGTCCTGAACTCTTCTTGACTGCTTGAAAAATGGTTCTGTATCTGGAAATGCCATCAGCGACATGGCTAAATCTTCTGGAATAATGGTCTTGGTTCTTTGAGGCTTGCTGCTGAGATTGGTGGATAAACCCTGGGGAGTGACAAGATGTTAGAGAATATGATCTGATCATCCCATACCCAGCCCCCTTCAAAGAAAAGCATATTGAGCTGAAGGACAACATCACCAGTAGCAAATCAGTATATTAGAATTACTTGAAACAACTTCTAATTATTTCAGGGTATGGGTCAATATTGTGGATAATCACCAATTAGAAACATTGCTTCAGTCTAGCCAGTTTCTTCAAGAAATGTCTTCCATCCGTGCTATGCATTATGATGGGGTATTTTGTAAAAGTGCTATGTAAACAGCTTGTGCCACCACTGAACAGGGAAATTCTTAACAAACATGTTTTGCTTAACTGCATGCTAATGCCACTTTTTTCATTTTGTCAATGTAATACAGTATATTTAATGCATTCAGTATAGGCTGTTGAAACTGGAACAGTTATCCTTTAGTGTCCCAGAAGTCTAATTACAAGCTAGCTAATTCTCTTTATCTATGTTCTGATAGCTTCTCTATTAGAATAAAGAAACTGTGTAATAGAATGACTTTTGACTGTATGTTTCATTGTTAATAAGATGTGGTTTAACTGCTTCTGCAAGTTTATCTTCCTCCTAACACTTTTGTTGAAATGAGACAGGAAAAACTAGTTCTGTTAAATTTTATGTAACATTTTAGTACTACTTGCTACCTAATGGTAAAGAGCAATTTTTAGGGTTTTCCTTTGACTCTCTTTCTTAAAAATCAAATCAAGTATTTGGTGAGTACCTACAATGTTTCTAGCACTGTTCTAAGCAGCAAATATCGTAGACCAAATTTTATTCTCTTATGAGCTTACTCTAATGAAGAGATTGAGAGTACAACAGCATTAAATACAATATGTAGTACATTATATGGTGATAGTATTATAAAGAAAACTAAAGCAGGAAGGATAATTAGCTGGCTTGTAATTAGGTAGAATACATGACTTGGAGGTGATATGGTTTGACTGTGTCTCCACCCAAATCTCATCTTAAATTGTCATTCCCATAATGCTCATGTGTCATGGGAGTGATCTGGTGAGAAGTAATTTAATCATGGGGAAAGGTTTTCCTGTGCTGTTCTCATGATAGTGAATAAGTCAAATGAGATCTGACAGTTTTATAAAGAGCAGTTCCCCTGCACATGCTCTCTTGATTGCCACCATGCAACATGTGCCTTTGTTCCTCCTTCACCTTCTGCCATGATTGTGAGGCCTCCCCAGGTATGTTGAACTGTGAGTTCATTAAACCTCTTTTTCTTTATAAATGTCTCAGTCTCAGGTATTTCTTGATAGTAGTATAAAAGTGGATTCAAACAGAGGAGAAATGTGTTTTGAAGACTGGCAGATACTTACTGATGTCAAGATTCTATTATTGATGATTTTATGCTGTATATTATTTATTTATTTATTTATTTATTTTTTAAATTTTACTTTAGGTGTATACTATATCCAGCATTTCTCCCCATGTTATCCCTCCCCACCCTCCCCGTCCCCCACTGTCCTTCCCCTATGCCCCCCAACTGCCCCCAGTGCGTGGTGCTCCTCTCCCTGAGTCCACGTGTTCTCATTGTTCAACACCCACCTATGAGTGAGAACATGCGGTGTCTGGTTTTCTGTTCTTGTGTCAGTTTGCTGAGAATGATAGCTTCCAGCTTCATCCAAATCCCTACAAAGGACACAAACTCATCATTTTTATGGCTGTGTAGTATTCCATGGTGTATATGTACCACATTTTCTCTGTCCTATGTATTCTTTTACCTCAGTCTTGAACAAAGGTTCCCTTTGAAAGGGTTTGCGGAAAAGTATACTGTAATAGGCACAGTCTGGGAGGGAGAAGGCAGTGTAGCAGGAGTGGCGACTCTGGGTATTTGAGTTAATTCTTCCGGTAACTTATTTGGCCTTCAGGGCCTGCTTCAGCCTGATCACATATGTACCACTTCCATTTGAGTGTTGCTGTGCACATCCAATTTTATGTTTTTGTGGGTCAAATAAAACTCAGCTTGTGAGAGGCTGAGCAGGTTGCAAGGTAACTTGGTATCCCATGGACAAGTGTTTAGTCTTTACTAAGGCCTAGGGGCAGGCCAAGAGCTATCACTCTTCTTCTTCTGCAGGTGATGTCAGGGTCTTACTCCAAACTAATAAAAGACTGTGTTTAATTTTCCTATAGGTGCCTTCCCAATGCTTCAAACAGCATTCCTATTTGCCACTGATGATTCAGGGACTATTGGATCTGCTAGATCATATGGCCCAAGTGGCAGAGCAGTTTGTGCAGCAGGCTGTACCAATTGCATACCCTTCTCTTTTTCCAAGTACCATGTAAACTAGTAGCTTTTCGGGTCATTCAGTAAATGGGTCAGAGTAACACAGCCACATAAGACATGTGTTTTTAAAATATAAAGAGGGCCACTACACATTGTCTCTCTTTCTTATCTGTAGGATGAGTCAAATGCCCAAACTTATCTTTGACTTTAGGATATCTCAAAATTCTCCATATCCTGGACATTCTACTGAAGTAGAAGACTCCTGATTTTAGTTGGATTTATTTTCCACCCTCTGACATACTATTGTATTATTAATAAGAAGAGTAGGAGCTACTCCTTGCTCACTAGGACAAATTAGCATAATGACATCAATGTGTTGGATTAGTGTGATGTCTTATAGAAAAAGAAGGCAGTTAAGATCCTTGCAAACTAAATTATTACATGGGGCTGTAGAGTGGTTATATTTCTGATGTAGGACAGTGAAGGCATATTACTGGCCTTGCCAGCTGAAAGCAAAGTACTTTGGTGGGCCTTATGGACAGATATGGAGAAAAAGACATTTGCCAAATCAGTAGCTATGAAACAGATACAAGAGGGTGTGTTAATTTTCTCAAGCAGTGAAACCACATCTGGCACAGCAGCTGCAACTGATGTCACAGCCTGGTAGTGTATATGATAATCTGCTATCATTCTCCAAAATTCAGCTGTCTTCTGTATAGACCAAATAGGAGTGTTAAATAGGAATGTGGTGGGACTCACCACTCCTGCATCTTTCACAACCTTGATGATGGCACTAATCTCAGCAATCTCTCCAAGAGTGCAGTATTGCTCTTAGCATAGTATTTTCCTGATAGGGGTAGTTCGAATGGATCCCAGTTAACCTTTTCTACCATAATACCCCTCATTCCAGAGGTCAGAGAAACAGTGACTGGGGGATTCTTCCAGAAGCTAAGTATGTCTATTATAGTTATACATTCTGGAACTGAAGAAATACCACAGAATAGGTTTGGGAACCCACTAGATCTATTGTGAGAAGAACTTGAGCTAAAACTCCATTGATTATCTGAATTCTATGTGCCTTTTCATTGACTAGTCGGCCACAGTGATGTTTTGGGTTGCTTGAATTAGTGCCAGTTCAGAGGTAGTATCCAGTAGTTCCCAAATGATCTAATTCTTTCCTTTTCCCCAATGTACATTTATTCTATTATAGGACTATAGATGCCTTTGGGGAAAGCTAGAAAAAGGCTAATGGTATCTTTGACAATGTTCTTCCTTAAGAAGTCCTGTCTTCACCTTCATTCAAGGGATTCTACATCTGTAAACTGGTTTAAAATTTGGAATTGGTTGAGAAGCTGTGACTCAATTTTTTAAAAAAAAATTACATTAGACTTTTATTCACTTCACCTAGAAATGTTCTACTCATACAGATCAAATAATAAGTTACTATACTTTCTGTTTGACTTTTAGAAACATCATGATCAATTAGCTAATGCCATAATTCTGCATGAGTTAAACTAGTTTGACTACTGCTTTCACTCTGCTGTTCATCATTTGTAACCATGCCCATTGTGACTTGGTGCTTGAGTGCTGCAGGTTGGCCCCTGCCACCCTGGGATCCAGTTTTTTTTTAGGTTTCCCAATTCAATGACTGTAGTTCATGCTAGGAGGACTGGCATACAGAGAAGAGCACTCACAGAGCTCCTGTTGTTGAAATATATGTCTTCTGGATCCTCCCAATGTGGGTCAGTAGGGTTTAAGTGACAAATCCACATAGATATTTCAAATTTGCTCATACTGGGCTATCTTGTGGTCCATGTTTCAGCCAACCAACCAACCAAAGGGCTGTTAGAGAGAGCCCTTTCTAATTTCCTGAGTTGCAACTTTAAATGCAGAATCTCCATGTGGTGTGCCAGTTTCAATGAATTTGGCCTGATCCAACTTTTTATGCCCCCTCCAGCAATATTCTATACCCTTAGTATCCATTCCCACACACATTCCCTGGATTTTTGTATGTTTAAATTAGGAAACTCAACTAGTTCCTTTGAAGTATAGCTCACCTCTTCATGTGTCACACATCGTACCTCATCTGGAGGGGCTTGCTGGGACTTGAGTCTAATTGTACAGTTAGAAGAAAAGAGTGATGAAAAGGGTGGGTCCAGAGGAGAATCAGCATTACATTTCATGGTAACTGCCTATGGGAAGGTCATTACCATTTCTTCTGACATTGCAGTGCTAATCCCCTCAGACAGAGATGGAAAGGACAATCCCACTGCGAGTAAAGAGGATGATACCACTAGGGGTGAGTATGTCACTTCTACTGAGGATGGGGATGATGCTTTTGCTTGGGTTGAGGAGACCAGTTCCTCTGAGTGTAGGGAGACCTCCTCTTCCATTGGTAAAAAAATAAAAAAAATCCCACTCATCAGATTTAGTAGTTTATTGTCCTCAGCTTAATCATAATGATTCCATATCAAATCCCAATTTATAGGATTCTGTTTGTTCCCAACTAATGCCCTAACTTTAACAGTAGGCACCCTGTGAGCTGGAGAGTATAGCTTGTGTTTTAATTTAGCCAGTCATAAGATGAGATTCTGCATTTGATCTTCAGCAACTTCAGCCCTCAGCTACAGAAGATAAAGTTCATCATAAGTGGTTAGAGGTATTGCCTGAAGGGTGGGTTTTCATGAAGAGTTCTGTAAGACACAAGGTATGGGATAAGGCTAAATTAACAGCACAGACATTAAGTTCTCTGGCAAAAAAAAAAAAAAAAAAAAGACAGAAGAGAGATCCTCAAAGGAAAGAGACGGTATTCCCCCACTTTATGGCTGCATACAGTAATTGGTATCCTAAGGGTGGTAACCTTATTTTTTAAAAAAATACATACAGCCTTGGTATCCTAAGGGTGGTAACCTTATTTTTTTTACAAAATTTTTGTTGTATTTTAGGTTCTAGGGTGCAGGTGCAGATCATACAGGATTGTGGCGTAGGTACATACATGGTAATGTGGTTTGCTGCCTCCATCCCCGTCACCTATATCTGGCATTTCTCCCCATGTTATCCCTTCCTAACCTCCCAACACCCACTATCCCTCCTCTAGTCCCCCAATCAGACCCCATGTGTGATGCTCCCCTTTCTGTGTCCATGTATTCTCATTGTTCAACACCCACCTTTGAGTGAGAACATGCGGTGTTTGATTTTCCGTTCTTGTGCCAGTTTGCTGAGAATGATGGTTTCCAGATTCATCCATGTCCCTACAAAGGACACCAACTCATCATTTTTATGGCTGCGTAGTATTCCATGGTGTAGCTGTGGCACATTTTTCTTTTCCAGTCTATTATTGATGGGCATTAGTGTTGGTTCGAGGTCTTTGCTATTGTAAACAGTGCCACAGTGAACATACATGTGCATGTGTCTTTATAATAGAATGATTTATAATCCTTTGGATATATACCCAGTAATGGGATTGCTGGGTCAAATAGAATTTCTATTTCTGGGTCCTTAAGGAATCGCCTTAGTGTCTTCCACAATGGTTGAACTAATTTACACTCCCACCAACAGTGTAAAAGTGTTCCGATTTCTCCACATCCTCTCCAATATCTGTCTCCAGATTTTTTAATGATTGCCATTCTAACTTGCATGAGATGGTATCTCAATGTGGTTTTGATTTGCATTTCTCTAATGACCAGTGATGATGAGCATTTTTTCATATGTTTGTTGGCCTCATAGATGTCTTCTTTTGAAAAGTATCTGTTCATGCCCTTTGCCTACTTTTGAATGGGTTTGTTTGTTTTTTTCTTGTAAATCTGTTTTAGATCTTTGTTGATTATGGATATTAGCCTTTGTCAGATGGGTAGATTGCAAAAAATTTTTCCCAATCTTATGGTTGCCAGTTCATGCTAATGATTGTTTGTTTTGCAGTACAGCAGCTCTGGAGTTTAATTAGATCCCATTTGTCTATTTTGGCTTTTGTTGCCAATGCTTTTGGTATTTTAGTCATGAGGTCCTTGCCTATGCCTATGTCCTGAATGGTTTTGCCTAGGTTTTCTTCTAGGGTTTTTATGATATTAGGTCTTATGTTTAAGTCTTTAATCCACCTGGAGTTAATGTTAGTGTAAGGTGTTCAGGAAGGAGTCCAGTTTCTGCTTTCTGAACATGGCTAGCCAGTTACCCGAACATCATTTATTAAATAGGGAATCCTTTTCCCATTGCTTGTTTTTGTCAGGTTTGTCAAAGATCAGATGGTTATAGATGTGTGGCATTGCCTCTGTGGCCTCTGTTCTGTTCCATTGGTCTATATCTCTGTTTTGGTACTAGTCCCATGCTGTTTTGATTACTGTAGTCTTGTAGTATAGTTTGAAGTCAGGTAGTGTGATGCTTTCAGCTTTGTTCTTTTTGCTTAGGATTGTCTTGGCTATGTGGGCTCTCTTTTGGTTCCATATAAAGTTTAAGGTGGTTTTTTCCTCTTCTGTGAAGAGGGTCATAGGTAGCTTGATGTGGATAGCATTGAATGTATAAATTACTTTGGGAAGTATGGCCATTTTCATGATACTGATTCTTCCTAACCATGAGCATGGCATGTTTTTCCATCTGTTTGTGTGCTCTCTTATTTCCTTGAGCAGTGGTTTGTAGTTCTCCTTGAAGAGGTTCTTTACATCCTTTGTAAGTTGTATTCCTAGGTATTTTATTCTCTTTGTAGCAATTGTGAATGGGAGTTTGCTCCTGATTTGGCTCTCTTATAGTCTGTCATTGGTATATAGGAATGCTTGTGATTTCTGCACATCTATTTTGTATCCTGAGACTTTGCTGAAGTTGCTTATCAGTTTAAGGAGATTTTGGGCTGAGACAATGGGGTCTTGTAAATATACAATCATGTCATCTGCAAATAGAGACAACTAGACTTCCTCCTTTCTTAATTGAATACATTTTATTTCTTTTTCTTGCCCAATTGCTCTGGCTAGAACTTCCAATACTATATTGAATAGGAATGGTGAGAGAGGGCATCTTTGTCTGGTGCCAAATTTCAAAGGGAATGCTTCTAGTTTTTGCCCATTCAGTATGATATTGGCTGTGTGTTTGTCGTAAATAGCTTTTATTATTTTGAGATACATTCCATGGATACCTATAACTAGTTTACCTAGTTTATAGCCCTTTATACCAATAGCATATAGGGCTGTTGAATTTTGTCAAAGGCCTTCTCTGCATCTATAGAGATAATCATGTGGTTTTTGTCTTTGGTTCTGCTTATGTGGTGGATTACATTTAAAAGGCCATAGTGAAAAGAAAGAGGATTGCACTAGTGGCATTTTAAACAAAGGACAATGACAAATGGAGCAAATGACAAAGGACAATGACAAATGACACTGGAATCTACTTCTTACCCTATTGCTCAGTATTAGGAGCCCTTCATTCTAATATGGAAAAAGTAGTGGATACTCACCAGAATTTAGTTTTAAGAGACTTAGGCAAGATGGTTAGTTGGAAAAGTAAATATTTTGTTTGATTTCAAGCAGAACTAGGTTCATATCCCATATTGTCCAGCTGCTACTATGTTATCTGAGAAAATGGCCTATCTTTTCTGAGTTATTAGTTATTTCAAACATTTAATGCAGTAACTTATTAAGATTATTAGGAATATCACATTATAAAAGTGTAAAATGTAGACCTGTGAAATGATTTACAGAGTATCATATATCCCAACAACTGGTATTAGTAATAATCACAACAGCGGTAATAGTGAGGTGCTTCTTTAATACCCAGCCCTTTAGGAAGAGAAAGGATACAAATTTTGACATAATTCATAAATCTATTTGAGGAAGATTTTTAAAAGAAAATAAATGAGTTTGCGTTATTATCTTTGTCAGTGAAACTTAAGATAGCAAGAAGAGAAAGGTAGCCAGAAAAACATGGAAATGATCTATATCATTTTCAGTGTACCTTGGTGGCTGATACACGTATCTTAAGTTCAGGAGATTTTTGAGCAAGGTACATTTTACGGTCTGTCCAGAAATACAAAGAACTCTTAATAGTCCTATTTGTATTATCTGTGAAATTTCCAGAGCACATAATTTAGAGTTAGTGAGTCTACAGTGCCAACCTATTTTTAATCCAAAGAAAAAATTGCATGCATATTTATTTTTCAGTGAAGTAAAAGTTAAAAGGAGAGAAGATTCATAATATATTGTTTATATATAAACTTACATGTTGAATTATCTATTTGCAGAAGGTGGAATATACATTTTGACAAAAATATGTTCATTAGTTTTCATTTCTGCTGATGTTGAAAATAATCCAAAGTACAAAAGCAAAAATATTGAACCCTCCCTGAGGTTTTTCATTTTGTTTGTTAACGTGAAAGCACACTGATGGTGTCAGGTGTTCATGGCTGTTGAAATTGGATGTACAGAATTAAAGGCTCCAGAGGTCCTATTGGCATCCCTTGATCTGCCAATTGGTGAACTTTAAAATGAGAAACTCAACCATCATATTTATTTCAATAAATCAGGAGATTTCACTGGGGTGCTAGTCAATTTTTTTGTAGCTGTTTCCTTATAAATAATTTTGCACTGGTATTAGTTCTAAGACATTCGTTTAATACCATAAATGGGAATAATGATAATGCTAGTAAATGTTTATTAAGTTTTTAATACATGCCAGGTCTCTATGAAGTGGTTTACATGAATTACATCATTTAATCTTAAAGCTGACACTATTACTTAGGCACTATTATAATACATACTATAAGGAATCTGAGAGTTATGGATAATAAATAAATTGAACTAGATAGAACATAAATTTGCAGTAATGTTGTTTGTGAGAACTTTTTTTTTTTTTTGGTGCATTCACATATGCCTAATCCTTGCCTTGAGAAAAGCATATTAGAATAGTAGTTAAGGGCATAGTTAAGAACATACTTACCTGGAATCAAATCTTAATTTTCTATGTGAACTTGACTAAGATTTTACCTCTCTATGCTTTATTTTTCTTATTTTAAATGGAGAAAATTTTATTAATTTCTAATGTTTAGAAAAATTAATTACATGTAAAAGATCTATGACAGTGGTTGAGACATAGTAAATTCCTTAAGGAAGATCCATTCTTATTTTTAGGCGTTGATCATAAAATTAAAAAGAAATGTTATAAAGAAGAACTTCAAGTAGTTAGCAACTGGGTAAATCAGACTAGATATTGAAAACGGAACCCATTTTACAAATTAAATCCATAGACAAAGTTCAGAATGAGTTTGGACTTAAGGGAACTTGCCTCAACCATCTGCTTCAAACTCAGAGTCCACTGCTTGCAGAAAGATACATGCTGGCCCATCTGAATTGACATCTGTGTGCATGCTGAAGTCCTGGAGGATAATTAACAGAGAAACTCCAACAGCATTACTGACATAAGCCGGGGGAACTAAGCCATAAAATTCTCTATATAAACAAGTGGCCTATATAACCACAGAACTATAAATTTTGGTCTTGCCCCAGGGGCACCTGAAATGGCCAGATGCTCAAATAAAAATAAACTTATTTCTGAAGTACATAGCAAACAAGATTTTGAAAATTACACCTCTCTGCTATAACCTTTACTCACCATTAGGCCAATGAATTCATGCTACCTTGTTTCATGACAGCTGTGAATGACATCTCATCACCAAAGCATGGATTTGTCTGATTTACCACAGATCTTTTTTAACTTACACTTTTTATTGAAGTATAGCATAAATAAAATGTATGAAGCCCCAGTGTATAGCTCAATTAATTTTCACAACCAATTGTATCTATGTAACCAGAACCCAGATGGAGAAACAGAATTTTAATGGCATCAAGAAACCCTCTATGGCCATTCTAGTCACTAATTTATTTCAAAGATAACCACTATCTTGATTCGTAACACTAGGTATTGATTTCTTTCTGTTTTTGAAAGGGAGTCATACAAAGCATATTATTTTATATCTGACTTCTTTCATTCAATGTTGTTTGTGAGACCCATCCACTATAGTTTATTTATTGTCACTGATGTCTAGAATAACATTATGTAAATACACCATAGTTTATCTGTTCTACTGGTGGATGAAGGGATTATTTCTACCTTTGGATATTAAAAATCATGTTGAGAAAATTTTTGTATGTGTATTTGGTGAATATTTTTACTCATTTTTATAGGTTATATATCTAGGAATGGAATTGCCAGATTTTAGTGTAGGAATAGAGTCAGATTCAATAGAGATCAATTGTTTTTCAGGGTCCTTGTACTACTTTTCAGTTCCTTGAGTTATATATCAGAATCAGGTTAATATTTTTCTCATTAAATTAAAAAGATTGAAGGGAAATGCAGATATTAGACATACACTTCAAAGAGTATGACAAATGTATACATTTGCATATCACAACTTCAATTAAGATATCCCACTTTTTCATCACCTCAGAGTTGTCTTGTGCCACTTCCTGTCATTCTGCACCCCAGATAAACACTGTTGATTTCTGTGATTCTAGGCCAGTTCTGACTGTTCTTAGATCTTTGTATGAATAAAATGATATTCCTGCATCTGGCTTCTTTGCTCAACATAACGTTTTTGAAATTCATCTGTGTTGTTGCCTGGGTCAGTAGACATTCTTTGCTTTTTCAGAGTAAAATTCTGTTGCATGAATTGTACCGGAATTTGTTTTTCCATTCCATGTTGATGAACTTTTGGGTTTTTTCAAGTTTGAGATGATTATATAATGAGTAAAGTTGCCATAAAAATTACAATACAAGTCTTTTTGAAGACATGCATTTTGGTTTCTCTTGCATAAATACAGAGGGAAAAAATTTCTTGGATATATGTTAGGGGTAGGTTTAACTTTATAAGAAACTATCAAACAATTCTTCAAACAAATTTTCAAACCTCATTAGCAATATTAGAAAGTTCTTGGCCAGGCACAGTAGCTCACACTTGTAATCCTTGCCCTTTGGGAGGCCAAGGTGGGCAGATAACTTGAGGCCAGGAGTTTAAGACGAGCCTGGTCAATATGGTGAAACGCTGTTTCTACCAAAAATACAAAAATTTGTAGGGCATGATGGTGGTCACCTGTAATACCAACTACGTGGGAGGCTGAGGCATGAGAATTGCTTGAACCCAGGAGGCAGAGGTTTCAGTGAGCTGATATTGTGCCATTGCACACCAGCCTGGGTGATAGAATGAGACTCTGCCTCAAAAAAAAAAATTCTAGCTGCTATAAATCTTTGTCAATATTTGGCTTTGTCTTTTTAATTTAATCATTCTTATGGGCATAAAATAATACCATTTTGTGGTTTTAATTGAGATTTATGGTCAAAATTACATTGAATGTCTTTTAATAAGCTGACTGCCCAAGCAAGTATTTGCTAAAATAGCTGTTCAAACTTGAGCCCAAGTGTTTTTTTTTTTTTTAAACTGGGTTGTGTGTTTTTACAATAGTTTTTGTAGGGATTTATATATTCTGGATTCAATTCTTTTCTTAGAAATACGTAAATATTTTATTCTAATCTATAGCTTGCCTTAATGTTGTATTTTGAAGATCAGAAAGTTCCAACTTTTCTGGAGTCCAGTTTAATCCTTTTCTTTTTGATACTAATTGGCTTTTTAAGTATCCTCTCAAGAAGTCTCTGCCTATTACACAGTGCAATCATCTCCTATATCTTATTTTAGAAGATTTATAATTTTACCTTTTTAATTTAGTACTATAATTGATCTTAAATTAATATTTATGGATGGTCTGAGATAGGCATCAAGGTTCATTTTTCTTCTAGGTATTTGTCAAGTTTTTCTAGAACCATGAAAAAGATTCTCTTTTTTCCCCCTTTGCATAGCCTCCATGCATTTGTTGTAAATTAGTTGAATATTCTGGCAAGTGTTTTTCTCTGGACTCTGAATTTTATTGATCCATGCGTCTAGTTTTATGCCACTAACACATTGTCTTGATTACTGTAACTTTATAGTAAATATTGAAATCATGCAGTGAATTTTCCAACATTATTTCTTCTTAAATAAATTTATTTGGGTAAATACAGATTCTTGCTACTCCATATACAATTTAGAAGCAAATTGTCCATTTCTGTAAAAAGCCTATTGATTTTGATTGAGACTATAGCATATTAATATGGTTTGGCCTTGTATCCCCACCCAATTCTGACCTTGAATTGTAACAGTTGCCACATGTCAAGGGCAAGGCCAGGTGGAGACAGTTGAATCATGGGGGGTGGTTCCCCCATACTGTTCTTGTGATATTGAATCAATCTCATGAGATGTGATGTCTTTATAAATAGGAGTTCCTCTGCACAAGCTCTCTTGCCTGCCACCATGTTAAGACATGCCATTGCTGCTCCTTCACCTTTTGCCATGATTGTGAGGCTTCCCCAGCCTTGTGGAACTGTGAGTCCATTAAACCTCTTTCCTTTATAAATTACCCAGTCTCGGGTATATCTTTATTAGTAGCATGAGAACACACTAATCGATACATCTATGGACACATCTGGGAAACATTAACGTATTTATAATATGAAGTCATCTAATTCATAATCCTGATAAGTCTCTTTATTTATGTTTTCTTTAATTTATTTTACTAACACAGTTTTTACCATTGAAGACGCATCTGTGCTTTTAAACTTAATTTTAAGTATTCTTTAAACTATTAAAAATGCTCAAACATTCTTATAAATGAAATGTTAAAAAGTCTTATTTTCAATTGCTACTGCTCTATTAAACTATAATTGCTTTTTGGATATTGACCTTGTATGCCATAGCCTTCATTATCTTTTTAATTCTAGTAATTTCTTTGAATTTTATTTAGAAATTTCTATGTAAGCTATTAAATCTTTATGTTAAAATAGTAGTTTTACTTCTTCCTTTCCAATATTTCTGCCTTTTTAAAATTATTAATGCACTAAATAGGAATTGTAATAGTGCATTGAACAAAAGTAGAAAGTGTATTTTTTACCTTGTTCTGAATTGCAGGTGGAAAGCATCCAGTGTTTTACTATGTTTTGTAGACATACTTAATCAGATTGTGGAAATATTCTTCTGTTTTTATTTTCTGAGTTTTTATTGTGAATATGAGTTAACTTCTATCAAATGCTTTGTATTCATGAAAGTGACTACAAAGGTTTTTTCTTCACATTATTCTATCATTAGAATAATGTAAATCATACTGATTTTGTTTCTTTTGGATATTAAACCAACCTGACATTTTAGGATAGCAATCTCTTGATTATGATATACTATCCAATTTATATATTGTGGATTCAATTTGCTATTTGTTAAGTATCATTGAGTCTATCTGCATGAAGTCTTCTTATCTATAATTTTATTTTTTTCCAATATACTTATTAAGCTTTTGTGTCATGGTTTCTCTGGTCTTATACAATTAATTTGGAAGTGTTTCCTTTACTTTATTTTTCTGGATTTGTGCAGAATTTGTATTATTTCTTCCCTAAGTGTTTGATTTCATCCATGTAACTATGTGTGCCTGGTGTTTTTCTTATAGAAAATTTCTTTATTTGTTTTACTTTCAATAATAAATGTAATTTCTTTAATGAATGTGGGGATAAACAAGTTTTAATTTTTTAATTAATTTTGAAGTGTTGTGAATTTTATGGCATTAGTCCTTTTTGTCTATTTTTTTGAATTTTTGCATAAATTTCTTTATAATATTGCTGTATTATTTTTTAAGTATATGTAAGTTTTGTAATGATATCTTCTATAATATTATAAATTTGGTAAATTTTGTTTCCTATTTTTTTGACCTGCCTTTCTATGGGTTATTAAATTTTGTTTATCTTTTTAGTAACCAATGTTTGGCTATGTTAATTTTTTCTATTTTCTTGCCAGTTTTATGCTGTTTATTTTTTTGTAGTTACTTTAGATTTATCTATTTTATATTTCATAATTCCCATGTCCACCTTAGATTTTTACTTCTCCAATGTAAGGAATGTAAGAGAGGATACAATAGAGAAAGGAAGAGGTCTGTCTGCCCATTTTACCAATCTTACAGGATCTTTAGAAAAGGCCATTGCAGCATATATGCTAAGTTAATTTAGTCATTCCACTCAACACAATGTTTGACATAAAGCTATTAATTATCAACGCAGCAGCAGCTCTATTTGTAGTAAAGTCTAGTGTCCCAATAGAACAATATTATGGTGCTTCTAAATAAAGGAAGGGTTTATCTGTGAGCACTCAGGGATAAAATAATAACAATGACAACATTACAAATACTACTCAAAAAACAAAACTAACATGCATTAAATGTTAGTTTATCCAGAAGCCTTACATTTTATTAGGTATCATTTCCCCAGTTTGTAGATGATGAAGGCTTTAAAGGGTGAAGTAACTTGGTGAAGGTTGGAGTTCATAAATGGAGGAATTAAGATTGAAGCCCAGCTTTTCTGGACCTCAATGATTCTTTATTTAAATATTTTCTTTACATCAACTGAATTATATTTCAATGTTGTTAAATTTTTATTGACATACCAAAAATATAAAACTCTTAATTTACAGCTTGAAAAATTTTCATAAAGCAAGTGCATCTTATTAAGAAACAATCCTTTTCAGCACCCAGAAGTCTCCTTTTTATGTTTTTCTAGGCATTATGCTCTTGTTACTGTCCTGACTTTAAAAACGTTGATTAGTTTACCTATTTTTGTACTTTTGGCATAATGCAGTATATATTCTTCCATGTCTGGCTTCATTGTTTCAATATCTATGAGAATCATCCATGTTCTGTAAAGTCATTTTTATTGCCTCATTATATTTTATTGTAAGTATATACCAGGATTGATTTATCCACTCAACTGTTGATAAGCATTTGGTAAGTTTTCAGGTTCAGTCTACTGAAAATAATGTTGCAGTGAATATATTCTTATGTCTGCCATTTGGTAGACTGTGAATACATTCATAGAATAGAACTGCTAGGTCATAAGATGTTTATGCATATGTTTGGGTTTAGTGATCCAGTTAAACAGTACTCCAAGGTGGTTAATCAAAAAGAAATTTCTTTTTTTTTTTTTTTTTTTGAGTTGGAGTTTCGCTCTTGTTACCCAGGCTGGAGTGCAATGGCGCCATCTCGGCTCACCGCAACCTCCACCCCCTGGGTTCAGGCAATTCTCCTGCCTCAGCCTCCAGAGTAGCTGGGATTACAGGCGCGCGCCACCATGCCCAGCTAATTTTTTGTATCTTTAGTAGAGACGGGGTTTCACCATGTTAACCAGGATGATCTCGATCTCCCTACCTCGTGATCCACCCGCCTCGGCCTCCCAAAGTGCTAGGATTACAGGCTTGAGCCACCGTGCCTGGCCCAAAAAGAAATTTCTTAAAAAGGAAAGTTAAATATTTTCATAAAGGAAAACTAGTATCACTGATTATAAGGAGAAAATTAACCATGAAATAAAAACATAATTTAAACAAAACCTTTGTTAACATTTATGCCACCTAGAGTAATTTTTTCTGCTGTAAAATGTATATTTACCATAATTTGGGAAATTCAGTTCTATACCAGTTATTAATAATTAATTGTATTCCATCTAGTCTTGTTATATTGCTTTGGCAGCTGTTTACAATTTTGAAATTAGATGCAATTATCTGTCTTATTTCTTTTTTTTGAAGTGGCAGAGACATTACATTATAGTTCTTTGTTTCTCATTTGTATCACTTAAAATTTCACTCAGTAGAAAGTCTTAACTATTATACTTTTGTTATTGTTGGCAAGTTTAAAGCTGCTTGTTGCTACATTTTTTAAATCTTTGAGCTGAAGAATACTATGCACATGCTTGTGTATGCTTGTGTATGTTTCATTTGGTGCTTATTGAGTGTTGGCATAAAAAAAGCTTAGGCACCAGAGTCAACAGAGATGGATTTGAGTACCATTACCCCACCACTTCGCTGTGTGGTGTTTATTCAATTTAATAATTCTGAGTCTCATTTTTTAAATTAAACAACAATTATTATACATTCTATCATAAAGTTATATGAGGATTGAATACAATAATGGATGTTAAGCTTTTGGCACAAAGTAGATCTTCAATAAAGGATAATTTATATCCATTGACTTTTCTCTCCTTTACTGAAAATTAAATAATATATATTTATCAAACATAAAATTTGTTTCTATAATTTACCTTCTTTAGTATCTATAACTTTATATTTTAATATGTATCAATCTATACTTAAATATATATCTTAATTCTCAAAGTTTAAACCACTTCTAAGAGTGGGTGTATTTATTCCTCCTTTGGAGTAATTTAAATAGAGAGAATCTGACTTAATGAACTGTACAAGAGATTCATAATGGCTAACCTTGTGTGATGGGCAGTATAACCCGGGCTTTGAAATAAAAGGAGGTAGAGTCAATCGTGGCTCTCTCACTTACTTGTTAGATTAACAGGTTATGTGACCTCTTTGAATTTCAATGTCCTAATCTACAAAATAGGGATAATAATACCTATCTTAGTACCCAATACACAATGCAATCATGAATTCAATAATAGTGTTTTTATTGAAACTCTCTACTTTTACTTTTCAAATAATGACCCAAAGTATTTTACATAATGGAAGGAAGATTCCTCTTAGCCAGAGAGAAAATACTTTAGTACTTCTCAGTTTCAGTTGGGAGACACATTAAAAGGAGTATAATCTTTTTCCGAAATTAAAAGTTCAACTGTTTTAGAGCATTTTTTTCTTCATTGAGGTAAGAAATGTACACATGAGAATTCAAGATCATGAGGCATTTCTCCATGATTTAGTGTAGGGAATACTTAGACACAAAGATATTTAAAGGTTGTTTTCTTACAGTATTGGGAATTAAGTCTGTTTTGTATCTTTCTGCTTTACTAACAAGTTCATGTGTATGTTTCATATATTTGTCTGTAAATGAAACAATAAGAGACATTGTTCATGTACCTGACTGCAACGTCATTGTCACACCTAGGATGTGGTGGGTTCTCTGCTAAGTGAACATGTCCTTGACCTGAAGATTTCATTTCAGGAATAGATACCACATTGAATCAATATTTTTAATTGCTGGCAATAGCACAAGTGACTATCTAATCTTTCTTTGACCTTTTTAAATGTCCATTTTAATTTGCAAATTTAATACATGCAAAAGTATAGAAATAATCCAAATATTTTGAATGCAAGCTAAAAAACATGCTTATTTTACTTGTTTCAGAGATCTGTGACTCAGAAAATTAGAAATGCCAATTTTAGTGAGCTTATTAGTTAAGTTCAAGTTAAGGAAGCATTTTAGGTACACAAAAGATGAAATGAAATTTGTTAATAAATAGAAATTTCTTAGACAGTCTAATTTAACTGATTACACAGCATGAGTATATGAATTCAGAATCAGTGGGAAAGAGTATATAAAAGGAAAGGACACAGATAAAACAGACATATTTGGATCTGGAAGCTGCCTGTGTTGACGTACATTTAATTGCCCTTCTCTAGTGATTCAATGAACACTAGTTTCAACAGTGTTTTAAGTCAGGGGCTGTCAAATTTCAGTTTCTACCTTGAAAAATTTTATCTAATTTAATTTGAGTGGCAAACACCCAAGCTGAGTTCTTCATGTGCAAAGAGTAGAAAACTACCCAGTTACTTATGAACTGTGTGTAACACTTGCTAACTATCACTTGAACACCTGCCGTTATTTAATGCTTATCTCTGGGAATTCCTGATTTTGGAAGCCAATGGATGAAAACGCAGTTTTGTATACTGCCAGCAAAATAATCACCACTGAATGAACTGGCTAGGAACCAGCTTTACTATCTTCTCTAGTGCTTATAAGCCATTTTATTTATCATTTAATAAAGGCATAATTCCAAATATAAAAGTCTCGAAAGTGTCTACTAAGACCGAATCTACAGGTTGGATTTCAGTAGTTGGCAAAACGCTGTTCTATGAGAAATTGTCCATTATTAGGAGAGGCAGTACTCAAGAAATGCTTCCGCTACTCTTTCCACTTTACTCTGAAAAATTATTTTATCTGGTTGGTGAATTGAGGGTCTAGCTCTCGTTGTTCCACCTTTTGTTTCTGAGCATGAGGCAGTTAGCTGGGTAAGTGTGTTACAGACCGAATCTTATCATCATTTGTGTCTAAAGGACTAGAGAAGGGGCAGGGAGCCTAACTGAAATTACAGATTTAGGGAACTGGCAATAAAGCTGCTGCTTTGATCGCCTTGATCTTGACTCCTGTATCTTTCCCTGAATTGGGTCTGAACTAGGAGAGAGAAAGATAAGTGATTTATTGGTTCCCTTATCCCTCAGCCTAAGTGTCATAAAGATATGATTCCAATGGACATATTAAGAGATTATCAGGGAACTCTATACTGGCTACAAAAGCTACCATGAATAGAGTCAGTCATTTGCACACTGCAGGATTTAGGGGCACAGCGATCAGCATTGCTGGCTGTACTTGATGCAGGATCAGTGGGGAGAGCTCAATAAATCTCTCGCTCTCGCAGGAGAGTAGGAGCTATCGATCGCCAGTGGCTCCATTAGCTCTGTATGACTTCTCTGAAATTAAAATCTTTAGGGCTTGATCCTCCCCTCAGATAGCTATATGTACACAAGGCCTAATCTAACCTTGTAAAAGTGGTGAGATTTTTTTTCTTCTTTCCCCTCCCTTACCCACTGTCTAGGTATTTGAGATGAGCAAGTGCTATCCTGCAGAATTTTAATAGGCCCATGTTTAAAGTAGTGTCTCTGACCTTTATGAAATTAAGGAGCAGGGAAAGTATTGCCAGTAAGACTTAACAGATCACTTCTGTCTCCTGGCCAATCTCCATTTGTGTATGTCCATTTTTTTCTAAAGGAAAAACAGCCTTTCACAAAACCACCTCCAAAGCTCATCAAGATGCAATTGAAACGTTGAAATCAGGTAAATCAGCTCTTATTAAATATGATGGACTGAGGCAAGAAGATACAGGGTTTTGTTTTGTTTTGTTTTGTTTTTCACAGTAGAGGTTTTTATCACCCAGCTGTACAAATGTGGCCTTGCTATAGTGATAGGATGTCCTAAGGTGTTCACTTTGCTTTTCTCTTGGTTTTTTAATCCATCAATAGTTACAAACTAAAACTTCTTCTTCGATGTTATCAGATGTGTAGTACTATGCATGGCTATTGAAACTTCAAGAGCCATTCACTTGATGAAAAAACAAAGAGCAATGTGTCTTTTTCCAAAGTAGCATTATCTTCCTGTTACCTGAAATCCAGAGATAGATATTGACATAGCCATTTCTCATGGGGATTAATACTTATCCATCTAATGTGTCCATTTAAAAGCATATATATGGAGTCTGAGATTTGGAATAAGGCTTTTGCTAAAAGTACACCAGTATTGTTGGGATTGTTTGATGGAAAAATCACAAAGCCATATATTTGTGGGAAACCACTTAGAAAGATAATGTAAAAATAAAATATCATAGCAACTGTTGGTAGAACTTCAAAAATATAAACCACAAACATATTGTAAAATACATTGCCCTATATATTGTCTAGACATACTCAAAGAACTATTTCCTTCTAGACGGATTATTTGGGAGACTGAAGACTTATCTGTTGCCAGATTGAAATGTATGCTAGCTCCCAGATAAACTAAGATAAACTAAAAGTAATATAATTCAAACTTTGTACTGACTTAATCCAGCTAGATAGCCTAGATCACCCCGAATTTCCTTTTAACCTTATGATTCCAGAAACTCACTATTCTAAACAAAATAAACTGCTAAATATTAGAGCTTGCCAAAATATATTGTATCAATTCAAAACTATCATATGTGGTGGCCTTATTTGTAGAATTCAAACATATCTCTTATTCAATGACACCATTAATGATTATTTAATGGGAAGCCTGAACTATGTCCTAAAATAGCTTAAATAGAAATTGAAAACTTTCTTTGGGAGCCCCAGGAGGGTGGATCATGAGGTTGAGAGATCGAGACCACCTGGTCAACATGGTGAAACCCCGTCTCTACTAAAAATACAAACAATTGGCTGGGCACGGTGGCGCGTGCCTGTAATCCCAGCTACTCAGGAGGCTGAGGCAGGAGAATTGCCTGAACCCAGGAGGTGGAGGTTGCTGTGAGCCGAGATCGCGCCATTGCACTCCAGCCTGGGTAACAAGACGGAACTCCGTCTCAAAAAAACAAACAAACAAACAAAAAATTGAAAAATTTTATTCATTTACATATTCATAGTCTACTTTTAAAAAATCACAAAGTTTTAAACATTAATTAGAAATAAAATTCCTATGTTAAGTTATTGTATAGTCTTATGGGAGAGGTAAGAGCAAAAGGACTCCTTTTGTTAATCCTCTTCCCTCAAGGAACAGATACACACACATACATACACACACACAAATGGAGGTATATTTATGGGAACTTGAAAGAAGCAATTTGAGATGATCAATATTTACAACTTAGTGGAGCAAAGACTGAAAGAAGAAGAATGTGTCTTGCAAGGGGCACATGAGTGATGGGTTTTGCAGGGATGAACAAACACTTTGCTTTTAGAAACAGGTATGATCTTAACTGGCAGGTGACTATGAGGCAGATTTTAAAGCTTTCTACTACACTTCTCCTCAGGATAAAAAGATGTATCTTGAAAAAGAGGAAAGGATAAGTCAAAATTTAATGATTTAATTCTGTGAGACAAGCATTTTAAAAAAAGTGAACTTGAACTCTTCTTCATGTGTTTAATAAGTGAGCCTTATGTTTACAATTTAGTAGGTGGAGTGCCTGTTGTTTTATAACACAGTCCTAAGCTCTGTTTCCTGCTCAGCACTGAATGGTTGCTTCATGATGAGTAAGTCACTTAACCTTTCTGTAGTGTGTTCTCATCTTCAAATAGAGATGATAATGCTCAGTGGGGATATGTTGCTAAGATTAGGCAATATGTAATTGTGATGAGCAATATATATGCTAACTAATGATGATAATGCTGCCTATTAGAGTGAATATTTAGATAAGAGGGCCTAGGCAGTTTTGTGATTGCATTTCCTGCAGAGAGAGACCTTAGCAAATGATCACCTGGTCCATATGACTCACATTTTATAATAGAATAAGATTATGTCCTCACAAATCCTTCCCCTTTCCCCCTACAGACACCTATTAACATTTTTTGGGGGAATTAAATAGAAAATCATTCTGTCTAGGAGGAGGAAATGAACAGAATGTCCTGTGAGAGTCATTTCTGCCAGGTCCTCTAATTTTTTAAGTTAAATTTTTCTTTCAAGAATTCCAAATTTAGACATTGGGCCTCATTGTAATTTTCAGTGGTGATACTCAAGCTTATACAGCCAGATCATGTCTGAAGGTTACAATTTATTAAACCTGTAATGTCAAGATCTTCTTTCTTTACTATTTCTAGAGAATGTTACTTCCTTGGTAACCTTAATTTTTTCTATCTTACTGTCTCCTAAACCCACCTCACTTGCTCAGATTCTTAATAGGGTTAAAAATGGTACAGCTAGAAGGAAGAACCTCTAATCACCACCTCTGTAATATAGAGACAAGCATTTTGTTAAGGGCCAAGAGACTGTTACCACCTCTTACTTTCTTGAGATGTTCCTAATGGCATGTTGCTATATTCTGATGTGAGTATAATGGCATAGGTCACAGCAAGAAACATGCACCTTCCCCCAAAGCATAGATCCCACTAGAGAATAAGAGAAAAAACTCTTTAGTTTGATTTTTAATAAAACCACACTTTCCAGAAAGATGGAGGTGAAAGCAGAGGCATGACCACTTAATTTCAGATGTGAATTTTTATTTCTTTCTTAAGGAAGACACTATGATAATTGCATCCCCTGCTGACTTAGTAATTTATTTATTTCAAAATCTTCTCCTATAAATTACATGTGTTTCAGGATTACCACATAACCCAAGTAATTAAATGGGTACTTTTATTCCCATTTTACAGCTGAGTAAATTAGGAACCCAGAAAGAAACAAGTGAATCTTATAAGTTTTCAGGGTTTATTTTTTTGTAACCAAAAAGTTGCTAGAGGTTAAGCCTTCTAAAATAAACGCATTTTTTTATTGTGTACCATTTTTCAATAGATTCATTTCTGAATCTAATTCTAAAGAAAAATAGAGCTTCTGTGAGTCTTTTAAACTTTAATTTTAAATATAATAAATTCCAGAATAAGAGTTAGAATTTATTCTGAAGAGTTTAGGTAGAATGATATAATTTCAGGGGCATCAGAAAAAATATCTTTTACTCCTCCTTGATTATCATGCCATATGTTCATGGAAAAATTTTCTCTTCTTTCATTCCAAATTAGAGAAAAGGATTAAAAACAAAGACCTCTGATGGGGATGACACAATGCCTAAGATTTCTGGGAAAACCTGACTCAAATCTTTTCCTGTAATTATGTTAACTGGAAAGGGAGACAGGGTGTGTGCAAAGCAGAGGATTTTCCCTTTAAAGGAAGGCAAAGAGTGAAGAATAGTGACTCAGGTGATTTAGACAATGGACTTTACTTAGATTACAGTTTAACTCAGGGGTCTCCTATGGACAACTTGTCTATATTGATTGGAGCCCATGCTGTGTCAATGGAATGCCCTTCTCTGGATATACCAATTGCTACATATGCTGGAACATTTGGCAACCCTTGGGGGCCCCCACACTGTTATATAGCCAGTGGCAACACAGGCAGCACATATGGGCAAAACTTGAAATCAAAGAAAGCAAACCTTTCCCCGTAATCTGGAATCTACATGGTGATTTACTTAGAGAAGATTTTCGGGTGACCATTGAAATGACTAATCTATTATTTCTCTACAGGCCTAGTGTATTCTATAAGGCTAAACTTAGGTGGCATTGGTATTCATGAACTGTTTCCAGTGCATCAGAATGCTTCCGCTTGTATACTTATTCTTAATTGTGGTATGCAGTCTGTGACAGCCATCTGCTGAGGCAGCCACATTTCTCTTGCATTCACATAGTGGAATTAAAATATTGTTAAGAATAATTTCACAAGGTGATAAAGTTAATAAAGGAATTGGAGTTCGTATGCTTTTGGGATTTAAGTTGAACATTTTGATTTGTCTGTAAGCACTGGCATGAGGTTTTATGCTACTGAGCATGGGTCATTGGTAAATTAATGCTTCTATCAATAATGAGGAAGAACCTCTTATCTTGGCCATAGAGTATTCAGGATATGGTTCTGAAAGTTTAGCAGATTTTTCTCATTTTTCTGGTGTGTTTTCTAGGTTTTTTTTTTTTTGAGAGAGAACATATGTACATTTAGAATAGTTATATTTATGAGAAGGATGTTGTTAATTTTTTCAACAAATACTTATTGAGATCCTACCAAGAATTTCTGCTGAGAAGTTGAGAACATTTAGTTAAGACATGTTAAAATCACATCATTGCAATTTTACTGTGATGATAAAGGCCCCTAGTGGGCCAATTCAAAGATTTATTCTTGGTAGGAACATTTTTAAAGAAAATAGAATGGCTTCATAGTAATATTTACACTAATTACAAAAACCAGCGTACGTTTGGTCATTAGATTTTTCTCTGAGAGCTGATTGGCTGTGTTGGGTAGTCTCCCAGAAAGCTAATTCTATTAAATAATTTATAATTATATTGAAGTTTGTTATAAGATTGCTTAACTATTTTATCAGGAATGGTTACTTCTTTCTTGGGAGAGGTTTGAGACAATTTTTCTTTTGTTCATGTGACAGACACTGTGCCAGTGTTAGGGCTGCACGGATGAGTGGATCAAGGTCTGAGTCCCTGGAAGAACTCAGAAAATAGTCTGAATTAACAGAAAAGCAAGAATGTCAGAGAAGTAAAGGACAGCCTTTACTTCTGTGTTGGCATCAATGGAGAGAGTGGGAAATTGAATAGAGGGTTCTGGGTAGTAGGTCAGCTACATGAAAGAACTCTTCTTGGAGTTAAATTTGACAGATAAGTAAGTTTTTGGAAGGAAAGTTTGGAGGGTTGAAGAACATGGAAACAAGACCTTATCTTGTAGAGAGGCTAAAAGCCATAAATTAAGTGTGCCTGTAATCCTTGCTACTCAGGAGGCTGAGGCAGGAGAATTGCTTGAACCCAGGAGGTGGAGGTTGCGGTGAACTGAGATTGTACCATTGCATTCCAGCCTGGGCAACAAGTGTGAAACTCCATCAAAAAAAAAGAAAGAAAGACAGAGAGAGAGAGAGAAAGAAAGAAAGAAAGAAAGAAAGAAAGAAAGAAAGAAAGAAAGAAAGAAAGAGAGAGAGAAAGAGAGAGAGAGAGAGAAAGAAAGAAAGAAAGAAGGAAAGAAAGAAAGACTTAGTGTCATGAGTGACAGCCAGGAATCAGGAAAGAACTAGCTGTGTCAGAGGAATTAAAAGATTCCATCATTTTTGGAGTAGCTTGAGTGAAAGGCTCAATTAACCAAAGAATGTTTAATTGAAATTATTTAGCAGCCAATCAATGCATAATTCACATGTAATGCATTTACATTTTTTAGCAAAGTGGTAAATTTAGATAATTATCTACATTAGGGTAATAGGTTACATTCCAGCACATTGTCTGGTTTTGTAAATAAAGTTTTATTAGAATACAGCCATACTTATTCATTTATGAATTATTGATAGTTGCTTTTGTTTAAGAAAAGCAGAGTTGAGTAACAATGAAAGAGATTCCATGGATCCAAAGCTTAAAATATTTACCATCTGCCTTTTTACAGTAACAATCAAATCCTGATCAATATCCTTATAGTTTAATATAAAGTATACTCACACATATAGTCACATTCACACAAACAAAATGTTGATTCCATAATAATTTTCATGAATGGAGACATGAATATGTAAATCCTGAATAGTGGTGAGTAGATCCTCTGTTATTACTAAAATTCTCTTTATGGAAACAATTATTGGGGCAACAATCATCCAGTGAAGTCAGGGTTGTCAATTTTTCCAAGGTAATGGGTAAGAAAAACAGAAAAGTCTGGACTGTGAGGGAAGAATTTAGAATTGCTGGTTTTGTTAGATTACCGTAGGGTATATTAATTCTATAATAATTTTTTGCAAATAAATTCCCCTTTTCTTTAATTTCAGAAACAAAAATATATTGTAATGTGTAGAGCTTTTGACTATATGTAATTAACTAAGCTTCAGAATTAGAAATATGGAATTACAGGTATCAGTGCATACTACATTATTACTAATACAATGCTGCTCAAGAGTCAGTAAAGTCTTAAGAAGTTTGTATTTTAAATGCTTCCTAAATATTGACTCTTGATTTTAAGTGGAAATGCATTAAACACATATATTTGAGTAGTAAAGTAAAATTGAAGTATTTTTAGATGCTGTATTATGATTTGTAATTTTGAAGTACAGAAGAAATAGAAAATACGTGGGCACCCACAGCCAATATCATACTGAATGGGCAAAAACTAGAAGGATTCCCTTTGAAATCTGGCACTAGACAAGGATGCCTTCTCTCACTGCTCCTATTCACTATGGTATTGGAAGTGCTAGCCAGAAAAAACAGGCAAGAAAAAGAAGTAAAGGGTATTCAATTAGGAAAGGAGGAAGTCAAATTATCTCTATTTGCAGATGACATGATTGTATATTTAGAAGACCCTATCATCTCAGCCCAATATCTCCTGAAATTGATAAACAACTTCAGCAAAATCTCAGGATACAAAATCAATGTGTAAAAATCACAAGCATTCCTATACACCAATAACAGACTTAAAGAGAGGCAAATCAAGAAAGAACTGCCATTCAAAATTGCTACAAAGAGAATAAAATACTCAGGAATACAACTAACAAAGTATGTAAAGGACCTCTTCAAGGAGAACTACAAACCACTGCTCAAGGAAATAAGAGAGGACACAAACAGATGGAGAAACATTCCATGCTCATGGTTAGGAAGACACAATATTGTGAAAATGGCCATACTGCCCAAAGTAATTTATAGAATCAATGCCATCCCTATCAAGCTACCAAAGATCTTCACAGAACTGGAAAAAAAACACATTAAAATTCATATGGAACCAAAAGAGAGCCTGCATAGCCAAGTCAATTCTAAGCAAAAAGAACAAAGCTGGAGGCATCACACTACCTGACTTCAAACTATACTACAAGGCTACAGTAATCAAAACAGCATGGTACTGGTACCAAAACAGAGATATAGACCAATGGAACAAAACAGAGGCCTTGGAGGCAACACCAAACATCTACAACCATCTGATCTTCGACAAACTTCACAAAAATAAGCAATGGGGAAAGGATTCCCTCTTTAATAAATGGTGTTGGGAAAACTAGTAGCCATGTGCAGAAAGCAGAAACTGGACCCCTTCCTGACACTTGACACTAACATTAACTCCAGATGGATTAAAGTCTTAAACATAAGACCTAACACCATAAAAACCCTAGAAGAAAATCTAGGCAAAATCAGTCAGGACATAGGCATAGGCAAGGACTTCATGACTAAAACACCAAAAGCCTTGGCAACAAAAGCCAAAGTAGGCAAATCTGATCTAATTAAACTCCAGAACTTCTGCACAACAAAATAAACAATCATTAGAGTGAAAAGACAACCAACAGAATGAGAATACATTTTTGCAATCTACCCATCTGACAAAGGACTTATATCCAAAATCTACAAAGAACTAAACAGATTTACAAGAAAAAAACAAACCCATTCAAATGTGGGCAAAGGATATGAACAGACGCTTTTCAAAAGAAGACATCTGTGAGGCCAACAAACATGAAAAAATGCTCATCATCATGGGTCATTAGAGAATGCAAATCAAAACCACATTGAGATACCATCTCAAGCCAGTTAGAATGGCGATCATTAAAAAATCTGGAGACAACAGATGCTTGAGAGGATGTGGAGGAATAGGAACACAAAAGTGGGCCCAGCGAGCAAGCCCTGAGGACCTGGAGTTCATCCGCAGCACGGTCCTCAAGGATGTGCTGCACACTGATCGGGCCCACCCCTACTATGCAGGGCCTAAGGATGGCCCACATCTACGGGCGCTGCAAGACCTGCTCACCACCTATGCCGTTACCCACCCACAGGTGTCCTACTGCCAGGGCATGAGTGACCTTGCCTCACCCATCCTCGCTGTCATGGACCACGAGGGCCATGCCTTCATCTGCTTTTGTGGCATCATGAAGCGTCTGGCCGCCAACTTCCACCCTGATGGCCGCGCCATGGCTACCAGGTTTGCACACCTGAAGTTGTTGCTGCGACATGCTGACTCTGACTTTTACCAATACCTACAAGAGGCAGGTGCTGATGACCTCTTCTTCTGTTACCGCTGGCTGCTGCTGGAGCTCAAGCATGAGTTCGCCTTTGACGACGCCCTCCGCATGCTTGAGGTCACCTGGAGTTTGCTGCCCCGTGATCCTCCTTAACATGAGGTAGAGCTGGTTGGACCCCCCAGCCAAGCAGACACAGGTTTTGGTGGCCACAGGGGGTGGCCTGTGCGACAGAGGCACATGCTGAGGCCTGCCGGTGGAGGAGATAGTACCTTTGAAGATGCTGTTGACCACCTGGCCACAGCCAGCCAGGGGCCTGGTCGTGGGGGGCATCTCCTGAGACAAGCCAGCTTGGATGGCCTCCAGCAACTCAGGGATAACATGGGCTCCAGGAGGGGCCCTCTGGTCCAGCTGCCCCATCCAGCTGCCCCTATCAGCTCTAAGTCCCTCTCCGAGCCTTTATTGAACTCCCCAGATCCACTGCTCTCCTCCTTTTCCCACCCTGATTCCCCATCTTCCTCATCTCCACCATCTACCCAGAAGGCCTCTCCCACTGGTGATATGGCTGTAGGATCCCCCATGATGCAAGAGGTAGGCTCCCCGAAAGACCCAGGAAAGTCCCTGCCACCAGTACCGCAAATGGGCCTGCCCCCGCCCCAGGAGTTTGGCAGGGGAAACCCATTCATGCTGTTCCTCTGCCTGGCCATCCTGCTGGAACACCACAACCACATCATGTGCAATGGGCTGGATTATAACGAGCTGGCCATGCACTTTGACCGCCTCATGCGAAAACACCACCTAGGGCACGTCCTGTGCTGGGCCAGGGCTCTCTTTGCTGATTACCTGCAGTCAGAGGTGTGGGACTCGGAGGAGGGGGCTGAGGCCACAGCTACATCTTGATCAGGCTTTCTCTGGCCCTCCATTGGCACCACCAGATCTCCATTCTTTGCCATGAGGGCCAACACATGAGACCCCACCTCCCTGCCTGCCAGCCCTAGACCTGTTGGAGCATAGAGCCCTTCCTCCCCAGGTCTGAGTATGTGGGGCTCTGCTTCGGCACTGCCCCACGGAGGCCATGGCCTCTTTATTCTGTTTCTGTTGTTTTGTTTTTAACAACTATACTTTGCACACATGAAGGTCACTGTGTGGTCTGTGTAAAAAAACACACACACACACAAAAGTGTTACACTGTTGGTGGGAGTGTAAATTTGCTCAACCACTGTGGAAGAGAGTGTAGCATTTCCTTAAGGACCTAGAAATAGAAATTCCATTTGACCCAGCAATCCCATTACTAGGTATATATCCAAAGGATTATAAATTGTTCTATTATAAGGACACTTGCACATGTTCATTGTGGCACTGTTGACAATAGCAAAGACCTGGAACCAACCCAAATGTCATCAATGATAGATTGGACAGGGAAAATGTGGCATATATACACCATGGAATACTATGCAGCCATAAAACAATGAGTTCATGTCCTTTTTAGGGACATGGATGAACCTGATAACCATCATTCTCAGCAAACTGACACAAGAACAGAAAATCAAACACTGCATGTTCTCACTTATAGGCGGGTGTTGAACAATGAGAACACATGGACACAGGGAGAGGAGCATCACACAATGAGGTGTGTGATGGGATGTAGGGGAGGGAGAGTGTGGGGTAGGGAGTTGGGGAAGGATAACATGGGGAGAAATGTCAGATATAGGTGACGGGTAGGGAGTTGGGGAAGGATAACATGGGGAGAAATGTCAGATATAGGTGACGGGAAGTTGGAGGCAGCAAATCACTTTGCCATGTGTGTACCTGTGCAACAATACTGTGTGTTCTTCATATGTACCCCAGAACCTAAAATGCAATAAAATATATATATATATATATATATATATATATATATATATATATATATGAAAGAAAATACATGGGCAACTCAAACCAAAGATTAAACTTAAAAAAAATTTTTAGAATAATAACATATAAATTATAAATAGTACATATACAATTTAATGTGTAACAATAAAGTAAACCCCTGTGTACATCCTAAATATCTTAAGATACAAAACAATATGAGAAAATTTGATATCCCTTGTGCACTTCCTAATCATATTCCTCATCTTCCCAGCAGAAACAATAACTTCCTTCTTTTTGTGATAGTGATTTGTTTTCCTTTGTAATTAACCATATATGCAAGTATTCTTAAGCAATATGTTATTTAATTTTCTCTGTTTTAAAAATTTTACTTAATCTCATAATGCTTGTATTTTTCTGCAACTTGCTTTTTTCATTCAATAGTTGTTTAAGATTTTTCTACGTTGATGCTTGTAGCTATAGTGCATTCATTTTCACTCCCTGGATGGATAATATTTTATTTATGAATATTCTGTGCTGTATGTGACAGGATATTTAGGTTGTTTCAAGGTGTTACTATCATGACCAGTGCATCTTTGAATATTTTTGCACATATCTGAATGAATGTGTATACAAATTTCTCTAAGAATATATCTAGGAGTAGAATTGGTTGGTCTTGATTATGAGTAACTTTACTAAATAATGCCGACTTGAATCGAACCAATTGGCTCCTTCACTAGCAGTGTATAGGGACTCCTCTTGCTTCAAATCCCTCTTCAAAAGACAGTACTCTTCACTTTTTCTCAAAGTAAAGTAGTGGTGAATTACATTTTTAAAGATGGAATATCCTTGTTTTCTAAATGGGTTCAATAGGTTTTCATAAACGTGTAGGTCCTTTATGTTTGCTCTTCTGTAAAACATGTTGTGCCCATTTTCTCTTTGGATTGCCTGTCTTTTATTGAAGAAGTACTTTATTTAGTAATGGAGATTATGTGATGTCCATTATATAAGTTGCACATTTCCCTTTTTGTGACTTGTCATTGGTCAATATTTATGGAGGATTTGAAGAATAGAAGTTCTTAATTTAAATATATTTGAATGCTTTTTTCTTTTATGATCAGTCATTTTTGTATCTTCTTCTTCTTCTTCTTTTTTTTTTTTTTTTTTTTTTGAGACGGGGTTTCGCTCTTGTTACCCAGGCTGGAGTGCAATGGCGCGATCTTGGCTCACCGCAACCTCCGCCTCCTGGGTTCAGGCAATTCTCCTGCCTCAGCCTCCTGAGTAGCTGGGATTACAGGCACGCGCCACCATGTCCAGCTAATTTTTTGTATTTTTAGTAGAGACGGGGTTTCACCATGTTGACCAGGATGATCTCGATCTCCCGACCTTGTGATCCACCCGCCTCGGCCTCCCAAAGTGCTGGGATTACAGGCTTGAGCCACGGCGCCCGGCCCATTTTTGTATCTTCTTTAAGGCATGCTTTTCTACCCTAGGCTAAAAGATAGCCTTCTATATTATGCTTTTAATATTTTGAAGTTTCCCCTGATACATTTGTGTTGTATTCGTCGACAATGATATTCTATAAGGTGTGAGAAAAGAATCTGATTTCATTTCTCCCCGTTTGAGGTACAAATAACTTCAGCACAATTGTCTTCATACTCCAGATTGTATAGGGTGGGTCTGCTTTTGCCATGTCAGCTTTGTTCCATTTTTCTGCTTAAGCCTATGCTATTATCATACTCTAAATTATGTAGTATATCCATAAATTTTAATATCTGGTAGGGCAAGTTGCTTTACATATGTCTTATTTATGAAATTATTTATTATAAAATTTATAAAAAATAAATTATGAAATTATTTAATTTTGACTTGTTCTTAGAAATTGTCAATTAGACATTAGTATTGAAAAACAGCAACACTAAATATAGAAATTTTCCCCACTATTTTGAAGATATTTTATCGTCACCTGTATTTCATTTCTGATGCTAAGAAGACAGCAAAAGTCAAATTATCATTCCCTTGTAATAGGCTGTTTTTCCCTCTTTTGGCTGCTCTTATGAATTTTATTTTTATATTTGTTTTCTAGTAGTTGAACTGTAATATGCCTAAGTTCTGTTTTGAAATTATGTCCTGATTGAAATTTGTTGGCTGTCCTGAATCAGTGGATTGGTATCTTTCAACAACTCTGGCAATTTTTTAGATACAAAATCTTCACTTTTTTTGAACTTCGGGTAGATGTATATGGGATCCCCTCACACTGTTCCATGAGCCCTTTTTTCATATTTTTCATACGCTTTCCCCTTATGGATTCACTGTCCATTTTGGGTAACTTTTTCTGATCTATATTTCTGGTCACTACCTCTCTTTTCAATTGTTTCTAATTTCCATTTTAACTCACAGATTAAGATTTTATTTTCAGTTATTGTATTTTCACTGCTATTTATTTATTTCTTCCCAATATTCCTGGTCAGTTTCTGAAGACAATAATTTGAATAACTTCCTTTGTTTCTTTAATTAATTATTTTATATTCTTTATCTGGCATTTTTATTATTTATTTTTTCTGGATCTGATTTTGTAATATGTGGTTTCTATTAATTGATGGTTATAAATGATTAGTTTTATGAGTTTTAAAAAATTAAAGTTGCATTGTTGGGAACCATTTCTGTAGAGATTCTAGAGGTCTGTGTTTAAAAGTATCATATTTGAGCAAAGAAATGTGTTTACTTTTGACAGGCAACTGGGTGCAGTACCAACCTAGGAATAACTTAACACCTCAGCTGAGAGTTTTTCAGTCAAGATAGAGCAGAAGTATAAATTCTGATCCATAAACTCTTATTAGTTTGTTCTTCGTGGTTCTACAAAATCTTGTGGAAAACTATGTTCATTTTTGCTATCCTAGGCAGAGCCGGAGCTGAGAGAGGACTTTTTTCCCCTTCTAGTTCACTTTGTATGTGTGCATGTGCCAATATCCACAGGGCAAATACTATCTTCAGTGAATGCTTATTTATATAGAATCAAATTTCTATGTAATTTCTGGCCTTACATTTTTCCTTTATTCACATTAAGCCCATACTTTAGAAAAATACTTTCCATATTTTATTCAGAATTATTTGTTATGTACTAGGAGAGGTGGTTTCTTTGTGTATAGTCTACTATATTAGAAAATTACTAGATTTTATATTTCATCACACTCCAAAATTGTATTAAGGGGAAAGTTTAACTTCAACCGTAGCACATGTGCACATCTTTGCGTATGTATTTCTGTAATATCCATGTCAATTAGAAAGTAAATGTAAAGTTTCTTATTTCTTGTTACATGTAAATACTCTAAGAACTGGCAAATTATTCAGCTCCATCTTAAAAATTTTAATAAAGTAAACTAATATAGGGTTTTGGTTATAGACTAAAACTCAAGCTAGAATTATTTGTAAGTCTTTTCAGATGACAGAATATAGACATTTTGACCTTCCATAAATATGCTGTTAAACATGGAAAGATAAATTAATATGAGTTTGAAGCAAGTCTTTTATTTATAGCCTTTTTTGATGCCACTGATATTTAATTGGGAATACTAGCAAATTAAGGTTTTGCAATATATGTGAAAAACTGTCTTGCAAGAATATGTTCATAAAGAATTAGAATTCTTTATCACAGCTTGTAAAATGTTAAGTAACCTAGATAATAGAGTAATATAATTTTTTACAATATAATGTTGATTTAGTTAGTATCTTGATTAAATATTGCAGTAGTCATCCTAATATTGAACATGATAAAATTGTATGTTTCATATGGCAAAAATCAATTGACTGTGAAAATGGAGTTGAGTTTTTCACAAATATGCAGATATTATTTTCTGAGCCTTGCCAAATGAATTAAGATATGATTTTAATATGTAATTTTGAAATATTTTAGAATAAATATTGAAATAAAATTGCTAATATCTGAAGTTTCATGTCTTTTCCTGTTTTTTAATCTTATTGGACATATATATAAATGATTCTTATTAGTTAAAACTTTCTATTTTGATGGTTGCTTATTTGTATTATCTGTTGGAATTCTATTTAGTTTAGGTGTTATGAGAAAGAATCTGAGTAATAAACCAGACATTTTCTATTTCATTTGTTCAAATATACCTAGATGGTAAGTCTTCTTGGTGATGTTGATACCTTGGATGTAAGCCAGAGGGAATTTCTTGATAATACCTTCAGGACCAAATGCTACCAAAAGTCAAAAAGAAAGTTTTACAAAATGGTTGTTTTAGCTAAAGTGGAAAAGAAAAAATAAGGCAAACATATATTGAGCATGTCCAAGTCTGCAATTGCAACAGGAAGTCAATAGGCAGTTTTTTGGAATTAGAAATGTGTCTCTCTCCTCTAGAGACTTCTGTTCCATGCCACTAGATATTGCCTAACAGAGAGCATAACCACAGGGCTGCAGTAAACACATTATCAGATTGGAACATGCTGGACATCTTATTAACAATTTCCACACCATCCAATTTGTCAGAGTTAAATGGAACCCCCCCTTTTTTTTTTGCCATCTATGGTTCCAGTCACCATTAGTAGAGAGGAAGTGGTACAAATAAGATACGCCTCTAAGTAGCCCTGCCAAGACTCACTTCTGTAACCATTAAATACTACATGAGCAACCCTTTGTGCAGAAGAACACACACACACACAAACACACACACACCACCACCACCAAGTATCCTCTTTTCTCTAACATATCAAGTGGGTAAAAGAAATGAAGAGTTATTGGAGAAAAAGTGGGAAGTACTAGCCAGCACCCACAGTAGTTATCAGCCTTATTTTAAAACTAATTCTTCTAAATTGTATAGAACTTAGCTAATTATTTTTTCTTTTTGGCATAGTTGTGGCAAAGTATGGATGCACTTTTGGTCAGCCTCCTTAATAATGAAAAGTATGAATGAAAATCTTCTGGGGAAAACTCAAATGTACCCTCAAATGCTCCAGCTGTTGGAGGGTGAAAATGTATGGCCCTGGTGTCTCTACTATGTCATTTGTTTGGATCTAAGAATCCAAACTTTTGATGTTAAATGTACTTTAATGTACTTTCAGTTTTTGTGCTCATTATATTATTTGATTATTTTTCTAGAAGTAGCACAAGATAATTTATGTGTGGCAGATTTTTAGTCACAAAGCATAGTAAGGACAGATTTGTCATATACTCTTTGTTTTGATTCCTCTGTGAGTGGCACATATTCCAGGCTGTTTTTGAATTTTGAGTAAAATGTAAAGAGCAAGGTTTAAAAAGTGATCCTGGTTTAGCCAAATTCCTCTAAAGGTGGTTGTTCACCTAGCCAGACAGATTTAAGCACCAGAATCTTGACTAGAAATATAAATTCACATTTTATACACTTAAAACCTTCGTATGACTCTGAACATTTTTGACATTTTTGAACAAAGTGTCCTTTAAACATTTGTAAATATCACCATGGAATATGACTCCTATAACATTACAATAAAATATAACTAAATTTTTGACTTTGTCTCTATGCCTGCTGTTGTGTCCAATGATAATAAATCAAGAGCAACAAAGTGACACTGTAATGTAGATAGCAATTACTTGCCTAGATTCTGTCTTTAGTTAAATTCATTTTTGCATAGATGAGAATCATGTGTTTGATTCATAATTGTGCCTGGAGAAAGGAAACATTTCTAGGAATCATGGATCTTTATGTTGATTTATTCATACACAGTAATATTTAGTGATCACAAAATATATATTTAATATTTTAACATTAACCAGATGTGATGACCAAGTCAAAAAGATATTTCCATATATAGGAAGAAACCCTTTACTTATCCTCAAGATTTTTTTGCAAGTAAACCTTGCACCCATGGATTACATTTTCCTCTCAATAGATTTGCAGTAACATAGTGTTTGAGGGTTTTGTCAATGGACAAAAATTATCTTTCTAAACCATTGTTTCTCAGATGTATCCTTATACTTGTATGTGCATACTAAATAAACTATAATTCACTTATAAATATTTTAATAGTGTTATACTGACATTATTTCACCAGTACGTCCTAGAAACTGGTAAACTCTTATCGAGAAGTAACGAACAGTAATGTATCTGTCCGATCTGGTTCAATATTCTTTTTTTTGTTTTGCTTTTTTGAGACGGAGTTTCTCTCTTGTTACCCAGGCTGGAGTGCAATGGCACAATCTCGGCTCACAGCAACCTCCGCCCCCTGGGTTCAGGCAATTCTCCTGCCTCAGCCTCCAGAGTAGCTGGGATTACAGGCGCGCGCCACCATGCCCAGCTAATTTTTTGTAATTTTAGTAGAGACGGGGTTTCACCGTGTTGACCAGGATGGTCTCGATCTATTGACCTCGTGATCCACCCGCCTCGGCCTCCCAAAGTGCTGGGACTACAGGCTTGAGCCACTGCGCCTGGCCCCCTGGTTCAATATTCTTATCTTAATTCTCTGCTTTTAGCATCATAGTTTGGAGTTTGTTTATTGACTCCTGTGTTTCAAATTTATCCATGTTTTCTGGTTATCCATGTTGGAACAGACTTTCCTGAATCTGTTCAGAAGACCAGAGGGACTCCTAGGTACTATCTTTGTAGTCTCAGATTTCAAAGACTTTTTCTACACTGTCTTTGAAGGTTTAGTTATTTTTGCTCAGATTTCTTAGAGTCCATTTGATGCAATGCTAATAATTAAGAAATATAAGAAGGTTAATACTTCCTTGATACACATTCTGTGAACTATTTGGCTACATCTTTGGAAATAGGTTCTTTTCATTTGTGCTGTTGCAGTCAGGTAGACTTTGTCTATACCTTGATTCAGCAAGGAGATGTCAACCTTCAGATTGAGTAATATGTCAAGACTTTTTTCCTATTACCCAAAACATCAAAACAAAAATACAAACATGAAAAGCCATAACTCACACCTAAAAAGCCTTCTACATCATCTGTTCCTGGCTGCTGTGGATTAGGATGGGATTGTGTAATTAACCTATCTCAGGACAACTTTGGGGAAGAATATGCTCTATGTAAGAGGAACAATATGTAAATTCTATTTTAGATTATATATTAGGAATAATGTTCTTAAAAATGAATGTATATAGAAGTTATTAGAAACTTTGCAAAGTAATGGGCTTGGTTCTACTACCTCAGTCTCAGTCTTTCTTTTACCAACCTTTCTAACATCCATGAGAATTTCTAAGCTGTGATTAATCATATTATTGTTATATATCATTCATTCTTTTTCACCGTACTGTATATTATTGTACATTTTACAAATTCTCCCATTTGTTTGCAGTCTTTTCTCCTTTGCATCACCACAGGATGTCTCTTCTTTTTCATGCTTATTGTATTATAGCTTCTGGATTTTGCATATTAGGCCAACTTTTTTCATAATTCTTCCTGACTTTTTCTTATGTTTTTATTCTGTAAATATTGTTTAATTCACTATATTCTAAAGTACATTGAGAGAGTCTCATTGTAAAAGGCAATGGGTAACAAATACCATCCATGTGAACAATTTTGCATTTTCTAAATAAATTGCCTCAATTTATTTCCATCATTTTTTTCAAGTGCCTCAGGCATCAATGAAAATAGGCTCATTAATTCCTAAGTACGTAATTTTTCTATGAGTATAGTCTTGTTTTATACATTCATTTGTGTATTTACTGTGCATGACCAGATTCACCAAATGCTAGCCTAGTTACCAAGTGAAGTACACTTTTCCTTGAAAAGTGGGTATTAGGGTCAAACAAAATTCCCGCTCGAATCATAGCATTATTTATTATAATTGCTGGAAAAGCAAAATACTGACTTATTTACTTAAATGAGAACTCCTAGAGTAATCTACATTGTTAGAGAAAGAGTATGGGGTTGATATAAGAGCTTTTGTCAGTATTCCTTGGCCCATGTTAAATATTTTCTTCTCTTAGATAACTTTTCCTGGTCCCTCAGTGAAAGGTGATCTCTTTGATTTTTCATAGCATAATATCTGTCATTCTCCTCCATGTATATTTCTTGAATTAGATTTATTTAAATGATCATCTTGGCTTCCCTCTACAATGTGAGGGTTTTTTTTTTTTTTTTTTACTGCATAGAGTACATTTGATCCATCTCCATAGAATTTACTGGATCAGTACCTTGGACAGCACAAATACTCAATAAGTAAATACTTGTTGAGTGCATGAATAATTTAATAGTTATATTAAAAAGTATTCATTATAGAAAAATTGATAGAGATAAAACTGACGAAAAAAGAACTTCTTCATGTTGGTTTGCTTCTTCCCCATGCTGCTTTTATGCAAAGCACAAGTACCTCCATTGATTATTTAGACTTCATTCATTGAATGGAAACTGTGCATCAGACACAGAAGGATGTATTCTGCCAGTTTTGAGCTGCTTAGAATTCATATGTTCAAAATTATGAAACAGACCCAAATATGTTGGCTTGTCTTAGGCAAAACACAATTTCCTAGCTTTTAGGAAAATAGAGGAGTTTGTAAAACTATGAGAGACTTGTAAAAGACTCAGCAGTCTAGTGGTTGTTAAAAGTTTTTATTTTGATTGCTGCTGTTACTGCTATTCTTCTTATTAGCATTTATTGAAAATTCTGTATTTGCCTTGTGCTTCATAGCAATGTGTGTGTGTTGTGATTGTTATATTCTGAGGGCCTGGGCATTTGTGGTATGAATAAATGAATGCAATTCAGTTAACTATTGCTGATTACTTGTTATATGGAAGATCCTTCAAAGTTTCTATATTATATGGGGAGAAATATCAACAAGAAAACTGTGGTCTAACAGAGACAATAGAAATATTTAAAGATAATGTTGTAAGGGTATGAAACTATTGTCTGACTTATGCGATCAGATATTTGTGTATTCAAAGGCAAGGAAATGAGCCAGAAATCTTGAGATATGTTTAGATTCTATAGAGTTCTGGCTTCATGAATTTTTGAATAGAGGAAGACGAAAGAAATTTGAATTCTAATTTTGTTTTAAAATCAAACAGGATGAAAAAGGAAGGATAGAATACAAAAGGAAAGCATAAACATTTTTGGTACCATAATATAAGAAGTGCAACTTCCTTACCTACTTTTTCATTATGCCAAAACGTTGGAATCACTTATTTATGCCAATTTTTAGCCATTCTTGAAGGGGCTGTATTGTACACCACAGCACAGTAGTACCAGTTTAAGTTGTACATAGTCTCCTAAACAATAATCTATGAAAATCGTATTGGCAGTGTAGAAAATTTTATCTTGATACCTAAGAGGTGTTAGAGAGTTTCGAGATGTGACCTGTTATTGAATAAGATTCCATTGATGTTACTTGAGGGTCAGCACTAGGAGGTTAAAAATTAGTAAGCTACTGGAAGTATAGCATTAGCTCTATGTATTGCTGAGTGCTTACTATGTTTTAGAATCCAGTTGTTTTACTGATGTTTATAGCATACAAAGCCCCTGTAAGAGAGACTCTACTTTTTTCTCATTCTATAGCTGAAAACCAGAGGCAAAGAGAAGTGAAATGCCATTTTAAGGTCACCCAGTTTATAGGTGCTGCTGCTGTTAGGATCTAACAATTGCGCTCTGGCTCCAGAGTCTGTGCTCTTAGCCTCTGTGGAATACCACTGTGTATTTATTAATATATGATTACAGTTGTGGCTAATAAATTTTACTTCTAAGCATGAGAAAATGATTATGATTCTCCCTTATCTTTATTTTTGTAAATTAGGATAATAGAAGACCTATTGTAATAAATATTTGGATTCCTACTGCTCACTTGGAGGTTTCAGCCAGTATCAGAATGCTTTTTGTGAGTAATAATAAGATTGGAATGATTTCTATTTTCTTGGTACTATGCCAAGCACTTCATGAGCATTGACTGTTTTAATCCACAAAAATCCTTTTAGGTATTAGTCCCATTTTTAAAATAAGAAAAGTGAGGCTCAGAAAGGCAAGGAAATGTGCTGGTGCCCATGAAGACAGTAGGCAGCAGAAAAAGGTTCAAAGGCATTGGATCCTTAAATCTGTACTTCTAAGCTCTAAGATTAGCGCCTTTGTTATATTGATTGTCTCTGCAAATTAATATTTAAAGAGTAAATCCTATATTTACTTTTTATTTATACTCATTAAAATAAGATAGCATACACTTTAAACATCATTGAAAAGACTAATGATGCTAAGTGAGAATATGAAACAACTGGAATTTTTATAAATGTTGGGATTATATATTAGTACAAGCATTTTGGAAAACTGTGTGGTATTATCTACTAAAGTTGGAAAACCAATTATTCTATAACACAGTACTTTTGCTTATTTGTATACATACCTTAAGTGAGTGTACTTCTGTACAAAAGATGTGTGCAGTAACATTTATGTCAGTATTGTACATAATAACCCAAACTGGAAACCACTGAAATTTTTCAAATTTCACTTAGTGTCAGAATAGATAAGATGATTTTGGTATATTCATGAAAGTAAAATAACATATGGCAATAAAAATGAATGAAGAAAATATAATACCACATTGAATTATTCCACAGCATTAAGCCAAGGAAGCGAGACAAAGCAAATAAATACATATTGTAGGAGTTCATTTATACAAAATTTTAAAAATAAGCCAAAAGAGTCTATGACTTATTATAATAGTAGTCTAGAAGTGGCTCCAGAGTGTTAAACATGAACAGTTTCTTGGCCAGTGTGATAGTTACAGGCATATATCCCTGTGCGATTATTTACTGAGTTGTGCACCTATGAATTGTCTACTTCTCTGCATTTTTACTTCACGAAAAAGTTAAATATAAGAACTATTATTTGTGAGGAAAGATATGTTCTGGTTAACTAAAGACTCTTGATAATGAGAGGGTTAATATGAATAGCTGCCACAAGATACAAAATCTATACAGCTTTTGTAATTGGCTTTGTAATTTTTTTCTAAATGAATGATTTCGCTCTCTGGTCTGTAGGCACAAAATACAAAAGTAATATAGTATTACTTTAAATATTCAAAATTTTTTATTTATAAGAGATGATAAAAGTAAAATATGCACAATATATGAAACATTGAGCCAAACATGTGTTTTTGGTATCCATTTGATTTCCTGCCATTCTTATTTTCTAAAGTAGGAGGGATAACAAATCACTCTGGTAATTTGGATTCGATTTTGTTGAGATTTTATATGTCACATAAGAAATTAGGAATAATTTTGAAGTGTCACATTTTTGGCAATTTGTGCCAAGACATGACATTTTTGAGATACCTCACCAAATCCCTTTGTACAGTATCTCATCTTTGGCACTTGCCTTAGTTGCTGGAACAATAAACATTCTATGTTTTTCAAATAAATAGTTGATCATTCAAGACACATATTCACTCACTCTATAAATGCCACTGGCTCCTCTTCCTCAAGCAGAGGGTACCTTCAGTGAACTTGGCTTGTTTGAACATAAAGCTGGCTTTGGTCACATTGGCACTTGGGGCCAGTCAGCCCCCAGTGCAGTTTCTTCTCATGACAGGTCAACTTTTTGCCCTGATAAGAGCCCTATTCTTTTAACTTAGTTATTCACAGAGAGTGTAGTATAGGAACACAAGTTCTAGATTCAAAGCATTCTTGGTTCTAATTCTAGCTCTACCACTGCCTATATGCTGATCTTGAAAAACCAAACTTTAAAGTGGGGATAATATAATTATTGGGTTAATGTGCAGATTTGTTGAGATAAGACATATAAAATTCCTAGTACAGTAGCTGCCATATAACAAGCTTTAAATAAATATTAGATTTCATTTATTAATTGCTATTACTAAATACATTTTCTCTCATGTGAAACATGTGGAGCCAATAAAGTGCTTAAGGTATTACTGATTATTCAAGTAAATAAAACTACATACTTTCTTAAAATAGAGAACTTCATTTACCTAGAAAATACTGCTTTTTAAAAAGCTGCCTACAGTGAACTTGGTATATATTTCTAGATATTCATGTCTAATGTAAGTAAAACCAATGTGAAAATCAATGGTGTCTCATGAGCACTTCATGCCATAAATGTGAGTGTGTGTTTAAAGTGCTTTCAGTTGAAAAAGAAAAAGAAGGTCACCTATGCATTGGAAAGATTGCAAGGAAAGACTGAAGGAGATATTTCACTGTTCTTCATTTTATATCTAAGCTTTGCTAAGATCAATGAATTCCAAATCATGCATCAGTTAGTAGGTGCAGAGAAAATATTTAATGTCGGGAAATTTCATCAACCTCATTCTCTGTCTCCAAAGGAATTGCTTAGATGAGTGTTCTTGAGACCAACATGATAAAATTACATATCAGACATCTAAATATATGTAAATATCAAAAAGGTATGCATTTTCAACATTGTATTCTGGTTTCAGAGAATTAGTTTTGAACCAGACACTGGTTTCTCAAAATATAGCTTACCATTATCGACCAGTACATCACAGTTGACGTTCTGCCATGTAACAAAGAACTGTCAGCTATGGAATGGCAAATACGATACATGCTTCCTGCTGCTTTATCGTATATGCACATTCTTCCCCAAATAGTTTAGCAAACGTTTGCCTCCTACACACAAACTGCAAGAATGCCGACACTCTCAAGAGACCACTAAAATCCACAGCTGCATTATTTTCCTTTTTCTTAAGGGGAAAAGTTTAAAAATAACCAACTTTTCTCAGCCATGTAAAGAGTATCTTTTCCCTAGGAATCACTTTGTTTTCATATTTTCTGCCTCTCTGTTAAAATTGAAAACATGAATGCTTCATTGCCTAAGAAACTGAGTAAACTTGCTTTCTGAAATGTACCTTTTAATGTCTTTTATGATTTTGTTTTTCTTCCCTTATTTGCACTCTCAGCTGTGGATGAATTTCCATGCAATGCATCATTTCTTTAAGAGTTTACACACCAGAAGAAATAAAAATGGAAAATGGTATCTATTAAGAGAAAACAGCTTTCCCAAGTCCCCAGCAGATGCTGTCGGTGAGCAGCCCTCTGTTTGCTCAGCACAGCAGATCAGCTTAACCCCTCCATAGGGTTGCCCTAAAGAAAGAAGCATATTTCTGGTTGTTAAACAAATGAAGGCATTTTTAACTTGACTTTACCCTCCTATTGTTTCAGAATACCGTGTGGACCTGGGGGTTAGTAAATTTAAGCCACCCATCATTTCACTTCATCTAAAATTATTTCTATTTTTTATATCCCACCAGCTTCTATATGATCAATTTCAGATTTTGTGCTTCCTTCCATACATCAAATCATATAACATGTGCACACAAAAGAGGTCCTTTTTAAAAAATTATTATTTCAATAGGTTTTGGAGAACAAGTCTTGTTTTGTTACATGGATAAGTTCCTTAGTGGTAATTTCAGAGATTTTGGTGCACCTGTCACTTGAGCAGTGTATGCTGTATTCAATGTATAGTCTGTTATCCCTCACCTCCTTCCCACCCTTCTCCCTGATCCTCAAAGTCCATTATATCATTCTTGTCCCTTTGGGTCCTCATAGCATAGCTCCCACTTGTAAGTTGAAAACATACAATATTTAATTTTCCATTCCTGATTTACTTCACTTGAAATAATGGTCTCCAGCTCCATCCAGATTGCTGCGAATGCCATTATTTTGTTTCATTTTGTGGCTGAATAGTATTCTATGACATATATATATATATATACACACACTATTTTTTAATCCACTAGGTGGTTGATGGGCATTTAGTCTGGTTCCATATTTTTGCAATTGCAAATTGTGCTATAAACACAGGTTTGCAAGTGTCTTTTTCACATAATGAATGCCTTTTGTTTTTATACATGTATTCTTATTAACAAAAAGCTGTGGTTTTCAATTCTCTTCATAGCATAGGATAGCATCAATGAATCATTCTGCATTGGAGGCAACTCAATGGTTTGTGAACAAAAATCTTTGGCCTGTCTTCATCTGGGCAGGGCCAAGATGATATGCAAACATCCTTTTGAATAGATCTGTGATGCGAAAGAGAGGTAGTGCTAAGTCTTAGACTTGTACTAAACGGAGCACGACTTGAAATGGTTAGGCTTTCTATCCCCACCTGAATCTCATCTTGAATTGTAATTTATGTAATTCTCATCATCCCCACATAGCAAGGGAGAAACCAGGTGCAGGTAATTGAATCATTGGGGTGGTTTCCCCTTGCTGTTCTCGTGATAGTGTTTGAGTTCCGAGGAGAGCCGAGGTTTTGTAACTGGCTCTTTCCCCTTTGCTCAGCCAGTCTCCTTCCTGACGCCTTGGGAAGAAGGTGCCTTGTTTCCCATTTCCCTCCTGCCATGATTGTATGTTTCCTGAAGCCTCCCCAGCCATGCTGAACTGTGAGTGAATTAAACCTCTTTCCTTTATAAATTACCCATTCTTGGATATTTCCTTATAGTAATATTAGAATGGACTGATAGTACAACTCGTACAAGCAATTTCAGAGGGGATGAGGCCTGAGAAGTGTCAGTGGGGCAGAATATCTGCATTGTAAGCTAAACATTGTGGATAGGTATGTGATCAAGTGAGTTTGTTAAGTGGCAGCATGATACTGTGTTTTTCTGTCTCCACTATTCATGGCTTGTACCATCCTGTCAATTGGGTATAGACCCTGAAAAATTACATACTCCTGTATAAGCTAAGTTCCCTACACTGGGTATTTCCAGCAGCCTATGAACATTTGCTAACCACAAACAAAAGTCACCCACCTCAAAGTGGTTTTAGGGATGAAATTTATGTCATACTGAAGAGGAGTCAGGTGGTTTTAGAATCACCTATTTGGACCTTGAAATAAAAATGTTTGTTAATAATTAAGAGATTTAAAAGAAGCAGCAGCAGCTGAAGACATTTAAATCTCCTTTCCCAGTCATTTACTGTGAAGTCTAACTCCATCAATTTATGGAGCAAAAATTGATGGCATTTAGAACTTTAGTATTTTTCAGGTATCAGTAAATCTCTGCTAGTGTCTCTCAGTTTTTCTAATAGCAAGGAGGACCAATAATAAAGTACCATAAAAGATTTTAGTAAAAGAAGGTAACATTTCCTCATATTATTTAGATAGGTTTTAGGCATTCTTTTAATATCTATTATTTTAATAGCTCATATTTTTTACAATTAACTTTTAACCATTTTATTGTGAAATCTACAAATTAATTAAAGAAAATGAATAGTTTCTTATTTGGGACATATCCGTCACCTTTTATCACAATATAATGTAATAAGACACTGGTAAGATCGCAGAAAGCCCCTCACACCTTTAGTCAATCATTAGCACATGTGCCACCTCACTAATAATTGCTTCCTTTTGTTTATAATTTAATCACCTAATCATGTATTGCTAAACACTAGAGTTCAGCTTTGTTACTTTTGGGGCTTTATTTAAATGGAACCATACAGCATGTGTTCTTTTATGTCTAGTTTAGTTTGCTATATGTTATGTTTGTGAAACGGTCCATAATGTTGCATGAAACTATTTATTGTCAGTAATGTATATTATCCCTTCATACGATTATAGCACTTTCGAAAATTATACTGTTGATTAATGTTTGGCTTGTGGTCTGTTTTGGGTTCTTGCAAGCAATGCAGTGATTAACATTCTTGTTTCTATCTCATAGTGCACAATGGCACACATTTCTATTGATTATATGTATTACCAGGTGTGTAACTGTTGAGTGAAAGAGTGTGCATATCTTGAACTTTATTTGATAAAATCAGTAATCAAAAGTGCTATTACTGGAATTTCATACCCATCAACAATGGATTTCTGTGTTTTCATGGATTTGTTTCTGATTTTTCTGTCCCATTCTGTTTTTGTCTCTTTCCAAATACTACCTTTTGTTTTTTTAATGCTTGCTTATAAACTTCTTTGTTAAACAGTTTGATGCACTGAAAGAGAATAGCACATAATGCATTCATAAATAAGCATGTTTAGATCTACCTTTTAAATGTGTTTATGTAAACCTGTTATAATAGGAACTAATGCAGAAAGAAAATAAACTTTTAAAATGTCAGTAGCTATAAAATAAATGGCAACATCTGGTGTAATAAGTCTATTAGAAAAGTGTTGTGCCTATTCTGTGCCTTGGTATTCCCAAATAAATTTTGGAAATAACTTGCCAATAGATAAACATTCCCATAGTTATTGAGATTTTGATTGAGATTAAATCTGTAAGTGAGTAGTAGAATGTATGTCATTACAGTATTAAATCTTCTGTCAATAAACATGATTCATTATTCTGTTTATTAGATCTTATTCCTCAATAATGTTTTGTAATTCTCTTGTAGATGTATACATACTTTTAATAGATTAATTCCTAATAATTTGGTATTTTTAGGACATAGTAAATGGTGCCTTTTATATTCTACTTCTGAATACTTTTGCTGATACGTAGAAATACAATCAATTTTTATGTTGGCATTGTATAAATAACTTTATTAAACTCATTTAGGCAATAATTTAGTTGTAAAATATTTAAGTTTTTCTTTACATACAGATAACTTATATTTGCATATCGAGAGTTCTATTTTCTCCAATTCTTATATCTTTGTTTTTTTGTGATATTTTCAATACTTTAACATTAAATAAAATGCTTAAATAGGTTGTTATTTTTTAAAAAAATAGCCTTTATCTAACTAAGAGATTTTTTTCATTCATTGTTTGCGAAATTTTTTTTCATTAATTATTTTTGATTGTGGTAAAAATACACATCGCGTGAAATCTGTTATCTTAAGGAATTTTAAGTGCACAGTTTAGTAGCATTAAGTATATTCACATTGTTGTACCACCATCACAACCATCCATCTCAAGAACGCTTTTTATCTTAACAAAACTGAGATTCTGTACCAATTAAACAATAATTTTCCATTCACCCCTTTTTGCAACCCCTGGCAACCAGTCCCTTCTTTCTGTCGCTGTGAATTTAACTACTATTATATATACCTCATGTAAGGGTAATCATACAATATTTGCCCTTGTGTGTCTATTTGATTTCACTTAGCATGTCCTTAACATCCATCTAGGTTGTAGTATGTATCAGAATTTCCTTGGAGGCTAAAAAATATTCCATTGTAGGTGTGCGTGGCATTTTGTTTATGCATTCATCGATAGACACTTGAGTTGGTTCTAACTTTTGGCTATTGTAAATAATATTTCCTTGAACATGGGTGGAAAAAACATCTATTTCCATGCTTTCAATTATCTGGGTTTATATGCAGAAGTGGATCTGCTTCCAGTAGTAGTAGTTCTCTTTTTCCAGAGAGGCAGCAATATTTTACATTTACATCAATGGTGCACAAGGGTTTAAATTTCTTCACAACCTGGCTTCTAAGCAAGGATACTTTTGAAAGGCTGAGAAGTTACGTTGAATTTTATCAAAAGCCTTACAACCTTTGTGGTGATAATATGCTATTTTTTTTTTTGTTCTGTTTGTGTGGTGAAATACACTGATTTTAAAAATTCCACTTTGCATTCCTGGAATTAACACAAATTGTTCCTGATATTTTGGCCTGTTTATGTATTATTGCCTTGATTTTCCAATACTTGTTTAAAATTTCTGCATTTATGTTTATAAAAGAGATTTGTTTACCATTTTTTTCTATTTTTTGATATCAAAGTCATGCTGTACTTATAAGTTAGGCAATTTTTTTTTATTATTTAGTGGGAGGTTGTATGAAAGATTGATGTGACTTATTCCTTAAACGTTTGGCAGAATGTGCTGGGGAAGCTATTAGGCAGAGATTTTTTGTTGTTGCATGAGCTGATTCTTAATTTTAGGTTAAATATATTGTAAAATACTGGACTGTTTTGCTTGTCTGTTTTGTTTTGTGTTTGTTTTATTAAGTTGTGCTTTTTTCAGTCTTTGTGCATCTCATCTAGTTTCATATTTTTAGTAGGTAATGTCCAGTTAGGGTTATTTTAATGTTTGTGGGATTTATAATGGTCTCTCATTTTTATTCTTGGTATTTGTGTTTGCTTTCATTTTTCTTCATCAGTTTCACCATGGTTTATCAATTTTATTAGTTTTTTTTAAACAAGAAATTAAACCAGTATTGGACTATATCCTTTCTGTTGTATGTATCTTTTCTATTTAGTAAATTTCTGTGCATTTTAAAATTATTTTCTTCTTTTTACTATCTTTGGGATTAATTTGATTTCTTTTCTAAAGCTGAATGGTTAGATAATTGATTTTTAACATTCTTATTAAAAATGTGTGTTTAAATTACAAAAGTTCTTTGTAAAATCAGCATATATACATCTCACAAGTTATCCTATATGGAATGTTAAAATGTAGTTTAGTAGCTATTTTTGAATTTTTATTATGCCATCTTGAATCAGTGTACCCTAATGATAATTTTTATTTTTTGGCAATTCATTTTTTCCCTATGATTTAGTTATCTATTCAATTCCATTACTTCTGTATCTCTTTCTTTAAAGAAAATTTTAATAATACATTTTGATGGTAGAATACATTTTGAAACTCAATTATTTCTAAAGCATGAGAAGAAAGAATTAAAAATTTAAACTTTTTTGTGACCCACCATATTCTATGTTGTCTTTTATTTTCTGTTATCTACCTTTCAACTTCTACCTTTACAGATTTCTTTCTGTTTCTGCTTTGTTGTCACCTAGTTCATAAGTTTTTGTTCTTGTCTCCAGATAACTTTGATATTACTTACTCTCTTGTTTCCTGAGACAATGGCCAAATTCTGTTGATAGTCTTTATTTACATTTTATTTCTTTGTTTCAATTTATATGACAGCTATGCACAAAAGATTTACAGGTAGCTTACAAAACAGTTATGTCCCTTACCAAGCTATAAACATTGGAAATTTTTTGGCCTCATGGCTTTTATTTTCTCTTGACTTCCCTTTTACCTATATAAATCTTACTTCACCCAGATTGTATACCTTCTCTATTCTGCACCATCATTTCCTAGCCCTGCATTTGTGCCTCTGTGTGAACTTTCTACACACTGTGTATTTTTATTTTGGATGTTCATTCTAGAAATTTCTTGAGATAAAGAATCATGTTTTATGTGTCTTTTGTTCCCAGTGTCTCAAAATGGTAACCCCATTTAAAACCCCTTTCAAAATGCCTAAGTAGGACCCAAGAACACAAAGGAAGAAAAAGGAGAAAATATTGAATGTGGAGGTTGTAGAAATCCAGATGTCCATGTCAACTTAATTACTTCTAATATTTGAGGCATGTTCCTCTCATGTATATAGCATGTTTATAAAACACCTATTTGTGTATGTAGTCGCATATGTATTATTAAAAGCTACACATTTGTTTTTCCTATCTAGGTGCACCAAGTTATTCATTCCTTCATATTTGTTTTGTGCAAATACATCATTGTCTTTAGCATATTAACCTGCTTAAGGAAAAGAAAATAAACATTTCATTTGTTCACATAGCCTATATTTCACAGCCAAATACAATACTTTGCTACATACAAGGTACTAGTGAAATTAACTGTTTTCTTCATTAACCTTCTCTAATATCTATGTATACAGCATCTATCTAGATGCCATGGCCAGTTAATCCCTTTCAAACAAACGTTATTCTTTGTAAGTTTTCTCTGTACTGTAAACAAGAAACCACTCTTTTTTGAATAGGTTATAAAAACATTACTGATTTACTAATTTGATAGGACATTCTTCCCTGGATTATAGAACTGTTCAAATATCCACTATATCAATGATTATATCATGCTCATGTTTCAATAAATATGCATTTCCTTCTTATAAGTCTGTAGCTATAATTTAGTAATATATAACTACAGTGTGATTGGGATAAATCATAGCAATTATCTCTTTGTCAGTGTAGCAAAAAAGAAAGAAGGCTATTGTGGCCTAACATGGTCACTCCTCGCTCTTACATAAGAATCCCCCAATTACCTTTTTCATATCTAAGTACTTGAAAAAAGGGAAGCCTCAAAATGATTTTTTATAAATATCTATCTTTAAGAAATGTATTTTCAATGCAACTTAACATCAGGTACATTTTAAATATGTGTAATAGAGAAACTATTGCCAACTAATAAAAATAGATGAAAGCATATGCATTGATTATACTAATCACACATAAAAAGTAAGGTAAATGAAAGACTGATGCTGAGAAGAAAAAAAAATCCTATGATTTACATTCAGATGATTAGTAAAATCACAATAACAAATCGGGAGCTTTTCAAACCTATTCTCTGCAAAGCACATAGCTTAACCATTAGAAACAACACCACCAATGACAACAACAAACAGACAAAAACTATGCATCAAACGAAAATAATAGTGAGCTGATGCCTTATATTAATTTTAAAGAAACATTAGTAATGCTAAACTCAAGCTTACCGACAGTGGCAAGTAGCTGCACATTCTCATCTGCACTATTACAGCTGTTCCCATAAATCTTTGGTTGCAACATTATGGCCAATAGGGCACAGCATCTAGCAGACTGAAAGGTCATTGCTTTGTTTATATGACTTTTATAATCTGAAATTTCAACAGAATGAATCCCACAGCAGGCTCAGGTCCCTCCAGGGCCGCAGTTTTTCTGTGGTATTGTTTGCCTCTAGAAGTTCTGTGAGATAGTGCTTAGCATTTGGCAAATGTTAACTTTGCTTGAGAGGACTTTGTGTCTGCACCAAGGTATAACCTGAGGAGCCTAAAGGAGAACACCCACATGAGCCAGAGGCTCCTAGAACTAATATCAATTTGGATTAGGTACAAGCTTTTTTTTAGTTTTATAAGAACTGTTTCATTTTCTCACTTGATTTGGTAGATCCTAGTCGTCCTCTGCGTGAGTTTACCTCATGTCCTTTGTCTTAAGTCCAAATATCATTCCTATATAAGCCTGTATTTGGTAGTTGGAGAGGGGCTTAATTCTTCAAATAGATTATAGGGGAGTGACAGTGGGGACAGGAAGAATGGAATAATTGTGGGTGGATATTTCATGTGGCCCTGGAAAAGGGATTAACAGAATCAAGTATCATAGCTTTGATATTACTTGTATATCTCTTATGTAATAGTAATAATGGAATCTAGCAAGAATATTCTCCTTCCTAGTGAGAAATTGCACTGCTCACAGATGAACTGAAGTAAGCAATGAGTGGGGTATAGGGAGATGATGCCTGGCATCCTTGGAATGTAATGGGAGTCCACAGGTATCATGAGAGACCGTCAGATGAGGTTTATCAACCGCACTTGAAAAATGAATCTAACCTTTCATTCATCAAACAGAACCCTCTATAAATGTCAGTGAGCATCAACATTCAATTAACATTGTGGTTTATTCATCAGTTAGGGATATATAGTGTGGAGACTCCTGTAGCTTCGGAATCATAATTGCAGACCTCTCTTTAGCTGTTTTTAGCTAGGTGAGGATGCTTCACCTGCTGCATTTCAAGCACCTTTCACTCTATTTCCACTTAGACATTTGTCATGTGGTCCCTTGGTAACACACTGGTAAGATCTCACATTGGTTCTTTGTACATGAAGATTCTAATGAAGAGTAAACCCTATGGGAACCTAGAATGGATTCCCCACCCATGAGAAAAAAGGAAAAGAAAAAAGGAGTTGTTTCTTGTTTCTTAATGTGTGCATTGTTTACATAAAACAATTGTTAGATGGGTAAGAAACAGTTATACTCCCCTGACATGTCTGCATTCAACCCTTCCTTGGGGTGTACTTTTAATTCTGCAGCCAGGGTATTAGCAATATTAAACTGAAAATGTCACAAAATGTCAAATCTGAAAATGTCACTGGGAAAGGGGAAAAAAAGATGGTGACCCCGCACTATCTACAGATGAAATAAATATGCCTCCCTGGTACTGTACAGTGATTTTTTTAGTGGATATAATTTTATACATTTTGCATCCTATTAATTTTCATGGCAAAGATGGAGAAATATTAGAACAGTGAGAGTGCTGAAGACAAATTAACTCATCAATTACATGTATGGGACAGTGGAGACTGAGTTTATTTCACTATTTCGAATTGCAATAAAACTGTAATTACTAACTCGTGGAATCTTCATGGAAATCTGCATTCATTACCACTTAATTTGAAGTCAGTGACTGCTGTATACTTAGCTTTTCTAATATCTGCCACCCAGAGAAAATAGTAGAAAACAGTTTAGAATTAAAGCAGCTGTCCCACTAAGTCCCCACAGAAACATTTTTGTAATCATTTAAACTAAATTTTGCCCATGACACCAGTGAGATTAGTTTGTACTTAAATAGTGCAGAAAATGGAAAATGAATATATTGTTTGTTCAGAGGTACAATTTCTTTTTTTTTTTTTTTTGACTCTTGTTTGCATCTCAGTCTAACTCTCTGCCAACTCTTCCCTCTTCTATCCTCTCTTTACATACACAAGCACAGCACAGAGAGCTATTTCTTAGCAGAAGTCAAAAGATTCAGGCGCTAACATTGTTTATGCCACTTACCAACGTTCTTTATGGTGTTGAACAAGTTACCTCACTTCTTTGAAGCTCACTCTCCTCATTTATAAAATGGAGATTATAATGTCGACTTTTTAAGGTTCATATGAGCATTAAGTGAGCTAGTATATGCAAATACCTTTAGTTTAGCATCCAATATTTTGATGTTGGTTTCTCTTCTTTTAATCATTACAGGAAACCAAAAGTTGTAGGTATTATATGCTGCATTATAATTTATGGAGTGAATTAAATTTTTCTGATAGTGTAGTATCTAGAAAAATCAGAACTGCATTTATTATGCATATGCCATTTGTTTTTGTTTTTATGTCTTTGCTATGGTTGAAAGCAAAGTTTTATATAAATGGAAACTTATCTTTATCTGTACATTTTTTTTACTTGCCACTGTGAAATAAGTCTGAAAAGGCATAATTTAAATGTGATTACTTATTTTTATTTCTTTAGTCTGTTACTACACCTGGGAAATGATAGATCACAGTTTTAAGGGTTCACATAGGGGCAGAAATCAACTGAATTTTATTTTAGGCTCAGTGATATTTTTCAAAAGTCTGTTTCTGTCAACTACAGGTTTTGATGTGTGTGTATACAGAAGCAAAGGAAACGTGTCTGTGGTATAGGCACTATCTGATTGGAGAACAGAGGCAATAAAGCTCACTCTCTGATCTGAGCAAGAAAAGGGAAGGGAGGGCTGTAGTAGAGTCTAGTTACAAACACAAAATGCAGACAGAATAAATTTTTAAAACTGTATGAAAGTTGTGATGGTTTTAAAAGCCAATAGTTTTAAAACTCCATCTGCATCAGCATTAGGTATATTTATTAATACAGCTAATACTGCATCTCTCCGAGTTCTTTGCTTTGCAGAGATTGTAAAACCTATCAACACTCAATAACAAATCAACTGAAAAGAGGTAAGAACAAAACTAAATTCTATGCATTTTCTTCATTCACTTGGCTATTTCTAGGCATTTTTCCATTTCCTTAAAAGGTATGAATGTTTCCCCCGAATCAAGCAAGACTGAAAAGTGAACCTGATGGTTTTACATGGCGGATCTAAACACTTTAAGTGGCTGATCGGGACACATGCTCCATGTGTTTGAATTGATCAGCATATACACGGCAAAACATTGGTGTTGCTAGCCAGAACCTGTCGAGCAAACGCCATGCCTCTGATCTCAAACTGCTTGGTAGAATCCACTGAGCAGATCCAACGTAGTAGAGAAAAAAATCAAGAAAGTCAAGGATTCGATGGTCTTTCAGACTCTTCTAGATAATAATTGCTATCTGCAAAATTAAGGTTTCAATAAGGTAATACATGCAGATCTCTACTAAGAGCTCCTGCTATATATACTAGGCTCTTAAGTAATATTAGCTATTATGATTCCTAGTCAAGTTTCAGTTAGTATAGTAAAATTAGGGTACAAATATCAACTAGAGAGTGATGATTCTACATTAAAAAAAAACAAAAACAAAGGAAAGATGAGTTCAGGTATATACGGTATCTGAGCAAAAAGTCCAAGCAAGAAAGCTCATGCTAGTAACTTAGAATTGATTAGCCATGGTCTAACAGTTGATAGGCCCAATACATTATGTTGCTTAGAAAATGTAGTATTTAGAAAGTATCTAGTGAAAATAATTTGGCAGTGTCATTTATAAATTGATGTCTGTTCACTCATCTGATTAAAATGTACATGTTCAATAAACCTCAAAATAGTAAATACTATATAGAAAAGACCATCTTGAATGTAATTCTTTTAATTCCAAGAATCTGTCAAAGAACGTAAACCTGCTGATTCTAGAGATTAGAAGTGGTTCACAGACGTTTATTGTGCAACATTTACATTTTATACCTAGGTTGATATAAGCTGTTCTGTCATTGTTTTTCCTACCGTCTCTGGCCCCTTCTGAATTCTTCCTCTCTGTATATACTCTGAACTGTGCTAATATGATGAAAGAAAGTAGGACAATTAATGGTAGGATTTTCTTTTTAAAAATGACCAGTTTAGTGCATTGTGAGTAAGTGAGAGTGATAGCTTTTACAATTTTCCAGAAATGTACAGCTATGCTGGCTGGCCTGTGTTTTAGTTGATTTCATGTTAGAACGTTAAACCCTATGGTAGTATATTGGAAAATATTGATGGCACCTATTTTAAAGTATTTAAAGTGTACATAAGAACCTTAGGCTTCAAATTATTATTTATATATATATGTTTGTGTTTATATAAATATTTATACATCAGCTATCATCTCTCACTTAAATTCAGAGATGTTTCTTGACTTTTCAGGGGTTATGCTGAAGTCACACGTAACTAACTGAAATTATCTTTATATGCCTGCTCTTTCACACTTACAGGTTTTTGTACATGCTACCCTCTCTGCCTGGAATACTCTGCTCTCTGCTTCAATTGTCTTCTCTGATTCATTCTTAATCGTTTGCTTTCACCTTAGATATTTTGTACTTAAGAAAAGTCTTTTCTGACAAAGAAAACTAAGCTAATACCTCTACCCATGTGTACCCAAAACACTCCTATCACCTCTACCCTGGAACATGTCGCATTGTACTGAGCATTTCTCATTTTTGTCAGTGTCATTCACAATACTAGAATTAAACTACAGATAACAGCTGTATTGTTCAGCATTGTGTCTTGAGTTTTTAAGGAAACATATGATATATATTAGATGTGTAATAAACATTTGTTAAGTGGATTCATGGTTTGGAGTCTAAATGATTTGAGCTGAGAGACTTTATTCTTGCCCAAGTTTTCTTCTCTGGGTTTAGGTTTGTCTCCAAAGCCTGGAGCCTGGTAATACGTTGCTGCGTTCCATGCTGGGATCTAGATCTGGGATTTCTTAATGCAACTATTAAAGTTGTGACTTAGAAGCAGTCTGTGAGGCATATCCTCTTTTAGGACCTCTGACCAGAATCCAGAGATCAAGCAAGGATACCAGAATTTCCAAGACCCTTGTAAGTATAGAAAAACATTGGAATTTCTGCTGTAGGCCAGTGATGATCCTTGTTTTCTAGACTGTCAGTCATCTAGCATTTAGAAAAATATTATTAATGACTGATAACCAACCTCTGGGGAAGCAGTTGAGGTTATAAAGAGTTTCTAAGGCTGAGTGCAGTGGTTTATGCCTATAATTCCAGCACTTTGGAATATTGAGTTGGGCAGATCACCTGAGGTCAGGGGTTCGACACCAGCCTGGCTACCATGGCGAAACCTCATATCTACAAAAAATAAAGAAAATTAGCCAGGCAAGGTGGCGGGCACCTATAATCCCAGCTACTTGGGAGGCTGAGGCAGGAGAATTGCTTGAACCTGGGAGGCAGAGGTTGTGGTTAGCTGAGATCACACCATTGTACTCCAGCCTGGGCAAGAAGAGCAAAACTCTGTCTCAAAAAAAAAAAAAAGTTAGGTTTCTACAATGTGATAAGAATGCTGGCCAGCAAATATGTGTCAAGGATTTCAACAATTTAATGTCTTTATTAGTAGTAGTCCATAATCACTTAAGGATTAGCCAGAGTTAAAAGTTACTTATCTCCATCTATTGCCAGTGTATACAGTGAAAACTCACAGCTATGTACTTGTATCTGTCAAGGCATGCTATTTATTTCTTGTCCTGTCAACTTCACCTATTTTTATTTACTAACCACATTATTCTCATGTATCTAATACATTTGAATGGATCCTTCTTTCTGTACCTCATCAATGAACATACAGGTTGTTGTCTGTAGTCAAAACCATTTTCCTAATGTAGGCTTACTAGGTAACTGAGCCATCTTACCCTTTTAGTGTGTTCTATTAATTCTATATAGGAGATTGGGCAGTTATTTTTCTTTTATTGCACAGAATTTAGATTCCACATATCATTCTGGTGAATGCAACCATTTGCCTTTGCAATAAAATCCCCACAAATATTTTATGGTCTGAATTCAATAGTGTTAAGAGCTTTCAATTTCTGAAGTCTTGCCCTGCTCCTTCTTAAACACAATAATCAATAGGCCCTGTGTCACAAAGTCACATTTTTAATAGAATTGCATTGGTAACTCTTGCCAAAGTCTTCCTTTAAAACTGAAATTCTGTGATAAATTCATTTGTGCCAGTAACAGTCATAATATTTGAGTACTGCCTTTCTACAATCTCTGTGTTATATTGCCACTTATACCACATCTTTTAAAAATTATTTCATCTAGAGCTTCAAAGGTAAAACTTTTATATCTTTTCAGAATTATTACTTTTTTTCTTGCAAAAGAAATTCAAGAAAGGTTTTTGCTTTTAATTTTCTTTGAGGCAAAGTCCTAGTTTCCTAGCAAAAGTGATGCAAAATCATTTGTTCTTGAGCTTCTCCTATTCTACCTCTTCCTCTTTTGTTTTGTCTGTCCTTTGTTTAGAAAACATTTTAATAGGTTCATGCATGAGCCATAAGTAACTGCCCCACAATATTCTTTATATAAACAGTATTATTCTATATTCTTATATATGTAACTCTTATTTGTACTTCTTGGTCCTCTATTTGACTAGATTATTTTATATTATCATAAGATTAGCATTTCTTTTTTCTGTGATAGTTCTCAAGTTTGGACTAGTTGGTAGAGAGAGATTTTGAGAAATAACACAGATTTACATAATATCACCTCTAATATACTGAGTGCTTATCATATTCCAGGCACTCTAGTGTTAAGTACTTTTCATATATTAATATATTTTAATCTTTACAGATAACCAAATTTTCCTCCCACTTCACAGATGAAGAACTTAGAATTCAGAGAACTGAAATAGACTGCCAAAGGACAGAAATAACAAAAGAGACTAACTCTATTTTGGAATTCCGAGGAATGGAAAAATGAACCTGAAAGTCTGAGTCATAGGAACAAAGTTATGGAAAGTCTTAGAGAGGATCCTTAGTCACCAGTGAATTCTCTCCTCTCTTGGCTTTCTGCTTGCGCCAACCACTTTTTCCTCTTCTCTCTTGGCTGTTCCTCCTCTGCACATTCTTTAATGGTTGGTTTGTTCCAGGCTTCAGTCCCAGATCCTCATTTCTGTCTAGTCTTGTTTATTAGGAGCTTTCATCCATCACATGATTTTACGTACTATTGATATGATGCTAAACCGCAATTGTATACCAATAGCCCAAGGGTTTCCCACGAGTTCCAGACTCAGTCCACTCCCAACCTGTTATCTGCACTAACAAGCGCATAAAACTGCATGGTCCAAAATGCGTGCTAAACTTTTACCTCTCCCAAACTATTCCTGTCACTCTTTCTCATGTTGGTAGTGTCACTACAATTTAGGCATTAATAAAGTCAAAATTATACAAAGTATCCTTGTTCATTCCTTTTTCCTAACTTTCCCAGTACACCTGAAATTCTATGGATACTGTCTCTAGCATATATCATGAATCTGCCTACTTGTATTGATACTTACATGATTATCTTTTCTTTTGCCCTTACTTTTTCCTATGGGCAGATCTTGGCCTGGAGTGCTCTATTTTCCTTGATCTTAATTATTTGGTAGGTTCTTCTTACTGAAGTCTCAGCGTGAAAGTAGACAGAATTTTTCAGGACTTATTTAATCATCCTATATAGTCCCTTGATGTCTTCCAATAATTCCTGTCTCACCAACTTAAATGCTTCTATTTCTACTTGTCATAATTTCTAGTATTTTAATAATCCTTTGATAATCCTTTATATACTTGCTTGCTAGACAGGCTCACACAAAGGCAGAGATGTGTTTCTCTGTTGTATTCCCAGTTAACAGCAGAGTATTTGGAAATTGTAAATATTCGATACTTCAGGAGGAAAAAAACAAAGCCCGATGTAGTGGTTGCAAAGATGAGGTGGACAGTGAGGTATCATTCCATGGGAGTGAGGTGGTTCAGGTTAGTTTGATAAACTGGTACTTAAAAAGAAATGGCCTGTATCCTGTGGAATTCCTGAAGTGAGCCTGGAAGGTTCTCGACAGTGGCTATTTCGAGATTGTTTTAATTTTTTACCAAAACATACTAAATCTTTATTGTCCAGTCAAATCCTTTTTCTGCATTTAATGTTGATTTCTCTTTAAGTTTTGAGTTCAGAAAAGCCTACTTTACATTCTATAATCGTCATTGCCTTTTTATGAATAGAAGTTTATAGGTTGCATTCATCTCTCTCGATTACAAATTAACTGCCACAATGATTTATATAGGATAAGAAGCCTTATTATTATTACTACTACTTACTAATTGTCGTACATAGTGGATTGTGAATGTATTTTTCGCTAACCTATATTAGTACTCTGCTAAATATTTTACATTTTTCCTCTTTTAATTCATGCTATACCCCTTTTACAAAGAAGAAAAATTAAATTACAAAGCTTGAAATGGCAAAATGGCAACTCAAGCCTACCAGAATAAAATGATACTAAATATTATGTTCTAACTACTCTGTACTTTCTTTCTGTGCCTTCTCACCAGGAGAGCCTTGTATCTCATCATACAAATGGGTAGGAATAACATTACAATGAGAGATGAAAGAAGAACGTAAATTTCTTTTGCATAAAGGTGGAATACTCTTATGATTCCTCATCAAAGCAGTTTGATTCTACACACTAGTATTTGCTTAATTGACCAATTGTACCTTCATGTTAGCATGACAAAACTTGAAATTAAATTCATGTTTAAATCATTTTATTTGTATTTTGGCTAAATAATAATATTTGAGGAGTCTGTAAGTTTAAAAGGAGAGACATTGAAATGGATTGCCCTTACTTTTAAGCAGTTTTTCAGTTAGTCCTCAGACCTTTTTGCTTGTTTAGGGCAAATTCCCCCTTTCCTTTGCAATCAGACTAGATCAAAATTTCTGGTTCACCCAATTCTGACTGCAAATATCTACAAGCTTAACTGTTTACAAGTACATTAATAATAACCTTGACGTACTTGTTTGTCTTTTAAAATTTTTTATTTATTTTTTTATTTTTTTTTAGATAGAGTCTTGCTCTGTCTCCCAGGCTAGAGTGCAGTGGCACAATCTTGGCTCACTGAAGCCTCTACTTCCCTGGTTCAAGCATTTCCCCTGACTCAGCCTCCTGTGTAGCTGGAATTACAGGTACACGCCACCACAGCTAGCTAATTTTTATTGTATTTTTAGTAGAGATGGGCTTTTACCATGTTGGCCAAACTGGCCTCGCACTTCTGACCTCAGGCAATCTCCTGCCTTAGCCTCTCAAAGTGCTGGTATTATAGGCATGAACCACTGTGTTGGACGATGCACTTCTTTAACCCCCATTGATCTACACAAATTCCTACTGAATTGTTTAATTCATTTATTTATCCAACAAATATTTGCTCTAGTTCTTCATTTAGCTAAGTGCTAGTCGCTATTTTGTATCAGACATAAAGGACTCATAGAGAGTCATTCTGCTTGTTTGCAATTACTCAATTTTTGAAGCCCACAGGTTTGTGATTTGCCACATACAGTTTCATCTTCTGAGTTTGTTTTTCCCTGACTGTTTCCCTTTCAATTTGCTATTGTATAAATTTGTTTTCATACTGGAGCTGCTAAAATCTTGGCTCTTTTCAAATGCAAAGATGCCCTATATTTGCATTTTGAGAATATTTGCAAAGAATTTTCTGCAGGATACGTATTTACAAAGGGCCTACTGTAGTTGTGTTAGAAGACAGCAATTTCTGATTGTTAAGTATAAGAAGTATTATATTCCAACTGGTATGTTTCCTTGTAGATAACCACCCATTTATAGAATGTTTACTTTTGAGATGTTTTTCTCACTACTGTCAAAATAATGGTGACTTCTTTTGAAATTTGAAATTTTTTTGTTAATGTTTTAATCTCTAGTGTGTAGCATATGGTGAGGAAGGAGACCCAGGCATCTGGGATCACCTCCCCCTCGACTTGCACAATGCATTTCAATAGTAGAAAAAGCAGACCAGTTGGCACCTCCTGAATTACCTTCCTGTAAGTAACACGCTTGGTATTGGGGAAACTCTCTGGAAGACACTGTTTTTACTTAAAACAAGATCAAACCCCCCACCCTACTCCTCCATCTGGTGACCAGATCCTTTTCATATGTGATTCCTAAAGCTGTAAATCCAAAACCCTTTCACTCGTGATTTCTAAGGCTGTAAAGCTAAGTTTCGTCCATGTGTAATATCTAGAGTGTAAGCCTATAGAAAGGCAGAACCTTCCTTCGTTAGAGGAGCTGGATTTGGACAACTCATCGCCTGGCTCCAGGCCATAATAAACCTCTCCCTTCCCCATTCTGTGTTCCAGAGCTCTGTTTCTTGTGACCGTTCCTGCTACAATAGTAGGCACTCAAAAATATTATTTGCATGGTAGGATGAATAAATTAGCAAAAAAATTCCCCAATCTGCAGCAAAAACTCTTTTAGAACACAAGTCTGCATCTCCAAAGCTTTGCTAATTACTACATGTGTTTTGCCAAAGAAACAGACCAGATAGAATATTGTACGCTTTCAACTAGAGTTTTAAATAGTGACCATTCCATGTAATAATAAAGGATAGATAATATCTTTAAGCAAAATGGAGACCCTTGTAGTATTTTCAAATCTCCTTCTTACTTTATGTTTACATTATAGAAATAAAAAAAAATCCATGACTTTTCTCAAAAATTGAATGGCCACGTCACTAATCTTTGGGCTTTAACCTTGCTAGAATTGATTATTCCTAATCTTTATTGATATCTCCTTTCGTTTTGTTTTTATGTTTCTTTCCAGAATCCCAGTGCCCTGCCACAACTGTTTCTGCAGGTCATTTCTACTCTTGACCCCTTCGTTTCTATTATTCTTTCTAATTCTCTTTAGTCATATCATATACTTTCTCTGTACCTGGATCTTCTCTTGTCCTTGAACCTGGGCTAAAGAGAACACTGTAAATGCTAATGAATGCAGAGTTGTCTCTCTGGGTTTCCTTGAATCTTTTCTTTTGCTTTCTCCCTGCTGGCACTCTGCCTCTGTCAGGGCAGTTTACATTCCTGGAGGTCAAACTTCTTTGACTTTGACTGCTCCTTTATTTGGGGAAGGACAACAGTGATCATTTCTATAGACTCCTTGCCCTGTCTCCATCTGTAAACACTACTCAAGTTTCTCTTACATACAACATTATCTTACCTCTGAGATTTAGACTTTGGCATCTGAAAGTCTATAGACATTATTTCTCTTCATTTCACAGTTGAAGAAACAGAGCTGAAGTTTCTGGTTAAACTTGGTGCATTGAAAGCATGCCATTCCCCCGAAACCTGACTGAGGTAATAGAAAAAAAAAAAAAGGTAAAAGTCTATGGGAACAAACAGTAGTGAAGACAACAGCAGCTGAGAAATGACACAAAACTTCAGGTGAAAGCAGATGGGTGTGTAATGAATGAATTGGCAGAGCAGTGGAACCCTGGGTGCCTATAGAGAAGGACACTTAGAGAGGAGAAGGTCACTTTGTCCCCCCTGGGCCTTGGAAAGTCCCTTAGGGTCTAAGGAATTAGAGGAACCAGATTCCGTGAAAGGCAAAATTTGGAGGATAAAAAAAATAAGAATTAGTTTATTTTTGTAACAGAAGCAGTTAGAAATGTCAGATGCCTTCTCCCACCTCTCACAGCAAACACCTACTTCCTTCTCAAACCTGAAGGAGAAATTAAGTCCATTTTTCAGAGGAACTAACCTGGAAGTGACTTGGAATTAGGGATTCCAGGCAAAACAGAGGTGAGATTAGCTTCCTCTGTAAAAGACAGAAACTTCCCTAAATGTCTGCATAGTTAATAGTGAGAATGCCCGTCTTTTTACTTTGTCTGTTTCCTATGATTAATTATTACAGTCAGAATTGGACATTTTTGAGGTTCCCTATAAAAATCTAGCTAGGGATTCTATTAACTTATAGGGCAGAACATGAATTCATGAGCCCAGCTCATGTACAGAATTCAAGATCAATTTTTAAATTACTCACTCTGAGTGAACAAAGACTACTAGAAATTTGGGTAAAAATTACAATGTGGAAAATAGAGACAAAACAAAAAGAAACTCAGTGAAAACAGTGCACACTATGAAAGGGAGAAAACATCATAAAACCGTGATTAATATTCTCAGAGAGATAAGGGAAAATGTCGCACTCATCAAACAGAAACAGTATGCTATTAATCAAAGAAATACTCAGGGAATAAGAAGGATTCCTTTGAAATTGAAAATAGAATAGTTTAAAAAATCAAAATGTTAAAAGAAAAAGTTAATGTAATATTCTGGGCTGTAGAACAAAAAAGACAAAGAAATGAAGTTTAGTATTCAACTAATAAGAGTTTCAGAAAGGGAAAGAGAAGGAAAAAATCAGGTGATGCCAAATCAAAGAAAAGAGACTTTTTCAGGAAGTGGGAATTAGAAGTTCCCAAAATGAAAGAGACCACCAAGCCCTCAGCAAAATGGGAAATAAAGACCAACTTCAAGGCAACATAACATAGCCAAATGTCAAACTAAAGAGAAGGACTTAGATGTTTTTAGAGTTAAAAATGGGTTATATGTTAATGATCTTGCTACAGAGCGTAGATCATGATACAGATCATGATGTAAGCACAGAACTTCTCTAAAGCAATAGTTGAAGCTAGAAGATTGTGCTTCAAAATTTGGAATAAAACATTTTCCATGAATAGTTTGATATGCAGCCAAACTTTCAACTAATCTGAGGGCATAATGAAGAAATGTGCAGACATGCATGATGATAAACGATTACTTTCCACACACGCCTTCTTAGAAAGCTATTATTACAAAACACTGATGGCATAACATCATCTGCTGCCACCTGTGTTTGACAGAATAACTGCTCATTTAAATCGAAGGCTTGGTTTCTAGTTTACCTATTTTAAAAGTCCAGGATACCTCATATTTAATAAAACTGGGGGTTGATAGTGCTGAGTTACTTGCCAGTTCAAATTGTTAATTCGCCAGTAAGACCCTGAGAATTCAGCCTCTTATCTCTGGCAGAATTGCACTTAAATGTTCTAGACAAATTAAAATCTGCTTTTTACAAGAAAATTCATTCTCCCCTATATGACCCATTCTAACACTTAACAATTTCCCACTGCTAATAATTTCTTTGTTATGTCTCAGTTAAATCTCTTAAATTGCTACTCAGGTGTATTTATTATTTTTTCCTTTTTGGTGCTTTGTATGGACACCAACTGACCAATGCCTGAGTGTATGAGCTCTCTCTGTCTGCCTGCCTGCCTATCTGTCTCTCTCTCTCTCCCTTTCTAATCAAGCTTGCTTCAAATTAAAAGTGAAAATATTTTTTTTTGTTGTTTTTACATGGTATTTTTAAAATAAAATGAAGGAGGCTATACTTTGAAAGCTACTTTAGGGCAACTCATGACTTTCACCAATTTTAATCTTCTGATTAAATTGATTCTGCTGAAATTCTGTAGGATAGTTTTTCTCTGAATATTGTAAATGTGAAGGGAATTTGGCCATTTACTGACCTTTGAAAGTCTTAATAATTTAATTTAGCTTTATCCTTGGAATGAACTACCTTCCTGAAACTTCCTATTTTGTTTCATTGCCATGTCTATGGGACTATATTGTTGACCACTCAAATTTTAATGTTAAATGATTTTAATATTCACTGTTGATTTATTTTCTCTCCTATATAAGTAGAAATAAAAGTGTATATAGGAACACTTAAAAGACCTGATTTTCTGAAAACAAAATGGTTAAATTTTGAACACAGGTTCTTGAAGAAAATATGATTAAACTAAAATTTAAATATATAGTAAAAGACATACTTATATTACATAAATATTAAATAACTTTCTATATACAAGCAATTAATGAAGCATGGATAATTTATCTTTAGCTTTTATTTTAAATAATGTTACATTTCTGTTAATGTGTTAGCATTCAAGGTTAACTCTCCTGCTAGCAGTAGCTGATAATGAGGACACTGAGAAGACATCTTCCAAGAGAGATTTATACTTAAGTGGATCACAGACAAATCAATGCATAAAACGTAAATAGGCTGTGTGTTGTATCATTGGTGCTTCTGCTTTTCTTTAGACCTTTAGGTGACTACCTTTAAAGCCTTTGGCAGCTACTTCTGTCAAGTAGAATTTCTGAACTACTTCGTGTTGCTTTCAGATCATTGAACCAATTTAGCTCTAGTTAATAACTCTATTAACCGGATAATGGTTACTGTCCTTTTATCAGCTCAGTAACACTACATCCCCATTATAAACAACTGGTCAGTAACATAAATCTCTTTATATAGTAATACACAAAATACTTTGTCTCGTAAGGGCAGTCTCACAGAAACAGTAACCAGCACTACATTTTTCACTGGGAAAAGCTGCCTCAGGCCCCTGTGAGGCTGCAACTGGGTAGCATCTTCTAAATCTCTTCTTCAGAGTTGAACAGATGGCAGCTCCTTGATTGGAAACTTGATTCAATGCTGCATTTAGTGTGATTAAAACAAATGGTGAGCCTGGAGCTGGGTCCATATACCCTGCAAAACAGGTGGCAAAATGGAAAAAGAAGGTAACCTGTTTATTTGCCTACACAACACTAAAGAAATGGCTTGATGAGTAGTCTCCTTACTAGTGTGAACCTTTTTTTTTTTTTTCCTTCATCAAATGAATTGAATTGACCAGCTGTATTGGCTTCCTATAGACACAACCTGAAAAGTCTCTTGCTCTAACAGGCTTCAAACTAGTGGGGGTCTGTAGTGACGCAGCAGGTGCAGAGAGATCTAAGCCCTTGAATGCAATGTATACACAGAGCTCTGCAGAAAGCCCCATGGAGCTACCACATAAGATGGTTTTTCATGTGTAAATGAGAAGGTATTTCATTTCTCAAGCTATTGCATTATATCCCCTTCTGTTGAAAGACAAATACAGGAAATCAACCAACACTGAGTTAATTACAGAGTGACCAGTTCTATAATCAGGGTGCATGCTTCAGTCTTGAGGTTTAAGTGTACAAGCATATTTTGCACTTTGGTCCTCAGAGTTCAAGCCATCTTGGGAAGTCATGGTTTTCATGATGTTTCTCCCTAGGACATCAGTGCTGGGAGCATATTTGTTTTGAATGAAATGCCTGCCAGGATGTGAGTTGAAAAGGGAACATAGTTTTAGGGCAAAGAATTATGAAGAGCTCAGTGGCTGATTTACAAAGAGAGAAATTACTTGGCATGGTGTTTTAGTAGAAATTTTTCTCCTTGAAAGTTGCTGCTAGAAAGCAATGTTGAAGTCTTCTAGAATGAATAGAAGAAAACAAATGAGGATAAGATATATCTTTAATGATTCTTACTGATTTTTCTTAGTTGTGAAATGAAAATTTTATTTCAGATTATTGTAAAAAAAAAACAAGTCTTTTTCTACTTTGAATATTTTGGCTGTGTGATTGAGCTGTTGAAAGAGTAATTGCAGTTTTTATTTACATGTCTGTAATTTCCTAATACTACATTTGATATTACTGGTCGTATTATAAAATGGAATCTTAAAACATTTTTTAAACAAGTTGTCATGCTACCTGCTTATGTACATATGAGTATAGATCCACACACATACACATATCTTTTTGTTGGGTGTATATATACACACATATGCAAAACACACTATGTACTATTATCTATGAAACACTCAACAATTTATTATGTTTTAAATGGAGACTTAATAATGAATGCTAATACCTTTCCTATGTGAAGCATTTTCAGGACAGACATTGAAACATGAAGTTTTGATAGTACTGTCATGCTCATTTTATAAGTGAGAAAGCTGAATCAGTAAGGTTTGGTAATTTCCCAAGGTCACACAGCTCATAAATTACAGGGTCAGGAATTTTAACTTAGGTCTTAAGTCTTTGAATACTGACATGTACCTTCTCTTGTTAATATACATGTTAATATAAAAGCTTGAAATACATTGCAGTATGTACTGAAGTGAATATTACATACACATGTGCTCAAAAATTTATATGTTTAACATTTCTTGAATGAGAAAATTTTGTCTGGCAGACATCTAATGTAGGGATAGTTGTAATTCTGTTATTGTAAACAAGGTAGAGATCAGATGTGTGTGTTTCCTTTAGTGGTATATACATCTCCTAAAGTTGTTCTTTTAATTTGGATCACATACATGTTTTTTCTTTTTGTAAGCTTAGCCTCAAAAGATAAATATCAGAAACATAATTTTAAGGCCAGGTTTTGACTTTCTTATTGTTGGTAGCTTCTGAAAATAGAATTTATCTGTTTTCCATATAGCACCTTCATATGAATAGCTCTCTGGAATGACAGGTGGCATTTTTTTTATGTTTGTTTGAATAAAAGAGCTCAAGCAAAATCTGAAACAGAAATATTTAATATTTATAAAGTCAAGGCATCAAGGACAAGCCTTAGAGACTCTTTGGCAAAAGCTTAATCTAAGCTACATGTAGCCAAATCGTATACGATTTGGGAACTTAATGTTGTAGAAGTACTGACAGAGCTCTGCCAAATGTTCTGGGTAATGGATCTTGGGAGAGATCAGGTGGGTTCAGATTCTACTGCTCCATCTTTTTGCAATAAGACGCTATTCTAGCTCTTGACTTCTTGAGTTCTTACAGAAGGGAAAAAGGAAATGCTATCAGTTATGTCGTAGTCAGCACAGTCCTGTTGGCTGTTCAACAAGTGTCTACTATTGGACGACTCTGTCACTGACAGCTGAGGGATCGATGTGTGCAGAACAGCCACTAATGCTAATGGAGCTACACATGTTAAATCCCACTGCACTGACAAGGGACAGATCCTAGTGTTGAATGTGAGACTTCTGTGAAAAGCAAGTACGGACTGATCTCACTAAAATAACTCTTCCTTCTTGCAAATCTATAGCTTTTTACAAGACAAATTGACCTTTTTTCTCTCTGGGCTTTGCTGGGAAAGGGAAAATGGAAGAAAAATATAAGTGTTGTTCTTGGTGATTTACCTGTATTGCCAGTTTTAGAAAATGCATTTTTTTAAATACAAAAATATTCTTAGAATAGTTCTAGTCATTGTCTCTGCATAATCTCATTTATTCAGGTAAAAATGATAGAGCCAATCCATTCTCCAGATGTTTCTATTAATAAATATTTGGGTGTTCCAGATCTTGTAAAAAAAGAAACCAGATGATTAGATATTTTTCAATCTTTTCTTCTGAAACTATAAATTCATTTCATGATTTGAATTTGGATACTGATAGGAAGTTACACTATTTATCTGTGTACTTTGGATTATTTAACAACTTTTCATAAGTATTAACATTGCTCTTGGATTTCTTCTACTTTATACTACAATGATTCCTTGGTAGGCTTATCTAGCTTTAGAGAAAACATCAAGATGCTATAGAAATTGTTTTGTTACAGAGACAAGAATTGGCATCATTTTCTACTATTTCATGAAAGTGTTCATTAATGTCTAGATGACTTTTGAATGCCTACTTTTACTGTCCACCAGATGTACATCTGGGGACTGGGATGAAGACAGTGAACAGAATAAACAGTTATGCTCTTAAGGAGCTCACCTTTCCAGGTGGGAAGACAGAAATTAAATAGAACCCAATTAGTGCATAAAATGTCTTGTGATAATAAGTGCCGTGAAGGAATGTCAAGGAGCATAATGTGGAGAGACTTGTGGGTAAGTGGGCTGCTATTTTATATGTGGTGATGAGAGCTTAGAGGGCATTAGAGGGAAAGAGCTTGATGCTAAATGTTTACTATTGGCTCGTGTGGAAAGCTAGACCTAGAGGAATATCAGAATAGGTACCCTCTATTAGCTTTAGAGAATGACATTTTACAAAGTGGCATAATCTGACAATTTTCTCTCTCTAATATGGCATAATTTTGAGAGATGGTTCCTTGAGCAAAGAAATCTGTCACCAGTTCCTTGTCATATCAGATACAGGCAACAATTGGGAAGATTGAGATTCAGAATATTTCACAGCATTAAAGAAAGACTGGAAGAATTTTGCTATCACTTTATTTTCAGGAACAATATTGACTTCAAAGACCTTGAGAGATTTCAATCTCTACTTCTCTGCCTGTTCCCTACGCTTTCTTCTCCTTCTTGCCACCCTGCAACCCCTACTCTCCAAGGTAAATGCAGTCATCTGTCTCTGCAGAATTCATCATAGCATGCTTCTCTTCAAGATAAAACCTGAAATCTTTCAAGTCATGATGTCAATTATTGTTTTGAATTCTACGCCTAATGGTGGAACTACCAAGTTAGCATTCTGCACTTTTTTCCAGTGGTTTTCTGTAGTTTCCTTACCACCAAATCCTAGGGCTTTTTGCTATATCTACTTACAAAGAAATACGTAAACCTATGCACAAATTGTTAAAATTTTGTGGTTATTTGCTCTTCAGTTCGAATATGCTAGGTAGTCTTGCACCAGTTGCTTGCACTTGGTGAATAGGCAGGCATGGAGCTAGAGCCTCCAAAAAAGGTCAGGAAGAAGTCTAGGGACATGTATTATGTGCATTAGCAGTTATTTTTTTAAGCCAGATGTAAAACTCTTAAGATAGGTAATATTTCCTTAATTTCACTAATGAAGCAATTCAGGCTCAGTTGGCCAGTCTGCCTCTCAATGCAGGATTCTAAAAGATTATCTGAGTTATTCAAATTCAAACATCGAACACATAATTTTACATTTTTGTGTTTTTTGTGTGTTGTGGGGCAGCGGAGCGTGGCTGTAGGTACGTGTTAATCATAATTATATAATAGATTTCACTGGCTTTTACAATAATACCTCTCAATCGATAATATCTTTCAAGTATATTTTAAGTTCTCGTTGAACTCACAGAATTTTACTATTTTAATGATGTATACTAAAATCAATACAATGCTGAATAATTTTTTTTAAAAAGCTTTCTGCAACAAATAAATTTTATTTCATACTATCAATCATAATCCTGTAGTATATTTATCATACATCTAAATTATTCACATGCTTGCTAACTCAGGATCATCAGAAAAAAATAAACCAAATTGTAGCTGGATAGATGAAGAAGGCATTTATGATTGCATTCTTCTCATCTTTTACTCAGAACTTATACAATAATTATTATGATAGTAAAATATCAATTCCAGCCCATAAAAGCTGCTGGGAGAGGATTGTATGGTGCAAAGCCACAAGGGTGAAGCTGCCCACGGCCCTGAGAGCTCATCTCCTGCATCAGTATGTCCTGGTTGTTGGATTGGAGTCAAAGAAAATCATTTTAGAACTTTAAATTTTAATGACTGCCCTATTGTATTTCAGACTTGCATGGGGCCTGCAGCACCTTTGTTTTGGCCAGTTTCTCCTATTTAGAATGGATGTGTTTATCCAATACCTGTACCTCCATTGTACCTAGGAAGAAACTAACTTGCTTTCAGTTTTACAGGCGCATAGGCAGAAGGAACTTGCCTTGTCTCAGATGAAACTTTGGACTTGAACTTTTGAGTTAATGCTGGAATGAGTTAAGCTTTTGGTGGAATATTGGAAAGGCATGATTGCATTTTGAAATGTGAGGACATGAGATTTGGGAGGGGCCAGGGGTGTGATGATCTGCTTTGGCTTTGGCTTATCCTTACCCAAATCTCATCTTGAATTTTAGTTCCCATAATCACATGTCATGAGAGGCACCTAGTGGGAGGTAATTGAATCATGGGGGCACTTACTTCCATGCTACTCTTCTCAGGACAGTGAGTGAGTTCTCATCTGATGGTTTTATAAGGGGCTTTCCCCCCTTTTGCTTGACACTTCTTCCTGCCATTATGTAAAGAAGACGTGTTAGCTTCCCTTTCTGCCATGATTGTATGTTTCCTGAGATCTCCCCTGCCATGCAGAATTGTCAGTCAATAAACGTCTTTTATTTCAAAATCACCCAGTCTTGGGCAGTCCTTTATAGCAGTGTGAGAACCAGTAAGCATTATGTTGATGATGATGATGATGATGATAATGATGATAATGGCAACTACCACTAAGTAAGCTTTTGCTATATCAGATATTCTATCACATTCTATGTGTTAAATTTTACATATGTAATTGTAACTACATAAAATTAAAGTTCAGCTCAGGCTCTGAGACAACAAAATGGTCAGATCCTTACGAGTGTGCAAATCTCTTGGAATGGGATATCATGAAATGGAACATATTAGAATGGCTTTCATGACTCTTGGGTAGAGAGTTTCCTATAAATGAAGCATGAATAGCACACCATCTTTCCATCTTGAAATGGAGAGAACTTCAACTGGACTTACTAGAAGGCTTGCAATGCATTCCTTGCAGTTGAGAAACCCTTCTGTGATTCCTGAATGTACCAATGGAAACTAAAGCTGAATTTGGTGAGGGAAGGTGTGAAAATAGGAAGCTGCATTCAAGAAGTAAACATACTTACACTGAATGCAATAGAGAGTAATCTGAACTGGAGTTTAGTCTAGCCAATAGGGACCCTGTGGAGGGTCAAAGGACTCAAGTGTATGTGGTAGACAACTGGAGAGCTAGGGCTGAGGATGGAGGAGTGGCCAGGAGCCTGCAGTGCGAGAGGATGAGCAGGAGATCACTGTGAAGCTACCTGAAGGCACCTAAACATCTTCCTCACCCAGGGAACAAGCAAGTACTTTCCTGTCCTGACATCTCTTTCTTTCACTCTTTGACCTTGGTGAGATTTAAACAGTGGCAGATAATTTGAGGAAATGCTGGAAAGTCTGAGAAGATAGAGAGCAGCAGTCTACCACATCCTCTCCCTGAAGACCAGCAGGTTACCAAGTACAGGATTTGCTCTGGAGGAGGAAAATAAGGGCAAAGAGATTAAAGTATTGAATTAATAACTTTGATATTACATGTATCTAATTACTGAATCAAGACAGGGCTTTGTGACATAAAGGTATTGTATAATTATTTATTATCAGAACGTAAAGGGAATTGTTTTTCCCACTCGATAAGTGTTAAATGGGCACTGGGAAGCAAAAACTAAGTTTTAATTTGGTTGCATCCCAGGTATCATTCCTGTGCAAGTTCTGAGTGCATGTGAATTAACTCACATTATGCGTTGCTTTTGAAATTTTATGTGTTGAATATACTAATTCTAAGCACAGATGTTCATGTGAAAAGCAAAAAAATAAAAAGAAAAAAATTAATAATGAGAAATTCAGAAGAAAATAATTGTTGCCCCCCAGATTGCCATTTAAACCAGCATCACAAACAACTTAGTGTTGACCTGTTTTGGAAGATAAATAGATTGTACCTCAAAGAGCGAGATTTTGGAAAGCTCCTTGTGGAAAAAAAATTAAGATGGGAATTCTTTCAGAATTGTTTATTTCATTTCTAAAAATCCCATTGTTCTAGTCTAGGTTCATAGACTGCATGTCTTTGAACTAACTGCATGTCTTTCTCTGAAGCACACTGTTTTTAAGCTGGAGACATGAAAAATGAGGGTTCTATATTGAGATGTAACTTGGTCACAGCAGAATGATCTCCATCTAGTTATATCACAGAGCTAGCAGAGCCTTAAGAAACTAGAGACAGGGCTTTGAAATGACAATTGCAAGTATAATGAAACAGTCACTCTCTTTACCCAAAGCTTATGAGTAAAGACTTTTTTCCTGGCAGGTTTATCTTTTTTTTAAATATCAGCCACAGTCACACACACACACACGCGCACACACACACACACACACACACACACCCTACTCCCACATACACACACACACACACTCCTACTCACAATTTTGTGGTGTGTATGGTACATTTAGCAGTTGGGGAAGACTGTGACTTTAAATAGAAGTCAATCTTGGCAGTTTCACTCTTAACTTTGTACTAGGATTTTGTATTGTCTTTTCTAAAAATGGACTGTGAGTGCTGAGAGAGAAATTCTACAACCTGTTTTATCTGAATAACAATGCACATCAAATTCTACTTAACTTATTTACTTATATCTAAATTTGTTCATTTTCTTATCCTGCACATATTCTAAGTAGGAAAAAATTTTGGCATACATTTTCCACTCTTCCAATGTTAGATAATCAGAGAGCAAATTTTAAGAAATCTTTTAGATAAATCATCTATGATTATAACCATTAAAAAATGTCCTATTACATTTGGTTAGGAAATACTTTAACATATTTAAATCGAATAATTTTCTGGAAAAAAAGGTTCTATAGCTCTAGTTTCCAGTTTTTGCTCTTCTTGTATTTTTAATAAGTAATCACTAATTTTATAATAAAATTTTTTATGCAAATAATTTCAAAAAAAAAATTCAGTCCCAAAACATCAGTCAGTCAACATATTTGACTGAGAGACTGTCACATTTAACTAGGTAAGAGTAATAATAAATTTGTATTTTCATTGGTGAAGTATTTACCACTTTGAGAAAAATAACTATAATTTTAGTTAAAAATCTAAGAAGTTAACTTGAACATTCCAAACTCATCATTTTCCAAAAGGTTAAATTGAGATCCAGAGCAGTAAATCGATAAGCCTAAAGTCTTTTTTGTTAAAATATAGTTTATTCTCTAAACCAGACTGATTATAGCATTTATTGTTTCATTCTTGAAGCAGTGCTTTACAATCAGTGTGAAGGGGTTTGGGTGATGAATTTAGATAAGCATTTGTCTATGTGCATAGTCCTTTAATATTTGTGATGTGAAATAGTAGGGTGAGTGCATAACATTTTTAAGGGAGAGTTATTTATAGCTTAGCAGAAAATATTTTCCTAATTTTTCTTCATTCTTCAGCAATTAGTACTATGTTGTATAAAACTGTTTCCTGTTTATATTTACTGAGTAAAATTCAATCAGATTTAGAAAATATTTTTATGGATGGCAAAGTATGGATGGAAATCACTTATACTGTGATACAGGTTAAAGTGATATAGGTTAAAAATAAAGAGCCAAACCTAAAACTACATTTTCTAATGTGTGTGTTACATAATGCTAACACAGTTAGTGGATGCAATAACTTTTTCTACTTACTGTTTGACTTAGGGTTAATGATTTGGGGAGTATATTAATTTATTTGATATTTATAGACTTCAGATTATTTTTTGTGATTTTATAGGTTATATGTACCTTAGGGAAATAGAAAGATGTTAATATATACATATGTAATCTTTATAAATAATATGAAGATTATGTATATCATTATAAAGTGTCCGTCACTTTATAGACATTGTTTCATTTGAGACAGCAGTTCCATCTGGTAGCGAATATTATCAACATATAACCCTTAGGGAAACTGAGGCTCAGTGAGATTAAGAAACTTGCATGTATTTCACACAAATATTAGGATTCAAAATTTTAACTGAAATCTGCACGTTTCCAAAGCTCCATACTCTTTCTCATTGACTCTCTGCTGAAGAAATCAAGCAGTGGAGTTCTAGCACATTAATTATCTATTGGCAAACCTTGACAGTATCAAAATATAAATGAGCTTAATCTATTCCATGGAAAATTATGATCGGCCTTAGTCCACAGTAGAACCTGAGCTGTAAATATCAAGAACTAGCTTGTCTGTAGTAGTAGGTTGACAGGAAAAAGGTGTCCTTAAAGGACAACCTGCCTGAAGGAATTACCAGAGTATGGTGGTGAATTTTGATAAGAGTTCTTACTGTTGCTAACTGTAATATTTAATATGTAGCTCCTGCCTGGTAATTATGAAGCATACCAAAATTACTGTACTTTGGGTGTTAATTATGATGAGCAAATGGTAAAAACACATTTCTTTGGGATACAGTTTTCTTCCTATATGTGACCATTAGTCTCTTCCATTTGAATGAGAACAGATGGATGAAGCCTCAATATACTTACTGCCCATGGCAAGGGATGGTTTTATGAGACTTTCAAATTAGGCCTAAATAAGAGTTACGAGTTAGTAGATCTGCTTAGCTTGGTATTTTCATTCTGACAAATAATAAGAATTTCTATAAGAAAGGGTGAAGCTGAAAGGGCAACTGAGACCACTTTGAGTGAATTAGTATTCCTTGGGCATTATCTGTGTGGATAATATTCTTTACCTCTGATGTGATCCTTACAAATTTAATTAAGTATGATGGCTGGCCAGCATGGAGATAATTCTTACTATAGACAAAATTTAAATGTTTTCTCGCTGTGGACAACATATTTGTGGAAGTCCATGCTAATTTACGTCACTCAGGCAACTTTTCTAACTTTAGGTATGAGACTTGAGGAACAAATTATGTGTGTTGTCTTGCTATTACGTTACATATCTATTAACAGTAATCAGAAGGGTATGGTAGTACAGCATGGTCAGGGTTATTGGAGATGTATTATAAAACGTACTTTTACAGATGTTTCATTTTAAGCAGTCTTGATCTATAAAACAGCCTTGGTGTATAAAAATTATATGAGATTTTATTTTGTCATTGTATTTCTGTTTCTCTGTATGTGTATGTGCGTGCATTTATGTGTCAAATATAGATATCATATTCTCTAAAGAAAATGTGAAAAAGAACCATATTCAGTCAATATAATAAGGTAGATTTTTCTTAAGATACTAATACTTGAATGATATCTGTTCAAAATCTATCTCTAGTAAAGTTTGTTTTCTCTTCTGAGCAAATCCTATTCTTCTCATCATCGTGATACATAGTACTTCAAATACATATTATTTAGTTGCACTTGGCAACATTGTGGTGTGATATCTTTATAAACCAAGACTTTTCATTTTAACAGAAGAGTCTAATTGGAGCTTTTATTCCAAGAACATGCTGAGCCGTAAGAGATATAGCGAAGGCTGCATGGTGCAACAGTGTTGAATTTTCAAAACCATGTTGTTTCTTGGTGTCATGGCTCTGGATAAAGCACCCTGGGCTTCAGCGTCTCTGTTTCCTCAGGTGTCAAATGTTATCGGCAACACCTTCACTGTGATGATGGTTAAGTATTATATTTGGAAGAATATGATAAACTTTGTACTTTATATAATTAGAATAGGAGCACTGATAAAACCTGATGAATGGCTGGGTGAAAAAGGAGGAGAGTACTAGAAAAGAGTTCATGTGTCAGTTTGCTGAGAAGGAGAGGGGAGCCTCACACACTGGGGCCTGTAGGGGGGAAATAGGGGAGACACGGGAGGGTGGGGATTTGGGGAGAGATAGCATGGGGAGAAATGCCAGATATAGGTGATGGGGAGGAAGGCAGCACATCACACTGCCATGTGTATACCTATGCAACAGTCTTGCATGTTCTTCACATGTACCCCAAAACCTAAAATGCAATAAAAAAATTGAAGGAAAAAAAAAGAAATATGTACCATGGGAAAAAAAAGAGTTTATGTAACAAAAAAGGAAAGCTACACTGATTCTCTGAGGAGCAGGACAGCAATTTGTTAAGAACAAGGGACTGGGGGGGTACTAAAAATTCTGACCCCCAACTCCACCATTCTGAGCTCATCTTCCTACCTTACCCTACTCCAGACCCACTGGCTGCCTTGCTCTCTATAGAACACAATGGTCATACTTGAAATGATCTACCAGATACCAGCATGCCTTACTCCCTTACTTCCTTCAGATCTCTGCTCAAATATGACTTCATCACAGAGGTTTGCGTCCATAGTCCTATATAAGATGCCCTGCCATTCTCACTCAAATCAATTTTTATCCCTTTACTGTGCCTTATTTTGTATTACTACCATATGATGCATTGAATTGTTTATGGTCTTACCACTAAAACACAAGCTTCCTGAGAACAGGAGCTTTGTCTCTTTGCTTATTGCTACATCCTCAAGAGTTTTGGTGCATGGATTAAATAAGTGAACAAATTGTGCTAGTGCAGAACACCTGGGTTGCAGTTTTTCCTCACTGTATTAAAATGGACAAGTCAGTTGATCTTTTGCATTTCATGTTTCTTACATGTAAGTAAAAGATGAGATAATTATTGTTCCTTCCATTTTTACAGATTAAGAAACCATGGTTTAAATAGTTTGCCAGAATGGCTCTTATTTAAAATATAAAAGGCTGTAGATTTTGGTGCGGACATGGAAAAAAGGAAACTCATACATTGTTGGTGGGAATGTAAGATAGCATAGCTTCTATTAAAAACAATACGGAGATACGTCAAAGAACTAAAAATATAACTTCCATTTGTCTCAGCCGTCTCACTGCTTTGTATCTACCCAGAGGAAAAGAAGTCATTGTAGCAAAAAGATGTGAACAAATGTGTATTGTAGCAATATTCACCATAGCAAAGATATGGAATCAACCTAAGTGTCCATGAAAAGATGACTGGATAAAGAGAATGTGGTACATACACAAAAGGAAATAGTATCCAGCCATAAAAAAGAATGAAATAATAGGGATTTTTTGCAGTAACATGAGTAGATCTGGAGGCTGTTATCTTAAGTGAGACAACTCAGAAACAGAAAGTCAAATACTACATGTTCTCAGTTATAAGTGGGAGCTAAATAATGTGTACACAGGAAAATAAAGTGTATAATGATAAATAATGGAGCCTCAGAGGGGGAGAGGGATGTGGCTAATGATAAATTACTTAATCATGTTGTACTTAAAGTGTACAACATTTAGGTGGTGGATATACTACAAGTCCTGACTTTACCACTCTGCATTTTATGCATGTAACAAAATTAAACTTTGGTACTTCATAAATATATAAAAGTCAAAATGTAAAAAGAATGTGTGACTCATAAAATCCAGTGCTATGAAAGTTTACAAAATAAATATTACAAATATAAAACTCTTTTAACTGTAAGATAATATATTTTTTATAATCATCAAGCTAGCAATAAATAGCTACAAGCCAGTCTATACTTTGGTGGGTGGAAATAATATATAGTTAGGTCACTTTGTTTATTTATATGATAACTTTAGACATGGATATGAGTTAAGGTAAAAAAAATCATTTGAGCATATTACTATTGGTACTGATTGCTGAAAAGTTTATAGTGTCCACTTTTTATAGAGATCTGCTAAAACTTGAGCAAGTATTCTCTAAATATTTCAAGCTTTTTGTAATATAACTTTTTGCAGATCCACTAAACTTTTTTTTTTTTTTTTTTTTTTTTTTTTTGCAAAAGAGTTATTAGGACCAGTTACCATTAGGACCGGTTATCAGTTGCAGAGCTGGCAATCTTTCATTGGTGAGTAGAGACTGTGGGTAAAAACAGTCTTAAAGTTTCAGCAGGTTATTTCAAAAGCCATTGGATACAACTGGTTTTATGTTACAGCAGGCACTTTTACCAGCTAGACTTCAGAGTATTACCTTTGTGGAGCAATATTATATATCCTAAGTGCTTTTTGTCCCTGAGCTATTGACTTTGTTTTAGTTGGGTATGACAGAGATAACCCAATTCGTATGGCCAACTTTCAGAGTTGGAAAGGGAAAAATAGTGGACTTAGTGCACAGGGAAAAAAGAAATGGTTTTTCATATTAAGTGTTTTATAGATCACATCTCCTTATTAAAATTTTGGAGAAATTACCTTAAGGTGGCCTAGGGCCATTTAGAAAAACTGAATAATTAATTATCGATGCTGTTTATTTTCCTTCACCAGGCCAACATATTTTATTTTATTTACCTAAACACTTTAGGCCAAGCAGGCAATATGCCAAATGAAAAGTTTGTTATGTGGAAAGTTCTTTAAATATTAAGCAATTTTCTCATTCTTAATAATTAAGATACAAAGAGATCTCATTTTAAGTACATTGATAAAATTGAATTACTTTTTAGCTTTTATTCTCTTTTTTTAAAATAAGAGGTTTAGTTGGCTCATACAACTTTAAAAGTATATCAAATGCTTCATTAGAAATGCACAAATAATTTCATGTGGTTAAATAGAGGAAGATACTGAAATGCTTTTTAGTTTCGGCATTACTGATTCTGCATAACTGATTATAGGTCTGTTACACTGGACATGCTGTTTCAAATCCACAGGGGACAGTTAAAATGAAATTGGCCAAGTAAATATGACCAAAAGAAATGCTTTTTATTCTGTAGAGTTAAAAAAAAAAAAAAAAGAAAATGTAGTGGGGACAGAAGGTGAATGAGGGAAATGAATATGAGACATCAGCCAAAAGGTTGGTACAAATACATTGATTTTTTTTTTCTGATGGAACTGATGAGTCATAAAAGAGACTTTTGACATCAGTCTGTGTATGATTTTGCTTAATTATTTACTTGACAAAGCCTAAAAATATTTAATAAAGATTTCTTTAAAACTTCTCTATTGTGTGAAGTGAGAAAAGAAAGTCAGGATTTAACAAAATGCTTTGTACTTACTGAAATATTTTTCTGATGCTCATTAGAAATACATGGTTCTAGCTACCTCTGAGTTGTAATTAAGAGGAAGTGTAAAGTATAGAATAGGGCAAGACAGGAAAAGGATGTTGGAGGGGGGGATATCCTAAGATATCACCTTTAAGAAATGTGAGAAATCATTTGTGCTGTGTTGTATTATTTGGGATGGGAAATGGCATAGTATAAACCGTAACTTAGGGTGGGTTTTGTGTTTCTGAGATACCTTTTGAAGTCAGCAACTGTGGAGTGATTCTGGAATGTGTCTCAAATTGTGTTACATTCCAACCCTCCTATTCTGTGGGTTCATACACCCACAGAGGTGGGTGTATGCAGGTAAACGTGATTTGAACAGTAGATGTGGAAAATAGAAGAAAAGAACTATATCCAGGTGCATGTGTGATGTCTCTGTTTTCTTTCTAACAATGTATAAAAAGCTTGAATAAAGGAAACATATTCTTGGAAGAAGAACATTTTAATGTACATCTGGGCTTTGTCTGTGGACTAATCAATATGTTACCATTCTGATATAAAAGGAAAATATGCTTGATCGGCAAGGATTCTTTAGAAAACAAAGCCAAACAAAAATGAAAGTTCATATTTTTTTCTTATCATACTTTGCTTTTTTCCTCAAGCAGCAGTAACCTAGACGTTTTCATCTGAAACATTAGCCTGACCCAGTAGGTGTCAGATTAGATATACATTACTCCATTATCTTGGTATACTACTCTGCATCAAAGGATCTATGCACTTGGAGACGGAAAGGGAAAGAGAATAAATAAAGGATATCTCTTTTCAGTTTTAGAGTAGCGCTTTTAACATTAAGAAAAATCAATAACTGGATTGACTGCATTCAGTAGGGAGCATTATTGTTTCCCATAATGTATCTAATGCATATCATTACCAGAGTAATCACATTATTATCTGCCTCTGCCTTGCTGCTTGCTTGGCTAGATATGAAGCCAAAGCTATTTGTAAAGTTCGTTTTTTTTCCCCTTTTGCAAAATTGCCACAAATTGTGTTCTTCCCATTTTCTTTATTAGTTGTTTGAACTAGCCAGCACCTCTGAATTCAAATTAAGTTGCATGGTTTTTTGTGGTGGTTATTATTTTTCCCCTTAGGAATTCCTTTTTATTCTATTCAAATTAAACTCACCTTTAGAAAATGTGAGAAATCATTTGTGCTGTGTTGTATTATTTGGCATGGGAAATGGCATAGTATAAACTGTAACTTAGGGTGGGGTTTGTGTTTCTGAGATACCTTTTGAAGTCGGCAACTGCAGAGTGATTCTGGAATGTGTCTCAAATTGTGTTACATTCCAACCCTCCTATACTGTGGGTTCAGTCTAAAGCACTGAAGAGCATCTAGAGACTAGTACATTCCATTTATTTTCTCTCCTGATTATAAAAGGGAGTAAAAGATGTACCTCTACTAAGTTTTAGTAGGCATATCTCACTTGGGTGTAACTCTCACTTAAGAACTTGATGATATTTAACTAGTTAAACTGTAGGAGCCTTACTTCTGACATATGGAATTGGAGTAATAATAAACTCCACAGTACAAAGTTTTGGTGGATATTCAACATAATACATGTAAGATATCTAGCCAAAAGCATTGCCGTGGTGCCCTTCCAAGTGGCAGTATAATAAAAGAGGGGCAGCACAGAAGAAACTCTTCCCAGAAGAGGGCTGAAATAAATACTTATGGAACATGTTTCTCTAAATAATGCATTATGCTTTTACATGCTAAGAAGTTGCTGATGATGTTTTATGAAAGCATTAACAGTGGGAAAGGAATGAATGCACAGGAAACAGATTATTTGTTAAGAGTTACTTGCATTCATTTTTGTTCTGGGTTGAAAGATCACTTACTATCACCCTGCCATAACATTTGTTGAAACATGTTCCTGAGGAAAACAGTAAACTAAATCAAATCAGTAAAAATATGCCTTTGGACCCTCCTCAGAGTATGCCTGGGTGCAAACCCCACTGTTCATATGGGCTGCAAGTTCTCACTTCAAAGCTATCAAATGGAGATTTTGGCACCTTTAAAAAAATTAAGTTTGACTTTTAATTTATATATGATATGCTGACAGGCTGACCGCAGATGATTTTGTCCTCTTCTCTGCATTCAGTGTTGAGGTGGCTGCTTACAAGAGGCACTGGCTTTGTATATAAAGACACTCGGGTTGTTTTGTAGCTCTTTTCTTATTGGCTATACTAACGCTTGCTAAGGTTATCTGTGATAAGGGAGGTAACAAGTGGCAACACCCTCCCCACCAACCATCCCCTTTGCTACTTTCTGTGTCTTTCTTGTTCAGTTACCAAAATAGCTGTTAGCCCATCTAATGCTAGGTGTGTGGATATTGTGCTAGAGTAGTTTCAGTGTGTCAACTTTATGAATTCAAATATAAACCAGTAAAACTGTATTACTATTTCTTTTGTTGGTTTTATTTTAACAGTATATTCATTAAATATTTTGGTACAAACAGCAAACACACACACACACACAGAGAGAGAGAGAGAGAAAGTATTTCTCCTACTGTTTCTCTTCCGCATATTTCTTGAACTTGCTTCCTTATGCTGAGGAATGTAGCCAAACTGAAATCACTTTCCATTAAATAGGAAACAAGGGGAGCATGCAGCTGGACTAATTCATGGACCTGGCTGAAAGACTTCTGAGAATGAGAGAAAGACATTTTTGGTAAAATAATTGCTCTCAGGCAACACTGGTATACCCTTGATTATTTCATCCTTCATTTCTCATTTCACTTTCATTCTGAAGATGCCATTATTTAAGGAGAGGTAGGAGTTTTCTAATCAGAAATGCAAATCATCCATCCAACCTTCCAGTCTGCTTGTCCTTCCTCCCTCCCTCTGCTCTCCCTCTTTCCTTCTCTCCTTTCCTCCTTCCCTCCCTATTTCCTGCCCTCCCTTCTTTTATTCTGTCTCTCCTTTGTTCTTTTCTTCATTTTTTGATGACCAATTCAAGAGTATGGGTAACAATTGTTGTAAGAGCCCAATTTGACACAAATGTGAACTTTGGCAAGCAAACCACTTTATAAACTCACTTGAAAATACTTATTTGCTAACAATCACTTGTTAAGGAGGTCATGCCAAAGAGCTGCCAATATGTTTCCATATTCAGTTCTGTCTCTACATGATGGAAAGGAAACCAAAGTGCTTGGGAACAAAAAACCTCTCTGAATACAGAATTCAAGAGCATTATTAAGTTGGGAACTGGCAAGAGACTAAGCAGAAAATGGATGTTGTAGTTTTCCCTTTAGTCCAGATGGAGGCATTTAAAAGAATCATGCTTTTAGGATCTCTGGAACAAACCAGCAGAGCTTGTACAGGCGTTCTTGTATATTACATAGGGAATGCTTCTGCTGTGATCTTTAACTTTTAACCTATGTCCTGATAGTTTTATAATATGACTTGCTTGGTGTTCAAGCAATTCAAATTACATGCACATGCAAACACACATAACTATAGTAAAAGAAGCAAGTTTTGCAATTTCCCAAAGAAACAAGTTCGAGAAATATGTGAAAAGGAAAGTATAGGAGAATTACTTCCTATTTGTGTATTTTTACTAGTTTAATTTAGTTTGTTGTTTTCCCTCAGGAATGTGTCTCAACAGATGTTGTGGCAGGTTGATAGTAAGCGATCTTTCAACCCAGAACAAAAATGAATGCAAGTAAAACCCTAATCAAATAAACTCTTAATAGCCTCTGGTCAGTGAGACAATTCAATTGTTTAGTCAAGTTCAAAAAATCAATAGTGGCCACTCCAAATTTTACCATAGTTAGGAACCAACAAACTTAACCACATTCTCAAAGATCAGAAATTATTTCAATCAAAAGCAAATGTGTGAGAATCTGGGGGGAAAAAAAAATAAATGAGTTAAAACCTCAAAGAGATATAGGATATTTCACAGTAGAGACATAATATCTACTCAGAAAAAAATGACACTGTTACTAATTATGAGTAACAAAGTTACTGCTGAAGATAAGATTTCAGACATTTGGTATTAATGTTCTTACACTTATGAATGATATCTTTTATTTGCCTAACATAGCTAATGCATATCATTTAGTGGAAGCATCCCCCAAATTAGGAGCTCTGTTGTCACTGCCATTCTCATCTAAGATTTCCAGAACCGGAGGCCTCAGGAGGTGGTGCTGTACAGTAGTAAAGAACTCCAGTTTTGCTATCAGATAGACACATTTCTCAACCCTGACTTAGCATTCTTTTCTCTGAAACAAGTATCTTTTTCTTTCCGAACCACAGTTTCTTCATTTATGCAGCCGGCTTATTCACAGTGCATGCCTTATAGCATTTAATTCTCTTAATAAAAGAATTAAGTGAATCACTACAGCAAATGTGTAAGGCGTTTAGAACAGAGTAACCATTGAATAGTCCTATTGTAGTATTCATAATAGCTGACATAGCTATTATGATTCTGTGTTTTGGTTTGGATTACTTACAGTGATTCCTATGTAGAGTCCTCATATTTATGAAGCATCTGCTGTGTAAGTTACTCTGCTAGTTTCTATAAAATATTGAAAATAAGTCTAACATCATTCCTTTTATTAAGTAACTTATAATCAAGCAAGAGTTATACTGATAATACACAAATGAATGCAGTGTAAGTTAAAATTGTGACAGGTAAAATCAAGTCGGAAAAAATTCTCCAGCAGTAAGAAGAAAAGGGAGATAGCTTTTGACTTAGTGGAAGATAATCAATAAACTGTGATTATTATTTTTACCATTGTTATTGCTAATTCCAAATACAAAGCACTCTAGCAGAGCTAAACAAATGGGTCTCTTAAAATACAGAGATATCATGAAATGGTTTATTAAATCTATTAACAGCACTCACATGACTTCTCTTTTGTTAAAAACAAATGGGAAAGTAGACAAAAAGCTATTGTAAAAAGTTTAGATTCTATGTCTACATTGTGCTTAAGTAGATCTCATTGAGAAGAAATCTATTGCCGATTAAAATATGAGCTATCTCATTAATCACACAATACATTAGATAATAAATTGTGGTTGTTAACTTGATATGCACCATTGAACATGGAGGAAAATATCACATAGACAGGTGCTCGAGTGTATGACAGTGCAATAGCTAGTGGATATATTCTTTTTGTAAATATATCTGCTGCATATCTTATGTTTTACTGAACTGTGCTGTAAAATATGGTTATTCTTTAAGTCAGAGATTAATGCTGAAGATTTTTCAACACTGGAAAAAAATGCATTTCAAAAAAGAAAGAGTGAGATAGAAATTAACATTTTTCACTCAGTGTATGTCCTTCTAATATTTCATTCAGTTTTCTAAGGGAGCTTTGAAGATGTTAGATTTAAAAAAAATGTTTTGGGGAATAAAAAAGAGGAACTAATGACGTAGTCCACTGACAGGTAATTATGTGAACTAATTTCAAGGACTAATTTAAACTGTGATCAAGGATATTTAACTGTCTATGCTATATGGATCTAGTGAGCCAGCCTGAAAATTTGCTGATAACACAAGTAGAAAAGAATAGAAAAGTGCTATGTTCTGTAGACCAGGGAACACTTTTTTTTTTTTTTAAAGAAAAGAATTAAGATTTCTTTTAATTTTGTTTTAGTAAATGTGTAAACTTAACATGTAAGGAATTGTTGAATATTAATTTTGACCCGGTCTTGTGTTCAATTTGCTTGACAAAGTAACCAGAAAACTGTACCAGTTTCACTACAAATATTGTTTCTGCTTCTGCTGTCTAATATGGCAGCCCTAGCTATGTTTGGCTACTAAATACTTGAAATGTGGTTAATCTGAATTGATTTAGACTATAGGTATAAAATACATGCCAGATTTCTGCATTAGTTTCTGTTTTATCTTCTTTAAAATAAAGGTAAAATATTTCACTTGGATATATAAGATTTAATAAAATGTATCAATTTTACTTGTTTCTTTTTAACTTTTTCACGCCAAGAGGAAAATACTTAAAATTGTTCACATGGTTTGCATTTGTAATTTGTGTCATGTCTCTTTCAAACAGCCCTGTTCTATGTGGTATGTGAAGAGAATCACTGACGATGGAATTATTATTCTGAACAAAGAACCTTGACCTCCTCAGAAACACATTCAAATGATTCACATTCTGGCCATAACATTTGTTTGTTTTAGTTTGTGTATAAATTGTTGTAAATAAACCATATAATTCAAGATATATTACACATTTTGAAAACTATAAGAAAAATACAATCATAAATGTGTGGAAAGGTAACAGGGCAAAATCTGAAACACAAAATACTTGTTAGATGAAACATGTATGTTCGTGTTCTTATATAAAGGATATGTTTCACCTGTAATTCCTGCAGCATTCTTGTATCAATAGAGACATTGTGATTATCAAGGAAACTCTTCCCTCATATGGTCTGAAAATTTGTGGAAATTTATTGTCTCACTGAAGAATTTTAAATGCGGAAGTCAATACAAATCAATTATGCAAGAATCTTTGCCCAAGCCCCTTCCATCCATCCCTGCAAACTCAAAACCAAACATCACTGTCTCCCTTCCAACGAAGACTACCTAAAACATCTCCTCTTCTTTCCTTTTGTTTTGTTTTATTTTCTTAGGTATATTTTTCAACAAGGGAATTAGTTAAAGGGAGAAGAAGGCCCCAGTGCAGTCAACGAGCAAGAAAAATACAGTATATGACTCTCAGAATTTATTACTTTAGAGTACTACAAAAGACTATGTTTGGGTTGATAATAAATCTTTAATACCTGATGGAATGCATATATATCTCCAAGTAGGCCATTTATGTCTTCATTCACATTTTCTAATATTCTTCATCTATATGTTTAAAGTACTGTGTTCTTCCAGGAATTATTTCATCTACATTCAAAGTACAATGGTGGTTCCCTGAGAAATGGAGCCACTGTATACCAGGAGTCACTGTCAGAAGGGAATGTATTCTGAAGTTTTGTACATGCATATGTGTAGGGTGTGGTTATTCTGAAATATACGTCCTTTGTAGAAGCCATCTGTAAGTCTATAAGAGCCACTGCTGTGTTTGTGTGTGTAAGCCAGATCTGAAGGTTAATCCCTGTTAAAAAAAATACATACTCTATATATGAACATCTGAAGCAGAAACTAGCCTGTGAATTCTAAACCTCTGCTGTCCAGTACAGTAGCCACTAGACACATGTAGGTGTAGATTACTTGAAATGTAGTTAATGTGACAGGTAAACTATATTTTTAATTTTATTTTCCATTAATTAAGGTTAATTTAAAAGGCAACAGTGGATTCAGTGTTTGGAAAACTTTTAAGTATATTTGAAACAATTTAGCTTGGACTTAGTTTTCTTTGGACTTAGTTTTTCAGGAATGTGTTTTATGACATCTAAATACAGATCAAGTATTTGCAGCCAAAAATTTGAAATTGAGATGTGTTGAAAGTGTAAAGCACAGAGCAGATTTTGAAGACTTAGTGCTAAAATAAATAAATAGCTCCTTAGTCATTTTACATACATTGCATGTTGAAATGGTATTAATTTGGATATTTGGGTTAAAATATATTAAAATTAACTTTACCTGTTTCTTATTTTCCTAATGTAGCTGCTAGAAAGTTTAAAATTATCTATGTGGTTTAAGTTAAATTTCTATGGAAACAGAAGAGGAAAATAAACGGAAATATATTTGAGGTAACAAGGTTGCAGATAGAATATAGTGACCAGGATGAGGAACTAGTGCCAGCAGAGTAAGAGTGGGTAGCAAATGGACCAAAAGAGAAATAGGCCCTTGCTGCATTGGCAGGTCAGTAGCTTGTGATTTCTGAACTGACGTAGGGTTCAGGATCAAGAACATGACTTTTCAGTGTTTCACGTCGCATGATCAGTGACAAACAAATACATTATTATGTTGCTTTAATAATACCTTTATTTTTATAATTTAAAATTATTTATTATTTTTTAATATATAAAGATGGAGTCATGCTATGCTGCCCAAATTTGTCTCAAACTCCTGGGCTTAAGTAATCTTCCTACCTCGGCCTCCTAAAATTCTGGGATTACAGACCTGAGCCACTGAGTCTGGCCAATAATAACAAATATAATTATTTTTTAAAAGTATTACTATATTTCAGTTTTCTCTCAGCCTACAATATAGTATTTAATGCCTTACATGGAGACATATAAAGGCTTTTATCATAATAAACTTTAAAACAAAAGAGATTTCCTAGAATTATAGAACAGAATAAAGAATGTTAAAACAAATTTCATTTCCCAGGATAGTAATCTAATGGAACATTAACTTGGGGCACTTTGTTATATCAAATCTACTCCATAGCTAAGAACTGGATTAAATTAATCCTTTGGACAGTTTGGAACAAATTGTATTATGCTGTGTTTGCCATGGAAGTCTTATTGCTCTCATGTTGAATTAAAATGGCCTTTCTCTCTACATAAGTGAAATGCAAGCTCACTGCAGAGAAATCAGAATACTGACAAGCAAAAAGAAGAAAACAATAATCACTTATAACCCGCACCACCTGGAAATAATGACTGTAATTTTTCCTTGCATTTTCTTCAAGGAAGCATAGTTGATTTTTAGCCAGGGTTTGGTATGCCTTAATAAGCACTGCATCACAAACTCTGTATTTAATATTTCTCATCCTTTTCTTTGAACTCTCTTTGTGCTGTTTTTTAGTCCAGACTGAGGTTATCTGTTGTAGAACAACAACTTAATAAATGATGTCTTGTTGGCTTGAAAGTATTATTCACATAGATTTCCAAAGCACCAAACATAAAGCCAGGAAGTGCTTTATTCACTGGAAAATCTTGTTGAACAGTTTCTGACATCATTAGTAAAATTGAGAGAGTGAGGATGAAAGAAAAAGGAAGAATTCTGAATCTTGAAGAGTCTGTGCTTATTAGTACTTTTAGCAGAAATCATGAAGGGTCACCTCATCAGCAGATTCATGAAGCCTCATTAGGTAAAGGCATTAAGTGTTTCAAGAGTAATCCCTCATAGAAAGCCTTATAACCATCCTAAGCAAATGCTAGACAAACATACCTACCTGCCAATGTTGACCTTTGATTGGTGAGTTTTTGTTTCCTCTTTAAGAGGAAGATGCACACCCAAGTTTGAAACAACACAGAAAATGTAGCAGTGCTGTAACTGGGAATGCAAACCTGAGAGTCTAAAGTTTGGCAAACTACTCAAGATAAAGTGGAGTGCAAAGTGTCCTTGGTCAGTTCTTGAGATAGTTACTTTCATGCTCTCTGGTTTTCACTCTAGCTGTTGTCATTTCACTCAGTCTTGATATTCAGCCTATTTTTAGGTCAGTTGAACAATAAAAACATGCAATCTGAGGTTAGGAAAAACAAAGGCATACTGTCATTTTCCAGGATCTTCTGTTTATCGATTTTGAGACTATTCGTTACATAAATACCAACATCTCTACTGTCCCCTACCCAACTCCCACCCTGTCCCTATAATAAGGGCAACTTTGGGGATTATGCTGCAGATTCTTGATCTCTGAGTTAATCTCCAGTTGTAGATCAATGCCAAACGTTCTTAGAACTCCTTGGGATTTCTCGATTTCTTTGAGTGTATGGTCCATTTTGTAGTAAGGCAGGTTGAAGGGGAAGAGTCAACCAAACTTCCTTGAGATGCAGGTGTAGGTGCTAAAAACTTCCTATAAGTACCCCTGAACTTGGTTAAACACTAGAAATCTGTGTGCTTGATTTGGGAACTTGGTACTTAGAGCCTTTATTTCCTGGAAATGCTGGTCATCAAGCTGCAAAGGATTTTTAACCTCTTTTAAATAAAGAAAATAAAATACCACCACATTATCCACTGTAGGATGGCTACAGTGGACAGTGTGGCAGACAAAAATGTATGTGATGGTATTAAGAATATTTGGGGTATACTCAATTTCAAGTGATAGAATTAATCAATACTTTTATTTGTATATTCATACTTTTATTCAACCAAGATTCATCTTTTCTGTGCCAGGCTTTTTAATGAGCTCTGAGGATAGGTACATCTATGAACAAACAGCAGATGTGATTTCTGACCTCTTGAAGTAAGACATTAATTTATAGTTATGTAATATTTCTTAATTCCTGTAGAGCAAAAAAAGAGTAAGCGATGATACAGTGTAACTGGAAATGCTAACATAATGAGGATTCAGGAAAATCTTCCTGAGGTGACATTTAAGCTGATGAAATGTTCTCTGATACACTGCTAGTTACTGTGATGGAAAATATATGCATAACGTAGTTCCTATCCCTGAGAATTTTATCTCTAGGAAAGACTTGCAGACCAATAATAGTCATCTATGAAAAAGACTCTACAAAATCATTTGAATTGTAGTGGGTTCCAAAGGTTGTAGGTGAGTGATTAATTCTAACCATCTCAGAAAAGGCCTTAAGAGAAGACATTACTTTAGATGTGAGTTTTGAAAGATATTAATTATAAATGCTGAGAAAGATTACCAGTCAATCAAGACAAGCATATAGCAAGTATTGACTATGAGCTAAAAAAAAAAAATGCCTAATATATTTGGCAAATTGTAAGTAGAGAGTGAGGTTTGGGAAGGCAATTAACCAAAGGTGAAGTTGTATGTAAAGCATGCTGGTACAATATAAGACATGTAAAATATTGTTTGAAAGAATTTACACTTCTCTTTTTGGAGTGGAGGAGGGAATGAAGTATTTTAATCAAGGATTTGACATTGATTTGCAATTTAAGACGGATATTTCTGAGTGCAAAAGGAACAATGATTTTGGCTCCTAAATAGGCTGGGCTTGGGGAAACCAAGTAGGAGGCCATTGCAATAACCATGAGAGAGGAAGGAAGGACCTCAACTTTGACAGTAGGTGGGGAGATTCAAGAGATATTTAGGAGTGAAAAGCAGCGCTAATTAAAGAGTGACTGGCAAGGACAGATAAAGGAGGGAGAGAGGATTCTAGGGAATACTGAGGATTTTTACCTTCTGCATAATTTATGCTACCCACAGGGCCTCTGTTAGCTAGTGAAAAGGTTAAGATTTGGAGTATGAATCCTGCTTCCACCATTTGTGAATTATGGGGGTTGAAAGGAGTTACTTAAATGTGATGAGCCTCAGTTTTCTTATCTGTACAAAAGTGGCTTAAAATAATTTTGTGACATTCTTGGGAAGATAACTAAAAATCCTTGAAGAATCCTCTATTAGGATAAATTATATATTAATGTATCCTAAATTAATATGTAATTAATACATAATTTATCCTAATATATATTTATAAATTATATATATATTTATAAATTATCTATATATATATAATTTATCCTAAATTATCTATACATTTCTGATTAGAATTAGAAATGATTTAAGATGAAGTCAGTGTTAGGCATGCCAGTTTTTAAGTTAGCATTGTCTGTCTGGATAGATATATCCAGTAGGTGTTCAGAAAAAAGATTGAGGATTTGAGAAGGGGGTACAAGCTGAAGCCTCAGAATTTGGAGATATGACGATTAAGTGGTCATTGAAATCACACCAGTGGATGAGATTTTTCCAGGCAAAATGTAGGAAAAGGTTTGAAATGAGTTCTCTTGTATCCAATATCTAATAAGTACGCAGAAGGAGAGGAAGAACTCAAAATATCTACTAAAACATGGTTTAAACATACAAAATTTGAAAATCAAGAACAAAAGTAAGAACATGGGCCTAGTATACCACAAGGGGTATTTTAAGAAGGAACCATTAGCACTCTAGCCAATCTTATAGCTGACAAGTAGCTTGAGGAATGAAGAGAACTCTTAATATAACAACTAGAGATCATTGGCAGCCTTGGAGAGAAAAATCTCCATATTATGGTGAGGAGAAGAATGCGGATTGTGGTGATTTGTGGGGAGAATGGAAATATAGAAACAGTAATGAGAAATAGAATGCTCCATAAGAAGTCTGGCAGAGAGCTGGGATACAGGATAAAGAGGCTTGAATTCCTAATAATACATAAGAATAATAAGAACCTAAGATTGAGGAAGAGCAGGGAGATAATGATTGGAGACAAATGATGAAAGAATGCTCTAAAAGTGGCTGCAGTTCAGGATGTAAAAAACACAGAAGGAAGCACTAATCTAAGATAGAAGAAGGCACAGCCTCCCTTTAAGTCAAAATCTAAGGTAGTAAAGTAAGAAAGAATATTAATAAATGGAAATTGAGAAGCTTCCAGTATTACTCATCTGTGGTCTTATCCTATTTGTTCACTTTTATTTTTTTAATTTATGTGTTTGTATTTTACTTATTAACATATGAGTACTTTAAATGGTAGCATGTTTTAATGTTATCTTTAGATAAAATAAGTTATATTTTCACCCAATAAAAGCTAAGTGAAACCTCATCTTTGTCCGCTGATACACACACACACACACACACACACATACACACACAATATTGATTGTTAATAAAGTAGCCCCAAGAATAATGGGATCTCAGAAACTGTACCATCAGTGCTAAGGTTGAAGATTATCAGATAAATATGTTTCCCTTATGATTTGTAGCTCTTCGAAACCTTAGAACTAAGTTTCATGCAGGGCTGACATCAGGACACTGGTGTATTGTTAGCTCTTAAAATACAGTTGTTTCAGAATAAAATGATTTGTATTATTTATTGATATAGATGAGGTTTTGGTTGAGCATTTGCTTGCTGAAAAGATATTTTTACACAGCCTTGCTTTGTTATGTTAACTGTTAACTCAAGCTTAAATTAGAATTGTAAGCAATTAATTTTGTATCATGTTTACGTTTTAAGAATAAGTACCACAAGACCTTTCCTAGTGAATGAACACATAGTTTAATTAGATGATCTTCATTTTATTGTATGATAAGCACATAAACATAAAAAATGCTTCTTGTAATTCTGGTGATTTTTGAAATAATAAAGTCAAGATTCTGGGTTTATATTATAAAGCAATTGCAGTAGATTGTGCAGATAGAAGGAGCACCCATTTAAACAAAATAGTCCATTATTCTTTGATTTTTATTTTATTATGGCCATCTTGTAGGATTAAGGTGGTATTGCATTGCACTTTTGATTCGCATTTCCCTAATCATTAGTGATGTTGATCATATTTTTCCTATGTTAGCCATTCGTATATCTTTTTATAGAAATTGTCTATTCATGTCCTTAGCCCAATTTTTGATGGGATTATTTGTTTTTTCTTTCTAATTTGTTTGAGTTCCTTGTAGATTCTAGGTATTAGTCCTTTGTTGGATATATAGAGTGTGGCTTCTCTGTTGTTTGTGCTCTGTTGTCTCACTCTGTCAGTTGTCTGTTCTGCTGTTATTTTTGCTCTGCAGAAGCTCCTTAGTTTAATAAAGTCTCACCTGTTTTTCTTTGTTTTTATTGTATTTGATTTTGGGTTCTTGGTCATGAAGTCTTTTCCTAAGCCAATGTCTAGAAGGGTTTTCTAATGTTATCCTCTGGGATTTTTATAGTTTCAGGTCTTAGATTTAAGTTTTTGATCCATTTTGAGTTGATTTTTGTATAAGGTGAGAAATGAGAATCCAGTTTTATTCTGCTTCATGTGGATTGACAATTATCCCAGCACCACTTGTTGAATAAGGTGTCCCTTCCCCACTTTGGGTTTTTGTCTGCCTTGTCAAAGATTAGTTCTGGGTTCTCTCTTCTGTTCCATTGATCTCTGTGCCTATTTTTATACTACTCCCATATTGTTTTGGTGACTATGGCCTTATAGTATAGCTTGAAGTCAGGTAATGTGATACCTCCAGATTTGTTCTTTTTGCTTAGTCTTGCCTTGGCTGTGGAGGCTCTTTTTTGGTTCCAGAGTAATTGTAGGATTGTTTTTCTTGTTCTGTAAAGAATGCTGGTGGTATTTGGATGAGAATTGCATTAAATTTGTAGATTGCTTTCAGCAGTATGGTCATTTTCACAGTATTGATTCTACCTATCCATGAGCATGGGATGTATTTCCATGTTTTTTGTCATCTATGATTTATTTCAGCAGTGTTTAGTAGTTTTTCTGGTAGAGGTCTTTCACCTCTTTGGTTTGGTACATTCAAGAGTATTTTATTTTTTTAGCAGCTTTTGTAAAAGAGGTTGAGTTTTTGATTTGATACTCAGATTGGTTACTGTTGGTGTATATCAGAGCTACTGACTTGTGTACATTAGTTTTCTATCCTGAAACTTTGCTGAATTCATTTATCAGTTCTAAAGCTTTTTGGAGGAGTCTTTAGTGTTTTCTAAGTGTATGATCATATTATGTTGGCCTGGATATGGAGTAAAGGGAATACTTCTACACTGCTGGTGGAAATGTAAGCTAGTAAAACCACTATGAAAAACTGGAGATTTCTTAAAGAACTAAAAGTAGAACTACCACTTGATCCAGCAATCCCACTACTGGTTATCTACTCAGAGGAAAAGAAGTTGTTATACAAAAAAGATACTTGCACACACATGTTTATAGCAGCATAATTCACAATTGCAAAAATATGAAACCAGAACAAATTCCAATTAATTAGAGTGGATAAAGAAATTGTGATATATATATGATAGGCCACTACTCAGCCATATAAAGGAATGAATTAATGGCATTCATAACAACCTGGATGGAATTTGAGATTATTATTCTAAGTGAAGTAACTAGGGAATGGAAAACCAAGCATCATATATTCCCACTCATAAGTGGGAGCTAAGCTATGAGGATGCAAGGCATAATAATGATACAGTGGACTTTGGGGAGTTGGGGTAAAGAGTAGGAGGGAGCTAAGGAATAAAAGACTACAAATTGGGTTCAGTGTATTCTGCTTGGGTGATGGGTTTGCCAAAATCTGACCACTAAAGAACTTAACCGCTGTAACCCAATACCACCTGTTACTCAAAAGCCTATGGAGATAAGAAATTTAAAAAAAGAAAACTGTAGTCCAAAGCTTATTGGAATTCTTCATTATTCTAATTCAAAGTTGGCATCATGTCAAAGTCATTGAAAGGAATAGGTTTTCAAAGAACAGTAGGATTTTGGGGTATCTTAATATTATAAGTATCTTAATAACTATTATATTGCTGGCTTCTCACAGCACGCTTACAGTTTCATTTGATTTTACCATAATGTAATGATCTTTGGCATTCTGTACTTGGTCTGTATCTCTACTGTACCAGCCTCTAGCCAGGTGATCTCAGTCATATTTTCGGCTTTGCTATTTACTGTGTTCTAGTGTCTTTGAAATGTATTTCATTAGGTCTGTTCATGTATACAAGTCCAAACACCAAAGGCATGTCTTTTTAAATATCCCAGCAGAATTAGTATTTAATATTTCAAAACTGAACTTAGGTCTTTCCTGTGAAACTTGTCCTCCTGTATTTCCTATTGCAGGATACAACCAAATACAAAGATTTAAACTGGGAGAAACTGTAGTTCCACCGTCAAAGTAAAATCAGTCATCATGTTGTATTTTCCTCTGGGCTTTTCTCTAAGCATGGCATTTATTTTCAATTTTTGTGTTCATACAACTTTTAAATTTTTATTTTTATATTTGTTTATTTTTGTAGATACAGGGTCTCATTATGTTGCCTATACTGGTCTTGAACTCCTGGTCTCAAGCAATCCTCTATTCTCAGCCTCCCAAAATGCCAGGACTGCAGGTGTAAGCCCCTGTGTCTGACTCATTTTTAAATTTATTTCAGGAATATTGATATTTTGGGTGGGGGAGGTTGTTTTTTCTTCCATTGTCAATATTGGTAATTTATATTTCTATTTTAAATAGCCCTTTGAGCCAAGTTTTAAATATTTTTGCAATTTAGCTTAAAATAATCTCTTAAGATATAAAAACAAATATGTTTGCTACTTTTAAATTTCTATTTTATGAAATATATTTTTATTAAAAATTTTTTTTCAGTATGGATTAAAACATTTTTATTAGCATTTTGTGTTATCTTTTTTCTGCTTTATATTTCATTTTTCATATAATATAATGTTCACTCTTTGTATATTCTTTGAGTTTAGTTTGTTTTTTCTCTGTCTGCTTCCTTTTTTTTTTTTTTTTCCCCCAAGAAAGAGTTTCACTCTTGTTGCCCAGGCTGGAGTACGATGGCGTGATCTTGGCTCACTGTAACCTCCTCCTCCTCCTGGGTTAATTCAAGCAATTATTCTGCCTTTCAGGATGTTTCACCATGTTGGTCAGGCTAGTCTCGACCTCCTGACCTCAAGTGATCCACCCACCTTGGCCTCCCGAAGTTCTGGGATTACAGGCATAAGCCTCTGTGCCCAGCACTTCCATCTGCTTAATTTGAATACCCTGTTCAATATATATATATATATATATATATATATATATATATATATATATGTAAATATGTATACATTTTAAAATCTTTTTGATACCTATGATTAGAATGTGATATTGTTAAATGCTTAGTTAACACATTGACAAGATTTGATAGGTAATATTTTTATTGTTGTTTAGTTGTAAGTATTTTATAATTTGCTTTATAGATTCATTTTTAATTCATGAATTATTTAGAGATAGGATTTTTCAGTTTCCAATATATGAAATAAGGGGATATTCTTTGTTGTTTTAATTTTGTTGCTCATGTTCTGAATGATTGTTCTTTATAATATTCTTTGGAATTTGTTAAAATTTCCTTTTTGGCCTATATATTAGATAAGTTAATTCTAGTTCTAAAGATATTAGAAGCTTAATCAAATAAATATCTTTCACTCATGTGAAATCTAAAACAAATGCTCCAACTAAGTAAGAGGCATCTTCATCTCCAGGATTCTAAGATACGCCTGTATATTGACATCCAACCCCTAATCAGGGAAGAAAGAGGCTGGTGGATTGTCCCTTAAGTTTAGATGCTCCTGAAAACATTTAATACACTTGCACCCACATTCCATTTGCCAGAATTCAGCTTCATAGACGATTTAACAGTAGGAATGACAGGGAATGCAGTTTAACCATGTGTCCAAGAGGAGAGGGACATAGTTAGGAGAAAACCAGCTGATGTCTTTCAAGCCATATACATTGTTAATTTTTATGTATGTTCCCTTCTGTACTAGAAGAAAGAAAAATCTATTTACTAGTTGAGTATGGCATTTAAGGCATCATGTCATTTAAAGTTGTTCATTGTGTTCTACAAATTATAGCCTTATTAACATTTTGTTTGTTAGATTTATCAGATTCTAAAGGAGAGGACTACACTTTCTCATCATGATTATGAAAATTTTTTTCCATTTTTAAAATCAGAAGACTATATTGTTAGGCTCATATGATTTCATATTCTAGTATCACATTATTCTTGTTAATGTTCTTTGGCTTAAATTCTCTTCTGACTAATGTCAATAATAAAATACCTGCTTTATTTTGGTTAGGGTTTGCTAGGTTTTCTTTACTTTCACATTTAGCTTCTCATGTTGTTTTAGGTTGCTATCTTACAAGTAGCCTGTGATTAGATTTAAAAATATCTAATCTAATAGTTGATCTTCTGATTGATGTATTTACTTCATTTACATATTTATTATGTTTATTGTATTTTCTTTTGCCTTGTTTTTTATTTTCTTCTTACTTACTTTTATTGAATCAATAGAATTTATCCCCTCTTTTTCTCTTTGAAATTGTGAATGTCATGTATGGCATTTTCATCCCTAAAGAGTCACACTCCTATATTTCATGACAAAGAATAAAAGTATCTTATGTATGCATGTATGTGTATGCGTGACAAGGACCTTGGCATCTCTTGCTTTTGTCTAAACTCCCTTATCCTTCATCCACTTTTAGTTTCCTTTTCTTAAAGCATGTAATTATTTCCCTTTAATTTTTGGAGACAAAATTTGTTTGATTTTATAGTCATATTGAATCATAATATTAATGTTTGTTTTATTTGTGCAGTTTTGCTTCTTTTTCTTTTACATAAAAGCATATGTCACAAATAGAGATAATGAGATAATTAACAGAGCTGAGCAAGCTTGAGGGAGAGAAATTATTTCTTCCTTGTGACAGTTTCCTAGGTACTTCTTCTTTATTTTCTAAGCTATTTCTTTTTCTGGTTTCTGGACAATGTTTTATATATTCTGAGACCAAGAAGACAAATCATATTACTGATAAGGATTGACCTAACTTATTATGAAATATAACCAGTTCATGAAGGATTTTAAGATTCAACCTTCTCGAGGCAGTGATATTTTGTAAAGACACTTGCATGTTGGAATTCTTCCCCATAGGATTAGAATTTTTTAACCTCAACAAAGTAAATGGGTGTTCAAATACAGTTTCAGGTTTTTATGAAATAATCCCAAAATAATAACTTACAGTTTGCTTAAAAGTCACTTAATGTTTTAACTCTCTCTCTAGCTGCTGTTTATAGACTTACAGTTATGTAATAATTGAGTTGTCATTCTTTTTAAAATAATAACTGTTATTATTCAGGACTGACTTAAAATTCATACAAATGAACTAGAATTAAAAAGCAAAATGATTGGTACTAATAGAAAAGAAAACAGAAAACATTTGTTTGGGATAGAAATATGACTGATTATCCAGAAAATTCAAGAGACTTTAAAATTAAGAAACAAATTTATTAAGTAGCTGGTTATAGAGTGAACATGCAAAAATAAACGGGCTTTTATTTTATGTGATATGGCTAAAATAGACCTAGAGTGGTTAGATGTATAGATAGCTAAAACAACACCTTAAATATTCAACTGACAAGTGATAGCTTTAAGGAAAAATACATTTGCAAAAAGAGATGCTAGAGTTAATGTCTATGTTATGGAAGAACATCTTTTAAATTGACAGAAAAAATTCTCAGATTAAAATTAGCAGAGTATATGACTAGGTAACTGACTTGAGGGCTAATTCAAATGTTACTGAATCATATATAAAGATGCTGACACACTAGAGGATATAAGTAAATTAATTATCATATTAAACTGTAAAATTTAAAAGAGTTTTATTACCTCTTGGTGACAGGGATGTGGCAAAAATGAACAATTGGTTCATCACATTTCTAGGTACATATAACTTTCACTTTGATATCCCAATTCTGTAACATTATTTCTTATAAATAAAAGTATTAGTGCCCCCACACTGTGGTGTTGTATATAACTACCAAAATAGTGAATTAGAATTACATCACTTAAAATAATTTCCACATAGTACTTAAGTATGAAAATCAACATGTGAAAAAGTGTTTTTAATCTTTTTAATTGCAAAAAAAAATCAACCATAAAGGTGTTCATGTGTATGTTTGTCTATTTACTTGTAACTATTTAGGCTTGAACACAAACCCTGAAAGACCTATCCTAAATTGTTATCTGAGGTCTCCGAGGAAGGACTGATGAGCATGGAGTAGCAGCATAGGGGAAAACAAACAACAAGCAAATACATTAATACCTTAAGTATATACAATAAACTATATGCAAAACAAGTAATAAAATAAAAAATACATAAAAGTATATAAATAAGAATCCACAACACAAAAATATCTTAAACAAAATATAGAAAGTATGTTATTCCACTTACAAATAATTATAATGAAAAAATAATATAAATACAATAATTAAGACTTGTGAATGGAGTTAATATATATCAAACAGGATATTTCATGAGATAAACACTGAATCATTGGGCAATAGTAAATGCCTGACAACAGTCCTTTCTGGGAATTTTACATGAATTTCAAATTTAGCACTTGAGAGATATTGGAGTTCAGGTCCTCATCAAGTGCATTCTCATTCATTATCTCATTAATATAAGAGCAACCATATGCTAGTGCCCAGACATGTACTATGTGTGAAAGATTTACAAATACCTATACCCACCCCTGAAGCAGGGTTCCTGTAACTATTTCCTGCTGTTAAATGATGGTGTTTATTTTCTAAAACAAGTTCCAAAATGAAAGGAAAAAAATAAGGTGAAAGGTCATGAATTTTACAGTTAACAAGGCATCAGCTTTATTTTAGGCTTTGCCACATACTGTTTAATCAAGAGTGTATAAAGACAAAGCCACAGTCATCATCTCTCCATTTATGTATCATAACTATATGCTGACAATACTATTCAAATGGTTTGGATGATCAAAGTTCAGCCACTAGAGGAGAGGAGTTTGTCATAGCCCAGATACATATACTTGTTTTTACTCATCCCTAAAGCAGAAATAATAGCAATGTTACCCATAGGGCTATTGTGAGAACTGAGATAGATAATACATGTAAATCCCTATTTAGGGTGCTACACATACTAAAAAAGTATTCAGTGGAAACAACCAAAATAATTAAAAAACAACATAGATCCGGGGGAAATAGTTGTGGCAAACCTCAGCTACTCAGAACTAATACTTTGGGCCTTTTTTTTCCTACGTGCAAGTGTGTCTCTGTGTGTGTGTGTGTGTGTGTGTGTGTGTGTAATAATGAAGATGAAATGTTTATTATCAAATAAAATTGTCCATATTGAACCTAAAGATAAATATGAAAACAGTAACAAAACAAGTAAAAAGCAGCCTTAGAAATGTGAAAGTTATCTTAGTTACAGCCATTAATGAGAGTTATTAATGGTACATTCTTTATTATTCACTATTTTATCTTTCATGTGCATTCACACCAGCATTACTTTCTGTACAACTCTGGCTAAATCATTTGCTCTCTCAGTACTTCCATCATCTCAGGATATCTATAAAGATCTTCACTAGAGAAACTCTGGCAGTTCTATTTCAGTTTTAAAATACTACGACTTTGTGACCAAGAAAGGGTTTAACTCCCAGTTTTGTACTTAGAGTCAGAACTTAAGAGAATCATGAAAGACCTCTTGTCCATGTCGATGTGTTTATTTTCTGGGTCTAAAGTCTTTCTCCTCCTCCTCAGCTATCTTCTCCATTAATTCTTCAACTTTGTTCTCCACATATTCCTTCAGTGACCTTCGTATTGCCTTCATTTTCCTCCGATGAAAGATGCAAAAATAGAATCTAGAGTAGGAAAAGAATATAATCCCGACTTCAATTTGAGTAGCCCCATTCTTTAAGCCAGTCATACACTGTTCTTCCCTTTGCTGGCTACTTCTCCATTTCCTTTTGTTCCAACTGTTATCCCATCAATATCAATCCCAGAATCTAAAATGACTTCTTTTGCCTTATTTCCATTGGGGGAAGAGGCAATTTGGACAGTCTGTTAGCAAAAGGAACACTTGACCCAGTGTTATTTGGAGAGAGGAAACTCACAGTAACAGAACACTTCCCAGTATTACAGCTGTTGCCAGCAATATGAGAAATAGAGCAATCTCTCGATTCTCAGCCTTCCTTGGATCTTCGTCTGGAAGGAGAAACAGGAAAATATGAAAGTGAGTTTTGGAGAAGAGAACTACCTTGGGACCTTTATTCGGAATAGAAAACTCTTTTAACCTCAAACAGTTTGACCTGTTTCCTACTTCATTACTGTTCTTTGGTTATTCTGACCTGTATTACTTTTAGATTCTTAGGTTCTACAAACCTTTTGTCCTTGCTACTCCCAGCCTAATTTCTACATTCCAAGCCCAGCCTTTTCATTCTCAGCCTTCAATTGATTCAGTGCCAAAGTATTTATACTGGTCAAAATTTCACCCAGCACTCTAGTTCTATTTTGTAACATTATGACCTGCATTGAAGATGTTCAACAAATATATGTTGAATAAATCAGTGAGAAACCCTGTTCCTTGATCCCTGGCCCTTCAAACTTCCCTACCACAATCTTTGTTACCTCCACAATATTCTCCTTTGAAGCATCTGCTAGTCATGCGAAGACAGGTCCAGCAATCAAGGATGGGACCTTCAACCACAACTGATACAGAGGAGAAGAAAGGTAATCAGAATAAAAGGCATGACATGAGGATTCCTTAATCAGAATTTAAGTGTGGAGTATTTGATCTTAAGCATTCCCAGGACTGTTATGTGCATTGCTGTGAATTCCTTCTTCCCCTAGAAATCAAGTTTCTTGGTGGGTCAAAATCTGTAAGTCAGATCTCCAGAAAAAAAGGAAGCCTTGGTTTGTACTGGGGCAATGGGTTGTAAACTATATGTTAGAAGGCCTCCTGTTACCTCCAAAATATGTGGAGTGTCAGATTTCATGAGCTAAGTTTTATTACCAGGTGTTATTGACATTACCCCTTGTAACCACAGCTCTAGGAATTGGATTCCCAGTATAACAGGTGGAAGAGCTAGGGCTATATAGAGCAAAGGAGATGGGAGAATACAGGCTGAAACCTCAAGGTGTCACATGTACTGTACTCACTGCAATCTTCAGAACAAGCTGGAAGAGAATCAGAAAGTTCTAATGAGTTTTAAACCAGCTAGATTTAGCCATATTTATATCTAAGTAGCTTTGTTTACCCTTTAAGTTTCAGTTACTTCCTCACCCTTTCTAAATAACTCTATTATGAACCTGCATTTCTCCTCTCATCCCTCATTTTCTATTCCTTTTATGTAACTTCAGTGCTATTATACAGGAAGTTTTAATTACCAACTTCAGAAAAGTTCTTTAATAATTCTTTCAGTTTGGCTTCCAGGCTTTGGCGGACCTCAAGAAGCTTGCCTTGAAAGATAAAGTCACCTAAAAGGGAGTGGAAGGGGTGTCAAAAGTAGAAGTAGCTCTTCCCTTCAGAACTTGTTTTGTTCTGCTTTTTTCTTTGTTTTCCCCAACCAAATTTTGTTAGGTTCAATTGAGCAATACAAACTTTTAACATTGAAACAGCACCTCACCTTTCCATGTTTCATTGCCCAGTTTATGAAATTCATTCTTCAGCCATGTTCTCAACTTAATGACCGTTTGAACATCTAGAGAGTAAGGGGAAGGTACATGCAGGGGAATAATTGTATCTCTCCAGGAAGTTACGTGGACCCAGGTGTTCTCTCCCTTGCCTCCCTTCTCCCTTTAAGCCCCCAGACTCTCAGGAACTCAAGATTCCCTCACCCAGCAACCGAAGTATTTTGTCACTGTGGGAGACCTTGAAGGTTAAACGAATCATCTCCTGCACCTGCTGTTCAAGAAGCTGAGTTTGGCCAGGGACTTCTGAAGGTATCAGGTTTGCCAGCAAGGAGCCAATATCCTCTATAAACTTGGGGTCACACTCCAAACAGCCTTTGACTCCATGGAAGGCTGCCAGGGACAGGGGCAGGAGCAGGAATAACCACAGGTCACCCATTTCTTTCCCCACCCCCTCCTCCCCAACAGCAGGTTGTCCTGGCAACTAGTTCACTTTGTTCCTTTTCCTTCAAAAATCTAGAGCCTTGTCCTGGATAGTCAGACTCTAGTTTTCCTCTGTTTCCATCCTACTATCAGGCAGTCTCATTTTTTTAAGAATCTTAAGTTGTTTACTGACTCCTGGCTTTTATCCTACAGAGAGGGAACTGCTAGATGGGGAGCCCATAACTGAGTTCTGAGTGTAGAACACCAAGAGATAGAGGAGCCTTGAGCTCACACAAGCAGAGTTCTGCTCAGGGAGATGTCTCAGAAAGAGTGTTTCTTTAGCCCTCTTCCCTGACTTGCATCCTCAGGAGACTCCTAAACCCCCGCCTGACCTTCAGAGATACATATCACCAGAGATGGGTTGCAGAAATGATCCTATAAGACCTTAGACATTGCTTAACCCAAACTCTACATTTACATTGGAGTTAAGAAAAGCCAAGAATATTGAGTTGCTTGGGGGTCACCGTCCCTACTGGGGGCAGTATTGTTGAGAATAAAAGAATGAGCATTTATCTAGAATAATAATTGGTAGTTTTAATATACAGTAATTTATAATTCCTCAGAAATTTCAGGTTATATTTGTCTTTAGGATAATTCATCTAAACATGATTTGTAATCTTTTTAAAGCATTCTTCTTATGAATAGTGTGGAGTCACATACTAGAAACAATAGTTGAGGAATATAGAGTGACACAACCAATAATGTTGAGGTCCTTTAACAATTGCATTCTAAATACTGATGATGAAGTATGTAACATATAAGAACATAATAGTTATCATGGGCATCCTGCTTAGGCCACCTACATGGAAGATGGCCAAATAAACATCTTATTTCTTAAGTGGCCCTTTGAATAAAAAATATTCCGTGTTATTTAAATAAATCAAAATTGCATTACAGACTCTTAAGAGCACTGGTCATCTGTTTTCTAATAATTGCCTGTGTGGCTGTGACCTCCTGGAAACCAGGACATACTGGCAGTCTACAGGTTAGGATAAATCCTAGTGGTGGGATTTATATCTAAGAAATGAGGTGATCAGAGTGGAAAGTTGTGAGGGAAGTGGAAAGTATGACCATTCTATGTCTATCATGTCCATGTGCAGACATTGTGCTAAACACTTCAGAGAGTCACAAATTCTCATGGCACAGCCATACTTTGGAGATTGGCATTTCTGCATTACAGATAAGAAACTGAGGCTCAGAGATGTAAAAGAATGCTCCTGGAAAGAATAATAGTATGAATTCAGGGTTCAAGCTCATATCTGTCTGATTCCACACCCTATATGCTTTACTGTCTATCAGCAATGACTTTCTGGGATAATACAGAAAATTATCTCTTGGAATTTGATAAATCAAAATATGGAGTCAGATTTATTGATTAGTAGCTTAAAATCAGCATCGCTCTGCTCAGACTGTTTTAATTTTCTCAGCTAGATAATCTCCACTTTAGAGGATTTCCCAAAAGATTTTCACATGCTGAGGTCTGAAGGCAAAGTGAGCTAATGGGATTAAATTAGCTCTGGAAACTAAAATTGGAAGGTAAAGGGGCTAAAAAATTGGCAGACAAGTGGCAATGTATGAGAACAAACTGTGCTTCAAGAAAAGATATGCATGATAGATATTTTCCAGTCAGTGATCCATACCTTCACTTGGACAGTTCAGAGAGTATCCTCTGCCACATTACTGAATAATTCAACCTAATTCAATGGCATATTACTTTGACCCAGACCTACTGGTCCATCTATTATTTTTATCATTGTCTCATTCCTTCAGTTTAAATTTTAATCAGATTTTTAGGATGAGAGAGAAAATAATTTGGCTTTTGGATAGTCTTACAAAGACTGGAAAAAGGCAAGTCACTTTTTAATAAGACAGGTAGAACTTGTAACTGAAGGAATACATATATACTATATAAAAGGAATAACAAGGAAATCTCAGTCTCATGGAGTAAACAGTACACAGATGACACAATGTGCTAATGGTAAAGGTAGAGGTACACATCAAAGTTTACAGAAAAACACAACAGCACTAGCCAAGTCTAGAGAAAGTTTTTATAGAAAGGCTGGATCCAGGAGACTAGAGACAATAATAAATTTATCGTGATGAGTGAGAATCCACTAGTGTTCAGGAACCTTGAGGGGGAACACTCTAAAAGTACTGATGGTGAAATGTGTATCATATAAGAAAAATCACAATTATCATGGGATAACCCTTTGAATTTCATAAATGTAAAATACTTGAGCTTTGGGAAAGAACAGCTATCTGGAAATTGATTAATAATATAATAATTACTGAATTAAAATAATAATACTTATGTCTGTGAGGCAAAGGGCTAATACCAATTCCTAGAATAATTATGCTGGTATATGGTTTGGCTTGGCAGGAATAGCTATGATTTATAGTCAGTACAAATGTGCAGACTAGCTAAACTCTGTTTAAAATAGTATGAGAGATATATAATGGCACTACATATTGACTCATGTGTGGTTCTAACACAGGTAAGATGTTAATGCGTGGTAGTTTTCGTACTAAGACACTAGCAGTTAGAGAGTCCCTCCTTTAAGGGCTACAATCAGTTGTTTTGTACCATTTGGCCTTTGTTACAAACCACATAATGCACTAAGGTTTCAAATTTGAAGAAGTAAGTTTCCTAAAGAGAAGCTTTTTGCAGAAATTTTCCTGTTTGTCATGGTAGATCTGGCTTCCCAGATTTATTAATCAAAATAATGAATCTTTATCCTCAAGCTGCTGCTGCCTTTATTTATTTATTTATTTATTTAGATGGAGTTTTGCTCTTGTTACCCAGGCTGGAGTACAATGACGTGATCTCGGCTCACTGCAACCTCCGCCTCCTGGGTTCAGGCAGTTCTCCTGTCTCAGCCTCCTGAGTAGCTGGGATTACAGGCATGCACCACCATGCCCAGCTAATTTTTTATATTTTTAATAGAGACGGGTTTTCACCATGTTGACCAGAATGGTCTCGATCTCTTGACCTCGTGATCCACCCGCCTCGGCCTCCCAAAGTGCTGGGATTACAGGCTTTAGCCACTGCGCCCGGCTTCCTCAAGCTTTTTATAGCCATTTTTCTGATGGATTATTTATTCTTTTGAGATCTGCTCTATTGCTTTCCATTCCTACTTATCACTTCACAGAATTCCATAAAATTTAACAAATAATCTAGATACCTTTCATAGTCAGATGCAGTTAACTACATTCTTGACTATAATCTGAGATCAAGAAGCCATTACTTGACATTTGGCCATGTTATAAGCTATATTTCTAGGCAGCATAATAATCATATTTGAAGTAATTACTATATACCAAAAACTTCACTTGTAGAATAAGTTTAATTTTCTATATGCATCCCCATTTATATTATTGTCATCAAGATAATTTAGCTACACATATTTCACTTATCCTTTAGGAATAGTCATAAAGGTAGATAAATTATTAGATAGCCTAGAAGACTTACAAGCAATCTCTGACAGGAAATGAACTACATATAAAAAAAGAATCACGTCAAGATGATTGTGGGAACAATGAGGGGCGAAGGGTAGTCGAAGTAGAAAATATGTGTCGCAGCTTATTTTCTCTTTATATTAGAAATGTTACATGCAATCCTGAGGGAAGATGAGCTTTTGCCCTGCTTCCTTTAAAGGCTTTTACAGGATAGGTTAATAGAAGGTGCTCCTGTGACCATGTCAGTTCCTTTGTGGCATGGAATGTCTAAGATGTTCTACCAGCTGCTGGGGAAGGATGTATAACTTAACTCAGGATTTCACAGGGACCTTTGCTGGCTTATCACCAGGGCTTCAAATAAAGGGACGCTGTGTAACAGCTGGAAAGTGGAACTGGTACCATGCCAGGAAAGGAAATGGAGTCTGCAGCAAGCCTCAGCGCCTTGATGGGACCAGATCGTTAGGAAAGACCACCAGTTCCTGACGCTATTGAGAGAAAACAGCTCCAAAATGCCCCACTTGCAGAGTTTCTCAACAAACACTATAAGAAGATTCAGAGATGATACTAAGTAAGGTGATATCTTCACGTTGGAAGATACCAACACAGTAAAAAACTGAAACATACCTTAGTGGAGAAATTTATTGCACAATTTACTGAGGGGAAACATTGAAAGTTTGTAAACTCCTTTCTAGAAGGAGGGGGAGTCCATGGCAGTTATATTTACTACTATTTTAACCAACAGATGGGAAGGATTGTGTCCATGACTGGATTTCTAGTTGTGTAAAACAAGCCTGCATGCTGGTGATTGTGAAGGTATTTTAGTCTGGCTCAAGAAGTTCTAAGATCCCAGAGTTACTCAGACGTCATAGTTTCTTATCAATTTCAGGAGGTTAGAGCTAGTTGGCATGAAACATAACAATTTTGATATGTTGAAGACAAACACTACTGTAAGTGGAAAACTTTCTTCTACATGCTATACATGCAAGGCAGTGCCATGAGGCAGCATCAGCTCCCACCTCCCCATTCTTACATTCCGTTTTGGAAAGAAAAGAGAAAAGAGAAAAATATGAAAGGATGATTCTTCCGAAAGAAATGTAGTTATCTAAAAAAAAGGGTTTAAATTATTTGGTGAGATTAGATTTTACTATATTATGCTAATATTGCTTTTTTTTTTACCCAAAGGGGTGAAAAGATGTTCAGAGAAAGCTGAGACCAATAGGTTACGAGGAAGCTGTTTCCTTCATGTATCTGAGAGCAGTGTGAAAAATGTGAGACCATGCAACATAATGTCATAATATTTTATTCTCAAGACAAGCTAGCCTATTTCCATTTGATAAAATAAAAGCCTGATGTTCGGAGCCATTAAAGGACTTGTCCAAGGTCACACACCTAGTAAGATAAAGATTTGGGGGTTGTAACACAAACGTGTCTGCCTTCAAATCCATGTTCTTTCTAAAACACCATAATTGTTTTCTGAAGAGAGTTAATCCAAGGTCACAGCATCACTGCCTCAACATAGCAAGGATAGGTATTCTTAATGAAATTATATTTTAGAAAAAAGAAAGATGCTATGTTCTTATTTTTCATTCAATTTTTTAAAAATTGTGGAATCTGTAATTCCAACCGTCTTTTAATTTTCTCCCCATAGCCAATTTTTTTTCATTCCTCCCTATTATTGGTATAGAGGAATTGCCTGTTGATTAAAGTACATAATTTCTTTAATAATGCACATAAAAGATAGAGCTATTAATCTAGTTAACCATAAATAAATAGCAGGTCCATGTAGCACTTCTTCTTTCCTACCTTCAAAAAGAATGAAAATACAATAATAAAACCCACAATGAGAGCACAGTAGCCAAGAAGAAGTAATTTCATTGAACCAAGAGTCTATGTCAAATAATGTTGTATATTCCTTATATGCATAATCTTAGAAAATCTCTATTCTAAGAGGTTGGTCCTATTATAACCATTTAGAGATTAGAGAACTGAGACTGAGTAGTTAAGTATTTTTTACCATATCACAGAGCTCCTGGCAGTAGAACTTGAATTTTTACCCTGTTTTAACTGATTCCCTTTTTATATTCTTTTAACCACCAAATTCTCATTTTTTAGTAGCCAGGAGGAAAAAAGGTCTCCTGTCCCTGTGCCTAATAAACTGGCATATTTCTGATAAATTATACTTAGTAGATGAGGCATTGTAGACTAATATGACACTAGATTCAATTCTAATTCTGATCCTCATGGGAACAGATCTCTCTGCAAAGTGTAGAGTCAAGGGAGTGAACTCTTAGTTGAAGTTGAATTTCGTGGCTGCTACCCTTCAAAAACAAATTTTATTGTTTTAACTTTTTTTTTACATTATACTGCTTTTCTTTATTATAAAATTTTGCATTTGGATCTTTCTCTGTTAGCAGACTTCTACTTGTCATCTTGTTTTGCAATATTGATTAGGATAATTTTCTCTTGATTCTTTCTAATATGCCAAGTAAATACTTTCGGTATAATACAACCTCTTTTCAAACTACACCTGTAGGTATTGGATTACATACAAGATCATTGGAAATTTAATCAAATTCCATTATATCTTGCCATGTCTTCTGAAAAATGGACTCAACAAAATTGGCTGTCTACCTATTTACTAACATAAATGAGGAAACCAAAAAGGTCAACAGTGAGGCAGCAAGGTTTCAGTTTAGTGGAGAAAAGAAAATCTTGATGAGATGTGTCGTTAACTTACATATCTGGCATAAGCTACAAAAGGTGTGGAATCTCCATTCCTTCATCCGCTGTTCAGTGTTGGGCAGTCCTGCCTCAAGGTTTTGGGGTTTACTGAATTGGAGGTCCTCCTAGCTGACATAGCTGTTACACCATTTAAGGTATTTAAAGAATGATGCTATGAAAAGTTCCTCCTTTATGTTAGTTTTTAAATTTAATGCAAGTATAACATCATATATTTTATATATATAATTTTTTTGAAAAATGAAAACTCTGGTATTACATATACTAGATGAAAAAGGAGTTTGTCAAGTTCTATATTCTACACATTGTTAAATCACATTTTGCCTAAACATATTCACCAATATGGAATCTAAAAATCACTCCAAATCAGTCTTTATAACATGGTAAGAGGTATATTTTCTAGAAAAATATAAAATGGTTTCAATTTTAGCTAATTAAGAATTTCACCATAAATACTTCATTAAATTCTTTTGCTCTGATGCCTTAAGAAAAGACCTTGACAAAGTATACATTGACCACTTTTTATTGTTGCCAAGTTTAGCTCTATGTCTGAAGGGCAGATGCGATAAATTGGTCATACAGTATCTCATTTGTAGTCTGAGTTTTATGAGCTCCCATAAAACAATTACCATATACACATTTTACAATAAATGAGCAAACAAAGTGGCTGCAAACAATATGGAAAAGTCAATAATTAATTTCAGATTTCCAAATGTAACAGACAAGGGAGCTTTCTCTTCTTTTCAAAAGGGAAGATTTCTTTGTTAGGAATATGCAAGCATGTTAATTCATTACCGTGTGGTTTCTCTTTTTCCAAAGCTTGTCGAAGACCTAATTTATGTGCAAGACTGAAAGCTGTTTAAAGGGATAATATGCCTCCTTCATGAGAAACGCCACCACTTTATGCTCCATTAAATTCAGACGTTGACTCTATAAGCTACGTACCAATTATTTCTTTCCAGAAACAGCAGCATAGTTTTTTCTGCAAGGGACAACAGATTATTGTAGGCTGCTATTAATCTCCACATAGTTCACAAAATACACAGGACACTAGGGAGAAAACAATCATGTTGCTATTTTAACATTTGCAAAATGCTATGTGGAGAGGAAATAAAAAGAAGTTGCTTATCTGATTGCAGTACTCCTTTATTATTTCAAATCTTCCAAAGTTAGAAAAAACTCTTAATAATGACCTGCTGATACTGAAGCATCTCTGTGATGGACACAGAGACGAGTCTTTCTGGTTGATCTTTGTTTTCTCAAACATGTATGGCTGACCACTACACAATCCAACTGCGTGAGACATTAGTTGGATGTGAGAGTGAGTAAAAATGCCTATTAAAAGGCTAAAATAAATTCTTATACAACAGCATTGTTGAGTGCGATGATAATGGAACAATTCTCATAGTAAAAACCAGAAAAATATACCATTACTTCAGCATAACCTAGAATAGGCTAGAATTTAATATAATGGCACTAATTTTTTTTAAGGGAGTGAATTACCCGAAGTAGCAGAACTGTTCACAAAATTATTGACACTGATACTAGCCTATGCATCAAAATCCAAGGAGAATTTTAATAATGAGTCAGCATCTTATTTTTTAAATTTATGACTTTATCCAGTTAAAAGCTCCTAAGTGCTTACATTTAACTTACATCCAACAAGAATGTATTGAGCACTTATTTGCCAGAAACCATTCTAGGTAGAATCAATAGAAAGAGAATGGTACAGAAATACCTCTGCTACAGCATGCAATCAAGTGGAAGGCTGGTATTTTAATCAAAATTTTTTTAAATGTGTTGAGGTGGCATTTTTTTTGTTTTTTCCAACATTATTTTTCATTAGATACACACACACACACACACACACACACACACACACACACACACGAGAGAGAGAGAGAGAGACACGTATATATTTATTTATTTTTAAAAATTAACAGTCTTCATGTTTCTGAGTGGGAATTTTGCTCCATTCCAAAAAAATGGGGAAAGTTTTGACTGAGATGGTTCACAGATCAAAGAGTGATTAAGTCAATTAATACATTCTATTCGTCTAGAAACCTCATCAAGAATGAATATGTAAACTAATCATAGCCCATGAGATCCTGGCAAATATTAATGGAAGCTTTTGGGAAAACCAACAAACAAAAACAACATTATCTTCTTTTTAGGAATTATCAGAGAAAACTCTTGACTGTTTTCCAGAACTTCCTGATGTGAAAATGTGAACACTGAAGCTGCAACTGCCAGAGGCGTATTGGGGTTGCCCTTATCTGTGGTTTATGAAAGCTTATTGTACAATCAATTCTGCACATGGTAGCTTGAAACTGACTGTGGCGGGAGTATTTACATCTCAGAAATCACAGATGATACAAATAAAGGCTATTTAAATTTTTTCTTTCCTTTTTTAAGGGAGGGGCAGATAGCCAGCTTACTATGAGTCCATAGTGTGGAGACATGAAGACACAGTGAGACCAGTAGAGAGTCATGAGAAATGAGGTCTTGTTGCTATAAGCTGAACTACCAAATAAAGCTTTAGTAGAAACCTACCCTAGCTCTGGAGTTTTCACTTATGTGAGAATATAGCTTCCTCACAAAATAACAAAGTTTCATGAACAATGTACACTATTTTTTGAAGGTAGAATATTAAAATTAGCGTTACTTCAAGAGAATTCTTAAAAGCTAATTGAGGTTATAGAAAAAGAGAATATGTGTACCGGGAATTGTAAGACAGTGATTGACAGTTTTGAAAATGTAACTCTGCATCTCCAGGTACATCTGGTGGACAGGCACTTAGGGGGTTGATAATCTGGAAAAGGCGTTTTAATTGTTCATGATGTGCGTTTGCCTGCAGAAGTAAAGGTTAAGTTATTAAACAAAATGTGGTATTGACCTGTGCACTTACTCTAATTATAAAATTTACTCCAGTCAAATTCGCAATGTACATACGAGTTAAATTAAGTGTTGCGCCAGTAAAACTTGTAAGGCCGTATATGCCATTCTACAGCAATAACTAGCTAACTAGCCATTGAGCTTACAAACGAAGACTAAACAGAAGAAAATTCCAAAATAACCGTGTGGAGAAATTGGAATTTCTGTTTTAATATAACTGGGAAGCAGTGGAGGCTTATGATTCTATTGATGCAGAAATAAAAATTTAGTGGGTCTTATCACTAAAGATATAAATTCTATAATATTTTGTCTAATGTATTCAATGTCAAAAGGAAAGGAATTATATTTAAATTAGGATACCACAAATAAATTATTAATGGGGAAACATTGGTTCACTTTTTAAAGCTAACTTTTGACAAAAATCTTTGTTATAAATTTACTGATAATATTAAGAAAGGAGTTTGATCTTAAGAATTTAATAAGCTCCTGATAGGTTTGAAGACCTTTGTAAGTACTATGCTTCTTGATTTTCATGGCGTCTCTGTGGACAAAGGTCTGATCTACTCCATTTATTAAGTAAGAAACTGAACTTCCAAAAGGAAAAGTTACTTTTTAAAGCTTATGTATCCTATGAGGGCAAGAGTTTGGGTCCAACGCTACTACCCATACTTTGCTGAATTAGATCATGTCAGCTAAACATTTTGATGTATATTTCATCTCAGTCCGATCAAGAGGATAATAAGTGAGATAAAATTTAAAGGAGAAACATGTTTTAAGTTTTGTTTAGATAGAAGAAAACATGAAACAGTGGGCAAGACATGGAACAGTTGAACTAATTCTCACAGATATTGGAGTTGAGTTATAAACAGCATTTGATGACAGTGATTAGCATAAATCTGGAAACTATTCCTCTGACCTGGATTGGTGCTTAGGAAATATTAGCAAGCTAGAGCAAAAGCCTAAATATGTGTCTAGACTCATCCAATCTTTTAGGTGTGGGAAAATTTAGATTTTTGCTAAGGTGAAATAATCAGTGTCTATCTCACAGCATCAAACAGTTGACTTAGACAAAGGAATTTGGAAAAACAGCATTGTCTGTCCCATCAAAATAGCTAATATTTTAAAATAACAACTGTGTGACCCTCAGGAAGTCAGTTACCCTTTAGAAGCCCAAGGTTTTGCATCTGTGACATGGGAAAAATAATTTAAAAAGATTATAAATTCCTTGTGAATGCTAAGTGAGATGATACGATTTTACCAAAAAGTACATTATATTTATTAAATGGAAGCATTCATTAAATGTTGTTACTGATGTTTTTATTACAAATAAAAGTGTTATTCCTTTCTCATTTAGTAATTGAAAACATTGCACAATTCACTGGACCTCTTTAGGCCTTAATTTCTTTATTTATAAAGATGGCTCTGGTATAGTATCATGTTAATCTTGAAAGGCTATTTTGAGAATTAAACTGTAAAATTGCTGTAAAAGTACAGTAAGTCTTCACTCGCTATTGTCAATTAGGCCTTAGAAACTGTGACTTTAAAATCCTTGAATAATATTTTCTTTAAAATCGTTGCATTTTAAACTTCAGCAGAAAAAATACTGCTTTTATTATGCTTCTTTTGCTTATAGTCAGTTTCTAAGAATCTATCAACAGAGTTAAGTGAGGACTTACTGTATTTTATAAAATATAATAAATTAAAAGAAGTGATAACATCCTAACTAAAAAAATCCATTGTGTTTTCTCACTCCACATCTCATTAGCCTCTGTAGCATTAGAGTGGGAGACTACCTATTGCAGAATAGTATAATTTACTTTTTTCTCAATTTTATTTCTGTACTTCTCTGTTCCTGTCTGACCAGCTCTTTTTCATTTTCTTTACAGAATATGATTTCTGTTTTGACCCTGTTATTGTTAAGTGTTCCGCAAGGCTCGTCTTAAGCCCCTTCTATTCTCATTGTACTTAATTTTAACTGCTCCTATGGCTTTGATATCTAAATCCCTATCTACAGCCTAGCCCTAATCTTAAAATGAATTTTTCCGAATGGGGCTTGACAATGCCCAAATGATTAGTGATCTTCAAAGTATATTGAATAAACTTTATAAAGCTATATGACACACTATTATTCCACTTGATATTGATATAGAAGTAACTGAGCTGCAATATCAGATGCCATTAAAATGAGTGTTTATCACCATTCTTGGCTGAAGGCTTTTGGGAAGAAATAAGTAGCCTCTAAGGAGAAACTTAGCTAATCCAGCCCATTTAAGTTATGATAGGGATCATTCTGGAATTTAGTTTATAGCATCTTTCTATTCCTCATCCATTTGCTTCTTCAAAAAATATTTATTTAGCACTAATTATGTCCAGAATAGTACATTTCTTTAAGGAAAGGGGAGAAATGATAATAGGGCATGAAGATTACTGAAATTGTTCCTTGCCCTAGCTTTGAATTTGGTGTGAATTACACTAGAAAAATGACCCCCTTTGTAAATACTCCATTTAATAATTTTGCCTCTAATTTTAAATCAATCTGAAAGGAAAAAGTTAACTCCAATGGGTGAAAATTATATATAAATCTGGACTGAAGAACAGATTTTTTTTAAAACTGAAAGATAATTCTTCTTTGGTAGTTAATTACCATTACTTAGAAATTGGTGGTTTTATGTAAGATGATAAATGCAGAAAAATTAGATTGATATGCAAATAACTGACTGATCTTTGTTTTCTGATATACCAAATAAGGATTTTAGTTTACGTATTTAAGGAATTAAAATATGGCTTACAACTAAGAAAACTATTCCTCATTTTAGGCTGTAAAACTTCCCAGACAGAAAATATAATGGAATCACTTCACAGAAACCAAAGTTATTTATTCAAATTATGAATTCCAAATGAGCGAGAATGCTAATTCTTGAGCAAATACAAACATATGGAATTTCTATATTTTTGCTATGAATGTGTAATTTCTATTAGTAATGGGTAGTATATTGCAAAGAAAGAGTTTATTTTAAAAAATGAACCTATTGAAGAAATATGAACAAAAAACCTAGGAAAATTAAAGATAGAAAATAAAGCTTTATCTCTTAAGGAATAAGCATGGAACACTGGAAAATTGTTAGTATGGGAAAAATTGAGGATAAATGATAAAACCAAGGTCATAGAGAATCATTAGTTGATACAGGATCAATAACATTTCCATGTGTAATTTTTTGGTTGCTGAAAACCTTGGTTGTAACATTTGGTCTTATATTTAATCTTCTTCATAATTCTGTGAAGATAGTATTTCTAATTCCCATATATAAAGATAAAAAGTCAAGTTTATGATGTTACAATGTTTGCTGGTGTCACAGTGTTGGTCAATAGCAGAACTGAGATACAAACCCAGATCTGTGTGAGCCCCAAGCCTGTGTTCTTTCAACTGCTTATCCTATTCCCTCTCTACAGAGTAAAGCAAAAATTATTATAATACTCTAAATTATACAATGTGATTTAACACAACCCAGTGATTTTCAACTTAAGGAAGTTAATTTTGTGCTAATCTGTTTAAAGTGACTCACTCCATCTTCCCCATGGCGCACACCACGTGTTAGTGGGCCAGATGGTGTAAACTGAGGTCACTGAAGAATAATACTGATTGATTCATGTGGGGATTATCAAGATGTTATGACCTGAAAGAAAAATCAGTCTATCTTTAACAAATTTTATGAGTATAATAAAATATAACTTGTATACTGAGATTTTTTCTTAAATACATTTATGAAAAAAATAATTTTTTATCTTTATAATTAGCATGCTGAGATAATGCATACTAGAATCGTTTTAAAGATAGGTTTATTTATATATAGAATATTAGCATACTGATAGGCTTTATAGCATAAAAAGCATATTAGCATGGTTAATTCACACACTGGATTAACATATTCATTTAGTTTCTGTAATATGGTAAGCATTGAGTTAGGTGCTGGGATGTATCAGTTAGTGAAACAAAACCCTTGTTCTGGTGGAGCTCAGAGTCTAATTACACAAGAAAATGAATTTTTATTACCGAGAGAAAGGCCCTAAGTTACAAAAAGCTGGCTTTAGAACAGCACAGGAACTTCTCTTATACTGAAAACAGAAGGAAGTTTCTCATAATAGAAATAAATTTCAGGCCGGGTGCGGTGGCTCAAGCCTGTAATCCCAGTACTTTGGGAGGCCTAGGCGGGTGGATCACGAGGTCAAGAGATCGAGACCATTCTGGTCAACATGGTGAAACCCCGTCTCTACTAAAAATATTTTTAAACAATTAGCTGGGCATGGTGGCGTGTGCCTGTAATCCTAGCTACTCGGGAGGCTGAGGCAGGAGAATTGCCTGAACCCAGGAGGCGGAGGTTGCAGTGAGCCGAGATTGCGCCATTGCACTCCAGCCTGGGTAACTAGAGTGAAACTCCGTCTCAAAAAAAAAAAAAAAAAGAAAAGAAAAGAAAAAGAAATACATTTCAGCTGAGATCTGAAAAATTAGTAGGTATAACTAAGGTAAAGAATTGCAACAGAACATTCCAGATAAAGGTGGAAGTATGTGGAAAGGCCTAGAGGGAATATAGTTAATTCATCAAACAAAGAAACTTGATTGAATGGAGGCAGAGAACAAAAAGACAAGGCTAGACTATACTGGAGAGGTTAAAGATTTTGATCTTTGGCCTAAGAATACAAAGAATCAATTGAAATAGTTTATGCAGCAGCTCATATTATCAGATGTAGATTTGAAAAATTTGCTCAATTTTCAGCCTGGAAGACAGGTAAGGATACCAGAGTGTATATAGAAAAAGCAATAGTCAAGGCGAGAGAATGTTACATTGAACCTGAGGTATGGAAGTGGTAGCCCTAAGACTAGACGAATAAAATTTGGATTTTGAGCTATTACAAGGGCCTTCATATTTTAACTAGTGAAATTAGGCTCTTCTATGTCTTAAGTAAGTTGATGAAGTATGGATTACACTGAAGATTTTTCCATAAAAGCAAGGAAAAAATAGTGTATATTTGAAGTGACAGTCAAATGGGATGGAGAACAAAGGAAGTTGCTTCTCATTGTACTGTCGCATTGTGACAGATGACCAGTAAAGGGCAATGCACAGAGATAAATATCACTGAAAGAAGACCAGGGTTAGGCAGGAAGACTCATCAGCACTGTGATATAGTGGTTAAATAGCTAGTCTTTGCCTCTAGCATGCCTGGATTTAACTCTTAGGTCTGAGACTTGTTAGCTGTATGAACTTGGACAATTTATTTATACCTGTTGTTCCCCTGTTTCTTTCATCTAGAAAATGGGGAAGATTATGACCATAACAACTTACCTGAAACATTATATAGCCCAGGGCAAGAAATTAATAAATTATAATTATAAGCCATTTCTGCATATGTTGAATTTTAAATAATCCAAACAGGCATGATGAGTAAATTTTTAGATATGTACATCTGAGTTCAGAGGAAAGGTCTGTATACAGATACATTTAGGAGTCAGTAGTGTTTAGATGGTCATTGAAATGGGACTAAATGAGATTGACTCCCTGAAAACATAGTGAAAAGAGAAAAGGAAGTAAAACCTGTTTAAAGAACACTATTGTTTAATGACTGGGTAGGAGAAGATGAGCCTTTTAAGAGAGTGAGAAAAAGTGGCCAGATGGATAGCAAGAAAACCAAAGTAGCCTGCATCATGTACAGGAAGAGGAAGAAGGTATTTGAATAAAAGGGAAATGGTTACTATTGTGCAATGAAAGATCATGTAAGACAAACACTGAAACATGGGTATTGATTTTAGTTTCTTGACCATCATCATTTAAGGTCAATAATGACCTGAGCAAGGGTTGTTTATATGGAACGATAGGTCAGATGCCAGAATGTAGGAAACCGAAAAATATGGAGGCAGATAAATGAAAACAAAAAATATAGTTCTTTTAAGTTTAATTGAAGGGAGAGGAGAGAAATAGAAATGTTATTTAGGTGGGATTGAAGAAGACTTTTTTAAATAAAAACAACTGGTTTCTTTTAAGACAATGGGAAAAATCTCAGATTGATTCTATTTTGTTAATGGACCACATATTATAATACCGATTAGACAACTTAAGGATTTATAGTTAAAAAAGAGTAAAATAGGGGTCATCAGAGTGTCTATATAAAAAAGTCCGAATCCAAATGTTATCAACTTGGTCAGATAGTGATCGCTTCGGATAGACTACAGTAGGACAAGATACACAAATCTGTCACATTCCAACATCCTCATAGGTCAAGATCCCAGTCCCCAGAAATACATTACACTACCCTGATTCCTCACTCAAAAGTGTACGTGACAACCCTGATTGCTTGTCTTCTCTCTACCCCTTCCTTTATTAGTTAATCTTGACCTGACACTTCATCGTTAACACTACTCAGTCTTCATTTCTTTTGGACCTCAGGATCTCCAGTCCTTTAGCTGGTAATTTATTTCTGTTTCATACTTTGTTATTTCCCAAAAGGTGGGCAATCTATTGTTATGTATTTAGAGAGTGCCTACTGTGTACCCAACATCTTATAGGCACTAGGATATCACAGTGAATAACACCAGCAAAACGAAATCCAAGCCCTCGAGTAGCTTGCTTCTTGGTGAGAGAATAAATTTATGTATGTGTATCTATGTGCTTGAATAAATAAAGTAATTTCTCTAAGATCATAGAGTAGTCAAATTTGTATGCTTTTATGAGTAATTTTACTTCACACTCTATAGGAACTTTAGAAGATTTTCCCCACAGTATATCTAGCACAATTCTATATTTTGAATATGAATATGTTAAATTCTTCAAATTACAAAAAACTGTCAAATGCTTACAGTTGAGTGATGCTTATCTAATTTTACTGGTGAGAGTAAAGCATCTTGCATGGTGCTTGGAATATGCTTATGATTGCTTTGTATTATTTGTTATACTTCCAGGACTACGTACCCCAAGTGCCATTCACATAGTCTGACCTCCTAGATCTTTTGAGTTAATCAGCTTTGAGATGGTCATATGATAATGATAAATCTTGAAAAATGATTTTTAATAGATTATTTTTTCTGCTGCTGCTTTATAAATAGTAATGGATAAGTTTCTGTTTTAAGTCATGTCCTATCTTGAAGCCAGTAATAGTGGATGGAGTCCATTGCATGCTACTAGGACTGATAATGTATTTTTAAATCTTCAGTAACCTTAAACAGTTGTGAGTGGAGGATGGGAAGAAATTGGAAGTGAGAACTGTATAAGCATAAATCCAATATGTAAGCCACTTGAGTGCACCAGTGTGTCAACATAAAATTACAGAGTGATGGGCACAAAGGAAGCACTAAATCCTGTTCATCAGTATATGATTCTTAATGCTAGATCTTCCTGCCTTTTACCTAAGGTCTCATTTGTTCTCACCACTTCTCTCTAGCAATTAGTAATAGCATAGTTGAAGCAATAGGTATCTCAAGAAAGAGAGTATGATTTATGCATCTAATCTTTCATTTCACACATTTAAACAGTCACTTATTGGGCAAGGCAATTTTCATGGTATTGGGAATTCAAATATCAAAGGCATATTTCATGCACTCAAGTTTATTACAATTAATACATACAGAAAAATAAAAAGTTATAATAGTTATAAATAAGAATGTAGCATAATATTTGAGAGTCTAAGCTCTGGAGTCCAACACAGTTAGGTTGGAAGTCTAAATTCCGTCACAGTTGACTAGATAGACTTGGGTAGTCCTTTACCATCTATGGGATACCAATAGTAATTGAGACCCAAAAATGCTGTAAATATTAGATAAAATGATTCAGCTGTTTATCACAGTACCTGGCATATAATGGGTTAGCCTGCATTTTTGTTATTTATTTTTGTGTAAAAAAGACATACACATAGTGATACTGGACAAGGGAAAGAGCACTAGGGGTGAAGCATCTCCAAAGACTTTCTGAAATAGTAACAGGACATATCTTGACACTGAAAAGAGGAATATGGATTAGGAAAGACAGAAAAAGCAGAGGAGGAAAGGCCAAAGGTTAGTGCAGAGGCAGGAAGTAAAACCAGGCCTTTAAGTAAAAACCAGGTATTCCAAGTATTCAAGAAATTCCAGGTATCTGGAGAAAATGTGTGACTGTGGGAAAGTAAGACTGCAAAGGGCCTTGTGTGGTCTTAGGGTAGTAAAAAGCAATTCAGATTTCTATTCAGGGATCTTTGTTCTCTGAGTGGACGTCCAGTTTGTTGATGATGAAGTTATTTCTTCTTAGTTTTCCTTCTAACAGTCTGGCCCCTCTACTGTAGGACTGCTGAGGTCCACTCCAGGCCCTGCTTGTCTGGGGATCTTAGTTTGGTGTAAAACCCCAGTGTCCTTCCAATGAATTAATGTATTCTGTTCTTAATTTCAGCAATCCAGTGATTCTGCTTCTTTGTAGTAAAAATACAAACAACTCAAAATATTTAACTGAACTAAGTTTGAAATCATTATATGTATCATTGTGCTAATGAAAAGAGTTATAATTCAGCTCATATATAAGTCTAGCTTTTCTAATGCTTTTGTTTTTAAACCTGTATTGTAGGTTCAGAGGTACATGTGCAGGTTTGTTTTATAGGTAAACTTATGTCACGAGGGTTTGATGTATAGATTATTTTGTCACCCAGAACCAAGTCTTGTACCCAATGGGTTTTTTTCTGCTCCTCTTCCTCCTCCCATCCTCTGTTAGGCTCCAGTGTTTGCTGTTCCTCTCTTTGTGTTTATGTGTTCTCATCATTTAGCTCCCACATATAAGTGAGAACATGCAGTGTTTAGTTGCTCCATTACTTTTCTGAGGATAATGGCCTCTAGCTCCCTCCATGTTCCTGCAAATGACATGATCTCATTCTTTATTATGGTTGACTATACCATGATGCATATTTGCCACATATTATTTATCCAGTCTTCTATCAACTGGCATTTAGGTTGATTCCATGTCTTTGCTATGTAATGCTTGTTTTTGGTTTTATAGGGAGCTGGAGGTAAAAGATTCTCTCTCTCTCTCTCTCTCTCTCTCTCTCTCTCACACACACACACACACACACACACACACAGAAATGGTAGGTTTTAAGAGAGAGAGAGAGACTCTTTACCTCCAGCTTCCCTTAATCAGTGATGCTCTACTTAATTCTGTGAAGGTAGAGAAGTAAATAAGAAATTCTTGATCACTTCACCTATCAAATATTATATTGGTGCAGAAGAAGCAATTGCTGCACCAAGCTAACATAACAGTGGACACAACCGTTTTGACTTGATCTCTAGATGATTATCTCAGTGCTTATTGTGAGGTGTGGATGAGTTATCGTATTTGAAATGGCCTAGGAAATTGTCTCGGATATTGTTGGTAATGCCCATTCATTCTGATCTAGCCTACTGAGAAAGATAAAGGGAAAAAATAAACAGGGATGGAGGGTTTCACTTTCTCTATTCACCATTGTGAATACAGGGGAAAAATGAACCCCAGATATACTTTTTTCACCATCTTCATTGGGTTTATATGAAAAGCACAAGCCCATCAATAAATCATAAAACACACATTTCCCAGGAAAATTTTCATATTATAGGTCTAAGATAACAATTTATTTATTCAAGATAAAAATATCCCATCCTAAGGTCTTTTTTAAAGATAGTTTTTATTTGGGGAGAAATAGTATCTTTACTGCATACAGACAAACAACAACAAAAATATATTTTAGTGTCCATGAGGTTAATTTTTTTGGTAAAATATTTTTTTCTTGAGGGATATACAATGGAGGTGATTATGTTAGAAGGAAGGAACAGGAGAGACTGAGTTCAGTAGGTTCAATAAGCAATAGCGATTGCTTATTCTACAATGTTGGGAAACTTCAGGGACTTTACCTTTTTCTCAGATTTTAATTATCTCTTTGTCAAGAAGTGAAGTTACGTCTGGAATGAATGTTAACAGTATCAGTTGAGGCTAAAGAAAGTGCCAGCCTACTTCAAAACAGGATTTTATCACTTTTCCCATAAGTGGCCTTTTGTAGTCTTTTTCCTCCAGAAATTACTGAAAACAAGTAACTTCCAGAATCTGTGTGCTTCTTTTCTTTGTTTTTAAAGCTTCCTTCAGTGAATCACTTGGTAGCTACTCTTTAAAATTAATATACACTCAAAATATATTGTCCACATTAATTAAACAAGATTAAAAACCTAGGCTTGGTTAGGATATGGCTCTCCCAAAGTTCTCTTTAAGGATAAAATAACAAATAACAAAGAACAAAATAGTTCGGCAAATTTCTTTTCAGTCAACAACTGTCATCACTTTTGCTGCAAACCTGTCTAATTGCTGGGCATTTGCCAGAAAATCTAAGCCACAGAGTCGACTTTCTTGTGGGTCTCTACCAACACTTATCCTCTCTATATCTCAAAGTCAGCAGGATCAAAATTGAATTTCTTATCAGTGACCAAACTTCCTCCTTCTCTAGTATCTGATCTATTGGATAGCAGAACATGTACCCTAACTTCCATCTACAAAATTGATTTTTTTCTTATTTATGCATTAATTCCAGCAATATTTATTGTGCAGTAATATTTAGTGTGCTAGATATGATTTAGGTGCTGATGTTATTTTAGAGAATATTTCTGACAAAGTTCTTTCCCTTATTCTAATAAGGGACAGCAGTGAACAAATATACAAATAATATGTCAGGTAATAATAGATGCTATAAAGAAAGTGACTAGAATAAACTCCTTTGGTCTTGTAGTTAGTGTAAGGCTGGTTGCCTTGCCGGGAGTCAAACGGACACATTCATCACTCTCCATGCCTGATAACTGTGTCATCACCCAAACTCATTATCTGGCTTCCCCACATAGCTTCCCCGCACCCGCCTCTGCATACCATGCCCAAGCCCACACTCAGCACTAAATTATGTATCCAACCTCCAGCCCACTGTTAAAAAAACCCTGCAGAAAAATTTTTTAAAGAAGCCCCACCGAACCAGCCCAGCAACAGCCTGCCCCGTAGGCCCCCCGGCAGGCCGGGGTACTCAAGGTCCCACCCACCTACCAATGGCAGCTAGTTTCATGTACTTCCTACTTTAACTCCATGGACTTTCTGTTCCTCAACAGCCAATAGAAATGCCTTCTCTTTGTTTCCCCAGTAGCCAATCAATTGCCTGCCCTCCCCATAAAACGCCACGCCCTGAACAGCCGGGGCAACTTCTCTGGCCCCCTCTTGGACCACTGAAGCTCGCCTGGGAGCTGAATAAATTAACTTCTCACTTTCTTAGAGTTGCCTCAGTTTCCTCATTTAACCTCGGCAATAAACAAATCTTACAGTTAGTAGCATTTTGTAACTTGTTTCTTCTTCCAGTATAGTCTTGTGAAATTAATCTTTATTGAGTCTTCAGAGATATTTTAGAGAGCTGAAAGAAACAGTTAAGGTCATCAAACTGGAATTCATTAATTGTCCCCTTTCTGTCAGTGATACTATCCTTCTCCCAGTGTTGTGGAGTATTTTGTTCAGCCTCTTATTCTTAATTTTGTTTTAACATCTGTTTCATTTATCTTCTCTCACATACTGCAGATAGAATTTTTCTTCTGCTTAGCCTATGTGGTAGCTGCATTCCAGTTGCCTCAGACTCTTAACGTTAATCACCTCAAGTGAGAGGGATCTTGGCAGTGCTGTGTTGATGTAAAAAAAAAAAAAAAAAAAGCTGTGATTTTTGGCATTTCTAAATTTCCATGTGTAAATACTTCTATCGTGGACATATTTCCAGCTACCAAAAGGACAGCACAGAACACAGAGTATTGAACGTTTCATGCCATACACTCTCACAAACCTGTATCAACATTCTGAGCTAGCACACCACTGGATTTGGGGCAAAAGATAAATTGACCAAATATTTTTCTATCTTAACAAAATATATGTGCTAGCATAGTATAATTCTTTTATATAAAATAGCTTCCTGGTAAAACTGATGTGCTATTCTTAGGTCTGGGCAGTGGTCGTTGAGGATGGGAAGGAACTTCCTGTAAAACAGTAGGACTATCTCCCCAGGTCATGTGAATTGTCCATTATGGACTTACTATATGGAATTTCTTTCTTCTTTTTTCTATCAATTTTCATAGTGTCTATGAGGTTTTTAAAACATGGTCACAAATATTCTGAACTGCTCTCATGAAGTGGTAGATTATGTATTGGAATCAGGACGTGCTTGTGACTACTTTAACAATAAACAGTAGAGTTCAGCGGATGTGACAATATGTAACTTCTGAGTCTAAGTCATAAAAGATCAGAAGTTCTGCCTTCTGCTGCCGAAGTACTCATTCTTGCAAACCTGAGAATCATATAAGGAGTCTGACTACCCCGAGACTACCATATTGTGAAGAAGTCCTCCTCACATATCATGGCCGGATATAGGAACTCTGGTTGGTAATCCTAGATGAATCCCTCACTCCCAACCCTCACCCACAGGGAAAGTTTCAGGCACATGAGTGAAGAAGATACCAGATGGATGTAACAGAGAGCTCTTTATAAATCACTTCCAGACAGAAATTTTCCTAGCTAAGGCCACAGACATTGTAGAGCAGAAATGGAAAATCTCTCCTATGCCCCATTTTGGATTCCTGAACCACAGAATTCATAAACTTCATAAAATGATTGTTGTTTTATTTCACTACATTTGACAGAGTTTGTTACAAAGCAAAAAGTAACTCAAAAGGGCTCCATTATTCCAGGCTTAGGTTGCCATAATGGAAATGTGTTCATCAGTAAAGTTCCTGGCACTCGGCTCATAAAGCTGGCGAGAAAATAAGAGATTGTACAGCTGAGGTTAGGACTAAGAAACTCATAGTGGTGTCTCCCAGGAAGTTATGAAAAATCAAATACAACATTCTCAGACTTTGAAAAATTCATTTAGGACAGGGTCTCTTGCCGAAGTATTTATTGGGGAATATGAGATCTTACAAGTGAGAATCCAGGAAGTAGGTGATTTTAGAATAAAAGAGATAACTTTATGATGAAAATGGAGGTCGCTTCACAAAACTTTTACAAGTAGAATATCAAAAATGGGATTCATGTATATCCATACTCGTTTCACTTTAAACCAACAGCTCAGAGTTATAGCTGCTCAGTTTTCTGGATTACATATCATCCCTCTGTCTTTGAATTTAGCTTATAGAATAAGGGAAAGATGATGTATATTTCTGTTTTCCAGCAGATGGGTGTAAGTGCTGTATGCATTATTCTGAGGAAGAATATTTCAATTAACTATTGCAGCAATATTTCTGCATAACAGAGCACCCTAAAGCTAAGTGATTTTAAATGACAATAATTTATTACCATGGGTCTGCTTTAGGCTGTGGAGGCTGGAGGATAGCTCGTGTGGCTGGTCTCTGCTTGACAACTTTGCTCCATGTATTTCTTATTTCTCACATGAGATTTGCTGAATTGATGGGGCATATTTTTAGGGTGATGAGAAAGGTGCACAAAATTAAGCAGAAACCTGCAAGGTTTCTTAAGGCCATGTCTCAAAAGTGCCATATTGTCCCTTCCAGTCTACTGCATTGACAAAACAAGTTACATGGCCAAGCCCAAGAATGAGCCATGGAAAGGGTGCCTAAGATGGGAGAGTTAAGAACGAGGGCCACTATTTGATCTACCACAGAAGAACTGCGATATGTAACAGAGATCTAGTTTAGCAGATTAAATTCCAAGACTGACAAGATGGCTCAGTACAGGCATTTAGATATAAACTGTGTTGTAGCAGTTTACATATACCTAAATCACAGGAATATTTAGATTGAACTTATGCTGATCCTATTCTAGATGGTCTGGTTTAGGGTTCAGATGAAAAACATTTTATTAAAGGAGCAGGTCAGCAATAAGGTGAAGATGTGTCTGTAGGTGTGCACCCTTGATGCCACAATGTCTCTGCAAAAGACAGATATTCACCGAGCAATTTTCAACTCATTTTCATTCCACTAGATTTTATTTTGAATCTTCATAGAAATAATGCATTTTTCAATAAACAAATTGATAAAGTAACCTACCATAGTGAAAGTGAGTGTATGGCATTTATTTTTACTGTTTATTTTGGACAATTATTTTTTGGACATCTTATTTTACTATTTGTGTCCATACCCTGGTGTGGCTTTTTAAAACTTTGAGGTCTTATAAGTATGTTTGAACACATAATTCCTTTCTCTCATTGAATCTTTTCTAATTATATTAGTACTTACTATTAAATTCCTGTTTCTCTTATATTACATATCACATATTTTTGCATTTAAGTGTCTTTTAAAAATATTGTGGTAAAATTAACATAGAAATGCACAGATCTTAAGTGTGCAATTCCATGATTTTTGACAAATGTATATAGACTTGTAACTATGCCTCAATAAAGATATAGAACATTTGCATTGATCTATTTGGAAATTTTCTTTGCACCGCTTCCAATCCTTATTCCCACACAAGGCAGCCCTGGTTTGATTTCCGTCACCATAAGTTGGTTTTGCCTGCTGACTGAACTTTATTTAGATGTAATCATGAATTACATGCTCTTCTGTGTCTAGTTTCTTTAGCCGATCAAAACATTCTTGAGATTTACACATGTTATCACATATGTCCATTGTTTATTTTTTAAAAATACTGAGTGGTAGTTAAATGACATGAATGTCCCACAAGTTGAATATTCATGCTATTGATAGGTATTTGAATGATTTATAATTTCTAGCTATTACGTATGAAGCTGATATATTTGTGTGTATTTTTCAGGACATATACTTTTACTTATGTTGAATAAATACCTGAATGAGAAAATTTCTGGGTCATGGGATACATTTATGACACCAGCTGCAAACTTTATTCTAAAGTTTTTGTGTAATTTTGTACATCTATAAGGAAAATACTCTATTGATATGAGTTTCTTAACAGCTCTGATACTGGTCTTTTACATATTAGCCATTCTAGCAAAGTAGTGTCTCATTGTGATTTTAATTTTTCATATCGCTGGAATTAATGATTTTGGGCACCTTTTCTAGTACTCATTGGCTTTTCACATGGCTTCTTTTGTGAAGTATCTGTATAAACCATCTGTTCTGTTCTTCATCCTCATCTGTCTCCTTGCTGAGTTGTTTCTTTTTCGTATTGAATTGTAAGAATTCCTTATATAATTTGGATAAAAGCCCTTTGTCAGATGTAAATATTAAAAGTATTTTTCTTCAATTGCATGTACCACATTTTATTAATAAAAGTTTTTAGTATCAATGAATCCAATCCAGCATTCTCCATATGTGTTTTGTCACCCATTTAAGAAATATTTATCTATTTCAAGGTGGCAAGGATAATGTAGGTTTTTTTCCTAGAAGCTATGCATTTAGCTTTATGTTTGCTTTGCTCTTGCTTCTTAAATTTTTGGGTGTGAGTGAGGTAGCAGTCAAATGTATTTCTTTTCGTATATTTGTTGGTGCATCACATCATTTATTGAAAAGATTTTTCTCAGTGTATTGCCTTGGTAACTGAGGGAAATCTTTTGATGATATATATGTAAGTGTATTTCTGTATTTTCTGTTACGTTTTATTGATCTATTTGTCTATTTTTAAATCAATAAAATGCATGTTTGATAGGTGTGGTTTTACATGAAGTCTTTAAATATGATAGAATGAGTTCTTCAACTTTGTACATTTTTGAAGACTCTGGATTCTTTTTGCATCTTAATATTAATTTGTAGACTATGCTTGTCTATTCCTACAAAACATCTTTTGTAAGTTTTGTTTGTAATATATTAAATATATGAATCAATTGAGAGAGAACTGACATTTTAACAATGTTGAGTTTTCCAAACAATGAATAGAGTATATCTTTCCAATTATTTAGTGTTTAAAAAAATTATCTGAGTTATTATATAGGTTTTGGAAAGAAATCCTGTGAAGTTATTCCTAAATGGCTCATGTTTTCTGATACTATTGGAAATGACATTTAAAAATTTATTATCCAATTGTTTTCTGATAATACGTAAAAATATATTTAAAAATTGTGAATTTATAGACTACAGTTTATTAGTTTTGGTAGTTCTGTATATTTCTTAGGATGTTCTAAGTAGTTAATTATGTCATCTGCTATAGAATTTTAATTCTCTTTCATATTGTCTTTTATTTATCTTGCTTTATTTTCCTGGTGAGAACTTCCAAGACAGTGTTTATTAGAAGTGGCAAGAGCCAAAATTCTTGAATTGTTCCATTCTTAATTTTTCACCATTAGGTTTGATGTTAGCACTATGTTTATTTATTGCTGTGCTTTTTCAGGTTGAGGGTTTCTTTTACTCCTAGTTTGTTAGAAATTTAAAAATAAAGGTGTAAAAATGTCATTAATTCTTTTTAAAAATGTATTTAATTAATCAAGTGTTTTTAAAATTTTTATTAAAGTTGTGAAATAAATTGGTTGATTTTTGAATGTTGCTACAATATTACATAGCTGAAAAAGAGCTCATTTCATGTGATCTTATTTATATATTACTGGGTTTGTTAATATTTATTTGTTTTGTATGTGTTTTTTTCTTAAACATTTAATATGACTTCAGGAGTACATGTGCAGGATATGCAGGTTTGTTACATAAGTAAACATGTGCCATTCTGTAGGTTGTCTGTTCACTACCTGAAAAATAAATTAACAGAAAAGGCAATTACAGATTGATAAACACTTGTTCTTTATGATTTTACATCAATGTTCAGGAGTGATATCAATTTGTAATTATCTTTTCTGATAATTTATTTTTCAGATTTTGTTATTAGCATTATGATTTTCTCATTAAAGCAGTCAGAGTATACTTGGCACCTCTAATTTTGAAATTAGTACAAAATTGACTTATAAAGTTCTGTAAATATAGGAAGAATTCACCTTTGAAAAGATGTGGGCTTAGGGTTTTATTTAGGGAAAGAACTTGATCACAAATTAAATTTTAAAAGAGATATAGGATACTGACATTTTTTCACTTATTACATCAGTTTTAATAATTGTTTTAAACAAAGATCTATTTCATTTAAATTGTCAAATTCATTAACATCACATTGTGCATCGTATTACTTTATCCTTTTAATGGATTTTAGCTCTGTAACAGAAATGTCTCTTCCATTGCTCCAGCTATAATGTGTGTTTTCTCTGTTTTACTTGATCAATGTTGTTATGGTTTATCAATTTTATAAATTTTTTTTCAAGGAAACAATTTCAGTCTTGCTGATTTTTCTTTATACAATTAGTTTTATATTGATTACTGCACTGTACTTTATTATTTCTTTTTAGTTCAGGTTTTATTTGCATTTCTTTTTCAAATAAAGTAAAAAATTAGATCATTCATTTTAAGTTTTTTAATACAAAAACTTTACAACAAAATTTCTCCTATGTCTTGCTTTTTCTAAATATTTTCTAATTTCTCTTGTGTTTTCTTCATTATCTTATTGATTACTTAGAAATGTGTTGTTTAATTTCCAAAAATTTGAAAATTTTCGTTGTCTTTTCTTTTTCTTTAATTACTTCCATAAAGTTAGAGGCTCGGGGAACATAACTGTACAAATTTAATTCTTTAAAATTTATTGAAACTTTTTAATAATCTAGTATATGGTATATTTTGGTGAATATTCAATATGCTCGATAATAATGTGTGTTTGTCAGTTATGGAGGGTGTCTTATAAATGACCGTTAGCTAAATTTAATTGATATTGTTGTTAAAAGCTACATTCTTGCTAAACTTTTGTCTGGTTTTTTGTTAGTTACTGAGGATTGCTAAAACCTCTTTTAGGATTAAACGTTTGTCTGTTCATTTAGTTCTACCAGGTTTGACTTTATTTATTTTGGCACTCTATTCAAAATTCATACACATTTGTCATTTTTTTGTCTTCCTGAATAATAATTAGCATTATTAAATTTCCCTTCCCACCTCTTGAAAAGTCTGTTTTGTCTGATATGATCAGTCTTTGTAAAGTTCTTGTGTTTCATGTCTGCATGGCATGTCTTTTTACATTCCTTTTATATTAAAACTCTGTTTCTTTATACTTAAATTATAAAGTGTATCCTCTCTTACAGATAACAAACAGTTAAATGTCACTTTTTTCAATGTCATCTTACAATCTAGCTTTCATTTGATGTATTTAGACCTTATATTTATAAAATTATTTATAGGTTTGCCTTTATAGCATACATGCTATTGCTTTCTAATTTTTCTACGTTCCCTTTAATGTTTTCTTCTGGGTTAATGGAATGAGGGTTTTTTAGTACTGCATTTTATTCTTCTACTTTTTCTTTTTAACTTGTAACTCTGTGTGTGTGTGTGTGTGTGTGTGTGTTTGTGTGTGTGTGTGTGTGTGTGTGATTATTCTTGGCATATGCAACCTTAACTTCTCACATTCTACTTAAAATCTGTATTGTAATACTTACTGTAAAATTCAAGAACTTTACAGCAGTGTGATACCATTAGTCAGCTATCCTTTGTGCTACTGTCATATTACTATATGTGTTATAAATTTCATAACATGTTATTGTCTTTGTTTGGGCTTCTGTAACAAAATATCTTAAACTAGATGGCTAATAACCGAAATTTATTTCTCACTCTTCTGGAGGATGGAAAGTCCAAGATCAAGGCACTGGCAGATTTCCCGTCAGATGACGGCCTGTTTCTCCTATATGATACCATTTGTGTCTTCACATGGTGGAAGGGGCAAACAAGCTCTCTGGTCTCTTCTGTAAGGCACTAATCCCATTAATGGTGGCCCCATCCTCATAACCTAATCACTTATTAATCCCCATGTCTTAATGCTAATACACTTGGGATTAGGTTTCAACATATAACTGTTTTGGGGGTTGGGGAAACAGACATGCAGACCACAGCAGTTATTTTGTGCTTTAAATAAATCTTTCAATTTAAAGAATACATGATCACATATTTATAATTTCTTTACCTCTATAAATTCAATTTTTTTCTGTGTTTTATTTTAAAAGAAACTGAGGGACTATTGTGCTTTTTAATGCAGGCCAGCTGGCAATGACTTTCTCAACTTTCACCTATTTATAAACATATAAGCCTAAAAATACATAAAATGAACCGGTTCTATAAGCTTACACATAGTTTGTATTTTTTTTCTTTAAGTCCTTTAACGTATTCATGTTAGTGGTTTCAAAGTTCTTTTCTATAGTCTGTTTTTATATGTTGTTTTTCTTTTTGATTTGGGGTTGTTTTACTCTGCTTTTTGTCATATATAGCAGTTATTATATAATGGCCATTGCCAATACGACGTTGTATGTAGTCTGAATTATGCCATCTTCTTTTAAAAGGTTTTGAAATTTGTTCTAAAAAGAAACCAACATCTCAGGGGCCTTTTTTTTTTTTTTTTTTTTTTAATACTGTCACACTTGGTTTTACTCTTTACAAGAGCAAGTATATTTTTATTTTGTTTTTATTACTAATGTGTCCTGTGCTCTAGGAAATGACCCTTACTTCTAAGTTCTACCTTTTGATGTCTCATCTAAATGCACAAGGTGCTCATTAGGGTCTCTGTATTCTGTACTCCAATATTTCCCAACACTGTGAGACCTCTGTATGTTTTTCAGTCTTCATCTCTAAGTGTTACTCTCCTCCTTCTTATAGTTTTGACTTACATACTTGAAACCCAGACATTGGCAAAAGACAAGTCACGGATCCCTTTGAAATCTTCCATGCTGTTACTTCTGGCAACTTTACCTTCTCTAATACCTTGCATACAAATTCCAGTAAGTTTGATATTTTCTTCCTTCACTTAAGAAGATTGTTACTATTTGGGGGCTTTATTCCTCTTCTCTTAGAAAACAGGATGTTAGAAAACTAGAATAACTGTTTGCTTTTGTGTCTCAAGAGTCAGACAGTCAGTACTCTCTGATGTGAAATACATGAAAAGAGTTGTCTCTTACACTGTTCATGTTTACAGTTAGTGGATGCGTACATTCAATACAAGTGATTTTGTCATAGCTGAAATTGTTTATTAGTAGTTTCTTATAGATTTATTTTGATTTACTTTTGGCTTCGTAGTTATAATATCAACTTCTTACCAAATGGGCATTTCTTTTAGATATTTGTAAAAAATATTTTCCACACAGTAGGTGCTTAATAAACAGAAGACCAGCATATTAGACCAAAGTCAAATGATTTTTGCTATATTTTGTCCAAGAGACTGTCTCAGACCCCTGAGCTTTAGCGCCTCAGTACGGATTTTTCAACCACATTTAGGAGTCTTGGCTACTATAAAACATTTCTTTGTTTTGCTCCTTCTTGCCTTAATATCTTGACAGTCTCTAGTGTAACATTCTTTCTTACTTGTCTCTTTAGTCCACATGTCTCTCCACAGGGACAGACCAACTCTTCCCTAGGCGTATCAAGTGATTACTGAAATGTACTTTTTTTTTCAGGGAAGGTACATTTTAGTGGGGATTATCAGAGAGAAGAATATTAACATATATCCCTTGCGTTTTTGTTAGTTCTATAAAAATATTGAGAGTTAGTTTGTATTGTTCCTCTTTTGCAGGGACAATTATAATAAATAGTTTTCCTGGGAAAAATAGATTTTGAACTGCTAGAAACTGTCTTCCCCAGCCCTCTAAACTGAATTTGTTTAATTTCATCTGAATCGTAGTGGTGTTATTTTTTAAATATAAATAATACTACCAGCCTCACATGGTGTTTCAGCACATTAAACATTGTAATAAGTCCAAAGTTCCAGTCACATATGTGATTAGTTTCTTCCTCTCTAGAAAAGTGTCTTGAGTACCCAGTATACACATAGAGTGATATTTGGATCAGTATTTCATCAGTGCCTCTTACTTTATAGCCTCCACTCTTTGCAAAGCATCATTTTTTTTCTTTTTTTTTTTTCAGGTAATTCTTAAGAGTAAGCATAGGATTAATTTTCTTGACTATCATTCTTTGAATCATTCAAAATATTTTTTTGGTAGTCACTCCAATTGGCCTAAAGGGTTTTCAGTTTCATTGGGTGAAATCCTTATTATTCCAAACACCATTATTAATAGACACTTGAAAGACACCGACTTTTTAACATATTGAATCTGGTACCATTACAAAGGAAGAGTTCATTTATAAGTTTAACAAATTCTGAATCTGTGACCAATATTTACATCTTATATCTATGCTCCTAACAAGAGGCAACCAAATTAAATGGAGGATTTATTATAAGGTCACTGTCATTGTATACATATATTGTCATGTAACCTGTAATAACTATTTCTTGTGTTCACTACCTCTGACTGTTTTAAGAAAAAGCACACAGGGAACATGTTAAAGGTCAGTTCAATATTGTTATGGAGTGTAATAACATTCATCCCTTAAAAATATCTAACATTGCAACTGATTCTTTTCTAGAACTTTAGAATCTTTTTCATTATTCTAATATTACAGCCCTATTTCTTGAATGAAGGAATAAGTAGATAAATTGCATAGCTTCTCATTCTGCAAAAGCATGATAAATTTTAATTGAGGAGAGACCACTTGTTCTGTGAGCTTTGAGTTAATATAGTTCTGTCTCTGCTACTTATCTGATCATAATTATGTGATCATAATTTCCAGGAATGATATTTATGTAAAATTAGAGATAATATTTTGGTGTAAAAATTTAGATTTTTTTAGTCCAGAAAACAATATTAAATAACAAAGAAACCTATTATCCACTGCATTTAAAACCTCATGTTTAAAGAAATGATCTATTACATCCATATATGAACATACTTTGCTGAAATGTGAAAAGGGTCTTATAGGTTTCCAACAGTGTCATTTCAGACGATCAACATATATGAAGAAAATCTGTGAAAAAAAGGACAGCAAAATTACAAATAAATTAGGACACTGTAATTGTGAGCCTGAGAGCATATATCTCATACCTGACTATGCCATTAACTTACTGTACTTTTAATGAAAATAATGTTATCTTTTGTAGCCTCAGAAAATTGAGTTATATAACTTTTTGCATTCCTATTTAGTTTCTAAAATTTCCATGACTTAGAGAGCACTTTTTCTATGCATCGTGAGATACTTTGGAATTATACAGCTCACCAAATGGAGTTTGAAACTATAATAAATTAGGTTTTCTCATTTAGTGATATTCCTTCTAAAATTTGCTTCTGTTGATTTCTATTCAGTACCCCTTTCATATTCACCCACACATTATTTCTTAAAGTTGTAGAAAAAGGGCCATGGTGTGTGACCTTCACCTCTCTGTGTCCTGTGTGTTCTCATTTTCAGCGCCCACCTATGAATAACAACATGTGGTGTTTTCTGTTCTTGTGTCAGTTTGCTGAGAATGATGGCGGCTGGGGGGCTAGGGGAGGAATAACAGGAGGTTGGGGGGATTGGGGAGATATAGCATTAGGAGAAATACCTAATTTAGATGACGGGCGATGGATGCAGCAAACCACCACCATGGCACGTGTATACCTATGTAACAAACCTGCATGACCTGCACGACCTGCACATGTACCCAGAACTTAAAGTATAATAAGTAAATTAAAAAATAAATTTTAAAAATAAGACTAAACAACAAAAAAGTTATAGAAAAAGGGGGCCCAGATAAAAATTCATGATTTAGCCTAATAAAATATTCCTTAACTTTATCCTATGCATAAATAACAGCATAATTTTTGAGTCACACCTCTTGGATTTTTTTTTTTGGTAAAACTAAGCTTAGAATTTAGACTTTCATGATTTCTCATAAGTCTAGGTCATTCTACTGCTAATTCTTACCTCTAAAGCGTCAGTGCCTTTTGCTATCTGCTCCTTGGGATTCATTTATTAAGAGGCTGAGATGTGAACATCTGTCCATGTTCCAACAGAACAGATCATTCCAAATAACCTTTCTAACCCAAAGTTCAGTGGATGAGGCAGACCATGATTTATATTTGAGGGATTTTGTTTTGTTTTTGCAACAAAAGCCATTCTTTTACTGTACTCTCAACAACTGCCTGTATTGCATTAATCAGACCTTAATTAACAAGGAAGAAAGGTGATAATTTACATTTATTTCAAATTGACACATTGTACTTTATTTAGCAAATGAGACCTGTCAGGAACTGCCAGTGACGCTTAGATTGAAGACAGAGTGTCGAAAATATGTCTTCCACCTGCCTGTGCCTTTGTAGGCGGGAGCTTTCAGTATGTTTACACAGGGATCATTAGACGTACCTCATGCTAAGCTTTCATGAATCTTTGAATAAGAAATGCTAAAAGGTCATCAGGTATGAAATATTTTATAATGACAGACTGCCATAAGGCATGAGAAACTGTGATTTATCCTCCAAAGTAAACTCAAAGAGGATAAAGGAAAGAGAACTGCACGGGACTCAAAATACTTTCAGATCTACCAAAACCAGAAGAAAGGAGACTTGAAACTATGAGAATGAAAGCTGAGAAAAAGTTTATTTACTCAGCATCATTGTGCAATTTAAAGTAAGAGATGGAGGATGTAAATTAATAGATGACCAGTGTAACTGATTATCAGCATCTAAGGAAGAACAATAAGTAACTACGAAATGTCAGGAAGAGAGGAGAATTTAGGAATTAGGAAAAACAGTCTGTTATGAGATGCAAACTGTTAACTAAAGAAGATAAATAATTTGTCCCATTCTTGCTTTTGATTTGGCATATAGGTAAAGGTTGAATTTGAAATATAAGTTTAACATAATTGAAAAGAGTGAGACATATGGTTAAAGTCCATATTTTCTTCCTTTTTTCCTAAGCTTATTTTCATGACTTTTATTACCATATGTTTCAGACCACAGTTTAAGGCAGGCAATGAGGGGAAGTCTTACAGGCTCCCTTCTTGCATGTTTGATGGGTCTGGAACCTTGAGCATCACCCAGAGTATGCTGTGCCCATGTAGGTGTCCACATCTTTGCTCATGTAGTCTCCTCTGTTGAAAGGACCACTCCATCTACTCTATATGGAAAAGCTGTTATCAGCTTTAAAGTGTCTTGGATCTCCCCTCTTCTCCGGAGCCCGTTACCATTGTGCTACCCCAATACTTTAAGTCGTGTTTATCGCACTGCTTATACACCTCTGCCTACCTACAATTCCTATTCATCTTTATTTCCTCATGATTTAGCAGTGCAAGGAAAATGTCTAGTGCAAGGAAACAATTTTAGTAGTTGTTAGTTAAATTAGATTACATTTTTAATGAAAATTCATATTTTTGTAGCCAGTAAATGGTACTGTTGTATGGTGAACCTGTGTATTTGCTCTTTTACCTGCAGCACTTTCCTGGTGCAGGGATATGCGTGTCTACCATGGAGTGTGCATTGTCCATATATATATATAGAATTATATGTATATAATTTATAGAATTATATGTATATAATTATATACATATAATTTATAGAATTATATGTATATAATTTATGTGATATATGCGTGTGTATATATATAATTATATATAATTTATGTGATATATATGTATAAGTTTAAAATATTAATGCATGTAAATTGTATATTCTCAAAAAATCACTCACAAAATTTTTAAATCATATAGACTCTCATCCTTTTTAAAATTAGTCTGCATTTTCATTGCCATAAATTATTAGACAAAATTAAACTTTTTAGTCACTCAAACTAAAGTTTAAATGCTGATTTTTCTGTTTTATTAACATAAAAACTTATGTATGTTACCTTAGGTAAACTTTTTAAAGTCTTATTTGCTTTGTCTGGAGATTAAAAGTTAATAATGCCTACCTCATTTTTTTAATTTCAAAAGGTAAAATAGATAAGTCTCCAGCAAATTTTAATTGTCTGATTAAATTTTTACTATCTTATCATCACCTTTAATTAATACTCTGGCTAGCAAACTAATTTATGGGTCAAGGGGCTGAAATTTTCATCAATTAATGACATTGAACAAGCCTCTTAACCACTGTTAAACTCAGTTACCTCATTTAAAAGTATGAGTAATTTTGTTGAAAATGTAGCTGCCATTCTATGAAAGAGAAATAGGAGCACTTTGGAGAAGAGGGAAATGTCTTGTTTGATATATGGTGCTGTTAAAATTAGAAAGCCAAATGTAGAAGGTAAAGACGTTATAAGTCATGGTAAGATCCGTGATGCCAAATCTACATAATCTCACAACATAGCATAGAGTTAATAATGATGTGTCTTAAAGTGGAAGATGTTTCTTATTGCTGAAGATCTGTGTAAAAAGAACATTAAGTTTTATTATCTTAGTTATGCCAAAGAAAGCATATTATGTATGGATTAGAGTTTTAAATTCTGTTGTGTGTGTTAGTCAATAGGCATTAGAAAGTCACATTATTATGAATATCTTATTTTATGCTTGTTCAGTGGCAGAGCTGAAGTAGAAACGAGGTTCCTCTGTGTTTCCATCTCTTAAACTATTTCCTTTAAGGTAATAATTTTCAGATTTAAGAATCCAGTTTCAAATTCTCTTGCAAATTTTAGGTTCTATTTTCCAATTGCTTGCTGTTACAGATTTTTTTTTCAGTAATATTATAAATACATACAGGCATATTGCAGATATTGCAGGTTCAGTTTCAGACAATTGTGCTAAAACATTTATCACAATAAAGCAAGTCACACAAATTTTTGGGCCTCCTATTGCATATAAAAGTTATGTTTACAGTGTACTCTATTAAGTGTGTGAGAATATTGTCTAAAATACAATGTACATCCCTTAACTTGAAAATACCTAATTACTATGAAAATGTTATCGATCATTTGAGTCTTCACTGAGTTGTAATCGTTTTGCCAGTGGAGGTTCTTGCCATAATGTTGATAGCTGCTGACCAACCAGAGTGGTTGTTAAAAGCTGGAGTGGCTCCGACAATTTCTTAACATAAGACAACAGTGAAGTTTCCTGCATTTATGACTCTTTCACAAAATACTTCTCTGTCACACATAATGCTTTCTGAGAGCATTTTACTCACAGAAATTCTTTCATAATTGGAGTCAGTCCTCTCAAATCCTGCCACTGCTTTATCAATTAAGTTCATGTAATATTCTGAATCCTTTATTGTCATTTGAACAATCTTAACAGCATTTTCATTAGAAGTAGATTCTATTTCAAGAAACCACTTCATGTTTTCATCTATAAGAAGCAACTCCTCCTTTGTTGGTTTTGTCATGAGGTAATTCCTCTTAATATTTGCATTTTTACTTCCTCCCATAAATCACTAAGACTCTTAATGGAGTATAGAATGGTGAATCTTTTCCAGATGATTTTCAACTTAGTTTGTCAAGATCTATCAGAGAAATGATTACCCGCAGCAGCTCTAGCCTTATGAAATTTATTTCATAAATATTAAGACTCAAAATTCAAAATAACTCCTGGATCCATGGACTACAGAATGGATGTTGTGTTAGCAGTATAAAAACATTACTCCCTCTCTCCCAGCACCATTTATTAAACAGGGAATCTTTTCCCCATTGCTTGTTTTTGTCAGGTTTATCAAAGATCAGATGGTTGTAGATATGTGGTGTTAATTCCGAGGCCTCTGTTCTGTTCTATTGTTCTATATCTCCGTTTTGGCACCAGTACCATGCTGTTTTGATTACTATAGCCTTGGAGTATAGTTTGAAGTCAGGTAGTATGATGCCTCCATCTTTGTTCTTTTTGCTTAGGATTGTCTTGGTCATGCAGGCTCTCTTTTGGTTCCATATGAAGTTTGAAGTGTTTTTTTCCAGTCCCATGAAGGTCAATGGTAGCTTGATGGGGATAGTGTTGAATCTATAAATTATTTTGGACAGTATGGCCATTTTTACAATATTGATTCTTTCTAACCATGAGCATGGAATGTTTTCCCATCTGTTTGTGTCCTCTCTTATTTCCTTGAGCAGTGGTTTGTAGTTCTCCTTGAAGAGGTCCTTCACATCCTTTGTTAATTGTATTCCTAGGTATTTTATTCTCTTTGTAGCAATTGTGAATGGGAGTTCACTCATGATTTGGCTCTGTCTGTTGGTGTATAGGAAGGCTTGTGATGTGCAGAAAGCTAAAACTGGACCTCTTCCTTACAACTTATACTAAAATTAACTTCAGATGGATTAAATATTTAAACAGAAGACCAAACACCATAAAACTAGAGAAGAAAACCTAGGCAAAACCATTAAAGACATAGGCATCAGCAAAGACTTCATGATTAAAACATCAAAAGCAATGGCAACAAAAGCCAAAATAGACAAATGAGATCTAATTAAACATAAGAGTTTCTGTATAGCAAAAAAAAACCCAATCATTAGTGTGAACTGGCAACCAACAGAATGGGCAAAAAATTTTGCAATCTACCCATGTGACAAAGGGCTAATATCCAGAATCTACAAAGAACTAAAGCAAATTTACAAGAAAAAAAAATCCATTCAAAAGCGGGTGAAAGATCTGAACAGATACTTTTCAAAAGAGGAAATTTATGAGGCCAACAGGCATATTAAAAAATGCTCATCATCGCTGGTCATTAGAGAAAGGCAAATCAAAACCACATTGCTACACCATCTCACACCAGTTAGAATGGCGATCATTAAAATCTGCAGACAACAGATGCTGGAGAGGATATGGAGAAATAGAAATACTTTTACACTGTTGGTGGGAGGGTAAATTAGTTCGACCATGATGGAAGAGAATGTGGCAATTCCTCAAGGATCTAGAAATAGAAATTCCATTTGACCCAGCAATCCTATTACTGGGTATATACCCAAAAGATTATAAATTATTCTATTATAAAGACACGTGCACATGTATGTTCATTGTGGTACTGTTTATAATAGCAAAGACCTAGAACCAACCCAAATGCCCATCAATGATAGACTGGACAAAGAAAATGTGGCACATATACACCATGGAATACTACACAGCCATAAAAAAGGATGAGTCCATGTCCTTCGTAGGGACATGGATGAATCTGGAAACCATCATTCTCAGCAAACTGACACAAGAACAGAAAACCAAACACTGCATATTCTCACTCATAGGCGGGTGTTGAAAAGTGAGAACACATGGGCACAGGGAGGGGAATGTCACACGCTGGGGTCTGTTGGGGGGTGGGGGGCTAAGGGAGGGACAGTGGGGTGTGGGTAGGTTGGGGAGGGATAACCTTGGGAGAAATGGCTGATGTGGATGACGGGGTGTAGAGACAGCAAACCTCCATGGCATGTATGTACCTATGCAACAATCCTGCAAGATCTGCACATGTACCCCAGAACTTAAAGTACAATAAAAAAATTACTCTCCATATACGTCTTCATCAGAGTTCTTGAGTAACCAGGTGTATTGTCAATGAACAGTGATATTTTGAAAGGAATAGATATATTTTTTTCTGAGCAGTAGGTCTCAAAATTAGGATTAAAATATTTAGTAAACCATGCAGTAAATAGATATACTAATTCAGCTTTGTTGTTCCACCCACAGAGGACGGTAGCTTGAAATATTGCCTATACAATATAGTCTATACAGTATAGTATATTCCATTTAGGTTTGTGTATGTACACTCTATGATGGTCTCTCAAAATCAGAATTGCATGCTGTTGTATTTCTCTGAATAGATTCCTGTCATTAAGCAATTCATGACTGTATATGGAGATTATATTCAAGGAGATTAAAATGAACAGATAAATAGTTTTGATAAGGAACTAAAAGGTAGAAAAAGAACATGAAAATGTAAATCATTGTAAAATATAGTTTATAATATTAGAGACAGTTGAGTTTCTAACATGTAAATACAGCCTGTTCAAGAATAAATGAGTTATCCACCATGAAGCCAAATCAAAAACAGATTAAAAATATAAAAATAGATATGACATTTTTAGAATATAAGTATCATTAGAATATAAATGAATATACTTGAGTATATAGTTATCAATTACATATGTATGTAACTGAAATCTCAAAAATAGAGAGGAAAAGGAATTGGGCAAAATTCTTATATGTAGAAGTAATGTTTGGAAATTTTCTCATATTTTGGAAACCATTCAGACATGCATTCAAATGGTCTTATAAACCCCTTGCTTCATAGCCCATGGGTTAAATACCAAATCATAATGGATTGAGAGCAGGTATTTTTTATTAAAGAATGATAAAAAGTCCAGAAAAATTTTGCATGGTGAAGGAAAAATCATGCTTAGAAAGTTTCTTATACACTTAAGTGTACACATTGAAAACCAAAAAGTCTGAAAATTTTGGTAAATAACATCTTCAAGAAATTAGAAAAATGATAGTGAACTATAATATATCTAAAGAAAGTTAAATAGAGGCCATAGAACAAAAAGTCAAACCATAAAATAATGGAGAAAATCGACAAAGAAAAATATTTTTTAAAATATTAAGATAGTTGTTAAATTGCTGTCAAGATTAATTAAGAAAATCAAAAGAAAACACAAAGAGCCTAAGTATGTAAAGGTAACACTGCTAGACTACTGAAGATTCAAAAAGACAGCCAAAAGATATTATGGTCAACTACATGACCATTTCTTAAAAGTGTTGCAGAAATGAAAAAATTATTAATAGACTAAAACTGAGGAAACTAACATAAAAATAGAAAATCAAAACAATTCTGTAACAATCAGTGAAATTGAATATATAATTAAAACTCTTTCCACATATACCTTAGACAATTTATTTTTACACATATATTATTACATACATGTATATTTTCACATAGCAACAACAAGGAATTGGAAAAGGAAATAAAAATGCTATGCCTTAATAGCATAAATAATATTAAATATATTAGAATAAATTCAATAAAATCTATGCATCTACAAGAAAAATTGTAAAAACAATGTTGAGAGAAAGTAAAACAAATAAAATATGCCTTATTAAATGTAATAAAAGTATTGTTCATGAATTGGAAGATTAAATATTGAAAGGTCTAAATTATCCCAATCCAAATTCTGACAGTTTTTGTTTTCCCTTTGTAGAAATTATTTATAAAATTTTTGTAAAAATGAAAGCTTCAAAATAACAAAGATACTAGAAGAACAGATAGGAAGGACTTGTTCTACCAGGTACTGATTTACAATATTATTACTTGAATTAAGACACCAAGATTGTCATTAATATTGAAAAATAGATCAGAAGTAATGAATTAAAAATCCAGGTAAGACCCATATTTTTGTGGACAAGATTTATTACAGAGTTGGCACTGCAAAACGATATGAAAAGATGAATCTTTTATATAAACTGTATTAGTACATTGGCATTTCCATACCAAAACGATGAAATCCAACACCAAATAGGCATAGCTCATTTCCCTACAATATTTAATTTTCCCCTGGTTTAACCTCTTGGCCATATCTTGGTGATGAGGCAAACTTTTTATATAAACAATAGCTATTCCATAAGCAATTGGTTGGCCACAGGTTTTTAGAGTCTGTTCTTCAATAGTTGATTATATTTTCTCTCTCAGTTTTTTGAAATATGATTATAGGAATATGTCAGTTAGCAAGTGATTTGCTCCTAATTATACTCCATTAATTAACTTCTGAAAAGAAAATTTAATCAGGTTCAATTTAAAAGTTGTTTTTCTACTAATGTTTCATATATAGGTGCCTCAAAATCTCTAAAGTGTAAATTGGCATAATACTGTGCTTCTTTTGGTAGGATTTATATCAGTTATCTTTAGATTCAATCTTAATTACATTTGAATACCAAAATCTATATATTTTTCTCTAATTGTAGCCAAAAGTTTTACCTAAGTTAGAATATATCTGATCATTAAAATCCTATATGGAATTCAAATAGAAGTTTTAATTTAATTGCTTTCTTATTAAAAAAATATAAATATTACAAGTTCAGACATCTAAAAATAAACTAGAAAGTTCAACACAAGAAATGAAAGATAAAATAATCAGCCTCAGAATAAACTAGGAGTGTTTATTATGCACCATACAAATTTGGAAGATGAAAAATAATGAAATGGTCTGAAGTTTCAAGTTACAGAAGCATTAAAATATGAAACCATTAGTCAGAATTAATCATATTCCTATTTTGTCTTCATACTGAAGTATTCTATAAATTCTAGTAATTTAATATTTAGCTTATATTTAATAATCTCCTTCAAAAAATGTTGTTTCTCATTATGTCACAGTTCTTAAGTGGTAGAAAAGCAAATTGATAGAAATCACTTTATCTTGTAATTTCATGTTCATACCACAGGGCTTCTTCAGGAAATTAACCAACATGATCTTTGCAATGTACCAATTTCTCTTTCACCTCTATGATTCACTTCTTAAATTCTGAAAATTAAGTGACCAAGTCATTATTCTTTTGTAAATGCATTCCTTGTTTCTCATAAACAAATCTTTGTTTACTATTCTAAAATATTAGCACTTCAGTAAGATTTAAATATGCAATCTTAATTGATACAATCTTAATTGTTACAAACCCTCTTCTAGCCACCCCCCATCCATTTCTAAGGTGCCTTTTTGCCAACTGTGGGTAGATCTTACCAGATTTTAATTCCTGACCCTAAAATTTCTAGTTAGCAGAGTATTGCATGGTATTTGAGTGCTGCTGATTAGCATCTAAGAGACTATCTCCAGTAATATTCCCAGTGTGTATTAAATCAATCTACATTTTTATAGATAATTCTTTTCTTATTTTACAGAAATCAGCCATTTTTCCATATTAATTTGGTCTCAGTGAGAACATAATTTTCATTCATCTCCCTATAGAAGTTACACATTTGTACAGTGGTTAAAATCTACTGAAAGCCAACTCACCGCTAGGAATTAAATTAAAATTGACCCACAGATATACAACATTAAGTTTGCTGAGAAGATTTAAACCAATGGGTCTTAAAATAAAAATTGTATGCTCCCCAAACCAAAGCCTCTCCTTCAAAAAATGTTGTTGTTTCCCATTATCTCACAGTTCTTAAGTGGTAGCAAAGTAAGCTGATAGGAATCACTTTATCTTGTACTTTCATTTCATACCACAGAGCTTCAGTTTCCTCCTAGTCAAAAAGTCATCAGTGTAGTAACAGATGCATCGTTTTCTGCCCTAGAATCATGCAGATCACCTTAGCAATCTTAGAGCACCATTTTGTGCATAAAGACATTGAGACTTTAAGAATTGACTTGAGGTCCACTGCCTAGTTACCTTAAAAGCAGAAATGATATAAAGGTTTATTCTAGCTAATCTGTGCCATTTCCAGTCAGCTTTGTGTTTTTCCTTGTTTTCTGTTATATATTTGCTTTTCTCACACTTAGGTAAAATAAGTGCTTTTCTGGGTAATGTGGCAGATGTCCTTGTGTCTGCCTCATCCATACTTTGTCCCACAGCTTGTGCTGAGTGGGCAGTTGAAAGTGTGATGCTGCCCTAGGCACCTGTCTATTGGACTAGAGTTGAACAGCTGAGTCAAAATGAATCAGACACAGTCTCTACCATGTGAGTTAGAGAGTGTGAGATGGGGACTTTAAAACATACCAAATCATCAGGACTTTCTAGAGATCAACGAAAGCAGGACTCACAGGGTGAGGACCACGCTGTAACTCCCTACTTGTTTCTCATGATTGAGATCGAGAGCCATTGATTCAGATTATATTTTATACCTATTTTCATAGGTTGTCTATATTCTGGGGACATATATGTGAATTTGTATGTATATTCCTATTATGTACACGTGGACTTGTCGCCACATTCGTGTCTATTACTCCAAAAGCATAATTGTTGGCCCTTACCTCAATTTCAACAATTCTACAATATTTTTCACTAGCCTGCATAAACAATTTTGATTTAGCATTCATATTCCTCCAGCCTTCAGTAATCTTCTTTCCACCATAGTACTCCATATAATATTGTCATGTGTCAACTACTAAATGTTAATTTTTTAAAAAATCACTTTTCTAAAATATGATTAGAAACCTAGATAGTGTATTAGCCATTAAAATAATGGATAATATATCATGTATCAAACTTTTCTGATAAAAATATATCTCTATGAAATAATAAACACCATTTTGATTAATCGGTTAAATTGACCTTTTCCTTTAATTAAGTATTTTCTTTATTAAATTTATTAAAAATTCTCCAGAATTTAATTAATGTTTTACATGGAAAATTGTGTTTGCTAATTGACTTAATTTTTTTACTAATTGGTTACATATTAAATCCTCATTTTCATAGAACACTGCTCATTACTAAGAATAATAATTCTAGTCAAGAAAATATTCATCACTTTGGTAGAGGTTTTGTTCCTAACAATAACAAAACAGTTAATTTTTATTGAATTACTTGTGGTTAGGGATATTAACTTTAATCAGGCAAACTTCTTATCTATTTTCCAATTTAATGCAGTGGTTTGTAATATATCACACTATGCAGTAAGCATTCTATACATATACAATATGTTTGTGTGTGCATGTGTGTGTGTTTGTGGATATGTATATATACATATATATTTATTCAAGTGTTTTGTTTATTTAAACAGAGATAATTACCATTCATAAATGTCCACTAGTTAATTGCTTAATAATTATAGTTAGTGGATCAAGGTAAAACAATTGTGCATTGTGTTTTACAATACTAAGATGTAAATTTTAACCAAATCCTATGCTGACAAGGAACACGCTCCTTGATGAGTGCTACTAAAACCTACAAAAATAATAATTCAAACACTATTCATATTTTTATATTTTATGCAAGTGTTTGCCTACATATAGCCTAGGTAATAATCAATCTGAAAGTTTATATTGTTAGAGGCACATTAGTCCTAAGGGGACAGTTTTTTGATTTTATGTCACTACATATATATAAATGATGCATTTTAGTTTATTTATTGAAATATTTTTAGCTTCATATTAAATAATTATAGTCTTTTGAAATATTGTAAATTTATGTTTTACTAAAAATTTTTTACTAATTCCAAGTTTTTATTTGTGAGATTTCCTATAGTTTGATTTAAAGTTTGTTACAAACCTGTCATGTTCAGTTCGTCCATGATCCACCACAAATAGAAGTTCTCACCATCTCAAAGGTAATGGTGCAGAGAAGTTGGAACAAGTATGATATGCACTTATAAAATGTAAGTATAGGAGAAAAAATAAATGCAGTCTCTTATTTTGTGTGCCATGTCCTTTTAGATGATATCAGTTATTGCAGTTTGGGCCCTTTGACTGTGGCTTCATTGCCAGGAAATTTTGAGCAGAGCTTTAAACTATTTTCCTCAAAGACAGAAGAGTGTGGTGACATAGGAATTAAAAAATTCAATAAGTTTCAATATGAAGGGTGTGATCCAGTGAACGAGGCAACTTGAAAAGTACAGTAAACTATGAATTAAAAACTTCTATTAGATTTGGCAACTTGAAAGGTGTTTTTGAATTTATGGAAAGCAATATTTTATGGACTCAGAGAGTAAAAGCCAAATTGCCATAAAGTAAGGACTAGTAGTACAGGATAGAGTCGATTGTAGACAGGATATCAATGCTGAGGAAGTTAGCCTGAACTTGTGTTGAACCACTGACCTACGTGGCTGGAAGTGTCATCAGAAATACCATGTTAAAGAAAAAATCTTCATGACAGCTCTGGATCACAAAATGGAAAGGCAAGGGGAGACATTGAGAAGACATTCGGGCACAGGCAGCATTGAGAAGAGTAAGGTTGTTGAGACTTGGGGATCAGCATAGGGCTAAAATAGAGACACAATTGACCTGGATGCTTCTTAAATTATTTGCACTCGTTCTATGATTGTAAGTCTTCAATATTAAATAATTGATTTGTCTAGTTCTATGTAACATTCAGACTTAAAATCACTTGCAAAGTCTCTTAAGTCTATCAAAATCCAAAATAAAACTCAGCCAAAATCATCTCTTGGTCCAGGAATAGACTCTTTTTTTCTCTCTCCTCTTCCTCCTTTCTTCCTTTTTTTAATTTTTTTTTTTTAATATATTTTCAGTTCTGGGAATCTAACAGGCCACGGTGTGTGATGTTCCCCTCCCTCTGTCCATGTGTTCTCATTGTTCAGTTCCCACTTATGAGTGAAAACATGCAGTGATTGGTTTTCTGCTCATTTGTTAGTTTTCTGAGAATGATGGTTTCCAGCTTCATCTAAGACTCAGTTACTTCATCACCCTCAGGGAAGTTTTGAGTTAGAGAATAATTCTGAATAGCCAGAAGATAGCCTCACCTCAACTGAGTTTTTGTTCTGTTTTGTTTTGAGGGGGTGGGGAGGGTGAGACAGTTAAAGTGTCTCCTGAAATCCTGAGTTAGGCTAGCATAGTGTAGTGAATATGTTTCTTTGTAATGCTGTGAATTTCAAAGTAAAACAAAACAAAACAACAACAATAAAAAACAATAAGTGCCCTAAATTACTTTCAATGTTGAATAACTTTTTAAATCCATATTTTTCTCCTAACTCGTACTGTGGAACTTCCACGACCCTGGAACTGGAGTAAAATGATCAGTGGAATTGCCTGTATTTTAATGAAATTTTTTCATCTATGATTTCAGAATGGTGATTTTATAATACTAAGTTGTCAATAAATTTGTGTTGATTAATCACCTGATTTCTAAATTATTTTTCTAGCATTTAATACCTTTCAAACCTAAAATATAAAAACTAATTCATACAAAACCTGAATATCCGGTACTTAGAACCACAAATTGTTAACATATTGCCACTTTTGATTTCTCTATCTCCATCTTTCTATATTTTGAATTACTTGTAAGTTACAGACACTGAGGAACTTCCCTCCCTAATTCAGCATGCATCTCTTTCTAAATGCCTTTTAAAAATTCCAGAGTCTCATCAAGGTTCTTATATTGCTTCAGCTTCTTTGTCTCTAGTTTCTCCTAACCAAGAGCATCCCCCGCCTGTTTGTTTTTACTCATCTTTACTTTTTGAGAGATACGGATTAGTTGACATAAAATATTCCAAATTTTGTTTTGTTCCTTTGATTTCTAATTAGATTTTTTTCTCTATGAGAATACTACATAAGCCATGTTGTATAGTTCTGATTGCTTCCTATTAGTCATTAATCATGTCAGCCTGTCTTATTAGACATGATGCTAAGTCATTTGGTTAGTGTAATAATTACCAAATCTCTTCAGCTGTCTCAAGTTAAGAAATGTGAACATCTTGTCCTGATCCTGATCCTCTCCACCCCCATAATGTTTCTTAAGATTGTTTTAAAGACCTTGCTGATAAAGTATTTAAGCCATTAGTACATTAGTGGTTACAAAGTGGTGATTTTAAAATTCTGTTTTTTTTTCTACATTAATTATTTGTCAATCTACTCTATACAAATATTTTCTTCCCATTGTCCCTTGGTCCCCGACCTCCGATAATTACTTACACAGGAAATAGCAGCTAGGGTGTGCCAAATAGAAAATGTAATTAGGGTAAAATATTTCTCTAGCACTTGGTTTTCTTTTCTAGATATTTTTCCCCAAACAGGTCTTAAACATCCCTCCCACTTTGAACCCAATACCTCTATGCGTTCTTTTATTCCTTCCTAAATATTATGGTAACTAAGATGTATTATTAGCTACTTTAAGACTTTAAACAGACCATTCATTCCCTTTGAACATAGGTTTTGCATCAATTCCAGATAATAACCTGTATCTTTTATTGAGTTGTAAGAATTTCAGAAGACAACAGTAGCGTCTGATAAATGGTTAAAGTTTAAGAAATTTCCATTAGCAAATGTAAAGCACTAGGCAGAGATAGATAAGAGGTTCCTTCCTGCATTACATTTTCCACTGTTCTTGTGTTTAGTAGTATTTACGATTATTTAGCTAATGTTATTTATTCATAAAATAACTAGTTTTTTATATATACATATATACCTTTACCTCATTTTTGGCAGAGCATAAAATGTATAATATACATCCTATTTCAAAACATATGGTTATTAAATAGAAGAAATTACCACATAAACTCTTCCATAAAATTGCATCTTAATGAGGTCTTTAAACATTATCTTTTTTCATCCTATTGCTTCTATCTTATTTAGAATATTTCAAAAATCATATGTGAATGTCAAATATCACAGTATCTATTGGGGTTTAAAGGTGATAATCACACACATATTTAGAACAGAGATTGATGAAGTTAACAAAAGGAAAATTAAAAGGTGGATGATGTTATTCACACTGCTAAGTCAGTTTGCAATGTGGCCAAATAGGCTTCCTTCCCCACCCTCACTGAGTATGTACATTGGAAAAATCCAGCTAAGAGAGAACACAGGACTTTGAGCAGAAACACCCCTTCAGGTGTCAGCAGGACTTTTAACTCATATTTTTAAGCTTGAAGGGCAGTGAGAGAGAAATAAAACGTAGATTTGGCTCCACAAACCAGACCCTGAGTCCTGAGGAAGAACCAGATTAGTTGGAAATGAAGAATAGCAAGAAAAGCAACCCAAAGAGTAACCCCAGAGGGAGGGAGTAAAACTACATGTGCCCAGTGCTTTTTGCTGTCCTCAGAGGGGAATAAAGAGGGTGATTACAAGACAGGGAAGAATATGTACATAGAAGAGAGAGCCTGCAAAGCAGAGATGGAGAATAAGGGTTGCTCTAAGCCTATTGAAAAAAAAATCCAGATGAGAACTGATTGGTGGCTGCAGTGAAGTTATTAAAAATGATCAGATATTGGATATATTTTAAACTTCAAATCAGTAGAATTTGCTGATGGATAGAGTAAGGAATATAAGACTATAAGAGAAAGTCCAGGATGACTCCAAGGCTTTGGGCACATGCTTCATTGGAATTTCTTTCTCATCATTATGTGCCAAACTTTATTTCTTTGTACATATGGCAATGTTATTTATTGCATCTCATTCTTTTTTAAAAAGTTCTAATTTTATTAAAGCCACACATTTACTTATTTTTTAAATGAAAATGATATTACATGAGTCATAAATGTCAATCACCAGCATTTTCTCTTCTTCCCCCAGGATTACCTCCCAAAGAGTATCACTTTTTTCTACTCTTTTTAAGGTATTTTGTCTAGCATATTTTTAAAAAATTACATTAAAAAATGTTAAAATATTACATTATTTAAAATAATGAAATTATATTTTATTTACTAATTTTAGTAACTCTTGATTTTCTGTTATGATAGTTGAAGATTTAGCTTTCAACCCATCCTCACACCCCTGCTTTCCCTTTTCTCAGCCTTTTGACCAAAATATTTTTAAACTCATTAATAGATTAATAGAAGATAGTTTCATGGTGATGACTATATAAATACAGTTCATTTCTAAATGACATATGTGTTACAATTACTTTTCCCATTGCTTCTCTTCAGCACTACACACTAAAGTTAATAATTGCTTAATTTACATTAGTTTCCTATACATGTATGCACATTTTTCTTTAAATGCACTGATCTGTCAATAGGAAGAATTCCTACTCCTTCTCCTTGAAATATTTATGCCCATGTTTTCACAGTCTGTATCATTGAAGTCTAGGCTTGATACAAAGATGTTACTTGTGTATTGCCCTCACCTCTCTCATTTGTTGTATGGCCACTTTCTAGATCCTGTCTCTTCCTGTTGGGGTTTTCTGCATACACATCTTCTAACGTAGTGTTTCTCAAACTTTAGTGTGCATCAGAATTGCCTGGAGATCTTTTTAAAATACAGTTTGCTAGGTTCCACCCCTAGTTTTTGATTCAGTGTATCTGGGGTGAGGAGAGTGAATTTCCCTTTTCAACAAATTCTCAGGTGATATTGCTGATTTGGGAAATATACTTTAAAAACTACTATTCCAGGGCACAGGACAGATAAAATTTTGCGAGCTTTTATGTTTTTCTATTTAGCTAGAATTGCACAATTGCCTAAAAACCCTCGTGCCTGCTTGTATGAAAGCCTTTGTGTTTTTGGTTGGTTGGTTGTCATGGAACTACAATTCTTTCCAGTAGAAGTGAAGCACTTCCCTGTTTTACTGGTGTAGGGTTTGGTCATATTCCTTGCTTAGACCAATGGTGTTTTCAAGCAAAGGATTTATACTTGATTGCAGGATGAGTTTCTCTTATGTTTTTCCCTTCACCTAAAAAATAAAATATACACTAAAGGTAGCGTTGTCATCTAAAAAATGAGAGACATCTGAGGCAAACCCAGCTGAGCCTAGCTTATAGAAGTTTAACCATAGATAATCTGAAGAAACATGGGTGAAAAATATATCCTAGTTTATATAAGCCACTGAATTAAGGTGTAGTGTAACAGGGCATTACTGTGAAAGTATAATAGAAAGCGTGGGTTAAGAATCATTTTCTGTCAGAATGTTCATTTGTTTAAAAGCTTACATTTTTTCCCTCTGTGGAAAATTTTAGAGACTTCTCTTTGAATAATTTCTCTGAATCTTGCAATGATCAACACTGTGAGGGATCTTTTCTCATTTATTGTGCTGATTTCATGATAGGCCCTTTTATTCTAAAGATACATATTCTTAATCTTCCAGAATTTTCATGTATTGCTATTATATTTTCTTTCATAATCACCCAATTCTGTTCTGTTTGCTTTTTCTAGAACTCCTCTGATCTAGTTGTTAAACATTCTAGATTGAGTTATCTTTTCTTTCATATTGTTGCACTTATTTCTGGAATATTCCCTTGAGTTTATCCTCTAAAATTGCCAGTGAATTAAAAATAGACAGTGTTATCCCTAAATTCTCAGTACTCCTGGTTCTTCTTTGAATATTTCTCATAAAGTCATATTTTCATTCTACAACTACATTTTCATCTTAGGACTGCAATTTCATCTCTTCTGAGAATAATGGGGTTTTATCTACATTGTATATCTGCAAGTTTTCTACTTTTTGTTTTGAGGGTTTCTTTACCCACATTTTGCTTGTCTTGCTTATTTTGGGATCCCCTTTTTCCTGTGGATCATTTTTCCTACTGGAGGGCTTGGACTATATGGTCTTTGTAGCAAAAGGGCTTTGCTATAGAAGAGCAGGCTGTTAACTCAGCATTTTGTTTCAGAACACTCACATTTTAGTAGGAGTCTATTTTTTTCTTGATTTTTTTTTTTTTAATTCCCTAGTGTCATTTAGTTTCCTGTCAGGGAATGTTCTAGGACAACTCCTGGGTATGTTTTGGTCAAATTGGGTATTATTGAGGTTAATTTATGCCTGGCTGCCAGGATTCTGGGTTAGAATAGGTTAGAAAAAGATCAATTAACGTGTGTCAGTTCAACATGTAGTTGTTCAATATCTTTCTCTATTTTCAGCTTTGTTCCTCAATTCTGCCATCAGTTGTCCATGACTCTGGGGACTCTCCAGCTCAATTTTCTCAAAAAAGGAAGAGGAGAGTCCCTTAGCTATCCTTTGCCCTCCTAGGCATTTGTATTATTATTTCTTTGATTGTTAAGCCTGTAATCATGTCTCCCCATATGCTTTCTGTCTTCTAACAACTGGAAATAACTTGCTGTTTTCTGTTCTCTTGTTTTCTATCCTTGGGTTTATAATAATTTATCATCACTAGTGAATTCAGGAGTGGGAGATGAGATGAATAGGGGTAAATGAGCATCCACGTTCAAGTAGAGGTATAATTTGTTTAACTGTGTTAACTGCACTGTAATCTCCAGGAAGAGAGGATGTGTAGCTAGCTACCTGATTCACAGTTCCATACCCATGACTTAGCAAAATTCCAGGCACATAGCTAGCACTCATTTAATATGTGTTGAATGAAGGATTCAAAAAGAAATATGTAATATTTAGATACCTGTTTGACAGAGTCCATGGATTTGCAATCCAAGAGAGAAAATGCAGAGATGGCATGGAAAGCAGGCAAGACCATTCTTTTGATGCAGCACAGTGGTATGGATGGACAATTACTATTTAAAAATTCAGTTCCATTAGCTTTGCTTTAAGTTAACATATTTTGCAGGCACTCTTTACCCTTAATTTTTTTCCAGGAAAAAAACCCTTCTCTACTTCAAGAATATATGGATCACATTCCTGGGCCATTGCTAAGTATTATGAAGTGATTCTTGTTTTTATTCTGAAAAAATTGAAGGTCAGACAAATATTATTTCTTTTTCAGATATTTGTGGTGCTTTGTCATGGTAAATTTAGAGGTTACTCTCCATATTACCTGGCATGTAAAATATGATCCGCTTAGTTCTTAGAAGATAGTGATCTTCTATTTGAACAATTATGCCATCTAGTTGCCTTGTACCTTATGTTCTTGAAAAACATACATGTGTGCTCATGAAATATTTGGATAAATAATACATAAAACAGAAACAGATCTTAATATTCCTTTAGTAGGATAAGACTTTCTTAGCATGTTTGGCACTTACATGAGAATGTTGCTATGAGGAGTGTGCATGTATCAGAAAAAGTAAATTACATGACTTAACTCTCTATTGTTTTTAAAGAAATTCTGAATCCTACTTTGGTTTAGGCCTTTAAACTAATGTCCATGTAACCCAGCATGACTTACAAAATCTGTGTGTATAGGCTCGTGTTTATTAGTATGTGTTTGGTGCAACAAAATATTTATATGAGCAGGCAAGTACTCTTTGGAGAAATTATACCCTTCCTAAGTATTTTCTTCCAAGGAAGGTCACTAGTTTGAGAGTAAAAGGATGTACGTGTGTGTGTATGTGTGTGTCTGTGTGTATAACATACATGTTTAAAATGAAAATTCCTTGGCTATAGAAAATATATTGACATGTATATAATGAATTGGTACAGTGTTACAAAAGTTCATACTTTCTTATTACCTGGGAAATCCAAAAAATTCCTTTCTATTTCCAGCTATATAATTTAGTTTGAAATCAAATTCCCTGTATGAAAGAAAGAGAACAGAAGTCCTATTTTTATGAGAAAGCAATGGCAAAGCCATGATGTGTCTATTTTGCTTCTAAAAATTCTACTTAGGTACAACTATGTAGGAGACACACACTATAGTTTGCCCATTAGCTTTTGCTGTATACATAGAACCAAAATTAGTATGGCTAACATCCTGTGACTATGGCTATTCTTAATGACTCTTGCAATGCTTATGGATAAAACCGATTCTCCATTATCACTCTAGTAATTGGGGATGCATTTTTAGCATAAGTGAACACTATAGGAGGCCCAGAACTTCACTGTGGCACAAAACCCCAAAGCCTTCTCACTCTGTCCTTTCTCTTATACCTCGACCTTCATTTTATTCCAAAAAATTGTTCTGTTTTGAGTACATTCTTCTGTGCTTAGAGAAGTTGTCATTAATATACATTAATTTACCATCATCTTCTATGTATCTTTCCTTCCAGTCAGGCCTATTAGTCCCTTTCTCCCTTCTAATTTTCTATGATATGATCTTTATTCACATTCCTCCTACAGCAGGCTTTTCTTTTTCTTTTTTTGTTTTTTATTTTTAAAATTTATTTATTATACTTTAAGTTATAGGGTACATGTGCAGAATGTGCTGGTTTGTTAAATAGGTATACATGTGCCATGGTGGTTTGCTGCATCCATCACTCTGTCATCTACATTAGGTATTTCTCCTAATGTTATCCCTCCCCAACACCCCATCCCTTGCTATCCTTCCTCAGCCCCCCACCCCATGACAGGCACAGTATGTGATGTTCTCCTCCCTGGAATAATATCTTGCAGCAGCCTTTAAACATACTATTTCTTATGGCCGCAGATGCTCAAGTGTGTGGACCTCCCATTCTATCTGATAAATATCAGGGCCACACTTGGTTTATCTTGTGCTCTGTCTACAGACTTTAAGTCTTGTAATTGCCAGAGATTTGTGTATCCTCTAAATATGATGTATCCCCAGACCTAATGTAGTGTGTAGAACATAGTAGGTGTTCATTACATATTTGTTGTGGGAATACAATTGTTTGTGATTCCATTACATTTTGAATTTCCATATGCCAATGGCCATTTCTTTAGTCCAGCTACTAAGGCATTTGTCTGAGAATTGCATCAGGATCTGAGTCATGTTGCATCATGAGAGGAAATAATTAACTATGATTATTGTTGGCCTTTACAGCAGTAACCACAAAAGTGCTTGTAAATGCTTAATTGTCCATAGAGATATATGTTGTAGTGTATGAAAAAAGGAAAAAAGGAGATATACATTGTAGTGTATGTCAAAATTTACAGTTCGACAGCCACCTCAGTTGTAGACTCAGACATGGCAGAACATAAGAAAGGCCATTTTGATGTTAAAATTAAAAAAAAATAAAATTTCCTATTGTATCCCAATTGATTTTATTTTTTAAAATAAGCTGATTTTATAAAAGAAATTCAGAACAGTTTTTATGTGTAGTTAATTATATATTAACAAAAGAATAGAAAAATCGAAATAACATACAGATGATCAGCATATTTCATGCGCACATACTCTTGCTACAGTTTTCAGAAATGCCTAAATGTAAGTAATAACCATTAGTAAATTTCTTACTGAGATCCTCTTGATAATAAAAGATAGTTAACAGCTTAAGAAAGTCTTTGCTCTTACCGACTGAGGAAAAGCAGGCTTCATGTGTCATTACCATGTATTCAGGAAATTTAAGCATATAAACTCTGACAATAATATCCCTGTTAAACTAATGAGAGATATGTTATTTTTTTAAAAAAAAAGATCATTGTAGTTGAGAGTGGATGTGCTGACATCATCCTAAATATATGAATTTGCTAATAATTGTCCTCTACACAATTGTAGTACAAGTTCATCCTTAAGATGCATATGTTTTGCTAATGTTAAGATTAGCTGATTAATATTGATGGCAGCTAAGGCCAGTGGCTAATGTCTGACATCTGTTTGGGAAATCAGTGTTCCCATTCAGGAAGCTGGCATTTCTGTCAAGGTTAGAATGAGGGGTTAGTGTGTAAGGAATTATGATTAGGGTTTTGTGTATAGTTAAGGTTGGAATAGGGATATGATCTATCTCATTTCTGTTCATCTCAATGTATTTCTGGTGTCAAGTTGCTTGCTCTATTCTGTGTTAACAGAGAGGTCTTCCCCTCTGTTCCCTTGTGGCACATTCACTGTGGCACATTATTTCACGTGCTCAATTCTGTGTTAATGGACTGATTGATCTCTTTTTCTTATCTGTGTTAGTCCTTATTTTGTCCTTAAAGAATCTCTTCATTTGGGATAGAAACATTCTTTTTTTTCCAATTGTTTATTTGAGTCACTGATGGACTCTTTAACTGATTGAAAGTGGGAAATTAATCTTTACCTCATCCTTTTCCAGTGCTACCTTAACCTTAATCTTGAAACTAAAACCATATAAAAGGGAACTGCAGTTTAGTTTTGGGAGGGAAAGTATTGATATTGGATTTGTCCCCAAATTAAAATTTTAATAAATGAAAAACAGTAAACCAAAAAAGTCATCGTCCTTTAATTTTTCTCTAACACAAATTTTATTTTATTTTTCTCTAGTGGACTTTAGTATTAATCAGCATATAGGAGAGGTAAAAAGAAGAGTTTTTTTATAATGTATGCAAAGGGAAACAAGGAACCCTTATTATAACAAAAGACTATAAAGTGAGGTAACCACAGAGACTCAGAAAATCAATCAACCTGAAAAGGAAAGAACACTAGGACCTCTCAGTGTATCGAACGAGTGCACAAAGTTCATTTTCCTTTTATTTCCATTTTGTTTTAATTGAAACATCAAGTGGAAAATCATGAAAACCTTGAAAATTTAAGAAAACTTTTAAAGAACATCCAAGGATCTTACTATATTGATGTACATTGCTTGTTTTATATATACATACATACATATATATACATATATATATATATAGAGAGAGAGAGAGAGACGGAGTTTTGCTCTTGTTACCCAGGCTGGAGTGCAATGGCGCGATTTCAGCTCACCGCAACCTTCGCCCTTTGGGATCAGGCAATTCTCCTGCTCAGCCTCCCGAGTAGCTGAGATAACAGGCACGCGCCACCTTGCCCAGCTAATTTTTTGTATTTTTAGTAGAGACGGGGTTTGACCATGTTGACCAGGATGGTCTCGATCTCTCGACCCCGTGATCCACCCGCCTCGGCCTCCCAAAGTGCTGGGATTTCAGGCGTGAGCCACCACGCCCGGTCGTTTGATGTTTTTAATGAAGTTCTTTCAGGCATTATATCAACGGCTTTAAGACATTTTGTTCAGTAAATGAAAAATGAAACTTTTACACACTCTTGGAAGATTTTTGTGAAAAACTGTTTTAAGAAAACAAGACAATTTGTTATGTAAAAGTTTCAGTCAACATCAGAAAACTTTTCTTCAGTACACATTTCCTGTCTGCTGGGGGAAAGCAAAACTAAATGAGAAGAAAATTGAAATGATCTATGTGTATTCCATATTCAATTTAAGTTGAGACTAGGGTGGTATATTATTATTATTCTTCTTTCATTAGTATTAATTTTTAGACAGATTTTTTTTTCATTTCAAAATGATACCCCAGTTTGCCAACTTCTAGATTGAGCAAAGTGCTGCTTAAATTTTTTGTGCTTAAGACTCCACATCCTTAAAATGGGTGTAGCAAAATAGGGATAAGCATTGGAATATCACATGTAACACATTTAGACATACCTGATACATGGTAAGTACAAAATACATATTGTTTAATATTAGCAAGAGTACTAATATTATCTAGCATAATACCCAGTTAGCATTGAACCTCTGTTTTTGCTCAATGAATGAAAAAAGAAAATATATATATTGTCTTCATAAGAATAAGATTCAGGGATATTATAGAAATTTAAACTTAGAATTTATTTAGTTCACACTTTTACCAAATATGAGAGTACCCTAATTTATGACAAGGGATTAGAGGGATCAACACTTTTTTTTCTGGATTTCTTCTTAGAAGAGAAGAGATTAACATTTTTGTCTTGCAAAATACTTTTCTTAAAATGAAATTGAATGCGTTTAGCATTTGCTCATTGGCACTCACTTCAACCTCAGGAATGTCATAGAGTTGGTTTGTATTTTCCCATGGAGTTGGTCAATGCTTTTCTCATATAATACCACTAAACATTGGGTTGTAGCTATTGTCACCCTCTTACATAGACTACTGTCTGAGTAAAACACTTGTTCTCATTCACTTGGTTTTCCTGGGAAATAATGATTCATCCATTCTAATTCATGAATTTCTTCTTGTATATCTTATGGCCAAAACATAATAGAGACTCTAGGAAGGTCCAACTTACTCCTGATGGAAACATTAATAACCACTACAGGCACTCTGGTAAGTTAGATTATTTAATTCTCCTTTTGTCTAGAATCCTTATAAGGCAGATTTCATTATTGTCATTTCTTCATCAAAAAAACTCGGACCTACTTTGCTTATTATATCACTTGATTTAGATACAGTCACGAAGACAGTCAGCTCTCAAATCTTTGTGTTTTTTTTCTGATATTTCTGAAAAAATGAGCTTTCACATCTCCATTTTGTAGCATTAATGTAGTTATTGACTCAAGCAATATGTTAATGCATGCAATATTTTATTTTGCTATTATCTTCTGCCTTATTCTGGACACCATAGTGTAAACATTTGTATTCTTGAAAGCTATGATGAGACCTTAGAAATTCACCAAAAGTGTAAAGAAATCACTCCTTAAGAAGTAGAATTATTGTGGTTAATTAGGCTCCTGTATACTAAATAGAATTCCAATTCAGAGTAGGAGCATTAAATATAACATTTTATTTAATCCTCAATTATGAGGTAGGTGTTATCATTGCCATTTAAATTAATACGAATCATATACCTTCCTAGTCACACATCAGTTGACTTGTTAATTCATGGAAATTGAATTTGCATTTGTCAAAGGTCTACTCCAACTTTATGAATGCGATTTAAGATTATGTTAGGATTTTTGAGGTCATAGCGTATTATTACCTCTAATTCAGCTGTTGCTAATAAATACACATCTTTTTCAGATGTGCTATTCAGTGAACACTCTAAGATCTGGTACCTATGTGATTAAGGACTTAAAGGCTAAATTCTTAAGAGAATAATTTATTAGGTCGTTGCTCTTGTGTAAATCTTCCCTTAAGACACATTCATACTCAGTCTATAGTTATTCACTTCTGGGACCCTAAAGTTAGTTGCTTAGCTCTGCTGTCAGATAAAAGCAGTATCAAATAACAACATGATACAAGCAAGAAAGCAAAATAAAGAGAAAGAAGGAAATCCTGCAGTTTGAGACTTTGATTGATCATTGCAGGGCCTGTGGCAATAAAAATTATTATTTAGATAGCATTAATGTAGTTATTGACTGAAGCAATATGTTAATGCATGCAATATTTTATTTTGGTATTCTTGACCATTTTAAAAATAATGATAAACAATGGATGTACTCTTTCTCTGAAAGAAAATAACAAGATAAAGCAGTTTTAACATACAGTTTGCGTAAATATAACTAAAATAGGTAATGAGAATGGGAGCTTTCACATCTGGTAAATTCATTGTCAAAAGGTTATGCTAGATCTTTTATTTAATCTAGTAATATAACGTACCTAGTAAAGATAATTTGGTAATGTATTAAATTTTAAAAAATGAAATTATGGGAATTATGGCAGCAAATGGATATATTTAAAACTGAGGGCAAGGTGAAGCATATCTCAAAAGAACCAACAAATGAGAGAAGATAAAGGTAATCAATATACTCAGACAGAAAAGTATGCTTAGAACACAGCAGTGAGCAGTTTCTGAGGTTGCTGGTGCAAGGGAATTACCTCTTTCAATAAAATGAATCAATTGTAACCAAATTATAAAATAATCTCTTACTGTTTGATTTTTTGATACATGAAATTATTTTTACTGCAGATTTTAATAAAACAATATATTACAGTCACAGAGCTCTTTCCTAATTTAGTAATTGAAAGCTTGTGCAAAAAAGCGTTTCTCTGTTTTTGTTTTTTTCTTATATTGGCCATGAAAACATTCTTTTGAGGAAGGTTTTATTTTCCCTTGCCAAGTTTGAGTAAATAGAATTTAGCTAAATTTAATGCAAGTAGATGCATAAGATGAGGTAGGTAATTTAACTTTCAGACAAACTGTAGGTAGTTAAGATACACAGCGGTTTTTGTTTTTCTTCCAGGCAAATGTCAGTTAAATAGCATTCATTTCCTTCAAAATAATCCCTCAAAAGAATTTCCATACTATTTTTGAAAATATTTTGAATTACTGGTCATAGAGGAGTTTAAAAACATTCCTGTGAAGTGCTTTAGAGCTTCACCCAATAGTGTCAGGAGTATTCTTTCTTATTTGAACAAGAGAACAGAAAACAGAACTGGCTATAGCAGTTTCCAGCCTCACAGATTCAAGTGCAGTGGAAATCAGAGAAAAGCTCAGGCAGAACAGATGGTTAAAAGTAACTTAGCTTCTCTGAAATTAGTTCAACTTGTTTTAATAGCTATTTGTATTTTAACAGTATAATTTAACAATTTATATTTTGAGATTATATCTATGAAAACAAGTGCCAAAGTGAGAAAGCATTTGTGTGTGTGTGTGTATACATGAATATTAATTTACAGAACTCAGTCTTTAAGACTGATAATAATCATCCTAAATGTAAAAATCTAAAAGAAAAATAAAACAGAAAGTTTCCCAATATTTATTATATTTGTTTTCTGATTTTATATATTTTAAAAAAAACTATTGAAACATTTGAATCTTCACTAAACCCTGTAAAGAATGGCTTTATTGCTAGGTGAGTGTTCTAATTATATATTTTTCATTTAAATAGTATTTCTTGTTGCTTGAAAAGCTCCTTTCTAATCTAGCAGGATATGATGTTAGAAAAAACAATCCCATTAACTTAGAATTGTATTGCATCCGGAATCTATTGTTTATATATATTTTTTCTTTTTCAGAGTATGGTGGGCAGTTTAGAGAGCTGACCCATTCTTCTTTCTTTGCTTAAGTATTTTTAAATTCTAGTCATTGTGCAGTGAGAATTTGCAGGTGTTTCTCAGAGAACTTTTTCCCCTCTAGCTGGATGTGGAAAGGACAATGCAATTAATAACAGATGGCACGGGATGACCACGTCCTTGAGAGAACGCCTTATTGGCACCTCCTGCTAATTGTATCACATATAACACAACTAAAAGCATAATAAATCTGAACTGGGGGACATTTTATGCAAGAGCTCTTCTCCTTTTCCAGACGGTAAATTGCTCAGCTCTTGAAATATCTATAACCTTGTGACACTCAACTTGCATTAGCTTAATTGCCTTTTTTCCATCTCCCTCCCCCTTCTACCCTCCCTTTCTCTCTCTCTCCTTCTAGCCTTCTGGCTCCCCTTTTTTTCTCACCCTCTCACTGCCTATCACTTTCTTGCTTTCTCATATTTTTTCCCACTAGGCATGAGGAAACAATTTGGCATTTGTTTATGTACTGAGTTTAATGCTGCGTCTAATACAACTGTATTTCCTAGCATTTATAGAATTTGGTCAGGATTTTATTTGCTAGCACTAATGAGATATGATTCTTTTAAAGGCCTTTTTTAAAAAAAAAAAAAAAAATACTGAGTCTCGCTCTATCCCCAGATGAATGCAGTGGCCCATTCTTGGCTCACTGAAATCTCTGACTACCAGGTTCAAGCGATTCTCCTGCCTCAGCTTCCTGAGTAGCTGGAATTACAGGGGCGCACCACCATGCCCGGCTAATTTTTGTATTTTTGGTAGAGACAGGGTTTCACCATGTTGGCCAGGATAATCTACATCTCTTGATCTCATGATCCACCTGGTTTGGCCTCCTAAAGTGATTACAGGTGTGATCCACTATGCCCGGTCTCTTTTAAAGGCCTTTAAAACACTTTCCTTAACATTTTTGTTGAGAAAGAAAATATCTAACTGCTGATGTAATGTAATAAATCTGTAAATAGGGGTCTCATTAAGTGTAAACTCATGTGAGCTTTGGATAGACATACACAATAATACACATACGTATGTAAACCAACACATATGCACAGGACTTTTTCTTTTTTTGTGTGCAATGGCAGTGATTCACCATACTCTGTAGCAGTGAAAAGGATTGCATTTTCATCCATTTCATAACTTGGTTTGATTTATTAACAATTCATAAAGTAAAAGTTTTGTGGCATAACAGTAATGTAACCCCCTAGCAATTATCATTTTCTTTCCTCCAAGAAAATGCTATAGTGAGTAGCATGAATTTCATAGTAAGTTCCTACACATCTATTTTCAGTTTTGGAGGTTTGCCTACAAATTAACAAACATAAAGTAGTTTAAATTACGTTTGTAGTTAAATACATCAAAATCACGAAGTATGTTTTGAAATTGTGTCTTGGCTGGCTAGCTCTGTGTCTGTGTGTGTGTGTGTGTGTGTCTGTGTATGTGTGAGTGCGTACACATGTTTGTCGGTGTGCACATGTGCATGTATGCACACTGACATGTTCTTTCCTTAGCTATATAGATGTCTATTTCTTTACAGGGATGTATCCTCATTAGTGAGAGTAACCGGTCAGTTGGATGAACCAACACTAAAATAATAAGATAAAGAATAGCTCACTCAAGAAATGATATAATGTAAAGGAAAGCAGCCATATTTTGAGATCTTCGTGGTATTAATTATATTCCTAACTCTCCTACTGATTACTCATTATTCGAGCAACAACTCTTAGGCCAGCTCAGGACCTTGAACATACCTGACATCGTGTATACAGGAAAGTGAAAAATTCTCATGATTCTGAACATGATTTGGGCTCTAGTGAGACAAGAAGCATTGTTAGTGAATTGTGTGTTAGTATATAGACCCCAGTAGTAGGTTTGTGACAGACGAAAGAAAGTTATCATTATTATTAGCAGTATGAATTTCAAAAGTGCTTAAGTTACAATCTGCATTTAGCTAATGAGTGACCTTAGATAAGTGCTACTAGTTTTCTGAGCATCATTATCTTCCTTTACAAAGTGAGGAATCAGAACTAGGATACATACTATTCTAACAGTACTGCCTTGAAGTCTAGTGGTTCTGCAAATTCCCACTGTAGATTGGAGAGAGATGCAAGGATGAGAATATAGTGCTACTGGCCACTATTCTCAGAGCAATTTAGGTATCATTTGTTGTGTTTATATGTTTCATATAGGATTTACTTGGAGCAATTTTTTGAATGAATATCTTCTTGGGTAAAATCATTCAAAAATAATTAGATTGCATAATTGCTAAGGTTCCTTTCAGCTAGAAATTCTGTGATATATATACCAGCATGCCTCCTATTTAATATGATCTAATTCTAATATTCTGAATGAATGAAACCTGGCATTTAGAACCAATAACATTGCTCTTTCCACTTGTTTTGCTGTTGATTTACATAAGGTACAATATAGGGATAAACACAAGTAAACTCCTTTGCATTAAATGTATATTCTGAGTAAATATTTAAAATACACATTAGTTTATGTTTCTTGCTTTTAAAAAATAACACTTACTTTTAAGCAGGCAGACTCTCTAAAGCCCACGTGAATATGGGTCTTACTATTTTTATTGTTTTTTTATTTCATGGCTGTCCCATAATCCGCATATATTTGTAGTTCACTATCTTGAGGTAAACGCAGACAGAAGGTTGCTTGGTGGAAGCATGAAGACAGTTTTACTCCTTTTAGAATAAAGGGGTAAAATATTTATCTCATTTGTGTTTCTACCAGAATCAGACATTTTCAAGGAGCAGATCCTTATTTCTGGTTCAGTAGTCAAATAAAGATATTTATCCTGTATAGAGAAAGAAAAAAAAGGCTGATGTGATAGAAAATACACTCATTTTCATGTATTTCTGCACAGTAACCTTCCCCATTTCTGACTTTCACACTTTTGGTTGCTGTGAGGATTAGGACAATTATATAGTGAATGCATTTGAAAAATATAAAGCCTTGAATGAATGCAGTAGTCTCCTCATGGGTGGGAACCGTGTCTTATTCATCTCTGAAGCCTCATCGTTTAACATGTTTTCTAATTTATAGTCGAAGCTCTGTAAATATTTGATGAACACAGAAGTAAATTGATGAATAAATAATAATATACATAATTCTGTATTCGGACCAGTGAATAAGATAAGGTAAATGCTATGTAATGATGAGTCTCTATTCTCTGAATTGTTTATAACATAATAAAAATCAATGAAAAAGTCAGCATATACTGCTTATCTATGTATTTCTTTATGGTATTGTAACAACTGAAAAAAAAAAAAAAACTCCACCAAAGCTGATGCTTACAAAGATGGCTGATTGTTTTCCTGTGTACAAATATTAATCGGATACTGACGGGCAGAAAACAAAGTGAGAGGAAAGGACCCAGAAAACAAATGTGCTTTTCTATGGTTATATTAACTTTTCTCCTCTGCAACTAACTGTGAGTTTTGCCACTCATTTTGAACCCAAATTTATCTCAAGTCCACACATACCAGGTGACATCTCACTTATATTATTGTAAATTATTTACATCACAAATTCTAGGTCATGAAGTAGAGGTGATAGAATATTTTTACATAAAAATGTTGGGATGTTGGGATCATGTTTTATTTTAAGCTTCCTACACTGATCATTTTATTCTCAGTGTATGTCCTACATTAGCTTCTGAATTTTGATATTAGTGCAATGAATGGGATCATTACATAGCAAACATTCCATCTTTCCTGTTTAATGTTGTACTTCAAACCCTTGGGAATTGCTGATATATTGAAATATATTCAGGATTGAGTATTACATTTTGTGTTTATATATGATTTCAGGTAAGTCATTTGGAATTCCTTAGATCCTTGTTCTCTTCCAAAATGACAGCGACAATAGCAGAGACCAACCTATTATTTAGATTTGGGAATCTAATGTTTTACAGAAGGGAACTGGTAAATGGGAAAACACTGGCTTTGAAATTTATCTGAACTGGATTCAATTCTTGGATTTTCCACTTACTACATGATTTTGAAACAGTTTATTATGCTCTAGATTGCTTATCTATAAAATAACACAGTGAACTCATTGGATCATTTAGAGGATTAGACATAATAAAAACAGAGTAGGTAGCACCATACCTGACTATGTGAATTCAAAACTGCCTCTTTTGGTACTATTACCATATTTCTTGTTATTAACAAAGTGAAAATACTAGTTTAGATCAGTGTTCTCTAGCAGAGGAGAGAGATTTTTCCCATCTCTAGTTCTTAAGACTTTTGTTAATATTTGGAGATATTTTTGGTTGTCATGAGTTGGGGGGAGGTTGCCACAGGAATATAGTGTGTAGAGTCCAGGGATGCCGCTAAACAACCTATGACACACTGTAGAGTCTACCACAACAAAGAAATATTTGGCTTAATGTTTCAGTAGTGCTTAGATTGAGAAACACTGATTTAGATAATTTTAAATCAAACCACTCTCCTGAAACAAAAAAATATATATTTTAAGTTGTAATTCAAATTAATTGCTACAGATACCAATAAGTGAAGGTAGGAAGCATCTATACCAATTGGCTGCAATATGCTATCCATTATGTTTAACCCAGTCTTAGGCTACAGGAAATGGATTCTTCCCTTAGTATAACTTAGAAATATCTGAAAATTTTTAGTTTTTAAGACATTATATCTGAATTTTAATTACCTCCTGATCAAATTGGCTAAGTAGTTAAGAACGGAACCTCCCATTGACCTGAATTAGTTATTCTGTGGTCTGTGTTTTGTACTACCTTTTGACTTAGCTATTTTCAGGAAATGAGAGGGATTATGGAGAATCAATGCTGTAGTGGATGGCTAAAAGCATAATTACTTTAGCTTAGCACAACTTTCTTTACTAACATTAGTTTTAAGTTTATGCTATTTACTATATAAACTCAAAGATTTTATTCATACCAATGCGACTTGGAATGCAGTCAAGGGTAATGTAAGTGATTAATTTAGGCTGGCATACAGATGAGACAAAGATCAAAAATCATCTTCATTGGCAAGAGGATTTTGTTCTTTTTTTTAATAGACTGATAAAAATTGCCTTTATGTTGTCATTGAGTTTCTATGCTTTGTCAATGCCCCCACAATTGCAAACTTTAAATACAGGAAGACAGAAATAACAGATATGAAAATAAAGAGAATAAATAAATAGAAAACAGAGCATCTGTGACAATCATTTACTTATTCAACTTTATTCAAGAATCAACACTCACCAAAATATTCATGTATTAAAAATACTTTTTTTTCCTTAGAAAAAACATAATGTTTTGTGATTGAAACTTGTGTGTTGTAGATGTGGTGGGATATATACCAACAAAAATAGACAAGATTCTGATTCCCCACAATCCTACATATGGAGCCAAACAGAAAGTTTTTGATTTACAACTTTTTTTTTTCAAAATAGGTAGCAGTATTTTTAGAAACAAAGGATGGCACACACATTTCAATCAGCACTTTCCCCCAATCTCTCAGTACAATCTGTACAATCTCCCTTCTTTCCCTATTTCATTTCACTACCTTTAGGGCCCTTATCTGCTAAGGGTGAAGTATAAATAATAAGCCTCAACAAAAGACAAAATAGTGAGATCAAACAGGCAAACTCTCTGAAGGAGGCATTAGCAATGTCATATTGACAAGTTGCACTAGAGGGCAAGAGAGAGAAGAATTCCAGCTCCAGCTACAGTACAACAGAAAATAGAGAAGGTAAACTTGAACAATCACCCTTGGGAAGTTAGTAGAATCTGTTTAAAAGTTGCTTTCAGATATCCAGCTTTTATTTAGGAAAAAAAAAAACTCCATAAAGTCAGTAAAAAATATGTTATTATCTATTCCTGAATATAATTCATTGATTTGCATGCTTTTTTATTTTTTTTTTAAAAAAGGAAAAGAAAGCAAAATTCATTTTTGTGGGAACAAATACACAAGGAAAATATTATGTGGCTTATAAAATATTATAAGGTAAATAATCTTGCAAAACCCACAAGCTAGACAATTTCGTACCTTTCATTTCTTCAATCTGTTAATCAGTTGGGTGTCTCCCCCTTCCTCTGATGAGATTTAGAACTGGGAAATCAATATGGTGGCAGTGTTTTTGAGCCAAGTACTGTCATATGCTGGTAACCATATCTCTTCTTATAACAAATATGAATTCAAGTGGATAGCAAGGGGACATTCCAGTGGAAATTGTAGCACTTGGTTATTTATCTGTCATCAATCTACTAAACTAGCAACAGGAGGGGATGAAGTATCACTTGCTAGATTCCTAATTCATCTGTATGTTTTAAAACTGCAGTGGAAATCAACAAAAGACCTCTTCCTAAAAATAGCATGAGCTGAAAACCCATCTCTGTTCTTCTCTGTGCTTCTGTTAAATAAGAGATGACTGTAAAGTGTTCTTGTGCTTGTGATCAGAGCAGAAACCAAGTTTTGAACAGTTTCTAATGGGTTAAATAAATTGAATGCATTATAAATCTAAAATCTAAACATATTATAGATCCTGAATTGACTTGTAGAAGTAAACCTATTATAAATGTATTAATTTCAATGTAAAATATGTGAAAATAAAGAAAATTATATTGAAACTTAGGGAATATAAAACACTTATCAAAGAAATTTTATTACTCTTAAGGTATGCTTCAGGGGAAATGAGCTTTTATGATAACATGTAAAAGGAAAGATAATTAGAAAGGGGATTATTAAACAATGGAAATTTCATATTTAGAAGAGACATATTAGGTTTTCAAAATCTATTAACAGAGATCATTGTATATGAAGGAAAACATTTAAACAGTTATTTAATATTTTTTCTATTTTCTGAACGTTTTGTCTCCATTTGAAATATATAGGTAAACTATAGTAACTCATATTGTATACAATAGACAATACAAACTCAAGAGCCTTCAGATTATATTATCTCAACCAAGTTGACATGAAAAAAGTGTTAATATAGTTGGAAGCATATTGAATAGTTTTCTAAACATTGCTAACATAGACCTGATGGTTCTACAAAACAAAGCTGACTTCTTGCAGTGAGTGAGCAAAAGTTGCCTCGATGCCGATGCAAATGCTGAATGGGAGAGTAGTTGCCTAAGGAAGTGGAAAATCCAAGTTGTCTCTCTTAATTTAAAAGAACCCCCTTTCTCTTGTGTAAATGTCATCCTGCAGTTGATAATGAAAACTTGAGAAAACCCTGAGGGGGACCTGGTGCTTTTAGTAAATGATGCAAGCTCCATTGACTTAAGAAAAAATTCAGTTTGTGGGGCTATTTACTGCTCCCTTTGGCATCCAAACTCCCTCCTTCCTTCATGAAAAAGAGAGAGATAGAGGCATATTAGGGCCTTGGCAGAGGGAATACAAAGCATTGGTATTCCTAGAAGATTTATGCCTCCCTGAGAATGGGCTAACTTGGGTAAACCAGGATGAGAAATGGCCTCTGATGCCTTCCGAAACAGGGGAGACAGATGATCAAGCTAAATTAAAAAAAAAAAAAAGGTGATTTGGAAAGTTGGTTGTTGAAAACATTCTGTAGATTAGATATCTTGTATTAAATTGGGCAACTGCCACACAACCCAGCATTACACATACGTGTTTTTACATAAATATTTTTTTCTCATAGTTTCAAAACAGATGTTACGAAGCTCACCTCTGATTATTCCAATCAGATACTTTCTACCTGGCATTTGACAAAACACAAAAAACAAAACCAGAAAACCAGAAACACAATTTTAAATACTTCTTAATAATACAGAGTGGCAAGATTTTAGCCAAAAAAATCCATAAGTTTGTATTTTCAGAGGTTGTTGCCTGAATTTTTCAGAAAGAAAAGTAATTGTCTTTTTTTTTTTTTTGTCGTCCCATGGTAGGAGGTTCATACTAGTATTATTTCTCTGACAGAAGGTTTCTCACAAATTCAAGTATGTGAGTATGCAGTGTTTTCAGGGAGGAATCACTTATTCTTAAGTTCATATATTCTCAGGATTTCTTGGGTAAATATTTGCCTACAAAAGTTAGTTAAGACACATGCAATACAAATGCAGCTTACATACCAAAACATTTATCAGCCTTTTAAAATTAAAAAGGAATATAACAAAAATTTAAAAATCATTTATATAAGGCAGCTGCCATATACTGTACTATAAAAACAAATACTAAATCATATTTTACAAAGTTGTTTCTCTCCTTGAAAGAGAAATATGGAAGAGGAGAAAGATACAATCCAGGAAAAAAAAGGAAAACACTTCCACCATATATTTACAAAACAAAATGCTGTATTCAGTCATGTTAATTGGTAGAGCAGGCATCAGCTGTGCTTGCAAAGGGTACTAATATGCAACTGAACAGCCATTGTGCTTACTGGAAAGGGGTACTCTTCTACCCTTATTCAATCTGTAAAATGATATAGAGGTGCTTCTCACAGGCTTGGACACACAGTTAGATTCCACATGCACAAGGAATGTCAAAACATGAATCACTTATATTTCTGGTTAGAAAGGTCAAGTGTTGAACTTAACCAGGTGAGTTAAAACAAGCCACTTGTCAAATCTGTCCTAAGGACATGAGGCCAGAGTCTTGTATCTCAATGGCAGCCATGTCTTGGATTTGGGACACTGGAACAGCAGAACTGAAATACCATATTTCAAAACTAAAGTATTAAACAGTAAGATGGACTTGGAAAGTAAATGTGAAATAATTTAAGTGAATGATAAAGAATATCACTTTCATACATTTTACCTAAAATACTGAGAAGCATATTTCATATTTGATCCTCCCTTCTTTTTTTCTTTTGTTATAGTAAGTGGCTTTGTGATTAAGTAGCAATGTGATTGGAACTTTAGGTATATCATCACACTTAATTCTCACAGAAAATATAAAGTAAATCTCATCTATAATTTACAACAGAGAAAGCTGAGGCTCACAAAGGCTGATGAAATTTGTTTAGCTGTCATAGCTAGTATATGGTATAGCCAGAAATTAAGAGTTCTCTCTGCTACTTAAGTCTACACATTTTCTACCAAACTAATAGTAATTTCATTGTTTTATATATTTTAAGCCATTGTTCCATTTTGCTTTACACTTAATTAGTCGTTTAATATGTTTGAATGTTTTTCACTAATGTTAATAAGTTGAAAGTTAATTATGTAGAATTATATTTTTTTCTTTGATCAGCAAAACAACCAAGAGACTTTAATCCAGTCCACACTGTGATACAATTTTTCAAGAATGAAAAAAAAAATCGGTTTTTGCAAAATCAGAGAAATGCGGTGTTTCTGTTTGGAATAAATATTTTGTCATGAAGTTAATAAGTTCATAGATAATTAAGATTTTCCTTCAAGAATTAGACTTTCTAGATTGATATTATTTACAAGATATAAATATAATTATATTTCCTATAAACAGCCTAATAATTAACAGGTTTTGGTTATTATGTTTATTTAAAAATGAGAATGGTTTTTTAAAAATGTCCAACACCAAGGAAGAGGCTAACTTGATTCTTGGTGGTATGGAATTTAGGAAAGGTTATGAGAGAGATGTTAAGATTCCTGCTATCCTGTGCTCTCTTCTCTTCTTCATTTATTTTTCTTTTTTTTTATAAAGTGAAAATATGAGAATATTTACAAGGGAAGTAACACTGTTGAGTACTTATTATGTGCCAGTGACTGTACCAGGTGTTTTTTATCTATTGCTCTATTTAAGCTGGGGCAAAATCAGTGTTAATTTTTCTCTAGGACTAAGGAAACAACCTGAAGAGATCCACTGACATACCTAAGACATAAGTTTGGGAAATGGTAGAACAGATATTTAAACCTACATCTTTCTGGCTTTAGAAGTTTCATTTTCTCATTACTCCAGGGTGTTCATGGAGATTTAAAATGGATTCTGGACTACATCACTTTTCCTTTTCTGGGGCTCATAAAACATGTTTCAGTAATATAAAGGAGAAACTTAAAAGCTGGAGAAATATTAATAGTGTACACTTTAGACTTTCTTAATGTACAAAATCAATAGCTAACACGCTATACAAAGATTGCATATTTGTACATTTAATTCAACTTATTTTTTTACCTTGACTCCATTTTGAGATCAGTAGACTTCAAACAGGAGACTTCACTGAGCTCCCTCACGGGACATGCAACAGGGGTGTGGTTCATCTGTTCAGCTGCTTCATGCTCAAACTGCTTATGGGAGAGGCAGCATGCCCATGGGCAGCTGCAGGAGCCAGGGCTACCGCTTTTGGGCTCCAGCCTCACAGTAGTGCTAGGAATGAATGTCTGCGACTCCTGAAGCCCCTTTAGCTCTACCATCTACAGACAGCTTAAGTGTTAACCAGATCAGTGTCCTCTTGGCACTTGAGTTCTTATCTAGCATCTAGGAAGAATCAGGTCACATGGACAAACCAAAGGGTGGTAAATGGGAGGGAATTTGTTGCCAGATGGAGGTAGTTCTCAACAGGATGGATGGGGAGCTTGAAAGGGGATAGAGTAGAAAGGTGACCTTCCTACTCTTACTCCCTAGAGTAGGGAGTTCACCTGTCCTGCAGCCAATCTTCTCTCTGACCATCCCCAGCCAGACTCCTCTCAGGTGCTCCTCTTCTCTCCTCTGCCAGGCTGATCTTCTGTTCCTCTGCTCTTCTGCTTATGGAGGCTAGGGTTTGGGGTTTATATGGGTACAGGATGGGGATGTGGTGGGCCAAAAGGCAACATTTGGGCATGAAAACAGGAATGCCTGTCCCCATTTAGGGCCATGGGTTTCCAGACTTGAGGTTGGGCCCCTTGCCGGGGAACTGCCCTCTTGTACCCAGTATTTCCCTGCCTCCTGTCTGTTTCAGTGTAAAAGTTGTTTTTTTTTTTAAATTTTACAAAAATTTTTTGGTAAAAAACTGGTGTAAATTCTTTTTTAATCCAGTATTCTTAGTTTACTTCTTTTTCCCCAGCTACTTAGGTATTTCTAAGATTTCTATGGACACAGTTATATTCTTCTATGGAAGATATTTTTCTTAGAACCTATGAAGAAAAACTCTTATGTATTTACTTACTTTCAGCTTAAGAGTAGAGAAACCAATTTAGAAATAATGGTGTGGTGAAGAGAGGAAAGGAAGAAATAAAAACATCATGCTAGTACTATTATGTGTAATTAGTCTGGTCTAAGGCTATATTTTTAAATGTTTAAAGGTACGTTTTATGTAATATTCTTTGAGCTGTCCTGACATCTTCAAATTTGTACACAACCTTTTTGCTGAAAAATTATCTAGTAAACTCCTGTATTTGAATTCTAGAATTTCACATTAACCTGTTAAACATCATGTCAAGCCTAAGAGAAAATAACCTCTTTTTTTACTACTGGGGTTTCCCCAAATTTATCTGGCCAAAAATCCTGCCTTTCGTGTTAAACCTACTAATAACATCTAGAAATAGAACTCAAAATTCACATTGGGAAACTATTCTAAAAACATATTCAAAGCCACAGGAAAGAGATTTACCATACCCAATTTGGAAGAACAATGAGAATAAAGATAGATGAGGTTAGAGGAACTTGAAATAGTGTAGTCAAGCAATGATGATGGTTGGAATTAAGGCCACAAAATGGGATAGATTCAAGAGATGCCTAGGTTAAGGCTTAGAATTGATCTGATTTAGTGACTATTAGTTGAAAAAGAAGGAGTCACATATATCAGGCCTGGCTTGAGTGATTGGTTAAATGGTGGTATTATAACTTGCCAAATGGAAGTCCGGAAGAAAAATTGTTACAGTAAGAATATTAGTTCACTTTGAACTGTTGGCTTCAAAATATTTGGGATTCATCCAGGTCAGTTTTTCCAATAGGAGCTAGAAATAGCGGTTTAGAGCATAAGAAATAAAGAATAAAAGCCTCAGAAAAGATATAAATATTGAAGTCACTGTATGATATGAAGCTCCCAGAAAATGGATGAGACTGTAGATGACTTAATCTTTAACTGGTAAGGATCCAATTACTTCATTAAGTGTGCTAAGTGGTGCAGGATGTTGAAAATGTACACTATATTTCGCTACTTTAAATCCCGTTTTTGAGAAAGCTAAAAGAAGTAAATAAAAATAATATTACCTACATATTATATGTTTCCAATATTACCTGTGGCAAGAAGTCCATGGTGCTGAAACTACAGTCTCTCACAGAGAAATAGCAGAATTTAAGAAAGTTAGCTGCTGAAGATGTTTTTAATCATCTCTATGGGTTCATGCCAACAAATATTACATTTAGTGTCTGAATACATTAATCAAAAAAAGAGGCGCTGAGTAATGATTCACTCAGAACTTAAATAATCCTGCGATCTGTTTGAAGCAACCTGACACCATTATAGGAAATGGTAAATGTGTTTCCTGTTAAACATTTGCTCAGTTCATTTACAGTAATTCCCTGTTCCTTCTTAACAATTCAGTTTTGTCTCAAACCTGTGTGTTTATATTAAATTTAATAATCAGTGATACCTACTGATAAATGGCATGCTTCCGAAGGTTTGTGTGCTGTCAAGCGAACTGAATCTTGAGTTGGTTTCCTTTTTCATTTCAAGAGGATAGTAACTAGCTAATGTGTGCTAAGCCCCTAATCTGTACCATACTTTAGTAGAAACTAAGCACATAGAATCTGGCAAATCATCCTTGTAAGTTTTCTTTTTGTCCTTTAGAGACCTAGAAACTAAAGCTGTGGGAGTTAATGTTTAAAGTTACAAAAAGCAGTAAGAGTCAGAGCTCAATTTTGATTATGGGGTTGAATGATTCTATAGTCTGGTAATATTTCTATTGCCTCATCCTTCCTACATATGGAAGATTAGAAAACAAAACATTGGTAGAGGAACTGTCTCTTTCCACATGGACTAATTACATCATATAGAGAGATTTACATGTAAACCTACATGTTCTATTTTCCTAACCATTTTTTGTAAGGCCAATTAACAGAAACTAATACATGTGAGTAAGATTGTTGTTTTTGAGCTTTGCTTTGTTCCAGAAAAAACACTTGAGTAATGGGGGACTTTGACAAATACTGTGAAAGGTGAGGAATGAATTGTTAACCAAAAATGCATAAGGAATGCCAGATAATTGTTTCAACTTAGGAAATGATTTTGATCTCTGTAGAAAAACACAGATGCTGCCTTTTCCAGAAATATCTTATTATAGCATTTTTTTTGAGACAGAGTCTTGCTCTGTTGCCAGCCTGGAGTGCAGTGGCACCATCTCAGCTCACTGCAACCTCTGCCTCCTAGGTTCAAGCGATTCTCCTGCTTCAGCCTCCCAAGTAGCTGGGACTACAGGCGTGTGCCACCATGCCTGGCTAATTTTTGTATTTTTAGTAGAGATGGGTTTTCACCATGTTGATCAAGATGGTCTCTATGTCTTGACCTCGTGATCTGCCCGCCCTGGCCTCCCAAAGTGTTGGGATTGCAGTGCTTTTGTACCCGGGTGAATTTTTTTTAAATAGAAAACATTTAATATTCAGTAAAATGGCTCTGCTTTGATTTGAGAAATAATCAGAGAAAGAAGTCATCAGTTATTAGATCATTTATTCAAAATATTTTAAACAAATTAAGTTAGCATTGATTAATTTCTCATACGTGATGAGTTGTTGAATTAAAGAGAGGCTCTGTATATCAGAGAAGTGCGCAATTCTCTACCCATGAAAAGTGCTTGATTCTTGTTATTTTAATTTGTTATACCCCATAAAATTTATTATGCCTTCCATGTCAGTAATGTATGGGATTAACTTTTTGAATTTATATTTAAAATAATTGAAAATTCTCTTAGAGCCCGATATTCATAAAAATTATCTCAAAATTTGTTGTTCGTATCTTTTAGTCACTAACTTCGATGTATTTTTCTTCAAATACATGTTTAAAATGAATTCTCACAGATAAGTAAGGTAAGTAGAATTGAAAACAAATTTAACCAAAGGAAGGAAGATGTGTGAAAATATTTACATGAAGTTGCCTAAAATGGTACTGACACACATTAAGAAATATGTTATATAAAAAAAACTTTCCTTATCTCTGGGTGAAATATTCACAGTCATTCTACGTGTTTTTTTGATAAGTTTTGACATTTTGAAATGAAAGTTACTTTAACAAAACAACATTCTAGAGACTCTTCAACATTTTAAATGATGCCTAATGTGGTGAATATATTTTTTGTTTCTCTTACACATATTTTATCAAATGACATTTTTACTATGTTATGAAAAAATTAATACTAAGAATTATATGAATTAGATTTTTCATGTTAAAGGTACAGGAGAAGAATAATGGAAATTATAGTATGTAAATATATCTTTCAATTAAATAAAACTGTCATCTTTAATAGTTTCATTAATGTCTTATCAAGTTTGTTTCCATTCATTGCAGTTGGTTATAACCAGATATCACTGTTTACAGTCTTCTGAGTACATACCAGAAATGTAAGCATCTATAGAGTAAATTGTTTTCAGGAATATATTACTGATCAATGATTGCTATTTTAACTCAAAACTCATTTTGAAGGAAAATAATAACACTTAGCACTTTTATAATGTTTTTTGTCTTCAAATAATTCACTTAATTAATTCTAATTAATCTTTACAACACCCGTGAGAGGTGGCAAATTGCCTGGAACTATTTCCCCATACTGATATAATTATTTTTATGTCCATGTATATTAAAAGCACAGTATTTTACTTTTTAAAAGTAAATTGGTTTGTAGCTTCGAATAATATAAATAATCTCACATTCATTTGGTAAAATACAATCATGTTATAAAATGAAAACAAATTACAAATAATGTTTGGTAATTGTTGAGGAGAAATTCATACAGAGTCGAGCTTTGGATTTTCCCTTTGGTGGGGAGGGGAGCATATTTGAAACTGCGGAGTATGATGGGTCCAAGATCCCAGGGACCCTAGATTTCAGCCTTAGTTTTTCCATTAACTACCTGTCTGACCCTGAAACTTATTTTTCTCAGCTACAAGGTAGTGATAATGTTACCTGCCTGGCATTTATCACCGGAATGTTTGAGGGTTCACTGTGACAGCATATGTGAAAACACTTTATTACCTTAAAGCATTTTTCAATATAATTGATACATTTTTATAAAATGAAAGACAACTAACATAAAATATATTCCTGTGGAAAGAAATAGAAATTTTAGGAGCTTGCATTTTAGTTTATTGATTCAGCATTTTACAAATGTATTTATTGAGTGTCTAGTACTGCAGAGAGCGTACACACTTGACATGTGAAGAGCATGTATGCAGTGAGTAGGTTGTATATGGTGAAACTAGATAAGATGTAGATATTAATTATAAGTTCACTGTGGCTGGCACATCCTCGAATTTTTCTTAATTTTTATATTCAGAGAAGAAAACATGGGACTGATACTTCCTCTGAATGGATGATCTTATTTATTAATAGGGAGAAATATAAGGGTCTCATAATTTTTATCATATTTAACTGTAACGAGTTAAAAATCATCAAAGGAGATTCCAGAGTACAGTGTTGTGCAGTGCTACATGTGGTATCACTTCAGGACCTCTGTCCACTGGCCTGAGCCCATTCCATTTCCACTTGAAATGCACCTTTTGAGAGATACTGCCTTAGTTAAAAATCCTTTGTTCTTCTTATAATAGAATGGCTTCTAGCTTAGGCATTTTCATCTTCGTTTGTCTTTCTTGGTGTCTCCTCCTTCCTTGTGGGTTGTTCCTTCTGAGGCTCTTTTACTGGTTAGTCCATGTCTGTTAGACCTAAAAGGGAGACACTCCAGCCCTCATAGTACTGGGGCCCTTTTTATGTCTGAATTGGCAACCTTGGTGCTCTTATTCATTGCCATGACTGCGAAGCCGTAAACTCTAACATACAATAATCGATCTTGTATACACTTCTCCCAAGATCTCCAGAATCATGTTTCTAATATTTATTCATCACTTCATCTTGGATACATCTCATATTCTTCTCAAACTTAAGAGGATTGAATAATAATGCTCACTCTCTCCTGTGTTCACGCCATTTGTCCTACAATATTCCTCTTTGCAGTTAGCAAATGGCAACTCCACTCTTCAAGTTACTGAAACAGATGCCCCAGAATCTCTCTTGATTTCTCTCCACATCTCCTTTATCTCTGTTTTCAAAATATATCCACAGTTCAACCACCTCTCATCACATCCACCAAGAACATCCTAGCTAAAACCATTATTTGTTTCATCACATCCCAGCAGTTCCAGACCGTTCTTACTTTCACCCTTGCCATTATAGAGAGTATTCTCACTATATGATATAGATCTGTGGTTCTCAAACTTCAGCATGAATCTGAATTACCCAGAAGTTTGTTAAAACAGATTGTTGGGCTCTACCCACAGAACTTGTGACTCAGTAAGTGGGCCACAGAGTTGGCACTTCAAAAAGTTATTGGGTGATTTGAATGTCAGTGCTCTGGGGAACACCTGTTGGGAACCAGTCATTCAGGGCTTCACTACTCATGGTATGATCCACAACGAAACATATCAGCATGAATTGAGCTTTTCAGAAATGTAGAATTTTAGGGTCCACTTCAGACCCACTGAATCGGAATCTGAATATTGATATGATCCAGGTGATTCTTCTGTACATTACAGTCTCAGAAACATAAAGAAGAGTATTCTTCTTTACAGTTAAGAGAAATATATCCTTCATTTACATTTCAAGTCACATTGTGTTTTTCCTTTATTGAAAGTAGATTTCCTTCTCAATCTGGGTAAAAACCTCAATCCTTACCGTGGCTTAGAATGTCTTACATAACCTAGGCTTCCTGTAAAACCCTCTTATTTCTCCTGCTGATTCTCTGTTCCCCTATTCCATCGGTCAGTTTGTTCTTCCTTGAATTCAACCATGTTCTGATTCAGGGCATTGGCATTGTCTTTTTCCTCAATCTAAAGTGCTCTTTCACCAAAAGCCACAGGGTTTATCCCCTCACCTCCGTTGGCTCTGTTCAAGAGTCATCTTGGCAGTGAAGACCTTTCTTCCCCCTAAATATTTGATAACAGTCTCCTTCCCAACCTGGCACTCCATGTACTTCTTAACTTGCTTGAGTTTCCAGTGTGTAACATATTACCTTCTGGAATACTGCTGATTTGGTTACTTACTACCTTATTTTGTTTCTAGAAGACAGTTTCTTTTGGCAGTGGTATTTTGACATTTTTGTTCCCTTTTGTTTGACTCTCTCGTTCACTTTTGTGTGTCCCATGCCTAGAACAGTGCTAAGCATATGAAAGTAGTCAAATATTTGTTGAATTTATAAATATGAATGAGTTTTGAAAATCTTTTCTTAGAGTTGTATTTTTAATGGAAGGCATAAGGGTATAAGGGCATGCCAGTATGAAATATTGAGGAGACAAAAAAGCAAGTAAGGAGGGTTCAGGACTAAAATTTAACAACAAGAAGAGGACAGCTAGAAGCGAGACTTTTTCTCCATCACAATTTCTTTAGATTTTTATTAATTAAAAAAATCAAATTGTGACTACATGTAGATGTTATATATAAGATACATTTCCTCTAGTTTTATATTCTATTCTAGAGATGAGAGACTAAAACGATGAAAATTTGCTAATGTATGTACTGTCTCCTTAAAATAAATGCCCACAAATGGTCTCAGCTGTGACTGGTTTTTGGCTAAAGAATTTTAAATTAATGGTGATAAGGTATAGCAGTGTGTACAGTTGGAAAAGGGTAGCCAGTGGGAAAATACCAGGATAAGTGTTGGGACTGTTTTTATTTAATGCCTTTGCTAATGAACTGGAAGAAGGAGTGAGAATCTTATTAATTAAATTCACTGGTTTACTAAATTAAGAAGTGTCAGTGATACTAAGGAAGGAAAGAAAAAAATGCAGAAGGACATAGAGGAGTCAGACAAAGTAGAGAGAAATGAGTTAGAGTTCCATCTATAAGAAAAGGAATTCAGGTTAAATTATCTAAGACATATTTATCAGTTCTTCAAATATGTTTAGTGATGTTAATATTCATTTGATGATGATAGCATTGATAATGTTGATAAAGATATTTTACTCTGATTTCTGACTAATAGGTGTCAAGAGTGGCTCAACTGCTGTCATTTTATGCAAGAATCCATCATGTTGGACACTATGTGTAGTAAGGGACAAATTTCATTTCTAAACTATAATTAAATCTACATTTACATATGTCCAGTGATGTTAGATAGCAGTGGTTCACATGAGGAGGCAAATGAACCAAATTCTTCCTATGGGATGGGACTTTTTTCGGGCAGCATTTAGACAATGGATCAAAGTTGAGATGAGAGATGGTTCTGACCTCAAGACATCTTTCAGGTTATAATCTGCCCCATCCTCCATGGATTCATTTCTGAATCCCAGTGTAAAATTTTCACAATACTCATTAAATTCGTTAGGTTAAATCATACATAATCGGCCATAAATGGTCAGATATTGGTAATTTCTTATGGCTGAACTAATGTGCTGTTTGGCATAAGAACTTGGAAGTTACAAGGTAGTAGCTACCCTGCTTCTCTAGGTAGTTACTTCTACTCACAAGAGACCCTGGCAACTTCAGTTCAGACATCAGGAACTACTGGTGAGCAGCAAATGCAATGCTCATTTCTGCTCAGCACTGAAACTTCTGGGAAGAGTCAGCAGCTGGAGGAAGAAAGAAGGAAAATAAATGTCAAGAAGTGCCCTAAGGTGGGGTGTAGTAGCTTATTCCTGTAATCCCAGCTAGTGGGGAGGCTGAGGCAGGAGGATCACTTATGCCCAGGAATTCCAGGCATCAGTAAGCTATGATGGTGTCCTTGCACTCCAATTTGGGTGACAAAGTAAGGCACCATCTCTTAAAAAGAAGAAAATTGCCCTAGAAGACTAATTTATAGATGAAAAGACTTAAGGATTCCTTAAAGTATTTCAGTATTAAGGATTTAATATTTAAGGATTCCTTAATTATTTAAGGTAAATTTATGCACTGATGATATTTGGGGTCTATTTATAATACTATTGATAATTCTTATTTTCATGTTTACATTTTGCCCCAGGCTGTTGTAAGTTTGAAAATATAGTTTTGCAAGGCAGAAATAGGGCCTGAAAGACTTCAGAAATTCTGTGATTTGACTTAAGACTGTAATTGCTCTACTTCTCCTGCCCGTCTCCTGTAAAATGTATCTATGGTAGCAGATGATATGCTCAGGCAAAGTACAGCTTAATTCTGAGCTATAGAAATTTCAGAATTAAGGTGAAAGCATAATCATGTTGGTGTTGATGTTATTATGAACATATATGGGAGCATTTAAGAAAATACACTGTTGGAACACTTTTGATCTAGCACGCTTATGAAACCACGTGTTTTCTATCAGGTGAGCCAGAAAAGTTTTCTGACGGCTAGCATTCTGCAGCCTTAGGCAGAATAATGTACAAGAGAAATGCATGCAAATATGCACACCAGCATTGCATTTAGATTGTCCCTGTTTTGTACCATGTGTGAGGGACATTAGGCAACACACTGTATCATTCTGATTCTCAGCTGCCTAACCTATAAAATAACAGAATTGCACCAGATGCTCTCAATCGTGATTTTTCCTACTGTAATATTCTGTCACACTATATGGATACTTTTATTGCAATATTACATGTCCTCTACATACTTCACTAGAGAGTAGTTTTGTAAGTGAAATAATAAAAATTTCAACAGCTACAAATTACTAATAACAATAAAAATAGTGACTATTTATAATGAGTGGTTACTATATGCCAGCAGCCATGCTAAGGATTATCATGTATCTTCTGTGATTTCTTTGAGCAGTATTTAAAGAAATCAGAGAAGACACAAATGGAAAAACATCTCATGCTCATTAGTAGGAAGAATCAGTATTATTAAAATGGGTATGCTGCTCAAGCAATTTACAGATTTAGTGCTGTTCCTATAAAACTACCAATGACATTCTTCACAGAACTAGAAAAAACTATTTTAAAATTCACTTAGAGCCAAAAAAGAGCCTGAAAAGCCAAAGTAATCCAAGCAAAAATAACAGTGCTTGAGGCATCACATTACCTGACTTCAAACTATACTACAAGGCTACAATAACTAAAAATGTCATGGCCCTGGTACAAAAAGCAGGCACATAGATCAATGGAATAGAATCGCCCAGAAATAAGGCCACGTATCTGTGACCATCTGATCTTCAACAAAGCTGACAAAAACAAGCAATGGAGAAAAGATTCCTTATTCAACAAATGGTTCTGGAACTACTAACTAGCCACATGCAGGATATTGAAGCTGGACTCCTTCCTTATACCATACAAAAAACTATTGACGATGGATTAAATACATAAATTTAAAACCCCAAACTATAAAACCCCTGGAAGACAACCAAGCCAATAGCATCCTGGACATATTAATAGAAACGGGCAAAGATTTCATGGCAAAGACACCAAAAGCAATCACAGCAACAGCAAAAATTGACAAGTGAGATCAAATTAAACTTAGGAGCTCTGGAAAGCAAAAGAAGTAAATAGACAACCTACAGAATGAGAGAAAACTTTTGCAAATGATGCATCTGACAAAGGTCCAGCATCTATATGAAACTTAAATTTACAAGAGAAAAACAACTCCATTAAAAAATGGGCAAAGGACATGAACAGACATACTTCTCAAAAGAAGACATACATGCAGCCAACAATAAAAAAAAGAGAAAAACTCAATGTCACTGATTATTAGAGAAATTCAAATCAAAACTGCCATGAGATACCATCTCACACTAGTTAGAATGGCTGTTTTTAAAAAGTCCAAAAATAACAGATGTTGGTGAGGTTGTAGAGAAGATGGAATGCTTATACACTGTTGGTGGTAGTATAAATTAGTTAAACTATTGTTGAGTGGCGATTCCTCAAAGAGCTAAAAGGAGAACTACATTCAAGCCAGCAATCCCATTACTGGGTATAATAGCCAGAGAAATAGAAATCATTTACCATAAAGACATATGCCTGTGAATGTTCACTGCAGAATTATTCACAAAAGCAAAGACATGAAATTAAACTAAATGCCCATCAACGACAGACTGGATAAAGAAAATGCGGTACATATACACCATGGAAAACTCTGCAGCCATAAAAAAGGATGAGATCCTGTATTCTGTGGGAACATGGATGGAGCTAGAGGCTAATACCTTTTGCAAACTAATGCAGGAACAGAAAACCAAATACTACATGTGCTCACTTATAAGTAGGAGCTAAATGATAAGAAGTTATTAACATAAGGAAAAAAGGACTCTGGGGTCTACTTGAAGGGGGAGGGTGGGAGGAGGGAGTGGAGCAGAAAAGATATCTATTGGGTACTGGGCTTAGTACCTAGGTGATTATATCTGTACAGCAAACATCCATGACATATGTTTACCTATGTAATAAACCTTCACATATACTCCCAAGCCTAAAATAAAAGTTTAAAAGGGTTATTATGAATTGTTTGACTTAAATCTCAAATATTGTTAGGCTCCATTTAATGCTTTTAATAAATTGTAGAATAACATGGTCTTAAAGATCATGGCTGGGAGGGTTGGAATGCAAACTCAGAGCTGCTGATTCCCTTAGAAAATTTTATCATTCCCCTAACTGATTGCAAACACTGGCTTTTTCTTCTATGGGAGATGCTTTCCTATCTATCTTGTAATGAAAAACGCAGTGAATAAAACAGAAATGAGGAAGAAATGTAACTGTAGTACGTAATTACAGTCTGTGATTTTTAAATGCATATTCATAAATTGAAGCAGTAAGGTAAGATGGCTTTTCTTCTTGCACAACCAGAAAGATGCCATCAACACAATCCACTTTATCTTTTTCTATATATCTACGAAAGTAATATAAGTTAGGTGAATTTTATCAGGATCCACTATTGCTACTCTATCTAAAAACTCAGCCTAAAAGGCCAGTTACAATGCTATATCTCTGGGTTTGCATTGTGTTTAATTTTATGATGAACACCTAAGAGAAGCATGATATATTAAAGCACTTTCTCTATTCTTTCAAAACATCAAAACATAATGTTTGGACCATTGATTTTTATCCCAGTATCCTCTCTTTAGTATTTCAGAAACTTTATTCAAAAAAAGGTAATTGGTAGTTACAGCCTCTTTATTCTCACAGCTGCCAAACTTCTCTAATCTGTAGTAGATCGGCAACCATCCTTAACAGAGGGTTTATAGCAGGGCAAAAAGTGCTATTGGACACCTGGAGAGTGAAGTTAACTGCAGTGTATTGAGCAGATGAGAATATTTCTTGATAGATTTTGTTTTAGGTAAAAATGTGAGATGTTTTCTTTTAGAGATTTCTTAAAACATATATTGTAAGGGTAAGAAAATCCATATGGTATTGGTTTACTTAAATGTTTTAAAAATTAGATATTGGGAAAGCCTCTTATATTTATATTTTCTTGGAGAGAGAATATTTTATTACACCAAGAATAAAAAGAAAGAAAAAAACCTGAAATTCATGTTTAGTTACAAATTTAAAGTCAGAATTGACATGGTTTTTAAAACATGACCAAACAAAAATAAGTCTGTAGTTTCAAAGAATAATGTAAGCTTTAGAAGGAAGCAGGCAAGCTGTTTCTCTGGAAGACTCCTTATTCCCTTAGTCAAAACAAGAGCAGCAAACAAATAAACAGTAGTAGCACCAAATGGTAGTTTGGTACAAAACTCTATTGAATTTACAGCTTTAGTAATACAAGATTGGATATCAATTCATGGTTTCTTGTTCCTTATATGCAACGAAACAAAAGAACTCTGTTAAAGGGGTAATGAATTGTGTGGGCTGTAATTGCTATCCTGTCGGTAACTGTTACTTGCTTACAATGCTTCAGTGTTAGCTGGAATTAGGTTGTACTCTGTAGCCTACTAATCCATACTTATTACTAAACAGAGGGAAAAGGGTGATATTACCACCTTCCAGAGGTGTTTTAAAAAAGCACCTTTACCCTGGTTGCACATCTAAAGTGTTACCTGGTTTTACCCAGTGTTGAATGATTTTTGTAATTACTCAAAAAATATATAAATGCTTAAGTTTCACAATATGAGGTATAGGGTTATCTTATATAAATATTATTTAGGAATTTGTTATTCATCTCAGATATGGCCCTGAGAATTGAGAAACACTGGTTTCTCATTAGATTGCTTTATCTTTATTAGCTTGACCTTTCTTCTCAAAACTTTTCTACTCAAAAACTGATCCCTTTTTTTAAATCTCCAGCGTTATTGAGGTTTAATTGACAAATAGAATATATTAAACATATGCAGTGTAACTTGAAATATGTGTACATTGTAAATTATAATCAAATTAATTGACATATTCATCACCTCAGTTGCCCATTTTGTGTGTGTCTGTAAGTCTAAGAAGGAAACGTGTGGTCTTCCTAGAAGTGTTCATAACAGTATTCTTAGCTCTAGTCATCATATATTAGATTCTCAGAATGTAGTCATAAGTGACAGTTTTCGTGTACCTTTGACCGATGTCTCTTCATTTCCCCTACTCCAGGCCTCTGGCAGCCACTGTTCTACTTTCTGCTTCTATGATTTTTACTTTTTTAGATTCCACCTATCAGTGAGATTTTATGCTATTCGTCTTTCTGTGTCTGGCTTACTTCACGAAACAGAATGTCTTCTAGGTTCTTCTATGTTGTCACAGATAACAGGACTCTCTTCTTTTTATGGCTTAATAACATTCAATTGTGTGTTCACATATATACACACATCACATTTTCTTTATTAATTCGGCTGTTGATGGACTTAGATTATTTCTATATCTTGATTATTGTACATAATGCTGCAGTGAATAGGGGGATGCCAATACTGCTTCAAAATACTGATTTTATTTTCTTTGTATATACATATAGAAGTGTAAATCCTGGATCGTATGGTAGTTCTATTTTTAATTTTTTTGAGGAAACTTCATACTTTATGCCCTTTATAATTCATACCCTTCACACCCACCAAGAGTGTGCATGGAGTCCCTCTTCTACACATACCCATAGACGTGTGTCGCCTATCTTTTTGGTAATAGCCATGCCAACAAATATGAGGTGATATCTCATTATGATTTTGATGTGTTTTTCTGTTATTAGTGATGTTGAGCACATATTCATAAACATGTCGGCCGTTTTTGCACCTTCTCTGGAAAAATGTCTATTCAAGTCTTGCTCATTTTTGAAAAATTAGTTTATTAGCTTTTTTGCCTTCAAGTTGTATGAATTTCGTGTATACTTTGGATATTACTCTTTTATCAGATATATGGTGTACAAATATGTTATTCCATTGTATAGCCTGTCTGTTAACTCTGTAATTTTTCCCTTAACTATGTAGAAGCGTTTTAGTTTGAGGTAATGCCACTTGCCTATTTTTGCATTTGCTGCCTGTGTTATGTCATATCCAAATAAATATTCCCAAGACATGTCAATTAGATTATTTTCCCTATCTTTTCTTCTAGGAGTTTTGTAGTTTCAGATCTTACATTTAAGTCTTTAGTCCATTTTGAGCTTATTTAAAAAATATGTTGTATAAAATAAAGGTCAAATTTTATTCTTTTGCCTGTGAATATTCACTTGTCCCAATATCATTGATGGAAGAGATTGTCCTCTTCTCTTTATTTATTCTTGGTGCTCTCATCAAAGATTAGTTGACTGAATATAGTTGGGTTTATTTCTTGGCTCTCTACTTTCTTCCACTGGGCTATTGGTCTGTTATGCCAGTATCATATGTTTACAGTAACTTTGTACTATAGTTTGAAATCAGGAAGAGTGATGCCTTCAGCTTTCCTCTTTTTCTCAAAATTGCTTTGGCTATTCAATGTCTTTTGTGGTTCCATGTACATTTTAGGATCTTCTTTTCTGTTTCTGTGAAAATTGCCATTGAAAATTTGATAATAATTTTGTTAGACTTACAGATTACTTTAGATAGTATGGCCATTTTATAATATCAATTCTTCCTACCCATAAGCATGGAATATCTTTACATTTACTTGTATCTTCTTTATTTTTTATCAGTGTTTCCTATTTTTCATTATATAGATTTTTTACCTCATTAGTTAAATTTATTCCTATTTTTATGATATTACAAATGAGATTGTTCTCTTATTTTTTGAAACATTAGTGTTAGAAGTGCTACTGAGTTTTGTATATATTTTGCATTTTGAAAATTTACTGAATATATTTATTCTAACAGTTTTCTGGCAGAGACTAGGATTTTTTGTATATAAGATCATTTCATCTGCCAACAGAGACAATTTAACAACTTTTCTGATTTGAATGTCCTTTACTTATTTTCTTACTCAATTTCTGAATAAGACTTCTAGCAATATGTTGAGAGGAAGTGGCCAGTGTAGTTATCTTTGTCTTGTTCCTGATCTTAGAGGAACTAATCCTGCCTTCCAGTAAAACAAACAAACAAAAATCTGTTGATCATAGTGTATGATCCCTTTAACATGCTGTTGAATTTTGTTTGACAGTGTTTTGTTAAACATTTTTGTATCTATGTTCATCAGGAATATAGCCTGTAATTTTCTTTTCTATATCATTTTGATCCAGCTTTGATATCAGCATAACACTTGCCTTGTAGTTTGGAAGACTTCCCTCCTCTTTAATATTTTTGGAAAAGCTTTAGACGTATTGGCATTATTTTTTTTTAAATGCTTGGTAGAGTTTACTTGTGAAGCCTGATGACTTGTGAATCTTGAACTTTTCTGTGTCTGAAGATTGTAAATTACTGAGTCAATCTCCTTACTTGCTTTTGGGCTGTTGACGTTTTCTATTTTTTCATGATTAAATCTTGGTAAACTAAGTTTCTACGAAGTTACACATTTTTTTCTAAGTTACTCTATTAGCATATAATTGTTCATAGTAATCTCATGATTGTTTCTATAGTATCAGTTGTAATGTTTCTCTTTTTACTTATGATTTTTTATTTCTTTTCTTGTTTAGTCTAGCTAAAGCTTTGCCAGTTTTGTTCATCTTTTTGAAAAAAAAAATTCTTAGTACTCTTGCCTTTTTCTATTGTACTTCTCATCTCTGTTTCACTTATTTCTGCACTGATTGTTATTTTCTTCCTTGTACTGACTTTAGTCTTAGTGTTTTTTTTTTTTTTTCCTAATTCCTTGAGGTGTCAATTTGGTTTGTTTGAGATCTTTCTTTTTTTTAATGTATGCTTTTATTATTATAAACTTCTCTCTTAACACTGCTTTTAATGTATCCAATAAATTTTGATATGTTTCTTTTCCATTTTTGTTTCTCTTAAGATGCTTTTTTATTTCCCTGTTGACTTTTCCTTTAACCCATTAGTTGTTCAGGAGCTTTAATGTTTTATTTCCACATATTTTTAAATACTTCAGTTTTCTTCTTGTTATTGACTTTTTTAAAAATTTTTTTTGAGACGGAGTTTTGCTCTTGTTACCAGGCTGGAGTGCACTGGCGCGATCTCAGCTCACCGCAACCTCCGCCGCCTGGCTTCAGGCAATTCTCCTGCCTCAGCCTCCCAAGTAGCTGAGATTACAGGCACGTGCCACCATGCCCAGCTAATTTTTTGTATTTTTAGTAGAGATGGGGTTTCACCATGTTGACCAGGATGGTCTCGATCTCTTGACCTCATGATCCACCCACCTCAGCCTCCCAAAGTGCTGGGATTAGAGGCTTGAGCCACGGCGCCCGGCCGACTTTTTTATAAACTGTAAGTTCTTGGATACATGTGCAGAGTGGTTTGCTTCACCTATCAACCCATCACCTAGGTTTTAAGCCCTGCATGCATTTGCTATTTGTCATCATCATGCTCTCCCTTCCCTAGCCCCACAGGCCATCTGGCCCCGGTATGTATTGTTCCCCTCCCTGTGTCCATGTGTTCTCATTGTTAAACTCCCATTTACCAGTGCGAATATGTTTTGTTTGGTTTTCTGTTCCTGTGTTAGTTTGCTGAAGGAGATGGCTTCCAGCTTCATCCATGTCACTGCAAGGAACATGGTCTCATTCCTTTTTGTGGCTGCATAGTATTCCATGGTGCATATGAACCACATTTTCTTTCTCCAGTCTATCACTGATGGGCATTTGGGTTGCTTCCATGTTTTTGCTATTGTGAATAGTGCTGCATAAACATACGTGTGCATGTATCTTTATAATAGAATAATTTATATTCCTTTGGGTATATACCCAGAAATGCGATTGCTGGGTCAAATGGTATTTCTGGTTCCAGATCCTTAAGGATCACCACACTGTCTTCAATAATGGTTGAACTAATTTACATTTCCACCAGCAATATAAAAGTGTTCCCATTTCTCCACAGCCTCACCAGCACCTGTTTTTTCTTGCCTTTTTTTTTTTTTTGAGACAGAGTTTCGCTCTTGTTCCCCAGGCTGGAGTGCAATGGCACAATCTTTGCTCACCGCAACCTCCGCCTCCTGGGTTCAGGCTGTTCTCCTGCCTCAGCCTCCCGAGTAGCTGGGATTACAGGCATGCACCACCATGCCCAGCTAATTTTTTATATTTTTAGCAGAGACGGGGTTTCACCATGTTGACCAGGATGGTCTTGTTCTCTTGACGTTGTGATCCACCCGCCTCAGCCTCCCAAAGTGCTGGGATTACAGGTTTGAACCACCCCGCCTGGCCGTTTCTTGACTTTTTAATGAACACCATTCTGACTGACACGAGATGGAATCTCATTGTGGTTTTGATTTTCAGTTCTCTAATATCAGTGATGTTGAGCTTTTTTTTAGATGTTTTTAGCTACATAAATGTCTGCTTTTGGGAAGTGTCTTTTCATATCCTTTGCCCCCTTTCTGGTGGAGTTGTTTGTGGGTTTTAAAAAATAAATGTAAGTTGCTTGTAAATTCTGGATATTAGGCCTTTGTCAGATGAATAGAGTACAAATTTTTCCCCCATTCTGTAGGTTGCCAGTTCGCTCTGATGATTGTTTTGCTGTGTGAAAGCTCTTTAGTTTAATTAGATGTCAGTTGTCAATTTCAGCTTTTGTTGCAATTGTTTTTGGTGATTTCATAAAATCTTTGTCCATGCCTATGTTCTGAACGAAATTGCCTCAGTTTTTTTCTAGGGTTTTTATGGTTTGGGGTTTTACATTTACATCTTTAATTACTTTTGAGTTAATTTTTGTATAAGGTGTGAGGAAGGGGTCCAGTTTCAGTCTTCTGCATATGGCTAGCCAGTTTTTTTATTACATTTATTAAATAGGGAATTCTTTCCATATTGGTTGTTTTTGTCAGGTTTGCTGAAGATCAGATGGTTGCAGGTGCATGGTGTTATCTCTGAGGTCTGTATTATGTTCCACTGGTCTACATGTCTGTTTTCAAACCAATACTATGCTATTTTGGTTACTGTAGCTTTGTAGTATAGTTAGAAGTCAGGTACTGTGATGCCTCCAGCTTTGTTCTTTTTGCTTATGATTAGCTTGGCTATGCAGGCTCTCTTTGCTTTCCATGTGAATTTTCAAGTAGTTTTTTCTAATTCTGTTAAGAACATAAATGATAGTTGGATGGAAATAATGTTGAATCTGTAAATTACTTTAGACAGCATAGCCATTTTCATCACATTTATTCTTCCTCTTTATGAGCCTTTAATGTTTTTTTCCATTTGTTTGTGTCCTCTTATTTCCCTGAGCAGTGGTTTGTAGTTCTCTTTGAAGAGGTCCTTCACATCTCTCATTATCTGTACTCCTAGGCATTTTATTCTTTGTAGAAATTGCAAATGCAAGTTCATTCATGATTTAGCTTTCTGCCTGTCTATTGTGGGTGTAAAGGAATGCTTGAGATTTTTGCGCATTGGTTTTATATTGAGACTGCTGAAGTTGCTCATCAGCTTAAGTAGTTTTTGGGCTGAGACAATGGTGTTTTTTAATACACTATCATGTTATCAGCAAGCCGAGACAATTTGACTTCTTTCTACTTACTTGGATAGCTCTTATTTCTTTCTCTTGCCTGATTGCGCTGGCCAGAACTTCCAACACTGTGTTGAGTAGACCTGATGAGAGAGGACATCATTATCTTGTGCCAGTTTTCAAGGGGAATGCTTCCAGCTTTTGCCCATTCAGCATAATATTGGCTTTGGGTTTGTAATAAATAGCTCATTATTTTTAGCTATGTTCCATCAACACCTAGTTAATTGAGAATTTTTAGCATGAAGGGATATTGAATTTTATTGAGGACCTTTTCTGCATCTGTTGAGATAATCATGTGGTTTTTATCCTTGGTTCTGATTATGTAATGAATTACAGTCATTGATTTGCATATGTTGAACTAGCCTTGTATCCCAGGGATGAAGCCGACTTGATTGTAATAAATAGCTTTTTGATATGCTGCTGGATTTGGTTTGCCAGTATTAAGGATTTTTGGATCAAAATTAATCAGTGATATTGGCCTGAAGTTTTCCTTTTCTGTTGTATCTCTGCCAGGTTTTGATATCAGGTTGATGCTACCCTCAAAATGAGTTAGAGAGGAGTCCCTACTTTTCAATTGTTTGGAATAGTTTCAGCAGGAATGGTACCAGTTACTGTTTGTAGCTCTGGTATAATTTGGCTGTCAATCCATGTGGTCTTGGGCTTTTTTTTGTTGTTGGTTGGTAGGCTACTTATTACTGCCTCAATTTCAGAATGTGTTATTAGTCTATTCAGGGATTCCACTTCTTTCTGGTTTAGTTTTGGCAGGGTGCATGTGTCCACGAATTTATCCATTTCTGATACTGAGTCTCACTCTGTCACCCAGGCTGGAGTGCAGTGGCATAATCTCAGCTCACTGCAACCTCTGCCCCCAGGTTCAAGCCATTCTCCTGCCTCAGCCTCTCAAGTAACTGAGATTACAGATACCTGCCACTTCGCCAAGCTAGTGTTTGTATTTTTAGTAGAGATGGGGTTTTGCCATCTTGGCCAGGCTGGTCTTGAACTCCTGACTTTGTGATCCACCCACCTCTGACTCCCTAAGTGCTGGGATTACAGGCATGAGCCATGGTGCCTGGCCAATTCTTCTCTTTTCTTATCAGTCTAGATAGCGATCTATTTTATTATTAATATTTTTTTAAAGATTGCTCCTGGATTAATTAATTTTTAGAAGGGATTTTTATATCTGTCTTCTTCAATTCTGCTCTTCTTCAATTCTTAGTTATTTCTTGTCTTCTGCTAGCTTTTGTATTTATTTGTTCTTGCTTCTGTAGTTCTTCTATTTTTTTTTTTTTTTTTTTTTTGAGACAGAGTTTCACTCTTGTTACCCAGGCTGGAGTGCAATGGTGCAATCTCGGCTCACCTCAACCTCTGCCTCCTGGGTTTAGGCAATTCTCCTGCCTCAGCCTCCCGAATAGCTGGGATCACAGGCATGCGCCACCATGCCCAGCTAATTGTTTGTATTTTTAGTAGAGATGGGGTTTCACCATGTTGACCAGGATGGTCTCGATCTCTTGACCTCATGATCCACCCGCCTCAGCCTCCCAAAGTGCTGGGATTACAGGCTTGAGCTACTGTCTGTAGTTCTTCTAATTGTGATGTTAAGGTATCAATTTGAGATCTTTCTAGTTTTCTGATGTGGGCATTTAGTGGTATAAATTTCCCTCTTAACACTGCTTTAGCTTTGTCCCAGAAATCCTGGTACATTGTCTCTTTCTTCTAATTGGTTTCGAAGAACTTCTTGAGTTCTGCCATAACTTCATTATTACCCAGGAGTCATTCAGGAGCAGGTTGTTCAATTTCCATGTGGTTGTGTGATTTTGAGTGAGTTTCTTAATCTTTAGTTCTAATTTGATTGCAGTGTGGTCTAGGAGATGGTTGTGGGTTGTGATTTCAGTTACTTTGCATTTGCTGGGAAGTGTTTTACTTCCAGTTATGTGGTCAGTTTTAGAGTAAATGTCACATGATGTTGAGAAGAATGTATATTCTGTTGTTTTGGGGTAAAGAGTTCTGTAGATATTTATTAGGTCCACATGATCCAGGCTGAGTTCAAGTCCTGAATTAACTTGTTAATTTTCCGTCTTGTTGATGTATCTAATATTGACAGTGGGGTATTAAAATCTCCTGCTAATATTGTGTGGGAGTATTCTGCTTTCATTTGCTTGGTAAATTTTCCTCCATCCCTTTATTTTGAGACTGTGTGTGTCTTTGTACATGAGATGGGTCTATTGAATAGAGCACAGTGTTGAGTCTTGACTCTTCATTCATTTTGCCAGTCTGTGTGTTTAAATAGGGGTATTTAGCCCATTTACATTTGAGGTTAATATTTTAATGGGTGAATAAGATGTGTCATCATGATGCTAGTTATTTTTGCACACTAGTTGATGCCGTTTCTTCATAGTGTCATTGACCTTTACAGTTTCATGTGTTTTGCAGTGACTTGTACTGGTTTTTCTTTAAATATTTAATGCTTCGTTTAGAAGCTCTTGCAAGGCATGCCTGGTGGTGACAAATTCCCTCAGCATTTGCATGTCTGAAATTGATTTAATTTCTCCTTCAATTACAAAGCTTAGTTTGGCTAAATAGAAATTCTGGGTTGAAAAGTCTTTTCTTTAAGATTGTTAAATATTGGCCCCCATTCTCTTCTGGCTGTAGGGTTTTGAAGAAAGATCCACTGTTAGTATGATGAGCTTCCCTTTGTAGGTAACCTGGCCTTTCTTTCTGGCTGTGCTTAACATTTTTTCTTCATGTCGACCTTGTAGAATTTGATGATTATGTGTCTTGGTGTTGATCTTCTCATGAAGTATCTTTGTGGGATCTTCTGTATTTCCTAAATTTGCATTTGGCCTGTTTTGCTAGGTTGGGGAAATTCTCCTGGATATTATCCTGAAGTGTGTTTTCCGACTTGGTTCCATCATCCATATCTATTTCAGGTACTCCAGTTAGTTGTAGTTCGGACTTTTACATAGTCCTATATTCTCAGGGGTTTTGTACATTGCTTTTCGTTCTTTTTTCTCTAATCTTGCCTGCTAGCCTTATTTCAGCAGGAGAGTCTTCCATCTCTAATACTCTTTTTTCATCTTTTGATTCTGCTATTGATACTTGTGTATGGTTCATGAAGTTCTTGTGCTGCATTTTTCAGCTCCATTAGGTCAATAACCTCTTTAAACTGGTTATTCTAGTTAGCAGCTCCTCCAATTTTCATCAATGTTCTTGGCTTTTTTTGAATTGGCTTAGAACATGCTCCTTTACCTTAGTGAAGTTTGATATTACTCACCTTCTGAAGCCTACTTCTGCCAACTTGTCCACCTCATCTTCCATCCTGTTCTGTAACATTGCTGGAGAGGCGTTAAAATCATTTGGAGGAGAAGAGGCATTCTGGCATTTGGGGTTTTCAGTGTTTGTGTGTGTGTGTGTGTTTTGCTTTTGTTTTTGTTGTTGTTGTTGATGGTTCTGTCTCATCTTCCTGAGTTTGTCTAGTTTTTCTCTTTGAGACTGCTGACCCTTGGATGAGGTTTTGTGGGGACTTTTGTTTTAATGATGTTGTTTTCACTTTCTTGTTTTTTTGTTATTCTTTCAATAGTCAGGTCCCTCTTCTGTGGGGCTCCTGTGGTTTTCAGTCCCTATTCGCCTTTATTTGCTCCTGCACCTAGAGATATCACTTGAGGAGGCTGGAGAACAACAAAGATGGGTTCCTGTTCCTTCCTCTGGGATCTCTGACCTCGAGGGGCAGTGACCTGATGCCAGTAGGAACATTTCTGTATAGGATGTCTGACAACCCCTGTTTGGGACATCTCACCCAGCTGGGTGGCACAAAAACACAACCCATTTAATGAGGCACTTTGGCTGTTCCTTGGTGGAGGGTGTGTGCTGCACTGAGGGGAAACCCACTTTTCTGGGCTGCCGGGATTCCTCAGAGCTAGCAGGAGAAAAGACCAAGTCTGCTGGTCTATGGAGTCTATGCCCACTCCTGCCCCTAGGAGCTCAGGCCCAGGGAAATCAGAGTTCATTCCCTGGCTAGAGGTGGAGTTCCTGCAGAGAGGCCCTGTAGCCACAGTGTTGGCTGCTGCCCCTTCCCCAAGGATCTCAGATGGCTTAGACAGCAAGCACCTGCAGCAGTGGTGATGGCCTCCCCTCCTCACAAGTTCTTTGTAGGCTTAGGCTGATTCTAGCTGAGTGGCTGTTGAGAATCTGTGTAGCTCCATGGTTTGAACCCAAGGTTCTGGTGGCATGGGATCATGTGATCTTCTACAGTTTTATGGAAAAAGCAGGGTTTCCCAGGCTGGGTAGCATGCTCTCTCACCCTCTCACTTGGCTGCCCTGTGTGGCTCTCAGTTGGGCTGCCACACCACACTGCTCTTCCATCCTCTCTGTAGGTCACACCAGCTGCCTAGTCAGTCCTAATGACAGAACCTGGATACCACAGTTGCTGGTGCAGGATTCACATGATGTTTTGGATCTTTTTGATGGGAGCCTCCGATGGCCACTGCTTCCAGTTGGCCATCTTGGACCCACCCCACTCTCTGTTACTGATTTATAATTTCATACCATTGTGCTCAGAAAAGATACTTTATATGACTTCAGTTTTCTTAAATTTGTAAAATGTCTTTCCTGGAAAGAATAACAAAAAAACAAGAAAGCAAAAACAACAGCATTAAAAACAAAGTCCCCACGCCAGGCGTGGTGGCTCACGCCTATAATCCCAGCACTTTGGGAGGCCGAGGCAGATAGATCACAAGGTCAAGAGATCGAGACCATGCTGGTCAACAAGGTGAAACCCCGTCTCTACTAAAAATACAAAAATTAGCTGGGCATGGTGGTGTGCGCCTGTAGTCCCAGCTACTTGGGAGGCTGAGGCAGGAGAATTGCTTGGACCCAGGAGGCACAGGCTGTGATGAGCCAAGATCGCACCATTGCACTCCAGCCTGGGTAACAAGAGCGAAACTCCATCTCAAAAAAAAACAAAAACAAAAACAAAACAAAGTCCCCACAAAACCTCATCCGAGGGTCAGCAGTCTCAAAGATAAAACTCATGAAGATGAGAAAGAATCAACAACAACAACAACAACAAAAACAGAAACAAAACATACACACACACACACACACACACACACACACACACACACACACTGAAAACCCCAAATGCCATGCTAGAATGCCTCTTCTCTTCCAAATGATTTTAACACCTCTCCAGCAGCAATGGCACGGAACATATGATTTCTCCTGGAGAAATGTTGGTGTGTGCTTGAGAAGAATATGTCCTCTGCTGCTTTTGAATGAAATGTTCTCTATATGCCTGCTAGCTCCATAGTGGTATTTAAGTCTGCTGTTTTTGCATTTTTTTCTATCTGTGTGACCTATCCATTGTTGAAAGTAGAATAGTGAGGTCCCTTACTATCTTTTATTGCCATGTATCTCTTCACCTCAGTTAATATTTGCCTATATATCTATGCTCTCTGATGTTGGGTGCATACACACACACACACACACACACACACACACACACATATAATTGCTGTAATCTCTGAACACATTTTTTGTATAGATTGACCTTATGTTTCTTTTTTCATGAATTTTTCCTGAGAATCTCTTTTGGCTGATATAAATATTACCACCCTTACTCTCTTTGGTTACCATTTACATAGGGGATATTTCTCATCCCTTCACTAACAGTGTATATATGCTCTTAAAGGTGAACCAGTGTATATATTTTCTGTGTCTTTTGACACAGAGTAACCAAATAGAATACTTTGTGATTAGAGAATTTAATTTATTTACATTTAAAGTAATTATTGATGCGTAGAGACTTTTTATTATTTTGTTAATTTTTTCTGATTACTTTGTAATTCCTTTGATTCTTTATCCTTTGCTGTATTCCTTTGTAATTTGTTGTTTTTATTCTAGTGTTATGCTTTAATACCTTTTTCTCTACAGTTTTTTTAATCTACTGAAGGTTTCTTCTGTGTGCATATAGTTACCATGATGCATAAATAAAACATGTTAGAGTTATAATATTCTGTTTTAAGCTGATGACAAGTTATCCATTTAAACTCTATAATTTTACTTCTCTGTACAAATTTATGCTATTAATGTCACTCTACATCTTTTTATATTGTGTGTCCATTAAAAATTCATGTTATTATAGTTATTTTTAATATTTTTGCTTTTGTACCATAGTTAAAAAGTACCATCCAGTAGTTGTTCTTTCCTGTGGGAGACATATTTCAACATCCCCATTCGATGCCTAAAGCTGTAGAGAGTAACAAACTCTATGTATACGGAGACAGATTGTAGGGAAGGTTGTCGTCCCACTTAATAGGTAAAGGGTTCTTGCTTTCTGAAAAATTTTTGAGTCAACATTTTGGTTAAATAAATGACTTATGGTAAGCTAGAATTGTATTTCATAATGTCAATTGTGTTAAACCTTGAACATATTTGATAGGCTTCTGTATCAGATTTCAGCTTCAAAAATGTCTTTTCTGACTCCTAACTTTGAGATGCTACTGAAAGCCCCTGAAGCATCCAAAAGAGAGGTAAACAAGATTATTTAATGTGTTTAGTATGTGGCCTGTCTGGAACAGCTGCTGTGAAGACGCTGGCTGCAGCAGGGTAGGCGTGGCTGGGTTTGCAAGTTCCACAGAGCCAGCGAGAACCAGGAACTGAGGGGAGCCCCACCCGCTATGGATTTGGAAGGTCAGGAGCCCTCCTGCTCTCTCCAGGGACAGCTGCAGCCACCCAGCCACGACTCTGGATCTGGGCATCCCTCTGCTCTTGGGAGCCCAAGAAGCCCCTGCTCTTGCAGGCTTGGAAGTGCCCACTTCCACTGTCTCACTCTCCCCACTCCTGGCACCAATTCCGGTGTGGAGCAAAGTCGTGGTCGAGCCTGGGCACCATCGTGACCGAGCCAGGTGTGTGAGTGCTGGAGACAACACTGACATGCTTCCCCCTGCCACCTTAGCTTCCTCTGGAGTTTGGGTGCCCAGAGCACAGGAGGGAGGCTGGGGTGGGGCTGAGGGCAGCTCAGCACAGGCCTGCAGGTGTCCATCAGCACAATGGCCTGGACATTGTGGGCAGTGTGTTGATGGCGGGAGACAGACAGGTTCCTGCACCGAAGGAGGCAGGTCCCCAGTAAAACCCCACCTTTAAGTCAGGGATGGCCTGAAGCCTTTCTGATCCTCTCTCATATTTGAATTTTATAGTTTGATTATAATGTATCTCTGACTATCCCTCTTTGGGTTAATCTTTCTTGGTGGTATTTGAGTTTTATGAATTTGAATGTGATTTCTTTTCCCTACGATTAGGCAGGTTTTCAGACATCATTTATTTAAATATATTTTTCTGCTCCTGTCTCTTCATTTTTTGGACTGTCATAATTGATATATTATTTCCTTGATCATGGCCCATAAGTCTTTTGCTTTCTTCATCATTTTACATTCTCTTTGTTTGGATCTTCTAATAGCCTAATTTCAACTAAACTTTATTCAATTTCCTTGATTCTTTTTTTTTTTTTTTTGCATTTTTGAGTCTACTGTTGAAAATCTCTATTAGATTTTTTAGTCTGTCATTGTATTCTTCATCTCCTAGATTTGTGTTTGTTTCTATTTTTTATGATTTATATTTCTTTATTAAACTTTTTATTTATACAGTTTTTTTCCTCTCATACTGTTGTTTATTTGTGTTCTCCTGCATCATATTGAGCTTCTTTAAGGTAATTAGTGTGAATTATCTGTCATATAATTTCTAGATCTCCATTTCTCTGGGAAGGGTTGTTGGAACTTGATTAGTCTCCTTTGATGCTATCATATTTGCCTAAATGTTCATTATCAGTACAGCTTTGCTTTGGTATTTGAGCATTTGAAGAAGCAAACACTTGGTCCTCTTTTTACAGACTGATTTAGGCAAATAAAGACTTTTTCCTTTGAGTCTCTGGCCTAATGAGATTGTACCGAAAATCATGGTTGATTTTCGGTACAATCAGGGTTCGTGTTGGGTTATATGGGTGCTGCAGAATCTACAGTGGAAGCTGTAGTTGGTGAAACTGTTACCAGAGTCTGAAACAGACATGAATCCTCTCTGGTTCCTGGGAAAACTAGACTGACTCTAGGTCTTTGGTCAGTAGGCTGGCACTAGGAAATGGGTCCTTTTCAGGATCCACAGTTTTTCTACAATAGGTGAATAGGCTGATGTCCTTCCTTCTGGATCCCTGAGTGAGCTCCTACTGGGTCACTGAATGGCTTCCTGGTCAGAAAGGACTGGCCCTAAACCATAGCTGAGAGGCTAAAAGTAGTCATATGGGTATTTCAGGATTCACAGTCGAGACTGAGGTCTGCAAGCCTCTCTCTAGGGGCACGAGCTTACATGCTCACAAGGTCCTGGGGGACAGAATTGCCCCTAGAGTGTGGCTGACAGGAAATAGAGCCAGGCCACAGAATGCTTTAGGATCTGCTTTGAGATTCAGGTTCATGGGCCTGCCTCTAAGAGGAGCATGAAATAGTGTGTCTCCTGGCAGGTCCATGTGAAAGCAGTGCTTGCTAATCTATGACTAGAGCTAACGGGCTAGAACTGAGTTACCAATCTGTTTCAGGATCTGCTGTGGGACCAAAGCTCAGCAGCCTTGCCTCGGGGGCATAAATCTTTGTGTTTTCCTGTGGGTTTCTGGGCAGATAGGACTGCTATCAGACTGTAGCTGAGAAGGGCTGGTGCCTTTGCAGGGCCACATCTGGGACTGAGGTTATTGGGCCTATTACTGAAGGCATGGTAGGGCATGACTCTTCCCTAGTCCCTTGACTGATGGTTCTGGTGGGAGAACTGAGGACAACTGAAGCTGTAGCCAAATCTACAAGGAGATGAGGCTGTTTTCGGGTTTGTAAACCATGACCACAGGTGGTGAAACTGTCAACTGGGTGTGGACTTGTTTTTTCAAAACAGCCCTCCTTAGTCTTGGGCTGTACTAGGGGTTCATAACTTCCGATCTAAATTTCAAAGCTCCCACAAAGGCACTTTTTTCCATGGATGACTGCCAATTATTGTTACTGCGAGAGCATATGAACAGAGAATCTCCTATTTAACCTTCATGCTCTAAAACCTGGTTACTTTAATTTGCTTGAATCAGCATAGAGGTGAGAGATCAATGGGATGAGTAGAGTAACTTGGACAAAAGTCTGTTGGCAGACTAGAAAGTAATTTTTAATTAATAGTGCTCCTATTCATTGTCTTAAAAACGAGTTGGATCTTTGTTAATTATCTTAAACATAAAATTTTCTATTTTTTCCAAATAGTCGATGTAAAAGAAACTGTTTTCTTTTTTACTTATACCAGAAAATGTTTTAGAATGGTCCCTTTGTCTACATTTTAATATATGATCTTAAGAGAGAAATACTGTGGAAAGAATATTGTCTCTGTGCCAACTAGTAATTTTAGATTAATTGACAAGAAACAAAAAGATCATTTTCACAGAGCACTTTAGTTCATAAATATTATGCGCATTCACTTATTTTATATTTGTTTCTAAACACATACAACATAGACCTCAACCACTTAAAGTAAGGAGTCAAAAAAGATATACGATTGACATTTATTGAGCCCCAGGCCTGTGTTAGAAGCTTTACATGTCCTAATTTAATTTTTAAACACCTTAGGAATTAATTGTCCCATGCTACATTTGAATAAAACTTTTACAGCTGAAGAAATGGGTCGGGCGTGGTGTCTCATGCCTGTAATCTCGGTATTTTGGGAGGCCGAGGTGGGTGGATCACCTGAGGTCAGGAGTTCAAGAACAGCCTGGGCAACATGGTGAAACCCGCCTCTACTAAAAGCACAAAAATTAGCTAGGTGTGGTGGTGGGTGCCTGTAATCCCAGCTACTCAGGAATCTGAGGCAGGAGAATCCCTTGAACCCAGGTGGCAGAGTTTGCAGTGAGCTGAGATAGAGCCGTGCCACTCCAGCCTGGGTGACAGAGTGAGACTCTGTCAAAAACAAATAAAACAAAAAACCCAAAAACTTATTCATGAGTGAAAACGTTTAAATCTCAGTATTAAACCTAGAGGTAATTGTTCTAAATATGTTCTTTCTCCTACTTTGCTAAAGAAAAAAAATATCCAAGAAATCAGAAAGAAGTAATGGGCTGAGTGTATTTATACACACCCATACATGCACATACTTCTTTTCAGTGAATAACCTATACTCTTCAGTATATACTCAGTTAAATCTGGAAAAGAATTTAAACTTATGCAAGATAATAATCTTGTATCTGTTATTATTCCTTGTGTGTTCTTTAAAAATCTGTCAATTTTCCACGTGAAATTTACTTAACTCTTAAATTCTTTAAGAATTGTAAACCTCTAATATTCATATTCCAAATAACAGGCACAAAAATGTTTTGTTTTATTCTAGTAAAGCCAAGTATAATACAGTAAAAAGGGAAATCCTAAGTAGTGAAGTGCATGTACATACACAAGAAAATTAAGAAATATGTCATAATATTTTACTATTTGGCTTTAATTTCCATTTATTCTGGCATCAGGTTTGTAGTGGAGTGGGCAGGGAAAGGAATAACTAGTAGCATGTTTAAGGCAAGTGTAAAAAATAGCTCTAACATTCACAATTTTATATCCAAATTTAGCTTCAAAATTAAGATTCCTGGACTGAAATATCTGTGGATAATTTTAAAAATTGAGTAGTTTGTTTTCTTTTCTCTTTTTTTTTGATATTTGTTTATATCCTGGTACACATTTATTTATGTATTCTGGATATAGGCCTGTGTCAGGTACGTGATTTACAAATATTTCACCCTGTTAGTGTCTTGTCTTTTTATTTGTTATATCATGTATTTTCAAGAGCCAAACTTACTGCATTTTCTGTGGTACAGTTTGTCATTTTTAATGGATTATTTTTTTGGTATTGTTATAATTAAGAAATCTTTGACTAACTCAAGATCACCAAGATTTTCTTCTGTTTTCTTCTAGAACTGTTTAAAATTGAGATTTTACATTTTACACTGTTACTCATTTTGAGGTAATTTTTGCATATGTTATGAATAATACATCAAAGTTACTCTTTTATAGCTTGATAACCAGCTGTTCAAGTGGCATTTTTTTGAAAAGACAAATATTTCAACACTATACACCTTGCGCTTTGGCAAAAATCAATTGCCTATACACATGTTGACTTATTTCTAGAGTCTATTATGTTCCATTCATCTATTTGTCTGTCTTAATGCTGACCACATTATCTTGACCCCTATCGCTTTAAAATAAATCTTGAAATCAGGTCAATTAGTTCTCTACCTTAATTCTGTTTTAAAAGTGGTTTGGGCTATTTTAGATTGATTGTATTTCCATATAAATTTTATAAAATACTAGTTGATTTCTACAAAAACTGTCAGTATGTAAGTTGAAATTATATTAAAACTATATAGGTCAGTGTAAGAAGAATTGATATCTAAATAACACTAAATTTTCCAATCCATGGGTGCATAATATTCTATTTTTATTTAGATCTTTTAGAATTTCTCTAATAAATGCTCTGTAATTTTCAGATGTGGTAAATTTATTTATAAATATTACATATTTGTATATTCTCATCAATTGCATTTCTTAAAATATCAGTTTTATTTGTTCATTGCTATTGTACAGGAATACAATTGACTTTATAAAATTTTCTGAATAGTTCCAGTAGCTTTTTAAATAGATTCTACAGAATTGTCTGCATAGACAATCGTGTTTTTTGTAAATAATAACTTCAATTATTCCTTTACAATCCATATGTTTTAAAATTTCACTTTTTTGCCTTATTTTACTGGTTATAATGTTCAGTTTGATTTTGCATAGGATTGATGAGAGCAGGCATTTTTGTATTATTCTTGATATTAAAGAGAAAGCAATTCAGTTTTTTATATTCAATACAATATTAGATCAGTATTTTTCATACCTTAAAAAAAATTCAGGTTGATGCAGTTCTTTTTTATTTCTTATTTCCTGAGTGATTTTAAAATTTATTCTGAAATGACCGTTGAATGTCATTTTATTTTGCTGAATCTACTGCAATTGTAATATAAATTTTTAATTTTAATATGACAATTTGTAAGTTATATATTGTTTCTATTTGCTGGAATTTTATTTAGAATATTTGCAGCTTAGTTCGTGAACAATACTGTGTAATTTTCTTTACTTGTAATGGCTTGTTCTGATTTTGGTATCAAGATAAGTTTTGTCTCATAGAATGTGTTAGGATTATTCCATCTCCTCAGTTTTATGAACAATCTGCAAAACATTGATATGAATTTTCTTTAACTGTTTTGTAGAATCTCATGAATATATATGTGAGAGGCATATTCTTTGTGAGAAGATTTTTAAGTACAAATTCAAAATTTTAAAATAGAGGGAAAATCAATTATTCTATTTCTTCCTGAGTGGTGGTTATTTTAGTGTTTCAGTGAATTTGTTCATTTTATCTATTGTGTTAAAATTATTGGCATTAGGTTGCTTACAGTATTCCCTTATTATCTTTATAATATGTATGTTACCTCGAGTGATATCACTGCTTTCTTTAATAGTATTCATAATTTTTGCCTTCTCTTTCTTTATAATTCTGGCTAGAATCTTACTGATGCGTTAATATTGACAGTCAACTTTTAATTTCTTTATTTTTTTGTTACCTATTTCATTGAGTTTTACTTTCTGATCTTTGTCATCTTTCTTCTAGTTACTTTAAATTTACTTTGGTCTTTATTTTTAGTATTTTTTATTATCATATAGGCTGTGTTTATTGATTTCAGCCTTTATTTTTTCTAATAGATCATTATTAGAATTTTATGTTTCTATCATGTTTCTATATATTCTATTATAAGTTTTATATGTTTTAGTCTCTGTTTTTTCAGTTGCATTTCACAAATTGTGAGATGTTGTGTTTCAATTTTATTTTCATTTAGTTCAAAATATTTTTATGACTTCTCTTTTGATTACAGAGAAGTGTGTTATTTAGTTTCCAAGTATTTAGGGATTTTTTTCCCCCAGAGATCTTCTTGTTATTGACCTCTAATTTAATTCCTTTGTATAGTGGATACCTTGTGTTGCTATAGCAGAATACCAGAGACTGGGTGGCTGTACAACAAAAACTTTCTTGCTTACGTTATAGAAGCCCAAAGTTCAAGATTATGGTGCTGGTCATATTGATTTCTGGTGAAGTCTCCTTTCCAAGCTTGTTTATGGCCATCTTCTTACTGTGTCCTAACATGGCCTTTTCTCTGTGTGTATGAAGAGAGAGAGTAGAGCTCTTCTTCTTGTAAAAATATCAGTCTTATGAAATTAGGGCTTAACTTTTCTGGCCTTATTCAATCTTTACCACTTCCTTAGATGCTTTATTTCTGAATACAGTCACAATGGGGCTGTAGAGAGTCAGTGTATGACATTTTTGTGGGGAAAAGTGATACAATACAATTAATAAGACATCATATAATTTGAACATTTTAAAACTTACTGAGATTTGTTTTGTGGTTCATAACGTTTTTATCTTGGAAAATGTTGACTTTGTACCTAGAAAAAAAACGTGCTCAACTTTGTTGGGTAGAGTGTCGTATGAGTAAGAACTAGGCCAATTTAGTTGATAATAATGTTTGAGATTTCTATATACTTAAAATACTTTATTTATTCTCTTGATTATTAAGAGAGGGATCCTGTCTTAGTCTGTTTGGATTGCAATACCAAAAATCCTTACCTAAGTAGTTTATAAGTAGCAGAAATTTATTTTTTCGTAATTCTGGTGGCTAGAAAGTCCAAGATCATGGCAGATTTCAGTCTAGTAAGGGTGTATTTTCTAATTCATAGATGACCTTTTTTACTGTGTCCTCACACAGTAGAAGAGATGAAGGGTTTCTCTCAGGCCTCTTTTATCAAAGCAAGGACATTCGTTTCTGAGGGCTCCATCCCTGTGGTCTAATCAGCTCCCAAATTCCCCACCTCCTAATACTGTCACCTTATTGGGCAAGATGTCCACATACACATTTGGAGGACACTAGACATTCAGACCATGGCAGATGAAGAAATTTCCAAATTTAAGACTGTATCTATTTTTCCTTATAGCTCTATAACATTTGTTTCATGTATCTTTAAACTATTACCATGTGCATAAACATGATGATTATTATGCTCTTCAAAGGAACTGTCATTTCATGATTGTCTTTGTTCATTTGTGCTACTCTAATACCAAAAAGTGGGTAATTTATAGTGAGCAGAAATGTATTTAATCTCAGAATTACAAATATTAGCCCAACATTAAGATGCTAACAACTGGTAAAGGCCTTATTACTCTGTCATCCCATGGTAAAAGACAGAAGGATCAAGAGACAAAAGGTATCTGAATGCCCCGTTTTATGACAGTAATCTTGCCTGGGAGGGAAGACCCTTCATGGCCAAGGCATTTCTTAAAGGTCTCACCTCCCAGCAACTAAATTTCAATCTGAGTTTTAAAAGAGACAAACATTTAAACCATAGCAATGATTAAATGACCTTCAATTGTACAATAAGTGTTTTTGCTTTAAAATCTACTTTGTCTGATATTAGTAGCTTCTCATGATTTCTAAAAAAAATTATTGTTAACACAGTTTATTGTTCCCATTCTTTTTCTCTTATTTATACCTTTAAAGTGAGCTTGTAATAGAAGGTATATGGTCGAGTCTTGTTTTGTGTTTCCAGTCCAACAATCTACACTTGTTATTTATTGGTTAATATCATTGGGTTATGTCTAGTGCTTCTTTTTTATTTTATGCTTTTTCTATTATTTTTTTCTCTTTTTCTGCCTTAATTTGATAAGTTGAGTATTTCTTCCCCTCATTGCATTTTATTTTCTTTTTGCCTTAATATTTATATATCTGACTTTTGTTAATTCAGTTGTTGGTTTTGTAGTATACATATCTAATATATCAATTGAACTTGAAATGATATTATGCCACTTTTTATATGTTAAAGTAACTTTATAAAATACTGCATTTATCCCTTGAGAGGCTCTGTTCTTTTTTAAATTTTACGTTTATATGTGTTATGAATCTCATGCATTTTTATTAATATTCTTATTTTGTCTTCAATGTCAGTTGTCTTAACAAAGATATTTAAATAGCAATGAAAGAAATATTCTATATAGCTCTTAATTATTTTGTTTAGAACCGGATTTTCTTCTGATGTCATTAATTTCTACCTGAAATAATCACTTTAGCATTTCCTGTTGTTAGTTCAGCTATTGATAAATTATTTCAGCTTTGTGTGCCCCGAGATATCTTTATGTCACCTTCATATTTGAAATACATTTTTTGAGATACAGAACTCTAGTTCAGAGAGTTTTCATTTCTGTACTTTAAACACTTTCACCACTGTCTTCTAGCTTGCATTGTCTCTCTTTTTTTTTTTTTCTTTTGAGGCGGAGTTTTGCTCTTGTTATCCAGGCTGAAGTGCAATGGCGCGATCTTGGCTCACCGCAACCTCCGCCTCCTGGGTTCAGGCAAGTCTCCTGCCTCAGCCTCCTGCATTGTCTCTAATGAGAAATATGATTTCTTTGTTTCTATATATGTAATGTGTGTTCTTAATCTGGATATTTTTAGGACATTTTTTCTTTCTAACACTTATTACTCACAATATGGCTTTTTCGTTTATTAAATGAACTTTTATGTTGGAGTTCATTGAACTTCTTGTATCTGTGGATTACTATTTTCATATTTTTACACTATTCAGCCATCATTTCTTCAAACTTGTTTTGTTTTCTGCTCTCTCTCTTCTCCTTTTAGATTGCTCTTACATGTCTTAGACCACTTAAATTTGCTCCACAGTTATTCCATTTTTTCTTCTCTTCGTTTCATTTTGAATGGTTTTTATCGTTAAATCTTGAAATCCATTGCTTTTCTTTTTCTTTTTCTTTTTTTTTTTTTTTTTAGCAATATCTGATCTGCTTTTAATTCCATTTAGTATAATTTTCATTTCAGGCATTGTATTTTTTTCATCTTGGCAAATTTGATATTTTATTTTTTCCTCTTGTTCCTGATCTTTTTCTCTAGTTTCTTTAACATATTAAATTATTGTGAAATGCATTTAGCATTCAGTTTATTAATGTTATCTGTATCAAGTCTATATTTGGTTAAAATTGATTTATTTTTGTCTTCATTCTGCAGCTTATTCTCCTCCTACTTTGCATGTCTCATAATTTGTGACTGGTTGCCTGATATTGTGATTTTACTTATTTAGGTCCTTATTTTTGTGTTCCTGCATATATTCCTGAGCTTTCAGGAATGTGGAATGCAGTTTACTTCCTTGGAAATAGCGTGGTTTTTTTAGGTTTCTTTGGCTTGAACTAAACATTGTTTTTCTAAGGTGGTTTTTTGTTTGTTTGTTTAGTCCTCCAACACTGAAAGAAAAACATGGAAGTGCTCTATAGAGTGATGACTATATTTTAAAACTTCATACTTTGGCTAGTGGACTGCAGATAATATTCCCTCTAATGCATTGGGGTGGTTACTTTTTACCATTTCAGTGACATTATCAGATAAATATTCTGGACAGTATTCCAATTTAAGACACAAGAGGATCCTCTACATATATTTGGAGCTCTCTCATTGTGCAACTTTCTCCTCTCTGACAGTCTGCCCTGTGAACTCTTACTTTGGTCTTTCTGGGCTTCCAACTCTAACAGTTCAACTCAGGGAGACTGTCTGGGGGCAATTGGCTTACTTCCAAGTGCCACAGCCTGGAAACTCTGACTAGGCAGTGAGCGGAGGTCATCTTAGGGGTTCCCTGGTCTGTTATCTCATCTCATAGTGATGACGAGATCATTGTGTTGTATTTCCTAATATTCAATGGCTTGAAAAGTGTTGACCCATAATTTGTTTTTTAGTTGTTTGATATGAAACAATATTTCGGGTCTTTGTTACTTTATCTTGGTTAGATACAGATATTTTGTAAACTATTTAAATTTTTTTTTCTAAAAATAAATATTAGTTGAATACTAAAAAGTGTATTTGGGAAATATTTCACCTATTTTAGCTTGAGATTACATAAATTTAGTGAATTAAGAAGATAGACTGTTTAATAATTTTTTTGATTTATTATTTTCATAACAAGTACATTGAGAAACAATTCACATACCATGCAGTTTATCCATTTAAAGTATAGAATTCAGTAGTTTGAATATACTCAAAAAGTTGTGCAACAATCACTGTGAACAATTTTAGAAACTTTTCATCAACTGAAAAATAAACCCTATGCCTTTTTAGCAGTCAGTGTGCTTTTTTTCTCCCAATCCCTTTAGCTCTAAGCATCTATTTTCTGTTTCTATAGATTTGCCTATTTTGGACACTTACTATAAATAGAATCCTAAAACACATATTTTTTTGTGTGTGATTGGTTTATTGTACTTAGCCGCTCTTGTATTCAAGGTTCATTTGTGTTGCAGTACGTATTTCTTTTTATTTCTCTTTATTGTTGCGTAATATTCTACTCTGTAGATACCCTTTCATTATTTAGTGGACATTTGAGTTGTTTCCACATTTTAGTTATTATGAATAATGCTGCTATGAATATCTGTGTACATGTTATTGTATGAAAATAAGTTTTCAGGTCTCTTGAGTATGTGACTAGGATTGAAAGTGCTGGATAAAATGGTAACTAAATGTTTCACCTTTTGAGAAAGTGCCAAACTGTTTTTAAATTTTTCATTCCAGTAAGCAGTTTATGAGGATTGCAGTTGATCCACATCATTGTCAACACTTATAATCATTGCTCTTTTTGATTAAAGCGAGCCTAGTGGATGTAAAGTGGTATCTCATTGTGGTTTTGATTTGCATTTCACTTATGGAAAAAGATACTTTTATAGTGTCTCTAATCCCTTCTCATAATATCTGTTTTTAATGTGTCTATCAGAATTTAAATGCATCAAATAGCAACAAATCAATTATTGTTTGCTAACTGCTCTTATTACTTCTGGGTAACCTAATAAATAAGCTGCCATCAATAACAGCCAATATTTTAAGCACTTGATGATATCTAGTCTTTTTTCATGTTGTATTCAATCCTCACATACTGTTATAGATGAAGAAAATTATGGTAAATGAGTTTCAATAACTTATAATAGGAGTTGTCAAACTACTGCCCACAGGCAAAATCCATCTCATGGTCTCTGTTCACAATGTTTGCATACTATTTTTAAATACTACAATGTTACTAAAGAAAATAAAGAATATGTTCAAGAGACCTATGTAGCCTGGAAGGCTTAAAATATTTAAGCTTTATTTAAAGGGCCACATATGACCCTTTATGGAAAATCTCTGCTGACTTACAACTTATGTCACAAACGAGGTTAAAAACCAGCTTCATCCAATGTGAGCATTACAACTGACAATATTGTAGTAGACATATATTCTTCAATTTATCTGACCTAGTAAAAGAGCAAGAGAAAACAAAGTAAGAACAAGACTATGTGTATTAAAAAAAAAAAAGACAAAGCCTGTTGAGTGTTATGTGCATATTCTGTGCCTAAAATCTGTGGTTTGCCATAGGAGATTGAGAGAAATTTGAGCAATGATCCCTTCATCATATATGAGGAAAGAGAAAATTGACTACAGCTGGAGAAAACCTAAATAATAAGTGCCATGGAAAGTTGGGGATTAGTACATGCCCTTATTTTGCCTGTGGGCAGTAGTTTGACAATTCCTATTATAAGTTATTGAAACTCATTTACCATAATTTTCTTTATCTATGAGAGTATGTGAGGATTGAATACAACATAAAACTCTTTCATAGTATCTAAGGGGGCTTGATTGTTATGGGTTGCATACATTGACTCAGAAGAATAACAAAAGTCTCTTGATTGCCTAAGATGCTAGAAGATAGGCTAATTTAAATTAAGGGTTTATATTAGAAAATAAAATCACCAATCTGGAGGAATAAATTATATGAGTGGAATATGAGAGTTGGATGAACTATTCAATGGTAACACACACTCTGACATTGTAGACCAAGTGCTAAGTCTTACTATTGATAAAGTAACACTCACAAATCTACGTACTCAGTTAGCTTTGGTTTGGTCTATTTTATGTCACCTCTATATCATCAAGAGAACCAAATGAATTGTCATGGAGACCTAAACTTCTGACATTGGCCACATTTTATACTCTCCACCTTACCTGCCCTTCCTATCTATCTCCAACATCCATCCTTAAAGAAACCAAAAAAACAATCTACACAATTCCCTTGTCAGTCACTCAATGATAAACAGAGGCTGGTACATGCAGTATTTTTAAAATTTTTCTCTCCTGTTATCAAATGCCAGCATTTTTCTAAATAATTGCTAACTAAAACATTCAAAAATACAAATTTTACATTCTTGGAGCAACATTATTTACTATATATTGTAAAACAATTATAAAAAGTTTGCATGTGACCCTAAAATCACCACCTATCTTTAAAAAACACTTTAGTTAGTGCAAAACTGTATTTCAACAAGCTGTTTTATTAGTAACTTGATTTTTTATTCTTAAAAGAAATCCATTCTTTTTCGTCAGAATGAAATACCCTCGAACATAAATAATTTAAAAATTCAGACAGTATCTTTTATCAGGCTAAAATACAAAAGCCAAAGAATCACAGTGTTCCATATTGTTTATCATTGCTGATTATGCTAACATAATTATAGCATTTTACATTTCAGAATGGCAATGTAACTTATCCCAAAGGACACATGAAACTTTTTTATCAACATCCTTTTGTGCATTGCTAGGTCATGTAAGTTCCTTTCTAGAATATCCCTTAATTTAATTTTCCTTTGAATAATTGTTTGCTAGATAAAATCTATTTTTTTCTCTAGAAATCCCTTTGACCTTGACAAGACTGGACTTGTAACTGAACATTATGCCAATGGAAATGATAAGATTTGTTCTAATACTTTAGAAATTTGCTTGAAGATAGTAGTAAATTTGCTTGAAGTTAGTAAACACTCAAAAGCTCTTTTCTTACTCAGAAATATTTTAGCAAAATGAATAATGCAATATTATTAAGCATTTTTTGAGATTTTTTAAAGTAAATTTTTTCATTAATCCTTGATGCAATTGTTCATTTTTACTTTAATTTTTTCTCACTAGACAATATGTAATAACTTAATCTTCTTTTATTACCTTAGGCATTCACTGTAATTCCTGAATTTAGATTTAGGATAAAATAGTGTATCATACAAAAGTTAAACTAGTTTTGTTTATTAAAGTCAGGACAAAATTGTATATATTTTTACATCAGGTGTGTTATCAAAACCATGTTTTAAGTCACCTATTTCATCTTTGCATAAGAAATTTTAAACCCTCTTTAATTATGTTGAAACTACAATAATACTAAAACATTCTCTTTAGCTGTTCTTTATTTTCCAGTCTGTGATCCAAGGACCTTTACAGATTATTGCTTCAGTACTGCTACAAATTACTTCTTTTCTTTACTTTCTCTTTAGTAAATATTATGGTTTTTTCAGAGTAAGTCCAACTACTTTGTCTGAAGATGACTGCCATATAGTGTTACTTCCTCACTGATCATATGCATTTATTTTTATTGAAATGCCTTGCTAAGTCTTCACCAATAACAGTTCCATATTATCCCCAAAGCTCATATGTTACCTACTCCATGAAGTTGATACTAATTATCTGACTTATCTCTTTCCTAAGCTGCTCTAACAAACATACCATGGGCACTTTTGCTATTGTATGCTCTCTTGTTGTATTTGTCCTAAGACTACAGCTAGACTGAAAGACTTGAAGGATTAAAAAAAAAAGGATTAGTATTTGTTCAAATCTCTATTACCTATTACATAGTAGTACTTGAATATGTGTGATTTTGTTTTTAAATCAATTACTTATATTTGGTTATTATAATTAATGTTTGTGTGTTTGTAAGAAATAAACTGGAAGCATTTGAGAGAAAAATGTGTAAAGAAAGTATCTTAGTTAAGGGTGATAGACAAAAGAGAGAATAGATGGTAATCTGGTGGAAACAAGACAGTTACAGAGGCTACACACATTTGTTCCCTTCACCTCCCTTTTGATTAAAGAGATGTCTGAGCTACCCGACCTTGCCCAAGCATGCACATTCTCAGTAGTATCTTTCTATTAAGAGCCTTGCCTCAATCCCTGCAGCCTATTCTCAACAAAGTAGACAGAGTGATATTGCCTAACGTTAAGTCAAATCATCTCAAATCTGTCTTAAAAATCTCTGCTGGTTTCCCATTTGGCTTAGAATGAAAACAAAATTACTTATTACAAACTATGGATGAGTCAGAATATTTTCTAAGCAGTTACAAATAGCCCCAGAATCTTCGCAGTTTAAAAAACAACCCAACTTTATTTCTGCCTTCTGGTGTGTTTTCATTGTGAAGGCTCTGAGTCCTGTCCTTCATGGGCATCCAGGGACAAAGACTGATAGAGTAGGCAACATCTCAAATGTACTTGACACCTGGCTGAGGCAAGTATATAGTCTGGAATCTGGCCTACAAGAATTACATGTCACATTTTGCTCACAAGTCTTACAGAGCCCTTTTACATAACTGCATTGAAACATGGGGGCAGGAAATAGAAATATATCTGAAATGGTACTTGAAAAGGTACCCATAGGGCCCTCATCTCCTATTACTCTTGCCCTTACTTGAATTTAATTTTGCCACGATAGCTTCCTTGCTGCTACATGAAAACCCCAGGCACGTTTTTACTGTGGCCTAAAATGCCTTATCTTAGATATCTCCATGGTTAGCTCCCTCCTTGCTCTCTGATCTTTACTCAAAAGCGACTACTTCAAGGGAAATTCCCCTTGTTATTTAATCTAAATTGAATGTTTCTGCAGATGTGTAAACAAATGATCACGATTGTATCCCAGTAAAGCTTTATGGACACTGAAAAAAGTGGTTATCTCCCCACCTCCAAGGTTTTTTTTCTCCTTGTTTCTTACTACCATCTTAAAAAATATGTTGTCAGTGTCTCTTGAAAATTAAAATTTAATGAACCAGGAATTTTAGTTTGCTTTTTGCGGCTATATTTTCAGCATATAGAACAGTGTCTCACTATGATGTGTTTAATAAATATTTGTTGCATACATCTTAAGTAAAAATTATGAAAATTTAAGCCTCAACTTTTTGCAATTATGACTACAAAAGAGTATTTTTAATTACAGTTTTCAATTATTTATTGATAGCTACCATGTTGTGACTGTCTATTACATGCACGCATTTTACTAGGTACTTTCTCATGGGCTGACTCATTTCGTTTCATGATAACCGTAGAAGTAGATAGAGTCATCCCATTTTACAAATGAGTAAACAAGCTGTAAAAATCAGTTTGCTTAAGATCCCAAAGGAATAAAACTCTAAGATATCTGAATATGGCAAACTTTTCATTTAGTGTTTGCTTTTAGCTAAAGAATTCTCCCCACAGATCTTTAAGCATAAGAACAATATTATTTGTTATAATGATAAAAGGAGGTAGAAACAATTTGGTTACCTGTGATGATTTTCAAGTCATGAAGGTATACCAGATAAAGATTTCACATTCATATTTCTTCAACTTTTGCAAAGATAATACTGGTCTGAATCTTAACTATATATTAGAGTTATGTGGAAGCTTTAAAAAAATGCTGATGGTTAGTTCTAAACCACATAAAAGCTGATTTAATTTCCCCCAGGTAATTCTAATATGCAACCAGCATTGAGAACCACTGAATTAGAAGATTAGCTTAATCATCAAGCGTCCAGTGGTAGTGATGGTGGAGATTTATTGATATGGTTTGTCAGAAATGAGGAGTGTTTACTAATGGGTTTAAACTGGGTTGGATACCATTTCCCTTTAATTTCATTGGCAGAGGAACATAATGAGGTAAGCATTCATTTACTAAAATGTTGCACACATTTTCACACATACATCTTTCTCAGTCCTCTGAATATTTTTTTCAAGGGGAAAACTATGTTTTCTAATTTTGGAAAAATAAATTGAAAAAGTGGTTGGAAAATAGGAAAAAATTATGTCAACTACTATCCAGTTTCCTTTTTTGGTTGTCAAATTTTTCTGGTTGGCAGAGCCTCAGAACCTTCAAAAAGTCACTGTTTTATCTGGAATTATTTACATGTTCCTTCAAGTATCCAGTCCTGGTTTTATATACTAAAGAAGTCAATTCGATTCTAGGGAATTGCTCTGAATGTATTTTTGTTATCGAATTGATGGAATTCTTGATTTATCAGTACAGATGGCATGCTTCAATAATGTAGTCATGTAGATCTTACTGATTAGACATCATTTTCTCTTTAGGATGGCCAGTATAGTGAAAGGATGGTAATTCTCCAATTTTTTCCATGAAAAAACTATAATTGGTTGTTCAGATTAATATTTGTTTTTATGCAACAATCTGCTCATTTTTTTAGCTGTAATTTCAATGATGTTAAATTAAAATGAATTAAAGGGCTAATGTGAGCATCTGTTTTCCTCCTGGTGGTGTCTCCACAAAGTTGAGTTGCTTTAACTTTATTCTTATCTTTATTCAGACATTAAAATATTCACAACCCTGGTGGTGAAAAATGGCCCATTATTTTAGTCCAGCTCATGAATTAATTCAATAGCTAGGCATAGTAACGTGGAAGGTGTTGGCTTCTATATCAGATAAATAATTGTGAGAAAAAGATAAAAAAGATTTATTACAAATCATATGAATGATACAGCACCTTTATGGCATACAGCTTGTACGGTTAAAAAACAGTGAATTGCTACCTCAGCTAATGCAATGTATATGCTACTTAGTGTTTCTAAGGTTGCAAAATGCCTGCAGAACTGTCCCCAAAGAGATTTACTATTAGGATTCCATTCTAGAATAAATGAGGAAGGGATAATTCTCATTTCCTATTATTTATGAACTATCCTTGGCTTATCATTCAAGCTCTCTAACTCAGTCAACGTGCCTCAAACTCCTCACACTTTGTGCTTCAAATGCATACCGCGAAACATTGTTCATCACATACACCATGCTCTATCACAGTAAATCACAATGTTTTTGAAGGGCTTGTTTTATTTGAACGCTTGTCTTTCTGGGATTATCCTTTCTCTTAATGCTATTGTAAAAACATACACAACGTAGCCCAATTTAATGGTACTTATGATTTTGAGTCACATTTATCTGGATAATTTTCTTTCTTAGGCAGTGGATTTCTTTAAAATCAAAGAGCTTTTCTGACCATGTAAGGAAGGGCACATGGTTGTACAAGGGGCTAACCAGAATTCTCATTGTACATAAAAAGAGGCTTTCTGGTTTGGAAATCTTTTATAAGTGTCTTCAGGGACCTGTCATTAAACCACATGTGAGTTTTACTTTTCCAATACAGTTTTGGTTATTTCCTTTTAGGAGGATCTTTTATTAGATTTCTTGCTATATTCTTTATTATGTGCTCCAACATGCTCTATACTAAGTTCTCTTAGTGACACAGAAAGTCCTAAATCTGTTTGATTCTGCTAGGCCTTTGAAAGATGGACCCACAACCACATGAGTTTTATTTAAACCCCATGTATTATTTACGCACTCCAGTTCTACATTAGTATTTTCAAGACTCAGCTTGGAAGAAAAGAGGGTTCTGAAGCAGCATCTTCCTATACCATTTACTTAGACTTTATTATACACAGATTTCTTCAAATGGCCTGAAAAATGTTGTTTGGAATTAGAGAACAATTTAATTCCTGACTCTATTACATGTTTGTATTAGGCAGGGTTCTCTAGAGGGACACAACTAGTAGAATATATATATAAAGGGGAGTTTATTAAGTATTAACTTATACAATCACAAGGTCCCACAATAGGCTTTCTGCAAGCTGAGGATCAGGAAAGCCAGTCCGAGTCCAAAACTGAATAACCTGGAGTCCAGTGTTCTAGGGCAGGAAGCATCCAGCATCAAGAAAGATGTAGGCTGGGAGGCTAGGCCAGACTCACCTTTTTACATTTTTCTGCCTGCTTTGTTTGCTGAAAGCTGATTAGATGGTACCCACCAGAGTAAGGGTGGGTTGGCCTTCCCCAGTTCACTGATTCAAATGTTAATCTCCGTTGTCAACACCCTCACAGATACACCCAGGATTAATACTTTGTATCCTTCAATCAAGTGGACACTCAGTATTAACCATCATGGTGTTAAATGGGCAATGTTGAGAAACTAAAAATCTTGAACTTCAAATTTCTTTATTACTACTTTTCCTTCAAGGCTATTTGAGTTAAATGGGTTTGTGTAATAGGTTGAGGATCTAAAAGCACCATGCAAATGTGCTGCACACTCTCCTTTTGCTGCTCAAGATTCAAAATCTGCCTTTCTCCAACCTGCTCTGTACCCCAGGAACTGAGCTCCATGGGTGGCTTAAGGAAGACTTCACTGTCCTCTAGCTGCTTTCAGATTGACAGAAGGAAGCACTAACCAAAAGTGGGAGGAAGGGAGGGAGGAAGGAAAACTCAAGGCATGTTTTCTACTGGCTTCCTCTTTGCTAGCTTGCAGTTTGCTACTGATAGTCTTTGCTATTAATATATTTTCTTTTCTTTTTTTTTTTTTGAGATGGAGTTTTGCTCTTGTTACCCAGGCTGGAGTGCAATGGCGTGATCTCGGCTCACCGCAACCACTGCTTCCTGGGTTCAGGCAATTCTCCTGCCTCAGCCTCCTGAGTACCTGGGATTACAGGCACGTGCCACCATGCCTAGCTAATTTTTTGGATTTTAGTAGAGACGGGGTTTCACCATGTTGACCAGGATGGTCTCGATCTCTTGACCTCATGATCCACCCGCCTTGGCCTCCCAAAGTGCTGGGATTACAGGCTTGAACCACTGCACTATTAATATATTTTCTACCAATATCTACAAGTGTTTTAGGGTGTTCCCTCTCCTATGACTGCAGTTCCAGATGGGTCTTGGTCACTGCTCCTTCCTAGCTTCTTCAGCTCCAGGGCAACAGTGACTTCTCGCTGTTGCTCAACACTAGGCACTTCAGAGTACTTTGGTTTATTTTCCCTTTAACCAGCATCTTTATTAATAGTCCTTTCAACACATCCTCCTCTGTATCTTTGTAGAGTGTGTCATGTTTTATGCTGGAACTTTAACTGAGACAAATATTTATTAGTGTTAATTTATTATTTTTAATCAATGAATAATGAGAAACTATCCATATATAGAGCTATTTTTTTTCTAAATTTACATACATACATACATACATACGTACATACATACATACATACATACATGCAGAGACACTATCCCATTCCCAAATGTATGGTTTTTCTCTATAACACATTTGGAACTGTGGCTTTGAGGGTGAGGTTAAATTTATAAGCCATTTTGTGAATTGATATTCAATTTTATTTACAATTGTTGGTGAATTTTTTCTACTGGTCTGGAGTTTTTACTTTAAGTACTATTTGAGTAGCTTCAATCTTATCGTATTAATATGTAACCATCTGCATCAGTAGTTCTCTGTTTTGTTTTTTAGAGAGACAGATTCTCACTTTGTCACCTAGGCTGGAGGGCAGAGGCACAATCATAGCTCACTGCTCACTGTAACTCTCACCTCCAGGGCTGAAGTGATCCTCCCATTTTAGTATCCCAAGTAGCTAGGACTACAGGCGTGAGCTACCACACCTGGGTAATGTTTTATATTTTTTGTTGATACTGAGTCTTGCTATGTTGCCTAGGCTGATCTCAGACTCGTGGGTTTAAGCAATTCTCCTGCCTTGGACACCCAAGTCTCTAAGATTACAAGTGTGATCTACCATGCCCATTCAGCACAAATAGTATTTTGATGTACAGTTTTAGTAATTACTTTTGAGATATATCTATATAGATATAGAGAGTTAATAATGAGAAACTTTATATCCACATATGAAGATTTATATTTTTTCTAAGTTTTCTACGTATACACATACATGCAGACACACTATCCCACTCCTAAATGTATAGTTCTTTTTCTTTAGAACAGATAAGTATATATGTATATATCTAAAAAATAATTATCAAAACTGTATGTCAAAATACTGTTGGTGCAGGCCGGGCATGGTAGATCACACCTGTTATTTCAGAATTTCAGGATGCCAAGGCAGGAGGATTGTTTGAAGTCAGGAGTTTGAAACTGTCTTGGAAAACATAGTAAGACCCCATCCCAACAAACAATTTTAAAAATTAGCCAGGTATGGTGACTCATACCAGTAGACCTACCTACTTGGGAGAGTGAAGTGGGAGAATTGCTTGAGCCCAGGAGGTCGAGGTTGCAGTGAGCAGTGAGCTATGATCATGTCATTGCACTCCAGGCTAGTTGACAAAATGAGACCCTGCATGCAGCTATAAAAAAGGATGAGTTTATGTCCTTTGCAGGGACGTGAATGAAGCTGGAAACCATCATTCTCAGCAAACTAACACAGGAACAGAAAACCAAACACCGCATGTTCTCACTTATAAGTGGGAGTTGAACAAAAGAACACATGGACATAGGGAGGGGAGCATCACACATTGGGGCCTATCAGGCAGTAGGGAGCTAGGGGAAGGATAGCATTAGAATAGTTACCTAATGTAGATGACTAGTTGATGGGTGTAGCAAACCACCGTGGCATGTGTATGTATACCTATGTAACAAACCTGTGTGTTCTGCACATGTGTCTCAGAACTTAGAGTGATATAAAAAACAAAAGCTGTTGATGCAGATACTTATATATTAATCTGATAAGCTTGAAGCTACTCTAATTGTACTTAAAATTGAAACTCTAGACCAATAGGAAAAAGAATATGTAAATACACATTGCATTTCAAATAGAAATCACTCATAACTTCATGGCTAGAGTAGCTATATTCCTAATACAAAAAGCTTTTTTATAGAGCAATACTTATTGTTATCAAGTTTTTTTGCACTCAAATGTGAGAAAATGTATGGCAACTTTTTGTTTAGTCTTTCTAGAAAATTTTGGCTATAAGAGTTTGAGGATATTTATCTTTGAGGTTCATATTCATTTTCCTCTCTCATCGATGTACCATGGCTACATCCGACACTCAGCTCACTAGCTGAAAATCCACCTTTACTCTTTAAGATGCTCATGGATTATTATTCAAATAATCTTCCATCTGCTCTAACCACTTTTTAATGATAAAATAATTTTCAAACAGTGTTATCGGTAACCAGTGATTAGTGGCATTCATTACAGAGACAATGTCACCCAGCTGAATGCTACTGCTTTCAAAGCTCGGCCTATAGTCCTTCAAGCACAGACAAGTGGGAGTGTCTGTTTTAGGAACATTTGTCACAGTTCTCTAGAGTTCCAGGAGTAAGTTGTTCATATGTCTACCTCTTTAGTTCCATTCTGAGACAGGATAAAAACTAGTTTCTTGTTGAATGCAGTTTTACCTCAACCCAAAGTTGTCATTTTGTTCCTTGTGGTTTGGGATTTCATTTTTGTTTGCTTGTTCATTTGTTTTTTACTTTTAGAAAACATTAAGCAATGGCAGTCATTCTAATCATTGATCTTCCTGGGCTTTGACACAGCTATAGAAGGAACTTGGTGTTAGGATATATATGATTTCTCCCAGATATTTTTCATCCATTTATATTTCATTGTAAAATTTATCACAGTTTTCTGCTCTATTTACAATGCTGTATATACTTATATTAAGATGAAACCAATTTTCCCTGAGAAGACTCAGTTTTGTTTTTGAACCTATCAATTCAATTACCGTCAAACACTAACGTGATGGTTTGAATTTGTGATCATGTATCTCCTATCTCTTGTTGTGGAATATATGCTTTCTAGGATTACCTGAATTAAATTGCTAACCTTGAGAATTAAGGAAAGATGCTTATTACCTAAGCTCTTGATAGATTTTAACTGTATGATATTTATAATTAGTGTCAGTAAGATCAATGATATTTCAAGTTCATTGAATTTTCAACTAGGTGATGCTAATTTTTTCTTTTGGGGCAGTCACTCAATATAAGCCTTTGTTGGTCCAACAAAACTGCATTCAGTATGATACTCTAGCATAAGAAAAAGTGCCTGGATTCCCCTAAACCTGTATTTGCATATCAATTCTCATACTTATTACTTACATTAGGTTGGCCAAACTGAATATTGTATTTTATTGATTTTAAATTTGTATCAAACACGAGAGATAATAATACCTGCCATAGCTGGTTGTGAATACCTAGTCAACAAATATATTGTTAATTTTCCCACTTCTACTCTTCTTTTTATGTTTCTTATATTGCAAATTAGGAAAAGGTAACTAGTAGGAGCTATGCAGGGAAAAGGCAGACTTTTACTAATGTTTTTAAAACAGTGATAAAATACACATATCGTTTTAACGATTTTTCAATCTATAGTTCAACAGAGTCAAATCCATCTACATCGTTGTTTTACTAATCTCCTGAGCTCTTTTCATTCAACAAACTATGATTCTATATCCATAAAATAGCAACTCACTAGGCACCCTTTCTCCCCTAGACTTCTTGTTTTATAAACAGTTTTTATGATCACAGCAAACTTAGTAAAAAATAAAGATTGATTCCAAATAATTATTATGAGTTATAATCACATTTACTATCCAACTCATTTTCTAAAAGTATTTCTATTATAAAAGATTGTATTCTCTTTAAGCAAAGTTCATTTATTAAATGAAAATGGAAACTACTTATCTTACTGGTTTCCTCAATCTTTAAGAAAACAGAGTGATTATGTTTATAAATAGGATCAGTGGGTTAGGATCTTTGCTACAGATGAGTCATTTGATAACTGCAACTTGCAGGGGCTGAATTTTTACCTGTTTGCCAGCTCTATCCTGACTCTAATCTTGGCTTAACGTGTGAATACTTTTATGGATATTTTAAGCTTTACTCAAAGTAGTATAATAGTAATTTCTAAAGTTGTATACACACACACACACACACACACACATATACACACAATATGTATGAATATGGAAATTATTTTCCATATATTTGTGTATGTGTATATATATATATATATATACACACATATATAATGAAAATTATTGTGTATATATACAACTTTTTAAACTAAACCTCTCTCTGTGTATATATATATATATGTAATTTGTGTATATATATATTTTTGAAAATAAACCTCTGTATGTATATATAAATGTAATTTGTGTGTATATATATATATTTATCATTAGAAAATAAACCTGTGTGTATATATATATGTAATTTGTGTATATATATTTTTTATTTAGAAAATAAACCTCTCTGTGTGTATATATATGTAATTATACATATATTAAATATATATGTATATATGTGTGTGTATATATGTAATCATACATATATTACATATATACACAGAGATTTATTTTCATATTTATTTTTGAATTTTTAGCTTCCATTATTCTATATGTGTTATAGGCTGAGGAAATAAGTAATTGACTCAGAAACATGAAAACAATTATTCTTAAATATTATTTAGGTATAGTTTTTAACTCAGAAACATTTGTGTTTGATTTCAGTAAGAAAGAACATACTTTGCTATATAGTAGCCTTTAATTTAGTTGTAAGGATTAAGCAAACTAATAAATGTGAAGTACTTTAAGCAACACCTAGAAACACACAGAAAGCACTAAAAAATTATTAGCTATTATAATTATTACTGTTGTTACTATCATCATTATTACTTGGGGAATTAAATGGAGTGAACAGCAAGCCTTATTTTTACCAAAGTTATAATTGACAAACCTCAGAGACAGTCTTTACCCAAGATACTTGCCCTTGAAAATATTTGTCTAAAGTGTATCTTTTATAGGTGTTAATACTACAGATGAATTAGGTTCTTTAATTCTGCACTTGCAGGGTACCTTCCAATCTCAAATATATGTTAGACATAATCTAAATCTTTGTACATTCTTCGAAAAAGCAGTAACGAATATATAGCTTTTTAATTTGAAATATCTTTTAAAGAATTTTATGCCTCCTAAATTATTATGTTTGCAACTAAAATATGAAACCTCTGCTTTGCTCTCTATAGCTGTTATTGCCCATATTCATAACTCAAATAGAAGTAACTTGATTTTTTTTTGTATTTTTAGCAAAGAAAGGAGGAAGCATTGTGTTCCTTCTTACCACTGCAAAAGTGCATTTGAGTGTGAGAGGAAAGATGCCGAAGGTATTTTAAAATGCTCTCATTATTATGAGTTGAGCTTTTATTTCTTTCCTCTAAAAAGGGTACTTTTTAGAATTCATTTCACAATGGATACAAACTTTTCCCGACACAATATTGCTTTATTTAATTCCAATTGAATCCCACCTTCACATTCAATTTCATTGAATTTCAGTCTTTAAAAATCTTCCTTAACCCTCTGCTTGCAACATTGTCATCTTTACATTTGGAGAGATACTTTAGGATAACAGCTATCCTTGGCCAAGCCTGTATGGCTCTAAAGCCTAGAAGCCCTTCTAATTTTCTTCCACATTTGGTAATCGTTGTACAGCCTGGGAAGCAAAGTTAAACTTTTACATTTCTATTCTAACAGAGTCCAGACTTCTGGAATTGTAAAACCAGGAATGCAGTTTGTCCATAGGCAACTTCTCTTTGATCCAGCTCATAATAAACCCTTTTCTAAATGACTGTTTCATAATTTTTAGTATGTATCAGAATTACCTGAGAGCTGGATAAAGCACATATTGATGGCTAAACCACTAGAGTTTGATTCTGTAGGTGTAGGATATGCAGGATGGAAAATTTACATTTCTAACAAGTGGTCACGTGTAGCTGAAGCAACTGGTGTGGTGTCCTCACTTTTAGAACTGCCAATATAGGAGAAGGGAAGAAAAAGGACTCAACTATAAAGAGGATGTTTGGTGAGGTGAATGCTCTATGAAAAGAAAAAAAAATGGTGAATATATCAATACATTACCTTGCCCAATTTTTTGCAGGTATGTAGGGAGTGCATACACAGAATATAAAGCCAGACAATTAGTGATTAAAATCCTGGAATTGACATACACTTGGAAAACTTACAGAATCTTTTTCGTCATCACTTTAACTCACAGCAGCTTCCTGCTAGAGTGGTTGTGAGTATTGAAAAGCACTTTCTAAAATGCCAGTTATTCTCCTTACTGTTACAGATCTTTCTAAAATACCAGTGTGGAAAAGGGACACAGTACAGTCTTTGGAGTAAGACAGGCCTGAGTTTAAACTTTGGTCTCCTACCACATCCCAGATCTGTGCACAACAGATGAATTGACGCGTCTCAATGATCCCAGTTTGATACATGTATAAAAACATTCAAAATAGAGCAAATCGGAATGACACACAGTTTATTTACATATTCTAAGTTGACAGAGGTTTAAATAATTGCATTAAATGAGAAATCAGGAGATTTGTAAGATCTTGTTGGGCTAAAAGAGGACTAACATCAGGACGGGGACCCAGGTGCTTCGAAGATATGGTTAGAGTTCTAATTCTGAAGTTGTTTGGTAGGTATATGGGTGGCATGTTTTGTTATTCTTTAAAATGTGCAAATACATTATTTTGTCTGTAATATTTTTGAATATATCATTCATACAGTACAAATGAATGCACTGGAATATATAAATATGCCAATGAGTTTTACTGCAGGAAATAATTTTAAATTATGTGACAAACATCGAAATAATAATTCAAAATTTTTTTGGACTAGAATTAGAATGATACTTAGGTGATCACTTATGGGCTTCCTCCCACACCTTCTAACATTCTGTCCATCCTACTGGGTTATATGCAGCACCTGTCTTCTTGTGGAAACTGGAATAATCCACGTATTTGCTTTGAATAGCTGTTCATCATTTTCATTGATTTCCTTTCTGTGGGTAAAATATTCTTTGATTTCTTATGTCACTGTACTTTTCTCTTCAGGCCATCCATCTCTTCTCATGCCTTGTAACCTCTGGGAGCTCTCGTTCCCTCATTACTTCTCAGATTTAGGGTAGATTTCTTTCAAAACTGCGAAGGCATTTTTTTCTTCATCACCCCAACTATGTGTGTATATTCCACTCCATCAGTATCTGCCACAATTTGATGTACTTGAAACTCCCTTTCTTTCTTTTTCCCATCTGTCCTGGCAAGCAACATACACAAAGTATCTTTGCAATAAGCAATTTTCTTGCTGAACTGCTGTGGGCAGTGACTGGGACTTTTATAGTAAGTACTTACAGTGTTAGTACCAGGAAGATTTAAGACAGCATTATCCTGAGAACACCAAGCCCTGAATTGCCCTTCTTTTTAGGGGGAATTATTGTAAAGTTCATGGAAATGTTAAAGAAAAAAACCCACCCTATTTTCCAACAGGCAGGTTAAACAATGCCAAAGATTGCTGATAATTCACATAAATACTACACATTACAGCTTTATGATGCACCAACTACTGTGCTATGCTGAGTTTTCATTTTAACAGTTTGAAAACCTTGATCTGATAGTGATAGGTAAAAGGCCCAGTTGAAGAAAAGAAATGAGAAGGAGAAGAGAGGATTGGAAAAGAGAAAAACCATGAAAGAGAGAAATAATTCCCTTTAGGTACTGGTGTGTTATTTGTAATTTATAAAACTTAATCTGTAGATAAAATTCGGAATAAGAACATAATAGAAAAAATTATTCCAATTTCTTGTTCTCTGTCCAGATAATCCACTTGTATATGCCTTGGTTTTCTCACATGCTCCATCAAGGCTAAGAAATATCACATAAAAACTCTGGGGAATGAACTTCTAAATTGACCACATATATTAAGAAGCCTAGAACCAAATACTGTCATTTACTTTTTTAAACAAAACTTGGCATTTACTTTTTTAAATAAAATGACTTTATCTTAATTTTTTACTAATGAAACAGGAAATGTGTAAACTGTAAAAAACATGTAAATCTCTTGAAATCATACTATAAATGAAATGCATAAAAATGCTTTTATATATTACATTGGGTATATAAATTATCCAAATATACATAATCAGTCATTTAAGATGTCTGTTATTTAAACATTTAAATTTTGTATATGCACGTACATCATGTAGCTGTATAATACTTGCTGCCTAATTAACTATGTGGATATAACAAAACTTCATTTTGAGTTGTAATCTGTTATGAACAATGCTGAAATGAAAACTTACGCATATATCTGCACTATTATTCATAATTTTCTATACATATTCCTAAATGAAGAATTGCTGGAATCAATGGATACATTGGATATATATATCCAACACTAGGATTCCAAATAGTAGCTTTGGATATATATCCCTCTTATATCCAATATATTTAGATATTCTTTTTCTAATTGCCTCTCCTAAAATTTTATTACCAGTTAAAATAACATTGAACAGTTTCTGAATGGCTGTATTTTCTCATTCTTAACAATACTAGATTTTATTCTTTTAACCTCATGAATAGGGTAAATACAAATGATAGCTACTTTGTATTTTAGTGAAATTATTAAAATAATATCCAAATTTAACATCTGTCTTAGGTTGGGTTTCTTGGGAAACAGATCCTGAAATGCAGATTTGAGTGCAAGAAGTTAATTGGGAAGTGCCTGCAGCAACAACTGTAAGAGATTGGGTTGATCTGGGTAGAGGTAGAAACATGATGCAGTTGACAAATGCAGTTATAACATATTCCTGCAGAGTGCTTGGGAGCTAGCCTGGTCTTTCTGAATTAAGGTATGCGGACACACACTCGAAGTGTTCGTATATTCCCCTTTACTCAGTTCATATTAACTAAGTAAATGGCCACAGGTTCTTTTGGAAAATAAATGATGGGTCATTATCAACAACACCTACCGTGTTGCAGTGTGGTTGCTCCTGTGAGATTACCCTTTCCTTCATTCAATGGGTTCTGGCTCCAGTATAGAAATTGGGTAAGGATTGTATTTGTTTTGAGATTACTGCCTTATTCTTCTGATTGTTGGTCCTTGATTTCTCTTACCTGTACAGAATGAGCAACATCCTATTGTCTGCCCATTTATCTTGTGGCTAAGAACACTACGTTCTCTTAACATCTCCATAGATGTTTGCGGTTTAAACATTCCTGAATATCAGTCAAAACTTGCTGCTCATTACATTAGGATCCACTTTGCTTATCAGAGCTAAGCAACGCCACTTCACCTCTGCGTTTTCTCAATTGTACCATTTCCATCCCTGTGAGCCAGAATTTTTATATTCATTTTTTAAATTTATGAATGTTACTAATATAAGATTAAGTCCTTTAATCTCTCTATGCTATCGGTTTCTTTTTGGTAAAATAAATAATACAATGTTTTATTTCAACCTCATAATCTTGATTCCAGGACAAAATGAATAAATTAAAATGTGTGATGTATAACAATGCAGTTTTAAACAAATATAGCATTGTAATTTTTTTTACAAAGTAATTCAATATTATTGTGTCATTCAATCTTCAAATTATAGTGCTAATATCTCAAAATATCCTGTCTTAAAATGTTGGAAAAAATCACATTTTTCTTTTACCATAACTACCTGTCTGCAGGAATTCACTATTATAACCTTGTATCCAGAACAAACATGACTTTCCTTCTAGCCATTATAGAATATAATACTTAAAACACTGTAGAGGCCGGGCACAGTGGCTCACACCTATAATCCTAGCACTTTGAGAGGTCAAGGCAGATGGATCACGAGGTCAAAAGATCGAGACCATCCTGGTCAACATGGTGAAACCCCATCTCTACTAAAAATATAAAATTAGCTGGGCATGGTGGCACACGCCTGTAGTCCCAGCTACTCAGGAGGCTAAGGCAGGAGAATTGCTTGAACCCAGGAGGTGAAGGTTGCAGTGAGCCAAGATCATGCCATTGCACTCCAGCCTGGGTAACAAGAGCGAAACTCCATCTCAAAAAAAAAAAAAAAATAACACTGTAGATCAGGCTATTTAAAGTACGACATGGATCAAGGAACAAGATATGACCCCAGAATTTAGGGCAAAGAATAATTTGAAAGAGCATTTCTGAGAACTGAGAGATGAGCGTTTTCAGTCTATGGAAACACACTGAGAGATGAACACACTCCTCACATGTGTCTAGGACAGAGTGTAACTTAGTCTAATGGAAGAATCATCACTTCTCTTCCTTTGCCCCAGTTATTATTATATACCTTCTCCTATCAAGTTTCTTGTAATTTGTCGATTACTTTGCTGCTGTTGACCATTTTATCATTTTAATTGGTAGTTTTATTATAGATCAGAAAATTAATATTACATCAACCATAAAAAAATAGTTCCATGGATGCAAAGTTAATTTCCAAAACAGATATCTCCAGTATCACTATGAAAAGTCTTTAAAAGGGAGGAAAACTTTATAGTAATTTGTGTTTTTAGAAATCCAAATAGTAGTTTTCTTTTCATAAGGCAGGTTTCTTTTTTTTTTTTTTAATTTTAAATACTTGTTATCTACACAAATCTTGGAAAACAGTGTAATGGAGAGAGATACATATCACTAAAATTTAATAGATTTTAACATTTTGCCACATATGCTTTCTTTTTTTCTCTTTTGTTTTGTTTGTTTTTTGAGATGGAGTCTTGCTCTGTCACCCAGGCTGGAGGGCAGTGGTGCAATTTCAGCTCACTGCAGCCTTCACGTCTTGGGTTCTAGAGATTCTTATGCTCAGTCTCCCAGGTAGCTGGAACTACAGGCACCTGCCACTACATCAGATAATTTTTGTATTTTTAGTAGAGACAGGGTTTCACCATGTTGGCCAAGCTGGTCTTGAACTCCTGACCTCAAGTGATCCACACACCTTTGCCTTTCAAATTGCTGGGAGTTCAGTTGTGAGCCAACACATCTGGCCTTTGCTTTTACACTTCATATATTTGTGGTGTTATCTCTTTTTTTTTATTTTAGGAAATATATCATATTAATAATATACCATTTATGTGGTTTAAAATTTTGACATTTTCTTATAAAGGCTTGACTTCTAACTATATAAAATAATTTAACCATAATCTATTTAGTAAACAAAATGAATTTTTATATTGCCTAATGGTGCTTTCTATTGAACTCTGAAGCTTTTATGAACTTTTCAGTGTTCAAAGTTATAATTATATCTTTGACACTTTTCTCTAGTTAAAGTTCTTACTGTATTGTAGCCTTTTAGAACATGAAATTTATACCTGGTAAGCGGACAACAAATCTTCTCATAGTTTTTTGAAAATGAGTGGTTTATCCTGTATTATATTTTCAATTGGATATGTTGATGATTTATTCAGAATAATTGAGAATTTGGCAGGGACCACAAATATAAATGAATGAAAAGGATTCCATTATGGAAATTGATTTTAGAGCATATGGATGTATCCCTCTTTTTCAGTTTTCATACTTGTCAACTTTAGAAAGGCCATTGAATAAAATTGAATATTAAATTTGGAAGTGTGAACTGTTTGAAACCTTGAAAATAAAAGCATGAAATTTGGGATAAAGCTATTGAAAATTCAAAAACAAATAAAATGTGAATTTTATTATTAATATTAATATGTAGAGTTTCTAATTTCAGGAAGCAAGAAGACTAAGAGCTGTATTTTAATAATTAAGATTTTGGCCGGGTGTTGTGGCTCCAGCCCGTAATCCCAGCACTTTGGGAGGCCGAGGCGGGTGGATCACGAGGTCAACAGATTGAGACCATCCTGGTCAACATGGTGAAACCCCGTCTCTACTAAAAGTACAAAAAATTAGCTGGGCATGGTGGCACATGTCTGTAATCCCAGCTACTCAGGAGGCTGAGGCAGGAGAATTGCCTGAACCCAGGAGGCGGAGGTTGCGGTGAGCCGAAATCGTGCTATTGCACTCCAGCCTGGGTAACAGCAGCGAAACTCTGTCTCAAAAAAAATAAAAATAAAAAAATAAAATTTTTCTGAATTTCTTTAATAAACTTAACTCTGAGTGGTCAAACCTGCCATACTTACAGATGGCCAGGTTCACTTTTTCACTTTGTGCGTTATAAAACCACAACAAAGCCAAGTTTTGAAGTATCTATGAACAGGTTTTAAGGTTTGAATTTTTCTCCAAACTATATCAATTATTCCACTTTTTATGCACAATAATTAATAAGTATGCTATTGAACTTCATTAAAATTTGTGAAAAGTATCTCAGAAGGCCATGAACACATATTATTTAGGAAGAAAGGTTAAAAAAACCTACCCAGAATGCTCCTTGGTTGATAGATTGGAAGGACAAGAATTTTCCCCAAACCAAAAAAAGAAAACAAAAACAAAAAGAAAACCACACACAGACACAGAGAAAATATGTTTAGTCAATACTGTTGGAATAACTGGATAACAATTAGAAAAATAGATATAAAAATACAAACAGATTTTACATAATTTATGTATAGTTTGTAATTTATTATATATTTGTTTTCTAGGGAAAATATTGAACACATATCCATGGGCACATGACAATATTCTCATATTTTCTATGAAGAAAATGAATATAGTTGCAAATATATACTTAAAATTGTTTATAAAAAAGGATAAAAAACAAGCAAACAAAGAGCAAACAAACACATTTGCAACTAAATGTTATAGAAAATATATGAAACCTCTATCAAAATGAAAAGTAAAAAGGAACTTAAGGAGCAAGTGAAAAATAAAATACATTCAATAATAGATAAATATATGTCCCACTCAGAGTTGGTGGTATTAGAAATTGGTAAAAAACCTCCAGAAGGCAATATGGCAATATTAAGTTTTAATCATGCAATGCAGTAAACACCTTATATCTACTGGTTCTGATAATAAAAATGTGTGCTAGTGGCTGGGTACAGAGGCTCACACCTGTAATCCCAGCACTTTGGGAGGCCAAGGCAGGTGGATCACAAGATCAGGAGTTCAAGACCAGCCCAGTCAAGATGGTGAAACCCTGTCTCTACTAAAAATACAAAAATTAGCTGGGCCTGGTGGCAGGTGCCTGTAATTCCAGCTACTCAGGAGGCGGAGGCAGAAAATTTCTTGAAACTGGGAGGCAGAGGTTGCAGTGAGCTGAGATTGTGCCTCTGCACTCTAGCCTGGGTGACAGAGAGAGACTCCATCTCAACAACAACAACAAAGTATGCTAGTAACAGATTTCAATAGATACTTAATATATATCTAAATGTATTTTGTACTGTATGTAAAGAGAGATAATTGTTTTTGTAGTATTTATAGTAGCTTTTGTTTAATATATATGTCTTATGATGGTAAAAATAATTTTTAAAAATAGGTAATCATTGTGGAAAATTATAGTTATTAAAATTAAAATCAGTTATTTCATTTTCAGCCAAGAAGAAGTAATTGAACTGGATTTAATTTTCAGTCTAAAACATTTTTCTTTTGTCTATTTACACTGATAGAAATATTAAATTAAAATGAAAGGGAAGATAAAAATGAAAATATCCAATAGAAATAAGAATATACACAAAAGAAAGAAATATATGAGAGAGAAATTAAGTAATATTGTCAGCATACACTAGGTGTTTCTTCAAGACAGTAATTATGTTGAAATAGGTTATCGTGATTATCTGAATTAGAATTTACTTAAAAAAATGGTTAAAAGAATACCCAGTATGATACTCAATGGAATTTAAAACAAAGACTTAGATTAATTTAGGTCTTGAATGAAGGTAGGTTTTGAAGTCAAAAGAAATGAGAAATGACCTATTCTTGAATTTGAAACATAAATTTAAGTGGAAAGAATGTGTTTCCTGCAGAATGAAAAACCTTAGCATTTTTAAGATTAATCCTGTACTCAACATTGACCTTTTCCTACTTCATGAGTTAGCCTTCTTCCATTCTTTTATATTTATTTTTTACACCACCTCACACTCAACTTAGTTTGGTTTCCATATGCAGCTATTTTGTTTCATGATTCTGCTAACTTGCTTTAAAATATTCCTTTAGACTGGTGCATTTGACAGAATAGACACCTACTCTTATATTTAAAATGTTGAGATAATAAGTCTAAGGGAAACCCAACTGAGATATCCAACCCACTCTGTGTGATATTTGCATTTTATTCTGGGCATATCTATAATAATCTCTTCAGAAAGTAGAATCTATACTCCCACATGAGCAGAGAGTGCTAAATTTTTAATAACTTCCTTAGGGTTTTGATTTTTACTATGATGGTTTCAAAGATTACAGTATAATTTAGGAAGGAGAAAATGTTAAAATTTTTGCCAGTAAGTGTAAAACTGTTATTACATTCTTTTGTCAGTCTTCTGTACTTTGATTTCCATATTTAAACACAGGTAAGCTTTTGAAGCTATTTATATGCAAGGTAAAATATCTATACCTTGGTTTTCTCATTTATGTAATAAAGATAATTATAGCCCTGAAATTATAGTTTTGTGGTGAAGATTAAATGAAATTCTAGTCCCTGTCACATAGTAGAATTCCTGGATCAGGTCAAGTATTCAATGCATTTTCGTGGTTTTTTTTTTTTTTTTTTTTAATGGAGTCTAGCTCTGTTCCCAGGCTACACTGCAGTGGTGCTCTCTTGGCTCACTGCAGCCTCTCCCTTTCAGATTCAAGTGATTCTGCTCCCTCAGCCTCCAAAGTAGCTGGAATTACAGGCAAGCACCACCACTCCCAGCTAATTTTTGTATTCTTAGTAGAGATGGGGATTTTCACCATGTTGTCCAGATTGTCTTGATCCCCTGATCTACCCACCTTGGACTCCTAAAACGTGGGATTACAGATGTGAGCCCCGCACCCAGCCACATTTTAGTTATTACTATTACTACTAGACAGTGACTTTAATCATAGTCAATAATATATAGTGTCTATTAGATTGGCTATTTGAAGGTTGATCATCAATTAGCATGTCAGATCTCCTTATAAACAAATTAATTTGATCATTACGTTGAATTATGTCAATAAAGCAATTGGTTAAAATTGAAATTTAACAAATAGAAACATTTATAGATTATTCAGTAATTCATGCTTATATGACTTAAAAATAAAATCTAACCACTTTATGTAAATTTGTTCAGGCCCTACTACTCATATGAAAGGCAATTTTATAAGGCAAGTGACTACAACAGAACAATAAAACACCTGACTTGAAAATATTATAATAACTCATATATTCCTTATATTGCAAAAACATTTTTCCTTCACCATTTTAATACTGATTCTGACTTTTGTCTTTTATATCAATCTTATTTTTAATTTGTCTTATTCTTTTGGTGGTTAATTTTCCATCTGTCCCATTTTTGAGCCAAGTCTCTCAGGCTGTGGGTGAGTTTCTTAATGTCAATTCTTGTTTCTATCAAGTCTTAATAATTTCTTAGGTAAAATTTTATTAGTTCACTAATACAAATATATTAGAATTCTCAAAACTCTACTCCTATGTAACCACAGAAAAATTTTATAAGAATAATGGGATTTAATATTTTAAATTCATTCTGAAAATTATCAAATATGCACAAAATTAAAGAGGATAGAATATTAAGCTTTATATACTTAACACATAGCCATGACAATTAATTGGTATTTGGCTGTTCTTTCAAGACATGAACATTTTAATACATACATGTAATTAAAAATATATATTTTCTATCTATGAAAGGGGGAAATGTGAAAGGGAGTGAGAGAAAGAGAGAGAAGGAGTCTCCTTGGCCCATAAGTATTAAGAAATTCATTAGTTTATATTTTTCATTTTTTTAGGCGCTCTGCAAAAATTAATTTTTCAGTGATGAACCAACCACTGATGAGAAGCAACACAAACTAATAACTGCTCTATGGCCTTGGGTACCTATGAATTATATAGTTAATTTTCTACACATATTGAACATATGATTTGTAGGTGTCTCTAGTTAGTGTCTAATTTTCAACCCACTTACTTCCTTGAGCTGGTAAAAAAAAAAGTTCATGTGCAACCAAATGAAGAGGAAAAATAAGTCTCTCCATCTGTGTCTAGAAGATACACTTATTTTTTTCTTTTTCAATATGAAGAGCCTTCAGTGGGGGAAAATCTGTTTTATTTCTACAGGCACATAAATGGTGTATACCCAATCTGTATGTTCATACAAATATAACATTATTCTCACTTTCCTTCAATCCCTATATCTAATCAAATATAAAAAAAAACCTTTCAGATAATAGCTTTCATACATATTCTAAAATAGTCTTGCGATAAATAGATATATAGTTCCTTCTGTTACATTCCAAGTGGCTGTCTTGTTTTCTGTTACTGAGATCAAGTAGTTATTATTCATGTACGTCAATGGACTTACATAATTGGGCCTAACTTTTGATAAGTTTGCCTGCCATGGCATTAAACAGCAGTACAAATTCCACAGGAACTCATATACTTGTGCTTCTACCATTTGTGTTAGGCTAAAAGCTTTTAACATAGGCCCATTAGAATTCTGCTAATGATCCAGTTCTCTAATTATAACCAATAGGTACATTCATTCAATTGTGGAAAGGAAGAAGGTTCATGTAAAAAGTCAGAACAATCAACATCTAAAAACACCTTCAAGGTAAAGGTAACTATAAAAAAAAGAATATTAAAACTGTTAAAAATATAGATGATATTTCCTCCTAAGATTGGAAAAAAGGCAAGAATATCAATTCTCACTACTCCTACACTGAAAGTTTTAGTCATTGCATTGAAGGAAGAAAGAAAATATTTTTAGAGTCAGACATATTGAAAAGGAAGAAATAAAACTGTGCCTATTTACAGACAACAAAATGTCTATGAAGAAAATCTTAAGAAATTAAAAAAGCCAAAAATCCTCTATGAACCTATAAGTGAGTTTAGCAAAGTCATAGGATACAGGTCAACACACCATCATATTTCTTTATTTCAGCAATGTGGTTATTTTTACTTTCCTTTTGATATTTAATCAAATATCAAGTCTTTTACATAATAGCTTTCATAATATTCTAATATGTTAGCAATGTATAACTTGAAAAGTACCATTAAAAATAGAATACCATTTACTGCAACCAAAATGAAATACTTACATATCTGATGAAATGTGCCTAATAAAATATGTGCTAAAAGATACACAATTCTACTAAGACATCAAAAGAGATATAATTAAAATGAAAGTCATATCACTGTCATGAATTTGAAGACTCAACATGTAAAAGATATTCATTTTCCTCAAATTGATCTACAGATTTAATGTAAAACCCATAAAAACTCCAAGGAAACTTTTGTAGATATAGACGAACTGATTCTAAAATGCATGCAGAAGGTCAAAGGAATGAGAATAAATATAAAAAACTTTTAAAAAGGACAAATTTGGAGAAATAACTCCTTAATGTTAAGTACTACTATAAAGCTACAGTAATTAAAAGTGGGTTTTAACAAAGGGTTAGACGCGTAGATAACAGAACAAAATGGAGTCTAGAAATAGACTAACGCAAACATGGCTTTTGATCTCTGTGACAAAGTTGCTGAAGAAATTTAATGGAAAATGGGAAGATGGTGTCAAATTGGTTATCTATATCTAAAATAAAAAGGAAAGGGATGGAAAAAAAGAACCTCAACCTAAACACTTATTCTCGTACAATAATTTACTCAAAATGGATCACAAATATAAATGAAAAAACCAACCCGCATAACTTTTTAAAGAGAATATGCAAGAAATCTAGTGTTAGGTAAAGCTTTTAGGCATGAAAGCACAATTCATAAGAAAAGAAAAAAGTAGTAACTGAATGGCATCAGAATTAAATTAAACATGAATCTCTCTAACTACAACTATCTGATCTTCAATAAACCTGACAAATGCAAGCAATGGGGAAAGAATTCCCTATTCAATAAATGGTGCTGGGATAACTGGCTAGCCACATGCAGAAGATTAAAACTGGACCCTTTTCTTATACCATATACAAAAATTAACTCAAGATGGATTAAAGATTTAAATGTAAAACCCAAAATGATAAAAAAGTTTTGAAGACAACCTCGGCAATATCACTTAGGACATAAAAACGGGCAAAGATTTAATGACGAAGATACCAAAAGCAATTGCAACAAAAGAAAATATGGGCAAATGGGATCTGATTAAACTAAAGAGCATCTGCACAGCAGAAGACACCATCAACAGAATAAACAACATACAGGTTAGGAGAAAACTTTTGGAAACTATGCATCTGACAAAGGTCTAATATCCAGCATCTATAAGGAACTTACACAAATTTACAAGAAACAGACAAATGACCACTTTAAAAATGGGCAAAGGACATGAACAGAAACTTTTAAAAGAAAGACATATATGCAGCCAAAAATCATATGAAAAAAAAAGCTCAATATCACTGATAATTAGAGAAATGCAAACCAAAACCACTATGAAATATCATCACATACCAGTTGGAATGGCCATTATAATAAACAGTCAAAATGTAACAGCTGCTGGTAAGTTTGTGGAGAAAAAAGAATACTTATACACTGTTGGTAGGAGTATAAATTAGTTCAATCATTGTAGAAGGCAATGTGGTGGTTCCTTAAAGGCCAAAAGACAAACACAATTTGACCTGACAATTCCATTGCTGAGTGTTTACCTAAAAGAATATAAATCATTCTATTATAAAGACACATGTATGCACCATTCACAATAGCAAAGACAGAATTAACCTAAATGCCCATCAATGATTAAGACCAGATAATAAATAAGTGGTACATATACAACATGGACAACTATCAAGCCATAAAAAAGAGATCATGTCCTTTGGAGGAGCATGAATGTTGCTGGAAACCATTGGTCTTAGCAAACTAATGCAGGAATAAACAACAGAGTATCACATGTTCTCACTTGTAAGCAGGAGCTAAATGATGAGGACACATGGACACATAGAGGGGAACAATACACACAGAGGCCTAACAGAGAGTGAAGCATGGGAAGAGGGAGAGGATAGGAAAAATAACTAATGGATAGTAGGCTTAAAATCTGGGTGATGAAATAATCTCTACAACAAACCCCATGACACAAGTTTACCTGTGTAACTAACCTGCAGTGTATTCCTGAACTTGAAGTTCAGGGCTGGACGCAATGGCTCACATTGTAATAACACTTTGGGGGGCAGAGGCGGGTGGATCACAAGGTCAGGAGTTTGAGACCAGCCTGGACAATATGGTGAAACCCATAATACAGAAATTATCCAGGCATAGTGGCAGGCACCTGCAGTCCCAGCTACTCTGAGGCTGAGGCAGAACAATTACTTGAACCTGGGAGGTGGAGGTTGCAGTGAGCTGAGATCATGCCATTGCACTACAGCCTGGGCCACAGAGTAAGACTCTGTCTCAAAAATAAATGTTAAAAAAATTATATAATGATGTACCCAAAATTTTAAAAAGTTAATTTGATTGTATGATATTTTAAAAAATATTACACATACACATGCATGCATAATTATGTCATTGTCTGCATAGAATGTATAAGGATGTTGAGTGCAAATAAAGGAAACGTGAAACTTTGAAAGATTACCTTCAGTTACACATTTAATTTGCTAAATTTGTTAAATGAAGTAGTTACCCATAGTCATTATAGTACCCATGGATTACCACATGCAGTAATGGATTTAAAAAGAAAAGTAGTCCCCAATATTTCTCAGAACTCATAAGAAATGACAAGGAGATAACCATAATAAACAAAAAAGATAAATGGACAGTGATAGGTGTATGAAAGCTGACAACAGAGCAGATGGAGAAGGTGAAATAATAAACTGCAATTTCCTAAACTGACAAGATTAGACTTCTCAGATCAAAATGACAAGGGAAAATAATGAAAAAAGATACACATCTAGACTTATACTACTGATATTTTAGAATTTCAAAGATAATAAATTCTATAGCACTTGGGTGGGGTGAGGGGAGGACAGCCTTATACAAAGAAACACCCACGGTTTTACCTCTTACTTTTCATTTTTGTTATGTGGCAAGAAAACATATCCCATTATTTTGATTGTGCCTCATGGCTAATTGTGTTGTTTAGAAGCATAGCCAGTGTTTCTTGACTCTGTGATTGATTCTGGAAAGAGGACCTAACCCTGGCAAAATATAGTCCTTAGGATTAATGACTTATTCAAGCTTGTTAAACTACTCAAAACCAAATAAACTCAAGACTTTGGCTTTCAATGTGTTTAGTGCTGTGATCATGTGAGCCTCAACACTTCTGCTGCCATCTAGCCATCACGGAGTTAATCAGCTTGTGGCTGAAGGTGATACTCAGAATAAACAAGTCATGAACAGATCCCACTGACAATGTTTAACACAGAATTTAAAAACTACTGAAGCAAATATGCTCCTTGACTCTTCAGTTCCATGAGCCAAGCTTTTTTTCTTGTGTTTAAAAGTCCAGAATGGATTTTCTCTTATGTAAAATGCAATGTATCTTGAAGAATCAAGCAGTTTAATTTAATTTTATTTATTTATTGTATTTTATTTTTATTTTCTCTTTTCTTTACAATTAAAAAGAAATCAATCACAAAATAATTATATTTTATAATTTTCAGTATCCATGAAATCATAATTGCTCAAGGAAAGATGATTCTATATTCTGTAACTAAAGTGAATAGTCTTTATATTCTATTAATATACACAGTCATTTCTGCTTGCTTTCTTCAGTGTAGCAAGCATATGCTGTAAAACCATGTAAGATCTTTTTTTACATTTATTTATGATATTTTGAAAATAAATTGGAGAGTACTTGCTAAAAATATTCATGCAAATATATATATATGGATTCAATTTCAAGATGATTTATTGACTATATTGTATGTCATAAGAAACTAAATCATTGAAGCTTTTGATATTATTTAACCCTATGGGAGGTCTAATGTGAATCCTTCAATTTATATCATATCTAAAACTTTTTATTATTTAATTTTTTTATGATCTTATGGGTAAAAATCTCTATAAATAAGAATGTGCAATATAACATTTTGTAATTTAAAAATTATACTTGAAAAGACTGTCATATTGTTTATAAACTAATTGCTTAAGATAAATTGACATACGTCTTATAAGTTAGATCACTGTATTCATTATCAGGCAGAAAAACTACACTTTTGAAAACGTCAATAGTAATTTTAGTATTATTTGAAATGAATTAGAGCAATACCATATAAAGCAGACAGAAAATAGAAAGCAAATGTAAAATTATTAAACTGAATGTCTTTACTCACTAAAATACCATCATATTGTTTACCAAAGCATTCTGATCAATGGCCTAATCACTAACAAATAGCCAATGTTCAGAAGAGTATCAGGATTATGAAATCAAGACTAGAGGCCTTAGTGTGTAGAACCACAAATTTCTTGAAGTTGAAATAAAATTACATACTCAGGTTGTAATATGTATGAAATTAAATTTGTGTATGTGAATTTGTCCCCATAGTTAAATTTTAATAAGCTATCAAAGTCTTATTTGTCATCATAAACTACACGCTTCCCTCCCATTCCATGTCTTTACATAGTGAACTATGTATGATCACTGAGAAGTCAAATATTATGCAGGAAAAAATAGTAGATACAGCCTAAATAGTTGGCATGATATTGTGAAAATTTCGATTAATGACAGATGATAAAAATCACGTATTCTAGGATTAAAATCTTTTAACATATTTTTGTTTTGATTCAGCTCTCTGGGTTAACTAAGGGTTTTGTTTCTTTAAATAAGATACAAAATGGGCCGGGCGCGGTGGCTCAAGCCTGTAATCCCAGCACTTTGGGAGGCCGAGGCGGGTGGATCATGAGTTCAAGATACCGAGACCATCCTGGTCAACATGGTGAAACCCCGTCTCTACTAAAGATACAAAAAATTAGCTGGGCATGGTGGCACATGCCTGTAATCCCAGCTACTCAGGAGGCTGAGGCAGGAGAATTGCCTGAACCCAGGAGGCGGAGGTTGCGATGAGCTGAGATCGCGCCATTGCACTTCAGCCTGGGTACCAAGAGTGAAACTCCGTCTCAAAAAAAAAAAAAAAAAAAACAAGATACAAAATGAAGTTTTTTAAAAATAAGATTTTATAGTTATAAAAATGACTAAGAATTATTGCACTGATCTATTTTTAGACTCATCTTCATAAGTGATTCTCATAATTAGAAATAAATTACCTTGTGAATATTACCAAAATTTAACCTAGAATTAATTTAAATATTTCAGCCTTATATGGGGGCATATTTGTGTTCCAAAAGAGACGAACCAAGGAAAGGAAATTCTAAATAAAAATTATTTATAATATATATTAACATATATTATGTCTCATTTGTGATTAGGTACAAGATCTTTTTATTGCCAATATTCCTATTAATATAATTTATATTACAGAAAAATTAATTTTCTTGTTTTATTTAAATAATTACATTAATAGTTGTATGATAAAAATGTAATACATGGTTATTATAGACAATTTGAAAAACAAAGCAAAGCATAATACAAAAATTAAAAATTATTTGTCCAGTAATTTACAAAAAAATGTTTGAAATTTTAGCTTATTTTTTTGAGCATTAAGTTTTTAGCTAATAATACGTCTACATACATAAAAATCTAGCCACTGGCCATAAGAGTTGGTTCATTAGTTCCTTAGACGCTCAGTTCAAAACTATTTCATTTACTTTAGTCAGTGGTACTTGCTCTTCGGCAGAATGACTATTTCTTGTAAGAGGATATATGTGTGCCTTCATGTTTTTATATGTATAGATAATTTATTTGCTTGGATATGAGTGTCTACTAGTTTTAATTATTGTTTGATGGTAATAATGGCTAGATTTGCAAATGCAAAAAGTCACATGGCTGAGCTATTTCCTATAGCCCAAATGCCTAAATGATAGAGCCTACATGCCTGCACCTTTAGCTAGCCAGTCTCTGTGACTTAACAAGCAATCTTGGAAGTTAGCAAGGTAGATCTAAAACAAACTCATTTGGTTTACTAGTGATGCTAATGAAAATATAATAGCTCATTCTATATAATTGTGTATAGTAACAAATGTAGGACTATTAATTTCACAGGGAGCTCAACTTCCTGGTAGGTTTTCAAAATAATACAATTTGTCGTTGACTTCTTTTATGGTTGGGTATTATTACAATATTTATTTTTCATTGGCCTTAAAAAGCTGGTCACAAATTAATCTGACTATTGTGAGGAGTTAAGGTTATTTCTAAAGCGAAAGTAGATTTTGGAAATAAATATTTTGTATTGTTTTCTTAAATAATAAACACCCTAAAAATAGAGTTGACCACTGCCACTAAAATAGGCTTGTAAAAACATACATGAAATAGAAAGATTTAGAGAAGGGAGGAAGTTCAGTGGAGTCTTTTGGGACAAAACTTAATGATTATTAATGTGAAATAATGCATATGGAAAGGTAAAGAAGCAATGGCTATAACCTAAGAATATAAAAAATAGGTGAGGAAAAACAGTAAATTACAAACATAAAGCATACAATTACAGGAAGAAAAGAAAATCAAATAAGACTACCAAAGCTGCTTTCCTTAGCAAGTTTTTATTTATCTTTACCTCTTTAGAGTGCAAATTCCATTGCTCTTTAGTATAAATGATGTTTCTACATATGGTAAGGTGAATGAGTTTGTTAAAAACAGGCATAGTAGATCTAACTCCTAAAAGTTGTCACTATTTGGTGGGGAAAGCATAGTGTTTCACATTGACTTTGATTTCTCACATTATGAGTTAATTAACATTATTTATTAATCACTCTCCAACTTATTATAAGCCAATTAGATCAAAATGTTTGAATAGACACAACTTCTTGAATGGAAGCCTCAGTAGCTGCATGCACAGGTGAACGTTAATTTTTTTTTAAATTGAGATATCTGGAAATTTTCTAAAGGCCATACAGTAACTAAAAAACATTTATTCAAGAAAATGTAATATATTTTGATAACAGCAGTGAATCTGAGCTTTTGAGCCAGGATCTACTCTCCTCATAAACCTTCACCCTACTCCTGCCCAGCTCAGCATGTCTGAAGCACCATCCTGGTTGGGTGTAGCCAAGAACAAAGTGCTCCTCTATTTCAATTTCAAGTTGTGGGCTAGGGTATCTCCTTGTGAAGAGAAGGTTACCAGCATTTTTCATTTCATCCAAGCTCCATAAAGCAGAATCTCTATTCCAGAAAAGAGCTACTGAGAGGTCTGAGGTTCTCTTCCTTCATCAACTCAGCTCTGTTTGGTAGGGTGAAAGTTCTACAGGTGCAATAGGCTACAATTATCAGTGGCCAAATCTCCCACTCTCCAGTTTATTTGTAGGGAGGATGTTTCATATCTGGAGGATCAAGGATCAAGCTGAGAAGACTCAAGGCTTCCACTCCAATCCAGTGCCACGCTTGTAAAGCATATGTGCCACTTCAAAAGAAGTAGCCCACTCTTCCTGCCCCAACCTCAGGAGCAGTGGCAGAGATTTTGCCTAGGCAGAGAGCCAGAGATTAACAATAGAGATTTCTGAAGCCTTTTCCAAGACAAATGACTTTATTTGGAACAGAGTAAGAGAAAGTTCAAGGTTAAGGGCTTAATGGGAAAAAAAATGGGAACTTAGAAGGTAAGCAACTAAGAGGACATATGTGAACAGTTAGACAAAAGTTTCCCTATGAAAACTGCAAGCTAAACTTGGGCTGAGCTGGAAGTTTACCACAGAGAACCAGGGATAAAGGAGGCTAAAGAAGAGCCCTCCTGGCATCAGAACATACCTCTAACACTGGCTTGAAATACTATGTCTGCAAAGGGACTAAAATTTAATTGGATCAGACTGTGGAGCAACTTATGCAGTGGGGAACTGTCAAAAAACAGTAAAGTGATTAGCAAGCAGATAGTGAAGGCTAACAGCTTCCTGTAATACCAAGAAGCAAACAGTTTTAACAGAGAAATCAGGGAAAGAGTCAAAGTGAGACCTAACTGGCTAAAATCACTGTCATCACAAGGTGACTGTACATATGTCCAAGGCATTGGACATAATTTCAGACTTCTAAAAAAAAAACAATGATTTATAGTTTTTGTGAGCTTACTGCTTTTGCAGAAAAATGAGTTTTGGAATTCTCCACTCTACGATTTTTCTGTCAAGGCCTTTTCAGTCAATCTATTACTGACATAGGTGCCAACATGATTCATTGTGGCAAAATAGTTTCTTCAACTAATGATACTGAGACAACTGCATATTCACATGCAAAAGAATGAAGTTACACTTCATTCCTTACACTGTATAAAAAAATAATTTAAAATGAATTATATAGCTCAATAGCTAAAATTATAAAACTCATAGAAGAACAAGAGCAAATCTTAATGATCTGGGGTTAGGCAAATACTTCTTGGATATGTTACAGAAACCACAAGCAAAGAAAAAAAAACATAAGTTGAACTTCACAAATTTAGAAAACATTGTGCTTAAAAGGGCACAATAAAGTAAAAAGTCCACAGATAATAAAAAAATATGGCAAGTCACATATCTAATACAACAATTCTATTTGAAACACATCAAGAGTAATTCTAAATCAATAATAAAATGACACATTACTCAGTTACATAATGGGAAGGTATCCTAGTAGCTGTTTCTCCAAATAAGACATAAAAGTGTCCAATAAGCCCATGAAAAGAGGATCAATATTTTTATGCATCAAGAAAATGCAAACCAAAACCACTGTAAGAGATAAGTTCACATTCCCTAAAGTAGCTGTAATAAAAAAATTAGTGTTGGCAAGAATTTGAAGAAATTGGAAGCCTTGTAGTTTTCTGATCAGCTTGTAAAATGATGCAGCTACTTTTAATATTAGTCCTGCTGTTCATCAAAAATTTAAACCTAAACTTACTATATTACCCAGTAATTTTATTTCTAGATATATAACACAATGAAATGCAAATATATATATATATATATATATATTCACAAAAAAACTTGTACATGAATGTTAATTGCAACATTAAACTCATGTCTAGCAAGACATGAATCAGTGAATAGAATGTGGTATATAGTTATGTAAAATTATATTCAGCAATAAAAAGTTGCAAATTGTTCTTCAACATGGATGAACCTAGAAAACATAAAGCTAAGTGGAAGAAGCTAATCACAAATCAAACATATATTGTGTAATTCCCATTTAAAAGATTATCCAGGAGAGGAAGATATATAGCAATAAAAAATAAATAAATAGTTGCTTTGGCTGGGGAATTGGGGCTAGAATCCATTAAGTGTTACTTTAAATGGATAGATTCAATGTCACATAAATTGGATTTCACTAAAGATATTATAAAATACACATAAAATGAATACATGTATCATATTCTTAATTATATCAGAGACCATATAGCTGGCTACAGATTCATGAATGAGCCTATCAAAGACCATATGAACCTCCCAGCAGATTCCAATCCAAAATACTTGTCTACAAAATTCTGAGATAATTTTTGTTACTCTTCAAGTGGCTTCTTACGTGACAAAAGTGAACTGATGAAAATCCTGTAACCTTACATCTCACATGTACATACATCTCAGGCAATAATTTCTTTTCTTTCGTTTACATGTTTTACTTTACCTATTTCCCAGGACCTGTGCTAAGGGATTCAAATGAATTATTTTGTTTGATAGTTACAATGTTCTTTGGGCTAGATACTATTAATATTTCCATTTTATAGATAAGAAACCTGAAGTCTAAAAAAGTTATGCTGCTTACTCAATGTTAAAAGGATAAGTGTGTGGCAGAACCAGTACTAAAACACATGTGTGCTCATCACATCACAAAACTCATGCATTTACCCACATGTAAAGTACTGGCTGATTAGTCATAGTATGTATATACTTTTATACAGTTGTGTAGCTGTTTTAGAAAAATATTATTTCACGAGCATATTCTTAAGAAACAAACTCTTTTTGAAAGCATAATTTTAAATTATCTTACTGCATTTCATTATATGGATGTAATTATTTGTGTTGCAACAATGATTTTTTGACATTTTTTCTTAGCAGAAAGTATACTTTTATTTTATTTGAAAGAAATTTGTGGCCATGTTGTTATAAAAATTTTCACATAGAATAAAATAAAGAACAAATAATAAGCTTCAATGAGGATTATGCCAACCTCTTTTGACGTTAAGTTTCCTGAAAACACTATGGTGGGTTTGGCCCTTTTCTGTTTTTTAAAGTCCTACTTATTTTGAATTATCAATTTATATATTATTATATTATCTTCATATTCATTTATTCTTACTGTATTCATTTTGATAAATTACCAGTTATTTCCAGTGATAAATATTTTACTTATTTTTCTTTGCTTTGTCTAAATTATTTCTTCATGATGAAGCGCTTACAAATTAGAAAAGTTTTTCCCTCTGAACTAAACCAATGTTCTTTATCTGTGAAGGACAACTTTTTAAAACTTTTTATTTTTACATGATTTTAAATTCACAGAATATGAAACATGTTGAAAGCAATTTCCAATATCCAGATTTATAATTTGTTTGTATATGGTTCTATTTACCATTTTGTTTTATTTTTTAAGCCATTTGAAGATATGCTTAAAATACCATGTCTTTTTGTTCCTGAATATGTGTGTTTTTTTCATATGAACACAGATATTAGCCTATATAATCACAGTACAGCTAACAAAATCAGAATGTTTAGAATGTATACGATAATATTATCTCAATCACAGTTAATACTCAAATTTTGTTATTTATTGTAGTAATATTTTTATGATTTCTTTTTCCTGGCCAGTGAATCCAGACAAATGTATTATAACATTACATTACATTGTAACCTTTGTAATAGTTGTAATACATTATATTTACTTGTTAGATTCTTTGAGTGTCTTTAAGTCAAAATCAATTCCTCATCCTTACTTTGTATTTCTCAGCCTTGAAGTTTTAAAAAAAGACAAGCCAAATATGTTGGGTAATGCCTCTCAATTTGGTTTTATCTAATGGTTCTTCACAGTTAGGTTAAGATTATGCCTTTTATTGGTAGAAATAACACTGATGTGAGGGTGCATCCTTGTCATTGCACCTGTTATATCTTTTGAGAAATTTAGGGAAAAAATTAACACTGGAGATTTTACTTCTATAGACATAAAAAGGGCAAATGAGTTTTTCGTTTTCTCTTTTCTATTTATCCCTCCCTTGCTTCCTCTCTTTCTTCCTCAGAATTTATTAAAAACTTCAAATATATGGTTACTGAAAACCTATAAGTGTGATTAAGTGAAATGTATTGGGAATAATTGTAAGGCAATCTACAAGCAAAAGTACAGTAGTAAATTATTTACCTTTATGGAGCAATGTTGAGTAAACAGATCTTGTATCAGAATGGGATGGGTTTAGTCATTGCAGTCTTCCTATAAGATATGCAAGTCCAACTTTGGAAATATATGAATTAAATAATATGAAGCTCACTGAGATAACATAATAGTTAGGGTTAGAAGCATGATGCTAGTCAAGAAATATATGATACTTTGTCAGGAGTTTTCTGGGGAGATCCCAAGGCAGGTAGCATGATTACAATAAAGTTGCTGAACTCCAGATTAACTAATAATGAAAAGATTATAAAAGACCAATTGAGAAGATTCTTTCAGTATTGGGCCAAACATTTCAGGATTTATTTGATAGACTTTGTGCATATATGTTTGGGAAATTGCTTCATATTTCCAGTGAAAGACAATTTTGTAATTCTTAATTTATTAAGAATTTATGAAAATCTTATAAAGTTAAAAAGTCTTTGCACTTAGCAGCAGTTTTATTCTATAGAGAAGCAGCTTATGTGTATTTGAGGGAGAACAAAGCTTGTCACATTAGCAGTGTTTCAGCCAGATATTAGTGTGCTTGTGGATAATACAGCTGATCCTGGTTTACAGTTCTTTACCAGAGCATGTTTTTTAAGTGTAAGATAAAATAAGCTAATATTAAGGAGTTGATGTGGGGAAAGTATGTAACCCCAATTCACTGGAAATTCAAAATGCTTCATGAAATTAACAGAATACAAAGAATATGACTTGACATTTAATGTGCTTATCAACGTCTGCAGCTTTTAATGCGCTTGCCACATGACTGGATTATTAGTAGTAGTTTCTCAGCTTCTCAGTTCCTGATTGTCATCTGTTACTACATAGGAGGCTTAGCAACCGTGGAGTCAAGGCTATCTAGTTTAAGTTTTGGCAATAGAAATAACTACAAGCACTCAGAGCCTTCATGCAGCATCTGTGGCCCAGCTACACAGGTGTGCTGTGCATTTTTGCTCTTGTCACTATAAATCCTCAGGCTCAGTCATTTCAACTGAGGAAGCCAGGGAGAACATCTAAGAAGATGAATGTAGCTTTTACATCTCTGGGCATAGGGAAAATAAAAATGTTGGCCTCATCATAGAGACATATGGGTATAATCCATACCATTATTTTTAGAATTGAAGTAACCACTTTTCTTTGGACCAGTATTCGCCTTATGTCTAGTTTTGTACTTACCTTTCTTTTAGAATGTTTAACGGGAGAAAGATGTTACTTATCTAAGGTTTCTGGATACCAGTACTGCTGGATTTGCTGTTGCGTTCTCTTATCCCATGCTAATGTTACTAATATTACTACTACTTGCTATTGTTGTTACACTTGTGCCACATGTTTGATGTGACATTAACAAATCCTGTTTTTGTTCCATAGTGGCCACAAAATCATGCATTGTGCACCATTTATTCCCTGAGGACCACAGCTCTCTTTGCTCCCATTGTAAAGGAAGCTATTCCTTCCAGCACTTTCTGCCACTCTGTAATTGCCTCCAAGTGATTAGACACTTCTAAGCACCTCTCTATCGGTTTTCCAAATAATGTTTTTTTAAGGGTCCCCATTTCGAGAAAAGTGCTCCAAATTTCTCACAGCCTACAATGTTGATAGGAAGGAGGGAGAATTTGGTGTAAACATTCCCTGTAACAGGAATTATTCTTTAACAAAAATCCCAGTCATTCTTTCATTTTTCTTTAACTCAGAGTAAAATTTCTGTTTTCTTAGTGGCACCTTTCCCTACAATTAAATAATCTTTCAGAAAAAAAAATTAATTATCAATTTAGATTAAAAGATTTATTCTCAGTTTCCAGGAAGTGTAGTATACTCTCCATTATATCTCCTTAAGGATTAAAGTATCATAACAAAAAGAGGATTTTTCGGTCTCCCATTTTAATTCCATGAATGTTTATTTGGTATATGCTTCATGCAATTCGAGCAGACAGTGACAGCAGGAAAAAAGGCACACACCCTTGAAACTACAACATGAACTTGTATTCTGCTTTCTTATAAAATATTTCTCCATATTGGGTAGGCAGTTTGTTAAATCAGGGCATATGTACTCTTTAATTATAGAAAGAATGGGAAGAATGTTGAAGACAGCAACCAAGACGCAAAGGCTGATAACCAATAGGTGTATGATCTGTGAAAGATGAAGCTCAAATACTTTTGTGCTTTTGTTAGAAAGAACATTTTTCTTGTTCTGGTAGAAAGAACATTTTTCTTGTCTGATAATTTTTAATGTTCCACCTAAATCCATCAGAAATAATAGTTGAAACTGTCAGAAAAATATTGACTGGCTCTCGGAAATAGGCAAAGGATGTTACATAGGATTATATGATTCTAGCGGTGTGCATCTTTGAATGACTTTTTATTGCCTAGTTTTTTAAGCTGTGGAAAACTCAGAGCAATACAAATGGTTCCTGACTCTAGCAAGAAAGGCTAATTTTGTCTAGTACAGAATATTAATCTCTACAAGTCAAATTCTCATTTTAACCACTGTTTCCAGCTTATTAATCTCATTAATTAATACATTGAAAGAAATGTTTAATGTAGTTCATTTTATGTTTGTATAAGAGTCATGATACTACCTTTGTCAAAATCATAATTCAGAGGGGCTACAGTGAAGTTTGATTCTTACACATTTTGGCCAGTTAGACTGCTTTGAAAGTACTTTCTTTACCATACGAAAAGACAGCTAGTACCTTTGCAATGATGCAAAAACCATATGAAAACTGAAGATAAAAAATTTGCCAGAAAAATTTCATTTAAATGTATAAATACTTTGTCCTTGAAGGCGATATTAAGTAGATCTGCAAAATTACCTGTAATTTTCAAAAAACAAATTTAGAGTTATTGCTCCCATAGTCTGCATAATTAGTTTTCAAAAGGCCTTTAGAAATTTTAATATATATTTTGATTTAAAGATATGCGATCAGTATAGTGTTATGGTCCCCATTAATTAACTGATATAATGATTATCTTTAGTATGATACTTTTCTGATTGCAAGAGAGACACATTTGCCTTGTAAAATGTAAAAAATCTAAAATCTTGAAGAAGAAAATAATTTCTCAAGCAGGGAAAACAAAGTAATTATTTTAAATAATTGACTTCTATGCTACTCCTATAAGATATATGTAAATTTGTGTCTGGCTTTTTCATTTAAAATTTTAGCATATGTATTTCTCTCCATGCAATTAAAACTTTGAAAATATAATTTTTAATAAGAGCATGATGTTTTATTGTATCATAGTATTAAGATTTAATCACTTCTTTGTTCAGAATTTTGGATATTTCCAGAATTATTCTAAATATAAATGTTTTATTGTGATAAACATTGGAGTTTATAGGTCATTTATGACATTTCAAGATATTTGTTTGGATATCCAAAGTGGATTTGTCCCTTCAATGAATGTTTGTATTTTTTAAAGATTCTTGATATGTATTTTCTAATTATTTCAAGAAATAGTGCACCAATGTACAATCCTAGCAAAGAATATCTGTCTGATAAGCATTAGCTAATTTGGTTTTTTTTTTTTTTTTTTTGAGACCGAGTTTGGCTCTTGTTACCCAGGCTGGAGTGCAATGGTGCAATCTCGGCTCACGGCAACCTCCGCCTCCTGAGTTCAAGCAGTTCTCCTGCCTCAGCCTCCCAAGTAGCTGGGACTACAGGCATGCACCACCATGCCCAGGCAATTTTTGTATTTTGAGTAGAGACAGGGTTTCACCATGACGACCAGGATGGTCTCGATCTGTTGACCTTGTTGTGATCCACCTGTCTCGGCCTCCCAAACTGCTGGGATTAAAGGCGTGAGCCACCGTGCCCAGTCAGTTTTAAAGATAATTAGTGTCTTCTGGAATAGAGATATACCCACCAGCATGCATACACATGAAACATAGGTGATCAGCAAGTTATTATTTAGAATAAAATTCAAATAAACATTCTTACATTGCTTTTTTGTGTGTCTTCCATGACATTTTGCTATTTGATAAAAGACCTCCAAACATGGAATAAATTGGCAAAGCTTGACTATTATTAAAAAAAAACAACTTTACAAAATGTACATGACTTACAATACCTTCAAATAATTCTTAGTTGTTATCTTCTTATCTCATCTTAGGTAAACATTTCTAAGTTCTGGATAAAGTCTTGTCTTTCCTGTAAATGTCATTTAATACATAAAAGGTTCTTGGACTTGGCCAGATTTAAAATGAAATATGCTACATATAATTTGTAAAGTGCTGGCTGTTTCATATCTATATGCCTAAATCATTTTATTATTTGCTTAAGAGCAGAACGAATTAGTCATCCTCTCTGATTCTGGTGCACATTATCCTGAGACATGCCCACCCTAATATGCTTTCTGATAAAGTAAATGCTCTCCCTGTCAGAATACAAATCTTATTTGGGCTTCAGGAATGTCAAGGGAGAGAGAGCTGAGTCTGCAGTAGGATTGCTTACTCGCGGAGAACTGAAGATTTATTACCAGACTTCATTAAATATATGGAAGACCCCAGCATTCAAGGTTAGAAAATTAGGATGCAAACATCAAGCCTCTATATGACAATAGGTAGCAAAAACAAGAAAGATATCTCTGTGCATTTTACACAATCAGGAGAGGAGGGCTTATATTAAATACTTTAGGTAGCTAAATACAAAGATATACTTTCCAGTTATTTGCTTGGTTCAGTAATCTGTGACTATTAGGTTAGTAACACTAATTAAATTTCAGAGAGATATATGATTGTTGGTAATACAGAATGAAGTCTCAACTCCAATTACATATTACTTTATCTATAAAAAGTCATATATAAAAATTTCAGAGAATATACTTTAAAGTAAAATTTAACATCCCCAATGATTCTATGCAAACCATTTATCTAAACAATAAAAAAAGACAACTTAGAATAAAATGGTATTATACATTTCAATGTAATGCTAATAAAACAGTCACATAGAAATTATTTTGAAAACTGAGTTTTAGTTAAGAAGTTAAATAACAGTGATGTAGTTAGCTAAAATGCTTTTGTTTTTAATTGTTTGTTTCCCACATCTACTCTGTTACTATTTCTAGCCATGAGCCAGTTTTTCATATTTTTAGAGAAAAGACATATCCTCTCATCTCAAAAAGCTTTCACTCTCTGCACCTTTCTCCATTTCTTAACATTGCAATTCCTGCCACAGATTTAGGCATTTAAAAGTTATTGTGTTCATAGCCTGTAATATTCTGATGTTTCTGACATGGAAAAATTACTAAAATGGAGTAAGATACATGACAACTGGGACCTGGAAAGAGGCCATTAGCATTGTAGGTGTTGATTCATGGAGAACCTATAAAGAGAACTAAAGTGACTTTCAAAGACATCATAATAGCATTTTTAAAATCTGAATGTATTTTATTTTCATAATATTTTTCTGAATCAGAAAATCAGGAGGGAAAACAGAAGTTACCTTAGTGAAATTTAGTAAGGAATAAAGAGGTAAAAAACATGAACCACGTGATAAGGACTTGAAAAGAAAAATGATCTATTTGGGGTAATTGTTGAAATAAAAGTTTATAGGCAGAGCTAGATCCATGTAAAATAGCAAAGAGATCATAGTTTCACGTTTACACCTTACTTACAAACATGGCAAAAGGCAAAGAAGTAGCAGGCACCTACACAGGGCAGCAGGATGGAGTGAGTACAAGCAAGGAAAATGTTGGATGCTTACAAAACCATCAGCTCTCATGAGAACTCACTCCCTATCATGAGAACAGCATGGGGGAAACAATCCCCACATTCTAATTACCTCCACCTGGTCCCACCCTTTGCACATGGGGATTATGAAGATTACAATTCGAGATGAGATTTTGGGTAGAGACACAGGCAAACCATATCATTCTGCCACTGGCCCTCCCAACTCTAGTATCATCACATTGCAAAATACCGTCATCCCTTTCCAAGAGTCCCTTAAAGTCTTTACTCATTCCAGCATTAACCCAAAAGTCCAAAGTCCCAACTGAGACAAGGCAAGTCCCCTCTGTCTACTAATGTGTAAAAGCAAAAGCAAGTTAGCTACTTCCTAGATACATTGTGCCAACATGCAGTAAATACCCCTGTAATGAATGGGAGAAATTAGCCATAACAAAGAGGACACAGGCCCCATGCAAGTCCAAAATCCAGCAGGGCTGTTATTATACTTTTAAGTTTCAAATGATCTTTGACTCTGTGGCTCACATCCAGGTCATGCTGATGCAAGAGATGTGCTCCTTTGGTTTTGGTGAGCTCTGCCCCTATGGCTTTGCAGGGTTCAGCCCCACTCCCAGCTGCTTCCATTCACAGGCCTGCATTGAATATCTGTGGCTTTTCCAGGAGGATGGTACAAGCTGGCAGTGAATTTACCATTCTGGGGTCTGGAGAACAATGGCCCATTTCTCACAGCTCCACTAGGCAGTGCCCCAGTGGGGACTCTGTGTGGGGGCTTCAACCCCACATGTCCCTTCTGTACTCCTCTAACAGAGGTTCTCTGGGAGGGCTCCATCCCTGCAGCAAACTTCTGCCTGAACATCTAGGTGTTTCTGTACTTTCTTTGAAATCTAGACAGAGGTTCCCAAACCTCAATTCTTGACTTCTGTATAGGCAAAGGCTCAGCATCACGTGGAAGATGCCAAAGCTTAATGCTGTACTCTCTGAGATAATACATCTTCCTTATATTTATAGCTAGTTTCTTGTACACCTTGTCCACAATGTACAAATACACAATTTCTGCTCTTTAACTGTCTACCATTAATTTATTACACACATGGATAACTAAAGGTTATGTAAGGAGGAAGCTGAAAAACACAATTGAGGTTAATCTTTAGAAGACTTCTTTTGTATACTGGTTCTCCTACATCTCACAATAATTCAGGTAGAAGAGGTTTGTTCCCTTTAATGCCAAGCTATGCTAGTGGGGATTCAAGGTGATAATTTAGAGAACGTTTCAAATGTCTCTAAGCTTGAAAGACATAGTCATTGGTATTTAAAAATTCATGACTTAAATAGAAAGGGCTACTCCTCCCTGGTTGGCTAAAGACATACTGTAGTGATTTTTTCAAGGAAAAGCTCCACTTACACCAAATTTATATCACACAAAAGGGATCTGTCTTTAGGTTATCCTAAAATGAATTTTGCTAAAGATGTCTGCTTGAAAGAGTAAAGAATCCTTTAAAGACTAGTAGACCATAAGATACCCTGCTTAAGAAATAGCAGTATGTGGCTATTCAGAGGAGCGGCTGTGTTGTATATTGAGGGAGATTCAGTAGAAAGTCTTTGCTGAAGACAAAAAATACACTTGACTAAAGTAAGTGCTGACAATAGTGCTAGCAATATCCAGAAGAACCCAATAACAGATTAGAACTATACCAACCATGAGACACTGTGCTTTTTAATGCCTTCCTCCCTTGGGTTTAACCCTAGAAGAATCAATGCAGAAGAGGTAAAATAGAGTAATAGAGTGAGAACGATGGTGATGACTCTTGAACAAAATGCCTTCAAAGGAATAATTCACTTCATTTTCTCCAACTTTAGCAACCCATTATTTCCCAATATAATGTTAATGGATTTCATGTCAAAATTTATAGTAAAATTTCTCTCTCTAGCTTCCCTGGAAAGAAGAGATTCCTCTTCCTCAAGCTGAACTTCATTTCTAGTTATTATCCTTGTTACAGTCCTCTTTATAGGCAGTAAGAGAAGAGGTAAGAATATCAATAGAGGCCAGGTGTGGTGACTCATGCCTGTAAACCCAGGACTTTGAGAGGCCAAGACAGGTGGATCACAATGTCAGGAGATGCAGACCATCCTGGCCATCATGGTGAAACTCCATCTCTACTAAAAAAAAAAAAAAAGAAAAATTAGCTGGGCATGGTGGTGGGTACCTGTAATTCTAGCTACTGGGGAATCTGAGGCAGGAGAATTGCTTGAATCCAGAGGTAGAGATTGCAGTGAGCTGAGATCATGTGACTCACTGCACTCCAACCTGAATGACAGTGAGATTCCATCTCGACAACAACAACAATAAAGAAAAGATCAGTAGATTGCAATTTCAGGAGTTCTTGTAGGAGATGGTAACTTTGGATTTATATAAAAAATGAGAGTTAAAATTATCCAGACTTCCTTGTGGTTCAATATGTAGATGATGGAAAGAGACAAATAACAGGTAGCTTTGGTAGAATTCTAGGAGGCAGTATATAATTGTTAGGAATAAAGATTCTTGTGTTGAACTAATGGAGTTTAATCACAACTTTTAACACATACTAGCTGTGAGACTACGAGAGAGTTACTACCTGGCTTCACTTTTTTCATATGTATAAAAGAAACAATTTTAATACCTAACTCTTATGGTTCATGTGAAGATTAATGATGGAATATACATAACACTTCAAAGTTGGGAAATAACAAGGCATTAATAAATGCTGGACACTTTTATCTTGCACGTGACCTTTACCATCACCACCACCACTACCACCACCAGTACCACCATCATTGTACAAATTCTTCTGTGGCTTAAATTGCCGATTTTACTTGGCCCCAAATGAATTTTCCAGATTCCATGAGGATAAAAATATTCAATGTAAGCTAAACAGACGTATTAATTAATATGAGATCATTTTGTAACAGTCAACTCATCCAACGCTTGCCTATCTTGATTCTCATCAGTTGTACAGTAATCTTAGATGGAATCCTCTTCTTAGTTTCACCTTTCTTTTCCCAGTTATTCAAGATAATCCCATCACTGAAGCTACTAAGTTATCCACTATGTATATGCCACAAATTTGGGGTTTACTTGGTGCCAGACATTATACTATATTTTCTACAAATACCATGTTAATCCTTAGAATAAGCTTCCCTTCCATTGCATATGTGTTTATCCCTATTTTGTAGAAAGGAACCTGAGGCTCAGATAAAAGTCACACACATTGAAACCAATAGAGCTAGGATTTAAATACATATATTTTTTTTCTGATTCCAGAGATCATTCTTTATCCTGAATTGGTGTGTTTTGTTGGAACTTGTTTGACACAGTTCATATGGTTAATTATAAAATCTGAAGTGCTTAATTGCCTATGTTTTTATTTTTCACGACCAAGTAATATGCTTAACAGACATCTGTTGTCCATCCAAGGCCATCTCATTCATCCCTAGGCTGAACCTTCACTCTTATTCAACACCTAATCTTCTCGCATCCCTTAACATCACAAACTTCTGACACCTACACCATCCATTACCTTTTATCTGTTTTGAACATTATTGGCTAATAAAACAAGATTTCAACGTTTTAAAAATTTTATTTTGATAGATTTTCGGGGAACAAATGGTGTTTGGTTACTTGAATAAAATCTTTAGTGATGATTTCTGATGTTTTGGTGCATCCACCACCCAAGCGGTGTTCACTGTACTGAATATATAGTCTTTTATCCCTCACCTACCTCCCACCATTTTCCCCGAAGTCCCCAAAGTTTCTTGTATAATTCTTAGGCCTTTGCATTCTCATAGCTTAGCTCCCACCTATGAGTGAGAATATGTGATGTTTCGTATTCCATTCCTGTGTTACTTCACTTAGAATAATATCTCCATTTTCATACCAGTTGCTGAAAATGCCATTATTTCATTCCTTTTTATGGCATAGCAGTATTTCATGGGGGGGGGGTGTGTGACTATATATCAATGAATAGATAAAGAATGTATGGTGTATATGTGTTTTTATATATACATATAAATATATATAAAGAAAATATGGTGTACGTGTTATATATAACAGCACTATTAGCAATTGCAAAAATATGGAACCATCCCAAATACTCATCAGTCAGTGAGTAGATAAAGAATATATGATGTGTGTATGCGTGTATGTATATATATGTTTATATATATATACACATGCCCACCCCATATATTCTTTATATATATGTATACACACACACACACATATATTTTATATATATCTATATATATAATGTATGTGTGTGTGTGTGTATATATACACACACACACCTTATTTTCTTAGTCTCCTCATTGATTGATGGGTATTTCAGATTGTTCCATATTTTTTAATTGCTAATTGTGCTGTTATAAAAATGCGTGTGCAAGTATCTTTTTTTGTAAATGACTTCTTTTCCTCTGGGTAGATACCCAGGAGTGGGATTGCTGGATCAAATGGTAAGTCTCCTTTTAGTTCTTGAGGAATCTGCACACTGTTTTCCATAGTGATTGTACTAATTTGCATTCCCAACAACAGGGTACAACTAGTTGTTGTACTAGTTTACATTCCCAGTAACGGGGTAAAATCCCTTTTCAACACATCCATGCCAACACGTATTATGTTTTGATATTTGGATTATGGCCATTCATGCAAGAGTAAGGTAAGGCATTGTGGTTTTGATTTGCATTTTTTTGATAATTAGTAATGTCAAGCGTTTTTTTCATATGTTTGCTAGCCGTTTGTATAATCTTCTTTTGAGGATTGTCTGTTCCTCCCCTAAGCCCACTATTTGTTGGAATTATTTGTTTTTTGCTTTCTGATTTGTTTGGGTTCCTTGTAGATTCTGGATATTAGTCCTTTGTCCGATGTATAGATTATGAAGTTTTTCTCCCACTCGCGTGTTATCTGTATATTCTGCTGACTGTTCTTTTTGCCGTGCAAAAGCTTTTCAGTTTAATTAAGTCTCACCTATTTATGTTTGTTTTTATTGGATTTGCTTTGGGGTTCTTGGTCATGAAACCTTTGCCTAAAGCAATATGTAGAAGGATTTCTTAATGTTATTTTATAGATTTTTAATGGTTTCAGGTGTTAGATTTAAGTCTTTGATCCATCTTAACTTGATTTTGTATAAGGTGAGAGATGAGGATCTAGTTTCATTCTCCTACACATGGCTTGCCAATTATCTTAGCACCATTTGTTGAATAAGGTGTCCTATCCTTGCTTTATGTGTTTGTTTGCTTTTTCAATGATCAGTTCCCTGTCAGTATTTGGCTTTATTTCTGGGTTCTGTGTTTTGTTTCATTTGGTGTTTATGCCTATTTTATAACAGTACCATGCTGTTTTGGTGTACGTGGAAGATAGCATATTTGTTGTAATAAAACTAATATGTTGGTCTTAAAATGTGGTATAAAATTAACCAGCCCGAAGTGTATTGTATACATTAACTAATGTGCAATACCTGCTTTTCCCAACTGATTTATCCATGACTTCAAGATGATCTTAGTAAATTGTGTTCTGTGTACTATGCCACCAGAGTCTTCCATATTAAGGGCCAGTTGGTTTTATCACACAAACTCAATCTGTGGTCGAATGACTTTTGACTGTCTTCCCTAGGCTGTGTTTGCCCAGTCAAAACAACCATCAATGAAGATATTAAAATTCTATTCAGAACTTGCTTTCAAACCAGATTTTTAAAATATAAGAAATCTTGAGAACTATGCCAAGGGAAAAGGGTACTTTGAAGTAGAGTGATGTCTGATGAAAGAATCGGGCCAAAATAAGGATATCTCTCAAGTCTCCCTCTAATGTTATGACAAATCTCTTTTCACTCTTTCAACTCAAGTAATAGGCTATCAACATCTCAACTTGTGTCCTGCCATGATTCTTTTTGAATAGCATGGTCTCACAAAAATAGTTTTTCTTCTACCCATGGATATGTTTCACTTTGGTTTCTTGGTTTCTGAAAAACATTATTCTAGTATAAAGTGGTTGCTAAGTTTAACATATGTGTCACTTGGTGTCCTGCTATTACTTGTTTAGTGATAGTTTTAAAAGCCTGCCCTGGTGTAGAACCTGTCTATACCTGTTCTTTCTTCTTTGTGATTCCTATCAAATGCAGACTCCCGTGCAATCATTTCCTATAGTTGGGCATTCTTCTGAAGTAAAACTGCCATGAGGAGGTAGAACTGACAGTACTTTTTTTTATATCTTTATATGTTTTGCTTTAGAAAATTAAAATTCATTCTTAAGTTGATTGGTAGAGATTTGAGGTGAAATTTTATTACTATTGCAATGAATTTAATGGTGGAACTCCCACTTCTCTGACCCTACTCTATATTTTTTTCTTACCATTCCAACTCAAAAAAAATGTGTTACAACATAAATACCAGATGTTTTTGATACCAGAGGCAGAGCTATGATGAAAGGTGTGTAGATAATAACAAAGAAATTGTTCACTTGAAGGAGGATTTTTGTCTCTTATTATATTCTGCTATTCTGATTTCTGTGTTGCCAGATTAAAGATGTTTGCACAGAAAAGTCCTTGCTCACCAATGTTTAGATTCTTTGCTGCCTTGAGAAGCTGTATTCCAGAGACATCGTAAGGCTCCAAATAATTCCTACTAATGAGCTTCTTTATTTTCCAGTGTCTCCAAGTTCCTCTGGAATGTAAATTGTTCATCAGTAGAAATGAACAATTCATATTCAATTCATATACTAGGATTATTTTTATATGACAAAGTATGTGACATGTGATATTGCTTCACCAATTATTACCATATGATTATTATTATTACAACGTTATAGCCTAGAGACGTGTCTCTGAGAGACTACATTCTTGGTTACCAATCTTGTTTGTAAGAAAATCATATATCCCAGGATGAAAATGTGTAAGAAAAGATATACAGAAAAAAAGTAAACAATGTGAGTAACCCACTCTTTTTATACTACTACAGATTGTTTTGTACTACAAAGGCCCAGAAAAGATTTGAATCAGGCCAGTCATTCCTGCTTTCATGTCGAGACAATCAAAATCCATGTACAAATCAGTGTTTTGCTCAGTTAAGTATGCCATTATGCACTATGATGTTCATGCAATGATACTATTTTTAGGTGTGGTTTCAAATTATAAGGTCATGAAATAGTAGAACTATAAAGATCCTTGATAATCACCTAGAAAATGTCTGAATTTCACATATGAAGGAACTGAGGCAAGAATTATGCTAGGGTTTGTTCAGGGTCACTCAACTGGTCAGTAACAAAGTTAAAAAAGAATTCTGGTAGTCTTATAGCCAGTGTAGATATGAAACTTTTATATCTGCAGATGTTACAGAGTTTCAATAAGCAGCTGGAGGCATGAGTGCGTTTTATTATTTTCTTCAAGAAAAATGAGTTTGCAGATAGTTTTATTTCAGTAGAACAATATTCCACCCAAATTAGGCTTAAGAGCTGTCAATAATAAAATGATTCTATCAGCTATTTAAAGTACAATTATTACTGTGAAGTACTCGGTAGTCTAAGGATGTTATTGTATCACATCAAAACATCTGGACCCTTCAATCAACTAGATGTATTAATATTTTATAGGCAAAGTGCAAATGATGTAGCAAATTTATAACCTTATATATACTTTAACCTCACGGAATTAAGTGCTATAAATGTCTGAAACAAGCTGGTTTCGTTGTAGAGGGTATTCAGTTAATATGGGAGGATTTACTTACTACTACACTGACCTATTATGCATTTGTTTTGAATTTTTACTTTCAGAAGCCAAACTTATTTTTCTCATTTTGAAGTTCTTGGCTGGGAGGAAGAAAAGGAAATGGGGAATATAGATGTAATATTTATATTGTGTCAGTAAATTATTTAAATTTGTCAGAGAGGCATAACTTGTTATTGTTCTGATAATATTGTGGTTGACTTTAGGATGTATTTCTAGAGAAACAGCCTTATAGTCACCTTTTAAAAAAAATGAAGATTCCTTTTTTCCTTTCCTATTTCAATTCCCATCCACTCTTTAAAGGTAGCCCCTGTAGTAGGTCACTTTTCTTAACTTTATTCTTTAATTCATTCAGTAGTTATATTTTATGCTTGAACTGCTTACAAGGCAGTGTGCTGGTTGTTAGATGTGAAACAGCAAATAGGTTAGACAGCTTTGGCTTCATAAATCCTGGCATTAGACATGAGGTACAGAGAGATAATTTCACAGTGTGTGATAAGAACCACAACAAAGGAACATATATGTGATACTGAGGAATGAGAGGAGAGGCATCTAAACGTTTTGAGTGTCTTGGATAAAGTCATGTCAAAAAAAAAAGACTCAATAAAAATAATGGCAGTGGGAATTGAAAATGACTTTGAAAACTCAAACTTAATGTTGAGAAGCCAAATGGGACTAAAGATACTATGATTCGAATAGTAAGGAAATACACTGGAGAAGAGAGCAAAAGTTAGAGAGTGAGTAGTAGGTGTGACTGAAAATTTGTAAATTCATCCTAAGGACACTGGGAAAGCAGCAGACAGGCTTTAGCCAGTAGAATGCCTTTCTCATCCTACAGCAGATGAACTATCATGCTTTTTTCCAGCATCATATTTTTTCTTACATTATAAGTTATTTTTCAAGTATAGATGTAAATTATTCCATAGACCAAGAATTATACTTTATATTTCTTTTTTGCTCCAAAATATTTTGAATAGACAAAGATAAAACACAATTCTGGTAGTCTTATAGCCAGTATAGATATGAAAGTTTTATATCTGCCAATCTTATATATGCAACTGAAGTGACCAGTCAAACCATATTCTTATGCAGATAATTTCCCAAAAATGACTAACACCTGGAGAAACCTTAAAAAGACTTAGGAGAAACAGAGTGTAGAAAATTTAGCTTTCCACCTAGAAAAAGGCTGAAGTGAAAAATGATATGGGAAGAATAATTATTTTCTGTGTATTTAAGAAAGTGTAAGAATATGGAGTTGTCTTACTATTCATAAAAACTTTATACCAAACTTGAAAAAAAGTTTTTGTTTTCTTCCTGGAATTTTTTTTGATTGTTAAAATGCATCAAGAATTATGAAAATAATATGTAAAAGAGATAAGTCTTGAAAATATTTTAGAGCATTTGTTTCATTCCAGGGCCATATTAGGAATTAGTATACAAGATGCTTACCTGTATCAGCAACTGATAGAGAAGGTATAAATTTAAAATGACTATTACTTTGTTGCTTGCAGATAAATATATATACACACACACACATATATATATATTATACATATATACATATATACATGTACACACACAAATGCTATAGAATTGGCTCTTTGGGGAGAAACTCTGATTTTTTATTTTCTAAAAAATTTATTTTCTAATCTCTAGTCAAGTAATCAAAGTGGCAAATGGCATAATCTGAATCATAAAATTTTGCAAGTTTAATGTAATCATATTAGATGAGTATAAATATTGTGTAAGTTACTGGAAAAAGTTAAACAGATAAATCACCATATGTCTTACATCTGTGGCACTACATACTCACATTTTTTCACATCACTATTATCCTTGAATTGGTTAAAAATTAGGTGGATTGGGCTGGGCGTAATGGCTTATGACTGCAATCCCAGCACTTTGGGAGGCCAAGGCGGGCAGATCATGAGGTCAAGAGATCAAGACCATCCTGGCCAACATAGTGAAACTCCATCTCTACTAAAAATACAAAAATTAGCTGGGCATGGTGGCACATGCCTGTAGTCCCAGCTACTCGGGAGGCTGAGGCAGGAGAATTGCTTGAATCAGGGAGGTGGAGGTTGCAGTGAGCCGGGATTGCATGACTGCACTCCAGTCTGGTGACAGAGTGAGACTCCATCTCAAAAATAATAAAAAATTTTGTGGTCTGATACTCTAAATATTTCTTGGCTATTATTATAGCAAAGCACATTCCAGTTCCATTTTGAACAGTTAATTTTGTGAGCAGTATTTCTTATGACTTATATCTCTGTTATTAATATGGTTGGTAATGAACCATGTTTTCTTGTAGTAATTAGGAATTTTAATCCATTTGTAGTTGAAAAAATTGAAAACTACTCAACACCATCCCATTAAAATGCATTTTCAATAAAATTTTACATTTGTTTCACAAGTATAAAACTAAATATAGTTTCATGTCATTTTGGTCAACTGTGCACTGCTAATAATAGCAATAATTCACTTCAGTGGAAACTTTTTGACACAAAAATTTTAGAACAGAAAACAAAAATTTATCTTAAATTCATATACATATTTTAGGGTCAGGGAAGCATTATAGTATAATACAAATTTTAAAACATAATATCTTACATCAAGATATTTTATAGAGTAAGTGAAATAAGTGAATTCAAAGATCCCATTATTCAAAAAGAACGGTGTAAATTTTGATTCTTAAGAGGGTAGGTATCAAGGTCTTTAATATTTAGATGCTATGCAATACCTTTAAAACAATCAATATTTAAAACTCATCAGACATTCTGTTCTTCACGTAATTTCAATTGGTGATAAAAATTATAAAAGTAATCTTAAAAATGTGTGAGGGGCACGTGGTTATTTTGAAAATTTTCTTTGTGTGTACCCAAGCAAAACATTCAAAGACCAGTCTTTTGATTGACATTTTATTTAGTTTTACTCAGTGTGTGAGAATCAAATTATAATGCTGAGCTAGGTGTAAAATATGTAGAAAAGGAGACCGAAGTTCATACCAAAACATCAACTTAAGAGGCTATATAGCATTCAGATCATCTTTTCAGGATAGAGGCATTCATTCCATAATCTCTCATTCTAGAAAATTGTCTTTGAAGGGGACTGCATTGCCTGAGTTCACACCCCCTTGTTCCTTGGGTAGGGAGGATTGATTGATGTAATGATGAAAAGACATGCCATGCTCTGATATGGTTTGGCTGTGTTCCCACCCATATCTTATCTTGATTCCCATGTGATGTGGAGGGAGCTGGTGGGAGATAATTGGATCATGGGTCAAGTCTTTCCCTGTTGTCCTTGTGATTGTAAGTATCAAGAGATCTGATCATTTTATAAAGAGGAGTTTCCCTGCGTCAGTTCTCTCTTCTCTTTTCTTGCTGTCACCCATGTAAGATGTGATTTGTTCCTCCTTGCCTATCACCATTATTGAGAGGCCTACCCAGCCATTTGGACCTGTAAGTCCATTAAGAGCTTTTCCTGTATGAATTACCAAGTTTCAGGTATATCTTTATCAGCAGCATAAAAACAGACTAATGCATCCTCTTTCTTTCATTTGAGTAATGTCTGAAGGGTCAGAACCCACACTGAGATCAGTTGAGGCCTTGATTTCAACTTCACAAGAGTCCAGATTTTTCATTTGTCCAACACTATTTCTCTTGCTGTTTTCCAGATATTAGACAACAGCTCTCCCTGAGAAAATCTGTGCATGTGAATCTCCATATCTAGTGTTTCCTGGGAAACCCTACCTAAAACATCTTGGGGAAAAAACTATCATTATCGGTGAGGGTCACTACATCTAATTCTAACGAGACCAAATGAATCTTAAATAAGTGATCAAAAATAGTTTTAAAGAAAATTCCACATTTAACATGGCAATTGTGTGTGATTTCATGTGTGACTATTATTTTGACAAATAATGGTCTAGTAAATGTTACACTGTAGTTAAAAAAAAAAACTAGAAATAAAATCACTGTAAGACTTAAAATGTTTATACAACATCAAATGGTTGTTTGAGATGTTACTTTAAAGACATTTTTATATCTTTAATAATGAAATATTCACTGGAATAAAAAATTTGAAGGAAGAGTTTGCTGCACAACCTCTTCTTCCTTGATTTTCCCTGGAAGATTCCAGTCTACATGAATTTGCTTAGTATTTTACTATAGACTAGAGACTCAGGAATTGACATCTAGTGCTTTAAAAATGCAATAGAAAGAAATAGAGAAAAATCAATAATAGTGTGAAGAATGACTTCAACCGCTTGTATTTTCACAGTGGTCATCAAAAAGTAATTTTATATCCAATAATTTGTATTGATTGTTTGTGAAACTGCAATGCATTATGCCATAAGCCTGGTTGTGCTGTTATAAATATATGTACCGTTTTGTTGATATCTTTTTTTTTCCTTACTGAGTTTCATTTTCTCTAAAAGGGATCTTATTCTGTAGTGTTTATATGTGCAGGCAAGGTTCAGAACTATTACTATTCATTTGAATATCTTCACCCACATAATTGGAACTCTCATTTTGGGGTTTTGGAGAACAAGGAAAAAGTATGTGACTTATAATACTATTCAAGAGAAAATATCTATGAAGTCACCTATATTGTACTTACCAACTACTGTGACTTCTCCAGGGGCTTATAGTGAAATATTTCATCAGAAGTAATTAACAGCCAAAAGACGAATACCTTAGGACATGTTAAGCATAAAACTTCTCAGCATAACTGGAATGTGTATATTAGATAAATATTATCACAACAAACTTCTATAGTATGGGCCTATTTTTATAGACAGGGCTCCTTTATAATTTTCTCTTTTGTTATTTTAGTGACAACACTTTTGGGAATGATAGTCTGAAAAGGTTTAGTTGATTTACTTATTCAGTTGCCAAAGCAAGACGGACCTGATAATCTTCACATGAACTTGGATTGCGGGAATAAATCTTGATTCCACAAAGAGATCTTTGCTGATTGCCACAGTGGGTATTTGTACCAATTTGGAGAGAGAAGCTGAAAAGTCTTGAATTAATGTGAATATCACTAATAATAATAAGGGATAAAACTGCATCAAGTGCGGAAGATGAAGGCAATAGCTTGTGAGGAGTTTTCACCAGTTTGCTGCGGAATTTGTAACAGTCCTTTCTGTTTCCCTTTCCATTCCCATACACTTCTCAATACTGGTGTAAAATGAGAATGGATCCACGCTGGAGAATGAGAAAAGGAGCTGAGTTCTGATTCAGAGTCTCAGAGTAAACAAGAAAGTAAAGCAACTGCATATGGAAAGCTGGTATCTGATTCACAGGATGAGGAAATCTTTTGAAAGCATAGGGGTTTAACCAGATGTGGCTTTTAACTGCAGCGTTAGCATTTATTGTTTGTGTAAACTTGAGCAGCATACAGAACCTCTTTAAACCTCAATTTCCTCATGTAAAAATAAAGTATATTAATACCTACTTGAAGGCTGTTGTTAGGATTTAATGAGAATACATATTTATTTATTCAACAACTATCTGTCTAAAACTGTTCTATATTCTCGAGTTGCATAACAGTGTACAAAATAGAAGTTCCCTACCCTTAAAAGGGAGAAGACAGTTAATAAGTTAACAGACATGCAACATAATTACAGATTGCATTGATAAAAATATGATGAGTGATAGATCAAAGTTGATATGATAAAGGCTCACTGCTTTAGAGAAGGAAGGTGTCATAGATGAATTTCAAATGAGCCTTTTCTGAGTTGACATTTTGGTTTAAATGTGACTGGTGAGAAGACAGCTATTGAAAAGCCTGGAGAAAAGTATTTTAGGCAAAATGAACAGCAAATGCAAAGGTACTAGAATGCTAGTAAGGTGAGTGTGGCGCATAAATATGACTAGAGCATTTTGTGAGAGGTAGAATGTGGTCCCAGATGAAGTTTTTAATCAGCATACAATAGCAGTAGCTATTGAAATGTTATGCTATTCATTGAAGCTCTAAAACTACTTCTATTACAATTGCATTGGAGAATTGATCTAATGTTGGCAGGATATTATTGAATTTAGTAATAGTGTAATGAATAAATTGCTTGACTAGGTGCAGTATATTGAGTTTTAATTCACAAACTTACAGCTGACTTCCAATATGATCTTGTGAAAATTATATAATCTCAGCCTCAAAATCAGTGATTCCCTCCATTTACACTTGAAGATTTTCATAAGGCCATTCTGAGTATTAACACTGGAGACACTGTAGCAAGTTAATCCTCTGTAGATAGGTGCAATGTATATCAAATCACACAATAAGGGCTTGTTGTGAGTTGTGACCATCAATGTAAACATTTGCTAGTTTGTAGTTAATTTCAGTTGTTCTGAAAATTAAGAATACCTTAACAGTTTAATTATTTGTTTGACATGTAATCTATATTTGCCACTTTCCAAAATGTCACAATTCCTAGTGTTGTAGAGTCAGTATTAATGTGGAAAATATCTATAATAACACAAAAAACTCCTAATGAAAACAGAGAGGTAACACAAATTATTGGAATGTTTTGAGATACTCACATAATGTCAAGGACTATTGAAAGATCTGAAATTTAACCCTTTGCTACAGACCAAACTGTTACCCCCATTTATATGTCAAATCCCTAACTCCAAATGTGCCTGTATATGGACCTAAGGTCTTTATTAAAGTTAAATGAGGTCATCACGGTAGGGCCCCAATCTGTTAGAAGAGTTGTTCTTATAAACAGAAAATGAGAGCTCAGAAGTGCCCACATGGAGATAAAAGGCCATATGAGAACACCTGGAGAAGACCGCTATCTCTAAGCCAAGGAGTAAGGCCTCACCACAAACCAGCTCTTCCTATACCTTAATCTTGTAGCCTTCTCCTCCAGAAATGTGAGAATAGATATTTCTGTTGCTGAACATGCTGTTGTTAATATATTATTCTGAGTATTAACACCCTATTTTCAGTCTAACAAGGGAGGACTGAGCTCTGATTTTCATATCTTGCCCAAATTTATATCTAAAGGGTCTAGGGAGTCATGCCCTACAAACTACAAATTCTCATCAGATGGGTTTTATTTTACCCTAATATCATGACTTACTTTTCAGTCTGACTCTGGCATAACATTATGAGACAGGGAAAAAAAAACAAAAGTATTTAACACCAAAATCATCCTGCAGAGTCTCTTGTGGGAAAAATCCACATACCATAAATAATCCCTTTTTCCTCTTTGTTTTTCTTTCTTCCTTTACAGATGCTGGGGATTATCGACTAAGAGCCAGGCACCCTTTTAGGTCTATCAGAGAGTTCCCTGTGCACAATAAAACTTGGTCTCCACAATCCTTAATCTTAACCTGAACATTTCCTTTCTATTGATCCCAGGTCTTAAGATAAACTCGATCAATTGTCAACCAGAAAATGTTTAAATTTACCTGTAGCCTAGAAGCCGCTGCATTGAGTTATCCCACCTTTCTGAACCAAACCAATGTATTTCTTCAATGTATCTGATTAATGTCTCATGCCTCCCTAAAATACATAAAACCAAGTGGTACCCTGACCATATTGGGCCCATGTTCTCAGGACCTCCTGAGGGCTGTGTCATGGGCCATAGTCACTCATATAAATCTCTAAAAATAGTTTTCAGAGTTTGACTCTCTTTTTCAATGCAAGTTACCAAACACATACTGTTCTGTGGATAATGGTAGAAACCAAAAGATCTCTGGATCAGAGAAAGGGCTTTATCACTGACAAAAGTAACAGTACAGAGACTATTAGTATATTTTCTTGCCCTGGTTCTTTGAGCCCATTTCCCAAAGAATGAAGCAAAGAGGGCCAAGAAATACCCGTTACATACATGAATTGCATTATAGCAGAGGAAGCTTGAGCTAAGAGAAATTGAATCCTTAAAATGGGAGTAAGGATGATTTACCTTTGCCCTGGAGGCTGTAATTAAATCTGCTCTGTTATTTTTTTTAGAGGGAGAGACTATTGTCTTCCAAGGCCATTTACCACTGTATACACATTCTTCAAAAGAGAGTCTGGAACAAGGGCAATCAAGGTCTCTACTTGCAAGATGTATAAGAATGTGAGAATCCACTGGAGATTACTCTTAATACATAGTTGATCTTGAAAAAAACAAACAAACCTCCATGTTTCAGGAAAGTCTTATTAAAAGCTACATTCAAAGACAGAAGCTTCACTGAAGAATCTAGTAATTCTTAGATGAATGATAATTAGCAGTTTTCATCTTGAATATCTGATGTTTATTATAATTTATTTTTTTATATTGACTATTCTCTAAATGAAAATGCTTCTTTCCAAGTACAGTAACTTTGGATGACATAACCAATTTATTAAGTACGTATTACTGATAAATTTAACTTCAGTCTCTTTAAGGTCAGGTAACTAAGTTGACGAGGGATAGTGACTAAGAAATAAATTTTGTGACTAACAGAAGTTGAAAGCTTTGAAGATGGAGCCCTGACATACTTTTCTCTTTACCTTCGTTAGTTATTACTGGTTATTTTCAATGATTTCAAGGAGTCAGTTCCAATTTGTAAGACTTCTTTCCTCTTCCCATACCTCCAAGGGTAGCCTTCTCAGAAACTGATTAAATACGTTGATTCATTCTGATGCAGGATTTTTCTCCACCCCTTTGTTGGACTTGTGTTGGGGGTGTCCCATTCATTTGGCCTGCCATACTTAACCCCTTGTGGGAGAGAGCCTATGAGTGAGAGAGTGCAGAACCAGACAGGTGGTTTGGGCTTCCGCAGGAGCAAGCTTCTGATGGCCCCGCAGCAGGGCCCATGTTGGTGGGCCTGTGACACCTGAAGCCCCAGAGGATGTGTTACAATGCTTGCCCTCTTACCTCTGCCGTCCATGGACAGCGGTGTGTTATCAGCTCAGTAAGGCCCTTGCCTGGTCACAAGAGGCAGCTGCCCTCCACCAGTGAGGGTGAAGGGCCAGTGTGACATCCTTTTTTGGATATTTGCACTCAAAGGGTCCTGAGCTCTTGTCCGGCATCCAAGAAAAATTAGGTTGCATGGACACTTGAAGGATGGTGAAGGCACAGAATTTTATTAAGCAATGGAAATGGCTCTCAGTGGAGTGGGGAACTGTTGAGGGGTTGGGAGGGCAGGTAGTCTTCCCTTAAAGTCTGGCCATCTCTGGCCAGCTCTTCCCTGAAGTCAAGCTGTCTCTGGGAAGTTAAGCTGTCTCGAAGTCCAGCATTCCCTCTGAAGTCAAGTCACCTCTGAAATCAAGCCACTTCTCTTTCCTCTACCAACTGAGTCTGTGGTCTTGTTAGGTACAGGATTGGGGGCAGGGCAGACCCTGGGTAGTTTTGGGAAAGGCAACATTTGATTGGTAAAAAGACGTTGTTCAGAAAGAACAAATGGGAGGAGAGCAGGCAAACAGGGATGGAAGTTCTCACTTTAGGGTGCAGGTTTCCAGCTTGCTGCTCGAAGATGGGGTTTAACGGGGGACCCATCCCCATCTGCCTAGAATTTCTCTGCCTCCTGTCCCTATCAACTCCTCCTGAACATGTTCACACTTTTTCCACCTCCAGAGGCTATGTTAAAGCAAATTAGGCACCTTCCTTTTTAATAAATTCTGAAATGCTGCTGATTAGAAGCCAAATCTATTATGTAAAATGATTTTTTTAATCCTAAATGAATGGCAATGGGCTTTAAGGCCAGACTTCTAGAGTTCTAAGAGACTTCATTCCTAAATGAATTGTTAATCCAAGTCCCACAATGAGCTTTATGTTTGAGATACTGCCGAGTCAACACATTTTTCTGCTTTCAGGAAAGGACCTGGCACCATTTTAACTTTGGAAATAATATGTGTTCCCTTCTGAAGTCAGCCACAGTATGATTTGTGGTGACTCACTGGAGGAGCATAGTAAGGTAGGTCCATTAGCATCACCATTAAACAGGAGATTAAGCTGGACTGTATCATTCAGTATCCTCGCTTCACTATTAGGTGTGTTCAAGCAGCAAGTATATTAGCTATCAAGCTTCGAATTTCAGTGTAAAGCAAAAAATACTCCAGCAAAAACAACAAAAAACTCACTGCAAGTACACATTGAAGCAATGCTTTTAACTTTTATTTGTACTTAAAAAAAACTTTCCTCACCCCATTATTTCCACTGTCAGTTAACCACAAATATTTTTCAAATCAACATCTCAGCTCTCCTGAAATTAATTATTTAGGTTCAGATAAAAATTTTAGTTACATTATTTTTGTTCATTCATTCGTCACGTATTTTTAATCTCTCAGTGTAAAACATTTTTAAACACAGTAAAGCTCAAAATGTCTCTGGCATTTCTATTAATTTCTCTGAGAACAGTCTTAAACTTATTATTTATGAGGTTTTTAAAATATCACTAGTTTATATATCAATCAACCAGTCTAGTGATCTTATCTTAAATCAGTCAGTGTCATTCAATCAGTTTTAATCAAAGGCAAAGTGTTTCCAAGGAAGAAAACATCCTTTAGCGGTATTACCACATGACTTCAAAACAAAACAAACACGTATGAAGAAAATCATTTTTCGAAATTAAGGTAAAATAACAGTTAAAATCAGGGCCAGTTACGTAAGTGTGGGACCTGTTCAGTCACACAGTGTCCCAAGCTTAGATAAGCCCCCAAACATGATTTAATATTTGGCTGTTCCAATATTGAAGAAATTCTTAATTTTCGAACAAGGGACCCTATGTTTTCATTTTGCACTGGACCTCATATTTAGCCAGTCCTGGTTGTAGTTTATGATGCATGTATGACTTTATTTCTACTGTGATTTATCTTCCAAGTAGCTATAATAGCATGCACTAGCCCTTGCAGCTAACTTACGCCCAGTACAGGGGTGTGAGGATTTTCTTTTCTGTTAGTGTAGATGATAAAGTCATTCTCTCATATTCCAATGTTTATATTTAAATGTGTAGAGAGTGAACTGAATTGACCTTTGGACAGAGATTCAGTCACAAAAGGCATTTTTAAAGAAGAAAACTATTTCTTAAAATAACAATTGATGTATATTTAAATAAATATATTTATAAATATATATATTACTGAACTGTAATTAAGAGCACCATAGCCAAGACAGAATTTGTATAATTATAAATAAGAATTGTAATATTTTTAAAAAGCTAAACAAACTGAATAGACAATCTAAAATGCATTGTCATAGTATGACACAAAATCACATAAATTAGAAAAATCAATACAGAAGTTAGTCAGGAAATGCAGATAAAGACCAGAGAGAGGGAAATGATCTTAAAGTGCAATAGAAGATTCTTATTAGGCATGCAGCTTATGTCTGTGTATCATTTGTATTAGGGAAAGGAGATAAGATTTTTTCATGTTTGGAAACTAGAACACTCTAGGTGGCAATGGCTCCTGTAGACCTGCAAACCTTCTGCTCTTCCCAAGGTAAAGGGAGGTTGCTGAACTGCCAAGCTCCTATCCCAATTTTTCTTGTTTCTTTACAATCTCTCCTGTCTCCAAATATTGCTTGTAATCTTTGGAGAAACACTCAGCATCCACAGAAACCTTAGGTGGAAAAAAAAAAAAGAAAGTAAACAGGTAGAGATGATTAAACTTTAAAGTCTTACTGCTTAATTCTCATTATCCTGTCCTGAATTCATTAAGGTGTCAGCACGTGGGCCGTTGCTTGTTTAGGTAATGGTTAAAGTATTCTAACTGTTCGAAGATTCAAGAATAAATCAAGAAAAGCCCCAGTGGCCCCTTCTAGGCCTACTGTATTATTTGCTATTGAATTCATAAAATAATGCCCTAGAGGGTAAAATCACCTCCTAGCACAGAAAGCAGATGAAACATTTATTTAAAATGTATAAGATGGTCCAGCGTCAGGTAGCAGCATATATTAAACTATATGGAATTGTAGATCTCTTCAGGCTGGCACTCTGCCCTTCTTTAAGTGTCATAACAGCATACAGGAAAGAAGCTTGCAAAGATAATACGACTTTCAAATATTTAGCGCTTTGATGAATATACATCCTTATTTGCCCTCATATAAATTCATATGAATACATAGGGCAGTATTAAACGTATATTTACCATTACTTTGTATGCACACTTTATGGCAAAATGTGCTTCCATGTGATGTCATCAACATTAAATAAACCTTTGGGAGACAGATTCATTGGAGTACTTCTGAAAGAAGGAAGTCTTTTTGAGTAATCGAGGGCATATGTTTATGTAGTATTTGTGACGGGAAATAATAAAATCTTAAATCTTTAAATAAAAAGTTGGAATCAATGCATAGGTCAATGTGCAAAAATCTTTGCCAGGAGCCATTCTGTTAAACTTTCTAGGTCTCAATTTCCCTATGGGTAATATCAAAGGTTGGCCAAGAGGCACCACTTTTATCTTACCTGTTATGTTAATCTACTTTTATAAAGCCTATAGAAAGAATTAATTGTTCATTATCTGTCTCTGAGAGTTCCAGTTTCATTGCTTTGTGTGTTCATTCATTTGTTCATTTATGTTATAAGGTTTGCTTGATTGCAGTCAAGCACTGTTCCTTAGCTCTGAAGATTCCATGTCAAGAGGGATTGGGCAGGAGAAGATGAGGAGATATTTTCAGGTTCTCATGTAGCTTATAGTCTTGCATGTGGCAGACAATTATAAAATAATGGCAATTTAATATGCTCTTGCAACTGTGAGAAATTAATAATGAAAGATTACATGAGTGCGTTTGATCGGGTTAAGAACAATGATAGCTCTCCTGAAGGCACTCATGATAGAACTGAGATCCGAGACCTGAAAACAGGCAGCGTTAATAACTTGAGAAGGTTAGAGTCAGGACTGCAACAGGGAAAAGCAAAATCCTGGTGAACAATCATAAAATTTTTAAAGAGACTAACAAATCTATTATCTCAGCTAGACTCCTTGTGATATTACCGGTCCCAAATATGGTTTGTGAAAATATTTTAATGTTTTTATAAGTTAAAAAATTGCCCTTCTCCTTTGTGTTTTATCTATTTATTATTGATAATTTTTTTAGCATGTTAAAGGGTGGATGCTCATTGAAACACCACTTTTTTTGGTTCTAGTCCAGGAAAAATGAAAACTATTTTTAATCGATTATTATGCAGTATGCCAGCCTTACGGTGGTATTTTCTGTGGTGCTTGTGTTTAAGTGAAAGGAGAACAATGAACCGTTGGCCCTTCTTGGCAGCATACTCTCTGGGCAAGCAGCTTACACCTGATACAGTCATCAACATTATAGATAGTTGGGAGATAAATTAATTGGAACCTTTCTTAAAGAATGAAGTTTCTGAGTAATTGAAGGTATATGTGTATGTAGTGTTTATTTTATGAATAAATCCTTTCTTACTGTATCATCACTTTCTAATAGAACCATAGAGAGAAAGGGAGCTTTTTATAAATTTGCTAATTTCTTTTTTATTCAGAGGCTAATCTAATAATTTAGTGTCACTGTTTTGTCCTTATAAAAGTTAATATCTATTACGTTGTACTTTTAAAGAAGCTTGGCAACAGCAGATTTCCAATTTTAATATTCTAATTTAGAATTGAAGTCATCATAATACCTAACCCAGTGAAAAATAAAAATAAATACACAAAGAACTTTTCTTTGTGAAAAATAGAACCACATTTCAAACTTTAGGTATTAAAAATAGCTTATAAAACAAACTCTGGAAGATTCTGATTATGTGGGGAGATAATGATAGTGCAATAATGCATTTCCCGGAATGACAGCTAGTGATATCTCTAAATGGCCTTCCGTAGAAGAAAGCAAACACACTGCTCCAATCAATACACAGATAGTCCGTAATGTAAAGATTAGAATCAGAATATTTAAAAATTTAATACTTTGCCACTCCATATAGCACTTTGGAAGTCAATATCTTTGGAAACCTAGTCCATTTCCCTTCTTTGAAAGCAATATATATTTAAAGTTTTTAAATTATTTATCTAGTCCATGTGATTAAAAATAAAAAAAGTTAGTCCATCCATTATCTTCCGCAGCTGCTGTCTGGATATTAGTTTTTGTTTCTTTTTTCCTTCCTCTTAAACCCTTGATTTTTTTTCTTCTTGTCCTGTAAAGAGCTCAATAGATACATTAAGAGAGCAAAAGGAAACCTCATCTTCCAACATCACAGGATGCTGCTGTGTAAATCATGGGTCAAGGTGTCTGTGTGTGAACAATATACTTAAATATTTTTACTCAGCTATATTACTGCTGATAGATGACCTGATAGTTTAAAATGTAGTAAAGTGACAAGAAAGCATATCATGTGTTTCTTTTCCTGGTCTGTTGTAAATAGTGGCTTTTTCTATTTGCCTTTTAAAAAAATTATTCTCAAAACTACTCCAAAGTCAACTCTTGCAGAATGAAAACGTTTTTAATTCAGTTGTCTTAGTCCTTCCTCTGCAAGCATTGTAATCATGAAGGGAAAGCTCATATTTGAATAAAGTGAAGAATTATTTTTAAAATAGCAAATTTAATATAATTTATCATACCAGTGTAATTTTATGGTTATTAATTTGCTTCCCTTTAAATGTGTTTATTTTTACCTATTTTCCTTAAATTTTAATGAGATCAGAATTGAATTCTTAAATGTGCTGCCTAGTTTGGATTATATGACTTTTATTATTTCTTATGAGGGTTTCTGATATTAAGAAAGAAATGTGTGTTTTATTATCTTAGCATATCTTTTTATTAAATCTACCTTAGAGACTTTTTATAATTCCTATTTTAACATAAAATTATTTAAAGTATCAAAGAGAACACTGAAAAACTATATATAAAAGAAAATATAAAAATGTCAAAGAGGCTGAGTGTGGTGGCTCAAATGTGTTATCCCAGCACTTTGGGACACAAAGGTGGGGGGATCACAAGCTAAGGAGTTCAAGACCAGCCTGGCCAGTATGGTGAATCCTCATCTCTACTAAAAATACAAAAACTAGCCGGACATGGTAGCAGGCGCCTGTAGTCCCAGCTACTCGGGAGGTTGAGGAAGGGAATTGCATAATCTCAGGAGGCAGAAGTTGCAGTGAGCCTACATTATGCTACTGTACTCCAGCCTGGGTAACAGAGCAAGACTCTGTCTCCAAAAAAAAAAAAAAAAAAAAGGCAAACCCCAAAATATTTAAAGATAAGAGATAAAAAATTAGGAAAACTTTATTTTCTTTCTATTTTATGCCGAAAAACTTTAAAAAGAAATCCCTTAAAACATTCCCTAGGAATTTTCTCATATTCCATGACAATACCATCATGCCACTTATCTTTCAGAAAAATAGATTATTATAGCTTCACATTGTCCACAATGTGTAACACATTTTGTGTGTGTGTGTGTGTGGACTGAGTATCTCCAATATTAACAAATTTTCTACTTTATCTAAAGTAGTAAGATTGGCAAGATAATCTGATCTACAATTTTTGTGCTTCCATTAGTTTTGAACAGAATATTTAAAAGTGACAGGAAGTTATATGTTTTACCTCTTTGGAGCATGGTACTCAAATATACATATTGTGTAGAGCTGAATTTTTAGCACAATAGAGGCTGCGAAAATCTTGTGATGCCAGGTCAACAAGGAGAATCTTCAGATGATTTTACTATTTCCTTCATCCTAACTCTCATTCAAGTGAAATAAACAGTTGATCTTCATCTGCTTTTCTTGAGATGAGATTTCACCTGAGAATACAGAAAAAATTGGGGTGCTTGCAAAATTCTCATTTGGTAATTTATAAAATGATGGAATGCACGACGAACATAGTAATTTATATTCTGTAATCTTGCTAGTTCCCAAGTTCCGTAAGGCCCAAATACTCTCTTACTTTTCTGTAATGAGTTTGTTCCACTGGTCTGACTACTGAGATAGCAAGTAATGTTCAGAATGGGTATTTTTGAACACAATATCAAGTATTAGAAATAAGTTACTGTATTTATTGTGGCATTATATTATTGATACAGGAGTGCTGGGAAGGGGAGAGTGTGGTGCCTTTATTTGATGGGGAGAGTGAGGAGGGCGTGGTCCCTGTCTAGGGCTCTACCCCCACAGACCTTGGGGAGGACAGGCATTTCCTGCTCAAATGTTGCATTACCCAAGACCACCCTGGCCTGCCACACCTCCATCCTCTGCCTATAAAAGCACAGACCCTAGAAGGCAAGCACACAGGTGGATGGACATTGAGAGGAGCATAACAGTGGAAGAACACCCAGGCAGCTGGACATGGAGAGGAATGCACCCACAGGTACCCACATGTCAGCAGGCCACAGACCAGCAGGATGAGGTGGAGTTTGGCTGGGCCAGTTGGAGGAGAGCCCAGGCTGCCTAGTGGCCAGATTCTGGGGAGAATCATCTCCCTTCTGGCACCCCCATCTGCTGAGAGCTACTTCCACTCAATAAAACATTGCACTCATTTTCCAAGCCCACGTGTGATCCACTTCTTCCAGTACACTAAAGCACAAACCTGGGTGACAGAGCCCTCTGTCCTTGTGACAAGGTAAAGGGTCTAATAGAGCTGATTAACCCAAGCCGCCCATAGACAGCTAAACTGAAAGAGAACCCTGTAGCACACACCCACTGTGGTTTCAGGAGCTGTAAACATTCATTCTTAGCCACTGTTGTGGGCTCAGAGCCCCACAGCCTGCCCATTTATATGCCCCCCCTAGAGATTTGAGCATTGGGGTACTGAAGAAATGAGCCACTCCCCCATTGCGTATCCTGCAAGGGTGACAAGGGAACTTTTCCTATTTCATTATGACATATTCTTTCTATGCAGAGAACCTACCAAAATTACAGTAAAAATGTTAAATAACATTTAGAAAAAATTAGATACAAACTTAGGGAGAGAAATGATATCCTTAGTCAACATGAAGACTTAGGAGCCAGTTTCCATTTTAGCATTAGTACAACACAGAAATCCCCAGGATCCAACAGCCTTTACCTGCAAACAAGATTACAATATTACTGGTCACAATTTGATATCTTTTTAGGTTCACCCATTCACTGTAGATTCTCCCTCATCTTTTAAAATCTTGAGATTTTGAATTTTTTTCATGTTATTAAAAATAATGACTAGCATTTATTAACTGATGTACCTGACATGTCATGTACATTTTCAAATTTAATGTTTTTCATAAGTTTAAAAAGTAGACAGGGTAATTATCCTCTGTTTAGAAATAAGAAAGAAGCAAAGAATATTTATGCAACAGTTTAAATTTATAAAAATTCTAGTAAATGAGACATTGGGGTTTCAACCTAGTTCTTTATAAACTAAAGCTTGTGCTCTTATATTCTTAATATGCTATTTCCTGAAAAAGTTTGATATTTACTTACAAATGGCCCTTTCATGTTTCTCTTCAGTGTTATACTTTTTTATGTCTATTTTTGAAGAATCACTTGAGGTTAGATGATAAGCCACCTTTCTACTTCACCATCTTGTTGCCATTGAGTTCCAAGACTTTTGTTTTGCCCTTAGATACTAGATTCCCTTAGTACTTCTGTTAAGAAAATAAAATTAAAACTAAAAAGTAAGACAAGATGAATCTGAAAACAGTCACTCAATTGCTTGACATTTTTTTGTTTTTACTGAGGATGTATGTATCAGTTTCTACTGTCATCTCTCAACTAGTTTTCTGATTGTTTTTTTTCCTCATTAACAAGTTAAATAAAATTTTGGTATGTGTTCACTCTGGTATTTGATTAGGGTTTTTTTTTTTAATTTAATCATTATACTTTGGAAATCTCACTTTTTAAAATAATGCCTTGATTCTCACAGAAATGGTTTTACTACACTTATGGGTCCAATTTGTAGGAAAGACACAACAAACTACTCACCATTGTTTCTATTTCTGGCTTTAGGTGCCAGCAAATTAGAATTCCCTCTTAAAAACTTTGTTCCCTCATAGCTTTGCAAATAAATGCTAATTTCTGTCAAACTCACATGTTCTGATAACTCTAAAATTCAGTTTAGATTCAGTGGGAACTCTAGCTACATTAATCATATTGAAACAATACTTGTATCAGTTTAGTCCATTTTCAATTTCTTGAAATTAGAGATCTTACATTATAGAATTTGGAATTTCCTGGACAGAGCACCGTATTTGAAATATATTGAGTATTCAATCGATATTTATTGAAGTGAACTGAAAAGAATAAATTTTCTTCCTTTCTGCTTATTCAGTTATCCAAACTCAACTTTGACTTTCAGATACTTATCAAGAATCATCTCCTGGAGATGTTACTATTACTTTTAAGGATGCAAAATTCTTACCACTTATAACTTAGAGCTGAACTCTGTCTCCCCTCTTTGTTTAATTCTGTAATTTTCTTTGTGCTTTCTATGGTAATTTGAGTATCGGCTGCCGACTTATAGTGTGTTCCTGTGATCTGCCTTTTGTTTTTGCTCTCATCACTGAAGGGCTGTTTTACTAGTTGAAGACTTTTGCCGGAGTACTAAAATATAATTTTCCAAAAGTTAAAAATATTATACTCATAACAATATAAAATTAACATGTCAATGTTTTAACTTAACACTAGTGAAAGAATAAGATGCTAAACCTGGTTCAAAAAAGAATTTGAGGAATTCAAATTTTTATAGTTTGCTCAGCATAAAAATGCAAAAATAAATTTGCTAACAGATGTATAACTGATTAGTGGTTAATGTAGACAGGAAATGGTAATCTTTGGTTTACTGTTCCTCCTGACCAGAAATCATTTGCATTATTATTGTTAAAGAATCATTTGCAATGTTCGCAGACAAAGATTATTTGTGATGTGCTTAGACAAGAATTGTATGCATTTCTATCAGTTTTCTATATATTAATTTCTAATGTTAAGAATTATAAACTATACTGATAAATTGTAAATTTGCAGTAAAAAGAAACCACTAGAAAATGAGATAATCTCCCCCAAAATGGGCCACTCCCAATACTATATTTAAAATACTTCCAATTATCTTTTTGTATATTTCCACCTTTTAGATAAATTTTTATAACAAATTTAATTGCTGGAGTGAAATATGACTGAAAATCGATCTAGTATTATTGTGTAAACCAAGATTTAACTTAGATAAAAATGCATTCCCACTATTCAGGGTAGTAGGGTACCTTTCTCTCTGACCAAGCTTTATAAGCAGATGACTAAGATGGGAAACATCAGGATAAAATTTAGGGTCAAACTTTTTTATTTTTTAAATAGTCTTTCATAAATAAAAGAAGCTAACTCTGGGGAAAGTGGAACTCCTAATAACCCTCCGCATCACAAGTGAAGAAAAACATTCAGAATGAAGTATGGCAAATTGAGATCTTTTTGGTAAATAACTCTTTTAGTTAGAGTATATGCTGAACCAATGAACAGGTCATTTAAAAAATTTAGTTCAAACTGGCTAGCCAGGACTTGCATGCACATTTTTCTCAGTAGAAATATGTGACTCATTTCTTTTTTAGTTAGTTTTTTTTTAATGAATAAAGGAGATTTATTTTAAGAAAGTTTTTTTTAAATTTATTATACTTTAAGTTGTGGGGTACATGTGCATGATGTGCAGGTTTGTTACATAGGTATACATGTGCCATGGTGGATTGCTGCATCCATCACCTTGTCATCCACATGAGGTATACCTCCTAATGCTAATCCTCCCCAATACTCCCACCCACTGCTATCCCTCCCCTAGCCCCTCAACCCCAGACAGGCCCTAGCATGTGATGCCCTCCCCCCGCCCATGTCGTTGGGTTCTCATTGTTTAACACCCACTTATGAGTTAGAACATGCAGTGTTTGATTTTTTGTTCATGTGTCAGTTTTCTGAGAATGATGGCTTCCAGCTTTATCCATGTCCCTACAAAGGACATGGACTCATCTCCTTTTATGGCTGCATAGTATTCCATGGTGTATATGTGCCGCATTTTCCTTATCCAGTATGTAATTAATGGGCATTTGGGTTGGTTCCATGTCTTTGCTATTGTGAACAGTGCCACAATAAGCATGTGTCTTTATAATAGAATGATTTATAATCCTTTGGGTTTATAACTAGTAATGGGATTGCTGGGTCAAATGGTATTTCTAGTTCTAGAGCCTTCAGGAATCACCACACTGTCTTACATAACGATTGAACTAATTTACAATCCCACCAACAGTGTAAAAGTGTTCCTTTTTCTCCACATCCTCTCCAGCATCTGTTATCTCCAGATTTTTTAATGATTGCCACTCTGTCTTGAGATGATTTCTTAATGTGGTTTTGATTTGCATTTTTCTAATGACCCGTGATACCCTACCATCATTTTTCATTTGTTGGTTGACTGCATAAATGTCTTCTTTTGAGAGGTGTCTGTTCATATTCTTCACCCACTTTTTGATGGGGTTGTTTGTTTTCTTGTAAATTTGTTTAAGTTCTTTGTAGAATTTGGATATTAGCCCTTTGTCAGATGGGTAGATTGCAAACATTTTCTCCAATTCTGTTGGTTGCCAGTTCACTCTAATGTTAGTTTCTTTTGCTGTGCAGAAGCTCTTAAGTTTAGTTAGATCCTATTTGTGTATTTTGGTTTTTGTTGCAGTGGCCTGAATGCTGTTGCCTAGGTTCTCTTCTAGGGTTTTTATGGTGTTAGGTCTTAAGTTTAAACATTTGACCCATCTGGAGTTAATTTTTGTATAAGGTATAAGGAAGGGGTCCAGATTCAGCTTTCTGCATATGGATAGCCAGTTTTCCCAACATAATTTATTAAACAGGGAATCCATTCCACATTGCTTGTTTTTGTCTGCTTTTTCATAGATCAGATACTTGTAGATGTGTGGCATTATTTCTGAGGCCTTCTTTCTGTTCCATTGGTCTATATCTCTGTTTTGGTACCAGTACCATGCTGTTTTGATTATGGTAGCTTTGTAGTATAGTTTGAAGTCAGCTAGCATGATGCCTCCAGCTTTGTTTTATTTTTATTTTTTTCTTAGGATTGTCTTGGCTGTGCAGGCTCTTTTTTGGTTCCATATGAAGTTTAAGGGTTTTTTGTTCCCCAATTCTGTGAAGAAAGGGAATGGCAGATTGATGGAGATAGCATTGAATCTATGAATTACATTGGGAAGTATGACCATTTTCACAATATTGATTCTTCCTAATCAGGAGCATGGAAGGTTTTCCATCTGTTTTTTTCCTCTCTTATTTCCTTGAGCAGTGGTTTGTAGTTCTTTTTGAAGAGGTCCTTCACATTCCTTGTTAGTTGTATTCCTAGGCATTTCATCCTCTTTGTAGCAGTTGTAAATGGGAGTTCTCTCATGATTTGGCTCTCTGTTTGTCTGTTATTTGTGTATAGGAATGCTTGGGATTTTTGCACATTGATTTTGTATCCTGAGACATTGCTGAAGTTGCTTAACAGCTTAAGGAGATTTTGGGCTGAGACGATGGGGTCTTCTAAATATACAATCATGTCATCTGCAAATACTGACAACTTGACTTCCTCTTTTCTTAATTGAATACCCTTTATTTCTTTTTCTTGCCTGATTGCCCTGGCTAGAACTTCCAATACAACTTCCAATACAATGTTGAATAAGAGTGGTGAGAGATGGCATCCTTGTCTTGTGCCAGTTTTCAAAGGGAATGCTTCCAGCTTTTTCCCATTCAGTATAATATTGGCTGTGGGTTTGTCATAAATAGCTCTTATTATTTTGAGATAGGGTTGCACTGATACATAGTTTACTGAGAGTTTTTAGTATAAAATGCCTTTGAATTTTGTTGAGGGCCTCCTCTGCATCTATTGAGATAATCATGTGGTTTTTGTCTTTGGTTCTGTTTATGTGATGGATTATATTTATAGATTTGCTTATGTTGAACCAGCCTTGTATCCCAGTAGTGAAGCTGACTTGATCATGATGGATCAGCTTTTTGATGTGCTGCTGGATTCAGTTTGCCAGTATTTTATTGATGATTTTTGCATCAGTGTTCATCATGGATATTGGCCTGAAATTTTCTTTATTAGTTGTGTCTCTGCCCAGTTTTTGTATCAGAATGATGATGGTCTCATAAAATGAGTTCTGGAGAATTCCCTCTTTTTGTATTGTTTGGAATACATTCAGAAGGAATAGTACCCACTCCTCTTTGTACATCTGGTAGAATTCGGCTGTGAACCTGTCTGGTCCTGGACCTTTTTTGGTTGGTAGGCTATTAATTGCTGCCTCAATTACAGACCTTGTTGTTGGTCTATTCAGGGATTTAACTTCTTCGTGGTTTAGTCTTGGGGGTGTGTAAATGTCCAGGGATTTATCCATTTCTTCTAGCTTTACTAGTTTATTTGCAGAGGTATTTGTAGTAACCTCTAATGGTAGTTTGTATTTCTGTGAGAACAGTGGTGATCTCCCCTTTGTCATTTTTCATTGCATCTATTTATTCTTTTCTTTTTTTTATTAGTCTGGCTAGTGGTCTATCTATTTTGTTGATCATTTCAAAAAACCACCTCCTGGATTCGTTGATTTTTTTGAAGGGTTTTTTGTGTCTCCGTTTCCTTCAGTTCTGCTCTGATCTTAGTTATTTCTTGTCTTCTGCTAGCTTTTGAATTTGTTTGATCTTGCTCCTTTTGTTCTTTTAATTATGACATTAGGGAGTCAATTTTAGATCTTTTCTTGCTTCTCATTAGGCATTTACTGCTATAAATTTCCCTTTATATACTGCTTTAAATGTGTCCCAGAGAATCCAGTATGTTGTATCTTCATTCTCACTGGTTTTGAAGAACATCTTTATTTCTGCCTTTATTCCATTATTTATCCAGTAGTCATTCAGGAAAAGGTTGTTCAGTTTCCATGTAGTTGTGTGGTTTTGAGTGAGTTTCTTAATTCTGAGTTTTAATTTGATTCTACTATGGTCTGAGTGACTTCTATTATGATTTCCATTCTTTTGCATTTGCTGAGGAGTGTTTTACTTCCAAATATGTGGTCAGTTATAGAATAAGTGCTATGTGGTGCTGAGAAGAATGTATATTCTATGGATTTGGGGTGGAGAGTTCTGTAGATGTCTATTAGTTTTGATTGGTTCAGACCTGAGTTCAAGTCTTCGATATCCTTGTTAATTTTCTGTCTCATTGATCTGTTGAATATTGACAGTGGGGTGTTAAATTCTCCCACTATTATTGTGTGGGAGTCTAAGTCTCTTTGTAGGTCATTAAGAACTTGCTCACGTATTGGGTGCATATGTATTTAGGGTAATTGGCTCTTCTTGTTGCACTGATCCCTTTACCATTATGTAACACCATTCTTTGTCTCTTTTCATCTTTGTTGGTTTAAAGTCTCTTTTTTCAGAGACTAGGATTACAACCCTGAATTTTTTTTTTTTTTTGACACTATGAAGAAATGGCATCAACTAACAGGCAAAACAACCAGCATCAAAATGGCAGAAAAAAATTCACACTTAACAATATTAACCTTAAATGTAAATGGGCTAAATGCCCCAATTAAAAGACACAGACTGGCAAATTGGGTAAAGGGGCAAGACCCATCATTGTGTTATATTCACAAAGAGGCAAAACCCATCATTGTGCTTGTATTCACAAGACTCACCTCATGTGCGAAGACACACATAGGCTCAAAATAAAGGGGTGGATGAAGATTTACCAAGCAAATGGATAGCAGAAATTAGCAGGGGTTGCAATTCTAGTCTCTGACTCTTGTTACTTGGTAAAATATAGGGGTTTGAAATCACTTGTTGAATGGATTAAATGTTATCAAGCACCAGAAGTATCTGAGGGAAACCATTTCTTATATTAAAAGAAAATTTTCTTAATTATATTTTGTTTGGGCAGAAGTATGTTTTAATATCATGTTAGTTGGTTGCCTAGAATTACATTGGCTTTTCGGTTCTTAATTTCTTTCCTTTTTCATTGCTTGGTACCATATTAGAATATAATAACTGTAGGATTTCATTTAATTTCATCAAAAATTTTAAGCTCTTAACAATAATAAAAACAACCTTACACATTGTGCACTTACAAAAATATTTTTGTAGGAATTCACAGTACTTACCATGTATAAATATTAAAAATTAAATTTTTTTCAGTTTTCTTTAGTGATGTCTGCTATCCAGATACCAGTGTCTGAATGTTTCTCTACTTAAACTATCATGCTTGTAGTCTGAGATGTGTACTAAGTGTCTTTTCTTCAAATCATCTTTTGTGTAATGGAGGGAGGAACTGGGAAACTTAGATATTACCCATTTTAAGTAACCCATCCAATTTATTTTTTTCTGCAGTAGCATACACACTATGAAGTCATTCTATTTAGGCAGTGACATACAAATTTATTTTTCCCTCAAATCTCCTGAAGGATCCTGCCACCCTAACAGAGTCTGTTGTATACTTTTATTAATATAGAAAGGGTGTGTATGACAGAATTTTAGTATGTTCAGTTGGCTGAGAAAGAGAATAAAATAGCAACAGCTCTTCCTTTTCAGTCAGTAGCTGAGAGGATAACAAGAGCTGGCAGGTGGAAAAATGAAGAAATCAAATAGTTAATGCAGCTGTGGACTGGACCATGGAGGAGCAAACAAGAGGATAGATCATGGGCTAGGTGCTTTTGCTTACAGATATTCCAATTCGATAAGCCCGAAATCTTCATTAAAAATAATCACCTAAAATCTGTAAGGATCGAGTGTCCCATGATAATAAATAACATATTTAAGATATATCTTTTTTTGAAATAATTTATCATATTTTCTCAACAGTATTTTTCTCCTTACATGTGGGACATGAATTTTGATTTATGTGCCTTGTGTTTTAGAATTGGTCAAACAAAGAGGGAACAGGAAGAACTTAAAACCAGTATTTTAAATATTTTGATCCCTTTAAAATACTTGTAATATACAGCCATTAGAAAGAATGAGTTCATGTTCTTTGCGGGGACATGGATGATGTTAGAAGCCATCATTCTCAGCAAACTGATACAGGAACAGCAAACCAAACACCGCATGCTCTCACTCAGAAGTGGGCATTGAACAGTGAGAACACATGGACACAGGGAGGGGAACATCACACATTGGGGCCTGTTAGAGGATGGAGAGCAAAAAGAGGTAGAGCATTAGGACAAATATCTAATGCATGTGCAGCTTAAAACCTCATCCCACCTACTTGGGTGCCTGAGGCATGAGAATCACTTGAGCTCTAGAGGTGGAGGTTGCAGTGAGCCAGGATCATGCTACTGTACTCCGCTTGGGCTGCAGAGTGAGACCCTATCTCAAAAACAAATCAAAAACAAAAAAACCTCGATGATGGATTGATATGTGTGGCAAAACACCATGGCACAGGTGTACCTTTGTAACAAATCTGCACATTCTGCACATGTATCTCAGAACTTAAAAAAGAAAATAAGAATACTTGTAATTAGAAGATTCTGAACAGAAAGCATAGAAATGATTTTCCTGCATACACATAAACCCCCAGTCCTCCCACCCTCTGCCACATTGTATCTTCCATGATGTCTTAAAAAATTAGCTTTCATGGAATATATTATGTGAAAAATTTATTGTATCTATAATTTAAACTTTGGCAAATGGCTAAGAACCAGGAATATGCATTAATAGTAAAAACTAATAAAACAATATTAAGCTGAAAGTTTGACACACATACAGTAATTTCTTCACCCACAGTTCAAGTGTGAAGCTGGTAGCACACTGGAGGCAATTACATTTTCAGAATGAAAGGAATTATAATTCCTGATTCTTGTGATCATTCACTTCAAGTCTCACTCAATTGCAAAATGTAACTAGAGATTTAATAACTACTGTTACCCTGAGAGAATGCATTAGGAATAAATTTAGATTTAAAAAAATCTACATCCTTGACATAACTGGCAGATTCCTCTCTTGCTTAGGAGCGGACTGACAGCTTACTCACCTTTCTGAACTTCACAGCCGCTTGCACATTTGCAGCACAGCTCTTTTAGCCATGCTCTAAAATAACTTTTCTAGACCATTTTTTTTAAAACAAGCTGTTACTGAGTTATATGAATGTCAGGGATTTGATAAATGCTTGTGTAGAAAACCTAGTAATGAGTGAATAAGATATGAATGAAACAGAACCTGATTTCAGAGGATAGAAAGGAAAAATAATATTTAATTTGAAAATCTTTGGATTTGCTAAATTTCAGTATGTAGAGATGAAGCAAAAGATATTTTCTGAGTTCCTTTAAGCCTTTTTCACAGCACTATTATATCAGTAAAATTATGTAAACAGTATTCAATTTAGTTCCAAGGCCAAATTACTCCTTTTTTTTTGTTATATATCAAATTTAATTGCCGTGCATGCTTAGACCTAAGCTGAACTCCCCTCAATGCAATCATTCAAAAATCCTCCATTCTCATAATACTCCTGAGAATCTGGTCATATGTATATTCCTGCCTTTTGGACACAGGTTCACAGTGTAAGTGTTGGTAATACAGCCTCTTTTCTGCTACTTGTTCTTATCCTGTAATTTATTCTAAACCCATTTTGTATTATTACACATTGTTTGCAATGGCAAATGTTAAAAAAGAAAAGAAGAATCATTTCAAGTCTTACTTGACCTCTTTGCAACTGTTTATCATGCCTTCTTCCTCAAAATTCTCCTGGCTTCCGCAGCAGCATTTTTTATTGATTCTACCTCATCCAGTTGATTGTTCTTTTTCATTCTTACTCAGGGAGTCCTTTGACTCTACTTCTACTTTATTCATTTTGTAAAATAAGTTATTTATTTTTGGAATAGGTAATACTTGTATGTGAATATATATATATATATATATGTTGCAAAATTTAAAGATTGAAAGAATAAATAGGTAAAATCTTCCTTCATTCTCTGTCTTCTAATGATCTTATCTGTCTTTATAGAACAACTATGACTAACAATTTTTTGCTATTCACTGCAGAGAGGCTTTATACATTTAAAATTATCTGTATTTAATTTTTTTCCCTACCAATTGTAGTATATTCTGCGTCCCATTTTTTTCCTTGATTTTTGTTAATTGTAATATATATTTTGGATATTACTGCCTACCAGTTCCATTATGACTTTCTCATACTTTGTAATGACTTCACAGTATAATTTATTTAATAAACTTCCTATGGAGTCATATTTAGTTTGCTTTCATTTTTACCTACATGAATGCTTCATTAGATACATTTTTTAAAGTTCAATATGTACTTCTTTCATTATATTCATAGAGCAAACTTTAATAAATAGAATTTCTGAACCTAAGAATATAGACATTGTTAAATTCAACAGATAAAAAAAACTTCTAAATGGCCCCCCGTAAATGCTATAACCACTCCAATCTATAATAAATGAATCTGCTGTATTTACTTTTACATCTCTATTTAAAAATAATATTAATTAACTTGTTCTATTTCTACTTCCTTCTCCTTCCACTTCCACCATATTATTTCTTCTACATTCATGTTTGTCTTCAGATATGCTTCGGTTACTTGATTAACCTATTTTAAATTTTAACTCCATCCTTTGTATTAATATATAAAGAAATTAGTATACTTTTCTTCCCCTTCTAACATTAATTAATCCTGTTATCTCTACATATTCAGGATTCAAAATTTTTCCTTTCCATTTAGTTACTGAAAACATTGGTAAATTATTTTCTGAAGCTAGTTTAATTTCTAAAAGAGATGGGTAGAGTGTTTCTGGCTTACTGCTTCAAGTCTTCAAGTCCAGACACTCCTAGATATGTAAGAGATGTAGGCAGTACCAACAGGCACCAGAGTTTCTCCTTCCCTGGGCTTAATTCTCCTTTGTGGTAACTTCATTTTCTGCTCACTTCTTCCTGAGTAGTGGCAAAACTTTTAGTCTTATATTTTAGGAGCATAATAACTATGTAGCTCAAGATCCTCTTTCTTTATAGCTCCCCCCCCCGTAAAAAAAATCAAATTTGAATCTCATTGTACCTATCTAAGCCTTTTTTGACATCTGTATCTCTGAGAACTTGAACTTGGAAATCTTCTTATTCCCAGCCTGAATGGCAAAAGTCTGACAGCCCAGATTTTAGGAAAGATGCCTCATTTCAGTGTCAGCCACCCTTGCCTTCACTCTTAGCGCTGTCTTGTGTCTCTAAGTGTGTATTTTCCTGGTTCAGCTATTCAAAAAGTAAAATTTCCAGTTGTCTACAATAATAAAGGAAAGTAGCCTCACCACATGAGCCAGAAGAGGACCAAGAATATAGAAGTATATAATTTAGAGATTCTACTGATTTTTCAGCCCTATACAGTGCCTTATGTACTGAGATTCAGCTTACATCTAATGTTCATTTCTATTCCCATTCAACTATCTTCTCTTAACTTATAAACATACACAAACATGTATGCACATGTGTGCATGCACAAATGCACATATACATTTGTTAGAAGAGGTTAGGTTTCGGCTCATTCTATTGACTGTATTCAGTCTGCTAAATGTATTGCCACCAATTCACCTACTTTCTCTCCCTGAAAATTTTATTTATTTCATCTCTTTTTACAGTCATTAACTGTATTAATTTACTGTATTAGTTTATTTTCATGCTGCTGGTAAAGACATACCCGAGACTGGGATATTTACTAAAGAAAGAGGTTTCAGTGGAGTTATAGTTCCACGTGACCTGGAAGGCCTCACAAGTATGGTGGAAGATCAAAGGGAAGTCTCACATGGTAGCAGATAAGAGAGCTTGTGAAGGGAAACTCCCCTTATAAAACCATCAGATATCTTGAGACTTATTCACTATCAAGAGAACATCATAGAAAGACCTGCTCCTATGATTCAATTACCTCCCACCAAGTCCCTCCCACAACGTGGGAATTCAAGATGAGATTTGGGTAGGGATGCAGCCAAGCCATGACATCCCCTCAATCTTAACTTCAACAAACATTTATGGATCATTCACTATTAATCAAGATTTGAGGTCATTTTAAAGGATACATAAGCAAAAACAAAACCAGTGTATTTTTCTCATGGAATTTATCATAGATAAATAGACCAATGGTTACTGAATAAGTGTAAAATTAAAATGGCAGATGTGTTTTACAAGTTGTGGATGAGGCAATCAATGGTATTTTAAGATTATATAAAATAAAATTTTACTTAAGAGGTTAAAGAAGTAGTGAATGAGTTGTTATTTGAAGAAATATTAGGAATTAAGAGTATTCCAAAGAGGAAAAGGCAGATACCAAAGTCCTGTAGCAGTAATCTACTGATGACAACCCCACAAACGAGGTGCAAAGGGAACAGGAGAGTTAGGGTCAAACGTGGAACACAATTTGGATAGAGTAAAGCATTTATGTATTGAGTGGTAATGAAGGTACTCAGACCATACCCAAGACCTTCTGCATGGAAGGGCTTCATTGAAAAGGTCAGGGACCTACAACTGTCCCTTTAATTTCAGTGATGCCTATCCTTAAACTTTGTATATAATTCTACCTATTTATAAACATGGACTTAAAGAGATGCTTGTCATCTTTAAATATATCAAAGATCGTATGTCAAAGAGTCTGTTGGTTACAGAGCTCAGAAACCATGCTATTGAATTAAAGCTTCTGGGAGTAGAATTTACTTCTAACATAAAAAGAAATGACATTGGAGGAAATAAGCAAACAAAACACTTGAACTTGACTTAAAGACTCTTAAAATGAATATGTCTTAGAATAATAATGTAATGTCATTGATAGAAATACCAAGGTATGCAATGTTTTCATGAAGATATTTTGTTTTTTTATGATTATGAAAGAGGAAATATTAATACAAGATGGAAGTTAACCACATAAGTTCAAAGGTTCCTGACTTCTTTGAGTCTATGAGTCTGTCCTCTATTGACATCCTACTTCAATTCTTGACCACTGAACAACCAGTCTTTTTTGCTAGCAGTCAGGGAAATTATGTTGCCTAAGGCTTAAGATCTGAATGAGGTACATGTTACTCTTTTGCTTTTTTTTTAATGCAAAATATGGTTTTGATTTGTAAATGCATGCAGAGGCACAGCAATGGGTACCAAAATTATTATTTTTTTAAATGAAATAAAAATAGAGCTGACAGCTAAAGAACACTCACAGCAGTTATTATTATGTGTTATTATTAGCAGCAGCATGTGGTGACATTTTAGACTCTAAATCCACAGAAATATATCCTAGAACATGGGTATTCCAGATTCTAGGGGGAAGAAAACAGAAATGCTGCTGTCTGGCTTAATATGAGAGAATGTTTAAAAAATGAAATGAGAAGTCTGATCATTTTGGACTGGATAGTAGGGATTGATTTATCCCCATCCCTAGAGGTTAAATGGGTGATACAGGGACTTCCCTACAAACAGAGATATCTGACACTAAAAATACTGCTCAGAATATGCTGAGGAACATATTTGAGTCTTTAAGCTATGTGAAACCTGTCACATTTTAAGTGACTTAACAGCAGAATATCTCATGGAATTAGTCAGTGTGGGTCTTCTGTAATATAGCTGAGTGGAGTGTAAACATAGTGTACTGTGTCCTTAGCCCAAACCAGAAAAGGCTCCACTGTATATATAAATAAATGTCTAGACTTTCTTGAGTAGGTCTGTTTTTGGTACTCAAATTTTCTTTAGCAGAAATTGGACATTGACAGTATATATGTGCAATCAGGCAGCATAATGTAGTCATTAGAAATATGGAATCTGAATCAAATGGAGTTGCATTTGAAAACACATAGCTCTGATCCTCACTTGATGTGTACTCCTAGGAAGCATCTTAATTTCTCCAAACCTTGCTTTTCTCATCCATAAGATGTGATCATAGTAGCTCTACCTGATACAGGTGTGGCAAAGATTTAATTATGTCATCTTAAATCTAGCTCTCTTATCCAAATCTGGCAAGGTCTCATAGCTGACAAATTTCAAAAGTAAAATTTACACAGTATGGACTCTAAGTCACAGAGAATGGCTTATACTCTGGGAATGACATAAATGCCTTATGTTGAATCCTATCTCCATCAGTAACTAGCTTTGTGACTAAGGCATTTTTTAAGCTTTGTCACTGACCCAGACCACTTCAATATACTAATTTTTAGTAAATAAATGTTAAACTAGCAGTGCTACTAAGGATAGTTTAGGAAATCCTTTACAGAAAAGTGAATAACAGAAATTAACTTTATGAGATGAGAATTTCTAGCTTGGCTTTAGGGGAAAGTTCTCCAGTTGCTTATGAGAATCTATACATTTTGTCACAATGTGAAGACTTTAATGTAGACAGTTGAGGCCAGCACAGTGGCTGGATAACTCAATCAGGATATTAGAATCATCGTCGCATCTTTCAGCCATTCTTGGTATGAAGTTGTGCCCCACTACCCACCCATGGTCTCAGATGGCTACTCCACCTTTCTGATCAGGTGCCAGCAGAACAAAGTGAAATGACAAAGGAAGATGGCACATGCTGCATCTGACATGCATTTAAATTCTAAACAACAATTTTCCTTCACCTCTCATTGGCCAACATCATATCAGTCATCCCCTATCTAACAGGAGGTGGGGAAACAAAGTTTTAGTGTTCAATATACAATGTTACCCCAACAAATCCAGATTTTATTGTTGATATAAAAGAAGATATAAATGGATATTAGATATTGATGTGGTTTGGCTGTGTCCCTACCCAAATCTCATCCTGAACTGTATGTAGTTCCCATAATCTCCACATGTAATGGGAAGGACCTGGTGGTGGGGGCGGTAATTGAATTATGGAAGCAGTTACTTCCATGCTGTTCTCCTGACAGTGAGTGAGTTTTCATGAGATCTAATTATTTTATAAGGGGTATTTCTCCCCCTTTGCTCTGCATTTCTCCTTGCTGCCCCCAAGTCAGGAAGAAAGAATGTGTTTGCTCCCCCTTTTGCCATGATTGTAAGTTTCCTGAGGCCTTCCCAGGATGTGGAATTTGATTTATTTAAAATTCTTTTCTTTATAAATTACCCAGTTTTTGGTGTATCTTTATTAGCAGTGCAAGAACAGACTAATATCATATATTGGTACCAGGAGTGGGGTGCTATTGTAAAAATAACTGAAAATGTGGAAGCAATTTTGGAACTGGGTAATAGACAGAGATTGGAACCATTTGGAGAGTTAAAAAGCAAACAGGAAGATGTGGGAAAGTTTGAAACTCCCTAGGGACTTGTTGAATGGCTTTGACCAAAATGCTGATAGTGATAGGGGCAATAAATAAGGGAACTTGTTAGGAAGTAAAGGTCACACCTGCTATGCAAAGAGACTGGTAGTATTTTGCCCTTGCCCTCAGTGATCTGTGGACTTCCATCTTAAGAGAGTTGGTTTTTGGGCATCTGTTGGAAGAAATTTCTAAGCAGCAAAGCATTCAAGAGGTGACAGAGCATAAAAGTTTGAAAAATTTACAGTCTGGTGTTGCAGTAGAAAAAAAAAACAATTTCCTTAGGAGAAATACAAGCTGGCTGTGGAAATTTGCATAAATAACCTGGAGCAAAATGTTAATAGCTAAGACAATGGGGAAAATGACTCCAGAGCATGTCAGAGACCTTCATGGCAGCCCCTCACATCACAGGCCAAGAGGCCTAGGAGAAAAAAATTGGTTTCATGGGGCAGGTCCAGTGTCCCCCTGCCTTGTGCAGCCTAGGGACTTGATACTCTGTGTCCTAGCCATTACACCCATGGCTAAAAGGAACCAAGATATAGGTCAGGCCATGGCTTCAGAGGGTACAATTCCCAAGGCTTGGCAACTTTCATGTGTTGGTGTTCCTTGTACGTAAGTCAAGTCCTGGGATTTGGGACCTCTGCCTAGATTTCAGAGGCTGTATCTGGGCAGAGGTGTGCTGCAGATAGAGTCCTCATGGAGAATCTCTGCTAGTGCAGTGAAGAAGGAAATTGTGGGGTTGGAGCCTCCACAAACAGTCCCCACTGGAGAACTGCATAGTAGAACTGTGAGGAGAGGGCCACTGTCGTCCAGATCCCAGAATGGTATGTCTACTGCCAGCTTGCACCATGCACCTGGGAAAGCCACAAACACTAAAGGCCAGCCATGAAAGCAGCCAGGAGGGGGCTGTACCCTGTAAACCCTAAGGGGCAGAGCTTCTGAAGGGCATGGGAGCCAAGCTCTTGCATCAGCATGACCTGAATGTCAGACAAGGAGTCAAAGGAGATGATTTTGGAACTTAAAAGTTTAATGACTTCCCTATTGGATTTTGGACTTGCATGGGGTCTGCAGCCCCTTTGTTTTGGCAAATTTCTCCCATTTTTAATGAGTGTATTTGGACTGTTCTTGTACCTTCATTGTATCTAAGAAGTAACTGACTTGCTTTTGATTTTATAGGCTCATAGGTGCAAGGGACTCACCTTGTCCCAAATAAGACTTTGCACTTGGACTTTTGAGTTCATGCTGAATGAATTAAGACTTTGAGGGACTGTTGGAAGGGCATTATTGTGTTCTAAATTGTTAGGCCAGGAGATTTGGGTGGGGCCAGGGGCAGAATGATATGGTTTGGCTGTGTTCCTTTCTGAATCTCATCTTGAACTGTAGTTGTCATAATCTTGAGGTAATTGAATCATGGAAGTGGTTACCTCCATACTCTTCTCAGGATAGTGAATTCTCACAAGATCTGATGGTTTTACAAGGAGATTTCATTCCCCTTTGATCTGCATTTCTCCTTGCGGCCACCACATGAAGGGCTTTTTTGTTTTCCCTTCCATCATGATTGTATGTTTCCTGAGGCCTCCCCAGCCATGCTGAACTGTGAGTCAATTAAAATACCTTCCTCTATAAATTACCTAGTCTTGGGTATGTTTTTATCAGCAGTGTGAGAATGGACTAATACAGATATTTAGTATTCTCAGACAAAGTAAAGGAAATGAACTTGGTGCTAAACGGCCTACTCCACACAAAATGTCATGTTTGATCCTCAAAACAAACCTCCAGAAGTCAGAAATTATAAGACTATTTTCAGATGTGGTCATGATATTTTGAACATTCCCAACAGTGAAAGTAAGGTAAATATTTGTCTGGCTCCAGGGCCTATGACCTTTCCACTGCCCCACATTGTCTTCCTTGTAGTGCTGTCTTGGATCTGATAGTAGATCATTTAATGGCTGCAATTAATCCTCATCATTTATATCTTCTTAGAAGTGGTAGATAAATGGTTCCCTGTGGTTCTGCTGCTGAAGTTAAATATAGCTTTGTGTAACCTTCAAAGGTGATTATTTCATGGGACAGGGTTACCCACTGCCTAGAGCAATAACTAGGAAATGCAGGAAACTTAAGGTCTCAAACTTTTTTCATCTCCACCAGTTAGCTTCTCTGGTCCCGAACTGTCCTCACTTGTGAAGCAAAAAAGGTAGTCTGAGCCTTCTATCTGACCCTGTTTTTATATGGATAAATGGGAAAATATTATTTGAAAGTGCAAGTGCTTGCTATACAAATACGAGAAGTTATTCTTATCGATCTTGTAGCCCAGTGTGATCATCTGCTTGATACTGTATCAGAAGCTTAATTGAGCAGTTTCAGTGCAAGCATCTAGGCTGACAGCAGCTGAAGCCTGATTCTCCTCTTTGACAAAGTGCAAAATCTAGATGAATATCTTCTGTGTTCTCTGGTGCATACACATGAAGATGGGTTATCAGCATTTTTCAGAAATAAGTGTAAAATCAGTCTAAAAATGATATGAGGTATTAACTCTTCACAGACCTTACCAATTGATGATTATTTGTGTAAGTACCATTAGGGGCATTTTTTTTTCTTTATGTTGTAGCAAAAAGAAAAAAAGTTGTTTAATTTATTAAGTTAACAATTACTTATCTTAGTTGTTCCTGTATCTCACACATTGTGTTAGTGTCTGGGAATGCATCAAGGAACAAGAAATATGGTTCTTACCTTCATGAATTTTCTGATCTATCATTAAAAAATGTAAACAGTTAATTAAACACATCATGTTTAATTAGGTAACAAATCAGAAAAACATGATGTAAAGAGGCAGGAGAAATAGAAGCACAATAGAACTTTTATAAGCAGTGCATACACAAGCACATGACTTTTCACAATCATGAGCAATATGGCCTAAAAATTATTGTTTATAAATCAATGAAATCAACTTTAATATATGTAATTTTACTCCCAAATTTAGAAAAGTATGGAAAAAATATAGAAAAATTTACCAATTTAGAAGCTTAATGATTTTATAAAAACAATACTATATAAATTTAAAACAACTATTAAAATAAAAAGATCATTTCTGCTGTTCTGTATATCTTTACTTGTGAATATTAACCAGGACTCAGTGGAATCTGTACATTTGAAGACGTGATGAGGAATGAATACATAGATGGTTTGCAACTTGCAGTGGGGCTGGTCCCTAACTTAGACTGATGGTTCCACATACAATTTTTTAACTTAACATTAGTGGGAAAATACACATTCAGTAGGCTTCTCAACTTCCCATGGGGTTAAACTAAAAAAAACTAGTCAAAAATGCATGTTTGCCTTACAGTATTTTTAATTTAGATCAGTTTATTACATGTAACTACATGCAAAGTTGAGGGGCATCTGAACATATATTTTTTATATATATATTGCTCATATGTATCTTGTGTATATACATATATATATATAGTCGGTGCAAAAGTAAGTATATTTTTTTTGTCATTACTTTTTGCCATTAGTTTTAATGGCAAAAACTGCAGTTACTTTTGCATCAACTATATATATCTGAATCTCAGGTGATGTATGGACAAAGATGAAAATAAAGTTAGGCCATCAGGGAGAAACAGGAGTCTTCTGACCTTCTTGTGGTCAGAAGACCCTTTCAGTTGAACACTAGCTTTGCCTGTTAACTTATTTATTCCTCAAAATACTTCAGCTCTGAAGGGAAAGCTTCTGAACAATTTTATCAAATGAAATTGTCTTTTATTTGATGAAAATAACCATTGCTAAAAATTTTCAAAATTATGAAATAAGTTTTAGTCAGTTGGTTGTTTATTGAGCTGACCATTACAGGAAATAGTGTGAGATGAGATGAGTTGCAGCAAACTACAGCCCAAGGGTAAAATCCAGCCTATTACTTTTTTGAAAATAATGTTTTATTGGAACACATCTATACTCATTTTATTATGGCTGCTTTCATTCTATAACGGAAGTTTTAGTAGTTGTAACAAAGACCATCTGGCCCCCAAAACTAAAAATATTTACTATCTTTCCTTTCATAGAAAAACTTGCTAAGTCATGAAAAAAAACACATATCTTAGGCCCCCTAAAACTTATAAGTGGCATTGCTGGCTTCGATCTCTAGTGGATAAATCATGGAGACTGGGAGTCATATAGTTCCATGTTTAGATCCAGGACCTTCTGTTTATAATTTGTGAGATCTTTATTAAGTTCTTTGACATTGGTGAGCGTCTGTTTTCTCCTGTGGAAAATGAGCTAATGAAACGTATGTCACAAAGATGATGTGCGGATTATATAAATCATGTAAGCACAATGTTTAACATATGCAATAATTTATAGGTCTTCACATTATTGTGCAATTTAATGACAGTGAATATCTTTGGGGTACTGAGAACATGAGAATGAATAGAGCTTGGGAATCAGGTAAGAATTAGGTAGTTAAGTTGGTCACCAAAATTGAGTATAGATGGTGACAAAACAGAGCTGCTGGCCTCCTGACATCATGATGAAGCCTTAGCATGTCCGTGAAGGGCTGACCTTGGCTTAGAGGGCTGCTCACTCATTCTGTGTTTCTGTGCTATCTTTAGTTGAATGAATCAGAAAGGAAGCATCTTATCTCTATTTCACTGTCAAAGGCAGATGAACTGATAATATATAACATTCTAATACAGTGAGGGCTTATATTTTCTTACCTTTGAAAGATTGAATTATAAATGCTTATTGTCATTTCAGTATCTAGAGTAGTGGGGGTATGAGGAATATTCAGTTTCTTGTGCGGATACATAATCAATCAGATTATGTTTGCCATATTCATCAATCAGTGGAAAAACAGAGGCTTCTTGATGATGTACACGTCTCCTTCAAAAAACAACAATGGCATCAATTATTATTAACTCTTGCCAAGTTATAATATACAGTAGTTGTACAATCTTTACAGTCCCATTGTCTGATTCTGATGACAAAATTATGTTTCGGTAATGATTAACTTCACTGATTGCTCTTTAGACATCACCATTTGACATTGCATTTGATAGCACAACAATTCTTATAAATCATGCCAAAGCTCTGTAGGTTGATCCTGTAATAGAAGAACATTGTTTTATAATAGTGCCAAAATATGTTAACAATTATACATTACCTTAGAGTAAATGTATTGCTTTATGTCACCTCTGATGGATACACGTGAAAGAAGATTATGATAAATATGGATGCTAGTATTAAAGTTTGCTAATTTTTTTTTTGTTTGTGGCTCTTAGTGTCTGTTTTCACCATCTTTTGTTTTTCTAGACTCAAGGACAGCCAGAACATTCTCAGAGCCTCACAGTAATCCTGAGTACCAGATGCTTAGTCCTGATCAACATGGCCACTGTTGCGTTTGCCATTTATAACTGGAGAGTATGATGAATATGCAGGTCCATTTGCACTGAGCTTTGAATCTGCTTGAGTCTTTACATGATGCAAAGAAGCATCTGTTTGCCTTAGTCACCCAAACAAAATCCAAAAACGATAGGTAAAATAATCCAAAAGCTATTGGAATTTGCTTTCCTAAAATTTACTAATGTTGCATGTTAAGGCTGCTTAATAGTAATTGCTTGTGAGGGAAATTATAAATGAAAACCAGAAATAGTGACAAAATTAATTATGTAAGTAAATTTGTTCAGTTGATAATCATGTTTTTCCTATTTCTACATAGGCAATGGTTTCTTATACAAAGTTTATATGTAGCTATTTATTTAACTTCTTAAGGAAATTTTTTTGTATCTTTATATAGGCCATAGTGTCTGCATGATGATTAAAACAAATAATCATCACACTGTTCCTTTCAGATATACACATTTTAATCTTCTCTTTCAAATAAATATCCCAGATCTCTTGTATTCTCTCTTTCTATCTCTCATACACACCTAGAATTTTTTTTGTATATAATATGAAGACACAGAATTAAAGTGATGATTGCCTCAGTCTGCTTTGCTATGGAAGAATATCTTCGACTGGGTAATTTATTTGGCTCACAGTCTTGCAGCCTATATAAAAAGCATAAACATAAGAACCGCTTCTGCTAAGGGGCCTCAGGAAGCTTCTGCTCATGACAGAAGGAGAAAGGAGCTAGCGTGTGCAGATTACACGGTGAAAGAAGCAAGAGAAAGGACAAAGGTGCTAGACTCTCTTTAACAATCAGGTCCTCTGGGAACTATTAGAATGAGAACTCACTCATTACTGTCAGCACAGGACCAAACCACGCTCAGGAAAGATCCACACTTAGGACCCAAATATCCCTTCACTATGCCTCCCTCCAACACTGGGGATTAAATTTCAACATGCGATTTGGAGAGCATGAACATCCAAATTATATCAAAGACTTTAAGTACTGAAAGGACTAGTAATTTTAAGAGGAGTTACCTTTGTCATATGGCCTTTAATGAACAGAACTAGGTTAAAACTACAGGGAGAAAAATTCTGAATTGACATATTGCTGATACCTGTATGTTAGAAATATCTTATGTTGGATTAAATTCTCTTAGTGAGATTTTGCATTTTAAGTGAATGCAGATGTCAAAGAATAAATGCATAACCACTTGGAAAGCATTTCAATGAGACTAGAGTAGATCTGGGTGCCTTCGGATATTCCTTTCAGCTTCGAAATTTTACAACATCTATAATATAAAGCTACATGCACAATGTACTTATAAAGGTAGTTTACCTGTATAATGAGGTGTCTATGGACAACTAAGATTTATCTAATTTTGTGACATGTTCAGTGATGAACCGTACTTAGTTATTACCTTGTTAGAAATAAATGATGAGTCTTACTTTGAAATGAAATTTCCGCTGAAAGAAATTATCAATACTATTCTGAAATATCCTTGAAATAAGTTAATCCCAGGCAGGAAAAAACAGAAAGAAGTAATTGTAGAAACACATATTTTCCTTCTTCTCTATTGCCTGAAGAATTAAGCCTGGAATCGGTAATATGAATAAACTTTAAATGGTTTTGGGTTTAGAAATGAGCCATTCCTGAAAGTTTTACCTAGAAACATGGCCACTGATAACTATATGTAATAGGATCTTCTATCTGAAGATGGGGAGAAGGTGGGTCAAAACATTTTTCGAGTGACAATAATGTCTAAACTTTTGTTTAAATGATTTAAAAATGGTGTATGTGGAGGGAATTCATGGGAGAAGGATAATATGAATACATGAAGATTAAAATGTAGTTTTCTCCACTGAGAATGACATTAGAGAGAGAAACCAGAGTCAGGTAATAAATGCCTACAATATGTTAGCTGTGTTAATTAAGTTTACATTTTATCTAAGAGAAATGGAAAGTCTTTTTAGGATTTCAAGCAGGGCAGTGAAATAATCAGATAGACATTTAAAAAGCTCCCTCAGGCTACATTTTAGGGAATGGATTAGAAAAGGGCAAAACTAGAAATAGGAAGACCACTTAGAAGGTTGTGTTAGTAATCTGTGTGGACAATGCAAGACCTCTTTGTCACCAATTTTCCAATCATGTTCATTCCAAATCCCTGAGCATCCAGCCTAACCTTAACCACCAGCCATAAATCATCGTAGATTTGTGCCTTTGGTTATTTCTCTTTTCAGATAAAAATGAATAGGTAGGCACTCTGTTCAAAGTTCTGCCTTTTGAGTATTTTCTTTCTCTGTTATTCTCCTGGCTACCCCAGACTGAGACAGTTGTGCTGCACCTGTCCAGGGTTCCAACATATTAAGCAGTTTCATCTACAAAACGGAGCCAAAAATGTATCTTTTTTTAGTCAATTTGATATAAGAAACTCTCCCTGAGACCATAGGTAGAAGTTGAGAGAGAAGAGACCATATAGAAGTGGTAGGTGCTGTGGAAATCTGATTCATTGATTCCTGTAATTCATTTGTGCCTTCAAGGCTAGCTTGAGCCTGATGTCTAACATCCCTCTATCATAGTAGAATACTCATTTGCATACCCAAAATTGTGCCTCGTTTTTGGGCTGGGGTGAGAGTTGAGGGGATATTCAGATAACACCCAGGCCTTAATGAACAGCTCAGGTCATGTTATAGTTCGTGGCTTGCAGTCCTATTAGTATGCAGTATAAGCCAGAAGCAGTTTCTCAGAAGAACAGATTTTCTACAGAGAATGGCCCAGTTTTTCTTCAATTCCTAAATTTCTGTGGCTTACCTACAGAGGACTGCAAAAGATTCCACAAAGTATTTCAGCCTACCACAAACATTTGAAAAACCATCAAGTCTTCTGGCCTTATGGTAGAACAAGTTTTATGGCAGTATGGACTTGCTTCAGAGGTATCTCTTGTTTTGGGCTCCATTCAAACCTGGAAGCCTTTCAAGTTACCTGATAAGGTGGGTCAAAAGAGCATAATCAAATGAGATACTACTTGTTAAATGATCTTATGAAGCCAATGCATATTCTGCATTTTTCAAATAGTAGTACAAATACATCAAATTGCCTTTCATGTTGAAAAGAATATTTCAATGTACACAACCACTTTATCCCTAGGCAGTTCTCTATCAGGTAAGTGCCACTATTTGGCCATGCCACTCTGGAATCCCATCATCCCCACTAAACTCAGGGAGTCCATTCTGAGAATAGCACCCACACTGTTCTTCCTTCCTACAGAAAAGCTACTGCAGACCTTGGCAAAGATGTCTCACTCCTCTCATCAATACATTGCTCAAGCAATGTGAAATGAGGTGGAAATTAAGTGAGCAAGTCTTACACACCAAATCTAGCATTCAGACCTCACTATCTCTTTAAATATCCATATCCTGAAGGTCAGATACCCCAATCTTATTTAGTGTAGGTCACCTTTGGGCCCAACCTTCTGTCAGTAACTGATAAAATGATCAGAACCATTCCAAGACACACAAGCTAAGTTAAATTTGTTAGAATACTGAATTTAGAAAACCTTGTTTACAGCATTGAAATAAGTAAATTCAATGTGATCCAAAAGCTGTTTCTTTCACCTTTATCCAGTATTGTTAGGAGCCAAGTTTCTCATACAAATTGGAAAAATTTCATTAGACTTTTCATGTACTTGATACTTCCTCCTAGGTTAATTCCTCTTTGCAACTCAACCTTTGTAGTCAGCCAGGACTTGAGTCTGTGTGTAGGTGTTAAAGTCATGAGCAGTGTCTGAGTTAGGTCCTAATATGTATCATCATTTCCCAGAAAAGCATTATCTTGTGGAGGCCGTTACAATTTCCTTAGTCACAAGGAGCTCAGATTCTATGAAAGGAGAAGGGACTGTTTCTACTGGCAAAGAAATTTGGCCAAATTTAGGGGTTCAATAAGTTGTTCACTTGAAATCTGCCCATATATACCTTCCTGAATTTCAGGTTCCCATTTGTTTTCACTCAGTATTTTAATAGACACTGTGGCGTTGTTTGCTTTCTAGATATCTCTTCCCGAATACAGAAAATAGATACTCTTTTAAATGAGTCATAAGCTAATTGTTTTCCTACTAAAATCTTGAGCTCAGAATTCATATTGCTGAAGTCATCATTTTCTTTCTCCAAGTCCTTCAGTGCTGTTAAAAACAACCAACCCGTTTATTCTCATTGTTTCCAATAAAAAGTTTGATAGTGGCAACTACATAGTCAAAACAATGTTGCCCTTATGGATATTTGATTGAAATCATCTACAAGGAACACTTAAGTAATTGTTTTGCCATCGTATGCCATGGGCTACCAATGTTCATTTTTCTATAGACAATGGAGTCATTAACTCCAATGGAGTCCTTTAAATCTAATCAGAACAAGAAATAAATTTAATATTTTCATACCCAGAGTTTTATTCATCTGGAGTGACTTCCAATGACCAGATAAGACCCATGCAATTAGGGAAAGAATCATTATGAATATAATGGTATGAGGTATTTATTAAACAAGTAAGATATACAGTTGTGAAAAAAATTGAAGTACTAAAAGATGAGTTGGAAAATCAGAAAAAAATTACCTTTGTGAAGCAAGGTACAGCTGGAAAAATATCAGAGCATGTCATGGGATCTCGGAAAGGCTTATCAAGCTGCCAGTGTTTCCACAAAGTAGAGCTAGTGGAGAAGTCTGTGAAGGCTATTGATCTGTGTCTGGGTGGGAAGTGGATACTGGGAATGTAGTTCCATCTTAGCCAAGTTTATGTAGTACAATGGATAGTGGTAAGACAGTAGACTGGAAAGATGTATGAGTAAGATCATACGTGACAAAATACGTATCTTAGCTCATGGTGTTATAACATCATGCCATAGACTGTGCCACTTAAACAAAAGGCATTTATTTCTCAAAGTTTTGGAGGCTGGGAAGTCAAAATGAAGGTTTTGAGAGATTTAATTCCTGGTAAGGGTACTCTTCTTGGTTTTCAGATACCTAACTTCTTGCTTTGTCCTCACATAACAGAGAAACATAGCTCTGCTCTACTTTTCTCTAACTTTATGAGGACTCCAATCTTACCACCTTATCTAAACCTAGTTGCCTCCTAAAAGGTCTACCTCCTAATACCATAACAATGGGGACTCTGGATTCAACATAGGAATTGGAGGATGGACACAAACATTCAGTTTATAACAGTATGTACATTCTATAAGGGAGTTCACATGCTACCTAAGGAAAATACAGTGAGATAATTATATTTGCATTTTTAAAACCTCACATAGGTTATATTTTATAGATAGGGTTAATAATGGGCATGAATAAAGGAAGAAAGGCCTTTTAATTTTGAGATAATAATTAAATTGAGAAATGTGAGGGATGTAGAGTAAGATAATGGTTGTGAAGAGAGAAAAATTGTACCAATTTTGGAGATATTAGGGAGGTCAGGCCAACATCACTTTGCTATAGTTTCTACCTGAAGAAACAGAGTTTTTTTAATTAAAATTTGTGTTACATGGGTGGGAGCTACATTGTTCTGCTAAAGGAAAATCTATGTGTTCTTTTTTTTCTTCACATTGTGGTTGAAGTGCTTACAGGGCATCTGTATGGAGATGCTGAGTGTGTAGTTAGATATTTAGATCTGAAAATCTAGAGAGAAAATATTTTTGTCACTCAATTATCATAATGCCTATGCTTGTAAGACAGAAACCAACAATAATGTTTTAAAATTTATTACATAGTGAATTGCTGATTTAAGCCCTAACTTAAATTACATCAAAATGTCCCTAAGGAAGAGGCAGTATACTTATACCAGGAATATTGGCCAATATTGCTATATAGCCATGTTGGCCATCTGGAAATACAAATTTCAAATTGCTTTTCCTCTCTTTTTTTTTTTCAGATCAAGTTTTGCTCTTGTCACCCAGACCGAAGTACAATAGGGCGATCTCAGCTCACTGCAACCTCTGCCTCCGAGGTTCAAGAGACTCTCATGCTTCTGCCTCCGCGAATATCTAGGATTACAGGTACTTATCACCATTCCAAGCTAATTTTGTATTTTTGTAGAAGTAGGGTTTCACCATGTTAGCCGGGCTGGTCTTGAATTCCTCACTTCAGGTGTTCCACCTGCCTCAGCCTCCCAAAGTGCTTGGGTTACAGGCATGAGCCACCACATCCAGCTGACAAAATTAATTTTTGGTGATAACATTTAACAGTTTTTCAGCACAGAAGATGTTCTAGAATTTACCAGATATATTCTATTTTTTCTTTATATTAATCCTGTTAGGCAGTGGATTGCTCAGTATTAGCTAGTTTATGTTGCAGAAACAATCTTCTAGTCTCCATATCTTAGAACAATAAACGTTTCACTCTCAAACTTCTAGTCATGGTAGGCCTATAAAATAGCCATCATCCAAATGTTGACAGTTGTTGAGTAAGGGAAAAAGAAAGCTCTGAAAAGGCACTCACTAGATTTCAAACTTTATTCTTGGAGGTAGCGTTTATCACTTATGCTCCCACTGTATTGACTAAAGGAAGTCATGTGGCCTCAGATAACATCAAAGTGGGCTGAGGAGGATATTCCTATCCTGTGACTAGAAAGAGGTGGGCCAGAAATATTTGGGAAGCAATTCTAATGATCATCATAATTTCATAAGTGAATAAAACCTGAGACTCGAAAATATTAATATGTAGTCTGCCAAAGTCTAACAGCATTTAATGAAGACAAGACTTAAATTCACTTCTCTAAGTTGCCCTGCCGAGGTTCCAGCAGAAATATGTTGGAAGTTTAGGATCTCAGGTTCTTCATATGTCAAAGGAAATTTATTCCTTCCAATTTAAGAATCTATAATTTTCTCATTGTTTCTGTACAGCCTAAACTTCTATAGAAATAGGACAACAATATGTATAGGCCATTTAGCTTCAACTATAGCCCCAGTATAGAGGAAAAATTTGAGATCATGTTTACTAGGAAGATTTGAAGAAGAGAGACTACTAATATTTCTGTGTTTTGTGTACAATGCCAGATTATTTTAAGGATGCGAAGTCCACTGTACAATTAGGATAAGGTCCTCCTTTATGGAACATAGAAAACAAAGAATGTTCTACATTTAAAAATGAGAGTCTGAACTTTGTACAAATTACAAGTTTTCACTGAAAGGCCGAACATTTGTGTGTGTGTGTATATATACATATATATAGATATAGATAAATATATCTATAATAAGTACTTGCTATTGTATTTTTAAATATATATACATATAATATTTAGAATATTATATATATAATTTTAGAATATATGTAATATTTAGAATATTATATAATTAGATATAGATATATTTAGATATGGATATAGATATATATAGATAGATCTATAATGAGTACTTTGTACTGTGTTTCTAAATATATATATAAAGTATAATATATGTAAAATATAAGTATATATATTTAGAATATTATAATATATAATATTTAGAATGTTATATATATACGTATATATATACATATATACATATATATGTATACGTATTTTATGTATATATATGTATACATATATATGCATATATATATACATATGTACGTATGTATATATATATGTATACATATACATATATATATACATATATAAAATATTTAGAAACACAATACCAAGTACTTATTATAGAATCTTATGATTTGGCATGCCAGTGACTATCTGTTCCCTCAGATAGTCTTACATAATGTGATGAAATAAATTGAGCTGAACATCAGGATTCTAAAAATAAAGTAGCCACCAGTGTATGTGTTTTGGGTTTTGGTGCCTACTTTTATTCCCAAAGGAGACTTTAGCAGTATCTAAAATTACTAATATTTAATAATTTTATGCACAATTTAGAATCAATCTGCTTGCCTGATCTTATTTTGAAGGACTGACTGATTTGAGTAGCCTGCACTTTGGCTCAGTGGTGAGTGGAGATATAATATATATTTAACTTCCTTCAATGAAGATGCAAACTATCATTTGCAAACTTGCTTGATGTTTGCACTAATAGAATCTTCCCAGTTAAATTAGTAGAAGTTATTTTATAAAATATTTGTCTTTCAGAGACAGGGTCATAAGTGTATTGCTTCTTTGGGAAGATATTTTTCCACCAGTCTAATGGAGGCAGTGTTAAACATAATGCTGGAAATGGGTCTAAAATTACCCTACTCTCTTTGGAAAAGTACACCAATTGTTCCATTTCTTTATTATTCTCAAATGGCCTCTAGTTGAAAACTTTAGTAGAGTCTTCAGTTGGTATCATATTATTTCTGAAATACCACTGTGGTCCAGTAGTATTCTTTACTACTCATGGAATAAAAAGGTAAGAAACAGTATGGGACTTCTTTATCTTGGACCAGGTGAGCATTTGTAATCACCCCAGGCAGAATGTGGAATGAGAAGTAGGAGAGAAAAATGTTGGCTGGCAGGTGATAGCCAATGGCAGGTGATAGGCAAAAGGACCTGTTCTCTACTCAGCCCAAGAAGACTGAAACATTATGGAAGATTTATTGAACAGAGGATGCTTTTAAAGAGTAAATAGGAATGAGAATTAACTAAACAGAAATCTTTGCGACTGTTGATATAAATTTAATTTTGTCTCCATAGTGGTGAAGTATGGAAAAACAGGTTACACAATACAAAAGACACACACATTAGCAACTCACTGTTTATATGTTATAAAAAGAGTGTTTGAAACAAGTTTTTTTCCTTAGAAACAATATAAACAGTAATAAAAATTTTAAAAATATACTAAAAACAATGTTTTAAATTGCTGAACTAGTTCTGGGAATATATATATATATATATATATATATATATATATATAATATCTAAAATAAAAAAATGCAAAGATAGCTAAAATAATTAGATAAAATCTATATGAGACATAATATAAAACATTTAATTTTATGTCTAACTCTTTTAAAACCATTCACAGAGGGTTAAACTGAAACAAAGCTGGAAATATCAAGAGAAAAATAAGACAATGCAAAAACAACTAAACAGAGACTTGGCAGGATGGAAAATGAAGAACTCATAACTACACACAATGGACTTCGTTGCTAGCTGGCCCTCAGATTGCTTTTGACACCCCTGTGGAATAGCAAATATAAAGCCAGACAGATGTGGCACTTTCAATGGATATTGATAGAAAAAGCCTACAATGGGAAATTCTTCCAGGTGGCTAAAAGGAAAAGTCCCAATGATTTTATCAAATAAAGAAGCAGTACAGAAATATTTAGCAATAAATTTTATCCAGGCAATGACACTAAAACAATACGTCTTTAACTTCAGTTTCAAAATATCCCACATAAGATGATACAGTTGAACAGTGATCCTCATACTTCTAGAAGTGCATGTAATGTGGGAAAATGAAATATGTTTATATCAATAAACACCACTTTCTAATAAAAAACTACACTTTGATAAAGACTAAGATGTAATTATATTTTTAACTTTGAAAAAAATGACAGTGTAGGATGTGTAACTCACGATAATATGTAAAACCTGTACCTACTTGGATATATAAAATACCTGTGTGGAAATAAATAAATGGGGTAAAATAACTCTAAAGAACTACATTGAGATACCATCTCATGCCAGTTAGAATGGCGATCATTAAAAAATCTGGAGACAGCAGATGCTGGAGAGGATGTGGAGAAATAGGAACACTTTTACACTGCTGGTGGGAGTGTAAATTACTTCAACCATTGTGGAAGACAGTGTGGCGATTCCTCAAGGACCTAGAAATAGAAATTCCATTTGACCCAGCAATCCCATTACTGGGTATATATCTAAAGGACTATAAATCGTTCTACTATAAGGACACATGCACACGAATATTTATTACAGCACTGTTTACAATAGCAAAGACCTGGAATCAGCCCAAATGCCCATCGATGATAGACAGGACTGGGAAAATGTGGTACATATACACCATGAAATATTATGCGGCAATCAAAAATGATGAGTTCATGTCCTTTGTAGGGACATGGATGAACCTGGAGAACATCTTTCTAAGCAAACTGACACAAGAACAGAAAATGAAATACCGCATGTTCTCACTCATAGGTGGGTGATGAACAATGAGAACACATGGACACAGGGAGGAAGGCACTACACACTGGGATCTATTGGAGAGAATAGGGGAGGGACAGCGGTGGGGTGGGGGAGTTGGGGAGGGATAGCATGGGGAGAAATGACAGATGTGGGTGAAGGGGAGGAAGGCAGCAAATCACATTGCCACGTGTGTACCTATGCTACTATCTTGCATGTTCTGCACATGTACCCCAAAACCTAAAATGCAATAAAATAAATAATTAAATAATTTTAAAGGACATGGAATATTAGCATTGCTACCTAAACCATTCTGTCTATAGTCAAAATACTTATACAAACCTAATATTTGCTCATGTTTTGGAAGCATTACCTCATTTTACCTGACATAAACTCTTTGATGTAGCTTTTTTTTTTAAGGTAAACTCAGGAGATTAAGGGACATAGCAGAGATTCAAACTGCGACATTCTGAATGTAAATTAACTGGCCAATTCTCATAGTTCTCTCATATCTCATATCATAGCTCTCTTTCCATGAAAATTTTGTTTAGAGAGATAATAAAACTTTTAAGCAAAATACAACTTTTTTTCTTAAGTCATAAACTGTCTCTTCTAATATTTTCTCAATAGAAATCTCACTATTTAAAAGTAAAATTTGAGTTGTAACATTCTCTGTTTCACTTCACTTGGATGATAAAGTAATTGGCAATGCATATTAGGAAATTAAACTATAGAAAATATGTGTCATTTTATATAATCTATATCAATTTCTATTAAAGTAATGTGCATGTCCTAGACTTTCTGTATTACCTCTGGCACATTGGTCAGAAGTAAAACCGTTTATTCTGTGAAGACATGTACAACTATTCCCTTGGCCGTTGGTCACTAAAAACATTCTGCTCAGTGTTCTCACTAGGCATCTATATAATTCAATAATGAAAAACTATCATAGGATTAATTACAGTTTGAGAAAAAAATCAAGACTAGTATACAAAATAAAAGAACTCTGAGTTCAGTTACTAGACTAATATCAGGCTTGAAAGGGGGAGATCAAGAAAAGCAAAACCTCTTAGTTTGGGTCAGGTAAGAGAAAAATCTCATGTTAACATTTGGTGGTCAACAACAGTGTGATCAGATAAAGATATACTGAGGTCAAATTCACTAGTAAATAGTCATTACCTTAGAGAAGAATTTCTGTGAAGGTTTAATAGCCATTTATTTTCTTTCACTCTTGCCTAACACAGGCACAGCTAATAGATTGTTTTACCTCTTCGTAGTGTTTTAACTACTTAAAATAGAACTAGGAATATTTAGAGGAGTATAAGGTAGAAGATACAGAATGGTAGGCAAAATAATGGATAAGAAATACTGTTATTGATTTGTATTAGCAAGTAAGTTGCTTAATCACAGGTTATGGCTTTTGATTTTAGCAGATTCTAAGCTTTGAGTTTTTACTCATGACTTTACTCCAGGTACAACAACAAAAAAAATACAAGATGACATGTAAAGAGGAGAGATGATCAAGACTCAGCTTTGTGCCTCTGACTACTTCCATCTCTTCTCTGTGTTTGATTGCAACCCCAGTTACTGGCTTCCCATATACTTGCCCTCCAAGGTTGCCTTCATTCTCTCTTTCTCCAGACTCTGTAATTCATTTCATCTCCAGAATGTTGCTCACTCTTCCATATGTTTAACTCTGTAACAACAACCCATTTATTCAAATTTTCTTATTTGACCCTTAGATTGTTTCTCATGAATCATATCCATTGAAGTATCTCTGGAAACTCCTTGGCACCTTGGAAAGTTAGATGTTGATGAATTTCTGGAACTATTTGGAGAGGATTTTACTATTTTTTAAGAGTTAAATTCTCTATGCAATCCATTTAATAACATAATGGGAAAAAACTAATTAAAGGTGTAGAAATGAGAGAAAGGGAGGAGTGAAAGATGACAGTGGAGAGAATAACTTGGTAAATTATGGGAAGATTTGGAAATGAGGAAAGACTGAAGGGGAGAGATTTTGTGCACAAGAAATTGAGAATACACACACACACACACACACACGATTATTTAAAAATCTTTTGGTTGGTGAGTATCAATTATATCTAGTTGAAATCTTTTAGGTAATATAATCATGCCATGAAGGCAGCCTTGATGACAAGGAGACTCTCATAAAAAAGTTCCTATCTTTTTCATTTGTAGGTAAAAGTTACCATGAGAAAAATGTTCAAAAGATGAAATAATCTGTTAATGTTTGAGAATGTAACCTTTATTGCCACACATTTCTTCAAAGTTGGCTTTTAACAGTGACTTTTTACCATGAATTCTTAAGATACATTATTAAGATATTTGGCTTCTACTGAAATTCAATTAACCCTTTCTGCTGTGGGCCTAACATAAATGTTTTAAAATGATTTTGTGTGTATGTGTTTGTGTACGTGTAAAAATGTTATGCATCTAGGATGGTTGTCTAAAATCCTTATTTGGAAATTCCTATGAAAGTATTTAAAAATATTCAGCTATATCATGGGCTTAACACTCTTTGATAAGGAAGCATGTCAAATTTTAATTTTAAATTAAAAAAAATCTCTTTTAAAACCATCTCTCATAAGGGCAATGAAATACCAAGACAAATTCTAATATTACAGCTAGGTTTGAATTCATATGCTATATTCCTGGTCTATTCATTATTCTATGAAGCTTTCTGATAATCACTTATTGTTGTACAAGGTGAGTACAGTTAATGTCTTTAAAGAATTCTGATCCAATATTGAATCACTTTCATAAAGATTCTTGGAGCACAGGATCAGGCCACCTCAGTCACAAAAACCCCTGACACAGTCATTGTAAAAATAAAGCCACTTTTTTTTTTTTATTGTACCTTAGGTTCTGGGACATGTGCAGATCATGCAGGATTGTTGCATATGTACATACATGGCAAGGAGGTTTGCTGCCTCAAACCCCATCTTCACCTATATCTGTCATTGCCCCCCATATTAACTCTCCCCAACCTCCCCACCCCCTGCTGTCCCTCCCTTAGCTCCCCCCAACAGAGTCCAGTGTTTGATGCTCCCCTCCCTGTGTCCATTTTTTTCTCATTATTCAACACCCACCTATGAGTGAGAACATGGAGTGTTTTTCTGTTCTTATGTTAGTTTACTGAGAATGATGGTTTCCAGATTCATCCATGTCCCTACAAAGGACATGAACTCATCAGTTTTTATGGCTGTGTAGTCTTCCATTGTGTATATGTGCCACACTTCCCTTGTCCAATCTATTGTTGATGGGCATTTGGGTTGGTTCCAAGTCTTTGTATTGTAAACAGTGCCGTGATGAACATATATGTGCTTGTGTCTTTGTAATAGAATGATTTATAATACTTTGGGCATATACCCAGTAATGGGATTGCTAGGTCAAATGATATTTCTATTTCTAGATCTTTAAGAAATTGCCACACTGTCTTCCACAATGGCTGAACCAATTTATACTCCCACCAACAGTGTAAAAGCGTTCCTACTTCTCCACATCCTTTCCAGCATCTGTTGTCTCCAGATTTTTTAATGATCACCATTCTAACTGGCATGAGATGGTATCTCAATGTGGTTTTGATTTACATTTCTCTAATGACCAGTGATGATAAGCATTTTTCACATGTTTGTTGGCCTCATATATGTCTTCTTTTGAAAAGTGTCTGTTCATATCCTTTGCTGATTTTTGAATGGGTTTTTTTTTTTTTAATTGTGAATCTGTTTTAGTTCTTTGTAGATTCTGGATATTAGCCCTTTGTCAGATGGGTAGCTTGCAGAAAATTTTTCCCATTTTGTTGGTTGCCAGTTCACTCTAATGATTGTTTCTTTTGCTGTACAGAAGCTCTGGAATTTAATTAGATCACATTTTTCTATTTTGGCTTTTGTTGCCATTGCTTTTGGTGTTTTAGTCATGAAGTCCTTGCCTATGCCTATGTCCTGAATGGTTTTGCCTAGTTTTCTACTGGAGTTTTTATGGTCTTAGGTCTTATGTTTAATACAGCTGGAGTTAATGTTATTGTAAGGTATCAGGAAGGGGTCCAGTTTCAGCTTTCTGCATGTGGCTAGACAGTTTTCCCAACACCATTTATTAAACAGGGAATCTTTTCCCTATTGCTTATTTTTGTCAATTTGTCAAAGATCAGATGGTTGCAGATGTGTGGCATTGCCTTCAAGGCCTCTGTTATGTTCCATTGGTCTATATCTCTGTTTTGGTACCAGTACCCTGCTGTTTTGATTACTGTAGTATAGTTTCATACTTGTAGTATAGTTTGAAGTCATGTAGCATGATGCCTCCAGCTTTGTTCTTTTTGCTTAGGATTGTCTTCAAAGCCATTATTTTTAATCAGATTAATTGATCAAGACTAGGTTAGGAAGGCAAAAAGACAGTTGGGATAGGGAAATCTACTACAGATAAGTAGATTTTTGCCTTTATAAGGAATTAGTGCTTAATTTATTGGTGAGAAGAGAAGGACTGGAAAGAACATTAAAGAGTTCCAATAAGAGAAGACTCAAACTAGCTAACAGGTTATTAAGATTGAACTCAAGCATAAGGGAACAAAGTAGAAATTAATTACCAGAATGAATTAATATGTGGAGACTTAGCCACAGAAGCATGGAAGAAAAATCTTCTGCCCTCAGACCTGGAATACCTATTTCCTGTGGGGTTCATATATATATATATGTACACACACACACACACACACACACACACACACACACACATATATATCTCCACAAAAAAAGATGTTGATTCCCAAACTACTGTTTACTGAGTTAAAAGTTTTTGTAGCCCTTCTGTCTAACAAGTGGGCTCTACATTCTAGGGAGATGCTTAGTCCAAATCTCAGAGTCCAGGGTCTCAGCTCTGGGAAAAAAGAATCTGGGGACATGAACATGTCAGATTTTGAGAGGTGAGAGTCAAATTCCCCACTGGGTAAGAATCCTTTAACTCATAAAGTAAAGGTTATATAATTATTTTCCATAGTCTTTTGATATTTAGTAAACTCCATGAACTAATGCCCAAACTGAATAATTAACATAAAATACTTATTTTTGGCAATTTCTGTCTTGTAGTAGTTAACCTATAATCCACATTTCTCTTATTTGTGACTTTTGAAAGCAGAGTTAGAGTTCAAAATATTAATCACATTTAAAAAAATTATGATGAGAGTGAAAATAGGTTGCACTAAAATTGTTAAACAGGATACTAATTCACGTCTACTCACAGGTCATTTTCAATAAAGATAAAATTCTAGTTAAACCAACATGTGAATTAACCACTGATATTTCCTAAATAACCAGAAATGGAAGACAACCATGGTATTAGGAGCTCTTAAAATGCTTCCTAGCCGGTGCAATCTGAGGGAAAAGTAAGTGATGTAGATAAATCAAATTTACTTTAGATCTAGTCACATATTATTTTAGCATCAACTCCTTAACTTGATAATTTTTCTGTAGCAAAAAATGTTGACTAAAATTATATACCACTAGTTTTCATGGGTCATTATTTTGACCCTGTAAAATAGTGCTTAGATATCCTCCTTTAGAAAACAATGAAAAAACCCATATATTAGTCACTTGGAGGCTCATAACAAGTGGATCACTGTGAAAGCATCCTGCTTTAACTTGTAACCTCTTGTCAGCCAATGGACATAACTTTGTTTAGCACAGTGAGACTGATTGGACTGAAGACCAACCCTAATTGTGAGTAGTTATGATTATTGGTAGATCAGGCAAGAGATAATTCATGCATAAATTTAGAAGCCAACATAGTATATGATTTTTTGTCTTTTTAAAAATAGTGTCTGTTTTAAATTACATCCAACTGTAACTGTCTTTTGAAGTGGCTATGTTGAATAAGGGGGAGGATACACAATTTAGAGTTAGTTGAGAGGAGAAGTCGAAGCTATAAATAAACATTTAAGGATTATCAGCATTTAGAAAATATTTAAAGACATGGGCAAGATGAGATCTCCTATGGAGGCAATTTAATATAAACTGAGGTTAAAATATATCAAAGGACTAAACCCTGAAATAGTAAAATCAATTTATAATTCAAGAAGGTGAAGAGTAACCAGCAAAGAAACCCAAGAAGGAGAAACCAATGATGTCAAATAAGAACCAAGAGAAAAGTTGTCACAAACACTAATCAAAATAAAGGTTTACTAAATGTTGCCAAAAGATCAAATAGATGAGGACAAAGAATCATCAGTTTAAAGAGCAATTTTGGTTCAAATGGTGAAAACAAATCCTAACAGCTGGAGTGAGTTCAAAAGTGGATTGGAAGAATGAAAGATACATGGAGTATATGCAACTGTTTTAAGAAGTTTAGCCATAAAATCAAAAATAAAAAAGCAACAGAGAAATGGAGTCAAGTTATAGGGTTAAGGGAAAACTATACGTACATGTTTTTTGGGAAAAGATTGCTTTCAGTATGTTTTCCATTCAATGAATTTTTTATATAAGTTATATATATATATTAAACTGTATTAAGACTAGCGAAAGTACTCAGCTAGGAGTACATTTGTGTTACTTTCTTTTGAACACAAAAGTGTGGTCACAGGACCTCTTTCCTAAGAAAATAACACATTGTAATTATTAGAGTTCACTGTTTTAGTGTTAGTATTTTTAGTAGAGTTGTTATTGCAGCAAGATTAAAAGTTTTGGAGTTGCTTAAAAGTTTTGGAAATCCCAAAGTTAAAATGTTTACATCATTTTGAGCTATATTTTAAATTGAGTTAAGATTTTTTAATGATTTCTATGGATTGCTGGCTGTGTGTGCTGACCTAGAGTCAATTTGCAAGTTGTGAACTGGTGGTAAGTGATGGATCTTTTCTTTCATGGTTATTTTTTGAGCTCCAAGAAATAAAAGTTTCTAACTTTTAAAACAGCTCATTTTTTAAAAAGTTCTATGTTCCTCGCAAGCTATTCAGCATATACTAGTTATCCTCATGATGGGAGTCACCATTTCCACCCATACAGATCATATGACGCTAGTCATGATAGTTATAAAGCTGCTTGCTGTCGAATAACCTAGCCTAAGGCTCTTCAGGGAAATTCACTGTAACAGGAGGACACCATTATTATGAGAGTATTGGTCTTCAGTGTGAACAAGAAAGAACAATAGTCTCTTAGATATTATATTGCAGGTAAATAGTGAACATTAGTCTGCTTTTAACCATTCAGCTTGAAAATGTTCTCCTTGTGTTTGGGATTTTTTTTTCAGTCTGAGTCTGGGTGAGAGGCGATTCTACCTCCACTTAGAAAAATTGTAGGTTCAAATATTTGTACTTTGAGACCCATAGAAATTGGAGTGAGTCAAAGAAAAGTTCCATATGACAGGTTAAACTGGCAAGGAAGACTATTCATGCTCACTGCAATAAGAGAGAGAGATTTAACTCCACTTCCTTGAAATGAAAAATGGGAAAAATTATTAAGTGCTGGGATGAACTTGTGAGAAAGAACTAGAGAATGTTTGGAAAGAGGTGAAACAACTAACAAATGCATTTACACAATCTGTGTTTACTAATTGTTGCTTACTGTATCAAAGTTAAAATCCTACCTTCCCATAGAGGCTGATACAATCTTTTTTGATGATTATATTTCAAAAGAGCAGTTCTCAAGTCACTGAAAAATATATTTCTGAATTGTAAAACTGACAGGTGGCTAGGAGGATATCTCAAAGGGACAAAGAAATAATTTAGTTATATGTTTTCTAAAGTAAATGTTGCAAGAAAAGGAACTTCAGAAGCCATGTCAGGAAGAAGCATGTCTAAAGTTTAGTTAAGTTGAGAGAATATTAAGATTGCCATGGTCAAATGAAAGCAGATAATTAAGCCCTGGTCAATTGGATGCAACTTGTGGGGCCTTTAGAATATACTTTAGTCTTAATGTCCAGAGTCCAGTGCCCACTGGGGGTGGCGAAATTGGCATTGGAGTTATAACTTCAGCAGCATCCATTAGGCAATAATGTCTCATGGTGGCAACACCTGAAATACCTTTCCCAGAACCAAACTCTACTCATAATTATGTTCATAGCTTCCTAGACTATGCTGCCTCCTGTCTGATTGCTGAGCTTAGCCCTCCAGCTTACCTTTGATTTACAGAACTCTCCAATATCCTTACAAAATCATCTTTCTGCTTTGGTAACCAGGTTTTTTTCCTTTTATTTTCAAATTAGCATATTAACTGCTCTTTAATGTTTCTCTCAAAACACTTGCACAGTTTCTTGTTTGGTGACTTTTTTTTTAATGCTACTAGGAAGAGTTTTTTATTTACTCCTCTTTTTACTCCATTGTTGTTTTCATCAGTCTGAGGTCATTTTTATACTGACTTGAAAGGAAGCAACAGTTACACATACTATAGGTTGTCCTCAGATGAGTACCTTATGCCAGAACAAAAGATGAAAACCAATTAAACCTTTTGTTGTGACTAAAACAAATGAGAGTACTACATCCAACATAACTGAGGATGTAGAAGATCTGCCAAAATGTGAATTTAATTTTATTGATTCATGTACAGATATAAAACATGAACAATACAAATACATGAGTGAATCATCATCTTCTTACTTTATGTGGTCATTAATTATACATTATTATAATATTCCCCATAATTCTATTTTTTCTTCTTCCTCCTTTATCTCTGCTTTAAGTGCTTCCTCTACATCTTTATTATAGCAGTGTAACATAGGCTATTGGGAGGAATATTTGAAATGTAAAACTTTCATCCCTTAACTTTCAAGCGCTAACAACCTCACTAGCCCATAGTGAAGAGTTTTCAGTTGCCCAAATAATGAAAGCTTATGGGAATACAGGGAACCTACCCCCATTGTATAAAAATTAAGGAATGTCCTGAGTACAAGGAGATTGACTTGTCCATGTATGTGGGCCAATGTGATATGGTGAAAGAAACATGGTTTGGAAAAAAATAGGGATAACAATAATATGTGTGTATTTCAGCAAACTGTGATGAAGTCCAGTAGTATAATAATATATATGCAAGCTCCTAATCAAAAGCAAAGACTTGTGCACATGTAATTAATTATGATACAATGTATATAAATAAGTTAGCATAATAACTGGCTTGTTTTAAGCAGTCAACCAATAATAATATTATTATCATCATTGTCATCTTTTTTTTTCTGTTCTTCTCTTGTTTTATGGCTCGATAATATTTCTCAAAATTGTCTTTATGAGGAGATCATTATTCTTGAGACATGTCAAAAAAGTTAGCTTAGTAGCTTTGTTGTCTCCAAACTTTTTAATATGGTATCAAATATTGATATTTGAATAGAATACTTGTAAAAAGAATGACTTATTTTATAACCCTGTAATCACGAGGACAAGACATAATATTGGAACAAGGAAGCCACCATATTTATCTGTACATTTCCATAATTAATATGTTAATTATAATGTTAATCAAATTTCTAGCTAAAGATACATTTTCTGTCTGGAATTAACTGATGTTCAATTCAAAATATATCAAAGGAAATTAATAAGTACATAATTCCTTTTTTTTACTCTTTGTTATTTGCTTCTTAAGTGTATTAATCAGTAAAGAGAAACCTTCAATTTACCTTGAGTTGTAATTTATAGGATACTTTGGCAAATTTCTCAACTTGAATGTCAAGCTTGGTGGCATAGTCGATGGAAAAACAGTATGATGTCCTCTCTAGGTAACATGTTTTAGGGTAGATATATTATTTATAAGTCTCTTCTATACATTCATTTATGAACTAAACTAGTTGATATTTATTAGTAATGTGGGGTAAACCTTGAGGAAATTTGCCTCATTGTTCTTTGGAGTCGGTACTATATACTGCATTTAAAAAAATGTATTTATACTTGTCAACCCTTTTCCTAGGAATACTTGTATTAGAAAGTATCATTTCCCTCTTGTTTTAGCCAAGTCCAAAATTACTGAAGGGACTTTTCATATGCATTATTTATGCAGCAAAATCAAAGGGCAAAGAAAATAAGATGAATTGGATTGATTTTATCTGCTTTTTTTAACTTGAGAAGTGACTCCACTTTTTTATCTTTTCACACACATGGTTGGTTAACTTCAAATCAACTTTAAATGTCCAAAGAAATGTGGGTACTTGATTCCTGCTTTGGGTTCACTCTGTCCCCTAAAGTTCCTATGTTAGCAATTCAGTATCATCCAACAATGGTGATAGGGACTTTTCAAAGGGAGATTAATAGCATTAGCATTAAGGTGGGCTACTTATTACCTGAGTGGGTTCTTGATAAAAGAAAGAATTTGAATCTTTCTATCTTGCTCTTCCTCTTATGGGCTCTTCTCCTTCTCCCTTGGGATGACAAAGCAAGAATGCCCTCACCTAATGCAGGTTCCAAGACCTTGGATTTCTCAGCCTCTAGAAGTATAAGAAATAAATCTATTCTTTTTCAGTTACCCCGTCTCAGATATTCTGCTAGAGAAGCACAAAAGAGAGTAAATCAATCTTTAATGTCAAATTTGATGAGTATGACCACATAGCCAATAAATTAAAAGGTAAATAATAAAACTTTACTAAGATTATAATTTTTCCATGTAAAAAGTGAAAGTAATTTATCAAGATCAAAAAAATACAAAGATAATTATAACTTTTATTGCCCAAAAAAGAATTGACCAAAATTTTTCTTATGTTTTTCTTAAACATTTTTCTTATAAGTTTTTCTTTAAAATTTTCATATGAGTTTTTCTTATAAGAAAAGCACATGTAAAATAATACCATTGGACCCTTATCTTATACGATAAACAACATTAACTCAAAATGAATTAAAGACTTTAATGTGAAACCTCAAACTGTAAAACTTGGATAAGAAAACATAGGGGGCAAATTTCATGATATTGGTCTTGGCATTGATCTTGGGTATGACACCAAAGGCACAGAAACAAAAGCAAAAATAGGTAAGTGGAAGTACATCAAACTAAAAAGCTTTTTCTCTGCAAAGGAGGCAACCAATAATTAAAAGACACCCCATGAAATGGGAGAAAATATATTTACCCACCACATATTGAATAAGAGGTTAACATAAAAAATACATAAGGAATTTCTACAACTTCATAGCAAGAAAATCCTCCAAATAATCAGATTTAAAAATGACAAAGGTCTTATGTAGAATTTTTTTCCCAAAGTAGACATACAGATGGCCAACAGTCATTTGAAAAGTTGTTCAACATTACTAATGATCAGGAAATGCAAATCAAATCCAAAGTGAGATATTACTTCTCACTTGTCAGGATAGCTATTATCAAAAGAGCACAAGTATTGACAAGGATGTAAAGAAATTGGAACCCTTTTACACTGTTTCTGAGAATACAAGTTAGTGTAGTCATTATGAAGGTTCCTCAAAAAATTAAAAATAGAGGTACCATATTATCCAGAAGTCTGACTTCTGAGTACATATTCAAAAGAATTAGAATCTTGAGACACCTGCATGCCCATGTCCATTGCAGCATTATTCATAATAGCTAAGACATGAAAATAACACAAATGCCAATTAAATGATAAATCATAAAAGAAAATGACATATTCATGCAACAAAATACTATTCAGTATTAGAAAATAAAAGAATCCTGCCACATGCAATGAAATTGGTTAGCTTGGAGGATATTATGCTAAGTGAAATCAGTCAGTCATAAAAGGACAAATACTGCATGATTCCACTTATATGAAGTATCTAAAATAGTCAAATTCATAGAAGCAGAAAATAGAATGGTGGTGGCCAGGGCCTAGGTGAGGGGGAAATGGGGAGTTGTTCAATGGGTATAATGTTTAATATGAAAGATAAATAAGTTCTAGAGATCTAATGTGCAACATAATGCCTAACGCTAACAATACTGTTTGTGCACTTCAGACACTTGTTAATAGAGTATATCCAATGTTAAGTTTTCTTAACACAAAAATGCACACACTAAAAAATTTAAAGAAGCATAAGGAAGGTGATGCATACACTTAACTTGATTGTGCTGATGATTCCACAGGGACATGCATAAGTTGAAACTCATCAAATTGTATACATTAAATATCTGTATTTGACTTGTGTATCAGTTTTACCTCAGTAGAGGTCTTAATTTTATTTTAAAAAAGAAGAAAGCACTCATTTACAAAATTCTATTGACTCTACAAAATTTTCTAGTCATTTTCAGAGTTGCTTTGGAACCATATGGGTACAGATGGAGATATATATTTTGTTCAGAAAACATACTTTTTGTCAATTTCTTAAGGGAGTTGGTACTTAGGGAATAAACTATTTCATTGCCTGTAGACTTGCCTATGTTTCTTGTATTTTGTGTCTATGAAATTGTTTTTCTGATATTCTTATGTATCCCAGTGACCAGTTGAAAATATAGAAAGCGGAAAGAGAAACCCAAGAAAGACCCCATTAACAACCTCATGGTGAATCCAGCTTTCAAAGTGTTGAATCAGCCACTGCAGACTGTGGAGATGACTCAAGCTACAGCTGCTGTTAGTAGGATCCAAATTCAGTGTAGACTCTCAATTAGTTTTGTAAAGGACAAAATGCCCTCGATAAGGAGATACTTTTATTCAGGTCACTGCGATAGCAATAACATTAATAGGGAATATGTCAAAGAAGAAGGAGAAGGTGGGGGGCTTTATAGATGCAGATAAATAAAGGGGTCACTTGAAGGGTGGACAGCAAGTCTCCACTCAGAGGGTGAAGGGATCATTTTTGGGATGTACAAGAGAAAAGAAGTCTTTTTTGGTTAGCTATTGCTTGGAATTAAAAAAAAAAAGTATTACAGAGTGATGGTAGATTTTACGACAACCATTGCTGCTTTCAGCGAACACACAACTTAGATAAAGTTCAACATTGTCAGTTGATCTCAAATTAGGCCAGAAAAGAAGGAATGCAATTTAGAGAGGAGAATATTTTGTCTTTAATTTTTATGTTATAAGACTTTTAAATTAGCTCTATTTTCCCCTATTACTTAAGAACAAAAGGAAAGGAAATTGTTTTGATAATAGCAGGAGATCATAGTTACTATTTTTTTAATTTGAAAATTTGAATATTGGTTTTTTTTTCCCTATGGGATATATTTTTATTTGGGTCTAGTTTTCTTCCTGTCCTCATGACTGTCTTGTATATGTGCATCTATAAACTCTCAGGTTTCTCCCACTTCTTTGACACATTCTTCTTTAAAAAACATCCTCTCTATTCTTGTAGTCTGGATAAAATTACCTCCTTAATGACTGGGCCAATTTGTCTTTCACAAAGTCAATCAAGAACTTACAATGAGTTTGTAACCCATTAACGGCATTTAGGTATAATTCGTTCCAGAAACTAAATAGGTGAGATTTTTTTTGATAGTGCAACTCTGAAATTCAGGTAAGGAATACATTAACATGACCCATTTTTAAAGAGTTTGGGAACCATATTATAATGATTCTCCTCCAATAATCCCTTATTGGGAAGTAGGCACTGTAGAAAATGGTGAACATGGTCAAATGAAAGTAGGATTGGGAGGGCTTTGATATTTCTCGTTTCCCCCTTGGGGTGTATAGTCTGGTTATGCTCTGATTAAACAAAGTCTTAAATAGGAAATTCAGTTTCCATTAAACAGAACAAAAAGGGGAACAATAGTCCTCTGAGAGAAGAGGACTTTCCCAGGAAATGTCTATCTTTTATTTTTCTCTTTTCTTCTTCCCCTTTTCTTTAGATAAGTTGCTAATTTAACCAGTTAAATTCCAAAACACTGAGCAGAAGAATTCACTTATAAATAACATCAATGCACATTCAAAGTCTAACATGGATGTCTTTTCTCTCATATTTTTTGTATTCAAATAAGCAGACTCAGGATCTGCTACTCAGGCCAGTTCAGGACATCTTTTTCTAGAGCCTGCCCTTGCCCTTAACACTTCCTTCCATGTAGATGAAGGTGCTAAGATTCAAATTTGAGCAGGGAAGGATTTAAGGGTAGGGGTGTTTCATGGGGCTAACAGGTGAGGAGGCTTTTTACCTTGCATCTGAAGCTGCAGGCTAGAGTCACACTTCTTGGGATTAGCCCAGTGTCTTAGTTTCCTAGGGCTGCTGTAACAAAGTATATAATAAACTGCATTGTTTAAAACAATCGAAATGTATTCTCTCATTCATTGTGGATGCTGGAAGTCTGAAATCAAGAGATCCGCAGACCTATGCTCCCTCCAAAGACTCTAGGGAAGAATTTTTCCTTGCCTCTTCCTAACTTCTGGTGACTCTAGGGCATTCATTGGTTGTAGCTTTATTTCTCCAATTTTTATCTCTGTTGTTACATGAATTTATTTCTTTATGTCTTCACACAGACTTTTTTTTTTTTTTTTTTTTTTGAGACAGAGTTTCGCTCTTGTTACCCAGTCTGTGAGTGCAATGGCGCGATCTCGGCTCACCGCAACCTCCGCCTCCTGGGTTCAGGCAATTCTCCTGCCTCAGCCTCCTGGGTAGCTGGGATTACAGGCACGCGCCACCATGCCCAGCTAATTTTTTGTATTTTTAGTAGAGACGGGGTTTCACCATATTGACCAGGATGATCTCGATTTCTTGACCTCGTGATCCACTCGCCTCGGCCTTCCAAAGTGCTGGGATTACAGGCGTGAGCCACTGCGCCCAGCCCCCACACAGACTTTTTATAAAGACATCAGTCTTTGGATTTAATGTTCACTTTAATCCAATATGACCTCATCTTAACTAGTTAAATCTTCAAGGCCTTATTTTCAAATAAAGTCACAGTGTGAATTTCCAACTGGTCATTAATTTGGGGGAAACACTTTTCAACAACACAGTGCATGGGCCAATGACTAATTGTTATTTTGCTTTTTTTTTTTTTTTTTTTTGCACCTTCTTGTATGTATATATCTTATTCAAGAATTTTATTATCGAGAATCACTTCTAGAGCATTGGAAGCAGTGGCATTTATGGCTTTCCTTGCTCATAGGCTTAGTATGATCTTGTGCAAAAAATTCTCAGAGAGTTACAAGTATTTACAGGAAGTGGTCTTTGGAGGGTAAAAATGAATTCAGGAGAGATGTAGGTGAACCATTGGCAAAGACTGCTACAGGAATACTTTTAAATTCTGTTTTTTCTATATAACATGTTTTTACATTTTTAAAAGTAGATGTGTACTTTCTCCTCATTAAAGTTCAGAAAACAATAAACTATTCTAAAATGGATGTTGTTATTTTTGGTAGACTTATCACCACCACCCATTTTAAAATTACCATTAAAGTAATAATTTCACAAAACAAGGTATCTCAATTACATTATTTTTCACTTAATGAAGAACATATGTCTTAGGCTTGGCATAGTGGCTCATCCCTGTAATCCCAACACTTTGGGAGGCTGAGGCAGGGGGATAGTTTTAGCCCAGAAGTTTCAGATCAGCCTGGGAAACGTGGCAAAATCCCATCTCCACAAAAACTACACAGTTAGCCAGTTGTGCTGTGCAACTGTGGTCCCAGCTATTCAGAGAGGTAAGGTAGGAGGATTACCTAAGCCCAGAAGGTCCAGGTTGTGGTGATTGAGCCACTATACTACAGCCTGGGCAACAGAGTAGGGTTCTGTCTATATATATATGTATATATGAGCAGAAGTAGAATGGTATTATGTTTGATTAAGGCTTCTCATTAGACTCTTTTGTTTTCACAAAAAAGTATTAACCCACAGTACACTTGTTTGCTAGGATGTATAGCCTTTGTTCCAACTGGGATTAAAAATCAGAAATACAGTTATAATTCAGCAACACAGTTTTAAATGCACTGTTACTCAATATTTATGAAAAGCTTGGTTGAAATCATATCACTTAAGGATATTTGCTAGAAGGGCATGTAGTCCATTTTTCTTTATCTAGATATCCAAAACCAAATGGTTGTATGAATTCAAATCACTGGAGATAGGAATTCTGAAACCACCTTCTATTTCTCTGACATATCCCTTTAGATAGTCATCTTTACTGTGGTTTCCTTTTTTGAGGTTTTATTTAAAAATATGAAACATACATCCACTGAAACAATAGTGAAAATTAGCCCAATTTATCATGTACTATTGTCTTTACGTATATCCACAGAAACATTCTTTTCTTTCTTTCTTTTTTCTTTTTTTTTTTTTTTTTGATACAGAGTCTGGCTCTGTCACCCAGGCTGGAATGCAGTGGCACGATCTCAGCTCACTCAAACCTCTGCCTCCCAGGTTCAAGCAATTCTCTGCCTCAGCCTCCTGAGTAGCTAGGATTACAGGTGCCTGCCACCACACCCAGCAAATTTTTGTATTTTTAGTAGAGACAGGGTTTCACCGTCTTGGCCAGGCTGGTCTTGAACTCCTGACATTGTGATCCACCCAACTCAACCTCTCAAAGTGCTAGCATTACATATCTGAGCCACCATATTTGGCAGAAATACTCATTTCTGATACCTGTAACCTATTTATGCAAGTGGACAAGATGACCATTAGAGCAGATAGATTATAATTACAGGTATAAAAATATATAAATCCTTATTATATTCTTCATTAGCTACATTTTTGTCTTCACTTTGTCCTACTCCCCTGCCCTTTTTCTTCTAATTTAACTCCACCTTTATTTTATAGTACAGTTATATCTTATCCAATTATATCAGCTACCTTAAATTATTTCATAAACAAGACAAAGTTTTAACATAAGGCATGTGTGCTTATATGTACACCTATAAAAGCATAGAGCCTCATATGCTTAACAAAAAATTAAGGAAAACAAGCAAGCAAACAAAAAGATGAAGAAGTGTTATTTAAAAGCAGTAGTCAAGGAATGCAGTGAAAGTTGAAAAACATATTCTTGCTGTGTGTATATTCCTTCTGTTATTTTCTGAAGATGTTAACTTTGTGTATCTACATTGATTCATGTATCCAAGGATGTGGATAGATGTGTTAGTTCCCTGGGCCTACTTTAACAAATTGCCATAAAGTTAGAGGCTTTAATACAACACACATTTATTTTCTCAAAGCTCAGAAGGCCAGAAGTCTGAAATCAAGGAGTTGTCAGGGTTAATTCCTTCTTGAGGCTCTGAGGGAGCACTGTTCCATGTCTCTCTCCTAGTTTCTAGTGGCTCTGGTGATGCTTGGAGTTCTTGGCATTTCTTGATTTATAAATGCATCGCTCAAACTCTACCTCCATCTTCTCATTACTTTCCCTCTGTGTCTCTATTTCAGCTGTCTTTCTGCTTTCTCTTATAACACCAGCAGTCTTTGGATTCAGGCTCCACTCTAAATATAGGATGATCAATATCTTTAAATTATATCTGTAAAGACCCTTATCCCAAAACAGGTCACTTTCTGAGGTTCTGGGTGGGCATATATTTTTGAGTAGTACTATTCAATCCACTACATAAGAATTTCCATAATGTGAGGAGACTGGTAAGAAAGCTAAACGCATCTGTCTTTTCATAACATGTAGATGTGTAGGGAACATGAAATAATTACATATTTTAGAATCTGAAATCTCAATTCACTGGTTTGATAGGTGTTGAATATAAGGCAAGAAAAGAAAAAGATAACTTTACTGATTGAGTTCTGAAATGTACTTAATCTCTTTTAAGTATAAATGCTCACCTATATTTCTTGCTGGTGAATTCTACCCTTGACAATCATATTTGGTACTACATGGCTGGTATTGTTTGGCTTCCCACCCAAATCTCATCTTGAATTGTAATCTCCACATGTTGATGGAGCAACCTGTTAGAGGTGATTGAATCATGGAGGTGGTTCCCCCCTGCTGTTCTTGTGATAGTGAGTGAGTTCTCCTGAGATTTGATGGTTTAAAAGTGTTTGACATTTTCCCCCTCAAACTCTCTCTTTCTTGCCTCCATGTTAAGATGTGCTTTGCTTCCCCTTCATCTTTTGCCATGACTGTAAGTTTGCTGAGGCCTTCCCAGCCAGGTAGAACTGTGAGTCAATTAAATCTCTTTCTTATGAATTATCCACTCTCAGGTAGTTCTTTATAGCAGTGTGAAAATGGACTAATACAATGACCCAAACATCAGCTCTCCCACCCACTCTGAACACTGGCCAAGTATCAAAAAATGCAAAAGAAGCTATGCTAATGAGATTTTTTGCTTTTACAATTTGAATCAGGAAGTATAGACAAAGAAATATCACATAATGGAAGCAATGAAAGTTAAAGATAAAAGGATGCAATGAGAGAGGTGATTATGGGGTAAAGAATAGGTCATTTCTAATTAGGAACAGGTCAAACTAATGAGAGAAAAACCACTAAAATGAGTAGATCAGGTAGAAGAGAGAAAACATAGAAAGTGAGAAATCTGGTTGTCAGTAGGGATAGAAGAAGACAATAAACATGTTCACACATCAAAGAATTTACTCTTGCTCTTCCCTCTGCTAAGAATGCACTTTCTTCAGATATCATCATAGTTTATCCCCTTATTTCCTTCAGCACTATCTGCTCAAATGCCACATTTCTATATAGTCCATATCTGAATACCTTAAGTTAAAAAAGAGTCTACCACTACCACCCTTACCACAAATGTACCACTTTCTATTCCCCTTGTATTTATTTTCTTTATAGTACTTATTACATGTGCGCGTGTGCACGCACATGCACACACACACACACACACACACACAGGCATACATGCACTTCTGTATCTCTGGCCACTATATATGGCCTGATAGGCACTTAGTAAAATATTGTGAAAGAAAAATGTAAATAAATAAAATCTCAGAGTTTTGTGAGCTATGTTAGTAAAATGAAAGGGAATTCTGAGAACTCCGTAGGGTCCTGAGAACTAGTCTTAGTGTTCCTGAGGTGATTTTGTATAGTAGACCTTATTAAAATCCTACAAGATACCTTGCTCTATTTTTATAACAATATTCTACTTGATTTAGTGTGAGCAAGTCTTATTATTTGTAACGAAAGCTATATGAATTAAATATAAAATTTCTAGGTGACAAAGTTATGAGTGGAACCTAGATTCTGCAGGCAGTTTTCTAAGTGGAGTATACTAAAAAAATATATGCTACAGATAAAAACATAGAATGCATTTCACAGCCCAACATAACTTGTTGGTAGAATTATCCATTGGTTTGAGTTATCTATGCATTCACTTGGATGTGTTTGAGCAGAGCAGAATTTGAACAATATTTGTAGTAAATAAGGAGTGTATGCCTTTGCAATAATGTTTGTAATTCTCCAACTCAACATCAGGTTAAGAATATTTTTTCTATTTGAATTGTCAATGGACCAAGAGTTTCCCCAATCTAGAATTGATCTGCATGAATTTGATGAAAATCAGTGTTTACATTGCTATTTTCATGGGTATTATCAAAGGGATTTTGTTGTGAATGCCTTTTTAGTTATTCACGAGCAGTTGCTAAACCAAGTTCTATTTTTTCCTTCTGAAAACACTGTAATTCATTTTACACCTTCTTAAATTAATACATACCTTCCCTAAAATGGTATTGTGTTGGGTGAATTTCCCTCTGAGAGGTCCACAATCTATTAAAGTCACAGGTGAATGGAATTTTCTACTCTAAACAGGATTACAGAGTACATTTCTGCCTTCGCTGCAGAAAGGTTCTTATTCAAATTAGGTAGGGTCTTTTTTCACCTTGGGATCTCACTGCATTCACATGCATTAAAGACATCAAGAGAAAGGTCATAAACATTTCATACTAACTTGCAAAATGTATTTTATATTCAACTTGTAGGTTGGGACACATGCTTCATCCAAGGAGACATAAGTCCTTTCCAAATATCTTGATTTAAAATGATATCTGATAATGACAAATTCTAGTTAGGTCATGCAAAGGACACCGATATAAACTTACCAGACATGGTAGCTGATTTCTTCCAGTCTCCCTCTGTTACAAACCCCATTTATGTTAAATTGGGTTCTGATTAAGGCAGTGAATATATTCCAAGGTAACTTACAAAAGGATAATTTATTGTAATATGGATATGTCTTATGTCTTTGCCTTTGTACTTCTTTATTAATTTTTTCAATATATCTTTTACTCTCAGATCTGGGGTGGTGTACATAAAGACTACCGAGTCACTGTCAACTCCATGTCAATCTTTCAAGTACTAATCTTTTGCTAATATCTATTTATATAATTATTCATTTGAATCAAATGTGTAAGTTTATGGCAAATAATATCATGTTTAAACTTGTAAGACCTTTGTCTTGTTCATAAATTCACTTTTATAAAAATATTGCCTGCTTTGGATCCTTAATCATAAAATGTTACTATTGAATATCTAACATTTTATACTTCAAAATTATAAGCACAAGATCTCTTATCGAGAGAAATGTAACAGGCTGTAATAAGGAATAACTTACTTTAAACAAATGATTATATTTTAAAATAAAACATAGATTATAATATCTGATAGTTTTGTCTGCATTACAGGTATAAATTCAAGTCTGTTTCTTTCCTCAAGGACATACACACTAGTTAAGTTAGTCTCCATCTTTGAATGTTATATATATGTGAAGAGAGAGAAAGAGAGAGAGACAGAGAGAGAGAGAGAGAGAGAGAGAGAGAGAGAAAATATCTGTCACTAATATTGATTTTTCTCTAGTACAAATTCTTATTTTGAGAAAACTTTAAATTGTTGACTTTGATTTTAAAGGTCTGGTCTATTCCACTATACATTTTAGATATTAAAATTAGTGAGAGTGTCTACCCATAATATTTGTAGTATACTTAGAATGTGCCAAAAACCTTATTTTATTGAGATTTCACTGATTTATACAACAAATGATTTGAATAAGTTATTGTTTTTTAAAAAAATAATATGTTATAATTATAATATGAATCTCTAAGGGCTTTTCAGAAATTCAAGTCAATCATTCTTGTAAGGAATGTTATATAATATATTTTGGCGTTTCACCTTCATGATTTCTATGTTAGATGGTCTAATACCCTTTGAAGCCTATCTATTTTTTTTAAACCTTACTTGTTTTTTTCTACACTTCTGTTGATATAATCCTTTTTTGTTTTGTTTTGTTTCTCATAATATGCTGTCTAAGAAGCTGTAAAGTGTCTGGGTGAAACTAATGCATGGTGAAACATAGTGAGGTGTAAGAAGTACCATCTTGAAAGTCAGAAAAATCTGGGATGAGGTATAGGCTCAAAAATTATACAATCCTGGTAGCAGTATTTTAGCTTTTCAAATCTGTTTTCTTATCTTTATGATAAGAGTAATAAGAATAATGATATTATCTAACTCATTGGTCTATTGTGAGCAGCAACTGAAATAATGTAAGCAAAGGGCCAAATATAGTACCTTGCCCAAGCAGTCTGAAAAGTTCAGTTCCTTCTTTCCTTCCACATTTTTTTTCTTCTTCTTCCCTTAAGGACTAAAGTACAAGAAAGAGAACACGGAACAAGGCACAGGTATTTGCCTGTGTGGTTTTCTGTTTGGGTTTGTTTTGGGTTTCTGTGCTTTGTACCTTGTAAAACACACACACACACACACACACACACACAGAGAGAGAGAGAGAGAGAGAGCGAGAGAACGAACGAACCTTTGGGATGTTTTCCAGAGATGTGTTATTTGGGGACCAAATATGTTTGAAACTGTTCAACAAGTTATCAAAGAAAAATACAAATCTTTGTTGGATACAAAAAGGGTGACTACAGAAAATTCAGTGAGCAGGAGAAAAAGAATTACACATAGACCAGCTGTTGTAAACCCAAAGTAAGACCAGGTTGGATGGGCTCTGATAGCTGAAGTGACAACCAGTAGTCATGGAAAACTGTCAGTCAACATAAGAAAGAATAAAGGCACAATCAAAGATCAGGTGTTAGGATAGTTTATAGAAGGTACAAAGTAAAGAGTGCAAGAGAACCAGACTTGTAAATGAAGCCAAGAAGGAGGTTAATAGCAAGATCATAGGCGGTGATGGAAATTGGTGCACTATGAGGCAAGTATGATAAAGAGTCTCATTGCCTGCAGGACTGCATTTAAAAGAAAAAGTGAATGTTCTTTCTGTGATAATGAGTGCAAGTGGAATCTAAAGGAAGACCTTGCACAAAAAGAAAGTGGTTAAAAGGGATCTGTCTATATCTGCAGTTCACACAACTTTTAAAACCTGGACAAGAGCAAGACAACATGGAAACGTTACTGTCTGCATTGCAGACTATTAGTTCAGGCTACAGTAGTCCCGTTGGTGTCTAGAAACTTAGTTCTTCCCTAATGTTTCTCCCTAGAAGTTGAAAGGGTTTTGGAGAGGAGTCTGTTGTGTTATTGTCTAGACCACAGCATAGGTAGGTGTCTCTGATATCTGATACTTCTATATGCATATTAGTTTTGTGTTTTGCCCTATGACCCAATGGTGGAACTACTAATGATTAACCTATAACTTAAGAAAAATTTTACAGTTCAGCCTTTGTAACTTGGGACCATATTATGTATTGAAGAACATAACATGTAGTTTTCAGCTTTTATTTTGGTAGTGCTGTGATTCAGATATTAGAATGTAGACAGCCATTAGAACCAGGTGATATAACTCTATTCTCAGTTAGACATAATAGTAAAATGCCGAGTGTGGTGGGTCATGCCTGTAATCCCAACACTTTGGGAGGTTGAGGCATGCGGAAGTTTGGGTCTAGCCTGACCAATACAGAGTAACTCTGTCTCTACTAAAAACAAAATATTAGCTGAGTGTGGTGGTGGCGCATGCTTGTAATCCCAGCTACTCAGAGGCTGAGGTGGGAGAATGGCTTGAATCTGGGAGACGGAGGTTGCAGTGAGCTGAGATCATGCCATTTCACTCCAGCCTGGGCAACAAGAGTGACACTTCATCTCAAAAAAAAAAAGAAAAAAAAGAAAAGAAAAGAAATAATAGTAAAAAACATTTATCTTACATTGTTTCTGATCACAAGGTTAATTAGTTATCAGCTGGTTAATCTGAGCCTTGCATTAATTATTGATAACATGTGAGGTTGCTTTCCTTCTAACAGGATAATGGATATATATTTCATACTTGATGACTTATTTTTTTCAAAATACTATTTTCAAAATATTCTCATCTTTAAATGACTTGTAGTGAATAAAAACATTGTCATAGAATGGTATATGCATAGGCTTTTCTAATGTCCTTGATTCATTTTTCTATTGATTTTTTCATATTTTTATAAGATTTTTCTATCTAACGTGAAATGATGGATGTTGAAAACATGCTGCAAACTATAAAAGACTTTACAGAAAAGCAAAGAATTCCTCTTTCTACTAAAATGCGAGTAGTGATTTTTATGTGTATATTTGATTTAATTATATCATAGAAATTTGGTAGATTGGGATCTCACTGCTCACCATTTCAATTTTCCAAATTATGTTTTTTCTGTTGTGCTTATTAAAACTTTTCTTTTGCCTTCCATAAGGATTTCTATTGCTATCAGGGGACCCAAAACAAAAAGTTCAGAAAAAAAAATAAGAAAGAAAAGTTAGTGAGTTATTATGGGTTATTATATGTCAGGCTATATGGTATGTTGAAATGGTTTGTTTAAAAATTGTTAAAGGTCACAAACTTCTCCCATCCCTGCAATCACATTCTATTTAAATGAAATTTTGATACTCCACCTACTAGTATCTACCCAAAAGGAATTAATATATCAGAGATACCTGCACTTTCATGCATATTGCAGCACTATTCACTGTAGCAAAGATAGGGAAGCAAACTAAGTATCCATCAACAGATGGATAAATAAAGAAAAATTGGTATGTATACATAATAGAATATGATTCCACGTTAAAAAAAAGAATGAAATAATGCCATTTGTATCAATAAAGATAAAACCGGAAGTAATTATCTTAAGTGAAATAAACAAGGCACAAAAAGGCAAGTATCACATGTTCCTACTTCTGTGAAGGAGCCGAAAAATTTAAATACTTGGAAGTAGTGAAAAGAGATAACAGAAACTGGAATGGGGAGAAGACGAAGAGAAATGGGTAAAAGGGCAACAAACATACGTTAAGATGGAAGGAATAAGTTCGGGGTAGGTGTGGTGGTTCATGCCTGTAAGCCCAGCATTTTGGGAGGAAGAGGCAGGTGGATCACATGAGGTCAGCAGTTTAAGACTAGCCTGGCCAACATAATGAAACCCCATCTCTACTGAAAAAAAAAATAGCTGGGCATGGTAGTGGGTGCCTCTAATCCCAGCTACTCAGTAGGCTGAGGCAGGAGTGTTGCTTGAACCTTAGATGCAGAGGTTACAGTAAGCTGAGATTGTACCACCGCCTTCCAGCCTGGGTAACAGAATGAGACTCTATCTTTAAAAAAAAATGAGGGGGGAGTTTAATGTTTGTTAGAATAGGATGACTATATATATACATACACATATATATTTATACATATATATACACACATATATACATATATATATATGTATATTATTATTATTTTTTAATTGAGACGGAGTTTCACTCTTGTTACCCAGGCTGGAGTGCAATGGCGCGATCTCGGCTCACCACGACCTCCGCCTCCTGGGTTCAGGCAATTCTCCTGCCTCAGCCTCCTGAGTAGCTGGGATTACAGGCACGCACCACCATGCCCAGCTAATTTTTTGTATTTTTAGTAGACACAGGGTTTCACCATGTTGACCAGGATGGTCTCGATCTCCTGACCTCGTGATCTACCCGCCTCGGCCTCCCAAAGTGCTGGGATTACAGGCGTAAGCCACCGCGCCCAGCCCTGACTATATTTTTAAAATGTAGCACATTTAGGTGATGGACACCCTCAAAAGCTGGACATGATGACAGTTGAACTTTGGTACCAGGTAATGATACTAACTTCAGTGAACAGAACTTCAGCCCAAGGAGAACTCCTAGTGGGGCTGAATATTTCTTAGCATAGCTCAAATGCTTCGCTCTGATTTTTTACTCACTCAACTTGTACTCAGAGATGTGAAAAGATGTGTCTAGACCCGAGATCATGCCAGCTTTGATGAAGTAAGAGATCAAAAACCTGGAGAATTTTCTCCATTATTGGAGGCAAATAATTGCTGCTATTCTATAACGAGGGCAGCAGGGCAATGAGAACAGCTTCCAACTCATTTTATATTAACAATAATATAGAAATAAGAGGAAAGAGATGGAACGGGGGAAGAGAGAGAGAGACTCTTACATAAAAAAGACATACTTCCTTTTATTGTTTGGACAACTCACAGGTCTCAGGCCATGGAATTATAACCCAATTACGTAGGTTCAGATTTGACCAATACACAGAAACATTTTTATTTTCAGTGAGATTAAGTATGAGGATGTAGTTAAGAATGTAATCACTGCAATGTTCAATTAAATTCTCTAAAAGTCAAAAATATCAGTTTTGGATTTTTTATCTAATTATATTGTATATCTTAATAACTCTTATTTTTAATTGTTTTGGTTGCAGACTTTTGAATGTAAAGCTCTCATTTCTTTCAATAGGATGAATTGGATTCTGAGCTATCCAATACAGTAACCATTAGCCATTTTGCTGTTTACATTTAAACTCATTCTAATTAATATTTTAAATGAGTTCTTTATTCACGCCATTGGTATTTCATGTGCTCCAAAGTTCCATGAAAGTACTGGATAGCCCCACTGAGAGTACAGAAGGAAATTTCTACTATCACAGAGTTTCTATTGGACAGAAATGGACCAAATAATATGAAGACACTCTCACTATATGCACCTAGTAATACAGGATAAATTTCATAACCACTGAGCTTATACAAGATCTTTAAATGTTGAGAATGATAAATACATAAACCAGCTACTTGAAGATGCAATGGGTGTGGAGATTCCTAATCTGAGTAAATTTGGGCTTTGATTTTAACCCCAAGGACAATTCCTTCTACCTGGGTTAGATGATTTTTAGATCAAATGCAGGTCTAACAAAGTTTTAGTCCCTCATAAAATGAGCATTAGAATTAAAAAGTTTAACTACAGCTAGGACATAAAAGGGCTAAGTCTTAGTAGAGAGTAGATTTCAGAAGTTACACCTATTAGAAAACATTATGCCAATTTGTCTTTTCCTTACTGGGTTCTAGGAAAAATGCTTCCTCTGGGAATTTATAACCATGGTTCTTCATCATGAGTGTTTTGCAAGTTTGAATTTACACTATTTGCATAATTTGTGAACTTCAAACAGAGAAATAAAGTATAAACTGATGGCAAGTTGATGACATTCTAGGAGGAGCTTGGTAGACACAAAGAAAAACCAATCTGGAAATGCAAAAACTTTACCCTAGAACGTATAAAACTATCACAGATAAAACTTACTGAATGTGAACTCACATTTTAAACCTATAAAACATACAACAAATCATCAAACATTAGTGAATCAACAGACACTACACAGAAATATTATTATACCAAGATATCTAGATGATGTAATAATTTTACAAATATTATTGTATAGGTAAGACTAAATTGGATAATTACATAAAAGAAACAAGTAAAACTATAAAGGCTTTTTTTTTAACATAGGAACAAGACTTGACTGTCCACTCTTGCCATGTTTATTCTACATTATACAGAAGGTTCTAATGAGAATGATTGAGCAAGAAAATGAAATAAAAGGGATTCAGATTTGATAAGAAAATGTCAAAGCATCTCCTATTTTCACATATGACATAAAATAGTATTTAGAAACTCCTAAGGGATGCATAAAATTATTAGAACTAATGAATAAGCAAGGTGGCAGGATACAAGATCAATATTAAACATCAAATGTATTTCTCTGTACTAGTAAGAGACAATTCAAAAATGAAATTAGAAAATTCATTTATAGTAGCATCAAAAAGAATAAAATATTTAGGAATGGATTTAACAAAAAAGTTAAACACTTGTATACTGCAAAGTATAAACGTTGTTGAATAAAATTTAAAAAGACCTATGTAAATGGAACCACCTTTCATATTCGTGAGTTCAAAGATATAATATTATTTAGAGGTCAGTACTCTCAAAATTTATATAGAGATTCAGTACAAGCATTTTTTTGGCAGAAATTGACATGGTGTTTTTTAAATTATGTAAAACATAATGGGCCAAGTATAACTAAAACAATCTTTAAAAGTTGGAGGACTTACACTTCCTAAATTCAAAACTTACCACAAATGAGCAGTAACCAAGACAATGTGGTACTGGTCTAGGTATAGATCAATGTAATAGAATAGAGTGTTCTGGGATAGATTCTTACATTTATGATACATTGGTATTTGATGAAAGTGTCAGGACAATTCAATAGAAATACAGTCTCTTCAACAAATGGATATCCACATGCAATAGAATAAATTTAGACTTCTACCTCATACCATATATATATATATATAAATTAACTCAAATGGATTAACAAATTAAATAGGAAATGAAATTATAAAATAGTTAGAAAAACATAAAGTGCATTTTTCATGACCTGGATTTGGCAATAGATTCTCAGCTATGACACCAAAGCAGAAAAAAAAAAAATAGATAAATTGGCCTTGACTAAAATTAAAAACATGGTATATCAAAGAACACGCTAAAGAAAGTGACAGATGATACCCACAAATCATATATCTGATAAGAAACTAGCATCCAGATAAGCAGAGAATTGTAGCTTGACAATGAAAAGACAAATAATTAAAAATTGTCCAAAGGATTTGAATAGATATTTCTCTGAAGAAGCTATACAAATAACCAATAAGTATATGAAAGGTGATCAAGGTAATTAGGTATTAGGGAAATGCAATTAATTAGTCATTAGAGAAATACAGTTAAGCCATGAGACACAACTAGAATGGATGTTGATAAAAATGACAGAATATAACAAATGTTGACAAGCACATGGAGGATATGTCACCCTCATTCATTGCTGATATGTATGAGAAATTGTGCAAGTGCTTTGGCACCCAGTTTGGTAGTTCCTCTAACTGTTAAACATAGAGATACGACATAGACCACAGTTCTACTGTTAAATCTGCATCTATAGGAAGTGGGAACATTTGTCCATGTAGAATTAATGTATGAATACTCCTAACAGCATTGTTCATAGTAGCCAAAGAAAGAGAAACAACCCAAATGTCCATCAACATGAAAGAATAAACAAAATGCGGTATGTTCATTTGATGGTATGTTATTTGATAATAAAGGTTGCAGTAATGATATGTGCTAAATATGGATGGTCCTTGCAAACATGCTAAGTGAAATAAGTCAGTCACAAAAGGCCACATTTTGTATGATTCCAGTGATATAACATGTATAGAATAGGAAAAATCATAGGGATGGAAAGTAGATCAGTGGCTGTCAGGGGTAAAGGGTGGAAAAAAATGGAAAGATACTGCTAATGGGTACAGTTTTTTGTTTTGTTTTGAGTAATGAAACATCCTAAACTTAGTGATTATTTTGCACAACTCTGAATACACCAAAACTCACTGAATTGTACAGTTAAAAAGAAATTTTATGGTATGAAATTATATTTCAATGACTATATATAAAGCATTTATGGAAGAAAAAGATATGATAAAGAAAAATCCAGTTTAAGAAAAGATATAAAATGTCAGTAATTAAAAACTCAATGTGGGCTGGGTGCGGTGGCTCACACCTGTAATCACAGCACTTGGGGAGGCCAAGGCGGGCGGATCACAAGGTCAAGAGATCAAGACCATCCTGGCCAACATGGTGAAGCCCTGTCTCTATTAAAAAAACAAACAAACAAACAAACAAACAAACAAAAAAAACCTCAATACATGTGCTGAACTACACATTGTAACTCTGAAGCAAGGATCATTAACTAAAAGAAATTATTTTGAGAAAAAATCCTCAGAAGGCAATAAAACACATAAATGCAAAAATGTGTATATGCATTTATAAATGTATAAATATTAATATTAAAAAGTTTTTAAACTTTAAAATTTGAGAATTCTCTTATTTAAGACAATTAAGTGAGACACTCCAACATATGTTGAATAGAATTTTCACTGGAGATTATTTAGAAATGGAAAGAAGCAATGTTTGAAGAGTTTGTGACTGAGAATTTTTCAGAATAAAAAATGCATACATATTCACAATGATAAAGCAGGAGATGTGCATTGGCTTGATAATAATAAATTCACACCTACACATGAGTGAGTCCAAATGAACAGAGAAGGTCTCAGGAAAACAAGAAACAGCTTGCAATGAGTGATTACCCAAAAGACAACTGCTTTCTCACTGGCAATAATAAAGGCTGGAAGAATTTGAAATAATAGCATCAAATTTATAATGAAAAATAATTGTCATTTTATAAATCTATAATTAAAATATTACTTTCCATGGACTCACATTTAAAAGAAGAAGAAAAACCTAGAAGAAAATAGGGGTACGCACAAAATGATTGATAGATACACTGATAAACCAACTAATACTTGATAATAAAATTAATTTGAGGGGTATAACAATTAATTGGGACTAACACATCGGTGGACAACTACATTTAAAATGAAGGGTTGAGGAAATTCAATTTCTAATGACCTCATGGTAAGGAGGGAGAAAAGAACAGTTTAATGAAAGGATATGAGTTGGTGTCAGAAATACACACATCAGTTTAAGATATTTCACAAATTAATTGTTCTCTATTTTCATGATTATTATAAATTACAAATTTGGCCTGGAGTCAATAGATTCTAATGAAGATACATGTCGATTTACTCACATTTACTAGAAATCTTGATCTCTAAAAGACAAAAAAAAAAAAAAAAGAAAACAACAACAAAGGAACATAGATAGACTTTCATTTCATTCTCTCAAGCAAAACCACTTCTAACAGGGATTTCTCTGAGCTCTATTGTTTAGGCAATATATTATTTAGGCAGTTTGAGATGGGACATCCAAATAGTGGTCAAGGGGAATTAATATTATAGCTGGAATGGCAAGAAAAAGCATCAAGTCTTTGGCAACATGGATAAGAACATTAGTAATGTGATAAAATGCTTAGAGAATTGAAGCTCATCAGTTTGAAGAGCATAAAATGAATAGGGCCCAGCAATCCAGGAAAGAATATGTTGGAATCCCATTTTAGGTAGTGTTGGGCTTTTATTGCAATGGCTTGGCATGGGGTTTGAGGAAGAAAGAGTCAGATCTCAGTATCTCTGAGGAAGTGTGATATGCATCATTGTCTACTCCCAATCGTCTTTTCCAAGTAACTGGGCCCAATTACTGCCCAAATATAAACCAATTCTTTCCCACCCTTATTCTATTACTCTGAAACTTCCCACTGTAATCCCCAAAAGGTTTCCAGTCATAGCTTTTTCTCAAGTCTGCAACTAAATGAAAGATTATTTTGGCATGCTTCTAATTACCTACTGTTGAGAGGTTTTCCATCTGGTGCAGTTCTGCTCATCTGTATTGTACTCAACCCTGACCCAGAACTTTTGATTGTCTGGTGCTCATATCTGACCTAGTATATGAAAACCCTAGTCCTCAGAATTTTATTCCATCACCTCATGTAGAAATTTTGGGGACTCCACCTCCAAGGGTGCAATGCGTTTCTTCAGGAATATTTTCTGAAATGCCTGTCATATATTTTTTTCTAGACATTTTATTCTTCAGATTAAGGAGAGAAGTTTGAGGATTGTGGAAAGTTACTGTAAGTAAATCAAGTCACTAGCTATTTTAAAACAGTACACAAGTAACAGAAGGCACTTTTATTCACTCAGATATTCTATGCTTCAATTGAGGAGCAGGTAACTGCCAAATGATAAAAGGGCTTTTAACTTGATAGCCAAGCTATGACTACTTCATCAAGAGTGGGCTATGAAATGTACTTTTCTTGAAAAGTTCCATTAAGCTCTCAAGAGGGTCACAGTCCATTTAGAAAGACATTGTGAGCAGTTAGACAGCTCCAGCCTAGTCTGAGGAGGTTTCTAAAACACTATTCCAGAAACATTATTGTAGGTCAGAATCTGGTGTGGCATTAAGAGAGGGCTTCTTAGAGGTGACATTCATGATGAGAAAGAAAATTCAGAATTGATTATAATTGACCAGGATCAGAAAGAAGGTGAATAAATTTTAGTCACATCTAGAGGTAAACACACAAGACAAAGCCATGTATAAAATTAAAGATACAAGATAAATGAGATAGCATGGAAAGTAGTTGAATAGTTAGGCAGGTGTGGTAAGAGATTTAATTAGAGATGTAGACAGCAGCTAGGTAAAGAGGGGAAGAAAAGATGAAGAATATAAAGTGTTTTTTTTGTCAAATTAGTTGGGCAGCTGGTTTTCAAATGAAAATCTGACCAGTTGCTTTACTTATATTACAGAAATACTTGTTTTGGATCTGTATTAGCACAATCCAAATCTTGTAGATAGATATGATTCTGTCGCAGTTGAATTTGAACTATTTAACACCAATAGCTGCCAGCAGATTCATCAATCCTGATCCTGTTTATAGATCTGTTGTGAGGAAAGATCATTTATTATCTTAAGACCCGGAGCCTTCTTGAGAACTATTATTATGTAAAAATATGGACAGAGAGAGCCTACTGGCAAGAAGTGTTAATCTTTTCAATTCACACTTACACTCATTGAGAGGCAGTAATGACAAATTGGTTTAAACCAAGGAAACCTCTGTATAAATTAATAACTGTTTTAGTTGAAAATAGAAGTGTCAACATGACCTTTATTAATGAATTTGCTAATGGTTGTTCCCAGAATGGAATGATATGCCAAGTTCTCACCTAGGTTTAGTAGTATAAATGGAGGATTTAAAGTTAGGCTCAGGTGGAAATCCCAGTGTGAACCTCGTGATCTTCATGGCCTTGAGTAAATCATGAGGTAACTTACTGTAAAGTGAGAATCATAGCCCCACAAAGCATGTGGTTTAATAGTATCATGTGGTGATAGCTGGCATGTGCTCCATGAAAATATGCCCCTTCTTGAGAGGTAAGTCTGGAAAATTGAGATTACTCCCTGAAATGTCCCCAGTTTTTAATTAATTAGTCATTCTAGCTACAAATATTTTAACCATCATATTTATGTATGCCAGGTATATTCTCTTTCATCACAGTTGGTGTGTACATGTTTTCCATGTGCATACATAATATATGTACTCTTGGATTTGTGAAAAACATGCCAGAAGAAATGCTACTTATTAACATATTGGCAAAATGTCAATTGTATTGATTTTTGAGGTGATTCTGGCCATCCTATCTTTTGCCAGAAAGAAGGACTTTTTAGAAAGATTAAAATCCATTCTCAAAATTATTCAAATGTACATATTCCCCAAGTTTTAAATGAACTGTGTCTAATAAACCCATATAATCAGATTCTTTATTTAGTCATATAGCATAGACTTTGTAACTAGTTTATCTTCACAAGCATACCAAAAGATTTATAGATATGCTTTTTTGAGAGCTTTTTATAGATCAAGTTATTACCTACTATTAAAAAAAATCCTTGGCTAAAAGAAGTATAGATATATAATATGGCTCAGATTTTTGAGGACTATTATTACTATCATTATCAACATCTTCCCAAAATTTATAAAGAAAATATCTCACTTGACAGATACTTTGTTCTTTCAGATGACTGCTTTCTCCTTGAATTCTACTGTAAGATGTCAGTTCTAGTCCCTCGTTATATTTCAAGTCTTTATTGGGAAATAGAATCTCATTCACAGCTTTTCTCAGCATGGTCCAGAACCCAGAGACATCATTTATGGTGTATGGTTATCATTAGCATCATTCACCAATATTTTTGATTTTCCTTTCAGGATAGAATTGATTTTATTCCATTTCCTTGATGTTAGTGGTGATTGTTACTTGTTTCGGTCAAAGAATTGTATAACATATGTTATTTCAAGGCAGTAGCACTTAAGATCCAACACATGAATTACCATGTTCACTTCTTCCTTCAATGGAAATCTCCAGATGGTAGAGTACACCACACCATACAGGTCTCATTGTACTACGGAAAAAACAATTATTTCTCTTTAAAATATTTTATTGCCACATCATTGCCTGACCTATCCTGAATAAAACGTGAATAATAGGCTGAAGGTTATACCAACCTTCATTTTTATGATTCACATGCCCTGGTAATATCAGAGTGTTAGAAAACTATGTACAGATACAGTATGCTTTTATTTTAGATTAGGCAAGACTCGCTTCTACTGAAATACGTCCTGTTATGAAGCCATTGACTTATACCAAGTACATTTGTACCTTTGTGAGCAAAGACTCCATGAAACGTATTATGTTTACTAATTTTAGTAGCAAACAGGTCCTTCCTTCACGTAGCAGTTTCCTAAAATGAGTTATAATTTGTTTTATGCCATTCACAGTTGGAATGAAAATCTATTAAGTGAAGGATTTTTGTTTTTGCTCACCTTTTAAAATATCTATCATCTAGTAGGTTGCCAAGCCAGAGTAATTAAAACATATATAATCAATTCAACTGTGTCATATTCACTATAAGTTATAGTTCAGTGTTTGACAGTGCTTATCTCTAAAAACTAATTGGAGAAATTTCTCTCGATTGAGTACCACAAATATTTCCTATTCTTCCAAACATCTAGTATTAATTTTGACACATTTTAAAATCACATAATATGTTTTTCTTTTTCTTATTAAAGAAAGAATTTCTCTCTGAGAGAAATTTATTTTGAGATTATTTTTTAACAATTGGTATAATATATAGTTTAAATTTAAAATTCCTGTTCCTTTATTACAAACATTTTTCTATTTGCCTAATTTGTCTTTCTTATTTTACTTTTATTTTCTTTTGTTGTATTATTTTCATAATTTACATATACACCAAATACATATCCACATTTATATACATATTACAGTATTTTGATATCGTTCTTTAACATACATAATCTCTCTTTATAATGACTAATTCTACATATATGAAGTTCTTTCCTAACTTTTTAAAGCATACAAAAATGTATGCATTCCAATTGTGAAGATGTTAGGGATTTCAAAACATGTCAGCTGACTATAAGGCTTTATATAGCAAGGGCAATTTAGTCTGAGTGAAATTGCTCACTGCTTCACAGTACCTGATTAGGAATTAAAATATGTAGGTGCTTTTTGGTTTAGAAAAAAACTTTTCTCCAGCTCTATTTCAGCATACTTTAAACTATATTTCTCTGTTAAATACGATTACTGAGAAATGATATAACCTGTGGTCATTCATTGCTCATTAATTACAAGGTTTCATTTAGAGTTGAAATGAATATTTTCCTCAATTGTATTTTTAATCACACCCAATCATCCTTTCTTTTTTATACAAGAAATATTAAGCCTTGAGAAAATTTCTGTAGAGTAATAAAACCCATTAGATTAGATTAATATACATGGGCTCCTCAACTATTATTAATTTAGACAGACTTTCATTTTACCTTTTTTTTCTGATTACACAGAACATTGATTTGTGGTACATGAAACAACCAAATTGTACTTTTGAAATTTAAAATTCTAGATCTCTTTTTACATTATCGGCATTGAACTCAGCTATATTGTCTTTTAAATTATAAAATATATGCCCTTTTTAACTGAAAGGCATAAGTGCCTAGTGTAGCAAGTATACTAACTAAATGTTTGTCTGAAATAATAAATCATTTTTAATGTCATTAACGTATGATTGAGTCATTATATAAAAGATAGCATATTATAAAAACTCTTGCAATTTATTTTTTTCATTGTAATTTACCTATAATGAGTCATTATATAAAAGATAGCATATTATAAAAACTCTTGCAATTTATTTTTTTCATTGTAATTTACCTATAATGTAGTTTAGCTGTTTATGTCTCTTGAATATGAGTAGAGAAAAATAGTTTTTTTTCTCAAGCCTAAAAAGAAAGGATATTGACAAGGCCATTGCTGCGTCCCATTCTGATAGACACCAAGAATATTAGTAGAAATAGTTGGTTTTGACTCTTTAGGAACCTAAGATGCAGAGCTGTTTCTCGGGCAGGCTTGGTTTATTTATATATAACTGACAGTGGTTTGGCTGTGACTGCACCCAAATCTCATCTCGAATTCCAGTTCCCACATGTCAAGGGAGGGACCTGGTAGTAGGTTACTGGATCATGGGTGCAGTTTCCTCCATGCTGTTCTTGTGATAGTGAGTTCTCCTGAGATGTGATGGTTTAAAAGTGGCATGTCTTCCTTTACTCTCTGTCTCTCTCTCTCTTGCTGCCATGCAAGATGTGCTTTGCTTTCCCTTTGCCTTCTGCCATGATTGTAAGTTTCCTGAGGCCCCCTCAGCCCTGCAGAACTGTGAGTCAATTAAACCTCCTTTCTTTATAAATTACCCAGTCTCAGGTAGTATTTTTATACCCGTGTGAGAACTGGGCAAACTAATACAGGGCCCCACAGTAGTCATAAAGGAAAGCATATCAACTGTTGGTGGATCTTCATGCCTACATTTGAGTACTATTAGGTAGAGGAAAGAATTTTAGTTTATATTGCCCTGGGGAAAACTATGGTAGATTGTGACACTGTTCAAGAGACAGGAATTATTAAAGAGAGCCTGTTCTATGCAAGTACTTGGATTGAGAGAACATGCAAAATGACAGGATAATACCACGTAGATAATATTCATTTATTTTTCTCCCCAGTAGATGGGATCAGGGAATTGATTTTACAAGATTTTATAAGCTATGTTTTACGTATGTTGATTTTATCCTAATATAAAGAAAACGTGTGGAGGCGTTAGGACTTACTCAACATGTTGAATGGCAAATCAGGCGTAAAGGGATACTGGATTCTACCCTTTCAACTTTAATGCAGGGATTACAAGTATTCTGAAACTTCTTTAAGAATGGTAGATGATTTGAGTCAAAATCATTCAATGTCAGACTCAAAGTACAAACATTAAGGAGAGACTTTAATCTATCATTAAAGTTGACCCTTATCAGCATACTCATTAGTTTCAGTTCAGTGTATAAAAATATAACTTTGAAGCAATATATAAACCAGGGGAAAAAAAGTATCCGCAAATATTATCAGCATGCAGTGTCCTGGGTTGCAAGTTTCTGTATTTCTTTGTAGTCAATAAGGCAGTCTAGCTAGTAAAACTTCCCTTCATTTTTCCCTGTGTCTTGTTATTGCTCTAATGTGGGAGGGCATAATGGTCACGAGTATAAAAGGCTCTTTTACATTAAATTACACAGAATAAATTTCCCTGCTCAGAAGATGGTAACAGCTGATTTTTTCGATTTAGTTGCAAACGATTCTGACACTAAATCTGAAGCTACCACAGAGTGATCCAACTTTGAAGATTACAGTGATGATAATGGGGCTTCTAGTGAACTAAATTAATGTTTATGGCTTTTTTCTTCTCTACTTTCATTGTTGTTGCTGCCACCACTCTGGCTGATTTTTGGTTTTGGTGTGTGTGACACTCTTTGCAGTGCTGGTTTCTGAGGTTGGTTTTAAAAATAGAAATACTATAGAATAATGCACATATGAATCAATAAAATGCCAAAAAGCCTTATATTTTCTATAAATGGAAGTGAAATTAGACTACTTGTTATATTTCTACTTTTCTCTAAGCTTCAGTTTTGCTAGCAATCATAAACTTGTTATTAAAACTTTTTTGAATTAAAACTGATGCAAATCATGAATACTTAGATTCTCTTTAGGAAGACTTTGTATGCTCTTAGTTGATTATATAATAATAATCAACATAAATATAAAGATAAAATTAATTATATAACATTAATTTACATTAGTCTTACAGTTTGTTATTCTTCTATCAGGTTAAAATTCTGTAGGATTGTATTTTATTCCTCTGTCTTTACAAGCAAATTCATTAGGAGTTCTGCAAAATTTTTATTGTCTACCATTGGATAAACTAAGGTGAAATAGTACTCTGAATTTAAAATTTTTTTTTAATTCAAATTTTCTATAGAAAACTTGTTTTAGTGGCTCTGTAGTTTTCTATTAAACAAATGTAGTTTAAACTACTACTCATATGAGGACTAATTCCAGTTTGTTTTGCTTATAAACAGTATTCACCAAATATCCTTTTGTAAAGTGGTAAGAAGTATTTTAGTTTGACTTGCTTCAGAATTTCAAGTTGCCATGCTACAATGGGTAAGAGGAGAGAAGTCTACCTCTTCCACAGCAGGAATGCCTGAAATTCTCTTTCCTATAGAACCAGGGTTTGTCTCCTCTCTAGAATCCTGACTCTGAATTTTCATAAGGACCTAGAGTGTTAACTTCAGAATATCCAGAGAATTCTTTTTGCCCCTAAAATGGATATGGTGACTGCCTGCTGCCTGCTTCCTCCTTGCCCATCCTTGCCAAAGTATATTCCTTATCTACACTATAAAATGGTAAAGTGTGCAAGGACCGTGTTTCTCCTTGAGGATATTATCCCACTGCAAATGTCTTCCTGTGATGATGGTAAAATAGTGAATCATGGGTTTTCTCTTGCTCTCTTTGACTTTCAGGCTTCTTTAACAAACCCTACCCCTTAACAAGTACTGTGTGACATTGTGGCATTTTTCCTTCATTCCTCTCACTGCAATATGAAATTTGTATTTTTCTTAAATTACTGATTGTTTCTCAAAGGCAGTATGGCAGAAGGGAGGAGGTAAACTATGCACAAACGGTAGAGTTTACAAGTTTTGAAGAAAGCCATTTTGAACTTGAAAGCTAATAGCTAAAGAGGGGAGAAAATGAAGCTTATTCTCATACAATAAGATCCAAAGCCTTGTTACAAGGATATTGTCTGAGTTGTTTAAAACCACATCTTGATTTAAAGATGAAGTGTAGAAGTGAATTTCAAGATTGTCTAGAAGACAAAACTGTAAATGAGAGCCAGGAATCTGTTAAGTCAAATGGGAAATAGATTCTGTAAAATGGCTGAGGATATAGACACCCTTGACAACATGATATTAAGAGTCATTATTCTAATCAGAAGTAGAGGAGAGACTAAGGGACAAGGAGTGCAAACTCCCATGGAGATATTGAGAGAACTGAAAATATCTTGACCCCAAATATAAAGAGGCAGTTATGGGTAAAAAACGTCATAGTTCTGAATAGCTAAGAGTCCTTGCCTAACTTTCAAATATTTAATGAAAATAAATTCCTGAACTGTCTATCAAACTCAGTCCCACAGTAAATAAAATCTTCTAAGTATTAAAAAAATACAGGCAACTTGTTAATCCCGGATTAAAGTCAAATCTTCTTGGCTATGATACATTAAAAAGGAACCAGGGATTATATGATAAACCAATAATGCTAACCAAAATAGATGAATATTCTGAGTTTTCATTCACAATTCTATTACTTACTGAAAGAAATGTTGTCTATTTCTATGATATGTTACTCACATTTTATACTATGTATTTTTTATACACATAGAAGCATTTTTCTTTTCAACTGTATCTCAAAAATCATAGCAGAAATTGAAATCAGCTATATAGAGAACACATTAATTTTCTGGGGTTTGGTTTGACATCTAAATAAACTGCTAACTAAAGAATCAATGTGAGTGAGCAACAGAAGCTATCGGAAATGATGGTATCATAGGAACACATGAATCTTCTTGCATGTGTTTATTGAATTCTATAATAGCATTCTTCTTTGAGGTTCATTTTAACCAAAAGGGGGGACCAATAGAAACAGCCAATAAAAAAAAATAAACAAAAAGCAATATTGTGGGGGAAAAAAAACAGTTCAAAAGGTAGCAGTGATAGTGCCCAGACCATTAACAGACTAATACAAGGAGTGATGACCTTGTGGAGTCTGTTGGTGATGAGGTCATAAAATGTAACAAAAAGAGATTGCAGTTTTTATTGTTCCATTGATTTCACCTTTTCCCTTTTTGATATGAAGTTGGCTAAAGGACTTTTTATTTTGTGGCTCACTGAGTCTAGGGAGTGTGCAGAGAAAAATGATCTTGTTTTCTAATAGGTGCTAACTGTGTTTATAGTTGGTCAGGCAAGTTTGACCACCTTGTGAGAATGAAGCTGATACTTTCATCTTGCAGTAAGTCTGGGGCATATGATGAACGTTGAGTAGTCAATTTATTAAACAATATATAAACATCTAGAGCAGATGGGGTTTTAGAAAACAAAGATCCTATTTTCAGAAAGTTGTCTTCACTATATAAAGAGAAAAGAAGGAGGCTGAGGCAGGAGAATTGCCTGAACCCAGGAGGCGGAGGTTGTGGTGAGCTGAGATCACGCCATTGCACTCCAGCCTCGGTAACAAGAGCGAAACTCCATCTCAAAAAAAAAAAAAAAAAAAAAAAGGCAAATGTAAAAAATTAGTGCCTTAGAAGTAACATTGTTTCATGATTTCTTAAAATGTATTTTAATTCTGTTATATCTGTTCAGGTTTTCAGATCTTAATTTATGCTCAATTCATGACATAGACTTGGTGTAATATATACTATACCAAGTATTTATTTTATCTTTGTATACTAGGTAAAAGCTAACCAGGAATCATGACAGCCTTATTTATTTATTTATTTATTTATTTATTTAGAGACAAAGTCTGTTGCCCAGGCTGGAGGCCCTCTGCAACCTCTGCCTCCCAGGCTCAAGTGATTCTCCTGACAGGTTTAATTTTTTTATGTTTACAAACTTTCTACTAAATTACCAGTATTTTATATAATACAATAGTTATAACATCTGGGCTTAAGGAATCCATTTGGCAGAGAGTTCAAATTTCCATATATGTTGGGTTTTCTTGTTATTCAGAACTTGCAGTCAACCATTAAGACCGATTTGAGCAAGATTTTTGAGTTCAAATGCAATGACTATATATAGGACTTTTTATATTCTCCCAACATTGACTCACTTAGGAAATAGTACAACTATTTAATCCTGAGTAAGTCATTTAACTTTTATGACTATTTTCTAGTGTGTAAAATGAGAGGAATAGATTGATTTTACAGATCAAGCAAACTGTGTTCCTATGACATGTAATTCACCGTTAAGACACATTTAAAGAAAACCCCACAATCAATCTAGATAGTTGAAGTTAAGCAGAAGTTACAATAGAAAATATTGTCTACCAGCTTCATCTTTGGGTTCTGCCAAGAAATGCAAATCACAAAGTTAGTAAATAATCAAGGACAATGCTTCAAAATAAAAATAAGCATGAAGAATATATATTTCTTCTATATATATTCTCTATGCCTATTTTATTTTTTATACATGAAAATTTTCTACTATAGCTTGAAGCAAACATCTTGACCTGCTGTGTCATGCATGCCCATGCTGAGTCAGTGAGGATCACTAGTCATTCCATTACTTGGACTTAGAATGCCCTTTCTGTTGCTGTTACTTGAAACCACATCTCTCTTTCGAAAAATTTCTATGTGAGTGTGCAACCTTCTCTATGAAGTTTTCACTTGTCACTCCCTTTAATTATGGTTTTTATGTCCTGTGAGTCCCCAGGTTGTAATCACCACTTATTTATACCACTTTTCTGATTTTTATCACCCAGGACTCATGGTATTTGTTTCTCAGCTGAAGTTGTTAAACATCATCCAAGTATTTCCTCGACTGTTCAAAGCCCAAGTTTCTCTGAATTCCTTTTTGGTCAGTTCAATTAGAAATAAGTGCTTCCTTACTTCTAATTCTGTTTCCTTTCCTATATACCTCACAAGAGGTTCATTATTGATTATCAAATTCTAATTTTGTGGTACCCTGATACTTTCTAGCAGTGATTTGCAGCCATCATAATTTAAAAACAAAAGAAAAAACATACGTTTTTAGGATAGCATATGGAGTATCCTCCAAGATCAACCAAATAAGGCCATAAAACTAGCCTTGATACATTCAGAAAAATTAAAATGATAACAAACATACTTTCAGACCACAGTGGAATAAAAATAGAAATAAATACCAAGAAGATGTCTTAAACCCACACAATTACACAATTGAATTCAACAAACTGTTCTTTTGTGACTTTGATGTAAACAATGAAATCAAGGAAGAAATCATAAAATTATTTGAAATAAATGAAAACATACAAACAACATACCAAAATTGCTGGAATGCAACAAAAGCAGTGTGAAAAGGAACATTTATAGTGCCAAATGCCTACTTCAAAACGTTGGAAATATCTCAAATTAAAGATCTAACATCACAGCTAGACAAGGTACAAAAACACAAACTAATCTCAAAGCTAGAAGAATAGAAATAACTGAAATCAAAGCAGAAGTAAACAAAATTGATATTTAAAAATCAATACAAACAAAAATTATTCTTTAAAAATATAAATAAGATCAAAATAGATCAGTAGACCAGTATCTAGATTAATAAAGAAGAAATGAGAAAAGATCCAAATAAGTACAATCAGTAATGACAAGGTGGCATTGCAACTGATCCCACAGAAATATAAAAGAACCTCAGAAACTATTATGAACTACACATGCACATACACTAGAAAATCTAGAGGAAATGAATAAATTCCTGGAAACACATAACCTCCCCAGATTAAATCAGGAAGAAATGGAAATGCTGAACGGACCAAAATGAAGTTTCAAAATTGTCAGTAATAAGAAACTGCCAAGCAAAAAGGCCCCAGGCCAGATAGATTTAAAGCCAAATTCTATGAGACATTCAAAGAAGAGCTGGTACCAATTCTACTGAAACTATTCCAAAAAAAAATCAAGGAGGGGAACTCCTCCCTAATAGATTCTACTAAGCCAACATCATCCTGATACCAAATCTGGAAGAGATACGGTGAAAAACAGAAAACTATAACAAAATCTCCTTGATGAATATAGACAAAAAAATCTTCAACAGAATACTAGCAAACTGAATCCAACAGGACATCAAAAAATTAATTCACAGTGATTCAAGTAGGTTTCATGTGTGGGATGCAAGGTTGGTTCAACACACAAATTAATAAATGTGATTTACGATGTGAACAGAATTGAAAACAAAAACCATGTGATCATCTCAATAGATGCAGAAAAGCTTTCGTAAAAGTCCAACATCCCTTCATTATAAAAACCATCAAGACACTAGACACTAAAGGAACATATCTCAGTATAACATACGCCATCTATGACAAATCCACAGCCAACATCACACTGAAGGGGAAAAGTCAGAAGCATTCTCCTTGTGAACTGCAACACGACAGGGATGCCCACTCTCACCACTCTTATTCAACATAGTACTGGCAGTGTTAGCCAGAGCAATCAGTTAACAGAAAAACTAAAAAGGCATCCAAATAGAAAAGAAACAGTCAAACTGTCTCTTTGCTGATGACATGGTTCTATCCCTAGAGAACTCTGAAGACTCCACCAAAAGGCTCCTGGAATTAATAAACTTCATTAAAGTTTCAGTATACAAAATCATTGCATACAGCAGTAGCATTTCTACACCAATAACATTAAAGCTCAGAGCCAAGTCAAAAATGCAATCCATTTATAATAGCAACACAAAAAATAAATACCTAGGAATACATCTAAGTAGAGCATGAACATATATTTTTAGTGAGAGAGCTCTTATAGTTTCTGGGAATGTATAATTTACTGAACCTCAGCCCAAGTCAGGATGCTTAAAATTGTACTTGTGGAGCTTCACTCAAACCAGTGTGTCAGATAATGTATTGAATATTCATATAGAGACTATATTTATATTCTTAGATAGTTTGTTCTATGATTTTTTTCTTTCATGCTTTCATATATATTATTCTAAACTTTTTATCACAACAGAAAAGATTTTTTTTGGCAATGCAAATAGAAAGATATTTCTTTATTGTCTGGAGAAAAGGAGGTGAAAGATCTTTACAAGGAGAACTACAAAACACTGCTGAAAGAAATCATAAATGACACAGACAAATGGAAAAACATTCTATGCTCACGAATAGGAAGAATCAGTATCAATAAACTGGTCACACTGCCCAAAGTAGTCTACAAATTCAATGCTGTTGGTATCAAATTACCAACGTCCTTTATCATAGAACTAGAAAAAAAAAAACTATTCTAAAATTCATGTGGAATCAAAAAAGAGCCCAAAGAACCAAAGCAATCTTAAGCAAAAAGAATAAAGCCGGAGGCGTCACATTATTTGACTTCAATCTATAATGTAAGGCCACAGTAACCAAAACATGGCAGGGGTATAAAAACAAACCCAGAGACCAATAGAACAAAACAGTGAACCCCAAAATAAAGCCACTCATTTAGAGCCATCTGATCTTTGACAAAGCCAACTAAAACAAGCAAAGGGGAAAGGACTTCCTCTTCAGTAAATTGTGCTGGGATAGGTGCTTCCCATATGCAAAATGAGACTGAACTCCTGATATACAAGATGGATTAAACATTTCCTTTCCTTTCTTTCTTTCTCTCTTTCTCTTCTCTCTCTTTTTTTTTTTTTATTTTATTTTTTTTTTTGAGACAGAGTCTCGTTCTGTCGCTAGGCGCCAGGCTGGAGTGCAGTGGTGCGATCTCCGCTCACTGCCACCTCCGCCTCCCGGGTTCAAGCAATTCTCCTGCCTCAGCCTTCCAAGCAGCTGGGACTACAGACGTGCACCACCACACCCAGCTAATTTTTTATATTTTAGTAGAGACGGGGTTTCACTATGTTGGCCAGGATGGTCTTGATCTCTTGACCTCATGATCTGCCCACCTCGGCTTCCCAAAGTGCTGGGATTACAGGCGTGAGCTACCGCGCCCAGCCCTTCTCTTCTCTTCTCTTTCCTTCTCTCTCTCTCTCTCTTCTCTTCTCTTCTCTTCTCTTCTCTTCTCTTCTCTTCTCTTCTCTTCTCTTCTCTTCTCTTCTCTTCTCTTCTCTTCTCTTCTCTTCTCTTCTCTTCTCTTTCTGACAGGATATCCCTCTGTCACCCAGGCTGGAGTGTGTTGGCACAATCTCAGCTCACTGCAACCTCTGCCTCCCAGGTTAAAGCAATTCTCCCACCTCAGCCTCCTGAGTATCTGCTATTACAGGCATGACCACCACAGCCCACCTAATTTTTGTATTTTCTGAAGAGATGGGGTTTCACCATATTGGTCAGGCTGGTCTGGAATTCCCAACTTCACATGTGATCTGCCTGCCTTGGCCTCCCAAAGTGCTGAGATTACAGGTGGGACCTACCATGCCTGGCTGGATTAAAGATTTAAATGTAAGATCTCAAATGCTATGAAAACCTAGGAACACCATTCTGGATACCTTGGGAAATAATTTATGACTGAGCCCTCAAAAGCAATTAAAATAATAACAAAAATTAACAAGTAATTCATGACAAGTAATTGATGTAATTTAACTGAACAGCTTCTGCACAGCAAAAGAAGAGTAAACAGACAACATATAGAATGGTGGAAAATACTCGCAAACTACACATACAACAAGGTCCAACGAAGATCTAATGTCGAGATTCCGGAGGAAATTAAACAAAGAAGTGAAAACTAAATAGACCCCTTTAGAAATTGACAGAATACATGAATGGATACTTCTCAAAATAACACATACATGTAGCCAACAAACATGAAAAAGTGTTCCACATTACTAATCATCAGATAAATGCAAATTAAAACCACAGTAAGACAACATCTCACACCAATAAGAATGGCTACTATCAAAAAGTCAAGAAACAACAGATGCTGGAAAGGCTGCAGAGAAGAAGGAATGTTTATACACTTTTGGTGGGCATGTAAATTGGTTCAGCCACTGCAGAAGGCAGATTGGAGATGTCACAAGTAACTTCCGAGAGAACTACCTTTCAACCCAGCAATCCCATTACTGGGTATATATCCAAGAGAAAACACATTGTTCTACCAAAAAGATACATGCACTTGCATGTTCATCACAGCACCCCCATTATTCACAATAGAAAAGACATGTAATCAACCTAGGTGCTTATCAACAGTGGACTGGATAAAGAAAACATGGTGTATATACACCATGGAATACTATGCAGACATAAAAGGAATCATATTGTGTCACTTGCAGCACTGTGGATGGAGCTGGAGGTTGTTATCTTAACTGAATCAATGTAGAAACAGAAAACTAAATACCGCATGTTCTCACTCATAAGTGGGAGCTAAACATTGGGTACTCAGGATTATAAATTTAGAATCAATAGAAACTGAGGACTAATGGAGCGGGGAGAATGGGAGCCGGCTCAAGGGTTGAAAAACTATTGTTAACCACATTGTATGTAAAGTTATATCTGTATAGTAATAGATATATATAAAACTGTTATATGTTAACAATTGTTAACTAATACTTAGTACTTAGTACCTGGGAGATAGGATCATTCATCCCCTAAATCTCAGCATCATGCAATATATCCGGTAACAATCCAGAACATGTAAACCCTGAATCTAAAATACAAGTTGAAAAAAACGTTAAACATAGAAAAATAAAAAAATAACATAAAGACCTTGAATTTTTTATGATTTCAGGATGGAGACTGTCAAACCTGTAGGAAAGTAGACACTTGTGAAATGGAAGCAACAATAACAGTTACAAATACCTAAAGCCATGTGCAAAGTACAGACAGAAGATGGCTTTCTAATTTTACACAAATGGAATGATGAAATCTGTAGCATTACATGTATAGTTGGTAGCAATAATTGTTCCAAGAAACCACCCATTTTCTCTTTGGTTGAGAGTTTACTTTCTTGCCTTTATGATTAGCATTCTTAGTAATAGAATTAGTGGTAATAAAATACAGGAGGTACTATAGAGTGAAAATATATTGGATTAGTTGGCATTGCTACTGTTTTATTCTTATATATTCCCATATTTTCTTACAGTTCCCCCCAGTAGACTCAGGCTTTTGCAGTACATGTGAACCATCTTTATATTGTAGGTGTTTTATACAGAATCTGACACAACATATATTAAATATTTCTTTGCCGATCTTTGTAATAATGAATAAATGTTTAATTTGGCTCTTGAAAACTCTTGTTTTAAAAGAAACATTAAGATAAATTTATTTCCAGGAAAGTATAGCAGATCTAGTTTTTAGTGTATTGTGTTTGCAATTACTATTGATTTTCCTGATTAAATTATTTGCTATTATTTGGAATTTGATGAGATGAATAGATAGGGAGTCACTTCGTAACATAACATTACGTATGTGTCACTGCCTAATGATACAGACAGTGGTACTCTAACATACAATCTAGAACAAAGTGTAATATCTTTGGAAAACAATGGGAGACATTTGCACGTAAGGGATATTGGTAAGATGGCAGTTCCAAATAATTATAGGCAATTTCTGTAGTGTTTCCAAAATTGTACAATGCAGAATGATGAAAATATGTTTTTATCTATTTGTCTTGACATTGCATGCTACATTTACACAAAGATTTCAGAAAAATCTGTCAGCCTGTATATTCTTAATGAGTAGAATTCTTTTTATATCCTTTAGGTGCCACATGGCTATTAATTTGATAGTAGATATTAGTTGCATTATATTGATTTAATAATGTTAAATGAGTTACATTAAATATTGAATTAATAAGTAAACTAATAATTAAAAGTGGCAGTGTTTCAGAGTCTACCTGGAAATGACTGTAGAAAGCTAGAACATCTATGAAAGAAAGAAACAGAAAGATGAGAAATATTTACCAAATCCCATTGAATATCTTTGTAACTGAAAGTCAAACAACTATCAGCTTCAAACTGTATTGAACAAGTACCTTTATCTAAAAGGTAAGTCTAAGAGTACTCAAATTTAGAAATGGCACTTAGATATTTATCCATTTTTATGATGAAATTCAAGATGTATACACACAGTTGTAGGAGTACTTCGAGTGTGGCTGTGCATTCAAGTTGATGCATATCATGGCAAGTAGATTACAGGACATTTGTAGTGCCACCTAAAATTGTCACCTGAATTCAGTAGACTACAATCTTTTCCCTTCTTAAGTAAAACCTGTGTTCTTAAAGTTTATTTTTGAAACCTGAAAATAAAAATATTATATATGAAGCTTAGATCTTTAAAGTATCTCAGAAAACCCTTTTTCCTATAAAATTCTTTTGAATTCTAATGAACATTAGGATTCTTTGTTTCAGAGGCTTGTATGTTTTGCTTAGGATCTTGAGAAATACAGCTGAATTCATCCAGGAAATGAGTACCTTTAGCTATACAAATTTCAGGAAAAGGAAGACAACTAACTTGCTGTAGCCGTACTCTATGCTCTGAAATTGGAGGTGGTTTGCAAAACTGCATAACCCCAATGATATCCTGGAAGTCACTTGAACCTTCTTTAAGGCTAAATAATATTTGTGGTAGTGAATTCCATACCTTTTTTTCCTTAGGCCCACGGCAAGCTAACAGCAAGGGCACTTTGCAAATTAGACTTTGGTGGGTATAGTAAGGGGAAGATCGAGACTGTTTTCCTGTAGTACATAAAATTGAGACTTTGGTTAATATGTGACTTCAGCAACCTGCCAACCTGTTTAAGCATATTGTAATAAACACCAAGGCCTTAATTTTGCTTCTTTTTTTTTTGAGACAGAGTCTCACTCTGTCACCAGGCGCCAGGCTGGAATGCAGTGGTGCAACCTTGGCTCACTGCAGCCTCCACCTCCCAGGTTCAAGCAATTCTCCTGCCTCAGCCTCCCGAGTAGCTGGGACTACAGGCATGCACCACCACACCCAGCTAATTTTTTTGTATTTTTAGTAGAGATGGGGTTTCACCATGTTGGTCAAAATGGTCTCGATCTCTTGACCTCCTGATCCACCCGCCTCGGCCTCCCAAAGTGCTGGGATTACAGGCGTGAGCCACCGAGCCAGGTCAATTTTGCTTCTTTCTTAAATGTCTAGTTGAAAAGGAGAAAAATTACTCTATATTACCAGTAGAAATAAGGACCTACAGCTGGCAGAAACTGTAGAGAACATCTAATGGATTTATTGAGAATTAGCTACTTATTGTAAAATGAGAAAATTGAGAACCAAAGTTCAGAAAGGATGAAGAGCTATTTTGCAATCCAGCACAAACTAGAAACTAAATAATTTAATTCCCACTCGTTTGTTTCTGTGTCAGTCACTCTGGCTGTAGGGTGTGTGATGCATAGGATATTTGGGTGGTGTATGGAATGGCTCTCTTTCATGTTCTTAGATCCAAGATTATTGTGAAAAGGTGGTTTCTGTTGTTTCACTGGCATAGAGTGGGAAAAAAATAAATTTACCTGAAAAATAAGGGTTATTTCTCCTCATTTTTAACAAATGAAATTTATATATTATCATGTTTATATGTATTATTGACATGTATGTACTATTTAGATGTTAAATGCTGAAAAACAAAAACACAAAGTTCTTTCAGTGTTACTATTAATATGGGGAACAATTATGTAGATAACATAAAATAGCAACAATAACAAAAATGTAATACATTTTAAGGTTTGAGTAGCGCAAAAATGTACCTTCCCTGTTATGTGTTATATAGGTAATAACATGAACTTTTTCTTATTTAAGCTACATATAAACTGATGAATAGGGAGACATCCTGGAAGGGTATTCTAGGCCACTAAGAAGTTATTCTGCAATTCAATATTTGGTACCACAGTCCACTGAGTGTACAGGCCACCCAGAAACAGTGTAGAGATTATTGCTTATTAAAGTATATTGCCATTTACTTTGACCCTTGACAAACTCTCTTCTTCAAGGATTTTCCTTCGTCTTTTTTTTTCTCTCTTGACAGGTAATGATTTCAAAAGATCTATTAGTTATTATATGCATAATGAAAGTGCAAAGCTCCCTGTCAGGTACAATAGGCTGCATTTTTTATTTGAGTCTCAAAGTTATACTGTGTCATAGGTACCTGGAAGGTCAGTGAGGACTGTGCCTGTTTCTTATCTCATTTCTCTGGCAGAAGTGAGCCATGTTACTTGGTTAATTCCTAATAGTTTTCTTTTTTATCCCTCTTTATCTTGAAGGTCAGTTTCTTCTATAAGCAGCAGGTCAGTGATGTTCTCTATTCTAATGGTTTCCTTCCTATTCATTATTATGCACTTTGAAAGTGTGCAGTCATATAGAATAATAAAAAGTGGCTCATTAGTTTTTTTCTTATGTAAAGACATTATTGTATTAAAGACAAATTCTTAAAAGGCAACAACTTTAAAACAGCAGCCATAATCCTATCACTGTTTTTATTTTTGTATATTCTCTTGTGCATGTATAATATTTTAATATAATCACATAGTATAGATATCATGTTATATATTTCTTTTTGCTCTTAAAATTTCACCCTTAATAATTATGAATAGTGGTCATAATTACTATTTTAATGATTATAATATTACTAATTTGATACATCAGACTCCAATGTGTCTTCAAAGATTAGACTTTTATACTATGGCTTATAATAATGCAACCATATTTTTATGCATATAGTTTAAAATTCTATTGAATTATTTTCTTGGGGTAAAAGCATAAAATCAGAATGACTTAGAATAAGAATGTATGATTGTAAGACATTTTCTGTAAGTTCTTATAATTTACAAAGGTCTCTACAAAATTATAATGTCACTGGCTCTGAATAAAGATGACAATGTTGTGATAACTTTTTATTAATTATGATCATTTATGTTTTGTTACAATTTTTGTGCTGCTTAATTCAGGGTGCTATTATTGGTAATTCTTTGATAACTTGCAAGAAAGAATATTATTATTCAATTTGCTGTATTAATTTTATTTCTTTTCATATAAATTCCTTCATAATCTTGGATATACTTCTACTAGAGTTCTCATTTTTTGGATAAACGTTTAAACTATTACATTAATTATAATACTATCTTTCTATTTTAATTGCATAAAAGTTGAAACATTTACATGTTTAAATTTGTAAAGTATGTGTTTTGTGATTTATTCTGTTATTTCAAAGCTAAAAAATATATTATTTCTCCACATGGCTAGTACATATTTTTTATAGTTTAAGAGTATTTTTAAGTATATTTAACAAATATTTGATTTTATTTGGAGTTCGTCATGGTGCATGGTGTTATGGCATAAAATTTACCTTGATGATTTCTCTCTGAGTAATCCTCTCAAATAATAGCTATGTAAGAAATGCTTTCGAACTTACGGTTTAGGAATTCTCAGTATATGTTAACCAAAACTTATCTTGGAAAATTGATTATTTGGAGGTATTTTCATCAGGTAAAAGGTTAAGAACCAAGGCTGATAAACTAGTTGTTTCTTATCAGGTTTTTTTTCCTTGAGATCTATTACAAAGTACTTTTAGGAAAACGTCATTGACCTTTTAAGCAATGGTACATTGTTTAGGGGGAAGAGTTTAATAGACATCCAGTTTCATCGTAAGTTGTGTTTTCATCTATATCTGCATTGCATTTCTACTCATTATGATTTTTACAAATTAATACTTGGATAAAATCTTCCTTTACCTTTTTTTTTTCTAAAAATTTCTTCTGTGGCTAAGTTCGGCTTCATGCATTTTTATGGAGTTAATTGGAACATTTAGGCTTATTATCTAAGCTCTAAGCTTTTTTTTGTTAAAATATCTGCTTTCATAAGTAATCTTATAGGTATTTTACTTTGTCTAGCATAAATTAGTGCTAAATCTATTTAATTTTTAGTTTTGTAAGTTAGTCTGCTCATTATTTCTCATTTAGTCTTTTTGTATTTTTGTGATATTTGATGGCTCTATTGTTAGTTACATATTATTGTAATTTTTTAACAGTCTTTGTCAGTTTTCAATTGTTGTCCTTACTAATGTTCTTGTCCACTAGTAAATTTGGGCCATAATTATTATACAAACTACTGTTGACTGCCATCTTATTTGTTTTTAAATAAAATTAATGAGTCTCCCTTTTCAAATATGCTTTTGAATAATGCAAATTGTATGTTGTTTCTTTCAAATTTTACAAGATTTTTAATGAGATCATTATTTTAACATTATTTGTGATTAATTTAATATTCAACAAATTTTTTTTATTCCATTATCACCAAGAATCATTTATTGAACCACAATATACCCCACTTACATTTCTTAATTTTTTGGTACTGAATTATTTACTCTGTTTTCTATTTCTGCTATCTTTTACAAAATAAAAAGTTAGGATAATGATGTAGACTTTGGTTATACTTTTTGATTCTGAATTATTTATGATTTGAAATTCCTTACTCTATTTTCTATTTCTGCTATCTTTTACAAAATAAAAAGTTAGGATAATGATGTAGACTTTGGTTATACTTTTTGATTCTGAATTATTTATGATTTGAAATTCCTTACTCTATTTTCTATTTCTGCTATCTTTTACAAAATAAAAAGTTAGAATTATGACATAAATTTTGGTTATCTTTCTCTTTGGACCATGCATTCTCTTATTTAACATCTCAGTTGCCAGGTTTTAAATATGGAGCTAGGAGAGTGGGTGAGCCATTATAGTTTTTAATATCTCATTCTAAATTTATGTATAACTTATATAGTAAAAATGCCCCGTTCAGTGAGTTCTGACAGATGTATATCTCTTTGTAACTAGTACCTTAACAACAATGGAGAACTTCCCCATTTGCTATCAAATGTTCCTTCTGTCACTTTCCATTTTATTACCAGCTTCATGAAGCTAACACTGTTTTTATTCCTATCAATATGGCTAATTCCACCTGTTCTAGAACTTTATATAATTAGATTCACACTGTGTATATTCCTCTGTGTTGGCCTTCTTTTTTTCACTGCTGTGAGATTTATCCATGTTGTATATATCAATGAGTTTACTTTATATTTATTGATTAGTTGCATTTCATTGTTTATCAATTTTTCTGTTGATTTACTAGGGTTGTTTCTCATTTGAGGTGTTTTCGAATAAAGCTGCTATGGACATTTTAAAACAAATTTTTTGGGTAGGCATGTGCTTTTATATATGAAAGTGAAATAACTAGATCAAAAAGTAGGTATATGTTTAATTTTGCCTAAGTACTTCTGTGATTTTACACTTCTTGAATTAGTATATGAGAGCCATTGTCCTATATTCTTATCAATGTTTTAAAGTGTGATATTACTGATATGAGTTATGGATGCTAGCAAAATTTTTTCCCTTCTTGGTTAAGTTCAATACATTTTACCAAATGAAATAGGGAAAAGAGGTCTCTGTTATTTTTACTCATTAACCCTTTTAAGTTTCTAATTCTTCTTTTTAAAAATTAAAAAAAAAAACTGTAGTATTACCAAAGTGCAAAGCTGTAATTGTACAGCCCAATTATCATAAAGTTAAACCCATGTAAACAGTGATATAGAAGCTCCCTCCTGCTACACCTCTGTCATTGTGCTCTTCTTCCCTAAGAGTAAACACCATCCCAACTTCTGACCCTATGATTTAATTTAACTAATATTTAATTGCAGTGTGTATAACTTATCCTATTCAACAAAAGCATCAAGATAATCACAACAGAATCAAAACCATATTATTAAATGTGCTTGTAATTCACTGATTTTAATTGATTTAATTATGCCTTTATCTGTTCTGCTGATGAACATTTAAGTTGCCATTGTTATGATTAAAACTTCAGCAACCCTTCTTAGACTTGTCTATTGCATGTATCCCATTAACATAATTGTTGGATCAGCATATTTTCCACTTAGTAGATAATAACAAAAAGTTTTGCAAAAGATTTTAACCAACCTATACTCCAACAACACTGTTTGTGAAATCCAGTTGCTCTATACTCTCAACCACAAATAATTTTTTGTCAATTTCATTTTAGACACACCAATAAGGGGATTGTACATATCCTGGTTACTAAATAGTTTGGTTTCTTTTTCAAATTTTTATTAGTTGTTAGAATATCTCATTTTAAAAAATTAAATGTTACACATTTTTATTCAATTTTCAGCATTTTCCTCATTAATTCAAAAGAGTTATTTTATATGTCTCTGAATATGAACACTATGTTACATGTATTTCAAGTCTCTTTTCCAATAGGGTGACTTGCCTTTTCAGTATCTTGGTAGTGATTTGACCAATATTCCAAAAATTCTTACCCATTATCTTCTTAAAATTATGTCTTTCCTGTTATCTTACTTGTTCTTCTTTGGGATTCTAATTACAAATTTGGCAGACTTTATTTTTTTATTCTATGGGTTGGAAAGGATTTTAGGTTTGTGAGTCACATAGGTATCTGTCGGAAACAGACAATGGGTCAGATTTTGCCTGTGGGCTAATGTTTGCCTACTGACCCCTGCTATATGCTGTTGTTCAACATTCTAAATGGCTAATTTCCATTCTGTCTCTTTATTTCATTGTATATGTATTTATTTATGTATTGTGTTGTCCACTCTGTTTTTCTATGGCTGTTGTAAATCTTCACAGATACCATTTATTAAATTTCACATTCTGAAACTTTTATATGTTTTAACTGCTAGGATTTGTATTTGTCTCTTTTTTCAAAAATAATATTCAGTTTTAATGTCCTAGTGGATATTAAGCAAGCATAATTACTGGAAAAGTAGTGGCTACAATTTCATTATCAGGAGCCTCCATGGGTCTATTTACACTATTTTTGTTCCTGGTTTTAATCATATGGTCTAATTCATTTATGTGCTTGAAAATTTGGGGAACATTAGGCAAATATAATTAATGGAAAAATATTAAATGTAAACTTGTGAGCTAGGATCATACTATTTTTCAATAAAGAGAATCTGGTTGTGGTAGGATTCTAGGGGCATTAGCAATATAAGCTCCCTTAGTCAAATTTCAGAGATTGAGTTTCAAGATTGGGCTTTTTCATCCCTATAGCTTTACTTGTAACTTTTCAAACCTAACCCAAAATTTGTTGTCTCAAGATACCGGTCTGTCACACCTTCTCAGTTTTTCTTCTAAAATTTTCCTTGGGAAGAAAATAACCCTATATGCATTGCTTTTCACGTTTGGTGTCCTTGTACTTGGCTTCATAATTTCTGACTGTGGGGTTTTATCTCCATTGCTTCCATACAGACAAATACTTCATTATTTTAGATTTTCTTAGTTGTCCTCAGTGTGTAGGTTAATTCTAATTATTTTGTCTGTCATTATCAGAAGTCTTCAGTTTCTTCCAAAATGTACTGTTCATTTTTTTTAACAGATGTTATTTTTTAGAGCAATTTTAAGTTTACAGAGAAATTTATCAGAAGGTACAGAGATTTCCCATGTATCTTCTGCCCCCATATTATACAGACTCTCCCACTATCCACATCCTGGGCCAAAGTGACACATTTGTTACAATCAGTAAACCTACTTGATACATGATTTTCACACAAAGTCCATAGTAGTTTATGTTTGAATTCACTCTTGATGTTGTACATTCTATGAATATGGACAAAGTATAATGACATGTATATACCAATATAGTATCATAAAGAATACTTTCACTGTTATAAAAATATTATGTGTTGTACCTATTCATCCTTTTCTCCCCTTAACTTCTGGCAACCACTCATCTTTTTATTATCCCCATAGCTGATAGTTCTGCTTTTCCCAGAATATGGTGTAGTTAGAATCATACAAGTAGTTAACCTTGATTCATCAGCTTCTTTCATTTAGTAATATCAATTTAAGTTTCTTCCATGCCTCTTCATAGTTTAATAAGTTACTTTTTAGTGCAGAATAATATTCCATTTTCTGAATTTATAACTTTATTTATTCATTTACCTACTGAACGGTATCTTGGTTGCTTCCAAGTCTTGGCGATTATGCACAAAGCTGTTGTAAACATGAATGTGCAGGTTTTTGTGTGAACACAAGTCTTTAGTTGTGTCTAGATCCATTTTTCTTTTTTTGCATGTGGATGGCCTTTAGTTCTAGCACCATTTGTTGAAAAATATTTCTGTTCTTCATTGTATTGCATTTGCTGTTTTGTCAAAGATCAGTTAACTATATTTTCATTGAACTATTTCTAAACTCTGTATTCTATTCCATTGATCTATTTATTCTTCCGCCAATACCACTGTCTAGATTACTGTAGCTTTAAAGTAAGTCTTGAGGTTGGGTAGTTTCAGTCTTTTGACTTTGTTCTTTTCCTTGTGTTGTCCTAAGTTTTTAGGTTGGTGCAAAAGTAACTGCAGTTTTTGCAGTAAAAGTAATGGCAAAAACTGCAATTAATTTTGTGCCAACCTAACATTATGTATGTCATAAAAACAAGTTTCCCATTTCCCAGCAACTCTAATATATGCTTTATCTCACTTGAATATTATTAACAAAATGTGAGGTAGATGTTAAAACCGTTAAAGAATTTGGAATTCATATTCATAATTCACAGGGGTCAAGAAAATTTAGAGTAAGCCAAAGAGATGAGATTTTCAACTCTTTTTATCTGACTTCACAGCCCATATTCTTAGGTTTCTCTCTTCTTTTTTTTTTAACCTTTTTTTCCCTTTATTCTTTCCTTCATTCTCTTTTTATTCTTTTCTTTCTTCTCTATTTTTTCTCTTCCTTCCTTTCTTGCCTCTCTTTTTTCTTCCCTCCCTCCCTTTCTTCCTTTCTTCCTTTCTGAGTCTCACTCTTGTCACCCTGGCTGGAGTGCAGTGGCACGATCTTGGCTCACTGTAACCTCTGCCTCCCAGGTTTAAGCAATTCTCTCACATCAGCCTCCTGAGTAGCTGAGATTAAAGGTGCTTGTCACCATATCCAACAAATTTTTCTATTTTTAGTAGAGATGGAGTTTCACTATATTGGCCAAACTGGTCTTGAACTGCTGACCTCAGGTGATCAGCCCACCTTGGCCTCCCAAAGAGCTGGGATTACAGGTGTGAGCCACTGCACTCAGCCTCCTTTTCATTTACCTATTGGTCAAACATTGTTTTAGGCCCTAGGGGGCAGCAGTGAAAAAAAAAAATTTAATTTTTTAGACAGCCCTTTTCCACTGTATGTTCAACCGTGGTTTGTGTGGGAAGGCAGGAGTGAGGGAGGATTATAGACAAAGGAAATAAATCAGAAAATTAAATAATAGTATCCTCTAATATAATATCAATCTATTATCTAATAAATATATCTATCTAATATCTAACATAATATCTTTCTAATCTGTAATATCTGTCTAATATCTAATATATTAGATAAGTCCTCTGGGGAAAAACAAAGCAAGATGATAAATAAATACAGGTAAGGTAATTCCAGTTTCAAATATGGTCATTAGAGAATGCCTCCACAAAGTACATGTCATTTCAGTGAAAACCTAAAAAGACAAGTAATTGAGTCATTCTTAAAACTGAAGGAAAAGCACTCTAGGCAGAGCAAAGAACCAAAATTTTTTCTGTGTCTCAATCCAATTGTGCTACTAAGATAGTAGCACAGAAAAAATGCTTATGTGAATGGAACAGAATGAAAATGAGAATAGTAAGAATGAAATCAAACACAGGAATGATAAGAATGTAGAGATTGTGCAACAGTTTTTAGGCCAGGATTCATGAGATGATTCTTAGTGGATCATCTTCCTCTACTGGGAATTTTCCAAGCTTCTTGTGAGACTTAGTCCCAATTTCAGCAATATTCCATAGTGTTTCTGTTTATTCTCCCACTGAGTATTTTAAAACCACACACTGATTCTCTTAATATAACTGTGAGAAGTCTTCTCACATTGCTAGACTCAGCTTGACTCTGCTTGGTTATACTGAAACCTCAGTTTATGCAGTTTGAGTACAAATGCATTAACATATAAATATGTTTGTCAATGTAGCATATAATTTAAAAAGATCAACTAAACATTTGAGCCTAGTGCTTCTAGCTCCTATGTGGCTGAATCTATAAATGGATGCCTTTTAAGTTTATCTGTATACAACATTTAAATTTAGGAGGTTGCATGACTTGTTTACAGACCAGGCTAAGAAAGAAATTGTCTGAGGGTAATATTCATATGCGTATTTCCAAGTATATAGCGGCTAAGTGAACATCAAATGTGATGCCAGTAAAGGCTGGCTCCAGTTTATATTGGAATTTGGAAAATTGCAAGAGAGATCACTCTTGCTTTAAAATAACAATCTGGATGAATATAGAAATCATAGTTGCTTGTAATCTATATGAAAGATGAGAATAAAAACAAACAGTAATGAACTAAATTACAAAAAGTCATGAACCTTTTAATGGAACCCATGACTACTTCTCATATCTGGCCAAGAAACAGAAAAAGGAGAAATTTACCAAGGTCCATAGAAATAAGGAACTAGCTGAATCCTTACAAAACATTTTATCTGAAGAAACCAGTCATAGCCTGAGTCAGTGTTCACCTGCAAATTCTTTCCCATGGGCCATCATCTAGTTTAGTGTAGTCTATATTATGCTGAAGATTTGGAGGATAAAGAAACATTTGTGATATTTCTTCTGCATATTCAAGTCCTTCTTCAAGAGCAAAGCAAGATCGTCCAATTACAGAGGTGGGACAGGAAAGCTGAAAGAAATCCTCTGAGATATTCCAGGACTTTGCAGCAAGTAAGGTAGCTATGGCCTACAGGCTTAGAAACCTGGGGCAGGGCTGGAGAGCAACAAGTAATTCCCAGGAACTGCCCAAAAGCTGATAGATAGGAATCAAAACAACTTTCACAAAGCTAGTGAATTGCTGTTAAAGCAAAAGAGATTACTTGAATTTCAACAGTGCTCAAGGCTCCAATTTCTGCTCAAGAAAAAGTCTCATGCTCCCCTCAAATCAACCAAACCTGGTGGCAATTTGTATCCACAAAGGTTGCCACCAACCCTAGACCCAGCTCCACTCTGTATTGACTCAGCAACTTGAATATAGTGTCCTTTTTATGTAGGAAAACGTTTTTGACTTCAGTCTCTATTGTTCTTCTTGTGTGGTAAATATTGGAATGTTGTATGTGCATATGTGCATAAGCATTTGGGATGTCGTGAGGGTAAGTCTTTGAGTTTTGGGCTTTTGCATGTTAGAGCCTTATTCTCTTTCTCACTTAAGTATTGGTAAAAGAGAGGGCTGTAAGGCTGAATAGGTTCAAGAGGGAAGGAATACTTTTGTCCAATGAAAAGAAGTTTGCATTTAATTTTGTTAAGTGATTGGCATTTATTATAGAATTTTGAAGTTGAAAAATTTTACTACCAGTTAGCTGTTGCTGTGCAGCAAACAACACACCAACTAAATAGCATAAAACTAGTGTTAAGGCTGGGCACAGTGGCTCACACCTGTAATCCCAGCATTTTGGGAGGCGGAGGCAGGCGGATCACATCATCAGGATTTCAAGACCAGCCTGATCAACATAGTGAAACCCGTCTGTACTAAAAATTAAAAAAAATAGCTGGGCGTGGTGGCAGGTGTCCATAATCCCAGCTATTCAGGAGGCTGAGACAGAAGAATCGCTTGAATCTGGAAGGTGGAGGTTAAATTGAGATGAGATCATGCCATGCACTTCAGCCTGGATGACAGAGTGAGACTCAGTCTCAAACAAACAAACAAACAAACAAACCTAGTTTTAAATCCAGTTACTTAGAGTGCATATCTATGGGTTGACCCAGATTGTGCTTCTAGATTTGTGGGACTTCATGTCTGTCTGTGTTTATTAGTTGCAGGTTCAGCATGGAATCTCTTTTTGGAGCTGGTGGAATTCGCTAGGGATAGCAGGTTGAGGGTGACAATTGGTCTACAAGGCTCTCTTCATTGATCAGCTTGCATGTGCATCTTCTTATGGTGGCTGGGCAGGGGTACAAGAAGAGAGAAAACAGCAAGGCTACCTGAGGCTAGAAACTACTAGAAAACGTCAATTTTATTATTTTCCGTATGATGAAATAAATCACAAGGTAAGGCCAGAATAAATGTTGAGTAATGGATTCCACCCTTTTGGTGGGAGTTGCTATGACATGACAATGCAGTGAGGTGTGGGGAATTATCCAGTGGAAAGAGGAGAAAGATCTTTTGGTAACTAAGAAAAAAGAAAAAGAGCTCCTAAATTAAGGAAGTGACACTATTAGTAAAAATGAGAAGACAGGAGTCAGATGCAAAAGATACTTTAAAACCTGAATCTTCGGGACTATATGACCAATTATTAGAGCTACAGGAAACAGTTACATAAGTTTTAATAATTTATAGTAGTTCAAGAGCTATAATTTTGAATTCTACATTTCAGTTGGCATAATTTTGTTCAGGTTTTAGATAAACTACATAATTATCTCTCTTAATGGCTTCATCAAGCTTCAGATACTTCCTAGTAGCCTTATCATTCTTCTGTTCTTTTATGATTGAACGTAGGAAAAGCCATGATCTTTATATGCGTGATACTTATGGAATACATGTTCATGCAACAGGTTTTCATCTTAACCTCTTCCATGTTGATTGCGTCTTAAAGTTCCTGATATGCAGTGTACAGCTGCTCCTAATAAATTACGTTCATTCGGTAGAAATACATTCTTTGGTTAAGCACCATTAGTCCTTCCATAGAGGGAATTTACTCTCCTGGTATTTGAGATTAGACTTGAGCAGCACATAACTTAATGAATTTCTCTCAGAATCTAAAACGGTTAATCAACAACCAAAAACAAATACTGTTTCTGCCCTCAGTATAATAGAATTTGAATGATCTGTGTTATGGTATTATTGTGGCATCTTGTTTTTATTCTGATATTATACAGTTCAAAAAATTAAGACTATTCATATAATTGGAAAAGCTCTACTACTGTAGGATATTATTCAGATGATTACATTTGACGCAATCGCCATATCTATCTAACATCTATCTGTATTTCTGTATATATATATTTAAAGCTATGTATATATTTATATATATACACACATAAATGCATACACACATTCATATTGTAGATAATAGGTTGATTGACATTTGTAAGTATCTTATTTCTTATATTTCTATCAGAATTCCCATATTTGTACAACCATTGGATGAAATGTGAAGTAATTAGAGATTTGACTTTACTTAATAAAGTCAACAAATAACATAGGAGCTCCAGAATCGGGCTTCAGTGATAATATAACAGTAAAGAAAAGCACATTTCAAAAAGCCAAGAAATGACAGTGCTAATTTACTTGCCCAAGTGTTACTGAGAGAACTGTCACTTGAATGTCTCTCAGAAATCATAAGATGGTGAATGAAACACTTTGTCATTAGTATATGCCTAGGACAATGCTTGTTCTGAAGCAAAATCTTGAATTTTTTCCTCTGTTAACAGGCAGATCTCAGGAAATAATGAGTCTTGAAAAAAGCATGTAATTTCACACTATTTTAATTTGAGGTTCTATGTGATTTTATTGTGACATATTTTCTGTTGCTTCTTTAAAATGAGTATTTACATTAAAATTATTGAATAAAACATTAACAAAAATAATGCAGCATGCATATTTAAGTAGAGGATAGACATGTAATTAAAAGTGCATCTCAAAGGATTTCCCTTTCTTTTCTTTTTTGATTGTTGCCCCTTTTGATAGACGATTCATTAATTTCATGTCACTTGGAGTAAATAGGTGGTTAGAAAGGTCTAGTAGTAAATAGAAATATTTTTCTACTTTGTTTTCATTTTTCAAAATTCTAACAAGCTTGGGCTGAGATCGATGAGAACTGCCCACTGCTAAGGTCAGTGTGGTCTAATTAGTTTTGCTACATTGCCACTGTAATTTTACTTGACATGACATTGAGGGGAGGCTCAGAAGGTAATCAGCATCTAACAGCCATGATGAGCATTAGTTACACCTTCTGACAGAGTAATTAGTGACTACACCTATGATTTTACCTGCAAAGAAATGAGCTGTGATGCCCAGTCCCCTTAAAAAATATAAATGACTATTCCCTCCCTACTGAAAACTTAAAAAATCTGTCTCTTACATATTGTGTACATCCTGGACTGATTGCAACTTTGAGCAATTCTGTGATGTAGTAATTTATCAAATTCTATGGTATTAGACTTGTTTATGGTTCTATACCACAGAAATTCATCCTATTTTATTCATCTTATTCTTCTCGAAAATAGGGGAATTGAGAAAGCTATTTCCATGATGCTGTTGAATTCAACATCTCTTTCGTGACCATATTTTCTTTCAGGGTTTTGTTTAGAGAAGTATTCTGGGACATTGAGTTTTCTTCAAACGTGTTAAAGGGTTTTAGTCAGAGCTGACTCTCAGAGTTGAAGTGAAGGCTTGAAGTACATTATTCATAATACTTTAATTTCTTGAGAATTTGCTTATTCTTGAATATATGGGAATGGCATTTATATGAGGTATTTCCTAATTTTAAAAAATAAACCTTCTAGTGTAAATTTTCTTTTTAAATTTGGTTGACTCTTTTGTTGAAGTTTAAATTATTTCTCTTTACTAATTGTTCATAATATCAAGAAAGATTGTTCCCTATTGTATACTTGACAATCTCCTCACTGGGTGTTGTCCAAGGAATGTCCATTCATGGATTTTTCTCAAGGTGTCTGTGTTTTCAGTTTTGCAAAGCTTACCCGTAGAATTGTAAAGTGGAAATTTTCCCTTGAAAAAAATCAAGTATTTGGTGATTCATAACCATGGGAAATGTGATAACAATTCTTAAATAGTCTATTTATGCTACTGCAAAGAGATGTAATGATCTTGTTCTGGATTCATTAACATAGTCAGTTTGTGATACTCCAACAGAAGGAAACTGCTACTTCCTTGTGCTAAGAATACAACCATGGCCAGAGACATGGATGGATCACCATTCTCCTAAAAGTCATAACTGTGATTAACTGCAAATACTGTAGAATACTGCCATTTAGTCTGTAATACTGCTGAAGAAAATTTTAAGTACCGTCTCTTTAGAAATTATCTACATAAGTGTATTCCGTTAGTTTATCTTCCCTCATGCTGTCTTTCTTACAGAGAGGAAACCATTTTTCACAAAGCAAAGAGAGTGAAAATTTACCAAGTGTTATTTCTTCCATAAATAATCTTTATTGACAAATAATGTGTTTACCATAAAATGCACTGGGTATACTAATTTTAATCACCTCTAAAGTTTCTCAGATGAATCTTTACACCTTACCAGGACCTTAGCAGTAACAAATCCTCTTTTCCTAACTTTAAAGTAATGTTGCCTCTTCTGGAACTTCATATAAAGAGACGCATTCAGGATATACTTGTGTGTCTAGCACATTTCCACAAGCATAATTATTTTGAGATTCATCAATGTTGTTGTGAAATTCTGCAGTATGTTCTTTTTTATTCCCACATAGTATTCCATTATCTGTATGAAACACAATTTTTTTATTTTTAGATTTTAAGGAGATTTGGATAGTTTCTAGTTTAGAGCTATTATAAATAAAGCTTTTATAAACACTTCTGTACAAGTCTTTTTATGGACACATATTTTAATTTCTGTTGTGTAAATACCTAGGAATAAAAATGACTTATCTTATTATAAGTTCACACTCAACTCTTTAAGAATCGGCCGATATGTTTTCCAAAGTTGTTATACACATTTTATATTATCATTGGTATATGGAATTTCACCTACTCTTCATTGACACTTGGTACTGGCATTATTTTTAATTTTAGCCATTCTAATGGGTATATAATGGTATGTCACTTTGGTGTTAATTTACATTTTCATGTATCTAATGATGTTGAGTACTTCTCATGTGTTTCCCAGCAATTTGTATATTTTATATTTAAAAGTGTCTATTCAAATGATTTATCTATTTTGAAATTGTCTTATTTTGGGGTTGTAGAAGATTCTAAAATATATTCTATTTATGTATTTGAGATAAATTATATGTAGTATACATATTATAAATATGTAATTTTCCTACAGTTTCTGGCTGCATTCAGTTTCTTCAGGAAATATTTTGAAAAACAGAAACTTTTCATTTGGATGAAGTCCAATTGATAGTTTTTTCTTCATGACTTATGTTTCCTTTTTCTTTGATCCTATTTAGAAAATCTTGGCCACTTCGAGGTCATGAACAACTTTTTTGTCTATGATGCAATTTAACTTTTTTATCATGCAATAGTGGTGATTTTTTTTTCCAAATACATATCTAGCTTTTCAGCCCTGTTTCTCCACTGAAATATTCTGGACTATTGTAAAAAATAAGTTGGCAATATATGTATGAATTTATTACTGTGTGCTCTTTTCTATGCCATTTATCTATGTATCTAACCTTACTTAAATTCCACAATGTTTCAATTGCTGTGGTTCTATGGTAAACCTTAAATCTGGTAGTTAAGCTCCCTTAATCTTGTTCTGTCTTTTCCCCCACCAAATCATTAGGCTATTCTTTTTTAGGTTCCTGGCATTTCTGCATTAATTTTACCATCAGCTTGTCAAATTCTATGAGTTGGATTTGTAGATTTGGTTGGAATTTTCCTAAATCTATCAAAAATTTTGGTGGAAGAAACCATCTTGATAATATTGAGTCTTCCAAATCAAGTACATGGTACATCTCTTTATTTATTTAGGTCATCTTTCCTTTGTTTTATAGTTTTAAGTGTATAATTGTAAATGTTCAATTAAATTTATTCTGAAATTTTATATGTTTTATATTTTTTGTCAGAATATTTATGTGCAATTAAATTCTTTTTTTAAAAATTCTGACAAGATGTGAGAAATTGAATTTTATATATAAACTTCTGTTTTGCTATTTTTAGTTAAAAAAAAAGGTTCGATAAGTGTCAGTTATTCTCTTTTCTTGTTGTGGGTGCTTTGATTTTTGTCTGATTATTGAACATTTATGTGTGAATTATCGAAGTCGCCTTTCATGGGGCTTCTTCTCTTAATGCATAATGTGTGAAATCTTGTTTCTAAAATTTCCCTTATTGTGCTCTGATGCAATCTTTAATCTTTCATATAACTTGTCCAATATTACATTTCATTTTTTTAAGGCTAGGTATGCAATTCACCAGTTAGATTAGTGGTATTATTGATTCTAGTTGCGAGGCCAGTGTGTGGCAAAACTGTTTGTTTTTGCATCCTTTTCTTCACTGATATTCCCTTCTTTCTCATTTGGCACACTACTGTGATCTTGAGTCGTGATTTGGCTACTGTATACTTTGGTTTCTTCATCTGTTTATGGGATAAAGTGAGATGATAAATTGGGAGGTGTTTGTTTAATCATGATAGATAAAAAATAAAGATGAGAATCTGTTCACTAAATTAGTGGGGAAAGAGGATAATTTTGTTTATGATATCTTACACTATTCTCTGTATGCAAGTTGCAATATGAAAATAGATTTGCCTGTAAAATAATACTGAATCATTTTTGTTCAGCTTGTTCAGAAATACATTTAATTATTTTAGGGGGACAGAGTTTTGCTCTTTCTGCCCAGCCGGAGTGCAATGGTGCAATGTTGGCTCACTGCAGCCTCCACCTCCTGGGTTCAAGTGATTCTCCTGCCTCAGCTTCTGAGTAGCTGGGATTACAGGTGACTGTCATCATGCCTGGCTAATTTCTTGTATTTTTAGTAGAGACACGGTTTCACCATGTTGGGCTGGTTAGTCATGAGGCCAGACTGGTCCTGAACTCCTGGCCTCAGGTGATCCACCTGCCTTAGCCTTCCAAAGTGCTGGGATTACAGAAGTGAATCACCACATCCTGCCACATTTAATATTTTTAAAGAAGCATTAACTAACTACTGTAAGAACACAGATATGGCTATGTTTGTTACATATCTTTTGACCTAGGCTGACCATAGAGAGTATAAAATTTCAAGTATAGTTATGGAAATATGAGTCTAGATGAGGTTTTCAGCTAATGATGATGTAAGACATGATAGGAGACAAATCTCTAGCATGAAATATGGGCCACATTTACATAGAAAGCTGTTTTATCCAGTCCTTATTATGCAAGGCGTATGTTTGGTAATGACTCTCTACCCAGCACCAGATTTTTGACTGAAATTGCCAACTAAGGTTAACCTGGCCTGATTTATCCATAATAATTTATGAAAGTGATCCATTTTAGGTAGCTCTAATTATACCAAAATAACAAGCTGAGCCTGGCTATACCACAATAGAGAATGAACTGTGTAAAATTTAATATGCAGGTCAAAAGCACAACAAACTATAGCTAAACACATTGTGCAAATAATGTGTGTCTCCAGTCTCTTTTTTATAAGGAAAAAGGAACTGGGACATCCTTACCCAGATGCGGCAACAGAAAGCTGTATTAAGTGTATGCTTCCCTAAGAGTTTTCATTTCTCCTTCTCTTTGTTATTAGAAATTAAGCAGATTTAGAACAGAGATAATGTTACCTTCTTCCCAGCCTCTCACAGAGTGTTTTACCAGGTAACTGGATCATTTTGAGGGCTTGGCAAATACTTGTTGAATCAATACATGTATTTTTCTTGGTATGACATTTTGGGAATTTTTATGATCTCCTTCCACTAAAATCTATTTAGTTCCTCTGCATATTTCACTTATTCATACTGAAACAAAGGTTCATTGAGAATTTACATTTGAATTTATGCTATGTTTCAAGAATAAAAGATGGAAGACAAAATCAAGTAGAACGGACTTAACTGCAGAATCTTTTGATTCTGTAATTGATCAACATTAACCCTTTAACTACAGAATTTATTGAGAAAAACAGTTTCATGTGCAGTCTTTTGACCCTGTGGCTTGGTCATATAAAAATGGATCTTAAGCAAGGAACATTTCCTTACCAAGAGACAGAGAATCACACAGCCCGTGCCAGGCTTACCATTTTGTGTAGCAATACCTTTCTGCATCTCAGACACAGTAAGTGTTCTTTTGGTGTGTTTAAAACTGTATGTCAGTGGCCCTCAGGCCTACCCCCAGGCTTGCCACAGGTCCCAATATTTCAAACTCTACCTCATCTTGCTCTGTCTCTTCTTTATATAAATAAAGCATTATGTTGTTTGTCCTGTGCTGGACTGTTTTGTATTTTCTTTGGTGATTCTAATACCAAGATTCAATAGGCAGAGCATTTAGAGTCCTCCCCTGTGTCTGGTTAGAGTCTTCCCTTGGGGGTTGGTTAGAGCCCTCCCCTGGGGTTGGTACCTGGTGCTCTGCTTTCTGGAGATCAATAACCCATACATGGTGTTCTACTTAACAGACTTCATCTGCCCTCCTTTTCTATAGCTAAAAATTACTACAACAGCTACTGTTACAAAAGCAAATCTGCAGTACCAAAGCCTTCAGACCATAACATGTAGCTTCTCATCTTCAAGGTTTTGTTATATTAGTGTCTTCCTTGTCCATTGCTCTACGTCTATTACTCATCTAATAATTGCTCTACTTCTATTATTTGTCTAATAATTCTTTTGGTACATTTCCAATTTGACTTCCTTTTGAAACACATTGTCTGGTTCTAGATCATAACTTCTCTGTGCTACAATGATTCCTTTCATCTGATTTCCCTCCTTTGTGTAATTAGTGGTTTGACTCTGCCCCTAGATTATAAACTCTAGGAGGGTGTCGTTAAACTTCATTAATCTCATTAATCTCTATTATTTGGTAGGGATTACTATATGCTTACTGAACTACTGAATTAATAAAAGGAGATATACCACTGAAAATTTAGATTCATGTCCATTTGCTGCAGAGCATCTAATGCCCTTAAGTATTATTTCTACATATGCATCTCTATTAGAGTTCTCCAGCAAAACAGAAGCAATAGTAAATCTCTATCTATACCTATTTCTGTATTTATATATCTATACCTATAACTATATATCTAAACCATAGAGATTTATTTTAAGGAATTGACTTACATTATTCTGGGGGCTAGACTGAAATATGTAGAGCCGGCTGGCAAGCTGCAAATTCAGGGAAGAATTAATATTGCAGTCTACAGTCCAAAATCTGCAGTCTGGAAACTCAGGCAGAATTTTAATGGTACAGAATTAAAGCAGAATTAATTATTCAGGAAAACTCTGTCTTTACTCTTATGGTCTTCAAATGATTGGATGAGGCCCACCAACATTATGGGAGGCAATATATTTAAAGTCTATTGATGTAATTATGAATTACATCTAAATGTGCATCTTCACAGGAGTATCTAGGCTGATGTTTGGCCAAACAACTGGGCACAATAGGCTAGCAAAGTTGATACATATGATTAATCATCACAAGGTGCTCTATCCCATGTCTTTCTCTTCTTCCAACTATATGATTTTTACTGACTCATGCAATAAGGACATTTAATGGACAGCCTTTAAAATTAAAGGGACAGGAATAGCTATCATAGAGTATACAACAGAGAAAGAACTCTCCCTTGCACAGAGCTCAATTAGATAGGGACACTTCCTAATCTAAATTATTTTTCAGAGAGGGGAGGCACAGGGACTAAATGATGCAAGCACCTAATGACTTAGGAAACCAGCAGGACCTGTTTCCTAGACCAGATAGTAAACAAGTTAGAATCAGCAAGTGGCACCAAAAGCAACCTCTAGTCATTTGCACTACCAATCAGCATAAGACACTCCCACCAGCACCTTGACAGCTTACAAACGGCATGGCAACACCTGGAAGTTACCACTCATTTTCTTGAGATTTATAAATAACCCACTCATTAATTTGCCTGTAATTTAAAGCAGGTATAAATAAAGCTAGCCAACAGCCATATGCTGGTACTATTAGTACCTTGCCTATGAGCCAGTCTGGCCCTGCTCTGCAAGGAGCCGTTGTAACACTGTGGCTCCAATAAAGCTCCTTTTTTCCACCACTGACGCACTCTCAAATTATTTCCTGAGCAAAGCCAAGAACCTTCTCTGCATCAATAACACCTTAACAACTTATAGGAGTTGAGGCTTATTAACAACAACAAAAGAACAACAGGTAGCACTTAAGATGCTTCCTATGCACACGTGTATGTAAACCATCCTAAGTGCTTAACAAATATCAACTCATTCTCATAAAAACTCTATATAGAAGTACTATTAATTTCTCAAAGCATAAAAGTTTATTTTAAAAACTACATAGGAAACATTTTGGAGCTATTGTATCAATTAGCTATTATGATATTAATGCTGCATAACACAGAATTCTAGTATTTGGTAGCCAACAATTGTTTCTTTATTCTCCATCATACACCTATGTGGTTTGGTAGACGGGTCTGCTTGCTCCAAGCTACAGCTCCTCACTTAGACTCAGGCTCACATGTGCTCCATGTGTAGATTGCAGACAGATAGGTCATGGTAGCTTTTCCTATGGAGATATCAAACCCAATGGCACAGGCACATTTCAAGCCTCCGATTGTGTCATATGTTGTAATATCCCATAGGGTGAAGTAGGTTAGGTGGACAAGCTCAAAGTCAAGGGTGAATCTACAGAGTTATATGTTAAAGGGTGTGGATGCAGGGGGTTGTGAAGAATGTTAAAATGTGCTCTTATGCCATCTGAATTGAGTGTCTTTGTAACCTAGGAAATATGTTAGTGGATTTATACACTCAACTGTTTCACTCACCACTCTTTATCCATAAGATATATAGTATACCTTCTGTTTTATAAATGATAAATTCTAGGCTCAGAAAGCTAATTTCCTACTAATTAAGCTACACCACTTTTAAATACTATGATTCCAAACATTAAGCTATTTTTAAAACATGTCTTGATCCTGTACTAATTTATATTCAAATTTCCTTGAAATGTCTTTTTATATAAGTAAATTTTAGTTTATTTCAATGTTTGGTATTTTTTAAATTTTGAATCTCTTCTTTCAAAGTTAGTATAAATGGATTACCCTTAAGAAGTTGTAAAACATGTTGGAAACACGTTGCACCTCTTCCAAGCAAAGTTCAGAGCTTAAAAGTATAAAAAGATCATACAGATGAAAGAATAAATATGGGAGAACATTACATAATAATTTGGAAAATGTTTGGTTTTGAAGACAGTGGAAAGTTTACAGAATGGCATTTAAATAATTCTATCTGCAAAAGCTTTCCAGAAAGATATATTTCTATTATAATCCTGATTTAATATTCTGAAAAAACTTAACTTCTCTCATAAGTTGCAGAGATGTGTTAGGATGGTTTATATTAAAGTGCATTTATTATTTTATCAATTTACAGTCTTTTTAGGGTTTCTCTATGTTGTTTATCTCTGCTATACCATGTATAAGCCACTACTTTTTTTTATTATTGCATTTTAGGTTTGAGGGTACATGTGAAGAACATGCAAGATAGTTGCATAGGTACACACGTGGCAATGTGATTTGCTGCCTTCCTCTCCTTCACTTATATCTGGCATTTCTCCCCATGCTATCTCTCCCCAACTCCCCACCTGCCACTGTCCCTCCACTATTACCCCCAACAGACCCCAGTGTGTAGTGCTCCCCTCCCGGTGTCCATGTGTTCTCATTGTTCAACACCCACCTATAAGTAAGAATATGCAGTATTTCATTTTCCATTCTTGTGTCAGTTTGCTGAGAATGATGTTCTCCATGTTCATCCATGTCCCTACAAACAACATGAACTCATCATTGTTGATTGCTGCATAATATTCCATGGTGTATATATGCCACATTTTCCCTGTCCAGTCTATCATTGATGGGCATTTGGGCTGATTCCAGGTCTTTGCTATTGTAAACAGTGCTGCAATGAACATTCGTGTGCATGTGTACTTATAGTAGAACGATTTATAGTCCTTTGGATATATACCCAGTAATGGGATTGCTGGGTCAAATGGAATTTCTATTTCTAGGTCCTTGAGGAATCGCCACACTGTCTTCCACAATGGTTGAACTAATTTACACTCCCACCAGCAGTGTAAAAGTGTTCCTATTTCTCCACATCCTCTCAAGCATCTGTTGTCTCCAGATTTTTTAGTGATTGCCATTCTAACTGGCGTGAGATGGTATCTCAATGTAGTTTTGATTTGCATTTCTCTGATGACCTGTGATGATGAGCATTTTTTCATATGTTCGTTGGCCTCATGTATGTCTTCTTTTGTGAAGTGTCTGTTCATATTGTTTTCCCACTTTTGAAGGGGCTTGTTTGTTTTTTTCTTGTAAATCCGTTTGAGTTCTTTGTAAATTCTGGATATCAGCCCTTTGTCAGATGGGTAAACTGCAAAATTTTTTTCCCATTCTTTGGTTGCTGATTCACTCTAATGACTGTTTCTTTTGCCATGCAGAAGCTGTGGTGTTTGATTAGGTCCCATTTGTCTATTTTGGCTTTTGTTGCCAAGGCTTTTGTTGTTTTGGTCATGAAGTCCTTGCCTACTCCTATGTCGTGAATGGTTTTGCCTAGATTTTCTTCTAGGGTTTTTATGGTGTTAGGTCTTATGTTTAAGTCTTTAATTCATCTGGAGTTAATTTTAGTCTAAGGTATCAGGAAGGGGTCCAGTTACTGCTTTATGCACATAACTAGCCAGTTTTCCCAACACCATTTATTAAACAGGGAATCCTTTCCCCATTGCTTGTTTTTGTCAGGTTTATCCAAGATTGTATGCTTGTAGATGTGCTGTGTTGCGTCTGATGCCTCTGTTCTGTTCCATTGGTTTATACCTCTGTTTTGGTACCAGTACCATGCTGTTTTGATTACTGTAGCCTTGTAGTATAGTTTGAAGTCCAGTAGTGGGATGCCTCCCACTGTGTTCCTTTTATTTAGAGTTGACTTGGCTATGCAGGCTCTCTTTTGGTTCCATATGAAGTTTAAGGTGGTTTTGTCCAGTTCCGTGAAGAAGGTAATTGGTAGCTTGATGGGGATAGTGTTGAATCTGTAAGTTACTTTGGGCCATATGGCCATTTTCACGATATTGATTCCTCCTTACTGTGAACATGGAATGTTTCTCCATCTGTTTGTGTCCTCTCTTATTTTGTTGAACAATTGTTTGTAGTTCTCCTTGAAGAGGTCCTTTACGTTCCTTGTGAGTTGTATTCCTAGGAATTTTATTCTCTTTGTAGCAATTGTGAATGGCAGCTCATTCTTGATTTGGTTCCCTTTAAGTCTGTTATTGATGTATAGGAATGCTTGTGATTTTTGCACATTGATTTTGTATCCTGAGACTTTGCTGAAGTTGCTTATCAGTTTCAGGAGTTTTTGGGCTGAGATGGTGGGGTCTTCTAGATATACTATCATGTTGTCTGCAAATAGAGACAATTTGGCTTCCTCCTTTTCTATTTGAATACCTTTATTTCTTTTTCTTGTCTGATTGCTCTGGTTAGAACTTCCAGTACTATATTGAAGAGGAGTGGTGAGAGAGGGCATCCTTGTCTAGTGCCAGTTTTCAAAGGGAATGCTTCCAGTTTTTGCCCGTTCAGTATGATATTGGCTGTTGGTTTGTCATAAATAGCTTTTATTATTTTGAGATACGTTCCATCAATACCGAGTTTATTGAGGGTTTTTAGCATAAAAGGCTGTTCAATTTTGTCAAAGGCCTTCTCTGCAACAATTGAGATAATCATGTGGTTTTTGTTTTTGGTTCTGTTTATGTGGTGAATTACATTTATAGACTTCTGTATGTTGAACCAGACTTGCATCCCTGGGATGAGTCCTACTTGATCATGGTGGATAAGTTTTTGATATGCTGTTGCAATTGGCTTGCCAGTGTTTTACTGAAGATTTTTGCATCTATGTTCATCATGGATATTGGCCTGAAGTTTTCTTTTCTTGCTGAGTCTCTGCCGCGTTTTGGTATTAGGATGTTGTGGTCTGGTAAAATGATTTGGGAAGGATTCCCTCTTTTTGGATTATTTGGAATAGTTTCAGAAGAAATGGTAACAGTTTCCCTTTGTGTGTCTGGTAGAATTCGGCTCTGAACCCATCTGGACCTGGGCTTTTTTTGTGTGGTAGGCTCTTAATTGCTGCCTCAACTTCAGATCTTGTTATTGGTCTATTCATGGCTTCGACTTCTTCCTGGTTAAGCTTGGGAGGACACAATTGTCCAGGAATTTATCCATTTCTTCCAGGTTTACTAGTTTATGTGCATTGAGTTGTTTGTAATATTCTCTGATGATGGTTTGAATTTCTGTGGAATCTGTGGTGATTTCCCCTTTATCGTTTTTTATTGCATCTATCTGGTTGTTCTCTCTTTTCTTTTTTATTTATCTGGCTAGTGGTCTGTTGATCTTTTCAAAAAACCAGCTCCTGGATTTATTGATTTTTTGAAGGGTTTTTTGTGTCTCTATCTCCTCCAGTTCTGCTCTGATCTTAGTTATTTCTTGTCTTCTGCTAGGTTTTGAGTTTTTTTTGATCTTGCTCTTCTAGCTCTTTCAATTTTGATGATAGAAACTTGATAGTCAAATTTGGATCTCTCCTTACTTTTCATGTGGGCACTTTTGTTATATATTTTCCTCTAGAGACTGCTTTAAATGTGTCCCAGAGATTCTGGTATGTTGTATCTTCATTCTCATTGGTTTTGAAGAACTTCTTTATTTCTGCCTTCATTTCATTGTTTATCCCATCAACATTCAAAAGCCAGTTGTTCAGTTTCCATAAAGCTGTGTGGTTCTGAGTTTGTTTCTGAATTCTGAGTTCTAACTTGATTGCACTATGGTCTGAGAGACTGTTTGTTATGATTACCGTTCTTTTGCATTTGCTGAGGAGTGATTTACTTCCAATTATGTGGTCAATTTTAGAGTAGGTGTGATGTGGTGCTGAGAAGAATGTCTATTTTGTGGATTTGGGGTGGAGAGTTCTATAAATGTCTATCAGGTTTCTTTGTTCCAGGTCTGAGTTCAAGTCCTGGATATACTTGGTAATTTTCTGCCTGGTTGATCTGTCTAATATTGACAGTGGAGTGTTTAAGTCTCCCACTATTATTGTTTGGGAGTCTAAGTCTCTTTGTAAGTCATTAAGAACTTGCCTTATGTATCTGGGTGCTCCTGTATTGGGTCTATATATATTTAAGATCGTTAGCTCTTGTTGTATTGATCCTCTTACCATTATGTAATATCCTTCTTTGTCTCCTTTGATCTTTGTTGCTTTAAAGTCTAATTTTATCAGAGATGAGAATTGCAACTACTGCTTTTTTTTTGTTCTCCAGTTGCTTGGTAAATCATCCTCCATTCTTTTATTTTGAGCCTTTGTGTATCCTTGCATGTGAGATGGGTTTCCTGGATAAAGCACACCAATGGGTTTTGGCTTTTTGCCAATCTGTGTCTTTTGATTGGTGCATTTAGCCCATTTACATTTAGGGTTAATATTGTTATGTGTGAATTTGATCCTGCCATTTTGATGCTAGCTGGCTGTTTTGCCCATTAGTTGATGCAGATTCTTCATTTTGTTGATGCTCTTTACCATTTGGTATGTTTTTGGAGTGGCTGGTACTGGATGTTCCTTTCTATGTGTAGTGCCTCTTTTAGGAGCTCTTGTAAAGCAGGCCTGGTGGTGACAAAATCTCTGAGGACTTGCTTGTTTGCAAAGGATTTTATTTTTCCTTCACTTATGAAGCTTAGTTTGGCTGGATATGAAATTCTGGGTTGAAAGTTCTTTTCTTTAAGGATGTTGAATATTGCCCTCCACTCTCTTTTGGCTTGTAGGGTTTCTGCCAAGAGATCTTCTGTGAGTCTGATGGGCTTCCCTCTGTGGGTAATCCGACCTTTCTCTCTGGCTGCCCTTAGCATTTTCTCCTTCATTTCACCCCTGGTGAATCTGACGATTATGTGCCTTGGGGTTGCTCTTCTTGAGGAAAATCTTGGTGGTGTTCTCTGTATTTCCTGGAGTTGAATATTGGTCTGCCTTGCTAGGTTGGGATGTTTTCCTGGATAATATCCTGAAGAGTATTTTCCAGCTTGGATTCATTCTCTTCGTCACATTCAGGTACACCTATCAAGTGTAGATTAAGTCTCTTCACGTAGTCCCACATTTCTTGGAGGCTTTATTCATTCCTTTTTGTGCTTTTTTCTCTAATCTTGGCTTCTCGTTTTATTTCATTGAGTTGATCTTTGACCTCTGATATCCTTTCTTCTGCTTGTTTAATCCAGCTGTTGAAACTTGTGCATGCTTCGTGAAGTTCTCGTGTTGTGTTTTTCAGCTCCATCAATTCACTCATATTCCTCTCTAAGGTGTCCATTCTTGTTTTCATTTCATCAAATTTCTTTTTAAGGTTCTTAGTTTCTTTGCATTGAGTTAGAACATGTTGTTTTAGCTCACGGAAGTTTCTCATTACCCACCTTCTGAAGTCTGATTCTGTCTTTTCATTACACTCATTCTGAATCCAGCTTCGTTCCCTTTCTGGTGAGGAGTTGTGATCCCTTGTAGGAGGAGAGGTCTTCTGGTTTCGGGTGTTTTCCTCCTTTTTGTGCTGGTTTCTTCCCATCTTTGTGGATTTATCCACCTGTCATCTGTGTAGTTGCTGATTTTCAGATTGGGTCTCTGAGTGGATGTCCAGATTGTTGATGATGAAGTTATTTCTGTTTCTTAGTTTTCCTTCTAACAGTCTGGCCCCTCAGCTGTAGGACTGCTGAGGTCCACTCCAGGCCCTGCTTGCCTGGGGATCACCTGCAGCAGCTGCAGAACAGTAAGGGTTGCTACCAGTTTCTTCTTCTGCTATTACTGTCCCAGAATGATGCCTGCCAAATGTCAGTGTGATCAGTCCTTTGTGATGTGACTCTGGATATATGGGGGTCAGGGAGCTGCTTGAGGAGACAGTCTGTTCTTTATAGGAGCTCAAGTGCTGAGCTATGAGCTCTGTTGTTCATTCAGAGGTGCCAGGCAGGTACATTTAAGTCTGCTGCAGCAGAACTCATACACCCCTTTTTTTTTCCCCAGGTGCTCTGTCCTGGGGAGTTAGGGCTTTATTTATGAGTATTCGTTGTGCTGCTGCCTTTTTTTTTTCAGGGCTGCCCTGCCCAGCAAGGAGGCAGCCTAGTCACTATCTGCCTGCAGAGGCTTTGTTGAACTGCTGTGGACTCTGCCCTGCTGCCATGTGAACTTCCCTGTAGTCCTGTTTATATGGGTGTGGTTGGAACTGACTTGGCAATGGTGGCCCGCCTCTGTGGGGGACTCTCTCTGTTATGGTGGATTGCCTCAGGAATGGCAGGCTGCCTCAGCAATGGCGGACTACGTCTCTAGGGGTGGAGTGCCTTGGTAATGGCAGAGGCCCCTCCCCCACAGAGCTGGACCATTCTGAGTTCAGCTGTGCTTGCTGTGAAACTCTCAACCCCGAGCATTTTCAATTGCTGTTTTTCATTTGTTTGTTTTTGTGGGGGTGGGACCGTCTTAGACTGATCACCTTGCTCCCTGCCTCAGAGCCTTTTTTTCCCTGAGTTAATTGGTTGACTCTCTCCCAGGTGTTCCAGTTGCCTGCTGAAAGGGCACCGGGATCTGTGTGATTTTCCGTGTGGCGATCCACTGCGCCAGCTGAAACAACAGCACTGCCTGGAATCTCCTAGCTTGGCTCTCTGTTTCAGTACCATTTAATCAGAAGAATGGGCTAATCTGCCTTCTTGGAGCTCTAATTGCCAGCTAAAAGGCTGACCAGACCAGTGTATTTTGTATGGAGAACTGCCAAGCCAGAGTGCTGGCAAAACAGCCGCATCAGCCAAAACAGCTGCGCTGGCAACCCGTGGAGCTCTTCCACCTGGGAGTCTCCTGGTCTGTGAGCAATAAAGATCTGTCTGGAAATATGGCATCCATTCACCCTCTGCACTTTCACTGGGAGCTGCAATCCTGAGCTGCTCCTAAAGGGCCATCTTGGATCTTCTCCTTGGCACCAAATTTTTAACTCAGTCTAAGGAGCATTTATATATACTTTCTAGAATCTTGAAGAAGGGCAGGTCATTAAAGAAACCTCCAGGAATTACTCAACTTTTCCTCTCATCAGAATTTCATATGTCTTAACAGTGGGGTTCTCAAGAATAAAGAGTTATTCATAAATGGGTGTTGGTTAGGCAAACAGACAGCAATTTTGATTATCTTGCCTTTCACATACTTTACTACCTCAGTCCTTCTAGAAATTTAAGCAGATGGTGGACCTGTAAGCTCCTGTATTCTCTGGAAAACAGATAGCTTGAGTGCCCCCATTTCCCCTCTAGTTTAGTACCTGACAAAATAATAGATTCTAGATGACAGGAGTATCCCCCCACTTACACCCATACTTGTTTGTTCATATCTCTTTCCTATTTGCAAATATAATAATCAAATTTTATTGAACATTCACGATGTTTTAAACACTAGCTTATGTAGTTCACTCATATTTCTTCTGAAACTCAACACAACCCTGAGGTAGATATGTTTGCCATCATTTTCGAGATATTTATTAAATTTAGTTGAAAACCAAGTAAATGTATCAAGCAGAGAGCAAAGAAAGTGTTTTATTCCAGGTAGTTTATGTCCTATGTCAACACTGTCCACATTTATGCTTTGACATTATGACAGATATATTCACTGGGTTATATGGGACCCTATGGGTAGAATTTCTAACCCAGAAAGAAGGAGCCTGGATCAAGTGATTGGGAAAAGATTTTAAGGTTTCAGAGGTAGGTTACACGTCTTATCTTTTCTCTGTACACTTCACCATTTACTGACCATAGCATCATGAGCATATTTCTGCTTCTCAGTGCCTTCAATTCTCAACGTCCTATCAACAAAGTAGATACAAAGGTGCTCGCCTCATACTGTTTCCATGAGAGTATAATGAAAAAGTTAATCTAAAGTATATGGAACAGAATTCCATACTTGTTCAATGTTAGAAAAATGATTGAAGGTTAATTATGAGTTGGTTACTTGAAAGGCAGAAAGAGAGGGAGTTGATAGGGAGGGAATGTTACAGGCAGAAGGTCTGGCATGCTCTCTTTCTTTTTCTGCACCATAATTTTTTAAGCTTGTCTATAAAAAAGGGGGCTTAAGCCAAAAGCTAATAGCTGATAATTTGTCTGAGATGGAGGGATCTGTGTTTATAAATTGCAGAAAGTAGAGATGGAGATATTTAAAAGTAATGGCTGTCCTCTGAAGAACTGTGCAATATACTTCTAACTATGGGGAAAAATAAATATGATTTTAAAACAAGTTATTTTCCTCTATACATGTCTCAGATATCCATTCCAAATGAAGGCTGTACTTTTGAAGAGGACAATTATGTAGATATATGAGAAAATTAATACATTGACAGTTTTTGAGGAAAGAGTGTAAGTTTTAGAATCAGATCATATAGAATTCTAATTTCATTACTTCTTATCAACTGTGACTTTGAATAAGTTACTCTTATTTGATTTTTGCTTTCTTCTATGGTCTGTTAATTGTGTGAAATATATACAAAAATAGGAATGTAAAACATATATATGTACAAGAAAAAAATTAACCAAGCACTGAAGTATATCCATTAACCTTTTAGAACAAAACTGCATGTCTTCCCCCAAGTTCGCATCTCCCTCTTTCCAACCCCTTTTCCCAGAGGTACTGCTATATTTCTGTGACAATTTCTTTGCTTTTCCTTATATTTCTACCCAATATATGTGGATTCCCTTAACAATACAGTATAGGTTTGCTTGCTTCTGTAAAAATCAGGTTGATTTCTTGTTCTGTGACTTCTTTTGCTTAATGTTAATTTGTGGATTAGTTGTTGCTCAATTTATAGCTTTAGATCATTGATTTTCAATGTTGTACAGAATTCAGTGGTATGATTATCCTACTGCTTATTATTTAATCTACTGTCCATGAGCAATTCACCTTACCTTATTCCCCAGAATGAGCCTCTCTTAAGAAATATCTGCTCTGTTTGGGCACGGTGGCTCACTCTTGTAATCACAGCAGTTTGGGAGGCCAAGGCAGATGGAGCACTTAAGGTTAGGAGTTTGAGAACATGCTGACTTACATGGTGAAACCTCATCCCTACTAAAAAACAAAAATTAGCCAGACATGGTGGCATATGCCTGGAATCCTAGCTACTCAGGAGGCGGAGGCGCAAGAATTGCTTGAACCCGGGAGGCAGAGGTTGTGGGAAGCTGAGATTGTACCACTGTACTCCAGCCTGGGTGACAGAGTAAGACTCCATCTCAAAAAAAAAAAAAAAAAAAAGGGACAAAGAAATAACTTTTTTGAACATTCCTAAGTGTGTCTCTTGACATGAAGATATATATCTAGGAGTAAATATGTTGGGTGATATAGTGTGTGCACCTATAATTTCATTAGTTAATTGATGTCTTCCTTTTTCCATTGTACCAATCAATATACTCTCTCACAACAGGACTTTTCATTTATTATCCCATTTCGCACTTTTTATTGTCTTTGTTTTTGTTGTTGTTCTTTGCCAAACGGTAGGGTTCGTAATTCATCGTATCATCTTTGGAGTTGGGTTTTCCTGATTATTAAAGTGGTTGATGATCATACATGCCATATGAGCCTCCCTTTTGTGAAATTCCTATTCAATACTCCTAGTTGTTTTCAATGTAATTAGTTCTGGATCTGCGATCTTTTTTGGTTATATAGTACCAATAACATCCTTAGTATGTGGCGTGCTATTTCACTTATTTGTAGTATCTATTACTGGTCAGAAATTCTTAATGTAGTGAAATTTTAAGTGTTTTCCAATAGTATTAGTATTTAGTGTGTCGTGTTTAAAAAAATCTTGCTGACTCCAAAAAAGATATGTTTCCATATCATCTTTTAGAATTTTTGTAGTTTTTTTCTAGTTTTTCAATCTACTGTAAAATGGTACATGGCATGAGGTCAAGGTACATGGTGACCATGAATATGTACCACTCAAATATCCTGGCATAAAAAGTTTAATTACTTAGATGTGGGCTCAAGGACACCCCATTGACTTATTGAAAATTAAAAAAAAAAAAAAACCGAATTGCAATTTAAGACTCTTTCTACCAAGCTCTGTCTTCTCTCTACTTTTTTCCCAGGTTCAGATCTGCCTCACAGTCTTATGTGTGTCCCACTTCCTCTGCTTTGTTTCCTCTTTTCCCCCACTCACAAATATTTTACCCAGAAACTATCTTGCATGACAAATCTTTATGTTTGCTTCTTGAGAGATCTATTTTATTTTCTATAGCTAACCAATTATTTCTATATCTCAGCTTCAGTTTTTTTTTATCTGTGAAATGGAATTTTAGAAATCTAAATATGTTTGATCTGTGAGTCAGAAAGTGAAAATATTTATCTTTATGCTTCAGAATATTAGCTACTATTAATTTTTTTTCCATTCCTCAAGATGTGTCTTTCAGAATGTAGAGGATTTACAGTTCAGTTGTTATGAACTAAATCTACTCTTGGGTGAACTGTACCACAAAGTATCTCTGTGCATTTTTGCAAGCCATTTCATTTTCCTCAGCCTCTGCTTCACCACTCACAAAACTAAAAGAAGGAAATCTGTTCTACCTGGTTGATTAAATTCTTTTATCTAGTTAATGCATTTGACATCCTTACAAATAATTTGTAACTAACAAATTAGTTAATGTATATAAAAATTCTTAAGTTTGTGAAGACATATAAAAGTAAAGTACACTCAGACCTTTGTAATTTGCAACTCTAATAATTAAAAGTACTCTTTGGTCGGGCACAGTGGCTCATGCCAGTAATCCCAGCACTTTGGGAGGTCAAGGCAAGCGGATCACTGAGGTGAGGAATTTGAGACCAGTCTGGCCAACATGGTAAAACTCCATCTCTACTAAAAATACAAAAATTAGCCCAGTGTGTTAGTACAGGTCTGTAATCCCAGCTTCTCAGGAGGCTGAGGCAGAAGAATTGCTTAAACCTGGGAGGCAGATGTTGCCATGAGCCGAGACCATGCCACTGCCCTCCAGCCTAGGAAGACTCCTTCTCAAATAAAGGAATGAATGAATGTACTGTTTACATGGTACTGTATACAGTGTCATCATGTATTTGCTTATGTCTTTCATGGTTCCACAAGACCAAGTTTAAATAAATTTTATGCAAGTGAACATTTTTCAGTGCTACATAAATGTATGTAAATATACATGTATGTATCTCTATATATTGCTGCATAGATATATAGATACTAGTTTAATACTTCTTATGCCACAATGAAAACTTTGCCTAACTATAACCCTATGCATTATGATTTATGTAGTAATCAGAAGAAAATCCCAGATATGCAGAATAGCTTTATCTTTCTGATTTCTATTCAGATAACCTTCCGTTTCAATAGTATACCATATAATATCTTCTAGTTACAAACTCTGAAAAATGACATCAAGTATTCACACTGGATATAACCACATTATAATATTTAGGTATTGCCTAGAATAGAAATAAGAAATATGAAGAGAACTTTGTTTTCTGACAATTACAGATATTACTTCAATCTTCAGAGATGCAATTCAAAACTTATTTGTGCTATGATGATTTAATTTTAACTTCTCCATTATATTAATGTTATCATGTTTATCTTAGATATTTATATGTATCTCAATATCTCTTTATATTGAGTTCCATTTCTGCAAATACTGCTTTTCAAAAAGTTCTCCATGTAAGCACAAAGATTTTTTTGATATGTGGTTACTGTATTCAGCACACTGATTACCTATCTTAAGAAATATTTGACAGAAGATCCCAGAGCATCCAAATAATATAGCAAGTTCCATAATGATTAGTGCAATAGAATTCTACCAATTCATAATTCCATGTTTATATATGTATTATTGATTCTAAGGTAGCTACAGAAATTAATTTACAGAGGCCTGATGAGTAATGACCAAATAGGCCATTCAATTCAATAATAATTTTTAGAACCCAGCATTGTCATGGTGATGATATTCCTAAAAACATATACACCTTCATGTCCTTTTCAGTAAAATATATTTTTAATATAGCATAAATCATGGTGTGAAGATTCAATTAGAAAATGTATTTGAACTGTCTCAAATTGTATTTTTTTTATGTGATATTTGCCCCGGAGAAGAAAATACATAAGGAAGATGAGGAAATCAGAAAACAGTTATATATAATTTAAAAATATACACAAAGCATTATAATTACCTGATAAAATTAAAGATACTGGGAAATTTTCTCAGAATTTGTCTTCTAGATGTAGAGAGATATGTTGTGAAATTTGTTCCTGGAAGGATATCTAGGTGGTTTTCAAGTAAAGGGTTCTGTGGCTGAATAAGTTAGCCAAGTGTTTGCTTCAGCAAGTTAATCAATCTTTAAAAAATTCTTAATATTGTAGAGCTTTTCAGAACTCTACAGTAATACACATAGAATCTTTAATAGGAAGCATAATTTGCAGTGGTTCCCAAATTTATTTTACTATAGAATCCTGTTTTCTCTAAAAAATGTTTATGAAACGTGTTGGTAAATGTTGATGTAGGCATTAAATACAAATTAAATTTAGAGAAGTGAGAAGTGAGTCTCGGTTAGAAAGTGGGCAACATTTTTTGAAGAATTAGTAATTAAATTCTGGATTTGATTTAAAACAGGAGAGAATAGAGTATTATAGGAAAGGATTCAGAAAGCATGATGAGATTTACAGACTCATCAAAACATGAGACAAAGTTTTCACATTGGGGAAAATAAATGGGCAATATGTTTCTAGGGGATATGAACAATTTCTGGAGTTCTTGACAAGCAGAAAAGACGGTTAGATTTCATCTTTAATTTTAATTTTTTTCATATTTGTGTTAAGCCATTCTTGCATTCCTATAAAGAAATGCCTGAGACTGAATACTTTATTTAAAAAGAGGTTTAATTTCCTCATAGTTCTCCAGGATATATAGGAAGCACAGTGCTGGCATCTCCTTCCAGTGAGGCCTCAAGAAGTCTTTAACAATAGTGGAAGATAAAGGAGGAGCAGGCATCTCACAAGGTGAATTAGGAGCAAGGGAGTGTCGGGGGAGTGCCACACACCTTTAAAAGAGAAGATCTAAGGAGAACTCAGTCACTATCAAAGATCAGCACCAAGCCATAAGGGATATACTCCCATGACCCAAATGTCTCCAGCATTGCCTCCAGCAATGCAGTTCAACGGGAGATTTGGCAGACATATATTCAAACTATTCAAACTGCATCACTGTTTAAGTCTTTAATTCATCTGGAATGATATTACATGCTTAATGTGACATAAGGATACAATTTTTTCTTTCATAAGGATAAGCAATTCTCTCAACACCATACAATAGAAATGACCATCTATTCTCCATTTTGGGTAATTCCAATTGTGTCATAAATCATGTTTCCATTAAATGTATTTCTGTGTTCTCTGTTTTACTCCATTAGTCTCTTTGTTCATCTCTATTCTAATAACTCTGGATCTTAATTTCCAAATGTAGGGCAAGTTCATCCACCTTGATCTTCTTCAAGAGTATCTTGGAATAGTTTGTACTTTAATCTTGTCTAGTTCTAAAAAGTAAAACAAAACAAACAAAAATTAGATTTTGATTGATATTACATTGAATCTATTGATTCATTTGGCAATACTTGACATTGTAATACTGAATCTTATAATTTCTTTAATTGGTATATGTCCTTATTTAGATCTTCTGTAATGTTTTTTCAATAAAACTTTAATATTTTACATAATAATCTTATCTTTTATTTATAGATATATTCAATATATTCAATGTATTTAACATTTGATCCTATTAAAATATTATATTTTAAAACATATTTTAGATTTATCCCATTAGTATATAGACATTCAAATTATTTTGCAAGCAAATTTACTATTGACAAAATCTGTAAAAATTAACTATTAATTAAAATAATGAGTAGTTTATTTTTTGTTTTATCAATAGACAAACATATTACCTGTTAAAAATTAGAATGTGTCTTTTGCTTTTTTCAATCCAAGCTAACTTTGATGGCCGTGATCACTATTTCACAAAGAAGTATGATATTTGATTTTTCTAGTTATGAGTATTTTTAAAAATTATTTATTTTATTTTATTTTATTTTTTCTGAGACAGAGTTTCACTCTTGTTATCCAGGCTGGAGTGCAATGGTGCGATCTCGGCTCACCGCAACCTCCACCTCCAGGGTTCAGGCAATTCTCCTGCCTCAGCCTCCTGAGTAGCTGGGATTACAGGCACGCGCCACCATGCCCAGCTAATTTTTTTTTTGTGTGTATTTTTAGTAGAGATGGGGTTTCACCATGTTGACCAGATGGGGTTTCACCATGTTGACCAGCTGTCCCATGAGTGTGATTTCATGGGTTCTCACTGTCTTTGTACCATGTCTGGGAAGAATCTTCTTGATAGCTCTCCCACACCATCAGTGGCCTTCCTAACTGGAACAGAGTTCCTGACTGCTTTTCATAAGAGGGTGAGTTATTTCCTTTGCATTTCTGCAAGCAGAGATTTCTCCTTGGTTTTGAGGTTGGAGTCTCTTTGGCCCATTTGTAAGTTCCCATCCCTATCCTACAAAAAAAAAAAAAACAGAAGATAGATAAAAAATAATGTAATTGCAGCTGGTGGGATGTCTGGTGTCAATCCAGGAAATGAGAGCCTTTTCTTTTGTACTGGATTTAATGACTTTGCACTGTGCTGTAAATAAAGAATAAATTCAGTATGTCATAACAGTTTTTACACTTTTACAATTCTGTTTACTAGAGTTTAAGATTTTTGCATTTATGATTATAAGTTGGATTGTTATGTGTATGTGTGTAAAAATCCTTATGGGCAAACAAGAATAATGATTTTTAAAATATATGAGATTACCCATTACAGTAGAGTGTTTTTCTAAGCATATAAAATTCTAAACACAGAGAAAAGGAAGCATGCATGTTACCTCATGTATTAAGTGCCTCAACTGAACAGTGAAGAAATTGCTATAAGGCTATAGAAAACAGAAAGTAAAGATTACTCTTTGAGACTCTGTGAAAGGTATCATTGTGGGGACAACTAAGTGGAGTTTTGAAGGATGAGTGAAACTCTACCAGGGAACAAACAGGCCAGGGGAGGCAAGGGGAACACTGGACCAGAGAAACCAGAGGCCTGAGATGCATGTTTTGTTTGTTTGTTTGTTTGTTTGTTTTGTTTTGCTTTGTCTTTGTTTTATTTTTTTTCCATTTGACTGTTCCCTTTTGTAGTCAGACATATTTTCTGGAGTCATATTCATAAAGATGGCTTTGGCTTTGGGGTTGCACCTTTAACTGGTGATCTTTGTTCTCTTGTCTAATACTATTCACACTATCACTGGTAAGTCAGGTGCACTTTTAACTTAGTCATGTTGTCTTCTGCTCATCCCACCTGGCCTGCAATTATAAATCTCAGTGTGTGGTCACCTACAATGTAAGGACACTATTTTATCCTCACAGTGGAATTCAGGCATAGGATCAGAAGCACAATTGGAACAGCAGCAACAACAAAATCAGCCAAAACATACATACACGCACGTGTGTACACACACACACAAACATAATCCACAATATTAGGTGTGATTATCTTGATGGAAGATAATTATGTGATGAGTGGGGTCAGACACCACTGATTGAGATCAGCTGTGTTTTTGATACTGTGATTGGCTATTAGGAATCTGCCATATTTGACACGTGGAAGATCACAGTGAAATAGAAGCTGAGAAGTAAAACCAGCAGATATGATGTGCAGCCAAAATGAATGCAGTATTTCCAGGCCTGGTAATGGACCATGAATGGCATAGTAAAAGAAGGAAAACTGAAGTAGGGGGCAGGTTGCAGAGAGAAAGTATATGGTGATAGTCCAAGTAGGCTCTTATGAACCAGGTACAGTGGAACAGTGCCTCATTAACTTTCAAAAATTAAAACATACCAGCTCTGTTGGAAACAAAAATAAAGAAAAAAGGGAAACAGCATTAATAGTCAAGACCATTCTGTAACTATGCATTTTCATACACAGAGCCTATATTTAAGAATATTCAAGAGATGTACATAAATCTACTGTTTTCAGGATCAGCCTCTTTTCTCTCTGAGAGTTTTATTTAAAAAACGTTTTTTTGGTTGAGAGGTTAGTCTGAGAGGGTTTAGTGAATCTACAGTTGAAAAAGAAATTTTTTGTTTGTTTGTTTGGTACAACTGCAGCAAAACACAAGTCAATAGTTACATCTGCTTCTCAAAGACAAAAATGATACATTCCCGCATTGGAGCAAAACATTTTGCTATATTTTTTGAGAGCAGCTATACTGTGTTAAAAGGGAAAAACCATGGGATTGTTAAGAAAAACTTTGATAATATTAACATTTTGCCTTTTCCTTTGCTTAATATTCAAAACCTTACAGAAAGAAGGAAATTCTTTATATTCACACGAACTTTGAGTCAGGGCAAAGCAAGTGAGACAGAAAAATGAATGAGAGACAAAAGTACTGAGATAATGATGCCCAGACTTGCTGCCCAGCCATGAGATTTGGATATGTTGTTTGCTAAGTAATTTCTGGATAGTGGAAAACCCAGAGGTGAAGACAAATGAATGACAGCATATAGCTAAAATGTCCTGATTCTTTTCTCTCTACAGGAGGCTTAGGTCACTGATTTACACAAATACCAATCAGATCATCATAAAGCTGCTAGGTTATTTTATTCTCTTAGTGTTTGATTAAATAAATGAACACTGATGATGATGAGCATCTTAGCAGTGCCCTGGACCAGAAATGCTGGGATATATTATTGCTTAATAAGTTTGCTCTTTACCTGTTGCCTACTAGGTATATCTGGTCAGATTTCCCATTATTTATATAACTTATACATTGAAATGTCTTCCTGAGTCTTTCTTGCTATATTATCTCAGCAAGAGGCAATTAAGGATTATCTTTACCCCCTTAAAAAATCATTGCTTAGGTAAATGTTTTTCTTTAATATTCTAAAACTGTATATCTTTTATTAAAGTTTTTTTTTATTACAGTAAAACATTTACCATAAGGTCTACTGTCTTTACAAAATTTTAAATGCACCCAACATTTGTGTAAATTATAGGTACAATATTATACAGCAGATCTCTAAAGCTTATTTGTCTTTTTAAATTTTGTACTTTTTGATGAGTAAATCCCTTTCATTCTTTCCCCCAACCCCTGGAAACTATCATTCTACTCTTTTATTCTATGCATTTGAGTATGTTAAATACCTCATATAAATGTGATCATAGAGTTTTGTCTTTCTTTGACTGTCTTATTTCACTTAGTATAATGTCCTCAAGGCTCATCCATGTTGTCTCATGTTGGAGAATTTCCTTCTTCGTAAAGGCTGCCTAGTATTCCATTGTACATGCATACCACTTTTTCTTTATTCACTTATCTATTGTACATTTAGGTTGCTTCCATACTTTGGCTACTATGAATCATGCTTCAGTGAAGATGGGATTTCTAATATCAATATTCTGAATTTTGTTCTTTAGGATAAATACTCAGAAGCAGGATTGCTGGATAATCTGGTAGTTCTATTTTTAATTTTTTGAGTCACTTCCATACTGTTTTACATAGCAGCTGCATTATTTTGCATTTTCACCCAGAATGTACAAGGGTTCCAACTTTCTACAGTCTCGCCAACATTTTTTTTTTTTGATAGTAACCACCCTGACCAGTGTGAGATAGTATTTGGTTTTGGTTTTGATTTTCACTTGCATCGTAACTAGTGACTTGAAGCAAGTTTTATATACTTTTTTGTTGTTTCTGTGTTTTCTTTACAGAAATGGGTATTCAAGTTCTTGGCTAATTTTCTGATCAGGGTATTTGTTGTTATTTGGTTGTAGAAAAGTTCATTATATATTTTGAATATTAATGCCTTATCAGGTATATGATTTGCAAATATTCCTCTCTGTAGGTTACATTATCACTTTGTTAATTGTTTCCTTTGCTGTATAGAAGCTTTTAGTTTAATGCAGTCCCATTTGTTTATTTTTGTTTTCATTACTTGTTCTTTTGTTATCATATCCATGAAATTGCCAAACCAGTGTCCTGAAGTATTTCCCCGATGTTTCCTCAAGGTGTTTTAGTTTCACGTCTTACATTTAAGTCTTTAATTCATTTTGAGTTGATTTTTTTGTATGATGTAAGGTAAAAGTGAAATTTTATTATTTTGCATGTGGATAGTTCAATTTTCCCAACTATGGAATCCACATTGTGTATTCTTGGCATGCTTGTTAAAGATTAGTTGACTTAGGTGTGTGGGTTTATTTCTGGGCTCTGTGATCTGTTCCATTCCTATATAGATCTGTCTTTATGCTAGCACCACTGTATTTATTATTATTATTTAAAAATATATTTTGAAACATAGAAGTATAATGTCTAGAGCATTGTTCATCTTTCTCAAGATTGATTAACCTATTCATGGCCTTTTATGGCTCTTTATTAGTTATATAATTGTTTTTCTGTTTTTGTAAGAAATGCCATTTGGACCTGAATAGGGATTCCATTGAATCTGTAGATCACATTGGGTAGTATGGATATGGTAACAATATTAAGTCTTCAAGTACATGAATATAAGGTGTCTTTTTATTTGTGGTCTTTAATTTCTTTCATCAGTGTTTTATAGCTTTCTATATACATCTTTCCCCTCCTTGGTTAATTTCATTTCCAGGTATTTTATTCTTTGCTATTGTTTTCTGGATTGTTTCTTAATTGACTTTTCAGATATCATATTGTTAGTATATAAAAAACAACTGATTTTGGTATATTGATTTTTATATTCTAATTTAATTAATTTATTAGTTCTAAGTTATTTTACGGAGTTGTTAGATTTTTCTGTGTATAAGATCACATCATCTCTGAATAGGAACAGTTTTGTTTCTTTTTTCCAACTTAGATGCATTTTATTTCTTTTTCTTGCTTAATTGCTCTGGTTAGGACTTCCAGTACTATGTTGAATAGAAGTAGTAAGAGTCAGCATTCTTACCTTGTTTCTGATCTTAAGGGAAACAATTCAGTTTTTTTTTGAGTGCAATGTTAGCTGTGGGCTTTTCAGTTTTAAAACACAGATTATATTTTCACAGAAGTTCTAGGTCCACAGCAAAATTGAGTAGAAGGCACAGACTTTTTTCTACATGTGTATTCTGCCTCCTCACATGAATAGCCATCCACATTTTCAAAATGCCTCACTGGAGTGGTACATTTGTTATAATTGATACATCTACATTTATTTATCATTATCACCTGAAGTCCATAGGTTTCATTAGGGTTCACTCTTGTTTATGCACATTCTTTGGGTTTGGAAAGTCTTACAATGACATGTATCTATCATTATAGTATCATACAGAATAATCTCACTGCCCTAAAATATGCTCTGTGCTCCTCATTCACCCCATCCCTCCTCTCTAATGCCTGGCTAACAATTCATTTTCTTCCTTATTGTGTCCATAGGTTTGCCTTTTCTGTAATGTCCTATAGTTGGAATTATATAATATGTAGCCCTTTCAGATTGGCCTATTTCACTTGCACCAAATCTGCGTTTTTTCCATATTGTTTCATGGCCTGACAGCTCATTTCTTTTTAGTAAATGCTCAATAATATTCTATTGTCTGGATATACCACAGTATTATTATATTCACCTACTGAAGGACATCTTATTAGTTTTGATAATTATGCATAAAGCAGCTATAAACATACTTGTGTAAATTTTTAGATGAACATTCATATTTAGTTCATGTTGGTAAATATTAAGGATTGTGATTGCTATATCATATGGTGAGTGTGTGTGTATGTGTATGTGTATGTATGCATGTATATATATATATATATGTATATATATTTATATATATGTTCTTTTTTTTTTTTTTGTAAGAGACTGCCAAACTGTCTTCCAAAGTGGCTGTTGTCTTTTGCCTTCCCACCAGCAATGAATGAGAGCTCCCATTTCTCCACAACCTTGCCAGCATTTAGTGTTGTAAGTGTTCTGGATTTTAGCCAGGCTAATAGGATATAGTGGTATTACCTTATTGTTTTAATTTGTTTTTCCTGATGATATTTGATATGGAACATTTTTGCATATGCTTGTTTTTCATTTGAATAACTTGTTTGGTGAGATGTCTGTTCATTACTTTTGTGTGTTTTTTAATTGGATTGTTCTTTTCCTTATTGCTGACTTTTAGGAGTTATTTGTATGTTTTGTATAACAGTTCTTTGTCAGATATGTATTTTGAAAGTATCTTCTCCAATCTGTAGCTTGTCTTTTCATTCTCTCAATCAAATGTTTTACAAAGCAGAAATCTGTAATTTTAAAGAAGTTTTGTTTCTCCGTCATTTCCTCCATGGCTTATGGCTTTGGTGTTATACCTAAAAAGTAATCACCAAACCTAAAGTTATCAAGATTTTCTACTATGCTATCCTTGAGGAGTTTTATAGTTTTGCATTTTACATTTAGGCTTGTGATCCATTTCAAGTTAATTTTTGTGAAGTGTATAAAGTCTAGATTCATTCTTTTTTTGTATGTGAATGTTGAGTTGTCCGAAAAGACTGTTTTCTCTATTGTAGTTTTTTTTCTCTATTGCCATTGCCAAGTGGTCTTCCAAAGTGACTGTACCATTTTGCATTCCCATCAGCAATGAATTAGAGTATGTGTTAAAGTTCAGTTAATCATATTTTTGTGTGGCTAATTCTGGTATCTCCATTCTGTTTCATTGATCTTTTTGACTACTTTTATCACCATTACTACACTGTTTTGATTACTGTTTCTTTGTAATAAATTTTGAGGCCACTAGTATCAGTTCTATGACTCTGCTTTTCTCCTTCAATATTGTGTTGGGTATTCTGAATATGTGTTAAATTTAAAATGTGTTTTATTGTCCAAAATGTGTTTTCTCCTGGAGAATGTTCCATTTAATCTTGAGAAGAAGGTGTATTCTGCTTTTCCTTTATAGCCACTTGATTGAATAGTATTTTTGAGTTCCACTGAATCCTTGCTGAGTTCTTGTTTGCTGAATCTGTTCATTTCTAATAGAGAAGTATTGAAGTCTTCATCTATGATAGTATATTCATATATTTCTGCTTGTAATTCTACCAGTTTTTATCTTGTGTATTTTGATGCTCTGTTATTCAGTACATACATGTTAAAGATTGTTAAATATTTGTGAAGAATGGAGCCCTTTATCCATAACCACTTTCTTGCTGTGAGGTCTACTTTAATTTAATATCTTTAGATTAGTGTTAGCATGGCGTATGTTTCTCCATATCTTTACTTTTAATCTATATGTTTTCTTATATTGAAAGTGTTTCTTGTAGAAACATATAGTTAAGTCTTGCTTTTGGATCCACTCTGATAATGTCTGACTTTTAATTGGTACATTCAGACCGTTGATATACAAAGTGATTATTGATACAGTTGGATTAATATTTACATATTTGTTTCTGTTTTCTGCTTGCTCTTCTGTTTACTCCCATTTTTGTCTTCCATTCTCTGTTCTGACTTTTGCTATTTTAATTGCGCATTTTATATGACTCAGTTTTCTCTGCTTTCTTAGCACATCAGTTATTTTGCATATTAGCATATACAGTTTTATAAAGTATTTTAGTGGTTTTCCTACAGTTTGCAATATACCATTAAAATTAATCTAAGTCTACTTTCAAGTAACACTGTACCTCAGTTTATGGGTACTGCAGGAACTTTATAATGACAAAATATTTTTTTCCTCTTTGCATTAGTGCTGTTATTCATTTCACGTATAAATAAGCATATATATGTGTGTATGATAAGTCTACATAATAAAATAACTTCTTGCTATTATTGTTATGAACAAACTGTTACATCTTAGATCAATTAAAAATTAAAAAAATATTTTTTATTTTATCTTCCCTTATCCCTTCTCTTTTCATTTCTTTATGTAGATCTGAGTTTCTAATCAATATAATTTCCTTCTCTTTAAAGAACTTATCTAACCTTTCTTGCAAGGCAGTTCTAGTGGCAAAAAACTTCTTTGCTTTTTGGTTCTCTGCAAGTCCTTATTTCTCTTTCATTTTTGAAGAATAATTTCACAAGATACAGAATTCTAAGTTGGTAGTTGTTACTCTTAATACATTTTATTTTTACTCCATTATCTTCTTGTTTGCATGGCTTCTGAGCAGAAGTCAGATTTAGTTCTTACAGCTGCTTTACTTCTGGGTAAGGTGTATTTCTTATCTGGCTTCTTTCAGAATTTTGGCCTCTAAATTTTCTAGAGTTTGAAAACAATGTGCCTACGCATAGTTTTATTTTGGTTTTCTTCTTGACATTTATCCTGTTGGAGTTTTCTGAGATTTCTAGATCTGTGGTTTGATATCTGACGTTAATTTGGAGATATTTTTAGTCATTATTGTTTCAAATCTTTCTTCTTTCTCTTTTTCTTTTTCTTCTGGTATTCCTATTTGCATTAAGTTATACCTTTGTAGATGTTCACAGTTCTTGAATAATTTGTTCTACTTTTTTTCCAGGCATTTTTCTCTTACCTTCTGGGTTTGGAAGTTTTTATTGAAATATTTTTAATCTCATAAAAATATTACTTTTGTTAGCTATGACAAGAATCCTAATAAACCCATCAAATGCATTCTTCATTTCTGTTACAGCATTTTGGATTTCTAGCATTACTTTTTGGTTCTTTCTTAGAATTTCTATCTCTCTGTATGTATTGCCCATATGTTCTCCCATGCTGTGAACTTTATTCATTAGAGTTCTCAGCATATTAATTATAGTAATTTTAAAGTTCCAGACTGATAATCCCAACTTTCCTTTCATATCTGAGTCTGGTTCTGATATTTACTCTGTCTCTTCAAGCTGAAATTTTTGCCTCTGAATATGCTAGGATTCTCCTGATGTACCCCTCTGTGCACCATGACTAGAAACTCAAGGCAGCAAGCTGGGGCAGTTGTAAAGTGTACCTTGTTTGTTTCTTACAACTCAGGGATCAGTGTGTTTTATTGTCTGAGGTCCAATTCCTTGTTAACAACTATTTCATACATATTTTGTTTCTTGGTTGATGTGCATGAGAGGGTAAAATTAGTTTCTGTTTCTTCATTCTGGTCAGAAGCTAAGTGAGGTTCTAATTGTGATTTTTATTATTTTCATACTTGGAAATATTTGGTTCATTTTCAAATTTTTCTGGAAGTTTATTTTTTTCTATTATTATCTTGTTCTGCTTGACATCCTCCATTCTTTTAAAAATATTTCAAACACAATTGCTTTTATATTCTGGCTATAAAATATTTTTGTTTTCCTGACGGTTGTTTATTCTATCTCTGTCTTTCTGTTGTGACATATTTCTTCAAAACCAAATTTCTTTTAACTTAATGTTCATATTTGGATATTTGATAGTTGGGAAGAGTTTCAGTTACTTTGCAAAGAATTTTTGTAGCAGCTGTTTTATTTTGTAGGAAGTACTTTACAAATTTTGTATTCATCATACACCACATAGCCCCTTGTCCCAACCAAGTTCGTCTACATATAAACAGTTTCTAGCATCTGGATATTTCACAACTAATGTACCTGAGTACTTCTTCTTCTCTGGCTGCACCATAGGAGCTGGCTGGGCCTCAGGCAGGCAAACCTAGTAATGTGAGGAATTTAATATTCCGGAGCAATCCTCAATGCTGGTAGGAGTCAATGCATTAATTACATAGCGTTCTTTCCTTCAGTTAAGATAATATTGGAGCATGTTTCAAAGAGTTTCTTAGGTTACTACTGTAATTGAGCCCAGCTGCTCACAACTGCTTGTTAATAACCCCCTTTTTGGCTTTCTTTCTTCCCTGCTTCACTTTTCTCATTTCATCATTTGTGCTTCTGAGATCATCTCCATTAAACTACTTGCACCTAATTGTTTTTATTCCTAGTCTTAATTTCTGCATTTATTGGTATATTGATCAGTACGCTCCTAAAACACAGAACAGTTGTCATATATATATATATATAGTCATATGTGTGTGTGTGTGTGTGTGTGTGTGTATATATATATATATATATATATATATGTATATGGGCATGTGTGTGTGTGTGTGTATATATATATATATAATATATATAAAATTTAAAAACGATCCAGGAGAGCCAATGGTGTAGTTCTAGCCTGAGTACTAGGCTTTGAGAACCAGGAGAGATTATAAATTCCGATCTGAGTGCAGAAAAATAGTGATGTCTTAGCTGGGAAATAGACAGAGAGAACAAATTCCTTCTTACTAAGCCTTTTGCTCTATTTAGGCCTCCAACAGGTTGGGTGAGCCCTACACTATCCACATTGGTTGATCCATCTACTTTACTCAGTCTACTGGTTCAAATGTTAATCTCATTTAGGAACACCCTTACAGACACAGGGAAAAATATGTTTAAACAAACATTTGACACTATGGCTCAGGCAGGTGGAAACATAAAATCGGCCACCAGAATTGAGAAGCTTCTCTACCACCTTTTTACTAATGGTTATTAGAAAGGGAACTTATTGCACCAAGACAATAAGAGGTTAGACCGCAGATATCCCTTATTTAATAAAGCCCTTCTATTGTTGTTTATCTCCCAAGTCCTATAAGAACCTGAAAATTGAAGGCCACATATACTATAATCTGAAGGCAAGGGCCAACTTTGGGACAGTTTTTCTTTCTGGATTCCCATCTTGGCTTAGTTGGGGGTGTGTGTGTGTGTTTTAGTAATCATTTTGTTCTTGCCAACTTAATTTAAGAAAGTACATATGTGTGTGTTTCTGCTATATTTCAGCACATGCATGTCTGTGCATGCTTGTATTTATATAAATATGTGTTCATATATATATAATAGCATCAGCAGTGTATCTAGTGTGTCATACTGAACATAGAATGATAATCTTTTTAAAAATTATTTTTGTATATGCCAGCTCAATCTTTATTTTAATTTGCCTGGTATACACTATATTGAATTTTTAAACATTACATTGTAGTCAAGAGCTAAGTCTTGCTCTAGTACTCAGAGTAATGTTTTCTCAAGGATTTGCATATATATGATCTTTACGGTAGATATCCTGTGAGATTGTATTAGCTCTCAGTTCCTGTTACTCTATTGTGCAGAAAAGTTCCACTTGGAACTTATTGGAGTAGTGAGTTGAAATTCACCATGCAACAACTTTTAGGGACCTAGAAACGTGCAAAATTAGCCAATTTTTATGATATAAATATATGCTAATGTGCAATTTATTTGGACTGTATTAATTTTGTGAGACATATTTTATACCTATTGTTGGATCTGTTTCATGAAATGTAAAATGTATACAAATGCACCTCATGAAAATGCTGGTCAGATTTTCACTTTTGATTTTACCTATGACTTTAGATGCCAGCTGTCCGTAATGTACATTAGAGTTGTTTATAATTGTTTGAAAATTTGTCACAGATTATCCTGGCCCCAAAGTGAAAATCAACTTTGTTGAGTAATAAAATATTGAGGTGTCTTGTGTCCTAACAAAGGTGAAATTTCTGATCCAAAACTAAAAATACACTTTGCTCAGTAATAAAATATTAGCCTCAAAGAGGCATATAATAAAAGTGGTTTTTGTTTAGTTTTGTTCGTTTCAAAAGTTAGACATCCCCATAAATAGGGTCACCATATAATTTATTCTTTAAATCCTGCCACTTTTTGACAGTGAAAGGGAATATTATTATTTACTTTGAGGCAATGGGAAAACACAGGCATTGATAGTAACCCCAATATAAAGAGTAATTGTTCATAGTATTGGAAAGAAGAATGTTCAAGTTTCTGAACAATTTATGACAATATACCTACTAAAAAAAATGGTTATCTGAGGATTCCTAGACCTTTCAAAGGAACTTGGAGCATGTACCATTTATATGTGATTTTTCGGTGCTGGGAAACATTTTTATAGGTGTTTCTTCAATTCAAACAACCACCAAAAATACTACTTAGGCATGGCTCAGGGCTATAATGCAATGTTCTCTCCTGAGGTTCCTGTTCAGAAACAAAAGAGACTATTGTTGTTCAAAAACACTGTTGTTTAATATCCCTGAACAGCCCTCACTTTCTTTTCCCTTGAAAAGTGGTAGAAATTTTTTGAGAATTGGTTTTTATGATCAAAGACTACCCACTCTCAAAAGTATCTTCAATAAATTATCAAAGATCTTTACTGCAGTTTCTTTAGGATATATTGGGTTTTTCCCACCATGATTATTTTAGTTGAGAGTTTTACGTTTCAAAGAGAGCAAGCAGAAGAAATAGCAAAAATGGGTGTTATTCAGTTTTTTTCTTTTGCATCTTTGCATTTCATATGAGCCGAATGGGCTTTTAATAGCTTAGGATTTTTTTGTTGTTGTTTCATAGAGCAGGGTTTCGGGGGAATAGATGGGATTGTTTAATTGAAAAGAAAAATTCATTTTGTTTTAATTAAAAAACGTAATTAAGTTCCCTAGGAATCATAATTTACACTGCTGATTGTGGCTTTTATTGCCATATTTTAGCCCTGTATTCCTTTTTGTAGTCTAGTGATTTATTGCTGAAAATAGATTTGGAAGAAAGAGAGAGGAGGGCAAAATTATGCAACATTAGATTCAGTAGTTACAATTTAAAATTCAGTGCTGATGTTCAAACAGTAAGTTATCTTCGTGATACTATCACGGAGTGTCATTTGTGTGATGGACTTTATTGGACTAGTTTACTATATATCACTAGATTAGGTTCTCCCCCTTTCTCACTGATATATTTAAAGCCATAAGATTGTAATTAATAGAAACAGCAAAATGAGCCTTCAGCATATTAATTATCATTATGCATGCTATGCATATGAATAATAATCTGGTTGATAAATTTATAATGATGGAAGCTATTATGTGGATTAAATGATAAAGGCAGTTTTAGTAGGAAACTGGGGAAAATATATACCTTAAAGATTCTTGAAAGTTGTCTTTCAGACTAATTTGGCTCCCAGCTGTGGTTCAGGTTTTGATATGAAGCTGTTTATTTTGAATGCAATTGTCATAAACAGTCAGAGATGTTATGTGGAACCATTGTATAATTTTTGATCAGTGAAGTGTTCCAAAATACATATTATGCTTTTGGAATTATTTGCTTTACAGGAATTTGCCAAAAACATTAAACTAGATTTTAAAAATCCTTTTATGCATTAAGTAGTTTGTAATAAAGTAACCAAACATTTTTTGCACTAAATTTTAATGATAAAATGATGGCATAAATGCATCAGATAAAATTCTTTGTATTTCCTGGTAGAGATCTTTTGTCCCTGGTTGAGTCAATCCTTTAATCTATTTTTATGAAGGAATTTGCATAGCATTAAAATAAGAAAATAATTCTAGGGAGTTGGATGTCTGTCGTCTTCCTCATTAATATGTGAGATATATTTTGTAAAAATAGTCATGTTTATGGAAACATTGAGTACCTTAAACAACCTTCTTACATTGTCTCCACGATGGGTTCTGAAGCTGGCCAATGGAGATGATTAAATTCTAATGTAGCCTGCAGCAGATATTTCTATATGAGTCAGCAGGAGAAAATGGGTGTCAGAGAAGTAAGCTATAATAGAGTCCACTAACGAGAACTGAGATCTAATTCCAGGAAGGGATTTTAAATTAATCCTAAATTTAGAGACCAAAGTCAGGATTAGAGTGGTCTAAGAGACAAGAATCAAGAGTTAGAAAAGTTACCAAAATAAGGAGAATTGAGTGTATTTGTGTTTGTGTAAGGGTGTGGGGATTGAGTCTTGAGTGGGAATAGAGTTAATTCCCCATTAATCACATTAAAACCACTTTTATAGTACTGTTTCCCAAACTTAGATGTATATTATAATCACTTGGGGAAATTATAAAAATGTTAATGCAAGACCAAATTTATCCGTATCTCTGAGAAGGAGTACAGATAGAGATATTTTTGAAAAAGCAAATGTTTGAGGCAAAAATAGGGAAATCATGCATTATGGGTGATAGTGATATGCAATTAGAGAGGTTTGGAGAGATAACAGGTACTGCGTAGACCTACATTGTGGGGACCTAAGAATGAACATCTGCCTTCTCATTGTCTTGCCTTTAGCTGTATATCACCATGAGCCTAGGGAAGGGAAGGGTTGCTGTATGTATGTAGATGAATCATGAATGAAGGAAACTACATGCTGCTATTATAAATAAATATTTCTGGAAGCTAATATTCTTTACTTGGCATATCATATGTCTTTTCTTTCCACTTGGTAGAGCACAGGTAGGCCATACAGATTATGGAAGGAAATAGTTAAGTTGTTTTGATGAGTGATAAAGTCTATGTTTTCATATACAATTAATGAAAAGGCTATAGCAATTTCTAACAAATGATCATATGCCTATTTGGATATGTCCTGATTGATTTGCTCATATAATCTCCATCATGGTCCTGTTGGGATGTAGTTTGTATCTTTTCTTCATCTTTATAATTATTGGTATATACACTTTTGAGGAAAAAGCATAAATGTTTGTTTTAAAAGGTATATTTTAAAGCTAGAAAAAAACTTGGTTTATAAGTTTAAGTCACTATGAGTAATTAGCTTAATATTTAAATATTTTATATTCCTTAAAAGTCTATAAAATATAGGTTATGAGTTCACTAATAATATTATACTGATAAGTACTATATGCAATTCATTTAACCCAATGCTTCACAGAGTCAGTGACTAAAAAATGTTAGTGTTATCTCCTACTCTACCAAATTCTTTTCATTTCCAAGAAGGTTTTAAGACATTTTATGATATAAATCTACCTACAATAAAGCAGACAAGTATAAATTAAAATAAAATTTATGAGGCAAATATGCTAGTTATAAAAATTTATTAAGCTATGTGACTTAGTATTACATATAACTTTGAGCTCCCTGGTACCCAGGGCAAAAATCAAAAAACAAATTTGATTTTATTAATTGGAAGAGGATGAAAACATTTTTACGTAGCAAGCATTCTTTCCTTGATGTAATGTTCCAAAGGATATAACTCAAGGTCTTCTTTGCAGGGAACATTGAATAATGTAAATGGATAATGCCTTCAAAAATGATTTTATAGCTGATGCAGAAACCATCTGCATATGGCTGTTCTTTGCATCAGTCCTCAATAAAACCCAAGGGCATGACTTTAAAGGGTAACAAGCTGATCATTATTACATTTTTATGGATGACTTAAGCATCCTTCTCCATTGTTATATGAGAAGAGAGTCAAATAAGAGATCACTTGGCTTAGGGTATAGCTCAAAATATCCCTCAATGATAGAATAGAATTCATGCAACACTTATAATTCTTCTGAAACTCTCCTATGTATAAGTTTGTATACCTTGTCATAAAGCAGAAAATTTAAATAGTGCTGTAATATTTCAGTGTGAATAAAATACAGTTTTGTTCCATGGTCCATGCTATCATGGAACAGAGACAATAATGACCTTTATCTCTAAAACAATATACACCTAAATTACTAATATTCTAAAATGGTGTCTCAAAAGACCTGAATACTAGCAAAGTAAAGAAAGTGAACAATTCTGTAATATTTATTTTGACTGTCAAATTACTTGAAAAGCATCTAAAATATGTAGATTGTCAGAAAATTTAGGTTAATAATTGTCACTCGGAGATAGTTGTAAAGTAAGACACTTTTACCTTTACATGTTTATAAAATATGCTATTTTTTATCTTTGTCCTGAATGTGTTTGTCTGATTGTAGAATGTATGATGTTTATAAATGTAACACCATAAGCAAAGACATTTTAGTTCTGTGCTCATCCATATTAAATTGCAAATATTAGAATGATAGTGAGTATAATACTCAGAAGTAATATCAGAGCAGTATAAAACATTTGGATTATTCTAAAGTATCAAGACAATAATTAAAATTTCTATGTCTTATAATAAAGCTGGAAAAAATAGATATCTCTCAAATTATGAATGAATGATAAGTCATGAATATCTCAAACTATGAAATTCCCAAAACAATTCAATAATTTCTCTTATGTCACATAACTAGTGGCAAAATCAGTAAATCAACTTGTTAGTTTTTTCTTTTTGTTTATTACTCTATAAATCCTCCTCCTTTGATGGACTGGTGTCATATGGACATTGTTTCTAGGGTAACCATACCAAAAATATTGCTTTCAAAACCTGATAATTTTTTTTTAATTGGACACAAGGAAAGTGAATTAGATTGTGCATTAGATTTTTAAATATTTTGTTATTTAAAAATAGAAAACTGTGTAAAAAAAACCAATGACACCTATATAAATACCTTTGTGTTCCTCATACACACAATTACAATCCCTGCCCCATCAGAGAAAACAGCTACAGGAGTTGTAGTCGCCCTTCCTACTGAGTTACCCACTAAAAACTTTGCACTTCCTCTCAATGTTAGAAAATTGCCAAAGCTATATTACAAGTTCCTAAACTCATTTTTTTTTCACTTGAAAGTGTATATTGAGTATAGTCCTTCACCCAATCCTAGGCATGAACAGATGTGTTTCTAGTAGTTTGAGGCAGAAGGCTGCATTGAATTATGTTTAAGAATGAGATTGAAAGGTGAGCCATTCTGTGTACTCCTGTAAGCAGGGACAAAGATCGCGTAGCCTCCCTAAGCCTCTCTTTTCCTCCTGTATAATGGAATAATATAACCTATCACAAAGTTTTTGCCAGGATATGTTAAGTACTTGGCAAAGTGAATTAAATGTCATACAGAGATAAATAAATATGAACCATTATTAGACAAAAATTATAAATGTTTTAGTTCTATATTATTACAGTCATAGACAAGATAAATGAGGTGGTTTATTTTTTCTTCAGTAGACTTTAATGGACATAAATGGACATGAAGTAAATTAACGTCACTGGGAAACAGGGAATTTTGAGATGAAAAGAGCTTTTAGAATTATCTAGGTTTCTGAATTCTGAGAATTTAAAAGTATCCTAAAATTTTCTAGTACAACTGCCTTTTGCAGTTTTTATAGCCCCCTTTGTACTCCAAATAAGTGGTAAAACTATCCTGTATATGATGCTTTACAAAATAAACTGCTACCTATAATATCTTCATACCTAGAACTCTTGACAGATTTGAATGCTATTAAAACATACTTCCATATATTAAAAATAAAACAGCATGAGTCCTAAGTTTTAGCAGGTAGAATCCTATGTTTATTTTTATTTTAAAAATAACTTTCTGAATATCAAAATAACACCTACTTTTAAAACATTTATTTATAATTCCATCTTCTAAAGAGTATCACTGTTTACATTTTGGCATGCTTCTAACCATTATTTTTCCCATGTACATTGTTGTCTTTTAGATATGATGTAATCTTAAAAATGGCTGTTTTTATTTAAATTAATCATATTAAAGATTTTATCATGTGAAAAAAATTATATGATTTTAATTACCACATAATTGTTCATTGTATGAATCCATTATTTCTATTGCTGTATAAACAAATTGTTTATTTTTGTTACTTTAATCTTACTAGGAATATATTGTGTGTAGAAATATTTATCCATTGTGAAAACTCTAATTTTTTAATAGTCTCTGAGATTAATAATTAGCAGTTCAAGGCTATGAATATTTTTGGGGCTCTTGATTTATATATTTATAAGTTGTTTAACAAATAACATAACGATTTAGTATCACATTAAGAGTGTGAGAGAGACTGTATCATTGACAACTAAGCACATTGATCTTTACTTTTATTAAAAACATTTAATATTTCAAATCATAATTTTTCTTAAAAATTACCCTGTGATTTATATTTTCTATAAAATTAGAAAAATAGCAGTTATAGTCAAATTCACTGCACTAATTTTAACAGATGCAAAACCAGAAATTCGAAGAGGTCACATAGATTACCATCTGTTATAAACCTAGATAGACACAAAACCAAAATTGAAATTTTGGCCTGTGCATTTCCAGGCCATTGCAACTAAATAAAGAACGCCCTGAATTCTAATTGGATTTATGAACCAATGTTTATAAGCTAACATATTCATAAATTGTATCTGGAGTGTTTATAGTAAAAAAAAAAAACTTAAATGGGTTAACATCTTAGAACAAAATGGAAATGATGAAGGATGGAAAAATTGCTCTAATGAATACATGTAGCTTGCTTAAATATTAACAGAGCAGTTTAAATATGCATACAATGTTGGAATGATATATATATATATATATATATATATATATATATATATATATATATAGTTGAAAGAAAGAGAGATTTTTGTATTCATAGCAGAAAACAAATAAATAATGGAGGCCTTTGGGAGACCTAGGCAGGTGAAATCCTGGCCAACTTGGTGAAACCTCGTCTCTACTAAAAATACAAAAAAAAATTAGCTGGGTGTGGTGGTGCATGCCTTGTAATCCCAGATACTCAGGGAGGCTGCGCAGGAGATTTGCTTGAATTCAGGAGGTGAGGTTGCAGTGAGCCATGATAGCGCCACTACACTCCAGCCTGCGTGACAGAGGAAGACTCCATCTCAAAATAGTAATAATAGTGGCGTAAATAACCTGAGGCCTAAGAGAAAAGCATGTAAATTCAACTAACATTAAAATGCTGTTATTTGGTAAGATACTTTGCAAAATATCCTAAATGCATAGTTGCAGCAATATATAAATCTTTATAGTAATACTTACTTAAATAAATATATTACACAAGTAATTTTGGCATTTATACAGTGACTCCCAGTTAGCAATCCACTTGATATTCATTATATATAAATTCTCATTTCTCAAAACTCTGTATTGTACTTGTTATACAGATGACTATATTGAAACTCAGAAAGGATAGATATTCTACACAAGAGCAATCAGTGGGAGATTCAAACATGAAACGTTTACTCCACTGGAATATCTACCTCCATATTCTCCTGTTTTAAAAAATACTTTCTGCTCTTCTTGGTTCCAGTGGTTCAGCATATAGGGCTGCTAAAGCTGACTCAAGAAAATTACAAAACATGTTAATGTAAATCCTGCTCAAATAACTGACTAGCATATTAAGTTAGATAAGAGCATTGAACTCAAAAATATAAATTTGGGTATTTATGTCTAACTTTATGTGTAACTAGTTAAATGACTCTAGGCAAAATATTATCTCTGCCTGACCTTTTAAACACCATAAAAGTGATATCAGGAGTGCTGGGAAGGGATGAGCATGGTCCCTTTAAATGATACAGAAGTGGGGACTGGGAAGTGCTGGGCAGAGAAAGGAGTATTCTTTGACTAGGGATCCACCTGCACAGTCCTAGGTGAGGATAGGCACTCCTGCTTTAGTGCCCAAAAGCTGCATTTTTCAAGACCACCCTGGCCTGCCCCACCGCCTCCACCCCCCATCCTGGGCCTATAAACACCTGAGAGCCTAGCTGGCAGGCACACAGGCAGCTCAAGAGGAAGATGACACAAGTAGTTGGACATCCTGAGGAGCACACTGACAGAATTGCACACCAACAGGCACCAGCACACAGGCAGGCTATGGACTGGAGGGGCAAGGTTGAGTCTGGCCAGGAGTCCGAGGAGAGCTGTGCCACCTGGGATCCAAATCCAGGGGAAAATCATCTCCCTTCTGGCTCCCCCATCGGCTGAGAGATACTGGAATGAATAGAACTGAGTTTTACTCAATACCTTAACATCAGTGTTAGCACTTGGAATAATCCCTCTTTCAGCCCCAATATATCAGAAGAATTCCAAAATCATGTAATCATGCCATGTAAGCTCAGAGAGGACAAAATGAAGCATCTGAGCTCAAAGGTTGAATGCAGGAGAATAAAATGAAACTCTCTATGAAACTTTGCACTCATTCTCCAAGCCCATATGTGATCCAATTCTTCCAGTATACCAAGGCAAGAATCGGGATACAGAAAGCCCTCTGTCCTTGTGACAAGGTAGAGGGTCTAATTGAGCTGGTTACCACAAGCTGCCTATAGGCAAACTAAAAGAATACCCAGTAAAACATGCCCACTGGGGCTTCAGGCACTGTAAACTTTCACCCCTAGACACTGCCAAGCCCCACAGTCTGCCCTCTGTATGCTCTCCTAGATGTTTGAGCAGGGGGCACTGAGGAAGTCAGCCACACGCCCTGTGAGGGGGACAAGGGAATCTTTCCTGCTTCAAAAGAATTGGGGAAACACTTAAGTAGTATAAGAAAAAATAGTTTCACCAGGGAAGACAGACAGGGAAGAAATGTTCTGAAAATAAAAGGATAAAAATGAGAAAAGAGTGGGTTCATTATAAACTAGGGTGAAGATGGTTTCACTGGTGATTCAAGCATCCAATTCAGCCGATAAGTTTTAATGATCTGAACACTTAAACTTGATTTAACCAAAATCTCGTAAGAGTTAAATTTACAAAAACGCAGCTAATTGTGGAGTGATTTGAATCTCGCTTCTACAATTTTCAGGTCATGAGACCTTAAACAAGTTAATTAAAACCTTAATCCCTTCAGTTTTCCCTCATCTACAAATTAAGAATCTGTGTCTTTCTCTGTGATAGGGGAGGGAGGAAGGAGGGGAAGAGATTAAGAGACAGACAGAGAAAGAGAAATTAATAGTTGATGCTCAATTAAGTTGAATAAATAAATCTGTCCTCATGGGCTTATGCACTAATAAATATTTTTTCTAATTCCAGAATTCTAAAAGTTTTGAGTCTGACATTTTCTAGATATGGGCTGAGAAAACCTAATGACATAAGCTAGGCATATTCTCCATATGTCTGAAGAGTTTTGCATTCCCAAGAAGCAGTGGATGGGAGAAGTTACATTTGGATACTTGTTCTTTCTTGATCTTCTGCATTCAAGATGTTTCAGGCTTCTATCATCCTGCATTCGGCCTTTGATCTCACATGCTTCATTTTGTCCTCTCTGGGCTGACATGCAATAATTACATGATTTTGGAACTCATCTGATATATTGGGACTGAAACAGGGATTACTCCAAGTGCTAATACTGATGTTAAGGTATTGAGTAAAACTCAGTTCTATGTAGAAACTTTTCTTTTTTTTGAGACAGAGTCTCACATTGTTGCCCAGGCTGGAGTGCATTGGAGTGGTCTCCACTTACCCCAGCCTCCACCTCCTGAGTTCAAGCTATTCTACTGCCTCCGCCTCTCAAGTAGCTGGGATTACAGGCACATGCCACCATGCCCTGCTAAGTTTTATATTTTTAGTTGAGACGGAGTTTCTACTAAAAATAGTAGGCTGCTCCTGAACTCCTGACCTCGAGTGACCTGCCTGCCTTGATCTCCCAAAGTGCTAGGATTATAGGTGTTAGCCAGTGCACCCAGTCTGTAGAAACATTTTTAGTGCTCTGAGTGGGTGCTGAGAACTTAGGAGTGGAAAAAAGTCTAAGCTTTCATAAAGACCAAAGCAGAGCCTAAATATGACTCTTCCTGTCTCTCTTGGTACAGCTTTCTGCTTCTGTCCTTGGTTATATATTGCTACAAAAAAAGGGAACAGGAGTAGCAGGTGCTGGAAGTGTAAAAAAAACATGAAATTTTATAAAGGAGGGATTTTGATGACACGTAAGTCTTATATAAAATGTTACTTCATTATTCTTCATAGAAGATGCTTATGTCTGACCCACATGATGGTTCAGACAAACTGATATGAAAGATGTAGATAAAGCTTCCCAACATTTCATAATGAAACTGATCCTGAATTTCTCTGGATCCCATAGGGTTATGGTGTTCACAAAAAAAATGTATTGACATAGTAATATCCATGACCTCTGGTCGGCATGGCCCATTGTGTTTGATGAGAAGGGTGACAGAGCAACTAGAGGACGGCAGAGCTTCTTTTGCTGAGGATTAGAATTAGAATTTAAACATAACCAATGTGATAGCTTCCTGTGTCCCCCAAAACATAAAGATTAAGATTTTTTTGAATTCCTGCTTTGGAGATTTCTCAGGGAAGGAAACAGAATCATTGTATTTCAATCTTGCATTTGATTTTTCTTCTGTAATATAGGTGAATCCTGAGTGATTTACTGAGTGTTTTTCTCCTCTTATTTCCAGGACTGTCTGACAGGTGAAGGAGAGAGAGTCTGTCAAAGCATAACATTTGAGAGGTCAGATTGAGACAGAACAGAATTCATTCTTCTGACAAAGATATAACAAGACAGAATGGATTTTTAGTTGTCCCTAGCAGATATCTCTATAGTGTAACATATTAGACACTTTTTAAAGAAGTGTGGAAGAAGAAATAAGAGATGTGAGGAAAAAAGTTATTCTCTGAGAATAACTACCTGATTGTAAAATTTATAAAGAGGGGAAGCATGAAGCTAGTCTTTAAAGAAAATATTATTCATAATATCTTGTCTCTGCTGACATAAAAATGTACAATTCAGCAAAAAGAATGTAAAATATATGGATGAGAAAAACAAGATAAAGGGAAAGTAAAGGTGGTTTGTTTTTATATGGGAGCTGGGATGTATACGATAAACTTCAGGGTTTGAACTAGGTCCCAAATTTTGCTCTAAGCTTCCTTGAGGCCATTGAAAAAACAAGTGTAGGACATTTAAAAAATCCACAGAATTCATAACATGAAAAACAACTAATCTTTCTAAATATAAACAACTATTTCTGATACTGCTGCAAAAATTGCTTTCAAGGTTCAATCAATATTGAGGGGACATAAGAAATGTTATGGACAACATCTTTAGCATAATACTATATGGAAACACATTTTGTCAGAATATCACATAGACTGTCTCACAAAGGCCAGTTGCAGATTTGGGTCTGTGGTACATGTGGCCCTGGCTTTGAATTTGGAGAGAAAAATGCTCAGGTTTTTGTTTGGGAAAGCTGCTTTGATCTTTTTGCGTCTCGGTTTCATATCTGTTAAAACAAGAGTAAAGATAATTATGTCTCCTGATATAAGGATGACCTAGCTTGTTCCAAGAAGGTAGAATGCATATAGTAAGGGTTAGCTTCCTCCCCCGATAAAGTCCTCTATAAAATTTTGCTACACAAGAGCATTACATTGTCATATTTCATTTAATATATTTTTGTAACCGATTTGCTTTAGTGAGGTTATGAGATTACATGTAGACTGTCTTTTGCAATGAATACACCCTTGTACATTTCCAGCACTCAATCATGCTGAACTCCAGGACTGAGGGACCTTCTGAGGCTGCCTTACTTTTGTTCCATGCAAAGAGCTTGGCAACCATGGAAACAGTCCTGACTGCTCATTTTGCACATTTCTTCCCTAGTGTGTTAATCAGTCACAGCAAGAAGATAACATCAAATACCCTATGCCTGCTCACTTTATAAAGGAAACTACTTTGGCTTCTTCCTACTACCTTTTCAGAGATCTTAAAGACAGAAATGTAACAAAACATAGGATATGTTTTATATTGATGCAACATTTCTCAGATAGAGAGAAGTTGTCTAAATTCAGAGAGGCTATTTGGAGGCTAGCACAAATTCCAGCTGAAGTGGTGGGTGTTTTGTTTATTCCATCTGAAAGTGCTATTTGGTGTGATTTCACATAGTGGGATCCAACACTTCCTTTCATTCCCTGGCAGGTGAATAAGCATGGGATCGTGTGTAACAATACAGAGAAAAGAAGGCATTAGTATTGAACAGTATGTGGGCACCACATAGTATTTTTACCAGCTGAATATAGTTCATGGTGGGAAATAGGAACCAAAGAGGGGGCTACATGTAGGTAAAGGAAGGAAAACAAAGTCCTGAAAATGAAAGTGGGTAAAACCAAATAATGAGCAATAGATTGTCTTTGTTTGGTTTAACCATATTGTATGTTTGTGGGAATAATTTCCTTTTCTTAATAAACATATGTATGTCAAATATAGATATACATTTTACATATATAAATACATATGGAAAGATGACATACGTAGAAATTTCGAGATTCACAAAGATTTTGTTGTCTTTAGCCCCTACAATTCCTATTTAAGAAAAAAATGGCCATTGATACATATATAAATGTGTGAAACATAGACAGATACGTAGATAGGAAGATAGAAAAATAGATAGATAGATAGATAGATAGATAATAGAAAATGAGTTTTTTCTAAGGTTGAACCTTAGGTGAATTGAATTACACTGTGTATATTGTTTTGTGCCTCTATCTTTTGCTTAACATGTTTTTGGGATTCATTTGTTACATGTTAGATGTAGTTTGTTTCCATTCATTGTTGCATAGTATTCCATTATATGACTATATTCCAATTTATGTATTTATTTTAGTGATGACCATTTGAATAGGTTCCAAGTTGCAGCTATTAAGAACAATGCTTCTGTGAGCACTTTTGCTCACATCTCCAATAATCACTAATGTCTTGAGGGTCCATTTCTAGGAGTTGAATTGTTGGGTCATAGAAAATGAGCATCTTCTAATTAACGAGTTAATGCCAAACTATTTTCCAAGGTGCTTTACCAATTTACACTCACTGCAGGAATGCACGAGAATTCTTATTGCTTCATGTACTCACTAATAGTAGAGTTGGGGAACTTGACATCATTTAGCAGGGAAGCACATTGAATGCACTCAACTGGAATCTCCAAAAAATGGGTAATATAAATAACTTTTCAAAGCTTCCAAGGAATACTGATTCCCAATCTATGCAGATAAATTTTAAAATCACAATTCTTAGCCTTAAATTGTAATGCCTCCTTCTTCCTGCCAATGGGGGAAAAACAGCATATATATATATAGGTTTAAAATTTTAAGTGTTTTCCAAGTGTTTTTGGAAGCATTTAACATTGCATTTACAGAAAATCAAATTAATTCCATTCTTCCTAGAGGAGTGAAGTATGCAGACTCTTCAATGAAACATATTCTTTGCATGTTTTACAATGTAAGTGTTGAATATAAAATTTTACTACTCATTCTGTAATAAAAACTTGGGAGAAAATCAGGGTTATTTCTGTTTTATTTTATATAAGGCAGTAAATAAAGTTGAAAATGTTTAAAATCCCCTAATTGTATTACTTGTTGATCATATTTTATTTTGTAGCTTCAGCAACAGAGGAACTATTATGAAGAAGAACATTTCCTAATGGGGTTTCCAAATTCGTGCCTGGATTCAGGAACCCCAGACACAAACCCATATTGATTAGCTAAACTTCACCAGTAGCAGAACATGGCTGGCTGCTGCTATTCTGCCTTTATTCACAGCATCTGCTAGCATCTTGCACAAGGAGTCTGATTATTTTCCTTTTGTTATTCTGTTTTCTGTGAGGTCAGCAAAATCATCCTGTTGTCACAATCTCTATTGGAACTCCAGGATACAAAACTGAGAAATAGACTTCTTTGAACACGAGGGCTGTGCGGTTTGGGGTACCACCACTTCTTTCATTGACTGGTTGATTTACTATATTGTAAGAGAAAGTGCTGTACAAGCAACTGCAATTTGAAAGGAAGGCTTTTATCTATTGGCAAGACCAGAGTACATTTATATGCCTTCACACAGTACTTACTCCCTGAGCACAGAAAATTCAAGAAGAAATTTCCAGATTCACAGATATTTTGTTGTCCTTAGCCCCTAGAATTCCTATCCAAGAAAAAAATGGCCAGAATGGTTTCTAAGCTGCACAGGACTGGGGAACTTTATTCTAATTTTTTGATCAGACACACAGCCTTTCACATAGAGTTTTCAGAAACAAAACAAGACTCTCCGCTCCTTTCCTTTGGGATGCTTGCTCTTCATAACTTTATTTTGTTCTGTGTTCATAAGAAGACTTGATTTAATCACTATTACACATAGAAGAACTCTTTTAGAAAAAGTTGTTTTCTTCTTTAAGTACATAAGCAGGGTGTTTTTTTTTTTTTAGTATGATTTTTTTTCCTGCCACTTTCATGAGTTTTGTAAAATTTTGTACATGCCAGATAATATATTGATATTGGATATGTTAAAAAATAAGCTCCATTCATATCCTAATTCTGTCTTCCCTATATTTTGCAAATTTTATGAAGCAGCTCAGACACCATTAAATGGTGACTTCCTAAATACCATGTTCAATTGAATATAAAACTAAAGAAGCAGAGCATTTTTAGTCTGACCAACAGCTGCTTTCTAGCCAATATTCATTCAATATTCAATATTTATATTTTTAGGGCCTACTGTACTGCAGAAAAACATGGAAGATTGCTTTTAGGTTGAGGACTAGAATTAAAGGTTGGGAATCATAAAAAGAAATATCTTCACTAATGTAAAACAGAAATGTTTAATGCAAAATTAAAAGAATACTGGATTTTGGATCTAATATTTTATTTACTTATTTATTCTTAGCTATAAGGCATTTCTCGAGTTTTTTGAGTTCATCTAACTTGATTTTCTTTATCATTTTGCCTCAGAATGGAGCTGGGAGAATCAGCTTTGGTGATTTCAAAATGTCCAATTCATATTTAATAAGTTTTTATTAGCTTTAAAATGTTAAAAACTATTATATAATATTAACTTTTACATGGTCTATTATATCAAATGGACTACTATATAATACAAAATAGGATTTAACAAATATGAGCATATGCATGTATATATAACATATTTATGTTTGTAAATATTTACCTACCTATCCATATATCTATATATAAATAGACAAGGCACTTGAAGAGCAAAAGAGCAATACGTCACTAGAAATGCTTCAGCAGGAGTGGATTCATACCTATCAAAAATTTTATTTGTGACAGGTTAATATGTTATGCTTCCATTTTTCATGATAATTCATAGCTGTAGGAAAAGATGAATGGAGAGGAAAAGAATGGGATGTTTATATGGTAGAAAGGTCTGGCTCTAAGGTCTGAGGTCAAGGGACTGATAATAATATATGGTTTTTGCAGTATTGTAATTGTGGGCCGTGGGCATATTACTTCAGATCCTTAAGCCTGTTTCCTCATTTGTAAAATAAAGACCTATTTAAGTACTTATTCATAGAGTACTGAAATGATTAAAGAGAAATGAACAGGATTTTTAATTGCATGTGAATATTACATATCTCATGGAATCTGTAGGATGCTAAAGAATCAGTCTTGAATGCTGTACAGAAAGGAACAATGACACCAGGAGCATTATAGTCAGGGGAAAGGCAAGACATCACACCAGCGCTGCCACCTCACAAAGTGTCTGTGCTGCTAGGAACTGGGTGCTAGAAACTTCATTATAGAGAAACCATAACTTTTAAAATGCACATGAGCTTGTGCTGAGGGCCTGTTTTCTAAGCCTCACACTAGAGACTTGTTCATTACTCTTTTGTGTAAGGGAAAGTCCCTGGACCTAGGTCAGAGAGTGCCATGTGGCTACACACATTGACATTCCCATTTTCCATATGAAGTCTCCAAGAAGCTAATAGGCATAGTAGGAGCAGTATGGTGAAGGGATGTCACCCTCAGCTCTTCTAGTTACATAGGCAGCACACCTTCCTGCATGCACCAACCACACAGGGCTTGTTCTCAGTGTGGCTGCTTAAAATTAATCATCACCATCATCATGAAATAAATTATATAATAGCTGTCAAATACTTTCAACATGCTATGCCATTTCTAAAATAATTTCTTCAATATATGTATTATAATTCCTATTTGAACAATAAGGGAAGGAGTCTCAGATAGGAAAAGCACTGACTGCAAGTTTCTTTGGTAAATAACTGAGTTGAGCGTCCACATATACCAATAAAAAGAATTAAGTTGGAAAGATAATTCATAGTAGCTGTTACAATTAAGTGTGAATAGATCATTCTGTCATTTCATTATTCAGTATTTAGGGAATACTGTATAATAAGCATTATGAAAAATGGTAGAAATAGAACAATGAAAGGATTTCTTCATCTTCTGAGACTAATGACAGAATGAAAAAATATCTGAATTACTTTTAATGAAGGGCAGGTTAACCCCAAAATTGGGGCTTAGACCGAGAGGGTTCTTGGCTTCATCCAGAGAAGAATTCAAGGACAAGTCAGTGGTGTTAGACAACAACTTTTACTGAAGTGGCAGTGTACAACAGCAGCAGAGGTATTGCTCTTTCCAGATAAGTACTACCTCATAGGCAGTCTGCCCACAGTTGCAGCTCAGAGCCACTTCTGCAGTCATATTTACACCTACTGTTAATTACATTCAAATGAAGCAGTGGATTATGCAGAAATTTCTAGAAAACAGTGGTAGCTTATGGTCATTGCCATAGAAAGGGGTGGTAACTTCTGGATGTTGCCATGGCAGTGGTAAACTGAGCTGGCACACTGGTGGGCCTCTCTTATGGAAAGTTATTTCTGCCCTGTCTCTGTTTAAATAAGTCCTCGATTTCATCCAGGTGTGTGAGCCCCATTTTCAGAGTCTAGTCTTGCCTCCTCACTTGACCTCTTCCAAGGAAATGTCCTTTCAAAAGAAGATTCTCTGCCCATGAATCTTGTTTCTTGGTGGCAGATCATTCACCAACACTGTGTTATTTTTCATATACATAGTCTACTTAAAAAGAAGATGCTGAGACAAACTTAAGTAGAGGATTTACTTGGGCCAAGTTGAGGACTGCAACCAGAGAGCTCAGTTTCAAATTGCCTGGAATGTACACTTTGATTAGCAGCCATTACAAGTTAATTTTAAAGGAAAAAGAAAAGCAATTTCTAAGTTATCTACCAGGAATTTACTTTTAAATAACATAAGCTGTTGATTGGCTGTACATTGTTCTTTGTGTCACAGTTTCCAGGAACATGATATTAAATAATTGCTACTAGGCTTAGTAGTTGGCAGAAAGGCTAAACCAGCTTGCAAGCCAGCCAAGAAGAGAAAGTTTCCAGTGGGAACTAAAGGTGCTTTATCTTCAAAGAGGGGAAAGACAGGTTGGGTTTTATGCTTCACAGGGCCAGTCTCATACATATTCAGCAGGTTGGTGGGGGGGGAAGCTATGCATATTTGTAAGGGGAGCAGAGCACACGTTCAGTGGTAAACATGTATGTAACATACATTCCGTGTTTACTTTGGCGTATTCTTAGTATTAAAATGAGATGCAGTTTGGCTTTTTAGATCAAAATATGAACTATAGGATACAGAGACAATTTGTGTGTAGCCTCCATAAGCTGGCTAAAACTGACACGGTTTGCAACAGTTTTTCAGAAAAGAATGTTTGTAAGGCAAGTCCTCTGTCCAAACAGAGTTGTCGTGGTCTGGGTTATAGACTAGAGCATCTAGCTCCTATTGTTAGAGGTTAGTTGGAGGAATTTAGAAAGTTGCCATGCCAGCCAGGCCAGCAACCTCCACCAGTCTGGTAGGTAATTTTCTTTATTAATCTCTGTGTTCACCTTAGTTGATTAAGTGATATCTATTTTGGTCTCTTAAATCACTGTATATGTGTATGTGTGCATATATGTATAAATATTTTGCTAGCTTGTTTCAAGAAGCTTAAGGATAAGAACTCTCTCATTTTTCAGTTATAATCCCAACGTCTAGTACATTTAATAAATATTTACCAGATAAATGACAATAGAGGATCATTATTGCTATAACAGAAACATCAACAAGCAAGCCATGAGAAGATAGTTTCTGTGTTGGTGGTTCCAGGAATGTTTCCCAGAAAAGGTGATACATAAGCAACATTTTGGATGATAAATGGGAGTTGTCAAAATAAAGAAGGGTGAACAGGAAGAATTCACTCTTTCTTTCTGATATTAGGAATTAGAGAAGGCTCTTTGAGGACAGCAAAAATCACCTGGTTGCCATCAAGCAGACAATCCAGAGGCAAACATTTTTATCTGAGGAATTTAGAACTAATTAGACTTCCCCATTATCTAATGCTGGCATCTGGAACTAGGCTTTAAAAATATATGTGTGTATGTGCATGTGGGTATGTGTGTGTATAGCCAGAATTTCTATACGTCTCTGAAATGCATGCATGTCAAAAGTCATTGTGCAACACTTGTTCACATCAAGGCAGCAAAATGTCTACAAACAAAATCATTTATTATGACCTATGCGCCTAATATTATTTAAATTTACATTAAGTTCCCTCTTTAAGGTCCATGAATATCCCTAAGAACAAATTCACTGCACCATGCTGCATCCTCTCTTGCTGAGGCATCGCACTGCACTCTTCTGCAGTGTTCTAACTACTAAAACTTTCCTTTTCAAACCTATATTGTTGTTGGTAAATTATTATTACCATACTACCCGACCACTTTCCAATGCAAGGACTCTGACACCTCACCTAGCATTGTTGACACCAGATAAAAAGGAGTTAAAGACAGCAGGGAGGAAGTGAAAGGAGTCCCACATGTCAGAGCCTTATTTTTCCTAATTTCAGAATTTTCCCAGCACTGATCTTTGGGAAAGTAGCCCTGGAAGTGAAGGGTACTGGGGTTGAGAGGGTTAGGTGTTTTTGCCTGACCAGACTGCCTCCTAACTGTCAATCATACGTGCTACCTGAAATAATAATAAGCAGTCAGAGGGCAGAAATGGTTTCTGCTGTCTTAGAGCCAGGGGCATCGATTTCACTCACTCTAAATACTGTTATACTTTGTAATAACAAAATTTTATTTAAAAATGTATGTGAGGCCATTGGTTTGGACTGAGCTTTTGCATTATGCCCAACGGGCCAAACCAATATGAAATTACTCATGCTGAAGTTCCCTGCCACCAAATCAAAACTATGTTGCTTGTCTGACTTTCCAAGAAATCAGGAGAGAAAGAGAGAGTGAAAAAGAGAGAGAACAGCTAAAACCCCTTGCAGCCAGTTTTAGCTAGTATGATGAGAAAATCCCTTCTGCTCTAACCTTTGTAAGAAAAATAACTTTGAAATGATTAATCCACTACTTGTTCTCTGTTTCTGCTTTCCTCAGCCTTTTCTGTCTATAAAGCCCATCTCCCCTACACAGCTCATCAGAACACTCATTGTATTTTATAGAATGAAGTGTTGCCTGATTCTGGAGTTGCAAACAAAGGCCAATTAAGATCTGTAAACTAAATTTCCTGTAACTTTGTCTTTAACAAAGCATAGTCTTAATATATAAAAATTTTTATTAGTCCTCTATTAATCACCTTAGATTGCTACCCCACAAAAACAATATAGATAAAGTTTTTTGTTTTTTGTTTTTGAGAAGGAGTCTTGCTCGCTCAGTCAGCCAGGCTGGCGTGCAATGGCACAATCTCAGCTCACTGCAACCTCTGTCTCCCATGCTCAAGCAATTATCCTGCCTCAGCCTCCCCAGAAGCTGGGATTACAGGCATGTGCCACTGCCTCCAACTAATTTTTGAATTTTTAGTAGAGACAGGGTTTCATCGTCTTGGCCAGGCTGGTCTCAAACTCCTGAAATCGGGTGATCCACCTTCCTTGGCCTCCCAAAGTGCTAGGATTACAGGTGTGAGCCACAGTATCTGGCCATAGATAAACTTTTTAAAACAATTAACTAAAATATCACTACTCCTATTTTTAAATGTTATTTGGAAACCGAACATGCAAAAAAATGAATTTTCTACATCCAACCTTAACATGCTAGAAGAAGAAAAAGGGAGTTCAGATAAAAGGAGTGAAGATAAATCAAGATGCTGTTACTCATTGTACTTTCTAGAATTCATTGCATTCATGAATTCAAAAGGTGTCCTTCATTTAAAGAACTTGGTTTTCCTTTTTTACTTTTCCAGAATTGAACTTTAAATTTGCATGACAAAATCTGTAATTGGAAGTCTAGCTTGCAAATAAGAGCTGCTTTCTACTTTAATTTCCATGAAAACTAAGAATCAGTCTGTGGAAATAAAGTCTGTGGAGATTTCTCAAAATGTATACACAGGTTTTTTTTTTTTTTTTTGGCCTATAAAACTTTTGTGCATAGTTTGTAAAACACTTATAAAAGGACAATAAACATTTTTAAATGATTGTTAATAAAGTAAAGGACATACTTCGCATGGACTGTGCCAGCTGAATGAAATATTAAAGATTACAACAATCCATTTTTTTTAGTTGACAGGTGAGAATTGGGGCCCTGCAAGGCAAAGTAAGCTTGAGGACCTAGGGCTAAAAAATAAGGGATTTGGTCTAGAACTCAGGGCTTCAGTGCACTTCTACCTTATGGACTAATGAGAATCTTCCAGTATTGTATTCTGGAATAGGTAACAGTGCAAATTGCCCTGTGGAGTGGTATTGAAAAGCCCAGACATTTTCATCCAATGATCTGTGTCTTGTGATCACTTGGTCTCATTTCCATACAAAATAATAAAGAATACTCTTCTTTTCTTAGAGGATAGTTGTGAGAATTAAATGATATACTATAGGTAGAAGACTCATCCCAGTGCATGGCAGATATTGAGAGATCAGTACATCCATCTATTGTTTTTTTTAAATCCACAAAACTAAAAATAAAAAACTGTGTTGAACTTCATCATTATGTATATTAAATTAACATATGTTTCCTAGCCCAAAAGAATATTCAGATAAATGCACCAATCATAAATGTAATTAATCCCTAACCAAAGAAGGGAATTATAGAACATGAAGGGAGGAAAAACAGTATCTGAGAGATTGTAGTTAAGTTTCTTAGTGTTTTGAAGAATATGGAGTAGATGACCTGACAAGCAAAAGATCCAGGACCTTGAGTTTTCCGCCTCTCTTATACTGTGAGAATAAACGGCTGCATAGTTTTGATGTGGATATTTAGAACACTGAACACATTAGGGGTCGGTGGAATTTCCCAATCATTTTTCTTCTCTGTTCTCAATAAGTTGGTGATGGTTTTATTTATTCTCATTTATTATCTGTTATCCCCAGACTGAAAAAAAAAAAAAACCTCAAAGTAAACATAATCCTCTCAGTCACCATGCAAAGTATATAAAGTTGCAATTATTTCATTAAAATTCTAATGAAATTAATAAGAAAATTAACAACAATCTTAAACATACTGTGACTACTGATGGGAAAAGCAACTGCAGTGACTGAGCCTTTCATGCTGGATTGACAGGGGGATGATATAATAAAAAGCAGATTTTAAAAGTTGAGATTCAAAACATATGTCACAAAAAAAACCAACCAACCAAACCAAAACCAAAACCAAAATCTCCTTCACCTCACAGTCATGATTTGTTTGCAACATTTTCAAAGTGCTTTTTTGATCTGTCATTCTATCTAATTTAAACTATGTTAGACATCTGGCATCATGGTCATCACAAAGAAGTTTTAGAGCCAAATATAAAGTACTTTGGAGGGTTGCTGGAAAACTAAGCTCAAGGATGCATGTTTCTGGACTCAGATTTTTTTTTCCCACTTATAGTACATAAGCACTCTGTGGCAGAAATTGGGCTATAGCTGGGTATCGAGCTTCCAGCTGTTCATCCAAATCCAGGGCTATATTGAACATGTGTTGTTGTTTAAAAAGGAGAATGAGAGGAAGAGAGATTTCTCTAGAAAAAGGACAAAGTAGAAACAGTCTCCCCTTTTAGACAATTGTGGCTTATGGGAACATGGCTAGGAAAATGAAGGATGCCTTTGTGTGAAGAAAAAGTCATCTTTTTTACCAGGTAGATGTGGTCTAGAGGCCAAGATCAAGGCTTGGGTAGCGGGTTTCAGGTGCTGCAGAACCTTTTGCTGACTTTTTCTGCAATGCACAGTCAGCAGATGGGCTTGTTCTCTTCTACCATACATTTCCTGTCCTTAACATCCTATTTTTTAAAAAAAATCTCTCAGACCTGAGTGAAAGGAAAGCGAACAACTACAAGGCTAGTGTAAGAGTTAGGTGGACACAGAAAAGTCAGTTGTCTGACTTTTGCTGTAACTAAAGCATTTCGGTAAATTAATGATTTAAAGATCCATTATCTTGAATTTAGATCATGCTTGGTGATCATAAGGCCTACCAGTAGAATATGGCTTGTTTCTTGTTCATTTTCAAAGGTTGGACTCGCCAGTCAACAGGAAAGACTACATGTTACATGACATGGTGGACAAAGGAAAATCCAACTATCTCAACATGTTTTACCAGAGTTTCCCAGGATGTTACTTTCAAGTTGGTCTTATTTAAAATGAACATGCCTTATCTGGGAAGCGGGTGATCCACATGGTTTTTGATGAATGACCACTTATTCAGAAAATGCAGCTTTTGTGGTGAATAGACATAACAAAGGAATATATAGACGTCACTTATATCTATTTTTCTCTCTATTGATGTCAGTATTAAGACCCTAGGTTTATGGGGGAAAATCAAATATAAACAGATCCATGCTGTAAACTGAATTACATTCATTTTGAATTACAGTTACTAATCAAGCTAGTTTGATTAGTTTGTAGTTTGAGACCCAGTAAGCATAGATATTTGGGCTATAAAGTAAAATAGAAACTGTACTAAGAACTTGTTAAAAACGGCAGGTAATGTTTAACTCTAAACTGTTACAATAGGAGAGAAAGATGGAACACAACTAAGAAAAACAAAAGGCCAGAGAGTTTTTATAAGCTAGGATGAGCTAGTGGAAATTTCTGAAAGTGAGGAGGCTGTTTAATGTTATTAGGCAATTCCCTTTTGCGAATTAGCATTTGTTGAAGTTAGACTCCTGCCCTCCCCTAGCCACTGGGAGGTAGGTGCCCTATTTTTCCTGTTGATTACATTTCAAGTGGATGACTCACAGATCCTTGAGAAAAAAATTCCTGAATTGTAGAAGATGTACATTGCAAAGGGGCAGAGGAAGAATTTATAGTTGCAAGTTTTCTAAACTACATCCTCTCAGAGAGGTCAGGGGCTTATTGACAGGAAGAAATCTATCTAAAGTTTAGTCAAGCTGAGGGGAGTTTTAAGGCAATGCTGGTCATGATTAGATTCTTTTTGATCATCACAAATGAGTGCTAGATAATAAATACATAAAAATTTGTTAGCAGTATTGCTTTTAAGATACATGGTGGACACCAAGGATATTATTGAAATTTAAAGTGAGTATCAGCAAATCACAGATACAGGATAAACATGACCTGCTGTCTTTTTTTTTTTTTTTAATCCTAAATACTATCTCCAAAGAAAAAGGGTATTATTCTACATAGTCATAATACCATGATCCCACCCAAGAATTTTAACATCAGGGTGATAAAATTTCTTATACAGCTTCTATTTAGATATCCCTTAATTATCCATAAATTGTTCCTTATAGGTGCACTTTTTAAAAAGATTCTTTCATGAAGAATTCGATCAAACATAATAAACTAGTTCATTATGGCTACCTCCGGAGCAGGAGAGCTGAGAAATTTAGGTCTCAGCTAAATGAGAGTGGAAGGGAGACTTATTTATTTATTATTATTATAATTATTGAGATGGAGTCTCACTCTGCTGCCCAGGCTGGAGTGCAGTGGCACAATCTCAGTTCACTGCAACCTCTGCCTCACAGGTTTAAGGAATTCTCTTGCCTCAGACCCCTGAGTAGCTGGGACTACAGGCACATGCCACCGTGCCCAGCTAATTTTTTGTATTTTCACTATAGACAGGGTTTCATCATGTTAGCCAGGATGATCTTGATCTCCTGACTTCGTGATCCACTTGCATTGGCATCCCAAAATGCTGGGATTACAGGCATGAGTCACCACACCCAGCCAGGGGGACTTATTTTTAGCTATGTTGTATTTTGTACTCTTTGACATTTTTTACCATGTTATATTACATCTTCAATTAAGACAATTTTTCAAAGATTACACAGTTTATTTAGTTATCATGTCTCTTTAGTGTCCTTTAATTTAGAACAATCTTTCTGTCCAACACACCATTTTTTTCAGAGTCCAGGCCACTGTTTTGTAGAATGTTCTGAAGACTACATTTGTCTTACTATTTTCTCATTACTTGATTTGGGTAAAACCTCCCACTTGTTTTTCTAAACAAGGTTTTTACTGGGCACAGCTACACTTATTCATTTATATATTGACTGTTGCTATTTTCATGCTACCATGATAGAATTAAGTGATTTCGACAGAGATTGTATGGCTCACAAATTCTGTAATTTAATACTTGTAACTTTATAGATAAGTTTGCTGGTATCTGGTTTGAGGATTTCATCTTTCAGACAATAAGCTTTTGGGTTATCCATGTTCAGCTGAGTGACATTGGGTAAGGCATTTAACCCTTCTGAGTATCTCTTCTACCTTACCTCATAAGGTTTTATGAAAATAAATATGTAAATGCATCTAGCAGCTTCTAATATTGTTTAATTTATCTTGTAAGCATAAATTGATCTGTAGCAAATAGACAGACTCCCTATAGAAGAAAACTACTTTACTAAAAGAAAGAAACAAACAAAAATCCCCAGAGGTTTACCAAGGCTTAAGATGATACTCAGAAAGGCTCATGCCCTGTTAACAGGGGATTTTCATAGTATACTGCAGGTCATTCTATGTGTGGAATTGGTACCCAATATGTTCATGCAATCTTTTCTTCTGTTAATAGAACTCTGAATTTGTTCACTCTTTACCTTAGAAATATGTACCCTAAAGGAGAATGAATATCTCCAGAACCCAAATGTGAATCTTAATTGTTTTTAGCTCATCAGGGTGTTTTAATTATTCCAGTTATAATGCAAAATATGAATGTAAAAAGAAATAAAACTGAGCTCTTGACAATGTTATAAATTAAGTAACTAAAAAACCCCTATTTCAAGATTTCTTGTTATCTTAGATGATAAAACTTTCTCTTGGTTTCTTATATTACTTATATTCATTCTAGATTTAGCCTCTAAAAGAAAGAAATACTGAAGCTTTTATACTTCAATATGTATTAAAGAAAACTAAAACACTGTAACTTACTTCAATGATGATTTTTTTTTGCATTTCAATCCTCTATTTTTAATACTTCAGATGGAAAATATCAATATTCTTATAATTTTCTTAACTTTGTCTACAGACTTGTCCATTATACCTATCCTACAAGCTATCTGCAATTTAGCTAATTTTTCTCTATTTAACTGACAATTTCATGTTGAAATATAGCATACATATAGTTCAAAAATCTGTACTATATCCCTCAATGAAATTTTCAGTGCCTATACCTATTTAAACAGCTCCCAGATAAAAATATAGATAATTCCAGAAGTCCTCTAATCTACCTTCCAGTTACTGCTTCAAACTACTTAGCATAGATTAGATTTTCCACTCCTTGACTGGATATATGTAAAATTTAAAAAGACTTATAAAACCGTCTTTATTGTCTGGCTTCTATGAAATATAAATATTGTATTTATCAGTATATTCTTTTGTTTTATATATTTGATTGTGTGGTATACCACCATTTGAAAAAATTTGTTCTAATGTTTATGGGCATTTGAATTATTTCCAGTTGAGGGCTAATGTAATTAATGATGCCAATGACATTCTTGTATATGTTTTTTTAGGATATCTGTACACATTTCTGTTAGCATGTATTTACAAGTAGATTTGCAGCATTATGGGTAAATATAAGTCCAACTTTAATAAAACTGTCATTTTTCTGAAGAGTTGTACCGATTCAAACTCTCATCATGAGTGATTACAAACAGTATATGAAAGTGTGTCAGAATTGCAGTTACTGCACATCCTCATCTACAGTTGGTATTGCCAGTCATTTAATATTTATTCTGATTGTTAGGTAATAGTATCTGATTATGGTGTTAATTTACATTTCCTTAATAACTAATCATGTTGAGTGTCTTTTCACATACTTATTAAGGATCAAATACATACACTTTTTAAATCCTAGAGACAGGGTCTTACTCTGTCACCCAGGCTGAAGTGCAGTGACACAATCATAATTCTCTGTAACCTCAAACACCTAGGCTCCCAAGTACCTAGGACACAGGACTACAGGTGCATGCCATTGTATCTTTATTATTATTATTATTGTTTGTAGGGACAGGATTTTACTACATTGCTCCAGCCAGTTTCAAACTCCTGGTCTCAGCCTCCTAAAGTGCTGGATTAAAGATGAGAGCCACATTCCCCAGCCAGAATATTTTTTATTCTAAAGACTTTGTTGAAGCCTTTGACCAGTTTTTAAACATTAAGTTTTTGTCATTTATTATTGATTTATAGAAACTAAATATTCTGATATTCTCAATTTGTTATGTGCATTTTCTAATCTTCCCCACTCTGTGACTTGCTTTTTTACTCTCTCAGTGTCAAGTTTCTTAACCAAGATTCTTAATTTGATAAAATCCCATTATCAATTGCTTTCTTTATTCTTGGATGAATCTGTGTGTTATTTAAAATCTTACTACCTTATATCAGAAAAATGTTCTATGACTTTATTTTCTATAAGCTTCATCATTTCATCTTTAACATGGAGGTCTGCAGTCCTAATGAAATTTATTTTTGTAAATAGTGTGAGGTAGGGGTTCTCATCTACCTTTTATATCCACACTACAAGACCAGGGGAGTAAACTTGGTAGCAACAAACTTTGCTTCTGTCTTACACCTTGACATTTTCAAACGTGCATATCATTTTCAGTTGTGCTGTTGGTCATATTTAATTAATGACTTTTTTGTTGTGGTGGCTCTGTTTCTGTGGTTATGTTTGGTTGATATAGTTTTATCACATCTTAAATACTCTGAAAAACTTTAAACCTGTTATAAATATGTTCCATTCTAATTTCTTTTATCAAAATTCTTTCCAGCCCATCTATCCATCTTTGTCTTTACTTTACAAAAGTCTTCACTTTAGCAAAAGAGTTTTTTATACTATAGATAATATGGATTTTGAGAATAATTATCTTTTCAGGGTTTTCTAATGAAGAGCAGAAAATGGCCACATCCAATCCTCCTTCTCAGCTGCTGATAAGATTAATATACTGATTAACACCTTTTCTAAGTTGGATTGGAGGTGAAAGTAATTCCATTTAGCAAAGCCTCATCCCATTTGCTGACATCTTCATTAACCACACAGATAAGGAAACCATTTCACAATACAAATTTCTCAAGGCTCGAGATTGTATCTTCACAGACTCACCTAACAATACTAATTCTAAGTATGAAACATGCAGGTTCAATTGCCTCAATAAATTCACTATATTCTATCTTTTTGTTTTTCCTGTTTAAAAGGTTGACAAAAGAAACCAGTTACTTCATACTCACTAGTCAAGGTTGATTTCAAAAGGACATTTCATATTTTCAGAAAAGAGAGAGAAAAGTAGAGATTACAGTGAATGAAAGTGTCATCATAGCAAGGGAAAAACAAGTAGGTGAAAATCTGTGAAAAGGAGGTAATATAGTTCTGTTTAGAAATTTATTAAACACAAGAAAAATGCTAGAATTTATTAAAAGCTGCATTTTAGGCATTCATCCTTTCTTTATCACACTGATTTTTATTAAACAAAAAAATGCTAATAATTTTATATTTTACAATCAGTAAAATAAGACATTTGTTAATTGGATATCTTTTATAAACTGCAAGATATGTCCTCAGCCTTGTAGTAATTTCTGAATAGTGTTTATTATTCTTTATTGTGATTTCTTCTGTTAGTTAATTGTAATTTCTAAGAGAACTTCTAGAAATGTTCAGTAATATCCAGTGATGTGCAGGAAGATATTTAACAACTGACTTTCATGTTTGTCAATTATCGTTGTATAAATATTCCTACATGACCAACTTAAAGCTAGAAATGTGACATCACTGAATACAGAGTTGATTAGAAATGTGCAATAACACACCATTACATCATGTTACAATATATATATATATATATATATATGATTGCTGTAGATAATACAACATTAAATAGGAAAATAAGGTAAAATACTGAAGAAGTAATCATATTTCAGTATTTGTTACTTTTGTTGTTACTAATGTATTTATAATTTGAATTTTTAATAAGTGGCTGTGTGTTTAACAAGTGGCTTGTGATATTTAATAATTCCCAATCAGCTCTGTGTGACAATATGGCCCTGTTTTAGCAATCTACTAGTACTTAGCTGTGATCAAAGAAGACATTGGCAACAATGTTTCAGTAGTAGCTCCAAAGCTCCTTTTAAATCTCATGTTGGAGGAACCCAACTTGACTCTATCTAGGTTTAGATCAGAGGTTCCTAAACTGCAGCACATGACAGAATCACCTAGAGAGCTTGGCCAAACACACATTGTTGGACCTAACTCCCAGAATATCTTGTGACTTAACAATTTGAATTTCTAATAAATTGTCTGGTGATGCTGATACTTCAGATGGTAGGAACCACACTTTGAAAAACAGTTGGTTTTAATGTTTTTCAGGTTCATTTGTTTACTGTGAGTAGAGATATGTCCAAAAAACAAAATCAACTCTATGTTGAATAAGGAATCTGATATTCATTTATAATACACCTTTAGCTCTAAACTACAAATTCCTTGGCTTCTGGTATCTGCTCCAAGTTATATATAATGAAGATCCCAACTTGCTGATCTTGGGCATAACCATTCCTCCACCTACCTCTTTAAAATGTTTTTTATTAAATCTTTTAAATTATACTTTTAGTTATGGAGTACATGGGCAGAAACGTGCAGGTTTGTTACAAATGTATACATGTACACCGTGGTGGTTTGCTGCATCCATCACCCCATCATCTACATTGGGTATTTCTCCTAGTGCTAACCCTCCCCTAAGTCCCAGCCCCTGCTATCCTTCCCCTAGCCCCCCAACCCCTGACAGGCCCTGGTTTGTGATGTTCTCCTCCCTGTGACGATGTGTTCTCATTGTTTAACACCCACTTATGAGTGAGAACATGCAGTGTTTGGTTTTCTGTTCTTGTGTCAGTTTGCTGAGAATGATGGTTTCCAGCTTTATCCATGTTCCTGCAAAGGGCAAGAACTCATCCTTTTTTATGGCTGCATAGTATTCCATGGTGTATATGTACCACATTTTCTTTATCCAGTCTAACGTTGATGGGAAGTTGGGTTGGTTCCAAGTCTTTGCTATTGTGAACACTGCTGCAATAAACATATGTGTGCATGGGTCTTTATAATAGAGTGATTTATAATCCTTTGGGTATACACCCAGTAATGGGATTGCTGGATCAAATGGTATTTCTATTTCTAGATCCTTGAGAAATTGCCAAACTGTACTCCACAATGATTAAACTAATTTACACTCCCACCAACAGTGTATAAGTGATCCTATTTCTCCACATTCTCTCCAGCGTCTGTCTCCTGATTTTTTAATGGCTGCCATTCTAACTGGCGTGAGATGGCATCTCAGTATGGTTTTGATGTGCATTTCTCTAATGACCAATGATGATGAGCTTTTTTTTTCATATGTTTGTTGGCTGCATAAATGTCTTCTTTTGAAAAGTGTCTATTCATATCCTTTGCCCACTTTTTGATGGGGTTTTTTCTTGCAAATTTGTTGCAGTTCTTCATTAATTCTGTTTATTAGGCTTTTGTGAGATGGATAAATTGCAAAAATGTTTTCCCATTCTGTTGGTTTCTGGTTCACTGTAATGATAGTTTCTTTTGGTGTTAAGAAGCTCTTTAGTTTAATTAGATCCCATTTGTCGATTTTGGCTTCTTTTGCCATTGTTCTTGATGTTTTAGTCATGATGTCCTTGCCCATGCCTGTGTCCTGAATGGCATTGCCTTATGGCAACAAATATTTTCTGTTTGAGTGGTTATATCACTTCTCTTTTTTTTCTCTCTTATTCTCTTTTCTTGAATCTTCTTTTTCCATTTTCTCTCTGATTTTTTTCTCCCATCCCTTTTATTCTTTCTCTTTCTCCCCCAACTGTTCTTCCCTCCTCTCTTTTGTTATTAGTTCTCTGTTCCATTTTCCTTCTCTCTTCCCCTGCTTCCAAGCTCCTTTTTGGTCCCTCTGAACAATCATTTATATAAATGTCAGTACCTTTCCCTGCCTCCTCTCTGAATCTTTTTATTCATTTAAAAAGCAGAAATATGACTTTACATAAGCAAACTAACAAATATGTACTTGGTAAGGCATACTGTAGTACCTAGTTATATAACAGTCTAAGGAGAGGTAGAAATGAGGACAGGAAAATTCAAATTATTTTAAATTGCTTCAGATATTAATTTTAGTTCTGTTTTATATTTTAAAATAATAATAGGTATATAGCTCTAGAAGTATTAATAATGTTATCTAAATATGATTTTTTCTATATATGCATGTAAACATATGCATGTATCTTAAACAGCTGATAGACCACAGGAATTTGCTATAAAAATATACCCTGGTCATAATTAGATTATGTTACTACCTGAGAAGAGAGACTCAAGTTTTATTATCTATACTGTAAAACAGAAACTAAATGATACTGAAGAACAGACATTTGAAAGAAGGTTAGAACAAAAAGGAAGGAGTTTGTGATCATAAGAAAGAAAGTAAATCTTCTTCCTCATTGAAGAATTGGCTCAGTGTCTGACATTTGGATCCTTGGGACCATTTGGGGAGACCAGGTAGGAAACCAACACAGACCGAATTGCCATTAGTTTCCCAGAAAGCTCAGAAAGATAGCAACTAAGCTACTGATTTGATCTATCTGGCTTCAGCACTTGACTTAAGAAGCATATAAAGGCCCTGCGGAAGGACTAAGCCACTGGTGATATATCCATTTTACATTTTGGGCAGTGAGTTCATGAAAGTTAGCACATATATTTTAGTCAAGAAGAAGCTGAATCCTAAAAAAGAAATACAGGGGTGCTGAAGTCTTTATTTTCTAGGTCATGAAGGGATTCAAATATTTACTCTACTCAAATAAGCTCTAGATTGTCATATGTATTCTCTATATATTAAAAATAAAGAGTAATAATCTTCTGTTATTTTAGCTGCCACTAGAAGTGTTGGGAATTATATGTCTTAAAATACATGATTCTAGTAATTTCTGACAGAAATTCATATGACAGAAGATGAAAAGATTGTGATGTGCAATTGGCTGGGGCTTAATCAGAAAACTCTATGTTGATAGCATTATGTAACTATATAATGGTAGCACTATAATTGTACTACCATTAGGTATCCGAAAATATTGCATTTAACACATATATTCTGTTTGATTGTTATGTTGCATATAACATTCCTGTAAGCTAGCTCCTTAGCTGTTAATCTAGAAAACTCTCTTCTCTAATGTTCCTCTGTCCTAATAGACCTGAGCACTTATACAACACCGCATATACAATAATATTTTCCAACACATTGCTAGAACTCTGTGTTAAGTTCCTAAGACTGCTGTAAGAAGATGCTCTGAACTAGGAGGCTTAAAACAACATAAATTTGTTATCTCACAGTTCTGGAGGATAAAATTCCAAAATCAAGATGTTGGCAGCATTGGTTCCTACTGGAGATTCTGGCAAGCATCTGTTTTATACATTTCTTCTAGCTTGTAGTGGTTTATAGCAATTCTTGATAACCCTTGGCTGTTAGATATATTACTGTAATTTCTGTGTTCATCTTCAGATGATACTCTTCATTCTTCAAACATATGTCTTTGTGTTTTCACATGGCCTTTTCAAATGGACACCAGTCATTGCATTTAATCCACTATGACCACATCTCAACGTAACTGGTTATATCAGCAACAGTCTATTTCCAAATAAAGTTGTGTTCTAAAGTGGGGGTGGAGTAAATTTTGAGGGAACATTATTTAACCTAATTCAAACTCTTAACAAACTATCATTAAAGATTACCAGATAAAATGTATATTTTATATATCAGCTATTATATATCTGAAGAGTATGAATATATGCTAAAATTTACTCTGATGTTGAATATTAGAATGTTCATAACTGCTTGGGCACTGAAAATAAAACTTATATTCTAGTACCCATCTTGAAGTCAGATGTTAGATGTTCAGCATTGCTAAGCCCCATATATGTCTAGTTAATATCTTAACAACTAGTGGTTACTTAATAGCAACAGAATCTTTCAGCTTTAATAGCTCTTAATTTTTCAATCTGACTTTCTTCTTCCATAACCTATAATAATTGACTTTCTCTGTGACATTTTTCTGTAAATAAAATTATTTTCAAACATAACCTCCTTAAAAAAAATCTCTGCCATCATTAGTTTATTCGCTATGTATCTTCATAACCCAGAAAACATCCCATTTCACATTATCTAATTCCCCCAAACAGTGTTTTGCTCATAGAAAGACAAATTTGCTACAGACCAAATGTCTACTTGATTTTTATGCTTAACTGAACTAATATGAATAGTTTGTATTCCCAAAAATATATGACAAAAATCTGAGAATATATATTTAATTAAATGTTGATTGTCTCTGCTTACATATAGCAGAATAATATGAAATATAAAATAACTTTCATAAAGACTCACAAGTTAATATGGAGCAGGAATTTGTGAAAAAGCAATGTCCAATTTATTAATTTATATCTTTGATATCTGCATTCTGTTGGATTCTGTGTGCTTCCTATTGAATTCTAGAATGTATGATGTTTTAAAATTTCAATGCAAACATAGTGTAAATTGATAAAAAATTAGAGAAATTTTTCTGAAAGATGTAAAATTGAGGTAGTACCTAATCATGTTGCATATACCTTAAAAATCATTTCTAGTATGATGATTAAATTAAGAAGAGCTATGTGGTTTCCAAATTTATGTTGTTAATAATTTAAAGGGTAAAATCGACTAATTGACACTCTAATGAAGATTTTCTGACTTTGCAAGTATAGCTTCAAGAATACATGTGAGCCTTATGTTTCATTATTAGAAAAGAAATTCCAAGATAATGTCTTAGGTGCCAAGGATTTCATGATCCTCCTGGTAAAAATAATTTTGTTATTTTTCATCTAAAAATGAAATTTTAAGAAATTTATTTAAAACCATGCATTGCTACAAAGACCAGTAGCAAGCTCCTAAGAATAGCACTGCATCTAAATGATATCTAGATATGAATAAATGAGAGAACAAAAGAGAGGAAGAAAGTGACTATGTGTGCCTATGTGTGTGTGGTTTTGACTGATGAAGAGGTAGAGGTGCTTTTTTAAAAACATCTTTACTTTTCCTATCTGAAAAAGAAATGTAATTTAAAACTTTCCTTCATTTAAATTAACCTGTAACTCAGTAGTTGCAGAAATTAATTATAACAATGCCTAAACCATGCAGCCAAAGACCCTTAAGGAATAAACCTAGGAAGTGAACTAAGAGTGAAGAATGTATCAAGCCCATTTCTTTCTAATTCTTTTTTTCTTTAGATTTAAGATAATATGTATTTTTATTTTTATTTATTTATTTATTTATTTAATTTTTTTTTTTGAGGCAGAGTTTCGCTCTTGTTACCCAGGCTGGAGTGCAATGGCACGATCTTGGCTCACCTCAACCTTTGTCTCCTGGGTTCAGGTAATTCTCCTGCCTCAGCCTCCTGAGTAGCTGGGATTACAGGCACATGCCACCGTGCCCAGCTAATTTTTTGTATTTTTAGTAGAGACAGGGTTTCACCATGTTGACCAGGATGGTCTCGATCTCTTGACCTCGTGATCCACCCGCCTCAGCCTCCCAAAGTGCTGGGATTACAGGCATGAGCCACTACGCTCGTCCCTTATTTTATTTTAAAAATTTATTTATTATACTTTAAGTTCTGGGGTGCATGTGCAGAATGTGCAGGTTTGTCGTATAGGTATACACATGCCATGGTTGTTTGCTGCATTCATCACTGTGTCATCTACATTAGGTATTTATCCTAATGGTATACCTCCCTAATTCCGCCACCCCCTCCTATCCCTCTCATAGGGACATGTTATGTTCCCCTCCCTGTGTCCATGTGTTCTCATTGTTCAACACCCGCTTATGAGTGAGAACAGGTGGTGTTTGGTTTTCTGTTCTTATGTCAGTTTACTGAGAATGATGGTTTACAGCTTCATTCACATCCCTGCAAAGGACATGAACTCTTCCTTTTTTATGACTGCAAAGTATTCCATGGTGCATATGTGCCTAATTTTCCTTATCCAGTCTAACATTGATGGGCATTTAGGTTGGTTCCAAGTCTTTGCTATTGTGAACACTGCTGCAGTTAACATACGTATGCATGGGTCTTTATAATAGAATAATTTATAATCCTTTGGGTATATACCCAATAATGGGATTGCTGGGTCAAATGGTATTTCTATTTCTAGATCCTTGAGGAATTGCCAAACTGTATTCCACAATGATTGAACTAATTTACACTCCCACCAACAGTGTATAAGTGATCCTATTTCTCCACATTCTCTATTGTCTTCTGATTTTTTAATGATTGCCATTCTAATTGATGTGAGATGGTATCTCACTGTGGTTTTGCTTTTCTCTAATGACCAGTGATGATGAGCTTTTTTTATATGTTTGTTGGCTGCATAAATTTCTCCTTTTGAGAAGTGTCTGTTCATGGTTTTTGCCCAGTTTTTGATGGGGTTGTTTTTTTCTTGTAAACTTTTTAGGTTCTTTGTAGATTCTGGATATTAGCCCTTTGTCAGATGGGTAGATTGCAAAACATTTTTCCCATTCTGTTGGTTGTCTGTTCACTCTAATGATGGTTTCTCTTGCTGTGCAGAAGTCTTTAATTAGATCCCATTTGTCTATTTTAGCTTTTGTTGCATTGATTTTGGTGTTTTAGTTGTGAAGTCCTTGACCATGCCTATGTCCTGAATGATATTGCCTAGGTTTTCTTCTAGGGTTTTTATGCTGTTAAATCTTATGTTTAAATCTTTAATCAATCTGGAATTAAGTTTTAGATAAAGTGTAAGAAAGGGTTCCAGTTTCAGCTTTCTGCATATGGCAGGCCAGTTTTCCCAACAACATTTATTAAATAGGGAATCATTTCCCCATTGCTTGTGTTTGTCAGGTTTGTCAAAGATCAGATGGTTGTAGATGTGTGGCATTAATTTTGTTGACTCTCTTCAGTTCCATTGATCTATATCTCTGTTTTGGTACTAGTACCATGCCGTTTTGTTTACTGTAGCCTTGTAGCATAGTTTGAAGTCAGGTCATATGATGCCTTCAACTTTTTGTTTTTGTTTTTGTCTTTTTTTTTTTCCTTAGGATTGTTTTGACTATGCAGGCTGATTTTTGCTTCCATATGAAGTGTAAGGTGTTTTTTTTTTTTGTTGTTCTCCCAATTCTGTGAAGAAAGTCAATGGTAGCTTGATGGTGATAGTATTGAATCTATAAACTTCTTTGTGCAGTATGGCCATTTTCACAATATTGATTCTTCCTAACCATGAACATAGAATGTTTTTCCATCTCTTTGTGTCCTCTCTGATTTCCTTGAGCAATGGTTTGTAGTTCTTCTTGAAGAGATGCTTCACATGCTTTGTAAGTTGTATTACTAGGTATTTTTTTCACTTTGTAGCAATTGTGAATGGGTGTTCACTCATGTTTTAGTTCTCTGTCTGTTATTGGTGTATAGTAATGCTTGTAATTTTTGCACATAAATTTTGTATCCTGAGGCTTTGCTGAAGTTGCTTATCAGCTTAAGGAGGTTTTCAGCTGAAATGGTGGGGTTTCTAAACATATAATTATGTCATCTGCAAAGAGAGAGAATTTGACTTTCTCTTTTCCTAATTGAATACCCTTTATTTCTTTTTTTTTTTTTTTTTTTTTTTTTTTTTGCCACATTGCCCTGCACAGAAATTCCAATACTGTGTTGAATAGGAGTGGTAAGAGAGGGCATTCTTGTCTAATATCAGTTTTCAAAGGGAATGCTTTCAGTGTTTGCCTGATGAGTATGATACTGGCTGTGGGTTTGTCATAAATAGCTATTATTTTGAGATACATTCCCTTGATACCTAGTTTATTGAGAATTTTTAGCCCAAAGGGCTGTTGAATTTTGTCAAAGGGCTTCTCTGCATCTATTGAGAAAATCATGTTGTTTTTGTCTTCGATTCTGTTTATGCGATTGATTATATTTACAGATTTGCATATGTTGAACCAGCCTTGCATCCCAGGGATGAAGCCAACTTGATTTGTGATGAATAAGCTTTTTGATGTGCTGTTGCGTTTGGTTTTTCAGTATTTTATTGATGATTTTTGCATCAGTGTTCATCATGGATATTAGCCTAAAATTTTCTTTTTCAGTTGTGTCTCTGCCAGGTTTTCCTATCAGGATGATGTTGATCTCACAGAAAGACTTAGGGAGGGTTCCCTCTTTTTGTATTGTTTGGAATCGTTTCAGAAGACATTGTACCAGTTTCTCTTTGTATGTCTGGTAGAATTCGGCTGTGAACTGGTCGGGTCCTGGACTTTTTTTGATTGACAGGCTAATAATTGCTGCCTCAATTTCAGACCTTATAAGTCTGTTTGGGGATTCAACTTCTTTCTGGTTTAGTCTTGGGATGGTGTAAGTCTCCAGGAATTGATCAGTTTCTTCTGTATTTACTGTTTTTTTGCATAGAAGTATTTGTAGTAATCGCTGATGGTAGTTTGTATTTCTATAGTATCACAGTTTAGGAGGTAGTTTGTATTTCTGTAGGTGGTGGTATCCCCTTTATCATTTCTTATTTCATCTATTTGATTCTGTTCTCTCTTCTTTTTATTAGCCCAGCTAGTGATCTATCTATTTTGTTGATATTTGCAAAAAAAAAAAAAAAAGAAAGAAAGAAAAAAAAGCAGCTCCTGAATTTACTGGTTTTTTGAAGGGTTTGTTGTTGTTGTTGTTGTTTCTCTCTCCTTCAGTTCTGCTCTGATCTTAGTTATTTCTTGTCTTCTGCTAGCTTTTGAATTTGTTTGACCTTGCTCCTCTAATTCTTTTAATTGTGATGTTAGGGTGTTGATTTTAGATCTTTTCTCACTTCTCTTGTGGGCATTTACTGCTATAAATTTCCCTCTAGACACTGCTTTAAATGTGTCCCAGAGATTCTGGTATGTCTTGTCTTTATTCTCACTGTTTTTGAAGAACATCCTTATTTCTGCCTTCATTTCATTATTTATCCAGTAATCATTCAGGAGCAGGTTGTTCAGTTTTCATGTAGCTGTGTGGTTTTGAGGGAGTTTCTTAATTCTGAGTTTTATTTTGATTGTACTGTGGTCTGAGAGATGGTTTGTTATGATTTCCATTCTTTTGCACTAGCTGAGGAGTGTTTTACTTCAAGTTATGTGGTCAATTTTAGAGTAAGTGTGATGTGGTGCTGAGAAGAATGTATATTCTATGTATTTGGGGTGGAGAGTTCCGTAGATTTCTATTAGGTCTGCTTGGTCCAGATCTGAGTTCAAGTCCTGGATATCATTGTTGATTTTCTGACTTGCTGATCTGTCTAATATTGACAGTGAGGTATTAAAGTCTCCCACTATTATTGTGTGGGAATCTAATTCTCTTTGTAGGTCTCTAAGAACTTGCTTTATGAATCTGGGTGGTCCTATATTGAGTGCATATATTTTAGGATAGTTAGCTGTTCTTGTTGCATTGATCCTTTTACCATTATGTAATGCCCTTCTTTGTCTCTTTTGATCTTTGTTGGTTTAAAGTCTGTTTTATCAGACACTAGGATTGCACCCTTGCTTTTTTTTGCCTTCCATATGCTCAGTAAAGCTTCTTCCATCACTTTTTATGAGCCTGTGTGTCTGCACACGAGATCCATCTCCTGAATACAGCACACCAATGGGTCTTGACTCTTTATCCAATTTGCCAGTCTGTGTCTTTTGATTGGGGCATTTAGCTCATTTACACTTAGGGTTAATATTGTTTTGTGTGAATGTGATTCTGCCATTTTGATGTTAGCTGGTTGTTTTGCCTGTTACCTGAGGCAATTTCTTCATAGTGTCAATGGTCTTTACAATTTGTATGTTTTTGGAGCAGCTGGTACTGGTTGTTCGTTTCCATGTTTAGTGCTTCCTTCAGGAGCTCTTCTAAGGCAGGCCTAGTGGTGATGAAATCTCTCATCAGTTGCTTGTCCATAAAGGATTTTATTTCTCCTTTGCCTATGATGCTTGGTTTGGCTGGATATGAAATTCTGGGTTGAAAATTCTTTGCTTTAAGGATGCTGAATGTTGGCCCCCACTCTATTCCAGCTTGTAGGGTTTCTGCCAAGAGAGCTGCTGTGAGGGCTTTTTGTTTTTAGATTTTTAATGAAATAGTACTTTCATATAGCTCGTTTCTCTTGATACTATTTCTCTCTTCATCCATCAAGAGCTTGGTGGGCAACTTCTCCCCTGTGCCTTACCCAGTGGAGCTCCTAGAGTCTTTGTGTTAGCTACCACAGTCCTACCTGGTAACACCACTGTTTCGTTTCCCCTTCTGTGTTATACTCCATTCTCACAGCTATTATTGGGGGGAAAGTGTGTAATAGAAATTGATTTATTTAAAAAATATTTATGACTAAATTACAAGTCATTATAGTTCACTTTTATGGAGAGCTTTATAGGTTTTAGAGACTGTGCTATCAAAAGAGGAATGATTCTAAGGAGACCCTATACTGTGCTCAGTATAGAACTGACCATAATGTTCGTGCTCAATAAATGTTGATTCAATTGGTTAAAATGTTAACCTTCCCATGAATGTATACATTTTATGAAAGGTAGCCTACCAGAGTGGAAACAGAATATTAGAAATTAAAGATTAATTTCAATCTCAGTTTTTCTATGTACCTTCTAGTGGTGTTTGCTAAGTTATTTAGCTTCTATTGGTCAAAGTGTTTGAATATTGAAAATGGGATTAAGACCTCTCACTTCCAATGTTATAAGTCATATGGTGTTAACATTACAGTAATATAGGAAATAGCCTTAAACATTACATATAGTAGGCATTTATTATCTAAAAAAAGATTAAAGGAATAAAATCTCTAACAAATATTTTATTCAGTGTCAAAACTTATGAGAAATTGATTAAGCAAGTGTTTCTCAATCTGGATGAATGGCATTGATATATGCCCCACTGACTATGGGCATGGTGTGGGTCCAGATGGAGTATATAAGAATCTTGAGATATAAAGCATTTTATTTTAATAAAACCCATTTTATGTGTTTTTGGCTTTTTAAAGCAGAAGAAATAAAGTTCAGCACCATATTCACCCATTAGAGGATAAACAGGAAAAAGGTATACTTAATTTTAAAGCAGAATTCTCTACAAATTATGGTCTATATTCTTTGTTATGAGAGCATTTCTAGTGGCTATAAATACATATACAGGCATAATGAGTGAGATAAGTAGGTTAGAAAATTATCAGTAATGTCTAAGTTGATTTGTGCTGCTATAACAGAATACCACAAACTGGGTAATTTATAAAAATAGAGAAATTAATTTTCTTATAGTCCTGGAGGCAGGAAAGCTCAATATCAAGATGCCTGCAGCTTTGGTTGTCTGGTCAGGGCTGCTTTCTGCTTCCAAGGAAGGCAGAAATCAAGCTAGACCAGCATGTAAACCCTTTTTGTAAGGGCCTTAATCTAATTCATGCAGAAGGAAATCTCATGGTCCAATCACCCCTTACAGGTCCCACTGCTTATTGCTATTATACTGGTAATACTTGAATTTTGGAGGGGATACTTTCAAACTATAGCAAGTACCTTGCTCTTTTAGAAAAGTGTTATTTCAGTGTTCATGAATCTTTACTCTCCAAACTGGTTTTTTTAATAATAAAAAATAAAGTCCTTGGAATGTTCTGAGTGCAGCTTAATAAACTTAAAATGTAATTTTGAAGCTGAGCCCTCAGCAGCCCAGTAACCAGGAGAGCTTTAGAGATCCAAGTAGTAGCAACTAAAAGTCAGCCTCTTTGAAGTACCGTCTTTGAATCGTTCAATTCCAGAGATGACTGGGCACCATAACTAACAATCCCATCAAGTACATACAAGGTACAGAATACACAGTTACTCAAAGAAAATTGGAGAATTTTCAAATATTTTTACATGTATGTTACAAAACTTACATGAGCCAAGTTACTGTCATAACTATGCATTTACTTCAAATTAAAATATGCAACTTTAATACATTTTTTCTCATATTTTGGGCTCTGGTGTACATGTGCACATCCAGCATTCTGCAGGATTGTTGCATACGTACATACATGCCATGGTGGCTTGCTGTTTCCATCCCCCCACTGCACCCCAGTCGCCTACATCAGGCATTTCTCCCTGTGTTATCCCGCCCCATCCTCCCTGCTCCCCCACTGTCACTCCCTTCTCCTCCCCTCCACCCTCTACCACCAAGTCCAGTGAGCATTTTTCTCTTCCCTGTGCCCAAGTGTTCTCATTGTTCATCATCCGCCTATGAACGAAAACATGTGGTGTTTCGTTTTCTGTTCTTGTGTCAGTTTGCTGAGAATAATGATTTCTAGATTCATCTATGTCTCTACAAAGGACATGAACTTATCGTTTTTTTGTGGCTGCATAGTATTCCTTTGTGTATATATGCCACATTTTCTTTGTCCAGTCTACCACTGATGGGCATTTGGGTTGGTTCCAGGTCTTTGTTAGTGTAAACAGCATCGCAGCAAACATACATGTGCATATGTCTTTATAATAGAGTGATTGATAACCCTTTGGTTACATACCCAGTAATGGGATTGCTGGGTCCAGTGGAATTTCTATTTCTAGATCCTTGAGTAATTGCCACACTGTCTTCCATAATGGTTGAACTAATTTAAACTCCCACCAACAGTGTAAAAGTGTTCCTATTTCTTCACATATTCTCTAGCATCTGTTGTCTCCAGATTTTTTAATGATTGCCATTCTAACTGGCTTGAGATGGTATCAATGTGGTTTTGATTTGTATTTCTCTAATGACCAATGATGAGCATTTTTTCATGTTTGTTGGCCACATATATGTCTTCTTTTGAAAAGTGTCTGTTCATATCCTTCACCGACTTTTGAATGGGTTTGTTTGTTTCTTTCTTGTAAATCTGCTTTAGTTCTTTGTAGATTCTGGACATTAGCCCTTTGTCAGATGGGTAGCTTGCAAAAATTTTTTCCCATTCTCTTGGTTGCCAGTTCACTCTAATGATTGTTTCTTTTGCTGTGTAGAAGCTATTAAGTTTAATTAGATCCCATTTGTCTATTTTGGCTTTTGTTGCCTTTGCTTTTGGTATTTTAATCATGAAGACCTTGTCTATGACAATGTCTTAGATGGTGTTGCCTAGTTTTTCTTACAGAGTTTTTAATGGTATTAGGTGTTATGTTTAAATCTTTAATCCACCTGGAGTTAATTTTTGTATAAGGCATAAGGAAGGGATCCATTTTCAGCTTTCTGCATATGCTAGCCTGTTTTCCCAACACTATTTATTGAACAGGAAATCCTTTCCCCATTGCTTGTTTTTGTCCGATTTGTCAAAGATCAGATGGTTGTAGATGTGTGGAATTGTTTCCGAGACCTCTGTTCTGTTCCATTGGCCTATATCTCTGTTTTGGCACCAGTAACATGCTGTTTTGATTACTGTAGCCTTGTAGTATAGTTTGAAGTCAGGTAGCATGATGCCTCCAGCTTTGTTCTTTTTGCTTAGGATTGTTTTGGCTATGCGGGCTCTCTTTTGGTTCCATATGAAGTTTAAGGTGTTTTTTTTTTTTTTTTTCCAGTTCTGTGAAGAAGGTTAATAGTAGCTTAATGAGGATAGCATTAAATCTATAAATTATTTTGAGCAGTATGGCCATTTTCATGATATTGTTTCTTCCTACCCATGAGCATGGAATGTTTTTCCATCTGTTTGTGTCCTCTCCTATTTCCTTGAGCAGTAGTTTGTAGTTCTCCTTGAAGAGGTCTTTTACATCCTTTCTTAGTATTCTTAGGTATTTTATTCCCTTTGTAGCAGTTGTAAATGGAGTTCACTCATGATGTGTCTCTCTGTCTGTTGTTGGTGCACAGGAATGCTTGTTGTTTCTGCACGTTGATTTTGTATCCTGAGACTTTGCCAAAGTTGCTTATCAGCTTAAGGAGGTTTAGGGCTGAGACATGGGGTCTTCTAAATACACGATCGGGTAGTCTGCAAATTGTGACAATTTGACCCCTTTTCCTAATAGAATGCCCTTTGTTTCTTTTTCTTGCCTAATTACTCAGGCTAGAACTTCCAATACTATATTGAGTAAGAGTGATGAGAGAGGGTATCCTTGTCTAGTGCTAGTTTTTAAAGGGAATGCTTCTAGTTTTTGCCCATTTAGTATGATATTGGTTGTGGGTTTGTCATAAATAACTTTTATTATTTTGATATATGTTCCATTGATACCTAGTTTATTGAGAGTTTTTAGGTAAAGGGCTGTTGAATTTTGTCAAAGGCCTTCTCTGCATCTATTGAGATAATCATGTGGGGTTTTTTTCTTTGTTTCTGTGTATATGGTAGATTATGTTTATAGACTTGCATATGTTAAACCAGCCTTGCATCCCTGGAAGGAAGCCTACTTAATCATGGTGGATAAGCTTTTTGATGTGCTGTTGTATTTGGTTTGCCAGTATTTTATTGAAGATTTTTGCATCAATGTTCATCATGGATATTGGCCTGTAGTTTTCTTTTTCAGTGGTGTCTCTGCCAGGTTTTGGTATCAGGCTGATATTGGTCTCATAGAAAGAGTTAGGGAGGAGTCCCCCCCTTTTTTTTTTTGTATTGTTAGGAATAGTTTCAACAGGGATGGTACCAGCTTCTCTTTGTATATCTGGTAGAATTTGGCTGTGAACCTGTCTGGACCTGGACTTTTTTTGGTTGGTAGGCTATTAATTGCTGCCTCAACTTCAGATGTTGTTTTTGGTCCATTTGGGGTTTCAGCTTCTTCCTGGCTTAGTCTTGGGAGTGTGCAAGTGTCCAGGAATTTATCCATTTCTTCCAGATTTACTGGTTTATGTGCATAGAGCGGTTTATAGTAATCTCTGATGGTAGTTTGTATTTCAAAGGAATCGGTAGTGTTCTCCCCTTTATCATTTTTTATTACATCTATTGAATTCTTCTCTTTTTTCTTTTTTATTAGTCTAGCTAGCAGTCTCTCTATTTTGTTGATCTTTTAAAAAATCCAACTCCTGGATTTATTGATTTTTTTGAAGGGTTTTTGTGTCTCTATATCCACTTCTGCTCTGATCTTTGTTATGTCCTATCTTCTGCTTGCTTTTGAGTATTTTTGACCTTGCTCCTCTATCTCTTTCAATTTTGATGATAGGATATCAATTTTAGGTCTTTCCTTGTTTCTCATGTGGGCATTTATTACTATGAATTTCCCTCTAGACACTGCTTTAAATGTGTCCCATAGATTCTGGTACATTGCCTCTTTAGTCTCATTGGTTTTGAAGAACATTTTTATATCTGCCTTCATTTCATTGTTTATCCATTCATCATGCAGGAGCAAATTGTTCAGTTTCCATGTGATTGTGCAGTTTTGAGTTCTTTTCTTAATCCTGAGTTCTAATTTGATAGCACTGTGCTCTGAGAGACTATTTGTTATGATTTCCATTCTTTTGAATTTGCTGAGGGTGATTTATTTCCAATTATGTGATCAATTTGGAGTAAGTGCAATTTGGTGCTGAGAATGTGTATTCTATGGATTTGGGGTGGGGTGTCCTATAAATGTCTATTAAGTCTGCTTGGTCCAAATCTGTGTTCAAGTCCTGGATACCCTTGTTGACTTTCTGTCTCGTTGATCTATCCAATATTGTCAGTGGAGTGTTAAAGTCTCCCACTATTATTGTGCAGCAGTCTAAGTCTCTTTGTTGGTTGTTAAGAACTTGCTTTATGTATCTGGGTGCTCCTGCTTTGGGTGCAGATATATTTAGGATCGTTAGCTCTTCATGTTGCATTGATCATTTTACCATTATGTAATGCCCTTCTTTGTCTCTTTTGATCTTTGTTGGTTAAAGTCTGTTTTATCAGAGACTAAGATTGCTACCCCTGCTTTTGTTTGCTCTCCAATTGCTTGGTAGATCCTCTTCCACCCCTTTATTTTGAGTCTGTGTGAGTCTTTGCATGTGAGACAGGTCTCCTGAATATAGCACACTGTTGAGTCTTGACTTTTTATCCACTTTGCCAGTCTGTCTTTGGATTGGGACATTTAGGCCATTTACATTCAACATTAATATTGTTACATTTGAATCTGATCCTGCCATTTTGTTACTGACTGGTTGTTTGCCCATTAGTTGATGTGAATTCTTCTTTGCATCATTGTTCTTTACCATTTGTTTTTGCAGTGACTGATACTGGGTGTTCCTTTCCATGTTTAGTACCTCCTTCAGGAGTTCTTGTAAGGCAGGTCTGTAGTGATGACATCTCTCAGCAATTGCTTGACCATAAAGGATTTTATTTCTCCTTCACTTATGAAGCTTAATTGGCTAGATATGCAATTCTTGATTGAAAGTTCTTTTCTTGAAGGATGTTGAATATTGGCCCCTCTCCCTTCTAACTTGCAGAGTTTCTGCCAAGAGATCTGTGTGAGTCTGATAGTCTTTCCTTTGTGGGTTACTCTACCTTTCTCTCTGGCTACCATTAGGATGTTTTTCCTTCATTTCAACCAGGTGAATCTGACAATTATGTGCCTTGGGTGTTGTGTTCTCTGTATTTCCTGGATTTGAATGTTGGCCTGGCTTATTAGGTTGGGGAAGTTCTCTTGGATAATATCCTGAAGAATGTTTTCCAACTTGGATAATATCCTGAAGAATGTTTTCCAACTTGGATTCATTGTCCCTGTCACCTTCAGTTATGCTGATTAAGCATAGATTAGGTCTTTTCACACAATCCCATAGTTCTTGGAGGCTTTATTCATTTCTTTTCTTTTTTCTCTAATCTTGCCTTCTCATTTTATTTCATTGATTTGATCTTCTAACTCTGATATCCTTTCTTCTGCTTAGTTGATTTGGCTGTTGAAACTTGTGCATGTCTCGCAAAGTTCTCATACTGTGTTTTTCAGCTCCATCAAGTCATTTATGTTCTTCTGTAAGCTGGTTATTCTAGTTAGCATTTTGTGTAACCTTTTCTCAGGGTTCTTAGTTTCTTTACATTGGGTTAGAACATGGTCTTTTAACTCAGAGAAGTTTGTTATTGTCCACCTTCTGAAGACTGCTTCTGTCAATTTGTCAAACTCTTATTCTGTCTTCTTTTGTTCCCTTGATGGTAAGGAGTTGTGATCCCTGGGAGTGGAAGAGGTGTTCTGGTCTTTGAAGGTTTCATTATTTTTGTGCTGCTTTTTCCCCATTTTTGTGGATTTATCTCCCTTTGATTTTTGAAGTTGGTGATTTTGGGAGAAATCTCTGAGTGGATGTCCTTTCTGTTGCAGTTGGAGCTATATATTTTTTGGCCTGTGGAGGCGCTGCTGGGCTGCCTCAGAGTCAGTCAGGCTTCTGGGTGGGTAGTCTTCCCCTGGTGTTTGTTTGAAGGTAAAATGAGCCCCGCCTTCCTACTGGCTCTCTTGTTTCCCTGAGCTCAGTCTTCCTGGTTGGGGTCAAACTGGTGTATTCGCTGCCAAGCTCTCTGATGGGCTTCACTGTGAGTTTTTTGCAGGGTAGGGCCCGCCAGGCCTTATGACCTGTTTCCCTGCTTTGAACTCTGCCTCTTTCTGTGGGATGGGTTGTTCCGTCCTGCTGGCATTAGTCCAAACTTCCACCCAGGTCCATGACAACTTATGGTACCAGGAGCCATGGCTCAGATTTGCACTGATGGCACCCCTCATTCTGGCAGGGCTCTCTTGGATCATGGGTTTCAGGAGGAATGAGTAAGGACAGGACTGGATCCGAATCAGAGCACTGAGGGGGTGAAGTCCCCCGACCCTCCGAGTCGGCTGCACATTCCAGGTGGGGACGTGGCCCTCCCTGTCTTGGTTCAGTCGTTCTCCCTGGGCAGTTCTTTCCCTGCTTTGGCTCCTTCCCTGGGCTATTTTCAGAGTTCTCTCAGTCCCCCTAAAGTGAGCCTGGCACCTCACTTGGAATGGCGAAGTCCTCTAGCCCTCTGCCTCTCATTTGCTGGAAGCTACATTCCAGTGTTGCTTCCTCTCAACCATCTTGGCACCACCTCCAACTTTAATATTCTTATAGCTGAAATCATCTTTTCCCTAAAAGCAAAAACAAAAATGGGCTGTATCTAATGTTTTATTATATCTAATACATGGCCATGGTAGAAATCAAATATGTGTTAGTTGGATTCCTTCAAAAAGGAGCTACCTATAACTGAAAAGATGAATGAGGTGAAATAACTCTGAAGGATAGAGGAGTTAAGAGCAGGAGTGGACAAGGAGAGCCTTTGGGTCACTATGCAGGTCTCTTACCTATGAAAATAGAAGGCTAATTAAAAGATTCTGGCTGCAGAGTAATTTTAAGAAAGTTTTAGCTAGGCTGATGGGGAATCTTCCAGCCAAAATTGTTAAGAAATTACAAATTACTACCTCCTAGAGAAGATGACACTAGCACCACTGTGGTGCTCTATCTTTGGCTCTGAGCAATTCAGAAATGGTTTCTATATGAATCTAGTCGTGGATCTGTAGGGAAACACTGGTGGCTTTGACATTGCTCATGTATGAGCAGATCTGAGCAAAACATTTCCATGATTGCCACCACTGTAAAGTAAGAAAAACTAAGAATGTTATTCTCCCCAGTTCCACATTCGCTTAATTATCTTACTTGTCATCTTTTTCCCAAAAGAAAAAACAAAAAGCTTGCTATATCTCATGTTGTATTCCTAAATTTTTCTTGTGTTTCTGTTCCAAGATTTTTATTCCTTCACATATCTTGCAGATTTTTGTATCCATTTATTACATACACTTTATTATTTTTACTTGCTGTGAATAACTTCATTGTATAAACTGTAAAAGGCATTTTTCTTTTGATTAATTTTGAGCTTTTTTCAAACTTTTGTTATTATGAACAGTGTTAAATAAATTTTAATCTATTCATGGTTTTTGTACTTATTTAAATATGTATGTAGGTCTCTAGATGTGGAATCACCTGGTCACAGGTTACTTAATTTAGAATCAAACATTTTATTTGTATATAATAGATTCCCATGTGGTTATAAGAAATAATATGAGAAATTTGCCTGATTTCCACTAATAGTAACAACGCACCAAACTGTAGTAAAATAAAGCAATTGGGGTATTGACATTGATAAAATTCATCTACTTTATTCTAATTCCTCTAGTTTTGCTTATACTATTTATGTGTTTATGTCTTTGTAGGCATATGGGTATGTATGTATGTGGTGGGGGGATGTTATTTATAGTTCAACACATTGTGTATCCAATACATTAGTCTCAGGTTACTAAAAAGCTCTTTCACCACAAGGATATCTTGAGTTGTCCTTTTATATCTATACTCACTTCTCTCCCTTATTCCATCCTGACACATGGCGACTACTAAACTTGTTCACCATCTATATAATTTTGTCATTTCAAGAATGCTACATAAATGGAATGATACAGTATATAACCTATTGAAATACACATTTTGCATGAACAAAATTATCTTGAGATTCATATGAATTATTGTGCACATGAATAGTTGTTTCTTTTTCATTGCTGAGTAGTATTGGATAACATATGTATGCCAGTTTGTTCAGTGATTCAAGTGTAGACAGGCATCTGGGTTATTTTCCAATTTTGGTTACTACAGTAAATGCTTTAGGAAAATTAATGTACTGGATTGTGTGTCAACATACATTTCCATTTTTTTTCCCGTGCCCATGCGTGTAGTAACTGGGTTGAATACTAATTGCATGTCAGTTTCCTAAGAAACTGCACCACTGCTTTCCATAGTGGTTGTACCATTTTACAGATTCCACATCCTTACCAGCATTTGTTATTGAAATTAAAGTTCATTACTTGGCCTATGGTTACCCAGTTGTTCCAGCACCATTTGTAGAAAAGTCCATCTTTCTTCTATTGGATCACTTGACTGCTTTGTCAAAAATTAGTTTTAGTTTATATGTGCTCATGTCTCATTTTTGGATTTTACATTTTCTTCCACTTGTCTGTGGTCTGTCCTGCCAAGCCAAGACATGCTTGATTATTCTAGGCCTTAATATTAGTTCATAATTTTTAAATTTTATAAAATTGTTCTTTTTTAGACTGAATTAAAATGTTACTAGCAATATATCAAGGTGCCTGTTTTGATACACTTTTCAGTAATAATGAGTATTGTGAAATTGGTTGTACTTATCTAAAATGTAAAATACAATAAATAACTTTAATTTGCATTTCCCTTTCTATAAATAAGGTTGAACACATTCCTAGAGTCATTTTTATTTATTTTCTAAGAACTATTTTTTCATATATTTTTCCATTTCTCTGTTGAATTTTTTGCTTTTTATTATTTTAAGGACTCATATCAATAATATTAGCATATTTTATGAGCTGGATATATATGTATATACACATTTACATATGTAAATTTTAAATGTAACTTCTTATTTTAACTGATAAAGCATCTTTGAAAGCAAAATATTTGGATTTTCATAATGTTAAATATATTAAATTTTTATTTTGACATTTCTGGTATTCTAATTTTAAGGTATTTCATATTACAAATTAGACTCTTTGTATCTTAGTATCTTCATGTCCAATAGGGGATAATAATATATATGTGATTTGGTTCTTATAAGAATAAAATTAATGTATGTAAAGTTCTTGAAGCAGAGATGGTACACAGAAGGCTACTAGTTCTTATTATTTTAAAATGCTGAGCTACATAATAAGTTTTAAGAAATTAAATATTTCCAGAAAAGTTCAATGAAAGTACAGAAGGTAGTGATCTTGAGGGTAATTAGTCCATATATTGGAAATTATATGTATATATTTTTTTCTTGGATTACAAAAATCCAAGAAATTTGAATTTGAAAATAGCAGTATGGTAGGCAGAATTCTATGATAACCCCTAAAAGATACCCTATCTTGTATAGTGCTCTCCCTTCAAATGTGGTAGGACCTATGACTGTGATGTTCAACTATGATGGATGACTATGGGATTGGTTATGTTATATAGAAAATGTTAAGGGATCTTACAGATTTAATTAAGGTTCTAAGTCAGGTGGCTTTGTGTTAATCAAAAGTGATGTTATCACTGATAGACCTGGCCTAATCAGGCAAACCTTTTAAAGAGGGTCTAGAAGTCAGAAATTCCCCTCTCCAGCTGACTTGGAAGAAGAAGTCACTGTGAGTTCTACAGTTGCAGGAACATTTATTTTTTCAACAACAATATGAGATTCAAAGCAGATCTTGCACCTCAGATGAGTCTTCAGGCCTCATTATTATCATTGTCATTGTTATTTTAGTTTCAGAGACACTGAAGAGACAACGCAGTTAAACAGTGCTCACATCCCTGACCCTTGAAAACTGAGATAATAAGTGGGATTTGATTTAAGCCACAGAGTTTCTAAGAATGTTCTAAGCAGCGATACAAAATGAATACACATACCAAAATCCAAAACGTAAATTGTCTCAAGATGCTTTGCAAAATTTCTTACATAAATAAAGACAGAATTTAATGGATAAGATCAAGAAACGTTTGCCTCTAAAGTGTGTATTAATAGAATATGTGCTAGTCACATGCTTACATTTCTTTTCCATCATTGTTGCTCATTCTGCTGCTAGTTCTCATACAGCTTATTTCATCTCTTATCATATGTCAAGCATTGCAGAGTTAACTGCACTGAAATGTCAAATGGGATAGATTCAGAGAAGCTTCAAGAGCTCATGCAGTATACATCCAACAATTCTGCATGTGTATGCCAGCCTGCTGTACATCAAGAACTTGACTCTTCACAATGGCAAGCTAGTAACCTTCATTACCCTCTGCCATAATGAAGGAAGTTCTGAAGAAGACTTTCAAAAGAAAATAGCAATAACCTGATCTAAGACTTACAGATAAATCAAAGGGAGATAGAGGCAGCATATGTTAGTTAAATAACAAATTTAATTCCTGTCTAGTCAGTGATCTGTCTATAAACAGCAGTTAATCAAAACAGTACTGTTCCCCTCAAAGGAATGTAGGACAATCAAATTACAGGTTAGAAATGGTGAAATAGAAATGTCACACAAAAACATATGCATATAAAAGAAGCTTGAGTATTCATATAATTTATGAGACTGAATATTGCATTATTATTATAAAGTATGTTTAAGATTATAAAGTATGTTAGTCTCCATTTTGTTTCTAGAACCTAGGGTAGTTTAAAGAAGAATGACTTCAAGTGTTAGGATTTCAATGATGAATATAAGTTTGTTGACATCAATTTTGGTGTCTTTGAATTTATACTGATTTCTAATTGAAATTTAGCCTGGTGAAAGGAAATTGAATGAATGAAGCAAGACAGGAAAAAAGGAAGGAAGAAAGAAAAAGAAGAAAAGATAAAAACCTTTTTTATTTTTCCAAACATATTTTTATCTTGATACCTCAAATTCTCTTGCAAAAAGACAACTATTCTATTGAAATAATGATTGTTTTCCCATTTTTAAAAAAAGCATGGAGGTAATCAATAAAAAAGTAGTGCAGGAGGTATGCTATTTTTACCTAGAACTAAAATAGTTTCAGTTTCTAAGTTCCTTCTTGAGGTCACACTTGATTATAGTGGTTTCACTTGGGTGTAACCAGGGTTCTGTACTCAGTTGAACTTTTAAGAAAAATTAATGATGAGTGGACTATCTATGGACTATTTGTGGTTATATTCATAATCTGTTACTGAACAACTTCTAAGAAAAGCTTTATTTTTATAAGTTAACTTATGTTTTCCCTTTTAAGTACATTTTATTTATATGAGCCAGGGAATGTAAAACCAAAAGCATTTGATTATTCTGTAGAGTTTATGTTACAATATATGTCTCAGTAAATTCACCACATGCAAATTTGATAGAAAAGAGAAAATGTGTTTTTGTTTATTTAATTTGGAAGGTAGATATGTGGCTATAAAATTCATACTAAATTCAGAAAATATACATTAAATCATCAGTTCTTGGTTGCCAATTCAGTCACAATTGTTTACTTGGCGAGGATAAGAAAAAGGGAGGCAGTGGGAAGAGCAATTCTTTACTAAATCGGCAAACCCTGAATAAAGATTCTATTTTTATGAAGAATGGGAGAGTGTATACATGCTATTTTAATTCAAGAATATGCTTTACAAATATTCTGTTATAATTTTATGGATTAAATTTTATGAATTTTGATCAATTTATTACCTCCTTAAAATCATAAGAATATGAAGCAAATATGTATAGAACAACTGAATCCTAAGAAGCAAAAGAAAAGATACAACTATTAATCTAGGCTAATTCTTATATAATATAGTGTGAAGAAATTCAAGAATTTTATTATAATGAAAAATGATAAATTATAATTCTATCTCAATGCTCAATGTATTCTTGATCTGACTAAACATCTTTGAATGACTGAAAGTCTTTGTAGCTGCCTCTGTTGTTAGTGGTAATCTCAGGCACTCCAAAGCATTAAAGATGAAGGGATTGCTCTACTTTACCAAATCCTGAGACAGCCCTGGTAACATGATGTAGACTGGAAGAATTGGGAACATTTCCAGATGAAAATTGGACAACTGTGCTCAATATGGAGGATTCTATCCTTATTAAAAACAAAAACAAGACAATATGGATGATAAAGTAATAGTTATTGGAAGATAGTGTTTAAAGAATGGCAGAAATGTATTCCAGCCTAGGTTTATTTGTCATAGAAAAAACCTTCAGAAGCATATACCTCCTGATTCTTATTGTATTTATTTATTTATATGTCTATATCTGTGCTAAAATGTTAATCCAACAAAGTCAGTGACTTTATCTGCTCATCCACGAATCGGTCTTAGTGTACTGAAAGCAGTTCTCGAAATTTTCACATGGGATATGAGTTATTATAGACATGCACAAAAAGCAAATCTTCAAACATAAAAGTAAAACCATGTTAACACAACTCAAAGAAAATAAATTTCTCATTCTCAGCCTGACAGTGCATTATGAAGCAGTGTAATGTGGTTCTGAGGTAACACTTTCGGTATCTGAATCCCAATCATTCTTTTAAACAGCTTAATCTTCCCATGCCTCATTTCCCTCATGTATAACCTTCTGATTAAAAATGTAAGTCAATGAGTTAAACACATTATCAAATTGTGCACAGTGGGGAATTGCTCATGTTGAGTTGTTCTGTCACAGTGCATATCGGTACCAGCATGTTTTGGGATATTTTCTGAATTATACATAGTTAATGAGTTAACTTCTGTGAGAGCACTGCCTATATTATACTTTCCCATCAAAATTCAGAAATCTTTCTGGAAAGCATCAGAATAGTTTGTGAACCATATCAAAGAATTAAAATTAAATTGTAGCTGTGTTCATTACTTGTGAACTTCTTTATCAAAACTTGAAGCCACTCTATGACCAGACTGTTATTCTACATCTCCAACCACCAAACATGCCAGAAAATGGCCAGAAATGATCCTTCAGTGTACCTGGGTGGGGCTTTGCTACTGTGGTCTAAGAGAAGTGTTTTTGTAGTAGAAGAATGTTATGGACATTTGTATTTGTGTTGCTTAAATAATTCTTAACATAGAGATGGTCACAATGAATTTATTTTGCTAACCGTGACAGAATCTTATACAGCAAAATCAGTGAAACTTCATGCAATTAGAAATTGCAATGACATCAGTTGCACAACTGACACTTCAGTGAAATTTCTTGTTTTTATTACTGGCTTATTTGTTCTTTTGTTCATTTCCTATACAAGGTGAAACAAGATGCCGTGTTATCAAAGCTTATCCTCATAAAATGTGCTTGATGAGTTAACTGATGTTGATGACTCTAGTTACTAATGTGTTAAGTAGGTAAAGAAGAAAGTGATCACAGAGCAGTTATTCTGCTTTGAAAAAATGTGATTAATTTGAAAGGAATCAATGTGTTCAATTATGTCGGGGATGTCTCTGGGAAGCCTAGATAATTAAGGCTGCTTTTTAATTGGCTACAAAAAGCAACTGGGATATTTTGTGTCTAGAGGAAGAAAGTATCATGATCATACAATGTGTGTTGTATCATCAGACACTTGCTATTTTGACTTGCTAAGGAATTCTAAATATGTTTTTTTCTACTGTATAGTACATAGCACAGTAAACATTAAAAGTATACTGTGAACTATTGTCTCATTGGAGGTTTTATCAAAGAAATAGTTACCCAAACAAATGATCCTTTGACAAACAAATGTGAAGTGCCTATTTATGATGAGATAATCACTAAAAATTTTGAAACAGGTAAAAATATTTTAGTTTATGACCTATCAAATAAAAAAGCTGATCATTCTGCTAGAATATACAGTAAATGAATTTTTATAAGTGAAGTTAATAAATATATATAAGTTAGTGGGAAAAACAGACTAGGAAACAAAGAGAAATTGTAACTATTTTAAAAAGAACTGTTTTGATAAAGCACTTCAAAAATATATTTTAGCTATTTTTTGTTTTCTTGAAAGAGCATTGGTTTTAGAAAAGGAAGCACTGTTTATTGTATTTGATGTGACAGTATTTGTTGAATCCATTTCATTTTCAGTGCTCAGTGGTGGTGATTGATATACCAGTCTATCCTTGAATCTGAATACATTTTCAATTAATAAAGCTCAAGTGTTTGGTTTATTAGCTCTATTTTCATAACTAGCAAAGTAACTATGTACAAGGGAAGCCAACATGCTTTATTTTAGAGTATGTGCGTACAAATTACTGACCTCAAAATAAGCTATTCTTCACCCATCTGTCCAAGCAGTTCAGTGTTTCTGTCTCCTAAGATATCAAGCCTAGGAGCCTCCTTACATTCAAAGGGCAAGTACCATTTGCTACTGAAACCCACACTGTTCATAGACACCTTCAGCTCACCTAAGTCTTTTTGTGTCTGCCACCACTTCATCCCATCTATTACTGAAACAGCACTGTTACTTTTGTCAAAGAGTAGTACTGGTTTTGACAGCTTTGCTATGAGAGTTGTAACACAGATCTGTCTTCTTGAGAAGCAGCCCAAATACCAAAATTCCAAGAGCTCATCTCACCACGCTGTGATAGTCATGTCCCAGGATTGCTGGTAGGGCTGAGCTACTTGTTTCAATCGTGCATATATTAAAGATTAAAGATTTCCTTCTTAGGTTTCTGAGGATCCTTCAGGTTCTGGGAAGGAACATTTGTTCTAAACCCATTATTTGTCACCTGCCTTATGCCACAAAATTTTCCTGGGTTCCCTTCATAGCAGTATATTAGATTTGGCCACCCTTTATCAGAGTGTGAGAAAAAATTAAAAAGAGAGAGAGAGAGAAAGAGAGAGAAGGAGAGAGAGAGAGACAGTGAGACAGCAAGAGAGCAAGCATGTGCTCAGGTAGGCTAGGACTGGGCATGATTCAAAGTTTGCAATTTCATCAACACAAAAAGGTCCTCTTTTCATAACCAGTCTGATGCCTGATCAACAAACTGTTATTTCCTTTTTACCTCTATGGTCATTTTTCATGCTTTCCTTTTTATATTTTGTCCCTTTGTTTGGATCACCTGGTTCAATCTGATAGATATTAATAATTTAGAATATTTGGGATGAGCAGTTGGGGTGAACAATCCTTCATATCAAAAGACCTCTGGGCTCCTTAGTCAAGCTGAACCTCTCCTTTTCAGGGAAATTTAAAATCTGTTAGTTGATACTTTTTCTTAAGCAACAAAATAATATAGCTTTGAATTGTGGCTTATGCCTGGAATCCCAGAACTTTGGGAGGCTGAGGTGGGAGGACTGCTTGAGCTTAGGGGTTCAATACCAGCTTAGGAAACATGGCAAACCCTGTCTCAACAAAAAATACAAAAATTAGCTGGGCTTGGTTGTGTGTGCCTATAGTCCCAACTACTTGGGAGGCTGAGGCAAGAGGATTCCTTGAACCCAGGAGGCCAAGGCTTCAGTGAGCTATGAAGGTACCACCTGAAAATACAAAGTAAGACACTGTCTCATTTAAAAAAACAAAAGGGAAAAGAGGAAAGGAAGGGAAAGGTGAGGAAAGGTAGGGAAAGGAAGGGAAAGGAAAGGAAGGAGGGAGGGAGAGAAGAGAAAATAATATATCCTGCCTAATGGACAATATACTGTTTGTCTTTGAAATAGGAGAATTATCACCATCATATGTCAAAACAAAGACTAGCAACTACCTAAGCAAAAGTGATAAAATATATATGGCACCTCTGAAAGTAGTTCTTCACTTCTTTAATGATACTGAGCAATGCAAGAGTAGAAAAGCCATTGAGCCAGTTAACTTTAAGAATGTTTAAGACTCACACTTTTATATACTATTATTGTTTTACTATTATTTTAAAACTAAAATATAAGTTTTATCCTTTCATAATTGTCTTAATTAAAAAATAAATGATTTTTTAAAAAGAAATGAGACATTTTGAAACAAATTGCTAGAAAGATTAAGACTTATGCTTAGAACATTTGCAACATGCTGTAAAATAAATTAGAACATTAACATGATTTTATTAAATGAATAGATATATGAATAAACAGAATTTACATATTAAGAAAGGCTTACAAATACTATCTGAAAAGATTCCCTGTCTATGAGTTTGATGGAAGCCTCATACCCATTTTTTAAATCTTGCTAAAAGCTATTCAGTGTTTTAGAAGCATAGTCAATAACTGACATAAAAATTGTAACAAGGAACAAGCAATTTGCAAGGTTGAAGATATGTATTTTAAGCCAGGGAGGTCAACATGACCTATTCTCCTCTCCCATCTTATTAGGGCTTAGAACTGAACTATCATTATCCTTAAGTTAGTATATTTTCTGCTTGGGCAGTTGAGACTCTGACTCAGAAATGCTCTCTCAAGATCCTCTCAGTCCTTATACTTAACTGAGATGATCTCTCTAAGCAGAATGGACTTTCCCATGCCATAATGATCCATAAAGATAGTGTTCTTCTATATCAGGAGGGATAAATGGTTCATATATGTAATAAATACAAAGTGCCCTGACTTGGGTAAGAAAAACTCTTTCTATGAGAAAATGAAGACCTGCACAGAGCAAATTACAACAGTGATGGAGGATTAGAATGCTCTTTAGAACCTTCGTATTCTGCCTCAAATTTATTCTGCTTATCTTTTTCTTACCACAACTCAAAATACTCCTGTACCCTTAAGAATCCTATCTTAAAAAGGTTTGCCTAAAATAACTCAGAAGTAAGCTAACTCATGTTGTAATACTTTAGGATATCTTCCACTAAATAAATTGCCTTTATGTACATGCAAAATAAATTTTAATATATAATTAACTGTATGCTCTCAGAATTCCAAATCAATTTTCTTTGTGCTTATGTTAATTTTACATGAAGCTTTAAGTGACATTTCAGATTATATACAAACCTTAATCAGAGAATCAAAATGAAACATCATGTGTATTGAAAGCCATTTTATACAAGGTGAAATGTCCACTGGCTGTCCTTTATTTTAGCAGTGGTTCAGCATCTTGGTTACCTACCATTTAATTAGAGTGTGACATTCACTTAGTCCTCTGTGTCTACTAGCTTCATTAAAAAGATGAAAGTTTGCCACCAAAAGAAAGAAAATATTTTCAGGTATAAGTCAAATGCCTTAACAATTTAAAAATTCTTACCTCTGCCATTGTATTGTGTGCTCAAAATAGGTAAGTCTGATTGACTTATCTTTCATTATATATGGTCTTTCTCCATCAAAGGACTACCTTGTCTGATAACATTTTCACCAATTACAGCACTCCTTTGTACTAAGGCATTGTTTCCAGAAGGCCCCTGTTAAAATGCAAATATGCCATCTGGCAGGCTTTTACCTCATTAGCTTTCACCATCACAGCAGGACATATTATGTATCATATTAGATATGGAAGAGACACTGAGCTGATGAACTCTGACTAAGAGAAGATGGTTGGAAAAATCCCAAGTAGAGAGGGTGCTTTGGGATATCGCCTAAGGGTAATAGAGCAGAAAGAGGAGAGTAAGATGCATGGTGAGGGAACTGCATTTCCAAGTTTGGCATCTCATCTAGGCCCTGGCTGTGATGGATTCACAGAAACACAGGCTGCCAGAGCTGGAAGAGAATTTTGAAAACATGTAATCAGACACCTTTACCTTACAGATGAATAATCTGAGCCTGCAAATAGCTACATGACCCCAGTTAGATTCTTATCATAAAATCTTGAAGCCCAGAGGTTCAGCACTTACCTACTGCATTAGCACTTTACAATGTGTAAAGCTGCATAATTATTCGTATGTAATTTCATGTGAATACTTACTGAATTCTACTTTCACTCATGACATTGAAATTCTTTAAATTTTCTTGTTTCTTTCCATGGAAATAGCTAGAGTTGCAATCATCCCTGCTCCAGCCACTGCTGCCCAAAGTCAATCTCACAGCAGAAGTAAAGTTTGGTTAAGAATTCAGAGACAGTAAGCTCCTAGACAACCCTGCCCAGGTGACTGGCTGTTAAAGCATTTAGCAGAATTTCTCCAGGGATTATAATCCCAAACCCAAGTCCTGACATGGAGACATAGTTCTGTCTGGGAAAACTATCTGACTTCCTCTAGGATTCTGACTGTAAATTTTCAAAATGGGAACATGAAATGAAAGCTTGATGTCTAAACTTACTTCTCAGAGCTGTATTTTGTAGGAGAGACTTTATTTCTGTAGGTCAGTAGAAAACATTTTCTAATATTTGAACCGAAGCAGGACATTCATAACTGAAGAAATAGCGTGGCTTGGTTTTGGGGCAGGGATGGATGAGATTTCTCAACAAGTACTCAGTTAACTTTTGAGATACTGACGTGCTTTAACTCGAAAATAATTCAGGGATTTCCTCAAAAGCTCTGATTTCAAATATTGAGTTCCATTGTCCATACTTGGTTTAAAACATAACACATTATTTTCCTAATTCTAAATTAACAAACTCTACCTGTGGAAACTACCGAAAGAGAAATATTAAGAAAACTGTAACAGCCTCCTCTACTACTTTTTGTTTTTTTTGAAACAGGGTGTCCTTCAGTCATCTAGGCTGGAGTGCAGTGGCACAGTCTCAGCTCACTGCAGCCTCAAATTCTCGGGCTCAAGCACAGCCTTCCAAGTAGCTGGGACTTCAGATGCTCGGCTCACCACTGCGCCCAGCTTTTTTTTTTTTTTTTTTGTATTTTTTATAGAGATAGGGTTTCGTCACGTTGCCCAGGTTGGTCTCAAACTCCTGAGTTCAGGCAATGAGCCTCCATGCCCGGCCACCTCCACATCAATTTCATCATGTAGAAAAATTTCTATAAACCTCATGTTGTATGTCTGTACAGGATTGTTATCTATGAATTAAGCAGTTCCTCTGTCCCCTTCTTAACTCTCCTCAGAGAAGCCAAGAAAACATTTCCCCAAATTCCTTCCTCTTTGTGAACCCAGGTTAGAGTTTTATAAGCGAGAGGGACTGACTGGAGCTTTTAACAGCAGAAGAAAATGAGAGGTCATTATTCCTAGGAGAAAGTGGCAGAGAGACTCAGGAGCTCACAGGAGATTAAAAATGGCTTTCCCAGTGGGCATTGAAGAACTACCCACTTGGCTGCTGTTGACTGAGATAATTGGTTAGAGTTTCTCTAAGATTGAGAATTGCAACAGCTCCTTGTGGAGAAGCTAAACCCTAAAGTGAAATCTTGCAGACTTGTAATTCATAGAGTGCCTTCTGTTTCCTTGACAAAATTCTGAGCATACATTTTTAATTATTTGATATTTCTATATATATGTAGTTTTTAAAACTCTGGTTTCATTTATTAATATTAAATGTATACTATCATTAAATATTTTAATGATTATATACAATTGTATTTAATAATTTTAGGGTGTTTAATGATTCATATTGGGCACTTAAGAATATTCTATTTTCAGTTGTATTAAAAATACTGAAATTCACAAAAGCTAACAAATTTTGTCTACACTTGTGATTATTTTACTAATATATAGTTATATATTACTGTGTCAAAAAATAGAATCACTCTTAAGGCATTTGACATATGTCACTGTTTTTTTCTCAGAGAGATAATACAGATTAAATTTTCTTTAGCAGTGTTTGGCTGCTTTTATTATTCCATTACATCATTAATATGAAGTAACATATGCGACTTCTCAGACCCTGTATTCTGACACATAGTTTGAAACACATAGCCACCCAACTCTTGTGTTTTGTGCAAAGTAGATGTTTCATTGATATCTGATGACAAAATACTAAGAATATCAGCCGAGCTTTTGCTGATGAAAGAATGCATTTTAAAACTGATAAAATGTTCAGTTTGCACCCAGGCGTTTCAAAAGGACAACCAAAATATTTTCCTCAGTTGAAGAGTTGAAAGTTCCTATTGAATATTTCTTTTCAGTAGCATATTACTAAATGACTCTCATTATCAAGGCAATTGGCAAGAGTTTCAAGAAGAGCAGGATGGTTTTGGGGGGACTTACAAGGAGAAAACAGTGTGGAGCACTAGATGCAGCTGCAGCCAGAAACACTTTAATGGCGTGCAGTCTCCCTTTAGGTGATAAGATGTAAACCTGGTGTAAGTGCCCCCTATAGATTTTAAGTAAAATGTTCAGCATGTTATCCCTTTGAGTAAGAGTGTAAGACCTTGAGCACCCTAAAAAAGAAAACCGCCATGATTTTTCCTGTGGCTGTGGTTCATTGCCTGGGGGTTTATAATGTATCAATGCCCTGAAAATAGTTTATGCCTGTGGTGGTGAGTCAAAGGTTTAACGTCAAAATAGAATGGAGAGCAGCTATAAGCCAAGATGGGAATAGCCCTTTAAATGTATCTCAAAGACAGTTTCATTGATAGGCCGGAATTCCTCCAAGAAGAAAAGTAACCCAAAGAACAAAATATAGTGTTAATTAGACTGGAATTCAGTAACCAGAAATACATAGTTTCATCCTTGAGAAAAGTGAATATAGAATCAGAAATAGTAATCGTCTGTGGAACTAGGAAACTAGTAAATTTCTGAGTTGTAAAATTCTTGTCACTTATTTTAAATGTTTTTGCACAAAATGTATGACATCACTTGAGTATTGTAGCCATAAAATAGGTGTAAAAATAATGAAATAATAGAGTAAATTTTAATTTAATATATGAAAGCAAAGTTATATTCTGATAGCTTTGTCTCTAATCCTCATCTTTTCTTTCTGCTTATTCTGTGATGTTCACCTTATACACTTTAATCTGCATCAAAACTTTTTGAATCTTACAGTGCCAAGTTATTTGTCCAAGTGCTCACATTTTTCTACAAAAAGAGGGCTATAAATTGTAACTCATAGCCTCTCTCAATCACCTGGTAGAGAAGGGCCTGTGACAAATGGCAAACAAAAACCAATATATTATTTCTTTGGATACAATTTCTGCCAAAACTCTCATTTTTTTTTTTTGCATTTTCTTTACTCATGGAAAATTCGGTAGATATAGATAGATATACACACAACTAAAGATGAGAATCTTTTAAACATTTGAGTCCAAAATTTCCTTCCTAGTTTATATTGTTTTTTGAACCAGAGTGAAAAAGACTCTTCCCTCTTTGACTATCCTCATCTTTCCCCATCCAGCTTTACTTTAATCTTAGTTTTGAGCTCTGTTGTGTTTTCTGTAAAATGAATTAAAATTCCTTAATGACTGATAAATGTTTATTTTTGTGACATCCCCTGAATTTTGTCCATCTTATTACTAGTTTTCTCAGTATCATTATTGTTTTTACTAACAGTGTAAAAATTTGCTTTTAATTTCAAAACTCATTGTTAATGCCACCTAAGTTTTTGGTACTGCTGTCAACTGGAGAAAACTGTACAGAGTTTCTTTCGTTTAACAACAGGAACATTTCAGGAATTCTGTATTTTTTGCATAGTAACTAACTACACACTCTTATAATTCAGAACTTTTCACCAGTGTGTGGTTCTTATATCATAATTGTACTGAAGTATTATGAGCTTTTGTTATTTTTATCAATGTTAATGCTTAATGAGGAGACACATGTTGTGGACAGGCAAACAGATGCAATTTGAAACACAGATATGCTTGTAAATTTTTGTACCATTACAAGTTGACATACTTAAATCATATAAATCTGGATAATTTTTTTTGTGCAATTCCTATTTCTGAAGGAATAAAAATATACTATACTTATGATTATATAATCTTCATTATCAAGATTGAGAATCTCTGTTTTTGAATTAGTAAATGAAATCCAAATGTTTCTCTCACTGTTTTACACGTTGGATTCCTGAAAACTTTTCCAAGGATAATGCCTACCTTCATATTTTAAAATCCTATCTTTCCTAGCCATTCATATTTTCCAACCAGTTGCTGGACACTGAAATATGTTCTTATCAGCCCTGGCTCTGCTACATTTTTTTTTTGTATTGTTGGATGAGTCAGACCAGTGAATGAGTAGAAATAGTCTTGGACATCATTCTGTCATCAGGGTGGCTAGCAATAACATCATTATGCATGGATGGGACTGCACATCAGATAAAAAATCTCTCTCTAAATCAAATTAAATATTTATAATATTTGTATTTTTCTTACTTAATTCTTAAAAGTGCCATTTTCAGAATGGCCAAAAAAACAAGGAAGTGTGGGCTGGGCATGGTGGCTCATGCCTGCAATCCAAGGACTTTGGGAGGCCAAGGTGAGAGAATAACTGGAGTCCAGGAGTTCCAGACCAGCCTGTGCAGCATAGGGAGACCCTGTCTCTAAAATATTTTTTAAAAATAAATTAGCCAAATATGGTGATATGCAACTGCAGTCCAGCTACTCAGGAGTCTGAGATGGGAGCATTGAAATTATATCTATAGTTATTCTTTGGAATTGAATGGCATTTATTTTCAAGAGGAATTTGAGGCTGTGGTGAGCTGTGATTACACCAATGCAATCCAACCTGGGCAGCGGAGTGAGAGCTTGTCTCAAGAAAAGAAAAAAAAAATGAAGGCATATTTGATTATATTAAAATAGTGTTAATTGGTGCTGGTTAAAATATCTTTTCAGATTTATAAATCTGAAATATAAATTTATGTATACATACACACACACGAGTGTGTATGTGTGTGTTTGTATGTATGTACTATGAGAATAGCATATATATATATATATATATATATATATATATATATGCTATGAGAATATATTTCTAAGGTCTCTCTCAAGGTCTTTGAAGAGGCCTTGTAAATGTGACAAGGCTCAAATCTTTATCTTAATAAGCTTTTTAATACATTTACTACTGTTTTGTAGAAGTGAGCTGTATATTTAGAAATAAAAATAAGTTGATCAGAACTGGATGGGAGATAAATATTGTAAGCAAGATGCACAGAGACTCATGGGAGACCTTTGAAGAAAAGGTCACATGTAGGAAAATATGAGTATTTCTGTGTGTCATATGCTTAAGAAGATAGAGGGTGCCAAATCAAATTTTTAAATAATTGAATACATATCTCTGTCTATCTATACCTATCAATCAATCAATCAAATCTGTTAATCATCTACTTAGCAGAATAGTATAACAGTGGAAAGTTAAATGTGAAACTATTTAATACCTTATGTTGGCAATAGAGGAATAATATTTTTACCAGACATAATTTGTATCTTTATGGACAAAAAATACTGGCAAGTTAGAAGTTTTCCAATAGTTGCTGTCTCTCTCCAGAATCTGTATTAACGGGGAATAGTAAGCCAAACAAATTTCATATCCTGTTTCATACATAATTATTTTGGTGGGCTTGTTAGATAATGGTTTATTATGTCATTGAAAGGGCAGGAAATAATGTTTTGTTTTATTTCTAAGCTTTGGACAGTTTTTTTTCAAGGAGTATACTAAGGTATTGTTAACCTGTGGAGGAGTTTGGCTTGATGTCTAGGACAATGAGGACTCTTTGGGCTCTTCTAAGCAAGGTAATGATAAGATTACTATTAGTTTTAAATCTTAAAACCACTGTTTCAGTAGGTAGGAGAGGGATGACTTGCACCAAAATAGTTGAGGTAGACTGAACAGTTAAACATAGTTTTCAAATTTATTTAAAATGATGGGTAAGGATAGGAGTTTATTCTATTGTCATAGAATATATATAAGTTGAACTGGATCTCAACCCCTCAGCCAATTAATTAAGTTAATTATACTGCTGATCATTAGCTTACTGGGTACTCTTCACTGTACAGAAATTTCTACTGAGAAGAGATTTATGACTGTGAGCAGTGGCTCACCTGCAAATCTTAGCACTTTGGGAGGCTGAGAAAGGTGGATTACTTGTGCCTAGGAGTTAGAGACTAGCCTAGGCATCATGACCAAACCCATTTCTACAAAGAAAGAAAAACAAAAATTAACTGGGTATGGTTGCGTGCACATGTGGTCCCAGCTACTTGGATGGCTGACGTAGGAGAATCACTTGAGCCCAAGGGGTCAAGGCTGCAGTGAGCAGAGATTTCGTCATTGCATTCCAGCCTGAGCAACAGAGTGAGACCCTGTCTAAATAAATAAATAATGTGTTTTTTGATTGCAAAATTTATAGTTTCCACCAAAATTTACTGAAAATATTGTCTATGGAAAATCAGTCTTGTAGGCATTGTTCTTTTCTAAAGATTTATGTTTTATAAGTTTAATTTTTTTCTGAAAGCTTATATAATTCATTTTTCTTTATTTTAAAAAGTAGAGCTCATTGGTCCTTAGGAATATCACCATAATAGACTCATATATAAAAGTAACCTTTTACATTTTTTTCTTTCCATTTTGACTCCTCACCAATAGCAATGCTCCATGACTAAAATATTACCATGTTTTTCTTAAAAAAACAAACTTTGAAAGAATGATTTTTAAATTTCATAAAATATGATAATTCAGAGTTTCTATAGCATTCGCAGGGTATAAGCTGCTGTGGGTTTTCTCTACAGCTTTTACTTTGTGTAGTTCAAATGGTAAGTCAACCCAGACTTTCAAACCAGATTTCTACTGTTGACAATTAATCATCAAAGTATTCCCGAAATATCACTTCACTTATCTCCTCATGCTCTGCGTGAATCATCGCTCCAGAAAGGAAGCATCAACACACTCCACTTACGGGATCAAATGACTAAAATGTTAGCGAAACCCCAAGATTGCATCTAATTGAATTTAGCTTGTGTTATGCTTAATCTAGAACATGGTTTTCCCAGTATCAGTACATGAGCTGTCATTTGCCTTTCCTGTCTCCTGTTTTCTTGATTGTTGTCCAAGCAGAGAACTGCTGAAGTCTGAATTTCTATTCCTTACCCCACCCTCAGTATATCTAGACTTTGCAGTTCAAATTTAATTTATAAATAACAATAATCTTCTATTAATAGGCAGCATCAAGCCTTGCACAGTTTAATCCTAGTGAGTAAAAGGAAACATAGGTGGATTAGATCATTATATTATAACTGCTGTTATACAGTGTTACAGTTTGAAGTAACCAAAAATTAGACCTGCCAAGCTTCATTATGGCTGAGCTGCTCTCAGAGAAAATAGCAATACTTGTCACTTTAGGTCAAAGCTAATATATGAAATTGTAACTCTAGTTATCCACTGGAATTTAATGGCATTTATTTTCAAGAGTGTCTTTGTGATTTAAAACTGTTACATAATTTTGAAAATAGAAATATATGGGGAAAATACAGAAAAATATTATAACAGTTTTGAGATGCCTGATGTTTAAGCATGACTTTTTGTGTGCTTTTTACCATGCCGATAAAAATGGTCTCCTTTCCTGGTGCTTATCAACTAGGTTATTGGCACTTGCAAGTTAATCAGATACTAATGGTGAAAATAGAAAAAATTGTGAGATTTTATTTTGGCATATGCCACTCCCATGTAACCAAATATTTTATGTTTGGAAAAGAATACCATTAATACTTCCCTCCTTCTCTCCCTAAATGCATAACATGTGTGCCTCCATGTGCACACGCACATGCCAACACATCTACTTGTTATAATGCTTGAGAATATGGTCTAATTGATACAGGGAAAATATGTTTCTTAATATTTGTAGCATATTTAACCCCTACATATCATAACATTTCAAAACTCTCTGGGGAACAGAAAATATTCAATTAGTAGATTCTTGTAAATACTCAGCTTGAAAAATGCAGACTTAATGGAATTTGCTTTTGTTTTTCCTCCATTCCCATCACCAATACATCTCACCAGAATGAAATCCAGCATATTAAATGATATTACCAGATCTACTTCCTGAATAAGACTATACAGAATTGCAAATTTCATATTACTGAAAATAATAATTGCAGTGATGCTTGTTTCTAGAATATGTTTCAAACTTACACATTATATATATAGAGCTTTGACAAAATGTGGCATATCATATTACTGCAAAATTATTTTTTCATCTGATATGAAAAATATCTAGTGATTAAGGATTTCTTATTTTTATCCACCCCATTGAAATTGCAAGAAGATTAAGAAAAATAAGTAGATACAAAGTTTGGTTTCACTGATGTCAGGTGATAAAGGAATTTAATGCTTAAAATGCCCTGACAGAGAAACATTTATTTTCAGTAAAATGAAAAGAAGTTTGAGTGAGTATGACTTCTGTAGGAAACCAAGCATACAGCTCCTCTCATTAGGTAGATCTTAGAAAACCACATGCCTCATATTTCATTTAAGGCCTCAGTAATAAAATTAGCTCTAGTGCATGTAATACTACCATATGTGTGCTTAGTATCACCTTGTGTAAAGTGAAGCATATTGTATTTAAAAATACAGTAACTGTATTGGCTGTCATAAAATCTAGATTTGTTGCTAATTTCTATGTCCCCTACCCTCTTTCTTTTAAGTAGTATATTATTTAATTTTCAAGAATGGTCTTAGGTGTTATGATTAATTTTCTTCTATTGATATGGGGAAACTATGGCAGAGAAAGATTGAGCAGCTTTTTAAATATCCTGATTCTTTCTTGAAATGAACAAATATTAAGGTTGCTTTTTACTTTTAATGGCATTGTGCTGAGATGTAGAACTAAACTTACTTCCCCTTCAGAATGTTCAATGCTTTTTGGCTACAGCAGTAATGTATAGTTCTGTCACTAGGAAGATTTACAGTGGATATACTGCACACCTAATATATATTTCTCCAAGCTAATGAAATGTATAATGTTCTCAAAATCAGGTCATTGTGTTCCCCTCTCTCCCTTAAAACACTCACTTTTTCTTTCTGGTATTCAGATATTCTATTCATCTCTGCTAGTCTCCTGTTTATTTATTATGACTTGTTTCAGTGGTCATCTAGGTAAGAAAGACTTCCTTGAGATGGTCCCCTAGGCTTGGGTAATTGTTTTCATCTTTGCTAATATTATATGCAATATTCTTCATGCCCTTTATTTACATATGTATGTACACACACACACACACACAGCCACACACACATTACATGTTTTACTCTTCTAATAAACTTTGATTTTTGTAAAGCAGTCACTAAATCTTCATTTTATTCTTAGGATCAATACTGTAACTAACTGGTGCACTGGAAATACCCAATGTGTATTTTTTGAATGAGTAAATAGATGATTAAACTCAGTGGCTGTAATGCTTTGATGCAGGTGGAAGATTGCTTTTTCCCCATGAAATTCCAGAAACATGCAATTAAAATACACTATTTTATATTGTGTGCAAAGACTATAAAGTTTTGGTTGGACAGAATGAAAAAATATATACTATTCTATATTTACATGTTTGTAAATATTGGTCTTCCCCTTACCCTTTCATTCTCTTCCTTCCCCTCCCGTCCTCTTAGATACAAAGAAGAATAATGTTCTGTGATTTCAGGTTTCAGGAGGTTGTTTATTCCAAGTTTACTTTAGTGAGATATACTATCTTCTTCATTGTTGCTTGTTTTCTCTAGTTCTAATATCTGCAACTAGTGACTCTAGTGGAGTCACTAGCACCAGTACAGAATCTTGCAAGTTGTCCTCACAAAATAATCCAAACACAGGGTGGACATGCTTTCTCATGTGTAAGTGTCTGGGTTAAAGATGTCCAATATCCAGGGTTCTAAACTCACACTTCCAGTGGAGCACACAATTGTAATAAGGATTGGAAATGCTTTACTTCGAATTCACTGTGAATTCTGTCTATTACCAAAATGTGATTTCATTTACAGTATAAATTCAGTGTCAGCTAAAAATTAAAAAAAAGTTTTGTGCCTGTTTTTTAAAAATAATACTTTAAGTTTCTGGATACATGTGCAGAGTATGCAGGATTGTTACATAGGTATACATGTGCCATGGTGGTTTGCTGCACCCATTAACCCATCATCTACATTAGGTATCCCTCCTAATGCTATTCCTCTCTTAGACCCCAATTCTCAGCAGCCTCTGGTGTGTGATGTTCCCCTCCCGGTGTCCATGTGTTCTAGTTGTTCAGCTCTCACTTACAAGTGAGAACATGCAGTGTTTGGTTTTCAGTTCTTGTGTAAGTTTGCTGAGAATGATGGTCTCTAGCTTCATCCATGTCCCTGCAAAGGACATGAACTCATCCTTTTTAATGGCTGCATAGTATTCCATGGTGTAGGTGTGCCACATATTCTTTATCAGTCTATAATTGACAGGCATTTGGGTTGGTTCCAAGTCTTTGCTATTGTGAATAGAGCAGCAATAAACATACATCATTGACTTTAAACAACAGTTTGCCAGCTTCAGAGCAATCTATTAGAACAAAATACAATTTCAATTCTCAGACTGCTTACTAGCTTTTCAAACATTTTGTAGAAGTTTGCTGACAGGTGATTAATCAAACTGTGAGCCAACTGCTTCAGCTATTTAATCTAAATGATAAGCGATTGCTCTAATTGGAATACATTTTAAATAAATATGTGAGTAAATTCCTGAGATGTCTGCTATAATTTATTGTAATATGATGTCATAATCCATGTTTTATATATATAGATGTGTATATATACATATACATAGGTATATATCTATATATGGGTATATTTGCATAATGTTCTTTGACATTAAACATCTTACTAAATTTTTGTTTTTCCCAAATATATGTACCATTAAAATGTGCAAAGTGTTAGTCGTAAGAAATATACTTCAGGCTGGGAATAGTGGCTGATGCCTGTAATCCCAGCACTTTGGGAGGCGGAGGTGGGCGGGTTACCTGAAGTAAGGAGTTTGAGACCAGCCTGGCTAACATGGTGAAACCTCATCTGTACTAACAATACAAAAAATTAGCCAGGAGTGGTGGGCCGCGCCTGTAATCTTAACTACTCAGGAGGCTGAGGCAGAAGGATTGCTTAGAAACAGGAGGCAGAGATTGAACTGAGATGAGAGAGTGCCACTGCACTCCAGCCTGGGTGACACAGTGAGACTCTGTCTCAAAAAAAATTCTTCATTTTCACAATATACTTACAATTTTAAAGCTAACTTCCTTGCTAAAATATATGACGTATGATTAATAAAGTTGAAATGGAATGTTGATGTAGGGACAGATGTAAATTCACATATGCAAGAAGGAACAAAACTATCATTTCAAGGTTTTAGAACAGGTATTTTTCAACCTTAAGGAGTCAACAAGCAAAGTTCTAAAGTTTTATGCAATACTTTAGTCATCCCTTATTCTTAGCGGATATGTTCCAAGGCTCCTGTTGGTTGCCTGAACTTGAATCATACTAAATCCTATATGTGTTTTTCTGCTTATACATACATACCTAAGATGAAGTGTAATTTTAAAATTAGGCACAGTAAAAGATTAATAATAATAACTAATAATAAACTAGAGTAACAATAGGCAGTAATAAAAATTATGGGACTGTAGTCTTTCTCATTCAGAATTATCTTATGATACTACAGTGCTCAGTTATTTTCAAACTGCAGTTAACTGACAGTTACTGAAACTGCAAAAAAATGAAATTGTCAGTGAGTATGTGTGTTTTCCCTGATACAGAAAAATTTCTTTATATTTTCATATATTAATTACCACAAAACCAATATGAACCACAGCAAAAGTTGGATATCTTAAAAATTATTTTACCCCAAGGGGTTGAAAATTTATGTCCACACAAAAAAACCTGCAAGTGGATGTTTGTAGAGCCTTGTTTCATAACTGCCAAAACTTCAAAGCAACCATGATGTCCCTCAGTAGGTGAAATGATTAGTCAACTGTAGAAAATAAAGATAAGGGAATATTATTCATTATTAAAAAGAGGTGAGCTACCAAGCCATGGAAAGACATGAAGGAAGCATAAATACATATTGCTAAGTGAAATACATGTTACTAAATGAAATAAGTATGAAAAGTCTACATATTGTATTACAGCTATATGACATTTTGAAAAAGACAAAACTAATGTGATAATATAAGGATCAGTGGTTACCAGGAGTTCTAGGGAGGGAGGGATGAGTAGGAGAACAGAGAAGTATCTGAATGGCACCACAGAGAGTCCTCATCTTACCCCAGTTCAATGTACACTTTTTCAACATTATGAGGAGTTTATTATAAGTCAAACATAATTTGTGTAATGGTGGATACATATCATTTTACATTTTTCAAATCCTGTAGAATGTCCAAAACTAAGAATGAACTCTAATGTAAACTATGGACTTTGGGTGATAATGATGTGTCAATGTAGGTTCATCAATGGAAACAAAGGTACTGTTCTAGGGGAGGATGTTGATAATGCATATGTGGGGATGAGTATCTCAAAAGTCTTTCTAGCTCTCTCTCAGTGTTGCTGTGAACCTGAAATTGCTCTTAATGTCTATTAAAATGATTTTATTCTTTTAATTCCAGAACCTTGGTAACAATATCAATGGTGACTTAATTAACATGTAAAATATTTTCTTATTGATGTTAACTGTTGGCAGCATTTCAGGAATTTTCTTTTAGTCGCTATAAGGTGAAACTACTGAATATAAACTGGGTAACAATTCTAAAATTATCCCATAGCTATCTTGGTACAAACCAGTGAAGATGTTTATAGAGCACATAGATTTTAATAAAACTCATAAACTACGCATTTCTCCACAAATGTTAAAAAATGTCATTACATCTAGGTTCTCTTGTTGAGATTCTGAATCCTACAAATAGCAAGTCTTCCCTGGTTCTTTGAGCTCTGTTTTTGATAATTTCATCCTGGAGGTAACAGCTTGCCTAAGGCCTGACATGCAGGCTTGCTGCATTGCAGTCTCCCTCTGCTCATTTTTGGCAGGTTGTGCTGATTTATGGGGCTATTTGATTTATTTAATGTACCATGCCTTTGATTGCATATACTCTATAGCAGTCACTCAAAATGCAAACAAACACATCATATGCTCTTTAATTACTCCCATCCCCCTTATTATCAATCACTGTCAATATCAATAGAACAGCTGTGAGTCATGCTATAAAATTAAGGTCAGCAAACTTGGGTTTTGCAGGAGTGAACAGCAGAAATTCTGTTTATATTCTTTAATTTAATGTTTCAATTCTAAAACTCTATCAGAAAAGTGGTATTTCAGATCAATCTTGTCAGAAGAATAGGATGGGCAAATGATATAATAGTTGAGCAAAAGAGAAGGAAATAAAATATAGGATTACAGAAAAAGTTGTAGAGGAAAGTGAGAAAAAGGGAAAAAAATGAAGATGACAATATAGTAGCTCTTAAGAGTACTCATTCTCACTTAGGAAAGACCGTAATCTTTAGCATGCACAGACACACACACAAACAGTTGAACTTGTAAAGTTCTCACAGGTCTAGTTCTTTTATCCAAAATTCCTATGCTTCAGGTTCTTGAATCTCACTCATTTTTTTCAATTTCCTCATTTATTACGTTAAAATAATGGACCCTAACCATTTTAAGCTTAGAAATTTTGTTCATGGTCTTCTGGAAATACCACAAATATGATCGAAGTCTCTGATCTCTCCAGTGTTCTTCTGTTGTGGGAAGCTTCTTTCCAACTTGATTCTTTCCCATACCCACATAAAATATCAAAGAAAGAAGGATAGAAATACAGGTTAAAAGAAGAACTGAAGTTGAAGGAAGGGACTAATAGTTGAGAGATCTGAAATGTAACAGTTTTCCACCAGGTGTTTTATTGGTACTCTACAATTCTATTCTGTCCCAGTTTTCCACAGATTTATAAGTATAAAGAACATTTTATATTGCATTTTATACACATATATGCATACATGCAGATCACTTAAATATATATAGATTGCATGTTATACACACTTTAAAATTTTTTAAATATTGAATGCTTAATTACTTAGGACAAAATAGCTTAGGACACAATTATTTAGGACACAGTAGCATTTTCGTGCTATTGCAGAGAAGGTAAAGAACTTCTGGGCTTACCTGTAACCCTAAAAGTGCAGGATAAATAGGTACATAATACAAATTGCAGTTGCCTCACTGAGATTTTTCTGAACTGTGTTGCTAGCCTGACACTACTGAAAATTAACATTTTAGACATCTCTGTAATAGTCCAGAGGATCTGGAGTGCCTTCAAATTATATTCCCTCTCTATTTTAATAAGCTATTTTAGTAATTTACTACTTCATTAGTTTACTGATAACTCTATAGAGAAAGTCTGCTAATCACTATATAAAATATGATTATCAAACAGCCAAAATAACTGCCATAGAATATGGAAGCTATCTTAGTTTGTTTTCTCTTGCTATAAAAGAATACCACAGACTGGGTAATGTATAGAGAAAAGAAGCTCATTTAGTTCCCATTTTCAGAGACTGGGAAGTCTAGGAGCATGGTGCTGGCATCTTGTGAGGAACTTCTTGCTGTGTCATAACATGGTAAAGGGTATAAATGGCAAGAGGCAAGACCATGTCAGCTTAGGTCACTCTTTCACTTCTTAAAAAGTTAAAAGTCTTATCATGGGCATTCCATTCTGATGAACTTATCTAATTCTAATTACCTCCCAAAGGATGACCTCCATAAACCATCAATATATGAATTTGAGGATGCCTAAAATTTTAGAGGCACATTCAAGCATAGAAGAAAACCAATATCTATTAATAAATCCCAATACTTACATATATCTCATTTAAACATCACAGTAATAAGTCTTGTAATAAGATTTATTGACTCTGTTCCGATTTATTGACTCTGTTCCTATTTATGAGTAAAATCAGAGGCAAAACATTAGCAAGGTAACTGATTGTGATAGATCACACCACTTAGGGAATGGCAGACACCATTGACCCAGGCATCTTTGAGTACAGGTTTATACTTCTTTCTGTCTACATTATGGTTCTTTAAAGATGCATGGCCTAGCAGGAAGACACTGCACAAATGTGAAAAACAAAAGGTACCTGTAAAATTTTGAGTAACTATTTTTAAGTGAAGAAACTTACCCAAAAGTTTCAAAATCGCTTGTTAAGAAAATGGAATGATTTTAGTAATGGGGAATGAATTGTCCATTAAAAAGAAATCAGCAGATGTTTCTAAAGCCATTAAAAAACTAGAAAGTACATTTCAAAAAGTCATAGTCAAAGTGGCAAAGTAAGTTTGAAAAGGACAGGTTGATTTTTTATTTTTATAGCCTTTCTCTTAAGAAGACACATTTTTTTTCATTCTACAGCATACCTCTGATTTTTGATTTTGAAAGCATTCAGAGGAGACCAGTTATTCAAGTGAAAATTGTCACTTTAAGAATATAGATGATTTATCAGGTGCAGATTTTTTATTTCTTGTAGAATAGCTGATCAGGTGAGATTCTTTCATAACAACATCTTACAGATTAGTATCAAAAACCTGAACAATACTGTTGAAATCAAGGACATTGCACAGGGAAGCAATCAATTGTTATGGAATTGATAATGTATTTTCTGCAAAGCAAGAAAATAACTATCATCTGGAGGTTATTAATCTTCCTTGAAGTATTTTAACATTCCAGTGTACTACATTAAACTATTTGCTTTTTTTTTTTTACTTTTAAGAAAACACATAAGTTTCCTGATTTATTGTCAAATTGCCAGTTCAATCAAGGGTATTGAACTATTTTCTAATAAAACATGCTATAGTTTAAACCATGACGTATAAATAGGTTTTAAAACTTTTCCTTTATATGGTAAGAAAGAGTTAGACGATTTAAAAAAATAGCAGTCCTGTTCATCAGCTAACGTCAAGTATGTCTGTATGTGCACATGCATATATGCATTTTTTTTCTAAGCTAACATGTACCTGGGACAAATTGGAAAAGAAAACATTTTTAAGAAGTTCATGTTAACCGAATAGAAATCTATTTTAATACTGTCTAGTTTCTTCATTTCCCCTTGATAACTTTAATTTAATGGTAGAGGTACTTGAAAGAATAAATCCTGAGTATAAACCACTTTGCTGCTATAAACCACATGCTGCTATAAACCACTTTGATTATAATGTTATCTTAGCTTTTGTATGTACTTTAAAATTATAAATATTTAGGAACATCATCTTTAAATTTATCTCAAATTTTATCTGGAATATTTTTGCATCATATATGCTTAATACAATGACAGCCATACATTTTTAACAAGTTAAAATCTTTTAATTATGAATTTTTCCTATTATTTAAAATATATTTACTTTATAGTTGACAATTGCTCTAATTGTTAACTAATTGGCTTGATTTACATTTGATGCTACTCTACAATTTGGTTGTTCTTTATTCACTTAAGCATTATCTTACAAAGCCTACATTTTATTTGATTTGAAGATTTTTTTCAAGTCTTGAACGCTTGGATTCATTTTATCAGCAGATTAATGAAAGTGATAAATTACGCATGTCAGTCATTCCTTGCAGCCTATTATCTGAGGAGAGTGGGAAAGGTATGCTAGCAGATTAGATAACCATTTGTCATTTCAAAAATACAGATTTATTCATTTACTCAGAAAATATTTTTTAGTATTGTTAGACCCTGGGCATAAAAAGTGGTGAAAATACATTCCCTGAGTTAATAGTTTTGAAACAACAATGTCTATGAAAAGAATAATATAGTGTGTTAGTTATTAATGGAATTGTATAGAGTGCAATGAAGGCACAGAAAAGAAATTCTCAATTCTGTTTGTATGAATCAAGGAGCTAGGTAATTCTGAAACTGAGGGTTGGAGACTGTGTCAGACAATGCCATGCAGATCAGTATAGGAAATCAGGAAGAAGGGGGAAGATATCTAATGACAATGAATAAATCTAAACATAAATGAATCTGTGTAAGTTCATCATCAAGTGAACTGTCCTACACGAGGTATTGATGAGTGTTTATTAAATAGTGCAATAAATTATTAAGTGAAATAACAATGACTTAAACTTAAACAATGTATGATTGATTAAAGGATGACAATTAATAATCAACTGTCCTGAAGACTATTTGTTTTAAAAACCTACTTGACGCCAATAACATTACACAGGTAGATGACTTATCTCCCACCATTTAAGTCCTAAATTTTTAAAATTATATTTTGTAGGCACTAGACCAATGGAACAGGATAGAGAACCCAAAAATAAAGCCAGATATTTACAACCAACTGATCTTCAACAAAGTATATAAAAACATAAACTGAAGTAAGGATACTTCATCCAATAAAATGTGCTGGGAAAACTGGCAAGCCACGTGTAGAAAATTAAACCGGATCCCCAGCTCTTACCTTATAGAAAAATCAACTCAAGATGCATAAAAGCATTCAATCTACGACCTGAAACCATAAAAATTCTGAAATAACATTACAAAAACTCTTCTGGACATTGGCCTAAGAAAATAATTCATGACTAAGATCCCAAAAGCAAACGCAACAAAAACAAATAAATGGGTCCTAAAGCTTCTGCGCAGCAAAATAAATCATCAGTAAACAGGCAACACACAGCGTAGGAGAAAATATTCACAAATTATGCATCTGACTAAGAACTAGTATCCAGAATTTACAAGGAACTCAAACAAATTAGGAAGAAAAAGATAGTGCTATCAAAAAGTGAGCAAAATATATAAATAGACATTTCTCAAAGATTTACAAACAACCAACAAACATGAAAAAATGCTCAATATCACTAACCATCATGACAATGCAAATTAAAACCTAAGGAGATACTACCTTAATTCTGCAAGAATGACCGTAATTTAAAAGTGTAAAACCAATAAATGGTGTTGATGCAGAGAGAAGAGAATACTTTTGTACTGCTGGTGGTAATGCAAATCAGTACAACCACAATGGAAAACAGTACGGAGATTCCTTAAAGAACTAGCAATAAAAGTAAAACTACAATTTGATCCAGCATTCTAACTACCGGGTATCCACCCAAAGAAAAAGAAGTCATATGAAAAAGACACAGGCACATACATGTTTATAGCAGAACAATTTGCTAATGCAAAGATATAGAACCAACCTAAGTGCCCATAAACCAATGAATGGACTAAAAAAAAAATGTAGTATAAGAGTTGTAATACTACTCAGCCAAAAAACTATCAAAATAATGTCTTTTGAAGCAATGTGAATGAGATTGGAATCCATTATTCTAAGTGAAGTAACTCAGAAATGGAAAAAAAATGTTTATGTTCTCAATTATAAGTGGGAACTAAGCTATGAGGACACAAAGACATATAATGGACTTCGAGGACTTGGAGGGGGAAGGGTGAGAGGAGGTAAAGGTTAAAAGACAAGATATTGAATACAGTGTACACTGCTCAGGTCATAGGTGCAAGTAAAATCTCAGAGGTCACCACTAAAGAATTTATCCATGTAACTAAAAACCACCTATACCTCCAAAACTATAGAAATTTAAAAAAATAAAATTTTATTTTGAAACATCAGTATGCTGAGATATTTTGTATGTTACAGCATCTGTGCAAACAGATGAATGACAAATGGAGGCATTTTTCTTGGGATACTAAACAAACAAATGAATCAGCCAAATAGGTTATTAAAATTATATTACATATCTTAAAACATATTACTGTTTCACTTTAGTCTGTATGTATTTTTAGAGAACTGTAAAATCTTAGTTGAATAGTTTGCATAAATCTGTATATACACATGGTCAATATATTGGGGTAAAGGTGTGCATAGAACAAGCAATCAGTCCAGGTACCATCCTACATCCTGACATTATCCACCAACTTACACATACCCAATTTGCTTCCCTTGGTAGAGATAAAAATACTATAATGAAATTATCTAAAGTGAGATTAAAGAAATCCTAGGACTTTATGGCAGTGAGTGGTCACAGAGAGAATCTCGGAAGACAGATCTTGATGTCCAGGGTATCAACCTTCAGGAAGTTCCTAGTCTAATGTTAAGAGTCTTAGTGTGAAAGCCAATTAAACAAATAAAATTAAGAATTTACAATTATAGTAAATAGTATGAGGCAGTTCAGGATGAATTGAAGGCATATAATAGGAATCTATGACCTAAATTGGAAATAGTGAATAATAGACTGGTGTAAAATTAATTGCGGTTTTAGAATGTGAATTTTAACACATTTTTATTAATCAAAATAGGAACCATTAAAATCAACACATTGCTCCCAATGAAAAATGTTTGCTTATTCTTGTAGCATAAAAATTTGTGCTTCAGGATTTGACCAATTTTTGGAAAGCATTTTCTGCATCCTGCTGGTTATGTAAGTTTCCTGGCAAGAAGCTACCAAGATGCTTAAAGAAGTGGTAGTCGGTTGGTGAGAGGTCAGATGAATGTGGCAGATAATGCAAAACTTCGTAGCCCAATATGTTCAACTTTTGAAGTGTTGGTCGTGAGATGCATGGTCAGGCATTGTTGTGGACAGGAATTGGGCCCTTTCCATTGACAAATGCAGGGTTCAGGCATTGCAATTTGGGGTATATCTCATCAATTTGTTGAGCATACTTCTCAGATGTGATAGTTTTACCTAAATTCAGAAAGCTGTAGTGGATCAGACTGGCAGCAGACCACACAAACGGTGACTGTGACATTATTTTTGGTGTAAGTTTGGCTTTGGGAAGGGCTTTAGAGCTTTTTCTCAGACCACCCACTGAGCTAGTCATTGCCAGTTGTCATATACAATCCACTTTTCATAGCACGTGATCAAGATGTGGTACATTGTTACCTAGAATAAGAAAAGATAACACTTCAAAATGATGATTTTTTTTTTAGATTTTCAGTCAGCTCATGAGGCACCCACATATCAAGCTTTCTCACCTTTCCAATTTGCTTCAAATGTCTAACATAGAAGGGTCGATTTTGAGTTCTTCTGCAACTTCTTGTGAGTTGTAAGAGAATCAGCTTCGATCATTGCTGATTGTTCCCAACTTCGGATGGCTGACCACTATGCTCCTCATCTTCAAGGCTCTCCTCTTCTTTGTAAAACTTCTTGAACCAACAATGCAGTCTATGTTGCTTAGCAGTTCCTGCACCAAATATGTTGATGCATTCCCTGCTTTAGGACCCTTTTTGAACTTGAATAAGAAAATCGTTCAAATTTGCTTTTTGTCTAACATTACTTCTACAGTCTAAAGTAAGTAGAAACAGCAAGTAATGTCATTAGCGAAAAAAAAGTAAGCAAGAAATGTGCATGAAAGTGATGTGTAACATAACCACATTTATTTAAAAATAATTTAGATTTATTTAAGTATTCCAATATCAAATGGCAAATCCCAACAATGTAAAAACCACAGTTATTTTGCACTCACCTAGGGAAAAGTTCAATGATGGAGATGTACATTTAAGAATAACCTTCATATTAACTGTATATAAAATGACTGTGTGTCTCACAAAGCTATTGTTGGTCAGTATTTTCATATTACATGTATGAATTTGTGAATTTGCTTGGAGGCATTTCCTATAAATTAAGATAAATACAACACAGTCATATTTTAAATTTTTTATTTTTATTTATTTATTTTTAGAGACTAAGTATCACTCTGTCATGAGGCTGGAGTGCAGTGGCAACCCCTGATTCCCTGGTTCAAGTGATTCTCCTGCCTCAGTGTCCCAAGTTGCTGGGATTACAAGCACATGCCACCACTCCCAGATAATTTTTGTACTTTTATTAGAGATGGGGTTTCACCATGTTGGTCAAGATGGTCTAGATCTCCTCACCTCGTGATCTGCCCACCTTGGCCTCCCAAAGTGCTGGGATTACAGGCATGAGCCACCACTCCCATCCTAAAAATATTTTGAAACGGAGTAAGCAACTCAGTATTCTTCACAGTGTGCTCATCAAGACTGTGACAAAAGATGATGGATTGTAGTTGCTTAGCATTGTTATTAGCATGCAGTAGGCCATGTAAACAATATTGATTATTTGAAATTTCTTGAAGTTAGGTCTATTTGCCATATTCAAATGCTATGACATACTATTTGCCTAATCTCTGAGAATGTATTATTGGTTAAATTTAAGTAGAATTAATTGAATTAAATAAACTGAGTGTCTTGGCATATATTTTTTCATTTTTCTTAAGAGTCTTGAACATTTTTGAACATGTATTGTAGGTCTAGGTCTCTCACCTTACACAAAATGGACTGATTGCCAGTTACTATTTAGAAACTTTTAATTACACACTTTACATGAATTGGAGCTCCACACACAGTGGCAAGACAGATTGTCATGTAGGAGACCTTTCTGGTCTCTGTTACACTCATAGAATCACAGTAGCCGCAATCCGCAAAAAAAAAAAAAAAAGCAAAAGACTCTGGGAGGAAAAGGGACAGCTACTTTGAGGTTATATAGTTGATCTTTGAACAATATGAATTTTAACTGCATGGGTCCAATAATATGCAGATTTTCTCTGCCTCTGCCAGCCTTGAGATAGCAAGATAAACAACCTCTTCTCTTTCTCCTCTTCCTCAGCCTACACAACCTGAAAATGACAAGGATGATGACCTTTCTAATGCTCCAATACACTTAATGAATAGGAAACATATTTTATTTTACTTTTGATTCTTTAATGACAGTTTATTTTTTCTAGCTTACTTTGTTAGAAGAATGCAATATATAAAACATGTGATAAAGAAAGTATGTGTTAATATACTATTTGTTGGTCAGGCTTCAGGTCAACAATAAGCTATTAGTAGTTAATTTTGGTGGGAGTCAACGGTTATACATGGATTTTTGACTGTATTAGGTTCCCACTTCTAATCTTTGCATTGCTCAGAGGCCAACTCTGTGTGTGTGTGTGTATTACATATTATATACATATATGTATATACTACATATACATATACATATGTGTATAATATATATGTGCATAGTATATATAATATGTTATATTACATATGTGTAATATATATACACTACATACACACACACACATATATATGTGTGTGTGTGTGTATATATATATATATATATATATATATATATATATATATATTATTTTTTGACAGAATTTCACTCTCTCACCAGGCTGGAGTGCAGTGGCATGATCTCCATTCACTGCAATCTGCTACTCCTGGGTTCAAGCCATTATCTTACCTTAGCCTTCTGAGTAGCTGGGATTACCTGTACCAGCATACCCGGCTAATTTTTGTATTTTCAGTAGAGACGGGGTTTCACGGGGTTTCACCATATTGGCAAGGCTGGTCTGGAACTCCTGACTTCAAGTGATCCACCCGCCTTGGCCTCCCAATGTGCTGAGATTACAGGCGTGAGCTACTGCTCTGGGCAAGTCAACTGTATTTTTAACTTGTATACAAAGTACTGAGTCCCTGTTTTCATGCTATTCAGGTGCCATTCTTCCTCATTTATTGTTCATATTGTATTTAGATTTAACAGGATTAAAGCAGCAGCAGTTATCAGAAAATTATATTAACTCCCCCTGTGTGTGTTTATATTGGTACATTTTAATTGAATTTTAAAACAAATGATTGTGGATATATATACACACACAATATTTTTAGAGTGGATATATAAATAGAGTATTTTGTCAGTCTCTTACTGAATAACAATTAGGGTTTCCAATTTTTACTAGTTATAAAAAAGTAACAATTTAAGTCTATATATTTGACCAAGGATGTACATTGGCCATGTTGTATAAACATTAATATGAGGTATTCTTATAGACTTAATAATATATATGATTATAAATACAAAAAATTATATAAGCAATATTTATAGTTTTTATTGTATTGTTTGTTGAGGTGCAATCTTTTACTCTAATGATATTTACAATTTTTATTTTCTTCAATTGTTGGCTTCATAAATAATGCTGCAACAGACATTTTAGACATTATTTTTACATATTTGTTTCATGGTTATTTTTTTCTGAAAGAGACAGGATTTTTGTCTTAGCATGAATGTACTTTTCTATTGGATTATCAACCAGATTAAGGAATATGCTAATTAATATACCCACTAGAAATGTGTGTATGTATGATATGTGTATATGTATATGTACATATATATGTAGGTATGAAAGAGATTTGGGTTTTGTCACTTTAACAACTGTTATTAATTTCCATTACAGATAAATGATAATTCAAATTATTCACCCTGTGAATTTTCAGAACAACAACATCCTGCACAACTCTTTTTCTCATTCATTAAATGCTGACCAGGCTGCAGAGCCTTCATACCTGGCATTTTCTCTGTCTGAAATACTCTCCCTTGTTCATTATATCCTGAACCTTTCTTATTCTTTGTTTCTCTGCTTAAATTAAATTTCAAAGAAGATAGAACTTATTTGTTATCTAAAGTAGCTTCTTTCTCCAAAGTACTATTTTTTTCTCATGGAGACTTTCCACTTCATTCATCACACTTCACATAACATGATAATGTCTCTGTGATGACTTTTTTATATTCTGTTTAGATACCTAGGTTTACTACTCTATTAAGAAAGAAAGATCGTGTCATTTTCATTCATCACTGTTCATTCATATCCAAGTCTGGTGCATAAAAATTACTAGAGCTAGGTGAATATTTGCTGAATCAATGGGCAAATCAATAACTGAATGAATGACTAGAGGAAGTAGACTATTTTATTACTTTTTAAAATAAATTACTAAATGAAAGTTTTAATTTATATGACTAATTATATGATACTTCAAGATTCATTGTTGTTAGAGGTATGGATGTGTGTTTAGAATAGTCAGTTATGTAATTAATAAGCACCCGGATGAAACACAATTTGAGCAAGTAATCTCTAGCTCAATGATAAATAGTATCCTTTTTAAATTTTTCTGATCATTGACTTATCATCATAAGCCAGATAAATAAATCAGGATAGCATTTTACTATTAGATAACCTACCACCAAATAAAAATGTTTAATCAATTTAATAACCATTTTCAAATGTAGTGTAAGAGAAACGATTATTTTTATAGCAATATTGGAATTTCTGAGTAATTGTAACTGCAATAAAAAATGATTGCTAATGAATGCTCTTCTGAGATCTAAGTAATGCACAATCACATATATTTTATATTTTTTAGTCAGAAGTCTTTAATGATAACTGCTATCAATTCTTTTCTGAAACAAATGTAATTTTAAAGATTTTAATTTATTTTTACCATGAAGTTATCTCTGAAGTTTTTCCGGCACTATAACATGATTAAGTAAGGTTATAAAATGGTATAATTTAGCAATAGCAACGTATAAAAGACAGCATTTATTAGAGCATTCAGGATGATTTTTTTTTTCTTTTTCTCGACAAAGTCTTGCTCTGCCACCCATGCCGAAGTGCAGTGGTGCCATCTTGGCTCACTGCAACCTCCACCCCTGGAGTTCAATCAATTGTTCTGATTCAGCCTCCCCAGTAGCTGGGATTACAGGCACCTGCCACCACACCCTACTGATTTTTGTATTTTTAGTAGAGATGGGGTTTTACCATGGTGGCCAGTCTGGTCTTGAACTCTTGACCTCGTGATCCTCCTGCCTCAGCCTCCAAAGTGCTGAGATTCCAGGTGTGAGCCAGTGTCCAGCCTCCAGAATGACTTTTTAAATTTAGAAATATATGATCCCTGCATCTCACTCTAACAGTCATATTTATACCCTCATGAAATCCTTAGAATTCTCAGACGTCACTTGTCTTTCTTTGCCTCTTTTTTCTTTCACCTAAAAGAAACGTGACCAGGAATTTGAAGAAAATGCTATTGCCATCCTTCGGTAACTAATAGTTACCTTCAAGTTGCCTTCAGGGTGTCCTATTTGTTGCCCTTTTTTTTGGGTGCTCAGATTTCAAATCAACTTTATAGGAAATACACGTCCAGGTTTAATAAGAGGGTCCAGGTTGTTTTGATGAATGTCTGTCCCCTAGCTCTGATTGACACCAGCAGGCTGTGGAGGATGACAAATTGTCAGACAACAGATCAATCTGTTTTCTCCATTAAGTAATGAGAAATGAAAGGACAGAGGCATGGGGTTGGGGGTGCTTTCTGTGATTACCTTGAGGCCTACTAAAGATGTTTGTAAATCAAACATGTTAGCAGTCTGCCTGTACTTATTATGCATGCAGTAGTGTTCATGTTTGAGTGATGAGGATCATCGAATACTCAACAGATACCTTCAACAATAAAACCACAGATAAAAATGATGAGAAGAAAGGTATTGAACAAGCTGTGAATGTAAAACTGAGTGTTCCCTGAGAATGAAAAGAATATGTTGAGTAGGGAGATGAAAGATAATAATAAAACAGCTTGAATTGTAGATGTTTGAAGATTGGGAAACCACATTAATAATTAATTTTTTTTCAAGTGATGCAGATTTGTTTTGGGGAATACCTTGAATTATAAAATGTTTGTCTTGGGGCACAAATCACAGAGGCTGTGCCTGGAAATTATTAGGAATATATGCGTTATCTCACGTAATTTTGTCAGCTCAAATTTTTAAAGAGAGATCTACATAAAAATCTGTACATTTTCAGGGATGTTATATGCATTTTCTACTATTTTTCCAGAGTTAATAAGTTAGAATTTGCCATTTTTGGGTAATATGATATGCCTGATGCAAAACAATGGGAATAGAAGTTTGAGACTTAGAACAAATATATGTTAATGCCAAGACTATTAAGTGACCTATAAACCTCCCTTTCAACATGAGTATATATCACTTAGCAATGTTTTTGTTTGTCCTCTTGGGTTCAAAGTAGAAATCGTGCAGTGCATTCAAGCAATAATAATAATAATTGTTAAAATAACGATAAAAGGAGCATCGCTTAGTAACCAAGGACAGACTACAACTCAGGCATAGAGACAAATTTTAGCCTGGGACTCAAGAATCAATCTCTTTTTCTCACTCTCATCTGCATTTTTTCTTAATACACCACCTTCAATCCTCTTCATACACACTAGATACTTATTTCTTCATAGAGATTAGATGGGTACTTTTAATGGGACTTTTAATATTTTAGTTAAAAAAATCCTCTTAAATGATCAGTCAGAAGAAATTATTAAGTCTACATTTTAAATTCACAAACCAAACTTTGGATGGCACAAATTACTTCACATGCCCAACCTTGGACAAATGAATTATGGCCAAAAAAGTGAAGCCAAGTATTGTGAGTATGCTTATGACTGTGTAAGCAAAGGCAGAGAATGTTTCCAGGAAATGGAAGACAGTTGCTCCCAAAGGCAGCTGTATTGATAGCCAAAACAATGGGTTTGGACTACAAAGAATATTGTTAAAAATTCTGATGAAAGTTATATGGAACTTTGTTTCTCAAAGGCTTTGCATACAAGACTTTTGGTGCTCCTGGAAAAAATCCTCTACCCTAAAACAAATACTAATACATAACACTGTGTTAAATTTTTAATTACTATAAATTTTAAACACAAAACATTTATTTTTATTATACATTTATAAGGATATAGCTTATAATTAAAATGAGTGAAACCCAGTTTATAAAGAAATTATGTATTAAAGGCTTATAGATGTCTCTGATGTTTGGAAATTAGCAGATTAGTCTACATTTCTTGCAACATGGATAAATTACAAAAAACACACAAGCACGAAACAAAAGCAGCACTTATGATGCCTGTTATGACGGACGAGGGGAACTGGATTATTTGCTAATGTTTGACCATGAAAATATGTTAGAAAGTATAGGTAATATACGATATACTGAAACAATTTCCTTACCTGTAAATGCTATAAATTTAATATATTGATTTCATCTGAAATAAATGAGGATCTCTACAAGTATTCTACAGAGAAATCAAGTTGGTATTTTGATCCTCAGTTCCTGGGTTTTGTTTGTATGTTTGTTTTTTCAATATGAAGATTTTGAAATAACAAGTGGATGTTAGGAGCCATCTTGACCAATTCCTACACTCTGCAGACATTCCTACACTCAACTCAATCATTCCAATGACCTAAGCCATTTTCTGGAGTTGCAAAATGCCTTAGGTATTCTGCCTACATAAGAACGTATCAATTCCCCAAAATACGATGTCAAATACGAATTTTGAACTTCATTTTCTCAAAACCATTCAGTCTTTTCTACAGAAACTAGTATAATGGAATATTAAATCTTATGTTTTAAGTAAGATAAAATAGTTGATATCATATTGCCAAAATCAGTTGTGAAAAACACTCATAAATTTTCAAAAAAAATGTTAGATATTCAAAACTTATCACATAATATCTAAGCTTCTCTTTCACATTAATCATGTAAAATTCAGGTGAGTGCATGTCAGTTTCATTATGCCAAAATGACATTTAACATGCAAGGATTTTTTAACCATTATTTTCTGGACATGGACTTAAAATTACAGTCTACTTTTTGCTTTAGTTGTAAAATTATTTCCATATATCCTTTGGAATCGCTATGCAGTTGTATGAACACAAATGTACAGATTCTCTTCCTTTCTGTAAAGATACATATTTCAGCAGTCTTCAAGGCTTTTCTCACACACTTCTAGTTCTGGGACCCACTGGTTTTATCAGATTACTCCAACAGTAACATACTGTAAGCATGTACATTAGAATGATGTATCATAGTAATTCTAATGCAGTTATTCTAGTATGATTTAGATTGTAATCTGAAAGCATTATCTAGATATAATACTAAAGCAATCCGAGGAAAATTTGTTCTTTCCAGCAGATAACATAAAGTCCTATTTCATGCATGAATTAATCAATATGTACTTAAAGGGGTAGCAGCCCTTTTAATTTGGCCAAGTTCATTGTTTTAATTGGTAAACATGACAAATGACCTAAAGCTTGAATAATCCAGAGCCAAGGGGAACAAAATAAAAGGAAGCAAAGAATGCATACTTGCCCTACAACTGAGCTATGTTTCCGTAAGAGTAGAAAAGATTTAGTAATTGTTTGACACAGCTACCAGTTAGTGTTCTATAGAAGAAATGAAAAATTTAAAAAGATTTTCACAACAATTAAAGGCTGCAAACATAGACACTTTCATCTTATAAAATGCTATTCAAAGGAAGTAATCTTTCAGGCCCTTAAAGCTGACTGGGTATGCTATTAAAGCAGATGAGAAACTTAGTGGAGTAGTGCTTGATCATATTAAAATGGAAACACTCGTGGGCTCCAGATTTAGGTACTTAACAGTTTCATGTTGGTGACATTTCTTTTATTATAGTTTAACCACATATCAAAACTTCACAAGGCAAGAGAGTGGCTTCTGTTCTACCTCCGCATGCTTGTAAGAATATCCAATCATCCTCACAGCTGTGAACTCAATTTTCTTTAGAATAATAAATACAAAAAAGAATTTATTAAATAAAATTCTCAATAAAATATGAGTAAACGGTTTATAGCATTCAGACAGACCCCAAATATACAAAAGTCAGATGGCTATTTTCTTTTACTTTGGCAATACAGATCCAGGCTAAAAATCTGAATTTGTAGGGACATGGTCCTCATAATCAAGGGCTAATGTAGGAAAACCTACAGGGCAGGTACAGGTTTTTCTTTTTATTAAAAAAATTTCAAACACTTAAAAAGTTCTAAGAAATAGTAATAGACATCTCTCTACATCCCAAAGTTGTTCGAATGTTTGCATATTTTTTCTATCCTTATGTGTGTATGAACACACACACACACAGAGCTATAGGTGTGCTACACTATTTAAAAAGAAACCATAGAAATTACTGTGCTTCACTTCTATATACTTTAGCATGCATCTTCTAAGGAAAAAGACTTCTTTCTATATAATTAATCATATCTAGGATATATACTTACCACAACTAAGAACATTAACAATCACGTACTTATAACTACGAAAAATAACAATTATACAACTGAATATTTATTCAATATTAAATTTTTTCAATTGCTTTAGATTTGCTTTCCAAACCAGATTTCAGTAAAAACTCATATATAAGAAATATATATATATGAATAAACTTTATATTTTACACCAGTTTCAAGTTTACAACAAAACTGAGCAAAAAGTACACTAAGTTTCTGTCTTAGTCTGTTTTGCTGCTAGAACAAGATACCTGAGACTGGGTAACTTACAAAGATGAAAATGTATTTCTCATATTCAGAAGCCTGGGAAGTGGAAGATCAAGGCAGAGACATCTGTGTCCAATCAGGCAATAGTCGGAAGTGAAAAAATCGGGGGAAAGAGGTGAAGACTAATGCTATTTCCTCCCATGGCAGAATAGTAGAAGGGAGAGAATTCATTCCAGCAAACCCTTTTTACAATGGCATTAATCTATTCATGAGGGTGGGCCACCCATGATCTAAACACCTCCCAAAAGGCTCCACATCCCAATAAGGATGCACTGTAGATTAAGCTTCTAATACATGAACCTGGGGGATGAATTTGGACTGTAGCAGTTCCCAACATGTTACATTTTTTTTTTTAAGTTTCTCTCTCTCTTTTTTTTTTTTTTTTTTTGAGACGGAGTCTCACTGTGTTACCCAGGCTGGAGTGCAGTGGCATATATCAGCTCACCAAAACCTCCACCTCCTGGGTTCAAGCAATTCTTCTGCCTCATCCTTTCGAGTACCTAAAATTACAGGTGCCAGCCACCATGCCCAGCGAATTTTTGTATTTTTAGCAGAGATAGGGTTTTACCATGTTGGTCAGGCTGGTCTCAAACTCTGGACAGCCTGCCTCGGCCTCCGAAGGCCACCTCCTGCCAGCCTCCCTCCCTGCTAGGATTACAGGCATGAGCCACCACACCTAACCCTTAATCCCTTTTAATCAAAACATACCATTCCTTTTTTTTTTTTTTTTGAAATGGAGTCTCACTCTGTTCTTCAGGCTGGAGTGCAATGGCGCAATCTCAGCTCATTGAAATTTCCACCTCTCAGGTTCAAGCCATTCTTCTGTTTCAGTGTCCTGAGTAGCTGGAATTACAGGCATACAACCACGCCCGGCTAATTTTTTGTATTTTCAGTAGAGATGGGGTTTCACTAGGTTAGTCAGGCTGGTCTCAAACTCCTGATCTCAAGTGATACACCTACCTTGGCCTCCCAAAGTGATGGGATTGCAGGCATGAGATACCGTGCCAGGCCTATACCATTCTCCACCCCCTCTTTTTTAAAATTTCTTTTCTACTTTAAGTTCTGGGGTACATGTGCAGATTGTACAGGGTTGTTACATAGGTGTATATGTGCCATGATGGTGGTTTGCTGTATCCATCACCTCAACTGCATCAAATATTTCTCCTTATGCTGTCCCTCCCCAGTACCCCCACACACTGCTATTCCTATCCCCTAGCCCTCCATCCCGCAGGCCCTAGTGTGTGATGTTCCCCTCCCTGTCTCCATGTGTTCTCATTTTTCAACACCCTCTTACGAGTGAGAACATGCAGTATTTGGTTTCCTGTTCCTGTGTTGGTTTGCTGAGAATGACGGCTTCTAGTTTCATCCATATCCCTGCAAAGAACATGAACTCATTTTTATGGCTGCATAGTATTCCATGGTGTATATGTTTGACATTTTCTCTATCGAGTCTATCACTGATGGGCATCAGGGTTGCTTCCAAGTCTTTGATATTGTAAACAGTGCCACGGTAAACATACATGTATATGTGTCTTTATAAAAGAATGATTTATACTCCTTTGGGTATATACCCAGTAATGGGATTGCTGGGTCAAATGGTATTTCTAGTTCTAGATCCTTGAGGAATCGCCACACTATCTTCCACAATGGTTGTACTAATTGACACTCCTACCAACAGTGTAAAAGTGTTTCTATTTCTCCACATCCTCTCCAGCATCTGTTATCTCCAGATTTTTTCATGATTGCCATTCTAAGTGACATGAGATGGTATCTCAATATGGTTTTGATTCACATTTCTCTAATGACCAGTGATGATGTGCATTTTCTCATATGTTTGTTGGCCACATAAATGTCTTCTTTTCAGAAGTCTCTGTTCATATACTTTGCCAAATTTTTGTTGGGTTGTTTGTTTTCTTCTTGTAAATGTGTTTTAGTTCTTTGTAAATTCTGGATATTAGCCCTTTGTTAGATGTGTATCTTGCAAAAATTTTCTCCCATTCTGTAGGTTGCCAGTTCACCCTAATTATTGTTTCTTTTGCTGTGGAGAAGCTATTTTTTTAATCAAATCCCATTTATCTATTTTGGCTTTTATTGCCATTACTTTTGGTGATTTAGTCATGAAGTCCTTGCCTATGCCTATGTTGTGAATGGTATTGCATAGGTTTTCTTCTAGGGTTTTTATGGTGTTAGGTCTTATGTTTAAATATTTAATCCATCTGAAGTTAATTTTTGTAAAAGGTGTAAGGAAGGGGTGCAGTTTCAGCTTTCTGCGCATGGCTAGACAGTTTTCCCAACACCATTTATTAAACAGGGAACCAATTCCCCATTGCTTTTGTTTGTCAAGTTTGTCAAAGACCAGATGGTTGTATATGTGTGGAGGTACTTCTGAGGCCTCTGTTCTGTTTCATTGTTCTATATATCTGTTTTGGTACCAGTACCATGCTGTTTTGGTTACTGTAGCCTTGTAGTATATTTTGAAGTTAGGTAGTGTGATGCCTCCAGCTTTGTTCTTTTTGCTTAGGATTGTCTTGGCTATGAGGGCTCTTTTTTGGTTCCATATGAAGTTTAAGGTGTTTTTTTCCAGTTCTGTGAAGAAGGTCAATGGTAGCTTGATGGAGATAGCATTGAATCTATAAATTACTTTAAGCAGTATGGCCATTTTCACCATATTGATTCTTCCTACCCATGAGCATGGAAAGTTTTTCCATCTGTTTGTGTCTTCTCTTATTTCCTTGAGCAGTGGTTTGTAGTTCTCCTTGAAGAGGTCCATCATGTTCTTTGTTAGTTGTATTCCTAGGTATTTTATTCTCTTTGTAGCAATTGTGAATGGGAGTTTGCTCTTCATTTGGCTCTCTCTTTGACCGTTATTGGCATGTAGGCATGCTTGTGACTTTTGTACATTGATTTTGTATCCTAAGACTTTGCTGAATTTGCTTATCATCTTAAAGAGATTTTGGGCTGAGATGATGAGGTCTTCTAAATATACAATCATGTCATCTGTAAATATAGACAATCTGACTTCCTCTTTTCCTAATTGAATACCCTTTATTTCTTTTTCTTGCCTGATTGCTCTGGCTGAAACTTCCATTACTATGTTGAATAGAAATGGTGAGAGAGGGCCTACTTGTCTAGTGCCAGTTTTCAAAGGGAATGCTTCCAGTTTTTGCCCATTCAGTAGGCTATTGGCTATGGGTTTGTCATAAATAGTTTATGTTATTTTGAGATATGTTCCATTGATACCTAGTTTATTAAGAGTTTTTAGCATAAAGTGCTGCTGAACTTTGTCAAAGGCCTTTTCTGCATCTATTGAGAGGATCATGTGGTTTTTGTCTTTGTTTATATTTATGTGATACATTATGTTTATAGATTTGCATATGTTGAGCCAGCCTGTAAGCAGAACTGAAGGAGATAGAGATACAAAAATCCTTCAGAAAACAAATAAATCCAGGAGCTGGTTTTTGAAAAGATCAACAAAATAGACTGCTAGCCAGACTAAGAAAAAGAAAAGAGAGAATAGTTGAATAGATACAATAAATAATGTTAAAGGGGCATCACCAATTCCACAGAAATTGATTACTTTACATCATAGATTACTGTAAATAAATCTATGCACATAAACCAATAAATCTAGAAGAAATGGATAAATTCCTGGACACTTACACCCTCCCAAGACTAAACCAGGAAGAAGTTGAATCCCTGAATAGATCAATAACAAGGGCTGAAGCTGAGGCAGCAATTAATAGCCTATCAACCAAAAAAAGCCCAGGTCCAGATGGGTTCACAGCCAAATTCTACCAGACATACAAAGAAGAGCTGGTACCTTTCCTTCTGAAACTTCCAAACAAGACAAAAAGAGGGAATCCTCCATAACTCATCTTATGAGACCAACATCATCCTGATACCAAAACCTGGCAGAGACACAACTACAAAAGAAAATTTCAGCCCAATATCTATGATGAACATAGGTGCAAAAATCTTCAATAAAATACTGGCAAACCAAATGCAACAGCACATCAAAAAGCTTATCCATCATTATCAAGTAGGCTTCATACTGGCAAATTTTTGTTTTCTGTATTGTTTCTCTCATCTCTCTTCTACAAAGACATAAGCTTCACACCAGTTATATCAAACATTTTAATTCATGGAACTGAAATGGACTGAGGGTCTGTTGAAAAACAGTGGGGTTTTAAAATGTACTGAGATTCTGTTTTTATTCAGATAGATATGGTGAGGGCACCGATAAAGGGATGATTGCCAGTGAAAAGATAGCTTGGTACTCACAGTTGCCAATAAGAAGGGAGTCACAGGACACCACGCAGGACCATGTGTGGAAGCACCAGGATCAGTCCACAGGCACAAGGAATGAGGGGAAAGCAAGGCCAGTTCCTTTATTGAGGTTTTGGTGGGAATTAATGGGTCAGGCAAGGTAGGCAAGATGAGTAGTTTAGAATTAGTATAAATAATTTCAGTAGGGATGAGGCCATAGGAGTGGTCCCTATTCATCTGAAACCTAGCACTGCAAGGTAATTTGGACTGCAAGAGCCTGATAAAAGCAGGTGGATGGCAGTATGGAGTAACAATTTGTTGGCTGGCCTATCAAAGGTATATTCACAGGCAAGGGTTTTTGCTGTCTCCAAGAATTAGCTAACCTTGGGAGAATCAGTCCCTTCCTGGGTCCACAAGGTGTTAGAGCATCAAAAAGTATAGAAAATAAAAGCATGATTAATACAATCAGGAAGGAATATTATCTAAAAATGAAGAAACTAAATGTGAATGAAACATTTTTCTGTAAAAAATTTAATAGTATAACACTGTGCAGTGATAACATGTAACTATAATACAGACTTAAAAATCATGCATCAGTTAATAAATGCTATATTTCATTTCATTTTATATGCTTTATCTGTGCTAGGGATTGAATTGTATTTTTAATCAGCACAGAAGCATAAGAAACAGTTATATACAAATATACCAGAAAAATCTTGTCAGTAATATGACCATACTTTTATTTTTAGGGAAACCAATTTTTTTACATAGAACCATCAGAAATTTTACTATTATTTAATTTTTGTGCTAAAGATTAGCAGAAGTGTTCTAGATGTTCCAGTACTTTAATGTAAAATACTAATATGTGTGGAGGCTTTATGTGTATTTTTTGTGGCACTTGCATATTTTGTATAGTTGACAAAATTGTTATGATATAGAGGTAGCTTTTCATCCATGAGTAAAAAATATTTGTTGTTACACTTGTCACTACCAATATATTTATTAATTCTAGTAGCAATCCTGTTATTGGCACAGAGTGACAATCCTACATTTATGAGATGTCAGTTGCAGTGATGTAAGATTTACAAGATGTTAGGTGACTTCCATCTGGGTAGCAATGGAGCATCTGCCAGTGCATATGATCAAACAGAGGACACAGATACTAAGAGCTGAAAGCAGCACTCTGATGCTCATCCTGTTGGATAAGTAGATTATTTTTGGCTTTAACAACATATATGTGGAATTAAAATGAATTTGTATCAATCCTATTAGCTTCTAAAAATAGTTAAAAGTTTATTTTTGACACCTAGGATATTAATATGGACATGACAAATTGTAAGAAATCTCTTTTCTGGTATCCAAATGATACTCTTTACCTGAAAAATTTATAAAAATTTGTATGTCTTCTACTCTGGGTAACCATTTCTCTAGAAAACCAAGGTTAGCTCATGGCCTCTAGGGTCAGGTTTCTCCATTAAAGTTTTTATATTCCAGTTATTTTGTTTTGTTTTTTCCATTAAATGTTTAATGGTATATGCCTTGCATACTCTGGCTTCATTTTTAAAAGGTATTGAAAAAGAAGTATAAGTAAATCTACAGAAATTTACCATTTCTGTAGCTTATTTGGTTTATCATTGTTCAATATTTAGACCTAATCTTGTTTAAAGGCAAAGAACTGTATTTGCTTTAAGAAAAAAAGTATAACAGGATAAAAATATAGAGAATAGGGCAATTAAATGATAGAAGTTTTTTTTTAATGGAAAACATATTATAGCTGATGACAAGATTTGTAGGTAAAAATTCAAATTCTAGCCAGTATTGGGCCACAAACTATGATAGTGTATTTTTTCATAGTCAAAGCTAGAGAGAGGCTGGCACAACCCCATGAACTAAGAGATGCTGGAAAGTGGAAGTAAAAATATGTATTCTTATCAGTGCTAGGGTAATAATGTATGATACAGTTATGAAGTAGAAGCCTGGGTTTTTAGACCTCTGCAACAACCATTATTTGATTATTTATAATTGATAGAAAATCTCTTGTTAAAAATCTTTTAAACATGCTTTTTCAGAAATTATTAAATTACTGATCAACAAAGTCTTTTAAAAAATTATTGGGTCATTAGTAAAAGATAAGTCTTTTGGAAATACATTCTTCTGTGGGTATTGTTTGTTCAAGAAATATGTCATCAGCTAAATGTAGAAATTAACCTCAGCTAAATGTAGAAATGAGCCAGCTTTACTGATGCCTCTACAAACCCAGAGGCACCCTGTATCTGTCATCATGGCCTTGCAGGACCCCTCACTGTCAACTGTGGCAAAATGGCACAAGTTAAAAATGGGATAGGTTTAGTCAGAGCATGTGAGCTTGAATCTCAGATTTCACTTGATATTTTGTTGCATTTTAGGCAAGTCCTTTTACTTCTTCCAAAGGTGTCAGAAACTCTTTTGTTCATTAGTTCTCCTTAATATACACAAAATGGGAGACAGTATGGAGTGTGGGCCAATGTGTGAGCTTTGTAGCTAGCCCTGCTATACTTGTACCATTTTACAATTACTTGGCCTTGGGCAAAGTTTTAACTTCTGTGAGTCTCCACTTCCTCATCCTGTAAATGGAGATAAGGATCCTTGCTTTTGAGACTGTGCACACAACTAAATATGTTTAAAATGTGTGGCACAGAGCAGACTCTTACTGAATGGTAACAGGAATTGTTTCTTAGTGTATCTGTCATTATTAATATTTTGATTGCAACTACATTTTCATTCAAGATATTACTAGTTTTCTTTCTCTTCTTGAGCTTAGGAATATCAAACATTCTACAGAACTTGATATTTGAGAAAAACACTGGGGATTATTTAGTTCAGTAGTGTTAAAACTTTAGTCAACAGAATTTACAATATATAAAAGAACCGTTAGAGTAGTCCTTTGGTACAGAGACCCCTGAAGCAATTCAGAATTCTAGATAACTAAGAAACATATTTTTGCAAATACTATTATGGTGAAAAAAGTTTATTTTACATGTATTGAACGTATATTTTACACATATCAAAAAGTATATTTACATGTATTGTACATATATTGAAAGATTTATTTTACATATATTGAAAATTGATTCACAAATGCAATGCATTGGCTGGGCACTGTGGTACATGCCTGTAATCCCAGCACTTTGGGAGGCCAAGGTGGGTGATTCATCTGAGGTCAGGAGTTTGTGACCATGCTGACTAACATGGTGAAACCCAGCATCTACTAAATACAAAAGCATTAGCCCAGCGTTATGGCGAATGCCTGTAATCCCAGCTACTAGGGAAGGTGAGACAGGAGAATCACTTATAGTGGGGAGGTGGAAGTTGCAGTGAGCCAAAATCATGCAATTTCACTCCAGCCTGGTCAACAAGAGTGAAACTCCATATGAAAAATAAAAAATGCCATGCATTCATTAAGAAATTCAGTATGCAATAGTTAGACTGTGTAAACATAGTTCACTGGTATTTCTTTTACTCTCTCTCTCTCTCTCTCTCTCTCTCTCTATATATATATATATATATATATATATGTGTGTGTGTGTGTGTATTATTTGTGTGTGTGTGTATATATACATACATTTATACTATATATATGTGTGTGTGGTGTATATACACACATATATCTACATGTACACATATGTACAAATATATACATATATACTATTATATGTACACATATGCAATATTATATATTTAGAAAGAGGGAGAAGTTTATACTTTAATTTTTTTGTTTTAATACTGGTTTTTACTCAATTAAGGCCCATTTATTTTATTCTCATGAGTATTTTTGCTAATCTGTTTTTTCATATCTTATAGTAAATTAATTTCATGATGCTATGAAAGTAAAAAAATGATGGCTTTATATTTCTCTATTTATTTGCATTTTATTATGAAGATTTGAAACACATCAAAAAGTAAAGAGTAAGAAAAAGAATCCTTGCTTCTATAACACACATGCCAGGTTTTAAAATTAAGAATTTGCCAAATTTACTTAATAGTTACTTTTTTCCATTCATTATTTTTTTCTTTGATGAAGAATTGAAAAGAAAATACCCTATTTTATGCCTGTAACTACTTTAGTTTGAATCTTTAAAATATGAGTATTTTCTTACATAGTCAAAAGATATTACCAGACTCTTATATTCTTTTTCTACTTTAAAATAAACAAATGGCATTCAAAGTAATGTTCAACTCTATTCTGTAATCATACTGAATCATATTTTTTGCCCAAAAGATGACTTTCTACTCATTTAAGTGAAAATAGGCTTTTGATTTAGCTCTGGAAATATGTAAAATACTAATGACAGAGCCAAACACTGGTTTATAGAACCCAAGATTTAATAAAGTCATGGACTGCCTTTTAAAAATATATGTATATGGGAGGGAGGACTCAAGATGGCGCTGTGAGAACAACCCAGGATTGGAGCTCTCGTTGAATCTGCAAACAGGTGAGTCAGAGCTGCATTTCCAGACTGATCTTTGTTGCCCACAGAACGGGGAAACTCCCAAGTATAAAAAAGACACGGGACGCCAGGCAGCTGGTGCGGCGGCGGCCGGCCCTACCCAGCAATCCCCACAGGGTGCGCTTGTCCAGGTGCCCTGTTGAACCGGCAACCTGAGACTTGAGAGGGCTGGACTTGAGACTGAACGAGACTTGGAAAGTAGGCCAGCCCAGGGGATTGCAGGGACAGATCGTTTGGGATACCCAGTGGACGAACAAAACCGCGATTTCAAACTATCCCGAGCAGACGGTCCGAGACGCTCTGTGGGGGAGGGGTGTCCACCACTACCGAGGCAACCCGCCCCAACTGAGATACACGCCCACTGCTGACGCAGCCAGCCGTTGCCGAGGCAACCCGTCCCTACTGAGATACACGCCCACTGCTGACTCAGCCTGCCATTGCCGAGGCAACACGCTACAAGGAAGGCGTGGCGGAGACCACAGCAGAGCCTGCAGGAACAGGGCGAATCACACAACAGCAGGGCAGAGCCTCGGCAGCCAAACAGTGGCTAGTCTGCCTTCTAGCTGGGCAGGACACCTCATCAGACATCGAAAAATAAAGCCCGAACCCCCCAACACAGAGCATTTGAGAAAAAAAGTGTTTTCTTTTAATGAGCTCTGTTGCAGCAGAATCAAACATAGCAGCCTAACAGCCCTGAATGAACAACAGAGCTCACAGCTCAGCAATTGAGCTCGAAAAAAGTACAGATTGTCTCCTCAAGCAGCTCCGACCCCTCTATATCCAAAAGACCGACATTTGGCAGGCATCATCGTGGGACAAAGATAGCAGAAAAAGAAACGGGTAGCATCCCTCACTGTGCCACAGCTGCTAGAGGTGCACCCCAGACAAGCAGGGCCTGGAGTGGACCTCAGCAGTCGTACAGTGAAGGGGCTAGGCTGGTAGAAGGAAAACCAAGTAACAGAAATACTTCATCATTAACAATCTGGGTGTCCACTCAGAGACCCAATTGAAAAGTCAGCAACTATGCAGACGACAAGCGGATAAACCCACAAAGATGGGAAGAAACCAGCGAAAAAAGGAGGAAAACACCCGAAACCAGAATACCTCGCCTCCTAGAAAGGACCAAAACTCCTCATCAGCAAGGGAGCAAAGCTGGACGGAGAATGACTGTGACGAAATGACGGAATTAGACTTCAGAAGGTGGATAATGAGAAACTTTTGTGAACTAAAAGAACATGTATTAAATCAATGCAAAGAAACTAAGGAACTTAAAAAAAGATATGAGGAAATGATAACAAGAATGGATAACTTAGAGAGGAATATGAATGAATTAAAGGAGCTGAAAAACACAATACGAGAACTTCGCGAAGCATGCACAAGTTTCAATAGCCGAATTGACCAAGCAGAAGAAAGAATATCTGAAGTCGAAGACCAACTCAATGAAATAAAATGAGAAACCAAGATTAGAGAAAAAAGCGCACAAATAAATAAACAAAGTCTCCAAGAAATGTGGGACTATGTGAAAAGACCTAACCTACGTTTGATAGGTGTACCAGAAGGGGACGAAGAGAATGAATCCAGGCTGGAAAATACTCTTCAGGACATCATCCAGGAAAACTTCCCCCACCTAGCAAGACAGGCCAACACTCAAATGCAGGAAATACAGAGAACACCACAAAGATATTCTGCAAGAAGAGCAACCCCAAGGCACATAATTGTCAGATTCAACAAGGTTGAAATAAAGGAGAAAAAACTAAGGTCAGCCAGAGAGAAAGGTCGAGTTACCCACAAAGGGAAGCCCATCAGACTCACAGCAGATCTCTCAGCAGAAACACTACAAGCCAGAAGAGAGTGGGGGCCAATATTCAACATTCTTAAAGAAAAGAACTTTCAACCCAGAATTTCACATCCAGCCAAACTGAGCTTCAGAAGTGAAGGAAAAATAAAATCCTTTGCAAACAAGCAAGTACTCAGAGATTTTTGTCACCACCAGGCCTGCTTTACAAGAGCTCCTAAAAGAGGCACTACACATAGAAAGGAACAACCAGTACCAGCCATTCCAAAATCACACTAAAAGTTAAAGAGCATCAACATAATGAAGAATCTACAACAACTTACTGGCAAACAGCCACTTAGCATCAAAATGGCAGTATCAAATTCACACATAACAATATTAACCCTAAATGTAAATGGACTAAATGCACCAATCAAAAGACACAGACTGGCAAATTGGATAAAAAGCCAAAACCCATCAGTGTGCTGTATCCAGGAAACCCATCTCACATGTAAGGATACACAAAGGCTCAAAATAAAGGGATGGAGGAAGATTGACCAAGCAAATGGAGAGCAAAAAAAAGCAGGAGTTGCAATTCTCATCTCTGATTAAATAGACTTTAAAGCAACAAAGATCAAAAGAGACAAAAAAGGCCATTACATAATGGTAAAAGGATCGATAAAACAAGAAGAGCTAACAATCCTAAACATATATGGACCCAATGCAGGAGCACCCAGATACATAAGGCAAGTTCTTAATGACTTACAAAGAGACTTAGACTCCCACACAATAATAGTGGGAGACTTTCACACTCCACTGTCAATATTAGACAGATCAACCAGACAGAAAATCAGCAAGGATATCCAGGGCTTGAACTCAGACCTGGAGCAAGCAAACCTGATAGACATTTACAGAACTCTCCACCCCAAATCCACAGAATATACATTCCTCTCAGCACCACATCATGCCTACTCAAAAATGGACCACATAATTGGAAGTAAAGCACTGCTCAACAAATGCAAAACAACTGAAATCATAACAAACAGCCTCTCAGACCATAGTGCAATCAAGTTAGAACTCAGAATACAGAAACCGACCCAGAACCACACAGCTTCATGGAAACTGAACAACTGGGTCTTGAATGTTGACTGGGTAAACAATGAAATGAAGTCAGAAATAAAGAAGTTCTTCGAAACCGATGAGAATGAAGACACAACATGCCAGAACCTCTGGGACACATTTAAAGCAGTCTCTAGAGGAAAGTATATAGCAATAAGTGCCCATATGAGGAGAATGGAGAGATCCAAAATTGACACCCTATCATCAAAATTGAAAGAGCTAGAGGAGCAAGATCAAAAAAACTCAAAACCCAGCAGAAGACAAGAAATAACTAAGATCAGAGCTGAACTGAAGGAGATTGAGACACGAAAAACCCTTCAAAAAATCAATAAATCCAAGAGCTGGTTTTTTGAAAAGATCAACAAAATAGACAGACCACTAGCCAGATTGATTAAAAATAAAAGAGAGAACAACCAAATAGATGCAATAAAAAATGATAAAGGGGAAATCACCACAGATTCCACAGAAATTCAAACCATCATCAGAGAATATTACAAACAACTCTATGCACATAAACTAGTAAACCTGGAAGAAATGGATAAATTCCTGGACTCCTGTGTCCTCCCAAGCCTAAACCAGGAGGAAGCTGAAACTATGAACAGACCAATAACAAGGTCAGAAGTCGAGGCAGCAATTAAGAGCCTACCACACAAAAAAAGCCCAGGTCCAGACGGGTTCACAGCCGAATTCTACCAGACACACAAAGAGGAGCTGGCACCATTCCTTCTAAAACTATTTCAAACAATCCAAAAAGAGGAAATACTTCCCAAATCATTTTACGAGACCAACATCATCTTGATACCAAAACCCGGCAGAGACCCAATAAGAAAAGAAAACTTCAGGCCAATATCCATGATGAACATAGATGCAAAAGTCTTCAATAAAATATTGACAAGCCGAATGCAACAGCAAATCAAAAAACTTATTCACCATGATCAAGTAGGATTCATCCCGGGGATGCAAGGCTGGTTCAACACACGCGAGTCTATAAACGTAATTCACCACATAAACAGAACCAAAAACAAAAACCACATGATTATCTCAATTGATGCAGAGAAGGCATTTGACAAAATTCAACAGCCCTTTATGCTAAAAACCCTCAATAAATTCGGTATCGATGGAACGTATCTCAAAGTAATAAAAGCTATATATGACAAACCAACAGCCAATATCATACTGAATGGGCAAAAACTGGAAGCATTCCCTTTGAAATCTGGCACTAGACAAGGATGCCCTCTTTCACCACTCCTATTCAATATAGTTCTGGAAGTTCTAGCCAGAGCAATCAGGCAAGAAAAAGAAATAAAGGGTATTCAAATAGGAAAGGTGGAAGCCAAATTGTCTCTATTTGCGGACGACATGATAGTATACCTAGAAGACCCCATCACCTCAGCTCAAAAACTCCTGAAACTGATAAGCAACTTCAGCAAAGTCTCAGGATATAAAATCAATGTGCAAAAATCACAAGCATTCGTCTACACCAATAACAGACTTAAAGAAAGCCAAATCAAGAACGAACTGCCATTCACAATTGCTACAAAAAGAATAAAATACCTTGGAATACAACTCACAAGGAACGTAAGAGACCTCTTCAAGGAGAACTACAAACCACTGCTCAATGAAATCAGAGAGGACACAAACAGATGGAGAAACATTCCATGTTCATGGTTAGGAAGAATTAATATCGTGCAAATGGCTATACTGCCCAAAGTAATTTACAGAATCAACGCTATCCCCATCAAGCTACCATTGACTTTCTTCACAGAACTGGAAAAAAACACCATGAACTTCATATGGAACCAAAAGAGAGCCCGCATAGCCAAGTCAATTCTAAGCAAAAAGAACACAGCGGGGGGCATCACACTACTGGATTTCAAACTATACTACAAGGCTACAGTAATCAAAACAGCATGGTACTGGTACCAAAACAGAGATATAGACCAATGGAACAAAACAGAGGCACCGGAGGCAACACAACATATCTACAACTATACAATCTTTGATAAACCTGACAAAAACAAGCAATGGGGAAAGGATTCCCTGTTTAACAAATGGTGTTGGGAAAACTGGCTAGCCATGTGCAGAAAGCAGAAACTGGACCCCTTCCTGACACCTTACACTAAAATTAACTCCAGATGGATTAAAGACTTAAACATAAGACCTGGCACCATAAAAACCCTAGAAGGAAATCTAGGCAAAACTATCCAGGACATAGGAGTAGGCAAGGACTTTATGAACAAAACACCAAAAGCATTGGCAACAAAAGCCAAAATAGACAAATGGGACCTAATGAAACTCCACAGCTTCTGCACGGCAAAAGAAACAGTCACTAGAGTGGATCGGCAACCAACAGAATGGGAAAAAATGTTTGCAGTTTACCCATCTGACAAAGGGCTGATATCCAGAATTTACAAAGAACTCAAACGGATTTACAGGAAAAAAACAAACAAGCCCATTCAAAAGTGGGCAAAGGATATGAACAGATACTTTACGAAAGAAGACATATATGAGGCCAACAATCATATGAAAAAATGCTCATCGTCACTGGTCATCAGAGAGATGCAAATCAAAACCACATTGAGATACCATCTCACGCCAGTTAGAATGGCGATCATTAAAAAATCTGGAGACAACAGATGCTGGAGAGGATGTGGAGAAAAGGAACACTTTTACACTGTTGGTGGGAGTGTAAATTAGTTCAACCATTGTGGAAGACAGTGTGGCGATTCCTCAAGGCCTTAGAAATAGAAATTCCATTTGACCCAGCAATCCCATTACTGGGTATATATCCAAAAGACTATAAATCATTCTACTATAAGGACACATGTACACGAATGTTCATTGCAGCACTGTTTACAATAGCAAAGACCTGGAATCAACCCAAATGCCCATTGATAATAGACTGGATTGGAAAAATGTGGCACATATTCCGGGAATAATAATTCCAGGAATATTATGCAGCAATCAGAATTGATAAGTTTGTGTCGTTTGTAGGGACATGGATGAATCTGGAGAACGTCATCCTCAGCAAACTGACACAAGAACAGAAAATGAAACCCCGCATATTCTCACTCATAGGCGGGTGATGAAAAATGAGAACACATGGACACAGAAAGGGGAGTACTAAACGCTGGGGTCTATTGGGGGGAAAAGGGGAGGGCCAGTGGGAGGGGGAGGTGGGGAGGGATAGCCTGGGGAGAAATGCCAAATGTGGGTGAAGGGGAGAAGGAAAGAAAAGCACACTGCCATGTGTGTTCCTATGCAACTGTCTTACATGCTCTGCTCATGTACCCCAAAACCTAAAATCCAATAAAAAATTAAAAAAATATATATATATGTATATAATCCATAATATTTATACATAATCATAAATATGTTCGAATTTGGTAAATTATTTTGATGATAATTTAAGGTATTATGCCTTTGAGTCATTGGATTCAGAGAAATATTTACTTATTACCATTTTATTTTATATTAAATAGCATGTATTACTTATCCTTTGGGGAAAAAAAATTAGCCAATAGTATATCTATTTGATAGTCCTAGCAGCAATTGTGACTTCCGAAAGCCCTTTTTTTGGCCAGATAATTCTTTTCATTGCATGAGTACATTTATTAAACCACGTAAAATCATTATTACAAGGGCACACAGATGCAATCTGTATTAAGTTAGCATTTCTAATGATGTCCTCTGTAACAGGCAGAGTTAGTTCCTAAGAATGGCTTGGGAAATAAGTAAGCCCTTCTCTATTTCTCACTAATGAAAGATTCTAACATGAGAAATTAAACAACTACTGGAAGTTCTGTGGGAACACAGAACAAGCAAGCTTGTGCCAAAAATCTCAGCCTCCAGAAGCAACGTTGGTCTCTCCATACCGTGCTCCTACGTTAGCTGGAAATGCAAGTCATAAAAAGTCTTCAGGCAACTCACGCAGAAGCCACTCTGAATATTATAAACCACAAAAGACTACTTTAGTATGTAGGGACTATGCATGTGATTCTCCACGAGCCATTGCCTGGCCAGCAGAAGTGAGTGATGGATGGTAATGTTCCAGGAAGCTACTGTGAACTTAAAGTCTGCCATATGCCCGTACCTCTGCCTTACTCCATCAGGGAATAATGGCCTCCCCTATTTTATGGCTTTCTAAATCTCATGTGAGGATATTTTATAGGCAAATTCTAACCTGGAACCATATGTGGAAGGACATTCTGAATATGCAACTCTTGTTTTTCCTTCTAGGAGGTAGTGACAGTGTTGGTGAGTTGACAATACACACTCACAGACCTTAGGTACAGACTTGTTTTCCTCTCCCCTTTGATTTATCTTACCGAACTTACACTCATTCTGATAGTTTCTTGAATGAATAAGTGGCAAAAAATACACCAGACATGTAGATTGTCTTTTTTCATTATGATTTTTTTACAATTAAGTACTGGCATAAGGTAATATAAGTGGCATTGAAGATATGAAAGATGAGTTTAAGCCAGGCACTGCCACTTAGGGGCCATGTAGCTTAAGTTAGTGACGTCACCACTCTGAACTTTGGTATGCTCATCTGCTAATTAAAGATGATCAAATCTGCTTGACATCATCTACTACAATGTGTTCCCTTAAGAACAACACAAGTGATGTGTGTTTAAATTATACTGTGGACACAAGTGTCAGCTAAGTGAATGATTCCCATTCCAACATTGCGTGGTACAACAACACACACATTTAGTAAACTCTCAGGCAATTAACATTTGATCAATTTGTCCAAAACAGTTTCTAACACTCAAAAGTTTTTTCTCCCCAGCCTCTTAAAGACGTTCTGTTGATTATCTTCAAAACTACTTATTTGAGCCACGGGTGTGGACGAAGAAGGCTGTCAGGTTATATCATCTTTATCCTTTCTTCACATAAGCTTATCACAATAAAAATGAGGTAAAACACCCACTTCATCTCAGGCTAGGCATCAACAATCATTTATTCCTAACTTTATCACTCATTGAACAGACACAGATTGAGAAATTAGTTTCACCTGCTGAGTGACAAGCAGGAGGCAAGAACAGTTAAATGGCATATGAACAAATATAAACAAACTATATGATGATATCTAATGCAGGGCAATAGAAAACCCAAGAAAGCATATTGAAATAATTGTACTCCCCACTGAAGTCATCTATGAAGTGATGTGCACAGTCCCGTGCCTGAGGTCTACCTTTCATAGATGCAACCACAGTGACACATCCTGAGGTACCTTCATTTTTCACTTGAGGCCATGTTTTCCAAATTCCTGGGGAACTGTCTAGGGAAACATCTGGGTTCTGCTGGATCTCAATTCCTATATCTGTTTCTTTAATCTCAGAGAAATTTCTTTCTACAGTTTCCTGTTGTCAATAAAGACACTTTTAATAAAGTAATTTTAGTAATTATAAGATTTTATAAAGAAAAAAACCATAGCTTCTAGCAGTTTCTTCTCTGTGCTTTGAAAAAAGAATCACAGAAATACCTAAGAGTTAAACATTTAAATTAATGAGTTAAAAGTTGAAAAATACTTGGAGAAAGGGAAAGAATACACATATAGTATAATTTCTTGGCGAATTTTTCTGTGTGTTCTGGAGTAGAAATGCTGAGAGTGAGAGTTTATGTTGAGAAATGTTATAGACAGGATAAAAATAAAGAGGAAAGAGATAATCATTTTCTTATGATAGATTCAACACTTACAGATAAATTTCAAAGGAAGGGAGAAAGAAAAGAATAGAATCAAGATTAGAATATGGTGGGTTCAGTTGGATGGGTTAGATTGGTGGTTTTCCTTCTCTTAGAAAGTATGCATGAAAAATATATATTCCCATGAATATTTCTTTGAGTAAACAAATATACAAACATTTTTGAGCCATGATTCCTTTTCTATTTTACATATATGGAAAAGCTGCAACATTTCATGGCCTTACATATTTGAAAGATTCGGCATGCTGCGAATGAATGTCAAAACTTCTAGCTGCCTTTTCTACTTTCACCAACTGTCCTTCATGGAAACTTGTGATTCTCATATCTTTGATCTTGGTTTAGCTTTTGAGGGCACACAGACAAGGCACTTCTTAAATAATGCATCTAGTGCAATCTTTAGACAAATGGCAAATTAATCAGTCTCTAAATCCTTGGTTTTTGAAGACTTGTGCATTTTTAAAGAAGATGGAGTAATTGTTTAGTGACTTGGTGCCATTGATTTTCATTATGGATGGTGTTGGCTGGGTCTGTGTCAGGTCATCAGGGAGAGATAGCCTCTGCATAGCTAAATAAAATAGGAAAAGAGGTGCTTATTTCATATTCACAAGAAGAAACTCAATCCTTGAAGAAGTTTTGCATGACCTTCCCTTAAGAACAACTTTTCCCATTGCATGATTTTCAGGAAATGATGACAAAAATCTCTCAGCACAGATATCAACAGTATGTCTTGGCTTTGGTGGTGCAAAAGGTGCCCTACCTGGGAGAATTTTAAAGAAGGACAAGTCTGAAACAATATGAACAAGATGATTTAAAATTTTCTATTGAAATCCACAGTGAATTTCCTGGTTATAGTTGAGCATGCTTTGAATAGAATAATCAAATCAAATGCGCACTCCTTGCTTCAGCTGATGAAGACAGCACAAGTTTCGTGTTTTCAGAAGTTTCATTGAAGTTAAGTGGTCTGCTACTTCACAAAGGTTGGACTGGAAATTTCACCTAACGATACTGAATAGGTTACAGTTAAAATGCCTCCGTTTAGTCCCAAGATAGCTATCCTTTCTGATGTTTTCTAGATGAGATTCTCACACATTTGACTTGGACAAGAAATTGTTTCAAATTTATATCCAAATTTTCTCTCATCCTTCTCCATTTTTGCTGAAAGACTGGATAACCATTGTTCATACTTGATTGAAGATTTTGTTTTAAATGTAACCATCCCTAGTTATTTATTCCCCAATTCCTAATTTGTTTAGTTTTGGTAGATTTTGGCATCAAAATTTAACTAAATAAGGTGTTTTCAGAGGCTTCAATCATTTAAAAATAAATCCATAATTTTTTGTTTTACAAAGTCAAATTCTTTTTTTTAACCAAGAAATTACACAGTTATATTGTGGCAACTCATTGAACTACTCCAGAGAAAAGTCACAGTCTAAAAGAATTTTTGCCATGACTTTTTTAGATTTATACCATAGCAATTCCCTTTTTTAATGTAAACTGAATGATTTGAGTAAGTGAACTGTTACACAGCTTAGGGAAAGAGAGGACCTCTGCTTTGCTGGAAATACATGTTTCTGAGACACGGGCCTTCTAACCTATTAATTTTCTTTTAAATGTACTCATCAGAACTATTAGATAAATTTATCAATTAAGGACAAAAAGACCACTGTCACACAACTGTAAGTGTATCTTATTAAATGGTATGCTACTATATTGCAGTAAACATAGCAGGTAATTTAAGATTGTACAAAGTATTTTGAGTCATTGTCCAAATACACCTTATTTACAGTTTAATCAAGACCTGTTTAGAAGGTCATTAGCCATATTTTATGTTTTTTGCATTGTTCTCATCATAAGTCCAACATGCCCAATAATGGCTTTGTTAAATTTATCAGGTCAGCAAAGACAGAATTAATGTTATCTTGAATGTTGTTCTTCAGAGAGGAAAGTAAACATTGGGATTTCTATTAGAAATGCCTAATCTCCAGTACATTCTAAACAGCGCTAAGTTTTTGTGACAGGAATCTACTTTTTCAATTCATCAATTACTATTTCAGAGACACTTTTAACTGTGAGATCCCAAGCAGATGTTTTCAGAGAGAGGAATGATACACTCTAATTTTACTTGCTTCCAACTTATTTTCTATGTTCACATTAACCCTTATGTTTAATATTATAATCCCTTTTGCCACCTTGCAAATTTTTGTCCTGAATAATATGAAAAATTACTCATCATAAGTCCTGTTAAAAGTCCATATAATAGTATGACATAAAAAATTTTGATACCGACTAAGACTTGTGTTTTAAGGTGTGCCAGACAACAACATTTTAAATACAAGATTATTTGGCAGTCGTTTTCTCCGTGCTTTAAATGAAGTGTTCCAGAATATCGAGTAATGACTGCATTGGAGACAGCAGACAAAATAACTCTGTGACACAAACAGATACTGCTTTCTTCTTTCTTGATAACAGGTTGCAAATCTATTGTATTATCTATGAGAGAGAGAGAGAGAGACATGGAGAAGGGAAAAGAGAAAGGAAGAAAGGAAAATAGGAGAACAAATGTAAATTTGAGGATATTCAATTTGCATTTCTATGATTAGCAATATGTAAGCAAAGTAATTGCATGGTTAATGAATGAAGTAAAGATGACTTACAACCTTAAACCACATTGATAATGATGGAGTATTTTGCTATGTAAATTACTATCTCAAGGTTTCTTTGACTGTGGAATACATTCATACTTCCCTTATACAACTAATACAGAAGATACAGGAAAGAATTTCCTCTACCCTACTGATAAATGTTTTCTATTTTATTGAGAATGCATGGGTAAGAATATGTATTGAAAATAATCATAGCCTCCTTTACTTCTCTTGCTCAATAGAAGTTTCGCTTTAATAGAAGATACATCTATGTAGAATATCGTGATATACATTAACTATTGGCAGCCAGAGATATAAATTACCAATATAAATTACTGGTAATTTGCTGTTGTAAGTTTTGCAAACACAGAGATTTTGGCATATAGGGAAAAATGTGTTGCTTAGAATATCGCAGAGACCTTTCACAATGAAGGAATCAAAAGTGTGTTTGTCTGCGTCCCTCTGTGTGTGAGAGAAAACTTGCTAATTTAGCAAAGTCAAAAATTAAGCAGTATCTTGAAGCCTAAACATCAAAAGTGAAGTCCAGAAGCAAAGAAATTTAAAGTGACAAAGGTATCAAACTAGAGAAGAGATCCTGAAACTGAGGTCTTGAAGACAATCAAAAGAACATACCACATGAGAGTAATTGTTTGCTTATACAGTGATTGTTAATAGTTTTTTTTCTCTCTCTCTTACTACATTTTAAGTTCTGGAATACATGTGCAAAACATGCAGGTTTGCTACACAGGTGTACACGGGCCATGGTGGTTTGCTGCACCCATCAAGCCGTCATCTACATTAGGTATTTCTCCTAATGCTATCCCTCCGCAAGCCCCCCACCACCTAAAAGGCCCCAGTGTATGATGTTTCCCTCCCTGTGTCCATGTGTTCTCATTGTTCAACTCCCACTTATGAGTGAGAACATGTGGTGTTTGGTTTCCTGTTCCCATGATAGTATGCTGAGAATGATGGTTTCCAGCTTCATCCCTGTCCCTGCAAAGGACATGAACTCATCCCTTTTATAGCTGTGTAGTATTCCATGGTATATATGCACCACAATTTCTTTATCCAGTATATCACTGATGGACATTTGGAGTGGTCCCACGCCCTGTTATTTTGAACAGTGCTGCAATAAACATACATGTGCATGTTGTTATAGTAGAATAATTTATAATCCTTTGGGTAATAATCTGTAATGGGATTTCTGGGTCAAATGGTATTTCTGGTTCTAAATCTCTGAGGAATCACCACACTGTCTTCCACAATGGTTGAACTAATTTATACTCCCAAGAACAGTGTAAAAGCATTCTTATTTCTCCACATTCTCTCCAGCATTTGTTTCCTGATTTTAATGATCACCATTCTAGCTGGCATGAAATGGTATTGATTGTGGTTTTGATTTGCATTTCTCTAATGACCAGTGATGATGCGCTTTTTTTCATATGTTTGTTGTCCACATAAATATTTTCTTTTGAGAAGTGTCTGTTCATATCCTTTGCTCACTTTTTGATGGGCTTGGTTTTTTTTTTCAGGTAAATTTATTTAAGTTTCTTGTAGATTCTGGATATTCCTTTGTCAAGATGGATAGATTGCAAAACTTTTCTCCCAATTTGTTGGTTGCCTGTTCACTCTGATGATAGTTGCCTTGGCTGTGCAGAAGCACTTTAGTTTAATTGATCCTATTTGTCAATTTTGGCTTTTGTTGCCATTGTTTTTGGCATTTTACTCATGAAGTCTTTACCCATGCCTGTGTCCTGAATGGTATTGCCTAAGTTTTCTTCTAGGGATTTTATGGTTATAGGTCTTACATTTAAGTCTTTAATTCATCTTGATTTAATTTCTGTGTAAAGTGTAAGGAAGGGGTCCAGGTTCAGCTTTCTGCATACAGCTAGCCATTTTTCACAGCATCATTTATTAAATGGGGAATTCTTTCTCCATTGTTTGTTTTGGTCAGATTTGTCAAAGAATAAATGGTTGTAGATATGTGACATTTTTTCTGAGGCCTCCATTCTGTTTCATTGATCTGTATCTCTGTTTTGGTACCAATACCATGCTGTTTTGGTTACTGTAGTCTTATAGCATAGATTGAAGTCAGGTAGCATGATGCCTCCACTTCGTTCTTTTTGCTTAGGATTGTCTTGGCTATATAGGCTCTTTTTGGTTCCTTATGAAATTTAAAGTATTTTTTTTCTAATTATGCAAAGAAAGTCAATGGGACCTTGATGGAGATAGCACTGAATCTATAAATTACTTTGAGTAGTAGGGCCATTTTTATGATATTGATTCTTCCTAACCACGATTATGGAATGTTTTTTCATTTGTTTGTGTCCTCTCTTATTTTCTTGACCTGTGGTTTGTAGTGCTCCTTGAAGCAGTCTTTCATATCCCATGTAAGTTTTATTCTTAGGTACTTTATCCTCTCTGCAGCAGTTGTGAATGGGAGGTCACTCATGATTTGGCTCTCTGCTTGTCTATTATTGATGTATAGGAATCGTTGTAATTTTTGCACATTAATTTTATATCCTGAGACTTTGCTGAAGTTTCTTACTGGCCTAAGGAAATTTTGGGCTGAGACGATGGGGTTTTCTAAATGTATAATCATGTCATCTGCAAACAGAGACAATTTGATTTCCTCTCTTCTTATGTGAATACTCTTTATTTCTTTCTCTTGCCCAATTGTACTGGTCAGAACTTCTAATATGTAGAATAGGAGTGGTGAGAGAGTGCATCCTTACTTTGTGCTAGTTTTCAAACGGAATGCTTTCAACTTTTTCCCATTCAGTATGATATTGTCTGTGGATTTGTCATAAATACCTCTTATTATTTTGAATATGTTTATTAATACTTAGTTTATTGAGAGTTTTTAGCATGAAAGAGTGATTGCTATTGAAAGTTTTTCCTGCATCTATGGAGATAAACATGTTGTTTTTGTCTTTGGTTCTGTTTATATGATGGATTATGTTTATTGATTTACATATGTTGAACAAGCCTGTATCCCAGATATTAAACTAATTTGATCATAGTGGATAAGCTTTTTGATGTCCTGCTAGATTCAGTTTGCCAATGTTTTGTTGAGGATTTTTACATCAATGATCATCAGGGATATTGATCTGAAATGTTCTTTTTTTCTGTTACGTCTCTGCCAGGTTGTGGTATCAGGATGATGCTGGCCTCATAAAATGAGTTAGAGATGAGTCTCCCTTTTTCTATTGTTTGGAATAGTTTCAGAAGGAATGGTACCAGCTGCTCTTTGTACCTGTGGTAAAATTCAGCTGTGAAACCATCTGGTGCTGGGTTTTTTTTTTTTTTTTTTTTTTTTTTCTGGTTGGTAGGCTAGTAATTACTGCCTCAATTCTAGAACTTGTTATTGCTCTATTCAGGGATTTGATGAAGAAGTTTGTGTGTCCAGGAATTTATTTATTTCTTCTAGATTTTCTAGCTTAGTTGCATAGAGGTGTTTTTCCTATTCTCTGAAGGTAGTTTATATTTCCATGGGATCAGTGGTGATGTCCACTTTATCATTAATTATTGTGTCTATTTGATTCTTCACTGTTTTCTTCTTTATTAGGCTGGCTAGCCTTTATCTATTTTGTTGATCTTTTCAAAAAACTAGCTCCTGGAGTCATTAATTTTTTTGAAGGGTTTTTTTTTATGTCTCTATCTCCTTCAGTTCTGCTCTGATTTTAGTTATTTCTTGTCTTCTGCTAGCTTTTGAATTTGTTTGCTTTTGCTTCTATAGTTCTTTTAATTGTGATGTTATGGTGTTGATTTTAGATCTTTCCTGCTTTCTCCTATGGGCATTTAGTGCTATATATTTCCCTCTAAACACTGCTTTAGCTGTGTCCCAGAGATTCTGATACATTGTGTGTTTGTTCTCATTGATTTCAAAAAACTTAATTTTGTTATTTATCCAGTAGTAGTCATTCAGGAGTAGATTGTTCCATCTCCATGTAGTTATTTGGTTTTGAATGTGTTTCTTAATCCTGAGTTCTAATTGGATTGTGCTGTGGTCTGAAAGACTGTTATAATTTCCATTTTTTGGATTTGCTGATTGTTTTTAGCATGAAGGGGTGAATGTTATTTAAAGCCCTTTCTCCATCTATTGAAATAATCATGTGGTTTTTGTTTTTGGTTCTGTTTATGTGATGGTCATATTCCAATTACGTGGTCAATTTTAGAATAAGTGCCATGTGGTGCTGAGATGTCTATTAGGTCCACTTGGTCCAGATCTAAGTTCAAGTCTTAAGTATCCTTGCTAATTTTCTGTCCCATTGATCTGTCTAATATTGACAGTGGGCTGTTAAAGTCTCCAACAGTTATTGTGTGGGAGTCTAAATCTTTTCATAGGTCTCTAAGAACTTGCTTTATGAATCTGGGTGCTCCTGTATTGGATGAATATATATTTAGGATATTTAGTTCTTCTTGTATGGATCCTTTACCATTATGTAATGCCCTTGTTGTCTTTTTGATCTTTGTTGGTTCAAAGTCTGTTTTATCAGAGACTAGGATAGCAACCCCTAATTTTTATTTTTTGCTTTTCTTTTGCTTGGTAAATATTCCTCCATGCCTTTATTTTGTCATATGTGTGTCTTTGAACATGAGATGAGTCTCCTGAAGACAGCACACTAATGGGTCTTGGATCTTTATCCAATTTACCAGACTGTGTCTTTTAATTAGGGACATTTAGCCAGCTTATATTTAAGGTTAATTTGTTATGGTGAATTTGATCCTATCATGATGCTAGCTAGTTATTTTGCTTGTTAGTTGATAATAGTTTTTATAAGTTGCTATGATCTCAGAGCAGGTATATCTAGTCAAATTTTTCAGGACCAGAGGCCAATATGAGAGGTTGTGATGAAAGGGCAAAAAAGATCACACACACACACTCACACACACAAATGTACTGGAGAAAATATTGATAAATTTACTAGAGTAAGCCTCTTCTTATCTTTACATACATCTATAGTTTCATGGATAATTTCAGTTATGTTCTACTTGTTAATCTCTATTATTAGTCTATAAACTCCTTGAGGGTTATGCCCATTAAGCATCTTATTCATTTATAAATGAATTGAGATTGTTTGCAATAATAAAAACATTTGAGTTAAAAATGGGTTTAAAATTTCATAAATGTAATGTATTAGTTGTACACATGTAGGCAAGTTAGTCGATGTCCTGAATATTCTATTCTTCATTCATAAAATTTGTCTTATAGAATTGTTATGAGTTTTAGTGGTTATGTAAGTAAAATTAGTAGTATGTTTCTTCATTTGTAATAATCTCTGGTATGTATGTTGTATATTGTGTTTAATATCTGGTATATATATATTAGATATTCACAGTGCTTAGCTTCTAGTAGGCACTCTACTCATCCTTTTCCAAATAAATTTTATTCATTAAATGTGTTAGTTTGGGTTTCCCGAAAAGCAGAGCTGTAGAAAAGGAAATAATTGCACCTGTTCCCTTCTCCATGGAATTTAACTTACTTGAATTTACAGAACAATATAATTCCTATGGATTTGAAGAAAGTCGTGGACAGAAATACGCAAAGCAGCCCCAGGGAAAAGATGTCAGTAAATGTGGAACTGTCCACAGCTGCAGTACTGAAATCACAGGCAAGCTTAGTGGTTACAGAACATGGCACAGAAAGTGTCTTCTACAATAAATAAATCTTGACACTCATGCTTAAATTTTCAAAGGCACAAAATACAGAAGATTTTTTCTGCTTTCTATTTGTATTCTGCATGACTAGCACAATTTTTGGCACACATTAAGAGGTATTTGTTAAATTAAATTACATTAATCCACAGATAGAGTCCAACAAAACTGCTAAAAATACATGCTGAAATTCTAGTGTAAAGGACAGCATACTATTCTTCTTAATTAACTCAGCGTTTCAATGTTATTGCTGAAATAATCCTCATAACACTATTGGTTTTTCATTACTATCTTAATATCTTTCTGGATTGCGTAAATGTAATATACTTGGTAGGTAATCAATGATAAAACTCACAATACTATACAATATAAAACATCCTTTGTGATTACAAAATAGTCTTTTATATTAGAGTTCTAATGGATTTATTTTTATAAAAACTTTCAAATACAAAAATGCCACTTTGTAAAACAAAGATGAAAACGAGTGTTGTTTATAACATATATGAGGTAATAGCTCTTTATTTTAAATAGTTCCTAATATAAGAAGCCTTCTCCAAAGTTATATATACAATGGATACATTTATTTTTGACTATGACATTAAACTTGTTTAACTATAATTTTTGAAATTTTTTTAAGTGACTCTTCAGAGATGAAAATACTAATATTAAATCATTATAATCTTTAACTCTGAATTAAACTTTTCTCTTCAACACTGTCCTATGTCTGGATTTCAGTGAGTTTTCATAAAGGAATACCTAAGCTTGGCAGTTTTGTGTATAACGCTATTTTCTCAAAATAAAGTTTGTAAGAGGGAATCATGGTGATTCCTGCAGAGTAGACTTGCACTGTGAGAAAATGAGGTAAAATCACCTGTTATCTTTCAAGAAAAGTGCAGTTGTTAGAAGACATGCCAAATATGTAGTGTTATTCTTAAATAACAGAGTTGAAGCATGATGTTTGGAGAAGCAGTTCCAACACATAGAACAATATTATCTCCTTCAAAAACATGTACAATTTCAAAAGCAAGAGTTTGGGAGATGATAATCTTTTATCCAGTCCTTAGAACTATCTGTGCCAGAGTTTGTTGTTGATTTTTGTTTCCTTTGGTGTTATTTAAGAATCAGGTTATCAGAGAAACCACTAAGCTAAGAATGAATCTGAAATTAGGTTTCCTGAAATTTTTTAATGCCATCTAAAAATCTCTCCCTGAAACCTCGAAGAGTAACTGGATCTAGTTTATGCAATAAATGGGCTGAAATATGGCATGTTGAAAAAATTTAAAAGAAGTAGCCTTAGAATAATAATTGAGATGACACTTAGCTTTCTCTTTATCCATATAAGTAACTGCTTTCTTTTTTTCCAAATTTATCTTAATATAAAACAAAAATACCGATACAAATATACATTCACATAACAAACAGTGTTTGCAATATTCGAATGATTCTGTATAAAGAAACACTAGTTTGTAATATTTATTATGGTATGGTTAATTTAATAAGCTAGCAAACACATAGAAGATGTATTTTTACTCTTGAAATTATTATGAGTGCTTCATATTATACCACTTAAACGACATTTTGTTTTCTCTATTAATTGAACATTTAAGCTATAGAGAGCCCAGGCACATTCTTGTGGTTCTATTGTATCCAGCTAGGCCCATTAACAGGAAAATCCTCTAAAGTCAAGCTTGTGGAGAGTGGTTACAATTTCTAAACACAGACTATTTCCTAGGAAAAGGTGCACCTTAAAGTCACTAGATATTTAAAATAAGCCAAAAGAAGAATTAGAGAGTACTTAGCTGCCTTTCCAGGTAGTAACTGACTAGGATGATTCACAGTATACACATATCAAAGCATCATGTTGTATACTATAAATATATACAATTCTTATTGTCAATTAAAACAGAAAGGAAAGAAGAGAGAGAGAGAGAAAGGAGAGAAACTGAATTGAATGGGTGTAAAGGTGTTTATAGTAGCCTTTAATAATCTTTTGTATTTCTGTGTTGTCCGTTATAACTTGTTTCATTTTTAATTGAGTTTATTAGGATTTTCTCTCTAATTTTCCTGGTTAATCTTGCTAATGGTCTATCAGTTTTATTTATCTTTTCAAAGAACAAGTTTCTGTTTCATTTATCTTTTTTTGTTTGTTTGTTTTGATTTTATTTAGTTCTGCTATGATCTTAGTTATTTCCTTTCTTCTGTTAGTTTTAGGGTTGGTTTCTTGTTATTTAGATAGTTTCTTGTTATAAACTTTTATGTTAAACACAAACATTGTTATCAATTAGATAACATTCATGAGTTTTAAACATAAAGGAGGTGACTGTGAAGGCATTTAATTATTACGACAAGCTACTTTAAGTTATATATTTTTAGATGTTTTAGACTATAGGTTGTGTGTTTATTCTCTGTTACAGGACATTTGGCAGAAAATTTTAAGAACACTGGAATTAGCTGATGGGCTTCTAATCAAGAGATTCATTGTGAAAAATGAGTCTGCGATCAAGACCAGAAGAATGGAACAGTGAGTGTCAATGATCCCCTTTAGTATCAGTCAACCCAATCCTCAGCTCTCTTCTATTATGCTGGAATTACTATGCTCACCAAGGAAGGGTTGATAAATGGGTTATAAAAAGAATTGAGATTGGACTATCTCTCTGAGACTTGGAGGCCCTCTATGATCAATCAGGGGAACTTTTAAACAGAAAATAAGCTCAGTCCCCCAAATCACTTTTCCAAAGGGAATAGGCTTTCTTTTCAGTACAGAACCCAAACTCTTGAAAATAGATGTATCACTGACAACCTTCAGCATGAAGGTGTTGAAATCATAAATAGCTTGTGGAAAGAAGGAACACTGGAGGACTCCTGGATAAATTGGTGAGACTATGCAGAGTACGGTTTCCTAGTACCTGTGTATTGCCTGAGTGAATCTAATAAAAAATTATGTAGGACTTGTAAATGAATAATTAATGACTACTGATTGAAAAATGTTAAATGAAACTTAAAATCACTCAAATAATATCATTGAGTAAGCATCAAAAGTAATTGTCTACTAAGACTTGTTTTTCTTAAATATTACCATAATTTCCTAAAAATAAAAAAAGAGAAGATTCTCAAAATCCATATAATTTTGTGCATAAGTACTAGTGTAGAGCTACATAAGTGGGGACAGACATTGGATAGATTATTATATTGTGATTCTAAATGTTATATTTTTTCTTTATTGGGATAGTTAATATTTTTGTTCTATAATATATATTACATTCAATATTTGTTGATGAAATATTTGAAAACTTTAAAAATAATTTCTGAAAAATAGAGGCTCCTGGGTGTAGATGACCTTCTTCTATGGTTAAGTGAGAGATTTTAAATCTTACAATCAGAGCAGTAGGTCCTGAAATATGTGATATTTTATTTTAAATTATTCTTTTTAAAAATGATGTAATAAAAATTCATCAGATAAAAAATTCCATGGGCAGCTAGGAATTGCAGAGGGGACTGCTCTGTTATATCTTATTTGTCCTGAATAATTTAACATTGACATTATTATTAATTTCCTTTAGTTTTGATAACTCTAGAAAAAAGGACTTCATCCCAAGGATTGTGCAAGAAATAAATGAAATAAGTAAATACCAAGCATAGTATGTTTACAAAGAAATACACGATAAACCGAAGCCGTTATTAAAGAGAGGTTATTCTGACTCCTTTCCCTGTTTGCCATTCCCTAGGAAAGAACAAAAATTTGCCCATTTCTATTGTCAGTACTGATTCCATCTGTCTACAATCTTCTTGTCTACAGATACTATATTTTTTCCTATCCTGCAGCTTAAGCAACTAGAAGTTGTTTATACTTCAAAATTACCTAAATCAAGAGTTTGCAAGACACTGCCATTAAGTCAATTTTTCTTATTTTGTATACCCACTTGCCTTTTGAATATTTGCATGTGTCTGAAAAATAAAACAATCAAAAATATTTAACAGTGACTTATTATGAGTCAGTCACCATGGTGGTTACTGAGAAGGCAGCATGATTAAGGCATGGATATGTCTTCTAAGATCCCATGAGTGAAAACTGGTAGGTTAGACAGGGAAGATGGAAATAGAAGCTTAAAGAGAGGGTTTAAATATAATAGCAACTATAAGAAATATATACAACATATTTGAATAGCAAAGAATAACACCATCTATCTCAGATTACATGTTGGATGGGAAGGGGAAATTTGCAGAAATGATTGTTTGGAGAACCAGTATCTTTTTTTTAAATATACTTTGTAAGTTTGGGGATACATGTGCAGAACATGCAGGTTTGTTACATAGGTGTACACATGCCATGGTGGTTGGCTGCATACACAAACCCATAATCTACATTAGGTAATTCTTCTAATGCTATCCCTCCCCTAGCCCCGTACCCTGTGACAGGCCCCACTGTGTGATGTTCCCCTCCCTGTGTCCATGTGTTCTCATTGTTCAACACCCACCTATGAGTGAGAATATGCAGTGTTTGGTTCTCTGTTCTTGTGTAAGTTTGCTGCGAATGCTGGTTTCCATCTTCATCCATGTCCCTGCAAATGACGTGAACTCATCCTTTTTTATGGCTCCATAGTATTCTATGGTGTATGTGTGCCATATTTTCTTTATCTAGTCTATCATTGATGGGCATTTGGGTTGGCTCCAAGTCTTTGCTATTGTGAACAGTGATGCAATAAACATATGTGCGCATGTATCATTATAATAGAATGATTTATAGTTATTTGGGTATATACCCAGTAACGGGATTGTTGGGTCAAATGGTATTTCTAATTCTAGATCCTTGAGGAATTGCCACACTATCTTCCACAATGGTTGAACTAATTTACACTCCCAAGAACAGTGTAAAAGCTTTCAGGTGTCTCCACATCCTCTCCAGTATCTGTTGTCTCCTGACTTTTTAATGATCAACATTCTAATTGATATGAAATGGTATCTCAATGTGGTTTTGGTTTGCATTTCTCCAATGACCAGTGATGATGAGCTTTTTTCATGTGTTTGTTGGCTGCATAACTGTCTCCTTTTGAGAAGTGTCTGTTTATATACTTCAACCACTCCTTGATAGCGTTGTTTTTTTTTCCCTGCAAATTTGTTTAAGTTCTTTGTAGATTCTGGATATTAGCCCTTTGTCAGATGGGTAGACTGTAAAAATTTTCTCCCATTCTGTAGGTTACCTGTTCACTCTAATGATAGTTTGTTTTACCGTGCAGAAGCCACTTAAGTTTAATTAGATCCCATTTGTCAATTTTGGCTTTAGTTGCCATTGCTTTTTGTATTTTCTTCATGAAGTTTTTGCCCATGCCTATATTCTGAATGGTATTGCCTAGGTTTTCTTCTAGGGCTTTTATGGTTTTAGGTCTTACATTTAAATCTTTAATTCATCTGGAGTTAATTTTTGTATAAGGTGTAAAGATGGAATCCAGTTTCACCTTTCTGCATATGGCTAACCAGTTTTCCCAACACCATTTATTAAATAGGGAATCCTTTCCCCATTATTTGTTTTTGTCAGGTTTGTCAAAGATCAGATGGTTGTAGGTGTGTGGTGTTATTCCTGAGGCCTCTGTTCTGTTTAATTGGTCTATATATCTGTTCTGAGGCCCCTGTTCTGTTCCATTGGTCTATACATCTGTTTTGCTACCAGTACCATGCTGTTTTGGTTACTGTAGCCTTGTAGTATAGTGTGAAGTCAGGTAGCATGATGCCTCTAGCTTTTTGTTTGTTTGTTTGTTTTTTGCTTAGGTTTGTCTTGGCTATGTGGGGTTTTTTTATTCCATATGAAATTAAGGTGTGTTTTTTCCAATTCTGTGAAGAAAGTCAATGGTAGCTGGATGGGAATAGCATTGAATCAGATTACTTTGAGCAGTGTGGCCATTTTTACAATATTGATTCTTCCTAACCATGAGCAAGGAAGGTTTTTTCCATTTGTTTGTGTCTTCTCTTATTTTCTTGAGCAGTGGTTTATAGTTCTTCTTGAAGAGGTCCTTCACATACCTTGTAAGTTTTATTCCTAGTTATTTAATTCCGTTTGTCACAATTGCAAATGGAGTTCACTCATGATTTGGCTCTCTGTTTATCTATTATTGGTGTATAGGAATGCTTGTAATTTTTGCACATTGATTTTGTATTCTGAAACTTTGCTGTAGATGCTTATCAGCTTAAGGAGATATTGGGCTGAGTCAGTGGGTCTTCTAAATATACAAACATGTCATCTACAAATAGAGATAATTTTATTTCCCATTTATCTATTTTAATACTCTTTATTTCTTTCTCTTGCCCTGGCCAGATCTTCCAATACTATGTTGAATAGGAGTGGTGAGAGAGGGCATCCTTGTCTTGTGCCAGTTTTCAAAGAGAATGCTTCCTGTGTTTGCCCATTCAGTATGATATTGGCTGGGGTTTGTCATAAAAAGAGCTTATTATTTTGAGATGCATTCCATCAATACCTAGTTTATTGAGAGTTTTTAGCATGAAGCATTGTTGAATCTGTCAAAGGCATTCTCTACATCTATTGAGATAATCATGTGGTTTTGGTCTTTGGTTATCTTTATGATGGATTACATTTATGGATTTGTGTATGTTGAACCAGCCTTACATCCCAGGGATGAAGCCGACTTGATTGTGATGGATAAACTTCTTGATTTGCTGTTGGATTCAGTTAGCCAGTGTTTTATTGAGGATTTTTGCATTGATGTTCATCAGGGATATTGGCCTGAAATTTTCTTTTTTAGTTTCTCTGCCATATTTTGGTATCAGGATGATGTTGGCCTCATAAAATGAGTTAGAGAGAATTCCCTCTTTTCCTGCTGTTTGGAATAATTTCAGAAGGAATGATACCAGCTCTCTTTGTACCTCTGGTAGAATTTGGCTGTGAAACTGTCTGGTCCTGGACTTTTTTTGGTTGGTAGGCTATTAATTGTTGCCTCAATTTTAGACCTTGTTATTGGTCTATTCAGGGATTTGGCTTCTTCCTGGTTTAGACTGGGGAGGGTGTAAGTGCCCAGAAATTTGTCTATTTCTTCTAGATTCTGTTTTAGAGAATTTTATTTTTATTTTTTTTTTATTTTTATTATTTTTTTTTTTTTAGTATTTAAGCCCATTTTTATTATCTGCATAATGTAACCTTTAAAAGTATTTTTCAAAGTGTTTAAGTTTATGGGAGCAAATAAAGTATCCAAAAATGGTTAGAAAGTTCACAAAAACTATACAAACTCACAGATCGTCAACTGTAGTTTTCTCAAAGCGCATGCATAAGTCCTCATTGCACACAGCCACATTGCTCCCAACCTTGATGACAAGAAGAAAGGCTCCGAGGATAATCCTCCTCCAGGTGGTTGGACGAATGTACATAGAAGCACAGTGCACAAGTCTTTGGATATACACCCTACTTTTGATGACATCAGCAACATTTAGAATTTTTACATAAAACAGGGAATGTATAAATTCGTAAATCATTGTCTGTGAAGGATCACACATAATGTATTTTTCCATTTCGTCTTCCAATGGGTATACACGTTCATCAAATATTGTGAAAGATATATTTCCTTTTCTTTCCTTGATAAGAAAATACAACTCCAAGGCGACATAGTGTAGTGTCGTTTCAAAATCAGGGCAGCTGGCTGTGCTGTCTTCAAGAAAAATTGTCGAGCATGAACTGAATTTCAAAGAAAAATGATCCATATATATATGGTTTCTACAGCTGTTTTCTCCTATTTCTTGCGCTGTTTGGGATGTCCATGTTTCAGAAGAGCTCAACTCCAAGGAACTATCATCTGCTGAGTATTTCCTTCCTTCTGGATGATCAGAAGGGTCAGACTCCAAAGCCCTATCAACTGCTTGAGATTTCTTTGTTTCTGAATGATCAGAACGGTCGGACTCCAAAACCCTATCATCTGCTGGATACTTCTTTCCCTCTGGATGATCAGAAGGGTCGGACTCCAAAGCTCTATCATCTGCTGGATATTTCTTTCTTTCGGGATGATCAGAAGAAGGGTCAGACTCAAAAGCTCTATCAACTGCTTGAGATTTCTTTATTTTTGGATGATCAGAATAGTCAGACTCCAAAGCCCTATCTGGATAATTTTTAAATGGTTTCCGCCATGTTGTCCCAGCTGGTCTTGAATTCCAGAGCTCAAGGAATCCACCGCTTCAGCCTCCCAAAGGGTTGGGATTACAGTCATGAGCCACCATGCCTGGCCCTTTTTGTTTTCATTTTGTACCCTCTTTTCGTGTAGAGGTCGCTCTGCCTCCTATGCCGAGGCCCTGCAGCAGGCGGCTCAGCGACCTGCGGGCCCGAGGAGGGAGGGAAGGTGAAGCTAGGGCCGCCCATCACATCTCTGCCGTCCCCGCCGCCGGAGCCGCAGCTCCCAGCATCGCGTCTGCGGTCTGCAAGAGCTGTTTTAGAGAATTTTAAAGACAAAAAAGATCATATTTCTAGTCTTTCCTAGACTGTGACCATCAAACACACTATCCTAACCTTCAGATTAAGTATGGTGGATGCTGTGCAGAATCCATTCTGATAGCAAGCGGCAGCAGCAGTGGCAATAGCACCTCATTTGCAAGCATCTATCACTGTGAAAACAATGGCATTTAACATTCTGCAGTAGAAGTTGAGGTTACTACAGATGTGGCTATTTAGTTTTCCTTAAACTAACATAAGAAGAAATGAGAAGACATAAGAAGAAATTTCTTATGTCTCAAGTTTTATTCAAAAACTTTTCTGGAAATGTGGCACACCTCCCAAAATTCTTTAAATTAATGTCTTGAATTGTTATAGCAGAAGAGTGGTTTTTGTTTTTTGAAAACAACAATCAAGAAAGACTTTAAGAGGATTTTATATAGTTTTCATTAAATTCATGCCCTCCACATATGGCTGTGCCAAGTATGGGAGGAAATGGTCCAGACAAATCCTGCAAACTTGTGCCATGTACTTCTGACTCACAAGTGGATATTTCAGATTTTGGGTACTGTGTGTTTTTAGATTTTATTTTTTAGATGCCTGCCTATGTTGTTAACATTAGTCTCCAGTAGATATTTTAAAAGGTTTTATTCTACCACATTTGTCCTGAAGAAGATCCAAGGAAAGTAATTCATACACAAGCTATCTATTAAAATTTACTCCTGCCAGCCTTTGTAGCAGGAGCTATGAGAATTAAAATTAACAGATGCCAGAGTCATTAAGTGTAACGATGAATATTTATTGAATTGCTACTATTTGTGAAGTACTATGTTAAAAAAATTTAAAATGGCTTCTGTCGTGAGTGGCACACATAGAGCAACTCAATTGCTCTTCGTGCGGAATTGGCATCAAGAGATTTCGGAAGCATAATTTTTTGGCATTTGGGCAGCTGGTGATCGTTGGTCACGGCACCCAGAAAAAACAAAGAATTATATGAGTTAATCTCATTCAATCCTTAGTCAACACTATGAAGAAGGTACTGCTGACTTTGTTTTATAGCTTATAAAATTTATAATTAAATATAAATAATATACCCAAAGTCAAACAGATTTAAGTGAAATAGCCAGTATTTGAACCAAGGTTTGAGTTTTCAGTATCTAAATTGTTGGCCAGTGTATTCACTGGGAAGTGTCAGGCTTCATCTTCCAACCAGATGATTCTTCCTCCACAGCTAAGCTTAGAAGTATGTATTTATTTGTATTAGGAAGTCATTATTTACTACTTAATTGGAAAATTATTTTGCTTTTTTCTATCATTGCATCATTCTAATGTTGATGATTGGTTTTATTTAGTCAGTCGAAAGGAGATAAAGTGAACTGCAATTTTCCAAGCCAAAATCAACTATCCTTAATTCCAGCATGCACAAGTAATTCCTAATCAAATTTTAAGCAATTGCTCTGGCCTATTTTCAGTAAAGCAAAATGAAGGTCTAAGTAAAAATTATTTTTAGTTTCTCCTCACATAAAATGGATGTACTGATTGCTTAAACTTTAATGAATATTAATAATATACAAAAACACTCCTTGTCTATAATAAATATCTTATTAAAACTGAGGAGAAATGGGATAAAGATATTCTTATATTTCTTCTCCACAAATATACCCTATTGTGAAGACACAGGAAATAAAGTTTTCCCCATTCAGGAAGAGCCTAATCTATCCTCCTAGTGAATGTGTTGATCTTTTCGCAAGAAATTATATAGTAATCAAGGATTTTATTCTAATAGTGGGAATGTAGAAAATGATTTTTTAAAATTTAAAAACCATGAGTAAGAAGTGCAATGTACTATAAAAGCAACATTTTTTTAAAACCTGAAACACCATTTGTAAACCACTGGTAACATACACAAATGCAAAAACTCTTGACTCTTTGATGAAATGAACTCTGTGACCCAGTGGTATTGAAGAACTGTCAGGAACCAGTGAGATGGCAACTGAGAAAAATGTCACAACACAGATGGAATCTTACAGTGATTTTCTTAAGGGGATACTGAAATATTGGGATTGAGTGACTTAAGCAAATCCCAAAGGAATATCAGTCTCTCAACATGAACATGCTTCTCTGTGAAGGGCTTAGAATTATTAAACTCTGTGATAAACAAAGTAATACTCCATAAGACAGTTCTCTATTTGACTTCTGAGAAGACATATCATGTGTCCCTCAGAGACAATCAGGTAAAAAAATCACTTTATTCCAAGATTTACTTTACTACAAGTTACAAATGTTTATTTAGAGAATGTGAGAAAAGGATAGTAGGTGAGTTAAGACATGACTGCTTAATACAATGACTGTGTAATACAATGACAGCTCATGTACTGGTTTTCTAAAAGGCTAGTTTCAAATCAAATTTGAGTTAAATGCCACTTCACTGCAAAGAGCCATAAGAAACGATTCTCAACTTCCTAAGACTAACAATGTATTGAACAGCTACTACATAAAATGGCAGATTGGACAGATAGAAAGCAGGTGGCAAACTTTCTCCTCAAATCTTCCCAAGAAAAAGAAAAATTTGTAGGGATTATCACCAAACTTACACATGTATTTGTTTAAGCCTCGCCACATTTTTATTAGCATGCATTAATACAAAAAGTGATCATTAACACAATATAGACTGAACCTCAGTGCCTTACTTCAACAACTTAACCTATAATTTAAAAGGGCAAACTATTAGTTGTTTATTAGTTAACAAATACAAATAACATATGACAATATATAATAATTTTAGGGTAACAGTAAGCCTTTCCTTACCATTCTACCATTTCTGCCCTAAATTGCTGCTGTAGAAATCTGAGCATAGCAGGCTGTTGGAAGCATGATTCCTGAATATATACACACCAGCTGATGCCAAAAGCCATGTTTCTTCTGCGTGTGAGCAACTTGTGAAAATGCCTTTTGCTTTGTTTCATGCCTTTAGTGAAGTGAGGGACATTCACTTGTTTTTCAGAAGTATTTCTAAATGTATTCTAAGTGTTATTCCAAATGTTAATTTTAAATACTTCTATTTGTATACAAACTATAATAGAAGGGCTTTGCTTCTTAACCTGATTGCTGCCTGCTGTATTTGGGTGACAAGAGAGGGCACTAATGTATCAAAGGTTGTTATCATAGATGTTTCAAATAGATTAGAAGGCCTTGTACAGGGCAGGAAAAACAGACACTCTGGAAGTTGTTAAAGAGCAGAAGTGTCTGCAAATAGCAATTAAAGAAACAATGAGGGGACATGGGTGAGAATAGATATTGTAAGTATTCTGATTGTTAAAGAAAATTTGCCATTTTGATTAGGGCAGACCTAGCTCCAAAACTCCAGATACGGTTGTTTTGGTTTTTTTTTCGGAAGTTTATAAAAGAGATTGAGATGATTTTACCCGTCAGCCCTCATTCTCCATATGGTAATTTTTAAAAAATAAATCAAAGAAAGTTTGGCAATGTTTTTCAATTTTGGTGTGAGAAATGGGACTCAACATGTCACACAGACACCAGAAGCATAGCAAATCTCATCTAGTTGTCAAAATTTACTTTTGTTATTAATGAAGAGGCCTCCTGTCCACCAAGGAGACCTCATCATTTGTAGATTTGGCAGTGATGGCACTATCTGTGCCTTAAAAACACAGAATTTAAAAGGAAACAAAAAATAATTAGTCACCAATATCTAAAAGCCAGTGGCATTTATTTTTTATAAAGTAGTGATATCTGACTTCTCTTTAAAAAATTCAACAGATTATCAAGACTTAGCTTTTATTGCTACATGGTATTGTATCCAAATCTTTCTGATTTCTTATTGTGTCCTCAATATTGAAGCACTTTTGTCAATTCCTACTTATCATATTTACACTGTTGTGCTCTGTTGGAGAGCTTAGAATAAATAAAATATATTTTGTATCCATGCATTCTTAAATGTTGAAAAATTAAAGATGGACGTTGAAGGCTGTAATTTCTATTCACTGTCATAGTTAATTTTGTGACTTTTGCAACATTCATTATTGTGTGTATAACATATATCTATACACACACATATATGTTATATATATATAATATATGTGTGTGTATATATATATATATCTTACCCATCATTATATTCATTATGAGTGCTCAAATTGCTTCTTATTTTTTAACTTCTTTTCTTCCAATTTTGTTCTAGTGCTATATAAACCAGACACAGGAAGAAAATTTGTGTTGAATAAATACGTAGTAACTTTGCATATAGAGAAAAGGGAGAATAATCTCAAGGGAGGGATCACCTAGGTTGTAGTAAAATGTTTTGTACTGACAACAAATTGGTTCAGCTAGACATTAAATAGATCTCTTTGAAATAATACAGTCAATTCTTGAATAGCACTGGGGTTAGGGGAACTGACTCTTTCATAGTAAAAAATCTGTGTGCATCTGTTGGCTCCTCAAGAACTTAACTGCTAATAGCCTACTGTTGATCAGAAGGCTTACTCATAGCATAGTCAATTAATACATATTTTATATCTTATAAGTATTATATAATGTATTACTACATATAGTAAGCTAGAGAAAAGAGAATGTTTTTAAGAAAAAAATCATATATTCACTATTCATTAAGCAAAGTGGATCATCATAAAGGTCTTCATCCTTTTTGTCTTCACCTTGACTAGGCTGAGAATGAGGAAGAAAGGAAGGGTAGCCTTGTGGTCTCAGCAGTGTCAGAGGCAGAAGAAAATCCACCTATTAGTCGACCTGCCCAGTTCAAATCCATGTTGTTTGAGGGTCAGCTTTTCTGACTGAACATTAACACATTTAACATTTTTCTTTATAATAGTCTCTATCACTAATCTTTTATGTGGCAGACCACTTCCTTTTTTAAAATTTAAATAATTTTATTTATTTATTATTTTATTTTATTATACTTTAACTTCTGGGGTACATGTGCAGAATGTGTAGGTTTGTTACATGTGCCCAAATGTGTAGGTATACATGTGCCATGGTGGTTTGCTGCATCCATCACCCCATCATCTACATAAGGTATTTCTCTCAATACTATCCTTCTCATATACCCCCAACCCCTGCTATCCTTCCCCTATCCTCCAACCCTGCAACAGCCCTGTTGTGTGATGTCCCCATCCCTGTGTTCTCATTGTTCAACACTCACTTATGAGAACATGCAGTGTTTGGTTTTCTGTTCTTGTGTCAGTTTGCTGAGAATGATAGTTTCTAGCTTTATCTATGTCCCTGCAAAGGACATGAACTCATCCTTTTTTATGGCTCCATAGTATTCCATGGTGTATATGTGCCACATTTTCTTTATCCAGTATATCATTGATGGGCATTTGGGTTGATTCCAAGTTTTTGCTATTGTGAACAGTGTGGGAATAAACATACGTGTGCATGTGTCTTTATAATAGAATGATTTATAATCCTTTGGGTATAAACCCTGTAATGGGATTGGTGGGTCAAATGGTATTTCTAGTTGTAGATCCTTGAGGAATCACCATACTGTTTTCCACAATGGATGAACTAATTTACGCTTGCACCAACAGTGTAAAAGCATTTCTGTTTCTCCACATCCTCTCCAGCATCTGTTGTCTCCTGATTTTTTAATTATCACCATTCTAACTGGTGTAAGATGGTATCTCAGTGTGGTTTTGATGTGCGCTTCTCTAATGACCAGTGATGATGAGCATTTTTTCGTGTTTGTTAGTTGCATAAATGTCTCCTTTTGAGAAGTGTCTGTTCATGTTTTTTTGCCCAGTTTTTGATGTGGTTGTTTATTTTTTTCTTGAAAATTTCTTTAAGTTCTTTATAGATACTGCATATCAGCCCTTTGTCAGATGGGTTTTAATTAGATCCCATTTGTCAACGTTGGCTTTTGTTGCCATTGCTTTTGGTGTTTTAGTCATGAAGTCCTTGCTCTTGCCTATATCCTGAATGATATTGCCTAGGTTTTCTTCTAGGGTTTTTATGGTATTAGGTCTTATGTTTAAATCCTTAATTCATCTGGAGTTAATTTTTTTTTTTCTTTTTTTTAATTTTTTATTGGATTATAGGTTTTGGGGTACATGAGCAGAGCATGCAAGACAGTTGCGTAGGTACACACATGGAAGTGTGCTTTGCTTTTCTTCTCCCCTTCACCCACATTTGGCATTTCTCCCCAGGCTATCCCTCCCCACCTCCCCCTCCCACTGGCCCTCCCCTTTTCCCCCCAATAGACCCCAGTGTTTAGTACTCCCCTTTCTGTGTCCATGTGTTCTCATTTTTCATCACCCACCTATGAGTGAGAATATGCGGTGTTTCATTTTCTGTTCTTGTGTCAGTTTGCATATGAAAAAATGCTCATCGTCACTGGTCATCAGAGAGATGCAAATCAAAACCACATTGAGATACCATCTCACGCCAGTTAGAATGGCGATCATTAAAAAATCTGGAGTTAATTTTTATATGAAGTGTAAGAAAGGGATTTAGTTTCAGCTTTCTACATGTGGCTAGCCAGTTTTCCTGACACCATTTACTAAATAGGGAATCCTTTCCCATTGCTTGTTTTTGTCAAAGATCAGATGGTTGTAGATGTGTGGCATTATTTCTGAGGCCTCTCTTCTGTTCCATTGGTCTATATCTGTTTTGTAGCAGTACCATGCTGTTTTGATTACTGTAGCCTTACAGTATAGTTTGAAGTTAGGTAGCATGAAGCCTCCAGCTTTGTGTGTTTTTTTATTTTTTTGCTTAGGATGGTCTTGGCTATGCAGGCTCTTTTTTTTTGGTTCCATATGAAGTTTAAGGTGGTTTTTTTGCAATTCTGTGAAGAAAGTCAGTGGTCACTTGATGGGGATAGCATTGAATCTGTAAATTAGTTTGGGCAGTATGGCCTTTTTCACAATACTGTTTCTTACTAATCATGAGCAGGGAATGTTTTCCATCTGTTTGTGTCCTCTCTGATTTCCTTGAGCAGTCATTTGTAGTTCTCCTTGAAGAGGTCCTTCACATCCCTTGTAAGTTGTATTCCCAAGAATTTTATTCTTTTTGTAGCAATTGTGAATGAGAGTTTACTCATGATTTGGCTCTCTGTTTGTCTGTTATTGGTGTATAGGAATGCTTGTGATTTTTGCACATTAATTCAGGCAAAGCATTTCTTTAGAGAAAAGGACAATGCCCTCAAGTAGCCTTTATTGTGTGAAGGTGGGTAGAGATTCAACATAGTGATTAATAACAATTTAGCCAATGGTAACAGACCCCAGGAACATAGAAGAGAAAGGTCAGAGGAGACAGTAAATCAATTAAAAATTCCAGAGTCCAGAAAGGAAGAAAATATATTGGAAAATAAGATTTATAGTTGTTTGCCAAGAGGCAAGATCCAGGAACAGTTATAAGGTTTAATTTTGTGTTTGGTTTGGTTTTCTTCATCTAGGGTTGCTTTAATACACATATATGAAACCAAAATCTTAAAGATACTACTCTAATCTGCACTTAATTTAGGAAATTGAAAGTAAACAAATTTAAGTTATATTTTCTAATAACATACTTTGATTAGACTTGTATGGAAAACGTGTATCTTTGACTGAATTTATGGAAAATACTGATTACTATAATTAGAGTAGAAGATACTCTGTTTTCACTAGGTATACAATATTAACTATCTCAGACACTGGTGGTCTATAAGCAACTGATATTACTCATATTACAGCAACTTATACTTTTGATTATAATGAACGATTTCTGGATGTACCTGCACATATTTAGGAGATCTCTTATAAAATGTGTTCTCGGCTGGGCACGGTGGCTCACGTCTGTAATCCCAGCACTTTGGGAGGCTGAGGCAGGTGGATCACGAGGTCAAGAGATTCAGACCATCCTGGTCAACATGGTGAAACCCCATCACTACTAAAGATACAAAAAATTAGCTGGGCACGGTGGCGCGTGCCTGTAATCCCAGCTACTCAGGAGGCTGAGGCAGGAGAATTGCCTGAACCCAGGAGGCAGAGGTTGCAGTGAGCCAAGATTGCGCCATTGCACTCCAGCCTGGGTAACAAGAGTGAAACTCCATCTGAAAACAACAACAAAAAAAACTGTTCTCATTATTTATCTTTTATTTAACAACATTTATATTAATTTCAGAAAACAGTTTCAATGTTATTCTGATAAATTCATGTTGACTAGAAGGAAGTTGTACACATATATGCTACTTTTCAATTTCTGGGTTCCTTTGCCATTCCTTTTCTGTGCCTCTCATTCACAAATGTTAAAGTACCTTCAGTGGATTAATAATTTCTTTTACAGAACTAATGGGACCTCAAACAAACAATACAAAATCCAAACAAATACATTCACCGAAAAATTGAGCAACATGTTTAGAAACAGCAGAATTAGAATGTTCACAAACTAAGAGTTTATGTAAATAACTTGTATTTGCCCATATAAGGTTTTCTATATAAAGTATATATTTGTGACAAAGAATTTGGAATACTTTACATTTATCTTATATATTATAAATGGCAAACTGGAAACTCCATAGTTGGAAGTCCTGGTTAGTCACCAATGTGCTGTTTTCTAAGCTCTAGAAATGACTACTTGATTTATCTGAGCCTTTTGAAAGTAGGCATTAAACACGAATTTGTAGTGAGGCACCTATGATCTGGAGCTGTGAATATGTATAGTGATTTGTTTAGCTGTATGAGTTCCTAGAACATATAGTTTTAGAATGGTCCATGTTTGCCAGGCATAGCTGCTCATGCCTCTAATCCTAGGGCTTTGGGTGGCCAAAGTGAAAGAATTACTTGAGGTCAGGAGTTTGAGACCAGCCTTGGAAAGATAGTGAGACCATGTCTTAAAAAAAAAATCAGTGTGGTGGCACATGGCTGTAGTCCTAGCTCCTTGGAAGGATGAGGTGGGAGGATTATTTGAACCAGGAATTTGAGATTACAGTGAGCTATGATTGCATCACTGTATACCAGCCTGAGAAATAGAGCAAGACCCTGTCTCTAAATAAATAAATAAATTTTAAAAACTTACTTTCAAATTGTAGTTTCAAAGATGGATTGTAGTGCCAAAATGTTTTGCCCTTATATTTTATGAGTGCTGAATTGATGTCTAGTAACCATTTCTATGATGTGGTTCCTTCTCTTGAGATAGCCTCTTGACATGGATGATACTTTTCTTCCTTTAAACATAACATCTCACCTGAAAAATTAGGTCCTGACTTCTTGTGTCCAATTCTACATACATAGGGAGCCTGGAAGTTACCACTCTGACAACAAATAATTAGCTGGAAAGACTGAAAACTGAAAAGAGAATGTATTCCTAGAAGAGATAGGACACAGGCAAATTGCCCTCCAAATTAGAGGATCAAATAGGTAAATACTGGCAGTCATAGCTTATTGGAGCAGAGACTCCTGAGCAGCAGCTCTTCCACTGATGGAAAAAGTGTAGGGTCAAGCAAACCTATATTATAATTGAAACATTGCTTGAAGCTCAGTGTGAACAAGTATCAGAGTTTAAAACTCCAGGAATATCAAGTCCTGGGGGTCTTCCATATACTTCTGTGAATTTTACCTTCAGCAGCATAACTGGATTATCAGAGTAAACATCAGAGAAAAAAATCTCTTCTTGCTTCCAACAAGAGGAGGAGAAAAGGAATCATTTGAAAAACATTAGAAAATTCTGTTTGTATCAAGGCCCGTCCACAGGGGAAACTAATTAACCAGTACCTATTCTGTGGGAGTAATATTAAATGCTAACTAACCTGAGGACAAAGAAATACCTAACACCAGCCCTCTCTAGCTGTCCTATCTCACCTTAGATGAGAGAAAAATACTGAGAAACATTTGTGAAGTTTATGTTCAAGAGGCATAGGCTCAGTAAAAGAAAGAGACTAAGATGACATCACCACGATGGCAGAGTAGGAGATATGGACGCCTGTCCCTCACAAGAAAGCAAATATATGCAGCAATCTACAAACCAAAATAGCTCTGTAGGACCTCAAGCACCATAAAAAAATCTCTAGCAACACAATAGAGCAAAAGAAAATGAAATACTCACATAGAAAGAATTGCTAATGAGATTGGCATACCTGCGACACCAGAAGATGGGTAGGAACAAAAAAGAAAGGCAGAGCCTATAGGTATCAGCCACTCTGAAGGAACCATTAGAGCCCCCAGGTGCCTTCTCTGCAGAGGACATTGGTAACCAACTGAGGCAACCAACAGCCATTCCCACTGGGAAATCCCAGAGAGTGAGATGCAGGCTGAACACCTCTCCTTTATCAAGAACTATCCCATCAAAGTGAAGTCCAGGACCTGACAGCTTTACTGCCAAACATTCAAACTATCAATCTTTCTCAAACTCTTCCAAAATATTGAATAACAGAGAAAACTTCCAAACTCATTTTCAAGGCCATAATCACCCTTACACTAAGGCCAGACAAGAACACTATGATTAAAAAAAATTATAGGTCAATATCCCTAATGAATGCTATATGCTATATCCTTAAGAAAATACTAGGAAACCAAATTCAATAGTATATTAAAGTGATTATTCTCCACAATCCGGTGGGGTTTACTGCTGGGAATCAAGGATGGTTCACTTATGAAAATCAATAAAAGTAGTATACCACATTAACAGAATGAAGTACAAAAACCATGCAATCATCTCAACAGATACAGAAAAGAAATTCAAAAAAATTCAATATTTTTTCATGATAAAAAGTTTAAACAAATTAGGTATAGAAGGAATGTACCTCAACACAGTATAGGCCATATATGACAAACCTACAGTTAGCATCATAGTCAATGGTAAAATGGTAAAATTTTCTTCTTTGATATTAGGGAAAAAAAACAAGGATGCCCACTCTTACTAGTTCTATTTAATGTAGTAGAGAAGTCCTGGTAAGGGCAATTGAGAAAAATAAATAAAACCATCTAAATTGGAAATAAAATGTTATATTATTTCTATTTACACAGAACATGAACTTATATATAGACTATCTCCAAGACTACACAAAACACCTGCTATAACTAATAAGCAAATTCGAGACAATACAAGATGGCCGAATAGGAATAGCTCTGGAGTGCAGTTCCCAGCAGGAATGCAGAGGGGGAGTGATCACCGCATTTCCAAACATATTTTTACTGCCCACAGACCAGGAGATTCCTGGGCGGAAAAGCATTGTGAGTCTCCAGCATTACTGTTTAAGCCAACACAGTGGGTCTCTGCAAAAAACTCACACAGGTGCTGTTTCAACTGGTGCCTGGAACACCTGGGAGACAGAGTTGCCCATTCAACTGAAAAAAAGGGGGCTGAAATGGAGCCAGGTTATCTGGCCTGGCAGGTCCCACCCCCACAAAGACCAGCAATCTGAAATGCTCTGCATTGAGAGTTTCTCAGCAAGCACAGCTGGACCGAGGATGATCCAGCTCTGTGGGGGGAAGGGTGTCTGCCACTACCGAGGCAGTCCGCTATTACTGAGGCAGTCCACCGTTACCCAGGCAGTTGCCATTACAAAGGCAGTCCGCCATTACTGAGGCAATCTGCCATTACTGAGGCAATCTGCCATTACAGAGACAGTCCGCCATTACGGAGGCAGACCTATACCAACAGGGCCTAGCGTCCCAACCCTGGAATGTGCAGATTCTTACAGCCTCTCAGCTGGAATCTGCTTAAGCCTACCAAACTCCCGAGGAAAGGGGTGACCAGCACCAGCTGGGACCTGAAATGAGAAAACTTCTAGAGGAAAACATAGGAGAAGAACATTAGTCTAAGAAATAATGTTTTAGACATGATCCCAAAAGCACAGGCAAAACAAAGAAAAAAATAGACAAATGTGATTGCATCAAACTGAAAATTTCTGCATAGTAAAGAAAACAACAGAGTGAAGAGAAAAGTGATAGAATTGGAGAACATATTTGCAAACTGATAAGGGGTAGATATCTGAAACATAAAAGGAACTCAAAATCTAAATAGCAGGACATCAAATACTGGATTTTACAAATGGGCAAAGGACTTGAAGAGACATTTCACAAAGAAATGGTAGTACAAATGGCCCACAAGTATGTAAAACAATGCTAAACATCACTAGTCATCAGGGGAATGAAAATTAAAACCACACTGACATATGTCTAACATTTCCTAGAGTATTATTTAAAAACTTAAACATAACAAGTGTTGGCAAGGATGTGGGAAGAGGAAATCCTTACACACCATACATGGGAATGTAAACTAGTACAGCTGTCATGGAAAACAGTATAGAATTTCTCTGAAAAGTTAAAAATAGATCTACCACATGATCTAGCCATTCCATTACTGGCTATATGTCAAAGCGATATTAAATCAGTATGTCTAAGTGATATCTGCACTCTGATGTTCACTGCAGCTTTATTCATAAGAGCCAAGATACGGCATCAAGCTACAGGTCCATCAGTGGATATGCAGATGAAGAAAATGTGAAATATATGCACAAAGTAATACTATTCAGACTTCAGACAGAAGGAGGTCTTATTAATGCTGTTTCCTTTCATCGCAACATCTTTGTCACTTCTGGATCCGTTCTGATTGTTTCCTCATTACGGTTCAAATTTTTCTTCTCTTTTTCATACTGATAATTCTTTATTGACTATCAACTATTGTGAATCTTAACTTCTGGGGATATATATATATATATAAACACACCTGAGCTTTGTTTAGGAATGCAGTTTATTTATTTAGAAATTATTCTTTTAGTGGGATCTTTATGGGTTTTGTTTTCTGAAATTTTGTGAGTTAGGATTGAAGAAGTGTCACCCTAATTACTCACTGCTGCTGAAGCAAGGCTCTTCTTTCCAATATTCCTGTTTTCCAGTCTGGATTCTGGGAAGAGGCATTATTTCCATTCACTTATGACTACTGAAAGTTGGTTTCTTTAAGCCATTCGTGAGTTCTTTCCTGAATATTTAATAAAATACTCATTTGTAAAAATTACTTTAGATTTATTTTCAGCATATATTCCATCTTGAATGTTCCACATGCCTTTGATCAGTAAGAATAGTCCTCATTTGCTGGTTGTAGTGGTTTATAAATTTAAATTTAAGTAAAGGTGGGAGAGAGTAATTCTCATCCATGATTTTACGTCATTTCTATTTTTTCTCTGTTTGAACCATCATTGCATGTGAGGTATTAAGAATTCCAAGTATGATGTGGATTTGCTTTGTTCTTCTTTTGTTTGAGCAGTTTTTAGTTGAAACTCCGACATTAGGAATAAACATAATTAGGATTTTTATATCTTCCTGATTCATTGCATGTTTTGACCTCCATATTAATTTTTTCTGATAGATGTACAATTACATCAACTTTGTATACTTAGTGTTATGTAGTGTTTTTCTTTTTATATTTAACTATCTTTGTCTTTATATTTAGTGTCCATCACTCATAGGCTGAATAACGTTGGATTTCAGTATTTAACTTATACTGTCTTTTATCTGGAGTATATTGTCCAGTTATACTTACTATAATTATTGATTTAGTTGGCTTTAAATCTACATGCTCTATATTCATATATATTTTTCCACTTATTTTTTCATTTATTTTCCTGAATCTTTATATTAGTATTACATTTTATCCAGCATCTTAGTATGTTAGCATTCCATTTTTTCCTTTATTAGCATTCCTTTTACTCCTTTATTCTAGCTCATTTTTAGCTCGTTGAAGAATCCCACACTGCTTTCCACAACTGGTGAACTAATTTATACTCCCCGCAATGGTGTATAAGATTCCCTTTTTCTGCAACCTTGCCAGCTTCTGTTATTTTGCGATTTTTTTGTGAATGGTATCTTGTTGTGGTTTTGATTTGCATTTCTCTAATGATCCATATGCTAAGATTTTTATTCACATGATTGTTGGTCACATGTATGTTTTCTTTGCAAAAGTCTTTGTTCATGTACTTTGTCCACTTTTTAATGGGGTTGTTTCTTTTCTCATGTAAATGTATTTAGTTCCTTATAGATGCTGCATATTAAACCTTTGTCAGATGCAGTTTGCAAAATTTTTCTCTCATTCTGTAGTTTGTCTTCTCGCTCTGTTGTTAGTTTCTTTTGCTGCTCTGAAGCTCTTTAAGTTCCCATTTGCCAATTATTGCTTTTGGCATCGTCATCATGAAATCTTAGCCCATGCCTATGTCCTAAATGGTACTGCCTAGGTTGTCTTCCAGTGTTTTTATCATTTTGGGTATTACATTTAAGTATTTGATCCATGTTGAGTTGATTTTTGTATGTGGTACTAGAAAGGAATGTAGTTTCGATCTTCTGCAAATGGCCAGCCAGTTATCCCAGCACTATTTATTGAATAGGATGTCCTTTCCTTAATTGCTTGTCAAAAATCGATGATCAGAGGTGTGCAGCCTTATCTCTGGGCTCTCTATTCTGTTCCGTTGGTCTATGTGTCTGTTTTTGTACCAGTACCATGCTGCTTTTATTATTATAACCTTGTAATATAAAGTCAGGTAACATGATGCTTTCAGCTTTGTTCTTTTTGCTTAGGATTGCCCTAGCTATTCAGGTTTGGTTTTTTGTTTTTTGTGGTTTTTTTTTTTTTTTTTGGTTCCAAACAAATTTTAAAATAGTCTTCTCTAGTTCTGTGGAAAATTGTCATTGTTAGTTTGATAGGAATAGCATTTAATCTATAAATTGCTTTGGGCTGTATGACCATTTTAACAATATTGATTCTTCCAATCCATGAGCATGGGAAGTTTTTCCATATGTGTCATCTCTTATTTCTTTGGGCAGTGTTTCATAGTTCTCCTTGTAGAGATTTTTTTATGTCCTTGACTAGCCATATTCTTAGGTATTTTATTCTTTCTGTGGCAATTGCAAATGGGATTACATTTCTGATTCAGCTCTTGGCTTAGCCGTTGTTGGTGTTGAGGAATGCTAGTGATTTTAATTCATTGATTTTGTATCCTGAGATTTTACTGTAGTTGTTTATCAGCTTAAAGAGCTTTTGTGTTAGGAAAGCTTTCTAGATATAGAATCATATTATCTGCAAACAAGGATAGTTTGATTTCCTCTCTTCCTATTTGGATGTACTTTATTTCTTTTCTTCTCTGATTGCCATAGTCAGGAATTCCAATAGTGGGTTGAATAGGAGTGGTGAGAGAGGGCATCCTTGTCTTGTGCTGGTTTCCAAGGGGATTGCTTTCACCTTTTGCAAATTCACTATGATGTTGACTACAAGTTTGTCATACATGGCTCTTATTATATTGAGGTATGTTCTTTTCAGATGTATTGAGAGTTTTTAACATGATGTTGGGAATTTTATCAAAAGCCTTTTCTGCATCTGTTGAGATAATCAGATGGCTTTTGTATTTATTTCTGTTTATGTGATGAATCACATATTGATTTGTGTATGTTGAACCAACCATGCATCCCAGAGAGAAAGCCTACTTGATTGTGATCGATAAGCTTTTGGACATACTGCTGGATATACCTTACCAGTTACGTGTGTGTGCATGTGTGTGTGTATGTATTTTTGCATCATTGTTCGAGGATGTTGGCTGAATTTTCCTTTTTTGCTGTTTCTCTGCCAGGTTTTGGCATCAGAATTATCCTGACCTCATAGAACAAGCTAGGAAGGAGTTCCTTCTGCTCAATTATTGGAATAGTTTCAGTAGCAATGATACCAGCTCTTCGTTGTACATTTGGTAAAATTTAGCTGTGAGGCCACCTTGTTCTGGACTCTGATTGATTCAGAAGCTGTTTATTACTGATTTAATTTTGGAGCTCATAATTGGTCTATTTAGGTATTCAATTTCTTCCTGATTAAATCTTAGGAGGGTGTATGTGTCCAGGAATTTATCCATTTCTTGTAGATTTTCTAGTTTGTGGGCATAAAGGTGTTCATATTTTCTCATAGTTACTTGTATTTCTGTGAGATCAGTGATAATATCTTTGTTGTTTATAATTATTTGTTTGGATCATCTTTCATTATGTATTATTCTGGCTAGCTGTGTAATTATTTTATTTTTTCATAAAAAATTCTTGGTTTTACTGATTTTTTTGAATTTTTTTGTTTATGTCTCAGTCTCCTTCAGTTAGCTCCGATTTTGATTATTTCTTTTCTTCTGCTGGCTTCGCAGTTGCTGTGTTCCTGATTCCCTAGTTATTCTAGCTGTGAGGTTAAGTTGTTATACTGAGTTCTAACTTTTTATGTGGACATTTAGTGCTATAAGTTTTTCTCTTAACACTGCCTTAATTGTGTCCAAGTGATCCTGTTATGTTGTTCTCATAACTGTGAAAGGACTTCTTGATTTCTACCTTAAGTTCATTATTTACCCAAAATTCACTCAGGAGAGGTTATCTAATTTCCATATAATTGTATGGTTTTGAGCTATTTAGTTTTGATTTCTAGTTTTATTTTACTATCCCTCCAGGGGAGGGATTGTTATGATTTCATTTCTTTTGTGTTTGCTGATGAATATTTTCTGTTCAATTGTGTGGCTGATTTTAGAGCATGTGCCTTGTAATGAGACGGATGTATATTCTGTCGTTTCTGGGTGAAGAGTTCTATAGATGTCTGTTGGCTCCATTTGCTCCAGTGTTGAGTATAGTTCCTGAATATCTTTCTTAATTTTCTGCCTCAATAATCTGTCTAATACTGTGAGTGAAATGTGGAAGTATCCCACTATTAATATATGGAAGTCTAAGTCTTTTTGAAGGTCTCTAATAACTTGCTTTATGAATCTGGGTGCTCCTGTTTTGGGTTCATATATATTTAGGATAGTTAAGTCTTCTTGTTAAATTGAACCCTTTTCCAATGTGTAATGCCCTTCTTTCTTTTTTATCTTTTTTGATTTAAAGTCTATTTTGTCTAAAATTAGGATTACAACTTTCCTTTTTCCTGTTCTTCTTGGTTATTTCCATCCTTTTATATTAAAATGATGTGTGTCATTATATATAAGATGTGTCTTTGACGATAGCATACCAGTGGGTCTTGGTTCTTTATCCAGATTGCCACTCTGTACATTTTAATTGGGGCATTTAGTCCATTTCTATTCAAGGTTAATATTGATATGTGTGGATTTGATCCTGTCATCATGATGTTAGCTTGTTTTATGGTTTCTTTACAGTGTTACTGATCTGTGTCCTTTGGTGTGTTGTTGTAGTGGCTGGTAATGCTCTTTCCTTTCCATGTTTAGGGTTTTGTTCAGGAGCTCTTGTATGGCAGGTTTATTTGTAATGAATTCTCTCAGCATTTGCTTGTCTGAAGAGGATCTTATTTCTCCTTCACTTATGAAGCTTAGTCTGACCAGATATCAAATTCTTGGTTGAAATTGTTTTCTTTAATAATATTGATTATACAACCCAATTTTTCTGGCTTGTAGAGTTTCTGCTCAGAGGTCTGTTGTTAGTCTGATGGGCTTTCCTTTTTAGGTAACCTAACCTTTCTCTCAAGCTGCCTTTAACATTTCTTTAATTCATTTTGTCCTTGGAGAAAATTAATTATCTGTCTTTGGGATGATCTTCTTATGAAGTATCTTACTGGGGTTCTCAGCATTTCCTGAATTTGATGATGGCCTCCCTATAGGTTGGGGAAGTTCTTATGGATAATATATTAAAACATATTCTCCACGTTAATTCCATTCTCCCCATCTCCTTTCAGGGACACCACTGAGTCATGAATTTAGTTTCTTTACATAATCCAATATGCCTCAGAAGTTTTGTTTGTTCCCTTTTATTCCTTTGTTCTTGATTCTTGTCTGATTGTCTTATATCAAAAAACTAATCTTCAAGTTCTGAGACTCTTTCCTCAGTTTTGTCTGTAATACTTGTGATTGCATTATGAAAGTCTTGTATGCTTTTCTGCTCTAATCAGGTGTGTTATATTATTTTCTCTACTGGCTAGTTTTTCTGTTAGCTTCTGTATGATTTTATTGTGATTCTTAACTTATTTGGATTGGGTTTCAACATAATCTTCCATTTTAATGATCATCATTCCTATCTATATTTGAATTCCATTTCTGTTATTTCAGCCATCTCAACCTGCTTCAGAGCCCTTGCTAGAGAGCTAGTACAGTCATTTGGAGGAAAGAAGCCATGCTGGCTTTTAGGGTTGTCAGTGTTCTTGCACAGGTTCTTTCTCATCTTTGTGGGTTGATATTTCTTCAATTGTTGAAGCTGGTGTCCTTTGGAGGGGTGTTTAAAAAATTCTGTTTGATGACCTCAAGGGTTTGATTGTGGTATAAAGTGGGTTTAGTCAACTGGCTTCACTTCTGGAAGATTTGAGAGGGCCAAGGCTCAGCTCCCAACTCCTGGACTGTGTGCTCTAACACTGTGGGACTAGTATCCAGCTGGATTTTGTTCTGTCTCCTTGAGGTTCGGAATCCACTGTTCTGTAGGACTGGAGGTGATCTTGGACCAAAGGCTGCAGCAGCACAAGGTTGTGCATGCTCCTCAGCTGCAGCAGGGTACTAATAGGTGCCAGCCTCCATGCAGACATTCACAGCAATGGAAACAACACAGCTTGGGTGTTGGGGTGGGGGGCAAGGGCCCTTGCTGGTGACTGTGTGTGTGGTCACATTGGTAGTTGTGTTAGCATGGGGGTGGGGCACCAGTGGGCACAGGTCTTTGTGTGCCCTCTGCTCTATATGGGAGAAGGTCCACTGTTCTCCATGCCTAGTTTCACTCCAGCAGCAGTGCTGGCTCAGGGGCCAGACACTGGTGAGTTAGGGTTGGTAGGCTCTTTGCCAGCCAAGGCTCATACTACAATGGCTTTATGATGTGTGCTGGGGGTGGGAAGGTACATATCCAGTCCAGCAGCAGTGGCATGACAGAGTGCCCACCCATATGTATGCTGGTGAAGCAAGGAAAGCAATAACCATCTGCATGCACACTCATTCCCAAAGTGATGCAAGCAGTGGTGATGGGTCTAGTGGGAAACTGAAGTGCAGGAACAGAGCAAGTGGGCTGGTACCTGTCCCTGGGAGCTGTTATGCTGGAGCTCTCTGCCATTCAGGCATGGTCAGCCAGAGTGTAGCAACTATGATGTGAACCCCTAGGGTACCTGAGGCTGTACTGGAAAGGAGTCCCAGGAGAGGTCATTAGGCCAACGGGAGCTCAGGTCAGATGGCCCAGTGTGATGGGCAAGACCACCTGCAGAGTTTTTCTCTAGAGGTAAAGTCTCCTATGGAAGCAAGTTGAGCCTAGGAGGATAGGTGTCCCTGGCCATGCTTCACTACATACATTCCTTTACTGAACCCTCTGGGATCCACACTGACAGGAGAGTACTGCCCCTACCACTCCTCTAATCAACTCTTTCTGTCTGTGTGGTCTAGAGGTCTCCCCTGCCAAGGTTCCAGAGACTTGTGGCAGGAGCAGGTTGCTCTTTGCTAGTTCAACTAACCCATTTTCCTGAAATTCTGGGGGCCATAAAGGAATTCCTGTGCATGCTAATCTTGTGCAGAGTTCTCAGCTTCTTCCCCTTTCAGCTCAACTTCTGTGTCTTCCCTCTGTTCACTCTCAGTGCCTTTCTCTTTCAAATCTAGCCACTAGAATCTCTTCACTAAAAGCAATGTGAATGCAATAGTCTAGGATTACATTATCTCTTAATTGATTAAGTGTAATTGCTTCTTAACTAGCCTGTCTTGCTGTTTGGCCATTTCTAGTACATCAGTTTTATATTAGTGTTCTTGAGATTTAAGGTCTACCCATAATGAAATAGAAGACCAGGTGATGTATAAGGATCAAAATTATTTAAAGACAACAAGGTGTTCAATGAATATGAGTTTAATGCAGATTAAAATGGTAAATAAGGGAGTAGGGAAAAGGGATTTTGGCGGGGGGAGTTCAAGATAACTGATTCAAAAGTAAAGTTATCTAATAAGTTGGTTGTCTATAGTAAATATAGAAAATAGGTGAATATCATCAGCCATAAATAAATACACATGCACACACTCATACATAACTTTAGAGGATGCTAATAAAGAGAGTGTCTCAAAGTTTCATAAGGAGTAGGTGAACAAATAAAAGAAAGTAATACAAATATTTTATATAAGGGCTTCCAGAGCCTTGGATTGTCAATGAAGAAAACATGTTATCTAAGATGAAGATCTCTAGGGACTGTTTATTTTGAATGTTCAGGGTACATAGTATTTGCTCCACCATTACAACAATCTCAGCAGAGCAAACAGAAGGGTAAAAATAGAATAATGAATAGGTGGGAAGACAAATTGGGAACAAAAAAAATAAAGACCAGTTGTGTATACAGGAATTTATGTTTAAAGATTATGCGTAAAGTCAACAGAAATGGAAAAAAAGTAAGACTGTAGGATGGGCTCGATGGACTCCATACTTTCAGAGAGAAAGACAATGTCACCTGGAGAAAATCAGCTTTAATATTTTCACCCTCCTGCGCAAGTTCCTAAGTTATTTAGTTTCATGGGAACCTGCATGCAGTGAATGTTCAAATCGTTTAAGTGAAAAAATAAATAAGTGACTATAGATGGATAAATGGGGCATGTTCTTCACTGTTTTAGTGAGGCACTATTGCTTATGTCTCTTATCATTGAGCCCAAGATCTAACTTTTTTCCCCCTAAAGTGGGAAGGAGAATTGAACTTCTCAAATGAAAGTTTTCTGTAATATCCTTGTTGAGAAATAAGAAGTCATTATCAGAAAGTGAAGACCATCAAAAATGCATAAATGCAGAGAAAAATATTGAAGTGTTTGAAGGAATATTAGATGAAATGACACTTGGATAGTGCCTACATAAGTTTAAATGGTTTGTCATTGGATTCAAATGTCAGAACACATATTCTTAATGTTTTCTTTTTATAATATTATATGTCTATTCTAATCATGGATATTAAAAAGTGATGTTAGCAAATTTATTTTAATCCGAATTAATTTATGGAATTCTCAACATAAAATTGCAAATAAAATTCAAACATATTATTCTCTTTCAAGAAGAGATACATTGACATTCTAAATTTTCAGACATGTTATTATAGTTTTGCCCACATAAATTTAGAATATTGAATAATAACAAAGTAAATATTAAGTAAGAATATCGTGGGATTTTCAGGTAAAGTAGAAATAACCTTTTTGCTTAATTTATCGAGATATATCTATAAATCTTCTCCAAGCCATTGTCAGTGTATATGCCCATTGCAATGAGACAGAATTCTATTTGTTTAGAATTTTGAAGCCTTTGGAATGCAGTTGGTGATGGCATATCTTTGGAGGGCTTTGAAAAGATACTCTGACTTCTTAAATGCCCTTCCATTTCTTTTTTTGTTATATCACCACCACCTATCTTCAAAATTAACTGAAGATTCACCTCTTCATAAACTTTTCCATACACATTAGACCTGTTAAAGTTAATAACCATTTCATTATGATTGCATTACGTGAGTCTTCTGCAAATATATTCCATCAATGGTGTGTACAATCCATGGAATTTTGAATTTCATTAAATCTACAGTTTCCTTTGAGTAGTATGGTCACTTCAACGATACTAAAATTTTTAATCCAGGAAGACAGAATGCATTTCAATTTATTTGTTTCTACTTTAATTTCATCAATACTTTGTAGCTTTCAGTGTACAAGTCTTTTACCTCCTTAGCTAATTTTATTTCTGGGTGTTTTACTCTTTTTGGTCTCATTGTACATGATATTGGTTTTCTAATTTCCTTTTCAGAAGTTCACTGCTGGTTAAGAAATACAACTGATATCTGTATGATAATTTTGTATCCTGCAACTTAACTGAATTCATTTATTTGTTCTAACAGTTTTTTGGTGGTTTCTACATATAGGAGCATGACACTGCATAAAGAGATAATTGTATTTCTTACTTTCTGATTTAGATGCTATTTATTTCTTTATCTTGCTCTATTGCTCTGACTAGGAGTTCCAGCACTGTGTTGAATAGAATGGTGAGAGTGAGCATCCTTGCCTTGTTCCTGGAAAATTTTACAGAAATAGAAAAAACAATTCTAAAATTCACACATAACTGCAAAGACCACAAATAGCCAAATCAATCTTGATAAAGAATAACAAAGCTGAGAGTATTACATTTTCATTTTAAAATATATTATAAAGCTATAGTAATCAAAATACATAAGGACAGATATATGGGCCAGTGAAACAGATTAGTGAACCAGAAGGAAACCACATATATATATGGTCAAGTTATTTTCAATAAGGTTATAAATATTATACAATAGAGAAAGAGTTCAACAAATGGTATGGGCAAATTGGATACCAATATGCAAAAGAATTAACTTGGAACCTCATGTTTCTTCATATACAAGTCCACTCAAAATGGACTGAAAACAAATAGATGTTAAAATCTCAAACTGTAACATACTTACAAGAGAATATAAGGGAAATGCTTCATGACATTAGTCTTAGCAGTTGTTGTATTCACATGATAACAAAAATGTGGGCAATAAAAACAAAAATAAACAAGGGACTATATCATACCCAAAGTATCTGTGTGGCAAACAATATAATGATGTGAATAGACAACCTGAATAATGGGAAAATGACTTGAAACCAAATATCTGATAAATAAGAGGTTAATTTCCAAAATATATACCTCCTACAACTCAATATTTTTAAAGTAACATTAATTTAATTTAAAATGGGCTAAAGATTTCAATAGATATTCCTCCAAAGAAGGTATACAAATGATCAACCTGCATGTGAAAAACAGCTTAACGGTAATCATCAGGGAAATGTAAGTCAAAATCTAAATGAGATATCACTTTACACCTGTCAGGATAGCTATTTTTAAAAATAAAAGACAAGCATTAGTGATAACGTGGAAAAATTGCAACTCTTGCATAGTATTGGGTGAGAATGAAAAATGGTGTAGCTGCTGTAGACAGAATGGCGGTTCCTTGAAGAGTTAAAAATAGAACTATCATATGATGTGGCAATCCTACTGTTAGGTATATATCCAACAGAATTGGGCCAGCCATGGTGGCTGATGCCTGTAATCCCAGCACTTTGGGAGGCCAAGGTGGTTGGATCACCTGAGGTCAGGAGTTTGACACCAGCCTGACCAACATGGAGAAATCCCATCTCTACTAAAAATACAAAAGTAGCCAGGTTTGATGGTGCATGCCTGTAATCCCAGCTACTCAGGAAGCTGAGGCAGTAGAATTGCTTGAACCCAGAAGGCAGAGGTTGCTGTGAGCCAAGATTGCACCATTGCACTTTAGCCTGGGCAACAAGAGTAAAACTCCGCCTCAAAAAAAAAAAAAATTGAAATCGGATATTCAAGGGATACATTCACTCCCATGTCATTGCAGCATTATGCACACTTGCTATGATGTGGAAACAACCTTAATGTCCATCAACAGAGGAATGAATAAAATAAAATGTGGAATAAACATACAAGGAACTACTATTCAGTTTTTTAAAAAAGAAGGGATATTTGCAATATATGACAGCATACATGAACCTTGAGGACATTGTGCTAAGTTAAATGGGCCAGTAAATAGAAAGATAATGCATGATTCTTCTTATATAAAATATCTAAAATAGTCAAATTTATAGAATCAAGAGTGGAATGTTAGCTATAGGGTCAATGATGGGGAGACTGAGATTTGGGGTAAAACAAATAGTTACCAGTAAATGAGCATAAAGTTCTGCCAAGCAAGATGAGTAAGCCCTTCAAATCTGCTATAAAACATTGTACATATAGTCTATAATAATGTATTGTACACCTTAAGATTTGTTAAGAGGGTGGGTATCATGCTTACTGTCCTTACCACAATTAAAATTAAAGTTATGTGTTCGTTCCTCATATTTTTCCCTTCAGAATGGAATCATTCATTCCTTAGGTATGCACAAGAACTTCCCCTGGAATCAGAGGAAGTCTCTATTTCAACCAAATTATAATTAAAAATCTCTCTCTGACTAGTCCTGCTCCCCTCATTCCAGTAAAACAATTTATTAGGAAAGCACTCCCCAGTGAAGTTTCTGCATGAAAAGCTCATAGTTTTGGTATGTTTTCTGAGGAGCCTAATCTTAGATAGCTCCCTTTGAAACCAAAGCATCCAGTGATCTTAGACTGCTGAATGAGAGAGGTCTATTATTTATCTAGACATTGTGATAAGTGATTTACTCACTTCATTTTCCCCATTACTCTTAATAAATCTGAGGTAAGGCTCTTCTAATACACTAATTTCCAAAGAGTTATTCCTATATCTAATTGGTAGAGCATGATTTCAGCCATTACAGGTTATATGGATTCATATACAACAAATAGGATTGTGTGTCATTTCTTAAACCTTTAAATCTAGGCATCCTCTTCTTCCTAGCAACCATAATTTATAAGGAATATTTTCAATTTTCTAAATAAAACACAACTTTACTTAAAAATCCCTTGGTAAATCAGTTTATATTTGTTCTTGATAATCCCATAAAACTTCTCTATCAACATTCACATTCTGTGAGCACACTGCTGTGCACAATTAACCACATTTTCAAATTATGAAAACATAATTCTTTCCTATCTGTTCCTGGCTATTAACATTTTATCAGAGGCCCTCTTACTATACTTGGACTTTAATATTCTTCAACAACTTGCTGGCTTTCTCTTGAATTAACTTCAGACAAAGCAACATTGATGTTGATTTTCTAGTCATAATATTAAGCCTTTCAATAACAAAATTGAAATAGGCTGCCTCCGTTACATGTTACTGAAAGTGCAACATTGCCTTTACTTTTTCTTTGATAAATTACAATTATGTAGTCATACAACACCACAGCATTTTACATATTGTATGATGAATAGTTTGTTCTTCAAAGGGGTTGCTTATACTGAGTAAATTATACATGCCACTATGCCATACGCACTGCCCTCTCACTTCTTTCACTTTTTAATTATATTGTTTCATTTTTATCATCATCCTTTGTCTATTTTTACTAGCATTTACAACTGCCACTAAAATTATTAGATACAATGAGGTTAATAACGTTTGCTAAATTTCTCAAAACTAAACACCTAAAGTAAATGTCATCATTGCTGCTAGATTATAAGTCCTGGTATGCTACACATTGTTTGAAAGCAAAACTGATGCATTTTGCTGTGGAGTACTGACTTGTCTTATTTCTGATAATTCAGAAGTTGAATGATTAAAGTAGAAATCTTCTGTAGGAAGTCCTACTTCTGGTTATGTGTGTATGAAGACCACTGTGAAACCCCTACCAATGAAACTGCTAAAACATATTTAAAATGTAAGTCATTTGAGGTATCTTGAAGTGTCTCTATAGTTAGACATATAGTTAATGATGAGGAAAAAAAAACTTCTAAACATTTTTAAGATGAGACAAACCCAGTGGTATCTGAACCCAGTATCTCTCCCTTTGCCTTCTCAGCTCAGCAAAACAGAAAGTCCATTCAACAGTAGTACACCCAAGGCACAAGATTACTTTTGCCCCCAGTCCAAGTAAGAGGAACATCTCCTGATATAGGCAAGATGTTTCTCATCTTTCCCCCAAATGCTGCTAAGGCTAAGTTCTAGATTAGTAAAGCCAAGAGATGGGGGCTTTCTTCTTCTACCCTATTCCCATTTGTAGGATAGAGGCTATACCTTGGGCATGGGATGCTGAATATATTGGGGTCTGATTGCCTTGGTTGGGCTCAAAGAGTGGGAGTTCTATACCAGAAAGGCAAACAGAGAAATCTGGGTTTGTTACCCTTTAACTTCATCAAGAGCTTGGTTTCTAAAGTGTAAATGCCACTTGCAAAGAAGTGCACAATGTTTTTGTTCCTAGAATCAGCCTAGTAATTCAGAGATTTTGCCCAGGGGTAGAAATAGAGATAAGCTGAAAACGCATAGCTCTAATTCCTTACCGTAAGATATTTGCACAGAGCATTATGTCATAGAATGTGAGGAGGGTGGATTCCACTCACTCTACACTCATTATTTTGTCTCACCTAAGGCAAATAAAAAATTATACCACTGGAGACCATTTGTTTAGGGCACAGCTTTGAGACACAGGCCCACTAAAAGACTGAGATTTAATCATAAGATCATAGAAATCTTTTTCTCAATCACAATTTACTGTTATACCAACAGGGATTCAGTATAGTAACAACAGATTATAAAAGAAATAGCTGTTAGACAGGGATTCTTTTTGAAGTGTAGTACTTTAGGAAAGCACAAAGTCAAGAGTGGAGACCAAAATGACATTTAAGAAATTTGAAACCTTTGATACCTATAGCAACAGAAAACAATAAATGTAGCTGACCTCTTAGCCAGGTTAACATAGTGTTCACACTAACACCTGTTTACTCAGTACAAAATACCAGGCTTTCAAAAAAAATTTATGAGGCATGTTAAAAGGCAAAATCATTTTTATTTTGTACAAATAAAAATAGAATACATTCTGAAGAGACAAAGAATCATAAACCAAATCAAATATATTAGATTACCAGAGATTTAAAGTAATTATGATTAGTATGTTAAAGGCTCAAAGGAAAATTCAAAAAGTAGATAATGTGATAGAAGAGTGACTAATATAAGCTGAGAGAGACAAACCCTCACAAATACTCAAAAGGAAATGCTAAAATAATGTAAAGAAAATAAAACCTTTTTCTGATTGGCTCATCAGCAGACTAGCCATGGCAAACAAAACTCAGTTAGTTAGCTTGAAAGAGATGAACAGAAATTTTCTTTTTTTTTTTTTTAATTTTAAGTTCTAGGGTACATGTGCAGATCTTGCAGGATTGTTACATAGGTGTACAAATGCCGTGGTGGCTTGATGCCTCCATCCCCCGTCACCTACATTAGGTATTTCTCCTAATGTTATTCCTCCCCAATCTCCCTACCCTCTGCTATCCCTCACCTAGCCCCCCTACCCCCAGCAGACCCCAGGGTGTCATGTTCCCCTTCCTGTGTCCATGTGTTCTCATTGTTCAACACCCACTTATGAGTGAGAACATGTGGTATTTGGTTTTCTGAACAGAAAATTTCTAAACTTAAGTGAAAATTTTAAGAAAGAATTTTATAAAGAAAATGTTTAAAAACTTTGCAATAATTTCAAAAGGTACAATACATGTGTAACTAGAAAGATAGCAAGAGAAGAAACAGCAAAAAGAGGAGAAAAATATTTCAAGTAAAAATAATAATGAACAAGAATTTTCCAAAATTAATGACAGACATCTAACTACAAATTCAGAAAGCTTACAGAACACAAAGCAAGATAAATATTGACATATCTAAACCTATGTATATCATATTCAAACTAAAAAAAAAAATTAAAGAGAAAATCTTAAAAGAAGCCAGAGAAAAAAGCACCTTGCTATAGAACAAAAAGAATAAGAATTACTGTGAACTTTTTGTCAAAACCGAGCAACCAGTGAGAGTGAAGTAAAATATTTGAAGTGTTGAAAGAAAAAAATATTTTTAAAAAACATACTGAATTCTGTATACAGAGAAGTTATCCTTCAAAGTAAAGGAGAAATGAAATTTTTTTCTTATACAAACAAAAACTGAGAGAGTTCATCATCAGGAGAACTGCTTCAAAAGAAATGATAGGCTTTCTTCAGACAAAAGTAGAATTATATAGGTCAGAAACATATATCTACATAAAAAGGAAGAGTATTGGGGGAGGAATAAATAGGTAGAACTGAAAATACTCTTTAATAAAGTATGGATAATGCTCATAATATACTATTGTGCAATTTGTAAGTGAAGTTAAATTGTGTTTTGTAAACTCTAGGGAAAACACTTTTTTAAAAAGTGCTATTGATATTTTAAGAGAGACATAAAATGAAATCATGAAGTACTCAATAAAAAAAGAGAAGTCAGAAAAGCAGGGATATAAAAGGATAAATATAACAAACATAAAATTTTTAAAACACGGTACATATTAATCCAACTGTATCTATAATTAGTATAAATGTGTTAAATACATGAATTAAAGACAAAGATAGAGAAGATAAACACCACCACCAACAAATATCCTATATACAAAAAAAAGCACCCCACTCTAAATATAAATAATAGGTTAAAATAAAGAGAGGGAGAAATATAGACTGTGAACACCACTGTATTTCACCAATGAAAAGAAAGCTAGAATAACTGTATTAACTTTAGACTAAACTCAGGACAAAGACAATTATCAGGAATAAACAGAGGCTTTTATAATGAATAAAAGTTTAATTCTTCAAGAAGGCATAGCAATCCTTAACATGCATGTGCCTAACAACATCACCTTAAAAATGATGTAGAACTCGAGAAAACTTTAAGGAGAAATAAACAAATTCATTTTCATAAGTGAAGAACTTAATAACCTGCTTCTAGTAATTAAAAGATCAAGCAGTCAGAAATTCAAGAAGGATGTAAATGGGCTGAATAGTCCAATCAATCTACTCAATTTAATTTACATTTATAGAATAAGAATTATAAAACAGCAGAACACATATTCTTCTCAAGCTCACATGAAATATTCACCAAAAAGGACATATTAACAAATTAAAACATAAAAATGATAGAAAGTATGCACTAAGATCAAAATTGGCATAAATTAGAAATATATAAAGGAAAGAAAGCTAGAAATTCCCAAATATTTGAAAATGAACAACATACTGCTAAATAATACATGAGTAAAAGGAAACATCTCAAGAGAATATGAAAACTATTTAAGAGAAAATGAAAATTAGTATTTGTGGAAAGCACCAAAAGCAACACTAAATTTAAAGGGAAATTTATGGCATTAGATGGGTATGTATAAAAGAAGCTCTATCTCTTCATGGCCCTTTATCTTTCTCTCCTTTCCTCACTCCATGTCTCCCTTCCTCAGCCATGCAAAAAAAGAAAGAAAAAAGATAAAAACCTAGTATCAATAACCTAAATTTCCACCATGAGACACTTGTAATAGAAGAGTAGCTTAATCTCAAAGCAAGGAGGGAAAAAAACAACTATAAAGTAAAAATCAATTAAACTAAAACTAAGTAAACAATGAAGACAGTCAATAAACCTGACAAAAGTCACTTGCTTTCCTATGAACTACTGAAGCTTGGAATTTAAAAAATGCCTTTTACAATAGCACCTAAAAATAAATAGGTATAAATTTAACAAAATATATAAAAAATCTATGTGTGTAAAACTACAAAGCTGATTATGAAAAACAATGAAATTCAAATAAATAGAAAGATATTCCCTGTTCATGGAATTTAAAACTCAATATTTTAAGCTGTTAAATCTTCTCAATGTGATTTATAGTTTAAATACAATCCCAGTTAACCTCTAGCAAGCTGTATTGTAGATACTGACAACTTAATTCTAACATTTATATGAAAAGGCAAATGTTCTATAATAGCCAACATGACACTGAAAAATAAAGCTGGAAAACTCAGAATATCCAATTTCAAAACTTAATATAAAGTCACAGTAATAAATATAATATGACTTTATCAAAAGAATACAGACATACACATGAATGGAATAGAAAAGAGAGCCCAGAAATAAATATTCACAAATCTTGTGAGGTAATCTAACAAAGTAGCAATAGCAATTCAGTGGAGAAGGAATAAACTTTTCCACATCTTGGAAAAATCAGATTGACCACATGTAAAAAAATAAACCTGGATACAAACCTTAGGTCCTCAAAATGGATCACAGATCTAAAAGTAAAATGCAAAGACATAAAACTTCTTTAAGGAAAACATAGGAAAAATATGCACCATATTTGGCTTTGATAATGAGTTTTATATACAACATCAAAAACACAATCCATGAAAAAAATGAATAAGTAGAAGTTTATTAAATTTAAATCTCTTCTGTTAAAAAAGAATAAAAAGATAATGAAATAATAAACCACACACTGGAAAAGAATATTTATGAAACACATAAATATTCTTTGTATCTAAAATTTTTGAAAAAGTGAAAAAGACCCACAACTTTTAAATACTTCCTAAGAAACAACCCAGCTCAATCAAATATAGATACATTTTTAACAGATACCTCACCAAAAAAGATATAAAGATGGCAAATAAGCATATAAGAAGATAGCCAGTGTCATTTGATATTATAAACTAGTTGAAACAAAAATGAGATAACATTGCTTTGAGAATGGCAAGAAATGTTAATGTCATTTTCTGGGAGACATATCAAGCAGCAATAACACTCATTCATTGCTGGTAGAGATGCAAAATAATACTGCTACTTGGAAGACAATTTGGCAGATTTTTACAAAGATATATATAGTTATACCATATTACCCAGCAACTGCACTTCTAGGTATTTATTCAACTAATTGGAAGATTTATTTCCAGGTACAAATCTGCATGTGAAAGTTTACAGCAACTTTATTCATAATCATCTAAAACTGGAAGCACCCAAAATTTCCTTCAATAGAAGAACTGATAAATGCATTGTAGTATATCCATATAATGGTATATTGTTTATTTATAAAACGGAAACAGGTTAGAAGGGTCTGAAATGTGATGATGAAATGTAGACTATGACAAGATAATCTGACTGCATTGTAAATGTATGAACCAACTTCACTTAAGGAGGTTGGGGGAGCAGGTTTCCAGCAACTAAATTTGAAAATGAATTGCGTCTACAAGACTAAACGCAAAGCAAACTAACCATAGGCACTGCACTCTAATTTATTATGTTGTTTTTCACAGGGCTAGGCTTCAACAATTCCAATGCTTTTATTCATACACTAGAATGCATAACTAAATAAATTTATGTTTGATGATGGGAACCAAGTTTCTTGTTGAAGTGTTAGATCATATATCTAATCAAGGGAATGAGGCAAGAGTGATCCAAAGAGTAATGTTTTAGATACAGAGACATCAGTAAGAATTCATGTCTAGCTAGACATAAATACAGACTTACACAAATATTTACAGATGTGTTATAGATACCTGTTACAGACTGGAGTAAGTATATAGACTAGTATATGCACATGCATTTCCTTGTACTTTCAGCTCAGAATTTCTAGATTCAATGAGATCTCATAGCAATGAGCAAACCTAGTACCTACATCTTAGTTTCTTATATTATTCTCCAGTAATAGAAACTAGAGTTCATTGTCTATTCTAGGATTTCGGCAGAAAATATAAAAGATAATCTTGAAGGCTCCTGTACAACAGAAAGTAATAAAATTCTAATGAAACACACACTGTTATGATCTGAGTGTGTCCTCTCAAAATTCATGTTGAAACTTCATTGCTGATGTGCAGCTATTAAGAGGTGGGCCTTCAGTGAGTGAGTAAGTCATGAAGGCAGAGCCCCCAGGAGTGGAATTAGTGACCTTATAAAAGAGGTGCAAATGAGCTGTTTTCTCCTTCCACAGGGTAAAGACACAGCTGCAAGGTGTTTCTTTGAAGCAGAGAGCAAGTTCATACTAGATGCTAAATATGTCAGCATCTTGATCTTGGATTTCCCAGCCTCCAGAACTATAAGCAGTACATTTCTGTTGTCTATAAATTACCCAAATTAACATATTTGTTATAGTGTCCTGAATGATGTAAGGAACACCCACACCCACACACACACACACACACACACACAGAGAGAGAGAGAGAGAGAGAGAGAGAGAGAAAGAGAAATGAAGAAATGTTATCTAATCAAAAGAAATCCCATAATATAACTTTCAAAAAAACCCTCCTCAGTGTCAAATGAACACAAGATGAAATTGAAAGCACTCCCATGGCCCAAACTGAAACAATATGAGACATAAATCATTCTCAGCAAACTGACACAAGAACAGAAAATCAAACACCACATTTTCTCACTTATAGGCCGGTGTTGAACAATGATAACACATGGACACAGGGAGGGGAGCACTACACTGGGGTCTGTTGGGGGGAATAGGGGAGGGACAGTGGGGGGTGGGGAGTTGGGGAGAGATAGCATGGGGAGAAATGCCAGATATAGGTGAAGGGGAGGAAGGCAGCAAATCACACTGCCACGTGTGTACCTATGCAACAATCTTGTATGTTCTTCACATGTACCCCCAAACTTACAATGCAATAAAAAAAGAAAAAAAAGTTTTCGATTTTAATTCAAAGTCTAAAATAAATATTCACAAATGCATGATATCATTATATTTACGTAGAGGTACATGGCTGTGTGGCAAGGTTATTAACAGGTCCAGATCCCAATTAAACAAGATAAAAGTTTGGATGTAATTTTGACTTTTCATTTATTTATTTTAAATTTTTTAAATTTTACTTTAAGTTTTGGGATACATGTGCAGAACATGCAGGGTTTGTCACATAGGAATACATGTGACATGGTGTTTGCTGAACCTATCAATCCATCATCTAGATTTTAAACCCTGAATGCATTAGGTATTACTCCTAATATTCTTCTCTCTTGCTCCCATCCAGCGACAGGACCCAGTGTGTGATGTTCTCCGTGTGTCAGTGTGATCTCACTGTTCAACTCTCACTTATGAGTGAGAACATGCAGTGTTTTGTTCTTCTTTTCCTGTGTTAGTTTCTTGGGAATGATGGTTTCCAGCTTCATCCATGACCCTGCAAAGGGCATGAACTCATTATTTTTTCATGACTGTATAGTATTACATGGTGTATATGTGACACATTTATCTAGTCTATCATTGATGGGCATTTGGGTTGGTTCCAAGTCTTTGCTCTTGTAAATTGTGCTTCAGTAAACATACGTGTGCATGTATCTTTATAGCAGAATCATTTATAATCCTTTGAGTTTATACCCAGTAATGGAATTGCTGGGTCAAATGGGGTTTCTGGTCCTAGATCCTTGAGGAATCACCACACTGTCTTCCACAATGCTTGAACTAATTTAAATTTTCACCACCAGTGTAAAAGAAGCATTCCTATTTTTCCACATCCTCGCCAGCATGTGTTTCCTGACTTTTTAATAATCGTCATTCTAACTGGTGTGATATGGTATTGCATTGTGGTTTTGATTTGCATTTCTCTAATGACCAATAATGATGAGCTTTTTTTTCTTTTGTTTGTTGGCTGCATAAATGAATTATTTAGGGAAGTGTCTACTCATATCCTTTACTTCCTTTTTGATGGAGTTGTCTTTTTCTTGTAAATTTGTTTACATTTTTTGTAGATTCTGGGTATTAGATCTTTGTCAAATGGATAGATTGCAAAAAATTTCTCTCATTCTGTAGGTTGCCTTTTCACTCTGATGATAGTTTCTTTTGCTGTGTAGAAGCTCTTTAGTTTAATTGGATTCCATTTGTCAATTTTGGCTTTTGTGGCCATTGCTTTTGGTGTTTTAGTCATGAAGTCTTCACCCATGCCTATTTCCTGAATGGTATTTTCTTCTAGGGTTTTTATGATTTTAGGTTTTACATTTAAGTCTTCAATCCATCTTGATTTAATTTTCATAGAAGTATAAGGAAGGGGTCCAGTTTCAGTTTTCTGCATATGGCTAGCCAATTTTCTGAGCATTGTTTAAAATAGAGAATCTTTTCTCATTGCTTTTTGTCAGGTTTCTTGAAGATCAGATGGTTGTAGATGTGTGGTGTTATTTCTGAGGCCTCTGTTCTATTCTGTTGTTCTATATATCTGTTTTGGTACCAATACCATGCTGTTTTGGGTACTGTAGCCTTGTAGTATAATTTGAAGTAAGGTAGTATGATGCTTCCAGCTGTGTTCTTTTTGTTTAGGATTGTGCTGGCTATATGGGCCCTTTTTGGTTCCATATGAAATTTAAAGGAGTTTTCCCAATTCTATGAAGAAAGTAAATGGTAGCTTTATGATGGGGTTGGCAATGAATCTATAAATTACTTTGGGCAGTATGACCATTTTCACAATATTTATTCTTCCTATCCATGAGCATGGACTATTTTTTCATTTGTGTGTGTCCTATCTTATTTTCTTGAGCAGTGGTTTGTAGTTCTCCTTGAAGTGGTCATTCACATCCCTTATAAGTTGTATTTCTAAGTATTTTAATTCCTTTGTAGCAATTGTGAATGGGAGTTTGCTCATGATTTGCTTCTCTGCTTTTCTATTGTTGGTGTATGGGAATGCTATTGATTTTTGCACATTCATTTTGTATCCTGAGACTTTGCTGAAGTTGCTTATCAGCTTAAGGGGTTTTTGGGGATGAGATGATGGGTTTTCTAAATATACATTCATGTCATCTGCAAACAGAGACCATTTGGCTTCCTCTCTTCCTATTTGAATACCTTTAATTTCCTTCTCTTGCCTGATCACCCTGGCCAGAACTTCCAATATTATGTTGAATAAGAGTGGTGACAGAATGCATCCTGGTTTTGTGCTGGTTTTCAAAGGAAACGTTTCCAGCTCTTGTCCATTCAGTATGATATTGGATGTAGGTTTTTCACAAATAGCTCTTATGATTTTGAGATACATTCCATCAATATCTAGTTTATTGAGTATTTTTAGTATGAAGGAGTGTTGAATTTTATCAAATGCCATTTCTACACCTGTTGAATAATCGTGCTTTTTGTCATTGGTTCTGTTTATGTGATGGATTACATTTATTTATTTGTGTATGTTGAACCAGGCTTGCTTCCCAGAGATGAAGTCAACTTGATCATGGTGGATAAGCTTTTTGATCTGTTGCTGGATTCGGTTTGCCAGTATTTAATTAAGATTTTTCACATCAATGTTCATCTAGGATTTTGGCCTGAAGTTTTCTTTTTTGTTTTGTTTTGTCTCTGCCAGGTTTTCATATCAGAATGACATTGACCTCGTAAAATGAGTTAGAGAGGTGTCTTTCTTTTTCTATTGTTTGGAATAGTTTCAGAAGGAATGGTACCAGCTCCTCCTTGTAGCTATGGTAGAATTCAGCTGTGAATTCTTCAGTTGGGCTTCTTTTGGTTGTAAAACTGTTAATTACTGCCTCAATTTCATAACTTGTTATTTGTCTATTCAGTGATTCTACTTTTTCCTAATTTAGTCCTGGGAGGGTATATGTGTCTAAGAATTTATCCATTTATTCTAGATATTCTAGTTATTTGTGTAGAGGTATTTATAGTATTCTCCAATGGTAGTTTGTATTTCAGTGGGTATAGCAGTGATATCCCCTTTGCCATTTTTTATTGTGTCTATTTGATTCTTCTCTTTTTTTCTTTATTAGTTTAGCTGACAGTCTATTTTGTTAATGTTTTGTTTGAAAAAAAAAAAAAAAAACCAGCTCCCAGATTTCTTGATTACTAAGGGTTTTTCATGTCTATATCTCCTTCAGTTCTGCTCTGATTTTAGTTATTCTTATCTTCTGCTAGCTTTTGAATTTGTTTGCTCTTGCTTCTCTAGTTCTTTTAATTGTGATGTTTGGGTGTTGATTTCAGATATTTCCAGCTTTCTCATGTGGGTATATAATGCTATAAATTTCCCTCTTAACATTGTTTTAGCTGTGTCCCAGAGATACTGGTACACTGTCTCTTTGTTCCCATTGGTCTCAAAGAGGTTCTTTATTTCTGCCTTAATTTCATCATTTATCCTGTAGTCATTCAGGAGCAGGTTGTTCAGTTTCCATGCAGTTGTGTGGTTTTGAATGAGTTTCTTAATCCTAAGTTTTAATTTGATTTCACTGGGGTCTGAGAGTCTGTTTTTTGTGATTTCTGTTCTTTTGCTTTTGCTGAGGAGTGTTTTACTTCCAATTTTGTGGTCAATTTTAAATTAAGTGCTATGTAGTGTTGAGAAGAATGTATATTCTGTTGATTTGGGTTGGAGAGTTATGTAGATGCCTATTAGGTCCTCTTGTTTCAGAACTGAGTTCAATACCTGAATATCCTTGTTAATTTTCTGGTTCAATCTGTCTAATATTGACAGTGGAGTATTAAAGTCTCCCACTATTATTGTGTGGGAGTATGAGTCCCTTTGTAGGTCTCTAAAAAGTTGTTTTATGAATCTGGGTACTCCTGCATTGGGTGCATATATATTTAGGATAGTTAGCTATTCTTGTTGCATTGATCCCTTTACCATTATATAATGCCCTTCTTTGTCTTTTTTGATCTTTGTTGATTTAAAGTTTGTTTTATCACAGACTAGCTTTGCAATGCCTGCTACTTCTTTCTTTCCATTTGCTTGGTAAATATTTCTCCATCTTTTTATTTTGAGTTTATGTGTGTCTTTGGACATGAGATATGTCTCCTAAATACAGCACACCAACGGTTCTTGACTCTTCATGCAGTTTGCCAGTCTGTGTCTTTTAATTGAAGCATTTAGGCTATTTACAATGTAGTTATGTGTAAATTTGATCCTGTCATCATGATGCTAGCTGGTTATTTTGCCCATTCGTTTAAGCAGTTTCTTTATAGTGTCACTGGTCTTTATATTTTGGTGTGTTTTTGCAGTGGCTGGTACTGGTTTTTTCTTTACATATTTAGTGCTTCCTTCAGGAGCTCTAGGCCTTGTGGTGACAAAATCCCTCAGCATTTGCTTGTTTGTAAATGATTTTATTTCTCCCTCACTTGTGAATCTTAGCTTGACTTTCTTCTGTGAAATTCTGAGTTGAAAATTGTTTTCTTTAATAATGTTTAATATTGGCCCCCATTCTCTTCTGGCTTGTAGGGTTTCTGCAGAGAGATCCGCTGTTAGCCTGATGGGCTTCCATTTGTGGGTAACCTGACCTTTCTCTCTGGCTGAACTTAATATTGCTTCTTTCATTTCAACTTTGGAGAAACTGACCATTGTCTTAGGGTTGCTCTTCTCAAGGAATATTTTAGTGGTGTTCTCTGTATTTTCTGAATTTGAATGTTGGTCTGTCTTGCTAGATTGGTGAAGTTCTCCTGGATAATATCCTGAAATGTGTTTTCCAACTTAGTTCCATTCTCCCCATCACTTTCAGGTACACCAAACAATTGTAGATTTGCTCTTTCTACATAGTCCCACATTTTTTTGGAAGCTTTGTTCATTCCTTCTAATTCTTTTTTCTCTAATCTTGTCTTCATGCCTTATTTCACTAAGTTGATCTTCAATCTCATATCCTTTCTTCCTCTTAATTGATTTGAATATTGACAGTTGTGTGTGCTTCCTGAAGTTCTTGTGCTGTGTTTTTCAGCTCCATAGAGTCATTTATGTTCCTCTCTAAACAGCTTATTCTAGTTAGCAGTTCCTGTAACCTTTTATCATGGTTCTTAGCTTCCTTGCATTGGGTTAGAACATGATCCTTTAGCTCAGAAAAGTTTCTATTACCTACCTTCTGAAGCCCACTTCTGTCAATTCATCAGTCTCAGTCTCCACACAGTTTTGTACCCTTGCTGGAGAGGAATTTCAATCATTTGGAGGAGAAGAGGCATTCCGATTTTTGGAATCTTCATCATTTTTGCACTGGTTTTTCCAATCTTCATAGATTTTTTTACCTTTGATCTTTGAGGCTGCTGACCTTTGGATGGGTTTTTTTGTGGGGGTTCCTTTTTGTTGATATTGTTTCATTCTCTTTGTTAGGTTTTCTTCTAACAGTGAGGCCCCTCTTTGCAGGTCTGCTGCAGTTTGCTGGAGGTCCACTCCAGACCGTTTTTGACTGTGTATTTCCAGTGGTGGCTGCAGATTAGCAAAGACTGCTGAAGCTTCATCCCAGAGGGGCACTGGCCTGATGCTGTCTGGATTTCTCCTGTATGAGGTGTCTGTTGACCCCTGTTTGGAGGTCTCTCCCAGTCAGGAAGCATAGGGGTAAGGGACTCACTTGAGGAGGCCATCTGTTTATTAGCAGAGCTGGTGTGCTGTGCTGGGAGAATCCTCCTTGTCAGGATAAATTGCTCTCTTGAGAACCTGCAGGCAGGAAAGTTTAGGTCTGCTGAAGCTGTGACCACAGCTGTCCCTTTCCCCAGCTGCTCTGTCCCAGGGAGATAGGAATTTTATCTATCAGCCCCTGTCTGGGGCTGCTACCTTTCTTTCACAGATGGCTTGCCCAGTGAGGAAGAAACTAAAGAGTCAGTCTGGCCGCAGATGCTTTGCCATGCTGTGGTGAATTCCACCCAGTCTAAACCTCCTGGCCTCCAGCCTCCATAGCACTGTCAGGGGAAATCACCTACTAAAGCCTCAGTAATAATGGTCGCCCCTCCCCCTACCAAGCACCATCATCCTGGCTTCAGCCTACTCTGGCAGCAGTGAGAATATCAAGCCAGTGGTTCTTAGCTTGTTGGGCTCCATGGGAGTGGGACCCACAGAGGGAGACCACTCGGTTTCAGCCCACTTTCCAGGGGAGTGAAGGTTCTGTCTTGCTAGAGTTCCAGGTGCCACTAGGATATGAAATAAACTCCTGTAGGTAGCTGGGTGTGTTCCCAAACAGCCTCCCAGTTTTGTGCTTGAAATCTTGTGCCCTCGTGATATAGGCACGAGGAAATCTCCTGATATGCAGATTGCAAAAACCATTGAGAAAGTGTAGTATCAAGGTCAGATAACACAGTTCCCCATGGCTTCCCTTAGCTGGAGAATGGAGGTCCTCTGTCTCCTTGCACTTCCTGGTAATGTGACACCCCACCCTGTTTCTGCTTGCCCTTTGTGGGCTGCACCCACTGCCAATCAGTCCCAATGAGATAAACTGGGTAACTCAGTTAGAAATGCAGAAATGACCTGCCTTTTGCATTGGTCTCACCGGGACCAATTCCAATAGGAACAGATTGCTGTTCCTATTCAGACATCTTACCAGATTCTCGACATTTCATTTAATAAGTCTTGATAGGTTGTCCCTCTTTGCTTTTGCCATTCATTTCTCTTTCATCAAAAAGCCATCTCCTTGACTCATTCATAAGATCACTCTTTCTGTGAAGCTGCCACTTAAATTTCTGTTTAGTGAAACCTTTCTAAGTCATGTGAGTCCAAATATTTATCATTCCTTTAAATGTAACCTTTATTAAAAATCAAATTATTTCATTTTGTGTCTATATTGTTATCCACCTGTCTAGGGAGATTGAGATTATTTTTCTCAAATGTTTTATGCCTTCTAGCTTTTGCAAGAAAAAAAGTGCATTCTATAATATTTTTATTGATTGCATGACACTCTTTTATTAGCCACTTCTACTTCCGTGTTCATACTCGTTTTACTGACCTGCCCTCTCATTAATTCTAATGTGTATACATTCAAGTTTTATTTTTCTCTAATTCACTAACATTTTTGTTTTTGTTTATTTATATATAATCTATTGTGTTCCTGTTGTAAGTTTACATGTTTGCTTGGATATTCTTAAAGGCAGAAACCCTTTTTGAAATTCATTTCATAATCATCCAACATTCACTGAGAATTTTTTTTATTGCATTTTAGGTTTTGGGGTACATGTGAAGAACATGCAAGATAGTTGCATAGGTACACACACGGCAGTGTGATTTGCTGCCTTCCTCCCCTTCACATATATCTGGCATTTCTCCCCATGCTGTCTCTCCCCAACTCCCCACCTCCCTCTGTCCCTCCCCTATTCCCCTCAACAGACCCCAGGGTGTAGTGTTCCCGTCTCTGTGTCCATGTGTTCTCAATGTTCAACACCTGCCTATGAGTGAGAACATGCGGTATTTCATTTTCTGTTCCTGTGTTAGTTTGCTGAGAATGATGCTCTCCAGGTCATCCATGTTTCTACAATGGACACGAACACATCGTTTTTGATTGCTGCATAATATTCCATGGTGTATATGTGCCACATTTTCCCTGTCCACTCTATCATCGATGGGCATTAGGGTTGATTCCAGGTCTTTGCTATTGTAAGCAGTGCTGCAATGAACATTTGTGTGCATGTGTCCTTATGGTAGAATGATTTATAATCCTTTGGATATATACCCAGTAATGGGATTGCTGGGTCAAATGGAATTCCTATTTCTAGGTCCTTGCGGAATTGCCACACTGTCTTCCACAGTGGTTGAATTTACACTCCCATCAGCAAAAGTGTTCCTATTTCTCCACATCCTCTCCAGCATCTGTTGTCTCCAGATTTTTTAATGATCATCATTCTAACTGGCATGAGATGGTATCTCAATGTAGTTTTGATTTGCATTTCTTTAATGACCAGTGATGATGAGCATTTTTTTATATGTTTGTTGGCCTCATGTGTGTCTTCTTTTGTAAAGTGTCTGTTCATATCCTTTGCCCACTTTTGAATGGGCTTGTTTGTTTTTTTGTGTGTAAATCTGTATTAGTTCTTTGTAAATTCTGGATATCAGCCTTTTGTCAGATGGGTAAACTGCAAAAATTTTTTCCCATTCTGTTGGTTGCCAATTAACTCTAATGACTGTTTCTTTTCTGTGCAGAAGCTGTGGAGTTTAATTAGGTCCCATTTGTCTATTTTGGCTTTTGTTGCCAATGCTTTTGGTGTTCTGGTTATGAAATCCTTGCCTACTCCTATGTCCTGAATGGTTTTGCCTAGATTTTCTTCTAGGGTTTTAATAGTGTTAGGTCTTATGTTTAAGTCTTTAGTCCATCTGGAGTTAATTTTGGTGTAAGGTGTCAGGAAGGGGTCCAGTTTCTGCTTGCTGCACATAGCTAGCCAGTTTTCCCAACACCATTTATTAAACAGGGAATCCTTTCCCCATCGCTTGTTTTTGTCAGGTTTATCAAAGATTGTATGGTTGTAGATATGTTGTGTTGTCTCCAAGGCCTCTGTTCTGTTCCATTGGTCTATATCTCTGTTTTGGTACCAGTACCATGCTGTTTTGATTATTGTAGCCTTGTAGTATAGTTTGAAGTCTGGTAGTGTGATGCCTCCCACTGTGTTCTTTTTACTTAGAATTGACTTGGCTATGTGGGCTCTCTTTTGGTTCCATATGAAGTTTAAGGTGGTTTTTCCAGTTCTGCGAAGAAGGTCATTGGTTGCTTGATGGGGATAGCATTAAATCTGTAAATTACTTTGGGCAGTATGACCATTTTCACGATATTGATTCTTCCTAACCATGAATATGGAATGTTTCTCCATCTGTTTGTGTCCTCTCTTATTTCCTTGAGCAGTGGTTTGTAGTTCTCCTTGAAGAGGTCCTTTATGTTCCTTGTTAGTTGTATTCCTAACTATTTTATTCCCTTTGTAGCAATTGTGAATGGCAGTTCGTTCTTGATTTGGGTCTCTTTAAGTCTGTTATTGGTGTATAGGAATGCTTGTGATTTTTGCACATTGATTTTGTATCCTGAGACTTTGCTGAAGTTGCTTATCAGTTTCAGGAGTTTTTGGGCAGAGATGGTGGGGTCTTCTAGATATACTATCATGTTGTCTGCAAATAGAGACAATTTGGCTTCCTCCTTTCCTATTTGAATACCTTTATTTCTTTTTCATGCCTGATTTCTCTGACTAGAACTTCCAGTACTATATTGAATAGGAGTGGTGAGAGAGGGCATCCTTGTTTAGTGCCAGATTCAAAGGGAATGCTTCCAGTTTTTGCCTGTTCAGTATGATATTAGCTGTTGGTTTGTCATAAATAGCTTTTATTATTTTGAGATACGTTCCGTCAATACTGAGTTTATTGAGGGTTTTTAGCATAAAGCACTGTTGAATTTTGTCAAAGGCCTTCCCTGCATCAATTGAGATAATCACGTGGTTTTTGTTTTTGGTTCTGTTTATGTGGTGAATTACATTTATAGACTTCTGTATGTTGAACCAGCCTTGCATCCCCGGGATGAATCCTACTTGATCATGGTGGATAAGCTTTTTGATGTGCTGTTGCAATCAGTTTGCCAGTATTTTATTGAAGATCTTTGCATCTGTGTTCATCATGGATATTGGCCTGAAGTTTTCTTTTCTTGTTGAGTCTCTGCCGGGTTTTGGTATCAGGATGATGTTGGTCTCATTAAATGATTTGGGAAGGATTCCCTCTTATTGGATTATTTGGAATAGTTTCAGAAGGAATGGTAACAGTTCCCCTTTGTGTGTCTGGTAGAATTCGGCTGTGAACCCATCTAGACCTGGGCTTTTTTGTGTGGTAGGCTCTTAATTGCTGCCTCAACTTCAGATCTTGTTATTGATCTATTCATGGTTTTGACTTCTTCCTGGTTTAGACTTGGGAGGATGCAAGTGTCCAGGAATTTATCCATTTCTTCCAGGTTTACTAGTTTATGTGCATAGAGTTGTTTGTAATATTCTCTGATGATGGTTTGAATTTCTGTGGAATCTGTGGTGATTTCTCCTTTATCATTTTTTATTGCATCTATTTAGCTATTCTCTCTTTACTTTTTTATTAATCTGACTAATGGTCTATCTATCTTGTTGATCTTTTCAAAAAACCAGCTCTTGGATTTATTGATTATCTGAAGGGTTTTTCGTGTATCTATCTCCTTCAGTTCTTCTCTGATCTTAGTTATTTCTTGTCTTCTGCTAGGTTTTGAGTCTTTTTGGTCTTGCTCCTCTAGCTCTTTCAATTTTGACAGTAGGGTATCAATTTTGGATCTCTCCACTCTTCTCATGTGGACACTTATTGCTGTATATTTTTCTCTAGAGACTGCTTTAAATGTGTCCCAGAGATTCTGGTATGTTGTGTCTTCATTCTTGTTCATTTCAAAGAACTCCTTTATTTCTGCCTTCATTTTGTTGTTTATCCAGTCAACATGCAAGAGCCAGTTGTTCAATTTCCATGAAGCTGTGCAGTTCTGTGTTAGTTTATGAATTCTGAGTTCTAACTTGATTGCACTGTGGTCTGAGAGACTGTTTATTATGATTTCCATTCTTTTGCATTTGCTGAGGAGTAATTTACTTTCAATTATGTGGTCAATTTTAGAGTAGGTGTGATGTGGAGCTGAGAAGAATGTATATTCTCTGGATTTGGGGTAGAGAGTTCTGTAAATGTCTATCAGGTTTGCTTTTTCCAGGTCTGAGTTCAAGTCCTGGATATCTTTGTTAATTTTCTGTCTGGTTGATCTGTCTAATATTGACAGTGGAGTGTTTAAGTCTCCCACTATTATTGTGTGGGAGTCTAAGTCTCTTTGTAAGTCATTAAGAACTTGTCTTATGTATCTGGGTGCTCCTGTATTGATTCCATATATATTTAGGATTGTTAACTCTTCTTGTTGTATCGATCCTTTTACCATTATGTAATGTCCTTCTTTGTTTCTTTCGATCTTTGTTGCTTTAAAGTCTATTTTATCAGAGACGAGAATGGCAACTCCTGCTTTTTTTGTTGTTGTTCTCCATTTTCTTGGTAAATCTTCCTCCATCCCTTTATTTTGAGGCTTTGTATATCTTTGCATGTGAGATGGGTTTCCTGGATACAGCACACCGTTGGGTTTTGGCTTTTTATCCAATTTGCCAGTCTGTGTCTTTTGATTGGTGCATTTAGCCGATTACATTTAGGGTTAATATTGTTATGTGTGAATTTGATCCTGCCATTTTGATGCTAGCTGGCTGTTTTGCCCATTAGTTGTTGCGGATTCTTCATTTTGTTGATGCTCTTTACCATTTGGTATGTTTTTGGAGTGGCTGGTACTGGTTGTTCCTTTCTATGTGTAGTGCCTCTTTCAGGAGCTCTTGTGAAGCAGGCCTGGTGATGACAAAATTTCTGAATACTTGCTTGTTCACAAAGGATTTTATTTTTCCTTCGATTATGAAGGCTGGATATGAAATTCTGGGTTGAAAGTTCTTTTCTTTAAGGATGTTGAATATTGGCCCCCACTCTCTTCTGGCTTGTAGGGTTTCTGCCGAGAGATCTGCTGTGAGTCTGATGGGCTTCTCTTTGTGGATAACCCGACTTTTCTCTCTGGCTGCCCTTAGCATTTTCTCCTTCATTTCAATCCTAGTGAATCTGACGATTATGTGCCTTGGGGTTGCTCTTCTTGAGGAGTATCTTTGTGGTGTTCTCTGCATTTCCTGGACTTGAATATTGGCCTGCCTTGCTAGGTTTGGGAAGTTTTCCTGGATAATATCCTGAGGAGTATTTTCCAGCTTGGATTCATTCTCTTCGTCACATTCAGGTATACCTATTAGATGTAGATTAGGTCTTCACATAGTCCCACATTTCTTGGAGACTTTGTTCATTCCTTTTTGTGCTTTTTTCTCTAATCTTGCCTCTCATTTTATTTCATTTCTTCTGCTAGGTCAATTCAGCTGATGAAACTTGTGCATGCTTCGCAACCTTCTCGTGTTGTGTTTTTCAGCTCCATCAATTCACTCATATTCCTCTCTAAGGTGTCCATTCTTGTTTTCATTTCATCAAATCTTTTTTCAAGGTTCTTAGTTTCTTTGCATTGAGTTAGAACATGTTCTTTTAGCTCACAGAAGTTTCTCATTACCCACCTTCTGAAGTCTGATTCTGACATTTCATCACACTCATTCTTCATCCAGCTTTGTTCCCTTGCTTGTGAGGAGTTGTGATCCCTTGTAGGAGGAGAGTTGTTCTGGTTTTGGGTGTTTTCCTCCTTTCTGCTCTGGTTTCTTCCCATCTTTGTGGATTTATCCTCCTCTCGTCTGTGTAGTTGCTGATTTTCAGATTGGGTCTCTGAGTGGATGTTCAGATTGTTGATGATTAAGTTATTTCTGTTTTTTAGTTTTCCTTCTAACAGTCTGGCCCCTCTGCTGTAGGACTGCTGATGGCCACTCCAGGCCCTGCTTGCCTGGGGATCACCTGCAGCAGCTGCAGTTACTGTTCTGCTACCAGTTTCTTCTTCTGCTATTATTGTCCCAGAATGATGCCTGCCAAATGTCAGTCTGATCAGTCCTTTGTGAGGTGATTCTTTGGATATATGGGGGTCAGGAAGCTGCTTCAGGAGACAGTCTATTCCTTATAGGAGCTCAAGTGCTGAGCTGTGAGCTCCGCTCATTCAGAGCTGCTAGGCAGGTACATTTAAGTCGTCTGCAGAAGAACTCATAAACTCCCTTTTTTTCCCCAGGTGCTCTGTCCTGGGGAGTTAGGGCTTTGTTTATGAGTGTCTGTTGTGCTGCTGCCTTTTTTTTTTCAGGGCTGCCCTGCCCAGCAAGGAGGTTCCCTAGTCACTGCCTGCCTGCAGAGGCTTTGCTGATCTGCTTTGGGCTCCACCCTGCTGCTGTGTGAACTTCCCTGTAGTCCTGTTTATATGGGTGTGGTTAGAACTGCCTCGGCAATGGAGGTCCACCTCTGTAGTGGTGGACTCTCTCTGTTATGGAGGGTTGCTTTACAATGGCAGGCTGCCTTAGCAATGGCAGAATACCTCTATAGGGGTGGAGTGCTTCGTAATGGTGGATGCCCCTCCCCCACCAAGGTGCACCATCCTGGGTTCAGCTGTGCTTGCCGTGAAACTCTCAACCCTGAGCGTTTCCAATTGCTGTTTTTTTGTTTGTCTGTTTTTGTGGGGGTGGGACCTGCCGAGCCTGATCACCTGGCTCCCTGCCTCAGAGCCTTTTTTTTTTTAAGTTGAATGGTTGACTCTCTCCCAGATGCTCCAGTTGCCTGCTGAAAGGGTGCCGGGATCTGTGTGATTTCTTATGCAGTGACCCACTGCACAGGCTGAAACAATGGCATTGCCCAGGAATCTCCTGTCCTGGCTCCCTGTTTCAGACCCATTTAATCAGATGAATGGGCGAATCTGCCTTCCCGGAGCTCCAACTGCCAGCTTAAAAGGGAAATCAGACATGTGTATTTCGTACAGAAAGCCACCATGCCTGGGCGCTGGTAAAACAGCCTCGCCGGCTGAAACAGCCATGCCGGCCAAAACAGCCACATTGGCAACCCGTGGGGCTCCTCTGCCTGGGAATCTCCTGGTCTGTGGGCAATAAAGATCTGTCTGGAAATGCGGTGTCCACTCACCCCCTGCGCTTTCACTGGGAGCTGCAATCCTGAGTTGCTCCTAAAGGGCCATCTTCAATATCAGTCCCACTGAGAATTTTTTATGCTAGTCATTACCCTTTTCCCTAAAGCACACTGGAGGATTTAGCAAATAATAAACCATTAGTAATCAATGTGTTGTAATGAATAGGTGAATGAATGAATGAAAGTTTTTATTTGGTACACTCATATTTACTGATATTGGCCATGCTTGATAAATTATTATCATTATTATTTTGACATGGAGTGTTGCACTGTAATCCAGGCTGGAGTGCAATGGCATGATCTTTGCTCACTGCAAACTCTGCTTCTGCGGTCACATAATTCTCCTGCCCCAGCCTTTCAAGTAGCTGGAATTACAAGCACACACCACCACACCCAGCTAATTTGTGTATTTTTCATAAAGACAGGCTTTAACTATGTTGGCCAAACTGGTCTCAAACTCCTGATTTCATGATCTGTCCACCTAGGTCTCCCAAAGTGCTGGCATTACAGGTATGAGCCACCATGCCCAGTCTATGAAATTGTTAGTTTTTATTTTTCTGTAAGACCCAAGTAGATCTGCAATGTTAGGCAACCTCTATCTGGAAAGGGTAGGAAAACGGTAGTGCTTATTTGCAAAAAGTAAACTTGGCTGATTTGACTATCAAACACCTAGTTTCTAGTTGACTACTTACAATATTTAATTTTTACTTTCCCAGTTTATAAAATGAAAAGTTAATATTAGTGGAAAGCAATGATCTTTTGCAAGTGTAGGGTCTTCTAGCTTTAAGAATAATTTTATCTGTGCCTAAATACACCATGAAAGTTGAATGCATGTATTATACAATGTGTAGTTTACTAATGTATTTTTGTTTTGATTTTGAGTTCAAAATGATCTCTTTTTTCCAAAAAGAAATTTTGATGAGGCAGGATTGCATCAGGGTTAAAGACATGGATATTAAACTCAAACAGACTGAGTTAATGTTTAAGCTCTGTCATTTATTAAGTGTGTGAAGTTAGGCAAAAACATAAATCTTTCTGAGCATAAGTTTGCTTATTTCTATAATAGGAAGAATAATAAAACCTATTGTATAAGGCTGTGACTCTTCCATGTGTTAAAGCCTATGAAGGACTTATAATTCCTGTTACATGATTAGAACTTGAGTGTTATTGGTTATTATCATTATTAATATAAGAAAAAAATTATATATTAAGAAACCATTTTCCCAAAAACACTTGACTCTGTTTTTTCATTTGATTCTCCACCCCCAAATTTTCAAATTTCACTTGGATGGTTTGAATTGTCACTTTTTGTTATTTAAATAATCTATTGGAGATTTTCAAGTTTTCTAGGACTTTAGTAATGTTACAAAATCAACAAAATAATAATTTCAAGCAATATTTAAAAGTTATTAGGATTTATTTACTAATGACTGTAAATTAGATATTATTAACATTTTAAATATATATATATATTTACTTTTATATTATATTCATCATCTTTCACTAATGGCAAAACCTGATGTTTGGTTTTTGCAAATAGAATCAACAAAGGTTAAAAAAAACTCATCTTAGCAGATATTAAAATAAAGATGATGAAGTTCTATTTAATAGCATAGTGATTGTTTGATTATGTCTTGTATATTTAGCCTTTTATTCCCTAAATATATGAAAAGCAAAGTGATATATAATAATACTAATAAAAATGTACTATTCAAGAAAATGGAAGAATAGTCCTTTGACCAGGGATTTGCTGTTCTTAATTAGCTCATGACAATAGCTTTTTCTTTCTCTCTTCCAAGACTTTCTAACAATGTTTTTGAACAAGTGTCAATGGTATCCTCACACTCCTTTCTAGAGGCTCCTTAAAATACCTTGTTAGTTGCCTTTTGAATATTCATATGGTACCTAGTGCAATGTATGCTAGAAATATTCGCTGAGAACTTGTTTACCAGATAGGAGTTAGGACCTTTTTTATGGATGAAACAATCGAACTAATATTTATATTTTGAGCTCTGTGCAAAACACTCTTCTAAGCATTTAGAATAAAACAATAGCGAAGGTGTAGCTCCAGTGTCCAAAGCACTTATAATCAAGTACAAGAATGTATGCAGGTACTGTCACTGATCTTTGGCACTGTAAGTGTCAAAACGTCATACCTAAACTAATAGAGAGTTGGTGCAGGAAGTGTAGAAAGGGAACACTCAAGAAAGTTTCCCAGATATTTACATATTCACTGTTCTCAGTGGAATTTAATGTAATTTGTTATTTTGGAAGATTTTCAGTACAGAAAAACCCTAAAACAAACCATGTCCTTAAGTGAGAGAATTGAATATGTTTTTTTCCGTGGGATTTGCACATTTGTATCCATGTGAATGCTGGCCTAAACAGTGAGTGCAATAATGTTACATGGTTCCGGCTCTTAGGCCCCCATGTTTCATAAATACTATAATATGTCCATTCCCATTAGACACAATGTGATGGAATCCAGAACCCAATAACCTCCTGTCTGGAAAAAAAGTAATTTCACTTCTGTGAGGGAGTAGTCTGTTTTTGGAAATTCCATAGCTTTGCAGGAATTAAGAGTCTTTGAAACAAAAGCATGGAATCTTCCTTTTCCCTGACCTTGCCTCCTTGTGATTACGGTTATCCAGTTGGCCAGCCCAGAGTGCTCCTTTCTTTGCCATATTTACTTTTCAATTATTTGAAATGACAAAAAGTTGTCATTAGTACTAGAATACTGAGACAAGATAATGGTTTGCCACTTTGAACGAAAATGTCTCTGGAGCTTTGCCAGCAGGAGATCAGAGTCCTGTCAAAACATTCTATTCTGTAGGATGAATCTCTTAAATATGTTAGAATACTTCCATTTATAGAACTCTCCTGTGACTTATAAGCAGTGATATTCAGAAACTGACAAATGGATTGATAAAATCTTTCTGTGGCTTAATGATAGAAACAGAGCAAGCCAAGTCAGGTTTTTTGTTTTTTTTTTTTTTTTGGTCTGGGCTGTATAAGCATAAGTTGGCTATAGAGGCATAGTTGAAGAGAGCTAACCACTTCTTTGAATTTTCCTTGCATCCTATGAATGTAAATGAATTTGTAAAATATTAGTCAATGATATTATTCTTTGAATTACAAATGTTTATTTTACACACATATTGGATGGTGTCATGTTTGTCATATGCCTGGATGTTAGTGTCTAGTTCTATATTTTATCTGATATTTGAAAATGACTAAGCCAGGATCTGTGGAAGAGAATTCACTTCATAATTCCAGGTACTTTCCATAAATTTCCCAGATACTTCTTGTTAACCAACTTCTGTTGCAATTAACATGAATAGTAGCCTTTTTCTCAGAAGATATTTTTATAATCACTCTAGCACAATATTATATTAAGATTTTATATTAAGATGGTAGTCTGCACAAAGATATTAGCCAACCTCTGTTATGAGCTTTTAAAAATTGTAATGGAAAAAATAAAAACTACTTAATTAAAGAAAACAGAGGAATCATTTAGCAAAATTATACATTTTATTTAAAAAAATTGAATTTTTGCTTTCATTCATTGTGATTTAATTAGTGAAGGCATTATCCTCCCAGTGAAAGCAACTATAATATTTTTTTAAATTATGTGAAACAGTGATATGCAGATATTGGACAACACTTGAGGAATGGAAGCAAAAGAGATTATTCCTCTTATTATCCTGGCTTTCTGCCTGGAAGTGCTTTCAGAAACCTGCCATAGGGAAAGAAAAAACCAAGCAGAACATAGCAGTTGTGCTGAGTTGAGAAGACTGACTTCACAGTTCAACAAGTCTGAGACACTGGAATTTGTCGGGAAGATTATGTAGAGGACGAGGTTCTGCAAAATAAGAACTTTAGAAATCTGCATAGGTGTCCACTTGAGTCTGTTGCTAAATAGCACACATGTAAATTGAAACAGCAAGACAAAGCACAGAACTATTAGAATGCTATGAAATAAAATTGCTCAGAAATACAAAATGTTAGAAAATATTCAAGGTCTAATTAGCTACAGTAGAGAAACTTGGTTTAATCTTGAGCATTCAGTACAGTATCTGGCAAGGTTATGCTTTTTAGTAAAATTAAACTAAACTTATAAACTTAAGACAGACCCTAACAATGATTAAAAACAAATTTCAAAGAGTTCAACCTGCTCTACAACTGTCTTCAAAACAACTATTTTTTTTTAAAGAAAGACAAGAAAATCTAGGGAGTTAGCAATATATTATTTATGGTGTAAAACAAATAGGAAAAAAAGTCCTAAACCCAATAAAAGGCATTTATAAAAAGCCTGCATCTCATGTTGTATTTAATGATGAAATACTGAGTACTTCAATACTTCACCCTTGCAGTCAAGAACTTAAGGATGGCTGCTTTTACCATTTCTTCTTAATAATACTCGGGACATTCTAGCCAATTTAATAAGATAATAAATAATATAGAAAAAATGAGCAGATTTTTTATTGGCATATAATCTGATCATTCATGTAGAGGCTCCTAAGGAATTTACAAAAAAGTTATCATAACCATTATATAAATTTAGTAAGTATTGTTGAGTATTTGGAGAAACCGGATAAATATGCTGATAAAAATGTAAAATAAATCAAGTACTTGGGAGAATAGTAGTTTATTAAAGTGTCAAACAGTCATTTACTATACAACCAAGAAATGCATCTAGATAGGTAACAACCTAGGATATATGAAATCTCATGTATACACAAAGACTGTGCAAATGATCATATTGGTTTTATTATAATAGCCCCTAAAAGGGAAGGCTCAAAGTAGTCATCAGTTGGTGAAAGTATAAGGTAAACATGATATAATTATATACTTAAATACTAATCAGCAATAAAAAGAAAAATTTGAACACACTCTATGCTTATATGTGTGTGTGTGTGTGTATAATGTAGAGTATTTACAGTATTTCATTTATCCTGAATTTTTAGAAAATGAAAATCTATATAGAAACAATGCAAATCAGCAATTTTCTGAGGCTGAGAGTGACAACAAGTGTGTGAGGATACTTTTTTAGGGCAGCAGAAATGTTCTTAAATACAGGTTATGGTAATTATTGCACAGCTCCATAAACTTACTGAATTTTACCAAATAATTCTTGAAATATTTATAACTAGGGATGGGTTTGTGAACTATAACTCAATGTAACTGTTTAATAAAGAAACCAACACCAAGAAACTCCTCTTTCTTAGAGTCAGGAATTGAAAAGGAATGGTTTAGGATGTGGCATAAGGAAACTTTTGGAGGGTGATGGAAATATTTGTTATTTTGATTGTGGTATCAGTTTCACAAAAGCATATATATGTCAAAGCAGTACCAACTTGTATTTTCAACAAGTGAAATTCAATGTGCTGTAACTATAGCTCAATAAAATTATAAAAAACACAAAATCATATTTGAGATTACATTTGACTATCTCTTTTTTCCAATATGTTTCATATTAACAAAATCTAGTTAATTATGCAAAATAATAAGCTATTGATTCTGTGAGGTATTAGGTAAAGAGAAGTGAAAAAGCGTATCCAACATTCTGCAGGCATGGAAGCATATTGTGTAAATAATTTTAAAAATTCGTAGTATAATCATATTTATAAATGTATTAATTTTTCAAGTGTAACTGTTTAACAACAGTCCTCTTTGTACATTTTAAGATCAAACCAAAACATTTAATTTTAAAACTTAGTAGGGGGGCAAACTGAAGATTACATAGAACTGAAGAGGATAAATTAGGAAAATCTATAGTTTGTCTAATACCAATTCTAGAAGAAAAGGGTACAGCAATAGCCAAAGGATAATAACTGAGCACTTTCCAGAATTTATGAAAGACATATATTCTCAGACCAAAGAAACACAGAGAGTCCAAAACAGGATAAAAATGTAAAACTTGGTTACATCATTATGAAATGCAGAACTCAAAAGCAATGAAAAGATGTTAGAGAAAAGATATGAGATAAAAGAATGATTTTTACACACAGCAATATTAATTGGACAGAAACAGACTTCACAATAATTATAATAAAATCTTAAGAAACTAATACGTACTTTGGATATGCCAGAAGAAATGGATTAATTTCTAGACACATAAAACCTACCAAGATAATCACGAAGAAATAGAAAATGTGAAGAGATCAATAGTAAATAAGAATACTGAAAGAACTAATAACAATCTTTCTCAAACTCTTCAAAAAAAAAATGAAGTGGAGGAAATACTTCCAAACTCATTTACAAGGCCAGTATTACTCTGACATGAACACTCCAAGAAAATAAAATAACGAGTCAATATCCTTGATGATTATCAATGCAGAAATTCTCAACAATATACTGGCACACCAAATTCAAAAACACATAAGGAATTATTCATCATGGTCAATGAAGATTTATCCCCGGATGCAAGGATGATTCAATATATGCAAAAAATGTAACACACCACATTGACTAAATAAAGAAAGAATAAAAAAGTTAAATAGCAGAAAAAAATTGACAAAATTCAACACTATTTTAGAATAAAAACTCTCAACAGATTAGATATAGATGGAATGTACTTCAACACAATAAAGCTCAGAGCTAACATCATACTCAAACATAAAAATAGAAAATTCTTTCTTCTATGATTCAGGACAAGACAAAGCCACTGCTGTCAGGTAAAGAAAAACATAAAGGAATCCTAACAGAGAAAAAGTAAAATTATCTGTTCCTTAATAACATAATCTTATATATAGAAAACTCAGAAGGATCCCCCTTAAAACTATTAGAACTAATAAACAAATTCAGGAAGGTTGAAAGTGAAAAACACGTTGGCTAAGAGTCTTTTGAAAATTAAGACTCTAAACTGTTTCTCATCAATTTAAAGTTGAGTGAAACGACCCAAGGGTTTTGACAGATTCTTGATTTCTGCAAGATGCTTTGGGACACTGACAGTGTCACTAATTTGCAGGGTGCCCCTCACTTTACTGTAAAAAACATCTTTAAAACAAAATAGGGAAATATGCATATGAACATTATAAAAAAATATGGTAAAGATGTGCTATTACTGCGCTCTGGTTTTCAGATCACTTGCTTACTTCCAGGAGTTCCTTTTAATTTACCTGGTCTGAGGAATAGAAATGAATAAAACACTAAGATACACGTTGTGTCCTTGAATAGCTAATAATCTCATAGGTCAGAGGAAGAAACTCATAAATAGTATCTTAAACAAAAAAAAACAGGGGGCAAGAACCAAAAAGGGAGAGGATAGAGTAAGATAGAAACCCCAAAGTGTAGAAAGATGAAGGAGAAATATGAAATGGAGAAAAAAATAATAGGTAAGCCTCAAAAGAGCCTTGTTCCATAAAGCAGTCCCTGAGCGGAGCAGTGCAGCACACTTTACAAGCCTGTATAAAACTCATTAATTTTGTCCTCAGCAATCTTTTCTTCCCCAAAAGTTTATAGAATGGGGGAAAATAATTTGGCAAATGTTCGCTATATACAAAATGTTCTATCCTGAGATTTAATTTAGGCTACATCTATTTAGGATGACAAATATATTGATTTTAAAAATCTAAATAAATTTTTCCTGTTTTGAAATTCTGCAATATATTTATCCCTAGGATTTTATTCTAAAATTTATTCTCCAAAGTCTTCAGAACTTTTCTGTAAGTATTGTTTTCATTTCCTTCAAATATACAAGATGTTGCTGAGTTAGGAAAGAGGAGGTCAGACAACTTACTCAAGACCATACAGTTCATGGCTACATCTTTCATTTCTTCATTACTATAATTTAGTAGTACCCCCAACACTATTTCCCCAAACAGGTAACTACACACACACACACACACACACACACACACACACACACACACACACATATATATGTATATGTATATACATATTTATATATGTGTATATATATACATATTTTAAGTTGTGTATGTATAATTATATATATATATTAAATTGTACTATATATGTATTATATGCATACTGCACACCCTGAACTTTAAAAGTGCACAAACTTTCACTTTAACAGATCTTTCCTTTGGTGAAGAAGGAGTTGGTATGGGCAGACACAGCCATGAGTAAGACTTTTCATGTGAGTTATTTAGCCTTTTTATATCTCAATTTCCTGAAGCATTTTTCTCAATTCTTTAGTCTCCCCACATGGTAGAATTAAACTCTGTGCCTGAGCTATGTGAATTATTATTGTTCCTCATGACAGTGAAAGGTGTATATTCCCCTCAAGTTAAAATTGAACTAGACTGCATCACTTTCTTTGGCCAGTGTAATTCAGGCATGGAAGATAAGGTGCTAGTTTCAGGCCACAACCTAAAGTAACATTGCATGCTTCTGTTTGCTTGATTGTACTCTGTCATTAATGTAAGAATATGCTAGGAAAAGTATCAATCCTAGAATTATGAGAGGCATGTGCAGCAAATCTTATCCCAAATTCTCGTCAGGAGTCAAGCCTCACCAATCTAAAGCAGACTAGATCAGCTCAGTTGACCTTGCTTAATGTCCTAAAAACTCATATGCATGATAAGTAAGGGGGATGATTTGTAACCTGGAATTATTGTGATAGCAGCTGACTAATATACACTTCAAAGAGTTACAAAAATAAATTGCTTATATATCTGTGTGTATATATATGAGTATATATGAATGTATGTCTATATACACACATATAAATACATTTATAAATAGAACATTACTGGTCAAATCAGAATAATTTTGGAGGAAAAGTGAATACTTTTAAAGATATAATGTAATCATTATGTATTTGGCTTAATTTTATATGTGCAGAATACTTATAATTGGAACACAAAATCACTATGCAAAATAAAATGTACAAATCAGTGAAATTAATGATAATCCAATAGATCTTTTGGTGATAAAGCAATAAACTTGACTGACCATTAAGACAATGACATCAACTTGGTGGTATTATTTCCTTCCAATTTTTTAACTGAATTTGATAATCTAACATAGAATTATTTTCTCCCAACACTGGATCCAGCCTCACACCTTCCAGTATCCTAAACCACAACACATGTATCATAAATAGCACAATTTAAAACTTTTTTTTCCATTCTGACTAGAAAATATTCTTTGTTCTTATGAGACAAAAGCAGGCTTGTTACATTCCCTTCCTCTCTAATTCAATGGAAGAACATCAAATCCAATAAATTTTCAAGGCAGACACTTTTTAAAGGACATAAGTTCTGTTATTTTGAAGATATTGTTAAGAAAATAAAAAACTCATTCAATGAGAGAAAATTATTGCTGCATATGTATATGATAACAGATTTGTATCTGGGAAATATAAAGGATCCTCAAACATAAGAATTAAAAATAACATAAAATAGGCAAAAGATGTGAAAAGGCAGTTCACTAAAAATACAAATATGTTAATGCAAGAAAACATATGAAAATTGCCAATATTATTCCTTATAACAACACAAAAAGCACGAGATATAACTACAAAAATTAGAATGGTAGAAGTGAAGAAAAAAAGTAATAAGAATACTAAATGCTAATGAGGATGTGAAGCAATCAGAAATCTTATACACTACTGACCAGGATATAAAAGAGTGCATTTCATGTGGAAAAAATAGTTTGTGAATTTCTTCTAAAACAAACATGCATTGACTACATAGTCTAGCATTTGTACAACTAGATCTTTAACTAGAAGAAATAAAAATTTATGTTCACATGCACAAATATGTGGATATGTGTAGTTGTTTTATTTGTAATTGGCTCAAACTGCAAACTGGTAAATGAGTAAACAAACTGTGGTAGATCCTTACACTGGAAAAATCACTTGACAATAAAATGAAACAAACTACTGATCCACACAAAAACATGGATCAATTCAAATGCATAATGCTAAGGGAAAGAAACCACACTCAAATACTTATATGCTGTATATTTGTCAAGGAATATAATTTGTAGTGCCTAGTGCAAAATGCTAATGGGAGCCTCTTGTTCAAACATTACAGCACAGGTCACAATTCCAGGAAGCTGGCACAGATACATATAATTTCATTCCCATGACAGTCTTAAAAGGACAATCTATAGGGAACTAAAAGAGATCAATTGCTGCCTGGGCCAGGAGTTTGGGAAGAAGGAGTTCATTTAAAAAGCCAAAAGGGAATCGTGGGTTGATAAGACTGTTGTATGTCTGGCCAATCATAGTTACACAATTATATGTATATGCCAAAACTCATAGAACTGGTTATTAACCACTGAAAATTTTATCTATTTAAATGGCATAAGTCTGATTTTAAAAATAACATATGTAGACAATCATATATTCGTATTTTATGAAGAATGATTATGGGAGATCATTCCAGAGAAATTTGGAACCTCATACAATTAAGATAAGATATAATAGAAAGGTCTGTGTTAGAATATTCTCTCAGCCTCTCACCAGCCAGGTGAAATAACTTAAGTGACAATCTCTCTGAGATTTAAAGTAGGATAGTAATAGTGGGTCAAACTTAAAGGTGCTTGCCAGGATAAATATGGTGATGAATTAAAAAATTTAAAAATAACTTTATAAAGTACTCAAATTATTATATAAAATGGCAATAAAAGGACAAACTTTACACCACCATTTTTTCTCTCAAATGGAGATTTGTTACTGGCTGTGCCCATTTCTGATTTTGAAAAGGTAATCAAAATCACAAATTTACTTTAGCAATGTTCTATATAAACATAATTTAATATATAACACATTTTAAACACAGAGAGGTGTACTCATTTTCAGTTTAAATGATATATTCTTTGGGAGGAATCCATTTTCTCCCTGGTGGACTAAATTAAATTCTTATATTTCATTGTTGTATGTATGTCCCCCCACCCCATAAGTCTAAAAGAGATGTGCAAACCAAAACCATTCTTTCATTTCACTTTTCAATTTTGGTGTCTACTTTTGACAGTTTTGTAACTATCAAGTAATATAAACTGTTAAGACTAAAAAGTATTTGTTACCAGATGCACAATAGATGTAAATCCTTATAAAAATACAGTCTAGTATATTACTACCTGACAAATTCTGTAATAAAATATACAATCATATTTGCTTTTTAATTTAAGGAGAGTGAAGAATTCAATTATATTGACTTCCTTTATGTCCCCATTATACCTGATGGGACACATCTCCAGTATTGGCACCTTGTCACACTGTAGCATAGTTATTTGTTTATATACTCATTATCTGCCGTGTGGTCTATAAACTCATTTATGTTGGGGTGTGTGCTTTACTTATTTTCAGCTATAATGTATTTTGCTTGCATGGTATTTGTTTAATGTTTTTCACTTTCGAGTTAAGAAAAAACCTTTATATTGGTGGACAGAGTAGCAAATTAGACAAGACACTGAGTAGAGTCAAAGTTCTTTCATTAATGTCCTGGCTCTGTTTTCTTATTCATTATGCAACTTTGATATGAGATTTAACCTTTCATGAACCCATTTATGAACAGTTAAGTGCCTAGAAAAATGCTTGCAGCATTCTCTCATCAATATCAAACTCTTTCCCTAACACAACACTACAGACTATTTCAAGGGAGTGACATGATGATCAAGTCTAATAATAGACTATATAAAAATGTAATAATGTAAAGTGTAAAAATACTCTCTTGTTATGTAAAGCTCTATTTAAAAATGGCAAGACAGAAAGGGTGCTGGCTTCTGAGTAAAAAGACCTTGACCAGTACTACAGCATTTGTTGTCAACTAGCTAAACTACCATGGACAAGACTTACAGTCTCTCTGGATTTTTACTGTAAAGCGAGGTATTCTAAATTTACTTCCAAATTCAGAAAACTTACTTACTTTAAATGAACTTTGAAGTATATTCTATAATTCATAGAAGCCAAGTGTACCATTTTAAATATGGTGTAACTTGCCTCTCATTGAAAACATATCATAAATGGACACCTAATCAGAAAATTCGATAATATTAATAAAATATAAACTGGCTCAAAGATTCCATGTTCAGTGAGTTCACTGGTGTACTATACCAAGAAACGATATACAGGATTAAAAGATTTTGGTTATCAGCACATCATAGAGCAACATAGACTTGTTTTGCTTAGGCTTTTACCAGAGGAATGAGATGGTGAAGAAAAAAAAGAAATGTACACTGGAAACTTTTTCATTGCTATGGTGTTTTTCTTTTTGTTGTTGTTAGTAGAGATGGTGTTGTTTTTGTATTCAGAAACTTCTGTAACATTTTTTATATTTATATTTTTCTCAATTCTAAGATCTATAAAAGCAGAGTCATAAATATACACGTACACATAAATATATATATATATTTCCAGCTAGAATATATATATATTGTCTTGTACTTAATAGTTGCTTGATAGATGTGCATAGGTTGATTGATTCAAATCTATATGTCTGTGTAATAAATCATACTTTTTAGAATACTGACCTATGATTTTGTTTAAATAATAAATAGGATAGACAAAAGCAAGAAGCTCCTAAATTTAACTGCAGAATAACAAACCCTGCTTCAAATTACTTGAGATTAAAATGAACTGTATTCAATTATAGTTACTCATAGACTTCTAGATCTATTATACAGTCCAGCGTAAGTTTAATTGTCTTATTATAATGATACAAGTTGATGTTCATAGAGATAATTCTAATATATCTTCCCGAGATGATTATAGTCCATTGTCCATTAGCCAGAAACAAGTAAGTTCTGCTTTCATGACTCATAACTTTTGACTCTAGAAGGATAGTGGGAGCAAAGGACAAAATGTGATACTTATGAGTCACCCTATTTGTTTCTTCTTTGGCTGAGCTCCAGATCCTAAGAAAAGCAAAAGCTCATCATGGCTCTAAGATTGTCCCCTTCTTCCCACTCTGTAATCAATTACACATTACTGATAATAAGCATTTCTTGCTTTTGCTTAGTCCCAGTGACCAGTTAGGTTCTGCAGGTGATCTCTTTGACACATGGCAGCCCTCAAGCTAGCAGCTTGATTCACTGTTCAAGAAATTACAAGCTGACCTAATCAGCTGAAGTGATTAAAGTATACAAACAATATTACTCCATTCCCTTAATTTGGCTTAATTATTACATTTGCTATTTAGAGATATTAGATAAATTATAAGGTGAACTGAAAAGCTATTCTTAGTTTCTTTTCATTATAATGTTAGTTTTTTTATACAATCTTAAACAAAACTCAAATCAGAAAAATATAGTTTTTAAATGTTTAATGCAATAGCATTAAACATATATGCAATGCAATAGTAATTGCATCTACAGAAGTTATTAAAAATAAATTGATTACAGAAACACATTTTCAGTGAAAAATCATTATCAAGAAATTTATTTTTGGTAATGTCAGTAGATTCCAACACTGCACTATGAGATGAATAAAAGTGTAATTTGAAGAGCAGGCAATTCACATTTTAGAATATCAGGGCAAAGGATTTTCTGGCTCATAGTAATGCAAATGTCCAGGTTGCAGTTCAAAGCATGACCTTTGTTATGCATAAGTACTTTCTTGCAAGAAATAATGTTTGCACATAAAATTTTATGTATTTTCAGGCTTGGTTTGACTACAATAAATCTTTTACTGAATAAGCCTCAATATCAGTGGGGAGAACACAAGTGAATAAATTCAGAATATTTCTTAGCAAATCCCTGAAGGTATTACATTGGTAAGAATAATTTATATTTTCCACAATCTAGCCCAGAATAGGCACTATGATTTGTTTCAACCAAACTCTTTAATTTATAAAATATACATTCTCAAAATACAATGATTTTAGAGTCTTCCCATTTTCTTTTAGTCTTTGGAATTATGACATACCTGAAGAACATGGACGTAGATATCGAATGTCTATTTAAATCCTTTTTCCAATTTCCTGATCTTGAGCCAACAACTAAATAGTGCTGAGATTTGATGATTTTACTTGCAGAAAGAATATAGAATGTCAACTGCATAGTATTCTTTAGAACATTGCTGGCATGCCTAGGACTGTACTATGCATACAGCAAGTACCCAATAACTGTCATTTACTTCCTTTATCTGGAGTTTCTTTTCTACTTCCCAGTTTTACAGATCTGTTAACATAAGACTGTTGTATAAGTGTTGTAACTTCTACAGAGTACATTTTTTGTCAGTTGGCTGATAAAGCAGGAATTACTGACACATATTGCTGGAATAATTCTTACCGTTTTAACTATGAAAAGTAAAAAAAAAAAGAAAAGAAAAAAGTGTTATAGTTCTCAGCTGAAAATATATGAGAAATTTGGGAGAGTTCAAGCTTTTCTATCCTGGATAAATTGGGAGCATTTATGTCTGTCCTTTTCTTCACCTTCCTTTGGTCTTTAAACATATACTCAGAGAATTAGGGTCACCACAGGTAGTAGGACAATATAAAAAGGGCAAGCAATCCTTGCCTTGAAACATCATCTTTTCGACTATCAATCAGTAGAGGCCTAAATTATCTGGTAGTATGAGGCTGGGCTTCCCAATAAGCAGATCAGTATGCAGGAAGTTTATTAGGAGGTCTCTTAAAATCAATACCAGAGGAAGGAAAGATAGGAAAATGAAGGGGAAGGGAAAGATATGGGGAAGAAACAGGACAAGAAGACCAGACCAGGCAGAGTGTTGAGCAGCAACTTCTTTCATGGGAAGCATCAGTCGATCCTCTAAAAAAAGTTCTACCTGTCTCATGTTGGGGTCACATGATTAGTTGTTTACATGTCTGCAATGGTCAGTCATTGGATGCAGAACCCTTGACAAGGAGAACAGTCTTGTCAGCTACCAGGAGAGAATAAATCCTTCATTACTAAAAGAGTATCTGTATGGTACATCAATCATCAACTCTGCTGGTTTTCTGAAATGTTTTTCCCTTGTATGATGCTTTAAACATTCCCAGTCCCTCAAGACATGTATACAATGACTTTCACACATTTACTCTGTTGAATTTTGCTGGCTTCTTAGTTCAGAAGTACTCCTCGGCATCTTTATTTACTGTCTGCTCAGAGCTTCAATATGCCTTGTTTCTCATGAGATGCCTGGAGTTCTTCATTTTGTAAGAGATGCTGAGTTAGGTCTTGCCTAAAATATCTCAGTACATATATGCTTCAACAAAACAACAAAGTACATTTTGATACTCTTTCCTCATACCTGTCAACTAAATATGTGTGTGTGTGTGTGTGTGTGTGTGTATGTGTAGAAAGAATAAATGAGAATAATTTTTCATTAGGTTGTTTTCTTAAAGATGAGTAAATCTGCCATGGTGGTAGATGCAGAAAAGCCTGTTTTATTTAGTGTAACAGAAAGTTCAAATCTAGTATACTGTATATTATTCCCAGACTGAGTAACATCACTGCAAAATAAAAGAGCAATAATTTCCTTTTCCACATTGGAATAGAATGGAAATTTATATCCTTCATAACAATTGCTGCTTCTTTGTCTAATAGTCAAAATTGTAATTAGTGGCCATTACTGTTTCAACATTCCTTCCTAAAATGTTGGCCACCTGCAGCATCAAATAGTTCCCTCTTTTTTTGTACTTAAGCTCCAATTATAGACTAAAAAATAATATTTCAATCCAAAATAGGGAATATAAAAGTGTTTTCTTGTACAGATGTAGTTTGTATGACCTATCAGGGGAAAGCACTAATGGGTCTCAGTAGGGCATAAACTAGAAAGACTGGCAAAGACAAATGCATACAAGAGTAATTGGGATAACAGGATTCCTATTACTTTTCCTCTTTTGTCTGCAGTTTGCAAATGCCAGGGAACTGTTGCTCTTCCTTCAGATTTACATGAGAACACAATATAAGTCTATTTTCATGCTGCTGATGAAGACATACCCAAGACTGGGTAATTTATAAAGAAAAAGAGGTTTAATGGACTCACAGTTCCACATGACTGAGGATTCCTCACAATCATGGTGGAAGGCGAAAGGCACACCTTACTTGGCAGCAGACAAAATAATGAGAGCCAAGCAAAAGGGGTTTCCCCTTATAAAACCATCAGATCCAGTGAGACATATTCACTATCATGAGAATAGTATGGGGGAAACCAACTATGATTTAATTATCTCCCACCCAGTAACTCACGCAACACATGGGAATTATTGGAGCTATAATTCAAGATGAGATTTGGGTGGGGACACATCAAACCATAATAGACACTATAAACAAACAAGAGTCTTTCATTATAAAAGAGGTTTCTTCTCATTATGTGCCATGTTCATGACAGAATTAGTTTCATTTTTTAACAAATCGAATATTCAAAAGTATTACATTTTGTTGGAGATTGTTCAATTGAAAGTTTTCTTCATATATATATATATATATATATTATTGCACTTTAGGTTCTGGGGTACATGTGCAGAACATGCAGAATTGTTGCATAGTTACCTACATGGCAATGTGGTTTGCTGCCTCCTTCCCTTTGTCACCTATATCTGGCATTTCTCCCCATGTTATCCCTCCCCAACATCCCTAACTCCACTATTCCTCCCCTATTCTCCTCAAAAGGCCCCAGTGTGTGATGCTCCCCTCCCTGTGTCAATGTGTTCTAATTATTCAAGACCTGCCTGTGAGTGAGAACATGTGGTGTTTGATTTTCCATTCTTATGTCAGTTTGCTGAGAATGATGGTTTCCAGATTCATCCATGTCCCTACAAAGGACACAAACCCATTGTTTTTTTATGGCTGCATAGTATTCCATGCTGTATATGTGCCACATTTTCCTTGTCTAATCTACCATTGATGTGCATTTGGGTTGGTTCCAGGTCTTTGCTGTTGTAAACAGTACCACAGTGAACATACATGTGCATGTGTCTTTATAATTGAATGATTTATAATGCTTTGGGTATATACCCAGTATTGGAATTGATGAGTCAAATGGAATTTCTATTTCTATGTCCTTGAGGAGTCACCACACTGTCTTCCATGATTGTTGAACAAATTTACACTCCCACCAACAGCGTAAAAGTGTTTCTGTTTCTCTATATCTTCTCCAGCACCTGTTGTATCCAGATTTTTTAATGATCACCTGTCTAACTGGCGTGAGATGGTATCTCAATATGCTTTTGATTTGCATTTCTCTAATGACCAGTGATGATGAGCATTTTTTCATATGTTTGTTGGCCTCATAAATGTTTTCTTCTTAAAAGTGTCTGTTCATATCTTTTGTCCACTTTTGAATGAGTTTGGTTTTTCTTTTCTTGTAAATCTGTTTTAGTTCTTGGCAGATTCTGGATATTAGCCCTCTGTGAGATGCATAGATTCCAAAATTTTTTCCATTCTGTTGGTTGCTGGTTCACTCTAATGATTGTTTCTTTTGCTGTACAGAAGCTCTGGAGTTTAATTATATCCCAGACAAATTAATATTTGTCTATTTTGCCTTTTGAAGTCCTTGCCTATTCTTGTGTCCTGAATGGTTTTGCCTAGGTTTTCTTCTAGGGTTTTTATGGTGTTAGGTCTTATGTTTAAGTCTTTAATCCATATGGAGTTAATTTTAGTGTAAGGTGTCAGGAAGGGGTCCAGTTTCTGCTTTCTGCACATGGCTAGCCAGTTTTTCCAATACCATTTATTAAACAGGGAATCCTTTCCCCAGTGTATGTTTTTGTGAGGTTTGTCAAAGATAAGATGGTTGTAGATGTGTGGTGTTGCCTCCAAAGACTCTGTTCTGTTCCATTGGTCTATATCTCTGTTTTGCTACCAGCACCGTGCTGTTTTGATTACTGCAGCCTTGTAGTATAGTTTGAAATCAGGTAGTGTGATGCCTCCAGCTTTGGTGTTTTTGCTTAGAATTGTCTCAGCTATGCGGGCTCTCTTTTGGTTCCAGATGAAGTTTAAGGTGTTTTTTTCCAGTTCTGTAAAGAGGGTCATAGGTAGCTTGATGGACATGGACTTGAATCTATAAATTACTTTGAGCAGTATGGTCATTTTCACAAGATTGATTCTTCCTAACCATGAGCATGGAAGGTTTCTGCATCTGTTTGTGTCCTCTCTTATTTCCTTGAGCAGTGTTTTGTAGTTCTCCTTAAGAGGTCCCACTATTAATAAAAAAGAAATGAGAGAAGAATCAAATAGATGGAATAAAAAATGATAGAGAAGATATCACCACCAATTCAACAGAAATACAACTACCATCAGAAATTACTACAAACAATTCTATGCACATAAACCAGTAAACCTGGAAGAAATGGATAAATTCCTGGATATTTGCACCCTCTCAAGCCTAAACCAGGAAGAAATTAAAACCCTCAAGAGACCAACAACAAGGGCTGAAGTTGAGGCAGCAATTAATAGCCTACCAATCAAAAAAAGCCCAGGTCCAGATGGGTTCACAGCTGAAACCTACCAGATATACAAAGAGAATCTGGTACCACTCCTTCTGAAACTATTCCAAACAATACAAAAAGTGGGAATCTTTCCCAAATCATTTTATGAGACCAACATCATCCTGATACCAAAACCCAGCAGAGACTCAACAAAAAAAGAAAACTTCAGGCCAATATCCATAATGAACATATATGCAAAAATCTTCAGTAAAATACTGGCAAACCAATTGCAACAGCATATCAAAAAGCTTATCCATCCTGATCAAGTATGCATCATCCAGGGATTCAAGGCTGGTTCAACATATGCAAGTCCATAAATGTAATCCACCACATAAGCAGAACCAAAGACAAAAACAACATTATTATCTCAATAGATGCAGAGAAGACCTTCAACAAAATTCAACATCCCTTTATGTCAAAATCGCTCAATAAACTAGGTATCTATGGAATGTATCTCAAAATAATAACAGCTATTTATGGCAAATCCATAGTCAATATCATATTGAATGGGCAAAAACTGGAAGCATTCCCTTTGAAATCTGGCACTAGACAGGGATGCCCTCTCTTACCACTGTTACTCAATATAGTATTGGAAGTTCTAGCCAGAGAAATCAGGTAAGAAAAAGAAATAAAGCGTATTTAGTTAGGAAAGGAGGAAGTCAAATTGTCTCAATTTGCAGACGACATGATTGTATATTTAGAAGATCCCATTGTCTCAGCCCCAAATCTCCTGAAACTGATAAGCAACTTCAGCAAAGTCTCAGGATACAAAATCAATGTGCAAAAATCACAAGCATTCCTATACACCAATAACAGACTTAAAGAGAGCCAAATCAAGAACGAACTGCCATTCACATTTGCTATAAAGAGAACAAAATACCTAGGAATACAACTAACAAAGTTTGGAAAGTTTTCTCAATAGTGCTTTCTTCCATCTCTAAAGAATCACAGCACTTATTCCTTATATTCATCCCTTATTTTTTTAATAGACACTAACACTTAAAAAGATAAGAAAACAATGTCTAAGCATAACAAATGGGGAAATGCTATAAACCAACAAGCAAGCTTTTTTATGAGTATTTCCTAGTTTAGAAAAATAAAATACTTCCTACTATGCCATTTGCTATCCAAGGTACCCTATGCTTCCTTATCTGCTGGTGTCTCTAAACTGTTATGTAACAAAGCCATTGGAGGCTTCATAGAAAATATGCCATAATTATTCATTAAAAATGTATTATATATTGTGCCTGGTTAGGATTTTTATCTTGACAAAGCATGGGGGAAATATTCCATTGTGACATAGGTTGGATGTGAAATATTAAAGAAAATAAGCTAAGTACATGGAAAATTTTTCAGCTCAGTGAATGAAGCTTCATTCTCCTTCTTCAGAATGGCAAAAGGTATTTTTTTTTCTTTTGCCAATCACATTACAATGCCAAAAATATTTTGTTTTCCATCTTGTTGGTGTCAGACACTCTTCATTTTCTTTTTATGGCTTTTTAATTAATTCATTAATTTCACCTCTCAGCATGAAGGATAATGCTCATTCAAAGTATGACATTTCTCCATTTGGCAAATTGTTGTTATAGAGGATGTTGTCGGTTTGATGTTGAATTTGATAAAATGTCCCATTTAAATATTCAAATTTTAGATTACAGGGCTTTTATATATGAGAACATTTTCTAATAAGTATCACTTAAAAAGTTCTAATTTACAATATTTTATGGCATCTAGTATTAACAATGAAAAAGTTATAAAGAAGTCTGGAGTGGGAGAGATTGGTAAGAATAAGTTGAGACACAAAATAGAAATAACTCTGTTTACAGAAATTGCTCTATGCTGAAATCATGTTTACAAGTCACCACAGGAAGAAATGGAACATGTGCTGCAGATGTATGTGATAACTGATGAGACACTGAATATACTGTCTGTTTGGAAAGGAGTCACAAATAAAAATTCAAATATATTATGCCGGATAGAAAGGGTGACATCTAAAATTCAATTCAGTGAAATGAAGTACCCTAAAGCTCTGCCATTTCTGAATTATCAGGTCAACTTAATTCCAGAGAGACCTGTCGTTTTTGTGAGCAATAACACCCAGCTGATGTTATTGTTAGATACAATCCATTCACTGCATACTATGAGGGTAAAACACCCTATTCTCTAGGAAACAGACTAGCAATAGTTCCTTTTGGAGAAAAAAAGTATGAAAATGTCTTTTTTGAGCAGGAAATAAAATGCTTATTTCCTTCAACAACAAATAACAGATTGAGCTTGATAAAGGGATCTGGGACTTTAAAGGTTTTCTGAAAATTCCTCTAGATAAATTAGGTATAACTGTAGAAAAATTAGGTAAGGAGATAGGTGGGTGTTTTCCCCTTTCCCCTTGAGAAAAAAAATAATAATAAAACTCATACAAATGTGTAACCCTTCTTTCCTCAGTTTTAGTAATCAACTAATCAGCTGAGTAATATAGGAACCAGGACCGTTTACATATTTGTAGATTTGTTGGATATTTTGTGATACAGAGTCATTGTATTTGAATTTGCAACATTTTTTCTATATTGTTTAACAAAACTGTACATGCAGATGAAGTCCTCTCTCTACTGCATATAGGTAGGCACAGCCTTTCCTGATAAGGAGCACAGGATTAGATTTACACAAAGCAACATTTCCTAACTATATTGGAGAGGTGTAGCAGCCTCTGCACCCTCAGCTTGAACTTATTCTCCAAAGAACGAAAGCATTTTTTCCTCTATATGAAGAAAAAAGGAAGAACCTAGAGGGAACATGTTCACTATAAATCTGCCTGAGTAATTTGTGTGGCTCTAATTCCATGTGAGAAGGCATTTGCATTCTTCTTCAGGTGCCAGAAACTTCTTCAGAGAATATAAGTGGTACGCTTATAGAGCACCAACATGGAAACCACACATCCTGAAATTTAAGGCTCTTTAGAATAAGACAGCATACAAAAGACATGATTGTGTGGAATAAGCATATGTAGGTTTAACATGTAAAAATTACCATCAAGCATGTCCATTATGGGTATACATTCCTATAGACTTTAAAAATGTATGTTGTAGGTTATATATATTTACACATATTATAATTTCCAACATGTAATCAAAATAAAGAAGTTTAAGATTTACTGTAACACTAATAACCTTGAAACTGCTATAATGTAAAATCTTGCCCTCAAAAACCAAGATGACCTTAAGAACATCTACTTGATAGGTTTGAGAAAAAATATTATGGCTGAATTTAAATAATTCAATATTTAATGTTATAAATGCATTTGATAAAAATACTAATACATAATTTTAGATGTCTTATCTAAGTCCACAGGCTGTTTTATATTCAAGTTTCTGTACCTATGTCAGGCTAATAAAGTTCTTCAGAAAACTGTCCAGCTGGACACCCACATACAGAAGATCCATTCTTTAATTCTACGTTATATGTAAAACTCAACAAATTTTCATTAATTATTTGAGTGTCACAATAATAGTCTTTGGGGTCAGTGATCCCTGCAAAGACTGTCAAATAATGAATATAAACTGAGACTTTCTATGACTTTCTGCTTTCTTCTCAACTAATATATATATACAATAAACATGTTTGCTCATATTTTAAAACATCCTTCACTTCAGTTGGTAGATTCTTTTTTCAGGAAGAGTATCCTTTTTAAATCCAACCTGATACTAACAGTATCCATCCTGTCAGTGGCCACCGTCTATATCTTAACATTGAAATGTCATCCTTACTTTTAATCTACACATACATATATGGAGACCTTTGATTTTTCAATTAAGTGAAAAAGTAAAACACTTTTTCCCCTTTTAGTAACACTGATTTGTAATTATGATTCAGAATTTTTCTATATGATAATTTATTATTTAATAAAGAACACAGATACTTCTATGCAAATAGCTGTATTGGATCTGATACGTATTTTATTATGCTTATTGATGTTGTCAGGTGCATTAGCTTTGAAATAAATTATCTGTACAGCTAGGTAATAGGAAATCTGAGGGCAAGAATAATGACTTTTTTGTTTTTTAAATGATTTCTGTATTAGTTAAATTAATGCTCACCGATTATTTTTAAAGTCTCTTGCTTTTTATTCATTAAGTCAATAATATTTATTATCTTTTAAGTCTCAGGTATGGTTCTGAGGTTCCAAGAAAACAGTAGTGAACAAAATCATCAAGGATATGACTCTCTCTTGGAATTAATTAGCTTGCAGTAATGGATAATAATGCATATTTACTAACTGATTAAATGCTACTATTAGGTTCTCCACTTTGTCTAAATTTCAGAGAACAATGGAATTAATAGTAAATCCTGTTTTAATTTGTAGAGGATTTTACAATTTAATTTAATTTAATTTGTATATCTACAGAGGTAAAGTGAAGTTCTGATTAATGATAGTGTGAAAAGCATTGAATTAGGGTATTTTCCATCCCCCAAATAGTTTTTTTTGGCTTTGGTATTATATATATGTAGGTGTGTATGTGTGTGTGTACTGAAAACTTATATATATTTCCTGAAAATATATATGTGTGTGTATATATATATATATTTCAGTATTTACTGAAAGACCTATAGACACATGTCCATTTGTTCTGATGAAGTAAAACTAAATATAAATGTTTTTATAAACATGAGGATCCAATGACTGTTACAAAATCGCAAACACTGCCCTAAGTCCTCAAGAGCTAGATCTCTCTCTTTCTCAGTATTCTGTTCCCTCTTTTTAAAAGTAAAACAAAATTTGGATTATCTAAATTATTCACAGGAATCCTAAGTTGAAAGCCAACAAATACTCTGTTTTCTAGGTATAGGCAATATGCTGTAATAGTTATTGATGTAAGGTATGTTAACAGTATATGAATCAACTTGTTAAGGAGTTCTGTTTAATACTGCTACTAAATCCAATATAAGTTTTCACCCATTGGCTTTAGGCTTCTTTAAATTCAAAATGTTCCTCTTGGAAACCTATCTTCAGAGCCTCCTAAGTTATAATAAATAACACCAGTGGATCACAATTATCACACAAATTTACTATACAATGAGAATTTTTCCTGGACCTCCTAGGGATTGTTCATTTTATCACTGGTAGAGGAATTTCTGTCAATATTTAATTTGTGTTGACTGTTGGATTGATTACAATACATGAAACTGATTACACCCATCTTCCCATATAGGATAGTCTTTCCTGGCCACAAAATTCTATTGATACACTCCCTGTTCATGCAAAATTGTAAAATTGCTGAGATTTCTACTTTTTTTCCCCAGATAATGTAAGAAGAAATTAAATTATAATTTTTTTCAATCTTTGTTGTATGGTGGGTTTATTAACAGAGATTAACAGATCCTATCACAGAGCCATTTTACCACCTACCACCTTTGTTCTGTAGGACAGTCTATAAGTTCATTTTCATTCTGCTAACAAAGAAATACCTGAAATTGGACAATTTACCAAAGAAAGAAGATTAAGGAACTTACAGTTCCACGTGGCTGGGGATGCCTCACAATCATGGTGGAGGGCAAGGAAGAGCAAGTAATGTCTTAGATGGATGATAGCATGCAAAGAGAGAGGTTGTGTAGGGATAGTTTCATTTTAGAAACCATCAGATCTTGTGAGACTCATTCACTATCACAAGAAAAGTGCAGGAAAGACCCACCCTCATAATTCAATCACTTCCCACCAGTTCCTCCCATGTCACATGGAAATTGTGAGAGTTACAATTCAAGGTGAGATTTAGGTGGGGATACAGGCAAACCATAGCAAGCACCATTTTGTAAATGAAAAACAAACAGAAAACGTATTTTGTCATTGTTTAACATACACAGGAAATGTGGTATTATAGCTTACATCAGTCAATGGAAACTTTGTATAAACTACAGTAAAACAAATGAGCAATTTTTGTTTTTAAATTATTAAAGCTTTTGACTATTGAAAATTATCTGAATGCACAGGAAAAATTATTCCTATTATAATAATAGATGGTACACAAGCTTTAAGATAGCAGAAAAAGACAGTTTTTCTTCCTTATTTCAGAAATTATGAATAATTATATTAAAAGAAAAGCACATACTATTTTGAGGTAAAATATTGGAACAACAGTATATGAAGAAAGGGTGCTAAATGCCATAAATGTTAAATGGAGATACTGAAAGATGCTCGATGTTTATTTTGGGCAAATCTAACAAATTTGATTCTATAAAAGAGGTACTCATTCTTCAAAGGAAACTATAATTTTCTTGTTTGAACATGCAAAGAAAGTTGCATTAGTCTTATAAAAGGAGATTCTGGGATGCACTGTCATACCATAGAGTAGTGGTTGTGTATCAACTGAATGAAAAATCAAACAGTGGGGTGGAGATTGACTTTACACAGCTAGCATCCCTGAAGCTGGCAATCTCTACTGGCTGTGGAAAGATAAAAGCTAAAATAACTCTGATCCAAATATACAAACAAGTAAAGAACCTAGTACAAGGACAGTCATAGATACAAACCCAAACAAAAACATATTTTCATACATTTTCTGAGTCAGGAAGAATATCTTCTGAAAAGAACATTATCATGATCTCTCCCAACATATGCATTTTTGAAGTAGAAAGGAGTAAGAAATCTGTAAGCTACATATATAGAAAGAAGAAATGAATTACTTTTTAAAAGCTATAAACAGATGTTTCATAGAAAAAGGAGACACGATTGAACAAATAAAATTCACTTTCAAACATATTACAAAAACTCAAAGAATTTTAAAAATCAGCCAAAATAAACTGACTCCAAGTTGAAATGCCACAACTATGGGAAAATACAGAAAGAGATAAAACATCTCTGGCAGAGCTCAGAGAAAGGAGTTGAAGGTAACACTGTGTAACAATTGTAGAAAACGTTGGAAACAGTACAAAGGAGAAGAGACATAGTTGAATACACAGTAAGCTACATGAAAGATAGGAATAAGTGAAACCAAGAACAACAAAAACTAGAAGAGAGAAAGGTCAAATAGCATTAAAAAGAAAAGTATTGCACCATAACATATGTTAAAGCGATCAGAAATATGTGTGTTTGTATCCCCCAAATGAGAATTAAATAAAAGTATCAGATTAAAATGTAAAAAGATAAAATGTTATCTCAACGGAAGTATTACAAAACCTATCTTATAATTTACAAGAATTTAGGTAATGGAAGAGGCTGCCATATTTCCTAAAAGTCAGAAATAATCATTGAGACAGAGACTGACAAGAGGCTAGATATTGAAGGCAGAGAAATCCATGAGCATTCAAGCAAATGTAATTAAAGCACACATGAAGAGAAAGGAGAAAACTAAACTAGCCTCACTGCTAGAAAGTAAATGCCAAAGACTGAAAAAATAGAATTTTATCTGATCTTATAATTGTCGTTTCTTTAATTACTAATAAGATGAAAAACTTTATGTATTGACCATTCTGTTTCCCATTTTTGTTAATTTCTTAACACATTAGATCTATTCTTTCTTTGGTTTACCCATTCTTTCTTTGTTGTTGCCTTATATGTATGCATGTGACTTTTAAAATTATACCTTAAGTTCTGGGATGCATGTGCAGAACGTGCATGTTTGTTATGTAGGTAAATATGCGCCATGGTGGTTTGCTGCACCTATCAACTCATCATCTACATTATGTATTACTCCTAATGCTATCCCTCTTCTTTTCCTCTATTCCCTGACAGGCCCCACTGTGTGACGTTTCCTTCCCCATGCCCATATGTTCTCATTGATCAACACCCACTTAAGAGTGAGTGAGAACATGAAGTGTTTGGTTTTCTGTTCCTGTGTTAGTTTCCTGAAAATGATGGTTTCCAGCTTCATCTATGTCTTGCAAAGGGCATGAACTCATTCTTTTTTATGGCTGCATAGTATTCCATGGTGTATATGTGCCAATTTTCTTCATCCAATCTATCATGGATGGGCATTGGGTTGGTTCCAAGTTTTTGCTATTGTGAACAGTGCTGCAATAAACATATGTGTGCATGTGTCTTTACGGTAGAATGATTTATAATCCTTTGGTATATACCCAATAATAGGATTGCTGGGTCAAATGACATTTCTAGTTCTAGATCCCTGAGGAATCACCACACTGTCTTCCACAATGGTAGAACTAATATATACTCCCACCAACAGGGTAAAAGTGTTTCTATTTCTCTACATCCTCTCTAGCATCTGTTGTTTCCTGACTTTTTAATAACTACCATTCTAACTGGCATGAGATGGTATCTCAATGTAGTTTTGACTTACATTTCTCTAATGACCAAGGATGAACTTTTATTCATATGTTTGTTGGCCACATAAATGTCTTCTTTTGAAAAGTGCCTGTTCACATCCTTTGCCCACTTTGGATAAGGTTGTTTGTGTTTTCTATTAAATTTGTTTAAGTTCCTTAAAGATTCTTGATATTAGTCCTTTGTCAGATGGGTAGATTGCAAAAATTTTCTCCCATTCTGTAGGTTGCCTGTTCACTCAAATGATAGTTTCTTTTGCTGTGCAGAATCTCTTTAGTTTAATTAAATTCCATTTGTCAATTTTGGCTTTTGTTGCCACTGTTTTTGATGTTTTAACCATGAAGTCTTTGCCCATGCCTGTGTCCTGACTGATATTTCCTATGTTTTCTTCTAGGGTTATTATGGTTTTAGGTCTAACGGTTAAATCTTTAATCCATCTTGAGTTAATTTTTGTATAAGATGCAAGGAAGGGGTCCAGTTTCAGTTTTCTGCATATGGCTAGTCATTTTCCCCAACACCATTTTTAAATATAGAATCCTTTTTCCATTGCTTCTTTTGATCAGGTTTGTCAAAGATCAGACGGTTGTAGATGTGTGGTGTTATTTCTGAGGTCTCTGCTGTGTTCCATTGGTCTATATCTCTGTTTTGTAACCAGTATAATGCTGTTTGGGGTACTATAGCATTGAGTATAGTTTGAAGTCACAAAGTGTGATGCCTCCAGATTTTTTTTTCCTTAGGATTGGCTTGGCTATACAGCTCTTTTTTTGTTTCCATATGAAATTTTAAAGTGTTTTTTTTTTTTAAATTCTGTTAAGAAAGTCAATGGCGGCTTGATGGGAATAGTATTGAATCTTTAAATTATTTTTGAGAAGTATGGCCATTTTCATGATAGTGATTCTTCCTATCCATGAGCATGGAATGATTTACCATTTGTTTGTGTCCTCTCTTATTTCATTGAGCAGTAGTTTGTAGTTCTTCTTGAAGAAGTCCTTCACATCCCTTGTAAGCTGTATTCTTAGGTATTTTATTCCCTTTGTAACAATTGTGAATGGGAGTTTGATTATGATTTGGCTTTCTATTTGTCTGGTACTGGTGTATAGGAATGTTTGTGATTTTTACATATTGATTTTGTGTAATGAGACTTTGCTGAAGTTGCTTATCAGCATAAGGAGTTTTTGGGCTGAGATGATGGGCTTTTCTAAATACATAATCATATAAGCTGCAAGCAGAAAAAAATTTGCCTTCCTCCCTTCCTATTTGAATAGGCTTTATTTCTTTCTCTTGCCTGATTGCCCTGTCCAGAACTTCCAATACCATATTGAATAGGAGTGGCAAGAGAGGGCATCCTTGTCTTGTGCTGCTTTTCAAAAGGAATGCTTTCAGACTCTTCCCATTCAGTATGATATTAGCTCTGGGTTTGTCTTAAATAGCGCTTATTTTTTGAGATATGTTTCATCAACCCGTAGTGTATTATTTTTAGCATGAAGGGGTGTTGAATTTTATCAAAGGTCTTTTCTTCATCTATTGAGATAATCCTGTATGTGGCTTTTGTCATTGGTTCTGTTTATGTGATGAATTACATTTATTAATTTGCATATGTTGAACCAGCCTTGCATCCCAAAGATGAAGCTGACTTGATCATGTTGGATAAGCTGCTGGATTTGGTTTGCCAGTATTTTACTGGGATTTTCAAACTGATGTTCATCAGGGATACTGACCTGAAATGTTTTGTTCTTGTTGTATCTCTGCCAGGTTTTGTATCAGAATAATGCTGGTTTCATAAAATGAGTTAGGGAAAAGTCTGTCTTTTTCTATTCTTTGGAATTGTTTAAGAAGGTATGGTACCAGCTCCTCTTTGTGTCTCTGGTAGAATTTGGCTATATATCCTTTTAGTCCTGGGCTTGCTTTTTTTTTTTTTTTTAATGATAGACTGTTAATTACTGCCTCAATTTCAGAAGTTGTTATTGGTCTATTCAAGGATTTGACTTTTTCCTGGTTTAGTCTTGGGAAGGTGTGTGTGTCCAGGAATTCATCCATTTCTTCTAGATTTTCTAGTTTATTTGCAAACAGGTGTTTGTAGTATTCTCTGATGGTAGTTTGTATTTCTGTGAATCAGTGATGATATCCCCTTTATCATTTTTTATCATGTCTGATTTTTCTTTGTAGTCTGGCTTGTTGTCTATTTTGAAAATTATTTTGAATAACCAGCTCCAGGTGAATTTGATGATTATATGTCTTGAGCTTTCTCTTCACAAAGATTGTCTTTGTGTTGTTCTCTGTATTTTTCAAATTTGAATGTTGGCCTGTTTTGCTAGGTTGGGGAAGTTCTCCTGGATAATATCCTGAAGTGTTTTTTCCAGCTTGGTTTCATTCTCCCCATCACTTTCAGTTACACCAGTCAAATGTAGGTTTGGTCTTTTCACATAGTCTCATATTTCTTAGAGGCTTCGTTCATTCCTTTATAACCTTTTTCCCTAATCTTGTTTTCACAATTTGTTTCATTAAGTTCATCTTCAATTTCTGATATCCTTTATTCCACTTGATCTATGTAGCTATTCATACTTATGTCAGCTTCATGGAATTCTCAGGCTGTGTTTCTCTGCTCCATTAGGTCATTTATGTTCTTCTCTAAGCTGATTATTCTTGTTAACAAATTCCTCTAACCTTTTATCCAGGTTCTTAGTTTCTATGCATTGAGTTAGAACATGCTCCTTTAGCTCAAAGGAGTTTGTATTACCCACCCTCTGAAGCCTACTTCTGTCAGTGCACCAATCTCATTCTCTGTCTAACTTTATTCCCTTACTGGTAAGGAGCTGTGATTCTTTGGAGGAGAGGGGACATTCTGGTTTTTGGAATTTCCATCCTTTTGCCACTGGCTTTTCCTCATCTTTATAGATTTATCATCTACATTTGGTCTTTGTTGTTGATGACCTTCAGATGGAGTTTTTGCATGGTTGTCTTTTTTGTTGATGTTGATACTATTACTTTTTGTTAGTTTTTCTTCTAACAGTCAGGTCCCTCTTCTGCAGGTCTGCTCATATTTGCTGGGGGTCGACTCCAAATCCTGTTTGCCTGGTATCACCAGCAAAGGCTGCAAAATAGCAGACAAGGCTGCCTGCTTCCTCCTCTGGACACTTCATCCCAAAGGAGCACCTGCCAGATGCCAGCCAGAGCTCTCCTGTATGAGGTGTCTGTCAACTTCTGCTGGGAGGTGTCTCCCAGTCAGGAGGCACAGGGGTTAGGGGCCTACTTGAGGAAGCAGTCCGTCCCTTACCAGAGCTTGAGCGCTGTGCTGGTAGATCCACTGCTTTCTTCAGAGCTGGCAGGCAGGAATGTTTAAGTCTGTTGAAGCTGTGCCCACAGCTACCCCTTTCCTAGGTGCTCTGTCCCAGGGAGATGGAGTTTTATCTATAAGCCCCTGACTGGTGCTGCTGCCTTTCTTTCAGAGATGCCTTGCCCAGAGATGATGAATGTAGGAGGCAGTCTGGCTACAGAGGCTTGGTGGTGCTGTAGCGGGCTCTGCTCAGTCAGAACTTCTAGGTGGCTTTGTTTACACTGTGAGGGGAAAGCCTCCTACTCAAGCCTCAGTAATGGGGATGCCACTCCCTGCAGCAAGCTCAAGTGTCCCAGGTTGACTGCAGACTGCTGTGCTGGCAGCAAGAATTTCAAGCCAGCATTTCAAGCCAGTGCTGTGCTGGTCTCTGTGGTGGTGGGATCCTCTGAGCTAGACCACTTGGCTCCCTGGCTTTAGCCCCGTTTTCAGGGGAGTGACCTGTTCTGTCTCACTGGTGTTTCAGGCACCAGTGGGGTATGAAAAAACTCCTGAAGCTAACTTCATGTCTGCCCAAATGCCCCCCAGTTTTGTGGTGGAAACCCAGGGCTCTTCTGGTGTAGGCACCCAAGGGAATCTCCTGGTCTGTGGGTTGCAAAGACCATGGGAAAAGCGTAGTGTCTGGGTCGGATAGCACTCTCCCTCATGGCATGGTCCCTCAGGGCTTCCCTTGGCTAAGGGAGGGAGTTTACCAGCCCCTTGTGCTTACTGGGGGAGGCACAACCCCACCCTGCTTTGGCTAGCCCTCCAGGGGCTGCACCCACTGTCTAACCAGTCCCAATGAGATGAATCGGGTATCTCAGTTGGAAATGCAGACATCATCCACCTTTCTCATTGGTCTCTCTGGGAGCTGCAGCCTGGAGCTTTTCCTATTCTTCCATCCTGCCCACAAGCCATAAATATGATTATTTTTAAGACTGTATCTTCTCAATCTATAAATTGCCTTTTTACTTTCTTATATCATTTTCATTTACAGAAATTGTTTTAGTTTAGAATTATTGAATAGCCTTTCCCTTTATAGTTTGTGCTATTTGTTTCTCTTTAAAAAGACTAGTGTCCCTTGAAATCATAGCCTTCTAGATTTTCATTTAATTTTTAAACTTTTTATTTTGAAATAATTATAAATTCACAGAAAGTTGCAAAGATATTACAGAGAAGTCCCCAGGACCCTTCTCCTAGTTCAGCCAGTTTCCTCCATGGATCACTTATTATATAACAGTAATACAAGAACAATAGCTGAAAATCAGCGTTGGTACACTGTGTATGAATATTCCATTATTTTATCACATGTGTAAATTCATCCAACCACAACTAAGATAGAGGAATATTCTTTTACACCAAATATCCCTCATACTACACCTTCATAGTCACACCTACTTCCATTTCGCTGCCATCCTAACTGGGAAACCACTGATTTGTTCTCTATGTGTATGGTTGTGCCTTATTGATAATACTATATAGACAGATTTTTGGGGTATGTAAGATGACTCCAATTGTGTTTTTGTTCACTCAGCCTAAATCCATCCACATTGTTGCATTTATCAATAATTTGTTCATTGTTATTGCTGAGATGTATATCTGCCTATGAATGTATCAATTTGTTTTGCCATCACCAGTTGTAGGGAATTTTGACTGTTTCCAGTATTTTTGTTCATTAAAAACTGTGAACAATCATGTAGCTGTTCATGTAGAAAATAAGTTTTTATATCTGTAAGTGCTAGGGAATGTGAATGATAGTTGTGTCCTGTAGTAAGTATATGTTTAATAATTTTTCTTTTTGAAAAACTTTTAACTTCTGGGGTACATGAACAGGTTTGTTACATAGGTAAATTTGAGTCATGGGCATTGTTTTCCAGCTTCTTTTATCACCCAGATATTAATCCTAATACCAATTAGTTATTTTTCCTGATCTTCTCCCTCCTCCCAACTTCTACCCTCTGATAGGTCCCAGTGTGTGTTGTTCTCCTCTATGTGTCAATGGGTTCTCCTCATTTAGCTCCCACTTAGAAGTGAGAAAAAGTGGTATTTGCTTTTACCCTCCTGCATTAGTTTGCTAAGAATAATGGCCTCCAGCTCCATCCATGTCCCTGCAAAAGACATAATCTCACTCTTTTTATAGCTGAATAGTACTCCATGGTATATATATATATATATATATATGGAAATATATATATATATAATATTTTCTTTATCCGGTCTATCATTGATGGACATTTACATTGATTCCATATCTTTCCTACTGTGAATAGTGCTACAATAAACAAACATGTACATGTACCTTTATAATAGAATGATTGCTTTATATTCTTTTGGGTATATACCTAGTAATTGGACTGCTGTCAAATGGTGTTTCTGTCTTTAGTTCTTTGAGAAATTGCCACACTGTCTTTCACAATGATTAACCTAGTTTACACTCCCACCAACAGTACATTAGCATTCCTTTTTCTCTGCAATATAACAGGCATCTATTATTTTTAACTTTTTAATAATAGCCATTCTGACTAGGGTGAGATGGTATCTCATTGTGGCTTTGAATTGCATTATTCTAATAATCAGCGTTGTTGAGTTCATACACACACACATACACACACACCCAATTGTTGGCTGCATGTATATCTTCTTTGAAAAGTGTATCTTCATGTCCTTGGCCCACATTTTTTTATGGGGTTGTTTATTATTTTCTTGTAAATTTGTTCAAGTTCCTTATAGATGATGGATATTAAAACTTTGTCAGATGCAACAATTTTCTCCCATTATGTAAGTTGTCTTTTTACTCTGTTGATAATTTATTTTTCTGTGCAGAATCTCTTTAGTTTGATTAGATCCCATTTGTTGATTTTTGCAATTGCTTTTGGCATCTTCATCATAATCTCTGTTCACACCTACGTCCAGAATGATATTGCCTAGCCTATGTTGTCTTTCAGGGTTTAAATAGTTTTGAGTTTTACATTTAAGTCTCAATCTATCTTGAGTTAATTTTTCTATATGGTGTAAGGAAAGGGTCCATTTTTAATCTCCTGCATATGACTAGCCAGTTATCACAGCACCATTTATTGAATAGGGAATCCTTTGCCCATTGCTTGTTTTTTTCAGGTTTGTCAATGTTCAGATAGTTGTAGTTGTGTGATTTTATTTCTGGGTTCTCTATTCTGTTCCATTGGTCCATGTGTCTGATTATTATTTTACTTATTTATGTTACTAGAAGCATGCTGTTTGGTTACTGTAGCCCTGTTGAAATTGGGTAGCATGATGCCTCCAGCTTTGCTGTTTAAAAAAAAAAAAAAAGATTACATTGGCTATTTGGGCTCTTTTTTGTTCTATATAAATTTTAAAATAACTTTTTCCAGTTCTGTGAAGAATGTCAATGGTAGTTTAATAGGCATAGCATTGAATCTGTAAATTGCTTTGGGCAGTATGGCCATTTTAAGAATATTGATTTTTCCTCTTCATGAGTGTGGAATCTTTTTCTACTTGTTTGTGTCATCTCTGATTTCTTTGAGCTGTGTTTTGTAGTACTCCTTGCAGAGACTTTTCACCTCCATAGTTACCTGTATTCCTAGGTATTTCGTCTACTTTGCAAGACTTATGCCTACATCTTTACATTTCTCCTGGCAGTGTACCAGACTCAGTTTCTCCATATCCTTGAAAGAATTTCATGTTTTTCTATTTCCTTTTTAGATGTTTGGCTAGTTACATGGAGATATTACTTCATAGTCTTAATTTGCATTTTTCTTATGGCTACTGGTTTGAATATTTTTATAGGCTTGTCATCTTTATATCTACTTCCATAAAATGTCTCTATATGTATTTTGCCATATAGATAAATAGAATATATATGTACATGTTATATATAAATATATATTATACATTTACTGTTGAGTTTTGAGAGTTCTTTATATGCTCTAAATGCAAGTTCATTGTCAGACATGTGATTTGCAAGTATTTCTTCCTAGTCTGTAGGTTGTCTTTTAATCCTTTATTTACAGGGCATTTAAATGAGCAAAGTTATTCATTTTGATAAAGCTGAACTTGTTATTTTTAAAAATTATTTTATGGTCCATGATATGGTGCAATGTGTAAGAACTCTTGACTGAGCCCTAGATCCCTAAACTTCCTTCTGTGTCTTAGTGTCTTATGATTTATAGATAAATTTATAATCCATTTCAAGTTAATTTATATAGAAGGCATGAGGTTTACATTGAGATTCACATTTTTTTGACTATGGAAATCCAGTTGCTCCAACACCATTTTCTGAAAAGATTATCCTTCTTTCATTAAATTGCTTTGCACTCTGTCAAGAATGAGTTAACTGTACTTGTGTGGAGTTATTTTTGGGTTCTCTATTCAGTTATATTGATTTTTGTGTCTATTCCTTGCCAGTGGCAGAGTGTTGTGATTACTATAGCTAGATAAAAAGCTTTAATGTTAAGTATAGTAATTCTTCTCACTTTTTTCTCTTTTTTCAAAAAAATGGATTGTTTTTCAGTTATTCTCAGGCTTGTGCCTTTCCCTGTACATTTCAGAATAAGCGTCTATGAAACCTTCAGAATATGTCTATGAAACCTTGCACGTATGTTGATAGGAATCTGATGGAAAAGGAAATCTGTAAATGAATTCGGGGAGAATTGATATCTTTACAGTCTTAATTCTTCCAATCTGTGAATACTATCTGTATTACACCATTATGTAAGTCACACTGCTATAAAGACTTACAAGAGCCTGGGTAATTTATTTAAAAAGAAAAAGATTTAATCAGTTCTGCAGTTTATGCAGGTTTCTGCTTCTGGGGAGGCCTCAGGAAACTTACAATTGAAGGGGAAGCCAGCAGAAGTTGAAGAAGAAGCAGGCACATCTTCAGAAGGCGAGGGAGAGGGAGAGTGAAGGGAGAGAGGGAGAGAGGGAGAGAGGAAGAGAGGAGAGAAAGTGCTATACATTTTCAAACAATCAGATCTCTCGTGATACTTTATCATGAGAAATCACTACAAGGATAGTGCTAAACCATTAGAAATCACCCCCTTGACCAGGGATTACAATTCTACATGAGATTTGGATGAGACACAAAGCCAAACCATATCACCATCCTTTCATAATTTTTCTCAAACTTTCTTACATAATTTTCTATGCCTTTTTCTTAATATTTCAACCTTTTTCTGGTGATGTGCTGTAAAAATCCATACACATGAAATTTTCATGTATGAGTCAGTTTATTACAATAATCTATATCCTGTTTCTTTGCTTAATTTGCACAGCTCTGCTTCATTGCCACATTGTTGTAATTTCAATAGCTTTTTATTATGTTTTAGTATCTAGAAGGGTAAATTCCTGATCTTATTTTTCTACAAAATAACCTTTGCTAATCTTCTTACAAATTTTAGCCTCAAATTCTTGATTTCTATAAAATTAAATATTGGGATTGCATGGAATTTATAGGTTAATTTTTGGAAAAATAAGCATATTTATGGCAAAGAGACTTTCTAACCATAGATATATTTCTCTATGAAGTATTAAAATCTTTCAATAAGTTTTTATTATTTTCCTTATGGTCTTTCACTTACTTTGTTAGATTTCTGCTTGGGTTGTTTGTATCTCATGTACTATTGCAAATACCATTATTTTACATTACATTTCCTAAGTCTTTGATGCTGATATTTAAAAATATGCTTCATAGTCAAGTGTTGTTCTTCTACTTAGTAATACTTAGCAATTATCTTTTATTCTATTTGACAAATTATAAAGATATAAATGTAAAGGAGAATGAGAGAGTGTCTAGAGTTGACTGCCACATCACCAAGAATAAATTTGTCTACCTTAACAAATAAGAGGATCATATTAAGTGTATTTTGTGTGCTTCTTTGACCTATAAATTTATTCTATTTTTTTACAGTTACATTTCACATAACTCCAATTTTATAAGACTAGGTAATAATTATTGAGCTCCTTTTACATGACCTAAGAAATTAATGTAATGGCCAAAAATTACATATCTAGTAGATGGCCAAACCAATGATAGAATCCAGAAAATTTGTCTTCAGCTCTTGTGCTCTTAATTACTCTTATGTACTAGCACAGTAATTTTTCTCCTTTTAGTATGGTGTTAGGAGAAATTAGAAACAATGGTATATATTTACAAAGCGGTCAATGCAAAATACATCTCCAAAATGCCACTCTTCTTGTAGGTAACTTTTTCACCAGATAATTTATTTTCTGAAGTTTTTTGTTACTTTTCTATTATGATAAGAAAACGCAAGGAAAAAGGAACTCTAGTCAGACTCTTCATTACCAATTTACCTCTAGTTGTTCTAGTAGAATTTTTTTCTTGTCAGGTAGGTCTCACCGATTCCCATTAAAGCTATTCCATGCCCCACCAATGCTCTGTAGTCCCCATTATAAAGTTTATCTTTTTATGAATAAACTTTTGAGGAAACACCAATAACAAAGCATCAACTCTTTTTCAGGGTTCTATAGAGATTTTTCTAGCATGCGTTGAATACTAAATAATACTTTTTTCCTAACTGACGACAGGAATGATAGATTTCTAGTAGAAGGCAGATCAGTTGCAAGGCCCTGGCATTATAAGGGAACCATATATAATCATGATATAGATATTGCTGTCATGATGATAAGATAATGAAGAGCAAAAAGAGAAATAATTGAAGTAAAATTATTAAATAGTTATAAAAACTGCTGACACATATTGTATATCTATTCTTTTAAATGTATTTTACATAAACAAGCTAACTAACTTAATTTTTACATCTCTATGAAGCAGAAGATATTATTATCTTCACCTACAAATGAGTAAACAGAAAGGCCCAAGATTGCATAGTTAGTAAGATGCAGAGTCAGGATGCAGTCTTAGGCAGGCTGTCCCCAGAGACCAAATTTTACAGTATCAAACAGTACATTTCTAGCACTGATTGAGCATTAGCTGGCCTAGAATTGTGAGAGAGAACTGCTTGTCTTCATCCCAGGGCATCTATATATAGTTCTCCACGAAAAAAGTAACTCTATTATGTTAATTTCTGAAGGTCAGACTCTTCTTTGCATTGTTTTGGTTTGCTTTGTTCTCATCTAAAGCATTCTACCAAATAGCATGTTTCCGTCTATCAGTGGTGTCATGAGCATTTTATTTTATCCAGTTTCATTTCTGAAAAATTTTTATTTTGTTTGAGTGCTTCCTAAAGCCTTCAGTAAATTTAAAACCCAGAATATAAATTGAAATGATGAATATTTTAAATTATGCATATTTTAAATCAAACACTTTGAAATCTAGTGAAAATCTAATACTCCCCTAATCTGTGATATAGTAACAAAGTCATCGAAATTCTACCTTATTTATGTATATTTTAATTGCCTGTAACTATGGTATCCTTTTCACTTGCATTGTACCTCTAATTTCATAAGGTAGGTGACCAATTAAAATTTAAAAGCAGAATTGAAAGATTGAATAAATGTGCCTAAATCTATAGCTAGTAAATGACAAAACCAGGATGTGAATACAGTTCTCACTTTCAGTTATTAACTATGACTAATTCTAATGACATATTTTTCAATAGGACAAGGTAATGTATTCGTGGTTAATACTTCAATCAGTGGGGGAATACAACATATGCGTCCAGGTAGATGTGTGGCAAGTTTCTTCATGGATAACTATGCCACCCACATGGAAATTTGATCTGAGTAAAAACTTGTGATGATTATTTGTTGTGTCAACTTGGCTGGGCCAAGGAATTCCTAATTATCTAGTGAAGTACACTATTTCTTTATATTTCTATAAGGGTGTTCCTAGAAGATTATATATATATTTATTATATTTATTATATATATGTATGTATATAATATTTATGTGATATATATATATATAAAATCTCACATATATTCAATCAGTTCTGTTTCTCTGGAGAATACTAATATTGGAGCTTTAAAAATATTAAAATAATTCAAGCAATTATTTTGAATCTTAACACAGGCAGGTTTAGTTTAAATAAACCAGTAAAGCCATATTTGTGTGATAAGTCTATAAAAGAATCAATGGTACTTAGAGATTAATTACATAGAAAGAATGAGATGTATGTAGGAGTTAAATGTGACTCTAAGGATTTGAACATGAATTAACAGGTGTATGGCAAAATAGAAAATAAAGAAAGCAGAATTTTGGAAATACTAAGAAGTCAGTTATTAACAAATTAAGCTAGAGTGTATGTAAAAACTTAAAGCTAGGAAAATCTAGTGTTCAGCCAGAAGTGAGGTTGGGATGGGAGTTTGGAGGTCTTGAAATACACATTTACATTTATCAGCATATAAATAGCATTTGAAACCTTACACTCAGACACCATTCTTCTGGAAGAACATATGGAAAGAGAAAACAAGGACAGGAACAGCTGAAAACAAACCCAAGAAAATTGGACAACTGAGCTAGTCCAATAAAGTATATACAGGGGAAACCAAGAGGTGGTGAATGTGCATGAGGCAAATGAATTACGGAATAAACTGAATTTGGAATTGTCAATGATATCTTATTTTTCAAATTCAGATTTAAAGAAAAGGAAGGAGTTTGGACAGTTACTTTGATATCAGTTTTATATAAACTACATGATTTTATCATAGTTTTCTGACATCAGGACAGTGTGTGTGTGTGTGTGTGTGTGTGTGTGTGTTTTATAGACTATGTAAAAGAGAAATATAATTTGAAGAAGGGGTAAATTGGCTTGATTCAATCCTTAATGTTTATTTTTAAAACTACTTAACATTAACCTATTAGATTGACTATTAAGATAGATAATAATATCGGGAAGATTTTTGAATGAAAATCAGAATGGGATAATAACACAAGATTTTAATGTTCGTATAATGCACTTCGGAGACCATACAGTATTTAAACATCAGTATCTTGGCTTTGTTAATTTCCAATGCTTTGATATTACACACTTTTTTTGGTCACTTCTTCCTCTATTAATGGTGCATTGAGTAAAAATCTCATTTTCATCAAGCATTTACTTGGACCAGTCCCTAGAGCTTAAGGAGCTCCTATGAATTCTCATTTAAACGTACCAGCAAGCTGATGTGATGTGTGACTACAATGGACGTCCATTTGTAAATAAAGAAATGGTGAGTTGCCCAAGTTCACATAACTAATTAGCAGAGGAACTGGGATTTGCAATTCAGGAGTTCACCCTTATTCATTATGTCATGCATTTTCTCTAGTAAGAAAAGTAACTTGATAAATATTGACTTCATAGGACTTTACTGAGGCTTCAGTATAACATACGTAAAATCTGTAGATTAATATCAGCCCATTTTTAACTTTATATATCTGTATTAATTGGTATTCTCAGTTTTATTATATAATTTTATTTGAATTAATGAACACTCAAGAGTTAATTTTAATTTTTCCTATATCAGTGAGATTGTAATTTGAAAATCATACTTTTAACAAAGGCCATAAGTTCTTTCTGCCTATATTATATACACACATATACAGATGTATTGCATCCATATATTTTGTTCCCCATATTTCCTATGTTTTAATGATAATTCAGTTTTTCCATCTGTTCACTGTCATATTAAACTTAAATTGAGACAGTTTGCCTGTATACTGCTTCCTTCATTTTATCTTCATTTGACCTGAAAATCTATATCAAAAGTTGTACAAATTGAATCATTAAACTGACTTTAGCAGCATATTTTAGTTCAATTGCAGTATCTCCATTGCCTCTGAAAGCAGTTGAATTGAAAAGAAATCATGCCTTCATACTTTATGAACATGTAGGTTTCCTGGCAAGGCAATGTGTTATCAACTTACTTCAAAGAGTGAAACCAAACTACCAGAACAGATTCATTTCCACCTGCAATCCTCACTTCAGTAGTTTGGCTAAAGTTCTGATTTCCAAAATGCTTCATCAGAATGACCTCCGGTTGAGGTTACTCCATTTCCTCTAGGCAGTGACTGTTCAGTGACACCAAAAGAGAAATAACTTTTAATAGCTGTCATCAGACATGCAGCAACAATGGCCATTTCTTTTGACATTCTGAAAGTAGAAACTATACAATTTGTATACCTAATGTTTATTCAGTTTTGGCTATTATCTGAGGAATAAATTAACTAGTCTTTTCAAATTGTTTTAATCTCAACTTTATCTTTTACTATCTATTTGACTTTGGATAGAATCCTTAACTCTAACCCTTAATTCTCCCTTCAACAAAATATAATAGAAATAACAAAATCATACTTTCATCATATTCTTATAAGAATTATCTAAGTAAAGCTTAACTATTTTGTTTGTTTGTTAATAGACAGTGTCTCACTTTGTTGTTGGGGCGGGAGTGCAGTGGCAGGATCAGAGCTCACTGAAGCCTTAAACTCCCTGGTTCAAGTAATCCTCCTGCCTCAGCCTCCCAAGTAGCTGAGATTACAGCTTGTTAAGCCACAACAGGCAGCCATCTATCTATCTATCTATCTATCTATCTATCTATCTATCTATCTATCTATCTATCTATCTATCTATCTATCTAGAAGAGAGAAGGTCTTGCTGTGTTGCCCAGGCTGATTTTGAACTCCGGGGCTCCCAAGAGATCCTCCCACCCCAGCCTTTGAAAGCACTTTGGATTACAGGTGTGAGCCACTCAGCCAAACTTTAACTCTTTCAATTATGATATATATGATGTCCTCCATCTCCCCTTAAACTCACCAGCTTCTCTACATTTTCCCATTTTCTTTATTGTTTGAGATAGTTCTTCATATGACTTACAAGGTCCCTGTCTGAAAATGAGGTACATTGAGATGTACCCTTTTGTTCCTTACTGGAGGTCTTTGGGTTCCAATTATTCTAAAATCCAATTCCCTGGATGCCTTCCTAGTTTACTGAAAAACACTATTGGGGTTGCTATAGTCTCCTGCAAAATTTGTAAGAATTCAAAAAAGATCAGTCTAAAACTGGAAACCTCTCTACAGTATTATTTAAATTGTTCGGGACAGTAGACCTAATATAAACATTGAGTGCAAGACAACTTAAAAATAATTATCACTATGGATAAAATAACATAAATTTGGTCATTTATCTTAAATGAAAATTGACAGTGATTTCTCCCCATTAATAGATTTGAACATAAAGAATCAATTTGTTGGTTCTCAAACACTAAGTCCTTAGCCCAAGAACTCATGTGTTCTCAGTTTGCCATGAGTTGCCTTTCAATACCTTTTTCTACTGAAGTTAACTTTCAAATGATAGTTATGAAAAAGTATTCTATTAAATATTAATTGCACATTTGTTGTAGCTTTATTGATTTCTTGTAATTGGAATAATTTTATTTTTTTCTTTTTCTGATGTTCTACATTATCACTATTCACTATGTCCCTGAACAGGCCCAAAGTCCAAGGTATCTCTCTCTAGAATTCAAGGTGAATTGTCAAATCCTTGTCCCTAAAGGCTGGGATCAAACTAGCTATTTTTTTTCTCCCCAGAGATTATGCCTTTTTTCTTAAAAGCAGTCCATGGTGTTCTTCCTTAAGAAATACATAGAAGTCCCACTTTGTTTGTAGAGATGAGATGGCTTAGAGAGCTTACATTTTATTGAATTTCTATAAAAGTTCCTCTACCTTTTCTACCTTGCCTGAGTTTTAACTCTTTTATGCTACATTAATGGTGCATTTGCCCACTTTCACCCTTGCCATCAGTCTCTTTCCATGTAGTTCATCCTCCAAAGCATTGTCTGTCTTAGGGTGATTGCATCATGTTATCACTTGTACTTTAATGACTTCCCTTGACACTTTGATAAAACACAGACTTTTTGGACATGTTCACAGGCTTATCAGATATATAGTCATGGGCCACATACCAATGTTTTGGTTGATGATGGCTATATATATGATGGTGGCCCTATAAGATTGTAATGGAGCTGAAGAATTCCTACTGCATAATGATGATCTAGCTGTCATAATCTCATAGTGCCATGCATTACTCATGTGTTTGATGATGCTTGTGTAAACAAACTTATTCTACTGCCAGTCACATAGAAGTGTAGTATGTTCAATTATGTACTATATGGAATGCTAATGAACTATGTTACTGCTTAATGTATTTACTATACATATCATTAGCATTCCAAGTATATATAGTACACATATTCCAAGAATACTTGGAATGCTAATGAACTATGTATTACTGCTTAATGTATTTACTATACTATACTTTGTCTGTCTGTTTGAGATGGAGTTTTGTTCGTGTTGCCCAGGCCAGAATGCAATGGCACAATCTCGGCTCACTGCAACCTCTGCCTCCCAGGTTTAAGCGATTCTCCTGCCTTAGCCTCCCGAGTAGCTGGAATTACAGGCATGCACCACCAAGCCCAGCTAATTTTTTGTGTTTTTAATAGAGGTGAGGTTTCACCATGTTGTTCAGGCTGGTCTCGAACTCCTGACCTCGTGATCCAACCCCCTTGACCTCCCAAAGTGCTGGGATTACAGGCATGAGCCATATACTGTACTTTTTATCATCATTTCAGAGTGTACTTCTCCTACTTATAGAAAAAGATTTATGTAAAACACTTAATGTATACATTTAATATAAAACAGCTTAATGTTACATTTAAGTTAAATTTAAAACAGCTTCAGACACATTCTTGAGAAAGTATTCGTCCAGTTATTATAGGAGGTTACAGCTCCATGCATATTATTGCCACTGAAGATCTTCCAGTGGAATAAGATGTGGAAGTGAAAGACAGTGATATTGATGATCCTGATCCTTTGTAGGCCTAGGCTAATGTTTGTGTTTGTGTCTCAGTTTTTAATAAAAAAAAGTTTTAAAAATAAAAATGTATATATAAAAATTCAAAAACTTTTTTAAACTTTAAAAATGTTTATAAAAGTGTATAAAGTAAAAAGAAGTTACAGTAAGCTAATTTATCTAAGAAAAGCTTTTTAAATAAAGTGCAGCCTAACTGTACACAGTGTTTGTAATGTATACAAGCAGTATACAGTAATGTCCTATGCTTTTACATCCCTCATCACTCATTCACTGACTTACCCAGGACATATAGTCCTACATGCTCCATTAATTTTTAAGGGCCCTATATAGGTGTACCATTAAAAAATTATACTATATTTTACTGTACTTTTCTATGTTTAAATACACAAATAGTTACCATCGTGTTACAATTGTCTACAGTATTCAGAGGTGCAGAATGTTGTACAAGTTTGTTGCCTAGTAGCAATATGCTGCACCACATAGCCTAGATACATAGTAGGCTGTAACATCTAACTTCTGCATGTACACTCTATGATGATCACACAGCAAGGAAGTTGCCTAAGGATGCATTTCTTAGAATGTAGCCCCACTGTTAAACATACATGACTGTAGTCCCAAATGTTAAACATTATCTTGCACCACACCTCCCCTGGGCTTGGTGCACCACAACCACACTTGGGTTTTCTTTGTTTGTTTGTTTCTCTGTTTTTCTATCCCTTTTGCAACATTGCCTTTAAAAAAAAATAGATTACAGTTTTAAAGCAGTTTTGATTTACATCTAAATTAAGCAGAAAGTATTGGAAGTTACCATGAACTCTTTGACTCCTCTATTCATATTTTCTCCTTTTATTAACACAAATATGTACATTTGATAGACCAACACTGATATTATTGATATTACTCAAGTATTAACTAAAGTCTATAATTTATATCAGCATTCTTCATAATGTACTTTCTATGAGTTTTAACATATATATATATATATATATAAAACATGTACCCAACCTTACAGTGCCACACAGAATAGTTCCACTGCCCTAAAAGTTCCCTATGCTATACCAACTCATCCCTTCCTCTCCTCACCCAAATCCTTCACAATCACTGATCTTTATTACAGTCACTATAGTTTTGACTTTTCCAGAATGTTATATACTTGGAAATTATAAAGATTGTGGCATTTTCAGATCAGTTTTTCACATAGCAATATGCATTTAAGGTTCCTCTGTGTCTTTTCATACATTGATATCACATTTCTTTGTAGTCACCATATTTGAATGCATATTATGGATATATCAGATTCTTCATTCACTTATTGAAGCACATCTTGGTTATATGCAATTCTTGGCAATAATGAATAAATCTGCTTTCAACATCCATATGCAGGTATTTTTGTGTACAAATCTTTCAACTCAAGTGCAGTAAATACCAATGAAAATGATGGGAGAATCCTATGATAAGTATATGTTTAACTTTGTAAGAAACTGCCAAACTGTCTCTCAAAGTGGCTATACTGCTTTGCATTTCCATCAGAAATGAATGAGAGTTTTTACTGCTCCATATTCTTGCCAGCAATTGGTGTAGTCAGTGTTTCATATTTTAGCCATTCTAATAGCTGTATAGGGGTATCTTGTTTTAATTAATGGTAGATATTAATTGCACTCCCCTGGTGACATATGGTGTTGAATATTTTAAATATGTTATTTCCTATTTGGTGTCATGTGCTAAATTGCCATTTGGCAAAATGTCTGTTCAGTTCTTTTGCTTATTTTTAACTTGGGTTATTTTCTTATTGTTGAGTTTAAAGTGCTCTGTGTATATGTTGAATAAATGTTATCAAATGTGTCTTTTGGAAATATTTTTTAACACTCTGTGACTTGTCTTTGTATCCTGATTGTATCTTTCACTGAGCAGAATTATTTAATTTAATGAAGTCAGTTTATCACTATTTTTTATGGATTATGCCACTGCTGTTGCATGTAAAATGTCATTGCTATATTCTAGGTCATCTAGGTTTTCTCCTACATTAGCTTTTAATGGTTTTATAGTTTTCTGTGTTACATTTAGGGCTATAATTTATTTTGAGTTAAGGAAGGATGTTATGTCTGTGTCTAGATTTGTTTTGTACATGTGGATGTACAGTTGTTTCAATGCCATTTGTCAAAAGGCCACTTTGCCTCATTTTATTGTCTTTGATCCTTGGTCAGAGATTAATTGGCTATATTTATGTCATCTCTGGGTCTATTTCTGGGTTCTCTTATCGTATTTCATTGACTGTTTGTCTATTCTTTTGGCAATACCATAGTGTTTTAACTGTATTTTTACAGTAACTCTTAAAGTCAGGTGATGTCAGTCCTCAAACTTTATTATTTTCCTTTAATATTGTGTTGTTTATTCTTGGTCTTTTACCTTTTCATATGTATTTTAGTATTTGTTGATATTCACAAAATAACTTTCTGAAATTTTTGTTAGGATTGAATCTATAGATCGAGATAAATTAAAACTGAATTGCTCCCTTGAAAATACTGAGTTTCTTATCCTTGAACATGAAATATCTATTTTATTCTTCTTTAGTATCTTTCATCAGAGATCTTCTCATATGATCTTGTACATATTTTGTTAAATTTATACTATATTGTTTTTTGTGCTAACGTAAATACTTTTAGGTTTCCAATCGTTCATTGCTTTTATATTTAAAAACCAATGGAATTTTGTGTATTTACCCTGTACCCTGCAACCTTGGCACAATTAATTATGACTTCTTAGAGGTATTTTTGGTCTTGGAGTGTTTTACATAGAAAAATCATATAATTTGTGAACAAAGACAATTTTATTTCTTCATTCCCAATCTGTACACCTGTTTATTTCATTTTCTTGTCTTGTTGATTAAGCAAATTATTCCAGTGCAGTCTTAAATGGGAGTAGGGAGAGAATATCCTTGCCTAGTTCCTAATCTTAACTGGAAAGCATCTAGGGTTCTCACCATTAGGCATGGTTTTAGCAATAAGAGTTTCATTTTGTCTCTTATTAGATTGAAAAAGTTCCCATCCATATTTAGTTAGCTGAGAGTTTTTATTATAAATTAGTGATGGACTGTGTTAATTTTTTCTGCATCTGTTAGTATAATCATAGTATTTTTCTTGGAGAGAATAGGTAACCATGTGTAATTCAAAACTTCCACTTGCTCCAATACTTACTTATTTAATTTCTAAAGGTTAAACATCTATTTCACTATTCTATCCAGGATTTTCTTCCTAGCCACAGAAATGAAGTCTGAAATACTAATGCTGTTGCTGTTTTCTTTGTTCTTGTACACAAATTGGCAACTACAACATGATAAATAGCAGATAACAGCAATTATAGGATGTCATCAATTCAAAGGTGTACTACAATTCCAGAAATATTAAAATGTGGCAACATTTTCATTTTATGCACCAAAATTCCAGAAATATTAAAATTTGATAAAATTTTCTTATAATCAATGAAATATGATATTAGTACTTAAAAACCTTCATTTCAATACTCAAATACAAAATTTAAAAAATCCATATTGTATTAATTTCTTAAGACCACCACCTCTGGAAACAGGATCAAAAGTAATTAAAACAAAAACATCTCATTTAACTGCCTTTGTTGAAAAGAAATTCTTAGGAAAATTGTTAAATATGGAGTAACATAGAAGACTATGAGTCAAATCTTTACAGATAAATATTCTTAGGATTTAATCAAGAAACACAACACTTTAATTTGGTACTGAATACCATTAAAATATGTTCAAATGTGAGTAAGTATTATAATTCAGAATGAAACAGCTAATTTGTAAGGGTGATGAAGTGGCAAGTTTTTTTTTACCAATTTTTATTTAATTTTTATATTACGATGTAGTTATACCAAATAAAACAAATAGTAAAAATACAGGAAAAATTAAAAAGCAAAAGGAATAATAGATTTGCCTTTCACTTTTTTCTTTTATTATACTTTAAGTTCTGGGATACAGGTGCAGCCTTCAGTTTTTTTCTAAAAGCTCTGGGACAGCACATAGAGAACGACTGAACTCTCTCTTTGGGAGAGGGTAGGAGGATCTCTTCCAGGAAGATTTTTAGAAAAGCTTCTTATAAAGAATTGGTAGGGCAGATCCTGATTATTAGTTTATTTAAATTCACCCTGAGAGATACATATACAATAAATCCACTTTTAGGGAAGTAAAAGTTTGATGTCAACATTGGATCCATTGATAAACTATTTTGGAAATGGCATGCAGAGATAAAGAGAAAGGTCTGCCCACAGTAGTTTGTGAAAATGTTGCAGAGTAGACTAATGCAGAATGCAGGTAGGTTTGGTACCCAGGCTGGAGTGCAAGGGTGCGATCTCGGCTCACCGCAACCTCCGCCTCCTGGGTTCAGGCAATTCTCCTGCCTCAGCCTCCTGAGTAGCTGGGATTACAGGCATGCGCCACCGTGCCCAGCTAATTTTCTGTATTTTTAGTAGAGATGGGGTTTCACCATTTTGACCAGGATGGTCTCGATCTGTGGACCTCGTGATCCACCCGCCTTGGCCTCCCAAAGTGCTGGGATTACAGGCTACTATTTAAGTGAGAAACTATCTGAATGTGATGCATAATGCAAAGTCGTGTTCCACAAGCAGAGAGTAAACACATTTCAGTACGATGTGTAACAGAGGTTTATGTATGATTTCTATGAAGAAGAAAATGTTTATGCTCAAGATGATGCTATCCTAAAAGACATGTACTTGCTTTAGTATGTTTGGCCTACTACCAAACCTGCTTTCTAATCCCTCTGATCTGCTCCCAAACTATTGTGATCCCCAGAACATTTATAAACTATGAAACCTTATCTCTTGTAATACTCTCTGCTAGAAATATGATAGAATCAATGATTTTAAATATCATTTACTTACTGATTAGTTTATTAAATATTTAATAGAAACCTATTACAAAATAGTTACTACAGTAGCTTTGTGGGTGGAATGATGAGCAAACACCATTAAAACTCTGACAAATGTGATGATGTACCATTTGTACGTGATGCCTACAATTATGTAAGAGTGACTAAAAAGGTAATCTTACCTACTTTGTGGGCAAGGATATTATTTTATGTACAAGACACATTCCTGCTACAATATGAAAGATAATTAGTAGAGGTATGAGAAGAGCATGGGGTGCAGGAAATGGCATGTGCAAAATGCATTGGTAGGAAATAGGCAGAAATGATATCATTGGGGGACAGCAGTTATTTATAGACAGGAAATAGAAAGTTTTATAGACAGTGATTTATAGGCTTACATACACAAGTCTTTTCCCTGTATTTTCATTATGTTTTCTTGATTTCTTAATTTTTCCGGTTTGCCTTCTTAACATTTCTTTTTTTAAAAAAGGTCTCATATATTCTCCTTTTTTATTCTTGTGAGCAAAAATTACAATCATTTACTAGTACTATAAAAATAAATCCACTATCATTGTAAATAGTGATGCTTTTAATATATATATTTGGAAACACATGTGATTTTAAAAGTTAATATTTCAACAAATGTTCTTTCCTGTTACCTATGTATAGTACTTTTCTTGATATTTATTCTTTGTTGGTTTCTGCTCTAGTAGTGTTGGTGAGAGTAAGTATCATCTTGTACTTGAAAACTTATGACTTTAGAGCGGAGTTTCCAAATTGTGCTCTCTGGAGTTATTATTTCTGTAGCATTTAATAGATTTTACAAACATTCCTCTATTTTAATTCTTAATTCCACTAGAATGGAATTCAGGTTCACTAAAGAGAAGTTATGTGTCCAAATGCATGTTAGAAGAAGGAAGATTCTGCTATTGGATCAAATCTCCTAATTCTATTAGCTTGTGCTGCCCTGATAGATTAATTTATTTCACCGACCCTTCTAATCTCCTTAGACAGAAATGGCAAATATATATGCTGTTACTTCTCCTTTGCACCAGCAATCAATCATTGTAGTAATTCTCCTTAACATTCTGCCTTAGCCTGGACACTGGCATACTACTGAGGTTGGCAAATGGAAGAAAACCTGTATGTTACCCATACCTATACTTGGTTTTCTGTATTCCTGTTTATACATGAAAACGTATATACCCAAAAATATGTGTCGCATTACATATTTGACTTTGAAAATTTGTTTTCTTAATTGTACTCACAATCTTGCATCCTCCTTATATTACTTCTTTTCTTTTTTAAAAAAATAAACAAAACCTAATCAACAAATTTTAGTTTAATAGGCCTAGTATCTCTTAAAATATTCCCATATCATTTTATATTGCTATTACTTTGGATACGTAAGTATACATCCCATGTGTTCTCATTTCTTCATTTTTATTTTTTAAATATTTATGAACAGTAAAATTTACTTTTTTGTATAGAGTTTTATGTTGAAAAATACATACAGTCATACATTCATTATGAAAATCAAGATTCAGAAAAATTCCATCATCCCTTCCATCAAATTTCTTTCTGTTGTCTGTTCATGGTCAATTCCTCTCATTTCTCTAAATCCCTGGAAACTATTGATTTAGCCCCATTTCTAGGGTTCACAGTTTTATAGAATTATAAAAATAAATTTACAAAAGTATAGCTTTTTGGCTCTGACTTCTTTCATTCAGAAGAATGTGTTAGCACATATGATATGCTGAGTGTCTTTCAATAGCCTTTTCTAATAGCTAATCCTGTTTATGACTTTTTTGTGTTTGTCATCTGGGTGAATATATCTATATATATGTATTTCTTACCTTTTAAGTGTTGAGTAGTATTCCATTATATGCATGTTTCACAGTTTATCCACCAGCTGAAGGACATTTCCATCATTTCCAATTTTTGGCAATTAAGAGTAATACTACTATAAAGAGTGGCATAAGGTTTGTTTTTCTCTTGGATAAAGGAGTAGTGTTGTTTGGTCATATGATAAGTGAAGGATTAACTTTATAAGAAACATAAGAAACTGCTGTACTCTTTTCTAAAGAGGCTATTTTCATTCCCACTGTAATGTGTGGGTTATAATTGCTCCATATGCTCAACAGCACTTGACATTGTCATTTTATTTTTTCATGGGTATTTCAGTTAATAGAAATAGTAAACATTTAAATTTGAAATTAGTAAAATATATTTTTTTGGAGGTGGCGGGTAACAAATCAATAATTATCAAATTATGAAGAGCTTTTTTCTGCCAACTGCAGCTAACTTGCCTGACCTTAATTTGTATCTGGATGCATCACTTGATAATATACTTTGGTCAAATAATATGCCATGTAATTTTAAATAGCCTTTCATAACAGCTAATCATGTTGATGACTTTTTCTGTGTGGTCATTCATTACTTTCCTTAGTTAAGCATCTATTCAAGTCTTTTGCCCCCCAATTCTGAATGGGGTTGCTTGTTTTCTTATTCTTGATCATTTACATTTTTAGCATAATATTCATTTATCTGATTTACTACACTTAAAGTGCTTCTATATGGTTATTTCTGCCTCATTTCGGGCTATTGCTGAACAAATATATGACTTAGCAATGACTAAAGTAATGATTGTAATGAAACCACTGTCATTCATTTATTATTAATTGACTAAGAATTCTTAAAAGGCTCCATCTAAAAGAAATAGTAAGTCTGATCACACCTTATTTAATAAAGAAGCAAACTCAGCTAACTAAAACTTCAGAAAAGTGCTTCAACTAATTAATTTCAAAGATGCTTGGGAAGCCAACATGAGCATTGAAAAATGTATGTATGTATGTGTATGTATGTGTATATACAAAAACACACATGTTACTTACTCTTGAGAGCTTGTTTGGAGGTTCTAGCAGGGGAGCACAGCTACTGGCATGCCCTTGACTGGTCCTCCTCTATAGGGGATGGTCATCCCCTTACCAAGTGCACAACTTCTGCAGGGACACACATGGAGAGGTTAAGGAGGAAGCAGACAGCTGCCTAGCCAGCCAGATCAGATGAAACAACCCTGGCAATCAATGGGGTGACAGATGTCACATCCAGTTAGAAGTTTTTTGCTCTAATTGACAAATATATCTAACAATTTGTGTTTTTAATTCTTACTTTACAGTCAAGAAATTTGAATTGAGTTAGGGACTGTTAAAGGCAGATTCAATGCTTGTTACAAGAAAAGATTACTGATAATTCTTCAGAGAGGAAAGTAAGATAGAAGATACAATTTTTTTTAAAAAAAAAAGCAAGCAGTGAGTCCATTTAGAAATCTGTATGTGACACATTCACTAGTAATGTACTGTGGACCAATAATACGTTTGCAAATCATCAAAGTTAAAAATTGAAAGTACCATTAGGTTTAATATTCTCTGTTTAATAATGTGTATAAATTATATTGGAGACATTTACACATAATCAAGACATTGTTTTATAGTTAATATGTGGTGATGAGAAGAAACTAAGTCATAGTTCACATTTCTGGAAAAATTTCTTATATGCTACAGCTGCTTTTTGACAATGTCAGATAAACTTTTGACTATGTCTTAACAGAGGAGAAAATCTTTCTACTACATTGAAATAATTTTTCTGCTATGAGAAGAGAATGATGCATAAGAAAATTGAGAAACTAACTTTGAAGTAGAGAAATATGCTAAAACAACAACACAGCAAAATCTCTTACGGAATAAAATAGCACACATTTATGTTTAAGCAGAGATTTAAAGAAGTATGTTTTGGAAATGGCCAAGATATCTCACACATCCTTATTTTGCAAATTATTGGCAATTATTTATTTGCATGTCTTAGAATGACAATGTGCTCCCATTTGAATGCTCTGTTATCTCACTTTCTACTCCTAGGATATGTAGTGAGTGCTTTATTGTTAATCATAGCTCAGTCCTACTCACACTGTGTAGTTCTCCTTTGCCATTTGCCAAAATACAGACATTTTTGTTATATTTATTTTTGAATGAGTAGATTTTATCAAATTATTCTTTCTGTATTTTTTCCTGGTTTCATGTTGTTTGCATTTACATAACGTCATTCCCTTTTGTTTAATTTCTTAACTCGGTAAGAGAGCTAGAAAGTATTTCAAAAAAAAACTTGGGACTTTGATTTAGAAATTAGTATTCCAAATAAATCACAATGCCTCCACTTTTATAATTAGTAAAAATTTCAGATAACTACATCTCATAAATTATCTTCTTAATTTAAAGGAAGAGATTCTTTAACTACAACGGGTTCCCTTAAGAGTGACAGAAATTGATATGGCGCTCACAAATCATGAACACATCTGAATAAAGAAAACCTCTTGGTTAATAGAAGTAATTTGAATTCATTGTACCTCTGAGATGAATGCAATATACAGCTTTCTATTGGCAGGTGATTAATCAATATATATCACATTGTGAAGAATTTCTTCCTGTCAAAAGCTTCTGAGTTGCATGACCCTGATTTATATCACATTGTACTAACTTAATTCAAATAATTTGCTTTCTTGGGTTAAATACATTATTTCAGTGGATGTAAGTATTTAAATGAGCAAAAGAAGTTTCAGAGTTAAACATATTCACTCCTAAACCTGAATTCAGCGCTGCATGTCTGGGTAATTGTTGGCACTTTATAGCAAAACACTTAGCTGAGATCAATTGTAGCTTTCTCCGTAAAATCCCAGAGCTCATCTCTAAGAAGAACATGTGGTTAGAGCAAAGGGGGAGGGGCATGAGAAATGTTAAAAATTGCTTAGCTGGGTCTGACATTTTACCTTTTAAATATTAATTATACTGTGGGCTTCTTCCTATTTACATACCTAAGTGTTTGCTTGGGACATAAATGCTACTAAATTGTCTTGAGAAAGCCATAGAGCAGCTTTGTTAGATAAAACTTCTTGCAGCTGGTAATTTTTGGCAATTAATATTATGAATGCTAATGCAATGGGGATAGAGAAGGTGTTTCCAGGATGCCACTTATCACTATAAAACGAAAGAAAATGTCAGAAGTGGTGAGCCTGCTGAGAGTATTACTTCTGGGAAGAAAATAGATGGCAAATGTTAAAATTATCATATTTATGGACAGGCTAGAATTTAGGACCAGATTATCTAATAAATAGACTAGTAAATAGGGTGTATTGTAAATGTTTTTAAATGCTTTTTTGGATAGTTTATTATAAATTGTAGCCTTTTTATTTATTTTTTTTTACTATTGTACTTTAAGGTCTAGGGTACATGTGCAGAACATGCAGGTTTGCTGCATAGGTATACACGTGTCATGGTGGGCTGCATCCATTACCCCATTATCGACATTAGGTATTTTCCTAACTAATGCTATCCTTTTTTTAAGAAAAAATATTATACTGCATGTATATCCTGCCTGAAGTAACAATTGAAAGTAAATTCCTATAAATCAACTGATTGAATTATCTTAATAATTACTGAGATAATTAGGGGCAGTTCCATTGATGCTTAGGATCAATATTTGAGATACAAATTAAAATGAAATATTTACTAGGATTAAGGTTATGTTGATACAGAGGAAAATGTAAAAAACCTCAAATTATGAGGAAAAAAACTCATCTGAGCTATAGGAATCCATTACTAAGGTACGAGAATTGCCAGCATACATTTCCAAAGTAGTTATATTCTCTTACACTTTCCAAGTAAATGAAAAAAAGTGTAACTATACTATCAGTGCTCATTAGGCTATGTAATTTAATGCAGACTAACTCCTCCCTGGAAATAATGCAGGGGAAGGCAGCAACACAGGCATTATTAACATATGAGTTATTTACAAATCAGAAATGAAAATATATTCTCCTGTTGCACATTTTTTGTTTATGATTTAAATTTCAGTTTATGCTATTTTCTCTGAGGTTTCACATTTCCAGGTAAATTAATTTTATGCGAACTTAGGAAATACACAGCTTTAATATCCTGCATTGCATCTTGAACTCCGGTGTAGCCTTGAGTTATATTACTATGAGAAATAGTATTTTGGTCAGTAAAACAGAAGCTCTTCTTTTTATGTTGGATGTTCAAATGTGGAGATAAGAGCGAATATATTATATTTAGCAATTTTACCATGCTCATCTGGAAGTGAAGATATAATGATGAGAAAGATGTTTCTGACATAAAATAAGCATCCCTAATTTTGTGCGACAGTCTAAATCTCTAGTTTCAATGATCATATCCCACATGCCCACAAGAACATTCACAAGGGACATGCTATGTATACTAATTTTTTGTCTGTTAAACGTGATCTCAATTTTAAAAACATAAGAACATGGTATATCAAGAAAGTATTCCTTTCCTCTTCATTTTAATTCATTAAACATCTGTTTTAAATTTTCAGGTCTGTAAAATAAAGTAGTTAAAATATTATTCTGTTCTCAAAGAAGCTACATAATATTTTCCAGAAATAAATTTGTATATATACAAAAAATTAAGTTTAAATGGGACTATGCATCAAAAAAGATAAATGCAAGGCACCATACAATAGAGTTGATTTTAGTAGTATATAGGGAAAAATTCCTAGAATTATTTCTACCTAGGTAGCATTAAGCATTCATATTGCAAGTTTGATAATATGCTACAGCTTGAAATTCATTTAGAAGGCAGAAAAGGAAAAAAACTAATGAAAAAATATTCAGAATTACAGTAAAATCTTTATATATATTAATGTTTATTGTGAGGTTATTTATAATAACAAACATTTTAAAAACAACTCTAAGGTAATGAGTTAAATATAAAATGGAATGCCATAGAAGAATAAAATGTATATTTAGAATACGTTGCATGGCAAAATGTTCATATACATTGGTGAACAAAGTGGCTTGCAAAGTGCATAAAATGTGATATTAACTATAAAAAATGGAGACAATGATAAACAGGACAACTGCAAAACGATTACCATATGAAAAGAATCCCAAGGGTTTAAAAAATTCTTTTTATTTTTAATTTTTTTAAATTGTACTTTAGGTTCTGGGATACATGTGCAGATCATGCAGAATTGTTGCATAGGTACATACATGGCAAGGTGGTTTGCTGCCTCCATCCCCCTGCCACCTATATCTGGCATTTCTCCATGTTATCCCTCCCCAACCTCCCCCACCCTGCTGTCCATCCCCTAGCCCCCACAACAGACCCCAGTGTGTGATGCTGCCCTCCATGTGTTCTCACTGTTCAACACCCGCCTATGAGTGAGAACATGCGGTGTTTGATTTTTCTGTTCTTGTGTCACTTTGCTGAGAATGATGGTTTCTAGATTCATTCCTGTCCCTACAAAGGACACAGACTCATCAGTTGTTATGACTGCATAGTATTCCATGGTGTATATGTGCCATATTTTCCTTGTGCAGTCTATCATCAATGGGTATTTGGGTTGGTTCCAGGTCTTTGCTATTGTAAACAGTGCTGCAGTGGACATATGTGTGCATGTGTCTTTATAATAGAATAATTTATAACCCTTTGGGTATATATCCAGTAATGGGATTGCTGGGTCAAATGGAATTTCTATTTCTAGGTCCTTGAGGAATTGCCATGCTGTCTTCCACAATGGTTGAACTAATTGACACTCCCACCAACAGTGTAAAAGTGTTCCTATTTCTCCACATCCTCTCCAGCATCTGTTGTCTCCAGATTTTTTAATGATTGCCATTCTAGCTGGCATGAGATGGTATCTCAATGTGGTTTTAATTTGCACTTCTCTAATGACCAGTGATGATGAGCATTTTTCATGTTTGTTGGCCTCATAAATGTCTTCTTTTGAAGTGTCTGTTCATATCTTTTGTCCACTTTTGAATGGGTTTGTTTTTTTCTTGTGAATCAGTTTTAGTTCTTTGTAGATTCTGGATATTAGCCCTTTGTTAAATGGGTAGATTGCAAAAATGTTTTCCCATTCTGTTGGCTGCTGGTTCACTCTGATGATTGTTTCTTTTGCTGTGCAGAAGTGCTGGAGTTTAATTAGATCCCATTTGTCTATTTTGGTTTTGTTGCCAATGCTTTTGGTGATTTAGTCATGAAGTGCTTGCCTGTGCCTGTGTCCTGAAAGGAATTGGCTAGGTTTTCTTCTAGGGTTTTTATGGTGTTAGGTCTCATGTTTACATCTTTAATCCATATGAAGGTAATTTTTGTATAAAGTGTAAGGAAGAGGTCCAGTTTCAGCTTTCTGCACATGGCTAGCCAGTTTTCCCAATACCATTTATTAAACAGGGAATCCTTTCCCCATTGCTTGTTTTGTCCAGTTTGTCCAAGATCAGATGGTTGTAGATGTGTGGCATTTCCCTGAGGGCCTCCATTCTGTTCCATTGGTCTATATCTCTGTTTTGGTACCAGTACCATGCTGTTTTGATTACTGCAGCTTTGTAGTACAGTTTGAAGTCAGGTAGCATGATGCCTTTAGCTTTGTTCATTTTGATTAGGATTGTCTTGGGTATGTGGACTGTCTTTTGGTTCCATATGAAGTTTAACGTGGTTTTATCCAGTTCTGTGAAGAAGGTCATTGGTAGCTTGATAGGTATAGCATTGAATCTATAAACTACTTTGGGCAATATGGCCATTTTCACAATATTAATTCTTCCTAACCGTGAGCATGGTATGTTTTTCCATCTTTTTGTGTCCTCTTTTATTTCCTGGAGCAGTGGTTTGTAGTTCTTCTTGGAGAAATCCTTTACATCGTTGTCAGTTGTATTCCTAGGTATTTTATTCTCTTTGTAGCAATTGTGAATGGGGGTTTGCCCTTGATTTGGTTCACTCTTACTCTGTTATTGGTGTATAGGAATGCTTGTGATTTCTGCACACTGATTTTATATCCTGAGACTTTACTGAAGTTGCTTATCATCTTAAGGAGATTCTGGGTTGAGACGATGGAGTCTTCTAAATATACAATTATGTCATCTGCAAATAGAGACAATCTGACTTCCCCTTTCCTAAATGAATACCCTTTATTACTTGCCTGATTGCTCTGGCTACAACATCCAACACTATATTGAATAGGAGTGCTGAGAGAATGCATCCTTGTCTAGTGCCAGTTTTCAAAGGGAATGCTTCCAGTTTTTGCCCATTCAGTATGATATTGGCTGTGGACTTGTTGTAAATAGCTTTTACTATTTTGAGATATGTTCCATGGATACCTAGTTTATTGAGAGTTTTTAGCATAAAGGACTGTTGAATTTTGTCAAAGGCCTTCTCTGCATCTATTGAGATAATCTTGTGGTTTTTGTTTTTGGTTCTGTTTATGTGGTGGATTACATTTATAGAGTTGCATATGTTGAACCAGCCTTGCATCCCCAGGATAAAGCCTACTTGATCATGATGAATAAGGTTTTGATGTGCTGTTGCAATTGGTTTGCCAGTATTTTATTGGAGATTTTTGTATCTATGTTCATCATGAATAATGGCCTGAAGTTTTCTTTTTTTGTTGAGTCTTTGCTGGGGTTTGGTATCAGGATGATGTTAGTCTCATAAAATTATTTGGGAAAGATTCCTGTTTTTGTATTGTTTAGAGTAGTTTCAGAAGGAATGGTACCAACTCCTCTTTGTATAATTGGTAGAATTCGGCTGTGAACCCATCTGGACCTGGACTTTTTTGGTTAGTAGGCTGTTAATTGCTGCCTCACCTTCAGCCCTTTTTATTGGTCTATTCCGGGTTTTAATTTCCTCCTGGTTTAGGCTTGGGAGTGTGGAAGTATTCAGGAATTTGTCCATTTCTTCCAGGTTTATGTGCATAGGGTTGTTTGTAATAATCTCTGATGGTAGTTTGTATTTCAGTTGAATTGATGGTGATATCTTCTTTATCATTTTTTATTGCATATTTGATTCTTTCCTCTATTAATCTGGCCAGTGGTCTATTTGGTTGATCTTTTCAAAAAGCCAGCCTCTGGATTTATTAATTTTTGAAGTGTTTTTTGTGTCTCTGTCTCCTTCATTTCTGTTCTGATCTTATTTCTTGTCTTCTGCTAGCTTTTGAGTTGGTTTTTTTTTTTTTTTTTTGTCTTGCTCCTTTAGCTCTTTCAATTTTGATGATAGGGTGTTGATTTTAGATCTTTCCTTGCTTCTCATATGGGCATTTATTGCTATAAATTTTCCTCTAGACACTGCTTTAAATGTGTCCCAGAGATTGTGGTATGTTGTATCTTCATTCTTGTTGATTTCAATGAACATCTTTATTTCTGCCTTCCTTTCATTGTTTATCCAGTCGACCTTCAGGAGCCATTTGTTCAGTTTCCATGAAGTTGTGCAGTTCTGAGTTAGTTTCTTAATCCTGGAATCTAATATGATTGCACTGTGGTTCGAGAGACTGTTTGTTATGAATTCCATTCTTTTGCATTTGTTGACCACATAATTCCAATTATGTGGTCTATTTTAGAGTAGGTGTGATGTGGTGCTGAGAAGAATGTATATTCTGTGGATTTGAAGTGGAGAGTTCTATAGATGTCTATTAGGTCTGCTTGGTCCAGATCTGAGTTCAAGTCCTGGATATCCTTATTAATCTTCTGTATCATTGATGTAATATTGACAGTGGAGTGTTAAAGTCTCCCGCTATTATTATGTGGGAGTCTAAGTCTCTTCGTACATCATTAAGAACTTGCTTTATGTATCTGGGTGCTCCTATATTGGGTGGGTATATGTTTAGGATAGTTAGCTCTTCTTGTTGCATTGATCCTTTTGCCATTGTGTATGCCCTTCTTTGTCTCTTTTGATCTTTGTTGGTTTTAAGTCCAACTTATCAGAGATGATGATTGCAACTCCTGCCTTTTTTGCTCTCCATTTGCTTGGTAAATATTCCCCCATTCTTTATTTTGAATCTCTATGTGTCCTTGCATGTGAGATGGGGTTTCCTGAATACAGCACACCAATGGGTCTTGACTTAAAATTAAAAAATTCTTTCTACATCCTAGTATTATCCAACTTACGTGTAGTTACTTATGGGTAGAACCAGAAAAATAATATGTATTGAGAGAAGACAACATTGTCCTTTCCATAATTTCATTCCCTTCACTCTGAGAAAGGGAGCATAAACAAATTGACTTAATAAAATGCTAATTAAGATGGAAACAATTGATAGTAATTTTTTATTGTAGTGGAACTATAGATCAGAAAATAGAGCTTTCACTATGGATAAAAGATAAAAGAAGAAAATGAAAGCACAAAGAAAGTTTTCTATTGTGAAGGCCCAGTATCCTGTTAAAGTACTTTGTTATTTTCCAATAATAAAAATTCTTTCTGATAAAATTATTACATATTAACTTTTATTCTTGGGGGAAATTTGTGTTGACTGGAATATGAGAAGAAGCCTTATAAAGTAGTAAAAACTTGACAGATTATAAAGGAACTTGAAGGCTTTGTGAGAACTTAACTTTGGGTCTCAAACATGAATACATTTAGAATCACCTGAGGTAGTTCTAAAGTGCTCATCCAAGTCTCCCTGCTATGTGGTGGCATCCAAGGATGGATGTTTTTGAAATGACTCCTATGTAATCAAAATATGCAGACTGGTTTGAGAATGGCAGGTTGCAGAACATTCTATCATAAAGTGGAATTAACTGAGGTAATAATCCTGAAAAATGAGACCTGGAATTTAACCAAATAAGCATGAAGATCCCATTTTGTTTGTAGAGTAAGTGGGTGATATCATGAAAATTATATTCTAACTTTAGCTGATAGTTGTGAAGAATTTGAGTAAAATGTGGCTAGTCTTAGTGAGATTTCAGGGTATCAGGATAGAATTAAGATGGAGAGAGAGAAAAAAGACATAGCCTAAATTTTGTTTAATTTTTAAAAGATAACAGAGCTAGTTAGAAATGAAAGTGATTATCTCCTAATTAGATGAATTTCTTATTAAGGGAAGTTTTAGGAATAGACTACATGAATAACCAGGTAATTGGATTATGTCAGAGTATTTTCTGACGTTTGGCAGGGAGTGGGCAGGGGGATTTTATAACATTAACTCCCTTAAAATATAAGATTAAATTAATATTATTTTATGCTCCAAGATTAAAAGGACAGTGGAAAAGTATAAAAAACAAGAACTGAGAGCATTGAAGAGGTTTAGTATTGATAGTTTTGTCTCCCCCACTTTGTGAATGTCTACTGCACATAATGCCTTATAAAAATGTAAACTTAATATGCTCCAGCAGGAAATATATCTTCAGAGGACCATGTGATCATGGGTCTGATGAATTTAGAGGGCAAAATCACAACTAAAGATTCAGAAATGTTGAGTTTAAAGTGAGTTTGTATATTCAAGGATGTCTAATCAATACAATTTGAAACTTGAGACATGCTGTTAGGGAAATAAATTTTGGTGAGAGATGCTATGGAGTTGGTAAAAGCAGTAAACCAATGTTGAACTCAGTAAGAACAGTGCAGAACATGAGGGAAGTGAGCAGAATAGCTGGGCCCTTCAAATATATGATTAAAATACGTGTGCCAAGAACTGATAGAAGGTCTTGATTGTATGGGACATAGAGAAGACAACATTGTCCTTTCCATTATTTCATTCCCTTCACTCTGCTCTATAAACGAACAGGCAAGTTATCAATTGATGCCATGAATGAATGACAAGCAATGAATCACACCCTTGCATTTGTAGTGAAATGACTGAGACAAGCAATAAGGTAGACAGAAAGTCTGTTGAGGGTTTAGCACATTTATCTTGCATTGCATAGAAATCTATTAAGTACTTAAGTATTTGAAAGTAAAAAAATTAAAATTCAATATGGACCCTTGCTTTTGAAAAAAGAGAAATATATCTTTTTATTTTTAACATTTCTCATCCCTCTACATAAAAATGAGACTCCACAAAAAATGAGATCTCAGAGAGAGAATAAACTTAAAAGATAACCAGCTTTTCCAGGGAATACAAGAAAAATTTCCAGTCTGAAGTCTTGGTGCTGAACATGAAGGTTAAATTATCCCTAAAAATGTGTTACCTTAACAGAGAATATTCCTATTACCTGTGTAGTTCCAAACACCTCAGCTTAGAATTTAAACAGGCCATGAGTAAAGCCCCAGTTTCATGACAGAAGAAAAGAGAACCTTACCAGAAGGAAAAGGCAAAAGGCTGAATTAAAACAATTCAAAGAGGCCGTGCGGTATAAAAGGGGCACAACAGTTAAATATAAGGCTTCAGAAAGGTTGAAAATACAAAATAATAAAAATTATAGACTAGAGCTATATTAGGCAAAAGGGAGCTGGCATTGCTATGCTAATTTTCATATAAAATATATTTGAAGATGTAAAATTTTGCTGAGGTAAAAGGATCAATTTGTGATTCTAAACATTTCAATTCACTAGGAGGATACAAGTTTTTAATTTGTAGGAATCTAACAACATTGCCACAAAGTAAATTAAACAAACTTGACAGGACTGCAGAGAAAAAGAGAGACTAATGTATTATCCTAGTTAGAGATGTTACATACATATTTTAATAATTGATAGATCAAGTAGGCAAAAATCAGTTATAAACTATAGGAACCCCAATAATAGTCATTTGGAGAGAATGCTATGCTCTACTTTATTTACATAAATAACATATTTTGAGATTACTATCATTTGTAAATAATATATATATTTATATATATACATACATACACACACACATATATACATATATGTGTATATATGGTTTCTATTTCCTACAATTGAAAGAAAATCCAAAGATTTTCAGGGAAAAAAAATACTAAACCAGGTATCCAAAGAATGTATTGGGCATGTACTAGAAGGGAAATTTAGGATTTTGCCAACTGAGAGTCTTTTGTTTCTGACTTTTAGACCCTTAGTCCCAGGGCAGAAGAGTAGCATATTAGATGAACATTATTAAATGCTTTCAAGTCTAGTCAAAAATACATTTTGAAAGCTTTGAAATGAAATTGGATAGAATTTGATAGCATTTGTTCTACATTTAACATAGCTGCTTCAAAATATTACAAGATATAGAAATTTCTATAAAATTTCTGATGGCCTATAAAAATAGCTAAGCTACATCTATTTCTTTTTAACTGAACAAAGTTGAATTTCCCTTTCCTCAAAATTTACCTGTCCATATCTGTGACTATGAAAATATGTGAATTAATATTTTGATGTGCGTGTGTCTGTCTCAGAGTATGATTTTATGGTATCATCTCTATTTTTTAAGTAAGGGATTTTTTCATTTATGATGAATCAGGTCATGGACAATTAAGAATTTTTTTTTTTTTAGCAAACTTTTATTTTTTTGTCTTGTTCTCTCTTAAGTGCTTGGGCCTTACTTCCACTGCTTCTGTGACTCTTAGCAAACAATGCTTAGTGATGTATTATTTTTTTCATGATTTCCAATCCTACACTTGCAACTCCTTTAGCACAGAAAATGTGCCTCGCCTGTTCTTATACACTGAGATGCTCATATCATTCTCCACACATATTAAATGTTCAAGGAATGCTTATTGGATGCATGAATATATGCATAAAAAGCTAACTAGCTAAAATATAAGATGTCCCATCAGCTTAGTAAATGCAGCAATTTGGCCCTACACATCTTTATTTCTCCACTCTACTGTCTTGCTTCCCAGAGCCCAAGCCGGTGCTAAGGATAAGGCCTGAAACCATCTGACTCTTCGATAGAAGCACTGGGGGAATTCAATCAAAAAAGTTCTTTCTTGGGCATTAAAATCAGATGTAATTGTTAAAAGGAACTAGTGGTATCATTTGCAAAGTTATAAAAGCAATGTAAACAATGTGCAAGCACTTCAGAAAGAACAAGGGAACAAAACAGAGGTATTTTAAAAGAAAAAAGTATTTTAAATTATTTTAGGTGTGGTTAATTATAATTGAGGGATTTTTCTACTTAAAAGCCTTTCCTTTTAAAAAATGTTCAGTCTAGTATAACTGCAACCTTATAAAATTAATCTGTTTTTTTTTGTTTCATCTCAATAATGTCTTTTCTAATAGGTGAGTTCTTCACATAATGGCTATACCAATACTGACATCCTGACACAATCCCGGATACTTTTTTCTCTAAACAATTCACCCTTACCTGAAGACAGTACACAGACATGCACACATGCACACACAAAACTTTTTACTAAATTTTGCTGTATAAACAGTTCAAATTTTATTTTGGCTGAACATAAGTAACATTATCCTAGAAATCACAAAATATTTCAAGTTTTACACAGTGAATGCATTTGGTATACTAATACATACATCTAAAAATATCTACATGCAAATTTTATAAATGCACATACGTACACTTGTAACTACATTCACTTAACATAATGGAGTATCATAAGCAGGGAGGAGCAAAGGATACTTTATTTTGTGGTTCTAAAGGAAGAGTTCCCAAATGTTTGACTGTGTATGATTTACCATAACAAAAAGCAGTCTATGACAGTTCCACATATTTTTTGTTAGCATGAGCTTCCTACATAATGCACCATACATACTGATTATTGTGCAATGGATTTAGTGAGGGAGTACACTCAGATGAAACTGGTGAGAGGGTGAAAAAAGTGGGATAAGGAATAAAGCCAAGCAAAAGTTTGAGTTCAACTAAAGGTCATAGAGAAATCTGGGAAATAAATACCGCCACAAAGTTGTCACACCTTGAGACACAGATCAGCCTTTTGTATTTCAACTTAATCAGCCATTAGCTGTTGCTGCCTCTTGTGAGAACATACATTTCTAGGCATTTTCTGGCAAAGAGGCTCCTCCGGGTCCTGGGCAATTCTCAGAAGTGGGAAACTGTGAGCCATTAGCAGCTAACACTCTCAGAAGCTGAGAGTTCACTGCTCCATTAGAGGGTATCTGTGTAGAGCACCAGCAGTATCTACTACAGCCATGCATTCTTCCTTTTCAATGTGTGTGTACAGGTGGCAGCCCTTGGAAAGGGAAATGCAAATGTAACCTGGGAAGGTACCATACCTAATCAAAATTATATCCTTTTGTTGTTTGTCATATTATAAAAATAATCTATTAATAACAAGTCACTAACTAGGAAATGAGAACCAGGATAAACCAATGTCATACTTTATCTTACAATTAAATGTAATACACTCCTTAGGAATTGTATTTCCGGACTCCTTAGAGTTCCTTTCTAATAAGACAATAACACCTCAAAGCCTTGATCTTGAAATAAAGATAGAAAGTCCTAAAGTGGTAACCTGAAGTTCTCAAGGGGCCAGGTCTACTGAACTGTCAAAGGAATGAGAACTACACATGGGAAATGATCCTCAAATTTCCCTGTGTCATCTTTAGGATCTTTGAATGCACTGCATCAAACACATTTAAGAAGGATCAAAACATTTAATTTAATGTAATCTTATTGAATGAAAAATTAAAATATAGACAATACTTAAATGTATAAAGTGACTCATTAATTTTCCACTATTCTCATACTGAAAGCAAATTCGACCATAGATTAAGAAGCCCTCCTACTTTTAATACCCTGATGTCTTTCTCTTAAGCCTTTGGAGGACTACGATTTCTACTGCCTCATACACATGGTACTTTGTCTTCTGAGCTGTCTTCTAATTTTTAATGATGAACTCATTCTTTCTTGGGATTTTTTCTGTGAATATTTTCCGAGCTTTGTTGAGTATGTTCTAGAATAAATTAGCATTTACTACTATTGGGCACTGAGGAGCAATTTTCATCCTTAAATTTACTGTGAAACACAATTCTGCATGAGAACGTACTTGCAGTGAAAATTTTGTCTTGATTGATTTTTTTTCTTCCTTTCTTCTACCCAGTGTCAAAACCTGCAAGTTTCCATCCTGCTTATTGTGGAGGGTTGTTTTATTCCTAGTTCATGCCTGACAAAATTAGGGAGTTAGCTTTGTATAGGGTAATTCTATTAGAATAGGTCCTAATTTTGTGTCTGGTTCAATGGGTCCTGCATGACTAAGAAAAAAAAAAACGCTAAAGGATAGAGAATAAAATATATTTTCAACTAGTCAGTAGCTTCAACTCTACCTCCTTGAATTTTTGTTTTAGCTTCATTTGTGTGCAATACAATGGTCATAAATATATATATATTTTTTTATAATATATACTTATTTATAACTTTATAATTGTTATAAAATAATGACAGGGAGAAATGGATTGACAATAAAGAGTTATGTACCTGTTTTGCAAAACCTTGCATATAAGGTATAGTTTACACTATTGATGTAATTGGTACTAATATATCAGTTACTTCAAATTCATCCTTAATAGTCACCAAAGATTTTTTTAATTTTTCTCTACCAGTTTTATTAATGTGTTAAAGATGGGTATTTATTTATTTATTTATTTTTTGAGACAGAGTTTCGCTCTTTTCACCCAGGCTGGAGTGCAATGGTGCGATCTTGGCTCACTGCAACCTCCGCCTCCTGGGTTCAGGCAATTCTCCTGCCTCAGCCTCCTGAGTAGCTGGGATTACAGGCACATGCCACCGTGCCCAGCTAATTTTTTGTATTTTTAGTAGAGACGGGGTTTCACCATGTTGACCAGAATGGTCTCGATCTCTTGACCTCGTGATCCACCTGCCTCGGCCTCCCAAAGAAGATGGGTATTTAAATACCTCCCAAGGAAACCTATACTTCTTCAGCATAGGCATTTAGATATGTATGATACTATTGTGTTACAAGTGTTCATTATGTTAAAAAATGAGAAAAGAAAAAAAGGTTATTTGATTTTGTTGTTTTTGTTACTATTGTTATACTAGGCAACAAACTCTTCTTGTTGGATAGTAACCAGAACTTTATTTATATATTTATACATATAAATAAATACATAAATGTATGTATATATACACGAACATGTATACATATGTATATATACACAGTATATACCTATATGTATAGGACTAGTTTAGGAAAATAATAGAAATACAGATTTAGGCTATTTTGCATAAACTTTTTTTTCTTTCCAGTCCTAGATTACCTAATATATTAAATTTATTTCTCATTGATCATTTTTCTTTATATATACATATATGTATATGTATATATATTCATATACATATGTATATGTATTATATTCATATACATGTGTATATGTATATATATTCATATACATGTGTATATGTATACATACATTTGTGTTTATGTATATATGTATATTTATAAGTACACACATTAAAATATATGTATATGTATGTATATATACATATGTGTATGTGTATGTAATACATATATATGTATATGTATATATATTTTAATATATACACACACATTACATCCATCTGCTTTCTTCTTTGCAATGGGAGATTAACTTTGCATATGCATTTTTAATGGGAGTACTGTTTTCAGCTCAGTTTATCATTCTATTGCACCTTTGCATGTTTTCTATTTGTTTACTTTTGACACTCCAAATGCCGATTATCAACTGAAACTGTACCACTTAATTGAACTTGTTACATTTTCTTTCTTTGAATTCTAAGACAGTATTCCCAAATTGTCCTTTACAACACTGTGCATTTGCTATTACAGATTTTCTATAAAATTATTTTTAAAATTACGATGAAGCCTCTCAGTTAAAAATGCTGTAGAGTATTACAAGATAATGACTGATACACAATAACTAGTTTAGGAAAATATCACAAATATAGATTTAAGCTATTTTGCATAGATTCTATTTTCTTTCCAATCCTAGATCAATATATTAAATTTAATTCTCATTGATCATTTGTTTTGTTTTAAATTACAGGTCTATTGTTGAAAGTATCTTTAATTTTACTTTGTTCCCAAATGATCATTTACTTTAATACACAGTCCAAAATTTGTAGTTATTATTTCTCAGAACTTTAAAGAAAGCACCTTATCATATGCAGGTTTTTCTTAATGCTCATGAGCAGTTTACTGTCAAAATAACCATGGTACATTGACTAATAATCTGCTTTGTCTCTTTGATCTTTCTAAAGTTTTTTTTTTATTTTGCTGTTTTTCATCTCTTCAGTTTTGTTCAATATGCTATTACATCTGTGTACTGAATTTTTATATAAATGTGAGTTCAGTTTTTGAACTTCCATTTTGTTCTTTAAAAATATCCTAGAGCACTTTTATAATCTTTTGATCTTTGGTTTTTCAGTCCTTAAATTATATCTACATTTATGTACACTCATTTTATATTCTGTAGTTGTAAACTCTGTATTTGAAGTTTTTGTAATTTAATTCTATTTACTATTTCTGCTACCTTTTCATGATACTGGCTTTCCATATCTATTTATTTGTTTTTGTGCTTACATTAGTAATCTGGTCTAAATCTGGGGACATTCTGTGGGGTATCAGGTAAAAATAATTTCAGGGAAAGATTTGCATTTGTTTTTGTGAGGTGCCCCATGGCACTTTCAAATTAAGACAATTTTAGATTAAATTTTTACATGGTGGTTTTAGTGACCACATAGATTATATAAAATTTAAACCTGAAATTTATATAAAGACAGAGTATAACTACACATTTCCGGATTGGTATATTTTTGTGTTAAGAGGAAGGGGCATTTTTAATAATCAGAGCTGAGACAATGTCTAATAAGGTATTTTGTAATCTCCCATTACTAGAAGGTATGTTAGACTTCTTTTACTGAAGCCAGTTTCCAAGAATAAATCTTGAAAAAGTATCCGCTAAAATAGTTACAAATGTAAGTATAATCAATCTGATAAACATGACATTTATATTTTAAGTAGTTTTCTATGGCTGCTATAACAAATTACCTAGTGGCTTAAAACAACATGAATCATATCATACAGTTCTAGAATTCTGAAGTCTGAAGTCTGAAGTTAGTTTCATTGGACTCAAAGCAAGATGTTAGAAGAAGGCATTCATGTATGGAGGTTCTAGGTGATAATTGCTTTTCTACTTCCTAGCTTCTAGAGGCTCTCCAAAGTTTTGGCTCTTCCCTCTTGAAAGGCAGGAATGGCATGTTGAGTCTTCTCATCATCCCAACCTTGCTCTGTCATCAGGTCCTCTCTGATGTTGACTCACCTGCCTCCTTCCTGTAAGGTCTATTATGATTACACTGGACACATCTTGATATTACAGAATACTATCTTGTACCAAGTTCAGCTGATTCCTTTAAGGTATACTTAATTCCATCTACCCACTTCATTCTCTTTAATCAAGTGACCTTACATATTCACAGGTGCAGGGATTAGGAATAAACATATCATGTGGGTGGGGGGAAAGGGCATTATTGTGCATAACACAATATTTATAATGAAAATCTCAAAATAATTGTCTTTCAAAATTGTACGTGACTAACTTGCAACTATCCTGTCTGAAGAATTCGTGCTTTTTCAAGTTAAAAATTCTGGTCATAATTTTCATCTGCTGTGTCATAGTGACTTTCTATTCATTACAGTGAATTATATAAATGAACAAATAATATGACCCCAAATAAATTGGACTTTTTTTTCTAGTGTTGATTGCTTTAATACTTAACTATGACAGTGTACTAGCAGGATAATGTACACATCAATCAAACCATTGTACACATTTTGCAAAATTAGCAAAGCATACAGTGAAACTTTTCTACTAAAAATTTAGAATTTCATACTTGTAATAAATCATATGCTAGTAGCCAATTTAATCTGCTGTATTATGCAACTATACCACTTTTTATCAGAAGAATCAGTAAGAATAAGTGATATAAAATCAAAAATTATTTTCAGAGTTTTGTCCTTGAAATTAGCTTCAGTTTCCTTATTTTCAAAAGTTCAAAGAATTTGTGTATCTGAATCCAGAATCTAGAACACAATTATTCTCCCAATTCTACTGTAAGCATTTTAATTCCGGTCACCATAAAAAACAGTAACTAAACTGCTCACTCATCTTCCATCATTATCTCCTATCTCTTATTTTCAATACTACAGCACACATTATCCTCTAGAAATGCACGTCCATAGCTTATTAATTCCTGTTTCAAATTTTCCAAAGATTTCATATTTCAGGAAAAGATAAGCCAGGATGTTTTGAGTGACATGATTCTAATTCTCTGACCTTGCAGCTTAACTGTTCTCTCAATCTGATCCACAAATGTTGCCTTGATTACTATTCTCCATACATTCCAGACATATTCCTATTTTAAGGAAGGCTAAATAGTTAAAGTCAAAATTAGAATTAATCTGCTCAATGATTTTTTTTAAAAGTGTATTAAATTGCATCATTTTTGCCTATATTGTCCTCCCAACCTGCCCCAACTTGATCTATTTAAGAAAAATGTAAAATATACTGATCCTGAATCCCTGCTCTGCATTCTTTTTATCCCTCATATTTGTGACTATTTGGTGCCTATGTAGGACTATCCAGGCCTGAAATAGAAAAGTTTGACAAGCTCCAGTATACCTCTGCATATGAACATCAATCTCCCTTTCTTGTATTCTTGCTCCAAACTTGTATCTTAGATCTCCTAAGTGAGATTCTGCCTTAATTCTTTATTTTTTATTTACTTTAAGTTCTGAACTACATGTTCAGAATGTGCAGGTTTGTAACATAGGTATACACATGCCATGGTGGTTTGCTGCATCAATCACCCCGTCATCTACATTAGGTATCTACATGCTATCCTTCCCCTAGCCTCCCACCCCAGTGTGTTATGTTCTCCTCCCTATGTCTATGTGTTCTCATTGTTCAACACCCACTTATGAGAACATGTGGTGTTTGGTTTTCTGTTCTTGCATCAGTTTGCTGAGCATGATGTCTCCAGCCTTATCCATGTCCCTGCAAAGAACATGAACTCATCCAGTTTTGGCTGCATAGTATTCCATGGTTTATATGGGCCAAATTTTCTTAATCCAGTCTATCATCGATGGGCACCTAAGTTGGTTCCAAGTCTTTCCTATCATGACGGTGCTGCAGTAAACATACATGTACATGTATCTTTGAAACAGAATGATTTATAATCCTTTGGATATATATCCAGTAATGGGATTGATGGGTCAAATGGTGTTTCTATTTCTAGATTCTTGAAGAATTGCAACACTTTCTTCCACAATGGTGGAACTAATTTACATTCCCACCAGCAGTGTAGAAGGGTTCCTACTTCTCCACATCCTCTCCAGCATCTGTTGTCTCTTGATTTTTAAATGATCACCATTCTAACTTGCATGAGATGATATCTCAATGTGGATTTGATTTGCATTTCTCTAATGACCTGTAATGATGAGCATTTTTTTCATATGTTTGTTGGCTGCATAAATGTCTTCTTTTGAGAAGTGTCTGTTCATATCTTTTGCCCACTTTTTGATGGGGTTGTTTTTTTCTTGAAATTTGTTTTAGTTCTTTGTAGATTGTGGGTATTAGCCCTTTGTCTGATGGGTAGCTTGCAAAAATTTTTCCCGTTCTATTGGTTGCCAGTTGTTTCTTTTTCTGTGTAGAAGCTCTTAAGTTTAAACACATTCCATTTGTCAATTTTGGCTTTTTTTGCCATTGCTTTTGGTGTTTTAGTCATGAAGTCCTTACCTATATCCTGAATGGTATTGCCTAGGTTTTCTTCCAGGGTTTTGATGGTGTTAGGTCTTATGTTTACATCTTTAATCCATCTGGAGTTAATTTTTGTCTAAGGTGTAAGGAAGGGGTCCAATTTCAGTTTTCTGCACCTGGCTAGCCAGTTTTCCCAACGCCATTTATTAAACAGGTAATCCTTTCCTCATGGCTTGTTTTGTCTGGTTTCTCCAAGATCAGATGGTTGTAGATGTGTGGTATTACTTCCAAGGCCTCTGTTCTGTTCCATTGGTATATATCTCTGTTTTGGTACCAGTACCATGCTGTTTTGATTACTGCAGCCTTCTAGTATAATTTGAAGTCAGGTACCATGATGCCTCCAGCTTTGTTCTTTTTGCTGAGGATTGTCTTGGCTCTGCGGGGCCATTTTTGGTTCCATATGAAGTTTAAGGTGGTTTTTTTCCAGTTCTGTGAAGAAAGTCAATAGTAGTTTGATGGAGATAGCATTGAATATATAAATTACACTGGTCATTATGGCCATTTTCATGATACTGATTCTTCCTAACTATGAGCATAGAATGTTTTTCCATCTGTTTGTGTTCTCTCTTATTTCCTTGAGTTTGCAGTTCTCCTTGAAGAGGTCCTTCACGTTCTTGTTAGTTGTGTTCCTACGTATTTTATTCTCTTTGTAGCAGTTGTGAATGTGAGTTTGCTCTTGATTTGGCTCACTGTTAGTCTGTTATTGGCATATAGGAATGCTTGTGATTTCTGAACACTGATTATGTATCCTGAGACTGTGCTCAAGTTGCTTATCATCTTAAGGAGATTTGGGGCTGAGATGATGGCGTCTTCTAAATCTACTATAATGTTGTCTGTAAATAGATACAATGACTTCTTCTGTTTCCAGTTAAATACGCTTTGTTTCTTTTTCTTGCCTGATTGCTCTGGCTAGAACTTCCAATACTGTGTTGAATAGGAGTAGTGAGAGGACACCCTTGTCTAGTGCCAGTTTTCAAAGGGAATCCTTCCACATTTTGCCCATTCAATATGATACTGGCTGTGGATTTGTCATAAATAGCCTCTATTATTTTGAGATACATTTGATTAATACCTAGTTTATTAAGTTTTTAGCATAAAGTGCTGTTGAAATTTGTTGAAGGCCTTCTCTGCATCTATTTAGATAATCATGTTTTTTTGTCTTTGGTTCTGTTTATGTGATGGATTACATTTATAGATTTGCATATGTTGAACCAGCCTTGCATCCTGGGAGGAAGTCTACTTGATCATGATGGATAAGCTTTTTGATGTGCTGTTGCAATTGGTTTGCCAGTATTTTACTGAAGTTTTTTATATGAATGTTCATCATGGATATTGGCCTGAAGTTTTCTTTTTTTGTTGAGTCTTTGCCAGGTTTTGGTATCAAGATGATGTTGGTCTCATAAAATGAGTTAGGGAGTATTCCCTCTTTTTGTATTAGTTGGAATAGTTTCAGAGGAATGGTACCAGCTCCTCTTTGCATGTCTGGTGGAATTTGGCTATGTACCCATCTAAACCTGGACATGTTTTGGTTGGTAGGCTATTAATTGCTGCCTCTACTTCAGACCTTGTCACTGGTTTATTCAGGGATTCCTCTTCCTCCTGGTTTAGTTTTGGGAGGGTGTAAGTGTCTGGGAATTTCCCCATTTCTTCTAGATTTACTGGTTTATATGCATAGAGGTGTTTTTAGTAATCTCTAATGGTAGTTTGTATTTCTGTGGAATTATTGATGATATCCCCTTATCATTTTTATCACACCTATTTGATTATTCCCTCTTTTTTATTAGTCTGGCTAGCAGTAGGTCCATTTTGTTGATCTTTTTAAAAACCAATTCCTGGATTTATTGATTTTTTTGAAGGTTTTTTTGTGTCTTGATCTCCTTCAGTTCTGCTCTTAGTTATTTCTTGTTCTCTGCTATCTTTTGAATTCTTTTGATCTTGCTTCTCTAGCTCTTTTAATTTTAATGATAGGGTGTGCATTTTACATCTTTCCTCGCTTTTCTAGGGGCATTTAGTACTATAAATTTTCCTCTAGAAACTGCTTTAAATGTGTCCCAGAGATTCTGGTATGTTATGTCTTCATTCTTACCAGTTTCAAAGAACATCTTTATCTCTGCCTTGCTTTCATTATTTATCCAATAGTCATTCAGGAGCAAGTTTTTCAGTTTCCATGTAGTTGTGCTGTTTGGGGTGAGTTTCTTAATCCTGAGTTCTTATGTGATTGCGCTGTGGTCTGAAAGACGGGTTGTTATGATTTCTGTTCTTTTGCATTTACTAAGGAGTGATTTACTTCCAATTATGTGGTCAATTTTAGAGTACGTGTTATGTGGTGCTGAGAATGTATATTCTGTGCATTTGGGGTGGAGAGTTCTGTAGATGTCTTTTAGGTCCACTTGGTCCAGATATGCATTGAAGTCCTGGATATCCTTGTTGATTTTCTGTGTCACTGATCTAATATTGACAGTGCTGTGTTAAAGTCTCCTGCTATTTTGTGTGGGAGTCTAAGTCTCTCTGTAGGTCATTAAGAACTGGCTTTATGTATCTGGGTGCTCCTGTATTGGGTGCATATATATTTAGGATATTTAGCTCTTTTTGTTGCTTTGATCCTTTTACCATTAGGTAATCCCCCTCTTTGTCTCTTTTGATTTTTGTTGGTTTGAAGTCCGCTTTATCAGAGACTAGGATTGCAATCCCTGCTTTATTTTGCTCTCCATCTGCTTGGTAAATCTTCCTCCATCCCTTTATTTTGAGTCTGCATGTGTCTTTGCACATGAGATGGGTCTTGACTTTTTATCCAATTTGCCAGTCTGTCCCTTTTGATTGGGACATTTAGCCTGTTTACACTTAAGTTTAATATTGTTATGTGTGAATTTGTTCCTGCATTTTAATACTAGCTGGTTGTCTTGCCTGTTAATTGATGCAGTTTCTTCATTGTGTCGATGGTTTTTACCATTTTGTACATTTTTGGAGTGGCTGGTACTGGTTGTACCTTTTCCCCACAGAGCTCAACAGTCCTGGGTCTAGCTCAAACTGTTGCACTGGCTGTGAAACTCTTAAGATTGCTAGTGTTTGTGGGGTTGAGACCTGCTGAGCCAGTCACCTGGCTCCCGGGTGTCATCCCCCTTTTTCAGGTGAATGGCGGCTCTATCTCCCAGGCGTTCCAGGTGCCAGTAAAAACAGCTGCCCAGATGTGTGCACATTTTTGTGCTGGAAACTTGTGGCACCGGCTGAAACAGCCATGCTGGAAACCCATGATGTTTGTAGGCCGGCAAGTGGGAATTTCCTTGTTAGTGGGCTGTAAAGACCACAGAAGAAGCACAGTATCTGTACCAGAGTGCTGGAGTGCTGGAGTGGCTACAAAAGTCACCAGTGGCCTCCATTGGGTGGGGAAGGGGGGGGGTCCTTCGATTTGTTGCACTTCCTGGGTGAGGCATCATCCCACCCTGCCTCAGCTCACCCTCCTTGGGCTACACCCACTGTCCAACAAGTACCATTGAGATGCACCTGGTACCTTGGTCAGGACTGCATAGCTCTTGCTGGGATCTGAACTCCAGAGCTGTTCCTATTCGGCCATCTTGGCCACTCCCCCTCGCATCTGTTTTTCTTTCAATAAGTACAAAAAAACAAGGAAAGTTTCCATGTTTTGCAGATTCTAAAATGTGTTGGCTATCTTTTAATTTGTGTCATTTTTAAATTTCCATTTTTAAAATATGTTATTAGGGCATGATTCATATTATACATTTTGCAGAAATGTTAAGATATAGCAATTGTGTTTTTATATCAATGGAATGCACAAATTATGCAGGTTTTTAGGTTACCTCCTTTATTGTATGATATTTTCTTAAAAGACCTTCAACTGAGTCACCATCTCTCATACAATTAATAAGTATTAAAATAGAGAATGGTCATAAGAACAAAAACTAAATCAAAAATGTAAGTTCTTGAATAGTACACCTTTGAATGTGTATGTGTACCTGTAGTAATAAGACCATATCTGTCCATCACTGATTCAATGTCAGAGCAAGTGTTTATGTAAGTGTCATTATTCTTAGCTATTGTCATTATATAAATATGGGTTTTCAAAAGTATACAAGAATCATTTCACATAAGGAAAATTGTGCATATATTTTACTTCCAGTAGTATCACCATATACTCACTAATCATGAGTACAGTATATTAAGCATGATAATTTTGTATTTTTATGCAAAGCAAACCCACGTGTCTATGCCAGCTTTTATTGCTACTCCCAACCTTCTGTCTGGATGAGAAACTTAAGTTTAGCTAATAATCCAAGTAGGGTATTCCATAGTTATTTATTTAAAAATATTTATTGAGCATTTATAATATTCCACTTACTGAAGATAGAGTTATAATCAGACAAGACAAACGTCTCTGCTCTGTTGGAATTTTTGGAGTGGAACAGTGGGAAAAGGGCTGAGAATGTCTGTGTTTTAGAACTGCCTCTTCTACTTACTAGCTATGAGCTCATGGCCATAACACCTGCATTACCTCAGCGAACACTGATGAAAACATTTTGAACCCTATGCTTCTGTCAGTGCTTCATTTCAGTTTCTCTGTCTACCTAGATTTTATCTTATTGCTTGTAGACTTTATTCACATGGCAGAATAGATTATCATACTAGCCAATTTTACACACTACATAATCTGCCACTAGAAAAGTCTGTTTCTGACACTGTTACAAGTTCAAAAATTCTAGGGAAGGGAATCATTGGCCTGGCTGAAGCCAAGCACCAATGCCTAGGCTAATAAAACACAACCAGGGGTAGGTACATGTAAAAATATGTCATTCTTCATGATGGTTATGTGAATGGGATGGAAAGGAGGAGGTTCTATGGGACTGAGGTGCCAGGTAGACAATCCAAAGATATGTCTACTATAAAGAATGAAGGCTATAGTAGAAAAATATAAACACAATTTAATTTGTCTTGCTCATAATGAATATTGTGAGAGAAAATGAGTTCCAATTAATACCCAATAAACTAAGTTAATTCAAGTTTATTTAGATATTGTTTGTATGCACTGCTGAAGAAATACAAGAATTACATTCTATAGTAAAGGCTAAGGATGTGTGTAATTCCTTGTAATGAAACATGCCACAGCCTCTAGAGTGTTGTGAGAAGCAGTGAAGATGTGTTTATTTTCAGTAATTGGGAAAGACTATCTTTCAGTATTTCTTATATCAAGTTTATAGACAATCTGGAAATAAAACAATAGATATTGTGACATCTACTTACATTCAGGCAAACTATTATTCATGTAGATATGTTTTAAAGATTGTACACTTTAGAGAACAGCACTGGAGATTAATCAATGTTTTGCTCTTTAACACGTTTTATAGCCCCAAGGGAAAAATTGATCAAGTCTTTATAAAACACTTTTTATTGTATCCCAATAAAGAATTTTACTGTCTTCCATTCTGATATTATTAGTTACCATAATAAAGTAATCACAGCCTTTCAATTTTACCATCAAAATAGTTTCTGCTTTCCTCTCATGTTTGTCTGAAAGTTCTTTATGAGTTATGAAGTGAAAATTGATCTCCAGTAAAAATCTATCACAGGCCCTCATGGAAAGTTCTGTACCTGGTACTCGTAAATGTTGATGCTTCCAAAAATAGAGTTTTGGTACAGGGATCTGAACTAGGACTGCACTGCCTAGAAAACTTTCAGACAATACCAGAGAACCGAGAATGATTATAGCTCTTTTAGATCAGAGACAAATATAATTTATGAAGTAGGCCAGGTGCAGTGGCTCATGCCTGTAATCCGAGCACTTTGGGAGGCCAAGGTGGCAAATCACAAGGTCAGGAGTTTGAGACCTGCCTGGACAACATGGTGAAACCTTGTCTGTCTCTGCTAAAAATATGAAAGTTATCAGGGCATGGTGGCGGGCACTGGTAATCCTAGCTACTTGGGAGACTGAGGCAGGAGAATTGCTTGAACCCAGGAAGTGGAGGTTGCAGTGAGCCTAGACTGCACCATTCCACTCCAGCCTGGGTGACAGAGTGAGACTCTGTGTAGAAAGAGGGGAGAGGAAGAGAGAGGGGAGAGGAGGAAGAGAGAGGAGGGGAGAGGGGAGAGAGGAGAGAGAGAGAGAGAGAGAGAGAGAAAGAGAGAGAGAGAGAAAGATTGATTCAGGACTGAATTAACTGATGAAGGAAATCTTATGTTTTCTACATTTTAATTGTTGACATTTTTGAATGTTCTCTTTTCTGATAGACATGGGAGTAAACCATTACTTTTATCTCTAATTACCGATTTAATTATACTTTTCCAAAATTAAATAAAACATGTTAACATGTTAAGTGTCAGGTCTCACTAACTCTTTAAAAATGAGAAACAAATACTTTTGCTGAGGTAACAATATTTTCATAATATATTTTTTAAGTTCAATAAGAATAGTTATAGGATTAGATCAACTGATTGTGAGACCAAGGTAAAACTTGTTTGTGTCATATTTGAAAATGCATTTCATTTTATTTAATCAGGCATTACTAAATACCAGATCATCAAAGAACAAGGGTATTACTTCGTTTGTGGAGACAACATCCATAAGCCCCCAGCTGGATGCCTAAACACTGGCTGAACATGACTTGCAAAGAAATAGTATGCCTGCCTCAGCAGTTGCCTGAGGTACCCATGTTACATATTTTGGAAGTGCAGGGCATTTGCCCACTGAGTGTTGAGAGGGTTAAAGTATCCAGTGGATGCATCACTTGCCTTTCCTCCACTGACACATGGCTATGAGGTATATGTCCATGGGATTTCTCTAAAGATGACAAAACGTTTGGACATTGAGCTGTTTGTCACAAAGTTATGACCACTTAAGTAAAAAATTAATAAACCCACTTCTATTTATTTTCAATAAATACATTTATAAGTAAATATAAAAATAAAATGAAAAACCCATGTCACAAGTAGATATAATGGTTTAAACTCAAGGATAAAGAGTCAAAAATGTAAAGTTGATGTGGTTTAAAAAAGAAGACTTCATATGTATGTAAAATAATCTCTTCCCTGTTCAAGGACAGCTAAAATATGTAGTAATGGTAAATTTTAAAGTAATTTTTAGCTTTAATCAAAAAAAACTTTCGCATTTTATCCAGTAAGTGGCCAGGCTGGATCTTCAAATACAAGGGCAAAGAAACAGCATGAGATAAAAGAACTGTCTCCCTCCTGTCTACAGAAGATAGTTCAAAAAATTTTGTAAGTTCCTATTTCCTGTGTAACTTGCTAATTCAGAGGAAAAGGGTTCTTTAGACAAGGAAAGAAAGCAAGTATCTGTATCACACTGAAATTTATTTATTTTTAAAGTTTTCTGTCAAGAGAGAAATTTTAACATATAAATATTCAATCTGGGGCTTTCACTAACTTTTTCCATAGGGAATTTTTGAAATATTTACCTTGTCTTCTGTATTTGTAACCCTAATATGAGAAAAACCATTGTACAGACAGGAGCAGGTGCTATTAACATATCTGACGGTGATTTGTTTAAAATTACTATTAAAAGTAATTATTCTTCAATGTTTTACTATGGCAGAAACATTCTTTTGACTAGATTATATATGGTTAAAAAATTAAGGCAGTACTATACATAGTTTTTATATTAGAAGAAATGATGTCATCAGACAAAACATATTATGCTATTTTACAATTTTTAAGTTATATCTTTAGACCCACTGTCTACTTGCTCCTTTGCTCTCTTTCCTACTTTATTTGTCCAATTTTACAGACAACAAAATTAATCCACTTGGCATCCAACCACTGGATTTGACTTCTTTATACATTGATTAAGCAATATGCTATTAATATGGGCATCTTTTTTTTGTTTTTTGTTTGTTTGTTTGTTTGAGTTGGAGTCTTGATCTGTCTCCAGGCTGGAGTACAGTGGCGCAAGCTCAGCTCACTGCAACCTCCGCCTCCTGGGTTCAAGCTATTCTTCCGCCTCAGCTTCCCGAGTAGTTGGGATCAGAGGCATGTGCCACCAGGCCCGGCTAATTTTTTTTTTTTTTTGTATTTTAATAGAGATGGGGCTTTCACCAAGTTGGCCAGGATGGTCTCGATCTCTTGACCTCGTGATCTGCCCACTTCGGCCTCCCAAAGTGCTGGGATTACAGGCGTGAGCCACCACGATGGGCATCTCTTCTTATCTGCATCCAAATAATTGAGCCCACTTAGCATGTGGGCAAGTCCTCAACTCCTTATCTCTGAGCTTACTCATCAGCAACCCTTATTACATGCCCTCTATCTTAGTCTTTTCCCAAACTTTCCTGGGGATAAAAGCTACCTGAGATATTTCTGAAAACAAATTCCCAAGCTCTATATCAATTTCACTACATAAAATCTGTAGACCTCATTATAGGTTCATAAAATCCACAAGTCTGAGGAGACAATGCTCTGATCCTTTGCTTCCTTTCCATTTCTTTTGCGTTGGTTCTCTCTTCTGTTACTGTAGTAGCCAATGAACTTAAAATTTTTACTCTGGTCAATTTTTGTATACATTCATTATATCAAAAATCTTTATCTTATTATTACTAAGATAGTGAAAAAATGTATTTAATGTGACAAACATAGCCACGATCTGATCTCAAGTTGCCTTTTAACCTTTCTCTCCTATCAAGTCCCTATGTATACTATGTTTCTTATACCTTATACCATTTGCAGAATACATTTGCCTGCCACATAGCTATATTTTGCCACTATGGTTATTTTCGCTGATTGGATTGTCCTTCTTCTCCCCACACATCCTCTCCATTAAGACACTATTTCAAAATGTCTATAAATACCTCATCTCCTCAAATAAGTGCACCCTCCCTCACAATCTAGCAATTCTTCCTCAGTCTGTGCAAATTACAGTTAGGGGCTATTCTAAATAGACAGATGACAGAGAGAATGAGAATGAGAATTTGCCTCTTCAACAATATTATAGGAGCCTTGGAGTGAGAGTGATTACATTTCTTCTTTGTACTTTTCCCTAAGTATTCAGTACAACATCTACACATGCAAGTGATGTGTAAGTGCTTCTGGAAATCATAATTGAATGGGTGAGCAAAAGTAAACATTTCAAGAATTACCTAAAATGTTTACTTTACCTTTCATAGACCCACTTTATTTGGATGTACTCTGAAATAAACATTGGGTTGGTCCTCCCACATCCATGCTTTACTCTTGCCCTCTTGGACTCCTAACCTCTATCTTCCACATCCTCCTAATTTTTTGTCAGTTTCTGCCTGGAATTGATAATACCTTGATGCTGGCTGAACAATGTATTAAACTAGATCCTTTGACAAGGTTCTTAATATAACTTGTTTAAATGGAAAGATAAATTTGAAGGCTTATTGTTTCTGAAATGCTGTAATGCACATTGTTTTGTAGAAAGCAGATAGCTGATCTACTAGCTTTTGATGCTTGGTTACTTGAAGAATGCCTTTTAACCTTTTCTAACCCTCAAGAATACATTGCCATAGAAAGAAACCAGATTATGTCCTTTTCAGCAACATGAATGAAATTGGACGCTGCAATTCTAGGCAAAGTAATGCAGAAAACCAAATACCACATGTTCTCACTTATAAGTGGGAGCTAAATGTTGACTACACATGGACAGAAAAAAGAACACTGGAGCCTACTTGAGGCTGAAGGATGGGAGGAGGGAGAGGATAGAATAACTATCTAGTGGGTACTATGCTTATTACTGGCTGATGAAATAACCCATGCACTAAACCCCTGTGACACAAAACTTACCTATATAAAAAACCTGCACATGTACCCCTCAATCTAAAATAAAAGTTAAAATGAATAATTAATTTAAAAACTAAAACACAAACAAAAAACTTTTATTCTGGAAGCTTCCCCAGTCTTCATGCAAATCAAAGTTTCTGTGGCTAATACCCATTCATTCCACCTGTGCTGTGGCAATTATAATGTATTACAGCTATTTGCATATTTGTTTTAATTTTCACTGGATTATGGGCTTCAGTATTACATTTAGTTTACTTTTTCCTTGTGCCTGGTGTTTAATAGATGCTTAATAAAATTTTGTTGGACACAAAGAGAAAATAAAAAGTATGCATTGCATTGAGGTTCCCTGCACACCTGGCTGCTCATTCTCTCAGCACTCAAGAAATTCTATGATTGCTCTTGGATTATGTCTTGGAATAACTTAAATTTTTCAAATGACAAATTCCATATTTAAGTTCTTTATAAAACAAAATTGACTTGAAAACAGCCCAAATTTTTGAAACTGCAAGTTGATTTCACTGAGTGCCCTTTCAGGATTTTAAGTAGTTACAGAGCAGGTGAAGCCAGGCAAGAATGTTTCAAAAGATACTGAAACTATAAACATGTCCTTCTCCCAAAATGCTGTCACGACTGCATAAAATGAAAGGAAGCCTTCAACCATGGGAACTTTCTAGCCTATTGCCATTCTAGGAAAAAAACTGAGCAGAGAATTGTGGCATTTCTGAAGAGCTGCAAAAAGAAAATGATATGAGTACTCTTTTAAAACTGTAATGGCTGATGAGGTACTAGGCAAATAGAAATGAATTATTAATATCAGTGCTCAGCATTGCAGTTGGACAATTGGAATTTCTTATTATCACTTCCCTTCACTGAAGTGTTTTTAAAACAGGTGGTTCAATGCTATAATATCTTCAGGAGCTTATTTCAGATTCTATGTAAAGATCTAAACTCAGACAATCCCATCAAGATTTCTTTAAATTTTGAGTTAACCTTGGAAATAATATCTTATATGAAATCAGTGGTAAGGATGGAAGAAAATTTAAGATGATAGTGATGGTGATGATGATAACTTTTTTTTTTTAACAATGTAGGTTTGGCAGAAATCAACAGAGTACACCAGAGACTGAGAAATAAGACTACCTGTTAAGACAGACTCAACTAGGAGGTATGAAAAAATGTTGATGCAATTAAGGATTAAGTGTCTACTATTTTTGTTTTTGAAGTTACCATGGGAAACTCAGGCTATTCCTATGTAGTGAAAAAGTGTTAAAGAATTATGCTGGACACATATAATTCCTCCCTTTACTACATGGATCTAAGAAGATTAAGTAAAGTCTATGTTAGTATTTCTGTGTCGAATGCATCAAAAATTATCTGTATCTATGGATTCACTGAGGGTACAGGTGATATAAGCTAGATATTCCTCTATGTTAATAATAACCTGATCTAGTTGCCTCTGACTAGATAAAAACACTAATTTTCTTCTATTTGATTCCAAGAGGCAATTTGCATGATTCCTAGAGATGTAATAGGAAAGCAAGTGAATATTTCTATTAATTAAAGTGCCTGTCTTAATTAATGTGCATTAAACATTATCAGAGAGTTCTGGAAGTAAAGGCAGGGAAAGGAAGTAGATCTATTCATGGTTGCCCTTTAGGGCTCAGTGAGGTTTTATTGCCATTTTCCTCACAGCTTGACAGAAGTGAAGTAATGGTGAAGAGGTCTGGGTCCCTCTTTGCAGTCTTCTGGCTAAATAAAGCTAATGAAGTAGAAAAATGTTATTGATAAAACTAGCCTGTGTTTCATAATACACCCCATCAGCTGGAAACTGTTCAGTGTTTGTATTAATCTGTTCTGACCTCAATCATCTTTTCTTTTTTGGCTTCCAAATGCTAAATGGTGGCTTGTTATTTGTCCTCAATAAACTGAAAATTAATCCCACTCTAAGTCCAGCACAATACTTCAATACAGTGTAACAAGGCAAAACAAACAATATGTATTTTTTTCTCTAAGGAGATAAGAGGATTATATTGGAGTTTTCAAGACTTACTGGTAGAAAAGTCTTAGAAATAACTGTTTCAATTGATAGCTCCATTAATGTAAATCTTTTTACTCCCATTTCTTTAAATAAAACACTGAGCTAAAAATGTTGTAAAATTATGTACTTTGGTTTGTTAAAATGAAATGTTAATTCCAATCCTATACTAATTAATTTGAGTGAAAATTTCTTGACAGCAGAGGTTTTATTTCTTGTTTTCCATTGTATCTGCAAGAACATAGAAGAGTGACTAATGCATGGTAGGTGCTCAAAAATATCCAAATAGATTTCAAGAATATAGCTACTTTACTACACTACTCAGTTGTTAATTTTACCGCTACTCTGTTCATTTTTTTTCTAAGAAAATACTTTATTTTACTCTTTAAAATTTTATTTTAAAGCCCTGTATTATTTTATAAACCAAAGAAGTGTCTTTGATTCAGACACTCTAAATTATGGCAAAGTGAACTGAATATGATAAATCATTTTCAACAGGATTTTCACATACTTGTCATCAACATTCAATGGAGCATTTACTAAACAACTCACAAAAAGTGCCTGAAAGTTCTTATAACTCAGCCAGAGAACTACAAGGCCGTATCAGTTAAGCCTTGGCATTTCTACCTAGTGATATGCCAAATCGGCCTCCAAAAAAGGGCTCTGTGAAGTTAAAGAATTTATAGCAAAAGCATTGTGAAGGAATCCCTAAAGAGTATAATATCCATCTAGAGAATTGTACTAAATATGTAACTATAAGGTTGTTTAGAAAAATAGCAATGCTTAAAAATATACTACCTCCAAGGTATTTCAAAACAAAGAAAGCCACAACGATGTACTTTTGTTTCAATTCACCCAGAGTTAAGTTTTCCTAGCCTGCTGATTATTAACAATAATTTAGATTGTTATTATTGGATATTTAATAGAGACAAAAATATTTCATGTTAAATGAGAATCAGTAAAAACATCTGAATATACAATTTAACAGGTAATCATTTTCATCAGAAAGTTTTCTGCTTCTTTGTGTCAACAGCATAATTCTTCTGTTCTATTTTTGAACTGAATTTTGAGAAGAAATTGATGAAATTCATTTAAAACAATGTCAACTGTTCTTTACAGACAGCTTTTTATAGGCTAGCTCTAATCCAAGGCTTGGCCTCTAAACCAGGGTTACAGGGTTCATATAAAGTTTTCTGATTAGTTCTATTGTGACACTTTAAAATGTTATCTTCTTTGGTTAGGTAATTTGCCCCAACATATTATTGTAGTAAGATGTTGGAAATAAAATCAAACACTGTGACAAAAATCAAGATGACTAAATAACTTGCATTGTAGTAGTCATTAAATTTCAAACACTTTGAGCCATGAAACTTATAATTGGCAGATTGGAAACCAGCAGGCATGCAAATGGTAGAATACAGACCATTTCCATTGCTATTGGATGCATCAGAATTAGGGATTTTAAATTTGTCAAATGGACTGGGACTGGAAGTGCTTATGTTTGCCTATGAATATTAGACAGTGGTTAATCATAGAAATGACTACTATTTACTTAGCTTCTACTATGTACCCCAATGTATGTACTAAGATTTTCATTTCACAGATGAGAAACATGAAACTCAAGGTAACTGCTATTTGCTCAAGCTCCCAAAGCCACAATGTGAATGAATCTCAAATCTAAGCTGAGCTCTCTCAAATCTAGACTATTTCTGACAGTGTGCTCGAAATAAGTATAGAACACTAACATAAGAGTGCTAAAAAAGAAAACTATTTTTGTCTCCACTGGAAAATCAGTCATCATGAAAAAATAAGTCAAAAATTATGAAAGAAAAATTATCAAATGGAGACTACTATAGGGAGGTGGGAGAAAAGGGGATGTGGGCTGAAAATTTATCTATTGAGTGCTATGCTCACTACCTGGGTGATGAGATCATTATTACCCCAAATGTCAGCATGATACATTATACCCATGTATCAAACCTGTACATGTATCCTCAAAATCTAAAAGTTGAAAAAATGAATAGAACAAATATTGTTGTCACCTTCCCCCTAAATGAAATCTATAAGAATGTTCCAAAGTTATAGCAATGAGGAGGTAAATTACTTATTATTAATACACAACCAGCAAATGTAGTATTTGTTATTTCTTAATAATCATGTTTCTATGTTAATTAATAACTATGCCTATCCTAATAAGTTGCTGCTTTACAGAGACCAGAGGAGCTATTTACTGGATCTCTAGGGCATAGGCAGAAGTAGAATGCCACAAGCAAGAGAGGGAGGAGAATTTATGTTAATCCCAGTGAAGAATGACATGTGGGAAATATCTGAAAATGAAAGGGCTGGATTAATAGAATGAGTGCCAGTAGAATATAATTAGACAGTATTTTTAGAGTTGAACTTTGTAATTTAAGGCAATTGTAATAAGTAGTCCATATTTCATAGGGCCAGGCCTATACAAAATAACATTTTAAATTTACATGCTTAAAAGATAAATGAATATACCCACTCACACACATTTACAGTAATTTTGCATTGTTTCCTGAAAATGTGTTCTGCTTGTTTGAAATTAATATTATTTTATAGCCTAATATATTTTTAAAAGAAGTTCATGGCTAACTGAATAAAGTATTTTGTGCTCCAGAGTATATTGCCCAAGATATAATATATCTATCTATATATAGATATATCTATTTATCTATCTATCTATATATATATATTGCTCCAGAGCATATTGTCCAGGATATATATATAGATAGATATATATTAATTTTTCCATATTTTCTACTGGTTTGTCTATGTATTTTGATGACATTTTAGGTTATTTTGCATAAACAGATTGCTGATTGACTTCCTAACCCTTATCTTTTAATAAATAGTTTGAAAGTAGTATATCAAGGTGTCAGTTTGTCCACTTTCAGGCCAGAACTTGTTAAAGGTCACTCTTTAATTTAAGCTACCTTAATGGGTAAACACTTTTTCACATATTTTCCATATGTGTTTTCCCAAAATATAATAATGTTCAGCCAGTTTTTCTGTTGATTGTCATGAGCATGTTGTTTTGGCTGTCCAAACCTTCTGCACAATTTTAAATCAGTGGATTTTTTTCTATTAATTGATGTTTAAGTGTTATTTTAAATTATGAAACATTGTTTCTTTCTGCATTTAAAAAAATATTGCTACCCTGTCTTCTAGCCTTTATGGTTTCAGATGAGAAACCCATTGCTATTCAAATTATGTTGCACTGTATGCAATAGGACATGTTCCATTGGCCACTTACAATTTACTCTTTGTCTATAAAGTAATTTTAATATGATATACCTAGGCATTGTTCTATTTAATGTATCATGTTTGGAATTCTTCTGCATCTGAAAACTATATTTACATATTTTATCAAATTTAAAAAGTTTGCGGCCATTATTTATTTTTGGTATTAAATTGTTATTTTCCTTTTTTATTAACTGGAAGACTTTATTTTTTATTTTATACTTTAACTTCTGGAGTACATGTGCAGAACCTGCAGGTTTGTTACATATATATACACGTGCCATAGTTTTTTTCTGCAGCCATCACCTTGTCATCTACATTAGGTACTTCTCCCAATGCAATACTTCCCTTACTTCCCCCACCCCCCAGCAGGCCCTGGTGTGTGGTGTTCCCCTCCCTGTGTCCATGTGTTTTAATTGTTCAACACACACTTATAAGTGAGAACATAAAGTGTTTGGTTTTCTGTTCTTGTGTTAGATGGCTGAGAATGATGGTTTCCAGCTTCATCCATGTCCCTGCAAAGGAAATGAATTCATCCTTTTTTATGGCTGTATAGTATTCCATAGTGAATATGTGCCATATTTTCTATATCCAGTCTATCATTGATGGGCATTTGGGTTGGTTTCTAGTCTTTGCTATCGTACACAGTGCTGCAATAAACATATGTGTGTATGTGTCTTTACAGTAGAATGATTTATAATCCTTTAGGTATATACCCAGTAATGGGATATTTGGGTCAGATAGTATTTCTGGTTTTAGGTCCATGAGGAATCACCATACTGTCTTCCACTATGAACTGATTTACACTCCTACCAACAGTGTACAAGAGTTCTTATTTCTTCACATCCTCTCCACCACCTGTTGTTTAATGACATTTTAATGATTGCCATTCTAACTGGCATGAGATGGTGTCTCATTTTAGCTTTGATTTTCATTTCTCTAATGACCAGTGATAATGAGCTTTTTTTCATGTTTGTTGGCCACTTAAATGTCTTCTCTTGAGAAGTGTCTGTTTATATCCTTTGCCCACTTTTTGATAGGGTTGTTTTTTTCTTATTTGTTTAGTTCTTTGTAGATTCTGCATATTAGCCCTTTGTCAGATGGATGGATTGCTAAAATTTTCTCCCATTCCGTAGGTTGCCTGTTCACTCTGATGATAGTTAATTTCGCTGTGCAGTAGCTCTTTAATTAAATCCCATTTATCTATTTTGGCTTTTTTTTTTTTTTTTGCCATATCTTTTGGTGTTTTAGTCATGGAGTCTTTGCCCATGCCTGTGTCCTGAATGGTATTGCCTAGGTATTCTAGGATTTTTATGGTTTTGGGTCTTATGTTTAAGTCTTTAATTTATCTTGAGTTAATTTTTGTATAAGGTGTAAGGAAACAGTCTTGTTTCAGTTTTCTGCATATGACTAGCCAGTTTTCCCAACACCATTTATTAAATAGGGAATCTTTCCCCATTGCTTATTCTTGTCAAGTCTGTCAAAGATCAGATGATTGTAGATGTGCGATGTTACTTCTGAAGCCTCTGTTGTGTTCATAGGTCTATAATCGGTCTTTGTACCAGTACCATGCTGTTTTGTTACTGTAGCCTTGTAGTATAATTTGAAGTCAGGTAATGTGATGCCTCTAGCTTTGTGCTTCTTGCTTAGGATTGTCTTGGCTGTATTTGCTCTTTTTTGGTTCCATACAAAATTTAAAGTAGTTTTTTTCTAATTCTGTGAAAGAAGTCAATGGTAACTTGATATTGATAGCACTGAATCTATAAATTACTTTGGGCAGTATGGCCATTTGCACTATATTTTTTTTGTAGTTCCCCACTCACCTTTTGGTGTATCTGGTGATCCAGAGCTATTGGCACTGGTTTTAGAAAGACAGCAGGGTGTATTATAGGAGTTTAAAACACACTGAACCACCACCATTGTAATTGTTGTGCCCTTCAGGGTAAAAGTATGAATAATGGTGAAGACACTAGAATATATAACTTTCAACTTCCAACAAATTTTAACTCTCTTCCCTAAATGTCCTGCTTTCTGGAAATTTTTAAAACACTTATTTTTTCCAGAGTTTATAACTATCATTTACAGGAGGACAGATTCATAGTAAACTAACTCCTCAATCCTATTTTTGTTTGCTTTGCCTATGTACTTTTGTTCTTTTGTTCATCATTTTATTTTAAATCTTTATGAATCTCTGCATTACAGACACATTTTTAGTGTATATTTTGTCCTAATTTCTCTCTCATTCTCAATTAGTTGCTTAGATAGTGCCTAAAATTTGGAAATGCTAGAAATAAATTCCTATTTATAATTTATGCTTATCCAAGTAAGAATTTGAACAACTAAACCCAGAAAGGACCTTAAAAATTGAGATAAATATACTTGCACACAGTCATTATCCAATGCATGGCAAAACAAAAGCTATAAAGGAAAGATTAAAAACGGATAAGCCTCCAAATACAATAAAATATTTAGACAGTTTTTTTCTTCCAAGATAGATGAACAGGAACAGTTCTGATCTGCAGTCCCCAGCAAAAATGGCATAGAAGGTGAGTGATCTTTGTATTTCCAACTGAGGTACCAGTTTAATCTCATTGGAACTGTCTAGAAAGTGGGTACAGCCCAAGGAGGGTGAGCCAAAGCAGCCCAAGGGGTGTTGCCTCACCTGGAAAGCACAAGGAGATGGAGAACTCCCTCTCCTAGCCAAAAGAAACCATTACAGACTTTTCCTGACACTCCACCTCAGACACTGCACTTTTCCCATGGTCTTCATAATGTGCAGACAAGAAGACACCCTCTAGTCCCTACAATAACAGCACTCCAAGTCTCCAGCACAAAACTGGGGAGTCGTTTTAGCCGTGGCAGTTTTGTTTCTCATACCCCAGTGGCAACTGGAATACCAGCGACGTAGAACCACATATTCCCTTTAAAAAGAGGGCTGAAACCAGGGAGCCAAGTGATCTGGCTCAATGGGTCCCACCACCACAAAGACAAGTAAGCTAAGACCCACTGGCTTGTAATTCGCATAGCCAGCACAGCAGTCGGAGCTCATCCTGGGACTTTCAAGTTTGGTGTGGGTAGGGGTGTCCACCATTGCTGAGGCTTGGGTAGGTGGTTTTAACCTTGTCTGTGTAAACAAAGCCACTGGAAGTTTATACAGCAACTGAGCAGAGCCCACAGCAGCTCAGCAAGGCCTCTGCAGGAAGATTGTCACTAGACTCCCTTCTTGCTAAGCAGGGCATCTCTGAAAAAAAGGCAGTAGCCTGTCAGAGACTTATAAATAAAGCTCTCACCTTCCTGGGACAGAACACCTGGGAAAAGGGGAGATTGTGCATTCAGCTTCAGCCGACTTAAATGTCCCTGCCTGGCAGCTCTGAAGGGAGCAAGGGATCTCCCAACACAGCACTTGAGCACCCATAAGGGACAGATTGCCTCCTCAGGTAGCTTCCTAACCACATATATCCTGAAAGGGAGACACCTCAGACAGGAGAGCTCTGGCTGGCATCTGGCAGGTACCCTTCTGGGATTAAACTATCAGAGGAAGGAACAGGCAGCAATACTTGCTGTTCTGCAGCCACTGTGGGTAATTCCAAGGCAAGCAGGGTCTGGAGTGGACCTCCAGCAAACTCCAGCAGACCTGCAACAGAGGGACCTGACTGTTAGAAGGAAAATTAACAAACAGAAATAGTTTCAACATCAACGTAAAGTATGTCCATTTAGAGACCCATCCAAAAGTCACTAACTTCAAAGACCAAAGGTAGTTAAATCCACAAAGATGAGAAGAAACCAGGGCAAAAAGGCTGAAATCACCAAAAGTCAGAATGCCCCTTCTCCAGTGGATCACAACTCCTCACCAGCAGGGAACAAAACTCAATGGAGAATTAGTTTGACAAACTGACAGAAGCAGGCTTCAGAAGGTGGGTAATAACAAACTTCTCTGAGCTAAAGGAGCATGTTCTAACCTAATGCAAAGAAACTAAGAACGTTGAAAAGAGGTTAGACAAAATGCTAACTAGAACAACCAACATAGAGAAGAACATAAATGACCTGATGGAGCTGAAAAACACAGCATGAGAACTTCATGAAGCATCCACAAGTTTCAGTAGCTGCATCAATCAAGGAGAAGAAAGGACATCAGAGACTGCAGATCAGCTCAATGAAATAAGGTGAGAAGGCAAGATCAGAGAAAGAGTGAAAAGAAATGAACAAAACCTCCACAAAATATGAGGTTATGTGAGAAGACCAAATCTACCTTTGATCAGTGTACCTGAAAAGTGTTGGGGAGAATGAAACCAAGTTCAAAAACACTCTTCAGGATATTATCCAGGAGAACTTCTCCAACCTAGCAAGGCAGGCTGACATTCAAATTCAGGAAATAGAGAGAACAACACAAAGATATTCCTCAAGAAATCAAATACAAGACACATAATTGTTAAGATTAACCAGGGCTAAAATGAAGGAAAAAATGCTAAGGGCAGTCAGAGAGAAAGGTTGGATTACTCACAAAGGGAAGCACATCAGACTCAAAGCAGATCTCTCATTGGAAATTCTACAAACCAGAAGACAGTGGGGGCCAATATTCAACATCCTTAAAGAAAAGTATTTTCAACCCAGAATTTAATATTTAGCCAAACGAAGCTTCATAAGTGAAGGAGAAATAAAATCCTTTATGAACAAGCAACTGCAGAGAGATTTCATCACCACCAGGCCTGCCTTACAAGAGCTCCTGAAAGAAGCAATAAACATGGAAAGGAACAACCAGTACCAGCTACTGCAAAAATGTAACAAATAGTAAAGACCAATGATGCAGTGAAGAAACTGCATCAACCACCAGGCAAAACAACCAGCTAGCACCAAAATGGCAGGATCAAATTCACACATAACATATTAACCTTAAATGTAAATGGGCTAAATGCCCCAATCAAAAGATAAAGATTGGCGAATTGGATAAAGAGTCAAGGCCCATTGGTGTGCTGTATTGAGGAGACCCATTTCACATGCAAAGACACACATAGACTCAAAATAAAGGGATGGAGGAATATTTACCAAGCAGATGGAGAGCAAAAGAAAGCAGGGATTGCAATCCTAGTCTCTGATAAAACAGACTTTAAACTGACAAAGATCAAAAGAGACAAAGAAGGATATTACATAATGGCAAAGGGATCAATGCAACAAGAAGAGCTAACTATCCTAAATATATATGCACTCAATACAGTAAAACCCAGATACATAAAGCAAGTTCTTAATGACCTTCTTAAAGAGACTTAGACTCCCACACAATAATATTGGGAGACTTTAAAAACCTACTGTCAGTATTAGACAAATCAATGAGAAAAAATATTAACAAGGATATTTAAGACTTGAACTCAGACCTGGATCAAGCAGACCTAATAGACATCTACAGAACTCTCCACTCCAAATTCACAAAATAAACATTCTTATCAGCACCACATCACACTTATTCTAATATTGTCCATGTAATTGGAAGTAGAACACTCCTCAGCAAATGCAAAAGAATGGAAATTTTAACAACCAGTCTCTCAGACCACAGTGCAATCAAATGAGGACTCAGGATTAAGAAATACACTCAAAACTGCACGACTACATGGAAACTGAAGAACTAGCTTCTGAAGGACTACTAAACAAATAATGAAATGGAGGCAGAAATAAAGATGTTCTTCAAAACCATTGAGAACAAAGACACAATGTACCAGAATCTCTGGGACAGATTTAAAGCATTGTCCAGAGGGAAATTATAGCACTAAATGCCCACTAGAGAAGCAAGGAAAGATATAAAATTGACACCTTAACATCACAATTAAAAGAACTAGAGGAGAAAAATTAAACAAATTCAAAAGCTAGCAGAAGACAAGAAATAACTAAGGTCAGAGCAGAACTGAAGGATATAGAGACACAGTATATCCAGGAGGTGGTTTTTTTTGGAAAGATCAACAAAATAGGTAGAATGCTAGCCAGACTAACAAAGAAGAAAAGAGAGAAGACTCAAATAGATGCAATAAAAACTGATAAAGGGAATATCACCACCTATCCCACAGAAATACAAACTATCATCAGAGATTACTACAAACACCTCTTTGCAAATAAAACAGTAACTCTAGAAGAAAAGGATAAATTTCTGGATACTTATACCCTCCGAAGACTAAATGAGAAAGAAGTAGAATCCCTGAATAGACCAATAACAAGGTCTAAAATTGAGACAGCAATTAATAGCCTACCAACCAAAAAAAGTCCTGGACCAGATGGATTCACCACCAAATTCTACCAGAGGTAAAAAGAGGAAGTGGTACCATTCCTTCTGAAACTATTCCAAGCTATATAAAAAGAGGAAATCCTCTGTAACTCATTTTATGAGACCAACATCATCCTGATACCAAAACTTGGCAGAGACACAACTAAAAAAGAAAATTTCAGCCCAATATTCATGATGAACATTGATATGAAAATCCTCAATAAAATACTGCAAACTGAATCCAACAGTACATAAAAAAGCTGATCCATCACACTCAAGTTGGCTTTATCCTTGGGATGCAAGACTGGTTCAACATACGCAAATCTGTAAACATAATCCATCAAATCAACAGAACCAACGACAAATATCACATGATTATCTTAATAGATGCAGAGAAGGCCTTCAACAAAACTCAACAGCCCTTTATGCTAAAAACTCTCAACAAACTACATATTATTGGAACATATATCAAAATAATAAAAAACTATTTATGACAAACCCACAGCCAATATCATACTAAATGGGCACAAACTGGAAGCATTCCCTTTGAAATCTGGCACAAGACAAGGATGCTGTCTTTCACCACTTCTATTCAACATAGTATTGGAAGTTATGGTCAGGGCAATCAGGCAAGAAAAAGAAATAGAGTATTCAATTAGGAAAGGAGGAAGTTATATTGTCTCTATTTGCAGACAACATCATTGTAAATTTAGAAGACCCCATAGTCTCAGCCCAAAATCTCACTAAGCTGATAAGAGACTTCAGCAAAGTCTCAGCATACAAAATCAATGTACAAAAATTACAAGCATCCTTATACACCAATAACAGACAAACAGAGAGCCAAATCATGAGCAAACTCCCATTCACAATTGCTACAAAGAGAATAAAATGCCTAGGAATACGATTAACAAAGGATGTGAAGGACCTCTTCAAAGAGAACTACAAACCACTGCTCAAGGAAATAAGAGAGGACACAAACAGATGGAAAAATATTCTCTGCTCATGGTTAGGAGGAATCAATATCATGAAAATGGCTATATTGTCCAAAGTAATTTATAGATTCAATGCTATTCCCATCAAGCTAACATTGACTTTCTTCACATAATTGAAAAACACCACCTTAAACTTTATATGGAACAAAAAAAGAGCTCACATAGCCAAGACAATCCTAAGGGGGGAAAAAAAAAGCTTGAGGTAGGCATCATGCTACCTGACTTCAAACTGTACTATACTACAAGGCTGCAATAAGCAAAATAGCATGGAGCTGGTACCAAAACAGAGATATAGACCAATGGAACAGAACAGAACAGAGGCCTCAGAAATAATGCTACACATCTACAACCATCTGATCTTAGACAAACCTGACTAAAATAAGCAATGGGGAAAGGATTTCCTGCTTAACAAATGATGTTGGGAAAACTGGCTAGCCATATGCAGACAGCTGAAACTGGATCCCTTACTTACACCTTATACAAAAATTAACTCCAGATGAATTAAAAATTTAAACCTAAGATCTAACACCATAAAAAACCCTAGAAGAAAACCTAGGCAATACCATTTGAGGACATAAGCATGGGCAAAGACTCCATGACTAAAACACACAAAAAAAATTGCAACAAAAGCCAAAATAGACAAATGGGATCTAATTAATCTTAAGAGCTTCTGCAAAGCAAAAGAAAATATCATTAGAATGAATCAGCAGCAAACAGAATGGGAAAAATATTTTGCAACCTACCCATCAGACAAAGGACAAATAATCAGAAGCTACAAAGAACTTAAACAAATTTACAAGAAAAAAAACAACCCCAACAAAAAGTGGGCAAAGGATATGAACAGACACGTTTCAAAAGAAGACATTTATGCAGTCAACAAACATATGAAAAAAAGCTCATCACTGGTCATTAGAGATATGCAAATGAAAACCACATTGAGATACCACCTCACACCAGTTATAATGGCGTTCATTAAAAAATCATGAGGCAACAGATGCTAGAAAGGGTATGGAGAAATAGGAATGCTTTTACACTGTTGGTGGGAGTGTAGATTAATCCAGCCATTGTGGAAGACAGTGTGGCAGTTCCTCAAGGATCTAAAAATAGAAATACCATTTGATCCGGCAATTCCATTACTCGGTATATCCAAAAGATTATAAATCATTCTATTATAAAGATGCATGTACAAGTATATTTATTGTGGCAATGTTCACAATAGCAAAGACTTGGAACCGACCCAAATGCCCATCAGTGAAAGACTCTATAAAGAAAATGTAGCATGTATATACCATGGAATACTATGCAGCCATAAAAACAGCTGAGTTTATGTTCTTCACAGGGACATGGATAAAGCTGGAAATCATCATTCTCAGCAAACTGACACAAGAACAAAAAACCAAACACTACATGTTCTCACTCATAAGTGGGTTTTTGAACAATGAGAACACATGGACACAGAGAGCAGAACATCAAACACTAGGGCCTGTTGGGTGGTGGGGGCCTAAGGAAGGGATAGCATTAGGAGAAATACCTAATGTAGATGACTGGGTGATAAATGCAGCAAACCACCATGGCACGTGTATACCTATGTTACAAACCTGCACATTCTGTACATGTACCCCAGAGCTTAAAGTATAATAAAAAAATTAATTAAAAATAAAAATATTTAGACAATGTGTTATAACAATACATATTTTAAAAGATTCAGGCCTTCCTTCAATTTAATTCTTCTATTAACATCTTTGAGTTTTTCTCTTTGTAAGGAGTACTAATTATGCATGGAATATCCTTTGTATCATCTAATTATCATATTCTCTTTTACCACTATTACCTTTTTTTGTTTAGTGTGATTTTTCTAAATATTTTTCTATTACTAACTCTCTTTTCAGCATTTTTCCTACTGCTTTTATTGTACTTCTATAATACATTTACTATGTAACTCCAATTTATTTCATGAATTCTTCCAATTTTACAGCTTACTCTGTTGTCTTATCCTTTCATTTTAAAATAACTACATTTCTCTTTTTGTTTTATTTCCAGGCGTTGTTGTTTTTTTTTTTTTTTTTGGCTTTAATTTCTTTGAAAGGGAATGGCAATACATCTGTCTTGAATTCCGATTGCTTTAAAATTCCAAATTTGTTGCCTATTTCTCATCTGCTTGGTAGTTTTATATTTTTTCTTTAAAAAAAAGTTTGGTATCTATGCATAGTTCTTTTTTGACTTATGACTCAACTTTGAGTAAGTTCAGTCAAATCTCAGTCTACAACTTGCACAAAAATGTAAGGCCTCTAAAAATAGGAGTAGGTGAAGGTGAGCTGGTAAGAGAGAGACTTGGACACCCTGAGCCACCACCACTGAAACAGTGTGATCTTCAACAGATACGACAGCCAGGCCTTCAATTAAAATGTTTTTCTGATACTTCGTTAACTGTTGGACCATTTTTATAATAAACCCATCTTCCCTTAATTTTTAAAATGCCTCATCAAAACCATTTAGAATATGTCAAGAATTAACACGAGTAACGTTTAAAAAATTTAGGTGTTTTGCAAACACTACTTTTTTTTATATGTCAGGTACCAATCTCTGTATATTTCCATTTATTTTTTTATTTTTTTTTTTGTTTGTTTGAGACAGGGTCTCATTTTGTTTCCCAGGCTGGAGTGCAATGGTGTGATTGTGGCCTACTGCAGCCTCAACCTCCTGGGCTCAAGCCATTCTCCCACCTCAGCCTCTTGAGTAGCTAGAACTATGGACACATGACACCACATCCAATTAATTTTTAAATTTCTGTCAAGATTGGATTTTGCCACATTGCTCAGGCTGGTCTCAAACTCCTGGCCTCGGTAATTCTCCTACTTTTGCCTCCCAAAGTGTTGGGAATACAGGTATGAACAACTGTGCCCAGTCTAAATATAAATTTATTTTTTTCCACAGCTATGAGTTTGTTACATTTAATTTATTCAATTAAAGATAGTAGTTAAGTATTTTAGCCCCAATCATAACTAGGCAGTGATGGAACTAAGATTTGAACCCTCACATTCTGGCTCCAACATCAAAAATAATTTGCTATAAAGTACTTCACATTACTAGTCTGCCAATCAAGAACACTTGTAGCTATGAACATTTGTCTAGAGGTATATTTAAAGTTGTCTTCACTTAAAAAATTTTTTTTCTTGTACAAGCCCAGGCTGGCTTGTTGGCTCCTAATATTTCTTTGTTTTCTACTAAACATCCTCAATTTACTGGACACTTCTTTCCAACTAACCTTCTAGAAGTTTCTTGAATGGTCTTACCTCTTACCTTATTGTTTCATATGTCAAAAACATTTAATGTTGGCTGAATTTCCCTGCATTTTTCAGAACCCTTGTAATTGAGCACAATATTCTGGTGTCCACATGTTGGCATTGCTGACTCAGATGATAGCAGTAAGCAAGCTGTGGAGTCACTGCACAAACGGATACTACTCTGGAGAGCTTACCAACTCTATTGGGCTTTGAGTAGGTGAGAAATAAAGTTGTGTTGCAAGCCATTGAGATATCAGGGCAATCTTAGCATATTGTAGCCTATCCTGATTAATATACCTGCTGTTACTATGTCTTAGAAATTGCTTCTCTTATATGTGCTAAAACTAGTGTCAGGAGCTATGGGTGATAAATATATTTGCAATATTTATTTCTATATTTGAAATATCTTAAGCCAATTAAACTCAATTCATGTTATAGTAATATATATATTACAGTAATATATATAACACACATACATACATAATATATATGTATGTATGTATAAATGTAATGGACTAGTGTGATATCCTGTGGAAGTGAAAAGTGATCTAACTCTCTCCAAATAAGATTATGACACAAAGCTGGAGAGCTGACATACCCCTGAGGTAGGACAGTAAAGGTATATTGCTGGCCTTGCCACCTGAAGGAAAATTGCTTTTGGTGGGCCTTATGGACAGGAATGAAGAAAAAGTCACTTTCCAAGTCAATTGCTGCATACAGGGTACCAGGACATGTGTTAATTTGCTCAAGCAATAAACCATATCTGATACAGCAGCTGAAAATGGAGTCACCACTTGGCTAAGCCTATGAAAATCCACACTCATTCTCCAAGTCCATCTGTCTTCTGCACAGGTCTAGTGGGAGAGTTGAATGGGGATGAGGTGGGAATTACTCCTGCGTCTTTCAAGTCCTTGATGGTGACATTAATCTCCACAGTCCCTCTAGGGATGCAATGTTATTTTTGATTTACTATTTTTCTAGGTAGACACAGCTCTAATTGCTTCCATTTGGCCTTTTCCACCATAATAGCTCTCACCCTACCAGTCAGAGAGCCGATAAGGCCCAAAGGGCTTCTGCCAGCTGCTGTCTATGCCAATTATGCATTCTAGCACTGGGGAAATGACCACAGGATGAGTCCAGGGACTCACTGGACCCACTGTAAGTCAAACTGAGCTAAAACTCAATTTCCTGACCTCTATAAGCTGCTGCTTTAACTGGAGGACAATGATGTTTTGGGTCCCCTGTAATCAATGTCAGCTCAGAGTCAGTGTTCAATAGTCCCCAAAATGTCTGATCATTTCCCTTTCCCCAGTGCACAGATACCCTGGTAGAAGGTCAGAGGTCTCTTTGTGGAAGGATGAGAGAAATGTTAATAGCATAAATTTTTGGACTTGTAGTAAGGTCCTTCCTCAAGTGGACCCAGCTTCCCCTTTATTCAAGGGGTTCTGTGTCTGTAAACTGGCTCAAGTCTGGAAGTTGATTTAGGGCCTATGAGTCTCTGTTTTTATAATTCAAATTAGTCTTCTGTCCATTCATCCTAGAAGTTTTCCACTTTTATAAATTAAGTAGGAATGCAGTAGGCTTCCTATCAATTTCAGTTCCAGGAACACTGTGATTAATTAGCCAATGCCAGGGCTCTACATAAGTAAGACTACTCTGATTGCCTCTGCCTCTGCTGTCCAATAAGGTAGCTATGCCCATCTTGCCTTTGATGGTTGAGTGCTACCACTTGGCTCCTGCCACCTCGAGATCCAATGATTCCCATTGTATTTAAATTATGTAGTTGAGTGACTGCATTTCCCACTTAGATATGACATACAGAGAAAAGCAATTACAGGGCTCTTCAACGATGCTGGTACTGTTCTCACAAATCTGTTTCACAAGGCAATAATCAAGGGTACATCTTCTGGACCCTCCCAGATGGGAGGAGCCAGTCTAAAGTGAGTAGGTCTAATCCAATCCACTATCCCAATCTCCCTAAACCTTTGGATGTCTTCCTCTACATTAAACCAAGAGAGATCAGGCATTTCCAGCTCACTCACAGTGGACAATCTCTTAATCCATATTTCAGCTAACCAAGCACATAAACTATTAGAACTTCTTCTAACTCCTAGAGCTGCAAAATCAAATGCAGAGTCCTTACTTAGTGGGCTCAAATCAATGAATTCAGCCTGCTCCAACTCTATATTCCTTCCACTATTATCTCACGTCTTTAATATCTATTCCCATACCTGTTCTCCATATTTCTGTTTATATAAATTAGAAAAACCCAGCAATTGTTTTTGAGTGTGGTACACCTCCTCATGGGTCACACTCTCGATATTACCTCTAGGATCCTGCTGGGACTTTAGTCAAGCAAACAGGGGTGTTGGGGGTGGCTCCTGAGAAGAATCCTTATCTTGCCTGGCAACTACCTTAGGGTAGGCCATCACTGTTGCTTCAGATAGTTCAGGTTATATCCTCAGAGGAAGGTGGAAAGGCTAACTGCAGCATGGGTCAGGGAGGGGATGTTGCCACTACTAGGAATGGCGAAGCTGTTTCTTCTGGCAAAAAAAGGTTCATCAGAGATTACAAACTTGGTGTCCCAGCTTCATCAGGGGCCTCCCACATGTCCCCATTCCAAGTTGCAGGGTCTCATTGTTTTCCAATCAATGCCCCCACTCTAACAGTAGACATCTGGTGAGGCATGTACCTTTCCATTGCACATGAGCCACTTGGATGATAAGAGCTTGTGTCTGTTTTTCCACAATTTTATCTCTTTCTCTACAGGAGATAAGACTCTCACTCAGGGAAATCTTAGCATATTTGAGGCTCAGAATCTGCTTCTGAAGCTGGGAGAGACTCCCCAAGTTCATCATTTTCTTTCATCACTTTTTCCCCTGAACTTAGGAGCAACCAACCAGCTTCATTATGTTTCAAACGGCTCACTGCAACCTCCGCCTTAAGGGTTCAAGCAATTCTCCTGCCTCAGCCTCCCAAGTAACTGGGACTACAGGCGCATGCCACCATGCGCAGCTAATTTATTTGTATTTTTAGTAGAGACGGGGTTTCACCATGTTGGCCAGGATGGTCTCGATCTCTTGACCTTGTGATCTATCCGCGTCGACCTCCCAAAGTGCTGGGATTACATGCTTGAGCCGCCATGCTCGGCCACTTTTTTTCTTTTAAATAAAATGGAGAATCTCAGTTATCAAAGGTACTGATGCAGTTAGATATTATAATTAAATGTTTAGAAAACCAAATATTGCATATTCTTACTTATAACTCGGAGCTAAATAATGAGAACACCAGGGCACATAGAGGGAAAGAACATACACTGGGTCCTTTCACAGGTGGAAGAATGGAGGAGGGAGAGGATCAGGAAAAAGAAGTAACGGATACTAGGCTTAATACCTGGGTGATAAAGCAATAAACCCACCTAATGCAGCCTACCTATTTAACAAACCTGCACTTGTACCACTGAATTTAAATGTTAAAAAAATACATTTTTGTTTAATGAAAGAATGAGAAATGTCACTTTTCAGTACTTGATGTTAGAAAGTTTTTGCAAATACATTTATTGTTTTATTTAAACACAAAATATATCATTTTATATTTCATCATTTATAATCTGAAATAGCATTGAATTCATGGCTTAGTGACTCAGTTCAATTAAAATATTTGAGCCACCAATATATACCAGGCACTATTGTTTATCACTTGGCTTGTAAAAATAAGTCACAGGATTTGATTGTATTATACAATAATTGTTTTTAAAAAACAATAAAGGCCAGGTGTAGTAATACATGCCTTTGATCCTAGCACTTTGGGAGGCCAAGGCAGGTAGATCACCCGAGGTCAGGAGTTGGAGACCAGCCTGACAAGCATAGTGAAACCCCATCTCCACTAAATACAGAAAATTAGCTGGGTGTTGTGGCACATGCCTGTAATCCCAGCTACTTGGGAGGCTGAGGCAGGACAATCTCTGGAACCCAGAAGATTGCAGTGAGCCAAGATTGTGACATTGTACTCCTGCCTGGGGAGCAAGAACAAAACACCATCAAAAAGCAACAACAACAGATGAAGAAGTACCCTGAGAGAAGCATAAACACAGTGGAGTGAAAAAGTAGAGAACGAATTTGTTAGCTGTGTCACAATAAGTAAGTTAATACTTGAATATTAAAAAAAAAAAAAGTAAATCCCTCATTTGAGTTTGTATCAGTTTTGTTCATCAGAACTGTGTCTATGATAGTAGTTCATCAAAAATACTAAATTTATGAAAAGTAGACTTTAAATGTGTTTTATAGATAAATTATACATGTTCAAGAATTAGTTTTATAAATGTTATTTTTGAAAGAGAAGACAGTGGTGAATAAAGTGAATAGAAAATTAATATATATACTATTATTTGGCATTTACAACTATTTTATTTGCTTTAATTTCTCTTTTCTTTTCCTCGGTATAGACCATGCTTTGGTTCTAACTATGATGTAGAAATTAATAAATTCTGGAGAGAGATCCAAGATGGCTGATCACTAGCAGCTCAGGCTTGTAGCTCTCAGTGAAAGAACAGAGAATGAGAGGGCACCACACTTTCAGACGAATTTTTGTTCCTCATGACCAGGAGATTCCCAGCAGAGGAGCCCCACGGGTCACCAACGCAACTCCTGTGGCAGGCACGGCAGTTTTGCCGGCGGCCCGGTGCAGCAGTTCTCTGTGCAGAGTAAACAGGACTGGGTGCCCTTTTGGTCGACGTTTGGAGCTTCGCAAAGGCAGAGTGGCCCATTCAGCTGATTGAAGAAGGGATTCAGGGGAAGCCAGACAGGAGACTCCTGGGCAGAAAAGCACCAAGAATATTGACGCCACTGTTTTAGCTGGCGCAGTGGGTTGCTCAGATTTTGTCGCTGGGAATTAACAAGTTGGACGTCCACTCAGAGACCTAATTTGAAAGTCAGTAATTACAAAGATGACAGGTGGGTAAATTTACAATAATGGGAAGAAACCTGTGTAAAAAGACTGAGAATACTCAAAATCACAATGCCTCTCCCTCTACAGAGGATCACAGTTCCTCATCAACAGGGAACAAGGCCTGATGGAGAATGACTGCGTTCCAATAACAGGATTAGGCTTCAGAAGGTGGATAATAAGAAACTTCTGTCAGTTAAAAGAACAGGTTCTAGCCCAATATAAAGAAGCTAAGAACCTTGAAAAAAAGTTTGATGAAATCCTAAAGAGAATAGATAATTTGGGGAGGAATATAAGTGAATTAATGGAACAGAAGAAAACAATACAAGAACTCTGCGAAGTATGCACAGGTTTTAACACTCGAATTGATCAAGCAGAAGAAAGGATATCAGAGGTCAAAGATCAACTTAATGAAATGAAACAAGAAGACAAGATTAGGGAAGAAAAAGTAAAAAGGAATGAGCAAAGTCTCCAAGAAATATGGAACTATGTGAAAAGACCTAATTTACGTTTGATAGGTGTACCTGAATGTCATGAAGAGAATGAATCCAAGCTGGAAAACAGTCTTTAGGATATTATTCAGGAAAACTTTCCTAACCTAGTAATAAGGCAGGACCATACTCAATTCCAGGTAATACAGAGACCACCACAAAGATATTCCTCAAGTAGAGCAACCCCAAGACACATAATTGTTAGATTCACCAGAGTTGAAATAAAGGAGAAACTTCTAAGGGCAGCTAGAGAGAAAGGTCAGTTTACCCATAAAGGGATGCCTATCAGACTTAGAGCAGATCTCTCAGGAGAAACCCTACAAACTAGAAGAGAGTGCCAGTCAATATTCCATATCCTCAAAGAAAAGAATTTTCAACCCAGAATCTCATATCCAGCCAAACTAAGCTTTATAAATGAAGGAAAAATAAAAATTTTCATGAACAAGCAAGCACTCAGAGATTTCATCACCACCAGGCCTGCTTTACAAGAGCTTCTGAAAGAAGCACTATACACAGAAAGGAACATCCAGTATCAGTCATCCCAAAAACTTACCAAAAGGTAAAGAGTATCTACATAATGAAGAATCTGTATCAACTAATGGGCAAAATAGCCAGCTAGCATTAAATGATAATATTAAACTCACAGATATCAATATTAATCTTAAATTTAAATGGACTAAATGCCCCAATCAAAGACACAGACATGCAAACTGAATAAAAAGTCCAAACACATCAGTACTCTGTATCCAGATCCATCTCATAAGCAAGGACACACAAAGACTCAAAACAAAAGTTTGGAGGAAGACTCACCAATCAAATGGAGAGGAAAAAAAAAAGCAGGAGTTGTAACTTTCATCTCTGACAAAATAGACTTTAATAGTAACAAATACTAAAAGAAACGAAGAAGGACATTACATAATGATAAAAGGATCAATGCAACAATAGGAGTCAATGATCATAAATATATATGCACCCAATATAGGAGCACCCAGATACATAAGACAAGTTTTCAATGACTTATAAAGAGACTTGGACTACCATGCAATAATAGTGGGAGACTTTGACACCACATTGTTAATATTCAACGGATCAATGAGATGGAAAATTAACAGGGGCTTTTATGACTTGAATTCAGACCTGGAACAAGTAAACTCAGTGAATATTTATAGAATTCATCACCCCAGGTCCACAGAACATACATTTTTTTTAGTATCACATTACACCTATTTTGAAAGTGACCACATAAATGGAAGCAAATCACTCTTCAGCATTTGCATAGTATTTAGCAGATTTAAATGAAATATTGGCTCACTGTTTGTTATTTTCTTTCCTTATTCCTTCCTGTCTCTGCTGTTAAGCACAATTATCATCATAAAAGAGGTTTTTAATACCTACTTTTAGATTGCATTCCAGTCTGGGCAATAGAGCAAGACTCCTGTTCTCGCTTTCCCTTTTCTCTTTCTCTTTCTTTAATAAAATTTAAAAAACTAAAAAAAAACTGTGATGTACATATTTTACTTTTTCAAAGTTTTGAGAGAAGAAAAACACTTACTTTAAATTTTCAACATCCAAGAATGTCAGAACAAGAGAAACTAGGTGAATCTTTGAAGTTAACCCAAGTGATTCACCTCATCATCACTCTACTAGGGGAAAATTAAAATATATTAGCTATAGATACAGGACATAAACGAATCCAAACCAACTAAACAAACAAAAAAAAACAGATCCTGAACCATGAAGGACTGTGAAAAGCAGATTAAAATGTAAATACAGTCTAATGTAAACATCATAGACAAGAACCATGTTTCTTTCCAGCCTATTCAAAATTTACAGGCTTGCCAGGCATTGTGGCTCACACCTGTAATCCCAGGACTTTGGGAAACCCAGGCGAGGGAATCACTTGAGGGCAAGAGTTTAAGACTAGCTTGGCCAACATGGTGAAACTTCGCCTCTACTAAAAATACAAAAATTAGCCAGCGATGTTGGTGGGCACCTGTAGTCCCAGCTACTTGCGGGGCTGAGGCAGGAGAATCGCTTGAACCCGGGAGGTTGAGGATGCCCTGAGTGGAGATCACACTACTGCACTCCAGCCTGGGCAACAGAGCGAGACTCTGTCTCAAAACAAAAACAAAAACAAAAAGCTTACAACAACATTTGCTTGGGATACAAAACCACATATACACTGAGTGTAACGTAAACCTTTATATTATTTGAGGTGGTGGTTCTGAAACAATATAATTGATGACTTTTTTTTTCTTTTCCCTTTCCCCATAATGATCTAGTAAAGTTGCTGATGGAGAAGTCAGCATTTAATGCAATAAAAAATGTAAGACAAAGCCCACAAAGACAGTAAATAACCTCTTTGTCTCCGATGCATGTCAGGAAATTGAAGTAAATAGATTTAAAACTCCAGCATTACAGACGATGAGATTAAAAAGCCATTAGTAGTCATAAACCCATTATAACTCTAGGCACCCAAAGATTGTTATGGAAAATTTTTTTGGCCAAATAAAAAACATATTGATATTATCCTTCTTTCATTATTCAATAAAAGGTTTTATTTAAGACCTTGCTGTTGCATGCTCTTGCTTTCTGTAATGTGTGCTTTTAAAAAGAAAAACTTCCATCAGTATCTTTACCTTTTTGAAAGACACAAAGATAAAATAACAACAAAGGTGACCACTTGCTTCATTGACATCATAAGTAAGGCAACATCATTTAATGGTCTGAATGGAGAAAAACTCTTGCCTATTTTCAGGTTCTCCATCAGCTTTCTTAGTCTTTTCCCTTGCTGCCCTGCCACTTGCCAATATGCTTCATAAACAATGAATCATGGTCGCTGGAACAGTAAATGTCTTTTCTAGTCTCCTAAAAAATAGAACTGTGTACTTCACCAGACAAGAAAGAGGGAATTCTATTCTTATTGTTTCCCCTCAGGTTTTCCTTTAAAAAAATAATTCCAAGGAGAAATGAAATAACCCAAAGTCTGTCTTTTAAGTATAGGACCAGAATGGACACTGATGGAGAGAAGCATGAAATACAAAAAAGAAATAACTGCTGGTCAGTAGATATCACTATCTAAGACACTGGTGGAATAACGTAATCAATAAAATAAAACAGTATTTTAAGATAAGACTGTCTTCTCAACTATTAAGGGTATCTTTCAGCCCATTCACTAAAATTTCAAATTCTCTAAAATATGTTTGCATTTATGTCCACATATTAAATGAAATATGACCTCTATAAATGAATGCTAATAGAGCACAGTGTACTAGTTAATCATCCCTATCCCCATACTCCTGAGGAAAATCAACTGGAATGAAATTAATACTAAAGAGGAACTGTGTCATGAAATGACTAGTAATTCTTAAACTTGACAGAGTCCTACTTCATTTTATCAATGTTTCAATTACAGCACTGCATTTCCCAGCTCTTTTTCACCATTTTACTTTATCTTATTAATTCCACATTTTACTACACTTACAGTTATTTTTCCATCATTTTAAGAAAATTTACTCTAGGTTACAAGCATTACCATATTAAATGTGGAGGACAGGGGCCATTAAATTTTGCTGAAATACCTGTGCAATTCAAGAAAGAATTCTACTACAAAAAGGCACTAGTTGAAAACTGAAAATCTAGCCTTCAACAGCATGTAAAAATTATTGTTAAAATAATCCACACTGGAATGGATTTTTAAATTATTTTTAAGAAACAAAATGATTCTTTGATCAGCACATGACTATATGCTGGTTAAGAGGATGAAAACATCAGAAAGTGATTTAAAAACTATAACTGCCTCACAAAAAATAGCTGGTTTTAATTGGATTGTTTATTTTGTAAACTGACTAGGATTTGTATGAAATTAGCAAATACTGTTTTGTGTAAGTATTGATATGATTAACTAAGCTCCTTATGAAATTGAGGTCACTTCAGTTTTCAGTAAGAAAAAGTATTACCTACCTTCTATCACCAGGGCAGCATCCCAGAGGTCATCTAAAAACCAATGTTCTTTTTGGCACATCTTACAAATAAACGAATGGTCAGAGTAGTGTGTCACCTTTCAGTAAATAACTAATTAGCTAGCTAGGTCCTCTATATCTACTCCTGGCTTAACTGGAGTCACAGAAACTGTGGACCCATTACTTGTTTGTACAGGGGCCTGAGCCTCTTGGTTCTAGCATACTGTACAGCCAATGCATTACCAATGTGTTAACCACATATAGGGTGTTAATTGGAGCTTGGCATCCCCTGGAGCATGACAAATTAATTCACCAGTTAGAAATAAATAAAACTCAAAAGAGCTTTTATTAACTACCTTTTATCTAGAACATTTTAACCCTTTTTGGACTACCCCATTTACTCACCACCATTTTAAATAAAATTAAATAGCAAAATTTTATTTTTGCTATTTGTATCTATTCTGGTCACACAAAAATATATTACTGTAAACTTGTACTTAACATGGAGTTTTCACATATGTTCTATTTATTGCATGATACAATTTCTTTCCTTATTGATTGAAAAGTCACTCCACAGGTGATTGTCTTTAAACTTGCTGCAGTATAATCTAATTGGAAGGCAATATTGCATACTGTTAGGAGAGTACCCCAAAAGACAGGTGGGACTGGACTCAGATTTTCTGTCTTAAAACTGGCTCTACTAGTTACTACATATGTGACTGGAAAAACTTTGATTCATTTTGTTCTCATGTAAAATGAGGATTCAAAATATCTTAGGGTTGCTGTGAAGATTAGATGTAAATAGCACACATATTGCTCAGTGTAAAATCTCTGCATATGGATTGCAACAATTCACATCTATAAATCATGGATTATATTCAGAAAGATTCATCACATTTTCTGGTCTTGAGCAAGTATTCCATTACAAGATCATATATTTTTTAATATCCTTTCAGCATTTGGCAAGCCTGTAACTTCCTTTTGATCAGGTTAACAGAGTTAACAGACCTACTTTCCTAAATGTGCTTCGTCATGTTACTTCCCTGTACAAGATCCTTTCCATAGCTTTTCATCACAGTCAAAGACAAAGCCAATCTTTTAATGCCCTCCGAGGCCTTCCATTCTTCACCAGTCTCTCCACCACTCATTCTGCTCCTGGCACAATGGTCTGCCCTCTGACCTGCCGACCTTCCAAAGGAAATAAGCTCCTGCCTCAGGATTTTTAATTTTGATTCCCCAGTTTTCTGAATAATTTACTTCTACACGTCATTAAGGTTTCCAGTCAAATATCACCTAATAAGAGAACACTGATGGCCATCTTATATCAAAGAAAAAAAACTCCTCCATCCTGCATCTTCCATCCTTTAACCCTTTTTAGTTAGCGTAAACCAGAATACAAATTTCATGAGAGGAAGGATTTTTTTCTTTTGTCTGCCTACAACATTCACAGTCACATGGCAGGGACTTGAATGAGTTAGAATAAGGTTTGGCTAACAATTATAAAATCCAAAGTGACAATGGCTTAAATAAAACAGAAGTTTGTTACATTCTCATGTAGAAGTTCCCTATAGGTTTTCTAGGGCTGGCATCAGGCCCCCTCCATCAGGATTGTGGGTTTCTTCATTTCAGGCCTTAACCTTCAGGATAGATGTGTCATAATCAGCTCCAGACCTCCAGACACTATATCTGTATTCTAGCTAGCATAAAGAATGAAAGAAAAGAAGGACACCCCCACTTCCCCATTTAAGGACACTTGGCAAAATTTGCACACATTACTTCCAGTATATCGTTTCCAATATTAATTAGTCATATTACCAAACTGAACTACCAAGGAGGTTTCAAAATAAGGTATTCTGAGCAGATAGATGTATGTCTAAAATTTTACAGAAAATAAGAAAAATAAATATTTGTGAAAAATTAATAGAGGGGAAATTTCTCAATAAATATTTGCAGTAAAACTACATTTTTAAAAGGACCGATTTTTACTTCAGTTTTGATTCCATAAATTGCAAAGCCAATTCATGCAAGGACAAAACATTCATATACAGAGATATGATGATGATGATGATGATGATGATCTAGACATAGCTGGTTTTCATTCTTAACAAACTATTATAATAATAAATGTTGGGTATTCATTGAAATGCTTCACTTTTAATTTAGAAGAAAACACACTGTATGTAAAAATGGAACATATCCAGTAAAATATTAGTTTTGCCATAGACCCAGAGAATAATGTTCACTAAGTCACTTAACCTCTCATTATTCTTTTCAATCTATGTAATAGAGAATAAAGATTGATCAGCTCACTCGGATATCCTGGAGTTCAATAAACCCTATTCTATTCAGTTTCATTACATTGGATATGTCAAAGTTATTAGTAAAGTCTGCTTTTTAACAAATAAAATACCTACTAAAACCAATTTTACTTTCTTTTTAAAAATAGGCTTTGATGATTTTCCCCTGTCAATTGCATTTTCTGCCTCTGAGCCTTCTCTGAGCTATTTCCCTATTCTGTGAGGCAAGGGATTCTGCCTGCCAGCTTCCTGAGCAGATCTAGGGGAAAATTAACACATCCACAACTGAGCTCAAGCATTGCTGACATCTGGTTTACTCATTTTCACAGCACACTTGCACTGCACCCTATTGCCGTTTTCTTACACACTGTTTTATCATGTGGCTCATTTCAAGAAAATGCATTTAACTTTTAGGTACTACTCTGTGGTATGAAGTGTGGCAAATAGGAAATAAAATAACCTTGAAATAGCATTTCCACATATATGCAGCTATAATAATCACTCAGTATCAAACCTCAGAACTTATGATACACTCTTTTTGGTAGAAGCTTATGAAACCAGGGAGAAGGTTGATATGTAAAGAAACTAACCTCGCTTTCCAAGAGAACAAGAATAAAATAACAATAACATATTACATTTTTGTATATGTTGGAGTTTATTGTTATCCAAGAAAGAGAATAAACAATAACTCATATATACTTTTTAAAAGAAATTTTAATAGCAGGAATATAAAACCAAAGTTGTAGACATTTTGTTTGATTTTGAAAAATACCTTTGAAAATCATTGTGTATTTTTTGTGTTCTTTTAGTAACTTGATTGTCCCAATTTATATAAAAGTTAATGTAGAGAAATCTCTTTAATATATACCTCATTTAATTTTGAATTTTTAATAAAACACATAGCACTAAAGATTGTTAGCATTCCATGGATAAAGATTCTGCTAAGAAATTTATAAAATAAAAAAGATTTATATTATAATACACACAATGATAAACATAATGACCAAATAATGCTTTATAGAGAATAGAAAATTAATGAAGAATCTCTATCTGCCATTTGTTTAATTTCAATGTTTTTATAAACTTAGTATTATTGAGACCACATGTAAAAATGTCTGTTTTCCATATTTTTATTGTGATCTGTGCTTCTAATCAGTCATTAACAATGCATTCTTGAATGTTCAATTTTTTTAAATAAGATATATTCTCCAGTTGTATATTATTTATCTGCACCAAATTTTCAGCTCATATCATATTTTATGCTATTTGAGAGAAGATCTACAGAATGTAGGAGAAAAAGGTAGCATAACATTTATGAAAACTGAAATAGAAAATAAAGAATTTTATGAAATTAGAAGGTGCTAATTTAAATGCCTATGTGATATTAGACATTTATCAACTGTCATTTGGAAATGTATAATAAAAATATTTTACAACACTAATTATCTGGTAGAAATGTATAGGCATAGATATGCTGAGGGTAAGGTGTTAAACTTTAGCAGATTCCCCATGTAGTCATAAGAAAAATCTTTAAAATGTAGCTTAAATTTTTATTGCAAATTTCATGTTGCAGTTACAAATGTATAGGGTTGTATGGTTAATAAAACTCAGCTTTTGCTAAAGTAAAATTTTCTTTCTCGTTAATTCAAGAGTTATAGTACCTAACTTTAAATTATGTAAGGGACAATTTTGAAAATGGGTAGTTTTAGAAATCTCAAAAGTGTTTGAAAATTAAATAACATTTTTAAAACTAAATTATCAAATGAATTTCTTCTGTATTTTTAAATCAGCTTGAGTTTCATGAATGTGCGACGTTGTATTTAGAAAAGATATGAAGTCTTTACTCTTCAAGAGAACACCCCCCCAAAAAAATCCATTGATCAAACGTTAAATATATTAGACCTAATCACTCAATGAAAGCCCACCACAAAAGAGTCTCAACAGTTTCTTAGAATGGGGGCATTAGAGGGAAATATTTACAGAGTTTTAAGACTAAATATAATTATTTTAAGATGGATAGTGCAAGGCAGAGTACTGGTTGAGTGTGGTTAGAATATGTGACATAACAGCTTAGGATAGGTGTGTGCAGAGAGTCAACAATTTTGAAGAAGTCTCAATGAACAAGCTGAGAGCCTTGATAAGCACCCTGTTTTAATTGGCTCATGAATCTGTCTTCCAAGAATAAGTGTTTTCTGAAGCAAACAGTTTCGTTTTTATTTTCCTCAGTGTTTTATAACACAGATAACGATGCCTGTTATTGCTGTTATTTAATACAACAATACATAATTCTATTGGCTTATAAAACATTCTATTTGTATAAATAAAAACACAAATTATTAATAAATGGTATACTTTTTTCTGATTGTGGTTTTCAAATTTAATACAGCCAGTCCCCAACTTAAGATGGTTTGATTTATGATTTTTTACATTATAATGTTTTCAGAACAATATACATTCAGTAGAACAGAACTCGACTTAAATTACTCATGTAACTATTATATTTTCCACTTTAAGTACCAGTAGTCAGTGAAATACTTATAATATTCAACACTTTAATATAAAATATGTTTTATGTTAGTTGATGTTGCCAAATTATAGGCTAATGAATGTGTTCTGAGACCGTTTAAAGTAGGCTAGGCTACACTATAATGTTTGGAAGTAGATGTATTAAGGGCATTATCAACTTAAAATATTTTCCATTTATATTGGGATATCATCGCATTGTAAATTGACAAGGATTTGTCCATATGTCTAAAAGTTTCTGTTTATGCCTCCTTATTTCTTTTAGTGCTATCTCATTACTTCCCCTTTTGTATATACACTACTGTACACACCACAACCAAAGGCAAACAATGCCACCCAACCAACATGATATATACATCTAAAGAAAAGTCTACTTCTATTAAAACTACTCCATAAAATTGGAAGGAGTGACTGTTACATCAGATGCACATATATCCATGTAAGGACACACAAAAAATGAAAAGCAAAGAAATCTAACACCTCCAAGGAAACACAATTTTCCAGCAACAGACTCAAAAAAGAAAATCTATGGAATACCTAAAAAGAAAATTTAAATAATGACCTTAAAGGAATTCAATGAGGTACAAGAAAACACTGATAGAGACTCCCTCCACCAAGATAGATGAAAGATTAATAAAAGTTGATTTTTCTGAAAAGATAAATGAAATTGACAAACCATTCATTAACTACACTAACCAAAAAAAAAAAGAGAGAAAACTCAAGTAAATAAAATCAGAAACAAAAAGAAGATATTACAAACAATACCATAAAAATACAAAGAATCATTTGAGACAATTTTGAACATGTATACACTAACAAATTGGAAAACTTAGAAAATGGTTAAGTCCTAGACATATGTAACTTACCAAGGTTAAGCCAGGAGGACACAGAAAATGTAAACAGAACAGTAACATGTAACAAAATTAAATCAGTAATAAAAAGTCTTCCAATGAAGTAAACTCCAGCATCAATGTCTTCACTGCTAAATTCTACCAAACATTTTAGAATTCATATCATTTTCCCAAATGATTTCAAAAATTCGGAGATGAAGAATTTTTTTCTAACTCATTCTACAAATCCAGCATAACTCTAATACCAAAACCAATCAAGAACATGAGAATAAAAAAGAATCTATAGGTAAATATACCTGTTAGATATATACATTTTTAAGTAAATAGTACCAAACCAAATCAAACTGCACATCAAAAACAATCATAATCCTATGATCAAATGAGATTTATCCCAGGGATGTAAGAATGGTTTGACATACACAAATTAATAAATGAAATGAATCATGTTGACATATTGAAGAACACAAAAACATAATCATTGTATTGACACAGAAAAATCACTTGATAAAACTGAACATCCATTCAGGATGAAAAATCTTAACAAATTTATGTAGAAGAAACATACCTCAATAAAATAAAGGCAGTAACACAAACCCACAGTTAACATCATATTGAACACAGAAAAGATTCCAACTTTCACGACTTTAATTCAACATAGTACTGTAAATATAGCTAGAACAATACAGCAAGAGAAGAAATAAAGGGCATCACAACTGAATAAGAGGAAATTTAACTGTACTTTGCTACAGGTGACATAACCTTTATATAGGAAAGCATAAAGACACCTCCAAAACGCTCTTACATCTGTTAAAAAAAAAAAACACTCATATCAGTAAAGTTATAGAATACAAAATGAATATGCACAACTAGGTAGCATTTCTGTACACCAATAAAAAACTAATGGGAAATAAATTAAGAAAGCCATAGTATTTTCAATAGCTACAAAAAATTTAAATGTCTAGGAACAAATTTAACTGAAAAGGTGAAAAATATGTTTTATAGTTATCAATGCAAACTATAAAATATTGATGAAATAAATAGAGGAGAAAAAATGGAAAGATTTTATGCTCATGAATTGGGAGAATGACCAAAGTATCCAGAGAAATCTAGACTTAACACAATCCGTACCAAGATACCAATGACATTCTTCACAGAATTTTTTTTAAAAATCCAATCCTATATTTCATGTAAAACCACAAAACACATTGAATGAGCAAACAAGAACAAAGCTGGATGCATCACATTACCTGGCTTCAAAATATAGAGCAAAGTTATATAACTCAAATGGTATTGGTATAAAAACAGACAGATATGTTAATGAAACATAAAAGAGACCCAAGAAATAAATCTACATATTTATAGCCAACTGATTTCTGACGAGGATACCAAAAACATCTGGGAAAGATGCCCTCCTTCAATAAATGAAGACAGAAAAGCTGGATACTTATATACAGAAGAAAAAAAAAAAAAACAGATCCCAAACTCTCACCATACACAGAAATCAACTTAAAATGGATTAAAGACTTAGATATAAGACCCAAAACTATAAAAGCATTAGGAGAAAACATAGGTAAAATGCTTCAGGGTAGTTGTCTAGGAAAAGAGTTTAGGGGTATGACTTCAAAAGCTCAGGCAACAAAAGCAAAAACATAAAGCAAACTATATCAAACCTAAAAAGCTTCTGTAAAACAAAGGAAACAATCCACAGAGTAAACAGATTGCCTTGAAGAATAAAAAAAAAATTGAAATCTATTCATCTAACAGGAACTAGTATTTACAAGGAACTCAAACAACTAAACAGTAAAAAGAAGAAGAATCTATTTAAAAATAGGCAAAAATATAAACATTTCTCTACTGAAAACATACAAATGGTAAGTATATTTTTAAAATGTTAAACACTGTTAATCATCAAGGAAATGCAATCAAAACTACGAGATATTTTCTTACTCCAGTTAAAATAGCTGTTATCAAAAAGACAAGAAATAAAATTAAGTGATGATGCAGAGAAAAAGAACTCTTATATGCTGTTGGTGTACATGGAAATTATTAAAGGCATTATGGCAAACAGTATGAACATTTCTCAAAAAATCTAAAAATAGAAATATAATCCCAGCAAGTAGCAATCCCACTGCTTGGTATTTATCCAAAGGAAACAAAGTACTGTATCAATCAAATAGCTACACCTTCATGTTTACTTATTATTATAATTATTATTTTGAGATAGAGTCTCACTCTTATAGCCCAGGCTGAAGTGAAATTATGCAATTTCAGCTCACTGCAACCTCCACCTTCCGGGTCGAATCTCCTGCCTCAGCCTACTGAGTAGCTGGGATTACAGGCACACATCACCACACCCAGCTAATTATTTATATTTTTAATAGAGATGGGGTGTCACCATGTTGGCCAGGCTGGTCTTGAACTCCTGACCTCAGGTTACCCACCCACCACAGCCTCCCAAAGTGCTGGAACTATAGGTGCCAGCCACCGTGCCTGGACACCTTCATGTTTATTAGAGCACTTTTCACAATAGTCGAGATATAGGACCAACCTAAAGTTTCACCAACCTATGAATGAGTTTTAAAAATGAGGTATATAGACACAATGGAATACTATTCAGCCATAAAAAGTATGAAATCCTGTCTTCTGTGACAACATTGATAAGCCTAGAAGACATTATGTTAAGTAACGTAAGCTAGGCACAGAGAGATAAATACTACATGTTTTGACTCATATATGAAAGGTTAAAAAAAAAAGATGAGCTTAGAGATGTTAAAGTAGCATTGTAGGTATTAGAGACTGAGAAGGCAAGGGGAGAAGGAAGGATAGAGATGTTGGTTAATAAATACAGATTTACAGCAAGATAGGATGAAAAAGTTCTATTGTATCACACTGTAAATTGACTATAGTTAATTACATGTTTTTGATATGATATGGCTCTTTACTCACATGTGCCTGGGAAATAGTAAGTGTTCAATAAACTGTTGCTAAGTGAATGTCCTGGTTTTTTGTTTTTTTTATTGTTGTTGTTGATTTCTGTACTTTAAGTTCTGAGGTACATGTGCCTTGTACAATCCTTGCAGGATTGTTGCATAGGTACACACATGCCATGGTGGTTTGCTGTTTCCATTCCCCATCACCTACATCAGGCATGTCTGCCAATGTTATCCCTAACCAACCTCCTCCCAACCGCTGTCCCTCTCCTAGGCCCACACCTCCCAACAGACCCCAGTGTGAGACAGTCCCCTTCTGTGCCCATGTGTTCTCATTGTTCAACACCCGCCTATGAATGAGAACATATGGTGTTTGGTTTTCTGTTCTTCCATCAGTTTGCTGAGAATGGTGGTTTCCAGATTCATCCATGTACCTACAAAGAACATGAACTCATCCTTTTAATGGCTGTATAGTATTCCATGGTGTATATGTGCCGCATTTTCTTTGTCCGGTCTATCATTGCTGGGCATTTGGGTTGGTTCCAGGTCTTTACTACTTAAACAGTGCCACAATGAATATACGTGTGCATGTTTCCTTATAATAGAACAATTTATAATCCTTTGGGTACATATTCAGTAATGAGATTGCTGGGTCAAATGACATTTCTAGTTCTAGATCCTTGAGGAATCACCACACTGTCTTCTACAAGGGTTGAACTAATTTATACTCCCACCAACAGTGTAAAAGTGTTCCTATTTCTCCACATCCTCTCCAGCATCTGTTGTCTCCAGATTTTTTAATGATTGTCATACTAACTGGCATGAGATAGTATCTTAATGTGGTTTTGATTTACATTTCTCTAACGACCAGTGATGAGCATTTTTTTTATGTTTATTGGCCTCATAAATGTCTTCTTTTGAAAAGTGTCTCCTCATATCTTTTGTCCACTTTTGAATGGTTTTGTTTTTCATCTTGTAACTCTGCTTTAGTTCTTTGTAGATTCTGGATATTAGCCCTCTGTCAGATAGGTAGATTGAAAAAATTTTTTCCCATTCTGTTGTTTGCCAGTTCAATCTGATGATTGCTTCTTTTGCTGTGCAGAAACTCTTAAGCTTAATTAGATCCCACTTGTCTATTTTGGCTTTTGTTGCCATTGCTTTTGGTGTTTTAGTCATGAAATCCTTGTCCTGAACGGTTTTGCCTAGATTTTTTTCTAGGGTTTTTATGGAGTTAGGTTTATATTTAAATCATTAATTCATCTGGAGTTAATTTTAGTGTAAGGTGTAAGGAAATGGTCCAGTTTCAGCTTTCTGCACATGGCTAGCCAGTATTTCCAACATCACTTATTAAACAGGAAATCCTTTTCTCTTTGCTTGTTTTGGTCAGGTTTGTCAAAGATCAGGTGGTTGTAGATGTGTAGCATTATTTCTGAGGCCTCTGTTTTTTTGTTCCATTGGTCTATATCTCTGTTTTGGTACCAGTACCATGCTGTTTTGATTACTATAGCCTTGTAGCATAGTTTGAAGTCAGGTAGCATGATGTCTCCAGATTTGTTCTTTTTGCTTATGATTGTCTTGGCTATGCGGGCTCTCTTTTAGGTTCCATATGAAGTTTAAAATGCTTTTTTTCCAGTTCTGTGAAGAAGGTCAATAGTAGCTTGATAGGGATAGTATTCAATCTATAAATTATTTTGGGCAATATGGCCATTTTCACAATATCGATTATTGCTAACCAGGAGCATGGAATGTTTTTCCATCTCTTTGTGTCCTCTCTTATTTCCTTGAGCAGTGGTTTATAGTTCTCATTGAAGAGGTCTTTCACATTCTTTGCTAGTTGTATTTCTAGGTATTTTATTCTCTTTGTAACAATTGTGAATGAGAGTTTTCTAATATATTTGGCTCTCTGTTGTCTCTTATTGGTGTATAAAAATGCTTGTGATTTTTACACATTGATTTTGTATACTGAGACTTTGCTGAAGTTGTTTAAGGATGTTTTGGGGCAAGACAATGGGGTCTTCTAAATATACAATCATGTCATCTACAAATAGAAACAATAGAAACAATTTGACTTCCTCCTTTCCTAATTGAATACCCTTTATTTCTTTTTCTTGCCTGATTGCTCTGGCTAGAACTTCTAATACTATATTGAATAGGAATGGTGAGAGAGGGCATCCTTTTCTAGTGCCAGTTTTCAAAGTGAATGCTTCCCAGATTTGCCCATTCAGTATGATATTGGCTGTGTGTTTGTCATAAAGGGCAGCTGCATTTTGTTGAAGGCCTTCTCTGCATCTATTGAGATAATTATGTGTTTTTTTGTCTTTGGTTTTCTTTATGAGATGGATTACATTTCTAGATTTGCATATGTTGAACCAGCCTTGCATCCCCAGGATGAAGCCTACTTGATCTTGAATAAGCTTTTTGATGTGCTGTTGCATTCCATTTGCCAGTATTTTATTGAAGATTTTTGCATCAATGTTTATCATGGATTATTGGCCTGAAATTTTATTTAGCTGTATCTCTGCCAGATTTTGGTATCAGGATGATGTTAGTCTCATAAAATGAGTTAGGGAATATTTCCTCTTTTTGTATTGTTTGGAATAGTTTGAGAAGGACAGTTACCAGCTCCTCTTTATCTGGTAGATTTTGTTTATCTGGTAGATTTTGGGTATAATCCCATCTGGACCTGGACTTTTTTTGGTTGGTAGGCTACTAATTGCTGCCTCAACTTCAGACCTTGTTATTCACAGATTCAACTTCTTCCTCATTTAGTCTTGGGATGGTGCAAGTGTCCAGGAATTTATCCATTTCTCCAGGTTTACTGGTTTATGTGCATAGAATTGTTTGTAGTAATTGCTGATGGTAGTTTGTATTTCTGTGGAATTGGTGGTGATATCCCCTTTATTATTTTTTATTGCATCTATATGATTCTTCTCTCTTTTCGTTTTTATTAGTCTTGCTAGCAATCTATTTTGTTGATCTTTCAAAAAACTAGTTCCTGGCTTCATTGATTTTTTTGAAGAGTGTTTTGTGTCTCTACCTCCTTCAGTTCTGCTCCAATCCTATGTATTTCTTATCTTCTGATAGCTTTGGAATTTGTTTGATCTTGCCCCTTTAGCTCTTTTAATTTTAATGATAGGGTGTCAATTTTAGATCTGCCCTTGCTTCTCATGTGGTTATTTGGTGCTATAAATTTCCCTCTAGACACTGCTTTAAATGTGTCTCAGAGATTCTGATACATTGTATCTTCATTCTCATTGGTTTCAAAGAACATCTTTATTTCTGTCTTCATTTCATTGTTTATCCAGTCATCATTCAGGAGCAGGTTGTTCAGTTTCCATATATTTGTGTGGTTTTGGGTGAGTTTCTTAATCCCGAGTTCTAATTTGGTTGCACTGTTGTCTGAGAGACTGGTTGTTATGATTTTTGTTCTTTTGCATTTGTTGAAGAGTGTTTTACTGCCAATTATGTGGTCAGTTTTAGAGGAAGTGTGATGTTGTGCTAGGAAGAATGTTTATTCTGTGGATTTGGGGTGGAAAGTTCTGTAGATGTCTATTAAGTCTGCTTGGTCCAGATTTGCGTTCAAATCCTGGATATCCTTGTTGATTTTCTGTCTCATTGATCTCATATTGACAGTGGAGTGTTAAAGACTCCCACTATTATTATGTGGGAGTCTAGGTCTCTTTGTAGGTTGTTAAGAACTTACATAATGTATCTGGGCGCTCCTGTATTGGGTGCATATATATTTAGGATGGCTAGCTCTTCTTGTTGCACTGATACTTTTACCATTATGTAATGCCCTTCTTTGTCTCTTTTGATCTTTGTTGGTTTAAAGATCATTTTATCAGAGACTAGGATTGCAACCACTGCTCTTTTTTTGCTCTTCATTTGCATGGTATATCTTCTTCTACTCCTTTATTTTGAGTCTGTATGTGTTTGCACATGAGATGGGTCTCCTGAATACAGCACACTGAGGTGTCTTGACTTATTATCCAGTTTGCTATTCTGTGTCTTTTGATTGGGGCTTTTAGGCCACTTAATGTTAATATTGTTATGTGTGAATTTGATCCTGCCATTTTGTTACTGGCTGGTTGTTTTGCCCATTGGTTGATGAAGTTTCCTCACTGAGTCATTGGTCTTTACCATTTGGTTTGTTTTTGCAGTGGCTGCTACTGGTTATTCCTTTCCATGTTTAATGTTTCATTCAGAAGCTCATGTAAGGCAGGTCTGGTGGTGACGAAATCTCTCAGCAATTGCTTGTCTATAAAGGATTTCTTCTTCCCTTATGAAGGTTAATTTGACTGGATATGGAATTCTGGGTTGAAAGTTCTTTTCTTTAAGGATGTTGAATTATTGGACCCCACTCTCTTCTGGCTTGTAGGTTTTCTGTGGAGAGATCCACTGTGAGTCTGATGGGCTTCCCTTTGTGGGTAACCTGACCTTTCTCTGTGGCTGCCCTTAGCATTTTTTCCTTCATTTCAACCTTGGTGAATCTGATGATTATGTGCCTCAGGGTTTCTCTCCTTGAGGTATATCTTTGTAGTGTTTTCTCTATTTCCTGAATTTGAAGTCTACTTTGCTAGGTTGGGGTAGTTCTCCTGGATAATATCCTGAAGAGTTTTTCCAACCTGGATTTATTCTCCCTATCAAATTCAGGTACACTGATCAAGCATAGATTAGGTCTTTTCACATAACCCCATATTTCTTGGAGGATTTGTTCATTTCTTTTCACTTTCTTTTCTCTAATCTTACCTTCTCATTTTATTTGAGTTGATGTTCAATCTCTGATATCCTTTCTTCCACTTAATCAATTCAGCTTTTGAAACTTGTGTATGCTTTGCGAAGTTCTTGTGCTGTATTTTTCAGCTCCATCAAGTCGTTTATGTTCTTCTCTAAGATGGTTATTCTAGTTAGCATTTCATCTAACCTTTTTTCAAGGTTTTTAGTTTCTTTACTTTGGGTTAGAACATCATCCTTTAGCTCAGATAAGTTTGTTATTACCCATCTTCTGAAGCCTCTTTCTGTCAATTTATCAAACTCATTTTCCATTCTGTTTTGTTCCCTTGCTGGTGAGGAATTGTGATCCCTTGGAGGAGGAGAGGCATTCTCGTCTTTGATGGTTTCATCCTTTGATCAGCAAAGATTGCTGCCTCATCTTTCATCTGGTAGCTTTGTCCCAAAGGGTATCTGCCAGGTGTCAGCCAGAGCTCTCTTGTATGAGGCGTCCTTTTGGTTATACAGGGATAAGGGAGCAGCTTGAGGAGGCAGTCGGTCCCTTGTCTGCCTGCAGAGGCACTGTTGGGCTGTCACAGGCTCAGTCCAGCTGCTGTGTAAGCTTCCTCTGGCTTCTGTTTACAAAGGTAGGTTGAGACCCACCTCAGCAATAGTGGACACCCTTCTCCCCTCCGAGCTCAATAGTCCCCCAACTGATGTGCTGGCTGTGAAACTCTCAAGTGAGAAGGGCTTTAGTTTGCTAGTCTTTGTGGGGGTGAGACCCACCCAGCTGTATCACCTGTCTCCCTGCTTTCAGCTCCCCCTCTTTCTGGGGAGTGAATAGCTCCATCCCATAGGCGCTCCCAGTGCTAGTCAAAACATCTGCCAAGATCTGTGCCAGCGATCTGTGGCACCAGCTGGAGCTGCCACTCAGATCTGTGTTGGTAACTTGTGGTGCTTTTTAGCCACAGGGGATCTCCTGGTCTGTGGGTTGCAGAGGCCATGGGAGAAGCACAGTATCTAAACCAGAGTGCCAGGTGTGGGGCAGTCCCTGATCCTGTGGTCAGTTTTCTTTCCTGGGTGAGGCAGCTCCCCACCCTGCCTTGGTTTGCCCTCCTTGGGCTACGGCCACTGTCCAACCAGTCCCACTGAAATGAACTGAGTTCCTTGGTTGTAAATGTGGAGATCACTTGCCTTCTGTGTCTCTCTCACTGGGAACTGCACTCCAGAGCTGTTCCTACCTGGCCATTTTGGTGGAATCCAGATTAAAAAAATAAATGATTAGGTTATAAAGTGAGCAAAGGAACTGAATAGACATTTTCCCAAAGAAGACAGACAATGTCCAACAGGTATATGAAAAGCTGTTCAACACCATTAGTCATCAGGGGAATACAAATTACAGTACAATGAGATATCTCCTCATGCCTGTTTCAGGACATAGGCTTGGGCAAGGACTTCATTACTAAAACACCGAAAGTAATGGCAATACAAGCTGAAATAGACAAATCGGATGTAATTAAACTTAAGAGCTTCTGCACAGCAAAAAAAAAAAAAATATATCAATAGAGTGAACCAGCAACCAATAAACCAATAGAATGGAAAAAAATGTTGCAATCTACCCATCAGACAAAGAGCTAATATCCAGAATCTATAGAGAATATAAACAAATTTACAAGAAGAAAACAAGCCCATCAAAAAGTGGGCAAAGGATATGAACAGACACTTTTCAAAAGAAGACATTCATGCAGCCAACAGAGATATGAAAAGAAGCTTATCATCACTGGTCATTAGATAAATGCAAATCAAAACCACATTAAGATACCACCTCACACCAGTTAGAAAGGCAATCATTAAAAAATCAGGAGACAATGGATGCTGGAGAGGGTATGGAGAAATAGGAATGCTTTTACACTATTGGTGGGAGTGCAAATTAATTCAACTATTATGGAAGACTGCGGCGATTCCTCAAGAATCTATAAATAGAAATACCATGTGATCCAGCAATCTCATGACTGGGTATATACCCAAAGGATTATAAATCATTCTATTATAAAGATGCATACACACATATGTTTATTGTGGCACTGTTCACAATAGCAAAGATTTGGAACCAACCCAGATGCCCATCAGTGATAGACTGAATAAAGAAAATGTGGGATATATACATCATGGAATACTATGTAGCCATAAAAAGGATGAGTTCATGTCCTTTGCGAGGACATGGATGAAACTGGAAACCATCATTCAAAGCAAACTGACAGAAGAACAGAAAACTGAACACCACATGTTCTCACTCAAAAGTGGATATTGAACAATGAGAACACACGGATACAGCGAAGGGATCATCACACACCAGGGCCTGGTGGTTGGGGAGCTAGGGGAGGAATAGAAATGGGTGGTGGGATTGGGGAGGGATAGCATTAAGAGAAATACCTAATGTAGATGAGAGGGCAATGGATGCAGCAAACCACCACCATGTCATGTGTATACCTATGTAATAAGCCTGCCCAATCTGCACATGTACTCCAGAACTTAAAGTACAATAACAATAATAATAAAAAAAGGATCGCTATTCTCAAAAACACAAAAGATACGTGTTGTCAAAGGTGTGGTAAAAAGGGAATCCTGATACACTTTCAGTGGGAATTTAAATTGATGCAGCCATTGTAGAAAACAATACGAGGTTTCAAAAAAAATTACAAATAGCACTATCATACAATCCAGCAATCTCACTTGTGAGTATAGAGCAAAAGAGAATAAAATCAGTAACACAGAGAGATATTATTTCTGTCATGTTTAGTGCAGCATTATTTACAGAGGCTAAAACATGAAAACCACCTAATTATCTATCAATGGACGAATGGATAAATAAATTGTGAGATATATACTCACACTATTCAGCCATCTGTAACAATATAAATGATCCTGCAGGATGTTATGCTAAGTGAACATGCCAGACACAGAAAGAAACAGATTTCACTAGGGTGAAAGGAACATTTCTACTTAAAATAATTTAAAGCAATATTGAGTACATGAAAAAGAAAGATAAATCTGTGAATAAATCCATGAATTATAGGTATTGATTGTAAAACTATGTGTCTCTATCCCAGAAAAGAGTCCAAGTGTCCTTTAAAGAAGGAACAAATTGTTTGGAAGAGTTAGAACATTTAGTGGCCTACAAGAATAAAAGGCGAGATTGGCAAGTAATTATTCTATGTTAAGGATTTTAATCAACCACGTTTTTGGACCAATATCTCTCTCCCTGCTGTTTCACACATATATAGCCTTTTTGGTATCCTCCAAGGCATTTTGAATCTCTCACTCTTTGTATTTAACGTAAACTGTGGCTTTCTCCCTTTGTACCTCTACTTACCACTCCTTAAGTTGATTCTCATAGTGTCAAACATGTTGAAATTTCTCATTGGTTATCTCTATTTGACATTGTTCTAACGGTCTTATAATCTGTTGCTGTAAGTCTATATCTAGTATTTTCATTACATAGTCATATTTTGGACAGCAAATCAATCAGTGGCCTGGGAAAAAATCAGCGGGCATAGTGCCTCACTACCTTTCTCTTTCTTAATGGTTTTCTACCTCAATCCTTACAATTTTTATTCCATATGTTGACTTAAAATAGTATACATCGTTGGTTGGGAAAGATCATAGGGGAAGACAAGTGAGATGAAGTAAATAAATACAGTTTGACAATGGGGCATTCTGGGGAAAGTCAACATCATGGAGTAGTAGACTTTGTTAGATATTTAGATATCTGGAAACTTTAGGCATTAATTTGTGTAAAAATTTTTACATGAGTTCATAACATTTAAAAGAACCCCCAAACAAATAAACTTGATGCTGAACTTTACACCCTCCAAAGAGCCAAAATTTGAGAAAGTACTCACAAAAATTAATATCCAACTTCCACTTTCAAATGGCAGTGTGACAAACTTTGGGAAGTAACTTTTCAGAAAAACAAAACTGGTGAAAATTACTTTAAAAATCACATAATACCTGTTGAATGTCTTAAGGGTATAAGTAAAATAAAGTCACATTTATTCAGAAAAATGTATAACTAAGCAAGGCCCTCTATATGTCAAAACAAATCTTAAGGAATTGCCTCAAAAAGTGTCCCTGCAAAGGGGTCTGTCTGAGTCTATTTTGCAAACTACCTGAGACTGGATAGTTTATAAACAGAAATTATTTTTGCTCACAGTTTCAAAGGTTTCTTTCTCTAACAGAACTGACTAAAGAAGAAATAGAAAATCAGAATAAAACTATAATAAGTAAAAGACTGATTAATCAAAAACTACTCAAAATAATGCAAGATGGTACCTTGCACTCTGTGTCCTTCAGACAGAAAAATGTTGGATTCTCACATGGCAGAAAGCAAAAAAGGCCAAAAGGCAAAGGGAAGCCAAACTCACACTTTTATTCCAGTATTCCTCCCATACATGAGAGAATTCTCATTACCTTATCACCTGTTAAAGTTTCCACCCCTTATTACTGTTACAATGGCAATTAAATTTCAACATGAGTTTTGCAGAGGGCAAACCTTTAAACTACCGCAGTTTTAAACCATAGCAGGTTTAAATTTTACTAGATCAAATGGTGAAGCAATGTGTACCCCAAAGCATTGTTGAAAATTATAGATTAGTCAGCTGTCATTAGGGAGTCTAACTGCTGTATATGACATCAGCATAGGAAGACAGCTTAATAGAGATATCAAGGGAAAAGAGAAAGAGAACTTTGATAAAAACTTATGCCTAGGGCTGTGCCTCTGAAAAGCAAAATATCAAGCTTCACACTGAGGGAAAACCAGATTTTACAAAAATAAAACTGCCAATAATTGGGAAAATAAGAAAAGCCCATAGGTGAGGTGAGAATCAGTATTTCGAGTTATTACACTGTATTATCTAAATGTCTACTTTTCCACAAAAAAAATTACAAGAGACATAAACAAACAGGATAGTGGTGTCAATACACAGGAAAAAAATCAGGCACCAGAAATTTCTTGGGAGAGGGTCCATATCTCAAATTTAACATCTGACAAACAGATCTTAAAATAACAAAAAAGTTACAGTTACAAGGAAGTATTTTGTAATGATTAAAGAGTCAATCCAGCAGAAAGATAGAATTTTAAACACATATACACCTAAAAACAGAGCCTTAAATTACATAAAACACAAACTTAAAAACTGAAGAAAAATCACTCAATAATAATAGTTGTAGACTTCAATATGTTACTTTTAATAATGTATGAAATTACTAGGCAGAAGATGAAAACAGAAACAGATTGTTTGGACAACATTTTAAAGTAAGTAGAACAGACATCTATATCACATTCCACTCAACAACAGTAGAATAAACATTTTTCTCAAGTGCACATAGAATATTTCCTATGAAAAATAATACGCTAGGGCATAAGCCAAGACTCAACAAATTTAGAAGTATTAAAATGATATAAACAATGTTCTCTGATAACAATGGAATTAAACTAAAAATAAATACAATAGGAAATTTGAGTATTAACATGCAAATACAATAGGAAATTTGAGTATTAACATATTCCTAAATAGCCAATAGGTTAAACAAGAAATTTCAAAATAAATTAGAAAATACGCTTTTATAATTAAAGAGAATATCACATTAAATTTATGGGATGCAATTAAAATTGCAAAATAAATTAATTAACATTGATGAAACTGACAAATTTGTACAAAGTCACAGAGTAGCAAAACGGACTCAAGAAGAAATAGAAAATTAGAATAAAATTATAACAAGTAAAAAAACTGATTTAATAATCAAAAATTACTCAAAAGAAAAGTTCAGTACTAAACGAGTTCCCTGGTGAGCTCTACCAAATATTTAAAGGATATTTAATACAAAATTTTCACAAATTATTTAAAACATAGAAGAGGAAAAAATACTTCTCATTTTATAAGGCATGTGTAATTCAGTTTTAAAGCCAATGAAGTCATAACAAAGAAATTACTGCTAAATAACTCTAAGGAATATAGATACAAAAAACCTCAATGAAGTATAAAAAAACTGAATTAAACAACATATAAAAAAGAATTATACACCATGAACAACTGAGATTTGAACGATGGAGATTTGTTCATGGTAGATAGGAATGCAAGTTTGTTTTATATCTGAAGATCAATTAACATAATACACCATATATGATACAATAAAGAATAAAAGCCATATGATTATCTCAATAGATACAGAAGAGGGATTTAACAAAATATACCACTTCTTCACTAAAGAGTTATTCAATACATTTAGAAAGAAACTTCCTCAATTTGGAAAAAGGCATCTACAAAACCTCAGTTTACATCAAAATAAATGGGGGAAGAATGAATGCTTTGTCCCTTAGATCAGGAACATGACAAGTATGTCAGCTTTCACAATTTCTTTTTAATATTTTACTGGAAGTTCTCATAAGGTCAACTTAGCAATAAATTAAAGACATTTAGATGATAAAAAATAAATAAAATTACCTCTATTTGTAGATGGATAATCTGTATAAAAAACTTTTAAGCAACCACTAAATCGTACTATGAGGACTAATAAACAAGTTCCAATAAGTTGCAGGATACAAATAAATACATTTTTAAAGCAAATTTTTTCTCTATGCTAGCAATAAATATCCCAGAAAATAGTAATATAAACAATACTAGTTATAAAAGTAAAATAAAATTTTAAATAAAAAATTAATGAAAGAAGCATAAAACATTGCAAAAATTACAAAACATACTGTAAAAAGTAAAAGAATAGCTAAGGAAATGGAAATATATCCCATATTGAAGAATTGGAAGACTTAATATCACTAACATGGCACTACTCTGTAAATCGATTTACAAATTAAATGCCACATCCTATTCTTATCCAAATTCTATATGGTTTATTTGAAGAATTTCCAAGCTGATAATAAAAGTCATATGGATATTCAAGGGCTTAGAATAGGCAAAACAATCTTGAAAAAGACAAAGTTGGAAGACCCAATTTCAAAACTGACTGCAGTATCACTGGCTTGATACTGAAATTAAGACAGTGTGGTACTATCATAAGGAGAGATATATAAATCCATGGAATATAATTGAGAGTCCACAAATAAATCCTGATAATCATGGCCAATAGATTTTCAACAAGGTTGTCAAAATAATTCCAGGATTAAAAAAATGGTTGTTGCTGTAACAAATTGTGCTGGAGCAACTGGAGAGCTGTATGTAAAATATTAAATAAAATCTCTATACCATATCAAAAGTTAACTCAAAATGGAATAAATCTGTGAATATGAGTTAAAAGTTCTAAACTTGTAAAAGAAAATGGTTTCTTGACACCAAAATCACAATCACCAGAAAGAAAAAACTGTATATATTAAACTTGATCAAAATTAAAAACTTTTGTGCTTCCAATGATCCCATAAAGAAAGAACAAAAGACAACCCAGAGAGGGGGAGAACATATTCACAAGTTGCATATTTGAGAAAAGGCTTGTATCTGGAATATATAAAGAACTCTTACAAGTTAGTAATAAAAAGGCAAGTAACCCAACTACAAAATGGAAAAAACATTTCAATAAAAATTATCAAAAAAGAAATAAAATTATTATCTTCAACATTTTTAGCAAACACAAGATATTGATTTACACTTATGCAGATGAATATAATAAAGGCATGATGTGGAGGAATCAGAACCCACAAGCATGGCTGTTGAGAACAATTGTTCTCAGTATTCTGGGAAATATTCTGGAAGATCCTCAAAAGGTAAAACATAGAGTTTTTATAAGACCCAGAAATTCCACTCCTAGATATATACTCAAAATAACTGAAAAATATATATCCACGTAACTACATATACACAAATGTTCATAGCAGTGTTATTCTTCATAATCAGGAAGTAGTAACAACCCAAATGTCCATTAATTGTTAAATGGATAGACAAAAGCATGGTATATTCATTATATAGATCATTATTTAAAATAAATAATCAAATCTAATCCATTCTAATACTAATAGATGCTATAAAATGAATAGTATTTGAAAACATTTTTCTACATGTAATAATCCAGTCACAAATACTACCATCACAATGTTTCATTTATATAAAATATACAGAATAGGCAAATATATAGAAATAGAAAGATTATTGGTTGCCTAGCTCTTGCAGGGGAGTGGGGAGGTGAGAGAAGGAGTAGATAAGAAGAAATGGGGGATGACTATTAATGTGTTTGGGATTTCCTTCTGGGGTGATGAAAATATTCTAAAATTGATGATGGTGATAAAGCATAGCTCTGTGAATATACTCAAACCCACAGAATTATACACTTCAAATAGGTGAATTGCATATACTTTAATTACATAATAAAGTTGTTATTAAATTAGTATTTATTTCATATACTTACATTTTATGTATAATTAGAAATATATTTATGTGTGTAAATATAAGTACTTAAATGCTTACATTTATTTGTGAAACAAAGTAAAAAGTACAGCACGTATGTCTTTGAATGGCATTTGGAATCCTGAAAGAACTTTTGTATAAATGAACATTCTATTTTCTGAATAATATTTGTTCATTCTAACCTACTGCAAAATTAGTGCCCGCTAATGAGCACTTTTCCAGAATATTTCTGATGGTTATGGTTACTAATAAAAATTTTAACTGCTGGATTTTTATCATTAAGACTCACAAATCTATAGAAAAGGACCGTAAGAAGAACAAAATTCCTTAATCTTTAAATTTCCTTAAAGAGATATCAATTTTGAATAAAACAAAAATTTTGCTCCCCTGGTTTGTAAACAAATGGTTATTTAATTGAAAATTTGTCCTAAAGCACTGCAGTGATAATCGCACTTCCTTATTATTCAGAGTTTGCTCCAAGCATTTGCATTTGGATACACATTTGGCATTTTGCAATATGTACATGCGGCATAATCAAATGGCATGAAATAGATAAAACTTAACATCAGTACAGTGGTTTGAAAAATAAAGTTGCAAAAAGTGTTTTTATTTATAACTTGAAAAATAAAGTTTAAAAATATTTTCATTAGGAGACAATGTATACATTAGGAAATGTATGTATATATGAGAAATATCTATATGGTATATGTATACATGAAAAATATAGTATCAGTTTTACAATTGACAAGCTTATTTACAATATTAGTATTTACAGAAATTGTTTTTTTCCAGCAGGAATGCTATATGGATGTATTTTCCTTTCATTCACCACTGCTGAATTGGTTATTTTTATTCCAAATGTCGCAACTACAAGAATATATTTCAAAAATATTTTAACCACCAAAATGAAATTAACTTCATGCTCTCTGGGAATTTAGACTTCTTAGTGTATAATTTTAAAGATGATCTCTGAATATTGTTTTTTTTTCTTTTACTATTCCAGTATCAGGTAACAGTAACGATTCATCTAATTCTGACCTCCTTCAATAGGATCAAATATCTAAATCAGCATTGTCAGCTTTGCTTAGAATCGTCTATAAAATTTGTTTTATTTCTTGTTTGCTTTTGTGAAAATTTCTCTAAAGAGTGAAAACTGAAGTCAAGAACAATGTATGTGAAATAAAACAAATCTGGGCTTTTACTTTCTGCTTTTGATTCAAGAGGGAAAAAAAACAACCAAAAAACAAAAACACTTCAACCTTTTTCCTGTAAGTACATTTTTATATAGAAACATATTCTTTTTAAACTATAAAACTGGTCACAGAATAATAATAAAGTACCAGTATAGCTAACATCGTTCTGATTCACTCTCTCTCAAACAACAGAATTATTTTATATGCTGCAAAGTATTTAACTCTCCTGGCCAGCAATAAGGCCTAAAAGATCTGAAGCCATCTAGCCCCACTGAACTTCTGAGGACTCCCTTCTCACTGAGTAACAACTGCAGCGGTTGGTGCCAAAATTAAGCAAGAGAGAGACCTTAGAGAGGCAGGCAAGTCAAGTTCCACAGAAAAGTCTAGAAGTGAAGGAGGGTAACAGAAGCAGGAGATTCGACAAAGCAACGTACCATAGTTTTTAAGGCTACCCTAAAATGACAGATGTGGAATTTCTGGAAAGTTAGAAACACTATGAGTCAAACCTTTTTTTTTTAATGTTTGTAAAATCAAATTAAAATACAAATGAACACAAGGCAAATATTGAAGTTAAGTTCCATAGAAAATTACTTAAAGAATGAGAATAAGGAGCATTATAACATCCTGACAAACATTTTAAGCATACTAAAAATAATAATAATAAAGAAACCAAATTGTAACATTTCATTTCAAAACAAGTTGGAAGATATTAATACACATGAAAATCAGAACAACAAAAACAGAATTATAAAAACTCAGATGACAATTTTAAGAAGACAAATTAATATGAAAGGAAATATTATGAAAGGAATATTTTGATGAAGACTAAACTAGGAGAAACACCTGGTTTAATATGAACAACAAAAAATTTAAGAAAAATAGATGTTGAACAAAAGAACATTTAAAAAATATAAAATAACAAAGGAAGGAATGAAAAGATTACATAGAAAGTAATGAGTACTGAGGATTGATAAAGCGGATTCAGCATATAGACACTATAGTTAAATCTAAGGAAAGTATCAGAGAAAATAATTATTAAAATGTACCTTTCAAGGAAAATTTTCTCTTAAAAAGTTTAAATTTTATGTTAATAGATGCACTATGCATCTGAGAATACTGACTATAATGAATGAAATCTATTCTAGTAAAACTATTGTACTTTAAGAAAAATAAAGGAAAAGCTAAACATATGACTTAGATGGAAAATGAAATTAGAGTCTTATCAGACTTTCAATGGCAATTTTTATGTGAAGATAGAATAATACAAAAGATATTCAAGGAAAGAACACATGAACCATGGAATTTAGATTTAGGAATACTGAGCTTCAAATATGAAGGACAGAGTCAAACTGTTATCAACTGGCAAAAACTCAGGGAATGTTATTCCCAGGATTTCTTTCTAAGGATTTTACTCAGAGCAAGCTTCAGGAAAGCAAGACAACTAGAGAGAGTCAGACATAAGAAATGGTGGTGAGCACTACTTGTTTCTATAGAATCAAAATTTAGTGAGAATTTAAAAGGAGAGAAAACAGCATGTAATGGCTATCTGATCTGATAGTTAGATACACCGCTACTATTACCAAATGAGAAGATAACGAGGTTAGCATATGTCAACATTTTAAGCATGTTCAATAAAAATTGGTGATAAACAGTATTAATATTAACCTATAACTTGTACATAAAGAAGATACTGAAAATATGTAATTATCATTTATGTTAATCCTATCAGCACCTATTTTTATTCAAAACCAGAATTCTCTGTGTGGAATTAAGAGGATTCATTTGTAATATAGAAGAGATTAAGTAAAATCCTTGTGATGCTGCCACATATGGAATAGCACCATGAAAACATGAGATATTTTACCATTAAAAATTTATACACACACAAACACACACACACACACACACACACAGATGCATATTTCCTAGCTAGTATTTATTACTACTTCCATTAACTAAAATGTCCAATGTAGATCACAGGGTGATAGATGCAGCAAACCACCATGGCACTTATATACCTACGTAGCAAATCTACACGTTCTGTACATGTAACCCAGAACTTAAAGTATAATTTAAATTTTTTTATAAAAATTTTTAAATGTCCTAGAAACAATGACCATTGCAGAACTGGATTCCATAACACCAGTAATGGACCTAATATGTCATTTCCTATTAGAAGAAGCCAGAACTTCATGGAGCAATAATTGATTTTCATTGTGGGTCAGAAAATATACAATAATCCTGAGATATCTTGACATACAGTTATTTAAGAAAGATCTCCACAAATGTAAAAGTTCTGTGGACCTCTCCCCAATATAAAAGCATTACTGAATGAAAATAAGAAGTACAAAATAGTTTATTCTTGCATTAGGTTAAAACACATAGTACCTAAAGTAAGAATTTAAGTTCAGACAAAATAGTGACAATAATTAATACGTTCTAGGTAATTTTTTATGTAATTTTACTTTAAATTCTGGGATACATGTGCAGAACATGCAGGTTTGTTACATAGGTATACATGTGCCATGATGGTTTCCTGCACCTATAAACCCATCATCTAGGCTTTAGGCCCCACATGCATTAGGTGTTTGTCCTAATGCTCTCCCTCTTCTTGCCCCCAGTAGCCCCGGCCCCCAGCTGGCCCAGGTGTGTGATGTTCCCCACTCTCTGTCCATGTGTTCCCATTGTTCAACTCCTACTTTTGAGTGAGAACATGCAGTGTTTGGTATTCCTTTCCTGTGTTAGTTTGCTGAGAATGATGGCTTCCAGCTTCATCCATGTCCCTGCAAAGGACATGAACTTATTGTTTTTCATGGCTGTATAGTATTTCATGGTATATATGTGCCACATTTTCAAGAATAAATTTCTGCAGGTAAATTCTTAAAATGTGAAAAAAAAAGTGCATTCTGTACCAGCTCCTAAAATGAATGTTTAAATATTTAGGAGTTGAAGTGATTGCTTGCACACAATGAACACAAATTGATTTTTAGATGAACTTCAAATTAGTTGGTTATCAAGCCATTTTGACAAGGTCAGTTTTTGTATTAGTTTTGAATTTGCATTAGGCATCAAAGCAATTGTTTACCTGGTACAGGTCATAGGATTTTGATATATTGTAAGAGATTTTTTAAAATTCTCTAATGAGTCATGTCTAGAATAACAGAAAGTTGTTTGGGATTTACGGGGATAAGTTAAACAAATTCTCTTCCTAGTGACTACCTATCATATCCAATTGTTAATGAATAATTGATACAGATAATAAAAGAGTTTTTATCATAGAAAACATTCATGTTATCTATTTATAATAAACTATTAGACATCAGCAAACCTGTTGTTATTATGACAAGTATTAAATGTATAATTTTAAATGGACATGTTGAATAAATCTCTACCACTTCTAAGGTCCACCTACCTGCTCAATCCAATTGTAGGAAACATGGATATTTTTACAATTCTAGCTTTGCAACTAGTCATAACATTTTAAAAAATAATTATATGTTTACTTAGAACCAAATTAATTGGCCCTTGGGTTAAAAACAAAAAGAATATCTTGGTAACATTACTAGGTTGAGATTGTAATCAAAGAGAGCTCAGAAATTATGAATACCTCAGTGGACTAATATATATAATTTTCTAAATATTACAATTAGCTGGAAAGTAACAGAAAGCTAGTTCATTATTGATCTCAGGATCAATCCCTGCTTACTCTAGAAAAAAATCACTTTCCTATCTATTGGCAATTTCACTGTTCTATGGATTTGATGTCTCCTTTAATATCCTTATTGATAGCTAGATCAACACTTGCTTATTTATATCTGTACTGTATACACAGAAGTCCCTTGAAACCTGAACACTTTATCATTCTCCTATTTTTACAATACTAAAGAAATAAATATTGCTAGAGAAGAGCCAAAGAAATGACTACAGAAGTTAGCAATTAGAAAAATGGTCAACTTCCTGGTATCTTCCAAGTAAGAGTCCATTATTTACTTTAAAACATCTAAAAAGTATACTATTATTTATCTTGAAGCCTAGACATTTCTTATGTCTATTCAAATGTAAATACAAAGATTATGAAATTATCCCAAACCACTCCTATCTAAATCTAGCATCTCCTGAATGATATACTTAAATTTGACAAATCAAATATTAACCAAATACAAATCTTCCAGAATTTTCTGCATTGATGTAAGAGAAATAAAAGGAAATTCCTTGTACCAAATGTTCTTTCAATCATAGTAAGCTAAAATTGTTCCCACTTATGTCCACCTGGGGAATGTAGACCAGACGTGGACTTAAGAAGCTGGAAACAAGACAGATATATAAAACTAGAGTTCCTAGAGCAATACACTGTCAGCAGTACTTTGAAAAAGACAAAAAAAGCATCCTACTAATGTGGTAAGAACACATAATACTTGTCTGTACATGGAACCAGGATATGAATGGTGTTTCTCTTGAAAAATCATATTTTAAGTCTGAGCTTCCATGGCTATGTATATGAAATATGTAAGATCTGCAGTGTTAAAATCAACAAATAGAAAACTATAATAAATATTCATCAAAGCCCTGTTTTACATAGACATCCAAAACCAAAATGGCTTACCCAAAGCCATTAAGAAATACAAAGGTAAAGCTAACATTTAGTCTTTAATTAACTTTAACGTAGTTGGTATTCTCCCATAGAGCAGATCATATACATCACCAGAAGATTTCAGTTTTGTGTTTACATCAGATGACAAACCAGGAGCTTGGGTTTTTTTGTTTTTCTTTAATTTTGTGTATTTATGTGTGTATGTGTGTTTTGGGTTATTACTTGCTTTAGTTAATTGTTTTTTCATAATTAAAATTTTAATCAAGATTTATAAAACATAATTCAATAAAAATGATTGACTGTCATAATAAAACTTTACAGTAAAAATTCAGCCAATTGGTTATTTTTAAAGCTTGCCCACTATTCAATCAATATGCTTCAATCAAAGCAAAGAAGAAATAAAAACCTTCACTCAGCAATCACAATTTTTTTTCTTAGTGAAGATAACTCCATGTGGTCCACAGGGATCACCCATTTGGGTTGAATAAACTTAGTGGCCCGAGAACTGTGCCACGAAGACTCCCTACACTCAATCCTATTTTCTTTAGCTTCAGTTTTAAGCATCACTGCTCCTGCAGAATGTGTTTCTGGTTTGTCTGTATTTCATGACCAATCTCTATTAATTCTGTTTTAACAGACTCCTGGTCTTCTTAACTAGTAAAACAGCTGAGGCCATGTGTGGTGGCTCACACCTATAACCCCAGCACTTTGGGAAGCTGAGGGTGGTGAATCACCTGAGGTCAGAAGTTCAAGACCAGCCTGACCAACCTGGTAAAACCGTATCTTTACTGAAAAATAAAAAATATATATATATTAGCTGGGAGTGGTGGCCTGTGCCTATAATCCCAGCTACTTGGAAGGATGAGGCAGGAGAACTATAGGACCCGGAAGGTGGAAGTTGCAGTGAGCTGAGATCGCTCTACTGCACTCCAGCTTGGGTGACAAGAACAAAACTCAGTCTAAAAAAAAAAAGAGGTGAGTGAGGATAGATAAATAAAAATAAAAACAACTTGGCGTGTTTACCATATTCAGCAAAATTTTTAGCAACTGAGTCTACTTCCTCCTGATAACCAGGTCATTGAACCAACAGTTCTAATGACTAATACCATTTTCATTTGTCTATGAAAGGAATAATCCAATTGTTTTATCTGTTTCTGTTTTCCTTGCAATAGTTTTTCTCATAAGTACCTCTGTCTGTATTTCCTTTCAACTTGTGGTTAAAGTTACCTAATGTTAGTTTTCTATATATCTGTGAGGGAAGTCTCATTATTGTAGAAGACAAAACATGGTAAGATTTTATAATGATGTGTTTTTAAGTGTAGCTCTTCACATAGGCCCTTTGCCTATGTATGGATTGTAGAAATTTGCCAGTATATATCATGCTTGTATCAAAGAAAAGGAAACATAGAAATATGTAAAAAATAAATCACGTTTTTATTAAATTATAGTGTACAAAGGTGGTATGACTTGTATAACAACACTTGTATGGAAAGGTAAGGTGTCTTGAATTTGTACTGTACTTCATAACTTGTACTGAATTATTATACAAGAAATATGAAAGGATATGAGTGCACTGATTTTAATGATTTTATCTCTAGAAGTTGAGATTCCCCATAGAAATGTAAAACAAGGAGTCATGTCCAGATATAAGAAAAAGCTTAGTGGATCAATTATATTCCATTAAATACTGAAGCTAAGCTTCTAGCTTTACCTAAATATGACAAATTCAGGTACTACAGAAAATGGCACAAATCAAATAGGAAGAATTTCCAAGACTAAGAACCCTCATTGATAGTCAAGTTCAGAAGTATTGGCTATGCTCTTCAGAAAAAGCCAAGCTTAGGTCTCCTTACTTTCTTGTGAATTTGCTAAAATTATTTTGTTTTGAGAATGAAATGTTCCTGAAGAGATATGTACATCTTTGTTTACATCCAGAAAGAACTGATAACTCAGATTAAAGAAACTCTTAAATTTGAAAGAGTTATTGCTCTAATTGACATTAAAATAAATAAGTACTTATATTTTAAATATGAGATAATTCCCATAAAGAGAAGAAATTAAACTTCTAATGATTTAAATATCTTGGTCCTTTAAGAAAAAAAGTCTCATTGAAAATACCAGTCAGGAAAAAGTAAACCATAGTATCTATGGCAGATGCATAAGTAACAAAAGAAATGCAACTCAATATTAGGCTACCACCAACAAATAGTCTTATTTTTAAAACTACTTAATAGTAAATCAATACCAAGTAACATAAAAGTTAAATCTGATGTGATATTTCCATCCAGGGTGAATTCTTGGATATGATCATCTGTTTGGGTTAATAAATTTCTTCTTGAAACCATATTTTATTTTATTCAGAACATTCTCTTTCTCTAATAGCTTTGATTCTTTTTTCCTATAATTTGTTATGGTAATTTTAACATTTGCTTTTAATTTGGTTCTTAGGATTTCAAACATCCATACTCCATACTATGTTTTAGGAATCAAAATACATCAAATTTCTTAGTCATAATAAATGTAAAATATACATATATTTTAATAAATGTTTTGCATTGCTGTCTTCAAAATGTATTTATTCTTAGGAACTTCTGACATTGCTGCACATCATGTGGATCAAGTAAATCTACATACACCAGCTATGTAAAACTTTAAAGTGCCATGTGTCTGGCAAACTTTAATATAAATAGTTATAAATAATGTGTTTTTCAGGCTATAATGATATAACAAGACCTTAACTTAATTACCTATTATGAACAATTGAAAAATCAGATGAAACATGTAAAACAACTGTTTTCAGACATTAAACAAGCAAGACAAGACTATGACATCTGTGGAAAGGAAACAAACAAAATTAGTAGTTCAACTGCCCAGGCTTTCAGGCTAGAGTCAATTACTTCTGGGCAGTAGACTCAAGAAGGAAACTCACACAGTAGAGCTGGCATGGTGAACTGAAATGTAGATAGAAATGTGGGGAGGCTGAGATGCCTCGGAGTTTGGGGGCAGAATAATTTCAGAGAGTAGGGAGATATATAGAAAAAGAGTTCCAGAAACAAGAGAATTTAAAAAAAATGTTAAAATAAAATGTGTCAATAATTTCAGAAGTTCATAAACAAAACTGAAATAGAATCTAAATGAAAATTGATATATGAAATGAAAGGTCATTAGAATTATAACATTCTTAAGGTTATTGTATATTTTAAGAAAATAGAAATATTAACTTCATTGACTATCCATCTACTTAGACAACTTCTTAACACTATTCTGTCACCCAGTATTTTTTCATCATCTTCAAACTATTTGCCAAGACTCCAAAATTCTTTAGGATAGTATAACATTTTTCATAAAACCCATAACACAATCCTTGATCAGCTGTGGAAAATTCTAGATAAAACATAGTAGATAGGTCTTGCCTTCCACCTCCATACCAACCTGCAATCATATTTTTAATTAAAAAAAAGACTGCATTTAAGATCTGCATTTCTCAGAAGACACAAATATTCATTCACATAAGTCCTTTTAACATTAATAAAACACTAAGAATCTAGGAATCAACCCACTGTAAGATATGCTATTACTTGGCTATTTTACATGCCATCTCTGGTATGAATCATATCATAATTTTTATTACCTATTCTCAAATTTATTCTTCCAAATACAATTTAGAATCCTTATAAATTTAATAATTAACATCCAAGAAGCTTTGCTTGAAATTGCATAAAATTTGATATTTATGTGCCTAAGCAGACACATGCTGTTTCTCCTCCATTAATTATATTTTATCTTCCTTTGTAGTATTTTTTATTTCATTAAATAAGTTTTCAATATTAAATACCAGTCTAGCATATGTAATGTATAATTCGATAAATCAGATTGGTAACTTTTTCTCTAGTTTATTTCATAGCTATACAGTCTATCTATTGATCATTGTATATTCAATTTTTAACCAGAATACTTACTGAATTCTATTACATTTTTAGTATACATGTTTTGTGACAAATTACGTGATGAATGAGGCATATAAATATGAATACAAAGATGAACAAGGCACAGCTTATTTATCAGCATGGTGGACCACAATGGGTGAAAAGCTAAGTAAAAATTGTGTTTGTTGAATAACAAATTAACTTCTCTACATTTTATTCTTTGTATAATATTAATTATGTACCAGAAATAGAGACGAAGGTTAGTGACAATTTACATAGCCTTGGTAGGTAAATTGAGAGGGAGTGGGGTGAAAATATAAGACATAAGACAAAAGATCAGGATGTGTGTAACAAAAAGCAAAAATGGATTCTACTGGGAAAGTTACTTCATCTTTAAACTAATTTCCTCATTAGTAAAATGATAATTGCATTTTCTAAGGTCATCATAAATGTAAAATTAGACTTTACATATGAAAGCACTTTGAAAGAAAATGGAGCACTCTTAATACACATCATTTTAGAAATGTCTGTGGAAGGGAAACAATTTGCTCTCCTAAATTGTCAATATTTTCTAAGACAAATGATAATAAATTAATATAAGAATGATGGCAGATTTCAATTATTTTATTTTTCTAATTTGATATGTAATGCTTAATATTTTGTGTGGAAATGTTTTAACAAAAAACAGCTTTTGATGTTCTATGACTGACAGTGATTACCAGGCAATCAAATTTATTGAACTGTGGATAAAAATGAATATTCTTGAACTCTCTATAAAAGGTACAGTAAATCTTGTAGCTGTGTAATTAACTTATAATTATGTAAGCAATAAAGGCATAATTAAGATTATTAATATGTTACGATTATAAGGAATTTTCTGGCATTTAATTAACATTTACTGAGGCACACTACAGCAAATTAAATATCAATTAATAAAAATAGTGACATTTATTTAGATACTCTATTAGTTGTCACAATTATTAACTTGTTATCACTGGCTTTTAAAATTCTGATTAAGTGTGTAAAAATCTCTACAATTTTTATGTGTTAAAATCTAATTATGTTAGTGTTCTGTAATTTTAAATTGATTACACAGAGTATCTCACAATAAATCTCATTGTCCTGTAAATTGATGCAAAATGGACATACACTAGTTTATAAAGCCAAATAAGCATTTTCTCAAGATGTAAGCAATCTTACAAACTTTCTCTCTTTGTGGTATGCAATGTTATAATCTTCAAATTAAAAAAAATTAAACCTATGAGACCATTTATGTCTACAGCAAAACAGGAAATATGGCTCTTCTATAGCTGTTCTATGTCTTTGACATGGAGCCATGATTTAGAATATGTGCTTTGAAACATATAGCTGAGTAAGATATATCTGTGTATATTCTAGCTTATCTGTTTTAGTCTTAATCATCTGGTCCTAGAAAGTACATTGAAGGTGATAGATGTCATAACTAGTGTAAAATACACATTCCATCCATATTAATTCTAAACACTCACCGTTCTGTTCTTTAATTCATAATTTCCCAGTTACCAACATAATATAAAATGTTTGAAATGTATACTAACAAAGAAGCCAAAAATTTTGTAAAAAAATAAATGATTACATTAAAAAAAAAGTAAAGAAAGTAGATCAGGAAAGCCACCAGGAGTGATAGGTAAAATACACTTTAAATTATGACGTTGTCATATAAGAGAAATTATTGTTTTCACCTGAAGTTCAATTTTACCAATGCATAGTGTGCACACTTTGACCCATAAGACCTTACTTGAAAGGATGCTGCAGTTATATATATTTGGAAATCTTTTTTTTTAATGGATAAGTATGCATTCACTTATGGAAGAGTCTGAGAAAACCTGCAGCAAAGAAATCTATACAAGTTCATCAAACAGAATTTAAGCACAGAACTTTCAACTCATAACACACTTAAGTTATCAACAAACAAGAACACAGAAATGCTCTTAGAATTACTTAAAAACTAAAAAAAAAAAATACTTGATGCAGTGTTCCTTGGACTATCTCAATTTAGAGAGTTTTAAGATATGAAATGTGTGAAAATTAGTAATAAAAATTTCAGAGTTTTTCTGATTAATTTATAAAACTAATGGTGAGTATGTTCCTTTTAGGTAAATCTGTGACATCATAGGGGGTGAAACATCAAGTGTTATTTAAAAAAAAAATGTGTGCTCATTGCTTATTTCTTAAACAGTAACATATCCTGGCCAAAACAATAAAAAATAATGAAAATTTTAAAAGGAGCCTCAGTATTTGACTGTCAGAAGGTTCTCAGATATCATAAACATTTGAACAAGCTGATGTCAAGTTAAAATACAAATTTCTTTTCAACAAGAAAATAGTTTTCAAAGTTAAGCTATATTTAAATAATATCCAGAGAAACTATCATGTAGCCAAGGCATAGAAACACATTTTTAATTCTAAGTCAATGATGAAATAATAAGCAAATGAAAATAAAAGAGAGAGTACTATTCCTGTATCTGAGGTGCCCTCTTTGGGAAATCTGTACTCAATTTTAACTACTATATAAATATCTTATTTAAACTGACATTTAGATTTTATGGTTCTTATAAACTAAACTGTTTCCTTGCTAATATCCTTTTAAATAATTTAACTTAGAAATAAAATTTTCTGAACTAAAGTTGACATAATTTACATATTATGACACAATGTGTTTTTCCTCTTATCATCTATGAATCTTCCTATAAGAATGTCCTTTAAATCTGAAACATATCTTAGTCACGTTTGTTTTTAATTTAAAATGTTTTATTATGAAACATAATATAGATAGATAAAGTACTCAAAAGGTATATACCATTCTACAAACTTTTCTAAAGGAATGCCTGCATAATACTGCCAGCATTGCGGGAGGTCCTGTACAAGTCTTTATTCATATTTTTTTATTGGCTTTTTTTTGTATTTTGTGGGGATTCATTTTATGGAATTTGTCTACAAATCTTTGCTTGTTACAGGCATTGCAGATGTCTTCTCATGCTGTTTGGTTTGAATTTCACCTTTTTAATAGTAAATTTTAATTAAGACTAGGTTTAAATAGAGGTTAATTTATCAAACATCATTTTACATTGTATTCTGTTGAAGAAAAGTTCACTGATCATGAATAAGTAAATTTTCATGTAAAGGCTTCATTGTTTTGCTGTTCTTTTTTTAAATCCATGATACATCTGTAATTGATTTTTGTGTATGATACTAATCAAAAGTCATTGTTTCCTTAAAAAATGAGGATATCCGATTTAACTAAAACCATTTATTGAAAAGGTAATTTTCCCCTTGTCGGGCTGAAAACATTAATCTAAAGACTGCTAATATATGTTCCATTGGTTATTGTCTGTTCTTACAATAAATAACACAACTTCTAAATCTTGACATGTATAATAGAGTTTGATATTTAATCTGAAATTTCTCCAGCTTTGTGTTTCTTCCACAAGTCTTCCTTGACCATTCTGGACTTTTGATTGACATGTATACTTTAGACTGAGAGGTGAATTTACACAAAGGTACAAATTCTTATAGGACTTTAAATATAATTTTATTAAATGTATAGATCAGAGTTATAACAGAGTTTTTAAAGATTTGAACATTTTTCAATTCAAGAGGACTTAGCTTTATAAAAACATACAATTATGTGTAATATTTGAAAGTATAGGAGCCTTACACATATTCAACAATACTTATTCACATATACAGTGTTTTACAATGATATACAAATAACCATTTAAAAATTTTTATTTTGTACTTTTATATAAAGACCTCGTATCAAGTAAACTTAATAAATTAACTTTAATTAGAAAACTTTGTCCATGGTGTAATTTAAATTTTCTGCATATATAATTACATCTTTGGCAAATAGTGATAATTTCACAGATTTTTTCCTAATCCTCAAAAGTTTTATTTCATTTTAATTGTCTTTCACATCTAGCCAGAACCAAGGTTACCCTGCTGAATAAAAATTGTGCCACAGGATGGGTATGGTGACTCACCCCTGTAATCCCAACACCCTAGGAAGCTGAGGTGGGTGGATCATGAGGTCAGGAGTTTTAGACCAGCCTGTTCAACATGGTGAAACCCAGTCTTTATACAAAAATTAGCTGGGCATTGTGGCTCATGCCTGTAATACCAGCTACTCAGGTGGCTGCAGCAGGACAATTGCAGGTACCCGGGAGGTGGAGGTTGCAGTGAGCTGAGATTGTTTCACTGTACTCCAGCCTGCATGACAGAGTGAGACTCCATCTCAAAAAATAAAGTGTGTCACAAGGGGTATTGCCAAAATATTGGTAATAGGATTAGCAGATAACAGGAATGATAAATGACAGAAGAACAATAAAGTCTCAAGCCAAAATCTAGAGAAAAAACAAAACGGAAAATCAAATAAATGACGTAACGTACAAATAGAACACATTGAAAAATCATAATGAATGTATCATTGAAAAATATTTTAGAAGACGATGCCTGAGGAGATTTGAAATCTGAAAAAATATATTAACAAGTTGAAAACACTTAATAAAATAGCCAAGAATATACGTACACACACAAATCAAAGAAATCAAAACACAAATCTTAAAAGCCGGTAGAGAATAATACACCATATTTTGAAAAGTTACAAATAAGAATGACTACTAACTTCCCAGCAGTAATGGTGAAGTGATACAACAGCACAAAAATTTTAAAAATTAGAAATAATTTTCAAATCAGAAATTCACATATTCTAAAAATCTATTTCAGAAAAGGAGAAAATAAAGAAATTTTAAGAGGAATTCTAAGATGATTTATATTAAATACAATATAATCAGAAGAAAAAAATATAAAAATTAGAATGAAAATAGAGGAAATAAGAAATAGGAAATTAACAAAGCAAATCGATAAAACCAAAAGTGGTTCTTAAAAATACATAAGAACAAACAAACAAAATGTATAAAGCCCTAGTAAGGTTAAGTGGAAAAAACATAGAGAAGATACAATTTATTAATATTAAATACAAAAGAGAGGTAATCACTACTGATCTCATGGACATTAAAGAATAATGAAAGACTATTAAAAACCTCCATGCATACTAATTTGATAGCCTAGATCAATTAGACAAATTTTTTGAAAAACAATCTACCAAACCTCATACAAGGACACATAATCTCAAGTATTTCAGATTAGTCCTTCTGAATAGAACTTGAATAGATCATTCTATAGTTACTGAAGAAATTAAATTTAATAATCTTTTCTAAACAAATTATCAGGCCAAGATTGGTTAACTAGTGAGTCCTAGCAAAAATTTAAGGATGAAATTAACCAACTACTTTTCTACAATCTGTCCTAAAGAACAGGATCAAAGCAAATACTTGCTAAATCTTTCTGTGAGGCCAGCATTACCTTAATATCAAATAGGAAAAACACATTATGAGAAAACACTACTACAGACCAATAACTCTTACAAATATAGATTCAAAAATCCTCAACCAAACATTAGCAAATTGAATCCAAGAATGTGTTAAAAGAATTCTATATCATGTGGAATATATTATTCATATTCAAGGCTGGTCTAGCATTTGAAAACCATGAAATCCATTACGTCAACAAGCTAAGGAAAAAAAAAAAGTCATATGGTCATTAACAGATACAAAAAAACAGCTGACAAAATTCATCATCCATTAATCATAAACACTTTGAGAAAACTAGGATTGGAATTTTACTTCCCCATTTAATAAAGAGTATCTACAAAAATATTCACAGCTAATATAATGTTTAATGATGTGGAATGATGCTTTCCTGGCTAAGATCAGGAACACAGCAAGGACATCTACTCTCACTACTCCTATTCAGCATCTTACTAGAAGTCAGAGCTAACACAATTAGACAAAAAGAAAAATTTAAAAAAAAGAAAGAAAGAAAAGGTACACAGTTCGGAAGGAAATAAAACTGTCTTTGTTTACAGATGATATAATTATCTGTGTATAAAATCTCAGAGTATCAAAAACCGCAAATAACTCCTGGAACTAATACACAATTATAGCAAAGTTACAGGATATAAGGCTAATATACAAAACTCAATTTCTTTCCTATATTTCAGCAGTAAACAATAGAAATTTAAAAACAAAATATCATTTTCATTAATATCAAGAACTTCAGCTATAATACTAACAACATAGGGACTAAAAGAAACTAAAATATCTGATAAAATAAATTAAAAATACATAAACAGATAAAGAGATATTTCATGTACATGAATTTGAAATCTCAATATTGTAAAGACAAAAATTCTTCTTAACTTGACCTACAGGATTAACATAGCCCCAGTAAAAATTTCTACAAGTTGTTATTTTGTGCATATCAATAAACTTATTCTTAGATTATAGAGAGAGGCAAAAAAAAAAAAAAAAAAAAAAAAAAAAAACAGATAGCCAAGATAATGTTTAGGAAGAAAAACAAAGTCATACAACTAACATGACACTATCACAAGACTAATATAAAACTACAATAATGAAGACAGTGTTGTAATAATGGAAGATTAAATAGTTCAATGAAACAAAATAAAGAGCCCAGAAGTTAATGTAGTAATCATAACTCAACACTCCAGAGATAGTCATACAGAATATTAGTCTTCTTAACATACTGCATCATAATGTAAGAAAAAAAAGACTAGAATTGTGGATTATGATATCTGTCCTCCAAATTGTACACTGGAAAATAAGGTAACTGACTTAAAAAGCTTTTGTGCCTTTTCTAATACTAGGTTACTTTAATAAATTATTATTCTCTTCTATATAGTGTACTAAGATTAGAACAGATTGTTAAATTAGCAGCAATCATTTCTTTCATATTTCCATTCTTGATTTTATAAGACAGTGTTTTATTTATATATTAACTCAAATTTTATCAGAGTGACTCTTGGATTACAGACATAATCTGCTTATTATGACCATGTGAGAAACAATGCTTCAGTGTAACCAGTGTACAATCTGCTACTCTGCCTGGGTTCCAAATTCCTTCATAATTTTATGCCACACTACTTGATACACTTTCTCAATTCTTGTCAATATACAAGTAATATTCCAATTTCATAATACCTTCCTAAATTACAAATCTACCATATTGAAAAAAAGAGGCTTCCTGCTTATTCTGATTATTCAATTCTCATTTTAAAAAAACAACAGTCTTACATTCCATCTTCTTTATGACACATTATCAGACAACTCTTGCTCTGAGATTTCCCTCAATATTAACATCCTTCAGTAAATATTTATTATTTAGTCTATTACCTCTTTTACATTGTTTACTTCTTTGTATATTTTTCATTTTTTCCACATTACATCAATAATTTCTTCATATTAATGCCATAGCTTCTGGTCTGCTTTATATCTAATAGCTCCAAGAATTATACTGTGCAAACAGTAAGTACTAAATAACATTTAATTATTGCTTGAATGCAATACTAATGCAGTGGTTTTGGTTCTGTGATTTAGTGATGAAAGACAGATAATTGCCAAGAAACTCGATGAAATATATTCCTCTCACCTATCCCAGATCTTTGAATAATAAAATGAGCCTCAGAGCTTTTTAAAAAGAACCTAATTTATTATTGTTATACTTTAAGTTCTTTGATACACGTACAGAACATGCAAGTTTGTTACACTGTTACATGCCATGGTGGTTTGCTGCACCCATCAGCCTGTCACCTACATTAGGTATTTTGCCTAATGCTATTCCTCCCCAAGCCCCCGACCCTGATAGGTCCTGTGTGTGAAGTTTCCCTGTGTCCATGTGTTCTCATGGTTCAACTCCCACTAATGAGTGAGAACATGTGGTGTTTGGTTCTCTGTTCCTGTGTTAGTTTGCTGAGAATGACGGTTTCCACTTCATTCATGTCCCAACAAAGGACCTGAACTCATCCTTCTTTATGACTGCATAGTATTCCATGGTGTATATGTGCCACATTTTCTTTATCCAGTCTATCATTGACGAACATTTTGGTTGTCTCCAAGTCTTTGCTACTGTGAATAGTGCTGCAATAAACATACATTTGCACATGTCTTTATAGTGGAAAGATGTATCATCTTTTGGGTATATGCCTAGTAATGGGATTGCAGGGTCAAATGGTATTTTTGGTTCTAGATACTAGAGGAATCACCACACTGTCTTCCACAATGGGTGAACTGATTTACACTCCAGCAACAGTATAAAAGCCTTCCTATTTCTCCACATCCTCTCCAGCATCTGTGGTTTCCTGACTTCTTAATGATCACCATGCTACCTGGAGTGAAATGGTATCTCAATGTGATTTTTATTTGCATTTCTCTAATGACCAGTAATGAGCTTTTTTTAAATATGTTTGTTAGCTGCATAAATGTTTTCTTTTGAGAATTGTCTGTTTACATCCTTTGCCCACTTTTTGATAGGATTGGTTTTTTTTTCCTTATAAATTTGTTTAAGTTCCTTGTAGATTCTGGATATTATAACTTTGTCAGATGGACAGATATCAAAAATTTTCTCCCATTCAGTAGGATGCCTGTTCACTCAGATGATAGTTTCTTTTGCTGTGCAGTAGCTCTTTAATTTAATAAAGTCCCATTTGTCAATTTTGGCTTCTGTTGCCATTGCTTTTTGTGTTTTAGTCATGAAACCTTTGCCTATGCCTATGTCCTGAATGGTATTGGCTAAGTTTTCTTCTATTCTAGGGTTTTTATAGTTTTAGGTCTTACATTTAAGTCTTTCATACAACTTGAGTTAATTTTTGTGTAAAGTATAAGGAAGGGGTCCAGTTTCAGTTTTCTGTATATAGCTAGCACCAGTTTTCCCAACATTATTTATTAAACAGGGGAAAGATCTAAAATCAACAGCCTAATGTCACAATTAAAAGAAAGAGAAGCAAAAGCAAGCAAATTCAAAACTAGCAGAATACAAGAAATAATTAAGACCAGAGCAGAAATGAAGGAGATAGAGAAACGACAAAACCTTCAAAAAAAATAAATTCAGGAGCTGTTTTTGGAAAAGATTAACAAAAAAGAACGCTAGCCAGATAAAGAAGCAAAGAAGGAAGAATCACAGATGCAATAAAAACTGATAAAGGGGAGATCACCACTGGTCCCACAGAAATATAAACTACCATCAGAGAATACTATAAACATCTCTATGCAAATAAACTAGAAAATCTGGAAGAAATGGATATATTTCTGGACACATACACCCTCCGAAGTCCAAACCAGGAAGAAGTCAAATCCCTAAATAGACCAATAATAAGTTCTGAAATCGAGCAGTACTAGCCTACTAATCAAAAAAAAAATAAAAAAGAAAAGAAAAGAAAGAAAGAAAGAAAGCCCAGGACCAAATAAATTCTACCAGAGGTACAAAGAGGAGCTAGTGCCATTCCTTCTAAATTACTCCAAACAATTGAAAAGGAGGAACTCCTAATTCATTTTATGAGATCAGCATCATCCTGATACTAGCAGACACTAAACAAAAAGTGAAAACATCAGGCCAATATCCCTAATGAACATCAATATGAAAATCTTCAATAAAAAACTGGCAAATCAAATCCAACAGCACATCACAAACTTCATCCACCACAATCAAGTCGGTTTCATCTTTGGGATGCAAAGCTGGTTCATCATACACAAATAAATAAATGTAATCTATCACATAAACAGAACCAATTAGGAAAACTATATGATTATCTCAATAGATGCAGAAAGAGCTTTTGCTAAGAGCCTCACTGATTTTTATGCATGCCATGGATGGGGCAACTCAGTTTCGAGATTGCTAACATGCAAACGTTACTTCTCACCTTATTTTCATGTTGATGAACTTCAAAGAGAAAGGCATTCTGCAATATTTACTAAACATTTTTATGTCTTTAGATTAAATGACAAGACAATATTAACAAAAGTATATGTAATTCTATTTTCACATGTCTCTTTTCAATTGATAAGATTTAAATATTACACCCAAAATAAGAAACAGTAGTAACAGTCTTTCTGATTACTTCACAGTGTTGTGCTTTGAAGTTAGTCTGCAGGGTGAAATATTTTAACTGTTGTAGAACAAATTAATTTTAAATCATTAAAAATAGACCTGCTTCAAAAAAAAGACTCTTTTGGAAAGAAAAGTATTTATTTATTTTAATTTATATATTATACTTTAGGTTCTGGGGTACATGTGCAGATCGTGCAGGTTTGTTACGTAAGTATACATGGGCCATGGTGGTAGTTTGCTGCATCCATCACCCCATCATCTACATTGCGTAAAAAGGATTCTTAAATAAATTCCAAGTATATCATTTTGTTCTCCTAAGCATCAAGTTTTATATTAAGAGGAGATTTATATAAAATATAATTGAGGGAAAAGTTAAATAACAATATACTTTCCAGGCATGAGGATAATTTGTAATTTATACCTGTTCCATTCTGAAAGTCACTGGACAGCTTCATTCTGACACAAAGGCACTGTTCCTATAGGACTGGACATTTATACACCACAAATGAACAGCTGCATAGTATACTGGTTTCCAAGGCTCACATTAGTATCACGTTAATCCATGTATATTTGCAAATTGTTATGATCATTACTCAGAAATGGCATCAGTTGCAGCTGCAGCAATTCTGAAAATATTTCAGACTTGTGATGGCTGGAACAACAACACAGAAATTATAATCATCTGACATCCATCACCACCACTCCTTCACTTGATTATGCCAGTCAACAAATCCTGGGCAGGAAGACAGTGAAATAAGGAACAACCACCAGAAACATTTTGGGTTTTATTTCTTTGATTCTCCCCACCTTAATTCTTTACCATCTTTCTTCTATTTTTGAACACTAATATACAAACAGAATCATAAAAGTAAATGATTTTTAAAAGTGTCCACTAATATGCTACTTCTTAAGAACAAAATCAACAAGAATCTTCTTAAAAATCCTGGTCCCATATGTGATGTTATTTGTTTTGAGTATGATTTTGAATAGAAACATACTTTCTGTTTTCATCCTCCCCTTTGTTTTCTTTTTCATTTTGACCAAGCTCTATTTTCCCCTTACTGGAAGACTAAGTATTCTCAGAGTACAGGGTGGATTGGAAGGATTTCTTTTTTAATGTTGCTGTTTCAGGACTTATCTCTTAATCTACATATGAAGGCTTATCAATTTCATACCTAGTGCTACTCTTATAATTAATTTTTAGGCATTTGCAGGTCAGCCTAAAACCCTTTATTATGTCACAGGTTCAACTTCAGTGTTACTATTCTTTTTATCCTTTCAGACAAGCTAGGCAACCTTACAAAGTCCAACACTAAGCAAGTGCTTTTAGCCAGTATATTTGTGGAACGAACTAATAAATGACTATTTATGCCCAATTAACTATTATAAAATGCAAATTTTTCAGTCAAGATTTAATTAGACAAAAAAAATTCCCAGTGTGTAGTGTGCAATACAGAATCTTCTATAGGATGACTTCTGCTTATCTATTTTCCTGGCAGCAAACTCCACACATTATATCTGAATATCCTTAGATTTTAAGTATAATATTTCATGTCTTATGCATGGTATTCTCTCTGCCAGAATTTTATCCCTTAGTATTTCAAATCATATTTCCTCAAGGAACCCATTTAAAGTGTATAATTCAACTATTTTTTAGCAGATTTGAGGTTCTGAGCAATTAACCATTACCAAAATCTAATCAAGAACATATTCCTCACCCTATTTTTATTTTTTTTTATTTCTTCCTGTCATTGGTGTTACCATTGGTTTCCACTGCTTTATTCCCACCTGACTCCTTTAGGTTACCATTATACAATCTCTCTTCCTTTTCTCTCTCTCTGTCTCTCTCTCTCTCAGACACACACACTACAAATCTAGTTGTATAGTTACATATATATTACTTTATTCAAATTTTTTAAATAATTTAGTAAAAGAAAGAAAAAACATATCAATATACTGTTATTTACAATTTTCTACATAATTCCCTTTGCAGCATCCTGCTTTTTTAATGTGGCTTTAAATTAATGCCTTTCAATTGCTTTGAAACTTGAAAAACTTATTTTTTTGTGTGTAACAGATCAGATAGCCACAAATTTTACTTCACCTTCATTTTTGAAATATTAATTTTTTAAAATTTTAGAACTTTGAATATGTCACCCACTACTTTCCTCCTCCATTGTTTCTGTTGAGAAGTCGATTAATAGTATTAGGTTTCTCTCATATGTGATGAGTATTTTTTGTTTTGTTTTACTGCCTTCATGATATTCTGCTTGTCTTTGGCTTTTGATATGTGATGAAGACATATCTGAGTGTTGATCTCTGTGTTTGTCCTACTTGGAGGTTAATGTGTGTCTTGGAAAGACAGATTAATATTCTTTTTTTTTTTTATATGAAGAGAATTTGAAAAGAAGACTAAGAAAAAATAGCCAATGAAGTAGGGGTTCCACCAAAAGACAGTGGTGCCATACAAAATCAAGTTAAATGAGTTACACTCTGTAAAATATTGTTGGCAAACAAATAGAATGCTGGAGGAGACGTGACTATCAAACTTATTAGTATAGGAAGGAGTCATTAGCAACTTTAGCAAGAACTCTTCCAGTGGAGTGGCAGAAATGAAAGCCTCTCCAGAGTGTGTTCAAGAGAGAAGAGCAGAGAAGATCTGAGATGGCAAGTATAGGTATCCCCACTTTAGAAACAAAACAGGTGTCAGGAAATTTAGAGAAAAATATCCTTAAAACCTCACTGATTAAGTAGTGGTGCTGAGATCATCATAAAATATTGTTTATTATCTTTGGAATGTGTTTGGCTATTATATTTTCAAATATTTGTTCTGTTCCTTTTCTATATTCCTTTCTTTTGGTACTCCTATTATGCATATGTTGGGGTTAATTATGCCTCACATTTTTCTAAGGCTCTGTTCATATTGTTTAATTTACTTTTGTCTTTTTTAGGTTGATAAATGCTAAAGTCTATCTTTAAAACTGTATTTTAAAATAATATGTTTTTGTGAGATGATGGAGATGTTAATAAGCTTCATTGTGCTAATTATTTCATAATGTACACATATATAGAAGCATCAAGATGTACACCTTAAATAAATACAAATTTTAATTTTAAATTATACTTCAATAAAGTTGAAACAAAGCAAAGATAAAAGAAAACTATTTCACCATTTAAAGGAAAAGATAATATAATGACAAAACTATAAAGACTGAATACCATCAACCATCCACACATACACATATAGAGAATTAATGTTTTAGCTGTTTGATCATTTGTTTTTTTAATGACTCAATTCAACTATTTCTGTGAAATTCATTATCACTGCAGTTTGAAGTCTCTGATGTCCCTGTTTAGATTTTTTTCTTGCTTTTATCTTTTATCTTGATAACCAGTAATATAATCAAGTAGGGCTTATTTTAAAGATAAAAAAATTCATTTTTATTAGTATTAGTATTTCAGTAAACATAATTTGTCAAAGAAATAGAGCAAAAAGTATATGATTATCTCTTTGAACTGTAACAACTCAGTGGTAAGACACATCCTGAAAGTCTCATTAAAATACTACCTCAAAAATGATGAGAATAATGTACTTCATTGATTTATTTACGTATTATTTCAACTGACAGAATAGTCTATTTCATGAGAAAACAATCAAACTTGCTCTAATAAAGGCAAAAAACAAGATAAAGACCTCCTTTGTCACCAAAAACATGTACAAGTCTTCCAAAGCTATGCAAAATAAATTAGAATAAAATTTAAATAGAGGAAGTAAAATTATCCTTATTTGTAGATGATTTTACTGTTTACCTTGAAAATCCTAGATAATTAAAATTATAAGTAATATGATAATTCAGTAAGGAGGTGGGCAACAACAACCAGTGAATAAGTAAAATTAATGAAGCAGATCTATTTATTTAAGCAAAAAAATTGAAAGGCTTAAGAATCAAGAGGAAATATGCAAGATCTATAGGAAAAACAATTTTACATGCTACTAAAGGTGACTAAGAAAGACTTGAACCAACATAAAGCATAAAGCCACGGTTGCTCTTGGATAAAGTTTCAAGTAGAACCAGGTTCTAAGCAGTAGGTGATTAGTTAACTGTTGAGTCAATCTGTTTGGTGGCCAGATAGTCTTTTATAAAGAGTGAGCAGTTGCCTGAGAGCAATCTGTCACCAAACAGATATTTCATCGCAATAATGAGTCATGAAAATATAGTTCTTTTTATGGCAAACAATAAAAACCAAGCATATTGTGTACTATGCAAGAGTATTTACATTTCAGATGAAGAAGCTTCCTCAGAAACTGAATGATAGTTGTAGAGCTGGATATTTGTTTTAAACATCATGACTGAAATTCATAGAGACCTACCTCTATCATAACCAATCCACACAGGAGAATAATAATTCATGTATCATAATCCCCAGAAGAAATAAAATTACTCCAAGACACAGGACTGTACTCTAGGATAAAAGAGTATATTTTGCCTAATCTTAAAAATGCATTTAGAGCCCTCTGTTTACTGATGTTAAAAACAAAAAATATTGACTTTTCCTTGTAAGGTTAATTAACTGTATCTTACAAACATGTTCATCTTTCTATATAAATAATGTCTGAATATACTGCCTGCATGTTTGGGTAATGTTAATAAAGCATTTTCTTTTTCTGGAGTCCTGAATAGAAATGTTTCTGTGGTTCTGCTTTTACAGAGGAAATTTATTGTATTAGGCCACAGCTGTAAATTTTCTCCCTCCAATCCTATAAATTTCTTCTAAATGTTTAATGGTTTATAACTGTAATTATTCTTGTGTGCCAACATTAAACTTTAAAAAGTTTAATTTGGAGACTATTCGGAGAAACTCATCTTTTTTACAGCCTCATAAATAGTCCTTTGATGAAATGAGCAGAGGCTCTGTGTCTACCCGAGGTGAATACAAATGACACCACGCAGACTATACTTATGACGAGAAGTAAAGGCATTGATGTCTGAAGTGATCAGCCAGTGTTCGATAGCAAGGGCTAGTGATATATTCAAAGATGAGAAATAGCACAATTCACGATTCATAAAGCCTTACGTCTTTCTCTTCTCTTCTTCATTCTATTTGACCTCATTTACCTCCTCCTCCTTATTATTCTTAAAGTTCTCATTATTCCTAACAAGTTCTAACAAATAGAGGATGGAGTAGAGGCAGCAAATATTAGAAATACAAATTCCTAATCCAGAATATATAGTTCACAGCTTCTATTAATTTAATATATTTAAGTGCCGTTTTTGAATACTACGTAATGGAGAGTGCATAGCTACATTATATATTGCTAAAAGATATGTTCTTTGCAAAGTTGTATTGCTGTATCACACTATTTCAGGGAGTAGAGTGAATGAGAACTTCTTTAGTTTCAAATCAGCTATAAACAATGAGCTAAGTATTAGGAACTTTCAACTGAATGAGCTAAGTATCAGAAACTTTCAAGTGAACCATATTATATAGAATGCTTCCACATACAAATCTATAGATAATATTTACTATATATTTAATTAAGATAAAATAACTAGTACATATTTTTTAACTTAATTTCAATGGAAACAAATTTAAACTTTCTTACCTACAGGTACCTAGAAAGACAAAGGATTATCCTAAGAAAAATCAAAATTTAGTTTCCATTTTTAAAATTAGTATATTATTACATTTAAACCTATATATTTTCACAAAACAATGCATTTCATTGTGAATAACTGTTTTAACAGAAAAAAATTCTATTTTGAAATATATTAATATCTTGATTTAAACCAAAGCAGATTTCAGATGACAAACAATATCTACCTTAAATAATTATTTCTATATATTAAATGTATATGCATATATTTATTTGTAGCATATAATTTTTTTACATTTTCAAACTTACGACTACATAAAAACAACTTTTAATAAGTAGATGTAAGAGACTTAAGTATGACTAAAATCACCTATTTTCTTGTCCAGAGTAATCTGTTTATTCTGTAATTCAATTATGATGTAAATTGCTTAGCCCAGTGAGACCTGTGTCAGATGGCTGACATACAAAAACAAAGATAATAAATTTATATTGTTTTATGTCACTAATTTTGTGGCAATTTATTACAGGAACAAGGGAAAAATCAGACAGTAAAAATTTAGCATGAGTGCTATAATATATGTTAACATAAAATGTATGACAACTATAGCACAAAGGTTGAAGGGGTAGAAATAAAGTCATAGTATTGCAAATTTCTTATAATATACATGAAGCTGTATAAAATCACTTATTGGTAGATTATTATGATTTCAATGGTATATTATAAATCCTTCAGAAACCACTAAAAGAACAAAATAAAGAATTATAGATAATAAGCCAACAAAGGAGATGAAGTAAAATCACATACACATGTGCGCGCATGCAGTATGACAGATAAGCGTAGGAGTTTAATTAGCAGGGTGGTAGAATAGAAGCTTCTATATTTCATTCCCCTAGAGAAACACAAATTTAAGAACCATGTATGGGCCAGAATACCTTTGCCAGGACCCAATAATCTAGCAAAGAATTTGCAGCACCCCAGAAGAGCACAGGACTAATAATGGCCTCATTAAATTGGGTAGGAAGAACAGTTTCACTATTCACTATTTTTTTTTTTTGCATATCCCCCTCCCTCAAGTTGGCACAGTTTAGAACCAAGAAAGAGATCCTCTTAGCCCATTATTTCTACCACAAGGGGGAAAAAAAATAGAGGGTTGTTCCCAATGTCCACCACCTTTCAGAGCACTTCCTGAGATACCTGCTCCAGTCTCACCTCACCCAAAAAGCTGAAGGACCCTACATAGTTGGAACACTTAGAGGCAATGAAGAACAGAGAATAGGAACAGGTAACTCTCAGCAGTCAATGTAGCCCCAAGTAGCCATGGATTCCTAGCACACAGCTCAGACTGAAGCTGTCAGCGAAGATCACAGCTGCCAGCACAGATTGCTGCAGCTGTGAGGCCTCCAGCACATTATGCAGCTCCCAGGTAGCACCATAGCTCTCAGTAGCTGATACAGACCTAGCCACATCAGAGATCAACACCATGCAGATAGCTGCTACTCACACGGATCATGGCAGCTCATGAGAATCTCAGCAGATGATGAGGATCACACAAGATGGCATGATTTTCAGCAGACTACATTTCTCAGCAGTCATCCAGGATCTCAACAGTGGCTGGGACTCTCAGTAGCTGGGACTCTCAGTAGCTGGCTAGGCTCTGTAGGATTCAGAGAAGGCACACAATTCTGGCACTTCTTCCTCAGGAGAAATGGAAGGAGAGAAGGAAAGCTTCACCTGACATTCTGACATCGCAATGCAAGATCCTAGGGGAATTGAGAGAGTAACTCTCAGCACCTTGTGTAGATCAACAGAATTGGGAAAAGATGCACAATTCTGATTTTTATTTTTCAGGAAGAAGGAAAAAATGTGAAACTTGTGCCAGCATCTCAGGATTTTATTACACTATCTATGGAAAGGGAGTGAGCAGCTTTTAGCACCCAGCTCTGTTTTATAGAATTGGAAGAAGGCCCATGATTCTCAGATTTCTCCCAAAATGGGAGAGTACAGAAACATGCATATTTGCAAAACATATTTGAGAGACTTCAAGAATCACTAGCTGGGTTGAATGAAAGGAAAAACTCAGCTAGAAATTCTTAAAATCTGAAATCTGTTTAATGGATGTGCATGATTGCTGAAGCCTGTGGAAAAGACTAGAAGAGTTCATTGTTCCTGTAGGTACACAGTTTTACAAAACAATGCAAAGCTACAAGGAACATGAAGAATCAAGAATATATGGCACTATAAAGGAATAAAGTAAATCTTTATTAACATACCACAAATAACTGGAGACCAGTGAATTGTCTGCAAGGAATTCAAAATAATCATCTCAAAGAAGCTCAATGATAGATAAGAGGATAGCTGTGTAAACAAAATGAGAAAAATGATACATAATCAAAATGAGAATATTAACCAAAATATAGCAACCAGAGAAAGGAACCAACAGAATTCTAGAGCTGAAGAATATAATAATTGAATAAAACAATGCAATAGAAAGCTTCAATAGCAGACTTGACCAAGTAGTAAAATTAATCAGTGAATTTGAAGACAAGTCACAGATACTATGCAGTCAGAGAAACAAAAGGAATAAAGGAATAATAAAGAATGTAGGAAAATATAAGAAACTTAAGTGATACCACAAAGTTAACCAACATAAACATTATGGGAGACTCTGAAAAGAAAACAGAGAGTAAGAGAAAGCATATTTTGAAAATATATAAAAGCTATATGTTTCCTATATCTGGAAAGGAAATCTGGAAATCCAGATTTTTGCAGCCCAGAAGACTGCAATTAGGAAAAACCCAAAGAAGTCTACACCAAGTCATATCATTATCAAATTACCAAAATTCGGAGACAAAGGATTCTGAAAGCAGCAAAGAAAAACTAAACCATCGTGTGCAATAAATCCCCTCTAAAACTATCAGCAGATTTCTCAGTAGCAATCTTGCACAGCATAAGGGAGAGGGATGAAAAAAACAGTGGCTAAGCAATGATTGTAAACCCAGCAAAACTGTCTATTTAAAGGGAAGGAGAAATAAAGTCATTTCTAGACAAAAGTTATAGGAACTTGTTACCAGCATACCAGCCTTACAAAAATGAGAAGGAAGTTAAGATTAAATGGAAGAAATTTAACACAGAAGCATATGAAAATATGACTCAATTTAAAAAGATAAGTATAAAGACAATGTAGTATATTGTTTTACTGTAATGATAGTGTGGAAGTCATTCATAATTTTAGTATAAAGTCAAAAGTATTAAAAATATAAGTCTAAATATGTTATTGAATACATAATTTTATAAAATATAAATTGTGTTATCAATAACATAAAGTACAAGTTAAGGGGAATAAAAATATAGATGTGAATGAAGGGAATACATTTAAAGTTTAAGAATATATAGAGTGGAATTCCAGGGATGAAGAAAGATATTTATTGAAAATTGTATAATAAAAATAGCATGGGTAACTATGCCTAGACAAAATAGTTTTTCAGTTACCATTGATTTCCAGAGACAAAAAAAGGACACTATTTTAAGAAAAAAGCAGCAATTTTTGAGAAGATATAACAAATACAGCAAATATTAACATATAAAGGGACAATGGGACAGCAATACAATAATAGTAGGAAATTTCAATGACAGATAGGACTTTTAACAACAGATAGGACCTCCAAACAGAACATTAATAAGGAAACAGCAGTTTTGAAAAACACTGTAGATAAAATAAACCTAATAGAAATATACAGAAGATCCCATCTAATGGCTTCAGGATTAACATTTTTCTCAAGTTCACATGAAACATTTTCCATGATAGAGCATATTTTGGGCTTAAAATGAGTCCTAACAAAATTAAAAAGAATAAAATTATATCAACTATCTTTCCTGGCTGCAACTGTAAGAAAGTAAAAATAACATAAGGAAAGTTTAGAAACCAAAAAATATGTAGATACTAAATAATATGCTTCTGAACAACTAATGAGCTTAAAAAGAAATAAGAAAATATCTTATGAAAACTAAAAAAAGACAACAAAGCAAAACTTAGAGAATATATCAAAAGCAGTATGTAGATGTTTATAGTAATAAACACCTAAATTAAAAAAGAATAAAGATCTCAAATAAACTACCTAATTTTAGACTTCAAGGAACTCAAGAAAAAGTAAGTGAATGTTTCAAAATGGTAAAATGATAAAGAGAAACTAAAAACTAAAATAAATCAATATAAATCTAAGAGTTGGCTCATTTAAAAGACAAAATTGACCAACCCTTAGCTAGAATAAGAAAGAAAAAGGAGAAGATAAAACTTCATAAACTAAAAATGAAGTAGGAGACATTATAACGGAATGCCTCAAAAATAAAAAGGACCAAAAGGTACTGATATAAATAATTACATGCCAATCAGATAACTCACAAGAAATTGATAAAAGTATACAACCTATGATAACTCAATCATTAAAAGGTATAAAGACTAAACAGATTAATAAGTAACAAGATTGTATCAATAATCAAAAACCTTCTGACAAAGAAAAGGTCAGACCTAGACAGCTTTACAAGTGAATTCTATCATTTAGCAATGGTAAAAACCAGTACTTCTCGAATTCTTATGACATTATTGAATGGGTTGGGGAGAACAGTACAAAACTCATTTTATGAAGCCAGCATTACCCTGAGACAAAAGAGAAAGATACCACAAGAAAAAAACAAAAACTACAGGCCAATATCCCTGATGAACGCAGATGCAAAATCTCTCAACAAAATACTAGCAAACTGAATTCAATAGCACATTAAAAGGATCATATACCATGAGCAAGTAAGGTTTATCTTGGAGACTCAACACTAGTTCAACACATAAAAATCAGTGTATATGACTTACTATGTTAACACAACAAAAAATAAAAATCACATAATCATCTCAATAGAAGCAGAAAACCATGTAAAAAGTCCTCATCTCTAAAATCTATAAGGAACTTAAATCAACAAGCCAAACACAAATAATTCCATTAAAAGTTGGTGAATGACATAGATACTTCTCAAAAGGTGGCATACAAGCAGCCAACAAACATACGGAAAAAAAATGTTCAATATAATTAATTATCAGAGAAATGCAAGTCAAAACCATAATGAAATACAATTTTATACCAGTCAGAATGGCCTTTGTTAAAAAGTCTAAAAACAACAGATGCTGTGAGGCTATGGAGAAAGGGGGATGCTTATATATTATTGGTGGGAATATACATTGGTCCAGCCACTGTGGAGAGTAGTTTGAAGACTGCTCAAAGAACTGTGAGTTGAACTACCACTTGATCCAGCAATTCCATTACTGGGTATTTACCCAAAGGACCATTCTATCAAAAAGACACAAATACCCATATGCTCAACATAGCACCTAGTCACAATATTCATTCGTGCCGATCAACACTGGATTGAATAAAGAATGTGTGGAATACTACAGAGCCATAAGAAGAATTAAAGTCATTTGCAGTAACATGGATGCAACTGGAGGCATTTATCCAAAGTGAACAGACACAGAAACAGAAAACCAAATGATGCACGTTCCTGGAAGGTTGATTCATTCACCCTTCAAACCTCAGCATCATGTAATATACCTTTGTAAAAAACCTGAACATATACCCCATGAACTTGTAATAAGTTGAAAAAAATCAAATAACATTTATTCAGTGTGCTTGTGTAAAAAAAATGAATAGAAAGCTCTAATGGCCCTGTAACTATTAAATAAATAACTCTGCCACAAGGAAAATAAAATAAAGAAAAGCACTTAATAAACTTCAATGCCCTTTTATGCCTTTCATAATGAAAAATTTGAACAAAACAAGAATAGAGAAAAATTACCAAATATAATAATAAAGGCCATATATGAAAAGTCTACAGCTAATATTATATTCAACAGTGAAAAACTGAAAGCTTTCCCAGTGAGGTAAAAACACAGAAAGGATGTCTGTCCTCGAAACTTCTATTCAAAATAGTGTTGGAAGTCCTAGCCAGAGAAATCACACTGGAAAAAAATAAAAGTGATCCAAATTAGAAAAAAGAAATTAAATTGTTTGCAGATGTCATGATTTTATATAAAGAAAACCATAATGATGCCACCAAACAAGCAACAAAAATCCTTTGCTAGAATAAAGTAACTTTTTCATATAATTAACAAAAATCTGTTAGTTTTCTACACAATAACCACATAAAAAATAAATTAGAAAAATGATTCCATTTATAACAGCATAAAAAATTAAAATACTTAGATATAAACTTAAGGAAGGGAAAATATTATACATTGAAAACTAAAAAAAATGGTGAAAATAATTAAAGAAGATACAAACAAATGGAAAGACTTTCCATGATCTTGGATTAAAAGGCACTATTTTTGTCCTGGTGCAGTGGCTCACACCTGTGATCTCAGTACTTGGGGAAGTGAAGGCCAAGTCAGGAAGATCACTTGAGCCCTGAGTTTGAGATTAGCCTAGTCATCATGGTGAAATGCATCTCTACAAAAAATGCAAAAATTAGTTTGGTGTGGTGGCCTGTGCCTGTAGTACCAGCTGCTTGAGAGGCTGAGACCAGAATATCACTTGTACCTGAGAAGGGGAGGTTGCAGCGAGCCGAACCAAGCCATGATTGTGCACTGCACTCTTGCCTGAATGACAGATCAAGACTATGCCTCAAAAGAAAAGAAAAGAAATAAACAAAAGACAAAAAAAAAAAAAATGCCCTCATTACCTGAAGTGAACTACAGAGTCAATGCAATCCTTATTAAAATTCCAATAGCACTTTTTTTTTTTACAGAAACAATCTCTAAAATTGATAAGAACAACAAAAGTTACCAAATGGCCAAAATAATCTTGAAAAAATGAACCAAGTACTATAGCATCACACTTTTAGACCTTAATTATAAAATTATATTTGTAAAAGTAGTGCAATATTAGCATATAGACATATAAACAGAATATAAATCCCAGAAATAAATCTATGCACATATTGTCATCTGATCTTTGACAAAGGTGCCAAGAATACACAATGGGGATTGGATAGTCTCCCCAATAAATATATTGGGAAAACTGGCTAACCACAAGCAAAATAATGAAATGAGAACTTCATATTCCACCATACATAAATCAACATAAAATGGATTAAATACTTAAATATAAGATATGAAATTATAAAACTTCTCGAATAAAACATAGGGGAAAGCAATGATTTCATAAATATGACACCAAGAACCAAGAAAAAAAAAGCATGACTACATCAAACCAAAAAGCTTCTGCCCAACAAAGAAGACAAGTGAGAAGGGAATCTATAAAATGGTTCAATATTGTTAGTCTATGTACTATTTGGATTTTTTGTGTTTATAATGTCAAGATTTGATAGAAGCAACCCATGTTTTTGTTTATTCATTCATCTATCAATGAATGAATGGATAAACAAAATGTGGTATATACATAAAACAAGGTAATAATTGGCCCTACAAAGGAAGAATATTTGAACTGATGCTACACTATGAATAAACTTTGTGGACCTTATGCTAAATAAAGTCAGTCACAACAAAAAGACATTTACTGTAGGATTCAATTGATATGAAGTATCTTGTGTAATCAAACACACAGAAACAGAAAGCAGAATGGTAGTTGCCAGGGTCTGGGAGGAGGGGAAAATGGAAAGCTGTCACTTAATAGGTAGAGTTTCAGTTCTGCAAGATGAAATGTTATTAAGATTGCACAACCATGTGAACATGCTTAACACTACTCAATTGTATATTCAGAAATAGTTAAGATGGTACATTTTATGAAACAGATTCAGGAAATAATGACACGAAAGCCACTGTAAGTCACAATAAATAAGAATTTCTGAGGTATTTATAGGTGAAATTATGTCCAGCATTTGCATTGTTACCTGCAACAAGTGGGTGGGAGTGTAAATTAAAAAGGCTTGATATTGATTATTGTTTAAACTAGATGATGAGCATATAGATTAGTTATAGATTTCATGTTTGAGAAAAGTGTGTAATACATTATTTAATTTCATAAAATTGCATAATATAAAAGGGATAATTAGTGTAATAATTTTGAAGATAAAGATGCCAATAATCACATTAAATCTAAGTACTCTAAATGCTTTATTTAAATGAAAGCAATTATTTTAGTGAATAAAACACCAAGGTCTACTTATATGCTGCCTATAAAAAATGCACTTTAATTATGAACACAGAAATTAAAATATGTTTGAAATAAAATATGACATGCTAATACCAATCATAAAAGGGCTTTTGTAACATATTAACATCAAACAAAGTAGATTACAAAGAAAATAATGTTACTAGAGATAAAGAGGTTATTTTGAATAGGAAGAGATCAATTACTCATCAAATTTCAACAGTCCTAAAGATTTATACAAATAGCCACAGAGCTTGAAAATATCCAAAGCAAAAACTGATTGAACTGAATGGAGAAAAAGCAAATCTATGATTACAAGCAAAGACCTTAACACTCTTTTCTCAATAATAGAAAGACTAAGTAGGTAATTATGAGTAACATAGAAGATCTGAGCAATTTTACAAACAAAATTTACCAATTTCATGTTTATACATTATACACTATCAACAGCAGAACATCATTCTTTTTAAGGAAATATGAGACAAGATAGATCATATTCTAGAACATAAGACAAATCTCAATTATTTTAAAGGATTCAAGGCAAACAAGATACATTCTCTGGACCTTTCAAATAATTAAACTAAAAGAGAAACCAATAAAAAAAATCTCGGGAAAATCCCAAGACATGTGAAGGAATAAAAGTGAAAACTAGTTGTAATTCTGAATTGAAGGAAAATAAAACTGCAACATATAAGAATTTGTGTGGAGCTGTTAAAATAGCACATTTATAACATTTATAAAGGACATTTATAACAAAATGGCTATACCAGAGGAAAAATCGATCTAAAGGCTATAGCCACAGTTTTCATCTTAACATACTGTAAACAAAAGTGTGCATTAAATGCAAGTAAGTTAAAAGAGGGCTGAATGACAACATGAAATCAATGAAGTAGAAAATGGGAAAACAACTAATTTCCAAAATCATGAATAAAAGAGATTACATGACTGTATATTCTACTAAAAATAAAAATGTAATATATATTATATATGACTTTATGCCAATATTTCTGAAAATGTAGATGAAATGTACAAGGTTTTGAAAGACAAACTGATACCATGATAAAAAGATAACTTGTATATATATTTAAAAAATTAAATTTATAAGTAAAACTCTTTCAACAAAAACATCCAGACACAAATGACTTCACTGGTTAATTGTACTAAACACTTTCGTAAAAATGGCAATTCTACAAAATTCGACTAGAAACTTGACAAGAAGGAATATTCTAATTTATTCTATGAAAGCAGTATTACCCTGATATTACAACTATAAAAAATACTATGAAGGAAAAGATAACTATGGATCAATATTTCTCACTCATAGATGAAAAAACTCTGAATAAAAATCTGGTTAAAAAAATCTAATTTTTAAATTGAATGTGAAATATATCATGGGAAAAGTTTTACATGTAAGTATAAATCCATGTAATTCACCTTACATACAACTTTTTTTTGCTGGGGGAGAGGATGGAATCTCATTCTGTTGCCCAGGCTGGAATGCAGTGGCTCCATCTTGGCTCACTGTAACCTCCACCTCCCAGGTTCAAGCAATTATCCTGCCTCAGCCTCCTGAGTAGCTGGGACTACAGGTATGCACCACCATGCCCAGCTAATTGTTTATATTTTTAGTAGAGACGAGGTTTCACCATGTTGGCCAAGCTAGTCTTGAACTCCTGACCACAGGTGATTTGCCAACCTCGGCCTTCCAAAGCACTGGGATTACAGGTGTGAGTGACCATGCCCAGCCACAACATTTTTCCTTTTTCTTTTTTCTTTTGTTTTTTAAGTAAAACTGTGATCATCCGAATAAGGCATAGAGGAAGCATGTGTTAAAATTCAACATTTATTCTGGTGAAAATCTTTCAAGAAAGAATAGAAAAGTCTTCAACTTGATACACGACATACACAAAAAACTGCAGCTTGTGCCACACTTAACGATAAAAGAATGAATGTTTTCCAAGTTTGGCATTAAAGTAAACATATCTGCCTTCACTACTCTACTCATCATTGTACCAGAAGTTTTAGCTAGTGCAGTAAGGGGAGTAAAAGAAATTAAGTCATACAGATTGGAAAGAAAAAAAACAATGCTCCCTAAATTCAGATGACATGATTATGTCGCATATTATACAATCCCAGGAAATACATAAAAAAATTACAGAACTAGTGTGTTTATTAAGACCACAAGATACAAAGTAAATACACACACACACAAAAATGAATATGTCTATGTACTTGGAATGAACAATTGAAAATAGCAGTTTTTAAAAAAAATATTCACAGTAGCTCCCTTAATCAATGGAATTATCACATTGTCTGAATTCTCTGTGCCATAATCTCTGTATTTTTCTATTAGCTAGTATTTTTCTGGAGTACCTGAGAGAAATAGGGGCGTTATTTAATCTCTCTGATAGAAAAAAAATTATGTATTGGAATTGAATCTATATCTTTTCTGGTACTCTTTGCTGGGGTTTTACTATGTATACATTTAAATCCATCCAAATCCAATCAATGCATAAAAATCACACAGCAGGTTCAACAGAGAAAGTGACAAATGAAGATTATGCAACTCTGCGAAAGGAGTGACTATACATATAAGGAAACTCTGTACAGTGCCCGAAAATGAGAGATAGTACTTAAGGAAGGACAGACTTGGAAGGAGTCCAGATTTTGTTGGAGATTTAGTTCAGCCCACTGATGATAGAGAAGTGTAGTGGTTTGCCTAGGTCAGAGCTGGTCTGCAGTCAGTAGGAAAACAAGCAGTGTCAGTGTGCACAGTGAGAGGCAGCTTGCTTAGAACTCTAAAACTGCTGCACAGGGCCTGCAGAAGGAATTTCAATGCAGATGAAGGTGGGAAGTCTTGTTAGACTTCCATGAACAGGGCTGCTGGAAGTTTATTGCCAGGCAACGTTGTCTTGTCTGAAAGTTGACGTTCTCGGTTCCACACCACTGGTAACCCACTGGGCAGCAGCAGGAAACAGCAAGAGAGCCTCTTACTCTCCCCAAAGTTCCCTCTAGCTCTCTACTGAGAAGTATCAAATGGTGCTCACCATAAAGGAAGATGCTTTAAAGGGATTCAGTCCATTATGGCAGAGCATTTATCGAAGAAAAAAATTTACTAGCATACTGTTTAAAGTCCTTTATCCTGCAGGTTACATGAGTCAAATGAAGAATATTCAAATGTGTGCTACAATAGCTCTATTTTCACAAGCTATGATCAATAAAGAAATATAAACTACTACTGGATTTTCCAGACATAATTATGACTCTTTAAAAGTTATTTTAATTACCCATTTCCTTTCACCAATACAAAGTCTACCATGATCACATTCGTTACCTATATCCTCGCATTGTTCTTTGATTCCTTTTGTCTCTATACCCATATTTGATACAACTTTCTCTTTCTATATGCAACTTCATACCAATTACCTTTCAAATTTTTTATGACCTCACATTTTCATCTATGTTTCAAACAGATTTATTAAAGTAAAATTGACATAATCCATCCATATTTAAAATATACCATCAAATACATTTTAACGTACAAATAAAACTGAAAAATCATAACAAACAAGACTATAAACACAATCATCAACTCCAGTTTCACAGGCTTCACTAGACTCTCTTATTAACCTTCCCACTCAGTCCACTCATCTTCAGGTCACCACAGATCAGCGTTTGGTCACCATAAGATTCTCTTATTCCCTCCTTAATATTTCTAGATTGTGTAATTATATCATCTCTTTTATTTCTAATTTTGGTAATTTATGAACTTTCTATTTCTCAATCAGTTTGACTACAGTTTTATCAATTTTATTGATCTTCTCAAATTACTGGATTTCAACTTCATCTGTTTTCTATTTCATTGATTTCTGATTTGATTTTTATTATTCTATTTAAATTTAATTTGTTCTATAATGTAAGATGAAATATGAGACTTTCTTTAACATATCCACTTACTGATACATTTTGAAAACGTTCCTCAAATATTAACAAAATTCTTATCACTAAAAATTGAAGCTACGTAAATTATATGTTGCATTTGTATTTTCATTTAGTGTAATATACTTTCTTTTTGATTCCTTCCTTGAGATACTCATTATTTAATAAGTGTGTAATTTAGTTTCTAAATATTGGACATATTCCAGAGATCTTTCTGGTATTGGTATTTTATGTCTCAAATATTTATTCACACATTTATCAGTGTTGTTCTTTTATTTGTAGTATCATTTTCAAAACAGTTTATCCTGAAGATATGTCCTAACTTATATACAATGATATAGTGAAATAATTCAAAACCAGTATGAATTTCCTGTAAATTGTATTTAATAGATGATATAAATGTAAGAAGAAAACACAAAAAAGTTTGATCAAATTTACATAATATTTATTTTTAATAGAATTAAAGTTTATATAATTTTTAAGTTCCAGTAACATTCATGATGGACAAGTCATCAATATGTTGACATTTCATTGCTACACAGCTCAGTCCCCTAACATGTGTTTTAGCAATGATCATTTAATGTTAGATCATGTCATTATAACTAGACATTTATGAAATTTAATTATATTGATTAAATAGTATATTATTAACATAAGGTACTTTTGAGGATTTACAAGAATAAGGTACTTTTGAGGATTTACAAGAATATCATGGATATATTTCTCTATATACTCATAAATGTCTTTTAAGAAATCATTCAAGTATCTATTTAACCTCCATAATGATCTTATTAAACTCCAATTTAATGCCTAGTTAAGTATGCTTAGGGCAAACCATTTAGGCTATGACCATACAGATTAAGTGAAATAAAGAATCAAAATGTTATCTGAATAATTTTAGCCAAAGGTAAATTTTAAAGTCTAAATTAGCTAGGCAAGTTGTTTGCTTTGATTAATATATGTTGGATACATCTATATAACTCTTATATTATTCTGTCTTCAATGAGTAAAATTTAAATTTTATTAAAACTATAATGTAAGATCCTCAAGGTAGAAAACATTTGTTCATTTCTGTACTTCACAGTTAAACATGGACTAATTATCAGAATGTATAGAGGTTATGCATAGTAAATTCTTAATAAAAATGGCTGAACCTGAATTAGAAACACTAAATGATATTTACATAAAATCAATTTTCATAGAGCATAAAATGTTATAGTTTTTATCACAGATTTAATAAATTATTATATAGTTGACCCTTGAACAATACTGGTTTTAACGGCATAGGTCCTTTTAAACACAGATTTTTTTTCAACAAGAGTTACACTGAGTGTGTAACTCCTGCTTTCCCTTCATTTAGTATCTCCTTCACCTCTTCTACCTCTGTCACACCAGAGACAGCAAGACCAACCCTTCCTCCTCCTCATCCTCAGCCTACTCAATGTGAAAACAGGAAAGGTAAAGACCTTTGTGATGATCCATTTCCACTTGATGAATATATTCTCTGTTTATGATTTTTATTAACTTTTTTAGCTTATTTTATTGGAAGAATGCATTATATAATATAGATGCAAAATATATGTAAATTAACTTTATTAGTAAGTCTTCTTTTCAACTGTTGCTTTTAGTTCTTAAGTTTCGGGAGAGTTGAAAGTTTTATGTGGATTTTTGACTGCACAGGTGTCACACATCTAACTTTTTCATGTTTTTCAAGAATATATGCATAGTAATAATCATCTTACAACAGTTTTTAATGTGAAACTAACCCAGAAGGCTCTCCTAGTATTTTCTGTGGTTATATAAGTAATGAAGATTTGAACACTAAATACCTCAGACAAAAGTCATCTCAACTATCTAGCAAAGGGAGTAATGTTATTGATTATCTCAATAAATATGTCATATTATTTTTTTTTCATTCATTATGTAAATCCCACTCTTCTGGATGCTGAATCATATTTGGAGATTAAAGGTGCATAGAAACTTGTCAATTCTAAAAGGGTAAAATTTATGCAAATAAAACCATTAATGTTACAAATAAATAGAGACTAATGCAAAAAAAATGTAAGTGAAAATAGATGTTCATAGATCTAAATAAATTATTTCTAAATAAAATAAGGAAAAGTTTGTAATATAACTAAAATTTTACCTTGTTCTTGAAATATTCACAATATTTGGAAAATATGGGGATTGTAAAATGAAGAACTAGACATATTCCATTAGAGTAAAGTTATAATGGTGGAAATATCTATTGTCTGTCCAGGAAACCGTGGGCTATAAGTCTGGCTGAAGCTGACGACATTAGAAGAAAATTCATAAAGAACATGAATTCACAAATTTCTGCACTGATTGGTGTAATGCGTGAATTAAATGTCAAGATAACTAGTTCAGTGATATTTTATAAAGTAAATATTTTGATAACTTTTCAGAGAATAAATTATATTTATTAATTCAAATGTGTTCATCAACTTACATAACTTGCATATTATTTAAATAAGTTTGAGCATACATAACCAGGGAAATAAATAAAACCTCAAATATTTCTTCAGAAAACCAAACGTCCTCCTTATCCCTAACCCACCAGAAAAAAAAACATTTATTTCCCTAACTTTTCTTCCTGTAGCAGCACAATAAATGATACAGCACTATTATTCATCTCAAGCCCCCACTATTTTTATGATGCAGCAGATCCTCCAGTTCTCATGAATAGCCATCTATAATTTCATTGAAGTTGCTATGTTAGTGACTTTACATTAAAATTACTACTTCGAAAAAGAAGAGCAGGAAGAGGTCAATAATTCTCCATGAGAATTAAATGTTAATGGTGCACTTTTGGTATTAATAAAGTCTGTTGACATATCAGTTAGGACTTTGGTCCTAACTGGAAAGTGGCATAAATTTCAGACCAAAAGTAGCTTCGAGAGGCAATTTCTGGTTAATGTGACTGTAATATTAAGTGCAAAGTTAGTTTAAGAAGCAATTAAATGAATGTTTGTAGTCACAATATTTATTTTCATCACTCTATGGCTCAGCCTCACCTGTTTCCCCATTTTATTTTTTGACTATTTTCTTCTTTTCAAGATACTCATAGCAGCCATAGATCTGACATACCTTGTGGTACAATGCAGGTTTCTTTCACAGAAGATCCACCAAAAGTATTCTTTTATTAGTATTTGTTCAAATGCAAAATAGAATTTTGATTACACTTTTACAATGTAGAGATTGTCTGTGCTTTCAATAAGAGTTTTAGATATGGGAAACTTATGTGGCAATATGAACTATTCCTAAGACTTCTCTCTCAACCAAAAATAAAATTCTCATACTTTGTTCAATGTCAAACCTAAGACTTCAGGAAAGGTTATACCTGACTTTCCACTTTTTAGGCCAGGCATTTATAACTTACTGTAATATCCCCTTTTACTATACTCCTGCAACCATTTTATCCAATCAGTCCAGTTGGCTCCTGGTATACAATTTCTGGATCCAGGTACTTCCCCTCATTCTTAATCTCTTCATCTTTACAGGCTACTTTCTTCTGTATGTATTAAAAATATTTTTAGAAGAATATGCATGAAAGTTTTGGTCAAAGGAGACTGTATAATGTTTATTTTGACTAGAAAGTAAAAAATTATCACTTCTAGTCAATAATTGTTTGCAAGATAATGAACTAGATTTCCCCTAGTTCATGCCATCACAGAAAAATTCAAAGGAGATATAATGGAAAACCTTTGTGGATTTAAGTTTCTCTCTTTTCAAAAGGATATATGAAGACAAGATGCTATTCTAACCATTTTTTTTTGAGTAGTTTTGTTATAAAATTAGATTTCTGGAGAACAGAAATCCAATTTAAGTTGTACTCCAGAAATAGTAGATTTCTGGAGTACAACTTACAGTCAGGGGTCCCATGGGTGGAAAAAACCAACATGGTAGAGATGTCAGAATGACAATTTGGAAAAAAGTAACACTCATGAAAGTTCAGTTGAGTTATGAAGTCAGTCACCTTAGAAAAAGTATATCACTGGGTATGCTAAGTAAGATAATGTGTCTATATTCCATAATCCACTTTCAGTAACTTAAAGTGACTTTGAATCTAAAGAATACTAATTCTTAGAAGCAAACCTAGGGCTATTATCATCCTAATATTTGTATTTGTTAATTCATAAAAAATTGAAAAGAGTATGACAAAATGAGGCTGTCAATTTCAGCTCAATTCAGTATTAAGGGAAAAAACTAGTTAAAATTGCCATTTTGTACTTCAGTGGGGCTCTGTTTATCTCAACCCTCTAACTCTGGATATTTACCTCTTTCAAGTTCTCTTGACTACTGTTTGTTTCCACATTTATTTCTAAATGTGTGTCTTATGCCTTTGCTCATGCCTTCCTCAAACACCTGAATTTCTCTACCTCAGACCTGTTACCTCTACCTGTGAAAATGTTACTTTTGTTCAGTTTTAATATTGAATTTTCTCTCTGTAATAAGAATGCCCTTACCTTACCCAATAAAACTGCTTTTCCTTTCCCTGATGTTGAGATTCACTTGGAATGGCTAGCAAAATATTAAAGAAATATTAGTGAAATTTTCTATGTTCTTTGTATACAAGCAATATCCCAAATTGTAATTGTCTGCTAAGATTTAAGTAAAATTTAAGGATTTGTAAGACCTTTTTCTGACATTAGCCACTGTTGTTATTCCAATCCTACTCTTAACCGGGCTCTTTCAAAATATAACTTAAGTGAAACAGTAACCTCTGAAGGGAGAAAAATTACTGAGAGCCCATGAATTAATTAATTAAGCAGCAATTAAAAGCCAGCCATACAGCTTTGCTGCTCAGTAGAAGAGAATTTCCTAGTTGACTGATAAGTTGCAAAGCCTGTTTTCTATCTTAAAAGGCAACACTACTAGTGCAATCTTATTTACCCTTAAAATTTATCATCTAAATGTACAAACTTAATCAGCTGTAATAGAAGGCCTACGAATTAGTTGAAAAGCAATTAAAAGCTATGCATGTAAAACCACACATTACCTTTTAAAGGAGAATTTTAAACCAAGTTAAATAATATTTGTAAAATTCAAAAGTAAAAATGTTGTGCCTACTTCTCAGAAAGTGAAAAAAAAATTGTATGTAAATGTGGTGGAAACATATGCATTAAAGAATGATTGGAGATAGTCTTTGCTCAGTTAGTAAGTCACTGTTTTCAGAACAGTTTGGCAATTTAAAGTCCATAAACTTGGTCAGCCTGAAAACTCAACTGCAAGTTTTAAGCTATTCTACCTGTAGTTTTCGGCATATCATTAAAGTATATTCTTTGAGTCTCTGCTTCCAGAGATATTTTCAGATTTCCTCTTAAAACTTAATATTACCAATTTCAGCTTGCCATTTTAATACAGTCAGTTACTAAGCTGCAATTCTAATATCATCAAAATTCCTTTAAGGAAAGAGCAATTCAAAGCAGTATTACATTGCTCCATACCTAGTGCTTTATCACTGGTTACTGATGGATCCGGTAAACAAAGAAAAGCTGCAGTCTGGTAGATACAACATAATTCAATCACCGAAGTTTGCTAGCAGTCCAAGAGCTAAAATTAGAGCTGTAATGCTGGCATGAAGGACTTTTTTCTGCTCAGCCCATAGATAGAGTGGGTAACTTTGCTTGCTTAGTTTATCTACCACAAAATCTAGAAGCACTGGTGATTGGGTCTGGTCATGAGCCCACAGCTCTCTGCCTGGGCCATTGGCTTGTGGCAGTGAACAGGAAAACTTACAGGTGATGGCATTACTACTTAACCAAGACAGACAAAAGTAAAAGGATTTAGAGACAGCAACAGAAAGAAATAAATCAGAGAGAGGGAGAGAGAGGTAAGGAAGGTTGTAAAACTAAGTTAGAAGAGAGTTAAGGCATGTTAAAATCATAAAAATTGTTACAGAAGGGAAATGTATAAATTTTGTTTTGAAGGTCTAAGCAAGTTTTAAAACATTGATTGTAAAAGAAATTCTGTGTGTAAACTTATTAGTTAAAAGTTCATGAAGTATCATCCAGTTTTTCTGTGAACTAGACATTAAAATAAAGCACTACAGTTTTTTTTAAGTACTAACCTCCTCTTTTACAAAGATTATAGAAAGTCTCTCAGCACAGGAACAACCACTGGAATTTCCAGTATCCTATTAACAGCCAAGAGACTGCAACCTCATCAAAGAATGGCAAGAATAAACTCGAGCCAGACCGAGAGATGCAGCCACCCTGCACAACAGGGCAGCTTTCTCAAACCACACAAGCCCCAGACCTCACCTGAAGAATGCTGAAGAGGACTATACAGAAGGCTAAGCAAATCCTGCTTAGGATTTATTTTTTATTCTTTCATTTTGCCTGACACCTGTACTTGCTACACTCTATCAAGCTAATCTTCTAATCCACGTGTTTCTGCCCTGTATTTTTAACACCCCCTTCACAGCTTCTAACAATGTAACTGCTTAAATAGATTAGCATTCCTCCAGTGAAGTTCCTCAGTAACAGCATACAGTAAACTGAAATCCCAAGTAACACAACATGTCAAACATAAAAAAATCATAGTTACACTTATGGCTTTATTCTGGCAACTGCCAGCCTAGCTGTGGCACCTACTACTAAGTCAATACAAACAGCAGCTGTTGTAGATAATCTGGACAAAAATGATGAAAAGGTCTGCAAGATCACCTCTCCTGGTTAGAACCCCATTCCTGGGAGTTGCTCTTTAACTGGGAAAGAATATTGCTAATTGTACTCATAATTGTCTTATGATATTTATTAATCCTAGAATGCAAAGCTGGAATAAAAGCAAGGATCACCTCACTTGACAATCCTATAACTGAACGAATCAGTGGCTGGCAGACAAGAAGCCTGATACTGTTGAAAAAGTAGGGGGAATTGTTGAGATTCACTCAGGGTGGCTGGCAAAATATTAAAGAAATATTAAGAAAAATTATAGATTAGTCTGAAACCTTTTGGAAGGCCGAAAGGTTTTATTGGGACAGGCCTTAGGCTGTAGGTTCATTAAGTTAGGGAAGAGATAGAAATGATAAAAGACTTTCCCAATTTAAGTCTGTTTATCCCACCATCCCTTTGTCTCTATACTGTTTACTCATGTAAACATTGTACTGGATGGTCCTCTCAGAAGGAGAACAAAGGAATTGCCAGTTAATAGTGCTTACTCTGGGCATGGAACTTTAAGCTTTAATCAGTCACAAAACCACTCCCTTAACTATGTTAATTATTCACAAGTGTGTTAACTTAGAACCTCTGCCGTAAAATCTAACTGAATAAATGTAATGATGGAGAGGGAGTGTTAGTCTATTGGCTGCATTTTGCCCTCTAAAGGCAGCCAATGACTATCCCTAGCCCACTTGAATCACTGAACCAGGTGTGAGAGTGCCTTCAGTCATCCCTCATTAAGTCAGGGTCTGCAGGACAAACCTCTGCAGGTGGTGGTTAATGTCTCACTCTGATGTTTCAGACCATTTATTTTTGTATTTTTCTTATGCCAAATTTTATATTTTGCTTTAAATTGTACTTTTTCAGAATTTAAATTATTTCAGGTCAAATATTGCATCATGTGTACAGAGAAATACTTGAAGAGGGAAAGATTTTTATTCATCATTATATCAACCATTCCTGGTACATGGTAGTTGTCTGATAAGTATTTATTGAATAAATGGTTTTAGAAGACTGATTTTAAGATAAACAAATTTCTCTAAGGCACTGTCTTTCCTCAACTCCTTACCTGAAAATATTTATATTGCAGGTGTCTCTGAGAGCAGCTACTCGTTTGGATAGAATTAATGTTTAGCATTTGCTTGCTGCAACAATCCAGTACTGAAAATACTATCAGCCATAAAAATAAGGTGCAAAAATTAACTTTCTAAAAACTATTCACTTACCCTGCAGGAGGAAACAGATAGAAAAATAAATGAAATTAATATTCTCTTTACCCAGCATAGATCTTTAGGCACTCTGGATCAGTTTGCAAGAGTAACATGCTAGAATCTCACATAAGAATTGCTCGCAGGGCCAGGCACGGTGGCTCAAGCCTGTAATCCCAGCACTTTGGGAGGCCGAGGCAGGTAGATCACAAGGTCAAGAGATCAAGACCATCCTGGTCAATATGGTGAAACCCCATCTCTACTAAAAATACAAAAAATTAGCTGGACATGGTGATGCGTACCTGTAATCCTAGCTACTCAGGAGGCTGAGGCAGGAGAATTGCCTGAACCCAGGAGGCAGCGGTTGCGGTGAACCGAGATCGTGCCATTGCACTCCAGCCTGGGTAACAGGAGTGAAACTTCATATCAGGAAAAATAAATAAATAAATAATTGTTCACAGCTCCATGAATGAATTTAAATGTAATTCAGAAATATCAGGAAATAATTTAATTTCATAAAAATGAGCGTTGACACTGAAAAGATTCGAATGCAAAATACCACCACTTTTTAGTAAGTATCTGCTGGTATTAACTTTGCTGTATATAAATATTCTATAATTCCATATGCACTGATTGTTTTTGTATCACTAGTAGTACTTAGTTTAATTTTTTCTACACATTGAGGGTTTTCAAGTCTCCTAATTTAAAGGGCAAGAGCCTGCTAGTAGGACTTCCCTCTCTGAATAGCTTTATCCCAAAATGGTTATACTTTATGTGCTTTGAGATATATAATGTCACACCTACTTATGAAAAAGCAGAAACCCAGTACGATGGAATCCAAAAGGAAATGAGTTTTGGGAACATGCAGATTATTCAGCCAAGTTTTCTAACATCATCAATAACCAAAATAAAGCTGTGAATTCATAACATTTATTAAGTGCTTACTTTATCTGGGGCATCATTCTAAGCACTTGTTATGCATTATCTCACTGAAGATCACAGAGCGAGCCATGGGACATAAGCTATGTACTCTTGCATTTAGTTCTTGAAAATAAGAAAAACATAGGACCTCTCCTTTGTCTCCAGTGATTCCCTAACCTCTATCCTTCACTACAACAAATCATTTTGTAATTGCAAAACTGAGGACAAAACATTACCAGCATAAATTTCACATTATGTTTTAATCAGTGTGCCTACATGATAATATTCCAACATAAGGAATTGAACTGATAATATTCCATCATAATGACCTGAACTGATTATATTCCAACATAAGGACTTGAAAAGTAAGTACAATTATTACATAAAAGTGTTTTGTTTTTTTTCCTACTTTATTCAATATTGCCAAATACATACTAGATAATTTTTAGTTATATTGTCCACAGGATTAACTAAATTATTAGCTCTTCACATAATAAGATTTTAAAACGTATTAGAGAAAAAAGGATAAAACAATTGAAAATGACTTCACAAAAGACGTATCAGTTGTGCAATGCAATGAGTGGAACTGTTCTTGTAGCCTTTGTACTGAGCTGTATAAATATTAGTATCTCTGAGCTTCAACTTCTCCATCTGTAAAATAAAGGGCATTGGATTTCATTTCTCCTGATATCCATTTAATTTAAAGTATTCTGTGGTAGGAGAAAAGCAAAAGGAAAACTAATTTTTTAAAGTCTTAATCAAAATTGAACAAGTCAGTGTTAATGTCTCATGAATATTTTGAAGTAGAAAGGGAAATGCAATTTATTTTGGGGATTTTTTCCCAGAATAACACTATATTTTATACTATAATCACAGAGTTTAGTACATTTAGTCTTGAGTACAATGAATACAAATTTAGATATACTGAAAAAACAAGTTATTAAAGATACATATAGTCATGTGTCAATGATGAGAATATGTTCTAAGCAATGAATTCTTAGGTGATTTCATCATTGTATATATATCATAGAATGTACTTACACAAATGTAGATGATACAAGCTACTACACATGTAGGCTGTGTGGTATAACCCATTGTTCCTAGGCTATAAAACTGTACAGCATGTTACTGTACTAAATTTTATAGGCAAGTGTAACATAATGGTATTTGTCTAAACATAGAAAAGATACAGTAAATATATGGCATTTCAATCTTATGGAAACACGGTGATTATATTTTCAGTCTGCCATTCACTAAAATGTTATATGGCACATGACTGTGGATTCTCATTGCCTGTCATTCAAGTGTGTTACTTTCACACGTGCTGAAAAGGAAGTTGATTGGAGTTTTTTACAAGAGTGAGAAAGTTTGGCCTTTTGTATGAAACAAAGTCACAAAATCTGTGAATATTCGTATCTTTCAAATTACACAACAAACACGTTGAGTCATTGACTTCAATTATCAGTGTGACAACAGATTGGCAAAATAGTCTTCCTCTCTTTTCATGGTCTTAGTGGGAAAGCTGTACTTTCTACAGCTCACAAGCACATGCAGTTATGCACCAAAAAATGTTGGCAAAACAACCTTCATTACACTTTTATAAATTCTTCACTCTATGGAAATACAATGGTATTTTTAAAGACAAAAATTACAATATACAATTACTTTACTCACCTAGAACCCACACAACTGTCATTTTCAGTTATTCAGACACAATGGAAAAATAGAACAAAAAGAACAGAAATAGGTACTCTATCCCTCTAGCCACATAAACCAATCTTGCAAAAGCTATACATTAATATCCAGTCTAACAGACAAAATGTGGATTTCTGATTTAGACAGTATGAAAAGTTATAGTATAGAAATGACTGCTGGAGGCAGATGCTTTTATAACACCAATATATAAACACTTAGTGACTACTACTTAGTATATATTGTCTGAAGTGTTTTACACGCATTAATTTTTCACATCAGCAGCATGACATAATTATTTATTTCCATTTTAGAGCTTATAAACCTGAGGCACAGAAAGGTGTTATAATTTACCTCAAGTCACACAGCTGTAAGTGATGTTGTCAGGATTTAATCTCAAGCTATCTTAGTATAAAACTAATACTTGAAACCATGACATTACATCACTTTTCTGTCAATAAAAAAGAAATAATCTGTAGCCTAAAAATTGAGACAAAACAAAGGAATAAATATTTAAACACCAATGATGAAAGGAACAAACTTTCAACATATAAACAAAGATATATCTTTCAATATATTTTCATATAGTTATCAATCAATTCTTTCAGCAAATCACTTTTGCCTTGTAATTATATAATTTGTGAGTATTGCATGACAGGGATAAGCTGCTTAATTTGCTGACCATAAGTGTTCCCATATAATATAAAATAGGAATGTTTCTATTGCAAAAGATGCTGTGATTATGACGTGTCTATAAAGAGTCTAGCACAATGGCATATTTTTAACACTAAACACATGGTAGTTACTACTATTAATTTTTGGTTAATAACAACGTCATCTTGAATGTGCTCAGATTCTAGTATTAAAATTTGAGTGGGTTTGATCACTTTTTTCTCCTAATATGACAATTAAAATAATTATATTTTGTGATTATTTTATATATAAAGTATATTATTAATACAAAAAAATTAAAAGCTGTAATCTTTTAACAAGAATTTACAAAAGTTCATTCTCACTTCTAAAAATATTTAAGAGTAAAATCAAATCTTATAATTTATTTTCAGGACTAATATAAATAACTCTAAATATGTATTCATCAGTAATAGGTGGTTGGTCATTTGATATTCTAAAATGCTAATGCTCACATTAAACATAAATTGCCTCTATCAGAGGCAAACCATTCATTTAGGAGATAACCCCGGAGTATTTAATATTGTACAATCCCTAGTAAAATACGTTATAAATATTGAATCTATTTAGAAAAAATAGTTTCCCATATCAATTCGTTCTGAAAAAATGACCCTTCCTTAATGAATTTTAAAGTATAAAACATATTAATAGTTGCTAGATAGCTATTTTTATAATAAATAGTTACAGAATGATATTCACTGCAGCTATAATTCTGTTTTCACCCATTTGAGTGAACCACCTAAAATGCTGGATAAAAAACGGTAAAAACATTATCGTAATATGTGGCTGATATGCCAACTACTAAAGAAGTTTTAGGTGGCAAGAAAAAACATGAATCTTGTGTTTTGTATTTGCCCTAAAGGTTTTGGGTAGCTTTAGTAGATTAGAACTTGAGTATCGTTAAAGCTGCTTCTAGGAAATAGGGACAAAACAGAACCTTTAACTATCATAATGATCTATGTGAAAACACTAGACTCATGAGGCCAGGACCAAGTACACCCAAGAGACACCACTCTCAGTAAAAGAATACGCATGACACCATTATCAGTATATGAATACACACACCACACACACACACACAAACACACACTCGCTCTCTCTCTCTCTCTCATGAAATCAGTTGTTTTCTTTTTTTAATTTAGCTCATGCACATATACCTTGATCTTGTGAAATCTAGGAAGGGAGACCCTGCAGATAGTCTTCTTAGTCAAGGCTTGTCATGAAAATTCTAATTAGAATGTTAAACAAATTAGAGTAAAGGTCAGTAAAAAGCTGGTCTCAGATTGCCAGTATTTCTAGGAGTATGGCAAAGAAACCACAAACCCACTATGAAGAAGTTTTCTTTAAACTCAGTTCTCAAATGATCTCCGCAGAGGGAGTTTCAAAAAACATTGCTCACATTCAAAACTCACTAAAATCAAAAGAAAAATGAGCCACCATAAGTCAATAGAGAAATGCACCTTAAAAATTAGAACTTCCAAATTCAAAAAGGTTGGGATATCAGGAACAGAACCAGTATATAAAAAGTTATTTTTAAGATATTTAAACAAAATAAAGACAGCATTTTAAAACATAACAAAGTATGGACAATTCATATAAAATTCAAAAGATTTAAAAATATAAAACAGAAATTCTGAAAAATATATATATATTAAACTTTGAAACACAGCAATCATTAAATAACAAAGCATTTGCCTTTCAAGAACAAACTAACATGGACAATACATCTGAAAAAATTACATAGAACATGGTTTAGAGAGATAAAAAGTTTGAGGTATTAAGACATCCAAAATCTTGAGAGTAAAATGAAGAAGCCTGGAATTCCAGAGGTGATGATAGGAAGAATAGAGATAAAGAAAATATTGAGAAGATAATGGCTGAAAAATTACAATATTTATCAAGAAAAGCATTCACAAGGTCAGAAATCCAGTAAGTATTTAGTAGAATATGTTTTCATAAGATTAAAACTAGAAAATGTTAAAAATAAAAAACACATTAAAAGCGGCCAGCTAAGTGTAAAAAGAAACGTCAAGTAAACTAAAGACTTATTTACTATAATAACAAGCCACAAGACAGTTAAATTTCATCTTGAAAGATTCAACAGAAAAGAATGGCCATCCAAATTTTATATTTAGCAACATCACAGTCAAGATTGAGACAAAAAGAAACATTAAAGAAAGAATCTAATATCAAGACATCAATCAATAGGTGAACATTAGATTTACTTCATCAAGAAGAAAAACACAGATTAATGATTAGAAATGCAAGAGTTTTGAAGAGAAAAGAGATAATCTGAAAGATAGTGGAAATAATGTCTAATTTATGGTGTAAACCAACTATCTAAATCACTGATATCTAAAATCACTGATAATAAGATTAAGAATCACAGAATGGATACCTGGAGCTAAAGCATTGAAGACATAGGAGAAAAAAATAATGATCAATTTTAGACTGTTGAGTTAAAAGACTATTTTCCATATTTTACAGGCACAATGAGTAGAAAAAAATAAACTTCAAGAAGAAAACAACGAAAGAAAAATTCAATTAGCACAACATAAGACAGAAAAATAGAAACACTAAATGTGAAAAGAAATGAATTAAAAAAGGAATCAAAGAAAACATAGTAGAGAGAATAATTTTTCCACTTAGAGAAAAAAAAATACGATTGATCTCTGTAACCCACATAAATAAAAATCATTGCCAGATGAATCAAGAACTTAAATACAGAAATGGTGTTTTTACAATTTATAGGAAACGCTGGAGGATAGACTTAGGATCTCAAGTTAAGGAAGGTGTTTTGAAGCAAGACAGAAAAAGCACAAAACAGTGATGGGGCTAAGATGACCCACTATAAGCAGCAGCAATCAGAGGTTCCCATCCAAAAGAACCATAACAGCATAAGAACCTTGCACTGCAACCAAAGTATCCAGGTTCTGTCATCAGAACTGACGAGGTGGCTGGTGTGACCCATGGAGAGAAAGAAAATGCAGTGTGGTGTGATGGTCCACCTGGGAGTCACATAAGGCAGGGTAGCCCCAGCCAGCAGCCAAGGAAGGCAGTGAGTGAGCATGCTACCCAGCCTGAGAAAACATGCTTTCCCAGCTGTGGCTGCCAGCTGTCTAAGCCCTTTGAGCTCCATGGGGGAGGAGTAACAGCCAATGCTGGGACTAACCGACACCTAACACACTAAATTCTAAGGGAGGGGGAAAGGCAGCAGCCATCTTAGTGGCTTCAGGCCGTACTCTTCCCTTGCTGGAGCTAGGAAGATGGGACAGCTTGGTCCCAAGAGGTATCCCCCAGCAGCCCAACACACTAACTGTGGCAGACAGTGGAAAGAGTGCCTCTTAATACCTGACTTTAACCCATCCCTCCTCATTGGGCAGGGTCTCCCTATAGGAACTCCAACAACTCCAGCCAAGGGATTGGGGATAGAACTCATATCTTCCTGGGCCTGGGAGTTCTGAGGGGGTGAGGTGACCACATTCTTTGTGGACCAGCAGACTTACAATTTCCTCCTATTTCTGAAGAATCCAGGAAGCCCAGATGAGTGAGTTTCCCCTCAGCACATCAAACCCCCTCCACCAAAGGACAAAGCACTTCATTAAAGGGGTCCCACTCCCCATGCCACCCAACTGGATGAGACCCCCCCAACACGGGTTGTCAGATACCCTGCACAGGAGTGTTCCTATCAGCATCAAGTCAATGCCCCTCCAGGTCAGAGATCCCAGAGGATGGGCAGGTACCCATCTTTGCTGTTCTCCAGCCTCCTGGAGTGACATCTACAGGTGCTAGAGCCAACCAGATGAATAGGGCCTGAAGTGAACCCCCAGCAAACCACAGCAGCCATACAAAAGAGGGTCCTGACCATTGAAAGAAAAACAGAAAGCAACAACAGCATCAAAAAACAAAAACATATTTTACAAAAAGCCCACCTAAGAGTCAGCAGTTTCAAAGATCAATACTAGTCAAACTCATGAGGATGAGGGAAAAAAAATCAATGAGAAAACACTGAAAATCCAAAAGGCCAGAGTGCCTCTTTCCCTCCAAATGATCGCAGTGCCTCTCCAGGAAGGGTGCATAACTGGATGGAGGATGAGATGGATGAACACATCCTTTGTGAAACACAGCTAAAGAAGTAGGCTTCAAAAGGTGGGTATTAAGAAACCACCGAGCTAAAGGGGCATGTTCCAGGGCAATGCAAACAAGCCGAGAACCTTGCCAAAATGTTACAGGAGCTGTTAATTAGAACAACCAGTATAAAAAGAAATATAAATAATGTAATGGAGCTGAAAAATACAGCAGAAAAACTTCGTGAAGCATATGCAAGTATCAATAGTCAAATCGACCAAGCAAAGGAAAGGATATCAATAAAGGGATCAATTCAACAAGAGCTAACTATCCTAAGTACATATGCACCCAATAAGGGAGCACTCTGATTCATAAAACAAGTTCTTAGAGACCTACGAAGAGACTTAGACTCCCACACAGTAATAGTGGGAGAACTTAACACCCAACTGTCAATGTTAGACAGATTAACAAGACAGAAAATTAATAAGGGTTTTCAAGGCTAGAAGTCAGCTCTGCATCCAGTGGACCTAATAGACATCTACAGAACTCTCTACCTCAAATTAAGAGGATATACATTCTTCTCAGTGCCATATGGCACTTATTCTAAAATTGACCACATAGTTGGAAGTAAAACGCTTTTCAGCAATGCAAAAGAACTGAAGTAGTAACAGTCTGTCAGAACACAGTACAATTAAATTAGATCTCAGGATTAAGAAATTCTCTCAAAACCACACAACTATATGGAAATTTAACAACCTACTCCTGAATGACTCCTGGGTAAATAATGAAATTAAGGCAGAAATCAAGAAGTTCTTTGAAACCAATGAGAACAAAGAGACAATCTGCCAGAATCTCTGAAACACAGCTAAAGCAGTGTTAAGAGGGAAATTTGTAGCACTAAATGCCTATATCAGAAAGCTGGAAAGATCTCACATTGACACCAGAATATCACAATTAAGAAAAGCTAGAGAAGCAAGAGCAAGCAAATCAAAAAGCTAAAAGAAGTCAAGAAATAACTAAGATCAGAGTAGAACTGAAGGAGATAGAGACACCAAAACCCCTTAAAAAAATAAATGAATCCAGGATCTGATTTTTGAAAAAATTAACAAAATACATAGAAAGCAATCTAGACTAATAAAAAAAGAGAAAGAAATCAAATAGACGCAGTAAAAAATAATAAAGGGGATATCACCACTGACCACAAAGAAATACAGACTATGATCAGAGAATATTATAAACACTTCTATGCAAATAAACTAGAAAATGTGGAAGAAATGGATAAATTTCTGGAGACATACACCCTCCCAAGACTAAACCAGGAAGAAGCTGAATCTCTGAATAGATGAATAATATGTTCTGTAATTAGGACAGTAATAGCCTACCAAAAGAAAAAAAAAAAGCCCAGAACGGAGACATTAACAGCCAAATTCTACAAGAGATCCAATTCCTTCTGAAGCCATTCCAAACAATAGAAAAGGAAAGACTCTTCCCGAACTCATTTTAGGAGGTAGCATCATCCTGATACCAAAAACTGGCAGAGACACAACAAAAAAAGTAAACTTCAGGCCAATGTTCCTGATGAACACCAATGCAAAAATCCTCAATAAAATACTGGCAAACTGTAACCAGCAGCACATTAAAAAAGCTTATCCACCACAATCAAGTCAGTTTCATCCCTGGGATTCAAGGCTGGTTTAACATACACAAATCAATAAATGTAATCTATCACATAAACAGAACCAAGGACAAAACCACACGATTATCACAACAGATGCAGAAAAAGCTTTCAATAAAATTCAACATCTTTTTATGCTAAAAAATCTCAATAAACTAGGTACTGACACAGCATACTTCAAAATAATAAGAACTATTTATGACAAACTCACAGTCAATATACTGAATGAGCAATAGCTGGAAGACTTGCCTTTGATAACTAGAACAAGACAAGAATGCCCTCTTTCACCACTTTTATTCAAAACAGTATTGAAAGTTCCAGCCAGGGCAATCAGGCAAGAGAAAGAAATAAAGCATATTTGAATGATAAGAGAGAAAGTCACACTATCTCTGCAGATAACATGACACTGTATTTAAAATACCCCATCATCTTGGCCCAAAAACTTAACCTCCTAAGCAACTTTAGCAAAATTTCATGATACAAAATCAATGTGCAAAATCACAAGCATTTCTGTACACCAACAATAGAGAAGCAGGCAGCCAAATCGTCAATGAACTATCATTCACCCTTGCTACAAAGAAAATTAAGTACAGGAAGACAGCTAACAAGGGATGTGAAGGACCTCTTCAAGAAGAACTACAAACCACTGCTGAAGGAAATAAGAGAAAATACAAATGGAAAAATATTCCATCCTCATGCTTTAAGAATCAATATTGTAGGTGGCACACAACAACATCTTCAAGCTTATGTAGATGGAATTTGAGGTCAGGGCATGGAAAATTACTGAGGCACTGTGTATATTATTTGTGAATGAGAATGAAACTCCTTAACCCTGAAAACAGGACAGGGAGTGGAGTGTGTGGTGTGATAAGGAACGCTGATAACAGCCTCCTGAGAATACAGTTTGAGTGTGTACAAGGTCACAGGTGCCTCAGCAATCCACCTCAAATGACCATCTAGTACATGTTTGTAGTTAATACAAGCCCTGTCAATAAATACTTGCTGGATGCATGCTGGAGCAGACTTTAAAGGAAGAGCTAACCCCTAGCCCCACTCAACTGAAATGGTCCAAGTACTTCATTCTTGGCATTCACTGCTAGCTATAAGCTCTGCAATTGATGCCCCCAAAGTGATTGCCTTGAATTTGCACATGATGGAGAAGAGCTTATCAATTTTTGGGGAATCCCAGTAAGAAATAGTCCTGATCCCCATCAGGAGGACAGAACGCATGCATAAAATATCAGGTCCTAGATTATCATGGGTCAAAAAATGACCAAAAAGCAGAAAGTATTTTTTAAAACAGTGCAACAGCCACTTAAGACTATCCAGTGCACTGCAGAGCCTGGAGCTCTACACAAGCTTATGCTCTTAATTCAGCAGGAATGTCTTTGGTTGTTGACAAAAAACCTTAGAATTATAGGGGCAGGTAGGTGGCTGTCTGAAAAGAGGATATGAGCAAGGTCATTTTACTAACGTTACTATTTTGGCCACCTGGGCACTACTACATTCTGCATTGTATCCTCTATCACTAGAATGTGGTTGGTCAAACTGCCCATCTTCTCCACCTGAAAGGAATTCAGGAAATTTAAAGGAGAAGGAAAAACAAACCAGAACAACAGGGGAGACTTCTCTTACCACTTCATTCCTTCTATAGGGAGTAGGAAAGAAATTTTTTCTAGGGAGGATAAGGACAGACCAAAGCCTCTTCCTCTCCCTATTGAAAAGCCATTGTCCTCCTTTTCTTCATCCTTAAAGGGACCTGCATTCCTTGGCCCCATTCAGACAACAGCACTTCCCATCCCCCTTAAGGAGATTGGAGGTCACCAAAGAACGGTTATTGAATAAGAGCCCCAGTCAGTGAACATCTCTGTGATTGGGTAGCCATGTCTCCTTGACAAACTTCCCTGCAGGAGGGATGCCTCCAGGATGGAAGGAAAGTGGCTGATTATGATTGTCTTCCTAATATGCAAGTTCTCACTTCCTACTTCCATCATCGGCCTTTCAGGCCTTCTTTTTTCTGTTTCCCTGAAGTATAAGAAAAAGTTGCATGCTGCCTGCTGGGTTTTATCCCAGAAAGCTCTGGCTTTCTAGCTGCCTACAGAGGCATGGGGTCGGAGAGTTCCTAAGATGCCATGGAGTGCCCATTTGGTCACTGGCAGTCTGGGAAAGTTGCCCTTTCTGGGTTTGTGGTGAAGAAGGGGCAGCCAAGAGGCACAGACCGAGTCCTCAGATGGCTGCAGGCAGCTCCAGACTGGTCCTAACAATCTCCTCACCATATTCACGTACCTTAGTATCTGTGCCCAGAAAGTGGCCTGCTATTTGTGCTGCTGCTTTTATTACTTCTGCCCTTCCCTGCCACCCATTGCAAGTCTCAGCCAATAAACAATTCCTTGTTTCCCTGACCCCTAAGGGCTAGGAAAGGGCTAAGAAACAGTCCATGGGCACCCCAACCTTGCTAGCCTAAAGTGGACAGAGGAGTGTGGACCAGCCTAGAGTATAGAGCTCTGGGGAAGAAGCCCACTAATAAGGGGCGCTTTCCGGTAGCCATATGTTAAATGTTAACTAGGCTGAGGTAGGCGACCTCTGCCAGCTGCTATCATCTTTAGAAAATACAGCAGTAAGGAATGTTTATTTTGCTTTTTTACAAAATGTTTAAAAACACTCTGGCTAGGAAACTTCAAAGCAGACTCTGTGCTGCGTCTGCTCCTCCCCTGAGCCTCTCTGCTTGGGGGTAGTAAAAATAATAAAAAGCCCAGTATATTTTCAGTATCTTACCTTAAAGGGTTGGCTCAAAGCAAAGGTGGTCTGGAAGATGAGAGGAGTGGTTTTCTTCCAGACTTTTACCTTCTTGCCTCCTACCTTTGTGCTTAGACACGCACTTTACCACCTGTTCATTCTCTGGCCTCTTACTGCCGCTTGTAGTTTTCTTTCCTTCCTATCAGGGTAAGGGCAGCAACAGGTGGCAGGCTATTAAAAAGAGGCTGCCTAAGGAGCCTGAGGCAAATGGGATAAAACTGGCCACAGCCTTGCTTTCCCAAGCTCACTTCTAAAACATTCCAGCTAAAGACTAATGCAGGAAAATGGCCAACACCAAAGAACATTTTTAAAGTGTTCTGTTTTTTTTTTCTTTTTTTTTTTTTTGTTTTACACACTTAAGCTAACTCAATGCAGGTTTATTATCCTGGTGGCTTGCAGTCACAGTCTAATGACTTTCAAGGGCCAAAATATGGTAAAAATTACTTAAAATATCCCTTCCATGCCTTAGTTTAAGAGATAGGCTTTATTTTTTTGCCATTTCTATATTTTAGATGTTATGCATCTGTCTCCTAATCCCTCTAAACACATACAAAAGACCACAGATTTAATAGCTTCTCTTCTCATAAAGGGGCACCGACGTTGTGTCCAATTATTAGGATGTAACCCTGCTACTCTTTTCCTACAGTTAAGAAAGGAACGAGTTAATACTCTCTTAGCTTGTGATCTTGATTGGCAAGTGGCAATGGCTGACTTTATTAGTAATATCAGCTTCCATTTACCAGCCTTAGCTCTTGAACTTTTTACAAACTATGCCTGTTAAATTTGTATCTATTATCTATTGTTGTCTCTGACACCACTACTGTCTTTTCAGATGATTCAGGAAGAACAAGTAAGACAGCTATAGTGTGACAGGATACCATGCAAACTGGCAGCACAAAATCCAGGAACATTTTAAAACTATGCAACAAACAGAGCAAGGTGCCCTAATATTGGCTTTACAAACTTTTCCTCACCAAGACTTAAATATAGTTAGGATTCTGCTGATACAGTGTATAGTATTGCTTATTTTGATCTTGTGCATGTGAAGGGCATTACGAACGAATCTTTACTAGCTTTGTTTCTTGCAGAGCAAAAGCTCCTCTGTGCCCATCGTCACCATCTTTTTTTTTTTTTTGAGACAGAGTCTCGCTCTGTCACCAGGTGCCAGGCTAAAGTGCAGTGGCACATTTCAGCTCACTGCAACCTCCACCTCCTGGGTTCAAGCAAGTCTCCTGCCTCAGCCTCCCAAGTAGCTGGGACTACAGGTGCACGCCACCATGCCCAGTTAATTTTTTTTTTTTAGGAGAGATGAGGTTTCACCATGTTGGCCAGGATGGTCTCAATCTCTTGACTTGTAATCCGCCCGCCTTGGCATCCCAAAGTGCTGGGATTACAGGCTTGAGCCACCGTGCCTCGCTGTCACCATCTTTATAGCACATATATTCGCTCTCATTCTAGGTTACCTGGTCCCTTATCAGAAGGGAATGCTCATGCTAATGCTCTAGTACAGCCACAAATGTGGTTTGCAGACTTTCCTGCAATTTTTTCAAGTTTAAGTTGATCATGCTTTTTTTCATGAGATTGCTCACAGTCTTAAACAACAGTTTCATTTAACACTTGCTCAAGCTCACATGATTTTTAAAACTTGTCCTGATTGCCAACAGCATTCTCTCTCTCTCCATCTTCCTTCGGAGATTCCAGCCCAATAGGTTTGGTGCCTAACGCTATCTGGCAAACTGTTGTTACTCAGTAGTCACCCTTTGGATGCTTTAAATTTCTCCATATTACTGTGGACACTTATACAGGTTTAATACATGCTACCCACCAGACTGGAGAGAAAACTAAAAATTCTATTGCTCATTTGCTTAAATCTATTATAACTTTAGGCCTTCCACAAACTATGAAAACTGATAATGGACCTTGCTATTTTGGCACTCAATTTGCATATGCATTGCAACTTTAACACATATAACATAAGACTGGCATCCCCTATAATTCAACCATTTAGCCCATTAAACAAACTAATCAAACTATTAAAGTTTATCTTAAAAAACAATATAGAGGGAATGAGGCTGTCTTCTTGAGAACAGAACCTGCCATTGGAGAATCTACCAGCAATGATGGTAATGACTCAGAAGGTGTCTGACATTACTTGAGAACAGCTAAAGAAATTGGATCAACAAGCAACTATCAGGCTTATGATGATGTAGAAGCTCCTGCAACTGCAGAAAATCAGTTTCTTATGTATCTGGTGGTAACAAGGGAAACTTCTAAGAAAGTAAGACAAAGATGGATGTTAGGGTGGCTGGCAATACTGGTCCTTTGCCAAGATGGATCAGCTCAAGAATATGTTTATTGGAGTCACATTCTAAATCCACCTGTTTTTCATGTTATTGCATGATGGGATGCTGACCTGCCTTTATCATCTAGTAATACTTCTTGGACAGGAGGTTGATGGATGCCCCTGTCTTACACTTTAATTGATAACATTAGGAGAAATACCTAGGGTGGATGTGGGTGGGTGGGGGATGGTGCAGCAAACAACAGAGACAGGTGTACACCTATGTATCAATCCTGCACAATCTGCACATGTATCCCAGAACTTAAAGCATAATAAAATAAAATTTAAGATGAATCGAACATAATGACTCCTTGACTTTTTTGTCCAGTGATCCCTCTCTTTGTTTTTCCACAATAGCACATGATAAATGTGTTACTTTCATTATTCAGGAGTATCTTTACTATCAGCCCAAAAGGGATGTTAAGCTTGGACATTTCACCTTTATTTCTGCTGTTAGTACTAATCTTACTGAGGTCTCTAAAGCTAAACAAATGCCTGAGTTTCCTATATGTCATCCAAGTAGGGACTGGCAACATAAGCTTGAGGCCACCCAGTGGCTTCCATGCAGACAACCTGCACTGTGACAAGGGCCTCTGTTTAACTATGACACCTTACCTAATTGGGGTCCCTATGATTGTCGTATGTCTGCAAATCAGACTGTTGGATTTGGACGTCCCAAATAGTTTTATCACCTGGTCAGAGTGTGCGCTTTCAAAACCAATATTACAACTAAAAGGAAAGAGGCTCTAAGTCCTGCTTATACACAAATTTCAAAATTAAGACTTTCCTTTCTTGAAAGGGTTCCTTCACATGGTGAGTACATTACTAGTGATGGCAACTATACCTTTTCTTTGTACAATAATGTTACTTATGTAGTTCTGATTTGTACTACACACCCTTATATACTTCGGTTTGGGCAAGGTGTTTCTAACATAGAGCAGAATCAATTCTTTTATAGTACTAAAGTCTCTTCCAGTAGCTAGTATGCTACCTGATTGTCTCATCAAAATGTTATGCAGCTAAATGTAACTGAAGTCATCAATACAGTGAGCAGAATTGTGGCTCCCTCTAAATTTAACCTGAAACTGGGAAGGAGATTCCACTTTGCAGTTATTTAGAAAAGCACACCTGCAAGAAGCTTATCACAACAATTGGCCTTCTCAAATTTCCACTATTGAGTGTGAATTAAAGAAACAACTTGAAGAATGGTCACAACAATTACTAAGGCAGCAATTACTAACAAGTACCCTTCAGCAATTACAAGCAACTTTTAATGGTTAAACCGAAACACTTTGTCGTCTGGGTTAAACATACACATTTGGGTAATGACCGGTATACTTATTCTTTTTTCTATTTGTTTGCTAGGCATTTGCAGATGGCTCTATGCTGCCACCCAATGCATCTATGACCAGAGAAGAACGATACAAGCTTACCTTGCATTGGATGCCCAGCATGCTCTAACAATTAAAGAAGGGGGAGATGTAAGGTTACAGCGGCGTATTCAATTTTATGTTCATGGCATTTGAGGAAGGAGCATGGAAAATTACTGAGGCACTGTGTATATTATTTGTGCATGGAAATGAAGCTCCTTGACCCTAAAAACAGGACAGGGAGTGGAGTGTGTGGTGTGATAAGGAACGCTGAAAACAGCCTCCTGAGAATGCAGTTTGAGTGTTTACAAGGTCACAGGTGCCTCAGCAACCCACCTCGAATTACCATGAAGTGGATGTTTGTAGTTAATAAAAGCCCTTTTAATAAATACTTGGTGGACGAATTTTCAGTTGGACTCTCCTGGAAGAGCTACCCTCAGCCCCATTCAGCTAGAATTGTCAGTAGTTCCTTCTTGGCATTCAGTGCAAGCTATAAGTTCTGCAAATATCATGAAAATGGCCATACTGTCCAAATTAATCTGTAGATTCAGTGTTAATCCCATCAAACTACCATTGACATTCTCCTCAAAATTAGAAAAAGAAATTGCTTTATATTTCATATGGAACTGAAGAAGAGCCTTTATAATCAAGGCAATCCTAAGCAAAAAGAGCAATGCAGGACACAACATGACACAATACTACATGACATCAATAGTTTGATGTCACAATACTACATGACATCAAACTATACTACAAAGATACAATAACCAAAAAAGCATGGTACTGTTACCAAAACAGACATAGAGACCAGTGAAACAGAACAGAGACCTCAGAAATAACACCACACACTTACAATCATCTAATCTTCAACAAACTGGACAAAGTCAAGCAATGAGGAAAGGATTCCCTTTTTAATAAATGGTGCTGGGAAAAGTGGCTAGTAATATGCAGAAAACTGAAACTGGACCCCTACCTTACACCTTATACAAAAAATTAAGATGGATTAAAGACTTAAATGTAAAATTCTAAACCATAACAACACTAGAGAAAAACCTAGGCAATACCATTCAGGTCATAGGCAGGAGCAAAGACTTCATGGTGAAAATACCAAAAGTAATTGCAGCAAACGCCAACATTGACAATTAAGATCCAACCAACAAACATATGAAAAAAGCTCAGCATCACTAATCATTTGATAAATGCAAATCAAAACTACAGTGAAATACCATCTCATGCCAGTCAGAATGGCAATTATTAAAAAGCTAAGAAACAATAGATGTTGGTGAGGCTGTGGAGAAATAGGAATGTCTTTACACTATTGGTTGGAATGTAAATTAGTGTAACCATTGTTGGAAGACAGTGTAACAATTCCTCAGGGATCTAGAACAAGAAATACCATTCAACCCAGCCATCCTATTACATGATATATACCCAAAAGAATGTAAGTCATTCTACTATAAAGGCACATGCACATGTATATTTATTTCAGCACTATTTACAATAGCAAAGACATGGAGCCAACCCGAATGACCATCAGTGATAGACTGGATAAACAAAATGTGATACATATACACTATGGAATACTATGGTACTATGCATCCATAAAAAATAATGAGATTATGTCCTTTGCAGGGACATGGATGAAGCTGGAAGACATCATCTTCAGCAAATTAACACAGAAACAGAAAATCAAACATGGCATGTTCTCACTCATAAGTGGGTGTTGAACAATGAGAACACATGGTGGTTATAACCAAAACTACCTGACATCTTTTGTTACCCCACACTCTAATTTTTTAATTCATCTTCCTCTCATTGTAATGGACAGAAAGAAGCCTCACAAAGCAGTCTCCATAAATGTGCAACAATTGACTAGTGCAATGACATTTTGAGTAAGACTCCAAAGATTTATATTTTAAGCTGGAGATTCTGTTCTATCATGCTTTAAAGAAAATACATTGGGAAAAGAAACTGGGACTGGTCCCAGAACCCTTCAGTTTATACCACAAAAATTAGTGTCTACAGTGGATTTATTTTAGACTGTGAAATATTTGTGTTAGCCACATGTGACACCATGTGAAATAGGTTTCAATCTAAAGGGGGCTCATGAAACAAAAAGCAGGTTTTGCACTGCTGTTTGCTAGTACTATCTGAAGCAGAAGGAAAGCACTAGTGAGATGTTTCTTCATTCTCAGTTACCAAACCACTTGTAGTCTTGCCAAAATACCATATTACCCCATGCCTTTGAGCCTTCTACCTGGAATGTCCTTTCACATCTTCTTCTTCAAATAACATCTCACTCTGCCATGGGATTTATGGAGTGTCACTTCAACAGCTGGAAACCTCTGTGCTGATGGCACCTTCTGCTTGAGTATTGCTCGTGCCCAGTGGGATTGTTCCACCCACTCGGCATGGCAGGCTGTGTTTGGATCCCACACCTGTAAAGGGTGAGCCAGGCATGGAGCAGTAAGGGCTGTGTGAGTAAGTGTAGGTTCTGGCCACTGTGCATAGTCAGGCTTTCTGGCTGTTGCGGTGAGGTGGGAAGCTCCAGGCACTGGCCCAAGTTGCAGCTCCATGTGAGGCTTTAACAAGACTAGATATACTGCACATGACTTTCACTGTGGCCACCTGCATCTGGATAAGGGGAACGTTGCGGGACGTAGAAACTTGGAGATGCCAGCAACCACAGAGCCATAAAGAGGGTGTCACAGCCCTGGTTCATGGAACCCCTAGATCTGAGCTCCAAAAAGGGCCACAGCTCTTCTCTCTTTCTCGTCACTCAGAACTTGCCAAGCAGGGGGGCATGTTTCACACCTGCTTGTGTCACAGCTTCCCACCATTCATTGGGTCCCGAGTTCTTGTCTCACATCTGGAAAGAATGAAGTTCACAGAAAACTGGAGGGTGTTGAGTGACAAAACAGCACTTAGGATACCCAAAGTGGGTAGCTCTTTTCTGCAGGAAGGTCATCCTGATGAGTGTCCAGCTCTCAACAGAGAGGAGACTTGTAGTGAGTAGCTCCTTTCTGCAGGCCGGTAGTCTAGCTCTCAGCAGAGAGGAGACCCACAGTGGATTGTTCCTCTCTGCAGGTGACAGTCCCAACATCTGTGTGAGTCTGACTGTGTCCAGGATTTGTATAAGCTCAGAGGGGAGGAAGTGCATGCTGATTGGTCTATGGGTGGCCATAGGTGGAACTGGAAAAAGCACCACAGGTTCTTATTCCAGGCCACATACTCCATACAGAACTGGGAGCTAAAGCACCCAGGATGCCAGGAACAATGTCTCAAGGCTGCACACAATAGTGGGGCCTTGGGCCCAGCCCATGGAACCATTCTTCCCTCACAGGCCTTGAGGCCTATGTTGGGAGAGGCTGCTGTGAATGTCTCTGATAGTTTTAAAGTCATTGTCAATGCCATTATCAAAGAATCTTCTCCATTTCTGAGCAGTACTCTCAAGCTGGATTGACTATGTTTCTTCTGGTTAACACATATATAGACGCCACAAAATATAATGTTTCATATTGAATCTGCATTGTGATTATTTGTTGGTAAATTATTAGTTTTCTAAGGAAAGTACAAGAAATGTGTTTAAATTCTTAAAATATTTGAGTATTATTCTTTCTCCAGTGAATGTTTATGTAAATGACTTTGGAAAAACACTGAATAAATCATTACTACATATACTTGCCAATGGGTAACAGCATTCTTTCTTCCAGAACTCAGACTCTTATTTGAGTAGTGGGTTCAGGTGTTAGCAACTGGTCTAGTTTTTATTTTTGGCAATTTACCTTAGTTTCTTGGTTATCCCTTCTTAAGTAGTACAGTCATAAAGGTACAGTTTTCACTAACTATTTCTGTGAGTAAGTCTTCATTGACTACCACTGCAACATATTATTTAAAAATACTTGTGCCCCTTGTCTTTTGACAGTTAAATGCTATCCTGGCCTCAAATACTTTGAAATTCTATCATTGTATTTCTATGAATGAACCCAATTCCAAGACTGTATCTTCTACTTTCAATGTTGGCCTAGATAGAACCACCCCATGTTCTCTGGTGCTCTTCCTGTACTCAGATTCTTCAGGAAACAGCCTCTGATATGAAAGCATGGAAAGCTTTTGGGGAATATTCTTGAAATAATTGCTGGTGACGTTAAGCAGACAACTGGGCAGTAGGAAATACTGTACTCTGCTACACTCATAATGAAGACCTCAGTAAATCAGACAGTGAGCTGCAAAGCTGGGGCAGCCCTCCAGAGTGATCCTAGAATAAGCTTGGATTTTTATACCTCTGCATCAACCAGTCATTGAATGACAGCTTCCTTCAATCAATAACAGCCTTGGGTAGAGCATCTCTCTTCAGCTAGGAATAATTTTCAAAGCAGAAATGAAGCTGTCAACCACTATCTTTTTGAAATGCATAAACAAGTGCTTCAATTTTAAGGGCAGTCTCAGTGATACACTATAGCATTTACTATAGGGAGCAACTTATTTATATAAGGTTGATGGGAAATCCCTACTTTAAAGAGGGATTAGTTAAGTCAAAACCTTAATTATGAGAAGAATCTAATATGGTGAAGGTGAAATGAAGATTGTTTAGCTCTCAGAGGAACTGACAAGTGTCCAGGTCACAGAGGAGAGGAGACCCCCAGTGAGCTGTTCCTCTCTGCAGGTGATAGTCCCAACATCTGTGTGAGTCTGAGTCCAGGATTTGTATAAGCTCAGAAGGGAGTAAGTGAATGCTGATTGGTCTATTGGTAGCCATAGGTGGAGCTGGAAAAAGCAAAGGTACAACTTATGAAAAAGTCCTAAGGAGGAAAAGAACCTGTCTCTTTTGAGAAACTGAGAAAACTCCAATGTATCTGAAGTTATTGATCAAAGGGAAGAGAGTATGGAGACATTGGCAGTGGCTAAATATTGCTGGATTTTACAGTTCAAAGTAAAAGATTTAGGATTTACTTAAAACACAACAGAAATTTAAATATTTAAAGTGGAGAAGTGGCATGATTTCAGTTTTGCTACTAGGTTTCAATAAATGTAGGATGAATAAACAAGTCAGTCATATTAAAATATTGGCTTTTTTCTGCTTAGTAATCTGATTTTATGTTAGCAGGAGAAAATATAGATATAAAATGGCTATATATAGAATAGTTTTCTTTATGTGTTTTACATTAATGATACTTTAAGTGAATAATAAGTATTTGATTCTACCAAATATTAAATTTCACTTTTTGATATTTTCTATTTTAATGTATGTGACCCTATTGATAATTTTACAATGTTGACTGTTTATAATTTTATTATTTATTTATTTTGTTTTAGTTTTCTGTTTTTTGTTTTTTTGTATGTGTGTTGTTTTAACCCCAGTTCTACTAGGTGGCCATTTATTTTTGTTAGTTTTTTTTTCTTTTTTTTTTAATTGCATTTTAGGTTTTGGGGTACATGTGAAGAACATGCAAGGTTGTTGCATGGGTACACACATGGCAGTGTGATTTGCTGCCTTCCTCCCCATCACCTATATCTGGCATTTCTCCCCATGTTATCTCTCCCCAACTCCCCATCTCCTGCTGTCCCTCCCCTATTTACCCCCAACAGACCCCAGTGTGTGATGCTTCCCTCCCTGTGTCCATGTGTTCTCATTGTTCAACACCCACCTATGAGTGAGAACATGCGCTGTTTGATTTTCTGTTCTTGTGTCAGTTTGCTGAGAATTATGGTTTCCAGGTTCATCCATGTCCCTACAAAGGACACGAACTCATTGTTTTTTATGGCTGCATAGTATTCCATGCTGTATATGTGCTATATTTTCCCTGTCCAGTCTATCATTGATGGGCATTTGGGTTGGTTCCAGGTCTTTGCTATTGTAAACAGTGCTGCAATGAACATTCATGTGCATGTGTCCTTATGGTAGAACAATTTATAATCCTTTGGATATATACCCAGTAATGAGATTGCTGGGTCAAATGGAATTTCTACTTCTAGGTCCTTGAGGAATCGCCACACTGTCTTCCACATGGTTGAACTAATTTACACTCCCACCAACAGTGTAATTGTGCTCCTATTTCTCCACATCCTCTCCAGCATCTGTTGTCTCCAGATTTTTTAATGATCGCCATTCTAACTGGCATGAGTTGGTATCTCAATGCAGTTTTGATTTGCATTTCTCTAAGGCCCAGTGAGGATGAGCATTTTTTCATGTTTGTTGGCCTCGTGTATGTCTTCTTTTGTAAAGTGTCTGTTCATATCCTTCGCCTACTTTTGAATGGGCTTATTTGTTTTTTTCTTGTAAATCTGTTTTAGTTCTTTGTAGATTCTGGATATTAGCCCTTTGTCAGATGGGTAGATTGCAAAAATTTTTTCCCATTCTGTTGCTTGCTGATTCACTCTAATGACTGTTTCTTTTGCTATGCAGAAGCTGTGGGGTTTGATTAGGTCCCATTTGTCTATTTTGGCTTTTGTTGCCAATGCTTTTGGTGTTTTGGTCATGAAGTCCTTGCCTACGCCTATGTTGTGAATGGTTTTGTCTAGGTATCCTTCTAGGGTTTTTATGGTGTTAGGCCTTATGTTTAAGTCTTTTTTTTTTTTTTTTTTTTGAGATGGAGTTTCATTCTTGTTACCCAGGCTGGAGTGCAATGGCATGATCTCGGCTCACCGCAACCTCTGCCTCCTGGGTTCAGGCAATTCTCCTGCTTCAGCCTCCTGAATAGCTGGGATTACAGGCACATGCCACCATGCCCAGCTAATTTTTTGTATTTTTAGTAGAGATGGGGTTTCACTATGTTGACCAGGATGGTATGTTTAAGTCTTTAATCCATCTGGAATTAATTTTAGTGTAAGATGTCGGGAAGGGGCCCAGGTTCTGCTTTCTGGCTAGCCACTTTTCCCAACACCATTCATTAAATAGGGACTGCTTTCCCTATTGCTTTTTTTTGTCAGGTTTGTCAAAGATCAGATGGTTGTAGATGTGTTGTGTTGCCTCTGAGGCCTCTGTTCTGTTCCACTGGTCTATATCTCTGTTTTGGTACAAGTACCATGCCGTTTTGATTATTGTAGCCTTGTAGTATAGGTAGTCTGATGCCTCCCACTTTATTCTTTTTGCTTAGAATTGACTTGGCTATGCAGGCTCTCTTTTGGTTCCATATGAAGTTTAAGGTGTTTTTTTCCAGATCAGTGAAGGTCATTGGTAGCTTGATGGGGATAGCATTGAATCTGTAAATTACATTGGCAGTATAGCCATTTTCACAATATTGATTCTTCCTAACCATGAACATGGAATGTTTCTCCATCTCTTGTGTCTTCTCTTATTTCCTTGAGCAGTGGTTTGTAGTTTTCCTTGAAGAGGTCCTTTATGTTCTTTGTTAGTTGTATTCTTAGGTATTTTATTCTCTTTGTAGCAATTGTGAATGGCAGTTCATTCTTGATTTGGGTCTCTTTAAGTCTGTTATTGATGTATAGGAATGCTTGTGATTTTTGCACATTGATTTTGCATCCTGAGACTGCTGAAGTTGCTTATCAGTTTCAGGAGACTTTGGGCTGAGACAATGGGGTCTTATAAATATACAATCATGTCATCTGCAAACAGAGACAATTTGACTTCCTCCTTTCCTATTTGAATACCCTTTCTTTTTCTTGCCTGATTGCTCTGGCTAGAACTTCCAATACTATATTGAATAAGAATGGTGAGAGAGGGCAACCTTGTCTAGTGCCAGATTTCAAAGGGAATGCTTCCAGTTTTTGCCCATTCAGTATGATATTAGCTGTTGGTTTGTCATAAATAGCTTTTATTATTTTGAGATATGTTCCATCGATACCTAGTTTATTGAGGGATTTTAGCATAAAAGGTTGTTGAATTTTGTCAAAGGCTTTCTCTGCATGTATTGAGATAATCATGTGGTTTTTGTCTTTGGTTCTGTTTATGTGGTGGATTACATTTATAGACTTGTGTATGTTGAATCAGCCTTGCATCCCTGGGATGAAGCCTACTTGAACATGGTGGATAAGCTTTTTGATGTGCTGTTGCAATCAGTTTGCCAATATTTTATTGAAGATTTTTGCATCTATGTTCATCATGGATATTGGCCTGAAGTTTTCTTTTCTTGCTGAGTTTCTGCCAGGTTTTGGTATCAGGATGATTTTGGTCTCATAAAATGATTTGGGAAAGATTCCCTCTTTTTGGATTGTTTGGAATAGTTTGAGAAGGAATGGTACCAGCTCCTCTTTGTATGTCTGGTAGAATTCGGCTGTGAACCCATCTGGACCTGGGCTTTTTTTGGGTGGTAGGCTCTTAATGCTGCCTCAACTTCAGCCCTTGTTATTGGTCTATTCAGGGTTTCAACTTCTTCCTGGTTTAGATTTGAGAGGATGCAAGTTTCCAGGAATTTATCCATTTCTTCCAGGTTTACTAGTTTATGTGCATAAAGTTGCTTGTAATAATCTCTGATGATGGTTTGTATTTCTGTGGAATCTGTGGTGATATCCCCTGTATCATTTTTTATGGCATCTATTTGATTATTCTGTCTTTTCTTTTTTATTAATCTGGCTAGTGGTCTGTCTATTTTGTTGATCTTTTTCAAAAATCAGATCCTGGATTTCTTGATTTTTTTGAAGGGTTTTTTGTGTCTCTATCTCCTTCAGTTCTGCTCTGATCTTAGTTATTTCTTGTCTTCTGCTACGTTTTGAGTTTTTTTAATCTTGCTACTCTGGCTCTTTCAATTTTGAAGATAGGGTGTCAATTTTAGCTCTTTCCTTGCTTCTCATGTGGGCATTTATTGCTATATATAATTTTATAGTATGAAGTTACTTTTTAATTCTTTATGGTGATACAAATATTCTTTAATATGCATATTTAATCAATGGGTAAAAATATTAGGTTATTCTTGCAATTCACAAATTAATCAAACCCATTTAGTAATCCAGTATTTTACTCCCATAAACATATATTCAAATATTTAGACACACACATGAAAACATACATGCACATTCGCAGAAAGACAGAAATTCATACAAATAAGAAAGCATAAAAGTCATTTCAAAGAGCAGAGAAAAATATACACCCACAATTCACCATTTTTGAAATGCTTAAAATTGACCTTTCAAATTATTCTATATTTGATAAAATTAAATATATTATTGAACTATGGTTCTCTTTATGTTATGGTAAACATCTATGTGTATGGAATGTATTATAATAATGCTGAATCATGAAGTTGCAAAATTATATTGTTGAATATCAGAAAGAGGAATATTTTAAACTTTTATACTAGATTTAAATAATGTATGCTATATTTCAACATTGGAAATTATATTCCCTTTCTCTATGCATTTATATATATATTTATATTATTTATATTTATGTATGCATGCACATATTTGTGTAAGATACACATATATCACATATAATTTTATATAAGGTGGTTTTTGGAGTAATAATTTAATAGCATATACAATATGCCATAAATTGAATGAGCAATCTTTCATTACATAATTCATGAAGCTATATCATTTTTATCATATAATTACCTCTTTGATCTACTTAAGTCTAATTTCTTGACACATATAAAGCTAAAATTTTACTCTTGCTTTTTTCAGACATAAAATTAGCATTCTACTGGGCTCACTTCTTTTCTGGTGTGACAACTGAAGCCACCAAAACTTTGGATGCTCATTTGCAGAGTATTTAATTAATTCAAAATCATGAGTTTATAAGAATTTCTAAATTTAGAAACAGAAACTTTTCTTTAATACAGGACTTTTAGTGAAACTTCTTAAAATAGTTGGGAATTAGTAAGCTCATGCTATCAAATGGAAATTGTGTACTTTATTGGTCTTTTATGCTGGAAATGTTTGTATGAAATAAATATAGCTTTGTGATATTATTCTAAACTTTTTTTCTGCTCCCTCCCTTCAAAAATCATGAAAATGTTTAACCAGTTTTGCCTAGGAAGCAATACTTATTCTGATATGGGTTTCATTTTTGTTTTTGTCTGTGTACTGCTTAGTGTTCCAACTCCCCAACTGTTAGTTTTTCTTCTCATTCCCAATTTCAATATGCTCTGTACATCTACTTTGCCCAAGCTGACTTTAGGTACATGAACTTAATTAAGACATTCACAAATATATTTACTTCAACATATGTTGAAAATAAATAACTGTTTGGATAAAATCTTAATTTGTTTATAACTATCCTGAAAAATATGTTAAATTACCTTTTGTAAGACAACCGGAAACCATTACACTCAACAGACAGTTTTGGTTTCCATGGGAAGGAGTTCTGATTTTAATCATGTTTTATTTACTATTAGTTGAACTCCATATCCTCCTGGAAATATTTAGCATCATAAACATTTCTACCCTTTGTTGGCACTAAATAAGCTATAGAAATGCACACGTGTGGTCTGCTTAACCAGATGTTTTAATTAATAACCTCTTTAGAGCTGTTATTAATGTACATTTAAAGAGTCTGAGTATAGTTCCTTTTCATGATGACTTTGTGATATAATGAAAGTAAAAATTTGTGGTTTTCTACTCAATTTAATAACCCAAACTGTCTGTATGAGATAAATCATGTTCAAATTTCAAAGATCTGTGACTATTAATCAAATTAATGAAAGAATTAGCAAATGTATTCTTGACTTTGTTCTCAATGGAAGTGACATCTGAATTTGTAAATCTGCTATGAACTTTCTTTCACACTATAGCATTAAAACTGAGTGATTTTTTTCTTTTAATATTAGTCTTATTTAAAACAGAAAGCCATACATTTAGAAAGTAACATTTCTAGCAAATAATACTATTATATTTTCTAATTGTGTAAACTGTGTTCATTTCTAGACTTTTACGAAAGCACATTCAATCTTCAGACTCCTCAGATACCAGCTGAAAAGTATGGCATTATTTATTTCTTTAGAAAATATGAACTTATAGTGAGGAAAGTTGAATTAGTCAAGGCTGACTTTCATATATTTAATCAAGTATAGTCTAAGGCTCCCTCTTTACATATTTAAGTTCGGCCTAATTGTTTTTTCTGTACATTTTGAACTCTTGCAATTGGAGATGTAAACCAACGGTAGCCCACACCTGTGCCAATCACTGAGTTTTGGCCAATCAAATGTAGCCAACTGTTCAAACCATGTTCAGAACAAATAAGGAAAATGTGGAGCTGTAAACAATCCAGTTGTTTCTCTACTTTTTTCCCATTTTATGTACATCACTTTCTTTTTGTTGTCCGTAACTTTTCTTCCACCACGTGACTATGCTGGAGTCTCTGAGTCTGCTGTGATTTGGGGCTGCCCAATCTGCAAATTGTTCATTGTTCAACTAAACTTCATAACATTTATTTATTTACTTTTTTGAGTCACCCAGGCTGGAGTGGATGGCAAGATATCCACTCACTGCAATCTCTACCTCCCAGTAAACTCCATTACATTTAATTCAACTGAAGTTGGTTTTTTAACAAATGGTGGAAGCAGTGTAATCCAAAGTAGAGCTTTTAGCAACCCCCAGGAGCACTGAATGAAACAGCAAGATACTTACAAAGACCCATTTGTGTCCATTGATCTCTCAGAGTGGCTGGGGATTATGGGTACTTTCTTGCAGATTTTAGGGCTCCAGAGATTTGTGTTTTAAGCTCTTTGAGTTTCAGTGAGCAAATTTCTGATCCAAATTGGGTTTGGAAGCCATGATAGAAATGGACTGGTTTCATGATGATATTTGATATGGTAATTAACTGGCTTGGATCCAGTTAGAGGCCTCTTACATCTAACTAAGAAAAAATCTGGTAGTAAACAGTAATAATATTGTAGGGGTTATAAAATTTGGATTTTGAAAATTCACAGGGAGTTTTGTGTTCTATCTCTCTGCTTCATTTTTCCTGTGCAGTTAGGTAGGGGGAAAAATCACCGATTAAGTTAATCAAGGAAATCTAAGAGTAAACCCAATATTTTAGGTTAAAATGGAATCCTTAATTTCTGAAAAACTGAGTTCCTTCCAGTTTATACATTAGACATAGAAAACAGCAAAGTCGTGAAAATGGCAAAATATCACTAAAGAGAACTTATCGTGGAACTTTCTGAAGAAACAACACATTGAAGTGCATTTAAAAATGAAAGCTCTCAAATATTAAATTTGCTGACCTTTTTAATTTAGTTTCTGTCCCAATTCAAAGGAAATAGACTGCAGCACCAAGTGGCTGACTTTGGGTAAGTAATGGGGTACATTTTACCTGAGTAAAGGATGGGATTGGGTTAGAGGCCCACTCCTCAATAAAGTCCTTCTTGGTTAAAAATGGATTAAAGATGACAGGACCCAATAAGAAGCAAGTTTGAGCCTTGCCAATTCTATTTGAGTACTAAGCAGAGTGGCTAATGTCTATGTTTTGTCACATGTATTTTTCTCTGGACAAAATGGAAAAAGATAATTCTCCTTCGTGTTGCTGCTTGGACCCCAGGGTTGTGGTGCAGCTAGCTGGGTCACTAGAGCCTCTCAGGAAAAGGAGACCCAAAAGCCTGGCATGCCAGCAAAAGGGTAAGAATTTTGAACCAGTCAGTTTTGACCTCCCTCTTTCCTCTTTCTTTCTCTCTCTCTATCACTGTGCAATCCAGTTGAACGAATGGTAAAAATCACTGTTTATCTCCTCTGTAGTTTTGATAAATGGGAAAAAGGATTCATGGGGCTAATCTTAAGCTGTAGCAAACCTGCTGTGCTTTGTGTGTCTTTCTGTATTGTTCTGTTTAAAGAGAGGTGCCTTAGGATAGAATGCTGTTCTAAGACCCCATAAATTCACTGTTCAAGATGGCCCAGCAAGCTGGTCAGTTAGAAACTTTGTTGCAGGTCTTTGAAGGGGAACAAAAAGAAAGAAAGAAACTGGATGAGGGCTCCATCTTGCCTTATGTCCTTGGGAGCTTGACCCTGTAACCATGTGGCAGTACTTTCTTTTTATCTCTGCTGTTTTACAGTGGCAGACCTCATTCAATTCCAGACATAGAGAGTGAGTCCTTTCTGGTTTGATAACAGCATGAATTTTGCCATTTGTTGATTCTCATCCACTCCATGAACCATCTTCAGTTTTCCTTTCTGAGCACAGAAATATTAGCCATTTGGCTTTCCTAAAGTCAGGTAATAAGAGATTTAAAAGGACTTTTGAAGTTCTGTGATTAAAAGTCAACTCAATTAAAGGCAGATATTCAAGGTCAGCCTGGGACTCTTTGGGAAAAACAGAGGAAGCACCTCAGATCTTATTTTGGGGAAAACATCTGTTTTCCTCATGAAATGTCAGGAATTAAAAGCAGATAGAACCCTCTCAAAATCTAAGGCTCTGTTCCATTTTGCACTGAATTATCTGATGTTTTTGACTTTTAGGAGTACCAGAAAATATTTTGTATTATGAGATAGCATTTGTATATAATAATTAGGTAGGAAATATACTTTTGGGGATGTCTAATGGTAGTTATGGTGGGATAGACTCAGCTCTGCACATTTGTATCTGAGAATAATGCTCTTAGCCATCTTGAATTTATGGAAATGTCCCCAACTTCCAACTGAGAGATAAGACTCCCATGGGAGGTAAGCTGATTCCCTCTTTTTGGGATCCAGGATCTGGTGTAAACATGGAAATAATACCCTTAATTTCTGGAGATCTCTTTTGCATTAAAAAAATTTAAAATTGGCTAATGAAAAATCTTACAACTTCTGAATCTTCTTCTATCTGTACATAAATATATATATATATGTATGTGTGTGTGTCTGTGTATATACACAGACACACACACATACATATATAGTGTGTGCAATGTTTATATAAAAGAACTGTAATTAGTTAGCTTAAAATAGGTGCTTAAATCAAATATTTTGAAAAAATAAAAACCATAATGCCTTTTAGTTCATGCAACTTTAATAATCTTTGGGAAATAAAAATATTTAAAAGATTATTGGTAAAATAATGATATTTTGTTTAAATTATATTAAACAAATATATTAGGTTTGCTAATTGCTTTGAGGTCATAAACTTCTTTGACTTTTGAAATTTGTTCAATGTACCTACCCTGGAAATATTAGATTCTGGATAAGGCCTAGGGACATATGCAATTAGCCATGTAAAGAAGGTTTTAAAAAAAGAAAGTTTATATAAGAAAGGATCTTGCATATCCCTGTCCTAAAGTAAAATAAATGGTTGTTTAAGAAGAGGAATGTTTAGAATAGGTTAGAAAGTCTAGGCAAGTTACAGATGGTCTGTGTAAGCAATAAAAGGATTTGTGGAAGGAAACTTATGCAACAAAAGTAAAAATGGCTAAGATTATCATTATAACATGTAACTGAGATCACTGAAAAGCAGCTTTACATGCAAGTATGTAAGAAAAGCAAATTGTTTTTTGAAAATATTATTAAGAAGGCATGGAAATTAAATTTTTGCCTCGTTAAGAGGGTTAAAGGATTATTTTAAATTAGGTAAGATAAACCTAAGGGTTTGAACAAGTTATGGAAAGGTTTGCACAAATTAATCTTGTAAAAGAAATTTTGTCTGTCAACATACTAACTAAATTTAAAAAGCTATTATTTGGTTATCTGAAAATTGAATATTGAAATAAAAGCCAAAACAATTTTCTTTTTTTTTTTTTTTTTAGCTTTTGCAATCTCTTTTTATTTATTTATTTATTTATTTTACTGTAGCATACTATATCTGGCATTTCTCCCCATGTTATTCCTCCCCACCCTCACCACCCTTACCACCGTCCCCTCACTCTCCAACCCCCATTGTCTCTCCCCTACCCTCCCAACTGTCCCCTGTGTGCGATGCTCTTCTCCCTGAGTCAACGTGTTCTTGTTGTTCAACACCCACCTATGAGTGAGAACATACAGTGCTTGGCTTTCTGTTCTTGGGTCAGTTGGCTGAGAATGATGGTTTACAGATTAATCCAAGTCCCTACAAAGGACACAAACTCATCATTTTTTATGGCTGCATAGTACTCCATGGTGTATATATAACACATTTTCTTTGTCCAGTCTATCATCAATGGGCATTTGGGTTGGTTCCAGGTCTTTGGTATTGTACACAGGGCTGGAGTGAACATACATGTGCCTGCATCTTTACACTAGAATGATTTGCAGTTCTTGGGGTATATATGCAATAGTGGGATTGCTGGGTCCAATGGAATTTCTATTTCTAGATCCTTGAGAAATCGTCACAGTGTCTTCCACAACGGTTGAACTAATTTACACTCCCACAAACTGTGTAAGAGTGTTCCTGTTTCTCCACATCCTCTCCAGCATCTGTTGTCTCCCGCTTTTTTAATGATCTCCATTCTAACTGGCATAAGATGATATCTCAGTGTGGTTTTGATTTGCATTTCTCTGATGCCCAGTGAGGATGAGCATTTTTTCACATGTGTGTTGGCCTCGTGCATGTCTTCTTTTGTAATGTAAAGTGTCTGTTCATATCCTTTGCCCACTTTTGAATGGGGTTGTTTGATTTTTTTTTTTTTTTTTTGTATATCTGTTTTAGTTCTTTGTAGATTCTGGATATTAGCCTTTTGTCAGATGGGTAGATTGCAAAAATTTTTTCCCATTCTGTTGGTTGCTGATTCACTCTAATAATGATTTCTTTTGCAGTACAGAAGCTCTGGAGTTTAATTAGATCCCATTTGTCTATCCTGGCTTTTATTGCCATTGCTTTTGGTGTTTCAGTCATTAAGTCCTTGCCTATGCCTACGTCCTGGATGGTTTTGCCTACGTTTTCCTCTAGTGTTTTTATGGTGTTAGGCTTTATGTTTAAATCTTTGATCCATCTGGAGTTAATTTTAATGTAAGGTAGGGGTCCTGTTTCTGCTTTCTGCACACTGCTAGCCAGTTTTCCGAACACCATTTATTAAACATGGAGTCCTTGGCCCATTGCTCATTTTTGCCAATATTAGACAGATCAATGAGACAGAAAATTAACAAGCATATCCAAGACTTGAATGCAGAGCTGGACCAAGCAGATCAAATAGGCATACACAGAATGCTCTACCCTAAATCCACAGAATATACATTTTTCTCAGAACCACATTGCACTTACTCTAAAATTGACGACATCATTGGAAGCAAATCACTCCTCAGCAAATACAAAAGAACAGAAATCATAACAAATAGTCTATCAGATCACAGTGCAATCAAACTAGAACTCAGGATCAAGAAACACATTCAAACCCGCACAACCACCTGGAAACTGAACAACTTACTTCTGAATGTTGACTGGATAAACAATGAAATGAAGGCAGAAATAAAGATGTTCTTTAAAACCAACCAGAATGAAGACACAACTTACCAGAATCTCTGGGACACCTTTAAAGCAGTATCAAGAGGGAAATTTATAGCAATAAATGCCCACCAGAGAAGAGAGGAAAAAATCTAAAATTGGCACCCTATCATCAAAATTGAAAGAACTAGAGGAGCAAGATCAACAAAACTCAAAAGCTAGCAGAAGACAAGAGATAACTAAAATCAGAGCAGAACTGAAGGAGACAGAGACACAAAAAAAACCCTTCAAAAAAATCAATAAATCTTGGAGCTTATTTTTCAAAAAGATCAATAAAATAGACAGACCACTAGCCAGATTAATAAAAAAAATGGAGAAGAATCAAATAAATGCAATAAAAAATGATAAAGGGGATATCATCACTGACCCCTTGGAAGTACAAACTACCATCAGATATTACTACAAACAGTTCTACTCACATAAACCAGTAAACCAGGTAGAAATGGATAAATTCCTAGACATTTGTACTAAACCAGGAGGAAGATGAAACCCTGAATAGACCAATAACAAGGGCTGAAGTGGAGGCAGCCATCAATAGCCTACCAACCAAAAAACGTCCAGGTCCAGACAGGTTCACAGCCAAATTCTACCAGATGTACAAAGAGGAGCTGGTTCCATTCCTTCTGAAACTATATCAAACACAATTTTCTTAAAGCACTGATCTATTCTTTAACAACAATTTGTAAACAGATACAAAAGTTTATGAGAATCTCATCTTATAGTCAAATGATTAAAAATTGAATAGATTTGTCTATAAGCTTTTATTAAAAATTTGGGTTGACATTAATAGTACACAAATGTAGGAATGAAATTTGGCTCTCTTGAACAAGATTTCATGATTTTCATGTAATACTAAAGAATAATAAAAAATCTTTGTTTGCCCTTTGAACAAACTACAGATAAAAAAAGAGAAAAAGAAGACAGATTTTTGTGGAAGCTAAGTTTTTCCTCTGTCAATGAACAAAGGTTTTTGCCTTTTTAAAAATTTTGACTCATCATTTTAGCTAAATGAGTGACCTATGGTGACTGGAATTCCATTTCGTCACATCAAGTGTTTTAAATCTTTAACATAGTTGATAGGTCTCCCAAAATCAAATTTCAGCTTCAAAATTGTCTTTTCTGACTTCTAAATTTGGGATGCTACAGAGGGACCCTGAAGCATTCAAATGAGAGGTAAACCAGATTCTTTGACATGTTAAGTCATGTTACATGGGAAGCATTGTCAAAATAGAAAAAATGTTTAATCTTCTTCAGGTTATATTTTAGTGAATGATATTAATATATGTTCTAAAATTTTATGGGATTACTAAAATTCTAATATGTCTGAGTGTATCTTATCAATCACATTTGTGATTATTAAGTTATTGTAGACCACAGAAATGACAGAATTTCCTAGTCAAATGTCTTTTTAACTATAACTATTTAAAGTCATTTCTACAATTACTTGCTTAATGCTGATGCAGGTTTCTGAAAACTTCACAAGCATGCAAAATCCTAGAATACGGTTATATTTTAGGAGGTCCTTGAAAGGATGGTAAGGACCCTGAAAAACACTCTTGAATTCAGGTTTCTAATAAGTTTAAAATAATATCATAGGTAAGAATTCTCCATCAATTCTCCCAACTCCCCAAGAATTGGTTTTGGTAAGAATTCCTGAAACTTGAATGAAAAGACTAACTGGTTTATAAAACAACTAACCCAAGTCAAATAAAAATTAATTGAATACCAAGGAAATACTTAGCCATATTTTCATGCTAAATAAACCAATACTGAAATTGTTTAGATATACAAGTTAAATAAACTCCAATATCTAAGTCAAATTACTTATGACAACCAATCCATTATCAATGTTATGCACCTATTGGAAAAACAACTGATATTCAAGAGAACATAAGCCTAATATTAAGCATGGAGTCTAGTGAATCAGGAAAGTTGCCTTATCCTTCCCAAGTACTTAAAACTGTTTTTATTAATAGTTCAGAATTTCATGGGTCATCATGAAAAAGATAAGATGGTCCACATTAAATATAACTTGATGTAGTGATTTCTAATTTGCTAAAATGGTGTATAACTAATGTTTAATTTGTCAAACCCCTATTCCTGGGAAGGCAATCAAAATTTCAGGTACATTTGGCTTCCTCGTGGCCCATTTAAATATTTCTAGAGAGATTTTATTCAGTTGTCATTTTCTATGCATGTTTCCTGGTTGTATATAAGCTCTCTCATGCAAGAGGGCTGATGTTATAACATTAGCTTATTATGCTACAGTATATTGTCACCAGCTAATGAAAGCTTTATATGGATCACTAAGGACAATCAGTCCCTTCCCAATCTAGAACCTGAATATTGGATCTTCTGAAAACATCATAAAAAAACTGTCCTTGCCATCCACACTGCAACAAAACTTCAAGATCTTAAACTTTGAGTTCACAACCTCACAACTGAGTAGGGTCTTTCCACACTCTTGGAACTGTACACCCATTGGAATCCTTAAGATAAAGCTAACCAGAGAAGTCTCTTCTTAGAAAAAGATGGCATCTTTGATGTGAACAGCTTCTCAAGTTCACAGGTCAAGACTGCTCTGCTATCATGAGACTCTTATCTTTAAATATTTTTCCTTTCTTATGCCTCTATGAGCAAGAGAAGTAAAGAAAGGGTTTATTATATGCACTTATGGTGTATAATTTTATTTGTGCAAGATTTTGCAGCCAGCCTTATAGATGGATAAACTTATACTTTGCTAGATAAAATATGAAGATACAAACGTATTAGATGAGAAACATTAATGGTACATATGCTGCCTCATAATCAGTAAGAAACAGAACACTGGTTCATTCCTCTTAACCTACATGATGGGTTAAAAAAAACATTTCCAGAAGGCTTTCACTCTTTTAGAAAGCCATCATTTTTAAGATCTTTTTTCCATGGTTTAGAGTACAAGAGGCAATGATCTGAAATGTATTCCTCTTGATAGGTGCTATATAGCAGATTCTACTGTAATGGCTATATTTACACAATAGGCTTTAAATTATGTTGTGAAAGTTATGCTAAATAATGGAATTGACTAAACAGAAAAGTACCTGTGCAGCTGCTGGCACTTGTGCCTATGGATAAATATGTTATATGTAGATTATAGATATTCAGTTGTAGTGGATTAATGAAGAAACTGCTTAGTTAAGTGAGTAGACTCTATTGAGCTAATTTATTAATTTATTTAATATTAGCTGGTTTGTTTTACAGAGACTGTATTAGTCCATTTTCATGTTACCGATAAAGACATACCCCAGACAGGGTAATTTATAAAGAAAAAGAGGTATAATGGACTCACAGTTTCACATGGTTGCTAAGGCCTCACAATTATGGCATAAAGTGAAAGACACATCTTATATGGTGGCAGGCAAGAGAGAATGAGCACCAAGCAAAAGGAAAAACCCCTTATTAAACCATCAGATCTCATATGACTTATTTACTGCCATGATTACTATATGGAAAAAACTGCCCCCATGATTCAACTATCTCACACTGGGTTCCTCCCACAACATGTGGGAATTACAAGAGCCACAATTTAAAAAATAAGATTAGGGTGGGGAAACAGCCAAACCATATTGTACCACCCCTGACCACTTCAAAATCTCATGTACTCACATTTAAAAACCAATCATGCCTTCCAGTCCACCAAAGTCTTAACTCTTTTCAGCATTAACTTAAAACTCCACAGTCCAAAGTCTCATCTAAGACAAGACAAGTCTCTTCTGCCTATAAGTCTGTAAAATCCAAAAGCAAGTTAGTTATGTCCTAGATACAATGGATACAGGCATTGGATAAATACACTCATTTCAAATGGGAGAAATTGACCAAACTAAGGGGCTAAAGGCCCCAGGCAAGTTTATAATCCAGCAGGATTATAAAGCTACAAATTGCTCTCCTTTGACTCGATGTGTCATATCCAGGTCACACTAATGCACAAGGTGGGTTCTCATGATCTTGGGAAGCTCTGCCCCTGTTGCTCTGCAGAATACAGCCTCTCTCCTCACTGCTTTCATGTGCTGGTATTAAGTGTCTGTGGCTTTTCCAGGCACATGGTACAAGCTGTCAGTGGATCTACCATTCTGGGGTTTAGAGGGTGGTAGCCCTCTTCTCACAGCTTTGCTAGGCAGTGCCCAAGTGAGGACTCTGTGTGGGAGCTTCAACCTCACATTACGCTTCTGTACTGCACTAGCAGAGGTTCTCTATGAGTGCTCCACTCCTGGAAGAAACTTCTGCCTGGACATCTAGGCATTTCCATACATCTTCTGAAATCTAGGCAAAGGTCCCCAAACCTCAGTTCTTGACTTCTGTGTACCTGCACGCTCAGTAGCACATGGAAGCTGTCAAGGCTTGGGGCTTCTATTCTCCAAAGCCGTGGCCTGAGTTGTACCTTGGCCTCTCTTAGCTATCACTAGAGCAGCTGGGACACGGGACACCACATCCCCAGGCTGTATACAGCAGATGGAGCCTGGGCCTGGCACACAAAACTGTATTTTCCTCTTAGGTCTCCAGGCCTGTGATTGGAGGGGCTGCTGCAGAGGTCTCTGATATGTCCTGAAGACATTTTCCCCATTGTCTTGGTGATTAACATTTGACTCCTCATTATTAATGCAAATGTCTGCAGCCAGCTTGAAATTTTTGTCAGGAAATGAGTTTTTCTTTTCTATTGCATTGTCAGGCTGCAAATTTTCTAAACTTTTATGGTCTGTTTCTTTTTTAAAACTGAATGCCTTTAACAGCACCTGAGTCACTGCTTGAATGCTTTGCTCCTTAGAAATTTCTTCCACCAGATACCCTAAATTATCTCCCTCAGATTAAAAGTTTCACAAATCCCTAGGGTAGGGGCAAAATGCTCTTGGTCTCTTTGTTGAAACATAGCAAGAGTCACCTTTATTCCAATTCCCAACAAGTTCTTCATGTCCATCTGAGACCATCTCAACCTGGATTTCACTGCCCATATCATTATCAGCATTTTGGTCAAAATCATTCAACAAGTTTCTAGAAAGTTCCAAATTTTCCTACATTTTTCTGTCTTATTCTGAGTCCCCCCAACTGGTTCAACCTCTGTCTGTTCCCCAGTTCCAAAATCACTTCTACATTCTTGGTATCTTTTCAACAGCACCCAACTTTTGGTACCAATTTACTGTATTAGTCTGTTTTCATGCTGCTGATAATGACATAACCAAACAGTGCAATTTATAAAGAAAAGAGGTTTAATGACTCACAGTTCTGCATGGCTGAGGAAGCCTCACAATCATATTAGAAGGCAAAATGCACATCTTACATGGTGGCAAGCAAAACAGAATGAGAGCCAAGAGAAAAGAGAAACCCCTTATAAAACCATCAGATCCAGTGAGACTTACTTATTGCTGTGAGAATGGTATGGGGAAACTACCCCTGTGATTCAGTTATCTCTCACCAGTTTCCTTCCACAACACCTGGGAATTATGGGAGCTACAATTAAAGATGAGATTTGTTGAGGACAGAGCCAAACCATATCTGGGTAAGGAACATACTCCAAACTCGTGTTATTATGCTCCCAATAGCCATAATAATCATCTCCCAGGTGTGCTGTCTTCTCTCAAATGTTTTAAATGTTTGAATACAGGCTTCTCTAGAATGTCAAATGGTCATTCTTCAACTGGAATGACAAGAGCTGAAAAATATGAGACATCATAACCTATGAATTACATGCTAAGATAGGAAACCTGAAATGATGGTAACTTGGAGCTAAGGCCCCAAATTTCCTTCACACTTTCACCTAAGTTTAAAAAGGAGAAATGTTTAAACAAAATTATGGTAGGCTATTGTTTTAGACTCTGCTCATGCACTGGGCCCCAACAGACCAAACCACACAAAAATGGAATCACTTGTGCTAAATGTGACATAATGAAAGTAAGAGTTTAAGGAAACACATAAATCCTAGAACAAACCAGGTTTTGTTTTTGTCCTGCAAATAGGATATTCCAGTATAAGGAGGTACCCTCTACTAAGTCCTTCTTCTTACCTTTGCAAAACCCACTATTCTACTGTTTGTCGGTGGGTTTCAAGACCAATAGTGAAAATGACGTCAATAACTAAAGTTTTAGACAACCTCTCAAAATTGAGAAAATGACTAAAAGTGGGGAATTGTTAAATCCAGTTTAGCCTAAAGCTGCCTCCTGACATATTTAAGGTTGGCCTAAAGGATTTTTCTGTACATTGTGAACTATAACAAGTGGAGGTCTAAACCAACCGTAGCCCATGCCAGTGCCAATCACCGAGTTTTGCCCAATCAAATGTAGCCAACTGTTTGAACCCTTTTCAAATAAGGCAAATGCTGAGTAGTAACTAATCCATTTGTTTTGTACCTCACTTCCATTTTCTGTACATCATTTTTCTCTTACTGTCCACAAATTTTCTTCTACCATGTGGCTATGCTGGAGTCTCTGTGAATCTGCTGTGATTCTGGGGACTGCCTGTTTTGCAAATTATTTGTTGTTCAATTTAACTCCTTTCAGTTTAATTTGGCTGAACATTTTTAACACATAGCATACCAACAATATTGGTCTGTGTGAGGTCCCTTTCATGTTTTATTTATTTATTTTTCTTTATCTACATCTTTTGCTCCTTCAATGGCTAGGGTATGTGGATATGAGTCCTTGAGTTAGGATGCATTCTTGTAAATATATATAGTGAGGCTTTAGGTATGTATAGCTTAATTTATATACACAATTTTGTTTTACATAATTTACTGCACATTACGCTTTTAAAATCTATTCGTGTTGTGTTTTTATCTAGTTTGTTTGTTTTAACTGCTTTCAGAATTGGAAATATGACCACTTACCTTACTATTGCCGCTGTTTACAAAAATGCTTCTATGGTGAACTTCTTACATATTCATTTATGTAACTTTGAAAAAATTGAGAGAGAGAGAGAGTAAAATATCAACCAGGAGTGAATTTCTTACTCTTACATATTTATTGAATTTGAATAAGTTAAATCTTTTCTCTCCTGCAGCTGGCTTTGTTCTGGTAATTAGGACTTAAGAGTTAATTGTGTTTGAATAATAAAGGCCAGATCCTAAAAACCTGCTGTTGGTAATTCAACGTTTGTTTAAAGATCTTTAACTAAGGTTGCCAAAAAGGATGTTCCATGTTTTCATTCATGTACACATGTCTGGGAATTGTTTTTGGCTTCTCAGTATATAATGCTCCTAGAAAAACAATGTAATTTGGCTTTGACTTGGACTGAAACTATCTGCAGCTTCCTAGGCATGGGACATTTTGCTATTTATTAAAATGTCTCAGGAGCTTTGATTTTATCACTTGTAGTGTGATAATAAATACCTGCTTTATATAATGATTGTCATGGTTCATAGAAATGATACACATAAAATGTCCACCACAGAATTATTCTGAATGCAAATTCCACTTCCCTCCAACACTCCTCTTTTTTATTTTCTGTATGGTGATGGCTCTTTGTATTTTGAGGGTATGAACTAATTTGAAAGCAATCTGCCTTCTATATATTAAAAAAGGATCATATATGTTAAACACAAGATTTTAAGTAAAATATCAAGTTAATCATGAACCTCTTGCAGAGACTAAGTTTGTTTTTAAAAATATTTTCAAAGTTTGATCAGAGCCTCCTAACATTTACCTCTTTCCAAGGAGGACAGCCCAAAAATATGAATTAGATTCACAATTCCCATGATTGTGATAAAAAAAACTGTTTATTGGGAACTGATGCAACAAGACCAGGGTTAAGCCAGGCAGTGGCAGCACTTCAGCCTAGCAGAACTCTTTCTGCTCCACTCTGCTGTCAGGAGATAAAGAATAAGAGTTCTCTGCATACCTTCTGCAAATCATAATTTGTTTTGTATGGAATATTCATAAATGGCTTTTGTTTTCTTGTCCTAAGGCACATGTCTCTGTCTGTTTATGCCTTTGGCAAATGAGTTTATTTTTTGCCATTATTTTTTATTTGTACTTGTCAGATTTTTAATTACATAATTAAGTTGCTATTGGTCTTCACTATAAAAAATATTATCAAAGTGTTGTGACAGGGATGTACTAAATAAGGTCTGAGATCACTGAATATAAAGAAAATGTAAAGATTCCAAGGTATAAGATATGTAACCTGTTTCACTAAAGGGCAAGCATAATCAGGTCTAAAAAATTTCCATTTGAGTTAATATCCATTGAAACACAGACAATATTAGCCCTATAGTATTCATTGTATTGACATTATGCCAGTGGCCGATTTTTGATATAGGAAATTCTAGGAAAATAAAATAGTGGCAAACAAGCAGACTTTTTTCCCAGTTCCTACCTATGAAAACAGCAATGTTGACAAATAAATCTAAACAATTTAAAACTATGGGGATTTTCCTCGAAATAACTGGAGAAACAGAAAGTTTCTGCCATCTTTGCACAAGGTCACATACTAATTGGGTTCTCTCTATGCTATTCTCATCTCAGTTTATTTCACTGTTTTGTTTTATTATTTGTATTTTTTTCTTTCTTATTTTAGTGTATTTGCTCCCTACAGTTTGTGTATGCCATTGTTTAGTCCCACTGGTAGCTATTATAGGTTAAGGTATCCATGTCTCCAGGATATGGAGGTTTGGAAAATGTAGATTAAAACAGTTACAAAAAATTTATAGGCTATAAACTTTTCTGCATTGAAGTAGAACTTCTTTAAAATTAATATTAATTTAAATAATCCAAATTCCCAAATAAGGAAAAGTCCAAAATTATATTGATTAATATCATCAGCCAGACCATATGCTCATAGATAAAATACTATGTAGATGGTACAGGGTATAACTACTTTATCATAAAGTATTTTTATCTTCAAGGTAAATGTTATATTTTTTTCTTTTGAGGAAATCATATAGAGCCTTATCTTTTTCCCCACTCTTATAAAATAAGGCTTTAAAAAATCCATTTATATTCTTCGTGGACGTGAGCTATAGTGTGTTTTTTGGCCTTTCATGTGAATAAGTCTGACACAGACAAGTACTGAACAAAGCATTCCCAGTTCTCTCTGTGAAAAACCTGCTGACACCTGAACTGGCTTCTATTGGAATTTGTTTTTGGCTGATCTTTACATGACCTTTGAAATCCTGGCATCTGACCTGTCTTGGGCTTGGGCTCCATGGCTCTAAGCCTGGCTGTTTCAGGGACTCTGTTCTCCCAATCTAGTATTTGCTGCACCTCTCTGTCTGTTAACCCTCTGAAGCCAAGATATAAGAAGCTAGTATTTCTTTGAACCTCTTTGTTAGTCTTAACCCTCTGAAGTCCAAAATATGTGAAGGACAAAAAGTACACACCTTTCTAGTGGCTATTTGTCCCAATAAACGTACCAGTGCTGAAAGATGTGTTCATTGATGGGTAACAATGTGATAAATGGAAAATTTTAGATACTAGAAAACCTTTGGCATTTGTGTACAAAGGGAGCCTCAGCCAGGTGGATTCTATATTTTTCCTAAGTAGTTCTTCTAAATGAGAGATGGTTGAAGTTAGTAGATAGGCAGATTAAAATGTCCAAGGCCATCAGACCAAAAATAATATTTTTAACAATACATTCTTTCACACTCAGATGTACTTCTTGGTTCTGGCTTAGGCTATTGGCAGATGTGCTAACATCCTCCTGGGGAAGAAAATGGAGTCCTCTCAGAGATTCTACCCAACTGGAAAAGGGAAGTTCCAGCCATCTCTTAATAAAACATGTGCTCCAGAGATTTGCAACTCAATTTTGCAGACCTAATGAGTTTGAAGATTATTGAAATAAACATTAAAACTTTGATAGCAGCTTAGCCAAATTCTGGCTAATCTCTATTTCCTCTGTGGTTTGACCTTCACAGATACAAACTCCTCACAGCTATTGCTAACCAAAACTATTAGTGCCATAGAAAGCCAACCGAAAACAGGTCAGGTGACAATCTTTGTTGTGTATCTTTAATTTACTGACAGAAATTCTCCAAGTAGTTTTCATTAGCTTCTAGCAACTTTAATTGAATGAAAACATTGCTTTCATGATATTTGATACCATGTGTTGGTACAAATTAAAGCATAGCAACTTCTAGTCACAGAATTTTCCTTCTCACATGCCTCCAGAAGGTTAGACTAGGAGAGGAGTCCTTAACAGAATTATTATAAATATCCAAGGGTAAATATTGATACTTGTCAATATCAAGATTCCATACCAAATGAACAAAAGTTCAGATAAACACATGCATGCATGAACAAACACTCATGAAAAATATATAATGAGCTAAAGATGGGTAGCACATTCAGGAGTCCACTGTTACATCAAATTGTGAAATAATTTATCACAATCCATTAATTTTGTTTATTTGGTATCATAACACCTCAAAAGTTTTCTAATCGATTTAAATTTGTATAAACACTTATGGCTCACTAACTGAATTTGATCAATATGCAGTATTCAGCCCAGTTTATTTTGTGTGTGATTACATTGACTACCTTGACGAAGTAATCTGTTCCCTTGAAAAATGAATTAATATGTTGTACTTAGGAGAAGGTAAAAGGAGGAAACAGAATACTAACATTTAATATATGGCCTTAATGAAAGTATTACAGAAAAAGATTTATGCCCAGTATCTACTGAAACTTCTGAGGTGGTCCACTTTGGTAGGCTGTTACTTACTAACCAAAATCACAAATTCCTAAATCAATGTCAATCATTAATCAGGATGTATACCTACTCCTGCAAAGCAGAATAGTTGAATTGGCATTTAAGGACATTCATATGCCAAATGGAAATTATACTTTACTTGATAGATTCCTTTAAAAAGAGCAAAGAAAAACCCTAACTCAAGTGTCACAATTATGGTAGTGCTCATTATCCTCATTCACTACTTAGGGTTACAACTGATAAGCAGAATGAATATTTGAGTGAGCTGCTAATTCCTCTAGGCACGGACAGATTCTGACTTTTATCCTATGACTAGATTCTAGTGGGTAAGCCTGTGCCTTCATGTTGTGAAACGGATCATCAGTTAAAAAACTGACTCTTTGAGTCGGTGGCTGCTTTATTGAGACATAATAAATATGTATCACCAATGTCTCCATTCTTATTGCAGTGTCATGACAAGTGTTTCATATCCATCACAGGATTGTGGCCCAGGCATGCGAAATCCTTCATTGAAGCATATCAGATGGCCAATAGCAACCTAAGAGAATGGTTGCAAGTGTAAAAGAGTTTTAGTCCTGCCTTATGTCATGAGTTCTGGAAATCACTTTGGTCTTATTAGGAAAGCAGCCAAACAATACCTTAGGAAAGGATCTCCTTGAAAATGACTAGCTTCTTTCAATGACTTTTGGTAATATCAGATTCTGATGATACAATTCAAGCCTGTCCCTAAATCTAGCAAATATGTTCACGTAAATACTATAGTTCCATATTCAACAATAAGATCTTCAATCAGACAATGGTCATTTTGGCAGAACCACAAAAAGATGGAAAGCATTAATGTGATGTCTAGAATTTTTTTTGTATATATTATGCATGCAATTAAAACATTGCTAATAATTCATTTGCTTGAATAGCCATAAACATTAAATATGATATGTAGCTTTTTTATTTAACTCCATTCTTTAATTGGAAAAAATGAAATCATTTCCAGCATTAAAAATGTTTAATAATGGTTTAAATGAAAGATCATGCCAGTAGTTGTAAAGAACTAATTCCAATTTATGGAATAAATCAGCAAAATACATTTTTGCTATTTAGAAAATGTTTTCTAAAAGAAAAAAAGAGCATTTGTATGCAAGCCCATGCGTTCTCTTCTTATGCAAAATGATTTAATTTTCCTTAACACTTAATTGACATTATACATTGCAGCCAAAGATTCATACAGAATCACGTTTATATGAAAGTAAAGACCTCTGACTAGCAGTATTCACATGAAAGCCAAATAAAGAGATTATAGTAAGCAACTTAGTAAACATTTAAGTAAATTGTGTGCCACCACAGTGGTGGTATAACTAGAGGATTTTTAGTATATGAAGTTGAAACAAAAGACAAGGAAAAATGGTCTTGTTACCTGTGACACTGAATTTATTTTTCTCACGGTCCCATAACATTCACAAAAGAGAAGGGAATGTTTTCCTCATCATCTCTTTTTCAATATATGCCCAAAGGAAGAGAATAAAATGGTCATCTCTTTTGATGCTTCTGCTTCTGATACCTCCTCATAGAACGCTCTGCAGATACCTACAAACTTCAGTGAACAATAAATGGGAAGGGCTGGTGTGCAGAGACTCCAGGCCTTCAACAGAATTCTGCATTTAAAGGATTCCCTGTTTAATAAATGATGTTGGGAAAACTGGTTAGCCATGTGCAGAAAGCTGAAATTGGACCCCTTCCTTATATCTTATGCACAAATTAACTCCAGATGGATTAAAGATTTAAACATAAGACCTAACACATCATAAAAACCCTAGAAGAAACCCTAGGCAATACCATTCAGGACATAAGCATAGGCAAGGACCTCATGGCTAAAACATCAAAAGCAATGGCAACAAAAGCCAAAATAGACAAATGGGATCTAATTAAACTTAAGAGCTTCTGCACAGCAAAAGAAACAATCATTAGAGTGAATCGGCAGCCAACAGAATGGGAAAAAATTTTTGCAAGCTACCCAACTGACAAAGGGCTAATATACAGAATCTGCAAAGAACTAAAACAAATATATAAGAAAAAGCAAACAACCCCATCAAAAACTGGTCAAAAGATATGAAGAGACACTATTCCAAAGAAGTCATATATGTGGCCAACAAAAGTATGAAAAAATGCTCATCATCACTGGTCATTAGAGAGATGCAAATCAAAACCACATTGAGATACCATCTCATGCCAGTTAGAATGGCAATCATTAAAAAATCAGGAGACAACAGATTCTGGAAAGAATATGGAGAAATAGGAACGCTTTAACACTGTTGGTGGGAGGGTAAATTAGTCCAACCATTGTGGAAGACAGTGTGGTGATTCCTCAAGGATCTAGAAACAGAAATCCATTTGACCCAGCCATCCCATTACTGGACATATACCAAAGGATTATAAATTGATCTATTATAAAGACACATGCACTCGTATGTTCATTACAGCACTATTCACAATAGCAAAGATGTGGAACTAATCCAGATGCCCATCAAAGATAGACTAGATAATGAAAATGTAGCACACATACACCATAGAATACTATGAAGCCATAAAAAAGGATGAGTTCATGTCCTTTGCAGGGACATGGATGAAGCTGGAAACCATCATTCTTAGCAAACTGACACAGGAACAGAAAACCAAACACCGCATGTTCTCATAAGTGGGTGTTGAACAATGAGAATACATAGCCACAGGGAGGAGAACATCACACACAGGAGTCTGTTGGGGAGTGGAAGGGAGAGGGATAGCAGGTGACGGGGAGGTTGGGGAGGGATAGCATTAGGAGAAATATCTAATGTAGGTGATGGGGGGATGGAGGCAGCAAACCACCATGGCATGAGTATACCTATGTAACAATCCTGCAAGATCTACATATGTACCCGAGAACCTAAAGTAAAATTAAAAAAAAAAATTCTACATTTATATATCTATATCTCCTATATATGGGTTTATATATCCATATATCTATATCTCCTATATATAGATTTATATATCCAAATATCTATATATACTACATATATAATTATACTATATACTTTATATACTATATGTAGATATTAACATATATATTCATAAGAATGATACATGATATATATATGTATGTCTATATATAAATACATATATTAATGGCATATCTATAGATACATATCTACAATGTGTAGATTACATATATATCTATAAGGTAGATATGTATCTACACATTGTAGATATGTATCTATAAATGTAGATGTATAGATATAGTTAAATAGAAAGATAGATTCCAGAAGTTCATATATTGCTGGGTATATTTTAAATCTTTAAATATCATCATACTGTATTTATTCTTTGGTAACTCACTTTTTGTCTCAATGTTATCATTTTATTATTGTTTTTCTCGTTAAGAAACATGTATGTTAATTTGTTGCTAGCAAGACACTGCTGTTACAAATATTCTCTATCATTTTTAAAATTTGTATTCATTGATACATAATAGTTATATATTTATGGGGTGCATGTGATATTTTCTCTCTTCTCATGCCTCAAATTTTCTATAGCGTATAGATAATAGGAATGAAAATGCTGAGTCTTAGAATATCTACTTATTTTACTTTCCTATGTATTAACAAATTATTCTTTAACGTAGCAGTATAATTTGTATTTCTGACAGCTATATTTAAGACTTCATACTGCACCACATCTTCACCAGAACCCAGTACCTGGCATTCTCAGAGTTCAATATTTTTTGAATATTATTGTATGAAATGATTTTTCATTATGTATGCTTTTAAATATTTTTATTCTAGTCTACTTTTAGCATTTTTAATTATGTTTACTGACTATTCATATTTACCCTTGTCTGAATGTCACTTGCTTGTCTTTCCATTGTGTTGTCTTAATCATGATTTTGTAGAATATTCTATATGATAATCATTTGTTGCTTACACATGTTTTAAATATCTTAGACAACAGTTTGTGTTCATTTTTATTGACATGATGCACACAGCTTTTACATGTTAATATAATCATAATTATTAGTTTCTTTATAATTTAGATTCCTGTTATTTTGTCTAATAAATGTTTATCTCATGCTGAACTAAAATAATACAAAATCAAAATTATGCATATGTCATGTTGTTACTTCAAAATAGGCATAAAAAATTATAGTAAAAATCTAAACAAAAAGTACAAAGTCATAAAGATTAGCAGGGGTTTCTACTGCACAATGTTGTTTTAGGCAATGTTTCATCCTTTGTTACTTGCTTTCATAATAATTCTAATATAACCACTTTGCCAAGTGTGGTATAAGTAATAATAAGAAAGTAAGAAACTGGGTCAATTTACAGACACAAACAGACCTACACCCACAAAGACTATGGACAGCAATCTAATTGTCAAAGCAGGAAATTCAGGGAAGAAAATATAATCTATGGAGTATGACATGAATTCTTTTTCACTTGGAATCCCATGGGGATCACACTTACTGAAGATTCTTTGTTGATTAAAATGGCAAACTCTTTTGAATCAATATGCAAAACACACAACACAGGCTTCATCCAGAATCTTCAAGTGTTTTGATAAATAACGTCCTTTGATTGAATGTGTTTTGAAAAGGGGGACTAACGGGAATGAGAGCAGAATGGTGACTAAACTGGAAAGAAGGGTACAATTATCAAACAGCAGGCAGCTTCCATACAAATGATGTGTGTTTCTCCACCACTCAGGCTTTGACAGCTGGTATCTACTTCACTCTAGCAAGCTGAGGTCTCTACCCCTGATTAGGTCAGCTCCCTTGATGATCATAATTCTTAGTGTCACAACAACATAGAAACAACAATAAAGCAATGATAACAACAAATTGTTCTGAGCAGTGACATACCTTTCATCTTGGCAAGTTGTAAGGTTTTATAAATTGTCTCCACTTTGTAAATGTGCAAAGGCAGACTACTAGGTTTCTTTACAAACTAGGGCTTTTATCTAACACATGATGCTATCAGACAGTGGTAGGCTTTCCTTCACCCCTTTCCTAGTAAAATACTTGTATCATCATCTACAACTGATCAAGTTTGAACTGTTTATGCCAGAGGGATTAGATAGGACGTAGCTACTTTTTAAGCATACTCTGTTACTGCCAGGTTAAGTTGTGTATGGAAATTCTCTAGTGAATCTGGACAAGTAAGCAGTAACCCCAGACTCAAAGCCTATTCTTCATGAAACAAGCATGAATCAATCCCAGTTACTCAGTTTTGGGTAAAATATGGTTTGTAATTTTTATGGAGCCACACAGTCAGCTCTTTTCCTGCGAGCCCTAAAATTCCAGCTGCCTTTCCTACTCACTTCACTGTTCTCACCACTCTCATATCCCTGGTGAGTTATTCTTCATGTTTAGCTGTATATAGTGACAGTGTTGCTAGTCCCTCCCTTGATGCCCATGGAATCAAACACTCAGGACATTGCTTTTCTAGGGAAACAGACAGATATATAAGGAATTACAAACATGGGGATGTTAAAAATTGTTTAGACATGCTCCTTGGTTAACAGTCCCTGACTCCCTTCTGGGATGATAACCAGGCACCTTACAGTTTTTATGGCTCCAAGAAGACCAATTCTTCCCTAGTGAAGGCTGAAGAAGCAATCCAAGGGAGAAAAAGAAATACCTATTTTTCTCATTTGTGCAGTTTACTGGCCTAGGGGCTTAACTTAGGCTTCTACACCTCACAAAAAACACTTTGAACATGCGTTACCTGCCCAGAGAATCCAGGGGAAAATATGTTCCCTGTGTCTGTGTTGCTTAAATGTTTTATTTAGGACAAAATATATTACTGCTATCTGGGGAAATTTTTCATTGTTTTTATTTAATACAAAACAGAATTTGCAACCAACAAATGTAGGTGCCTTCCTAAACTATGCTTCACACACACACACACACACACACGCACAATTCTGTATAAATGTAGACCTAACAACAGTGCACTATAAAGGCAAGAGAAATCTAGAGTCATTGTAACATAATGATTATTACAGCTATCACACAGCTCATGATTTTTATAGAACATATTTTAGTTATTTAAAGTATGTAGAAACACAGCTTCTGCACTTTATTAATCTGAATTGAAATTTTTCATTCTATTTTTAGCTTATGTGAAATTTACTACTCATTGCTTCTGGTAAGAGCCGATATTATTTATGTTAATATTAAAATTGAGTATCATTTTCAATTGAACCACTAATTATGAAATTGAAAACAAATTCAGTAACATGCAAATAACAATTTATTCATCCTAGTAACTCATGTTAGCATTTTGTTACTCATGAATATTATTTATTTGGGTTGTATGGTATGTGTTCAAAAGTAAAACTGAATTAGCACAAAATGCCATATGCATATTTTAATATTAATTTTTCTTGGATTCAGGGCATATTAACCTAAGTTGTGTGCTAGAGAATTTGTAGTTTAAATTGCAGGTAAGGAAAAACAAGACCCCCAAAATCCAATGGCTTTGTGCAAACTTATAACCAGAACCCCGGTTCCAGGATTTCTAGTCACCAGAAGAATACATCTAGGAATTGATGGTTACACCTGTTCTATTATTAATACACTGGTGTGGTCATGGAAATTCTTTCATTTTCTATTGCCTTCATATCTGAATTAGAAACCGTGGATCCAGCTAGATACTTTCTATAGTAGTTCTGGTCCTAATATTATGTGATTGCATTCATGCCAATTAGAGTAAAGAACATTCCTAGCCCAGACGGACTACTTTTGCAATTAGAGTAGGCTACTATATTTCAAAGTAAGAATAGCAACTATATGAGCTGTCAGATTTAAAATATTATTCGAATGTATGCATTGCTCTGCATATGGCACAAATTTAAGAGACAGAAATATAATTCCTTTAGTTGCCTTTCCTTTCAGAGGTGAGGAGGAAGCAGTCTTTCTGTAGAATATTAAAAATGTCATATTGATTTTTGGCTAAGTAATTAGATTGTTTAGACACATTAATCAATGCAGTTTTCAGAGCGCATAACTGGTGATCACTGGTATGGTAAGTATATTCAGTCAATGGTCAAGACATGCAGTGAGATGGTGGACAGAAAGAGTGTCAAAAAATCTGAAAGCAGTTTGGTATCCCTAGGATATTGTACTACCTTTGAACCAGTAAACAAAATAAATAATTGAGGTGAAAAGAGCACATAGGAGGAATGTGCAGGCATTTCTAGCTGAGAAAAGACAGATTCATATGTTAATACTTCAATGATTTGCAGGAAAGACATTCAAATTAAATCCAGGCAGAAACTAGCTTATTCTTGAAGTCGACACTTAAGGATAATTGTATCAAGCACATACTTGTGATGGCCAAAATGAGGTTGAGTATTCAGTGACTAGATCCTTGCTCTTCCAACTGTGGTCCACTGATGAGCAAATATTGGCATCACCTGATAATGTGTTAGACGTATACAATCTCCAGCCCCACCCTTGGACTACTAAATTACAATCTTCTTAACAAGATGGATACAGATATGTATACACTTTGAAGTTTGTGAGACATTTGTTTGGACCCTCTGTGACTTTAAAATCTTATTCTCCCAAAGTTAGGCCAAAATAGCTATTAATTAATGTACCATATTATTGGATTTCATGAAAAACATCCTTAGCCTGGATAACTTTTTTTCCCACAAGAGGTATTTATTATCTCCATCTCATCGTCCCTGAAAGTCAGAGGCCATCAAACGAGGTAATGTCCCAGCTGTTGTTCTACCTCCATGCCTCGCAAGTTTCCTGCTCTTGAGTCTGCATTTGGAAGTTTCCTTGGGGAGAGGAACAAAACTGCCAACTCCGTCACTCTTTACCTCAAGTGCTTTTATGTCAAATCTTTGTCCCTAAGACCTTCCACTGCCACACATTTCAAATCTTTAAAGTAATAAAACTTAGTTATTTTCTATGAAGAGATAAGAAAGGGTCTTTTACCTCTTGTAAAAATCTGTGATCCAATCTGTTTGTTTGTTTTTTGTCAAAATTCCATTTTGTTTCTGGGCTTAAATGCTTTCCCCTCTATAATACAAATTATGCTAGCTTTGTTTTTGTTGAATTTCAAAGAACCGTGATCCTTTTGCTAGCCTCATCTAAATGTATAATACACTTCCATTCTTGTCATTATTTGATCATTACTATCTTGACATTAAAGCAGCAAATAAGTCTTATTTCTGTGTATTGCCTCTGCTAAGCAAAACTTCTGACCCCTGGTAAGCATTTAATAATATTTGCTGATTAAATGAACAAATGAATATGAGACTTAAGGAAAGTAGGTAATTGTTCAAAATCACATAAGCAAGAAATGTTTCTAACTATAAACTCCATGCTTTTTCTTCTACATCAATTTTTTTTTTTTTCAACTGGGCTGCATCCCAAACCAATTAATTATATCAGAATCTCTGGATATGGAACTCTTGCATTGGTATTGTTAAAGCTCTTCAAATATTCTAATGTGCAGATAGGGTTGAGAGCCACTCTATACTTTGCTCACTCTTCTAATATAATGATACAAAATCTTCCAGTATAATGAAGAAGAAGAGCAATTGACGGAGTCAAAATAAACTTGTCAATTGGTAGGAAAACAAAAGAACAAAAGATATTCAGACTAAAGTAATGGAATCTACAGAATAACTTGCTCTCTGCTTTTAAGTAGCTGAATTATTTTGTTTCATAAGTGGAAGTAGACTCCTTCTATGTATTCTTGGGGGCAGAACTCAGCCAAATTATAAGAGAATAGTTTGGGCTGAAGATGAGTGACAAGCCTCTTAGAACTTAATCATTCACCAGCTCACACGTGCAATCCCAGCACATAGGGTGGCTAAGTGGATCATCTGAGGTCAGGAGTTCAAGACCACCTGCCCAAAATGGCAAAATCCTGACTCTACTAAAAACACAAATATTAGCCAAGAGTGGTGGCACATGCCTGTAATCCTAGCTATTTGGAGGCTGAAGTAGGAAAATCGCTTCACCCCAGGAGGTAAAAGTTGTGTAGTGAGCTGATACGGTGCCAATTCACTCTAGCCTGGGTGACAAAGCAAGACTCTCTCAAATAAATAAATAAATAGATGAATCTGGAGAACATCATTCTCAGCAAACTGACACAAGAACAGAAAATGAAACACCGCATATTCTCACTCATAGGCGGGTGATGAAAAATGAGAACACATGGACACAGAGAGGGGAGTACTAAACACTGGGGTCTATAGGGGGGAAAGGGGAGGGTCAGTGGGAGGGGGAGGCGGGGAGGGATTGCCTGGGGAGAAATGCCAAATGTGGGTAAAGGGGAGAAAGCAAACAAAACACACTGCCATGTGTGTACCTATGCAACTGTATTGCATGCTCTGCACATGTACCCCAAAACCTAAAATGCAATTAAAAAAAGGAAGGAAAAAAAAAACAATTAAGTAAATAAGCTTTAGACAAATTGACTTTTGTCTCAAGCTTATTTACTTAATAGTCCTGCTGTTAATGACCAATTTACCTAAAAAATAAATAAATAAATAAATAAAAACCTTAAACATTGAAAATATGCTGGACCAGTCTTGTAGATGCTAAGGCTCATGTTAGTGGAAGTGCTTAAGGAAAGCTCAAGGGTGAGTTGGTAAGATCCAAATGCTGAATTAGGATGTTAGTTAGAATACAGCTACGTGACCAAAACACCAAAAGCAATGGCAGCAAAAGCCAAAATAGACAAATGGCACCTAATTAAACTTAAGAACTTCTGCAAAGCAAAAGAAACAATCATTAGAGTAAACCGGCAACCAACAGAATGGGAAAAAATTTTTGCAATCTAACCATCAGACAAAGGGCTAATATCCAGAATCTACAAAGAACTAAAGCAGATTTACAGGAAAAAAAAAAAAAAAAAAAAAAAAAACCCATTCAAAAGTGGACAAAGGATATAAACAAACAGACACTTTTCAGAAGAAGACAAATATGCAGCCAACAAACATATGAAAAAATGCTCATCATCACTGGTCATTAGAGAAATGCAAACAAAACCACATTGAGATACCATCTCACACCAGTTAGAATGATGATCATTAAAAAATCTCAAGACAACAGATGCTGAAGAGGAGGTGGAGAAAAAGGAACACTTTCACACTGTTGGTGGGAGTGTAAATTAGTTCAACCATTGTGGAAGACAGTGTGGCGATTCCTCAAAAACCTAGAAATAGAAATTCCATTTGATCCAGCAATCCCATTACCCAAAAGATTATAAATCATTCTATCATGAAGACACATGCACATGTATGTTCACTGTGGCGCTGTTTACAATAGCAAAGACCTGGAGCCAACCCAAAGGCCCATCGATGATAGACTGGATAGGGAAAAGATGGCACATAAACGCCATGGAATACTATGCAGCCATAAAAACCAATGAGTTTGTGTCCTCTGTAGAGACATAGATGAACCTAGAAATCATAATTCTCAGCAAACTGACATAAGAACAGAAAACCAAACACCAAGTGTTTTCACTCATAGGCAGGTGATGAACAATGAGAACACTTGGGCACAGGGATGGGAACAACACTTACAGGGCTAGGTAGGGGGGTGAAGGGGAGGGGGCAGGGATGAGGGGGAGTGATAACACCGGGAGAAAGGCGATGGGGGGGGTGGGGATGGAGACAGCAAACCACCATGGCATGTATGTACCTATGCAACAATCCTGCAGGATGCAGGATATGCACACGTACCCCAGAGCCCAAATACAATTAAAAAAAAAAAAAAAGAATACAGCTACATGGGTTTCTGGGCTGCTGTGTGTCTCAGAATGTCAACACATTTTATTCAAAAATGTGGGCTGGGGGTGGTGGCTCATTCCTGTAATCCAAGCACTTTGGGAGGCCCAGGTGTATGGATCACCTGAGGTCAGGAGTTTGAGACTGTGAAACCCACCTTTACTAAAAATACAAAATTAGCTGGGCCTCGGGGCTTGCACCTGTAGTCCACGGTACTTGGGAGGCTGAGACAGGTGAATTGCTTGAACCCAGGAGGTGGAAGTTGCAGTGAGCCGAGATCATGGCACTGCACTCCAGCCTGGGCCACAGAGTGGGTCTCCGTCTCAAAAAAAAAAGAACAAAAAGTGATCAAGTAATGATACTACTAAAAGTAATCATAGTCAATATTTGTTGAATGTTTATTGTAAGTCAATAAACATTCTCGTTTAATTTATATCATAGTACGACTCCTGATAAGTTTCATTACTTCTGACACTTGATGATGTTGGGGTAATTAGTAACCCAAGTTTAAAGAGGAGAACACATGGACAGAGGAAGGTTAGTAAACCTAATCAGAAATTATTGAAACAGGGATTCAAACTCAAGAAAGCTGATGTTACAGCCTGAATTCCAGGTCATTTTATTCTGATCTTCCACACAGAATGTTAGCATTTATCATACAATTGGATATTGCTGTTACTTTTATAGACACATATAGGACTAATCTGCCTACTTTCAGACACAGGAATAAAACTAATTGAGAAGAAAAAATTAAACAAATTACTTTAAAAAAAACGCACATGGACTCCTAGTGATGTTGTAGCCATTGTAAACATCTTAGCACAATATTTTACTCACGTTTGTTGTGAGACTAATGTAAACAAACCTACTACGGAGCCAGACACATAAAAATACAGCACATACAATTATGTGTGGTATATAATACTTTATTTCATAATGATCATAAATAGCCATGTTACTGGTTTGTTAAAAAAAAACTGAGGTTTGAGACCACATAATCATAGCAGCAAAGGATAAACATTTGTCTTGTTGGCTTAAGGTGTTAAAAACATGTCCTTGATCTCTACCTATTGAATGACTGAAAGACTCGTTGAGCATTCCCAAAAATTTATTACGGAAGTTGCAATTAAACAATATTTATATTCTTCTGACCCTCCCCCCACTGAATTAGTTTGGCACAGTGGTTAAACATGCTGAAGATGTATCTCTTTATATGTTTTTGTAAAGCAGATAGTCTGGGAATTGTATATACTAATGGCAATTCCCAGAAATGATCTCTCCCAAATATAAATTATAAGAAATTAAAATGCCTTTCCTTTTACGATGGGAAAAATAAGGTATGTTCCTGAATAACATAGTGAGGTTTAGTAGCTTATTCTTAGAACCTCAGTTTACTCCTCTCCAAAGTGGGGAAAATTATATCAACTTCAACAGATTAGGATTAAATTTTAAAATGTGTCTAAATTACCAGTTACAGGTCCTTGAATTGGAGATTTTATTTCTCCCTGATGCTATTTCAAAGGTAGTTCTTTATGTCTCTGCTATAGCATTTGGAGGTTTTTGGTGAGATCATTCTGTTTTTTTTGGTTTGTTTTTTCATAGTTGTTTTGGTTGTTGTTGTTGTTTTAATAAGACAGTAGTATGTTAAAAAGGACAGAATACTTTTGGTCACACACAAATGAAGCCCAGTTTGCTACTAACTGTGACTTTGGACAAGCTCCCTAGACTTCCTGAATCTCCAATTTCTCACCATAAAACCAAGAAAATAAAACGTGTCTTGCAATACTAGAGGGAAAAAGCTTTGGATAGCACTTGACGCTTAGCAAGTCCTTTGTTCTGTTTATCAGAGTAAATGAAATGCAGACCACTGGAGACTTACCAGAGAACCCATGAGGCTTTACTGTTTTGAAGCACAAAGGATGACCAAGGATATAGGTATACATTTTTCAAATTTAAAAATATTGCCAGATCCCCAAAATATCCACTGATGTATCAGATTATTACAACAAAATTTGAAGCAATAAGTTCACATAAAAACTAGCATTTGTTTAGCCCTTGGAATTATAGTGACTCTATTAAGAATTATAGAAACTTCTCTATTCAGATTTTCTGAAAGTTACTTCTTGTCTCACTTTTTTTCCTTCAGAGCATCCTTATATCAAGCCAGTAGAAGACAATTTATCCAGAATCAGTCTAGCATGTCACGGTTCTATTTAACATTATGGTGAATAAAATGACAACACACAAATCCCAGCACTGTTTTTGGTCAGGGTTTTTGGTCCACAATTCAAATGAAACTTCAATACTTTCCTTAATGTCCAAAGTAATTTGGCAAATAGAATTTGAAGAAAAGAACATTTTCACTTCTGCTTTTCAAGGCCCATATGCTCCATAAATATTATTTAGCATCTCCATGGTGCATTCTGTGTGCACTCTGCTTTATAATCATTGCTATGGCCATTAGCATAAAAATGCTTTTCCCCAGTCTTTTTTTCTTCCATACTTTGGCTTTGAAATTTTATCCTCATTCACAGTTCAAGGACTTTGCAAACAAATAAGATGCTGTACAGAATACTTTAGGCAGCTTCAATCCCAGTGCTAATCTGTACTGTGTAGCATGAAACTAAAGTTAAAGAAGCATGTGACCAAAAACAGGAGCAAAAATAATATTATGCCATGAGACATAGGAGTAAAAACATTTAATAAGGCCATTAATTATAAGATTTTTATTTTATCCTCACAATATAAAAGCATTTAAGACAGAGCAGAAAAATAAACATATTTGTCCTGTATATGTATTTGTGTGTGTGTGTGTGCATGTGTATCATATATATAATATAGACACAAACACACTTCTATTTATATATTAGGTTTATTATATGTATTTAATGTCTATGTATTTAATACATATAAATTAAAAATTAGAGGATATATATCATATATAATATATTTAGATACAAGTATGCTGTCATATTTATTTTGTACTTGTAGATTGATTACATATTTTATATAAAAAGAAGTATTTCAGGAAAATGGCAAAACAAAAGCACAGATAAGATTAGAGTGGAGAAATGTACACAAAGACCTTTCTAATTTATGAATATGGAATAACCATTTGATGGGAGAGAAAGATGAGGGTAAGGCAACAGTCTGGCACAAAGCCACAGTGGGCCTAAGAGAAAACAAAGTCAGTTGCCCAGCCTAGATTTTTCTGATTCTGAGATAGAGAAAATCTTCTCCTGTGAGTTATCAAAAAGATAAGTGATAAGGAGAAGACACAGAATAATTTCTTTATAGATTCTGGCCACCGAGATTCCATGTAAAATATATAACTACTAATGTGTTGTTGCTTTTTCTAATATGGGTCTTTTATGCAAATTAAAAGGAAGTCAAAAGCCTTTGAGTCAAATCTTCCTTCATAGAATGTTATTAGCATACTGTGAAGCCGCACGTTTATTAGCATAGGCATTCTTAATTCATCTAACCGGCACATTTCTAGAGATTTAAGTAAGAATCAAATTTTGGTAAAAGAAATTCTGTATTTTTAGAAGTAAAATGTTTTTCTTTATGATGTCTAAATTGTGTTGTTTGGTAAACAGAATTTTTTTTAATTTAATGAAGTCCATTTAATGGTAGAAGGAGAAAAAACAATTCTATTGGAAAAAAAAGGTTTTACCTCATCAAAAATGATAACCAAATAATCCATAAACCTGTCAACATGTACTCAATATCATCCATCATCAGGAAACACAAATTAAGACAACCACCATATACAACTGAATGCCCATCAGAATGACGAAAATTAGCTAAAAAGCCTGCATGCATTTATTAAAAGAAACATGTGCAAGAATACTGATAGCTGCACTTAGCATACTAGCTTCAAATTAGAAACAATCCAAATGTCCCTCAACAGTATAATGGATAAACATATATTGAGGCACATTCATTCAATAAAATTCTATATAGTAATAAAAATTCACAAACTACTGCTACACAAAATAACATGGGTGATACTCACCATTATAATTTTATGCAAAACAAAGTCAGACATAAAAAATAGTGTTCTGCATTAATTGATTTATATGAGGTTTAAAAACAGGCATCACTAATCGCTGAAGATAAAAAACAGAATAGTGGTTCCCTTTAGGCAGGGACTTCTAGTAATGACTAGAAGGAGATATAAGAAAGGTTTTCAAGGTGCTGGTTTTGCTTCGTTTATACTTACTACTAAACCTCATCAAGCTGTACAGATATTCTTTGAGAATTTTTCTGTAATCCAGTAAAGGTTCTAACACACTGGGAAAAAGGAGATTTTTCTATGTTAAATCACTCACAATAAGATATTAATGAAGCAAAAATAAATTGATGCCAGGAAGGTCAAAAGAAAGAATAAAAGAATAAGGTGTTAGAAGTGTGTGCACCTTTGCTGTGTGATGTGGTTTCTTAATCTGATGGTTGTCCTTCATATCTACTTCTCTTATAGCATTTATTCCACTGCAGTGTATTGATATGTTCCTGTCTCTGTCACTACTTCTTAGCCTAAGAATTTCTCTCAGGAAAGGAAGGAAGTATTACAGACATATAATATTGTTAGAGTTCTGTGCCGTGTTCTTAGAATGGATTAGCATAGATACAAAGCCAGTGTTTCCTGTGATTCATACTAGAATCTTTCTACTAAGATCTATTCTAATGGTGCTGAGTGGTTTTCACCAGCACACACACACACCTGTAGGCAAGTCTGCACTCCATGACTCTGCCTTCAAACCCTACCCCATTTCTACCATTGTCAAGATTTGGGAAAGCATGGCCCCTAAACCAGTCGTTTTATCTATGTTGGGAATTTCTGAATGGGATTTAAGAATATAAATGTTTGTTTGTTTTGGCTGAAAATGGAAAATAATATATTTCCTGATCTAAGACAAATATTTTCTACCAAGTATATAGTGCAACAGAATAACCAGTAGTAAGCAAACATAAGAATAACACAGAGAGAAACAAAGATAAAAGACCATGTTACCTTAAGAACTACAAAAAAGTAACTTCCTGTATAACTTACTTTTTCTTGTAGGTCCATGTGAGGCTCAACTACACTTTTATTGTCATTAGATTCATTATTAATATTTAATGCAGCTTCTCCATGCCTATGTTACTTGCAAACCCTAGCAAACCCCGTATCTTTATAAAATTATATATTTTAAATATATAATTTAAAATTTTATATTTTAAAAATTATATTTTCTTGGTGTTTTTCTTCTGAACTTAGATAAAGTAGCACCATAATTTCTTTCCTTTCTCACATTTGGTTATTAGACGGCGAGTTTCTTGAAAGCAAGAAAATACATTTTAAAAATTTTATTTTCTTGGTGTTTTTCTTCTGAACTTAGAAAAAGTAGCACCATAATTTCTTGCCTTTCTCACATTTGGTTATTAGACGGCGAGTTTCTTGAAGGCAAGGAAATATTCTACTGGATCTTTTCACACCAGCATTTAGTAGTAACTGACATAAAAGAAAGTCTCCAATAAATGTTCACTTGGTAAACAAATGAACTGACATGCAGAGAGTCTGTCTGAATGTGGACAGCATGAGAGTTCTCTATAATGCCTGATGGTGACAATGGGTATTACAGGGAAAGAATATAGGAGGTGGACTTGTGAATATGGGGATGAATTAAGGTAAACCCTTAACAAGAATGAGGTGGAGACATTTGATTATTTTCTTCTCCCAAGAACTGGTTTATTCCCATAACTTCAAAAACGTCAATTTTAAAAGTTCCTTTGTTATCCTAAGAGTGAGCAACTTTCTTTTTAGCTTCCTGGAATCAAGGAACAAAATATGGCCATATAACGAGGCTGTTGGGGGCTAGGCACAGTGGCCCAGGCCTGTAATTACAGTGCTTTGAGAAGCTGAGGCAGGCGGATCACTTGAGGCCAGGAGTTTGAGACCAGCCTGAACCCCATCCCTATAAAAATACAAAAATTTGCCAGACATGGTGGTACATGCATGTAATCCCAGCTGCTCCAGAGGCTGAGGCAGGAGAATCGCTTGACTCTAAGAGGCAGAGTTTGCAGCGAGCAGATATCCTGACACTGCACTCCAGCCTGGATGACAGAATAGGACTCTGCAAAAATTAAAATAAAAAATAAGAGGCTGTTTGAAAATCTCTATTTGAAAAACAAATTTCCTCTGTTATTTCTGCTTATGTTCCAGAATGCCTAATTTGAAGGCTTATGATTTGCTGAGGCAATGCAGCCAACTAGCTGTGCATAGCAGCTGCATGTTTATGTCTGATCCACAGTTAGAAATATGTGTCCATAAAATATGAAAACGTGATTATCAAAGCTCTGAAATAAGTAATACCATGTAAGTGGCATACAACTGACTGTGTTGGATTGACCATGAGCACTGGATGCCAAAAATGGTGCAAGACACACAGTTTCAATTTTAATTTCCAAAAGTGATTGGAAATTAGTTGATTTAAACTGAAAAACCATTGTTATTTACCTGATTTCTATTCAGTCTACAATCTTTCACTTTCATCACCTTGTTTCCTAAAATTTAAAAGTGATAGAGTTAGATAAGGAAAGCTAGTGACAACAAGGTTCAATAGGCACATACTGTTATATGGCCATAAATCATTTCCTGTGACACTGTTGACTTTATTGCATATTGAAAGGGAAAAACATAGATGTGATTAAGGCTTATGAAGGTGAGATGATGAAATGAAATAAGCCATGGTTGTAAACTGCAAGATCCAAAACACATTGATGCAACACTATCATTCCTGAGGTGAATGATAATGATTTTATTACAAATAATGGCCACCTTATTAGAAATAAGATTTACTCTTAAAAATCCATTCTGTATCTTGTTTAAAGTTACCTTTATGTGATACTTTCTAATTTTGATTTATTTTTCATATCTTCAAGGGAAGCTGAAATTGTATTTAGAGTACTAGGTAAGAGGCTGGGAGGAGTAATGCTTCTGTATTGAAAGTGAACCTTCATTTATCCGACAAGAAATACAAACTTTTAAGTTATTAAAATAACAGGTTTTAGGATTTCATTATGTTATAGGACCCTTCAGGTGTTGCTTCACCAGCTGGAAACCTCTGGCTGGTGGCACCTCTGCTTGAGTTTCACTTGTGCCCTCTGGGCTCCTCACAAGAACGAGGCCCACAGGCTGTGCTCGGCGCATGCTACTGGCCTACGTTTCAGGCCCACTGAGAGTTAGCCAGGTGCGGAGTGGCGAGGGGTGCGTAAGCAAGCAAGCACAGGGTCTGGCCACTGCACACAGCCACACTGGCTGCTGTGGTAGGGTGGGCAGCTTCTGGTGCTTGGATAGGCAACTGCTTCATGCAAGGCTGTGGCTGGACCAGGTGTACCACAAGTGGCTTCCACTGCAGCCTCCAGCATCTGGATGAGGGAAATGCAGCGGCGTCCAAAAACTCAGAGATGCCAGCAACTGTGGAGCCCCAAAGTGTGGAGCGAGCATGCTACAGCTCTCTTGTTGCTGCCTGCAGCTTAGAAAATGGAGCAGAGGATGTGTTTCAGCTTGATCAGTCCTATCACCTGGCTCCAGCCTGCAGGTACTGGGGTGGCCTGGCCCTGTCACTGCTTTCTGTCACATACAGTGGCATTCCTAAACTGGCAGTGGGCAGGAGGGCTATAGTGTTACCACCCTTGCTGGGAGAATCTAACATCTCAGCCACCAGAAAAATAGCAGCTCCTCACTTCTGCAGCCAGCCAGTAATGTGTTATAGCCCTTTTCACACTCACTGTTCACCCAAGTGTTTGTCCCACATCCAGGAAGAATGAGCTTATGTGGACAACTGGAAAAGAAGAGTTTTATTGAGTGGCAGAACATGTCTCAGCAGAGATGAGACCCAAAGTTGGTAGCTCCTACCTACAGGCAGGTAGTCCCAACATGTGGCTGAGTTGGGGCTTTTATGGGCTAAGAATAGAAAAATTATGTTTATATGGGTCTATGGATGGGAGAACTGTGTGCTGACTGGTGCATGGGCAGGCCTGGAAAAAGCACCATTTGATCAGCTGTCGGCTGTAAGGCATCAAGTAAGTTCTCACTCTCGGTCATGAGTTCTATCCGGAATTGGCAAACAGGTTTTCTGGCTTCTAGTTGTCTTTGGCTCAATGGTCGGTATTGATTTTTATATAATTTTCAACTAGCCCCCATACTATTTTTTACATTTTCTTATGGTTTTCTCACTACCATTCTTAAAGTTTCCAAATATACATACAGTCCATTAGTCTACTTGCTATTATATTCTACCTTCTATTTATTCCTTTGTTATGTAGTAAAATATATTTAATTGTATGCTATTACATAAGTAATAAGGCATAGATGTTTGAATTTATCAAATGTCATGTCAACATCAAACCTACAATCATGTGTTATTCTCTTTGGCCTATCAGGTTGATGTATTCCATTAATAGATTTCCCAAAATTGATATTGTTTTACAGTCTTTGAAGTGACACCTCCTGTTCTTTTCACTGCTACATATTGAGACACCTATTCTTTCATTTCTTACTTCTATAGTGATGATCTCTTATTTGGCATATGCAGAGAGGTTCATATCTAAAGTATTTTCTCAAGTTTTTGAAAAATACCAAAGCGTAGTAATCATCAGCAGTTTGTGTATAGAGCTCTCATTCTCATTTTTTCAGAAGTCAATTTTTTTTCTCTTTACTTTAGAATTCTGTGTGTATTCACTCTTGCTCTGTTCTCTGTCTAGCTATGGATGTTTCTATTAGAATTAGTTGAAAGGCTGGCTTTTGACTGTTTAGCGTCTGTTCAATATGTCTTTGCTTGGACAGCAAGGAGTGTGAATCAATAAGCTGGAGCAACCAAAAGTCTTGATGTGAGTATGCTGTCTGTTGGGACACTTTGCCATAAAATAGGACATATCGTTTGCCCATGTCTCCCCTTAGCATCTGATAGTTTCTTAGTGGGAAATCAAATGTTGAGGGTGGAAGTGAACACATATTACAGAGATATCTTTTGTTGTTTATTGTCTATCTAACTCTGATAGTTATCTCTGAAAAACTGGGTTGAATGTGTATTTCTACCTCTCTCCTATCTTCTTTGACAAGTACTGAAGGGACTTATTTAGACAGCTGGTTGCACCAGAAAACAAGCAAAAAAGAAATCAAGAAGATGAACGTACCACCACTGGGGTAAGAAAAGAAGGTAGATGGCCTAACTCAATATACTTAGGTACTTGTCAATTGAACCTCTGTATATCATGGAAATTAATTGGTAAACCTGATATTGTATAGGATCACTGATAGTAATCATCTAATTTAATTATGTGAGACTGTGTGTTCATTGCCATTTCCCTCTGTCCTGAAATCTACAGACCTCTCAGAGATGGATGGTTCTCTCCAGAGGAAGATGATATTTTCTTTTCTAAAAACAACAAAACTATTTAATACAAATCTTAAGTGGTACAAAATGTTTACTATTTTTCTTAAAGGATAGTGGCATTTTTACTCCTTTTCTTATATCACTAGATACCTCTTACTTTTTTCTGATTTTTTTCTTTACGTTACAGAGCACTTCTTTGGAAATTATGCTTCTTTTCTCTAAATATTTTTCTTTTCTCTGGCACATTTCTAACAAGAGCCTTGTTACAATGGGAATGGAATAGATGAAGAAATCAACATGGCTGTGACTGGGGACTCAGGGATCTTCAGGGTCCAATGAAGGTGTAAATAAAAAGAGAGAAGTAGGAAAGCGGAAATGTGAGAGAAAAACTGAAGACTTCCAAAATTTGTAGAAGGATTGCCTTGTAAGTGGCTCAGCTTTGTTTTTAAAAGGAAAATATTTATAGAGCACTTATTTTGAGCCATGAATAACACCAATCACTTTTTACATTTTTTTTCTCAGAGAGAGAGAGAGAGAGAAAGATGGAGTCTTGCTCTGCCCCTCAGGCTGGCGTGCAGTGGCACAATCTCGGCTCACTGCAACCTCCACCTCCCGGGTTCAGGCAATTCTCTGGAATCAGCTTTGGGAGTAGCTGGAATTACAGGTATGTGCCACGATGCCCAGCTAATTTTTGTATTTTTAGTATAAATGGGGTTTCACCATGTTTGCCTGACTGGTCTTGAACTCCTGAGTTCAAGTGACCCACCTGTCTCAGCTTCCCAAAGTGCTGAGATTACAGGTGTAAGCCACAGCACCTGACCTCATTTTACCATTTGCTTATGAAGAGAACTTTATAATACGTTGTTAGTGTTGATTGAAGATGCAGGATTGATTGAGCCTTTCTCAATAGCCTAAAGTTCTATAGATGTCAATAGACAATGCAGTTAAGCCAAATATAAGCTAAAAAAATATTCATTCAACCATCCATTCATGCAATAATCAAATATTTATTGAGCACCTCTAAGTAGCACTCATAGAATTTACATATACTGAAGAATAAATAGACATTGTTTCTATCTTCAGAAAAGCCTATAGTCTAGGAGGGACAGTGAAACATAAGCTTACAAATAAGGGTATAAGTTATATAACTCTGGAGAAAGTATGAGCATCTAGTTGTTTTGAATAATATTGAAAGAAATTGTTCTAGATGGAAAAAGGTCACTATAGTCATGTTGATTAAAGGGAAGAAGGACAAGCTTCACAGACCTCTAGTAACAACCAAAGGGAAGGATTCAATTATGAAAATTAGCTATAAATTAAGAAGTCTACCAGCAGAAATAATGAAAAGAAACACCACAGGCTGGGCACGGTGGCTCAAGCCTGTAATCCCAGCACTTTGGGAGGCCGAGGCGGGTGGATCACTAGGTCAAGAGATCCAGACCATCCTGGTCAACATGGTGAAACCCCGTCTCTACTAAAATCCAAAAAATTAGCTGGGCATGGTGGCACGTGCCTGTAATCCCAGCTACTCAGGAGGCTGAGGCAGGAGAATTGCCTGAACCCAGGAGGCGGAGGTTACGGTGAGCCGAGATCACGCCATTGCACTCCAGCCTGGGTAACGAGCGATACTCCGTCTCAAAAAGAAAAAAGAAACACCACAATACGTTAATATCTGGGGATGTCCTTGGTTAAACTAATTCTGTCCTTAGAAATTTCACATTTTGTTTCATAACTTCTTTATAATATAATTCCTTTGAGTAGTTATAAGGCTGGTGGAATTCAAAATATTATAGCAAGTTCAAGTACTAAACAATAGTACAACATATTCTTTATGACAAAAGAAAGCACTAAGGAGAAATAAAATTGCTCCATGAATAACCCAAATGTGTGGCAGAGCAAAAGACCTAAACTTTTCTAGTACTTTAGGTAATAGAATATCCCTGTAACACCAGTGGAAATGGGAATCACTGAGTGCCATAAAATATAAGTCACAAGTACAAGAGTATATATCATTTATATTAATTTCAGCCCTCACAAAACAACCATTTAAGGCTTACAAATATCTTTTTTTCACCAGATGTTTGGCAAGAGACCACAACTGATGTTTCTTACTAGTAAAAAAAAAAAGAAAGAAAAAAGAAAAAAACTATGAGGCTATTTTACCAATTAGTGTAATTAGGTGATTTTCGATGAAGGAAGCAGAGATAGACCATTTGGTCAGGCCAGAAATCAGTGTTCCCTAAACTTTCTCATTTAACAACTGACACACAGATGCCCTCAAACATGTACAGAAATAAGAGAGAAAAAAATAAAAGAAGAAGAATAGAAAGATATAATAAGAAAATATCAAGCATTTGGAGAATCTAAGGCATTATTATTATTTTTAAGGACCAGAGGGAGGAAAGGTAAAATATTCTAAGAGTCAATTCCATGTCTTTAATTATCAGGTTCATAAATAACCCAAAGAGATAATTGCATTTCGGTGTATGCAGTGTATGTGTTATGCTAACAGTATTGAAAACAAAAGATGCATACAACTGAAAAAATTAAAATGTTGGAAAATATAGAAAATTATCTGTAGATGTTTAGCACATGACCATCTTCCAAGGAATTGCTCTTGATATCAGAGGCGTATTGACAAAATATTCATGTAACATAAAGAATATGTCTTTATTTTTCTTACTTTTAGACAGCACTAAATTTTTGGCAAGGACATTCATGGAAACATAGCACAACTAGATGACTTAGTGAAGTTTCTGAATGTTTAAACAGTTAAGATTGTAGTCTCCTTAGTATGAGAGCCTGATTCATTTTGGCAGTTGACAGCTTGTTGGCAGTTTACACTTGGTGAGTGCACTGGACTCTGTCAGTCTGTTTCCATGAGCTACCTACCTGTCACATTGTGAGTGGCCTTTCTTCCACATTCACAAAGGTTGTCTGTTTTGTATTCTATTCTCAATGAAGATTTAAAGTGACTGCGTGCGAAAGGCCATATAATCAGTCTTTGTGTTGACACCACATCTCTACTGTTGATAACAAAACATCACAAACGTAATACTAAGAAAAAGCAGACTAGTCCAAAGTGTTTCTGTAAGTTACAGTCTAGTACCAAATGGATATTGAAAATCAGGCACATGGTTGAAAGTTTTGGTTTTTGCCTTTTAAGAATCTATTCTTCCACAGTAAAAGTGACAAAGGGAAAAAGATGCAAATATACATGGAGAAACAATTATTTATAACTCTAGAGTTGGATTTGTTATTATTAGCTCTCCCAAGCAAACTGTGAAAGGACATTTTTGTGATCCAGAGAACTCTTATATGATTAAAAACAGGGAAACAGAAGGAGAATCCTGATATCCTTGTGATGGTATTGCTAGGAAAGTTGCACATAGCTTCAGTGACTCCAAATGCAGGCTGTATTACGAAGGCTGGTACAACACTATGTGAGAAAAGCCTCAAAAAAGAACAATAAATCATCAGAAAGCCCTCGGATCACTACAGAGAATAAATCTTATTCCTCTAAAGCCCAGCCTACAAATACACAAGAACAGTTCCTACTGTAGATGGCACCTTGACTAGTTGGAGAATAGGAAGTATTGCCATTACTTTCCATGACAAAAACGGCAATTACCTTTGCACCAATTTAACAAATACAGACATCAAAAATAACGATACTTGTCTCACACAAAAGTTGAGAGATGTAGTAAGGGTAAAGAAAGAAGGTTTAACCTCAAAATTACCTCTCACCTAATTAATCTTGGATAAATATAATTCCTCAATCTTGATAAATTTAATAGGAAATCCTCTCTGAAAGCTTTGAAGGTGCCTCACCTAGCATATAATTAGAGGAGCGGGAAGAGATATATGATTTCCATTTCACCAACATGTAGATTAGTAAGGTCTTCTTCCTTTTCAGTAGAAATATTTCCACAGAAGTTAAGGTTGTTAGTTAAAAACATATAAGGATGCCAGGCGCGGTGGCTCAAGCCTGCAATCCCAGCACTTTGGGAGGCTGAGGTGGGCGGATCACCAGGTCAAGAGATCGAGACCATCCTCTCCAACATGGTAAAACCCCGTCTCTACTAAAAATACAAAAATTAGCTGGGCGTGGTGTCGTGCACCTGTAGTCCCAGCTACTCGGGAGGCTGAGGCAGGAGAACTGCTTAACCCAGGAGGTGGAGGTTGCAGTGAGCCGAGATTGTACCACTGCACTCCAGCCTGGCGCCTGGTGACAGAGTGAGACTCTGTCTCAAAAAAAAAAAAAGAAAGAAAGAAAAACACATAAGGATATTTTTAGTACTCTTGAGGAACTCCTAAAAAGTTAAAATTAAAACAAAAAGATGTAGGATGTCTCAAATAAAGTTTTACAGGCCATTTCTTTGTTTCTCTCTCTCTCTCTCTCTCTCTCTCTCTCTCTCTCTCTCTCTCTCTCTCTCTCTCTCTTTCTCTATTTATTTCTTTCCTTCTTTCTTTTTTTGAGATAGGGTCTCTCTCTGTTGCTCATGCAGGAGTGCAGTGGCACCAACACAGCTCACTGCAATGTTGACCTTCCAACTACAGTAAGCCTCCTGAATAGCAAGGACCACAGGCATGTACCACCATTTCCAACTTAGCAGCAGCAGTAGTAGTAATAAAGACCAGTTCTTGCTATGTTGCCTAGGCTGTTCTTGAACACCTACTTCAAGAGATCCTCCTGCCTTGGGTTCCCAAAATGCTGGGATTATTGGTGTGAGCCACCATGTCCATCCCACAAGTCATTGTTTGAAAGTAAATGGTCAGAGTTCTTAATCGTAAGTTAATAGTAATATTGGAGGAATATTCCAGCATTCAACAGACCAGGTAACTGTTCTTTAGTAATATCAAGTGACTACCATGTGTCAACTACATGCTAGGAGTGAGAAGAGTTACTTCTATGATAATCATTTGTTTAAAATACTGAAATACATTAAATATTCATCACATCTAAAATTATTAAGATTAGAAATATTTTACTCTAAGAAGATAATTGACAAATAGAAATCATAGATTTTTACTAACTGAATTATTAGTCTGCAGTTAATTATTAAAAATAAAACCAATAAATAATTCATTACTGCCAAGAGAAATATTATTAAAATTAAAATTGAGAATTATTAAAAAAGAGATGAAACAATGTACCAAGAAGTGTTTTATTATAAAATTAAAAGCTATACTAAGAGCTAAATTAGTGTGTTTCAACACAAGATTATAAACAGCCACTTGTTTAAAAAATAAAAGTCTGAAAATTACTTCAAGCACTCAATAAAAACTATAGAAACTTCCAGCTAAATTTTATTAAGATTAAGAAAGAATATAAAACAAAAAAGTTAAGAATCGAAGCTCAAATCACAATATGTCAATTACTGAAATGTGGAGGATAGCAAGCAGATTGAAATCTCTCTACACTGCTGTCATTAACAAAACATTGACTATATTCATTTGAAAACCATATATCAGAAAGGGGCTTAGAATACACATACTTTGATGAATCTGATAGATCATTCTGTAGTGTCAGAACAATTCAGAAGGTTTGCCCTTTTTTTTTCATATATCCATTTTCTCAAGAACCTCTTAATGGTACAGACAGAATATGAAATGCTATTTCCACAAACAGAACCTACAAACCATACTGTAGTTATGTTTATATTATATATGACAGGTAAAAAATCGAAGAAATGAAGGAGTACAGAAAAGAAGGCAAAGAAAACATAGAAGAAAGTTAACCAAGATTGGGAATTTTAAAATATCTGTAGCGAGGAACGTTTGCAGAGATTTTAAGTCAACTATAACTACATATTTTTAGTAAACTGTAGAGTAACCATCACAATGTCAGGGGCCATATAGTTGTTTATTAAAGGAGAACCACTAAATATCTTTTGTTTATTTGGCTTTTGTTTTGTTTTGTTTTGAGATAGGGTCTTGCTCTGTCATCCAGGCTGGTGTACAGTAGCATGATCATCACTCACTGCAGTCTTGAATTCCTGGATTTAAGAGACTTTCCTGCTGTGGTCCCCAAGTAGCTAGGGTTACAGATGTGCCACCACACCTGGCTAATTTTTTTATTTTTAGTTTTTTGCAGAGACAAGGTCTTTAAAAAAGTTTCCCAGGCTGTCCAGAACTCTTGACTGTTACCAATCTTCCTGTCTCATGCTCTCAAAGCACTGGTGCTACAGGCATGAACCACCAGGCCCAGCCACAGAATGTCTTATAATAAATTATTAGAGGTGATTAGATTTAAGAAACACAATTGGAGGGTTCCTTGCTTCCTAAATGACCTCCAATTTCACATTCAGCTTCTCAGCAAAGCAGGAATCCTTGCCATAATCTTTAGATTATCATTTAGTTTCTGTTTAAACTAATTACTCATTCAGCTATATATGACAAGATTGGAACATTTTAGTTACTGACATTTTAGCAAGTTAGGCCTTATTTCGACTAAAAAGGTATTTTCATGTTACTTTTCATCCTTGTTTTATTTTGAGCTAAAAAAATCTAATTGCCCTCACATGACATCCTTGAAATATTTTAAAATGTGTTTGTCCTTTCCAAACTGAATATCTTTGATTATTTTCTATAGTTTTCCAGTGGCTTATTTGTGAATTCAGCTCAGATAACATATTGACTTGCCATATACACAGAATATCACATTTTAAATTACATGCATCATTTGTATAAACTGAAGATGAAATTATAACAACAAATTCAAAATGGTATTATACCCTTCCTTTCAGCTGTTATGAACTAGTTTTATTAAATCAATTTTATTCTAAGAAAAAGTAAAACTTCAGAATATATCTCTCTGTCTCTCTGTGTGTGTATATACAGATGTGTGTGCATACACACATTCACACACACACAAATCTATGTAAAAGCAAAGAGGATTTAAAGGACAAGATGGCCATGTATAGAGAAAAGAAACAGCTAGCGTAGGAGCCTGTTAGTGATTATGCGAATGTCCCTCTGAGATGTTTTGCTAAAGGGAGAATAACTAATGGTTCTAGCTTCTGCTTTTATCAATTTATCATGGCATTAATGCTGAAGACACTCTCTTACAATAGGCCACTTTCAGCCAATTACTGAGCATGGCAGGGATACTAATTCAGGCCAATTACTGTTAGTCTTGAGGACTTTCCATTTGCCTATATGAAATATTCTTATAACGGTGGTATAGCCTGAGTTCCTTCCTGCACAGCCCTCCATCCTTCCCTTTCTCCTTCACAGGACTTAGATCCAAAGGATCCCCTCCACCTTCTTCAGTACTCATCCCCTTGCTTCACAAACATTCTAGCCAGTATATTTGTTCAATGCCTAATCTTGTCTTTTTGTCTGATTCTTGGATGATCCACGCTAAGAGCTTCACATTCAATGCCACATTTCTCCATAGTTATTAAGTGAAGGTTAAGAGATTAAGTACAGCTTTCACCAGTGTCCCAGGTCTAGAAAGAAAAAGAATGAACCTGTAACCCCAGCACTTTGGGAGGCCGAGGTGGGCAGATCATGAGGTTAAGAGATCGAGACCATTCTGGCCAAAATGGTGAAACCACATTTCTACTAAAAAACACAAAAATTAGCTGGGCATGGTGGTACCTGCCTGTAGTCCCAGCTACTCGGGAGGCTGAGGCAGGAGAATTGCTTGAACCCAGGAGGCGGAGGTTGCAGTGAGTTGAGATCGCACCACTGCACTCCAGTCAGGCACCTGGCGACAGAGCAAGACTCTGCCTCAAAAAAAAAAAAAAAAAGAAAGAAAAAGAATGAATGCAGTGAAGGTGATTAGACAGAAGGGCTCTTTAAAAGCACCCTAAACTCTTATTGGAACCTCTGAACCCTATACACTAGGATAAAAGGAGAAAAGGTTTCTCAAAGTTTGAAATGCTTCTATCAATCAGCTCAACTCCACATTTTTAAGGGTACTCTAGAAGACTAACTTCTTGTTAGAATCAAAAGCAAATGCTTTTTGAGCACTAAAACAAAATTTAGACACTAGACGGCATTATATGTAGGTTTTACATATAATGCCTATTACCTAGCACTCAATAAATCCATAAATATCCAGGCATAAAAGAAAAGAAAACCTTACCAAGAGAAAAAAAAAACACAATAGGAGAGCAAACTCACAAGCAATTCAGATAATGGCATTATCAAAAGAAAAAATTTAAATAATTATGATTGATTTGTTAACAAGCAATGGTGAAAGAATTCCCTGTTTAATAAATGGTGTTGGGAAAACTGGCTAGCCATGTGCAGAAAGCAGAAACTGGACCCCTTCCTGACACCTTACACTAAAATTAACTCCAGATGGATTAAAGTCTTCAACATAAGACCTAACACTATAAAAACCCTAGAAGAAAATCTAGGCAAAACCATTCACGATATAGGCATAGGCAAGGACTTCATGACCAAAATACTAAAAGCATTGGCAACAAAAGCCAAAAAGGACAAATGGGACCTAATCAAACTCCACAGCTTCTGTACAGCAAAAGAATCTCATTAGAGTGAATTGGCAGCCAGCAGAATGGGAAACAATTTTTGCAATCTGCCCATCTGATAAAGGGGTAATATCAAGAATCTACAAAGAACTAAAACAGATTTACAAGAAAAATACAAGCCCATGCAAAAGTGGGTGAAGGATATGAACAGACACTTTACAAAAGAAGACATATATGAGGCCAACAAACATGGAAAATGCTCATCATCACTGGTCATTAGAGAGATGCAAATCAAAACCACATTGAGATACCATCTCATGCCAGTTAGAATGGCGATCATTAAAAAATCTGGAGACAACATATCTGGAGAGGATAGGAACACTTTTACACTGTTGGTGGGAGTATAAATTAGTTCAACCATTGTGGAAGACAGTGTGGTGATTCCTCAAGGATCTAGAAATAGAAATTCCATTTGACCCAGCAATCCCATTACTGGGTATATATCCAAAGGACTATAAATCTCTCTACTATATGGACACATGCACACGAATGTTCATTGCAGCACTGTTTACAATAGTAAAGACTTGGAACCAACCCAAATGCCCATCGATGATAGACTGGACAGGGAAAATGTGGCACATATACACCATGGAATACTATGCAGCCATAAAAAAGATGAGTTCGTCTCCTTTCCAGGGACATAGATGAACCTGGAAATCATCATTCTCAGCAAACTGACACAAGAACAGAAAATAAAACACCACATGTTCTCACTCACAGGCAGGTGTTGAACAATGAGAATACATGGACACGGGGAGGGGAGTATCACACATTGGGGTCTGTCTGGGGAAAATAGGGGAGGGGCAGCAGGGGGTGGGGAGTTGGGGAGAGATAGCATGGGGAGAAACACCAGATATAGGTAATGGGGAGGAAGGCAGCAAATCACACTGTCATGTGTGTATCCATGCAACAATCTTGTATGTTCTTCACATGTACCCCAAAACCTAAAATGCGATTTAAAAAAAAATAAATAATTACATGTCAAGACAAATAATTTTCTCTGAGAACTGGAAACTGTAGAAAGATAACAAATGTGTATTATACAAAATAAAACGTAAGACCCAAAATTGAGAATTAATGGGTTAGTTTCATGGCAGATTTTATAAACCTAAAGAGAAAGTTAGTTAAATGAAATACAGATCAGAAAAAGCATCCAAATGGAAATAATCAGAGTAAAAAAGGAAAAAACAAGAAATGAATTTGACATATATAGAATATAGTTTAAACGTCTAAATGTATCCAGGTTTGTTACCTGGATAAATTGTGTGTCACTGGAGTTTGGTGTACAAATGATTTCATTACCCAGTAGTGAACATAGTACCCAATAGTTAGTTTTTCAACCCTTGCCCTTCTCTCTCTCCCTGCTCTAGAAGTCCCCAGTTTCTATGGTTGCCAATTTTGTGTCCACAAATACCCAATGATTAGCACCCACTTAGAAGTGAAAACATGCTGTATTTGATTTTCTATTTCTGTGTTAACTCATTTAAGATAACGGCCTCCAGCTACATCCATGTTGTTGCAAAGAATACGATTTTGTTTTTTTATGATTGCATAGTATTCCACAGTGTGTATGTACATTTTCTTTATCCAGTCCACCAATGATGGGCAAGTAGGTTGATTGTATGTCTTTGCTATTGTGAGTAGTGCTTTGATGAACATATGGGTTCATGTTTCTTTATGGTAGAACCATTTGTATTCCTTTGGGTATAGATCAGGTAATGAGATTGCTGGGTCTAATGGAAGTTCTAAGATCTTTGAGAAATCTCCAAACAGTTTCTCACAGTGGTTGAAAAAATTTACATTCCCACAGGGGTGTATAAGTGTTCCCTTGTTTTCACGACCTCACCAACATCATTCTTTTTTGATGTTTTGATAATAGCCATTTTGACTGATGTGAAACCTCATTAGTAGTCTCTAATGACTACTGATGTTGAACACTTTTATGTGCCTTTCAGCTGCTTATATATCTTCTTTTAAGAAGTATTTTTTAATATCTTTGCCTGTTTTTTAATTTTTTGTTTGTTTGTTTGTCGATTTGTTTAAGTACCTACAGATTTTGGATATCAGAACTTTGTCAGATGCATAGTTTGCAAATATTTTCTACCATTCTGTAGGTTGTCCATTCTGTTTCCAGTTTCTTTTGCTGTGCAAACTCTTTAGTTTAATTACATTCCCCTTGTAAATTTTTGGTTTTGGTGCAATGACCTTTGAAGTCTTCATCATGAAATCTGCAAGGTCCTATATCCAGAATGGCAATTCCTAGGTTTCTTTCTAGGGTTTCTATAACTTTCAATTTTACATTTTATCTTTAAGTTACCTTCAGTTGATTTTTTTATATGATGAAAGGAAGGAGCTCGGTTTCAATCTTCCACCTATGGCTAGCCAGTTATCCCAGCACCATTTAGCAAATAGGGAGTCTTTTCTCCATTGCTTGTTATTGCCAACTTTATCAAAGATCACATGGTTGTAGGTATGCCTATTTATTTTTGGATTCTCTAATCTAGTCCATAAAAGTTGGAAGAAGAAATTTTTTTTAAACAGTGAAGAAACTTACACTCTTCATTTAAGGATGTTTAAAAAAGGTGTGAATACACAAATATATAGAAAAAACAACTAAAATAGCTATTTCTTTCAATTTGCAAGAGAAATGGTCAGCCATTCTTACTTATTTTACTTATGAATTTAGCATAAATGAACATTTTAATAAATGACACTACTTCTGCTAGATGATAAAGTATAAGGAAAAAAGACTTATTTACATCTATAGCATACGAAACCAAAATCTTTTAAACACAGATGAATTGTGTTCTTGGTTAAAAATACTCTTTTTTCCTCTTCATTAAGCATTATATGAAATATCTTTGTCAAATTCTACTATAAATTAATTCCTGATAATGCTTATGTATGAATCTCTGTTCTCATATTTGAATCCTTTCTGTTTTATTTTCACTGTAATGAATGTGTTGATATAAATACTGGGACTCTGTAGTGGATACAACTTCAAAAATGACAATTTAAAAAAATCTGAAAGTGTATAATTAGAGAAATAAATTGGAGAAAGTGTATAATAAGAGAAATAAATGGAGCATATCAAATATTTAAAATAATAACATATTTTCTAAAATTGAATAAATATAGTGACAGAAAAAAACTAATATGATACTTCTTGCTATTACCAAGTAATAGGAACTTGATTATTCCCACATGTTATATGAACTTTAAAAACAGAAGAAAAATTTAAAACAACTGAAAATAGTTTAAAACAATTATTTTCAGGCATTGGACTATAAGTTATGCAAAACAGTGATTTCTGAGAGAAGCAGAACAATGTGAGCCCTGTGAGTACTAAGCTGTCCTGTATAGAACTTTTAGAACACAGTGTAGAGAAGGAACCCTAACAGAGGCCAACAGTCTTCCTAGGTTGAGGTGTAAGAGTTTCGGTTTTGAAAATGTCAAATAGAAGACAACTACATATAGAGGGAACTCTGGAAAGTTACAGAATATGTACATGTGAGGAAAATGCCAAAAACAAAACTTTCTTCTCAGACTAAAAAAAAAATCATTAAAAAGGAGATAAAACAACACCCAAAGTTTACACAGAAACATAAATTGCTTATGTTCCTGACAGATATATAGGAAATACGTACTAATGTATGGGACAAACAGTTGAGTGTTCAGAAGGGGATTCTTCTGTAGTAGGGCCAAATTAGCTCTTGAATAAAGGTTGTTTTGAACTTGCCTAAAAAGGTTAAAAACAAACCACAAAAAGACAGAACTGTTTACTAGTAATTTAACTATATCTCAGAACAAAGGCCAAAAATAGTTAAAGAAATTAAAATAATCTACCACAAGTAGTGTAAAATAATGTCTGCTACACAATAACTTAAAAATATATATGAGACATGCAACAGAGGAAGATGTGACCTGTAATAAGAAGAAATATCAATCATCAGAGACATACCTTGAAATGGTACACATCATATACTTGAGAGATATAGATTTTAAAAACAGCTCTTATAAATATAACATACGTGTTCAAGAAGGTAGCAGAACAAAATGAACATTAGAAAGAGAGAAAAACAAAATGTAAAAAAGTTCCAAAATGTACCTCTGAAACTGAAAGTTTATAATTTCAGATAAAAAATTAAACACACTGGATTATGTGGCCACCAAATCTGATATTGTGGAGAAAAAAATTACTGAACTCAAAGCCATAGCATTAGAATTTAAATAAAATAAAACAGATAAAATGACTGAAAATAAACTGGCACATAGATAATGTCACTGGCACATAGATAATGTCAAGTGGTCTAAAATATGATTATCAGAGTCTACAGAAATGGGACAAAAGAAATATACTTGAAAAGGTAATTGTCAAACTTTTTCAAGTTCCGTGAAATTATATAAGCCAGATGTCCAAGAAATTCAATAAAACTCCAACAGAAGAAATAGAGAGAAAAAAAAAACCACATCAAAACATATTTTGTTAAAGTTATTTGTAACTAACAAAAAATCTTAAGTAGGAGAAAAACCAATAAATTATACTCAGAGAAATAATAATATAAATTACAATTGATTTCATATTAAAAATAATGAAATAATGTAAAAAAGATTATAGGACAACCTTAAAACTTCAATTTATGTCCAATGAAAATTAATTTTTTAAATGGATGCAAAAAGAAAACTTTTTCTGACTATAAAAGTTGGGTAAATTCATTACTAATAGGTCCATGTAAAAGCAATGTTAAAGAGAAATCATCATGCAAAAGAAATACAACAAACAAAAATGTGAATCAATAAAAGAATAAAGAATTCAGAAAATGGTAAAACTATAGACACATTTTTTCATATTTTTAACTTTTATTAAGTTAGTTAATTGTTTAAAAGTAATAATTCATCATGGTTTTGATAGTATATACAGATGGCAAAAAGGCTGGGAGACAGGAAATGAAACTATAATACTGAAAGATTTCTATGGGAAGGTAAAGTGATATAATAGTACTTGGAAATTGACAAACGTAATGTTTTATACCCTGGAATACAAACCAAACCAAACAGGAAGTATAATTATAGGTAAAAAGTAGAAAAAATAAATTATGCAAAATACCAAAAAGAAAAGCATGAAAAGAGAAAACAAGGAAAATACAAGAAGTTATGACAAACTAGCAATGTAGTAAATTTAAACCCAATTATATTAATACTCTCATTAAATGTAAGTGGTCTAAATATGTGAATTCAGTGGAAGAGATTGCCAGATTGAATGAAAAAGCACATAACCATACACTATCTAGAACAGGGTTTATAAAACCATACACCGTGGTCTGGTTTTTATAGTCCAGAAGCTCAATTTTAAGTGTTTGAAAGCTATAGAAGATATTTTAGAATCTATATGTGAACTTTCCTCTTGGTCTCTTTAATTTTTAAAAGTTTGCTTAAATCTGATATAGAAAAAAAAAAACCCACTTAAGTAATAAAACCTAAGAAAGTGCAGAAATATGGAAACATACATACCATGTAGAAAAGACTTACAGCAGGCCCCAGACTAATATTCTTTCAAAGCCTGTTTACAAGATTGATCATTGGCTGGTTTCTGGGAACTTAGATTTCAGGATAGCCCCAAACATTCTCTCATAAAAAATGCTCAGTATTCATAAACACTTAGTAATAATAATATGTTTTGTGCTAAATATTTACTTTTCTTCTGAGAATATAGAATTTTGATATGTGTCAAGTAGAGGGGGCCTATGTAACCACACTCCAATGACACTCCTGAGAAGATCCTCTAATGACCTTCCCTTATATGCAAAATTCAACATGCTTTGTTATACCTAGTTGCTAGACAATTTAAGCATGTCCTACATGACCATGGTGGGAGGATATTTCATAATATTTTTCCTATTTTTATCTAAACTTTAACCTGTGTTTCTTTTCTCATGATCTATTTTGCTTTCTGTTCTTTTACTGTAATACACCAAAGCCCAGAGTATAATAATAAAAAAAGTATAATAATAACTTTAAAAAGTACCTGAGAAGACCTTATATTTATACCTCAAACAGTTCACCAGCACAGGCATAGTCTATAACAATGAAAAAAAAAGAAAAATCAGCAAACCCTGGGCAAGAAGGAGAATATGATTTCCACAATTAATCCATTATTAGATTCAACTTTTCAGTTTCAACAACAACAAAAAATTACAAGGTGCATGAAGAAACAGGAAGTGTGGCTCATTTAAAGGAAAAAAAAATAAATCAGAAACTTCTCTGAAGAAAGACCATGTGGTGAACTTTCAGATAAATGCCATTATATAAAACTACTGTCTTCAAATTGCTTGAAGAACTGAAGGACTTTGTGGAGAAAATCAAGGAAACATTGTATGAACAAAATGTAAATATAAATAAATAAATCAATAACTTAAAAAGCACCCAAAAATTTCTAGAGCTGAAAAGTGCAATAATGAAAATGAAATAGTCCATAGAGAAATTCAAAGGCATATTTAGGCAGACAGAAGAATTAGTGAACTTGAATATAAGACAATTGAAATAAAGGAGCATAAAGAACAAAAATAATTGAATAAAAGTGAACAGAATCTAAGATGCCTGTAGGACACCATCAAGGTGACCAATATACATATACTAGGATTCCCAAAAGGAAAAACTAACAGAAAAAAAGGACAGAAGAATGACTTGAAGAAATAATAGCCAAAAACTTCCCAAAGTTGATGAAAGATGAATATAGTCATCCAAGAGACTCAGTGAACTCCAAGATGATGACTTCATAGACACCAATACCAAGACATTATAGTAAAACTGTCAAAAACAAACAAAAAATATTTGAAGCAGCCTGTCAACAGTGGCTCATCACATAACAAGGGATCATCAATAAGATTGTCAGCAGATATCTCATCAGAAACTTTGCAGGCCAGAAGTCAATGGGATAATATATTCAGAATGCTGAAAGAAAAAAATAAATTAAAATATCCACCAATAATCTTACCTCTGGGAAAACTGTTTTTCTTTTTTTTCTTTAATTGTATCTTAGGTTCTGGGGTACATGTGCAGATCATGCAGGATTGTTGCATAAGTACATACATGGCAAAATGGTTCATCACCTGTATCTGGTATTTCTCCCCACATTATTGCTCTCCACCCTCCCCAACCCCTGCTGTCCCTCCTCTAGCCCCACCAACTGACTGCAGTGTGTGATGCTCCCATCCCTGTGTCCACATGTTCTAATTGTTCAAACCCGCCTATGAGAGAGAACATGCAGGTTTTCTGTTCTTCTGTCAGTTAGCTGAGAAGGATGGTTTCCAGATTCCTCCATGTCCCTATGAAGGATGGGAACTTATCATTTTTTAATGGCTGCCTAGTATTCCATGGTGTATATGTGCCACATTTTCTTTATCCAGTCTATCATCGATAGACATTTGGGTTGGTTCCAGGCCTTTGCTATTGTAAACAGTGCCACAATGGACATATGTGTGCATGTGTCTTTATAATAGAATAATTTATAACTCTTTGGGTATATACCCAGTAATGGGATTGCTGGATCAAATGGTATTTCTATTTCTAGGTCCTTGAGAAATCACCACACTGTCTTCCACAATGGTTGCACTAATTTGCACTCCCACCAACAGTGTAAAAGTGTTCCTATTTCTCCACATCCTCTCCAGCATCTGTTGTCTCCAGATTTTTTAATGACTGCCATTCTAACTGGCATGAGATGGTATCTCATTGTGGTTTTTGATTTGCATTTCTCTAATAATCACTGATGATGAGCATTTTTTCATATGTTTGTTGGCCTCATAGATGTCTTCTTTTTGTAAAGTGTCTGTTCATGTCCTTTGCCCGTATTGAAAGAGTCAGCTTTCTCCTGCCTGAAGTACTCCTTTTAATAATTCTGCAAGGGAGGGGACTCAAGATGGCGCTGTGAGAACAACCCAGGATTGGAGCCCGCGTTGAATTCGCAAACGGTGAGTCAGTGCTGCATTTCCAGACTGATCTTTGTTGCCCACAGAACGGGGAAACTCCCAAGTATAAAAAGACACGGGACGCCAGGCAGTAGGTCTGCCTGGCGAAGCCGGCAGCCGGGGCGGCGGCGGCCGGCCCTACCCAGCAATCCCCACAGGGCGCGCTTGTCCGGGTGCCTTGTTGAACCGGCAACCTGAGACTTGAGAGGGCTGGACTTGAGACTGAACGAGACTTGCACAGTAGCCCAGCCCAGGGGATTGCAGGGACAGATCGTTTGGGATACCCAGTGGGACGAACAAAACCGCGATTTCAAACTATCCCGGGCAGACGGTCCGAGACGCTCTGTGGGGGAGGGGCGTCCACCACTACGGAGGCAACCCGCCCCAACTGAGATACACGCCCACTGCTGATGCAGCCAGCCGTTGCCGAGGCAACCCGTCCCTACTGAGATACACGCCCACTGCTGACGCAGCCTGCCGTTGCTGAGGCAACACGCTACAACGAAGAGACTCCGCCGCAGGGCGTGGCAGAGACCACAGCAGAGCCGGCAGGAACAGCGCGAATCACACAACAGCAGGGCGGAGCCTCGGCAGCCAAACAGTGGCTAGTCTGCCTTTGAGCTGGGCAGGACACCTGATCGGACATCCAAAAATAAAGCCCAAACCCCTCAACACAGAGCATTTGAGAAAAAAAAAAGGGTTGTTTAATGAGCTGTGTTGCAGCAGAATCAAACATAGCAGCCTAACAGCCCTGAATGAACAACAGAGTGCACAGCTCAGCAATTAAACCCCTATAAAGTACAAACTGTCTCCTCAAGCAGCTCCCTGACCCCTCTATATCCAAAAGACTGTCATTAGGCAGGCATCATCCTGGGACAAAGAGAGCAGAAAAAGAAACTGGTAGCATCCCTTGCTGTGCCACGGCTACTAGAGGTCCACCCCAGACAAGCAGGGTCTGGAGCGGACCTCAACAGTCGTACAGCGAAGGGGCTAGACTGGTAGAAGGAAAACCAAGCAACAGAAATACTTCATCATCAACATTCTGGGTGTCCACTCAGAGACCCAAACGAAAAGTCAGCAACTACGCAGACGACCAGCGGACAAATCCACAAAGATGGGAAGAAACCAGCGCAAAAAGGAGGAAAACACCCGAAACCAGAACACATCGCCTCCTAGAAAGGACCAAAACTCCTCACCAGCAAGGGAACAAAGCTGGACGGAGAATGACTGTGACGAAATGACGGAATTAGACTTCAGAAGATGGATAATGAGAAACTTTTGTGAGCTAAAAGATCATGTATTAAATCAATGCAAAGAAACTAAGAACCTTGAAAAAAGATTTGAAAAAAGATTCGAGGAAATGATAACAAGAATGGATACCTTAGAGAGGAATATGAATGAATTAAAGGAGCTGAAAAACATAATACGAGAACTTGGCGAAGCAAACGCAAGTTTCAATAGCCGAATTGACCAAGCAGAAGAAAGAATATCTGAAGTCGAAGACCAACTCAATGAAATAAAACGAGAAACCAAGATCAGAGAAAAAAGCGCAAAAAGGAATGAACAAAGTCTCCAAGAAATGTGGGACTATGTGAAAAGACCTAACCTACGTTTGATAGGTGTACCAGAATGTGACGAAGAGAATGAATCCCAGCTGGAAAATACTCTTCAGGACATCATCCAGGAAAATTTCCCCCACCTAGCAAGACAAGCCAACACTCAATTGCAGGAAATACAGAGAACACCACAAAGATATTCTGCAAGAAGAGCAACCCCAAGGCACATAATCGTCAGATTCAACAGGGTTGAAATAAAGGAGAGAATACTAAGGGCAGCCAGAGAGAAAGGTCGGGTCACCCACAAAGGGAAGCCCATCAGACTCACAGCAGATCTCTCGGCAGAAACACTACAAGCCAGAAGAGAGTGGGGGCCAATATTCAACATTCTTAAAGAAAAGAACTTTCAACCCAGAATTTCATATCCAGCCAAACTGAGATTCAGAAGTGAAGGAAGAATAAAATCCTTTGCGAACAAGCAAGTACTCAGAGATTTTGTCACCACCAGGCCTGCTTTACAAGAGCTCCTAAAAGAGGCACTACACATAGAAAGGATCAATCAGTACCAGCCATTCCAAAATCATACTGAATGCTAAAGAGCTTCAACATAATGAAGAATCTACAACAACTAACAGGCAAAACAGCCACTTAGAATCAAAATGGCAGTATCAAATTCACACATAACAATATTAACCCTAAATGTAAATGGACTAAATGCACCAATCAAAAGACACAGACTGGCAAATTGGATAAAAATCCAAAACCCATCAGTGTGCTGTATCCAGGAATCCCATCTCACATGCAAGGATACACAAAGGCTCAAAATAAAGGGATGGAGGAAGATTTACCAAGCTAATGGAAAGCAAAAAAAAGCAGGAGTTGCAATACTCATCTCTGATAAAATAGACTTTAAAGCAACAAAGATCAAAAGAGACAAAGAAGGCCATTACATAATGGTAAAAGGATCGATACAACAAGAAGAGCTAACGATCCTAAACATATATGGACCCAACACAGGAGCACCCAGATACATAAGGCAAGTTCTTAATGACTTACAGAAGGACTTAGACTCCCACACAATAATAGTGGGAGACTTTAACACTCCACTGTCAATACTAGACAGATCAACCAGACAGAAAATCAACAAGGATACCCAGGGCTTGAACTCAGACCTGGAGCAAGCAAACCTGATGGACATTTACAGAACTCTCCACCCCAAATCCACAGAATACACATTCTTCTCAGCACCACATCACACCTACTCTAAAATTGACCATATAATTGGAAGTAAAGCACTGCTCAACAAATGCAAAACAACTGAAATCATAACAAACAGCCTCTCAGACCATAGTGCAATCAAGTTAGAACTCAGAATTCAGAAACCGACCCAGAACCGCACAGCTTCATGGAAACTGAACAACTGGCTCTTGAATGTTGACTGGGTAAACAACGAAATGAAGGCAGAAATAAAGAAGTTCTTCGAAACCAATGAGAATGAAGACACAACATGCCAGAACCTCTGGGACACATTTAAAGCAGTCTCTAGAGGAAAGTATATAGCAATAAGTGCCCATATGAGGAGAATGGAGAGATCCAAAATTGACACCCTATCGTCAAAATTGAAAGAGTTAGAGGAGCAAGATCAAAAAAACTCAAAACCCAGCAGAAGACAAGAAATTACTAAGATCAGAGCTGAGCTGAAGGAGATTGAGACACGAAAAACCCTTCAAAAAATCAATAAATCCAAGAGCTGGTTTTTTGAAAAGATCAACAAAATAGACAGACCACTAGCCAGATTGATTAAAAATAAAAGAGAGAACAACCAAATAGATGCAATAAAAAATGATAAAGGGGAAATCACCACAGATTCCACAGAAATTCAAACCATCATCAGAGAATATTACAAACAACTCTATGCACATAAACTAGTAAACCTGGAAGAAATGGATAAATTCCTGGACTCCTGTGTCCTCCCAAGCCTAAACCAGGAGGAAGCTGAAACTATGAATAGACCAATAACAAGGTCTGAAGTTGAGGCAGCAATTAAGAGCCTACCTCACAAAAAAAGCCCAGGTCCAGATGGGTTCACAGCCGAATTCTACCAGACACACAAGGAGGAGCTGGTACCATTCCTTCTAAAACTATTTCAAACAATCCAAAAAGAGGGAATCCTTCCCAAATCATTTTATGAGACCAACATCATCCTGATACCAAAACCCGGCAGAGACCCAACGAGAAAAGAAAACTTCAGGCCAATATCCATGATGAACATAGATGCAAAAATCTTCAATAAAATATTGGCAAGCCGATTGCAACAGCAAATCAAAAAACTTATTCATCATGATCAAGTAGGATTCATCCCAGGGATGCAAGGCTGGTTCAACATACGCAAGTCTATCAACGTAATTCACCACATAAACAGAACCAAAAACAAAAACCACATGATTATCTCAATTGATGCAGAGAAGGCGTTTGACAAAATTCAACAGCCCTTTATGCTAAAAACCCTCAATAAACTCGGTATCGATGGAACGTATCTCAAAGTAATAAAAGCTATTTATGACAAACCAACAGCCAATATCATACTGAATGGGCAAAAACTGGAAGCATTCCCTTTGAAATCTGGTACTAGACAAGGATGCCCTCTCTCACCACTCCTATTCAATATAGTACTGGAAGTTCTAGCCAGAGCAATCAGGCAAGAAAAAGAAATAAAGGGTATTCAAATAGGAAAGGTGGAAGCCAAATTGTCTCTATTTGCAGACGACATGATAGTATACCTAGAAGACCCCATCGCCTCAGCCCAAAAACTCCTGAAACTGATAAACAACTTCAGCAAAGTCTCAGGATATAAAATCAATGTGCAAAAATCACAAGCATTCATCTACACCAATAACAGACTTAAAGAAAGCCAAATCAAGAGCGAACTGCCATTCGCAATTGCTACAAAAAGAATAAAATACCTTGGAATACAACTCACAAGGAACGTAAGGGACCTCTTCAAGGAGAACTACAAACCACTGCTCAATGAAATCAGAGAGGACACAAACAGATGGAGAAACATTCCATGTTCATGGTTAGGAAGAATTAATATCGTGAAAATGGCTATACTGCCCAAAGTAATTTACAGAATCAACGCTATCCCCATCAAGCTACCATTGACTTTCTTCACAGAACTGGAAAAAACCACCATGAACTTCATATGGAACCAAAAGAGAGCCCGCATAGCCAAGTCAATTCTAAGCAAAAAGAACACAGCGGGGGGCATCACACTACCGGATTTCAAACTATACTACAAGGCTACAGTAATCAAAACAGCATGGTACTGGTACCAAAACAGAGATATAGACCAATGGAACAAAACAGAGGCACCGGAGGCAACACAACATACATACAACTATACAATCTTTGATAAACCTGACAAAAACAAGCAATGGGGCAAGGATTCCATGTTTAACAAATGGTGTTCGGAAAACTGGCTAGCCATGTGCAGAAAGCAGAAACTGGACCCCTTCCTGACACCTTACACTAAAATTAACTCCAGATGGATTAAAGACTTAAACATAAGACCTGGCACCATAAAAACCCTAGAAGGAAATCTAGGCAAAACTATCCAGGACATAGGAGTAGGCAAGGACTTCATGAACAAAACACCAAGAGCATTGGCAAAAAAAGCCAAAATAGACAAATGGGACCTAATGAAACTCCACAGCTTCTGCACGGCAAAAGAAACAGTCACTAGAGTGGATCGGCAACCAACAGAATGGGAAAAAATTTTCGCAGTCTACCCATCTGACAAAGGGCTGATATCCAGAATTTACAAACAACTCAAGCAGATTTACAGGAAAAAAAACAAACAAGCCCATTCAAAAGTGGGCAAAGGATATGAACAGATACTTTACGAAAGAAGACATATATGAGGCCAACAATCATATGAAAAAATGCTCATCGTCACTGGTGATCAGACAGATGCAAATCAAAACCACATTGAGATACCATCTCACGCCAGTTAGAATGGCGATCATTAAAAAATCTGGAGACAACAGATGCTGGAGAGGATGTGGAGAAAAAGGAACACTTTTACACTGTTGGTGGGAGTGTAAATTAGTTCAACCATTGTGGAAGACAGTGTGGCGATTCCTCAAGGCCTTAGAAATAGAAATTCCATTTGACCCAGCAATCCCATTACTGGGTATATATCCAAAAGACTATACATCGTTCTACTATAAGGACACATGTACACGAATGTTCATTGCAGCACTGTTTACAATAGCAAAGACCTGGAATCAACCCAAATGCCCATTGATAATAGACTGGATTGGAAAAATGTGGCACATATACACCATGGAATATTATGCAGCAATCAGAAATGATGAGTTCGTGTCGTTTGTAGGGACATGGATGAATCTGGAAAACATCATCCTCAGTAAACTGACACAAGAACAGAAAATGAAACACCGCATATTCTCACTCATAGGTGGGTGATGAAAAATGAGAACACATGGACACAGGGAGGGGAGTACTAAACACTGGGGTCTATTGGGGGGAAAAGGGGAGGGCCAGTGGGAGGGGGAGGCGGGGAGGGATAGCCTGGGGAGAAATGCCAAATGTGGGTGAAGGGGAGAAGAAAAGCAAAGCACACTGCCATGTGTGTACCTACGCAACTGTCTTGCATGCTCTGCTCATGTACCCCAAAACCTATAATCCAATAAAAAATTAAAAAAAAAAATAATAATAATAATTCTGCAAGTATAAATATGCTAAAGAAATTTTTTTCTCAGATTGTGGCTCTTTGAAAATGTTTTCATTTGCCTCCATTTTTGAATAACATATTTTTTGTCCTGGTAAAATGCACATAACATAAAGTTTACCTTAGTAACTATTTTGAAGTATAAACTTCAGCAGTATTAATGCATTCATAGTGTTGTGTGACCATCACCATTAACCATCTCCAGAACTCTTTTTGTCTTATAAAACAGATTGGAAAATTTAATCCATTTACATTTACAAGAGCTCCTGAAAGAAGCACTAAACACAGAAAGGAAAAACCAGTACCAGCCACTGCAAAAAAGAACCCAGTAGTAAAGACCAATGATGCAATGAAAAAATTATGCCAACCAAAGGGCCAAAACCACCAATCAGTAACAAAATGGCAGGATCAGATTCACACATAACAATATTAACATTAAATGTAAATGGACTAAATGCCCAAAGCAAAAGACACAGACTGGATATTGGATTAAAAAACCAAGAACCATCTGTGTGGTGTATTCAGGAGATCCATCTCATGTGCAAAGACACATATAGACTCAAAATAAAGGGATGGAAGAAGAATTACCAAGTAAGTGGAGAACAAAAAAAGAAGGGGTGGCAATCCTAGTCTCTGATAAAACAAACTTTAAACCAACAAAAATCAAAAGAGTCAAAGAAGGGCATTACATATTGGTAAAGGATCAATGCAATAAGAAGAGATGACTATTCTAAATATACATGCACCCAATACAGGAGCACCCAGATCCATGAAGCAAGTCCTTAACAACCACAAAGAGGCTTAGACTCATGCACAATAATAGTGGGAGACTCTAGCACTCCACTGTCAATATTAGACAGATCAACCAGACAGAAAATCAACAAGGAAATCCAGGATTTGAATGCAGATCTGGACAAAGTGAACTTAATAGATATTTACAGAACTCTCAACCCTAAATCCACAGAATATACATTCTTCTCAGCACCACATCACACTTACTCTAAAACTGATCACATAATTGGAAGTAAATCACTCCTCAGCAGATGCAAAAGAATGGAGATCATAACAATCTCTCAGACTTACAGTGCAATCAAATTGGAACTCAGGATTAAGAAACTACTTCAAAAGTGCACAACTTGATGGAAAATGAACAACTAGCTTCTGAATGTTGACTGGAAACAATGAAATGAAGACATAAATAAAGAAGTTATTCAAAACCAACCATAACAAAGACAAAACATACTAGAATGTCTGGGACACAATTAAGGCCGTGTCTAGAAGGAAATTAATAGCAACCAATGTCCACATGAGGAGCAAGGAAATATCTAAAATCAGCACCCTATCATCAACATTGAAAGAGTTAAAGGAGCAAGATCAAAAAAATTCAAGAACTATTAGAAGACAAGAAATAACTAAGATTAGAGCAGAACTGAAGGAAATAGAGACAAAAAAAAAAAACCCTTCAAAAATCAACAAATCCAGGAGCTGGTGTTTTGAAAAGATCAACAAAATAGACAGACTGCTAGACAGACTAATAAAAAAGAAAAGACAGAAGAATCAAATAGACACAATAAAAAACAATAAAGGGGACGTCACCACCAATTCCACAGAAATACATACGACCATAAGAGATTACTCCAAACAACTCTATGAACACAAAAAAGTAAATCTGGAAGAAATGAATAAAATCCTGGACACTTGCACTCTCCAAAGACTAAACCAGGAAGAAGCTGAAACCCTGAATAGACCAATAACAAGGGCTAAAGTTGAGGCAGCAATTAATAGCCTACCAACTAAAAAAAGTCCAGGTCCCGATGGGTTTACAGCTGAATTCTACCAGATGTACAGAGAGGAGCGGGTACAATTCCTTCTGAAATGATTTCAAACAATACAAAAAAAGGGAATCCTCTCTAACTCATTTTGAGACCAACATCATCCTGATACCAAAGCCAGGCAGAGATGCAAATAAAAAAGAAAACTTCAGGCCAATATCCATGATAAACATTGACACAAAAATCTTCAATAAAATACTGGCAAACCAAATGGAACAGCCCATCAAAAAGCTTATTCATCATGATCAAGTGGGCTTCATCCCAGGGATGCAAAGCTGGTTCAACATATGCAAGTCTGTAAACATAATCCATCACATAAGCAGAACCAAAGACAAAAACCACATGATTATCTCAATTGATGCAGAGAGGACCTTCTACAAAATTCAGCAGCCCTTCTGCTAAAAACCCTCAATAAACTAGGTATTGCTGGAACATATCACAAAATAATAAAAGCTATTTACCACAAACCCACAGCCAATATCATACTGAATGGGCAAAGACTGGAAGCATTCCCCTTGAAATATGACACTAGACAAGGATGCATGCCCTCTCTCACCTCTCCTATTTAACATAGTATTGGAAAATCTAGCCAGAACAATCAGGCAAGAAAAAGAAACAAAGGGTATTCAATTAGGAAAGGAGGAAGTCAAATTGTCTCGATTTGCAGATGACACATGAGTGTTTATTTAGAAGACCCCATCGTCTCAGCCCAAAATCTCCTGAAACTGATAATCAACTTCAGCAAAGTCTCAGGATACAAAATCAATGTGCAGAAATCACAAGCATTTCTATACACCAATATAAGACAAACAGAGAGCCAAATCAAAAGTGAACTTCCATTCACAATTGCTACAAAGTGATTAAAATACCTAGGAATACAACTAACAAAGGATGTAAAGGACCTCTTCAAAGAGAACTACAAACCACTGCTCAAGGAAATAAGAGAGGATATAAACAGATGAAAAAATATTCCATGCTCATGGTTAGGAAGAATCAACATCGTGAAAATGGCCATACTGCCCAACATAATTTATAGATTCAATGCTACCCCCATCAAACTACCAATGACCTTTTTCACAGAACTGGAAAAACACACTTTGAACTTCATATGGAACCAAAAGAGAGCCCATATAGCCAAAACAATCCTAAGCAAAAAGAACAAAGCTGGAGGCATCATGTTGCCTGACCTCAAACTATACTACAAGGCTACAGTAATCAAAACAGCATGGTACTTGTACCAAAACAGAGACATAGACCAATGAAACAGAACAGAGTCCTCAGAATCAACACCACACATCTACATTCATCTGATCTTTGACAAATCTGACATAAACAAGCAATGGGGAAAGGATTCCCTGTTTAATAAATGGTGTTGGGAAAACTGCCTAGCAATATGCAGAAAGTAGAGACTGGACCCCTTCCTGACACCTTACACTAAAATTAACTCTAGATGGATTCGAAATCTAAACATAAGATGTAACACCATAAAAACCATAGAAGAAAACCTAGGCAAAACCTTTCAGGACATAGGCATAGGCAAGGGCTTCATGACTAAAACACCAAAAGCAATGGCAGCAAAAGCCAAAATAGACAAATGGGGTCTAATTAAACTCCAGAGCTTCTGTACAGCAAAGGAAACAATCATTAGAGTAGGGGGTAGGGAGGTTGAGGAGGGATAACATGGGGAGAAATGCCAGATGTAGGTGACAGGGGAATGGAGGCAGCAAACCACATTGCCATGTATGTACCTATGCAACGATCCTGCATGATCTGCACAGGTACCCCAGAACCTAAAGTATAATAAAATAAATAAATAAAATAAATAAACTGACTATAGATTCCAGGTCAAAAGTGAAGGAGAAATAAAGAGTTGTGAAAATAGCAATTATGTGATGAAATATAGATATAATTATCTGTCTAAAACAGAAGCTATGATTCATTTGTAGTTTTAGATCTTTACATTGTATTTTATTATATTGCACTAAAGACAAACACAACTAAAAATAAGCCAATATTATTACAGCTGAGAGGGGATTAAATGTGTTCAGCATTTGTAAGATCTTCCTGTTAACTACTGAGTGATAAAAATACTTATTTATATTAAGTTGAAATAGGTTAAAATTCCAAATTGTAATATATAGGGCTAACCTTAAATAAATGGAAAAAGAATGAGTACTTAATAGCTACTAGAAGGGTAAGTAAATAATTAAACCAATTAATTTAAAAGCAACAAAAAGAAGAAAAGAACAGTGAAAGAAATATAGAACAGGTTGTATAAAGAGAAAACTTATTGTAAATGGCAAATTTAAATAGAGATTTATTAGTAATTACCCCAATTAAAGCAACAACAAGAAGACTCAATTATAGAGAAAAACATTATCTATATGTTGCTTAAAAGAGTACACACCTTAAATAGTATTTAAAACGGTTTTATATTTGAGGCTTTAAAATTTTCAACTGTTCAGTACAACAAATATTTGTTGAAAGCCCAACATGGTCCAGACTCACAGGTTCACAAATATACAAGGCTAAAGAGACAACTTAGCTCAGTTTTTTCTTAAAAATATTTCTAAATTAAAATGTCAAGAATGAAATTTAGATAACTGTTTTTAATTATACCAATAAATTAAATGAAATTTATTTTATTCTTTAAATTATATTTGGATTTGAACTCTTTTGGGTGGTTATATATATGCTCAAAATATATTGTGATTCCATTTTTGAACACTGCAGGTAGCATATTTAAGCAGATTCAACATGGATGAAGCAGTTTGCAGCATATGTTCAGTGCAATGTGGCTTTCCTCCAGGGTGAAAATGTCAACATAGCAAAATAACTTTTTGGAAAAACAAAAAGTGAACTTTTATTGCCTCCCGGCAGACATAAATATCACAGGCAGTTTCATGACAAACTGATTAACAGATCAGCAAACAGTGGAGAAAATTGATCATTTTTATTTGACCTGTCCTGCACATTCTTTCTTAATTTCCTAGTTGTGACAAAACACAATTTTTTGTAGATTGAAAAATTAATACAGTCATTCATTGTAATCACTAAAATCACACAGTGTGATTTTAGGATGCTGACATGATTTTAAGTTGTAAAGCAGAGATGATTTTCTGTTTTAAAAACAGACTGTTAGGTTATTTTTATATGATTTTATAATTTTCATATAAATTTATATCTATGTGTATATGCAGGTATATATTCATATGCTTCCATGTATATATAAATATATATACACATATAAACACACATATCTATGCATATAGATATTCATAATCAAATAAGTACATATATTAAAATGCATATGAACATAATATACAAGCATACAAAAGTACCCATATAATCTATATATATACATCTACATCTATATATGCACACACATCTGTATATATTTAGATATATATACTTTGTATCTAGCCAGGGTTTCATCATAATACAAAAATCCTCTTTTAAGTAACAAAAACTTGCGTTACCATTTTTAATGTACAGTTTATTGCTCTGGGGATGGATTTGGTGTATGAACAGTGAAAGAATCACTCTTGATATTTCTTAATTGAATATGGCTTCCATTTAAATTAATTTTTCATTAAAGCTACTAGGAGCTTTACTTAATTCCTTTTTTTTTTAGTCTGTGCTTCTAAATGCCTTTTTCTTGGTTTCAGTATGAACTGTTTTCTGTCTGAATACAAATATTTATTTTTCAGACGAACAGAAGTAATGGGACCTATAAGGTAACTTCTTATGACATGGGAATTCACAAATTAAGTAAGCTTCCACAAATCTAAAAACAATGTGATGAGTCACTGAAATTTAGATTTGATGGGCAGAAAAATCACTCAGTCTAAAATTCTGAGGAAACTAACATGGGAAAAAGCAATTTTTACTATTGCTAAGAAAGAAACATTTGGTTAAAAAGTATAAATTATTTTATGCTTCAATTTATTTTTATCTTAATTTTTTAATCTAAGCACATTGTTATTTCAACCTGTTTAAAACACTGGTAATTGCCCTTTATGGCAAATGTGGCAATCACATGTGTGATGTAGGGAAAGAAATATAACAACTTTCTAAATGGTTTGAACCTTACTGAATGCCTGAAAATTACAGATTTTAAGTTATGACTTGAATTGCAACCTTCTGACAAAATCTTAAAGTGACCTGTTGAGACAAAATAATTCTTAATTTTGAGGAGAGCAAAAATCTTTTTAACATAAAGTAGTGTAAATAAATCAGAGTTTATTGCTTAAACACAGGTAAGAATTATGTATTTTAAGATTAAGGATAATTTGGAGATAAACATGAAGAGCTTTTTATTCATTTATCAAATGTGGGATAGCGAGAAAAAAAAACCTTTAGTTTGCGTCATCTGCATTGATATCATTTCACTATTGTCATCCCAATTTCTGTCTCATTATAATGTCATATTGGGAGTTAAGACAGATCAACATGGCTTTATATTCATGGATTTACTTCAAGAAGTAAGGAGAGCAGGGGAGAAATACATCACATTAAAAGGAAAAAAAGTAAAGATAGAGATATGACCTGAAAAGCCTATTTGTTATTAGTTATTATTTAGGAAGAAAAAATGAATGAACTCTTCCTTCCCTCCTTTCTTCTCACCTCCCTCCCTCTCTCCTTCCACTTCTTCATCTCTTTCTTTTTCATCTTCATTTTCATTCTGTCTTAAAATGTTTCATCATGAAGCTTTGGCACAATGTGAAACATATGGTCTGTTTCTTTGCAATGATTTACAAGTCAAAACTGTGTTTGGTTTTTTTCCTGTTGTTCGTAGAAAGTAGGACAATGTGTTCATATTTACTGGTCCTAGGATAGTGAAAACTATTTAGCAAACCTATAGAGAAAAGTAATAGTTTTTGCTAAATATAGTTAGCAATATTAATTATCTATAACTCTTTTCTCAAAAATAATATGCCTGTATGTTTCCTTCCCCACTTAGAAATAGCATCTGTTCAAAAGTTACTTATGTAAAACAGGAAGCCACGTATCAGAGTTGGGCCTCAAGAGTTTTGAGAATCTTAAAGGGAAGCGTTTGGTGGAGCAGAGAAAGGACTTAAAGAAGAGCAGAGAGTGATGAGAAAATCTTCATGCCAAAGAAAGAAAAAAAAACATAAAACACAGCTCCTGATTATGATTTTGAGACTCAAATCTGTCTTTCTTGGCATAGAATCAGAGATGAATGAAGCAAGCAGCACTTTTTGTTTGGCACAAGTCTCAAAGTGTGCCTCCAAAGAGCCAGACGTTTGGCAGAATGAGACCCCAAACATTCAAATGAATGACTGCATTTTTCTCTTTTCACATGTACTGGGGGATGCCATTTCAGTCTCTATGTATATAAAGCCGCCTATTCATGTGCATCTTGTTTCAATCCCCAAGGTAACCATACTCCTCTCTATTTTGATTCTAAAATCCAATGGCTTCCAATATTTGTTGACAGTGTGACTGTGTGTGTGTGTGTGTGTGTGTGTGTGTGTGTGTGTGTCTACCCATGGTCACTGCCTGGGAAATTACATTATGAAATTTGTAACATCTTGTATTCTCAAAGTATAAAGAAGGGTTAAAGAATGATGGGGACCAGCCAATAGGACACATTTGAAAGCATTTTCACTGTCCAAATCAGAAATCATTTGAACAACAACAACAAAAAGAATATAGAGCTGTATACCTTTTTTCTTAGAATGTAAAACTATGTATTCATAGTGCTACGAATGACTAAAAACATGGAAAAGACTAAAAAGCTTTTCCTTAAAAAGAGATGTAAAAGATTGACAGAATTATAAAATAATTTGAAAGCCATAATAATAATAATCAATTAAGACAAAGCTAATAAATGTATAATAAAATTATTGGGAAATAAGATACTTAAGGAAAACAAATAAAGCTTTGACTTTACAGTTGAAAACTTGGCAGATACCATCTTAATCCAGTGACCAAGGTTAAGATCATCAGCAGTGGGACAACTTGACATCATGACATCCTGACAGGAAGTACTGAAAATAACACAATATTGTTGAAGGTAGCTGGGCAGACATAAGCAGTGCAGGAGAGCCCCCCGCCCCCACCAGGAATGTCAGGCAACCATCAGGTGATGGTTAGGCAGTTGCTACACTGTCTGTTTATAATAATAATAATTGGCCACAGCCAGCACCAGGGAAAGGAAGTCTCTCAATAGATAAAAGCACCTGAAATGGGTGATCAGCAGCTTCCCGGTAAGATCTCAGGAGTTGAGCAAGTGGGCTCAGAAACGTGCACTAAGAGGCAGAAGAGGAAGAAGGGCGGATGACCTTCCTCTAGGAACACTGGCTTTGTAAGCGAAAAAAATGCCTCAAGTGAGCATGCGTACAACGCCAGGAAACACACTGCGCATGTGCCACCTCCCAAAGGGTAGCAGGCCACTGGGCGTGTGGACAGCCCACCCCAAGGGCAGAATCAGGAGAAGGAACGCAAGACCCCGGAAGTACGCCAAAATATAAAACCCTATGTCAAAGGTCAAAACTTGCAATTCAACCTGTCAAGTCACCCACTTGGCCCTCTTCAAAGTGTACTTCAGGATCCTGCTCTAAAACTTTCTTAATATACTTTCACTCCTGCTCTAAATGTTGCCTTGGTTTCTCCTTCGCCTTGGGCCCCTAAGTCAAATTCTTTCTTCTGAGAAGACAAGAATTGAGGTTGCAAAAGGCCCATATAGATTTGTTGCTGCTATCAATATCACTTAGAATTTAAATGAGAAAATATTATACAAATCCAACTTGGGTTACATTCCACAAAATAACTTCCCTATACTCATAAAACAACAAGTTCATGAAGGACAAAGGACTAGAAAGGAATTATTCCAAAGTTTAAGTGATGAAAAATGCATGACAACTAAATGTGATATAATCTGGGCAGACTCTTTTAAAAAAATCGCTTCAAAACAATAGTGTTACCTTTGGATATATTTAAATAATAATCGCTGTAGGTAAGATAATAGCATTATGCCAAGTTTAATGTCCTGTGTTGATTATATAATTATATTTTAGTTTGGTAAGATAATTTCCTTTTGTTCAGAAAATACATACTATTTAAATTCAACATGTATAGGAATAACTGTCGACACCTTCCTCTCAGATAGTTATCAATACAAACAGTGATATTAATCACATACACATACCCATCTATATATTTATCAACATAGAGGAAGAGAGACTGATAAAGCAAATATGAAAGAAGTTTAATATTTGGTGAATCCAGATTAAGAGTATATTAGAATTCTTTTTTCTATTTTTGAAAGCTTTCTATAAATCTGTAAAGGTTTCTGTAAATCTAAAATTATTTCAAAAATGTTTACTAAAACATACCTTAATATAATCCTGGATTCTCCTTTCATAACTAACTTGTTAGCATATTTGTTCTACTCCTCTTTCTGAGTAAATCTAGAATTTAACAACTTGCCACCACCCCCACCTGTTTCCTTTTGGTTCAAGCCATCTTCCTTGGGCTATTTCAGTAGTCTCCTAAACAGTCTTTCTATTTCAGCTCTTGCCCTGTTTCAGTCTGCTTTCAACAAAGACATCAGAATTATTCAGGTAAAGCATATGACAGATCATGTTATCCATCTGGTCAAACAATCCAACAGCAAACCCTATTAAGGTAAAAGTCAAACTTTGTTAATACAGTCATGGAGAAGTATCATCCAAACTGGAACACTTGAGAGTGAAAACATTGTTATTGATAATCACACCAAAACAATAGGCATAAACCTGGGGTATATGGTCACCTTTATTACAAAATCACTTGTGGACCTCACTACTTCTCTGCTTTCCTATTCCCCTCCCCTAAATTATGCTGTTGCACTTACAGCAGCCTTTCTGCTGTTCTTTGAGCAATCCAATAATCCTCCACCATAGGGTCTTTTCAGGGATTACTTGTCCCTGTCCAAAATGCTCTACCCACATATTTTCTTATAGAACACTCTTAACTTACTTCCTTGAGATATATGCTTTCAGATCACTTTCTCAATTATGCTTTCTTTAACCATTTTATCTCAAAGTTCAATATTTCCTCTCCAATTTATTATACTGCTGTTCTATGCCTGGTTGTTAGCATTTAGCAAAATAGAATACAAGAGACCGGAAAACATAGAGGAGCTGGATAGTGCTGGATTGGCTTTTTGCAGACCTGGGTGGCAAGATTGGCTTCGGTGATTTGCAGGAAGCCAATTGGTGAGTTGCAGGAAGATCCTCTCTTTGAGTTTCAGAGTAAAGAAGAGAAGAGAAGCTAAGCCCTCTATTTCCCTCATCTGAAACTTTGTGTGCTATATATACATATATATATATATATAATTTGCATAATTTATTGTGCTTATTGTCTGTATTTCATATTAGAATATAAGATAGCTGAGGGCAGGTAATTTCGTTCATTGAATATGGTCATAGATCCATAGCTTCTGCAATAATGCCTACCACCTGATAAACAACTGATAAAGACCTTTCGAATGAATTCAAAAATAATGTTTATTGTTTCAATAGAAATGTTAAATTTACTGAATGTTTAAGAAAACAAATTCCTAAATTATATTAAGAGTTGGCCTAGTTATTTACTATAATGCATCTTTACTTAAAGCAATAAAGATAGAGAATTTGTTACGTTAAAATAATTATTTATACTAGAGTCTTAATAATAAAACATAAAGAGGGAATCCTGGGCAAAGTTTAGTGATTCTTCATCGTCAAATTAGCTTTAATGAATGTTATTTTATTGCTTTGCTTGCATTTCACTGAGTAATGGTTAAGTCAAATATGATTATTTCATGTTTTTCCAAATATTTTATTTTCTATTTAGTTCAATGTAGGTGTAGAACCTTTATTTGGTTCTGACTTATTTCTTTTCTAAGATACTATAAGAAGCTTATTCACTGTGGTTTCTCTTAAATGTACCATTTTACATTACTCCACTGTAAAGAAAATTCATCAGCATTTTACAAGGTTTAGAAAACAGAAAAATGTTTAAAAGATTTAAATGAAAGCTTACTACCCTAATTGAGGTCTGGAAGCCAGCAACCTGGGTATGTATTCCAGAACCATACTGAAATCCTGTATGATTATGAGACCTCTGTATAGAATCTTCAAGCATCAGGACTCCCTTCATGTGGCTAATATTAAATAGAATATAATAATGAATTTTAAGCACTTAGCATTACACTGTAGTACATTAACTATACAGTAAGCTGTCAGTTATTAAGGTGATCTATTATTATTAAATTTTATTTTTATTGGTCATCATTGTCCAGTAATTTCCATATGCATACCTATTTGAATATTTGCAATGATGGAATACATTTCATTTCATCTCATGTGATTTATTTAATAGTGTATCATCAATAAGTTTAATGTTGCAACATAATATGCATAATTTTAATCATAATGTAATGCATATTATTTCATCTAGTGATGTTATCATAGCTTAATCAAATATTACAATAGTATGGGACAGTTAAAACACTTTTTAACACACAAATTTGATAGAATGCAGTGAATCAGACAGTCCTGGTTACAAACTCATGGTGGGTATATAAATTCGCAAAGGCTTCTGGAAGCAAATGTGGAAATATATCAAAGACCTTAAACATACTCATTCTCTTTGATCCAGAAATTCCATTTCTGGGAATCTCTCCTAAAGAAATTATCAGAAATGAGGACAAAGATTAATGTACAGAGATTTTATCATGCCATTATTTATGGCAGCAAACAACTGGAAGCAATCCAAACATCCTGCAATGAATGATTATATCATGGTGCATCTATGAAAATAGAGTAGGCACTATTATAAAATACACTTATGAAGAATTTTAAAGATTCAGAAAATGCTCATAATATATTGTTAAAAGGAATAAGGAATGTATTATATGTTTATACAATTACAAGACAGTATTAGCAATGATTATGTCTAAGTAAAGATAATTTTATTTTCTTTAATTTTCCACATCTACTACAATAAGCATATAACTCTTTAACAATAAGGTAGAAACTACTTTTTAAAATAAAACTAGTATTACTAATGGTAACATGATTGTTTCAATGGGAAATTTTGAATGGTTTTGCATCTATATGTAACATTTTCACACTGATGGTAGGACACCTTTGTTGATGAACATGATACCTGCATCCCAAAGGCAATGTAAGGCCATATCCAACTATTTTCAGCTGCTCTCAGCTCTATGGAAACTTTCCAAATTGCAGTGTTGTAAAAGGAGAATAGAGTTAGAGTCTTATGAAGTTACAGACTAATGAACAGGAGCAGCAGGTTCATCCACAATCCAATTACTTGGAAAGTAAATGTTCCATATCTACTTAGTGATATTGTTTAATATTTAATCCTGTGAAACTAAAGCGTGAACATTAAAGTTCTATAGCAAACCCTGGAAGCATGAAAATAAAACATAAAAGTAGCAGATCTTAATATTTTTACAGAAAAGCAAAACCCTATAAAATTGCCCTTACGCAGACTGCATATGTGCAGTTACAAAAGGAGGAATGAAAGCTCATTCAGTCCTCATTTTCTTCCTTCTGTCAAAAATAATTAAAACTAGATTAGAGTTGTTGCAGTCTCTACAACTATCTTCTCAGATTCTGGAATGCATATTAGGCTATTTAAAATGAATGTTAAGATCACAATAGTTTTTAACTTGAACTTATTAGAAATAATTCTCTATTACAAATATAGTAGAAAGATGATACTTTAGCCTCATTATTATAGAGAGTATTAATTCTTGTTTCTTATAAGTGTTTATAGCTGGAGAAACTGAGGTTTCTAAATTATGGGCAAGTACTTTAACTTTCCCCTGAGAAGGACAACATAAGCTCTCTCATCATGAGTGGTAGTACTTGAAATTATCAATTCTGTTCTTACTCCACTATATGGTGTGTATGTGGTAAGCATATTTCTCATTATCACATTTTCCCAATTGTAGAAGGGTATAGAGGAGTGCCATGTTTGCTTACTCATTATAACTAGACCTGTGGCTAAAATTACACTTGTACTTCAGTTTCACTGGAACTCAGTTGATGCCAGTTATTTTCCTAGAATCCTCACACTATAGTAGTCCTCATCTTCCTCTTCTCTTACAGCCCATTTTATGTGTGCTCAAATGCTACCTGCAAGCTAGTATTAAGCAGAAATCACAGTGAGTTGTGAGGCTTACCCATGAAGACTAACTTACCTGAATTTTGTGCCCCATTCACTATATTGACCTTCTTTTTATTGCCTGTAAACAAAACAGACAAAAACTAAATGGTTCTCTTCTGATAACATCATATATCTTTAGTTATAAACTGCTTCTCCCAAGTTCAGAACATGTAGCCTGATGGAGTTGTCTCTTCTTCTCAAGAACCCATTTCCCTAACTCATGGGAAATTATTCAAGTATTGACAAATGTCAACCCTAATAGACTCTTTTCTTCAATTTTTAAAATTTGAATTGGAGTAAGAGCCACTTTCACTTAGAAGATGAAAGTATGAATAATGTGACACCCAAACCTGGCAATAGCTGTGGATATAGTATTGTGGATAATGTCAATGCTGCAATGACCTCTGCTTAGCCATAACTATTTCCCTGCACACTGGCTCATCTTCCATTTGATAGTACTGGGCTTCTTTGCCTGTAGATTTTTTGTCCACTAGAGCCCTCCCTGTGCCCATCCATGGCAGGTTAAAAATGATAAATAGTTAACTATCTATGAGAGCAGCCCTCACTAAGAACCAACAGGAGCTAGTCCTAACTTCCTCACTGTTTGTTTGAGATAACATAAAGCTATAGATTCTGTATCACCTCCTAGATCTCTTGTGGAACTTACTTACATACCATTTTTAAAATTTACTTTCTTCCCTGTTATTTTGATTGTTTTTGTTTGTTTTATTTTGTTATTTCCCCTTCAGTCTCCTATAAGAGCCTCCTGGAAAAATATTCCAAAGAATCCATCTGCAATACAAATAAACTACTATGTAAGTATGTCAGCTTCCGGGGGAACCCAGTCTAAGACATCTAGAAAATGTTTTGGGGAATAAACCCATCACTCAAAGGGAAGTAGCAGTAGCATTGAGAGCTGAGAAGCTTAGTAGTCCTGAATTACCCAAGAATCCTGGGTTATTTCCAAAAATTGGTTAATTCTTCTTTTTTTTCCAATCAATAAGCCACATTAGTATTCTTTCACTGCCTACTCTTTTTCCTAATTAAGAAATTAGTGTTTGATATTCAGATCTAGACAACTAAAATATGGATATAAGTAGTATCCTACACGATGTCCTTGTGATATGCTGAATAACAGCCCCCAAAAGATATCTGCAACCTAATACCTGGAATCTGTTGCCCATCTGACAAAATATATCCTCTGTTATTTGGATGGATCCTGAACAAAATCAAATTTATCCTTTTAAGAGGGAAGTGTGCATGTACCCTATAACTTAAAGCACAATAATAATTTTAAAGAGGAAGGTGTGAAGTGATTTAACCACATAGAAGAGGAGAAGGCCACAGACGCAGATGTTGAAGTGATGTGGCCACAAACTGAGGAATATCAGCAGGAGAGGAAACAGGAAGATACAAGAACAAATAACCCCCTAGAGTCTCTGGAAGGAATGAGGCCCCCGCTGACGCTTTGATTTAAGCCCAATGATACTGATTTTGAGGTTCTAGTCTCCAGAACTGTGAGAGAATAAATTTCTGTTGTTTCAGCCACCACATTGGTGGTTACTTGCTACAGCAGCCACTGAAAATTAACACTGCCCCATTGAACACAAACCAGATAGTGTCGGGAGGAGGTCGCTAATGCTTGTTGGTCCTCTACATTCCCTTTCTTCTTTTTCCTATCTTCTTTTCCTTCTCTAGCTGCTCATCCACTGAAGTCCTATCCTGAGTACTGGTGGATTCCAGTTTAGCAGAAACAAACTAAATTCACAATAACCAAGTCATCTTATAAACAATTTGCATAATGACTACTTTACTGAAATAAAACCATACCCCTCTTTTCAGTTTTGCTTTGTTTGCATCAGTGTGTCTTTTTTCCTGCTACTTTCTTTGGGATTTTAAACTTACTCTAAAATCATCAATGGGAACACTGATTATTATTTTTTTATTTTCTGAATTATCCAATCTGTTGCATGGTGGGATTTTTCTCATTAATATATATGGAACAGTTCAGGGACTCTTGAAACAGTGTTTGTAAGGATTCTACCTTCAAATATTAATGTAGATAAATTATATTGTGGCTGTAAGAGAGGTACCTTTTATCTTGTGTGACTCATTATTGCTCTCAAATTTATCTCTACTAACAAATTATAGTACAACAGAGATAAAAGAGTTTAAACATTGCTTAATCATCTATTCGCTGTATAAGGCTAGAGAATTCACTTAATCTAAGTCTCAGTTTCCTTATAGGTAAAGTAGGTATAATTTTTTGTGCCTCATATGGTTCCTGTATGGATTACATTAATTAATGTATTATGTTCTAGTAGTATTTCACATACAAAATTCATACCCAAATGTTGTGAGATGCAATTATATTAGTAACTTAAATATCTTTTGCTGCTTCACCTCCCCTGTCAATTTAGTCATATAGGAAGATTTAGTGTCAGTAAATTTGTATTATATCTCAATACTGAACAGAAATTCTTTATGAAGATGGCCTTAGTGATAAAGTGTACCTTTAAATAAAATAGGTAAATTTTAAGTATTTATAATAAAGAAAAATTGAGAAGGCTACATTATGCAGCTTTTCCTGCTTTCAGGACATAATTACTTCACTCTTCAATGGAAGCAAGTTGAGATCGGGCTTTGGTAATCTACATACGAAGAAATAGCCTCAACCATGCAGTTCATATTTTTCTAGAATTTCCTACACTCCTGACAAAAGAAAAGAAGTTTTTTTTAACACCCTGTCCATTTTTGCCACCAGAACCTCAGTCTCTCTTTGTGGCTCTTACAGAATTATCACCCCAACACCTCTAGCCCTATAAATGTACCATTTCCTAGAGACCCTTCATCAGGGCCCACATTTTTTCTCTCAGGGAGTAAGTGGAAATTCTTGCCAAACTCTGGCTCATTCTGCTCCCTTTGCCATTGCCTTTCCGAATTTATCACTTCTTATTTCACCCAGCCAATATACTCATTGATTCAGAGCACTCTGGCAGCACTTCATCTAGAAATCTGTCCCTGAAACCCCAGTCTAAATTAAAGTCTTCTTTCTGCCTTCTGTTTCATCCTTTCAAAATTTCTGTTATTGAACTTACCATGTTATTATGTGAAAATAGATTAATACATAGTGCCTAGCTGAGATAAGGGACTTGGTAATCACATTGAATAAATAAATAAGAGTCAAGGCTGATATAAGAGCTAAGTATACTGCATTTCCTAAAAACAGAAATGTTTTAAATGGCATTTAGCTTTTCCAGGAGTTGTTTACTAAAACTTAATTAAAACAAAATTTCACTGAAAAACAGTTCTGCTATGCTGTTAATGAAGCAGAATGAGCTCATACTCATTCTAACATTTAGGTTTCATGCCACTTGCATTTTCTAGCTAGTTTGCTTGGGAAGAGAGCTGCATAAAGGCTTTAGAATGGCAAACAACCCCAATACAAACAGTTTAGAAACACAACATAGATACTACTAATTCATTTTATGAAATTCAACTTAATAGTTTATCTAAGAAGAGTTGAGGAAAAACCTGTTATTCTTAGCTCAAACAACATTCTTACATATATATGAAATATATGAATGCTTTAAAAAGAAGAATAAAGTTGCAATGCAAATTGTTCACAAAGTTACCTGCAGACATTCAGCTAATGAATGAGTTGGCCACACAAGTTCCAGTTTTTATTATTTAATAATGCACAGGGTTTGGATGGTTAATGCTGAGTGTCAACTTGATTGGATTGAGGGATACAAAGTATTATCCTGGGTGTGTTTGTGTGGGTGTTGCCAAAAGAGATTATCATTTGAGCCAGTGAGCTGGCAAAGGCAGATCCAACCATAATTTGGTGGGCACCATCTAATCAGCTTCCAGCGAATATAAAGCAGGCAGAAAAATATGATAAAAAGAGACAGGCCCAGACTCTCAGTCTACATCTTTCTTCCTTGCTGGATGTTTGCTGCCTTCAAATGTCGGATGCCAACGTCTTCAGTTTGGGGACTTGCACTGGCTCGTCTTGCTCCTTAGCTTTCAGACAGCCTATTGTGGGACCTTGTGATCATGAAAGTTAATAAATTCCCATATATAGTTAAGTAATTCATAAAACAGAAGAGAAAACGATGGATCTACACTATAAATAAATGCTTTTTATTGGGGTTGTACAGGAGAGTCAGTTCTCAGATTAAACCTGTGAGCTCTCTGACTTCAGTACATGTAATTTATGATTTTATACAGTTGGACAAATAATAGCAAGTTTGAATACATGACACATTATATTAATTAATGGAGTGTCAAAAATCTTTTGCTCTTTAGTACAGAACTAAATACAAGCAAATGTCACAAGGTAGACAATTAAATCAAGTATCTAGATTGGGTTTGCGATCTTTAGCCCACAAGCCAAGTCTAGCTTGCTGTCCATTTTGTAAACAAAATTTTATTGGAATACAGTCCACACTCATACGAACCGAGTATGACTGTAGACATATAGTCTGTATGTAGTACTGAGAATGACTGCATAGACAGATACTCATATATTATTTGTGGCTGCTTCTGTGCTGCTGTGGCAAGTGGAATAATTGCAATAGAGACCATCTGGCCTACAAAGCCTAAAACATTTACTACCTATCCTTTTACAGAAAATACTTGCTGAGCCATTGCAATTCAGAAATTTACATAATTTGGGAAAACAAAGCCATACTACAATGAAGAATGGCTTTATTCAATAGAAGAAGACAATTTGCAATGAGGTATGATTTAGAATATAAATGCAGGACACTCAAGATTAATTCAGTGTCTTTTAACAAAACTTCTGAGATCAACTACTTTTAGCATTTGTAAAAATAGATGATTTATGTGTGGATTATTCAGAATAAACTTGCTTGATTCAATTTAAAGGATTTCAACATTCAGGCAACTAAAACTGTAGAGTGGTAAGCTAATGATTTCAGTCAGTGTGCTCAAACTGGGTTCAATTTCCGAATCTCCTCTATAAGTTACCTTAGCCATATCTCTTTGTCAGAGATCAATTGACTGGACACTGACAGCAGCTTCTTGGTGGAGTTTTATCACTATTGTCATGGGTTTAGGATTAAAATGGTAGTTTATTATAAGATATTGTTATTTATTGGAATTATCATTTAGCCCTGTGTGCGTGTGCGTGTGTGTGTGTGTGTGTGTGTGTGTGAGAGAGAGAGAGGAAGAGACAGAAGTAGAAGTAATATGCCATTCCATGTTATGTCTGATTTCTCTTTCATTAGCTATTCAAGTAAGGAAACACAAAGACTGAGCAATTATGACCATCTAGTTAATGTCTTACATATTAAGATCTCTCAGCAAATGTTTGATGATAGCAATACATCAAGTTTATTGCAGTTAATCTATGTGGATAATTCAGGTAGTTACCCAGCTTTTTCAATAAGAGAATTTTCAAAAGATTATATACATTCCTTAACATAATATGGAGTACAAAAGGGAAAAAGAAAGGTCATACATAATTTCACCACATAGAGGAATAACTACTGTTAACATGTCTTTCTGAATAAGTTTAATATTCTCTATGTTTCTGTGTTCCTCTCCATCTCTCTTAGCATCCATTACCCAAACCACTTTGTCTCTGCTTTTTTTTTTTTCAGTTATAAATGCCTAGCTATACACTTACACACCATTATCTTTAATATTCTAACATGGAAGTATGTTATAATTTATTTTTTAAATTCCCCATGGCTATGCACATGTATTATATATTGTTCTAATTATTTGCAAGTGTAAGTAAAACTGGAATATCTGCCAAAGACTTCTTTGTTCATATCTCTGACTGCCTTGGTAAGATAAATTCCTAGAGTAGAAATATTAGATTAAAGTGTTATTTATTTTCTTACTTGCAGTTTTTGGAATTACCACCACTCTTCTATTTTCTCTTTGAATACTAAAAAAATGTCAAAAGAGCAATACCTAGGACACCAAAAATACTGGGAAAACTTCTCACTCTCATTATGAACTCAGAAATCCATACATCAGAATTCACACAAAAATATGCTAGAAAATCTTTGCATATCTGTAGATGGCCTAAAAAGTATTTATCCAAACATATAGAACTTTAGTGGCATAGAAATCGGAAATGTATATTATTATTTTACATTAATTTCTTTGTGTATGTGAGAAGAGTAATAGCAATATGCAAATACTTACATTATGTCTAAAATAATGGGAGCAGATCTACTATAGGAATTAAAATTACCGGAGAAATGGATTATCATGGCTTCCTAAAGGTTATTACATGGAAGAGGAAACAAAATAAATCATAAATATTACTTTACAAAGAATGAATATTTTTAGCTTGATTCAACTGAAATAGCCTTATGTTTCCTTTAAAGTATTTGTTCTGAGATTTATAGCTTTTTCTCTAAAATATTTTAAGTACATCTTTAAGGCAAGAATCATGCTGATTTTGCACAGGAAGAAAATAAAATTTCTTAATTTTATTTTAAAATAAGCTATTGTATTATTTATTTAGTATAGTGGCTAGGACCCTGATTGCTTCATCTAGAAAATAGATGCTGCTGTTAATGTATTCTCTAAAATTAGATAATAAAATTGCTTACTCTAAAACAAGCAATTTTTTTCTTAAGCAGGCTGTCTTAGCTCATATACTTATAGGTAAATGTGTATAATGTTTATTCACTGAAAATAAAACATCAGTTAATCTAACTACCTTCAATGTAGAAAATGTGACCAATAAAATATTAAAAATGATCATCATTTGTTTTCACAAAAATAATGGCTTGTACTAAAGATTGAGGTGAATTTCACTTTTGATTACCCAAAAAATGGTGATGCTGCCCCTTTCTGGCCTCACTGCCATTTATTATCTCTCTCCTTTACTACAATTGTAGCCTTATTCTTTACTTGGGGAATGTTACCATGATATAAAAACAGGGTACAGCCTACAGAATATTTCTAGTGGAATCAGGAAGGTTTTGCAGAGAACATTAAGAAAGAATGAGATGGTCAAGGATTTGCTTCTGCACCCAAAGTGGGTCCAGACTCAGTAGTCAATTCACCTGGGTGGTCTCTGAAAGTAGTCAGATACAACATGGAAATAAAAAATACTTAAATATTTTTTCTTTAAGCAATCTTTTTTTGCTACTGTGTGTTTCCTACACATTTAGCCCCACAACCTCCAAAACAACTCCTATGTTCAATGAATAAATACGGTAGTTTGGGTTTACATTTGTCCTAGAGATTTGAGAAATGAAGAATATACCGATTATGGGGAATATTTGTGTCCAAATCTTCTTATGACTCGTGATGGGTTGATTAAGTTATATAATCTTCCATGGTCTTGAATTAAAATAATTTCCTTAAAGCACATGTAAGTTAAATACAGGTAGAAGAAGAATATGTCTGTTAATAGGTCTCAAAGACTGATGCTAATCTGTGACAAACTTTTCACTGTGCTTTGGTGATTTAAGAAAATACAAACATTGAAAAATATATAAATCCACATGGAAATATGAAAACAGAGAAAGTAAGACACAGAGAGAGAAAAAAATGCCAAGTGTCTTCTCTAGAAGGATTATGCAAATTTTAAAAATTTTAATCTTCTAATGTAGAAATGTCTCTTGCTCATAAATTGTATTTGGCAATAGAAGCCAGTTTGAATGATTGTCTGTTTCTCAGCTGAATAAGAAATTGACATTTTATATCAGTATCTCAATATGTTTATTCATCTTGTATGAATCCCAAGCAATTTCAGGGAGGGGAGAGTTTTGTCTAAAATCTGACCCACCATTAATCTATACCTCCAGAGTATATAAGAAAAATAGGCCTTATGATTGACTTAGTCACTGATTCTAGCAACAAGCAAACTTATTTCTAGAGGTTTTCCAGCTCTTTAAGAGAATTTTTTATTTTTTTTATTGACAATTTAAAAAGTAATACAGATGCCACCTAGATTATCTCAATAACCATCAAGTACTGGTAAGAAATTTTAGTAACTCTGTCTTTATCTGTAATTACATTGATACCAAGTTATATAATTATGTTTCCATTGGCTAATCAAAAGAAGAGAGAATGAATTAATGAACATATAGCAAATAGTACAAGCAGATATTGTAGAAGTTCACATTCAGAAAAGTAATAGGAGATGTGAATCCACAATCACACATAATACTATTGAACACTATTGTAATAACAAAACCCAAGAGCTTAAGATACAGAAGCACAGTTGCCCATATTGTGGACATTGACTTAATTCCTAGACAATTACATTATTTATTAAGTAATTTAATAATATTTTAAATATAAATTTCCATTGGTTTGTAGTTTGGCTTATATTTAATGTATAAATAAAATTTGAAGCTCAGCAAGAAAAGTTTATGTCCTGGTCAGGTTTGTGCATATTTAAGAGGCATTTAAATAAAAACAACTTAGATTTCGTGATTTCACAAAATGCTTTAGTTTTCTTTAAAAGATATGTATTTTACTCATACTAATCTGTCAGTTGTAAGTTCAACTAACAGATAAATTGCCTTAAGAGTACTAAAATATTAGCCTTCTGTTAGTCTAAAATAACACCATACAATTATTTTATGATGTTACTTTTTCATTAGAGATTTCTGGTAATTCAAGGGATTTGATTAGGAGATAGAGATAAAAAGTATAATTTTGCATTTATCTATTAATAGGCTTTGGTGAGGTTCTAGGACAAATGGCTCTGACAAAGGAGTGGGTAATCTGAAGATAGTAAGTCTCTCTGTGTAGAGTAAGGAACACCGACAGTAATATGAAAGAGCATGAATTATATACATTATTATCTCTCTAGTTATCAACTAATACAAATTTCATAATCTTGTTATATCCTTCCCTGAGGAGTTCTATAACATGCCCAAAAGAGCAAAGAATTCAAAAGATGAAAATAAGAAAGAACAAATCAGGATATGAGGATTACAAATCTTCTATGACTTTAGCTATAACAAGCTGAGTTGCCCAACTCTAGGTTTTTCCACACTCTCACAGCATGTACAAAAGTCATTTTATTCATTTTATAAGTGCCCATTTTATGTAGAATAGAATGGCCTGGCTACCATGCCTTCTATCTGGCTTGGGCTGTTATATGCAATGATAAAAATTATATTTCAAATACAATTTTGAAATAAACAATAAACAATAAAACGTGCTCTTCTCAAGAAATGCTTTTCTATATTGCACATAAGTGCATATTTAGAAATCTATCAAATGAATACTCGATTCATTAAGAATTAGGAAACTCTGCTCAAAGATCCCAGATGAAAAATAGTAATAACTGACTGTTGAGAGATTAAGAAAGAATTAATAAATACAAGAGATTAGTATTTAGTTTGTGAGAAACAATAGGGAATCAAAAAGAATTTGGCTATGGATATAAAGAAGCAATTAACACAGCTCGGCAACAAAATGCCAGTAGTTATATGAAGAAGTACTTCTCTCACTGGTTATCAGAAAAGTCACAAATAAAGCCACAATAGGATATCATTTTATATCCACCATTGTGAAGAAGTCTCAAAGGCCACACACAGTCCTTATTTCCAGATTCTCAGAGATACCTATGTGGCCAGTCTTATTTGCAGACTAGGTATGATGTTCCCCACCCAATTGTCAGAAATTCTTGTTGCAGTCTTCAGATTCAAAGGCATTCAAAACTTCCACTTTTTCTATATAAGCAAGACAATTAATTCCTTAAAAGTATATCTTCTCATGTTATATTTTCTATAAATCATTCTATGACATTTCATGAGTTTGCATTTATGTACACGTTAGTTGAATTATATTTATATTATCTAAAGTTAATAGCAGTATTAATGTATTTTCCCATTTACCTAGATACTACTGACATAAGTCTATATCACTGAACACTCATTTTCAATTTCATGCTCATAAATTGTCCTATTGTGTGCACAGGTCATAATTTTGAAAAAATCTACATTTTAAACACTGATCTTATTTCCATTTTTGCCAATATGAATCATACATCAATGAACATCTTGTGACTAAATTATTCTAGTACAAATTATTAGCAATAAAATTGTATGGCCAAAGTTAGTGCATTTTAGTATTTTTAATGCAAATTTTCAAATTATTATTTTTAAAGGTTGTAGTAATTTAGACTTTCAGAGTATGAAAATATTCATTTCTCACCTTGTCAAAAGTTATGAGTTGGATCATGTCCACCCACAAAATTAATGTTAAAGCACTAACCCCCAGTATTCATAATGTGACCGTATTTAGAGATGGAATCTTAAAGAGGTATTTAAGTTAAAATGAGGCCATTAGGATGGACCCTAATTCAATATGACAAGTGTCTTTATAAGATTAGAAAATTTGGATCCACACATGTATAGAGGGAAAATAATATGAAGACACAGGAAGAAGATAGCAATCTATATGCCAAGGGGAAACATCTTGAACACAGCCTTCCCTCATGGCCCACAGAAGGAACCAGCCCTTCCAATGCCTTGATCTCAAACTTTTAGCCTCCAGAATTGTGAGAAACTGTTTCTGTTGTTTAGCTCATACAGTCTGTGGCATATTGTTATGGAAATTCTAGCAAACTAATACACTGGGTATAATATATTTTTTCTTTTTTGCCAGCTTTATTGTAAAACATATAGTGCTAGCTTTTAAACATTTCTTTGATTAGTAATGATGTTAATTATTTTCCTGTCATTGTTGTTCACTCTTCTGGTCGTTATCTTTTTTCCATTGATTTCAAATTATAATGTCATCCTATAATAATATTATGAATAAATGTGTTTGCTTCATCTCTTTCTATTCTGTTTCATTAATATTTACCTACACCATGTTAATGGATAACAATAATAATGAAAATGGTAACAATTAGGCCTAACAATTAGTCAGTTTTTACTAAGTCACTCCTATCAGTAATTTACATTCATAATTCATTTAATCCCCATAGCAACTTTTTTTGGATGCTTATCCCCATCAAATCTCACATTGAAATGTGATTCCCAGTGTTGGAAGTTGGATCTGGTGGGAGGTGATTGGATTATGGAGTCGGATCCCTCATGGTTTAGCACCATGCCCTTGGTGATAAGTGACTTCTTGCTCAGTTAGTTCATGCGATCTTGTTGTTTAAGATTCTGGGACCTCCCCCTTCTCTCTGTCTTGCTCCTGTATTGCCATGAGACATGCTTGCTTCCCCTTCACCTCTGGATGATTAGAAGCTTCCTGAGACCATCACTAGAGCAGATGCTACAGCCATCCTTACACAGCCTGCAGAACTGTGAGTCAATCTAACCTTTTTATAAATTACCTAGCCTTGGGAATTCCTTTATAGCAATGCAAACAGACTGATACAGGAGCTCTGTGAAATAAGTAATATATCTATCTACATTTTTCTAATGAGTCACAGAGAAAAGATTACCAAAGCCAGCATATAAGTTCATACAGTTGGACTCCTAAACACTAAATATTCCACTAAAATAACAATAGTGACAACCACCACCAACATTTATTTAGCTTTCAGTAAGTCTAACGGACTTTGAAATATTTTACATGCATTGACTCATTTAACCATTACAACATCTCTTATAAATAAACACTAATTTCAATTTACTGATTTTTAAAATGTCCAAAACACAGTAATATGAAGAATTATTTATGCCTAGCACAACACATCTATGAAATAGCAAAGCTATTAAAAAACATAGGCAATCTTCTCCTCATTGTGTTACAGGAACAATTTTAATTGTAGCTTTGAATTAGGGCAAAGTCCCTACCCTTAATAATTTCCAAAGTATCTTAGTTATTCTAACATTTTTATTCCTATGTATAAATTTACAAATCCTTGAAATACATTTTTGAGCCTACAAATTTAGTTGGAATTCATGACATATTTTATTCAGTTCACATTAAGATTTTATAATCAGAAATATTATGGAAACAAAGTATTAGTTACTAAGGTAGTCACTGTGCATTTTTATTTTAAAAGCAATAATGATATATACCTATGTTTTCTTTTTCTGGAGATCATTAGCAGAGCATCATCCCAGTGTTGGCAAAGATGGTAATCACAGTCATCTTGAGTCTTAATTTGAACTGTATAAGGCTGCTATTTGACCATTTTTAACCCACAAAATGGCACCTTCTTATGTTTCAACCTGATACACTGAACAGGAATTATGCAAATTATGCAAGAGATCCATAGATTTAGATGTGCTATTTGCAACTGTATCTAAAGCTGAGATTAATTATCCCTTAGTATATTTCACAAAATTTCTCTAACAATTGATTCAACTTCTATATTTGTAGTTATGAATGCTCCGAAATTAACATGTGTTTCTGGGAATATAAAATATATAACCACCAGCATTTTATGATCTATAAAAGAAAACACAAACTGCATTCATGAGAACTTCCCTAACCATGAAGTGTCAGGTTTAACAAAGGTGTTCAGGTATAGGATTTATGTAAGAATTTGCATGAAGCCAGACAATGGATCCCAGAGACCTCTTAAAAGAATATTGTATAACTTATGTCTCTTTTTGAGAAAGAAAAAAAGTATTGAGCTGAAAAAAAGCAGAGACTATTAAGAAGAGTAATAGGCAGTGGTAGTTATATTTCACATAGTTTCTATAACCATCTAACACAAGATATATATTTCTTTTAATTAAAACATGGTAGAATGAAGGACTTTGGTAATCTGTCTCATAATGCTTATAAGCTTAGCAGCAATAAACTTTGCTAAATACTAAGTTTGAGAAAATGCTGTGCAGGCAGATGGTGAGTATGAGCCTCAAGTCTCTCCCAGAGCTGCAAACAATACCATCTGCTACTCTGCTGATTTCATTTTTGCTCATTGGTATCAAATTTAATGGGGATCACACTTTACATTCTAATTTCACACCCTGGCCACAATGGTGGGGGTTGTTTTCTTCTTCAATGTAAACTTGTTCAAACTAATAAGAGATTTTGTTTTTCCTTTACAAAAAAAAAAAAAGAAAACTTGTTAGGGATTTTCATTCTTTCATTCATGATGGGGTAAGAGGAACCAAATTTATCTTTTTGTCTGAAATACACAAAACACTATACAAATACATGAGCAAAACTTTTCCACAACTGGGCATTAGGCAACAAAAGACAGTTCCCTAATGAAAAGTAAGTGATATGAAATCTAAAGTTGCCACCCCCCCACCCCCCGCCCTGCCACCTGGCTGCCAGCATTACTGCCTAGAGTTTCCAGGCCAAGGTACAAGGAGGAGAAGCTTAGATGGAGTTCAGCCAACTTTCTAAGTTAAGGAGACAAACCTGAGAGGCTGAGAAAACAAAGAGGGTAGAGATAACAGGAAGTAGTCCTGGAAAGGACAGAGAGTACACAGAAATACCTCTATATACCTGCAGAGGATAGCCTCAAGTATTCAGCAGAGTGGTGATCATCAGCAAAGCTATATGAGGAAACTACCTGAGACCTGGAAAAAACAAAACATAACCCAGAATCTGAAATGATAAAGTAATAGTGCCTGGCACTTGCATTGGGCTAGAAATAATGCCTATATATTCTCACCAGTCTGGAAACTCACTTGATTCATATGAATCAGGTATATTACTCAGAAGCATATTATAACAAGCATTGAAACTAAGACCCAGAAGGATCAAAAAATAAAGAGCATCATAAGTCTTTAATTAAATTGTGTGTATAAAATAATTTTTTGATTTAATATAGAGGACTCAATAGCTATATAAATTTGAAAAATTCATTATCTTTACTTATTTAATGAACACAAGATTATACCAAACAATAATTTGAATACCGTGTTTCAGAATTCTAACATATATAAATTTAATACATATGATGATGATAGCACAAAGTGTGTGAAAAGAAATTGAGCTACACTTAAACAAATTTTCCACATTTTACCAACTGTAACAATTGTTAGTCAACATTAATTTGTGATAAGATACACATCAATATAAATAACTCAAAAATGTACTAAAAATCAAATCAACAAATTAATTTAATTCATATTCTAAAAATTAAGGTGATAATTTTATTAGAGACAAAAATAAGCATTTGTAATGATAAAAGGGGCAACTTAACAGAAAATTAAATAAATTATAAATTCATATGTACCTAAAATCAGAGCCCCAAAATACATGACCAAGAAAAGAACTGGAAAAAATGAAAGGAGAAAAAGACAATCCAACGATTATAGTTGGAAGAAAATTGCAAGATAATAGAAAACTTGAAAGACAGTATTAAGCAATTCCATGTGAATGATATGTAGCACACTCCACTCAATCATAAAACAAAAATATTTTCAAGCTTGCATGAAACACAGACTAGGCCATAAAACAAGTTTAAATAAATTTAAAAGACATAAATCAGGCAAATATGTCATCAGCCTATAATGGAATTCAATTAGAAAGAAATAATAGAAAACTTTTTGAAAATCTTTAAATATTTAGAAATTAAACATACTTCTAAGTAATCTATGGGTCAAATAAGAAATATTTTTTAAAATTTAACTGTTTGAAATAAGAAAAAATCAACATATAAAAACCCATGAGATGCAGCTAAAGCAGTGATTAGAAAAAAAATGTGTAACAGTGAATGTTTGTACCAGAAAAGAGAAAGGAAAGATTTCTAATATATAACCTATACTTGCACTTTAAAAACTGGAAAAATAAGATTCAATTAAACCCAAAGGAAGTGGAAAAAAAAATAAAAATTATGGCAGACATCAGTGAGACATAAAATAAAATGCCAGAGAAAATCAAACCAAAAGATGATTATCTGAAAATATCAACAAAATTGACAAATATTAAGCTAAACTAATCAACATTGAAACAGAAAGTTGTGGATTATCAAAATCAAGAATGAAAAGTCTACATTACTACAAACCCTACAAATGAAAAAGATATGTGGAATTATTATGAATAAGTTTAGACATCATATTGGACAATTTGATAAAACAGGAAAATTCATAGAATGATACCAATTACCAAAACTTGTTCCAAATAATAAAAATGAGTAGACCTTAAATAAGTAACAACATTCAATTACTAATTAAATGTGTTCCCATACATAAGAGTTCAGCACAGAGAATTTACTGATGAATTCTGTCAAATGTTTACAAGAAGTGATACTAATGATGAAAAAGAAATAATACTAAAACTAATCCTTAGCAAGCTCAGTTTATGGAGAGCAGTATGAGACTGATATAAAAGCCAAAGACATCATAAGAGAAAACATTACAGTCCCATATGTGAAAATAAATGCAAAAATTCTCAACCAAATATTACAACCCAAATCTAGCAATATATAAAAAGGGTCATATGACATATCCAAGTGAGATTTATGCTAGAAATTGAGGTAAATTAACCTTGTAACCAAATGTAATACATGTCATGGAATAAAGAATAAAATACATACCATAGAATAAAGAATAAAAACCATATGGTAATGTCAATGGATGCAGCAAATTCATTTAATGAAACCCAACATCCATTATAATAAAACCTCTCAAAAAGGTAAAAGGAAATTTCATATATCTCATAAAAATATTCTAGGAAATATCCACATCTGAACTAATACTTTAGAGTAAGGGACTGAATTCCTTCTCTCTAATATCAAGAGCAAGGCAAGGATGTCTACTTCCACTGGTTTTATTCAGAATTGTACTGAAAATTCAAGATACTTTAATAAAAAAATTTAGAGAAAATTAAAGATAACCAGATTAGTAAAGCAAAAATAAAATTTATTTCATTGGAGGATGACATACTCTTATATATAGAAAATTCTAAAAACCCCACACAAAACAAAACCACTAGAACTCACATACACCTTTAGCAAGTTCACAGGCTGCAACATCAAGACACAAAAAATCCTTTGAATTTCTGTGTACTAGCAATAAAGAATCTAAAAAACAAATTAGTAAAACAATTCTATTCACAGGAACACTGAAAACAATAAAGTACGTAAGACTAAATTTAACAAAAAAGTACCAGTAAGATTTGTACATTAAAAATGCAAATCATTCCCAAGAGAAATTAAAGAATATCTAAATGAATGAAGAAACTTTTCATGTTCATGAATCAGAAGAAACAACATTGTTAGGAAGGCAATTCATTACAAATTGGCTTACAAATTGATTACAATCTCTGCCACACCCCAGTAGGACTTTTGTAGAATCTGACAAGCTGATTTTGAAATATATTTGGAAATGCAACAGACCAAGTGCATATGGAAATACAATAGACCATTAAAACAAATTTAAGAAAGAAAAATAAAGTTGGGGAATTTATGCTATATGATTTCAAAATTTACTGTGAAGCCACGATAATCAATACAGTGTGGTATCGGTGAAAAATAGGCATATAGATCAATGGAAAAAAATTGAGAGTATAGAAGCATATTTACATTTTTGATCAATTGAATTTCATAAAAGTGCCAAAACAATTTAATGGAAAAAATAATCTTTTTAACAGATCTTTCTAAGACAATTGCATATTAACATATATAATAAACAAATGCATACACAAACACACACATACTTTTGTGCTTCAAAAAGCCATAAAGAAAAATTAAAAATTATAATTTGGGACTAAATAACTGATAACCATACATTTGATAAAGAATTTGTAGGCAGAATATATAGTTTTACAATATAATAATAAGGAAACAACCCAATTGAAAAATGGGGAAATAATGTGAACCATTATTGCACTAAAGAAGGTATAAAAATGAGTAATAAGCACGTACAATGATACTCAATATGATTAGTCATTAGGAAAATACAAATTAAAACCCCAATAAGATTACTAAATATTTGCTAGAATGGCTATACTCAAAAGACAGATAGCACTAAAGAAAATGGAGAGATTGAAAACTTCATGCATTTCCAGTGAGAATATAAAAAGCTACAACTATTTTAGAAAATAGTTTGGCATTTTTAAAAAAATTTAAACATGTGCATACCATATGAATGCAGCATTTCACTGCTAGGTATTTACGGAAGAGAACATAAACCTATGATCATACAAAAGTGTACAGCTTTATATTTGTTAACATATGAACCATGTAGACTTGTACATAGTAGCTTTCTTCTTCATAGACTAGAATTGCAAACAACCCAGGTTTGCATCGGTATGTGAATGTATAAGCAGCTCATGGTGTATCCATACAATGTAATACTACTAGTCATAAAAGGAAATGAATTATTGATACAGGTAATAATATGGATATATTTCAGAATAATTATGCTGAATTTAAAAAGCCAGTAAACAAAGAGAGCATACTGTATGTCTCCATTGGTATAAAATTCTAGAAAATTCAAACTAATTTATATTGACAGAAAACATATCACTGGTTGCATGAGGATCAGAGGGGAGGGTTGGGGATGTGGAAAGGAGGAAGGATTACAAGGGCTACAGAGAAACTTTGGAGTTGATGTATTTATTATCTCAGTTGTTGTGATGGCTCCATAGATACAGACATACATCAAAACTTAATTAGTACACTTTAAATATGTGCTGTTGTCTGGGTGTGGTAGCTCACGCCTGTAATCCCAACCCTTTCAAAGGCCAAGGTGGGCAGATCTCATGAGATCAAGAGTTCAAGACCTGCTTGATCAACATGGCGAAAATCCATCTTTACTAAAAATTCAAAAAAATTAGCCAGGTGTGGTGGTGGGAGCCTGTAATCCCAGCTACTTGGGAGGCTGAGGCAAGAGAATCGCTTGAACCCAGGAGGTGGAGGTTGCAGTGAGAGACAAGAGCAAAACCCCATCTCTAAATTAATAAATAAATGTAGTTTACCATATGTCAATTATACCTCAGTAAAGCTGCTAAAATGTCCATCTAGAGTTTCACACAGTATGAGGAACAACTTCAAAAAGTAAGATACAATTTGCATTTTAGTCATGAATCAATATTTTAGCTGCTGAACACTTATGCTTAAGGGATTTCTTTTACTTAGGCACGGACATGCTCATTAAGATTAACTTTCTCAGATAAAATTGAGAAATATCTTACTTCAAAGCCTAGAAAATATAAAAAAGTTTTCACAGCAGTAGTAGAGGCAAAATTGGCCTTACTTTCTTGGCAATTTTTCACATTTTGAAAAATAAAAGTTGAAGGAAGACCTGATATTAAATGAGAGATGAGGAGATAATGTGGAAATATTTTTATTTGCATTGAGAAAGTTAAAAAAGATCATTTTCATGTAGTTTGAAACTTGGTATGGAATGAAAGAAAGATGAAATGTGTGGTGGACAACATTGTTCTAAGTAATTAGCAGTCAGTGGTAGTGTTCTTGAGAAAGAACCCTTAACATCTCTAAATTGCCTCTTATTCCACAAAAATGAATTTTATAAGATAATGACTAAAAATATCATTTACTTCTAAAACACTATGTTTCTTGAAAGTATGTAGAATATGAATATTGTAGTTTTATCATCCATTTTAATAAATCTTTTTTAAATGATCACAGTTTTTCAATTGTTCAATTATTTTGTTAGAATTTGTATCAACAATGCATTAAACATTTAACGGCTAGTTTTGGATCAATGAACATCAGGATATAAGTTGTCAGCAAACTACCATTTATTTTTTTTAAACAAAACATTTAAGAACATGAAATGCCAGACTAAACAAACTTTAACATGTTAATTGCAAAAAAGCACCTACCAATATCACCACTTTGACAAAAGACTATTTTCTACATGAATAAAATTATTGTCACGGTGATTAGTTCTGTTATATGAACTATCTCTGTAATCATGTAGACTGTATTGATCTGATTTTCATGATGAATATTTTTATCATATTTTAGGCATATGTTTTGACATTTGATGGAATTTAGATTGTATTTATTGAAATCCATTTATCTAAGAATACCAGTGAAATACTTCATAATTATTTTATTGGCAATTGAATAACCTTGCTATACACTAGAATGGCAAACTTATTTATAAACAGAAAGCCCTTCTGTCTTTCATGGAATTCTACACTAGACATAATCCCAATTGGAAACAAATAAACTTGATTGGGTGTACAGAATGATAAAAACCTATCTGTGTTTCATTTAAGTATTGTGATTAAAAGCCAAGTACTTTTCCCATGAAGTTATACAATCTACCTGGATCCCAACAGGGTTTGAGCACTCAAGTTCACAAAATAGGAACACAACCCTTGATTTTGTTGAAATGTTAACTACATTCTCTATATCATGATGCTTAATGCCCAGTTATGTGAATAAGAGAAGTGCTGTATTCCCAACTGAGATTTTATTTTCAAGATCTTCCATTTCTTAAGACTTATTTTAAAACATTATCTGGCAATATGTTTCTGAGATATTACCATTTTGAACTTTCACAGTATGTTGTTATTCTAACACAAGTGTAAAATCTTTTCATCACAACAAGAGTAAACATGTTTAATTGATGCAAAATATCAAGTAGCATTCAGTCACATTTTTCCTAAAATTATTTCCATAGTAGATATTCTATGTAGGATATTTTAAAAATTAAAGAAGACAGAGATATACATACAGCTAACTCACAACTTGCCAGCCACTAAAATAAAATAAGATCCTGGTATTTAAAGAGAGCCATGATATTTCTGGGGGCTCACTTTATTTTGTTTAATTAAGCATGGAAAGCATTTTCCAATGTGTTTAAAGTATCAGTTTATTGTGGATTTGATATTTTTATTGTTCAGCTGCCTTGTATAAAAGAGGCATTATTCTTTTGTGATATCAGGATCCTTGTGTAGTTAAACTATCAGTGTTGACCTGTGTGAAATGCTTCCTAATAAATATTCCAGCTGCTTGTTAGTACATCTCAATTTCCTTTGTTATTATTAATTTACCCTATACTTGAGAATACTCACTGAGAAAATATTTTGAAATTAACACCTCATCAATGTTAATTTGATGACTGTTATCTCTTACCCAATTGTAGCAGCCAACTTTTGGGTATTTCTTCACTCCAGGAAACTCTATTTCATTGTCACTTGTCGTGAAAATCTGGATCTCTCTGACAAGTTTTCTCTACTCTTTTCAACTCCATTGACCACAAAAGTTTTGATGAAGAAAGGATAGTCTAACTAGCTTGGTCAGTCAGATACTCTGAAAGAAATCTGAAATTAAATTGGAAACAGTAGATATAAAACCTTGCACATTTTAATGTTAAGAAGCCAGTTGTGTGAATAAAGAAATGAAAATAACCTGTCTATAAAAATATGAATCAGATGTGAGACTACGTGAGCACCCAAAAGAGGACCTGCCTTATTATCTAATAACTTTTTCATCTCCACTCCTGTGTGTCTTGATTCTACTCCTAATTGTTATCATGAGATAAACATGTAGCTTTATAAGATATTGTAAGCCTCACAGCTAGTTTCAATAAAAATAAATAAAAGATGTACTGCTTACTAGTTAGCATGTATTTTTCTAAGAGCTTCATATGTATTAACTCATTTAAACTTTGCAACTGCTATGAAGTAAGTGTTATTTATTATTATCCCCGTTTTATAGATGAGAGGATAGGCATAAAGAGGTCATATAACTTACTCATACCTTATGCCTCTTTTATGTATGGCACCTGAACAAAAAATTATCTAAAGTATAATGAAATACTTCCTTAAACACATTAAAAACATTTCTCCAAGCTCAGTTAAACATGGACTTTTTATACTTATGGCTAGAAAGCCTGAAGTAGGTTTCTTTGAGGGGATGGTAATAAAGAAGAGAAAAAATGATTGAGAAACTCTGCTGTAAACAAACCAAGATTACTCCTACATGTATTCACCTCAGCCTCCATCATGCTACAAACTATGCTTTTGTTCTTTACCAAAAAAGTCCCTAAGAATTGATCATCGGGATTTGAGAACGGCTTTCTATCTATTCTTCTCAAGTTCAAAAAAATTATGCAAGCTGTTTTCTGAATTAAAGAGCTGCAAAAGATATTTATGTTTCTGTCATTAAAAAGCATTTTAAAAATACTTTTTTTTGCACTCTCATTTGACCAAAAATAGCTTTGCTTTTAGAAGATAAAACTTGTCATTGGCTCATTTTTCCATGGGAACAGCTGCTCATTGCATGTTTGAACATATTTGCTTAAGAAACACAAAATTATTAACATTCTAATCCTCTAACCTTCTAAGGCGAGCCAGCTGTGATTATTCACAGCTAGACCACAGCCTTTGGTTTCAGCTTTGTGAAAAATTCTTCCCTTAATTTCTCAGAGAATATTAACTGAACAATTTGATTTTCTGGGTAGCAGCTATTCCATCAGCAAATCATTCTCAACTACTGGTCCCAAGAATCAGAGAAAATATACAAAATTTATTTTCCTAGTTTTGTTAATAGTGATAAATTTATATTTTATTTAAAAATAACTTATTCAAGTACTTACTATGTGCTATAGTACTAGCTACTGTTTTAAGCAGTTTAAAATATTAACTAGTTTAATCCTCATGAAGTAGGTACAGTTATTACCCTTGCCATTTTTACAGTTTAAGTAATTGGACCAAAGAGATGTTAAGCAAACTGCCAGGGGCCACACATCTGGTAAGTGCCAATGCCAGAATTCCAACAAAGACCATCTGGCTTCAAACTCTGTGTTTGTTCTCATCAAACTCCAGCATTCTGAGCACTGAGTTAACAATATTACTTATACTTTCTTATTTATTCTCCCGGCAACCCTAAAAGGTGGCATGGTTTGACAGAAGACCATAAAAAACAGAGTTTTAACACCTGGCCCAAATTCTCAAAATTGTAAGAGATGAACCTCAAATCTGAACTTAGATCATTCCTTCTTCTGAAGCCTTTCTACTGTACAACTATTGCTCTCCTGAGTTTCATGGGAATATCTAACATTTGAGGAGAAACCCTGCCCTGGCCTTTTTCTATAGTTTATTAACCTTTCTGTCTATCTATCTACCTATCTATGTATCATCTACCTATCTAATCTATCTAGATAGATTATTCTATAGTTGAGCATAAGTCAGTCCAACAGTCATTAGCTAAATCTTTCTTTCTCACTACTAAAGTCATTTTTCATCTAAAAGAATCACTGATATATACCTGGATGAGACTGCAGCCACAAAGTTTCTTTTTTGCTTAAAGAAATCAAAGATATCTGGAAGACAGATTATTTATAAGTTAACTAAGATTCCTGAAGTATTCTTACAATTTTGACTTTGTTAGATTCCTATCCCAGTTCTCAAATAATGATCCCTCATATTTTTCCTGAATTTTGGATATAAAGGAACTTAACCTAGCATGTTGAGCATGTTCTGAGTTCAGATATGAAGAAGGCCATTATCTCTAAATATATGTGCTACCTGGTTGTCAAAGAAGGGAAATCTTCCAGCCCAAACTGATAAAGACTTACTACTAATCATAAATTATGCCATACCATGCTTTATATTTTCTTGAGTAGCTAACTTAAAACTCATCACGTTCCAATTACATTGACGGGGAAGATATTTTATTACCATTTTGTAGATGAAAAAAAAATAACGTCTTGATGCTCCAATGATGTCTAATTAAGGTAAAGTTAGGGCTGAGAACTGTTATCAATTATATGGATTTTAATAAATGTATATTTGGTAACAGGACTAAGGCAGCAATGCTGTTTCCCACTGAGAAGATGGGTTAGCTATAGTTTTCCTGTTATTCTCTGTAGACTCAGATGATACCTGTATCTACAATACAACAACCAGAATAGACAATTTAAAACTGCAAAGTGAATTGGTATGCTGCACTCTCCCTGTGTTCTTTACACCCCTTATTTGACCCACTCTTGACATTACTCACACTCCAGGTTTGCTGTTACTAGACTAGCTTTATGCCCACACATATACATGTAAGGACTTATGGAAGTTTTACCCCTTCTCTACCAAGCTTCAAGTGTCACTTAAGCTATTATTGAATTGACCCATGCTCAATTACAGAGATACATTGTGTTCTGCAGGTACCTTTATTCACCTTGTAACACAGAAAATAATGAAAAGAACACACAGAAAGAGTTACCACAAAACAAATAAAACTTTGAGTCTTTTTACAGAACCATGAGTATTCGACTTTAATTATATCAATGAATAAATTATAAATCTTGTTGCTAATTCATTCCTATTCCCTTTATCCTCAGAATATTAGGAGGAAATGTCTATATATTCAACACAGTAAATGTGTTGTTTTCTAGAAGGTTTCTCAGACCCAACGGAAGTTCAAGACAGAAACAAGTAGATAGCATCTCAGGCCAAGATCCAGTCTCAGTTTTAAGGCAAGAACAGAAAATGATTTCAACTTATATTGCCAACTATGATCATTCAGACAAACTTTTAGTTGCTCTCTTGCCACATCCTAGCTTATTATGCAATAATAGTACTTGTGTATACTAATCTATTTAGTAGATATAACAATCATTCTAAAAAGCTCCAGTTGTACATTAAGGGAGGAGGTTTGAACTAGATCCCTAAGAAACACATGTGTCTTAGTTTAGCTCCCTTGAGTCAGAATATAGATATAACCATGATTGAAAAAACACATATTAACTCAGTTCAAGAATGAGAAAACTACCTCTAACTCGGGCCTACTCATGTTCTCTTTTCCTATGCTGCCCCCACGTTTGCCCTTTAGAGGGAACAAATATATCTTATTTTATATTTTGCTTTCTGCATTTCTGTTCTTGCTTTTGCTTTAGTTTTAGCACTCATACATGTAAGTGTAAACAATCTATGGTAGAAATGTTTCTGTTTGAGTGCTTTATAAACATGCTATCAATTTTATGCAGTTGTTGGTACTTGCATTTTTCCCTCACTATTACATTTTACAGATTTGTCTTGTTGCCTGTAGCTGTAGTTCAGTTGCTTCTACTCTTGTATGCTAGCGTATTGTGACACATCACAATTTATTTATTTATTCTCTTATGAATTGTTCTTAGAGTCTTTTCAAATTTTAAAAAAATTAACCATGCTACTATAAATATTTTGTACCTATCTTTGTTTGTCCATGAACACTTTCTAGGCAAATGGATATGTGAATATGTAATATCATGCAGCAATACTAAGTAAGGTCTTCCAAGGAAATTGTATGATTCACCCAAATTAGTAAATTCTTATTCATGTACATTCTACCCAATATTGGCATTGTTAGACTCCCTAATTGTGGCCGGCTTAATAGATTTAAAATGGTATCTTGTTCATTTCACCTATGTTTTTGTAAAACACTTTTAGCAAGTAAACAGTTCCAACTTGGCATTTATTTTTCCAACATTGTGGGAATGTTTCTCTGGTTTCTTTCATTATCAACTGCTGATGCTAAAAAAAATATGTTTTCTACTTTGTTCTCTTATGATTGATCTGGAATTTTTCTATGTACATTTATAAGCTTCCTTTACTATGTGTTTTGAAGCTTTAATATAATGCATTTGGGTCTGAATTACTTTTCATTTTTCCTACTTATAAGGCAAATTTAAACATTTCTATTAGTATTACCATTGCTGTCCCTACTGGAAAATTTGCAGCTATTTTTCCTCAATTCATTTTTTTATTTGTTCATGCTACTAGATTAATAGTATTCCTTTTCATTCTGTCATCAATATCTCTCAAAATTCTTTCCTAATTTTCATCTCTTTATCAGAAAGAGGCTCAAATCTGGGTTATTTCCTCAGAGGCAATTGTCTAATTTTCTAATTGTTTCTTCAGTTGTTTTTTATCTTCAAGTTAAAACAGCTATTGAGATTTTTCTAATGATTTTACTTTTCATCTAGAAAATATTTGTTAGCATACAATTTATTTTTCAAATATTCTTACATAATTCTGTTGAGCTTCTGTTGCTATTTCTCTGAAAATGTACATTTTATTTATCCAGTCTATCACTGATGGGCATTTGGGTTGGTTCCATATCTTTGCTATTGTGAATAACGTTGCAATAAACATACATGTGTATATCTTTATACCAGAATGATGTATACTCTTTTGGTTATATATCCATTAATGGGATTGCTGGGTCAAATGGTATTTCTGGTTTCAGATCCTTGAGGAATCGCCACACTATTTTCCACAATGGTTGAACTAATTTACATTCCTACCAACAGTGAAAAAGCATTCCTATTTCTCTTATTTCTCCACAGCCTTCTCAGCATCTACTGTTTTTCGACTTTTTAGTAATCACTATTCTGACTGGTGTGAGATGGTATCTCACTGTGGTTTTGATTTGCATTTCTCTAATGATCAGTGATGTTGGGTTATTTTTCAAGTTTTTTTAGCTGTATAAATGTCTTCCTTGCAAATTCTGGGTATTAGACCTTTGTCAGATGGGCAGACTGCAAAAACTTTCATCCATTCACATATTCGCTTTGATGATAGCTTCTCTTGCTGTGCAGAAGCTCTTTAGTTTAATTAGAATCCATTTGTCAATTTTAGCTTTTGTTGCAATTGCTTTTGGTGATTCCATCATAAATTTTTCCCATGCCTATGTCCTGAATGATATTGCCTACATTTTCTTACAGGGTTTTTATGGGTTTTTATACTGTCTCTCACACAAGGTTCTTGCTTTCTGGTGTGCTCATTGGCTTTGATTATGAACTCATTGCTTGACCTCAGTCTTTGTCAATACTGTGGGATTAAAGGAAGAAAACCGCATTTCAGAGAGCATTTGATTTTACTTCTACAAATAGACAGGGGCCTTTACTCACCTGAAAGCTCTCAGGCTTCTTCAAAATGTAGAAATCAGTGTTGGGTTCCAGAGTTAGATTTTCTATTTTGTAGCTAATCCAATAATTTATATATGAATGCACTTCATCTATTAGCATTTTCCTCTGAGGAAATCCTACCCTTACTGACAACCAAACCTCCACCACCAGAAAAGTTTGTTAGGGGGAAAGGGAAGATAATTGTCTTTGCAGATCTTCCCAACCACTTCAGAGACAGCAGCATTCCAGCATGCCTGTTCTATCTGTGGTACCATATGTAGAGTTATTCAAAGAGCATCTACTTAACCATAAGCCTGTAAGAGATGTTTAAAAGAATGTCATTGCCAATGTCAAAAAATGATACAGGTTTTACTGCTTTAAAACTTATAGTTAAGGTATGGAAATTGAATAATTAACCCATTTACAAAAAGATAAAATTTTTTTCAGAATTGGATTTGTGGTTTATAGAAATCAGCATTTGTATTGCTATATATGGAAAATTAATTATTTGATTCTTTCCACTTTTCGAATCAACTGGATATTTGTAAAGGAAATGCATTAAAAGAATACAAATATTTGAGAATAAAGGTGAATAGACAAAGGTGGATCAAATAGGATGTCAAAAAGGCTAATGAGATAAAAACTGTGCAAATAAAATCTTAGTTGAATTTTCATAACAATTTCCTAATGATGACGTAGACACACTGTAAATTCAACATTGAAGGAAAACAATAAAATTGCCAATCAATTCTATTCAATTTGATAAAAATTCCAAAGTGCATGCTGAGGTGTAAGAGGCTTAAACAGGACTGATTTGATGTTTAAGCCATATTTCATCTTTATATATTTAGTATAAATTTATATTTTTTCATAATTATTTATTAAATTATATGTTTATTTATTTAATTAATATATTAATTATATAATTAATAGCTATGTTTTGTCTTTATATATTTACTTTCAGTTATTCTTATGTTTACTGCCCCATTTTTTTCTAACTTCTTAGTTGGAAAAATTTGTAGTGTCAGTCTATTTCCATTCAGAGAAGCATATATAATTTCTTGTTATAGAAATTGAGTTTTTCACAAATGTACAAAAAAGCTAGGGGAGTCGAAGTATACTGGGTATGGTAGGAATATCAAAGTAGCCACCAGCCAGTAAGTCAGAGAGGCCACTTGAGAATGTGAAGGGGGAAGTGGTGGAGAAGTTTAAGGCAGAAGTCTGTTGATATGCAGGAAAGCATCCTGTAATGAGCCTGGGCCTGTTATTGGTCAGCAAGATCAGTATTCCTTAAGAAAAAATTAGAGACAAAAAAGAGGAAAATAAGCATGAACCAAAATCTGCCTGCACCTCTGGTACTGTGTGTCATCACAACTAGTCACAGTTTCCTCCAGAGATCAAGGACTGTTGCTTTATTCCTGCCCCCCAAATCTCACAAATGTTCCTTGTGTCTCCAACGCTAAGCTGCAAAAATTCAGGGAAGGGGGTTTTGGAAAACATCTTTATAGCTTAGCAAAACTGATAATAAAATATCATGTCTAAGTAACTTTTAGTTAAAATTAGTTCTAAACATTTCTCACTTTTCAACAAAAACAACAATAGCATTACAAAATAAAAAAGTTCATTGAAAGGTGTATTTCTCTATTGAAGTTTTGATGATAGATGGATAGATGATAGATTGATTGATAGATAATTCCTGCTGTATTTCATTATTATATATATAAACTCTGTTATAGAGCGAGCAGGATGTTACAGAATGTAAAAGGCCTGGTTGTTAGACAGAATCATGGGTTATTTAATATTGGTACAATTTTTTTCTATTCACCAGATGATAGTTCCTATGTAGCAAATAGCACAAAAGCTTTCTTGATAGATTTAAGAAATATTATTACAAAATATCTGCTGCTTCTCTGAGGCTAAGTAGTGTGTTTCTCTGAATGTAAATTTTAGAAATTTGATAGGTTTTAATTTAACGTGCTATCAAATGTCACCAAAGAATTTCCCAGCTGAAATATATAATGTAAACATACTTTCAGCCATGTTTCTCTAAACTTTGTTCTTCTCATTCTAATATGAGTAATTATTTAACTTCTGTTATCTTTGTCCCTTAGAAATATGTGCAAATTTTGTGGCAATATATCTGATGATATAACATATAGTACTAAATAAATTAGTGTTGAAGTAAATTAAGAGAGATCAGTAAATTTGTATTTAGAGTAACAAATAAATTTGAACTTAAATAAATTTGTATCTAAGTAAGTTAAGGTCTGTTTTTCCAGATTTTTGACATATTATTCAAAGTATAATATTTAGAGGAACTTAGAAAGAATGAATAATCAGTAAATATGCAACATTCCTTATGTTATTTCCTTAATACACATTTTGATGACTCCATTTGGGATAACATACAGGTTCTTTAGGATAATCCTCATGTTTTGTAATCTATCTAACCTATACTATCACCCTTACCCTTATATCTTCTTTTAAGCATGCTATCTCCAGTATCCTAATAAATTTGTGGTTCTCTAAAAGAGTCAACAATTTGCCCCTGTCTGCCAGGTCTACTACCACTCATCCTTTAATAATTAATTATCAGATGCTCTGAGAATTCTGTCAGTAACAAAGTGATTTTGTGGGTTAGACCAATAAATTTATAGTCTACTTGGGACAAGACTCTGTCCCTTATCTGTGACCTTTGGCAGGTGTCTTATTCTCTCTCTTGTTCCATTTTTTTTAACTGATAAAGTAAAAAAGCAAACAGTACTCTATTAGGAAATATAATATAGATTAATCAATAACTGCATGTAAAATACTGTACATACTCTGGCATATAGTAAACAATAAATTTCACTTGCCATTGTTTTTATCATTCTTAGGATTTTATTATTTACACTCTGTTTCATTGGTAGTTAACCCTTACTTTCTGTGATCTCACAGTCTCTTTCTTTCATTTATCCATTCACTTTTTTTAAAACTCAACAATTTATTGAGGGACTTGTATGCACCAGATACCATTTGATCCACAGGAGATTCAGCACTGAATAAAATGAAAAAGTTTAACCCTTCTGAAACTTATATTCTAATAGTGGATGTAGTCAACGAATAACAAATCAACATATATTTCTATTAACTTTTTACAATTTTTGTAGTGTTTTGTCTTGTTTTGCTTTCACATTTCTATTAAAAATCACTGAAGAATAATACTGTTCATACAGGGTAGGGATAATTTGATTCCTTCTTTCCTTCATTTATTTTCACAGTGCCTTGCCCATAGTAAGCATCCAATAGATAATTGTTGAATAACTGCATCAATGAATGAATGGCAGCTTCTGGATCATGGACATTGCCCAACATTTTATATATACCATTCCTACCTTATCCCCAAGTGTATATTTGATAATCTCTCAACCCTATATAAAATACATTTATTTTATAATGAGTTTGTATGTACAACAGGATGATAGAAGGGCTATAAACATTACATACTAAGCTAAATTTTCAACAGGTATTTCTGAATTGGCACATGTATATAGATTTTTAGGTACATGTGCAGGAACACATGATTCTAGAAAAAAAATGTAATCTATAAAATTAAAAGGATTATTTCCTATAGAGTTTATGTCAATGGGTAAGGCTAAGGTTGAAATGTACAAAGACAAATCAGTACAATAGTCATGAATATTCATATGGATTTTTTTTATCCTATGCAAATTTGATTTTCCCCTCATTTTATGGTTCTGAAAATATAGCTCGCCATTTAATTCTCTAATCCTTACTCTGTTAGAAGGGATCACAAAATAAATGTGTCTGTATTAAAAGACTATTTCGTGTCCCATACAATAAAATAAAAGCAACAAATTTAGTAAAGATTCCATTGTATGCAAACAAGAGATTGTACAACATGAAGTTATGATGCCACTATGAATTTGTGGACATGTACAGCTTATTCTTAGCAGGATGAACTTCTATCTCTCTTGTCAACATTCAGTTTGCATTTTGCTTCAGCCATGTTATTTCTTTTCTATTTATTTCAAGCAGATTTACAGAAGTCATTTCTTCACTACTTGCAATGGGAATGTGAATTTTTTAAACTAGTATTTGATAAAAAGCTTTAGCTGATTTAAAAGACTGGGTATATTGCATGTCAACTCTGTCCCTCTGGATTGCTGCTTCTCATTCTGTCTATCTCAGCATGTTGGCCTGCCTATATAAATGGGTTCCTTTACCTTCTAGCTCTTCACTCCACTCAGCAAGTGGGAAGAAGAGAAAGGATTCTGAGTGAGAGAAGAAAGTGAAGCTTTGGGTTATTTTTGGTTTGTTTGTGTGTTTTCTTCTCGTGCCCAAGCCTGGCTTCATGGGTTTGTTAGAATTGTGCAGTGGAAAAAAAAAAAAAGAATTGTGCAGTCACTCAGGGCCCCCTCACACTCAGAAGTCAGAAGGGCTCCTTGCTTGGTTTAATTCTTTGCTGTTACCATGTTAAAATTCTTTATAGTTTTTAGCAAGGAGCCCCTCATTTTCATTTTGCACCTACAAATTGTGTGGTTAGTACAGCTCCTAGCTCCCTCCTTACAGATCTGCCTTATGCTGACTGGGTCCTTTACCAGAGAGGATACTGCTGTTCAGTGTCCTCCTCCGGGTGTACTTCCCTGTCAGTAGGTTGTGGTAATGATTCTTCTTCTCCTTCAGGCTAATGATGACAACAGAGTCCCATTGTTAGTAGTCTTTGGGAACTGAACTATTACTATGCTTTTACTATTTCTGCTCACACATTTCTTCTATTTTGCTATTTTTGCTCTTTTAAAAATTTGCAAAATTTCTTTTATTAAACGTAATATTTTCTTCAGCTTATCCTAATTTGTGCATGATGTCTATTTATAACTAGTACCCTAATGCTACAAATGGTAAGAACAGCTAATCTCCAGTATGCATAATGAAATATAATTCTGCAAAAGATAAGCAAAGAGTAAAACAGAAGAGCATTACACCAAAGATTTTCTTAGAATTTTCGAAGTTTGTACACTAAGGTAAAAATTTTCTCAAGAGTTGACATACATGTACTAGGACAAAAATCTTCTTTTTCCCCTTCGCCATTCATCTGCTTCTAGAGGGAGTTCTGAAAGAGGCATGGAGAACTCTTTGTTTTTCATTATTCCTAAATGCTAAATAAATCATTGAGTTCTTTTTCTTCCAATCAAGAAAATAATTCATAGCAGAGACAATTAACCCCTTGCACTTCATCAAGAAGTTTCTTCTGCCCTTTGTGCACTGAAAACACCAAGAAATTATATGTTATTATACATAGGAACTTGGACATATGCAAAGTTATGAAAGTCAAAAGAAGAGGACCTACCAGATAGAAAAAAATGCAACTACAATATAGTTTGAAAGAGCATCAAATCATAGACTTCCTAGTTCCTTCACTAATCTGAGAAGTAATTTGGACTTTCATGTTCCGTATGCATAAACCTAACAATGAGAAAGTCACAGGCCTAGAGGCAGAGAGTTTTAAGCTGATAAATTTCTGTTTTTTCCCTTGAAAATCCATCTCAGTAAAAAATAATTTTTTAAGAAGACACTATATTGCAACATATTAGGTTTCTATTAACCTACAAACTAGAAACACATTAGGTTTGTATTAGCCTACAAAAATTCCAACATATGGGCTTAACTATCTCATTTACATGTGATAAAAATATTGTGTAATTTTTGTATTTTACATTACATACTGCTTATTATATATATTTTTAAATAATAGGTTGAGGATGCACTATGTGCTAAGCATTGCTGCATGTGTTTTCATACCCATTAATTAATTTATCTCCACAATTGTCTTAGGAGATATATATTATTATTAATCCTATTTTACAAATGGAAAAATTGAGGAATGTGGTGTTTAGCTATATCCTTAATGTCACACACTTTTAATGAGTGTTCGATATGTTTAAAACATACTAACATATTATTTTATAAGACTGTCTATACAAAACTAAGTCTCATATATTTCTTGTGCTACATAAGGGATTTTTCAAAAGTAATTTTGATAATAGGTTTATTTCCCCCATTTTTTGGTTGACTTAGACTATTACCCCAAGTAGGATTTTATTTTACCAACTTATTTTTTATCCTAAAAATGCATGCTAGAATGTAGGTCATTGGCTTGGTCTTCCTTGCTTCTTGTCTTGGAAGTAATTTGAAAAGGAACAAAGCTTCCACAGAAAGTAGCAGAGAGCCTTGAGGAAATGCCTAAAATGAATCTGAAAGTGTAATAATAATAATAATAAAAAGATCAAAGCACAGGTTGAGAAAAGGCAATCTAGAGAAAACGTATCATTCCCCAAAATTTTATAGAATACTATCATTCAATAATGATGGTATGTAAAATCTTTAGTGCTTCATGGGGGAATTGTTTGTGGAAAGAATGTGTTGTATTTGAGAAGGAAATTTTATACAAAATCAAAAGTCTATGAATTCCCAAATTGAGGAAAGATACCAGCAAGAGTATCTGACTCTGTAGCAGAATTAATTAAAATAATTCTAAACATTCCCAGTAGAATTCTCTTATGTGAACCTTAGCTATGGAGAATTATTCTTACTCTTTATGCTGAGGATACTCCTTCAGGATCTGTTGAAATCTAAATTCTCTCTCACTATTTAACACTATTCTTTAAGCATAATCAGTGATCATTTTTTTAGAAAAACCGTAAGTATTTTCTAAGTCATTTAACTATTCAACCACTATGTTAAATTACTTCTTAGCTTTCAGGACAATATTGCTTGGTCAACTTTTTGTCTTCCAATTTTTTTTCTTACCTCACTGCTTCAATGAGTTTGACTCAAAATACTAACATTGGTCATTCATTTACTCATTCAAACCACAGGTGTCTGTTAATTGGATGAGGATATAAAGGACTGGACATTAGTTCAAGCAATAGCTCACAGCAGAGAAAGAACATAATATATGTTTAAGCCAAAGTAAGCAGTTCTATCTGTCTGGAATAGTTGTTCCCACTAAGTGTGTTCTGGCAGGGTGGCATACCTCCAGATTTTATTTTACTATAGGGTAAGATAAAGCTTTCTGGAAATAAGAGTTGTGAATCTGTATGCTATTGAGCACTGATTTTAAAAATGTAGCATAACTAAGTAGGACAAGCTCTACCCCTGGAAGTTTTACTAGCACAGTGGGTCAACTTGTTGCTAAAAGTGAAAAAATAACTTGTGTCATCACAGCAAAAGCTTTCATAGAGTGTTTGAGACATCTTTGCACTCCATTAAAGATTGAACTATAATTATTGCTGTTATTAGTGTTGTTTTAAAAATGTTTTATTTCTTTAAATGTGCTACCAAGAGCCCTTGATTTTGAGAGTGTACCACATATTCAAAGAAGTAAAGAATTCATGGTCTAGTGCATATTTGATTGCGACTGAAAATGACTGGAATTTATTCCTCAGAGATAGACTTCAGCCAAGATCTAAAGAGCTTTTTTTTTTTTTTTTGCTGTACTAAGGATGTTCCCCCTGTCAGTATTAAGTAAGCATAGATAATTTTTAAACAAAAGAGATAATTAAATCAGTTTGCATTGTGGGAAAAATCATTGTAATAAGGAATGGAAAGTAAAACTCTAATTCAGAAGAGCTGTAATTTTAGATGCACAACAGTTTCGTGCAAAATAACAAGTTTCAAACTTTTGATCTAGCTTGAACAATAAATAAATAAATAAAAGCAGTAACATGAATATTTACTTGAAATTTCTCTTTGGATCCACTCTCTCTCTCTCTCTCTTTATGTAGGTAGATAGATTGATAGATAAATGATAGATAGATTGATAGATAAATGATAGATAGATAGATATAGATAGATAGATAGATAGAGAGAGAGAGAGAGAGAGAGAGAGAGAGAGAGATAGATGATAGATAGGTAGGTAGACAGATATCTTTATTTTTAAAAGCATAAAATTATGGTAATACAATGCAACACCAATTATGGGTTTCTATCTATCTACAGATATCTGTGATGGGAATACTTATACTCTAAATCTCAGCATCACACAATATACTATATAACAAACCTGCAAATGTACCCCCTGAATTGAAAATAAAAGTCAAAATTATTTTTAAAAGTATAAAATTATGGTAATACAATGCAATACCAACTATGGAAGGAAATCTTTTATAATTGCATTACCCATATAATTTAGAGTCTAGAAAATTATTTTTTCAAAATATCAATCATTATATGTGATTTATTTTCCTCAAATAACCCACATATAATGACTTATATTTTGAAAATATTAACCAAACAATAAAGAAGTACTCAAAAAATTTCAGCCAATAAATGAATAATCAGTATACCCAGAATGATGGTGGTATACCAAAGAGATACAAAAGGCAGTGAAAGCCCCCAAAGGCCAAAACTGGAAAAATTTTAGCAAAAAAATAAATAAAATGTATTGGATATAAAATATATATGCATGAGTCCACACACTGATATGAATTGCTGAATAAAACATAATTCAGGAGAGTGTATTAATCTTCCACACAGAAGAATTCCATAACTTAAATAGACACTTTGCCTTTAAGGAAGTGAAGCATAACTCCCTATTCCTTAAATATGAGCTATTTCATCCTGACTTTCTTCCAATTAGTATAGAAAAAGAGGAAAGGGAGGGAAAGGGTAATATTATAATGAAGAACTCTATCTGCCAGGTGACTAAGGTTGACATAAACACTAGTACATATTTATAGTATACATCCTTGATATAATGAAAATGACACTTTTCTTACACTGTTGGGTATTTGTTTACACTGATGAGTCAATTTCATTGTATGTATATGTCATAATTTCTTTATCCATTTCCACGTTGATGTGAGCCATTTTCTGTTTTGACTTTTATAAATAAAGCGCATATAAACATGTATCTACAACTCTTAGGCTTTATTTGCTTTCATTTCTTTTGGGTAAATATCTAGAAGTGGAATAAATGGACCCAATGAGAGATACGTAGTCAACATTTTAAGAATTGTTCAAACTGTTCAAAAGTGGTTTTATCATTTTAGATTGTAACAGGCAGTGAATGAGAGTTCAGTTGTTCCACATTCTTGTCAACTACTCTTTGTTGGTCTTTCAAATTTTTTATTTCTAGTAGGTGTGTAGTAGTGTGTTATTGTGATTTTTGATATGGACTTGCCCATATTTTCAGCATGCCTTTGTCTTTGAAAGTCATTTTCACTGGAAATAGAATTCTAAGTTGACAGACTTTATATCTATATATAAAATTCAAGTACTTTAATGATGTTTCTGTTTTGCCTTTTTGGCTTTCATTGTTTCCAACAAAAAGTGAGCTGTCATTTTTATCTGTGTTTTTCTGTATAAAATGTTTCTTTTTCCTCTGAATGCATCAACATTTTTCTTCTTATGTCTGCTTTTAATCTATTTATAATGTTCTTTGGTATAGTTTTCTTCATGTTTCTTTGACTTGGGTTGGTTGCGTGTCTCAAATCTACATGTTTATCATTTTCAACAAACTTGGAAAATTGTGGTTACTTTTTATTTCAATTTTTTGGTCCATATTCTTCTCTGCAAATTTAAATTACATGTAAATATATTGTTATTTAAGATTTGTATAGTTTTGTGAGGCTATGATTTTTTTGGTTTTCTCTCTTTCATTTTTGATCATATATAGTGCAATGTTCTCAATTTAGTTATTTTTTCTAGAGCATTTCTTTTGCTGTTTACCATATCCATTGTATTTTTTTTTATCTCTGACATTACAATTTTTATCTCTTGAATTTCCTTCTATAAAAAAACATTTGTCATGTCTTTTCCTAACAGACTTATGATTTCTCTAACATAATAAAATATGGAAGGCCTTCATTCTAGTTGTTTTTAAACCCTCATCTACAAATTTTATCACCTATGTCAGTTATTCATTAGTTTTGACTGATTCTTTTTCCTCCTCATTCATTGTAATTTTTTTCTTCTATATATTTCTGATATTCTTTGATTGGATGCTTAACACTGTGAATTTGCTTTGCTTCTCTCTAGATATCATTGTACTATTCTTTTTACTATAAGTGTTGCCGAGCTTTCTCCTGTGTCTAAGTTAACTTAATTATAAGGAATTTTATTTCTTGAGAATTTGTTTTAAATTATTTTTGCATGGTATCAAGGCAACCTTTAATTGTGGGCCTTTTTGGTCCCAAAATTGGGAAAGTAAGATCCTGATTATGCTTGAATAGCTTATTATTATATTTCTTTACTCTAGTAGTTAGAAAAGTGAACTATATTCAGTCCTGTGTAAGCTGCATATATTGTTCATCCTGATCCATTTCTGTCATTTCTTTTCTAGCTTCACATAATTGTTTCACATGCACACATAACTGTATTTAGCTGATGACTCAAGGAAAATACTCTAAAGATTTCTGGGGCTATCACTCTAAGCTATTTTCCAATACTCTGCTCTGTGAATTCTAGCCCTTTTGTCTTCCTAAATTCTCAGCTCCGTCTTCTTTTTTTTTTTTTTTTTTTGAGACGGAGTTTCGCTCTTGTTACCCAGGCTGGAGTGCAATGGCGCGATCTCGGCTCACCGCAACCTCCGCCCCCTGGGTTTAGGCAATTCTCCTGCCTCAGCCTCCTGAGTAGCTGGGATTACAGGTACACGCCATTGTGCCCAGCTAATTTTTTGTAATTTTAAGTAGAGACGGGGTTTCACCATGTTGACCAGGATGGTCTCGATCTCTTGACCTCGTGATCCACCCGCCTCGGCCTCCCAACGTGCTGGGATCACAGGCTTGAGCCACCGCGCCCGGCCCCATCTTCTTAACATAGATAACTCACTGAGTCTGAGCTTTATCTCACTTCACCGCCACCTGGAATCTTCATATAGAAAGGCAAGTTTGAGGATTGTCAGGTTTGTTGGTTTCCCCCACTCAGAGGTCATTAGTCTGTACTACCTAATGGCTCATGTCTGAGCAACCACTGTTTTATATGTTTTCTGTTTATTTAAGATGGTAAAATAAATCTATTCCTTTTTGCTTCAACTTGTCTAATTGTGGAAATCCATGTTGTTTTTTAAATACAATAAGCTTACTTTATTGTGTTAAGCTAGTAACATTTTGGAATATCTTTCTTATATCATTCAGTATTAAATTATACATATTATCTATAGGTCAGGAAGTTCTTCAAATATGTCATGATTTTTATGACCTATCAGTAAATCTCAATAAGATCTAATTGAGCAACATGCCTTAGTTAGTAAGATACTGTAAACTTGGTTTAGAACATTTGCTTAAAATGTTTGTTCTTTTATTTCCCCTTTAATGAAAGTCAGTTCACATCTATGAAAGGACAAAGTTGTAATTCTCTGATTTTTCATATCCAAATAGGTTTAATTTTCAATTTTCAGAACTCTGCTCCTTTAATTGTAAATGTTATTAGTTCAAGATGATTTTGCAACGTTAGAAGTCAAAACAGCAATTGAGAATCCAAAATAACTGTTTGAGTGACAGAACAATAACTAAGGCATTTTTAAAGGCATGGGGATTATAATATATGTTATTATAACATGATGTAATATGTAATAATATGGCATTAATAGATATGGAAAAAAGTCAAGGAGAAAATATACTTAAATATTTTCATCATTCTTGAATGGGAAAATTTGTGAACAACTTTTATATGTTTTTTGCCAGGGGATACTTGCTAAATTTTGAACATAGATTATTTTTCTTTATAATAAGATGTGTTACTTTCAAACAATTACATGTTCAAGTACATGGTCTGGAGTCTGGATTCCTGTTGAGACCATGTGTTCATTGGAATTTGTGGGAAAATAATAGAGTCAATATAACTACTGCATGCATATTTTTTTCAAACCCACTTTTGAAAATCCATACCATTGGCCATTTAAGAGTTCATGGGGCATGAAAGGCTGTTTCAAGTGCATTACTGTTGATTCTGAAAAGCAAAGAGAACTGAAAAGAAGATCAAAGATACAGAGCCAGCCAGAACAACAGATGGTTATAAAGAAACAGATGCAGAGGACTGGCTTCCTCATTGGAATCCCACCCAAGATTTTAGAGCAAGATAACTGGGTTATATTCCAAGATTCATGCTAAAAATAGGACCTGCATGAGAATTTCCATTGCTGGTATATTATTAGAGAAACTAGCTTTGGCAGCAATAGAGAAAGAAGAGAGACTCCATGTTTCCTCAGGGCCTGTATATCAGGACTGCTTTTCTCTATAGTCTGTTGAGCAGCCAACATGACTCTGATGAATTCTGGACTTCGTCCCTGATAGAGTGCCAAGTATGTTAAATAAGCTTCACACTGGGAACATCTAAGATCGAGTGATCATAACATCATTAGATTTAAAATGCTCATGAGACCAAGTTCTAAAGGAAGCAACAGAAAATTTTCAGACTTCAAAAAAATGCCAACTGTGAGAGAGGACAAAGTGATTTAGAGAATACTTATCAGAAACGTGGTGTGTGCAGGATCCATCAAAAGAAAAAATAACATAGGAAGAACATATCGAACAAGTAAGAGGAAAAGCATAAAGAATATTACTGAAGGCATTTTATTAAAGTCTGTCTGTATTGAAAAAGAAAAAGGTCCAGTGATGCTTTAGGGGTCAAATAACAAATAGAGTTGTCGAATCTAGAAAAAACGAGTCAGGTAAGCAGCATCTTATTGAAGTTAAACAGATTAGCTAATATCCACCAGTTAAAAACTTAAAAGCATGGATTAAACTCTCTCTCTATTACTTCATTTCTGATTTGGTTTTAGGGAAATCTGTTTTTGTGGATAAAGCCTAATCAGGGTTGACCCACGTGGTACTTCACATGATGTAAGTTAAGAATTAGAGGATTAACCTCATTTCCGACAACTCCAACAAAGACAAATCTCATGAGACTCAGTTTTAAGCCTCCTTTTAAAAATGCTAACATAACTTGGAGAATTTACTTATTAATTCTATTTCTGTTCATTGTAATTAAAATGAATAGATTTATATTCAGACAGTTTTTCCTTCTTGCTAAAGAAAATCAGTTTTCCAATGGTAAACAAGGGGGTGTTTAATGAAGTCGAGGCATTAATTAATCAATTGTTTTTTAATATACAAAAAAAGACCAAAGAGATTCAGTGTTTGAAGAGGAGAGGTCATGGATGCTGCTCAATTTAAAAAAAAGCATGGCAACCTAGGGATATATTAGGTTCCTCAGTGATTAAAGGTGGACATAAGAGGCTGGTGGTGATGGGGTGGGACTTGTTGGAGTATCGGAGTAAAAGCAAGAATATAAAAATGTTAATTCTTGGCCGGGCGCGGTGGCTCACGCCTGTAATCCCAGCACTTTGATAGACATAGGTAGGTGGATCACCTGAGGTCAGGAGTTCAAGACCAGCCTGACTAAAATGGTGAAACCCCATCTCTACTAAAAATACAAAAAATTAGCTGGGCACGGTGGCGCGTGCCTGTAATCCCAGCTACTAAGGAGACTGAGGCAGGAGAATTGCCTGAACCCAGGAGGCAGAGGTTGCGGTGAGCCGAGATGGCGCCATTGCACTCCAGCTTGCGTAACAAGAGCGCCATTACACTCCAGCCTGGGTAACGAGAGAGAAACACCGTCTCAAAAAAAAAAAAGTACAAAAATTAGCCAGGTATTAAGCAAACCTACCTGGATTCAAATCCAAGGTTTACCATTTACTCTCCATGTTCCCCACAGAAATTAATTTTTCAAAATAAAAAATGAAGATTGAAAATAACAAATGTTGGCAAATATATGGTGCAATTAGAAATATCATTAATGATGGGATAGTAAAACAGTAAAACTATTGTGATGAATTATTTGGCAGTTTCTATTAAAGCTAAATAGGCACATATTCTATAACAATTCCATTCCTAAGTATTTACTTGATTCACAGCTATATCCACAAAATGACTGTATACAGATATCTATACAAGACTCATTCATAATAGCCAAAATCTATTAACAGCAAAAGAATAGGTAAATATGGAACATCCCATTCATACAATGGAAAATTACTCAACAATAAAAAGTAACAACTTATTGACACATAAAATTACTCAAAATATTCACTTAAGCAGGAGAAGCTGGACACAAAAGGCTATACATTGTACGATTCATATTTACATGAAAATTAGGCTTAACTAATCTAAAGTGATAGAAATCAGAAAGTGGTTGGATAATGGGTGAATTATAGTCAAAATTCCTAGAAAAACATATGAGGGAAACTTTGTGGATTGTTGAGCTGTTTTATATTATTTTGTGTACATAAAAATTTTAAAACTAACTGAACTAGACTCTTAATATCTCTACATTTTATTGAATGTAAAATATATGTTAAATTTAAAGGCGAGGTGAAAACAGAGAGTTAGAAATAGAAGATAAATAATACTTTGTTCTAATTAGTATATTTTTCTTGTATTAATAATTGGAACACATTCAAGAAAAAAATTATATATTGATTACATTATTAACCAGAATCTAAAAAATCAAAAATCAAATTATAAAACACCTCTCATATGTATGAATTTTTAAATTTAATTCATCTTTAAGTTCTGAGATACATGTGCAGAATGTGCAGGTTCATCACATAGGTAAATGTATGCCATGCTGGTTTGCTGCACGTATCAACCCATCACCTAGGTATTAAACCCCACATGCATTAACTGTTTATCCTGATGTTCTCCCTTCCCCTGCCCCCCTGACAGGCCCCAGTGCATGTTGTTCCCCTCTCCGTGTCCATGAGATCTCATTGTTTTCAGCTCCCACTTATAAGTGAGAACACATAGTGTTTGGTTTTCTGTTCCTGTGTTAGTTTGCTGAGGATAATGGTTTCCAGCTCCATCCTTGAAAAGGACATGATCTCATTCCTTTTTATGGTTAAACAGTTAACATATCTCACATTTTTGAATTCATACTGCAACAAAGTAGAATTGGATACTTAAAAAACATGATGTATGATTCTCATACTTTCAAAATACTTAACTCTCATTCTTCTGAGCAAATGAAGGGGAAGTTTGCACAGGCAAAATTAGTAAAATTTCACTTAGTAATAAGCAAATGATTACATGTATGATAAAAAGACAAATTGAGTTTGGAAGCAAACCTACCTAGATTCAAATCCAAGGTTTACCATTTATTCTCCATGTTCCCCTGAGAAATTAATTTACTGCATATGAATCTCTTTTGTTAAACATTTTTAAATAATAATATTACTTATGCTAGGTTATTGTGCATTTAAAAATCATTTTTATATCTGAATATTATATAGCAGCAACTTTGTGATATATTTAGAAACCAATATTCTCTCAGGTTAGCATTTAACTACTACAGATTATCTGTTAAGACACAAATTCAGCCAGATATGATGCCTCCCACTTGTAATCCCACCCCTTTCGGAGGCTGAGGCAGGTGGATCGCCTGAGCTCAGGAGTTTGAGACTAGCCTGGCCAATATGGGGAAATCTTGTCTATACAAAAACATACAAATATTAGCTGGGCATGGTGGCAGGCACTTGTAGTCCCAGCTACTCGGGAGGCTGAGATGGGAGGATGGCTTGAGCCTAGGAGGTGGAGGTTACAGTGAGTCAAGATCATGCTCTGCAACCTAGGTAACAGAATGAGATCCTGTGAAAAAATTAGAACAAAAGACAAATGTTGGTGTTCTTTGGTATTTTGAAAGTTAAGGTAGATATTCATAACTTGATTATTGAAAACTTGCCATTAATATAACTTGATTATGAATTAATAACTTAATATTGGAGACTCACCATTGCTATCATATCTCCAGCTACTTCATTCTTTGCATTTGCAAGATATCAAGCATAATTTTGATGCTTTCCTTGAAAGTACAGAAGAAAACTCTGTTTCTTTAGTATATGGCTTCAAGATTATTCTGATTACTGTAGTTTCTTACCAAGGTTACAATTGCTGCCCAAACATGGCCATTTTTTGCTAGTGATGTAATCTTAGGTAAATTATTTGAAAGCTGTAACATACAGCTTATACCTTCATTTATACTCTTCTTTAGAGAGCATATAAATATATTTACTCTTCTTTAAAGATAATATAAATACATTTTATAGAGCATATAAATCTAATTACTCTTCTTTAAAGAGTACATAAGTCTTTAAAGAATAATATAAATGAAGGTATAAGCTGTGTGTTACAGCTTTCATCAAAGCTCATCAAAGAAGATGGTCCCCTTTCACTAAGTTTGAAACTTCAGGAAAGTTAAAATACAGAAAGGTAAGTGGAGACATGGAAATTGAAACCATACTAGTCAACAATGTGATAAAGACTGTAACAGAAATAGGGGCCTCTATTTCTTCATTTGGAAAGTGGAGGTTGATAATTTTACCTAAGAATGTTTGAAAGTAAATTAGGGTAAAAGATAATTTTACCATAATTATGTGTTTGAAAGTAAATAAACATGAAAAATATCCATCAAGTGCTTATAGAATGGGAGTCTATTTAGTGTAAATTTCCCCCATTTTCAGTAAAGCAGATTGTTTCATACATATATGCTCTATAATATATATTTTATTTTGCCTTTTGAGCTCAAAATGTTGAGCAAAATCTACTCTACAGTGCAAGTTGTATGATATGACCATGGAATACAGGTAATGGCTGTACTCTGACAAACCTGCTTATGCCTTAATTCCTAAATAACTATATCACTTCATTTCATAAATGAACATCTGTGGTCAAAAACCTTCTGGCAAAATTGGTAGACTAAATTAACTAATTAATTAATTTTTAACTATGTTTCAAAGAAAATTTCTTTTTTATATTTATGGAGCATGGTGGGAACCTTTTACAGAACTACTGAGTGTTTTTCTCCTATTTGTGCTATGCTGAGTTTTGAGCTATCTTCAATAATTAGTGAGTTTAACTGCAAAAGAAAATTTAGAGACTTATTTCACACAAAGATGATGAACATATGGAATAAGTTGCTAAGTTAGACCATTGGAGCAGATAATATAATTTAGTTTAGCAGCACAAAATTTATTTCTAAAAGAGAGTGAAGATAGCAGGAAGGAACTAGAGAGAATTGATGCCAGTGGCTTAGAGAATGTCAAATAAACCTAGATGAAGAAGGTTTTCTTATGCTCACATGGCCTCTCCCTGCACCTCTGTCTTAGTATTCTTTATGTCCTTAGGATATTTTAATTTTCTGAAAACGAATATAATTGTGACTAGCTTTGCAAAAATTGCTGCTGTATACCATAATGCATGCTATAAACCATGCAAGGATCTTAAAGTACATAATCGGGCTGCAGATGGCACTGTTAATTTCTATTACAGACTGTAAAATCACGAGGGAGATCGTGTTTGCCTCACTGCCTCACTGTTCTACGAGAATGATTTTTGATAGTTTCCCTTACTGCACAGCTTTTCTCCAAAGTGTGTGTCTTTTTAAAAGGCCAAAAGGAAGTTACCGGCTTTTAAAAAATCTGTGCAAAACTACCAACGTGCTCTGGGCTCTGCTCCCTGCCATCCCCAGTTTGCTAGCCTTATTTAGGGAAGGTACAAAAATCTGATCACTTGGAATGAAATGAGCCTTCTAGGAGTTGAGGATTTTTGCAATTATGAAAATATCAACTATCTGTTTTATAACAAATGTAGAGTATCATAGGAAACTATATTCATTAAAATTCTTTTATAAATGAAGAAGTTTATTAAAAATATGTATAATACACACACACACACACACACACACACACACACACATATATATAGGAAAACAAATTTTGCTTGTTGTGTTATGATTCTATATTCTTTAATGGAATTTTGCATCAGTAATGTCCCCCATCTGGTTTCATCCACAGGGCTATAACTTTTTAAGTCTGTAGGTTTGAAACCTCCAAATCCCCATCACATTCAAGAAACCCTTCTATCCAACTTTTCGGATGAATTATTGGCAAGGTGTAGACTTTGAAATCAGAAAACCTGTGTTTGGTTCTCAGATGCAACACTTAATAAATATGTGATATTATAGTTTCCCTACCATTTCTGTTTTTGTGCTCTCTTATCTAAAAATGTATAATTTATCGAGGTCTTATGGGATTAAATACAATAATGTATGTAAAGTACTTGGCATAATTCAAAGCCTGTGGTAAGCCCATAATGACATTTACTAAGAATCTGCGTTTGTATGTGTTTTATTCACTTTAAATATTTGAACCTAATTTGATATATATCCAAGTACTTCATTTCCCATGGAAATACACTCACTTTATTCTAAGTTCTTTTTCCATAGATGAAGTAAAGAATCTTAGGAATGCAGCACTTTTAAGACTTTGCTCCAAATTATGCAGACACAAGCAGTTTTGAATTGAAAGGCATTCACTAAAGAGGGTAGATGGGATAAGCAATAGAAACTTATGAAACATGGGTAAGACTAAGACATACTAAGAAAAAAGTTGCTGAAAATTATTTTTGTATTTTGTATTCTTTTGCCTTCACTACTGTTGATTGAAACAACAAATAGATCGCACAAAGCTGCTAAAATGATTTCAGGCCAAACTTTGAGGCAAGTACTCCACGTGAATATTATTGCCTTTCACCAGTGTAGCTGTCACTTCTAGGCAGGTTTAGGCAACTTATATGAGTTAGTCTGCCTTAAATCAGTCAGTGTTCTAGGATTGAATCTCTTCACCTTGTAAGCTCAGCAAAGCTGAAATATTTTAAATAGGGTATCATTAATGACCATGACAATACAATATCAGTAGTTCAATGCCTCAATCATGATGGTTTAATCTTTTATGATATGCCATTGGATGATCTAATTACGAGCACAGATTTCAAAATAATTATGTTTTCACATAAAATAATATTGCATAGAATTATATGCCTCTTTTCTCTGTTATCTATGCCTAAGTTTTTTTAACCTCCAATAGTCATTATATGAAGAAGCCACTGTTGTTAGACCTGTCGTGATATGTAGATTCATAATTACAATTTCCATTGAACAACTCAGCTAGATGTGGACATAGATGAGTTACAATAGACAGTGTAAACACAGTATGTTTAAATCTTAACTTACTTACTCTCCGCTAACAACCTGGTCTATCTCTTCACTTTTCTACTAGGTAGTGGTATTCTTTTTTTTAATCACATTCACTCAACAGATTCATTCAACTTATTTCATGAAGCTCATACTACATGCCAAAACTATACTGGATGTTGGAGATACTAAAATGATCGGAATCAATTTTGGTTTCTGCTGTCAAATACATTACATTCTAAATGGAGAAAGATAAAAGTTGTTTTTTAAGCACAACTTGAGGAGATAAATAATTCATCCAAAGCAAAATATTACTCACAGCTTTGTTGAGATATAGTTTATATAAGATAGGGTTCAGCTGTCTAAAGTGTGCAAATCATCAGTTTTTATCATACTCACAAAGTTGTGACATAACCAAAATCTAATTTTATAACTTCTTTTTCCTTCCATGACCCCCATTTACCCAAAGCAACAACTAATTTATCTCTGTAGATGCTCCTATGCTGCACATGTTATGTAAGTGGCATCATACAATATGCTATCTATTGTGAGTACATTTTATCACTTGGCAGAATGTTTTCAAAGTGTCCATCTTACAACATTTATCACAATTCCTACCTTTTATTGTCAAATAATTTTCTCTTTTATGGATATACAAAGTATTTGATTCAGTAAGTTTTAAGTTTTTGAGCCAACCTAAGCACTTAAGAGGTTACAGATATATATATTCTCTATATCTACAGCTATATTTATCTGTCTGTCCATTCTTCTTTTAATTGCTCAGTAAACCTCCTTTCTTAAGTTTTAAAATATTCCAATCTTTTCTAAAATTTAAAAGATTGATAACACCCATTACTGTTGGGATTGTAGCTTGATACACAAATTTTAGAGTCAATTTGACAGTACAAACCTCAATCCTAAGTGTTATTAATCCTTCAATATATCTTAAATAAATGATTTGAAATGTATAAGAAGATATGTAGAAAAATATTTCTGGTTGGGCTCTTTGAACATTTTAATATAGAAAATCAATTCACAACAAAATCAGATCGCCTACAAAATTGCAAGTGTATAATTATGTCAATGAATATGACTCAATAAAGAAAATGACAATGGAGATGTCTATTTGTTGTCATGGAAAAATTCAAGTATTACATTATTAACAGCAAAGTATGCAAATTACATAAAAAAGTCATGTTAAAGGCAGATAGATAGATAAATAAATAGATATCTCTGTGTTTAGCTAGCAAGCTAGTTACCTAGCTATGTTATTATCTAGAAATAAAAGTTAGTGAATGAATGTAGGACTGGAATGGTTATTGGTAGAGGAGGGTAGTAAGAATGGTTTCTATAGCATTCACTGATAAACAGGTTGTAATAGATACATAGAGTAAAGGTAGGGCCTTAGATCTATAGAGGTGAAGTTAAGAAATTTTAACCTGGACATCATCATAATCCTCTCCTCCATCATCCTCCCCCCTACACACACATACACACACACACACACACACACACACACACACAGAAAGTCTTTAGAGAGCATATTTTGAGGAGAGAGAAAGTAAATAAATAACGTACTGCAGTTTTTGAACTTTTGATTGACCAGGATGCCAAACATTAGGAAGCAGGTGACAGGAATACCTGGATCCTTTTGCACTGTTTGAGTAAAGTGGTTACTCAGATGAGTGGGTGGGGTAAGAATTCTTAAAGATACCTAGCATAATCACTGTGAGCCGGCACCTAATCCATCCTACCAGCAGGAAAATATAACCAGATAGCAACTCACCTATTGCTTGCAGATTCTGAGCCCTGAGTAAGCAGGAAGAGCAACCCTGTCTGTCTTCAGCCACCCAGGATGGGAGATAAATGTATCTGTTGTAAGACTGTGAAGTTTGAGAAGCAAACCTGCCTCCCCTCAAAGACTAGAGAAGACTTTCAGATATAGCCAGCCACTTACTCAGGGAAAAAAATTGGTTTTGCCAGAAAAGGCAAAGATTGCCTCTGTCAGGAAGATAATTTTCAAATATGAAAGTGACACCTACCACACATTTAAGTCTGGCAGTCGTCAGTTCAGATGGAGGAGAGGCAGGAAGCTTAACAGAGCAGTAAGAGAAATGGGCTTCCTGAAAACATACAAATGTCTCTGCTTTGGAGAGCAAACTTTTGCTTCTGAGCAAAAGTTCAGAATATGCAAGACAAAGGGAGAAGAGTAGTATCAGACTTCAGGATTCTAAATGTAAAAGATGTATTATAGGAATTATATTTTAAGCACTTTCTATGTGTTAGGCAAAATTTGAATTCTATTATATATATCAATGCATGCAGTCTTTATAATATTGGCTTAAATATTCATATCACATAACTCCAGAGAAGGACTTATATTTGCAATCTAAAGAAAGTAAGAGTACATTGACGTGTGCTTAAGAATATACAAAAATCAGAATATGGCCTGAAAAATCATAAAAAAAAAATACTCTTCCCAAGTGACCATTATGCAAAGGCATTGTGAATTAGAACTCTAGAGGAGTGATATATTTCCCACATAAATGACAAATTATTGTGGTTGAATTCAATCCCGAAATGAAACATAAAGACCTTATATTTAAAATTACAACTTTTCATTTCACAATTATATGTGTAGCAATTATGTTATAACGTCAGATTGTCTCTTTGTACACAGAACACTTGAGGAATAATTTATATTTTTTCAGAGTGTTTTTCATAGATGGTTCTCAAACGAGATGGTCTTTCTCAGGAAAATAAAAACCAACTACCCTCCTAATTAGGATAATAACAAGAATAAGTACAAAAATCATGCTGGCCTGAGCTTTTAAGAACATGCTGAAGTCCGTGGGTTGCTGAAATGTTTGCTTCTGACACGAACGAAAGCATATTTAATCACTACGCTCAATAATTTATTAGGACCATATGATCTTCACCATTATGCATGTGGAGAAAGCATAGGGCACTGTTGCTTTGAAAGCAAAGGACACTCATAAGATGGAGAACGAGCCTATGCAGCTGGATGTCTTTCCTATAGCAGCTTGCTATAAATGCAAACACGAAAGGAACATAAAAAATAAAAAGCCACTGAGAAGCGCAAAGGCATTTAAGGGATGATACCAGTGGCAGTCTGGGTTGGAAGACAGGTAGGAGAATCTGTCAGCCATTTTGGGCTGCCATAACAAAATACCACAGACTTCGTAATTTAAACAACAGCAATTTATTTCTCACAGTTTTGGAGGATGAGAAGTCCAAGACCAAGGTGCTGGCTGATTCAGTTCCTGGTGACAGCTTTCTTCCTGGCTTGCAGATGGTCTTCTTCTTGCTGTGTGCTCACATAACTTCTTATTTTAGTAGGTATGGACAGATAAAGAGAGAGAAATACATATATAATGTCTCTTTCTATAAGGACACTAATCTTACGTGATCAGGATCCTACCCTTTTGACTTCATTTACTCTTAGTTACTTCTGTAGAGGACCTATCTCCAATTGTAGTCACATTGACAGTTAGGATTTCAACACACAACTTGTGATGGGGCAAACATTCAGTCTATATCAGGGAAAAACTTTTCTTTTCTGTTCTTGTCTTTCCCGTGCATTGCTTTGGAATGATTGAAGGCTGACCCTTTGCAGCAAAAACAGGAAGGAGTTTAGACTGAAATGTGCCCCTATTACAACATATAAAAGTCTTGCTGATGAGAGAAACTGATTAAAAGAGGTGAAGACAATCTCCCTCGGATGCTTGCTTACTTCTCTATCTTCTTGCCTTTCATCTTCCATGACTTTTATTACATCTTGAAAAGACTGACTCTACCCAATACCACCGTTTCATAAATATTTGAAAGAGAGCTTCTCACAGGTGATGTATTTAAAGTAAATACCTGACAGTGGCCAATATGCAAGGGAAATAAACAGTGCTTCAGTTTTGCCCAAGGCTCTTCATCTGGGGATCTTCCCCACCTCTCTTCTTAATGTCACATGTAGGAGTGCAAACTGGAGCTTAACTTTCAACTCTTAATGTTTGTCGTGAAATGGAAGTTGAATTCTCCCAGGGAAACTTTAGTCTGTACACCAGAGGACAGAAAACCCTGTTTAACGAACTAGAAATAAAGAAAATCTGAACAATATATATCATACGCAGCAGAATTACCGATAAAGGCAGACCACAATTTTAAAACTGGCTTAATAACTATCCTCAAAACAGAAATAAGACTTTTTAAAGTAGAAATATTCTAAATACAGCAGAATTGGAATAAAAGATAAGTAGCACAATGAATGCAGTCAAAGAATGAATTAGCGAGCTGGAAGTTTATATTGAAAGACTTTTTCAGAAGTCAACATGAATGTTTAAAGGATAAGTGATATAGAGGGAAGAAAAAATATATAACATTATTATTTTTAAAATGGAGTCTTGGAGAGAAACAGTGAATAAAGACAATGAGGCTTCTTTTCATTTCCTTTTACTATTATTTATTCTTTCTTCTTAAGACAGAGTTATGCAGGCTAGAGTACAGTGGCACAATCCCGGCTCACTGCAGACTCCACCTCCTGAATCTCCAGCACTCCTCCCACCTCAACCCCCTGAGTATGTGAGACTACAGGTGTGTGCCACCATGCCCAAGGGATGGCGTCATTGATATAAAGTACCATAAGAAATAAACTATTTGAATTTTCATGTGTTCAAATGTTTATTCATTGTTCAATAAATCAAATAAGTCTAAATGTTTCCTGTATTTGGCACATTAACGTTAGCAATTTCTCAGATCAAGGCTGTGGCTCAACTAGTCTGTGAGCTTTTGAATTTGAATATACCAAATACAAGCTATCATTGTGAGTAAAAAATATTTATAGTGGGGACATTATCTGAGAAGTATTAAATTCCACTCAGTGTAAAACTTCTGATCATAATCCAAAATATTTAATAATGAATATATAGTAAATTATGTTTAAATATTTTAATTATATATATAGTTTTTTCTTTTTTCTTAGGTGGAGTCTTGCTCTGTTGCCCAGTCTAGAATGCAGTAGTACAATCTTCACTCACTGCAACCTCCACCTCCATTGTTCAAGCGATTCTCCTGTTTCAGCCTCCCATGTAGCTGAGATTACAGGCACCCACCACCATGCCTGGTTAATTTTTTCAATTTTTAGTAAAGACAGGATTTTGCCATGTTGGCCAGGCTAGTCTCGAACTCCTGACCTCAGTGCATCTGTCCATCTTGGCCTCCTAAAGTGCCAAGATTACAGGGTGAGCCACCACACTGGACCAATATATATTTTTTAAATGAAGTCTTCTAAATGTATTTGTATCTGTCTTATTCACTAAGCTTCAAATACTAAATTGAAAAATGCTTAAAAGAATTTTAAAATATAATCAGTGAAGCTTTTAAGATCATCATTGATTGTTACACTATTTTGATTAATCTAGTAGTTAAGGGTCAATTGTCAACTGCAGACAAAAAGAACACAAGGAAAGCAAGCATTTTAAAACTAGAAGAGCAGCACCTATATCCAGTTTCATGTGATCAGTGTTGCTAATGGGATGAGTAAACTATTTCTCTATAGATCCTGAGCCCTTTAAAAAATACTTACCTTGGAAAACTGCATACTCATGCATCAGGAGACCGATCATGTGAAATGCAAATATCCTTTAAAAAGTAAAACATAAAGAACAGTCATTTTGGATGAAATCCAAAATACGGAACATCAAATACTACCTAAATCTATGGTTTGACTTGACTTTTGGGGCAGAATAATATTACATTATGTATTAAAAAGCATTATATTATTGAGCAGATTGCTGATGGTCTAACTCTAAATGGCCACAGAGAAATCTCAGCTGAAATATGCTTTAGGTGTTCTGGTATTTGGGTAATAGAAAGATGAGAACATGCTGAGCTGAGTATTGAAACAAGATGGACAAAATTCAAGAAGCAAAAAATGTAATAAACTGCAAAGTAATTTAGCCAAATATAGTTAATTTAGTAGAGAATGCTTAAGGCTACATTTCCCAAAATCAGGTCTATTGTGCAAATGTATCAGAAATCCTTTTAAATTTCTTAAAATGCAGATTCCTGGGCTAAACATATGACCCATTGAATTATAATGCATATTTTAATAAAAGATTTAGTGTAAAAGGATATAATAATTTTCAGAATAAAATAAGGAATGAGAATGTGTGTCAAAATAGTAAATCTCAGTTATATTCTACTGTTTAAAAAAATAAATTAAGCAAGAGCCAAACCAAACTCAAGTCTGATATTTTTTAAGGCTATTGCATAGATGATACTGTGTACTTTCTATTCTAGCATACTAAAAGGAACAAATGCTTTTGTTTTTACTGGTTTTGGTTTTGTTAGGTTGGATCAGTGGTTTGGATGTTGTCATGATAAATTCTCCATTTACTATTATTTAGTAGTTTTAATAAGTATTGATGGTTGATGCACAGATGCATTATTTCTCCACCAGAAAAATCATTAAATATTAGAAGAGAGAAAGAGAGAAAAACGTAGACTTCATTCACACATAAAGTATGCCGATGCCAGATTATGACTATCGCAGTGAAGTAGGGTATTTTCTACTCCTACCTCTCACCCTTTTCAAGTAAGCACTCCTCTCAAGTCACAAGCAAAAACAGTCCAAATGCTGAATAGGGAAGGAGGCTTGAACCAAGTTAAAAAACACAAGAAAGGCAAACATTTTTAACTACTCATTATTTCCATTATGATTAAATAGTGGGAAAAGAAGACAATGACACATCCAACACCCATTCTATTCTACAGTCTGCGGCAGTCTCTGAATGAGGAGAATCTTTAAACTGAATAGGAGAGTGAAGCTTTGACAGAAGATGGAGTTGCCTTTTAAAAACTTAAAGAATGAGAGAGGTCCTTGATAACAAAACATTAGAAAAGCTATGAACTGTGTCGAGAGTCATGGAAGGAAAACACAGAGATTGCAAGAATGATGCTTTTGTTTTTTTCTTGTACTCTGAAAAGTTTGATTGTTAAACAAATTACATTCATATAAAGTTATCAAAAGATGTTCACTATGCTGTTTGGCCTCAAGATTAAAGGTAAAATTGAAAGCATTCTTAAAATAAAATGTCCTTGTAGATAGTGAATTTCATCAGCTGTCTCATACCAGTAATTTTCTAATTACAGAAAGAAAGTTTGTAAAAATGCAGCGTGTCACAAATGATTGAATTGAAACATTTAGCTTGTTTGGGCATTCATGTAGAATTGTCGATGATTTTTCTTTCTTTCTTTATTTTTTATTTTATTTTATTTTATTTTTTGAGACGGAGTTTCGCTCTTGTTACCCAGGCTGGAGTGCAATGGTGCAATCTCAGCTCACCACAACCTCCGCCTCCTGGGTTCAGGCAATTCTCCTGCCTCAGCCTCCTAATATTTTTCTTAATTGGAGTATACTCTGAATAACTATGTTACAAAGTTACTATTGGTCGTGATAACTAATATGGATCCAATCTTTTAAATGAAATCTGTTGTAAGTAATTTAATTCTTGAAATAACTTACTACACAGGTTGAAGCAACCCCAGAAGTATACTCTGAATAACTATGTTACAAAGTTACTATTGGTAACTAATACGGATCCAATCTTTTAAATAAAATCTGTTTTAAGTAATTTAATTCTTGAAATAACTTACTACACAGGTTGAAGCAACCCCAGAAGAAATGCCACACAGGTAAGCTAATGGCCTGGCGGGGCTCACAAGTGTGAATGTGGGTTAATGCAAATGTAGTTAGCAGGATCATTCAGAACAAGGAGAGCTGGAGGGAGCCAAGAAGACAATACCAATGAGGGAAATTTGGCAAAATCCAGAAGTGGAGAAAAGATCAGAACTGTGAAGCCAAGCATTACGAAGTCTTAATCACTTAAAATTAGAAGAAAATAGTGATTGAAGAAGAGTACATATACACTTTAAACGTATATGTTAAAGTAAGACAAAACTGCATCTGCTGTTTTATCAACCAGATTTTTTCAGGCAACGATGTATATATTGAGGATTGTCATTGCCAATATAAAATTATCTACAACATCTTTTGTTTTATTACATGTAAACTGTCACAGTTAATCAAGCACTGTTTATTTATGAATATTTAGTGTTCTTTTTTTTTTTTGAGACGGAGTTTCGCTCTTGTTACCCAGGCTGGAGTGCAATGGCGCCATCTCGGCTCACTGCAGCCTCCGCCTCCTGGGTTCAGGCAATTCTCTGGCCTCAGCCTCCTGAGTAGCTGGGATTACAGGCACGCGCCACCATGCCCAGCTAATTTTTTGTATTTTTAGTAGAGACGGAGTTTCACCATGTTGACCAGGATGGTCTCGATCTCTTGACCTCGTGATCCACCCACCTCGGCCTCCCAAAGTGCTGGGATTACAGGCTTGAGCCATCGTGCCCGGCCCCATATTTAGTGTTCTTAAAAATTATTCTCTAATAATAAATATGGAGAAAAAAATCTTATTTGCTTTATTTAACAATTTATCATATGTATTAGTTTTATCCAATTAAGCATATTTATGATATGTGCATGTCCAACTGTATATGACCACACTTTTTCTAGCTTTTTGGAATATAAAATTTTAATCTCTGGATATTTGAGATGATGATATGGCACAATGTTTGTAAATTCAGGAAAATTCCAAGTTCATGATATTAAGTAGAAAGAATAAGACATTAATAGTCTAGAAAAGGTAAACCTGGTAATATAAGAAATATAAGCACAAACAATGAAACAGATATGCAAAATTATCATGTTGCTTATCTATTAATTATGAGGATCAAAATCTTCTCTGCTTGTTTAGAAATTCACATACTTTCCAAATGTTTTAATATGAGGTCATGTAACATTTATCTTTGAAACAAAGTAAGCAAACGTATAAACAAAATAAAACCTGTCTTGATGGCCTTGCTCAGGTGGACAGAATTGCAGAATACCTCATCTGATTTCTAAATGAAATAGCTATGAAGCTAAAACACAGGGCAGTTTTTAAAAACAATACTCCTAGAAGTTTAGAAGAAAATACTTAAATGCTGATTCAATTGGTGTCTCCTCTTTAGATGTGGTTTTAGACCAAAGTGACCCACCTGTCAACCAAACCAAGGGCCACGGTTGTCATTAAACATCTCAGGTATCTCCTGTAGTAACTGTGAATACTTTTGAATATGGGGTTATGAGTACTTTTATATTTCAATATTAGAATTACTGTGTATGTATTTTTTATATGAAGATATATTTAAATTCAGGAAATTATAAAGTTATTTGTTTTGAAATAAAACATCCACGAATAAAATTTCTGCATGCATAAAAGCATACCATAAAGTCCTAACCTAATTTATACAACTAGTCTCTTGCATCTTAATATTTAAATTGCTTCTGGATTTTTGATACTGTAATCAAACTGTAATATCTTATGCCTTTGTGTAAATTTTCCAATATTAAAACTCTCAACGTGTATTGTCAAAATGCTTTCCAAAACATTTGTTTTACATTAACCCTAATGTATAAGAGAGAAAGATTATATAACTTGGCAGATTCTGTCTCTTCTTTTTGGTCTTCAGTCATTTTCTTGGTGGAAAAAAAACTTATGCTAAGATGGTTTTTATTTGTATTTCCTTCAACACTTGCAAAGCTTAATATTTACCTATATTTTATTTGGGTGATATATACATTTAAATTTATAAAGAAAATTTTAATTTATTTGTGTATCATATTAACATCAGAAAAATTATCAAAGGCAGGCAAACATTTTAAAAGCTCCTTTAAATATAAAGTGTGATTGATGGTATCAGATAGAAATTTATATCTTACCTACTTTTTTAACTTCCTGTTTTCACCATCCTTGAGAATAGACATCATTCTCAAAAGGATAATACTGAGAGGGTCACCTTATTGGTTCACCAATAAAGAGATACGCAGGGAAGGACAGTGGAGTAGGTTGAATTGTGTCTCTCAAAATGATATATGCGAGTTCTGTCCCTCAGCACTAGTAACTGTGACCTTATTTGGAAATAGGTCTCTGTAGGTGTAATTCATTTAAGGTTAAGTTATACTGAATTAAGATGAGCACTGTATTCAATGACTGCTATCTTTAAAAAAAAAAAGCAGAGAAAGATTCATACACAGAGACACAGGAAAGATGCCATGTGACAATAAAGTTAGAGATAATGCGGGTGCAGCTATAAGCCAAGGAAAGCCAAAATTGCTGGTCACCCCCAAAAGTTAGAAGAGAGATATGGAACAGATGCACTATCAAAGAATCTAGAAGGAATTAACACTAATGACATCTTGGTTTAAGATTTCTAAGATCCAGAACTTTGAACAAATAAATGTTTGTCATTTGAAGCCACCCAGTTTGTGGTACTAGGCTACATTAGTGCTAGCAAACTAAAACAGTCACATACTAAGTGACTAATGCAAATGATTTTTAGTAGAGGTAGAACAGGAAAAAGGAAGAAAGTAAACTAATATTTATTAATCTTATATTAATAAAATGTTTATAATGTATTAATATTTAAAAATGTAGTAATACTATTAATAGTGATATCCTTTATGCAAATAAGCTTTAAATATATCTCATCAACAGTTATGCAAATTTAGCAAAGTAATTATGATTCTCATTATAAAAATATTAAAATTAAGTTGTCATAAAAGTTGAGTAACCTGCTGTTTTATTAGAACGTATGTAAGGATTCTTACATAATTCCAATTCTTTCAATAAAACAACAATAATATAAATTTTAAAAATATATATTTATTGAGTATCAGTACTCTGTTAAGGACTGTTCTACACTCTGTAGATACAGCAATCTTCAAAATAGACAAAAATGTGTGCCCTGGAGAAGCTTCAGTGTAATGGAAGCAAAAATATATTAAAATAAGTAAGGAAAGGTATAGTATCTTCACAGTGATAAGAATGATGAAGAAAATTAAAGAGGAGAAAAATATTTCTAGAAATGAGATTGAATTTTCAAGGAAAGTTTTACTGAGCAGGTGTCATTTGAACAAAGATCTGAAAAACAGGAGGGGTAATTGTGCAAATATCTGAAGGAAGATACTTCAGGCACACATTCTCAGCAAAGGAGTAGCGTGATGTTACTCACTAAGTGATATATAACTTTTTCAGATTATATAAATGTAATAAGGTGCATACCTTTTAGTTCATAAATTAAACTGAGAACTTTATTTCAAGTTTTTATCTGACCAGTTTCAAAGTTCTGTTCCTGACTCTGACTTTAAGTTCCATGAAACTATATATTATTTTGAGCAAAGGAAGTAGAAAAATTAAAACTAAATCTACTATTTTATGTCTGTATTAAGAAGGGGAAAGATTTGATAGATAGATAGACAGACAGATAGATATATAGATAGACAGACAGACAGAGAGATAACAAGAAGCATGCATACTTCTCCTTACTAGGTACACATTTAGATTGGAAAGAAATAAAATATTTTGCCACATTCAAATATTTGGGTGGTTGTATTATTAGTGTTTGATTTTTTTAATTGCTCAGCATTTGTTTCACATTTTCTCTTTTTTTCTGCCAATATATAGTAGGTGTAGTGGAAATGATGAATTGTTTTACTTAGATAATGAGATACTGTACCCAACTCCTTAAGGAGGAATACAGATCTCATAAAGACTCAAGGTTTAGGACTGGATCCAGTAACAAATTGATACCTGGAATTTTTCTTTGCTCAGAAAAGTGATGATTCTATTTTCTGCTGCAAAGAGTATTCTCATATAAATGCAGGACTTTTTTTTTTTTTTTTTTTTTTTTTTCTGAGACAGAGTTTCGCTCTTGTTACCCAAGCTGGAGTGCAATGGTGCAACCTCCACCTCCTAGGTTCAAGCAATTCTCCTACCTCAGCCTCCCAAGTAGCTGGGACTACAGGCGCATGCCACCATGCCCAGCTAATTTTTGTATTTTTAGTAGAGACAGAGTTTCACCATGCTGACCAGGATGGTCACAATCTCTTGACCTCGTGATCCACCTGCCTCAGCCTCCCAAAGTGCTGGGATTACAGGCGTGAGCCACCTCTCCCGGCCTAGATGCAGGACTTTTATAGGTGTTTGCATATTTTTCAAGAAGGTGTGTGAAAATGTTGAGCAGTCTTCAGAGTGGATACAATGGACTTCATTTTTACTACACATAATACATAATTACCATTCTCATTATTTCTCTCTCTCTCTCTCTCTCTCTCTCTCTCTCTCTCTCTGCATGTGTGTGTGTGTGTGTGTGTGTGTGTATGTTTATGTGTAATCCTCTTTCTCCATTCTCACTTCTGCATTTCTGAAGAGTTGTTATGATCTCTGAATTGGAAAGTGGACATGTGATTCAGATCTGACTAATTCCCAACATAGATCATAGATTTTCTTCTATGATTAGGTCCAGGAGACACACATCAATTACACACATTAGGAATCAGTAAAGGATTAAGAGCCTTTCCCATGTGATTGTTGGCAGATGCTCTGGAATTGTTGGGAGACACCATGTATGAAAGGCAAAATGCAATGGTAGAACTAAGACATACATGAAATCCTGGATGAGCCTGTCTTAAATTAGATCCATCCATAGGTGTCTTGGTTATATACCAAATATATTCATTTTCTACCAATGTGAATTAGATTTTAGTCACTTGCAGTGAAGATGATAATATCCTGACTGATTTACGGAATAATTTAGAAATATTCTATTACAAATCCAAATCAAGTTTCCTCTACTTAATCATTCCACCCTCTTCTACCCTTAAACAGTTATACACACAAAGAAGGTGTTAAAGACTTTAAAAAATTTACAGTAAATTATATCTACAAGGCTTATGTGTGAAAATGGTGGCATTCAACCCATCACCCATATTTATTCATTTTTTTTGTAATATTCTCCATCATTTGGTCCTAAATTAACCATATTATTTTCTCTAACGTTCTCTGTAAATACACTGAAATTGAAAAAAAAGTACATGATAATGTCTTTCTATCAGATGCTTATATTGCTGAAATTATTTAACATCTGTATAATCTTTTCACTGTACCACCCAAGAAAAATAACAAGACTGTGAAAGTTCAAGGTCTGCTTTAAGTCCATCTCCACCTTGCGCCAATTCTGCTATTTAAATTCCTTCTGCTTTCTCCATTCTTTCATAGCATAATAATTTTTCCTGTCATGTTGCTATTTGTTGTTCATAAATTCCAATGCATAACCAGTGCATGCAAATCACAATGTTTTTACGAGGATAGGGGTTTAGTGGCAGTACAGAGATTTATGACACCATATATTTTTTTACTCACTATTAGTCACACAGGCATTTTAATGTAGAGATTAATTTTTAATAACTCTTCTATTTGCATCTCAGGACTTATTGATTTGAAACATGGTGGTGCTGGTGATCAGGATATCTTTTTATAGTCAAAGGAACTTTAAATAAGCTTATTCCATAAAGCTGTACATTTCCTGTAGTCATATTTGCTGAGCTGAACAAAATGCTTTGTTGTTTGAAAGTGATCATAGTGGACATATTATGTGGCTGATCAAAACTATTTTATTTTGAAGATACTGTGTAATATATTCATTTGACAATAAGAAGAAAGAAACTCATTTTCTTTTCTATTTAAAAACATATGCAAAATAAATGCAAAGGAATATAAGTTATTAAGAGCGTGTGGAGTTCATGGTGCATCTTCTTTTATTATGCTCAGACAAGCAAAACCTAACTCCTATTGTTTCTTGAAATTTGAAATTGTAATATATGAGTCAATTATAAAATTGGGAACCTAGTAGTAATATACTATTCAATTTAGTTCCCAATGAAATTCAGAAGCAAACGCCCCTTTTAAACAGAAATAACACACACACACAATGAAAGGAATAGTTATTAAAAGTCTCTAAATGTCTAAATGAACAACAGCTGGGGTCAATTAATGGTGCATTCATAGAATGACATATTATATAGTTATTCTAATGCATATTATAAGATAATATTAATGGAATTAAAAACTCATAAGGGATTCATGAGTAAAAACCTATTCCTGAAAGGAAGAAATGTATATACATTCATCCAGAAAATGCTATCACAGTAAGTTACAATATGCTAATTATTGTCAAGTACAGTTTTGAATAAATTAATGTAGTAAAATATATTCTTATAGGCATCTTGAGAGAAATATAAGTAAGATATAACAAATCCTTACACTCAAGAAACATAAGAGGAATGAGGGAGACTTTATTTCATAGAAATAATAAACTTAATTATTTTGACTAACCTTCTTACCCCATGGAGCACAGACACCAGGTTAGTTATATAAAATATAAACACATCTCCCTAGAAGCATAAAATACTTACTGGGTGCTATGAACTAAATTGTGCCTCCCCAAAATTTATATGTTGAATCCCTAGCCCCCATGGGATAGTATCTGGAGGTGGAGATTTGGGGAGGTATTAGATTAAGATGAGGTTATGAGGCTGGAGCCTTCATGACAGGATTAGTGCCCTTATATGAAGAGACAAGAGAGCTTGCTGTCTCTCTCCCCATCATTCCCAAATATATGAGGATGCAATAAGAAGGCAGTTGTCTGCAAGACAGAATCAGGGCCCTCCCTAGACACCATATCTGTCTGCACTTTGATTTTAGACTAGCTAGCCTCCAGAACTGTGGAAAATAAGGTGGCTTAAGCCTGTCAGTATTTTGTCAAAGCAGCCTCAACTGATTAAGATATTAGGAACACATGTAAATATTGTGCCACTATCTATTTGATAAAAAATCAGACAGGCAAGCAGGCAAAAACTATTATTTACAAAGCAAGGTTTTCCGATCCAGAAAAAGTGACTTAAAGACTTAGCAAATCTCTAGAAGCCTTGCTGTGGAAAGCCTCTAGAGCTTGCAAACAATGAGGTTCCAAGTTAAACAGCTCCAATTTAATATTGGGAACTTGAAAGGCTAAAGAAGCTAATGTGAATTGAAAGTTAATCAATATTCACATAAACTTAACTGGTCTTTGAATGATTTGGATGGCCTAGAATAATCTCAAGCCTTGAAATGTAATGATTCCAGATTGCCAGTGCTCCCAGATGTATGTGGAATAAAATGAATTTGAAATGCATCTATATGAGGGAAGATAACATCACCCTAGCCCTCAAATTCCTTATATTCTTATTTCAAACACATTGTCCTACCCTCTCAAATATAACCAAGGCCATAAAGAAATAAAACAATGTAATTGGGAACCAACACAAACAACATACCATAGAAGCAGACAACGGATATTACAAATACTGGAATTACTATTACAGATAGTGAAATAGGTATACTTAATATTCTTATAGAAATAATAGCTGACATTAAATATGTCAGCAGGAAATTGGAAATTATAAAAGGTACTATTAAAAAGTTTAAATGCTCATCATCATTGGTCATTAGAGAAATGCAAGTCAAAACCACATTGAGATACCATCTCATGCCAGTTAGAATGGTGATTAAAAAATCTGGAGACAACAGATTCTGGAAAGGATGTGGAGAAATAGGAACACTTTTACACTGTTTGTGGGAGTGTAAATTAGTTCAACCATTGTGGAAGACAGTGTGGCAATTACTCAAGGACCTAGAAACAGAAATTCCATTTGACCCAGCAATCCCATTACTGGGTATATATCCAAAGGATTATAAATCATTCTATTATAAAGACACATGCACATGTGTGTTCATAGCAGCCCTGTTTACAATAGCAAAGACCTGGAACCAACCCAAATGCCCATAGATGATAGACTGGACAGGGAAAATGTGGCACATATACACCATGGAATACTATGAAGCCATAAAAATGATGAGTTCGTGTCCTTTGTAGGGACATGGATGAATCTGGAAACCATCATTCTCAGCAAACTGATATAAGAATAGAAAATCAAACACATGTTCTCACTCATAGGTGGGTGTTAAACAATAAGAACACATGGACACAGGGAGGGAAGCATCACACACTAGGGTCTGCTTGGGGGCATAGGGGAGGGACAGTGGGGGGTGGGGAGGTTGGGAAGGGATAACATGGGGAGAAATGCCAGATATAGGTGATGGGGGGGATGGAGGCAGCAAACCACATTGTCATGTAGGTACCTATGCACATGTACCCCAGAACCTAAAGTACAAAAAAAAAAAAAGAATAAAGAAAGCATTTAAAAAGTTTAAAATAATAATCTAAAGACTCTAAAACTTAAAAAAAAAATGTAGTAATCCTCCTTAAGAACCCAAAGGGTAGATTACACAGCAGATTAGATGAAAGAAACAATCCTATACAGAGCATGGAGAAGAAATGTAAAAGAGAGAATAAGAGAAAATAGACCAAGTAAACCTAAGCTTAATTTGAGACTCAGAAATATTAGAAAGAGTAAATGGGGCAGAAGCAATATATGAAGAGACAAGGTTTAGGAAACTTCCAAAACTGGATGGATGCTATCATTCACTGATTCAAAAAGGTCAATAATTTTCTAGAAATATAAATAAAAATTTTGTACCTACAAACATTATAGTGAATGTAATGAAAACAAAGAGATTGAGGAGTGAGGAGTATAGATGAAAACCTTTAAATCAGCCAAATATTAAAGAGATTCTTTTTTTAAGGATCAAGTTACACTCCTAAGTGCATTTTCACTTTTAAACATAAAAGTCAAAGAAAATATCTGCCAATTTATAAATTCCTTGCAAAACTAAATCTGCATGTACTGTGTGATCCAGCAATGGCATTCCTTGATATTTACTGAAATAAACTGAAACATATCTATATAAAATCTGCTTAGGGAGGTACATAACAGTTTTATTCATAGTTGCCCAAACTTGGGAGCCACAAAAATGTCCTTCAGTACCTTAGTAGATAAATAAACTATGGTACATCCATACAATGGAATATTGTTTAGCTCTAAAAGAGACATGAGCTTTTAAGCCATGAAAAGACATGGAGGAAACTTAAATGCATATTACTAAGTAAAAGAAGCCATTCTGAAATGGCTGCATATGATTCCAACTGTACAACCTTCTGGAAAATGCAAGGCTATGGAGACAGTAAAATGATCAGCAGTTGCCAGGGATTGGGGGAAAAAGAGAAAAGTAGGCAGAGCACACAGGATTTGTAGAGCAATGATATGATACTATATTATAGCAGATACCTCTCATTATACATTTGTCTAAACCTATAGAATGTACAACACCAAGAGTCAACCCTAAGGTAAACTGTGGGCTCCGGGTGATAAAGTTGTGTCAGTGTAGGTTCATCAGTTGTAACAAATGTACCACTTTGATGCAGGATGTTGATCATGCAGGGAGGTTGTGCATTTGTGGGGACTGGGAGTATATGGACTATCTCTGTATCTTTCACTCAATTTTACTGTGAACCTAAAACTGCTCTAGAAAATATAAGGGCTATATAAAAGAAAAGAAACAAAAATAAGAAAATATCTGCCAATTTAGAATTACATTAAGTGAAAATATCCAAGAATCATGGTAAAATAAAAACACATTCAGTGAAACAAAAAGAAATTTTTATAAATATAAACACTAAAAGTTGTGTTTAATCAGAAGGAAAATACATTCAAATGGGAAAGGATAACCAGGAAGGAATATATAGGAAGACAAATAAAATGCACACAGGAATAAATAAATAAAAATGCCAAAAAAGTGCATAACTTTAAGTGAGAATACGTTGTTTAGAATAATCATCACATTTCATGTTTTATAACAGCAATAATTATATAAGTTGTAAGCAGATAAATAAAATTAAAATTTTCTAATATCCCTGCATTTTACTTTGAGAGAAGGGCAAAATTACCAATTAACATTAGAATTTGATGAATCAGGAATTAAAATTTTAATGTCTAGAACTAAAAAAGTGTTTATCAAACTAATAAAGGAAATAAAAATAAGTAAAAGTTAATCAATCATAACAAAACTGGATGGTAATAGATAGATAAACAGGGTGAACACTAACCAGGGCAAAACTTATATAATTACATTAGCACCACAAAATAGATGCTAAAGCAAAATTATAACTAAATAACTATAATAACTAAAACTAGATAATTATTATAACTATAAATGAATCATAATGAAAAACACTTTAACCAGGAAGATAACAAATGTAAATGCATGTACATTTATTAAAGATACCAAATGTAAATATATATACGTTTAATGGATATACATTTATTAAGTTAGCCACACATAGTGAAACCCCCTGTAGTGCCAGGTTCCCAGAGGCTGAAGTGGGAGGATGGCTTGAGCCCAAGAGTTAGAGGCTGCCGTGAAATGAAATTGTGCCACTGCACTTTAGCCTGGGTGACAGAGCAAGACCCTGTTTCAAAAAGAGAAAGTCACTTTTCTCAAAGTCACCTTTTTTGATTTAATAATTATATATCAAAATTTATAATTTTTTTTAGATTCATTGGTTGTACTTAGTAAATAAAATGGTAATCTAAGCTACAAGCATTTTATTTTAATACTTAGTTCCTTGCATCATAAGAACATTTTTAAATAAGTGTATATATTGTTTTAGAGAATTAGGATTGAATGATGAATATTGTGACAAGCCTTGAGTTTATCAATTGAATATTAATATTTCCAGCCAATATGTCTGTATGGTGATGGGGGGTGTGGAATTCTATGTTTAGTTTTGAAATATTTTCTTACTTTTGTAAACCTTCCCTCAGAGCATTTCATTTGACAATAAGTGATCCCACTACCCAATTTACAATAAATCAAAATTGTCATCCTTAAACTTCTCTGAAACCAATATATTTTGATGTTTCTGTTTGTGTATATGTGTTTGGGGGCAGAATTACCTTTTAATCTGTTCAATGCATCGTAGTGAAATTCAGAATAAGTAAGGGGTATTATCTTTTTAACAAAATATGGTGAAAGAGAATTTTAAAAAGGAAAAGAAGGCCCAGTTGTCTGCTGATTATCAGGTAAATTAAAATTAGAGTTGAATAATACGAAATTTGAGGATCTGAAATTGATTCCCCAAATTTAATCTGGCAAGATACACATGGTACAATTCCTCCAGTGTGGTGGCATGGCCTAAAGGCTGAGAAGTACTCAGGGTTTCTTGTACCTGCAATTTGTAGTAAAAGAGACCATTAACAGTAACACTGTAGCCCAATGTTTTTCAAACTATGAGTCTTTACTGGAGCATTAACTTAGTTTAGTAGGTTTCATTAAGTATCTTTTGATTAGTTATAATAATCCAGATTAGAAAATGTCTAGGTTTATCATAATAAGAGCAAATATTATTTCAACTAATTAATATGCTTATATTTATATACATAATTGATATTTTGGTGCACACATATATAGACATGTATATGTATTATATTGTAAAATGTATTTGTTACTGTATATATTTAAACCCCATAAAAGTTAGCACCTAATGTCTCAGGCAAGACAATACAGACTAATGCTCAGTTTTCCTCATGCATCATTATGGATTTCCTCTGAAAATACATTTCCTTTTTTTCTCTAATATTTTATGTATTTTACATTTTCTTTTCATATTCCAAATGCTGCAAAACTTAGAATGAACTTAAAATGAACTGGCCTTAGTGCTAATTTACAAAAATGTTTCCAGAATCCCATTTCTCAAGAACTAGTCTACCCAACTAATGCTTTTAAGGATGGTCCTCATGGCAGGAAAAATGAATCAAGAAAATCAAATGAGGTGCCTGAGACTCCTCAAAATTTTAAAAACTGCAGAGTAAGTTGAGCCAAACATTTTAATGCAAGGTCACTTGGTTTTGTGTTGCATGATATGTAAATAATTTTTTTCTGGCTGGGCGCGATGGCTCATGCCTGTAATCCTAGCACTTTGAAAGGTCGAGGCGGGTGGATCATGAGGTCAGGAGATCAAGACCATCCTTGCCAAAATGGTGAAACCCCATCTCTACTTTAAAAATACAAAAATTAACTGGGCATGGTGGCGCATGCCTGTAATCCCAGCTACTTGGGAGACTGAGGCAGGAGAATCGCTTGAACCAGGGATCTAGAGGTCACAGTGAAGTGAGATCACACCACTGCACTCTAGCCTGGTGAAAGAAGGAGACTCTGTCTCTAAATAAATAAATAAATAACTTTTTTCTATATATGTGTTTGTAGGACTTTTTAGTGATGATGACTGACAATGATTAATTTGCCTGCCTCTACTGCTCTATTGTAGTACTCACATAAAACCAAGAGGACAGAAAATAAAATATTGGAAACAGTTAAAAAAAAAAAAAGACTATAGAATCCCAGAAGACATTTTCACTTTCCAGAAAAAACAATGTGATGTCTTAGGGTGAGGAATGCAAGGTAAAAAAGTTTATGAAGTGGTTACACCTTGTAGCTAAGGTCTATTTTCACTATATCACATTTCCTTCTATAATTCCAGTGTGGCCATCAGATTTGTTTATCACTACAAACAGCAATACATACCTCACTGTACATAAAGTATGCCTTTCTAAACTTCAGTATAATTTTCTCTATTAAAACTGTCTGTTAGTAAAGGAGAAGAAAAAGAAAAGGCCACAATGTAGTGTGGTAGCACAAAAGGATCATCAATAATCCAGCCTTCTCTTTTCTCAGTCTAGAGCTTGGAAACAAAAGAATTATAGCGTGTATAACACAACATGAAGATATGCAATACTCGTTTCATCCTGAATTAGGTCTTCATGTACAATGGATACATTCTTTCAACAACTCCCATCAACTCCTAATTCTTCAATAATTAAAAATAGCTATATAAAGACAAGATTACATTATAAAATAAATACAAATAGTTGCTTAGAGATGAATGCCAAGAGTTTTCTAATGATTCTTTATTAGAATTATATTAAAAGCAATTTCTCCTGAACTGCCTGCAGGCTTTTTTTCTTATCTTTACATCCAAAGAAATATTAAGCACATAGCACCCATTAAAAACATATTTGTGGGAGATATGGAGATGCTAGTCAGATGCTTGGCAAAGTTTTTAAAACATATATTCTTACAAACAGGGTATAGAAATAGCTTAGAAATAGGCTTCTAGAATATAGGCCATGAATAGAGATATTAAATAGATTGATAGGGAATGCCAATTTCAAGGAAATAGACTATTTTATTTAAGAAGGAAATAATTGTAAGTTCCATGCTCCTTCTAGTCAATAATTAGACTGTAAAGAGAGTTTCAGTGAAAGTGATTGTAAGGGCTTGCAAGACTTAATGTATGTTTTCATATGCCACCAAAAATACAGAAATAATATTTTGGATAATGTTCTTTTTCATGAGATGTCATTAACTTAGCATCCAGAAAATGTTAATAGACTAAAACTTGATCTCACACCCCATAAATCTTATAAATGCAATTAATTGTTTTAACTTACGTACTTTTCATAAACATCTAGGTCCTAGTCTCTACTAAAGATAAAAAGGAACTAATTACATACTATAATTTGCCAATAAAGTGTCAAAGAAGAGCCCCATATAATATAGCTAGGTGGAAATTAACATATACATAGACAACATTCATTTCTCTCTGTTTTTTTTTTTTTGAGAGTTTCATTCTTGTTGCCCAGGCTGGAGTGCAATGGTGCGATCTCGGCTCACTGCAACCTCCACCTCCCAAGTTCAAGCGATTCTTCTCCCTCAGTAGCTGGGATTACAGGCATGTGCTACCATGCCCAGCTAACTTTGTATTTTTAGAAGAGACAGTTCACCATGTTGGTCAGGCTGGTCTCAAACTCCTGACCTCAGGTGATGCACCCACCTCGGCCTCCCAAAGTGCTGGGATTACAGACGTGAGCCACCTGGCTGAGCCAATATTTCTTTTTCAGTGCCAACAATCCTATCGTAAATGTAATCATTGTTATTACATTCTTAATATATAAACCTTATTTTTCAATTTTTGTAAAATCACAAATTTTTAATCTGTAATTTAATCAGTTTTCCCTATATTTTGGAGGAATCAATAATTGTGGACTTCTTGATAACATTAAAGCAAAATGTGTTTTAATATCTGTGAATATCACATATCTTTAGGCATTGTCTCTGCACATATTTCAAACATCTTATACCTTAAAGAAAAGCTATTCATTTTATAACTTTTTTATATATTTAGGTCTCTGAACACTTTCTATTGCAGAGAATGGTTATTTTTAATTTAAAATATTTTATAAAAATAAATGTATATATTATATAATCTCACTATTTTACATATTTTATGTATATGTTAGAGAGAGAGAGAGAGTTTAGTAGTATAATATGGTAAACAGTTCCAACAATTAGCAGGCCTTTGCAAAACAACTTTAGCACTGAAACTAAAAAATAATGAATTACCAAAGTGAAAATGTTTCTTGCATTTCACAATGGAAAATGCATGCTACAAGTTCTGATTTTAAATGTATGTGAAAGACATTCATCCCTAGCCACTGAGTCAGGACTGCGGATCAGAGATAGGTAGTGGATATAGTAAAATTTAGTAGTGAAATAGGAAATTTATTTGTGTATTAACAAGGTCAAGGATGCAGTACTCTGCCCAGTCTACCCTTTAAAGTTTCTAATATAAGAGAATAAAAATTGTATAGATCTGGAAATCATTGGAGAAAATTTTCATCCTTTTTAAAAATAGATATGCACACCAATATGCAACACCTTCATAAAAAAAATCATCCTATTTACAGCTCTAATAAGCCACCATTAAATCACAGTAATCATGTGCTAGAGAACAGGTGTTTTAAATCACTAAATTTGGAAGTAAAGTCAAGTTGAAGGAGCATGTTGGAAGCTTTTTATTGGCTGAATGTGGCTGCAGTTTCCATGGCAATTCCACATGCACCCTGGTTTCCAAATCTTACTCTTTCAAAAGGCAGTGGCAAATACTATTTATTATGAGAACAAAAAAATTGGGTGAAATTATCATCATTTATTGAGCTCAAAACAGTAACAGAAATAGGACCATGTATGGAGCTCTCCTTTATAGTTTGCTCACAATTTTTGTCATCCACATTCATTTATGCATATTTTCTGCGCCCTCTGCTGTTAACATATGTTACAAAAGAAAAATACCCCAGGGCAATAGCTTGTTACAATAATTATCATTTATTGTGAAAAAAAAAACGCTATTGGCTCATACAAAACACAAATCACACTTGGTGTTTATACTTAAAGAGTTACATATTTAGATATAGTAAAATCAATATCAAGTAACATTAACTTAATACTCCAAGGCCCTATGACATTTGCAGTTTAGTTGTAGTATGGCCCCTGTTTGTAAGCTAAGCTTTATCATTAGAATTACAACAGAAGAAAGAAATAGACTGAGGGTTGTCACTAAATAGCTCAGTTAAGAAAAGTAAGGGGCAACAATGGGACTCTTAACCTGGCTCTTCACAGGAAAGGACTTCTTTAGTCTTTCACTTAGTAAGAATACTCATATACAGAGGCATATTTAAAGTGGCGTATGCCTGGTGTTGAACAATGAGAACACATGGACATACGGAGGGGAGCACTACACACTGGGGTCTGTTGGGGTGAATAGGGAGGGACAGCGGGAGGTGGGGAGTTGGGGAGAGATAGCATGGGGAGAAATGCCAGATATAGGTGAAGGGGAGGAAGGCAGCAAATCACACTGCCACGTGTGTACCTATGCAACTATTGCATGTTCTTCACATGTACCCCAAAACCTAAAATGCAATAAAAAAAAAGTGGAGTATGCCTAAAATAGCTTCAGGTTACAATCAAATAAAATTCAAATAATCTGATACCACTTTCCATAAGACAGAAATTATAGTTTTAGTTGATTGCCTAAGGAGAGAAGCATCTATGCTATGACTCAAGGGAATTTAGATTTTGGTGAATCTGTAAAGCCAGAAAGAATAAAAACACTTTTGGAGCAGAAACAACAAGGAATAGTGAGCAGCATTAGAGTTCCTACTTGTGATGAATTCATTGAGGAATTTAGAAGAATAGCTCTGATATGGAACATGTGGATTAAAAGTAAGTGTCCACCAGAGCAGAAACAGAATAATAACCCACCAATCGGGGCTATTTGGGGTGAAGAGAGGCATCCAGGTTGGAGATGAAACTAGGAGGGCCTAGTGTAAGCTAGGCAGTAATGTAAATAAGGATAAATTAAAGTAAGGTAAAACTCTGTACCTCAAATTATGTTTTATAGAGCTTATATCTTGAGAGTCTCTTGTCCTCAAAACGCTTACGTATCTTGAGTATCTGAGAGTGCTAAACTTCAACCCTTAGAGTCAGAATCCAGGTTTTGAATTTTGACTAAATTTAGCTCAGTTACTCATTTCTGAATTACAGTCTCTCTTTTGTAAAATAGAAATGATTATATCAATCTTGAATTTTTGCTGTTATTAAAGAAGATAATGTATGTATTGTGTTACTTGAACAATATAAATACTTATTATGTTTCCTTCTATTTTCCTCTGTTCCTCTGTTTCCTTGTCTGAATGATGCTGTGAGAAATTGGTATAGTATAAGCAGAGAGGAAAAGCCGTTAATTCCAATGGTGAATTATTTTAGAATATTTTCTCTTCCTCTTCCCTCCCGTTCCTGTACCCTCTTAGTCGCAAATACTACATTAGAAAAGGGACTGGAGTATTATGAAAACTCTCTATATTTTCCACTCCATTTTGTTGTGAACCTAAAATTGTTCTAAAAATAAAGTTTACTTTACGCTTTAAAAAGGCAGCGCAAAGTGTCAGTGCAGAAAATTTGCTCATGGAAGTCTTTCTGGGAGCTGCTTCTGCCAATCTTTCATCAATCTTATTGACGCTTTATATTTTTATTTTTAGCAATAAACACCTAGTTCCTCAGAATCTGTATCTATCTGTGCCATCTTTTGGGCAGTGAAATCTAGAAGCACAGAGTCTACAAAGTTCTGGTGGTCAGATGTCGCATGGGTCCTTAGCAGTTTGTGGACATGGGTCTTCAAAGCAGTGGTAAATGTATGCTGCTAGTTTCTCTTATCCCAGCCAAGTACGTCCCACCAAAATCAATATTGACACTATGATCTCTGAAACTAAATTGCAGGGGACAGCAGAATGTATACTTCATATTTCTAACAAAATTATAATTCTGAATCTCCGTTAGCTCTTCTAGCCTTCTGTTTTCAAAGTCTAGAACTACACTTAGAATGCAGCATCCCTTATATCTCTGTTTTCCCTAGGTCATGTCTCTTTTTTTTTTTTTTTGGTATTTAGGGAATGTAAGTACTTAGAAGCCAATGTTTTAACAAGTCCTAAGTTTTACCATCTCATCTTGACTATTTCAGAGAGGAAAATGTATTCCAGAACATGAGAGGAAATGGTTTTTAAGACTCCAATCTTCCCTGGAACTAAGGGTTTTACAGCCAAGCCCTAAAATAGACGATAAACCATTCAATATTTTATGGTGGCTTCATTGTGTTTCCTCTAAAAAGACAGTTGAGAAATTCACAGAAGATGCTTAGAACAAATAAGGATTTAATTTACCACTCTTAGCAGATGTCTCTGCCTTTGATTACAGAAAGGCCATCCTAAGAAGAGATAAATGAATTCTTCCTCTCTCTTTTCCCTTAGCCAATTGCCTAATTTCATTTTTGGAAGAATGTAAATGATGCACATGGGCTTCCCAATGCAGTTAATCTGAGGGATTATGATGAAATACGGGAAGCACAATAGAGTACAGCCTGAGTGAGATTCCCACATCTCCCTAGTTCTCCACAAACACACAGACTCACACCTTACTGATGGCCTGCTCTGGGAGAATATCAGTCTGTATAAGCATATGCAAATCTTCAAACCATGTGTCACCATTGTGCATGCATTGCTGCATAGGAGGTTCCAAATGAAGTAATACTGCAAATGTAATTTATTATAATGCAGTGTATGACTGCATCTCTATAGATATTTAATATATATTTCTTTAGGTTGTTCATATTTCTGGATTGATGTTATTTGACTACATAAGTTTCTTTTTAAAGTCCGGGACTATAAAGTCCAGGAAGTCAAGACATTTGTTTATGCTTTTGTTTATTTTAAATTTTCTGTGTTCCTCTCCATTCAAGAAATACTTATTTAGTAAGTTCTACATTCCAAACACTGAGCTGAAAGAGAAATGAAACATGGTCTTTATCTTTAGGATCTCATAATGAGAAGCCATTTTACATACGTACTATGTGCTAGAGATGTAATTTTCATTTAAATATTAACATTAAAGAGGAAATATTTTATCCCATTTTACTTATATAGAAACCAATAATCAAAAAGAATCAACCAAGGGCATATCTCTGGAGGGAATCCTGGAACAGTGAGAATGGGAGGCTTATAAAACGAGATGTTAAAATCCATCAAATACACAGAAATTGGGAAAGTAGATTCAAAAAAGTTGAAAAATAGACGAAAAATTAAACTAAGTATCAAGAAGAGAAAATGAGGCTATGTCTGCAGTACTTGCTCCATTTAACATTCTCCCAAGGTGGTAAATAGGTAAACATAAAGTTTTTCTAAGAAATACATGTTCAGTAACTAAACAAGAACTGTGGTGCATCAGCCTATTTCACCCAGAACGACAGTATGTATAATCATCAGTTTCAAAGCTACGAGATGTAGCAGCAGGTATTTCTGAGGAGTTTATCCTGATCTTTAGGCAATGTTTTCATACCATGTAAATAGCCAAAAGATCATCTCCTTTTATTTCTTGTGTGAGTAATTGACATGTTTTGAGCAACAGAAGTTCTCTTACGTCACAACTGATACGTATTTATGTCAAGTGATTGTTGCATTTCCACTGCTATTACTCAGCTTATGGTGTCATACCAAAAGCTGAATTAATCCTACCAAGTTCAATATTTTGGAAGTTTTACATTGTCTAAAGATTTTAGATTAAAAATAATAAAATATCCCTTTATTTGAAAAATAAATATTAATGCTGCTGATCCCTCCAAAACTCTGAGGAAGAGTATAAGGTCTTTCTTGTTTCTAAGCTGGTATCTCTTATAAATAAGAATAATGCTTTCATATATTTATATCTTAGTTATATACAATTATAAAAGTGCCAGTTTCCTTATAACTATCCCTTTCTCTCGTTGGTCTTTGTTCTGTCACTTTCCCCAAATCACTCCCATTTATTAAAGTTTTGAAAGCAGCTGGTTAAGTGCACAACTTTTACTTTCTCAGATAATTCTAAAAAACAATCGGGAGAGCTTTTCTGTCCATTGTCAAGGAGGCACTAGGATGGAACAAAAAAGGTACAATCTTTGAATTTAACTCACCTGAGTCCAAATCTAATTTTAGAATTTTCTACCTGTGAGACTTTGTGCAAGTTACTTAAGTGTATCATACTTTGGAGTTGTTTTTTAATCTTCAAGGAGTGAATAATGTTACTATTCTCCAACTGTTTTGTGAGGGATATATAAGACATGTATGTCATGTCTGGCCGACTACCAGACCCATGCAGCTTTAAATACTAAATGCTAGCTCCCTCTGCTTTTAAACGGCCACTGAAAGGGGTCCTCTCTACCATTTGGAGAAATCAAAAGACAATTTGAACAATTCAGGATTGGGGACTTGTGCATTCAGTTTTTACCTAGTCAGAGCTTTTCAAAGTATCAGTTGGACCTGACCTTAGATCCGAGACAATGTCTTTTAAAGCATCAGAGAATTCAGCCTTCAGCATTCAACAGATGAATCTGAAATAACAACCACTAGTTCTGTGGAAGAAGGATTCTACTGGCTCTCTGATTTTAGACAATACTCATATTAGATCTTTCCAGTTTCCTAATTAGTAAAATGAGGAATTAGGTAATATCAGTGAGGGAATGATAGAAATTTGTGGCTTTGCTTCTCCTTCTAGAGCCTCCAGCAGAAATATCTGATGTACCGCAAAGCTGATTTCTTCTGAGAAGGAGCCTCGAAATCTTCTTCAATACTTCCCGTGTGTTGGGAATGTAGGTTACTTGTTATTTGTCAGTACGTGGGTTCTACAATTCTTTAGCTCCCTTCCAATTTTTAATTGCATACTCTATGATTATTATTATTATTTAACTCATTTGTTATCCAATGTTAGAGTGATATCCTCAAGGGACAATCAAGTGCATATGGCTCTTTTTCCCAGCCTACTGTCTTTTTTTATTCTTCTGTTTGCTCTATAAATATGAAGATTATTAGCCATGAAGAAGTCAAAATTGAGGGAAAGTCTGCCAAAAATCATGATTAGTTTTAAATCAATGATCTATAGTCTTTCTTCTGGCAGCAATTAGACAAGGCAATCTATACTAGTGGGAATAATATAGCCATGTCTTATAAATTAGAAAAAATGCTGACTTTTTTTATAGACAGATCACATACAAATGAGTGAACCAGTGATATCAAATCACTGTGACAAAATTTAACAAGGGTGAGAATTGCTCAGAAGTCATCCTTTTTTACATACTTACTATAGTTTGTTACTGCATCATTTAAGCTATCGTTCCACTGAAAATTCATATGTTGTAGGTTATAGAAAAGAACCATTAGGAGGGGCCAATATTGGGTTTTTACAATTTAGCCTATGGCTTATTTCTATCCAAATAATGTAATTTGAAAGAAAGGTTAACGAACACAGAAAATTATTGTATGCTATTCTCAATAGATTTTTTAACATATGATAAAGCGTATGAGTAATGGAAGAATTATGCCTAAAATCCATTAGTACTTCATTTTTAAGAATGACTTAAATTTAAAATTTACTATTCAATTATCAGTAATTTTTTTTTTCTGGTTGGACTTCATTTTTACAACAGGTTTAGATTTTTTTAAAAAGTTGAGAATACAGATTGTCCTAATATATTCAACACACAATTTTCTCTATTATCAATATCTTACATTAGTATGATAGATTTGTTAAGGGAAATGTATCAATACTGACACATTATTAGTAACTAAAAGTTATAATTTATTCAAATTTCCTGAGTTTTACCTAATGCTCTCAACCTATTTCAAGGTCCCATCCAGGATGACATATTCCATTTAGTTGTCATCTCTTTAAAGCTTATCTTGACTGTGACAGTCTTTCATATTTCCTTGTTTTTTTGTTCTTGTTCTTGTTTTGTTTGAGATAGAGTTCCAGTCTGTCATCCAGGCTGGAGGGCAGTGGCACAATCTTGGCTCACTGCAACCTCAGCCCCCCAGGTTCAAGCCATTCTCCTCTCACCCTCCTAAGTAGCTGGGATTTCAGGAGCCTGCCACCACACCCAGCTAATTTTGTATTTTTAGTAGAGACAGGGTTTTACCATCTTAGCCAGGCTGGTCTTGAACTCCTGACCTTGTGATATACCCGCTTCAGCCTCCCAAAGTGCTGGGATTACAGGCATGAGCCACCATGCTTGACTTCCTTGTTTTTGATGATGTGGACAGTCTTGAGGAATACTGGCCAGGTATATTGCAGGATGTCTCGCTGTTGGAATTATCTGATGTTTTTCTCATGGTTTGAATGAGGTTAAGAGTCTTTGAAATGAAGATCACAGCGATAGTGCCATTTTAATCACATCATTCCAAGGGTACACACCATCAAAAGGATTTATGACTGCTGATATTGACCTTAATTATCCATGGTATTGGTTGTATTCCTACATTGTAAAGGTGCTCTTATTTTCCCCCTTTTCATATTGTAATTTTTGGAAAGAGTCACTACATATGCATAGGAGGTAGGGAGTAATATCCCTTGCTTTACGGCTGTATTCATCACAATGCTATAAAGACAAATTACCTGACACTCGGCAATTTATAAACAAATGAAGTTTAATTGACTGACAGTTCTTGACTGGGGAACCATCAGGAAACTTACAATCATGGTAGAAGACAAAGGGGAAGCAAGGCACATCTTACATGGTGCCAGGAGAGAGAGAGAGAGAGAGAGAGAGAGAGAGAGAGAGAGAGAGCGCTCAGGGGAAATTGCCACTTTAAAACCATCAGATCTCATGAGAACTCAATATCAACAGAAGAATAACATGGGAGAAATTGTCCCTGGGATCTAGTTACTTTTTATTAGGTCCATCTCTCAACATGTGAGGATTACAATTCGCGATGATATTTGGGTTGGGGCACAGAACCAAATTACATAACTCCAGTCTGATCCCTCTGAAATCTCATGTTCTTCTCACATTGCAAAATACAATTATTCCTTCTCAGCAGTCCCCCAAAGCCTTAATTCTTTCTACCATTAACCCAAAAGTCCAAGTCCAAAGTCTCATCTGAGACAAGGCAAGTTTCTTCTGCCTATGAGTCCATAAAACCAGAAGCAAGTAGTTTCTTCCAAGTTACAATGAGGGTACAGGCATTGAGTAAATGATCTCATTCCAAATAGGAGATATTAGCCATAACAAAGGTGCTACAGGCCCCATACAAGTTGAAAATGCAGCAGGACATTCATTAAATTTCAAAGCTCCAAGATAATCTCCTTTAACACTGTCTCACACCTAGAGCACACTAATGCAAGATGTGGGCTCCCAAGGCCTTGGGCATCTCCAACCCTATGGCTCTGCAGGGTACAACTACTGTGGCTGCCTTGATGGGGTGGCATTGAGGGCCTGCAACTTTTCCAGGTACACAGTACAGACTGTCAACGGATCTACCACTCTGGGTTCTGCAAGACAGTGGACCTCTTCTCACAGCTCCACTTGGCGATGCCCCAGTGGGGATTCTCTGTGGGGGCTCCAATCCCACATTTCCTTTCTGCATTGCCCTAGTAGAAGTGTTTCACAAGGGCTCCACCCCTGCCGCAGACTTCTCCCTGGACAGCCCAACATTTCTATATATCCTCGGAAATCTAGCTGAGATTCAGACAAGAGCTTAACTCTTGTCTTCTGTGCACCCAGATGCCCAACATAAGCTGCCAAGGCTTGGGACTGGCACACTCTGAAGCCACAGCCCAAGCTGTACCTTGGCTCCTTTTAGTCACAGCTAAAACCAGAGTGGCTGGGATACAGGGTACCATATCCAGAGGCTGCAAAGAGCAGCAGAGCCCTGGGCCTGGCCCACAAAACCATTTATCCCCCACTAGACCTCCAGGCCAATGATGGGAGAAGCTTCCATGAAGATCTCTGAAATGCCCTGGAGACATTTTAGCTATTGTCTTGGCTATTAACATTTGACTCCTCTTTACCTATGCAATTTTCTGCAGCTGGCTTAATTTTCTCCCCAGAAAATGCATTTCTTTTCTACTTCATGGTCAGCCTGCAAATTTCCCAAACTTTTACACTCTGCTTCCCTTTTAAATAAAAGTTCCAGTTTCAGATAATCTCTTTGTGAATGCATAAGACTGAACATTTTCAGAATCAGCCAGGTCACCTCTTGAATGTTTGCTCCTTAGAAATTTCTGCCACTAGATACACTAAATCATCCCTCTCAAGTTCAAAGTTCCATGGACCTCTAGGGCAGGAGCAAAATGCTGCTAGTCTCTTCGCCAAAGCAGAGCAAGCATGATTTTTACTCCAGTTCCCATTAAGTTCTTCATCTCCATCTGGGACCACCTCAGCCTGGACTTCATTGTTTATATCACTATTAGCATTTTGGTCAAACCAGTCAACTAGTCTCTAGGAAGTTTCAAACTTTCCCACATCTTCCTGTATTTTTTTGAGCTCTCCAAACTGTTCCAACTTCTGCCTGTTACCCAGTTCCAAAGTCACTTTCATATTTTTAGGTATCTTTATAGTAGTACCCTACTCTTGGTACCAATATTCAGTATTAGATCATTCTCACACTGCTCTAAAGATACTACCTAAGACGAAGTAATTTATAAACAAAAGAGGTTACATTGACTCACAGTTATGCGTGGCTGGAGAGGCCTCAGGGAACTTACAATTATTGCAGAAGGCAAAGGGGAAGCAAGACATTACATGGCAAGAGGAGAGAAAGAGAGATCAGGGAAACTGCCACTTTGAAACCATGGGATCTCATGAGAACTCCCTCACCATCAGGAGAACAGCATGGAGGAAAGCATTCCCATGATCCAGTTACCTCCCACCAAGTCCCTCCCTGTACACATGGAGATTACAAATCCAGATGAGATTTGGTTGGGGACACAGAGGCAAACCATATCAAGAACAAACATCAACATACATTATTTAGAATTTGTTTCTTCTTCTCCATTTACTAATTAAATTATATCAGTATAAACTCATGAATATTTATTTTACACTTTGGGCTCTTACTACTGTATTTTGTCACTCAAATTATCTCAGCTTTAAAATGTGGAAATTCCTTCTGTCTGCTCATTTGCTCATTTAAGTAGCATCATTATTGTTGTTTTTTTATTTTTATTTTTTAGCAGTTTATTTTATATACACACAAAATACTTCCTGAAATTTTGATTTGGATTGTGTGGAGTCTATAGATTCAGGTTAAGAAGAATGGACATATTAGAAATATTATATCTTTAAATACATTAACATGGAATATGTCTCCATTTACATAGATTTTCTTTTATTTCTTTTTTCAAAGTTTCATACTATTCTGTACATTTTGTAAAAGCTGTACATACTTTATTAAATTTATACTTTAGTCTTTTATTATTGGTGCTATTATAAATGCCATTGTGTTTTAAATTTCAAATTCAAATTATGCATTACTACCATATAGAATGCAATTGATTTCTCTGTTTTAACCTTGTATTTACTATAAGCCATGGAATAGCTTATTAGTTTGAGGAATTTTGTGTGTGGATTCTTTGGAGATTTCTATATGAAAAATTTTTTATCTTTTCTTTCTTACTTTTGAAACTTTATATACATACTTTTATTTCTCTTATCTTTTGCACTAACTTGGATTTACATTATGATGTTGAATAGGAGTGAAGAGCAGGGAGCCTGGTGTATTTTCCCTGATGTTAGAGAGAAAATATTTAGTTTCTTATCATTAAGTATACATTAGCTAGAGATTTTTGAGGAAGGAGGTAGATATCAAGTTGAGAAGTTCCACTCTATTACTATTTTACTGAAAGTTTTTATAATGTGGGAGTGTTGAATTTTGCCATCTTTTTATGCATTGATTAAAATGATTTTGTAAGTTTTATTTAGCCTGTTGATGCCCTGGATTATGTCAAATGAATATGTTCCACTTTGTGGTGGTATATAATAATTTTTACACATTGCCAAATTCAATTTGCTTATTTTTTATTCAAGAGTTTTGCATTTATATTCATTAGATATTGATGGGTAGTTTTCATTCTAGTGATTTAATTTATTTGTTTTTAATTTTGGCCTTATAAGATGAGTTAGAAAGTGTTTTTTCTGCTTCCATCTTCTGGAAGATATTGCAAATAATTGGTAAGTTTTCTTCCTCAGATTTTTCATAATTCACCAATGCAAACATCTGAGCCTAGTGGTTTCCTTTTGAGGGTTATTAATTGTTGATTCAAGTTTTCTGATAGATCTATATGCCTATTCAATTCTCTGTTTCTTCTTATTTGAGTTTTAATACTTTGTACCTTTCAAAGAATCAGTCCCTTTCATTATAGTTATCAAATTTGTGACCATATAATTGTTTATAATATTCTTTTAATGTCCTTTTTAATGTACATGAGATCAGTAGTTATGATCCCTTTTCTATTTTAGTAATTTTTGTCTTCTCTCTTTTTTGGCTATTATCTTGAATTAGTGATTTATCCATTGTATTTATCTTTTCAAGTAAACTGTTTTTGAACATATTGACTTGTTCTACCCTTTGACAGTTTTCAATTTTATTTTTTCTTTTCTAATTTGCATTATTTCTTTTTTCTGTTTGCTTTGGTCTTATTATTTTTATTATATTCTAAAATGGAAGCTTAAATTAGATTTTAGATCTTTCTTCTCACCTAATAAATGAATTTGACGCTATAATTTTTTTTCTCTAGTAACTGCTTTTGCTGCAGCCCATAAGTTTTGTAAGTTGTATTTCTGGTTTCATTTAGTTTATTATCTTGAATTATCATAAGACTTTTGTGACTCGTATGTTATTTAAAATTATACTGTTTAATATCAAAATATTTGGAGTTATTATCATATATTTCTGTTTTTGATATCTTGCTTAATACTCTTGCGGCTTGAAGAGGTAATTTGTATGATTTCCACGTTTTTAAATTTGTTGTCATATGTTCTTTTGGCCAAAAATAGGGTCTACCATAGAGATTATTCTATGTGAGTTTGAAAGAAATATGTATTGCACTATTGTTGGGTTTAATATTCTATAAATGTCAATTAGATTGATAGTCAACTGCATTTTTATATCTTATGTCTACTGAATACATCAACCACTAAAAGAGGGTTGAGGAAGTTTCCAACTGTAATAGTACCTTTGTTGATTTCTCCTAGTATGATCAGTTTTATCTTCTTTATTTTGGCTCTCTGCGGTTAGGTGTATACACATTAAAGATTGTTATGTCTACTTGGAGAATTGACTCCTTTATCACTATGCAACACTTCTCTTCTTTTTTTTTGTTTTAAAGTCTTCTTTTTCTTAAATTAATAGACTATCTCTCAAGTTCTTTTGATTAGTGTTAGCATTGTATATCTGTCTCCATCCTTTTACTTTTCACATAAATTTGTCTTTTAACATAAAAGTGTCTCTAACTAAATTTGTCTTTTAATTTATGTATTTAAATTATTCACATTTAAAATGATTATTTATATGGTTATATTAACATCTACCATGTTTTTAATTCTTCACTTCATTGCACCTTTTTAAATTAATATCTTCTCTTCTTTTCTGCCTTCTCTGATTTTGAAAGAGCATTTTAGGTGATTGCATATTCTCTTCTCTCTTAGTATAACAATTACACTTTCTTCTGGAAAATTTTAGAGGCACTCCTAGAGTTTGCAACATACATTTCAACTCATCTAAGTTCTTTTTCAAATAACACTATACCATTACATGGGTAATGCAGCTACTTAGAAGATTTTTTCTAATTCCTCTCTCCCATCTCTTATATCATTGACACCATTTATTTTTTATCCCTGTGTTATAATCACTTAATATATTGCTGCTATTACTACTTTGAAAAAAAAGTCTTACATCAATTAAGAACAGTAAAAATAAAACATTTTATTTTTACACTTATTTATTACCTGATCATCTTCTTTTCTTTATTATAAATGATGCTGTGTTTTATTATACACATCTTGCTTTCTTTATATAGATATGAGTTTCTGTCATAACTTATTTTTCTTATTGAATAACTTTTCTAAACATTCTTTCAGGTAGAGAGTCCTGGTGATAAATTTATTTAATTTTTGTTTGTTTGAGAAAGTATTTACTTTCACTTCTGAAGCATAATTTCACTTGATACAGAGTTCACATTTGGTAGTACCTCTATTTGTTTCCATACCTTGAAAATTATATTTTATCAAGCCTGTAATCCTGGCACTTTGGGAGGCCAAGGCGGGTGGATCACGAGGTCAACAGATCGAGACCATCCTGGTCAACATGGTAAAACCTTGTCTCTACTAAAAATACAAAAAATTAGCTGGGCGTGTGGCACGTGCCTGTAATCCCAGCTACTCAGGAGGCCGAGGCAGGAGAATTGCCTGAACCCAGGAGGCAGAGGTTGTGGTGAGCCGAGATAGCGCCATTGCACTCCAGCCTGGGTAACAAGAGCGAAACTCCGTCTCAAAAAAAAAATTATATTTTAGTTTTTTCTTTTTTACTTGTACAATTTTTGATGAAAAGTGCAGGATGAGTAACATGTTTTATTCTTGTCTTCTTTCAAGATTTTTTCTTTGCCTTTAGTTTTCTGTAGTTTAAATGTAATATACCTGATAACAGATTTTTTAAAAAAATTTATCCTGTTTAAAGACCAAGCCACAAGTGGTGTATTGTGTATAGAAATTGAGATAAATAGGCCTTGAGTGTAGTATTTTATGTTATTCTGGCTGGAAGTTTTGATCTATTTAATATTAGCTACAGATGATAGAGGCTTCTTCTAGGATCTTTGTTTTTGTCTCTGTCATCTTTGGGTTTTCAAAATAGAACCTGTTTCTAACAGCTTCTTTTTTTTATTATTATCAATCCTCTGTTATACTGTAGCCCTGATGCTGTTGTGGCAAACTACAGGGGAGGAGAGCATTCTATAATCTTACACTTAAATCTTACTCTTTTAGTTGATCAGTTTTCTTCACAGACGTTTCCTAGCCTTACACTTACTCTTTAGTGAGAAAGAAAGACTAAAGAGGGCTGGAGTTGACTAATTGCCTTTCTCTCAGTTTGAATAAGTCCATGGTGCAGTCTTTTCCCTAGTAAGGGAGTCCTTTGTTACCTCTCCCTGGAGATATTTCAAATAGTTACTTTTCTCTTATCCTGTTAGAAACACAAGCAGATTTTTCTTGACTCTTTACTGGGAGAATGTGTTGGGATTTCTTAAATTAAAGGTCATGCAAGTCAGGGGTTTCTTTAAGAATATTCCTTAGGAGTTTCTCATTCTCAAGCCAGTCTATATTTAGCCTTGAGCAGTTTGTCAAAATTATCATTTAACTGTTCCCACCAGTTTCTGGCTCCAGTGGCTTCTGCTTCAGGTAAATTGATCTCAGTTTCCTTTCTCTGTATTTGCCTGTCTTTCCAGATTAAGAGGTGTCAGTTTGCCTTATGACCTCAATTCTCTGAAGGATAAAAGAAAATCATTGATTTTTAGTTTGTTCAGCTTTTTTCTCATTTTAAGGATTGGAGTGATGACTTTCAAACAGAAGTCTGTAAGAATTCATTTTTGACTAAATGTCTAGTGTTCCCAGACTGAGTCTATTATGTTATAGACAAGTGTCAATCAATAGATGTTGGTTAAATATAGTATATACATTCACATCCTGAAATACTATATGCTTGTTAAAAGAAATAATTGGTATGTTTCCAATTGGTGATACAGGACAAAGGAAAAAGATATCCAGGATATATTATTATATCCAGAAAATTATATAGTAAGTGACTGTGTACAAGAATAAGGGAAAAATAAGAATTCATTTTTATATTTAGTTGTATTAGCATAAAGAATCTTGAGAAGATTTCTGTTATGGTTGATTTTGGGTATTAACAATCAACTTGATTGGATTAAGGGATATCCATACAGCTGTTGAAGCACTGATTCTTTCCAATGCTTCTGTAGGCATTGAGCCCATCTTTCTTCTGCTAAAAGGGAAACCAAGTGGTTTGGCAATCCTCAGGTGTGTCTGTGAGGGTGTTTCCAGGGAAGATTGACATTTGATTCAGTGAACTGAATAGAGAAGATCTGCCTTTAATGTGCATGGGAATTATCCAGTAAGCTGGGGTCCCAGATGAAACAAAGAAGTGGAGAAAGGTTAAATTCAGGCTCTGTCTTCCAAAGCCAGAGCCACCTTTTTCTCCTGCCCTTAATCATCAGTACTCCAGGTTCTTTGCCCAGTGGTCTCAGGGACTCACACCAGCAGTATCCTGGGATCTCCGGCCTTCAGCTTCTAACTGAGGTTTACAACATGGGCTTCCTTGCTTCCAAGACCTGTGGTCTTGGATTGAGTCATGCTACCCGCTTTCCTAGTTCTCCAGCTTGCAAAGGGCCTATTGTGGGACCTCTCAACTTCCATAATTGAGTGAGCCAATTCCTCTAAGTCCCTTTTAGAGGGATAGAAATCTTTCTCTCCGTTTCCCTATCTCTGTAGATATATATGGAAATGTACATTAGGTGGGTGCAAAAGTAATTGCAGTTTATTATTAGACATATAATAACATAAGGAAAGCAATGAATTATTATGTTCCCCTTATTTTACACAAATGGTCAGTTACTATATATTTTTCTGAATATTACTTTTCACAAAATAATATATCCTGGATATCTCTTTTCTTTTTTCTGTATCAGTAATTAGAAGCCTACTAATTCTTTTTTAAAAAGAAATGCACTGAGATATGTGAGATCTCTCTCTCTCTCTCTCTCTCTCTCTATATATATATATATATATATATATATTTATATATATATATATATATATATATTTTGGTCAGGGTTTTCCAGAGAAACAGACTACTATCTATCTATATCTATATCTATATCTATATCTATATCTATATCTATATATCTATATCTATAGAAATATATAGATATAGATCTGTTTCTCTGGAAAACCCTGATCAAACTATAAGATAATACTTAAAGTAGTTACCTATAGGAAGCAAAGGTATCAGAATGAAAAAGGAGATAGGAGGCAGATATGGGAATTAGACAATTTAATATAAACCATCTTAAACAATATTGTTATTTTAGAACCTTTTGATTGTACTATTTACACACATATACAAGTAACATTTCTCATGGTGCTTTTATTTGATTCTCATTTATAAGTTTTGAAGCAAGTAACATTGATTTTTAGAGCTAATAATATAAGGAAAGTCTCCTAGGAAATATAAGATTTTTAGACATTCCTCGTTGACTTTCACAATGATACTTGTGCTCCTGAGTCTGGTTGGTCAGCCTGGATCTGAGATACAAAATACAGTCTTTCTGAAGACTACATTAGAGTTTGTGAGGATGTAAGTACACTTTTAAAGATTTATTGTAGATGACTTTGGGATATTCAAATTATTTTGAATGCCACCTCATACAGTTCATTTGCTCTGTCTTGTTGGCCAAATGTCAATCTTTGGGCCAGAAAATAGTATTGAAAGCTCCATATTTGCCAGAAAACTTAAAGATTAGATTCATTTTAGTTTTTTGTTTGTTTGTTTGTTTTTCTTTTGAGACGGAGTTTTGCTCTTGTTACCCAGGCTGGAGTGCAATGGTGCATTCTTGGCTCACCGCAACCTCCACCTCCTGGGTTCAAACGATTCTCCTGTCTCAGCCTCCCAAGTAGCTGGAATTACAGGTATGTGCCACCATGCCCGGCTAATTTTTTTTGTATTTAGTAGAGACGGGGTTTCACCATGTTGGCCAGAATGGTCTCGATCTCTTGACCTCGTGATCCACCCGCCTCAGCCTCCCAAGATGCTGGGATTACAGGCGTGAGCCACCATGGCCAGCCATTTTAGTTTATTTTTATTCTCTTGGAAGACAGTGAAAAGTATCATCTTTTCCACTGGATATCAAAACAGATGGAGTTTTAACAAATTGTCAATAGAAATTGAAGACCTCCTCCACCCACTACAATCCATTTTACTCTTCTACAACCTTAAGGTTCTTAGGTCAACTGTGGGTGAATTTGACTCTGCATCTCTTGGGTCAACTGCAATAGAAGAAGAAAATGCTTACTTTTAAATGTCCACAGTAGACATTGGTGAAAATGTTGTTAAACAGAAAGTTTCCTAAAACTGTGGAAATAGTTTCAGACAGGTTTTATCACTAAATCCCCTGCCACCTCAAGCTTGCCACATTGCTTGAAAGTCTTTATTTACAACTTAAAGTGAGAATGGCAAGTAATGTTCATCTTATGTGTCAAATTAGATCTATTGTTAGTGGCTACATCTAGCAGTGTTGAGAAAGATTTTGATAACACCTGACATTAAGACACACTTAAAGACAACGTGTTATGATCCATCAGTGATGTTCATTATAGGTATGAGAGGAGAGAGTGGTGGTACAAGAACCAGACAACTGCCAACTCCAGTAGGATTCATAACTCCAGGAAGCCTAACTTCTTAATTATGAATTGTAGCAACTGCTGCTAAAATATTGTTAACTAATATGAAGACAGTAAAGACTAACCAATATTTATTGAATACTTACTATGTGCCAGGTGCTGTGCTAAGGAATTTAAAAAAAAAATCATTAATCTAATTATTGCTACAGCCTATAAGACATCATCTCCATATAGTTTATCCTCAGTACAAATTATCTGTCCTTTAGAATGCCAGACCCAGCAATAATTTGCATTGGAAATCCTTTGTTACAAGAAAAAAAAAATACGAAAGTAAGTGAGAATCTTATATAAGCCCTAGTTGATCTTGAAATATATATATTAAAAACTCTCCTAGGCTTCAATAATTTTCTAAAATTTTCTATATAAGGCCTTCAAGATATTTGAAACACTCACACAAATTTGAAAGATTTAGAAATTTTCATGATTTTAACACATTTTAAAACATTTTGCAATATTCTCTAAGCAACTGTGAAAAAGAAATTTTCAATTAAATCTTTTCACCACAATAATGGTGTAAATACTATTTGTTTTGGTGAAAAAAATCAATGGGGTAAATAGCTAAACAGAAGCAAAAAGATAAAAGAGAGATAAAAAGTTTAATGTGCAGGAAAGGTATCTCTAAATCTGCAACATAATATGTATTTCTTCTCTTGGTTGTTTAAAAGAATTCCCACCATAGCCTTTATTCCATTAAACAGGGTAAGTATTATGACATAGAACAGGTGGTGTGTTAACATCTTTGATCATACTATAAACTAAATTTCCATTGCAGAAGAAACTATTGGAAATGTAATGAAAACATAATGAAGTCAACGTTCTTGCTTACCAAATGGGACTTTGCAGCACAGTTAATTGGACGTCAGTGTGAAATGTTGACAGACAGAGAACAGAATGGAGGGAGAGATTTAAAGGGAGAATGATTTTATATAAGCATTTATATTTTCAGAAGTAGCTTTCACCATCTGGATATTTTCAATCATGTGGATAAAACATATAGTTGGATGAGATTTTTGAGTTTCATCTAGATTTCCCTATATCGTCTACACTGCTTACACAAGATGGAACACTCAATAGGCACTCGCTGATTAATATTTGGCACCCTGTATCAACAACTGCAAGTTTGCTCTGAAACGGAATGTTTTGAAAATTGTGAAATAAAATGTCACTCAGCTTTCTACTTTTTATTTTTTTATCAGGCTTGAAGGCAGTAGGCCTTTCATCAATTCCTTAATAATTTCACTTAGAAATAATTCACCTATGTGTTATCACAGTCAACTCTGATTGCAGGAGGGAAGCTATGAAAGCCACAGCAGCTTAAACCTTACCAAAGAGGAAATACTGCCCTCTCCCAGCATAAAAGGCAATTTTGTTTGTGAAATGTGAAAAAAAAAAAGAAAGAATTAACTTACTTCTCAATTCACCCATATAAAGAACAAAGTGCAACGTTGTATTTTCTATTCACAACAGTCACCACAATCTAATTTTCAAACATTTTGTTTCACTGAAAATAAATACCATATCCAGTAACAGTAAATCCTGATTTTGCCCCATGTCCTGCCCTTGGCAGTCCTAAGCAACCACCAATCTATCTCTGTCTGTATAAATTTCCTTATTTTGACTATTTCATGTGAATGGAATCATAAAATAGATGGCCTTTCTGAATGCCTTCTGTTACTTAACATGTTTTTGATGTTCATCTATATTAAATCATGTATTATTTATTTTTATTTCAAACAGGATTCCACTGTATGGATATACCGTTATCCATTCATCATTTGATAGACTCTTCAGTTGTCTTCACTTTTTGGCTTTTATGAACAATGCTACTATGAACATTCACATACAAGTTTTTACATAGATCCTTGTTTTCATTTCTCTTGGGTATACACTTAGGCGTGCAATTGGTGGGTCATACAGTAACCCTTGTTGAGGAAAGCCTAGACTGTTTTCCAAAGCTGCTGTACCATTTTCAAATCCCACAAGCAGTGGATGAGGCTTCCAATTTCTTTAGTAATATTTGCCTATTGAGCCTGGAATAAAGCTTTGGCCCTATGAGTAAAACCTATCCCCAGACTAGGAGCTAAGGAGAATGCAAGAACTTGTCTTCTTGGCAATACACAACAATAGTAGAACTTCTGAAAAACAGAAAGGTGAGGAGAGATAGTGGCCCAATGCTATACACTCTTCTTTTTCTTTTTCTCACCAAGATTTAGTAGATTTTCTTTAATAAATCTTTAATTCTATTTGTATTAGGATAATTTTTAGATATTTTGAAAGTTTTTTCTATATACATATTTTTCACCAGTTACATTGATGTTTTGCTATGAGGAGTATCTGTGGAGTTCTTTATTCTGCTATTCTAGAAGTTTTTTCTTCTCATCACTATTTTAAATCACTGTCTCCTCTTCTGATTACTTATTGACTTAAAGTGGCTTATGTAAATGTGGTACTTGACACAAAATTAGTCATTAAATACGTGGTTTGTATATCATTGATTTATCATCGACACAAAGGAGGCCAGTAAACAGTCAATACAGAATTTCATATGAAGTCAAAATGCAGTCATGTGTTGCTTAAGGACAGGGATTCTTTCTGAGAAATGTATTGTTAGGCAATTCTGCCCCTGTGTGAACATCACAGAGTGTACTTCCACACACCTAGATGGGATAGTCTGCTACACATCTAGGTTATATGGTATAGCCTATTGTTCCTAGGCTACAAACCTGTACAGCATGTTACTATATGGAATACTCTAGGCAACTGTAACACACAGGTAAGTATTTATGAATTTAAACATACCTAAATGTATAAAAGGTACAGTAAGCATACAATATAACAGATTTAAAATGGCATACCTTTGTAGAACACTTACAGTGAACAGAGCTTGCAGAACTGGAAGCTCCCTTTGGTGAATCAGTGAGTGAATGGGAAAGCCTGGGATATTACTGTACAATAGCATAGGCTATATTAACTTTATATACTCTGAGGTTGCATGATATATATTTAATATTTTTTCTCTAGTCATAAAGTCATAAATTAATCTTAGATTTACAATGACATTTAACTTGACAAACATTTTTTTTTCCTTTTTTTTTCTTTTTGTTGAGATGAAGTTTTGCTCTTGTTGCCCAGGCTGGAGTGCAATGGCGCAATCTCAGCTCACCGCAACCTCTGCCCCCTAAGGTACAAGAAATTCTCCTGCCCGAGGCTCTTGGTTAGCTGGGGTTATAGGCAACTGCCACCACGCCTGGCTAATTCTTTGTATTTTTAGTAGAGATAAGGTTTCACCATGTTGGCCAAGTTGATCTTGAACTCCAGACCTCAAGTGATCCACCCACCTCAGCCTCATTTAATCTTCATGTAATCCTGCTGGGATTACAGGCATGAGCCACCATGCCTGGCCACATTTTCCTTTTTTAAAACCTTTTTGTCTCCTAAAAAAAATTTCTTAAAACACACATCATACAGCTGTACAAAAATATTACTTATATTCTTATTCTGTACGTTTTTTCTATTTTTAATTTTTAATTTTTTTTTTGTTTTTACTTTTTAATCTTGTTGTTAAAAATGAAAACATAAACACAAAATAGCCTAGGCTTATGCAGGGTCAGAATCATCACTATCACTGTCTTTCACCTCCAAATTTTATCCCACCCAAAGGTCTTTAGGGGCATAGTATGCATAGAGCTCTTATCTCCTAAGATAATAATACCTTTTCTGGAATACTTCCTGAAGGACCTGAATGAGGCTGATTTATAGTTAATTTTTTTATGTAAGTAGAAAGAGTACACTCTAAAATAATAGTAAAACTATAGTAGATACATACACTGGTAACGTAGTCACTTATGATCAAGTATTATGTACTGTGTGCAATTGTATATGCTACACCTTTATATCATTGGAAGCACAATAGGTTTATGACAGCATCACCACAAACACATGAATGTTGCTTTGTGCTATGATGTCACCAGGCAATAGAAATTTTTCAGACCCGTTATAATCTCATGGGACCACTGTCATATATGCAGTTCATCATTGACCAAAATATCATTATGTGGCATATCACTATATTCTTCAAAATAAAGGTAGACATTTTCAGATAGAAAAACTAGGATTTGTTGCCAGCATATCAGGACTTCAAGGAATCATAATTTTATTAGGCTGCAGGAAAATAATGGTAAATGGATTTTCAAATCTTTTGCAGTGAGCAAAGGCCATTGGAAATGGGAGGTTTATAGGAGATAACAGGAATATACCTTAATTTCTTTAAAATATACACAACTGGCTTAAGAAAAACTTAAAGCATTAACTTGAGATGCCTAGAATTTATATGGCTATGATATATATGACAAATACGGCATGAAGTGTGGAATGGGGTAAATGGAGCTACAAAATTGCAAGGTTTTTATATTTTATGTGAAGTTCTACAATATTAATTCTAAACAGACTGTGAAGAGTTAACAATGCGTACCATATTTCCTACAGAAAGCATTAAAACATGAATGTAAAGAAATGTAACTAAAAGGCCAATAGATAAATAAGTACAATTCTAAATGATTCAAGTAATAAAAAAAGAAAGTAGGGAAGAGGAAAGAGAAACAATAAGCAGAGAGAACAAACAAAATACAAGTTTATAGAACTAAATCAAACCATATCAATATTACATTAAATATTAATGGAATGAGCAGGCCAATATAAAGCAGAAATTGCTAGACAGGATTAAAATGAAAGCTCTAACTATATTTTGTCTGCAAAAATGCACTGTCAACAAAAAGACACACAGAAGCTGAAAATACATTTATGGGAAAAGATACAGCATAGAAATTATAAGCAAAAGAAGTTTGCTTATAATGGCCATCTTAATATTGACTAAAATAGACTTTACCACAAAGTATATTATATTATTAAAGCCAAAGAAGATATTTCATAATGATTAAAAGACCAATTTATCAGAAAGTCAGGACAATTTGTGTCTGCTTAATAGGATAATTTCAAAATGTAGAAAAAAATGACAATAATAAATAAAGTAATAGATACTTCAACAATCATTTTAGAAAACTCTATTCCTTTTGCAATTAATAGAATTAGACAAAAAGACCAGTAGAAATTTAGAGAATCTAAACAAAAGTATTAACCACTATAAACTAATCAATATTTACTGAACATTACATTAAACAAATGTTATAGAATGTACCCAGAACATTATAGATTTTTCCAAAGCACACATGGCATATTCATGAAGATAGATCATATATGCTGAGCCACAAAAAAATCTATTTAGAAGAATTTTAAATAAACTTAAAAGAACCAGGAAAGCTGGTAGTGTAATTGAGTCTGGATCCTAAGAACTGAGAACAAGGAATGGCAATGGTGTGATTCTCAGTCCAAGACCAAAGCCATGAGAACCTGGGGGTTGGGGGTTGGGAAGAACTTGTGGAAGTCCTGAATTCCAAATACCTAAGAATCTGAAACTCTAACGTTTAAGAAAGGAGAAGAAGATGCCTTAACTCTTGAAGAGAAAGGAGATTTGTCTTGTCTATACCTTAGTGTTTTATCTGGGTCTTAAAAGAATTGGGATGATATCTGCCCCAAGGTTCTTCTTTACAAAGTATACTGATTCAAATGCTAATGTATTCTTGAAACAGACATCAAAGTCACACCCAGAAATAAGGTTTTACCAGCTGTCTGGTTATACCCAAACCCAATCAAGTTGACAAGTAAAATTACCCATTACATTAGGACAGGGGAAAAGGAAGGGAAACCTAAGCAGGGCCTGGTAGACTCTAAATTGAAGAGGTAGAGAGGAGAGTCCAGAAAAACAAAGGCAGCTGAAGTTTGCAGGGCAGAGTAATGCAACAGAACTCTAAAGATCCACAGAATTTCCCCCTTGAGTACTCAGTAGAAAAATGATGACTGTATGGCTATGAGGAAACTATCTGAGGCAGGCAAGGTGGCTCAGGCCTGTAATCCCAGCGCTTTGGGAGGCCAAGGCAGGTGGATCACTTGAGGTTTTAGACAAATCCGGTCAACATGGTGAAACCCTATCTCTACTAAAAATAAAAAAGTTAGCCAGGTGTGGTGGCAGGCATCTGTAATCCCAGCTACTTGGGAGGCTGAAGCAGAATAGCTTTAACCTGGGAGGTGGAGGCTGCAGTGAGCTGAGATTGCACCACTGCACTCTAGCCTGAGTGATAGAGCAAGACTCCAGCTCAAAAAACAAACAAACAAACAAAGGAAACTATCTGAGACTAGGATAGACTACCTATAAGGATTAGAGAAAATAGTATGCAGAGATCACTCAAAAGCAAGAATAATGCCCATTCCCATTGGTGAGAATGAGAAATCTCATAATTCAGTAGAACACTTAAAAGGGTCTTATCTCAGAAGAGAAAATAATTAGCCCTAGACTAAACATCACTCTTTGTTCCTATCTAACAAATATTAAAAACAAAATCCAAAAGTATCAAGAAGTTTTCAAGTAATTTAAATGCATCTGGAAACAAAGCTCAAGAATATTCAGGGGAATTTTTTTAAAACTACAGCCCCTAAAAAGAAAAAAAATTCACAATATCTGGCATCAAATAAAAATTTACCAGACATGCAAAGAAGCAAGAAAAAAAACCCTCTTATGAGGAGAGAAAACATCGAACTTTGAGTGGCTGAGGTGGGCAGATCATGAGGTCAAGATATCGAGACCATCCTGGCCAACATGGTAAAACCCTGTCTCTACTAAAAATGCAAAAATTAGCTGGGCATGGTGGCACACGCCTGTGGTCCCAGCTACTCGGGAGGCTGAGGTGGAAGAATCACTTGAACCCAAGAGGCGGAGGTTGCAGTGAGCCGGGATTGTGCCACTGCACTCCAGCCTGGCGACAGAGCAAGATTCCATCTCAAAAAAAAAAAAAAAAAATCAATCAACTGAAACCAATCCTGAACTGACATGTGTTAAGAATAAACATAAAAAGACATTATCATGGTTGTTATAACTATATTCAAAATGTTTAAAATGTGAGAGACAATATCAAACATGCTGAGAGACAAAATTTGTTGAAAAAAATCAAATAAGTAGAGAGAAAAGCTACAAAGTCTGAGATGAAAAATACGTTAAATGTAATTAATGGCAGAAGAGATACTGCAGAAGAAAAGATCGGTGTACAGAAAGGCATAGCAATATAAACTATCCAAAATGAAAAACAGAAAAATGACACATACCTAAAAATGACTTTTGAACTGGGAAATAGAGGATGAATGTAAATAAATATCTGCTGAGGGTTCAGTATTGGAGAGCTGTAGAGAAAGCCTCAACCTTCTTAGAGATTACTTAAGTGGTCGTGATCAGAATACTGGTAGAAATACACACAGTAAAGGTCATTCTGATGAGGTTTCAGCAGGAAATCAGGACCATAGTACTAGAAAAGGAAAGAAAGGCCACCCTTTTTGTTAAATGGCAAAGAACTTAACCTGAGTTGTGTTCAGTCCTAATGTTTTGGGGAAGATTGAACTTGTGAGTGATAGAGTAGGATGTTTTGCAAAGGAAATCTCCAAGCAAAGTGTTGAAGGTATGGCACAGCTTCTCTTGACTACTTACAGCAAAATGTGAGAACAAATAAACTAATTAAAGGTAACGTTTATCATTAAAAGGCAAACAGGGCCAGGCACAGTGGCTCATGCCTGTAACCCCAGTGCTTTGAGAGGCTGAGGCAGGCATATGACTTGAGGGTCTGCATTGGAGACCAGACTGGCCAACATGGTGAAACCCTGTCTCTACTATAAACAAACAAAAAAAATTACCAAGCATAGCAGCAGCACCTGTAATTAATCCTAGCTACCCAAGAGGCTAAGGTAGGAGAATTGCTTGAACTTGGGAGGCGGAGGAGGTTCCCCAGTGATCTGAGATAGTGACACTCCACTCCAGCCTGAGTGACACACTGAGACTCCATCTCCAAAAAAAAGAAAGGCAAACATAATGTAAAGAGTTAGCTATAAAATTTTCTGCATATGAAAAATGAGAAAACATATTTAGGAGAAAACCCCAAGTGTTGTCAAGTGACCATTTGATAAGGAGGTTAGTATGGATAGAAGGAATCCAGATTGCTATTCATAAAGGCCAAAATAGTGTATTAATATGTTTTCACACTGCTAATAAAGACATACCTGAGACTGGGCAATTTACAAAAGAAAGAGGTTTAATTGGACATATAGTTTCACATGGCTAGGGAAGCCTCACAATTATGGTGGAAGGCAAGGAGGAACAAGTTCCATTTTACATGAATGGTAGGAGGCAGAGAGAGAATGAGGAAGATGCAAAAGGAGAAACCACTGATAAAACCATCAGATCTCACCAGACCCATGCACTACTGCAGGAACAGCATGGCGAAAATTGTCCTCATGATTCAATCATCTACCACTGGCTCCCTCCCACAAAACATGGAAATCATAAGAGTACAGTTCAAGATGAGATCGGGGTGGGGATACAACCAAACCATATGATTCCACCCCTGGCTCCTCCCAAATCTCCTATCTTCACATCTCCAAACCAATCATGCCTTCCCAGCAGTCCCCCAAAGTTTTAACTCATTTCAGCATTAACTCAAAAGTCCAAGGTCTACAGTCTCATCTGAATCAAGGCAAGTTTCTTCTGCCTATGAGTAAAATCAAAAGCAAGCTATTTATTTTCTAGATTCAATGGGGATACAGACATTGTGTAATACAACCAAAATACAACCATTACAAATGGGAGAAATTGGCCCAAACCAAGGGGCTGCAGGCCCCATGCAAGTATGAAATCAAGCAAGGCAGTCAAATCTTAAAGTTCCAAAATGATCTCCATTGACACTACGTCTCATATCCAGGTCACGATGATGCAAGAGGTGGGTTCCCATGGTCTTGGACAGCTCTGCCCTTGTGGCTTTGCAGGATACAGCCTCCCTCCCAGCTGCTTTCACAGGATGCATTGAGTGTCTGTGGCCTTTCTAGGTGTACAGTGCAAGCTGTCAGTGGATCTGCCATTCTGGGTTCTAGACGATGGTGGACCTCTTTTCACAGCTACACTAGGCAGTGCCAGTAGGGACTGTGTATGCAGACCCCAACCCCACATTTGCCTTCCACACTGCCCTAGCAGAGGTTCTCCATGAGAACCTTGCCCCTGCAGCAAACTTCTGCCTGGGCATCCAGGTGTTTCTATAAATCCTTTGGAATCTAGGTGGAGGTTCCCAAGCCTCAATTCTTGACTTCTGTGTACCTGCAGGCTCAACAAAAAGTGGAAGCTGCCAAGACTTGAGGCTTGTACTTTCTGAAGCCATTGCCTGAGCTGTACGTTGGCCCCTTTAAGTCACAGCTAAAGCCATTGGGATGCAGGGCACCAAGTCCCCAGACTGCACACAGCATGAGGACCCTGGGCCAGGCCCAGGAAACCATTTTTTCTTCTTAAGCCCCTGGATCTGTGATAGGAAGGGCTACCATGAAAACCTCTGACATGCCCTAGAGACACTTTCCCCATTTTGTGAGGGATTAACATTCAGCTCCTCATTGCTTATGCAAATTTATGCAGCTGACTTGCATTTCTCCTCAAAAAATTAGATTTTGTTTTCTATGGCATAGTCAGGCTGCAAATTTTCCAAACTTCTATGCTGTTCCCCTTTTAAATCTGAATGCTTTTAACAGCACTCAAGTCACTTCTTGAATGCTTTGATGCTTAAAAATTTATTCTGGCAGATACTCAAAATCATCTCTCTAAAGCTCAAAGTTCCACAAATCTCTACAGCAGGGACAAAATGCCACCAGTCTCTTTGCTAAAATATAAGAAGAGTCACCTTTGCTCCAATTCCCAACAAATTCCTCATCTCATCTGAGACAACTTCAGCCTTGACCTTATTTCTCCTATTACTATCAGTTTTCAAAGCCATTGAACAAGTCTCTAGGGAGTTCTAAACTTTCTCACATTTTCCTGTCTTCTTTCGAGCCCTCCAAAGTGTTCCAACCTCTGCCTGTCACTGCTTCTACATTTTTGGGTATCTTTTTTAGCAATGTCCCACTCTGCTGGTACCAATTTACTGTATTAATTTGTTTTCATGCCGCTGATAAAGACATACTCGAGACTAGGCAATTTACAAAAGAAAAGTTTAATTAGACTTACAGTTCCATGTGGCTGGGGAAGCCTCACAATTATGGCAGAAGGCACAGAGGAGCAAGTTCCATCTTACGTGAATGGCAGCAGGCAGAGAGAATGAGGAAGATTTAAAAGTGGAAACCCCTGATAAAACCATTAGATAGTGGCAGGCCCATTCACTATCACAAGAATAGCATGGGAAAACCACCCATGATTCGGTCATCTACCACTTCCCATAAAACACAGGAATCATGGGAGTACAATTCAAGATGAGATCTGGGTAGGGATACAACCAAACCATACGATTCTGTCCCTAGCCCCTCCCAAATCTCATGTCTTCACATTTCAAAACTAATCATGCCTTCCCAGCAGTCTCCCAAAGTTTTAACTCCCTTCAGCATTAACTCAGAAGTCCACAGTCCGAACTCTCATCTAAGATAAGGCAAGTCTCTTCATCCTATAAGCCTCTAAAATCAAAAGCAAGCTAGTTATTTCCTACATGCGACAGGGGTACAGATATTGTATAAATACAACCATTACAAATGAGAGAAATTGGCCAAAACCAAGAGGCTACAGACCTTGTGCAAGTCTGAAAACCAGCAGGGCAGTCAAATATTAGAGCACCGAAGTGCTTTTTTTTGACTAAAGTAATGAGAGTGAGCCTGCCTAGGGCCTTTGAGATCCAATCTCCATCCCAGTGTCTCTGTAATATTGAGACATGGACTCAAAGAAGATGATTCTTTAGCCACAAGATTTAATACTGCTTTCCTTGTTGGGGTTTGGACGTGCTTAGGAGCTGTTACTCCTTTATTTCCTATTTCTTCCTTTTGCAATGGAAATATCTACCCTGTGTCTATTCTACTACTGTGTTGTGGAAGCATATAACTTGGGTGGTTTGATAGTTCACGGACAGAGGGAAGATTGCCTCAGAATAAAACACACCTTTGAGTCTCACCCGCATCTCATTTAGATGATATTCTGATTGAACTCTGTACTTTAAACTTTGGGACTAGTGCTAGAAAAAGTTAAGACTTTTAGGACTATTGGGATGGCATGAATGTATTTTGCAGGTAAGAATGATATAAATTTTGGGGAGCCAGAGGTGACATGTTATGGTTTGAATATATATGTCCCTCCAAAATCCCTGTGCTGGAATTTAATATTCAATGTAATACTATTAAAAGGTGAGGTCTTTGGAAGGAGCACTCCAACGTCATGAATGGGATACATGACTTGAAGGGAAAGCCCCTTTTTATACTTTTACCCTTTCTGCTACGTGAGGACACAGGATTTATCCTCTCAGAGGACAAAGAAACATGACACCATCCTGGAAGCAGAGAGCAGCCCTCGCTAGGCACCAAATCTGCCTGCACCTTAATCTTGGACTTCTCAGCCTCCAGAACTGTGAGACATAAATATATATGATTTATAAATTACCCAGTCTGCAGTATTTTATTATAGCTGCAGGAACAGACTACGACACACATTAGGTGATGTGTAAATATTATAGGAGAGGAGAATAAAGGGCAAACATTGTAAATTAGAGTTATGCAATGGTAGAATGTGCTCCTATGCATTTTGTGGTATATACATGTGAGCTCTCGATATTTGTGCATTAACTGAAAGATAAATAACATTTTTTTTCTTCCTCTTTGAACACAACGCATCCAGTGGTAAACACATGTGAACTACCTATACGCATGTGTTAACGTAAAGACAAATAGTATTTTCTTCCTGTTTGAACAGACTTTTTCTAACAACACTTGTCCCAGTAGCTCAAAAACATTTTATGTAAAATCCACTTTAAATATAAACTTCACCTTTAACACAGTGTTTTAATTTAGTGAGTTTGAAATGAAGTCTCAGTTTATATCGTATACATATGATATGCAATATATCTACTCTAAAGCAAGAGAAGAACACAAACTATGTTTTACTCTACTTGTTATTATTATATTTTAGTGCTATGTATAGTTCTTAGAGTAAATTATTGTGAAAATACAGATACTTCCATAAAACTCCACTGTCGTTTATTCATATTTACAATTATAATAAATCTTTCCAAACCCCAGTCATAATAATCCGATTGAAGCAAAGGAGGAGCGCAGAGAAATGGCATCTGCAGAGTTGCCACAATTTTATTGCAACGTGTATAAGCAAAGTATAATTATGCAGTAAAAATATATTTAAGGAATTACGATCCAGGTTTACAGATTAAGACATTAATTCTGTAGATATATGAGTAGTCAGTGGTAGTTTTGGTCACCTGTGGCAATTCCTCAACTCCACAGTAAGCATTGTGGTAATTCTGTGGTTACCATGGATTTACTAAGCCCAAACATTTGGTTTTCATTAAAGCTTATTCAGTTGAAAGTAATGCTGAACTAATTATTTAATACCCAACAACTTGGCTTTTTTGCCTTGCTGTTAGATTGTCTGTTCTGCTCAAGGAAGGCTCAAGAATCTGTGCTTTGGAAACCTTGTTTCAGCTTCCCTGTTTTCATCAGTTTTCCTCAGGCCTCAGTGGAACCCTGTGGTTAACTTTATTCCAAAGTTTATCCCAGTTTATTGTGATTTTCTCCTTACAAGCCTGACTTTTCTGCTAGCCTGTGTTCCAACTTGCCATGTACTTTTCTCTGTCACTACCACAGTGCTAGCACCTTAGGAAATGTGGATGACAAGAAGGAAGAGCAAGTGTATGTGAAGGGAGCAAGTATGTATTTACATGTTGTTCTTCTAAATTAATCAAGAATTTTTTGGTGTCTTAGGTCTTTTTAGAAAGTTAGTCAGTTTACCTAGCCAAAGACCATACGTCTTTCTTTCAGTGCTCCTCTCTGTCTCAGTCCCTGCACCCACCCACCCACACAGCTGAAAGAGTATATACTGACAGCCATATTAGTGGTTGCAAAATTGAGCCTCACTGCCCAGAAGCAGGATATTTCCCTCACACACACACACACACCCCACCCCCGACATGAGACTCCTCCCCACAGGTGTGCCTCATTTACACAGCCCACCACTTTCAACTCCTCATGGGAGGGCACACGAAAGCAAATGAGGCGGGAACCAGAGTGCAAGAGAACGGAATTGGCCAACTGCTTCAGCACCTTCAGGATCAAAGTCCACTCACTTGGACCTGCTGCACTCCACCCCTCAGGAGAGTGAACACCCAGGTGAGTGGGTGCAGGAGCCAGTGTGAGCACTTTTGGTCACAACCTCCACGCAGGACCCCAGCAGTGCCCAGGCAGGGTCCTGTGACTCCTGAAGCCTCAAAGGACATGTTACAGTGCTTTTTTTGGCTCTGCCATTCATGGAAACTTTACGTGTTAACAGTTTAGGGGGACTTCTGCCCTTCTGCATGAGCGGCTGCAGTCTGCCAGCAGGAGCAAAGGACTAGTATGACAACCTTTTGAATCCACACTCGTAGCTGGCAAGCTCTTGTCCAACATCCAGGAAAAATGTTGCAGAAACTAACTGAAGGAAGGTAAATGCAGGGGATTCTACTGCCAGTGAAAGTGGCTCTGAGGAGGATAGGGAGCTGCAAAGGGGATGGAGCAGGCAGGTAATCTTCCCCTGGAATCTAGCCATCTCTACCAGATTCTTCTCTGAAGTTCCACCATCAAACTGTCCCTCTGAAGTAAAACCACTTCTTTCCCACATCCAGCTATGGTTTCCGACATCCAGCTGCCGCTTCTCTTTGCCAGCTAAGTCCGGGGTCTTTATAGGCACGGGATGCGGAGTGGGGGAGGCCATAGGTAGTTTAGGAAAAGACAGCATTTGAGTGGGAAGACAGGGCTAGAAGTTCTCACTTTGGGCAGGGGTTTCAGGCTTTTCACCTTGAGGGTGGGGTTTTGCTGGGGACCCACTCCTTTTCTGCCTCCTCCCTCTATCATTGTATCACCTCCACCAGTCCTAGCTAACTTAATATACTCATATGGACATCTGACTCAAACTGAGCTAGTCATTTAATTAATGGGCTGGTGTTAGCTATGCTGTTAATCATCAAAACAATTTCAGTAATTCCGTCAATACAATAAAGACATTCTATCCAAATTTGCTGATCCAGTGGTGGTTGGCTAAGATTCAGATATGGAAATTTCTGATTCTATTTTTTAAATAAATTGCATCTTGTGGCAGTGATAGGAAAAATATGTCCTCAATTTTAATTCTTATAGTGTTTTTTTAATATTTCTTAGCTGCAGACTTTTTGTTCAAAGAAAATTTTACTGCAAAGTCCTTTATGTTAAACACACAAAAGTACAGTTGTTTCAGTTGATGTTGAAGGGCTTCCCACAAACACTCACCCATGTCCCGTGTTCCAGAAACACCTGAAGGGAAGGAACATGATCCCTTTAGGAGCACAGTTAGAAAAGTATTCATTTATTAAAAACAATGCACTTCAAAATAATTTGAAGTAAAGATGAAGCAGGATGCAATTTGAAAAAATGGACAAATGTTACCATTGACACAATGTGATCATGAATGTATCTTTTGATTGATTAGCTCTGTGTGTCTATATAGGTAGGCAATACTAATTATATTTTCTTTTTTCAATGTTTTTATTGATTTAGTATTCATTTCTGAAAGTTCCAATCCTAGTGATGTCAAATACTGTTTATTGGTACTGGCTATTTCTCACAATACACTTAGAAATTTACTATATATCATATTTATTGTTTTGTTTCATCAGAGTTTCCATTTATTATGATAATTTGCCTAATGAAAATGCTCTGTATTCTATAAAGATATTTTCTCTCCATTTCATACAGGCAAAAAAAGTCTGGGTTTGAAATATACCCTGGATAGTATTATAGAATAAAAATTTATAGTCGAACATATGTTTCAGAAACATTTTAACACAGTAACTGTTTAAAACTGGGAAACATTCCTAGCACTGGATCCAACAAAATTGAAAACATTAGACTAGAAGATAATCTCTGTATCCACAGACTTTTATGTGCAAACAACAACAAGAGAGAAAGAAAGTACTTTTTTACATAAATTTGAAAATTCTTAACTTGAAATTTTTGAAGGTGTCTGCAAAAGTTTTCCATACCAACTGATTCCAGATAGAACCTAATTTAGGCAGAGTAAGACAGGAAAGCTCTTTTCTCAGATCATAGGGTTTCCCTCTGATTCCAGGCTTTTCAGTAAGCCTTTGTAGCACCTATGGCCAGAATTCAGTGAAACTTAGAAAGAGGAAACAAGCGGTGGCTCACGCCTGTAATCTCAGCACTTTGGGAGGCCGAGGTGGGTGGATCACGAGGTCAAGATATCGAGACCATCCTGGTCAACACGGTGAAACCCCGTCTCTACTAAAAATACAAAAAAATTAGCTGGGCATGATGGCGCGTGCCTGTAATCCCAGCTACTCAGGAGGCTGAGGAGAATTGTCTGAACCCAGGAGGTGGAGGTTGTGGTGAGCCGAGATCGCGCCATTGCACTCCAGCCTGGGTAACAAGAGCGAAACTCCGTCTCAAAAAAAAAAAAAAGAAAAAGGAGACAAAATCAGCAGTGTTATCATGTAGTTTCCCTTATTTTTCTGTATCCATCTCAGGTTATTGGAACCTCTTAATTGACGAATGAAGACTTTATCAAGCCTGGCAGCAGTCATTATGTCTCTGATTTTCCTTGAAATGTATCTGTCATACAACTAAAAATTGAATAGCCAGTTTGGGGCTTAACCAGAGACATGGCACTGACTTAAGACACTCTGAAGGGAATGAATGATTAATGCAGTTTATAGACAGGATAGCACTTCCTCTGTCTCATGTGCTTTTTGTATGTAATCTCCAGTGGTTCAAGTTCAGATGGATCTAATGAAAAAGGACTAGATGTTTTCCACCTTCCCTTCAGTGCATGCTGTACGATTTATCCACTGACAAAATGTGCTAATGAAATGTCACCTTGGACAGCTTGGTAAAGGATTGATGGGCTGAAAGTTTTGCACTTTATTTAACTTTTGCAGAAAAAATGAATAAGTCCTCCAAACTCTGTATGATATAGAGATCCATTATGGTTTTCTGACTCAGGAAGTAGCTATGCCACTGATGGAATATAGAAAGAGAAAGATGCTGATGGGACAAATTTTATCAATAAACAAATTGAGAATATGTGGTTTCATTATGCTTCCATTCTAAATTATTGTCAAGCTATGTAATTTTATGAAGGAATTTTCTTTATATACTTTCTATAATTGCTTGCAAACTATTAGTCTATCAATAATAAATAAAACCATCAGCCTTTGTTACCAATTGCATTGCACTATTTGTTTTTTGTCCCTTCTTTACTAGAGTCTCCAGCATAAAATCTATCCCAAGAATGGTTTTAAGTCTTTTATTTTTTTCCAATAATAAAAACTTCATAATCTGTGAGCAAAGGTTAACGGAGATCATTAAAGAAAATTGAAATGGTAGACAAAGAATTAAGATGTAACAGGACATAAAATTGTAAATAATCAGCGATCTCTTGATACAGGTAAAAGGGTAAAACATACAAAGTAGACTATCACTAATAAAAATCAAGAAGCAAGTAGAAATATGCAAACAAAACCAATACTGGGATGCAGATAATGACTATATGAATTATGATTTGTGTACATCTACACTATCCAAAACAAATAAGCACACATATATGCATGTACACACACACATACACACACAAGCTTAAAGTGATGGGAGTGTCTTCAAAGAACATTTTCTAACTCTTTAGTCTAAAGAGAATCTAGTAAAACCTATTAAATATCAGGGCAAGAAAATTATCTGTGATCTAGTTTTCAATTTTCCATAGCTGTTAAAATGGGAATTACGGTATCATTAGGGTAACACTAACTGCTATAATAATTACATCTCCAAATCTCAGAGACTGAGTAAAATGGAAATTGATTTATCATACAATATTATATTTAAAATGGTGAGGAGTTATCCTCTACTAAGATTGAGGCATCTTGACTCTCTCCCTCTTGGGCCTTTTCTATTTTTAATACATGGCTTCCAAAGTTATTTAGCTTACCTATGTCAAATGGGCCTAGGGAAAAGAACCTGAGGCTCAGCTTTTGAGTCTCTTATGAGCCAGGCTTGGCAGAGACCCACAAACATTTTGCTCATCAGTAGGCCATATGACTAATCCTAATGTCAATTAAGCCTGGAAAATATAAACTAACTGAATGTCTAGAAAAAGTAAGAAATAAGATTGATAATTGGCAGCATTTTCTTTCAGTTTTATAATAAAAACCTGATAATACAGTGCACATAATAAGCTCAACATATCTGTAACATCAGTGCCTACTTTCTTTACCCATTCTTCTAGTATTAAGTGCCTCGTAAACATAAAAATATATTATTGTTTAGATCTAATTAGAATAGCTATTTTGTCATCTTTATTAAGAAAAAAATCACAGCAAAAGAACCATTTACTTAATAAAATTGAAGAAAATTGAAGTTTATGAACTTTAGATTACAAAAATAGTAGTAAGAGAGAAGCTACAGTTGTAAACTCACTGATTCACAATCATTTTGGCACTGAAAATATGTTTGTCTTCGACTTGTTAATATTCTGCCATATTTCTCTCTTAACACATATTCTATTTATTGCATCTCAGCAAGATTTCTTATTTTTTCACCACGTACATACTTGGATGAAAACCATGACATAAGAGCTGCTCAAAGGTATATTAAATATTTACACTTGTTTCATTTTTGAACCCTAAAAATAATCTGTTTTAAATGTGTTCATGTTACAATGTAGTTGCCAAATTTCTTGAAGCATATATTAAACTAAAATATGAAAAATTTGCAAATTGGTGATTAGAAATGGAAAGATTAGGACTAATTTTGTTTAGAATATTTTTCTTTACATAGTAGATATTCTTAACTTTGAACCCCACTTGTTTATGATATAAAAAGTGAAAGATCTACCTGTGGAGTATGTAACATCACCCTCTGTGGCATCCTTTCCCTATAAAAGAAACGTAGTCAGTGCACAGATACCTACTTAATTATTTATACTTATTTATGTAAGTTTTTGTGACTATAAATTTTTTAAATATGATCAATGCTACTTTTAGTGGACATAAGTGGAATGAAAGATTATACTTAATTATTTTAAGGGAAGAGGTTAATTAAGTAATGTAAGGGAAATAATTTAGAATTAGAAAACTTAAGTTTGACTCTTGTGTCACCATTTTTCACTGGAGTGTTTATTAGACTCCCTGGGATGCATTTAGTTCATAATATGGACTCTGCAAGTTACAAGATAGTTTTGTAATTTGTAGGAGAGAAAAACAAAATATAGGATTTAAGATGTTTTTTGGTACATGGTTGATTCTCAGTGAATGTTTTTGGAATGTATAAAAGTCAACTTTCATAATATTAGAAAGTTGTGAAAATATTGAGTATAACAATTCTGACACTAATTTGTATATATTTTTAAATTGAGTAAATGTGAATTCATATATTGATATTGTTAGGAACCAGGGTTCTTGATGGGGGGGAAAGAAAATAAAAGTGTGTGCGTGTGTGTGTGTTTCTGTATGTAATCTCAGAAAACGCCTAAAAGTCAGAATATCCCAGTAGCAATGAATTTACCTTGTGTTCAGATTTTGGCTTGTAAATGCTATTTCCAAGATTCTCAGAAGATGGACACAGTAGGAACAGCATACTATTCCAATCTCTCTGAATATGAACATAAAGATGGACAGAATAACTAGATAATGAGAACAAAAAAACCCATGGAAATCCAAGTAAGAATGTTAAAAAAGACATTGTACTGGCTAATTAGATTTTATACTGAAATGAGGGCTCAACAAACAACTCTTTTAATTATTATCTCATTGAAACATTTCTAAGATGTATTTTATTGCCTTAGTAAACAGTAACAACAAAGAATACACATGCAACTTACAAAAAAATTAGGTGACAAGTTGTACCCAGGAACTCCAAACTACAAGTGGATGGAGAAAAAGTGCCAACAAATACTAAACCCAAATGGTTTGGGCATCTATCAAAGATGAAGGAGGAAACAGCAAGTTGGCATTTGGCTGACCTGATAGTGATGATCCTGATCCTGGCTCTGTGTAGGGCTAGGCTCATGTGTCTTTTTATGTCTTAATTTTTTAACAAAAAGAGTTTTAAAAGTTAAAAAATTAGACAAGTTACAAATAGAAAAATGATAATAAAATAAGGATGTAAAGAAAAAATATTTTTGTACATCTGTACAGAATGTTTATGTTTTGTGCTGTTATTGCAAAAGAATAAAAATTTAAAAGAGTTTATGAAGTAAAAAACTTACAGTAATCTAAGGTTAGTTTAATGCTGATGAAAGAAAAAATATTTCTTAATAAATTCAATGTACATTTCTTATAAAGTCCACAATAGTGTACAATAATGTCCTAAGCCTTCACATTTACCATTCACTCACTCACCAAGAGCACCTTCTAGACCTGGAAGCTCCATTCATATGGAGTGCCTTCTAAGTGTCCCAGTAATTTGCTATGGCCAAGTAAACTGGAGAACAAGACACTTTATATGCTCACAGAGAAAGCAGTAGCACTTGATTATGAAGAGCTTTGTTATCCAGAGAAAAGGTCATGGATTTTATCCAGTGATGTGATGGAGTTGCTCAAACTAGCTTTGTGAGAAATGAGTGTGTCTTTCAGGAATTTTTTGAGTTGGATTTTAGCCAAGATCATCTTTAGAAAGTTAAATTAGCTAAATTCTTTAAACTTACAATTAAATACATCTAATTTTTAAAAGTTAGTACTCAAAACTCACCACTTCCAAAATTATTTTGCTGCAGTTTTCTATTATCACAATAGATACTTGACATCTATTGTATCTGCAGGGTGGAAATGCAATACAATGGTATGCGACTACACATTTCCTTCCAGTGATATTGTGTTGATTGCTTGAAATTGGTGAGTTCTTACACAGGAAATTGTGAAACCATGCATGACAAAGATTTTTATCCTCTTAGAATCAGTTTGTTAACATATCCTAACAATTAGTTTCATTCTAGTTGAAATAAAAAGAAAATGGAAATTTTAAAATATTCTAATGGAAATAAGAAAACAATTTTACCAAGATAGCAGCAAAATTGAATTCAATATTTGTTTGCTTGTTTGTTTTTGTTTTATTTTTAAAGCCATTCTGGCTACTGTGTAGAGAATGAACTTGAGAGAAGCAAGGGATAAAATAAGTAAAACAGTTACTGGGGTTTTATAACAGTCAAATCAGGGTTGATGCTGGTCTCAACTAGGCAAAAGAGACCAAATCAGAAATAGGACAAATATTATTGTCATATTTGAGGAAATAGAAAGGATTTAGGATGACTACAATATTCTGGCTTGAACAGTATGTGTCTGATTGTGCAATTTACTGTGATTATAAAAACTAGAGGAAGGAGTAATGTAGAGCTGGTGAACAGAACTGGGGGTAGAAATAGTACAGTTTTGAATACGCTAAATTTAAAAAACATTTAAATATCCAGCTTGCAAAACCAGCCTGGTACTCTCAGACGAGGGTCATGCCAGGGAGTTAAAGGAACAGAAAATATTGAGAGTCATGGGACTGAAGATCACCTAACAACAGAGGGTACAGAAGGAGTGAAATTCATAGACCAGTGTTTACAGGAACTCCAACATTTTACACTTCTGCTTTTCACTTGATGTTGGCAAAGTATCCTAAAACACTCTGACATTTTTTATCCTCTATGGACAAAAAAACAAGCTTTTTAGAATTTTATTCATTTATTTTTTAATCCTTCATGGACAAAAAAATAGGCTTTTAAAATTTATTCTGTTTATATATTTTAATTATCAGTTTCACATTTGTGATGTTTAGTCATATCCTAGCCTTTTCTCTTCGTTTCCAGCCCAACTTATTTTAAAATCCCTTCATGTAAAATCAGTTTTCCCCAGTGAGGGCATCTAACTGTCAAGAGGACTAACTCAGTGATTCAATGACAAAATCCAATGCAAATATAAAGTATAAACAAGAAGGTGAGATGAAAACCATACGACCTCAATTAAAGCTATAATGATTGTTCTTTTAAACTTCTTTTTTGTAAACTATCCACTCTAGGATTTAGTAATATCTGTCACCTATAAATGACTCTTTAATTCCTGTGTCTTGTCCGCAGGTCTCCTGCCATGGGCCAGTTCCCTGGAGTACAGATAAATAACCACCAAGGATTAGGCAAACTTCCTTTACAAAATTTGACCATCCCTGACAGAAGTCACCAGTCTTCAGATGTACACCACAGACTTCAACTGTGTAAAAAATACTTTTCAAAAATACACACTTTGGGGCCAGTTGTGATGGCTCACACCTGTAAAACCAGCACTTTGGGAGGCTGAGATGGGCAGATCATGAGGTCAAGAGATCAAGACCATCCTGGCCAAAATGGTGAAACCCCATCTCTACTAAAATACAAAAATATTAGCTGGGCACGGTGGCATGCATCTGTAGGCCCAGCTACTCGGGAGGCTGACGCAGGAGAATTGCTTGAATCCGGGAGGCAGAGGTTGCAATGAGCTGAGATCACGTCACTGTTCTCCAGCCTGGCACCTGGTGACAGAGTGAGAGTCTGTCTAAAAAAAAAAAATACACACTTTGGTATTCTAATATTTGCAAATCATGATACATCAATTTTTTAACTTTATCACTATAGATACAAATGGCAAGATGTTAATTTTGAAAATAAATCCAAAGCATACTAATTATATGAGAGTCCACCACCACGTTCTGTGAACAGCATGAACATTAGCTGGTAAAATTTCCTATTTGAAGTAAATATAGATGTAATTGTATGCAAATGTGAATATCTGAAAAAAAATCTATGTATGCTACATATAATCAACCTGTTCATGATTGAAGGCCAAGTTTTTCAAAAATTTTAAGTCTGTAAAATAAAGCCTTAAAAATAATGTGTTACACCTTAGCTCAGTTTTGTAAACCATACATGCCTATGTGGAAATGTGGCATCTACCAGTGCATATTTTTATTTTAGACAAGAAATACAATTCATCACGACTCTCTTAAATGCAACTACTATATACCATACAATAGGTATCTTTTAAAGCTCTATTTTAATGAATAATTTATATATTAGCCTTTTTCCCCCACTACGCTTTGATTTATAGCAATCTTTTGTATTTTATTTTGTTTGTAGGTATATACTCTTACAGTCTTTATTTTTTTTTTAAAATGATAATTCATCAAAAAATTTCCTAAGTATATTAATTTATACTTCTTCCTTTATATAACTTTTTGGATGTTCATGTATCCAAAAACTTGCAGCACAACTCATTAAGGCCTATCTTTAAAAATCAACAAGTAAATCTAAAAAGTATTCAAACTTGATTAACCAAAAAAAAATAAAAAGGGAAAAGTAAATCCAAAGACTCAAATATGACAGGTCTCCAGTTTTCAAAAGAGGCACAGAAATCAATTTTGGTTTAAGAACTAGAAAGAGTTAAAAATTTTCTTTATACTAACATGAAAGAATTTTATTCTATGTTTTATACTTTCTCATCACTGGAAATGTCCACATAGAGCCTGGGTAAGCTTCTGCCAAAGGCACTTTTAAGGACATACCTTCAATAGTTAGACAGAGGGTGCTTTTTTTTTTTTTTTAATCTCTATTGGTAAGTGTACAGCTTAGGGAGAAAAAAAAATTTGACCAGTTTAGTTCTGTATTTCCTATAATAATTTCTGTGGAAAGGAAAGGAAAGCAGAAGGGCATCATCTGATGAGAGCCAGTATACTTAATAGAGATGAACCATACATTTTGCTCTGGGCTTTTGGGCAGCAAAAAATTTATGAAAATGCATAAAAGAAACTCTAACATAATTTATAGGTGCCATAAGACCATACATGGATCCACTAGATAAAAGTACATAAATACAAATGTTAAAAATACATTCGTGTTCCTGATTCAAGAAACAGAGAAATTTTTCTCAAGGGTCTCCCTACTGGAAACAGAAGTATCAGTTAAAAATAATATATTCAAAATGTCTTCATGTGAAAACAAATTCCAAGCATTGTTCCTAAAGCAATATTGAAGTGTGTGTAGGGAACACACAAAGGTGTTTTTATAATTTACTAAAGAAAGCTATGGGCATCATGTGCTCAAATTCCCAGATTTTATGAAATGTTTTGGACAAAAGAAGGCCATAAATGTTTAACCACACTCCACCTTTTATTCTGTGTATTTTGTATAAAGAATATTTCAGATTGGATACAATGAAAATTACTGTATAATTTGTTCAATTCCCTCAACTTTTCTCTCACCTCACTTTACATTCAATTTATGAGATCAAACACAATATTTTTCAAATGTGCTTTATATGCCTGTGTTTTGAGTTCTTGGATATGCAAGAGTATGCAGCAGTGAGATTGCTGCATGGATAATTCAGTTCGGTCTTAAAAATACTTGAAACAATTTAAAGAGTAAACATGAAGAGTAGATGTCAATCACATCACATTATAGTATGGCTCAGAACAGAAAAGCCTTGGAGTTCTGCCACTCACCAGTCACAACAGAGAAGGAAGCAGTAAACATGAGAGATAATACTAGTTTTTGGATTCTACTTAATATTCACTAAGGGTATTCCAAAAATGTCAGGTCTTTTTCTTTACATTTTTATTGTGCATCTGTGAATTTCCTGCCCTTTCAAAGCCCTGATTCACTAAGATTTTAAGCCAATGATTGAAATATTTCTAGTTTCCACTGAGACATATTGAAAAAAAATGGCATCTAATTTAGTAATCATTGGCTAAAGAATGTTTCAGAATTAGAATCAAAAGAAAATTCTGGGGACTTTTCTAAAAGGGTAGATACACAATGTGCCACAAGAGCTAATCTTATGCTAATCTACACATAATAAACTGTGAGAAAAAATACATTAAATGTTGCAACTTTATCATAAAAAATTTTTGTTGAAAAAGTCTAACTCTTAAATAGATACAAAATATTGTATGTGTTGATTCAAAAACAACAAAATAACAAAAAACACTGTCAGCAGATAATGTCATATTCCTTCTTTATAAGAGTTTATATGAGTTAAAACTTTTATAATTCTTTGGTGAAATTGAATTCATTCAATTTCTTACGTTGCATTTATCAAGCCTAGTAATACCACTAGTTACAAAGATAAGAAGCAAGATCCTCTACTCAAGGAAATGGGTGCCTTTAGGAATAAATCAGACATGTTTATGTTTACTTACAATCCATACTATAAAAGGGGCATCAATACAGTTGACCATGGAACAAAGCAAGGATGGAGGCGCCAACCCCAAAGCAGTCAAAAAATTTCATGTACAACTTTTGACTCTTCAAAAATTTCACTAGTAATAACCTACTGTTGACTGGAAGCCTTACTGATAACATAAACTCAATTTACATATATTTTATATGTTATATGTATTGTATATTACATTCTTATAGTGAAGTAAGCTCTAGAGAAGAAAGTGTTACTAAGAAGATCATAAGAAAGAGATAATTTATTTGTTATTTGTTATTTAATAAGTAGAAGTGGATCATCATAAAGGTCTTCCTCTTGTCTTCACACTGAGTAGTCTGAGGAGGAAGGAGAAGAAGAGAGGCTGACCTTGTTGTCTTTGGGGTGGCAGAGGTATAAGAAAATATGTATATAATAGAATCTGAAGTTCAAACCTGGGTTGTTCAAGAGTGAACAGTTGTGACATTTGAGATCTGAGAAATCTAAAATTTAACCCAATAATTTATCAGAGAATATAACCATTTACCCTCTTTTATTAAATGCCTAATTAAAAATAATACTAGCCATGATTATCAAGACTATCAAGATGACAAATAGTTCATTAATTTTTATATCACCTTGACATTTAGTCTTCTATCATTGAATAAAATTTGACCACTATGAGGCCATTTTCTTGCACAATATTAACATAGCTCATTAAACATTCATCTTGATTAAATCACAGTTTTTTTTAACATGAGGTGAAATAACTTATTTTTTGTAAAACTGATAGGAAAAAGCATCACTTCTGCCAGTCAATGTCTTCTGTATCATTGATTCACAACTATAGAGGAAGATATGTCAGATTTACCAATACAACTACTAGTTTCTTCTGTTGTATTTGTTGTTGTGTTTTGTTTTCAAATTATACCTATTGCTAGAGATTCAGATTTGGCACCTTTATCTTCTTCTCTCCTAAACCCAGGAATCACCTTCTTGGTTTCTACAGATATAGTCACAATACTGCAGCTTTCAGATGTATTGAGAATGTAAAATACTGAGATTTTAAATAATTTGCTATGTAGAATTTTGAAATAATGGAATTAAAAATAGCTGGTTATTTATTCTTTATGACAAAAGAAATCTAAGTATGTTAAGCAAATTTCTTTTTCCTTTACTACCAGAAAGATTTGTATTAATTATATTAATCCTTTGTAGCATGTTTTCTTCTTCATTTTCTATTCTTATTTTCCCTTATATATTCTATTTTATATTCTATGTGTCTTTAAAGACATTAAACAGTCTTCCATTTTTCTATTGCTATTGCAACAAATTTCACAAATACAGTAGTTTAAAATACCACAAATATATTATCTTACAGTTCACTGAACTAGACATCAAGGAGTTGGCAGAGCTATGCTCCTTTCTAGAGATTCTAGAAGAGAATCTAGTTTTTGCCTTTTTCTAGCCACTAGCAGTCATCCACATTGCTTGACGCCTGACCCCTATAATTTTCAAAGTCAAGAGTAGTCAGTAGGGCCTTTCTCATGATTCTGCTTCTCTTTCATCTCCATTTGAGATACTCTGTGATTACATTGGGCCTACCAAAATAATCTAAGATAATCTTGTTAATGTAAACCAATTAGCAACATCAAATAGACCTGCAACCTTATTCTCCTTTCACTATATAATACAATATATTCAGAGATTCTAGGCACTAGCACATGAGAACTCTGGGGCACGAACATCCTTATACCTATTACATATGACATTTAAAAGTACACAACAAATAGAGGTATGTGATCATTTGGTTCTCTAGAGAACTCATGATAAGATCTAAGTATTAGTTTCACTTGTCTTCAGTGTAGATTGATTCATTAAACATATACTTAATTAATATCTTCTCAGTGCCTGATGTTGTCTCTTTCCTTCAACTTTGGAATAATATGAATACAGCCTGACACTGTTTTAGATATTTTATTTAATTTTTTGAGATGGAGTCTCACCCTGTCATCCAGGCTGGAGTGCAGTTTCAGTCTCTGCTCACTGCAACATCCATCTCCTGGGTTCAAACAATTCCTCTGCCTCAGCCTCCTGAGTAGCTTGGACCACAGGTGTCTGCCATGAAACCTTGGTAATTTCTGTATTTTTAGTAGAGACAGGGTTTCAGTATGTTGGCTAGGCTGGTCTTGAACTCCTGACCTCAGGCAATTTGCCCGCCTCTGCCTCCCAAAGCACTGGGATTACAGGTGTGAGCCATGGCATCAAGCCCTGTTTTTGGCATTTAGATACAGATCTCCTTGGGGAAACACATGAGAAGAAGGAAGATTGCCTGGAAATCAGCAGGAACTGGGTATTTCTTAGAATCTCTTTTTTTTTTTTTGAGACGGAGTTTCGCTCTTGTTACCCAGGCTGGAGTGTAATGGCGAGATCTTGGCTCACCACAACCTCCGCCTCCTGGGTTCAGGCAATTCTCCTGCCTCAGCCTCCTGAGTAGCTAGGATTACAGGCACGCACCACCATGCCCAGCTAATTTTTTGTATTTTTAATAGAGGCGAGGTTTCATCACGTTGACCAGGATGGTCTCGATCTCTTGACCTCGTGATCCACCCGCCTTGGCCTCCCAAAGTGCTAGGATTACAAGGCGTGAGCCACCACACCAGGCCCTAGAATCTTGTTATATAGTTACTAAACAAATACTTATTGAGAAGCTAGTTTGTACTAGATTAGATACTAGATATTGTATACAAATTGTTAAAAACAGAAAAGTAATCCATACTTAGATTACAATCTAGTCCAGCTAATAGCAAATAAACAAGTAAACTACTAAATATTTGTAAAATTACAAATTAACAAATAAAGTATAGGTTTCAAAAACAACAAAAGAGCCCACATATATAAGAAAGTCAGAAAAGACCTCAAGAGGGTACATCCTCTAAGTCCAAGGTATATAGAATAACATACTACTATCTGCAGTATTTCTCCATTTGGTCCCAGAAATATCTGCATCATAAACACTGAGTGTTCTTGCTAAATACTAAGATACTTTGACCTCTTTGTAGAATTATTAAAATTAGATTCTCTGGTGTTAGGTCTCGGGAATCTCAATTTTAGCAACCTTATCAAATAATCTTTCTGAATACTAAATTTCAAAAATGTTGTCATAATTCTTAATGTTAAAAGGATCAATCTGTGGGTTTTGTTGCAGTGCAAATGACAAATCATTTTGTGTTACTTAGGGTAAGATTATTTTCCACACAGCTGAAAATGATTATCTTCAGGAAGAAGACTCCTGGAGAAAAGAAAGAAGCTCTACAGAAGCAAAAAAAAAAAAAAGCATGTGAATTCCAAATGGCTAGTTGATGACTCTGATTTTCTGTGAACCATCACAAAATTTGTGGAGCTGTACTTTTTTTCTTTTTTTTGGCCAATGAAAGAAACACCACATCTTAGGCCTCAGTAAACTTCTTAGATAATGGTTATACCATAATATATTCAGAAGTAATGCAAATAAACATTTAAAGCCGTTTTACAGTAATTTTGTTTTGTTTCTGAGGTTTTTAACTGGTGCTTCACTTATTGCTACTTTTTTTAGTGTCTTATTTTCGTGACATATAGCTCTTCTTATTCACTCAAAAATAACATGGTAATAAAAAAAACTGAAAACCAGAAACTATATTAGGAATAATAGGGATGTTTATCAAATAAAAGCATGAGTGAATATGTATTAATTCCTTCTCATGGTGCTAAAAAAAATACCAAAGACTGGGTGATTTACGAAGAAAAAGAGATTTAATGAACTCACAATTTCACATGGCTGAGGAGGCCTCACAATCATGGTGGAAAGCAAAAGAGAAGCAAAGGCATGTCTTACATGGGGCAGGCAAGAAAGCTTGTGCAGGGGAACTCCCCTTTATGAAACCATCAGATCTCATGAGACTTATTCACTATCATGAGAACGGCATGGGAAAACCCTGTCCCCATGATTCAATTACCTCCCACCGGGTCCTTCCATGACAGATAGGGATTATGAGAGCTACACTTCAAGATGAGATTTGGGTGGGGACACAGCCAAACCATATCAGCATATATAATTATTAAACAACTATTTTTTTAATCCAACTAATAACTTCTGCCCATATTGAATGGATATTTTTTAAATTAACTTATTGAAAAATGGCACCCTTAGGTGATACCCACTTAGTAATAGAATCAACATAGTTTTTTTCTGAGAGAAATTCCACAGTAATATGATTACGAAAAACAAAACAAAAGCAAAATAAAATGAAACAAAAATAAAATAAAATACATATGAGGTAGAAGAAAAGTGTCAACACTGGCATAATATTTTAATTAAAAAATAGGCAAACTATGTTCCTCAAACCAAATCTGGCCCCTTACCAATGTTTGTACAGTTATTGAGCTAAAAATGTTTCTTACATTTTTAAATGGTTGAAAAATTGTAAGGTACATTAATATTTTATGACACGTGAAAATTAGATGAAAATCAAATTTCAGTGCCCATAAATAAAATTTTATTGAAACACAGCCACAACTCATTCATTTATAAATGGTCTGTGGTTCTAGGCTGCTGCAACAGCAAAGTTGAAAAGTTGTGATAGAGATCTTATGTCCCACAAAGCCTAAAATATTTACTATTTGTGTTTTTACAGACAAGTTTGTCAATGCCTGTTTTATCTATATATTTACAAATTTTACCTGTTTGAAGAATATTAATGGGCAAGCCACTCCAAAATATACCACTTTGGCATAAGGATTATTTTGAAAGCAATTAAAAGGAAGAACTTACAAGAAAAGCTCTCCACCCTCCCCCATTTGACTAAAAACAGAAAGCAGATTTTCAAAGATGTCCCTCCTCCCCTCTCTACCATGAATGGCAAAAGTTAATCATTGGAGATACTTTTATACCCTTATCAGTCCAGAGACTATACCAGAGAAATCTATGTAACAAACATTACTAACTAGCCTTTAGCTACCATTGGTTTCCTTCCTACAATATATTTACCTTCTTACAATAAGTTCTTGCCTGTGGAAGCCTAACACTGCTTTCCTTTCATTTCTCTAGATTTATTGTTCTTTGTCAATGCTGCTGCATAAGCCTGAGTTCTAAACCACCTTTTCAAGTCGCTCATCTCTAGTTAGTCCCATTTTACATGCATGATACTCATGCCAATAAACTTTTGCTTGTTTTTCTCCTGTTAATCTGTCTTTTGTTACAGGAGTCCAGCTGAAAATTTGGAAGGGGAGAGGCAAATGCTTTTTCCTCCTCTACAATAACATAAACATGCATATATGTGTTTAGAGTACTATGCATGTTTTATATTCATTTATTCTGCACTATATGAAATATCTGTTCTTTCACTTAATCCTTGAGTTAATTATGCAAGGAATATGCTAGAATTGAACACATTTAAAAAAAAATACTGGAATTTACATAGAAGGTATAATTTCCAGAGTCACACATCTGGAACTCAAGCCCTGGTTAGTCTAATCCAAAGCCCATAATCTCTTATCTTTTGTTACTGCTTTATATTTTTAGTTACAGATTTATAAATTTAGTTACCTGTTTACGTATATTTAAACACTAATTAAGACAGCAGGATCTAAAGGGATTACTAACACATTTATTTTCATTTTAATTTCGAATAAATCCTTTGCTGTTTGGAGATTATTATTCTTGAATGACAACAAGTCATGCACCTAATGTTGCCAGATGGAACCTGCTCAAGCAAATGAAAAACACTTACAAACAGACCAATACATTTTCAACTTTTTCTTCTATAGTATTTTCTGTCTAGGAAGGCAGATAGTCACATTGAAAATCACATATTCTAGAAGCCAAGGGAATAGTCCTCAAAACACCTGTGAGATAGCAGATACAGATTGAGGCAGAGAAGGGAGGGAAAATTAAACAGAAGAAACTGGCCCTCTGCGTAACCACCTGAAATTACCCTAGGTTTCCTTCTGCTAAATTTATAACAGATGACGTTCAAGTGATTAAAGTGTACCAAGTGAGGACTCATAACCTTTCTAATGCTGTGAATCAGGGATTAATTATTGCTGGGAATCATCATTAACATTGTCCTGACACCTGGACCCAAAAAAGCCTCTTCTCCAGCAACCTTCAAAACATGATCCTATGAGAAAAATGTCCTATTCTGGATCTTAGGTTGGAATTGACTTCGAATAGAATTAGAATATCTAAAAAATGTTCTAATAAACTTCTGTTAACCTCTATAACTTTTGTACATTCTTTGAGAATAAAAAATTTGTGTGAAAATTTTTCTAATGTGAATATAATATGAAAGGGCAAAGGGAGCTAAGTTAAAGAAAAAAATTATATGTATAAATTTAAGATGTACAGTCTCCAATTTATAGTCTCGGTATGGAAACATGTAAGCAATTTCTGTATATGTCACTGTCTTTATTAGATGTTTCACATATATGATTTTATATCATTTTATTGCAGCTCTGTGAAATAGAACATTATTTTCTTATTTAGGAATTAAAACTTATAAAACACAACAACACAAACTAAAGTAGCTGTGCTAGATTGTCTCTGATCCACAGTTGGTTGAATCTACAGATGTAGAACCTGTGGATACAGAGAGCCAACTCTGCTCTGAGCACTACAGTAAGATGTAACCTCAGAACAAAGACGAAAGCCAGCCTGTGGCTATGACACTTTTTGTTAATACTTCTGGAAAGTTGAAGGTGCATCTAACAGATCTTTAAGTCAGACAATAAGGCTCCTAGGAAATGCAGAAGCATGAGCCTATGGAATCTTGAAGCAGCCAAACTTTCAGTAATTTAGGATAAAGAGAGATGATTTTTAAAAGAATTTTAGAAGTGACTCTGGCACACAGATTTGGCTGGAATCAAACACAGGGAAACTCACAATATTTCAAAAGACCTGTACTGGCAAAGGTGCCACCTGCCTGTACTAAAAATTATGAGACACAAAAGAACTTCAGTAAGAAGCTGACCAAGAAATATGCTTTTCAAAAGTGGGCAGGGAGCGGTATGAAAAGTGGAAATTCCCAGAAAGTGAAGTCTAGAGCTGCAGAGAATAGACTGAGTTGAAATGAGGACTAAAATTTCTATCTTCAGAGTAAGGAAAGTGGGCTATATTTGCTTAATGGAACCTCAGACTTACTATAGATCAATAATAGTTATAGGCCGCCCCTTCTTTGCACTTGCAGTAGAACTCTTTGCTGTGGTTATTGTGTCCCTGTTCCAGCATTGTATGCTGCCTGTATGAGACAGGAGGGTCCCAGGTAATATTTTTTATCTCTTGTAATTTATAGGCACAGGATCTAGATCTGATCAAGCCTAATGCAATGATAAGATGGGACGTTGGGTATATATTGGACACAGAGCGCCCCAAAAGAAGATCGTAGTTGTGGCAATCATGAAAATGTCTGTGGGAGCCATAAGCTCTTGGCCTCCTAAAAATTTGCTAAAATCACTGAAACGAGGCAGATTAATTAATAGGGGAAAAGGCATACAAATTTATTTAACATGTATACACAGGAGCCTTCACAATGAACTAACTTCCTAATGAGTTACAGAAACTTATATACCATTCTGAGGTTACTGAGAGAGTGAGGGCTTAAATTCTGATAATACAGGTTATATAGAAAGGGGAAAAGAGGCTTGGCTAGCAAAGATGGCCTTGCTAGGTAGCTGAAGCCTTCCTCAGAAAAATATAGATTGGAAGTATTTCTTTTCAGACTTTTAAAGATGCCTCTTACTCTCTCAGATCCTGGGGCATGGCTGAATTAATAGAGATTCTATATAGATGCAAATTTTCCCCACTTAAGACAGTTTTGCAAGGCCATTTTTGTCAGGATGGTACCCCATTTCAATATATGTCAAAGGGGTAAATTCTGTTAATTTTTTAATCTCACCCAAATATCTTCACTGTGGGAAAGGTGAGTGTGATGCTAGATATATGCAGTTATGTCCACAAAGTGACCAGTGATCTGTGTGAAATGGTTGATAACATGGCGGTGATATTTGTCCTCAATGGATAAGCTTAAAGATATTTAAAGAGCTCCAGTTTAAGATATGTATCTCTTAAAATCTTCTATATTTTTAAAACTTTAACTTGTACATACTAAGCAACAGAATCCCAGAGAGACAAAGTAAATATTTAAGTATTAATTGCTAATAAATAATTTAAAATATTCTACTTGCATAACAACATATTTTAATTAGGTTAAAAGTGTATACTGATTTGTAGATCTAAACTAGAGTCCCTTGGAAAGATACATTTAATTTTACATATAGATTGGTATGTTTAAAGAAACTTGCTTTAGAAAACTGAGAACATAAAAATATTTGAGTGAATACAGCAAATATGACAAATATTAAACAATTGCACAGTTGGTTAATACCTGTAAGAAAAAGGATACAGATTCTGGAATCTGATATGCCATTTACCACTTCTGTGTCCTGGAACATGTAATATATTTAACTTCCCTGAACATCAGAATTATTTTCTGTAAAGTGGAGCTAATATTAAAGCCTTGTACAGCTAGTATGAAATTAATTGCTATGGTATATGTAAAGTTTTTCTTGAAAGGTAAACTCTCAAAAACTGAATTTCACACCTCTCCCCCTATGAACACTCACAGACATATTTTCCTCAATGCATAAGGAGTTGTTTATCAGATATGAAATATGAAGTTGGAATTTTTAAATGAATTTGTGGGCTTAGGACAAAAAGCACCCAATTCCATTGATTTATTGTCCAGTCTGTACTTCACATAGTGCTAGTCATCATATCAGAACTAGTTGTTCTATTTGATGGCTGCTTTTCTCATTCACCATAGTGGCTTGGTAGAATGTTGATTAGGTATTGGATTGAAGTATAAGAAAATCAGATAAACTTAAATTGGCAAGTAATTTTTAAATAAGTAGGCTTTAAATTCAGTCATAAGGTATAGAGATGGAAGCTGGTCTGAACTCGTCAAAACCTTATCTATTGGTTATGCCTCCAGATTACTTTCCTTGAATTTTTATGGTCAGTTGCCACATTTAAGGTAGACATGGGGTAAGAAGGGTAGGTGTAATACTGAGGTCATACAGTGATACCCAAGAAATACTATCTACCTGAAATGGGTTTGTAATCAAAAATAAAATTTTAACTGACTGATGGACCCACCCCTTGGCCAAAGGGCATTCCAAAGTTAGCTTGAAAAACTAGCTCAGGCCATGATGGGAAGTGGGGATTCAACATGCCTCAGTACATCTGTCTCTTTTTGGAATTCAGGGACAGCTGATAACATTAACATCAAAACAAAGGCCTTAAGACTGATAGAACAGACTCTTTTAAGTCTATTAAGTTTACAATCTATTCTTTCTGAAGTTTGCTACCCGGAGGCTAATTCTGCATGATAAAACCTTTATTTCCACAACACCTTATCATAATCCAGACATTCCTTTCCATTGATTCCAAGTCTTCAGTTAATAAGTCTTTCAACCAACTGCCAATCAGAAAATCTTTGAATCTACCTGTGACCTGGAAGACCCTGCTTCCACCTGTCTGGACTTTCTGGACTGAACCAGTGCATATCTTACATGTATTCATGAATGTCTTATGTATCCCTAAAATGTATAAAACCAAGCTGTAGCCCAACTACCTTGGCCACATGTTCCCAGAATCTCTGGGGGCTGTATCACATGCCATTGATCACTCGTAATTGGCTTAGAACAAATGTCTTCAAATATTTTACAGATTTTGACTCTTTTCATCATCAAGTTGATAACTTTGAGCTAACCTATTTGCTGTTGGAGGAGCTATGGGATCCTACCTAGCTCTACTTCCAAATTTTCCTTTCTACTGCTCTGTCCTCCCAATCTATTGCTCACTATTTCTGAGTTTATCTCAATTTATGCTCTTCAGTGTCTGTCAGCTGAATAAAGCCTTGTCTACATGACATGTAAGCTTATAAGGAGCTTTTATGACCCTGTGCCATATATATTCTCTCCTTTAACGAGTCATAGATTGTATATGAGCAACATTCTTTTAAAAATTATTTATTTTCTTCTTTAATTTCCTATAATTGTTCTATCCTTCATCTTTAATGACACATCAAATTCATGCCTCAATCAAGCTAAACTCTGTACTGGTCTTTTTTTTTTTTTTTGTGAGAATAGATTTGAAACATTAGGAGTATGTAAATAGCCTGAATATGGTCTTTGTCCTAGTCACAATGGTGACAAGGGCTGCTTTTGTTTTAAGCACAATAAGACAGAGAAAAAGAAGGGCTTTCGGACTTTAAAACATTGGATTTGAATTGTACCTTTACCACTGCTTTCTCTGATGTTTGGGCAATTCATTTAATGTCCTAAGCTTCAATTTGTTCTTATTTGTAAAACAGGCACAAGGTGCTTTTTTTGAGAATTAAATGAAATAATGTGTGTAAGTATTCTAATTCTTTTCTTTGCATTAATATTACAAAGTCCCTGTTATTTTCTAGGTGTTTATGGTAAAATCTGCCATGTGAACCAGAGCTGCAACCTTTTCTTCTTGGACATTCAGCTATACTATAATATTCATGCAGATTTCCAATGCAGCTGTCCATATATGGATTTCATTTTCTCAATCATGAAGCTAGCTAGGTTGCTAGTGAATTTCTCCCTCAATTTGTGAAACTAAGGATACAAGATGTAAAACAAGTGGTATTAGATTTCGTGTAACTGGAAATCAATTTGAGTCAAAGAAAATCCATGATAATTTCTAAAGCAACATGGTAGTTATGCAGTCACTTGCTTTTATTGTGACATTCTAGAAGATTAATAGAATTAATATTATATTCCATAAAGGATAATGTAGAAACCAAATGACTGTGACCTCTATAAATGTATTTTTTAAAAGAAACTTATATTGACTAATAAACCAAATTAAGTTGTTGAGAAAATTTCCTAATTTCTAAACATTTGAAAGTATAAAAAAATGAGAAAATAAAATTTGCAACTAAAGATTACATTGTTAAAAACTCTCTTCTGCCATATCTTCTACATATTTAAAACTAATTTAATAGTTTTGTTTTAATTCAATTTAATTTGAATTAAATTTGCATGAAAAGAGTAGTCATTTCAATTATTTAGATGGGAAAATGGCTTTAAATTTTACTCCATATATAAACTTACTTGAAGAGAGTGGAATCTAATTCTGATGCTTAGTTTGCATATCACAGAAAGAACAAAGCTTCACTTTGAGGCAACATTATGATTTTCCATGACCACAGCTTGAGTACAAGTTCAGATAGACTTGGATTCAAGTCCTAGCTCAACTCTTTAAATCAGTATAAAAATTTGTATAATTTTCCAGTATCTCAGAGCCTCCTTTTAGTACTCATTAAAGAAATATTAAAAATTTTTAATGAAATCCATATCCTCTTCTGGATAAGATGAAACAAAAAATATCTGTGGTATGTAGCATGACCAACCTTTATTAGTCACTAAATAGAAAATAGCTAATACTAGCTTTATAGACTCACCTATTTTAAAAAATGCTGTATTAAAACCTGAGTGTCTTGGCTTGTTTTCTACTCTGTATCAGATTACCACAGATAATCTGACAGCTCTCAGTTCCAGAGGCTGGGAAGTCCAAGATCAAGGGGCCATATCTGGTAAGGTCTTCTTGTTGCCTTATAATATGGCAGAAAGTACCACATATTGAGAAGTGAGAAAGCATACAAGACAGAGAGAAAAAGAAGACCAAACTCATCCTTTTATTAGGAGCTCACTCTCCAGATAATAAACCCACTTCTGCTATAGCAGCATTCATCCATTTATGAGGGTAAAACCCTCGTGACCTAAACACCTCTTGAATGTCCCATATCTTAATACCTTACATTAGCAGTTTAATTTCAACATGAGTTTTAGAAGGGACATTCAAACCATAGCACTTAGGAAAATTATGTTGAAGCTTCGTATGAAAAATTTAAGATATCTTATGAAAATGAGAAACAGAGAGAAAGCAGAAATTGACAAAACTGTCATTTGGTTATTTTGCATGTAAATGGAATCAGATCAATTTCAGAGTGAGGAAAACTTATAATGGGATCACTACTAGTGAGAGTTTGATCTTCAGTATGGCTTGCTTGAATGATAAAGTGACTTTTCTTCCATAATTCTGCTTTAAAATCCTATTACATTTTGTTTGAAGGTGATAAAAAAAAATAGTTTCTGGTGAACTTCTAACTAAAAAGAGATACAGTCTTTTTTAAAAAAAAAGGTATTCTGTTTTAGAGAGCAAATATATCAGAATGAGGTTTTTTTTCTTTAGTTGGAGCCACAAGAGGGTTCAAAGAAAATTACCTTAACCAGCCAGGCGCGGTGGCTCAAGCCTGTAATCCCAGCACTTTGGGAGGCCGAGGCAGGTGGATCACAGGTCAATAGATCAAGACCATCCTGGTCAACATGGTGAAACCCCATCTCTACTAAAAATACAAAAAGTTAGCTGGGCGTGGTGGTGCGTGCCTTTAATCCCAGCTACTCAGGAGGCTGAGGCAGGAGAATTGCCTGAACCCAGGAGTTGGAGGTTGCGGTGAGCCGAGATCGCGCCATTGCATTCCAGCCTGGGTAACAAGAGTGAAACTTCGTCTAAAAAAAAAAAGAAAAGAAAATTACCTTAACCATTGCATTTAAAATGGTCCATAAATGTGTAGCACGTAGAAACCTCTAGTAAATATGTAGGACAGAAGAAAAATAAAGATTTGAATTTTGCCCAGAAAACTGATGGAGAGTTTTTGAGGAAACAAGAGAAGACTTCTCTTGAGCTTAACAAAACGCTGTCATAAATATACATTTTTTTTTAATGACAACATAAATTGTATTTGTTTAGAAACCTGTGAAGAAGGAATTAATAAGAGATGGCAGGCATGGTGGTTCACGTCTGTAATCTCAGCACTTTGGGAGGCTGAGGAGGGAAAATTGCTTGAACCCAGGAGTTCAAGACTATGCTGAGCAACAGAGTGAGACCCCATCTCTACAAAATATTTAAAAAATAGCTGTGTGTGGTAATGCATTCCTGCAGTTCCAGCTATTTGGGAGACTGAGGTGTCAAGACTGACTGATCCTGGGAGATGGAGCTTACAGTGAGCAGGGATCATACCACTGCAGTCCAGCCTGGGTGATAGAATGAGACCCTGTCTCAAATAATATATTATCATTATCATCGTAAGAGAAACCAAGCCCTGTGGAACAATTTTTCCGAGGAAAGAAAAAGGTTTTCATAAAAAAGTTTTAGAGATTATAGCACAGGATTAGATTATAGCACAGTTTTAGAGATTATAGCACAGGATTCTTTTCATAAAAAAGTTTTAGAGATTATAGCACAGAAAAGTCAAAAAACTAGGCTGTCTCCCTAACACATATGTCTATGATGGCAGGGCTTATCTTCATGGGGTCACCAGAAAGACTGGGCAGGTAGAATTTAAAACAAAACAAAACTTGCTAGACCTTTGGATGCCAATCTATTTCAAGGTATTGAAATACCCATGATATATTACAACAATAAAGCTTCTAAACTAAGATTTTGAAAAATCATATATTATTTCAAATAATACATTTGAGTAAAGCCTAATAATTGACATAAATTTATATTAAAAATTAAACTATGTGATCTGATATGAAAAGTTGAAAGCAAGGACAACAGAACACTAATTTTCTGGCAACTAGTGTCCTGTGTTCAATATCCACTGGTAAATAAAATAAACAGCAGCTTTGTGGATTATTCAAAGGCCCAAAACTTGAGGAGAGTTTTATAAGGTTGTACACTGAAAGTAGAAATGATGAATCAATGAAATAAAAATGTTTAGATCCCCAACATCAGCAAACACTGTAAACATCTTTCAGTTTAACCAAGGGGTGTTATTCATGGAAATACTCATGTTTACATAAAAAATGTGAATGAGATGAAAATATGTGAGCAGAGTGTGATAAGCAGACTTTAACAGCCCCTAACCTCTGCTGTTTAGGCTCTTGTCTAATCTTCTTCCCTCTATCGTATATGAGACTCATGACTTGGTTTTAACGACAGAGTACGGTAAAAGTGAGAAGATGTCATTCCATGAATAGCTCATGCTGTATAAGACTTTGTCTTGCTGGCCAACTTGCTGTCCTGGCTAAAGATAATTAGTGGGTGTTGGTCTAAGTCACTCAGTCTATGATGATTTGTTGTGCAGCTTAGAAAACTAATACAGGGAGGTCCATCAATCCTTCACAGACTAAGAATATCTTGGTAAAGACAGAGATGTCTTTGGAATACAAATGTTTTCAGGTTCCAAGATTACTAATCCCTTTTTCAGGGAACTTATTAGTATTGCCCAGAAGGTTCATTTTATAGTAAGCAATTATGTGTAGTTAGGTTCCAGCTCCACATTCAAAATAATAATAATAACAATAAAAGTCAAAAAAAATCCTATCAAATTGGTTATCCAAAGAACTTAATGATTTCCCTCATTTAATTTTTTCTTTTAAAAATATTTTTAAGTGTGCTAAAATTGTAGTAAAACAAAATTTACCATCTTAACCATTTTTAAGTATATAGTTCAGTGGTGTTAAGTACATTTAAAACTCCTCATATTTTGTACAACTAAAACTCTATACCCATTAAATACTACCCATTCCATTTTGTCCCCAGTTCCTGGCATTCATTATTCTAGATTTTGTTTTTGAATTAGACTAGGCACCTAATTCTTAGTGAATTAGGTGAATCATACAGTATTTATCGTATTGTGAATGGCTTATGTCATTACCATAATGTCCTCAAGGTTCATCCATGTTGCAGAATGTGATAGGATTTTCTTCCATTTAAAGTCTGAATAGTAGTTCAGTGTTATATACACACCACATTTTGTTGGTTTATTTAGGTTACTTCCACATAATAGCTATTGTGAATAATGCTGCTGTGATATGAGTATACAAATATTTCCTTCAAACCTGGCTTTCAATTACTTTGGGTACATATACAGAAGTGGAATTGCTGGATCCATAGGTTTATTACATTTTTAATTTGTCAAGAAACTGACATACTGTTTTTCACAGTGGACACACAATTTTATATTCCCATCAGCAGTGCACAGGGGTTCTAATTTCTCCACATCTTTGCCAATATTTGTGATTTTTCTGATTTTGTATAAGAAACATCCTAATGAGTGCAAGGTGGAATCTCATGGTTTTGATTCTTGCTTCCCTAATGATTAGTAATGCTGAACATTATTTTATGTGCCTATTATTCATTTCATATCTTCTTTGGTGAAATGTCTATTCATGTCCTTTGCTCATATTTGAATCATTTGTTTAGATGTTGACCTCTAAGTGTTATTTATATGTTCAGATATCAACCCTTAACAAACATATGCTTTTCAAAGTGTCAACCCATTCTATAGGTTACCCTTTCCTCAGTTGATTATATCATTTGATGTGCAGCTTTAAATTTTGATGTTGTTTACTTAGCTATTTTTTAAATATCTGTTCCTTCTGTTCTCCCTCACTTATCACACTGATATTACTGAGTGCTCCAGTCCCAGGTTTAAAGTGGAACTCAGAAATAACGATCATTCTAAAGTAATTGTGTTATCTGTAAAAAGATATGAATGCTGTTGCCGGGCTTAGAAATATGGTTAGACATATGCCAGATAGATAGATGCATAGCTAGCTAGACAGATAGACAGAAAGATAAAACCCCAGAGGTCAAGGTATCAGAAAAGTTAAGAAATATTACGCTCATGCCCCAAAAAAAGTAGTCAATCAATTATCTTTCTATGTTTTATTTTTTTTATGTGAATTCAAAGTGTTTATTAAATAGATAAAAGTCTCTCAATTTTAAACAGATAAAAGCTTTTCCTACTCTCTTAGGCCAAAAATTCTGATTTTTGTAGTATATTCCTGCTACAATTTTTACATAATTAAGCAGGGACCAGTAGCAAGAGATAGAATTATGATTCCCACGTTAATTTGTTCAATTTCATGTGCTATTTGATGCTTTACACAATGCAGTTTTAATGAGTGAGCAAACCCCAATATGGAATTTAACTAATTTTTCTCTCTTAGTTTCTTTTTTTGCTCTCAGATATGGCTAGCTTTTTCAGTTGCAAAGAATATATTCCCTCATTACTTACTCGGGTGGTTTAAAAGTGAAGGCAGGAAGCAAATGACAAATAATTCAGAAAAAGGAGTTGTCTGATCCACTTACATGGGGCACTCATTGAAGGCTTTATACAACCTTCATCACATAACTATTACCATCATCATCACACAATGGGATGGAATGGAGTAGTTTATCAGATGTCATCAAAAACTCTAGTCTTTCTACCTTTCAGGAATACTTGTCGAATTTTAAAGGAAATTCACTGATCAAATCATGTGAAAACTCCATGAAATAAGATGAGCCTTATTGAATAGTTCTCCAGAAGGAGACAGCACCCATCTCATTATCTTACTGACCCGCAAAACAGAAACATAGTTTGTAAGAGACTCTTTCGCCAGTTTTTAGGACATATATTAGCTATAACACAGAGAAGCAACGTACAACATGGTAGGTGATTTCACTAGTGAGAACTTTATGCAAAGTACTAACTGTTTGGCAAACAACAGAAATTTCATCCCAGGATTGGTATGATATTTGGCATATGACCCTAACTTTGAGACTTGATGGTTGTCCCATCAGGAATATAAAGGAAACTTGGATTTCTCAAAGATGTTTTTAATCAAAGCCAACATACTCGAGTGTTAAAACAACAAAACATCACTTTGTGACGTTCAGTTATTTTCTCTCTGGATCTCTGCTTTTTATCCTATAAAACTGATGCTAAATAAATGAGTTGAGTTAATTTCCCAGTTTTTACCTGTCTTGAAATGCATTTTATTCAAAATCAATGAAGTATGTTGGAAAATCAGGTCAGTGGATGTATACATGATCATATGACTTCACATACCTTATAGTGGGTTTCTCCTTATTTATAATTCAAAGCAAATCATAAACAAAGAGGTTAATTACAACATCTTACACAGTTAATGCAGTGTGCTTAAATGTCGATGTCAGGGTACTGCAAAACTAAGCTCCTCACAGTAAATTTACCAAGTCCACATTTCACATATGGCAAATTTCTTATGAGTATTTAAGGTTTTAAATCAGGAATTTTGCATGTCATGTATACATGTTAATATTACAAGGAGTCTTACTTTTGTATAATTTATTTTGGCTGTAATAAAATCTGCAACTTACATTTTGTATGCAATAAGGTATAGGCTCCACTTCTTCAAGGTCTTTACCATATTTATTAGTGCAGCAAAGTCTTATAAAAATGTGTGATTTGTGGGTGCTCAGTATAGAGATGAGGTAAGGGACAGGGTGGCATAATGGCAGTGTTATATAATAGATGTGTTATTTGGTTTACTTGATAACCATTTCTCACTACGAATTAAACTCATGTCAAAGTCATAACTTTTGAAAACCATAAATACAAAACTATAGAGAAAAATATAACCATGTGGCTCATTCTTTCCCAGCAATATCAGCCCACATAGGCCTCCTAAGTAGTGTGTGTACTGAGTACAATAAAAGATGATACAGAAGTCTTTCTTTCTGTTACTCTTTCTGCACTTTTTCTTTTCCTCTACATTTTTTTTCATTATGAGGTGTGCCTACTGTTGAGCAAACAATTACAGATGACAAACTATTGTACTAGTTCTGTCATGATTAGCTGAAGAATATGTTGGCAGAGATGTGAATAATGCTCAGAATTTTTCACTCAATCTTCTCATGCTGTATTACTATTAATTCATTCTAGAATTATACAGACATTAGCAAGGTGCATAATTATGGTAGTCATTTTCTGTAATATAATGTCAAATAAATGTTAGGACTGGTATTACAAAAGAGGAAAGGTAGAAATTTATCTTATTCTAAACTTCATCATCAATGAATTAGTCACCTCAGTTGCTATCCGAAAAGTCTAACTGTAGAAGTTATCTAGAAAATACCACAACCTCCATAGCAATAACAGTTTCTGCATAACGTTATTTCTAAACAAGTAATTGTAGCAGATATTGGCAACATAACCCTGATGAAGACAGGAAAGGACACAATTTGTATTTAACTGTGCTTTGCTGTATGTCATCTACATGTAAATGAAAGGTCAAGGATTTATTATTTAAAATGAATTCAAGAGGGAAGGGATGTTTTATAGTATAAATAATCATGCCCTTATTTAATTGTAAGTTTGGAATTCTATATGTCAGATTTTATTTAAATTGTGATACATTTGTATGAGAAATAGAAAAACTGAGAAGTTTCTGTTTAATGCATTATTTAATAATCATTAATTCATTCATCTATTATATAGTTACCAAATACACCTACCATGTCTTTTGTTCAGAATAGACTAGATCTTGTTGCCAGAACAAACTGCCCTTGCCTTACTGACTTAAAACACAAGAGGCATATTTCCTATACAAGTTATGTATTGGTAACAGGATGATTATGATTTCTACTCAGGCCCATGCCACCTTCCCTTTGGGATCCAGGCTGATAAAACAGTCAATATAGTTACAACATGCCAGACATTGTTGCAGAATGGAAAGATAATGTGGTCAGGCATGTATCCGCTCTTAAAGCTTCTACCCAGAAGTGATAGGTGTCACTCTGAGTCACATTATATTGGCCAATTCAAATCACATGATGTGAGCCTGACCTTTCATCTGAGAAATGAAATAAGCCTAATTTCATTCTCATGTATTTAGATATACAGGAATACTTCATTTTAATGTGCTTTGCATTATTGCACTTAGCAGATTCACTGTATTTTTTACAAATTGAAATTTTGTGACAATCCTGTGTTTAGCAAGTCTTTTGGCTCAATTTTTCCAACAGCACGTGCTCACTTTTTGCCTGTGTCACATTTTGGTAATTTTCACAATATTTAAAACTTTTGTTTCTTATGAATGTGCAAAGAAAGTGGCTTCTTGAAATAAAATCTACTCCTGGCGAAGATACTGTGAACATTGTTGAAGTGAAAACGAATCATTTAGAGTATTACATAAGCTTAGTTAACAATGCATTGGCAGTATGTAAGAGGATCAACTCAAAATTTGGAAGTTCTACTGTGGGTAATTTCTATCATACAGCATCACATGCTAGAGAGAAGTCTTCCATGAAAAGAAGAGCCAGATGGGTGCAATGGCTTACCTTTGTAATCCCACACTTTGAGAGGTCAAGGTGTGAAGATCACTTGAGCTCAGGTGTTGGAGACCAGGCTGGGCAACTTGGCAAGGCTCTGTTCCAACAAAAATAAAAATAAAATAAATAGTCAGGCATGGGGTTGTGCTTGTAGTCCCAGGTATTGAGGGGGCTAAGGCAGAATGAGCACTTGAGCTCAGGAGGTCAAGGTTGTAGTGAGCGGTGACTGCTCCCCTGCTCTCTATTGTTGGCAACAGAGCAAGAGCCTGTTTCCAGTCTGAAACTGAACCCACAGTATCTCTGAGTTATGCCTGAACCTTCCTGTTCCTAAATTAAACAATACAGGAAAGCTAAGGTCACTTTGTTACTTGTCCCAGAAAATACTTGTTCCTGAGAAATATGATTGCTAAACAAATACAACATCTTATCTATCAAAACTAAGAGCTCATTGCTAAAACTAACTTCAAGAACTTTACTTTCTTAAAGCTATTATGTCGTAGACATTTCCCAGTGTCAGCTAGCTCCCCTTTAGCAATACACACCTTGAAATCCCAGCTCAGGTCCTAAAACCCTATCAGTATTCTCCACTGACTTCCCTTCTCTCTCACGTTATTAAGACTCTATCAGGACAGTATTCTTTCTTACTGCAGCTAGTCAGAGAAACTTTGCTTTCCTTAATAGATAAGTTTTTCTGCCAATCATTTTGAGGAGTGGGCATTTAATATATGTCTACTCTCTACACTTTTAAGAAAACAGGAAACTGAATTGTATTTTAATGAATTGTATTTTAACATCAGGTGCTGTGATGGACATTAAAGATACAGAATTTAATAGGGGCTAGGTTTTGGCATATGGTAGTTGTTTCATAACATTTGTTAAATGAAGAAATAAAATATAGAACCAAAAGGCAATTGTGTAAAAACTTTATATTATTAAGAAAATGATGGTAATAGAGTTAGCACAATAAATAACAAAGATATGTTCATACAAACTTATTGCTGTGTAATCCAATATTTTAACCTGATTAATGTTTTCTACTTCTCTTGCTTCCTGGCTTTGTGAGTAAGAGTAACCCACAGATGGGTAGATAATTTCACAATCATTGGAGAACTTCTAAAAGAATATTTAGTCTAGAACAGAATAAAATATTTTATTTTTTCTAAGTTTTTTCTCTTTTATATTTTTAAATCTCCATGGACATGATGTTCTTACCTCCCTATACTGGGAAGATATACAATAAAAATTTTTGAAAGAATGAATAAACAGCAACCCCATTCATACTTGTGGCATAGGTTATGCTGACACTTTATGCAAAATCCTGTGCTGGTTTTAAAGACCCAAAGATGAATAGCATATAGACACTTGAGGCACCTTTGCACAAGGGATAAAGTCTGAATCAGGAGAGAAACCACCAAGACTTCTAGAAGATCTGATATAACTCTGCCTTCTCATAACCCTATGTGGCTAAGCACATTTTCTAAAGAAATAATTCTATGACTAGCAACCTGGTATCATGGAAGGATTTCTGAACTTTAAAATGTGTTTCCAATGCCAACACTCACATTTGATTCTCTATGTGAATTTTGGCATCTCTATGCCCCCAATATTGGTTTCTCATTCACAAGATGTGTTGTGAGAATGTGAATATGGAATACTTGGGAAACAATTTAGCACTAACTGCAGTTACACCTGGCAAGTTGTTTTTGTGTCCTTCACTCTACCACCTCATCTCTTTATCTCTTGTCTGTCACCCTTTAGCCTCCTCCGGCATTTTATATCCAGTAGTGAATTATAATCTTATGTTGATTGTATGCCTACTTCACTTTGTAACTTCTCTGAGGACAGGACTACTTTATTCATCTTTACATCCCATACGTTTAGTGCAGAGCCTCATATATAGCAGATGGTTAATAAATACTTGAAAAAGAAAAGAATAAATAAAAAGAATATGTTAATTAATGAGTGAATACATAAATAAATGAAATAAATGAGCTGTAGAAAAAAACAATTGTCAATAAAGTGCTCTGTTCAAACACTGAAGTAAGAGAGTCCCTGGCCAGTCTGTCTGTTCTGTGTAACTTTTGGAAGCTAAAGATGTAACATATGTGCAGCCAAGGATAAAATCAACACTGAAGTTTTCCCCCAAGTTCCTTTAGGATAGTAATTACTTGAGTACTTACCAAATACACAGCTTCCATGAGCTTTGTTGCAAAGAGTTTAATTTGTCAGCCCAGGATATCACTAATAAATTTGTATTTCTAGCAAGCACTTCTAATCAACATATAACATCAATAAAACTGGGGTAGTGAGAGGTTTAGTAACATATTCAGTTCACAGAGCTATATGTAGAATAGCTGAGATTTGAAATCTGGCAAACTGATTTTTAAGTCAGTGTTTTTAAATTTTCATAATTATTTCCTCCCTAAGAATAAAAACCTTATACTTGTATATTGCTACACAATTTAAAACGTGTTACATTTACTACTGTACAGAACAAGCGATACTTACAGAGATCCATTCAGAGTATTCTGGTTTGAATTTTGTAGTACCTGAAGGGACGATAGTATGTAGTTTTTGACTAGACTTTTCCAAAAGCTATCATATTAGTTTCCTATTGCTGTTGTAAAAAATCACATCAGTGGATAAACACACACAAATGTATTGTCTTACAGATCTGAAAGTCAGAATGCCAAAAGAATCTGATGAGGCTATAATCAAGCAATCAAGATGTCAGCAGAGCTGAGTTCCCATGAAAGCTTCAGAGAAGAAACCACTTCTTGCCTCTTCCATTGTCTAGAGGTTGCTAGCGTACCTTGGCTTGTGGCTGTAGAACTTTATTCTCTTCTTTCATTGTCATATTGCCTTCTCTATTGTTTCTCCTTCCTCCCTCTTACAAGGACCTATTTGATTACGTTAGCCCCACTCAGATAATCTAGAATAATCTCTCCAATTCAAGATCTTTAATTTAAATCACCTCTACATGGTCCCTTTTGCCATGTAAAGTGATGTATTTACAGGGTCTAGGAAGTGAATATCTTTCATATCCATTTTTGAGCCTATCACACAAGAGTAGCATATGGGGGTTCCACAAAGGACAGTTTCTTAGCCTAGATGTCACTGAATCTTCTGCATTGTATATGCCAATAGGGTTATATATGTTTAATATTTTGGCTATAATTGTGGAAATGAAAATATAGGTTCTGATTTGAACAAGATACCCTCTCTTTATGCCCAGGAGAAACATTATACCCAGTTACTCTAAGTCATCAATAGGTTTTCTTTCTTACATGGTAAGCACCATCATGCTATCTCAATGTAAAAAAGTCCTGGAATTGGGTGTTCAATGCTATTCTGAAAGCCTAAATCGAACTAAGTTTTATATTCCAGAAGAGTTCCCTGAGACTCTATCTGCAAATTAGTAACAAATCACCCAGAATTTGAAATCATAAGAAATTACTTAGCAAGGTTTTAGAGCTGTAAATCATGCCGAGTTGAAAGGTTCTACCTTTCTGAGACAGAAGTGTTTGCATAACAAAGTCCTGTAAAGAGCTGCCCTATATTTAAGGACAAGTCCTCTTCTCATGTTAAAAATATCTTCAGCAACAAATTTTAGAAAGAAACTGAATCACAGGCAGCATGAGGAGTTGCTGGAGGTCACAAAGGACTAAAATCGGCAATAATTTGCAAGTCTCTATCAGATAATAAAAACAAAATGTTAACTGAAACAGTTACAGTTTAAATAATCTCAGTGACATTGATCAAATTGGGAGCATGCCAATAAAAACATGTTTTCTTATTAATTTCTAAATTGTTTTTCTCATTTTGCAAATTTAAGTTAATGCATTGACAAGAAGATAAAAGTTACTTTGCAGTAGAAACAAATGTGAATTTGCTAACCGGATGTGGGTTGCTAAGGAGCAGTCATCTTTGAACTAATTTTCGTAGGTTTTATATTTATTTATTAGTTAATATTTTACAATGTCAAGAAGAAAACATTGAGTGCTTCATTCACAAAGATCCATTAAGAGTATTTCCCGGGTAAGGATCACTTTAGGGTTTGGATGTTGCAGTGTATGATGGGGCAGCAATGAGCATCCTGTGGGTGACTTCCGAGCAGTGAAATTAAGTTGTTTTCAAAGCTGTCTTTTGGATCAAATGAAGCGATCTGCAACTAAGGGATGATTGGCATAGGCCCTGGGATACTACCCTAAGTGCTTTGGAGGTGTTACTTCAAGTAAATCACTTAAATATTCTATACTTTAATCTCTCCATCTCTACAAGGCAGAAATTATATACCTGCTATGTCTTTATCTTCTAAAAGTACTTTAGAGACTTGTAAAATTTATTAATACTTCTAAAGCATTTCAAGAGAAAATTGAAAATGTAGGAAATCAGAGTCATCTCTTCATGTTGTATTCCATACAGATTAAAAATATTCCTATCCTTGGATTGACTAACACCATTCTGAGCAATTTGTCTTAAAGGAATTATCCAAAAGATAGAATGTAGTATAGTCAATGAACAAAGATGTCCAAGAATTGTTTGCAATAAAAACATAAAAGCAGTCAAATTGTCTATTGGTATTTGATACATAAATAATAGAAATATGTTTAATTGACATACAATTTTGAACAACTAAAAGTAATGATAATGAAATTAAGGTGACATCATTGGAAATTACTTAGTATTACATAAAGTAAAACTGAATGCTACTAATACTCAAGCTATGTGTTTTATAAGAATGAATACTAGGGTGGAGCACAGTGGCTCATGCCTGTAATCCCAGCACTTTGGGAGGTCAAGATGGGTAGATCACTTGAGGTCAGGATTTTGAGACCAGCCTGGTCAACATGGCAAACCCCATCTCTACTAAAAACACAAAAATTAGCCAGGAGTGGTGGTATGTGCCTGAAGTCCCAGATATTTGGAGAGGATGAGGCAGGAGAATCACTTGAACCTGGAGGCAGAAGTTGCAGTGAGCCGAGATCGTGCCACTGTACTCCAGACTGGGTGACAGAGCAAGACTCTGTCTTAAAAAAAAAAAAAAAAAAGAATGAATACTAAAAGAGGTATGCAAAATTAAAATGAATGATGTGTTTACTTAGTGAGCTGAGTGCTGAGTGATTTTTTTAATGTATGATGTTATATAGTATTTATCATTTTAACATGTTAAAATTAGAATTTTAAGATGAAAGAAATAAGGAGGCACTTAGTAACATGCTGAAATGTTGCCTTTACTTTTTTGCTTGTACTGTTCTGTTTTTCCTCTCTTTCATTTCCTAGACTCAGCCAATACCACCATCTTCACTGGAAGCTGTCTCTGTAACTCATAGGAGTTTTTAAAGGTTTGTCATTCATTGTGTTCTGATGGTGAAAGTATTCCAGAGGGGCCTGCAGGCTCTGTCTAGCTATCTTCCACTCTGGCTGCTCTTGGGTCATCCACACCACTGGCTGTAAAATGCCAACAAGAAAATTAATGGTGCATTCATGTACACCCTGATTTCTCCCTAAGGAAGCCTGTCTCTGGGGAGCCACTAAAAGAACAGGAAAAATGTGCAGAAATCTCATGGGAATGGGAAGATAGGAAGACAGCTGGTGGATTTGGCAAACCCATGTCCCTGCAGAAACCTGTCATGCAGAAATAATGTGACCCGATTCTCTATGAATATGCATTTTATTGGACTGAAAGTGAAGGGAGCATCTCACTTTGTGAGTGCAGCTGTTTCTTTAAAAGTGTGCCAGACATACCCAGAAGTTTATATGCATGATCTCATTTAATTCTCCTGATAACCCTAGAGAGAGAAAACATAATGCCCATTTTAGCAGTGAAAAGAATTGAGCCCTGAAAGAGTTACTTTCCCAATGATACACTATGATAGACACTAGAGATGCCTGAGCCTTCAGCAATTCTATGCAGTCTCAGGAGACACTGTAACTAGGGTTATGCTAGCATAACCCACTAGAAAATCTAGCAAAACAACTAAACAAAATGTTCTTCTCCTCCATAGCAGGCAAGTCACAATCATGCCATTGGCGCAACAATGGAAGTGAAACAATAGTCCAGGGTCTTTATTTTAAGCTGCTGCTATTTGTCAGTTAGATACCTTTTAAGAATACAAGCTTTCCTAATCAAACTAGCGAGTGTTGGCCTCCTATTTTTCTTCTTTAAACACTGAAATCATACTCCTGAGATGAAGTAAAGCATATCATGTTTAAGACCTCCTCTCTGGATTTTATTGTGCAATACCTCATCTTATAGCAAATGTGAATAGTAAATGTCCATAATCGTAACTGTAGCCTGGAACCCAATGTCCCATGTGTATATATTTGGTTTCCTTCTATTTGGCTTTTTAGAAATATGTGGAGTTAATTTTGATTTCAATTTCTGGATACTCATTTTGTGTTTATATCTCTTAGAGTCTAGACCAGATAGCTTGCATAGGTGGGAGAGTATAGGCAATTTACATACATGATGAAATAATATAGATTTACAAAAAATTCTTCATTGTTCCCCATATGTTCCCCCTGTTTCTGGATCACATTACACACTTTCTCAGTCGTTATACCTAGCCTTCAATATAGATAGTATTATTTCCATTTGCATCGGTGAGGAGACTACGGTTTAGTGACTTTCCCAACAAGATCACACTAGTGGTGACTTGGTGGATTCTAGTTCTAAAGTCTTCTGCAAATGCGCCAATATTCCTGATCTTTCCCAGGTATCTCCAGTGTAGTAATACTCCCCAGACCTCACTTCCCTCCTGGCTTTGTTATGGTGCACAGATTCTTGATTGTAAGTAACAGAAACTGACTAATTAAATTTATTCTAAAGAATATGAGATACCTCAAAGAATTGTTACCAAGACTGCAGATTGAGCCACGGAAAAACAGCAGGAACAGAAATAGCTCCCGAGACCCTAAGCACATTTATGCCACAGAACTGGATCTGTAAAGATAACATTGCGGCTACCATAAATCACTTGATGACAGAGCCTGTATCCCTACCGTCACCACCAGCTTTGAACACTGTCTTTGCTTTTGTCCATTGTCACCCTGCAAACTCAGGTAGTTGCCTCTTCAACTACAACCTTCCACTAATACAAGCTCCTCAGTGTCTCTGATTCTTTGCTTGATATTTCCTAACTCAAGATTAAAGTGGGGTAAGGAGTATCTCATTGAACCAACTTCACACATCCTCACTCTAGCCACAATGTGCACAGGGATATCAAGTCTGACGTTTTCAGCTTCTATTATTATATATTGACTGCCATTGTCTTTCACCAAAGCTCAAAAATAGTCATTACCAGTTCTCCCACTGTCTCTGAGAAATGTCAACAATGCATTTGAGTTTTTGTTTATTATTCTTTTGGATTAAGAAAGTATAGGCTTCCTTTTAAAATGCAAAGAGAATTACCTAAGGAGGACATCACACTGCTATCAACAGGCCAAATAATTAGATTCTTCTACTTTATAAGATCACCTCAAGCAAAAATCAAAGTTCTAAAGATGAAATATATATATAAAATCTAATGTTGGTTCAAGTTTAAGTGCAGGCAAATAGTCAACAAAAAGAATAATATATAAAGGAAAGTAAAATTGTTTCTGTTGTTCAATTGTCTGTTTTGCAGACCTGGGAAATCACGATAGAGAAGGCAACTAAAAGGAAAAAAAGGCAATGTGAGTCGAAAGTTTCTTAAGTGACAAATGGCCATGCATTTATTCAATTCTTGATTCAACAAGTATTTTTGTCCTATGCTATCAGGCACTGAACTAGGTGCTGGAGATAAAAATATGTGTAAAATTGCTCACTTTCTTCACGACGCTTGCTTTCTTCATGTCTAAGCTGCTCGGCAGTTCACAGACATTTACCTGTCAGGAGCTAATTCTCTGGAAACCAAACTCCTTTTGTTCCAAAAATATCTACCTGACATAAAATGAAACTAGATTGCACTAGTTCAGTGCTTAATATTCTAAATCATAATTTTAGCCATAAATGCTGTTTCTTTCAAGTGATTGCTATCTGGGGATTCTCATAGCAGCCTTGAGTTGGGGATTCGTCAGATCCTTCCCTGGCTGTCACTGGCTTGCTTAAGTGACCCCAAGCAAATGAGTTAAGCATCTCTGGGACTTGGCTTTTTCATCTTTAAAAGAGGGATAAAAATATCAGCCACCTGTTGTGAAGATCAGGGAGCTAATATGTCTCAGAGCTTTCAAATCTCTGGCTCTAAGCCTTTTGCTATCTACGTATTCAGAACAAAGACAAGTCCTCATTGCTTTCACCTAAATGCTGCATTCAAAGAAGGAAAAATTACAATATTTGAGCTCTACAAGGTTTGAAGGTTATTTTGTATTAGTTTGAATTTCAAACTGTTTTCTCTGTTGTACTCTTGGCACTGCCATTTTTTAAGTACAGCACTTCATTTGCATAATAATTACAAAGTTTAACAAATAGCATTAATGTCTGAAAGAAAGAGGTGCACTCCATTTAAATTACTGACAGTATTACATTACACATTTTAACTGCAATTTTTTTCAAAAAAAGAAAGCTATTCCATCCTAATGTGCTGTACAGACTCCCAGAGCTCAGCATTATTTGTGTTTAAGAAGGTAAAATCTCTTCCTGTGCTCTTTAGTGACTTCTAAAACCCTATTCATAAATACTGATTAGGCACTATTTCACCAAAGGACAGAGCACTGTTGGCACAACTCACTTCTCAAAGCCAAATTGGAAATGTTAGTGTAGTAAATTAGGCCAAATGTCCTAGCTGTACGGTACATGAAAGATCATCTTTAATAAATAGATGCTAATGTAGCACTTGGATCACTTATTGCTGTAAATGTCAACCCTCAGTCTTGATTCCAGGAAGTTTGAAAAAAAAAAAAGAAAAGACATTCGAGGAATGTGTGCTGTTTTAATGAAAAAAGAATAAAGAGCAAACCTGAAAAACACCGTTTGTGTTTTGAAAGAGTGTTGAATTTAAACAGAAACTCACTGCTTAATAATAGTGTGAGGAGAGAAAAGAGAGGAAAAAATGAAAAGACTTAATTCTTCCTGCTTCTGCCCATGTTGTATTTGTTTTGTTTTGTTTTTAGTCTAGCTTTGTTCCTTTGTGCATTATAAATATTGTATTTCTAACTAGTTTGCTTTTCTCCTCAGTTGTTTGTCCATAACTCCCTTTGAACAAACATAGATTCACTAGAAATAAAGTATCCTTAATTGTGATTTCTTACAGACCATCCTACCACTTCTCCACTTACATGCTTTTGTATCCAGGCAAAACATACAAACACAGTTACACACAACTCATGGGCAAACAATGTAAAGAATTTGGATTAGAAAATTATATTAATTAGTAATTATTGTTTTATCTGTATATTTGGCCTAAGATAAGACAGCCTACTTTTAATTATAAAATGTATCTTTAGAGAGCAACAGGAATTTCAAAGAAGGACACTAAATAATATGTGCACCTATGCACATATTATTTATCTCATATAAATAATGCACAAGAAATTTGATCTGGTTTGGTAGCTTGTCCAAACATTCTAACTTATTTATGTTAACCACCTATGACTGGTTCAGTTTTTTGACTGGAAAAGGTAAAGTGCAGTAACTAGAAGTCATCATATACTCTTTTTTTTTTATTGCATTTTACGTTTGGGGGTACATGTGCAGAACAAGCAAGATAGTTGCATAGGTACACACGTGGCAGTGTGATTTGCTGCCTTCCTCCCCTTCACCCACATCTGGCATTTCTCCCCATGCTATCCCTCCCTAACTCCCCCCTGCGCTGTCCCTCCCCTATTCCTCCCAATAGACCCCAGTGTGTAGTGCTCCCCTCCCCGTGTCCATGTGTTCTCATTGTTCATCACCCGCCTATGAGTGAGAACATGCGGTATTTTATTTTCTGTTCTTGCGTCAGTTTGCTGAGAATGACGTTCTCCAGATTCATCCATGTCCCTACAAAGGACACAAACTCACCTTTTTTTATTGCTGCATAATATTCCATGGTGTATATATGCCACATTTTCCCAGTCCAGTCTATCATCGATGGGCATTTGGGTTGGTTCCAGGTCTTTGCTATTGTAAACAATGCTGCAATGAACATTCGTCTGCATGTGTCCTTATAGTAGAATGATTTATAGTCCTTTGGATATATACCCAGTAATGGGATTGCTGGGTCAAATGGAATTTCTATTTCTAGATCCTTGAGGAATGGCCACACTGTCTTCCACAATGCTTGAACTAATTTACACTCCCACCAGCAGTGTAAAAGTGTTCCTATTTCTCCACATCCTCTCCAGCATCTGCTGTCTCCAGATTTTTTAATGATCACCATTCTAACTGGCATGAGATGGTGTCTCAATGTAGTTTTGATTTGCATTTCTCTAATGACGAGTGATGATGAGCATTTTTTCATGTTTGTTGGCCTCATGTATGTCTTCTTTTGTAAAGTGTCTGTTCATATCCCTTGCCCATTTTTGAATGGGCTTGCTTGTTTTTTTCTTGCAAATCTGTTTTAGTTCTTTGTAAATTCTGGATATCAGCCTTTTGTCAGATGGGTAAACTGCAAAAATTTTTTCCCATTCTGTTGGTTGCTGATTCACTCTAATGACTGTTTCTTTTGTGGTGCAGAAACTGTGGAGATTGATTAGGTCCAATTTGTCTATTTTAGCTTTTGTTGCCAATGCTTTTGGTGTTTTGGTCATGAAGTCCTTGCCTACTCCTGTGTCCTGAATAGTTTTGCCTAGATTTTATTTTTTATGGTGCCAGGTCTTATGTTTAAGTCTTTAATCCATCTGGAGTTAATTTTAGTGTAAGGTGTCAGGAAGGGGTCCAGTTTCTGCTTTCTGCCCATGGCTAGCCAGTTTTCCCAACACCATTTATTAAACAGGGAATCCTTTCCCCATTGCTTGTTTTTGTCAGGTTTATCCAAGATTGTATGCTTGTAGATATGCTGTGTTGCGTCCGATGCCTCTGTTCTGTTCCATTGGTTTATACCTCTGTTTTGGTACCAGTACCATGCTGTTTTGATTACTGTAGCCTTGTAGTATAGTTTGAAGTCCAGTAGCATGATGCCTCCTGCTGTGTTCTTTTTGCTTAGAATTGACTTGGCTACGCAGGCTTTCTTTTGGTTTCATATGAAGTTTAAGGTGTTTTTTTCCAGTTCTGTGAAGAAGGTCATTGGTAGTTTAATGGAGATAGCGTTGAATCTGTAAATTACTTTGGGCAGTATGGCCATTTTCACAATATTGATTCTTCCTAACCATGAACATGGAATGTTTCTCCATCTGTTTGTGTCCTCTCTTATTTCATTGAGCAGTGGTTTGTAGTTCTCCTTGAAGAGGTCCTTTATGTTCCTTTTTAGTTGTATTCCTAGGTATTTTATTCTCTTTGTAGGAATTGTGAATGGCAGTTCGTTCTTGATTTGGCTCTCTTTAAGTCTGTTATTGGTGTAGAGGAAGGCTTGTGATTTTTGCACATTGATTTTGTATCCTGAGACTTTGCTGCAGTTGCTTATCAGGTTTCAGAAGATTTTGGGCTGAGATGATGGGGTCTTCTAGATATACTATTATGTCATCTGCAAATAGAGACAATTTGGCTTCCTCCTTTTCTATTTGAATACCTTTATTTCTTTTTCTTGCCTGATTGCTCTGGCTAGAACTTCCAGTACTATATTGAAGAGGAGTGGTGAGAGAGGGCATCCTTGTCTAGTGCCAGATTTCAAAGGGAATGCTTCCAGTTTTTGCCCATCCGGTATGATATTGGCTGTTGGTTTGTCATAAATAGCTTTTATTATTGAGAGATACATTCCATCAATACTAAGTTTATTGAGGGGTTTTAGCATAAAGGGCTGTTGAATTTTGTCAAATGCCTTCTCTGCATCAATTGAGATAATCATGTAGTTTTTGTTTTTGGTTCTGTTTATGTGGTGGATTATGTTTATAGACTTGCATATGTGGAACCAGCCTTGAATCCCTGGGATGAATTCTACTTGATCATGGTGGATAAGATTTTTGATATGCTGTTGCAATCGGCTTGCCAGTATTTTATTGAAGATTTTTGCGTCTATGTTCATCATGGATATTGGCCTGAAGTTTTCTTTTCTTGTTGAGTCTCTGCCAGGTTTTGGTATCAGGATGATGTTGGTTTCATAAAATAATTTGGGAAGGATTCCCTCTTTTTGGATTATTTGGAATAGTTTCAGAAGAAATGGTACCAGCTCCTCTTTCTGTGTCTGGTAGAATTTGGCTGTGAACCCGTCTGGACCTGGGCTTTTTTGGTGTGGTAGGCTCTTAATTGCTGCCTCAACTTCAGACCTTGTTATTGGTCTATTCATAGTTTCAGCTTCCTCCTGGTTTAGGCTTGGGAGGACACAGGAGTCCAGGAATTTATCCATTTCTTCCAGGTTTACTAGTTTATGTGCATAGAGTTGTTTGTAATATTCTCTGATGATGGTTTGAATTTCTGTGGAATCTGTGGTGATTTCTCCTTTATTGTTTTTTATTGCATCTATTTGGTTATTCTCTCTTTTCTTTTTTATCAGTCTGGCTCGTGGTCTGTCTATTTTGTTGATCTTTTCAAAAAACCAGCTCTTGGATTTATTGATTTTTTGAAGGGTTTTTCCTGTCTCTATCTCCTTCAGTTCAGCTCTGATCTTAGTTATTTCTTGTCTTCTGCTAGCTTTTGAGTTTTTTTGATCTTGCTCCTCTAGCTCTTTCAATTTTGATGATAGGGTATCAATTTTGGATCTCTCCCCTCTTCTCATGTGGGCACTTACTGCTATATATTTTCCTCTAGAGACTGCTTTAATGTGTCCCCGAGATTCTGGTATGTTGTGTCTTCGTTCTCGTTGGTTTCAAAGAACTTCTTTATTTCTGCCTTCATTCATTGTTTATCCAGTCAACATTCAAGAGCCAGTTGTTCAGTTTCCATGAAGCTCTGTGTTTCTGAGTTAGTTTCTGAATTCTGAGTTCTAACTTGATTGCACTATGGTCTGAGAGACTGTTTGTTATGATTTCAGTTCTTTTGCATTTGCTGAGGAGTGATTTACTTCCAATTATGTAGTCAATTTTAGAGTAGGTGTGATGTGGTGCTGAGAAGAATGTATATTCTGTGGATTTGGGGTGCAGAGTTCTGTAAATGTCTATCAGGTTTGCTTGCTCCAGGTCTGAGTTCAAGTCCTGGATATCCTTGTCAATTTTCTGTCTGGTTGATCTGTCTAATTTTGACAGTGGAGTGTTATAGTCTCCCACTATTATTATATGGGAGTTTAAGTCTCTTTGTAAGTCTTTAAGAACTTGCCTTATATATCTGGGTGCTCCTGTATTGGGTCCATATATATTTAGGATCATTAGCTCTTCTTGTTGTATCGATCCTTTTACCATTATGTAATGTCCTTCTTTGTCTCTTTTGATCTTTGTTGTTTTAAAGTCTATTTTACCAGAGATGAGAATTGCAACTCCTGCTTTTTTTTGCTCTCCATTTGCTTGGTAAATCTTTCTCCATCCCTTTATTTTGAGCCTTTGTGTATCCTTGCATGTGACATGGGTTTCCTGGATACAGCACACTGATGGGTTTTGGCTTTTTATCCAATTTGCCAGTCTGTGTCTTTTGATTGGTGCATTTAGTCCATTTACTTTTAGGGTTAATATTGTTATATGTGAATTTGATCCTGCCATTTTGATGCTAGCTGGCTGTTTTGCCCATTAGTTGATGCAGATTCTTCATTTTGCTGATGCTCTTTAGCATTTGGTATGTGTTTGGAGTGGCTGGTATTGATTGTTCCTTTCTATGTGTAGTGCCTCTTTCAGGAGCTCTTGTAAAGCAGGCCTGGTGGTGACAAAATCTCTGAGTACTTGCTTGTTTGCAAAATTAGTTAAAGCTGCATGTGGCTGCACATCACCTCGTGTTGTTTGTTGGTGTGCTCTCGGGGTTGCAATGGATAAGAGAGCCTTGCAAGATGGATCCCAAGAGACAGGTAATATTGCTGTCACTGTTTTTAAACCGAGTTATTTTGAGTCTTACTCATAACGGTTATTTTATTCTCTCAGCTTTGGCCTGATAATGTTGAACTCCTTATTGATAATTAATCACTGTTTCATTGAAAAATTATAACTTGTTCCTGGTATACCCTTAGCCTTAAATTTTCCCCACATATGATAGATATTTCTGGTTTGTTTTTGTATTACATTATTTCAAACTTTATTTTCTAAAACTTTAAAAATATTATAATAGTACTTACCATTGTGAATATCATGGTATTTTCCTTCAAAGTAAAAGAATTTGTGTTATAATTTTATTCATAAGGTACAAATTATGTGATTTATCATGGGAATATATCTGTAATAGAGATCTAAAGCATTATGCTAGAGAAGCTTCTCTACTATATCAATAATACCTTAGATAAATTCTGAAAAGAGCTTGATATAACCTTGATCATAATTGGTGACAGCTGAGGTTTTTAAATTCTTTGATTCTGCCTGCTCTGGGTCAGGACCCATTTTATGTCCTCCAAAAGACTTATTTCTAACCTTTACCATAGCCATTCAATTAAATAACTATATTCCTACTTTAATATAAGAACTCCTGAAGGTGAAATAACTCATGAGGAAACATAACAACAAGAGTCATCACCTGGATTTAAACCTAGGATTTTTTTTTTGTCTCAAGCATCTATGTCTTTTATGTTATCATTCTGTATTATAATATTGAACTATAGAGATGCTTTGCCTGGTAATATTGATTGATCAGGTATAATATTCCCCCACATAGTTATTTTTTGATAGGTAAATTAGTTTTTTTCTGTATGCATAAAAGGAAAAAAATTGTTTTAATCTTTGGTAGGCAATATGGATCTTTATGGGATCATTTTACTTGGTTGCAACAGTTATTTTTATTTGTAGATATTACTAAAAAAGGATTGATTCCAAAAAATATAGCACCATATGGATTATCTAGGTAAATTGAGTCAAGAGATTTTAACGAAGTCTACATAATATAGGGTTAAGTGGAGTCTGGTGTTATCTTGAGATGTGGATTCAGGACAGGTAAGGCAGCAACAACGATGTAACGATGTAAACATGGAAAATGCAAAACACATTACAGGTCCTGGGTGGAAGCCACAGATAGTATGTTGCTAAGTTTTTGTAAGAATAGCTTAAAAACAAGCAAGTACTGGAATCTTCAAGACGGTGAGGCTTTGCCAAGGATGAAATAGGTTCTATATGAAAAGATTGGAGATTTGATGTTGCAGATAATCCAAAAATAGCAATGTAGAAGTTTCATAGTGGCTCAAATATAAAGAGTCACTGAAAACTGGGGATACTGTTTTGAATTGATGTTAAGGCCTTAGGGAAGACAGAAATTTTACATAGATTTCATTATTTAGTTTTCTACAAAGGGAAAAGATATAATTTATAAATATATATTTTACAGGTTAAACATTAATTTGAAGATGTGATATGGTGTGTTCTGTATAAAAATAATCAGAAAAAGGTAACGCAATATTAAAATAACCTATAATGGTATCAAGAAATATTAAAATAAAAGGACATATAAGAAAATTCAAGATAATTTTGAAAGATGCTGTTATATAATACCAGTATTATTTGTTTCAGAAATTTCCACAAAGCCCTTAAATATTTACAAGTTGAGAGCAAGCAGTATTCAATGAGCATTCATCCAACAAATACAACTGAAGCACTCCTGATTGCTTAATTAATGTTGATTGTTTCAATATTTATCATTGTTCTTTTCCTTCAAGAATACCAATCTTTTCAGATGTTTCTGCCGTGTCCATCTGTAGAAAAAATACTGATCAAACAGCTTATGTCATTCCCTTTGGTCTGGGGCTCGGACTGTAATTTAAGTTTACCAGTTGCAGTGAAGTGACAGATTGATTTTCTTTGCTGGGTGAGGAGAGTATTATTTTCTCTCTGAATGTTCTTTTCCTTATCTATGAGCATATCTAGCTCTCTTTCCTAAAGGGGAGGGACAAGGAATCTAGGTAATCTGAATGTTACTGGCAGTTGTGTTGCAACTAACAGATGAGTCAGCTTCAGTATAAAACTGTTCCTAACATAAGTAAAATATATATAGATGGAAAAGTCCTGGATCTTAGATGACCCCACTTTGTCCACTTATTTGCAGAACATCACACATCTGGACTCCATCTTACCTTTCATTAAGCTAGTTTGTAGCTATGTTTTCTGTCATTTGTAGCTAAAAGGATCCTAAATGCACATGATTTTTGCTGTGTGCAGATATTAAAAAAAAAAAACAACATTTCTGTTCCCAAGAAGCTTATACTACAAGGATACAAATAGATATATACATTATTACACATAGATAAAATTAATATCATAGAATATTATATATACAGACCTATACAATCACATGAAGATATATACAGAATTAGAAAGCTGTAAGATAAATGCTAATGAAGATATTTTCCACTGTCATACAACCAACATTAATCTATTATTGTTCCTACTACAGGCAGACCATGAAATAAACCACTGTTCAGGAGAATTTCAGACTGTAGTTTGCCCAGTATCAGACATGAAATGCACCTTCAGTGGCTTTCAGAAGCAGAAGTGGCAATGAACACAAAACATTACCCTCAATGAACCTGAGGGCACTCAGCATGTGCCTAGGAGGTTATTAGACCGAAAGATAAATTAATTCTCGAAGGTCTGTATTTGGAAGGTACTCAGCATCTGCCTAGGAGATTATTATAATTATTATTTATAATTATTATAAATTAATTATTTATAATAATTATTGTTTATAAGTATTATAAATTAATTCTCAAAGGTCTGTATTTCAAAGGTACCCAGCATCTGCCTAGATTATTATACAGAAAGATAAATTAATTCTCGAAATTCTTATATTTGAGAAAAATAATAAGTACTTTGTTATAAATTATATATACTTTTAAATTTCACTTATCAGATAATCTGTTTTTGCTAAAATATATATTGCATACATACCAAGTGTTATGGAAGCAATGTGTTTATGAATTTTTGTTGAAGTAGGACATAGTTATGAGTAGTCATCATAGAGTTATTCAATATTCAAGGCAAGAATTCATCATAAATATGGGAAAGTTAGTCAATAGTGATGAATATTTATTGAGCGCTTACTATGTGGCAGACACTTCTAGAAGAAGCAGCACTGAACAAATGCGACAAAATTTGTTTTTATAATGAGGCTTATATGTGGAAGGATTGAAAGAGCTAGATCATGAACAAAGTAAATTACATGGGTTGATAAACTGATATATGCTGGAAATAATTGAGATAAAGAGTACTTGAGTTGGTTAAGGGAAAGGAGATCATAATTTCAGATAAGGTAGCTAGGGAAAACCTTACTTAGGTGATATGACAGGAAACATCTAACAAAGAGTGTTCTAGGTGAAAAAACTAGCAGTACAAGGACCCTGAAGTTGGAGAGTATCTTGCACGTTCAAAGAACAGAAAGCTGGCAAAGAGTGTCTAGAAGAGAGTAGGCAAGCAAGCTGAGAAGATATAATGGAGTTCTAAATCAGAGAAGGCTTCGGGTGAGGGCCTTTGCAAATACTTTTACTTTTACTCCAAGTGAGATGGGAGGACACTGGACATTTTGAATTCAAGAGTGACAGAATCTAAGTTAGGTTTCAACAGGCTTATCTTGCTGCAGAGTTACAAAAAGGTGGGCATAAAGAAAGAGCATAGTATGTTTAGAAAGCAAGTTGTTCTGAGTGACCAAGGGAAGGCTATGAGTGTGCAGTGGTGGGTACAAGATTGGCAATGGAGATGGACCTTTATCTCTTTGATAATAATTCTGGACTTTATTTTTTGCAGATAATACATGTTAAACACAAGAATAGCATGATCACATTTGTATTTCAGAGTGACAGGCAATGACAGTATTTCTCTCTTTAGGAGAGATACAGAGCAAAGCAGAGAAAACAGTTACGGGGCTCTGATTTTTACAACTTTGTTTAGCTACAAATGAAAAAAGATTCAATGAAGAAGTTTAAATATTTTCATCTAGAGTTATCGAAGTGGTTCCCCCACCAAAAAGGACTTAGACTTTTTCTGTATCATTAGGTTACCGTCCTCAACACTTTTCATCTGTGTTCTGATCAAGATTATCATTCCATTTCCCATTTCCATTCATCCTATCTGTATTCTAGCCAGTAGAAAGAAGTGAGAAAAATACGTCACCTCGCCTTTAAGGACATGCCCCACAATTTGCTTAAACCATTTCTAATCATATCTTTTTTGTCAAGAATTTGGCTTCAAGAATTTGGCTTCATCTAGCTGTCAGTGAAGCTAGAAAATGAAAATTTTATTTTGTGCAGCTACATACCCAGCTAAAATTCAGTTTCTGTTGCTGAGGGAGAAAGAAAGGAAAATGTTACTGAGAACAACTATATGATTCTCACTCAGAGACTAGTCCAGGTGAGATTTGCTAAATGCCTGATCTCAACTTTCTGTAGTAGAGGATATCTAAAATGTAAATTTAAGCAAGGTTTACAAAGGAAATTAGCCAGAGTTGGTGAACAATTAAATCTACAGGATGATTGAAAAACACATCTAATTTGAGATTTTTGACTTGAAACTGATTTTATGATAAGGTCATTAAGGGAGATAATGTCTGAGTCTGTTAGGGTTGCTTTAACAAGCTACCATTGACTGGGTGACCCATAAACAAGAGAAATTTGTTTTTCATGGCTCTGAAGGTCGGGAAAATCAACATCATGATGCCAGAGGATTTGGTGTCCGATTAGAGCTAGTTTCCTTATTGAAGGCCATCTTCTAGGGCATAATGTGAACAAGGAAGTTAGGTTGCATTTACGAGGGCACTAATCCCATTCTTTAGGGCTTCACTCTCATGACCTAACCACCTCTCCAAGATCCCACTTCCTAATGCCATACCTCAGTGGTTAGGATTTTAACATACAAATTTTGGGAAGGAACACAGATATTCAATCCATAGCATGTGTGTATTCATGGAGAAATAGGTATGTAAAAAATATGTTTGGTTTTGTACAGGTTGTATTTGAAATTCTTCCAGTTGGTGTCTGGAAGAAATTATTATTTTGACATTATATTTATTTCTGAAAAGAGTAATGTAAACCACAGGACACACATTCTTTATAACATAATAGTGCTGTTAGTGTGGTTGAATTCATTTGATTTTCAGTTCTGGAAATTGCTCTAGGAAATACATTTCTGTTTACTTAGGAACTACCTATTATTTTACTCTTAACCCTTCTGGCATTTGCTGGCATACAAGTGTAGGTTACTAACTCGCTGAAAGCAATTTAATTTTGTTTTAGAGAGAAATAATGCTAATAAAATATCTTAACATCTGACCACTATTCTTTTGTATCTCCCGTGGCAATTATCTAGTCAGGAAGACCCACCTGTAGAAATAAGAGACTTCCTGAAACTAATACAACATCAAAAGCAAACAGTGTGTAATAGCATTTTTGCCATTTCTCTCTGTCAACAGAGATGCTTGAACCATAAATGCCAATTAGTATTGCAGAGATTAGGGTATCACCTTTGTAAGGAGGAGCCCGAAGAGTACAAAGAGCTGCTTGCTCTGCTCTCTGTCTTTTAGCCTTCCCAGTTTCCATCTTTCTATCTGCCTAATCTTAAAAACCTGGAAGACTCCAAAAAACAAAACAAGAAAACCTCTGAAAAATGAAAAAAAATAGCAATTGATTATGTGAAATGAAATAAGCCAGAAACAGAGAGACAAATATCATGTACCCTCACTGATACGTTGAATACAAAAAACTTGAACTCGCAGGTTATCATTTAGAGGTGATCCAATTCAAAGTGATTAAGAATGACAGGGCCACTTACCAAGTTGAGATGAGTAAGAAAAGCAATTAGATCTCATTAGGTCTCCTCACTGGAAAATGCAATACTGCCACTAGTACAGCTACCATAACTGAAAATTGTTGTTGCTATTGATGTTGTTATCAGATTTCATAGAAAATTATTCTGTAGCAAATGCCCTTTGGCTTCACAATTTTGGGCTGGAAAGCCATCAGTGGGAAAACAGATGAGAAGTTAGTTTGAAAGAAGGATTTGCCACACAGTGAACTCATTTAATCCTTATAATTAATTGAGACAAAAAATATTCCTATTTTACCAGATGAAGAACCTGAGGCTCATAGATTTTTAATGACTGTGCCAAGTTTATAGAGCTAGAGTATGAAAGGGTAAGAATTTGAACCCAGGAATATCTGATTCCAAATTTTTCTGTTGTTTTCTACTATACCATGCTTTTCATACATATCTCAGATTCATTGAACAGAGTACACTTTAAATTACACATGATTTCAATTTTCAAAGTGCTTAATATGCAGTGAAAATCTTTATTGTACATTTATACAAATTATTATATTCTGTTAGAGCAGAATTCACTAGACATAGGTCCCTTTTCTATAACAGAAGACTATTGTGCACTTTGCTAAGTTTTGTTTGATAAATGTATGGCTTGTTTATTTATTCAATTCTATTCAAATTGTCATTGAGTGCCTACTACAACACTGTCATATAATGAGGGCATAAACGTGAATGAGCTATAATGCCTTCCATCAAGGAATCCTAGTAAAATGGGAGAAACAAGCAAGCAGTCCAAACATAATGAAAATGTCTGAACATAGAAATTGTGTAGATAAAGAATTGTAGGAGAACTGAGGATAAAAGAACCAGGTTGAATTTAACCTGGCAATTATCTAGTCAGGAAGACCACCTGTAGAAATAAGAGATTTCATTAGGAAAACAACATTTGGGCTGAGTTTTGAAAGGAGCTCATTTAAGGATAAGATTTTAAAGTGGAGAAAAAGGAATCAGACATTCTTGGCAGAGGAAACACATATAAAAGAACATAATGGTTTAAAATACCAGCTCTGAAGTTAGACTCTTTGGGTTCAAAGGGTGTTTTTGCCTTTTTCTAAATGAGATGAAATATCTTGAGAAGACTACATATCCTTCATAAGCCTTAGTTTCCTTGTCTTTAACATAAGAAAAATGAAGGTTTCTACCATATAGGGTTCTTATAAAATATTATAAATTAAATAATTCATGTAAAATATTTATCAGAATACCTAACATGCAAGGAACACTTATTAAGTATTAGTTAATATTACCTTGTTGTTCAATATGGCTATGCTTCCATTATTTAATAAACTCATTATCTAGTATGGTAAATGGAATATTCTGGTTAATTATGTACTCTAGTCAATAGCTATATATTATTTGTGAAATTATAATTTTCTGAAAATTAGAATACTGAAGATGACTTCAGGGAAGATTAAATAGATGTACCTTTCCCTACTTCTCCCACCAAGTACAACTAAAAACCATTAAAGTTATAAAAAACAAAAGTAAGAATTTTAAAACATAAAGAGAGAAAAGTGTACCAGCTAGGGGCTTTGGAATTCAAAAAACTTCATGATGTAATTTGTTTGTCCTCTCCAGACCTTATGTTAAAATGTAATTTCCAGTGTTGGAGGTGGGGCCTGGTGAAAGATGTTTAAGTCATGAGGATTCTTCATGAATCAATTGGTGCTGTGCTTGTGATAGTGAGGGAGTTCTCATGAGACCTGGTTGTTTAGAAAAGCCTGATACCTCCCACTTCTCTCTCTCCTGCTCCTTATTTAGCTATGTGATGGGCTGGTTCCTCATTCACTCTGCACCATCACTGTAAGTTTTCTAAATCCCTCTCCATAAGCAGATGCTGAGACTATACTTTGTGTACAACCTGGAGAACTGTGAGCCAATTACATTTCTTTTTCTTTACAAATTACCCACTTCCAGGTATTTATTGATAGTAATATGAAGATGGACTCATATAGAAAATAGGTACCAGCAGCGTCAAAAGCATATTTCAGGATATCATCCATAAGAACTTCACCAGCCTAGCTAGAAAGGCTGAAATTCAAATTCAGAAAATGCAGAAAACCCCCAGAAAGATATTTTACAAGAAGATCATTCCCAAGACACATAAAATCAGTTTCTCCAAGGTTGAAATGAAGGAAAAAATGCTAGATGCATCTAGAGGGAAAGGTTCAGTCACCTACAAAGGGAAGTCCATCAGACCAACAGCAGACCTCTCACATTTTATATAAAAATGTTGAATGTATGCCCTCAATCTCTTTTGATCTACAAGCCAGGAGAGACTGAGGGCATACACTGAATGTTTTTAAATAAAAGAAATTCTAATCAATAATTTCATATTCAGTCAAACTATGATTTATAATAAAAGGAGAAATAAGATTCTTTTTAGACAAGCAAATGCTGAGCTCATTTGTTACCACCAGACCTTTCTTACAAGAGCCCCTGAAAGAAGTAGTAAATATGGAAAGGAAAGACAGTTATCAGCAACTACAGAAACACACAGAAGTAGACAGATCAGTAACACTTTAAAGCAACCACATAAACAAGTCTGCATAATAACCAGCTAACATAATAATGATGTGGATCAAATTCACACATATCAATACTAATTTTGAATATAAAAGGCCAAATGTCCCAATTAAAAAGCAGAGGAAGTCACATTGTCTCTGTTTGCAGATGACATGATTGTATATTTAGAAAACCCCATAGTCTCAGCCCAAAATCTTTTTAAGCTGATAAGCAACTTCAACAAAGTCTCAGGATACAAAATCAATGTGCAAAAAGTACAAATATTCCTATACATCAGTAACAGCCAAATCATGAGTGAACTCCCATTCACAATTGCTACAAAGAGGATAAAATGGCTAGGAATACAACTAATGAGGAATGTGAAGGACCTCTTCAAGGAGAACTACAAATCACTGCTAAAGGAAATAAGAGTGGACATAAACAAATGGAAAAACATTCCATGCTCACAGATAGGAAGAATCAATATTGTGAAAATGGCCATACTGCCCAAAGTAATTTATAGATTCAATGATATTTCCATCAGACTACCATTGACTTTCTTCACAGAACTGGAAAAAACTAATTTAAATTTCATATGGAACCAAAATAGCCCTCTTGGCCAAGACAATCCTAAGCAAAAAGAACAAAGCTGGAGGCATCACACTACCTGACTTCAAGCTATACTACAAGGCTACAGTAACCAAAACAGCATTATACTGGTACCAAAACAGAGATATAGACTAATGGAACAGAACAGAGGCCTCAGAAATAACACCACACCTCTACAACCATCTGATATTTGCAAACTTGTCAAAAACAAGCATTGGGAATGGATTCCCTATTTAATAAATGGTGTTGGGGAAAGTGGCCGGCCATGTGCAGAAAACTGAAACTGGATCCTTTTTTTAATATCTTATACAAAAATTAACTCAAGATGAATTAAAGGCTTAAACATGAGACCTAAAACCTTAACAATCCTAGAAGAAAACATAGGCAATATCATTAAGGCCATAGGTATGGGCAAAGACTTAATGACTAAAACACCAAAAGCAATAACAACAAAAGCCAAAATTGACAATTTAATTTAGTAATCTAACTAAAGAGCTTCTGCACAGCAAAAGAAAATAACACAGTAAACAGGCAACGTACAGAATTGGAGAAAATTTTTGCAATCTACTCATCTAACAAAGGGCTAATATCAAAAAACCCTTAAAAAGTAGGCAAAGGATAGGAACAGATACTTCTCAAAAGACATTTGTGCAGCCAACAGACATATGGAAAAATGCTCATCATCACTGCTCATTAGAGAAATGCAAATCAAAACCACAATGAGATAACCATCTCATGCCTGTTAGAATAACTTTCATTAAAAAGTCAGGAAACAACAGATGCTGGAGAGGATGTGGAGAAATAGGAATGCCTCTACATTGTGGCTGAGAGTGTAAATTAATTCATTCATTGTGGAAGACATAACTTAAAGTATAATAATAATAATAAAAGTACAGAGTGGCAAACTGAATAAAGAACTGAGACCCAACAGTATGCTGTCTTCAAGAGACCCAGCTATGTGCTATGACAGCCATAGGCTCAAAATAAAGGGATGAAGAAAAATCTAACAAGCAAATAGAAAACAGAAAAAGGCAGGGGTTGCAATCCTAATTTTAGACAAAAAAGATGTTAAACTGACCAAGGTAAAAAATGACAAAGAAGGGCATTATATAATGGTAAAGGATTCAATTTAACAAGAAGACCCAAATACCCTAAGAGAGAGAGAGAGAGAGAGAAAGAGAGTGTGTGTGTGTGTGTGTATGTACCAAACACGAGAGTACTCAGATTCATAAAACAAGTTCTTAGAGACTTTCAAAGAGATTTAGATTCCCAGGCAATAGTTGTGGGAGACTCATACCCCACTGACAATATTAGATTGTCAAGGTAGAAGATTAACAAAGATATTCAGGAACTGAACTCAGCACTGGACTAAATGAACCTAATAGACATCTACAGAACTCTCCACCTCAAAATCAGAATATACATTTTTCTCATTAGTACATTGTACATACTCTAATATTGACCACACAATTGGACAAAAAACAATCTACGGCAAATGAAAATAGCTGATATCATACCAAACACTCTCTAATACTATAGCAAAATAAAATTAGAAATTAAGACTAAGAAAATCACTCAAAACCATACAATTACATGAAAGTAAAATAAGCTGTTACTGAATCACTTTGGAGTAAATAATGAAAGTAAAGCTGAAATTAAGAAGTTCTTTGAAACTAGTGAGAACAAAGATACAGCATACCAGAAATTCTAGGACACAGCTAAGGCAGTGTCAAGAGGAAAATTTAGCACTAAATGTTCACATCAAAAAGTTAGATCTCAGTTCAACTATTTAGTATTATAAATAAAACAACTGGATAACCAAGAGCAAACCAATTCCAAAGCTAGCAGAAGACAATCAGTAATCAAAATCAGAGCTGAACTCAAGGAGGTTGAGACATGAAAAAATATTCAAAAGATCCACAAACCAGGAGTTATTATTCTTGAATAAACTTGTAAAGTGCTAGCTAGACTAATAAAGAAGAGTAGAGAGATCCAAAGAAATGATGAGATTCTGCCACTGACCCCACAGAAATACATATAACCATCAGAGAATATTATGAACATCACTGTGCTCACTAGACACTAGAAAATCTAGACAAAATAGATATTATGAACATCACTATGCTCACTAGGAACTAAAAACTAGAATATTATGAACATCACTGTGCTCACTTGAAACTAGAAAATGAACAAATGGATACATATACCTTTGCCAGGAACTGGTTTTGAAAACTTAATAAAATAGATTAATAAAATTAATGAAATAAAATGTCAGCTAGACTAACAGAGAAGATCCAAATAAAAATAATCAGAAATGGAAAGGGAATATTACCACTGACCCTACAGAAATACAAATAATTATCAGAACTATTATGAATACCTGTATGAGTACCTGTATTCAGAACTATATGAATACCTGTATGTTCATACACTGTAAACTGTAGAAGAAATGGTACATTTCTGGACATATGCACTCTCCCAAAGCTGAACCAGGAAGAAAGTGAATCCTTCAACAGACCAATAGTGAGTTCTAAAATGGAAGCAGTAATAAATAGCCTATTAACCAAAAAAAGCCCTGACCAGAATAATTCAAAGCTGAATTCAACCAGATGAATAAAGAAGAGATGATTCCATTCCTATTGATAATATTTCAGAAAATTGAAGAGGGGGACTCCTCCCTAACTTATTTTATGAGGCCAGCATCATCCTGATACCAAAATCTGGCAGAGACACAACAAAAAATGAAAATTTCAGGCCAATATACTTATTCAACATTGATGCAAAAATCCTCAAACAAACAAACAAAAAAACCCCTGGCAAACCAAATCCAGCAGCACATCAAAAAGCTTATCCACCAAGATCAAGTAAGCTTTATCCTTGGGATGCAAGGTTAACTTGCAAATCAATAATTGTGACCCATTGCATAAGGAGAACCAAGGTCAAAAACCACATGGTTATCTCAAGAATGCAGAAACAGCTTTCAATAAAGTTTAAAATTCACCGTTATGTTAAAAACCCTCAATAATGTAGGCATTGAAGGAACATACCTCAAAATAATATGAGCCATATATAACAAACCCACAGCCAACATTATACTGAATGGGAAAAACTGGAAGCATTCCTTCTTGAAAATTGGCACAAGACAAAAATGCCCTCTCATATCCTATTCACCACAATATTAGAAATACTGGCCAGGGCATCCTGGCAAGCAGAAGCAAAAAAGAGGCATCCGAATAGAAAGAGAGGAAGTTAAACTATTTTTGTTTGCAGAGGACATAATTCAGTATCTAAAAAAACCCCATAGTCTCTAGCCAAAAGCTCTTTAGCTAATAACTTTAGCAAAGTCTCAAAACACAAAAGCAACATAAAAAAGTTACTAGCATTCTTGTATACCAACAATAGTCAAGCCAAAAGCCAAATCAAGAACTCAAGCCTAATCACAATTACCACAAAATGAATACAAAACCTAGGAATACAACTAACCAGGGAGGTGAAAGCACTCTACAAAGAGAACTACAACAGTCCCATTCTAAGTGGGAGAAATTGGCCAAAACAAAGAGTCTGCAGGCCCTATGCAAGTCCAAAAGCCAAAAGGGCAGCCATCAAAGCTTTAAACTCTAAAACAATCTCCTTTTACACCATGTCTCACATCCAGGGTATCCTTTACAAGAGGTGGGCTCCCAAGGCCTTGGGCAGCTCTGCCCCTGTGGCTCTGCAGGATACATCCCCTGTAGCTATTTTCATGGTCTGGTATTGGGTCCCTGAAGCTTTTCCAAGTACACAGTGCAAGCTGTCAGTAAAGCTACCATTCTGGGGTCTGTAGAACAGTTGTCCTTTTCTTATAGTTTCATTAGGCAGTGCCCTAGTGGGGACTCTGTTTCAGGGGCCTAACCCCACATTTCCACTCTTCATTGCCAAAGTAGAGTTTCTCCATAAGGGCTCTGCCTCTGTAGCAGATTTCTGCCTGGACATCCAGGCATTTCCATACATTCTCTGAAATCTAGGTGGAGGCTCTCAGAGATCAACTTTCATATTCTGTGCACCTGCAGTCCAAACGCCACATGGAAGCCACCAAACCTTGGGGCTTGCAACCTCTAAAAAGATGCCCCAAACTGTGCCTTGGTCCCTTTTAGCCACAGCTGGAGATGGAGTGGCTGGGACACAGGGCATAAAGTCCCAAGACTGCACAGAGCAGCAGGGTCCAGGTCTAGCCCAGGAAACCACTTTTCTCTTCTAGGCCTTCAGGCCCATGATGGGAACCGCTGCCTCACAAAAGCTCTCTATGCCTGGAGACATTTTCCCTTTTGTCATGGCTATTAACTTTCAGCTCCTCATTACTTAGGCATATTTCTGCTACCAGCCTGAATTTCTCCCTCAATTTTTTTTTTCCTATATCATGGTCAGGCTGCAAATTTTCCCAACTTTTATGCTCTCTTTTGCTTTTAAATAAAAGTTCCAGTTTTATATAATCCCTGTGTGAATGCATATGACTGAACACTTCCAGAATCAACCAGATCACCTCTTGAATGCTTTACTTCTTAGTTATTTCTTCCACAAGATACCCTAGACCATCTCTTTCAAGTTCAAAATTCCGCAGATATCTAGGGCAGGAGCAAAATGCTGCCTGTCTCTTTGTTAAAGCATAGTATGAGTGACCTATACTTTACCTATCATAAGTTTCTCATATCCATCTGAGACCCATCTCAGCCTGGATTTCATTGTCCATATCACTATCAGTTTTTTTGGTCAAAACTATTCAACACATCTCTAGGAACTCGCAAATTTTCCCACACCTTCATGTCTTTTTCTGATACCTCCAGACTATTTCAACCTCTGTCTATTACTCAGTTCCAAATTCACTTAAACTTTGGTAGATATCTTTATATAGGTTCCCCACTCTCAGTACCAATTCTCTCTATTAGTCCATTCTCACACTGCTATAAAGATATTACCTGAGACTGGGTAATTTATTAAAAAACAGGTTTAATTGACTAACTGTTCTGCATGACTGGTGGAGGCCTCAGGAAATTTACAATCATGACAGAGAGTGAAGGAAAAGAAAAGCATGTCTTACAGGGAAACACACACACACACACACACACACACACACACACAGAGAGAGCAAGAAATCTGCCACTTTTAAACTATCAGCTCTCATGATAACTCACTATCCTTAGAACAGCATGGCAGAAACTTCCCCTACAATCCAATCATTTCTCATCATTTCTTTCCCTCGACACATGGGGATTACAACCAGAGTTGGAATTTGAGTGGGAACACAGGACCAAATTATATCAAACCCTCATTACCTAATCTAAGTACCTCAAAAGGGCTCTATCTCTGAATATCAACCCATTGGGGGTTATGGCTTCAACTAATAAATTTTAGGAAGACATAAGCATTCAGTCCATAATAAACTGGTTTTCTCCAGCCAACCATTACATGCACAAAAAAGACCCCCACCCACACCCACGCCATTGAGAACCAAGAAGGGATACTGGACTTTTTAATTTGTACAATGACCAGTAAAATATTTTGAATGTTTTCCCCCTCAGAGCCACCCTACTAACCACCAGTTTCATGTCAGAGAAAATAGAGAAGGAAACTGAAACTTTCAACCCCACTGGGCAGTAATTAGGCCCCCAGAACCTCATTGTCACTGAGGCTACATAGTGAAACTTGACTTCTATTCAGTACTGGCACCCAGTAGTAATTAGGTGTCCCTTTTCTACCTCATGAGGGAGGTATTGGAGAAGATCTTAAGGAGAGTCAGGCCTTTGACCACTGTCCAGTGTTAATGCAGCCATCATTTTTTTTCACTCAAACTTTCTTCTACTTTCAGCGAAGGTCAAATGTAGACAATAATGAGACATTTCTACTCTCACCATAAAGGGAGGTACTAGTAAAGGCCTAGTGGAGGAGAACTAGAATTAATATTCTCACTCGGGGTAACAAGGCATCCTCAAATGTCAGTAGAGGCCAGGTGAGGAACCTATACTTCTATACCACCACTTTCTCTTGCTGGAGTCAGAGGAAGCTAACTAAAAGAGAAGGCTTAAATAAGATCCAGAATCTCATAGCATAATACTCAGAATAACGAATTTTAATTTAAGAAAAGAACTCAAAAAAGATTTCAAACTAAATTAAGAAATACAATATTTAGTAGATTCTAACACTAACATAACAGAGGTATTAGAATTTTTCTGAAAAGAAGTTTAACTTAGCCATTATAAGAATGTTTTGAGAAACAATTATTAATGCACTTGAAGAAATGATAAAAAAAAAACTATCAACAAATAAACTGAGAACTGTATCAGTCTGTTCTCATACTGCTATAAAGAGATACTCAAGACTGGGTAATTTTATAAATGGAAGAGGGTTAATTGACTCACAGTTCTGCATGGCTGGGAAGGCCTCAGGAAACTTACAATCATGTTGGAAGAAAACATTGCCTACTTCACAGGCAGCAGGAGAGAGAAGTGTAGAGTGAAGGGGGAAGATTCCCCTTATAAAATCATCACATCTTGTGAGAATTCACTCAGCATCATAAGAACAGCATAGGGGAACTGCCCTCATGATCCAATCACCTGCCATGAGGTTCTTCCCCCAACACATGGGGATTACAATTCAGATTACAGTTCAAGATGAGATTTGGGTGGGGACACAGAGCCACTCACATAAAAAAACTTTAGCAAAAATACAGACTATATAAAGGAGAACCAGATGGAAAATTTAAAACCAAAAATCACATTAGCAAAATTAAAAAAATTAATAAATGGGCTCAATATCTGAATGCAGATATCAGAAAGAAGAACCTATCAACTTGAATAGAGAGCAACAAAACATTGCCAATATTAGTAAGACTGAAAAAGTAGTTTGGAATAAAGAATAGAATCTCAGGGACCTGTGGATTTATTAAAAATAAATCTAACTTTATATAATTGGAGTTTCACAAGGAGAAGAGAAAGAGTATTGAACAGAAAATATTAGATTTGGCCAATTTGTTAAAAACATAAACCTACAGCTATGCAAACACTAAACAGACCGAACTCATAGAATTTCCCTCAAAGACACATCATAAACTTCTCAAACCTAAAGGCACAAATGACAAGCATCTTTAAAGAAATGAGAAGTAAAATATTATATATAGAATGAAAAACAATTCTGAAGGCAGCAAATATTTATTAACAACTACAGTGTCCAGAAGATAATGGTACAATATTTTTCAAGTGCTAACAGAGAGTAACTGTTAGGTCAGATTCCTATATCTTTCTGAAGAATATATCCACTGAAAATATGCTTCTGTAATGAAGGAACATCATGATACTCTCAGATGAAGGAAGACTAATATAACTTGTTGCCAAAATACCTAAAAAATGACTAGAAATTTTTTTCTAAATGGAAAGGATATAATAAAAGAAAGATTCATGGAACATCAGGAAGGACAAAATATAAGAAAAGAATAAAAATATGATAAATGTAATACAATTTTCTCTATAATTTCTAATGCTCTGCTTCATAAAAGTGACACTTATCACAGGTTAATGTGGTTCTTTATATAAAGGGAACATATAGGATGATTATATTATAAAAGAAGGAGGATAGAAAGAAGAAAATGGAGGTAGCATCTCTACAATTTACTCGAAATGGCAAAACAACAGCACCAGTGGACTACAATAAGTTAGGTAGATACAATATGTAAATGTAATAGTTACAGCACCATCAAATATTCAAATACACAATAGAACGTTATTTAGCCTTAAGAAAAAAAAATTCTGTCATTTGAAGCAACATGGTTGTACTTGGAGAACATTATATTAAGTGAAAAAAGCCAGGCATGAAAAGACAAATACCACATGACCTCACTTTTATGCAAAATCAGAAAAACGTTCAACTAATAAAAACAGTAGAATGGTGGTTGCTAGGGGCTGAAGGGAGCAGATGAATTGGACAGATATTGGTCAAAGAATACAAAAATTCAGTTACACAAGATGCATACGCTCAAGAGATCTATTATACAACATGGCAACTACAGTTAATAATGATGGATTATATACTTGAAAATTACCAAGAGAGTAGATTTTAAGTATTCTCACCACAAAAAAAATGAGATAATGTGTATGTTAATTAGTATGTAAATTGAATCATTCCATAATGTATACATATTTCAAAACATTTCATTATACATAATATATACATTTTTACTTGTCAATTAAAAAAATTTAGAAAGATAATGATAAAAAACTATAGGTAAACGAAAATGTAATTATAAAATAAATTTAAGAAGCCCACAGGAAGAAGGAAAAGAAAATGTAGAAACAAACAAAAAGAAAAAAGAGCAAAACAGAAAGCAAAAGTTAAAATTGTAGGCTTAGACATAACATATGAACAATTAATGTACATGGAGATTGTCTAATCCCATCAATTAAAAGACAGAGATTGGCACATTAGTTTTAAAAATGTATCCCAATAAAACAATATAGGCAGATTGAGAGTTAAAGGATGGAAAAAGATATATCGCACAATCACTAATCCAAAAAAAAGAGAAGTGCCTGTTTTAATATCAGACAAAATAGACTTCTGAGGAAATAAATTTATTGGATACACAGAAAAACAGTACATATTGATAAAATGATCAATCCCCTAAAAAGACATATACAATCCTAAATATTTAAACACCAGACAAAAGAGCTGCATATTACGCAAAACAGACACTAATGATAATGAAGAGAGAATAATTAGACAGATGCACTGTTAAAGTCGGAGACTTCAACATCCCACTCTCAACAACAGATAGAACTAGAAATCAACAGGAATGTAGAACTCAACAATAAAATTTACAAATAATGTTCATCATTATTAATATAACACTCCACCCAACAATGAAGAACAGGATCTCTTTAAGTGCACATGTACCATATACCGAGATAGATGCAATCCTGAACATAAAATTCACCTAAACAAATTTGAAAACCAAAACCTGAAATCATACAAAGTTCGCTCTCTGACCACAATGGAACTAACCTAAAAAGCAGTAACAAAAAGATAACAGAAAAAATTGCAAACAAGTAGAAACTCATAGCACATTTCTAAATAATTCATAGATCAAAAAGAAAATCTCAGGGGAAAGAAAAAAATACATGGCACTGGATAAAAATGAAAGCAAAGCAGTCAAAATTTGTGAGATAGTGTTAAAGCAGTCTTCAGAGAGAAAGTTAAACCACTAAATGCTTACACTAGGAAAAAAGTAAAAGTCCAAATCAATAATGTAAGTTTTCTCTTCAAAAATCTAGAAAAAGAAGAGGAAAATAAACACAAATCTACTTAAAGGGAATAATAAAGGTAAGAGAAGAAACATGTGAAGATGAAAATAGACTAGAGAAAAATCAATCAAATAAAAAGCTAGCTTTTTAAAAGCATCTGTAAAATTGCCAAATCTCTACTAAGACTGAAAAAGAAAAAAAGAGAGAATATACATTTTGGTATCAGGAAGAAAATAGAGGCTATCAATACAGACCCTGCAGGTACCTAGATAATAAAAGTGGAATACTATGAAGAATTCTGCACATACAAATTTGAAAAGTTAGGTGAGAAAAACCACAGACTCCACAATGCATCCAATATAAATAGTCCATTTAGATAGCTATATAACTATTAATTAAATTAGGATTCATAATGTAAAATTTCCTATATGAAGCTCTATAAGCACAGATAGCTTTACTGAAGAATTCTGACAAAGGTTTGAAGAAGAAGTGTTAATACAAGTTCTGTATTAGGGGAGTCAGAATTAATAGGATATATGGGGGATATATGAAAGTTTATTAAGGAGAATTGACTCACACAATCACAAGGTAAAGTCTCACAATAGGTAAAGGCAAAGTCTGCAAGTCAAGGAGCAAGGAAGCCAGTGATAGATCAGTTCGAGTCCCAAAACCTCAAAACTAGAGAAGCCAACTGCAGCTTTCAATCTGTGTCCAAAGGCTTGGGAGCCTCTGGCAAACCATTGGGGTAAGTCCAATATCCAAAAGCTGAAGAATTTGGAGTCTGATGTTCGAGGGCAGGAAGCATCCAGCATGGGAGAAAGATGAAGGATAGAAGACTCAGCAAGTCTGCTCTTCCATCTTCTGCCTGCTTTATTCTAGCCACACTGGCAGCTGATTAGATGGTAACCACTCAGAGTGAGAGTGGGTCTGCCTCTCCTAGTCCATGGACTCAAATTTTAATCTCCTTTTGCAACAGCCTCACATACACACATAGGAACAACACTTTGCATCCTTCAGTACAAGCAAGTTGACAGTATTAACCATCATAAATTCTATACAATCTCTTCCAAAAAGTATAAGAGGAGGGAGAATTTCCCATTTTATTTTATGAAGCTGGTATTATCTTGAAACCAAAACTAGAAATAAGAGAAACAATAAAACTATAAAACAAGAGCCTTCATAAATATACATGCAAATTTATATATATATATATATATATATATATATATATATATATATATGAGTTTTGTTCTTGTTGCCTAGTCTGTAGTGCAGTGGTGCGATCTCGGCTCACTGCAGTCTTCACCTCCTGGGTTCAAGTGATTTCCCTGCCTTAGCTGGGATTACAGGCATGTGCCACCACACCTAGATAATTTAGTATTTTTAGTAGAGACAAGTTTTCTCCATGTTGGTCAGGCTGGTCTCGAACTACTGACCTCAGGTGATCTGCCCACCTCAGCCTTTCAAAGTGCTGGGATTACAGACATGAGCCACTGCACCTGGCACATGCAAATATTTTTTTAAAATATGATCCAAGATAATTCAGTAGCACATAACAAGAAGCATATACCATGACAAAACTGAGTGCGTTCCAAAAATGAGGGCTGGTTACCATATTGAGTAACTAAGGAAGAAAAAAATCATATGATTATATAAATCAATGCAGGAAAACTTTTAAAAAAATTATTACCTATTTATGCTAGATACTCTCAGAAAAGTGGAAGAAAAGGAGAACTTCCTCAACTTTATAAAGAATATGTACAATACATCTTAATTAACATAGTTGTTAATGGTGAATGACCATTTAAAAGCAGGATCAATGCAGGTTTGCCTGTTCTCCACACTCTTATTCAACATAGTGCTGGAATTTCTAGCAAGTACAACAAGGAATGTATCTCAATAAAGGCATACAGATGAGAGTGTAAAAACATTAAACTGTTCTTATTTGCAGATGATGTAATTCTCTGTGTAGAAAATTACATGGAATCTAAAATCTCCTAAAATGAATAGATGAGTAAAACAATGTCACAGAATAAAATGTAAACATATAGAAATAAATTGTATTTCTACAAACTAGGAAGAAACACATAGACACTGAAATTTAATGCTATAACATTTATAATTGCTCGAAAAACGTGAAGTAACTAGGTGTAAGTCTGGTAAAGTTTCTATGGTTTCAAGATAATACCAGCTTACATGCTGATATCCATAATCTGCTGATAAATAAAAGAAGATTGAAATAAATGGAGAGACATACTGTGTTTGTGGATGGGAAGACTGAAAGATACCAATTCTTCCCAAATTGATACAAAGTTTAACACAATTTTTATTAAGATACAGTGAAAGTTTTTATATTAATACAAGAATTTTCTAAAGTTTGTATGGAAACACAAAGGAACTGTATTATTTTTTATAAAATAATTTTTATAAAAAGAGGAATTAGTCTACTTTTTTTCAAAACTTACAGTAATTAATACTGTGTGATGTTGGAGGAAAGATAGATAGATCAAACAGAATTGAGCACTCAGAAATACGCTTATTCCTACACAAATGTGCATAAGTGATGTTTGATAAATGTGAAAAATCAATTAAATGAAGAGAAGAATGCTATTTAAGCAAATGGCAATCAGGCAATCAGATATCCATAAGCCAAAAACTGAACATCATCCTAAATCTCGTACCTTTTACAGAAATTAACCTCAAATGAATCTGATTTAAATGTGATATTAAAAAACTTATAAAATGTTTAGAAGAAAATAAGAAAAAAATCAGAATTTAGAACCAAACAGAATTCTTATACTTGTCACCAACAGCATAAACAAAGGAAATACTGGTAAATAGAAGTTCATCAAAATAAAGGAACTTTGTTGCTTGAAATATCTTGTAATAGAATCAAAGAAAAGCTGCAGACTAGGAGAAAATATTTGCAAATTACACATGAAGTAAAGGGCCCGAATATAGAAATCAATCCCAAAATTCAATAGTTTAAAAAGGGAAAGAAGCCAGTTTGAAAATGGGCAAAAGATATGAACAGTCATTTCACTGAAGTGGATATACAGATTTTCACGTGCAAATAAGCACATGAAAACATGACCAACATCACAATGAGATATAATTACATACCTATCATAATGGCAAAGATAAATAATATTGACAACATCAAATGATACTGGATCATTTGATCAAATGATGATGGGGGAATACTGGATCACTCATACATTGCTGGTGAGATTGTAAATGATTCAGCCACCCAGGGCAATAGACTTTACTTTAAAAAAAATGAGCATGCAACTGCTCTGTGAATTAGCAATTGCAATCTTGAACATTTAATCCAGGGAAATGAAAACATGTGTTCACACAAAAATCAGTATGTGAAAGTTTATAGCACCTTCATTCATCATAGTCAATGATTAGAAACAACCTGGACGTCCTTCTACAGAAGAAGAGGTAAACAATTCACGCTACTTACTTACCATGGAATAGTACTCAGAAATAAAAAGAAACTAATTAATGATACACAACAAGAGAATCATACTGAATAAAAAATCAAATCCTGAAGGGTCATATACTGCATGGTTTCATGTATATAATCTTGAAATGAAAAAATTATAAAATGAAGAAAAAATTAGCAGTTACCAAACATTAAGAATGGAGTGAATAGGGAAGTGAGTGTAACTATAGAAAGGGAACATGAGGGATTCTTAGGGTGATGACAATATTCTGTGACTTGACTGTATCAATGTTAATATCCTCATTGTGCTCTCATACAACTGTTTGCAAGATTCTGTAATTAGAAGAAACTAGGTAAACAGTACATGAGAAATCTCTTTATTATTTTTTACAGCTACATGTGAATCTACAGTAATCTGAAAATGATGATTGATTTTATAAAACAGAATACAATGATAATTGTATTATCCCTGGCTTTCTAATTTCCATTATCTTTATGCCTTTTCCTTATTTTAATTTCTCCCTTCTTACACTTCCATCTTCCTGTTTAATTTTCTAATTTTCTTTTCTTTCCTTTTTTTTCTATTTTGAGATGGAATCTTGGTTTGTTGCCCAAGCTGGAGTGCAGTGGTGCAATCTTTACTTGCTGCAAACTCCACTTCACAGGTTCAAGCAATTTTCTTTTCTCAGCCTCCCAAGTAGCTGAGATTACAGGCATACCCCACCACACCCAGCTAAGTTTTGTATTTTCAGTATAGAGGGGGTTTCACCATATTGGTCACACTGGGCTCGACCTCCTGACCTCAAGTGATCTGCCTGCCTCTGCCTTCCAAAATGCTGGGATTACTGGCCTGAGCCACTGCATCCAGCCCTGTTTAATTTTCAGAGATACATCATGTGTCAGGTCACTTGTCCTACTTCTCAGTCTCAACTGCTACTCAAATCTTCAACAACTTGCTCGGACTCCACTGCAACCACAGCCAGCCAACTGCATGCGTGTTGTAAGCTCAGCCAATCAGTTTTCAAAGTCTCTATCCCTCTTTCTGCCACTTCTGGACTCTACTGAAATGCTACAGTGGACGAGCAAACTCTAAAAGGCAGAATAATTTTCAAAGTTTTTGGGACAAACATTTAAAAAGGGTGGAGGAGCAGGGGCAGAATGCATGAGATTCACGTAGATAAATTTCTGGTTACTCCTCCTAATATACTCCTTAAGGAATGGTTCTGGCTGCTTCTCTCGTGGCTCACTGGAAAACATTGACTAGTATGGCAATATAACTCCTGACTTTGTTTGCTGTTTTCCACACCTTTCATACTTTTCTTAATTTTTTGGTGCCCTGGGAGTGAACCTCTCCCAAATATAATCAGCAGTTAAACCCTGCTTCAGTGTTTGTTTTTCAGTAAATATGTGTTAATAATTTTTATAGTTTCCACTTCAATACATATAGTTTTTTTCTTTGAATTTCTAGACTAAGGCAGTCAAGAAATATTTCACCTCTCTTTAATTCTTTGGGTTTGTTCTTGTTATTTTTTGTGATAACAACCAGCTAATTTGGAAACAGCAAAGCATAGTTGTTTATAGAACTAATTTGAGTCAGAAATTCCTTGCTTTAACATTTACCACTTGTTTGAATTTAAGTAAACGATTCAAATTTTAGGAGCATGAATAAATTGATGATAATAATGTGAATGTCACAGGATTTTTAGGAGGATGAAATAAATGACATTTAGAAGCACATATAAACGACCTAATCTGTAGTTAATATTACAGATGCCAATCTTTTCCTCATGTTCTTTTCAGCAATGCTTTTAATCAGTTATAGTCTGGTGGCTTTATCATTGGTGGTTCTTCCTGCTTCAGCATATCATTTTTTCAATACATGTGTTTTTTTAGGATTAGTTCTCAAACTGCCACCTTGATAACAGAGCACAAAAGAGCAATACTTGAATGCCTGGTAGCCAAGTCTTTGTACTGCTAGCCATGTAAACATAGTCCAGTTACTTCACCTCTCTTAGCTTTACTCTTCCTGCATGTAAAATGAAAATAGTGAGATTTTGTGAGGGTTAAACATAGCAGTGAGTCCAATAAATACACATGGTGATCACAGCTTCAGGTGTCCCCAACTCCTCCTTCCTTCCCTCCCTCCCTCTCTCCCTTTGTCCCTCCCTCCCTCCCTTTCTTTCTGTAAGGCTTATTGCCAAGTTTAGAATGAGGAAACTGAGGCCAGTATAAGAACAATTAAATGCCAATTTATTTAACTCCCGGGCAAGGTTTTGTGGTCCCGAGGAAAGGGGCCAGAGAAGTCGCGCCTGACTCCTCTTGGGCGTGGGGTTTTATAGGGAGTGAAGGCGTTTGATTGGCTGTGGAGAAACAGGATGTGGATGGGGCAAGCTGCTATTGGTAGGTAGGCAGGATTTCCGGTGATGCTATTGGGCAGGTTTTGGCAGGGCTTCTTTTAAATTTTGGCAGGGTTTTCCAATGGCGGGCTAGGTGCTGAGTGCAGAGTTTAGTGTTGAATGCAGATTCTGGTGCAGAGTGCAGAAGTGGGCATGTGTTGAGTGCAGATTCTGGTGCAGAGTGCAGAGGTGGCATGTGTTGAGTGCAGATTCTGGTTACGTAGTTTTCAGGTGTGGAGAGGGATGGGCGTGTCCGAGCTCCAGATGAGGCAACCGGCCTTACATTCTGACCCTTTTGATGATATGGAATGCCACTTCTTTCTGGCTACTTCCTGCTGAATAGGGGTGGATTGAGGGGGAGGGGTCAATTGGCTGGTGCCTTGGTTGGGAGTCAGACATAAGGGTGAAGTAGCATTTGGTTTATAGCCACTCTGGAGGTTTCCCTCATGCATGCCTGTAAAAACCTGAGGAGAAAAGGGGCTAGCATTAGTAGAAGACACACAACTATAACAGGGGTGATAATGGGAGCTAGCCAGGTAAGCATGGGGGATTGCCACCAGTTGAGAGATGAGGCTGGTGCACTCTGCTTCTCGCAGAGGTCCTCTTGGAGGTGATAGAGAGTGTTGACATTTTCTTTCACAAGGCCTGTTTCATTGATGTTATAGCAGCACTGCTCCTGGAGAAACAGGTACCTCCTTTTTCTGCCATTAGTAGGTCTAGGGCCCATCGGTTCTAAAGAGTTACCTGAGCCAGCAATGTGATTTGTCACTGGAGGGAGGCTAAAGAGGCGGCTGACACTTCAATAGCCAGACGGAGCTTGTCTTCCAGTTGAGCTGCTGAAGTGATGCTGTAGCCCATGGCGCCGCTCCCTATTCCAGCTGCTGCTAGAGAGGATGCTAAAGAGAGGCCAACTACTATTGGGAGGAAGACTGTTCATTTGCTCCAGTGATTAGGGAATGGTGTGATGAGGGATAGGAACTCGGCTTGTCCTTACACTTTTAACTGTGGGACTAGTGTGATGGGCACAGAGGGGAAGGAAAGGGAGGCATCAATAACTTTGGTTAGGGTTTCATTACACCAAAACTATCCTCCTGGAGGTGCATAAAGGGAGATTTTACTTCTACCTTGTCTTGCACCTGAGGCTGGGGCTGCTAGCTGTTCTACTGCAGACAGAGAGATTTTGAGAATGTACTTTGAACAAGGGGATACCCGTTAAGGTGGTGTCAGGCCCCGTGGGTGATTGTGACAGGTTGAACCCAGTCTGGAGGGGAACTGCAGCTAAGGGGGGTTTGTTAAGGGAGGCACATAAAAAGCAATTAGTGAAGTTTTTTGGCTTCAGTTAAGATCAACATGTTAACACCTTGCCATACGTGTTAACCAAGAGAAAGGTTGGGGAGTGTTGCCCGAAGGCTTGAGTTGGTTAGTTAAGGTGGCTCATTCTGCAGGATGGAGTTGCTTAATGAGTTGAGTCGGTCTCTTTCTACTGGCACAATGCCAGTATAGGACTGAAATATTAGCCATGTATGCTGGGATGGCTGTCTGTAAACCTGGTGTATATTTTACCTGCGGTACTCTTTTCCCAGAGGGTGTCCCAGGGATCATGGATAAGGGACACTTTACCTTGGTCGTTGGCAAAGAGCATTCTACTTTTTGGGGTATTGTCTGTTCTGAAGGTTGTGTGTATAACACAAGAAGCGTACGGGCATTCACCATAGGTATCATTCCACAAATGACAGGAGTCTTTGGTTTGGTCATATAGAAAGCAGAGGCCAAAGTTATTCCAGGAGTTTTTTATAGTATTGGCCTTGGATTTTGGGAATTCAAATTTTATGACTGATTGGCAGCCTGCAGGCTGGTAATCTGCTTGGGCAAGGTATTGGGTTTTAGTGGTGGGAACTTCCATCCAGGACTCCTGAAGGCAGAACTGCCAAACATAGTAGGAGTTGGCTTTAAGAGGGGACACCAGAAGGATTGTTAGGAGGAGAATTTGAAGGGTTAGGAGTTGATGGGTAGGGGTTACGGGTGAGGCGGAGGCGAGTGGGGCCCAAGGCCAGATTTTCACTGATTATTTAGGGGGGCCAGTTTGAGGTGGGACACATGGTACCACAGAGTGTGGCCTAGGAGTTTGGATGCTGTGGGGGTGGTTATGATAACAATGTGGGGTCCTGACCACCTGGGTTGCAAGGATCCTGGTTTGAATTCTCAGAGGAGAATGCTGTCTCCTGGTTGGAGAGGCATCGCTGGGTGGAAGTCCTCTGGTCCTGGAACAACTGGGAGGGTGCAGTCCACGTGCTCCCTGAGTAAGAGGCAGAGGAGAGAGAAATAGGGGAGGTAGGATGCTAGGGGAGGTGGCTGTACTGGGAGATTATGGGAGACCAGGAAGGGCTGGCCGTACAGCAATTCAAAGGGGCTGAGGCCCGTAGGCCCCAATGGGGTGGCCCAGACTCGGGCTAGAGCAAGAGGCAGGAGTGTGGGCCAGGAGAGTTTTACCTCGATGGTAAGTTTGGCCAAATGGTCTTTGATGATGCCGTGAGCCCATTCAACTTTACCCGATGACTGAGGGTGGTAGGGGATGTGTAGTTTCCAGGAGATGTTGAGCGACTTGGTGACCTGCTGGACCACCTGAGCTGTAAACGCTGGACCGTTGTCTGACAGGATGTTTCCAGGTAAGCCAAAACGAGGGATGATTTCCTGAATTAAGAGGGAGGCCATCTTGTCTGTGGTTTCCCTGGAGGTGGGAAAGGCTTCAATCCATCCAGAAAAGGTAGCGGAGTTTTTTGTGAGTGGGCATATGGGTAAAATCTATCTGCCAGTCTTGGGCTGGCAGGTGGCCATGCATTTGGTGGGTAGGAAACTGTGGCCTTAAGCCTCCCTGAGATGAGACCTTAGAGCAAGTAATGCATGCCTTGTGTACTTGCTCAATTTTCTGTTGCAGACCTGGTGAGGCAAAGGGGCTGCACGAAGCAATGCAAAGCTTTGGGCCCTATATGTAAGGATTTGTGGATTTCAGTAATGATTTTTGGGGCCTGTTCTCAGGGAAGAGTGATTTTCTTGCCTAGGAAGATCCAGCCCTGATCACACTCCATCCCCCTTTTAATATGAGGGCCTGTTTCTCTGATGGTGAGTAAATCGGCAGCATGGCTGTGGTGAGGAAAAGGACTGGAGTGGGGGCTTGTCTGGTATTGGTTAAGGATTTTGCTACTGCATCTGCCCTTGCATTGCCCCGGGAAACAGCATCCTGCTGGGCTTGGTGCCCTCAGCAGTAAATGACAGCAACTTCTTTGGGCAGTGACAGGGCCTGTTGGAGATTAGAGATTTGGGTAGCATTGATTATGGGGGACTTCTTTGTGGTAAGAAATCCCTGCTCTTTCCAGAGGGCAGAATGACAGTGGGTAATAAGGAAAGCATACTTTGAATCAGTATAGATATTTGCCCGCTTTCCCTGTGCTAGGGTGAGAACCTGGTCAGGGCAATGAGCTCTGCTTTTAGTGAAGTGGTTCCATTGGGGAGGTGACATGCTTCAAGGGTGGCTGAATCAGTGACTACAGCACAGGCTGCTTTTTGCTGCCCCTCGGCTGTAACTATTGAACTCCCATCTACATAAAAGGTAAGGTCTGGGTTAGACAGGGGAAGGTCAGACAGGTGCTCCTGAGGTTTAGCAAATGCATCTATTAGTTCAGGGCAGGAATGGGCTGGGGAGGGGAAATGGGATGGAAGGTGAAGCAAAGTAGCTGGGTTGAGTGTAGAAGTGGGATGAAGGCTGACTGAAGGATTTTCAATAAAGAGTAGATGAAACTTCTGTAGACAAGAGGGTCCCAGGTGAGTGAGAGATTTGTGAGAGAGAAGGTTGGTTAGCCAATGAGGAGAGAACACCAAGATGGGCTGGCCCAAGGTAAGTTTTAGGGATTTGTTGGTAAGTTCTGTTGCTGCTCCCAGGGCCTGTAGGCAAGGCTGCCATCCCCTGACTGTGGGATCAAGTTGTTTTGATCAGTAGGCTACAGGATGATATACGGGACCTAGGGGTTGGGGTTAGGACTCCAACGGCAACACTTTGTTTCTCATCGGTAAACAAGTGGAAGGGTTGGTTAAGGTCTGGCTGTTGAAGTGGAGCTGCCATGGACAGAGCAGTTTGTAGGGTTTTGAAAGCTTGTTTTACAACTCCGGGATTAGAGAGGGGTCCTGTGGGTGTGTCCTTAGCCACCACATACAGAGGTTTAGCTAGAGCAGCAAAGTTAGGTACCCAGTGATGGAAGAATTCTATAAATCCTAAGTTGGAGAGAATCTGGTCTGCAGTCTCCGGGGCCTGCAGTGAAAGAAGTGCCTGCCAGTGGTCAGTTGTTAGGCTTTTAGTTTTGGGGGTGAGGCAAATGCCTAAGAGACTACTGAGGTGACTGACAATTGTGCTTTAGAGGGAGATACCCAGTATCCCTGGGATCCAAGAAAATTATGGAGAGTGGCAGTATACTGTTGAGACAGGGGGGTGGGTTAGGCTACAAAGTAATAGGTCATCCACATACTAGAGAAGGAGACTGGGTTGGAGGAAGCAGGAACTAAGGTCAGCTGCTAAGCCTTGTCCAAAAATATGGGGGCTGTCTCTTAATCCCTGGGGCAGGACCATCCACGTGAGTTGCTGTGACAGGTTGGTGTCAGGATCAGTCCAGGTGAAGGCAAAAAGGAAGTAAGACTCTGGGCAAAGGGGAATAGTAAAGAAGATGTCCTTGAGGTCAAGTACTGTAAAGTGAGAGATAGTGGAGGGAATGTAGGATAATAGGGTGTATGGGTTGGGGACCACCAGGTGGAGGGTTACCACCACCTCATTGATGAGGCACAGGTCCTAAACTAGGCAATAGTCACTGGTCGACTTTTGGACTGGTAAAATAGGAGTATTACAAGGGGAACTGGTAGGGATAAGGAGTCCCTGGGCCAGAAGTTGGGTGATGATAGGCTTTAGGCACTGGTGATGGGTTTTTGAGATGGAAAAGTGAGGATGTGAGGGAAAGTGGGTAGGGCTTTTGAGAAGTATTTTAATTGGCATGTGATGGCTGGCCACCGGAGGCTTGGAGGTACCCCATACCGAGGGATTAAATTCATTAAGAAGGATAGGGGGTTGAGGTGAGGGGTCAAGACAGGGTGTGGTACTGGTTAGGAGTAGCAACAGGAGGTGGGCGGAAGATGGGCTTGAATGTGGGGGGCCAGGGAGTTGCAGGGTGGCCCCTACAGTCTGGAGAATATCTCATCCTAAAAAAGGGGGACTAGGCATGAGGGTATGATTAGAAAGGAGTGGGAGAAAGGATGTCCCTCAAGGAAACAGACTAAGGGTGAGTTTGGTTAGGACAGGAGGGCTTTCCATCAGTCCCCATGACTGAAACCTGGGACGGTATGCTAGGTGCTGAGTAGGAAGGCAGTACAGAATAGGTAGCCCTGTATCCACTAAAAAGAAAATGGACTTACCCACTACCTTCAGCATTACCCTGGGCCCAGCAAGGGTGATGGGGGTTCTCGGGTCCGGGCTGCATCAGTCATCCAGAAGGCCAAGAAGTTCAAGCGAAGGGACTGCTTTCTGCGGACCGGCCTGCCCTCCCCATAGAGGTGTGGAAGGTGAGCCTGAAGTCCAGGATGGGCAGTCAACCTTCCAGTGTCCAGTCTGTTTGCAGCTTGGGCAGGGTCCAGGAGGTGGACGAGGACAGGGACACTGCTGTGCCCAGAGTCCCTCCTAGCCACATTTGAAACAGGGCCCAGGCGGGGCCTTTGAAGAATTTTGGGAGGGTTTTGATGGACCCCCTTCACTGGATGTTTGGTGGGCTGCTGGCCTCAGGGATGCTACAAGAGCTCGGGTTTGGAGGCTTACCTTTTGCTGTAAATGGGCCTGGCAGGTGGCCTCAGCCTTTTCCTCTCAGCCTCTCCTGTATGGGAGTTTGCGGGCCCTCCTCAGCTTTTCTAAGTTCCCTCCTTATATCAGCTGCCAACTGGGAGATGAAGTGGGTGACTAGGACTATAGCTCCCACTAAGGAGGCTGAATCCAGCCAGGTATGGAGGATCATAGCATTAGTTAATCAGTCTAGGAAGGCAGCTGGATTTCCATCAGGACCCTGAGTTATTTCCCTTAACTTGTCATAATTAATGACCTTTTGAGCTGAACTTTGCATGCCAGCTAGGAGGCACTGTAGCATTTGGTCTCAGCAGCAGCCATCTTGGCCAGTTTGATAGTCCCAATTAGGGTCAGCCTCGGGGACTGCCGCTGCGCCTACTGGCATTTTATTGTTTGTGAGGTGTACCTGATCAGTGTGGGCTTGGGCTGCTGTAAGAATGTGGTCACACTCACCTGGAGTAAGAGTGGAGGACAGGATCACATAGGTGTCATGCCAGGTGGGGTCGTACACCTGGGTGAGGTAATGAAATTCTTTGGTATAAGCAGTAGGATTGGTAGAGAATGACCCTAGGTGTTTTTTGATGGCTGATAGATCAGAGAGAGAGAAGGGAATGTGTACTCGGAAAACCCCTTCTGCTCTGGCTACTTAATGGAAGGGGCATAGGAGAGGGGTTTCGTTGTTGGGAGTACAGTGTGAGCGGGTGTGAGCACTAACAGGAGAGGCTAAGTTGGGATCAGGAAGAGGAGGAGCAGGAGGGGGTTGAGGTTCCACATAGGGAGGAAGATTGGTGGGACTGGCTAGGCAGGACAGGTCTTCCAGGTTTTCAGAGAGTGCGGAGCCAGGTGGGGCTGAGGGCACAGGTGGGGTTTTGGCTAACAGGACCTGGGTGGAGGAACAAGAGGAGAGAGGGTGGGTCAGGAGCACAGATACCAAAAGGCCTGGACATAGGGGACCTCTGACCACTTGCTGTTCCTTTGGCAAAAGTTATCTAAATCTCTCAGGACATTGAAGTCGAGTGTGCCCTCTGGAGGCCACTTAGACTGGTTGTCCAGAGAGTACTGTGGCCAGGCCATGGTAGAGAGGACAAGCAGCCTTGTGTTGTTAATGGAAAGACCCAGTTTGGGTAGATTTTGGACTAGACATCCTAATGGCGATCTAGGGTCTGGGCGGGACTTCTGATTGCCCATGGTTCACTTTCTTGTGGGGTAGTTAGGGGTAAGAAAGGAATATGGAAAGGTATTATACCCAACATGGGCAGAAGTACTCCTTTCCTGGGAAGTGGCTGAGAGAACTTACAGGCTGCAACGATTATGACAAGAAAGAAAATAAAAAGAGACAGGGCTAGGGCTATCTGAAACAGAACCACATATAGGATTGATGGACAAAGGGTGGGTGCCCCCCAGATGCAAGATCAGTGTGATGCCTTCCCAGCCATGTTCCCAAAGGGATGTTTCAGGGTGTCTTGGCTAAGTTGTACTCATATAACCCCCGGGCCTGGTCACCTCAGAACTTTCAGTCCTGAGGTGAATCACCATTATGCCTTATGATGTCCCCATGGAACCACGGGTTGAGGTCCACACAAGCCCCGTAGCCATTAGGCCGTGGGACTACACATAAACTCACTCACTCACTCAAGATTAGGAAGAAAAACAGAGTACAGTTACTTAATTAACTGGAGTTTATATGCCAAAAGGCTGATTTGAGATAGACGTTTTAGTACCATAAGCCAGGGATTTGGTCCTGCTGTTAGGGAGGGCCTGGGTCTGCAAACGGGGCTTCTGAATACCCAAACCTCAGCCGCTGCTGCGGAGATGGTCGGAAGAGCAGTTCAGTATCCCGGGCCGCACTACCGAACACCAGAGGATACGAGAGAGTTCAGGAAGGTGAACCCTTAGAATCCTGATCCTGAGAAACCCCTCACAGGGAGAAGAAAAGAGTGTAGGGACGTCTCCTCTACACTCAGGTCCTTGAGACGAGGCCAGGGCCCTGGGCCCACAGCAGGGAGCAGGGAGGAGTCCCTGACCTGGCCACAATTAAGAGCAGGGAGTCTACAAGGCAAGCAGTGGAAGAGGTTGTGGGGAACAGAAGTCTTACCTTGTGGTTCCCTGGTCCAGCTTCGGGTGGAGGAGTCAGTTTCCCCCAGGAAGGGTCTTACAACTCCTCCTGGGTTTCAGCACCACTTGTAAGGGTTATTGCTGAGTTTAAAATGAGGAAACTGAGGCCAGTATAAGAACATTTAAATGCCGATTTATTTAATTCCTGGGCTAGGTTCTGTGGTCCCAGGGAAAGGGGCCAGAGAAGTCGCACCTGACTCCTCTCCAGCCTGGGGTTTTATAGGGAGTGAAGGCATTTGATTGGCTGTGGAGAAACAGGACATGGACGAAAATCCTGTGGAGAAACAGGACATGAGCTGCTATTGGTAGGTAGGCAGGATTTCCGGTGAGAGGGCTGTGCTATTGGGCAGGTTTTGGCAGGGCTTCTTTTAAATTTTGGCGGGGTTTTCCTATGGTGGGTTAGGTGCCAAGTGCAGAGTTTAGTGTTGAGTGCATATTCTGGTGCAGAGTGCAGAGGTGGGTGAGTGTTGAGTACAGATTCTGGTGATGTAGTTTTCAGGCGTGGAGAGGGATGGGCATGTCCGAGCTCCCAGCAAGGCAACCAGCCTTACACTTTCTTTCCTTCCTTCCTTCCTTCCTTCCTTCCTTCCTTCCTTCCTTCCTTCCTTTCCTTCCTTTCCTTCCTTTCCTTTCCTTCCTTCCTTCCTTCCTTCCTTCCTTCCTTCCTTCCTTCCTTCCTTCCTTCCATATATGATTTTGTTTCAGTATTTTAGTAACTGCTGTTTCGTGAATTTACAGCTTAGAAACATCTGTTTATGGTGTTTTTTTTTTAATTTCACAGTGCTAAAATAAAGCACTAGTATTTTTATATATTAATATATAGATATAAGCAAAAGACACCAGGGTATGGGGTTCTGGATTAATGCTTTTATGTATTTTCCCCACAATGGTTTTAAAAATTCAGTGTCATAACTCTTTTCTCATTGTCGATTGTTTAATGTGGGTATGAAAGGATATCATTGCCGATGATTTTAAAACATAAATTATAGGACATCTGTTGATATGTTATAAAAAAACAAAAAGAAAGTATATGCATAACTATTGAATGTGGCTATTTAGGAATGCCCTTAGTGAAAAAAAAAATTACAAAGATGTAGAGAGAAAAAGAACTGAACAAAATTAATAAAACTAAAACTAAAAGGAAGCCCCTTACAAAAGCATTGTAGAGCTCTTGTTCCTTCCAAGACTGAAATGTGATATTAACTGTAACTACCAATCACTATAGCTTTATTTGAGTACATTAGCCATGGAGAAGAGTAATAAATTTAGTATTAGCTTGTTCACATACTGAGTTACTTTCAAATGTTAGTGGCAGTAGAATTACTGTGATCAAATGAACACATTTAGGTGCACCTGTGTAATTTAAGTGAGATGTTAAATCACAAAAATGTAAACAACAGTGTGTGCTATTTGTCAGAAACTTCCAGGGAAAATTGTCAATGAGGACTTTATTGCTGCTTTCAGAAATAAATACATGCATCTAGAGTCAGCAGCTGCCTCAAGTATTTCTGTGATTGGTCTTTGCCTTCAATTTTTGTTAAAATACGAGGACTCAAACACCTGACTTCCATGGTACTGCTTCAGGTTGTGTCTATTGACAAAGAAAGCTAATTTATTAATTAGCTTGTCCAGTAAAAATTCACCATGCTTTTTGTACTTTATATCAGCCCCCAACCTTTTATTCTATATTGAAAAATCAGAAAAGTGGAAAGAAAGATTCACAGCATAAATATTTAAACTGTATGTGTAATCAGGACTTAATTTAATCTCCTAGACAGAATTGAACACTTTAAAAACTAAGATAAACATGTTTGTTAGGAGCAATTGTCAAAGAAATTTTTCATCTACAGCAGTGTCATCCAATAAAAATATAATATGAACCATATATGTAATTTAAAAAGTTTTAGTAGCCATGTTTCAAAAAAGTGAAAAGAAAGAGATATGTATTTTAGATTTACAATATATCTTAGTGTGAACTAGTATTATTTCAGTGCTTAGTACCCACATGTACTGAGTGATGACCTTTGGAAAGCACAGATCTAGAATCTAGACATAATATAAGCTTAAGTGCGGTAGAATTTTAAGAACTGCTATGGGATTTTTTTTGTACTGTTATAGACAGCTGTAACATGAAGCAATAATTAGACAGTGTTTGAAACAACAATTACTCAAAATTTTAGTATTTTAGAGGCAGAGTTTTAATATGACATATGTGTAGATGGAAAGAAAGTTGTCATAGGAGATTACTTGCTTTACATTTTAAACTTAATGATTTGTCAAGATGACATAAAGATATAGTCAGGCTGAGGTATGGAAAATAATTTAAATCACTGAATTTGCAACTCAATAATATTAGGGTTAAAATTAGAACTGAATTAAATTAAGTTTTCCTGTTACTTTTCATATACCATACAAATTGGAATGTAAAGATAGAAGAGGAAAGAGAAAACTCTTTTAAAATTTGAATGACTCACAATTAAGCGGGTAAAGAGTGTGATCTGTTTGAAAAGGATAATTTAAAACAACAACAACAAAAAAATCCATCCAACTAAGTCCAACACAATTTAATTTATAAATATTGTTAGTCCTTAAAAGTCAGTAGGCTGATTTGTCATAGCAATAAATTTTAATGGAAGAAAACTTTAATTTTCCTATTTTTAATCATTAAAAATTCTTTTTTAGGGCCAGGCGCGATGGCTCACGCCTGTAATCCCAGCACTTTGGGAGGCCGAGGCGGGTGGATCACAAGGTCAAGAGATCGAGACCATACTGGTCAGCCTGGGTAAACAAGAGCGAAACTCCGTCTCAAAAAAAAAAAAAAAAAAAAATATTTTTTATATCTTGAGACACAAACATGTAAGTTGTAAATTTTAAACAATAGTGTGATATGTAACAAATGCATATCCAAATATGCTTCTACTGCTTATTTTTCTTTTAAATTCCCAACTTTGTATGATAATTTGGTTTATAAATTATACTGTCTCCTCATGATATAAACAAAGAGGTTCAAAAACTTCTTACAGACCAGGATGTGGTCTTACTACTTTGTGAATGGGATAGGATATGAAATTATTAATACATTATGCTTTCAAATGGATAAATATTGCATAGAAAATATACTCAAGGATATGTCAAATTGCTAATAGTTTTGGTCATTTCTTTCTATGTTTTTACTTTTTAACAGCATAAAAGAGTAATTTTAATTTCATAATAAAGCCAATGAGTCTTATCTCCTCATACAAAAAAAATAAATTGTTGTATTTGAGTTAATAAAAAGTAAAAACTTCTCTTAATCAAAAATATCCAAAAGGAAAAAGACAAAAGCTTAGGAGAACTATATGTGACAAATATGGCAATAGCCTTACTGTACAAATAATTAAAACAAATAGATTATAAATAAGGATTCTAAGAAAAGAATAGTCAAAGCAAAAGGAAAATAACACAAAAAAATCAACCTCACTAATAACCAAATGAATAAAAATTTTAAGCATGAAATATCATTTTCAAACATTAAGTTAGTAAATGTTTTTTAAATAATAAATACATATTATTAGAAAACATTAGACAAAACACTTGGTTTATTCATTATTAGTGGAAATACAAATTGGAATTAACTGTCTGGGATGTAATTTGACAAGACTATCCATAACTCTTCAGAAATCTTGCCTTTATCCTAAAGATGTAGCAAAAAATATTGCACTAAAATTTAAGTATGAGACTTTTATTCCAATATTATTATGTTTCTTTCTTGTTATTAAAAATAAGATTTTTAAATGTTTAAAAAAATCTGTAAAATGGTAAAGTAAATAATGATATACTGACTAAAATGAACATTATCCATTTATTAAAAATAATGTTTTCAAGGAATATGATATAAAGTTTGTAATCTTAGTAAAAACAACAGAAAAAATATGTTTATTAACAGTTAACAAAGCAGCAATAAGTAACCACACTTTGAAAGAAATAAGTAAAAAATATCAAATTGTACATTAGTGTTATCTGTATTGGATTGCTTTGCCAAGCATTCACGAAGTGAAACTTCTTCAATGTTTTCATTAATGTTTTAAGTCATTTAAAGTTTAATCAAGTACTTTATAAGTAACATTGAAGCTGAATAAGTTTTTAAAAGCCTTTGTAAGGGTTCATGAAAGCAAAAGACTAAAGCCACATGCCATGTGAGAAATATTCATTCATCTTTGTATGGTGAAAATGGCTAAAATAATGTATGGAAAACAATATGGTGGTATATTGTAATGTGTTCTTTTTCAGTAAATAATGTTAAAAGAGGTAGAAGCCTTATTGCTGAAGATTTAAAGAAACAGGTGTTAAAATGAACTAGGTAGTGTTAAAGGTTTGGATCAAAGTAAGGAAGCTTCTACATGCCTTGAATTATGCTAGATATTATAATTTTTTTTCAATTATAAGATACATAAACTATGAGCAGTCAAAGGAAGATAGTAATAAGAAATAACTTATTTAATGATAGTACTAAGAAATAACTTATTTAATGAAGCTAGTAAAACTGTACAGTAGCTTCTTTTACATGGCTAAAAATAAAAGAAAACCATTGTGATATGCCACAGATTTAGCACTTCAATTGAATTCATTTATCCTGTCATGCCCAGGAAAACTTTTATCACACAGATTTTAAGTCAGAAATATAAAGTGCTACCAACTATCATTAGTTTGAGTTATTTGATCAAAATAAGATACTTTAAATGTAGTCAACTTTTAAAATAAATGTATTAAAAAATTCAACATAATTATCAAAATTGTGGCACATGGATCAATGTGTAAAGGCTATTCAAACAGCAGAGGTCTTAAAAGAGTGGCTGAATTTAAAAAGATATGTGTTCTTTTTCAAAAATCAAGTATTTCAAATTTACATTTCTCTGATGACAAGCACTGCCAGTAATATGCTAGCCACCTAGCAGATAAAGAAACTATTAATCTGCCCATTTAAGATAAAGGCAATATTTTAATAGTAAGCAAGGAGTAATTGTTTTTGAAAGAATATCACATTATGCACTGTACATTTTGAAGACTAGCATTTTGATGTTCTTCTTCCATTGTATGATTTGCTGCTCAAACTAATAGACTAGACTTATATACTTATATCTGCACATTAGAAATAATAGAAAATAAGATTTTTGAAATTTTAGTATTCTTTAAAATAGATAATTTTATGGAGTCATGAACCTCTTCATTACATGTATAAAAACATGACACCTTCAGATTTATTTAAAAGCACAACCAATTAATATTTTTTTAAAAATTGTACAGTTTCCCTATACATTGAATAAGTGGACAATGGGTTTGAGTAGTGAGTGTCATGATTTAGAAATGCACCCAGTGATGCAAGCCTTCCTTATTTCTTTGTAAAATATCTATTTTGGCTATGATAGCCATTACAACAATGTAGTTAGATAAGCAACTTAGGCACAGATTGCTATATCACCAAGTATTGAAACAATAATTTAATTGTTATTTAATGGTACTATTGTAATCTATAATATACTAGTCATTAGAGAAATGCAAATCAAAACCGCAATGAGATACCATCTCATGCCAGTTAGAATGGCAATCATTAAAAAGTCAGTAGACAACAGTTGCTGCGGAAGATGTGGAGACATAGGAATGCTTTTACTCTGTTGATGGGAGTGTAAATTAGTTCAACCATTGTGGAAGACAGTGTGGCAATTCCTCAATGGTCTAGAACTAGAAATACCATTTGACCTAGCAATCCCATTACTCAAAGGATTATAAATTATTCTATTATAAAGATACATACACACATATGTTGATTGCAGCACTGTGCACAAGAGCAAAGACTTGGAACCAACCCAAATGTCAATCAGTGATAGACTGGATAAAGAAAATGTGGCACATACATACCGTGGAATACTATGCAGTCGTATAAAAGGATGAGTTCATGTCCTTTGCAGGGACATGGATCAAGGTGGAAACCATCATTCTCAGCATACTGATATAAGAACAGAAGACCAGACACTGCATGTTCTCACTCATTAGTGGGCGTTGAACAACGGAACACTTGGACACAGGGAGGGGAACATCACACATCGGGGCCTGTTGGGGAGTGGGGAAGTAGAGTGGGGATAGCATTGAGAGAAATACCTAATGTAGATGACTGGTGTTGGATGCAGCAGATCACAATGGCAAGTGTATAACTGTGTAGCAAACATGCATGTTTTGTACTTGTACCCCAGAACTTAAAATATAATAAGAAAAAATTTTTGTAGAGACAAAATTTTTAAATAATATTTCATTGTTGCATCTAAATTTATGTTTTTAAATTCTTTAGCATTTTTAATATATCAGTACAATAATATATCTTTTTCTATTGCATTTTAGGTTTTGGGGTACATGTGAAGAACATGCAAGATTGTTGCATAGGTACACACGTGGCAGTGTGATTTGCTGCCTTCCTCCCCTTCACCTATATCTGGCATTTCTCCCCATGCTATCTCTCCCCAACTCCCCATCCCCCACTGTCCCTCCTCTATTCCCCCCAACAGACCCCAGTGTGTAGTGCTCCCCCCCCGTGTCCATATGTTCTCATTGTTTTGATTTGCATTTCTCTAATGACTAGTATATTATAACTTACAATAGTACCATTAAATAACAATTAAATTATTGTTTCAATACTTGGTGATATAGCAAACTGTGTCTAAGTTGCTTATTTAACTACATTGTTTTAATGGCTATCATAGCCAAAATAGATATTTTACAAAGAAATAAGGAAGGCTTGCATCACTGAGTGCATTTCTAAATTATGGCACTTACTACTCAAACCCATTGTCCACTTATTCAATGCACAGGGAAACTGCACATTCATGTGCATGTGTCCTTATAGTAGAACGATTTATAATCCTTTGAATATTTACCCAGTAATGGGATTGCTGGATCAAATGGAATTTCTATTTCTAGGTCCTTGAGGAATCACCACACTGTCTTCCACAATGGTTGAACTAATTTGCACTCCCACCAACAGTGTAAAAGTGTTCCTATTTCTCCACATCCTCTCCAGCATCTGTTGTCTCCAGATTTTTTAATGATCACCATTCTAACTGGCATGAGATGGTATCTCAATGTGGTTTTGATTTGCATTTCTCTACAATAGTATATCTTTAAAGTACATGTTAATAAATATACATATGCTGTGGTACATTTTCTACAATTTGTATTGTCTGACTGACCACTGCTCTAGGCTGAGGTTATCATTAGCTTAGCGAAGGGCAATCTCTACGTGGCTCAGATGAGTTCATACAGTCTTGAGGCCAATAGCCTTGTAGGAATAAATACTGTGCTTTTGCTGGTCATTTTTTTCTATCATATGTCTACCCTCATCGACTTTATAGAGAACAACAAGTTAATTTGTAAAAATTATTTAGAATTTTGGTATGTGGTCAAATGTTAATTTCATATGACCCCATTAGTACTTCATATGAGAAAAATTTGTATATAAGACATTTATACTTACATGGTTTTAGTTATGAAAAAATATGTATATAAAAGTTTCTACAAAAATTAGGAGGCAAAATGATAATAGTTTATATACTAAATTATACTGTATACTACATGGTAGAATTAATGATAACTCTTATTTGTATACTTGGTCATGTTTTAAGTTTGTGATAAGCAATAAACTGGATATTAGGAAATATAATCAGCTTAATTGTTTCCAGTATTTATTCTCCTACAATAGTATAATCATGGTGTAAGATTTTATTTATATGAAAATAAATAAATATGCAGATTATCACTACAGGTTATATAGTGACTAAATATTCACAAGGAAAGTGTATCTCCCGAGGAAAGAATGTGAGTGCTCTTCATTCTCCTGCATGTTCAGCAGTACTAATGACTCAGACCCTTCAGGAATGAATGTTTGAGTCACTCTTCTGGGCAAAGAACCACAACCAGCGGAGGTGTGTGCTGAGTGTGAAGGAAATATGAAATCGTTTGAAAGAAAATAGTTATTTACAAGGTGCATCCATGTGACCAGTTTCAGAAAAAAGGACTGTAATAGTCATGAGTATTTTTTTTAATTTTGACACAAATATTTATATATATACCAAATGTTGTTCTTCCTCCTCTCTCATTTTCTTATTATTTAGATCAGTATTTAATTTACAGGATATCAAAAGAGAAGAGTAATAATCACTCAAAGACTTCCTATACTTTTCCAGAAGACAGCTTAGTTTATTTTTGATTAAACATGAGATAGTTATATCATATTATACAGAAGTATGACTCTGTTACTGTGTCTATTTGGAGATGAGTGAGGTTTTAAGATACGTATATGAATGCCAAGTTGAGAAGAGGTGAACTGTGGTGGCATTTCATGTATCAAATTTCTCTTCTATACTATAGTTTCTAGAGTTCCCTTTCTACTAATTTTCCAGTTGAGTTTCAAGGGATGTTCTCTTGCAAAAGTTGTATCTTGGAAGGAAGCAGTAATTTTGTAGCATGCATATACCTTCTCATAATAAACTGGTTGCTAATTTGAAGAGATTTTGCAGATGTGATTAAAGTATTTGATCAATTAACTATAAGTTAATCAGTTATACAGTCTTTAAAAGAGGGTTTAGGCCTTCTGAGTTCACAGGACACTGCCTATAAACAACAAATTATAGATTAGGATTTCATCCCACTTCTAATTTCCCTTCTTGGCTGTACGCTCTAAAGATTTCAGATTTGTTTATATATATATATATGTATACATATATATATATATATCCCCACATGTTTACCTCAAAGTGTATATGTTTGGATAAACATGCAGAGATAGATAGATGTATCCATCCTACTGATTCTGCTTCTCTGATCAAACCCTAATATAAACATCATTAAGAAATATTTCTAGTCAAGAGATATCTTTGTTTAATATATATAGCAAAGGCAATGGCATTAACAACAACATACAGCCTATTAACTCATCAACTATTTTTTTAATTTAAATTTATTCTATTTTTTTATTGCATTTTAGGTTTTGGGGTACATGTGAAGAACATGCAAGATAGTTGCATAGGTACACACATGGCAGTGTGATTTGCTGCCTTCCTCCCCATCACCTATATCTGGCATTTCTTCCCATGCTATCTCTCCCCAACTCCCACCCCCCGCTGTCCCTCCCCTGTTTCCCCCCGACAGACCCCAGTGTGTGATGCTCCTCTCCCTGTGTCCATGTGTTCTCATTGTTCATCAACCATTTTTTAATAAATGCATCTTTCAATATCATAGTTTCAAATCCAGATGGAATTTATCTAAGTTTCAACATATATTTAACACATTTCTTGTTTCTGTTACAAAATATTATCTATTAATCAGAAAGATAATTATCTTCAGTTATTGTTTACATTCTAATAGTGCAGGTTTATTGTTTCATTTCATAATTTAGGAGGGAATTGTCAATTTATGTATTGAACACTATAACTATGAGAGCTAAATGGGTAATTTGATTATATACTTATATCTCAATTTTCTGCAGGCACGATAACTACAAACCATGCTTTCAAGGTCCTTGTGACATTATCAATCTATTAATTATCTTATTTTATTTAATTCCACTGTACAGACTCTGCAGGAAGTATTTGATCCAGGACGATTTAGTGACCTCTCTCAAATGGCTTTTATGGGAACCAGAGAATAAAAGGCAGCAAGCTATATAATAAGAGGGCATATTAACCTTAACTGCTTTGGCATCAAGATACTGCTCTTTGTTTCATGGTGTAAGGGACAAATGAAATAAGAAGACAAGATAAAATAGTTGACTATCTCACATTGAAATAAATTTTGTTTTAAGCACTTTTTGATTAAAGAAGTGTATTATCTCACACTTTACAAAGACACATACTTTTAAAAAATAACATAAAGGGAATCTCTAAAGTTAACATTAAATCCACATATTCAGTAATTCAGCTCAACTCCAGCCAATTAGCTATTTTCAGAATTATAACCAGAACCCAGGACTAACTGGCCGGGTTTTGCACTACGACACAATGTTGGATTTTCTTTTACTAGGGCATCTAGCTGATGTGCCTCTACTTCATAAGTGCTGTTTTAGGTTCTGAGACTATGAACTGACTGCCCTGTGTCCTGTGCAAGCATTAACTCTAGTTGATTTTTTAAGACCTACCACTTACAGCTATATGAATAAGTATGTCATAGTAGAGATCCCCATTAGCTAATTTGCAGCAGAGCTCTAAATTCCTAAAGTAGGGAGAAGCTTCCCTCATTCATTCTTGCTGCTCTTCTTAGACCATATTGGAAAGCCTCTGCATTTCTTGTTTTTTTCCCCTCTCTGATACACACACACACACACACACACACACACACACACACACATGCATTCTAGATAAAATTCCGGGATTCTCCTTGCATTACACCGGACTCCAGTTGAACTCTGGTGCCATACCAAAAGAAGAAGAGTCATGTTACCTTCTTCCTGATCTGCAGGGAAAATATTCCTAAAAACAGCGTTCATAAATTTGGAAATAGAAAAACACTTTGATTGCATCATCTAACCTACTAAATAATTATAATATATTTAAAAGAGTAAAATGTTTGCTTCTTCAAATGAGTTTAAAAGCACAATAATTTAAGCATATGGATATTTATCACAATTTAGATTGGAAATTTATATATATGTATGTATTATACACATATCCAGTTGATCTTCATTATTCATGGTACTCCTGTTCTATAAAGCCACTATTAACACTACATTTTTGTTCCTAGGAGAAATTGTATGTATATATATCTGCATATATGTATACACACATGTGTGTATGTATACACACTCATCTCTCATAGATTATAATCTTAAATCTTAAAAACAATAAATTCTGACTGGGCATGGTGGCTCATGCCTGTAATCCCAACACTTTGGGTCACCTGAGGTCAGGAGTTCGAGACCAGCCAGGCCAACATGGTGAAACCCCATCTCTACTAAAAATACAAAATTAGCCAGTCATGGTGGTACATGCTTGTAATCCCAGCTACTTGGGAGGCTGAGGCAGGAGAATCACTTGAACCCTGGAGGTGGAGGTTGCAGTGAGTTGAGATTGCACTATTTCACTCCAGCCTGGGCAAGAAGAGGAGCAAAACTCTGACTCAAAAAAAAAAAATCTGGAATAGTTTATTGTCTTTATTTTACAAAGGAGAAAACAAGATTCAAAAGTGTGAAGTGACTTGCATAAAGCCATGTCTCCAACAGGTGCCAGAGTGGGGATATAAACACTGACCAACTGGTCCCAGAGCAGAGCTCTGTCCACTACACTGCACCTCCCTTGACCTTCTCCATCCTCTTGTCATCTTTATATGAGAGCTGAGACAAGAAGGCTTTGTTTTTCCTTCGCTGGAACTTGCCCAATAGCTGACTCAAACGTTTCACTGCTCCTGTGCATGGCCACAAATGACTGCAAAAGTGCTGCTAGTATTGATTTTGATGTTATAAATAAATTTTAGCAAGTAGGAAAATTCACAAATATAGAATCTGCAGTAATGAGGATTGGTTGTGTATATGGTCAGTAAATTCAAATGAGTAAAGTATCATGCTTTGAAAGATGTAAGTAGATAGAAATGTCAAAATTTATCATAGGAATGGGATTATGAATAAACATGTTAACTATCTGATATTTTCTAAAATGAAAATATACTAATTGTAAAATAATGCTTTAATAGAACAACCAGTTTTGATTCTCTGCTCTAGAGAACAACTTAAACATCATTAGAAGCATCCAGATATTCAAAATGCATTTTTAAAAAACTAAATAAAAGCTGACATTTAATTATCCACTTTGGAGTATTCACAATAGTATGGATAATCAAAAGTTGTTAACTTCATTGTAAACCAAACATTAAATGAAGACATTATTATTATTTTAAGTGAATATTTTGATTTTCAGAAGCTTAGATTTCTTTGTAGATTTCTGTTAACTTCTTTGAATGGTTTATTTTTTATTAATATGTGTGTTTGTGTGTGTGTGTGTGTGTGTGTGTGTGTGTGTGTGTGTATGTCTTTACCACCAAGGAAAGGCCGATTTTAGAAGGGAAAGAGGAAAATGAATAAGAAAAAAATAAAAATATCTCAAGTGATATTTCAACAATACATTTAATTTTTATTCTAATGTTCTAAGCAATATATGGAAATGACTGCTTTTTACAAAAGCAATTTTCTTTCTGGTTTGATGAAAGTAAAAATCCTGTATGTTCAAATTCATTTCAAACTTCAAAGGACAGAACAGCCTTGACGTTGGCATGGTTCTTGCAAGCAGTTGGATAAATTGACTACATAATGAGTCCTTGGCTGTTCCTAACCAAAACTTTGTTGGACAGGTTCATTTACAATCCTCAAACAGAATGACCTTCCATCTGGCTTAATGGCCCCTAGATTGCTGCAAATTCGACCTGACATTTCCTTATGGGTTAGTTATTAAATTATATCACAGAACACAATAACATAATTTGGTTTCAGAGCCTAAGCGAAAGTGATAGTCCAGCAGATTAAGATGTAAAATTCCTTTGCAAAATTAAGTTATTTGTAATCTGATGCATACCCCCTTGTTTTATCTGCCATATAATATAATTACTTTCCACAGTACAGTAGCTGCATATACTGACAATGCTGACAGAACAGAAATGGCATTTGAAGAGGAGAAAAGAACTTCAGTGGGCAGGTAACTGACTTTTATAGTTATCTTTCTAAAGTGAAATCACTTGCAATTTTTGCTTTTTTTTTTTGCTTAATAGAATTGATCTGTTAAGCAGTGCTTCTCTCCTTTGTCTAATAATATTAGACATACTTAACTCTGTGAACTACAGTTTCTTAATTCATCCTGAAATATCTGCTTTGACATGACTAATACCAATATATTTTTAAATTTAGGGTTTCATCTATTTAACTGCTTCTATCAGTTGTGGTTTAGTGAGAAATAAACCAATGTCTCATTTGTTACTGTATCAGATATTGGAATTCCTAACTGTGCCTCTTTAATGGTTTGGATAAATTTCAATGACCAATAAAGTTTAAAGAACAACATATTTCTACAATTATTTATACATGATGTAAAATTTCCTTTAGTCAGATTTTTACCATTAAGAAAAGAAAAATTTGAAGATAGGATTTGCCTACAGCAACAACTAGAATTTTCATTCTAACAGATTCTTCTCACGTATTTCACAGTGAAGGGCTCTACTCTGCCTGTGTTTAGTCTCTTTTGTAGAATTTTCTAACTTTACAAGGCATTTACCCTTATTCTGTTCATAACAGGTTCTGCTTATATGTCATCAACACAGCTTTAGTTGAACCTTCATTCAAACAAATTTTTTGGGCACCTACTAATTGGGCACTGTGTAGGTTTTATAAAAAGATAGCAATAAAAATAGTGACAACATAACAATATTAACTAAAATGTGCTATAATACAAGATCCACTAGGGTACAGATCTATTTTAATTCATATATATGTTCCAGGTGTCTTAAGATGCACCTGAAACATAAGAGGACCTCAGTAAACATTTGTAGAGTAGCACTTATTGTGTGTTGTATATTCTCATTGAATCTTTAAGATGCCCCTACTTTGGTAGATACTATTCTTCTTATTCTACATGAGAAAATTAATGTACAAATATGTTGAATCACTCTCCCAAAGTCTTGGCTGATAATAGCCAATCACGTATTGAAGCCAGAGTCTATTTCAGAGCCTGTTCTTTAAGCAATGATCTTATTGCCTCTTCCTGCCCTCAGGAAGCACACTCACAAGTTTATTCCAATGAAGACATACAAAATTAAGTTTAGTAGATGATCTTTGCACATTTATGAGGGCCTTTTTATACTCGGCTCTAGTCTAGTTCCTTAATGGCACCATATAAATGAGAAGAAGTTTCAACTCTTTGCCAAAACCAGTTTGAGTCAAAGAGAGTCACTTCACTTTAAGGAATATCATTTCTACATCACTGACTGTATCAACAGTTAATTCTTTGCACATCCTATCTTCCAAACTATATTTCACTTCAAGAAATATCATTCCTACATCGCTGACTTTATCAACAGTTAATTCTTTGCACATTCAGTCTTCCAAACTACACTACTTCCAGCCTCCAATGCTAAGATTAAAGCTGATTTCGTGCATTAGGCCTTTCCTCATTTAACAGTATTTACCACTTCACATACCACTTAATCTAATTGGGCTGTCTATATAAATCCAAATAACGTTACATCAGATGGAAAACATCAAACTTATGTGAAGTCACGAAACCCTACAAAATGAATATTTCTCTTCTTTAAAATATTCATTTTTTAAAATTGTTGAATAACAGCATTTCCGCTGATTACCTATCTTTCCCCACTCCTCAAAATATAAAAATACACACATACTGTGTCACACGTGTGTATTGTTCTTTTATTTTGGAGGGGTTAGAGATTTGAACTCAGTGACCATAATATTTCTTAAAGTCATCACATAGCTTAAATAAATATACAAACCAGGTCTTCTCTACACTGTTAACAGCTGCACAGGGTTCTTTCTTGAGAGTTAAAGGAACTCAGAGAGTGCTCAATAAATGCCATAGTTATTGCTACATCATGGCATTTAAAGCTTGCCATTTACTTTCCAAACTAAGATTTTCTTTGTAACTCTTTAGGAACACTATAAGACAAGTAATCAATGTTTTACACCTGAAGGTATAGACTCCAAAGTTTAAAAAATAGTGACCAGGAGGATTCACCATCTAGTGGAGTCATGGATTTCCCCTGTTTTTTCTTTTTTGAGATGAATGATTTGGCCAATAATTTATCATCACCTTGTTACATAGCTATTATGAGTTAAGTCCCTCTACCTACCTCTGTATCCTACCATAAATCCCCTTTATATCTTATATGCTCCAGCCAAATGAACAGCCAGTTCACTGCTTCTTTTTCTGCCTCAGGGACTCTGTTCATTTGTTCTTACGCTGGTGGGCAATCACTGCTCCCACAGCTCCCTCCTTCTTAAGCCTCCACAGACTGCAATCCTACTAGTCTTAAATGGTCAAATTCAGATATTAGCTACTCTCTAATATCCTATTTACCAAATGAATGTAAATTCACCATGTGGTGCATTCCCATACTCACAGTTAACCCCTAAACAGAAGTCACCTTACACTGTAGTTGTTCTTCTTCCCCTTCTTTCTCTTCTTCTTCTTCTTCTTCTTCTTCTTCTTCTTCTTCTTCTTCTTCTTCTTCTTCTTCTTCTTCCTCCTCCTCCTCCTCCTCCTCCTTCTTCTTCTTCTTCTTCTTCTTCTTCTTCTTCTTCTTCTTCTTCTTCTTCTTCTTCTTCTTCTTCTTCTTCTTCTTCTTTTCTTCTTCTTCTTCTTCTTCTTCTTTTGAAATGGAGTCTCCCTCTGTCACCAGGCACCAGAGTGGAGTGCAGTGGCATGATCTTGGCTCACTGCAACCTCTGCCTCCCAGGTTCAAGCCATTCTCCTGCCTTACCCTCCTGAGTAGCTGGGACTACAGGTGTATGCCACCATACTCAGCTAAGTTTTGTATTTTAGTATAGATGGGGTTTCACCATATTGGCCAAGATGGTCTCATTCTCTTGACCTTGTGATCCGCCCACCTCGGCCTCCCAAAGTGCTGGGATTATAGGCGTGAGCCACTGTGCCCAGCCTACACTGTAGTTATTCTTAATCTCAACTTAGTTTACCTCCTAAGTTATGACTATTCAAGTGTAAAGGTAATATGAGGAAAGTTTAAAAAATTCAAGAAAAATGGAATCAAAGGATAAAAATAAAATATATAAACTTTATTTTTTCAACATAAGCTCCATTAGGTTCAAGACATTTTTGTAAGCAATGAAAGCCAGCCATTTAATCCATTCCTAAGGAACAGAGAGTCTCGGGAATTTAACTAAGCCATTGCAGTCATTTTACATTATGACCTAAAAAAAAATGGGTGCCGTCTACAATAGATTTTTAAGATTAGGAAAGAAAAGTAAGTCAGACGTAGCCAAATCAGGAATATAAGGTGGGTGCCTAATGATTTTCAAAAAAAAAAACTTCTCACAGAAATGTTCTTATTTGATGAGAAAAATGAACAGAAACTTTGTCATGGTGGAGAAAAACTGTTGAAACTTTCTTGGCTTTTTTCTTCTAAAGATTTAGCCAACTTTCTCCAAATACTATCATAATGAGCAGATGTCAATATGCTTGAGTCCTCCGGAAAGTCAGCCAGTAAAATCCATTAACCTTCCCAACATGCCGTCATTATGAGCGTTGATCTTGATCAGTTCACTTCTGCTTTCACAGGACCGCTTTCGCCTCTTGGTTGACATTGCTTGATTGTGCTTTGTCTTCAGGATTATACTGGTGAAGCTATATTTTACATTTTGTTACGATTCTTCAAAGAAATACTTCAGGATATTTATCTCACTTGTTTAAAATTTCTATTGAAAACTCTGCTTTTGTCTGAATTTGATCTGGGTGCAATGGTTTGGCTAGTCACCAAATGGAAAGTTTGCTCGACTTTAATTTTTTTGTCAAAATTGTGTAAGCTGAACCAGTTGAGGTGCCTGTGGCATTGGCTGCTCTTTCTGCTGTTAATCATCAGTTTTCTTCAATTAGGGCACAAACAAGGTGAACTTTTTCCTCACAAATTAGTGTGGGTGGGTTGCCTCTGCAGGCTTCATCTTGAACATCATCTTGTCCCATCTCAAAACAAGTTATTCATTTGTAAATTGCTATTTTATTTGAAGCAATTTGACCCCATAAACTTTTCATAACTCATCAGTGATCTCACCATTTTTCCATCTAAGCTTCACCATAAACTTGATGTTTGTTCTTGCTTCGATTTTAACGAAATTCATGTTGCTCTAATAGGGGCTCTTTTCAAACTTGTGTCTTGTCTTTCTTAGTGCCTCAAGCCAGATCCTATGCAGACAGGTTATAATAAATTAGTTCTAGTTTATTTGGTGGAAAAAAATTGTAATTTATATATAATTTTTCCCTTATATGCATCTTCTGTGAACTTTTGAAGCTACTATGCGCTCTGCTTCTCTCGTCATACCCTCGCTCTAATATGCATACATATGCATGTGGTGTGCTAGTGAACTGGCTCTCCAAAATGTAAAGGAAAGAAAGAGTAGTGATGTGTGTGTGTGTCTGTGTGTGTGTGTGTGTGCGTGTGTGTATGTGTGTGTGTTTGACTATTTCAATGGAATCTGTAATCTTTCATGGACAATTTCAAGCTACCAGTAGTTTAACAACCACCTTGGAAAATTTCTTAATGTTTTAACAATTGGCTCTTGCTCATTTTAGGAGGTAACTTATAGCTTATATATACATATTTACACTAGCATAGTTCTATATGCATAATAAATAATACTAAGCAACAAAGAAGGTCAAGATGAAAGAGTGTAGCGTAGGAAGGTAGGAAGGCAGGAATTTATAAAGGAAAATCTCAGTTTTTCCTCATTTCTGCAGTACTAACAAAGCAAGGCAGCATAATATTACTCTTCTTTTCCATTATTCTTGAATTGTTGGTGAAGCCTATTCTCGGCCTTCTCAGCCTCTCTGTTACAACCTGCCCTCCACCCCTCAATACACACACACACACACACACACACACACACACACACTCTTTGCCACTGACTTTTTTTCTTTCCTTGGTTCTTCTCATCTAACAGTAAAACCTCAGCTAGAGGAAAAAATCCATAGTAGTAGAATTTGAATATTAGATTATTAGCATCCTACACAATTCATAATGCCCCTTCAGCAGTCCATTCTACCGGCTCTTATCCAGACTAGAACACTCTAGTCTTACGAGTTTACATATTTTACTTTTTCAGGAGAATAACCAATGTGGTGTTCTCTACTGGCCATTACCCTGCCTTTGTCATCTTCTTACTACTGGTTCTTTAGGCGATTCCTGAGATGAAGTTACTAAAATCTCAGTCTGTCTTTGCTTATGCACTTGCCATTGGGCATATGGAAGTTACTCAGGAACATGATAGTCAGTTCTGTCTGAACTAGCCTGCTAGCTACAAGGCATCTTTAACATATATTTAGTGATTTGGTTGCTTTATAAAATTGCACCCATTATAAAAATGCCCAGGGAATAAACCAAAGAATGAGCACATTAATTGTAAGTAAAGCATTATAGAACAATAATAATTAGCTTTAGTTTTTTAGAACTATCATTTATGCAGGGCCACTAATAGAAAAATAGCAAGAATGGAAGAGGGCAATATAATTACTAAATGTCAATCTACCTCTATAGCTATCTATGCCACTACCTACATATCACCTTACTAAAGATTTGTAGTCAGTCACCTGGAGTGTTTTGTCTTGATTCTACTACTTTCTACCACTGAAAATATACACAATTCAGTTAAATTCTCCAATTTCTATACTTTTATCTGTAAGAACGGTATCTGTTGTACCAGTGGTAGTGTTTCTAATTTCTGGCTATATCGTTCCCAGTATTTGTTTCAGTCTTCATTTCCTCTGACTTGCAACAAAAATGGCATACTTTGGAAGTCATTCACAGTTATTGAGATGGAAATCATTCACGTTCCATTGAGGTGGAAATAGCCTAAACCTGCAGCATAATACATTTAGTCTAGGGAAATAGGTGAGTTTGATAATAGTAACATTTTCAAAATGCAGTAAGGATTTTTTTTCACATATTACACATTTTTGATTGCATACCATTTTAAATATCAACTTTTCCCCTGACCTTTCTTCTAGTCTCTCTATAAAGATATTTCTTCCAGGACTATATAATATCTGCTCCTTAATGTGACTTCCCTGACTAGCATCCTAGAGATAGTATTATTATTATATTTGAGACAGAGTCTCACTGTGTTGCCCAGACTGACGTGCAGTGGCATGATCTTGGCTCACTGCAAGCTTTGCCTTGCAGGTTCAAGCAGTCCTTCTACTTCAGCCTCCCAAGTAGCTGGGACTACAGGCATGTGCCACCCTGCCCACCTAATTTTTCTGTTTTTAGTGGAGACAGAGTTTTACCATGTTGGCCAGGCTGGTCTCAAACTTCTGACCACAAGTAATCCTCCCACTTTGGCCTCCCGGAGTGCGGGTTTTATAGGCATGAGCCACCGTGCCTGCCCTATTAATTTATTTTTTAATAGTTACCACAATGTGTTATTATTTTATTTCTTTATTTTACCTTTTGTTGCTTTTAGTAGTTCTTGCAAACTAGAATATAAGCTTCCTGTTGGCAATTTTAGTGTGTTTTGACCACCTTTATATCCCTAGAACCTAACATTATAGCTGGTACAACAGATGCCCACTGTCTGAACGAATGAGGGGCAGACATAATACATGAAATTAGGAGAGACCTAATAAATAACAGTTTTACAATGGAAACAGAAAGCTTATTTGTTCTTGTGGATGCATAGAGTACATCATCCTATACATAGGTCATACTGACACACCCAATATAAATTAATGAATCAGACCAGAAATAGCCCAACCCATCAGTTTTCCTTAAACCTTACGTTTTCAAGTAAATAGAATCTCTGGGTCATTGTCTCATTTAATTCTTATACATGATTTTAAAAAATTTCGTGATTCTCTACTTAGGTACTATAATTAATATTTCTTTTTCTTTTTTTTTTTTTTTTGTCTGTCTGTTTGTTTGTTTATTTTTATTTTTTGAGACGGAGTTTCACTCTTGTCACCCAGGCTGGAGTGCAATGGCGCAATCTCGGCTCACCGCAACCTCAGCCTCCTGGGTTCAGGCAATTCTGCCTCGGCCTCCTGAGTAGCTGGGATTACAGGCACGTGCCACCATGCCTAGCTAATTTTTTTTGTATTTTTAGTAGAGACGGGGTTTCACCATGTTGACCAGGATGGTCTTAATCTCTTGACCTAGTGATCCACCCACCTTGGCCTCCCAAAGTGCTGGGATAACAGGCGTGAGCCACCGCGCCCAGCCCTAATATTTCTATAAACATTTTATTAGGGTGTTTTTGTAGCCCTAACATAATTTGCAATAACTACACATCTTCAAACCTTGAATAATAATAAAAAGTTATTTTGTATTTAGGAAAGGTTAACTATATATATTAAATCAACCTACATTTTACCTAAATCCAGTGTTTCTTTTCTTGAGATTAAATAGCCTCCTTGCTTTGAGGGTAGGGGAAGACAAAAGAAAAAGAAAAAAACCCTATTGACTTTCACTTTCGCATTTTCATGTGAAAAAGATATCTCAGTGACTTCTAACACATCTTAATTGCTTCATTATATTTTTATAGAGCACCTGAATTGCTTGGAAGAAGCTTAATTAAAATGGTGCTTGTTTTATAGTTAATGAAAAGGCAAAAAGCACATATCTTGAAGCACAATCAATCATATTTTTTCTTTGCTGCAGTCTCAAAGACAGTATAGACTGAGCAGATTAATAAGGCACTGAAACATTTGAGCACCATCAGAATTTAGATGTGTGCATCTTCTTGGACCCAAGCCTCTCATAAACTTTAATATAATCTTTCCTTGAATATATGGCATCACTTAATGAATCGCTGGCCTTAATTTATTTTGTGGTCTGACTGTACATTTGCCAATTCTGTGCATTATGGGAGAAAAGAAATTTTCAGTACAGCAGCAGTTATCATTAGGCACAAATTCATACTGCGTTTATAGTTGGTTTCACTATTATTTTCAGTAGAAATTATTGGAGAGTACAAGATATAGCTTGGAGTCATAATTCAGTGCTGGTCTGCTGTGTGGCTTTGACTAATGTTTAATTTATCTGTGTTTATTTCCCTTTCTAAACAAAATGGACTTCTTTCCTGGAGCTAGGTGATATAATAAACATTTTGTGTGTTTTTAACTAAAGATTGCTGAATGTAGAGACGACAGAGTTTATATAGTGTTTATGAGAGAGTTTATATAGAAAAGAAAGCCCTTGCAACACCTGAGAGTAGCATCTGCATAGCAATTCCTAGAAGTTTCCAAAATGACTAAGTAGCTCACCATAGGACTCTTGCAACAATGTTGTTCTAGCTTGTCGCTGACATTTTTTTTCTTATAATCACAATCATGTTAGAGTTTCTGAGCTTTTTAAGATCTACACTAGAATCTGATTTATTTCTTCTCTGGAGTGGAAAATTTGGATCTTTTCTGAAGTGTCCCTTACCTTGACTTTTTTTGATAATTTACCCAAACCTACATAATAAAGCATTCATTCATTTGTCATACATTCAATAGCTATTACTTTTTACTATGTTACTAGCACAGATGAAGTCAGATTTTATTGCTTTTTATATCAGGGCCTAATTATTGAACATAGATATAAGATATAGAATATAGGCTATCATATAAACAATATGATCCTCAGAACAAGAATGAGATTATAAACATTAAAATATGTATACTTAGGAGGAAACATTCATAGAGAAAATTTCTTACCAGTACAATATTGTGTTAAATTTTCTGCATGAATAAAGTAATCTAGCTCTGATTTATTGTAAATGCTAGTACACAAGAAGAGTCATAGAGTAACACGAATATCACAGGTAAATAGTAAACAATTCTCCTTTAGTGGAAGTAGTTTTGAATTATAAAATAGAACTAATACTCCTACCTTTCTTCCTACTACCAAAAAAAATGCACACACAAGTACACACACACACACACACACACACTCTGAAGAAGTTTAGTTACAGAGATAAAGAAAAAAGGAGAATACTATAAGCTTAGGATTCAAAACCTCAGGTTCCTTTTACTTTAATGTAGAATGGCCTACCATAATTCAATTAAAGTTACCTCTAGTTAGATAAATAGCAGAATGGGATAGAATATTTACCCTAGGTGTTTAAGAGAATAAAGCTTGTGTAGTGAGTTGAATAGTAGCTGTATTAGTCTGTTTTCACACTGCTGTAAAAAACTGCTTGAGACTGCTGTGTGGCTTTGACTAATACTTAATATCTGTGTTTATTTCCCTTTTTAAACAAAATGGACGTTTTTCCTGGAGCTAGTTGATATAATAAACATTTTGTGTGTTTTTGACTAAAGATTGTTGAAGGTAGAGGGGACAGAAGTAATTTATAAACAAAAGAGGTTTAATTGACTCACAATTCCACATGGCTGGGGAAGCCTCAGGAGACTTAAGATCATGGCGGAAGGAGAAGGATAAGCAAGTGCTTCTTTACAAGGTGGCAGGAAAGAAAGAGGGCACAGGGGAATCTGCCACATTTAAATAATCAGATCTCATGAGAACTCTTTCATTATCATGAGAGTGGCATGGGGGAAATTCCCTCATCAGCCAATCACCACCCATCAGGTTCCTCCCTTGACAGGTAGGGATTACAATTTAAGATAAGATATGACTGAGGACACAGAGCCAAACCATATTTTTCTGCACCTGGCCTTCCCAAATTTTATGTCCTTTCCACATTTCAAAACTAATCTTTCCTTCCTAGCAGTCCCCCAAAGTCTTAACTCATTCCAGCATTAACTGGAATGAGCATCAAAAGTCCAAGTCCAAAGTCTCATCTAAGACAAGGCAAGCTCCATCTACCCATGATCCTGTAAAATCAAAAACAAGATACAATAGAGGTACAGGCACTGGGTAAATGTTTCCATTCCAAATGGGAGAAATTGACCAAAACAAAGATGCCACAGGCCCTGTGCAAGTCCAAAACTTGGCTGGGCAGTCATTAAATCTTAAAACTGTAAAAATCTTCTTTTACTCCATCTCTCACATCCAGGGCATGCTGATGCAAGAGGTGGACTCCCACATCCTTGGGCAGCTCTCCCACTGTGGTTCTGCAGGGTACAGACCCTGTGGCTGTTTTAACAAGCTGGCATTGAGTACCTATGGCTTTTCCAGGCACACAGTGCAAGCTCTTGATGGATCTACCATTCTGGGGTCTAGAGGACTCATCAAACAGCTCCACTAGGCAATGATCCAGTGGGGACTCTGTCTAGGGCCTACGGCCCCACATTTCCCCTCTGCATTGCTCTAATATAGGTTCTCCACAAGAGCTGTACCCTTGCAGCAGATCTCTGCTGGACATCCAGGCATGTCCATACATCCTCTAAAATCTAGGCTAAGGTTTCCAAAGCTCAACTCCTGTCTTCTGCACACTCACAGGCTTAACATCATGTGAAAGCTGCCAAGACTTGGGGCTTGCAGCCTCTGAAGCAATGGCCTGTGCTGTACCTTGGCCCCTTTTAGCCATCGCTGGAGCAGGAGCAGCTGGAATGCAGGGCACCAAGTCCTGAGGCTGCACAGAGCAGCAAGACCCTGGGCCAGGCCCGGGAAACCATTTTTCTCTCCTAGGCCTCTTGGTCTGTGATAGGAGGGGCTGCTGCAAAGTTCTCTTACTTGCCTTGGGAATGTTTTCCTCATTGTCTTGGCTATTAGCATTCAGATCCTCATTACTTATGTAAATTTCTGCAGCTGGCTTGAATTTCTCCCAGAAAATGGGTTTCTCTTTCCTACCTGCTGCAAATTTTCCAAACTTTTATGCTCTCCTTCTCTTTAAAACATAAGTTCTAATATCAAATATATTTGAATGCTTATGACTGTACACTTTTAGAAAAAGCCAATGGACATTTATTTTTTTTTACAATTCTGGAGGCCAAAAGTCTGAAATCAAGGTGACATCTGGGCCATATTTCTGAAAGCTCTAGGAGAAAATTCCTCCTTGTCTTTTCCAACTTCTGATGGTGTCAGGCATTCCTTGGCTGGTGGTGGCTTACCTCTAATCTCTTACTCCTTTGCTTTCATATTGCCCTCTCCTTTTTCTCCCTATCTCTCTTTTGTCTCTTATTCAGATATTTATATTTAAAAATTTTAAATTTTTTAAATTTCCAACTTTTATTTTAGGTTCCGAGTACATGTACAGGATGTATAGGTTTGTTACATAGGTAAATGTCTGCCACAATGGTTTGATGTACAGATCATGTCATCGCCAATTATTAAGCACAGCATCCATTAGCTATTGTTCCTGATGCTCTCCCTCCTCCCACCCCCTTGTTCTCTTCAGTGTGTCCATGCATTCTTACAATTCAGTTCCCTTTATTAATATAAGTGAAAATATGAGGGATTTGATTTTCTGTTCCTGCTTTTGTTTGCTGAGGATAATGGCTTCCAGCTCCATATATGAACCTGCAAAGGACCTGTTTCTTATTGTGGTTGCATAGTATTCCATAGCATATACCTAACACATTTTCTTTATCCAGTTTGTCACTGATAGGCATTTAGGTTAATTCTGTGTCTTTTTTATTGTGAATATTGCTGCATTGAATATATGTGTATGTGTATCTTTATATAGAATGATTTCTATTCCTTTGGGTATATACCCAATAATGGGATTGCTGGGTCAAATGTTATTTCTGCCTCTAAGTCTCTAAGGAATCGCTATACTGTCTTCCATATTGAACTAATTTATACTCCCCTCAACAGTGTAAAAGTATTCATTTTTCTCCGGAACCTCACCAGCATCTGTTGTTTTCAGACATTTTATTTTTTTTTCAGATGTTTTAATAATAGCCATTGTGACTGGTATGAGATGGTATCCCATTGTGGTTTTGCTTTGTGTTTGTTTCTCTAACGATTAGTGATGTTGAGCTTTTTTTGTATGTTTGTTGGCAACATGTATATCCTCTTTAAAGAGTATCTATTCGGCTGGGCGTGGTGGCTCACGCCTGTAATCCCAGCACTTTGGGAGGCTGAGGCGGGTGGATCACCAGGTCAAGAGATTGAGACCATCCTCGTCAACATGGTGAAACCCCGTCTCTACTAAAATACAAAAAATTATCTGGGCATGGTGGCACATGCCTGTAATCCCAGCTACTCAGGAGGCTGAGGCAGGAGAATTGCCTTAACCCAGGAGGAGGACGTTGCGGTGAGCCGAGATCGTGCCATTTCACACTCCAGCCTGGGTAACAAAAGCAAAACTCTGTCTTAAAAAAAAAAAAAAAAAAAAAAACGAGTGTCTGTTCATGTCCTCTGCCTACTTTTTAACGGGGTTGTTTGGTTTTCATGTAAATTTGTTTAAATTCCTTACAAGAAATTTAAATCTACAGATGCTAGATATTAAACCTTCATCAGATGGATAGAGCACCAAAGTTTCTCCCATTTTCTAGGTTATCTTTTTACTCTGACAGTAGTTTCTTATGTTGTGTAGAAGCTCTTTCATTTCATTAGATCCCATTTGTCAATTTTTGCTTCTGTTGCAATTGCTTTTAGCATCTTTGTCATGAACTCTTTGTTCATTCCTATGTCCTGAATGGTACTGCCAAGGTTTTTTTCTAGGGTTTATATAGTTTTACATTTGAGTCTTTAATCTATGTTGAGTTGATTTTTGTATGCTGTGCAAGGAAGGGGTCCAGTTACAATTTTCTGCATATGGCTAGCTGGTTCTCCCAGCACCATTTATTAAATAAGAAATTCTTTCCCCATTGCTTGTTTTTGTCAGTTTGTTGAAAATCAGAGTGTTGTAGGTGTACGGTTTTATTTCTGGGTTTTCTACTCTGTTATATTGGTCTATGTGTCTATTCTTGTACCAGTACCATATTGTTTTGGTTACTGTAGCCTTGTATTATGGTTTGAAGTCTGGTAGAGTGATGACTCCACCTTTGTTCTTTTGGCTTAGGATGGTTTTGGCTATTTGGGCTCTTTTTGGCTTCCCTATAAATTTTAAAATAGTTTTTTTTTTTAATTACATGAAGAATGTCAGTGGTAATTTAATGGGAATAGCATTGAATCTATAAATTGCTTTGGGTGGTATGGCCATTTTCACAATATTGATTCTTCATATCCATGAGCATGGAATGTTTTACATTTCTTGGTGTCATCTCCAATTTCTTTGAGCAGTGGTTTGTAGTTCTCCTTGAAGAGGTTTTTCACTTCCCTTGTTAGCTATATTCCTAGGTACTTTATTCTTTTAATGGCAGCTGTGAATGAGCTCATTTATGAATTTGCTCTCAGCTTGCCTGTTGTTGGTATATAAAAATGCTAGTGATTTTTGCTCATTGATTTTGTATCCTAAGACTTTGCTAAAATTGCTTGTCACCTAAAGAAGCTTTTAGACTGAGATAAGGGGGTTTCTAGATTTAGTATTATGTCATCTGCAAACAAAGATAGTTTTACTTTCTCTCTTCCTATTGGATTATGCTTTATTTTTTTCTCTTGCCTGATTTCCTTGACCAGAACTTTCAATACTTTTTTGAATAGGAGTGGTGAGAGAGGACATCCTTGTCTTGTGCTGGTTTTCAAGTGGAATGCTTCCAGTTTTTCCTCATTTAGTCTGTCAGTTTGTCAGATATGGCTCTTATTATTTTGAGCTATTTTCCTTCAATACCTAGTTTATTGAGAGTTTTTAACATGAAGGGATGCTGAACTTTATCAAAGGGTTTTTCTGCATCTGTTGAGGTAATTATGTGTTTTTTGTCTTTAGTTATGTTTATGTGATGAATCACATTTATTGATTTGCATATGTTGAACCAAGCTTCCATTCCAGTGCTAAAGTATACTTGATTGTGTTAGATAAGCTTTTTAATGTGCTGCTGGATTTGGTTTGCCAGTGTTTTGTTGAGGATTTTTGTATCGATAATCATCAAGGATAATGGCCTGAAGTTTTCTTTTTTCTTGTTATATTTCACCCAGGTTTTGGTGTCAGGATGATGCTGGCCTCTTAGAATGAGTTAGAGAGAGTCCCCCCTTCTCAATTTTTTGGAATAGTGTCAGTAGGAATGGTACTAGCTCTTCTTTGTACCTCTGATAGAATTCCACTCTGAATCCATCTGGTCCTGGGCTTTTTTTTTTTTTTTGGTTGTTAGATTATTTATTACTGTCTCAATTTCAGAACTGATTACTGGTCTATTCAGGAATTCAGTTTTTTCCTGGTTGAATCTTGGGAGGGTATAGGTATATGTGTGAAGGAATTTATTTATGTATTCTAGATTCTCTAGTTTATGTGCATAGAGGTGTTTATAGTATCTTTTTTGCCTTTTTTATTGCATTTTAGGTTTTGAGGTACATGTGAAGAACATGCAAGATAGTTGCATAGGTACACACGTGGCAGTGTGATTTGCTGCCTTCCTCCTTTTCACCTATATCTGGCATTTCTCCCCATGCTATCTCTCCCCATCTCTATCTGATGGTTGTTTGTATTTCTGTGGAGTCAGTGGTGTTATCCTCCTTATTATTTCTGATTGTGTTTATTTTAATCTTCTCTCTTTTATTTTTTGTTAGTCTAGTTAGCAGTCTATCTGTTTCATTAATTTTTTTTTCAAAAAACAAGCTTGGGTTTATTGGTTTTTAGAGGGTTTATTATGTCTCTTCTTTTTCAGTTCAGCTCTACTTTTTGTTAGTTGTTGTCTTCTGTTAGCTTTGGGGTCTGTTTGCTCTTGGTTCTTTACTTCCTTTAGTTGTGATGTTAGATTGTTAACTTGTGGTCTTTGTAATTTTTGATGTGAACATTTAGTGCTATAAATTTCTTTCTAACACTGCTTTTGCTGCATTCCAGAAATTCTGGTACGTTGTTTCTTTGTTCTTGTTATTCCAAAGAACTTTATTTCTGCCTTAATGTATTTACTCAAGAGTCATTCAGAAGCAGGTTGTTCAATTTCCATGTAGTTGTGTAGTTTGGGTTGAATTTCTTAATCTTGAGTTTTAATTTGGTTGTGCTGTTGTCTGACAGACTGTTTGTTATTATTTCAGTTCTTTAGCATTTGCTGAGAAGTGTTTTACCTACAATTATGTGATCAATTTTAGTGTAAGTGCTGTTCAACAATGAAAAGAATGTAAATTCTATTATTATTATTATTTTTTTTTTTTTAGATAGAGTCTTGCTCTGTTGCCCAGGTTTGAGTGCAGTGCACGATCCTGGCTCTCTGCAACCTCCACCTCCCAGGTTCAAGCGATTCCCCTGCCTCTGCCTCTGGAGTAGCTGGGATTATGGGTGTGTGCCACTATGCCTGGCTAATTTTTTGATTTTCTTTTGGTAGAGAAGGGGATTCACTGTGTTAGCCAGGATGGTCTGGATCTCCTGACCTCATGTTCTACCCACTTTGGTGCTGGGATTACAGGTGTGAGCCACCATGCCCTACTGTATATTCTAACTTTTTGGGGTGGAGAGTTTTGTAGATACCAATCAGGTCCACTTCATCCAGAGCTGAATTCAGGTCCTGAATATCTTTGTTAATTTTCTCCCTAATATTGTTAGTAGAGCATTAAAATCATCCACTATTATTGTGTGGGAGTCTAAGTCTTTTTGGAGGTCTCTAAGAACATGCTTTATGAACCTGGGTGCTCCTGTATTGTATATACATATATATCTGAGACAAAGTTTCACTCTTGTTGCCCAGACTGAAGTTCAGTATCTCCATCTTGGCTCACTGCAACCTCTGCCTCCTGGATTTAAGTGATTCTTGTGCCTCAGCCTCCTGAATAGCTGGGATTACAGGAACCTGCCATCATACCTGGCTAATTTTTTGTAGAGATGGGTTTCCATCATGTTGGCCAAACTGGTCTTGGACTTCTGACCTCAGGTGATCCACCCACCTCATCCTCCCAAAGTGCTGGCATAACAGGCATGAGCCACAGTGCCTGGCTGAGTGCACATATATATAGAATAGTTAGCTCTTCATGTTGAATTGATCCCTTTACCATTATGTAATGGCCTTCTTTGACTTTTTTAATTTTTGTTTGATTAAAGTCTGTTTCATCAGAAACTAGGATTGCAACCCCTACTTCTTTCTGCTTTCCATTTGCTTGGTAAATTTTTCTCCATTCCTTTATTTTGAGCCTATGTGTGTCTTTGCATGTGAGATGGGTCTCTTGAAGACAGCATAATGATGGGTTATGGTTCTTAATCCAGTCTGCCATTCTGTGTCTTTTCATTGGGACATTTATTCCATTTTTGTTTAAGGTTAGTATTGTTATGTGAGAATTATATCCTGTCACTATAACACTAGCTGCTTATTTTGCAGACTTGTTTATGTGGTTTCTTCAGAGTGTTGCCAGTCTGTGTACTTGAATGTGTTTTTGTATTGTCTAGTAACAATTTTTCCTGTCTGTATTTAGTACTTCCTTCAGGAGTTCTTGCAAGGCATGTCTGGTGGTAACAAATTGCCTCAGCATTTGTTTGTCTAAAAAGAATGATTTTTTCTCATTAGCTTGTGAAGCTTAGTTTGGCTGGATATGTAATTCTGGGTTGGAAATTCTTTTCTTTAAGAATGTTGAATATTGGCCCCCAATCTCTTCTGACTTGTAGGGTTTCTGCTGAGAGGTCCATGATTAGTCTGATGGGCTACTCTTTGTAGGTAACCTAACCTTTTTTCTCTGGCCATTCTTCACATTTTTCCTTTCATTTCAACTTTGGAGAATGTGCTGTTTACGTGCCTTGTGGATGATCTTCTTGTTGAGTATCTCAGTGGGTTCTCTGCATTTCCTGAATTTGAATGTTTGCCTGTCTTGCTAGGTTGAGGAAGTTCTCCTCAATGATATTCTGAAGTATGTTTTCCAACTTGATTATATTCTCCCTATCTCTTTCAGGTACTCCAATCAGTCATAGATTCAGTTTCTTCACATAATCCCATGTTTCTCTGAGGTTTTATTCCTTCCTTTTCATTCTTTTTTCTCTCTTATCTGCCTGTCTTAATTAAAAAAATCCAGTCTTCCAGTTCTGAGATTCTTTCTCTAGTTGGTCTATCCTGCTATTCATACTTGTGATTGCATTGTGAAGTTTTATAGTATATTTTTCATCTCTAATAGGTCAGTTATGTTCATCTTTAAACTGGCTTTTTGACTGTCAGCTTCTGCATTGTTTATCCTAATTCCTAGCTGCTTTGCATTGGGTTACAACATGCTTCTATAGCTCAACAAAGTTTGTTATTATTCATATTCTGAAGCCTCCTTTAGTATTTTCAGCCATCTCAGCCTCAGCCCAGTTGTGAGTCCTTACTGGAGAGGTATTGTAGTCATTTGGAAGAATGGGGGCACTCTAGTTTTTTGAGTCGTCAGCATTTTTGTGTTGATTCTTTCTCATTTTTATGGGTTTATTGCTCTTCAATTTTTGAGATTGCTGACCTTAGGATAGGTTTTTTGTGGTTTTGTTGTTATTATTGTTGTTCTTGTTTTCTGTTTTCTTTTGTTTTCTGAACAGTCATGCCATTCTTTCATAGAGCTATTTCAGTTTACAGGGGTCTGCTCTAAACCCCAGTTGTCTTGGTTCTTCCCATACCTGGAGTTATCACCAGTGAAGTCTTCAAAATATCAACGATGGCAGCCTATCCCTTTCTCTGGAAGTTTTGTCCCAGGGGGTACTGACCTCTTGCCAGCCAGAATGCCAGAACCTGTAGGAGCTGGCTAGGGACCTCTACTGCAAGGTCAGGAGGAATGGGATCAGGGACCCACATGTCTGGCTGCTTTTGATACAGCAGCTCTGCTGTGTTGGAGATCCCTTCAGCCCCCTATTGATTTGGACTCCCCACAGGTCACAGACTGGACTGGCTGATAATCTCAAATGGCCAAGGTGGCAGCCTGCCATGCCCCTCAGGTACTTCATCCCAGGGAGAGATATTAGTTGTGTTGGACCCACAAAGCCTGGGAAGAGGTGGCCAGAGGCCCTGGCTGAGAGAACCTGGCTAGAGAGATCTGCCTTGTGAGAAGGAGTGGATTGGGTTCTCACTTAAAGAAGCAGTCTGGCCACACCTCAACAAAACAGCTATGTCATGGTAGGGAACTGCCTCTGTCCCTGTTGGCTTGGAATCTTCAAAGCCCACAACCTGGAATAACTGAGTCATCCAACCAGCTCAGGTGGTGACCCTCCCTTCCCAATGGCAGTCTAGCCCAGGGAGAGATCAGAGCTCTGTCTGTAGTACATATAGGTGGGCATGGCTGGGTCCCACCCAGTGAGGAGGAATGGACCAAGGGCATACTTAAAGAAATAGTCTGGCCAACATCTGGCAAAGCTTCTGTGCTGCTGGGGGAACCTATCCTTTTCCAGACCATCTGGACTTTCCAAAGCCCACAGGTTGGAGGGGCTGAGTTGACCAGACAGTAGAGATGGCGCCTGTCCCCCTTCCTAGGGCTCTGTCTCATCTCAGGCAGGCTCCACTCTATTGCCAGAGGCTGGCTGGAATTTCAAGCTAGTGAGATGTCATGGAAGTGGGGCTCACAGCGCTATACTGTTTAGCTTCCTTGGCTCTGCCCCTTTCCTAGGGGTATGTGCAAGCCTCCAGCCTTGCTTGAGTTGTAGACACATTTGTTGGGAATCCCAGGGCCAGTGTATGTAAAACTCCTGGGTCTCTGTGTGAGCATAAGCAGCTGCTCTATCAAGAGTCTACATAGCTCTGTGTGTCTGATTTCAGGCCCTGGTGGCAATGGGCTTAGCAAGGTATCTCCTTATCAGCAAGTTGGAAAGATCCATGGGAGAAACATAGTTTTCCAGGGTTGCATAAGCACTCCCCATTTCCCATGGCTGGGGGTGGGATTCCCTTGACTCCCTATTACTCCTGGGTGGTCTGTTGTTCTATCCTGCTTTTCTTCATTCTTCCTGGGTTGAGCTTTTTCCTTGATGGTTCCAATGTGACTACCTGGATATTTCAGTTGAAGGCACTTGACGCTCGCTCTTTTTGTCACTCTCTGTGAATGCTATGAACTGCAGCTGCTTCTGTATCAGCCATCTTTTTGGCTATATATTTTAAACAATTGAAAAATATATTTTGATGATGGGAAAAAAAAATTAGGATTTATATGTTTAGAGTTAGAGAGAGCTTCCCATATCAGTCCAGTCTGTGAGGACTAAACTCTGATTTTTTTTTTATCTTGCCCAAATTTCTATCTAATGGGTCTGGGAGTCATGCCTTAGAAACCATAAATTGTCATCAGATGGATTTTTATATAACCCTATATATTTTGACTTGCTTTTTAACCCAACTCTGGAATAAAGCTATGAGACAGGGAAGAAAATCAATTTTTTTTACCCCAAAACATGTTGATTTGCCATATCTTGAAATGGCCCTACAAAGCTGTCCTTTGTGGGGGAAAATCTGTATCTGTAAAGAATCTCTATTAACATAGCTAGATCCTTTTCTTCCAGGCACTCCCAATCCTAAAGAGATTAAATAAAAGTCTAACACCTTTTAAAGATTTGACTAGAAAACAATTTGTCATCTGTTGTCTCTAAGAGCAGCCACTGTAAGACTTCAAAAGAACTTTGGTCTCCACAATATTTTATCTTAACCTAGACATTTCCTTTATCTTGATCTCAGGTCTTTAGGCAAACTCAACCAATTGTCAACCAGACAATGTTTAAATTTACCTATTGCCTGGAAGCACCCACTTTGAGTTGTCCTGCTTTTCTGGACCAAACCAATGTATTTCTTAAATGTATTTGATTGATGTCTCATGCCTCCCTAAAATGTATAAAAGTAAGCTGTACCCCAACCACCTTAGGCACATGTTCTCAGGACTTCCTGAGGTCTGTGTCATGGGTCATGGTCACTTATATTTGGCTCAGAATAAATCTTTTCAAATATTTTACAGAATTTGACTCTTTTCATTGACATCTGCCATATTGTTTTCTGAACCTGGGATAGACTTGTTATATGTCATCTCATTTTTTTTTGAAAAGCAGAAGTCAGTTTTCTAAATACATTACATGATACACTCATTTCATCTTGAAACCAGCGCAATCGTCCTGTACAACTGATGTTTATGGTTTATTTTCTATCGGCCCTTCCAGATAGTACCAACTAGCAATAACTTACCAGATCACTCCATCTGGACAATGAGATGCCAGACTTCTTATCCATCATGGTTTCCTTTTTCACCACCTGCTTCCTGTTGAACAATTCGTCTTCTTTACCTGCCCTAATTTCTGTTGACTCACATGTAATTTCATTTCTTCCCCACTGTATAAGCTTCTAATTTTAGTTGGTCAGGGAGATGGATTTGAAACTTATCTCCCATCTCTACAGCTGTAGCACACAATTAAAGTCTTCTTCCCTGGCAATATTTGTTGTCTCAGTAATTGGCTCTCTGTGTGGTGAGCAGCAGAATTTAGACTGAACTCTTGGTGTTTTGGTAACAGTCTTCTCAGTAACTCTATAAACTGGGTCCTATAATTGAAATTGTTCCCTGTTTTTATTGGATTAAGAAACTGAAGTATAGAGCATTTTTTGCTTTATTAAAAGGCCTGGCTGGATGCAGTGGTTCATGCCTGTAATCCTGGCACTTTGTTAGGTTGACGTGAGTGGATCACCCGGACAGGAGTTCGAGACCAGCCTGACCAACATGGAAAAACCCTGTCTCTACTAAAAAATACAAAAATTAGCCGGGCATGGTGGTGCATACCTGAAATCCCAGATACTTGGGCTCAGGAGGCTGAGGCAGGATAATCGCTTAAACCTGGGAGGTAGAGGTTGCAATGAACCGAGATCACGCCATTTTCACTCCAGCTTGGGCAACAAGAGTGAAACTCTGTCTCAAAAATAAAAAATAAAAAAAGGCCCACACCTTGACACCACATCAAAGGTGGGATTTAACCTCTGGCAACTCGCTATAATCTAGTTGCCTTGCTATTTCTTTGATACTTTGGCATTTCCTTGGAAGATCTGGTGATGAAAAATTACTTTACCAATTGTATTATCTGGAATCCTGGTGAACAGAAAAACAAAGTGGTGAGCATTCACCAAAGAAATATTCATCATTTTCTGTCCCAGAATTCCCAACAAAGTCCTATCTGGAAACTACATTTAGAATACAAAAACTCATCCCACATTACCATTGCCTATCAACACCATTTACGTAACTAATTCTTGTGTCTTAACCTTCTCGTTCCATTCCAGAATGAGGCTAGTTTACTTTTCATGATCAAAATGCTCATCAATGCAGTTTCCTAAAAAGAGGAAGATTTGTTTCCTCTTCAAACTGCAATTGTCACATTTCCTACCTAGCATCAGAGAACTCAACACCAACTGCAGCCGTCAAAAATGTAGAAATGACTACATTTGCTTTTACATTTGCCTTTTCCCTCTTCTCCTGCCTATAGCTATTTTTATATTCCAGTAGTCATTTCCTTTTGAGTTTGCAGCAGTGATTGTGAGATGTGTATGTTTTATTTTTTATTGTATGCAGGATTCTCAACAGTCTGCCTCTTTGAACTGCCATTCTACAACCACTGGCAGCTTTTCTTGGAAATCTGACAATCTGCAAAATACACATTCCTTTGGAGTTCATGAACAAAACTTTATTGATCACTTAGTCTCTCATTCTCCCATACCAGGAAATCATTTAGCTCTTTCATAGATGTCTATAAACTTAAATGAATATTTGCATACCTATTCATTTATATATACACTTTCCAATCTTTACAAAGGATTCTTAGAAGGCAGTGTCTGTGTCTTATTGACATTTTTATTCTCTCTACCGTGTATTGGTTGATGAATAAACGGATGGGTAAATGAATGAATATGACCTGAAGCCATTCTGCCATTTTGGCCTCATTTGTTCAAAAGCCTTTGTGCTTGAAATCCTTTCCCCCTTGATAACCTCCTTGAATAATGGCCCATCTTTCAGAATAAATGCAAAGATTTTCTTTTATGTTAGTAATTCCCTAACTTGACTAAGCATGAAAGTTATAAAAGTTTCTTGTGAAAAAAATTATCAGGTCCTCATGAAGGTACCATGTTAAAACATCTAAGAAAATACAAGAATTGTATATTTTTAGTGAGCACTGTAGATGAGTTTTGTAATCAGGTATGTTGGAGAAAAGTTGAATTGTAAGACATCTCCTATAAACTCTGCTAAGTAATAGTCTTTCCAATATTTTTGCACCTTTTTCAGAATGCTTTTAACATTCTGCTTTAAAATACATGTTTTTGTGTAAAGTCTAACTGTGCTATAAAAGCATATACCCTTGAGAGTGAGAAACTTACTTTGGCAAAATTTTGAATTCACCATAGTAGAGCACAGTAGTGCTTTGTAAATAATAAATATTTGTTGTGTTGAGTTATTACATATACTCTGCACAATCATGGCTTCACATTCAAATAGATGAGAGAGCTGCACTTGCTTACAAGAAATCTTTGCTTGCCTGCCTGCCTGCCTGACTTTCCTCCTTCCCTCCCGCCCTCCCTCCCTTTCTTCCTCCATCCCTCTTTTTTCTCCCTTTCTCCCTCTCCTTTCCCCCTCCCTCTTTCCCTCTCCTCCTCCCTCTGTCTTTCTTTCTCTCTCTCACTTTCTCTCTCTTTCTTTCTTTTTCTTTCTCTTTCTTTCTTTCCCCTCCCTCCCCCTTCTCTCCCCTCCCTCCCTCCCTCCCTGACTCCCTCCTTTCCTTCCTTCCTACCTTCCTTCCATTTTTGGGACAGGGTCTCACTTTGTCACTCAGGCTTGAATGCAGTGGATCGATCTCAGCTGACGGCAACTTCTACCTCCTGGGCTCAATTAATCTTCTTAGCCTCTTGAGTAGGTGGGACTACAGGTGTGTGCTACCTCACCCAGAGAATTGTATGTATTTTTTGGTAGAAACAGGGTTTTATCGTGTTGCCCAGGCTGGTCTCAAACTTTGGGGCTCAATTGATCTGCCCACCTCAGTTTCCCAAACTGCTGTGATTACAGGTGTGAGCCACTGCACCCACCATATGCTTAATTTACAAAAATTAACATGATGCTTAACATAAAATGGATTTCAGTGATATTTTGTTATAAAAATGGAAATGCCTAGTGTATTTAGTTATGTTTTCTAATCTTATGATTTTTTTATTGACTGCTAATAGTTTTCTGTTAGTAGTCAAGAGACATCCAATTATGAATTTCTACCTCTCCTAATACATTAATTAAATAACTGATTGCTGAGAATAGATTAAAAAGATAAAATGAGGAAATAATTGAAGAGATTGAGAAGCATGTGCAAGATGAGAAAAAAATAGATTATTTAAGAGACTGAAGTTGACACCTAGCAAATGAAATGTACTGTTAACGAAATGCAAAGCATAACATTCGTCAGCAGGGCTAGACAAGCAGAACCACAGTAGCACACTGAAAATGCAAAGGAGCAGACTCTTCAACAAGAACTCCTCTCAAAAAGTTCACTGGCAATTAAGACCAGTCTATTTTGACAATGCAGAAAAATGCAGAGAACCCCTTGACTGGGATTTTAACACCACAGTGTGTAAATACGGACTCTTATGATGATAAGTCCAGGCTATGTTTTTCAGATGATAAGACTGATTCATAAGGCTGAGGTTATACTTTTTTTTTTAAGTTTTGAAATTTATATTTTAGGTTTCTAATCTTTATTTCTGTTTCTTTTTCTTTATGGGAATTTCAAACTTATAGAAGAGCAATGTAGCATAGTAGTTAAAAACCTAAATTCTGGGGACCTTCCACAAGTTGCTCAGTCTTTCTGTCTCTCAGTTTTTCCTCTGTAAAAGAATGATATCAATAATAACTAATGTATAGAGTTATTTTAAAAATTAAATGTGTTAAGGTGCTTACCTCCAAAATGTAAGGACTCAGCAAGCAATGCCAATTAGTAGTAGCAGCTTCAAGCAATTACAGAGTAATGCATCAAGATGACTTAGGTGTACATTATAGAAAATGATAACTATCTAGCTTAAAGAAATAGGAAATTTAATATCACTTGTGGTAGGCAGCATAATGGCTTCCCAAAGGTGTCCATGTTTAATCCTAGGAACTATGGATTTGTTACTTACATGGCAAAGGACAATGAGGGTTATAGATGGAATTAATGTTGCTAATCAGCTGGCCTTGAGATGAGGATATTGTCCTAGATTATCCAGATGGGACCAGCATAAATATGAGAATATTTTTAAGTAAAAAAAGAAAGCAGGTAAGTAGGAGTGAAAGAGAACTGTAAATGAAAGTAGAGATTGGAGTGATGTGATTGCGGACTTTGAATTCTAAAAGAGGGCCTTGAGCCAAAGAATATGAACAGACTCTCAAAATTGAAAAAGGTGAGAAAACAGATTATCTTCTAAAACCTTTAGAAATTGATACAGCCTTGCTAACACCTTGATTTTAATCCAGTAAAACTCCTTTTGGATTTCTGATTTCTAGAAATGTACCATAATTTTTTGTTTTCTTAAACTACTGAATTTGTGGTAATTTGTTACAACAGCAATAGGAAAGTATATAATTCAATAATAGAATCCAAGATAGTGAGTCTCCCAAATTGCTTCATCCGGTAGTTCGACAACATCATCAATAATTCACATTTCTTCCATCTTTTCCTTTGTCATCATCGGTGTATGGCAAGCACCCCGACAGTATGAAATCACTTCCCCAGCTTCCAAATTCTGACTGACTTTGTAAATATATGCAGTAATACCTAGGGAAAAATAGATTATATGTCTCTTTATATCTGTTCGATGTTTAATGTTCTATATTATTTTTATATCTTTGCCAAAAAGGCTTATTAATCTTTATTTTATTCGCTATATCAGTTTTTTTATTTGTGACTTGCACCTTATTTTGGTCTTATTTAGACTTTTCTGCTACTAAGATTATTTCTCTAAAAGCTGTCAAATGTCTTCTTTGGTCATATTTTAAAACCAAAGTGGATTTAACTATATTTAGGGCATAAGGAACAAATCTAATTTAAAAACACATTTTCTAACTTTTTAACTTATTGCAGAACAATTCCTTTTGTCAATGACTTGTAGCATTTCACCCATGGCTTATATAAAGCTCCATTTCATGTATGTATCACTTCTTGAGCTCTCAAGTCTTCTGCTTAGATAAAATGATTTATTTCTGCATAGTCTACATTATTTTCATTGCTGTTTCATTGCAAAAAATGTTATTGTATATGGTAGGGCAGTTTTCTTCTACTATTACTTTTAAAGAATTGTAACACAATTCATTACAAATGTATTTTAAAATTAATTTGTCATGCTCTATAAATGATCTTGTTGGAATTATATTTAGCATTGTATTATGCTTACAGATTAATTTGAAAAGCTTTTTATGTTTAGGATATTTAGTTTTTGATCTGGGAAGAGCTATGTCTCCACTTATTTATAACAAGTTTTACCTTACATCATTCAAAAACTGCTTATAGTTTTTTCATAATTTTGTCACATTTATTTGTAGGTGCTGTATGATTCTTGTTGCATACCTATTTAAGTTTTGAATTGCTTTTATTTATATATTTATTGTAGTTGAGATTGATTTGTATAAACGATTTATCTAATGAATTCTAAAACACGTTTCTCAAATTTTCTATAAAACCAATGACAAGTTTTTATCTTTTATTTGTATTATTGTTATGTCTTTTATGGACTTACTATTTTGTTTATGACTGCAGTAGAAATACTTAGGGTAACAGTAGAATATTTGTCTTGATATTGATTATTAGGGCAATTCTATAATTTCCCTATTAAGTATGTTATTTCCTCTTTTTGTTAACATCAATTAGTAGTTTAAGAAAATTCCTATTTCCAAAATTTTTATGCATGTATACATGTGTCTCTGTGTGTGTGTGGGTGTGTGTGTGTGTCTGTGTGTGTGTATGTGTGTGGTTGCTGATCACTCTTGATCAAAATAAATTACTTTCTATTATATTGCATGATTTAGCTTGTAAGCTCAATTTTTAACAATGTTTATTTTGAAAATTTCTCCAGAAATTTTTTATATTTGTTTTTTTCAGATGCCTCAAATAGAAACCACTTTTATATTAATTTTCTATGTCAAAAAAGTAATGTAAATTCAATTACAAAACTCACATGAAGACAGACCTGAGGTTGGAATTTTGAAAAAAAAATCTATTTTGATTTTTAATTTAGATCTCAGGTGAAGGCTTAAAAACTTCTCTATCATCTTCTTTGGCAAAAGGATAGATTTAATCCATCTGGAGTTAATTTTTATGTAAGGGGTCCAGTTTCTACTTTCTGCACATGGCTAGCCAGTTTTTCCAACACCATTAATAAACAGGAAATCCATTCCCCATTGCTTGATTTTGTCAGGTTTGTCAAAGATCAGAGAGTTGTAGATGTGTGGTGTTGCCTCTGAGGCCTCTTTTCTGTCCCTTTGGTCTATATCTCTGTTTTGGTACCAGTACCATGCTGTTTTGATTACTGTAACCTTGTAGTATAGTTTGAAGTCAGGCAGTGTGACACCTCCAGCTTTGTCCTTTTTGCTTAGAATTGACTTGGCTATGTGGGCTCTCTTTTAGTTCCATATGAAGTTTAAGGTGGTATTTTCCAGTTCTGTGAAGAAGGTCATTGGTAGCTTGATGGGAGTAGCATTGAATCTGTAAATTACTTTGGGCAGTATGGCCATCTTCATGATACTGATTCTTCCTAAGCATGAGCATGGAATGCTTCTCCATCTGTTTGTGACCTCTCTTATTTCATTGAGCAGTGGTTTGTAATTCTCCTTGAAGAGGTCCTTTAGATCATTTGATAGTTGTATTCCTAGGTATTTTATTCTCTTTGTAGCAATTGTGAATGGTAGTTCTTTCTTGATTTGGCTCTCTTTAATTCTGTTATTGGTATACAGAAATGCTTGTGATTTTTGCACATTAATTTTATATCCTGAGCCTTTGCCAAAGTTGCTTATCAGTTTAAGAAGGTTTTGGGCTGAGATGATAGGATCTTCTAAATATACAATCGTGTCCTCCGCAAAAAGAGACAATTTGACTTCCTCCTTTCTTAATTGAATACCCTTTATTTTTTTTTCTTGCCTAATTGCTCTGGCTAGAACTTCCAATACTATAAGACCTAACACCACAAAAACCTTAGAAGAAAACCTAGGCAAAACCATTCAGGACATAGGCATAGGAAAGGACTTCATGACTAAAACACCGAAAGCATTGGCAACTAAAGCCAAAATAGACAAATGGGATCTAATTAAACTCTGGAGCTTCTGCACAGCAAAAGAAACAATCATTAGCGTGAACCAGCAACCAACAGAATCAGAAAAAATTTTTGCAATCTTCCCATCTGACAAAGGACTTACACCAAAATCTACAAAGAACAAACAGATTTACAAGAAACAAACAAACAAACCCATTCAAAAGTGGGAAAAGGATATAAACAGACACTTTTTAAAAGAAGACATATACGAGGCCAACAAACATATGAAACAATGCTCAACATCACTGGTCATTAGAGAAATGCAAATCAAAACTACATTGAGATGCCATCTCACACTAGTTAGAATGGCAATCATTAAAAAATCTGGAGACAACAGATCTGGAGAGGATGTGGAGAAATAGGAACACTTTTACACTGTTGGTGGGAGTATAAATTAATTCAACCATTGTGGAAGATAGTGTGGCAATTCCTCAAGGACCTAGAAATAGAAATTCCATTTGACCCAGCAATCCCATACTGGGTATATATCCAAAGGATTATAAATCGTTCTATTCTAAGGACACATGCACACATATGTTTATTACAGCACTGTTTACAATAGCAAAGACCTGGAACCAACCCAAATGCCCATCAGTGATAGGACAGGGAAAATGTGGCACTTATACACCATGAAATACTATGCAGCCATAAAAAACGATGAGTTTGTGTCCTTTGTAGGGATATGGATGAACCTGGAAACTATCATTCTCAGCAAACTGACACAGGAACAGAGAACCAAGGACCACATGTTCTCACTCTTAAGAGGGTGTTGAACAATGAGAACATATGGATACAGAGAGGGGAGCATCACACACTGAGGTCTATGGGAGGGGGCTAGGGGAGAAACAGTGAGGGTAGGGAGTTGGGGAGGGATAACATGGGGAGAAATGCCTGATATAGGTGATGAGGATGGAGGTAGCAAACCACATTACCATGTATGTACCTCGGCAACAATCCTACATGTTCTTTATATGTACCCCAGAACCTAAAATGCCATATATATATATATATATATATATATATATATATGGCGAATAGATTTTAAGTAGCCTACTTTTCAGTAGAAGCTGTAGTCTTTTAAGACTCCCATATTTAGTTGTATATTTCAGTTCTAACTCCATGAATTTCTATACCTCTAACTTTAACCTCTGTGTCTGGATGGTTCAACCGCATTGATTATTTTTATTATTATTAGTTTTATTTAATAACTGTTTGTTATTGATATTAATAAATACCCCAGGAAATAAAAAAACATTATATTCTTACCATATTGGGTTTTTATCTTTTTTTTCTCTGTGGATTCTCAATTGTTAATTAAACTAGGCATCTAAATTAATGTTTGTTGTATTTTAGAAAGCATATTCAGTGTTTTGAAGCAAGTAATTTTTCAATGTATGTAGTTTAACATATTTCCAGAAATGAAAGCCCCATCTCTAGATTTATATTTATTTCAATTACAAGACATTTAAACATTTTATTCTTCTTAATTTTTCACCATGGTTTTGTATTTTCTTTGGATTTTGCTACTTGTTACGATTGAGCTTTTTAAACCCTTTGTTATACTTTACCTGTTTGCTTTACTGAGTTTACTCTTTTTCCAGCCTCTACTGCTTTGAAAGTTACTTTTATTTTAGATCTGTTATTTTAGTGTTTGCCCATAAATTTTGACTATGCATTTTTGTCTTAATAAACTCTAGGATTATCAGTATTTCCATTTTTCTTCTTAAACTATACAATAAGTTATAAAAGTTTTAAATATATATGTATTGTTTTAAATACATCAGTTCCAAGGCATTTTTTAAATCTCCATGAGATTTAACATTTTTTTTTCTGTATGTCAACTCTCATTTAGATTTATCAGCAGGCCTTACTGATTTCTTTGCTCATCATCTTTTGGGATTCTACTTTTTCCTTAAGTTTCACATTTCATTATATCGAGGATTATTCTATTTTTTTTTTTTTTTTTTTTTGAGACGGAGTTTCCTTCTTGTTACCCAGGCTGGAGTGCAGTGGCGCGATCTCGGCTCACTGCAACCTCCGCCTCCTGGGTTCAGGCAATTCTCCTGCCTCAGACTCCCGAGTAGCTGGGATTACAGGCACACGCCACCATGCCCAGCTAATTTTTTTGTTTTTTAGTAGGGACGGGGTTTCACTATGTTGACCAGGTTGGTCTCGATCTCTTGACCTCGTGATCCACCCGCCTCGGCCTCCCAAAGTGCTGGGATTACAGGCGTGAGCTGCTGCACCCGGCCCCTGAAGATTATTCTTTACATTGGGTTGAGTTTGCAACGGGTAAACACTCTTATGTTTTACTTTACATGTCTAATATTGCCCTGCTTTCAACCTTGTTTTCAGTGGTTTATTTACTTGGGAATGGAATTTTGATATAATTGTTATTTTATCCTAAGTACCGAAGTTAATATTTTTTGACTGGGAGTTGGTGGTGTGCTTCTACAACCTATTTTAGCCAATGAAAAATATGTTATTTGCCTGATCTTTATACTTTGTAAATAACTTTTTGTTTTGTTTTGTTTTGTTTTTTACTGGTTTGTCTTAAAATCTCCCTTCTATCTTTGATTATGGGTAATTTAATTGCAATGTAAGTATGCGTGATATAGTTTTCATTTATCCAGCTCCAGACTTGATGTTTTGTTTTTATTTTTGGAGTTTGGGGGCTTATTTATTATTTTTTATGTTTTCTTGACTGTGAGCTGATTGCAGAAGCAGTAAATTACTATTGGAGTCCAGCATGTCTTAAGTTTTACAAGATTTCCTTATGGGGCAATATTGAATTTGCCTTTGAAAGGTCTTTGGGTTGTACCATTTCAAGCCTGAATGCCTATGCAGTTTGTGTTAGGCACCATAGGAAAAATAGACAATAGCTGCAGGCTGTGAATTGTAGACACTGCAAAACCGCACTGCAATTGTGAAGGAGCGTGCTACTCCCAGTATAGTGTTCTTAAGCCACTACAACACCATTTAATAAATGAAGAGGGAGCATCTATTCATTTTCTGCTCCAATAGGGGAAGTGTCTTACAACTGTGAGGAAGATGTAGTTTCTAGAAACCTGCTGTAGCTGAGATCGTTTCTGCTTTAGCCACATACTCACCAGAGAGAAACTGCTCATAGAGAAATGTGATTCAGCTGCCTAGGAGAATTGCTCCCTGGGAAGGCATTTACATTTCTTTGATCTCCACAGTACTAGGACAAGCAGGAGAGAACAGTCGTCTATACCTATCCAGTTTAAAATGTCTAACTTTCTTACCTAAGCGATTAGTAGGCCTAATCCCACCATGCCTGACCCCTTGTCAGCACCAGACACCAGTTACACGACTAAAACTTTCCCTGTAATGTTATTTTTATTCACTTATTCTACTTACTTTGCCTCTGTTTGAATTCACAGTCAATAAAAGTAGATCCCTAGATCTTCTAATTGTTCAAATTTTGCCCCATGTAAAACCTAGCTTTTCCATTATGTCATCTTTCCTCTGTAGTCTATGTCCTTCCACTAAGTTCTAGATCGGAGCTCTTTTGACCCGCATTACCACTTTTAAGTGGTGTCTGCATCGATATTCAAATTTTCCCAATTTTTTTTGACAATTATGTCATAAAATCTGTTTTCCACACTCTCCATATTGCTATAATTGCTATAATCAGCCTTCCCTTTCCTCTATCAGTGACTCCCTTTCATTTACTGATGAGTTAAGCACTGATTTAAATTTTTTTCTGTTCATCCCCTTTCCAGTCTGTATTCATAATGACATCAATACACATCCAACACCTTTACCCTCAGTTCCTCAGTCTGGTTACAACCATGCTCCTGAATTTGTGGTCCTTCTCTTTCTCATAAGCCACAGCTGCCACATCTTTGTAATCTTCTGCATCTTTGAAATCTTCTGTAGCAGACAATTTTATAAAAACACTGGGGATAAAAAGAAAATATTTCCACTTTCATACAATGCTAGTCAGTATAAATTCATACAGATTTGCAGCACTGTACATGTAAATGTAATAGGATCTCAGTCCTTACAGCCCCTAAAGTTAACATACCTCAGAAAGAGCTTTTAATATGCCAACAGATGAAAGTTATCTTATATTACAAAGCAGGAAACAAACTTAAGAGCAATATCAAGTCCACTTTGTATTAGAATTGAAGCCATGCCTCAATTTCTAATATAAAGTTGAGAACAGACCATCTTTTACCAACTGTGATTTCTATTGGGTAATTGCTGTGAAAGTTACTTCTTAAGTTCTAAATCCTTATATTTTAAAATCTGTTAAACATATGAACAATCCTACTTGCACTGAGTTCAAAAATTTTATTTCACATAGAGATTGCTACTAAATTAATTCCATATAATACAAATAAGGAAGAAGAAACGATAAGACAGAAAAGAGAGTAAGTAGAGCAGTGGGGAGATGAGAGGGAAAGGGAATAAGTGAGGGTGTGCAGACGGAGAGGAAGGTCACAGTGATTGGAAAGCTTCAAGCCTGTGTCCTCATGTTCTCCAAGGTCACATAGCCAATAAGTGGCAAAGTTGGGACTGAAACTCATTTTTGTCTGCTAGAATAATAGCTTTAAGCTCTATACTGCTAATGAAGTTTAGTTTTTAATTCTGTGGATCTAAATTCACTGCAGATATTTCCAGGTAAAGAGTTTGGATCAAGTTCAACCAATTTTAATAAAAGTGAAGTTGAAGTCACTTATGCTTATTTGTACATAGAAATATATAAAGCTTATTTATGATTCATATAAAACTAAATTATGGCTCACTGTAAAAAAATCAGCCATATTCCTTCTAATTATATTTTAGTATTGTTTTATGTGAATGCATTGTTCGAATGTTTTAGATCACTACATATTAAATGGTAATAAAATGTTTATATATATATATATTCGGAACATTCATTAATAACCTATCCTTGAAAATAGTTCTGCTTGTCATTCTAATAAATCTGATGAAATTTACATTTATTGTAATCTAGTTTTTGGTCCATCTGAAATTTTATAAATAAAAACCAGCATTTTTAAGGTCTGTTTGCTCATTAACAACACTGGTTTATAAGTTTAGAAAAGGTTTTAGCTGTTAGACAAGCAAAATATATGGTTCTTTGTGAGTATTTTCTCCTTTTGGCAGTTCCTAAGTACAGATTTGAGTTAAATATACCTAAAACCAAAATGAATATAAATGGCCATGTTAAGCGAATCAAAGTTAAAGAGATATATTTTTTTAAAAATTTGTACCTATTTGAAGTTCGATATTCATGTTCAGCTTCTAGTTTACACACTTCACACTCAACACAGAATTTTGTTTCAGCAAAGCTGAGTTTAGATTGTGTTCTGGTTTTATTCCCATATTGCAGTAGCCTTGAATGAGTCTTCCTTGCCCATTTATATTACCCAGTGCAGTTTTTGGTTTGATACTCTCCCTGGGCCAAATCTCCCATACAGATATATTTAGCTTGGCTTATATAGTATTTTTGAAATTAGAAAATGTCATGTAAAGACATAGAATGTACGATTTTCTTGGAAAATGTGAAAGTCCTAGCAGTAATTGTCTAACATTCCAGCCTGGCAAAATCTGACAAGAACAGCGGTCTTTGTTTTTTTCCTCAACTTTCTTTTTCATCATTACCCCTCCTTATCCCATGAAACTGTAATACCACAGATAGGTGTATATTTATTTTATGTATATTGAGGTTTTATCTATTAATATAGTAAGATTTTCTTCATACCTTCTAAAGACCAATATTTATCCCTCGGTGTCAATATAAGCTGAGTTGAGAATGAATGCATTAGACAAGAATGCTTGCACTTTGTAGTGTCTCACAGTTCCTACCACTACCTAACTTACTCCTTCCTAACTGTTCCACTTATAATATCATCTGCCTATTTCTTGGTGAGGTTTTGAGCTTGAGACCTCTGCTTTAAGTGTTCAAAACTGGATGCTGACATTGGGATACTCATAAATTTTAACTGCTGCATTATCACAGCCTTAGATCATATATTTGTTGTTTAATGTAGACATTGGATTAAATAGCTTTATCAATTTTTGAGGGAAATTAATAAAATAATATGAATAAAGTACTGGGGGATATATCATGCACATTGTAGTTCTCAACTCATATTAAGAATTATTAATGGTTTTTTAAATATTAATGATATTTTACAAAATATAACAGGACTCTACTGCCCCAAATGATAATTAACAACCTAAACTTTGAAGAATAAGATTTTATTTGATTGTTTGGGTATTTGTTTGTTAGTTTGTTTCTGCTGAAAATTTAACCTAGAAGTTACCCTTTGGTTATGTCAGTGAAGTCTGAACTAAGTGTTAATTAGCAGGCAAAAACCATTATTAGAATGTATAATATTAAGACAAAATTGAGCTAGATGGGAAATTCTAGTCAGCCTTGGGTAATAAATCTTCATTGTTTTACTCTAAATAAATACTTTTTATTTAAATTAAGTGGAGAAGATAATTCTGTTGGTCTTTTAGTTTTTTATGCTTAATCATATTGTATATTGGTTTATGGGAAAGGTTTCATGAAAAGATGCTGGATTTAGATTCACGCTAGTCAAGATCTGAATCCTGGTTCTATTTCTACAGAAGCCAGCAAGTATTCCGATTCTCATGAAAAGTGTCCTTTATAATCTAGCCTATCCCCACCCCTACTCCTTCTAAGGAGGGTAGCCTCTTGCTTATGTAGGGGAGAAACATAGTATCCTTTCCTTGTCTATCACACTGTTCATGGCTGACACCCTTCTAACAGAAGATAGATTAGAAGAAAAAAGCATAGCAAATGTATTTATTCAAGTTTTATGTGACATGGAGCTTTTAGGAATGAAAACACAAAGTCCCAGAGAAAACTGTGTATTTTTATGCTTGGGTTTGATGAAGAATAAACAGTCATATAGAAGTAGATTTGGGCTAAAGGAGTATCATCTAATGGTAACCAATTGAGGAAAACTTAGCAAGGCCTATTCCTACAGATGTTTCTCTGTGTCTCTTTGTCCGTATTACTTTCTTCTGGGTATAAGAGAAGATACCTGCTACAGGTAGGTTTCCAGGGGAGAAGAAAGAGTGAATCCTTTTTAAGAATTTCCCACCTTTAAGAAAGAGGTGGGAAAAGATAAGACATTTCTCTTATGCCAAAGTGCCATATCTGGGACCGTCATATTCTGAGGCTGGTACTTGCTTCTAGAGTTTTGTTGTTGTTTTCTGAGTGCAAATAAATCAAACTTATTTTCACTTTTTAAGAAGAAATATTTTACTCGGATAGGGAGATGTGGAGTTCCTCAAATGTGATAGGAATAGGGAGAAGAGGAAGTTGATGAGGGAGCCTCTTTCCCCCGCAGACGGAGTCTTGCTTTATTGCCAGGCTGTGCGATCTTGGTTTACTGCAACCACCGCCTCCCAGGATCAAGCGACTCCCCTGCCCGGGATCAAGCGACTCCCCTGCCTCAGCTTCCCAAGTAGCTGGGATTCTAGGCGCACACTACCATGCCCAGCTAATTTTTCTATTTTTAGTAGAGACAGGGTTTTACCATGTTGGCCAGGATGGTCCTGATCTCCTGGCCTCAGGATTTGCCCACCTCTGCCTCTCAAAGTGCTGGGATTACAGGTGTGAGTCACCGTGCCAAGTAAGACTTTTTGAAGAAGGTTGGATAATTTGGGTATTTTGCAGTTAAATGCTGAATATTCATCATTCAATGTAATCCCCTCTTATTCCCTCTGCCCACTATGGTCCCACACAAACTTTTACTTTACTATTAAATTTTCACTATGCAGTAATTGGTCTGGGAAAACTAGGCCAAAGGAGTCACCAAACCAAATAAGTAGTTTTGAGGATTAAATTTTATAATGCAGGAACATTTAAAATGTGTTTAGGAACCTAGATCCTCAAAAGTAACTTGATGTCAAGAATTAAAATGTTTTTACTCATCTTTCTATTCGCTGTAGTACCTAGCCTAGCACTTTGAATAAAATAAGTGTATTTATATGATATAGGCCAAGAGTGAATCCAAGATGGCTTATGTGTTTGACCAAGGTGATGTGTATTTGTTGTTTTTGTTTTCTGTTTCAATATAAGTCTCAGTCCACCAAATGGAAACCTATGGAACATCTCATCATTTTCTGTCATGTTGGCTTCTGTATACATGGGGTAAAGTGTGTTGGACTTAAAGTCAAGAGGCCTGAGTTCAAATTCTATATTGACTACTTTTTAGCTTTTTGACTTTGAGCCATTAGTCTATTTCTTTCAGCTTTAGTTTCCCATCTTATGAATAACCACACCTAACTCATGGAATTGTTTTGAAGTTCCGTGTATGTGTTATGTATAGCTTTTTACTTAGATCATTACCCTTACTGGAGGTATAGAAAATAAATAAAAGCTCTATATGTCACTAATCAAAAGATCTGTAGTTATAGTTCATTTATTTGAATGTTGAGCACGACTATATATGCCACTCATCTGTGACTAATGAAAGTAAAAGAAAACAATGCAATAGATTATTTATGACTTGATAAATCCACACACTCTTGAATAGTTTTGCTATTTTGTCCAGATAAATAGTGAAGCCAAATAATTGAGCTGCCTTTCAAAGGAGCTTAACTAGTTCAATGCCTAGTTGCACAGAATCTGAAATATTAGGGTGTTGTTACATAAATATTAACATTTCAGGGAAAGAAGCTGCCAAATAGCATTTCAGCTTCTGTATTTTAAGAAATGTACCTTTTTGGCATCTTTAGTTTTGCAACTTTAAGGCAAATTCACACTAGTTTCCCTAAAGTCAGGGTGAAACAAAATCTGTTCTGTGTATTGAGTTTTATCCTTCCCAATGTCAATTAGTTTACTGGGCTAGTCACTGGGGAGGCAATAAGAAATTGCTAGGAGCCTAGGAATATAACTCAGAAGGATTCAGATAATTCTCCCTTAAAAGAACTGCCCACCATAACTTTCTAAAATTCTATTTCAGTATTAGAATCATCTCAGCAGTCAATGTGTGTTCCTTTTAGTATATCTGTTTTCAAGAGGTAATATTTAGCACAAATGGAGGTAACTATAGCAGAAAATGTGGGTTTCTCTTTTGAGCTATTCAAATTATTTCAATTTTTCAAAAGAAAAAGGTATTTGGAAATAAGAATACCTCTTTTTGTTTGTTTGTTTGTTTTTAAGACGGCGTTTCGCTTGTTACCCAGGCTGGAGTGCAGTGGCACGATCTCGGCTCACCATAACCTCCACCTCCTGTGTTCAAGCAATTCTCCTGCCTCAGCCTCCCGAGTAGCTGGGACTACAGGTGCACGCCATCATGCCCAGCTAATTTTTGTATTTTTAGTAGAGACGGGGTTTCACCATGTTGACCAGGATGGTCTCAATCTCTTGACCTTGTGATCCACCCACCTCGGCCTCCCAAAGTGCTGGGATTACAGAAGTGAGCCACTGCGCCTGGCCAAGAATACCTCTTTTTAATGCATAACTCTCCAGAATTCTGGAACAATTTTGGTGGGGAAATGGAACTGAGAAAGAGATTTTGGAAGCCAGAAAGTATTTAATAGCCTGATTTAATTTTTGAAATTAGATGTCTACTTCATTTTTAGGTCAAGCAGATGTCGTGGGTTATACTGGTTAGAAATCTATGGTCATAAGTACTAATCAGGAAAAAAGCAAAGAATTATTCTGTTTAATGTGTATGAAGAAAAGATGATTATGATAGCAATGAATGAAATAAAAACAATTACAATCATAGTTTCTTAACTTTAAATATCACTTCTAAATGGATAAAATTCTCAAACTCTCACAGTGTAGCCTCTTAAGTGTTTTTGCGTTACTTTGTATAGGTACCATTGCATTCAATTCACAGATATGTCTTACCCAAGGTCATACATTTCCAGACTTCTGCCAAATAAAAAACTCTGTTTATAGCCACTAATTGGTAGTAGGGAAAGTCACTCTGTAGTAATCCAAAATTGAAAAGGGACAGAAATCATCTCTAATCCTTCACAAAAAAGGAAACTGAAAAATGTTTTCTATGAGGTTTGAAGGAAACAAAGTGTGAAAGAGAGCCAAATAAAAGAATAATAACCACTATCTATAGATAAAATAAGTGATTCTAAATATTTTTGAGACTAAGTCCTTGTGAAAATTTTTAATGAGTTTTTGGCAGACATTTCTGAAATATTCCTAGCATAGAATTTTGCCTAGTGAGTGTTCTGTGGAGAATTAAAATATAATTATATATAAAATGAAACTATAAATAATGTCTCACAACATAATTCTGTCTTGTTTTTATGATATATTTGATTTATGTATACTTAAAATTATACTCAAATTTAAAAATTTTAATATCTATGTTTCACATATCATCCCAAAAATAGAATTATATCCTTTTCCACTTATAAACTCTTAATTATATTTGAACTACTTAATTTTCAATAGATGTATGCTTGTTTATGAAAATATATTTTTCTCACAAACCTCTTTATTTAAAAAATATTTACCTAAATGCATTTTGTTTCATTCATTACAGAATTCTTCATTATTGTTATACATTTTGGTAAATTTTATAAACATTGTTGTAACTGAGCAAGTCAGAAGGAACGTGCCACACTCTGAGTTCCACATTAAGAGTCCTTTATTAGCAGGCGACCGAGAGTCAGCTTATCCTCAAAATCTCTTGGCCCGGAGGAAGGAGCTTGATTTCCCTTTATACCTTGATTTAGGTAGGGGAGGGAGAACGTAGCTGAAGTGGAATTTTACAGAAGCAGAACAATCAAGTTAGATAAGGAAGCTGGTAACCAGGGGGCAGGAGGTTCCCAGGATTGTTGGTTGCTAAGGTTATTTTCATACAATCACTAAGGGGGATAACAGAGGGAACTTTCCATATAATCAATCACTAAGGAAGGTATTCACAATAGCAGGTAGACTTGCCAAGCAGGATGCAATTACAATGGTTACGGGTGCTGTGAACAGTGTGAACCACTCTTGATGGTTCAAAGCTATGAGTGCAGTGTGACCCAGTAAGGCAGCTGTGGGGGTCGAGGCAGAGAGGGAGAAGATAAGCTGGAGCATACTGCTAAGATGGAGTCAGTTAGGCTAACACAAACTAGGTTATTACAACATAAAGTGATCCTCTATTTCTTATTTCCTATGTTTATATTAAATTTTATTCATCTATTTTTTCTGTTTTGGTTTACCTTTAGTAATCTTTATTTTTAGATTTTCTGTTTATTTTGTTTTATATGCAAATAGTACAACTGGAGGCAGCTTAAACATCAAACTAATAAAATATCCATTTTAGGAACCTTCCAAAGTTCTGTATCAGATTGTATTTATAATGGCATTTACAGTTTCTTAAAGAGAGTTACAGCCTTTTATAAGCTCTGGATCTCATCAGACCTAGATTTTATTATTTGCTAACAGTACACAGTTTTTTTTTTTTTAACTCAAATCTAAAATTATTTCTTTTATTTTAACAGAGGTGTTCAACACATTTATTATTGTTGAAATGCTTGATCTATCTTCTGTGATATTCTTTCACAATATTTTTTTGTGTCCTATATCCCTCCTTTATGTTCTTTTTTATTTTTGTATTGTAGTTATTATATTGATGTGTGTCAGGGAAAACTACCCTAAAATATGACAGGTTGGAATATGATAAAACAGCATAAGCAACAAGGTCACTCTCACCTTCCCTTTGCCTTTCTTTCTTAAACAGTCATCTGTGTCATTCCAGGGGTGCCCACCCTATCCTCAGAGGAATGAAATGTTCCTGTCTCCATAGATCCAGGGACATAGAGAAGAATCTGAACCAAGAGACCTTGCTAAGTTCCCTCCAGTTTGTGACCCTATTTTGTCTAATGAAACTTCCCCACAACTGTCTACTCTTTATCAAACCTAAGTATAAAAACATACAGATTTCCCTGTTTGTTTCCATCTTCGTTTCTGAAATCACCTGTGTCACATATACCTTATATTAAGTAAATTTGTTAGCTTTTTACTTGTTAATCTGTCATCTGTTACAGTTGCCTCAGCCATGAGCTTTGTAATGGGACCAAAAGATATTAATTTTTTCCCATAAAAATGTAGACTATGTTTTATTTACATATTTCATTTTGTATTACTTTGTCCATATCTTACAAGATTTGATGAAATATACTTTCGTTATGAAAAATTGTTTTATTTAAATTTATTTTCATTTCATCTGCTGCATAGAATTCATTTAGGAGAAATTTTTGTTTTTTAAAAAAGGAAACAGCATTTTAGTTTCTGATAACAATTATATTTTAAATGATGAAATAAATTGGCATATAAATTGGCTGCATATATCTAAATTCTGTGGCTGTGTTTAACAAATTAGCATGCTATTAATTTTTGCCTTCTAGGCACACTTAAAGAGTTGTGTTCATTATGCCTACTCACTTAATCTGATCAATTATATTATTTAAGTTATTTATTTCTTTTTGTTATTTGTTCCATGAAAGGCTAAAAGTACATTCAGTGTTGTCACTCTAATTTTACTTATGTTCAGTTATTTTACTTGTGGTTCTAATCACTTTTCTCCAAGTATTTTGCTACAATATTTGGCATGTACATTTATAAATTAACATATATTCATTATAATTTATCTGTTATTTATGATGTCTCTCTCTGCTTTGAGATCTACTTTGCTTAATATCGCTTTATCTTTATTAAGAAGCCATGTTAATTTAATTCTTGTTAATGTTTTTGTTGCCTACAATCCTCGACGTTTCTTTTGTTATATCAACATGGTTTGGTTGTTTTTATCATTTCAGGTTATTTAGAGGTAGTATTCTGTTTCTATTTACAGATTTTTATCATTGTGCTTTTCTAAAGCAAATCTTAAACGATAGTAAGTCAATAATGGAAAATCTCAACCTGCACAACAAAGTTTAGCCTACTCTTATGGCTTCCTCATCCTTTCTTCACAAAAAGTTTCGTAAACATAATATGAAATTTAGGACTTTCGTCCTAGTGGGGGGAGTATTTACATGTAACATTTGAAATTGTTCTGTAATGAAGAGTTGTCCCTTTCACCACATTTATATACTTGATAATTAATGTCAGGATTAATGTTTTATACTATGGTTATTGTAATATGATACTTTATTTATTTTGCCAGTCAAATTGTTCCATCTTTGGCTAATGAGCACTTATAGGTTGGCTCCTGTATCCTTTTGATATGACCAAAACCATTTGTTTTTGCATACTTCCTTACCTTCTGTTTTATTGTATTTTAATATCAAATTGTTTGTCCTATTATTATGTTATAGCAGTTCTTTATATACTCTAAATATGAGTTTATATTAGGTATATGTTTGCAAATATTTTCATTCAATTTGTGTTTTGATTTTTTATTTTCTTAATATTGGTTGTGAAGCACAAACATTTTTAAATTTAATAAAATTAAATTTAACAATTTTTTAATGGTTCATGCTTTTTGTGCATTATTCAAGAAATGTTTACCTAAACTAAGTTCACAAGTATTTTCTTTTATGATTTTTTAAAAATAGTTTTATAGTTTTAGATATTACATGTAAATTAATGATCTATTTCATGTAAATGTTTATATATGATATGAGACAGAGGTCAAATTTATGTATTTTTGCAGTCTTTCTAGTGAGGAGAAAGAGCTTATAATACAGGCACCATGTATAGTCTTCAGAAGGATATCAGCTCAGTCGTAGGACTAAACCAGTTCTACTAAAGGCTATTGCAAACCTACTCTTAAAAGAGCTTTAAAACAAACTTCAGAAGAATCAAACTGATTCCAAGTAACTGTCAGACGGGAGCAGCAGCCCTCTTTGAGCTTTGGAAATTCTCTGACCTCCTTCTTTTCAGTGTTTTTTCCCATGGCCTCAAGTAGTTTCCTGTTACCCAAGAACAGATTAGTGCCCAACTATAGGCTTACAGAGACCTCTCTTCTATCTCAAGGTCTGAAGATCACTTTCTCCCTATGAAGGTGTCTCCTCTTTGGTATTTAGCTTTGCACATTCTAGGTTCTTGGACTGCTTAAACTCTATACTCTGTCTCCTCAACCTCATGAGAAATCTTTACTCTGTTTCTCTGCTATGACGTTGCCTGAAAACTGCCTCCATGCAGTCAGCTAGGGCAGTGGTAGAGCTCATCTTGTTTCTGTCCCTCTTCTTAGGAATAAATGTCCTGCTCTGTTTGCTATCCCATTTCTGAAAACTAATATTTCTTATATAGTGTCTGGTTTTCTATTTTATAAAGTGGGAGGTAAATCTTCTCTCTGTTGTTCCATAATGCCTGGCACCTAAATATATTTTCTACAGTGTGTTAGAATGACAACTTGTTTTGTGTAGTCTATTAGGGTGACAACTTGTATTGTTACCCCACATGAAACATGTTAAAAAACACCAAAACTCTTTTAAATGTTTATGTTATAAATAAATCAGTGATTAAATAATATGTGTATCTTTTAAAACTAATTTTACATAGTTCCTTTCTGAAACAAAAGATGTGCTATTCTTTCTAGATGTTTACTTTGTTGGATTATTTAACTTTCAATTTTAAAAGACTGAGATGCGTGATTATTAGGGTTAGATTCATAATTAAATTTTATTAAAAGTGTAAAAATGTCACTGCACCTGTAATATAGCCAGTTATTGAAAGAGGGAGAATGATAATTAGGAAATGAATGTAGAGAGAAAAATTGGAGGAAGAGAAGAAGTTAGGAATTTGATGGGCAATGGATAAGAGAATTTAAGGGTTCAGCTTTAAAATAGTGAGTGAAACAAGTAGTTTCAAGTAGTTATTTTCCTATTGACTGTCAGTCCAAGAATCACTCAATACCACACAGCCTTGTTTCTTAATAAGAATGCTTTAAAAAGTCCATTTACATTAAATTTTTCTGTAGTAAATTGACCAAGATTTTTATCATTCAAAGAATGTCAGCTCTTGCTTGACTCAGCTAAGATACTTGACCACAAAGTAATCCATGAAAGATTTCTAAATTGTCATCTGTGTTCTAACTGAAGTATTTAGGGCACTTAGTTTTTGTCACAATAGGTACTTAATAAACAGGAAGGTTAAAATAAATATACATACAGAAAGTTGTAAAAGGAGTCTAAGAAATAAGACCAATAGTTTCCCATCAACACTTATGAACAAATTTATTTCACATCTACAAGGAAGAAGATTCATAGATAGTCTTTTCAAATTTTACTCTGATAATTCATATGTATATTGAATAAATTTCTTTGAAGGCTAACATTGAATTTCCTCTAAATATTCAAGTTGATTTAACACTAGGGGAGCAGCAAATTTATGAGGACTGAAGAGTCAATATGATTTTCTACGTATTCAGATGCTTTGTTACAGCCTAATTATAAAAAATTTAAATATTTCAAATATTTAAAATATGAAGAAGTTGACTACTAGTGAATAGACTTCAGCGTTACATTTCCAAATTAAGATTACAAATATCTGTGGGGTTTTGGTCACAATGCAAATCACCCTAAATAGTTATTTTTGTTTTCGTATTTCTAAAAGACTCTCTATTTGTGTGTATGTGTGTAACAGTTTGTAAGACTACTGCTCATACAGATGACAGGAAACTTAGGATAAAAGAATAATGCCCAAAATTCATGAATGTTAAATATAGTATATTTTCTTATGGCCACAGATAGAGACGTGCAGATTAGATTAATTGAAGGCTATATCTCTTATAGTAATAGGTTCCACTGAGCTCTCTGTACTTTTCTGTTTAGTTCGGAGTCATCTGAATTTGTGAGACACATAACCATAGATATAGACAAATTCTATATGATGTAACCTTGTATTCCTTTATGTACATTTAATCCATAGCATTATCTTCTTATTGCAATGTATATTCCATTTTGTTTATTCATTCATATTAAACTTCCTTCAAAATAGGAATTAAGGTAACTTACAAAGATGCATTCATACCATAATATGAAAACAAATAAATAAGATCTGGAAGAAATAATATACAGACAATGAAAATATAAAATAAACCCGGAAGGAAAAGTAGCATCTCAACAACATGTCACATCAACACCCCATACACTTTGAAAGTTGTCAGAAAAAATAATAAAAAGTGGCTTGACCAATGTAGTATTTCTCTCCCTCAGAAGACTTCTCTACAGAACATGTTAGTCACCCTAGTTTATGTGTACCATCAGTGTTTTAAACCAATTTGTATAATAACCTAATAGTATCTCTCAAAACCATTCTGATAATTTCTCAAATGCGTATTAACCCCAATGCACTGAGAGGATGGAGACTTTATCGTGGTCAATTCTACATTCTTAGTTCCTAGCCCATTACAAATACTTAGAGAGTGTCAGATGCACAATAAATTGGCTTAATAATGCACTAACAGTAGAAGGGGTGAAAATGTTAGAAAACAGATGAGTAAGACTAATAAAAAGACTGAGTGCCAGAATACTCAAAGGGAATCATGACTGTAAAACCATAAAAATGTATCACTAGTTGATCTGAATTAACCTTACAATTTGTGGATTCATTTAAAAAACTCATAAAAATATGGACAAAATTTTGAAATGCTTAGCATTACCAGTATAATCTATATAAAATCCCATCTAATGTGAGTTATATTGTTAAAGAAAGTGACCTTCTTTAGTTTGCACTTTGAAGGCATTTTGTTTCATTACATATAGCTTTCCTTTGTGGCTGGGATGAGCTATCATGGTCCAATTTTATTCCAATTGCACAGTACAAAGCAGTTCTAGGAGCTGCTTTTGAAGATTAAAGCAGAGGAATAATTTTATTAATGCAATTTTATTTTATATAGCAGCATATTTCATCAAACCTAACTTCTTCGTGAGTATCAACATTATCTGTATAGAATTTAATTTACCAGTGGTACAATGTGAAAATGCTATTTGCGTATCCACAAAAGTGAGTAGGTATAACAGTTAATGTTTGCTATGAAATCATCAAATTTCACCAGAAACCGCAAATTAGTAGTTTTAGGGTCAGTAACATACTTCAGTTGTGTCCATTTTGTATTTTACAAAGTTCTTATCCATGATGTTATTTAGCCTTATTGCAGTTTTGTGACCCAAGAATTGGTTGCTAGTTTATTTTAAGTGAGTAAAGAAAAAAGACTCAGAATCCTAAAAGTGACTTATCAGGGTCATGGGACAGAGGAGGTGAGATTTGGGACTGGAACTGAGGTGGTGTAACCTCTCGCTTGACCGTGTTTTTTTCTCTTGAGTAATTTTCTTATTTCATCTTTGAAATAGTCTACAGAAAATTATGATGTCAGATCAAGAGTCTAAAACAAAAGAAGTTACCGAAGACACATAGGGAGCTAGAAGAAAGTCAGAAGTCACTCAGAAAAGACTCATTTGTGCATTGATTCTTGTAAGAAATACTGGGCAACTATTTAGGAACTTCCACTCTAAGTGCTGGACTAGCATTGGACATACAGATTTTTTACTACGTGCTAAGAAGTTTACTAGGCTCTGTAGACAACATATAAATTGGATGTAAATCATTTTTAATTATGTAGAAATTACAGTGTCTTAAAAATCGTTGGTTTTAAAAAATGAAAATGAATATATTTAAATAATTGGAAATTTTAAGAATGCAATAGGGAAAATACTTTCAGAATGACATAATAAAGACAACTAGAAATCTCCATAAAAACAATGAGAAGACTTGCAAACACTGTGAAAATCAACCTTTTCAGGGCTTTGAAAATTAATAAAAGTCTTGCAACAACCTGAGAAGCATTTATTCACTAAAATGTTTACATCTGCTGAAGAACAGAAAACTTTGTGGCATTACAATTTGTCCTTATATCAGTCCTGTTTTTCTCACTCAGTGGTAATCTTTTAAACCAAAGACTGTACAATCATGGTATCTGGAAAATCAGCAACCTAGTAGCCACTGAGAGAGTAGAACATGATTTTAGCTCCCAAAAAGATCATTTGTCAGTTATTTGTCATATTTTGACCTGTCAGCCCCTAAGAAACTTCCTCTCTTAGGACTTCTCTTTATTTGACATGGCTCAAGGTTCAATCAATAAAACCAGCCTTTTGGTTTCAAACAATGATCATTACTTTCTTAACATAAGAGCTACCAAAGAAGGGAGCAATAGTTGGGACAAATTAATGTAACCAAAGAAGTTAAAAACAAAATGCCTAAAAATGTGAAGTAGAAGTAGATAGGGGATTTTGAAAACCTCTGACATATTTCTGGTCACATAGATGTACAAGCCTGTGTGTATTTTCAGAAAATAATTAATACTCTAACCTCACTTTTCTAGCTTACTTTGAGTTTCTATGCACTCGGGAATTAAAGGCTAAGGCAATGTTGTCAATGCTGGAGTGTTAAAGGCAAAGCCCAATATGAATGTGCAGTCTCTCAATAAAAACTATAAAATGTATTGGTTCAAGGCATTTGAGGAAATGTCCATTTAATTATTAGCTGACCAAGTGGACATTTCAGTAATTATAACTGACAAAGAATATGGACTTGACAAAATTAGTTCAGGAAAGACGGAAACCAGCAACCCCAAAACAGCAACAAAAACAAACACTAAGGAATAGAAGAGCAAGCATCCACTTTCCAAAACTGCCAGATTATTTTATTTTAAATATCCTGTTTTCAAAAAAATTGAGATATGTAGAGAAATAGAGAAGTATGGACCAGAAAAAAAAGTTAATATAAACTGTCCCTTAGGTAACCCAGACTTAGGTTTACTAGATAAAGACTTTATTATAAATATATTCAAAGAAGTTAAAAAAAAAAACTAAAGAAATAAAAGCATGAGAATTATTACTCAGTAAATAGAGAATATTAGTAAAGAGTCAAAATTTTTATTTAAAAAAAGAAGCAAATGGAAATTCTGGAGTTATAGAGAGGCTGAAATAGAAAATTATTAAAAAGGCTCAATATTAGATTTGAGCTGGCTGAAGAATCAGGGAACCTGAAGATAGGAAAATTGAGATTATCCAATTTGAGGAACAGAAAAAAAATAAAATAAAAATAGAGCCTCAAAAAAATGTGGGACATTGTCAAGCATACATATCAACATACTCATAAAAACGGAATTGTGGGCGGGGGGGTTATAGAAAGAGAGAGAGGCAGAAATAACATTTTAAATAATATGAAAAATATGTATCTACATTTAAAAAGCTCAACAATTCTAGGAAGGAAAAACTTGGAGATCCACACCATAGATAGACAAAGAGAAAACCTTGAAAGCAATAAGAGCAATGTGACAATCCACATACATATGACCCTCAATAAAGTTAACACATGATTTATCATTAGAAACCAAGGAGATCAGAAGAAAAAATTACGTATTTAAAGTGGTGAAAGAAAAATAATGTAATCCAAAAATTTTATGTCTAGCAAAACCATCCTTCAAAAATGAAGGAGAAATTAAGATGTAACTAGGTAAACAAAGACCAAGCAAATTTGTTAGTAGCAAACCTGCCTTTTCTGGATTCTCCCTCAGAAACTTTTGCTTTAATTGGGCAGTTTTCCTCTGTTATCTCATAAAGAAGCAATTTGCCTTCCTGTTTCCAAGGTATTGCTCTTCTTGTTCCATTTGGAATGCTCTCTTCTAATTACCATACTCAGATTACCTCTTAAAATCCTATTAAAGCTTCAGTGGTTCAGTTCAAGTCATGTTTTATTAACATGGTTAGGCTTGGTGGCTCTACCCAAATCTCATTGTGAATTGTAATTTCCCATAATCCCCATACTCCTCATGTGTCAAGGGAGTGACTAGGTGGAGTACTTGAGTCATGAGGGTGGTTTCTTCTAGGTTGTTCTCGCAATAGTGAGTGAGTTCTCACAAGATCTGATGTTTTAAAATGGTCTCTTTTGCTTTCTCTCTGCACTTTTCCTTCCAGCTGCCTTGTGAATAAGGTTCCTTGCTTTCCTTTCACCTTCTCCCTCAAGTATACATTTCCTGAGGCTTCCCCAGCCATGCTGAACTGTGAGGCAATTAAGCCTCATTCCTTTATAAATTACCCAGTCTCAGACAGTTCTTTATAGCAGTATAAAGATAGATTTATATAGTTAATTGGTATTGAGGTAGTGGGGTGCTGCTGTAAAGATGCCCAAAGATGTGGAAGCAACTTGGGAACTGGGTCATGGGCAGAGTTTGGAAAAGTTTGGAGGCCTCAGAAAAGAAGACAGGATGATGTGAGAATGTTTGGAAATTCCTAGAGAATCTTTGAATGATTTTTACCAAAGCACTGATAGTGATATGGACAATGAAGTCCAGGCCAAGGTGGTCTCAGATGGAGACAAGGAACTTCTTGGCACCTGGAACACAGGTGACCCTTGCTATGCTTTAACAAAGACACTGGCAGCATTTTGCCCCAGATACAGAGTTTATGGAAATTTGAACATGAGAGTGATGATTTAGGCTATCCGGTGGGAGAACTTTCTAAGCAACAAAGCATTCAAAATGTTACTTGTATGCTCTTAAATGCATTCAGTTTTATGCATTCACAAAGAGATGGTTTGGAATTGAAACTTACGTTTAAAAGGGAAGCAGAGCATAAAATTTCAGAAAATTTGCCACCTGATAATGCAATAGAAAAGAAAACCCCATTACCTGACGAGAAATTCAAGCCAACTGCAGAAATTTGCATAAGTAACCAGTAGTCAAATGTTAATCACCAAGACAATAGGGAAAATGTTTCCAGGGCATATGAGAGGTTTTCATGGCAGCCCCTCCCATCACAGGTTTGGAAGCATAGGAGGGGAAAAAATAGTTTTGTGGGCTGGACCTAGGTCTTGCTGCTTTGTGCAGTCTCAGGACCTTGTACACTGTATCCCAGCCATGGCCAAAAGTGGCCACCGTACAGCTCAGGTTGTTTCTTCAGAGGGGGCAGGCAAGCCCAAAGCCTTGGCAGCTTACATGTGATGTTGGGCCTACAGACACACAGAAGTCAATAACTGAGGTTTGGGAACCTAGCCTAGGCTTCAGAGGATTTATGGAAATATGCCTAGATGCCCAGGCAAAAGTTTGCTGCAGGGATGCAGGCCTTATGGAGACTCTGCTGGGGCAGTGCAGAAGGAAAATGTGGGATTGGAGCCTCCACACAGAATCCCCACTGGGGCATTGCCTAGTGGAGTTGTGAGAAGAGGGCCACTGTCCTCCTAACCTCAGAAGCTTAGATCCACCAACAGTTTGCACAGTGTACCTGGAAAAGCCACAGACACTCAATGCCAGCCCAGGAAAGCAGCTGTGAAGGGGTCTGTCCAATGCCATGGGAGCTCACATCTTGCATCAGCATGACCTGGATGTGACACATGGAATCAAAGGAGTTTATTTTGGAGCTTTAAGATTTGACCACACTGCTGGATTTTGGACTTGCATAGGACCTATAGTCCCTTTGTTTTGGTCAATTTCTCCCATTTGGAATGAGTGTATTTACCCAAATGCTGTTACTCCCGTTGTATTTAGAAAGCAACTAACTTGCTTTTGATTTTACAGGTTCATAGGTGGAAGACACTTGCCTTATTTCAGATGAGTCTTTGGACTTGGACTTTTGGGTTAATCCTGGAATTAATTAAGACTTTGGGGGACTGTTGGGAAGGCATAATTGGTTTTGAAATTAAAAGGGACATTTGGGAGGGGCTAATGGCAGAATAACATCATTAAGCTTTGTGTTCCCACTCACATCTCATCCTGAATTGTAACCCCCATAATCCTCACATGTCAAGGGAGGGACCAGGTGAAGGTAATTGAATCATGAGGGTTGTTTCCCCCTTGCTGTTCTCATGATAGTGAGTGAGTACTCATAATATCTGATGGTTTTATAAAGCGGTCTTCCCTCCTTCTCCTGAAACTCCTCCTTTCTGCTGCCTTGTGAAGAAAGTGCATTGCTTCCCCTTTACCTTCTGCCATAATTATAAGCTTCTCGAAGCCTCCCCAGCCATGTTGAACTGTTAGTCAATTAAACCTCTTCCTTTGTAAATTACCCAGTTTCAAGGAGTTCTTTATTGCATTATGAAAATGGACTAATATGTTTTCCAGCAGGATTTCTCCTATTTTTATACTTCACATAGATAATAAAATAATAATGCTGCATATATTATCAATAATATGCAAAACCTGTGTTTATTGTTTTGCATGTGTTATGCTATTTAGTCTTTGCAGCAAGGTATAATAAAGGCCTTAGGCTGAGAAAATACCATGCCAAGCTGATATGCCTTATACATTGCTAACCCCTATTTACAGAATTAGTGTATTTTTTTTAATAAAGTACAATGTTATGCTTTCAACTGTTGAAAATACCATGCCAAGCTGATATGCCTCATACATTGCTAACCCCTATTTATAGAATTAGTATTTTTTTAGTAAAGTACAATGTTATGCTTTCAACTGTTTTTATTATGAAACCTTACTGCATTTGACTCACTTAGAAATCCAATCATTTATTTTCTTGGAATTCCATCATGTACCTTAGTTCTGTCTTCTAGGTGAATTGTAAACTTAGATTTCATGCTGACTTTGTGTCTCATTCCACCCAAAAAGTGACTATCCTTACAAATACTCTAGTTTAGATTTTAAAATTTGAAATAACAACAAATGTGATATATTCAATACCTACAGTCATGAAGTCAGATATGGACCCTTAAAGCTAAAACACTTGTTTTAGCTGAGAAAATAATTTCAGTGACTGTGAAGAAAAAGTGAGGCAAAGACAATTATTTTACATGAGTTACAGCCTATTTATATGTAGAATCTTACCAATATATACACATCTATGCTGACTTTTTCACTTTAATTTCAGTTGTGCAGATATAGATATAGTTGCTAAGCTTATGGTCTATTTAGTTTGCTACAAGGAAAATAAAGGTAATAATGTATATCAGATGATTCCTCTATGGAAAATGTGGCTAGGGTTACTGAAAACCTTAAGGATTATCAAAAGTGTCAGGGATTCCATTTCAATGTTCTAGCCCATGAGAGGTGCTTTGATATTAATTACCATTTCCGAAGGCTGTGTAATCAGTAACAGAACCAAAATTCAAAGCCCCATGTATCTGCCTCAAAAATCTATGCATTTCCTTTCATGCCACCCAGTGTTCACATTTTTTGCAAGAGATAGTTACAAGCCCCATCAACTTTGCTTGATTCCTTCCTTATTCCATTGAGGTTTATTCTGCTGTTTCACTGTACTTAAATGTTATGAGCAGTCAGCAATATAGTTTCATCTGACATGACATTGTTAAAGAGAAACCACTCACATTAACCTTTGCAAGTGACAAGTTGTCTTTTCCAAAGAATACATAAAATGGTTAAAAAAATGAAAACCTCGGAGTTTTTGTCTGTTTGTTTAGAATCCGCTTGGGTTTATACTTTATCATTCCTTTGATATTTCCCAAATTAGTGGTTCAGTGCTAATATTTTTAAAAGCACATTTTTATCTCTATCATATTCTTTCTTTTTTTTCTTCTGTTAAGCTGTAATCAGAATGTAATCAGTTATATGTCTTTTGTCCGGTTTCACTTTTCAAAACAAGTGCTAATCACTCTCATTCTGGAATCTGAATGTCAAAGTCAGTCATATCAAGATTTACCCTTGTATTAGTTCATTCTTGCATTACTATAAAGAACTACCTAAGACTGGGTAATTTATTTTAAAAACAAATGTTTTAATTGGATTGTGATTCCACAGCCTATACAAGAAGCATGGCTGTGGAGGCCTCAGGAAATCAGCAATCACGGCAAAAGGCAAAGAGGAAGTAGGCACATTTTAAATGGCCAGAGAAGGAGAAAGAGAGAGAAGTTTTAAGTACTACATACTTTTGAAAAAGCAGATCTTGTGAGAACTCACTCATTACTGCAAGAAAAAGGATAAAATCCACCCCCATGAGCCAGTCATTTCCTACTAGGTTCTTCCTCTAATATTGGGGATTATAGTTTGACACAAGATTTGGGCAGGGACACAGACCCAAACCATATCATTCCACCCCTGGCCTCTCTCAAATCTCATGTTCTTATCATAGTCATGCATTTCCAACAGTCCCTCAAAGTCTTAACTTATTCCAGCAATAACTCAAATGTGCAGAGTCTCTTCTGAGACAAAGCTACTTCCTTCCAGCTATGAGCCATTAAAATAAAAAACAAGTGGTGGTTTAGGCATTGGGTAAATACTGCCTTTCCAAAAGGAAGAAATCAACCAAAACAAAGGGGCTGCAGACCCCATGCAAGTCCAAAACCCAGCAGGGCAGCTGTTAAATCTTAAATCTCCAAGATAACATCCTGTCACTCTATGCCTCATATCCAGGCCACAGTGATGCAAGGTTTAGGCTTGCAAGGCCTGGGCAGCTCCACCCCTGTGGTCCTGCAGGGCAAATTTCCTATGGCTGCTCTCAAAAGCAAGAATTGAGTGCCTGCAGCTTTGCCAGGTGCATGGTGCAAGCCATCAGTGGATTTACCATTCTGGGGTCTGGAGGATGGTGGCCTCTTCTCACAGCTCCACTAGGTGGTTCCTCAGTGGGGAGTCTGTGTAGTGGCTCCAATCCCACATTTCCCCTCTGCACTGACTAGTAGAGGTTCTCCATGAGGGTTCTGTCCCTGCAGCAGACTTCTGCTTGGACATTCAGGTGTTTCCATACATCCTCTGAAATCTAGGCAGAGGTTCCCAAGCCTCAACTCTTGCCCTCTGTCCACCCACAGGCTTAATGGCATGTGGAAGCCACCAAGGCTTGTGACTTCCATGCACAGGAACAGTGACCTGAGTCATATCTGAGGCTCTTTTGGCCACAGCTGGATGTGGAGTGGCCGGAATGCAGGGAGTAATGTCCTGAGGTTGTGCAGGACAGTGGGTTTCTGGGCCTGACCCACAAAACCATTCTTTCCTCATAGGCCTCTGGACCTGTGATGGGAGAAGTTACTGTGAAGGTGTCTGAAATTCCTTTGAGGTATTGTCATGGCTATAAACATTCGGCTCCTCTTTACTTATGCAAATTCCTACTACTGGCTTGAATTCCTCACCAGAAAGTGAGGTTTTCTTTTCTACCACCTGGTCAGGCTGCTAATATTCTAAATTCTTATGCCTGTGTCCCTTTATATAAGAGCTGTAGTTTCAGATCATCTCTTTTCTCACACATATGACCATATGCTGTTAGAAACAGCCAGACTACATCTTGAATGCTTTGCTGCTTAGAAATTTCTTCTACCAGATACTCCAAATCATCACTCAAGTTCAAAGTTCCACAAATCCCTAGAGCAGAGGCACAGTGCTGCCAGTTTCTTTGCTAAAGCATAGCAGGAGCGACTACTTCAGTTCTCAATAAGTTCCTCATCTGGGTCTGAGATCATCTCAGCCTGGAATGCATTGTCCATATCCCTATTAGCATTTTGGTAACTACAATTTAACAAGTCTCTAAAAAGTTCCAAACTTTCCCTCATCTTTCTATCTTCTTCTAAGCACTTCAAACTGTTCCAGCCTTTGTTACCCAGTTTCAAAGTTGCTTCCACTTTTTCCACATTTATAGCGATGCCCCTCTCCTGCTGCCAATTTTCTGTATTAGTCTGTTCTCACATTCTTATGAAGAACTACCTGAGACTGGGTTATTCATTTAAATAAAAAAAGTGATCTCATTAGCTCACAGGTCCATAGGCTGTACAGGAAGCAGTGCTAAGGAGGCCTCAGAAAACTTAGAATCATAGCAGAAGGCAAAGAGGAAGCAGGCAAAGCTTACTTGGCCAGAGAAGAAAAAGAGAAAGGGTAGGGAGCTGCTACATCGTTTTAACAAACCAGAACTGGTTTACTATTAAGAGAATAGCAAGGGGGAAATCCGTCCCCATGATCCAGTTACCTCCCACCAGGCCGCTTTTCCAACATTGGAGATTACAATTTGACATGAGATTTGGGCAGGAACACAGACCCAAATTGTATCAACCCTTCAGTTTATGTAAATGAGACCAGAATAGTAACTTTTTCCTTTTAAACTGTCTTTTCCCTAGGTGTTTTAAAGTTATAATGTCTTATTGTTTTAGTTTCTTTTCAAAGTTTGTACTACTTTAAATGCTGCTAAGGCAATAAATAGTATGAATATTTCATCATCTATGCATACAGAGAAGGATTGTGTTTTGCCATTTCTTAAATTGTCAACCTAGCTTTTATTATTAAAAAAAAAAAAGCATCACTAATAATAAAGAAGCAGGGAAAATATCACAGCAGGATTTCCAGATCTCCAGTGTAGATATCACTGGAACATGGAAAAACATTTGCTTAACTTGACAGAAATAATATGAGAGACAGCAAAAAGGAATGAATATTAAAATTCACACAACATTCTTTGGTAGGGTTCCTTCAGATTAGGATTACAGTCAGTACTGGGCTGAAATCATAGATTCACAGACAATGATGACGTTTCATGGCTGTGCAATTATTTTTAAAGCTTTCCAAAATGGTTGAATTTTTATAAACCTTAAAGTATTCTGATCAGTTTTTAAAGATACTACAAGCCATCTTAAGGCAATGAGCATACCTTCAGGAAGGAGTGTATTTAAGATCCAGTTTTTGGAGTAGGCTCCAACACATGGCTGATACACTTCTGAGAGTAACATATGGAATGTTACCTGAGTCAGAATTTTTCTTAAATGGTTATGTCACTAATGCTTTTTCAGAGATGAAGCTTACACATTTTCCTCTTTGGATATAAGCTAAAAATCAAACGTTAACTGGAAAATTGTAATTATCATAAATAATACAGATTTAAAATTTGAGCATTTCAAACAAAAAGACTTTATGACATGGGTTGAATAATAATTACCCAATGCTCTACTTACTCTCCCATTTTGATCAAGCATATGTATCTCTCCTTCCCTTTCCTCCTCTTCTCCTTCATCTTTTCCTCCCTCCCTCCCTTCTTCTTAGCTTAATTCCCTGTCATTATATATTTTTTTCTTATATTCAGATTTGGAAAGCATTAAATTTCCAACAGAATTCTAAATCCTGTCTCAATTTGGTTTGTTGGCATCTAAACTTTAAAGAATTTTTAATGACATGCTTAAGTAGAATTGCTTTAGAAAGTTAAAATTATCTCAATATTATTAACACAATAAAACAAAGCATTTTTATAGAGAAATCTAAAATTTCTGATGCATGTCTTCAGCTTATTACATTTTTTGAAAATATTTATTATAAGTTACAACTAAATTAAATATAGTGAATGGATCACTCCTAAGGGGATGAACTAAATTAACTTGGAAGAGACCAGAACTAATTGTATTGCATCTTTATAATTAAGCAGCAAGAATTTTTTAGTCTGCTGTTATCCTTTTGGTTTGCTAACACTTAAACATTTTATTAATATAACTGATGTGTCTACATTTTTTTCTCGGGGTAAAATGAACTAAAACATTAAAATTTAGAGTTCTCAAAGATTATTTATTTTTGTTAATCTTTTATGTTTCTGGGGCTAATTGATTTAAAATTTACTAAGTATACATAATCATTTACATTATCTACTTTGATAACAATCTATTTCTCTGCATTTATTTATTTAACACACGTTTATAAAGCTGCTACTTGTGTGCTAGATATAAGCACAAAAAGTAATAACACATGGTACTACTTTTCAAGCTGGTCTTATTCTACTTGAGAAGACTTATAAACCAATGAAAATAGGTAGATAAAGGAATGGGGTAGATAATAGATAGTAAAGACTCTTTAGCAAAGCTTTATAGAAAATGCTTTTGAAATACAAAGGAAGAAGTGATTTCTTTTTCTAGAGGAAATCCAAGAAAATTTCATCGAGAAAGTGACATTTAAATTGTGTTTTGGAAATTGAGTAGAGAATGAGGAAAATGCTGGTTTAAGAAACATAGTTACTAACATTGATTGAGCTCCCAATAGATATTTTACCTATGTAGAAAAACTGACAACTAGAGGTAGGAAACATGTCCAGAACACACAGCTGGTGGATGGGAAAGGTGAAATTTGAACATAGGCAATTTGACTTTTGAATCTGCACTTTTAATTTAGATAACAATGCTGGAAATTAATGATAACATGACATTTGATAAATTGTTATGGAATATGAGATCTAAGATACTTAGGAACCTATAGTGATGAGGCTAGGAATGTTATTCATGGCTAATTATGAGAGTCCTAAAACATCTTGTCAAAAGAATTTAGATTTTATCTGTTAGATGTTTTATATCATTCAAACTCTTAAGGTGAGAAGTAGTAAGCTCTGAGGAAAGTGGTGGTTGAAATAAAGACTGTAGACTTAGAATTTTTTAAATGAAAGAGAAGAAAGACAATTATTTAGAGGACATTATAAAGACACTGCAGAAAAGAAGGACGATAGTGCAGCAACCTAACCCAAAGGCTGGCGTTGGCATACCACACTTTCCTCAGCATACCACGTTATGAGTTCTGTTTCCTTTAATACAAATAGCAATTGTTTGGCCCTTCTGGGGGTTGGGGCTAGGGGAGACATAGTAGGAGGTAGGAGGACTGGGGAGGGATAATATGAAGATGAAAAAAATCAAAGGGAAACTTGGTGCAAGAATGAAGCTCTTACATGCTCTAGTATAAATGCTACATCTTTATACTTAAAAGTATATTTCTTATTATTTAATATCTGTTTGTTTATATTTCTGTTCATATAATTGTTGGTGTAGTGGAGATATTTAACCTGAGGTTTGCAGTATGAACATACAGTGTTAACAACAACAAAAATTATTCTGTCAAAATGGAAACCGTTTTTTTCTTTTGCAAAAAAGTATATCACTTCTCTTAAACATATGCATTTTTTGAATTAGGTTTGTCTCACTTAACATAACAGTTTCATGAGTAGCTAAATGTGAGAAAATCCTGTCATACAAATAAGCTCATAACCATTCCTTTTGGGACACATTTTGAACAGTAGATCCTAGTCTCCCTTGTTGTCTGATATTCCAGAAATGAATTTAAAAGTATTATCTCTACCTCAATTTTTTTGGGAAGAGTTTAAGGATAACTGGTGTTAATTCTACTATATGTGTTTGTAGAATTCTCCAGTGTAGCATCTGGTTCTGGGCTTTTTGGAGGGGGTTAATGTTTTTGATTACTGATTTACTCTCAATATTAATTATTAGCCTGTTCAGATTTTATATTTTTCCATGGCTCGGTCTTGGCAGCCTGCTCATTTCTATGAATTTGCCCATTTTCTATAAGTTATCCAAATTGTTTGTGTAAAATTATTTGTAGAATTATTTTATAATCATTTTAATTCTGTGGTGTCACTTGAAATGTCCCATTTTACATTTCAAAATGTAGTTATTTGAATCTTCTCTCTCTCTGTTCTTTGATTATTCCAACTAAAGTTTTGTAATTTTGTCAACTTATTTAGTTCTGCTGATTTTTTTTCTATCTTTTTATATGGTCTATTTTTAAAAGTTTGTTCCAATATTTATTATTTCAGTACTTCTAACTTTGTATTTAGTTTTTTTTTCCTATTTCTTGTGGTATAAAGTTATGTTGTTAAGATATTTTTATTTTTTTAATAGTTCTAACTTATAACCTTCCTTTTTTGCACTGCTTTTTCTAGACTGCACAGGTTTTGGAATATTTTGCTTTTATTTTTATTTGTCTGAACATATTTTTCTAATTTCCTTTTTCACTTCTTCTTTAACTTATTGGTGGTTTAAGTGTGTATTGTTTAATTTCCTACATATTCATAACAAATATGTTATCGGTTTCTAGTTTCATTTCATTCCAACCATAAAAACATTTTGTGTAATTTCAGTATTCTTTACGTTTATTAAGATGTGTTTTGTGTCCTGACATATAGTCTATCTGAAGAATGTTCCATGTGTGCTCTGCCTTTACTGGGTGGAATGTTTTGTATGTGTCTGTTAGGTCCAGTTGGTACATAACATTAAGTCCTTTGTTCTTAGTGACTTTATGTTCTGATTGTTCTATTATTGAAAGTGGAGTATTAAAGTCTCCTATTACTATTATGTAGCTCTTTATTTTGCCCTTCAATTCTGTCAGTGTTTTCTTTCTATATTTAGGAACTCTGAGGTTGGGGGTATAAATATTTATTATTGTTATATCTTCTTCTAGAATTGACTTTATAACATTGCAATGTCTTCTGTCTCTTGTGATAGTTTTTGACTTAGTCTCTTTTATCTGATATTAACATAGCTACCCTAATCTCTTTTGTTTACCATTTGTATGAAACATGTTTGTTCATCTTTTCACTTTTCAGACTATTTGTATAATCTAATGTGAGTCTCTTGTACACAGAGTATAGTTAGTTATTTTTTATTCTTTTTCTTTTCTTTTTTTTTTTTTTTTGAGACAGAGTCTTGCTCTGTTGCCCAGGTTGTAGTGCAGTGGTGCAAGGTTACTGCAGCCTCTGTCTCCCAGGTTCAAACGATTTTCTTGCCTCAGCATTCTCCTGAGTAGTTGGAATTACAGGTGCCCACCACCACGCCTGGCTAAATTTTGTATTTTTAGTAGAGACAGGATTTCATCATGTTGGCCATGCTGGTCTCGATCTCCTGACCTCAGATGGTCCACCTGCCTTGGCCCCCCAAAGTGCTGGGATTACAAGCATAAACCACCATGCCCGGCTTATAGTTAGCTATTTTTAAAATCAGTTTAGTCTGTTTATGACTTTTGATTGAGGAATTTAAGCCATTTAAACTTAAAATAATTGCTGATCAGGAAAGAGTTACTATTGCCAATTTTTTTTTCTATATTCTTTGTAGCTTTTTTGTACCTTTGTTCCTCTATTACTGCCTTTACTTGTATTTTGTTGTAGTAGCAAGCTTTGATTCCCTTCTCATTTCTTTATGAGTATATTCTATAGATGTTTTCTTTGTAGTTAACATTGCAATTATGTAAAACATCATGGAATTATAACATTCTACTTTAAACTGATAAAAAGATAACTTTGATTATATACAAATATTCTAATTTTTATAGTGCCACTCTCTCCCTTTTTAATTATTGACGTCAATAATTACTCTTTTAAATATTACATACCCATTAACATAGTTTTGTACTAGGTCTTTAAGTTTATGTACCAAAATTATAGTAATCCAAGCTACTCTAGTAGTTCATGTATTTACCTTTACTGAAGAACCTTATATTTTCATTTACCTTTATGTTATACTTTTGATACAACCTGAAAGACTTTCTTCAGCATTTCTTATACAGAAGGTTTAGTGGTAATGAACTTCCTCAGCTTTTGTTTAGGAGACTAATAACTTCTCCATTTTTAAAGAAAAATTTTTCCAAATATAGTATCTTGGTTGGTTGCTTTTATTTTACGATTTCGAACATATAATTCCAGTCTTCTGGCCTGCAAGATTTCTGCTGGGAATAATCTTATGAAACCTTCCTAGTACGAAACAACTTTCATACAAGATTTTATCTTTGTTTTGACTTCAGTCAGTTTTGTTAATCATTGTGATTTTCTTTGTCTTTTTTCTAGTTCTTTTTTGAGCTTCTTGAGTTTGCCTATCTGTTTCTGTTATCTGATTTGAGAAGTTTGAAGTCATTATTTCTTTAAATACTCTCTCTTCGCTGCCCTTTCTTATCGCTTCTCTTTCTGAAATTTCCAATATGCATATATTGACTTAAAGTGTTCCACAAGTCCCTTAGGTTCTCTTCACTTTTCTTTAGTTTTTTTTTTCTTTTCATTCCTCTGACTTGATGATTTCAAATGACTTGTCTTCAAGTTCACATATTAGTTTTCCTGCATGATCAAGTCCGCTGTTGAACCCTTTTCATGAATAATTGTATTCAGCTACTGTACTCTTCAATTTCAAAATTTCTGTTTGCTTCTTTTTGTAGTTTCTTTTTGTTGACATTTTTGTTTTGTTCATCCTGATTGTGTTTTCTTGATTTTGTTTAATTGTATTTTCTTTCAGCTCATTGTGCATCTTTATGACAGACATATCATTTAACTCCTTTATGACAGTTTTCTAAATTCTTTTTAGGCAACCCATAGGTCTCCATTTATTGATTTTTTTTTCTATGAGATTTTTTTTTTTTTTTTGATTGGGCTATGTTTTCTTGTCTTTGTATGTCTTGTAATGTTTTTCTGGGTTGTGAGCATTCCGGAGCAGTCTCTTTCCTGTGGCTTTGCATACTGGCTTCTTGCTGGAGAAGACTTTCACCTTCAGTTTTCACTTTCAGTTCAACTAGAAGTTTAGCGATCTCTCAAATATTTCCTGATATCTTTCTCAGCTTAGTTTTTTCCTATGGAACAGGAACTCTAATGGGTCACAGTGTTAACTTGTTTCAACAGGTTTCCAAACTCTGCCATTTTAAACAGACCACATTAGCACTAGTCTGCCAGAACTTTAAGTTAGGTAATAACAAATTCTTTCCCTTAGGCAACTACCAGATGAGCTAGATTGTGGAATGCATGGACTTCTCTTTGTTTCTGTTTGAAAAATTAATTTCAAATATAGGATATTTTTTCCTGTTATGCATGTTATGTCATACAGAAGAAAGGTCAAGCATGCATACAAGATGCCACAATTTTTCTACCCCTTTCACTGGAAACTCGTCTTGATTTTACGTTGTCTTGTGTGCTGTGGCTTCTCAGTTGGTTACTAAAGTTTTCACAGACATATTCTGGTCCATATATTGTTCACATATTATCTCTGTGGGGTAAGGAGGGCCTGGAGCTTTCTAGTCCATGATCCTGCTGACATCCAGCAACTAAATTTTTAATCAGTGCTGATTAGTTTTAAGGTACTATTTGCCCAAAAACTTCAATTCAACTTTCCCTAAACTGATGTCTGTGTCTAAAACTACTTTTAAGGTCTCCTCTTGCCCTTTGGACAAAATTCACAATAGTATAGATAACAAGGCTCTTCATGATTTGGTCGCTGCATAGAATTTCAGATTTATTGCTTCCCTGACATTCCCTGACTCTACGACATAACCACGACTAAACTTTCAGTTAACATATTCTCTGAAATTTTGCACATAGCACGTTTTCTTACAACCATCTCCCACACCAGCCGCAACTCTACCTGTCTTTTGCCTAATCTCTCCTCCCTTATTTTTTCAATATTTCTATGGCTGCAGTCTCTAATTTTTCATCTATAACTATTAGACTTAATTTACATCTTCTAATATTTATATTTGGTTTTCTGTTCCTTCATTAATTTGCTTAGGATAATGGCCTCCAGCTGCATCCACGTTGCTGAAAAGGACATGATTTTATTCTTTTTATGGCTGCATAGTATTCTGTGGTATATATTTACCACATTTTTGTTATCCAGTTCACTACTGATGGACACCTAGGTTGATTCCATGTCTTTATCATTTATATTTAGATTGATTTATTTTTCTATGCTATAGGTAATAACTTCTTCATATTTATATTTCAGTGTATTGGTTTTCTCATCAACCATGCCACAAGTGGTTTTTAATTGTCCACTAAATTTTTAATTTTAGTAACAGACTTTTTTTATTGTAGAAGTTTCTTTTTATGCTTCATCTTTTGATTTTTTTTCAATTTTTATTCTTTGTTATGTATATTTTCAATTGTCTCTTTTATTTATCTTTTTAAATATTTTACACATTGTCTATGTCTTTGGGCTTTAAGAAAGGTTAGTTTATATTTGTTTGATGATTATCTCTTATAAACATTACACTTTTTATGCTTTTAATTTTAATTTTGAGGAAATTCTCAGGATCATGTTGTTGATGAGTCCCTCCAGAGAATATGTGCATTTCTTCATATCATGTGCCCAACGAGCTAGTATCTTCATAATATGTTAATATATCACTGAATTAAGGTTTTTAGAAATTAATTGTTGCTTAATTTTATGTGTCAATTTGACCGAGCTAAGTAATGCTCAGACAGCATTATTTCTGTGTGTGGCTGTGAGGTTGTTTCCCGACAATATTATGTCTGAATTTTATTGCATTTGAATTAATAGACTGAGTAAAGAAGATTCACTTTTGCCAATGTGGATGAGAATCATCTAATCTGTTAAGGGCTCAAATAGAACAAAAAGGTGAAGGAAGAGTTTCTACTTCCTCCTTTATTGGACTGGGACATCTGTTATCTCCACTTTAGGACATAAAGCCTCTGGCTGTTGAGATTTTATACCCTGAGACTTATATCACCAGCTTTCCTCATTCTCTAACTTGCAGATGGCATATCATGGGATTTCTCAGCCTCCATAATAATGTGAGTCAATTCTTATAATAAATCTCTACTATATAGCTATATATATCTGGTGGTTTTTTTCCCTCTAGAGAATCCTGACCAATATAGCTTACTAAAACAAAGGTAAGCCCTAAATCTATATTCACATCCCTGTGTTAGGACAAATTTTATTTTTCTGGTCTGTATTTTTTCCTTGAAAGTCAAAGCTAAATATGACAGTCTGATTTGCACCTTTTACTTGCATTGTCACTTTTCATAAGCAGCCTAGAAAATATAAAACTCTTGGTTTTCTACTTTTGGCAAACATTACCAGCAATCCTAAAACTAACTTCTGTGGTTAGTCAGGTTATCCTGTTCATAATAATGTACATTTTTTCATTCCCAGTTGCACCCAGGCTCATTCACATCTGATAATTTAATAACTTACTATAAGACATTTTTTATTCTCTCAATTCATACATCATTTTGTATTATAAGCTCATTTCAAGGCCTATCTTCCCCATATTTCTCTGGCTGGTTCTTAATAAGTGATTACTAAATATATATTAAAAAAAACAATGACTGATAAATGAAACATTGCCTAACATTTATATATGTTATATACAATTTAAAAACATAGCTCCCTAAAACATCTGAGAAGCTCATAAATATATTATCCTGTTCAAATATAAGTGTATATTTTTCCCATGTTTAAATAAATTAACCAAAAGTAACCAGTTGGTATAACGGGCACACATGGTGGTAAAAAAGTTGTATACAAAGATAAAAAGCTTGTTACATATTTTCCAACAATGCAGCTAATACAGCATTCCAAGCTATGACTTTAGAAGATCAACCAAATGGCTAAAAAGCCAAACTTTAGTGTACTTACACAGCCTCTTTCTTTCCACTGCAGAAAACTTTTAATATTTAGATATTTCACAAAAATTTTCTCTGTAGAGAATGTTATACCTAACTTTATCTGAATAACTTCTGACTTAGCTCTTCGGCAAAGGAAACTTGCAATCGTAACAGAGGAAAGAAAGAAAATTTAATCAGATCATCTGTAGGAGAATAATACTTAGAAATAGGAACCACTGTATTTTTTTCTTAGCTTTTTATGCCCATTTTCTCCTTCCTGTCATGTTTGGAAAAGTAAGAAATCCACCATACTTCTCTCAATAAGAGTATGATAGCAAAGAACACACGACAATTCACTTTTTAACTTCTGTATCAAGCATAAAATGAGAAATTTTGGAAGACGATGTGACTATTCAGAATCAATGTTCCTCAGTAACATTGCTTCAAACTTGTAAAACTAGGTAAAGTTTTTTTGTACTGGTGGAAGAGAGAAAGCATTAAGCAGGGAAAGAAGAAAGTTTACAATCTGATGAATTCTTACCATGTCCTTTCCTTGCCAAATATCAGTGATAGAAATGCAAACATCTCATAATTCAAGGTAAGCTAATCAGAATGGAAATAACAAAAAATTTGTAAAATTAGATGAAATAATTAGAGTCAATTTCTAGTCTGAATCAAGAACACAATCTTCAAAAGATTTCTTAATTGATTTAGGTATTCCCAACCAATAGAGGTTACTGCAGTCAAATATATAGAAAGCTGACTACGATTTTCAGAAAGTTACACTACTCAAATAGCTTCATGGTTAATAATGATTGTTATATTGGGGCACAGTTGCTGATGACTGTAATCCCAGCACTTTGGGAGGCTGAAGAGAGAGGATCACTTGAGCCCAGGAATTTGAGATCAACCTAGGTAACATAGTGAGACTTCATCTCTATAAAAAAATTAAAATTTAGCTGGATGTGGTGGCACATGCCTGTAGATCCAGCTAGTCATGAGGCTGAGGTGCGAGGATGGCTTGAGCCCAGGAGGTCGAGGCTAAGTGAGCCGTGATCATGCCACTGCACTTCAACTTGGGTGACAGAGGGAGACTTTGTCTCAAACAAACAAACAAAAATTTGTTACTGTTGAAGACCCACAAATAGAAAATAAAATCTTTTACTCAGATCTCTGTTTCTATAGGCATGAAGCCTCTCTCTCCAGATGCTATGTGTCTCTTCTGCCAAAGAAATTTTAAGAGGAAGGCCATGCAGGAGGTAGAGACAGGAACTTAGTGACTAATGGACTGAAGAACCACCATGGTAGGGAGAATTAGCAACAAGTGTTTAGAGTTTCTATGGGCCAGTGACTATTGTATGCCTCCTATTCTTTCCTGTTATAAAGGAAGCATTCACAGTGATTATTTTATTCTTGTACACTACTATGTGTGTCGTTTTTGATGTGAGGAGAATGGGAAAAGGAAGAAAAATAATCTGACATTCTATTTCATGAACCCTAGATCAAGAGGAACTGTACTGAAATAGATGTGGAAGACTAAATATGTGTTGTGTTTTAAAGGGAAGGAAATAAAAATTATAACCAATGGTTATATATAATAAATTTATTATTTTTTCCATTTATTTCTGCTCCCCCTGTAATAGGATTAATAAGATTATACATCTCTCTTCATTGTCATGTGACTTGTAATACCTTTCTTAAGAAAGCTGTTTTTCCTCCCACCTTCCCTATATGCAATTGGCATGAGATTCAGCTACATAACTTGCTTTGCCTAGTGAAATAATAGAAAGGGTATCACAGGCTATTCTAAATAGAAGCTTTAAGATCATCTTATGATCCTTCTAGTTATTTTTCCTTTTAGTCTGTTTCTTCAAAATAACATCTCAAGTAAAAGTTATTGAAAGTTCCCTCAGCTGGAAGCCAGAATACAAAAAGATCTCAGTCAAATATGACAAATGAAATATAATTAGCACCATGTTAGTCTAGAGTCTAAAAAATTATATTAGAGACTCTATAGCGATAGTCACTAATAAATTGGGGAAATCTAATAACTTAAATCATATCCAATGATATATAGCATGTTTGTTATGTTATAATAAGAAATATATATTTGATTTTTTATCCCTGATTCCAGGCATAGAACTCCTATAATTCTTGTGATGTTTTGAGTGATAAAGGTGAGAGGATTATATTTTGTCATTTATAAGGAGCCACTTTCAACCATACCTGAGTTTATGCTAATAATATAACTCTCAGAAGACCCATTTCTAGCTTCAGGATACAAGGTCTTAACCAGAAGGACCACTGATGTGATAAGAGGGTTGGAACTTGAAATCCCACCCTTGACCTGGATCAAGGGTGTGGGGGGAGCTGGAGATTGAGTAAGTCACTGTTATAAAAAACAAAAAAGACCTGCTTTTCTTATTTTCACACAGTCAGTACAGTACAGAACACTTCCAACAAGGGCAGATGCGTGTGGGCTTTTCTCCACATACCAAGCACTTCTCCAGCAGACAACAGTTGGGTGTCTCCTAGTTTAATTCTGACGCTGTCTACCTGGAATTAAAGTCACATCCTACAGGTTAAGGGCTGAGTCTGGCAAGATTGCCTCCACTTGAGATGCCAGTCACAAGACCCAGTTTGTGTTGCCTACGCTTCTAACAGATCAGCTGTAAATTAAAGGTGCCTGTCCCTACTCATGTTTGATTAACTTGCTAGAGTTGCTCATAGAAGTCAAGAGAACACTTCGCTCACCATTGATCAGTCAGATGAAGAGATACATTTGGCCAAGTATGGGAAAAAAGTGTGGCTCTTCCATGCCTCTCCAGCTATACCACCCTCTAGGCACCTCCACATGTTCAGCAATCAGAAAACTCGCCAACACTTTCCTTTCCCTTTCCCTTTCCTTTCCCTTACTCTTCGTTCTTCTTTCCTTTTTTCTTTTCTTTCTTTTTTTTTCAGCCATCACTATATAAGCAGGGTTGATAAAGTCATTGGTCATTAGTGGTCAGCTCAACCTACAGCTCCTCTCTGTTCCCGTTAGGTGGGTGGGGGAGACAAAAAGTTCCAACCCTCAATTCACAAGGTTGATTTCCTTGACAACCAACCTCCCTCCTGAGGCTATATGGGAGCCCCATCACTCATCTCACTAGCACACAAGAAGATACTTATCATTTTGGAGATTCCAAGGGTTTTGAAAGCAGCGTGCCAGGAAACTGGGATGCAGTTCATATATATACATATATATGTATGTGTGTGTGTGTACACATATGTGTGTGTATACATACATACAAATATATACACACACACATACATATATATGTATGTAAATATATAAATGTTACACAGACTTAGATAGGAGAGGAGCAGGAGATGGCTCTCCCCTGACCCACGAGACAGTGATGGTTTGGCAGTTATCACATTGCTTATCTAAAAATGATAATTTGGCAGCCAGGGAGAGACAATCTCCTGATGGTCTACATCTGTTGACATTAAAAGTGTTCATTGAATGCAGGTTCTCTGGAAAAGCAGCTTCCTAGTCATGCATGTTAATAAATGAAAATGGCAAAGTATAATCTTCCTGGGCCACATGCGCCCAAGAAAAGGGAAACAGGCCTCAGATGGTCATGTGTATAACTCCCTAAACACACTGCCCATGCTCCATTCCAAAGGGTAAGGAAAATACTGCGCATGCAGGAAGCCCACCCTAGGGGAAGAATCATGCAAGAAAGGAAAGCCTGTCAAGTCCTAGAATCAAGGTTAAAGGGGTTTTTTGCTTTCTTTTTCTCTCTTGACCTTCAAGTGCCCATTTAGATCTCTTCAGAGCAAATTTTCCTTTCCTTCCTGTTCTAAAGCCTTTTTAAATAAACTTTCGTTCCTGCTCTGGAACTTGCCTAAGTCTCTTTTCTGCTTTATGCCCCTCAGTCGAATTCTTCTGAAGAACCAAGGACTGAATTTGCTGCAGACCTGCACAGATATGGTGCTGGTAACTTGGAATTACTTGGATCTCTTCTACTGACTATATATATATATATATATATATATATATATATATATATATATATATATCTTATTTCATATCAACTATATATATATATATATCTTATTTCATATCAACATGTCATAATCACCAGCAGCTAACATAGTCACTCATGCCTATGTAGTGAAATCTCCATAGTAACCATTAAACCACAGGATTCTGAGCACTTCTGACTTGGTAAATGCACTCATGTGCTTGAAAGCAAGACACCTCAACAACCCCCAGCTCCCAGGACAGGAGCTCCTGTGCTCAGGACCCATCCAGATCTTGCCCTTCTTTATTTGTATTCTTTATAATATCATTTACAATTAACTGATAATAGTAGATAAACTGCTTTCTCTAAGTTTTATGAGCCATTCTAGCAAAATTAATGAATGCAAGAAAGGATTTATGGGAACCTCTGAATATAGCTAGCTGGCTGGAAGTACAGGAAGCCCAGGACTTGCAATTGGTGTGGGAAGTGGGAGAAATCTTGTGGCACTGAGACCTTAACGTGTGGGGTCTGAAGCTGACTCTGGGGAGGTAGTATTTGTATTGAATTGGTGTTTGGAGAGTTACAGAATTTGTTCTTGGTATAAAAAAATCCCATGTTATTGCTATCAGAAGTATTATGAGTAGTATAAGCCAAAAATAAAATTCTAAGCACCCCAGCCAAATGAATGTAATCATCTCTTGGTCAAGGCAATCTAAAAAAAAAAAAAACCTAAAAAACTAGTTCATGTCATGAAAGAAGAAGGGATCACAAATACCTAGTTACAACCTGCTCCCTTTGGATTTTAGACACCACAACCAGCATTAACATTACAGTAGAAATCATAAGACTGACAAAACAAACTCTTAATAGCAATAAGATACACAACTTCAAACCAACTCTGGTATAGCATCACACAACAAATAGCAAGCCCTTAAGGAAATCAGAACATTTTATCTCAAAATAATTTTACCTGTGACACAGTTTGAAGTGGCCCTGCAAAGCCATCTCGTATGGGGGAAATCTGCATTCTGTAAAGAATCTCCTTCTTTTACCAGGTCTTTCCCTGAGAGTCTGACACCTTTTAAGGTTAAATAAGAGAAATTTACCATCTATTCTCTCTGAAGCTTGTTTCTTAGAGTCTTCAGCTACATAACAAGAACTTTAGCTTCCTCAACCCCCGAATCTTAACTCAAGCATTTCTTTATGCTGACTTCAACTCTTCAGGCAAAGCTTAACTCTTTAACCATAGTGAATCAGGAAATCTTTGTCTCCATCTATGACCTGGAAGCACTCCCTTTCTTTTGAGATGACCCATCTTTCCAGGCTAAACCAATGTCTACCTTGCCTGTAATAATTTGTCTTCACCTGTAACTTCTGTCTTCCAAAAGTGAATAAAACCAAGCTGTAACCAAACCATCTTGGGCACCTGGACCCAACCATCAGGACCCACTGAGGCTGTGTCACACGCCTTGGTCACTCAAATATGATGCTCAGAATAAACCTCATTAAATATTGTACGGAGTTTGGCTTTGTATTGACAATAGAAATAGTTTATAAGCTTTTACCCCTGATACCGATCTTAATCCAAGAATCATAAGCTTTCACATCTTTCCAGATTATAGATTATTATAAGGAATCATCACTGTTTGCTAATATTTCTTATATTTTCCTGAGTAACACATGACAGGGTATCCAGATCAATAAATGTTTGCTAAGGCTTCTCTGAGGTGCTTGAGCATTTAGGAGAAAACTAAGATATCAAGTCCACACTCTTAGATCTAATAATCTTTTTTATTTAACACTCACAGGAAGAGTAAAGTATCAGAATGGAACTAATTTTCTGAAAGGATTGAGGAGAAGTAATCAAGCATAGTATTCAAAGAGACAACAATAACATTTTAGAAGTAAATTGCAAATTGTTAAGATTTCTTCTAAGTAAGAAAAGTCAATAGACATTGGTAACATGCTGAGACACTGTATAAATGACATTGAGTTGCTGAGAATTTTTGAATAAAGCCTGCTGATTTAGGTCACTGTTAAGAAATATAGGCAAAAAAAAAAAAAAAAAAGATGACAATACTTAAAGTTGCTATTCTTCTACCGTATGAACACTTATCATCCCAGTTTCCTAGCTGCAGCAAAATAAAGGAGCTCAAGGATTAGCTCTTGAATTTTCATCACAACTTTATGAAACTAGTAACAGAAAATGTGTCTTTTTAATAGTTGTAAGAACTGAATTATATATATCATATTAATTTTTCAAAATTGATAGTTTAATAAAAATTAGCCATTCCCAAGCAACATGTTAAAGTACTATTTTTTGATCTATCTTTCTTCTTATTAGACTATGATAATAGGTCCAGCCAGAGACTGTCATATAGCACTATGCCTACAACAGAAGAGATACTTACATATAATTACATATAGTAAATGCTGAATAATTGAATTGATAAACTTAAGACTAAGGCTGAACCGTTTTCTCTCTGACTACTCTCCTGTAAAAGTACCATACATGTACTGTGCACAAGGAAACATCTTTCCCATTCTTTCTTCAAGTTATCGAAACATTGAGCTTTATAGTGATGAGTGAGTGTTAAAGTATTGGCTTATCTATTTTACTTCTGTGAATAAGTTTTTGATTGGGTTCAAACAGTGAAATCATGACGATTCTTGAAGTTCATGCAGTAGAAATGTGGGAGGATTATAACGAACTCTTCTGAAGTGTTTAATATTACTGCCCCAACAGCACAACAATACCAGTTGGCAATGCCAGCCTGAGTAATTCACTGTCATAATGCTTTGCATGGCAGAGCAAAGATGGTTTCCAATATCCTGTTTATTGTTAAGGTCCAGGTCAAAACATTTATTGTTTTCAAGGAAAAGAAAATCAGTTATGGAATCTGGAAATTTTTAATAAAAACATAAGTAAAATGGTATCTTGCTATATCTTCTGTAAAATCCCATAAAGGCTCAGGTGTTGAAACATATTTACAAAGCATGCCATAGGCAGAAACAGAACAAGCGTTATGGTGGACAACTGAGGGAGCAGGTATTTCAGGGCAGGACTAAAAACATTTCTATGAAACTATGTTGCACCAAACTATGCCTGCTAGTATTAGTTAGAAAACTGAATTCTCTCCCTGAGCCAATATTTATATTTCTCTTTGGCTGTATCTATTACATATTATTTTTTAAATCTATTACAAATTAAAATAGCTTTGATAAAGACACTATAGAATAATGGAAAGACACAATATAAAATAACACTCAGAATTGGGAATAAAGATATGGGGATAGGAAAAAGGAATAGAAACTAACATTTTTTCAATAATGGCCAGACATGAGAAGCACTTTTACAAATATTATCTAATTCAATCTAATCCCTCCAATATCCTAGAGACAGAGTTGTAGTCCACTTTCAAAGATAAGAAATAGGTTCAGAGAGGTGATGGAAACTAACCATTTTGTTGCAGACATGTTTTAAATCAACTTGCAAACTCTATACCTCCTGCTGCTGCTAATGAGCTATGTGAACCTTTGTGAATTACATTCCCATGATCTGTGCTCTGGTTTCCTCTTCTGTTGTATTTGGTTAATACCATTTATCAAGGTGCTTTTAAGAGTTATTTTGATGATAAAATGAGATAACCTCTTAATGTATTTTTATCAAGAAAAAGCACTATGAAATACAGGTTACTTAGAACTCACAGAGGATTTATAGTACTTATAATAGAAGAAGTGCCTCTGCATTACTATTCTTGGCCTGTCTCTTGTTGCCTTCTCTCCATTTAATTCATCTGAAGCTACCCAGTCTTACTTTGCTACCACTAGCAGTAAAGCTTTTAAAAATGTGATTTTTATATGCCTAACTCCTTTTCTCTCGTAGTTGTTTCAGAATTTAAGAGGAAGGGGTTCATTCTTTTTCTTTCTTTCTTTCTTTCTTTCTTTGAAATTTATTATTGCCCTCCCTGTTGACTTATCCTTTACTTTCACCCACAATTGGTAGATATAAGTTCCTCAAAAAAGTCATAGTTTGGACAATTGGCTTTTAACCTCATGAGCAATCTATTTTAAAGTAGTTATATTTAGAATTTTAATCTTGAGTCTTACAAATAAAGTTAGACCCTAGTATTAAAAATATTTGAGGACATACTTTAACTGTACATTTGTATTGTTTATTCAGGCACTAAACTTTAATATTTGGTAGCAACAAAATGTACTTACAATCTGTAAACAGATGGAAGATTAAGCATATGGTTATTAAAATATCAATTTATTGTTCTCTAGAATAATATATTTTCTTAATGAGGCTTTTCATGGAGTTTAATGTGATGGTTAAATAAATTAAATTGCAAAAAAGAAATGTAGAATTTTAGTAAGCAGTATCTTACAATTATGAAATCTCAAGTAATGTCTGCCATATAAAACTATATCCAGACTCATAAATATATTTAAAAATTATTACTAATCACAAAACAAAATAATAACAAATATGATTACTGTACTTTCATTGATACGGAGACAGGATCTGTAACTATTTATTTGAGGAATATTTCCCTTTGGAATATTCAATAGATGTTTCATATTTCATTTCGTTAATGTGAAGTAAAGGAAATATCCCAATTATTCTTGCACGCTTACACATCTTTCCAGTACTTTGAGGTTCAGGTTGATATAATTAGGACATGTGTATCTTTTTTGGTACATATTCTGAAGTGAATATCATGACTATAAAAAGTACCAAGTCTCAGAAAAATTGTCTTAACCCTTTTAACGTTTCCTCTGACATTAAAATCTCTGATGATGAGTTAGTTCGAAGGCCCAGTTTAGGTAAGACTTAAATGCCATTCAGAGAATTACAGAATTTAAAATGTGTAAGAACTATCAAGATCCTCCTGTCCATTAATGTGGCAATCTTTAATCATTTGCATAGCCATTCAGGATTTTCCTCTTAGCTATTTATTGTCCATACTACTATGTATCTAATCTTTTCAAAAAATTGCTTTTTTACAAAATGAATACATGAAGAACACATATTTTAAAACAACCTTATATCAAAGTTTTAATAGAATATTAACTCACATAAAGATAAATTAACATTAAAATAAATTATATATCTATGTGTATAAAGAGAAGTTATAGTTAAAAAAATTTTATATTGGACTCAAGATGGCGCTGTGAGAACAACCCAGGATTGGCGCTGGCATTGAATCCGCAAACGGTGAGTCTGAGCTGCATTTCCAGACTGATCTTTGTTGCCCACAGAACGGGGAAACTCCCAAGTATAAAAAAGACACGGGACGCCAGGCAGTAAGTCTGCCTGGCGAAGCCGGCAGCCGGGGCGGCGGCGGCCGGCCCTACCCAGCAATCCCCACAGGGCGCGCTTGTCCGGGTGCCTTGTTGAACCAGCAACCTGAGACTTGAGAGGGCTGGACTTGAGACTGAATGAGACTTGGACAGAAGCCCAGCCCAGGGGATTGTAGGGACAGATCGTTTGGGATACCCAGTGGGACGAACAAAACCGCGATTTCAAACTATCCCGAGCAGATGGCCCGAGACGCTCTGTGGGGGAGGGGCGTCCACCACTACCGAGGCAACCCGCCCCAACTGAGATACACGCCCACTGCTGACGCAGCCTGCCGTTGCTGAGGCAACACGCTACAACGAAGAGACTCCGCCGCAGGGCGTGGCGGAGACCACAGCAGAGCCTGTAGGAACAGGGCGAATCACACAACAGCAGGGCGGAGCCTCGGCAGCCAAACACTGGCTAGTCTGCCTTCTAGCTGGGCAGGACACCTCATCGAACATCCAAAAATAAAATAAAGCCCAAACCCCTCAACACAGAGCATTTGAGGGAAAAAAAAAAGGATTTTTTAATGAGCTCTGTTGCAGCAGAATCAAACATAGCAGCCTAACAGCCCTGAAGGAACAACAGAGTGCACAGCTCAGCAATTAAACCCCTATAAAGTACAAACTGTCTCCTCAAGCAGCTCCCTGACCCCTCTATATCCAAAAGACTGACATTAGGCAGGCATCATCCTGGGACAAAGATAGCAGAAAAAGAAACTGGTAGCATCCCTTGCTGTGCCACAGCTGCTAGAGGTGCACCCCAGACAAGCAGGGTCTGGAGCGGACCTCAGCAGTCATACAGCGAAGGGGCTAGACTGGTAGAAGGAAAATCAAGCAACAGAAATACTTCATCATCAACATTCTGGGTGTCCACTCAGAGACCCAATCGAAAAGTCAGCAACTACGCAGACGACCAGCGGAAAAATCCACAAAGATGGGAAGAAACCAGCGCAAAAAGGAGGAAAACACCTGAAACCAGAACACCTCGCCTCCTAGAAAGGACCAAAACTCCACACCAGAAAAGGAACAAAGCTGGACGGAGAATGACTGTGACGAAATGACGGAATTAGACTTCAGAAGATGGATAATGAGAAACTTTTGTGAGCTAAAAGAACATGTATTAAATCAATGCAAAGAAACTAAGAACCTTGAAAAAAGATTTGAAAAAAGATTCGAGGAAATGATAACAAGAATGGATAACTTAGAGAGGAATATGAATGAATTAAAGGAGCTGAAAAACACAATACGAGAACTTCGCGAAGCAAACACAAGTTTCAATAGCCGAATTGACCAAGCAGAGGAAAGAATATCTGAAGTCGAAGACCAACTCAATGAAATAAAACGAGAAACAAAGATCAGAGAAAAAAGCGCAAAAAGGAATGAACAAAGTCTCCAAGAAATGTGGGACTATGTGAAAAGACCTAACCTACGTTTGATAGGTGTACCAGAAGGGGACGAAGAGAATGAATCCAAGCTGGAAAATACTCTTCAGGACATCATCCAGGAAAATTTCCTCCACCTAGCAAGACAGGCCAACACTCAAATACAGGAAATACAGAGAACACCACAAAGATATTCCACAAGAAGAGCAAACCCAAGGCACATAATCGTCAGATTCAACAAGGTTGAAATAAAGGAGAGAATACTAAGGGCAGCCAGAGAGAAAGATCGGGTCACCCACAAAGGGAAGCCCATCAGACTCACAGCAGATCTCTCGGCAGAAACACTACAAGCCAGAAGAGAGTGGGGGCCAATATTCAACATTCTTAAAGAAAAGAACTTTCAACCCAGAATTTCATATCCAGCCAAACTGAGCTTCAGAAGTGAAGGAAAAATAAAATCCTTTGCAAACAAGCAAGTACTCAGAGATTTTGTCACCACCAGGCCTGCTTTACAAGAACTCCTAAAAGAGGCACTACACATAGAAAGGATCAACCAGTACCAGCCATTCCAAAATCACACTGAATGCTAAAGAGCTTCAACATAATGAAGAATCTACAACAACTAACAGGCAAAACAGCCACTTAGCATCAAAATGGCAGTATCAAATTCACACATAACAATATTAACCCTAAATGTAAATGGACTAAATGCACCAATCAAAAGACACAGACTGGCAAATTGGATAAAAATCCAAAACCCATCAGTGTGCTGTATCCAGGAAACCCATCTCACATGCAAGGATACACAAAGGCTCAAAATAAAGGGATGGAGGAAGATTTACCAAGCTAATGGAAAGCAAAAAAAAGCAGGAGTTGCAATTCTCATCTCTGATAAAATAGACTTTAAAGCAACAAAGATCAAAAGAGACAAAGAAGGCCATTACATAATGGTAAAAGGATCAATACAACAAGAAGAGCTAACGATCCTAAACATATATGGACCCAATGCAGGAGCACCCAGATACATAAGGCAAGTTCTTAATGACTTACAAAAGGACTTAGACTCCCACACAATAATAGTGGGAGACTTTAACACTCCACTGTCAATACTAGACAGATCAACCACACAGAAAATCAGCAAGGATATCCAGGGCTTGAACTCAGACCTGGAGCAAGCAAACCTGATAGACATTTACAGAACTCTCCACCCCAAATCCACAGAATACACATTCTTCTCAGCACCACATCACACCTACTCTAAAATTGACCACATAATTGAAAGTAAAGCACTGCTCAACAAATGCAAAACAACTGAAATCATAACAAACAGCCTCTCAGACCATAGTGCAATCAAGTTAGAACTCAGAATTCAGAAACAGACCCAGAACCGCACAGCTTCATGGAAACTGAACAACTGGCTCTTGAATGTTGACTGGGTAAACAACGAAATCAAGGCAGAAATAAAGAAGTTCTTCGAAACCAATGAGAACGAAGACACAACGTGCCAGAACCGCTGGGACACATTTAAAGCAGTCTCTAGAGGAAAGTATATAGTAATAAGTGCCCATATGAGGAGAATGGAGAGATCCAAAATTGACACCCTATCATCAAAATTGAAAGAGCTAGAGGAGCAAGATCAAAAAAACTCAAAACCCAGCAGAAGACAAGAAATAACTAAGATCAGAGCTGAGCTGAAGGAGATTGAGACACGAAAAACCCTTCAAAAAATCAATAAATCCAAGAGCTGGTTTTTTGAAAAGATCAACAAAATAGACAGACCACTAGCCAGATTGATTAAAAAGAAAAGAGAGAACAACCAAATAGATGCAATAAAAAATGATAAAGGGGAAATCACCACAGATTCCACAGAAATTCAAACCATCATCAGAGAATATTACAAACAACTCTATGCGCATAAACTAGTAAACCTGGAAGAAATGGATAAATTCCTGGACTCCTGTGTCCTCCCAAGCCTAAACCAGGAGGAAGCTGAAACTATGAATAGACCAATAACAAGGTCTGAAGTTGAGGCAGCAATTAACAGCCTACCACACAAAAAAAGCCCAGGTCCAGACGGGTTCACAGCCGAATTCTACCAGACACACAAGGAGGAGCTGGTACCATTCCTTCTAAAACTATTTCAAACAATCCAAAAAGAGGGAATCCTTCCCAAATCATTTTATGAGACCAACATCATCCTGATACCAAAACCCGACAGAGACCCAACAAGAAAAGAAAACTTCAGGCCAATATCCATGATGAACATAGATGCAAAAATCTTCAATAAAATATTGGCAAGCCGATTGCAACAGCAAATCAAAAAACTTATTCATCATGATCAAGTAGGATTCATCCCAGGGATGCAAGGCTGGTTCAACATACGCAAGTCTATCAGCGTAATTCACCACATAAACAGAACCAAAAACAAAAACCACATGATTATCTCAATTGACACAGAGAAGGCATTTGACAAAATTCAACAGCCCTTTATGCTAAAAACCCTCAATAAACTCGGTATCGATGGAACGTATCTCAAAGTAATAAAAGCTATTTATGACAAACCAACAGCCAATATCATACTGAATGGGCAAAAACTGGAAGCATTCCCTTTAAAATCTGGCACTAGACAAGGATGCCCTCTCTCACCACTCCTATTCAATATAGTACTGGAAGTTCTAGCCAGAGCAATCAGGCAAGAAAAAGAAATAAAGGGTATTCAAATAGGAAAGGTGGAAGCCAAATTGTCTCTATTTGCAGACGACATGATAGTGTACCTAGAAGACCCCATCGCCTCAGCCCAAAAACTTCTGAAACTGATAAGCAACTTCAGCAAAGTCTCAGGATATAAAATCAATGTACAAAAATCACAAGCATTCGTCTACACCAATAACAGACTTAAAGAAAGCCAAATCAAGAACGAACTGCCATTCGCAATTGCTACAAAAAGAATAAAATACCTTGGAATACAACTCACAAGGAACGTAAGAGACCTCTTCAAGGAGAACTACAAACCACTGCTCAACGAAATCAGAGAGGACACAAACAGATGGAGAAACATTCCATGTTCATGGTTAGGAAGAATTAATATCGTGAAAATGGCTATACTGCCCAAAGTAATTTACAGAATCAATGCTATCCCCATCAAGCTACCATTGACTTTCTTCACAGAACTGGAAAAAACCACCATGAACTTCATATGGAACCAAAAGAGAGCCCGCATAGCCAAGTCAATTCTAAGCAAAAAGAACACAGCGGGGGGCATCACACTACCGGATTTCAAACTATACTACAAGGCTACAGTAATCAAAACAGCATGGTACTGGTATCAAAACAGAGATATAGACCAATGGAACAAAACAGAGGCACCGGAGGCAACACAACATACATACAACTATACAATCTTTGATAAACCTGACAAAAACAAGCAATGGGGAAAGGATTCCATGTTTAACAAATGGTGTTGGGAAAACTGGCTAGCCATGGGCAGAAAGCAGAAACTGGACCCCTTCCTGACACCTTACACTAAAATTAACTCCAGATGGATTAAAGACTTAAACATAAGACCTGGCACCATAAAAATCCTAGAAGGAAATCTAGGCAAAACCATCCAGGACATAGGAGTAGGCAAGGACTTCATGAACAAAACACCAAAAGCATTGGCAAAAAAAGCCAAAATAGACAAATGGGACCTAATGAAACGCCACAGCTTCTGCATGGCAAAAGAAACAGTAACTAGAGTGGATCGGCAACCAACAGAATGGGAAAAAATTTTCGCAGTCTACCCATCTGACAAAGGGCTGATATCCAGAATTTACAAAGAACTCAAACAGATTTATAGGAAAAAAACAAACAAGCCCATTCAAAAGTGGGCAAAGGATATGAACAGATACTTTACGAAAGAAGACATATACGAGGCCAAAAATCATATGAAAAAATGCTCATCGTCACTGGTCATCAGAGAGATGCAAATCAAAACCACATTGAGATACCATCTCACGCCAGTTAGAATGGCGATCATTAAAAAATCTGGAGACAACAGATGCTGGAGAGGATGTGGAGAAAAAGGAACACTTTTACACTGTTGGTGGGAGTGTAAATTAGTTCAACCATTGTGGCGATTCCTCAAGGCCTTAGAAATAGAAATTCCATTTGACCCAGCAATCCCATTACTGGGTATATATCCAAAAGACTATAAATCGTTCTACTATAAGGGCACATGTACACGAATGTTCATTGCAGCACTGTTTACAATAGCAAAGACCTGGAATCAACCCAAATGCCCATTGATAATAGACTGGATTGGAAAAATGTGGCACATATACACCATGGAATATTATGCAGCAATCAGAAATGATGAGTTTGTGTCGTTTGTAGGGACATGGATGAATCTGGAAAACATCATCCTCAGCAAACTGACACAAGAACAGAAAATGAAACACCGCATATCCTCACTCATAGGTGGGTGATGAAAAATGAGAACACATGGACACAGAAAGGGGAGTACTAAACACTGGGGTCTATTGGGGGGAAAAGGGGAGGGCCAGTGGGAGGGGGAGGTGGGGAGGGATAGCCTGGGGAGAAATGCCAAATGTGGGTGAAGGGGAGAAGAAAAGCAAAGCACACTGCCATGTGTGTACCTATGCAACTGTCTTGCATGCTCTGCTCATGTACCCCAAAACCTAAAATCCAATAAAAAATTAAAAAAAAAAAATTTATATTATATACATGTACAAATAAACATAGGCTCTATTTGTCATCTCTATTATAGAAGGATATATACATATACTGTAAATAATAATCTTCTTAAAAACCACTCATTGGGTTTACCTTACTCTCCTCCATAGTAGGATATGTATGAGAACAAATATGAGCAAATATCTTTATTCCTGTAGTGTTTGCTCATTGAACATAGTTCTACACTTTAAGGTAGAGAGAGTAAATATTTCTTCCAAGTATTGTAATAGCTTTAAAAATAGATTTAAATGAAGTGTCAGAAACTATGAGATTATTTAACACAAATAGACCTAACTGAGAAATCATGAAAAGATATACTCATCAAAATTAGTGAGTATAGAAGAGTACTCTCCAGTTATGGGATTGCAAAGATCAAACTGAGCTATGACTGAAGTGGTTACACATTGTCACAGGTTTTGGTGTGAGTGGCTATTTTTTTTTTTTTTTTTTTGTACTTTAGGTTCTGGGTTACATGTGCATGCAGATCATGCAGGATTGTTACATAGGTACACACATGGCAATGTGGTTTGCTGCCTCCATCCCCCCGTCACCTACATCTGGCACTTCTCCCCATGTTATCCCTCCCTGAACTCCCCACCCACTGCTGTCCCTTCCTTGGCCCTCCCTCCAACAGACCCCAGAGTGTGATGCTCCCCTCCCTGTGTCCCTGTGTTCTCATTGTTCTACACCCACCTATGAGTGAGAATATGAGCTGTTTGATTTTCTGTTCTTGTGTCAGTTTGCTGAGATTCATTCATGTCCCTACAAAGGACATGAACTCACCATTTTTTATGGCTGCATAGTATTCCATGGTGTATATATGCCACGTTTTCCTTGTCCAGTCTATAGTTGATGGGCATTTGAGTTGGTTCCAGGTCGTTGCTATTGTAAACAATGCTGCTATGAACATACGTGTGCATGCTTCTTTATAATAGAACGATGTATAATCCTTTGGGTATATACCCAGTAATGGGATTGCTGGGTCAAATGGAATTTCTGTTTCTAGGTCCTTGAGGAATTGCCACATGTGTTCCACAATGGTTGAACTAGTTTACACTCCCACCAACAGCATAAAAGTGTTTCTGTTTCTGCATATCCTCTCCAGCATCTGTTGTCTCCAGATTTTTTAATGAGCAATTTTTTTAAATGTTAAGTTCAGGGGTATAAGTGCAGGTTTGTTAAGTAAGTAAATTTGTGTCATGGGGGTTGTGGTACAGATTATTTAGTCATGCATGATGCCTCCAGCTTTGCTCTTTCTGCTTAGGATTGCCTTGGCTACTCAGGCTCTTCTTTGGTTCTATATGAATTTTAAAATGGTTTTTCTTCTAGTTCTGTAGTTTAATAGGAATCATAGTTCGGTAGTTTAATAGGAATAATATTGATTCTAAAAATCGCTTCAGGCAGCATGGCCATTTAAACGATATTAATTCTTCCTGTCCATGAACACAGAATATTTTTTCATTTGTTTGTGTCATCTCTGATTTATTTGAGCTGTATTTTGTAGTCCTCCTTGCAGAGATCTTTCACCTCCCTAGTTACCTGTATTCCTAGGTATTTTTTTTTGTGTGTGTGGTAATCATGAATGGTAGTATGTTCCTGATTTGGCTCTTGGCTTGACTGTTGATTGTGTATAAAAATTCCAGTGATTTTTGCACATTAATTCTATATGCTGAGACTTTGCTGAAGTTGTTTATCAGGTTAACAAGCTTTTGGGCTGAAACTATGATGTTTTCTAGATATAGAATCATGTCATCTGGAACCAGGGATCGTTTGACTTCCTGTCTTCCTGTGTAGATGCCTTTATTTCTTTTTCTTGCCTGACTGCCCTGGCCAGAACCTCCAATACTCTGTCCAATAGGAGTGGTGAGAGAGGGTATCCATTTTTTGTGCCAGTTTTCAAGTGGAATGCTTCCAGATTTTGCTCATTCAGGATTATATTGGCTGTGGGTTTGTCAGTTATGGCTCTTATTATTTCGAGGTATGTTCTTTCAGTACCTAGTTTATTAAGAGTTTTTAGCATGAAAAGATGTTGAATTTTATCGAAATACTTTTCTGCATTTATTTAGATAATCATGTGTTTTTTTGTCTTCAGTTCTGTTTATGTGATGAATCACGTTTATTGATTTGCATATGTTGAACTAATCTTGTATCCCAAGGATACTTGATCATGGTGGATAAGCTTTTTGATGTGCTGCTAAATTCTGTTTCCCAGTATTTTGTTGAGGAGTGTTGCATCGATGATCATCAAGGATATTGGCCTGAAGTTTTCTTTTTTTGTTGTGTCTCTATCAGGTTTTGCTGTCAGGATGATGCTGACCTTATGGAATAAGTTAGGGAGGAGTTCTTCCTTTTCAATTTTTTAGAATAGTTTTGGTAGGAGTGGTACCAAAACTGCTTTGTACATCTGATAGAATTCAGCTGTAAATCTGTCTGGTCCTGTGCTTTTTGTTGTTATTGTTGGTAGGCTATTTATTAATGCCTCAATTACAGAGCTCACTAATGGTCTGTTCAGGGATTCAATTTCTTCCTCGTTCAATCTTGGCTAACTAATTTGACATCATACTCCAGTGGAAAAGACTTTTGGTAACTTTTACAGGTTTATGTAAAATGATTGTTTTTTTTGTATAATGCTCTCAAATGACTATTCTCATAAACAAACAATTCTGTTTCTCAGATATCTTTTTCTCCATATTTCAAAATACCCCCCCCCCCACTTTTTTTTTTAAAGGCACATAGAACAATGACTCCTGGCCCACACAGTTAATTCCGAACAGACTGACTTTCAGCATCTTCACAATGAAAGTATTTTCTTCCTAAACTTAACAATGAAGATGGCTACTGAAGAGCTAGTGAACAAATTGAAACAAAATGAATGTCAGGGAAAAGAGAATCTACAGATCTTATCTTTATACCTACAACTTGACAACCCTCTCTCAGAACATCTACCTGCATGTTCACTATCCAAAGTCCTTCATCCTCAAGCCACTCAAATATGTGTATACATATAACCACTAAGTTGAATATGAATACGCATTTTTCTAAATTTCATAAAAAGATCCATTGCTCTTGGAATCGTTACACATAATGGATCAGCGTAAAAAAGGCCTGTAAATTGCCTAATCTCAGAGACAGATGGTTAGTAAAGGGTTCACTTGTCCTCACTTATCCTTGTTTACTGTTAAGAGTCTCATTCTGATTTACAGTTGTATTCTTATTTAAACATACTCACTATACAATACAGCATAATGGCAATGAATGCTAGTGTATAGGAGGCGCACATTTGTCACAGTTGCTTGGTAACTACTGACAGGAGTATATTGGAGAGTTGGGGTACAAAGCAATAAGTGAAAGTTTTATCAGCTCCATTGACAGATGGAAGAAAACTGTCTTCAATGTAAAAATGACTCCTTTGGATTATGAAAAAGACAGAAAAGTAATTTGATTTTCCTATTTTAAAAAATTAAGCAAAATCAGCCATTGTATTGTGATAGACCAGTATGTCATTTTATGAAAAAGTAGCTGATTGTTGGTAAAAAGAAGAGACGAATATGCCTAAGGAATTAGTCCTTGGGTGTACTCTCATTGTGGTGAGGTGAACTGCTGATAACGTTTTGGATCCCATTTCTTTTCTCCTTTCTATTTCCAGATTGAGAAAAAAAAGTCTTACTAGACTTCAAATTTTAGCATGCATTTTTTTATATTGGTCCAAAATATAAACCTGTTTTGTGTTTCAAAGGAGTATATTCCTTTCTCCACAATGCGTATCATATGGTTGGCTAATATTTTAAAATCATAAACAAAGAAAAAGATTGAAACAAACAAGGATTGTGCCATTACTCTTAATAACTATTTTAGTTTTGACTTTTTCAGATCACAGTATTTCATCTGGCTTGCTGAAATTGCTATTACCTATAATATTTATGTCTCTCCCTGCTTATACTTTTCTACCTTTCAGTTTTAGAACACTTGTTTCTTTCCAAAAACCTTATTTTTTTAGGTTAGTTAATCAACCATAATCACTCATATATTTACAGAAAAATAATTTTGTGGTTTTTTTTTAAACAGGCTATTGTCAGATGTTGCCAGATATATAAAACATGATATCAGAAAAAAATTCATACCCAACATTTTCAGACTATAACTCTATATTAAAAGCTCAAATGGTAATGGAATTTGAAATTTTGAGTCCCATTGCTGATACTTTAACTATCATGTTTCTAATTCTTTCAGCCATGGGAAAATATCATGAGTTACATTTTAAAAAAAGAAAAAGAAAGAAAGGAGATGTAAAGGCAATCCCTACACTTGCTTTCAGGAGTTTAGGAGGAGATTGATTAAATTGGTGGGAGGGTGTTCTGATTCTCTGACTTTTGCTGCATCTTTCATAAAAGAGAAAATTAAAGAAAATAGATGATTCTAAAAGATTTTTTTCACTTAACAAATGTTCATTCACCATTTCCTACATTCCAGTACTAGCCTCCTTTTGTAAATAAGAAGACAGGTTCATAAAGAGGTTCAATAATTTGGCCAGCAATAACAGTTAGTGATAGAGCACAGACAAGACCAAGCCTGTCTATCTAAAGCCTAAAATCTTAACCTATGAATTCTGTTGGCTCTTAGGATCTCAGCTCAGCTGAAGGTCCAAATAAAGGAATTAAACTATCCCTTTATGTATTTGGCCATAATATCCTGTAGGAACCTGAAATCTCCAGTTCATGGGTCATTTCTGGAAGTGACTCTGCATTTATAATCAAAATTAATGAGTTCAGCTGTAACATATTAAGCCGGCATTATCTCTTTAAATTGTCCTACTGTTTCAATCTGCTTCCATGTTCTATGAGAAGTATCGTCTTTCCCTTCCAGATTGGACAATTTAGCTTAGAAAAAATAGATCTGCTGGAAACGGTGGCTTGCCTATAGTAATCCTAGCACTTTGGGTGGCTGACATAGGAGGATAGCTACACACAGGTGCTCAAGAATAGCCTGTGAACATAATCAGACCCCATATCTACAAAAAGTGAAAGAAATTAGCCAGACATGGTGGCTACTCTTGTTCCGGCTCTTGGAAGGCTACTGCAAGAGAATCCCTTAAGTCCAATAGGTAGAGACTGCAGTGAGCTATGATCACACCTCACCACTTCAGCCTTTGTAACAGAGTGAGACACTGTCTCTTAAAAAAAAAAAAAAGTAAGTAAGAAAGCAAAAAAAAAAAAAAGTTCATCATCCAATCTGTTGGAATTCCTTGAGCATCTCATAATGAAAGCCATTTAAATAGGTATAAATTTTACAAACTTAAATCCTTTATAGAAATGTTGAACTTCTTCATAATTCGCTTGCTTTCATTCTTTTGTGGAACAGACCCAATCATTGAACACACTATTGTGGATGAATAGCATGGATTGATTTAAGTAATTGACTTTACATGCTCTCAGTTTATTGTACTTGATATAGGCTGTTGAAAGTTGCTTAAGGGAGATAGACATTTCTAGTTCAAAGTTTTCCCATCATAAATTTGTGTTATCTAACTTAAAGACAGTAAACTTTTCCAAGTACACTGTGACTATTTTAATTCAGTATTTTAAAACACTAGTGACTTAATAGAGAGAGAGGAAAAAAACAAATAAATAGTTCCAGTTAATACTAGGCCTTTTATTTTTTGGCTTCTAGCCATAAACAGAATTCTATACACTTGCCTGGAAAATGCTAGTTAAGAGAAAAATCTCTCTGACCTCAAAAATTATGAAGGAAGACAGTTTAAATAAGGGCAGATAAATTAATGGAGGTCATTAGTCCTATCATATTTGAATTATCTATGATTGGTGTTTCTTGATATAACATTATAATCAATAAGAACTCATGAGTTTAGATGATAGGCAATGATAATATATAATAATATACCCAGGTAAATAGACATGAAGAAATTCATGTTTTTAGCTGCAAACACTCAGTTTAGATCTTGGCTTAAAACTTGAAATATATTTGATGAAATAATCAAAATGTCAGGATATCTTGATCTGACTATAAACGTGGCATAAAAGAATAAATATATCATTCACATAGGAGTTGGGATAGCTTTTTGCCTTTATTATCAAATAAGTAAAATAACAATCATAAATAAGTAATATTGAAATAATTGGTGGAGGGGAACAAAATCCTCTGAAATTTAAAGAAAAATGTAAAATTCCATTTATTACAATAAATAAGAGATAATTATTTATATTACATTATGGCTTCTTAGAGAGGTCTTTGACTAGCTCTCCTCAAACACCAAGTGCTAGGACCATTTGAGTAATAGGACTGACATTCTCAGAAAGTTTCTCTCTGCAACAGGCACACATTTCAAAGAGCAAAATCTTCCTGGCAATATATAGCATGGCTATTAGCAGTTATCTATGTTTCACATTGAAGAGATTCCTTGAGAGCCAATCCATCCAAAGACCAGTGATGCCCATTAGACTAACAAATATTTGGAGTTTTCGTCACCCATAGGCTGCCCTTGGTTATCATTCACTGTCTGAAGGACTGAATCTCTCTACCTGAACTGCAGCTTGATAATTGGGAATTCATTGTCTATGCACAGACCACTCATTTGACCAGTAACTGTTGACTGAGGCCTGTGGATCTTCTGGTTAGTTTCTTGTACTAGAGCTCCAATTACCAAAGTCAGTGGAGATTTCCAGACTGGTTGGACACCAGGCCTATTCTCCTTAGTAGAACAGCTCAATGGGGTAGATCTACTCCATGTACCTGTGTTTATTTTAATTGTTAAATATGTTTTTATTCTTTAATAACTTAGTTGTGGATCAAAAAAATTTATAACTAGCAAAAAAGCTTTGAGTTGTGGAATGTCTTTAAGCATCTCTATTTGTGTCAATGTGTTAATATGATCATTAATAATTCTGTTTGTTGTTAAGTATGCTAGGCACTCCAAATATGTTTATGTTTGCTTAAACCTTAAAATAGCCATTTAAGTTCAGTGCAATAAGTTCTTTTTAACAAATAGGGCAATAGGGCATCAAGATTTCATATATGTTCTACAAGCTCTCGTAATGTGAATGTGGCAGAGTCAGGATTCGAACCTAAGTAACTTGACTTCTTAGTCTAAACTCTTAACCAGTACATTTCACTTGTTCGTCAGTGTTACTTTTAGTAGGGTTGCTAACCTAGTAATTCAGAAAATGTGGTAGTATAGTTTGTCTACATTTCTGTAAAGCATTTAGTGAGATATGTTAGAAGATGCTTTTATCTCTTGTTGAGAAGGAAAAGTGTGTCCTGAATACCCATTTAATCAGGTAACTTTGTCTCCATCCTCAAGATTAAATGATTCATGCTAACCTGGAGGGAAATGTGGTGTTGGCCATAAGGCTGTTCTCAACAGTTAAGCGTATTTATTAGTGACTGTGTTTATATCTGCAAAACACAATTATCAGACTTAAGATGAAACTGGAAAAGACAGCAAATACTTTGAATGCCTGAACAAAACATTTCTTGATAAACTGCAGGAAAGAGCTGAATATTGAAAGATGGCATTAAATGAGAACAACAAAAAACATCCTGAACTTTCCTTAAATACTCACATTATAGATGTAGAGGACAAACAACATCTGTAGGATGCTTTAGAGACACTGCATCCACAATCAGGTCTCTGTGAATCACCAGTTGGCTGTGGCCATCACTAAAGATGATTCTTGGCACAAGCGGCGGATAGAAAATCAGACAGTGTCTACAATGAAGGTAAACATAGCTCAATTCTATTCTGCTTTTGTGAAACCATAGTTTTTAATGTTTATTCATAATCATACTTTTGAAGGACAGTATAAATGCCACAGACATATTGTTAGGGAAAGTTAAATAGTTTAGTAAAGAATCCCATATTTCATTAGAATGCTTGAAGAAGGTACTGATATTTGGCTTGAAAAAAAATTGCGTCTAAAATATTTTTTTGAAAAGAGCAATTTGAAAGTTATTCAATTCTTTTAAGAGTAAAACTAGGAGAAAAGAATGGAAGCCACAGGATGATGCATTTTTGATCAACTTAAGACAATGTTGTAAAATATCTAGACCTGCCAAGTCAGAAAGCAGTGAGTCCCCAAGCACAAGATTCAGAGCTATCATGCCATACAGTTGTAAACAGAATTCAGAGGTAAACCAGAGTGTTAGATTATATGTTAATGAAGGTCCCTTTGGAATTGCAAAAAGTTAGAGCTTGTTCCCTTGCCATCAGTTTGTTTGTTCTTGAAAAGTGAGGTCAGGAAGAGACCTCTAGAGCGAAAAGACAAGTGCTAGTAAGTCTATAGCAGCTGGAGGCAGTGAGCATTCTAGAACTGGAAGCCCACCTGGCCTCCTTGGACAGCATCAGCCTTTGTCTGCTTAAAACCTTTAGATTCTTTTCTTTTATACTTTGTTCCTGTTCTCTGTCTCCCGTACACTTAAGCCTAGTTCACATTTTAAAAGTATCAAAAACGTGCAGCTGTGGATTTAACTTTGTTTTTATTTTTTGAGACAGAGTGTGACTCTGTCACCCAGGCTGGAACGCACTGGCATTGTCATGGCTCACTACAACCTCCCCATCTCAGGTTCAGGCTATTCTCACACTGCAGACACCTGAGTAGAGGGGATTACAGGCATGCTCCACCATGCCCAGCTAGATTTTTTTGTATTTTTAGTAGAGATAGGGTTTCACCATGTTGGCCAGGCTGGTCTTGAACTCCTGACCTCAGGTGATCTACCCACCTCAGCCTGGCAAGGTGCTGGGATTACAGGTGTGAGCCACCGTGCCCAGCTGATTTCTTTAGCTTTTATGAAAACAACTAGGACTCTGTTATTCCTATGTGTCTCCCTTGATATGCTTTGGCTGTGTCCCTACCCAAATCTTACTTTAATTATAATTCCCATGTATAAAGGGCAGGACCAGGTGGAGATAATTGAATCATGGGGGCATTTCTTCCCATACTGTTCTCCTGGTGGTGAACAAGTCTCATGAGATCTGATGGTTTTATAAATGGGAGTTCCCAGCACAGGCATCTCTTGCCTGCTGCCATACAAGTGGTCACTTTGCTCCTCATTCACCTTCAGTCATGATTGTGAGCCCTCCCCAGCCATGTGGAACTGTGAGTCAATTAAACCTCTTTCCTTTGTAAATTACTGTACCAGCCTCAGGTATGGCTTTATTAGCAGCCAGAGAACAGACTAATACGTCCCTCTATTCCTTAAAGAGCATTGTCCTGATGATACAGAAGTGCTTTAAGAACTTAGTGTGGTGTGGTGTGATTTCCTCAATGGCTGTTATAGAGCCCTTTAACATGACTCCAAAGAGAGGATTCTTAATGCAGCATCTGCCAGATTTTGGAGCAGAATTCTGAACTGCTTACATTATTACCTCCAAGTAGATATGCACTGGCTTCCTCTGCTTTGTTCTATCTGCTAACATAATCTTATCTTCATTCTCTGAAAACTGGTAGAAGGGTAGAGATAACAAAAGTACTCCACCATCCCTTATGTACCTACCATGTATTAAACACTGAGTTCCTCTTTTACATTTACTATTGCATTTAGTCTTCATGCCAAATTTGGAAAGTAGCTGAAGTTCATCTCAGGGAGAAACTTATTCCCAAGCAGATTACTGGCCGGTGTTAGAGCTGGAGTCCATAATTACACCCTGTGATTTTCATCCCACTGAGGGAGTGGAAATGCAAACAGACATGAAATGGGTGAGCTTTCAAAAGTCTAGCTCTTAATTGCTGCAAATCTACTCCCTGTAAAGATCTGCCATTTATAGGCACAAGAATACAAACAACCCCAAATAATTAGCATCAGACCACAGGGAATCTGGGAAAGCGGAACAGTAGGAGGGGAAAGTAAGTCTCCAGGCTTCTTTCAGTTCTTCACGTTAAGAATTGTAGCAATACAAGTTATCAAAGCTCCTAAAATTGCATGGATTTTTATTTCAATTTTGCTATAGTTTTAAGTTTCTCATTATGCATGAGAAGAACAAATCCTGTGAAATTACAGAAAATATAGTTCAGGTTTTTTAACTTTGACCACTAAAGCCTTGAAACAGATTCTTATTTATGACATGATCTATTTTTTGTGAACACTGGGCTGGAATGAAATTAGATTCTGACTGAATTCAACACAACTCAATATTATCCTGAAAAAACTAAAAGCAACTCCCCCCACCAACAAACAAACAAGCAAAAAAACCACATTGTTTTAATTATGGTAGACAGGCAAGAAAGTAACAAAGAATTTTGAAATGACAGGTTTCTTTTTTAATTCTTTGTAGCTCAAGTTACTGTTCTCTTACTTGGGTATAGATATTAGATATACCTTTTTAAATGAAAGCATTTAAATGAAGCATGTCCAATGTTGTTGCATAAAATCCCATTTGACTTGATTCTCTTTCTTTCGGATTAACCACATATTTATATGCTGCATCAAGTTCCTTTTGAACAAGGTATAAGTTTATCAAACACATGGACAAACATCAGATAATTGCTATATTCTGTACGATACATAGTTTTATAGTCTTTATATGTGTAATAAGTGGGCCTATAATTGCAGAACTTCTGTGCAATGGGGAGACCAACAGGAAAACCAAACACAGCCAGACGCGGTGGCTCAAGCCCGTAATCCCAGCACTTTGGGAGGCAGAGGCGGGTGGATCACGAGGTCAACAGATCGAGACCATCCTGGTCAATATGGTGAAACCCCGTCTCTACTAAAAATACAAAAAATTAGCTGGGCATGGTGGCACGTGCCTGTAATCCCAGCTACTCAGGAGGCTGAGGCACGAGAATTGCCTGAACCCAGGAGGCGGAGGTTGCGGTGAGCCGAGATCGCGTCATTGCACTCCAGCCTGGGTAACAAGAGCGAAACTCCATCTCGAAAAAAAAGAAAACCAAACACTATGGCCATTGACCATGTTGGGCAATTAACCGGGATCCTTTTCTCTTGGATAAAATGAGGGGACTGGACCAGCTTTTTGTGGGTTCCTATCAGGCCTGTCATTTCATGTGACATTACGTTTGTTGAACCACTGGTTTTTGTGCAGTTATCCAAGAGCTAAAATAAAAGGAAACTTCCAAACATAACTAGTATTAAACTCCATCTCACCTTTTCATTTTGTGAATTAGAATACAGTATAGTTTCCTTACTTTTTAAAGGTACTTCGGAGAATTTTATTTTATGCAAGAGTTCTTAAAACATTCCATTCACATCTGAAGGGTTTGGTGAATATTTATTGAACAAGTGAATGAATAAATAAAAGAATAATACAAGTTCATTTTGTACTTTGAATTTATATTAACCTAAGACTACCTGTTTTTAGCTTAGCCCTCTATCACTATCATTACTAAATTTTCTATTTTTGCTTCTATTATTTTATTTAATAAAATAAGACTGTTTTATTAGATTTCCCTGAATCAGGGTAATTTAGATAAACAAAGTTTCAATGAGTGTTATTACATTTCTACTACGGTTCTAGACATTGTTGGGATGCAGAGATGGGACAAAGAACTCATCTGCTCTCTAGGGATGTACAGTCTAGCCAGGTGAATAGAAGTGAAAAACAAACAAACAAAAATGCTTAACAAAGAGGAAGACCATAATGGAAATTCAGTGGAGGAAGACCATATGTATGTTTAAAGGGGCCAGAAAGCTTTACAGAAAAAAAAAAAATTAAAGACAAATCTTAAGAAGTGGGTGGAGTTTTTTTGACACAGACTAGTAGAAAAACAATTCTAGGTTTTTTTCTACAGTAACATGATGCTAGATCCAATTTGGACTGAGTCTGGGATTTGTGATTCTTTTATAAGATTAAAAATAATAAGAGGTATCTAAGTGTTTTTTGTGATCTTTAAAATGCACAGAGCCATTGATGAGTTTCCTATTATTGAGTCCTCATATCCTCCACCTTGCACGTTAGCCAGAGTGGACATCGTTATCCCCATTTGTTAGATGAGGATACTGGGCTCCCAAATTCTCAAGGTTGCAAAGACAGCAGGTGATTAAACAGAGAAAACCACCTCTTACCTTGGAAAATCAATGCTGTTGATACTGTAATAATTTATGTCCTATCGTCAATGGAAAGCTATCAGTCTGAGAACAAGACTGGATCTTCGAGGGAGTGGTGTTATCTCTATTATGTTTTAAGCAATACTGTTTAAAAAAGAACTTCTTAATTATCATCAAACACACTATCATATTATGATGTTGTAAATGATAACAGCACATGCTTATGACTAGGAATTCAATTATCTGAAAGAAAGGTGTATAAAAAGAGAGAATACTGAAATCTCAAATGAGCATTTGCCAGAAGAACATGGTATACATGGTGTATGTCACATAGATATCTTAAAAAAAAAAAAAAAGCTTCAAGTTCTACAGATAAATCTCAATCATTTGAAAAAAACATTAAAGTCAGGGTGATGATGAAAATATTATAGGACACTGAGGACAGCCAAATGTGAATTCAAACTCAGGAGCTCTGAAGAATTTTTCCCCATAAAAAGATTCCATTCACATCTGAAGGGTTTAGTGAATATTTATTGAACAAGTGAATGAATAAATAAAAGAATAATACAAGTTCATTTTGTACTTTGAATTTATATTAGCCTAAGACTACCTGTTTTTAGCTTATCCCTCTATCACTATCATTACTAAACTTTTCTAATTTTGCTTCTGACTATTATTTTATTTAGTAAAATAAGACTGTTTTATTAGAATTTTTGTTGGTTCACTGCAATGATTTCTAGATTCCTAGGCTAAAATTTATATGCCTAACAATCGATTAAAAACTTAAAGGAAAATAGAGGAAGCATATTTGAGAGGAATTCAAGCTCAGGCAGCAGAGTTTAATGTCCGGATCATTTCTGCCAATTGATTTTAAGCAACTGTTGTAGATGTTAATTTTGTTTCAACTTTGGAGAGTAGTTAAGAGGAGGAAGGAATGAAAATTTCTCCTTTAATTTTTGGCCTGTACAATCATATTGATCTGAACTGAGCAAAGAATTAAAGAACGTTTATGCAAAAATACTAGATGATGAGAGAGCCCTCATAATGCTTTTGAAAATTGCATACATTTCATTTGCAGTAATCCAGATGTAAGGATTTCCAATGACCTTGATATTCCTGATACAAAATGGGCTTTAAGTATGTCCAAATATCTCCAGAAAAACTCTCAGCCCTCACACCCCAATCATGAATCCGTCACCTGTTTTTTCTTATATAAATTCTATTTTGACTTATTGATGCCATTTTAAGCCTTTGTTCTTTTTCTGTCTGGGAAATAACAGACAGAGTAATCCTGGCTGTCATCTTATTTTTCAACTGCTGATGTGATTCTGTTCAGTAAGTAGCAACCAATGGTGACTACTGCAATTTGGATTATAAAAGGGAGGGTGGAATGATGTGCAGACAAAGCTCAAATGTGGGTTTGTTGATATTTGTAGCAGGAGGTTAATTAGCATTAGCAGAAGTATCAGCAGTTGCTTAGACTTACTCATAAGGTACGGGCTGCTCTCAGCAGTATAGTACAGAGGAAAACAAGTCAAAATAGTTTTTGTTCCCCTTACAGAAAACCATTTACAAAAACAAACATAAAGTAATTGGATTCTTTTTTGTTTGCTTTCAGTTTTGCCTTTCCAGCTAAGTGTTTGATTTAGCTGCTTCTCTTGCTCCTTCCAAGTCTTACATGGTTTGAACAGTAACAGTTGTATTTTCTTTCTCTCTTTTTCATTAGCTCCTTCCTTACCCACTCTTCCATCCTTTGGTGGGTTGTTGTTTTCCCTTGAGGCAACAACTTTATGTTTAGATGATTTTTTTATTTTTAATTACTGATGGGTGCATTTTTATTGGTGGTTTATAAGTTTGGGATTTTATGGATCCAAGGCACACAACCATTTCTCTGATTGCTCTTTTCCCATCTAAATAGTTTGAAGCCCCTGCTTCCCTCTGTTTGTAATGAACAGAGTAACTTTTATAGCTAATGTTAAGCCTTGAACAAAGCCCAGAGAAGGCTTATATTGGTTTGACTTTTGTTCATAGTTTCCTTCATTTGCTCTCTGATAAGCAAGAAAACATGAATTATTCTGTTCAAATGTCATTTAAAAAATCCATATGCAAGAGAATTTAGGATCACTTGAAAAACTATTCCAGATATTCCCAAAATAAATGCCCAGTGTTTAGTAACAATAGGGTTACTTAATAAACAGGTAATCTTATAATATTCATATATTTTTGAAGTTTTATCAAAAATTTACTGTCATAAATCTAAATGTTAGTTAATAATGAAAGATCAGTAAATACCATAATTTAAATTAAAATATGTCCTGCTATATAATACTACAGTTATTAAATTTTTAATGAGGATTTTTAAATTAATTCCTTCATTCGTTGCTTTCATGAAGGAAACCAAATGTGAATGAAAAAAAATAAGGAACTATCCTTTTTTTTAAAAAACTGCTGTGACCACAAATCAAAGATCTTAAAATGATTTTAGGAAAATTTACCTCATGGTGATAAAGGATATGGTGCTGGGTGTGCCACCATTGTTTTGTGCAGAAATGTGAAAAAAAGGAAACAGTAACATCATTTACATGTAGACTTGCCAAGTCAACACCATATATGTGTGCATATACATTTAGCTGTAGCTTATTTATACCAGTAATACTGTACAAGATTTGTAAGTATATGAATATTACTAGGTATTTTGGTTCCTTGAATAGACAAGTTGTAAATCCCTCAATAAATATAATTTATCCAACTCTGTTGTACAGAGAAAGATGCACCAGTTCACAAAGGCTAAGTGATAAACCTAAGTTGAATTAGCAACCTGGGGACTCTGGGCTGCGGCTAAAATCTAAATACTTGGCCCTTTATTTAGCAGCCTTTCCTTAAATCTATAATGCCATGTAGGCATTATCTTTGAAATCAGGATAAAGACATCTTTGGTCTTAATTTTTTTTATCTTCCATCTTTTCTCTGTTAAAATTCATAGGAAATGTAGCCTATAATTTATGGGCTGAAGAATTGAAAATGTGTTAAAAGTGAAGCAATTTTAGGATTCTATTCCAGTTTATGTATGCTCAAATTTTATTTCACAATTCAGAAGAATATTTCTATCTTGAATTCCCATGATTGATGAAAGAAAGTAAAGGAAAGAGAAGCTTCATTTATAACTATCCTCTGTTGTTATAGTGAGGGAATGGCTGCTGCAATGTCTTCAGCTTGCTGATGGCTAACGATCAAACTATTTAAGCAACATGGAGAATGGATGTAGATATATGGATAAGAACTATAAATCCTTGTGTGGTCAGTGGAGAGCAGGCAGTTTTCTTGATTTTGCTTTTATTTGTTTTTCTTTAATGGTCTGAGTGCCTTGTGTCTAAGTAATAAAAATAAATAAAATTTTTAATTGCCACAATAGACTTTGGTGAAGAACTAACCTAAAATAAGTTTTGGGCCAGTTGATACTTGAACATTGAGTTACTACATGAAGTTAAAAGAAATTCTAGGCTTGAGAGTCAGTTTAAGTCAGAGAAAAAGACAGGAAGAGAGAGAGAGCATGTGTGTGAAGGGAAGACAGAGAGAGAGAGAGAGAGAGAGTGTGTGTGTGTGTGTTAGAGAGAATATTCCTATATCATGAGAAAATATGTGAAGACCAAGCAAGAAAGTTAGAAGAAGGAATCAAAGACTGATTGATAAATGCAAGGGCTTAGAAATGGATTCATTCACATAAGGAGTCAGGCTTTATAGGGTCTGGTGATTTTGAGTAATAATAAAAATTAGTTAGTATTTTTGAGCACTTACATTGTGCTAGTATTTGAAGGTTTTGATATAAACCATCTTAGTTAGTTCTTACAACAATCTGTATGTGTGTTGAACAATATTCATAATTGTTTTCTAGAGGAGGAAAAATAAGTGATAGCAAAATAATTTCCCCAAGGACACTCAACTAGAAATAGTTGGAAGACTGTGTTTGGAATCAGGAATGTCTAATCAAGAACTGGAAGGTCTTAGTCATTCTATTACACTGTCTTCAGTAATCAGTTGTCTCGAATCCTTGCTGGTGTTCAATACCAGTAGGTGTATGCTTCATAGGTTAATTTGGGCTGGCATAAAGGACCAAGGGCCTGGCAGCAAACAAACAAAGCAAGAAATAATTTGTAATTCTTATATAGCTCTACCACTTTAACATATGTATCATGCAGAAAATCTTAAATTATTTTAAAAGACAAGTATCTTCTTTAGATTCTCTGGAATGTCTAGCAAGTTGATGCTAGGAAATATGCTATGTTCCCATTCTTTTTAGTATATTCTCTCTCATCATAATGCCATCCTCAAAATACTTAGCACATGGTAAATGAGGGAAAAATCTATATGAAAGAAATGTGGCAAGAATATTGAGGAAGTGATTAAGAACAGATGGATGTTTTGCAAGCACAAAAGAATTCTAAAATAAATGAAGGCTCACATGAGGTTTGTAGGAATCAGTTAACATCCTATTCAAGTATTGAGATACATGTACAAAAGTCACATCCATGTCTAACTTCATTTATGAGCCACTAATAATAGTAATACAGAATAAGTTTTTTTGCAGAATGGCCAAACTTAACTACTTCTTTGTAATCTTCGTGTTAATATTTTTTAGATGCAATTCACCCCTGATTTCCCATTGCAACCTTATCATTTCCTAGTCATATCAACTTCTGGCTAATAAGGCTCACAAGCCAACCAGGAAAGTATGCCTTTACTACTATACTAGATGAACAAGCACTTTACAATGCCAAGACACAAGATTTATAGTAACATGCAATTTCAGATACGGTGTCACTACAGACCCTTCTACTCCCTCCTGCTTCCTATTTATCCCTAACCAAAAACACTTGGGCTCACAGTGTAGCATCCATCAGATTTAGGTGGGAAAACTGGGAAAGAACAGGGAACCTCACTGAGAATAGACAATCTCAGGTGTGGTTAGTATAGAGAGGCAGGAAATGCAAGAGTGACTACAATCCCTGAGCAGCACAACTAAAAGGGACATATGGACACAGCTTCAAAGTTTTAAATATATTTACCCTATCCACTAGCAAAATATGACCAGGTGAATATAAATATACCATAGTATTTTCTCCAAAACTGCCCTCAGTGAGAAAAGGGATCTTGCACTAATGGCATCTCCTTTTAAAGAGTAGAGGCAAGAACATGGAGAAAGCTAGAGAAGTGCTCTCTCTTTAGAAAGAACCAGTAGCAAAAAGAGTAGTTCTCAATTCCATTTGCTCCAGAATGTAGAGTATAAATAATTTGTTAATAGTTTCACAGAAGGACAAGAACATCTAGACTTGGAAGGTATCATCTAGGATACAATAAAAATATCTAACTATTAAAGTTACCTGGTGTCAGGTGTTACATTATGACCTCCACATCTGGTGTTTTATTTAATCTTCACAGCAATGTCTGAGAGCAAATTATTATACCTATGTAACAGATATAAAAGACTAAAAAAAAATATTTTAGAGTTTGCTTAAGGGTGAAAATAGGATGCAGAATCCAAGCATATTATTTTATAAATTTTTGCTGACAAAATATAAAAATTTACTATATAAAGTTAGTATGATATTTGATGTTGTCTGTTAGAAAAAAAGCATCTTTAGGATACATAAGCAGATAGAACTGATTTAAAAATACTGTCCCTTCTGCCATGCAATCGTTGCAGGGGTTGCTAATTCAGAGGGTAATGAGCTGTTTTCTCTCATGCATTGCAAGGAAGTCACCTTTGCATGCACATGAGCAAATGATAATCATCTGTGGAACAAGACGCAGCATGGGGAAGAAGCTGGTGAGGGCCAGACTACTAATATTTTACAGTATGTTATAAACAGGCTCTTTGTGTCACTGGTCTTTTCCTCCCTAATAAAAATCAGCGGTGTGCTAGCCAGGCACAGTGGCTCACAGCCGAATTTGCAGCACGTTGTGAGGACAAGGTGGGAGGGTTGCTTGAGCCTGTGAGTTCCAGACCAGCTTAGGCAATATGGTGAAACTCCATCTCTACAAGGAATACAAAAATTAGCCAGGCATCATGGCATGCGCCTGTCCCAGCTAATCAGGAGGTTGAGGTAGAAGGATCACCTGAGCCTACGAAGTGGAAATTACAGTGAGCTGAGATCACACCACTGCACTCCAGCTTGAGTGGCAAGCCAGATTCTGTAAAAAAAAAAAAAAAAAAAAAAGTGGTCATGCTTTGAAGCATTCGTTTTTCAGGTGGGGGAGACAGATGTTAATGCACCAAGGAAGAAGTTAATAGGTAATATTTCCTATTTTTGTCTTTCAGAGAAGACTAGCATAAATAAAGATACACTCAGCAGACATTTTTTTTCTGCCCCCTACCATTTAATCTCAAAATTCTATTACCTTCAGATATTTATCTTAGTTTCATTAATTTATTTTGGTAGGCATGCTTCACCACATGATGTTTGATTACAGATTGTTTTGAATCCAGAGTTTGGTTTGTAGTTCTCCTGGTAGGAATTTCTTCAGCATAAGTTTTAAATAACAAAACCTATTTTCTAAAATTTTTCTTTCAAAGAGAAATATAAGTAAAATATATGTGTATTCTGAGTACTCAGTATTGAAAGAAAGACAATACACTTATTCAGCCAACAATGGTTGGACTTTATATATTTGCCAATACCAAATATTAGCAAATACCACAATTACTTTTGCACCAATTTAATATATTCTCCAGTGTCTTAGGAACTGTGAAATGTGCCAAAGAATTTGTGGCTTATCTCCTCAAAACTGTTGCAACATGTGCAAATAGGGGAATAAGGGAGTATTGGATAGTAGGACTATCTTTTAGTATTGTCTTTTAGGTACCAGGTATGGGCTAGGTCCAAGGTATTCTATCTTGAATTGGGCATGATAGTGGAGAGGAACAGATAAATAGTTGACTTTTGAAATTGTAAAATGAAAGTAATTCTTTGAGCAGCTGTGACCTGAATTTGAATCTTTGGCCTACTATGTGTGAGCTGTATGGCTTACTATGTGTGAGCTGTATGACTTTGAAAATGATGTGATTTCTGTAATTCCCGAACGTTTATTGGTAGCAAGAGATCACAGATTTCTTCTTCACAGGATTGATATAAAGATTAAATACTACAAACTGGAAATTGTTTAATAAATAGTAGTTGTTTCATTCTCTTTTTTTTCAGCCACACACAAAGGTAGACCTAAAAAAAAGCAAATTCAGGAAGGATATATTGATTATGGAGATAGAAGGTGAGTAGGACCTTCTGGGAAATGAGCCCTGTGCTGCAATAATCTGACTTACGAGACTAAGAGAAGTCCTCTTAGACAGGTCTGGCTTTTTCTCTTTCTCTGTCTCAACTCTTTAATCTTTATTAAGCCATACCCAGCAGGGTACATAAAACCTGAAAATATTCCATTAAGCCCCTGTAGGTTTTAGCTTATTTTTCCCCAGAGCACAATCCAACATCTTTTCTTGAGATCCTTTACTCTTTCATTGAACTGACAGACTTTGTTTTTTGAAGATAGATTAATATTCAACTTATTATGATACAACTGTGTTCCAAAGAATTTATCCTTGGTCTTCAAAGCAACACTCTGAACTAAGTCCTATAATTATATTTATTTTATACAAGTAAAAAGTGGAATCATAGAGGAGAAATAATTTGTTCAAAATCACATGCCTATTATGGAGAAATGGACCAAGGTTTGTCTGGCTGCTGTGGCTGCTGTTTGAAATTGAAAATAACAATAATAGTTATCTGACATTCTAGTTATTCAGCATTCTAAGCAAATTCACCAAGAAATAAAGGGCAAGGGGCCCTTGCTTCTTCACTTCAAAAGCTCTTGAAATGATGTTGTGTTGCTGTTACTCTCTGAAATTGGCTTATCCTCTGGGAATAATTATACGATAATCACTTATAAATGGCTATAGGGAAATGCTGAAGCTGGACTCTGTAAGAATAGCACTGCTAAAGAAAATAATTGCAAATATGACCACAGTTAAGACAGCTGTTTATTTCTGTAGCATGCATGAGAATATATGGAACAAATAAAGACTAATTCATCTGTGTAAAATACATACACACATTTGTTTCAAAATTGTCATCTGGGGCAAGATTGTGCCTTTTTTTTTTCTTGCCCTGATGGAAAGATAATGCTGCATACAAATAAGATGCCATATAAATGTTACGAGATTTAATCATATCTTTACCATGTTCAGCAGTTTCTAATGCCAGAATGTGTATTGTAGATATAAGAAAAAACAGACTCAGTTTCTCCTACTACACTCTCACAACAAAAACACTTCTGTGACCAAATTTATGTGGGGGTGTTTTCCCAAATGCCAAGCAAGCAAGCAATTCTGCAGATGATTCTGCAGGAGATCCTGTAGCGAATACCAGCTAGGTGTTCTCCATTTCAATTCAGTTTTGACATCCACCTGAAGGCGGTGTCAGATTCCCCAGATTGAGGGCCCAGTCCCACAAGACTGACCTGCAGTTCCAATGCTAATCACAAGTCCCAGGTTGTTTTTACTTGTGTTTCTGACCACCTGGGTATAAGTTTGGGTTCCCAAGACCCCCTTCCTGGGTTGCATTAATTTTCCAGAGAGGCTTAAAAAACTCAGGGGAACACTTACTTACATTTACCAGTTTATTATAAAGGATATTACAAAGGATATAGATGAACAGTGAGATGGAAGAGATGCATAAGGCAAAGCATGGGAGAAGGGAGCCCCGAGATTCCATACCCTTTCAGCACGCACTATGACCCAGGAATCTCCACTTGTTCAGCTATCTGGAAGCTACTCACTCCAATTCTTTTGGGTTTTCATGGAAGCCTTATTATATAGTCATGATTGATTAAATCATTGGCTATTGGTGACCAATTTAACTTTTAGCCCATACTTTCCTTCAGAGGTAGGAGGGGAGGGGTTAAAAGTCCCAACCCTCTAACCAAGCCTTGGTCTTTCTCATAACCAGCCTCCATCCTGAAGTTACCTAGAGGCTGCTAGCTGCTAGTCATCTAATTTACATTTAACAGATTCTCTCTATTCAGTGACTCCAAGGATTTTAGGAGCTAATTTTATGTCAGGAAATTGGGGTAAATGCCAAATATATATTTCACAATATCACAGTTATATTTTAAAAAACACCATTAGAAAATAGTATTTTTAGTGAAAATGAGTGCAGTATTTCCATATTATTCAATGGAGTATTTGGTAAATAGTGTTCCATTTAAATGAGTAGTCAATAAATAAACATAATCGCTTTGTTTCTTTTGCCTTTTCTTCTCTGTTAACTTAAGTACTTACATTTGATTTTTCATCATCCAATTATATATTTAGGATGTTATTTTCAGTTCTACCAGTAGTATAAAATTTGGTTTTTATTTTTGTTAATACTGTTTTTCCCATAAAAGATCAGAGTGTTTTAAATAGGGTATTCTGTTCAGGAAACCTGTCATAGCTATTATATAAATGTTCTTTAGGTGTTGACTTTTAAGTGTAACATCAACTGATTAATGTACAAGGGGGACGCACGTCATGGGGATACAAACACTGACCTAATTGTAATAACTCAGTTTCATAATGTGGTTTTAAAAACAGCAAACACTATATTAGGAATCAGGATTCTAGTCTTGGTTTTCCTACCTGGTGGCAATGTTTTAGATCATTGTTAATATGACTTGGTTGATGTAGTTTTCAAATACCTCCAAACAGTTGAATCAGTTTTCCAAAAAATCTTTCAATAGAACCCATTAGATTAAACAGGAAAAGTGAAGGTGATCTGGCTGAAACTTGAAAGGAAATGTGAGGACCTCCAAAGAAGCATGTAAATCTCCTTTGTCTCAATTCCTCCACTTTCCACTTAAAGCTATTCCCAAGGCTACTTCTTGGAACAGCTTAAAACCAGTGAGCTAGATGATCTTTAAAGTTTCTTCTAGCTTTAACATTTTATGTCAAACTGCAATAACTACATGTGTCACAAAGCTTGAGCTTTTTGTTATTTTGTTGTTACTTGTTTTGCTTTTAAAGTGAATTAGAATTCATTAGGAGAAAAAAAGCTATCTCTTTTTCTCTGATCAATTGTATGACCAGCAGAATCATGTCAATTTACTGCCTAGAGTCCACAGGGACATTTTGACTGGAGATAGAATCCCTTACCTATGAATTCTACTAGAAAAAAATGGCCTAAAAATCCAACGCTTTATTTTGTATACGTAAATATTTGAGAGGTAAATTTAAAAGCAGAATTAGTTCTGATTATTTCTTTTTCTGGTGGGGAGTAGACAGCATAAAGGTGAATGTTCATTTCTTTAAATTAGGGATGACGAGTATAAAATTTAAGATCCTTTGAAATGCAGAAAATATTCAATCTCTAGACCATCTGTAACAAATTTACAGCAAACATTTCTGCATCCCTGGAAACATTTTTATGCCACAAACCAGGAATTTCTCCAAAGTTACAATTACATGATGCAAAACAGGTAATTTTCACCCCAATCTCATGTATTCATTCCAGGTCTTAGTTAATGCTGTCTTGATGGTTGCTGTTTGATGAATCAGCTTTCCTGTTAACTAGAGGTGCAGGGCCATCATCTAATGAAAACACTCTGTATTTTATTACTCCCTGGGCTGCAGTTCTGCATATTAAAATAGAATTTCAATCTCACTGTTAGAAATAAAATCAAACGTAGCATCTGTGGTTTGAACAGAACTGAGAAAAATGCTACTCATTTAATCTTAACAATATTTTTCATGCTAGACAGTATAAAAAAAGAGGCCCTGGATATAATTTTAAAATGCCTATAAATTAGAAATAAATTGGTAGAAATCAGCACAATAGTTCAGTGCATGGGTTAGCTCATTTTACCTACCAATTTGCTGAAAGTTTTCTGTTCTAGTTAGAAGTTTGCCAGAATGTTCACAAATTAAGGTTTCCTGCTGTTCCTCAAATATCACTGTAAGCAGATCACTTTCATTCTACGTACTGCAAAAATCAGGCCACTCTGATTACTTTCTGAAAGTTTTATTTAGGAATCATTGCACATCCAAATTCAAGAAAGAGAAATAATTTAATAGCTAAAAGTTAAAGTCAAGGCAATATATTACTAAAAAAGTTAAAACCTCTCCATCAGATGGTTTTCACCCATCATGTACACACAAAACCAAAACAAGTTCACAAGAAGACAAAGTCCCAAATTTCCTATTCATCAGTTAACAACCAAGACAGCCTCATGGAGTGTGTTGAGTGTTTGGCCATCCACCTTTTTCTCCCCTGTCCTTTACTGTCTCTCTCTCTCATCTTGTCTCTCTCTTACATACGCTTGCACACAAGCGCGCACACACACACACACACACACAAACACACACAGGGCATATTGATTATGCAAGAGCTTTTAAAGCTTCTGTACATGTAAAATTTTTAAGGGAGTATAATACAATACAATAAACATAAATGCAAACTCACTCTTTATAAAACACATACCATATCTTAAGAATTATGTTAATTCTGTGCCCAGTCTTGATCTTGTTCAATGTTCTCAACAACCCACAAAGTGGAAGCCATTAATAGCCTCCTTTTATCAAATGTAACTAAAATTCAAAGTACTTAAGTAATTTGCCCAGGTCATAAAACTGATACGTTTTGAAATGAGGATTTAAACTAATGTTTTTGCAATTACAAAGCCCATGCTTGTAACTTTTAAATCATATTTCTTTATACAGCTAATCATGTAGCTATAATGGGGATTTGATACTACTGGCATTTATATCTCTATAGAACATTGATCTTATGAGAGAAAAATACTTTGAACTTAGGAAAGAACTGGAATTTTGTGCCATGCTTGTTGTCATTTTATTTCTACTGCCACACCTGCTGCCGTTTTCCTAATTCTTTTCTTCATCTTCTTACTTTCTTTGTCTTATATTTTCAGCCTCAAAGGAACCCTCAACATTCTCCATACAGAATCATCTTCATTTTAGTTAGCTTTTACAGAGTTAGTTAAATACCTTTACATTTATTACCATATTTAATCTGCATTCCGAACAATATGAACTATTCTCCCATTTTATAGATGAGGAAGTTAAATGTTGAACAAAGTAACTGTTGCTCCTCTTGGAAAATCACACACATAAGACGATTACACTGTTTAAAACAGAACTGGTGAAAAAATGTGAGTATCAAGAAGAAAAAATAAACTTGTAAGAAGTTTTATGGCATTTCAGCTCAACTCATCTTCCTTCAAATTAAATAGCACACCTGAGAGCCTTCCAACCTCTTCAGCATCAAATGCCTGTTTGCTAGAGCATAGATTGTTCTGTTCTGGAGTGTTTGCAGGAATTTTACATAGTTTATTGTATTAAATTTAGCTCTCAAAAAACTTTTAATTTAACCAGACAATTTGAGATGTAATAATCTAACATAAAGTACCACCCTCAACTACTTGCCAGCGGGTTCCTTTGACTATAACCTCTCTTTCAGAATTTCTCTTGCTTTTTACTCTTAAAATACTACCAGACCATGACCCCAGAACCTATGCATTACCCCAGGGTTTATGCAGTCTCAGGTTTGGATTTTAATTTTCCTTGGCTACCCTATTTCCTACCAAACAAAGGCATGAAACAGGGTTATGTACTGAAAGTTTTAGAATTTTATTGTATGGAAGATAAACATGCTTTAGGAGAAAACACACTGTTGTTAATGTGAATGATCTTGAAATCCAAACACCACCACATCAGTTCTTTACATTAAACTTTGATGAAAGAATACACACCATATACTAAGCAGTAAGGTAAATTCATAATTTCACCTTACTCAATTTAAGTTAGGTGAAACAGTTATTTTCCCCTCTTCAGAGAAGAATAGTAGCCATAAAAACTAGTAAGTGACTTCTGAAAGGTTAAAGGACAATGTTAGCAAATGAAAATTTGGGCACCATTTTCTTTTATTTGACCAATGGGGCGGGAGGGGGAAAGTAGTATTTAATATGTATCTTCCAGGAGAACTCTTACATGTGGGTAGTATTAGCTATCTTTGTTACAGAGGGCAAAAAAACAGGCTCAGAAAGGTTTGTTTGCTTATCAATAGTCAAACTATGGCCTATCCATTTTCAAAACTCAAGATATTTGTATAAATAGTCATGTACTACATAAAGACATTTGGTCAACAGTGGACCACATATATAATGGTTCTGTAAGATTATAACACTGTATTTTTACTGTACCTTTTTATGTTTGTTTAAATACACAAATACTATTGTGTTACAATTGCCTACAGTATTCAGTGCAGTAACATGCTAGGACAGGTTTTAGCCTAAGGACATTAGGACACACCAAATAGCCTAGGTAGATAGAAGGCTATACCATCTATGTTTGTGTAAGTACACTCTATGATGTTTGCACAAAACGAAATTACCTCAGGATACATTTCTCCAAGTGTATAATGTCATTAAGTGACACAAGACACAGCAGCCTTCTTGAGTGTGTCAATAATTAATAATATGTCAATATTTAACATCTCTACATATAATTAAAGAATATAATAAGAGTTGTAACACATTAAGAGGAAAGAAAACATAAGTAATCATTTTAGTAACTTTCATATCTTTATCAATATTCCACATAAACTTAAACACAGTCAATCCAGTAATTTCCTGAAACTCTTAGAAAGAAGTTTAGATAGTAATTTAAACTCTTACATGACTCCACCTTGTCATGGGGTGATAGAAATAAGACATGATTTCCAATCCCTATATGCTTAAGGTTTCGTTGAGAAAGGTGAATACATGTGGAACACTTACAGACCTATCCCCATCTAATGTTAAAATGTGTGGCTTTTAAGTGCAGAAGAAAGATACGTTGGGTTGTGTTTCTGCAACCCAAGTTTTGTTGGGGGTTGCAGGGTATGATTTAAGCTGTGTATGTGAGTGCAGGAATAAGTTAGATAACATGATGACTTTGAGATAATGAAAGTGGTATAATCCACAATTCCTAATATTCACTCCTGAAATCCACAAATTTCTAAAAAATGAAAGTTTTTGTAACACACTTATTGGTAAAATTAGACCCGAACTGATGTAAAGATTCTAATAGTCTATGTGTATGCAATTATTGTGAGTATTTAGCTGCAAAAATATTAATACATTTATTTTAAAATGCTGCCTCTGATCCAACTAGGATTACTACATAATTTACACATATTCCTCTATTAGTATCTTTTCAAGATCTAAAGATTTCTGAAATCTTTTATACATCTGACCTCAATGGTTCTGGGTAAAAGATTACAATGCTTTATTTGTATTAAGAATGAGACAGAGAGAACTAAGATATTGAAGAGGCCAGAGTGTATGGTGCAAAATGAAGCTGATTACAAAGGCCCTTTAAAATTGATTAATAATAGGAACTGATGCAGAAGGCATTAGGTAGGTGTTATTGATTCTTCAGAATGAGTGTTACATTGTAACAGTGATATTTATAAGGAAGAATTGCCTGTCAGTCCATTTGATGTAGATTGGATGGAGGAAAGCAAAATGTAAAACAACAACAAAAACTCAGAAAATTACTGTAATACTTCCCAACTTTGCAACTGTAAGGTCATGAGCAATCTAAACCTTCTGACTTCATTTTCTTATAGATAAAACAAATAATCGCATATATATGATTAGGGTGTTATGAACATTAAATACTTTAAGTTCTGTCTGCCACCTAAAAACGTTTCTGATATGTATTAAAGGCCCACTAACATTCATAACTGTCATTTCATTGTTATAAGAGAAAGACTGGCAAAGATGTGGCAACAAGGAATTCAAGACATACTTTAAAGAAAATTCAGGACTAATGAATGTGACTAACATAATGAGGAATAGAAGCAAATGTCAAAATTGACCCTAAAGTTTCTTTTCGGTGGAAATGGAGAAAATTGCATTATACAAGAAAGAAATATAAACACTTCCATGGCTTTATTTGTTTGCCTCAAGGTCTGAGGGCCGATGCTCTGATTTTTAGAAAAGACACAGAAAAATATCATGAAAATTATTGTCACCTAAATCAAATGCAGAGAAGATAATACATCAATAGAATCTCTAGTAGATGAATGCTTCATAACTGACAATACACTAGGATATCAAATAGACTAACTGTAGATGAAAAGTTTGTCACTGTTTTTGTTTTTTTCCCCATAGAATGTTAAAATGACAAAAGGTCTTTTCATTTCCATAATTCAAATATAGTCAACTTGCTTTGGCTATAACTAACCAGCCCATGAGAATGTCAAAATACTATTTGAAGCAACACAGAATCAAGCTACTGGTAGAATAGGTAACATACCATGGATCAGGAAATGTCCTAGAGGAAGGTTGAAGGCGTACTTGATAGGCATCTTTGTCTAATTGTAGAATCCTTTCTCTTCAGAATTGCCATGTTTAGACACAGAGAGCCCAGCATCATTGAGTTCGATGTATTCCTCCACTTTGATGTGTCATACTTATAATATGGATTACCCTAGCAAAGAATATGATCAAACCTTCTCTGGAATATTCCTAATAAATTTTAAAAAATAAGCAACAGTGATAATGTAGGGAGAGACAGTTTGCTTTATCTAGGGATTTACCAGATGAATATTTTAACAAATAAAAATTTCCAATATAAACTACAAATTAAGCTCTTCACTGCACATACAAAAAGAAAAGGTATAATTCCTGTGCTCTTGGATGTTAAAATGCGTAAATCCAGATTCCCACGGAGCCTCCTGAGTCACCAGTCTAGAATAGATTCCTGTCTTGAATATAGAGTATGGCTCACTTAATGCCAGACTCCCTGTTACTGGTGTGTTGAAGTGCATAAGTTGTAATGTTAGTTAAAGTTTAGTTAAAATTTTTACTGTCATTTGCTGAGTTTCTGACCATGGACAACTTAATTTTATGTTGGCTCATTGTTTTCACTGGCAAAATTGAGATAATAATATCTTTTCTATAGTACTATTGTGATTATTGAACAAAGAGTTCAGCAGATAGAGAAGATATGAAACAAATACTGTTCTCTTTCTGATGCCAGTCTCACCCTGGTTTTCCCTGTCCCTTCAATTCCTGTGGGGCCTCCTGGTTCCAGATGTCATCTCAGTCTTTTGACAACCCTACTTGCTTTATCCCTTAGTGATAAAAAAAGAGCAAGATCTTATTAACTGGTTCATTACTGTTTCTTCTACACTAACATATATTAAATAAAGCAACATAGACTAACTTGTGCCTAAAATATAACAATAGCAAAAACATTTTAATTGCCTACTATGCATTCAGGCCCTATACTAAGAGCTTTTACCTGTATTTCCTCATTTTTACCTTTGTAATTGCTTTAGGAGGTAGATACTGTTTCTTTTTCTAGTTTGTAAATACAGAAAAAAATAAGACTCAAAGATCTTAATAACTCCCCTTCTATTGCAGACCTACTATGAGATAGTACCTGATTCCAAAAAAGATACTCCTGGCTGTAAAACCCTTACTCTGCCTGAGACAGAGTATAACTATGACAACTTCCAAAGAGCTTCCATGTTTCAGAAATTTTGTCACAAATTTTAAAATGCATTATATTAGTTTTCTTTTTTTTGAGACAGAGTTTCGCTCTTGTTACCCAGGCTGGAGTGCAATGGTGCGATCTCGGCTCACCGCAACCTCCGCCTCCTGGGTTCAGGCAATTCTCCTGCCTCGGCCTCCTGAGTAGCTGGGATTACAGGCACGCACCACCATGCCCAGCTAATTTTTTGTATTTTTAGTAGAGACGGGGTTTCACCATATTGACCAGGATGGTCTCGATCTGTTGACCTTGTGATCCACCCGCCTCGGCCTCCAAAGTGCTGGGATTACAGGCTTGAGCCACCGCGCCCGGCCCTATATTAGTTTTCTTTTGTCGTTTTCACAGTTGACCGCATATGTGGTGGATTAAAACAACACAAATTTAATTTCTTACAGTTTTGAATGTCACAAGTCCAAAATCATTTCTACTGAGCTAAAAGTCAAGGTGTCAGCAGGTCTGGTTCCTTCTTGAGGCACCGAGGGGTAAATCTGCTTCTTGATTTTTTCAGCTTTTAGTGACTCCCCATATTCTTTGGCTTATACTCCATTGTCAAAAAGCGTGTCACTATAATTTCTGATTTGCTATCACATCGCCTTCTCTTACTCTGACATTTCCTACCTCCCTCTTATAAGGACCACTGTGAAGACATTGGGCCCACCTGCATAATACAGGATAATCTTTCCATCTCAAATCATAATTGAACAGCATCTACAAAGTTTCTCTTCCAATATAAAATAATACTCACAGATTCCAAGGATTAGAGCATAAACATATTTGTAGGGTCATTATTTAATCTACCATGTATATTTCACTTGTATTCAGATTAATTCTAAAAGCACATGAATAGAAAAGTTACCTTGGGAAAGTTTTAATGAAATTAGACAGAGTCTTCTAAATCACTGTTACAGTTTTTGAATTATAATAGAAATACTGTTATTTACTCTTACCTACTAAATGAGAAAATGTTTTCCAAAATACTGAATAACATAAATTACTAAATTAATAAGTCAGTATTAATAAACCAGAATTGTTTAAAGCAGCATAACATTTCTATGTACAGAAAACAGCAGATTTTTCTCCAGTAAACACTTGTTAATGGAACAGATGTATTAAAAGAATAGCATTTTTATGTAACAAGGTTATCTATTACTTAGGCTGCTTCTCTACTCACTTTCTTCTGTTTCTATTCAAATACAATGCATTATATTCATATTCAGTTGTATTAGCCACAGTTCCCAGTGTACTTGTTTATCTGATGCAAGGTTAATGTGGTATCAAGGAATTTTATGGAATTAGAATTTCTCGCTATTGAATAAGAGTTACAACAACAACATCAAAGGCTTTGTATTAAATGTGATACAAAGGGAAGGAAAAAAATTAAAAACTAATAGAAACTACGGGAGAATATTCTGATAATGACTTTCTCACATGGCATTTCATCTTGTGCATGTTATGAATTGGTCCAGCATACCAGAAAACCATATCTTTAATTGGCCTTTATAACCATCTTTCCAACCTCTGAAAGATATTAGCTAATAAAGGAGAACATGGCTTGCATTATTCAGGATCTGAATAATTAGGAAGTCAATCTCCAGACAAAGCTGACATGGTTTATTATTGGAAAAGCCGAGGCTACCACATTATCTACATCTTTGCTCTCTGAAAGACACCCGACGAGGTAGTAGTCAGAGAGCTGCTGCAGTATCCTCTCTGATCTGAATTGCTTGCAATGTACAGAAAACTTGTTTTTCTTTAATTTGAATTTAAATAACAGTCCCTACCAACTGGTTGACAAACATTAGTCATTTCAGTTTCCTTTGGGATAAAAGAAACTGGTTCATGTATCACAGACCACATCTAATTCTTAGTCTCTCATTCAGTCAAAGCAGCATTTGCTATTACATGCACTGAAATTGGAAAGTGCTGACCAAGGGAAAAATAAATTAAAAGGAAATTAAATTCTCTCTCACAGATGGAGAGAGTCAATTAGTTATGAACTTCAGTGAAGTAAAAATGTAATCTGCAGTGGCTCAGGATTTTGTTTTTCTTTGTTTGTATTGTGCAAGAATGTGTATGCGTGCATGTGCATGTCTCTATTAGAAACACAGAAGATTCTCAGGCCTCCTAAGAATGTTGGCATTGAAATTAACAAGTGACATGGGTGGAACAAGATTTCTTTCAAGTGACCACTAGAGCATAGTGACCATGGCTTCATGTTTAGGTGAAGATAGAAATAGGTGTGTCCGGGCCGGGTGCGGTGGCTCATGCCTATAATCCCAGCACTTTGGGAGGCTGAGGCAGGTGGATCACGAGGTCAAGAGATCGAGACCATCCTGATCAACAAGGTGAAACCCCGTCTCTACTAAAAATACAAAAATTAGCTGGGCATGGTGGTGCGCACCTGTAGTCCCAGCTGATCGGGAGGCTGAGGCAGGAGAATTGCTCTAACCCAGGAGGCGGAGGTTGCAGTGAGCCGAGACCGTGCCATTGCACTCCAGTCTGGGTAACAACAGCAAAACTCCGTCTCAAAAAAAAAAAAAAAGAAAGAAATAGGTGTGTCCAAACTTTGATTTTAAGGACAAATTGATTGTCGGTGATTCTTTAGACCCCAATTCAATTCACTTCAGTAATTTCTTAGCTGAGTCCTAAGATATGTTCAACATTATATATATTAGCCTTTGCTCATATTTTATATGTAATATAATAGTTCTGTTATGTAATTTAAGAGGTATTGTGAAGACTTTAATAAAAGACGATAATCCATGACTCATTTTCTTAAAAATAAATCCCATGAAAATGGAGGGGGAACTGTAAAGATGATCATTAGAAGACACATAGAAGACATCAAAAATATGTGTGCAATTTGTTTTGATCCCAATTTGAACAAACCAACTATAAGAAAAAATTTTTAAAATAATTCAGAAAAAAAATGAGCACAGATGAGGTATTAGATGATATCCTAGGGGAAAATAATGTGATCTAATTTTGTTTTTAAATGAGAATAATTAACTTAAACTGGCAAGCCTGGTTTGGATTTTCCATTAAAATCACCAATGACCTGAATAAAATTATTAGTTAATACGTTTGCATTTTGATGTTGGTTAAAACAGATTACATCTGCATCCCTACACACACACACACACACACACACACACACACACACACACACACGTGAGCACTCTAATCCCTTAACCTTAGAGTATTTGGCCTTTTCTGTTTCATTATTTATGCCAGAAAACTGACATTACATTACGAAATTGAAGTCAGAGGGGAAACAGCAACTAGTGCTAGCTTCTTCTTTTAGTAGTTAGATAACTCGGCCAGGTTACTTAAGAAAACCCTGGATACTACATTCTTATCATTTGTGAGATGAAATCCTATTAGTGATCATATTAGTAACTACCATTGTGATTGTGGAGAGGATTTAATGAGAGTGTGTCACACAGTACAAATAGCTTACAGGAAATAAGTTAGAAGAATTATCTGAAAATGACTATCTTAGAATTCATGGCAGTTGTTAAAGTAGCATTAATTTTTCATGATATGTACTTTCTACTTCCTGTCATGTGATGTTCAGAGAAGGCTACAGTTGGGAAGGGAATGTCCTGTGGAAAATACCTAAGTCAGAAGTCTACTTTAAAAGCCAGAAATATTATAAGCCTACTCCCAGGGTTCTCAGCATTTTGATTAAAAAAAATACCCAGTTTATATAAGCTGAACTGATGCATTTCAAATTATCTCCGTGACCCAAAGGGTTCAGGCTACAAAATAAAGTGACTTTTACCACTGTGAACAAGGGATAAAATGTAAATATAATCAGAGAGATGCATACTAGAGGCTTATAAAGAGTCATAAAAAAAAAAAGACATCATTTCTAGTTTGAGAGAACAAAAGCTTCATGGAAGAAGTAGCCTTTGAAACAGGCTATAGAAAGCTGTGATTTTGACACACGAGCTGAGGATAAAAGAAGGATATGTCAAAATCAGGGAGTAGCAGGAACAAAAGCATGCAGAACCAGTATGGACGAGGGTTACCTTCAATATCTCCACAAATGTTGAGTAGTGGACCACGACAAAAATCACTGGAAGATACTTTTTTTCAGGATTTGACTTTGGAATCTTAAAAACATTTATTTTTAAGTTTCATTGACTTTGTTTAATATATTTTGAGATATGATTGATATATAAGTGTGCAATTTAATGTTTGATGTAGGTATATAGCTGCAAAATGAACATTATACTCAAAGATAGTGAATGTATCCGTAAGTTCTAGAAGTTTCTCCTGTCCCTTTGTAATCTATCCCAACTCCCTATCCCAAGTAACTACGGATTTCGGATTTGTTTTCTGTCACTATCAATTGGTTTACACTCATATACCTATGTACATATACCAATCTGAATACAAGTACATATTATGTACACTTTTTTATCTAGTTCTTTGACTCAGTATACATGTTGTAAAATTCAATCATGATGTTGCATATATTGAGTTTAATCCTTTTTATTGCTGAGTAGTATTCTATTATTTATATATGCAGTTTGTTGACCCATTCATTTATTGATGCACATTTGGGTTGTTTCCATTTTTGACTACTCTAAACAAAGAAGCTATGAGCATTTAGATATAAATTTTTCTATGGATATATGCATTATTTTCCTTGAGTAAATAATTAGGAGTGGAGTTGATAATTTATATGACATATACGTGTCTAACAATTTTTAAAATTCTATTTTTTCCCCAAAGTGTGTGTTTCATTTTACATTTCTATTGGCAGTATGTGAAAATTGTAGCTGTTTCACATTCTCAGTAACATTTGGTATTTATTTATGTGTATCATCTACAAGAAGTACAGCAGTTTTTCATTGTGGTTTTAATTTGAATTTCCCTGATAACTAATGATGTAGATAATCTTTCATGTGCTTATTTTCAATGGGCATACATTCTTCATTAAAATGTCTGTTCAAATATTTTGCTAAACTTTTAACAAGTTATTTGGTTATAAATAAGTGTTTAAATGTGCACTAAAAACTGAAAAAAAAAAACTTTGTCAGATTTATTCTAAGTTATTTCAAATTGCCTGTAAATGGTATTGTCACTGTAAGTGCATTTCATACATTCAAAAAGTTAAGTAGAGACAAGAAAGACATAAAAAGATAAAAATAGAACTTCTTGTAAATAAGAAAACTCCAATGTCTACATGAAAAAATATCATGGAAATGATTGATGCAATTAAACACTGCAAAGAAATGAGCTCTACATTGTATAGAAATAGCAAGAAATGGAGAGCATCCTGGCCTTGTTCCAGATCTTAAAGTTTTTTATTTTTGATAAAAAAGTTAAATATCATGTTTACCACGAAACATGATATTTAACTGTGGGCTTTTCCTGTTGATAGTATTTATTGTGTTGACAAAATTTCACTCTATATTAAGAATTTCCAATAGCTTTTATTATGAAATGTTGAATTTCACCAAATGGTTTCCTGCATCTGTTGTGATGATCATATGATTTTTGAATCCTTTGTTCTATTGATGTGATGTCTTTGCTCAAAAAGTTAGGCAAAAATAAATAAATAAATAAATAAAAGGCCTCAAAATCAGAAAATAAGAAGTAAAATTATCTTTGTTTTCAGATGGCATTAACTTAGGTGTAGAGAGCTCACAAGACTCCATGGAAAATAACTATTAGAATTAATAAGTTCAGTAAAGTTGCAATGCACAAAATTAGTATACAAAAATCAGCAGTTTTCTATGCACTAATAGCAAACTATCTGAAAAAAAATTAAGAAAACAATCTCATTTAACATAGCATTTAAAATAATCAAATGCTTAAGAATAAATTTAATCAAGGAGTTGAAAGAGTTTGGTACCCTGAAACCTATAAAACATTCATGAAAGACATTCAAGCAGACACAAATAAAATAGGAATCCCATGTTTAGAGTTTGAATAAAATTAATATTGTATTAGGTCAATTGTAATTGATATTGTAATTTGAATAAAATTAAAATAAATATTCATACTGCCCAAACTGGTCTACAGATTTAATGTAATCTCTATCAAAATCCTTGTGGCATTTTTACATAAAGAGAAAAAACAATCATAAAATTAATTTTGAACCACAAAAAACTTTAGTCAAAGGAATTTTTATCAAGAACAAAGATGGAGGAATCATGTGTACTTTCAAAATATATTAGAAAACTACAGTAATCAAAACTCTGTGGTACTGGCATAAAGACAGACAAAAAAGTGAGCCCAGAAACAAACCTAGGGATGTATGGTCAGTTGATCTTAAACAAGAATACTAAGAATACCCAATAGAGAAAGGATACTTCAACAAGAAGTCTTTGGAAAGCTGGATATCCACATGCAAAAAAGAAAAGAAAAATGGACTCTTGTTTTTCACTGTACACAAAAATTAACTCATAATGGATTAAAGATTAAACATAGGACCTGAAATCATAAAGCTCTTAGAAAGAAACATGGGGGAAAATCTTCTTGGCATTGGTCTTAGAAATAATTGTTTGGGTTTGGATATGACACTTAAAGCAAAGACAATAAGGCAAAAATAATCAAGTAGGTAGGATTGCATTCAATTAAAATGCTTCTGCAGAGTGAAGGAAACAACATAAAAAGTCAACCTAAGAAATGGAAGAAAATATTTCAAACTATATATCTGATAAAGGGTTAATATCCAAAAATACAAGGAACTCCTACATCTTAAAAACAATAAATCTCAATTTAAAAATGGGCAACGTAATTGTATAGACATTTTCAAAACAAGACATAAAATGACCAACAAGCATATGAAAAGGCATCAATACCATTATCATCAGGGAAATGTATGTCAAGACAATCATGAGATACCACCTCTTATTTGTTACGATGTCCAGTATAAGAGAAAATAAAGCAGGCCAGTCACGGTGGCTCACTCCTGTAATCCCAGTACTTTGGGTGGCCAAGGCAGGTGGATTACCTGAGGGCAGGAGTTTGAGACCATCCTGGCCAACATGGTGAAACCCCATCTGTAATAAAAATACAAAAAATTAGCCTAGCATGGTGGTGAGCACCTGTTATCCCAGCTACTCAGGAGGGTGAGGAAAGAGAATCACTTAAACCCAGGAGGCAGAGGTTGCAGCGAGCCAAGTTTGTGCCACTTCATTCCAGCTAGGCAACAAGAGTAACACTCCATCTCAAGAAAAAAAAAAGAGAGAGAGAAAATAAGCCCAAAAGATAACAAGAGTTGACGAGGATATAGAGAAAAAGAAACATTTGTACATGTTGATGGGAATGTAAATTAGTGCAGCCACTCTGGTAAACAGTGTAAGGGATCTTCTAATATATTATTATTGTTATTACTATACTTTAAGTTCTGGGACACCTGTGCAGACTGTGCAGATTTGTTACATAGGTATACATGTGCTGTGGTGGTTTGCTGCACCCATCAATCCATCATCTACATTAGGTATTTCTCCTAAAGCTATCCTTCTCCCAGCCGCCCACCACCAGACAGGCCCTGGTGTGCAATGTTGCCCTTCCTGTGTCCATGTGTTCTCATTGGTCAGCTCCCCCTTATGAGAACATGCGGTGTTTGGTTTTCTATTCCTGTGTTAGTGTTTTGGGAATGATGGTTTCCAGCTTCATCCATGTCCCTGCAAAGGACATAAACTCATCCTTTTACACAGCTGCATAGTGTTCCATGGTGGATATGTGCCATGATTTTTTTTATCCAGTCTATCATTAATGGGCATTTTGGGTTAGTTCCACGTCTTTGCCATTGTGAATAGTGCTGCAATAAACATACGTGTGCATGCGTCTTTATAGGAGAATGATTTATATAATCCTTTGAGTATATACCAAGTAATGAGATTGCTGAGTCAAATGGTATTTCTGGTTCTAGATCCTTGAGGAAATGCCACATTGTCTTACCTAATGGTTGAACTAATTTACACTCCCACCAACAGTGTAAAAGCATTTCTGTTTCTCCACATCCTCTCAGCATCTGTTTACTGACTTTTTAATGATCACCATTCTAACTGGCATGAGATGGTATCTCATCATTTGCATTTCTCTGATGACCAGTGATGAGTTTTTTTTTCCATATGTTTGTTGACTGCATAAATGTCTTCTTTTGAGAAGTGTCTGTTCGTATCCTTCACCCACTTTTCGATGGAGTCATTTGTTTTTTTTTTTTTTTGTAAATTTGTTGAAGGTCATTGCAGATTCTAGATATTAATCCTTTGTCAGATGGATGGATTATAAAAATTTTCTCCAATTCTGTAGTTTGCCTGTTCACTCTGATGATAGTTTCTTTTGCTGTGCAGAAGCTCTTTACTTTAATTAGATCCCATTTGTCAATTTTGGCTTTTGTTGCCATTGCTTTTGGTGTTTTAGTCATGAAGTCTTTGCCCACGCCTCTTTCCTGAATGGTATTGCCTAGGTTTTCTTCTAGGGTTTTTATGATTTTAGATCTTATATTCAAATCTTTAATCCATCTTGAGTTAATTTTTGTATAAGGTGTAAGGAAGGGTTCTAGTTTCAGTGTTCTGCATATGGCTAGCCAGTTTTCCCAACACCATTTATTAAATAGGGAATCCTTTCCCCATTGCTTTTCAAAGATCGGATGGTTGTAGATGTGTGGCATTATTTCTGAGGGCTCTGTTCTGTTCCATTGGTCTGTATATCTGTTTTGGTAGCAGCATCTTGCTGTTTTGGTTACTGTAGCCTTGTAGTATAGTTTGAAGTCAGGTAGCATGATGCCTCCAGCTTTGTTCTTTTTGCTTAGGATTGTCTTGGCTATACAGGCTCATTTTTGGTTCTACGTGAAATTTAAAGTAGTTTTCTTCAATTCTGTGAAGAAATTCAATGGTAACTTGATGGGGATAGCATTGAATCTATAAATTACTTTGGGTATAAAAATAGAACTTATATATGACCCTGTCTTCTAAATATGTATCCTGTGAACCCCAAATATCTGAGACAGGTCTCAGTCAATTTAGAAAGTTTATTTTCCCAAGGTTTTGATGCACCCATGACACAGCCTCACAAGTTCCTGACAACACATGCCCAAGGTGGTTGGGGTATAGCTTGGTTTTATGCATTTTAGGGAGGCATGGGACCTAAATTAATGTCTGATGTACTTTATGATGTATATGTATGGGTATATTAGTTTGGTCAATGTATGATGTATATTAGTTTGGTCTGGAAAGGTGGGACAACTCTAAGTCGGGAGACGTTTCCAGGTCATAGTTAGATAAGAGGCAAATTGTTGCATTCTTTTGAGTTTCTGGTTAGCCATTGAATACGCAATTTACACGCATAGTCACTTATGCCTTAGTCTGGCTTACTGAAACAATAGGGCAAGGAAGCAATCAGGTATGCATTTGTCTCACGTGTGCAGAGTGATCACTTTGAGTTCTGTCTGTCCTTCACCAAAGGAGTTGCCTCGTGGACGAATTGTGAGGGAGGTATGTAGAAGTTTTTTCTTTGTAGCTATCTTATTTAGGAATAGAATGAAAGGCAGGTTTACTGAATGCAGTTCTCAGCTTTATTTTTCCCTTTGGCTTAGTGATTTTGCAGTCCCAAGGTTTGCTTTCCTTTCACAATCCAAAAAATCTAAAACTAGCATCTCAAAAAGTTTCTGCACTCCCATTTTCATTGCAGTGTCATTCACAATAACCAAGAAATCCTGAACATTCATTGATAGATACATGGACAAAGAAAATGCAACATATACAAACAATGGAATACTATTCACTCCTTAAAAAGAAGGAAATCCTGTCATTTGTGACATGGTGAACATGGAGGATATTATGCTACATAAAATAAGCCAGATACAAAAGGACAAATACATGAGGAATTGTTTGACAATTATATGAGGAATTTCAAATATTGGAACACTTAAAAACAGAGAGTAGAAAGGTGGCTTCCAGCAGAAAGTGAAGAGGGAAATGGGAAGGCATTAGTCAAAGGTTACAGCGCTTCAGTAAGGCAAGGTAGATAAGTTCTGGAGATCTACTGTACAGCATAATGCCTATAGTTAATCATTCTGTATACTTAAAAGCTTTCTAAGAGGGTAAATCTTACATAAATGTTCTTATCACAAATAATGGTATTTAATAAATAGGGCAGAAGATACTTTTGGAGTTAAAGGAGTTCATGGCGTACACTGTGGTGATGATTTTATGGATACTTATCTCCAAATTCATCAAGTTGTATATATTAAATATGAAGAAACGTTTTTATGCCAATTATATCTTAATATAGTGTTTTTAATAAAATATATTAGTTGGTCAAAAATGACATTCAACATACAATAAAAATTCTCAATAAAGGAATATGAAACTTAAGCAATAAACGAACATGACATAATAAAGAATGGTAACTATATAAATAAATAAATATAATTTTTAATTATTATTTAAATGTGTTTAAAAGATAATTGGATCTTTAAATGAAAATTTTAGTTTTTTGAAAGATGGATATTTTGTTTTCCTGTAAATCTTCTTGAGCTTTTTCTCACTTTAAATCATTTTAAAATAGTTTGATCCTTTTGTGTCTTACTGCTAAAATTCCTTAGGCATCTTCAAAAGTAATAATTCCTCTCTATTAAGGCAAACCCCTTCTGATGATTCTACCAATGACCAGTGAATAATGAATGAGGTCTTTCAGTTGGCTCATAAGAACAGGCACTACTCTTGGCCCTGTGTAAAGTACAGACAGACTTCCCTCCAATCATTTTGGATGTATTTCATGTCCCTTTGACCCTATGTAGTTTTCTTATGCACACACTCTAGTCAGTACTCTGCTGAATGCTTGATGGTGACTGTCTACAGATCTATAGATTCTCTTTTTGTGCAGTTTTTTGTCCTCCAAACACTAGCAACCTAGATCTCCCCAACTCTCACCTCTACCTCAATTCAAGGAGTCCCTCAAGCTTCACCTGGATACCCCTCCCTAATCAGCAGGAACATTGCACATTGCCTCAGCTTAGTCCCTGGAAACTCTCAGGACCCAAAGCTAATGCAAGCATGGAGGTTGCCTCTACAGTTTTACGTCTTGCAGGAACCCCTGTCCTTTGTTGTCTGTAGTGCAGTTTCTTGAAAACCATTGTTTCACAGCTTTGTCACTGATGTTGGTTGTTTCTGAGGGAGAATATATCCAATCCCTGTTATTCCTGTCTTGTCGGATATGTAGGTCCTCTTTCCTGAATTCTGCTGAAGCATCTGTTCTTGTTAGGAAGGACAATTCTAGACTTCTTTGGGGGGAAATTTGGCATATGAGAGGATCACTAGAAGGCATAGAAAAATTTCTCTTCCAGGATGTGGATTATACACCTTCTCATCCTTTTCCCCTGGTATTTTATTACCCACCTTCCCAGAAAGGATAAGCTGAATAAGAATGGAATGATTCTCCATGCAACAAGGGACATCAGCAGAGGGCAAGGAAGATTTGTGGGAGAGATCCACATTATTATCCTTATTACCTCATTATTACTATGTCCCATGATGCTTCCCATCCTGATACTCAAATTGCCTTATGGGATTCTGAAAGAGAACCCTGAACTACTATCATTGTTGATTCCAGAGACTATTGCTGGCTAGGTATTGTTAACAGAGTCTACTCCTATAACTTAGAGCTAGACATGTGACAGTGCGAGGAACACTGGGGAAACCTGAAAGGCAATGATTTCTAGTTGCTTCAGCCTAGAAAAACAGAATGCTCAAAGATGTAATCTAGTCCTCTAATACTGTAAGTTCTTCTGATTCAAGCACTACATAAGAAAAAAATAATTGTGTAAACCACTTAATCCTAACTGGCAGTGGGATACTTTGTACATTAACATAATGTTTCCTCAGTCCCTGAGGATTCAAAATACGTGCATTGTTTCTTCCCTTCTATTACTGTTGCCTGAAGAGCTGCTTCCTACATTGTGTCTATCAGTCCACTGCAAAGCAACTAAAAGAGCTTTACCTATTCAGTCCCACAGGCATTTACATTTTCACTTCGTTTCCTCAAAAATAGGTTTTCTTGAAACCTAACCATCTTTTCTGTCTGCTTAGAGCTTAACATATTTGAAGGCAGTCAAATCTGGGACCCTAAGAACATCTCTCAAATTTATTCTTCTTGTTAATCAGATGGAATAATTATAGCCCTTGCCCCCACAAAGTGTAGTTGTGATTTTAAAATCAAGTAAAGTGACTTTCATTTGTTGTACACAGGTTAATAATTCAACCTGAGGTTCTTAACATTATTTTTATTTATTGTATTAATATTATATTATAGGTATTGTGAACTACTCCCTCGCATAATAAACACTTTTAGCATTGGCCTTACTGATGAACTCTAAAATAATCCCAAAGGCTGAGTTACCATCTGCTGTTAGAGTTTGAATTTCAGTCATTTGACTACTGCTACATTTCTTTATTCCCCTCCTTCTCCTTTACTCACCTTCTTCTTCCATTCCCTGTTGCGTGATGCATTATAATTTGTGGTTAATTCTGGCAGAAAAATAAAGTAAGTATGGCTAAGTATCTAATCTCTTCAACTGATATTACAAATATGCAAAACATATCTAGATTTTCTAAATTTTGATCATAAACCTATTCCTGAAGAAGTCTTCTTAATAGTCTTGGCTTATAGCAAAAGCCTACAATATTTCCTTATTCATTAGCTAGTACTTTTTTCCTAACTGAGAAATGAATGCACAGGGTCAATCCAAGTTAAAATACCCTGCTTTTACTTTACCCTGCTTTTCAGAGCTACTGTTCATCTTTATCCCCAATATTGACAATACGTGGTAGTAATTCATATATGGCTCCCTTACCTGAGAATCTCAGCCTTCTTCTCCTGAAATATAACAACTGGAACAGTTTTGTAAAGTAAAACTTTTCCTTTCCCAAATTATTTTTTATGGCTGTAAAATCTTGACTTTTCAGGTTTTAATTTTGGGGAGGGAGGGATTGTTTGCTAGATAAATGGGAGAAAAGTGCATGAATTATTCTACACTATGATTTTTTACTTAATAATATGTCTGAGAAATCAAAAGTATATTTTATTATGGCATTTTTTGTTAATTTCACTTTATTTGTCCCCCGCGCTTACCCCCCACCAAACATATTGTTTGCCGCTATGTTCTTCTTTTACCAACATTCAGAGAATTTCTTCTGCTATTTTAATTTACCTGGGATGTCAGGAGGTAATCCCAGGGTGTTACCTGTGCCAAAGAAGAAGATACTGGCAGTTTGCAATAACAAAACCCTGTTGAGCATTCTCTTATCTGAACCATTTTGTGTAACATCAACAGTCCTGGGTATTTTATTCTTTTGCTCAAAAGCCTTTTTTGGTCCCACATACTTATTGGGATACAGTATCCTAAATTATCAGTTAAGATACACTGTATCTGATAAGTATCTGTATCAGTGTATCTTAACTGATAATTTAAGATAGAAATATCTGCAAATCTCTAGGTCCTAATATTCCTCTACACATATACCAACCATGCTTTGTTCAAAGTGACCTTAATCCATAAAGAGGCCCATGCATTCCTAACTCCCTGTCTTTTCTTAGATGTTTTACTCTGCCTAGAATGCCCTCTGCTCTTTTCCAGTAGTAAAAAAGCCACAGAGCCTTTTTTGTTTTCTTAAAATAGGGCATGATAACACTTTTATCTGATATCCCATAATATATGGTTTATATGTCTTTTAATACCTTTGTATTCCTCTTGAATTAGATGTATTTGCATACTAACTGTCCCTTCTAGGGTGGTGATTAATAACCTGAGAGCAATGCCAAGGTCTTTTTCTTCTGTGTATGCCATGCAGCACAATACCTTAGGTTAGGTAAGTCTCAATAAATATTTGCTGTTTTGAACTGGGTAGAATTTGGTGCTTTTCTCCCCCAGTGTGGGAATACGTTTCTGATTTATAATGAGAATCAGTGGGAAATATTTCAGCTGGCCTTAGTGGAATACATCCATTCCATTAAGTGAAAGGCAACTGTGCAGTAACAAAGTAGGTATTTATATTTTTTTCTACAAAGTATGAAAGTTCAAGTTTTCAATTAATGATAACAATCAAAAAAACAAAGGAGACTATCAGCAGTAATAGTTTCCATTACTGTGAATGAAAATATTTGGCTTTTAATAAGAGACAGACCAGAATGCAATGTCAGAGAAAGTGATGTCAAACAACAATTATTTTTCCCTAGAGCTGGCTGAAGTCATAAAATGGAAACAACTATATGGTGCCTATGTTGTAATAAATAGAGAACATAATTAATCAAGTTAATTACAAGAAATAAAAACAAATTTTATCCTTAAATAAACAGCATGAATCCAATTTCCCACTCTCCAAGAGAAAAGGCTTTTCTTGGAGCTGATTTCTGGGCTTTCAATATAAATAATATTCTCTCATTCAAAACAAACAAAGAGACAAAAAAAGTGAGTCTTTACTTGATATGTTAAGTTTCATTTCTGTCAAATTATTTTCACAAAATTTTGTCATTCACATTGGAGTCCCAGAATATGGCACGTGTCTATGGTCTATGATGAGCCTTAGGAAAAACAGGAATTTTTCTATCACTTATTGGAGAAAACGGCACCAATACCCATAAAACCAGTGACACCAGGCTGCACAGGGCAGTCATTTTTCACTTCAGCAGCACCACAGCCCTCTCCATATTGGTCTCCGCTATTTCCATTGTGAAAGTATCATATATCACATTTGTACAGCATGTATTAAATGAGTTTTTTTGAACTTGCCAAGGGGAAGAGGGGCACAGAAATCAGCATATGAAACTTGTTCATACAGGGAAAATCATTTTTACTTTCAATTGAATACATAGAAAAAATTATTTTAAAAGTTTAAAGAATTTTGGAATTTAATCTGTTTGCAAACAGAAGTGTATTCTGATTAATTGTAGTTTAAGGATAAAGGATAAATACAAGAGTAAAATCTTGTACCCTCATTTTATCAAGACAAATAGGTTTGAGATAAAGACATATTAAGGTAGAAAAGTGGAAAGAAGCCAATAAGCCAATTGTAGGTTTAGAAAACAAATGTATTTTAAGAGGTTTTGTTCATTTGCTGAATCCATATTTCACATTTAGTTGACTTTTTTTGTTGTTTGAGTTAGAGCAAACTAATTTAAAGGTAAGTATGGTTATTTATAAAACTGTTTGCATTAATAAGATTTTCTTTAAAGGAGAAGTAGCATAGTTTTTCATGGTATTACATTTTGTGACATAAAATTCTCAGGTGGCTTTCAGTTCATCTGAAAAGTTTTCCTGTTAATGACTTCATAGAATATGGCATATGGTCATTTCTTACAACAATCTCTCCAACATACAGCTTCAAAAATAAGAATAAAATAGTTAACAACTACTATTTATTACCAGCCACATCTAGTGCTAAATGCTATCTATTTATTACCTTGTTTAATTTTCACAGGAGATATTTTAATTAAAATTCACTTTAAAGATAAAGTATCTGGGATTTAGAGACATCAAGCAAATTTTTCAAGGTCACACAACTGCCAAAAGAAGCAGTGAGAACTCAAACCCAAGACTGGCAGGCAGGAAGATGCATTTAACCATACAGCTTCTCTAAAATTTTATAAATGAACAAAATTAGTGGATCTAATAATAATGACAAGCAACATTTATTTACTGCTTATTATATGTGAGACACTCTTCCTATTATCTGACATGTTACAACTCATTTAGACAGCATAAGGACCTGTGAATGAGTACCAGTATTTGAAAGAGAATTATAATAAGGTTCAGGGAGTTTAAACACTTACTTGCTCAAGGCCACACAGCTTGTAAGTGCAGAGCTGGGGTCAAATTCTAAACTGCCTAATCCTCAGATAATGTTATTTTTTTTAATCCAAGCTTTTGAAAATTGAACAGCAGGAATCTTCAAGATATATTCTTTTCATTATTGATACATAGTATTTGCACATATTTATGGGGTACGTGTGATATTTCATACATGTACACAATGTATAATGATCAAATCAGATTATAATATTCATCCTTTTGGATGTTTATTATTTCTTTATGTTGGGAACATTTTAAATCTAGTTATTTTAAAATGTAAATGAACAAACTGAATAGATCTAATAATAATAAGTAACTTTTTTTGAGTGTTTGTTATGTATGAGACACTGTTTCTATTATATTAAATGTAACGATTCATTTAGACAGCATAAGGACCCATGAGTGACTATCATTATTTGAAAGAGAACTATAATAAGGTGCAGAGAGTTTAAGAATTAACTGTAGTTATCCCACTGAATTATTTTTTATATGTCCTGAATTAGAGAATAATTATAATTTTGATTATAATCAATCAAAACAGGAGACCCAGTAAAAATAGGTAAGAGGATTTTGCATTATCCAGGCATGAGGATATGAGTAGCTATTTTCCTAATAGTAGAAATTGAAAGAAAAATAACTGATTTAAATTACACATTAAATAACAATCACAGTTTACTAACTGGGTTGAAGGAGAGAGTGAAAATGGACACAAATTTCTGATTCAGACAAAATACTTGTGCTGTTGGCAGAAGCCACTGGGAAGGAACAGTCTTTGAGAAAGTAAATTCATTGCTTATTAATATTTGTATTTATTAAGTATTATTGTGTTGCTCTATCATCACTTGGATTGATAGCTTTTTGCAATATTGTACTGTTTATAAAACAGGAAGCTATTAAAATGGGACAAATGTTAGAAGCTGGTTGTGGTTCATATTGTGCCGCTTACTAAACTTATGATATTGGAAAAATCACTTATTGCCCCTGAACATTAGTGTTTTCAGCTATATAATATGCTGTCTTCACTTACAGAAGAGTTTTAAAGATCAAAACAATTAAAGAATGTAATATTGTTTTATAAGATATACAGAAATGAAAAATAGAATGACTATCACTGTTTTCTGTGTGTAAGCCACTACTCGTAGAATGCTGACAGCCTGGTCATATTCTCCCTAAATAATATTTTTGATGGTGGCCAGCGTTCAGATCTCAGCTCCACCACTTGCCTTATATTTGATCATGAACGAAGTACTCAAGCTCTCCACACCTCTTCTATAAAATAAAATACATAGTCTTACCAAACTCATAATATTTTACTGAGGATTATGATACAATAAATGAATGTATGATGCCTATAATAGTGCCTGAACCACATAGTAAGTCAATACATGGTATTGTTATTATTACTAACATTATTAATAACAGCATAATTTTTATTGTTTTATCATATCTAATGATGATAGTATAACCTGTTATAGTCATATGGATTTCTCTACCTTAACATGTATAGAAATTATTACATCAGTTTTCACATTTACCATAACATTTAGATATTCACAATGATACACACTGTAAAAATTGTCACATAATCAATATATTTGTGTTGTATCTAATTGTGCAAATAAAAAAGATACTTTCACTTATATGTATATCCAAACATACTGTACTTATATTTTGTTTAACAATAATAATTATGTCCTATCTAGTTGTTTAAAGTGTTTCTATGACTGTGTAGTAAAGGAAGAGTAGTTCTGGCATGTTACAGTTTGATGTAAAGACACAATGACCTTTCAGGTTTTTCCCTTTGCTTTCAGTGAGAGTGTTGAATAATCCAATGGGGAAGGCTTTTCCTTGACAGATATTTATCATAGTAAAAAAAAAAAGCGAAACTACAAAATATTTTAAAATGTTACCATGTGAATATTATTTCAGTGCATATATTTCTAGTGTAATGGCATTTGCCATCTGGCATTCTTGCGAATAAGTCTTATTTCTTCACACGCTGTACATCTTTTTGCCTTTCTCAGTTTGTGTTTATTCATAATTAATCTCTAGGTTCACGTAACAGGCCTCTCCTGCATGTTCTCTTAGCTAAGGAAACAAGTACTCAGGAGTGAAACATCATAGGCAAGGAACAAAGGATTCACATTCCGCTTTCTGTGTTAGAGAGCACTGATGTGAATCTCAGGAACCAAGCTTCTTAGCAACAAAACGAAGGATTTACAGCCCTCCAGCTTTCTCAGCTACCAAAGCTCTTGAAGGCTTTCAAGAGCTGACCTTCTTAGCAAGGGGCTGGATTCTTTTAATGCACTCACTTTCTAAAGGTAGCATACCTGTTTTTCCAGTGTGATGTGGATGCTATTAAAAGGGAGTTTCCATGGATACGGACATTAGTGGGAATGAAAAAGGATTGTCCTCTTTTCAGACTCATTGTTGTTCCAAGTATTCCTAATACCTAGATCATGTCACTCCTTTTATTCACCCTCTTGTGGCTAGCTTCTTATTTAGGAAGCATTGCCAATAGTTAGTAATTAATACCTTTCTAAATGTATAGATTTAAACACCTAGGTATTTGGGAGAAATTTAACATGTATGTGAAGAAGGGATCAGTTCATTTCTAAGACTTTAATAAGAGTGTGAATTTTGTTATGACTCTTAGATATGACTTTAGAGAATACACATTAATAAGAGACACCATCAGTTTCTTTTAAGTGATACAGAATTTGTCAAATTTAAACTTTCCTTGAATGATGTGATTTTGACTTTGTATCAAAACAGAATTATAAAGTCCTACCTCGCCCTGCTCTCTTGTATTTAGGGTAAATTTATTCAAAGTATATATTATGCTTTAGAATTACATATTTTTTGAATATTATGATTAAAGTATGTCAAACACTCTTTGCCAAGACCTAATTGAATGTTAAATGAAAACAAATCAATTCATTTGTTGAGTCTATCATGTGTCAGGCAATATGGCTTCTCACTGCAACTTTTATAATGAAGAGAATATTGGCTTTATCTGGAGAACTCATGAAAGAGCTGTACCACCACCTGTTCATAGAGGTAAAAGACATTGCCAGTAAATGTCCCCAGTCTTGAGAAAACAGTCATGAAATATCTGAGTCATTTGTCATAAATCTATGGGTCAGGAACCTCTCACGTGGGACAAGGAGACAGAACACCAAAATTAAAAATAGAATTAGGAAAATAAGTAACTGAGCTAACTTTTTCACATAGAAACAACTTCAACTTGGACAAATTTTTCAAATTTAGGTCGACAGCGTCAGTTATTTAATAACACATCAGTAGATGAGAGGGAAATCAGTCTTGTTTTAAAGATATCACTGATCAAGTTGATCAGAAATTCAATTAACTCCACATGGTTTTAAGAAAATGCAATGTAGTTGATGAGATTTTGATCCCCTTATATTGACTTCTGGTCAAATAAATACAAGCTGAAATATATTTTGTCATGATATCATGTGATTTTAGTTTTTTAACAAGCTGAAATATTCATTTGTGAAAATTTTTATCTCAGTTTAAGAAAAATTTAATCTTTATTTGCCATTAATCTGGTCTAAGTTAAATATGTATCAAATCATTTTATTTCACTTAGCGTTTAAGAAAAATTGAGGAATTAAAATAATCCTAACTTTTCTATAATATTAACCTTCCTGTATAAGAAATACATTCATAGATAATTACATATAATTTCTAAGAAGTGACCTAGAACTTCTGTGGCATTGCAATTATTTATAGATTGGCATTTATAAGTTTAACATAATCCTTTTCACAAGAAATTTAGGTGTTTAAAAATTTTTTTTCATATCTGCTAAAAAATGCAAGTTCATGTTAAAGAAAGCTGACTATTATTCTAATAACCAAAGTTTAATATAAATTCGCAAATTAGAACTTCAAAACAATGGTGAGATAAAGAGAAACAAAATTACCTGTCTTCATTTGAGAACAAGGGCATGATTTATGAGATGTTCAAATGACCTTGAACAATAGACAACATCTTTCATAACAAAATTTTACTTTCCTATTTAATATTAATATTTAAATATTTCTTTTTAAATTTGGGAAACCACCAAAAATAGTCATTATTATTTAAAGCTCTAAGTTTTAAAACTTTAGCTACCCATCAAAAGAAAATACAATATCAGATTCTGAAATTGAAGGTAAATCTTTTTCATATTTGAATTTTCATTTCATTAAATTATTTTTTAATCAGTTTCTAAATGTTTTCAAACACACACACATTTAACATATATTTTGTTTACTGCCATTTTAGTCTTCTTGGAAAATAAATTAAGAAAGATATTAATTATTCCTGTAAATATCTCCCAATATTCCAGCCAAAAAGTTTTAAGGGTATGGAAGGTGGAGAAAACTTTTACAGAAATCCATAAACCCTTCAAGTACTGCAAATGGGTTTTTGGTAGAATGAACAATTTGTTAGCTTTATTGCTTGTACTTGTTCACATAAAGGAAGTTACAAGGTTTTCTAAAAAAGAAGATAAAATTGAAGGTTGTTGGCGGAAACCGTTATTGTTGTAAAGTAGCCAAACGAGGGATGTGTCCCAGGAATAAAGAAGATGTTATTTTATCTTTTCTGTCACCTGCATACGTCTCTCCTTTGAATCATCTTGAGTATATTTCACTGTTTTATCTTTCATCCTTGTTGTGAAAGCACTCTTATTGTTTAGTAAGCAAAATTAGGGTAGCTGAAGTTGATAGAGCCAATGGCTGACAAACAGTGAGGTCAATATCTGTCCCATCCTGGAAAGATTGAGGTTAGAGCAGGTGAAATTATCATTCTGTTTTGTTTTTATGGCTCTAATAGAATGCCACAGAGTCCCTGACCTCTGCTGCCCATCATGTCTTACTCTCATAGCAACGTGTAACCTTTGACACTCAATTAAAATAGGAAATAAGGCAAAGAATGGGTCAATATGCATGTTTGACCAATACAAGCCTTTGAAATAAATTCCAAAGGGCTTTCAAGGAAGCTGTAACTGTTATTCATTTGGCACACAGACCTTAAAGTTATGGTCAGTAAAAACAAAACAAAACATAGACATAGACAATCAGAAATAACCTATACCATTAATTTTCTTTCTTATTTTAAGATCTGTGTATTAAGGTGTCGCTGAACTTAACAATTCACACATAAACTTTCTGATTACTGAGGGGAGGGTACTGCTATCTGCTGGATAGGACAGGACAGATGCCTATCTAGGCAGAGAAGGGCAGAGAAGTTTCTTGACTTGAATAGTCAAATCTTTTTATTTAATGTGAATTTATTACATAAATAAAAGAGAACCAAAGTATATTTTTTAAAATGGCATATTAGCATTGTTTTTAAGATGAGTTTGATATGTGAATGTCAGTGTTGGTGATACGATTGGTGATCAGTTGGAGAGGTGTCAGTATGGAAGACAACAGGTGTACCAGAAGTCTCATATATACTGCAAAGTGACAATTTCAAGTAAAATAGACAGGTTTTAGCCTACACGTAACATGACACGAAGAAACTCACACACATGCACACACATTGGAAGAGATCTGGAAAGACAGACATAAAATATATATAGCAGCAATTTATGGGTAGTAGGAATATGGTATCATTCTTAACTTCTAAATTATACATTTAACTGCTTTGTAATAATAATATAAAAAAATATTAATGCTGTAAATCAACTACTTTATTTAAAAAGCATAAATTACATTATTGATAATCTCTGATCATAGCCTCTTAAAATATTATCAATATTATCTTTACCACCCTCTCTTGTCTCTAGCACTCATAGATCCATTAATTTCTGCCGGCATATATGTTAATTGATGGCAAATGCTTCTGCTCTGCAGGCCAGCTGCAACTAGACTCATCTTCTCATATTCAAATAAAATTTAGCTTGTTATTGCTTTAGTGCAAGGAATGTAATACTGAGCTCTGCTAGTGTTTTACATAGACTTAGTATAGAACTGTGGAAAAATGAGATGGTCTTCAGTTTTTATTTTTGTGCAGTATTTATGAGAATGTATTATAAATGCTCTATTTCATTTGTATAAAAAAACTTGGATGCTCTCCTTCACCAAATATGTACTGAAACATTTAAGTAACATTGTGATTACTTTTTAAAAAATATGTAGAATTATTTTGTGGAAACAGCTGGACTTGGTACATTTCTGAAAGATAGCACTTTGCAAATTTTCTTTATTGTGTTAACAGAATGAAACTTTACATTTATTCTGAGGTCAGTTTTGGAAAATTATGTTTTCTTAAAAATATCAAATTTATAGCATAGAATTTTTCAAAATATTTAAAATTTTTACTATCTTGGATATATTGCTCCTTTCACTAATTATTTTGTATACTCTCCATTATTTAGTTGATTGGGATATTCCTAGTTATTCTTTTATTTATTTATTTTTAAATGAAACTGCTTTTATTGGTTATGTGTTTTCTAGCTTAAGATTTTTATTTTCCAATAATTTATTAATTATTCTAATTTGGGGAGTACAAACTTTATTTTCCTGGAAAATCTTTCTTATTTTGTTTAGGTCTTTTATATTTTTGTTTTTTTTTTACTACTTGATCTATCTTTGGCAGAGAGAAGGTATTAAAATCTTCTATTATATTTGTGTTTCTGCCTATTTTGTCTTATATCTCTTATAGCTTCTGTTTTATGACAGGTTCTGCTATGCTGTTTGGTGGATAAATATAACTGTCATGTCAGTTGTAATCTTTAGAATTATAACTTCCATCTTTTGCTTAACAGTTTTATGGCTGAATTATACCTTGTTGTTACCAATTATGCATCCTTCTTTTTTTCACATACCTAGTATATCCTTGACCTTCAATTTGTCTGAATGACTTTGCTTACGTACGTTTTGAACCTAGAATTCTATAGCAAGCAAAATTAATAATAAACAATGAAGGCAGGTTGAGCGCGGTGGCTCACGCCTGTCATCCCAGCACTTTGGGAGGCAAAGGTGGGTCAATCATGAGATGAAGAGTTCAAGACCAGGCTGACCAACATGGTGAAACCCCATCTCTACTTAAAAATACAAAAATTAGCTGGGTGTGGTGGTATGCTCCTCTTTGGGACTGAGGCAGGAGAATTGCTAGGACCCGGGAGGCAGAGGTGGCAGTGAGCTGAGATTACACTACTGCACTTCAGCCTGGACGACAAAGTGAGACTCCATCTCAAAAATTAAAAATAAATTAGAGCAAATAAATACATTTTCAATCAAAAGATGCATGTATTACACATTAGTGTATTCTTACTCCATCCTACCAACTTTTGGAGAATGCTAAAAGAGGTTATTCACCTTTTTTCCTAGAATCTCAGATCTTTTGGGCTTATTATGCATATTTTATATATTAGCATGCAGTAGAGTTCCCCAAGCATGGTGCTATGCACTATTATATTTTTGATGTTTAAGTATTTATATTGTAAAAAATATATGAATGTGGCTCTATGATCAATAATGTGGGGAAACACCATCAGCTATAGCACCTTTTGGGTAATTCCCAAACTGAATAGCATATGAATGGTCCTGAAAAATACTGGGATGAAAAGCAAATAAAAACTAAAACCTTGTTTGTTTAACTCCTCATTCATGATGTAATCACAGTATAATTATAGTATTGTTTGTCCCTTCAAAAATTTATTCAATGAAATTAACCTAATCTGACTCCTAAATGAAAACTTTAGCAGAACCATGACTTATCTATTAATTACCATTAAATGATGATTCAGTTACTCTAGCGGTGATTTTAGTTGAAAAAAAGTTTCAATACATAAATTAGGTTATCTATGCCAACACATAAGTCTTCACTCTAACTCCAGTCAAAGCCTGCTTTACACTGAAGGAAAACATACAGTTTATCGCCTTCAACTTAATGTTCTCCTGCTTCTCCTTTCCCCCAGGTTCTGACCCTTCTGATGATTCAGGGATTGGTGTAAGAGTAATAAGGGTATAGTAAAGGACTTAATGAAAAATCAGTTCATATTTTTTTAGTCTGGCTAAGTTTATAGTTCTTGATTATGAGCATTTTCTTTTTGTTAGTGGGAATCCCTGTAAAAGTTTATGTAACCCACTAAATTCCATATAGTCACCTGAGACTTCCTTCCATCATTTCTAGCTAACCTATAATCATGTCCAGCTTCTTACTGCTAGGATCCCTGTGCCCAACTAGGTGACTTTCCTAGCCAGGACTCAGACTGCTCCATCTTGACCTCTATCCTTTGTGGTCACATCCATTTACAGGACACATTCATACACCCCTTCCCTCATAAACTCTGAGTATGCTAGTTAATCCCAATATAGTCTTCTCTATCCTGTTGTCAAGGCCATTTTCTTTTTCTTGAACCTGGGTTAGGAAGCCATCTTCAAGGTCTCCACACTGCAGGAAGCATATTATAAACTCTCTGAGAGTTCCATAAAAGCCTTCTTTGCTAGGCTTGTTAGCAAGACAGCATACCCCACTGCTCTCACCAGTGAGTTTAGTGGTCATAGAGGCACTGTATTGCATAACTACAGGAAGTGATACAGCAGAAATTTATGTGAATGACTGACAGCTAGGGAAAGGAGCGTAATTCACAGAAAGCATAGCACTCTCAGAAGTTATATAGCATGAATCCTTTGACAGTGGAGACTAAGAGCATAACAATTGCTCTAACCAAAGTTATGTATTCACAAATCACCTATTTATGTAGTTTATTTTTATTTATTTTTTTCATAATATACTTAATGTAGTATATTTATTTATTTATTTATTTATTTAATTTCTTGTTGCATTGTAGGTTTTGGGGTACATGTGCAGAGCATGCAAGACAGTTGCATAGGTACACACATGGCAGGGTGTTTTGTTTGCTTTCTCCCCTTCACCCACATTTGGCATTTCTCCCCAGGCTATCCCTCCCCACCTCCCCTCCCACTGGCCCTCCCCTTTTCCTCCCAATAGACCCCAGTGTTTAGTACTCCCCTCGCTGTGTCCATGTGTTCTCATTTTTCATCACCCACCTATGAGTGAGAATATGCGGTGTTGCATTTTCTGTTCTTGTGTCAGTTGGCTGAGAATGATGTTCTCCAGATTCATCCATGTCCCTACAAACGACACAAACTCATCATTTCTGATTGCTGCATAATATTCCATGGTGTATATGTGCCGCATTTTCCCAATCCAGTCTATCATCAATGGGCATTTGGGTTGATTCCAGGTCTTTGCTATTGTAAACAGTGCTACAGTGAACATTCATGTGCATGTGTCCTTATAGTAGAACGATTTATAGTCCTTTGGATATATACCCAGTAATGGGATTGCTGGGTCAAATGGAATTTCTATTTCTAAGGCCTTGAGGAATCACCACACTGTCTTCCACAATGGTTGGACTAATTTACACTCCCACCAACAGTGTAAAAGTGTTCCTTTTTCTCCACATCCTCTCCAGCATCTGCTGTCTCCAGATTTTTTAATGATCGCCATTCTAACTGGCGTGAGATGGTATCTCAATGTAGTTTTGATTTGCATCTCTCTGATGACCAGTGACGATGAGCATTTTTTCATATGATTGTTGGCCTCATCTATGTCTTCTTTCGTAAAGTGTCTGTTCATATCCTTTGCCCAATTTTGAATGGGCTTGTTTGTTTTTTTTCCTGTAAATCTGTTTGAGTTTTTGTAAATTCTGGATATCAGCCCTTTGTCAGATGGGTAAACTGCAATGGTTTTTTCCCATTCTGTTGGTTGCCAATTCACACTAGAGACTGTTTCTTTTGCTGTGCAGAAGCTGTGGAGTTTCATTAGGTCCCATTTGTCTATTTTGGCTTTTGTTGCCAATGCTTTTGGTGTTTTGTTCATGAAGTCCTTGCCTACTCCTATGTCCTGGATGGTTTTGCCTAGATTTCTTTCTAGGGTTTTTATGGTGCCAGGTCTTATGTTTAAGTCTTTAATCCATCTGGAGTTAATTTTAGTGTAAGGTGTCAGGAAGGGGTCCAGTTTCTGCTTTCTGCCCATGGCTAGCCAGCTTTCCCAGCACCATTTGTTGAACAGGGAATCCTTTCCCCATTGCCTGTTTTTGTCAGGTTTTTCAAAGGTTGTATGGTTGTAGATATGTTGTGTTGCCTCTGATTCCTCTGTTCTGTTCCATTGGTCTATATCTCTGAGTTGGTACCAGTACCATGCTGTTTTGATTACTGTAGCCTTGTAGTATAGTTTGAAATCCGGTAGTGTGATACCCCCCACTGTGTTCTTTTTGCTTAGAACTGACTTGGCTATGCGGGCTCTCTTTTGCTTCCATATAAAGGTCATGGTGGTTTTTTCCAGTTCTGTGAAGAAAGTCAATGGCAGCTTGATGGATATAGCATTGATTCTGTAAATTACTTTGGGCAGTATAGCCATATTTACGATATTAATTCTTCCTAACCATGAACGTGGAATGTTTCTCCATCTGTTTGTGTCCTCTCTGATTTCGTTGAGCAGTGGTTTGTAGTTTTCCTTGAAGAGGTCCCTTACGTTCCTTGTGAGTTGTATTCCAAGGTATTTTATTCTTTTTGTAGCAATTGTGAATGGCAGTTCGTTCTTGATTTGGCTCTCTTTAAGTCTGTTATTGGTGTAGGGAAAGGCTTGTGATTTTTGCACATTGATTTTATATCCTGAGACTTTGCTGAAGTTGCTTATCAGTTTCAGGAGTTTTTGGGCTGAGGCAATGGGGTCTTCTAGGTATACTATCATGTCGTCTGCAAATAGAGACAATTTGGCTTCCACCTTTCCTATTTGAATACCCTTTATTTCTTTTTCTTGCCTGATTACTCTGGCTAGAACTTCCAGTACTATATTGAATAGGAGTGGTGACAGAAGGCATCCTTCTCTAGTGCTGGATTTCAAAGGAAATGCTTCCAGTTTTTGCCCATTAAGTATGATATTGGCTGTTGGTTTGTCATAAATAGCTTTTATTACTTTGAGATACGTTCCTTCGATACCGAGTTTATTGAGGGTTTTTAGCATAAAGGACTGTTGAATTTTGTCAAATGCCTTTTCTACATCAATTGAGATAATCATGTGGTTTTTGTTTTTGGTTCTGTTTATGTGGTGAATTACATTTATAGACTTGCATATGTTGAACCAGACTTGCATCCCCGGGATGAATCCTACTTGATCGTGATAAATAAGTTTTTTGATTTGCTGTTGCAATCGGCTTGCCAATATTTTATTGAAGATTTTAGCATCTATGTTCACCATGGATATTGGCCTGAAGTTTTCTTTTCTTGTTAGGTCTCTTCCGGGTTTTGGTATCAGGATGATGTTGTCTCATAAAATGATTTGGGAAGGATTTCTTCTTTTTGGATTATTTGGAATAGTTTCAGAAAAAATGGTACCAGCACCTCTTTGTGTGTCTGGTAGAATTCGGCTGTGAACCCATCTGGACCTGGGCTTTTTTTGTGTGATAGGCTCTTAATTGCTGCCTCGACTTCTGCCCTTGTTATTGGTCTATTCATAGTTTCAGCTTCCTCCTGGTTTAGGCTTGGGAGGACACAGGAGTCCAGGAATTTATCCATTTCTTCCAGGTTTACTAGTTTATGTGCATAGAGTTGTTTGTAATATTCTCTGATGATGGTTTGAATTTCTGTGGAATCTGTGGTGATTTCCCCTTTATCCTTTTTTATTGCATCTACTTGGTTGTTCTCTCTTTTCTTTTTAATCAATCTGGCTAGTGGTCTATTTTGTTGATTTTTTTCAAAAAACCAGCTCTTGGATTTATTGATTTTTTGGAGGGTTTTTCATGTCTCAATCTCCTTCAGTTCAGCTCTGATCTTAGTTATTTCTTGTCTTCTGCTGAGTTTTGAGTTTTCTTGATCTTGCTCCTATAGCTCTTTCAATTTTGATGATAGGGTGTCAATTTTGGATCTCTCCATTCTTCTCATATGGGCACTTATTGCTATATACTTTCCTCGAGAGACTGCTTTAAATGTGTCCCAAAGATTCTGGCATGTTGTGCCTTCGTTCTCATTGGTTTCGAAGAACTTCTTTATTTCTGCCTTCATTTCATTGTTTATCCAGTCAACATTCAAGAGTCAGTTGTTCAGCTTCCATGAAGCTGTGCAGTTCTGGGTTGGTTTCTGAATTCTGAGTTCTAACTTGATTGCACTATGGTCTGAGAGGCTGTTTGTTATGATTTAAGTTGTTTTGCATTTGCTGAGCAGTGCTTTACTTCCAATTATGTGGTCAATTTTAGAGAAGGTGTGATGTGGTGCTGAGAAGAATGTATATTCTGTGGATTTGGGGTGGACAGTTCTGTAAAGGTCTATCAGGTTTGCTTGCTCCAGGTCTGAGTTCAAGCCCTGGATATCCTTGTTGATTTTCTGTCTGTTTGATCTGTCTAATATTGACAGTGGAGTGTTAAAGTTTCCCACTATTATTGTGTGGGAGTCTAAGTCTCTTTGTAAGTTGTTAAGACCTTGCCTTATGTATCTGGGTACTCCTGTATTGGGTCCATATATGTTTAGGATCGTTAGCTCTTCTTGTTGTATCGATCCTTTTACCATTATGTAATGGCCTTCTTTGTCTCTTTTGATCTTTGTTGCTTTAAAGTCTATTTTATCAGAGATGAGAATTGCAACTCTTGCTTTCTTTTGCTCTCTATTTGCTTGGTAAATCTTCCTCCATCCCTTTATTTTGAGCCTTTGAGTATCCTTTCATGGGAGATGGGTTTCCTGGATACAGCACACTGATGGGTTTTGGATTTTTATCCAATTTGCCAGTCTGTGTCTTTTGATTGGTGCATTTAGTCCATTTACATTTAGGGTTAATATTGTTATGTGTGAATTTGATACTGCCATTTTGATGCTAGATTCTTCTTTATGTTGATGCTCTTTAGCATTTAGTGTGATTTTGGAATGGCTGGTACTGGTTGTTCCTTTCTATGTGTAGTGCCTCTTTCAGGAGCTCTTGTAAAGCAGGCCTGGTGGTGACAAAATCTCTGAGTACTTGCTTGTTCGCAAAGGATTTTATTTTTCCTTCACTTCTGAAACTCAGTTTGGCTGGATATGAAATTCTGGGTTGAAAGTTCTTTTCTTTAAGGATGTTGAATATTAGCTCCCACTCTCTTCTGGCTTGTAGAGTTTCTGCTGAGAGATCTTCTGTGAGTCTGATGGGCTTCCCTTTGTGGGTGACCCAACCTTTCTCCCTGGCTGCCCTTAGTATTCTCTCCTTTATTTCAACCTTGTTGAATCTGACGATTATGTGCCTTGGGGTTGCTCTTCTTGCGGAATATCTTTGTGGTGTTCTCTGTATTTCCTGCAATTGAGTGTTGGCCTGTCTTGCTAGATGAGGGAAATTTTCCTGGATAATGTCCTGAAGAGTATTTTCCAGCTTGGATTCATTCTCTTCGTCACATTCTGGTATGCCTATCAAACGTAGGTTAGGTCTCTTCACATAGTCCAACATTTCTTGGAGACTTTATTCATTTATTTTTGCGCTTTTTTCTCTGATCTTGGTTTCTCATTTTATTTCATTGAGTTGATCTTCGACTTCTGATATTCTTTCTTCTGCTTGGTCAATTCGGCTATGGAAACTTGTGCATGCTTCGCGAAGTTCTCATATTGTGTTTTTTAGCTCCTTTAATTCATTCATATTCCTCTCGAAGTTATCCATTCTTGTTATGTTTCCTCAAATCTTTTTTCAAGGTTCTTAGTTTCTTTGCATTGATTTAAAATATGTTCTTTTAGCTCACAAAAGTTTCTCATTATCCACCTTCTGAAGTCTAATTCCATCATTTCGTCACAGTCATTCTCCATCCAGCTTTGTTCCCTTGCTGTGAGGAGTTTTGGTCCTTTCTAGGCAGCGAGGTGTTCTGGTTTCGGGTATTTTCCTCCTTTTTGCGCTGGTTTCTTTCCATCTTTGTGGATTTATCCACCTGTCATCTGTGTAGTTGCTGACTTTTCGATTGGGTCTCTGAGTGGACATTCAGATTGTTGATGATGAAGTATTTCTGTTACTTGGTTTTCCTTCTACCAGTCTAGCCCCTTCACTGTACGACTGCTGAGGTCCACTCCAGGCCCTGCTTGTCTGGGGCGCACCCATAGCAGCTGTGGAACAGTGAGGGATGCTGCCAGTTTCTTTTTCTGCTATCTTTGTCCCAGAATGATGTCTGCCAAATGTCAGTCTTTTGGATATAGAGGGGTCAGGGAGCTTCTTGAGGAGACAGTCTGTATTTTGTAGGAGCTCAAGTGCTGAGCTGTGAGCTCTGTTGTTCATTCAGGGCTGTTAGGCTGCTATGTTTAATTCTGCTGCAACATAACTCATTAAAAAACCCTTTTTTTCTCAGATGCTCTGTCTGGGGGGGGGGGTTGGGGCTTTCCTTGTGAGTGTCTGCTGTGCTGTCCTGCCCAGCTAGGAGGCAGTCTAGTCACTATTTGCCTGCCGAGGCTCCACCCTGCTGGTGTGAGGTTCACCCTGTTGCTGCAGGCTCTGCCCTTCTGCTGCGGTCTCCGCCCTGTTGCCATCAGCTATGCCCTGCAGCAGAGTCTCTCTGTTGTACCGGGTTGCCTCGGCAATGGCAGGCTGCATCAGCAATGGGCGTGTACCTCAGTAGGGGCTGATTGCCTCGGTAATGGCAGACGCCCCTCCCCCATGGAGCTGCGCTTTAAGAGCATTTGGAATCACCGTTTTGTTTGTCACACTGCACTACCCCAAACGCTGTGTCCCTGGGATTTCCTGGGCTGGCTCACTGTCCAAGTCCCGTTCAGTCTCAAGTTCAGCCCTATCAGGTCTCAGTTTGCCAGTTCAACAGGACACCCGTAACAGTACGCTTTTGTATGGAGCGCTGTGGAGCGCCTCTGTGCTCCGGCGCGGGCCGGAGCCACACCAGCTGCTGGCTACACCAGCCAAGACCTCTGCCTGGTGTCCTGTGTCTCTTTTATACCTGGGAATTTCCCCATTCTGTGGGCAACTAAGATCTGTCTGGAAATGAGTCCCCGACTCACCCTCTCTGCATATCCAGTGAGAGCTTCAATCCTGGGTTATTCTCACAGCACCATCTTGAGTCCTCCCAATGTAGTATCCTATTTATGTAGTTTATATAGTCATCCTTCAGTATCCTTTTGAGGATTTATTTCAGGACCCTCATAGATAGCAAAATCTGAGAATGCTCAAGTCCCTTATATAAAATGGTACAGTATTTGTTTATAACTTACACACATCCATCCATATATTTGAAATCATCTGTAAATTACTTATAATACCTAACATAATGCCTACACATCACTTCATTTGTGTATATTCAACCTAGTACTCTGTAAGCAGCTAATTTAAGTTTTTCTTTTCTTTAATTTTTAATTTTTTTTTTTTGAGATGGGGTCTCACTCTGTCACCCAGGTTAGCTGGGACCACAGGTGTGTGCCACCACACCTGGCTAATTTTTGTGTTTTTTTTTGTAGAAACAGGGTTTTCCCATGTTATGCAGACTGGTCTCCAACTACTGAACTCAAGTGATCCACCCACTTTGGCCTCCCAAAATGCTGGGGTTAGCGCCTAGCTAATTTACATTTTGCATTTTGGAACTTTGTAAAATCTTTTTCTTCTTCCTATTTTCAATTGATGTCTGGTTGATTCCAAGGATATGGAACCCTTAGATAGGGAGGGCTGACTATATTCTTTAACTGGGTTGGAGGGTGCAAACATCATGAAATTTGCTCTTGTACATTTCCTGTGTAAAATTTCCATGAGGAACTCTGTACCCCTCTCCCTTCAAGATCTGATATCTATTATGTTTGCATCTTAGTAAACAATAAGGCAGAAAAAACATTTTCATGTCCTGTTAACCAAATATTTTCCAAAATTGTTATATTACAGAAGTTTTTATATTACAAAATTGTTATAAACTGTTTTTCCCCACAGAATATTGTCTAATTTTTTTGAATCAATGATAGTCCATGTACAAGAGTTTCAGTGACACCAACATGTAACCTGAGTTCAAACATAATAGCCAAAATAACTAAAGTTTTCATCTGCCCAGAAACAATTTTCTACTCTCTTTTTTTCTTTCTTTTGGAGAATTTTCCTCTCTTTTCATGTATAAGTGGCCTGTCTTCTGTCAGAAAATAAAAGTGGTCAAAAAACTCCCCAAATCAGGCCAAAACATTTTTTCCCCCCACAGGATATTTTTAATAGAACCAATTTTTCTCCTCCATGGCTTTCTTAAGAAGGAAGAATATGAATCTGGGGATGAGGACACCATATTTATCTCCACATGAAGAAAGTTTGTCTGCAGAATGAAATCAATGTACAGAGGGAGTCAGAGCCAAGAAAGAATATTTTTTGAGTTCCTGGACATAGCTGAGTCTCACAAGACGAATATATCACCAAAGTTGCTAGTTACATGAGAAATCACATTCTGTTTTTTCTTTCTCCCAAGATAGTTTGGGTTAGCTCTCTGTATCACTCATACCTAAAAAAAAAAATTGACCAGAATGTCCTGAACGTTCCAACAACCCCTACTCAGTTGTTTCCTTTGGGAAATATTAGATAATTCTTATTATTTTTTTGCCCCCAATAGCAAATTCACAGGCTTATTAGAGGTCAATACTAGGTGGTTCATCATTTTCCCCTAGTCTGTCTCTTCTTTCCTATGATCCTTAATACAAAGCCAGAAACCCTGCTAGACAACTTTGCTATGCTAATGCCAAGTCTGACCCCAGTATCTCTTACTCTTTGCAGAACATAATAAGGTAATATCAAAGTAATATTAAAGCAGTTGGCTTAACTCAAAAGCATAATTTATATTTTGCAGTTTCTATCAATTCATGACTGACACTAAACTAAAGCTAATGATGTTTATACCTGAATTTCATATTTTAAAATGAGCAAGTATATTCAGTTCTAAAGGAATTATATACAAGTAACAGTTCCCACTGGAACTTTCTTTCTTATGCTTGTGATAGGTTTGGTATTATTTGCTATTATCTAGTATTATTCTTAGTGATTGACTTACATGCTTACCAAAATCAGAATATATTTCTAAATTCAGAAGGACACGCATAATTCACTTTAGAAACCTACTTGCTACTAAAGGCTTCCCTGTGTTGGGTCAAAGTATGAGCAAACCTGGGAAATCAAAGAATAAAAATAATCATAAGACTGAACCAATTTAAAAAGCCATATTTTATTAAATCCCACTGCTATTAAATATTTTTATGGTTTTCCATCCTGTAGAGAATTTAATCTTGAGAAAAAGAGATACATCCCTAATAAATTGATGTGTGTGTGTATTGAAAATAATACATAACCTTTTCAAAAGTTATTCAAGACACATATGTTTAAATAATTACCAGAAAAGGTAAGCCTACAATGATTTTACCTTCCTACATTACTTACTTACTTGATGAACTAAAGCTTAAAATTCAGCCTCACTTCATGAAATAATGACCATTATCACATTAAGATGCCCCTTCGAAAAGATAGACGAGAAATAGAAGGAGCATAATACAGCTAGGCTAAGCTATGTATAGCACCTGCTACAGTTGTGTAGTATGGAAATTTTGGAGGATAGAGACCCACTGAAGAGAAATAGATATCTTCCAAGAAACACGTTCAAAAATCTTTCTCATGACACTTTATAATCTCTAAGTGAGTTGATCTGCTAAAAATCTTCTTTTAACTAAGTAGGTAGAACACTGATCAACTGCATTTCAAAATTTTAAATGGCCACAGTTTGGTATAAAAAGATTGGATAGTTATTAACAACTATAGGAGGGACTCAAGATGGCGTGGTGAGAACAACCCAGGATTGAAGCTCTCAGTGAACGCGCAGAGGGTGAGTCAGGGCCACATCTCCAGACGGATCTCTTTTGCCCACAGAACGGGGAAATTTCGAGGTATAAAAGAGATGCGGGACACCAGGCAGAGGTTTTGGCTGGTGCAGCCCGCAGCCTACGCTGTAGCGCAGCGGCACTCCACAGCGCTCCACACAAAGCACACAGGTCCAGGTGCCCTGTTGAACTGGCAATCTGAGACTTGAGAGGGAAGATTGGCATATCTATCTGACTGAACGGGACTTGGACAGTGAGTCAGGCCAGGAGATTCCAGGGAAACAGCGTTTGTGGTAGTGCAGTGGGACAAACAAAATGGTGATTCCAAACGCTCCAGGTGGAGAGTTTCACTGTGGGCACAGCTGAACCCAGGACAGTGCAGCTCGGTGGGGGAGAGGCATCCGCCATTAACTAGGCAATCCACCCCTACTGAGGTACACGCCCGTTGCTGACGCAGCCTGCAATTGCCGAGGCAACCAGCCACAACAGACAGACTCCGCCGCAGGGCATAGCCCATGGCAGCAGGGTGGAGACCGCAGCAGCAGGGCAGAGCCTGCAGCAACAGGCGAACCTCACACCAGCAGGGTGGAGCCTCGGCAGGCAAATAGTGACTAGACTGCCTCCTAGCTGGGCAAAACAGCACAACGGACACTCACAAGAAAAGCCCCAACCCCCCCCCCAGACAGAGCATCTGAGAAAAAAAGGGTTTTTTTTATGAGTTCTGCCGCAGCAGAATTAAACGTAGCAGCCTAACAGCCCTGAATGAACAACAGAGCTCACAGATCAGCACTTGAGCTTCTATAAAGTACAGACTGTCTCCTCAAGCAGCTCCCTGACCCCTCTATATCCAAAAGACTGACATTTGGCAGACATCATTCTGGGACAAAGATAGCAGAAAAAGAAACTGATAGCATCCCTCACTCTTCCGCAGCTGCTATAGGTGCACCCCAGACAAGCAGGGCCTGGAGTGGACCTCAGCAGTCATACAGTGAAGGGGCTAGACTGGTAGAAGGAAAACCAAGTAACAGAAATACTTCATTATCAACAATCTGGGTGTCCACTCAGAGACCCAATTGAAAAGTCAGCAACTACTCAGATGACAGGTGGATAAATCCACAAAGATGGAAAGAAACCAGCGCAAAAAAGGAGGAAAACACCCGAAACCACAACACCTCACCTCCTACAAAGGACCAAAACTCCTCACCAGCAAGGGAACCAAGCTGGACGGAGAATAACTGTGATGAGACGATAGAATTAGACTTCAGAAGGTGGATAATGAGAAACTTTTGTGAGCTAAAAGAACATGTTTTAAATCAATGCAAAGAAACTAAGAACCTTGAAAAAAGATTTGAGAAAATGATAACAAGAATGGATAACTTAGAGAGGAATATGAATGAATTAAAGGAGATGAAAAACACAATACGAGAACTTCGCAAAGCATGCACAAGTTTCAATAGCCGAATTGACCAAGCAGAAGAAAATATATCAGAAGTTGAAGATCAACTCAATGAAATAAAACGAGAAACCAAGATCAGAGAAAAAAGTGCAAAAAGGAATGAACAAAGTCTCCAAGAAATGTGGGACTATGTGAAGAGACCTAACCTACGTTTGATAGGCATACCAGAATGTGACGAAGAGAATGAATCCAAGCTGGAAAATACTCTTCAGGACATTATCCAGGAAAATTTCCCTCATCTAGCAAGACAGGCCAACACTCAATTGCAGGAAATACAGAGAACACCACAAAGATATTCCGCGAGAAGAGCAACCCCAAGGCACATAATCGTCAGATTCAACAAGGTTGAAATAAAGGAGAAAATACTAAGGGCAGCCAGGGAGAAAGGTTGGGTCACCCACAAAGGGAAGCCCATCAGACTCACAGCAGATCTCTAGGCAGAAACTCTACAAGCCAGAAGAGAGTGGGGGCCAATATTCAACATCCTTAAAGAAAAGAACTTTCAACCCAGAATTTCATATCCAGCCAAACTGAGCTTCAGAAGTGAAGGAAAAATAAAATCCTTTGCGAACAAGCAAGTACTCAGAGATTTTGTCACCACCAGGCCTGCTTTACAAGAGCTCCTGAAAGAGGCACTACACATAGAAAGGAACAACCAGTACCAGCCATTCCAAAATCACACTAAATGCTAAAGAGCATCAACATAATGAATAATCTACAAAAACAAGTGGGAAAAAGAGCCAGCTAGCATCAAAATAGCAGTATCAAAATCATAGATAACAATATTAACCCTAAATGTAAATGGACTAAATGCACCAATCAAAAGACACAGACTGGCAAATTGGATAAAAATCCAAAACCCATCAGTGTGCTGTATCCAGGAAACCCATCTCCCATGCAAGGATACACAAAGGCTCAAAATAAAGGGATGGAGGAAGATTTACCAAGCAAATGGAGAGCAAAAGAAAGCAAGAGTTGCAATTCTCATCTCTGATAAAATAGACTTTAAAGCAACAAAGATCAAAAGAGACAAAGAAGGCCATTACATAATGGTAAAAGGATCGATACAACAAGAAGAGCTAACGATCCTAAACATATATGGACCCAATACAGGAGCACCCAGATACATAAGGCAAGTTCTTAACGACTTACAAAGAGACTTAGACTCCCACACAATAATAGTGGTAGACTTTAACACTTCATTGTCAATATTAGACAGATCAACCAGACAGAAAATCAACAAGGATATCCAGGGCTTGAACTCAGACCTGGAGCAAGCAAACCTGATAGACATTTACAGAACTGTCCACCCCAAATCCACAGAATATACATTCTTTTCAGCACCACATCACACCTACTCTAAAATTGACCACATAATTGGAAGTAAAGCACTCCTCAGCAAAGGTAAAACAACTGAAATCATAACAAACAGTCTCTCAGACCATAGTGCAATCAACTTAGAACTCAGAATTCAGAAACCAACCCAGAACTGCACAGCTTTATGGAAACTGAACAACTGACTCTTGAATGTTGACTGGATAAACAATGAAATGAAGGCAGAAAAAAGGAAGTTCTTCTAAACCAATGAGAATGAAGACACAACATGCCAGAACCTCTGGGACACATTTAAAGCAGTCTCTAGAGGAAAGTATATAGCAATAAGTGCCCATATGAGGAGAATGGAGAGATCCAAAATTGACACCCTATCGTCAAAATTGAAAGAACTAGAGGAGCAAGATCAAGAAAACTCAAAACTCAGCAGAAGACAAGAAATAACTAAGATCAGAGCTGAACTGAAGGAGATAGAGACACAAAAAACCCTTCAAAAAATCAATAAATCCAAGAGCTGGTTTTTTGAAAAGATCAACAAAATAGACAGCCCACTAGCCAGATTGATTAAAAAGAAAAGAGAGAACAACCAAGTAGATGCAATAAAAAATGATAAAGGAGAAATCACCACAGATTCCACAGAAATTCAAACCATCATCAGAGAATATTACAAACAACTCTATGCACATAAACTAGTAAACCTGGAAGAAATGGATAAATTCCTGGACTCCTGTGTCCTCCCAAGCCTAAACAAGGAGGAAGCTGAAACTATGAATAGACCAATAACAAGGTCAGTAGTCGAGGCAGTAATTAAGAGCCTACCACACAATAAAAGCCCAGGTCCAGATGGGTTCACAGCCAAATTCTACCAGACACACAAAGAGGAGCTGGTACCATTTCTTCTGAAACTATTCCAAATAATCAAAAAAGAGGGAATCCTTCCCAAATCATTTTATGAGACCAATATCATCCTGATCCCAAAACCCAGCAGAGACCCAACAAGAAAAGAAAATTTCAGGCCAATATCCATGTTGAACATAGATGCAAAAATCTTCAATAAAATATTGGCAAGCCGATTGCAACAGCAAATCAAAACACTTATCCATCATGATCAAGTGTGATTCATCACAGGGATGCAAGGCTGGTTCAACATATGCAAGTCTATAAATGTAATTCACCACATAAACAGAACCAAAAACAAAAACCACATGATTATCTCAATTGAAGTAGAGAAGGCATTTGACAAAATTCAACAGCCCTTTATGCTAAAAGCCCTCAATAAACTCGGTATCGATGGAATGTATCTCAAAGTAATAAAAGCTGTTTATGACAAACCAACAGCCAATATCATACTGAATGGGCAAAATCTTGAAGCATTCCCTTTGAAATCCGGCACTAGACAAGGATGCCCTCTGTCACCACTCCTATTCAATATAGTACTGGAAGTTCTAGCCAGAGCAATCAGGCAAGAAAAAGAAATAAAGGGTATTCAAATAGGAAAGGTGGAAGCTAAATTGTCTGTATTTGCAGACGACATGATAGTATACCTAGAAGACCCCATTGCCTCAGCCCAAAAACTCCTGAAACTGATAAGCAACTTCAGCAAAGTCTCAGGATATAAAATCAATGTGCAAAAATCACAAGCCTTTCTCTACACCAATAACAGACTTAAAGAGAGCCAAATCAAGAATGAACTGCCATTCACAATTGCTACAAAAAGAATAAAATACCTTGGAATACAACTCACAAGGAACGTAAGGGACCTCTTCAAGGAAAACTACAAACCACTGTTCAACAAAATAAGAGAGGACACATACAAATGGAGAAACATTCCATGTTGATGGTTAGGAAGAATTAATATCGTGATAATGGCTATACTGCCCAAAGTAATTTACAGAATCAATGCTATCCCCATCAAGCTACAACTGACTTTCTTCACAGAACTGGAAAATACCACCATGAACTTCATATGGAACCAAAAGAGAGCGCACATAGCCAAGTCAATTCTAAGCAAAAAGAACACAGCGGGGGGCATCACTCTACCAGATTTCAAACTATACTGCAAGGCTACAGTAATCAAAACAGCATTGTACTGGTACCAAAACAGAGATATAGACCAATGGAACAAAACAGAGGCATCGGAGGCAACACAACATATCTACAACCATACAATCTTTGATAAACCTGACAAAAACAAGCAATGGAGAAAGGATTCCCTGTTTAATAAATGGTGTTGGGAAAACTGGCTAGCCATGGGCAGAAAGCAGAAACTGGACCCCTTCCTGACACCTTACACTAAAATTAACTCCAGATGGATTAAAGACTTAAACATAAGACCTGGCACCATAAAAATCCTAGAAGGAAATCTAGGCAAAAACCATCCAGGACATAGGAGTAGGCAAGGACTTCATGAACAAAACACCAAAAGCATTGGCAACAAAAGCCAAAATAGACAAATGGGACCTAATGAAACTCCACAGCTTCTGCACAGCAAAAGAAACAGTCACTAGAGTGAATCGGCAACCAACAGAATGGGAAAAAACCTTTGCAGTTTACCCATCTGACAAAGGGCTGATATCCAGAATTTACAAAGAACTCAAACAGATTTAGAGGAAAAAACAGACAAGCCCATTCAAAAATGGGCAAAGGATATGAACAGACACTTTACAAAAGAAGACATATATGAGGCCAACAATCATATGAAAAAATGCTCATCATCACTGGTCATCAGAGAGATGCAAATCAAAACCACATTGAGATACCATCTCACGCCAGTTAGAATGGCGATCATTAAAAAATCTGGAGACAACAGATGCTGGAGAGGATGTGGAGAAAAAGGAACACTGTTACACTGTTGGTGGGAGTGTAAATTAGTCCAACCATTGTGGAAGACGGTGTGGCGATTCCTCAAGGCCTTAGAAATAGAAATTCCATTTGACCCAGCAATCCGATTACTGGGTATATATCCAAAGGACTATAAATCGTTCTACTGTAAGGACACATGCACATGAATGTTCATTGCAGCACTGTTTACAATAGCAAAGACCTGGAATCAACCCAAATGCCCACTGATGATAGACTGGATTGGGAAAATGTGGCACATATACACCATGGAATATTATGCATCAATCAGAAATGATAAGTTCGTGTCATTTGTAGGGACATGGATGAATCTGGAGAACATCATTCTCAGCAAACTGACACAAGAACAGAAAAGGAAATACCGCATATTCTCACTCATAGGCAGGTGATGAAAAATGAGAACACATGGACACAGGGAGGGGAGTACTAAACAGTGGGGTCTATTGGGGGAAAAGGGGAGGGTCAGTGGGGTGGGGGGGAGCTGGGAGGGATAGCCTGGGGAGAAATGCCAAATGTGGGTGAAGGGGAGAAAGGAAGCAAAACACACTGCCATGTGTGTACCTATGCAACTGTCTTGCATGTTCTGCATATGTGCCCCAAAACCTAAAATGCAATAAAAAATTTTAAAAAAAACAACTATAATAACTGAAAGATATTATTAACTTTATGTTGATAGTTATATATTGACATAAAGAGTAAAATTGGAAAATTTAGTTTATTTTAATTTAAGGGATTTTTTTTGAAAACCGAAATCAGTTTATTCTTTGAGGCTTAATATTGATCTCTTTTTGGGCAGAACAACAAATGATAAAAGTAAAAGAGAGTGGACAGAGTTTTCCTAAGGGAATTTAACCACATAGTTGTTAGTGATGGGAAACTAATGTCTAGCTTAAAGACTCACGTATTCATACTAGACTAAAGAAAATACATAATCACCAAATCTTACTCCTTTCGTTTACAGATGGGAAAATGAAACTCAGAACGTTGAAGTGATTTGCTCAATGTCATACAAGGAGATACTAATAAATCTATACATGAAATTTAGTTCATAGGCTTTTTCTGTAAAATCGTGAACTTGCATATCTCTCAGTTACCTTAAAGGCCTCAAAAATCCTACCCTTCCATCTGCATTTTCTCTGAAGTGCTAAAATCAGAATCTTGAGGCTGGCAATGGGGGCACACAAGGACAATTAATCTCATGTAATCAGTGTGCACCATGTAAATAATCAGCTCTCACTTTCTCAACTAAATTCCCTGATACAATAATCAAAACAAAACTTTCAAAATATGTGTTTGCCTGTTGAAAAGTTAAATATGTTGTATAAGTATTGTAAAGACACTCTTACTAGGAAAATAGCTTTAAAAAGTCATGATCTAGTATGTAACAATTTTATAATATGAACATGCATTAAGTATTTTAAAAGCTGAAAGATTTTAAATTTAGGGCATGTATATTTATCACCCTTAAGTTTATAACTTCCAAATATATACCTGAGTAAGATGCAAATTCATTTATCTTTGAGTTAATTAAAGCAATATGGTTTATTTTGATCATTAAACTTTCATATGATTTATAACTTCTTGACAACAAACAGGCATATTTTTATCTAAAAGGCATTAAATATTACTACCTCATAAATTATCTGTAGTCCACCTCCATATTACAGCAAGGATTCTGGAGGACAAAAAAGTACCCCAGCTTATTGAACATTATCCAACTCCAATGAGGGTATCACTATCAAATGTCATCTCTTTTTTTCCGCTCAATGTACTTTCTACCACTTATTACTATAGCACACCTTCAACTCCAATAAATGGACCCTTTATCTTCTGTGATATTTAGCTTTACTTGATATTAAGGCCATCCTTTAATCTGTGAAGTGACTGTCAATAGCTATGCACAAAAATTCTTAACTCTTCTTTATCTCAGGTATGGAAGAGATAGAAATTGAGGTGATAGCCTGCAATAGACAGCACAAAGGATCATGAGGAATCGAGTGGGGTTATTTCCACAGCCATTTGCTACTCTCAGCTTAGAGAACTCTTATATCATGTTGGGTTCTTTCTTAAGGGCTGGCATCACTTGAGAGAAGAATCAGTGCAAAGAATGCAGCATCCTCAGCTGAGGTCAGGAATGCTGAAAGGAGATATTAATGAATTGAGCATCAAAATGTCATGGTGGATGTGTTTCCAAGTATTTAACAGAGGAAGCAATCTGCAAGCTGGACAACCTGATTTCTAAATTCTAGCAGTTTCTCCTTCCACTCAGGATCCTGACTGCTCAAAATTAAATTGCAATAAAGATAAATGCAATGTGTTAAGTTGTCCCTGAACTATCGGAATCAGATAAGAGGTGTGCAGCATTGTGGAGAGATCACATAAGATTGTGATAACTCAAATGCTCAATTTGTCAAATGGTTTCTTCTGTCAGTGCAGAGAGCTGAAGCATTTCCATGAGCTTCAGATCAAAATCTTGAGCAAACACTAGAAATAACTATTTTGCTTTGTGGGTGAACAAAGATAAATGTGTTCTGAATTATGAGGAGGAAAAACTAGGTGTGATTAAGCTTACATGTTTCCAATGCATGTTTCTTCAGGAATGAAACTACATAAACATTTTATTTCCCTCCAGTTCTTATTATTCTACACACTAGTTTCAGTCCTGGTAAAAGTAACAGTAATAGAACTTTGCATTTATATAGCACCATTTGTCCAAAAACTCAGTAATATTATGGATAGAAATAGTTTAATTTATTCTTACAGTGCATTTTTATGTAAATAAAGGGTTATTTTTCTTTTAACCTTTTTTCGTTTATTTGTTTTAGATGTAGAATAAATTAAAATCCAGTTGGCAAAGTTATGCAGAGAACATACTATATAATAACTGAAAACTGCTACCCTATTTACCATTATACTTCTATCAAGGACAGGGATTTGGCAAATGCTTTGGCAAAAAATATCACAATAGAAGTTTAAAAATACTCCCTGCCTGCATTTGAGCCATTAGCTTACATGTTGCTTTTCTTACTAAGCTCCCCAGTCTCTCTTGCAGCACTTTTCTGGCTTGAAGAAATGTAAATCTCCGTCAACAATTAATTATATTAAATTTTTAATTTCATTTAATATAGGATTTTGAATCAAAATGAACCTTGATTCTCACCCCAAAAATGAATACTCAATCACTAAATTATAAGTCAAGCATAGGAGCCACTTGTATAAGCAATGGGCTTTCAAATAATGGTCAAGTGCTGTAAAGTCATTTTAAAATTTAATGTTTTTTTATAGGCACATGATATAATAGAAATACTGCAAACTAGATGAAATTCAGTATGTAAAAGGGCTTAGGACTCTTAAAAAACTGATGGGATGAAAATGGTTAAATAATTTAGGAAATATAGCAGGATTATTAACATCATGATCAAGTACTCAAGAATTAATTAGGCTTCTGACAATCAGAATCTTGGGCAGATCAACAAATCCAATAAATATTCCTCCAACAATGATTTGTCTCGATCATTGAACTTTTAATGGCACCAGAAGTAACCAGCTTCCCTCCTTCAGCATGAAACTCTTCAAAAAGTTATTTCCCTCTCAGCAACAGTTATTGATTAGAGGTGGACTGGACCTCTCATATATGTATCACATATTTTCTAACTTGAGAGCCTGTATTCAATCTGCTCAGATATGTTTTAATTTTCCTCTTGGTTTTTTTTTCATGCTATTTTTCATTTTCGGTTCCTACATTTTGTAATGTAAGGAAATAATCTGAAATTCTCAAAAATAGTGTTTTATAAAAAAAAATTAAAAAGATAGCCTTACCTCATGGCCTTATGTAACACTGAAAATGCCTATCTTAAAAAGTCATGCATTAAGTACTTTTGAGAAATATTGAGCACAAGAAGAAGAGAAATATGAAAAAATTAAATAAATTGCTACCATTAGGTATCATAGTAACCTATATTCAAGTATACTAACAAGTATTAAAGGAGTAATAGTAAACAATGCTATGAACCTCCAAAAACATAGATAAAAATGAGTTAAAAGGAGAATGTCCTGTGTGTGTATGAGTGTATGCGTGTGTCTATGAACAGCATCATTATGTCTTGTCATTGAGTTCAAACTCCATTTGAAATGATGTTATAATGTGAGTGGACTGAGAAACTTCTCCTAAATCAGTATTTATACTGTAAAGAGTAATTCTTAATCTAAAGTTTTAGTTTCTCAAAATGTACCTTATCCAAATCTTCAGAGAGCACAAGTAGTTAGGCAACTAGGTAAAAGCTATGTTGGTCTATAATGTTTCGTGGAGAGTGCCAGAAGACATACAGTCAAAATGAAGAATCTGCATTCCAGAGTCTCTGAAAAACAACTAAAGCAGTGTTGGGAAGTTTACAAAGCTAAATGCTTAATCAGCAAGTTAGATTTCACATTAACAACTTAACATTTCTAAAAGAACAAAAGAAACAATGGCAAATCAGCTCTAAATCTAGCAGAAGACACGAAAAAGATGAAATCAGAGCTGAACTGAAGGAAACTTAGATGTGAAAACCATACAAAAGATCAATGAATCCAGGAGTTTGTTTTTTGAAAGAATAAATAACATAGATAGACCACTAACTGGACTACTAAAGAGAGAGAGAAGATCCAAATTAAAACAACAGATATAACAAGGAGAATGTTATCACCAACCCCAAAGAAGTACAAAAAAACCTTCAGAGACTGCTATGGACCCCTCTATGTACACAAGCTGGAAAACCTAGAAGAAATGAATAAATTCCTAGTAATCAAACTCCCAAGACTGAACTCCTCAAAATATTATATTTCCGAAGAGACCAATGAGCTCCAAAACTGAATTTGTAATAAGAAGCCTACCAACAACAACAAAAAAGGCCAGGACCATAGCCAAATTCTACCAGATGTGTAAGGAAGAGCTGGTACCATTGCTACCACAACTATTCCAATAAACTGGGGAGGAGGGACTCCTGCTAACTCACTCTATAGGGCCACCATCATCCTGATGGCAAAACATGGCAGAGACACAACCAAAGAAGAAAACTTCAGACTAGTACTGTTGATGAACATAGATGCAAAAATCTTCAACAAAATGCTAGCAAATCCAATTCAGCAGCATACCAAAAACTAGTCCATGACAATCAAGTAGGATTTTATCCCTGGGATGCAAGTCTAGTTCAACAGACTCAAATCATATAACAAGAACTAAAAACAAAAACCACATGATCGTTTCAAGATGCAGAAAATACTTTGATTAAATTAACCATCCCTTCATGTTAAAAATTCTGAACAAACTAGTCATTGAAGAAACATACTTTAAATAATAAGAGCCATCTATGACAATCGACAACATCACTGAATGGGAAAAAGCTGGCAGCATTCCCCTTAAGAATTGCCACAAGACAAGCATGCCCTCTCTCACCACTCCTATTCAACATAATCATAACCGGAGCAATAAGGCAAGAGGAAGAAGTAAAAGGCAACTAAATAGAAAGAGAGAAACTCAAACTATCACTGTTAGCAGATGATGTGATTCTATATCTACAAAACCCCATAGTCTCAACTCAGAAGCTCATTGATTTGATCAACAGCTTCAGTCATGTTTTAGGATACAAAATCAACTTACAAAAATAAGTAACATTTCTATACATAAACAATATCCAAGGTGAAGGCCAAATCAAGAATGCAATCCCATTTACAATCTGCCATACACAAAAAAATACCTAGGAATACAGCTAACCATAAAGATGAAAGACCTCTACGGTGACATGACACAAACAAATGGAAAACATACCATGCTCATGGGTAGGAAGAATCAGTATTTTTAAAATAGCCATATTGCCCAAAGCAATTTACAGATTCAATGCAATACCTGTGAATCTACCACTGACATTTTCCACAGACTTACAAAAATCTACTTTATAATTCATGTGAAACTAAACAAAGAGTTCAAATAGCCAAGACCATCTTAAGCCAGAAGAACAAAGCTGGAGGCATCATGCTACCCAAATTTAAACCATACCACAAGCCTGTAGTAAGCATGATACTGGTACAAAAACAGACACGTAGAACAATGAAACAGGATAGAAAACCCAGAAATAATGCTGCACAGCTACAACCATCTGATCTTTGACATAGCTGACAAAAACAAGCAATGGGGAAAGGACTTCTTATTTAGTAAATGGTTCTGGGATAACTGACTAGCTATATGCAGAAGATTGGACCCCTTCCTTATACCATATACAAAAATCAACTCAAGATGGATTAAAGACTTAAATATAGAATCCAAAACTATTAAAACTCTTAAAGACAACCTGGGAAATATTAATCAGGACATAAACACAAAGATTTAGTGATGAAAATGCCAAAAGCAATTGTAACAAAGGCCAAAACTGACAAATGGATTCTGATTAAAAAGCTTCTGCACAACAGTGACAAAAGAAGCTGTCAACATAGTAAACAAACAACCTCCAGAATGGTAGAAAATTTTTGCAAGCTATGTATTACACCGAGGTCTAATATCTGGCATCTATAAGGAACTAAAACAAATTTGCAAGAAAAAAGAAGCAGCCCCATTAGAACATGGGCAAAGGACATGAACAGATACTTCTCAAAATAAAACATACATGTGGCCAATGATAATATGATATAGAGCGTAAAAATCACTGAGCATTAGAGAATTGCAAACCAAAACCATGATGATTTGCCATCTCACAACCAGTCAGAATGGCTACTATTATAAAGTCAGAAAATAACAGATGTTGATGAGGTTGCAGAGCAAAGGGAATGATTATACACTGCTGGTGGGAATGTATAATTAGTTCTGCCATTGTGGAAAGCAGTTTGGCAATTTCTCAAGGAACTTAAATCAGAATTACCATTTGACCCAGCAATCACATTATTGAGTATATACTCAAAGTGATGCAAATCATTCTTCCATAAAGACCCAAGCCTGCATATATTTATCACAGCCCTATTCATAATAGCAAAGACATGGAATCATCCTAAGTGCATATCAACAATAGACTGGATAAAGAAAATATGATATAAACACACCATAAAATACCACACACCATAAAAAAGAATGAGATTGTGTCATTTGCAGCAACATGGATGGAGGTGGAGCCATTATCCTAAGCAAACTAAGGCAAGAACAAAAACCAAATACCATACATTTTCATGTTTAAGTAGAAACTTCACATTAACTGCAGATGGACACAAAGGGAACAACAGACATGGAGTCTACTTGTGGGTGGAGGGTGAGAAGAGGGTGAGAATTGAAAAAACTACCTATTGGGCACTTTGCTTATTACCTGGGTGATGAAATAAGCTGTACACCAAACCCCTGTGTCATGCAATTTATTTATATAACAAACCTGCACATACCCACCAAACCTAAAATAAAAGTTAAAGAAATGTAAATAAATATATTTTAAAGAGATTTTAAAAATAAAATAAAAGCACAGTTGAATTTAGAAAAAAATAATAATAAAAAAATAAAGGACCTGTATAGCATACATTCTTATCCAAGGCAACTTGAAATTACTACTATTTATTCATTCAGTCACTCATTTACTCAACGGCTAAAAATATATCTTAAATGCTCATTATACCAGGCACTCTTCTAGGTATAGAAGTTATATCAGTAAATAAAATAGTCAAAAATCTCTGCCTTCATGAAGTTTCTGTGGGAAAGACCATGTAAAAGTTGATAAGTCTATAGAGTAAGATTCAAGTTGTTATTGAGAAAATAAAGCTGTGCAGGAGAACCTGGAGGCCAGTTGAGAATGGGGATATAAGTTAAATAGGGTGGTCAGTGAAGAACTCTCAAGATGACAGTTAAGCAAAGACTTGAAGGATGTGAGAAAATTCACTGTGTAGATAGATTGGGGTATTGCATCATAGGAAGAGGCTATAAACAAATGCGAGACTGCAGAGATGGGAGTCTGCCTAACATTTTTGAAGATCTGTATGGCTGATGAAAAGTGGGAAGGATAGGAAGTAGTAGGAGAGGATGTCAGATACACAATAAAAGGTGGGAAGACAAATCATGTCGGGATTTTAGGCTATTTTAAAAGCATTGGCTTTCATTCCAAGTAAAATCTCAATTCATTGGAGAGTTTCTAAGCAGAAGAGTGACTTCTGCTGATGTATTTTTTAGCAGATCTACTCAGAATGCTTTGGTGAGAATAGACTTGAGAGGAATAAGATGGAAACAGAAAGATGTCAGGAAACTAAAGTAAAAATCTACGGCAAGGTGTTTGCAGATAGAACCAGGGTGATTATAGAAAAGTTCTTGAGAAATGGGCAAATTCTAGATACATTTTGATGATAGAGACAACAGAATTTTCTTATGGGACATATGAGACCAGAAACAAAGACAATATACAAAAACAAACAAAACCCTTGGGGGAATGCGGGATATTTTGGCTTGAGCAATTAGAAGTGAGATTACCACTAACTGACCTGGAAACAATTGTACCAGAACCTGATTTGTGTGACAGAAGAAAATCAGGAGCTCTGGCTTGTACCTGTTACGTTTAGACATGTTTCAGGTATTGCAGTAAAGTTGTCTATAGTCCAGGGTTGAGGTCCACACTAGAAAGAAAATGCTGTCAGTCATCAGCCTATAGATGGTATTTAAAGCACAAAGCCAAACAGGAATCCCAAGACACCGTAGAAAGAAAATAGGTCAAAGGAACTGACAAATTCCAATGTTAAGAGATCAAGAAGGTGAGGATAAAACGATTACAAAGATTAATAAAGTTCAGATGACAAAAAAGAAAATTGGAAGAAATGTGGCGTCAAAAAGTCAAGTGAAGAGAGCAATTTAAAGAGAAGGGAATCTTGAGCTATGTCCTATGTGAATGATAGATCAATTCATGTGAGAATCAAAACTTTGACCATTAGATTTAGCATTATGATATCATTGATAACCATACCAGGAGTAGTTTTAGTAGAGAGGCGAAGGTTGCTGAGAGAATGAGGAAAGGAAGAATAAGAGGCAGAGAGTGTAAACAACCATTTTGAGGAATTTTGGTACAAGGATGAGCAAAGAAATGGGGTGAATGCTGCAGGGTAGTAGAGATGAATGATTTTTTTAAAAATAGAAGAATGTGATTTTGGGGAACAGCACTATGATGAGAATGATACAGTAGAAAAGGGAAATTTGGTGATAGAGGATAAAGGGTAATGTTTTTGACCATGCAAGGAAATATGAATCTAGTATATCAGTGAACAGGTGGATCTTAGATACAGGCATGGTGAGTTCATCCCTAGGATCAAACAGAAAGAGAGGGCACATGCAAACAGATGCAAATAGAGAATATATGTGGGAGGAGCTTGTAGTATTTTTCTTGCAATTCTCAATTTTCTAAGTGAATTGGAAAGTAATGTCATTGGCTAAGAATATGCATAAATTTAAGATGTGTTTAATAAGACATTGGGATAATCAGCTGGAAATTGTATGATGCTGGAAGCATTTAGATTTATTTAAAGTTAGTGGATAGTAATTTTCAATGGGAATAAATAGCATGGTTCTAGAAATTTCTCTAGCCATAGTTAACTGCACAAATGCAAATGTGTGCAGTTAACAGTAGTTTTCAGGCTGGGAGCAGTGGCGCACACCTGTAATTCCAACGCTTTCAGAGGCTGAGGCAGGTGGATAATTTGAGGTCAGGAGTTTGAGACCAGCCTGGCCAAAATGATGAAACCCCACCCTACTAAAAATACAAAACAAAAATTAGATGGGCTTGGTGGCACATTCCTTTAATCCCAGCTACTCAGGAGGCTGAAGCAGGAGAATTACTTCAACCTGGGAGGCAGCGGTTGCAAGCCAAGATTGCGCTACTGCACTCCAGCCTGGGTGACAGAATGAGTGAGACTCCATCTCTAAATAAATAAATAAATATTAGTTACAGTTTTTCAGGGTTGATGTTTTGTCAAATATGTAAAGTGAGGGGGTGGAAAAGAAATTGAATGTGTGTATCATGGAATGGTTTAATGATGGTCAACAAATTCAGGCTGGGGTGGAGAGTTACAAGGACATGCAGGGGTAGAGAGAGTGTAGAAAACTATTAGAATAATTGCGTCTTATGTCCTAGGGTAATCAAAGTGTTCAGGAATGTCCTAGAAGATATGTCAGATGGAGGTAAGTTTAGAATTGAGGGTATAGGAAGCTGTGGTTACTGACAAGAGTCTAGTTGTATATGCCTAGGTTGGCCCAGGATAAGATTCATTGGAAGTCTGGAAACTGAGAGGCCAATGCATGGGAAGGATCATCTATTATATAATTGTCAATAATTGAAATGGAACTTGGAGATTGAAACAGGAACTAAGGATCTTCAGAGTGAGATGATTCACTCTGTTGCAAAGAAGTCCTTCCAACCAAGGAATTCCTAATGTGAGAGTCACATATTGTGGTATTTCAGAGAAGAGAAAGAACAAATGGTCTGGAAGTAGTAATAATGAATTAGGACACCTACCCCAACTGTAAGCCCCTTTGGTAAGAAGGAATATTAGGGAAAAAAAGCTGTGTAATAAGGGTACAAGGAATACCAGCTTCCTGGAGGGTGCCAGATTGTTTCCAGCAATGACATGAAAAAGGCATTTTTTCCAAAGATGACAATGATAGATAGAAAATTTTATTCCGGATGAAGAGTAGAGAATTTTGAACATTCTGGGTTTAGATATATATTTTCAAATAAGTGCTTTGTTTACTTTTTTCCACCTTTGCTATTTATGTTTTTGCTTTGGTATAAGGTTAATTTTGTTTCGGAGAAAAGAATTGTTGCTTCTGAGTTCTCAAAAATCACTTCCCAGAAAGATGTGTCCTCCTGAAGTTAATAGCAATTTTTAAAATTCTTAACCTTGAGGGCAAAACCAGAATTCTTAATACACTAAAAAGGTTCTGAGGGCAATTTCTGGTAAAATTCTTAATGATAAGTGATACAAACTGTAGATAAGAGAACCAAAAAATTGGTAAGTGTGACAAACTGTAGACAAGAGAACCAAAAAATGATGCTGGGAACATTTGCACAGGTAATGGGAGGCAAAAAGCTGAAGAAATTGGATTCTTGGTACTCTTTTAACTGTTAAGTTGTTGCTTTTTTTTTGGAGACCAAGTCTTGTTTTATCCCCCAGGCTGGAGTGCAGTGGCGTGATCTTGGGTCACTGCAACCTCTGCCTCCCAGGTTCAAGCAATTCTGCCATCTTAGCCTCCCAAGTAGCTGGGATTACAGGCACTTTCCACCATGCCCAGCTAATTTTTTTGTATTTTTAGTAGAGACAGGGTTTCACCATGTTGTCAAGGCTGGTCTTGAACTCCTGACCCCAGGTGATCCTGGACATTCCAAGTGCTGGGATTACAGGTGTGAGCCACTGTGCCTAGCCCTGTTTAGTTGTTTCTTAAACTGTAAGTTGTTTTCCTTGAATTCATCTCTATTCTTTTGTATGTTTCCTATTTTCCCATTTAATGTTGTAATCGTGTTTTCTCTCCTCAATCTGTCTTCTCTATTTTTTTCTTCCTTTCCCAGAATTCTGTCTTTCAAATGTGTTTAAGCAGAGTTCTTTGCCCCCATATTCCTTATTTTCACCCTTTCTTCTGGCATTGTAAGACATTGGTTATCTTATGTGAGTTTGTACTTATGAAAAGGTGTTGTACATTATTCCTAGCATTTGTTGGCAAAGGTCTCTCATTAATATTTTGGACTTCACTTGGTACCACCATGTTAGTAAGAAATGTGCAGTGACATTTCAAACATATTTAGAGTTTATAGCAATTGTAGAAATGAAAATAATTATTCTTGTTCATTCTGTTTTTTTCTTTAGACAAGAATGAAACCGAAACAGAGATCATGAATCACTGAAAAGTTTATTTTATTATTCTGATGAGCAGAAATGTTTAACACAATTCAAGCAAATATGTATTTTAAAATATTTATTTTAGGGTTCCAATTTTTAAACAGCATAGCAATTTTTTAAAAGATGGAAAAAATCACAGACATTATTAAATAGAGTATCCCACAATTACTTCCAAGTATATTCTACATATAGCTGATGTATTAAAATGTATACTGAGATGGTAGAGTAAGCTTATCTAAACCACAGCCTGCGAGCTGCATGCATTCCAGTACAGCTTTGAATGCAGCCCAACACAAATTCATAAACTTTCTGAAAACATGAGATTTTTTTTTTTAAGATTATCAGCTGTTGTTAATGTTAGTCTATTTCGTGTGGGGCCCAAGACAATCCTTCTTCCAATGTGGCCCAAAATATTAGACACCCCTGCGATAAAGTTTTATAGTTAATTGCCAGATCTCATGAGACAGATGTGTCATTATGAGTTCCAGACAGTGTTACCTACTACAAAACTTCTCTGTTCCTCACGCACAAAAATGCAATAGGCTAGGCTCAGTGGCTCACGCCTGTAATCCTAGTACTTTGGGAGGCTGAGGTGGGCAAGCAGATCACTTGAGTTCAGGGGTTTGAGACCAGACTAGGCAACATTGTGAAACCCTGTCTCTATAAAAATTACAAAAATTAGTCGGTGTGGTGTTGCACACCTGTAGTCATAGCTGCTCAGGAGTCTGAGGTGGGAAGACGGCTTGAGCCTAGGAGATAGAGGATGCAGTGAGCCGAGATTACGGCACTGCACTCTAGCCCCTGGGCAGTGGAGCCAGACCCTGTCTCAAAAAAAAAAAAAAGCAATATTGGAAGGATTATAATAACACATAAAGCACTGAAAACTGTTTCTAGCAAGTGAATAATAATAACTATAAAAGCCATTTTGTTGTATAACATTTTGGTATTTTTAACGTTCATAGATGACCAAGCAAGTGAATGAATTCCAGAGACTTATTTATGATGTTTCCTCTCATGTTTTTAATGGATAAATATTAACAAAAACAGATGAGTGAGTACAGTTAATGAAATGAATGTTAAGTCAATTTATATGGCTTGCCAAATTATGACAGGCATGTTTTAAAATGTGGTAGCACATAGAATAATAAAACATATAGAATTATGTAATGTATCAAATAATAAAAGCAAAAATGAGTAAAGCAAATAAAATATACAGAATAAAATGTCTTCTGCCTCCAAAATCACATTTATTTGTATTAATCAAAATATTTTCTCATGTTCAGACAAAATGTGGAAAATGAGTATTCTTAATATTTTTATTACAAATAGATATGCTTCTATTTTAGCTGTGTTAAGAAATATTCAAGATATATTATTGAATTTCACAAATAAAAATTTTAATGCCTAAATTCAAACTATGGATGAATTAAAATTACATAAAACCTATATTTAAAAATCACTTTACTGAGGTATTACTGGCATACAGATAGCTGTATATAATATTCTGATCAATGTGTCAGAGAATGATTTTTAATGGCATCACTTGTTCTTTTTTGTCATAAATTATATAAAGTATTGCTCATGTGTTACTTCATTTTCTTAGTTATGTTTTCAAGGCAAAGTCGAGATACATTATTTGGTAAATCAAACTAAAGTTTTTACAAACAATTGAATTGTAGATTATAGAACAAAAGTCAAGCTATGTAACTCGATTTTAATGTTCTCTCTCAAGTCACTTGACAAAGTATCTGAGCCCAATATTCGTCAATAAATCTAGTGCATGAACAACAGCATAGTAGGCAGGTATATTAAGCAAAAGGTCTCTTTCTCAGAGTCTGTCCAACCTGGTTCAGTACTGTTTTCCTCCCTGTGTGGTACTGCCTCTTAGGACTTCATGAATTTAACTCAAAATGAGCTCTTCTATCCAGTTGTCATCTTTCTACTTAACCAATTATTAATTTCCAAAGTGCAAAAAAACCCTTTATGTTTGATTAACAAATTAACTGAATTTAAAAACCTATTTATTAACTTAATACTTTACCTGATCCTTAAAACACTAGGAATCTGGGTAAGGAATAGATAAGAAAATTGGAATTGATTAGGAGCAGGTAATTTGCCAAAGCTATTTAGTGTTGGTACTGGAGTTTGAATCCCAAAACCTGACTTATTGACCATTCTGCTCTACTACTCCAGCTTGGCTATGAATTGTTTGACCTTACAAAATCACAGGGAAAATATGGTCACTAAGGTCTCACACATTCTGTTTTTGAGGATTATCCAGTTCTACTAGGAAAAAATAGATCTTAGCTTCTTAAAGCAATAATTAATTCTGTCATACAAAATGTTTATTTTCAAAAGCAATTCATTAGAGCTAAGCCTTAATGGCTGCTCTTAATCTTAATTCATTCCACCTTCTAACCAGAATAACAACTCAAATAGATTCCACTCTAAAACATTGACTCTTAAATAGATTTTAATAAAATTTATTAAAAGGTAAGAATTACATTTTGTCTTCAAATGGCCATTTACCGCTATTTGTCACATTCACCAAATTATCTTCCTCACTGTTTTCTTCTTTCTCGGAAACCTTGTGCCAAGTTCTTTTATCTTATTCCCCAGCCTTTATTGACATCTTCTACTCTGAAGAATTCCACTCTAGAGATGAAATGTTTTCTCTCCCAAGTTCTCCCATTCTCTCCAAACTAAGTTGATCCCATCATCCCTTCAGGTTTTTGTAAGCATTTAATCAGAAATCTATTCTCCCCAGAACAATGGGGATGTTCTAGGAAAGGGAACTGAGGGTTGTAAAAAAGTGTATACACACACACACAAACACACACACACACACACACACACTGATTCAAGTTTCCTAGTAGTAATATTTGATAGATGTTTTATCTTTGAGAAATTTGTAAAGAAAAAAATGCTCTGGTTAAATATCTGTATACTTTCATGTTAATAATTTTGTTAAAGGAAGGAGGCCAGTGAAAGCAGAAATAAAATTTGTATTTTTTTTTGCAAAAAAAATTCTTGTTACACAAAGTAGCTGCTGTTTGTGGACTTGGGTTTCTATTTAGATGTTAAAGGAAGTGACTAGACCAATATAAAAGGAGGATACTGATGAATTTATAATAGATAATAATATAAAATAATTCATGGAAGTCATCAAGGCATAAAGGAAGAATTGAGGAGAATACCTGACTTGCTTTTAATGACAATGATAGCCACAACAAATACTATGCCCTTGAAAAAAGTATTATTCTTTTCAAGGTAGTCTCCATATTACCTTTAATTGTCACTTATTTTATAACATGTATTAAAAACTGAGACTGTTCATATTGAAAGTTTTTTGTTCCTCATTTCTTTCCCTCATTTGACAGACTGTGAAAAATTTGGTTTTCCCTATAGTAGTTAACCTGATTATTATAGGGAAACATGACACAAATGATAGTTAAAATTTGTAAGCAAGCTCATGAAAATGAAGTTAATGAATGTGATATAATGATGGAACATTTCTGTTAATGTTTGTCAATGATTATTATTTAAAGTGTATTATAATCTTTTAAAAACCACTTTATTGAGGTATGATTGACATACAGATAGCTGTGTGTATTTAATATATAGAAGCTGATGAATTTGGAGATAAGTATAAACCCATAAAACCATTACCAGAATCAAGACCATAAACATATTCATCTCCACCAAAAGTTTCCTCCTGCCCTGTTTATATTATTCTTAGATTTATTTTGAGGGATGGGAGTGGTAAGAACACTTAACCTAAGATCTACCTTCTCATTAAGTTGATAAGTATACATATTGTTAACTACAGGCACTATACAGAACAGTTGACCTCCAGAACTTACACATCTCATATAACTGAGACTTTGTACCCTTTGACTAACACACCCCTGCTTTCTTCCCCCACTACCCTGGCATCCACCTTTCTACTGTCTGCTTGGATGAGCTTGACTACTCAAGACTTTTTGTATAAGTAGGAACATGTAGTACTTGTCTTTCTGTGTCTGGCTTATTTCACTTAACATGTCCTCCAGATTCATCTAATGTTGATGTAAATATATGCCATGATTTTCTTCATTTTAAAGCTGAGTAATATTCCCTTGTATGCATATACCAATTCTTTAATCGAGTCATTAATTAATAGACATTTCAGTTGCTTTAATATCAGGGATAGAGTAAGTAATGCTGCAATAAACATGGGCATTCAAATATTCCTTAGAGAGCCTGATTCCAATTATTTTGGATATATACCCAAAATTAAAATGGTTAGATTATATTGTAGTTCTAGTTTTAATTTCTTTTTTTTTTCTTTTTTTTTTTTTTTTTTTTTTTTTTTTTTGAGATAGAGTCTCGCTCTGTTGCCTAGGCTGGAGTGCAGTGGTATAATCTCAGCTCACTGCAATCTCTACCTCCTGGGTTCAAGCAATTCTCCTGCCTCAGCCTCCTGAGTGGCTGGGACCACAGGCATGTGCCACCATGCCCGGCTTATTCTTTGTAGTTTTAGTAGAGAGGAGATCTTCATCTCCTGACCTTGTGATCTGCCCACCTTGGCCTCCCAAAGTGCTGGAATTATAGGCATGAGCAACTGCGCCTGGTGTAATTTTAATTTCTTAAGGAAACTTCATTGTTTTTCATGCCAGCTGTACCATGTTTCATTTCTACCAACCCTGTAAATGGGTTCTCTCATTTACATTCTTGTAAACTGTAGTTTTAGTTTTATAATAGCATCCTACCAGATGTGAAGTGATATCTCATTGTGGTCTTGCTTTTTCATTTCCCTGATGACTAATGATGTTAAGCATCTTTTTATATATCAGTTGGTCATTTGTATGTCTTCTTTGGAGAAATGTCAATTCAGTTTCTTTGCTCATTTTTTTAATCAGATTATTATTATTATCATTAATATTTGCCAAGGAGTTGAATAAGCTCTTTATGTATTTTGAATATTAAACCCTTATCGGATTTGTAATTTTTTCCCATTTTACAGGTTATCTTTTCATTTTGTTGATTGTTTCTTTTGCTGTACAGAAGCTTTTTAGTTTGGAATAATGCCATTTCCCTATTTTTGCTTTTGTTGCATTTGTTGATGGGATCATATTCAAGAAATCATTGCAAAGACCAGTTTCAAGGTTTTCCCCTATGTTTTCTTCTAGGAGTTTTATTCAGGTTTTATATTTAAGTCATTAATCCACTTTAAGCTGACTTTGGAATATGGTGTAAATCTGGATTGAATTCCATTCTTTTGCATATGGACAGCCAGTTTTTCCAATGCTATTTGTCGAAGAAATGGTTCTTTCTCTATTGTTAGTTTATTCTTGGCATCGGTATTGAAGATCAACTAACCATATGTGCCTGAGTTTGTTTCTGAGCTCTCTATTCTATTTCATTGGTCTGTATGGGTAACTTCATGCCAGTACTATGCTGTTTTGAATACTCTTGCTTTGTAATATATTTTGAATTCAGGAAGTGTAATGTCTCCAGCTTTGTTTTTGCTCAAAATTGTTTTGGCTATTCAAGGTCTTTTTTTTTTCCAAAATGTTTTCTTCATTTATATAAAAAATGCCATTGGGAATTTGATGGAAACTGTATTCAATCTGTAGATTGCTTTAGAAAGTATGGACTTTTTTTGTTTTGTACTTTAAGTTCTGGGGTACATGTGCAGAACATGCAGGTTTGTTACATAGGTATACACGTACCATAGTATTGGCTACATCCATCACTCCCCTTGCTCCCCACTCCCCCACAGGCCCAGTGTGCAATGTTTCCCTCCCTGTGTCTATGTGTTCTCATTGTTCAAATTCCACTTATGAGTGAGAACATGCAGTGTTTGGTTTTATGTTCTTGTGTTAGTTTGCTGAGAATGATGGTTTACAGCTTCATCCTTGTCCCTGCAAAAGACATGAACTCATCCTTTTTATGGCTGCAGAGTAGTCCATGGTGTTATCTGTGCCACATTTTCTTTATCCAGTCTATCACTGATTTTAACAATCTCTTCCAATTTATAAACACAGGATGCCTGCCTATATTATTCATATCTGCTTGAATGTTATCAATAATTTATAATATTCAGTGTATAAGTCTTTTGCTTCTTTGGTTACATTTATTTCCAAGTATTTTATCATTTTTGACATCATTGTACATGAGGTATTTCATTAATTTCTTTTGCATTATTAAAGTATAGAAACACAATTGGTATTTGTTAATTTTATGTCTTGCAAGTTTACTGAATTCATTTTTAGTTCTAACAATTTGTGTGTGTGTGTGTGTGTGTGTGTGTGTGTAGACTTTAGGGTTTTCTGTATATAAAATTATGTCATCTTCAAACAGATAATTTTACTTCTTTTTTTTCCAATTTAATGTATTTTATTTTCTTGCTTAATGGCTATCTGGGACATTCAGTAGTATGTTGAATAGATGTAGCAAGAGTGGGCATTTTTACCTTATTCCTGATCTTGGAGAAAAAGCTCTAAATTTTTACCTCTGAAAAAAATTAAATTTTTAAAAATATTTTAAAAATTTTTGCCTTTGAGTATAATGTTAGCTATGAGTTTCTCACACATTACCTTTGTTTTGTTGAGGTAAGTCTCCTTTATATCTAATTTGTTGAGAGACCTTATTAAAGAAGTGTTGGATTTTATCAAATGCTTTTTCTACATTTATCTAGATGATCACGTGATTTTCATCCTTCATTTGTTGTATACTTTTAATCACACTTCAATTTTTTTATATTTTTCTCCTTCTCTCTCCCCAGTTTTTGTTAATCCCTACAATAAAATGTATATATTTGTATTATATTTGGTAAGGTTCACATAATTGTTTCAATTAATAAATCCTTATTAATTAAAATGAGTTCTCCTTCAGTCAAGATCATAAAAGACATCAGTGTAGTGCACTGTCATAAAAAGGAATAGTGAGATAACTCTTTTTCATACAATGAAGAAAAACAAAAAATTAACTCCATTTTCTTTCCAGCCAGTATTTTATTTTTTATTCTAGTTTTGAGATTCTCCATTAAACTTAAAAAGGTGGATATTTTGCCAAAGGGTGATATTTTTCCTTTAAAACAGACAGATAATAATAGGAGACTGGTAGAGGGACACGTCAATCCAAAGCCAGCATCATACTTAGTGGTGAAAAATTAGAAGCATTCCCACAACACAAGAAGCATATTTAATGCTATTTTTTAGTGGTGTCTATTCAGTGCAAGTCAAATAATTGAAGAAAGATAAAAAATAGAAGACATAAAAATTGGAAGGTAGAAATAAAATATCATTATTTGCTTATGACATTATTATATTGGAAAAACTCAAGGACTGTTAGTATAATAATTATAAACATTGAGTTCTTTCATTAAGTTGAGTGATTACAAAATTAATATATACTAAGTAATCATAATATTTAAAGGCAATATCCAGCTGGAAATATATTAAAAAGAAAAGCCCCTTGAACTAGGAAAAAATCATTTCCAAAAAATAAACTTTAATAATATGTATAATCTATATTTAAAATTTTTTTAACTTCTTAGAGCACAAAGTTGGACTTCAAAAATATAGCTAAATCTTAAATGGAATTTTTATTACTGTATGAACATGATAACTCTTCCTAAGTTATTCTATAAATTTCACATGACCCAAATTAAAAACATATTTTTTTACAACTAGACCAATAGGTTTTAATATGTGCAAGGAAAAAAGTATTGAAAGAAATCTTACCAAAAAAATTCTAGGGAAAATAAAAGTGTAGAATGGTTTACCAAATACAAAAACTTTTTTGAATGCTATAGCAATTAAAATGATATGGTACTGTTACTTGGAAAAAATCAAGGAAACAGTGAGGAAAAGAAATAGCAAATACAAGCAAGAATTTTTGCCTTTATGAGTATGACTTTTCATAATGTTAGGGTAAGGATGTTTAATTACATGCACTGGTAAAGAATGTTTGTATCTTTCTGGAAGAGCGTGAACTCCTTAACCTATCCTAGGATCAACTGCAGCAATACTTGTCTAAATTAACATGCACAAAGCATTTACCTTAGCAGTTCCACATTTTGAAATATTTATATATATAATCCAAAACATGTAATACAGTATTAATGTGAAAATCTTTTCATTGTAGCAGTGCTCACAGTAGCAACATATTAGAAACTACAAAATTTTTAAATAAGTATGTGTCATCTATTGAATATAATACTATGCTGTCACCCAAATAATAGCAATAACTATATATTTGAACAAAACAATTTCGAACTTATACCAATAACTGGGAGGAAAATACGCAGAAGGTTATGTTGCTTATTTTATAAAAAGGTTAAAAAAAAAAAAATAGGTACATACATAAACATTTGTGTATATTTACATTATCTCTAAAAGAGTTGGTAAGGGTTTCCCTCTGGAGAAAGGTCTTCTATAGCTTCCAAATGTTGACAGAAGGAAATGTAGTCTTCGTTGCATGTATATTTGTATTTTTGATTCTTTATCAAGTGTTAAAAAATTTAAATAAGCTATCTGTCGCTATAAAAAGAAAGTCCGCACTCATTAGTACTGGGACCCAATGCTAATTTTATAGCTCATCTGGATTTGGGACAGATCTAAGAGTTTTTCAAACTCTCTGAAAGCTTCTTTTATTTATTACAAGCAATGTATCTCTATAAGCACTCACACTTGTATGTAATATGTAACCTGAATGAAAAATTGCTTTGATGATGTATTAAGCTATACATCATCAGAGCCAGCTGCCACTCTGATGATGTATTAGTTCAATAAATCTCGAGATGTGACACATTGAAAAAGTATTACTCAAAAGAGAATGATCTCCAAGTTAAAAACTGATCCAACATAAAATTCAAAGAGAAACCTATAGAGAAACAATTTATCTGTTGCCGAGATGTGATATGCAAGTAAAGATGTCCTCTCAGGGCACTTCTATTTTAGTATTAGAACTTTAGCAAGCTCTGGGGAAATCAAAACTGTTTGCCCCTTCCTCCAACATCCAGAATTGATCTTGGAGATAACTGGTTAAGAGCATCATCAGGGGAGAAAAGGAGATATATATGAGCACAAGAGTTTTAAGGGTTATGTGTAAATAGAGGGATAAATATCCGGGCACTGGAGACATTTCAGAGGAAAGTGAATACGTAATTTCAGATGAAGATGTTCTGAAAAACTGAAAAACTGCAATGAAAATGCAGAACTCAAGTCAAGAATATGGCAGAAAACGGGAATATCATGTGCGTGTTTCACATCTTGTTCAAAAGCAGCTTAGTAAATTCTCCCTGAATTAAAAACTCAACAACAGTGAGAAAATTTTATAGATTGGTCCTGAATTTTGCCATTCATTAACTGTGTGGCCTTAGGAATTTCTAAATAAGCTTTCAGCACACAAACTAGAGAAAGAAACTTAACATAGAAAATGCCATTCTCTTATTTTCATCCAATAAAAGACAGTTTTCACACAAATTTGTCTTTTTGGTTGTTTGGTATTTTTGCTTGGGAATTTTTAAGTGAACACAGAAAGTGATTTTTTAGATGACATCCCATTTGTAAGCAATAGGGACATGTCCCAATTTCTTCATTTCTTAAGTAAGTGAGTAGTATACACTGCTTGTGTATGTCAGGAACTGTGGCTAGCCCCAAGGACACAAAGTGAACAAAACAGACATTGTATTTATTTTCCTTTACTTATGTATAGTCTCTCTTTTTATACTTATCTAACAACACACATTCTCTCTTTTTTCAATATTTAGCTCATTTTTCATGGGCCTCATGAAATCATTCCATGAGCACATCATCCCTAAATAAGATATCCCTCTTTGGAATTTCAATGAATTTTAGAATGGGAAGGAACATTCTAATTTATTTCAACATTTTCAGTTTAGAAATGAGAAAATTGTAGCCTAGCTGGGCCAACTGACTTATATGCCCAAGGATCATAGTTTCATGGTTGTGAAACTGTATATATATATTTACAGTTAGAAGACATATATATGTATATATGTATGTATATATATGTCTTCTAACTGTAAATATATATATACAGTTGAGATAGGAAAAAAGTAACATATATATATATGTTAGTGTATATATATATATATATATATATATATATATATATATATATGTTACAAGACTTAGTCTTCTAACTATGTCTTCTAACTTCGAAAGAATGTTTCCCTTTCATCACACCTGTATATTTACTCATCTCTGCCACTCATTTAGCATATGACCTACACTGTCTTGTTTTTCACTTTCTGTGTCTATAATGTATGCTATTCCTAATTGAAGATAACTTTCTGAGGCTACATCTAATTTGTTGATGTATTCTCCTCTCTCCCCACCCAGGACCTAACTGTCTTTTCTGACACAAAGTGACTCTGCAAATGTTAATCTATTCAGCTTTCCAAAATAGCTGATTTTTGGGAGAAGAACCATGTCAAAGGATGCTCTTCATGTGGCCCCAAGGATGTCACTATTTTCAAATAAATTATGAGTCATTTCTAACATCACTCTATATGAAGGAATTCCATCTCTATATGGAATTGTGGCAAAGAGTACTTGAAGATGTATCAGTGAGTTCCAGGAAAAGCACTAGTAGGTCAACTGTTAGGCTGCCCACTCCTGTTCAGATTGATATCATTTGATCCAGGAAAGAAAAAGATTATGAATAATACTTTTTAACAAACACAGAGAATAAAATGGTTTCTGAAAACCCTCATGTTCAATCTGAGTGACATACTTGAGATAGGAAAGAAGTAAGCCAGTTGAATAGACAGCTCAGTGGCAACAGATAGGAGGCCTTTATTATATGGATGGTTTCTTTAAGGATTAGAATGAGGAGCTTCTGCAATCAGCTCTGGCTAATGAAATTGAGGATATTGCCACAAATTCCTGCAGGATTATTTTAAAGATACAAACTTAATACAAATATTAATTACATCTACACATAAGAAACACTTGTCACTCCTTCCCCTTGTTCAGGTTTCATTTGAAAATCCAATTATACAAAAATGCAGTTTTAATTATAATATTGATTTTACTTCTTTGTTAGGAGTGGAACTAATTCAATTAGTTTTAATTTATGTGCACAGAGTGGTTGGACTCATCTTTCAGGATGTTGGCCCACTAATTTTATTTTCCTCACATCCAAGTCAGAGAGGAAAGTTAGGGCTCTGAAAGTCTGAAATTGTGCAGACCTTTACAAAGAAAAGCAAGGAAGAGGATATGTTAATCGGTTAAATAATGTGACAGTGATTTTTCAGATGCAAAATTTTGCAAATCAGATTTTATTTAGGCTTTTTAATTAGCAACCCCAGCAGGGTTTAGAGAACTTTTGTAAGAAGCAAGAGGAAGACTAATGATACAGAAACAAAGAAGAAATAATGTTAAGTGGCAACAACTACTTTTCTATTTAAAATATCAAAGTGAGATCAAATGAAGTAGGTTTAATAATTTATGTAGAATGAGCTGGACATTTTGTAGAAATAAGAAGTGCTATAATTCTATCAAAGCAAATTATACCAGATAAACAGGCAGGGAAGACTTTATTCAAGGCTCTTGCAACAGAGTAGAGACATAAAACTCAACTGATCTCAACTCTGCGGAAAGGAAGAGCAGGATGAGAGATTTGAGTCCATCTGTTTGCTAATTGTCTTTACAGAAACAAAAAGAATACTTTTTCTGGTCTTCATCGTGAGATAGTTTTACAGCTTGAAGCAAGGTACCCACTTAGGTTCCTACCCTCCCACAGTGACTGGGAGACAGGGGTGCTATCTTCCTTGATGATTTTAAAGGGATGGCTTCCAGGCTCTAGGGAAAGACAGTTCTAGGTGTAAAGTTGGCAAGAGGCCTTTTAAATGATTTGCATCTCAAAGGGGCAGAGAAAAAATTAACTGGCTTCCTCAAGTAAACACTCTAAGATCGGAAGCCTAGACTTAGGAAGAAGTTGGCCTAAAGTTTAGTCAAGCTGAGAAGAACCAGTAAGACCAGTTTGGTTTGTAAGTTGAATAAAGGTGAGGTGTTTCTTAGAACAAAGATTCAGATCTTTCCATGGCATTTGAAACAACAACACTTAAAAAACAAACCTGAAAACACTAACAGTGAAGTACTTATTAGTGTGTACCTTAATCTTTGTTCACGTTTATAGCTGATCTTTAGCTTTCAAAAAATATAACCACCTCTCATAGTTGTGTCATGGAAGCCAGGAGATCTGAATGCAAGCTGCATCTCTGCCCAGCCACTTACTAGTTAGTTAGGAGACTTCAAAAAATTAAAGTCACTTTTTTTCTCTAATCTTACTACCTCATCTATGAAACAAAAGACGGAAAAACTCGGTCTTGGTGATAGTCTCAGGTCTCTTGCAGATTTTAGATTTTACAAGCCGATGTGGTCTCTACAGAAATGTTCGTAATTATTTTTGTCTCATTTAACGGCTAATTTCAACCTAAAATGACTACGCTCAAGTTTTGGGAAATAGCTTTGAGTCATCGGACCCTTCTCTACAATTAAATGGCAAGCTAAGTAAGGAGTAGATAAAGTCCTTTTCCTCCAGCACAGTCTTCCTACCTTCCCAACAAAAACAAATAGAAACACAAAACAAAACCCAAGTCCTTTTCCCTCACGCCTCACATACCTATTTTGCCTGAAATTCCTTAAAATCAGATGTCTGCCTGACCACTTCCTCAGGGTATCAAAATGGCCTCAGGAGACGAAGAATCAAAAAGCTTTTGTCGATGGCTATTTAACACCTTGATACTACAGTCTTTTGTTCTGCGCAGATACTAAGACATACACAACTGATAGAATTTTATGTTTGAAACACCCTCCCCACGTAACTTTACATTTGACACTTCTGATAGCCTAACCTATTAGGACATTCAAATATGTGAAAGTACTTTAGTGTAGGCTTGCATTAGCCTCCAACATGGTCATCCAGAATTAACCTTTCTCTCTATGTTAATGACAGAGACACAAGTCATTGTATAGGGTTAACCCTTTCAAAAAAGACAGCTTAATCCAGATGAACAACAAGTCTAGAAAGTCTGAATTTCAGTTTTAGAATAAGCACTGTCATAAGTCTGAAATTTTATCACATTGGCAGTTGCTCTAAGAAAATTAATGTTTAAAATTAAAGACACAATCAGCAAAACACTAGGTTTATCAACAATGCGTATTGGAAAAGCCATATTATTGTAGAAAGCATAATAAAAATAAATATAGCAATGACGATAATGGGCACTGGTCTAAGCACTTTATCTGTATTAACTCACTTAATCCTCATTTTCAGTGTTGTACACAACAGGAAGCAAAGCAAAAAAAGATGAAGTAATTTCCCTTCACTCAATATATAAATAGCAAAGTGAGATTCAAAGCTAGAAGTCCTTATACATTTTAAATCCTTTTACATTGTAAAACTGGCTTTAAGAAAAATTGGCTCATTGTATTGCAATATTCGCTTTATGGAGGTGGTCTGGAACCAAACCTACAATATCTCTGAGGCATGCCTATACTTAATTAAATATTTTGTAAATTTAATTAGCAAAAAGTATTTGTTATTTGAATATGCATTTATTTAATTACGTTTGAGCACTAAAAATCAATTATCCTTTTTTCATTTTTAATTGGTTTGTGTCTTAGAACCATTTCTTTTCTGTTGATGTAATGATATATTAACATGCATGAATATGTCCATGTATAATAATTATTTATTTTCTTGACCAGCTTATATATTCTTGTTCCATTTCATTCCATATAGCTAAATGATTAAAAAGGCATATGTTTAGATATAACTTAAAAATATTAATGTTATTTTTTCAAATTATAATTAGCAGCTATGCTCTATTTGTGATTCATGCCAAACATTATAATTGAGGTTCAACCTAAAAAATAAAAGAAAATTGTATTGCTTAAAATTGAATTCAACTTATAAATTAATAAGTAAAGAATTAAAATGATGGCATAATTCAAAACATAGCATTTATTTTTATTTTATCAAGTCTTCTTCCTATTAGTCCCTCACATTTCTTGTAAAAAATTTATTCATAGGAATGAAATAATCTAATTGGCTTTGATGAACATATATAACATCTACTTATATTTTATTTTTGTTTTGCTATTTAATAACACCACCCTTGTTAAGCCCTATATTAAAATTTTTCTATTCTGCAGCATTGCTCTCAGTATAAAATTATCTTCTCTATTAAATACTGATAGGTTTGATCTTTGCTTTCCAGTAAGTGTACATTATTTTTACTTATTTATTAAAGTCTCTCTTTCTTCTAGCTTGGTGATCAATGTTTATCATATTATTGATTCTATGAAAATTTTGTCTATAGTATCACTTTTATACATTATGTTAAAGACTTACATTAAGTTTACCATGAACTTTTTTCATTTATTATCATATATTATAGATTTGCTAGCCTGAGAAGGGAACCTGATGTCTTCATTCATTATATTCTCTGAGGAGTTTTTTTTCTGGTTGGTTTGCAGTATTCAGGGCTTCTTCCTTTAACAAAGTAACTCTGAAGCACTTATTCCTAAGGCATTGCCACCAGGAAACTTCTAGGCTCTTTTCTGGCTATTGCCAGCATAGCAACTACATAAACATTTTTGCCCTTGATTGTATTGCCTGTGAAGATACTCAAAGAGCAGATTTAAGAAAAGAAGTGCTGGTTACCAATGGGGAAAGAGTGAGGAAAAGGAAAAATAGTCCTTCTGGCCTTAGAAATGTGTTCCCTTTTGGTAAAGGAAATGGCTTCTGAGTTTAGGATCCAAAGTTATGCTAATTGAATTGCAATTTCCTACCTTCATTCCCTCAGTGACCACACGATTCTCCTCAGTGGTTCATTCTTACTTTGAGGAGTGGAAATTCTTACTGAGGTTTGAAAAATTAATGAACACTAAAACATTTCTTCTTTCCTTGTGTTTCCCTTAGGAATTCAACGAGAAATACCTGGATGTAAAGCAATCACTGCTTGCGTTCTACTGAAACCAAAATATTTAGCATAAACACAATGTTTTAGCTGATTACAATTGTGTGTTTCTTGAGTTTGAAGATTTCTGTCTTGAAAATGAATTAATATTTTCTCTATTATTTTGCTTGTTTCTCTCATCCTTTGGTCTATAATCCATATTTCTTCAGTTTCACACTAAATATGTCCAATTTTTTCTGAGCAGGGCTTCTCCAAATTATTATCAGTGATATTGTGGTTTAAGCCTATGAGATTGGACTGACTAACTGTCATTTTTCAGAGTGCTGCTGACTGTGCTAAAAAATGGTAACTCACAAATTATTTCTGTGTCTGAAGATGGAAAAGAATGTTAAGTCAATTTCTTAAATTAATTAAGAGATAATATTGATATAGGAATAGGGTAGTACAACAAATAATTATCATTTGAAGGTACATAGTCACAAAGGCCAATTAAGGACCCAAATATAGCTAATGAGAAAACTTAACTGATAATGTTTCAAGCTGCTGGTCTGCTCCTGCTTTTTTTTCTAGCTAAATAATGACAATAACAACAAAGAAACACCAACAACAACAGAACCAGAGAAGTTGGCTAATTTTATATTGGAAAGCTCCTCTGGCTCTCAGTTGAGGTTTATTTTGTTTTTAGCTACACGGATTCTCTTCTTTCTCCACTTCATCTATATGTATTTAGCTTGTTAATTTTTTTTTCAATGAAATGTAGTTTCTTCTACTTTTGAGAATTCTAAAATTCCAAATAGAGAAGTTTCTATACTTTAAACTTTCTGGTTTAAAAAAAAATTCAAATTCACCGTGAAGTTTTCGTCTTTCACAGTTTCTTTTTTGTAGTGCAGTAGACTATATACTCAATATGTTGTGACTGCTCTTCCTGTAGAAAACACCTGAAAATTCTGGTTAAAATATAAGATTTTTTTTTTGAAAATTAATTGCCAGGCAGGGAACATAGTAAGGAATCTTTATAGCTGCAAAGAAAAAAAATATTGAGAACAGGAACCAAAAGAGATAAGAGTATTTCTGAAGCTACTTGTCCATTTGAAGCCATTTTCCAATGCCCTGTAACTTTAAATTTGATTTTCCAAGCTCCATTTAACAGGGATAAGAGAAAACCTAGAGTTAATTAAATGGGGAGAATAGAGACACAGGCATAAAATCTCACCAAGGGAGCTGGAAATAATCCTATTCTTTTCATACCTGGAGATGGAAGAAGGAGGAAAACAAGAAGAAATGAGAGGAAAAGGAAAAGAAGAAGAAGAAAAGGAAAGAAAAATGCACACCTCAAAGAATTTATCTTTAGAATTCATATTCACCATCTGTTCCTGATAAAGATTTGCAGCCTAAATTTGCATGTTCTTATACTAAAATAATTCAAGGTGGAAAGTTTATTTTAAAGCAGTAGTAGACTGATAGTATCCCTTGGCCCCTAGCAGAAGAAAATGCAAATTCTCTTTGGAGAAATTCACACAGTAAACTCATACCTCAAAAATATCTGTTCGTAGGGTCAAAATTACAAAAGCAGAAATAAGTCCCCATAAATGAAACAGAAACAACTGAAAACCATGTCAGGTCAATAACGACTTCAAGTGTTGGAATTTTCAGATTCAGAGTATCTAAAAATAATATTGTTGAAAAACATAGAAATGGAAAACAACAGTAGGATAATGAAGAAAGAAGCCATAAAAATGTTTAGCCAGACTTGAAAGATATCTATATACTACTTCAAGATATGAAAAATATAGGTAAAATTGTAAATATACCACAATATTGAACAATGTATCAAGGAATCCTCAAGATAAGTAATAACCTGGAATATAGATCTGAAAAGATATAAAAAATGCAGCACATGCAATTTTTTAAGTCACGGAACCTAAAAAGTAAGGTTTAATACTCTACCACTCCCTCTTGACACTTAACCTTTTCTGCAAATTTCTTTGCAAAATAAATTTATAGATGTTAAATTTAATAAAATATCTTATGCTATCACTATTGTACATATGCCAGCAGTATAAAAGCTTGTGTCACACTGTGACATATTCACAAGTGCAAACTCTTGTAAATAATATAGTGTTGATCTACCCACATATATGGACAACTCTCAGACTACTAAATAAAGCAATAAGATTTCAAAGAAAATTAACAAATGTTATTAACAGGATAGAGTAATTTTTAAAGCTATATAATATGTATATTTAGAAGTTTAATTGTTAAACTATTAAATAATATTTTCTACTCTGTCCCTCCCAAATGAACTCCTATTGAATGTTGAAGTCGAATGTCATTTTTGTAATGAAGGTATCCAAGTCAACTTCTTTTAAATTTATTACTTTCTTCAATTTTGTCATTGTCCACATTCTTGGTTATTAACACATGTCTCTTCTGCTAAAGTGGAGTTCTCCGTAAGACAGCATGGAGATTGCAAGTTTGAATCATGAAGTAGAACTATCCCTCATCCCATCAGAGATATAGAAGGGTTACTTTCCACTATACTAAGGATGATGCAACTCCATTGAGAATCTCCTTAATAAGCCATTCCTTAGTTTAATTACAAGATTTAAGCCCACCATCAAAAAGAAATTTCTCCATAAGCCTTTCTACCTTTCGGCATTTTAATGATCATGGCCAGTGTCTTCTTGGTTACCCCCCGGTGAAGTCTTTTTGTTAATTCTGTAACTATCTCATCCAAATCCCAAGGGGCACAAGTCTAAATACTTTGCCTCTTTAGGTTTTCCTTATCTCACCAATTGATACCACCAACCCCCAAGCTGATCAAGCCTAAAAATTGTAGCTATCCTAGATTCATTTGCCTTCTATATGAACAAATCAAGTCTATGTTTTGTTTTTTTAAATACACAAATATTTTGATTAGGACTATTTTGGACTATAATATGAGTGAGTAATATATTACTCACTTTTTGGTTTTGTTTTTTGACAGGGTCTGGCTCTGTTGCCCAGGCTGGAGTACCGTGTTGTGGTCTTGGCTCACTGCTACAACCAGCCCCTCCTAGGCTCAAGCCATTCTCCCACCTCAGTCTCCAGATAGCAGAGACTACAGGTGTGTGTCATCACACCTGACTAATTTTAAAACTTTTTTATAGAGATGAGGTTTCTCCATGTTGTCAGGCTGATCTAAAACTCCTGGGCTCAAGTGATCCACCCTCCTTGTCCTCCTGAAGTGCTGGGATTACAGGTATGAGCCACCTTGCCGAGCTAGAAATCAACTTTTATTATATTAAGCTATTAAAATTTGTGATTGGTTTTAGAGCAGTTGACTTATTTTGATGTATATACCATCACCAAATAGTGATCTAGTAGAATTATAATGTAATAATGTCTTACCATGTTTTGCCATTTTTTTAGTTTCAGAATATAATTACTCCACCATAGAGTGCTATATTAGAACTCATAAAATGAAGCCAAAATCACATAACAGAAATTAAATGTCATCTTATAAAATGAGGCCAAAATTTACATGGAAAAGGAAGTCTTAGAAATGTAGGATCATAGTTTACTAGAGACTTAAAAAAACTTGTTAAAACAGCTTTTTTAAAGCTGTTTCTCATTTTATGAAATTGTAATAAGAATCTGTTTTATGTCTAAATCTGCTTTATGCAGCTTTATACTGCAAGATGTCACTTCTTTCTCTGTCTTTCCCAATTCATTTAGCTATTTGAAAACTGAAAGTATACCTGATCTGCCATTTCTAGGGACTAATTGGTACTTCTGCTAATTGCATGAGGTACAATATCAGGATAATGGCAGTCATCTTGTTTTGGGTCATGAGGCTACTGGTACTCCCGGCTCTATAACAAGTCTTTTCATTACCATATAATATCCTTTAAGTGGGTTTTAAAATTTTATTTTCAGGTATTAATTTGTGCCCCCTTGAGTCTAAGAGCTGGAAATGTCAAGAGTGACAGCAGTTATCTTGTTGATTGTTCACACTTCCTTTCACTTTTACTACTTGAATATTCACATTATCTGATTACTTTACTGTTATTAAATTGACACAATACAAAATGCCTGTCTCTTAACTGTTTTTGCTGGTTGGCCCTAGAACAGGAAATGCATGCAGGAAAGCTAATGTTCTCAAAGTTTAAGGAGAAAATGGAATTCCCAAAGCAGTTATACATTTGCAGTGAGTTCAGGATAATTACCAAATTTGAGCCATATTCACTGGCTTTGGAATTTCACCTTTTAATCATGTTTTATTTATTTCATATTTTAAACTATTTTAAACTAAATTTTTCTGAAATTGTAGATGTATTGATATTGTCATCCCGAGAAAACCAATGATATTATTCATTTTTGTGTGTATGTACATTTCTGTACTATCATAGATGTCATTTTTTCTCACAGAGGAAGTCTTTGACATGGATTTAGATATCCAGTAATGTTCTGGTTAGCAAAATTTCTCAGATAAAACAAAATATTGCAATGACACCAAAGAATAATATTCAATCTGCTTCCAGATAATACTAATCAGAAGGAAAAAAAGTGTTTCTGCTCTTTCAATTTCTCTTAATGTCTAATGTCTCACACCAGTATTACACCAAGGTCAAAAACTGTTTTTATTTTATTACATGTGTGTATGGGAGAGTGGTTGACTAGTAAGAAAAATATTGGTTTTTGTTTACATGCTTGTTTGAGTATCTTTGTAGCAAAGGACTTTAGTCTGGTATTTTTAGAAAATTACTATTTTTAGATCCAGGGACTGCCATTATTTTTGGAAATTCACCGGGAGGGGCCACTTAACTACAAAGGCAAACCCCTTCTGCTTGTTTCTTCAAGTGTATAAGGAGAGTCATTTCTGAATGCTAATGCTGCAAACTGAGATATTAAAGACTGTGTTTAGTCATGAAAAAGGAAGGCAACTTTTAAGACTGACCCTTAAAACCTGGAGATAGTTTTCTAAAAGAAGCTAGGCATGGTGGCGCGTGCCTGTAATCCCAGCTACTCAGGAGGCTGAGGCAGGAGAATTGCCTGAACCCAGGAGGCGGAGGTTGCGGTGAGCCGAGATCGCGCCATTGCACTCCAGCCTGGGTAACAAGAGCGAAACTCCGCCTCAAAAAAAAAAAAAGAAGCTACTTTACCTGAATTTGCAATACATATCACAGCTAAGGATGTTTAAGGTAGATCAAATATTAGGGGACTGAAGTGTGACCTGTTGTGATTGACTTGGGTAAGCCAGAGACAATATTCTGATCTGTATTTTTTAGAAGTTCTGAGAAATAATCTACTTGAACCTTAATGAATTCTGTAATCAGAATTCCTCAATTCCAGTTCTGACTGGACCTGTTAGGTACGTGTGTGCCCTGGGTATGCCACATTATAACTCTGTTTTCCCATCTGTTAAACTGTGATCATAAAAGTAATTGTCTTATTCTTAATTGAATGAGTTTATAAAGCATGTAAGAAGTTCTGTTATGAAGAAAAGGTCCCAAGGAACATTAGAGGTTTTTATTAGCTCTTCAGAGGGCTAGTTATGGGCACATGGTAAAGCAGAAGCTCTGTACCCTCTCTAGCATCCTGAGAGCTACACTGGCCATCAGCAATGACAAGCAGACAGAGAGTGGACATAGTCTCTTTACTATTCATTTTGCTTTGGTATAAGCCAGGACCGCTAGCAAGAGCAGAAGAGAGTTACACCTGTTGGTAGAATGCCCAGATTTTGCCTCACAGAATATAAGTAATAGGAAATACAGGATCACCCATTTAGGACAGAGGGAACAAAACTTCATATTCTTAGGACATTCTAAAAAGTAGAACCCCAATAAAAAAATGAAAAATAGACTTGGTCTGATTGGACAGATTCTAAAGACAGCACACTCCATCTTCCTTATTCTGCTTTATGTCACTATATTGTAGTTATCATGACCTAACTTAATATATAATATGATTATTTATTGAATTAGTATAATTTTTTTCTCTCTAAACTAGAATGAAAGCTACAGAAATGGCACATTCATTTCCTCAGCATTGACAGCAATACCTGGCACAATATAGGTCCTCAGTAAATATTCAAATGAATGAATTAATATTGACTTAAGTTAGAAATAATAAAAATAATTGATTTAAGATAGAAAAGATTTTAACACAGGCCTGATGAAATGGGCTATAATGACTAAATATATATAATGAAAATCTGGAGAAAGTAACATTTAAATAAATATATGAAATTTTTGTACCTTATTTAAATAGGCAATTTGAATGCAAGAATTGGTTTGCCATATACAAACTAATCTTGTTTTACTACTATCAATGGAAATATAAAACATAGAAGCTGAATATTCCCTAAAATACTTTTCATGATTTTTTAACTTTTGTTTGTTTTGCCTTACGTACTACAAAACTAATACCTCCCATTCAAGAAGTATCTGCCATATGCCAAATCTATATTGTTATAAAAACAGTATACTAAAATTTATTGTAAACCTATAGTAAAAGTACTGTTGTTATTCATATTTTAAATTACAAGAAACTGAGGCTTAAAATCCATTCAACATATGTTAATATTCATACTTTGATTAGCAAAAACATACTTTCAACCTCAATATTTTTGTGCTTACAACTTTACATCAACTAGGTATGGACTCTAAAGTTAAAAAAAATAGACAAATAAATGGCTTTTCAGTAACCTCCTTAGGTTAAAGAATGCAAGCTACAGAAAGTTCTCATTTAACAAACCTTTCAATACAGTGAGTTACAACACAGTTACTCTTATAGTAAGTCCTCACTTAAAGACAGATTCTTGGAAACTGTGACTAAGTGAAATGACATACAGCAGGCCCTCTAATAACATTTTTTTCAACATTGCTTTGTTTTCATGTTGATGAGAAAAAGATTGTTTTGTTATATATCATTTTACTTAACATGACAGTTTTCAAGAATCTGTACATGATGTTTCTGTATAACTTAAATGAAAACTCTGATTAACCCAATTGAGCTCTTCAAAAAGTATGACGGAAATAAAACTCTATGTATTTAAGAAGTAAATATGCCTATATGGATTGTATTAAATTCTCAGCAAAATTTTGTTTCTGTTAGTCCCCAACTCCAAGTTAAAAACCAAGGTGAAAGTTAGCTAAGGCATTGAAGAATGAAAGATTTCCTCATCAGTCAGAAGGTCATGCAATAAACATTTACTGACCACTAGATGCAACCAAATAAGAAAGAAAAGAAGGCAGAGTACTATGACATGTACAATGAATATAGTACACTAAAATACACCAGAATTACTGATTATAATTATCAAATAAGTGAATTGGGTTGCCAGCAGAAAGGAGGACAATAAAGTAGATGGAAGCATAGAAGCAGCTTGTAATTCAACCTGGGAAATGTTTAGGAAACAGTCTCTAAGTATCGATGCCTTTGGCTGCATACCTCTCTAATAATGAGGAGACTAACCAGCTCTGGTTAAAAGCTTCTGCTATTTTTAAGACCTGATAGACAGAACCCAATAGTATACAACTCTGTTTGGTAGAGAAGATTTAGAAAATGCTCCCAGTATGTGTGAAGATTTTGTCCTAACAATGCCATGATAAACATGTTCTTAGATTTCCAGGAATTGATTTTATGTTTCTGTTTCTCTAGGAAAAGTATCCTGATTAATCTCCCTTATGTCTTAGAGTATATTCTGATATATGTCAGTTAAAATTGATAGCCACTCAATTGGGAATCCTTCAGGATGCTTTGCAAACACAGAGTAAGGAATGGCTAATTTCTCAACTCACATGAACTAAGCAAATTATGTAATTTCTTTTGAGACTCAGTTTTCCTTAAAGTGACTATTCTAATTTGCCTCACTAGCTTGAAAAAAAATCACATGCAAAACATACCCCAGGTACAGAGTAGCTGCTATTTTACATATCTTTATTGCTATATATTTTAATAAGAATTAGGACAAAGTATCTAATGTATAAGATACTCTTTTGGGCAATCCTCATTTATTGTCCAATGAAAATAGCATAATGTTTCAAATCTTCAGCCTAGCATTCAAGCCTGTCCACAATCTGACCCAAGTACAGAATACACACACACACACACACACACACACACAAACACACACACGGATATATATATATAATATGTTTAATTATATACATAATTATATAATGCATATGTAATCATAATACATAAGCAATTGTATAATATATAATATTTTTTCTGCAAAAGACAAATTTTCTGTGCATACAGAATCCACTCACTTTTTCTGGTAACTGAACCCTGCATCTCTAAGGTCACCCTGTCTCACCATTCTCAGCACTTGTGCTTGAGGCTAGGTAATCCACTTGCTTAGCGTAGCTATGGTGCCCGTGAACTAAGTCTGCCACTTTTATATACATCTCCTGGCTAAAGTAATTAGTTTAGAGATGGGAAGAAGACCACAGTAAGAGCAATGAGAAGCAGTTAGGGTGCGTGTGTGTGTGTGTGTGTGTGTGATCTATGGAAAATATATTCTAGCTATTTCTTCTGGAGCTGAAAAGTAAAGCCTATAGTACTGTAATCATGAGTGGAGAACCAGCTTAAACCCCACCAGTGAGGTATGCTAAACTTAAAAACGGGGAAAGAAAAACTGAGTATTTTAAGCCTTAAATCCAGTGTCATCTGGGGGAAAAATCTCCCTTTGAATTGTTTACGTAGCCAACACATTTTTCTTCTTTTCATTCTTCTGTTCAGGTAGGTGTGGATCTTTCATTTGGTCACTTGAAGATTTCTAACCGATGCTTCCCCCATGGTACAAATACCTGGAAATTTTACCTATTTGTTTTATTCTCATAGAAGTTAACATCTATTCTGGAATATGAACTATATAAAATTAAAAGCGAGCAAAAAGGAATTGTGGCAAGTATTAAAGGTGTTTAAAGCAAGAAGTTTATTTAGTCCAGAAAAGATAGTCAAATTTAAGCTAAAATAACAAAATATTAAAATGCGAGCCGATGGAACTTTAAATCACCCCTCAAACATTTCAGTTTTTATAACTTCGATGTTTTATTGCTAAACAACATGACATACTTTATATCTGTACTGTAGCATTTAACAATTTCAAAGATTACATTCAATCTGGCACTATAAAATTTTCTATTTTCCTGTAACTTTTAAATGCAGTCTTACTTTTATATTTGACATCTGATTCCAGAAGTCATCATCATACCATTTGAAGAAATATTTATGTTTACCATAGTATTTTCAACAGAATGCTGCCTTAAAAAATCCATAAAGTTAGCCAATCAAGAATACAAATGATCTGCAGCTGGGTTTTTTAACTTCTCCTCCTATTAATACTCTAGCATTACCTAACTCCTTCATTTATTCTTCTGTTTTCAAAAGAGCTCTTAATTACTTCCATCCCCATTTCAGTTGTAAATGCTTCTTTATGGCCATTCTTTTATTAGAATAAATCCTCCAACTTATTTGAGGACCTGACAGTTCACTACTGATTTACAAGTGATTCAATTTTATTAATCAGATGTTTTCCCTGGCTTTGGGATATCTGTACTGTAGGTGCTGGTAGCTGTTGAGGAAGAACCCCCTTTCCTTCTCCCTATTTCTTGGAAAATATGCCAGTATTATTTCAGCATTTCATTTCAGAAAGAATAACATTGGAAAGAACTAGGGAAAATAGAAAATCTTGTAATTGTTTTGAAAAGAATTATTATTCCGCACTGGTAGCTGTACAAGCTACAGTTGCAGTGGGTATAATATGACCTATAAAAGATTTGTCTGAAGTTCTCCATTAGACATTCTTTCTTTATAGATTTAAACCCACTCCTTAATTCCCTTTCATGGGACCAAGTCATGCAACCACTGCACAATATTTTAAAAGCAAAATTAAACAACACACAGGTAGCCATATCAAACAATTATAGTGGTTGATTTCAGTATATATTTGAATGTTCAGAAAATTTCTCTTTAAAATATATTTAAAACATACTGTATTTTTCTGTTCTCATGCTGCTAATAAAGACATACCCAGTCTCAGTTATGTTTTTATTAGCAGCAAGAGAACAGACTAATAAGACTGAGTAATTATAAAGAAAAGATGTTTAATTGAATTACAGTTCCACATGACTGGGGATGCCTCAGAATCATGGTGGAAAGCAAGGAAGAGCAAATCATGTCTTACATGGTGGCAGGCAAGAGGGCAGGTGCAGGGGAACTTCCCTTTTAGTAAACTCTCAGATCTTGTGAGAATTACTATCATGGAAAGCACAAGAAAAAACCTGCTCCCATGATTCAGTTACCTCTGGGTCCCTCCCATGACCCACAACACTTGGAGGTTATTACAATTCAAGGTGAGTTTTGAGTGGGAATACAGAGCCAAACCATATTATTCTTCCTGTGGCCCCTCCCAAATTTCATGTCCCTTTCACATTTTAAAACACAATCATGCCTTCCTAACAGTCTCCCAAAGTCTTAACTCATTTCAGCATTAACTCCAAAGTCCACACACAGTCCAAAGTCTCATCTGAGACAAGGCAAGTCCCTTCCACCTATGAGCCTGTAAAAACAAATGCATGTTAGTTACTTTCTAGATATAATGGGGGTACAGGCATTGGATAAATGCACCCATTCCAAATGGGAGAAATTGAAGAAAATGAAGAGGCTACAGACCCTATACAAGTCTGAAATCCAGTGGGGCAGTCAAATCTTAAAGCACCAAACTGATTTCTTCGACTTCATGTCTCACATGCAGGTTACACTGATGCAAGAGGTAAGGTTGCATGGCCTTGGGCAGCTCAATCCCTATGGGTTTGCAGGGTACAGCCCCACTCCTGGCTATATTCATAGGCTGGCATTTAGTATTTATGGCTTTTTCAGGTGCAAGGTGCAAGCTGTTGTTGGATCTACCTTTCTGGGGTCTAGAGGATGATGGTGGCCCTCTTCTCACAGTTGCACTAGGTAGTGCCCATTGAGGACTCTGTGTGGGGGCTCCCACCGCATATTTCCCTTCCCCACTGTCCTAGCAGAGCTTCTCCATGAGGGCTCAACCCCTGCAGCACGTCTCTGCCTGGACATCCAAGCTTTTAAGTTCATCTTCTGAACTCTAAGTAGAGGTTCCCAAACCTCAATGGTTGACTTCTGGACACCCATAGACTCCACACCACATGGCAGCTGCCAAGGCTTGGGGCTCACACCCTCTGAAGTCACAGCCCAAGCTGTACTTTGGCCCCCAATAGCCACAGCCACTTTGACCCCTGAGAGTGACTGGGATGCAGGCCACTAATTCCCAGGCCACATAAAGCAGGAGGCTCTGGGCCCATTAAATAATTTTTTCCTCTTAGGCCTCCAGGACTGCGATGGGAGGGGCTGTTGTGAAGGTCTCTGACATGCTCTGGAGACATTATCTCCGTTGTCTTGGTGATTAACATCTGGCTCCTCATTACTCATGCAAATTACTGCAGCCATTTTGAACTTCTGCCCAGAAAATGGGTTTTTCTTTACTACTGCATTGTCAGGCTGCACATTTTCCAAATTCTGATGCTCTGTCACCTCTTGAATGCTTTACCACTCAGAAATTTTTTCCACCAGATATCCTAAATCATCTCTCTCAAGTTCAAAGTTCCACAGATCTCTAGGGCAGGGGCAAAATGTCACCAGTCTCTTTGTAGAACTAGAGTGACCTTAGTACAGTTCCCAAAATGTTTCTCATGATCTGAGTCCACCTCAGCCTGGACCTTATTGTCTATATTGCTATTGGAATTTTGATCAAAGCCATTCAATAAGTTTCTAGGAAGTTCCAGACTTTCTCACATCTTCCTGTCTTCTGAGCCCTCCAAGTCTCTAGGAACTTCCAAGTGTTCCCACATTTTTCTATCTTCTTCTGAGCCCTCCAAACTGTTCCAGTCTCTGCCTGTTACCCAGTTTCAAAGTTGATTCCTCATTTTTGGGTATCTTTACAGCAGTATCCCACTACCTGGTACCAAATTTACTGTATTCATCTATTCTCATGCTGCTAATGAAGACATATTTGAGACTGGGTAATTATAAATAAAAGAGGTTTAATTGACTTGGAGTTTCACATGGCTGGGGAGGCTTCACAATCTTGGAGGAAGACAAGAAAGATCGAGTCATATCTGACATGGTAAAAGGCAAGAGGGTGTATGCAGGGCAACTGCCCTTTTATAAATCCATCAGATCCTGTGAGACTTATACATTATCATGAGAACGGCACAGGGAAAAACTCACCTCCATGATTCTGTTACCTCACACTGGGTCCCTCCTATAGCACACGGTGATTATTACAATTAAAGGAGAAATTTTTGTTGGTACACAGAGCCAAACCATATCACACAGTGAAGATACACACACACACACACACACACACACACACAATGTTTATGATCTAGTATACATGTATGTGACTATATAAAATAGTTCATGGCCCAGGCCATTCACAGGCTCTATTTGACCATAGTGGTACAGATCCATGTACTATTTCCATATTTGTTCCCAGTTTTCCACACCTGTTACTGAAAAGACAGATTAGGCTGGATCTCCTTTGCAATGTTTGACAGTGTAAAATCAGAGGAAGGAGTATGAAAGACTTGCATAGTTATATTTTGAGCTGAAACCAAGTTTTGTATAACAGTTTTCACCAGACAGCCTATACTGGGTGATGGAGGAATGAAGTGAAAGAAGGCAAAAAGAATTATTATTTCTCACTTAGTTATTATTCAATAAATTATTTCCATAAAACAAAACAAAGAAAGGAAGAGTTAATGGTAGCATTTGGGTATCAACTTCACATAAAATTTCTTAGAGAAAGTAAACAAATGTTGAGTAGAGAGATTGGCATTTTGTTGTTGGCTCTAATTAATGATCAGATTTTGTAAATTCACTTGAAATTACTTTTCTTACCTCTTAAATAGGCTTATGTAGCATGTCAACCTACAAAAGTTGTGAAAGCCGAATGGAAGAAAGAACAGAAAGACCTACTGGTCTCTTGCACAGTAGGGGTCCTCTTCCACCTTTCCACATTTTCTGATGGAGTCAAAAACATAGCCCAATACCCAAATTTCCTCTGTTAAGAGAGTGGAGGGATACCATACTCCTCTGAAGCAGGAAAAACATGCATTTTTGAATCATGAAAGCTCAGAGTTTTTTGTACTTAATGAATACACACACACACATACACACACACATACATACATATATATAAACTATGATGGCTATAGTTTTATATATGGTCATAAGTTGCTGAACAATGGGGATACATTCTTAGAAATTCATTCATAGGCAATTTCGTCTTTGTGTGAACATCATAGAGGGCACTTAACAAACCTAGATGATATAGCTTACCATACACCTAGGCTGCATGATATAATCTATTGTTGTTAGGCTACAAAAGTGTAAGCATGTTACCGTACTGAATACTGTAGGCAGCTGTAACACAAAGGTAAGTATTTGTGCATCTAAATGTAGAAAATGTGCAGTGAAAATACTGCATAAAATATTATTTTGGAAAGTGGTGATGATGGAGACAGGTCTCACACTCACCAAGGCTAGAGTTCAGGGGTGCAATCATGGCTCACTGCATCCTAAACTTCCTGAGGTCAAGCTATCCTCCTGCCTCAGACTCCCCGTGGCTAGGAATACGGGTGTGCACCATCATGCTTGGCTAATTTTAAATTATTGTCTAAAACACGGAGCAATTGAAGAAATAGTGATTTAGGGAAATTTTTGTATCCAGAGAGATGTTTCAATTTTCTTATTTTTTGCCATTCTTTTACATCTAAATAGTTCTCTTTCATGAGCTCATTCTAAACCTTACCCATCCAGCTACAGTTTTGCCTCTATGCAAATTAGGCAACCTAAATTGTTCATCTTGGCAAGATGTGATACCCTTCACTGAATGGGAGCATCCCTTTTGTTTAATGCTGATAGAGTACCATAGCCCAAACTAGGGCTTATAGTCATAATTTGAACATGCAGAAACTCTAAAACATCAGTTTACTTAGTTCACCCAGCTCCAACTACAAAATATAGCATAATCTGTCCATTTCCTTCCACCTCCACTATCACTCTCTAGCCCAGGTTCTATAACCTGTACCTGTATCACTGCAGTTGTTGATCTCTCCTGTTCCTGTCTTGCACATTTTGATCTCATCTCCACACTGCAGACAGAGTTATCTGAATGCCCAGTTCATATAAAATTCAAATTCTCATCATAGTCTTCAGGGCCCTGCATGAACTACTCTCTGCTTAGCTCTCTCATATAATCTCTTATCATTCATGCACATACATTCTCAGGAGTGCCTGCCAGTTTTGTACCCAGTGAGCTTTTGCTCACAAAATGCCATTTACCATTGTTTTACTATCTTTTGAAATTTTCTTCCCTAAAGTTATTCCAGTGCTGACTCTTTCTTGTTCTTCAGGAGTGAGATTAAATTGCATCTTCTTACAGATGATTTCTCTGACTAACCCCCTGAATTAGAGCATCTCTATCATTATCTGTGGTTTACTTATGTATTTCCAGATTCTGCCTAAAATGTTATTTCCATGATTTCAGAAACTGTTTCTTATTTTTATTATATCCCCAGGACCTAGAATAGTGCACTACAAATAATAAGCAATCAATCAGTATCTGGTTTAAAAAAAGAATACATGAATGAATTATGGAAAGATGTGAGCTCTACCTTACTACTCTCATCTCTGGTTTTTGACTCACATTCCAATTACAAATATATGCAAAGCAATGTTGGAGAATGAGGCAGCGAAGTATATAACCAAATAGAATGTCTCACAAAGCAAAAGAAAAAAAGTCATTTCCAAATACTTCACCTGCTAGTTATGACATTGCAACTGGAGAAAACTCCTATGCAAATTCAGCCATGCAAGCCCCATTTAGCTCAGGAAAATGTGTAGAAATTGATTGAGTGAGCAGCTGGTGATATTGTAGTCAGGCTCTCTGGAAGTTAATTGGGAAGCGATGTGAAAAATTCTGACATTGTACATGGAACTATGCTGACTTCCATTGTGCCCCAGACACTCATCACACAGAGTTGCTCTCCACTAGTACAAAATAACTGGATACCTCGGAGTCTCTGATGACTCTCATCAATAGCTTGCTAAGAAAACGGAGGAGGAGGGAGTGATGAGCTGGAGCTAGGACTTGTATAATTGGAATGAAAAAGGCCCTAATCTTAGGGGTTTTTACTTCCTTCATGAAATTTTTTTTTTCTCCAATAGAAAAAAACAAACTCCCCTCCAGAGTCTCCTTTTGTATTATTCTGATAAAGAGTCTAGAATAGAAATTAAATTGCATTGTTTCCTTGTGTTTAATTTATTTATTTATATCAGTTACGTATTGTTGTGGGACAGACACCCCAAATTTAGTCCTTTAAAGACCAAGGGGGCCAGATGTGGTGGCTCACGCCTGTAATCACAGCACTTTGGGTGGCTGAGGTGGGTGGATCATGAGGTCAGGAGATTGAGACCATCCTGGCCAACATGGTGAAACCCCATTTCTACTAAAAATACAAAAAAATAGCTGGGTGTGGTGGTGTGTGTCTATAATCTCATCTACTCGGGAGGCTGAGGCTGGAGAATTGCTTGAACCCAGGAGATGGAGACTGCAGTGAGCTGAGATTGCCCCACTGCACTCCAGCCTGGCAACAGAGCTAGACTCCATCTCAAAAAAAAAAAAAAAAAAGGCCAAGTGGCCATTAATTATTTCTCATAAGTCTGCGATTCAACTTGACAGAGCTATTTTTCTGGTGTGGGCTTGCTCATGTGTTTTTGATGAGCTGACAGTCCCGCTAGTCTAGTATGGCCTCATCTGCACTGGCAGGGCTCCTCTCCATGTGTTTCTCACATGTTTAGTAACTGTTATATTCTAGGCATTGAGCGCTGTGCTGGGAATACAAAGATCAATAAAACTATTTGACCTTGAAGAATTTAGAGACTGAAAGAGGGAAATAGAAATATAAACAAATAATACATTTAAATAGCAGGAGCACTATAAGAGAGCTTTGTGGTACATAGGAGGGATGCCAGAGAGGAAATACTCAGTCCTAAAAGAAGCGAAGGAGGGGAATCAGGATGGACTTTGTAAATGATATACTTAAATCAAGTCTTAATATATGAGAAATATTTTGCCAGATCGCTAAGCTAAGAAACAGGATTCCAGGCAGAAAGGGCAGCTGAGAAAAAGCACGGAAGTATAAAGCAAGCATTATTTCATTGAACATGGAAAGTATGACATAGGAATTGAGTAGTGTAAAACAAAACTGGAGAACTAGACATGGGTCAGGGAGGCTCTGTGTGTGAGGCTGAGTTTGAGTATTGCTTTAGACATTAAAATAATAATGGTAATGACGCTAATAATGAATTATCACCAATATTTATAATGTTTTTTCTATTAGCTAGGCACTCTAATGGTTTCAATAACTTTTCTTTATGACATGAGTACTACAATTATGCCCATTTTCAGTGTTGTTCTTAAGGCTAGAGATTTTAAATAACATATACATAATTAAGATAAGCAAAGTAGGTTTTAGCCCACATTAATCAGTCTAAATTTGTAACCACTATGCTCATATTTCCTATACATGAGAAGACAATTGATAGATTTAGATAGAGAAACAATATGATCAGTATGGCATATTATAAAGAACTTGTTTGCAGTACTATGAAGAGGGAAGAGATTAATCAGCAAGTTACCATTTCATAAGGTTTGGAAATAGTTCTGGTTAGACATAATGAAATTTGAAGTAAGACATTAGCAATGGGGATAGAAGTAAGGAGATATCCAAGATCTGTTAAGAGGGTGCGGGAACACTGGATATATAAGAAGAAGGAGAAGGCCAAAATGACTCCAAGGTTTCTGACGTAATTGAACAGAAAGTAAAAGCAAAGGTGTGATAGAGCATAGAGGTTAAGCCCAGATTCTGGAGACACCCTGAATTTGGACCCCAGCTTTGCTGCTGAAGTGCTTCAATTTCTTCATACGTATAGTAGAGTAATACCTACCTCAGTAAGTTGTTGAAGGGAATAAATAATTAGGTGTCTATGAAGTGCATAGTAGAGTGCCTGATACACAGTTAACTCTCAGTAAATATTAAATATTATTCACTGAGAAAAGAGGAACAGGGATGAGGGAAGAGTTGTTGAGTAGAGTTTGAGGCATGTGTAGACTGAGGTTCACTTGAATCAGTGGGTCTCTAAAACTCAGGAGAGAGGTCTATACTAAATAGATTTTGGAGCCATTACCATATAGACACTTGTTGAAGTCTTATGTTATGATAACATAGAAAAATAAGAGAAAAGCAGTATTTTAGTGATGAGAATTGAATACTGAGAAACAATAATTAGAGAAGGAAGAGAAGAAGTCAAGAAAAGAATAGCTTTTGAAGTGATTAGGCACTAGATACTATCAAAGACTACAAAGTTTAAGATGTGCATATCTAACAGGCATTTCTAATTTAACTACCTAAAAGAGATGTTTGTGACTTTTCCAGCCACTTTCCCAGTCTCAGTAGATAGTACTGCTATTCTTCCAGGGGGTAAGGACAAAATCATAGCACCATTCTTGATTATTTTTTTTTCTTACTTCTATCTTGTAGTAATCAAACCTTCAAAATACAAAAAATGAAATCTTGCACTAACTCCTCATTGCCTACACCACTAATCCCTCATCAAAAAAAGAATACCCAAATGTTCCATTCTAATACCAAAAGCATAATATTAAATAAAGTTGAATGCTCTGTATATACTAAACCCCCAACTTAAGATGTTTTCCTGACTTCATAGCATGTAACAGAGTTCTACACTATTAATAAACATCTTGGAAATACTTAATTTAAATTAACCAATATATCTCATAATGATGAGGAGATATAAAATCTTTATAGGCTAATTTTGGCAAAACAGTATTTCTGAATTTACAGTAATGCTAAACAATTATAAAAAAATATTTTGACACAGCAACATGCTTCTTAAGCATCTCAATTAATTGTTACATTGTATAACTTTATTGATTTCCATTTGCTTGGTAAATCTCCATCCCTTTATTTTGAGCCTATGTGTATCCTTGCATGTGAGATGGGTTTCCTGCATAGAGCACACCAATGGGTTCTGACTTTTTATCCAATTTGCCAGTCTGTGTCTTTTGATTGGGGCATTTAGCCCATTTACATTTAAGGTTAATATTATTATATGTGAATTTGATCCTGCCATTTTGATGCTAGCTGGTTGTTTTGCCCATTAGTTGACTCAGTTTCTTCATTGTGTTGATGCTCTTTACCATTTGGTATATTTTTGGAGTGGCTGGTACTGGTTGTTCCTTTCTATATTTAGTGCTTCTTTCAGGAGCTCTTGTAAGACAGGCCTGGTGATGATGAAATCTCTGAGCAATTGCTTGTTTATAAAGGATTTTATTTCTCCTTTGCTTATGAAGCTTAGTTTGCCTGGATATGAAATTCTAGGTTGAAAGTTCTTTTTTTTAAGGATGTTGAATATTGGCCCCCACTCTCTTCTGGCTTGTAGGGTTTCTGCTGAGGGATACACTGTGAGTCTGATGGGCTTCCCTTTGTGAGTAACCCAACCTTTCTCTCTGGCTGCCCTTAGCATTTTCTCCTTCATTTCAACCCTGGTGAATCTGATGATTATATGCTTGGGTTTGCTCTTCTTGAGGAATGTCTTTCTGGTGTTCTCTCCATTTCCTGGACTTGAATATTGGCCTGCCTTTCTAGGTTGGGGAAGTCCTCCTGGACTTGAATATTGACCTGCCTTTCTAGGTTGGGGAAGTCCTCCTGGATAATATCCTGAACAGTGTTTTCCAGCTTGGATTCATTCTATCCATTGCATTCAGGTACATCTATCAAACTTACATTAGGTCTTTTCACATAATCCCATATTTCTTGGAGGCTTGGTTCAGTTCTTTTTACTCTTTTCTTTTCCCTAATCTTGCCTTCTCATTTTATTTCATTGAGTTGATCTTCAGTCTCTGATATCCTTTCTTCTGCTTGGTCGATTTGGCTATTGAAACTTGTGTATGCTTTATGAAGTTTATGGAGTTTTCAGCTCCATCAATTCATTTATGTTCCTCTCTATGCTGTTTATTCTCATTAGCATTTCATCAAACCTTTTTTCAAGATTCTTAGTTTCTTTGCATTGGGTTAGAACATGTTCTTTTAGCTTGGAGAAGTTTGTTATTTCCTACCTTCTGAAGCCTGTTCCTGTCAATTCATCAGACTCATTCTCCATTTAGCCTTGTTCCCTTGCTGGTGAGAAGCTGTGATCCCTTGTAGGAGGAGAAGTGTTCTGGTTTCAGGTATTTTCATCCTTTTTGTGCTGGTTTCTTCCCATCTTTGTGGATTTATCTACCTGTGGTCTTTGTAGTTGGTGACTTTTGGGTGGGGTCTCTGAGTGGATATCCTTTTTGTTGATGTCAAAGTTATTTCTTTCTGTTTCTTAGTTTTCCTTCTAACAGGTCCCTCTGCTTTAGGAATGCTAAGGTCCACTCCAGACCCTGCTTGCCTGGGGATCACCTGCAGTGGCTGCAGAACAGTAAGAGTTGCTGCCAGTTTCTTCTGTTATCTTTGTCCCAGAAAGATACCTTCCATATGTCCGCCTGAGCTCTCCTTTATGAGGTGTCTCTTTGGATAGACGGAGGTTGGGGAGCTGCTTGAGGAGATTGTCTGTCCCTTGTAGGAGCTCAAGTGCTGAGCTGTGAGTGCTGTTTTTCTATTCAGAGCTGCTGGGCAGGTACATTTAAGTCTGCAGTGGAACTCATAAAGTTCGTGTCCTTTTTAGGGACATGGATGAACCTGGAAACCATCATTCTCAGCAAACTGACACAAAAACAGAAAATCAAACACTGCATGTTCCCACTCACAGGCGGGTGCTGAACAATGAGAACACATGGACACAGGGAGGGGAGCATCATGTACTGAGGTCTGTTGTGGGGGAGTAGGGGAGGGACAGTTGGGGGTAGGGAGTTGGGGAGGGATAACATGGGGAGAAATGCCAGATATAGGTGATGGGGATGGAGGCAGCAAACCACATTGCTATGTATGTACCTGTGCAACAATCCTGCATGTTCTTCACATGTACCCCAGAACCTAAAGTGCAATAAAATCTATATTTAAAATATTTTTTAAAATTTATTCAGAATTCTTTTGTCTCCCAGAGCATCCTATTTACAGTTGAGTTTATAATTATTTATATATTTGTTTATCCTAAAGAGTAGTTAGTGTTTCTACTTTCTAGTAATTTAAATTATTTTTGTTTCCCTTTGATTCTGGCTTCCTGAAAGCTTAGAGAAAAATACGAATAGCATTTCTTGTGTTGACCTTCTTTGAAATCTCTGTTACATGGTCCTGATGTCACATATTTTACTAGTTTATCAAATGTGCCTTTTGTTCAAACTAGCTGAAATTCTTTGCAGAAGAGGTAAATTGCAAGCAAATATATTTGACTTTTTAAAGTCCAAGAGGGAGTCTTGCATGGATCAAAGCTGAGACACATGACTGATTGAAGAAAAGGTTATGTGACAGCTTCATAGTGGCCTTCTCTGTGCTCCAGGCAGATGATGATTCTGAAATTAGTATAGAATGCTCAAGGACAACTAACAGGAAAAAAAGCAAAAAGGATTTTTTTCAATGACCAGGAGTCTCATGAGAAAAAAAATACATATAACATGATAAACAGGATGAAGACTATATATATTTGATATGTTGTATCTCTAAAAGAAGCCAGAACATAGGAAAGAGCACCGGGTCCCCAAGGAAAACTCTGGCTAAGTTGGAAAGTACACTTTTGTAATGAGCTAGTGACACTTGCCTAGCCTTGGAGGTTCTGGAGAGGAGTGGATTCAAGGTAAAGTATGAACTATCTTTGAAAGCTCTCAACTCAGTCCCCAGGGAGCACCTAGATGTCCTGAGAAGAGAGATACGTGATATAACTTAAAGACCTGTGTAACTAGAGACACTGGCCTTCTAATGTTGTATCCCCTTCCTTTTTTTTTTTACTTATACTTTAAGTTCTGGGGTCCACGTGCAGCTCATGCAGGATTGTTACATAGGTATACAGGTGTCATGGTGATTTGCCACATCCATCCCCCCATCATCTACATTAGGTATTTCTCCTAATATTATCCGTCCCCAATCCTCCCCCCCCTTGATGTCCCTCCCCTAGCTCTCCCACCCCGCAGCAGGCCCCGGTGTGTGATGTTCCCCTCCCTGTGTCCATGTGTTCTCATTGTTCAACAACCACTTATGAGTGAAAACATGTGGCTTTTGGTGTTCTGTTCTTGTGTCACCCTGTTTCAAAGGAGCTCAACACCATATCAGAAAGCCATTTCCTTGTGGATTGGAAAAAAGAGGAATAATGCCGGAGAGAGAATGAGGGAGTACAGGTATCTAGGAGGTATTACCATTGAAAATAGATGTTTCTCTCTTTGGAATAACCACCGGAGGCATGTTTGGAAAGTCTTTCCAGATATGTCATTTAAAAGAGAGGTGGTAAGTCAGCAGAAGAGGCGAGAAACCATTACAATGACCTTGCATAGGACTTAAAGTCAAAGCCTGTGGGAAAGCGTATTCTGGAGATATATAGCAAACCCTTATAAAATCAAAGTGATTTCTCCTTTCCCATACACTCATTACCCCACTGCAACCCTGCATTTTTACTCTCATAATAAAATATTCTAGTAATAGTCACCAATTGCCTCTTTTGTCAGATCTAATAGATTCTTTTTTATTCTTTTTTGCAATTTATTCAACATACATTTATGCAGTGCTTACGAACTTCCAGGAAGTGTTCTGTGCATATGTAATACAATGCATAATAATCTAGTGAAGAGGTTAGAGAGGCAGAGGATTGAAATTGTTTTTCTGATAGATTTTTTTTTAATTGGTGGGCTTGAGTTTCCCAAAATTATATCGGAAGTGTGGATGAGATTATTATGGCATTTTGGTATGTACTTCTACAGCTGCTTTTTCAGGAAGTAGTTAGGTTTTACTTATAAAGGCATAAGGAACTTATGGCTATGTTATCCATTTTATATTTTCAATTTTTAACCCATTAATAATACAGAATATTGCTAAGTGAACTACAGATAATGCTTTTCCACAGGACTATAGGTGTTTACCTAGTTTATTTAGGTTAATAAGAATCAAATGTAAAAGTAAAATTTCAAATGAAGGGTTAGCTGCTGCATGGGTCATACACCATAATTGCTCAATAAAAGAGCTTCAGACCAGTCCTGTGCAATATGTGTATCGCATTTTCTTATGGACATCATCAATCTTAAAATAATTGAATTGCATGTAATTTTTTCCCGAAATATTTAACCACCTACAGCTATGTTCATATGAATTCCCCATATTTCCTCACAGATAATCCAAAAGTTAAGTGTTCTGTAAGATACAGGAATTGTGAATGTAGATTTCTAATATACAATTCTTGACCTAAACGTTACAAGTTCAACTTCAATATAGATTAGTAATGATGTATTAATGTTATACTCTGAAGGTCACTAGAAAGAAGTTGACAATTTGATGCTAGTTTCAAGGGAAAAAAAAATGTTACAGGGGTTTTCTGTTTATCAGTAAAAATTGCCTAATATAACACAGCTAAAAGTTTTCATTGAAATAGTGGCCAAAGCCTTAGAGAGATCAAATTAGAGACAAGTGTAGAAAAAAACAACAATGGTCAACCTCTCACTATTTTTATAAAGATGAATAATTTTACTTAATCTGTTATCAATACACAACCTCGGATGGAAGATATTTAACTTTTACTATGATATTTAACTTACACTAAACTTTATTAATAACTAGTATTGCAAATGTACATTGTTTCTCCATTTCAAATACATATTTTTTTAAAAATATACAATATGCCATAGGATATGAGTCCCTGGAAACAATTCAATTGGAAACTACCTCTCTTCAGTCATCTGTAGGGAAACAATCATGTTGGCAGACTCAGTTACTCTAGAGTTTATCAAGAGATATGGTTTATAACCAAGTAAATGGTTCTAAAAATATAATTTTTTTTTTCTTGAACTAGTGTTTCACTCTTGTCTACCAGGCTGGAGTGCAATGGCACCGTCTCAGCTCACTGCAGCTTCCACCTCCTGGGTTCAAATGATTCTCCTGCTTCAGCCTCTGGAATAGCTGGGATTACAGGCGCCCACCACCAGGCCCAGCCAATTTTTGTGTTTTTAGTAGAGACAGGGTTTCACCATGTTGGCCAGGCTGGTGTCAAACTCCTGACCTTAAGCCATCCACCCACCTCGGCCTCCCCAAATGCTGAGATTACAGGCACCGCACCCAGCCTAAAAATATAAATTTTTCAATTGGGAATGTAGAAATGATTTAATTGAGAATAACCAAACTGCTATGGAAGAGTTTTATAATAATTTACCAAACTATAACTTACATGCCTTTATAACTAATTGCATTATATTTAGCACAAATGGAATTTGTATGCCTTTACCCATTCCTCCCAATTAAGTGTTAGTAAAATAGTAACAAATGTAGAAAAATACCAATTCTATGTGTTTCTCACTGAACCTCATATGAGTCACTCATCTTTTTCCATTTGTAGTAACACTCCTTGAAGCATAATGGATGCAGAAGCTTTTCAAATTGTATTAGAATTTACATAGAATCACTTTGCAATGTGGGAAGCATTTTGCCATAAAAATTTGTGATAGTGTACTGAATGTGTTACCCTTTATCTTAGTCTATTTGGCTACAAGGTTAAAATTATTAATTTATTAATTAAATACATTTGAGTGCCTGTTCCATGTCATTCAGTGTCCTAGGGGCCAAACATATAAAGTTAAATTAAATACATATCCTTTCCTTGAGATGCTTAATCTATTGCTAATAGGAAACAGTGACAGAGAAGGATGCTTGTGAGAGAGAGAGAGAGAGAATGTGCGTGCGTGTGTGTGTGTGTGTGTGTGTGTGTGTGTGAAGTTTATGGAAGCCAAAGGAAGGAATGACTGTACTTTAAAATTGGGAATGAAAAATGTTAAAGCAAAACATTTTCCTTCAAATTTAAATTAAAAAAAGAGTTTCCATAGTAGACAAGGGGGACAAGGAAAGAAGTTATCCCAGAGATGGGAAATAACATTTTCAGTCTGAATCCCTCCTATTTGTACTACGTGTATTTTGGTATTAATATGCAATATTAACCAGTGCGAAACGTAAACCTGGATTGTATTCTTGAGCCACATTTTTTAGTAGTTTCTCAGGATTGTTGTCTCATAACCACAGTCTCCTAAGGAGTTGTCTCAGAGCCCACACTCTTAGTCCTTCGATGGCTATCCAAGTTACTAAGCTGCTTCATGATCTTACCAACCCTTCTAATTCCACAAAGCAGCAGTCAGTCACTACTCTGAACTCATGGCCAATGGTGCCTCACCTTGACCATCACACCCTGCTACAATTATCCTTTCCTTTTTGTTCTCAGCTAGTTATTCCGGTCTTAGGATTCTGCCCTCTTTAGAGTGACAGTTGCATCAGTGGCTTTTTTGCAAAGGTGAGCATCTGTAAAACTGACAATGGAAAGGTCGTTTGCATGGCAAAGAAAAGAGTTTTATGTTTATGGTCTTTTATGTCTTTCCTATAATACCATTTTTCTTCTCTTACATTTGAAAGGAACTTGGAACAAGAAGTCAAGCTTTAAAACAAAAGTTATTAACATCCAAAATGGTGCTTCTGTTACAGAGAAGCAAGCTATTTAGATCCTTAACTGGTTCATATTCCGTTTTGTGGAGGTTATATGACATTGACTTGAAGGAAAATCAGTGTTCATGTCTAATAGCTTTAAAATATTTTAAAAATCACTAAAACTGGAAATAATGTACATATGTCACATATATGTATGTATGTATATCATAGACCAAAACTGATACAATATCGCATTTTTAAAATGCAGTTCATGGTATCAATAATATTATAAATTGGTATACAGCTAGAGACCTTTTTGTTGGTAAGAAGATGAAGAATTATTAAGTGAGTAAGGCCAGTGATTTTTTTTCATTTTAAAGGTCATATTCTATATAACACTATTTTGAGAGGTGAATTTTGGCTATTGTGATTTCTAATTTATCTTGATATTTTAGCAACATATTTTATTTTTCATAGACATAATTCTCAGTCATTATTTTCTCTTATGATGATTTTAGTATTTGTATATTGGCATATTAATCTCTACTTTGGAGAGTTCTTTTTCTTACTCCTTTAAACTAGTTTTTCAAACTTGTCTAATTGGTACTTCTGGAATATTTGACAAATGAGGGAGGCAGACAGTTTGAGGTTTTAAATTTATTCATATGGCAGTCCTTAATTTTTGTTATCTATTAAATACACTCATCAAATTTTGAAGTCTCAATGTCAAAGTATTAAAACAAAATTAATTTACACATAACTCCCATCTTTCTACCCCCCCACAAAATGCAGAAATTAATGGTACTAGGTAATATGTGGCCAAATTGGACTAAAATTCTTTCTACATTAGTACAGTAGCCCTTTAAAAGCTATGGATTTAATTCCCCCAGCTCCCTGGTATATTACTTTTTAACACTTGCTATTAATTTTAATGAAAATGATTGAAAGTAATATTCACTAAATGTTTTGGAAATTTTCCAATCTGTGTTAATACTTAATTGAAATGTGCCTGAGGCACTTAACATATATTAGCCTTACACTGATGGTTGTTTGGTTTTGCATAGGACCAAGAAAAATTGTAAATAACAGCAATGCCTTTGGGCAAGGAGGCTAGAAATTACAAATCTAAGGTTAATGAAAATGACCTTTATGTACAAATGTTACTGTCAAAGGTAAAAACAATGAGTTATTTGCTAGTTATGAAAAATAAACAAAAAATCAGAAGTGCTTCCATATTCCACTCTTATTTTCCATGTCTTGACCTTTTACTTCTTTTTGATTTGGAAGGCATTTGCAATGTACCAAATTTTGTTCTCACTTATAGTGTTCTATTTGTATCTAATTTCCATAGTTTTGAATTCAAAATATTTATCTACTTGACAACATGCTGAAAAGTTTCCTTTCAGGCCTTCTGTAATACAGCCATTTTTGAGATTTATCTGACCAAATGTTACATAAAATGAGTTGTGATGACTTGTGAATTATGCTTCGGTGACAGAGAATTAAGATAAATTAAAGGGTACGTATAAGTTGAGGATTATTTTATATCCATTCAACATTGTGTGTATAATCACAAATCAGTTTATTATTATATCTCATATGTAAGGTATTAGGCAGCGACATGCCTAATTTTTTTTTTTTTAAAAGGTCTCTGTTCTCAATAATCTTATTGTTAATTGGGTAAACAACATATATATACTGAACTAGGGAATCAGCTAAAGTATTTAAAAGCAGCACAAACCTAGTAGTTTAAATTAGAGGCAAACTTTGTTCCTCACTTTTTATTTATAGCTATGAAAAGAATTATTTTAATCACTAAGTTGAACAAATCACTGAAAATAGTATTAAAAAATTTGAAGCACACAAATTCTTCAAGACTTCCTTTTTTTGAAATAATAAAAGGTTTTATTTTTTTAATTTTTTATTTATTTACCTTTTATTATACTTTAATTTCTAGATTACATGTGCAGATCATGCAAAATTTTTACATAGGTATACACATGCCGTGGTATTTTGTGCATCCACCCCCCCCGTCATCCTCATCAGATATTTCTCCTAATGTTATCTATCCCCAATCCCCTCACCACCTGCTATCCCTCCCCTAGTTCACCTACCCCCCAACAGGCCACAGTGTGTGATGTTCCCTTCTGTGTGTCCATGTGTTCTCATTGTTCAATATCCACTTATGCGTGAGAACATGCAGTGTTTGGTTTTCTGTTCTAGTGTCACTTTGCTGAGAATGATGGTTTCCAGCTTCATCCATGTCCCTGAAAAGGACACGAATGCATCCTTTTTTATGGCTGCATAGTATTTCATAGTGTGTATGTGCCACATTTTCTTTATTCGATCTATCATTGATGGACATTTGGGTTGGTTCTAAGTCTTTGCTATTGTAAACAGTGCCACTATGAATATATGTGTGCATGTGTCTTTATAATAGAATGATGTATAATCCTTTGGGTATATACCCAGTAATGGGATTTCTGGGTCAAATGGAATTTCTATTTCTAGATCCTTGAGGAGTGGCCACACTGTCTTCCACAGTGTTGAACTAGTTTATACACTCCCACCAACAGTGTAAAAGTGTTCCTATTTCTCCACATCCCCTCTAGCATCTGTTGTCTCCAGATATTTTAATGATTGCCATTCTAACTGGCATGAAATGGTATCTTAATGTGGTTTTGATTTACATTTCTCTAATAACCAGTGACAGTGAACTTTTTTTCATATGTTTGTTGGATGCATAAATGTCTTCTTTTGAAAAATATCTATTCATATCCTTTGCCCACTTTATGATGGGATTGTTTCTTTTTTTCTTGTAAATCTGTTTTAGTTCTTTGTAGATTTTGGATATAAGTCCTTTGTCAGATGGGTAGATCGCAAAAATGTTTTTCCATTTTATTGGTTGCCAGTTCACTGTAATGACAGTTTCTTTTGCTGTACAGAAGCTCTTAAGTTTAATTATACGCCATTTGTTTATTTTGGCTTTTGTTTTCTTTGCTTCTGGTGTTTTAGTCATGAGGTTCTTGTCTATGCCTATGCCCTCAATGGTATTGTCTAGGTTTTCTTCTAGGGTTTTTATGGTGTTAGGTCTTATGTTTAAATCTTTAATCCATCTGGAGTTAATTTTGGCGTAAGGTGTAAGGAAGGGATCCAATTTCAGCTTTCTGCATATGGCTAGCCAATTTTCCCAACACCATTTATTAAATAGGGAATCCTTTTCCCATTGCTTATTTTTGTCAGATTTGTCAAAGATCAGATGGTTGTAAATGTGTGGTGTTACTTGCATGGCCTCTGTCCTGTTCCATTGGTCTATATCTCTGTTTTGGTACCAGTACCATGCTGTTTTAATTACTTTAGCCTTGTAGTATAGTTTCAAGTCAGGTAGAGTGATGCCTCCAGCTTTGTATTTTTGCTTTTTTGTTTTTTGCTTAGGATTATCTTGGCTATACAGGCTCTTTTTTTTGGTTCCATATGAAGTTTAAGGTGGTTTTTTTCCAGTTCTGTGAAGAAGGTCAATGGTAGCTTGATAGGGATAGCATTGAATCTATAATTTACTTTGGGAAGCATGGCCATTTTCATGATATTATTTCTAACATGAGCTTGGAATGTTTTTCCACCTGTGTCCTATCTTATTTCCTTGGGCAGTGGTTTGTAGTTCTCCTTGAAGAGGTCTTTCACGTCTTTTGTTAGTTGTATTCCTAGGTATTTTATTCTCTTTGTAGCAATTGTGAATGGGAGTTTGTTCATGATTGGGCTCTCTGTCTGTTATTGGTTTATAGGAATGCTTGTGATTATTGCACATTGATTTTGTATCCTGAGATTTTGCTGAAGTTGCTTATCAGCTTAAGGAGATTTGGGGCTGATATGATGTAGTCTTCCAAATATATAATCATGTCCTCTGCAAATAGAGACAATTTGACTTTATCTTTTTCTAATTGAATACACCTTTATTTGTTTCCCTTGCATGATTGCTCTGATCAGAACTTCCAAGACTGTATCGAATGGAATGATGAGAGAGAGCATCCTTGTCTAGTGCCAGATTTCAGAGGGAATGCTTCCAGTTTTTGCCCATTCAGAGTGATATTGGCTGTGGGTTTGTCATAAATAGCTTTTATTATTTTGAGATACATTTCACTGATACCTAGTTTAATGACAATTTTTAGTATAAAGGGCTGTTGAATTTTGTCAAAGGCCTTCTCTGCATCTATTGAGATAATCATGTGGTTTTTTTTCTCTGGTTCTGTTTACGTGATGGATTACGTTTATAGATTAAACCAGCCTTGCATCCCAGGGATGAAGCCAACTTGATCATGATGGATAGGCTTTTTGATGTGCTGCTAGATTCAGTTTGCCAGTATAAGACTTTCTTAGTTAATTAACACAGGTAGCCTCCCATTCAAATATTAAAGTTACCAAAGTGTATTTTTATTGTAGACATCTACAACTTACTAACTTTATTAGAAGCCTTAGGAACTTTTTTCTGAATTATACTATATACTCATTTAATTAGAAATGTTTTGGTTCATTTGAGAAATCAGAGCTCTTGCTAGCACATCTTTTGTGTAAAGCACAATTGTGGTTACAATGGAATATAAAATTTTATACAAGGCACTTGAGAAAGTATCTACAAAGATACAGACAATTTAAAAGGGCACATATGCTCTGGATTTTTCCTGAAATAACCACAAATGACATGAACAAATGTGTATAAAAAACAAAAAGGTATTTTAAAACATTGACTTTATCATTTAGCTCCACAGAGGCCAAAAGTAGGCAGCACACTATCTGCACACAGCTTTCATCTACTTCCAGTCCAACTACATTCATTAATTCAAAAAACAAGTCTTGATCTCATACATTTCAGGTTAATAAACCATAAATTCTATATCACAATACTCTTTTAGCTTCTCTACCATTACTAATCCTGCTTACTCTGTTTCTTCTATTTAAGCGCTTGTCTCCGTGATACTCTCAAACCTTCAATGAAGGCCATCTGTAAGCTTCTGCAGTCTTTGTCTTATTTCCTATTATTCTGTCCATAACTTTTATAAAGAATCAATTATCATCTATTCACAAATGGGCACAATCCTCTATTTCCAACTCTGTGTCCTCTCCGAAGCATTAAATTGATATTTTGCCTCCCTTTCACTCTGGCCCCCAGACATCTCTACCTGTACTTAACACTTCTTAGACAAACCTTATTCAGTGTCTCTCTTTAAGAGTTCCTTACTTTTTATGCTTTCTTCTCATGCCTCAATATCATTCAGTGTCCCTATTGCTCTGCCGCAAAAGCTCAGGTTTGATGCCTTTTTAAAATTACCTAATTGTACCTACAAAGAAGAAGTAAAGACCCTCTTCCCTCAAAGCCCTTCAAAACCAGGCTATATTATCACTATTTGTCTACTTAAGTTTCCTCTTAATTTTCTTATTTCTATTTATAGCACCCATTTCCTCATCTTCCAACATTACAACTTTGAATAAACTTGTTTTTTATTCCTCTTCCTTATCTTCACATTTAGTTACTTCCTTAAAATGATAGCTTTTCACCTGAAAAATCATCGGGTTGGATACTTGCTTTTGAAATTTCATCTCCTCTTTCTCAGGAACAAGATGCCTTTTCCTTCCTCTAAACCTCACCTAACAAGATCCTTCATTGTTATTTGTCTTCAAGTATTATATTCTTAAATTTTATTCTCCTGGAGATAATAATGGCACTTTCTTCATCTGAGTATCTGCCACAGTAACACCAAACAGTGAACACTAAACTATGTTTATATTATCATCATCTTCCTCATAATAATTATCATCACCATCAACACCACCATCATCATGATCATCATCACATTCATCATTATCATATGCCTTTCATTTGTTTGTTTGTTCATTTGTTTGTTTCATTTGTTTGTCTTTCATTTTCAAAGAATTTTCAAATGTTTACTTGTTAAAAAGGGTAACAACATTTTTAATCAGATTATTCATTTTTCAGAGGATGAAGAATAGCCTAGGTACTTAGAAATATGTAATAATAAAATGTTTCCTGAACTTGAGGTGTTTAAATTTCACAAAAACAAGTACTGAAATAACATGCTTATGAGCTTTCCGATAGGATTTGTAAACATATGGCTTAATTTTCAGTAATTCTTTGCCAATACTCCTTGAGGTGTAAATTTTCTCTTCTAAATTCCTTTAACAAGTCACCTAAGGTGAAGGTATACTAATTCAGGTATAATAATATAAATAAAAGTAAAAATCTCCTTATAACCTTTTTATAAGCCCTCAAATATTCCCACTGAGCCTGAGTTAGTAAAAAAAAAAAATTACTCATTTGAAAGTACAGTCAAATAAGTACAGTACAAATAAGACATTGTGTTCATGTTATGTCTTCCCATTTAGAAAGACAGGTGTTATTGTCTTTATATCCAAGGAAACAAAAACATCAAAAATTTTAAACATTTGGAGCTACATTCAAATTAAAGTTTAGTTTTCAATTCTCTCTAAATCCTCAGTGACCAAAGAAACCAAATGTTAAACAAAACAAAATTAAAGCTAACATAAAAATTAAAATGTAGTCCAGATGCAGTGGCTCACACCTGTAATCCCAGCACTTTGGGAGGCTGAGTTGGGCAGATTACTTGAGGTCAGGAGTTCAAGACCAGTCTGGCCAACATGTTGAAACTCCATCCCTACTAAAGATGCAAAAAATTATCTGGGCATGGTGGCATGTGATTGTAATCCTAGCTACTCAGGAGGCTGAGGCAGGAGAATCACTTGAATCCTGGGAGGTGGAGGTTGCAGTGAGCTGAGGGTCATGCCATTGCACTCCAGCCTGAGTGACGAGCAAAACTCCATTTCCAAAAAAAAAATTTTAATGTAAAAATTTATTTATGTAATTAATGTACAACATAACAAAAATCCTGGACTTTTAAACCTCTTTGTAATGTCTGGATTAAATACATAAGATGTGACTTTTAATATGATGACCAAATACCTCCCTTCAAAGCAGATAAAGAGTTGTTGGTCAGTAATCAAATATTAATTGAGTACACAAATCTATATAGTAACAGGTGTTTGAGATTCAGTAGTTAGCCATGCAATTTCAATGAAAAGATGCTACCTAAAATTTCATCATATAGGAAGAAATGACAAATGTGAATTTTGTGTCATATCAGAAATAGCAATGGCAACAAATACAGCTTTAAGAAGCATATAAACTCCTGATGCTCCAAAGCTTCCTTATTTGCTTAAGCATTTAAACAGCAAGCTTTTGCTATAATTACTCTTGCTCCAAATTTATGTCCAACATAAAATAAAAATTCTTTTATGCATTATAATTCATTGACCTATGCCTTTAAGCATTTAGGCCTCATGTAATACATCCTCCAAACCATTGAGTTAGGTAAAATATATTCAGAGATCTTGAAGATAAACAAGATGGAACTCCTAAGACCTTTTGGGCACTCATGCTGCAAGTTATCCTGGCTCAGTATCAATGAAGATGGTAATTTTTATCACAACATAAATATACTCTTAATCATTTCATGATATTCAGTCTAAATTCTATTTTCATCATGTCAATAAATTTTAAATCTACCTTGAAAGATAAAAAAAATGGCTTTTGCTTATATATGAAACAATGACCATCATGTCTGCTGACTAAATCAAATCACTTGAAGCTGTAAGGTCAGGAGGTCTTGACAGAGTTGGAGTCAGGAACCTTGAAGTTAAAAATTCATACACTCAGATCAAACACCTAATCTTTTTTGTTGACCCTGAAAAGTTAAATAAGTAAGGTCATGAAGAATTAAAGTAAACATAGTAGTGTCAAATTGTGCTGTCATTTTTAATATGTCTTTCATAGAAGCTGAATCATTAGGTTTTGAAATCATATTCACTTATAATTTATTTTAGAACCTACTTAATTAATATTCATAAGCATCTCTTTTTGTCTTTTGTTTCTAAAATTAATATAATTCTAAAACTGGAGCTCTTATGTTTGCCTAAGAGTTTAAATCTGGGTTATTTTAAGTTTTGCAAAATCAAGGGGAGAACTATATAACTAACTATCCAAACAAATAAAGCAAAATCAGTTTTCAAAACTTTTATCTAATGAATAAGTGAAAAAGAAGTTTCAGACAAAAAAATGTATAGGTGATACTTTCAGTTCTTATTTTAAAGGTCTAAAACTTGGTATGGTGCTTAGAATCGAGTAGGATGGTAGGTAGAATAATGCCCCCCAACAGATGTCCATCTTTCAATCCCTGGAACCTGTAAATACATTATGTTACACAGCAAGGGGTATTTAAGGCTGCAGCTGGAATTAAGGTTACCAATCAGATGACCTTAAAATAAGGAGCTTATTCTGGTAATAACTAAGATTATTCTGACCCAATGTAAAATCAAGGTTCCTTATGTATAAAAGAGAAGAGCAGGAGAGTCAATGTCAAAGTTCTATAGCATAAGAAAGACTCTACTAGCTATTGAGCGGCTATTGAGCTCTTGGATCTCTATGATCCAAGAAACTGAGCTGCTTCTAGATGCTGAAAAATTCAAAGAGATGAATTATTCTCTAGATCAGCAGTCTCCAAACTTTTCTGCACCATGGAAAAGTGTCATGGAAGACAACTTTTCCACAAATGGGGGTGGGGGTATGGTTTCTGGTTGAAACAGTTCCACCTCGGATCATCAGGCATTACTTAGACTGTTATATGGAGCGTGCAACCTAGATCCCTCACATGTGCAATTCACAATAGGGTTCACGCTCCTATGAGAATCAAATGCTGCTACTGATCTGACAGGATCTAGAGCTCAGGCAGTAATGCTGGCTGGCCTGCCAGGCCAGGTTTCTAACAGGTCACAGACCTGTACCAGTCAGTGGCCAGACTTGGGGACCCCTGCCCTACAGCCTTCAGAAGAAACACATTCCTCCCACCCACTCAATTTTAATACACTGAGACTCGTTTCATACTTCTAACATCAAGAACTATAAGATAAATTTGTGTTATTTTAAGTCCCCAAGTTTGTGGTAATTTGTTACAGCAGCAAGAAGAAACTAATACAAACACATTTCACAAATATATTACTAGTAGCACCTTGTTGGTTTATTGATAGCAGCACTCCTAATACCTAACACAGTATGGGGCACTAGATGAAATAATTACGTTTAACTGATTACCAGATTTAACTTTCATAGTAGAACATTGAACCACACAGGCACAATATATTGAATTCACACTTTGTGATTCCTATGTAAGTCACATGTATAGTACAAGGAGTTTGGAATAAGAAAAGAAGATAAGACTTTGTCCTGCATTTTATGTTTTTTTTTTTCCACAGAGACAGTAAAGTTTCACATGGAAACAAAACAAGTAAATAATATTACAATGGCACATATCTATATATAACAATGCTGAAGCAATGTTACTGAAATATCACCAAGGTAAGGAAAGTCAGGACTAATTTTGTGGGAAAAATAGAACATTATTTAGAAAATTTCTTAGAATTATGAAAGCTAAAATGAAATTTGGACTCTTTATTTTTAACAGAAGTCAGCTAAACACTAATGGTAATTAATAATACCTTCTAAAATGAACCGTTAAAATTGGTATAGTTAGCTACATAATAGAAGTAATATTTTCATAACTGCTAATTATGAGGCATATTTCTCCTTAGAAATATATGTGGCTTCCTATTTCATAGTTAATTCTGCAATGAAAGTGCATGGATTGATAATAAATAAAATTTGTATTTATTAGTTTGTCACTATATATAGATAGCACTATTTTACTACCCTCAAATATTGCAGTGGAGGAAAGAGTCAGTAGTCAGGAATCATAAAGAAAAATGTTTCCTGTCATTCTTTTTTACAACTAACCAAGCAAAATGAAAGTTAATATATTGAATTTCAGGGCAGGGAAGGGGAGTAAAATTATACTCCTCACTAAGATAATAGTTGTGGTAGAACAGAAATATAATTAGAAACACCAGAATGCATCTTACGCATTCTGCTGGCCTCAGACACCTGAATAAAAATAAGACATTAGAAAAGATGATTATATAAACCTCCTACCAAATGGAAAATTATAAAAAATGTGTTGTTTTTGTGTTGTATTTAAATACATCTTAGTCAAACTGTACCTATGCTGAGATTGCTTAAAGAGCCAAATTGTGTTTTATAGAGTCCTCCAATGTTTTATGGGTCCTATATCGAATTTACTAAAATTCCCCAAGTAAATAAAGTTTTGCCTTGGTCTTTTCTAGGTTTCTTCAGTATCCACAAAATGCCATTATTTCTAAGAAAAAGATCAAACTAACTGAAGAGATTCCAAATCCGTTATGATTGATAAAATCAAAGGATTATTTCCTTAACTCTGAAGTGCTGACAAGTATGAACTAATTGAAATTAGGAGACCAGTTTAAGTGGAGTATGAAGGGAGCATGAAAAAGTAAAAGCAGATTTTAACATAAAATGGTACATTTCATTAAAGTAATAGACTGCATGCCAAGCTTACTCATGAGCGTAGATGCAGATGTCAAGGTTTTAGAGAGCTAAATTCATTACATAGGAAAGACAGTACACCATGATCAATTCAGTAATACAAGGGTGGTTTAATATGTAGTGGTTTTTTAGCTTCTTAACAAATTAAAGAAAAATACTGAATGATCATCTCAATCTTTATAAAAAAAATACAATTCAATACTAATTCATTATGAAAGTTTTCACAAAGTATAAACTAGCAATAATGAAAAAGAGCTTAGAAAAAGTGTTATCTTCCTAAAAGCAGACCTTTTAAAACAAAATATGGTAAAGACATACATTATAATTACTTCTATTTAACATACCTTTGAAAGTGTTAACATGGTAAAGAAAGAAAAAAATAAAATTATTAGAATTGTAAACAGTATAAGAATTATTATTCACAGATGCTAGAATTGCTACTTTGAAGCATCAAAATCATTACAGAAAAAAATGTAGAAATAAGTTTAACAATATGCCTAAATACATGACATCAATATACTCCAAAAAAGTTAAATTCTGAATACAAGTAGGAAACACAGAGTATAATAATCATTATTCTTCATCATCATCATATCTATCACATAGCATCACTATCAAGTGTAAAGCACTTAAGAAATTTCTAAGAAAACATGTAAATGCTATTAAAAAATATAAAATTTTATTAAAATACATTTAAAATGTCTCAAATGATAGCTCATTTTCACGGACTGTGAGATCTATAAATTTATGTATAGATTCAATATATGAATCAAAGTTAAATTTTTTTAGAACCTGACAAGTTAATTCTGAAATTTATTTCTTAAAAAAGGCCCCAAAATGGACTTACACAAAATAATTTATCTACATGAAAGTTAATCCATGGTGAAAAAATGAGATCATTGGCTGACTCATGGAATGGTGCACAGATTGACATGGAGGGAGGCATTAGAGAACTCTCTGGAAGGATGGTGATGTTCTATGTTAATAGCCATTTGAGTCATGCAACAGGTGTATGGGTATATTAAAACTCATGAAGCGGTACACATATGGTTTGTGCATTCACTGCAAATTTTTACTTAGAAAAGCTTACCTAAATTTATATTGAACTCAAACATTAATCTAGCTGATAATAATAATTATCTGAGGTTTCTGGTGTCAAAAAGTACTGATATCTTCAACTGAGTTAGAACAATTGAAGATAAGATGAATTGATGGATAGAGTTCAGTGGCACAATCTCTGCTCACTGCAACCTCCACCTCCCAGGTTCAAGCAATTCTCCTGCCTCAGCCTACGAGTAGCTGGGACTATAGGTGCATGCCACCATGCCCGGCTAATTCTGTGTAATTTAGTACAGATGGGGTTTCACCATGTTGGCCAGGCTGGTGGTGAGCTCCTGAGCTCAGACAATCTGCCCTCCTTGGGCTCCCAAAGTGCTAGGATTGCAGGCATGAGCCACTGCACCCAACCAAGAACAGATCTTTAATATCAATTCGCCAAATTGAGCGATATGAAACCTTGCAAAAAATAATGCAATTTACGTTTGTTTTTTTAAACAGTACTCTGTAGTTTTCCTCAGATAACACTTATGTTTAAAGATTCACCAGAGTCCTAAAACAAGAATTTAATACTATCTTAATTTCCAGCATGTAAGGAATGACCATTCTACCACATAGGCTGTAATTCAGTCTGAAATTGTCATTTCAAGGTGGAACTATCCTTAAAAGTAAATTACATTAAGATATAATCATCACAATTCAAGTAGCAGTGTTCATCTTTGTCTTTGGAAATCAGATTTCTGTAGCTGCAAGGAAATAAAATAGATGCCATGAATCTAGTCTATTCTATTTGACTTTTCTTTTTTATCTCTTATGTCTATGAACAGAAATAGATTCTTTGTTCAATTTGTACATAAACATTGTTCAGGAAAGCATAAATATTAACCTTTTTATTTTAAACCTCAGCCTACCTTCATATGAACTATCTCTTGATTGTCCTCCAAATTTGCTATGAATACCAATGATTACAAAAAAATAAGAAAAGTGTGAGTAAAGGCACTTGGTGTATATTCCAGCTTCCACAGACCACCCCTGAGCTCTAGAGTAGGAAGTGACACAAAACTATCAAGCATCTGGGTTATAGATAATCCTTCAGTCATTTAGAATCATGTACACAGCTTAAAGTTTACTTGGAAGGAAAATGTAGTGCTAAACCTTCAAAGCAGTCAGACCTCTGCTCTTTATTAAAGTTGATGACTTTATTGTTTTTGTAATGAGAGAGACTACTTTCTTTCATCTCAGCTGATGATTTTTCTTCACACTTTGTCAAGAAAATATGGGAAGTAATGAAGGCCTTCAGAGTCCCTCCAATAAATCTGCCTACCCACTTGTATCTCTTTACATACTACATGCTCTTGTTCTTAGGTCAAAGACTGAAATGTCCCTGCTTCCTCCTAAGGCCAATCTACTCTATGCACAGGTTTCCGTACTCTTTTTCCAATGTCCTCTTTTGAAGAACCTTAGTTTTCTATTCATGAGCTCTTCCTTCAGGATCATCAGTCTGTCCCTCATCATTGTGTCATTCTCATCATTTAAAAAAGCAAAACAAAACAAAAGTAATTTTCCCTTGACCCTTTATCCACTCATAAAATGGTATCTTACTGTGTTGTTGTTGTTTCTCAGGTAGTCAGAAAGTTCTTTAAAAAATTGTTCATAATTGTGGCATCCAGGGTCTATTGTCTCATTTTCCAATCTTTCTTTTCACCTGAGCCAGTGAAATAATTTTTTGTCAATGTTACCAATGACCTCTGTGATGACACATCATGGCTGCTTCTGTGTTCTCTTCTTAGCTTCTTCATTGTATTTGGCACATTTGATAATTCCCCATTCCTCTTATAGGATCTTGACATTCATGAAGTATCACACTCCTGGTTTTTGTTCTATCTCAAAAGATGTATCTTCTATCTTTTCTGGCTTTGGCATCTCTAGGCAAAATAAAAATATTTGAGAGTTCAGGGCCCCTTCTCTTTTATATTTATATTTACTCCCCAGAATATTTCTTCTACCCTCTACGTGCTGATGCACAAATTTACATATCTACCCTGATCTATTCCCTGAGCCTCAAACTTCTGTATCTATGTAAGTATGCATGATATATCTCTATGTCTATGTCTAAAGGCATCATCTTGATTTTTTAATCTTGGTCCTCTACTGCTTATTTGCCAGAGAGCAGTCACACTGTTGTTTTAGAAAAGAAAATTACATTATGTATTTTCAGTGCTCAAAACCAATGGCTTGATATCACATTAGAGTAAAATTAAAACTTCCTATAGTTTACAAGGGAGATCTGGTTCTCACCTATCTCTCCTATATCATTTCCAACAACTTTTTTTCTTCCTTCTGCTCACTTTTATATTTTTTTCAGATTTGATAAAAAGCAGTCATAATTTTTAAAATTTCTTATACTTATCTCTTCATGTATCCTTCATATTTTCCTTAAAACTGCACAATTTTTAATTGCCCTCACATTATATTTTTAACTTCATTGCTATATTTTATTATTTATCACTCTTAATATTGTTGCATATTCTCATCACTGATTATTTAAATGTTCTTTGGAATTTGATGAAGGGGGTTCAGTTTTTTTTTGTTTATTTCTGTTAACTCTTTTTATGGAGAAAAGTTCTTTTTAGGTTTCCCAGCCTGGTTTCAAGCTCCTGGGCTCAAGAAATCCTCCTGCCTCTACTTTCCAAAGTGCTGGGATTACAGGCATGAGCCACCATACCCAGCATGAAGGGGATTTTTATGACTACTACTCACATCACCATTATTTTAGATCAAATGTTCAAATCTTCTGTTGAGACCATGTAGGGCTGTCAGTGTGGTAAGTGGATATAGTGGCAGTATGTTCTTCAGGTATCCTGATTTCCATCACCTCTCCAGGATTTCTCTGCCATTTTTTCCCTACTATACATGAAAATTTAGGGAAAGCCTTATAAAAACTATAGTTTCCAATAATGGATGAATTTAAATTTTAGTTTTACTGTACCATAAACCAAGATGATGTTTATGTCTCTCGTCTCTCTTTTCTCCTTGTAAGAAACTTTGAGCTAAATGACTGATCAATTGCAATAAACATTTTATTTCATAATGATACCTATTTTCTGTCTATCTTGTTTTGTTTCTATTTAACATTTTGGTAACTGCTGCATTTAATTATATTTATGCTAATCTTTGTAAAGACTTTTGCAAGTAAATTGGATATATACATTTTTAGTATATAAAGTAAACTGCAAGACAGTGTTGAGCTACTTAGCAGCTCTCTTAGAACATAGCTCATGGTTTTAGTAGATGAAAAGTTCACTGTGTACCTAAGCTATGTGACTTTTTTTAAAAAAACCATTTTAATCTAAAGCTCTATTAATAGAAAATGGTGTTTTAAGCATAGAAAAACAATCCCAATGTATTCTGTACCTATTAGAAAGCACTGTTCAGTAGAAACATAAGGCAGGCCACATGTATGCTTTTAAATATTCTTGTAGCCACATTAAGAAAGTAAAAGAAACCGATAAAAAATTATATTAATATATTTTTTAATCCAATATATCCCCAAAGGTAATTTTGACATATAATTAATATTACATGATTAATGTGATATTTTTCTTTTTCTTCCTAAGTATTTTAAATCTTCTGTGTATTTTGCACTTAGAGCACACCGGAATTCGGACTAGCTATATTTCAAATACTAAAAAGCTGCATCTGGCTAGTGGCTACTATATTGGCCAGTGTAGTTTTAGATATTAATAAGTACATAACAATCTAAGTCATGAGTACATTTAAAAGGGTTGTAGAGGAAGCAAACCACAAATTACCATGATGTGAAATGCACAGAAAGTTTAAATAATAAAAACCAAAGAAAGATGTATTCATTTCCTCTGAATTCTAGTGATTTTACAATATAGCATTTTTAATATTTCTATTCAAATAAGATTGACTTTGTACTTTACCTCCTGCTGCAACAATTTTAAAATGCTGCAAGTAAAAACCTGCTAGAAATTACAAACTGCCGTCTAAGCCTCCCTGCCTTCATGATGATAATTAGTCCTATTTTTGAAGGACCACAGATTATTGCCAAACAATTAAATACATCTCTAGGAAAACTCATCTGTTTCCTTTCAAAATATATTTTTGGAAGAAGAGAAAAATAATGTTTCCATTCAGAGTTGAATTTATGAATCTTTACTTTTACATTGTCTCTAAAATTAAATGAGTTGGTGAAAATTTGTATACATCAGGAGAATTAAATGGAGGAAGAGTTTTGTGCACGTGAACTGGAAAGGCCCAAAAGCAGGGTCTCACAATGGCATGCCTATACTATGACTCAGTTGCCTCTTTAAGTGTAGTCTTCTTATTTCTTTTCGTTCTCCCAATTAATCATGCCAGAACATGAAAGGATATTTTATAAAACAAAAAACAGTAAATTATGCTGGATTTAAATAAATAAATAAATTGTGTGTGTGTGTGTGTGTATTTTAAATATCTATCTATATATAATTTACCTTTATTCAATTATTTCTGAGCTTTCCAAGGTAGTGACAGACTATTTTGGGGATACTAACTAACACTAAGCTCAATGCTTGTCCCAGAGCAAGGCCTCAACATACATTTCACATATTAATGATTGCTGCTTTTGTTAATAGAATAATGGATTTTTAAAAATATTTTCCATCTCTTGTTATATTTACTGAGACCTATTTTTCATAATACTAAACTACAGACTATTAAGGCAAACTATGTTATTTCTTTTCCTGCTTAAGACATCAGGAGGAAAACATCCATGTTCAAAAATTATGTGTCAAGTGGACTTTATGCTTCTCCAATATCTGTGTAGACCAAGCGAGCAAATAATTCTCATCATGAAAGGCTTACTTTCAAGTGGCACAAAAAGTAATAAGAAAAATAGTTCATATAAATTGTGTATGATAGAAACATTAAGATATGTAGGTTTGGTGGAGTTCGATGTAATTGAATATAGTTTTCTTTGGTGAATATATACAATTAAAAAGTATATCCACAAATTTTATACCATGTAACACTCAAGATATTATGTTAATCCTTTAGAGAAGTGTTTTAGATTAATTGCTCTGATCATCTTGAGAGACAACCAGTTATTTTTAATCAATATGATAAGGCTTATTTCTTGTATAATTTAAAAATCAGTTCTAATAAAAGCTATTTTTATTTTTTCCCTTAGCTTAGCAAGTCCTTTTCATTTTTATGGAGTTGTAGATTTTCAGTGCATCTTCATGTTCATGCATTACATTTTATTTTCTCAACAGTACTGTGAGTTGATGTTACTATGCTGTAAGTAAAGTTACTAAGTTCAGCTGATTTTTCTTACTCCACAATAAAGAGAGGAAATCATAAGACTCATAAAAATCCAGTCTTTCTGTGTAATGTACACCCTCTCTGATCAGCATCTTGCAGAGATAGGGATAGTTTGTCTTCCCTACAGAAAACCCAGAATTCTTTCTCATCAGCTTAACAATCCTGATGTTAAGCCTGATATGAAAAAAGAGAGAATTGCTTTTTTCAGGGTTTTCTCTTTCATGCTTTATATCCTCATGCCCAATATGATTTTTTTCTGTTAGTAATTTTTTTTCAGACTATACTGAACTTTCAGGATTACTGGGCCATCCTTTTTATTAATCCCCCAGTTGACTACATTTTAAATAATTTTCACTGGTATTTGCACTTTTAAAACAGCAAATCAGCTAACTTAATTCATGATTTTACTCCTTTATTGAGAAGAAATAACTTCACCCAGTCTATCTCCTTTAAACTCATTTTTTTCTCTAAATTGTTAATTATCCCTTTTTCCTTATTTCTCCTTTAAGAATAATTTAACCTCTTCTTTTACCAGCCTATTCTAATTATTTGTGCATTTGAGTTCACCCATTCCCAAGACTGTGTTATTTCAATCCCCATTACATTGTTCTCATCTCCTTAAAACGTAGGCAATTCTATTCATATAAAATTAATAATTTATATACACAACAATAACAATTATTTTTCCTTCAACACCATTTACAACTCTGTTTTTTGTCTTCAAAGAGATATTTTTTTAAATAGTCTTTTTCCAATTTCTGGTAATTCCTTAAGAATTTATATCTATTAGCTTGCCTTACATCTTACATCATTTCATTGAACCTGCCCCTGAAAATAACCTTTTGTGTATCATTTATATATTGCTACATAATAAACATCACCAAAACATAATGACTTCAAATAAACATGCTCACAAGTTTAATTATCAGTGGTTAGGTCTTCTGAACAGTGCCTTACAGAGCTGATCTCTGCAGGGCTTGCTCTTATCTATATGATCAATTGACTGGTTGTCTAGGGACTGGCTGCTTGAGGATAGTTGGTTGGTTATTGGTTGGCACAGCAGAAGTGATCAGTTTACACTTATTTCATCCAGCATGCTATCCATATAAGCTTGTTCATATGGTGAGGACAGGACTCCAATAAAGAGTAGAAGTGCACATGGTCTCTTGAGGCTTAGACACCAACTGGGACATCATCATTTCTCTGCATTTAATTGGTAGAAGCAAGTAACAAAAAGGAGTAGGGAAAAAGGCTTCACCTCTTTACAGGTGGAATTGCAAAGTTACTTTTTTGGTTGAAGAATTGAACCATTTTCTTATTGGATTTCATCATATTTTGCTTAATCTCTTTGTTGTACTAAATTGTTTGTTCTTTCATCAAATCTATCTTCCCTGGGTCTTTAAGAATTACAATTTCATAGATATTCCCTTACATTTCTACCCTACTCTTTCCAACGTCCTTACTTGGGTTTGATTGTTCTTTAGAAATATATTTTTCACTAATTTATTATTTGGCTTTTATCTCTTATAACTGAGTATGTTTACCCCATGATTGTGTCATCTTATCTACCTCCTTGCTTTAGGCACTGCTTTCAGAGAAAACGAATTAAGAAACCTATTGTTTTCCAACCGTTTTAGATGTGTTCAGGCCTTATTACCTCTTAACTGAACTATTGCTCTATTTCCTTTCCTGGTATTTTCATCTCCAGCTTCTTTCTCCTTTCCTCCAGTATAGAGCTGGTAGAGTTAAAAGTAATTGAATTTAGTTTTCTTTGGTGATGTTGACTACATGCAATGAAATAATATATACACAGATTTTATGATCTGTGTGAACCCAAAGTATTTGAGACAGATCTCAATCAATTTAGAGAGTTTATTTTGCCAAGCTTAAGTAAGGGTGCATCTGTGATACAGCCTCATGTGGTCCTGGTGACCTGTGCCTAAGGTGGTTGGGCACAGCTTGATTTTATACATTTTAAGGAGATCAATATGTATAAGGTGTACATTGGTTCAGTCAAGAAAGGGAAGACAACTCCTTTCTTGACCAAACCAAGCGGAGGCGTCCAGGTCATAGGTACATAAGAGACAAGTAGTTGCATTATTTTGAGCCTTTGATCAGCCTTTTACTGAATACACAATTTACATGCGTGAGGAAGGTGGAGGAATAGTCATTTATGCCTTAGTCAGGCTCAGCGAATCTGCATTTCTGCCTAAACAGTAGTGCAGAGGAATCACTCAGAGAGACGTTTGTCTCAGGTGAGCAGAAGGATGACTTTGAGTTCTGTCCTTTGCGCAGCATCTGTGAAGATAAGCTATCAATTTACCTTGCCAGAGTAAAATCCAACAGAACTGTTTTAGGGCAAAGATCTGAGGCCCACGAGGAATTTCCCTGTGGACAAATTGTGAGGGAATTATGTAGCTTTTTATCATTTTAGCTATCTTATTTAGAAATAAAATAGGAGGCAGGTTTGCCTGGTACAGTTCCCAGCTTGACATTTTTCTTTGGCTTAGTGATTTTGAGGTCCCAAACTTTATTTTCTTTTCAGACATTTAACACTCAAGGCATTATTTCAATCTCTTTAAACAAATGTTTTAAATTACTTACTTTGATCATCTTGAGTTATTTTTATCTGCTGCCTTTGTAATCTTTCATAAAACTACATCTGATCACGGCACCTTTGTCTATATACAATCCTAAGTTAATCACCTGCTCAAGAAACTTTGATTTTTCTCCATTGAATAATTAAATTTTGGAATATAAGGCCTTCTACTATTTGACCCAGTCTACCTTATGTAACTTACATAAGATCCTATATATCTTTTATTTCAGTCATATAACAGTCTCTTTAATCCTAGAGTATCCCCTATACATCTCTATTCATATCTCTTACTTATGTTCCCTTAGGCTTCAATAAACATTTGATGGAACCCATCTACTTGACCCTTTTCCTGTCTTTTAAGAATCATCTCAAATAACATTTCTTCCTAGTTAGGAAAGTTAATATTTTCTCCCTGATTTCCTATTTTACGTTATAGGTCTGTATCTCTGCATTGAATGTCAAATATTTCAAGGAACTAAATGGTCTTATAGATGGCATTACCAATGGTCATGGATTTTGTGCATGATTTATTAAAATAATAACCATTAACAAAAACTGGGACTACTAGAAGAAGGAGAGAGAAAGGGAGGGGGATAAAGGTTAAAACAGTACTGGATACTACGCTCAGTGCCTTGGTGATAGCATCCGTCATACCCCAAACCTCAGCATAACACAATATAGCCAGGTAACAAGCCTGCATATGCACTTCCAAATCTAAAAAAAGGTTGAAATTATTTAAAAATGAAATAAAAATCTGTAGAATAGCATTGATTCACTTTAAATATACTTTTTTTAACTTAAAAAGTAGTATCTTAGTGTATTTCCAATTGTTAAAACCTAAGTTTAAATATATATATTTGGAGTTAAGAAAGCATAAAGCTATATTGCTCAAAGGAGATCAAAGTCTGAGATGTATCCTTTTGTTCAATGAAATATTCAAAATTCATTAAATATAATATAAATTAAAGCATACCAACAAATATCACTATCAGTCATTACCATTTATATATTGAATCAATTTCTCCAGAGGAAGCAGATGGCACACTCAAAGTGAGCTATTTCAAAATAGCTTAATAAAGGGCTATTTACAAATAATTGGGTAGGATTTAGGGAAACCAGAAAAGGTAGAGCAGTATCCCAAAGCCAATATTATCTGCAGTGAAGAAATTTGCAACTCTTTGGCTAGAAATGTTAAGGGGCTAGAGCCTTTATCAGAATCTGGAGACAGAGGGCTCCACAGACAAGGCAGATTTGCAGGTACTGGGACCTTTGGTAGAAGAGTATAGCCAACCCAGGGCAAACCCAGCTTAACACTCTTACCTTTCTCTCTTTGAAAATGCCTTTTCAAAATTACGGCTGAGGAAATTATGAGAGTGAAAGAAGTCAGACCTAACCGACTCTGTCTTGCTTCTAACTGTTAAGCTGTCCTTTTCATTCCTGGGGGTAGGCTGAACTATGGGAACAAATCCAGTTCATGGCTTGACTCTGAAACAAAATTGACAACAGATCTTTCCCAAAAGACCCCCTTCTTGCCTGAGATCCAGTCTGCCTTTGCAGGACTAACAAATTAGCTACAAGATTAGAAATTACAATTTAGGGATCATGCAGCTCTGGCTTCAAGAGTCTGGACCTTCTTAAATTGCTCCTGGGGGAAAATCATTATTGTAAAATTTAAGATCTGTACTTGAGATAATTTGCAGACCCTGTATTTCGTGGATCAGCTGACACCACCCAGACTGGTAATCTGACTCAACCAGTTCTGCCATCACACCTAGGAATAGAAGACATTAAGAAAACCTAACTTCAACCCCCTATGATTTAATTCCAACCTGACCAATCAGCACTCCCACTTTCCAAGCCCCTACCTGCCAAATTATCTTTAAAAACTCTGATCCCCGAATGCTCAGGGAGACTTATTTGAGTAATAATAAAATCCCGTCTCCCGCACAGCTGGCTCTGCGTGAATTACTCTTTTCCACTGCAATTTCCCTGTCTTTGATAAATCGGTACTATCTAGGCAGCAGGCAAGGTGAACCCATTGGGCCGTTACATCTTCTGTTCAGTTTTACTAATGGCCTCAACTAACCAGAAGTCAACCTTGCCCTGGAACCCAAGAAGCAAGGGAGGTCAGAAATATATCAATGCAGAGTAGGGTAAAGAGGATGGAGACTGAATGTGGAAGGCAGAGGTTTGATATCTGGTAGTTATATCTTGGACATTTTATTTTCATTTGGCTTTGCTTTTAGACTGCTAAACCTCAGCTTCAGAAGAATAATTTATAAGAATTTATCAAGAAAGGTATTGGTTTTGTAAAAATGTGAAAACTCCTTTTTAGTTAAAGGGAGCCCTCAGATCCAATTATTTTGCATTTTTAAAGAAATTCAACATCTGCATCAATAATATTTTTAAAAACACTGTAGAAGACAGTGGATTTCAAAATCTTTTTGATTACAGCTTTCTGCTTGAGTACATAATCGACTTCACAGTCAGATGTTTTCAAGTCTTAGAGATATTAGTATTACTGATGTGCTTTATTAAAAGCATAAAAGTGCTTTTATTCTTCTCAGAAAATGTTGTGAAATGCATAGATTCAATAATATAACCTTTGAGATTTGCAAGTTAATTTGGTAGCCTTCTTGTACTTGACAGACACAAACTTGCCCTAGGTTCTCACCTGAAATATACAAAAGGCTGAGCAAAGAAATATTCACCCAGTAATTCTGAGAAATTCATTCTCAACCTTGAGAAGCAGTCAGGAAGACAAATCAAACAAAAAACCCAACATAATTATAATGACTGATACTGTCTGTCCTAAAAACCAAGGAACATGAATAAATTATCCCTTAGAAATAATAATTTTTTTTTTTTTTTTTTTTTTTGAGATGGAGTTTCGCTCCTGGTACCCGGGCTGGAGTGCAATGGCACCATCTCGGCTCACCGCAACCTACGCCTCCTGGGTTCAGCCAATTCTCCTGCCTCAGCCTCCCGAGTAGCTGGGATTACAGGCACACGCCACCGTGTCCAGCTAATTTTTTTGTATTTTTAGTAGAAACGGGGTTTCACCATGTTGACCAGGATGGTCTTGAACTCTTGACCTTGTGATCCACCCACCTCAGCCTCCCAAAATGCTGGGATTACAGGTGTGAGCCACCACACCCGGCCAGAAATAATAATTTTCTTTCCTTGGTATTATACTTTAAAAACCAAAGTATAAGTACAGATATAATATCTAATTTAAGTCTCATAACAAACCTAATTGTATATATATTTGGGATACACCGTTTTCCAATTTTTATACTTGAAAAATTGTATAAAGAGATTACATAACATTCCTAAGGTCTACACCTAATAAATGAAAAACATACCACCTGAGCTTTCTAACTCCCAGTGTAGCTTTCTTTTGACTCTATAAAATATTTGTAAGCACATACTGTAGCCACATTAAACCAATCTTATTTAGCTTTTAGGTAACAAAGCTGAGAATTGTTTTTCAGTTGCTCTAGTCCCTCATGCTGAAGGTATGTAAGGTGAGCATGCCCAGATGAACCCAAGCACGCAGGCAGGGGGTCAAGGAGAGGAAGAATCTAAGTGCTCTGACCAAAGAGCAGGAACTGAATTAATAATTGAATTAAGATGCAGACACTGTAGGGCAGGATTTAGGATCCAATCAGATGGCATCCAACTCTAGCAGAATCCAGTCATTCATGCCTACCAGAATCACTTCATTGCATTATCCAGTCAGATCATGCCTCATTACACTATGCTCATAAAATCCTGACTGCCTTCCCTTCTCTGGGAGGCACTGATTTGGAAGCTCTCCCTGGTGTTTTCTTACTTGTTGCAAATTATAAAATCCCCTTGCTAAATCCCCCTTGGTTGTGATCATCAGGATGTGACCTGCCAAAACCACCTGTTGTGTGGGTAACAATACCAAAATGTGTCTATCATTTACTATACTAAGAACATAAACAGAAAGAATTCATTTTAAAATAATAAAATAAAAATAAATGTAAATAGAAGATCTAAATTTTTTCACCTGAGCCCCAACATACCTGCCTGCCCTCCTTTAAAAAAAAAAAATTTTTTTTGAGACAGGGTCTTGCTGTGTTACCCAGGTCAGAGTGCCATGGTGCGATCACCTGCTCACTGCAGCCTCGATCTGCCAGGCTTAAGCCATCCTTCCACCTCAGCCTGTTCAGTAGCTGAGACTACAGGTGTGCACAACCACACCCAGCTCATTTTTTAGTATTTTGTAGAGACAGGATCTCTCTGTGTTGCTCAGGCTGGTCTGGAACTCATGAGATCAAGCAATCCTCTCACCTCTGCCTCCCAAAGTGCTGACGTTAAAGGCATAAGCCATGCCATGCCCTCCTGACCTAAAGATTATTGGTCTGTAGCATATACCTCAGTTTATCCTCTGAACTAAAATAAATTGATCTTCCTCAATGCTCACCTTATAGAAAAGAAAACTCCAAAGTCTATACATTTTTTGAGTAAAAAATTATAGGATTTGATAACCATTTAGATATGAAAACAATTATAGAAAATGTTCAGAATGTGTAGTAGTCCATTTTCGTGCTGCTGATAAAGATATACCCAAGACTGGGAAGAAAAGAGTTAAATGGATTTACAGTTCCACATGGCTGGGGAGGCCTCACAATGATGGTGGAAGGCAAGGAGGAGCAAGTCACATCTTACATGGATGGTGGCAGGCAAAAAGAAAGAGTATGTGCAGGGGAACTCTTTTTAAAACTATCAGATCTCCTGAGACTTATTCACTATTGATTGTGAGAACAGCATGAAAAAGGCCTGGCCCCATGATTCAATTACCTTCTTCCACTGGGTCCCTCCCAGGACACATGGGAATTGTGGGGGTTACAATTCAAGATGGGATTTTGGTGGGGACACTGCCAAACCATATCAGAATGACTTCTAGGTTTTGTTTTATCTTCAGTCATTAGGCAAACGCTGAGTATTTAAGTTATTCACTACAAGAGATTGGATACCTAAGTTTAGTTTTATATGAATATTAATTTGAAACATTTTATAGAGGTTTATTGGCTATTCAGTTATCCTCTAATATAAAAGACTTGTTAATTCTTTTGTCTTTTTCTGTACTGGGATGACTTTCTAGTTTTTTATTTGATTACACTAGTTCTCAACATGTCTAGATAATAGCTTTTTGCCCATTTTATATTTTTCAATGATCTTCATCTAGTTCACATGGCACTTAATTTGTGGTGGCTTTTGAGGAAATAATTTATTTTTATTGGTCGAATTCATAATCTCTTGGTTTTCAGGTATGTACTGTTTAAGGAATGTTTTATCATTTTGAATCATAAAGATATTCTCCAATATTGCTTTCAAGAATTTTATCAAATATTATCTTTCAAATTTAAGACTTTAATCTACAAGTTAAAAATTGTGTATTTGATATGAGGCAAAGGGCAAAAATAATTTTTCTGTAAGAACAATGTAGTTTTAAAGTACTTCTATTGACAAGTTCTTCTTTATTCCTCTAAACCTCAAAGCCAATTCTTTTATAAATTAAGCTTTCAAATATATGTGGGCCTAGTTCTGAGTGTTCCATCCCATTCCTTTGGTCTTCTCAGCCCTGCACCAAAAGACAATGAATAGTTACTAATACATTATAAAAAGACACATCTCAGACATACATTTTTCTTCCATAGGTTCTTTTTTTTTTTTTTGGAAATCACCCTTTCCACCTTTCCTGTCAGTGTCTCTAGCTACCAGAGAACATCTACTATCCTGATTTTTCATATCGTAGATAAGTGTGAACTGTTTTGTACTTTATAAATTGGATAACAGTATATGTTATTTTGTGTCTGGCTTAATTTCTTCAACTTTGTGTTTGTGAAACACTTGTATTTTGTTGTGTCATTCTGGTGTTCATTCTCATTGCTACATAATACTCCATTTTGACTCATATTAAGAAAATTCCCTAACTCAAATTGGCTTAAACTATAAGGAAATATATTCTCTCACATAACTGGAAGCCCAGGTAGAATAAACTCCAGACACAAACAAAGCTGCAGTGATGTTTTTAAGAAATAAGTTTTCTTCCGTCTCTCTGGGCTACATTCCTAAGATCACATGAAAACTGCCAGGGCACTACTGAGTTTAGCAACATAGAGGGAGAACTTCTCTCTTGATTGAAGGACATACATTGTTCTGCAACATCCACGGGGGACTGGTTGCAGGACTTCCCCATCCGCATGCCAGGATACCAAAATCTGCAGATGCTCAAGTTCCTTATGTAAAATGACATACTGTTTGCATGTAACCTACACATATCCTCCTGTATACTTTAAATCATCTCTAAATTACCTATAATACCTAGTACAATGTAAATGCTATGTAAATAGATATTATACTGTATTGTTTTTATTTGTATTATTTTGTTTCATTGTTATTTTTTATTTTTTCCAAATATTTTCAATTTGTTGTATTTTGAATTTATGGACGTGTAACCTGCAGCTAAAGAGGGCCTACTTGTACATTGCTGTCTTTAGTCAACTTGAGCCAAGTTTGTAAAGAGGAACATTTCAATCAAATAAGTAGGCAAATTTTGAAAGATCTACTCTATGCCTCCGAAAATAATCATTCTACCTATCCCAAATGCCCCACATATGAAATTTACCAAAATATATACTCCATTACTATTTAAACTATTCTGTTAAGAAAAACAAAACAAAAAACCCCTTTTATGGAATAACTATATAACCACGGTCATGATAAAGACTACAAAATTAGGGGCTGGGCACGGTGGCTCAAGCTTGTAATCCCAGCACTTTGGGAGGCCAAGGCGGGTGGATCACAAGGTCAAGAGATCGAGACCATTCTGGTCAACATGGTGAAACCCCATCTCTACTAAAAAAAATAAAAAAAAAAAATGTAGCTGGGCATAGTGGCGTGTGCCTCTAATCCCAGCTACTCAGGAGGCTGAGGCAGGAGAATTGCCTGAACCCAGGAGGCGGAGGTTGCCATGAGCTGAGATGGCACCATTGCACTCCAGCCTGGGTAGCAAGAGTGAAACTCTGACTCAAAAAAAAAAAAAAAAAAAAAGACTACAAAATTAGGAAATAACAGAGCGATCACATCATTCTTAATAGGGAAAGCCAAAAGTTTTCCTATTAATGTCAGAAAAATTTTTTGTTATTCACCACTATTACTTAATTTTATTTTTTTCTGGACGTGTGAGCCAGTGAAATTGAAAATGCCAATCATAAGATCATGGAACAAAAAGGTCTAAAAACTGGAAAAAATAAAGTAAAACATTTATACTGGAAAAAGTTGTAATTATAGGCCTGAAAAAATTTAAAGATAATTTAATTAATTACCCGAAACAATAAGAGAATTCAGCAATTTGACTGAATGTAAATGTTTAAAATAGTTTCCTTGTATGGTGCTATATTTAAACAATGAATTAGAAGCTGTAATAGAGAAAAGATATCATTTGTATTAGCAACAAGAATGTTAGAATATTTAGTCATAAAATTAATTAAAATGCTTATGATCCATATGAAGAAAATTTCACAAGCTTGTGAGAGAAAGAAAAGAAGATTTGAACAAATAAAGAAAACCTGTTTCTGAATAGATAGATTCACCATTATGAATGTCAATTGTCTCTAAATCTTTCTTTACATTTAATTGGATCCAGATAAAAATATCAACAAGACGTGCTGGAGTTGTTTGTTTGTGTGTTTGAAAAAGGGTCTCACTCTGTCACCCAGGCTAGAGTATAGTGACACAGTGACACAGTTCACTGCAGTGTCAACCTCCCAGGCTCAAGCAGTTCTCCCACCTCAGCCTCCTGAATAGCTGAGAGCACAGGTGCATACCACCATGCCCAGCTAATTTTTAAATTTTTTCTGTAAAGATAGGGTCTCACTATGTGCCCCAGGCTGGTCACAAACTCCTGTCTGTGTTCAAGCAATGAATGCTCTTGCTTTGGCCTCTCAACGTGCTGAGATTATAGGCCTGAGCCACCACACCCACCTTAAGACATTTTGTTTTAAAATATTGTAAAACTTTCATTTAAAAACATGCAAAATTAAGAAAATGTTTACTCATCAAGAGTACTGAGGAACATTAACATTACTATACAATGAAATATGTTATAAAGTTATACTGATTAAGCAATATGGTACAGCCACATGAATAGATTTATAGAACAAAATAAACAGAAATAATAAATACACCCAGAAAATAAGTATATGATTAAGGCAACATTACATTTTATTAAGGAAAGGATAAATTAATGATGATCAAGAGATATCCTTTCTAAAAAAAAATACGTTTGGATCCCTATACCAAAATTGACATCAAAATAATTCCAGATTAAATCAAATATTTAAAGATATATATATAGATAAATATATATATAGTATATATGTAACTATAACTATGACAAAAATCCACAAGTAATGAAAGACTGAAAATGTGACCACATTGACATTTATAGATTAAAAACAGCATAAATTCAGAAGATTTCAGAAAAAGTTTACATATCACTCTTACAAAAAATAAGTTCACATTAAAAGAAATATAAATTTCCTTAAGTATAATCTACATGAATCTCAACTTCTAAAATTTTACCTAATGGTCATCCTAGCCTAGTCTCAGTTGTAATAGGAGACATGTAATTTAAAACTTACAACATGATTTAAGTTTTCCATCTGTCATATAGGCAAAGACAAACATTTGGTACTACACCATGTGGCAAGAATATCGGAACTGGCGGTCTCGAAGATTTGGGGTGAAATGTAATTGGTACAAACTCTGCAGAGAGCAGTTCGGTAGTCTCTTTGGCATTAAAGATTCACAAGCTTTTAAAAATAAAAACACATTTATATAAATGTATTACAGAGACATTTGTACAGATATGAAAAAAGAAACATACATATATTATTTAATGTAGCATTACTACTAAGAGCAAAAGCTAGTCCAAACGAATAAGAGGAATGAAGTACCTAGGAAGGTCCTGATTTGGAATAATGCCCAAGTAATATTTTCTGCCGTGGGTGTGGGGGAAATCTACACAGTCTGTATAAATTCTTGTGCGTTTGCACAAGCGATCACTCATATCCAGGCATGCACACATACACAAACACATAGAATTTTTAAAAGAATATACAAGATAGTGGTACCGATGGTCCCAGCTGTCTGGCTTGGACAACTGCAAATATGTTAGTTCTGGCCACTATCCAAGAACATTAGTTTACGGTGCAGGTTTAAAGGTATGGGGATATAGATTTTCATAGATAGTTGCTGAGATAGATTTTAATATTTTCTTAGTTTAGCCACATAAAATAGTGTAATTGTATTGCATATATGTTGGTATCTTAATGGGAAAATTAAGATAGCATTTCAACGAACATATTTTGGAGTAAAGAAAACCCCGGTACATTTCTCAGCATTACCTTACACAGTGGACTAAGTGTTTATGGTGCCACCAAAGTTTGTATGTTGAAACCCTATTCCCATGTGATGGTATTTGGAGATATAACCCTTAGGAGATAACTAGGTCATGAGAGTAGAGCCCTAAGAATGAGATTAGTGACCATACATGGAATTAAGAGACCAGAGATCTCTCTTTCAGACATTTGAAGATAAAAAAGTCTGCAGTCTGCAACCAGGAAGAGGGCTGTCACCGGAACCCCAGCATGCTGTCATGCTCATCTCATACTTCCAGCCGCCAAAACAGTGAGAAATAAATTTCTCTTGCTTATAAGCCACCATGTTTATAATATTTTGTTATAGCAACCCTATCTGATTAAGATACCCTATTTTGTTATCCTATATTATCTCCTTTCTGTTTTGAACCAGCCTTCTTCAACAATATGTTTTTATGCTCATTCTATTAAGCATATGCCTTTTCTTTTATTTTAAACAACATACTTAGAAATGTGAAGAATCAGCAAAGGATATATTAATGGAACTTAGTATCATTAACATTAATATGTGATAATTGCAAGTTATTTAAAGTATTTTAAAAGTGTAAAAATAATAGGATAGTAATAACATTCTGCTATCAGCCAATAAAGCCTCCGGAACTTTTGAAGACCAAATTTAATCTTGGAATTAGTTGAATTCTGAAATGTAGCACAGTGAAAGTTAACACATAGAAATTACTTATGTTTAGAGAAATTAAAATTAACAGACTGATACTGAAGATAGCACAAATGAATAGGTAGAAACTATATTGTTCATCAAGTATATTTAAGTGTTTTAGTTATACTCTTGGAAAAACTGAAGCAAGAGGGCAAGTGAAGAGGTCAAAGCCTTCTTTATAGATAAGTCTTCAGTAAAATTTAAATTTTGTTTAGGGTTGACCAACAAATTGATTTTCAATCAACTCACAGGCCAGATGTTTAAGTTTTAGATTAGACTTTTAATTATTGAGCATTCACATTCAATTTTGATCAACTATTCTTGATAAATGAATGAAGAATACTCAATTAGCATGTTATGTAAAATGCGAGTCTCTTCAAAGTTTAGTTGCTAACAAGAAAAATGTCTAAAGTACGCTGGGCTAAATCCCTGTAAGGTCTTTTTCAGCTCTAAAAGTTAGAGAATTGTGGTATGTAATAGATAAGATGAATAAAATACATTTTCCCTCAAGTTCTGTATTTAGATTTACACATAGAATAGAATAATGCTTACTGCTTATAGGCTCTAAACCCATATTTTTATAATATATGTAATTCTTACACACTGTTCATACTTATAGGGATGTCCTATACAAAATTTACCAGCTATATTTCCTTGCTTATTTTAAATATAAAGTTAAAGCAACATCTAATTTTGTATTCATAAGAATAGTAATTTAAAAAGTCAGATTTTTTTCAATCTGCAAGGAAATCACATTATGTTTCTATTTTTAACTATATTATGTAGTTTCAAAAACACTATACTAAGGCAAAATATTTTAAAATTTTAAATAGATGACAGCCTCAATTTAAGGTGGTTATTCATAAAAAAATCTGTTCTCCCATTCTTCTGTTATAATGAAATTACAGCCAGGCCAAAGATTATGCAACTTAAATAATAAAAAAATCTGTTCTCCCATTCTTCTATTATAATGAAATTACAGCCAGGCCAAAGATTATGCAACTTAAATACATTTTTTAGCCTCCTTCGAAGTTAAATGGTGATTCAATGATGCTGTACAGACGGAATGTGAGAAGAGAGATTTACGTCATTTTCAAATCTGCGTATGCTGCCTCCTAGTTCTAGTTACCATTCTCATAAACTGAAACCTGAGTACGGTAATCTGTTTCTACCATCTAGATGAAGCAATGGCAAGGCAGAGGCATACCATAAAATGAGTCTGAGACCCCAAATGATTACATGGGCACAGCTTCCTGACATCCTGAAGCACTCTTATTAAGAGTATTTTGTTAAAGAAAAAATATTTGTTTTTTATAGCTACTGAATTGTTGGGTTTGTTATAGCCGCAGAATCTTCACCATAACTAATGGCAGAGCCATTAAATTTAAAATACAATGGAGATTATATGCTTTAAAATGATACCAATTAAAGTAATAAAATTAAAGTAAGAAAATATGGAAAAATGAAAGGCCAAGGAAATTGTTTATCAATTCTAATAGGGATAAATAATGTATTGGATAAGAGAATTAAATGATTTAAGGAAAATGTTAGGCTTTACCCAATTATCAAGAATAAGATTAGCTTACTAAATATCATAATTAAATTATTTTTTAAAGCTTTTTATATATATGATCACTTTTACACCAATGTAAAAGGATACATATGCATTGAAAATTCGTGTGTGTGTGTGTGTGTATGTGTGCATATATTTATGTATCTTTTGATTTTACATCTGAGTATTTTCTACCTGACATTTCAGGAATCCAGTACAAATAGAAAAAAATAGAAAACATTATAAAGCCCCTGGTAAATATGAGATAGATTGTTGTTAAAGTTCCTCCCTCAAATAACTCAATTTTTAGAGTAGAATACTTATCATTCGGGCAATAATTAAGGAGCAACAAATTCACTATTCTTCTCTCTCAAACTGTCTCTCAAGCACTAAAGATGTTTGAGAATGTTGGTTTAAAAACATACTTCCTTACTAATAAATTTTTAAGAAATACACAAAGACTATACTGGCAATTAAATAGATTCTCAGTATGAATTTTATACAAAGCACTATCTGCTGTGGATTAAACACAATGTAGTTTAATTCTGATAATTGAGATATTATAATCATCTTAGTTTAATAATTAAAAATTGAAATTTGAGCATAATTCTTATAAAGTCAGATGTGAATACAGTCTGTTTTCCTTGATTTTTAATATTTCCATTGCATAAATACATTATATACTACCTGCATATCTGATGACACATAAGATACTCAAAAAGTTTTAGTAGAAAAAAATTAGGATTTTTAAATTATCAATTCATCACTAAATAGAAATATAAATAAATTTTGCCATTCATGAAGATTTTCCAAACATTCTGTGACAAATTCACAGTAAAAATCTATCCCTTTGCTAAAAATCTAGCAAAAAAGAAAATGATCTTTTGGCACTGGGATCAAGAGCATGCTGCTTATAATTTTTCAGTATATACTGTTAATTGAATTTGTTAAATACCCTGATATCATTTTATATGATATCCTCTTACAAAATCAACTTTAGATTTTAAAGCCTCCTCTATGGGAGGCTTTTCTAAAATCAACTTTAACCATTTCTTAATTGCTACATATTGTGATATTACAAAACCTCTTTCACATTACTACATGATGCTTTATCACTTATCAGTGGGAAATTCATGGAGCTTGAAATAGACATTAGCTTTAACCCATCTTATGGAGCATTTTGTTTTCAGAATTTGCAATGCCTTTTAGGAATTATGTTCAAGTTACCATTATTTGTGTATGTCTGTGTGCATGCACACTTACATCCCATGACAAAAATGTTTTCACCAGTACATTTGCAATTTTTAGCATTCATTCATATGTACATAATTTTAAGACAAAAAGTGCATAATAACTCTGTAAACTAATTTGGTTTGTTGTTAAATATCCCCAAATTTGCCACAAGTGGTATTTTTTAAACTTGTATTTCATAATTCCTATTATATAGAGTTTTCTATTTGCTTCTAAAAAGTAAAAAACATCAATTTATTCCAAATTTATGTATCTTTGCTAATACTTAAGTCATATAGAAGCAAGATATGAAATGCAAGGGAAAGTGTAACAAAATATGCATCTGCTGTTTTCATGCTTTGGATTATAATTCTCACAGATATTACACTTACTTTGAAGCAGGCATTTTGCTTATATTATCTCAATAACATTTTTATAACATTTTGAGGTAGATCTTATGTTCATTTTACTAATGAGAATTCTAGGGTTTGGCGAGCTTAACCAACTGAAGCCTAAAGTTACAATTTAATAGCAGTAAGATGGACAGACTTGTTTCCATTTTCCAATTCCTACTGCCTCCGAAACATGGGTCTCTTAACAATGGGACATGTTCTGAGAAATGCATCACTAGGCAATGTATTTGTTATGTGAACATTAGAGTGTACCTACACAAACTTAGAAGGTATATGGTATTACATACCTAGGCTATATGGTAGAGCCTATTCCTGCTAGGCTACAAATTTGGAAACAAGTTATTGTACTGAATACTGCAGGCAATTATAATGCAGTGGTAGTTGTGTATTTAAATATATCTACACATAGAAAAGGCATAATAAAAATACAGTATTGTAATCGTATGGGATCGTCATCGTATCAGCAGTCCATCTTGGCTAAAATGTCGGTTAGGCAGTACATCACTGTATTTCTTTCACTCTTAGAAAATGAAGTGAAGGAGAATGGAATTTATTTTCATATACTACCTAACTCTTCTCATCAAGTTCCTTCTTATATTTTTTGGCCATAGGGGAAGATTCTAATATTCACATCTGAATATCAATTATCTTTCAGCAAAATGCAGTGTCTTTAAAACCCAGAACTAGAAAAATCACAAAACTTGTTTCCCTGGCATATTATTTTGTAATCTATATTTAAAACTTTTGGACTATGCAATAATGTATTTGAATCCCCTGACAATTCTGTTCATGATTTTTCCCCTGAAATGTTTGCCATCACTGAAACACTCTTAGATCCATGATTTTTTTTTATCAGGCACAATGGTATTCCTCTTCATTATTTAGTTGGCAAAAGTGTTATTCATTAACGAAGCGCAATAAAAGTAATTTTAGGACATTTATAGCTAAAACTAGTCACTTTTTTGTGCCATTGAAGTAAGGATTGAGACTTAAATCACTTTGGGGAGTTTTTGATATACAATTTACAATTTCTTAAAAGTCCTTAGTCAAAATAAGGTATCTACTAACTAATCAAGCTAACTAAACATTAAAGATTAAAATAATGTTTAGACTAATCCTTAGATTATTTTAAAAGATCACTGTTACATAAAGTGAAAAGAACATGATAGTTTACAAAGGACAATCAAAGCCAAATTTAAATTGTTATATTCGTACAGGTATCTTTTTTTAAATGTAAAAATTAAACCCTTCAAATAATACTCGTTGGAACCTTTCAGATGATATTTAATGCAACAGATTTATTTACCATTTCAAAAGATCACGATATAGGCAGATACTTTAAAAAGTCTCTGGGGGCAAATAAATCAGTATATATTAGATGTAAGGGGACTGCAGCCAGGACAGGCATGAATTCTTAAGTTATAAATATCATCTTTATAAAAATGGGGTATTTTATAGGACATTCAAGTAACACCAACCTATAAAAACAAACTTAAATATTGGCCACATAAGAGAGAATAACTGGATTTAGGGGACTGAAGAATGGACAGATTCAACCAACTAAAAGCTCATTACTCCTCCTTCAGAACCAAAACAGAGAAAAAAAAAAATGCAACAGGTTCTCACAACACCTAGAAAAGTTTAGGGAGTAGGAAGTGTTTCTTGGCACCCAGTTCTTGCTGTTTTAAAATCCGTCCCTCCGTTGTTGACTAGGCCTCTCTCCAGGGAAACTAGCCGAGGCAAGAGGCAGGGGACGAGTACATGTGGGAAGTCCCCAAGGTCCTTGCACCCACTCGACCTCCGCCAAGCCAATGGCTAAGCGCCACCCGGAAGTGTCCGCTGGCCGGGTGGGAGGGCACCTCCCTCCTAGGTATCCGCGGGCAGGGCGCGGGCCAAGGCGTGAGCGAGACGCAGGGAGCTGGGAACGAAGGAGGAGGGGCCTGCGCAAGGCCCCGCCCCTCTCTGGCTGCGGCCTCGGCTACAAACAGGGCCTGGAGGGCTCCGAGTCCAGGGAGTGGAGGCCGGTGTCGGCTTCCCGTAGAGGCTGCTCCTCCTTGTCCTCATGCGGACGTGGTCCCCGCTGCTCGAGGTGCAGCTGCAGCAGGGCCCGGCGGTACATGGCCTCCAGCTTCTCAAGTCGGGCCCTCAGGGCCCTGGGGCTGCCCCGCTCGTCCTCACGGCCGCTGTCTTCAGCCCTCCGGTTGGTACCGGCCTCTTCAGGGACCGGGAGCGCCTCCGCAGGCGTCCCGTCGCCGCCTTCACCCGGGAGCCGCAAAGCCTGACGGAAGAGGCTGCGGTTCTCGCGCTTCAGCCGCCGGTTCTCGAGCCGCAGCCGGGTGTTCTCCTCGCGCAGCCGCGCGTTCTGCCGGTCCCACTCGTCCCGCGCACGGATGGCCTCCAAATGGCTCGCCGCCAGGTCGGCAAACCGCTCCTCCAACTGCTGTCGGGCGCCGTCCGCCCGGCCTCGCCAGCCCACGCCGCCGCTGCTGCTGCCACCCCCACGAGCCCTGCCTGAGCGGCCTGGCCCTCGGCTGTCCCCAGCAGTGTCCCCGCCGCCGCAACTCCCGCGCCTAGTGGCGCCACCACGCATGCGCCACATCGGTCCTGTCCCAACCGCGCCTCCAGCCCCGCGGGCCGAGGGACCGCTCGCCCAGGTGCGGGCGAGTTCGGGACCCGGCGGGGCGGCCGGGGTGACGGCGGAGGAGGAGAGTAGGTGGCGGGCGGCGGCTGCTGGCTTAGAGCCAAAGGAGGCCGGGAATTTGCCCAGACTGAGGCGTGTCCTGTCTCCTGTGGTGGAGCTGCCCCCTGGGCCTGCTATCTCCTGGCTCTGCTGACATACAATTCCCCCGGGAGCGCTCAGCCCTCTGTCCGCGCGGGAGAAAGAGTGTATCCTTAGCTGGGTTCTGCCAGGGCGCTTCCGTGCAGGCCTGGGCACTGCAAAAACCAGTCTTCCTCTCCCGCTCGAGAACGCAACCACCAGTGGTTACTTTGCTCTTTACATGGCAATCACAAAACTAATGATAATACACTGAATGATCAGTTCTGGGGCAAAGGTCTGGGGCAAGTTGAAAAGCTCTAAGTACTTATTTAAAACCTAGCGGTTTAACCCACCCCTATGTTTAAAAAAACATTCAACAGAATGAGGTTGAGCACCTGTCATGGGGCTCCCCAGTGGAAACACGTAGCTCTCCAAAGAATGCAGTAATTCCCAGTTTGTGAACAGCCAGGAACGTAGTTTGTAAATTGTTCGGAACTCTGTAGACTAGGTCACACTTAGTCGATTTGTTCAGGCCAGCCCCCAAAAACCTGTGAAACAAGCTGTGCTCTGTTTATTGAAGAAACTGAATACTTAGTTCCAAAGTTTCTGGGGACAAGTATGTACATCTCATTGAATGAATCATTCCTTGTTTTAGGGTGTCAACCTACATAGTAACTGGATTATTGCAAAGTGATTTAAGGATTAGGTACTGATGCCAGAATCTCTTGGGAGCAAGATGCCCTAGCAAGAAACTGCATATTTATCAAGGTCCCAGAGAATTCTCAGGGTAACCAAAATTGCCAAACCACTGGAGCAAGAACATATAAGTATGTGCAAAAACATATGGCTCGCAGATTTGTGGTTTTCATTGATCAGTACAAATAAGGGGAAAATACAGTTACTCAATTTTTGTGTACTTTTGTTAGGCAAGATCTTAAGAGACTGCAAACACCAAAGGTGTTCTCAATTATTTTATAAAAATGTAGGAAAGATACAAATATAAATTTAGTTATAATAACTATGTCTTTTTTTTTTTTTTTTAAGACAGAGTTTCACTCTTGCTGCCCAGGCTGGAGTGCAATGCCAGAATCTCCTCTTACTGCAACCTCCACCTCCTGGGTTCAAGTGATTCAAGAAGGACCATATCATTCTTAATTTACATTAAGGTTGAGGCTGCAAGGCTGCTGTGAGCTATCATACCATCATTGCACTGCATTCTGGGCCACTAAGGGACACCTGTCTCAAAAAATAAGGAAGGAAGAAGGGATGAAGGGAGGGAGAACGGGAAGTTTGTAGGACAGGAAAGAAAAAAATGTAGAAAAAATCTATCCAACCAAAAGGTATTAATAGTTACCAAGATCATCTTACACAGCAGTGAACATTTGTCTTACGATTTGTTAATGGAGATTCCACCAATCTTTCAAATATGACATACAGACAATGTAATTTCTAAGTTGAAAGTGGAGTTGAGACAAGAGAATGATTAAAGTGATTACTACCAAAAGTATATACTTGTATTTATTTTATTTTACTTATAATATGTGAAGATTATATACTTGAAAGTGGACATTATAACTTTTCTAAAGATGGTAGTACAAACAGTAATTCTCCACGCTATGGTTTGTTAATGATCTACATATAAAATTATTACTGGGCAAATAATATGTGCCTATATATGAAAATAAAATGGAAAAGAATTGGAAAATATATGGAACTGATGAAATTTAATAGAAATGTGAGACTACAATAATACTTATATGAAAAATATAGAATAAGTATATAAGTGCTTGATTAGAAAAATAAAAGGTAGATAGATACCTGTGCTTCTTTATCAGACTGGGGGCTTCTGAACAGTAAAATTACTTGTTTGCTGGATAGAAGAAAGTCTCAAAGGACGTAGGCCACTCTTTTCTGACGACTTGTTCTTCATTGTTCCTTAAGCTTCTCTTGCTCAAGAAAAAGAATTCTACGGTAATTAAACAGTTTTAGAAATAGAAAACTTCATGGACTACTTGCACTTTGCATTTTGGAAACTCTAAGGCCAAAGATTATTTCTTGACTAAGGATATGAAGTTTGAAGTAAAATAACAGAAAAATGCGAGTACAGCAGTCCCTTTTATTTGTAGGGTTACCTTCCGAGATCCTCAGTGAATGCCTGAAACCTTGAATGATAATGAACCCTGTATATATATATATATAAGGTTTTCCTTCTGTATTGGTGGGTTCCACACTGGTAGATTCAATCAGCCACTGATAAAAATATTTTTAAAATAAAAATACAGTGTAACAACTATTTTCATGGAATTCACATGGCTTTGGTTAGTAAACTAGAGATGATTTAAAGTATATGGGAGGATATACTGTTTAGGTAATATGCAAGTACTATGACATTTTATATAAGGTCCTTGAGCATATCCTCAAGAGTCCTTGACACAATCCTCCAAGGATGCTGAGGGACATTTGCACCATGTTTTTTCCAGTTGATAACTGAATAGCCACTGAGTGACCAATGGGTGGGTAGGCTCAACAGCATGGATGCAGTGGACAAAGATAATTTATATTCCTATCAGGATGGAGATAGTGAGAGATTTCATTACAGTACTCAGAATAGCCACACTTTTAAAACTTATGAAATGATTTTCTTTTCTGGGATTTTCCATTTCATATTTTTTAGCTAGGGATGACTGCAAGTAACTCAAACCGTGGAAAGAGAAACCTCAGATAAGGAGGAGACTACTGTAAGTCATGTAGAGTACTTAGCTTTTCTGTTTCTCCAAAACAACCCCATTTTTCTTTTCAAAAAGGGACATTTTTGTAAGTATTTAGTCTCCATGCCCTCTAACACATACCCTATGCCCATTCTCTAATTATTTGACAACTTCAATATCATATTCTAAAACTGATCTGCCTCCTATCTTAGGTAAAATAATAAAGAAGAGATAGGGTTACAATTATTGCACTTCTTAATGTCTCAAAACAACATTTTTTAAAATACTGTAGTTAAAAAAAAAGCTGTCAGCAAACTGGAGTTGGGACTGTTTTTTGCCTTGCACTTCTTGCAAATATTTAGTACTTTTTACAACCATCTTTGAATAATAGCTGTTGAATTTATTGCTCCTTCCTCATATCCCTTAAACAAGTTGCTCTTTTCATACCCTATAGCCGTTATATATTTCTAGAAGTTTCCTTGAGAAAGAGGGCCTATGAATTATTTCTTGTATTCCTAGTTGATTTCTAAGATTATCTTATTACCATGTTCATTTAACTTCTCATTTGCCCATTTTGAATCGCATTTCTTATAAAGTAAGTCGAATGTTAAGGTAAGCTGCAGCACATTCATATTGGAACAAGTCATCCCACGTTGAATTTCTCTTTATTGTTTTTCTCTTTAAAACATTCTATAAAAGTTCACCAAATGAATTCTGGAAAACAGCTTTGATCAAGTTCAGTGAATTAACAATATTAAACTCAATAGTTTGGCATTTGGGGCTGTCCACAATGTGGATGACCTGAGTATCTCTGTGTTTACCTTCCATTATTTTTCTGTTTGTCTATTCACTCTCCTACCAGGAGTCCTTGCATTCTTTTGAGTAGGAGTTTGGTTGTAATCGAGCTACTACAGACTGACTACTATAGGTCCGAAATTCCTGAGTTGAACCCCTGACCACCACTGTGTTGGTATTTGGAGATGGAACTTTTGCAAAGTTATGTAGTTTTGGATATATGTCCCCACCAAATGTTTTGTTGAATTTTAATCCCCAAATTTGGATGTGGGGCCTAGTGGGTGGGAAGTGAATGGATCATGGGGGCAGATATCTCATGAATGGCTTAGCACCATCCCCTTGGTTCTATCTTTGCAATTGTGAGTGAGCTCTTGTGAGATCTGGTTGTGCCTACTCCCCTTTTGCCTTCCAACATGACTAAAAACTTCCTGAGACCTCCCTTAAACAGATGCCAGCACTGTGTTTCCTGTACAGCTTGTGGAACTGTGAGCCAATTAATCTTTTCTTATAAATTACCCAGTCGCTGATACTTTTTTATAGCAATGCAAGAATGGACTAATTAGTAAGAAATTAATATTGGTATTACTTAGTAAGAAATTAGAAAATTGGTACCAAGGAGTGAGACATTGCTATAAAGATACTTAAAAATACGGAAGCAGATTTGGAACTGGGTAACAGGCAGAGGGTGGAAAATTTTGGAGGTCTCAGAAGAAGACAGGATGATGAGGGAAACTTTGGGAGTTCTTGGAGACTGGTTTAAATGGTTGTGACTAAAATGCTGATAGTGATAGGGACAATGAATCCAGCTGAGAAGGTCTCAGGTGGAAATGAGGATCTTACTGGGAACTGAAGCAAATGTCACATGTGTTATGCCTTAGCAAAGAACCTGGTTACATTGTGCCCTTGTCCAAGGTCTCTGAGAAAGTTTGAAAGTGAAAGTGATGACTTAGTGTGTCTGGTGGAATAAATTTCTAAGGAGCAGATCATTCAAGATATGGCCTGACTGCTTCTAATGACCTATACTTAGATGCAGGAGCAAGTAAATTACTTAAAGCTGGAATACATATTTAAAAGGGAAGCAGTGTTTGGAAAATATGCAGCCTGATCATGTGGCAGAGAAAGAAAAGCTTTTTCAGGAGATGAATTCAAGTGGGATGTGAAGCAACCACTTGCTGGCCAAAATTTGCATAACTAAAAATAAAACAAGGGCTAATATTCAGGAAAATAGGGAAAAGGCCTGGAAGGTATTTCAGAGACCTTCCTAGCAGCACCTCCCATCATGGGCCCAGAAACCTAGGAGGCAAGAATGGTTTCCTTCCTCCTACAAGGAATGGCCCCACTGCCCTGTGCAACCTCAAGACACTACTCTGCACATTGTGGCTGCTGTAGCTCCAGCCTTGACTCAGAGGGCCCCAGGTACAGCTCAGGCTGCCACTGCAGAGGGTGCAAGCCATAAAACCATAAAAAATGGTTTCCATATGGTGTTAGGCCTGTAAGCACACAGAATGCAACAGTTAAAGAGGCTTGGCAGCCTCTACCTGGATTTCAGAGTATGTGTAAGCAGGGGCAGAACTCTCATGGGGGACCTCTGCTAGGGTGGTATGGTGGGTAAATGTAGAGCTGGAGCCACCGCACAGAGTCCCCACTGAGGCCCCACTGAGGCACTGTCTAATGGAGCTGTGGAAAGAGGGACACAGTTCTCCAGGCCCCGGAATGGTAGATCCACTGGCAGTTTGCACCCTCATTGTGGAAAACCTGCAGGCACTGAACAACTTGGGAGAGCAGCCACGGGGGTTGTACTTTACAATGCCATAGGAGCAGAGCGGGCCAAGGCCTTTTGAGTCTACACCTTGTGCCAGTGTACCCTGGATGTGGGACATGGGGTTAGAGGAGATTATTTTGAAGCTTTAAGATTTAATGACTACCCTGCTGGGTTTCAAACTTGTATGGGGCCTGTAGCCACTTTGTTTTGGCAGATTTCTCCCTTCTAGATTGATAACGTTTACCCAACGCCTAAACCTTTATTGTATTATGGAAGTAACTAACTTGTTTTGGATTCCACAGGCTCATAGGTGGGAGGGATTTGTCTTGTCTCAAATGAGACTTTAGATTTTTGAGTTAGTGATGGAATAAATTAAGACTGTGGGGGACTCTTGGGAAGGCATGATTATAGTTTGCAATGTGAGAAGAACATGATATTTTGGAGGGCAGTGCTGGAGCGATAGCATTGGTATATATGTCCCTGCCAAATCTCATGTTGGAATTGTAATCCCCAATATTGAAAATGAGGTCTGGTAAGAGATGATTGGATCATGAGGGTAGGCGGGTTTATAATGAATGGTTTAGTACCATCCTTTTCATGGTGTTCTTACAAGTGTGAGTTCTCCTGAAATCTGGCTGTTTAAAAGTCTGTAGCACGTCCCCTGCCTTGCTCCTGTTTTTGCCATGTGAATTGCCAGCTCCCCCTTTGCCTTCCATGAGTAAAAGCTTCCTGAGACCTCCCTAGAAGCAAACGCTAGCACCATGCTTCCTGTGTAGCCTGCACAACTGTAAGCCAATTAAACCACTTTTCTTATAAATTATCCAGTTTCAGGTATTTCTTTATACCAGTGCAAGAACAACCTAATACAAGAAGTATTAATGATTACGTTTAGATGAAATTAACTCATCTAAAATAAAGAAAAGGCACCAGAGCACTTTCTCTCTGTCTCTTTTGCTTGCTGTTGCTCTCCTTTTCTCCATGTGAGAAAAAAACAAGAAGGTACCATCTGCAAGCCACAAGATAACGTCACCAGGAAATTGAATTGGCCAGTACCTTGATCTTGGACTTCTCAGTCTCCAGAACTATAAAGAATAAATTTCTGTTGTTTAAGCCAGCCAGTATCTGATATATTGTTACAGCAGCCCAAGATGCCTAATACAGTACCTTTCAGTTTTTTCCCTCAATTATTGGGATTGTAAAGAATTCATCAAGGCAAAGTTATACCCCGCCATTTCATAAATCTGTCTTAGCACCCTCCATATCAAGGTGCTTTTTCTCTCTTTTAAACACTGATATGATGAATATGTTATTAGAGTTAGCTTGATTGTGAGAGTTTTTTCACATTGCATAAGTATACCAAAATATCACAATGTATATGCAGTTTATGCAAATAAATGTTTACAACTTTTATCTGTATAACCTGCATTACAATATAACCTGCATATACAATAATTGATATATCAATTATACATCAATAAAGCTGAAGAGAAAAACATTGGTAAAATAATGCCTTATCAGTAATTTGATAATTTGATGCTGAAGTTGTTCCCTATGTTAACATTTCTTGTGCAAATGAATCCGCAAATAGGGTATGAACTTTCAGACTTAAGGAACAGTTTGTATTGTATGTCTGTGTCTCTCTCTGTGTATTTGTGGTGTAATAAAAATGGCTCTTGGATAACTGGGATGTTGTAATTATTTATTCTTTCTTTACTTATATAATCTTAAATAAAGATTTTACCAAGTAAATCTAATAGTCAAAGTCAGACTATCCAACACGCCTACCTAATTGAAACTCACCAAGAAAGGTTTGTAGAATGCCGAAATTATTGTAGTGAGATAGATAAGGAGGTAGCACTACTTTAGTAAGAGTAAACCTTGCCAAAGACTTGTTTTAAGATATAGTGGATACTCTAAAAAAATTTAATAAATAAGATGAGTTTTGAAGTTAGACAAATACCACACTCTTTTTGCTCCAGATATATGACCTTGAACATCCTCCCCTCACAGTTTCCTCATTTGTCAAATGGAAATAAAAACAGTTTCTACTTCATGGGATCATAGTGAATATTTGGGTATATATTACAATATTCAATAACTCTTGGTGCTATAGTTTGGTTTGTTTGACCCCTCCAAATCTCATGTTGAAATTTGATCCCCAGCGTTGGAGGTGAGGCTTAATGGAACAGGTGTTGGAGATGAAACTTAATGCAAGGTATTTGCATCACAAGCAGAACCCCCATGAATACTTGGTGTCATCCTCAAAATAATGAGTGAATTCCAGCTTTACTAGTTCCTGAAAGAGATGGTAGATAAAAGGAGCATGGCACCTTCCCACTCTCTCTCTTGCTTTGCCTCTTGCCATGTGATCTCTGTACACACTGGCTCCCTTTTGTCATCCACCATGAGTGGAAGCCGCCCAGAGTCTTCACAAGAAGCAGTTATTAGTGCCATGCTTCTCATACAGCCTTAGAAATCTATTTTCTTTATAAATTATTCAGTCTCAGGTATTCCTTTATAACAAAACTAAATGGACTGTGACATTAGGGTCTTATTATTATTTTGTAGTTTTTATTTTATAAGGTAGATATTTATAGGATGAATTCTTTTGAATAGCTACTGCTATTTAAAATCCCAATTTGAGTTATTTGCCTGAAGAGCTACCCCAAATATAATACATGGCCCCTTTAAGAATTTGATCCTTACTTCTGGGTAACTTTCATTAAGTGTTTGAATTTTAAAATCCATATTTTATTAGTCCCATGTGCTGAAGAGTTGGTTAATCACATTCTGATCTTTGTGCTTGCTAACATTCTCTATAGCTGAATGTGGTTTATTTTCTGGGAGCAGATTTATTAAAGCTATGAAGAACAAGTATTGACGCTTGGTAGCATGACTATCTCTTTATTAGAATAATTACTAGAGAGCTAGGAATCGGGAATATTGATTGCATGTATTTAGTCTTTTGATATGGACAAAAATATTAAAAGCCATCAAACACTAGCATGGTCCTTTGACAGCATCATTTAATTCTAGCTACAGGGAAAATTGTGACACAAACAAAAGCAGCATGACTTATCTGTCTCAATTAGAATACTTTGTAGGGTAGGGGATATACCCACCTTCCTTCACTATAAAAGCACTAGCCAGAGAAATGAAAGAGAGCATGTGCATTTAACATTAACAGAAAGTAATGTAGCTGAAAGAAAAAAGTATCCACGCAGGATACTTGGCCAAAGAAGAGTCCAAAACAGACTTTTTAATGAGGGAAATCTTTTTCTTAGTTCTACAATACTGCTGTTTTATGATACGTGTTTGTAGATTAGCATTATTCTTTAAGGAGTCAGGCTGTCCACTAGCCATGTATGTTTATTTAAATTTAAGTTAATTAAATTAAATATTTAAAAATCAATTCATCCACATTTCAAGCAGTCACTAGTCACATGTGACTTAGTGGCTACAGTGCTGGATGGCACAGATATAGAGCATTTCAATTCTCACAGAAAGATCTATTGGGCTGCATTGAGACAATTTGTATATCTCACTCCACATTCTAATTATTGGTCTTAGCCTTCAAAAAGCCATGTTGAAATTAATAATCAAAATAAAATATGTCTTTCTGCATATTTTCAGCATTTCCTTATGCATGATTTTTTGTCAATGAAACAGTTCTTTCAACAACTTTATACATATAGGGTCGTCTTATTCTTAAATATGTGTAACATACAGTAGTGATTTGTCTCAATCTGATTTCTACAGTTCCATTCATATCACGAGGGTAGTAATAAGAGTTGTAGAATAATTTTTAATTTAAGTTATTCATAAGCTAATTTCAAAATGGTACAAAAAACAAGTAATTTAATTTTTTCTCCTACCACTGTTCCTTAAACCCGTTGTGTCAGCTCTCTCTTGCATTCCCCTAGATAATATCCCAAAAAGAACCATTAATATAGTTACTTCTAAGCATTAATGAATAATCCTTACTTTTAGATATTAAAGGTCTGCTGCAACATAGTTCAAAACCTCAAGTTCTCATTCAATTTATGCCTTCTCCCTTCCTCAGGGCAGTACCAATTTCCATACCTTAGATGGGGATTAACTAGCTTGGAATTCAAAAGAAGGGGGAAGGGGGAAACTGATGTTTATTTTCTTCCACACTTCACCTCTTTGCTCTCCATTAACTGCTATTTCTAGCTCCTTTCAGGGCAGGAACAAGGACAATGTGAAAGTGGAATTAAAGGAAAAGAGGAAAAAGCATGGCTGGGGCTACAATTTTTTGCACTGAGGCCCTAATGGCAGATCTGCCTTCAGGCTTTTGCTCTCTTTAAGTACCTTTGTGGTTCTTTGGCCATTCCACAGCCGTCTTCTGACAGAGACAATACCCTCTTCTTTTCCGGTAATGAGTCCTTTTCAGTCCTTGCTTTGGTGGTATACTGTGCACAGCCTTTCTGTGGGGTTGCTTCACCTTCCATGGGTAAACCTTTAAGGCATGATCTTTTGGAAAATGGTAAAGCCAGTTACATTCTTGGCTTCCCACTTTAGTCCAAACTCAGGAAGTGTAAGTGGCTCCGACTTTAGCCTTGTCATTTTGCTCTTTTACCAGTCATCTTCAGCTAAGTTTAACTTCTAGATTTATCCAGGCTTTGTTTCAAAACCACTTTCATCTCACTCCAGCTTGTGGAATCATATGCCAAAAAATATAGTTTCTGCTTCAGTTCTGGGTATGATTTGGCCCCTTTTAGAAAAAGTAGCACCTGGCCAGGTGCAGTAACTCACTCCTGTTATCCCAGCACTTTGAGAGCCCGAGGTGGACAGATCACCTGAGTTCAGGAGTTTGAGACCAGCCTGGCCAATGTCGTGAAACCCCTTCTCTACTAAAAATACAAAAATTAACCAAGTGTCATGGTGTATGCTTGTAATCCCAGGTACTCGGGAGGCTGAGGCAGGAGAATTCCTTGAACCCAGAAGCAGAAGTTGCAGCGAGCCATGAACGCACCACTGGATTCTAGCCTGGGTGATAGAAAAAGACTCTGTCTCAAAAAGTAAAAATTATAGCACCTATAATCCATATCTTTAGCTTTGTCACTTCAACTGAGATGAGGAAAAGTTCTATCATATTTCAAACATAAAATGTTATCTCTAGGGAAGCCTGCACATTCATTCATTCAAGTAGTATTCATTGAAATTCAACTGTTAGCCAGATGCTAATTAAAGCCTAGGTATACAGTGGTGAGAAAAATAGATATGTGCAGTGTTCTTATGAGATAGCAGTTTTTTTTTCACTGGTAGCTAAAACAATATGGTGTTTGGAGCCAAGCATGCAATCTCATCAAATGAGCCCGATTCCCAGCCCCATTCTTATTATGAGAAGTTGGACTTCATCTGTGTAATAGAGATGAAGTCTCCTCACTTCCATGACCATCCACACCCTACTGAAATATTTAAAATACATAAAGTGCCCAACGCATTTTAGGAGCATAATAACATGTATTGCCATTACAATTGTAAATCCTAAAATTGCAAACTTTTGGGTTGTGCTGGTTTCCTATATACTCTCTTCTTTATATTTTCACTAAATATTTCATTCAACCAATGACCTTAAATATGTTTTTGATGTTAGTGATTTCTAAATGTATATCTCAATCCAAAAATTTTACTCTGAGTTCCAGCTTCATATGTCAGATCTCACACGACATGACTTTTTGACTCTCTCACAGGTGTTTCACATATTTTCAAAATGAAAATCTTAAAACACTGCCTCCCTATCCTGTTCCTTTCCCAGACTTCTGTATCTCAACAGCTAGTCCCACCATACGTCTTGTTGTTTAAGCCAGCTGTCTTCTTTAATTCTTCCTTTTTCCTTATCATTCTCATACCTAGTACTCAACCCAAATCAAGTTGTTCAATCCTTCCTCTAAAATTTTCTTGATCTTTCTCAACATCTCCTCTGATAACACATTACCATCTACCATCTGGTTTATGCAGTAACGGCTTTATTGATCTTAATCATTACCCTGTCAAATCCATGGCACACAGAGTGTACAGTGTGACCTTTTGTCCCTGTTCCTGCCCTTGAAGGAGCCTGCTTCAAAGGCTTCCAATTATACTTCTAATAAAATCAAAAATATTATCATGGTTTATCTTGGCCTACGAATTCCTGAATAATTCTGACTCCTGACTCTTGTCTGCTTCTTAAGACTCATCTATTTTTGTTGTCTTCTTGTCTTCTATAGTCTAGCCATGCTGATTTCTTGTAATTCTTATGGCTCTCTAAATTGTTTCTCACCTTGAAGATTTTGAGCATTGTTTTCCATCTAAGTAGAATATATTCTTCCTCCATTCTGTGTGTGACTTACTTTTTCTTTCTTTTTCAGTCCTTTAGATCTCAATTTAAACATTGTTTTCATCATTTTCTTCCTTGATGACTTAACCATTTAATTATTTATTCTTTCACTCTGTTCATTTGCTTCAGAATGTTAAAATTTACTTATAATTATATTTTTATGATCTGTTTCATTAATCTGTGAGTTGCATTTAACATGATATCCTGTTGATCTCATCTAATAGTCTGCAAGTTACATGAAACAGAGACTGTATTTGGTTTGCTTAACTCTTTATACTATCTAGGACAATATAGGTTCCCAATAAATATTCACTGAATATTCTGGAATATTCTGGAGTAACCAATCACTTTGTTTTCAACTATTAATGTTTAAAAATCCCTGATTATTAAAATCAAAATTTTTACTGAATCTTTGCCAAACTTAATGTTTCCTTCCCTCCTTCCTTCCTTCTTTCTTTTTCTTTCCTTCTTTTCTCCTTTCCTTTATCTTCCTTTTTTTCCCTTTCTTTCCCCTTCCTTCCTTCCTTCTTTCTTTTCTGATGGAGTTTCACTCCTGTGGCTCAGTTGGAGTTCAATGGCACAATCTCAGCTCACTGTAACCTCTACCTCCCAGGTTCAAACGATTCTCCTACCTCAGCATCCCAAGTAATGATTACTGGCACCCACCACCATGGGGATTGGAGGGATTAGCCTCCAATCTAATGGTTAAGTCATCAAGGAAGAAAATGATGAAAACAATATTTAAATTGAGATCTAAAGGACTGAAAAAGAAAGAAAAAGTAAGTCACACACATGGTGGCACTCACCACCATGCCTGGCTAATTTTTGGTATTTTTAGTAGAGATGAGGCTTCGCCATGTTGGCCATGCTGGTCTCCAACTCCTAACCTCAAGCCATCCGCCTGCCTTGGCCTCCAAAACTTCTGGGAATACAGGTGTGAGCCACCATACCCAGTCTCAAAGATTAATTTTTTTTTAAATATTAGGAAAACAAGAGGACATTGGAGTTCAACTGTTCATAAACACTGACTTAGTTTAGTCATATCTATAGAAAATATCCAGATTTAAAGACAGACTGAGCAAGAAGAGATAACCATTTATATATTAGCAGCATCTTGATTATGCTGAAATGACAAGTCTTGGAAGAAAATATGATGGTGATGACTAAGAAGTTTATAATGTTTGAGCATAGGGAACTGATTCTACATGGTGTTTTTCTAGTTCAAAAGCAACTTCAGTCTTAAGCAAAACAAAACAAAACAAAAAAACAAAATCCTTATATATTTTTCTAATCATATGCTATATCATTGGATTCTTCCCATGATACAACCTAAGATAGCAGATGAAGGGAACTTTGGCCAACCAGGTATTTGGTGAGGAAACAATTAGAAAAATTTTAGAAACAAACTAAACAAAAAGAAAAAGCCTGGAGATTGAGAAGTAGATGAAGATGTGGCAAATGTAATAGGTGGAGTTGATTGCTTTTAAGTGTCTGTAAGGACACTGGGGAGATGCAGTAACTCAGTGACCACTTTACAGTTAAAGAAAAACCGTATGCAAGTGTTTACGAGTGATTACTTACAAGCTAAGAGAAAAGTATTTGCATGTGATTATATAGATGAAGCAGAGTAAGACGTGGTATAGAGACATGTTCCTTAAAAAAAACTGTAATAGAGCAGAGAAAGGATATCTAAAAAAAATGCATGTAAAATGAGGACACACAGGTGAGAGTGGGAATTAGAAGTGAGAACTATAAACTATCAGGTTTAATGTTTCTCTAATACATTTTGGCTAGACATATAGATTTTTATTTTCTAGGCTATAACCCGGAAGTTCATATAGTTGGAGGTCAATAAACCATTTTAAAACAGAATGATAGATAGTTGAATGACAAAATGAATATCAGTGGTTGCACCAGAGATGGCAGACATGTGGTATAAGGACTATTATTACTTCCCTTTCCAGTATTGACACAAATATAACTGGTCATCCATGCTATATGTTTCTGCCAGGCTTGGCATTGGATTCCATTTTTATAACTTTCTCAACAGTGTTTCAAGCACCTCCACTACTGTGTGGGAAATCAAGCATCCCCCACAAATGTATGGGAGATCAAGTTCCCCTACTAATGTGTGGGAGACCAAGCAGCCCCCACTAATGCATGGGAGCTAAAGGTACCCTACTAATGTGTGGGAGATCTAATTTCAGCTTCTTCCGGAAGTAACTGGGAAAGCAGAGTAGAGGTTGGCCCTGGCCCTTCATGGGCAGCACTATTTGTACACTTTGAAATTATGGTGCTTGAGTGTAGTTACTCAAAATTTTATTTTATTTTATTTTTATTATTTATTTATTTTGAGACAAAGTCTCAGTCTTCTTGCCCAGGCCGGAGTATAGTGGCATGATCTCGGCTCACCACAACCTCTGCCTCCCGGGTTCAAGTGGTTCTCCTGCCTCAGTCTCCCTAGTAGCTGGAACTACAGGCATGCACTACCACACCTTGCTAGTTTTGAATTTTTGGTAGAGACAGGGTTTCTCCACGTTGGTCAGGCTGGTCTCGAACTCCCGACCTCAGAATATCCATTTGCCTCAGCCCTCCAAAGTGCTGGGATTACAGGCATGAGCCACCGCACCCAGCTATTACTCACTATTTTAACTCAAATGAGGAGGAAGAGATTATAATACCTCTTGAGATGAAAATTTCAACTAACTTTGTATAAAATTATTGGCTATATTTTCCCACATTTATAACGCCATGAGCTACTTTAAACTCTGCAAAACAAAAATTATGAGAAGTCACTGTTTTGGATTGAACTCCAGCACTAGGGCCCAACAGCCCAGACCAAACCAAAAGGAGTCATTCATGCTAAATGCCATACCATCAAACTGAAACTGTAAGGAAGCAGACAGATCCTGAAACAGACCGGTTTTTTTCTGGAAACAGAAGACTCCAATCTACCAGAATCAACATATTAAGTTCCCATTGCTTTAACTCTTACAAAAATGTAACCTGAATCAACCTGATGTTTACCCATCACCTTAAAAAATATATTTATTTTATGTTCCCACCTTTCAAAATCCACTGTTCTGCTATTGATCAGTGGGAATTCTCATTCAATTGGATCTATAACCAAATGTGTTTTAATTTTATCTTTTGACATCTGCGTGAGACATTTAAGTTTTAAATCTGTTTTATTTTTATTATTTATTTATTTGTTTGAGATGGAGTCTTGCTCTGTCATGCAGGCTGGAGTGCAGTGGCTTGATCTTGGCTCATGCAACCTCTGCCTCCCAAGTTCAAGTGATTCTCATGCCTCAGCCTCCTGAGTAACTTTGACTACAGGTGTGTGACACCACTCCCAGTTAATTTTTTGTATTTTTACTAGAGAAAATTTTTTGTATTTTCACCATGTTAGCCAGGCTGGTCTTGAACTCCTGCCCTCAAGTGGTCCGCCTGCCTTGGCCACCCAAAGTTCTGGGATTACAGGCATGAACCACTGCGCCCAGCCTGTTACTGTTTTCAATGGATGAAATGTTATGTATATGAAACATGAAAGCACTTATGTGTACATTTAAAAGTAATTCTTTCCATATACCTTTATCTTCATATGATATATAATAGTAATAGAAACATATTTGTTTGTGCAGGGTAATTTGAGTGACTTATAACAAATGCAAGATAAATTATTGGTCATTTACTTCCCTTTATTTACTTGGTACTGAGAAATATACCACAATTTGGCAAGCTCTGTAACGTAACATTAATGATGATCCAATGATTGGGATGAGCTGGAAGCATCCCAATCACCAGTCCTAGTCTCAAAGCGAGCTCTGAAATCCTTTGTTTGAAAGGCTAGAAATAAATACTCTTTCCGTATTTCAGATATCAGCAAACAACAAACAAAAGCCAAATCTTTTCTAAAATCCTCTTAAACGTCTCAGATCAGGACTGTCAGCTGAGCCTATTGTTGCTTAGAGATTTAGAGGTTTCAGGGGAGAGTCCAAGAGAAGGAACACTGTCTGCTTTTAACAGCTCTGACTTGAAAAAAAAGATTTTTTTTTTCTCAGCCACCTCACAAGGAGGAGAGATCTATCTAGGGATGAGAAAAAGGGGTGTCAGACAAAGCTATCCATCAGAATGTGACTTAAGGGAAAAGACTGTCCATACTGAGAAAAATAAAATAATTGAAGTCTTTAGCATGAAGAGTAGGGACAGACATTCTATATGCTAACGGGGATAACAGGACTCAGGACCCAATGGGGAGTATCTCCAAGTGCAAATGTGCTTCACATTTCTTTCTCAGGGCATGTATTGCTTGATTTGTTTGTTTGCTTATTTTTAAATTTATTTTGTGACAATTTGGTGGTTATCATTTCAGTTGTTCTTTCCTATTTTATTGTACATTGAGTGCTAATCCCCAAGAAAGTGGAAGGCATGTTCATGGCCTCTGGCAGGACTGAGGGCCTTTGTGGCAAGACACTCTGAGGCTCCCAGGCTTTTCTGGCCAGGTATAGGAGCCACCCACAGGCAATGTTTTCTCTGCCCTGTTAGAAGACACTATCCAAGCTGAATCTTACACTGTTAATAAGTACAACTCTAACCCATTATTGCTTTGCATCTTAGGGAAATGAATTATAGGCTTGCAGTTAAAAAGGATTGGGGACTCCTGGCTTCAAATCCCCTCCCTGGGGAAACTTTAGCTCTCTAATTAGTAATAATGAACTGGGACTAACCAACAAGACAAAAGCAAACCTGATTAGGGTTTCCAAACTTGAACCTGCTTTGCTTGCTTTTAGTTGTTTTTCTCAAAAAAAGACTCTTCCACCTCATGGTAACAGCTGCCTAAGTTGTTTTTCAGAAATTTAGAGTCAACTCTTCTCCAGTTCAAACTGGGTGAGACAACCGACCCTTCAAACAAGCCTGTGCAAATGTCCAATGGGTGCCCTTTTGACATCAACCTGACAGCTCCACTCTTATATCATTCTAATGCTGCAAATTTTCAAATATGCATCCTTCGAAGCACCGTGAAGCTGAACTACATTTGTGCAGAACATGGATTACCTCACTTTATCTTACTGTCAATCACTTTTTTTCTGTGCCTCAGATCACCCTGTTTCTCTATCCTATAAGTATCTCTAAACCCCATCTTCAGGGAGGCAGAGATTAGACTTGTTCTCCCATCTCCTTGCTTTGCCACCCCATGAATAAATCCTTTGCAGCCAACTGGTCATCTCAGTGATTGGCATACTGTATGTGCAGTGGGAAAGATGGGCTTGGTTTGATAACAACCATTTTTTTTTTTTTGCAGAGGGTTAAAGTCAAAAGAAGGGAGTTAAATAAGATGATATAAATACTGGTAAGTAAAGACATGATTAGGGAAATTACAGCCAAATTAATTTCCCCATTATTATTTCCCAGTTATGTGTCTTGTCTCATAGCAGTTGCCATCATTTTTCCATTCCCATTCCCATCTTTTTTAATGTAATGAAGTGTTTTAATGAATATCCTGAAATGATAATATTTATTATGGTTTTGGAATATTCTTTATGTATTACCTAATGGCAAATGATAAAAGCCATATAAATATTTAATAATTTTCAATCAATTTCTGTGCTTGGGGCTCACCTAGGCATAAACTTTTCTGAAGTTAACATGTTTTCAAAGTAAGTAGAAAATTAGTTTGACTCTTTCCTTTAGCTTCTGACACCACTTCATTGTGTTTTTATTATTTCTTATTCCAATACCCAGTTTCAATTCAAATCTATATCCCTCAAACTGAAACTTCTGTTTTAAGATTTTTTGTTATGTCTATATAAAAACTACTGAAAAAATTGTATGTAAGCTTAAGTTCTTCAAAAGGAAAGCATACTTTAGAGTAACTAAAGAGACACTAAACATACAAATATATGAATGTTTCCTTTCAGCATACAAAAAAGTCTATTTGAGTGTTATCATTACATGCATTGGCAGTCCAGATGTGCTCCCAGCATAATAAGCATGACCTCTGTTGGAATTTCTGCTGGTTTTAAATGAGACAATTGTGACTATTCCAGCAGCTTCTGATAGCATTAATTTATGAAAATGTCAGTCTCTGACCTTGGCAAATTGCAGTTCAGTTTTTCAATGAACATCTAGTTCTTAAGAACTTCAAATTCCATGTTATCACTAGAGACCCATCAACTTCTTTTTTTGTCCTGTGTTCTGAATCTGACACAGAGCTGTTGTGTCAGATTTTTGGAAAAGACTTGACAAAGAAGCCAAGACTTTTTTCAACTAAATGAAGATTTTCCTCAAACTCGTAAACATCCAAATATGCTATATTCTAGTCAATTCCTCTTGTGAAAATCATGGTTTACTGAAGAAAATTAGTAAACACAGTTGAAATCCCCAGGTTTTCTCTATGCCAATTAAAATAAACTGATTTTTGTCTTTAACAGAAACTCATGATCTTTTTCCTCGAAGTGTTTACGGTAAACAGATTTGGCATTTCAAATCTGACTATAGCGAAGGTACAAAACGTAGCACCGAGTATGATTTTGAATAGGGTTAATATTTCACTTATGACACTGGTGTATGTGCTTCATTTCAGTTCTAAATCCAGGCATTAATGCTAATTGGTCTTCCCACCTGAATATCTGGAGGCGCAACACTGGATAAAGTGGGTACTTATAAACAGGATTGTGCAGAGATCACTCAGTTTGTACTTATATTTCATTGTAGCCTGAGTTAAATTCTTTTGTTTACATGCACAGTATTCACAGGTCTTATTTTATATTCCAAACTAATTAATGCTTTTATAGTACAGCAGATAGTAATACATATTATACGGTTTAGTATGACCACATAAAAAATTAATTTTATATAAAATCTCAGAATATATACAAAAATGTATATAGGTATAAGTATATACATTGAAGCAAACGTTTCACAAAATAATACTTAACCATTACATGTGATATATTTTATTTTTTATGTTCTATTTAATCAGGAAAATCTTTTAAGTCATAATTCATGCATACATTGCAACCCACAGATTCAAAAACACTGTAGCAGATGTGTAAGAATTCATACTATATCTTATAACTAATTGCAAACATGGCTTTGAAATAAAAAATATAAAACATTTTAATAGAAAATGTTATTGTTAAAAATTAAATTTCTTTTGCAGTCTACTGTGGTTTCCTTTGAATAGAAATAATTTAACTGTAAAATGCTCATTTAATTGAGTTTGTTTTTCTTTTGATTAGCTATTTTATTTGAAATTTTTAAAGATACTCAAAATAAGGGAGTTTGAAAATCTCTTAGATTATTTCCAGAAGGGTAGGGTAAAGTGAAAATATCAGAAACAAAGAAAAGAGCCATCATCAGTTTTAAGAAATCTTCAGCAAAGTATTTGTAATTTGTTGTTTGTTTTTGTATGTTGCCTTATGTTAAAACATTATAACTTGATTTGTGGTATATGGAAAAATTCCTACACAAATATCCATGGAAGTGATAGCAACATGAGTGTTTGTGGAAAGACCACAAAAAATTATTTAGCAGCAGAAGAAACTGAGACTTAATGATGACTATACAATTGAACCTAAAGCCTAAAGCTGGTTAGCAGAGAAATGCGCCTGGAATCCCTGTTTCCTGACCCATACTATGATGTATTTCTACTACATCAGCATTTCCCAGTCTTGCTTGACTTTAAGAATTATTTAGGATACTTCTTTAGAAATAAAAGTTTCCAAACACTGTTCCTGGAGACTGTGATTCAGTAAGTCTGGAATCAGACCCAAGAGTGTGCATTTTTAACAATCATCCTCGAGGATTTTTATACTCAAACAATTTTAGGAATCACTGCTTCAGATTATTTTAATGACTGGATTATTTGTTTCTGGTACAATATGTACTGGTTGTTGCTATTGGCAAAAATAAGAGTTTTGGGTAAAGTATAACACATTTCTTACTATCCCATGTATATGTGAATAAAACCAAAGTATTCAATGTTTTAAATAAGCAATTTTTTTGCCCATTTAGAAATCAGTAAAGTTGTTCAGTCATAGAGCACAGTTTTGCTTTCTATTATACCTAACCTAACTAAAAGACCATGAGGACAATCCACTTAACAACTGTCTTTAACATGCCTTGACCTCTGCATTTTTGATAACTTTCACAAGGTCTCCACTTCAGCTGTGTATCCTCAAGGTCACATCCTAAACTTTGCCATCATCTGGAACTGCTATGCATCTGAAAGCCTAAATTCTGCTCTTGCAATCTCTGACAACTAATTTCTGTTTTTCCAGATGCCATTTACTTTCTTCTTATATTTTATTCACTGAGAACCCCCAGTTCCCTCCCATTTTAAAAATGTTCTGCCTGCACTTCCTTGCACTGTACATACTCTAGACACACTAGCCTCCTTTCAGGTTCTCGATCATGTCAAACTTTTTTTACACAGAGCTGTCTTCTACTAGCTTTCATATGATTTCTTTTCAACATTTCAAGTCCTAGCATCAGTTTTAACACTGGAAACATTTTTCATGACTACCTACCTGCCTGCCTACCTACCTACCTATCTACCTACCTACCTACCTACCTGTATTAGTTGACCACTAACTCAACTATCTTCTTGGCATTCTAATGATGCCCTCATTTAATAAGCTCTATGTATTTTATATACATATTTGTTTATTTGGGCTACCCAAGATTATAAGTTTACGAAAGCAAGGACAATGCTTTGTTTATTATTGTATTTCCAGTAGTTAGCATATCTGGCTTTTAGTAGTCAGTCAGTATGCTCAATGCAACCATACGTTTCTCACACAAACCTGTTACTGTTACTATACTTTATTTCTCAATGAAAGGAACAACACAGTACTCAAGTAACCAAAATAGAAACATGGAGTAATACTCTAATGAATGAGTCTACAAGATATGGCAATGAGTTCTGATATGTCTTCAATTGTCCTTCCTTCCTTCTATCCTTCCTTCTTTCTATCCTTCCTTCTTTCTTCAAATATTTTTATACTTCCTATGTATCAGGCAAAATTCTAGGTGCTTAGGACTTAGAAATGAACAAAAGCGCTAGAAACCCTTGCCTTCAAGGAGTTTACATTCTACATTTCCCATTGTTCAAAGCTTTATTTCTCTCCAGAATTACTCTGGCAGTCTTTCACTTCGAGGGCCATTCGATGGTCTCCCTGCCTTTAGTTTCATACCTCTCAAGTTCAGTCTCCACATTAGTCTCCTAAATTTGACAGCATACTTCCTCTTGGCTCCGTGGAGTCATGGAGCTGTCAGGTTGATGTCAAAAGGGCACCCATGCCATGACCATGTATGGTCATGGTGATGATTATGGCCCTGCTAGGAGATAATGTTGCTTTAAAAAATATATATTCACTTTTATGGCAAATTTGATACTTCAAAAGTGTTCTCAGCCAGTAAAAAAACAAAACAAAAACAAATTAAATTGATCAATTTTGTTGAGTATGGTTTATGGAGTCTTAAGAACGTAGTGTTAATTTAGGTTGTTTACCTGAATTTAGGCTAGCCACCTCCTGAAATTAGAATTCTTGTCAAAGCTGGACTTCTTGGGTGCTGGATTAGGGATAGGATTTGTCAGAACTGGGTTTTTTGAGACCAACTGAACTTGATGCTTCAGAAGAGCTGACTTTGAGAAGCACATTGTGTTAAGAGACAGGAAGTATTCAGGAATCCGGCTGGTGGATAAAGGATGTGGATCTGAGGCAGAAGGGCCCATAGAAGGCAGATTATAGGTTTCCTGGACAAAAGGGTGGGCAAGGCCAGTGTTTTAAATGGGAGTTGTTAAGGATGTTGAGTGGCCTGTTTAGTCACTTTTTCTCTAAATAGCTACAAAACCTTGGAAAAGGAAGGGATAATCTTTTTTTTTTTTTTTTTTTTTTTTTTTGAGACAGAGTTTTGCTCTTGTTACCCAGGCTGGAGAGCAATGGTGCAATCTCGGCTCACCACAACCTCCGCCTCCTGGGTTCAGGCAATTCTCCTGCCTCAGCCTCCTGAGGAGCTGGGACTACAGGCACGCGCCACCATGCCCAGCTAATTTTTTGTATTTTTAGTAGAGACGGGGTTTCACCATGTTGACCAGGATGGTCTCGATCTCTTGACCACGTGATCCACCCACCTCGGCCTCCCAAAGTGCTGGGATTACAAGCTTGAAGAGATAATCTTATAGTTACATTATTTGAAGAATGGTTAATGATTGAATATTTTAAACAAATAGTTACAATCTATCCTGGCCAAAAAAAAAAAAAGGCATCAGGTTTAGTTTAGTGGCTTCAGAGGGCAAATATAAGATTAACATAAGAAGTCACAAAGAGGCATACTAGCTAAAATTAAAGAACTTTCTAATGGTTCAGAATATCCAACGATGGAATGGTAGAATGAGTTGCCTTGTAAGTAGGTGAAAATGGGAAGTTGTAAGTTGGTCATTCATCCATCTGGGAGTTGTAGTGAGATTTCTTCTCTGAGTTAAATGCTTTCGAGTTGGACGACCATTCATATTCTCCATGTAATCGAATTCCCCAATTTACATTTACCTCTCCCCATTTGAACTTTATTTTTGACACTAAATTTCCTGATCTCCAAGTATAATGTAGAGGATTATCTACTAATAATGAATAGGATCCCCAGCTCTCGATGGTTGATGGCTGAAAATAAGATGGGATATCTAAGAAACTGCTTGTAAGAACAAGCCAATATCTGCTCTGTTTGAGACAAGAATGTCAAACAATGAGAAATGCAGAGGGAAACAGACAGATGATCATGAATACCCTGTTCATCAACTAGGCAATGCTAACCTTAAAATGTCTCAGCATATTTAACCTCTGTAGTTTATTTTTAAATACCATGTTTATTTTAGTTGCATTTCTGTTAGCTATTCAAATCATTTTCACCTATCCCAAACATAATGCGCAGTGACTCATCAGACATCTGTAGCAAGTAAATATACACAGTATATTTTTAGAGTAGCAAATATCTGTGCATGCATTTATAGTACAAGCAAAATTAAACCTGATCTGAGAAAAGTGAGTTATTCAGCTCTGACCACTATGGGGCCATTTTCACCTTTAGAACTTACATTTCCACCTTGCAATTTTTAGATCACCTCCCACCTATAAATGCAAGACTTAAATGAAAAATTCTTCTTTTTTTCTATGTACTATTTGCTAGAGAAGTCGTTCTGCGGTGAATGTTGAATGCTGTTAATTCCTATTTATGGCTTTAATAGCTTTGCATTAATGAAAAAATCAGATACCCTTTATATACCCACCTCAGGGCTTCATCTAGGAGATGTTCTATTGATGTGAAAAAGAGGCAAATTGATTTCTGCTAAAAATGAGAATGTAGTAAAGAGGCTCAAACTGCGTGTGGATAATGAAACGGCCTGCTTTATCACAAATATTTGCTGCATATGTTTTCTACTTATTTCTTCTAATGGCTGCCCCCTGCTCTTTATATAGTTCAAATTTGATGTCTAAACTCTTATATGTGTTGACAGAAAAAGGAAATAAGGAAGATCTCATAATATTTTAGTAATAAGAATGTTAAAAGTAGATATATTATTTCTGCATTTTGATTTGTGCTGTTGAGGGTTATTTGAATAACTGAAAAGTTTTCTTTTCAGATAAATTAGACTTGCTGGGACACTTGCATCTGTAAAAATGAGGTAAGCTGTGGGAAACTAAAAACTTTCTAGCAAAGAAATATAGCTTTTTATTTTCCCTCTTCCTTTTAAAGGATCTGGAATTTCCAAGCTATCAACATTTGCTGAATCTGCCTATGCACAGTTTTCAAAAATAGTCTATGCTTCATTTATTTCCAAAATACTTTCCATTTCAGCAGGTTTCCATGAAGTGAAACATTTACTATAAATGGATAAATTTTGTCAGGGAGCTGCTTCAACAGTGTCCTAAATGAATAGTCAGAGTAAAAGCATAGCACAGATATAGTCAAAAAGAAGTAACCCTCTTTTTTTAGAAAAAAAGTGCTAAATTTTAAAGAGCAGCTTTATTCTGCAAGTTGGACAGTATCCCAGGTATCCTGTTTAGAGTGTGTGAGTGTTGCAGAGAAGTCAGAGAGAAAAGATAGAAGCTGGAGTAGAATCAGCTGGATTGGACCCAAGTAGACTAGGCCTAGTGTAAAAGAAAGACCACCATGGCTGGAGGAGTTCACAAAGAAACTGAAACACAGACTGGGAGTCACGTTGCTGCCAAGGTGGGACCAATACTGATGAAAGGTGCCCAGAGCTAGACAGAGGATTGGAGAGTCAGTGACTCACAGACTCAGATTCAAATATGAGATCACAAATAAAGCAGAAGCCAACTCAAGCAAGAAGAAACAGGAAGGGGGTGATAAGTACCAGCCAGAACATGTGCATGAGTCTAAGACAGAGACATGTATGTTTGCCCAATTCACGAAGCCAGGAAAGGGATAAAGATGCAGGCAGCAAGTTGTGTGGCATTTTATATTGATTTGAATGTTTAAGTAGTCATCAAAATCAATGAATAAAAATAGTTATTGGTTTGTATGTACAGACATGTAAGAATATTTAGTACTCTGTTTGCAGCTGTAAGAATGAATTAAAAATATTTCTATTAACTGATATGGAGTGATTTTCAGGATGTATTTGAAGTGTAAATACAGAAGTGCAAAAGGATACCTGTAGTGCATTGCCTTTTATATAAGAAAAAAAGTAAATAAGAAAATATGAATACCTCTATCATTTGTGAATAAAGTAATTCAAGTAGTAAAAATAATAAATGAATGAGAAGTAAGGGGAATGGAGTGAAAAGAAAAGGGAAAAGGGGGTTAGAAGAAGAGAAGGGGAGAGAGAGACATTACTCTAGGTATACCTTTAAGTATAGTTCTACAGCTAAGGATGATAGCAACATTTCACAAACAGAACCAATATATGAATAAATTCAAGCTGGCTGTGTCAAGGGGAACCAAAAATGGAATAAAAAATAATGAATAAGCCTACTCTATTATACATTAATAATATAGTTCTACTGAAGGGGTCAGGGGAAAATAACTAGATTAAGTAACTTCTGAAAGAGTATTTTGACAAGATGCCATAAGGATAAGGACAAAAATAACTGTATACTAATAATAATACACTTTAGTTAGTAAATTTTGCTTTTACTGGTATACATGTTAGTAATTCTAAAAATGCATTATATAATTGTGTCTTACAGAAATAGACTATGGGTAACAACACAGTTTCTCACTTTCAGCGAAAGGAGTTACAAATAAAGAAAGCGGAAGGCTAGAAGGAACTCTGTGATGTTGGCCTGGAATTGAAAGTACTTGTCAAAATTCATGGCTTTTATTATAAAGTGAATAAATAAGAAATAGATGTAGACATGTGTATGTATATGTTACTATACACACAAATATTTTCAAGTTCTATTTATAGCGAAGGCATAACAGCAATAATAGTAGCAGTAAGAACATCAAATGCCTAGATTTTGGTTTCTAAATGCAATTTTCTAACAAAAACAAACAAGAATCCTTGAAAAAATATGGTTGATTCCAGGATTGGGCAATTGCTGTGGAAGTATAAGATGATTCCAGAATATCTTAGAATGCCAGAAAGAAAGAAAATGAAGATATAATTTTTTTTAAAAAAAAGATGAGGGTTCACAGGAGCCAATGTAAAGAAGCTCTCAATAGCCCAAACTGGGTTAATTTGAGGAAAAAACTAAATAGTGATAGCTATGAATTATAGCCCATCAAATAAAATAAATGAGTCTATATTGATAGAAATAATTGAGTGCATATCTAAATAAATGGAATAAAATAAACATCTCTTCCTTAGAGTAGAATTCAAATTAATAAATATGAGAAATGATAAAAATTCACTACTTAGTAAACAATTTAGTCATACACATTGCAGACAAGAGTTATACTTAGTAGATCAAGTTATACTTAGAAACAAAATATTTGCACAGTCTCTAGTTCTCTCTCCACAAAATACTTACTAATTTCAAAAAGAAAAATAAAAATGTTGTAATAGGGAAACCTGGCAAAAATTATCAAGTTAACCTCATTAACAGTAAGACACATCATCATCATGCATGTATGTCTTCATACGATACATTGAGAAGGGCATAATACCATTCCTGAGTATACCTGTCACATAGGCATAAATCTGAATCCAACTCTGAAAAAAAGGTCAACTTTAAGAAAATGCTAAAAATCAGATAAATTGTACTCATCATATATTTCAAGGTCATGTAAGATAAAGAACTGAGTAACTATCCCAGACTGTAAGATAATTAGAAGTCCTGAAAACTAAATGCAATATGGGGTTTGGAGATGGATCCTGAATCAGGAAAAGGACACTAATGAGAACAAGTGAAAAATTCTAACGTATAGAGAGCAGTTACCACTTCTGTATCAATGACGTTTCTGTATTTATATAATTAAGTTTATGTAAAATATTTTCACGAGGGAAAGCTACCTGTAGGGTTTACAAACACCTTGTATTACCTCTATAGTATTTTACTGTTTGAAGCTCTTTTTCAAATAAGAAGCCAAAATATGGTAGGCATCAATAGCATGAGCAGCCCAAGTAGTATAGCAGAAAATCATTTGAATTAAATGTAATATTTAATTCAACTTTTCCACTCACTGACCCACCACATCAGGAACTTGAAATATTATCCATTAATTGGCAAAATCTTTGGTTTACTGAATGTTTTCCTAAACTCTGTAACCATTTATCTGACAACTTTACCAACATGGAAACATTGTTTCCATTGGAGTAATTTTTCCCTTTTAGTCTTTTCAGGCATAACATTCCACAGAATGTAACCAATGGGGCTAAATGATGTTGTGGACTTGGGTGCAGTTTCAGTCCTGTGACAAGGAAACTGTCTGGTTTAATGCCTTTAAGTTTACTGGAAGGCTCTGGCATAGGAACTGTTATTTAGACTGTTTGACCACATGACAGTTCCTCCCTATTTAGGAAGAAGAATGTGACAGGTAATCCTATCAACTAAAGGAACCCTGGCAATCATTAGGGTGATGAATTTGCACCTGTTTTTCTTGTATCTCTCAAATCATAGTTTCAAAGGCCATGTAAGAACTTAACCCACTACTTACACAAAGTTACTAAACATCTTCCTGTAAATTGCAAACACCACCACCATGAGACATACAGTATCTCCCATGACATAGCACCTACCTTGATTATATTATTGTCAATAGCCATCGCTATAACGTGTGCGTGTCCCCAAAACTATTATGTAGAATGATGGTTTTAATAGATGTTCAATGGTGTTCTATAACATATTTGACTGTCCTTATAAAAACAAAACAAAATTTAAATCATCATCTTTGATATATAATTCTTAATTCAAATATCTGAATTCAGATGTAATTAAGATTATGTCTGATTGCATTGAACAAAGAATTGTTTAAGTTTCTGGAAAACCTAGTTAAATTTTTTTCTTTAACACATGAAGTCTTAAGGTCTTAATTATCTTAAAATTGCATCGTGTATTTTAAAAATGAAGAGAGTAGTGTACAGCATTTCACAAACTAATTTAACCACATTGATTACCAACCACTTCTGCTCTTTCTCAAAATGTTTTAAGGACTAGCATTTGCTGAAACATATTTTCAGAAATTGTATATTTAAGTGACAACAAATCAATCACCAAATCTTCAAGTAGAATAAATAACAATCTTCAAGTGTAATAAATAACAAGAGAGAAAAAAAGTCCTCATGCTTACAGGTATGCTAGTTAAGTGAAGTTTACACTTAGATATCCATAAATGATCAAATAGTGACAAAATATTAGTAAGCCAAATAGTATGGTTCAGGTGATCATCTTCATAGGAAAAGTCAACTTGATTTAGAATCAGTATTGAAGGCAAAGAAGGGAAGGTTTAAACCAAGTTTTGATGTGTGAGTAGGTTTTACAGAAGTAAAGGACAGAATTGCATATAGAGTGCACCACACACAGTAGATGTTTACTAAATGCTTGTTAATTAACTAACTAGCCTAAACTGCATAGCCCTCAGAGGAGGCATGGCCTGGCTCAATCTGGAGAAGAGCCATTAGTAAATGTTCCTTCTGGCAGTGATACAGTGGAGGAGTCTTTGCAGGAAATTCATTAGGGCCCCTTTGAAGAGACTGCACAAGTACTTTCTCCTGCAACCTGCAGTGAGATCATTCAAGATGTTATGCTTGTCCTGGAATTCTTCTTTCCGGGATGAGAACTTGTCTGGAATGGAGAGTGCAGCCTATTATCTCCATCTGTCTCAAAGAGCATATATTAATATTTCCCTCCTAAGGAGGAACTAGCCCATTCTGTTACAACTTGGTCATCTCTCCTTCTACCTATGCTCCACTTAACATACACCAAGGAACTATGTCAGGTAGTGGAGGAGGTGATAATACTTCTAACAATTTATTTGGAATGAAGGAAGCCCGTATATAATTTCTTAAAGCTTTCTTCAATATATAGTTCAGATCTTACTCATTTCTGTTTTTGTTGTCATACATTGAGCATAGTGTGTACTCAGTAAAAATCTGTCTCCTTCATTAGCTAGGACATGGTTTAGGTAATAGTCTCTGAAAACAACAAGACCAGTATGACTAGATCATAAATGATTACATTGTTTGAAATAATATTTGGGAATTCTTGTCACATGACAGACCAAATAAACACTGACAGGAGCATCCATTGTTCCTGACATTGCTCCTAAACATTTAAAAAGCATTCTGAAAAATATGACATAATATTTCTATGAAAGAAAGAGATTAATGGAAGTTGAACTCATTCCAATAATTTTTATTGTTCAGGAGAAGTTTAGAAATATGAATTCATTTTCTATTTTGTTAATTAATGTATATATAAGTAAAATATAAGAGCAGAACTTATACATTCTATCTTTACAAAATCCAAAGCTGTAAAAGAAAAAAAATAAATACAATCAATCAGCTCCTTTAAAAAGATAAAATGAAAGAAAGAAAATCAGGCAAATGAATTTCAACTAGAAAGGATTTTAAATGAAGGTGGTAGGTATTAGGATACATCAGTAATAACAATATATAAAAAAAATTGATTACTTTGTCCTTTAACAGCAAAGATTCTCAAATGGATTAGAAAGTAAAATCCATCTTATACTTTGTGACATGAAGAGTTATAATAAAATATACCTGTTGATAAAGCCAAGTTTAAACAAAAGGATTATATCCACATGCACATGTGTGTGTGTGCCTGTGCATGTCACACAAATACACAATTTCAGCGAAATATGTAGCCAAAGAACCCTGCCATAGCAAGCATTGTTGTCATATAAAATCTTTTTAAAAGAAAATATATATTGATTTAGAAAGGGTGTTACTAAATGATAAAATGAAAAACTCACTAAGAAGCTGTAACATTTATGAATCTGTATGTGCCTGTCAGCACAGCTTTGTAATATATGTCTTAATTTGCTTTTGCTGCTATATAACAAATATCTGAAAATGATAATTTTTTAATAATAAAAAATGTTTTTCTCACAGTTAAGGAGGCTGAGAGGTCCAAGATAAGGCTCTGGCAGGTTTGTTGTCTGTCTAGGGCTTGCTCTCTGCTTCCAAGATGGAACTTTATTATTGCAGCCTCCAGAGGGTACCAACACCACATCCTCTTATGGAAGAAGGGGAAAAAGAGCTAGGCAGTTCTCAAAAGGCTCTTTTATAAGAATATTAATCCCACTCACAGGGCAGAGACCCCTCATGATTTTATCACTTCTCAAAAGTCCTCCCCTTTTAATATTATCACCTTGGATTTCAAATGTCAGCATATGAATTTTGAAGGAACACATATATTCAAACTGTAGCAATATACATAGAAAAAAAGACTAAAAGCTAAATTGATAGATATCTATAGTTTTTAGGGAATTTTAACAATTCTGTCTCAAGATTAATATAATAGATAAAGTGCTCAATCTGTTTCTAAAGTTGCTCCTTAGACTAAGGTGGTCCGAAATAAAATTTGAGCCTGGTCTTGAAGATTATAGACATACAGAATAGAAAAAGGCATTCTGTAGAGTAGACTTTCTGAAAAACTTTTACATATCAAGGTTTAGGGCATCTTTGCATAATTGTGTCACATAGCAATATTTAGAGTAGGTTTCTTTTTCTTAAAGAAACTCATGTTTGATAAAATAGGAAAGCATCCTGCATTGAAATTCAGTATTGCCAGAACTTGCCACCACATATATGAAAAGATCTATTCTGGTTCACAGGTGACTTGGAATTTATTTGAAGCTACTTTGAGATATGCCTTATGAAGCCAGATGTTACAAAAATCTTTTATTTGTAAATATAACCAAATGAGATAAAATTTCCAGATACTTAGCTGTCTTTGTAATAATAAAAAAGATTATAAAGTCAAAATATCTCCTTTAATCTTGAATTCTAAACTCAGGTACCTAAATACAGATGCAAATTCTTAATAATTATATCTGATTGCATTAAACAAGGGATACATAATCTAAAGATGATTTCCTTTGATCTTTTCTAAAACTGCAGGCATTTACTGAGCTGTCTCTATAACTTTTGATGTACCTATTATTATAAATTATAAAATATTATTGAATATTTCTGAATAAATTGGGAATATGCCCTCTCACAAAGTGTAGGTCCTCAATTATCAACAAACAAATCTGTTGAAATAAGGACCTTTCATTAAAAGTTAGAACACAGTAGTATAAATGTACTTATTTGTCTCTTGTTCAGATCTCTCTATGAAAACAGGCACTTCATTTGTCTTGGCTTTCATTTGTCTTTTTTTTTTTGAAATGGAGTTTCTCTCTGTCACCCAGGTTGGAGTGCAGGGTCATGGCCTTGGCTCACTGCAACCTCTGCCTCCCTGGTCCAAATGATTCTCCTGCTTTAGCCTTCAGAGTAGCTGGGACTACAGGTGCACACCACCACGCCTGGCTACTTTTTGTATTTTTAGTAGAGATGGGATTTCACCATGTTGGCCAGGACTGTCTTGATCTATTGACCACGTGATCTATCCGCCTCAGCCTCCCAAAGTGCTGGGATTACAGGCCTGAGCCACCATGCCCAGCCCAGGCTCATCTTATTTATCATTTTATCCCATCACCTAAGCTACAAATGAAATAACTATTACTTTACTACATGAAGGAATGAACAAACTAACAAGTAAAAAATAATTCATACATTGCAAGAGGAGAACATTTCTGTTCAAAAATGGATAATTTATTTTAAAGGGAAAGGTACCCGGACCTTTTATTAGGTTTCTGACCATCACTGGCAGATATTCACTGTAAAGACAAGTCTGGAGGACTTTTTAGTTTCTCCTCAAAGTTCCCTGGGGCCCAGAAAAGACTAAATTTCTAGGAGAACCAAAATATATTCCAGATTTCTTAACAGTAGAAGGAGAGGTTGGTCACACTATGTGGCCCAAACCCAGAGTTGTGGTGCAGGTTTTAATTCTGTCACTCTGTAAAGCATTTGTTTAGGACTGTTAATCCGCAGACTACTTCCCGGTGCTACTAGCCAAGGGGCAAGAGAACTTTACCATGTTCATTCATTAGCTGGGGCCTTGAAGTCTTCTGGAAACTGTATTTTGAATCTGTACATAAATTCTAACCTCCTGCTTGTATTTCTTACTTGTCCAGGCCTAAGCCATAGTAGCAAAACCAAGTCTTGGCTCCTTTGTATTTCCTGCTTTTTGCTTAGCCTTTACAAGACTGTTCTGTCTACACTCTCTACCCCAAGCCCACACAAGAACCCCATTTCCTCTGACTTTAAAAAGGCGAAAGAAGGAAGGGAAGGAAGTCAGTCTAGACACCAACCTTTATTTCTTTGGGTTAAGCACCACAATATCCCAGAAATTTCTACTGAAGTCAGAATAGCACAAGGAATCTCAACAATGAATAAAGATTATTATTTTTTTATTTGAAATAGTTGACTAATCAGTTATATAGCCTTCCTTCAAGGAAGAAAGGAAGTAACATAGGAATAGATTACCATGGATCCAGAAAATAATAAATGCTAGAAAAAGTGAAAAGTGCAATTAAAGAGAGACAAGAAGACTCCAAAATTGTTCCTTATCTTACCTATTGCTCCCTGAATTTGTATATGTGCAGTGTTTGAATCCACCTGAAGTCTTTAGAAGATCCCAACATGTCTTTGAAGCTCTTATTCTATTCCAGGCAAAGTTTACAAACTTAAAAAGCACAATTTTCTTTCTTTTTTTTTTTTTTTTTTTTTTTTTGGTGCAGAGGAAGACAGACCTTTAATGGCTCTATTCATGATAATGATTTGAAAAAGAGAAACAATGTTTGGCAGTATTTGGATTTTTTAAATCAAGTTTTACTAAAGGCTATGAGCCAAATAATATGAAAACTGTTTTCTTATGTATTTTTCTGTCTCTTCAATATAGAAAACTCCATTTTGCAAAAAGCGACTAATTTATCTGCTACACAAAATGTGGCTTTTCATAACTGAAAAAAAAAATAGTGAACACATCATTTGAAACTGAAATGAGAAAGTGTATATGTAAGCAATAAATATAATAAACATGTTTAAATGTAAATGTAAAACACAAACCTCAGACAATGAGCCTACATGAACATTGTGATATTTAGACATTTGTCAGGCAGCCTTTTTCTGTTTTGACAGCCAAATGAATGCTATATATAGAGGGACTCTCTTTGGAAGATAGATTTCCTTGCCTAGTTTCCCTTACTCTGAATACAACTGCAAGACATTTCAATGTGTGGGAAGCATCTATGGTACAGAGAGTTGGAAAACATTCAGGCAGAAATATCAAAACAGTCAAATACTTGCAAATCCAATATGCTCATCCATAATGATTCATTCTCTATTTAAAACACGTTTTTCAAAGTCTAGGACAATTCCAGCTAACAAAAGCCCTTTACTTCTGAGCTTCTTACAGATGAGCTTCAGAAAAAAAAAGGACTATTGAATCTAAATTTTAACAATTTATAGTTCCAGATGTTTTTGTTCCAGTGCTCCTCCTATGTGAGACAAAATTCAACTTCAATAGCCATATCTTTACATGTCTGTAGCGTTTTTTCTTACTCTTATTACTCTTTTGCATACAGCTACAAGATAAGAAACCAAAAATGCAACTTTCTGCATAAAGAAAGCTGTGATTCTCAGAATCCTTGCTTAGATTTGATTTATATTTTTGATGTGGATTCCATTGTATCCAGTTGGAAATTATTTTTGAGATATTTGGATTTGACAAATGGTGTAAATTTTAAATTTGTGAAAATAAAACAATATTGTTGATGATTTATCATTTATGACTATATCAACATTTTTTCCCTTATATAATTTTTAAGAGAATAGGGCTCTAAACAAGTGTATCTTCTTCTACACTCTGATCATGCTCTGCTCTTGAGGAGAGCTTGAGTTACTCTACCTCTAGAGAAGTACATTTAATATATCTTCTTTGACTTTCAATTAAGTCAAATGAGATAACTAATGGAATAAATATTTTGAAGCAGAATTATCATTTAGAAGAAAAATAAGATCTTATAAAAGACATAGAAAAAATAATTGAATCTGGAACATGTTTTAGGTTGGAATTTTATTGAATTTGCAAACACAAGAGATATTGCAAATATCATATTAAAAATTTCTTTCCTATCTAACCAAATAAAGGAAACCCATTAAGAAATGTGGGTGGAATAACAAGATTGTATTTTTTTTTTTTTTTTTTTTTTTTTGAGACGGGGTTTCGTTCTTGTTACCCAGGCTGGAGTGCAATGGCGCAATCTCGGCTCACCACAACCTCCGCCTCCTGGGTTCAGGCAATTCTCCTGCCTCAGCTTCCTGAGTAGCTGGGATTACAGGCACCGCTACTTTTTTGGATTTTAGTAGAGACGGGGTTTCACCATGTTGACCAGGATGGTCTCGATCTCTTGACCTGGTGATCCACCCGCCTTGGCCTGCCAAAGTGCTGGGATTACAGGCTTAAGCCAAGAAGACTGTATTTTTTTAAATAAAATCGTCCATGTGTTTTTCAGAAAAGAATAACGTGTTTATAATAAACTCCTCTCAAAGCATTTGGGTTAGAAAATGGCAACATACAATGCCCAATATTTTAGGAGTAAGGTCCTCAGATGGCATTGTGTATAGTCTTTAAGACCTATACATTTTCAAATGATTGCAAATCAAAATGAGAAAACCTAGTTCTTCAAAGATTTGGGAATACAAACGCTCTTCTAGGTTATATCACAAAACACACTCATTTGCTTTCATTTAAGTCATGCTTAAATGACGTTGACAGTCATTTCAATGACATGCCAGTAATAACAACAATTTGATAATGTCATTGATAACAAATGGCTAAATATAATTTGATGATTTATTAGTACCCTGATATCTAAACTGAAAAAAAATTGGTATTCCAAATTTCAGCCAAGATATTTGTAATTTAGTACAAATTTAGACAAACACTGGAAAAAGTGTTTGTCAGTATCTACTAAAGCTGAAAAACAATTCTGTGACCCAGCATTTATTGCTCTAGGTATATAACTGTTAGAATTTCATTCTATACCCAAAAGACATGTAAAATAATATTCTTAACAGTATCAATAGTAATAGCCTTACTTGAAAACTCAGATCCAGAACAAGTAAACTTAATAAACATTTATAGAGCTCTCCACTTTAAATACACAAAATATACATTCTTGACAGTACCACATCACACCTACTCATAGATTTAAATGAAATATTGATTGGCCATTATTTTTTTTTTTTTAATTTTTTATTGGATTTTAGGTTTTGGGGTACATGAGCATAGCATGCAAGACAGTTGCGTAGGTACACACATGGAAGTGTGCTTTGCTTTTCTTCTCCCCTTCACCCACATTTGGCATTTCTCCCCAGGCTATCCCTCCCCACCTCCCCCTCCCACTGGCCCTCCCCTTTTCCCCCCAATAGACCCCAGTGTTTAGTACTCCCCTTTCCGTGTCCATGTGTTCTCATTTTTCATCACCCACCTATGAGTGAGGATATGCGGTGTTTCATTTTTTGTTCTTGTGTCAGTTTGCTGAGGATGATGTTCCCCAGATTCATCCATGTCCCTACAAACGACACAAACTCGTCATTTCTGATTGCTGCATAATATTCCATGGTGTATATGTGCCACATTTTTCCACTCCAGTCTATTATCAATGGGCATTTGGGTTGATTCCAGGTCTTTGCTACTGTAAACAATGCTGCAATGAACATTCGTGTACATGTGTCCTTATAGTAGAACGATTTATAGTCTTTTGGATATATACCCAGTAATGGGATTGCTGGGTCAAATGGAATTTCTATTTCTAAGGCCTTGAGGAATCGCCACACTGTCTTCCACAATGGTTGAACTAATTTACACTCCCACCAACAGTGTAAAAGTGTTCCTTTTTCTCCACATCCTCTTCAGCATCTGTTGTCTCCAGATTTTTTAATGATCGCCATTCTAACTGGCGTGAGATGGTATCTCAATGTGGTTTTGATTTGCATCTCTCTGATGACCAGTGACGATGAGCATTTTTTCATATGATTGTTGGCCTCATATATGTCTTCTTTCGTAAAGTGTCTGTTCATATCCTTTGCCCACTTTTGAATGAGCTTGTTTGTTTTTTTCCTGTAAATCCGTTTGAGTTCTTTGTAGATTCTGGATATCAGCCCTTTGTCAGATGGGTAGACTGCGAAAATTTTTTCCCATTCTGTTGGTTGCCGATCCACTCTAGTGACTGTTTCTTTTGCCGTGCAGAAGCTGTGGAGTTTCATTAGGTCCCATTTGTCTATTTTGGCTTTTGTTGCCAATGCTTTTGGTGTTTTGTTCATGAAGTCCTTGCCTACTCCTATGTCCTGGATAGTTTTGCCTAGATTTCCTTCTAGGGTTTTTATGGTGCCAGGTCTTATGTTTAAGTCTTTAATCCATCTGGAGTTAATTTTAGTGTAAGGTGTCAGGAAGGGGTCCAGTTTCTGCTTTCTGCACATGGCTAGCCAGTTTTCCCAACACCATTTGTTAAACATGGAATCCTTTCCCCATTGCTTGTTTTTGTCAGGTTTATCAAAGACTGTATAGTTGTATGTATGTTGTGTTGCCTCCGGTGCCTCTGTTTTGTTCCATTGGTCTATATCTCTGTTTTGGTACCAGTACCATGCTGTTTTGATTACTGTAGCCTTGTAGTATAGTTTGAAATCCGGTAGTGTGATGCCCCCCACTGTGTTCTTTTTGCTTAGAATTGACTTGGCTATGCGGGCTCTCTTTTGGTTCCATATGAAGTTCATGGTGGTTTTTTCCAGTTCTGTGAAGAAAGTCAGTGGTAGCTTGATGGGGATAGTGTTGATTCTGTAAATTACTTTGGGCAGTATAGCCATTTTCACAATATTAATTCTTCCTAACCATGAACATGGAATGTTTCTCCATCTGTTTGTGTCCTCTCTGATTTCGTTGAGCAGTGGTTTGTAGTTCTCCTTGTAGAGGTCTCTTACGTTCCTTGTGAGTTGTATTCCAAGGTATTTTATTCTTTTTGTAGCAATTGCGAATGGCAGTTCGCTCTTGATTTGGCTTTCTTTAAGTCTGTTGTTGGTGTAGACGAATGCTTGTGATTTTTGCACATTGATTTTATATCCTGAGACTTTGCTGAAGTTGTTTATCAGTTTCAGGAGTTTTTGGGCTGAGGCGATGGGGTCTTCTAGGTATACTATCATGTCGTCTGCAAATAGAGACAATTTGGCTTCCACCTTTCCTATTTGAATACCCTTTATTTCTTTTTCTTGCCTGATTGCTCTGGCTAGAACTTCCAGTAGTATATTGAATAGGAGTGGTGACAGAGGACATCCTTGTCTAGTGCCAGATTTTAAAGGGAATGCTTCCAGTTTTTGCCCATTCAGTATGATATTGGCTGTTGGTTTGTCATAAATAGCTTTTATTACTTTGAGATACGTTCCATCGATACCGAGTTTATTGAGGGTTTTTAGCATAAAGGGCTGTTGAATTTTGTCAAATGCCTTCTCTGCGTCGATTGAGATAATCATGTGGTTTTTGTTTTTGGTTCTGTTTATGTGGTGAATTACGTTGATAGACTTGCGTATGTTGAACCAGCCTTGGATCCCCGGGATGAATCCTACTTGATCATGATGAATAAGTTTTTTGATTTGCTGTTGCAATCGGCTTGCCAATATTTTATTGAAGATTTTTGCATCTATGTTCATCATGGATATTGGCCTGAAGTTTTCTTTTCTCGTTGGGTCTCTGCCGGGTTTTGGTATCAGGATGATGTTGGTCTCATAAAATGATTTGGGAAGGATTCCCTCTTTTTGGATTGTTTGAAATAGTTTTAGAAGGAATGGTACCAGCTCCTCCTTGTGTGTCTGGTAGAATTCGGCTGTGAACCCGTCTGGACCTGGGCTTTTTTTGTGTGGTAGGCTGTTAATTGCTGCCTCAACTTCAGACCTTGTTATTGGTCTATTCATAGTTTCAGCTTCCTCCTGGTTTAGGCTTGGGAGGACACAGGAGTCCAGGAATTTATCCATTTCTTCCAGGTTTACTAGTTTATGCGCATAGAGTTGTTTGTAATATTCTCTGATGATGGTTTGAATTTCTGTGGAATCTGTGGTGATTTCCCCTTTATCATTTTTTATTGCATCTATTTGCTTGTTCTCTCTTTTCTTTTTAATCAATCTGGCTAGTGGTCTGTCTATTTTGTTGATCTTTTCAAAAAACCAGCTCTTGGATTTATTGATTTTTTGAAGGGTTTTTCGTGTCTCAATCTCCTTCAGCTCAGCTCTGATCTTAGTTATTTCTTGTCTTCTGCTGGGTTTTGAGTTTTTTTGATCTTGCCCCTCTAGCTCTTTCAATTTTGATGATAGGGTGTCAATTTTGGATCTCTCCATTCTCCTCATATGGGCACTTATTGCTATATACTTTCCTCTAGAGACTGCTTTAAATGTGTCCCAGAGGTTCTGGTACGTTGTGTCTTCGTTCTCATTGGTTTCGAAGAACTTCTTTATTTCTGCCTTCATTTCGTTGTTTACCCAGTCAACATTCAAGAGCCAGTTGTTCAGTTTCCATGAAGCTGTGCGGGTCTGGGTCGGTTTCTGAATTCTGAGTTCTAACTTGATTGCACTATGGTCTGAGAGGCTGTTTGTTATGATTTCAGTTGTTTTGCATTTGTTGAGCAGTGCTTTACTTCCAATTATGTGGTCAATTTTAGAGTAGGTGTGATGTGGTGCTGAGAAGAATGTGTATTCTGTGGATTTGGGGTGGAGAGTTCTGTAAATGTCCACCAGGTTTGCTTGCTCCAGGTCTGAGTTCAAGCCCTGGATATCCTTGTTGATTTTCTGTCTGGTTGATCTGTCTAGTATTGACAGTGGAGTGTTAAAGTCTCCCACTATTATTGTGTGGGAGTCTAAGTCCTTTTGTAAGTCATTAAGAACTTGCCTTATGTATCTGGGTGCTCCTGCATTGGGTCCATATATGTTTAGGATCGTTAGCTCTTCTTGTTGTATTGATCCTTTTACCATTATGTAATGGCCTTCTTTGTCTCTTTTGATCTTTGTTGCTTTAAAGTCTGTTTTATCAGAGATGAGAATTGCAACTCCTGCTTTTTTTTGCTTTCCATTAGCTTGGTAAATCTTCCTCCATCCCTTTATTTTGAGCGTTTGTGTATCCTTGCATGTGAGATGGGTTTCCTGTATACAGCACACTGATGGGTTTTGGATTTTTATCCAATTTGCCAGTCTGTGTCTTTTGATTGGTGCATTTAGTCCATTTACATTTAGGGATAATATTGTTATGTGTGAATTTGATACTGCCATTTTGATGCTAAGTGGCTGTTTTGCCTGTTAGTTGTTGTAGATTCTTCGTTATGTTGAAGCTCTTTAGCATTCAGTGTGATTTTGGAATGGCTGGTACTGGTTGATCCTTTCTATGTTTAGTGCCTCTTTTAGGAGCTCTTGTAAAGCAGGCCTGGTGGTGACAAAATCTCTGAGTACTTGCTTGTTCGCAAAGGATTTTATTTTTCCTTCACTTCTGAAGCTCAGTTTGGCTGGATATGAAATTCTGGGTTGAAAGTTCTTTTCTTTAAGAATGTTGAATATTGGCCCCCACTCTCTTCTGGCTTGTAGTGTTTCTGCCGAGAGATCTGCTGTGAGTCTGATGGGCTTCCCTTTGTGGGTGACCCGACCTTTCTCTCTGGCTGCCCTTAGTATTCTCTCCTTTATTTCAACCCTGTTGAATCTGACGATTATGTGCCTTGGGGTTGCTCTTCTTGCGGAATATCTTTGTGGTGTTCTCTGTATTTCCTGCAATTGAGTGTTGGCCTGTCTTGCTAGGTGGGGGAAATTTTCCTGGATGATGTCCTGAAGAGTACTTTCCAGCTTGCATTCATTCTCTTCATCCCCTTCTGGTACACCTATCAAACGTAGGTTAGGTCTTTTCACATAGTCCCACATTTCTTGGAGACTTTGTTCATTCCTTTTTGTGCTTTTTTCTCTGATCTTGGTTTCTCATTTTATTTCATTGAGTTGGTCTTCGACTTCAGATATTCTTTCTTCTGCTTGGTCAATTCGGCTATTGAAACTTGTGTTTGCTTCGCGAAGTTCTCGTATTGTGTTTTTCAGCTCCTTTAATTCATTCATATTCCTCTCTAAGTTATCCATTCTTGTTATCATTTCCTCGAATCTTTTTTCAAGGTTCTTAGTTTCTTTGCATTGATTTAATACATGATCTTTTAGCTCACAAAAGTTTCTCATTATCCATCTTCTGAAGTCTAATTCCGTCATTTCGTCACAGTCATTCTCCGTCCAGCTTTGTTCCCTTGCTGGTGAGGGGTTTTGGTCCTTTCTAGGAGGCGAGGTGTTCTGGTTTCAGGTGTTTTCCTCCTTTTTGTGCTGGTTTCTTCCCATCTTTGTGGATTTGTCCGCTGGTCGTCTGCATAGTTGCTGATGTTTTGATTGGGTCTCTGAGTGGACACCCAGAATGTTGATGATGAAATATTTCTGTTGCTTGGTTTTCCTTCTACCAGTCTAGCCCCTTCGCTGTACGACTGCTGAGGTCGCTCCAGACCCTGCTTGTCTGGGGTGCACCTCTAGCTGCTGTGGCACAGCGAGGGATGCTACCAGTTTCTTTTTCTGCTATCTTTGTCCCAGGATGATGCCTGCCTAATATCAGTCTTTTGGATATAGAGGGGTCAGGGAGCTGCTTGAGGAGACAGTTTGTACTTTATAGGGGTTTAATTGCTGAGCTGTGCGCTCTGTTGTTCCTTCAGGGCTATTAGGCTGCTATGTTTGATTCTGCTGCAACAGAGCTCATTAAAAAACCCCTTTTTTTTTTTTCTCAAATGCTCTGTATTTAGGGGTTTGGGCTTTATTTTTGGATGTTCGATGAGGTGTCCTGCCCAGCTAGAAGGCAGACTAGCCACTGTTTGGTTGCCAGGCTCCGCCCTGCTGTTGTGTGATTCGCCCTGTTCCTGCAGGCTCTGCTGTGGTCTCCGCCACGCCCTGCGGTGGAGTCTCTTTGTTGTAGCGTGTTGCCTCAGCAACGGCAGGCTGCGTCAGCAGTGGGCGTGTATCTCAGTAGGGACGGGTTGCCTCGGCAACGGCTGGCTGCGTCAGCAGTGGGCGTGTATCTCAGTTGGGGCGGGTTGCCTCGGTAGTGGTGGACGCCCCTCCCCCACAGAGCGTCTCGGGCTGTCTGCTTGGGATAGTTTGAAATCGCGGTTTTGTTCGTCCCACTGGGTATCCCAAACGATCTGTCCCTGCAATCCCCTGGGCTGGGCTACTGTGCAAGTCTCGTTCAGTCTCAAGTCCAGCCCTCTCAAGTCTCAGGTTGCCGGTTCAACAAGGCACTCGGACAAGCACGCCCTGTGGGGATTGCTGGGTAGGGCCGGCTGCCGCCGCCCCGGCTGCCGGCTTTGCCAGGCAGACCTACTGCCTGGCGTCCCGTGTCTTTTTATACTTGGGAGTTTCCCCATTCTGTGGGCAACAAAGATCAGTCTGGAAATGCAGCACTGACTCACCGTTTGCGGATTCAACGCGGGCTCCAATCCTGGGTTGTTCTCACAGCGCCATCTTGAGTCCCCTCCCTGATTGGCCATTATTAAACACAATTATTGGCATAAAAGAGGTTTTCAATACCCATTTTTAGAATAAAGCAACATTCCCGTTCTCTCTCCCTCTTTTTCTTCCTCTTTCTTCCTCTCCTTCACTCCTTTTTCTTTCTTTTTTTCCTTCTCTCCTTTCTTTAAAAAAAAAAAATCTTTGATGAGTCTTACTGTGACCTACCAGACACTGTATGATCTGACTTGTCTTTCCCTTGTTCAACCCATTCCAGTCACATTAGTGTCCTCTGTGTTTCTCAAAAAAAAAAAAAAGAAAAGAAAAGAAAACTGACAGTATGTTCATCAGTCATGGAATGAGTACATAAATTATGGCATATTGATGAGAAAAATATAGCAATGAAAATGAAAGTAGTACAATTTGCAAAAATATAAGGGAATCTCACATGTGATATTAAGCTAAAGAAATCAGACAAAAGGAGTACATATTGTATGAATCTATTTACATAAAGTTCAAAAACAGGTAAACCTAATTTGTGATTCTAGGTGTCAGAATAGTGGTTATTTGTGTCAGAGGCAATAAAGGAGGATATATAAGAGTTCTTCTGAAGTGCTGATTATGTCATTTTTTAATTTGAGAATTACTAATATAGTTGTGTTCACATAAAAATTTATCAAGCAATACACTTATGATTGAGAGGGAAGGAAAGTTATGTTCAATAAAAGCAATTTACATTAAAAAGTAATTATTAAAAGTAAACAGAGGAAGATTTATACCCAACAGGTACCTAGCAATGGGTTTAAGCAGAATAATGCTTTTTGAAAAATTTTATGAGTAATGTCTCAATTCCTTTTGTGCTGCTATAACGGAATGCCACAGGCCCGGTCATTTATAAAGAACAGAAATTTAGTTTTCATAGTTTTGGAAGCTGGGAAGTCCAAGGTCAAGCTGCTCATGTCACTTCCTCTAGTGGAGCAGTTTAGGGTACATTTGCACACTTAAAGCTTAGTTTAGGTGCCAGTAATTAGAAGGCTATAGATACGAATAAATCCCTCAGGGTTAGTTTTCCCATACATAAATAGAGATGTCATGAAATTAAGTTAGAGAAGGCGGGAGAGGAGATGGTTGATTTAAATCTACCCATCTGGAGAGAAGAAAATCTTTCAGAATATTTTCTTTTTTATTTGCTCTTTACATGTGAAGACTATTGCAAAGTTTTTAGGTTTTTTAAGAATATAAAAAGCCTCAAAAATATTATGGATTATTCAGTGAAATTATTTATAATAATGCACCTAAAATAAGATGAAACATAGTATGTTAAATAGTTTAATAATCCATGATATTTTTATAAAATAATAATGTGCACAGGTAATCTAAGGCTTGTTACTACATAAGATGGAAAGCAATAATTAATAACAAAAATAATAATAAATTCATTTTTTAATGGAAATACATTTTTTCAGCTTCAGAATGAGCTCTGAAATACTTTAAGCTATAGAAAAGTCTCAAGATTTGCCTATATATCTTGCCTTTATTTTAAATATGAATTTAAGTAATGCAATACTGAAACATGTTTCTCAATTGATCCTAATATTCTTTGACTAATAATAAGGACAGATAATGGAAAAAAATTACAATAGTCATAAATATTTGTTAACTAAACATAAGAAGAGTACTACGGAAGGCATGATGTATTTAAGGTTTCAGTTAAAATTATGTAAGACAACTAATTTTAAATTCCTTAACTGGTAATTCACCTGGTCTATGCCCTGGAGGTTATGGGCCAGCAGTCAAAACCCATGAGACATCCTTTACACCTGTTGCTCTGTCATTTGTCACTATTTGCAATGATTACTCCATAGCACCACTTTTAGCTCCTTATGTAAGGAAAGAGTGTAAAAAGCTCACATAGCTCTCCATGGCAAGTGTTCTGAATTCTGATAAAACAGACATTTCTCAGGTTTCCTTCCAAAGAATGCAGCAGTTAGTGTACATGCTCTTGTTTCCAGGTTCCTTTAGAAAAATTCAAGATGCTTCTTATGCGAAAGTTTCTTTCTCAGCTTCAGGGTTGCTTTTTTTTTTTTTTAACACCTTCTCCATCTAGAGTCATCCATTATTGCAAGTATACAAGCAAAATGCAACCATGTTACAAGTACTGTTTTTTTTTTTTAACATTTTTTTCTTTATTTCTTTTTCAAAGGTACACTTAAAAAAATAACAATCTATATTTATGTCTAGGAGCGCTAATGATTTTCTTTCTTCTTCCTTTTCTCTCATTCCACAAAGAAAAAAATAGAGAGAAACAGTTCTGAGGGCACTTTTATTGTATGTAAGGTATTTTGCCCTTATAATAATTCTTAAAGATATATGTCATTATAAGGGAGGACCTGAAAGACAGGGGTTTAAGATGCAAACATTTTTATTGTAGTTCTAAATCTAGAATGAAAAGACTAGTTTTTCTCTAATTGAGGAAGCAGCAAAACAGAAAAAAATAGACTTGCCTGCTTTGAGGAAAATAAAACCAAATTTCTTAACTCCTTTTCCTGGTTTACTTACCCAGAGTTGGGCAGAAAGGAATATGCCTAGCACAAAGGAAAGCAAAGCCTTTGGGCACAAAGGAAAGCCTAGCACAAAGGAAAGCAAAGCATTCCAGGTCTTCCGATCCTGGACACAATACTCAGCTGAGTGGAGTTAGTGAGAGTATTGCCTTACAGTTTATGGATACTACCTAGTGAGATCTCCGTCTCTTCCAGTCAAGACAGAGGTTGCTGCTCTGTCTGAGGTTCCCACAGGGACAACACAAATAGGAACTGGAGTTCCGCAAAGGTTGCTGCTCTTCAAAGAAGGCCAGAGGCCATCTCTTCTGAAATTCTAAATGGGAGTCCTCATGAATCTCATCAGATATCCCACACAACTGTGGACTAGGCCATATGTGCATAAATAAGTTGAGAATCTTTTCCAATTATATATCTAAAATCCAACCATAAATTTCATGTTTCAACCTTTATATTAGCACCTAGGTTCAGTGTACTCCATTCTAACAAACTATCTTTATCCTGCCTGAAGTCTACAAACTTTAATTACTAAATTGGACAATCTAGTGGCTGAAATAAATTGTAAATTACTATTTGTTTATGGAAAAAAATGAGAGAGGGAGATCGAGGCCCCATAAAAAGTATGTTGCCTTTGGACTCCTTACCAATGCAGAAGAGAGCTTTGATTTACTCTTGGTCACAGCTAAAAAGAAAAGTGATAGAACTGGTTTTTGAACACAGATTTTATTATGTCAAGTGCAGTATTATTTTCCTTATACTTCTTCTCTCTGGTAAACTCAGAAGACAAAAAGAGAAGATAATTTGAAATGTTATCTTTCACTCAGAAATAGTGAAACCCAGATGAACTCTCTTGCATGAAAAAATAACTACTAGTATTCCAAATACTTTCAAAAGCATAATTCTTCCAGTCATTAATTGAATGACCACTAGTCATGACACTAGAAGTTTCACATGCATTCACATACTTACTCTAGAGAACAATCCTTTGGTATAATACTAATACTGGGAGTGACTACTTAAAGCTAAATGAAGGGTTTCTATTTTCATCATCAACATATTGCTGTTCGGGAAAATAAGGCTCAAAGCTTACCTTACTTACTTAAGGTCACATTGATAGTAAGCAGATGAAGCAGGAGAAGAAATCTAGCTGTCTTTTTCTAACATCTGTCATTCAACCATGATTCTATACTAACTGTAAATAGCAGAATTTATCACTTGAAAAATAAGCAAAATCAGATAGGGAAGTCTAGCATCATTCCCAAGGTCATAAAGATGATTTAAAGAGGAAGATACATTTTTTAACCCCAAATGCTAAGCGTTTTCCCTGCTGTTCTTGCACCTCCACCCAGAAACTCCAGAGGAATTGATTCCACAATTCAGCTCTTTGTGGCTTCAGTGTGAAACTTAGTTTTAGACCTATTTTTACCTTTTTAAAACCCAGACACTGATTAATGTGTTCTGTTCAACAGTGTGCCCTCTACTTTGGACCTCAGACATTCTTCCTCCCATGGGTATAACTTGTGCTGTCTGGTTTGTCCACTCTTCAAGAACAGAAGCAAAACTGCCAGTCTTCTGTATGTTTTATATGATGCACACAGATGAGTGAGTGGGGTCATTATTTGCTGACATTAATATTTTTAACTTTTGGACCTGATAATTCAGTTTTTAACTTCTGGACTTGATATTATATATCATTTGGGGAAAGCTATTAGAGGTGCATGAAGCCCACCTCACATGGCTGACTCCAATCCAGTCGTTCCAGTGTTCAGACAATCTTGAGTTGTACACAGAGTTTTCCCAGACATGATCTCATCTTGTCTTCACAATAACCCCATGACTTTGATAGGAAAGGTAATGTATCCATCAGCATTATGTCAGGGGATAGAAAACAAGAGAGAATTTAATGTGAAGATTTAACCAGGTGAAAGTTGTTAACTATTGAAAGGGGTAAAAAGTGAACTCCAGAGTTTCAAAAAGGTAGCTATTTCAGAAACAGTGAGAATCCTTAGTGCTGAGGGAACAAAGGAATAGATTGCAGTCATTAAAATTCAGGGACTTAGAGGAGGGATCCTGTAGAGCTGAAATTCACACCCCCTAAGAACAGGGTTCCCCACAACTGGTGCAGGTGACTGGAGCAGAGAAAAGCAGCAGAAAGCTGGTTTTGCAAGTGTTGGGAAAATGGCAAACAGAATTCAGAGGTAAAGAAGCCCTGCCGGCATGACTCCTCGGAACCTAGGAACTGCCAGCAACTAAGAAGCCCATAGGAAGCAGAGAAGAAAAAGCTAGTCACTGCTTCTCCCTCCAGACTGGGAGACTCCCTCTAGTGTTTGCTAGTGGAGAACTGAAGAGTAGCCAGCCAGCAAAGCAGAAATGTGACGTACATATCCCAGCTCCAGTATCTCAGAGCCAAGTGTACAGAGGAGGGTCATGTTGTTTGGCTCTGTGTCCCCACCCAATCTCATCTCAAATTGTAATCCCCATGTGTCGAGGGAGGGACAGTTGAGGAAGATGATTGGGTCATGGGAATAGTTTTCCCCATGCTGTTCTCATGATAGTGAGGAGGTTCTCAAGAGATCTATGGCTTTAAAAGTGGCAGTTTCCTCTGCACATGTACTCTCTCTCTTTCCTCTTGCCTTGTGAAAAAGTTGCCTGCTTTCCCTTTGCCTTCTGCCATGATTGCAAGTTTTCTGAGGCCTCCCCAGCGATGTGGAAGTGTGAATCAATTAAACCTCCTTCGTTTATAAATTACTCAGTCTCAGGTAATATCTTTATAGCAATGTGAAAGCACTGACACAAAGGGTTTGGACATTAAGGTCAAGAACTTAGTAACTAGAATAGGTAGATCTTTTCTTGGCCCTAATATTTCAAAATATAAACATAAAAACAAAAATAGAAAGAATCTAAGCAAAATACCTTGCTAAGGTAATATGTGTCACTGGTACATGGTGTTGCCTGGACTTAGATTTGGATACCTTGATGATAAACATCATACTTTTTATTATATCTAATTTCCTAAGACCCAAATAATTGAAATAACTCGTCTGTAATCACATACTATTTCAGCGGCAAAAACTAAAAAAAAAAAACTCTATCTCAAATTATCCAATTTAGCACTTTTTTCTACTACCTCTAAAATGTCTCAGGTAGATGAGGAGATGTCATATTTAGGGGAAGGGAGAAGTTTAGGTTAGAAGGGAGGAAGACCTCAAAGCCACAGGCTTCAGCAAAGGTTAGCCTAGCTGACCAGGGAAACAGCTAAGCTGATCAACTGAATGCCTCATTCATTTATAAATCAATTCATTCGAGAAACAATGATTGCAGCCTATCTAATTCCAGACATTATTTTAGATGATGGTGGCTCACAATTAATAAAAATTCCTGTTTTCATGCAGTTAACAATCCAGCAAGTGAGATAGACAATATATAACACAAATAGCATACACAGTCCACCATCCCCATATGCATGTTCCACATCTGTGAATTCAACCAACAGACTGAAAATATCCAGAAATAAAAAATAATACAACAATAAAAATACAAATAAAAAACACAATGTAACAATTTTCTATATAATATTTACATTGCATTAGGTATTATAAGTAATCTAGAGATGATTTAAAGTATATGAAAGAATGTGTACAAGTTATAAACAAATACTAGTCATTTTATATCTGAGGATTTTGGTATCCAAGGGAAAGGCCTTGAACCAATCCTCCACAGAAACCGAGAGACAACTGTATACTACATTAGTGAGTATAGAAAAATAAAGCAAGGAAGGAAGGTAAGAAATACTAAAGTGGTGGCTGGATTTCTCTATAGAGTTGCTGGAAAAGTCCTCATGGAAAAGGTTACATTGGAGTGAAGACCTGAAGGAAGCAAAAGATTAAGCCACGTAGACTTTTGGGGAAACATGTTCCACACTGGAGGAGCAGCATGCACATAGGCCCTGTGGCAGAGGAAGAAGAATGAAGAATATTACATGGCAGGAGCAGCAGGAACAGGGAAGAGTAATGGCGAATGATATGAGAAACGCAAAAGAAGAAACCTGTTAGGCAGAGCCTCATGAAGATCTCCATTGCAATAGACTGTAGAGTTTGCTGGGATCTGCTAACTTTCCCTGGAGGACAATTTTACTTTCTTTCTCATTGACAGCATGTGTTGCAATGTGTCCATGAAATGTGAGCATATCATATAAGAAGTGTTAATAGCTAGCACATTGTTCCCTTTTCCCTTCTCCAGGATAAACAGCTCTATCAGCCTGGTTCTCAAAGGACGGGAGATGAGGAACTGAACTTCAGCAAATATGAAATAGGCATGTATACAAGCAAGAAATTGACCTCTAGGGTTATAGCAACCAAGATTTTCAATTTGCTACTGCAACATAACCTGGATTATTTTGAATGCTAAGTATGCTGTAGTTTTATGTGGTGAGTATTTAGGCCTAGTTTTTTGTTCTGTTTCTTTCCTAAGAATAGCATGTGGACTTAATGGGACTCTAGTAACTGCCATCCTTTTGAGAGAATTCTATTCAGATAGTCAGTGATACTTTCAATAGAAGAAAAAAAAAAGAAAAGCAAGGCTCAAGTCATTTGATTGCTTATTCTATTTCTCATAAGCTATCAGTCAGATAAAAAAATTATCAGAACTTCACATGGAAGTCTTCTGTCTTAAAAAAGATGGATGCTGTCTATTTGTTTTTCCTAGAAGCTAATGCCATATAAAACCTCATCATATCAATGAGGTAAAGCAAAGAATACAAGGAGAAGAAAGGGATGAGAGGAAAATACATCATTCCCTCCTTTAGGTGGCATCTAGCTTTCCTCCTCACAGGCAGCCATTGCTCTTCCAGTCTGTTCACTCTGCCTCCCAGTGTCTCCTGTGTATTTTTGCATGCATATCTTTGCATACAAACCAGCCACTCTGTTTCCTGTCATTGATTTCGGACTAAAACACATCAATTCTTCTATTGAAAAACTGGTAGAGAAAAAAGAGAAAAAATTAAGATACTAAAACATCCTATGGATGACTTTATAAAATGCCAAATGGTAATGATGAGCCACTTAAAAAGTAGCAAAATACTCTGAAAAAAATTACCGTGGTCTTATATGCCACTATCAGTACTCTGAAGAAATCTCTCTTACTCTCTCTCTCTCTCTCTCTCTCTCTCTCTCTCTCTCTTTCTGGAGATGGAGATAAGCTCTTGTTCTGTCACCCAGGTTAGAGCGCAGCAATGGGATTATAGCTCACTATAGCCTCAAACTTCTGGACTCAATCGATCCTCCTTTCTCAGCCTCCCAAATAGCTATGACTATGGGCACACACCACCACACCTGACTAATATCTTATATATATTTTTAGTGACAGGGACTTGCAATGTTGCCCAGGTTGATCTCAAACTCCTGGCCTCAAGTGATCTTCTCTCCTCAGCCTCCTAAAGTGCTGGGATTACAGCATGCCTGGCCTAACATTTCTCTTAATCACATATTACATTACCTAAGAATTAAGATCCTGCCTCATTCACTTTGGAATGTGTAAAACCTAACACAGTGTGCAGGCACTGAAAAGAAGTCTTTTGAACTAAAGTAAAACAAAATGAAATAAAAAGTAATTGGCTCCCTAAGAAAACCAATTTTTTTGTTTGAAAACGTATTAAAATTTAATTTGGTCTTTATACCTCTCTCTCTCTCTCTGTCTTTCATCTAGCACATGTACCATGTTGGAGAGGTCTAGAAATTTACATGTATACGGTTATATATATATAATATGGCTATATACGAATAGAAATACACATGTACAATCTTAAATATGTTTATATTTTACATATTTTTTCTGCATTTCAGGGAAAGTCTCCTGTAAGAGTGAATTGATAGCTTCAGTAGAAATCTCAATTTCTGTAACTTTTGATTTTTCTATCATTTAATACTGAAAGCCAATATATTCCTAAAGTCATAAACTTTATTTACTGAATTTCTCTAAGCTGTAGCTAGGGAGAGATATGGAGAAAAAAAAATAATGTGTCTACAATGTTATTATTAATATACACAAGAGCTGTCATGTAAGAATGACTAGAATGTTGTTAATAAGACTTTCACAGAATACACATAGCTTCTAAATGGTAACATAAATTACATCTAGTGTTCATATTACTGCTTGATGCTATTACCTAAGACAATATAAATTTTACACTCGAAGTAAGTTAGCTACAGCTTTCAATAAAGATCAAGCTCTCTAGTGCTGTTTCCTCCTACAACAAAACTAATTAGGACATTATACCAGTGACAGCTACAATCCTCAGGATGTTGTGTAATCTGCTGGGATTTGACACTATTTTGCCCCATTAGCTTTTTCTGACTCAACGAGAAAATCCGGGATTTGTTATTCTTTGACACTTTCACAGATGAAACATGAGTGATATTACATATATAAATATATACATCTTTCCTGTAATTTCAGCTTCACAAATTCTTATTGAATAATGAATTTAAGATAGTGAAAACCATAGAAGGGAAAAAGAAAATGCAAATTTGGTGATTATTTTACTTATCCCTTTGGAATAAGCTTTGACAGATAAATAATTTGGCAAGTCATTGGCCTCAGGTCAAGGACATATATGAATATTGTTAGTGTCCCTGTGTTGCCACAATAATGACAGCTTATTTTCAGTTTTCTTCAGCTAATAGTTAGCTTACAGCAAAAGATAACATACTTTTTAAAAGTGTTTTCAATATGATTGAATCATTATCATATTATTGAGTTTCATTTGTCTTCACTGAGTTTTTGTTGTAATTTTTGTTTTCTGTCTCCACTGTCTTCTAATAAGAATATGAAATTGCATTTTTTTTCCTTCAGTGAAATGTAACTTAAGACTTCTCTACACAGAGCAGTATTTAGTGATGAAATTATGTAGTAGACACCCACTGTTCCAAGAAAAAAAAAATGGCTTTTAGGATAAGAATTTTTAAAATCATAAAATTTGGAGTTGTGAATTAGCTTTCATAAAGAAGGTATACAAGTCAAGAACAGAATACTTAAATGTTTTGACATTTTTTTGGTTTCAAAATATTTGAAAGAAAAACATGACACAACATTGTCTTACGCATTGTCTTATGCACAATTTTGAATCATTTGGAAAAAAGCGACAAATCTTTGTTCACACTCTGAAAATAACGTATTGCTCATCTCCTCCTACTTTGCAAGTATGTCTGTAGCCAACAATAACATTTTTTATACTGATCAATTTGTCCAAATATGTATTTTTTATTTTCATTTTTCTAAGCTGCCTTATTTTTAGATTATGAAAAAATCAATTATCAAACTGCACTATTGATATATATTAATAAACAACATGAATACTGGAAAGAACATGGGTTTTGGAATCTTGCTATTTAACCAGGATATGAATTCCCAGTTACTTACTGGAGTCTCTTCTGACTGAATAGTTAAGTAGGAACAATAAGACCCATTCCTGGTATGAGATAAAGTTTAGAAAATATTTGATGCTTAGTGGGTTCTTAAATATAGTTTTCCTTTCTTCTGTTTCTTACTCTATTAAAAAGTTCAGGGAGTTTCTTCAGAACTTTTGTGAAATTATTTTACTCTATGTCTCTGCAATTCTTTTGTCTATCTTGTCTTCTCATGCTTTAATTTTAAAAGTTCCCCACTTCATATTGCTACAATGAACTGCTTCTTCTCTGTATTACACTCTGTCTTGTGACTTGTTTAAAACATTTTTGTAAAAGGAAAATTTTAATAATTTAAGTAAGTTTCAATCAAATGCATTTTGTTATTATGCATATTTGACTTTACCATGGTTAAAAGATATCACCTAAAACGTAAAAGTCATATGCTGGCCGGGCGCGGTGGCTCACGCCTGTAATCCCAGCACTTTGGGAGGCCGAGGCGGGTGGATCACGAGGTCAAGAGTTCGAGACCATCCTGGTCAACATGGTGAAACCCCGTCTCTACTAAAAATACAAAAAATTAGCTGGGCACGGTGGTGCGTACCTGTAATCCCAGCTACTCAGGAGGCTGAGGCAGGAGAATTGCCTGAACCCAGAAGGCAGAGGTTTCAGTGAGCCGAGATCGCACCATTGCACTGTAGCCCGGGTAACAAGAGAGCAACGCCGTCTCAAAAAAAAAAAAAAAAAAGTCACATGCTATAAAAAACCTGATATATAACACCTGTAGTTTATTTCAGCATTAGTAGTTTTATTGAACCTCCCCAGAAAATTCTAGCTACATTTAATTCATTCTGTTTTTATTTAAAAGCAAACATGGAAGAAGGAAAGGAAAGAAGGAAGAAAATTTTAAGAGTTCAGAATTTAAAACAATGCGTTGATTAACTTAGTTTGAAGGAAAGCATTTACACTTTTGGCAAATTATATTCCTCATGGAATGCTCACAATTAGAAATAGTATTAGATTTCTAAATGTGTCATAATTTAATTTTGAATATTTCCTAACAGCTATGTTTACTTTATTACAACTGAATTAATAAATATACTTACAACTTTCCTTCTCTTAAAGATTTTACCATCTTCTCTAGAAACTGAACAAAATGAATCCTGATTTTCTAGCCATAATGTAATCCCATTGATGCATTTCATATTTATTATAAACATCTTTCTTTTTGAACCTCGTGGAAATCACAATTTCCAAGCTCAGTAGCCAAGGTGGAGGGAAAATAACGTGCATCATGTCCACACTACTTTTCTATCCTATCTAGGAAATATCCTTTTTTAAATATTGTTTTCAATCTCTTTGCACAAGTTGTCTATTTTTGAGCACTGATGATTTTCATTAAATGGAAATATTGCTTTAATATTGGGCCATTGAATTTTCTATTCTTGAACTAATGTTAATATCATTCATTCCTCTTAAATGTAAATTGTGTGTTATTACACAGTAATAAGTATGGCAGTAACAATAAATTGATTGCATTCAATATTTAGAATTACAGATAGAACATAGATTACTAACATTTATCACATTATGTATTAAGCACTATACTTACCCTTAATCCTTTCAAAAACCATGTAACATAGGTAATGTTCTCTTGACTTCTTCCATGAAAAATGTAATGTTTAGAGAGGTTAAGTATGTTGCCAGGATGACAAAATGATCTCTCTTTGCTATCCTCCAATATATTGATTACCCTGAAATAATTTGGTTGTGCTCATACAGCTAGTGAGAAGTAGAGCCAGCATATATATAAGGTGAGTATTTCTAGAGTTCGAATATTTGAGATCAAATACCAGTTCAATCATTTAGAGCTCTGCTTTCTGACTCAAGGCATATAATTTATTCTCTCTAATTTTCTGATTACTCACATGCAGTGGTTAATGAGCCTCTCACTCTTTGGATAAATAGTAAGAATATAATTCACACTTTCTATATGTATGTAAATATTTCATGAAATGCAAAGAACATGCAAAATGATGGTCATCATATTCAGTACTTAATCAGTAGGCACAAACAGCCCTTGCTTTGCATGGTAATACAAGACTATGAAAATGATCAAGAAAGCTAAAAAAACACAAACACTCGATGGAATGTGACTTTTTGTGGATTTAGGAAAATTTTTTCAAAAGCTAAAAACTCTGTCAGTTAAAAACATGTGAAGAAATGAAAAAAAATGAATTATTTCTTTAGTATAATATTATTTAAAACACTGCCAACATTGAGAATTCAAAGTGTTTTATTTTGTTGCAAAAGCTTACACAAATTAATTTGAACAGTGTTTGGCTTCTTCTTCTTCTTATCAAGAAACTTACAGTATAGACTGAGAATCTCTTTTATGCCTTGGCAAATTGTCATGCTCATTTTTATGTTTGAATCAGTTTTCAACAATTTATCCTTTGCACTTTCAATATTGTGAAATATGTCTAAAGGTTTCTTGAATGTGAGTTTTGGCTGGCATCACTTCATCTCAGATAGCTTAATCTTTTCTAACACAACTGCTCTCCTCATTTATGCCAATAAAGTTTACACATACTCAGTTCTCCAGCTGCATACCTAGAAGCGCTCATAAATGCAGCATTATTAACATTCTGGTGGCTAACTCTTTCTTTTGTAACTCCATTTACATTCAATTCAGATTTCATGTTCAGAGTTTATTTCTTTTTGTTTCTTTGTTACTCTCATTTTGGGGTAAGTTTTGTCTTCTGATTATCCATTTCCATAAAATGTCACCTGGATTTATCTTTGGGAGAGAAGGAAGCACCACAACTGCACATTTTGCTATATATGTGTGAACTAAATAGCAGATGCACCATGGCCAATCACCAACAGACTTTTAAAGAAGTGATGTGATTTGACACTGCTCATGATGCACATTGGTTATTTATGTAGTGACTTGTGGGTGGAATAGCTAGCAGAAAAGTACATTTTGCAATTACTCACAGTTAATATACCATGGTAACTGAAATTTTTGCCATTATCTTTGAAGACTTGTGTTATTTAACTAAACTGTGGTGACTGAATTCATGCTGATCAAACTGAGAAAAAATGGAGACTACTTGTATTTGAGTAACTCTTTAAAATACACATGATTTTTAAATGTGTTTCACTTTGCTTTTCATGATAACCACAGCTACAGGATATATTTTCATGATAAATAAACATATATTTTAAGACTTAGACATTAACAAAAAAATATGACTTATAAAGCTGGGCCAAGTCATATTTGGTAGTGGCATGTGTCCATAGTCCCAGCTACTCAGGTGGCTGAAGTGAGAAGCTGTCTTGAGCCAAGCAGATCCAGGCTGCAGTGAACTATGATTCTGCCACCGTACTCCAGGCTGGGCAAAAGAATGAGATTCTATTTCTTTTTTAAAAAAGCGGCATGTAACTTTATGGAAATAAGTCGATGGAAATATTTATAGCATCCATAACTTATACAACTTCAATGTTAAATATTCAGTGAAGAGATATGTTATTCCAGCAGGCCTATAACCTACTCAGTAGTCTTTGAAATTCTGCAGTCACTTTAAGGAGCAGCAATTTAATATCAGAAGATTTTCTGGATCTTAACACTCCAATTATTCCTCCAAGCCAAAGAATCTGAACAAATTTTCTGAGACAGTAATCACTGAACCTTTTTTTATTGTAGTATATGTGTTGGGTACTATACATTCATTATTTGGAATCTTAAGAATAATGCTGCAAGGTAGGCATTAAGTATTATCTGTTAGAGTTAAAGAAATACAAATTCAGGGTCATTAGGTAATTTGCCCAAAGTTACATCCTCATGTCTCTGGCCTATAAATCGTGCTTTCCTTTTTAAGGGAAATACTGCTCTTCCCAGGTTGAGTAAGTTTTCTCAAGAGTGAATAAAAATAAATTAGTGGATCCTATCTAGAAATATGGAATTAAAACCAATTCTCATTAGCAAATCAAGAAGCATGGTTAATATCTACCTTATAGCACATGGAAGTCTAAGAAGCAGTTTGGTTCTTCCAGATTCTCTCTGTTGATCAATAGGCATAAATCTGGTCTAAATGTGACTCTATTCCTCTTCCTTCCCCACCCTCTCTCAATTCAACTGAATATAATGAGAGATTAAAAGCTTTTCAGAGCTTTTATATTACAGATGCTCTGCAGAAATTAGCTCACTGGATTTTATAGAAATATAAATGCTTTCCATTTATAGTAGCTTATTTCTCTGTGTATTTGTTTTAAGACCATTGCTCATCTTCCTGTAATTGATCAACTTATTTTTAAAAACTGATCTAAGTTACAATTGTAATTTCTTCAAATGCAATCCATCCTGAAAAAAGAAAAATCAAAAGAATGTAATGTATTGTAATTTTCTCATATGACATTACCTTCTAATTTTCTGTGAAATATAAAATTTACTTTCAATTTTGAAATATAACAGATTTCATCTTTTTAATTACAACAGTAAATGTGGAGGTAAAGAGCTCGATTTGAATTTTTTACTAAATGTCTCCAAAAGCAATGCAAAAGAGTAAGGCTTTTATGTGGGTAACTCTTAAAGAGTATGTATAGATACACGAGAATTTTCTCTCCATATTTTTTAAATGTTGGGACTACAAAGTTGAGGAACTATGTTTATCACTTAATAAAGGCTATTTTAAAGCAAAAATCAACATAAATATTTACTATTATTTTCTCCTATAGTTATCTTACAGCTTATTGTTTCACAACATATACTTCTTCCACTTCTCCCACCCCACCTATAAGCTTATCTGCAGCCATCCCATCTTTACATCTTTCTTTCTTTTTGCCAAGATGTCATTCTTCTTGTCTACAGTTAGCCTGTGCCCTGGATCACATGCTCTCATTTTCTCTTGGCCCATGTTGCACCAACTTTCCTTCCATTCTTCAACATCTTTCACTATTCTTACTCCTTATTCTTGGTCATTGTCATATACACTAGCTCAAGTTTTTATCAGAGAAAACCTTTCATTGACCGTATAACATCCCTAACTTATTTTCTCTTCTGTCCTCAGCCAAGATTCTTGAAAGTATTATTTACACTACAGTAATCTTTTTATTTAGTGAAATTTGATTTGCTCTGAAACTGGATTCTGCTTTTAATATCTCACTGAATTCTCTCAAGAAAACAATCATCAGTAACTTCTGTACATACCATATATAATCCTATCTTTCTGGACATTTCTTCATCATTGGACCCTGGAGATGATTATTTTTTTTGACAGCCCCTCTTTCCCTTTCTTCTGTGATGAATTTTCCTGGTATTCTTCCTAAAATTTCCACTCTTTTCAAACTGTGTTTTTACACTTTTAGGTTTTGTTTTCCTTGGCTTTCTACTATTCTCATTTTACACTAACTTCTAAATGATCTTACTCTCATTTATTTGTTTATCTGATATAGATGTGAGGGAAATCACATGTACACATCTGTTTAAACCTTTCTCCTAAGATCTGAAGCATCGCAATAAAATACTTGTTATACAAAGTCAGGCCCCTTAGTCTCTTATTCTCTTCCCTTAAAAGCTGCTTCTCCTCATGGTCTCTTTTCCTTAGTTGATTCTACTGCTATCTACCCAGTCTGCTAAGTCAATAATGTCAACGTTTTCTCCTTAACTCATCACTTTTCTTCATTTCTCACAGGTACTCAGTTATAATGTCTGTTAATTCTACACCTAAATGTATCCCAAATATGCCTTCTCTATATTCTTGCTTCCATTGCCTCAGTGGGGTCCTTATTATTTTGGAAGTTGGTATCTGCAATGGCTTTGACCTTTATCCACTTACTTCCCTAAATCTATCTTCACACTGCATTTAGAAGGATTTAAACCCACACACACACACACACACACACACACACACAAACTTTATTGAGCTTAAAATCTACCAATTGCTCCCACTTGCATTTAGGATAAGTTTAGATTTTCTCATCTGGTTGAAATAGGATTTTTCTCCACCCTGTCTGCCTTAGACCCCTTCTTCTCCTGCTGTGGAGATAATGCTGCAAGGTAGGCATTAAGCACTACCACACATTTAAGAAAGGATATAAAGGCCCAGAGTCTCTGGGAAACTTGCTCAAACTCACACAGTCAGGAGATTTTCCGACCATCCTTCTGTGAGGGTACATGCATTGTTTGTACCAGTTGTGTGAATCTACTGCTAACTCTTCAAAGCATAGTGCTCTTTCATACCTCTGTGATTCAAGCAAGGCCTTTCTCCTGCTAGGACATTTTTCCTCACACATCTGCTTCACTGCATTCAAGACACAGCTCCAATGTCACCCCTTCTCAAAAGCATTCCCTAGAGGTTTCGTGCAGTGGCTCACATCTTTAATCCCAGCACTTTGGGAGGCTGAGGCAGATCATCTGAGGCCAGGAGTTTGAGACTAGCCTGGCTGACATGGTAAAACCCCAGCATTACTAAATATACAAAAAAAATTACCTAGGTATGGTGGTGCGTGGCTGTAGTCCCAACTACTCAGGAGGTTGAGGCAGGAGAATTCCATGAACCCAAGAGACAGAGGTTGCTGTGAGCCGAGATCTCACCACTGCCCTCTAGCCTGGGCAACAGAGCAACACTCCATCTCAAAACAAAAACAAAGTTCCCTATTTCAGTGATGGCATAACTGCTCCTGCTTTATGTTGCTTCTATTTCAATGAGTTAAATATCCCTTGGTTTTAGCATCTGTTCCACTTTTATTGTGATCCTCCACTTTTCATCTCCCCTCCTAACTGTAACTCCTCAATCACCATATGTGCCTCAGCTCTGTGCCTCTTGCAATGTGCAGTGTCTAGAATTTGAAAAGGCATCAGTTCTGGATGTATCTAATTATTAATTTTAGTATCACTGAAATGTCGAGAAAAATCATTGCTTTCTCTTATCTGGAAAATGGGAACTAGAGCCTACATTATCACTCGGTGATATTATGATTACAGCTTCTTTGTATTTGTGTGAAGTTCTGTACATATTCTTAGAATGTGCAACTATTCCAGGCCCTGAGATGTAGTGCACTTAGCTTATATTTACTTTCTTTAGTATACAAAAGTATTGATTAATTTTACTATTGTGACGTATGTAACTCTGTATGCATGACTGAATTTATATATTTCACAACAGGCAAGGCAGACAAAAGTACAATGTATAAAAAGATACATTGAATTTATTGGTGTGTACATTAGGCTGCAGCTGAGGCTCAAGCAACTGGTAAGGTCAGTGAAGTAAGTGAAACTGTAGGCCAATTTGGTGGATAAAGAAAATCAAGACTGACCACTTTAAGTTAGTAATTTTGCTAAATTAATTATTTATTTGATCAATTTAATCAAAACCATCTCTGTCTAAAAAGCTTATGGAATCATATATATAATTACATAGTCATTGAGCGCATTAAAACACACAAAATATTTATTTTAAAAAGAAGAACATACGGAAATAAATAATCATGCAGATTTTCATGTAGGCTGTCACATTCACATACCTGGGATCTAAAAAGAGACAGACTTGAAAAGGAAATTTATGATAAAATTAAAAATAATTTGACTCAAGTTCTCTTGCTATCATAATGCACAGCATATTTAAACATAAAGAAGTTTCTCAAAATCAAATTTTTTAGGCACTCTATTTACAGGTTTTGCCCAATCTGGCTAGTAGATTCTTGGTTCTGATGGAAAACTGAGGTCCTCTATTTCCAGGTATAAACATTTAACAATAGAATATTAACTCAAAAGTACAGAAAGATGGAATTCATAATATGTAATTGGAATAATATAACATTTTCTTGTTGCTTTGCAATGGCATATTACTATATATGAACAGTATTTATGAAGACTTACATAGCTGCATAAATACTACCAAATAAAATATAGTAAGTAACTAAAAAGGGAGTAAAAGTAAATTTAAAAAAGCAAGATAGAGGCAGTGAAGTGTTGAATGCACAAAACATAGAAAACGAGGCCCTGCATCCTTGCTGAAGGAAGCCATAAAATTCTAAGTTTTCTAGAAGTGACAGAGAAAATAAAATCAATAACACAAGCCACAACATCTATAGTGAAGAAACAAGTCAATTGTTTAAGAAAGACAATTATTCCAGTAAACCATAAAATGCATTTATCTTACAGGTTTTCCTAGAGAGGCGTCCATATTATACAATGACATAATTAATGACAGACTGATAGTAAATACAATGTTGACTGTTATGGAACTATTTTTAATATGTTATTCAATATAATTTGATAGTCTTATGCAACAGTTAAAATCAGTAAAATTATTTCAGTGCTCTCTATATGTGATATCTTTCTGTCTAGCTTAACAAAAAAAGAAGTTTTAAAGTGAAAACCACAAAATAACATTTATGCAAAATTTCAGGAAAGTAAGAAGAATTAGGGCAATATAAGTAGAAATTAAATATCTGTGAGAGTCTATCTAATCTACAGATATTTAAATATAAATTTTTAAAATAGTAACTTGTGTACCCAAGAAATCATGGGTGGAAATGAAGACCAGGTTTGGCCATCAGGCTGCAAATTCAGTTTTGGAGAACTAAGATGAGTGATTACTTTGTCTCTACTACAAAAATATTACATAAGTATTGTTTATCTTAGTCAATCTTATGAAAGTTATTGAAAATTAATAATGTCAAGATTTTACTCCCTGGCAAATACCTGAAGGCTAGCTGTTCATCATTGTTAGTAAAACAGCATCTTCTGCACTATCAAATAGATTAGGATGGAAGGGACATTACCTGTTAAAATTGAGAAGGAAAAATAAGCATGAACCTGAAGAGAGGGGATTTCTAGTTGAAGTGCTGAAATTCCTCTTCAAATCTGATTTTGAATTTTTTAGGCATAATTAAAACTTTCTTAAAATGGAAAAAATGCAGCTATAATAGAATATAAGAAAAGAAATACTTGGTGGGTCAGAAATTTTATGATTCTCCAAATGATAGAACATAGAGTTGTGTAAAGACAAAAAATCAGTGAAAACTTAAAATGCCAGCAACAGAGACTAAACCTAGAGAGATCTTAAGGATGTATGGACTCAAATCCAAGCTCTGCTTTCTTCTTACTGTGTGACTTGAACGAATTAGATAAGTTTTCTATGCTTCATTTTTTTTTCCAAATAAAAACTCATAGTAAAATTAGGTGCTACTCACAGAGTTGCTGTGACAATTAAATTTACATATTAAGCACTTAAAAGAGTGTCAGGTACAATCTAAGCACTCTATAACTATTAATCAGTATGTTATTTCTGCAGCTTAATAACAATATTATTTTAAAAATGTAAAGCACATAGTGATATACTTTCAAATAGAAACTGGTAAATTCCTAATCAAAGTACAATGTTATTACCTGGATTCTTGATCAAACAATAAATAAGAAGACAAAAGATTTATAGGTTATTAAATTTGTTTTAGTCATCTATGGTTATGTAATAGCTAAAAGCAAAAAAGATTTATTATTTCTCAAAATTTTGAGGGTCAAGAATTTAGGAAGGGTTTGGCTAAATCCCTTCCTTCTCTTCCAGGGACCTGAAGAAAATATCTGCTCTTTATGTTGTACATTTCAGTGCACCCTTCCCAGAGCTTCCCCTTTGTGTTTACATGTTGTCTTCTCAATCACTGGTTTAGCCCACATTTGTTGAAGGTACAGTGGCTATTTCCCTGAGTATAAGTAGAAGCTCTCAAGCCTACCAAAGGTTAGGCCTATAATTGCCACAGTGCTGCTTCTGCCTCATTCCGTTGATCAAGGGAAGAAACAGATGGTGACCTGCTTTGGAGAATCTCAACCATACGTCCTTTAAAAGGTTGATTATAGCCAGGTATGATGGCTTGCGTAGGGAGTCCAACGTGGGCAGATCACGAGGTCAGGAGATCAAGAACCCCCGAGCCAACATGGTGAAACCCTATCTTTACTATAAATACAAAAATTAGCTGAGTGTGGTGGCACCCACCTGCAATCCCAGCTACTCAGGAGGCTGAACCAGGAGAATCGTTTGAACCCAGGAGGCAGAGATTGTAGTGAGCAGAGATTGTGCCACTGCACTGCAGCCTGGTGACAGAGCAAGACTCTGTCTAAAAAAAAGGTTGATCATGTGTTTATGTATGTATGTATGTATGTCTATGTGAATGTATGCATTCTCAGTAGTCTATGTTTTGTGTAGCTCCTATTTAAAAATACAGAGAATGAAGACACTTCTGACATACACATGAAACATTAAAAAACTTGGACCGTATACTAAATCACAAAGTAATGAATTACAAAGTAAGATGTCATAGGAGTTTTATTCGCTGAACATAATACAATGAAAAATTTGCAATAAAAATCTTTTCTACAAATGTATTGCTAGAAATTAAACAAAGCCCAGGATGAGGAGTAACTCCCCTGACTCCCCTGCCATATCTTATGCAGTTGGCTGAACATCTTGAAAGGGCCATAAAACCCAGAGAAAGGTGCAAAACAAATTAATGGCTTTGCAAATTAAACATTTGTGACCTCCACTCTGTCCATTCTTGTTGCAAGTGTCCAGTTAACTAAACTAACACCAAAATAATAACTGGCCTGCGGGATCCAAAAATGTTAAGCAGCAAGGATAAATCTGATGGACAAGGGGCTTCAAGGGAGAGCAGAGGGCCCAATTTCCAATTCTTCTCGAACATTTTTTCGAATTATCATTACCCATTATAAAGCAAAGTTTCAGTTTTCTTTGTTTTATTTTTATTAGGCACAGATGCTACATTTCAACAATAAACCCCACCATTATGTCCATCACTTTCCCATAGAATCTAATTTAATGACCCAAGCAGGAGCACTCAGTCACTCTTTCTCTGTCAGCTAATAACTGTTACTCTTGGTCCTGTGACTGGGAAACTTTTCTTCTCTCTGATACCATTTTGTCCACTTTAAGTGGGATAATTTTATTATGTAATTCGAATTGTCAGTTTAAATTTTCTTCAGAGAATGTCTTTCTTAAAATTTCTGAGGACTTCCTTATTTATAAACATGCCATGGTTAATTTAGGATGAGACTTACCTGAATCCTTACACTATAAAAGGTACAAGTTGAAGATCTCTAAAAGGTATTTGACCCTACATGGGCTAAATATTTTATTACTGTTGGTCAAGCTAGAGGAGCTGATGTTCTCATGGTTATGAGTGACTGATCTTTACCTTTATTCAAGCTTGCATGGTACTCTTTGAAACTAGAAGCAAAGGAAGAATTGAGTTCCATGGTATAAAGAGGACTAGAAAAAACAGCCTAATACTTGTACAAATTGTTTGATGTAAGAAGGTCCATAGACTTTGGTACATTTATTAAGATACAATTATAAGACAGTTATGCTCAGGTTTCCAGGGCTGTTCATTCCAAATACTGTATTCAGCTTAACACCAGGCACAGTATAGACCTATGTTTTCCCTTCTTTAGGAGCTCCTTGGATTGAGGTGTTTGACACTTATTCCACTCTGTTAGTAAAATGAACAGTGTACATGGATAGTCGTGTGCCAGAGCTTCAATGATTTTATTTTTCATAAACGTTTAGAATCTCCAGGACCTCAAATTCCTTTAAATTCTACCTTGAATTGATGATAACCTTTTGCTAGACCTGCAAGTAAACTCTAAAACAAATTTTGTTACCATCTTGTTCTAACCCCAAAAGCACAAAAATGCATTTTTGAAAAAAAATGGAATTTTATTAGCAAAACTAACTTCCTTCCTTCCTTCTTTCCACTCCCTCCCTCCTTCTCTCCCTCCCTCTTTCTCTCTTTATTTCCTTCCTTTCTTCATTCCTTCCTTTCTTTTCTTTCTCTTTCTCTCTCCCTTTCTTCCTTTCTTCCTTTTCTTCTTATTGTTTTATGATTTTTCTCATGGAAGTAATTCACCTCTGATTGACAAGAAGCCATTCATATCTCCCCTTGGCTAATTACTAAAAGACAATTCAAGGGATATTTAGGTCTCACTGGCTATTGTGAACTGTGCATTTCTATATTCTTCAAAATTTCTCCTTTTTATGACCTGACCAAACAAATCAGTGACAGAACCCCTCACTTGGGGAACATAGACATGAACAGAAATTTTGAAAGCTAAAGTTATCTCTTCAACCCTCTCCTACATGTTCTTCAGCTCTTCCCTTCATGGTCTACTTGTTTTGACAAACAATCTAGTCAGACCTCTGTGTTTTAATGCTGCTGCAGGGAAACCACCAAATACCCAGAGCCAATGACAGTCTCTCCCTCAATCCAGTGGCAAAAAGTTTGCCTACCTTGACATAGTAGCCACTGACAAATCGTGGAGTCTTCTGCTGATAAAGTGTTAAGGTCACCTTCAAACCTAATAGTCTCCATGGTGGAAAATATTTGCTACTGACTGAAAGTACACAATATTTCTCAATAAGCTGGCTTACGTATTATGATGTTTTGTTCCTTTCTGCTTCTCATGTTACTATCTATCACTATGGCGTTTGAACCATGTTTATCTCCTTACCAGAGAAAAAGGAAACACGTGGCAGTTTACTCTCTAAGGATTTCCAGGACTTCAGGAATATTTATTAGAGACTTCTTTGGATAATTAAAAACTGAGACTTTTTGTTTATGATGAGTCATCAGAAATGAGAAATTATTAGGCTGTCTATGCCATAAAAGATCTTTAGTTCAACTTTGAAACAAAACTCCTTTTACTTAGGGAAGGCAGGAGGAAAATAAGCAGAACTTACTGACCTTAGCAGATCCTGCCAGCTTGTAAGAGTGTTAATGCTTACACTGAGATTAGGTCACCATTGATGTGGAATACTTGGGAAAAGGCAAGGCTTTCTATCCTCAGCAGCGACACTTGAACAAGGTCAAGAAAATGCTAGGTGCTTAATGCTGCTAAAGAAAGTAGCTACTGTGAAGACAGAAACTCACTAAAAAATAAAAACAAAACAAAACGTTTCCTAGAAACTAAAGGAAGTAGAAAAGTCCTAGCTAATCATGATGCCAAGCAAATAGTCCTTATAAAATTTTTGCTCGTGTCTGCAAAATTTTTGCCCCTGTCTATCTTTTATGTCTCTGCAATAAGTTCACAGAAGCCATTATGTAAGAAATTTTTTTCCTGACATTAGAAAAAAATATTAGGAAAGATCTGATGTTAATCACATAAAGATAATCAGGCTTCCTAGGAGGGTACCTCATAGTGCCAAGAGATCTCAAGTGAAAATGAGGTAAAATCCAAATGAAGTAAGTCGAATCCACAAGAACATGTTGTTTATAACATATTTCTCATCTGTCTAAAACAAAATCTTGACAAAACTGTAAAGAAAGGACATGAATACAGTCAGATCCTCAGACCTACCTGAATAATTTCAAGTGAACTTCATATAATTATTCCCTTGCAATGGAGTATGACTGTGTTTTGGTGGAGGCATGTTTGTGTTCAGTGAGGGTCATGTCTTTTCCTTTCTGTAGAGTTACAGCTATGAAGTGTCTAAAAGTCCCCACTTTTATGTGTGCTTCTTGGGAACTTCCAGCCTATCTTTTAATTGATAGAGATGCTCATTTTACTAAAAAATGTCATTAAAGAGCTCTATGAGGTACAATAGCTTGCTCAGGAACTTCACTGTGCATATAATCTAATCTTTGGCAAAGAAAAAAGAAGAAATTAAAATTTCAAATTAGTTAGCTAAAACAAACATAAACTTTTTTACTCTAAGATCTTTCCCTTTTAACTTTATAATAATACAAAAATATCTTTTGGGAGTTCATCAACTCTGCTTTTATAAGTTGGTAATAGCTAGATTCATGTATCTAGGAATATCATCTCTGATCCTAGACCCTGCCCTTCTGTGAGCAAATACAGCCAAATAATGTACAAGACCCATGCAATACAGAAAATATTATTAATTTACAGGCAGCCTTTCCTCAAACCCCTCATGAACAATGTACAAACTAAAACCTGGAGACTTGGTATACTTGAAGAGATGTCAGAGAAAAATCTTCTCTTGAATAAGTACTATCAAGTATCTTGAATGGTACTATCAACAAATGGCAACAAAGCCTATAAACCTATAAGCAGTATAGTAACGTAAAGCAAAGTAAGAAATGTACACTAACTTTCCCTTACAAAATGCCATTTTAGAATTACCTGTATAGTGTTCTGCCACATGACAATAGAAAATAAAACTCTGCTTTCCTATAAGTGGTTTATCTGAAGAAGAAACTTTATGCAATGATAAACATAATTAAAATGTATGGTCTGTATCTAAAGCATTTATTAAATAGTGTTTGAAGCTATATTTGATAAACTATAAAAGCTATACACTGTCTTAATTGTTTCTTACACATGTTGATAATCTTTCATAAATCACTAAAACAAGATGAAAGGAAGAATGGGAGGAAAGAAGGAACAAAGGAGAGAAGAAAGGAGGAAGGAGAAAGGGAGGGGTAAGAAGGAAAAATGGGAGAAAAATAAGCAAGGAAAGAAAAACAATAAAAGTATATTATTCTGTCTTACTAAGAAATTTAGAGGAAAATGAATACAGAAAAATATCTGACACAGGAGATTAGAATATACCACCTCAAGAGTCCTTCTTTGGCATATTTTCAGATGACTATTCAGAGGGGCTTCAGATACAGGAATAGCCCTAAAAAGCTATATTTTTGTAGAAGAAATTTACGTCTATCTACTTTAGTAAAGCAAATAGGGGATGCAGGAAGAGGCTTTCTCTGAGGTTTCCTTATCCAAATGTAGGAAAGATTAACTCACAGCAAGAAGAGGCTAAATGTCTAAAACTTTTAAAGTCTCACAGAAGACACTTTTACCTGAGACTACCATTTATTCTTTTTGAGGGCTGCAATCTGAGAGACTTCATCTGTATAAGATAACACTATGCATTTTCTCCCCTCGCCATCCTGTAACCTGTCTCCACCTCCCCCTAGGAACTCCAAGCCTCTATTCCTTTCTGTACAATATAAAAAGTATAGTCATCTGGCCTTTCTTTGAATCTCATAATTTGTGTGGCTCCCATGCACATGTGCATGTACTACATTTGTATTTCTTTTCTCCTGCTAATCTGTCTATAGTACAGATTTCAATTATGAAACCTTCAGAAATGGAGAGGAGGAAGGAAAATTCATTTTGCCCCATACAGTAAGAAACTAAAAAGCATGGTAGGCAAAGTTTCTAAGTACATCCACGTTTTGATTTACGTAAAGCTCATCTAAGTATATTGACCCAGCCCCTAAAGATTATTTTTCAACAGGTTTGAAATGGAGCCAGGAATTTTAAGAAGTTGCCCATCTGATTTTGCTGCAAGCATTGTGAGCATCTGTCTTTGAAAAACACCTTAATTGTTTTAATTTGCATGGGGGGGTTATAGAGGGGGAAGGAAGTTCAGGTCGCATCTGGATTCTTTCATTCTCTTTTATTGTTGGTGTAAAGATGTCTGTCATTTTACAGGGCCCATATTTTTAATCACAGGTAACTTAAATTTTTCCAACTATCCTTCCACAAAATGCATTCTTTAAAATATCTATCTAGCTATCTGTCTGTCTGTCTGCCTATTCATGCATGCATATGCATGTATATATAACCAGGGACCTCAGTTTTTAAAATCATTCATTTTTGGATTCAAGATGGCGCGGTAAGAACAACTCAGGATTGCAGCTCTCAGTGAAAGTGCAGAGGGTGAGTCAAAGCTGCATTTCCAGACAGATCTTTGTTGCCCACAGAACAGGGAAATTCCCAGGTGTAGGAGAGACACAGGACGCCAGCGCAGCTGTTTAGGCTGGAGCAGCCACTTTGGCCGGTTCCACAGCGCAGCGGCACTCCGCAACACTCCACACAAAACACACTGGTCTGGGTGCCCTGTTAAACCAGCAATCTGAGATTTGGGAGGGCAGATTAGCATATCTATCTGATTAAATGGGAATTGGACAGTGAGCCAAACCAGGAGATTCCTGGGAAGTGGCATTTGAGCCACTGCAGCGCTGCACGGGAAATCACACAGATCCTGGTGCCCTATCAGCAAGTGACTGAAACACCTGGGAGAGAGTCAAACGTTCAACTTAAAAAAAAAAAAAAAGGTGCTCTGAGGCAGGGAGCCAGGTGAGCAGGCTCGGTGGGTTTCACCCCCACAGGGACAAAGAAAACGGCAATTCAAAACGCTCCAGGTGGAGAGTTTCACTGTGGGCACAGCTGAACCCAGGATGGTGTAGCCCGGTGGGGGAGGGGCGTCCGCCATTACTGAGGCAATCCGCTCCTGCCGTTGCCAAGGCAACCTGCCATAACAGAGAGACTCCGCTGCAGGGCAGAGCCCGCAGCAACAGGGCGGACCCCATGCCAGCAGGTCAGAGCCTCGGCAGGCAAATAGTGACAAGACTGCCTCCTAACTGGGCAGGATAGTGCAACGGACACTCATAAAGAAAGCCCCAACTCCCCGAGACAGAGCATCTGAGGAAAAAAAAGGGTTTTAAGAGTCTGCTGCATCAGACTTAAATGCAGCAGCCTAACAGCCCTGAATGAGGAACGGAGCTCACAGCTCAGCACTTGAGCTCCCATAAAGTACAGACCGTCTCCTCAAGCAGCTCCCTGACCCCTGTATATCCAAAGAGTCACCTCAAAGAGGACTGATCAGACTGACATTTGGCAGGAATCATTCTGGGACAAAGATAGCAGAAGAAGAAACTGGTAGTATCCCTCACTCTTCCGCAGCTGCTACAGGTGTACCCTAGACAAGCAGGGCCTGGAGTGGACTTCAGCAGTCATAGAGCAGAGGGGCTAGACTGTTAGAAGGAAAACCAAGTAACAGAAATACCTCATCATAAACAATCTGGGCGTCTACTCAGAGACCCAATCGAAAAGTCACCAACTACTCAGATAACAGGTGGATAAATCCACAAAGATGGGAAGAAACCAGTGCAAAAAGGGGGAAAACACCCGAAACCAGAACACCTCGCCTCCTACAAAGGAACAAAACTCCTCACCAGCAAGGGAACAAAGCTGGACGAAGAATGACTGTGACAAAATGATGGAATTAGACTTCAGAAGGTGGGTAATGAGAAACTTCTGTGAGCTAAAGAACATGTTCTAAATCAATGCAAAGAAACTAAGAACCTTGAAAAAAGATTTGAGGAAATGATAACAAGAATGGATAACTTAGAGAGGAATATGAATGAATTGAAGGAGCTGAAAAACACAACACAAGAGCTTCGCGAAGCATGCACAAGTTTCAGCAGCCGAATTGACCAAGCAGAAGAAAGAATATCAGAAGTCGAAGATCAACTCAATGAAATAAAATGAGAAACCAAGATTAGAGGGAAAAAACGCAAAAAGGAATGAACAAAGTCTCCAAGAAATGTGGGACTATGTAAAGAGACCTAACCTATGTTTGATAGGTGAACCAGAATGTGACAAAGAGAACAAATTCAAGCTGGAAAATACTCTTCACGATATTATCCAGGAAAATTTCCTCAACCTAGCAAGGCAGGCCAACATTTAAATCCAGAAAATACAGAGAACACCACAAAGATACTTTGCAATAAGAGCAACCCCAAGGCACATAATCGTTAGATTCACCATGGTTGAAATGAAGGAGAAAATACTAAGGGCAGCCAGAGAGAAAGATCAGGTCACCCACAAAGGGAAGCCCATCAGACTAACAGCAGATCTCTCAGCAGAAACTTTACAAGCCAGAAGAGAGTGGGGGCCAATATTCAACATCCTTAAAGAAAAGAACTTTCAACCCATAATTACATATCCAGCCAAACTGAGCTTCAGAAGTGAAGGAAAAATAAAATCCTTTGTGAACAAGCAAGTACTCAGAGATTTTTGTCACTACCAGGCCTGCTTTCCAAAAGCTCCTGAAAGAGGCACTACACATAGAAAGGAACAACCAGTACCAGCCATTCCAAAAACACACTAAATGCTAAAGAGCATCAACAAAATGAAGAATCTACATCAACTAACGGGCAAAACAGACAGCTAGCATCAAAATGGCAGTATCAAATTCACACTTAACAATATTAACCCTAAATATAAATGGGCTAAATGCACCAATCAAAAGACACAGGCTGGAAAATTGGATAAAAAACCAAAACCCATCAGTGTGCTATATCCAGGAAGCCCATCTCACATGCAAGGATACACAAAGGTTCAAAATAAAGGGATAGAGGAAGATTTAGCAAGCAAATGGAGAGCAAAAAAAAAAGCAGGAGTAGCAATTCTCATCTCTGATAAAATAGACTTTAAAGCAACAAAGATCAAAAGAGACAAAGAAGGTCATTACATAATGGTAAAAGGATCGATACAACAAGAAGAGCTAATGATCCTAAATATATATAGACCCAATACAGGAGCACCCAGATACATAAGGCAAGTTCTTAATGACTTACAAAGAGACTTAGACTCCCACACAATAATAGTGGGAGACTTTAACACTCCACTGTCAATATTAGACAGATCAACCAGACAGAAAATTAACAAGCATATCCAGGGCTTGAACTCAGACCTGGAGCAAGCAAACCTGATAGACATTTACAGAACTCTCCACCCCAAATCCACAGAATATACATTCTTCTCAGCACCACATCACACCTACTCTAAAATTGACCACATAATTGGAAGTAAAGCACTCCTCAGCAAATGCAAAACAACTGAAATCATAACAAACAGTCTCTCAGACCATAGTGCAATCAAGTTAGAACTCAGAATTCAGAAACCAACCCAGAACTGCACAGCTTCATGGAAACTGAACAACTGGCTCTTGAATGTTGACTGGATAAACAGTGAAATGAAGGCAGAAATAAAGAAGTTGTTTGAAACCAAGGAGAACGAAGACACAACATGCCAGAATCTCTGGGACACATTTAAAGCAGTCTCTAGAGGAAAATATATAGCAACAAGTGCCCTTGTGAGAAGAGTGGAGAGATCCAAAATTGACACCCTATAGTCAAAATTGAAAGAGCTAGAGGAGCAAGATCAAAAAAACTCAAAACCTAACAGAAGACAAGAAATAACTAAGATCAGAGCTGAACTGAAGGAGATAGAGACACAAAAAACCCTTCAAAAAATCAATAAATCCAAGAGCTGGTTTTTTGAAAAGATCAACAAAATAGACAGACCACTAGGCAGACTGATAAAAAATAAAGAGAGAACAACCAAATAGATGCAATAAAAAATGATAAAGGGGAAATCACCACAGATTCCACAGAAATTCAAACCATCATCAGAGAATATTACAAACAACTCTATGCACATAAACTAGTAAACCTGGAAGAAATGGATAAATTCCTGGACTCCTGTGTCCTCCCAAGCCTAAACCAGGAGGAAGCTGAAACTATGAATAGACCAATAACAAGGTCAGAAGTCGATGCAGGAATTAAGAGCCTACCACACAAAAAAGCCCAGGTCCAGATGGGTTCACAGCCGAATTCTATCAGACACACTAAGAGGAGCAGGTACCATTCCTTCTGAAACTATTCCAAATAATCCAAAAAGAGGGAATCCTTCCCAAATCATTTTATGAGACCAATATCATCCTGAATCCAAAACCCGGCAGAGACCCAACAAGAAAAGAAAACTTCAGGCCAATATCCATGATGAACATAGATGCAAAAATTCTCAATAAAATATTGGCAAGCCGATTGCAACAGCACATCAAAAAACTTATCCATCATGATCAAATAGGATTCATCCCGGGGAGGCAAGGCTGGTTCAACATATGCAAGTCTATAAACGTAATTCACCACATAAACAGAACCAAAACCAAAAACCACATGATTATCTCAATTGATGCAGAGAAAGCATTTGACAAAATTCAACAGCCCTTTATGCTAAAAACCCTCAATAAACACGGTATTGACGGAACGTATCTCAAAGTAATAAAAGCAATTTATGACAAACCAACAGCCAATATCATAATGAACAGGCAAAAACTGAAAGCATTCCCTTTGAAATTCGGCACTAGACAAGGATGCCCTCTTTCACCACTCCTATTCAATATAGTACTGGAAGTTCTAGCCAGAGCAATCAGACAAGAAAAAGAAATAAAGGGTATTCAAATAGGAAAGGTGGAAGCCAAATTGTCTCTATTTGCAGACGACATGATAGTATACCTGGAAGACCCCATCGCCTCAGCCCAAAAACTCCTGAAACTGATAAGCAACTTCAGCAAAGTCTCAGGATACAAAATCAATGTGCAAAAATCACAAGCATTCCTCTACACCAATAACAGACTTAAAGAGAGCCAAATCAAGAACAAACTGCCATTCCCAATTGCTACAAAAAGAATAAAATACTTAGGAATACAACTCATAAGGAACATAAGGGACCTCTTCAAGGAAAACTACAAACCACTGCTCAACGAAATAAGAGAGGACACAAACAGATGGAGAAACATTCCATGTTCATGGTTAGGAAGAATTAATATCGTGAAAATGGCTATACTGCCCATAGTAATTTACAGAATCAACGCTATCCCCATCAAGCTGCCATTGACTTTCTTCACAGAACTGGAAAAAACCACCATGAACTTCATATGGAACCAAAAGAGAGCCCACATAGCCAAGTCAATTCTAAGCAAAAAGAACACAGCGGGGGGCATCACACTACCGGATTTCAAACTATACTACAAGGCTACAGTAATCAAAACAGCATGGTACTGGTACCAAAACAGAGATATAGATCAATGGAACAGAACAGAGGCATTGGTGGCAACACAACGTATCTACAACCATACAATCTTTGATAAACCTGACAAAAACAAGCAATGGGGAAAGGATTCCATTTAATAAATGGTGTTGGGAAAACTGGCTAGCCATATGTAGAAAGCGGAAAGTGGACCCCTTCCTGACACCTTACACTAAAATTAACTCCAGATGGATTAAAGACTTAACCATAAGACCTGGCACCATAAAAACCCTAGAAGAAAATCTAGGCAAAACCATCCAAGATATAGGAGTAGGCAAGGACTTCATGACCAAAACACCAAAAGCATTGGCAACAAAAGCCAAAATATACAAATGAGACCTAACCAAACTCCACAGCTTCTGCACAGCAAAAGAAACAGTCACTAGAGTGAATCGGCAACCAACAGAATGGGAAAAATTATTGCAGTTTACCCGTCTGAGAAAGTGCTGATATCCAGAATTTACAAAGAACTCAAACAGATTTACAGGAAAAAAACAAACAAGCCCATTCAAAAATGGGCAAAGGATATGAACAGATACTTTACAAAAGAAGACATACACGAGGCCAACAAACATATGAAAAAATGCTCATCGTCACTGATCATCAGAGAGATGCAAACCAAAACCACATTGAGATACCATCTCACGCCAGTTGGAATGGTGATCATTAAAAAATCTGGAGACAACAGATGCTGGAGAGGATGTGGAAAAATAGGAACACTTTTACACTGTTGGTGGGAGTGTAAATTAGTTCAACCATTGTGGAAGACAGTGTGGCGATTCCTCAAGGATCTAGAAATAGAAATTCCATTTGACCCAGCAATCCCATTACTGGGTATATATCCAAAGGACTATAAATCGTTCTACTATAAGGACACATGCACAGGAATGTTCATTGCAGCACTGTTTACAATAGCAAAGACCTGGAACCAACCCAAATGCCCATTGATGACAGACTGGATTGGGAAAATGTGGCACATATACACCATGGAATATTATGCAGCAATCAAAAATGATGAGTTTGTGTCATTTGTAGGGACATGGATGAATCTGGAGAACATCATTCTTAACAAACTGACACAAGAACAGAAAATGAAATACCACATATTCTCACTCATAGGCGGGTGATGAACAATGAGAACACATGGACACAGGGAAGGGAGTACTAAATACTGGGGTCTATTGGGGGGAATAGGGGAGGGACAGTGCGGGGGGAGCTGGGGAAGGATAGCCTGGGGAGAAATGCCAAATGTGGGTGAAGGGGAGGAAGGCAGTAAAACACACTGCCATGTGTGTACCTATGCAACTGTCTTGCATGTTCTGCACATGTACCCCAAAACCTAAAATGCAATATAAATAAATAAATAAATGAATCATTTATTTTTTTTCAGCTTTCCCTCCATTCCACCTCTTTATTCCTTCCCTTCTAGGCAGCCCCCTCCAGCAATTGCTTGCTTATCTAATTATTCTCTTGCTTAAGAAATTTCAGAGGCTAATCTTGAATAAACGAAGTATGGAGCTGTAATTTCAGAATCCTCCCACTTAAGGCTGAGTCATGAGCCGACCTCCAGATGGTTGATTATCCAAGACAGCTATCACAACAAGACACACAGACTGTGCACCCTGTATCATTACAACGTGTTGCCCATGCCAAATCTCCCTTTAAAAATCCTCTGGTAGGCCGGGCACAGTGGCTCAAGCCTGTAATCCCAGCACTTTGGGAGGTTGAGGTGGGTTGATCACGAAGTCAAGAGATTGAGACCATCTGATCAACAATGTGAAACCCTGTCTCTACTAAAAATACAAAATATTAGCTGGGCATGGTGGTGTGTGCCTATAATCCCAGCTATTCAGGTGGCTGAGGCAGGAGAATTGCCTGAACCCCGGAGGCAGAGGTTGCGGTGAGCCAAGATTGGGCCATTGCACTCCAGCCTGGGTAACAAGAGCGAAACTCTGTCTAAAAAAAAAAAAAAAAAAACCTATGGTAAATTTTAAAATTACGATGGTACTCGCCATCTTCTTACTTTTGTGGAGGAAAAGCAGGAGTAAACCTACTTTTCCTCCCACCAACCCTCATTTCCTTTCTCTAGCTTTCACGTGGTGAGCAGCCAGACTTGGGTCAAATTATGTATGTAAAATTTCAGTTGTCAAAGCAAGAGTCACTGTTTTATTTACTAAGAAAAATGATTGCAGGATGATAATGTCTGCTCATCTCTGTAGATATCTCTGAGCCTTCTTTGTTTATGTTTTCTTCAGTAGCCGTATACCCCCCTATGGGATTAACATTCTTTTGTGAATTATAGTAATGGAATTACTACTTTAAAACTTATTCAGCAGACTAAGTCATTTTCTGCTGTGAAATAACGTTTAATTTTTTTATATAATTTATTAAACATTCCTGAAAATAGTTGGCAATGGGCATTAACAACTTTTGGTTCAATATTGTATGAGTTATATTTATTCCAATAGCATGTAAATTACCTGAGGCTAAGGAACCTTAGCACTTGTTGTTACCTACTTGGAGATATTTTTGTATTTTCGTTACTCTCAAAGGGGTTATAGAGCCAGATATAAGATTAAGGAATGGATTATATTGACTCTGCTTCAGAAGAGGCAACTTGATTTCTTCATATTCCCTTTTCAATCTTCTGCTACCTGCTTATAATTTATTTTTCTAGTTATCTTTAACTTAAAAGAAATAAATAACAAACATCTACACTGTTAGAATCAATTACTTTTATTTTTTTAATTCTCCTTCAATTACCTACCACTTTCAATTCTTACATTATACCATTTAGCGAGTGGATAAAATACAACAGAAAGACTCATTTGATTATTAATTCACTCTAACAACTAGAGGATTGAAATGAAGCTCCTGATATCGAGATGGAATTTGAAATATAAAATAATGACATGTATGCCTAGGGCATATTTCAGCCTCACAGATCAATTCTAAAGAGCCCAATTCCTTTCAGGATCTTTGTTCAGAGAGATCCAAGTATTTGTTAGTTATCCTTTTTCAGGATAGCCTAAACCTACTTTTATCAAAAAGACTATTAGTAGGTAGAATTAAAAGTATCTAAAAAGATAAACAACACTTTTGTTTGAGGTTTATTCATACACCATGATTCACATCATAATTGGATTTTCTGAAACTCATGCTCTTGGCCTCTCCAACGTGGACGAATGGGGAAAAGGGCCTTGGTGTGTTGCGGCGGATGTTACAGCTCAAATGGAACTCATGGACCCAAAGAGAGTGCAGTAGTGTGGTTCATCAGACAGAGTGAAAGGACAGCTTCCACGCAATGGAAGGGGACCCAGAGGGGGTGCTGCTGCAAACTTGGGCGGCTGGAGATTATACCCCTGAGTTATTCCCTTCCCTTTCTTGTTCTCGTCCAATGAGAGGGTTTTTTCAAACTCTCTCTGGATCAGTTGATCTTTGAATCCTTTACTGGATTGGTTACTGTTTTAAAACCCTGAGTCACTGAGCCTCCCTCCGCCTATAGGAGCCAGAGGAGGGAAAAGTCCTGCCTGGGAACAAAGCCCCTAGCTGATACTGGAAGTTCCTCTAACACAGTCCCTCAACATTCAACATGAAGGAAGGCCCCCACAAAAAATTAGGTTCCTGCTCTTTTACAGAGACTGGAAGATAGTTGATAAGTCAGGGCCTTGAGTCAGGAAAAAGCCAACCTAAAGTTTGTTCAAGCTGAGGAAAAGATTAAGGCCATCTTGGTCAGCTGGTAACAATTCTCTATGTTTCTAGTATAGGAAATTGTTGGGATATAATACAGTGTGTAAATATGATGGCAATGAATGTTCAAATCCATGGTCTCTTTATATACTCTCTTTAGCAGAAGTGATTTTGGAATCAGATTATGCATAACTGCAAGACCCAGTAAGATCAAAGACATTGGAATCTGGAATTATTTGATTGATTGATTTTTTAGGAGTAAAGGAAATACAATCAGTTAAGAAGCTATTATTTGAGCTTTCTTTTCTAAAATAAACTTCCAGGCTGTCCTGAGGCCAGTTGTTTAAAATATCTACTTCAAGGGTCTTATGAAATGAAAAAAAAAAAGTTATATGACCCTGAGGCACAGTAATGTCTATAGTCATCAAAGAAAAAAACTACAGTTGTTTTCTAGATATTCTACTTTCTACTGCAGAAAATTATATAAATTGTATTTAGCAGCATTTCTTTCTAAGAATTGAATCATAAAAGTAGTTTAAAGAAGTTAAAAAATGTATAATCTGAACATTTTTCTTAAGTAAACTTTTGCCATATTATTTTAAAGGAAAAATCATAATTCTGGTGTGTATCTGTTGAAAGTAGAAGCTAAGTGACTTTCTAGTTCTATTTTATCTTACTTGTACCTCTTTACAAATATTTTCACTTCCTGTAGGAGACAGTAGGAGGACTGCAGTGAGGCCTCTCAACAAACCAAACCATCATTAGAAATCATGCTAATTATACAGATTAAAAAGGTCAGGAAGGCTTGGTTGCACCAGAACTGAGAAGAAAGGGGAAGAATCATGTTCCTACACATGAGCAGAGGACTTTGCAATCTTTTGCCTTAGTATTTCAAGTTTGAAGGGTCTTCGTTTTTTATTCCTGAGTAAGCTATTTCGCCTAGGAAGAAAATCGTGATCTTAAAATATAACGCTTTAAGTTTCTCCAGTAACTTCCTGGAGTCATCTTGTCTGTTACCCTACATTTACACAAAGGAGTATTCTTATATTCTTGAATAATATTTTTTCCAAGATCTGCAGAAATTTTGTTTTTTATTCTAAGAAGATTTAAGATCAGATATTGTTTTTATTTATTATATGTGCTCGGACAAGTCACTTAACCTACCCAAATTTCAGTTTTCTTAAATATAAAAGAGATAATAATTATTAGTATTAACAGAGTTGTTGAGGCTATTAGTAAGATAATGTATGTGAATGTGCCATGTAAGTTGTAAAACAGAAATCAAGTATATAAAGAATAATTAACGTGATTTGTTTACTTAGGATAAAGGTGTTTTTTTCAGGGTTACATATTTTTCCATTAAGTCTTGATGTAGAATAAAGTTTTTTATCCCAATTTAATTCCTCCAGAGCCTTGAAGCGCACTTTTTGGAAGGCTATTCCAATGTTAACTTCTCTGCTGGGAAATAGAAATACATAGAACTAAAACATAAATATTCTAGGCTTTTGAATTTACTTCCCTCTTAGTCACTTGATTTATGTTAAATATTTTAAATCTTTTGCTTTTTCCTAAACTTCCCCTTTATCTTCAACTCCTCTTTGGAACGACCATCTCAGAAATTACAAGTACTTTTCTACTTCCTTTTTCCACTCCTAGATCGTGTTTGGGGTGTGTGTGTGTGTGTGTGTGTGTGTGTGCGTAGTAGGGGGGGATTATGAAGATAATTGTTTTCAAAGGACAATACCTAAGGGAAAAATGGAGATGTAAAAAAACAACATTATATCCCCTAAGTTGATTATCATAAAATTCAGCAGACTTTCAATAAATTGTCAAGATCTTATGACTAAAATGATTATTTATTAAATAATACAAAGTATTTTTTAGAAGGCTGAATCCTTTCTCCCTTCTAATTTCTAACAGTTGAAAGGCATAATGATGCAAAAGGAAGCCTCATTTTCTGGCTTGACTTTTGGATACTCAACTTATTGTCCCTTTTTGACTCTTAAATATCATGCCTTGTAACACTATATTATTAAAGAGAGGTGGATTTAAAATCATAGCCATTTAAAGCTAAATATCGGAGATGATTTAATGTCAACTTTTATTTTATAGATAAACAAATGTCTTAGTCTATTCCTGCTGCTCTAACAAAATATCTTAGGCTGGGTAATTTATAAATCTAAGACATTTATTTCTGACGGTTCTGGAGGCTGGGAATTCCAAGATCAAGGTGCTGAAATTCAGTGTTGCTGCGTCCTACATGGAGGAAAAGATGGAAAGATCAAAAGGGGTGAATGTTGTGTCCTCAGATAGCAGAAAATATGAAAGGGCAAAAGAGGAGGGAGCAGCTCTCTGAAGCCCCTTCTATAAGGGGCATTAATCCTATTCACTATGACAGAGTTCTCATGACTTAATCACATCTCAGAGGCCCCATTTTCCAATACTGTCACCTTGGTGATCAGGTTTCAGCTTATGAATTGTGAAGGTATACATACAAACATATCTTCTTTATTGTGGTTTTCTTTTTGTGTTTTGCTTGGTTGTCTTTGCAGATATTTTGATTTTCACAAATTTAAGTTTTGTGTCAACCTTGTGTTGAGCCAGTCTATCACCAACCTTTTTCTAATAGCATGTGCTCATTTCATGTCTATGGCAGTATTTTTTAAGAAGAAAGTATTTTTAAATTAAGGATGTACTTTTATTTTAGACATATTGCTATTGTCCACAATATACTACAGTATAATGTAAACATAACTTTTATATGCACTGGGAGATCAAAAAAATGTTTTAACTCATTTTGTTGCAATATTTCCCTTATTGCTGTAGTCTGGAACCAAAATATCTCTGAGGTATGCCTGCACATTCAAACTACAGCACAAAATGACCACAAACTCTGGTTTGTGTAGCAGAGTCCATGTTTAGACCTGTTATCCTGATTTAATTGTTAGTAGCAGCCTTGTTTATTCTCACAGTTTTCCTGGTTTGTATGAAAAAGGACAAGGTCATTTTGTATGCATGGAAATACTTTATCTCTTGGTCACTGCAATTCATGAACGATTTTTAAACACAGATGGAAAGGCCAAATCCCACTAAATAATGTAGACAAATTCTCTTACAATGTTGACTATCTTTTATCTAAAAGCAACTAAAATATTTTCAATTTACCTCCTTTTACACTAATGTGTATTAGTCTTTTAGCATGATATAATGACAACCTCAAACTCTGTGTATGGTTTTTTTTTTTAATATAAGTAAATAAAGTTCAGCTGCTTGGGATTAGGGGCAACATAATTACTTTCACCATGAAGAAATCAATCGGAAGTCAGACAAACTTCACTAGACTCTTTCACTTACCCAGAAATATGCCAGCTGCAAAATATTTGCTGCCTGCTATTTAGCCCTGGGTAGTAGAAGAAAATCATGCAGTTAATGGTAAATTATGTGCTACTGAAAAGAATTGGTACTGAATTCATGTCCTGTACCTTTAGTTTGAAGGGCTTGAACTTGAAGATGGCCTACTGTCCGGGGACCCTCTGGACATGGGGCCTAAGTCTGAATAAAGCCCCATTGTTTCTCTATTTACTTGCTATGCATCAGGCATTGGGCAATCTGTCATGCATCTGCTCCATTCAGGCTTTGACTAATGATGTGGGAGGATCACAAAGTCTAATCTGACACAATGGCTATGTAAATGTCATATGGGTCCCTTGTACATTTGCCCAAGGGCTCTTTGATGGGGCACATTTCAAAAACGATAAAGGTTATAGCACCTGGTGAAGGATTTATGCCATGCAGTCTTACTGGCCATGATTTAGTTTTGTAGCAGACATTCCATTTTAAATTTAGGAATTAAATTATTTAGCATAGCTAGTTTTATTGGGTACTATAGAATATATGAGGAAGAATAAGGGATAAGGTTTCTGTGCCTCATTGATTTTGTTAAATGAAAATAATAAATTCTTATGTATTTTTCTTTGATGTAATTCTGATAAAGGAGATATTAAATATACATTAATCAAAAATTGTTTTTGCTTTAGAATGGCCCATGAGGTTTATAATCAAATAACATTGTCGGCTAATCATTAATATAATCCAACACTATGAAATTCTAATTCTAGAAATCAAATATAAAATTCTTAGATTTAATATTTAAATAATTTATAGAACATTCTAATATCAATGAAGACCCACATATATACAAAAATATATATTATTATTCTCAAACCAATACACAGAATAATTACTATCGCCAAACCAATATGTGAACACATTTTTTGGAATAAGAAAGTTATTTTCACCTAATAAACATGAATAAAACACTTAAAGAGACCCTTAAGATATCATCATGTATTAAAATTGTTCCTCATCCTCTAAGGTTGCAGTTCTTATCCTTAGCCCATTAGAATTACCAGGACTACTTTTATGCAATGCCAATGCTTGAACCTTACTTTTTTTTCATGGTAGGTAGGAATTTATTTCTACAGTTGGAAGAAAGCATCATCAAAGCTCATTTTTGAAAGATGCAAGATACAGTTCAATTTAAAGATAAAATGCTCATAAGAAAGCAAGGCTGAAAGAATGTTAAGAAGCATGTTAACCACAACCTTAGGAATGCAATTATTGGACTGGGGGTCTCTCTAGACTCATCACATAAGTTATTAGAGGTGAATTAATACATAATTAACATCATTAGTATTGGTTGCTGAAAGATGCTGAAATTTGTATATCTGAAGATAGGAAGTTCTAGGAATAGCAGTTTGAATTTTGTAAAAACTACTCGTGCTGTCCAAGTTCATCTACTAAAGTAACCAAGCATCCCAGTTAGGCGGGGCTTGAGGGTTTCTCAGGAAGTGGGATTTTCAGTGCAAATATCAGAGGATACCTGGTTACTTGAGACTGTAGGAAAGGAGAGAAGGAAATTGCCAAATGTCACTGTAATGTACAAGTGTATTCACATCTTTCCCCTAAAAATTCAAGGTAAATGACCATCCAAATTGATAGCTTTGATTTACAACCCAGGAAGTGCATTATATTTGGGATATGTTTTGGCCATATTCCCCCACCCCTATTCTCTTGGTAAAGCACTCTGATTCTGTCACTGTTTTTTGTTTGTTGTCTACATGTCTAATAGCACTGAATTGTTTCTGTGAACGGACTTTGAAATAGGTTCCAATATATTTTATTCTCTACCCTCATTTGTCTTTGTCTACTTTTATTCAGATTGTTCTTCTTCCATTTCATACTGTGGCTATTTTTATGTGCTGATTCATTTCCCATTTAATTTATGTTTTCTGTTTAGTTTTTCAATATGGACGTCTTTAATATGAAATATTTCAGTCACATAAAAATATGTAAAATATAATGCTAAAAGCAACGGGGTATCCACTGCCAAGGATAAATAAAAAGGTTGAGATGAAGTCAAAGCCCCCACCTCAATTGACTATCTTTTCCACCCTCCAGAGCCAAAGACTAGCCTGCATTTGGTGTTTATCTTTACAAGAAATCTTTACGTTTTTACTACAGATGTATATATCTATCAAGAGTAGATTATATTATTGGGCATAATTTTAATATTTATATAAGTAAAGTCTTATGACATGTATTATTCTGTAATGTAAATTTACCAGTGTTGTGTGTGCAAGATGTAATTAGTATGTAATTATACTAAATACATGGAACTCTATTTCAGGGTCTAATAGTATCTAATTTCACAAGTAAACTGTAATGTATCCATTCTTCTACTGATTGAAATTGGTTTCCTTTTTTCACTATTTAAAATAACGTTCCTATGTTATATAGATATAAACATACACATATAAATACAAAATACATATACGCACATATATGTATTGTAGATATATATACACACACATATAGATACATATAGTATATATACACATACACTCATGTAACTACACACACATGTATGTATGATGTATGATACATATCTGCACACACATCCATATATGCACATATACACATATGCACACATCCTATATGTATTGTGTATAATACATATATACACATACACACATATATACATATATACACATGTAATACACACACATATGCACACACATTATAGGTATGATACCTGTATATATGTATATTTTTGTGGACACATGTGAGGATGTTACTAAAGAGCATACCTAGGAGGAGATGCTTGGTCATGAGGGATGTGCACCAAACTTTATGATATAATGTGAAGACTAGTGGGTACAAAAATTTATATAGCCACCAGCACAATATGAAAGTCCACATTGCCAATATATTTGCCAATACCTTACATTTCAAACTTTCCCACTTTTTTTTTCAATCTATGTGTGAGAACTCTTTTTTTTTTTTTTTTTTTTTTTGAGACAGAGTCTTACTCTGTTGCCAAGGCTGGAGTGCAGTGGCACGATTTTGGCTTACTGAAACTTCCGCCTCCCAGATTCAAGCAATTCTCCTGCCTCAACCTCCTGAGAAGCTGAGATTACAGGCATATGCCACCACACCTGGCTTATTTTTGTATTTTAGTAGAGATGGGGTTTCACCATGTTGGCCAGGCTGGTCTCAAACTCCTGACCTCATGATCTGACCATCTCAGCCTCTCAAAGTGCTGAAATTACAAGAGTGAGCTACCGCACCCAGCTGAGAAGAACATATCTTGTTATGGTATTTATCTTTATTTCTCTTAGTATTAGTGTGGTTGAACAGCTTTTATTGCACTTTTGGCTATGTGGTTTTTCTCTTATGTGAATCATCTATAAAGATACTGTGTCTATTTATTTGAGGACTATTTATCTTTTACTTATTGATTTATAAGTGATTTTATATGATATAGATACTAAATTTTTGTCAGTTCTATGGTTTGCTAATATGTACACATTCTCTCAGTTTGTGGTCTGTCTTAGCACTCTGATGGCAAGAAGTTTAAGCTTTTTAATGTAATCACATTTGTCAGTATTTTTATATGGTTTATAATTTTTAAATTGTTAAAGACATATATGTATTCCGTATATTTCCTTCTAAATATTTTAAAGTGATTTTCTAAATTTAAGTCTTTGGCTTATCCTGAAATGATTGTTATGAACGGTGTGAGGGAGTGCTATGGGTTGAAGTATGACTCCCCTAAACTCACATGCTTAAATTCTAACCCTTAGTTGGTCATAATGTATCTTTATTTGGAAATAAGCTCTTTACAGAAGTATTCATGTTAAAATAAATATATTATAAAATAAATAGATTAGGACCCCAATCCTATATGATTTATGTCCTTATAAAAATAAAAATTTGAAGACAGATGCAGCATACAGGGAGAATGTCATGTGATGATGAAAGCAGAGATCAGGGTGATGCCCCTACAAGACCTGGAATGCGAAAAATTGCAGGGAAAGCAGCAAAAGCTAGGAGGCAACGAAGAGATTCTCATACACACAGAAAGAACCAACCCGGAGGGCACCTTAATGTTGTACTTCTAACCTCCAAAAGTGTGAGACAACGCATTTCTTGTTGTTTAAGCCACTCAGTTTTTAACCCTTTGTTACAGCAGTACTGCAGACTAGAATGAGAATAATTTATTTACTTTTCAGTATCGTTAATCAACTGCCCCCATTATCACAGTACTAGACCATTTTCATGCTGCTTATAAAGACATACCCAAGACTGGCCAATTTACAAAAGAATGAGGTTTATTGAACTTTCATTTCCACATGGCTGGGGAGGATGCACAGTCATGGCGGAAGGCAAAGAGAAGCAAGTCACATCTTTGCGGGTGGCGGCAGGCAAAGAGAGAGCTTGTGCAGAAAAATTCCCATTTTTAAAACCATCAGATCTCATGGCACCTGTTCACTATCACAAAACCGCATGGAAAAGACCTGCCCCCATGATTTAATCATCGCCCACCAGGCCTCTCCCACAACAGGTGGGAATTGTGGGAGCTACAAAATGAGATTTGGGTGGGGAAGCAGAGCCAAGCCATATCAATCATGTCTTAAATACTTCATCTTTTTGACACGTAATGGAACTGTCTTAATTCTGTGAAATAACAAGTCTCTGCATATGTGTATCTGTCGGACCTCTATACTTCGGAAACATATCTATTTATTTTTGCACTAAAGTGAAATGTCTTATTTACCATAGTTGAATTACTGTTGCTTTGTACATCTGATATAGTGAGATCCCTCTCTATCCATTCTACTTCAGGGGCATTCCAGCTGTATTTTTTCCTTATTGTTTATCCATATACTTTGTAATGAAGATGTTAATTGAACAAAACATAAAATAAAATTTTAAAGAGAGCATTTGATTGACATTACAAATCCCATATGAAATTTCGATTTAAGGATAATTAAAAACTTTATAATATTCAGTTTTTCTGTTCGTGATGTCATGTGTCTCTCAGCTTACTTTGGTATTTTTAATATTTTAAATAACGTTTTCTAATTTTCTCCATGAAAGTCTAGGATGTATTTTGGTTGATTTTTTCCTAGGAGTGTTCCTTATTAAAATTTTTGTTGCAACTGTTAATATGTATTTAAAAATACATATTAAAATAACAAACTATACATATAAATAAATATAAAAATAACATATACATAAACATATACATATACATAACAAAATACATATAAAAATAAAATATTAAAATGTTGTTAACAACTGTTAACATGTATTTAAAAATACATATTCTCACTGGTAGAGGGCTACAATTGTTTTTTATACATCAAAATTGAGGAGTAAAATGTTGCTATCGAATTGTTAAGTCCAGTAGTTTGTTTCTAAATTTTCTTGGTTTCATAGGAAGACAATCTAATAATTGGTAAATAATATCATACACACTTAGGTTAATTTTTTTTCTGATTACACTTACTAAGGTCTCTAGTAAAATACTGGATAATATCAATTTTTGTCTTGTTTCCAATTTAAATGAGAATGTGTCTGTGATTTCTCTGTAAGTATCATATGTGCTAGAGTTTTGGTTTTTTTTAGATATTCTTTAATCAAGGCAATGATGTATTCTTAAGAAAATGTGTCTTCACATTGGGAATCTTAGGAAATATTCAAAGGTAGTATACGAAATATACATTTGAACTTCAATTTATATTTTTATCCAAAATATTTAAAACCTGTATTTATTGACAGAAGTACATTCACATTATTTTTGAAAAGACACATTTTATGTTGGATGTTCACACATATATATATATATATATATATATAATTTTTTTTTACTGTTGTATCCACAATCAGATACATTTGGAGACCCATTGTCTTACACTAATATTTCTCAAATTCCTGTCCAAAGACCACTTCATCACCTAAATATCACCAAAGAGTCTTTTTTAAAAATGTTGATTATCAAACAATAAACTAAGAACTCTGGAGACATGAACTGTAAATATGTATTTTTATTAAATCTCTGAGTCATTATTACAAAGATTAAAGTTTCAGAATCATTGTCTCAAATAATAAAGATCAAGAAGATTCTAAATATTCCTCTTTTTATTTTTAGGTTTAAAACACTCAAAAAAGAACAGGGTTCGTTTGCCTGGCAACAAAAGACTCTCCACAAGAATGCAATTTTTGATCAATAGGAGTTTTATTACTTGTTACAAGTAAGGAGAGCCCTGGGACTATTCTCCAAAGCAGTGCTCTCAAAGGGAAAGCAAAAGGAGGGTTTTATTGGGCAATGAAAAGGGAGCAGGTGCATCATTGCATGGGGCGGGGGGGGGGCTCCTAAGGTGCAGACACAGGGTCATCATGCCAGCCCATAGGTTGAGTGCTATTATAAAGAAGCTACAGCTCCTCCCAGGGTGGATACTTTTGCATGTAATGAAGAAAGTTCACTGGTGTACATGTGTAAATTGCCAGGGTCTGTCAGGGGGTGGTTTCAGCCAAGTAGATATCCATATACCATGCAGGGCTTGAAAAAAAAAAACTGTAAGATAGAAAGCTGTAAAACAGGCAGATTGTTCAATCTGGTTGAGTACCTAAAATCCCTGAAGACCCTACCTATCTGCTTACAAAACTTTCCTGAAAGTTTCCCCTCTTCTCATAGGATATTTCAACATGTGACTTGCTAAGTATGGATGAGCTACCTAATTAAAAAGAAATAAACAAAATAAGAAAATGTAAACATAAAAATCTCACTCACATAAACTTTAAAGAATTAATTAATCTTTTAAGTATTATTACTTTTCAATATAATCAGTTTGTGTGTTCTTTCGTGGAAAATATGGAAATGATCATGATCTCTAAGCACTGAAGCATGCTGGTTTTGATTTTAGATATCATTTACTTTATGCTTTTGTTCAGGGTTTGTGGTTCAATTCTTAAATGCCCTCATACATGTTAAGTCTAGTCTGATAATATTCTTTCCAACTGAAAATTTTTGTAAAGTAGAAGCACTCTACATTTCAACCACTTAGATCAAAGCGACAATATGTTGGTCTTCAGTTCTCATTGATTATTTTTCTATAATTTTTACCAAACCACATTTCTCCCAAGAGATCCCTAAGGAGTTCGGCAAGTAAAATTTTCATGTTTCACTACCTGCTCAAATGTACCAGTTTTCTCCTCTAGTTCTTCTGGAAAGGAAAAACAGAAGTCCATCCTCCAGTTTCCCTCCTTCAAGGCCTCCTATTGATTTCCCTCTTAGGCTTGCCTCTCTTCCATTGTTTTTCAAGGTCTCTACTGAAATAAACTATGTAGGAGAAAGAAGTTATTATCTTTTCCCCATGTGTGTGAGGATGATCACTCAATTAAAGATGAGGAAGCTGGAAAATCATTACACTGCATTAGATAAGTAGTTTCTTTATTGCATTATCAGGTTTGCTTCAGATAAAATTATACCTCTCCAGTACTTGCTACCTACATGGCAAATGTTTCCAGCCAATATGTAATAGTAAAATATGATCCAAATATATTGTTTAAATTAATGTTAATATTAATTTATTCTACATGTTAACTCTTTGTCAAACGAAGGTTTGGAGAAATTATTCATCTGCTGGAGGTTCTCAGCTGGACTTCAACTATTTATTTTCTATTCATTTTTAAAAGGATTTATTCAGAAAGGGTTCTTTCTTGTTTAAAAAACTTTCATTCAGAAGAATATTGAATGAGGCAAGAAATACAGTATAAGAAATTTTGAACAGTGTTTGTAATTTTTACCAAATTATAAATATTATTATTTTAAAATACAATGAAAAGTTAAAGCTCTTGGTTTCTAACTATTGTGCACAGCAATCTACTGAGTTAATACAAATTCAATTTGTAATAATTACTTCTGTAATACATAAATTATATGGTACAGTATAATAAGCAATAATAGTACATATTACAAAATGGTCTGACATCTTAACAAAAAACATCCTAACACATGGCTGTTATACTGGAGGAAAATAATATTGTGAAGTAGCTACACTTGCAGTTCACATAGAAAATGAATCATAATGCATTCATGCCTTTGAATAATATGCAAGTAAATGAACCAAAAACTACATGGCACAACATAGGTACTTATGTTATTTGAGGGTGGTAGGGGAAAGGTAAGGGAGAGAAAAATTAGAATAAAGTCTTGTGTTAATAAGTGCTTACATGTGTGCTAAGCCATCTTATAATGTTTAACCAGTAGATGTCTGAAAAGCAATTACTTTCTATTTATTATTTTGCTGATTTGTTTGCTAATAAAATGTTATTGCCCAATGACAATGTTGAATTAACTGCAGAATGATGCTCTTGAAGATTAGCTAGATTAAATCATCGAATCTAATAACTGAAGAATTACTTCAGAGATCATCTAGTCACTCTCAAGTCTCCCAGTAGCAAAATCCCTTTAAATCACTACATAAAGATGATGATCTTGTGGCATTCTGTCTATGCCAAAACTTCTGTCCAGTATCTGGATCCCTTCTTTCTCACTGAGAAAATCTGAACTTATCAAGGTTGCAGAGATGCCTAATTAAATCTTCACCACCAACCTTGTAGTTTAGATTGACCATATTATACAGGTCTAGTTAAAAATAAATAAATAAATAAGCAATGGTCTCCTAGAGGCTTCTGGGAAACCATGTTCTTTCCTAACCAAAAAAAAGGATAGGTCCCTTATCTCTGTCTCAAATACTGATGTAAAGGAGGAAGCTACTACAATAACCATCTTGATGGCTTGAAAGAACGGTCAAAGGAATTGCAGAGACTTTGACCCTGACATGCTTGGGCCCTTAAACAGCATTTAGCTACTCCCAAGTAGTTTGTCATGTGAAAACGCAATAAAAATAATCCATTTTTCTTCCTGCCATCTAACACAGTCTCAGCTTATAAACTATCTTTAAAGTGTTCTACAGGTGGTATATCCACAAACTGATATCAAAATTATTACTAAAGTTCTTCCAGCTGGATTTCCATAGGTACTTTCTTTTTTTTTTTTTTTTTTTTTTTTTGAGACGGAGTTTTGCTCTTGTTACCCAGCCTGCAGTGCAATGGCGCGATCTCGGCTCACCGCAACCTCCGCCTTCTGGGTTCAGGCAATTCTCCTGCCTCAGCTTCCTGAGTAGCTGGGATTACAGGCACGCGCCACGGTGCCCAGCTGATTTTTTTTGTATTTTTAGTAGAGACGGGGTTTCACCATGTTGACCAGGATGGTCTCGATCTGTTGACCTCGTGATCCACCCGCCTCGGCCTCCCAAAGTGCTGGGATTACAGGCTTGAGCCACTGCGCCCGGCCTCCATAGGTACTTTCACCTTCATGTATCACAAACTGAGATAATCACAGTCATCTTGAAACCCTGTTTTTTTTTTTTATTTTATATTTCCTGCTTTGCTGAAAGGAACTGCCTTCCACGGCATCACTGAAGTCAGAAACTGAGAGTCATAACTTTAGTCTTGTTCCTCATAGGCTCAGTGCCTTTTCTACATTAGCTCATTTAATTCTCTTATAAACTTGGCAAGTCAGGTATTAATATTATTCAATGTAAGACCAAAACATGGAAGTGCTAAATATTTCTCCAAGTTTAGACAGCCATTAAGTAACAGAGCTGACATTGGAACAGAGACAATTTGATAACAGAATTCACTTTTGATACATCCTTGCTTCTCTCTTATTCACTCGCCCTGTTCAATAGTTACCAAATCTTGATTATGTCACCACAATACCTGTCAAGTCTGTCTGCTTTGCTCCTTTCTTGTTAGTACTGATGTGTCCTCTATTCAAACAAAGACTACATTACAGCAATAATTATCCAATCAAGAGGAAATGGGATATTTAGGTAGAAGGACAAGTGGGAAAGGAAACTAACACTTACTGAGTCTTTATAACATAAAGGCCTCTGTTCATTTACTTTTCATAATGTCTCTATGAAGTAGTTATTGTAGTGCCTATTTGATATATGAGAAACTAAGTTACACAGGTGGTCAGCAGCAGACCAACTGGGTTGAAGGGTAGTAATCAGATGCAAATGATGAAAGTGTCAATGATGTTGTTATTGATTGGCTTTAAAGGGCATCAATTGTCCACATAGCGATAGTAGTTTAAGATTTTTGGAAGTGAAGTTACATAATTTTGTGGTCGCTGATTCTAAGTCTCAGTGGAGTCAAATGAGTAAATATATAAGACTAATCACAAAAGTTTAATTATCTGAGCAATTTACCACAACATGTTTCAAATATGTCATAGTAGCAGCTTCAAAATATTCTCTAGAAGCCAAGCTTAAATTGATCCATGTGGGTTCGACTCCAGTCACAATATTTCAGAGAGAAAGCAAAATCCTAGGCTGCTTGATTTTTAGAATTTAGAAAACATATTGCATTATAGAACTGCTTTTGAAATCTTAGTAAGAAAAATATTCATTGAGAACCAAATCAGATAAGTGGTCTGGTTTTATGCTCAATTGAATGATACCAGTTGTTTCACCAGTTTGCTAAATTCTAATATATTTACTAACTTTAGTCCACATATTTTTTCTTTTTCCACTTCTCTTCCCTTCTGCTACTTTGTCCTCTACTCTTTTGTGTCTGATTATAATAGAATAAAGATACCACAGAGTTTTGCTATTCCTCAAAAATGTAAATGCAGAAAATAAAATGGTTGTTGAATGTTAGACTCAGGCTGCTTTCTGCCATTTACAAAATACTAGGCTCATTTTCATATGAAGCCCTGGAAATAGAGGGAGTTAGACCGCAAAATGAAATGTCCTCGGAGGCTATTCCTGCATGGAGGACTACTGACAAATTTTATGGCCTTGGATCCAGAAATAAACGCCATTCGGTGACTGTTTGTACAGTCAGGCCATTAAGTGCAATGATTTGTATGTCCTCAAGAGATCCCTTAAACTACAGTGCCTTGTGTTTGCAGCAGCTTGGCAGGAGTTGTATTTTTTTTAATCCTGCAGCTCACTGGCCAATAAAGTGTGTGCAAGGCGCAGTATCTCTCCAGTAAGTACGGAGTCTCTTAGCGATGTCATGTATGAAAAGAGCATTGAAGGCGCATCTATTTTGTTTTGTTTAAACAACTTTCTTCATGAATGAAGATGCTTACCCTGTGCTGAACATCCTGTAATCTGGACTATGGCCAAAATAGTCTAATAGTTATCTCCAGTACTTCTTAAGAGGGTTTTTAAAAGTAGACCCTTGCAAAGATAAAAATGTTCTGATAATAATGACTCAATCAACATTCTAAAATAAAGATTACCAGTATTCACAAAGGAGTTTTCTTAAGCAAGCAAAGGTATTTATAAAAAATTATATTCACTGGGGTGACCTCTTCTTAAAAATTGGTGAGCCCCTTCTCCAGTTAAATAGTGGGCATCATTTTCTTGTCTAATCTGTGTTCATCCTATTTTGGGTTCCCTGTGCTATTTATATAGTTTCTTAGTTTGTGGATGTCTGCTTGCAGGTGTGGGTTTTAATGTATTTGCTCATATGATTGCTCAAAATCCATGTTAAATTTTTCTCAGTAAATCTATATAGATATTTACCTTCCAGTTCTCTCTAGAAAATCCTGGATGACTGATTTGCATATTACCTAAGGAATAGTTTTTATTGATTGATTGATTGTAATTCTTAGTCTTGCAACCTCTTTGCTTTATGATTACTTTATATACTGATTTCTGAATGTCTTCAGCATCATCTAACAAACTATGTGGGAGTCAGGAAAATTGAAAATACTTTTGAATAGAAAGAATTTTAATTGGGGCTGAGCTGAAAATGGGTTTTCCATATTGGACAGAAATATATGCCATCAAATACCATTCCCTCTCTTTCTCCCTTCTGAGCTCAGGAGAATATTTCTAACTTAAAGTGTGTCATGTACCTGGAACCCAAGTTCACAGATTGCAACACCTTACGTGCAGTTGGAATTGAATTAAAGTGCTGAAATTTAAATGTGAAAATATTTACAATGCCACAATTTCGCAATGTATTCAGTGTTTTCTTTGAGTAGCTATTACATACCAGGCTCTGTGCTAGGCTTTAGGAATGAAAAGATAAGGTCCATGACTCAAAAAATTCACTGTATAGTGAAAAGAAAGATAGATAAATAGTCAATTGCCAAAATACAAAAATATAAATTAAATGACTTTATAACTTTTAAATCTAATCTTTTATTGGGTACACAAAAGAATGTAATTCACAGAGCAGAATGAACCTGTTTATAAAAAGGGCTACGCTATTAAGAAACAAGGTAAAGTAAGACACTGTATATGGGTGTTGGGGTGGGTATTTTACTTAAAACTTGAAGAGACTGAATGAGTATGCTTAACCCTCTAAAATTGCACAGTACAAGGACACTATAGCAAAAACTTAAATACATCTTAAGATTGTTATACAACTATAAAAGTGTTCTGGCAGTTTGATTATGAAAATGCAAAAATTTAACTTGGATTAAAAGAAATAGCATAAATAATCAATTGATAATTCTATTGTTACTTTGGTATTTAAATTTTAAGGACTCTTAGTGGAACCTATATATAAGCATTTTTTAAGCAACTGCTCTGTGTAAAACACAGACACCTGTGCAAATATTGGTGCCTTTAATACAAGCATTCTGCTTTTCTTTTTCTTAATGGAATCAATATCTTTGTGACCATTAATAAGAATTTTGCCATTGGCCAGTCATAGTTTTGTTTTGATTTTCGTATGTTAAACGTAAAGGCTATGGCTCAGTGTGGTTTGGAATTTGTAGCTCACTTCGTATCATGTAACATTCACATCCTCTCCTACAAGGTCTTTGATTTCTTCTTGTCTCATCTGGTACCTAGCACCCCAATCCCTGTGAATCTTTGCAGCCATCACACATTTGTTTCTGTCCCTCTGCCCTCCTGCATCCCCAGTTCATTCAGTGACTCCTTAGAGTCCAACACTGCTTCAGCAGGTCAAGCTTTGGAGCTGATTCTAAGCTTGGCCCTGGAAATCTCAACTGATGCATTTGAGCTTTCCTTAAATGCACTTGCCTGTCATGTGTAGCACTTAAACAGCATCTCATGTGAAGAAATCATACATAGTTTATTTAAAAGCCCCTCAGCTCCCTTACGGCAATAACCAAGCACAGGCAGCTAAATCGTTGAGTGCCTCTGTTGTTTGCTACAAATCATAACATCAAATACAGCATGAGGCACACGGAGGATCACCCCAAAAGTAATTTATGCCGATGAACTGCAGCTATTAACATAAGTAGCACTGTCTCTACCTGCCTTGCTGAAAGTTAGATTGGGCTACAAGTGGAGGGAATCAGAACTGAGCAACAGCTTAAATCTCTAATGGCATTATGGGGTATAATATAGCAGGTATGCATATAGAAATCATGCTTAACATTTTCAAAGTACAATCACATTTGGTCTTTTCAACAGTAGAAAAATGAAAAAAAAAATAGAGATACTAGGGATAGAAATAGCCTCAGGAATTACAATTCTCCATAATGATAAGCAAAACAATAACTGACAAAGTGAGTTTCTGACCTCTTCAGGGTTCTACTATCGAACTGAAAGAATGATGATTTTACCGAAATAACCCCCAGGTGTACAGTTGTATAAGTGATGACTACTAGGCAAGTTCAAAAATTAGCAGAATTTAACACTTTTTCCCTCTCTTGCTCTTCCATTGAAAGATAAAAGTCGAAGCCGTACATTGCCTATTTAGGCTATAATAGGAAAGGCTGACCCAAGCATAGCACCAATTAATTAGAGAGCTCCATCAGCATCAATTTCTCTAAGTCCACTTAAAAATCACTTACCTCTATAGTAGCAACCAAAAGTCATTTAATTCTAAAAAAATGAGGTATGAAAATATGTTCAGAAGGATGTAGTGGCATCAAGGTTCTGAGGTCATGTTGTCTTGGAATCAATACCAATCGATTGCGAAACAAACAAGAAGTGAGTCACATCTGACACAGTAGCTAAGATGTCATGTTGTGTGTAAATGAGTTCTTGACTTCATACAAGAAGGCTTTGCTTACGTCCTTTTATAAGACATATCAGATTCTAGGTTGTGGAAGAAAACATACTATTGGAAATGAGGAGAAGGTATGCCAGCAGGGCCATGGAAATAAGCTGTTGTATGAAAAAGTGAAGAGTCACAGGGGATAGTATGCAAACATAATTTTTAAGAAGCTGAATTAAGTTGTGTAACTAGAACTCACTTAGAGTGAAAATCCTTCATTCAGATATACTGTAAAATCTATAACCCAGGCATATTTAATTCCTTACACTTAAAAAAATAGGATTTAGAAATGCTTCAACATATTGAAAATTTGAGCTTTCTAAACACTCTCTTAAGAAAGAAAACAACACATTTCCAAAGCATGTTCTTGGACTAGCTGTGCAGAAGAAAGATGTCTAAGATTTAAACTACAAGATTCTTTCTTTATTCTTTAAACATGAACAGATTTTCACCCAGAAATACAAGACAGATCCAAATGTTGACATGCAGGATTATAAAACTTTGGTAACACTGTCTGTAGCATGAACCAAGGTTATGGTTTGGTTCATACTGGTTTTCCTTTTTGCCATAAAAAAGAGACATCAAAAATTATAATAGCTTTCTTTCTTTCTCTTTTTTCTTTTCTTTTCTTTCCATGTTTTTTTTTTTTTTTTTTTTTTTTGGCCGCTTACATTTTTATTCATAAAGATGTTACATTCTCTCTACATCTTCAAGTTTCTCCACAACCTTCTCTTGGGAGAATGTGAAGTGTACAACATCCGTCTAATACATTTTTATTGAACAGCCATATGTATTTAATCATAAAAGATACAGAAGGCTGTGCTATTATCTCAGTGGGTCCAGAGGAAAGAGCATAGAGCCAAAGAGAATTACATTGTTTAGCCTTAAAATAAAATACAATTTGCCTTGCTAGGTTTGGATGTGCTAGGAACCTGCGATCCCTTTCTTGTTTCTCCTTTTAGATGGGAATGTCTATCTTATGCCTGTGGAATCATTGTATTTTGGAAGCACATATTTGTTTGGTTTCAGACAAGATAAATCATACCTCAAGTCTCACCTATACCTTATTTCAATAATATTAGATAAAACTTTGGACTAAGAATTTATGCTGGAAAGGGGTAGTAGTTCCTTGGTATTGCTCCTCATAAGGCATCCATTGATATTATTGTAGTGTGGCCTTGCTACCATTAGGTGGTGGTTAGTGGCCTAACTGTCCACTTGGCCTCCTCTGATATTCCTCTGCTAGGGAGGACTAGAGATGATTTATTATAGCTAAAAAAAAGTCCTGTCATTATACTCAGTTGTGTTACAGTCTGTTGAAAGCAGAAGCCTATATTACCACCTGTCTTTACTGGTGGGGATGGGGGTGGGAAGAAGACTTCTTCTGTGGCATTTGGAATGGGTTAAGATTTTGGGGGCTGTTGTAATGGGGATTAACGCATTTGAATGTGAAAAGAACATGAATTTTGGGCATCCAGAAGGTACAGTGATATGAATTGAACTGTTTCTGTCACAAGTTCATACTTCAAAGTCCTAACTCCTAATGTGACAGTATTTGAAGATAGGTCTTTTAAAGACAAGATTAAATGACGTTATAAGGCTGGGGTCCTAAGCCAATATGACTAGTATCCTTATAAGAAAAGCAAGAAACACTAGAGATATCCACACGCAGAGAAAAGGCCACGAGAGAATGTAGGGAGAAGGTGGCCCCCTGCAAGCAAAGGAGAAGCTGGAGAAAACAGACCTTTTGACACTTTGATCTAGGGCATCCAGTCTCCAGAACTATGAGAAATAAATTTCTTTCCTTTAAGATAATCTGTGGTATTTTGACATAGCAGACTATTATGGTCTGAAAGGTGAAGAGAGGAAGGCAGAGTGGCTAGGGATCTTGGGGTGAAAAAATCAATATGGTAAAGTTGACAACCTAGGAATGCCAGTGGATGCAGACAAAAATGACCCACCAAATGCAAATGCTTACTTTCTAGAGCTAAAGGACCAGGACAGGGGTAGTCTGGGCCCTTTCTCTCTCTCTCTCTCTCTCTCTCTCTCTCTCTCTCTCTCTATATATATATATATATATATATATATATATATATATATATATATATATATATACTTTTAGATAACTGCCATACTCTAACCAAATACCACAGAAAAAAAGTCTGGTTCACCCTGTCCCTACCGGCAAAGGCAGGTAGGAACATAAACTTCCACCTTCATCAGGCTGTAGCAAGGACATTTCTTTCTAACTGTAACAAGTCATTATCTAGTTCTTCCTAGTGGGGTCATGTCAGAGGAGGCCAAGTGGATAGTTAGTCTACTAGCCACCACCCAGCGATAGCAAGGACACATCACAATGATATCAGTAGATGTCATATGGGTAACAATATCAAGGAACTACTACCCATTCCAGACAAGGGAGTTTTATCAGAGGCCTTTGGGAGCCAGTACCCCTACAATCACCAAGCAGCAATGAGGAGCCCTTCCTTCCTCTGATGTCAACAGTGGCCAAGTGTAGAATATTGACTTCTACCCCTACCTGATATTGATGAGGTAGTATTCCTCTTTACTCTGCCAGAGCAGTATCAGAAGAAGTCAAGTAAAACTAAAGTTCAAATAACATCCAAAGTCTTGAAACTTAATACCCAAAATGGTCATTTGTAAACAGAAAATCACTCATCATACAATGAACAAGGAAACTGTCAAATTAAATTAAAAAAGACAAAACATGGATACTAAATCCAAGAGTACAGAGACACTAGTATCTGACAGATATTTTAAAGCAACCATCCTAAAAGTGCTTCTAAAATAAACTACAAGAATGATTGAAAAAAATTTTAAAGTCTCAATAAATAGAAAATATAAAGAAAAACCAAATTAAAAGATAAAAATACAACAAAAATAAACAAATTCTCTGTAAGAGCCCAATAACATAATAGAGGATACAAAGGAAACAATCAGTGAACTTGAAGAAACAATAGAAATTATTCAACCTGAACAGCAGAGTGAAAATAATAGACTGGAAATGAAATAAAGACACTCAGTGACCTGTAGGACCACAGCGAAAGATCCAACACTCATGTCAACAGAGCCCTGAAAGAAGAGAAAAAAATGGGCATAAAAATTTTTGAATAATAATGGTTGAAAACTTTTCAAATTTTGCTGGAGATAAATCTACATCAACAAGCTGAGTGAACTCCAGACAAGATAAACTTGGAGTATCTACACAAAGGCGTATCATAGTCAAACTTCAGAAGACTAAAGAAAACAACAAAAATATATCAAACGCAGCAAGAAAGAAATGATGCCTATATAGGAAAATAATTTTAATAATAGATAGCTGATAAAAATCATGAAGGTCAAAAGTATGTGGCACAATATTTTTCAAGAGCTGAAAGGAAAGAATTGCCAACTCAGATTACTGTAGGCAATGAAAATAGCTTTCAGGAATGAAGGGGAAATAATGACATTCTCAAAGAAAGAAAATCTAAAAGAATTTGTCACCAGCCAATATACCTTAACAGAATTTTCAAAGGGAATTCTCTAAACAAACAAAAAAAATTTAAAAAAAGGATTTTGGGACTATCAGCAATGAATAAAATACAAGAAAAGAGTAAAAATACAGGTTGCTACAATATATTTTACTTTTTTCTTGAGTTTTCTAAATTACATATAATACTTGAAGCAAAAGTTATAGCAGTCTCTGTTATGGATAAATATATGGCTCTAAATATATGTATGGAAGATAGATTTGAAACAATTATATAGAAGGAAAATAAAGGGATTTAAAGATAATTAAATTTTTATACTTGAACTGACAAATTGTTGACACTAATGGACTCTGGTTGAGTTGTGTATAATACTTAGAGCAGTCAAAAAAATAAGAAGGTACGCAAAGATATATACTCAAATACTGCAGATAAATCACAATAAAGTTCTAAAAAATGTTCATGTTATTCACGGTAAGACAGAAAGGAAGAGAAAAATAAAAACGAAGAGAACAGGAAATAATATCCAGAATTTACAGAGAACTTTAACAAATTTACAAAATGAACAAACAAGCCCATCAAAAAATGGGCAAAGGATATGAACAGACACTTCTGAAAAGTAGACATTTATGTGACCAGCAAACATATGAAAAAAAAATCACTGAAAGAGAACATGTGGTGTTTGGTTTTCCATTCCTGTGTTAGTTTGCTTAGGATGATGAAAAATTAAATTCTGGATATTAGACTTCTGTCAAATGGTTAGATTGCAAAATTTTTCTTTTGATCTGTTGGTTGCCTGTTTGCTCTGATGGTTGTTTCTTTTGCTGTGCAGAATCTCTTTAGTTTAATTCAATTTCATTTGTCAATTTTACCTTTTGTTGTAAGTGCTTTTGGTAATTTCATTATAAAATTTTTGCCCATTCCAAATGTCCTAAATGACATTGCCTAGGTTTTCTTCTAGGGTTTTTATGATTTTGAGTTTTACATTTAAGTCTTTAATCCATCTTGGCTTAATTTTTGTATGAGGTGTAAATAGCGGTTCAGTTTCAGTTTTTTCAGCTCAATATCACTGATCATTAAAGAAATGCAAATAAAAACCACAATGAAATACTATCTAGTGTCAGTCAGGTGGCACCTATTAAAAATTCAAGAAACAATAGATGCTGGTGAGGCTGTGGAGAAATAGAATGGCTTTTACACTGTTGGTGGGAAAGTAAATTAGTTCAATCATTATGGAAGACAGTGTGGCAATTCCTCAAGGATCTAGAACGAGAAATACCATTTGACCCAGCAATCCCATCGCTTGGATTCCTTGGGATACCGAAAGGAATAGAAATTATTCAATTATAAAGACACATGCATATTTATTGCAGCACCATTCACAATAGCAAAGACATGGAACCAACTGAAATGCCCATCAATGATAGACTGGATAGAAAATGTGATACATACACACCATGGAATTTTGTGCAATCATAAAAAGGAAGGAGATCATGTCCTTTGCAGGGGCATAGATTAAGCTGGAAGCCATCATCCTTAGCAAACTAACACAGGAACAGAAAACTAAACAACACATATTCTCATTCATAAGTGGGAGTTGAACAATAAGAACACATGGACACAGGAATGGGAACAACACACACCAGGGCCTGTTGGTGGGCAGGAATGAGGGGAGGGAGAGCACCAGGGCAAATAGCTAATGCACATGGGATTTAAAACCTAAATGACAGGTTGATAGGTGCAGCAACCACCATAACATTTATATTCCTATGTAACAAACCTGCATGTTCTGTACTTTTATAGATTCAATGCTATTCCAGAAATTAAAGTAAAAAAAAAATAAAAAGGAAAAGCCAACTGCATGCTGCCTATAAGAGGTTTACTTTAGCTTCAAAAACAGTAATAGGCTGAAAGTGAAAGAATGGAAATATATATTCCATACAAGTAAGAAACAAAAGATAGAAGGGGGTATATAAACTTATGTCAGACAAAATAGAAGTTATTCAAAAAGTGTATCAAGAGCAAAAGAAGATTATTCTATAAGGATAAATTGGTTAATCTATCAAAAAGACATAATAATTATAAATATATATGTACCCAAAAATGGAGTGCCTAAATATATAAAGCAGAAGGGAGAAATAGCAACAAGATAATAGTAGGGGACTTCAATACTCCACTTTCAACAGACAAAAAATCAGTAAAGAAGCATTACATTTGAACTGTACTTTAAATCAGATAGACCTAACAGACATATATCAAACATTTCTTCTAACAGCCGCTGAATACATATTCTTCTCAAGCACACATGAAACACTCCCCAGGATAGGTCATACTTTAGGCCACTATAACAAGTCATAACAAATGTAGTAGGATGAAAATGATATCTAGCATCTTTTCCATAGACTAAACTTTGAAAGTAGAAATCGGTAATGAGGAAAATTTACAAATATGGGGAAATTAAAGAATACGTTTTTGCACAAGCAACAGAGGGAAAAAAATCAAACAGGAAATGAAGAAGTATCTTTTGTAAAATAAAAATAGAAAGGCAATATACCAAAATATGTGAGATGCAGCAAAAGCAGTTCTAAGAGGAAAATTTATACCTCAAGAAACTAGAAAAAGAACAAACTACATGTAAACAAAGCCCAAAGTTAGCCCAAACTTCCTTTCCAAAGGAAAAAAAATTGTAAATATTAGAGCAGAAATTAATGAAATAGAGAATTAAAAAACAAAACGAAAAGAAAAGATAAACAGAACTGTGAGTTTTCTTTCTGGAAAGCTAAAATGGATAAAACATTAGCTAGAGAAAAAAGCTATGTCTCAAGTAAAGTGTAAATAAAAGCAGAGACATTACAAATAATATTACAGAAGTGCAAAGGGTCATAAGAGACTACTATGAGCAATTTTATGTCAACAAATTGAATAACCTAGAAGCCAATATTTTATAATAAATCTGTCTATTTATACACATATCTGTATTCTTTTATTTCTGTTTCTCTGGATAACCCTGACTAAGACAAGTTTATAAATTTGAAGACAGTTTCCCATAGTCTGGATATGAGATATTGCTGCAGAAAAATTTAACTCTGTCCTTCTCTCCAATGCTACAACTGCGTGTTATGGTGGTGGTGATGGTCATGGTTTGTTTTTATCTGTAATCTAACAGGACTATCTTTTAATTTATGGTTTTCTGAAATGTCATGATAATATGTCTCTGTGTGAGTCTAGTTTTATTCACTGTCTTCAGAACTGGAGAGGCATTTTCAATATAGCATTTTATGTCCTTTAATTATCAAATTTTCCTTATGCTACTTTTTCTCCTCTGTTTCCTCTGTGCAAGACATCATTAGTGTAATTACAGATGGCAGATAGGAATGATAAAACCAATAAGAACTCTTAAAAATTGTGCTCAAATGCAGGATGCATTCATCCCTTCTGTTCATATTTCATTAGTAAAAGCAAATCACATAATCAGGGTTTATGTCAGTGGGGTGAAATTAACCATTCTTCCACCAGGAATGGGTCTGGTGAGGAGGGTCAGTGAATATTTTGCTAATAATAAAATCTACTACACTCTGTGCCTTTTCATACCGGAGTGATTGTTGGCTTTGCAGGCACATCTAAGGTAGCCGATAGGCCAGCTTTACTGTGTAGTCATTGAATGAGGAGCCATGTATTTAACAGTGGAGAATGCACAAGTTAGTAGTACATAGGGTATTTTCCACCATGATCATCTAGTTTCTTTAGAAAGGAATCCTTAGACTCCTGCTTTGTGTAATTTTGCCTGGCCATAGCCGTTCCAGAAGCAAAGGTGACTAAGTCCTCAGGCCTTCAATAAAATATATTGATTTAGTTACACATCTTGTTCCTGTTTTCCAACATACATGAGTCTATAGTTTCCAGCTTCTTCTATTAAGTTTCCTCAGAGAGTAAACCTTTGTTCTACCTGGGAGCATTAATCTGGTTATGTGGCATTATGGAACAATCTGGGTTTAAATATTTTATATATAGATGCACAAATATTACCCCATTTTCGGTTTTGCACTCACTACTCTTTCTAGCTGGGAAGAGTACCTCCAGTCGCTGAGCTTTTTTAAAGTCTCTTGTCATAAAATGGTTTGGCTTATTATCAGTATTCTTTTCACTATGCATTTAAGGTTTCAGTTCTTTCCAGCTAGTTAAATTTGTTATAACTTCCATTTGGTTTCCAACTGATGTTCCATTGTCTCCACTTCCATAATCTTTTTCCACGTGGATTTTACCATTTTATATTCTTTAGTGTCAATTTAGTGGCCATTTGAGAGGAAGTAGAGATTAAGCACATGTGATTTAAAGTCACAGTGTAGCTGTTTAAAGAGTATAAAAGGGAGTAGAAATGTTGAAGAATTTTGAAACACGTTAGAAGAAAAGGTAAAAATGTGCTAGAACAGTGTTCAACCATGAGACAAATGAAACTTGAGGATGATGATAATGAACAACAAAAAGGAAAAATAATAAATAAAAACTGGAAAAAAAGAGAAAAATTTCTTAACATAATGAAATGGACATAATAAATGTGAATAACCAACAGGCAATAATTAATATGGAAGATAAAAAATATAATTAAGTAAAATAATATCTTAATAATAAGCTTAATGAGCTGTTATATGTTTGTTTTTGTATACAAGATGAAGTTATTTTTTAAAAAAAACCTGTAATAAGATTTAGACCCAAGGGTGGAAAATATATTTTGTTCATTTTTAATTTCCACTTCCAAGCAGAGTGCTTGGAATGTAATTCAATTGCTGTTGCTTGAAGGCTTTAATGCCTTCGTGACTTAACATAATTGCCGGTCACAATACCAAGTTAGTAATTTTAATTCCGAAAATTTGCGCAGTAGGAATCTGGCATTTGCAGAGTTTAGGCAGTATATTAAAGTTTGTTAAAGGATCCCATGTTAAGGGAAATATGATGATATTTACATGAGTCTTTTATTTGCAAAACAGTTTAAATTCCTTCTAAAATTGCTCAACATTATTTTTCGTTTAATAATTACCACCAGGATTTGAGGTAGAATTACTTATGTAAAAGAAGTGTAAAGTTTTATAAACACCAAACAAAGTTAAAAGAACTTGGATTTGTTGGAGACATATGTGTTCATTCAACAATATATATATGAAACACCTATGTTTCTGGTACTCATGCATGTTTTACTTGTGTGATCAACGAAACAATGAGATACCCCTTTTCTAGTGGAGTTTATATAGCAACAGTGTTGACAGCTGTTGGGAGACCTGGGTTCTTGTCTTCTAAGTATAAAAGAACTTAAGAGACACACAGCAAAGGAGATGCAGCATAATTTATCACAGGATGGGCTAGTCTTAAGGATGAGACAGCAAAGACTAGAACCAGGAAGACTTCCTTTATGGAAGTCTTACATGATTAGTCACAAGGAGGTGGGAAGGGGTGTTATTAGTCAGTATGTTCTGGATGGTCATCTCGGTGCACATGCTCAGTAGCTGTACATGCCTGTTCAGACCTTGCACATTTCATTAGCATCTTAAATCTCCACCCAGGGATGTGTTCTTTACCATTATGATGAGCAAAGGGTCAGTCTGAGGACAAGTAAAATCAAAGTGTGCATGCTCTCTACAGGGGAAATTCCCTACTGAAGATAGCTTTACTTAAATGTGCTTAACTACAACGAGAATGCTGAGGCTTATTGTGTTGATGGTAAGGTCCCACGGTTGGTTGCCATGTCGTAAGAATGTGGTCACTTTCTTGACTGTCTATTCTGCCTCAACAGTGGTAGAGGCAGAGTGAAAAAAATCAGTAAAATATATAGCGTATTGATTTGTTATAAAAATTCATGAATAAAAATAAAGCAGGAGAGGTGGAAAATGTTTCTGAGAAGTTGACATTTAAGTAAAACCTGAACTTGATGGTGAGAGAAAAGTATTCCCAAAAGAGTCAACAGCAAGTGCAAAGCCTTTAGTTGCTACAGGTTTTGTATTTTTGAAGAGTTAAAAGAAGACAAGGTTGACCAAAGTAGGGTGTGAGTAGGGGAAAGTAGAAGTAAAGTAAGATAGATGATAGGGAAACAAAGTGTAAAAACATTCTCGGGGGCCATGAAAAGGACTTTGACTTTGACTATAAGTGACATGAAAAACTAATAAGGATTTTGTGTAGGGGAGTAAAAGCTCAAATGGAATTCCCTTTATCTGAGTTCACTACACGTTCTAATAAAAACTAGGCAGGCTAATAAATGTTCAGTGACTAAATAAAAGTTAGTATCCAGTTAGGCTGTTCTTATACATATTTGAGTTTGAGTTTCTATTATTATCATTAAATAGGTATACTATAGAAGATAAATGGGATTCATGGCATCAAAATTTGTAATCCATATCCTATCCCTTTACTGTGTAAACTTATATGGCTTCCCAGAATAACACTGGGTGTGATCACATGGTTTCCTTTTGGCCATATGGTCGAAAAAGTTCACTTACTTTTGAAATCTACTAATAAAACACATAAAATTAAAAGGTCAAATGAGAAAAACAATGCCATCATCCAAAAGATCTCCAAACGAACTTAATAAAATGCAAACATAATTTTGTTTAACAAAGTCCTTCACAAAATAGATGAATATAAATATGGATATTTCCCAACATAATGAAGGATATTAAATTTAAGCCAATAATTTATATTATAAACTTACTGTTGCTTTCTTATTAAAATTACAATAAGCTGGGTATCCATGGTAGTCAGAATTCTACAATGACCTTCAAGTTTCATGCCCCTGCTACACCCAGTACACACACACACACACACACACACACACACACACACACACCCCTCTTGTTTAATACCCTCCCATTGGGTACAGATCTAATTTATGAGAATGATGAAATATCACTCCCAGATTAGTTTACTAATCCATTAACCTTGGGTTAATAAAAAGGGGTATTAACGTGGCAAGTCTGAGCAATAGGATTTATGACCTATTGAAACCATGAGATAATAATTGCCTGTTGTTTTAAGTTGCTATTTTGTGGTAATTGGTATGCACAAATAGAAAACTGAGACAGATTGCCAAATATCTTCATTGTGGTACAACAAAAAGAAACCATATTTATCTAAAAAATTCTGTGGTGATCAAGTGAAGATTATTTGAACTAATATAAGTTCATTTTATATATATATATATACATATATATACATGTATAAAATAATAAGCTAGAAAATGGACTCATTTCTTGGTAGTAATAAAATAATTCTAAAAACCTAAAACAAGCTAACAAAAAATACAATGGGTCCTTATTTTTAAATGCATGTGGCATTTTCTCTTTCAGTACTACATACTCTTCCTACAACCTCTCAAGCTTCATTTCATCAGAGAAGCCTTCCCTAAATTTCATTAGGTTGAGGTCAATCTTTATAGGGTCTTGGTGCTTCACATACCTCTCTTGTTTTATTAATTATAGTATTAAAATTATATCTTTGTATCGCCTGTTCTTTTATTATTATTTATTTTCTATGATGGATGACATGAAAATGTCTCTTTTGGCTCAGTGGTTTTCTTCAGGACTTCTGTGAAGCTTAGCCCTAAAAAATTGTTCTGATTATTTATAAATGATGAAATAAAATAGTAGATAGATGTTAATTACTCCTAATTAATAACCTACCCTGGGCTAGCATCACTGACTCCATTTTAGCTGTAAACTCCAACCTGGCTTCCTCCTCCTCACCACAGCCCCTCTGGGTGCATAACTGGGTCATGCTGCACTTGGAAGCATTGAAGCATACTGTTCTTAACACTTGCAACCATTGTACCACATCCTACCTAGCATACCTTCCTCCTGCTATTATAAAAAAAGTTTCCCTTTGATCATTGTGTAAAAGGAGCCTGATCACCCCCATTTTTCTTGCTCTTGATTGTCATAAGCTTTTTGGGCTATGTCCAGGAGTGGGGAAATGTTCATTCCAACAAATCCCTCAAGCTTTTGCAACTTTCGTTTAATATCTGAGGCTGCCTGGATCACAAATGCCAAATTAATAGCACGGCTATTTTCAGGAGCCGCTGGATCAAATGGGGTTACATTTGATAAGCTTCCTGGAGGAGCTCTAAAAATGCTCCAGGGCACTCATCAGGCCCCTGGACAGCTTCTATTGTCTTAGACAAATTCATGGGCTTTCGAGCAGCTCCCTTAATACCTGCTAGGAGATACCGGTGAAACTTGTTCAAAGCTCTCCTCCCTCCTAGTGTTTGGGTCCCAATTTGGCAGAGTAGAGGGAAAAACCTCCTCTAACTGGTTTTGGGCCTCCTCTTCCGGTCTACCTGCTGAGGCAAGGAAAATCTTTCCAGCCTCCCTATGAATGCAATCCCTTTCCTCAGAGGTAAAGAGGGTTGGAAGAAGCTGCTGGCAATCATTCTGAGTGGGTCAGTGGGTTTGGAAGATGAATTCCACCAGTGCAGTCAGGACCTGGGGTTTCTCAGAAAATGGTGGGTTTTGATATTTCCAGTTATAAAGGTCAGAAGTAGAAAAGGGAATATAGACCATTAATGGGCCAGCCTGCCTGCTGCCTGGTGGGGGCAGTGCCTCTCTTAGGAGAAGCAGTAGAGCGACCTCCTCTGCCTGGGGCCACAGCTTAGAAGCGATGGGCAAAGGGCTGGCTGTTCAGAGGATGGCAGCGGAGGAGAGGCCATAGGAGATGTGGTTGAAAAGACAGAAGAGGATCCCAAGGGAGGTGGAGGTGAGGGTGGTTGAGGACTGTAAGGTGGAGGCAAAGGAAGAGAACTGTCTACCTCTTCTGAAGGAGACAACACCGGAGGAAGGGAGCCCAGGGTTTGAGCAAAGGAGAAATTCTGCTTAAAAGGACCCTGGGTGAGGGATTATGAGCTCGCAGGATCATAGCCAAGTAGGGGGATTCTGGACTAGGTCCAGCCAATGGTCAATATAGCGAAACTGATCAGGGTGCCCAGGCATTCTGGTAATGACTTCCCACACTGCCTGTATCATTTAAAATCCAGTGACCCGGCTGGGGGCCATCCTGTTCCAAATCTTGGCCATTCCACTTTGCAGAGTTTGGAGCCTGCCTTTTGTAAGGCGGACTCCCTACTCTCCTGAAAACCCGAGGTAAAATTCTTCAACATGCACTGAAGGGGTGTAGAGGTTCCAGAAGAGACAGAATCCATTATGGAAAGTACTGAGCGGGACAACTCTTCCTGTAACAACACCTAACCAGTTATTTCAAAGACAGACAAGAGGATGGGGAATCCCATATTGGGAGCTCTCAGATGGCAGCCTGGCCACTCCCCTTACAGGGACGCAGGTGCCTCTTGACACAGACAGGTCGCTGTAAACCCCTGACTTGTATCAAAACTAGTCCAACGCAGCAGAACTAGCCTGATGCTGTCATTAGGCCGTATGAGGTCACCACAGAACCGCAGGTTGGGGCCTACTTGGACTCCACAGCTTATACAGTGAAGCCACAAACTGGATCCTTAGATGCAAGCCTCTAAGGTCCCCACACACTCACACATATGCGCACACATGCATTCAGAGGTTATTACAGTCTTTTTACACTTTGTAAACAGTTTGAACCTTGAAGAACTTCTTGCCTTCTTTGTAAATGTTTCAAATTAGACAGAAACCAGGGACTCTGTCCTCCAGCATCCTGGAGTATAGACAGAGTCTACAGGGATGCCCTCATCAAGTCTGGACCCCTCTAAATCAGACAGTAGGACAGAATCAGGGACCCCTGACACCCAGAGTCCAAAAACAGACAGAACCAGGAACTCAAGATTCCAGACTTCAAAGACAGAACAGAATCAGGAACCTTGGATACCCAGAGATCAAAAACCAGAACCAGGACCAGGGACTCTGGAGCACCCAGAGCCCAAGGTCACAGGAATCACCTTAGTCAATTCTGACATCCCCATAATTACTTCCAGGAATAACCAGGTCAGGTCTGACTTACCTTTTCCACTAAGCAGGACCAGGGACTCTGAAGAATAACGTGGTGCAGCGCACTGGGAGTTGATCCACTCTCCTCCAGCAAGGGTTGGTCTATGGGGCCCTGGAATGTCTCAGGGGGTGCCTCCCCTATAGTCTGCCTCCCAGCTCCGGGGAGCCCAAAACCATCCCAGTCTGCACTGATGGCAAAATATATAAAATAACAAGATAAGAACTCTGGCTGGGGCCTCCAAATGTAATAACCGAGTGAGTTAGAAGGAACGCGCCACACTCTGAGCTCCAAATTAAGAGCCCTTTATTAATTAGCCAGTGACTGAGAGACAGCTAATGCTCAAAATTCTCTCGGCCCTAAAGAAGGGACTTGATTGTCTTTTATACACTGATTTAGGTAATGGAGGGGGTACCTAGCTGAAGCAGAATTGTACAGAAGCAGAAAAGCAGGTTAGAAGAAGGTGCTGTGGGCACAGGTGGTTTCCAAGCAATTTAATGATCAAAGAAAAACGGGGGTCATCAGGCTCCTTACACAATGATCAAAGGGAAACATTTTTCTGATAATAGTGGGGGTAAGTATGCCAAGCAGGATGTGGTACAATGGTTACAATTGTTAAGAACAGTATGCTTCAATGCTTCTAAGTGCAGCATGACCCAGTTATGCACCCAGAGGGGCTGTGGTAAGGAGGAGGAAGCCAGGTTGGAGTTTACAGCTAAAATGGAGTCAGTGATGCTAGCCCAGGGTAGGTTATTACACTAAGTTAGTTTATAGGTTTGGTAAAGTATCAGCTAATGAATAACACAGGTAGCCTCTAACAGAGACCCTTGATTATGTAGTGAAAATAATCAACAAAAGATCAAGTAAAAGAGTTTAAATATGTGTACTTGTGTGTGTTTCTGCCTTTACTGTATTGCCAAGTTAATTTCTGAATTATTGCACATTATTTTTTATTGGCAAAACAAAGGCAGCATGGTGAAGAAAAAATTGTGATCAAACTTGATTAACCTCTATTTAAAGCTAAGAAAATATGTAAGTATTTAATCATTTCAATCTAATGTAGAGTCTCAAAGGTAGAGCAATACCTTTGATTACATTTTAATCAATACCAATGATTTTATTCTACTAAAGTTAATAGGTATTTATGCAATTAAATAAACCAAGGATACTATCTCTCAAAATGATTATCACCCTTTTATGATGACAGGTCATTACTTATTAGTGTTAATTCTCACCATATTTAATAAGTTATTCAACAAATAGAGAAGACCAATAATGCAGAACTTTTGGTGACGTATATAGAAAAATTCAACCCTAGGACACTTGATTAAGGAAACTGACCTTCATAGTGACTGAGAGATCAGTAGTGCCACCTGCAATATCTGTGAAGGGGACTGTAGAGAGTATAGAACTCATGAATGAAAAATCAAGGAATGATAATAAATTGATTTTCATAAAGAAAAATGGACGAGAGGGCAAGGGAAGTAAAAGCAAAATTAGCAACTGAGAAAAATGTGTGAGATGAAAATATTAATCATTGGGGAAAAAGGGGAAATATTCAAATACATGGAAAGGAAAAATGTCCATTATAGGAGGAAATTTATCATAGAAGGGAGACAAATAGAGTAATAAGATGAGAGGATAAAGATAAAGGCAATAAAAAAGTGATAGGCAAGAGGTAAAATAGCTGAATAATACAGAAAGTAGAAAAGATGGTTAGAAAAAAAGTAAAACTATAGGAATGCAAGAGAAACACAAGAGGAGACCTCACACAGAGAGGAAGAATGAAAGTGAAAAGGCCCAAAGAGAGTACGTCATTTTAAGAGAGAAAGAAAATGGAATGAGAAGAAAAATTAAAGTGGATGAATATAAAAGACAGTAGGGGGATCTCTGAATATCAATGGGATTAATATTTTCAAGCAATTATTGTGGAAGCAAATAAATGTTCTTAAAATTCTTATTCTGCCATAAGTCATAGGTATTCATGTAATTAAATAAACTAAGAGTATTACCCATAATCACCCCCTTTTATAATTGCATGTAATTTACATATTAGTTTCATTTCTTTGTTTATTCATTTATTGAACATATAGAGCAGGCCAATAAATGAATATAAGAAATGACAAAATCAATTCTGTGTGGCTTGTGTGCAGTTGTGTGTGTGTGTGTGTGTGTGTGTGTGTTGCTGTCTCTCCTCACCTTCCTTTCCAGCTCTGTGAGGAGGAACTCATTGTAGAGCCTACATCACAGTGTGAGGAACTGATGATTAATGAAGGAGAGTGTTTTGAAATCTAAGGTTCTTCATGATCGCTAAACAGTAAAACTGCAGGGAACAACAGCACACCTGTGCCAGTACTATCTAAAAATGAAAAATGAGAAAAGGGTTGCCTTTTCCTCCTTTGTCTTTCCATAGGAAAGACAAATCTTTCAAAAGTTGATGGAGATTTTGACATCTGGTGCTAAGCCCAAGTCCCAAAACTGTCCCATAAATATGCCTTAGAATTTAACATGCTCTCTAGCTGGGTGCCTGGGAACTTTCCTGTGTCGAAGTATGTATGAGTGATAGTTAAACGACAGTTCAAAAGCTGTTTGTGAGTGTTTTCAAGACGGTTTCATTTCTCCCTGCCAAATTTCTATAGGTAGCTTGCACACGCTTGGTGCTGCAATAGCAACCTGTACTTCTAAATAAAAATAAAATCCTTAAATATTGTTTCAAACATGCACTGAAGTCCATGTTATTTCCGTTAATGCCTTTGTCTTTTTAATGCAATAGTTAGATTTTCCAATCAATTTTCACTGACTTTCTAATTTGGACTTCAGTAATATGCAGTGATCTCATCAGAAAATACATTTAGCACATGTCTAAATTACTGGGTTGGAATTTCATTTTCTTTGGCATTTTAAGATACTCTGAGTAAACTGATAGTAAATGCTTTGGGGACAATAGACCTCCTTTATCAGTGTACAGCTCTCCACTCAGTGTTAAATTATTTCTTGAAATGGATAGTTGGGAGAATAATATTGAGAAGAGAAACATTAAATATGTTTGACTAAGCTAAGAGCCCCACCATATATTTTGAATTGGTAGGTTCAGTATTATCACCCTTAATTTAGTTCAATCACAAATAGACTGTGTTGTGGGCTAGCACATTTTTCAAATAAATAGGGACCAGAGCAGCAGAATTAGCTGACACTAACTGAACGGCAATTTTATGGATTTCTTTTTCTGTTGAAATGAGCTCCTAGCGGTAAATGTAGAAGATTCTGGAAATGAACTGGTACAATTCAGAAATCTACAGAAGCTCCTTGACTTATGATGAGAGTGCATCCTGGTAAACACATCGTAAGTTGAAAAGACTTAGCTGAAAACACAATTAATGCCCCTAACCTATTGAACATCATAGCTTAGCCTAGTCTATCTTAAAAGTGCTCAGAACATTTATTTTAGCCCACAGTTTGGCAAAATAATCTAACACAGAGCCTATTACACAATAAAGCACTGATTATCTCTTGTAATTTATTGGACGTTGAGCTGAAAGTGAAAAGCAGAATGGTTGTTTGGGTACTCCAAGTATGGTTTCTAATGGATGGGTATTGCTTTTACACTATTGCAGTTGAGAAATCGTGAGCCAAATTATAGTAAGTTGGGGTCGTCTGCACTTTTAAATATTTTGATGACAAATTCTTGGTTTACAAATAAAAACATCTAAGTACAGAATTAGAGTGCAATATAGGGGTGGAAGGGCAGTAGGGCAAGAGGGTGACATACACCCAAGGACACATCTTTGAAACCGCATGTTCTCCTTCAACCTAGTCTTTCCTTTTTATTCCTTTTCTGCTCCCAAGTGAAAGGGGAAACAGTTCCTAAAGTCCGTTTCAACCTCTCCCCATGTAAGTTTTCAGTACTTCATGCTTGCTTAAAGTATGCGATCTTTTCCCATCATTTCTAACACATCCTAGATATCTCACCTTTTCGCTGTTGTTGCAATCTCTCTATATTCTTCTGCAGAAAATCGCTGCTGATTTGCAACCCATTCTGCCTCAGTTTTTGGCTGTCCTATTGGCAAAGTCACATAATATAGTTGTGGATGGATACCATAATAGAATATTAACATATATATACATATATATACCAATATTAGAGAAAATACAAAGGATAAAGCAACTGTATAAATTTGCAGCACAATCCAAAAAATGGTAAAATTTCCACCACTGCTCTCTTACATGAATACATGTTTAAAGATTAAAAGCATGGGGGAAGATATACTAAACCAATCTATTTTAGTAAAATCAGTATGATTTACTTTGTCTACATATTTGCAGCCAATTGTTAGTCAATCAAAGTTATTTATACATACACACATTATATATATATATATATATATAATACATAGAATACACACACACACATGCACACACACAAATGAATCCCTCAGCTAAGAATATTGCTATATAGATATAGTGTAATGGGTTTTGAAGGATAAACAGTTGTTCCTTAGGAAACAGAAGAAATAGACCAATGTTCAATCTACCGCATATATTTTCAGTGAAATTAGTGGATGTCTTTACGCAAGAAAGATCCACTAAGAAGGGCGATGGGTGATATTTGTTCTTCATTCAAAACAGTTGCTTTGACCTCAAGTGAAAGTACTGAGAAGAACAGAAAACAATACTGTATGTTATATTCAGGAGCTGAAGCACATTTATTGTGACATTTGATGATAGTGTAATAATGCGCCTTGGTACTATATTATTTGGTGTGCCATTCTTAGATCTTTTGTTGCCATAACGACAGAATATGTGTGTGTGTATTTAGTAGAAAGACAATCCTTTTTTTCCCAGTCAATTTTTTCTTTGATCTACAGAACTTGCTTCTTTTCTCTGAAGTTGTTCACAATACAGCATGATAGAAGGAGCACAGGTAATAATTACAGAAACTTCAAGAGAAAAAGAATACATGTTTTAAATGAAAGCGTTAAGCCCCTTGCCTTATGTCCTAGGACTCTTAAAGATGATTGAAGTGATTCCTGTCTGTATCTATCATAATGCCCTTTTACCCTTATTGGAGACAAACTAAAGATACAAAGGTTATGCCTTTCTTGATTAATCTATGTGACAGGGGCAAATTGCCTGTTTTCTTTTGTTCCTTGTTTTCTTTCTTTCTTTCTTTCCTGTAGAGTGCCAAAGGCAGGGAACTCCAGTGCTTCACTAGTGACTCATAAGAAAACTTAATAGAAGGTCCTAGTGCCCACTAGCCCTCCAGTACCTGATTGACGTGGTCCCAAACTAAAGTAGCCTAACCTTCATTGAACCAAGCACTTCAGAGGCATGGGAAGAGGTATGGGGAAGGAGTCCTTGCACTCTGGCAATGAGGGAAGTAAGTCTGTTATTTTGCTGTTAGTTTTGTTATCTGTGTTTTTGAAGACAACCTTTTGTTATCATTGTTACCTGTAGAGTATTTTTGTACTATCTGTATTATCTGTAGTGACTGCATTTTGTAGTTACTATATTCTCTTAGTAGTTAAAATATATAGGTAATGGATTTAGATGTCTGTGTGAAACCCTCAGTTTCCTAGATTGTAAAGTGGATTTAATAACATATAGTATTTTTGGTGAGAATTATGTTAAAAATCTATGCAAATGTTTAAAAGACTACCTAGTAAAAACTTCGAGCATAATCAATGATAATTACCATAATTACATGAAGGGATGTGGAAAACACTGAAGGGGCCCTTTGAGCTACTGCTGAGCTGATGACATACGCTCTTTACTCCTGAAGTCACTGTTTCCCCTTTTCCTGTATAGAAGAGTTCATCAAGTTTGCATTTGATAATCCAGTTCACATTTGATAACCCTCTTGCCGACTATCACCCATGACCCAAACCAACACAGTAAACTGTTAAGAGGCACTATGCTAAGTATTTAATACTTTGCAGCATTTACTGTGGTGATGTTAGACAGGGAGTTATTTATAACACCATTATTTAGATATTTTACAATTTCAAAGAAACATCACATAAATTTTCAGTATCAAATATGTACACACATTTAATATTTGGTATAAATATCTTATCAGTGGTCCTCAAATGCAGTTGTGCATCACGATCACCATGCAGAGTATTACAAATATAGGTTTATGGGCACCCCAGTACTGATGTTCTGATTTGGTAGGAAAAAGGTGGGGCCACAAAACCTACATCTTGACAACTTCTAAGACTATTCTGATATACAATCCAGCTTGACAATAGGAGTTCTGTAATAGTTGCAGTAAACTTAAGTTTGTGGTAAACACACATACACACACACAAACTCACACACACATACAAGCACACACTCCATTTACTACTTTAATTTTTCTTCTCACATATTTATAGCAATGCCAAGAAAGAGACAATATGGCACCCCACGTGACAAGACATAGGATGTACTGTATTTGCTTTTAACCCAATTGAAAGACATGCCAGAAAAAAATATAGACCTGAGAGAAAAAGATTCTATAATGCTTTGCAAAATTATCATTATTTTAATCATGGAAACAGTACTGCATTCCATTTTTGCAAGTTTTTCTTTTCTTTGATTGTTAAGTATTGAAATATCTTCAATGTTGTGATCTCTTCACATTTATCTCAGCTAAAAGCAAGGGTTATACTCTATCACTGTGGCCTATTTTTGTATTTCTATTTATGAGGTTGGCCATCATTATGATGTTAAGTAATTAATAAGATATGAACAGTGAAACTATTATGGGGCTTTAAATCATTTAGTTTATTTAGTATTATTACATCTTTGACAAAGGAAAATAAAATCCATGATGAACAAGAGAATTACAATCTCATCTAAATGAATCTAACTACGATTTTCAAATATCACTTGGATCAACTCATTAGCTCTCCCTGATAACTGTCAGTCTCAATATAAAGGTAATTGACATAACTTTATGGTATTCACCGTAACTCCTTAGCCACAGCTGACAGGACTGAAAACTGTGTAGGACTGTTTCTCATACTGGTCCTGCATATTAACATTGGCCAGTTGATTGCGTGTTCCCTAAAAGCATCCCACCTTCAAATTTGAACTTCCCATGTACTCTGTTTTTTTTTTTTTCAGTTTCAATTAACTGTCCAAATCCAACCAAATCTGGTAGAGACAACAACTAGTAATAGTGTTATCAAAGGACTCAAACAGGTATGTGTGTTTAGACATGTGGATATATTCTGTTCTGCTTATTTATCAGAGTTAGTTCATGAAGCCATTTGAAAAAAGTTGCTCACCCACTTACCAGTGAAATTCTGTGTGACAGTTTTTTTTTTTTAGATATCCCCGTTCATTCAAGACACTTAGGCCTTTTCTTGCATTCCACATTTTTCAGTGAGTGTGCCAGCTTGTCCTCTATTCTCTGAACTCACCCAGTTCAAGTCTTGTTTTTAAAAATTTTATTGATTATACTCTTTTCGAAGAAAATGTCATAAATTCTATGTAAAAATAAATATGCAGTAGTTACTATCCATTTTATCATAGTAACTATGAGACTGAGAAATAGAGAATGTGCAAAATTGGGAATTAAAATGACTTACATTTTACTCCATAAATCTGTAGTAATCTTGGGTCAGTTCTTATCACACTAAGCCTCTGTTTCCTCATATGTAAATGGGAATAAAGATGCTTACCATCTGCTTCACAAGGTAGTTATGGGTTTCAAATAAGGCAACTTATGTGAAGATGCTTTGAAATTGTGAAGCATTATATAGAAAAACTATGTTATTAAAATAATTAACTTACAAAGTCTCAGTTGCATAAAGTAAAAGATTGAATAGGCTTTTGTATACAGCAGATTTGGCTAGAAATCAATACCATGACTTCTGTGAAATATGGCTAATAATGTCTAAAAGTTAGGACTTTGCTAAAGATTAATAAGATCAAGTTTATCTCTTGACTGCCTCTCTCCTCCAACTTCTACCTCCTAAAACGTATCCTGTTTTCCAAATTCGTACATCTCAAGCTTTTGCACCTAAAAGTTTAATTATATGAGCATATATATGTAAAAATACACACACACACAGAGGCAGACAGAGAGAGAGAGAGAGAGAGAGAGAGAGAGAGCAAACGAAAAGCCTCCCATTTCCCCATAGATGCTATGTATCTCCATCATGAAATGTTTGTCACCGTGATTATTTTATTTTTTCACTGCCTACTAAGTTATACCATAAATTCCTTGAAATATGGGACAATTGACTTAATTTGCTTTATATTTTCATGATCTAACACGTGTCGTATACTTAACACTCAATAAACATTCCTAGAATTAAAGTAAGTAACTCAGTAATGGGCTACTTACTTCACTGAGCTACTGACTATAGAAATGATGTAATTCCTGCTTATTAGATTAAATCCAATTTCTTCTCTGTTTTTTGGAAATAGTAAAAAACACCCTCTCTAGCTCCTATGTTATACTCAGCATTATAATAAGATACACTGTATTTAGGGAAAGTGTTTTTCTGTAATAAGCTGTTTATTACAATAAAATTCCATTTAAAAAATTATGGTATATATTGAGAATTATAACACTATTTCTCCTTAAGATGTTTGTCCTAACCCCACAGGACATATATTTGTATATTATATTGGAAATATTATTAGTGCCATTTAAGTTCCAGACCAACTGCAAGTCCCACCCAAGCAATTAATACATCTTTTTATATAGTATTCACATAATCCACTAAGTGTGGTTACTCACAGTGGAGTTGTAACTGGGATGGATGATATGAAGTCAACCTTATAACTCCTCAGAAACTCATAGTTGCACAACAGCAAGAATGAATGCGAAGGAAAGTGTCTCACTCTGCCATCCTTTTTTTAATCTGTAAAATTGAAAATAAAAAAAATTAAATAATTTTTGCCCTTAAGTACAAGTAGCTTTTGGATCTCCCATGGAATAGCTTACCCAGCAGCCTTTCACCCTCTTATTGAATCTCTGAAAGTATTTGCAATGTGTGGTGAAAGCACCACCCTCCACTTTCTGCATTTTCTTGGTCTTTCCTTTCTATCCCCCTCAAAAGTATATAAAAGCAGATATCAGGGATTGTAGAAGGTAATGATCATGATTGGTAATTGAGGTGGGAAGCACTACCTATGATCCTAAGAAATGTTACTTTCCCCCAGACAAACACTAACAGTGCAAGACACAGTGAGAGTCACAGATCCATGGATGGACGATCCTTTTGAGGACAATAGGGGGAAAATTTGGATAAGTTTCCTGAGTGAGAAACCTTCCAGATGGCAGTCTGAAAGTTAGTTTTTCCTGCTCAAAACACAGAGCTTTCTCAAGAGAAAGATAACACTCTCTTCCATTAGACCGAGTGAGATAAGTTTTCAACAGAGTTATTCTGGAATTGGAAAACAAAATGTGTGCAAGGAGGTTTTGTAAATGTTTCTTGTTTATATAACATAGTAGAAATACCTATGTTTTTCAGTTGTGGCAAAACATCCTCTAAAGCAAGAATACAATGTTTATAATGTGTCTGAGGACCTTTCCAATCAGGAATAACAGCACAAAACTCAAAGAGATCAGACAGACTTGATAGAGTATGAAGCAAACTAGGAGGGGTTGAGTCTCATGCTCTACCAACTGGACTAGTAAGGTGACCACAGAAGAGATAAACAGGACACAGAAGTGACTCAATTACTTCCAGTTCTCATACTAGAGTTAGGACTCATCACTAATAAGGAAAATTGCTGATTAGCATTTATACTTGAGTATGGTATGTAGGAGATGATGTGTACATTTAAGTTACTCAGTCACTGCATTCATTTAACCATTTTGAAATGGAGTTGTTTTTAATCCATTTATTTGATTGAAAAGTTAAAATTTAAACAAATTAGAAATCCAAATGCACATCAGCAACAGATCATTCTTAATGAATACTAATAAACAATAAAAGAGAATAAGCTATAGTTAGACAAAACAAGGTGCTCAGTAAAAGAAGTCAAACACAAGTTTATCTACTATGTTATTTATATTAAGTTCTAAACAAAAAGAAAACTATCTTGTGATACAATGGTATCTATAAAAATGGATCATGACTTTTATGGCAGGTGTGTGACTGAAAGAGGCTATGGAAATTGAGCGGGGGTGGGGGGAACCTCTGGATGATGGTAATATCATTCTTTGATCTAGATGCTGGGTACTAGGATTTTATTACTTTGGGGAAATTTTACCCAGTTATAGAGAATGACTATTCATATGTCATCTTTCATTTGAAAGAGTTCAAAATAAATCAACACACAGGTCATGAATGTAATATATAGAAGAAATACATGGCAGGACAATTTTCTTGTCAACCACTCTCATATTTGACATCCCAACCTGCATATTCCATGTGTTAATGAACAATTTGCCAACTCCAAGTGTCCTAATAATTCCAATTTGGTGCTTTGATTCATTTTGCTCCCCTGGCTTGGATCATCTACCTTTTCTCTTTCTTGGAGCAACCAAGTTCAATCCACAAAGCTCATGTAATATTTCTCTGAACTTAAGAGCTCCTGATCTAAGCTTCTTTGATTATCTCTAAATGAACTTTTTTTTTTTTGCTGCCTATTGTAGTTTGTGTGTTTGTCCTACTCTTTCTCTTAAACATGGAGTTTCCTTAAGTCAGGGGCTATGCCTGCCATCTTAGTGTTTTCATCTAAAGTACTTGGCTTAGTTCCTGGCCCATAATAGGTACCATAGTCTATAAATATTTGTACAATTGAATGATACAGCCATTTTGACTGCAATATCTTTATATTCCGCACAGTTTTTTAGGTCATTTTGCAGTTCCTCAGAACGCTATGATCTTTTCATCTATGGTCAAGGATAAGATTAATTTTGGTACTTCATCACATTGTAATATAACAGCAAACTTTAATTGTTTAATATTTCAATCTGCAAGATCTGCCTAATAGGAGGAAAAAGTGGTTCCTTTCTTGTGGGAGTGAATGTTCCAGGGAGACTAATATAACTATCCTGTAACTATATTGCAACAAAACAAATTATCAACTCCATTCATGCTGGGGCTGAAACTTTCTACATTGGTGTGCATTCACTAAACAACTTGGGCTAAGCCTGGCTGTAAGGATGAAATCATTACTATAAATGTAATGATCTTTTATGCTGTTGTCTCTTTCTCTCTCTTCATGATTGTCATTTTATTTCCTTGAACCTGGAACACAAAGAATTAGGAGAAAGTTACAAGTCTAGAAGATGAAGTCAAGGATATATTCTTCATACTATTACACAGAATTAAGGAAGCTGTGACACATTTTTTAATCAGAAAGAGCTCTATATGCACTAGACAATTATATTCACTTTAGGTATGTTTCAATAGAGACCAGTTCTGTCTCTTGGTTGAGGGGATTACCATAATTTTCATTTTTTATTTCAGAAGAGCTCAATGTCTCTGCGATTTCTTTTTGTACCTCAGCAGTCAACTAAGTCATGTAGACAGTTTTTTACATAACCTTCCTACCTGCACTTGTTTGGCACATTATTCTGCTTAAGAGAACAGTGAACCAGCTGTAAACGGGTCCTGAGGAGAAGCTTCCAGATTGCAGCAATTTAAGTTCTGATTGCTTCCCTCCTGGCTATGATGTTGTTTTTCCTTAACATTGAAATGTCATTATTTTCTTGATACAAACTTTGCTTACTGATTGTGATATTGCTGCCTAGGGTTTCAAAAAATTAGTCCCCCTTAAATAATCCAAGAAGACAAAAAGATAATCTAAGAGAAAGCACAGTTACCCTGCAGAATCTTTCAAGGTTTGAAGATGCACTGATTGGAATGCTTTTCTGTGGTTACATATCTTCATCTGCCATATTGGCTGGAGACAAAAAAAATGCCTTCTCTTCATTTTATTCACACAGACTTCTAGGAAGTGACTCTCGCCCTCAAATATGCAGTATCCAGAACTCCTTGAGAAATAACATTTATCAAATATTGACCCTTCACAATTGTAAAAAATAATGCACTCATCATCTTGCAAAAGAGCTTTCAAATGAAAAATAACAAACCTAACTGGAGAGCAGGAATAAAGCAGGGGGTTGGGGGTGGTCAGGGAGACAGGACTGCATTATAGCAGCAGATAAATATTTTTCATTAAACATTAAAAACAACATCTGTTACTCTCTTTAATAATGAGAAGATTTCACTTTATTATGTTTGGGGTAGTTAATGACTTTCAAAGTAATTTGCAATTTAAACATGCCTCTATCTAGTGACTAATTCATGACAGTCTTCAGCATTAACTATCAATTTTATTAATGGTCTCTTTCTCAAAAGTGAAAAAGTGGTACATCATTTCCTTGAATTGTGATAATAAGAAATAAATGAATACGCTAAAAATATTTAGTCTGTGACTTTTCTCAGTGTTTCCCTTTTCTAAACTTTCCTCTTTTTCTCCAAGAAAGGAATATTTGGGAACCAAAGAACAATTGATTGGTAAAAGCAAGAATCTCTTCTTTTCCCCTTTATTATTCATCTCCAAATTGCTAGCTGATGGTGATCATTACATTTCTTGTAATGACGACTTTATTCACAGAGCCAGGCTCAGCCTAAGTTGTTTGGTGAATGCAGATCAAAGTAGAAAGTTTTAACCTCCAAGTAATGGAGTTGACAGCTTGTTTTGTTGCAATACAGCTAAAGCATGGGTGAGATGATGAGAGCTCAGAGGATGCTGCAGCCACAGTGCTTGCCTCTATATTCCCAACCTTCACAGTGAGTTTCAGCTTCAGCTTCCTATCACCCACTGGAGCTGTGCTCTGGACGTCAGCGTGTTAACTGATGCTCTTAGTAATGTCTTACCCCACAAAAGCCTCAAAATTATTTCTCAGTTTCAACCAATATTTGAAGTCAATACAACAGAAACATCAGTTCAATTCAAACTTGTGCTTATCATGTTCCTCAGGACGGCATGATACCACCGATAACCTCACCTTGGTAGTCAACCTCTTCTCTCCCTGGCTTTGCCTAATATTAATATTCTCTCTCTATCCACTTATCTATGCCAGTTAAGTCCCAGCAGGTTCTAAGTCAGCTTAGTATATCAACAATATGAAATATATATTTGATTTTATATATATATATATATACACACACACACACATATATATATATATATGGAATCAATTCTATCCTTTGTTTCTTTATCCAAAACCAATATTTTTTGGAATTCAGAGAAAACATGATTCCATGTTGAGAAAAGGTAAGAGAAAGAAGAAAAATAAAGGGAAGCATTATCTTTCACATGCAATATTGGATAATTGCCCCTCTTGGTACTATTTATTTTTAAACTGAACTAAATGTGTTCAGATAGACCTCAGTGTCTAAATTTTTACAAAATGATAATCATATTTCCCTTCAATATATCTGTAAGATATTCAAATGAAGGAATTACTAAAGTCTTCTTTTATAATATCCCCTAAAGATAGAATCTGGGGAGTCTGATGAATAAAATGGTCTAAATCAATCCTGGTATTTCTTTGACATCTTATATCTTATTTGATAGATTCATGAAGATTTTGGATTTGACTTCCTAATGTAGATAAGTGGGTCTTCTGTGGCTGCATTTAAGATTTTTTTTTTTTTTTTTTTTTTGCATTGACATGAGTTTTGAGTAACTTACGATGTGCACTGGTACAGTTTTCGTCACATTTCCAATACTTGGGTTTTGTTTAGCTTCTTGGTTCTTTGAGTTTATAGTTTTTCTGAAATTTGAAAATATGTTGGACATTATTTCTTTGCTTTTTTTCTATTGTATGTACTTTAAAAATACCACAAACTTGGCATTTAAAGCGGTAGCCCTTTATTCGTTCACAGCTCCATAGGTCAGAAATCCAGCAAGACATAGAGGTCATCTGCTTAAACTGTTGTGTCTGAGTGAGTTCTCTATTATTTTTCCCCTCTTTCTTTTGAAGGCTCTGGGAGCAAAATCTTCTAAAATCATTCTTTTTGTTGGCAGAATTCAGTTCCTTGTTATTTTAGGACTGGATTCCCATTTCCTGCTGACTATAAGCCAGGAGTTGCTTTCATCTCCTTGATGCTGCCTGCTTTCCATGTCACTTGGCACCTTCTATCCTTAGGCCACCATTGATATGCTGAAGCTTTCTTGTGTGCCACATCTCTGACCTTCTCTTCTGCATCCAACTAGAGAAAGCTCTCTTCTTTCCACCACTTTATGTGATTAGGTTAGGCCCACACAAATAATCTCCCATTTAAAGGATAGTTGTGCCTTATAACGTATCCGAATCAAGACAGTAAAATCTGCCATATTAACTGTCCTTGGTATTATATAGGGTGAATACACCATGGGCTGAAAAATCTTGGGGCCATATTAGAATTCTGTCTACCACATTGGCTATCATTTTGTGCCCCTCCTCTCTCTCATTGAGGGATTCTCATTACATCCATATTCAGCCTGTGACATGGTCCTGCAGCTCACTGATGCTCTGTTAATTTTTTTGTCTATTCTGTTTCTGAATTTCATTTCCAACTATTGCTGCTGCTGTATCTTCAAGTTAACTACTCTTTTCTTCTACCATGTGTAATCTGTTCATTACAACTAGTGTTATGTCTCACATGCTATAGTTTCATTTCTAGAAGTTTGAATGAGTTTGTAAGTATCTTCCATGTCTCTAACTTTTTGAATGTATGTTGTATAATTATTATTTTTAAGTCTTGTCTATTAATTTTAATATATGTATCTTTTCTGAGATGGTTTCAATTGATTATTTTCATAATTATAGTCTATATTCTCCTGCTTATTTGTAAGCCTGGTGATTTTTACTTGGATATTAAGAATTATACATTTTATTTTGTTGTGCCTAGATATTTTTGTGTTTTTATAAATATCATTGATTTTTTTTTTTTGGTTTTTGTATTCTCTGGGACACAGTTAAGTTACTTGTAAAATACCTCATGCTTTTGGACCTGCTTTTAAGATGTGCTAGGCAGGACTAGAGCAGTACATAGTCTAGAACCAGAGGGGTGACAGAAACTAAGAGCTCAATTTTTGATGTGTTAAGTTTTAGGTGCTTATTAGGTATAAGAATGAAGCTACAGAATAGATAGTTGAATATATAAGTCTGATTTTAGGGGAATAGATTAATGATGGGAATATAAATTATCTTAATAATGCAACCAAGTAATTTAAACACATACATAACTGTATATTGTTTAACTGAAGGAGTCTAATCAATAGGCCTGGCAGGAAAAGGACACACTGACTTTTTATGTCATTGTTGTATTATAGTTCAGGAATTTTCAAAGTGGAGTCTCTGGATCAGCAGCGTTGTCACTTGGGAATTTGTTAATAATGCAAATTTCTGACTCTACCTCAGGCCTACTGAATCAGAAGTTTCAGGAGCGGAGCCAGCCACCATTTTAAATAAACCTTCTGGATAAATCTGATGGATTCAAGTTTGAGAACCACCCATCTTGCTAATAAATGCTAAAGAGTACTTCGTGGATTACTGTCATCTTAGGTGCCAGGTCTCAAAGAAAGCAGACATTTCTAGGTGAGGAATAGAGAAAGGACATTCTCTGTGAGGGGAGCAACCTGTGAAAAGGCATTGGGTCTAAATGACATTGAAATCAGTCCCTCACTATTTAATTTATATAGTCTTTATTACTTGAAAGAGCCTCTCTGAGCACCACCAAGTGTCAGTTCCTAATCAGGGAATTCAGTGAAAATCCTTTTCCTCGTAAAAATTTTATCTGAGGTTGCTAGAAAATATAGTGTTTCAAAATATGATGCCAAAATACAGTAATTCAAAAACCCCAATTTTATAAATGTTTGTAATGTTGATATGTATAAATTCAAGTAATAATTATTGTTGCTAATTCTATATTTACTTGGAGACTATGAACAAATCAGAATTTTCCAGATACTTGTAGTACTGTAACATTTCCTACAAGAGCTTAACCTATGCCTAATACATGATAAGTATTTAACAAATAGTAGCAAATATAATTTGTATTATTTCAAAAGCACTGACCATTCCCTTGGTGCATTTTGAAGAGTGTCACAGGGGCTCTGTGATTCATAGCTAGTGTTCTAAGTAATCTCTTCCATTTAGGTAGCATGCATTTGCATACCATAAAAGTAGAGCATGATTAATTGCATTGGTCATAAGCCCTAATAAAGTGCTATTTTGGAATAAATATGGCCTGTCTGTAAAGGTATTATTAAATGCCACACTTTCTTCTTTCTCAAAAGTAAAAGATAGATATTACCTGTCTAACTTCCCCCTAGATGGGCTGGATTAGACACTTATAAGGGGAGCATAATGCTGAGACAAGGTCTACAACGCCAGAAAGGTTAAACTGGCTGTCAGGTATGGGGATATAAGTTCAAGATTAGAGATAAAATATGAAGGCAAATAAAGACAGAAAATGAGGGAGATATGAAGAGTTAAGCAGGACCAAGCTGAGTCAGCCCAGGATTAGGTGAACTGAGCTGGACTTCTCTTCTCACCATCCCAGAGCTCCACCCTGATGACTGGTTTTGACAAAATGCTTTGCTTAGGATCTGATGCACACTCTCTTCCACTTCTGAAACCAACTCCTGTTTAATTCAGGTTTCAAGAAATTTCAAAACAAAAATTTCACACTTCAGTGCAGGAAGGTGATCCTGAAATGGACTAACTTTTCGATTTCTGTCAAAAGCATCATTATGGGCTCAAGATTTTACAATTATATGATCAATTCTCTTTCATTAACCACACTTCCCTTTTCACTTCTTTTTTTTTTTTTTTGAGATGGAGTTTTGCTCTTGTCACCCAGGCTGGAGTGCAATGGCGCTATCTCTGTTCACTGCAACCTCCGCCTCCCAGGTTCAAGCGATTCTCCTGCCTCAGCCTCCCAAGTAGCTGGGATTACAAGCCTGTGCCACCACACCCAGCTAATTTTTGTATTTTTAGTAGAGATAAGGTTTCCCCACATTGGCCAGGCTGGTTTCAAACTCCTGACATCAGGTGATCTGCCCACTACTGCCTCCCAAATTGCTAGGGTTACAGGCTTGAGCCAGTGCACCCAGCCTCCATATTGTTTTTAATTTGGTGAACTGCATTACATTTTTTAGTATAAACAATGAAGAGTATAGAAAACTTATGATGCAGTTATGTTACTCAGACATCAGGCTGGGACCCACCCATGGTCTAGGAAGTTGAGTGGTAACCACCTACTGTTAAAGTTTTTCGTGCCAAAATGATCTTTTTCATAAAGTACTGTACAGAAATCTGAGGTTTCAATTTGTTTACTTTTCAAAAACTTTTAACAGATTCAAAACTCTCTTGTGAAGAAAGCTGTGGCCTGATTGCAAATATCTTTGGGGGTTACTTCTGTGAAACAGGGTGATTGCCCTCTGTCTGGGCAAGAGAGAAAGTCAGCCTGTCAACTTTGAAAGCACAATGCCAATGCAACCTCCAGTTCAGCTTGTCTCTAAAACATACAAATCCCTTTGTAATCAATACTACAGCACTCAGGCACTAATTTCACAATAGAACTATGAAGAAGTTGTAATGCAGCATTTTTCAAAGACTGCTTGGAACGTCTAATATTAACAAAAATAGCGTAGTAGCCATGTCAATCTTTTAATTCTCTAGATTCAATAAACTTATCCTGATATTTAGATAGCCAGAAATAAGATACCAGTGTAATATTGTTTAAACTATCCTTAGGAATCTGTTCATGAGCATATCAGTTAAACACTAAATGATGCAAGATGTGGTAGACACCATGCTGGGTACCTTGGAATATCAGAGGAAAAGGAAATGCAAATCATTTACAATGGCAAGTTCTGACTACAACTCCTCGAGAGGGTTAACAGCAAAAATTTTCATACATAGAATATTAGTGTATGTTTTAAAATCAGTATTAACTAGCATTAACATGTATTTTAGAATGAATGTTGAAAAAAAAGCACAATATTTCTTATTCTTATTTTTTATCCTACAGACTAATAAATATTGATTGACTTCCATGTATAATAGAAATATGATGGGAAACCAGGTAGGGCAGGTAGTCCCTATCTCGAAGAAAAATACACCAAAGGAATCTTAGGAAGACTGCAATTAAAGACATAGCCATATAAAGCTTTAAGACCATTTGAAAAATTGTAAAATAATCAAGTTCCGATAATGAAGCCTGAAGAAAATAATGGGAAATCCTTTACACCTAAAAATGTAGCCTATTGGAAGCTATTCTTTTTAAGGGCATAATTTATCTTTTATCTTCCTGCTACTAATACTTCTTCTAAAAAGACTGAAAACTTCATATAATTTCTTCTTGTTGGCAATGATGATGACTTTATTTCTCAAAATACAACTATTTAAATAAGTCAAATGATGAGAAATTCTTTACTAACCCTATTTCTTGTTAAGTGACATAAAATGCAGAAGTCATTCCACATAATGATATCATCAGGTCACCTCTATTTCTCTACTCTTTTTTTTAATTTGAGACAGTCTCACTCTGTCACCCAGGCTAGAGTTCAGTGGTGTGATCTCGGCTCACTGCAACCTCCTCCTCCCAGGTTCAAGTGATTCTCCTGCCTCAGTCTCCCAAGTAGCTGGTACTACAGGCACGTGCCACCACACCCAGCTAATTTTTTGTATTTTTAATAGAGATGGGGTTCCACTCTTTTAGCTAGGATGGTCTCTATCTCCTGACCTCATGAGCTGCCCACCTGAGCCTCCCAAAGTGCTGGAATTACAGGCATGAGCTACCGTGCTTGGCCTCTCTACTCCTATTTTTTGTCGTGAATTTATATTGTCCATCTTTATGTTACCTTCCTCACTGTATGTGGTTTCAAACCTCCAAAAACAGTTTTGGGAAGAAGCAAAGCATAGCAAACTTTATTAAAGATGAGCAAACATGTGGAAATTAGATTTCCACATATTAGGTGGAAATTCTCCATTCCATATTAAGTGTAGTTATTTTCTTAATTCCATATGAAGTGCAGTTATTTCCATATGAAGTGTAGTGGTAACCTACAACATTCACAGAGCATATTACCTATGCCTTTTAAGAGCAACCACCACCCATTATATATGTATGTATATTTTTGTGTAACCTGTGAAAAACTCTGTTAGAACCAACATCAGTTTTCCACTTCCTCTTTGTTAACAAAGAGACTTGATCATGATTTGGTGATGTAGGTTTTGTGAGGGGCAATGCATGGAGGCCATGGCAGTGTATCATGTATATTGTGTCCTCATTCTTTATATTCATAGCCTTCATTTCAGCTGGGGCTGCACGTATGATCCAGTTTTTGCTAATAATGACGGAGGAAATCTGATGAGAGAATTTCTGAAAAAGCTTTTTCTTTCTTATAAAAAGCTCACAGAATTGTCAGGCACTTCCTTTCCTCCTACCTTCCTTTATTAAAAGGCCATGTCAAAGATATGGCAGATATTTTGTGATGATGAGACATTACCCAAGAAGATGGAAGCCAACAGCTTCAGAATGCTAGAGAAAAGTTCAAGATCCCAGATGTCAGTGGGTGGCAGAAATGGGGAGATGTCAATGGGTATACACGTCCAATTATTAGATGAGTTGTTCTGGGGATCTGATGTACAGCATGGTGACAATAGTTAATAATAATATATTGTATACTTGATTTTGTCAAGAGAGTATCTGTTAAGTATTCTTATCACATATGCATAAAAGCAAATTAAGTGAGGTGACAGATATGCTAATTAGCTTGATTATGGATAACATTTCACAGTAAATATGTATATGAAAAAATCATGTTGTACACTTTGAATATATGCAATTTGTATTTGTCAATTATTCTTCAATAAAGCTGAAAACAAATCCTGGTATTATGTCATTTTAAAGAAGCTGAACCAGCACTAGTAATATCTGCTACAGTCTTCTTACCATGTGAAAGAGATTAACTGCCATATATTTAGAAAATTATTAGTTGGGATTTTGGTATATGGCAGCTGAACATATTCTTAACTTCTGCACTTTCATACTTTTGCATTAGTAATACTCAGTAAACAATTTTTTTCAAATTGTTCTTTAATCAAGATGTCATGTATGCTCCTTGTCACCCTCCTACTCAAGTGATCTAAATTAGTTGCTCACTAATTTTTGCCAGAGCCAGTCAGTAGTTAATAACTATTTGCCAAATGAAAATGAATAAAATTTTCATAATATTCATTTATGTTTTCCTTCTCTTTCCAGTAATCTTGAGGTCGATTTATTTTTCCCAATCATAATTTTCATCATGCCTTTTTCTCTTTCTTTTTTTTTGAGACAGAGTCTCCCTCTGTCACAGAGGCTGGAGTGCAGTGGCGTGATATTGGCTCACTGCAACCTCTGTCTCCCAGGTTCAAGTGATTCTCCTACCTCAGCCTCCCAAGTAGCTGGGACTACGGGTGCGTGCCACCGTGCCCTGCTAATTTTTTGTATTTTTAGTAGAGACAGGTTTCACTGTGTTAGCCAGGATGGTCTCAATCTTCCTGACCTCTTGGTCTGCCTGCCTTATCCTCCCAAAGTGCTGGTATTACAGGTGTGACCCACTGCCCCCGGCCACCTATTTTTCTGTTTATATATGTTAAATGGCTCCCCAGAGGCTACAGAAATCTGAATTTGCTACTCCATTATTGAAAATCATTCAACGTCTACCCTCAATATTTCTTTTCAATCTAATTTCACAGTATTGATTATAATCCAAACAAACTGCTGTTACTTTTTCTTATATAGCTAATCAGCTTTGGAGAGGGGATACTATTTTGCTGAAATGACTGACTGCTCCTCATTTCTGCCTAGCAATCACAGACAACCTTTCTTCATTCCTCAATTTAATCAACCTCCACCAAAATGGAAACAATATTGTCCTATTCTGAACTATAAAACAGTAACTTATTTGTTATTTCCTAACAACTTATATAGGCTGCTGAATATTATAGATTTCTAAGTACAAGTCTTTTCTGCTCTACTATATTTGTGATACTGTCCTTGCTTTTTTGAATTTTGTTGCAGTGTAAAATACACAGAAGTAATGTAATGTATATATATATATATATATATATATATGTAGTAATACACAGAAAATTATAAAAATCACAAGTATAGAGTTTGAGGAAATTTAGGCACATGAATACTGTTATATAACTCCCACTTAAATTAAGATAGAGAACAAAACCAGCATATCCAGAATCCTTTCTAATGTTTCTTCCCAGTGACCATCCATGTAAAATGTAATCACTTCTCTGATTTCCATCATCCTATGTTAGAATTGCCTGTTCTTTAACTGTGTGTATTATCATTTGTTATGAATTCTTTTGTGTTTGGCTTCTTTTGCTCAGCATGTGTTCATGAGCTATATTCTTTTTGTTCATATGAATGTAGTTTGTTCCCTTTCATGAGTATAGTATTTTGTGTGAATGTACTATAATTTTTATCCATACATTTATTTTATCCAAACATTATTTTTATGTTTATTGATAAACATTTGGTTTGCTTCCAGGTTTTCACTACTGTAAATAATGTTGCTATAATGATTCTTGTACAAGTGTGTTGGGAGCACATTAGATACATTTCCACTAAGTATATATCTGAGTGTAGAATTTCTGGTAATAATGTGCATGTAAGTCCAGATACTCTGCTTTGCAAAATAAAAAGAACAAAATTCTCCACTTGCATCACAAATGACTGTATGTGTGTGGATCTATTGCTGAACTTTCCATTGTTTGTTTTCTTTGCCTGTTTTTATACCAAACATCACATTGTTTCAATAACTACAGCTTTATGATAAATCTGAATGTCTGATAGGGTAAATCTCCCATTTTTAAAATTTCTTGATTTTTCTCTACCATTCTTGTCAATACATTAAAGGGAATATAACTATTATAAGTGCATGGAAGTATTACAGATTAACTTAGGAACATTTGTTAAAATTCTCAGTTTTCTAATTTAAATAGTATATCCCTTCATTTATTTAGGTCATATTTAGCTTGTAGTTCTTCATGTTGAGGTTTTGCACCTCTTTCCTCAGAATTGTTTTTATATATTCAATTCTATTTCTTTTACTTGCCTTATTGAACTTGCAAAAAACTCCAAATGATGATAAATTGAAGCAATTATAGTTGGAATTCTTCTCCTGCTCTCTTTCCCAATCTCTGTAATTCAATATTTTACCATAAATGTGACTTCTGCTGGCAGATTTTTGCAGATATGCTTTATCAGATTTTTAAAAACTATGATTTCTGGTTTAATAACAGTTTTTAACATGAGTAGGAAGGATTAACCTTCTAATTGTAAGAATCTGGTATAGAAGCTATACATCCATAGTAAACGAATTAAAAACTGGTCAAAATATATGAAATGACTGTTTTTAGACATTGAGGATAAGTATTGTTGGGCTGTGATTCCCGATAAAAGGGAATCAGATTCGATGGTCCCTATTGAATTTCCAGCTTCCTTGATGGTGGCAATTTCCAGACCTCAGTGCAAGGAAGGGAAACTGAAGGAGAATAAGGTAGTTACAATCAGTTAGAACCTGATAGCAGAGTTTGGTTAGGCTGAAGCAGCTGGAAATTGCAGAATCTAATACCAGAAAGGAGACTGCCATACGAAGAACTCCAAAAATGTGAGCAATAATCCCCCGTACTCTGTTGTCAAATACTAAGCTGTGCATTAACAGTGTTGCTGCCTTATATGTGGATGTGGGTGCTTGGTTTCAGAAACCGGCACCCCAAAATATGGTGCTTCTGTCTCTCCCAAAGTATAGAATAAAGTTGTCTGAAGTCTCATCTACCTAAAGTCTGGACCTGCCAAAGAAGAAAACTATGACCTCTGGTGACTTTCCTAAATTTTCATTAACTGAACTCTTATCGCAGGATGAAAGACTGAAGTCTGGCAACACACCTGGGCCACAACCACTCTCTCTTCTGCAAGCCCAAAGACTTTGTTCCAGGCCATTGTATGTATTTTAAGCTCATTGAATTTCCCTAATAATCATTTACTTCCCACCTAAAACCATCCACACTTCGCCATCTCACTTTTCCCTAAGGAGAAGCATATGTAACCATTTGTATCCCATTGCATGGACATCTCTCTGTGGCTCTTGTGGTTCTCCCGAGTACGTTAATAACTTTGTATGTCTTTTCTCCTATTCTTCTTCCTTTTTTCAGTTGATTTTCAGCAAACCTTCAGAAGGCAAAGGGGGAAGTTTTTCTATCGGCCAACATGGGAATGTTTCTATAATAGTTTGCTCAGGCTTCTACAGGAAAATATCACAGACTGGGTGGCTTAAATCGGGGGTCCTCAAACCCTGGCTATGGATTGGTACAGGCCAGTGGCCTGTTAGGAACCAGGCCACGTAGCAGGAGGTGAGTGGCCAAGCAAGCTTTACAGCCTGAGTTCTGCCTCCTGTCAGTTCAGCAGCAGCATTAGAGTCTCCTAGGAGCACAAAGCCTATTGCTAACTGTACTTGCAAGGAATCTAGGCTGCATGCTCCTTATGAGAATCTAATGTCTGATGATCTGAGGTGGAACAGTTTCATCCCAAAACCATCCCATGAAAAAAACTGTCTTCCACAAAACTCGTCCCTGGTGCCACAAAGGTTGGGGACCATTGGATTAAAGAACAGAAATTGGTTACTCACAGATTTGGAAACTGGAAAGCCCAAGTCAAGGTACCTACTGATTTGGTTCCTGGTGAGAGCTCTCTTCCTGGTTTGTAGACAGCCATATTTTTAGGGGTATACTCATATGACCTCATCTTTGTGCATGGGAGTGAGAGAAGAAAGCTCTCTGCTGTCTCTTCTTATAAGGGCACATGATCTAATAGGATCAAGGCTCCACCTTTATGGCTCACAGGCCCTATTCCAAAAAGTAGTCATAACAGGGGAGGAGGTTTGGCAGGAGGTCACAATTTTGTCCCTAGGAGTTTCTGTTTTCTGTTTCCTTCCCCTTTCCTGTGTCTTAATGTACCTGGTAATTTTCGCCTGAATGTCAGAAATTATAAATATGTAATTGTTATCTCTGGGCCATATTATTTCTACCACCAATGATTTATCTTCCTCTAGGAGGCAGCTGGGGTATGAAACAGATTACCTTAATGCAATCAAGACCAATAAGATTTACAGTTGCTTTATTGTGGTCATAAGGCTCAGATGCTTTTTAATTTGCCTCCACTCCTAAGATATAGCTCTGCAGGTACTCTAGCTGGAGACCTGACTCCAGTTATTATTTGATCAGCTACTTGTATATGCTGAAAACTCTTCTCTCCCTGGCAGCATGTTTCTGTTTTTCTTCATAGCCTCTTTCCGTGTATACCTTAAGGAATTAGGGTCTTCCTCAAAAGAAAATATCCAGAGTGTTCCCTTTTCCCCATCTCTGAAAACTCTGAGACCATTGTCTCCAAGTCTTACTTGTTATCCTAAACAAAAGTTATTTGCCAGCCCCATGCAATTAGCAAAACCTGCTCAGCTTATCTGTTATGGTTATGGTCAGTCCTTTGTCCTGTTTTGCAGGCTCTCACTTTCCCAAGACCATAACTTGGCAGATTCCCTGAGGGAAAAATGTCTTCTTATTCCCTGTTTTTGCTCTTCTGCTTTCTCACTTACCTTATCAGCAATATAATCTTTTCAATTTTATTTTTAGGCCTGGTGTGGTGGCTCAAACCTGTAATCCTAGCACTTTGGGAGGCTGAGGTGGGTGGATCACGAGGTCAACAGATCGAGACCATCCTGGTCAACATGGTGAAACCCTGTCTCTACTAAAAATAAAAAAAATTAGCTGGGCATGGTGGCGCGTGCCTGTAATCCCAGCTACTCAGGAGGCTGAGGCAGGAGAATTGCCTGAACCCAGGAGGCGGAGATTGCGGCGAGCCAAGATCGCGCCATTGCACTCCAGGCTGGCTAACAAGGGTGAAACTCCATCTCAAAAAAAAAAAAAAAATTTATTTTTAAACATTTTATCCAGCTTTTCTAAATGCATTGACTGAAGTATTGGTCTGCCATGAGCTGCTACATCAGAGCCAGAAGTGAAAGTATGACTCTTTGATAGGTCACTTAGAACCTAATATATAATAAATGTTAGATAATCTAAATATTTAGTGATTGAAAATAAGAATAAACAAAGGAACAAATTAAAAAATACTTTTTTTATTTAGTCAAGAGAACTTAATCAAAGTGCTAAGTCTAGCATTGAATTTTCTTGGAAATTGTAACAACATTCAAACTATTCTTTCAACTGTTGCTTTTTATAAAGCCATGGGTGTTACGTTACAGAGATTATAGCAGAAAGAAACTCTGGGGACAGGATATATAAGACTATTTCACATTTCCTTCTTCCACCAATGTGATAATTGAGAACTGGAGATATTCGTTAAATTAATGTGAGAACACATTGAGAAGGTTAAACTTTTCTACTAGTTACTATAATTTTATAAAAGGACAAGAAGTATTTTATGTTAAAATTTCTTAATGTTGGGTTAATTTTAATAAATAAGAGTTTTTTAAATTTGGAGCACCTGATTATCTTTATTTAACATCTGAAATGCTAGTCAATGAAAATTTAAAAAGGTTAATGTTTTGACATGTATATTTTATTATTTAGCATTATATTTCTGATATTTTCAGTGCATATTAATAAAATAGGATGAGAACTTGGCATCTCTCCTACAAAGAATGAGAAGATAGACAGTACATGAAGACTATGTACCATACTCCTATTCTAGTTTTCCTCCAATTTAAATTTGGCAAAGCTCACAGTTTAATATTTATAGATAAATGATGGAATATAAGTAGCCTCTAGCTACTGTAGAATTATAGTGATTTTCAGATACCTATTTAAGGCATGAGAAATGTATAATGTATAAACCTTAATTTCTTTTTTTTGTTTTCTTTTCTTGTTTTTTCTTTTTTTGACACAGGGTCTTGGTCTGTCACCCAGTCTGGAGTACAGTGGCATGATCTCAGCTCACTGCAACCTCCACCTTCCAGGCTTAAGTGATTCTTCCACTTCAACCTCTTAAGTAGGTGGGAATATAGGCACATGACACCACACCCAGATAATTTTTTTATTTTTTATAGAGACAGGATGTTGCTATGTTGCCCAGGCTGGCCTTAAACTCCTGAGCTCAAACAATCTGCCTGCCTTGGCCTCCCAAACTGGTAGTATTACAGGTGTAAGCTACCACCCCAGACTAAACCTTAATGTTAAATTTACTCTCTTACTTTAGTTTACAACTGAGCCTAAAGAACCAAGGTTAAGTATAGAAAAGTGCTGATGGTCTGCAATTTGAAGAGAATATAAGTGTAAAAGAAAAATTGCACTGGACAGAGTTAAACAAGAAGACTTTATTCAAGATGATTGCAGTAGGGAAGAGAGATTGAACTCAACCCTAATGAAACAAAAGGCAGGAGAGTTTTTAAGCACTGGGATGAGCTAATGAAAAGGAACCAGAAAATTGTAGGCCGATGTGGTCCGCTGTGTTTGCTGATTGGTGCTTATGGATGTTTAGGTTCCTAGCCTCCCACTTAGACTGGGAGATAGGAACCCTATCTTCCTTGATTACATTTCAAAGTTGTATCTCCTAGGTCCTTGAAAAAGACATGCCTGGATTGTAAAACTGGAAGGAGTCTTGGAGAAGATTTACCTCTCAAAAAGTCAGGAAATGATTTACAATAAAAATTGTCGGAGGCAGGCTGGGAGCAGTGGCTCACTCCTCTAATCTCAGCACTTTGGGAGGCTGTGGCAGGTGGATCACTGGAGGTCAGGAGTTCTAGACCAGCCTGGCCAACATGATGAAACCTCATCTCTACTAAAAATACAAAATTAGCCGGACATGGTGGCAGGAGACTGTAATTCCAGCTTCTCTGGAGGCGGAGGTTGCAATGAGCCAAGATCATGCCACTGAACTCCAGTCTGGGTGACAGAGTGAGACTCCATCTCAAAAATAAATAAATTTAAAAAGAAATTGTCTAAAGTATATGCTCTTAAAAAGGGATGTCAGGGCCCTAACATCAGGAAGAAATCTATCTAATGTTTAGTCAAGTTGAGGGGAACATTAAGGCCTTCTTGAATATAATCTAGCTCAAAACCTGTGTGATCCCATAGAGAAACTGTCACTCTTTTTGCCTCAGTCAGTATTTGGAATAACAACAATATAACATTCCTTTGGTGGTCATATTTTCTCACCTTCTTTACAAAAGAAGAAATCCTTACTTAGAAAAGGTAAGTACCTTGACCCTAATGACCTAGCTGGAAATGACAGATCCTCTATGAGATTCAAGAGTCTGTTTTCCTAACCATTGCTACAGAGATGAAGTAGACCTAATTGTGACATCCTTTTCCTCTTTTATGCCCCTTTTATTTATCCTTATGTTGCCTTTATCCAAATTAATGCACTGGGACAGCCTAACAAATCTAGTCTACATGTCATTAATTATGTGCATGTTAATAGTCACCCCTAACCCCAAACATTACCACAGTTCAAAGGCAAAGGTTATTAAGGAGGATATAAATCCTTTAATTGTACTGGATGGCTCCCAAGAAAATAGAGGGGATTGGCATTTTTTATTATTAGTGTGATCAGATTCATGTTGTAGTCAGTTCCCTTCTATCACATCAACGAATTAAAAAACGTAACTATCTTTTCTAATGGATAAGGTGTCAGCTTCTGTGCTTCATTTGTGTAACTTTTTTCATTTAGCTGAACTGGGATCTAGTGAGATAGCAATGTTCTCCATTTTAAAAGTGAGAAACTTGAGTTTTAGAGAAGCAAAGTAATTTGCACAAGGAGAGGTCACTTTAGCAATATTCATAGTTATTAAAATTTGAATCTGGAATTGAATTTGCACTAGCTCATTCCCATGGTTGTGCTCAGGGGCTGCCCTCTAGTGCTCTGATTCTGGGCAATATGTCAGCTTCTTCCTTCTTTCTTTCTGAAGGAGACCACAGAATGTTACCCCAAAATATGGCATCCTAGTATGATTCAGTATTTTGAGATGAAGGCCCTTGAAAATCAGCAGATGCTAGGAGAGGCTTTTCCCCTATTTTCCGAGGGACTGGGCACACCCACAAAGAAAACCGTTACCTTCTATTTCTTCCACGAGTTTTCATTAAGTGAACTCATATTGTAGGGAGTGGGGAATGTAATTACACACGGACAAATTTATTTCACCAGGAGCCACTGTCTATTTCCATAGACCCATTCAGTTTCCAAAGAGAACCATTTGCTAACGGTTGTTTGAGCATTGGGCTACTCATTTCACCTAACATTATTTACTCTACATTCCCCAGCTCTCTTCCCCTGTGAAGTAGGTGTGTCTAAGCATCTGTACCCGATTGGGTTTTGAATAATCACTGCTGTGATTTTGTTTTTTTACCCATGCACAATAAAATAAATTTGTATGTCTTTTTCTCCTATTAATGTGACTTTTGTCAGTTTATTTTCAGCAAATCTTCAGACTGCAAAGGGGAAGTCTTCCCTTTTCATTCCCATGCTTCTTTCTTTCTTCATTTCCTTCCTTTTCTTCTGCCTTTCAATTTACCTTGACTACCTTTCTTTCTTCCAATTATCTCACAATCTTGAATAAATCAATATTTGGGGGAATACTATGTAGTTAAGCACTTTTATATTTGAGCAACTTGAATAATGTAGTATAGGTGACTCCTTAAATAAAAGGCCTTCCCTTGGATTTTCACAGTAACTTTAAAAAGAGAAAAAAATTAATTTTCATAAATGGAAAAAATTAAAATACTTTCTGTCACAGGCATAAACTTATATTAAATTTCAATTAAAATATAACTACTTTTATAGTATACTTCATTAATTTGTGGTAGGACATTGATAATCAAATATATTGTTGTCCAGAAAAGAATGCCTCCAAATTTGTCACTTTGGACTTCAAACAGAGCAGGTAAAGAGCAGTAAAGGTAGGGAAAGGGTTTTCTCTGATATATCCTTAACTGACCAAGGTAAGTTCCTCTAGAATACATACAATTGTCAATCAGGGAAGATTAAATCAGGAAAAGAGACTACAAGTCTGACACCTCCATTGAGAGACTTAAACCACAACCACCATCAATCCTCTGAGGGCTGCTCCCTGAGAAGCTTCATCTGCATAGTAAGACAGGCTTTGTTCCCAGTGCAGTTCCTGTGACCCTCCTGTGGTTTGTCACTATCTTCCCCTGAAAAGCCCCCAGACCCTATTCTTTATCTATGGTATAAAACTTCAATCATTTGAAGGTATAAAGGTATAAAATCTTTAGTCATCAGGTCTTTCTTCAAGTCTCATATTTTGTGGTATGTCCATGCATGTTGACATAATGAATTTGTTTGCCGTTTTACCTCTTAATAACCTGTCTACTGTCAAGTTTCTTCCAGAAATCTAACTTTCAGGGGATAGAAAAAAATCTTCTTTCACTCCTACAAATGCATTCTTTAAACTGTACTTTTACACCTTCAATAAAATGCTTAGGAATCCCTACTTCACTGCTTTTAAAATCCTGGCTAAAGAATTATCTAAGTAGTTTAAGAAAAAAGAAAAATATACTCAAACCCTACCATGGAGCCATTCTAGACTGTCAGGTGTCTGTGTTTAAAAACATCTCCATTGTTGATTCTGATATATAGTCTGAGGTTGAGAATCTCTGCCCAATTCGTTTTTATTAACATTTTAACGCATTGGTCAGTTTAGCTTAAAAATGATTTAAGAAGTATTCATTTTGCTTCTGTGCTATATAAATAGCCATGTTAATGTTTCTGGATGTTCACCAAATATTTTCAGTTCTGTCTTCTGGATATCTGATTGGATTGTACCTCCCAGCTGTCTTGTGGTTGGGAGGAGCAGTGTGTGTAATGAAATTGTGTTTCTGGGGGCAGAACCCCACTTAATTGCTCGTTTAGTCAGAGCTGTGCTACTGAAAATACACCAGGCAGTGCAGCAGCAGCACCATCACTTGAACTCTTCTTAGAGGTGTAGATTTTCAGGGTCTGCCCAGATGTACTGAATCAGAATCAACATTTCCTTAAGATCTCCAGGTGAACTCATACATGTTAAAATGTGACAAGTCCTTCCCTAGAGTTCTAGCTTTCCCTTATACTATGACCAGCAATATGTGAGATGGTAGCTGATTTCTTAGCCTGGAACTCTGAGTGATTTTGGTGGACAGAACTCCCTGCCTACTAGCAATGGACATGTAGCATGAGCTAAACCTTTATGTTTTCAGATGTTTGTGTGACTTGCCTTTGTAGCATAACATATCCCATATTGACTAGATACCTTGACTGTACAGGATTTCCTTGCCTTTCTCTTCAAACTCACTTATAAAATATGCAGTGTCAAATCTAAACCAAAAATCTTTAAAAATGTTCAATTTAAACACAGATTTTTAGCACAAAACGCAGAGATTTAGATTGATAGGGAAGTGATTTCAAGACCAGGAAGAGACAGGACAGGAGAGTAAAGTTTCCTTCAGATTTTTGAGGAAATAGCTCTGAGTTGAGCCTATAATAAGCCAAGAAGAATGTCTGCCTATGTTTTGGTATTTGAAACTGATTAATACTAAATCCAAGGCCAAATGTGTGAGTGAGGGGTTGAGGGTATATTTTCACAGTTTGTCAGATGGGTGACTCTGTTTACTAAGCAAGGGAAAACGCAGGTGGATTTTAAAAAGGAGAGCAGGAAATAGAAGAGAGGAATACAAATAGCAACAAAAGTTTCAAGCTTACCACAGCTTGCTCTTTTATTTCAAACCCAGAAAATAGCTCTGGGCACGTTTGCCTTGATGAACTGGAAACGTTCCACACATTAAGGCCAGCAACCCTGACATAAGGCCATATTGAGAATGAATACATCTTTTCGATGAAGGGCTAATCTTGTACAAACACATTGCCGGGTGTTTTCAGGTCCTCTAATGACCCCCAGACTCTCTCTTGCACCATATTGTTAATGGAGAAGATATATGTGTTAAACATTGTGCAGATTAAACTGGTGGATTATTTTCCCTGCATTTAAAAACATCATTGTGCCCTGTGGCTAGATTATTCCTAACCAAGAAATAAAAAATGCAACTGAACTTTCCTTTGCTTCATTAAAGGAGGCTTGAGAAAATTTAAAGGGACTGTTCAAATTTCTTCCTTAAAATATGCCTATTTCTAGGACACCCTATGATACCAGTGGCTTCATATAGGGAATGAGATTATTATAGACTAGATGACAAATTTATTTAATCATTGAGGTATCTATTCAAAAAAATGTGTGCATGCTCTCTGTACCAGACACTGTAGTAGGAGCTGGTGACATAGTGGGATACAAGGACAAAGCCATGCCCTTTTGGAGCTTACATTCTAGGATAAGTCTCTGCTGTAAACATAAACCAAACACTTCTACTAGAAATGCTGACCAGTTCCTGGATTCTCTGGTAAGTTTCATAAACTCACCCTGCTTGGTAGCATGACATCATTTTATGATATAGTAATTTCTACCTTGCTTGACATATCAATGTCTTTTGACATTTTTCAACTTACTCTATATTTTGACAGACCATTTATTTATCACTTTCTGTCATAAAACTTAATCTTCTGACAGTGCTGCTTTCCCAGTGCACCTTTATCAATGTTGTTTCCAAAGAAGTGGGTAAAACAACACAGTGACAAAAGAAATTTGCCTATCAGTTCTCGGCTTACAGTAAAAATGTATGCCCCATCCACAAAGGATGCCAACTATTGGCAGTACCCAGGAGACAGTCCTGGTACCAAACCAAAGAAGTCTAGTACCAAGAGAGCTGTCAAAATCAAGCTCCAGGCTAGTGTGAACGAATAATGTATTGATGGAGAAATTAAGTAAGTGGGTCATGTATGGATGATCTGTGGATGGGAGGAAGATAAAGAAAATAGAGATTGGGTGGAGTGAACTGAGATAATAAATAGATGTTAGTTGGTCAAGTGCCCATTTGGAATTAATGTTGCAAAGACTGAGTATTCATACACCAAACAGTTCTTGTACACAATTTTATTAATTCCCCTAGGCCTGGATGTGTACTTAAAGCCATGAAACTAGATTATACAAATTAGTTAGTGCAAGAGTACAGATGGGTAGTATTGCATTGCCAAATAATTTGCCAGCATGTCTGCAACAACTGGTGCTTCTCTCATAATGTTGTTGAAAGAATCAAAGGAGAAAATGTATATGAAAGTGTTTTACAAACCAGAAAGCATTTTACTTGTGAGAAGTGGTGCTATTATTATTGCTGTGCTTGTTTTAATGCAACCTAGACACACTGAGGTAGCATGGCTTTTGTGTCACAGGTCATTGTCTCCTAGAAAAGCACATTCTGATTTTGTTGGTGCTATCATTCAGATATATCTGAGATAGGTAACTTTGACCTTTCATCGTTCTTCACGCTCTTGCCCTGCTGAGCTAAAATAGGGCAGTGTGCCTTCTGTCCTGCTTCTCAGTGAAACTGCACACATGGATTATAAATTGAGACCTATTTATGATGAAGAAAATAAGAGGATGAAAATAGAGTGCTTATCAAGCTGTCACAATAGGAGGAAGCTGGAAAGTAAAGTGTCATTCTCATGCCATCCTCAGAGAAAGAAAACTGATTTTCCTTTCAACAAATATCAAAAGGAAAACTTTAAGGCTGTCACATATGGCCCATATTTCTAGAACCTGGACCAACTTGACTACTACAAGGCTTTGTGAACAGAGCCATCCAGAGGATGCTGTTTAGAGGGAAGGAGGTAGGATATTACCAGAGCAGAATGGTGATACACAAATGCAGGACCAGAGAGCAAGAAAGCAGATACGCAAAGAAAACAATTATGGTTGGCAAACCATTATATCTAATTAACCCATGAATACTTATACCAACTAGAAATATACATAATGGCTACTTCTGTGTCTTTGTATGTCCACACTCTCGCATGCAGTCACAGACACTCATATATTCTGTCCTAAATTAAATTTCTCTAGAAGGAGACCCTATAAGTAGGATTGTATAAAAGAAATTTGTCTGGAAAATGGTCCTAGAAATTAACAGTAGTGGAGTATGAAGAGAAGAAAATCTAATCAAGATATTTTTGTCAGCTGGTCACTGTTGCAGGCAACTAGAACTCCCTATTTTGACAGAGACTTCACGTCTTGTACACCTATGGATGAAAGTGCAAAACACACATATAATCTCACATGAGGAGCAAAGAAACCAAGACGTTTATCAATTGTATTCATCTTTGGTTAAAAGCTATTCTTTTTTTTTCTTTTTTATTATACTCTGAGTTCTAGGGCACATGTGCAGAACATGCAGGTTTGTTGCATAGGTATACATGTGCCATGGTGGTTTGCTGCACCCATCAACCCATCATCTACATTGCATATTTCTTCTAATGCTATCCTTCCCCTTGTCCCCCAACCCCCGACAGGCTCTGGTGTGTGATGTTCTCCTCACTGTGCCATATGTTCTCATTGTTCAACTCCCACTTATGAGTGAGAACATGCAGTGTTTGGTGTTCTGTTCCTGTGTTAGTTTGCTGAGAATGATGGCTTCCAGCTTCATCCATGTCCCTGCAAAGCACATGAACTCATTCTTTTTTATGGCTACATAGTATTCCATGGTGCATATGTCCCACATTTTCTTTATCCAGTCTAACATTGATGGGCATTTGGGTTGGTTCCAGGTCTTTGCTATTGTAAATAGTGCTGCAATAAACATATGGGTGCATGTTTCTTTAGAGTAGAATGATTTATAATTTGGGGGGTATATACCCAGTAATGGGATTGGCGGGTCAAATGGTATTTCTAGTTCTAGATCCTTGAGGAATTGCCATACTGTTTTCCACGATGGTTGAACTAACTTACACTCCCACCAACAGTGTAAAAGCTTTCCTATTTCTCCGCATCCTCTCCAGCATCTGTTTTCTGACTTTTTAATGATCGCGATTCTAACTGGCATGAGATGGTATCTTATTGTGGTTTTGATTTACATTTCTCTAATGATCTGTGATAATGAGCCTTTTTTTTCATATGTTTGTTGGTCACATAAATGTCTTCTTTTGAAAAGTGTCTTTTCATATCTTTTGCCCACTTTTTGTTGGGGTGTTTGTTTTTTTTCTTGTAAATTTGTTTAAGTTCCTTGTAGATTCTAGATATTAGTCCTTTGTCAGATGGATAGATTGCAAAAATTTTCTCCCATTCTGTAGGTTGCCTGTTCACTGTAATGATAGTTTCTTTTGCTGTGCAAAATCTCTTTAATTAGATCCCTTTTGTCAATTTTGGCTTTTGTTGCAATTGCTTTTGGTGTTTTTCTCGAAGTCTTTGCCCATGCCTATGTTCTGAATGGTGTTACATAGGTTTTCTTCTAGGATTTTTATAGTTTTAGGTCTTATGTTTAAATCTTTAATCCATATTGGGTTAACTTTTGTATAAGGTGTAAAGAAGGGGTCCAGTTTCAGTTTTCTGCATGTGACTAGCCAGTTTCCCAGCACCATTTGTTAAATAGGGAATCCTTTCCCCATTGTTTGTTTTTCTTATGTTTGTCAAACATCAGATGGTTGTTGATGTGTGGTGTTTAACTGAGGCCTCTATTCTGTTCCATTGGTCTATGTATTTGTTTTGGTACAGGTACCATGCTGTTTGGTTACTATAAACTTGTAGTATAGTTTGAGGTCAGGTATCGTGATGCCTCCAGCTTTGTTCTTTTTGCTTGGGATTGTCTTGGCTATGCAGGCTCTTTTTTGGTTCCATATAAAATTTAAAGTAGTTTTTTTCTAATTCTGTGAACAAAGTCAATGGTAGATTGATGGGGATAGCATTGACTCTATAAATTACTTTGTGCAGTATGGCCATTTTTACAATATTGACTTCCTATCCATGAGCATGGAATGCTTTTCCATATGTTTGTGTCCTCTCTTATTTTGATTAAAGGCTGTTTTTTGAGACAGTAACATCCAGGTCCCTTCATTCTCTTCCTCTTGGATCGAAGATACTCTTGCTATTAGAACAATCTTGAGGAATTGTCTGAGTGTGTTCCAGAGGAAGCAGGCAGTGTTTATTGAATGAAGAATGTGAGGAAATATGGGCACGTTATTGAAAGTATCTGCTATGCACACTATTGTCCCAAGACTTTATGATATTAACCTGGAGTTTTTCTTGAAATCAATCTTATTATTCACTTTCAATGAATATCACCTGTGGAAGGGCACTTTATGCTCATGTGTTGGATAGGGAGGCTTTTCCTCCATATTGCCACCTTCCATCCAAGAAGCACTGTCCAATAGAAGTGTAAGCCACAAATGCGGGTTGTATTATTAGTAATTTTTTTCCAATAGACTGTTTTTTTAAAAAAAATATAAAACAGCTAAAATTAAACTAATTTAACACTGCATTTTATTTAACCCAACATAACTAAAACACTGTTTCAGTATGTAATCAACACAGAAATGCTAATTCAATATTTTACATTTTTTTCTGGCAAAGCCTTTAAAAAAGATGTGTATTTTACAGTTAACAGCACATTTCTATTCTGACTTCTGCATTTCCAATAGCCATATAAGTACTCAATAGCCATATAAGGCTAATAGCTATCATATTGGACAATGAAGTTCTAGGTCCTCTTCACTCTTCATCTGGAATGAGGGGAACTTATGAATATACTAATACTTAGGGGGAATGAAAGATGGCATTTCTCTGGACCTTACTTAAGAGATATACTAGCTATGTCCATGATAATTTGTCATCAGTTTTTAAAGTGGCTACATAATAATGCCAAAACTCAGATATACCTGCCCTTTTAAACATCCTCTTTCTTCAAAAACAAAACAACACAAGAAAACAAAAACCTAGATTTGGTACTACATAAGATTCACACAGCTCCAGGAATGAGTGGTTGAGGAAAAGCTCCCATTCATTGTAATTAGGTTTCCACACTTTGGCAAACTGAGAAGGAAAAGTATACATGTCCTCTCTATGATCTATGTTTTGTATTTACAGTTTTGTATAGTCCCTTCTCACATTGTATCACGGTTGTTCTGTGTGAACAGAATAAAGCATAAGTAACAGTCATTCCTGAGGTCAGATTGTAAAAGAAACCTTCTTGCTATCACTCTCATAGCTCATTCTAGGGGAAGCCAACTGCCACATTGAGAAAACAGCCCTATAGAGACGGCCATGGAACAAAGAACTGGCTTCTGCCAACAATCTCCTGAGTCAACCTAGAGGTGGCTCTTCTAGCCCTGGTGAAGTCTCACCGACTGTGGCTCCAACTGACAGTGTGACTGCAATCTCATAGGAGACCCTGAGCCCGACTACCCACTAAGACATCCCCTCCCAGATTCCAGACTCTCAGAAGTTGTGTGAAATAATAATCCCCAGATATTTTAAGCTGTGTTTTGAGGTAGTGTTTTCGTAGCAATAAATACCTAATACAACATCCAAGAAATAAGTTTCTATGATAAATAAATATAGAGAGTAGATCTCTATGTTTATAGGCTGAGATTTGTGTTCATTGGAGACCGATTGAAAGGAATAATGGTGAACCTGAGGTTCAAAGATGAGACCAGACTGTGAGAGCAACAGAGATGAATGTGAAAAACATTATAGAAAGAAAAATTATATTCCAGAATTTCTTTAAACAGAACAAAAATACCAAAAAAATCCCACACTTGTTTTTATTGTTTCCTAGCCTCTTTTAAAAACATAGGGTCAGGAGTGATTTATTAAAAGGAAGTTCTAGGTCTAGAAGTCATCCCAGTGTTATCCAGATCATCAACAATTAAGAGAATAAAAAATTCTTCCTTGTAGGGCTCAGGGCATATTCTGAGATGATACAGCAGAGTCAACTGAAAGTATCATTGTGACCCCTGCGTAGACTTTCACCTGGCATTAAAGAAGGCTTTGGTCCTCCCTAGGGCCTAGGTTCCAGAAATGATAACTCCATTTCTAAGGAATGTTAACTGCATTTCTTAGGAAGCCATGCCATTAGACTTAGTGTACAGAATGCTTTACGTGAGCTTCATTAATCTTGTTAAATAACATGTCTTTGCTATTCATTGATTAGACATACAAATCATTCATCCCCAGAAGGAATTGCAAAGGAATCTAAAGTCACTCAAAACCCATGCTTGTGCTGTCTGTGGTTGTCAAGGTAACAAACGTCTGACAATTTCAAGGTACCAGACCTCGGCAGACTATTTTGAAGCCACTATAGGTATTAGTCAGTCTTCCACCTTCCACTTCACATAACAGTTTCCAGAGGCATTCTCAGGAGAGCTAATCAAGATATTAAGTTTATCCACAGACAACTAGAGTGCCAACACCCTGTAGCAAGTTAGAAGAAATAAATAGGATATTTTTTATTTTCAACCTTGAATGCTAAGTTCTTCAGCACTAAACCAGAGCCTCCTATGCTATCAGTGCATACTATAGCATCTGTATTCAGAGCAATAACTGAAACAAGTGAACAAAGTCTGGAGATATTAATTCTATTTGCTCCTTTATTGCACACAGCTGTAATTATAGATGATATTATTCCTTAACTGCTTAAAATAGGACCAGAAACATTTAAATATTACCTTCTGTTTTAAATATTACCCTATGGAAAATGGGTATCCTCATGCTGGTTTTAAAGATGAGAAAATTGAGGCTCAGTGTGCGGTTAAATTCTTACCAAGAACACACAAGTATTCAGTGGCAGAGCCTTGCTGTGAACTGAACACTGTCTAACTTCAATGGGAGTTCTTATATCCACTGTGCTTTTTCTCACTACCACTTTGCTTCCTTCTGAAATTGAATCTAGCTCTTCCTATTTTGTTTTTAAGACAACATTGATTATTAAACATTTTCTCTCCATGTCTGCAAAGATACTGTCAAAGACATTTAAGAATTGGTGTGACATGGGAGTTGACCATTCAGTATAGATCTCTTATATCTTAGTACAGGAAAGGGTCCCAGAAGACACTGAAATGCCATGGGCTGGCATTCAGAATCAGAACTGAGGGGTTCTGACGGAACCATGGCGGGGAAAGCATGATTCTGAAGGTCTCAGGACAGTCTTTTACTATTTTAATAGGGGATGTCATCATACCATGGCAGGATGGCTAAATGTAAGCACTCACTGACTGAACAAATGATAATAGCAAGACAGAATTCTGACCTTATGAGCAATCATTTGGCTCCAGAATTCCCACCAGAAAAAAAATGTGAAAGAATTTGTGCATTGTGTGGGAATACGTATTTAGTTTCTCACACAGAGACTGGTCATATTAGTACTAAGAATATAACACAACTGAAAAGACAGCTAGTGGTTTCAGCTGCATGACCTCAGATTCCTCAGAGATGAAAAATTCTACATTGGATACCAGAAACTTATAAATAAGTTGCCTTCATTGTTAGTTTCTTATGTTGCATTTATTTTTATTTTTATGTACTTATTTATGAGACAGGTTCTCACTCTGTCACTCAGGCTGCAGTGCAGTGGTGCAGTCATGACTCCCTGCAGCCTCAACCTACTGGCTCAAATGATCCTTCTGCCTCAACCTCCTGATTAGCTGAGACTACATGCACATGCCACCAAGCTCAGCAAATATTTCAATTTTTTTGTAGAGACGAGGTTTCACCATGTTGCCCAGACTAATTTCAAATTCCTGGGCTCAAGTGATCCACCTGCCTTGGTCTTCCAAAGTGCTGGGATTACAGGCAGGAGCCACTCTACTTTGCTCTGCGTTTTTAAATGTAATGTCACATGTATTTTTAAAGATAATATTCACTAAAGAAATGTAAAAAAAAATAAAGAGAATTTGGACTTTTAAGATGAGTTTCACATTTTGAGAATAAATATATTAATATACTATTTTGCTGGTTCAACAAAAGTCAGGTCACTTTGTCATGATCTTCTTTGGTAAGCAAATAGTACAATAATGCTGCATTTGAGATAGTTGACAACCACATGGGAAGAGGAAAAAGAAGTGGAGAATATGCCAAAGGTATGCAGTGATATGCACTGAGAAAAGTTTTTGAAACTAACCTATACTCTCAGACAAATGAATACCATTTCTTTGAGAGTCCATTAGTGAGGTAAAAAGTATGAGAATCTGAGTCAGTGTATTTTCTTAAATAACACAAATAGAAAGTCCTACATCATTAATAACATCCTTTCTACCAAACTTTATTAGATCTAATATACTATTAAAAATATCTTTAAAAACATTTTATGTCTGATTATGTAGCTGTGAACGGATAAACAAATAAGCAATAAACAGGTGAAATTAACTTAGAAATACCTTTAAATAAAGTATAAAAAAAAACCATACTTACCCTTTAGAGATTTCTGTGCAATTGAATACATTTTAGTGTTCAACATGAAGTGTTTCTCTTGCAGGACTTTGCTGGTTACTAGACATTTCAGGCTGACCAAGGGAGTAATAAGCATTATTTCCTCTGGGCCCATTTGTCTCCATTTAATAGAAAAACACCCATTGACAAGCAATAGTTAACACTATATTAGGCATTTTGCTAACAATTTCTAAATTTTTGGTTAAGCCATTACTGATTTTAAGATGTGAACTATTTTTTGTGGAATGAACCCTACATCATCTTGCCACGGCTGCTGCTCCAGCCTTTGTACCCAAAGAGCCTTGGGTAGCCATGATTTTAATGGAAAACCGCCTTGGACACTGTGGCTGCTGGCTATTATTGGCTCTTCTCATTTTCTTTTCCATGCAACTTTGTGGTCCTCTCACAGTAATACAGTTTGTGTGTATTCCTTAACCTTTGATCTCAGCCATAGACTTGCTTTGGTCAAAGACATGTGGGTATAGGGACAGTGTGCCAGTTCTAAGTTTAGCTCTTGAGAGGTCTCATCTGTTTGCAGTCTGCCTCTCATGCTCCTGTCGCTGCCATGAAAACAACTTCCTCTGCCTTCATCATGGCCCCCTGACTGAGAACACATGGAGAAGAGTCTCGTTAGCAAGCCCAACTAGCCCCACAGCCATAGCAGACCTGCCCAGGCAAATCCAGCTTACATGAGCAGCCTCAACACACTTACAAGTGAGATAAATGAAGTCTTATTGTTAAATGACTCTAAGATTTTTCAGTTGCTTGTTACATAAATTTTTTGACAATAGCTGACTGATACAATAGAGGTGGCTTTTTTGGAAGGAATTCATTAGAAGTGGTATGGTAGAAGATCCAATGACCTTATTTTCTTTGTGATATAATCTTGCCAGTTTTGCTCTCTGTTCAAATTATGTAAACTTTATTTTATCTATCTATCTATCTATCTATCTATCTATCTATCTATCTATCTATCTGAAACAGAGTCTCACTCAGTCACCCAGGCTGGAGTGCAGTGGTGCCATTGTGGCTCATTGCAATCTCCACTCCTGGGTTCAAGCAGTTCTCCTGCTTCAGCCTCCTGAGTAGCTGGGGTTACATGCACATGCCACCACACCCAGTTAATTTTTGTATTTTTAGTAGAGACGGGGTTTCACCATGTTGGCCAGGCTGGTCTTGAACTTCTGACCTCAGGTGATCCACCCACCTCAGAAATTATGTAAACTTTAAACTCCTTAAATGACAGTAATTGAAAAATAACTTAATTCAATCTACAAAAGAAAATAAAAATAATTGTAAAAGTACAGATTTAATATTGTTACCAAAATATGTAATTTCTAATTTAACTGATTTTTATTATCATTTCAGTTTTTTAGGTAATAGAAATACTATCACACTATTTTAAAGAGAAATGTCTAGATTTAAACAGAGAAGGCCACTGGAATTCAGTAATTATAGAGGGCTTCAAAGCTTACATATTCATTTCTTCAATTTGATTCTATCAAAATAATTACCCATTTTCTTGAGAGAATCTATTTGCAGGATAAAAAGTATGTAGAAGTTTCCCTCTCTAAATATTAAATGTTTCCAGTTTACTACAATAATGCAGTGATACATCTTGTTAATTCACAAGCCTTATTTGTGAAAACTATGCAAATGTGCTTTGCGTCTAAATATTTTCAGTGGTCTTTCTTTCACATGATATTTTGGGTTACACAAACTGTAGTTTTACATTCAGATGTAGACATGGCTCCCTTTTCTCAGCAAAGCCTGGAAATAATGCAACTTGCCAAAAAAAAAATGCTTTATGTCTCAGTGTAAGTTTCTAAAGAAGAAAAATAGCAGAGCTCTCAAATTTCTTTACTGTAGAAAAAGGTTAATGCAGTTCCAGACAGAGGTCAATGCATTGATCAGTGGAGCTTCCATCAAGGAGGCAGGTCTTTTCATGGTGTTTACAATATGTCTGGAAATTATCAAAACAGTGTCCATTTTACCTTGCTCTTTTTGTTCATTAAGCAAAAATTTCTACTTAAAAATCTTCTGCAGAACAGTAATTGTTGCTAAATAATTCCATGTGTAGCTACAGAAGATATATTTATTTTAATGGTACCTAAGAACTTTTGTTTTATAAGTGCCATATAAAATATGTTAATTTTATGGTTATGATATAAAAATGGACTGTGAACACAATCAGTTGGAACTGAAACTTAATAGAAATGTAAGGGTGCATGGGAAGTTAAGGCATTTTTCTTCCCCATCTCCCACCTTCTGCCTTTTAGTTAGAATGCAACCATTGTGCTTTTTTGCAACACAGTAAACAAGGACCCAACCCCTTATAATTAGTTCGCATTATTGAAATATCTCTGAATCAGTATCAATGTCCTTCTTTAAAAAACATGTTTTTCCCCATCTATTACTGCCTCTGTTTTCACTAAGGACTTTTTCATTAATTTATTCATTCAACAGCTATTAATTAAACACCTACTGTTTGCTAGGCACTGCCTGTGAAGCAGTTTACAAAGAAAGACAAAGGCTTAGCCCTCTTGGAGTTTACAGTATAATAGAGGAGATAAATGCTGAGCGCATATGTATGTAGATAAACAGCAATTAATGCAGTGAAGAGAAAGAAATTGGGTGCTCTAAAAAAGAACAAAAAAATCCAAACTTAAAATTTGAATTGGATGGTCAATTTATAAAGAATTAACATTTAAGCTGAAACTTGAAGAATGCAAAAGACCTGGCCACATGAAGACATTCCCAGGCAGTGGAGAAGGTGCAGGCAAGAGTCCTGTAGCAAGACACAGATCAGTGCTAAGTCTCTGAAATTTTGGACAGAGTTCCTTCATACTTTCATTTGACTTTTAGGTCATAGTACTTGATACTTTTATTTTTCTATTAATGTATATGTTCTACTTTCAAAGCTGCTTATGGGCAAAGTAATTGATTACAGCTGTTTTTATCATCCATTGTGAAACTACGCTGCTTTCCAGCATTACAAAGTAAAATGCCTCCAGAGTTAAGATTGGAGGAAAGTTGATGAAGAATAAGAATTTTATTCTTCACCGGGAAGAGGAAATTTTTGTTTTCTCATTGAATCAGTCAACCTTCAGTTAGGAAAACAGAAGTCATTCTGTGTATTCTGGGTATAACACAGCTGCTTTGAACCTCACACCTGCTCAAAGTCTGCCCAAACACCTACCTCGCCTGTCTGGAGATGTTGCTCATAAATCTGATTCTGATACCTCTTATTAACAGATCAGAATCTAAATGCAGATGTCCTGAGGAAACCTCTGACCTCCAGACCATCTCCTCCACGCTTCTGTTTTGTAGATAATTAGAACCAATTGTTCAAGTCAGAATAGTAATCCATTACTTTACCTATTAGTTTCGTAGCAGAAAGAATTAAATGACCAGGTGGAATTCACAACTTAATCTAAGCCTTTTATTAACAGACCAGAATCTGCATTTAGATTCTGGTCTGTTAATAAGAGGTTTAGATTATATTTCCCAGAAAGTAGATCCTGGGAAATATAGTTCTCAATTTCTGTTCTTCAATATACCTTTTCCACTTAGCATTTATGTTTAGTTTTTTAGCTGTGTGTAGGCTTCCAGATAGCAGTGATAAAAACAATACTCTGATTCTATCAGCATGATGTGACTAAGTTTTATTCAACCAAGAGCATGCCTACCTCTTCTCAAAAATTAGAGATGCAGGTTCCATCATGCCTATTATGTATTCATCTTTGGATAATGTTCTGTTTTTATATCTCAGTCATAATTTTCCTTTGGTATCCTGTAATTTAAAGATTAAATTTACAGTATTAATTGCTGTTAATGTCTTTAACACACCTTATAACAGATAGTATGGGAAAGAGAAAGTGGAAAAATGGTTGATATAAAAATATGCACATAACCAAATAAGCGAGAAAAGTCCCTTTTTATTTCCCACCACAATTCTTATTTTTCAAGTGGTAACATGCCATAATTTCTTCCTCTGTTGCCAACTCCATGTTCCCTTCACCCTGAGCTAGTACCTCAATGTATTGAGTTTCTTTATATGGCAACCCAAATCATCATTCCTGAAAGATCTAAATTACAGTCATGCACTCTATAATGATATTTCAGTCAATGACAGACCACATATGTGAGGGCTCTTCCACCAAATTATAATACCATATTTTACTGTATGTTTTCTATGATTAGATACGTAAGTACATACCATTGCATTACAATTGCCTACCATAGTAAGTACAGTAGTATGCTGTACAGGTTTGTAACCCAGGAGCAATAGGCTATACCATATAGCCTAGGTGTAATAGTAGGCTGTACCATCCAGGTTTGTGTAACTACATTCTATATTGTTGACACAATGACAAAATCACCTAATAATGAATTTTTCAGAATGCATCCCTTTTGTTAAACAATACACGATTATGTTAGTGTTCTTGCCTAAAATGGGTTTTGTATTAAGTGTTACTACTGGAAATAGCAATACCATGGAGTGTCTTAAGGAAACCTCTGACCTCCAGACCATCTCCTCCATGCTTCTGTTTTGTAGATAATTAGACTCAAATGTTCAAGTCAGAATAGTAATCCACTACTCTATTAGTTTTGTGGCAGAAAGCATTAAATGACCGGGTGGAATTCTCAGCTTTCAATTCAGTGGAACAATTGTTGATCTCCTGATGAATGCATTGTTTAGTTCTTTAAATGGGCAGAAATTAAACTTTGGGAGACCAGAAGTGAAAAAATTGTGGCTGAGTTATTAGTGGAAATAAAAATAGAAGCCACTCCCAGTTTCATACCTTTGTTCCCAGATCCTGTGTATTCTGACAGTGGGAAAAAATGACACCACCTAAACATTAGTCAGAAGTTCAGAAAGTATGCCTCATCTTGTAGCAGAATACTTCATTTCAGGTGGTTATTCAAGTATTGCCATAACTGAACCTTCAATACATCATCTTGTCTGCTTCCACTAGGCCACTGTTCAGATGTGATAGAGCCAATGAATGAATTCCAGGGGTGTGAGTGCATTATCTCATTTCTTTTGTTGTTAAATGAGTACATTGTTCAAAAGCAGTGTTTTGTGGAATACCTTGATTGTAAGAAAGCATTCAGTAAATGCTGGTAGTGGCATTTGAGACAGAGAAGGCAAATCTATATACGGAACCAATAAGGACAAATTGCTGCTATGCCTGTGATTGAACAGATCCAGTGTAATTGACTTGTGCTCATGTGGTTGGTTGTTACCTGCCTTGGGGATTAATGCTATATCAGGAATCTAGCCTTGGCTTCTGCTATTGGCAGGTGGGCAATGCAACTGTAGTGTTAGCTAAAAAGTTCTTATCAAGGTAAGTTTGTTATGAAAAAATCTTCATCCTGTTACCACAGTCGCTTTGTTCATGAATGCATTAAACATAGACAAGCTGGACATTTTTTCCACATTCACAGAGGATGTCATGTGGAAAAAAATTCACATAGGATACAGATGTCTTTATTCATGCTCACTCTGACAGGTGCATTAACAACTATCTTCACCAGTGTTCAAATCATTTTTCTTAAAAATGCGTACTATTGCTTATAAAGAAAGAAGGAAATGAAGTTTATTTCTGTGACTTTAAGTTGATCTTTATTTCTTCTTTTTTTATTTTTAAAATTAATTAGGTTTACCAGCTTTATTAAGGTACATTTAACAAATAAAAATAGCCTATATTTATAGTGCACAATGTGATGTTTTGATGTACGTATACATTGTGAAACAAAATGACTAAAGGAAAAAATTAACATATCTATCATCTAATACTTATAATTTTGTTGTGGTGAGCACATTTAAGGTCTGCTTTCTTGGTAATTTCAAGAATGTAGTAACTATAGTCATCATGTGTACAGTAGCTCTCTAAAACTTACTGTTTTTAATCGAAACTTTCTACCTTATGATCCACATCTCCCCAGTACCCTGTAACCACAATTAGACTCTGTTTATATAAGGTCAATGTTTTAAATTTCACATGTAAGTGAGATCATGTGGTATTGATCTTTCTGTGTATATCTTAGCAAAATGTCCTCCAAGTTTATTCATGTTGCCCTAGATGACAGGATTCCCATCTTTATTAAGGCTTAATGGTATCCCATTGTGTTTTTTTAATTTTTAATGTTTGTGGGTACACAGCCAGTATATATATTTATGGGGTGCATGAGATATTTTGGTATAGACATTCAATGCATGATAATCACATCATAGAAAGTTGGCTATCCATCCCCTCAAGCATTTATTTTTTGTGTTAAGCAACCCAATTATACTTTTTTAGTTTTTTTAAATGTACAATTATTATTGGCTACAGTCTTCCTATTGTACTGTCAAATATTAGGTACTATTCATTCTTTTCATGTTTTTCTAATACAGAGTAGCCATCCCCATTTCCCCCTCCCCAGCCCTTTACTACCCTTTCCATCTCTGTTAACTATCTTTCCATTTCCTGTTTCCATGAGTTCAATTATTTTGCTTTTCAGATACCACAAATAAGTGAGAACATGTAATATTTTGTCTTTCTGTGCATGGCTTATTTCACTTAACATAATGACCTCCAGTTCCATCAATGTTGTTGCAAATGAGAAAAATTCATTCTTTTTTATGGCTGACTAGTATTCCATGGTGTATATGGACCACGTTTTCTATATCCATTCATCTGTTGATGGACATTTAAGTTGCTTCTAATCTTGGTCATTATGAATAGTGCTGCAAAAAACATGGCAGTGCAGATATTTCTTTGAAATACTGACTTCCTTTTTTATTAGTATAAACCCAGCAGAGGGATTGCTGGATCATATGGTAGCTCTGTTTTTAGAATTTTGAGGAATCTCCAAACTGTTCTCCATAGTGGTTATATTAATTTATATTCCTACCAATAATGTACAATAGTTCCCTTTTCTCTACATCCTCACCAGCATTTGTTATTGCCTGTCTTTTGTATATAAAACATTTTACCTGAGTAAGATGATATCTCATTGTAGTTTTGATTTGTGTTTCTCTGAGATTCAGTGATGTTGAGCATTTTTTATATGCCTATCTGCCTGTCTTTTGAGAAACATCTATTCACATATTTTGCTGACTTTTAAAGTCAGATTATTAGTTTTATTTCTATAGAGTTGTTTGAGCTCCTTATATATTCTAGTTATTAATACCTTGTCAGATGAGTAGTTTGCAAGTATTTTTCTTTCATTGTATATGTAGTCTCTTCCATATGATGTTTTCTTTGCTATACAGAAGCTTTTTAACTGGATATGATCTTATTTCTCCATTTTTGCTTTGGTTGCCTGTGCTTGTGGGGTATTACTAAAGATACCTTTTCCCAGATCAATGTCCTGGAGAGTTTCCACACTGTTTTCTGGTAGAAGTTTCATAGCTGGAGGTATGAGATTTAAGTCTTTAATCCACTGAGATTTTTTTATATGATAAGAGACAAGAGTCAGTTTTATTCTTCTGTATGTGGGATATCCAGTTTTCCCAGAATCATTTATTGAAGACACTCTCTTCTCCTCACTGTATGTACTTGCCAATTGTCAAAAATGAATTCACTGTAGGTATGTGTAAATTTGTATTTTTTATTTCAATTTCATTTATTTCTTCTCTGATTCTTATATTCTTCTGATTTTAAGTTTTGTTTGCTCTTGCTTTTCTAGTTCTTGAATATGCATCACTAGGTTATTTAGTTGTAGATTTTCTTTTTTTCTTTAAGGGTACTTATAGCTGTAAACTTCTCTTAGTGCAGCTTTCACTGTATCTCATAGGCTTTCATATGTTGTGTTTCCAGTTTTGTTACTTTTAAGAAATTTTTCTCTTTTTTAGATAAGAAATACTGTATTTCTTTCTTTATTTTAACTTTTATTGTAAGTTCAGGAGTACAAGTACAGGTTTGTCACATAGGTAAACTTGTGTCATAGAAGTTTGTTATACAGATTATTTTATCACCCAGGTATTAAGCCTAGTACTTATTAGTTATCTTTCTTAATCCCCTCTCCCTTCCCATCTTTCACCCTCTGAAAGGCTCCAGTGTGTGTTGGTCCCCTCTATGTGTCCCTGTGTTCTCATCTTTAAGCTCCCACTTATAAGTGAGAATATGCGGTATTTGATTTTCTGTTCCTGGGTTTGGTTGCTAAGATAATGGCCTTCAGCTCCATCCATGTTATTGCAAAGGACATGATCTAGTTATTTTTTATGGCTGCATAGTATTCGATGTGTATATGTACCACATTTTCTTTATCAAGTCTATCATTGATGAGCATTTAGCCAATGCTATGTCTTTGCTATTATGTGTAGTGCTGCAGTGAACATATGCATGCATCTAAATACCATTGAACCCAGAAATCCCATTACTGGGTATATAGCCAAAGAAATATTAATCATTCTATTATAGAGAAACATTCACACTATGTTTATTGCAATACTATTCACAATAACAAAGAAAATTTTCAATTTCCTTCTTATTTTCTTCATTGACCCACTGGTCATTCAGGAGCACATTGTTTGACTTCCATGTGTTTTTATGGTTTTTCAAATTCCTTTTGTTATTGAGTTCTAGCTTTATTTTATTGTCAGAGAAGATATTTAATGTTATTTCAGTTTTTTGAAGGTTTAGTCTGTGTTTCATGACCAACATGGTTTATCCTTAAGCATGATCCATGTGCTGAGAAAAATATGTATTCTGTAGCTGTTGGATGAAATGTTCTGTAAATATTGATTAGATCAATTTCATCTGTAGTTCAGGTTAAGCCTGATGTTTGTTGATTTTTCTGTCTGAGAGATCTGTCCAATAATGAAACTTGAGTGTTGAAGTCTCCAGCTATAATTGTACTGAGGCCTATATCTCCCTTTACCGCTAATAATATTTGCTCTATCTATCTGGATGCTCCAGTGTTGGGTGATGTATGTTTATAATCATTATATTCTCTTGCTGAATTGACCTCTTTATCACTTTATAATGAACTTCTTTGTTTCTTCTGGTAGTTTTTGTTTTGAAATCTATTTTGTCTGGTGTAAATAAAGCTACTCTTGCTCTTTTTTTGGTTGTATTGTCATGAAATATATTTTTCTATCCCTTTATTTTTAGTCTATGTATATTTTTATAGGTGATGTGTATTTCTTGTAGGTAACAGATCCATGGGTCTGGTTTTATCATCCCTTCAGTTACTCTATATCTTTTAATTGGAGAGTTTAGTCCACTTAATTCAATGTTGTTAAAATTGATAAGTAGGAGCTTACTCCTGCCATTTTGTTATTTGCTTTCTGGTTGTTTGACAGTCTTCTCTTCCTTCTTTCTTCCTTGCTATCTACCATTTAGTGAAGGTGATTTTCTTGACTCGTATATTTTAGCTTCTTGATTTTTATTTTTTGTCTATCTGTTGCATGATTATTTTGAGGTTACCCTGACATTTGCAAATACTATATTACAACTCATAATTTTAAAGTGTTAACAAAAGTTAACTCCAATTGCATATACAAATAAGCAATCAGATACACAAATAGAAAACTAATAAAATTCTAAACTTTAACTTCATCCCCTGCTTTTTAACATTTTACTATTTACCCTTTTGTCTCATTGTCTATACCTTGAAAAGTCATTGTACTTACTGTTTTTGAATGGTGTCTTTCTACTTAAGACAAGAGTAGTTTGCATACCACCTTTGCAGTGTTACACTATGCTGTGTTTTTCTACGTGTTTATTATCATCAGTGAGTTTTCTACCTTCAGATGATTTCTTCTGGCTCTTTAACCTCCTTTTATTTCAGACTGAATAACTCTTTTTAGCATTTCTTATAGGACAAGTCTGGTATTGATGAAATCCCTTAACTTTTGTTTGTCTGGGAAGGTCTTTATTTTTCCTTCATGAATGAAACATATTTTCACTAGATATACCATTTGAGTTTTTTCCCTTCAGCACTTTTAGGTATATCATGTCACTCTCTCCTAGCCTATGAGATTTCCATTGAAAAGTCTGCTGCCAGATGGATTTGGAGCTCCATTGTATGTAATTTCTTACTTTTTACGTGTTGCTTTTAGGATCCTTTTATTGTCCCTAGCCTTTGGAAGTTTGATTGTTAAATGTCTTGAGGTAGTCTATTTCAGGTTAAATTTGCTTGGTGTTCCACAGACCTTTTGTACTTGAATATTAATATCTCTTTCTAGGTTTGAGAAGTCCTTTGATATTATTACTTTAAAAACTTCCACTGGATGCAGTGGCTCATGACTGTAATCCCAACACTTTGGGAGGCTGAGGGGTTGGATCACCTGAGGTCAAGAGTTTGAGATCAGCCTGGCCCACATGGCAAAAGCCTGTCTCTACTAAAAATACAAACATAGGCCGGGCATGGTGGTGGGCGCCTGTAATCCCAGTTACTCAGGAGGCTAAGGCAGGAGAATCAAACCCAGGAGGCAGAGGTTGCCGTGAGCCAAGGTTGTGCCAGTGAGCTCCAGCCTGTGTAACAAAGTGAAACTCCATCTCAAAACAAAATAAAATACAAAACAAAACCAAAAAAAACCTTTCTACCCCTGCCTCATTATCTAACTCCTCTTAGTTTGACCTTTTGAGGTTTTTCTTATAGATGTATTCATTGTATTTTTTTCCTTTTCTCTCCTCTGACTGTGTGTTTTTAAATAGCGTGTCTTAAAGCTCACTGATGTATTATTCTGTTTGATTGATTCTGCTGTTAGGAGACTCTGATGCTTTCTTCAATATGTCTATTGTATTTTCTAACTCTAGGATTTCTGCTTGTTTCTTAGTCTTTTTATTAAATTTATTAGGTAGAAATCTGAATTCTTCCTCTGTGTTGTCTTGAATTTCTTTGAGTTTCCTCAAAATGGATATTTTGAATTCTCTGTCTAAAAGGTGATAAGTCTGTTTCTCCATGATTGTTCATTGTTGTCTTATATAGTTCATTTGATGAGGCCATATTTTCCTGGGTGGTGTTGATGCTTGTAGATGTTTGTTGGTGTCTGGGCATTGAAGAGTTGTGTATTTATTGTAGTCTTCATAGTCTGGGCTTATTTGTACCTGCCTTTCTTAGGAAGTCTTTGTAGGTATTCAAAGAACTTGGGCCTCAAGCTCATTAATGACATGGTGGCTTTTGCAGATTCAAGGAGGTACCCACTTGGTGGTCTTCGATAAGATCCAGAATAATCTCTGGATTACCAGAAAGGTAATCAGAGATTACCTTTTTCTTTTTCTTTTCCCTTACATATTTTTCTTTTCCCTTACTTTTTCCCAAATTACGTCTCTCTCTGTCTGTGCTCATCCACTTAAAGCTGGGAGTGTTATCATGTAAGCACCTCTGTGGTCACCACCACTGGGACTGTGCTGGGTCAGACTTGAAGCCAGAAGAGCACTGGGTCTTGCTCAAGGCCCTTGCCTTCAGGTGTCAAGTTCCCCCAGCCCCTTTGGCATGTCCAGAGATGCTGTCTGGGAACAAAGACTTAGAGCCAAAAACCTTAGCAGTTTATCTGATGTTCTATTCTACTGCAGCTAATCTGATACCCACACCACAATACAAAGTCCTTTCTACTCTTCTCTCTCCTTTCCACAGTCAGAGAAGCCTCCCCCTGTGGCCACAACCACCACTGGTCCATGAGGTTTCTTCCAGGTCACCACGATGTTTGCTTAAAGCAGAAGGGTGCTTCTGTCAGTCTGTGGTCAATGCTGCCAGGCCTGAAACTCACCCTTAAGGATAGTGGAATCCCCTGTGGCCCAGGTGAGGTCCAGAAATGCTATTCAAGATCCTAGGCCTGGTTGTGGCTACTCCAAGAGCATGACTGTTGCTCTATCTTACTGTGGCCAAGCTGGTTCTTAAAGTACAAGGCAAAGTAGTTTCCTCTACTTTTCTGTCCACTTTTCTTAAGCAAGAGATTTTCACTATAGCCACCACAACTGGAATGTTCTGGGTCACCCCTGAAGATGGCATGTCTCAGAGCCCAAGGCCTACAGCATAGGGAATTGCTGATAATCATTCAGAGTTTCAAGGGTTCTTTAGTGGGTAGGTGATTAATCCTATCAGGACTGGGTTCTTCCCTTCAAGGCAGCGGATTTCCTTTTGGCCCAGAGTGTGTCTAGAAATGTCATATAGGTGCTAGTCCCTGGAATGGAGGCCTCCTGGCTCAGTCCAGCGCCCTATCCTCCTGTGGCTGAGATGGTTGGTATTCAAGATGCAAGTCAGTGTTCTCTTTACCCTTCACTCCCCTCTCCTTGAGCAGAAGGAAGGAATCACTTTCATTGCTGCAAGCTGTTCTGCCTGGGGTTGGGAGAGTGATAGCCCAACTCCCTTAAGCCATGCCAGCTGGTGTCTCCTTAGGTCATGTGCCACCCTATTCCACAGGCTCTAAGCCCAGTCTAGCATGAGAAATTGCCTAGGAATTGTAATCCTTGTGCCCTAGACTGCCTTTCAAGTTTACCTAGGACCCACAGTGGCAAATCTTACTGAGAAACTCAAGTTTCAACCATTGAGATGAGCCATCCCCCTCTGGCTAGGGCTGGTCCAAATGTTTTCTCTGTTCATGGGTGCTGGGTGACCTCTCACAGCTTTATCTCTACTGTGACAGAGAAGCACTGAGTTCTATGTGAAGTATCCCAGTCACTGTGCTCTCCCTCCCCAAAGTGCACAGACTCTCTCTCCATGCCACATGGCAGCTGCTGATGAGGAAGAGGTGGTGTTGGAGATAGAAGACTGTCTTTCCATTCCTCTTCAGTGCTTCTTTTAGTGACATGAAGTCAAAATGAGGTACTGTAATTGCTTGCCTGATTTTTTCTTCTTCTGATGGTGCTTTTCTGTGTGCATAGTTGTTAAAATTTGGAGTTGCCCTCAGGGGATGGGGTACAATGCTGTAGGCCTCTATTCTACCACCTTGCTCCACCCCTCCATTGTGTTTAAAACCTCCATTATATATAAAACCACATTTTCTTTATCCATGTGCCCATCAATAGACACTGAGTTGATTCCACTGGGAATAATGCTGCAATAAACACAGGAGTACAAACATCTCTTTGATAAACTGACTTCATTTCTTTTGGATATATACCCACAAGTGGGTTTCTGGAATCATAAGGTAGTCCCATTTTTTATTCTTTGAGGAACCTCTATACTGTCTTCCAGAATGACAGTACCTCTTTACATTTCCAACTATATGAGGCTTCCTCTTTCTCCAAATCCTTGCCAACACTTATATTTTGTCTTTTTGATAATAGTCATTCTAACATGTGTGAGGTGATGTATCACTGTGGTTTCGGTTTACATTTCCTAATGATTAGTAATGTTGAACATTTTTTTATACACTTTTTATCCATTTGAATGTCTTCTTTTGAGCAAATTCTATTCAGATTCTATGCCCGTTTTTTAATTGGCTTTTGTTTTGCTATTGTTTGAGCTTCTTATATACTTTGGATATTAACTCCACATCAGATGCACATTTTGAAAATATTTTATCCCATTCTGTAGGTTGTCTCCTTTGCTATGTAGAAGATTCTTAGTTTGATTCAATCCCATTTGCCTGTTTCTGTTTTTGCTGGCTGTGCTTTTACAGTAATATCCCCAAATCCCTCACCCATACTAATATATAAAAGCATTTTTCTCATGTCTTCTTTTAGTAGTTTTATACTTTTAGGTCTTACATTTAAGTCCTTAAACCATTTTGAGTTGAATTTTGTATGTGTTTGTGGTCCAGTTTTCCTTTCCAGCACGATTTATTGAAAAGACTATCCCCTTCCAATTGTGTGTTCTTGTCACCTTTGTGAAAGAGAAAATAATAGTACATGTAGGTTTATTTCTAGGCTTTCTATTCTGTTCCATTAGTCCATGTTTCTGTTTTGATGCCAGTAATGTGCTATTTTTATTACCATAGCTCTGTATTGTATTTTAAAATTAAGTAGTTTGGTGCTTCCAGGTTTATTTTGGCTCAACTTTCTTTGTCTATTTGGTTATTTTGGGTCTTTTACAGTTTCTTCTTTTATTTTTATTTTTATTTTTATTTTTTTTGAGACAGAGTCATGCTCTGTCACCAGGCGCCAGGCTGGAGTGCAGTGGTGCAATCTCAGCTCACTGCAACCTCCGCCTCCTGGGTTCAATCAATTCTCCTGCCTCAGCCTCCTGAGTAGCTGGGATTACAGGCATTCGCCATCATGCCCAGCTAATTTTTGTATTTTTTTTTTAGTAGAGACAGGGTTTCACCATGTTGGCCAGGATGGTCTCAATCTCCTGACCTTGTGATCCACCCGCCTTGGCCTCCCAAAGTGCTGGGATTACAGGCGTGAGCCACCACGCCCGGCCGGGTCTTTTACAGTTTTATATATATTTTTAAAGAATTAATTTAACTATTTCTTTGAAAAATATTACTGAAAATTTGATAGAAATTACATTAAATATGTAGATCATGTTGGATAGTATGGACATTTTAACAATGTTAATTTTTATAATGTGAACATAGATTGTATTTTCATTTATTTGTGTCTTCTTTTTCTTTTGTGATGGAGTCTCATTCTGTCACCCAGATTTGATGAAATGGTGCAATCTTGGCTCATGGCAACTTTTGCCTCAGAGGTTCAAGTGATTCTCCTGCCTCAGCCTCCTGAGTCACTGAGATTACAGGTGCCCAACATTATGCCAGGCTAATATTTTGTGTTTTAAGTAGAGATGGGTTTTCAACATGTTGACCAGGCTGGTTGTAAACTCCTGACCTCAAGTAACGTACCCTCCTCAGCCTCTTAGAGTGCTGGGATTACGGGCATGAGCCACTGCACTTAGGCTTCTTCCTTTTTTTTTTTTTAACCACAAATTGATTTTGGTCTATATTTTTGGCCATATGTTGTATTATGTAACTGAATGAATAAATGTATGGCACAATTGTTTCTACTAATTTGATCGAATTTTTATTTCATTGCTCTTCCCATACTTGAGTGAAGCTTTAATACTGTAATTATCTACTTTAATGCTGTGTCAGGATATTATTCATGGCTATCTTGCAACCAGGCCATTTTTTACTCTTTCACATTCTATTATATCAGATATCTAGTGATATGGAGGTGAGGCCATAATGTGCGGGTTGATGGAGACATGTTAATGCAGTAGTATATGCTATTGAAGACTAAGCTATGTGCTCTAAAACTTACTTATGTGCTTATGTCCAACTTGAACCACATTTACACACACAGAGACACATCACAGTTGGTCCTTGAACACATAGGCATTTAGGGGTAGTGACCCCCTCAACACAATAGAAAAATCCACGTGTAACTTTTAACAACCCCAAATTTACCAATAGCCAACTGTTGACTGGAAGGTTTACCAATAAGTAATAGAAACATCAACAAATATTTTGTATGTTACATGCATTATATACTATAGTCTTACAATATTCTTACTATATTTGTACAATAAAGTAAGCTAGATAAAAGAAACTGCTAAAAAAGAGAAAATGTATTTACTTCATTAAGTGGAACTGATCATCTTACCTTCATCCTTACCTTCATGTTGAGTAGGCTGAGGAGGAGGAAGAAAAGGAGGGGTTGGTTTTGCTTTCTGGAGGTGGCAACAGCAGAAGAGGTAGAGGAGGTAGAAGGGGAAGCAGAAGAGACAAGCACACTTGATGTAACTTTACAGAAAGATGTTATAAATTCTGTCTGGATTTTTTTTTTGCCTTTCCATTTCTGTAAAAATATTTCTATATGGTACCAATCTTTCTTTCTACTGTTTGCTTTCATTTCAGTGCCTGTATCATAGAAAGGTCCCTGCCATAAAATAGGTCAAAAGCAATCTTGACTAATCAAAACACTTCTTCCAAATTGTTTCATGTCAATTTTTTTTCTGACACTGCTTTTTCTACATCTTCCTCATCACTTGGCACTGGCTCAGAGGCACTCATCTCTATCAAGTCATCTTCTGTTAATTTATCTTGTGTGATTTTTATTAGCTCTTGATTGTTTCAAAGACTCATATCTTGAAACTCTTCACCACCCTCTTTTTTCTGTTGTCATTTTCACAGTTTCTTTTATGATTTCCTTGACTGGCTCCATTGGAAATTCTGGAAAGTCATGTACATCAACTGGACACAGTTTTCTCCAGCAGAAATTTATTGAGTCAGGCTTGGTAGTTTTCACAGCTTTCTCTGTAACAGCAATGGCAACTTCAATGGTGCAGTCCTTCTAGAATTTTGTGATGTTCTCTCAATCACAGATCTCTTCCACAGCATTGATGATCCTTTCCATTGAGTACTGTGTGTAATGAGCCTTAAAGGTCCTATGGCTCCCTGATCTGAAGGCTGAATTAAAGATATTGTATATGGGGTCAAATAGATTACTTCAATGACTTCAGAGATGAACTTACAGTTTTGGGTGGTCAGGAGCATTCTTTAACATGAAAATGACTTAAAAACGTAGACCATTACTGGTAAGGTCTTTCCTGACTTCAAGGAAAAAGCATCAATAGAACTAATCAAGAAACTAGATTGTTTTTATTGTCCAGGCCTTCTTGTTTTACGATCAAAATATTGGTACTGGTGTTAGATAAGGGCAGTCCTGATCATAAACCCAACTGCATTTGCACAAAACAGTAGAGTTGGCCTATCCTTTCCTGACTTAAATTCCGGTGCTTGCTTATTTTCCTTACTAATTAATGTCCTTTGTGGTATTGTTTTCCAGAACAGGACATTTTCATCTGTACTAAAAATCCTTGATGCAGATCTCCTTTCACCTCAGTGAACTTTTAATGGCATTTGGGAAGTTATATGCTGCTTCTTGGTCAGCACAAGCTGCTTCTCCTGTTCTTTTGACATTTTTCTAATCCAAATCTCTTTCTAAAAGTATCAAACTATCCTTTGCTGGTGTTAAATTCTTCAGCTTAGATTCTTTCCCTTTGCTTTTACTTGTCATATAATGACTTCACTTTTTTTCAAAACATATTAGTCTTTTGGTTGTATTTTTAATGCAAAATAAAAAGGTAATCACAATATACAAGGTTTTGTACCTGTTGGTGTAATTACAGCTATGGCTTCATAAATTTTTTTAATGGTCTTTAGGCTGGATTTAATTTATCTTAAAATGGTAGGCAACTACAACGGCAAACCTCAATCTACAATACACATTAAGCAATTCAACATTTTTAAATAATGCCATGACTTTGCTTCTTGGGACCACTTCTAGAAATGCCTCTAATGGCATTTTGTAAGGGTCTCTCATTGTTATTGCACCAAACACAATGAGAAATATGTGATAGCCATGAGATCTTAGTTTTTACTTGGATGTGTGATGTGCAATTTTCTAGAGAGATCTAGAATAGACATGATTAATGTCAGACAGCATTTTAAGCAGATATTCACAACACTTGAGGGGATGTGGCTACAAAATTATTATAGTAGTACAATATGTACTACAGTTAATTTTATGTGGTTATAATTTAGTATGACATCTTCATGCTTTTTATATTTTTCTGGAGTGTGAATGGCATAATGTATAGTCTATAAGTGTGCTTGTAAGCTTTGATAAATTTTGACATATTACAATAGATATATGTATATTTCATGGTAGTAAATTATAAAATTTACTAGTATCTACATATATTTTCCAGACTTGTGACATATCTAAATATTTTATATATTTCTCAGCTATGTAGTTCATCTGCAAGTTTTATGAAATTGTCTCAAAGCTCCAACAATTGTTAAATATATTTGTTGAAAAATATTTACATATAAGTCGACCCATGCAGTTCAAACCTGTGTTGTCTAAGAGTCAACTCTCTCCATATAGGTAACTATAAAATTATATATACAATATAAAGTTATGAATATTATATATATGTGTGTATATATACACACACACACACATGCACATGCACACACTCATATATATATATATATAACTTTCACTTGAGGATTGTGACTTTGAATTCCTGAATTTATGGCTTAGATTCACCTGCTAAATTATAAGCACGTTGGGTCACATGTATTCCATTTTTAAAAATTTAGCCCACAGTAGAGTTCAGTAGCAGGCCAGGAACTGTTTCTCTAAAGGAGAATATTTTTCTGCATAAGAGAACATAACTTTTCTCCAAAATTCTGGGGAACCGAATTGTGCTGTGATTTTATTAGGACTAACCAGAACTTCCAATCCGCATTCATAGGCGAGTACTGGGAATTGTGAACTTCAAGTATTATTGAATCTATTGGATGATAGTGCCCAAATGGGAAACTTTAATAATTAATTAGACTGGTTGCAAAGCCTTGTTCTTTTTTGAGACCCACTCAAAACTGACCTTAGTTAATACTACAGGATTATGAGTTATTTTATAAAAAGGATGAAGAAACAACCCCAAATGTAGCATATATTGCCTTTGGAATACAGAAAGACCTCCTAGGCGATGCCTACCATATTGATGGTAGATGATATAAAATGAAAAATTTTTTTTTAATTTTTGAGATTACATTGACAAGCTTCAGTTCAATAGACTACTAGAAACTTGCTAAAGTGTCAGTCTTTGGTTTTTTATGCTCTTTCATGCTCTTTCTCTCTCATATTCTAGTATGCAGGTGACTTCATAAAGCAATTATATAGTTGCTACCTGTTAATAACCAAGTAGGCAAAACTACCTTTGCTAAGTCAATTATAGTTCTGGATTCTCCTCCTATAAGCACTCTAATTCCTTCTCTTCTCCCAACACTCACAAAGCTTCCAGGGTTTACTTTATAAGAATAGAGAGAATAGTGAGCATCTTAAGATGATATGTAACCTTCAAATGAAAAAAAAAAACACTTCACATCTTTTCCAGTTAATTCAATGCTTGTCTATTTTGTACATGGCTATTTAAGGCAGTTTCTTCTTGCCATAAAAGTTTGCCTAAATAAATTTATGTAGTTGAGATAGATTTGAAAATTTTTTCAAATTTTTACAAAAATTCGAAAACAAGTAGAAATAGCTTAGTTTTTATTAGAAACTTTATTTTCTGTGAAAGGAGCTCATATATTAAAGCAAGAGGTTATATGAATTTTGAAGGGAAGAGAAGAAGAAAAGGTACTGTGCTAAGAAAAATAGGTATAGGTAATTATGTGACATAAGGAAGTGCGACCTGAGATTGCAGATTAGTAGCAAGGACAGTTTTTTCCTGCATTTATTAAATGTTGCTTAAATAGATGTCCTCTAAATGTCTGCCCTCATCATCTTCCCTACCCCCACCACTACCACATCCTCAAGCCAAAGAGACCAATACTCATTATTCCTCATGAAATATACTCTGAGAATGCTGAAAACTGACACAAAACAAACCTCACATTATTGGAATAAAAATTACTGGTCATGCCTAGCAACATCTACAAATGAGTCTCTTGGAAGAAAAGAGAATAGGCAGGGAACATTTTGGGTTGACATGGTTGACATTTAAATGAAAAGTCTCTGGTCTCAAAGAATAAAACTAGTGATATAAAAGCCAGGAGGCCAGGACAACAGCTAGCTGGGCTGAGAATCAGTTTTCTAGAACAAAACCAAGTGTATGTAGGAAACAAGGCTAGAAAGTTGCCTAGCTGGTGGTTAGAAGGCCAAATTTATGAGAGGAGGTACCAAAGGAGGGCAAGGTAGCAAGGACTTAAAGCACCAATCTAAAAAGGAAATCAGACTTTTGGGATGAACCATGGAAAGCCAATCTCTGTGGGGTAACATTCATTTATTCTGTCACTCAACCAACCTTAGTAAAGCACCAATTGTGTTCCAGGTTCTGCTGTGTGCCTCAAGTGAATACAAGAGATAAACTGATCCTCAGGCCAGGTGGATTGCCCTGTAGCAATTTTTCTATTTTCTTCTCTCTATGGGATGTTCTGGATGCAAAGGCAGGTGTAAAAAAAATTCACCCAGTTAGAATAAAGAGCTTCCATTATTAAAATTGTACAAATAAAAGAAGGAAATAAAAGTACTCTGAGATAATCCCTTTACCCCCCTCAATAGGTACCTAATTTTGAGATACAAACAATAATATGTATAAAGTACTGGTGCAAAAGTTGGCTTACAGTAGGTAAAGTATGTGAATTCACTTCCATTCCATTCTGTTCCCTGGTTTTACGTATCTACAGAAAAGTAGACTCAGTGTGCAAAAATACACTTAGGTGATTTTTTTTTCCCTAAAATGTTTGCCTTCTTTAAATCAAGAAATCATCTGTAATGCAGATTGAAAACTTGCAGAGGAGCTCCTAAAATGCTGTTCTTTCTCTTTGAGGTCTGTTTCAGTTGGCAACTTGACTAGATGTCACTTTTTCTTTAATGTATTTTATTGCATTTTAGGTTTGGGGGTACATGTGAAGAACATGTAAGATTGTTGCATAGGTACACACATGGAAGTGTGGTTTGCTGCCTTTCTCCTCATAACCTATATCTGGCATTTCTCCCTATGTTATCCCTCCCCAACTCCCCACCTCCCACTCTCCCTCACCTAGTAACCCCCCACGACTAGATGTCAGTCTTGCTTTAAAACCACCTCTCAGATGTTTCTTTTAAGCAAATTAGACAGCAACATAACGTCTATCTAACAAGAGTTAACAACATAATTAAGAATTCCCTCAGTGTATAGACTAACTTTTGAGAAACACACATACATGTATACATACATATGAAAAATGACTTTAAGGCTAGTAGGAAATCTAATGACTCAAGTTAAATTGTCTCAAATGTTTAACATCTGCAAGGAAGTAAGCTGATTTGTGCTGTGAATACAGCACATAAACAAATGGCAGAAAACCAAAAATATAATAATAATGGTAATAATGACAATAATAATAAAAAGTATTCTGTAAATGACTAATGTAATTATTCCCTGTACTGGTGTTATCACATTATTAGCTTATTTACTTTAAAGTAATTTTATATAGATGCTCATTTGGAGCAGTATTGAGAAAATTTCAAAATCATTACGAATTTAATGAAACTATGACATATTAAATATTAAATTAATTTTAAACTGTTTTCACATTATTTGGCAATTTAACCTTAGCCAAAGTGCAAATCTATAAGGCAATTTAGCTAATATCATTAATTCTTTATGAATTAGCTGTGACTATCTTCTTTGCTCAGGAAGGCTCTTATACATCTAATTAGTGCTAATAGCAAATGCCTTTAAAATGTTCAAATTAAAACAAAACATATGACAGCAGTTATTCTTATCAGGAAAATGTGCAGACTCTAAGGCATCTTATTAAGGGAGATAATATAGTAATCAGTTGAAAGATGCCAAGGAGTGTATTCATTTATATGTGTGATTACTTGTTCACTCTATATACCTATGCAACATCAATGTCTTCAAAATTCCCATAAACTTCTCAACAGGGAGGTAAACAGGAATTTTTTTAAACCTTCAATTGAAAACAAAAAAAAAGGAATTACAAGATTGAAGGATACAGGAAGGAAGGGAAGATAAAAATAGATAGCTAATACCTACTCCCTAGTAAAAAAGCAGATAATCTGTTGTTGAGACCTTAAAAGAGGTTGATTCGTTCATTTGATAATTTTTTCAGGAACTATCTTATGGTGTCTACTGTGTTTCAGTTATTATGTAAAATGTTGATAACACTTCAGTGTAAAAATGCTGTTCCTGCTCTCAAGCAGTTCACAGTTTAATGGGGGGACAGAAAGGTCCAAATACAGGATTGTAATTGCCAATATGGCTCTGTATAGAGAGTACAGTGGAAGCCTGGGGGCAGCATAGGTATGTCTTACGAGGGGAGTCAAAGTATTATGACACAGGACATACAAAATGTCTCTTGCAGGAGAAGTAGGAGTTTGCAACTGTCTAGGAAACAAAAAATAAAATCTGTCAGCAGAGGAACAGGCATATGCAAAAGCATAGAAGCAGGATGCTCAGTTAAAGAACTAGAAGATATTTGCTATGACGTAAGTACAAGCTTTAGTTAAATGATGGCCATTTTCCGCATAAAAAAGTGAAAGTTAGACAATTCGTTTCCTGAGATCACAATTCTCCTAGCCCATGATAGTTTAAACAAAGTTTGAGTAAAATGAAACATCTTAATTCAACCATCAAGTGGAAAGATACAGTCATAGCTCCATTAATGGTATAGTGTGTTCAATGCAGGTTGCCCAAAACCCAGAGCTCAGTGAGAGGCTTCATCATCTTGGAAGAAAATATACATAAGTAAAGTCCTGTAGGCCTCCAGCCAGAGTAATTAGCAGGCAATAATTTACATTGTTGACAGAAGTCCAATGCTAGCTCTTGCTCATAGGCAATAGAATAAGAGCAGTATCTGAGCACAGGTGTCTGGAGGTGTTAGCCTCTGGTTCTCCAGCTGATTAAGAGAAAAAGAAAATATTGAAGTTAGATTAAACTACATAAAAATTGCCAATACATGACCTTTTTTAATCTACAAAAATTGACCATATGATATCGTTTAATATTTGGTGAGTGCTTACCCAGGACATGTCAGTGTCTTAAAGATTTTATGTACACTACCTAACTAAATGAAAACTTACAAGCACCCCACAAGATAAATTTGTTTCTCCAACCTGCAGAGAGATAACCAAAGATCAAAGTGGTCCAAGACAAAAGAGTAAGTGAAAAATTGCATACCAATCTCTTTGGTTCTGAGGCCAGAAAATTTTCTAATTTTCCAGGGTCTTAATCTACACATTGAGAGATTCAAGTAGACAATGAACAGTTTGAAATCAGATGACAAATAGGAGGTGGTTTGCATCAGGAGAGCTAGTAAACTGAGACCCAAACCCCACATCCATAGAGCTGGCTTTCTCATTATTCTCTCTTCTTCTGCACTCTGCCTTCTACCTGTCTCATCTTCCCCTCACCCTCTTTTTCATCCATTCTGGTTCCTACACTCCTTCCCTACCTGTATGTCCCTCTTTCTGCAATTATGAAGACATAGGTACATAAATGTTAGTGAAGCACAGTAAAATGCAGAAATTTACAATCATTTTGTGGAATCATATTTAAGATATGGTACGCATTGATGATTTATTAAGTGAAAAATATAAATTTACAAAGAAGTAAAAGTAGTTGATCAAAATGTCTGTCATCTTTCTATTTATCTTCTAGTTATTCTGTCGGGGAAAATGATATTCCAATAGTTGTCTCAGAAAAAAATATGCTTCTGCTGATCTGATTGTTTTTCTTAGTTTTCTACTGTTACTTTGATTAATAATCAAACAAAAAATATAATACTGTTATTTTCATGTCAAATAACAATCACCTTTTAAAACTGCCTAAAATATATGTTCCAGTATTTTTTAATCTGTGTATTTTCTTCTTTCCTCTCCTGACCCTTCTCCACCTACCAAAATATTTTTCCTTATATCATTCATTGTGATCCTTGGCCCTCTCAGAAAGCAGGGGGAGTTCCTGGACATGGTTTATAAGCCCAGTTAGCACAATGATTTTTTGAGTAGGACCATTAGGCCTGCCCTTTCAGGTGCCACTACCTTCTATAACAAGCTATCGATTTCCCAAGGAGAGTGAAGACAGAAATCAAAATACATTTAAGAAAATGAAAAAAGCAGAAGAAAATAAACTAGTAAGGAAAGCAGACCTAGGGAAGAATTAATGTGGAAGGAAAAATAAAATGCTTACAATAATAGACTTGGGAGAGAACTTGGGAAGTCACAGCATGCAAGGATGTCTTTTAGGGAGACAAATGTCCTGTAGTAGCCACCCGTGCAATCTGCCTTTGCTCATAGATTGTTGCTGTAATGCCCTATTCTATTCTTGACCTTAGCAAGAGCAATTTTTTCTAGCCCTATTCCATCAATGACTAGTAATATAATTTGGTGAACAAGATGGTTTTTATTCACCAAGAAGAAAATCTGTCTTTTTAATGATCAGAAGACAGAATCTGAGTATTCTACCCCAACGCCAACCCTTGAAGACATTTCCCTCCATGAGTTTGCATGCATTTGACCGTCTGGTGTCAGGTTAACAAATCAGGCTGCTAACTCTTACCTTGACCCATTCCTTCACAACAGAGAACTCTCATTCATCAGCAACAGCACAGGGAAGATTAGTATACAGGTTTTCTGGTCTCTGGTCATGTGTACTATTCAGACAACATCTCTGGGCTAATCTTGAAGTCTTGCTGTAACTCACTTCGTTACTGAATGAAATTGTGTGTGGAGTTCATGAACTGAGCTGCCATGCCTCACTAGAAAAACTGCTCTGTTTTATGAAGTAAAAAATAAGCTTTTCTTAGGATGAGTGGATCTTGCCTAGGAGACATTGCCCTATCATAGGCAATTCATAATAGCATTATAAATATAAAATAAATATTTTAGTAACTTTAAGATACTCTGAAAGCTAAATCCCTATAAAACAGTTTAAATTCAAACTCCTAGATTTTCTGAAATTTATAGTTATTTTATTCAATTATTTCAGTGAAATCAAGGTTCTCTGTAAGAATAGACTACATGGTCATTTATTGACCATCTCTCTATTTACCTATAGAACTTATACTTTACCTCATTTTGTAAAGAGCATTTCTGACAGCCAGCTAGCTGATGTAATTATCTCATCCAGGTGAACATTGGAGTTCAACATAATACATGTTATCCATCTTAAAAATTCTACAAAATATGTTCCACAAGATAATTCAAGAGAAACGCATGAATATATAGCTGTATTTTTACCTTGGGGCTTTTTAGTATCTTATAAATAACAAGCATGAATTACTTAATTCCCTTAACGGAAATACAACCTAATAATGGTACACTTGTCATGCATTAGTCTTCATGCAATTCTCATCATCATCTAATTAGGATGGTTTCCATTTGTATCAATCATATACTTTTATAATTAATTTATTGCATCAGAAAAATTTTCATGTCCCACTACACTTACAACTCACAAGCTATTAAAGGAATTGATGTGGAAAAGGGGGTCTCCAAGTATATTTATTTCACCCATCTTTATCTTCAGATATTTTAGAATTATTTTTTTCTTTTAAATATGTCCAAAAGGTACCATAGAAGTTCCTTCAAGCCTCAGGATGAGGAAAGTGCCCAGTGTGTACTGATATCCAAACCTATCTCAGAGTGCTTAAATCCCCCACAGACTTCCAGCCAACCTCCTAGAAAAACAATTCCCTCAAGTGCATCTCTAGACACATTTTTACTCAAATCCTTTAACTTTGTCTTAGTGAGTCTAGTTACTTATTTATATCAGTGATTATTCATGATAGTAATAATATAATAATGGTATATGTTGGGTTTCAGGCATTATAGGATTTCTGAAAGTTTTGTGATTATTCCACCTTAAGATACAAGCAAACAATAACAAATACCAAGTTAATTCACTTAACCTAAGATTATAATAATAAAACAAATGTAGCTACCTAATTCGGGTAAATAGACATTGAAAGTAAGACTGTTTTCATTCTAGTGTGACTAAGACTTCCACCAAGATGGCTGAATAGGAACAGCTCTGGAGCAAAGACTGGTTAAAGAAAATGTGGCACACATACACCATGGAATACTATGCAGCCATAAAAAAGTTGAGTTCATATCCTTTGCAGGGACAAGGACGAAGCTGAAACTATCATTCTCAGCAAAATGACACAAGAACAAAATCCAAACACTGCATGTTCTCACTTGTAAGTGGCTATTGAACAATTAGAACACATGGACACAAGGAGGAGAACATCACAGAGCAGGGCCTGTTGGTAGGTGGGAGAGCTAGGGAACTGATAGCAGGGGGTGGGCATATTAGGGAGGGATAACATTAGGAGAAGTAGCTAATGTAGATGATGGGGGGATGGATATAGCAAACCACCATCGCATGTGTATACCTACATAACAATCCTGCACAATCTGCACATGTACCCCAGAACTTCAAGTAAAATTTTAAAAATCGGTTCCTGTAACTACTGAGTGGGCCTTAGGGAAAAACAAATATCAATTACACTGAATCCCAGCTTCATATCAATCTTAATGGAAATAGACCAGTGAGAAATAAGTCTAGTGTCTAGTGATAGGAACAGGGAGGAAAGTGCTAGAAGGCTGAGCTGTCATACAGGGCAGCCCTGTAGAATTGAAGTCCTATATGTTCAGAAAATTTCTTGAGATATGACTTATTGTCTTGGCTCTCCTTGAAACAAATAGGTTTATTGGGGAACTACCAACAAGGTCCATCATGTAATGTTCTACAGGTTAGGCAGTATACAACTCTAGGGGAGCACCATTCACACTAAGCTAGAGTTGTGGAGTTGTGACTCATCTACACAGTGTTACTCAATAACACTGCCAGCACTTCCATTGCACAAGGGGGTCAGTAACATTACCCCTATTGCAAAGCTTATCTATCTTGAAAAAGAGTGCTGAGACTGGGAAAGGTACTAGGGGGAGTCTTGGAGGGGGTCATTAGGGAAGATAGCTGATTGTATCCAGCCCGTCAATAGGCTTTTATTATTATCTTGTATTTAAAAATGCCCAATTACTGTGTATTATATTCAGTGAATTAAAACCTATTTCTCTTAACTTTAATTCTTACACTAATTTAGAGGCCAACTGAAATAGCTATATGCATGTATTATCTCGCTCTATTCTGTTTTGAAAAATTATTATCTCCAAATTGTACTGAGAAAATTCTGTGAAGAGTTTTTTTTTTAATGGTACCCATCTAGTAAGATCCAGAGTTGAGAATTTAACTAAGAATCCTCATCTGCAAAGTCATTGTTTTTTAAGTACTATTCGTTTTCTCTTTTCTACCAAACTTACACAGCTGTTGAACTCATGTCTGGAATGGAATTCAAAGAGATCTTTCTCAGGTCACTCAGTAAACGTCATGAAGTATGAAAGATTACTTTAATTTATCTAGCTTTTTCACCTTAACAAAGTGATTTCTTAGAATCATCACATAAAACATAATCAAATCAAAGTGTCAAAATAATATTTTAAGCTACTCTATAGCATGTATTACCATTTACTTTTATGGAACCTAGCTTCTACCGAAACAGCATTTCAAATTAAGTAGAAATCTTTGATTCAAACATTCATATGACATTCTTTCATTTTATAAATCAAAATTAATGTTACATTTCTTTTTAGTCTTTAAAAATAATGTCATATAGCTGAAAGCCAATTTAATTAGCATTCCAGAGTTTGATTTATTTTGTGCTTAGCCAAATTATCCTGGAATTTTAGATTATTTAGTGTATATATAAATTTGGAATAAGAAAATAATAAAGCAGAATATATAAATGTATAAAATAAAAATTGCCATTGAATAATGCTTTGATGATCTTTCTACTAAAAATACTCTCTATCCATGCATGAGTTTCTTTTGTTTTCATTGATTCTTTGTGTTCCTAAGTAAGTTCGTGAGTATATAGGAACATTCAGATTGTCAAATCACACTAAATAAATCAGTGACATTACTAAATATAAATTTCAGTAATAAACTCAAGGAACAAGCAATCAAGAGGAATAGACAAAGCAGGCAGAAGTCTGGGGACATCCATTCCATTGGACACACACTCTTTGGCACAGAATAATGGCTGAGTTCTCGTAGTGAGGGTTTCTGAGGTTTCTTCCACAACAGAGAACATTTAAGTTATGAAAAATCTTCATTTAATCCTGCCATTCCTGGCAACATGAATAAACCTGGAAGACATTGTTAAGCAAAATAAGTCAGGCACAGAATGATAAATACTACATATTCCCACTCACATATGGGAGCTAAAAAATGTTGAGCTCATAAAAGTAGAGAAGAGAAGTGTGGTTACTAGGGACTAGAAAGGGTTACAGGAATGAAGGATAGGAAGAGGTTGATTAACTGATACAAAATTACAGCTAGATAGGAGGTGTAAGTTCGGTGTTCTGAAGCATTGTAGGGTGAATACAGTGAATAATAATTTATTGCATATTTTCAAAAAGCTAAAGAGAGGATTTTGTATGTTCCCAATACAAAAAAAGAGATGAATAGTTGAAGTGATGAATATGCTAATTACCCTGATTTGATCATTATACCTTGTACATGTGTATCAAAATTTCATTCTGTGTTCCCATAAATACATGCAATTATTACCTGTCAATTAAAAGTTAAAAAAAGAAAAGTCTCCATTTCATACCCAGAGAATTATATAGCTTAAGTGACATTCTCAAGGGAGCCATGTGTCATAGAATATGTGTTTATTTACTATAAGTTATTATTTAACCATATACACCCACTAGGCCCTTCTATAGATAAGAGCCCTTCTTATGGCAAATAGTATTAGTTTATTTACCCAGAGGTACAAATGACAAGGGGATTAGGCCCAATCACCTGCTTTTTTCTTTCTCCTGAAAGCATCTCTCTGGTAAGGAAAATGAATAAGTAGGTTTCCTGCTATAACACCTTCCTTCCACAGGGTCTTTAATAAGGCAGAATTCTTCCTTTTTCTGTTTTTGTTGTCTTCCTCTTTTGTTCACATTTAAAGTACTATATAAAGTTGCCAGTCATATCTATGTCAAGCAGTTCTGTCTACAAGTTACTTTAGAGCAGATTCTCTTTATTTTGTGTACGTGGAAATTAATCTGAGTAAATCTATGACACTGTAGTGCGAGTAGATATCCAATGCTCTGAGTAAAAAAGTATTGGAAACAAAGTTGTTTTTTAAGCCTCTTTTAGGATTTTGAAATATATTAGTCAAGTTTGTACTCATTATCTTAAAGAAAACGGAAAAAAGGTCCATTTATTTTCTTTTTTAGTATGAATATCTCCACTGAAGTTAGATAATGTCTAAGGGAAGCTGGTATCTTCGAGAAGGTGCTCATTACAAGAAGAGTGAGGACATGCAACTTTAATTGAATATGTAGCAGAGACGAGACTTTCCTTCTAACCCAAGTGCTCTAGCACCATGAGTGTTTTGAAAATAGTGACTAAGCACATGAAAGTAAAATTTAAAAATGCATTCATGGAATCCTACTCTAACAGAGGTAAAAGGTGACAGTATCTAAAATAACACTAGGAGAGAGCACTCTTCCTGTTTCTCTAAATATTAAGCAGCAGTGTTACTGCTCCTTGATAATTTCTGCAGAAAGAAAAGAGGGACAGCATGAAGTTGAGCAAACCTTAAATTAGCCACAGCAGCAGCAGTAGTGGCAGTCTCCCTCCATAACACATTGGCTAAGGATGATCCTTTGCAATGTCAGATATGGAAGCACCCCAACTTAGAGTGACAGGAGGGTCTCTGTATCCAGAAGATGTACATGGGACCCAGAACAAGCCACATGGAACAATGAGGATTTGCATTGAGCATAACCAGGCTGTGGAGAACCAGCAGTGGTAGTTAAGAGGGCAGTAGCTGCAACAGCATCAGAGGGCCAGGCATGCCTTGTCTTGAGCTTCAGCAGCTACACTCTATCTTGGTAGCAGGTGATCAGCTTTCAGGTGGTAGTACCCAAATCTCTGGGTCCACAGTGTACAGGCCTGAATTTGACAACTGGACAAGCACTCTCCCTCTCTAGGTCTACTGTGGCAAAAAAACAAAAAAAAAAGAAAGAAAGAGAAAAGAGAAAGAAAGAAAGAGAGAGAGAGAAAAGAAAAAGAGAAGAAAGGGAGGAAGGAAGACAGGCAAGCTCTTCAGGATAATGATGGAGGCAAGAATTCTGAGGTTTTCCTATAATGGAAAAATAATAAATAATAACGATAACCTTATTGTTTTCTCAGAGAGGAATGCTATCTACTACACAGTTGTGGCAGTTTTGCAAATAAGAAGAGTCCTCACTGATTTGTGCAATATATCAGGCAAATCCTGATTTGGAAGCTAATCATCCTGGTTATAATCTAGATGTAGAAGGAGAAAACCTTGAGTATTCTATAATCACATAAACAGGAATTAATATATTTTGATTCAACCTAACTTACTATTTTCTTATCTGATTGTCTGGTTTAGCAGAAGTTAACCAAGAAAAGAGGAAGCTTGACTTGGGCCAGATGACTTATATTGAAATAGGGGAGAGACTCAGTGAAATCATACAATGTAAGTGCACTTGTTTTGCTGTCATATGGGAAAGTTCCAAAGAACTGTCCAATCTGGTTTGATTTTGTTTTACTTTCATTGTGGGCAGTGCCTGTCAGCCTTTGACTGGAATGGTGTGTTTGCCTTTAAGGAATCAAACTTGACTTATGGAGCCCCTTCATACCTTTGTCTACAAAGTCCCTGTACTGGGTTCCTAACCTGTGGTAACTAAAGAGTGTCACTTTCTGACATTCAAAGCTTTCAACCATTGTGGAAGACAGTGTGGCGATTCCTCAAGGATCTAGAAATAGAAATACCATTTGACCCAGCAATAACATTACTGGGTATATACACAAAGAATTATAAATCATTCTATTATAAAGACACATGCACACGTATGTTTACTGTGGCACTGCTTACAATAGCAAAGACCTGGAACCAATCCAAATGCCCATTAACAATAGACTGGATAGAAAATGTGGCACATATACACTATGGAGTACTATGCACCCATAAAAAAGGATGAGTTCATGTCCTTTGCAGAGACATGGATGAAGCTGGAAACCATCATTTTCAGCCAACTGACACAAGAACAGAAAACCAAACACCACATGTTCTCATACGTAGGTGTTGAACAACGAGAACAGATGAACACAGGGAGGGGAACATCACACACCAGGGCACTGTTAGGGAGTGGGGGGCTAGGGAAGGGATAACAGGGGGTAGGCAGATTGGGGGAGGGTTAGTATTAGGAGACATACTTAATGTAGATGACGGGGTGATGGATGCAGCAAACCACCACGGTATGTGTATACCTATGTAACAAACCTGCATGGGAAACTGAGAGAGAAATTATGTTAAAAAGCTATAGTATGCTTGTTGTTGGATTCAACTCTTGCCTAATGTTTTTCAATTTTTATTATATTCTACAATGTGAACCAGATTCTAATTTTTCTTGGCAACAAGTTTTCAAAATAATGTCTTCATTTTTTCTTTCTTTTTTGGCTGTTAGTCTCTTATTGGTGTGTAGGAATGCTTGTGATATTTGCACATTGATTTTACACCCTGAGACTTTGTGGAAGTTGCTTGTCAGCTTAAAGAGATTTTGGGCTGAGATAATGGGGTCTTCTAAATATATAGTCATGTCACCTGCAAATAGAAACAATTTGACTTCCTCTCTTCCTAATTGAATTTCCTTTATTTCTTTTTCTTGCCTGATTGCCCTGGCCAGAACTTCCAATAATATGTTGAATAGAAGTGGTGAGAGAGGGCACCTTTGTCTTGTGCCAGTTTTCAAAGGGAATGCTTCCAGTTTTGCCCATTCATATGATATTCGCTGTGGGTTTGGCATAAATAGCTCTTATTATTTGAGATACGTTCCATCGATACCTAGTTTATTGAGAGTTTTTAGCATAAAGAGCTGTTGAATTTTGTTGAGGGCCTTCTCTGCATCAGTTGAGATAATCATGTGGTTTTTCTCTTTGGTTCTGATTATGTGAGGGATTACATTTATAGATTTGCATATGTTGAACCAACCTTGTATCCAGTGATCCCCAGGCATGCAAGGTCTGGAGTAGACCTCCAGCAAACTCCTTAAACTTCATTTGGAACCAAAAAAGAACCTGCATAGCCAAGACAATCCTAAGCAAAAGAAAAAAAACAAAGCTGGAGGCATCACCCTACCTGACTTCAAACTATACTACAAGACTACAGTAATCAAATGGCATGGTACTGGTACCAAAACAGACATGTAGACCAACAGAACAGAACAGAGGCCTTGGAAGTAATGCCACACATCTACAACCATCTGATCTTTGACAAACTTGACAAAAACAAGCAATGGGGAGAGGATTCCCTATTTAATAAATGGTGCTGGGAAAACTAGTTAGCCATATGCAGAAAGCTGAAACTGGATCCCTTTCTTACACCTTATGCAAAAGTTAACTCAAGATGGATTAAAGATTTAAACGTAAGACCTTACAACATAAAAACTCTAGAAGAAAACCTAGGCAGTGCTATTCAGGACATAGGCATGGGCAAGGACTTCATGACTAAGACACCAAAAGCAGTGGCAACAAAAGCCAAAATAGACAAATGGGATCTAATTAAACTTTAGAGTTCTGCACAGCAAAAGAAACTATCATTAGAGTGAACCAGTAACCAACAGAATGGGAAAAAAATTTTGCAATCTACCTATCTGACAAAGTGCTAATATCCAAAATCTTAAACAAATTTACAAGAAAAAAAACAACTCCATCTAAAAGTGGGCAAAGGATATGAACAGACACTTTTCAAAAGAAGACATTTATGCAGCCAACAAGCATATGAAAAAAGCTTATCATCACTGGTTGTTTGAGAAATGCAAATCAAAACCACATTGAGATACTATCTTATGCCAGTTAGAATGGCAGTCATTAAGAAGTCAGGAGACAACAGATGCTGGAGAGGATGTGGAGAAATAAGAATGCTTTTACATTGGTGGAAGTGTAAATTAGTTTAACCACTGTGGAAGACAGTGTGGCAATTCCTCAAGGATCTAGAACTAGAAATAACATTTTACCCATCAATTCTATTACTGGGTATATACCTGAAGAATTATAAATCATTCTATTATAAAGACAGATGCACATGTATGCTTATTTTGGCACTGTTCACAGTAGCAATGACTTGGAACCAACCCAAATGCCCATCAATGGTAGACTGGATAAAGAAAATGTGGCACATATACACCATGGAATACTATGCAGCTATAAAAAAGGATGAGTTGATATCCTTTGCAGTGACATGGGTAAAGCTGGAAACCATCATTCTTAGCAAGCTTACACAAGAACAGAAAAACAAACACCACATGTTCTCACTCATAAGTGGGTGTGGAACAATAAGAACACATGGACACAGAGAAAGGAACATCACACAGCAGGGCCTGTTGGGGGTTAGGGGGCTAGTGAAAAGATAGCAGGGGGTGTGGGGATTGGGGAGAGTTAGCATTAGAAGTACCTTATGTAGATAACAGAGTGATAGATACAGCAAAACACCATGGCATATATATACCTATGTAACAAACCTGCACGTTTCACACATGTATGCCAGAACTTAAAGTATAATAAATAAAAATAAAATTTAATCAGAAAAAAATATATATTGCCTTGGGGTCCTCATGAATGTAAACCAGAGGGTCCTATGTTTTAACATTGTTCATTTGATCTTCCATGTGGTAAAGTGGTAATACGCCTTATTTATAGATGAGAACTCATGCCTGGGTTCCTGCCTAAGTACTAGAGCCATTCTATCTTGAATTTTCTTTGATGTAGATGCAAAATAAACTAGATCATTTGGAGTCATCCGGTTGCTATGATGTGGGCTTAAAAAACAGTTTCACTGCTCCTCGTGGCTAGTTATCTATGTACCAGCAAATCTCCATCACTTGCTTTTTTCATTTACCTATCAGAAGGCTAGAACACCACTGAGCCACATAAAGACATACTCCTGTAAGTTTTTGCTTTATCATTTCCTTTTTTCTGAATATCTCTTAAATGGCAACATTAATTGTAGGTTTGAATGAGATAACTATGATACATAAAACACCTGTATGTAACCAGAAACATTGTAAGCATTCGATCATCTTTTTTCATAAATGATTTTTTTCTTTCCTGTAAATAAAGTCCAGAAAAGCCAGTGTAGAGAGTAGAGTTTGGTTGACCAGGTCCTTTTTTTGCATTCGCTAGAAACTTTCACGAAATTTTAGACATTTCTACATTTTTTATCTTCCCGCAGAATGAAAGACAAACAGAAATCCCCAAAATATATCCTAATTATATGGAAAAGATAGTGTACAAAAAATTTTCATACTGCCTTCCACAGCAGATAGACTGGCCACAGGCTAGGGCGAGTGAACTGTATGCAAGGTTGTGTGAGACTTTTGTTCTGCAGGTACCATTTCTGGTCTGGAACAGAAACAATAACTTGGAAAAAGATTCGGAGAGGAGAAGCCATCTCCCTAATTACTTTAAGTTTACTTATGCTTCTGGACTGTGTTCTTACGAAATAAACAGTCCAACTGTAGCTTGCATATATTCTGCCTTTTCTAAATTACCATAGATGCAGAAAACAGGCTTTCAGGTAGAATCATGATACAAGTGATAGATATAATCCTCTGTTAACTTTGTAATATCATATATCATCTCTGAACCTGTAAAAATGTGTATAACTTATAGTAGAGAGTCCCCTTGGGTGAAACTTCCACTGCTCTCGAGATACATACTACACCTCTCAGTTCTGCATCAAGAACCTTGATGTTTTTATGTGTTCCCCTATGGATACAGCTAGTATCAGCCCCCTCCTCCCACTCTTCATCTGGTCAAGATGAAATATTTGCTTTTCCAGAATGAGCAAAATTCCGCCAGCATATGCAGTTCCTTTTGTCTAGGAGATATTTCTTCTCTTACATCAAGTTGCTTTCTATCCATACTTCTGCTCTCAGTTTAGATGTGACCACTTCCTGCAATCCTCTTCTAACTCCTACCCACACCTAGATTAAACATCCTTCCTATGTCCTTACTTGAAAACCCTGTGTAAACTCCTATACTGAACATTTTTGGAGGTCTTTCATATCATATTTCTGTCTCCCTCACTAAAATTTAAAATTCTACATAGCAGAAAATGTTGTTGTAGCAAAACCGTTTGTAGCACCGATTTTAGCAATGGTAATAACTTCGTTGGCAAATGTTAAAGAATATGCTTTTGAGGACTTGTATTAATGATATACTTAAAAATCAATATCTATTCGTAGCAAGTTATGCTAATGTAACACTTACTCTGAACCAGATATGCATGTCTTTGAAACATATTCAGCTATCTCTCATTTGTCTTTCTTCAACCAGTTTTTAAACATTTCCATCTGTCTTAAGCAGTTAAAAAATCACATTTTTAAATAGCCAAATGCAGGACCATTTTACCAGTTCCCACACACTAAAAAAAATCTCATTTATGTGGATGAACAAAAGTGATAGCAGATTATTCAACTTTACATTGGTTTGTGGTGCAAACTTCTTATTGCATGGCTGAAGCCTTCTCATTTATGAGACTGTGGAGGGAATTTGGGTGGTTTTCATTGCTATGAATCCTACAAAAATTAAATCTCCAGAAAAAATATAAAAGCTTTGTAGTTTTTGATTCATCTGTTTTAATCAAAAGACTAACAAAAAGCAAAGGAGCAGAATTACTAAATGGAAATGGATACATTTTTATTGTCTTTGCTTTTAGAAATAGTTTGAGATACATATTAAAAGTAAAAATCTTTAAAGGGCTTTGCAGGTAGACCACCTCCAGAATTCTGCAAAGGCTTTGAGCCAGGCCCTGGCTCCCTACTAGGGAATCACCATGGAGTTCCAATTTACTGAATACTTTGAGGATGGCACAACAGTGTCACCGATGCCCACAGACCTGGGAAGAATTTTCCTGGAACTTCTGAAAGAATTAGCGAGTTCATGAAGCTCAGTAATTGCTCTGCTCACTGGACCACACCACCTCATTATCCTCTGAAGCTTATTGAAGTTACATATGCAGTAGGAGCTGGATGCAAGATGAATCAAATAGAACTGTCCTTGGACAGATCATACATAGGTATTAACTAAGACTTTTAAAGAAGACTTTGATAATAGCAAACCATCAGGTTGAATTGTAAATGAATTCATGTATAGAAATAACTCGGTTCAGTTCATTTTATGATAATTCACAGGGCAAGATTAAAACTAGAGAGAAGGGAAGTAATCTCTGCAGTTAATTACTTTGTCTTCATTAAAACATGCTATTTTCTTTATTTAATACATATTTTTATTTAATGATGTGTAATATTTAAAGAGAGTGCAAAAGTACTATATGTAAAAATAAAAGCTGTTAGTATTACCTGATAAACATGACTATTAATAAAAGACCAAAACAGTACAGCTAAATACAGCCTTGCATCAAAATTGCAAAGGAAAAGGATGTGGGAAAGTTTACTCTGGAAGGAATATGAAAAAGAAATTTGAGCTTCTTGAGAGCAAGTATTCTATTTTTTCATACATGTTTTTAGTTCAGCAAAGCACAAAATAGGTGTTAGATAAATGTTGACTGGACTTAACTGTTTGTTGAACCAAGCTTGAAATTATGGGAAGAAAAGAAAGTAAGCATCCCCCAAAGTCGCTGAAAATCCCCTGTGTGAGGGGTCCACAGATTGGAGTGGATGAGCCAAATCCAGCCTGCTATGTCTTTTTGTAAATAACATTATATTGAACATATTGAAATGTAGTTGTGCATGCGCGCGCGCACACACACACGCACACATGTATGGTTGATACCTGCGTTCATAGTACAATGACAGAGTTAATTAATTGCACAGAGACTATATGTTAAAATTGTTACTATCATGTATAGGACCAATTCTTGCCCTATTTGCTTACTTATATTGTGAAATGAAGATAACAGCCATGATCTGACATCTATACAATCTTACTAGAGTCATTAGTTTCAGTTTAGTTTGTATTATAGGCTCATGTGTTCTTAGAAAATTGGTACAGATCTGAGATGATGATGTCAGATGTGAATGGAAAAAAAATGATGAAAAGCAGATCATAATCTCATTTTTAAATTCTGGACTCATACAGTTCTCAATTTGAATCCTGGGTTCTGGGGCTTATCAGCCGTAATATGGGGCAAGTTGTTTAACTTCTTTTTTTTATTATTATATTTTAAGTTCTGGGGCACATGTGTATATCATGCAGGATTGTTACATAGGTATACACATGCCATGGTGGTTTGCCGCATCCATCTCCCCCGTAACCTACAGTAGGTATTTCTCCTAATGTTATCCCTCCCAATCCCCCACCCCCAGCTATCCCTCCCCTAGCCCCCCAACCCCCATTTCGCTTCTAGAAAACAGGGGTGGAAATATTCATTTCATAACATTGCCAGGGGGATTAAACAAAGTGACATAATTAGAGTATCTTGTTGGTAATACATATTCAGTAAATGTGTTTTATTTTTTCATAAGACCAATCAATTAATTAACCTTGTAGTGGGGCTTCATTTTTTGGTATCTTTCCAACTGCAGTAAAAAAGAAAGAGAGAACTGGGTACTTACTTCAAAGCCTAAATGCCATCTGCTGACCTTCTGTAATCCTCAACGACCACAACCACAACAATAATAACAACACAAGTAATTGTACTGAATAAGACTGGGATATAAGGTAGATACATGTGTACAAGAAAAAGAATTGAAAGAATCTACATGACATTAATAATTGTAGAATCCTCCATGGAAAAGAGTGGAATTATGTGGGGAGTAAGAAGGAACTTTCACATTTTTTAGTAAGTGTTTATTTTTTGTTAACTCTATTGCAAATAAAACTGCCAAGGAGAGAGGCCTCAGGATAAACCATCATTTCTTCCCTGCTTACACTTTCAAAGTTTATACTAAACCTGTAATCTACATTTAAGTCACATATTTATAAACTATAATACTTAGAAATACATATTTAAGTTCAGGTGCTGTGGCTCACACCTGTAATCCCAGCACTTGGGATGCTGAGGCAGGCGGATCGCTTGAGCCCAGGAGTTTGAGACCAGCCTGAGCAACACAGCAAGACCTCATTTCTAATAAAAAGAAAATTACATATTTAAAACCTGCACACTACTTACGATTTCATGGAGATCTTTCTTTAGAAATAAGCCAAATAATTCAGTGGAGTTTTTGCTTATCCGGGCCAAAATAAAGCCTGCATTGTCTTTACTGGACTTTGATTAGCTCCCATTTGATTTTGGTTTCTGTGTGCAAGAAGCCTGGTGCTTCCTTCAGTTTATTTGCTGTCTTATTCCACAGTCTGCTAGAACAGAAAGAAATGTTAATCACTTCTCCCTCCAAGCCTGAAATAGAACAGCTTACCTACAGGAACTGATCTTTACCTCTAAACAACAAATTAATTCTCTCAGATCTTTTCTCCCAAGACACATACCTTAACATTGCACCTTGGTGAACTCTTCGTGGTTTTATGGAATATTATTGAACTCATAGACCAAATGAAGCTGCAGAGGTAAGGAAGTAACGAGTTACCTCTGTTCTAAAAGCACTCTTCCTTGATCTGCTTCTGAGCTTGTGTTCTGACGCACACATTTCATGTGTTTAATGATTAAAACAGAAGAAATAAAACTTGCTCTAAGTCTTCTCCCATTGCCACTCCAAAGTGAGTTATTTTGCTTTGTGTGAAGCATCTTCCACAGAGAGCCATGCCTCTCAATTAAGTGTATCTTTAAAGTCACACAAAAACAAACCCTTGGCTCAGGGAAGGAAGAACGAACTTGTACCCAATGCTCATTGAACTAGCATTCTAACTTACACAGTGAACATCTGTAGCAAAACTGCTTGTGAAGTTAAAAAGAACCTATCAGTGTCCTCAGCTTGGGAAATGTAGTATAACAAAATAGAGAATTAAACAATGAGTGCTGGAATCAGGCTGCCTATATATAAACCATGGTTTCCTCATGTTCTAGCTGTTTGATCTTGGACTGGTGCCTAAATCTTCTGTTTTAGCAACGGTCAAATTGAGAATTTTCAAAAGTACCTAGTTTAAAGGTTTGTTTTGATGATTAAATGAGATAATATATGTGAAGCCTTTGAAAGAATTATTGTTATTTAGTGACTGTTGTTCCTCAGGATTGTTATTTTGGCATTAGTATTTAACTTCTTCATGTAAAGATTTATAAAATAGGACTATTATAGGCCAATTATGTTTTCTCAAGTTTAATATGTTGAGGAGCCAACCCCCAGTATATCAGAATGTAACCGTATTTGGAGAAAAGGTCTTTAAGGAGATAATTAACATTAAATGAGATCATAAGTGGGGTCATAAGCCAATATGACTCATGTCCTTATAAGAATAGGAAAAGACACCAGGGACACACATGCACAAAGGGCTAATCATGTGAGGACACAGTGAGAAAATTGCCATCGAAAAGCTAAGAAGAAAGCCCTCAGGATAAACCATCATTTCTTCCCTGATTACACCTTCAAAATTCATACCACACCTGTATTCTACACTTAAGTCACAATGAGTTGCTTGCTCTTTCATAATTATACTTTTTAAATACATATCTCTTTTCCCCTCACCTTGGAGTTTTCTGTTCTGCTTTGCTGTTTTTCCTTTATCCCCCTTAATGCCAAGCCCTAAGTTCTTTCTCTGACTTTGGGTAAAAGTTCCTTAAAACGTTAGCTTTCTGCTAAGTTTGCTATCAGATACTTGCCAATGGTTCTCAAACTTCAGTAGATCTAGCTCTGTAGGTCTGTTTTATCCACTAGCAGATTAAAGCTTCTGGGTGATGGGTAGCATGTAAATAGTGAAGACATAGATAAGAGATCAAGTATCTGAGGAATAAAAATTGTCTTTTCTTGATGTTACCTTTACTCCTCTGCACCAACAATTGTAATCCTTGGCCTCCCTTGAGTCGTAGCATGAATCTCTCTTGTTTTTCTGTTTTTACATTGCTGTTTCATATGTATGAAAATTCCTGTTTCATACTCAATGCTCGAGAGCTAGAAAGATAGCAAAAAGAAATAGGCTACATTCAAACTGAACTATCAGTGGGAGTTTGGAATTTCTGGATAGTCAGAACTCAACAATAACCATCTGTTTTGAGGAGGTAGATCACTACTGGAAGACAGTGTTGATAATTATATTCTATAGATTTCTACATTAATACCAAACAGAAGAACCTTATCAGTTTTCCATATCAAAAAACAAGGAAAGAATTGATTGAGATTGGAGAAAACTCTTGTTACGGCCTTAATGTTGGTTGAGGACGGTTGGTCCTCACCAAAACTCATGTTGAAGCTTGGTCCCCAGTGTAATGGTGCTGAAGGGTGGTATAAGTTTCAAGAAGCAACTGGGTCATGAGGAATCTACCTTCATAAAAGTATTAATTGAGTCTCTCAAGTTTTCACATTTGCTGGACTGGATTAGTTGCTGTGACAGCAGCTTGTTATAAAGTGGGGTCACCTCTCACGTTCTCTTTCTTTCACACCTTGCCTGCTTTCCCTTCTGCTTCTCCATCATGTTATGGCACACCATGAGGCTCTCACCAGAAGCCAGTCAGATACAGTTGCACAATCCTAGACTTCCCAGCCTTCAGAATTGTGATCCAAAATAAACCTCTTTTATTTATAAATTACACAGTCTCAAGCATTCTCTTATAGCATGAGGAAATGGACTAAGGCAGCTTTCACATGATCCCGAGACTGAATTCGATGCCATCACTGTGAAATACAATATTAAATATAAAAATATATTTCCAGATAGTGTTTGAAGTAGCTAGCATGAGTCTTTTAGTTTTTATTAATCAACACCTGCAAGGTCCTATATCAAGAAAAAGCTAGTTAGTCTATTTTGGATTGGTCTTGAGTCAGGTAAGAGAGAGTTGCCAGATCAGTGGAAGTTTATAGAAAACTAAGTGTTTTTGTATATGTGTGTGTATAAAAAACAGGTAACTTATTGTGGTACATAATTATATATATGATCATAATATAGTGTCCTCTATGTATAAGATTTCCATAATTATAATGAGGCAAATACTGAATATTGATTGAGCTGTAAGTTGTGATACATTTGTTTTGGTATGATTGGCAAAGGGGATGCATGTAAATGTGTATAGGTGGCATGAAAAATCTAAATTCTGATCCTCTATAGTAGAAAACTGAAAAACAATGGCTAAAATTGAAAATCAAGAAATAGTACTATTTAGCAACATGAATGGAACTGGAGGCTATTATCTTAAGTGAAATAACCAAGAAACAGAAAATCAAATACCATAATTTCTCATTTATAAGTGGGAGTTAAACAGTGAGTACACGTGGACATACAGAGTGAAATAATAGACATTTGAGATTCTAAAAGGTGGAAGGGTGAGAAACAAAATAATCACCTATTGGTACGATGTACACTGTTTTGCTGTTTGGTACACCAAACACCCAGACTTCACTATTATGCAACATTTCGTTTAACAAACCTGCACTGGTACTTCCTAAATTTACTATAGAAATTTAAAAATAAATTTAAAGAAAAAGCACTATCATGTTATTTAGTAATATGGGGAAATGTTTTAAGTTGAAGGTAGATGCCTTTGAAAATGGTATTTATGGCCGGGACCTATGGCTCAAGCCTGTAATCCCAGCATTTTGGGAGGCCGAGGCGGGTGGATCACGAGGTCAAGAGATCGAGACCATCTGGTCAACATGGTGAAACCCCGTCTCTACTCAAAATACAAAAAATTAGCTGGGCATGGTGGCGCATGCCTGTAATCCCAGCTACTCAGGAGGCTGAGGCAGGAGAATTGCCTGAACCCAGGAGGCGGAGGTTGCAGTGAGCCGAGATCGCACCATTGCACTCCAGCCTGGGTAACAAGAGCGAAACTCTGCCTCAAAAAAAAAGAAAAAGGTATTCATTTTAATTATTTTGATTATAAACCTTGTAATATTATCTGACTTAAAAATACAGGTGGGCTGGACACAGTGGCTCATGCCTATAATTCCAGCACTTTGGGAGGCCAAAGTGGGTGGATTGCTTGAGCTCAGGAGTCTGAGACCAACCTGGGCAACATGGCAAAACCCCATCTCTACGGAAAACAAAAATTAGCCAGGCATGGTGGCACACACCTGTAGTCCCAGCTTCTCAAGAAGCTGATGTGGGAGGATTGCTTGAGCCTGAGAGGCTGAGGTCACAGTGGGCCAAGATTATGTCACTGAGACCCTGTATCCTCCCCACTCCCCCAAAAAAAACAGAAAGAAAAGAAAGTGTATCTGTATATTTCTTTGATAAAATGAAAATTTAATTTACATAAATATCATCCGTTTTAGAGCTTTTTTCAGGATGTTTGAAACGATGAGGCCTATGTGTGAAACCTTTGCTCATGTTGACTTTTCTTTCCAAATTGGCTTAGTAGCATAATTTTTGTTCTTGCTCTTTCCTCTCTAAGCTTAGGAACCATAGATGTCAAACATCGGAATCCATACTGATGGCGAAAACTTGATTTCAGAAGAGCATAATCTAGAAGTAGAAAAAATTAGTTTTTTTTTCTTACTTTTTCCTGAATATTTTCCTAATATTTAACACTGCCTTTATTCAGTCATGTGATTCCTAAACATTGTTTGTTCAACAATGTGACTTCCAAATCCATGAAAATTGAATCCCGTGATTGTTTCAATAAGAATAAAGAACTTGGCCGGGCGTGGTGGCTCAAGCCTGTAATCCCAGCACTTTGGGAGGCTGAGGCGGGTGGATCACGAGGTCAAGAGATCGAGACCATCCTGGTCAATGTGGTGAAACCCCGTCTCTACTCAAAATACAAAAAATTAGCTGGGCATGGTGGCGCGTGCCTGTAATCCCAGCTACTCGGGAGGCTGAAGCAGGAGAATTGCCTGAACCCAGAAGGCGGAGGTTGCGGTGAGCCGAGATCGCACCATTGTACTCCAGCCTGGGTAACAAGAGCGAAACTCTGTTTCAAAAAAAAAAAAAAAAAAGAATAAAGAACTTAATTATATTCCTTGAAAGTTAGAGGCTTAATTAGCAACAATAGGAAGTGTTATAATCCTTCTCCTGTCAGTTTCACTAAGACAATCAATAGGCAGGTAGAAGGACTAGGGCATAGGAAGGGGAAGGGAAGGGCTATTAATATGTGTTCAGAGAGAAAGAGCCAAAGACAGAGAGAGGATTTAAAAAAACAAAACAAAACAAAGCAACCTTACAACATCCTAGGATGCTTCAGTTTTCTAAGCTGTGCCCCAGGTTGCTTACTGGAAATTAAGGAACCTGAGATTCTCATTGAAATATCTTTCTCTGAAGTCTAGATTTTCATCAGCTAGCCAAAACTAAGACCAGACAATTAGAAATCCATCCATGTCTGGAATCTTGCATTTGGTCCCGCTTCTATAGTTCTTAACTATAGCATAAATCTTTATGAAATCATTATACATAAGATGTAGACTCTAACATTCATCTTAATACACAATCTATATCTGTACATTTTTAGAGTACGTAAAGTAGAAATCTAAATACTTTTTGGATGTTTAAGCATCTCTGTTTCATTTTCTATATTATAGGATTAGCTTGCAGCTGTCTTCCAAAACATAGCACAATTGAAGTTCTATAATAAAGAAAACTTGGAAATGATCAGGGTTGGGGGAGACACAGAAGGGGGGTGAACAATTTCTGCCAACATCATAAGAACTCTTTGAAAATCCTTGGCTATTAGCTAAAGAACAAGATTAGACTCATGTCAAACTTCAAAGTTCCTTTCTAACCACCTATTTTAAAAAGCTTTTCTTTAGAAATAAAATAGTTTCTCTTTTCTTCACAAAACAGTGAGAACTATATTTCTGTTCATTTATATATTTTTTCTGTAGGATAAAATTCTTTGAGTTTATATGAAAAGGTGAATTCTTGTCCTGCCCTTTCTTGTCAAGGATTTTTCAAGGTAACAAACAAAAATGCATGTAAACATTTTCCCAATTTGTGAGGAGCAGTCAATAAACAGAAAATGTTAATCATACTAATTTCTTCTCAAAAAGCTATGCATACATAATCTATTAACATACATGGGCCATCAGGGTTAAGCTGTCCAAACATTGTTATTGATTTCTTCCATTTCCCCTATGCTCACTTCTTATTCAGCCAGTACTATATAACTCCTCTTTTCGCTTATATTTTAAAACTTTTCTCCCTCGAGCATCTCAGTGAAGCTCTGCTCTTAAAACATTAATTAAAGGGAGGTGAAGTGTTTGACTAATCAGCAGAGGAGTCTGTAAGGCTCCAATGCTGAATGACAAATGTCAATATCTGCTTTAGGTTTGTTGGATCAACCAGCCAATGTGGAGAAACTGATCCATCATCTTGTCACCAATTCCCATAGCATCCCAGAAGCCTGCCAATTAAAAAAAGTTGTAATCACAATATATCACTCAGCTACTATTGCAGGAACATGATAAATAGGGACCTTTTTTTTCCTCTCTGTTCAGTATTTGATGTCTTTTTTCAAAATTTATTCCATTTTTCAGGTTGATGTGATCTCAAATCCAAAATGAAAAAGAGCGCCTTAAGATATATATTCCTCTGTTCTTTTTCCTGAAGCATAAATTAACATTTTGTTGAATAGGTATAAATTCTTACGGACTTTCGAAAAGTGACAGAAATGGTTAAGTCGGTATCTTGTGTTACTGAGAACTGGCCAATTAAATACCTCTTTTTCTCTGCAAAGGCAAAGTTCAGAATTTTCTTTGGTGAATATTCACTGAAAAGTAGGCAGTAATATAAACCCTTTAATATTCCTCAATCCTTAAATGGACAAAGGTTCTCTACATAAATCTTCCCAGCTACATTTTCTGCCTCTTGTGCTTACACCCTTTTCTCTAGCTATTCTAATCTGCAGGCAATCCTCCCAATGTGACAAATATGTCTCTGGGCATGCTTTTTGGTTTATATCTGAAAGTTTATCCTGAACACTGGACTATTTAGTCAGCTTTTGCAAGTTCTTCCAGGCTTCATTTAAATTCTACCTCCCTTATATGTACCCTTGAAACCCACTCAGACTGAGTTAAAGACCCTTTTCTGGGCTCTTCCCTTAATTTTCACAACCGTTGGCCCATGCCTCTATTAAAACCTAGATGCTTTCATCCTTTTACAGTAAATGGAGGATTTTTTAATGTGTTTCCCTTTGAAGGACAGAAAGCATTTTACACTCGCCTTGTATTACAACTACGAGCATGGTGGCTGGTACCTAGTACGTACTCAGTTTTGATAATGCATGGAATCATTTGTAAAACTTACATGCTTAAACCTCTGAGCAGTTAGCCATTACCTTAGAATCAAACCTAGCTTCTTATCATTTTTGCTCCCTTGTTCAGAGGTGAAGAGCCCAGGTCCTCATCTCTAGCTTCCTGTTCATCCAACCTCCCTATCCTTTATTCTGTCTCATTTCTAATTTACCTTCCTTCATTTACTCCTATGTGACAAGTTTTCTACTTCTCTGGGGTCATTTGTACATGCTATTGCCTAGGCCTTAATATCCTTTATCAATAATACCAATATCAATAATATCAATATACTGGCCAACCCTTTAAAAAAAAAAAAGATAGGTTCTTGCCATGCTGCTCAGGCTTACCTTGAACTCCTTGACTAAGCAATCCTCCTGCCTGGGTCTCCCAAGTAGCTCAGACTACATGTGCATACCATCTCACTCAGCTTTAATTTTCTCTGTGTTTTTGTCTTCTTTTTATAGAGATCTTGTTATGTTATCCAGGCTGGTCTCAAGCTCCTGGACTCAAGCTATCCTCTTGCCTCTGATTTCTTTCCAAAGCACTAAGATTATAGATATGAACCAGCATACCTGACCCTATCTTCATTTTTAAAAGCCATTACTTTAGGAGATACTTTCCTGATACTTTTTGCTAAAACCAAAATTATATCTGAAACTGCCAGATCCAATGACATCTTCATGGCTGATATCTCACATGTATCATTGGGGTATAGATTCAGTGCTTTCCAGACTACAAGCTCCACGAGAGGAGTCATGTTGCTTTTATTTACAGTTGAATCTGTGACATCTTAGCAGAGGCATTCAGTAAATATTTCTAAACTGAGTAAATAAATCTTGAATAGATGAACAAAATTTTGACAGCACAAACTAAAGGCTGTAAATGTGAATAGTTCCCCCTTTAAAATTAAACTTTTATAGTAAAATTTATGAAATATGCCTCTAAGGAAGCCATATTCTTTACTGTGCATTCCTTTTGCATTGAGCAACTCAACAGGCTTGAAACAAGAGTGTCGTTTACTCTTTTAGATATATATATATATATATATATATATATATATACTTATATTTATATTTTTTATTGTACTTTGGGTACTTGGGTAAATGTGCAGATCATACAGGATTGTACATACATGGCAATGTGGTTTGCTGCCTCCATCCCCCATTACCTATATCTGGCATTTCTCCCCATATTATCCCTCCTCAATCTCCCTACCCTCCTGCTGTCCCTCCCCTATTCCCCCCAACAGACCCCAGTGTGTGATGCTCCCCTCCCTGTGTCCATGAGTTTTCATTGTTCAACACCCTCCTATGAGTGAGAACATGTGATGTTTGATTTTCTGTTCTTGTGTCTGTTTGCTGAGAATGAGTTTCCAGATTCATCTGTGTCCCTACAAAGGGTATGAACTCATCATTTTTTGTGGCTGCATAGTATTCCATGGTGTATATGTGCCCCATTTTCTTTGTCCAGTCTATCATGGATGGGTATTTGAGTTGGTTCCAAGTCTTTGCTATCGTAAACAGTGCAAAAATGAACATACCTGTTCATTTACATACACGTGCATGTGTCTTTATAACAGAATGATTTATAATCCTTTGGATGTATACCCAGTAATGGGATTGCTGCATCAAATGGAATTTATGTCGTTACTCTTAAACCTCAGGTACCTCAGCTTTTCTAACTCAGGCAATTGGCCAGGCAAGGATCCAGAAACCTGGGGATATTATTAAATAAGAATAAAAAGGTGCATAGTTGTTTCTCCTTAATGCCCCTTCACCCCAATCATTGCTTGCACTTGTGATTTTCTGGACACATGTCAGTGCCACACTCTTTTCCTCCACATTCAGCTGAGGAGTAACTGCAGTCACTTCACAAATTTTTTCACACTTTAGAGGCAAAACTTTCGGCACTTGTTGACCAAAGTTTACCTGAGTTTTCACATTCTGTGAGCTACATTTTAATCTTAATACCCGTTGTTTTGTTCCCCAAAGTAGAAAACAAAATAGAAGATGAAAAGGTAGAAATCAGCAGTACTCAGTAAAATGTCTGAAAGGCCCAAGACAGTATCTTGCCATGTCAGTTTCTATAGAGGCTGCTCAATGACTTTCCCATTTGCTTCACTTATTATGTCCAAAGCCTTTGTTCAGTAAATAGGTGGTGCTTGTCTTGGACGAGGAAGAACGGGGGCTGTAGTCTTTAATACACTCATGTAAAACACTGATGATATTTTGGCTTAAAAATAAAGAATCCCCAGTGACATAGCCTGCTGAAATCAGTAGAGTTTATGAACTTGTTTATCTATTTGCCTTCTCTCTGAACAAGAATCTCACCATGGAATTAAAATTCAGCAGAAAGAAACCCAAGTTGAGAACTCCACTCCAGGTATTGTTTTTAATCTTTTATCTGATTCACACTGATGAACAAGACAGCATTAAAGCTCCTCTAGTCGTTTTCTCAAACATTGCAAAGCCACAACAAGGACCACAATTGCTTTTAAAGTAAATCCTTACTAAAATATTCACAGACCAAACAAAGAAAAATAAGCAAACAGAAGGCCAGGAAAATTAAATACTTCACCTTCTGAACTGTCAGGGTTGCTCTGTGTGCTAAAGTGGAAACCAGATTCAGAACAAGTCACTTAATGTCTAAATGTCTCCTCAATGCTCTTTTTAGAACTTCTTACAGCTCATCTAAATTTGTTAAAAGGAAACGATAAAATTCCACCATCACTATAATTTCATGAACTGTATTTGTAGGATTTATGTAAATATGAAGCTTTTTAAAAAAACTTTTATATTATGTCACATGGAAGTAGTCTTTATAGAAAGCTGCAAATGTAATAAAGATAGTCTCCACAATTAAAAAGAACTAATACATAGCATAGAGGTTTTAAGAGGACACTAAATGCATTTTTGAAATTAAGTGAATTTATGGAACTCCTTTTTCTGTTTACTCGCCCAGCCATACTCTACTTATTTTGATATATTCCCACCAGTATGTGATCCTTCCCTCATAATTGGGAAAGGATTGATCTGATTCATAGAATCCTTAAAAGTGTTTCTGGTTCACTTTTCTGTTTTCTGCAAGATTTACACCATTCGTCTGTGGCTATAACTATAGGGTAACAACATTACTACTTGACGGGCAGTTAAATCATCAATCATTATCACTTGCTTAGAAGTATATTGGCAAAACACCCAAGCCATTGATCTTGTTACTCTTTTTAGGGGCTTATATTAGTATCTTCTTGACTATACACAGAATTAGGGCAGTCCCCGTTACACTCTCATTCTTCTCCCTACTCAATACAAAATTCCATCTAATTAAAAGAGAAGAATTACTAATATCTATGATGTTTTTATACTTTAATCTTTTGATTTAAAATAGACAAACTGAGGCCAAAAAAGAAGTGACTTTATATTCCCTGACTCATTCCAGTTTTTCACTTTTCTTTGTACATGACAGGCACAATCATAGAAAAGAATATTTTTTTATGCTGGGCTCTATTTGAGGAGTGAAAATGCAGTCAACTCTGGTTAATTCTGCATTGATAAATGAAGATAAGTAAAATTCCTGATTTTCCATTAAAAAAATCAATAAATTTGCCTTCTGCCAAGATGGGGCTGAATTTAAGCAGTGGCAGCCAATTTTTATAGGGTCATATTTTCCTCACTTTTCTTCTGCTGAGAGGCCCCAGAAAAATAATATTTTATTCTTTCATTTTTTATAGTTTTCAGAATATATTTATTTATTTTTGTTTACTGTTTCCTTTTCAGTTATGTATTTATTTTTAATTCCATTGCTTTGGTGGTACAAGTGGTTTTTGGTTACATGGATGAATTGTATAATGGTGAAATCTGGGTTTTTACTGTACTCTTTCCCCATTAGGGTACATTGTGCTCAAGAGGTAATAGTTCACTAACTTCCAACCTTCCTCCTTTCTGAGTCTCCACTGTTCATTATACCAGTGTGTATGACTTTGTATTAGTCTGTTCTCCTACTGCCATAAAGATATGCCTAAGACTGGTTGTTCTGTGAAGAAAAGAGGTTTAATCGGCTCACAGACTATACAGGAAGCATGGCTAGGAAGGCCTTCGGAAACTTACAATTATGGCAGAAGGTGAAGGGGACACAAGCATATATTCACATGGCTGGCAGGAGAGAGGGAAGGAAGAAGTACTGCACACTTCAAATAACCAGATTTCATGAGAATTCTATCACAAGAACAACAAGGAGGAAGTCCACCCCTATAATTTAATCACCTCTCACAAGGCACTCCTCCCTCACTGGGTATTACAATTTGACATGAGATTTGGGTGTGGATACAGAACCAAACCATATCATTTTGCACTTGGCCCCTCCAAAATCTCATGTCCTTCTAATATTTCAGAACACAATCATGCCTTCCCAACAGTCTCCCAAAGTCTTAACTCATTCCAGTATTAATTTAAACATTCAAGTGTAAAGTGTCACCTAAGATAAGGCAAGTTTCTTCTGCCTATGATTATGTAAAATCAAAAACTAGTTACTTCCAAGATACTTACAGGCATTGGGTAAATAGACTCACTCCAAGAGGAGAAATTAGCCAAAACAAAAGGGCTACTGGCCCCATGTTAAGTCTGAAACCTAGCAGGACAGTCATTATATCTTAAAGCTCCAGAATAACCGCCTTTGTTTCCATGTCTCATATCCATGCCAAACTGATACAAGAGATGGGCTCTGAAGGACTTGGACATCTTTGTACCTCTGGCTCCGCAGAGTACAGTGCGTGTGGCTGCTGTCACAGGCTGGCATTGAGTGTCTGTGGCTTTTCCAGGCACATGGTGCAAGTTATTGGTGGATCTACCCTTCTGGGGTCTGGAGAACAGTCGCTCTCTTCTCATAGCTCCAGTAGGCAGTTCTCCAGTGGAAACTTTGTGTGGGGCTCCAACCCCACATTTCCCCTTCACACTGCCCTAGTAGAGGTTCTCCATGAGGTCTCTGCCCTCAAACAGACTTCTCTCTGGACATTCAGGCATTTCTATACATGCACTGAAACCTAGGCAGAGGCTCCCAAGCCTGTACTCTTGCCCTGTGCCCATCCACCATATGGAAGCCACCAAGGCTTGGGCTTACGCCCTCTGAAGCAACAGCCTGAGCTGTACCTTGGCCTCCTTTAGCCATAGCTAGAGGTTGAGTGGCTGCAACGTAGGACACCATGTCCAGAGGCAGCACAGAGCAGCAGGGTCCTGAGCCTGGCTCAAAAAGGCATTTTCTTCTCCTCAACCTCTACACCTGTGATGGGAGAGGCTGCCTTAAAGGTCGCTGAAATGCCTTGGGGCATTTTCCCCATTGTCTTGACTATTAACATTTGGTTCCTCTTTTGCCAATTTCTGCAACTAGCTTAAATTCCAGCCCAGAAAATTCATAATTTTCTTTTCTACCACATGGCCAAGCCGCAAATTTTGGTTTCTATCTCATGGCCAAGCTGCAAATTTTTCAAACTTTTATGCTCTGTTTCCTATTTAAATATAAGTTCCAATTTCAGATAATCTCCTTGCTCATGAATATACTTATATTATGCTGTTAGAAGCAGCCAGGCCACTTGAACACTTTGATGTTTAGAAATTTCTTCCGCCACATACCATAAATCATCTCTGTTAAGTTCAAAGTTCTACAGATCCCTAGAGCAGGAACACAATGCTGCCAGACTCTCTGCTAAAGCATAGCAAGGGTGACGTTTACTCTGGTTCCCAGTAAGTTCCTCATCTCTGTCTGAGACTGCCTCAGGCTGAACTTCATTTTCCATATCACTATCCACATTTTGGTCAGAACTGTTTAAGAATTATCTATGAAGTTCCAAGCTTTCCTACATCTTCCTGTCTTCTTCTGAGCCCTCCAAACTGTTCTAACCTTTGTCCATTACCCAATTCCAAAGTTGCTTCCACTTTTTCAGCTATCTTTATGGCAATGCCTACTTCTCTAATACTGATTTTCTGTATTCCTTTGTTCTCCCACTGCCATGAAGACATAGTAATTCAAGAAGAAAACAGATTTAATTAACTCACAGTTCTGCTGGCTATACAGAAAGCATGGCTGGAGATGCTTTAGGAAACTTAGAACCTAAGTTGGAAGGAAAAAGGGAAGCAGGTACTTCTTCACATGGCCAGCAAAAGAGAAAGAGGGAAGAGGGAAGTGCTACACACTTTCAGTGAACCAGATAGCATAAGAACCGAAATGTGAACAGCAAAAGGAAGTCTTCTTCCTTGAATCAATCATCTCCCACCAATCTTCTCATCCAACACTGGGAATTACAACTTAACATGAAACTTGAGTGGAAACACAGAGCCAAACCATATCGTGTACCCATAACTTAGCTTCCACTTATAAATAAAAACGTGATATTTGTGGTTTTGGTCCTGAGTTACATAGAATAATGGCCTTCAGTTCCATCCAAGTTGCTGCAAAAAAAAAAAAAAAACAACACATTATTTTGTCCTATTTTATGGCTAATATTCCATGTGTGTGTGTGTTTACATAAACATATACCATATTTTCTTTATCCATTTGTTGGTTGATAGGCACGTAGGTTGATTCCATAAATTTGCAATTATAAATTGTGCTGTAATACACATACACTTGCATGTATCTTTTTATACAATTTCTTTTCTTTTGTGTAAATAGCCAGTATTGGGATTGCTGGATCAAGTGGCATATCTGCTTTTAGTTCTTTGAGAAATTGCCACACTGTTTTTCATAAAAGTTGGACTAATTTACATTTCCATCAGCAGTATATAAGCATTCTGTTTTCACTGCACCTGTGCCAACACCTGTTTTTTTGTTATCCTTTTTTTTTTTTAACGGGTATATCAAACTTTATTCAGACCTGCCACTCTAATGCATGCTCAAGCCTCCATTTGCTACAACCTGACTAGATTTGCAACCCTCTATGCCCTAACTGGTAATAAGAATGGGAGGGGTCGAGAAAAACCTACTTTTGATCCTGTCCTTAGCCTTTCTCTAGCTGTTCTGCCCTCTCTGTGTCTCAAAACCCTCCCAGTGCTCTCCCCTCCAGAGTCTTGAAACTTGGCTCATAAAATCACAGGATTTCAAAGGCCATAAAAGTAAACAGAAATGATATTCATGGTTAAATATTCCCTTTACTAGTAACATCCAAAATTTCAAAACCTCTTGTTATTGCTGCCTCTTCTGATTCCCTTCTATTCCCTCTTCATTTTTTAAATTTTTGTTTTTGTTGGTATATAGTAGGTGTGTATATTTACCTGAGATATTTTGATACAGGCATGCAATGATGTGTAATAATTACATCATGAAAAATAGGATGTCCCTTCCTTCAAGCATTTATCCTTTGTGTTAGAGAAAATCTAATGATACTTTTTCAGTTATTTTAAAAGGTAAAATTAAATTATTGACTATAGTCAAACTGTTGTGCTGTCAAATACTACATCTTATTCATTCTTTCTAAATATTTTTTATATCCATTAACCATCTCTGCCTCCCCCAGCCCTCCCAGCCTCTGGTAACCATCCTTCTGCAGAGCTTATAGCTTGTAGTGAACACCAAGAAGGAAGTACTCAGACAGTTTCAGCTGAGCAGGGCTGGGGGTAGCTCTTCTCAGAGTCCCCTGCAGCATCCATCCACGAAGTATTTATTGAAAGGACTTGTATTAACTACAAACATCCACTAGATGGTCATTTCAGGTGGGTTGCTGAGGCACCTGTGACCTTGGACACACTCAAACCGCATTCTCAGGAGTAAGAATTTAACCATTGAAAGCCTTCTTGTAATTGCTGAAGGGTGCTTGTTTGTAACTGCTGGGACCACTCTTCGAGTTGTTTTTTTAATTCACACTAAAGTGGAAATCTGAGAACACAAAAGGTCATGATAAGCCCCTTTTAGATGTGCCTTCACTCGCTCCCAAACATATTGAGAGCTATTGTATGGCAGGGGGGTGATACAAATAGAATTATATTGCCAATCACAATATAATTTTTGATGGGTAATGAATGCCTGCTGCTGATCCCCCAGCCATTCAACAGTGGCATGAAGAGGCTCCCAGCAAGAGAATAGTTTGATCAATATTTACCTGTTCTTGAAATTCATGGATTACATTATGTACCATGTGGCTCACAACCAAGGCTGTGTGAATAGATCCTGTCAGAGAAACAGCCAAAATAGCTGCAGTTGCTAATATAATAATAGTTGAGACTAAAAAGTCGATTTTTTTTTTTTAGCCAAAAAATCTTTTTTTCTTTCGAGTAGGAGACAGTGCTTTTCTAAATAGCTGCAGAGTGGAATCTCCTTCACAGCTCTGGGTTAAATTTATAGGCAGCCACAATTCTGCACACCATTTTAAAATCGTAACATAGGTTACATTTAACTGTGTAACATTTTGATGAGATAAGCATGTAGCATACCAACTACTTCAAGAGACTTTAATACTATAAAAGGATTGATTCCATTCTGTATTCGAAACAGCTTACCAAACAGAATTATAAGGGTGATTAGGACTGTATTAGCAACATTATTGTGCAAAAAGAGGATATAGTTGCCACTGCTAGTAAAGTACTCACCACGTGAAAGAACCCATTCAAAACAGGAAAACCTAGTCTCCAAATTTAGGTATGAACAGGGCTTTACCCTTGTTTTCCTTTTAGTTGTAATATTGGTCCTGAAAGCTCATACTCTGACCAGGTGACAGAACTGTTGGAGGGACTCTCAAATCCAATAGTCTGATTTGCAGACATAAGATAACCATGAAGACCCCAATCAAGTAAGGTGCAATTATCAAACAGGCCCTTGACATGGCACAGGTTGTCGGCACGGAGACCAATGGATGTCCTGAAGCTTATATTGCCAGTCCCTACTCAGACGACATAAAGGAAGGTCAAGCCCTTGTGTGACCTTCTGAGAACTGATTAGAGATCTCAGTAAGGTTAGTGGTAACAGCAGAAATAAAGGTCCAATTTGCAAGCTTAGCATCCCTTTTGGGCTGATAGTAAAGATACTCCTGAGGAGTGAGAGTAACACACTTACCATGTGCTATTGTGGAAAAACAAAGAGGGGGATAACTAGACAATAAAATCAAAGAGTCATTAAGTTTAATCCACCTCAGATTTTCAGTTAAGGGGTAAGACAGAGGAATCTATGGACGGCCTGTTCAAGAAGTATCATTAGATGACACAGGCAGGTCAGCATCCCACCACATAAGAACATTAAAAACAGTGGGACTCAGAATATGACTCCAATAAACATGTTAATGAGCTGATCTCACTTGGCATAGGACAAGAATTATCAGCCACCCCAACATCCATGCCTGTCTTACCTTCTCAGACATTTCCCCAGTTACCACCAGATACGTAAGAAATCCATTCTCTGCAGTTGCAGGGGCTTCCACGGCAGCAAGCCGGATAGTTGCTTGTTGATCCAACTTCTTTAGCTGTCCTCAGGTAATGTCAGGCACCTTACAGGCCATCACCGTCTTTGCTGGTCGATTCTCCAACGACAAGTCCTGTTCTCCAGGAGAGAGCCCCATATTCCCCCTTTTTTGTTTATTATATACTTTAAGAGTTTGATGAGTTTATTCAATAATAGCTTAGTTGAGTCATAGGGGATATCAGTTTTAAGTTGTATGTGTCAAAGTTACAATGCATATGTAAATTGAGCACTAAGTAAGGTCCATTATGAGTTTTTATAGTTTGTGGAAGGCCTAAAATCATAATAGATTTAAACTAATGAGCAATTGCATCTTTAGTTTTTTCTCTGGGTTGGGGGGGTAGCATGTATTAAGCTTGTGTAAGTGTCCACGATAACGTGGAGAACTTTGAAACATCCAAAGGGTGGACACTGGGTAACATCAGTTTGCCACACAGCATTAGACACCAGACCTCATGGGTTGGCACTAAGCATTAAGGGAAAAGGAGAGATAGAATGCCGTTGGCGATTAGGACAAGTTTTAATAATTATGCGAGCTCGAGCAAGTGTTAAATGAAACTGTTGTTTAAGACTCCGGAAATTCTGATTAAAAAAAAGCATGATCAGCTTGAGCTTGCAAAAAAGCAGGAAAGTCTGCAAACCACATTTTTGGTCATACTAGAACATTGGCTTGAGTGTTCCCTTCTGATAAGGGAACAGGGAACCTAGAATGAGAGCGAGTATTTGTAATGTTAAGATGGTGACGACTGGTACAGAGGAGCTCTTGCACTGCTAGAAACAAAGCTAGTAGAGATTCATTAGTAATGCCCTCCACATGTGCAAGATTTAAATGAGTAATACAATACTATACTCCACATAAGTAGAATCACTAACTACATTTATGTCTTGGTGAGGAGAAGTTCGTAAGGCCAATATTAGGGCACCTCACTCCACCTGTTAAAATGTTCCTGGATTCTGTGTTGCCAATTTTGCATGGCATCTTGCCGCACTATAGCTGTCCTTTTAGTTTTTCCTGAACCATCTGTAAAGGCAGTGGTGACATAAAGCAGGGACTAAGAAACAACATAGACACAAATGTAAAAGGCACAGTTTGTAAAAAAGTTTAGGAGCTTAACGGCTGGTAAATGAAAGCTGATATTACCAGAAAAGTCAGCCGTTGCTTTTGGCCAATCAAGATCACAAGCTAAGAGAGTATGAAATTGTGCCTTGCTTCACGGTAGGAAAAGAGTAGCAGGGTTATATCTTGATAATTGGACACAATGTCAGCTCCCCTTTATGAGAGGAGAAGCTATTCAATCTGTGGTCTTTTGTATGTGTTTACAGGGGTTATGAGACAGGTACACAGCACAAAAATACAGAAATAGCAAAAGATAAAGTCTATTTGCTGAACTAAGGCATGGAAGGGACAGATATTTTAAGTTATTTGTACCATATTCTTGTTTTTGAAAGTCATTAGAATGTGACTGCAAGTTGCCAGGATGATAAACCTGCATTGAGTTAGCTTAAGTGTGTAAAAAAATAAAATAAAAAGACTTTTTACATGTCTTTAGATTCTGGCCATTCTCCTGCATTAGCCTTTAGCTGGAATGCTCTAGAAGTGAGCTTGGAAAAGTAGGGCTGTGGCTGATTTCTTTTCACGGGCTCCAGGCTCTTTAAGCCGCCTCTCTTTTTAATAGCCTGCCACCTGTTTCCACTCTTGGCCCGAGAGGAAGGAAGACCACAGGTGGCGGCAAGAGGCTAGAGAATGACCAGGTGGTAAAGTGCGTGTATATACGTGCAGAGGCAGGAGGCAAGAGGGTAACAGGCTGGGAGAAGACCACTTCCTGATCCTCCAGACCACCTACGCCCAGAGCCAACCCTGTAAGGTAAGGCACTGAAAATATACTGGGCTTTTTATTATTTTTACCACCCCCAAGCAGAGAGGCTCAGGGGAGGAGCAGACGCAGCACAGGGTCTGCTTGGAAATTTCCTAGCCAGAGTGTTTTTAAACATTTTATTAAAAAGCTAAACAAACATTTCTTACTGCTGCGTCTATCTTCTGAAGATGACAGCAGCTGGCAGAGCTTGTCCACCTCAGCCTAGTTAGCATTTAACACATGGCTATGGGAGAGCACCCCTCATTAGTGGGCTCCTCCCCACAGAGCTCTGTACTGTAGGCTGCTCCACACTCCTCTGCCCACCTTAGGCTAGTAAGGTTCGGGTGTACATGGAATGTTTCTTTGCTCTTTCCCCAGGAGGCCAGGGAAACAAGGAATGGCTTATCAGCTGAGACATGCGAGGGGTGGCAGGAAAGGGCAGAAATAGAAAAGGCAGCTGCACAGCAAACAGCAGGCCACTTTCTGGGTATAGTTACTGAAGCACGTGACCATGGTGAGCTGATTTTTAGGACTGGGCTGGAGCTGCCTGCAGCCACCCGGGGACTCAGTCTGTGTCTCTTGGCCTTCCCTCTGTCACCATAAACCCAGAAAGGGGAAACCTGCCCAGATTGCCACTGACCAAATGGGCACTCCATGGCATCTTAGCAACTCTCCTACCCCAGGCCTCTGTGGGCATCAAGAAATCCGCAGCTTTCTGGGATAAAACCCAGGAGGCAGCATGCAGCTTTCCTTTATACTCCAGGGAAACAGTAAAAAGACAAGGCCAGGAAGGCCGATGCTGGATTAGGAAGTGAGAACTTGCATATTTGGAAGACCATCGTAATTAGCCACTTTCCTTCCCTCCTGAAGGCACCCCTCCCACAGGGAAGTTTGTCAAGGAGACATGGCTACCTGATTATACAGATGTTCATCAACCGAGGGTATTATCCAAGAACAGTCCCTTGGGCAGCCTCCAATCTCCTCAAGGGGGGATTGGAGGTGCTGTTGCCTGAATGGGGCCAACAAATGCAGGTCCCTTTAAGGGTGGAGGAAAAGAGGGCAATGGCTTTTCCATCGTAGGAGGAAAAGGCTCTGGTCTGTTCTTAACCTCACTAGAAAAAACTATCTTCCTTATTCCCCATAGAAGGGAATGAAGTGGGGAGAGAAATCTCCCCCTGTTGTTCTGGTTTCTGTTTTTTCTTCTCCTTTAAATCCCCTGAATTCCCTTCAGGTGGAGAAGAGGGGTGGTTTGACTCACCACAATCTGGTAGATAAACCTCTTTATCTACAATGCAGAGCATATTAGTGCCCAGGTGGTCAAAATAGTAACACTAGGAAAATGACCTTGCTCATATCCTTTTTCAGGCAGTGACCTACCTGCTCCCATAGCTCTAGATCTAAGCTTCCTTAATCAGGAAATGAAGGGCATTCCTCCCAAATTAAGAGCATAAGCTTGTGTAGCGCTCCAGGCCCTACAGTGCACTGGATAGACTTAAGTAGCTGTTGCACTGTTTTAAAAAATACTTTCTGCTTTTGGTCAAAAAATGATAGCCTAGCACCAGATACTTTACGCATGCGTCCCATCCTCCTGATGGGAATCAGGACTGTCCCTTACTGGAATTCCCTGAAAGTTGATGAGATTTTCTCCTTCACGTGTAAATTCAAGGCAGTCACATCAGGTGCACCACTTGCAGAGCTTATAGCTTGTAGTGAACACCAAGAAGGAAGTTCTCAGACAGTTCCTGCTGAGCAGGGCTAGCGGGTAGCTCTTCCGAGAGAGTCCTCCCCAGCATCCGTCCACCAATTATTTATTGAAAGGGCTTATATTAACTACAAACATCCACTAGATGGTCATTTGAGGTGGGTTGCTGAGGCACCTGTGACCTTGGACACACTCAAACTGCATTCTCAGTAGACCATTTTTGGTGTTCCTTATCACACCACACACTCCACTCCCTGTGCTGTTTTCAGGATCAAGGAGTTTCCTTCTCATGTACAAATAACATACACACTGCCTCAGTGTTTTTCCATACCCTGACCTCAAATGCCACATACAGAAGTTTTAATATGTTACCATGCACTCCCTAAACCTTCTGCTCTCCATCTCCATGAGTTCCATCCTTTTGATTTTTAGATCCCACAGATAAGTGAACATGCAGTATTTTGTCTTTCTGTGCCTGGCCTATTTCATTTAGCATAATGCCCTCCAGTTCTATCCACATGTTATTGCGTATGATCTCATTCTTTTTTATGGTTAAATAAAACCCCACTGTTTATACGCATCACATTTTCCTTATCCATTCATCTGTTAGTGAACACTTAGGTCACTTCCAAATCTTAACTATTGTAAACAGTTATGTAACAAACATGGGAATGCAGATATCTCTTTAATGTACTGATTTTCTTTCTTTGGGGTATATACCAAGCAGTGGAATTGCTGGATCTTATGGTAGTTGTATTTTTAGTTTTTTGAAAAACCTCCAAACTGGTCTCCATATTGGTTGTTCTAATTTACGTTCCTACCAACAGTGTACAAGTGTTCATTTTTCTCCACATCCTTGCCAGATTATTGCTTGTCTTTTGGATATAAGCCATTTTAACTGGGGTGAGATAATATATCATTGTCGTTTTGATTTGCATTTCTCTGATTTTTTAATGATGTTGAGTACTTTTTCATATGCCTGTTTACCATTTGTAAGTATTCTTTGAGAAATATCTATTCAAATCTTTTGCCCATTTTTAAATCAGATTTTTTTAGAGTTGTTTGAGCTCCTTGTGTATTCTGGTTATCAATCCCTTGTCAGATTGGTAGTTTATAAATACTTTCATGCATTCTGTGGGTTGTCTTTCTACATTATTTACTGTTTTTTGTGTAGAGAATTTTTTTTTTTTTTTTTTTTTTTTTTTTTTTTTTTGAGACGGAGTTTCGCTCTTGTTACCCAGGCTGGAGTGCAATGGCGCGATCTCGGCTCACCGCAACCTCCGCCCCTTGGGTTCAGGCAATTCTCCTGCCTCAGCCTCCTGAGTAGCTGGGATTACAGGCACACGCCACTGTGCCCAGCTAATTTTTTGTAATTTTAAGTAGAGACGGGGTTTCACCATGTTGACCAGGTTGGTCTCGATCTGCCGACCTCGTGATCCACCCGCCTCGGCCTCCCAATGTGTAGAGAATTTTTAACTTATGTTATCCCATTTGTTCATTTTTGCTTTGGTTGCCTGTGCTTGTGGGGTATTACTCAAGACATTTTGCTCAGACTAATATCCTGAAGAGTTTCCACAGCATTTTCTTGTAGTAGTTTCATAGTTGGAGGTATAAGATTTAAGTGTTTAATCAACTTTAATGTTATGTTTGCATATCTAGAGAGAGATATGCCGTCTTGTTTCATTCTTCTGCAAATGGATATCCAGTTTTCCCAGCATAAATTATTTATCTTATTTTTATTTTTTAATTTCATAGTTTTTGGTGTACAGGTGGTTTTTGTTTACATGGAGTTCTTTAGTGGTGATTTTTGAGATTTTAGGGCACCCATTACAAGAGCAGTGTACACTGTATCCAATATGTTGTCTTTTATCCCTCATTCCCCTCCCGGTATTCCCCTCCATTCCTCCAAAGTCCGTTATCTCATTATTGTGCCTTTACATCCTCATGGCTTCTATCCTACTTATAAGTGAGAACATTCATGGTTTTCCATTCCTGAGTTACTTCACTTAGAAAAATGGCCTCCAATTCCAACCAAGTTGCGGCAAAAGACATTATTTCATTTCTTTTTATGTCTGAATGGTATTCTAGGGTGTATATATACCACATTTTCTTTATCCACTCACTGATTTATGGGTACTTAGGTTGGTACCATATCTTTGCACTTGTGAATATCCTAGTACCATTTATTGAAAAGACTCTCTTTTCCTCAGTATATTTTCTTAGCACCATTCTCAAAGATGGGTTCACTATAGATGAATGAATTTGTTTCTGGTTTCTCTATTCAGTTTTATTGGTCCATGTGTCTGTTTTTATGCCAGTATCATGCTGATATGGTTACTATAACTCTGTAGCATAATTTGAGGGCAGTTAATGTGATTGTTTCAGGGATTTTTTTTTTTTCTTTTCCTAAGAACAGCTTTGGCTATTCTGGGTCTTTTGTGGTTTCATATAAATTTTAGGATTTTTTTTTCTGTTTATGTAAAGAATGTTATTGGTTTTATTATAGGGATTGCATTGGATCTGTAGATTGCCTTTTATAGTATGAATATTTTGACAATATTAATTCTTTCAATCCATGAACATGGAACATCTCTCCATTTCTTGGTGTCCTCTTTAGTTTTCATCAGTGTTTTGTAGTTTTTATTGTAGAAATATTTTGTTTCTTAGTTATTTCCTAGGTATTTAATTTTCTGTGTGGCTATTGCAAATGCGATTACTCTTTTATTTCTTTTTCAGATTATCCACTGTTGGCATATAGAAATGCTACTGACTTTTGTATGTTGATTTTGTTTACTGAATTCGTTTATCAGTTCTAGTAATTTGTTTTGGTAGAGTGTTTAGGTTTTTCCAAATATAAGATGATATTATCTGCAAACAAGGATAATTTGACTTATTCCTTTCTAATTTGGATGGCCTTTATTTTTTTTCTTTTAGCTGATTGCTCTAGCTAGAACTATAAATAATGTATCATTCTTTCTATATCTAGTAAGAAATGACTCATGTCTGCAAGGTACATAAAACATTTTAGCCAGGGTACTATTATTTTGCTACTATACCAGATACAGCTATGCCATAATGAGGTGAAAGAGTTAATCCACATCATTTACAGCACTCTAGATGTTTATATCCTAGAAGATTATGGCTTTACTTTAAAACAAATCACTTTAAAAACAAATTACACTTGTTTTTAAATGTGATTGCTTTTATTAGGTATTCCCTATCTTTGGCTGTTTATTTCACAGGAAGCAAACCATACCAAGTAATTTTAGTAATGTTATTATTTATTTAATAAAGTTAGTAATTTTATTAAAGGAATAACTGAAAGTTGGTGTCTATTCCATTAAGATTTTCTCTTCTTTAAATAATTACTACCTTATTTTTTTAATTCTTTAAATTTAATTTAATTGTTTGTTTATTTTGTGAGACAGAGTCTCGCCCTAACACCCAGGCTGGAGGGCAATGGCACGATCTCATCTCACTGCAACCTCCGTCTCCTGGGTTCAAGCAATTCTCCTGCCTCAGCCTTCGGAGTAGCCAGGATTACAGGCAGGCGTGATCACACCTGGCTAATTTTTTGTATCTTTAGTAGAGCTGGGGTTTCACCATGTTAGCCAGGCTGGACTTGAACTCCTGACCTCATGATCTGCCTGCCTCGTACTCCCAAAGTGCTTGAATTACAGGCGTGAGCCACCATGCCCAGCCCTCTTTAAATTACTCCTATATTTTTTCTAGTTTAACTGCAATGTGACAATACATTCACCAGATACTAGATTAAGTTTGGGTTCCTTTGAAACATGAGTTTACTTTGTTGCCTTTTACTTAGAAAAAATAACCATCGTCAATGACATCACATTTTTCACAGGCAGAAAGAAAAAGTCATATGAATGAAGTACCTAGGAATTACCAGACCCTGTTCTAGGCACCTGTCCTGTGTCATCTCCACTTATTCTTAAAACAAAACTATGAAGTTGGCATCACAGTCTTAAAATTACTTCATTTTACCAAAGCAAGGTTGATGTTTTGCCAAAATTAAAGGAGAAAATGATACAATAAATAGTGTAACTCAGATTGCCTTTGTTTTTGGAGTAGAGACCTGGTAAACAAAACAAAAGGAAAAAACCTGGTAACTGTTGTATTTTAAGATCTTTTATTAATATCTTTTATGAGTCTAAGAGGATCTGTTGGTTTTTTTTTAAATACATTTGGTCTGACAGTTTCTGTCAGGTTTCAGGGATGGTGAAAATTAAAATGTCCTAAATTAAAAACTGCTCAAAAAAATTGGTCCAGTAATGGAAATAGCAGTACAGCTAAAATATATACTGACAATGCTAGGTCATCCTATGGTGTTACTGGTGCAGAGAATGGAACTGACTGGAACATTTTGAAACATTTCAATTCTACACTCAGAAATTTTTCCCCCATTTATTTGATTTGTAAGATGAGGACTGTGTTTTAGAAACTCTGAAGATAGAAATACATGCTTTCAAACAATGTGTGGGATTTAATTAGGTAATATATTTCCCTTGTCTTCTAGAAGGCAGACACCATTATGTTTCTCTGCATTCACAACTACATTGAATGAGAATTGCATATATTTGATTTTTATGAGAAAGGGGAATATTTTTGAATACTTCCGTTGTCTTCTGTGTAGATGCATGGCTGGTAAGCTGTAAACTCATTAGCATGGGCAGGAGATAGCAAAGAATAGTTTGTCCCAGAAGCTGATAAGACACTACAGAAGCTCAAATAACACCAAGTGATCCCTCTGTCCCCTGCTCAAAAGCGATAATGCTAATATCAGTTTATTAAAATTTGTAATCTAATATGCTCTGCTAATTTCCTCTTAGGGATAGTTCTTATATTAAAAGAGTTGCTGATTTTACATGTATTTAAAACCAGATGCAATGAATGCTTGCAAGTTAAGTTTTAAGATTTTCTGTTATCTTTACTATCAGATATGATTGGTTTTGAGGAAGGAAATTTGAGCATGTAAAACCATGGTATTTTCAAATTGATTGTTTTCAAGCCTTTAAATCATTATGCTCTTTGTAGTGTTCTGAGCTCAAACTACTGCAAAAATAGCAGAACTGCTCATCAGCTGAGCAGGATTACAAATAGCCCTACCGGTTAACAAAACAGAATTAAATCAGTAAGGAGCATCATTTCTCTCTTAATTTAAAACAACAACACAAAACTACAGTTGCATTTATAGAGCAAGCAATGAATATGGAGAATCCAAAGTGAGCATGATTTAGAAGAGATCAAAGTTTTAGAGTAAAAGAACATAAGGTTTGAATCCTGGCTTTGATACATACTGAGTAACATTGGTCAAACAATTTCTGAGTGGCACTTTATTGTAAAGCAAAGATAATTAGGCCTAATTCAAAATTGTCATGTGCCTCTAGCTCACAAAATGTACTCAATAAATATTAGCATTTTCCTCTCTTATCAAAGGCCTTAAAATTTTCTCTACAAAGAATTAGAAAATAAAGAAGTGAATAAATAATATACCAATCCCAAGCATGTGCATGTTTAAAATCATTTGTCTGAGGCTGGGCGCAGTGGCTTATGCCTGCAATCCCAGCACTTTCGGAGGCCAAGGGGAGTGGATCACCTGAGTTCAGGAGTTCAAGACCAGCCTAGCAAGCCTGGCCAACATGGTGAAACTTCATCTCTACTAAAAATACAAAAAATTAGCTGGGCATGGTGGCAGGTACCTGTAATCCCAGCTACTCAGGAGGCTGAGGCAGGAGAATAGCTTGCACCCGGGAGGCGGAGGTTGCATTGAGCTGAGATTGCACCACTGTGCACCAGCCTGGGCAACAAGAGCAAAACTGTCTCTAAAAAGAAAAAGAAAAAAAATACTTGTCTTTTTTTTCTTCATTGTCTCAATAGATACTTGAAAGATAACTTCACTGGATATAAAATCTTAAACTCACGTTCTCTCCTTGACTTAGAAAAAAATAAATGTTGCTTCACTGTTTGGCTCTGTATGTGGCTGCAGAGAAATCTGAAATGATAAAATTTTCTTTATGTTGTAATGGGTTTAGTTTTCTTGGCTAGAAGTCCTGAAGATTTTTTGATTACCTTTAAGGTCTAATCATTCAGCTAGGACATATATTGGAGTTTTCAACTCTGTCGGTTTTCTCTTATGTGTGGTATTTTGTAAATTTCAGTATCTAGATTCCACTCTTATTTCTAGAAAATTTCCTTGGATGTTGCTTTATATTCTTTGCATTCTGATACTCTCTATTTCTATAGGACTATGAGTTTATACCTGCTTTCTTCTCTCCTTATACTACCACACCTTCAAAAGATGCCTCCTCTTTTCCAGTTGCTGTTGGGTGATACATATTGAAGGATTTAGGACCTAAAGGTTATGATGGCTGCAATGCACTTTTAAATGTTTCAGAAAAAGACTTATATATGAATAGATGCACACATGTACACACCAAGAATAAGATAAAACAAATTTGGCAAAATAATATTTCTATTTTTTTTTCCTTTTTAAACAGAGTCTTGTTCTGTCACCAGGCTGGAGTGCAGTGGCTCAGTCTCAGCTCACTGCAACCTCTGCCTTCCGGGTTCAAGCAATTCCCCTCCCTCAGCCTCCCAAGCAGCTGGGACTATAGACAAGCACTACTATGCCTGGCTAATTTTTGTAGTTTTAGTAGAGATGGGGTTTCACCATGTTGACCAGGCTGGTCTCAATCTTCTGACTTCATGATCTGCCTGCCTCAGCCTTCCAAAGTGCTGGGATTAATGGCATGAGCCACCGTGCCCAGCTTACTTTTCTTTAAAATAGAAAGTTTGTGGGGTGATATAGGGGTAGAAATAAGCCCCATTTAAAAAATGATTCAACTACTGCAGTTTTATGATAGGCTGATCTAGAATTTCATACTGGAGGAATTTCAGGGAGTATTTGATTGACAGCTTTACTCTATAAAGAGTAAAATATAGCACAAGAAGTTTGGTGATTTGCCCCAAATCACACAGCTTATAAGTGTTAAAGCTAAGAATCAAAGCTTCCTTTTTCAAACTCAATTTTAATGGGGTTTTTTAGTTTTGTTTTTATTTGTTTGTTTTCATGTCCACAGACCAGCAAAGTATTTTTGCATAGGGTTTGATGGTAAAAGGTTTAGGCCTAGCTGGATGCATATGCTTTCTGTCACATATTCTTTGTTTTCCTTTAATCCTTTCAAAAATGTAAAGCCTCTCTTAGATCTAGGGCCATACTAAAAGAGACCATGAGGTAAATTTGGCTGGGTAGGGGGGATGCGGGGATGCAGGGCAGGGGATACGGCATAGTTTTCCTACTTCTGCTCTACACTATTTGTTGTCCTTGATCCACTAAATCTCTTCATTGTGAAGCCAAAGTTTAAAACAATGTAAGAAAACTACATATTTCAGTTGACTATGCCACAGATTACTCATGGCCTAGTTAGGGTTGCTGTATTTAGCACATAAAAATTAAAAGTACAGAGCAGAACTTGCAGCCAGGACAAGATAGTGTAGACTCATTTATCTTTTTTCCTTCCTTTTGAGAACAACTGTGGACCTTGGACATACAGCAAGAGACAACCAAAAGAGAACTATTAGAGGTGATAAGAAAAGGCCAAACGGTTTCAACCCCAGCTGAAAGAACAACATAGCAGCACAGGATATTGAGTTCCCAATGCAACATAAAAAGGTGACCCAGATCTAGCAATCTTTCCTGGCCTCTAACCCAGCAAGAGAGGGCATCCCAGTTAGCCTTATTACTCCCCTGGATGGAATGGGAGCTCCTCTGACATCAGGTTAGCCTGCCACCATTGGTAAAGGGGATGAACGTGGAGCCCAGTCATTGATAAATGGTCAAAGCCGGAAACATCCCATCCTCCTATAGATATGGAGGCTGGCAGGCAAAACCATGAAGAGGAACCCAGCCGCAATAGGTAACTGGGCCCAGAAAGCTACATGTCCCCACAGGCCTGAGACTCCCCTTTGCCACAGAAAGACATTTGTGGCCCTTCCTGGGGAAATCACTTTTATCACCTCAGGCTGTATCAGTAGGGACCAGTGAACGTTCCTGTGGCACCAGAGAAACCAACCAGATCAAAATAATAATACAAATTCTCAAAAAATTAAAATTATATGGACCCACATCCTATGGATGTAGGCTAGAACCTGCTTGCTAAAACTAAATAGAATAAGTGGCTGGACACGGTGGCTCACACCTGTAATCTCAGCACTTTGGGAGGGTGAGGTGGGTGAATTACCTGAGGTCAGGAGTTCAAGACCAGCCTGGCCAACATGGTGCAACCCTATTTCAACTAAAAATACAAAAATTAGCTGGTGTAGTGGTGTATGCCTGTAGTCCCAGCTACTTGGGAGGCGTAGGCAAGGGAATCACTTGAACCTGGGAGATGGGGGTTGCAGTGAGCCAAGATTGTGCCACTGCACTCCAGCCTGAGCTAGAGTTCCATCTCAAAAAAAAAAAAAAAAAAAGTTCCTTCTAAAATAAGAGATTTAAATACATCTCAAAATCTCCTAATATAATAGACAAAATATCTAGGATACAATAGAAAATCACCTGTCATACAAAGAACCAAGAAAATCACAACTTGAATTATAAAAAGATAGTCGATTGATACCAACACTGAGATTCACCTGATGTTCTAATTATCTGACAAGGATTTTAAAGAAGCTGTCATAGAAATGCTTCAACAATCAATTACAAATTCTCATACAAAGGACAAAATAGAAAACTTTCAGTAAAAAAAATAGAAGTTATTAAAAAACCAAATAGATAATTGAAATAGAGAAATAAAAAATTCCTTCAGAGACTCAATAGTAGAGGGAAGTTGAAAGAGGACAGATTGGTTAACTTGAGAAAAGTAAATAGAATTGATACAATCTAAACAATGGAAACAAAATTGAAACAAAATGAATTATCTATGAGCCTCAGTTATCTGTGTGATAGTAACAGTCTCTAATATCTATGACAGTAACAGATCCAACAGTCATATTATTTTAGTCTCAGAAGGATAGAAGAAAGAATAGAGGGAAACACTAATCAAAAAATTAATGGTTTTATCAAAAAATTAATCTGTAGGTCTGTTGAAAGGCACAAACCTACAGAATCAAGAAGCTCATCAACCTCAAAATGAGATCAGCTCCCTGCCTAACCCCAAATCTACAGCAAGACACATTATAATTAAATTTCTGAAAAATAAAGATAAGAGAAAACATGGATAACATTCAGAGAGAACCCGTACATTATCTTTAAGGAACACCAAATAATAGATTTCTCATCTGAAATCATGGAGCTCTGAAAGAAGTGTTACAATGTTTTACAAGTATTGGCCAGGTGTATTGGCTCACACCTATAATCCCAGCACTTTGAAAGGCCAAGGTTGGTGGATTGTGTGAGTACGGGAGTTTTTAAGGCCAGTCTGGGCAAGATGGTGAAAACCCATCTCCATCAAAAATACAAAAAATTAGCCAGGCATGGTGGTTTATGCCTGCTGTCCCAACTACTGAGGTGGTAATATTGCTTAAGCCTGGAAAGCAGCAGCTGCAGTGAGTGGAGATGATCCCATGGCACTCCAGCCTGGGTCACAGAATGAGACTCCCATCTCAAAATAATAATAATTTGTGAGTGCTAACAGGAAAGAAACTGTTAAAGGTAGATTTTTTTATTTGGTAAAACTATCCTCTAGAAAGTAATAACAAATACTTTCAGATGAAAAGAAGCTAACAAAATTGGTGGCTGGCAGATCTTTTCTTAAAAATTGGCTAAAGTAATTTTGTGAAACAGAAAGAAAATGATATAAAGAACCTTGCAGTATCAGGAAAAATAAAAAACAGAACTGTGGCTACATACAATTGACTTGTTTCTTCATGAGTTGAAGCAGTAAAATACTGAAGACAAAGGTACTTACAAGTGAGTAAGGTACATAATAGTAAATTAAAGTAAGTTTTCTACACTTCACACAAATTAGTAAAATGTTGATATTGTAAACTATACAAGTCATATATATATGCCCATAGCCACCACCACCAAAACTACACAAAGCAATTCATGATACAAATGCCCTCAGAATGAAATATTAAAAAAAAAATTCAAGTAACCCACAAGACATCCTTTTTTTTTTTTTTTTTTTTCTGTGAAGGCCCTATCTTCTGCTTTTAGCTACCAAGATCCAAAGCTCTATATATGCTTAAAGTGAAAGTTAAACATTGCATTTTTTTTTTTCATAGAAGGCTTATGATATTTGTCAGAGACCTATTTTGGCCAAGTTAGCATACTCATCTCTGGACTTTAATGGAAATATCTGAACACTTTTGTCCATGAAGAAATGAAAAGCTATAAAAATCGCATTTTTTAATGTCAGATGCTATAACAGGCATTGTTTATTTTACTCTTCAGTGTTGTCTTTAAGGTAAGCATTATTCCCTCCAATTATTATATATTTATAAACAAGACCTAGTCAACACCATTTACAAGACATTTTTAATACCTATTACATGTCAGGCACTGTGCACGGCATTCAAGATATACTGAAAACCAAATAGGTATTGACTCTCTCTAGAATTATGAATTATAATTATTGTCTATACCAAGGAAGGTAGGTCATTAAAGGAATAATTACTGAAAATGTTAATAAGAGTCTATATTAATAAGTACCACATGCAATGGCAGTTCTAAGTAAGATAGCCTAACCAGTTTTTTGTTTTTCTTTTTTTGAGACCGAGTCTTACTCTCTTACCAGTCTGGAATGTTGTGATGTGATCTTGGCTCACTGCAACCTCTGCCTCCCAGGTTCAAGTGATTCTCCTGCCTTAACCTACTAAGTAGCTGGGACTATGGCTGTGTACCACCATGCCCAGCTAATTTTTTATATTTTTAGTAGGGATGGGTTTTTACCATGTTGGCCAGGATGGTCTCAATCTCTTGACCTCATGATCCAACCGCCTCAGCCACCCAAAGTGGTGGGATTACAGGTGTGAGCCACCATGCCCAGCCTATGTAACCAGTTTTTAAAAATTTATTTTATTGTATAAAGTATACAGGATGTTTTTATATATATGTGTGTGTGTATATATACATATATATATAATCATTACTATAGTCAAACAAATTTACATATCCATCACCTTCTATAGTTACCTTTGTGTGTTTGTGTTGAGAGTACCTAAAATGTTTGTTTGAAAATTTTCAGTGTACAATAAAATATTAGCTATAGTGCTTATGCTTGCCATAAGTTAGATGTCTCTGATTCATCCTATCTAACTGCAAATTTGCAAGCTTTAGCTTATTTCTTCCCATTTCCTCACCCTCCCTATCCCTATTAGTCACCATTCTACTCTTTCTATTAGACATTGTTTTTTAGATTCTACCTATAACTTAGATCCTACAGCATTTTTCTTTCTGTGTCTGTCCTGTTTCACTTAGCATAATGCTCATGTTGTCATGATTAGCAATATCTCAGTTTTGAAGGGTTAATATCCCATTATGTGTGTGTGTGTGTGTGTGTGTGTACTTACATGTATTATATATGGCTATACATATGTATCTCACAATGTTTTTATCCATCTGTCATTGGACACTAAGATTGTTTTTATATTTTTAGCTGTTATAAATAATACTGTAATGAACATGGGAGTGTAGATAGCTCTATGAAGTGCTGATTTTATTTCCTTTGGGTATGTAAGTGATCAACACTGGGATTATTGAGTCATATGGTAGTTCTACTAATTCTTTGAGGAACCTCCATACTATTTTCCTAATGGTTGAACTATTTTACATTCTCATCAGCAGTATACAATGGTCCCCTTTTCTCCATGCCCTGCCAACACTTATCACGGTTTTTTTGACAATAGCCATTCTAACAGGTATGTAGTGACATCTCATTGTGGTGTTAATTTGTATTTCCTGATGATTAATGATGTTGAGCACTTTTAAATATAGCTGTTGGCTATTTTTACGTAGTCTTTAAAAAAATATCTATTCATGTCTTTTGCTCATTTAAAAAAAATCAGGTTATTTGGTTTTCAGCTGTTGAACTATATATGTTTATTTGGATACTATCCATTTTTAGTTGCTATTTTAGCCCTTCATGCAAAGTGACAGAAAAGAGGGGCATATGATTTCAGAAAAGGACACGCTAAAGTACTAACAAAGTGAATAATGCATATCTCCAAAGAATATGTAGAAATTAGCTTGCCACAAAAATAGGCATTTGAACCAGATGATCTGATCATTTGAAAAAGAGAAAGCAATGTATACTCATTAACTGAAATGTCATATACTAAAATGATGTATTAGGAAGTGGTTTTGAGCATGTCACACACGGTTCATCACAAAAGTGTCCTAAGGCATATTACAAGGATTTCTAATATCCTAAAGAATCATGTAGCTGTTATAGGATTTTCAAGAGGAGTGGCAGGGAGAGGTTTGTATTTTAGAAAAGAAGGGAAATAAATTACCATAAAATCAAACTAGGTATTAGCAAAACTGCATTCTTTTCTTCATACCCCATCCTCAACGTTTCATACAATATTGTAGGAGAAGAATGTATCTCGTTTTCTGGCTTCAGTTTCAACATATTTTAAAAATGGATACTTCTTTGTCTGCATCATACACCATTATGTAATATAATTCTTTTAACGTGACTTTGAACTTTAAAAAAATTCAAATACAGTAACAAAAATTCAAAGCCACATAGTGTCTTTCCTAACTTGGAAAATAGAGGAAAACTTGCTATAATTAATTGGTACCTAAAAATAAAGGGAACATGCAATTCTTTATTTCTTAAGAAGTTTTAACTTCAAGAGAACAGTAACACATTTCTTAAAAATATTAAAAGTACAAATGTCTATATTTCTATTTAAATGCAACTGTGTTATTTTTAAAGCTATACATTTGGTAACCATTGCACTAGACCGAGAATTTAGGTTTAATGGAGCTTAACAAATGTACTGTCATGTAGTATAATTGCAAAGAGTTTAAGAGTATTAACTATTGAAATAAAAACATGAACCCTGAAAAGTAATTTGGTCAGCTCAACAAAGAATTAACTGATTTAAATCACAAAGTTTTTGTAAAACAAATTGCATGTGATAGTGGTGATATTAATAACAATCCTCATGGTATCACTGATTAATATAAGTTAGCTAAAGGTGTGTATTCCTCAAATAAAGCCGGTATACTAATTAACTGTTTAATTTGATGGAAAAAAGGAAAAAGAAAATCAGTGTCTCGCATGGTTTATGCACACTTGCCTTTTTCTCTCTTTGGATGTCCAGAATTTGCTCAGAAGACATTTATACTAAATTATTATTTCGGGATTTTTAATCAGTAAAATATGGCCCCCTTTATTATTAAGAAAAAAAAAACAACTTATTATAAAGAAAACATTAAAGTTTTGCTCTTGTCCAGACTTTTACAGCTACTTTAAAAATCAGACTCAGTCTTAACATAAAAGGAGAGATCGAATGAGGAATTTTCTTTTAGTAGCATTGCCATTAATATTAGGCAACTCGATTTGATTCCAATGGATAAATAATTTTTTAATGCCCACAATTTTTACAATCAGTTTGGCTGAAATCAGCTTTTGTTCTATGCTGTTTTTCTAGCTAAATTGGGATTTCTATAATTATTAACTGAACTACTCCCCTGGCAGTTATCTCACCTCTATAATTAAACAGAGGAATTGGCTCAGCAAAATGCCAGGTTTTAATCTGACCCAAAAAAATAACATCAACTTCCAAATCATCATGAAAATGGCTGAGCTCACATTGATGACTTTCTCCTAGAATGCGCCTCTCAATCACTTTGTTTCCGAAGTGGAGCATTAAAAAGAACAAGAATAATAATGAAGCTCTGCTGGCCTTCCTTTTGGAAATTAAGCCAAAAAAGGCTTGTCAATCTTAGAATGATATTGATACCAAATTAAGAATTAGGTTAGTGGAAGGTTTTAGTTACTTCACTGGCACAAATAAAGGGAAACTGTTCAGGGTATTTAAAAATGTATTTGATGTATTAGAGGAAGATACTCTTGAAGACTTTTAGTAGCTGGCAAAAAAAAGCAAAAATTAAAAACTCAAGAAAAAGCGGTTAATGCCAGACAAAGTTTGTATTTACATAATTTAATTATAATTTTATAGCAATCTCTTTTCAAAATGAGCTGGAAAAAACTTTTAGCCAATCTCCAACTATTCCCATTAGAATATAGTTGTCAAATAGAATGTGGGCTACAGACTGTCCTCACTGCTCTTAGTTTAATTGCTTAAGACTAGCTCAGTACCTAAAAAAAAACAAGAAAATATTCAATGAATACCATTGGATGAATGAATATTCCATTAGCTCTTAACAAAATCCTCTAAAGGCTTCTGTGTCAATCTCATCTCCATCCAGTTGAGACAAAGTTTTAAAAAAAGACTAGAATTGTTTCACCAAATGGAATGTTCCCATTGCCTAAGCACCATAACTTTTGATTATAGAGTGACTGTTATGAAAAAGTTTTTCCAAAAGAGAAACAGTTCTTAAGATGGATAAAGTAGGTTCAGGACAAAATGACATTTTTTAAGAAGTTCATTAGAGTACTATAAGTAATTTAGAGGGAAGTTGTATATTTTTAACTATAGGTAACTTTCTTGAATTTAAGAGCAGGAAACATGAAATCACACAATTTTGGAAAATAATTTTTTAGTCCTCAGAATATTGCAATTGAATGTACACAGTACATTCAAAGAAGCAGATGTATAATGGTTACAAGTATAGAAAAAAGGGGAAAAGATCCATATCTTAAATAGTTTTGTGCATACTTACCTATTCCTCTCTTTGGATGTCTAGAATTTTCTTGGAAGAGGTTTAGAGTAAATTATTTCTGTTTTTTTTAATTCAGTAAAATCTTTCATTAAAGTATAGGCCCTCAAATCAGACTTGTACAAGCGAAAATTTCAGCTAAATGATGTACTGGACCATTTACTTTTTCTTTTAAAGGATCGGTTTTCTATCTCTAAGACTGGAATAATATTAAAGGTATATAACATATATGTGTGTTCCAACATGAAAAGATGTCCACAATTTACTACTAAATAAAAAGGCACATCATTAGAACATTTTATATTCATTTGAAAACTCATACCTATGCATTAACAAAAGGACCTGGAAGCACTCATAGACCAAAGTGTTAGTTTTAATTTTATCTGGAAAATTAAAGAACAAAAATGAAGGAAGAGGTACTCACACTTCATATGTTTTTGTAGTTTTCCTCTTTTCAGACAGGGTCTCACTTTGTCACCCAGGCTGGAGTTCAGTGGTACAATCATGGCTCACAGCAGCCTCAACCTCCTCCTGGGTTCAAGTGATCCTCCCACCTAAGCCTCCCCAGTAACTGGAACCACAGGCTCACACCACTATGCCCAGCTAAGTTTTAAATTTTTTATAGAGATGAGGTCTCACTGTGTTGCTTAGCCTGGTCTTAAATTCCTGGGCTCAGGAAATCCTCTCACCTCAGTTTTCCAAAGTGGTGGGATTACAACTATGGGCCACTGCACCTGGCCTGTATTTTTCTTTTTTGCAAAGTGTTCTTGTAAAAGAAAGAAAATACATATATATACATATATAAATAAAATATATATATAACAGACATAAAATATAAGTGTTTTAAGATGCTGGCGAGGTTGTGAAGAAAAAAAAAATGCTTATATACTGTTGTGGAACACAATGTGTCATTTCCTCAAAGACCTAAAGATAGAAATACTGTTCAACCCAACAATCCCATTACTGGGTAGATACCCAAAGGAATATAAATTATTCCATTATAAAGACACATGCATGTGTATGTTCATTACAACACTATTCACAATAGCAAAGACAGGGAATCAACCTAAATGCCCATCAATGACAGGCTGCATAACGAAAATGTGGTATACATACACCATGGAATACTTTACAGCCATAGAAAAGAATAAGATTATGTCCTTTGCAGGGACATGGATGGTGCTGGAGGGCATTATCTTTAGCAAACTAACACAGGAACAGAACCCCAAATATTACGTGTTCTCACTTCTAAGTGGGAGCTCAATGATGAGAACACGTGGACATGTAGAGGAAAACAACACACACTGGGACCTTTCAGAAGCTGGAGGGTGGGAGGAGAGAGAGGATCAGGAAAAACAACTGAGGAGTACTAGGCTTAGTACTTGGGTGATGAAATAATCTGTATAATAACCTCCATGGCACAAGTTTATCTATATAACAAACCTGCACTTGTACTCCTGAACTTTTAAACTTTTAAGTTTAAAAAAAAATTTTTTTTAAAGAAAAAGTTTGTTTTATGGGATTATTTTGGGGATTAAATGACAAAAAGCTTTAAACTAGCACATCAGTAAGAAACAAACACTAAATGAAGTAATGACAACAAGTTTCAAACTAGTACATCAGTAAGAAATACTAAATATTATAACTAACAATTGTTTGTTGATTCCGTTTGTTTTGTTATTCCATATTCACATAATCACATATGTCGCAAGTTAGTGAAAATTGCCATATAATGACAATATATACAATTAAGCCGCTATGAAGTGGCATGTTTTGGCAGAACTTCCTATTGTATCTACAGGAAGCAAAGTGATGGATGAATAAAGAGATATGTAATAGGGAGTAAATTGGGATATATTTGTCTCTCAGAAAACTATCATCTTCTTCCACCACATTAGCATCCACTTGAGCACATTAGGACAAGTTATAATGGGTCTAATTTTGCTCAAATGTTTGAAGAACTTGAAACTATGATTTAAAAAAAATGGGAAATGAGAAAATGCTGCATATTGAAATAAAATATATATATTTCAAATTTAAAGAAATTTGATTTACAGAGGACATTTTTAAAGCTACTAATTGCAACGTAAATGCTATTAGTAATAAGTATCAATATTTTTAACAGCATCACTTTCAGAGGGCACTGGATGGTACTCATGGGACATGAGTGAGTTAATTTGCTTTCTATGCATGTGGAACTACAGGGAAATAATTCAGCAAGTTGGAGATATCTGGTATGGAAAGCATTTATTTTTTTGCCTTTCCTTTTACCTCTCTCAATTCCTTTGCTAATCAGAGTGTCTAAGAAACGTAGCCTTATTGAGAAAGGTATCTTTTGGCCTATGAACTGCTGAGTTCATTTTTGTATCAGAAACTATCTTTTACAGCTTATCAGAAATGCTGACACTCACCCTTCCTCAGATCTTCTTTGAATTGTCAGTTCTGACATAATTTTAATGCTCACACATAGGTATATGTATAGCTAATACAAATGTCTTTGGCATAAATAATATTCATCATTGAATTTTCTTCTATGATGCTTTTACGACCAACCAGCCCTTCTACTAGGCAGATCATCACAAATTGGGATTTTCAGTGAATCATCTGGTAATAAAGAAGTATGTGCTTTGCAGATTGAACCCTCTTTCATATGACACGAACAGCTTCAACATAAATTACCCATAAAAGGTTTATTTGTCGTGAACTGCAGCCAAAATACCATGATGGTTAAGCTACCTCCTGCATCTTAAACTCCCCATAAAAAAATGTTTTTATGTTTTTTGAGTTAAAGCTTTGCCTTCAACAGCTATTTTTCTTGAGCATCAGTTATAATTTTTACTGAAATTGAATGGTTAGTGAGGATTAGTAAAGCCAGGTTTCTCAATTGTGGCTTATTTGGCAGCTGGTAACTGTATAAGAAGAAAATATGAAGATAAAAATGAATATGTAAAATATAGTAGTCTTGTAATTTATTTAATGCTCACACCTCTTTCAGAGAGGGATTTTATTATGGTCCCATTTCACAATTTCACAAATAGAAAACCTAAACTTAGAGATAATACTTAAGATGTCCAATACCCCACAGCCAATGAGTGAGGGAGCCATTAGTAAACCCCAGACTCCCCAACAGTATGCTTTTAAGCACGCATTTTTCAATTCCATATACAAATTTTATATATGAATTTGTGCAAGGCATTTTGGGTGCTATAGGGGTGAAGATGGACAAGGCACAGGATTTGCCCTCATGTTACTCAAAGAACAACAGAGAAAACAGACATTTACATACCTATAGCCAGGGTTAGAACACCACAATTTCTAAGACAAGGAGTAGACAGTGTGCATTGGTAGAACATGTATACAATTAATAAATTCTGAGTCGGGATGTAAGAAGGCCTCATACAAAAGGTAACAAGAGTGTTTCATGTGGACATATTCAATTTTTACAAAATCAGAGGGATAACCGGAGCCCAGAAAGTACTTGTGGATTGTCCAGGTGTTACATGTGATAATGAGATATATTTATTAATTTCTTAATCCTGTTAGGTAATTACTGATATTGTATCATTCTTACATATAAAAAATACATCAATGATTTACCTCAGAGCTTAAAACTAGTAAGTGCCAGGGCTAGGGTTGAGCACAGATGGTCTGATCCCAAAGCCAATGTGTTCTCCTCTACCTCACAAGTTGCAAACAGCCCAAAAGATACTAAGAGTACAAGAAGATACTAAGTGAAGCAAGCTGCATGTAAGACAATCAGGAATATTGAATTGGTGGCAAACTATTGAGTACATGCCTTATTCAAAACATTCAAATACATATTAAGTACGAAAAAAAGAATATGTGAGCCAAAATAAGTCCAGAGGTTTTTATATCACAGAATTTGCATACTATAGTTTGTTCTTTAGGGCTTCAAATCATGTTAAATCATTGACTGAATTATTATTTTTGGAAATTTAAATAAAGAAAATTCTTAGATGTAAAAGCATTCTAAAAACTGCTGGTGTTAAAAGATTAGAATCAGACTCTTAAAGTGTAATATGCTTCAAAAAGATTATGATTTTTATAGGCAAGTAAATAAACGCAGAAGAATGAAAAGACTTTGTGGGTGAAAATACATGAAACTACCCCACAGTACAATTTGAGATGTCATTCATTTATTCTTTCCACTCATATTCCAGGTGCTGTGCTAGAGGTTAGGAAATATACTGAGAAGCAGAAATAGACACACTGCTTTTATGTAGTTTGCAGTCTAATGGTACATGAGGGAGAGGATGGAGAACGACTAGCAAGGTATTTTGGATTCAAGTCATGGAAGTTTGATGCTAAAGAGTTTTAAATTGAAACAACATAAGCAACTTTAGTAGCCTAGACATGTGTGGTGTCAGACAACTTCCTGATAAACAAGAAGCTCCCGCCCCTCCAGACTCGCACCTGAACTCAAATAAGGCTGCTCCAGGAGCCTTATTTACTGCAGTCCCTGAAGGAAGCTTCAATCAGCAGGGCCTGGCTGGTAACCAACAGGGAAGCCCAGCTGCCTGGCCCATAGCAATCCACATCGGGCAGCAATCCACTCTCCGTGAGTAAACGCTTGAGACCATCTGTGAATTTAGAAGAGGCAAAAACAGCATCAGCTCAGCCAAAAGCAAAAGCATCCAAAAATGAAAGTGCGACCAATCTGTGCAAAAGAATATTTCACCAAGAATGCAGCATTTCAGTTCCAGGCTGACCTGTAGGTCAGTTCAGTTTAAATAAACAGATACTTGTTGAATTGCTTCATGTGCCAGGGACCATAGGAGGGGGCTGAAAACTTGGAGATGATAAGATAGATTTCTTGCCCTCCAGCAGCCCACAGTTGAGTGGTCGAAACAGATGTGTACAGAGTGTTCTTAGAGTGCAAAGAACCAATCTTTGTCTAGCTGTAGAGATCTGGTAAGTTTTCCCAAAGCAGTGCTTGTTAGACAGAGTTGTACATAGAGATCACCTGAGAGTCTTGTCAATGGGAACATTCTTATTCTGCACATCTCAAATAGGACCTGAGATCCCACATTTCCAACAAGTCCTCAGGTGATACGGAAGCTGCTGGCCTGAGGACCACATCCTGAATGTCAAAGTGAGAGGAGATCACCATGCTTGACTTTGTTGTGAGGAGTCAGGCAAAGAAGCTGGGAAAAGCCACTTTAATATGAAAGTGCTGAGGAAAGGCAAGCACCTGTGAGCCACTAGGATCATGAAAGAGCTGAAAGCAGCACACTTTTACAAGGGCAGTTAAGTAGGCAAGAACCAGATGTAAAAACTTGATTTTTATTCTGTAGGTAGATCAGTGGTTCCTAAGATTAGGGTGTAAAATATCTCCTTGAGATCTTGTTTGATGATTCAGATCCTGAATTCTCACCAACTAGATTCTGATTGTGAGACCTGTGCTTCAGCCTTCTGCACTTTTTGAACCATCCCCATCAGCCCCCAGGTTATTATTAAGCAGGTGGTTGGAAAACCACACTGTGACAAATATGGTGCAATGGTGGGCAGGGTTAAAGGGGTTTATCCAGAGACATGAGATTTGCTTTTCAGAAAGTCACTGTGGAGCTGTTGATGTAAAGTGGAAAAGTCAAGAAGTATGGAACTAGTTAAGAGCCTGTTTGTGTAATCTGGTGATGAGACAAGTCTGAACTAGACCATTAGGATAGCACAGACTTGTGAAACATGGAGGGGATGGAAATGTCAGGATTTTCTAGCTAATTAAGTATAAGGAGTAAGGGAGTAAGAGGAACCTATGTGACACCCAGCTTTCTCTCCAAGGTGATTAACAAGACAGTGAGACCACAAACTGAGATAAAGGAAAGCAATCATGAGGTGCCTTAGGTGGCAATGATGATACATTTCAGTTTGGGATAGCTGGTTTTTAGGTTTCAGAGAGCCCAAGCAGCGTAAATGGGCAGTAGGCAATTGGCTGTTGTGTGAGTCCATTTTCACACTGCTGATAAAGGCATGCCCAAGACTGGGCAATTTACAAACAAAAGAGGTTTAATTGGACTCAAAATTCCACATGGCGGGGGAGGCCTATCAACTGTGGGGAAAGGTAAGTCAAGGCAGGAAGGCCTGCCTATGAGCCTGTAAAATCAAAAGCAAGTTAGTTACTTCCTAGATACAAGGGGGATATAGCATTGGGTAAAGACTGCCATTCCAAATGGGAGAAATTGGCCAAAACAAAGGAGCTACAGGTCCCATGCAAGTCTAAAAACCAGCACAGCAGTCAAACTTTAAAGCTCCAGAATGATCTTCTTTGACTCCATGTCTCACATCCAGTTCACACCAATGCAAGAGGTGGGTTCCCATGATCTTGGGCAGCTGTGCCCCTGTGGCTTTGCAGAGTACAGCCTCCCTTCCAGCTGCTTTCACAGGCTGGCATTGAGTGTTGGCGGCTTTTCCAGATGCACAGTGCAAGCTATCGGTGGATCTACCATTTTGGGGTCTGAAGAATAGTGACCCTCTTCTCACAACTCCAGGTGGCAGTGTGCCAGTAAGGACTCTGTGTGGGGCTCCAACTCTACATTTCCCTTCCCACTGCCCTAGAGAGGTTCTCCATGAGGGCCCCACCACTGCAGTGGGGCCTTCTGCCTGGCCTTCCAGGCATTTCCATACATATTCTGAAACCAAGCTAAAGATTCCCAAACCTCAATTCTTCCATGCACTCACAGGCTCAACACCACACAGGAAATAACAAGGCCTGGGGCTTGTACCCACGGCTGGAGCAGCTGGGACACAGGCCCAAAGTTCCTAGAATGCATACAGCAGAGGGACCCTAGACTTGGCCCACCAAAACAGTTTTTTCTCCTAAACCTTCTAACCTGTGATGGGAGGGGTTGCCCTGAAGACCTCTGACATGCCTGGAAACATTTTTCCCCCTTGTCATGGGGATTAACATTGAGCTCCTTGTCTGTTGCACAAATTCGGCAGTGGCTTAAATTTCTCTGAAAATGGGATTTTTTTTTTCTATCTCATTATTAGGCTGCAAATTTTCCAAACTTTTATGCTCTGTTTTCTTTATAAAACTGAATGCCTTTAGCAGCACCCAAGTCATTTCTTGAATGCTTTGCTGTTGAGAAGTTTCTTCTGCCTAATCTTTCTCAAGTTATCTTTTTCAAGTTCAAAGTTCTGCAAATCTCTAGGGCAGGGGCAAAAGGTCACCAGTCTCTTTGCTAAAACATAACAAGAGTCATCTTTGCTCCAGTTCTCAAAAAGTTACTCATTTTCATCTGAGACCACCTCAGCCTGGACTTTATTGTCCATGTTACTAACAGCATTTTGAGCAAAGCCATTAAGGCTCTAGGAAGTTCCAAACTTTGTCAAATTTTTCTGTCTTCTTCTGAGCCCTCCAAACTGGTTCAAACTCTGCCCGTCACCCAGTTCCAAAGTCAATTCTACATTTTCAGGTATCTTTTCAGCAGTGCCCCAATATACTGGTACCAATTTACTATATTAGTCCATTTTTACACTCCTGATAAAGACATACCCAAGACTGGGCACTTTAAAGAAAAAAAACAGGTTTAATTGGACTCACAGTTCCACATGGCCGGGGAAGTCTCACAATAGTGGTGAAAAGCAAGAAGAAGCAACTGGCATCTTACAGGGATGGCAGCAAAGAGAGCTTCTGTAGAAAAATTCCCATTTTTAAAACTATCAGATCTTGTGAGAATCACTCAATATCACAAGAACAGCTCAGGAAAGTCTCATGCTCATAATTCTGTCACCTCCCATGGGGTTCCTCCCATGACACATGGGAATTGTGGGAGTTACAACTCAATGAGATTTGGGTGGGGACACAGCCAAACAATATCAGTTGTATAAGACAGGTAATCAGGATTAAAAATTAGGGAGGGAGATCTCAGGCAAAGGAAGAAATAAAATTTGTCTAAGGTTACCTGCCTCCCACATCCCCATCTGCAGGCTCTGTCACTGGTAGCATTTAAAACTCTCAGTATGATACTTAGTCCCTTTGGAAAGGAAACTCTTCTATGATTATCATACACAAATTGCCTAAAGTAAAAGTTTTAATAGAAAACATTGAAGAGAGGTCTCTGGGAACTCATGATAAAAACAATGCTACATTGGCTGGGCACAGTGGCTCATACCTGTAAGCCCAACACTTTGGGAGGCCAAGGCTGGCAGATCAGCTGAGGTCAGGAGTTTGAGACCAGCCTGGCAAATATGGTGTAACCCTGTCTCTACCTAAAAATTAGCTGGGTGCAGTGGCAGGCACCTGTAATCCCAGCTACTCGGGAGGCTGAGACAGGAGAATTACTTGAACCTCGGAAGCTGAGGTTACACTAAGCTGAGATGGCACCACTGCACTCCAGTCTGGGCTACAAGAGTAAAACTATCTCAAAAAAAAAAAAAGATGCTATATCACAAAGGAATCGCCAATCACCATTTAAGGCATTATCTTCTTACACAAAGGTTAAACCACTATTAATGGGTGCAGACCCCTAGTGTGTGGCTCATCCTAAAAACGTTTTTTTTTTTTCAAAACCGAAGGTTTGGGGGGAGATGCCAGTATGTGCAATCCAATGATCATCTGGCAGAAATGTATCAATACCAGCCCACCCATTTAATTAAGCTATTCTAGAGTAACTAATTCAGACACCGCCCACAACCATAAATCAATCATGGCTTTTGGTTGAGAAGATAATGTTGCTAAAATGAGTTTTATTCTTCTTCTAAAAGTTAAATCCAGAATTTTAAATAGTAGAAAGCGTGTATCTATTACACTACATTTTTTGGTTTGCCTAAAGATATACTTTTACATTAACATTTTTTTGGATGAAGTTATCTCAAAGAATATTCCACTTTGCTGAATAAAAGAAAAAAGTTTTAAGGTGATTTCTCACTTACCTTCTTTAGTCTCTGCCGTATGCAAATTTGAACCCTATGAGTAGCTCATCAGTACCAACTTCATATCCTCTGTCCAACACTGGGGCAGTATTTGCATAAACCAAGCTACTCCCATATGGTGGAATAGTAGCTGATGTTAAACATAATGCTGAATAGCATGGGGAAACATATACAGCATCGTTTTTAGTTAAATATATATATATTTATAAAATAAAGAGTACTCTCTGCATTGCATTTAAAAGTAACAGGATCTGAACAGAATGCTAAAATATTATCAAAGTTGATTTCTTGGTGATGAAGTTACAGGACTGGGTGTTTTTCCCCTCATTGCCTTCGGTTTTCTGTGTTTATTTTTCTCAGATAAGCAAATATTAATTTTGTAATACCAAAATGTAAAACACCACAAACAAAAAAGCCTCAGTCCTTCTGTTCATATTTATTTTCTTCATGATTCTGTTCTGTTCTGGGTAGTTCTCAGAAGGGCTAGACAATGGAGGGTCAAATAGGTAAACAGCAGAAAAGCATCACAGCAAACAACCAGATAGATTTCTGGGCCAAGGCAGGCAGGCAGGAAGGCCCAAGCAGAGGGAGCAAGACCTAGTTGTTTCTATCCTCCTCATTGAGCCCTTCAAAAGGCTTTCTCAGAGCCTTTATATAATAACCACTGACAGACTACAGGTCATTGTGATGGCTCAAACCAGCTTTTTCTTACTATATTTATTGGGGTAAAAATCAACACACAAAAAACATTTAGGTTTCAACTACGTTTCATAAAATGTGATATGTTATGGTGAGTTCTAATTGGGAGAAGACTGTTTACATTTAAGGTATAACAGCTAAACCCTTTCCAGATATTGATACTTTAAACCTTTCCATTGCAATAGATACAATTTTTCTACTCCATCAACTTGAGAATGATGAGCTTTGTAAATCCGGAAAGGAGAGCTTTATTTCTCATAAAGGGCTGCATCCTGCATCCTAATAGGCTGAGAAGGATACCCTTCCAGCCAGAAGCAAGAAACAGATACTTGAAGAGAGCAGCATAGAGAACAGGAATTTCTGCTGAGTATGATGACTGAATATACATATTCAATAAGCTACAGGAGGAGTTACAAATATTGATGCAAGAAGAAACATACACATGTACGATTAAGCTTCATTCTTCTCCATGGGATCCATGTTCAAAAAATGGCGGTGCTAGCATTTTTTGAACTGATGGTGGAGTTTTAGGCCCTCTGACCTCAAAGGGTAAAGCAGAGGTTGCAAAAAGCCTTACTGAACCTTCTCCATAGACTGACAGAATCACTTTGTGATAGGTGGTATCTTATCAGGCAAAAGAGGCACAGGTGCTTACGCCTGTTGGTTGATCACAGCAGTGGAGTCTTTTGAAAGGGCTTGTTTCTGTTTATCTCTTAGAGAAGAAAGCCTAATGATGGTTAGCAAGGAATGAGGTGTAAGGAATTATGTCTGTTCTCCCATTCACTACATGGCCTAGAACTCAGTTTTCAAGGCTACTCTGGGGACTCATTAGCCAAGAGGAGATCCATTCAGTTGGTTGGGAAATTAGAATTTCATTTTAATTTCTCACCTCTTTATGTCAAAATGTGTCACTTCCAAGGAGAAAATGTGCAAATTATCTAAATATGAAAGATATGTTTAAACCACTTTTACCATTGAACAGTGATAAGCTGCTTAGAAATTTATGAAAGTGATCCTTGTAAGAATTTCAGAACCAATTTTTTTCTATCTTTAAGAACAATTCTATTTGGTATAGTTCTTGACAATTTTATTTGCATACTATATTCGTGAAGCTCAATTACATTAGCATAATTATAGCACTGGGCTTTAAAATATGTAATTTCACTCTGTCCCATTTAGATTTTCAGGGACTTTGTGTCACTTTTGAAAAAATTCCAAAGATAAAAACAAATAGTAAGCCAAGAGTCCTTTTCAAAGATTCTGATAGAATTGTAATTTCACAAAGAAAAGCAGAAAGTTAATAATACTTTACCTGGACCATCTTTCTCAGGAGGCAACCCAACCAATGCTTCAAAATTTTCTAATAGCAAAATGAGGCAACTCAGGATTCCTGCTGTTTTCTCCTTCTCTTTTCCACCTTCATCAAGCAACATAGCTTTATACATGAATATTAGAGCATCTGTTTTGGGTACAGAGAAGGAAAAAGGTAAAAGATAGTTCACATTGAAAAAAGAAAGCACAAAAAAGAAAATTACTTAAAATAGAAAAAAAGGCTAAAATGTGAAATTTATAAATACCTCTGCATGATAGAAATTAATATAAAAATACAGTAACAAATGGACCTAATTTTTTCCTATCTACCATGTGTTTATACTTAGAAATATTTAATTTGAAAAGATCTAGGCTAGTCTTTTTACTTTAAAACATTTTCACAACTATGACTTTAAAAATTGCTTCTCACAGTATATGACAATGAGATACAGGCTTGTATTTGCTGAAACTTCAATAATTTTGTAGCTACACAAAATTTAGAAATTAATGTAGAAATTAAATCCCCTTTTCAGTCTATTCTCACACTGCTATAAAGAAATACCTAAAACTGTGTAATTTATAAAGAAAATATGTTTAATTGGCTTAGTTCCTCAGTCATATAGGTAGCATGATGTTGGAACCTGCCGGCTTCTAGAAGGCCTCAGGAAACTTACAATCATGGCAGAAGGTGAAGGAGGAACTGGCACTTCAAATGGCCGGAACAGGAAGAAGAGCGAGTGGAGGTGCCACACTTTTAAAACATGAGATCTCATGAGAACTCACTGACTGTTGTGAGGACAGTATCAAGGGGATGGTGCTAAACCATTATGAGGACCCACTCCCATGATCTAATCCCCTTCTACCAAGACCCCTCCAACATTGGGGATTGAACATGACATTTTGGTGGGGACACAAATCCAAACCATATCACCTCTCTATTAAATGTGAGCACATTGAGGTTTGGGTATTCCCTTACTCAAGACCACCCAGGCAGAGGGCAGAGGCTCTTAGTTTTATAAGAATGTATAGTTTTGTTTTGCTAGCAGTTGAACTCACAGAAATTTGGTAGGTGCAACTCAAATTACCATCATTAAATTTAAACAAGTTTCCAAAGTAACTGTTTATTTGGATTCTTTTGATTGCAACCTAGCAACACCCCTGGGTCAGAACCTGCTTTCTAAGTCATAACACTCCTATAATCTTTTTGTGGTTCCGTGAAAGAACATAGGAAACTTGTATAGTAATAACTAATAATAGCTAATATATTCTGAATGCTTCCTATGTATCAGACACATTTCTAAGCACATACACATATTATTTTATTTAATCCTCACAATTCTATGGAGTAGGCACTCTTACTAGCTCCCATTGTTAAATGAGGCAGTTGAGGCACAGAAAGTTTGTGTAATCTCTCCAAAGTCACAAAGCTTGAGAAGTGTGGATTATTTAAAGTATTTGGTTTGGTTTTCATAATAATAGTATCTTATGAACATTATTACTTTCATTTTATGGACAAAATAGAGGACCAAAGATCAAAATGTTGCTTGAAGATGGATCAAAGAGTTGGTAGTGAAGCCAGGAACTGAACTAATCTCTGTTCAAATATTCTTTTTGGGTGCTACCTCTAGTAGTCTTCCTTAAAGGAAATTACTTTCTTTGGATATAATTTCAACTTTCATTGTAGATACAGAGGGTGTTGGTGCAGTTTTGTTACATAAATATATCGCGTGATTTCACAATTTGGGGTATGAATCTCACCACCCAGGTCGTGAGCATAGTATCCAATAGATAGTTTTTCAGTCCATGCTCTTTTCCCTCTTTCTTCACTCTTAGTTCACCATGTCTATTGTTCCCATCTTTATGTCTATGAATATTCAACGTTTAGCTCCCACTTACAAGTGAGAACATGTAGCATTTGCTTTTTTGTTTCTGCATCAATTCCCTAAGAATTATGGCTTATAGCTGCATCCATGTTGCTGCAAACAGCATGATTTCTCTCTCTTTGTGGTTGCATAGTATTTTGTGGTATGTATATAAAGCACATTTTCTTTATCTAATTCACCAGTAATGGGCACCTAGGTTGATTTCATGTCTTTGCTACTATGAATAGCATGGCATTGAACATGTCAGTGCATGTGTCTTATTGGTAGAACAATTTATTTTCTCTTGGGTATATATACAGTAATAGGATTGCTGAGTTGAATTGTTGCTCTGTTTTAAGCTCTTTTAGAAATCTCCACACTACTTTCCACAGTGGCTGAACTAACTTACATTCCCACCAAAAATGTCTAAGTATTGCCTCACCAGCATCTGTTATTATTTGACTTTTTAATGATAGCTGTTCTGACTGGTGTGAGATGATATCTAGGTATTTAGCTAATCAAAGAGATGAAATAAAGAGAATGACAAAATACTGCTAAAAGAAACCAGCGATGAAAAACATGGCATGCTTCTGGACTGGAAGAATCAATATTGTTAAAATGGTCATTCTATCTGAAACAATTTACAGTTTTAACATTATTCCTATTCAACTACCAATATAATTTCTCACAGAATTAGAAAAAAACGATTCCAAAATTTATATGGAACAATAAAAGTCAAAATAGCCAGAGAAATTCTAAAAAAAAAAAAAAAAAAAAAAAAAAAAAAAAAAAGGAACAGAGTTGGAGGCATCATACTACCTGACTTCAAACTGTACTATAGAGCTGCAGTAACCAAGACCAGCATGGTACTAGTACCAAAACAAATACATAGACTAAGGGAACAGAAAGAAAACCCAGAAATAAAGCCACATGCCTAGGGCCATCTAATCTTTGACAAAGCCAACAAAAACAAGCAGTGAGGAAAGGACTCCTACTAAATGAGTGAAGCTGGGCCATATGCAGAGAAGGAATAAAACTAGACCCCTAATTTGCCACACACACACGCGCGCATACATATATATATATATAAATAAACAGGCCGGGCGCGGTGGCTCACGCCTGTAATCCCAGCACTTTGGGAGGCCGAGGCGGGTGGATCACAAGGTCAGGAGATCAAGACCATCCTGGTCAACATGGTGAAACCTCGTCTGTATTAAAAATACAAAACTTAGCTGGTCATGGTGGCGCGTGCCTGTAGTTCCAGCTACTCAGGAGTCTGAGGCAAGAGAATTGCTTGAACCCAGGAGGCAGAGGTTGCGGTGAGCCGAGATCACGCCATTGCACTCCAGCCTGGGTAACAAGAGTGAAACTCCGTCTCAAAAACAAGATGGATTAAAGATTTAAATTTAAATATAATACTTCTAACTATAAAACTCCTAGAAGCAAACCCAGGAAATACTTTTTTCAACATCAGCCTTGGCAAAAAAATCTTTGGCTAAGTCTCAAAAGCAATTGCAACAAAAAAGCGAATTGACAAGGGGGAACCTAAGTAAACTTAAGAGCTTCTGCAGCAAAATAAACTAAAAACAGAATAAATATCACTTATAGAATGGGAGAAAATACTTGCAAACTATGCACCTGACAAAAGTTTAATCCAGAATCTAAAAGGAACTTAAAGCAACAAGCACAAAACAACTGATTAAAAAAATTCACAAAGAATAGATACTTATCAAAAAAATAAGACAAAAGCAGCCAACAAACATATGAAGAAATGCTCATCAGCACTAATCATCAGATAAATTTCTTCTATAGGTCATTTCTGAATGCTGCTTTGATGTGTTGCCTCTTAAGTATCTTCTGCTTAGTAAGCATCAACACATCATGGGGTGAGGAGTGCAAAAATATACTTATTAAGGCACTTTTCTGCCAGCGATACTCTCATAGAGATTATGCATGCGACTGTATGACATTCAGTACAGCATGAGTGCCTTATCACAACAGTGACCAGGACAGATATAACCTGGGCCCTAGTCCTGAACCATAGCCCCAGTTAACTCTGGTAGAATTGCCTGGCAAACTCTCCTAGACATACAGTTACTGCCATGGACTAGGTCTCCAGTTGATGAGTGAAGTTTCAGAATCTCTCAACAAATGGGTTAACCTTATCTGCAAAGAATTCAGAGTAATTTTCAGGTGTCTAGAAATACAGGCAACTATTGCTGTCATAATGATGACCATCAGTAAGGAGCAAACTCCGGCCACTGGATTGAGTTTTCAGCTTCTAGACTGGTGAAAGGGGCTACAAGAGGAAGAAAGAATTCAGCCTTTCAAGTAGGGAATGGGCTTCTGAGTGATAAATCACTGGACATATGGGGGTGCGCATTCAGACAAGGTGTCAGTAATCATAATTAATATAATGGATAAGGATGGAATAGATAGGAGGGTAACTTGATGTGGAACTCCATAAAGTGTGGACTAGAGGCAACAAAATATTTCTTAAGTCAGGTTTGATCCTGAAAATAGGAGAATTTGCACAGTGTAAAGGAAAAGGCAGGAGGCTGGGAAAATTATGAGCTTAATCTCAAAGTTATTAGAAATAAATTCTGCTGCCTAGGGACTGTCAAGTACAGACAAATAATCACTCATAGGTTCATAAGAGTATATGAAGGCATTCTTAGATACAATGTCAATCATGTCTTTGAGATACAGATGCTGAAGCTGAAAACAAAACTGATCAAGAGCATATCCAAAGTTCTAGGTTATAGAGTAATAATAGCTAAAATGAAACCAGTTCTTGCTCTATGTGACTTAAATCATTAGATAAATTAGCTGATAATTCTCTCTGAAGAAGCAACTATAATAATTTCATTTTTCCAGGTGAGATAACTGAGTCGTGGAAAGGTTACAAGGCTTGTCTATGATATAAGATTTTTAGGTAGCAGAATTGGGAAAGATTAATTTGAAACAGGGTTAGGTCTGCAAGATTTTCCTGTGACACTTGCTCTAATATCATTTCATAGCAATCTAACAACAGCCCTTGGCCTCAGCTTGGTTCTTGACTCCATAGTATCATACACTCATCTTCTGTGGATAAGAACAGCTAACATGGATTGGTTCCTCAGTCTGCAGCCAGAATTGTTCTAAGTGCTTTGCATCCCGAGGCAGAGCCCATGATGCTCAGCAGGCATTCATTTCTCTCTCTTCATTATGGACCTTTCTTCAGTTAGCAGAGGCTAGGATAGCGGTGCGTGTCATTTCTGGGCTGTGGCAGGGAAAAGCCAATCCTCGTGACTCTTTCCCTGCTGCAGCAAAGTAAAGGTCTTTTGCCCAGATGGCTGAGCCACACAGCCTGGACTGCCAAACAGCTGCATGGAGGTCAGTTGCTGAGGAGTCCTTTCCCAACCCACAGATGACTGTGTGTAAATGAGAAATCAACCATTGTTGTGCTAAGCCATAGAGATGTTGGAGTGTTTCTCATCATTCTCTAATGTTTCCTGACTGGTAACATACACTAACTATACTAATGTTCCCAACAGTCTCATGTCAGATGAGGAAATAGAAGTCCAGAGAAGTTAAAGGTCACAGAGCTGAGTCATGGTAGGGTCAGATATAAGTTCAGTCAGGATCACTACAGAGCTTGTGCTCCTTTCCACCACACTCTCCCTGAAGTTTACAGTCAAGAAGGTATATTCTGAAGTGCTGCATTAAAGTTATTAACTGTACATTTCAAATCACTTTTTTACTTTCTACTATGACCAAAGTTTATTGAAAAATTAGAATTTCATTGAGATGTACCTATTAAGGCCAGAAACAGGACACCACCTTTTTCTATGTTTCATCAAAAATTTCTAACATGATGCAGTTACAAAATGATTGGAAAAACAATAGTAGAAAATGGCTAGTTTCAAAATTAGAAAAATTCTAACTTCAGCATGATGCAGTCACAAATAAAACACACTGCTCAATTGGCAAATGGGAATAAGAACAATTCTAATGTTTCTGGGAATATTCCACAGAATAAAATAGGCAGGTAAAAGCAAACCAGTGAAAGGATTGGCTTCATTAGTAGAAAGCTACTAACAGTAAATAATGGTCTCTAGAGGAGTTAAAATTTTGTTTTTTAATGAGAAAAGGATTTATTTGATGATGATTAAATGGTAAGCAATAGAAAAATGTATCTGGAGAGAAAAAGAGGGCAAAGGCTGAGAGAGAGAGATTAGTTGCTTTTTGCCAAGCAGTTCATAATGAGGATGATTAGAAGAGACTGTAATTGATTACTAGTAACTCTACCCTGGACATAAGAGGAATTATGGAGAATTAATCTTTGGAGTTATAGTAAAATTGATGATGATAAATACCTTATGTAACTGTCAATGCAGAACAAAACAATAGATGAGAAAGAGCAAGTTATCCGGTGATTTCTTGGTTTTTAGTACTAAGAATTCAGTCAGGGTACTACACACAGCTTTTAGAAATGCATCAAAAGAAAAGTCACATTATTTCCAATGTTCATAGTGTTTTCTGTGTACTAAGCATTATTTGAAGTGTTTTGCATGAATTAACTTATTTAATTCTCGCAATGCATGTGATATTTTTATTATCCCATTTTCTAAACAAGAAAGCTGAAACACATAATCTTTAACAAGTTCCCAATGTCGCAAAGGTAAAAAGTAGTAGAGGCAGGATTTAAGTCCAGTGTGTGGCTCCAGGGCCTGTATTGTTAAACACTGTGCTTGCTATCTCTCTCCCAAGTCACTGCCTGATAGTAATAATGCCTTGCTCCTGTGGTCATGGAAGGAGCAAGAGGCATGAAATTGGAAGAGCTGGATTTGATTCCCTATCCACCTCCAGCACTACCAAGGTTGAGAACAAGAACCAGTGAAATCCTTTTTCTACTAAGATATCTGTGATTCGTGCTTCACATATACTGCACAAAGTTGTTGTCATGATTGATTATGTTAGGAAAAGATGTGGAAAGTGCTTTGAAAACTTCTAAGTGCTCTGTATGTGGATTACATCCACAGCATAGCAAAGTACCTAGATGAGCATTGGCAGCACCCCGTGTAGTTTCCTGGGTGGATTAGCTTATACTGATATAACAAAATACCATAGACTGGGTGGCTTCCATAACATAAATTTATTTTTTTCACAGTTCTGGAGGCTAGAAGTATGAGAAGCCAGGGTGCCTGCATGGTTGGGTTCTGGTAAAGGACTTCTTCCTCACTTGGAGATGGCCACCTTCTTGCTGTGTCCTCACATGCCAGAAAAAGAAAGAAAGAGGGGTAAGTTTTCTGGTGTTTCTTCTTATAAGGGCACTAATCCCAGCATGAGAATTCCAGCCTTTTGACCTGATCTAAACTAATTATCCCCCAAAGTCCCCAGCTCTAATACCATCACATTCTAGATTATGGCTTTACCATGAGAACTGAAGGGAGACTGGGAACAGTTCAGTTCCACAGTATTGAGTAAGAAAATAAAGCATTTGTTTTGTATGTTTATGCTGGAAAGGGAATCTGGAAGACAGGCTAAATACTTGAAGAAAGGGTATTCTTCTGAAAATAGTACTGCTGTCATGAGAGAAAAAAGTAGTATGATGAGTTGGGTAAGCAAATGTGTTCAATATGATTGAAAATGCTGGCCAGGCACGGTGGCTCAGCCTGTAATACCAGTACTTTTGGAGACCCAGGCGGTGGATCACCTGAGATCAGGAGTTCAAGACCAGCCTGGCCAAGATGGTGAAATCCTGTCTCAACTAAAAATACAAAAATCAGCCAGGCGTGATGGTGCACACCTGTAATTCCAGCTACTTGGGTGGCTGAGGCAGGAGAATTGCTTTAACCCAAGAGGTGGAGGTTGCAGTGAGCCAAGATCAAACCATGGCACTCCAGGCTGGGCAATAGAGTGAGACTCAGTTTAAAAAAAAAAAAATGCTTCATAAAACAGTGTCTTTCACTGGGGAAAGATTCAAACAGCTAAATTTCATGAGCCACTTAAGACTGATGGGTAAGAACTGGCCAGCAAGCTCTTCAGATCTCAGCTTACTCTTGACTTGCCATTCTGTGTGACATTAGTCTACTGATCTGCAAATCTTACTTACCTCATTTGTAATGTCAACAGTTTAATTGCATTTGGTATTTGAGATTGCAGTGAGGACTAAGTATAAAAGTCTTACTTTACTAGAATGCCTAGCTTTTATTATGTCATCAATAATTAGTAAATATTATTATTGAGAAGTAATTTGACTCTCCTTCTTCCCATTTTAGTTCATTCATTTACCAAATGTCATTGAGTACCTAATGTATGGCAGACATTATTTTTATATTTCATAAATTCTAGAAAAAAAGTAAGTGTAATCTAAATATTGATTTATTTTTAATTCACTGATTCAATAATTTTGTGAATGCCAATGAAATATATTTTTGTAATATCCCTCTTTTCTGTTGCTAGGATACCCTGCTTAGTGACCTCCCACTATTTCTGACATGTACATGTGTTCTAGAAAACTGTACATTCTTCATTCCAGAGATAGGCTTTGTCTTGAATGTCTGTTACTTTGACCTCTTGATGCTGAATTTTTAACATTCATATATCCCATTTCTGACTCAATATTGCACCTGGAAGGCTCTTAGTACTTTCTCAGCCTATGTACAGTGAATTCTTGGTATTCAGTCTCAGCTTACTTATTCTTCAGGAAGACTTACAGCAACTTGATTTTTCTAGTTAGTCAAGCGAAAACTTCTGAGTCATTCTTGACTCCTCTCTTCCCTCACACCTCATGTCCTTGTAGCCTTGCCTTCAGAATCTACTTAGAATCCAACTGCTTCTCATCATTTTGACCACTTCCATTCTCATTCAAGCTACCAACATCTTCCTCGTGGATTATTGCTAAACATCCTTCTTTCAGTTTTTATTGTTTTCATCCTTGCTTCCCTCCAGTATGCTCACTGTACCAGAAAAATTACCTTAAATGCCTGCATCAATGCAAGTGGTTCAGTTTATCCTGTCTTTCTCTATTAGCATACTTGCATGTGGGCTAATAAATCGAATAATTAAAACCTAGTTGTGACTCTTTTCAAGAAAAGCCTTATTTGATAATTTAGAATTATCTATGTTCTGAAGTTAAAGTGGTAGAAAAAATGTGCATATATTATGTGTAAATGTGTATATATATATATAGATATATATATATATATACACACACACACACACACACACACACACACACATAAATGATGTGTACATGAACACGGATGATGTAGATGAAAGAAGGAAAAATAGAAAAGGGGAGAGACTATTAAATGCCAGACAAATTCCTAGAGATCTTGATGAATTGAGAATACAAAGTTGGGGTTGTTCATGTAACCTATTTATTTGATAAAAGACTAGAAGTCAAGTTTGTGTATTCAGTTCCACACTGCTGTTGTGAAAGTCATGTGCAAAGGGTCTTCAGACTCCTGTTGGGGTCAGAGGCTCAGGCATGATATTCTGAGGGAGGAGAGAGAAACTGCCCTAGCTGAACTGAGGCTGAGAGCTCTCAGCTGAACACACAGAACTTCCATTACAGATCCTGGACCAGCAGAGATAGAGGAGTCAGCTCCCGAAAGCCAGTTCCCAACTGACAAGCAGGTGATGCTCTAGGAGTTTATTTGAAAATTGATTGTGTGGAACTCACAACATTTTCTCCCATAAAAAGTGTTATAAATGGCAGTGGTAGGAGGGGAGGGGAGTGTCCCATGGCCAACACATAAAAGCTTATTAAGCCCATAATGGAGCTGAAAGTCAGCACATTTGCTGAAGAAAAATAATTCTCTTGCAACTAGCAATGAAACAAAACAGAAGAACCTATAAACTTGAATTTTAAAAATATTAGCTTATTTCTCTTGAGTGCTGCTGCTTATAAAGGTACAGTTTTAATTAAAAGAGGATGAGGAAGTAGAGGAAAGTGGTGATGGAAAGTCTAAAGGGGACTGCTAAGAATCGGCAAGGGTTTCAAACATTAGTAGCTTTGGCTATTGTCTTACTTCATTTTGAAAAACAGGGCATTGCTTTTCCTTGATACAGCTGTATCCATTTGTAACGTTACTTTTATGTTTGTATACCATGATGTGAATCAGTTTTTTAATTCTCAAAGAATGGACGACAAAGCAGGAAGTGATAATTTGTTCATAAAGCAACCTCAAGAAAGTTTAGAGAAGAAAGATGAGTGAAAGATTGAATGGGTATATATGTGAAAAAAATAGTGGTCTTATGTAGAATTAACTGAGAGGTAAATGTTATACTGTGTTTGCCTTCTGTACCTGGAAAAGTATAAGAGAAGACAGTGGATAAGTAATCTTGGATTGCATAATTTTAGCAAGAGGTGACTCTGGAACAAAGTCTTGCAGCTTCCAGTACAAGACAAGGAAGAAAATATGTGCTCAATCAGACACTATATACATAGGGATGTGTTTGTTGCTAACTGGGTGTCTATCATCTAGGAAGCCCCTTTCTTTTTTATCTTTATGATTACATGCTAAAATAATCTGATTTGCTGATAAAACCTTTGAACTGAGAAGAAAAACAATTACTGGATTTTAATTATCTTTACATTTTCCTTGGCTTTCCTGGTATGTGTTATCCTAGCTATGACTGAAGATGCCAAAAGCTCAGCTTTCAGACTTTACCACAAGAGAACACCAAGTCATTAGAATTGTGCAGTTATTTTAGAAGTGCTAAATGAAGACTGAAAAATATTCCAATTTTTTGGTTGAATAATCTCACATTTAAAAATTAATGCCATCACATTTTACTATTAATATAATTTTATCAGGGCACAATGCAGCTAAGAGTGCTATCAGCTTTCCATTTGGAGAGACAGGACAAGGACATACCGCAAGAGCCTCAATAGCAATGCAGGTCCTATAGCCAACCTGCCTCGGTTTTATTGAGATACCTTCCACTTAACCATTAATCTTTATGTGCCTCATCTTTCTCATTAGTAAAAGGTTATGATGAGTATTACATGAGTTAATGCATTCACAGAACTTATGTAACTAGTTGGCACATAGTGCGTGCTCAGTTAACATTGCTATTATAATTCCTATTACACCTTATGCTGAACAGTTTCTAATATTTGCCAGAAATTAGATTTCCATTTCTAGAATATTAAAATACATTTAATTACATTAAACATGGCAGGCATGTTTTGATTTTTCTTGTATATTTTAGAAGCCATCAAGGTTACTATACAATTTTAAGGTCATTTTTACTGACCAACAGACGTCAATACTTCCTGCATTTTTGAAGAATGCCTGTTGTGGTATCATAAAACTTGTGAGAAGGTTGAAGTTCAAATGCTACATCTTAATTTGCAAAATTACTGCTAAGAGATGTTCTGTACATCACTCATGATCATGCTGTCTGAAGAGCCTTCCACAACCACCAGCCATCACAGATTTTATGAGCTGCCATACTGACAATACTCTCTCTCTTCATCTGCATTGCTAGGTCTATGAAAACAAATACAAATTGGATGTGTATAATTCATATAATTGGACTTGTTATGCACTGAATTGTATAACTGCACTTGTTTTGCACTGATACCTCAATTTCAACATGTCTAAAACCTGTGCATCCCCCACTTAAACCCTCTCATCCTCCTTATTCCCTATTAAAAATACTCCCTAGTGAATAAGGACATTTGTCTCCCAAAGCTATCTCATTCGTTGTTATGCTGCCTTTAATTTTTTGAACAAGAAATCCAGCAAGTCATCTAACTGGCATTTCTCTCATATTGTCTCTTGGATTTTTTACTACTCTCATACCAGTACTCTGTACTTTATTAAAAATGACTACTACTAAGGTTGACATCATTTCCCCTAAATTAATAAGGCATTACCCTCTTCTACCTTAATGCATGTTCCTCACGGCAGTTACTAGCCTTTCTAAAACACAAATCTGGTAATGCTTAAAAGTTTGACAATGATTTCCCACTATCAAAGACTGAAATGCAAGCTCATAACTTAGGATACAAGATTATGCATGACCTGTTACCTCCAGCCTCATCTTACAAATATGTTCTCATCTGTGCAATGGGATAGTTGTGATCATTATATGAATTAACTTGCAGGTACCTAAATCACTGCATGGCACATAGAATACTTTAAGTTCTAGTTATTATAACTTACCTCCCAGAAGATCTACTTTCCTGCCAGACTGTGTCACAGGTAGGCCATAGTTTCTCCCACCCCGGAACTCAAACGTGTTAATGTGTAATGTTCTTCCATCTTCAGTTCAGCTCTTACCACAATTATATTTATATCCTAATAAAGTATCCTTGCTTTATCAGCATTCTTTATTGCTAATACATAAGTTTCTATGGATAAGGACTGTGTTTGCCTCCTTAACTACTCTTTACCTAACTTCAGGCACAGCACACACAAAACAGGTACCTAATGACAATGGGTTAATCAGATTAAATAAATTACTTTATCGGAGGCATGTAACTATCAAGTTATATAAGGGTTTTGTTATTCATCATTCATTAAATAAAATAATGGATATAACAAAGTTAGTTTCAAAACTAGTATCAGAACTCCTGTCTTTTGGTTTCCAACTCTGCATTCATTCATTCATTTATTCATTCATTTACTTACAAACACATTATATGCCAGATAATTTCTATGTTTCTATACTCTTGTAGGAAGACAGTATATTAAAAAAATAATTGCAGCACAGTTTAGTGAGCCTAGTGAGGAAATCCGATGGAGTCACAAAATATTTATTGATGGAACTGATACTTGAAGTGGCTCCTAAAGACAAGTCGTAAATAGCTTAGCAGGCAAAGAAAGAAGACATATTCTAGGCATAGGAAAATACATGTACCCTAGAGATATTTCATAACATAAGATAGCATAAGGTGTTGTAGGAGAAGCAATATAATATTAAAAAGAGAAGCAACCAAACCAAGGCTATTGATGGCTTCTCTTTAAGGGTCATTATCATTTCCTTCTTCCTGAATTGTGTTGGGCACATAAAATAGCAAGTGCTGCTTTCTAGGAGGTATTGAGGAATACCTTTTATTTTAGCCAACCCTCTTTATAACTACTTCTCATGTAATCCTTTGACTGGTGAGCAGGAGCAAGTTTCCTGTATTCCTCTTTGGATCAGAATTAATGCTTTGAATATTCCAAAGGGGCTGTTCTTTTCTCATCTGCAACCTATCTAGGTTGCTTAATTCTTGTGTTCTGCTTTCTGACCTTGAAGTAATAGGTGGGGTTAAGACATTGGGAACAGACTTTCTCTGCTCAGCAATTAGATGATAAAGGGGTGGAAATAACAGAAAGACCAGTCTGATCAGAAATCTAAGCCATTTTATTTAATACAAATTTTCTAGCAATCCCCTCTCCCCTATCCAAAAAGGCTGATATTTACTACTGAGTTCAGAACCCATAGGGAAAAGTGTGACTAGTTCTCAAAGGGTCTTCAAGAGCTTTATTAGTCATATTGAGCAGCTTTGGATAGGTGGACAGCAATAGTAGGAAGTTCTATAGAAGACATTGTCTTAAAATTTACAATAAAAAAAATCAGCAGGCCAACAGTTATTGACACATCTCTTTGCTGGGAAAACCCCATAAACTTTAAAAGAACTATGTAGAATTGCCTGACTTCATATGGATCACCGGAGGGCAAATGGAGCTATAAAGAAAGGTAAAATTGTACTTAGAATTTACCTACAGTAAAAATGTTTCAAAGTACACTTGGGAAGTGTTGGGTATACTGCATTACGAGTACAATTTTGCCAGAAGAAACAGAATGGACCAGTTAATTTCTCTGATGGGACTCTGAAATCCTTTCACAATAGTCTATGCTAGGATTCATTGTAAAGGGACTTGAAAGATATAAAGATAACCTGGTTATGATTTTGTCACACTGAAAGATGGAAAATGAGAATCTAAACACAAGGCATCTTGGTTTTGGGTGAAAGGCGTTACATGGTCTATTAGTAGTATTAATATTATTAATGGAATATGCATTTAAAGGGACATTTTTCCTGTGAAAGAAACTTACAAATCTTATACTCAGCTAGAGAAAGGATGTAAGTGTGCAGTTTAAAGATCATAATTGAAAAAGAAAATATGCTAGTCTCCTTTAGAGAAGTAAAAGGATTACACTATTTAATCTTCTATGAGTTCAATATATGTAGTTCAATCCGGAGGGACTCCTGTGGGGATTTAATTAACGATATTTTGTGGCTCCAATTAGAATGAGATTCTTAACCTTTCTAATGCGCTGACCTACCTTTACAGGGAAGAAAAATTATACCACCAGAATACCAAGTAATTAAATTTACATTAATGCAACCAAGAAATGTGAGCAACTTTTTCTTATCGAGAGATACTCCGAAAGGTCAGTAGGTCTGACAAACTTTCCATCTTTAAACATAGTAAACCATTTCTTGACATGACAAACAAATCTAGAATGTCTTGTTCTAGTAATATTAACATTCAAATACTGCCCCGGAGTGTGAGTCATTACTGTACTGCAAGTCAGGCAGGAATTAGGTGTTGATCATAAACCCTAATAAAGATGTTGCGGTTATAATCCCCACTTAACTCACCTGATAGGAAGCTCCAAGAATGGCTAAGAAGTTCTGCTGATCAAAATGATGAAATACTCTTCAGTTAGTGTAAATTACCAATGTGCGTATAGTCTGTGTTTACAAGAGAGTGTTTTATTAAGTGAAACAAGCCAGATACAAAAGAACAAATATTATATAGCTCTACTTATGAAGTACTTAAATTATTCAAATTCATAGGGATAAAAAGTACAGCAGCGGATTATCAGAGCTGGCAGTAGGGGACAATGGGGTGTCATTTAATGGGTACAGTTTTAATGTAGCATGATGTAAAAGTTCCAGATATGGATAGTGGTAATAGTTGAGGAATAGTGTGAATATACATGCCACTGAACTGTATACTTACAAATGGCTAAAATGATAAATTTTATATTATGTATATTTTACCAAATAACAAAGACTACTAAGTCTCTAATTTGGAAGGTGAGACACTATCTATCTCAAGCCATCTAAAGATCACTTTTCAAAAGGCCTTACCAACACTAAATCACCAAAGTCAGAATACAGCAGATTCAACAGAGTCTGTCTTATTCATTTCCTTGCAAACAATTTGCTGAGTGCCTATCATGTGCTAGGCATTGCTGTAGCTTCTGTATGCAGTAGTGAACTGAATAATTTAAAAAATTACTTTTATTAATATGTATTTAAATACCCTGAGCATTCATGTTGTAAGACAAAACCTCAGTCAAGCAACAATGGAGCTAGAAAGGTACATGCTACTGAGTAACCTGTTCTTATAGAAATGTTTTTTAATTTACTTAACTGACCAAAATTTTTTTTTACTATTATACTTTTAAATTCTGGGGTACATGTACAGAACATGCAGGTTTGTTACATAGGTATACATGTGCCATGGTGGTTTGCTATGTCCATCACCCCGTCATCTACGTTAGGTATGTCTCCTAATGCTATCCCTCCTCTAGCCCCCCAATCCCCAAAAGGCCCTGGTGTGTGATGTTCCATTCCTTGTATCCATGTGTTCTCAATGTTCAACACCCACTTATGAGTGAGAACGTGGTGTTTGGTTTTCTGTTCTTGTGTCAGTTTGCTGAAAATGATGGTTTCCAGCTTCATCCATGTCCCTGCAAAGAACAAGAACTCATCCTTTTTTATGGCTGCATAGTATTCCATAGTGTATATGTGCCACAATTTCTTTATCCAGTCTATCATTGATGGGCATTTGGGTTGGCTCCAAGTCTTTGCTATTGTGAACGTGCCACAGTCAACATACATGTGCATGTGTCTTTATAATAATAATTAATAATCCCTTGGGTATATACCCAGTAATGGGTTTGCTGGGTCTAACGGTATTTCTATTTCTTGGTCCTAGAGGAATCGCCACCCTGTCTTCCACAATGGTGGAACTAATTTAAAGTCCCACCAACAGTATAAAAGCATTCCTGTTTCTTTACATCCTCTCCACCATCTGTGGTCTCCTGATTTTTTAATGATCACCATTGTAACTGGCATGAAATGGTATCTCAATGTGGTTTTCATTTGCATTTCTCTAATGACCAGTGATGATGTTTGTTGGCTGCACAAATGTCTTCTTTTGAGAAGTGTCTGTTCACATCCTTAGCCAATTTTTTGATGGGGTTGCTTGTTGTTTTTATTTTTTTCCTTGTAAACTTAAGTTCTTTGTGGATTCTGGATATTAGCCCTTTGTCAGATGGGTAGATTGCCAAAATTTTTTCCAGTTCTGTTGGTTGCCAGTTCACACTAATGATAGTTTCTTTTGCTGTGCAGAGACTCTAAAGTTTAATTAGATCCCATTTGTCAATTTTGGATGTGCCAATGCTTTTGGTGTTTTAGTCATAAAGTCTTTGCCCGTGCCTATGACTTGAATGGTATTGCCTAGGTTTTCTTCTAGAGTTTTTACGGTGTTAGGTCTCATGTTTAAATCTTTAATCCATCTTCAGTTAATTTTTGTATAAGGTGTAAGGAAGGGATCAAGTTTCAGCTTTCTGCATATGGCTAGCTAGTTTTCCCAACACCATTTATTAAACAGGGAATCCTTTCCCCATTGCTTGTTTTTGTCAGATTTGTCAAAGATCAGATAGTTGTAGATGTGTGGCATTATTTCTGAGGCCTCTGTTCTGTTCCATTGATCTATATGTCTGTTTTGGTACCAGTACCATGCTGTTTTGATTACTGTAGCTTTATATGATAAATAAGCAGCATTTAATCATAGTTTTTTAAGTCATTTGAAATCAGGTAGCATGATGCCTCCAGCTTTTTTTCTTTTTTTTCCCCTTAGGCTATGTGGGCTTTTTTCTGGTTCCATCTGAAATTTAAGGTGGTTTTTTTCCCATTTTGTGAAGAAAGTCAATGGTAACTTGATGGTGATAGCATTGAATCTATAAATTATTTTTCAGAATATTGATCCTTCCTAACCATGAGCATGGAATATTTTTCCATCTGTTTGTGTCCTATCATTTTCTTGAGCAGTGGTCTGTAGTTCTTGAAGAGGTCCTTCACATCCCTTGTTAGTTGTATTCCTAGGTATTTTATTCTCTTTGCAGCAATTGTGAATGGCAATTCACTCATGATTTGACTCTGTTTGTCTGTTATTGGTGTATAGGAATGCTTGTGATTTTTGCACGTTGATTTTGTATCATGATACTTTGGTAAAGTTGCTTAGCAGCTTAAGGAGATTTTGGCTGAGACAATGGGGTCTTCTCAATACACAATCATGTCATCTGCAAATAGAGATAATTTGACTTCCTCTTTTCCTAATGGAATACGCTTTCTTTCTTTCTCTTGCCTGATTGCCCTGGTTAGAACTTCCAATACTATGTTGAATAGGAGTGGTGAGAGAGGGCACCCTTGTCTTGTAACAGTTTTCAAAGGGAATACTTCTAGTTTTTGACCATTTAGTATTATATTGGCTGTGGGTTTGTAAAAAAAAATAGCTCTTAGTACTTTGAGATATGTTCCATCAATACCTAGTTTATTGACAGTTTTTAGCATAAAGTGTTGTTGAATTTTGTCAAAGGCCCTCTCTGTATCTATTGAGATAATCATGTGGTTTTTGTCTTTGGTTCTGTTTATGTGATGGATTACGTTTATAGACTTGCATATGTTGAACCAGCCTTGCATTCCAGGGATGAAGCCAAATTGTTCTTGATGGATACGTTTTTTGATGTGCTGTTAGATTCTGTTTGCCATGAACTGACCAAAATGCTTGACACTAAGCAGTCTATTTCTTTGAAATACTATTAGTATTAGTTGATAATTGTCAAATATTTTTAGAACAGGTGTCTTTTTTCAACCATGAGGTACTAAATTTGATAGCCTATTATGTAACTATAGTTATTTCTATAATTATTATTGTAATTCTATAAAATTCTATAATTTAATAAGGTTTTATTATTCTGGAAAGTCTAAAATAGTTACAATATCAAACATAAATCTTATCAATTCTAAATGGTTGCGTTGGCCTTAAAACAGTAAAGCTGTGTACATCTATGAACATTAAAACAGATTTGTCTTTATTACATGAATTTCAGAAAGAGATATATCAAAATGACTAAATAAAATATTCAATAATCAAAGAGATGTAGAAAATTGCCTATGTGGGTATGCACTGGGAATGTGGCATTCTTCAAATGTCCCAGGACAATGTATGCTGTCAGAATTTTGTCAGAGACTACAAAGTGCTAGTTTGGAAAACCTTTTTCATTCCTCTAAGATGGAGGTAAAGACATTCTTTCTTCTTCTAAATGAAACTGTGAATAAATTTTGTGTTTTTGAAAGACAACAGAATACAAAGCATTAAAAAGTGACCTTTTAATAAGTTACAGTGGGATAGTATATGATTTGAGAATGAACACCTGGTTTCTAGATTTTACTAAGCACAGAACAAGCAAGAAATACTCTTTAAGTGAAATTCATAATTGATATTAGATTATCAAAATATATTAAATATATATTTGTATTAAATAGGATATTAATATTAAATAGAAACTCTTGATAGACTCATGTGGGGGAAACCCATGAAGGCTAAAATATCTTTTCCTGTAGCTTATCTCCAATACAATTCATGGTCTTCAGTATATTTTGCAGAGCTGTGCCAGGATAAATTGGAATTTAGGGTTAACCCTCTAAAGCAGGCCCAATTGTGAATCTGTGTGCCTTTGGGATTAGTTGACTATCTTCCCTCTAATCTCTGCCTCCTTCCCATAGATGAGATGACTTACTTTTAAAGTTTTTGATATTTATATGTATATGAATAAAATAAATGTGCACTCTTCTTTTCCTATATCAGTATTTTATCTTTCACCCCTTCCTACCCAGGTTAAGTATGAAGGCCAAGGGAAAACATTCCTTTCACTATAAAAGATTGCTAAAAATTAACTAGTAAAAGATTGATAGGAGAAAAGTCATACACGTTGATTAATGTACACAGGGGAGAATCAGAGAGTGATACCCGACCATGAAATGGGATACAAATCGTTTTATACCCTCCTCCTCAAGGGAAAGGGACATGGTGAAGTATGGATGATGGCAGGCGGTGGGGCGGGGGGGGACATTGTAAATGGTTTTTAGAAGAATTCAGTGAGCTTGAGGAACATATGGTGGTCTGGAATACAGCCCTTTGGCCAGCAGAGCAGACAATGGTTTGTGACAAAAGTCTCTCCAGTATGTTAAAGACCAGTCTTTCCTCCTCTCATTATATGACTTCAGATAATGAAAACTCAGAGAAAGGACCAGAGGTAATTTTTCCTTTCTGTACCTAGTACAGACTTTCAGCAGATAAAGGAACTTCAGAGAACAACATCTTGTGCTTTGGGAGGGACAGAGGATTGAGAGATAGGAGGTGGGGGTAAGATCAGAGACCTGAGGCTTCTTCAGTTCAGCATATCAAAGTGCTGTATTTGGGGATATTGGTTTCTGAGCCACAGTGTAAGCAGCAGTCTACATCTTTTTTTCCTATTTTTGTTTATACTTATATAATCCTACAGAGAAATATGATAAATAAGCAGCATTTAATCATAGTTTTTTAAATCATTATTTATTTTTAAAAATTGGACCACCATTTAAATACATATATGTCTTGCATAAATCTCCTTCAGTCATCTTGTAGAACTCTAGTTTATTCTTTCTAAAGGATGCGTAGCATTCTGTAGTGAGAACATACCACCATTATTAAAACATTCCCTACTATAAGGACATTTTCTTTTATTGTACATTTAAGAAATAAAAATAATGCTATAAGTATCCTTGTAATATCTTTACTAATTGGTACTTATATTTCTATAGAATAAATTCCCAACAGTGAATTTGATGAGTCAAAGGGTTCATATATATTTTTATTATTTTAGTAGTTGCTGTTAGATTGCCTTCCAAAGAGACTTAGCACTTTACATTTATTTCAGCAATGCATGAAAATAGCTGTATAAGTCTAAGTAGACTTAGATATGCTGTGAAAATAATGCCAAAATTTCAGAAGCTAACACAACAGATGCATGTTCTTCATTCAAGCAAAGTCAGATGTGAATTTAGGCAATTCTCTAGGCCAACTGTTATTTTTCTATTTTTAATTTTATTTTTGGTGAGTACACAGTAGGTATATATATTTATGGAGTACATAAATTGTTTTGATACAGGCATGGATTGCATAATTAACACGTCATGTAAAATGAGGTATCCATCCCCTCATGTATTTATCCTTTGTGTTAAACAATACAATTATATTCTTTTAGTTATTTTAAAATGTACTTTATGAAGTAACTAAGATTTTTTTTTTTTTTAATTTCAGGTTGCCATCCCAACAATCATCTGGAAGCCTCTGTGAAGTCTCAACCACCATCATGGTGACAGGTGAAAAGAGACAGACAAATGGCAATAACAATTAGGTGCTTTGACTTGAAATTCATGCATATTCGTGTTGCCAGTTCATTGGTTAGAACTAGTGACATTGCCATCTCTAATTGCAAAGGGGTGATGGAGTGCAATCTGATGTATGCAGTAAGAGAAAAGACCAGATATGTGTACACTATTATTACAGCATCTTTAACTGCATGTCTTCTCCATGGTAGGTACTTTAGACATTTTTAATTGTTGACTATCTGAAGGGCTTAAAATGGTAACTTCAATGAACATAATGCACATTCTACTAACCAATGTGACTTTAAACATTTTTTGCATGCTAGTTGGCATTTTTAATTTAATTTGTTCTTTGTTCTTCTGTGAACTTTTTTTTTTTTGAGATGGAGTCTCACTCTGTTGCCCAGGCTAGAGTGCAGTAGCACGATCTCGGCTCACTGCAACCTCCGCCTCCTGGATTCAAGCAATTCTCCTGCCTCAGCCCCCCCAAGTAACTGGGATTATAGGTGCCTGCTACCATGCCTGGCTAATTTTTATATTTTAAGTAGAGATGGGATGTTAGCCAGGATGGTCTCCATCTCCTGACCTCAGGATCCACCCGCCTGGCCTCCCAAAGTGCTGGGATTACAGGTATGAGCCACCACACCCAGCCAGCTATTTACATCTTTTGTTCATTATCTAATCCTTACTCCACTTTCTAAACTTACATTTTACTTTTCTGTTACAAAACCTATAGTCAAAGAGATTTCTTTTGTCTCAAATTCTCAAGGGCTGTAACATTTCCACCCTTGTGTTTATGCCGATTTTCCATACACATTCTTCCCCTTCTCTTTCTTCCACGTTTATCTAGGTGCTTTTTGCTACTGAAGCCCAACAAGGGGCCTGCATCTTCATTCAAGCATTCCCATGCTCACAGGTCTTTCTTCCCAATAGTTTTCTGTACCCTTTTTTGGTGCTTGTCCTATATAATCTTCCCATGTTACTTATCATCTCATAAATAACTCTTTCCTTTTCTTTTCCTATTTCTCTCAGTAAATGTCCTTCTAAAATGAGGGCTCCTTCTTTATCTGATGATAATTCTGCTCTGTTTTATTGAAAGAATTAAGGTCAGGATACAGACTAAAGGTACGGTCTAGGAGACTGAGTCCATATGGGGTGTCTGGGACCCTTCCAATCACTTAGTTATTCTGTTAAGCTGTGGCTGATAGTGTCTCTAGCATGAGAATCATTGTAATTTCCACAGGAACACCAAACTGAGCATATATTTCTCTAGAAGCAGCTGTACTATATGCTCTAGATGTCTGCTGCTCAAGTACTGAATGGACAACAGGAGAATACTTGAGGCTGAAGTAGGTCACTCATACTTTCAAAAAGCTAGTATGCCTTCTTATTAATATGTAAACATTCTATGAAACTCATGTGGATTAAAATATCAATGTGTCATCAAAGGTACTTCCCATTTTCCAAAGGAGCGACTTCACTATAAAAAAAGCTGCAGAGCAATAAATGGCATGTTAATGATACTCTTTTTAAATTAATTTATCTATAAACTACCCCAAGAGAATTAAGAGCATCATCTTTATAGATGTGAATGATGAGAAAGATAAGCTATGAAGTTGCTTTCCTGCGTATTAAACACAAAATATTATTCAAGACCCTTAAGAAAGCTCATTTTACGGTTGTGCAGCACTTCACTTGTTAAGAAGAGAAGAGTGGGGACGTATTGAACAATAATACAGATTTTTCAGTACAGGTCCTCCAAACCATTTGATGAGTTTTTTTATATAATTTTAATTTTTCTGACTAAATTGTTGTGTTTTTCGATTTTTAACATTCTAAGTGTCCTTGACACAGGTCTAGGGTGGAATATAAAGGGAGTGTTGCAAATTCATGTCTTGAACCAAATTAAAGATACATTTTGGATGACAAGATGGTTTCTATTCTGCATCATTTCAATTTGGGTTATTCTGTTCATGTGTGAGCATACTACTGCGTGCAAATGAGTCTGCATATCTCCTATAATATTAGCATAAAGTTGCAGGCTCAAATCCAGTTTCAAGCATTAATTCTTGAGACTATACTGGTTTTTCAGAAAAAAAATATATTTTATAATCTACAAATATGAGATCAAACTGGAATGAATAGCTCTCTCATAAGTAAGTAACAATCTACCTTAGCCTGTATTTCCATGTTGTTTCTGGCCTCACATGTAGACGATAATGTTAGGCATGTCGCTTAAGTAAAGAGATCCCCAAACAGGTTTTGTATGAGCAACATGGCTATTTATTCACCCAAGTGCGGGTGGGCTGACTCCTAAAAGCGAGTCAGCAGAGTGTGGTGGGATAGGAGTTGGTTTTATAGGTTGGGGCAGTCAGTTAAAGGGGGTTATCTATCTTGGGGAAGAGAAGGGTGTCACAGGATGCATTATCACAAGGGTAGGGGTCATTTATTACAAAAAGACATGATCATAAGTGTGTGTGGCATTGGTTGCAAGCAGAGTAGAGGTTGCCATAAATTTCATAGTTACAGGGGTGCAGGGTCTTGAGAAACTCAGTGTCCAGGGGGAAGTTTTTGCAAGGCTGAGCAGGAACAATGGTTGCAAGTTGCAGGAGGAGAACAATTAGTTGAGGCAGAAACCAGTGGTTTAACTTCTCTTTAACTTCTCTTTGCGGTTGTCTGGTTACTTCAGACTTTCTGGCTCCTGGGGATCATCCAGAGTTGTACGTATGGGTCACCAAGGGCAAAATGGCCAGGCTTGGCCTTGGAGGCCTGGCATTCCCATATATATATATATATATAAAGCATTTTATATATTTTTATATATATATAAAGCATTATATATATTTATATATATCAAGCATTATATACATATAAAGTGTTATATATATATAAGTAATATATATATATAAGTAACACTTATATGTTATATAAGTGTTATATATATAACATTATATATATAACGCTTTATATATATTTATATATATATATATATATATATATATATATATATATATATATAAAGAAAAAAGTTAGCGAAGGGAGTACGGGTGATGTTTCTCATGGCTTCTTTGAGCATGACAGGGGGCTGAGTGGACACCTGAAGGAAAAGTCTGCAATTTTTGTAGTTTAGAGGAAGCCTTGGGCCAAGGTTGGAATAGTGTCCAGTGTAGGGAGGTGGTCCTGGAAGACTTGGATTGAAAGGAATATGTGCAGGTTCTGGAGAGGTGTCATGCTGCATCTTGGCATTAGCCATGGGTTGCCTGGAATTCATAAGTGATGGATTGGTGTTTCTAGTTGATCCTAGAAGGGTGAAGGTGATGAAACAGAACTGGGGACAAGGCAAGCAAAGGAGTTGGGAGAGTTGGTAAGGCATCTTTTCTTAAGCTGCTGAGAGGTCCTGAGATGGGGTGATATTGTGGGGTTAAAAGTAGCATTTGCCTATGGATTTGGCATAGTTATCTGCCTGGTTAGCAAATTTTTGGGTTCTTTGAGTCTTTGATAATATCATAACTTAGGCTAGACTGATTTAAGTAAAAACAGCATTCCTCATTTAGAAATATACAGAGTCCTCCCTTTCCTGCAGTGACTAAGTCTAGGCCATAATGGTTTTGAAGGACAGCTGCAGCTAAAGAGTCAATTTGAGCTTAAAGGACAGACAAGGTATATATGTCTGCAACGCTAGCAGAGAAATCAGTGGACAGACTGAAGAATGTTGTGACACAGGTGGTGACCCCCACTACACCACTTCCAAGGCCTACAGTGGAGGATGCAAGCCCTATTTCCATGAGTAATGGAATTAGCTGGATGACTCTTTTTGTTGAGTAGGTGTCATTAGGGTACAGACAGTTGTTCATTGCCTTTGGCAAACTGGAGTCTAGCCATAAGGAAGACTAAGGCACAGGTGCCTGTCCAGTTAGTAGGTAGACACATATAGGTGGAAGAGCCACTTAAGAAAAAGAGGTCTGGGGCAAGGCAGAATTCAAAATGTAGGGTGAAAAGATGGGAGGGATTCTTGAAAGGGGAGTGAGATACCCAGACTCCAAAAGATCCAGCAAGTAGAGCAGCCATTAGAGGTTGAAAGGGAGACTGATGGGGTAATTGTGTAATGGGGTAGTTTGATTTTCATTATGTATGAGGAAGCGCATAGTATTAACAAATAGTCTCCTACTAAGATTTGTAGGGCCAGGTATGAGTAAGCGTGAAGAAGGGGTTAGAGGGAGAATCTGAAGAACGGGGAGAGGGTATCCAAGGATGGAGTGAGAGATAGGGAAGGTGCCAACCTGAACAATAATGACTGTTAATATTTTTGAGGTTATTAATAGTGATTGTCAGTAAAGTGAGCATGCTCCTATAGGCATATTAACGTGTGTGTCAGGGCCTTGGAGATGTAGAGTAAAGGAACACTTAGGGGGAAGATTACCCAACGGAATTCTAGTGTTTTGTTGATGGGAAAGGCACACAGGAACAGGAGTGGGGATAGTTGTCTGTGTGGTAAGGGGTCCTAATATGGGCAGAGTGGAGTTGATATGAGGTGAGAGTTGCTGCAAATAGCTAGAGAAGTATAGCAGCTTGCTGGTATGAAATGTCTGAGGAGGTCTTGTGGAACTTCTCTAAGAAATGAAGCGTTGCAGGAGGGTAGAGATGGGAACTGTTAAAAGAGGTGTGGAGATGTAGGGAGACAGGAGAAGTAGCTCAATCTGCTGGCAGGGCAGCAATAGCAGTATAAGGAAGAAGAAAGGGAGATGCAGAGCCAGCAATTTTTTGCCAACAATGGGTTGGAATTAGTGAGGAAGGATTGGGTTAGATTGATGGTATCTTGAAAGTAATTAGAAAGGGTTAGGGAGTGACAGAATGGGGCTTAGAATAAGAGTGAGTAGAAAAGTAAAGAGGGCTTTATCAGGGTAAAAGAAATGGAGTGTCCTTTGCAATGTAAGGTCATTTTTTCACTCAAGGAGTCAAGTGGAAATTTGTGGATAGAACCACGTGATATCAGCTAAAATGGTCTGGAGGAAAACGGTGAACTGGTAAGGCCAGCGGGGCAATTAGAAGTATGATTAGACAGAAAGTAACAGAAATAGAGAGCTTGTGGGGTGTAGACCAAGCTTTACGGGTGACTGTGTAGAGTCCTGCTGCAAGTAGCAAAGGTAAGAGAAGAATTCCTGTCAATGTTAGAATATAAATGAAACTCATGTGTAGTTGGTGTCTACTCTTCAGGAATTAAAGTAACCTTAAGAGAAGTAGGAGGAAGTACTTGCAACTTCCAAGAGGAGGTGAATGAACTAGGCTGATCGTCTGATGGGCACAGTTTAATCCTTGACTGGTGAACCCAGTGGGGAGGGTCTTCTAGATGGACAGCAGGTGGGGTACTGTAGACAACCAGGTAGGGACCCTTCCACCAAAGCTGTAGAGCTGAAGAGGTTAGATCCTTGACCAGCACTGATTGTCTGGCTAAGGTGTCCCCATAAAGCCAGGTTTCTGGAGTGGATAAGAGGAGGTTAACAGCTTGATGAATTTTCTGCCTAGTTTGTTGGAGAACTAGAAGATAGTCTCCAAGAGGGCTAGTGTCTGAGAGCTGGTTAGGCCCAAGCAAAAAGGTGTGGCCATATAAGAGTTCAAAGGGGCTGTATCCAGCGGTTTCCCAGGGAGTGGCATGAATTAGGAGAAGAGCAATAGGTAGTAGGAATACCCAGTTCTTCTCTAATTGAAGGGTGAGTTTGGTAAGATGTGTTTTTAGGAGGCCATTAGCTTTTTCTACTTTTCCTGATGACTGAGGGTGGTAAGGGGCATGGAGATTCCATTGAATGCTAAAGGCCTGAGAGACTGCTTGGGTGATTCAGCTAATGAAAGCAGGGCCACTGCAGATTGTACGAAGGAGGCAGGCTATATCGGGGAATGATATCATTTAATAGGCAAGAAATAATAACAGTGGCCTTTTCCAGCAGGGGAGGCTTTAACCCACCCTGTAAAGGTATCCACCCATACAAGAAGATATTTGAATTTTCTGACACGAGGCATATGAGTAAAGTCAATTTGCTAATCTTGCGTGGGAGTAAATCCCTGCACTTGGTGAGTGGGAAAGGGGGGAGGTTTTAAAAATCCCTGGGGTTGGTAGAGTGGTAGATGGAGTACTGAGATATAATTGTTTTAAGGATGGACTTCCATGAGGGGTAGGAGATAAGAGGTTCTCAGAGAGAGGCCCAAGGCTCATATTCCCCATGAAAATGGAAAGAATAGAGGATAGAATGGGCTTGTGAGACAGGAAGAAGGAATTTTCCTTGCTCCAAAAACCACTTGCTTTGGGTGGGAAGCAACTGGTAGGTTAAGGATTCAGAAGGAGAGTAAGTAGAAGTAATTGATGAAAAAGAAAAATATTGTCAGGGAGGAGGGGATACTGGTGCATTTACTGCCGCCTTGGGCAATGGGATCTAAAGTTTTTTGGTGTCCTTAACAGAGGATGACTCTGGCCTTAGCTGGGAGAAGAGTGACCTTAAGGAGGGCCTTTATTAAGGGGACATTGATAATTGAGGAACCCTGTGTGGTGAGAAAATCTCTTTCTGCCCATATGGTGGCATGGTGGTGTAGAATGTGGAAGGCATATTTTGAGTCAGGATAGATATTTACATGTTGTCCCTTAGCAAGAATAAGAGCATGGGTTAAAGCAATTAGTTCAGTTTTCTGAGAAGTGGTGGAGAGAGGGAAGATGGCAGCCTCCATGACAGATGAGTGGGATACAAGTACATAACCAACTTTAGCCAGTGCCAACTGACTGGGCTTTGAAGAACTGCCATCAATAAACCATGTAAGGTCTGGGTCTGGAATGGGAAAGAGAGAAACATGTGGAAATGGGGAGCATGCTATATGGATTAGGGAGATATAGTAATGGGGATTTGGGTTTGTGTTGTGTTTTAAGTGAGAGGCTGGGTTACTCAGGACAGAGAGTAAGGGTTACAGTGGGAGTTTTAATAAAGAGTGCCTAGCTACTCAGGAGGCTGAGGCAGGAGAATTGCCTGAACCCAGGAGGTAGAGGTTGCGGTGAGCTGAGATCGCGCCATTGCACTCCAGCCTGGGTAATGAGCAAAACTCCATCTTAAAAAAAAAAAAACTAAGCTAAAAAACAAAGAGTGCCTAAAGCTGGATAAGGTGAGGGGCTGAAAGTAAGCCTATAAGGTGTGAAGAAGTAACTAATCTTTGGAGGTTGTGTGAGCTATAGAGAGCAAGTGGAGTGTAGCCTGTACTTATAAGGGATTCTAGGAGTATTACAGCCACAGCGGCTGTGGTTCATAAATATGACGGCCACCAGAGGACTGTGAAGTCAAGCTGTTTAGACGAGAAGGTAACTAGTTGTGGGCCTGGCTCTTGTGTAAGAACTTTAACTGTACAACCCTGAATCTCAGCAGTGTATAAGGAAAAGGGTTGGGTTGGATTCCTATAGCAAAGAATGAGTTAAGGACTTCGTACAGGTGGTGGGAAATAATAGATGCCATTATGTGGGATGGCCAAGGGAGCAGGAGGAATAGGCAGAGAAGTTACATGGGGTACCTTGGAAAAGAAGGTTATTTATTTACTTTAGAAGAGAGTTAAGGGTGGCAGCCAAGAAATGTCTTGGCACAGAGACTGGAGGAAGAGAGTGAAGTGGCAAGATAGACAGGAGCAGGGCATTTAAGTTTCCTTAGGAATTCAGGTGAGTTTTCAAGAACCTGGGAGGGTATAGCGGTTTGGCACTATAGGATGGATGGGGAGGTGGTGTCCCACACCCTAGGGTTAAGGTAGGGGGACATAAGGGGAGCTATTGAGGGAGGTGGGAGGCAAAGAGGTGTGGCTGTAGCCCAGGAATAAAGAGGCAGACAATTTTGTTAGGATATCTTGGCCTAACAGGGGAACTGGAGAAGTGAGGACAATTAGGAAAGAATGTGGAAAGGAGTGCTGGCCTAACTGACATTAGACGTGGGGAATTTTGAGAGGCCTGGAGATTTTGCCATCAATTCCCACAACAGTTATGGAGGTCAAGGAAACAAGTTAGTATAGAGTGGATGGCTTCCATATTGATTAAGAAGAGGATGGACTTACCCTCCACCATAACAGTTACCCGAAGCTTGGCATCTGTGATGGTCCAGGGGGTCTCCGAGAAGCCAAGGAGCAGTGACATGAGTCAGACAGTCTGACTTCCAGCAGGGGCCTGCAAGGTGGGGCAGGGGTTAGGGGGAATCCCAGGCTGGCTGCAGGCATTCCTTGGCCCTGTGACCAGGTTTCCAACACTTGAAGCAAGGTCCAGGAGGTCCAGCTGGATGCTGCAATCTGGGTGCTTTGAAGTCTTTGTGAGCCAGTAGTATGGCTGGGGTATGTCTTATGGCAGAGGCAAGCAAATGCAGTTCTGAAATGCACTGCCACTTGGCTGCTTTCTCCCTATTGTTAAACACCTTGAAGACAAGGTTAATTCCTGCTGTGGGGTTTGAGGGCCAGATTTTTATTTCAGTTGCGTTTTTAATGCTAGGGGCTGATTGGGTGATAAACATTTTTCCAGGGATGAGGGTAGAAGTAAGAATGAAATTTAAGTTACTCCAGGTGAGAATATAGGATTGAGTTAAGTACTGGCGGATTTGATGAAAAGGAGCCTAACCATTGGCTGTTTTGGGAAAGGTCTGATAAAGAGAAAGGAAAGTGCACCCTAACTACGCCTTAGGCTCCAGCCACCTCTTGAAGTGGGGATTTGTTGGGCAGGGGCAGCGGAATTAGCTGCAGGACTAAACTGCAAGCAGGACTGGGTATGAGGTGGGGAGTGTGACAGGAGGGGCAAAGGAGATGGGTTGTGGACAGAGGAGGAGGGAGGCTTTGGGGGAGGGGTTAGGACCTGGATTATGGTCTGGTTCAGACAGGTGGGGAAGATAAAGTTTGGAAGGGTCGATGGACAAGAAGAATTGTGAATCACTGGCAGAGGTAGGAGGAGTGGATGGAAAGAAGAGAAGGAAAATTTGGGACAGGTTGCAGGTGCATTGAGAGCAGAGATTAGGAAGGGATTGGAATGTAAAACAATGCCTGGATGAAGGGAATTTCAGACCCTTTGCCCATTTGTTGACAAAAATAGTCTAGGTCTTGCAGAATAGAGAAATTGAAAGTACTGTTTTCTGGCCATTTAGAGTCATGGTCCAATTTATATTGTTGCCAAGCAGTATTGCAGAAGAAAATAAGATGTTTAGGATTAAGGTCAGGTGATAGCTGGAGGAGTTTGAGATTTTTTAGAACACAGGCTAAGGGATAAGAGGGAAGAACGGATGGCAGGAGGTTGCCCATAGTTTAAGAAGAGTGGTGGAGACAAGGAAAGTGAATACATGACCAAAAAGCTTAGCAGGCATCCCAGACTAAACCCTGGTCTATGCCTGGGGTGAATTGGTCAAAGGGGGAATCTCCGACATTGATCCATCCTATGAGTGAGTGCGAGTGAGTGACCAGAGCAGATGTCTCCACAAAGATGAGTCATCACCAAGGGAAGACTGTCTTCCTGGTTCCATGACTCACATGGAATTTTTTCCAGTCAAGAACCTCAAAGTCCTGTCTATCTTGTCTCCACTGAAAGGGAGAGGAAAATGAAACTGAATGGAGGAGGAGGCTGACAGTAGCGAGAAGGGCTAAAGAAGACAGTTGAGGCAAACTGCTTACCTGATCCAAAGATGGTGAGTGGATCCGTGGGCTGATCTGGTGAGCCTAGGTTGTAGGCAGATCTCTTCATAGAGGGAGCACAAGGAGGAGTAAGGACAGGGGTTTGGTCTCCTGTAGAAGATCCCCTGTCCTGGATTTCAGCACCAAATGTTAGGCATGTTGCCTGCATAAAGAGATCCCCCCAAAGAGGTTTGTGTGAGCCATATGGCTGTTTATTCACCCGAGTGCAGGTGGGCTGAGTCTGAAAAGAGAGTCAGCAGAGGGTGGTGGGATAGAAGTTGGTTTTATAGGTTGGGGCAAACTGTCAGTTAAAGGTGGTAATCTATCTTGGGGAGGGGAAGCACATCATGGGATGCATGATCATAAGGTTAAGGGTCATTTATTACAAATAGGCATAAGGATGGGCATATTGGTTGCAAGCAGAGGGGAGGGTGCAGTAAATTGCATAGTTACAGGAGTGGGGGTCTTGAGAAACCCAGTGTCCAGGGGGAAATTTTTACAAGGCTGAGCAAGAACAAAGGTTACAGATTGCAATGGCAGAGCAATTAGTCGAAGTAGAAATGAGTTGTTTCACTTCTCTTTGTGGTCATCTGGTTACTTCAGACTTTCTGACTCCTGGGGACCATCCAGAAGTATGTGTGTGTCACCAAGGCTAAAATGGCCAGGCTTGGACTTGGAGGCCTGACAAATTTCTATTCTCACTAGTTCATTTAAAAGAGATCACAGCATTTTGGCATGTGAAAGACTAGAATTAATGTATTGCAGCAGAGGCAATAACATGTATGAATCAGACTCAGTAACCTGCTTCTGTTCTTGCTGGATGTGATGTTACACAATAAAACATGAGATGCTATTTCTGTTGTGTGTAGCTCTTCAGTATTTTTTACATTCCTGGTTTTGTAATACATTTATTTTGACTATATTATCTGAACAATAAGTTCATTGTCTTAAATCTTCTATGATTAATTAATTTTTAATAGTAAAATTGCTCCTTTAGGCTAATTCTATATGGAAAGTTAATTGTAAATGCTTCCAATAACACTACTGCTTTATTGATGCTTTGATTGCACAACTATTTATTCTCTTAAATAGTATTAACCTATTCTCAGTATCTAGAGAGCTTACCTAGAACAGTCAAATGCTTTTTGTGTAAAGATGTTATGATCAAAACCTTAGAGGAAAACTCAGCAAATTGAGTTTTGCATTTTGCTTGGCAGTTCCTCAGAGTTTCTGTAGATTAATCATCCAAGAAGAAATTCCAAAATACAGATCATGACCCCCACAAAAATCAACTAAGTGAGACTCCCTGGAGTAGAGTCTAAAAATTTGCATTTAAAAATAACCTGGCCAGGAGACTGTGATGTATATAGCTGGGTTTGGGGAGAACAAGACAAGCCCTTAACACTTACTATTATAAATGTATTCCTTAAATGTGTAAATAAAACAAATTTAGAAATTGAAATGTACTATTCAGCAAAATATGTTAAAGATATATATTGAATTAAAATCTTTTTTCAAAGCATAATTTTCATACTTGTGTTGCTTTCCCACAAATACAGAGTGAATTAACTTACAAATTTCCAGCTCTTCACTTCATTTTGCTGCCCAAGGCTCATAGTAGAATCCATGTTTCATTCTAGTGGGGTATGCTCCATGGAGCTGGGAGTGTTTCCACACAAAAATGGAAATGGAAGAGGTTGGAATAAAAGGAATAAAGGTGAAAAATCTTTAGAATCATTGAGTAAATGCATATTGCTAAATATTCTTTTCCTGATTTTTCTCATTGAAATTACAGAAAAGTGTATAGGATAGATCACTCTCAATTGTTGCAGGAAAAATAAAGTTTCTCATAGGTAACACTCCAAACTTTTTGAGGTAGAACTTACTTACATAGAAGGGATTTACTTCAACTGCTATAGAATTCACTAGGCTCATGCCCATGGAATGGTCCTGATACCAGACTGCACTTTGTGTACAACCATGCTGAGTGGCTCATCAGAGATTCTGGGAAGCAGCTTATATAGGAGCAGGGGGATATTGTCATTAGATTCTAAATAAGACCTAAAGCTGTTATGCAAAATATACAGCACATTCTCAATTACCGAAATCAAGTGGCTTAGATTACTATTTCTTCCATGTAAGCAACCTCCTCACACTGCATCCTTTTTCCTTTCCAGGTTGCTATTAATATTCATTTTAACAAGTTCATTTTATTTAAATACCAATAGCTAGAAAGCTGTAAAAAAAAGAAAAAACAACTGGGAAGTAACTTGATTTTAAAAAATGCAAAACACATCTAAAAAGTAAAAGGCATAATTATATTATAAGTGAAATTTTATTCATCTGTATAATAAATACATATGAAATAACTAACTATATTGTATTTTTTCACATGAAAGAGACCATCCAGTGAACAGCTGAATTAAAATATAGACCAGCCATACCTTGTTAACAAATACACATGTAACAAAAATGTGAAATAGAAAGGTTGAAAGTAAAAAGACAGGGAAATGAAATTTCTTTTAAAAAGTGGGGGGGTGGAAGGAGAGAAAAATCAGAAATACAATGTTCTCATCAAAAGTGGTTGAATTTGTGGTTAAAATACTAAGTATAATATAAAGGAAGTATAATAAATTAGATAAAGTACAAATGATGAGGAAGATATGTCAAGTCATAAACCCATATGCACCAACCAATATCTAAATACAAAGATAAAAACTAATAGATACACAAAGAGAAAAACTCAGCAAATTGGGTTTTGCATTTTGCTTGGCAGTTCTTCAGAGTTTCTGTAGATTAATCATCCAAGAGAAATTCCAAAATAGATTCATGACCCCCACAAAAATCAACTAAGTAGACTCTCTGGAGTAGAGTCCAAACATTTGCATTTAAAAATAACCTGGCCAGGAGACTGTGGTAAAAACTTAAATCATTGTACAATTTTAAAAATAAATATTTCTAATAACTGGACAAATAGAAAAACATAAGTGACAAGGGAAATTAATATAGTCAGTACATTTGATATCATAGACATATAGAAATATCTTTAAATTCCTTGGATAGTGACTATGTATTTTCCCTGTATTTATGAAGAACTTAGAAAAATTAATCCCATACCTGATCACAAGAAAACCTTCATACATTTTAATAGTTGAGGTTTTTTTATAGGCTACCTCTGATCTTAACTCTATTGAAAAAGTAATTTAATCACGTTTAGGTGAATATTTAAAAATTCTTATATAAATCTTAGATATATCTTAATAAGAAATTTTAAGTAAAATTGTTATTTAGAAATTAAGGAAGCTGAGAATATCCTACCACAAATCTGTGGGTCAAAGTGAAAGTGAGGGAATGTATTCTCTTCCCAGATCCAAAAGGGAATGTAGTTTCAAACGCAAGAACTTACCAGCACCATACCCCCAACTCTCCATCTGGGATCTTAAGGGTCTCTGTTTAAACTCTGGCACATGTGGGAAAAAATCAAAGATCGATCACTCCAGTGGAAGTTTAAAGGAACTCATTTCATAGGCCAGGGGGCTTGGATGAGGTGGGAATTCCTCCCAGGTTAAAAGTCCCCTTCTTCCACACCTCTTTGGACTCCATAATCTCACAGAAGCTTCTCTCTCTCATCTTTTTTTTCTCTCCTTTTTCTCTTTCTCTACCTAAATAAATCACTTTCTGCAAAACTCTTTGGGGTCCAATATTTAATCACTCGCCACACCCAATGTGGTCCCCTCTCCCATTCTTGGGTGAGTGAGAGACCAAGAGCCTGGAAGAACACCTTCTTGGGGGAGCTGAGACACCCCATCTCCCTGGAATTCAGTCACAAAAGCACTGATTAGAAGAAAATGTGAAGTCTTGAATACCTTACCGATTAAACAAGACAGCTAGCTGCAAATTAAAGGTGAGCAACATCAGCAAGATGGCAGAATAGGAAGTTCCAGCTCTGGTTCCCCCCAGAGAAACACTGATTTAATAATAACTAGCCAAAACATTTTAATGAGTATTCCAGAATTCAGTTAAGAAGTTGTAATTCCCCAGGCAGGCGCAAAGATGAAAACAATTACAATGAAATTGGTAAAAATAACATTTCACATATCATATCTGCCCCTGCCTCTAGTTGGCACAGCTCAGAGCCCAGAGACATAACCCTACTTAGGAGTTCTTCTTTGTGGGAAAGTAAAGTGGAGCAATAAAGAAAAGTGGAGCAATGATGAAGGGAGCACAGTTTGGATGCTTAGGGGCAACTGAAAACAAAGAATAATGGGGATTGGTGGAGGCCACAAATATATAACCATCTGAGCTTTGACAAACGTGACAAAAACAAGCAGTGGGGAAAATATTTCCTATTTAATAAATGGTATTGGGAAAACTGGATAGACATATGCAGAAAGCTGAAACTGGACCTTCCTTATACCTTACACAAAATTAACTCAAGATGGATTAAAAATTTAAACATAAGACCTAACACCATAAAAACACTAGAAGAAAACCGAGGCAATACCATTCAGGACACAGGCGTAGGCAAGGACTTAATCACTAAAACACCAAAAGCAACAAAAGCCAAAGTTGACAAATGGCAGATAATTAAACTTAAGAACTTCTGCACAGCAAAATAAACTATCATTGGAGTGAACAGGCAACCAACAGAATTGGAAAAAATTTTTGGCAATCTACCCATTTGACAAAGGGCTAATAACAAGAACCTACAAAGAACTTAAACAAAATTATAAGGGAAAACAAAAACATAAAAAAGTGGGCTAAGGATATGAACAGATGCTTCTCAAAAGAAGACATTCATGCAACCAACAAACATATGAAAAAAAAGCTCATCATCACTGGTCATTAGAGAAATGCAAATCAAAACCATTTCATACCAGTTAGAATGGCGATCATTAAAAAATCAGGAGACAACAGATGCGGGAGAGGATGTGGAGAAATAACACTTTTACACAGTTGGTGGGAGTGTAAATTAGTTCAACCATGTGGAAGACAGGGTGGCAATTCCTCTAGGATCTAGAAACAGAAACACTATTTGACTCAGTAGTCCCATTACTGTGTATATACCCAAAGGATTATAAAACATTCTATTATAAAGACACATGCACATGTATGTTTATTGCAGCACTGTTCACAATAGCAAAGACTTCAACCCAAATGCCCATCAATGATAGACTGGATAAAGAAAATGTGGCACATATACACCATGGAATACTATGGAGCCATAAAAAAGGATGAGTTCTTATCCTTTGCAGGGATATGAGTGAATCTGGAAACCGTCATTCTCAGTGAACTGACACAAGAACAGAATACCAAACACCATGTGTTCTCACTTGTAAGTGGGTATTGAACAGTGAGAACACATGGACACAGGGAGGGGAACATCACACACTGGGGTCTGTTGGGGTGGGGGGACAAGGGGAGGAATAGCAGGGGATGGGGGGATTGGGGAGGGATAACATTAGGAGAAATACCTAATGTAAATGATGGGGGAGGGATGCAGCAAACCATCATGGCACGTGTATATTTATGTAACAAACCTGCACATTCTACACATATATCCCAGAACTTAAAATATAATTTAAAAAATAAAAAATATCAGGCTCAGTTAAAAAAAATAATGGGATGGATAGGTAAGTAGGGGGAGGGTGGGTAAATGAATAAATAACACAGACTATTTTGGGGGGGACATTAGAGCTGCTGGAAAAGGAAACTCTGGTTGTTATTGAGAATAAAACTTTGGATTTATTTTTCTCAAGTCCTGCAACTATTCTAAAAAAATGGTTGATAATTTTCCCTTTGTTTTCTCATGATGTATAGTATGTGGAAATTTATGAATACCAAGAACAATGTATTTACAGAACAGGAGAATTCTTACAAAAACCAGAACTATATCTTCTTTTTGTGGTTCAGAAAGGTTGTCACATTTCAATATAATTGCTTAGCATTTTTAGTGAGCTATTTATAATCCATGTGGCAAATTAAAGTAAATGTGTTGGAATAGTTGTTGCTATGTTATAACTGTATATCACTTTAAAAAGCACCATAAACCCATAGTACATTATTTCTACAGTGCATTAATGTAGTCTATATATAGTTGTTTCTAAATATGTTCCTTCCTCTGAATAGTTCTTAAAATTTTAAAAATACCTTAAAATAAAACAATTGTCAAAGCTTGTGGAGTCTGGATAAGAGGTTTTAAAGTTTAAAAACCATCTCTGCATTGCTCCACTGAACAATTTTTTACTACTTTTAAAGACTTACACATAGAACCACATTTAGGCAAAATCTCCCTTTAAGCCTAGAGCATGCTACTAGTTATTCTGAAAGCCACAGGAGGATAATAGGTCTCTATACACATAGAGGAAGATTATGACTAGTAAGAATACCTCAGTGTTAGTTTTCATGGTGACATGTAAAACATGGGATTTCAAGCACTTGAGGACTTGGATAAAATAGTTCTTATCAAGAGAGCTCTTCCCTAAGGAACCTCATTATTTTCTTCATACCACCGTTCCTAAAAATTCAGAGAAAACTGAGAGGGTTAGTTACTTGGAGCAAGTACAGTGCTCTTATGCCAAGGTGAAAGTAATATAGAGATGGGAAAAGAGGACATAAAAATAATACTTATTAATGAACTACAGTGGCAGGCCTGTGTTACACTATAGTTAACTGGGAACTATTTTCTTCTTCTAAGAGATGAGTAAACCAAGATACCAAGAATTTCAGAAGCTTCTCCAGGGTCACAACACTAAAAAATTTTAGTTTGAATTCAAAATCAGGTTTGATAATATGATGTGATAGAACAACAGATTTTGAATGTATATCTCACTGTACATAAACATACACTAAATTTAATATTCAGAAGAACTGTCTCCAGGCATTGAAGTACAACCAGTGCAGGGCGATAATCCTTAAGAGAAAAGACCCATACAGTGAGCATTAAATTCAGATTGGCTTTTGGGCACTTCGTAAGTAGCCGCATAGGGAAGTAGGGAAAAAACAGAACAGACGATCACTAGGCAGAGGAAACTGACATCAGAATATGGGGATGCTGAGATCATTGAACGTTACATGTCAGGATACTAGAGAGGATAGAGATAAACAGTAAAAGAATGATAGAAATCTACATAGGAATTACCTTGAGTGTATGACTAAATACTAAGCCACACATGGTGACAACAAGACTCCATGAGGCTTAGCAGCAAACAGCTAATGGAGACTGAGCTGAAGTAAAATTCTGGAGGGTATATAGTGATAGAGCGTGTCAGAATTAGAACCAGCCAAAAATGTTGAAAATCCCAGGCATTAAGTTAACATCCCACAAAGGCCACAAAGCCTGAAAACAAAATTAACTGCCTTCCAGAACAAGACTCGATATCCTTTAAAGGAAGACAAGAAAATCTAGATTTTGTAGCATTCAGAATGCTACATAGTAGCATCTATAATGTTTAGTATATATTTTAAAATGTTCACAGAAATAGAACAATGTGACTCATAACCAGGAGATCAAAATACTGACTGGAAGAAGATCAGGAGTATACGTAGATTTGGGACTTAGGAGAAAATGACAATAAAATTTGTATCACAAATATATTTAAGACTCTAAAAGAATTGGCAAATATTTTCAGTAAACAGATGGTGGGGGATTTAACGGGTAAAAAATTTAAAGAGAGAACTGAAAGGAATTCTAAATATGAAAAACACAATATCTGATATTTATTGAATGAGTTTAACAGCAGACAGATGAGAAGCAAGGAAATTGAACTGGTATGAAAAATAACCAAACTAAGCACACAGAGAAAACAAGATTAAACAGACAAGCAATAATGAAAACAACACAGGTTCTGTGATCTTTGTGATAATATGTAGTCTAACACAGCAAGTGAGCATTACTACCTGAGATCTGCCTCTTGTCAGGTCAGCAGTGGCATCATAGGAGTGTGAACCCTATTGTGAACTGTGCATGCAAGGGATGTAGGTTGTGCACTCCTTATAAGAATCTAATGCCTGATGATCCAAAGTGGAACAGTTTCATCCTGAAACCATCCCTCACATTGCCCCCTCCGCCATGTACTAAAACAGTTGGGGACCACTGGTCTAACATACATGTAAGTGGAACCCAGAAGTGAAGAAAAAAGACTAGTCCTGGAAAAAATGTTGAAGAAATAATTGCTAAAAAAAGTTTCAGATCTAATGAAAAGATATCAACCCACAGATCCAAGGCAGTCCACAAATGTTAAACAAAATAAACAGTGATGAAACCACATGTAAAATTATTCGAGTAAGATTGCTGACAATCAAAGCTAAGGAAAAACAGTAGCCAAATAAAAAGACACTTTACATACAGGGTAACAAATGTAAATATTGTCACTGACTTTATATCAGAAACTATGTAAATTAGATGATGACAATAAAAACATTCAAGTACTGAAAAAGTGTCACTTGGAATTCTATATCCTACAAAAATATTCATCAAGAATAAAGGCAAAATACATTTTCAGATAAATAGGAGCTGACAATTCATCATCAGTAGACCCAAAACAACTGAACCACTAGAAATTACAAAGATAGTGTTTTAGTCTGAAGGCAAATGATACCAAATAAAACTTAAAACTACACAAAAGAATGAAAAACAGCAAGAAGGTAAATATATGAGTAATTTTAGAGAGTGCTGTATTTGTTATTTCTTAATTTCTTTGTAAAACTACTAATCTGTGTTCTGTGAAGGCAGATGTTGGCCCTACCCTGAGGGGGTGTCTGCTGAAGCAAAAACAGTGAACTATATTATGACAGCAGTTAACATAAAGCAGAACACAAAAGCCAACCCATGAGGGCAGTAACTATTTCAAGTCACTTTCTACCATTATGTTCTGTGGTTTATTGCATCAAAAACCAGAAGTAGAACTGTCATAATAAAAGATAGCCATGAGCAGTCAACCTGTGTTACTGCACTACATCGCCCAAAACAATGATGCAGCGGACATGTTTAATACCTTACCTATACAAGGATAGAAATAATATATTCAAGAATGTACAAGTTTTTGAAACCATTCTTATCCAGGTTGGCAAAAAGGAAATGGGACTAATGTACATAATTCTGTCCAAATGGTTACTGTGGGTGTTGCATTTACTAGCCTCTCCTTCCACTATCTCGTGTTATGCTGCTGACCCAGTTACAGGCTGTGAAAAGCATTCTGGACATGGCTAGGTCATCAGAGAAAGAACCCACAAGCCTACAGTGACCTTAAAGCTAGCAAGGCAACTTTGCTTTAATTTTGTAAGGAACTCTGTTTATGTTCATAAGAAGCAGCAATTCTGCCTGTAGGTTGGCATTGGTCATACATTTTACCTGCAGTTGTGTTGTATTTCATAAGCATGGAAAAGACTATTTGCCTATTTGGGAAAAAATATTTATCTCTAAGACCATAGTGAAGGGTTAGAGGGTTTACTCAAGCTATCCCAGCTGCACACCAAATGGAGATGACCAAGTGTGTAGCAGCAATAAGCTTCAGTACTGACTTGGGAATATGAGATCAGATGCTTTGAGAGAGCAAATAAGCAGTAACACATACAGATACACACATAAAATTTGTAACTAACCATCTAAATGTAAAGCATGCACATGTCTTGAACCCAGTATTACTTCTAGACATTTTTCTACAAAAATATTCATGCAAGTATGCAAAATATAAAACTACAAGTGTACTTACTGTAGTAGTACTTTCTTCGGCACTAAAACTGTTCATGCAAAACAGAAATTATTGTTTGACAGGAGTACTCAAGAGGGAATTCTGCATCAAATGGTAGATTAGACTTGATCATATAAAGTTTCTCCTAATTATAAACTCTACATTCCCTCATCCTTGGGAAGAGGGAGAGCAACAGCAGCAGTATTTGGAAGAGAGAAGTACAACAGGAGCAGCAAAGCTGGTAGTATCAGGGAAATGCAAGTACAGCAGACAGCAACCCAGTCAGCAGACTCAGGACAGAGAGAAGAAGGAACCATGGCAGAACCAGTCACTGAGCATGCCAGAAGAAACTGTCAGCATGATCCTTGCATGTTTCATCAGCATATCCCCAGTGAGTCTTCGTATGGTCATGGAAGGTTGCATGTCTTAATGGATACTTTGAGCATGTTGGAGGCCCTGTCTCTCTTTAATCACACAGCGTACCTGTGAATAAAAAAATAAAATAACAGAATCAACTGTTGGAACCTTGCAGAAGAAAGGTGGGAAAGGCAGACCTACCCTTAGTCTAGGTGGCCACTGTATAATCAGCAGCCAGCACGACCTGAATATAAAGCAGGCAGAAAAACGTGAGAAGGCTTACTGCCTTAGCCTCTCAGCCTACATCATTCTCCCATGCTGGTTGTTTTCTGTCCTCAAACATGGAATTCCAAGTTGTTCAGCTTTGGAACTTGGACTGGTTTCCTTCCTCCTCAGCTTGTAGAGAGCCTAATGTGGGACCTTGTGATCATTTGAGTTAACACTCCTTAATAAACTCATATATATATGTACACACACACACACACACACACACACACACACACACACACACACACAGAGCTCCTATTCTGTTCCTCTAGAGAACCCTGACTAATACACCATGGAACTACTAGAGAAGACTAAAAGGAAAAATGTAGTGCAGTCCAGGGCCAGTAGACCCAGCTGCTCTCCCTACAAAGGCACCCACTGAAAAGACCCACTGCAAAGCAGTATAGCATATTTGATGTATTGGAGAAGAGCCAATATATAAGTATTTTAGATTTTTTAAGAGCTCCAGTAGGAAAACAATCTTGAGAAAATTTACAGCCAGTCATACTACAATATCAGTCATTGCAAGACACAGTGGAGAGATGGACATGTCTAAGGTTGTTAAAGGAACAATATGGAAGTCATCGTGCAGAAAAAGGAGTGAAAGGCTGAAGTCCCTGGTGCATGATAACTTAGATCAAGAAGATAGTTATCTTTGTAGCCTGTTAAATAGGAAACAGAGCAGGAAGTTGTAATAGGGACTGGGGTTCAGGGAAGTATCTTAAGACAGCCAATTTCAGCTTTCTTAAAACAGTTTAAACTTCATAAAAATGAAATGCTCTCTTCTGTTTGAATTTTTATGTCCTCAAATTTAGTAGTGACCTCTCAGTAGCTTCTGTGATTTAAACTATGGGGGCAGCCTGAGACAATATCAATGATTTTCTTTGTCTCTTTCCGGCTTTGGTTTTCCAAAACTATGTCTGAAAAAAAAATTCAGATTGCAGTCTAGAAATAACTATTACCTCTTTTCATTTTCCTCCTCTTTTCTTTCTTTTTATTGAAGGTTCCTGAACATAGATATTTAGTTAAGGCCATAAACCAAGCAAAAATATTCAGGGGAGAGAGAAGGATGCAGCAGATTTTGATGGCAATGAGAGTTGACAACTCTTATCATCTAGGCCTAGCAAGCCCATCTGTTTATATAGAGAAACTCTCAAATATGTTCTAGGAAACAATAATGTTTACAACAAAATAATCTATGATAAATAATGTGTAATAACAAAATACTATAAACAGCCCTTAATGTCCGTTGAAAGAAGCATAGATGAATTTGGACATATGTCTACAGTGGAATACTATACAAATGTGAAAATAATAAAAATGGATATTAGTGTAGAAGATTCTATGTAATACTGAGTTTACAAAAAACAAATCACAGAACACATATGTTATAGACATATTGTAGAATAGTTCAAGAACAACACATTTATTTTTGAGTACATATTTATTAAAACTATAGAAAAATGCAAGAGAATAACAAACAGAAAATCTAGCTAGTGTTTTTCTCTCTAGTGGAAGAAAAGAGATATGATCAGGGAGGATACACAGGAACTTTGATAGTGTTGAGAATCATTCTATTTTTTAAGCAAGATCATGGGTACACAGGAGTTTATGTTTATATTATTTTACTTCTTTTTTGAAACAATGTCTTGTTATGTTGCCCAGGGTGGTCTTAAACTAGTGACCTTCATCAATCCTCCCAAGTAGATTACATTACAGGTATGAGGCACCACATCCAATTGTTTTACATTTTAACATATCTGAAATCAGAATGGTCTTAAGATCACTGTCAACCAGGTGGCAGCTAGGATGTAGTTATTATATTAGATCCTCAACCAATTTATTTTATTTGCATTATGTTTACAAGAATGAAATGTGTCAAAAATGTCTGAAGAACTATTTTAATAAATATAAAATAAAAATTCTAAGTGACAAAATTTGACTATTTAAAGAGAAAATAATATGTATTACAGGGCTCAATACGTATGTAGATATAAAATATATGACAGCAACAGCACAAATGATGTGAAGGAGTAAAAGGAAGTATATTACTATATGGCTTTTACATAATACTTGAAATAGAATCATACTAATTCAAAGTAAACTAGAGTAAGCTTCTGAAGCATATTCCCTAAGACAGTTATTCAAATTTTAAAAAATTGTTTACAAAAAGGCAGAGAAGAAAAAGACAATTGAACAAAAGTTCTTATTAAAATATCAAGGGAAAGAGGACAATTAAGAGGTATTTTAAAGAGAAAATACAGTAAGGCCAATAGTAACCATATCAATTATTACCTTGAAAATAAATGGATTAAACACTATAATTAAAAGGCAGAGATTGACTGGATAAAAAGCAAGATATCTCTGCATGAAGTCTACAAGAATCTAAACATAAAGACACAAATAAGGTAAAGGTAAAAGGATAGGAAATGATACACCATGAAAACAATGTGTCTAAGAAAGCTAAAGTCCCTATATTAGTACTAGACAAAAATAATCTACAAAACACCAGATTAACACATGTGAAACAGAAAATCTTATCCAAATATTTTATATTCACATTCATTTAATATTCATTGAAAGACATTCAATTGATAGTTTAAAACTTTTCATGATGACAATTGCAGATATATATGTCTTCATTGGTTATTTATAGCAAACATTTAAAGAAGAAATAATGTCAATCTTACACAATCTCTTTCATGAAATAGAAGGGGAAAACATTTTCAACTCATTTTATGAGACCAATAATACCTGTATATTTAAAAAAAAAAAAAGGAAAGACATAAGGATAACACAAAAGTCACAACTACCTTCACAAACACAAAAATCTTTCACAAAATATAAACAATCCAAATTTAGCAATTTGTAAAAAGGAATAATAAAATCACAACTAACTGAATGAAAAGTATAAAAACATATCAATGTAATTTACTATGTTAATAATATGAAGGAGAATACTGTAAGAATTGAATATTGAATATTCAACTTCAATAGGGAATTGAAAAATAACTGACAAAATTTAATACCTGCTCATAATTAAAACTTTTAGCAAATTAGGAATGGAGAAAAACTTACATAATAAAAAAAACTTAAAAAAAAAAACCTTAATTATGAAGAGCTGAATGCTTTTTACTGAAGAGTCAGAATAGGGCAAGAGTATCTATTCAACTTTTATTCAACACTGTTCTAACCTCTTCAATAAGACAAAAACAAGACATTAGAAGCAATACAAAAGAAATAAATAATTAAAATTTTTCTATTTGCAGATGATGTGATTCGATATATAGAAAATAGAGAGAGATCCAAGATGGCTGATTACTAGCAGCTCAGGATTGTAGCTCTCAGTGTAAGCGCAGAGAACGAGGACGCCACACTTTCAGATGAATTTTTGTTGCTCACAGACCAGGAGATTCCCAGCAGAGGAGCCCCACGGGTCACCAGCACAACTCTGTGTCCAGCGCAACAGTTCTTGGTGCAGAGTGAACGGGACTGGGTCCCCTTTTGGTCGACGTTTGAAGCTCTGGGAAGGCAGAGTCACCTATTCAGCTGATTGAAAAAGGAACTTAAGAAGAAAGCCAGACTGGAGATTCCAGGGCAGAAAAGCACCATGAATCTTAATGCAGCTGTTTTAGCCAGTGCAGTGGGTTGCTCAGATTCCAGGGCTAGGAATCAACAAGTTGGACATCTACTCAGAGACCTAATTTGAAAGTTGGTAATTACAAAGATGACAGGTGGATAAATTTACAATGATGGGAAGAAACCAGCATAAAAATCTGAGAATACCCAAAATCAAAATGCCTCTTCCTCTACAGGTGATCATAGATCCTCATCAACAAGGGAACAAGGCCTGATAGAAGATGAGTGCATTCCATTAACAGAATTAGGCTTCAGAAGGTGGATAATAAGAAACTTCTATGAGTTAAAAGAACATGTTCTAGCCCAATGTAAAGAAACTAAGAACCTTGAAAAAAGGTTTGACCATAGCCTAACGAGAATAGACAATCTAGAGAGAAATATAAGTGAATTAATGGTACTGAAGAATACAATACGAGAACTCCAAGAAGTATGCACAGGTTTTAACAGTCGAATTGATCAAGCAGAAGAAAGGATATCAGAGGTCGAAGATCAACTTAATGAAATGAAACAAGAAGACAAGATTAGAGAAGAAAGAGTAAAAAGGAATGAGCAAAATTTCCAAGAAATATGTGACTATGTGAAAAGACCTAATTTATGTTTGGTAGGTGTACCTGAATGTCATGAAGAGAATGAATCCAAGCTGGAAAATACTCTTCAGGCTATTATTCAGGAAAACTTTCCTAACCTAGTAACGCAGAACAATATTCAACTCCAGGTAATACAGAGAACACCACAAAGATATTACTCAAGTAGAGCAACCCCAAGACACACAATCCTTAGAGTCACCAGGGTTGAAATAAAGGAGAAAATTCTAAGGGCAGCTAGAGAGAAAGGTCAGGTTGCCCATAAAGGGAAGCCTATCAGACTCACAGCAGATCTCTCAGCTGAAACCCTACAAACTAGAAGAGAGTGGGGGTCAATATTCAATATCCTCAAAAAAAAGAATTTTCAACCCAGAATCTCATATCCAACCAAATTAAGCTTCATAAATGAAGGAAAAATAAAATTTTTCACTAATAAGCAAGCACTCAGAGATTTCATCACCACCAGGCCTGCTTTACAGGAGCTTCTGAAAGAAGCACTATACACAGAAAGGAACAACCAGTATCAGTCATCCCAAAGACTTACCACAAGGTAAAGAGTACCTCCATAATGAAGAACCTATATCAACTAATGGGCAAAATAGCCAGCTAGCATTAAGCGACAATATTAAACTCACAAATATCAATATTAATCCTAAATTTAAATGGATTAAATGCCCCAATCAAAGACACAGACAGGCAAATTGAATAAAAAGTCAAAACCCATCGGTACACTGTATCCAGATCCGTCTCATAAGCAAGGACACACAAAGACTCAAAACAAAGGGTTGGTGGAAGACTTATCAATCAAATGGAGAGCAAAAAAAAAAAAAAAAAAAAAAAAAAAAAAAAAAAAAAAAAAAAAAAAGCAGGAGTTGTAACTTCCGTCTCTGACAAAATAGACTTTAATAGTAACAAAGACTAAAAGAAACAAAGAAGGACATTTACGTAATGGTTAAAGGATCAATGCAACAACAGGTGTCAATGATCATAAATATACATGCACCCAATATAGGAACACCCAGATACATAAGACAAGTTCTTTTTTTTTTTAATTTTTGAGATGGAGTTTCGCTCTTGTTACCCAGGCTGGAGTGCAATGGCGCAATCTTGGCTCACCGCAACCTCTGCCTCCTGGGTTCCAGCAATTCTCCTGCCTCAGCCTCCTGAGTAGCTGGTATTACAGGCATGCGCCACCATGCCCAGCTAATTTTTTGTATTTTGAGTAGAGACGGGGTTTCACCATGTTAACCAGGATGGTCTCGATCTCTTGACCTCGTGATCCACCCGCCTCGGCCTCCCAAAGTGCTGGGATTACAGGCTTGAGCCACCGCGCCCGGCCTACAAGTTCTTAATGACTTATAAAAAGACTTGGACTCCCGCACAATAATAGCGGGAGACTTTGACATCACATTGTTAATATTCGACAGATCAACGAAATAGAAAATAACAGGGACATCTATGATTTGAACTCAGACCTGGAACAAGTAAACTCAGTGAATATTTATAGAATTCTTCACCCCAGGTCCACAGAACACACATTTTTGTCAGTACAACATTACACCTATTTTAAAAGTGACCACATAATTGGAAGTAAATCACTCTTGAGCATTTGCATAGCATTTCACAGACTTAAATGAAATATTGGTTGGCTGTTTGTTATTTTCTTCCCTTATTCCTTCCTGTCTCTTCTGTTAAGCACAATTATCGGCATAAAAGAGTTTTTTAATATCTATTTTTAGATTGCGTTCCAGCCTGGGCAATAGAGCAAGACTCCTGTTCTCTCTCCCCTTTTCTCTTTCTCTTTTTTCAATAAATAAATAGATGATAGATAGATAGATAGATAGATAGATAGATAGATAGATAGATAGATAGATAAAAATAGAATCTAGGTAGAGGCATGTTATCAATGCTCTTCAGGAGACTTTGGAATTAACATAGGCCACTCTGCAGAAATAATGGCCACTGAAATGAGCGCCCCAGCACACACACACTGAAATAGTCACACTTAAAGAAGATCCCTTTCTTTAGTAGTTTAGCAAAAATGGGGAGATTGACTAAAGTATTCTCCACAAAGCATAAAGATTAAATTGGCTCATAACTAAGAAAATGCTACCTTAGCTCTCACCCAGTTCTGCCTTTATGTTTCTTTGACAATGATGTAAGCTCCACAGAAAGGAACATCAAGGTGGAATTACATAATCCTGTCTTCAACCAATTGTTAGCATGTTTGCTGTAGATTTAAACACTGCCACAGGCTTCTAGTGGTTGGCAACTCACACTAAAAAAAAAGAAAATATTAAGAATGTTAGAAATCAAATACCAGATCAAATAAGTGAATATAACAAAGTCACAGAAGAAAAAGCTAATGTAAAATATCAATTATATTTCTTTTTGCTATCAACAAAAATTGAAGTTAAAAATTAAACAATGTCATTTACAGTAAAAATAGAAAATATTATGGGAAAATTATAATGAAGATTGTGGAACACCTATTTCTACTTAAAAAAGCAAACACTCTCAGTAGAAAGTAAAGCCCTAAATATATGGAGAATTACACTATGTTTCTGGATTAGAAGATTCATTGAAAAAAGAATTATGGGCACAGAGTAGATGTATATATTTATGGTTTACATAAGATGTTTTGATACAGATATGCAAGGTGAAATAAGCACATAATGAGGAATTACGTATCCATTCCCTCAAGCATTTATCCTTTGAGTTACAAACAATCCAATTATATGCTTTATTTTAAAATATATGATGAGTTATTATTAACTATAGTACTCTTGTTATGCTATAGAGTAGTAGGTCCTGTTCATTCTTTCTAATTTTTTAAACCCATTAACTGTCTCCACCTCCCTCCACCCCAGCTCCCCACCACCCTCCCCAGCCTCTGGTGAACATCCTTCTACTCTCTGTGTTCATGAGTTCAATTGTTTTGATATTTAGATCCTACAGATAAGTGAAAACAAGACATCTATCTTTCTGTGTCTGGCCTCTTTTACTTAACACAATGATCTCCAGTTCCATCCATGTTGTTGGAAATGACTGGATCACATGTGTTTTACAGCTGAACAGTATTCTATTGTGTATATGCACCATATTTTCTTTATCCACTCATCTGTTGATGGACACTTAGGTTGCTTCCAAATCTCAGCTATTGTAAACAGAGCTGTAACAAACAGGAGTGCAGATATCTCTTCAATACACTGATTTATTTTGTGATGGGGGTGGAGGGCGAGGGTAATATACCCAGCAGTAGGACTGCTGGATCATCTAGATCATATGGTAGCTCTGCTTTTAGTTTTTTGAGGAACCTCCAAACTGTTCTCCATAGTGGTTGTAAAAATTTACATTCCCAACAGTGTACAAGGTTCTCATTTTCTCCTTGTTCTTAGCAGTATTAGTTATTGCCTATCTTTTGGCCATAAACCATTTTAACTGGGGTGAGATGATATCATGTTGTAGTTTTGATTTGCATTTCTGTGATAATGTTGAACATTTTTCATATGCCTGTTTGCCATTTGTATGTCTTCTTTTGACAAAAGCCTATTCACATCTATTTGTCATTTTTAAACACATTATTAAATTTTTTCCTGTAGAGTTGTTTGAGCTCCTTCTATATTCTGTTTATTAATCCCTTGTTAGATGTACAGACTCCAAATATTTTCTCCCATCTTGTGGACTCTCTCTTCACTTTGTTGATTATTTTGCTGTTCAAAAGCTTTTTAACTTGATATGATTCTACTTGTTAATGTTTGCTTTGGATGTTTGTGCTTGTGGGGTATTACTTAAGACATTTTTGCCAAAGTAAGTGGACCGGAAACTTTCCCCAATGTTTTCTTGTAGTAGTTTTATAGTTTGAGATCTTGGATGTAAGTCTTTAATTCATTTTTTCATTTTTGTGCATAGTGACTAGTAGAGAACCAGTTTTTCAGCACCATTTATTGAGGAGACTGTATTTTCCCTGAGCATGTTCTTGGCACCTTTGTAGAAAATGAGTTCACTGAATGTGTGTGGATTCTGGGTAGTTTATGCTGTTCCACTGGTCTATGTGTCTGTTTTCATGCCAGTACCATACTGGTTTTGGTTACTGTAGCTCTGTAGTGTAACTTGAAATCAGGTAATGTGATTCCTCCAGTTTTGTTTGTTTTTTGTTTTTGTTTTTGTTTTGCTTAGGTAAGATACCATTAGCTATTCTGCCTCTTTTGTGGTTCCAGATACATTTTAGGATTGATTTTTTTTCTATTTCTTGTCATTGGTAAGAGATTGCATTGAATTTGTAGACTGCTTTGGGTAGTATGGACAGCTTAACAATATTGATTATTCCAATCCAGGAACAAGAAATATTTTTATATTTTCTGGTGTCCTCTTCAATTTCTTTTATCCGTGTTTCATAGTTTTTATGCCAGACATCTTGCACTTTTTGTTTTAATTTCTAGGTATTTAATTTTATTTATGGCTACTGTAAGTAAAATTACTTTTTTATTTCCTTTCAAATTGTTCATTGTTAGCATATAGAAATGCTATTGATTTTTGTGTGTTAATTTTATGTTCTGTAGCTTTACTGAATTTGTTTATGAGTTCTAGCAGTTTTCTTGTGGAGCCTTTAGGTTTTCCCCAGTATAAGATCCTATTTTCTACAAACAAGAATAACTGGACTTATTCCTTTACAATTTGGATGTCCTTTGTATCTCTCACATCCAATATTCTAGCTAGGACTTCCAGTACTATATTGAATAGCAGTGGTGACTGTGGACATTCTTGTTGCATTCCACATTTACAAGAAAAGGCTTTCATTTATTTCCCATTCAGTATAACACTAGCTGTGGATCTCTAGTATATGGCTTTTATTATGTTGAGGTATGTTTCTTCTATGCCCAGTTTTTAAGGATTTTTTATTATGAAAAAATGCTGAATTTTATCACATGCTTTTCCAGCAGTAATTGAAATAATCATATGGTTTTTATCCTTCATTCTGTTGATAAGAGTATCACACTGATTGATTTGTGTATCCTGAACCATATTTGCATCTCAGGGATAAATCCCACTTGGTCATGATAAAAGATATTTCTAATGTATTGTTGAATTCAGTTTACTTGTGTTTTGTCTAGGATTTTTGCATCAATATTCATCTAAGACTTTGGTCTGTAGTTTTCTTTATTTGATGTGTCTTGGTTTGGTTTTGGTATCAAGGTAATTCTGGTCTCAAAGAACGCATTAGGATTTCCTGCTTTGCTATTTCAGAAAAGTTTCAGTAGGACTGGAATTATTCTTTAAATGTTTTGTAGAATTCAGCAGTGAAGCCATAGGTCTCAAGCTTTTCTTTACTGGGAGGCATTTTATTATAGCTTCCATCTGGTTACTTGTTGTTGGGCTGTTCAGGTTTTGGATTTCTTCCTGGTTGAATATTGGTAGGCTGCATGTATCGAGGAATTTGCCCGTTTATTCTAGAGTTTCTAGTTTATTAGCATATAGTTGCTTCTAATAGCCAATAATGATCCTTTGAATTTCTTCAGTATCAGTTTTAAGGTCTCCTTTTACATTTCTAATCTTATTCATTTGCATGTTCTCTCCTTTAATCTTAGTCTGACTAAAGGCTTGTCAATTTTGTTTAACATTTTGTTTCACAGATCTTTTGTATTTTTTAATTTCAATTTAATTTCTTCTCTGATACTTCTTAAATCTTCTCCTAATTTTGGGTTTGGCATTCTCTTGCTTTCCCAGTTCTTTCAGATCCATCATTAGATTGTTCATTTGAAGTACTTTTTTTTCTTTCTTAATGTAGGCACTTCTGGCTATGAACTTTTCTGTTAGTTCTGCTTTCACTGTATCCCATAGATTTTGGTATGTTGTGTTTCTATTAACATTTATTTCAAGAAATTTTTCAATTTTCTGAATTTTTTTTAATTGACTCACTGGTCATTCAAGAAAATATTGTTTAATTTCCATATACTTGTATAGATTCCAAAATTTTTCTTATAATTTTGTTGAGTTTTATTCCATTGTTGTCAGAGAAGATGTTTAAATTATTTCAAGTTTTCTTGTAATGTCCTAAGACTTGTTTTGTGACCTAACATACTGTCTATCCTTGAGAATAATTCATGTGCTTTTAAAAGAATGTGTATTCTGCAGTTCTTGGATAAAATGTTCTGTAAATATTAGATCAATTTGGTCTATAGTACAGATTAAGTCTAATTTTTTTTTGTTGATTTTCTGTCTGGATGATCTGTCCAATGCTGAAATCAGGGTGTTGACATTCTAGCTATGATTGTACTATGGCCTATCTTTTCCTTTAGTTTTAATAAGTATTTCGTTTTGTGATACAGTGTTGGATAAATATATAAAGTTGTTATATCTTCTTGCTGAATTAACCCCTTTATCATTATATAGTGACTTTTTTGTTTCTTTTTAAAGTCTGTCTTGAATTCTATTTTGTCTGATATAAGTATAGCAATTCTTGTTCTTTTTTGGTTTTCATTGGCAGGGAATATCTTTTTCTGTCACCCTATTTTCAATCTTTTTTTTATAGGTGAAGGGTGTTTCTTGTAGGCAACAAATCATCTGGACTTGTAGTTGTTTCTTGTTTATTTGTTTGAGTTTTGATCAATTCAGCCAGTCTTTAGATTGGGACATTTAGTTCGTTTACATTTAATGTTACTATTCATAAGTAAAGACTTACTTTTACCAGTTTGTTTTTTGTTTTCTAGTTGTTCTATGATTTCTCTTCCTTCTTTCTCTCCTTCCTGCCTTCCTCTAGTGAAGGTAATTTTCTCTGGTGATATGGATTAGAGTCTTGTTTTTTTATTTTTTGTGTATCTATTGCATGTTTTTTGTTTCAGGTTACCATGTGGCTTACAAATACTATCTTAAAACCCATTAGTTTATTCTGATAATGATTTAAGACTGTTTGCATAAACAGACAAGCAAAAATAAAACTAATAGAAACTCTAATCCTTAAGTTTGTCCCTCTGAATTTTACCTTTTTGTTGTCTTTATATCTTACTGTACCATGTCTTGAAAAGTTCTAGTTATTATTTTTTATTAGCTCATCATTTAGTCTTTCTGCTTAAGATAAGGGTCATTTAAATACCACAGTTACAGTGTTATAATATTCTGTGTTTTTCTGTTTACTTACTATTACCAGTGAGTTTTGCACCTTCAGGTGATGAATTATTGTGCATTAATGTTATTTTCATTCTGTTTGAAGTACTCCCTGTAGCATTTATTGTAGGAAAGATCTGATATTGAGGAAATCCCTCAGCTTTTGTTTGTCTGGGAAAGTCTTTTTTTCTCTTTTATGTTTGAAGAATATTTTCACTCCACATACTATTCTAGGGTAAGTTTGTTTCCTTCAGCACTTTAAATTTGTCATTCCATGTTCTCTTGGCCTGTAAGATTTCTACTGAAAAATCTGATGCAAGATGTATTGAAACTTCATTGTTTTGTTTTTCTCTCTTGCTCTTTTTGAATCCTTTCTTTATATTTGATCTCTGGGAGTTTGATTATTAAATTCCTAGTAGTCTTGTTTGTGTTAAATCTGCTTAGTGATCTATAACTTTCCTATACTTGGATATTCATGTCATTTCTTTAGGTTTGGAAAGTTCTAAATCATTCTTCTTTTAAATAAACGCTCCATCCCTTTTTCTCCTCTCTGGGGCCAATAACTTTTAGATTTGTCCTTTTGAGGCTATTTTTCTAGATTCTGTAGGTGTGTTTTATTTTTTTATTTATTTTTATTTTTTGTCTCCTCTGGTTGTGTATTTTCAAATAACCCATCTCCAGCTCACTAATTCTTTCTTCTGTTTGATCACTTCTACTATTAAAGGACTCTGATGCATTCTTTAGTATACCAGTTGCATTTTTAAGGTCCAGATTTTATCCTTTTTTCTTTCAATTATTTCATTATCCTTTATCCTCTTAATTATTTCAATTTTTGGTTAAATTTATCTAATAGAATTCTGCATCCTTTCTCTGTATTATCTTGTATTTCTTTAAGTTTTCTCAATGCATCTATTTTTTGAGTTATCTGCCTGAATTGTCACATATCTCTCTTTCTCCAGGACTGATCTGTAATGCCTTATTTAGTTTATTTGGCAAGGTCATGTTTTCCTGGATGGTTTTAATGCTGACAGATGTTATTCAGTGTCTGGGCATAAAAGAGTTAGGTATTTATTACAATCTTTATTGTCTTGGCTTATTTGTAGCCATCCTTCTTGGGAAGGCTTTCTGGGTATTTGAAAGGACTTGGGTGTTGTGATATAAGCTCTACTTGCTTTAAGGGGCAGCCCAAGTCCAGTAATGCTATGGTTCTTGCAGATTCATAGAGGTGTACCACCTTGATGGTCTTAAGACAAGATCCAGGAGAATTTTTTGGATTACCAGACAAAAACTCTTGGTTTTTTCCTTCTTTCTCCCAAACATGTAGAGTCTCTCTCTCTCTCTCTCTCTCTCTCTGTTGTGAGCCACCTAAACTGGGGACAGAGTGACATAAGAACCCTGTGGCCACCACCACTTTGACTAAACTGGGTCAGACCTAAAGCTAACACACTCTTGGGTCTCACCTAAGGCCTGCTATAAGCACTCCCTGGCTACTGCCTATGTTTGCTCAGTGCCCTGGGGCTCTACAATCAGAAAGTGGCAAAGCAAGCTAGGCCTCTGTCCTTCCCTACAGGGCAGTGAGGTCCCCCAGGTCCCAAGTCAGTCCACAGCACCATCCAGGAGCCCTTGACTATAGTCAAAAGCATTAGAAGTCTAGCTGGTATCCTACTGTATTGTTGCTGATATGGCAGTCAAACCACAAGACACAGTTCTTCCCACTCTTTCCTCCCCTTTCCAAAGGCATAGAAGCCTCAGGCTGCAGTCACCACCACTCCAGTTCACAATATGTACTGCCAGACTACTGCCAATGTTCTCTTAGGGCCCAAGATCTCTTAAGTCAGCTTGTTGGTGCATGCTGCCTGGCCTGGGGCTCACCCTTCAGGGAGCTGCGCTCCACTATGGCCCAGGGGATATCCACAAATGTGATCTAAGAGTCAAGTACTGAGACCAGGGACTTCAGGAGCCACACTTTGTGCTCTACTCTACTGTGGCCATGCTGGTACCTAAGGTACAAGACAAAACCCCCTTATTTTTCTTCCGCCTTTCCCAAGCAGGAATTTTACTTCATAGCCACAACAGCTGGTAATGTGTTGAGTCTCACCTGAAGCCAGCAAGTCTCAGAGGTTCATTCAAGGCCTCCATTGTAGTACCTGGGTATTGCTGCTGGAATGAGCCAAAGGGCTCTTCAGTTAGCAGGTGATGAATGCTGCTAGTACTGGGTCCTTTCTTTCAGGGCAGCAGGTTACCTTCTGGCCTAGGGTGTACCTAGAAATGTTGTCTGAAAGCTAGGGTTTGGGACAGGGGCCTTGTGACTCTGACCATTTCCCTATCCTGCTATATCTGAGCTGGTACTCTAGATGCAAGACAATGTCCTCCTCACTCTTTTCTCTCCTCACCTCTGGCAAAAAGAAGGGATCATTTTTGGAGCTGCAAGCCTAGTGTTAGGGGTGGGGTGATACCAGCAGTGATACCAGTGCTGGTGTCACTCCCTTTGCTTTCCCAGTTGGTGTCTCATTATGTCACATCCCCCCTCACCACAGTCCACTGTCTCTGGGCCTAGTGCAGTGCTAGGACTCACCTAAGAGCTGCTGTCCTTATAACCTAGACTGCATTTCAAGTTTACATGAGACAGAGTGCTACAGCCCTTGGTGGCAAGGTTTGCAGATATTCAAGTGTGGACTGCTGGGATAGGTAATTCCTCTCTAGCTAGAGCTGGTTTAAATGCTCCTTCTGTAGGCAGGTGCAAGCTGAGTTTGGTCTGTTTTTCTTTCTTCTCTAACAGGACAGCACTGAGTTCAGTGCCTCATAATTGCTGTGCTCTCCCATTGCAAGCACCCAGAGATGCTCTCTGCAACAAGTCACCTCTAAAGGGGGTGGGTGAGGAGTGGCATCAGGGATTCAGGGCTGCTTTTTCTATCTCTTCAGTATCTCTTTTACGAAGTTAAAGCCAGGTACTAGGAGTGCTCACCTGATTTTCAGTTGTTATGCAAGTGGTTTTTTTTTCCCGCATAGATAGTTGTTAACTTGGTGCCCTCGCCAGGGAGATGATCAGTGGAGACTTCTATTCAGCCATCTTGCTCCACTTCCTCCCATTAATATTTAGTTTTTAATTTTCCTACAGCCTTTTCAATATATAAAAGTAAATTTTATTTGACCAATTATAAATAGCTAGAGAACTGGGATATTTAAAGTGTTTTTCATAATTATTAAAATGTTTAAGGAACATCTTTAGTATAAAATATTTCCAGTGCATTTGACTATTTACTTAGAAAAATCTCTTAGAAGAGTTTTACTAAGCTGAAGAGTATAAACTATTTAAACTTTTAAATATATACTGCCAGATGAATGCTCAACACCCTGGATCAAATTTAATTTCATCAACAGGCCAATGGTTTACAAATCTTATTATTCACACCCTGACTGATGATAAATATTATGTTTTTGGTCTTTGATTATCTGATGAATGAAAATATTACATTGTGCATGAACTCTTTTAACTTTATAAAACAAAGGTGCACATGACCTCACCTAGAGAACCTAAAGCATTTCTCAGATGACCTGTTCAAAGGCCACACACAGTTGCCATTAGAGATATACATATGGTAAGAAAAATACCCATGGGAAACAGGCTTTTCTGGAAAATAGATTATTACAAAATGAAGCTGCCATCCTTCCTTCCTAATCCCTCCTTTCATTACTATATACATTTAACTTTGTCATAAACATTTACAGGACAAGAGTGGCAAAAATAAGTGAATAGGCATGGATAGGTCAATGAAGTTTTAAGTAAGAATATATCATCAGTTATTAGCTCTCCAGTCAGGATCATTTTCTTCTACAAACACACCCTTTTTCTATTCTTTGTTTACAGTAATTACAACAGATACTTAAATGGAGCTTCTTCTCAAAGACTATACAGCAGCATCTTCCCTGCATTATTTTACACACAGTCTATGCTTTCATTGTCTTCTCTGTGTTGGTAATATATCCAACTTGTAGGATATGGTAAAATAAGTAGAATGAAGAGGCTTTAGCCAAGTACCTCCACAATTATCTCTAGCACAATCTCCCAATCTATCCCAAATGACCATATATTATAAGCAGAAAAAAATTTTATGAAGGTCCTGAAGCCTGAAATTCACTTGCATGCAGTCTAAATCCTCTACTTAACTTTGTAATTGTAATTTTGTATTCTTTTTCCTAAAAAAATTTTCTATATATATATATATAAACTGTAAGCCCCACAAAACCTGGACCTGATGTTCACTACTATAAATTTAAAACTACATACTTGTTATGCAAACACAGCTTTAAAAACATGTTTAAAAGAACACGCCATATTCCCATGACATTTTTGTACCCGAAACTGCTATTTTAGAAATCTTGGGACTCACCATGTTTAAAAAGCAGCCATTATCATTTGTGTTTTAGGAAAAATATGATTCCTCAATTTTAGAGTACTATTTGGCTTCAAAATAAATTATGAATCAAGTCTTTTATACATATGGATGTAAATTCTGTTTATCACACTAAATTGGAGCTGGAAGGATCTGAAATATCATTGAGAGAATGACTTTAATTCCTAAATGACAGAATTAAAGCCATGGGAGGCAAATTAATTGTCCACGATTATCTGACAAGGCCACACTAGATCCTTTCAGGCCTGTTATTGAGTTCTAGCAGTAAAAAAGCATACATGAATATTATCTCCATGCACAATTTGCCTTTCTGATTTGTCTCACATGCCTTAACTATAAACAATGACAATAGTGCTATTTTGGATTGCAAAGGCAGGAGACATGTTGGAAATTAGGAGTACAAGGAGCTTAATGATTTCTCTAAAATGGTCAACACTTTTCCAGAAATAATCGGACTTATTAGAGTCAGTAGGGCCTCTAAAATAAAAAGGCTCAGGACATTACAATTGATAATCTCTGAATCACTAATTTGTTCTTGTACAATGGTTTTGTACAATGTAAGTAGTTTTGTATAATGGTTATATATACACACCCAAAGGAGCTAGAAATTAGCTAGCTAGAACATGTAATCAAATTAAAATAAATCCCACACATTTATTCAGTTTTAACGTGTATGCTCCTTGTCATGATCAAATTAATGAGTTGTCTTGCATTTGTATTTTGGTGACTCTGATATTGTTTCCAGGTGTTGGGTTGCATTGAGCAATTACCATTTCTTTGTTCTAAGCCACAAATCAAAGTGAAGCAGCAAATTCATTTTGAGGGCTTGCCTATATTACTTCCTGATAACACATTAAGTGTTAAGGTAGATAATCTGCCAAGGTTTTATTTAGCTGTAGCTTTGTGCCAAATATTTCCCTAGGCAGGAGGATGAAAAAGTCATACAGGTTCAATGAAAAAAACTTGGAATTTGGAGACTGATTTGAATAAAAATTCTCTACTTACTATTATATGAAATTTAACAAATTACTTAGTTTCTATTCTAGCTCATATGGAAAATGGAAAGAGTAAAATATATCCTTTAAGGCTGTTGTAAGAATAACAAACATAAAATATCAGGCACAGAGCAGCCAGATTGTATCACTACCTCACTCTCAGCATTAGCCAAGTTCCAGTATCCTGCAAGAAAGGAGAAAATAGTTTATTTTCCTTATATGTTTTACAAATTCCACTGTGGGAAGAAGTAAGTTCACTAAGTCCAAGTCATCACATTGACTCAAGTTTTAACATTGAAAAAATATATAACATACAACATATCTGGCCCCATGACAATCTGTAAAATTAAATAACACTCTGAGAAGTGTTGTTGATTGTACTTGGGTATTTTTCTCATAAGTTTTAATTAGACAAAACCTTTTTACTGTATTTATAATTTGTAAGGACATCCAACCTATCCTGAAGTATACTCTTCCCAAATCTAATCTCACCCAAATGATATTTAGAAAACAATTATTTTCTAAAAATGAGATAAACTTCTATCTCTCCTGAGTGCACAATTTTTCAATTTTTAAGAAGTCTACAAAAGTCTACATTAAACATTTTTTCTTTCTATTCTTTGAGCTGTCAAAGAAGATAAATGGAGGTACTTTGAAGACAAGAAAATTGTAGGTTTTGCACAAATACAGTGAAATTTACTACTAAAACTGACTAATTATATGTAACCTCCACATATTCTTTTAGCTTATTCCTATTTTAATAGCAATTTTCTTGTTAAGTAATTGTCTAGGTCTGTTCTCTTCCTCAAGATGAATTCACATAGATAGTGATGACTGATAAGGAAGACAGTGAGGCATGTGGGGTTGGAAAATTTATTCATGTCCCTAGTACCTATTACTTTGATATTCATACCGTGTTTATCTATTATATAGGTCAAGATACACAAAACTGTCAAACTAGCTTTTGTGTTTATAGCCAGATTCAAAAAAATGTCAGAATAAAGCAGTATCACTATATAGCAAATATTTTTCCAAAAATGTATAAAACAATGTTTGTAAAATCAAAATTTTACAAAATTTTACAAAACTATAACAAATATTTTTCCCAAAATGTCTTATAAAACAATGTTCATAAAAATCCAAATTTGTAATTTGAGGAGAATTAAAAGAAGATATAGGTCTGCTTCTCCAGACAGTTTTATTCAGCATGTATGTTTTATGACTAAGAATCTAGAATTCAAAAAAAAGTGTGAATTTCAGAATCACCAGCTACAGAACCATGGAAAATATACATATTTTTTTCTTCTGTTTCCTCATCTGTAAAATAGAAATAATAATGCTATCAACTTCATATATATTTCTTTGAATTCAAAGAGTGATTGCAAATAAAATAATTAGTACAGTACTTGATACAGAATAGATGTTTATAGATGTTATCTTTTATTATAATTATCAAGTTCACACAACTCCTTTAATAATACATGCAGAATGTGACAGCATGAGGGGTCATCTGTGACTGAAGAGACTCATGGCCTTTGACTGAAAGAATAATTATAGCCCAGTTTCTGGATATATGAAGAGTATAAAATGAAAAAATTATCATTAAATAATAAATCTGTATATAATCAGTACTGATCACCATCATTATGAGGATAATCATATTGAAATTTTTAGGCTAGCAATAAATTATGGACATGGCCTTTTTATTAAAGTATGATATTCATACAGTGTTTTCAGGGAAAGAGCAATTATTTCGCTTTTTAAATTTCTATGGGTGAATTTTAATAAAATACTATTTTGGGGCATGTAATTTAATTACAGTAACTTTTTAGAAGACCTGAAATATCTGGGGATGTGACAATAGGTTAGTTTTTTAAAAAGATTTATCAGTCTAGCTATCAAATTGTAAATAGGGCTAAAGTTTATAATTTTTAAAAGACCGATTTTTAAAAACTCTTAGAAAGAAAAAATCAGTTTATTTAACAAACACATTATATTTGTTAGTACAGTCATTTTGTTTTTTAAACTATGTCAAAATAAACATAAAAATTACCTCTGATTATTTTTTCAGCACACATACATCTATGAATACCTTATGTTATTTATGCCATCACTTTGCAAAAGCTGATATATGCTTTCATACTCCACTCTTCCATAATGCCTCCTGGGAAGATACTACTTGATGAAAAATTAAGCTGAATCACTTTCTTTTTGCAGAGTACAGAAATGAGCGTGACAATAAACTTCACTGTACATCTCTGGCTTGCATAATTTGCTCTTAAACTGTCACTTTAATTATTCTTGAATTGGGAGCTTGCCTCTAGGCAAATTTCACAGAGATTTTTAATAATCCATTTTATAAAATATCATTATGGACACCAGGAAAATATTGATAATATGAAAGATGAACACAAAGTTAAAAAATATATGAAGTGGATTTATTCAAGGACAGGTAAATTTTTTAAAATAGAGCTTGACATATTTCTGCTGCCTATATTATTGAAACCTGAAGAAGTCATCCTCTCAATTCTTTCCTGAGTCTTTGCCATGGGAAAGGGGATGAGGCTATAGCTATGGACATCAATGATACTGTGAATCTTGAGTAATTGTCCTAGGAACTAGAAGTTCTGCAAATAAAGTTAGATCTAAGATCATTGAGAAATCCTTTGCAGAAAATTTAAAAGAAAGTTCAAAATAAAATCTTTCCAAGACAAGCAAAAACTGGGGGACTTCATTACCACTGAACTAGTCCTACAAGAATGCTTAGAGGAATCTTATACCTAGAAGTGAAAGGACAATATTTACTGTATTTGTTCATTCCCACACAGCTATGAAGATACCATCCAAGATTAATCTATAAAGGAAAGAGGTTTAAATGACTCACAGTTCTATATGATGGGGGAGGCCTTAGTAAACTTATGGAAGGCAAAGGGGAAGCAAGGACCTTCTTTACATGATACTAAGAGAGAGAAGTGCAGGCAGGGAAAATGCCAGATGCTTTTAAAACCATCAGATCTCCTGAGAACTCATTCACTATCATGAGAACAGCATGAGGGAAATTACCCAATGGCCCAATCACCTCTCTCCTTCAACATGTGGGGATTACAGGTCCCTCTATCAACACAATTTGAGAAAAGATTTGAGTGGGAACACAGAGCAAGACCATATCATATACCATCATAAAAATACATGAAAGTGGAAAACATATGGTTAAGGAAAATATATAAGAAATAGAAAGGATTCAAATATTACCACAATAGAAAACAACCAAATCATAATGACAAATGAATAAATGAATGAGAGAGAAATTAAAGAAGAGAAAAAGAAAAAGAAATAAAGAAACAAAAGAGAAAACCAGAAATCAATTAATAAAATAATGGGAATAAACCATATCAATATGAACCTTTAAGAGATTTAAAATTTCCACTTTAAAGATATGGACTGGCTAAATGGATTCTTTAAAAAAAATCTATGTGGTACCTATAAGAATTCATTTTGGAGAGAGATCCAAGATGGCTGATTAATATCAGCTCAGGATTGTAGCTCCCAGTGACAGCACAGAGAATGAGAGGACGCCACACTTTCAGACTAATTTTTGTTGCTTATGGACCAGGAGATTTCCAGCAGAGGAGCCCCATGTGAAGTATGCACAGGTTTTAACAGGTGAATTGATCAAGCAGAAGAAAGGATATCAGAGGTCGAAGATCAACTTAATGAAATGAAACAAGAAGACAAGATTAGAGAAGAAAGAGTAAAAAGGAATGAGCAAAGTCTCCAAGAAATATGGGACTATGTGAAAAGACCTAATTTACGTTTGATAGGTGTACCTGAATGTCATGAAGAGAATGAATCCAAGCTGGAAAATATTATTCAGGATATTATTCAGGAAAACTTTCCTAACCTAGTAATGCAGAACAATATTCAACTCCAGGTAATACAGAGAACACCACAAAGATATTCCTCAAGTAGAGCAACCCCAAGACACACAATCCTTAGAGTCACCAGGGTTGAAATAAAGGAGAAAATTCTAAGGGCAGCTAGAGAGAAAGGTCAGGTTACCCATAAAGGGAAGCCTATCAGACTCACAGCAGATCTCTCAGCTGAAACCCTACAAACTGGAAGAGTGTGGGGGTCAATATTCAATATCCTCAAAGAAAAGAATTTTCAACCCAGAATCTCATATCCAACCAAATTAAGCTTCATAAATGAAGGAAAAATAAAATTTTTCACTAATAAGCAAGTACTCAGAGATTTCATCACCACCAGGCCTGCTTTACAGGAGCTTCTGAAAGAAACACTATACACAGAAAGGAACAACCAGTATCAGTCATCCCAAAAACTTAACAAAAGGTAAAGAATATCTCCATAATGAAGAACCTATATCAACTAATGGGCAAAATAGCCAGCTAGCATTAAGCGACAATATTAAACTCACAAATATCAATATTAATCCTAAATTTAAATGGATTAAATGCCCCAATCAAAGACACAGACAGGCAAATTGAATAAAAAGTCAAAACCCATCGGTACACTGTATCCAGATCCGTCTCATAAGCAAGGACACACAAAGACTCAAAACAAAGGGTTGGTGGAAGACTTACCAATCAAATGGAGAGAAAAAAAAAAAAAAAACAGGAGTTGTAACTTCCGTCTCTGACAAAATAGACTTTAATAGTAACAGACTAAAAGAAACAAAGAAGGACATTTACATAATGGTAAAAGGATCAGTGCAACAACAGGAGTCAATGATCATAAATATACATGCACCCAGTATAGGAACACTCAGATACATAAGACAAGTTCTTAATGACTTATAAAAAGACTTGGACTCCCGCACAATAATAGCGGGGACTTTGACACCACATTGTTAATATTCGATGGATCAACGAGATAGAAAATTAACAGGGACATCTATGATTTGAACTCAGACCTGGAACAAGTAAACTCAGTGAATATTTATTGAACTCTTCACCCCAGGTCCACAGAACATACATTTTTGTCAGTATCACATTACACCTATTGTGAAAGTGACCACATAATTGGAAGTAAATCACTCTTCAGCATTTGCATAGCATTTCACAGACTTAAATGAAATATTGGTTGGCTGTTTGTTTGTTATTTTCTTCCCTTATTCCTTCCTGTCTCCACTGTTAAGCACAATTATCGGCATAAAAGAGGTTTTTAATACCTATTTTAGATTGCATTCCACCCTGGGCAATAGAGCAAGACTCCTGTTCCCTCTCCCACTTTGTCTTTCTCTTCCTTTCCAAAAAAATAAAAATAAAAATAAAAAAGCATTCTCTAGTATGTGTGAGGAACAGGCCAAAATATTTATGGGGATAGAAATCAGATTTGTGGTTTTCTGTAGGAAGGGAAGTAACAGGGCAGAGGATTGACTGGCAAGGATAAAAAAAAAAAAAGGAAATTCATTTTACCTGTAAAAACACGTATAGGCTAAAAGTCATGGGATGGAAAACAATATTTTATGTGAAGAGACACCAAAATGAGCTGGAGAAGCTATATTTAGATAAGCTTCTGAAGCTATATTCAGATTTTAAATTAAAAAAAAAAAACAGTAAAATCAGACAAAGAATGGCAATATTTAATGATTTCAAAAATCAACAATAAGACATAATAATGCTAAACAAATATCAACCGAACACTGGAGCACCCAGATATATTCAGCAAATATTATTAGATCTAAAGAAAGAGCTAGACTCCAACACAAAAACAGTGGGAACTTCTATATACAACTCTTAGTGTTAGACAGATCATCTAGACAGAAAATTAACAAAGAAACATTGGATTTAAACTCCATATTAGAACAAATGGACCAAACAGACATTTATAGATCATTTCATCCAGTAGCTGCAGAATACACATTCTTCTCATCAGCACATGAAACATTCTCCAGGATAGATAGTATGTTAAGACACAAAACATATCTCAACAAATTTTAAAAAATCAAAATCTTGTCAAATATCTTTCTCAGACAACAATGAAATAAAACTAGAACTCGATAACGAGGAACTTTGGAAACTACAAACATAGTGAAATTAAACATGTTCTGAATGACCAGGGTCAAGGAAGAAATTAGGGAGGAAATAAAAAGTCTCGAAACAAATGAAAATGGAAACACAGTAAATTAAAATCTATAGGATACAGAAAAAGCAGTGTTAACTGGGAAGTTTATGGCAATTAATACAAATATCAAAAAAGTAGAAGTATTTGAAATAAACAATCTAACAATGCACCTCTGGAAACAAGAAAAGCAATAACAAATCAAATGCAAAGTTAGTAGAAGGAGAAATCATAAAGATGAGAGCAGATCAAAATAGAGACTTAAAAAACAATATAATCAACAAAATGCAAAATTGTTTTTTGAGAAGATAAATGAAATTGATAAACCACTGGCTAGACAAAGGAAGAAAAAAGAGAGAAGACACAAATAAACAAAATTAGAAATGAAAAAAGAGACCTGACAACTGATAGTACAGAAATGCAAAAGATCATTAGAAACTATGTGCTGACAAGCTGGCAAACCCAGAGAAAAGAGATGAATTCCTGGACACATACAACCAGCCTAAATTAAATTAGAAAGAAAGAGAAAACCTGAACAGACCAACAACAAGTAGCAAGACTGACTCACTAATAAAAAGTTCCCCAAATAAAAAAGTCCAGGACCAGATGGCTTCACATCCAAATTCTACTAAATTTTCAGAGAACTAGCACCAGTTCTCCCCAAGTTATTTTAAAAAATTGAAGAGGAGAGAATTCATCCTAATTCATTCTATGAGGCCAGCTATCCTGATACCAAAACCAGACAAGGACACACAGACACAAAACTATAGGCCAATATTCCTTGTGAATATAGTTGCAGAAATCCTCCACAAAAGATTAGAACACAAAATCTAATAGCACATCTAAAAGATAATACACCATTGAAGCAGCTACATTGCCTGGGGTAGATACCCTTGAGTCTGTTGTCACACACCAGGAAAAGTTAGGACACAGACACAGATGAGGAGTTAAGGAGCAGAGGTTTAATAGACAGAAAAGAAGAGAAAAAGAAACAGTTTCCTCTATAGAGAATGGGGTCTCCTAGTGTAAAAGACCAGCTGGTGGTAAATATGCAGAGTTTTATAGTCCAGTTTGAGGAGGCAATGTCTGATTTACATGGGGCTGGTTGGATCAGGTGTGATGTTTACATAGCATGCAAGGAAGGCTTGTCACCCCACCCTAATTTTCTTATGTAAATGGGCTTTCCAGTTGATCGGTGCCATCTTGTCTGCCCCTTACAGCACAGGTGGCTGCTAAAGAAGGGAAGATGGAACTGCCATCTTGAAAATGTCTAGTCCTTAGTTTCTGCAGGCATTCACCCATGCAAGCTCCCAGCTTGCAGGCTGTTCTTTGTTAGAAAGTGATTTCAAGCTGCTTTTCATTAAAAACAAAAGCCTTACCAAGGACTCCCAAATCCTTGCTATCTACCTAAGTAATTCCTTCTTAATTCCCATAAACTTGACCCCTCTGTAGTTGTAACTCTAACTCAAACTGCTGTTAGGGGTTGTTGGGCAATGAGTCTTTCTGGCTACTTCCTGCTGAATAAAAGACTTCATGTGAGGAATAGCAGCTAGTGCTCCTCGTGAGGTCAATCTAAGAGATCTCAGAAGAAAGGAATGTGTATGCATGGTTCAGTCTGCAGCACCATTTGGAGTTTGATTGCTGTCAGCTATTCTGATGGATTGTAGAACTGATTTGTCTTCACCAGATGTTGCTGAAACATTAATAAAATAGTAACATTGCTTTTAGGATAAGTAGCATTGAAGATGGCTAGAGTAACTTTAGTATTAACCTTGGCAGATCTTTCCTGAAATTATAAATCCCTGCATAACTTCCACAAAAAATCTATTTCCTTTGTAACTTTCTTTGCATAGCCAGGGGAGGACATATTACCAAACCTGAAAAGAAGTTCTACCAAACTCAGTGATGGTAAAACTTTCATACTTCCTTTTTGTTGGTAGCTATTATCCCTGCTATAAGGATAAAAATTAACCAAAATACAACAGCAATGGACACTCTGTTCAATATTTCAGTTAGATGGTGCTACTTGGTATAACCCAATTGCAAATAGTAGAATGAGTATAGCAGTTTTTGCGAGTGTGGTATAGTGGATAATTTCCATTTAAAATTTTACTTACCAAAATACAGAATTTCCTTTTGGGGGTCTATGAAGTTCCTTGGTGTTATTTTCCCAAACAAAGAAACCTCTTGGTTATGGGCACCCTACTCACTTTTATTACCAGGCAGAATTTGCAGGATAGTTCTCCAGAACTAGCATATTAATCCAGATTTTTACATTATCCATCACTTTTTGTTTCTTCAAAGATACAGAAGATTACCATCTGATTCATAGAGGGTTAGTGTAAAATGTAGGCAGAAAGCTAAAAACAATGAATGAATGAGACTAGAATTTAGTGACAAATGTGTGATACGCTTTGGAGCATGATTTCTCTCCCCAGTCCTCATTTTTGGTAAATAAATAAAATAAAATAAACTTTATTCTTATACTTGGCCTGATTATTTGCATAAATTGCAGGAAGAATTATTATTTCTACATAGGCCTTTTGGATTGGCGTTGATAGAACTCTGTTCTACAAGGAATCTCAGATAAGATCTCTTAAAGCTGAGCCCAGCCATGGGTTTGTATCCTCAAATACCAGTGAATTTGGTGATCATTTTCTCTTAAGGTCTTGATATCCCCAAACTCAAAACAATCAGATAACACAATGCAAAACAGAACAAAACCTTTGATTTTGAGAGGGAATGATCTGCTTTTAGTTCCTCAGATTTCCTGATGAAAACAGAGGTGTTCCCCCCCAAAACAGGGTACGTGGCACCTCCTCTGTTTTTTCCAAGGAGTCCCATGCTACCAGAAGTTACCTTAGGGCCTCTCATGCATGCATTAAGAGTGACAAGACAAAAAAGGAAAAAAAAATTCAGTCAACTGAGAAGAAAAAAATATTTTTACAGAAACACCAGATCCAAAAATAGAAAAGCAAATGTCTTATAAATATACCTATAACTTGAATGTCCACTTTTAATTAAGCTGAGTTCTCATTAAGAAAATCCTTTTAAATCCCTTGTTACTCGATTTTAGCCATGCCAAGCAGTTAAGATTTTCAGATTTTTTTGGAAACGAACAGACAGTAACCTCACTGGTGAAAATAACAAGACTTAATTAGGTTATGACTTAACCATTAGTGAACAAAATATTTTCAAAGGGGTGATAGGCAACTTTTGAAACAATCATTGCAGAACTGTGACTGAGATAGTAAAAGAGATCCCACACAAACTACTCCATTTTATTTCCAGTCCCAAGCTGTCCTTGCCTATCCTTGGGCGTAGGCTGAACCAACTTTGGGAGGAGCCTGGTTTACAGTTTATAGTCTAAAACAAAGATGCTAACAGCACCTTCTTAAAATATATTTACCTCTTGCATGGGGACTAGAACAAGAAACTAGATACAAGATTAAAAACCATGGCCTAGGAGTCACACAGCTGGAAGTTTCAACATTTTTACCCTCCCTAGGTGCTTCAGATATTTTGTAAATGCTGCCCTTGATGGATCAGCTGGCACCACCCAGATTGATAAACTGACCTATCTGATTTTGTGGCCTTCAGCCAGGAACTGATTTAGCACAAGAAGACCGGCACCATTGTAAAATGGCAATGAAGTATTACCACAATGACCTAGGAAAATGGGTCATGTTGCCAAGGACATGAAACAAGATGGAGGCCTGTAGCCAAGTTTCTTACTGACCATTTTGTTGGGCTGACTTGAACAGCAGGCTTATGAGATCCTATAGCCTAACCTAAAATACCCTTTCTTTCACAGGACCATGCAGAAAGATACGCAAAGCATACCAGATTGGCTACAGCTTAAGATCAACATCACAAATCCATTTCTATTAATTAAAACTTTACAGAGAATATAAACAATGAACCTTATTGTCCATTTCCAAAATCCCCACTGGTAAGAAATGTTTATCCTTTTGCCAGCACACCAGCCTTCTGGGTTCCCTTCCCCAGCTCAACTCTAAGCCAAGCATTTTAAGATTTATGGAAATTAACTTTTCCCAGGTTGGAAGAACTGGGAGCCATTAAAATTAAAAGAGCCATTTTAAACTGTCAAAGGAGGAAAAACACCATAGAAAAGTCCAGGTGTTTTAGTTAGGGTTGTGGAAAAGTATTGCCTCTCTTCCTATTGGGAATGGTGTTTCCCTTCTTTTTTTGCCTTTCCTATTTTTTCTTTTCCTTTTAGGCCTACTGTAGGAGCCATACTGCTCATGTATAATTTTCTCTGCTGCCTACATGGCTGCCTGTTTCTCAGCTGTGGTTAGGATTTGGCTTAGGAGCACCATAACATTCCTCCATGAGAGGTCAGAGACCTGAGTTAAATATTGGAAAGCTTCTATATACCTATCAAGGTCATCAGAAAATTGGCCTAAGTCTCCCTTTACATGCCTAAGTTCCTTCAATGAGAAGAGAATTTGAAGGGGCCCCAAATAAGGAAGATCCTCAAATGGTTCCCCTGGATCTTGCTTCTCTAATTTGGGGGTATTATACTCTTTGTGCCTTCCTGAAATAATTGCTAAAAGAACTGGGTTAATTTTGTAATGCCTGCAAAAGATCTAGTAAAAAGGCCATTCCCATATGCAAATTAAAATGAGAGCCTTTTGTTTAAAGTCTCAGGGTCAAAGGTGTCCCTGTGCTTCAGAGTGCAGGCCAAAGATTATAAAGAGAAGTGAGAAAAAGGCATCCCTTTAGTCTCCTTCCCTTTGGTGTGACCCAGAGTAGAGAGGAAGACAGTGGGGGATTCCTCCCTGCTGTTTTCACTCCATGGTTGCTGGGTCCCAGCACCTTGTTGAATACATTGCCCATGGTTGCAAGCAGGACCTGCAGCTATGGAAATAAAGAAATTAAGTGATTGGGGCTAGTCACACTCACCCAAAGGGTTCTAGTTCTCTGGCTGTGATTTCCCTTGGACTTTCTAGACTTCTGTGACCTGCCTGGCTCCCCAAAAAATAAATCTCAAAAACAAAAACCGTGTAATAGTTGGACAAGTCCATTTTAATGAAGGGGGCACACTAGATTGAACCCTGTATCTTGCTATTATGGCCCGTACTGAAGTGTTTACCCTTAGAGAATGGTTCCAGTTGACTACCAAACTTAAAATCCCATTACTAATTAATTGCCATTCTAATTGGAGGCAGAATAAGTTCCTTAAAAGAACATAGGGACTAAATGGCCCCTTTCCTGCTGATGGGAGAGTATTGAGACTAACATTTGGCTTTGGAGGATATTATACCCCTAATTGTTGAAGGCAGGATCTTCTCATTTACAGAAGTAGCATGAAGCCTGGTTTCTAGTAGAGAGGTGCAAAAAGGGAAGAGAATTGGGAGGCTAGGGTGTTTCAATAAAGGACCAACATTGTGCCTCATGGAGAGGATTTCTATGTTTAATGTTAATAGCAATAATACAAAGAAGCATTACATAGGATAGGTTAGGTAATGTCTTATGTCATTCAACTGGTTTGTTAAAGAGCTAAGACTTGAACTTGTGTCTTGCAGTCTCCAAAACCCATGGCTTTTCATCATACCATGTAGTACATCCTTCTCTCTTCTGGGAAGAAAAAGGAACAAATATTTACCAAGCATTTTTTAATGCAGTCCTTATGTGCTTGTGAAAATCATAGTTACTCTAGTTCTTTTAGATCATACTGCTTCAATTAAAGTGACATATATATATGTCACTTTATAAGGTTTAATTGACTCACATTTTTGCATGGCTGGAGGGAACCTCAGGAAACAGAATTATGGTGGAATGTGAAGCAAGCATGTCTTCTTTCACATGGGGGCAGGAAGAAGAATGAGAACCGAGCAAAGCGGGGAGCCCTTTAGAAAACCATCGGATCTCATGAGAACTTACTCACTATCACAAGAATAGCATAGGAAAAACTGTCCATATGATTCAGTTACCTCCCACTGGGGTCTCTCTAAACTAACACATGGGGATTATGGGAGCTACAATTCAAGATGAGATTTGAGTGGGGACACAGCTAATCTATATTCACAGGGAAGTGTCGTACATCACCCTGTAAGTTTTGGAATATGTTGTATATTTCTCTGGGTTTTATCTATTTAATGCAGCCCTTCAACTTGAGAATTGAAAGCCACCTGAATCTAGCTCTTCTTCCTGATCCCTACAGATAGAAATTTCCTGAAGTTGTCTTTTTTCACCTCATATTCTGGCTATATCTCACTTTGTACATTACAACCTCTTTTCAATTGTCAAAGCTTAAATATCTTACTTTAAATAACAATAACATGTCTTTTTCTTGGATAAATTCACTGTCTCACATAGAGGATGGTCTGTCTAAATCAATGTACAATAAAATATGTAGAATGTTTTTTAGGCCCACACAAAGAGGGACTTGACTGCCAGAGTAATTCCAGTCCACTTTGGTAGACATTATAGTCTGGGTCACTGAATAGCTATTTCATCTCCTTTCTCTCTTATCTCCCCATGCTATAAAAGCTGTAATGTCTAAAAACAAGTAACAAAAAAGACTTATTTTTCCAGGTTTATTGTAGTGAAAAATAGTCAGTTGACACATTTCTGGTCACTGAGATTAAAGCAAAAATCTTTTGGCTGTATCTTCTTTCTAACTTTTCTTCTTCCTATTTGAACTTAGTGTGATACCTGGAGCTGAAATAGCCATTTTGAGACATTAGGTAGTGAAAATAAGGGAAAGGACAAGATTATTGTAAAAATGCTTTCTTTGACATTGCTGAGTTTCTAAAGATTGTGAGCAACCACATACTTTCATATTTCCTGTATATAACAAAAGCCACTTGGATTTTCTGATCTTGATGCAGAATAAAATATTAGTTTCAGACTAAATAAAAGTCATTAGTATTAAAACAAATAACCATAGAGCTTAAAAGTTACATTTTCTTAGTATGCATCTAATGTGCTCAAGAGAGCACATGGTTTATCATATGAATCGAGTCAACTGAAAAGCAGTTTCTCCATTGCAATAGAGATATGTCATTGTTTTCTCCAAGTCGTCAAGTGAGATACCTCCCTCCAGTGTTGCTACCTTCCTTGTCCTGAGTCTTCCTCACCCAAATCCCCTCTATACATCTTTTAGCCTTCCAGCTATTTTTAATCAAGAGAGGAATATTTTCTTGGTAGGAAATAAGAGGATTCTACCTCCTAAACAGAGAGAATTCCCTATGAGAAATAAATATACATTTTGATTTATATTTAAGAGTATGTTAACCAGGGTAGCATCACCAGCTTTATATGACAATGAAAAATCTCAGTGCCTAAAAAAGCAAAAGTCAGTTTCTTGCTCATTTCAGAGCTGATGAGTCTAGGGAAGCTCTTGGCGAGGGATACTCTTCTTTAAACAGTGACGAAGGGATCCACTCTCCAGTCACCTTGTCGCTTTGCCAGATCCAAGGCCTCCCTTGAGTCATTCTCTGGATCTCCTCTGTCTGGCTGGCTGAAGGGTTGAGAAAGAAAATGAAAAGTTTCATGGGGAGTTTTATGAGCCAGTCCTAGGGATAGCATACCCCCAAATTATACTGGTCAGAAACCAATCACATGGGACCAACCAAATTTCTAAGGAAACTGGGTCTCCCTGTATGTCTGAGAAGAGAAGCAAGTTTGAGCGTGTATCTAACCTCTGCTACAATCTGTCTCATGTGAATTAAACAAAAGTGAGTCTGTTCCTGGGGATTCATTTTTTATGTGTGAATGAATCAATAAAGTCTAGTTTCAACTATACAGGGATGAACATAAAACTTGTCTCATGAAGATTCAACTGAGAAATCCTTTGTTAAGCCATTCAGCAATAGACCATAATCAAGATATTGCAAACATCAGAAACTTAAGCCCAGGTGTTTTGCTGTGAAAATTCATGCTCCCATATTACTGATGTAATTTTAAATATTACTGTTTTATGAACATAAAATTGTCTTAAATTTTTATCAGTTTGCTTTCAATAAAGTACAAAAATTAAGATCATCTAATTATCTCTTTACAACTTGTTGCAAATGAAATATTACACAAAAACATAAGGGACAATTTTACCTTGATAGTAGATAAAAATGACATATCTGTTAGCAACTGTATCAACTGACTCAGATATGTTTGCACAAAAAGAAATTATATTCCTGGAAACCAACCCAAATGCCCATCAATGATAGACTGCATAAAGAAAATGTGACACATATACACTATGGAATACTATGCTGTCATAAAGACAGATGAGTTCATGTCCTTTGCAGGGACATGGATGAAGTTGGAAATCATCATTCTCAGCAAACTGACACAAGAACAGAAAACCAAACATCCCATGTCCTCACTCATAAGTGAGTGTTGAACAGTGAGAACATATGGACACAGGAATGGGACCATCACACACTGGGGCCTGTCCAGGGGTGGGGGCAAGGGGAGGGACAGCAGGGGGATTGGGGAGGCATAACATTAGGAGAAATATCTAATGTAGGTGACGGGCGGATGGATGCAGCCAACCACTATAACACATGTATACCTATGTAACAAACCTGCACAATCTGCACATGTACCCCAGAACTTAAAGTAAAAAAAAAAAAAAAAAAGAAATAATAGAAAGCCTAACAATAATAGCAACTATCAAAAATGCAGCAATTTTTTAATGTGCCAAATACTATGCTATATTCTTCATTTACTTTATGATGAATCTCCTGTCAACTCTGTAAAATGTTTATCTATATCTTCCTTTTACATAAGAGGAAGCTGAGTCCAAAAGGAAAAGAAATATAATAAATAGTCTGTCAGTAGCTTAATGATCAAATATGTAAGTTGACATGGAAAATAAGCAGATTTAAACTTATGTCAAAGTGACAATTATACATATTTTAAGATATTGACAACATGGAATGAAAATCAGTTTGAAAAAAATATTCTGCAAGTAATAATCCTCAGTAAGCCAGCAATGACATAACTGGCCATTTTCTGATTTCAACTTTTATTTGCTATTAAACAAGGCAAAAGATGAGTAATTTAAATAATTGGTATTTACTGAGCTCTTGGTATGTACCAGAGACTATGTTAAATAATGTATATACACTTTGAAAATGTATCAGTCAGCTATTACTAGATAAATGTTGTGTAATAAACAGTACCCATATTCACTGATTTAAAACAATAGCATTTAACTGACTAGTAGACTTGTGGGATGACAAGAACTCAGCAGAAATCGGCTGTATTTTATATTTGGGGCAAGGATGAAGATTGGGTTTAGGTCTGTTTTATAACACTCCCATTCTACAGGGACCAAATGTTACCTGGGGCATGTTTTTCTTAAAGTGAATAAAAGGAATACAAGAGAATGAGTGAGAAAGCATAAGGTCACCTAAGGCTTTAGCTCATAACGAACACATTATCGCTACTATGCATATTCTCTTTCCAAATTCACCATCAGCGGGTAGCAGTACAAAGTCATAATGCAAAGGGCACAGGAAGAGCATTGGAATATTACAAAAATGATTCAGTCAACCACATAAAGTATTTGCTCATAATAACTCTTTGAGGGAAACAGAAACGATGAGAAACTTTCCTTAGTCACATAGTACATAGTTTGGAAGTACATGAGTCATAGGTTTTTTTTTTTTTTTGAGGCGGAGTTTTGCTCTTGTTACCCAGGCTGGAGTGCAATGGCGCGATCTCGGCTCACCGCAACCTCCGCCTCCTGGGATCAGGCAATTCTCCTGCCTCAGCCTCCTGAGCAGCTGGGATTAAAGGCATGCACCACCATGCCCAGCTAATTTTTTGTATTTTTAGTGGAGACGGGGTTTCACCATGTTGACCAGGATGGTCTCAATCTCTTGACCTCGTGATCCACCTGCCTCGGCCTCCCAAAGTGCTGGGATTACAGGTGTGGGCCACTGCGCCCGGCCATAAATATCACTTTTAAGAGCATATTTTTAGACTTCTGTGTAGTAATGTACACAATGAAAATATATGAGAAAGAATAAATTGTTCTGTCTCTAACAAGTGTCTCTTTGTGTTAATAAACTGTGATCACACAGCAGGACACTGTTATAGACCAAGGTAAAGCTGTTTATTTTAACTGAACTCCCATGAAAGAAAACATGCCATCAGTTCCCATTTGTGGCACTGGAAAATATGAATTTAACTTCCTCTGTTAAATAAGTATGATTTTATTTTATTTGAAATATAACACAGATAATTATAAAAGACTAACCTATACATGAAAGTACAACAAAGCAATTAAAAATTAACCTCTAAGTTGCACCAACCAGTAATAATCACAGTTAATGTCTGGTAACAGTTTTTAAGCATGGAGATAGAAGGCTCAAGCCATGAATCCATGCCATGAGTGGGAAAGCTATGAGAGTGCTCCATTTGACACTGGAGGCAGGCAATAAATACACTGATTGTTGAATATTTGGAAACAATAAAGTTAGCTAAAAGTGCGTCTTCTTTGTATAATTACCCTGTGCCAATCATTCTAAACAGTAATGATAAAATATTCCCCCATTAGAGTGGACCCCTGCCAATGTAACTTCACCTTGGTACACCAAAGGAATAGATGGAAGATGGTTAGATAGATATATGATAAATATAAATGAACCAATAAGTAAGGCTTTGATAAAATAAATTTATTTTATGTTGACTTAACAGAATAAAAATAAATTCATGCGAAATTGAAGACAGAGCTGAGAATCAAGGAAATATAGCTTTGCTACATCAGACATTGTTATCTAAAATTCAGTTCTAATATTACGAAAGGTTATTTCAAATGCTGTTATAAGAATCATTATTTTAATCACAGTTTTCAACTTTACATGACTATTGATTCTCTCATCTCTGAAAGATGAGAAAATTTTTTAGTCTTTATTCTGTATTACTGTTTATACATTGCCACGTTATTACAATTATACCCTGTTCTGTTACTGTAATTTTGAGTTATTTGTCCTACATTTAAATGAATTCATTCCTACTTACAGTCCTAGGAGTATGATCATTCTATCCTTTTAATTCTCTATTTTAATTTTTTCTTTAGTTGGCTGGATCTTATGACCTTATCAACCATTGCCCTTCCCAAAAACTGAGATGTTTGATACTCTATTCCCTAGCTTTGCATGTTAGAAAATTTGTATCTGTCACACATGCTAATATACATAATTTTCAAGTTATGTTTTTAGAGATTTTGTTTTAAACTACAAGTTTAATAATTTTATCAGGATATTTCCTGGACATAGGATGCTCTTTCAATTTGTGGCATCAAGTACTAATCCTAATAGGTCAATCTTGATTGTACTTATCTCAATAGGGCAATCTTTATTGTATCCTTGTAAACATCAATACTTAATTGATGAATTCTTTATTATTTCTTCTGTTCTTTTCTTTAGGAATACCAGTTATTATGTGTTCTGTTGTAGGACTTTTTTCATATCTTCTCTCTAATGAGATTTGAGGGTGCTTTGGTGTTTTTCATTTCATTTCGTGTGATCTTGAGCTGCCTACTGTATCCCTGACTGTTCTTTCAGGCAAGTTTATTCAGTTTTATGTTGTTTTAATATGGCTTTCACCTAAGCATTGCTTCAAATTTTCTGTCATTACTTTCTGAAGTTTTACAATTTTATAACCTCATCTTTGCGTGCTCGCACATATTCTTTGTGTGTACATATGTGCTGCACTACATGGCATCTCCTCTCTTTTTTTAATTTTAATTTTTTATTTTTTCTTATACTTTAAGTTCTGGGGTACATATGCAGAATGTGGAAGTTTGTTACATAAGTATACATGTGCCATATGGTTTGCTGCACTCATCAACCCGTCATCTAAATTAGGTACTTCTTCTAATGCTATTCCTCACCTAATCCACCACTCCCTGACAGGCCGCTCTGTGTGATGTTGCCCTCCTGGTGTCCATATGTTCTCAATCTTCAACTCCCACTTATAAGGGAGAACATGCGGTGTTTGGTTTTCTGTTCTTGTGTCAGTTTGCTGAGAATGATGATTTCCAGCTTCATCCATGTTTCTAAAAGGACATGAACTCATCCTTTTTTATGGCTGCATAGTATTCCATGGTGTCTATGTGCCACATTTTCTTTATCCAGTCTGTTACTGATGGACATTTAGGTTGGTTTCAGGTCTTTGCATATTGGTTGGTTTTAAGTCTTTGCTATTGTGAACAGTGCCACAGTCAACACACATGTGCATGTGTCTATAACAGAATCATTTATAATCTTTTGGGACAGCATTGCTGGGTCAAATGGTATTTCTAGTTCTAGATCCTTGAGGAATCACCACCCTATCTTCCACAATGGTTGAACTAATTTACACTCTCACCAACTGTGTAAAAGCATTCCTATTTCTCCACATCCTTTCCAACACCTGTTGTTTCCTGACTGTTTAATGATCGCCATTCTAACCAGTGTGAGATGGTATCTGATTGTGGTTTCGATTTACATTTCTCTAATGACCAGTGATGATGAGGTGTTTTTTTTTTTTTTAATGTTTGTTGGCTGTGTAAATGTCTTCTTTTGAGAATTGTCTGTTCATATCCTTTTCTCTCTTGCTGATGGAGTTGTTATTTTCTTGTAAATGTGTTTAAGCTCTTTGTAGATTCTAGATACTAGCTCTTTGTCAGATGGATAGACTGCAAAAATTTTCTCCCATTCTGTAGGTTGCCTGTTCACTCTATGATAGTTTCTATTGCTAGACAGAAGCCCTTTAGTTTAATTAGATCCCATTTATCAATTTTGGCTTTTGTTGTCATTGCTTTTGGTGTTTTTTCATGACGTCTTTTCCCATGCCTATGTCCTGAATGGTATTTCCTAGGTTTTCTTCTAGGGTTTGTATGGTTTTAGGTCTTATGTTGAAGTCTTTAATGCATTTAATTTTTGTATAAGGTGTAAGGAAGAGATCCAGTTTTCCCAACACCATTTATTAAATAGATAATTCTTTCCCCATTGCTCGTTTTTGTCAGGTTTGTGAACGATCAGATGGTTGTAGATGTGTGGTGTTATTTCTAAGGCCTATGTTCTGTTCCAATGGTCTACATCTCTGTTTTGGTACAGGCACCATGCTGTGTTTGTTACTGTAGCCTTGTAGTTTAGTTTGAAGTCAGGTAGTGTGATGCCTCCAGCTTTGTTCTTTTTGGTTAGGATTGTCTTGGCTATTTGGGGTCTCATGGGGTTCTACATTAAATTTAAACTAGATTTCTGATTCTGTGAAGAAAGTCAGTGATAGCTTGTTGGGGATAGCACTGAATCTATAAATTACCGTGGGCATTATGGCCATTTTCACAATATTGATTCTTCCTATTCATGAGCATGGAATGTTTTTCCATTTGTTTGTGTCCTCTCTTATTTTCAAGAGGTGGTTGGTAGTTATTTTTGAAGAGGTCCTTCACATCCCTTGTTAGTTGTATTCCTAAGTATTTTATTCTCTTTGTAGCAATTGTGAATGGGAGTTCACTCATTATTTGGCTCTCTGTTTGTTGGTGGCGTATAGGAATGCTTGTGATTTTTGTATACTGATTTGGTATTCTGAGACTTTGCTGAAGTGGCTTATCAGTTTAAGGATTTTTGAGGCTGAGAAGATGGGGTTTTCTAAATATGCAATCCTGTCATCTGCAAACAGAAACAACTTGACTTCCTCTTTTCCTCATTGAATACCCTTTATTTCTTTCTCTTGCCTGATTACACTGGCCAGAATTTCCAATACTATGTTGAATAGGCATGGTGAGACAGGGCAACTTATCTTGTTCTGGTTTTCAAAGGGAATGCTTCCAGTTTTTGCCCATTCAGCATGTGGATTTATCAAAAATAGCTCTTATTATTTTGAGATACATTCCATCAATACCTAGTTTATTGAGACTTTTTAGCATGAAGGCCTGTTGAATTTTGTTGAAGGCCTTTTCTGCATCTTTTGAGATAATCATGTGGTTTTTGTCATTGGTTCTGTTTATATGATGGATTACATTTATTGATTTGTGTATGTTGAACTAGGCTTGCATCCCAGGGATGAAGTCAACTTGATCGTGGTGGATAAGCTTTTTGATGTGCTGCTGGATTCCAATTGCCAGTATTTTACTGAGGATTTTCACATCAATGTTCATCAGGGATATTGGCCTGAAATTTGGTGGTAGTGTTGTGTTTCTGCCAGATTTTTGGTATCAGGATGATACTGGCCTCATTAAATGAGTTAGGGAGGATTTCCTCTTTTCTATTGTTTGCAATAGTTTCAGAAGGAATGGTACCAGCTCCTCTTTGTGCCGCTGGTAGAATTCAGCTGTGAATCAATCTGGTACTGGACACTTTTTGGTTGGTAGGCTATTAATTACTGCCTCAATTTCAGAAGTCATTATTAGTCTATTCAGGGATTTGACTACTTCCTGGTTCAGTCTTGGGAGGGTGTATGTGTCCAGGAATTTATCCGTTTCTTCTAGATTTTCTCATTTATTTGCATAGATGTGTTTATAATATTCTCCAATGGTAGTTTGTATTTCTGTGGGATCAGTGGTGATATCCCCTTTATCATTTTTTATTGCATCTATTTGATTCTTTTCTCTTTACTTCTTCATTAGTCTGGCTAGCATTCTATCCATTTTGTTTATCTTTTCTAAAAACCAGCTCTTGGATTCATTGATTTTTTTTGAAGTGTTTTTCATGTCTCCATCTCCTTCAGTTCTGCTCTGATCTTAGTTATTTCTTGTCTTCTGCTAGCTTTTGAATTTGTTTTCCCTTGCTTCTCTAGTTCATTTAATTGTGATGTTAGGGCATCAATTTTAGATCTTTCCTGCTTTCTCTTGTGGGCATTTAGTGCTATAAATTTCCATCTACACACTACTTTAAATGTGTCCCAGAGATTCAGGTATGTTGTATCTTTGTTCTTAATGGTTTCAAAGAACATCTTTATTTCTGCCTTCATTTCATTATTTACCCAATAGACACTCAGGAGCAGGTTGTCTGGTTTTCATGTAATTGTGTGGTTTTGAGTGAGTTTCTTAACTCTTATTTCTAATTTGAGTAAAGTGCGGTCTGAGAGACTGTTTATTATGATTTCTGTTCTTTTGTATTTGCTAAGGAGTTATTTAGTTCCAATTATGTGGTCAGTTTTAGAATAAGTGCTATGTGGTGCTGAGAGTTATGTATATTCTATTGATTTGGGATGAAGAGTTCTGTAGATGTCTATTAGGTCTGCTTAGTCCAGAGCTGAATTCAAGTCCTGGATGTCCTTGTTAATTTTCTGCCTTGTTGATCTGTCTAAATTTGACAGTGGGGTGTTAAAGTCTCCCAGTATTATTGTGTGGGGGTCCAAGTATCTTTGTAGTTCTCTAAGAACTTGCTTTATGAATCCAGCTGTTCCTGTATTGGGTGCATATATATTTAGGAAAGTTAGCTCTTCTTGTTGCATTGATCCCTTTACCATTATGTAATGTGCTTCTTTGTCTGTTTTGATATTTGTTGGTTTAAAGTCTGTTTTACCAGAGACTAGGATGCAAACCCTGCTTTCTTTGTTTTCCACTTGCTTGGTAAATCTTCCTCCATCCCTTTATTTTGAGTCTATGTGTCTTTGCATGTGAGATGGATCTCCTGAATATAGCACACCAATGGGTTTTGACTCTTTATCAAATTTGTCAGTCTGTGTCTTTTAATTGGGGCATTTATCCCATTTACATTTAAGGTTAGTATTGTTATGTATGTTATGTATGAATTTGATCCCATCATTATGATGCTAGCTTGTTATTGTGCCTATTAGTTGATGTAGTTTCTTCATAGTGTCAATGGTCTTTACTATTTGGTCTGTTTTTGCAGTGGCTTGTACTGGTTGTTCCTCTCCATGTTTAGTGCTTCCTTCAGGAGCACTTGTAAGGCAGTCCCGGTGGTGATGGAATCTCTCAGCATTTGCTTGTCTGTAAAGGAATTTTTTTCCCTTTCACTTATGAAGCTTAGTTTGGCTGGATATGAAATTCTGGGTTGAAAATTCTTTTCTTTAAGAATATTGAATATTGGCCCCGACTCTCTTCTGGCTTGCAGGGTTTCTGACAAAAGACCCGCTGTTAGTCTGATGGCTTTCCTTTGTGGTTAACCTGACCTTTTTTTCCTTCATTTTAACCTTGGTGAAGCTGATGATTATGTGTCTTGGGGTTGCTCTCCTTGAGAAGTAACTTTGTAGTGTTCTCTGTATTTCCTGAATTTGAATATTGGCCTGTCTTGCTAGGTTGGGGAATTCTTTTGATTAATATCCTGAAGAGTGTTTTCCAACATGGTTCCTTTCTCCCTGTCACCTTGAGGTACACCCATCAAACATAGATTTGGTCTTTTCAAATAGTCCCATATTACATAAAGGTTTTGTTCATTTCTTTTCACTCTTAATCTCTAATCTTATCTTTGTGCTTTATTTCATTAAGTTGATCTTCAATCTCTGATACTGTTTTTTCTACTTGATCTTTTTGGCTGTTGCTACTGTGTATGCTTCATGAAGTTCTTATGCTGTGTTATCAGCTCCATCAGGTCATTTGTGTTCTTCTCTAAACTGGTTATTCTAGTTAGCAATTTGTCTAACCTTTTTTTAAAGTTCTTAGCTTCCTTGCATTAAGTTAGAACATGTTCCTTTAGCTTGGAGGAGTTTGTTATTACCCACCTTCTGAAACCTACGTTTGTCAATTTGTCAAATTCATTTCTGTTCAGTTTTGTTCCCTTGCTGGTGAGGAGTTATCCTTTGGAGGAGAAGAGGCATTCTGGGCAGCCTTTTTGTGCTGGACTCTCCCCATCTTGGTGGATTTATCTACCTTTGGTTTTTGATGTTGATGATCTTCAGATGGGATCTCTGAGTGGATGTCCTTTTGGTTGATCTTGATATTATTCCTCTCTTTGTGTTAGTTTTCCTTCTAATAGTCAGGTCTCTCTACTGCAGGTCTGCTGGCATTTGTTGGAGGCCCATTACAGACTCTGGTTGCCTGGATATCACCAGCGGAGGCTGCAGAACAGCACAGATTGCTTTCTTTTCCTTCCTCTGGAAGCTTCATCCCAGAGGGACACCTGCCAGATGCCATCTAGAGCTCTTCTGCATGAGGTGTCTGTTGGCCCCTACTGGGAGGTGTCTCCTACTCAGGATACATGGGGGTCAGCAACCCACTTGAGCAGGCAGTCTGTCCCTTATCAGAGCTCAAATGCTGTTCTGGGATATCCACTGCTCTCTTCAGACCTGTGAGGCAGGGACATTTAAGTCTGCTGAAGCTGTGACCCCAGCCACACCTTCACCAGGTGCTCTGTCCCAGGGAGATGAGAGTTTTATCTCTAAGTCCCTGAATGGGGCTGCTGCCTTTTTTTTTTTTCAAGAGATGCCCTGCCCAGAGAAGAGAGTCAGTCTGGCTGCAGTGGCCTTTCTGAGCTGCAATGGGCTCCACCCATTTCAAACTTCCTGGAGGCTTTGTTTACACTGTTAGCATTAAACTGCCTACTCAAGTCTCAGCAATAGTGATGTCCCTCCTTGTTCCAAGCTCAAGCATGCCAGGTAGACCTCAGACTGCTGAGCTGGCAGTGAGAGCTTGAGGCCAGTGGATCTTAGCTTGCTTGTCTCCATGGGGGTAAGACCTACTGAGCCAGACCACTTCACTCCCTGGCTTCAGCCCCCTTTCCAGGGGAGTAAACGGTTTTTTCTCTCTGGCATTCTAGGTACCACTGGGCTATGAAAAAAACATAAACAAAAAAACTCCTGCAGCTAGCTCAGCATCTTTCCAAATAGCCACCTAGGTTTGTGCTTGAAACCCAGGGCCCTGGTGGCATAGGTACCAGAGGGAATCTCCTGGTCATTGCATTGCAAAGACCATGGGAAAAGTGCACTATCTGGGCCAGAGTACACCATTTCTCATGGTACAGTCCCAGATGGCTTCGTTTGGCTAGGCAAGGGAGTTCCCTGACCCCTTGTGCTTCCTGGATGAGGTGATATCCCGCCCTGCTTCTGCTCACCCTCTGTGGGCTGCACCCACTGTCCAATGAGTCCCAGTGAGATGAGCAAGGTACCTCAGTTGAAAATGTAGAAATCACCCACTTTCTGCATTGATGTTGCCGGGAGCTGCAGACCAGAGCTCTTCCTATTCGGCCATCTTGTCAGTACTCCCCTCCTCTCTGTTTTAAAGATTCAGGGTGTCACTGTTACTTAAGTTACAGGACCACTGAATTGTGAACTGATGGCAGATTCTGCTTGCTACTTTTCTTCATTCAACTTTGTTTATTGATTTTAACATTACTGAGAGACCAAAAATGACACGTCAGCATTTCTTTTTTGAGCTGTACTTCCTTCCCCTGCCATTCTTTTATATGGAATTGGATCTCTACAGGGACAATCTTCATTTTTCTCATGGTCCACCTAATCACAACATCACTGGTTGTGCTACTCAATATTTTACACATATCCTTGTGTTGTTATTGCTAACTTTCTTTGAGAAATCTTTGGATTTTGATCAAGGTCAGAAAATCTATTAATTTTCAAAGTCCTCCTTCATTTTTGTTTGCATTTCATAGTGTTGCTTTATAGATTTGTATTTAGGTTAGGGTCATGCTGTGATCTGAATGTTTGTAGCCCATAAAATTTATATGTTGAAATCTTAACTCTCAATAGCCAAAATGTGGATTCAACCTGAATTTCCATCAAGAGATGAATTAAAAAAATGTCATATATAGGCACAATAGAATACTATTCAGCCTTTATAAAGAAAGAAGTTCTCTCATTTGCCACAACATTAATGTACCTAGGGGACATTATGATATGTGAAATAAACCAGTCACAGAAAGTCAAATACTGCATGGTTTCACTTATTTGTAGAATCTAAAAACATTGAACTCAATAGAAGTAGAACATAGAAAAGTGGCTAACAGAAGTTGAGGGTTGGTGGGGAGGAGAGGGAAAGATTAATTTTCAGCTAGACAGTAAAGATAAGTTTTATCTAAGAACTGTTACCCAGCTTGGTGATTATAGTGTGTTCAAAATTGCTAAAATAGCAAATTCTAAGCATCTTACCACCAAAACCAAGTAAATAAGGTGATGAATGTTAATTAGCTTGATTTAATAATTTCACATTTTTTTTAAGGGGAAAAAAAGAAAAAGAGGGAAAAAGGAATATTACTTCATTCCTAAAATGGGTTTCAATAATGGCCGATCAATATTTTGAGTGTTTAAAGTGGTTAATGCATATTTTATGTGTTTAAAATGGAGACCTCTATTGTGTTTATTTGTTCTGGCTCTGAGTTCAAGTCCTGGATATCGTTATCAATTTGCTGTCTCGTTGAATCTAAATCTCATTATGTGTCTTATGTATCTGGGTGTTAAGATCTCTTATTGTTACATTAATCCTTTTACCCTTGCATCCTTGTAGCTTTGAAATCTATTTTATTAAGTGTGAGAATTGCAACTCCTGCTTTTTATTTATTTATTTTTGCTCTCCATTTGGTTGGTGAGTTTTTTTCCATCCCCTTGTTTTGAGTCTTTGTATATCTTTAAATATATCGTTAGATTTTGTGGATAATGTATATTTTGTGTGTTTAAAATGGAGAGCCCTATTGAGTTTATTTGTTCTGGATCTTAGTTCCAGTCCCGGATATTGTTATCAATTTTCTGTCTCGTTGAATCTAAATCTCATTATGGGTCTTATGTATCTGAGTGTTAAGATCTCTTATTATTACATTAATCCTTTTATCCTTGTATCCTTGTAGCTTTGAAATCTATTTTGTCAAATGTGAAAATTGCAACTCCTGCTTTTTATTTATTTATTTTTGCTCTCCATTTGGTTGGTACGTTTTTTTTTTCCAAACCTTTATTTTGAGTCTATGTATATCTTTGGATATACCGTTAGATTTTGTCTGTCTCTTTTGATTGGGAGATTTGGTTGATTTAAATTTAGGGTTGCTGCCGTTTGATATTAACTGGCTATTTTGTCCTTTCGTTGATAAAAATTCTTCTTTATGTTAATGCTCTTTACTTTTTGGTGTATTTTTAGAAAGGGTCATACTGGTTGTTCCTTTCTGTGTATAGTGCTTCTTTTAGAAGTTCTTGTAAAGCAGAACTTTCGTCACTCACCGATCAGCCGATTCCCAGTGGAGGAGCCCCACGGGTCGCCTGCGCGACTCTTGTGGCCACCGCAGTGGTTTTGCCGGCGTCTCGGTGCAGCAGCTCTTCATGCAGAGCCAACGGGACTGCTTCCCCTACTGACCGGAGTTTGGAGCCCCGGGAAGTCAGAGCCGCTTGTTGCGGACTCAAGAGGGAAGCCAGACCAGAGATTCCCGGGCAGAAGAGCACCATCAGTCTTACCGCTGCTATTTAGGCTGCCACAGTGGGTTGCTCGGATCCCAGCACTGGGAATCAATAAGTCGGACGTCGACTCAGAAAACTAATTAGAAAGGCGGGTCATCTACAATGAAGGGAAAAAAACAGCCTAAGAAGGCCGAGTATACTCAAAATCAGAACCCATCAGCAATGGAACAAGCCCTGATGGAAAAGGACACATCAGCAACCGAACAAACCCTGATGGAAAAGGACTCATCAGTAACGGAACAAGCCCTGATGGAAAAGGACTCATTAGCAACCGAACAAGCCCTGATGGAAAAGGACTCATCAGTAACGGAATAAGCCCTGATGGAAAAGGACTGTGTTCCATTATCTGAAGTAGGCTTTAAAAGGTGGATGATAAGAAACTTCTGGGAGTTAAAGGAACTTGTTCTAACCCAATGTAAAGAAACTAAGAACTTGGAAAAAAGGTTAGATGAAATGTTGAAAAGAATAGACAATATAGAGAGGAATACAAATGAACTTATGGAGTTGAAAAATACAACACGAGAACTTAGTGAAATATGTACAAGCTTAAACAGCCGAATGGATCAAGCAGAAGAAAGGGTATCAGAGGTCGAAGATCAACTTAATGAAACAAAACGACAAGACAAGAATAGAGAAAAAAGGATAAAAAGGAATGAGCAAAATCTCCAAGCAATATGGTACTATGTGAAAAGACCTAATATACGCTTGATTGGTGTACCTGAATGTGACGGAGAGAATGAATTCAAGCTGGAAAATACTCTCCAGGACGTTATCCAGGAAAATTTTCCTAATTTAGCAAAGCAGGACACTATTCAACCCCAGGCAATACAGAGAACACCACAAAGATATTCCTCAAGAAGACCAACCCCAAGGCACATAATCGTTAGATTCACCAAGATCGAAACGAAGGAGAAAATATTAAGGGCAGCCAGAGAGAAAGATCAAGTTACCCATAAAGGTAAGCCTATTAGGCTTACAGCAGATCTCTCAACGGAAACCCTACAAGCTAGAAGAGAGTGGGGGCCAATATTCAATATACTTAATCAACAGAACTTTCAGCCCAGAATTTCATATCCTGCCAATTTAAGCTTTACCTTTGAAGGAAAAATAAAATTTTTTAGGAACAAGCAAGTACTCAGAGATTTTATTACCACCAGGCCTGCTTTACAAGAACTTCTAAAATAATTTCACATTTTATACATATATCAAAACATTACATTGTATCCCATAAATATATACAATTATTATTTTCAATTAATAATAATTTTAAAAGGTAGGAGTTTTAAAAGAAAAAGAAAAAGAAATCGTAACCCTCAAGGTGATGGTACTAAAAGGTGGGACCTCTGGGAAGTGATAACATTATGAGGGCAGAGTCATCAGAAATGGGATTAGTGCTCTTATAAAAAAGGCCCAAGGGAGTGCACATGCCACGTCCACCAAATGAGGACAGTGAGAGAAAGCACCATCCATGATTAAGTGCTGCCCTCACCAGACATCAAATCTGCCAGCATTTAATCTTGAACTTTCCAGCTTCTAGAACAGTGAGAAATAAATTTCTGTTGTTTATAAGCTACCTAGTATATTTTTTTACCAGCCCAAATGGACTAAAGCAGAACATTTATTCATATCAAATTTCTTTTTTCCTTTTTATGTGTATTGGGGTGTGGGTGGGTGGGTGTGGTTTTAGCAGGAGAGATAAAAACAAAATTGCTTTATTTCCACTATCTATACTAGAAATGCATAATATATTTTTAAAAATAGTAATTGTAGGGAACCAGCTCCCACACTCCACCCATGGGTACCCAGAGTTTGGTGGCAACAAAGGAATGAAAAAAAGATTAAGAAGGCATAAAGTGGGACCAGGGGGCCAGTGTATAAAGAGGCTCAAAAGGCCCTGAGCTCTTATCTTCCACAGTATTTATTGGTTACAATCACTTTAACCAATAGGGTAGGTGGTAGAGTGATGGTGGGGAGAGAGTGGCCTGATGGTGGAGTGAATCCATGAGTGGGAGCTGGTACTACAGTCTAACAGTTGATAACAGTGGTGGTTTTGGGAGTCTCACAAAACAAGAACATGTGGTTATCTTAGCCTATTATCTATGTGCAGCTGGTGAAATGAGGGCCTCACAAGGAGCCTACAAGTCTGGTTATGTTTTAGTGCTGTGAAGGGGCTTTATGTCCTTGAGTACAATGTTTATGGTAACAGAGCCTAGGTCACCCTGCACACAAAACATGAGGCATGGAGAAGTTTGCCTTCCCTGAGGCCTTCTCCAGTTTGCCACAGTTTATTGTTCCCAGTTTGTATGTTACTTATAACCAATTTATGTAGGCACTCTGTAAGTCCTTTCTCTTTTGCTGCTTCCCCCAACCATAATAAAGTATGCCTTAATAAGATAAACTTTTAGTTAGGTATTAATTACCTAAAATTACAATTCCAAGTAGACACAGACTGTTACATTGAAAGGTTAAATTGTCTAGCATTTCACTCTCCAATTTAAGTGCATAAGTCATATGTATAATTTTAAATTTGCTAGTAGCCACATGCCAAGTAAAAAAAAAGTTGAATTTTATATTTTATTATCTCAAAAACATTCTAAATATAACATGTAATCAATATTTCAATTATTAATAAAGTATCTTACATTTTCTTTTCACATTCATCTTCAAAATCCAGTGCATATTTCATAATTTCAATGTATTTCCATTCGGAGTAACCACATTTCAAGTGCTCAAAATTCACATGCAGCTTTTGGCTACCAGATACAACAGTGCAAGTCTAGTATATGATACAGCAGACACTCCAAAGCTATAGCTACGTCATTTTTATTATCGTTATTGACACATATAAATATTTAGCATGGAATTGAAATCTTTAATCCATGCCATAGAGTGAGACACAGAGAGTCTGAGATTAGAATACTAAAGATGTTAGGTCATGATTCCTCAGAGCATTTCCTTTACATCTACAAATAAGAATAATCCAGGGACATTTCAAGAGTTTTGTGTGATCTTATTTGTAAAATTATCTATCTTATCTTCTAAAGATATTAACTGTAGAATGTCAGAATATCAATTTTGTCAACTTTGAGGTTTTTGTGTCACTGAAAGACTTACAGAAGTCACAGATTTTGTTTACTGGCAAAACTTAACGTTCAATATATTCAAACCACCTCTTCATGTCCCATTTCGCCTTCTGCTTCTGTTTTCTCAGCCAACATTATTCCTGGATTCCCCTCCTTTCACCATCCATGTTATTCATAGAGGCAGGAGGCAGAGACATTCTAGGCAGATGGGTGGGCCCCTGGAAAAACTCCATCTTTGAGCCAAAAAGTGTGAAATCCACAGCCCAAAGAGACAACTTCCATCCTTGTGTGCCCATTCTCTCCCAATTGGTTCTTTCTAAATAATGTCTTTTTGCTGATTGAACATTGCCTTTTCCAAAACTACCTACAACCCTCCTTGCCTTCCATGCATTGGCTATAAACACCCCAGACTCAGCCAGTAGAGACAAGAAGTGGCTGGACATCAGGGAGAGACAGATTGACTTCAAAAGAGAGGAAAACAGGCAGCTTGACTTCAAGGGAAAGTGACCTGCCCTCCTCATCCCCTTTCCAGTTTCCCTATCCACTGAGAGCCACTTTCATCACCAATAGAATTCTTTGTATTCACCATCCTTCAGTTCATCCATGTGACCTCATTCCTCTTGGACATCAGACAAGAATTCAGGTTGCACCAAGTGCAAACACCCAAAAAGGTTGTCAGACTGGCCCTTTGCCATTGCTAGTGGAAGGTAGCCACTCCACATGATGAGGCAAAGGGAGCACTGAACTGATAACACATTGCTGTCTGTAGACGGTGGAGCTGAGAGCGCAGTGTAACACATCCTTTGAAGCCTTGGGGTCACAGACACCCTGCACCTGGATGCTTCTATGGCCCTGGATGAAGTTTGCTCTAGCTAGTGTCACAGCAGCTGATGGGTTCCTGCACTTGCCACCTACATGTTTCCTCCTGCTAGGTGTAGAGCACAGACAGCTCAAGTGAACAGAATTTTTCTCCTGCTGGAACTAAAATGCCCAACTTGGTCTTGCACTTGTTTGCTCTGGTTCCTGCACTGCATCCCATTAAGGGTTGAGTCTGGCAGGCTGAGTAAATGGGGCACCCCTATTGCGAGTCCCTTGAAGAGGTCAAGAAAATACCCTCATCACTATGAATGAGAGGGCCAGGATGAAACCAGAATTAGAATGTGCAACACTGCAAATATGTCCACAGGAGTGCAATAATGGGGCATTTTAACTTTGGAGGCAATCTTCCTTTGCTAAATGGTGCATATGGAAGGGAGACTCCTACCCCCCCCCCCCCCACAAAGACTGGGAGACAGAGCCCTTATCTTTCTTGATGACTACATTTAAAAAGGATGATTCTCAGGTTCCTGAGAAAAGCATTCCTAGGTTAGAGAAGATTTCCATTTCTGAGAAGTAGAGAAAATATTTACAATTTAAAGTTGTCTAAAGTAAATGCACTGAGAAAAGAGAGGTCAGAGGCTTACAGCCAGGAAGAAGCCTATCTAATGTTTAGTCAGGCTGGGGGAAGTGTAAAGGTTGTCTTGGTCAGCTCTCACAGGATGGGCTATGTGGAGACACTTTGTAAGACAGAGATGATCCCTGACAGTGGGGTAGGAAAGTCAGGAAGGAGTATTTGTTCGTCAATGGGAGAGAAGGTGCAGATATGACTAAGAGAGAGGAACAAAAAGTGTGTGTGTGGTAGACTAAGCTGGGTATTGGAATGAGATAAAATGTAGATTACCTAAAAATGTTAGCAGAGCCATCAAACTCCAATGACAAGGATAGGTAGACAAATACATGAGTTTAGCTAGCCAGTTGAAAGGCACCAAGGAGTGTTGGGGGCTGTGGTAAATTTGAGAGTATTTGCCCAGACTTACTTTGAAAGTGGAGTCTCAGGCCCCACCCAGATCTACTGAATCAAAAGCTGCATTTTAGCAAGATCTTAAAGGGATACACAAGCACATTAAAGTTTGAAGAAGCAGAGCTTAAATCCCACCTCCCCAAATAATATTTCTCTTACCACTTGCTTGCACGGGTTTTGATCATTTACAATACCTCACCCACACAACAGAACTTAGAGGGGAAGGACTTTTTTTTGCTCTCTAAATATTTGCACTGACAACAGATTTTCTGAGTGAACAAAACTGTTGCCCTATAGGTGACCTATGTAAAATTATTCTTGAAGGTTGGCCCTCATGTCGCTCAGGATTAATCACATGTATTTACTTATGAAGGTGAGAATTTCAAATACAGCCCTGAATCACATTCTGAAATGCATTGTGGTAGGCAAAGGGAAAAGACAAACACATAACTATTACATATTCTTAAAAACAAAGGGAAGAAAGAGCAACAGAAAACATATTAATGCGATTTTATGGCCGAGAATTTTAAAACAAGCATGATGGAATATAAAGTTATAGTCCTCATAGGAATCATAACTGTGCTGTAAGGCAAATATATATTAAGGCATAAATATTAGAGTCTATACAATAATAGAAAATACAACAACCAGATGTGCCAAGAGACTAAATTATAATTGGCATGGGAACCATAGATTTGGAACTTCTTGCTGCTTAGAATTTAAATTGCTCTGAAACACTAAAGTCATATGAAGCCATCTAGGTACCTTAAGATGGGTATAAGTATGAAGAAGTAATACCATCGACAAACAGTTGATGATATTTTACTTAAATCAATCATCTAGATAATTTAAAGGAATAACCAGTTATAAACTTAAATATAGGGCTCATAAGTTTTATATAATGCATAGAAAGTCCACCACTCTATCTATACATGGAATTATAAGTAGTCTAAGTACAAAGGGCATATCAACTTATTAGTTTTGACACATTAATTCAGAATGTATGATAATGTAGATGAGGAAACTCACAGGCAGTTGGCAGAGGAAGAAGTCTTTGATAACATAAGGCTGGAGGTTTGCCAACTATGCTGTGTGTGTGTGTGTGTGTGTGTGTGTGTGTGTGTGTGTTGATCAACATGGCCTCAACATACCCTTGAACTTGACTACATTTTAGGCAGGTTTCTTTCTAACTATATGTCCCTGATTTCCTTTTGCTCAGACCATTTACTTTAGAAAACTTGCAACTGTAAATTATTTCTTTGTCCCTTGGAGATACAAATCTATAATCAATGTTTTTCTCAAGGACCTGGCAGCCACCCCTTTAAAATGTAATCACAAGAAACATGGTGATCTTATCTCCCAGTCCCTGTAGGAGGGTAGGAGTCTAATTTTATAAGCACCAGTTAGCAAATACAGATGGTCAAATCACATTGACCAATCTTCTCCCTGATGTCCTCTAGTATTTTCCCACTAGTTTTCCCCAGGGCTCAAAACGTCTCCAGCCTTTTGTTTCAGCAGAGTTGACTTCAATCTCTTTCCCCGACTGATATAACCTTAACCCTATTCAAATAATCTTAAAGCTTTTCTTTCCTGTTTAATTCTGTCTGGTACAATTTGTCTTTAACAGAGAAAGAGACAGAGACAGAGACAGAGACAGAGACAGAGAGAGAGAGAGAGAGAGAGAGAGAGAGAGTGTGTGTGTGTGTGTGTGTGTGTGTGTGTGTGTGTAGAGGGACTCCCAGGAAGCCTCAGGATCAGGCCTGCACCATGCAGACTTTCATGAAAATAGTTGTCTTTAATCTGTTCTATGTGTTGAAGTATTTTCCTAAAATAGTATTTAAACAAAAATTGCTACAGTTTTAAAAGTATTTAGAGTATGCAATTATTATGTATCCATACAAACTGAAAATTTAAAAATAATTAGAAATACTTTAGGAATTATTTTATTTTTCTGATGAGATGAGATAAGGGAAAGCTCAAGAGCATAAGAGATTCACTGGAAAGCCCAAGACCTAACTGTGAGCAGCAGAGCCTTGTGACGCTGTTCCAGAGCTCTTTATATGTTATTTTTGTAACATCAGGGAAGAAAATGTGAACTAGGCAAGCAAGAGAAACATGAAGGCGTGGTTAACCTACTTAAAAGGACAACCTTCAAGGGCCTTAGGAACATTAATTTGCATGTAACCAAGTCATATGCAAATTAGGAATAATCTTTAGGACCTTTGTTTGGGAACACTGATTAGGCATAAGTTGTGTTACTTTTACTTGAATGCTTATTTTCCTACTTTGTGCCTAACTGTGTAAAGGATTATAAACCAGATATTGAAAAATATACAGCAAAGAAATAAATAGAAGCCAAGAGCACCAGTGCAAATAGAGACTTTATTTATATCAAATGAGTAATTTCTTAGTATTTTAGGTTAGAAGGTGACTTAAGGCAGATAATCAGAAAGGTATCAATTTGACTGAGATGCTTAGCTTTGTAGAGTCTCACTTCCTCATTTGTAAAATGCTCAGTAAAAGTCCCTAACTTTGTACTGCTTTTATGACAATAAAGAAAATACATCTGAAGTGCTAAGACAGTACTATTCAAGCCCCTAGCAGGGGCTCAACATGGTGGTGTTAGTATCCAACATCAAAGTAAGCTGCTTCCCTTTCACCCTCTGCTTCCCCTTCTTTTTCTTCTCATCCTCCTCCTTCCTCCTCTGTACTGTATCCCGAATACAATTTGCCTAAATGCTAACTATTTGACATTAGTTTCAGCTTTAGGCTGTGGAAACCTACAATCAGAGGTTTCAGTCTGGTTTCTAACTCAGTGTTGAGTTTAATTAAAGCAAAAACTTCTAATTAGTACAGATATTTTTCAGGTATACTAATAGTACTAATTGGAGGTGATGATAATGATCAAATTAATTGGTTTGTGTCATTCTGTCAACATAGGAATGGCCAATACTTATTGGTCCTTTTCAATAATGTCTCTTTATAAAATTCTGTTAAGGTATTTTATGGGAACGAGTAATAAAACTAAAAGCAAAAAATTAAGTCTTATTCAAGGAAGACTATATTAAATATAATAATACTACTATTGTGCTCTCATGTAAAATATTCCTTTCTTACATATTTCAGTGTCACCAGAAGTCAAGTCAAATTAATGCATGAGTGAAGAGAGAAAATGATCAGTTAAGGGCAATATTTTTGCCAAACTTTGTTCTGGAAGTTCTTATTAAAATAAAATGACCTAAATTACCTTTATATGTATCCCGTTTAAACATTTTTTTCCCCTCTGGATTGGGAGGGAAACTGCAAATTAAATTAGGGAGAAGTACTGTCATGCTGATGGAGACAAGTTCAATACCAAAGATTTATCTACTTAGACAAATGAAATCAGAGTCTGTAGATCTGAACTGTTCTGATGCCTCTGCAGAAATACAAAAAGTTGTAAACAAATGCTATTTTACTGCAATCAAATTTGGTGCAATTTTCTAGAGGCTCCTGATTGTCAAAAGTTAGCTTTATCAAATCAGTTCCATGGATTTCACAAGTCTGAAAAATAAGGTTACTATAGAAAGTGTAAGTTGCCCAGTTAAGACTAACTTTTAGATAACAACAAATAATTTTTAGTATAAGTATATCCTGAATATTCTTTCTATATATGTTATGTGTATTTTACATTATGTTCTTTCTGCTATCTATGTATCAACTACCATCTGTCTACCTACCTACCTACCTACCTATCTATCCTATCAACAAAATAACCAATAACAGCTTCTGGATATTATTTTTTTACCTTAATATATTGTTTGACCTAATGGGCCAAATTGATTAATTTTCATTTTGAGTATTTATATTTTCAAACAATTCCCTGAAAACTAGTCATTTTAACACTCTAGCTACAGAAAAAAATAAAGAGATATAGTTTATTTTAAAAATTGCCTGCCAATATTTTGTTATATTTGCTCAGTGAGTGACAGTTTACATTTTTTTGTATTTTAAATTCACATAAAAAAAATTGAATCTCCTGAATTACTTGAATTTTTAGTTGTTCAGATTGATATGAATTTAGCTTAGCTTAGAAACTCCCATTTCCTAGGTGATTCAAATATAAGAAAATGCCTTTATCCACTCAAATAATTTTCATGCCTACTGTCACATAAAATATACAAGTGTAGTTTTATGTTACTCTTTGAAAACCCAAACTAAAGAATTGTATATTGCATAAAATAAATCAGCTTTACATTTTGGTCATTCAGATACATTTTCAGAAATTTTAAAAGTAAGAATACGTGATGATCTCGTAAAGTAAAAAGTAAATTCTGAAACCTCTCTGTTCTACAACTATCAGAAATTTTTCTCTCTGCTGATCTGCTGGTAGCAAACTCTTTCAGTATGAGTTTATGTAAAATATATATATTTATTTCAACTTCATTTCTAAAATTTATTTTAACTGAATATAAAATTTATGCTTAGGGTTTATTTTCTTTCAATTCATTGATGCTCTAGGCTCACTGGTGTTCATTGTTTTTTTGGGAAGTTGGCTGCTAATTTAAGACTTTGTTCTTTATATATCACTTGCTTTTCTCACTGGCTGCTTGCCAGATATTTAAAATTCCACAGTTTATAAATTATTTCCTAATAATGTATAAAATCAGGGCATATTGGGCAGATGTTTTTCAGCAATTCTGAAAAATTCTGATTCCTAATAGAGTTCAGTGTTTTATCATCCCCATTCTTTCTCCTTTTGAGATTCCAACTAATCATTTTGGATCTGCCCCCTTTTTTCTCTATGCTCCTATATTCTGTGTTTTCCATCTCTCCCTGCGTTATGTGAGTTGTTTTTTTTCCTGGCATGTTTTCTGGTTAATTTATCTCAGCTGTTAAACCCAGCTACTGAATTCTCCATGTTATTTGTGGCATTTTTAGATTTTTAGTTTCTATTTAATTTCAAATTTGCTAGAGCATTTTAATATTTCAATCCTTGCCAGAAGTGCCACACTTATGGCAAGCTTGTTATTTATCTCCCTAAATTTGGCAAATACAACTATCGTACAGTCTGTGTCTGATAACTCCAGTGTCTAGAGTTGTTGTGGGTCACTTTGTATTGTGTATTACTTCTGCTGGCTCTTAATCATAGAGACTTGTCTACTCAAACTCTGCTCATCTTTATTTTATATTATTTTTTATTTTAGACATTGTATTTGAGAAATTATTTACAGAAATAATTTGCAAAGAAAGATGATGTTATCATCCTTCGGAAAGGATCTTCTGTTTTGCAAGGATCCAGGTCACAAAAATTTCTAAATCATCTTGATCCAAATGCAAGGATTGAAATTTTCCTAACCATCCAAAAGCTATGAAGCAAGTAAGAAGTTTTTTTCAAGGCCCAGTTTACGTCTTGCTCCGTCTTACTACTAGAGTCCAACTAAAACCATGAAGTAATTTAACATGCCCTGACATTTGACACCCCACTCTGTCCTTGGATTCCTTAATCGCAAGAGGCCAACCTATTAGCTGATTTTTTTTCCATCTATGAATAACACTGGAACAAAAACAATTCCACACAAGGCTAGGTTTTCTGGATGACTGTCATTTTCTGGACTTAATCTTGTAATTATTATTACCTTTTTAATATTGCTTATGTTATGTTATTCATTTACCGAGATGGAGTCCCACTCTGTTGCCCAGGCTGGAGTGCAATGGCACTATCTCAGCTCACTGCAGCCTCCACCTCCCAGGTTCAAGTGATTTCTCTGCCTCAGCCTCTGGAGTAGCTGGGATTACAGGCACCTGCCACCACATCCAGCTAATTTTTGTACCTTTAGTAGAGATGGGGTTTTACCATGCTGGTCAGGCTGGCCTCGAACTCCTTACCTCAGGTGATTCACTTACATTACCCTCTCAAAGTGCTGAGATTACAGGTGTGACCCACCATGTCCCAGCCTATCTTTATATTTTTATTAGCACATTCTAGCTTTTCAAAGTTTACTTCTTCAGGAATTTATGTCCCAAATTATTTAATTTGTTATTATCAGAGGGGACGTCCTTGAGTATTGCAAGTTAACTTAAAAAATATTTTTTATATACAGACAAAAAGAAATCTATTTCATTGTATTTGGAAAGGATGTTTCATTTCAGCCCAAAAATATCTGGCTCTTATTAAGTAGATAAATGCATAAAGTTATAATAGCTTTTTTTTTAACCTTTGATTACATAACAGAAAAATAAAAGAGCTAATAGGATGTATGATGAATAACTAAAACTATTTATTCTAAGTAACATGACAGTAACCAGAGAAGTGAAGGGTCCCCACAAAAGGGAATCCAGTTACTTTGTGGATTTATCAAATTGTTTGTTAAAACAAATACCGTGTTCGCATTCAATCTATCTCTTTTGAGTAACTTATAACCTGTGGAGCAAAAATAAAATAAATAGCTCAAAATAGTTAAGGCCAAATCATAAGCCATATTATACCACAATTTGGGAAATAATTTTACTTATATCCAAAATAGCATAAATCAAAATGAAAAGAGAGACAAACTAAGGAGTTAACTATAAACCCCATCCAATAAGAGAAAATGCCTTGCATAAAAAGTATCCAGAAATCTAAAAGAAAAAAAATGTCTGGAAAAAATATCTGTCTTTTTAAATATCTCAACAGGGAATAAATGGCAATTAAAATGGTTAGAAAATATTTTTTGTGAAAATAAAAAAACAATGGTTAGCTGGAAATTAGAAGCTGAAGTTGTATCCAAGCTTGGCTAATTGGTTTAATGAACATACCTTACCTAATTTTATGTCTTCATAGTATCATTTGTTAACAAGCAAATTTGGCCACCATACTTTCTAAAACTCATTTCTACCCTAAGATTTCATGATGATATAATTCAAAGTTGTACTTTTATATTTTTCATAATTCCTTGAATAAAAATTTAAAAAAACAAACATACACATATGAACAAAGAGAAAAAAAAGAATGGTTTTTTGTTTGTTTGTTTGTTTGTTTTGAGATGAAGTCTCACTCTGTCACCCAGCATGGATTGCACTGGCACAATCTCAGCTCTCTGCAACCTCTGCCTCCCAGTTTCAAGCAATTCTCTGCCTCAGCCTCCCGAGTAGCTGGATTCCAGGTACCTGCCACCACACCTGAGTAAGTTTTCTATTTTTAGTAGAGATAGGGTTTCACCATGTTGGACAGGCTGGTCTTGAACGCCTGACCTCATGATCCACCCACCTCGGCCTCCCAAAGTGCTAGGATTACAGCCATGACCCACTGCACTGGCAATGAATGCTTTTAATGCACAAAAATTACCTCTGAGAAAGTAGAAAAAAAAAAGCAGAAATGACAAAAACCTGTAAGATGAAAACAATACTTCTATAACAAGCCAACATCAATCCACAGTCTTAAACTAATGAAAACTATCGTTAGCACTTGCTTACAAAAATATTCATTATAGTTCACATTTAATTTCTGTTCTCTGAGCAGCTGTAATAGAATCCGTGAATATTTCCATAATATCTTTTATGTGCATGTCAGTGAGATAACACTTGCATACTCAAAGATTTCTAATTGATTCGACCATAAAACAAGCCTTTTGTTCAAAGAAGAGCAAAAATAAAAAATAAGAAAGATGGCAATTTAACTTTCAGATATATACTTCATACAGATATCTCAAGGCTGTTAAAATACTGAATGAAAAAATAGCCTAGGCAATAAAATCATGAAATTATCTAAGGAGTCTCTTAGCCAGAATAACTAAACAAGGACATAGTGGTATCTTTATGGAGCTGTTTGAAAGTGGAAGATTGACTTATTCTATTTCAAAGATGTTTGCGTATGAGTTACTTTTCAAATAGAAATATCTGGAGGATGATTCAATGGCGGCACTAAAGCAAGTAACTTCAAGTTTTGCTAGTAAGTTTTGAAACTATTAGTGGCTTTTTCATGCCTTTATATACTGTATTCTGTCCTTTCTCTGGTTTTTAAGATTGGATTTGAGCATAGGAAAATATTTACCCCCACATGTACATTTTTTAATCTCATTTCGTATTTCATTTTCCTCATTTGTACAGTATTGATTACAACACTTATCTAACAGAGCTGTTATGTACACTAACACTATAAAATAAATTTAAGTCTTTATAAATTGGTAAGAACATATTAAGATGAATTGTTACTATTTTCTCCATGATATGCAATTAATCAAATGGAAACCTTCATGACCAGAGTAATCTGACAAGTATTCCAAAAAAAATTAAATGTCAATAAGGACACAATAAATGTCTCTGATCCACAATATGTTTATTTCTGTATTTTTTAAAAGTTTATATCTGTCTACCTATTATCAAGTAATTCAATAAATACTATCCTTGAAACTCCTCTTCACATCTATGATCACTCATTTTTTCTTCTCTGATGACTTTTTCTTTTTCCTAACTCCATTTTCTAGATGTTTTTCCCCTTCAGAGTTTTCCACATTATCATCTGCCACTTGAAAATGATAATAATCTTAAAGTCATCATCTAATTGAGATTTTAACTGTTGTCACCCAATCAATAAATCCATAGTTCCATTACATAGAGAATGTCTCTATTTATGTAGCTTCCTTCTTTGTCACAAGGGTTCCCTGAATATTCTACCCTTTTTCTTCCTGAGAAACTCTCATAAATTTCCTAGTTCTTCTGCCAATGGAAACTCAAATGTCCGGTGGGTCTTTTCATGCATTTCTTACTTTATTTTATGCTTTCATTTTGGTGTTAAAGTCCCATCTGTCTGCAAGTCTTCTTGGACTTGCCTCTGAAATGTCTATTGAACTGAGTCTTTACTTGACTCTAATCATAATCAGTCTTGCCTAGGATTCCAAGGAATTTTTCTAGGCTATTTCAAAAGCCAACCACATTACAACTCAAAACAGAATTTAGACAAATACATTCTCTAGTTTTGCAGATTGCAAAACTGAGGAAGTAGGTAAAGAGGAGCTAAGTCATAACTGTGTTTACTGATGCTCAGGGCAGGAGAACATCCAGACTTGTCAAGGGAATCACTGACATTCAGAATCAAACCTAGTGTATTAGTCCATTTTCATGTTGCTAATAAAGATAAAGACATACCTGAGACCAGACAAGTTACAAAACCAAGAAGTTTAATGGACACACAGTTCCAGATGGCTGGGGAAGCCTCACAGTCATAGCAGAAGGTGAAAGGCACATTTCACAAGGCAGCAGACAAGAGAAGAGAGTTTTTGTCAGGAAGCTCCCCTTTTTAAAAGCCTCAGATACCATGAGATTTATTCACTGTCATGAGAAGAGCACAGAAAACACCTGCTTCCATGATTCAATTACCCCCCACTGGGTTCCTCCCACAACATGTGGGAATTCAAAATGAGATTTGGGTGGGGACACATCCAAACCAAATTACACTGCACCTAGACCCTCCCAAATCTCATGTCCTCACATTTCAAAACCAATCATGCCTTCCCAACAGTCCCCAAAGTCTTAACTCATTTTAGCATTAACTCAAAAGTCTGCAATTCAAAGTCTCATCTGAGACAAGGCAAGTCCCTTCTGCCTATGAGCCCATAAAGTCAAAAGAAAGCTAATTACTTCCTCAATAAAATGGGGAAACAGGCATTGGGTAAATATAAATATATTTTATCCCATTCCAAATGGGAGAAATTGGCCAAAACAAAGAGGCTATGGGTCCCATGCAAGTCCAAAATTCAGTGGGTAGTCAAATCTTAAAGGTCCAAAATTATTTCCTTTTAATCCATGTCTCATATCCAGGTTATGCTGATGCAAGAGGGGGGTTCCTATGATCTTGGGCATCTCTGCCCTTGTGGCTTTGCACAGTAGAGACTCCCTCTTGACTGCTTTAATGGGCTTGTGTTGAATGTCTTCAGCTTTTTCAGGCACATGGTGCAAGCTGTCAGTGGATCTACTATTCTGAGGTCTGGAGAATGGTGGCCCTCTTCTCACAGCTCCACCAGGCAGTTCCCCAGTGTTGGGGCTCCAGTCCCACATTTCCCCTCTGCATATCCCTAGCAGTGGTTCTCCATAGGGTCTTAACCCTGCAGCAAACTATTTCTTGGATGTTCACACTTTCCATACATTTGGTAAAATCTGGGTGGAGGTTCCCAAACCCCAGTTCTGTGCACTGGCAGGCTCAAAACCATGTGGAAGCTGCCAAGGCTTGGGGCTTTCACCCTGTGAAGCCATGGCCTGAGCTCTATGTTGGCCCCTTTCAACCATGCTGTAGCAGCTGGGGCACAGGGCACCAAATTCCTAGGCTGCACACAGAAGGGGGCCCCTAGGACTGAACCATAAAACAATTTTTTTCCTCCTAGGCCTCAAAACCTGTGATAGGAGAGGCTGCCATGAAGACTTCTGACATGCCCTAAAGCCTTTTCCCCCCACTGTCTTAAGAATTAACATTCGACTTTTTGTTACTTATGCAAATTTCTTCAACCAGATTGGATTTCTTCTCAGAAAATGGGATTTTCTTTTGTATCATATTGTCAGGCTGTAAATTTTCCAAACTTTTATGCTCTGCTCCCTTTATAAAACTGAATGCTTTTGACAGCATTCATGTCACTCCTTGAATGCTTTGCTGCTTAGAAATTTCTTCTGCCAGATACCCTAAATCATCTCTCTCAAGTTCAAAGTTTCACAGATATCAGGTCAGGGGCAAAATGCCACCAGTCTCTAAAACATAATAAGAGTCACTTTTGCTCCATTTCCCAACAAACTCATCTCCATCTGAGACCACCTCAGCCTGGACTTTATTGTCTATATTTCTATCAGCATTTTAGTCAAAGCCATTAAACAAGTCTCTAGAAAGTTCCAAACATTCCCACATTTTACTCTCTTTTCCTGCAGCCTTTAAACTATTCCAAACTGTTACCTAGTTCCAAATTTGCTTTCACATTTTGGGTATCTTTTTAGCAGCATCCCACTCTATTGGTACCAATTTACTGTATTAATCCATTTAATACACTGCTGATAGAGACATACCCAAGACTGGGCAATTTACAAAAGAAAGAGATTTAATGGACTCACATATTCACATGGTGGAGGTAGCCTCACAATCATGGCAGAAGGTGAAAGGCATGTTTCACATGGTGGCACACAGGAGAAGAGAACTTGTGCAGGGGAACTCCTCCTTGTAAAATCACCAGATCTTGTGAGACTTATTCACTGTCATCAGAACAGCATGGGAAAGACCTGCTCCCATGATTCAATTACCTGTCACCAGATCCTTCCCACAAAATGTGAGAATTCAAGATGAGATTTGGGTGGAGACATAGTGAAATCATATCCCCTGGCAAAGCGCTGAGGTAGAAAAAATAGGGGCTTTTTAAGTCACTTAATTGTGGGTTTGAATCTGTTGCCTGTAATTCCTAAACTTAGCAAATGAATGTAAAGTGGACAACACAAGTATATGTGATTCCAAAATGTTAGTCCTTTTCAATGTTAAAATCTCCCACACCATCTTTAATGCATGGTGCTCCATTTCTTCATATCCTGCTGACTTAAAACACTACTTTTATCAGATTCACTTTTGTTCAGATGTCTATAAATATTTTCTATTATAATTTCAAACATTTTTTAGTTCCTCTGATGATTTCCAAGGCCTTTTATTACCTGACCTCACACGTTTCAATCCCGGATTTTTTTTTTTTTTGGTTCTCTTGGCAAACTTGCTCTGTGCCAATTAAATTGCCTCATTACCCTCCAAATACACCTAGGTCCTTCCAGCCCTGTTAGTATTTATGGTTTTCCTTGAGGCTGAAACCATCTCCTCCATGTCAATAAATCTATAAACACTCTTCAAGGCTTAGCAGGAGTTCCACTTACTCCATAAAATTCTATCCACTTTCTCTTGGCCACTTTCCTCTGTTTAACATCTCTATATACTTAAAAGCAAAAGTTGAATAGACAAACTGATGGTTACTTAAAAGTAGAAAATCTGGGGGTTGAGAAAAAATGGCAAATAGGAGGCAGGACTAACTTGCAGCTCCCACTTGGGTGAACAAAGCAGTGTGTGGACACTCATATCATAAATTTTTGCTCCAAGGACTACTGCAGGAATATACCAAGAAAGCTGAAAGAATCCACAAATTCTTTGAAGGAGGTAGATTACCAGAGCCCGGTAGCTCCACTGGGTGGCAAAATCCGGAAGAGGAAGAACCACCACGGCAGTTTGACTCTCAGGAAGCCCATCCCTAGGGAAAAGGGGATAGCACCACATCAAGAAAGCACACTGTCCAACAAAAAAGTCTGAACAACAGCCTTTGAGGCCCAGATCTTCCTTCTAACATAGTCTATCCAAATGAGAAGGAACCAGCAAAACAATTCTGGTAACATGAAAAAACAAGGTTCTTTTATACCTCCCAAATATCACACTAGCTCACCAGTAGTGGATCCAAACCAAGACAAAATCCCTTAATTGCCAGAAAAAGAATTCAGAAGGTTGATTATAAAGTCAAACAAGAAGGCACCAGAGAAAGGTGAAGTCCAAGTTTAAAAAATGAAAAAATTACAGGATATAAATGGAAATAATCTCCAGTAAAATAGATAGCATAAAAAAAAACAATCACAACTTCCAGAAATCAAAGATACACATAAAGAAATGCAAAATGCTTTAAAATGTTTCAGAAATAGAATTGAACAAGTAGAAGTAAAAACTTTAGAGCTTGAAGATAAGGCTTTGCAATTAACCCAGTCAAAAAATGTCAAAGAAGAAAAGAACAAAGCCTCCAAGAAGTCTGGGATTATATTAAACAAACAAACCTAAGAATAATTGGTGTTCCAGAGGAAGAAGAGAAATCTAAGTTTGGAAAACATAGTTGAGGGAATAATTGAGGAAAACTTCTCTGGCCTTGCTAAAAATCTAGACAGTCAAACACTAGAAGCTCAAAGAATAACTGGGAAATTGACCACAAAAACATCGTCTAGGCACACAGTATTCAGGTTATGTAAAGTCAAGACGAAGGAAAGAATCTTAAGAGGTGTGAGACAAAATCATAATGTAACCTATTAAGGAAAACCTATCAATCAGATAAACAGCAGATTTCTCAGCAGAAACCTTCCAAGCTAAAAAGGATTGGGATCCTATCTTTAGCTTCCTTAAACAAAACAATTGTCAGCCACGAATTTTGTTTTCAGCAAAACTAAGCTTCATAAATTAGGAAAAGATACAGTCTTTTTCAGACAACCAAATGCTGAGAGAATTTGCCACTAACAAGTCAGCACTAAAATACCTGCTAAAAGGAGCTCTAAATATTGAAAACAAATCTCTGAAATACACCAAAATAGAATCTCCTATAAGCATAAATGTCACAGGACCTATAAAACAACACAATGAAAACAACAACAGCAGGGTATTCAGGAAACAAAGAGCACAATGAATAGAATAGTTGCTCACATCTCCATGCTAAAGTTGAATGTAAATGGTGTATATGCTCTATTTAAAATAAATGGAATGGCAAAATGGATAAGAAATCACTAACCAAGTATCTGGTGAGGCAGGAGACCCAAGCATCTAAGATCACCTCCCCCTTGACTTCCACACAATATTTCAATGGAAGAAAAGGCTGGCTGACTGGCATCTCCTAAAGTGCCTTCCTATAGATAGCAGGCATGGTATGGGGGAATCTCTCTGGAAGGCATTGTTTTTACTTAAACAAGATAAAATCCCCACCCTACACCTCCTCCATCAACCAAGACCCTTTCACATGTAATTTCTAAAACTGTAAACCCAAGACTCTTTCATGTGTAATATCTAGAGTTGTAAGCCTATATAAAAGTAGTTTCTTTTTGTTAGATGAGCTTGGCTATTAGACAAACATGTTCCCTTGCTCCCAACTGAAATAAAGGACCTCTTCCTTCCTAGTTCAATGTCCAAGAGGTCTGTTTCTTGTGGCCGCTTCTGCTTCGTTTTTGGTTCCCTGATGAGGAAGTGAGTTTTCGGTTGGCAGACGGCCAGCAAAGCCTCTCAGGTTGTTTGCCTAGCCTTCCGGAGCATCCCTGCAGGGGTCTCCTGCTTGCTAGGGAGATGCAATTCCTGACAGCACTCCTGGGCAGGTATTGGCCTGGTGGAAAGCCTCACCAGGGTGGAGCAGGAAAGCCCCCCACAGTGTGGATCCACCCAGGGGCTGAACACCGAGAAGGAATGGGGACTTGGAATGTCTGGACAACAGAAACATGATAGGATGGATCCCGGGAAACTTGCCCACCTCCTTTAGGTGGAAGCGTGGCCTGATCACCCATGTGTGCCAGATTTGACACTCTTGAACTTGGCTTTCTCTATCTCTTCTTTTGTAACTAACCTTGGAAGCTTTTGCTTATGGTTTTGATTTGGGTGGAGGGAGGAGAGTGATTGCGTGTGTGTGTGTGGAGGGGTCCAACTGGACTCATCAGCCATGAAATGTGGGAGCATCAGGTCCATTAGAGGGGACCTTACACAAGAGAAGTTAAGGACTTTATTTGAGGTAGACTGGCCAGCATTTGGGGTGGGTTGGCCCTCAGAGGGGACCCTACACAGGTCTCTTGTCTCCAAAGTAAGTCATGAGGTTATTTGCAGCAAGCTAGGACACATTAATCAATTTCCGTACAGAGACTCATCGTTACAGTTAGTTTTAAACCCTTTAAAGTGGTTAAGAGTACAGGCAGCGACTGTTTTAGTGGCCAAGGGACAGACAGCAAGAAAAGAACCTCCCCCCACTCCCCACACTGAGAGGCACGGACTCTCAAGGTCTGGGCAGATTCAGTGGCACAGACAACGACTCCCAAGGTTCTGGCAGAGCCAGCGGCAAAAGAGTTTTTGCCAGTAATGCCCCCTCCTCTGCAAGGACTCCCTGCCCCTGGGCTGGAAGCCTTAGCACCCCTACCAGAATTGCACACCCCTAAACCACCCAGGATAGACAAAAGAGAGTGTGGAAAAACTCCACCCATTGCTGCCTGCTTCCTGGAAGGAACTCGCCCTCTGGCAGCCCATCTGTGACCCAAGGCAGGGGTGCAGATGCCTTTAAGAAAGCAGAGGTACACAGGAGTGAATGAAGATGGCCACATGGTAGAAAGGCATGTTTTCATGTACCTGCCATTCACCTCAGCTGATCTCATTAACTGGAAGAATAACAACCCATCTTATACCGAGAAGCCACAGGCTCTCAATGACCTACTGCAAACTATTATTCAAACTCATAACCCCACTTGGGCTGATTGCCACCAACTGCTTATGTATCTTTTTGACACAGATGAAAGGCAGAGAGTACTCCAAACTGCTTCTCTTTGTTAGAGGAGCTTGGCCATCAGACAAACATGTTGCCTTGCTCCCTGCCAAAATAAATGACCTCTTCCTTCCTAGTTCAGTGTCCAAGAGGTCTGTTCCTCATGGCCACTCCTGCCTCATTTTGAGGTCTGTTTCTAGTGGCTGCTCCTGCTTCACTGGAATAATTGGCAAGACACATGTGGAAGAAGGAAACTGAATCCTCATCTCTCACCCTATTCAAAAATTAACTCAAGATGGATAAATTACTTAAATCTAAGACCTAATACCTATAAATTATAGAAGATAACATTGAAAATACCCTTCTAAACATTAGGCAAAGATTTTATAACCAAGAACCCAAACAAATGCAACAAAAGAGATAAAAAGATGGGACTTAACTAAACTAAAAAGCTTCTGAATCACAAAAGAAATAATTAGCAAAGTAAACATAAAACCCAGAAAGTGGGAGAAAGTATTTTCTATCTATACAGTTTACAAAGGGCTAAAATCCAGAATCTACAAGGAACTCAAACAAATCAGCAAGAAGAAAAACAAACAGTGCCATCAAAAAGTGAGCCAAATGTCTCTATTTGCAGATGACATGATAGTATACCTAGAAGACCCCATCGTCTCAGCCCAAAAACTCCTGAAACTGATAAGCAACTTCAGCAAAGTCTCAGGATATAAAATCAATGTGCAAAAATCACAAGCATTCCTCTACACCAATAACAGACTTAAAGAGAGCCAAATCAAGAACAAACTGCCATTCCCAATTGCTACAAAAAGAATAAAATACCTAGGAATACAACTCACAAGGACCATAAGGGACCTCTTCAAGGAAAACTACAACCACTGCTCAACGAAATAAGAGAGGACACAAACAGATGGAGAAACAGTTCATGTTCATGGTTAGGAAGAATTAATATCGTGAAAATGGCTATACTGCCCAAAGTAATTTACAGAATCAATGCTATCCCCATCAAGCTACCATTGACTTTCTTCACAGAACTGGAAAAAAACCACCATGAACTTCATATGGAACCAAAAGAGAGCCCGCATAGCCAAGTCAATGCTAAGCAAAAAGAACACAGTGGGGGGGCATCACATTACCAGATTTCAAACTATACTACAAGGCTACAGTAATCAAAACAACATGGTACTGGTACCAAAACAGAGATACAGACCAATGGAACAGAACAGAGGCATCGGAGGCAACACAACATATCTACAACCATAGAATCTTTGATAAACCTGACAAAAACAAGCAATGGGGAAAGGATTCCCTGTTTAATAAATGGTGTTGGGAAAACTGGCTAGCCATGTGCAGAAAGCAGAAACTGGACCCCTTCCTGACACCTTACACTAAAATTAACTCCAGATGGATTAAAGACTTAAACATAAGACCTGGCACCATAAAAACCCTAGAAGAAAATCTAGGCAAAACCATCCAGGACATAGGAATAGGCAAGGACTTCATGAACAAAACACCAAAAGCATTGGCAACAAAAGCCAAAATAGACAAATGGGACCTAATCAAACTCCATAGTTTCTGCACAGCAAAAGAAACAGTCACTAGAGTGAATCGTCAACAAACAGAATAAGAAAAAATTTTTGCAGTTCACCCATCTGACAAAGGGCTGATATCCAGAATTTACCAAGAACCCAAACAGATTTACAGAAAAAAACAAACAAGCCCATTCAAAAATGGACAAAGGATATGAACAGACATGTTACAAAAGAAGACATATATGAGGCCAACAATCTTATGAAAAAATGCTCATCATCACTGGTCATCAGAGAGATGCAAATCAAAACCACATTGAGATACCATCTCATGCCAGTTAGAATGGCGATCATTAAAAAATCTGGAGACAACAGATACTGGAGAGGATGTGGAGAAAAAGGAACACTTTTACACTGTTGGTGGGAGTGTAAATTAGTTCAACCATTGTGGAAGACAGTGTGGCGATTCCTCAAGGCCTTAGAAATAGAAATTCCATTTGACCCAGCAATCCCATTACTGGGTATATATCCAAAGGACTATAAATCGTTCTACTATAAGGACACATGCACACAAATGTTTATTGCAGCCCTGTTTACAATAGCAAAGACCTGGAATCAACCCAAATGCCCATTGATGATAGACTGGATTGGGAAAATGTGGCACATATACACCGTGGAATATTATGCAGCAATCAGAAATGATGAGTTTGCGTCGTTTGTAGGGACATGGATGAATCTGGAGAACATCATTCTCAGCAAACTGACACAAGAACAGAAAATGAAATACCGCACATTCTCACTCATAGGCGGGTGATGAAAAATGAGAACACATGGACACACGGAGGGGAGTGCTAAAATGGACACACGGAGGCGAGTACTAAATACTGGGGTCTATTGGGGGGAAAAGGGGAGGGCCAGCGTGGGGGGAGCTGGGGAGGGATAGCCTGGGGAGAAATGCCAAATGTAGGTGAAGGGGAGAAAGGAAGCAAAACACACTGCCATGTGTGTACCTATGCAACTGTCTTGCATGTTCTGCACATGTACCCCAAAACCTAAAATGCAATAAAAAATTTTTAAAAAGGGAGCCAAAGACATTAACAGACAATTCTCAAAAGAAAATATACCAACGTCCAGCAAAAATATGAAAAAAATATTAAACATCACTAATTATCAGGAAAATGCAAATCAAAACCACAAGACAATACCACCTCATTCCTGTAAAAATGGCCATAATCAAAATACCAAAATATAACAGATGTTGACATTGATATGACAAAAAGGGAACACTTTTACACTGTTGGTGGAAATGTAAAGTAGTACAGCCACCATGGAAAACTGTGTGGAGAGTCCTTAAATATTTAAAAGTAGATCTACCATTTGATCCAGCAATCCCACTGCTGGGTATGTACCCAGAGGAATAGAAGTCATTATACGAAATAGATACTTGCACATGCATGTTTATAGTAGCACAATTTGCAACTGAAAAAACATGAAACCAGCCCAAATGCCCATCAATCAGTAAGTGGATAAATAAAATGTGGTATCTATCTATCTACATACACACACACACACACACACACACACACATACATACATACACACACCTATATTCCTTGAAATTCTATGCAGTCATAAAAAGGAATGAAATGATGGCATTCACAGCAACCTGGATGTAATTGGAGACCATTATTCTTTTGTTCTTTTCCTTGATAAAAATTTTACTTTAATTTGTGGGATATAAGTGCAGAACGTGTAGGTTTGTTATATAGGTATACGTGTGCCATGGTGGTTTGCTGCAACTATTAACCCATCATGTAGGTTTTAAGCCTGCATGCATTAGCTATCTGTCCTAATGCTCTCCTTCCCCTTGCCCACAATCCCCAAATTTGACCCAGTGTGTGATGTTCCTTTCCCTGTGTCTATGTATTCTTAAACTCCCACTTATGAGTGAGAACATGCAGTGTTTGGTTTTGTGTTCCTGTGTTAGTTTGCTGAGGATGATGACTTCCAGCTTCATCCATGCTCCTGCAAAGGATATGATCTCGTTCCTTTCTATGACTGCACAATATTCCATCATGTATATGTACCACATTATCTTTATCCAGTCATCATTTCTGGTTCTAGATCCTTGAGGAACTGCCACACTGTCTTCTACAATGAACTAATTGACATTTCCACCAACAGTGTAAAAGTGTTCCTATTTCTTTGTGACCTTGCCAGCAGTTAGTATTTCTTGACTTTTTAATAATCACCATTCTGACTGGTGTGAGATGGTATCTCATCATGGTTTCAATTTGCATTTCTCTAATAATTAGTGATGTTACATTTCTTTTTTCATGTTTGTTTCCCACATAAATGTCTTCTTTTGAGAAATGTCTGTTCCTATTCTTCATTCACTTTTTGATGGGATTATGTTTTTCTTGTAAATTTAAGTTCCTTGAAGATTCTGGATATTAGACCTTTGTCAGATGGGTAGATTTTGAAAGTTTTCTCCCATTCTCTAGATTGCCTGTTCACTCTGATAGCTTCTTTTTCTGTGCAGAAGCTCTTCAGTTTACTTAGATCCAATTTGTCAATTTTGGAGACTGTGATGGATAGTTTCTTTTTCTGTGAAGAAGCTCTTCAGTTTACTTAGATCCAATTTGTCAATTTTGGAGACTGTTATTCTGAGTGAAGTAACTCAGGAATGGAAAACCAAACACTGTATTTTCTTACTTATAAGTGGAAGTTAAGCATGAGGATTCAAAGGCCTAAGAATGATACAATGGACTTTGGGGACGTAGGGAAAAGGATGGACGGGAGGTAAGGAATAAAATACTACACACTGGGTATAAGTATACACTGCTTGGGTGATTGGTACACCAAAATCTCAGAAACTACCACTAAAGAACGATTCATATAACCCAATACCACCTGTTCTCCAAAAACCTATTGAAATAAAAATTTTAAAAGTAGAACATAGATTTCAACATTTTGGTTTATGTGGTACCATATAACAATTCTAAGTAATCACTTTTCTTAGCTTGGTGATAGTTGTACTAAATTTAGTAAAACAGCCGGGGAATGGAATATCTTATGGTCACAATAATATATTATCTGTAGTTTAGCCAATTCTAACAATGTTACCAAGAGTCATTAAACCAAACATATTTTTCAGCACAGTCTGTACTGGCACAACTGCTTATGTGCCTTATCAGCAGCATATTCTTGCTGCATGTCCACAGATGAAAATAGCAATGTCAGACGCAACTGTCACATAGTTTTTGGCAGCTGTGGATGCTAATTGAGGTTTCCTATGCACCTTACTCCCACCCATTGATAGGCTTTATATATTTATTTTGCATTTTAATTTGGATGACAAGAAGACAAGTAATGTAACAACTTCATGACACAGGAGTGGGAGGAAGGAAACTTACCAATCAAATGTGGAACTATCATTACCTCAGAGGAGATGACACACTGCTTTTACTGACAGGGCCCTTTAAAAACCCGAGAGATGAAAGTGCAGATTCAAGATGGCATGGTAAGAACAACCAAGGATTGCAGCTCTTAGTGAACGTGCAGAGGGTGAGTCAAAGCCGCATTTCCAGACAAATCTTTGTTGTACACAGAACGGGGTAATTCCCAGGTGTAGGAGAGACACAGGATTCCAGCGCAGCTGTTCTGGCTGGTGTGGCTGCTTTGGCCAGCACAGCAGCACAGTGGCACTCCACAACACTCCACACAAAACACACTGGTCCGGGTGCCCTGTTAAACTGGCAATCTGAGACTTAGGAGGGCAGATTAGCATATCCATTGGATTAAACGGGACTTGGACAGTGAGCCAGACCAGGAGATTCCTGGGAAGTGGCGTTTGAGCCAGAGCAGAGGGTCCCTGCACGGGAAATAAGACAGATCCCAGTGCCCTAACAGAAGGTGACTGAAACACCTAGGAGAGAGTCAACCATTAAACTTAAAAAAAAAAAATGGCGCTCTGAGGCAGGGAGCCCGGTGAGCAGGCTCAATGGGTTTCACCCCCACAGGGACAAACAAAATGGTGAATTGAAATGCTCCGGGTGAAGAGTTTCACTGTGAGCACAGCTGAACCCAGGACGGTGCAGCTCGGTGGGGGAGGGGCATCCACCATTACTGAGGCAATCCACTCCTACTGAGGTACACTCCCATTGCTGACGCAGCCTGCCATTGCTGAGGCAACCCGCCAAAACAGAGAGACTCTGCCACAGGGGGGAGCCTGTGGTAGCAGGGCAGAGATGGCGGCAGCAGGGCAGAGCCCACAGCAACAGGGTGGACCCCACGCCAGCAGGGCGGAGCTTTGGCAGGCAAATAGTGACTAGACTGCCTCCGAGCTGGGCAGGACAGTGCAATGGACACTCATAAAGAAAGCCCCAACTCCCTGAGACAGAGCATCTGAGGAAAAAAAGGGGTTTTATAAGTTCTGCTGCAGCAGACTTAAACGTAGCAGCCTAACAGCCCTGAATGAACAACGGAGCTCACAGCTCAGCACTTGAGCTCCTATAAAGTACAGACCATCTCCTCAAGCAGCTCCCTGACCCCTGTATATCCAAAGAGTCACCATAAAAGGACTGATCAGACTGACATTTGGCAGGCATTATTCTGGGACAAAGATAGCAGAAGAAGAAACTGGTAGCATCCCTCACTGTTCCGCAGCTGCAACAGGTGTACCCCAGACAAGCAGGGCCTGGAATGGACCTCAGCAGTCGTACAGCAGAGGGGCTAGACTGGTAGAAGGAAAACCAAGTAACAGAAATACTTCATGATCAACAATCTGGGCGTCCTCTTCGAGACTCAATTGAAAAGGCAGCAACTACTCAGAAGACAAGTGGATAAATCCACAAAGATGGGAAGAAACCAGCACAAAAAGGAGGAAAACACCCAAAATCAGAACACCTCACCTCCTACAAAGGACCAAAGCTCCTCACCAGCAAGGGAACAAAGCTGGATGGAGAATGACTGTGAGGAAATGACAGAATTAGACTTCAGAAGGTGGGTAATGAGAAACTTCTGTGAGCTAAAAGAACATGTTTTAAATCAATGCAAAGAAACCAAGAACCTTGAAAAAAGATTCGAGGAAATGATAACAAGAATGGATAATGTAGAGAGGAATAAGAATGAATTGAAGGAGCTGAAAAACACAACACGAGAACTTCGCGAAGCATGCACAAGTTTCAACAGTCGAATTGACCAAGCAGAAGAAAGAATATCAGAAGTCGAAGATCAACTCAATGAAATAAAATGAGAAACCAAGATCAGAGAAAAAAGTGCAAAAAGGAATGAACAAAGTCTCCAAGAAATGTGGGACTATGTGAAGAGACCTAACCTATGTTTGATAGGTGTACTAGAATGTGACGAAGAGAACGAATCCATGCTGAAAAATACTCTTCAGGATATTACCCAGGAAAATTTCCCCAACCTATCAAGGCAGGCCAACACTCAAATCCAGGAAATACAGAGAACACCACAAAGATACTCCACAAGAAGAGCAACCCCAAGGCACATAATCGTCAGATCCACCAGGGTTGAAAGGAAGGAGAAAATACTAAGGGCAGCCAGAAAGAAAGGTCGGGTCACCCACAAAGGGAAGCCCATCAGACTCACAGCAGATCTCTCAGCAGAAACTCTACAAGCCAGAAGAGAGTGGGGGCCAATATTCAACATCCTTAAAGAAAAGAACTTTCAACCCAGAATTTCATATCCAGCCAAACTGGGCTTCATAAGTAAAAAAATAAAATAAAATCCCTTGCAAACAAGCAAGTACTAAGAGATTTTGTCACCACCAGGACGGCTTTATAAGAGCTCCTGAAATAGGCACTACACATAGAAAGGAACAACCAGTACCAGCCATTCCAAAAACACACTAAATGCTAAAGAGCATCAACAAAATGAAGAATCTACATCAACTAACAAACAAAACAGCCAGCTAGCATCAAAATGTCAGTATCAAACTCACACATGACAATATTAACTGTAAATGGAAACAGGCTAAATGCACCAATCAAAAGTCGCAGCTTGGTAAATTTGATAAAAAACCAAAACCTGGCCGGGCACAGTGGCTCACGCCTGTAATCCCAGCACTTTCGGAGGCCGAGGCGGGTGAATCATGAGGTCAAGAGATCAAGACCATTTTGGTCAACATGGTGAGACCCCGTCTCTACTAAAGATACAAAAAATTAGCTGGGCATGGCAGCGTGTGCCTGTAATCCCAGCTACTTGGGAGGCTGAGGCAGGAGAATTGCCTGAACCCAGGAGGCTGAGGTTGCGGTGAGCCGAGATTGTGCCATTGCACTCCAGCCAGGGTCACAAGAGCAAAACTCTGTCTCAAAAAAAAAAAAAAAAACCAAAACCCATCAGTGTGCTGTATCCAGGAAACCCATCTCACATGCAAGGATACACAAAGGCTCAAAATAAAGGGATGGAGGAGGATTTACCAAGCAAATGGAGAGCAAAAAAAAAGCAGGAGTTGCAATTCTCATCTCTGATAAAATAGACTTTAAAGCAACAAAGATCAAAAGAGACAAAGAAGGCCATTACATAATGGTAAAAGGATCGATACAACAAGAAGAGCTAACGATCCTATATATATAGACCCAATACAGGAGCACCCAGATACATAAGGCAAATTCTTAATGACTTACAAAGAGACTTGGACTCCCACACAATAAGAGTGGAAGACTTTAACACTCCACAGTCAATATTAGACAGATCAACCAGACAGAAAATTAACAAGCATATCCAGGGCTAGAACTCAGACCTGGAACAAGCAAACCTGATAAACATTTACATAACTCTCCACCCCAAATCCACAGAATATACATTCTTCTCAGCACCACATCACACCTACTCTAAAATTGACCACATAATTGGAAGTAAAGCACTCCTCAGCAAATGCAAAAAAAATGAAATCATAACAAACAGTCTTTCAGACCATAGTGCAATCAAGTTAGACCTCAGAATTCAGAAACTAACTCAGAACCACAGAGCTTCATGGAAACTGAACAACTGGCTCTTGAATGTTGACTGGATAAACAATGAAATGAAGGCAGAAATAAAGAAGTTCTTCGAACCCAATGAGAACGAAGACATAACATACCAGAATCTCTGGGACACATTTAAAGCAGTCTCCAGAGAAAAATATATAGCAATAAGTGCCCATATAAGAAGAGTGGAGAGATCCAAAATTGGCACCCTATCATCAAAATTTAAAGAGCTAGAGGAGCAAGATCAAAAAAACTCAAAACCCAGCAGAAGACAAGAAATAACTAAGATCAGAGCAGAACTGAAGGAGGTAGAGACACGAAAAACCCTTCAAAAAAATCAATAAATCCAAGAGCTGGTTTTTTGAAAAGATCAACAAAATAGACAGACCACTAGCCAGACTGATAAAAAAGAAAACAGGGAACAACCAAATAGATGGAATAAAAAACGATAAAGGGTAAATCACCACAGATTCCACAGAAATTCAATCCATCATCAGAGAATATTACAAACAACTCTATGCACATAAACTAGTAAACCTGGAAGAAATGGATAAATTCCTGGACACCTGTGATTTTCCAAGCCTAAACGAGGAGGAACCTGAAACTATGAATAGACCAATAAGAAGGTCAGAAGTCGAGGCAGCAATTAAGAGCCTACCACATAAAAAAAGCTCAGGTCCAGATGCGTTCACAGCCGAATTCTATCAGACACACAAAGAGGAGCTGGTACCATTCCTTCTGAAACTATTCTAAATAATCCAAAAAGAGGGAATCCTTCCCAAATCATTTTATGAGACCAATATCACCCTGTTACCAAACCTGGCAGAGACCCAACAAGAAAAGAAGAATTCAGGCCAATAGCTATGATGAACATAGATGCTAAAATCTTCAATAAAATACTGGCAAGCCGATTGCAACAGCAAATCAAAAAACTTATCCATCATGATCAAGTAGGATTCATCCTGGGGATGCAATGCTGGTTCAACATATGCAAGTCTATCAACGTAATTCACCACATAAACAGAACCAAAAACAAAAACCACATGATTATCTCAATTGACGCAGAGAAGGCATTTGACAAAATTCAACAGCCCTTTATGCTAAAAACCCTCAATAAACTCGGTATCGATGGAACGTATCTCAAAGTAATAAAAGCAATTTATGACAAACCAACAGCCAATATCATACTGAATGGGCAAAAACTGGAAGCATTCCCTTTGAAATCCGGCACTAGACAAGGATGCCCTCTTTCACCACTCCTATTCAATATAGTACTGGAAGTTCTAGCCAGAGCAATCAGGCAAGAAAAAGATATAAAGGGTATTCAAATAGGAAAAGTGGAAGCCAAATTGTCTCTATTTGCAGACGACATGATAGTGTACTTAGAAGACCCCATCGCCTCAGCCCAAAAACTCCTGAAACTGATAAGCAACTTCAGCAAAGTCTCAGGATATAAAATCAATGTGCAAAAATCACAAGCATTCCTCTACACCAATAACAGACTTAAAGAGAGCCAAATCAAGAACAAACTGCCATTCCCAATTGCTACAAAAAGAATAAAATACCTAGGAATACAACTCACAAGGACCATAAGGGACCTCTTCAAGGAAAACTACAACCACTGCTCAACGAAATAAGAGAGGACACAAACAGATGGAGAAACAGTCCATGTTCATGGTTAGGAAGAATTAATATCATGAAAATGGCTATACTGCCCAAAGTAATTTACAGAATCAATGCTATCCCCATCAAGCTACCATTGACTTTCTTCACAGAACTGGAAGAAACCACCATGAACTTCATATGGAACCAAAAGAGAGCCTGCATAGCCAAGTCAATGCTAAGCAAAAAGAACACAGTGGGGGGCATCACATTACTGGATTTCAAACCATACTACAAGGCTACAGTAATCAAAACAGCATGGTACTGGTACCAAAACAGAGATACAGACCAATGGAACAGAACAGAGGCATCGGAGGCAACACAACATATCTACAACCATAGAATCTTTGATAAACCTGACAAAAACAAGCAATGGGGAAAGGATTCCCTGTTTAATAAATGGTGTTGGGAAAACTGGCTAGCCATGTGCAGAAAGCAGAAACTGGACCCCTTCCTGACACCTTACACTAAAATTAACTCCAGATGGATTAAAGACTTAAACATAAGACCTGGCACCATAAAAACCCTAGAAGAAAATCTAGGCAAAACCATCCAGGACATAGGAGTAGGCAAGGACTTCATGAACAAAACACCAAAAGCATTGGCAACAAAAGCCAAAATAGACAAATGGGACCTAATCAAACTCCACAGCTTCTGCACAGCAAAAGAAACAGTCACTAGAGTGAATCGGCAACCAACAGAATGGGAAAAAACTTTGCAGTTCACCCATCTGACTAAGGGCTGATGATATCCAGAATTTACAAAGAACCCAAACAGATTTACAGGAAAAAAAACAAGCCCATTCAAAAATGGGCAAATGATATGAACAGACACTTTACAAAAGAAGACATACATGAGGCCAACAAACATATGAAAAAACGCTCATCATCACTGGTCATTAGAGAGATGCAAATCAAAACCACATTGAGATACCATCTCATGCCAGTTAGAATGGCAATCATTAAAAAATCTGGAGACAACAGATGCTGGAGAGGATGTGGAGAAAAAGGGAACACTTTTACACTCTTGGTGGGAGTGTAAATTAGTTCAACCATTGTGGAAGACAGTGTGGCGATTCCTCAAGGACCTAGAAATAGAAATTCCATTTGACCCAGCAATCTCATTACTGGGTATATATCCAGAGGACTATAAATCGTTCTACTATAAGGACACATGCACACGAATGTTCATTGCAGCACTGTTTACAATAGCAAAGACCTGGAATCAACCCAAATACCCATTGATGATAGACTGGATTGGGAAAATGTGGCACATATACACCATAGAATATTATGCAGCAATCAAAAATGATGAGTTCGTGTTGTTTGTAGGGATGTGGATGAATCTGGAGAACATCATTCTCAGAAAACTGACACAACAACAGAAAACGAAATACTGCATATTCTCACTCATATGCCGGTGATGAACAATGAGAACACATGGACACAGGGAAGGGAGTACTACACACTGGGGTGTATTCGGGGGAATAGGCGAGGGACAGCATGGGCGGGGCAGCTGGGGAGGGATAGCCTGGGGAGAAATGCCAAATGTGGGTGAAGGGGAGGAAGGCAGCAAAACACACTGCCATGTGTGTACCTATGCAACTGTCTTGCATGTTCTGCACATGTACCCCAAAACCTAAAATGCAATTAAAAAAAAAACCCGAGAGATGGCTGGATCTCTTCAGGAGACCATTGTTAGATTTTATTGAAAAGTTGTTTCTTCAAGTGTCTAAAAGATTTTTTGAATTCTACTCTGATATTCTCACAATTCGCTGGCATCACACTGCCCTTCCATTCTTCTTCTATTCATATAGTCCAGGGGTCAGCAAACTTTTTCCATAAGGGGCTAAAGTGTAAATATTTTAGGCTTTGTGAATTATAGGTCTGTGTTCTAACTACTAAACTCTGTCATATCAAAACCAGTCATAGACAATAGATAAATGAATGGACATGGTACAGTTCCAATTAAACTTTAGTTATGACACTGATTTTAAATTTTAAATAATTTTTACATTTCACAAAATACTATTCTTGTCATGATTTTTTTTCATATTTCCAAATGTAAAAAAACGTATTTAACTCACAGACCATTAAAGAAACACAGTGGTCAGGTTTGATACACAGGCTATAGTTTGCTGACCTCTGGTCTACACAATTACGGTTTCTCTGTTTATCTCATGTTAAGACAATATATAGATGTGGCTTGTGAGATAGACTATCATTTCCAAATACTGAGATACCTGAGCCTAAGAATTTTCAGTTGTCTTTGTCAGCAAACTGACAGCCCTAAAAGAGAACCACCACTGTATATATTTTCCAAATGCCAGAAGAGTTACCCTATTCTGAAACAAAAATGGCCTGCTATCCCTTTCAAGGCACATTCAGTCATATTCTGGCTTGTCTAGACATCTTAGGTTAAAAAGACAAGGTAGTGACCAGCAAATATGTTACTTATAATTTCTTTACTTCCAGGATTCTCCTTATGCTATGAAAACACAAGCATGAGACTTGATATATTTTTGAAATTTTAGTGTGGCTGAATGTTAAGCCCCAGTGGCATAAGTCAGAGTTATATCTGACGCAATCAGGAACTATGTTCAATTCCATTCTTGTGACTTCTGTTGCTACTCAATCAAGAGAATTGATCTTGACTGCTTTAATTTAGGAGCCACTCATAAACATATACCACATAATATTCGTTTTCAGGATAGTTCAAACCTCTTCAAGATACTCACTAAACAGGACGGACCTCCTCACTGAGTTCCTCAAAGAGATAACAGTAGGATGTATAGTGTAGTGTAGTGGGAAAAAGCCAGTGAGTATATAATGTTCTTCAAATAGTGGGCAACCACTTAAAGTGTTGCAATGCTTTACTTACTCTGTTTTCATCTTCTGCTTTTTGTGGAAGGTTGCTTTTTTTGGTGATTGTTGTTTCTTTGTTTCCCGATGTGTCAGTAAAGAGCAATATAATCATGTTATCTCTTTGTAAGTTGGTTTGAAATGGGTAAAATCATAGCCTTACTCCCAGAAATATATAATTGTACATGCAGGTTAATCTGGGCAAGTTAACACAGCAGTGGTTGGGCAGTATTTACCAGATCCCCACAGTAAACTATTCAGCCTAATGTCCTGCTCCTGAGCGGTTTACTAAACACTGCAATGCTGTAAAACTGTCATCACAATTTTCAAACTGAAGTTTATAGACTGCAACCTTGAGTTTCCCAGAGAATATACGAAACTACAGAAAAAATATGCCCATATCCCTGTAGTTTTAATTTTATTTAAAGTTTTGTTAAAATTATTCATTGTCCATTTAAATAGTATATAAGTATATTACAGAGTAGAATGTAAATTCTCATAGATTTCAAAAATTAATAAAAAATGAATGTAAAGGGTTTATTATATAAATGATCAATTTATCTACCTCCTCATTAGATTGATTGGTTTGGCTGTATCCCCACCCAAATTTCATCTTGATTGTAGCACCTATATTTTCCACATATCCTCGGAGGGACTCAGTGGGAGGTAATTGAATCATGAGCATGGGTATGTCCTGTGCTGTTCTCGTGATAGTAAATAAGTCTCATGAGATTGGATGGCTTTATAAAGAGGAGTTTCCCCTGCACAAGTTCTCTTCTCCTGTGGTCTGCCACCATGTAAGACATGACTTTGCTTCTCATTTACATTCCACCATGATTGTGTGGCCTCCCCAGCCATGTGGAACTGAGTCCATTAAATCTCTTTTCCTTCATAAATTACCCAGTCTTGGGTATGTCTTTATTGGCAACATAAGGACAGACTAATACAAGATCAAGGTGACTAACATAACTCTCTAATACCATTTGTGATTTTTGGCAGATAATTTTAGGAAGCACTGTTACATGCTCCTGACACCTTCATGACTGAGACAGCATTGGAATGACTCTATGATCAAACAAAACTTTAAGAAAGAGGGAAAAGTAAAACTCATCCTCTGGTTCTCTTATCCTTTAAATATACCAAACATTGGTATATTTAAATGGATTCATCCATTGCAAAATGTACATTATCTTTCTAACTCAGGTATATTATTTAAAAGTTAGTCGGTCTGGGAGTCTTCATAGCTACGTTCTTCCAAGTCTTTTTAAGTCACTTCTTTTTTACTGTGCCCCTCTTTGCCTTCGAAAAGGGCTTCTACTTTCTCTATATATATTATAAAGTTTTCACCAAAAAACTTGAAATAATATAGAAGTAAACTGAAAAGCAGAGAACAATACATTATAAATATTTAGGTTAGAAGGAATAAAATAATCTGACTATACATATGAAGTCAAGTAAAACTGAGATAAGAGAGAGTAAGGCATAATGTTTTCTGCTTCCAACCTCTGCACCACTTGTCTTTTCTTTTTTATGATTATTGGAGAAAATGAGTTAATCATTTGTTTTTAATCAATAATTTGTTTTTAATTATGAGACATGCTTCACTTTATAGATGGAAACCTTTTTTTCAACCACTGAAGTTATTGGAAAAGGGAAAAATTGCACTGGCTTTTAACCTACTAGAAATTATTTTCTTTGTTTGACAATAGTACAAAATGACAAACGTGTAAAAAGGAGAAAAAGAGCTAGGAAAATATGGTAATAACCGCAAGTAGTTTCCCAGATTTATTTCCAATTGATTTTACATCTGGTCCAATTGTATTGTTTGTTGATATTCTGTTGGCAGCAGACATGGGTTGCATGTCTTTCTAGCTCTTATTAACATTTTCATATCTAGATAACAGAATTTGATTAAAAAATATGTAGCAATGATCTTAGTAATTCCTTGATTACATTCTCAAAGTTGCCATCTTTTCACCTCTGTATTCAAAAAGTCACCCAATCTAATCTGTTCTGGGTATCTGTAAATATCTCTAGTTTCTCTTTCGTCTAGACTCCCTCTTCTCTAGTTCAAAGCATCATTATCAACCCATCTCTCAGTACAGCACTAGCCTCCTAATTTCTTTCCTGAGGGGGCATTCCAATCTACCTATTTTACTGACACTATTTCAACTTCACATGTAAATACCTGACCATATCTGTAGCTATTTCTGTTGTGTCCCAGTTGCCTATAAAATTCCAACTCCCTATGTTTTAAGAAGGTGTGTCAGACTTTTAATATTGGTTATTAACTGCTTTGTATTTCCACGATCTAATCTGTTTCCATTTTCCAGGATATTTTAGCAATTTTGAACACAATTTTTCAAATAGTCCACATCCTGTCAAATTTCTGGCCCTTCACACATGCCTTTTACTCTGTTTGGATTTTCAGGTCTATCATTCATCCTCTAGACCCAGCTCAATATCAACTCCTCTATGAAGTCCTCAATGACATTCCTAGCTATAAAAGCAAAGTAAACACATTGGATGGTACAATGAATTAATTTTCTCCTAGGCATGGCTCACACCTCAGAATTATTTTTATGACAACACTTTTACCAAGAGGAAAAAATATTTGGTATAAACAATACTCTAGAAACAAACACATGGTATTTGATTATTCAAATGGCTGATCCAAACGGTATTTTAATATTCAAATGGCTTATTTTTTTATTATCAAATTATGAAAAAGATAATTATCTTTTCATTCCTTTCTTCTTTCCATACATAGGCCCTTTAATCTAAAAATATCAATGTTATCTCGGTACATTAGGTTTTTCTAAATGACTGTAGATACTGACAATATCATGTAACTGTGGGTTAGGGGAAGAAGAAGATTGAATGTTTTTGGTTTGTTCTACTGCTACACAGGAACTCCATTACCTCAGAGAGGGAAGAGAAGACTATCAGTTCTTCCAAAATCCCACAATGGGGTAAAAACATTCATAAAACTCTTGTCTAACCATTTCTCTGTGTAAACTCCTACAAATGTTATTTTCAAATGCTGAGAAATGCTGCAACCACTGCTATGGTTTTAATATTTGTCCCCTCCAAAACTCATGTTGAAGCCTAATTCCCAGTGTGGCAGTATTGATAAGTGGCGCCTTTAAGAGGTGATTTCATTAGGAGGGCTCTGCCTTCATGAACGAATTCATCCATTCACAGATCAATGAATTATTAGGAGAAGGGAACTAGTGGCTTTTTAAAAAGAGGAAAAGAGACTTGAGCTAGCAAGTTCAGCCCTCCTCTCTATAAAATATCCTGTGTCACCTTGGGACTCTGCAGAGTCCTCACCAGCAAGAAGACCTTCGCCAAATGCAGCCTCTCAACCTGGTACTTCTTAGATTCCATAACTCTAAGAAATAAATTTGTATTCTTTACAAATTATCCAGTTTCACGTATTCTATCATAAGCAACAGAAAACAAGGTTAAGATACAACCTTTCCAAAGATTTACTACGTATAGAAGAGAAAGTAAGTAATTTTAGGGCTAGACAAAGTTAAATCGTCATGCTGTTAACAGAAGTGAGACTTTCCGCATTCTGCCTCCAGTCTCTTAAGACGAAAAGGCTTTTGGACCTTGCTGCATTGTTTTTGCGTGTTTCCTACCAATGTAGCAGCCATATTACTACATATTTCTTTAATATTTCAGATCATTCTTTAATGGAATTTTGTCATCCTGGTTTAATTACCCTCTTTGCTTCCCCTTGGAGATTCTGGAAATATGGAATGTTTCTGGAATAAAATATTAATTAGTGTTTTGAAATAACTTGCAAAAAATGATGACCAAGAATTTTCACAAAGGTTACCAAATAACATATACTATTAAATTCTCTGTAGATTGTTTCCACTCCTATAATATGGCTGCAGGGGCTGTATTTCTTCTTCTGTCACTTACTTCAGAGGTCTTTGCTGAGGTCATCACCTCCTATTCTTCTAGAAATAATACTAAATATATAACTAATCCTCAGGAAACTATTTGGTTTCGGGGTTATTTTGATATTAGCCCCTGAGATATAATAGTTCCCAAAAGGGAAAAGAGAAAGGTATATTTTCTTTGCTCTATAATTTCAGCTGGCATTTCTCAGCAAGTCCCATCTTTTTACCTTGATTAGAAATACAGGTTTTTCTGTTTCTTATCAATATTTCTCTTTTTAGCACTTCCATGAGTTCTATCACTACTTTGGAAACATTTTTGGATATTTGCTGTTTAATAGCTATCAATATATATTGCATTGTATGACAGTTATGGGGATAATTGCGTATTGCTTCAAATAGGTTTAAAACTTCTTGAGTCAACATTAATCTTCACATTCCGCAAAGGGTTGCTGCACAGTGCTTTCACATAGGAAGTAGTCAAATTATGTTTGTCAAATGAAAATAAAGTGATATTACATATTTAAACAACACTATTTGAATAGAATGAGAATGGTGCCAAACTATGGTTTAAATAAAACAATATCAAAAAAGATAATAATAGAGAGCTTGCATATTACTAACTTTTTATTGGAATATTAACCAGCCTCAACCATCATATGCAATCCTTATATATATGCAAATATGCTCTTGCTTGAGTGGGTTAGATCTGTAAAACCACAGTCAGACAGGGATAATCTCTTCACAGAGCTGGAATGAGACAGGCCTTCCCTCTTTTCTGAGCTCCTACAGTCTTGGAAACCAGCTGGGGCCCACCAATCACTAGGAAAGCCACCACCACTCCTTTGTTCAAATTGTGTTTATTATCTGTCAGCCTCAATGCACTAAATGAGACTTTAGGGACTGAAAGAGATAATGGCCTTCTATCCAACAAAACCTCATTTAATTGTGCTTTGCTTTATTACCCTTCACAGACATTGCATGGTTTACAAATAGAAGATTTGTGGCAACCCTTCATTGAGCAAGTCCATCAGTCTCATTTTGATTTCCTTTTTTTAAAAAAAAAAAAAAGATTATTTTCTATTTTTGCAGTATCATTCAATACAAAAGCAACAGAAACATAACAGTGTTAAAAGAAGTTTACAATGGAATATTTGAACAAAAAATCTGCACACATTATAATTTACAGCAATTTTGTGTGGTAAATCCACTGATGGTGTAAAAGGGTTCTTTCTAAATTGCTCTGCAGTGTTAACTCCTGAAGTATTATAGATAAAGAACATGCCTAGCTCTATTTACAAATGTTAGCAGCAGGACATACCCAAGTCATACAGCACCAAAGCATGTTAGCAGCAGCAAATCCACACAGGTCTTCAGCAACCTCAATTGTTGCCTCCTCAGAAGGAAGAATTCGACTGAGGGGCATGGGGCAGAAGGAGAGACTGAGGCAAGTTTTAGAGTAGGAGTGAAGTTTATTAAAAAGCTTTAGAACAGGCATAAAAGGAAGTAAAAAAAAAAGAGTTAATGGCCTTCCAAAAAGTGAACATCTCAGTCCCATCGGATTGTTAGAATCAGCCTCATTATGTTTTATTTGGAGTTTTGATTTCTTTTTTCTTTTTTTTTTTTTCCTAAATGAAAACACTGGATTGGCTAAATTCAATTTTTAAAACTTTATAATTGTTTTAAAACAATTACAGTTTTTAAATTCCCAAGTTATTTTCCCTTTGCTCTGTCCATAAATTTCTTTGTTTCAAACATATCTTCAGTTAAGAATATCTAGCACACCAAAATCTAAACATAGTGAAATATTGATAATCTTAAAGATTAAACAACAAAGTTTTCTTAAAAGTTAAAGGATTTCCTGCTTTTGGTAGATGTGTATCTATCAACAGGCATATCTATATCTGTTACTGTATCATTGGTATGCATAAATAAGATATATATAGGCGGCCAAAAAAGAAAAGAGAAAAAAAAAGATATATGTAAATAAATATATATTTATAAGTATTTATTTATGTATAGATACCTGATTTCTGATAAGTAATCAAGTAAGTAGTAAACTGTGGAATATCAAAAAGATGTAGATTAGAGTTAGGTGTTTTCTCCAGAAAATGCCTTATACAAATAAATGCAAACATTTAAAAGCCAAAGATAGGAATCTCTAAATTAATCAGATCATAAATTTGGGAAGGCCAAATGTATTATGAAAAGGAACCAGATATAACAGTGAGTAAAGCGTTGTTACTAACACTTTGATTTTCAGCAGATAACAAATTCATTAATTTATTCATCAACGAATCCATCTTTCTTTCCATTTTATCTGGTTATTTGGTTGAGGGAAATTGATAAAATATTAAATTCACCATGTTAACTGAAGTGTAGTATACGGTGGCTTTTAGTACCTTCACAAAGTTATGTAACCATAACCACGATGTAATTTCAGTACATTTCTATCCTTCTGAAAGACATCTCATATCTAATTAAGCACTGATTTCTCATTCTCTTATTCCCTTCAGCCTCTGGAAACCACTAACATGCTTCTTGTTTCCAAGAATTTGTTTATTCTGGACATTTCACATAAAGAACATCACACAATATATGTGTCATTTTGTCTCGCTTTTTTCACTTAGAATAACGTATTCAAGGTTCATCCTTATAGTAGCATGAATTAGTATTTCATTCCTTTTTAAGGCTGAATAAAATGACATTGTATGGATTTACCACATTTTGTTTATTTATTCTTTAATTGATAGACATTTAGGTTGTTTTTACTTTTTGGCTCTTATGAATAATCTCCATGAATATTCACATGCAAGTTTTGTTTGAAGATGTTTTTAATTCTCTTGGGTGTATACCTAGGGTTGCTGGGTCATATGATGATTTTATGCTTAACTTTTTAAGAAACTATCAAATTGTTTTCTAGAGCAAGTACACCATTTGACATTCTCACTAAAAATGTAACCATATGATATTGTTCTCCAAACTTATTTTTCTTTCCTTTTAAAAAATTATAGCCATCTGAGTAATTATGATTTAGCATCTCATTGAGGTTTTGGTTTGCATTTATTACTGAGTAAATGCTGAGCATCTTCTTACTGGTTTTTACTTTGTATATGTTATTTTGACAAATGTCTATGTAAGTCTTTGACTGATTTTTACATTGTGTTCCTTTTGTTGTTGTAGAAAATCTTTACATATTTTGAATATTAAACCTTTATTAAATATGTGGTTTGCAAATTTTTCCATTCTGTGGATTGATTTTTCACTTGATAATTTCTTTTTTATTATTATTATACTTTTAAGTTCTGAGTTACACCTGCAGAAGCTGTACGTTTGTTACATAGGTACACACATGCCATGGTGGTTTGCTGCATCCATCACCCTGATATCTACATTAGGTATTTCTCCTAATGCTATCCCTCTCCTATCCTCCCACCCTCTGCTATCTCTCCCCTAGACCCCCACCCTCCAACAGTCCCTGGTGTGTGATGTTCCCCTCCCTGTGTCCATGTGTTCTCATTGTTCAGCATGCATTTATGAGTGAGAATATGTGATGTTTGGTTTTCTGTTCATGTGTCAGTTTGCTGAGAATGATGGTTTCCAGCTTTATCCATGTCCCTGCAAAGGACATGAACTCATTATTTTTATGGCTGCATAGTATTCCATGATGCATATGTTCCACATTTTCTTTATCCAGTCTATCATTGATGGGTATTTGGGTTGGTTCCGAGTCTTTGCTATTGTGAGCAGTGTCGCAATAAACACATGTGCATGTGTGTTTATAATAGAATGATTTATAATCTATTGGGTATATACTCAGTAATGGTATTGCTGGGTCAAATGGTATTTCTAGTACTAGAACCTTGAGGAATCACCATCCTATCTTCCACAATGGTTGAACTAATATATACTCCCACCAACAGTGTAAAAGTGTTCCTATTTCTCCACATCCTCTGCAGCATCTGTTATCTCCTGATTTTTTAATGATCACCATTCTAACTGGCATGAGATGGTATCTCAATGTGGTTTTGATTTGCAATTCTTTTCAAACTTCCTTGCATTTAGTAGAATCTGAATCACTGTGTATATTTATACTACAAGGCTACAGTAATCCAAACACATTGGTACTGGTACAAAAACAGAAATTATAGACCAATGGAATAGAACAGAGGCCTCAGAAATAACACCACACATCTACAACCATTTTATCTTTGATGAACCTGATAGAAACAAGCAATGGGGTAAGGATTCTCTATTTAATAAATGGTATTGGTAAAACTGGATAGCTATCAGCAGAAAGCAGAAACTGGATCCCTTCCTTATACCTTATTCAAAAATTAACTCCAGATGGATTAAAGATTTAAACATATGACCTAACACCATAAAAACCCTAGAAGAAAACCTAGGCAGTGTCATTCAGGACATAGGCATGGGCAAGGACTTCATGACTAAAACACCAAAAGCCAAAATAGACAAATGGTATCTAATTAAACTAAACAGCTTCTGCACAGCAAAATAAACTATGATTAGAGTGAACTGGCAACCAATAGAATGGGAAACACTTTTTGCAGTCTACCCATCTGAGAAAGGGCTAATACCCAGAATCTACAGAGAGCTTAAACAAATTTACAAGAAAAAAAAACCATCAGAAAGTGGGCTAAGGATATGAACAGATACACTTTGCAAAAGAATACATTTATGCAGCCAACAGACATATTTTAAAAAGCTCATCACTTGATAAAACATTTTATTTGATACCCAAATATCTCAAATTTGATAAAGTCAAATTTATCTCTTTTTTGTTCCTTATATTTTTGATAGAGATTGCATTGAATCTGCAGATCAATTTGAGAAATATTGCCATTTTAACAATGTTAATTTTTTCAATTCGTGATCAAAGGATGTCTTTCCACCTCTTTAGGTTATTAATTTCTTTCAGTAATGTTTTATAGTTTTCAGTGTACAAGTCTTACATATACCTGATTAAATTTATCATTCAATGAATATCAAGTTTAGCAAATGCAGTAGGTACAGTGATAAGTACAAAAGACACAAAAGCCAAATCCTAACTTCCTGTTATTCATTTATTTTAGTAGGTCCATTTAGACTAAGATGGAGACCTTGAGTCAGACTGACAATACAAACCTAAACCCTTAAATTTCAACTAGTTGTACTTTTATTAATAATCTTCACTGTTGCTTCAAAGTCTAGTGTGACTTCAGTCTCTATTATTTCTCTTCTTTGGTGGTCACGGAATTTAAAAACAGGTGTTCCAGCGGTATCAGGTATTATTAGTTTTGTGGCGTCAAATCAGCAAATGGCTTAAACACACTTAAATGACTAGAACTTTTATTTACTTACACATTAACCAAATTATTATTTAATTCAATGACACTTTTAAGTTGTTACATGTTAGACACTCCTTAGGCACTAGAAATGGAAAAGTGAAAAAAGACATGAGTTTTGGCTTTAAAGAATGTAACAAAATTACAAAACAAATATTAAAAAATAAAATTACTGGATTAGGAAGTGTAAGTTCTAGTACAATGGCTCTTGCAAAGTGTTAGGTTGAAAAAAAATGAAAAAATACAGGTGTTCACACAGTTGTAATGCCTGGAAAGCCATTTGTCAATGAGAAGACAATCCAAGCAGCTGGAACAGAATGTATGAAATTGAGAAGCACAGGCCGGGCGCGGTGGCTCAAGCCTGTAATCCCAGCACTTTGGGAGGCCGAGGCGGGTGGATCATGAGAGATCGAGACCATCCTGGTCAACATGGTGAAACCCCGTCTTTACTAAAAATACAAAAAATTAGCTGGGCACGGTGGTGCGTGCCTGTAATCCCAGCTACTCAGGAGGCTGAGGCAGGAGAATTGCCTGAACCCAGGAGGCGGAGGTTGCAGTGAGCCGAGATTGCGCCATTGCACTCCAGCCTGGGTAACAAGAGCAAAACTCTGTCTCAAAAAAAAAAAAAAAAAAAAAAAAGAAATTGAGAAGCACAGACTAGGAAGTTATAATCCAAGAACTCTGCATAGTTGTTGTATCTATAGTTGGATATGGAGTATAGGAATTGAGCCTGAGGTGCCAGGGAGTGAATGACAAGATATGAGGTCAAAAAAATACTTAGGGATGATGCCATAGACAATATTCTACAGACCAGTAATTTTGAACATAATTTAGTCACCTACTTCTTTGTACTTTGACCAAAAACAGAAGCAAAGCATATAAATGAAATAGTCAAAAGCAAGAAGGCTTCAAGCCTTTCCTAGTGGCCTTGTGACCCTTAGTTAGCATTCATGGAAAATTATTGAAAATCACTGTCATTCACATGTAGAGAAACTATATAATAACCTGAAAATATTTGGAGACAAAGGAGTTAATTCTTGCTAATTTGGGGGTGGGTCCATTTAATAGTGTAGGAAAGGTTTAGATTTTAGAAATGGATTGGGAAAGGCCCTGATTTTATTCTTGCTCTCCTATAATTCACTCACCACACATTTGCCATGGTCTTCTCTTTAAAAAGTAAAGCAGGTCAACCACATTTTCTATTGAACTTCCTCCAGCTGCATCTAAAATAAGAGCCAGACTCATTCCTGTGGCCCACATGTCTGAGCTTCATTCCTACAATTCTCCGTCTCACTCAGCCTGCTCCGGCCAGGATGGCTTCCTTCTGTTTTTTTGTACACAAGGCTGGTTTGGGCCCTTTTGCTTTCTTCTCCTTCTGAAATGCTTTTTCCTTTAGCTCTTCACATAGCAGATGATCCATCACCCAAGTTTCTGCTTAAATTTCTCCTGTTCAGAGGTCACCTCTGTCTACATGACCTAAGGGAGCTCTCTCCTGTCACTCCATGATGACTCCCCCTCCTTTTTAAAACAATTTTCTTCCTTGCATTTAGTAGAATCTGAATCACTGTGTATATTTAGTAGTTTATTTTTTATATTCTGTCTCAACTCCATACCTAACTCCTTTAAAAACTATGCACCATTAGACATGGGTTTGTCTGCTTTGTTTATCCCTCTAACCCCACTTTTCAGAACAATGCCAGGAGCATGGTATTCTCTCACTACATATCCGCTGAATATATAAATTGAATAAGGACTACATAGGGGTAGATCCATAAATAAGAATTAAGAGAAAGAACGGTAAATATAGGTCAAATAGCACAGGACAAGCCTAGTGTAGTCTTTAACATTCTGGTTGATAGTCTCTCACCTGAGAGCATAGCCTCTGTGTCTTCAGTGTATGACTCATAATTTCTGCCCTTCATTTCATTTTGCCTTTGCTAATTCATCTTTCTAGTCACCTATATTCCTTCCCCTTTTCAGTGAAGTGATTTTATGCAAAAATATTCCTAAACAGCACAGAACTTGGGGAAAGAAGCTTACATTCAAAACAATGCAGCTTTGAAAAATAAAGAGAGCAAGCTGTCATCATAACCATGTGAGTTACGCCAATTTGAATGATAAATGTGAAAAAGCATCTTACAACTCTAATAGATGCTTTTTTGTGCATCAGTTGCATTAATAAGTATGTACACACTGAACAGATTTTATACACTTTCTGGCCTAACCTCACACTAAAGAGTCACATTTTATCAACAGAATATGATTTAAAAGTCACTTCTTACATTCAACAAATCATCTAGAAAACTCTCTTAAAAGAACTTTTGACAACTTAAAGAAAATGGATGAACTAAAAATCACTGTGATTTTAGGATAGAAGAAAATTAAATTGGTTTCCAGTAGGTTGACCACAATCAAGAAATTCAAACTTAACTCTGAAAGCAAAGGAGACACTTGAAGACTAGTAATATGGTTTCAGGGTGAAGAAGATGAATTTAGCTAAAGTTTTTGAAGTCTCTAGTGAGGAGGGAGGTCACAGATAGGAAGACCAAGAGGAAGTCTGCAGTCATCCAGACAGGCAATGATTAAAGCCTGGATGAGAACAGGAATTATTGATTGTCTAAAGGGGGAGTGGGTGGAGGGAGTTAATTTTCCTTGCTTCTTCCTTACCTCCTGCAAATAAATCATTGCTTTCACCTATACATCTGAAGAAAATATATCACAAAAAATCAGAACTATTGGTGGTTGAAAACCAGTTGAAGTATAAAATGTTAAATGCTGCTAGAACTTGAATTTGTAAAGAGAGCTATAGAGACATAAATAATTAATTACCAGGGCCAACACTGATTCCCATATTGCCAGAGCCTGCTGAGATTTTGAAAACCAATATGTTTTTGTCTTGAAGGGTGTTTGAAAGAAACTGGTTAACCTAAAAGGCCTTGAGATGTTAGGGGAATTACAGAAGAGAGAGTCTGTAAATCAATACAATTTCTTCAGCAAATACTGTATCAAAAAGGACATTGAATTCAACATTGTCAGCAATGGAGATAAAATCATTTATATCCAAGAAAGTGTAAATAGCCTCAGAGTAAATAGTTAGCAGCACCAGAGGAAACTGAAAGAGGCTCTCCTTATACTGCATCCACACATTCTTTGATTCAGTAGGATGCCCATTTACAAAGACACACTATTGTTTTTGAAGAATGACCATCCCCTCCAAAGCCTGCCTTAAACACTTAAAAGAAAGGACTGTGTTTTCCTTTTGGTGTAATAAGGATGTTTCACATTTTCAACTAGTGATTCCAACTGGTGAAGGGATTTAGTTGGTTTTTCTTCTTTTAAACAGGGCACAGGAGTGCTGACAAAGCTTACGTGGCTTTAAGTTCTGACTAATTATGATCTTATGAGCCCCAAATCACTGCAGAATTGAAGACATAATTCCCAAAGGAGAAATCACTGCTAAAATAAAACATTAAAATATTTTAAGCCTTTATGCTTATCTGCCACAAGTCCTTTAATCTCTCTAGCCTCAGTTTCCTTATCTTTATAACAAGGAAGTAGTACTTCATGATCTGATGAATACATCCCATTCAAATATCCTATTCTTATGTGCTCCACATTATTTTTAAATGCTCCAGTTCCTGCACAGCCCACATGGCAAAACTGTAGAAATGTTCTCTTCACAAACTTTCCTCCATTTCTAGATAGTCTAAAATGACATATCTAAAGAAGAGACTGGGAGTGAAGTACCTGAATCATAACAAAGAAGAAAATGCAGTCTTGGATTGAAGAGAATGGAGAATTAATCCATCAATGACTGATAATCTATTAAGAATCAAACATGATTCACCCAGCACTATGGCATCACAGAAAATGCAGAAGCATGGGAATCACGGTGTGTACCTTCTGGAAATCAACACTCTACCACCCATAAAATCAAATTGCCTCTGAAAACGTCAGAGAACTTACTTGAAAATAACATCTTTGATGACTCTTGAAGTTACACACACATGCATATAGATACAGATTATCAGAAGTTTACTAACATTCTTCTTTGTTTGCTTTGAGTTATACCTGAGAGATAGCCTTGAAGCTGAATAAGGTAGTTCTCTTTCCCTGATCACCATACTTTGCCAGCCATATTTGACCTCAGGTTATATTAAGAAGTATAATAGGCTGGAAATTCAAGTGTTGATATATTAAATTGATAATATATTCACTGAATATCCTACACTTTCTTATAGTAGCTGATGTTTTTCAGGTGCTTTCCATGTGAAATTATCACAAGTCATAAGACTCCAGATGAGTCAGCTTCAACTCTTGAAGTCTTGCATTCTCTATTGTCTGCCTTGGTGGTATCTATAGGGCTCTCAAAAAAGTCTGACTTCACATAATTCTCATATCTTATTTTGATTTGCAGATAATAGAAAGTAGCACCATTTCATTTTGCCAAAAACAAATTTATAATTTCTACTAGATCACAAACTTTTATCTACCAAATTACCTCCTATTGCTTTGCTTCCTGAGATAGTCGCTGCAGCCACCAGACAAAATATTCTCCCTCTTTTTCCCTATCACAGAAGTCATGCAAGCTAGAAATATGATCCATGTTTCATCTTGCACAAGAATTAGGATTTTTTTATAGTTGAGCCAATTTATGTATCTCTCCCTTCCTCTGGCTTTCTCCATTATATCCTGGCTGATTTTAGGCTTTAAACTATTAAAATCATAATTACTGAAAAATCACTTAGCTTCTCCAGAGAATTGGGTAAAACTAGGGAACATTCAAGACTCACTATCTAATATTAGATAGATAGCTTATCATTGTACAGTTACAATTCCAAGTTTCAGAAGACTAAAAATGATATATTTGTAGTATTCTTAAAAAAAAAAAGACCAACAAAAATGAAAACAAATTGGTTTGCTTAGTTTTAAGATATCAGCACAACAGTATTGCAGACATCTCAGGATTTTGTTTTATATATTTGTTTATTTTATTTTTAAATTTAACTTATAGTTATTAATAGGCATTGCAATCAATCTAGTAAAATAAAATTTGAAGACCCCTGTATTAGTCTGTTTTCATGCTGCTGATAAACATACCCAAAACTGGGCAATTTACAAAAGAAAGAACTTTATTAGACTTAACAGTTACACATGGCTGGGGAGGCCTAACAATCATGGCAGAAGGTGAGAAGCATGTCTCACATGGTGGCAGACAAAAGAAGAGTATTTGTGCAGGGAAACTCTGCTTTTTAAAACCTTCAGATCTCATGTGACGTATTCATTATCATAAGAGCAGCACAGAAGAGATCTGCCCCCATCATTCAATTACCTCCCACTGGGTCCCTCCCTCAACATGTGGGAATTCAAAATGAGATTTGGGTGGGGACACAGCCAAACCATATCATTACACCCCTTGCCCCTCCCAAATCTTATGTCCATACATTTCAAAACCAATCATCCCTTTCCAGCAGTCCCCCAAAATCTTAACTCATTTCAGCATTAACCCAAAAGTCCACAGTCCAAAGTCTCATCTGAGACAAGGCAAGTTCCTTTAGCCTATGAGCCTGTAAAATCAAAAGCAAATTAGTTACTTCCTAGAAACAATGGGGGTACAGGCATTGGGTAAACGCAGCCATTCCAAACAGGAGAAATTGACCAAAACAAAGGTGCTACAGCCCCAAAAATCCAGCAAGGCAGTCAAATCTTAAAACTCCAAAATGATCTTCTTTGACTCTATGTCTCACATCTCACATCCAAGTCACACTGATGCAAATGGTGGGTTCCCATGGTCTTGGGCAGCTCCACCCCTGTGGTTTTGCAGGGCACAGCCTCCCTCCTGGCTGCTTTCATGCGCTGGCATTGAGCATCTGTGATTTTTCAGCCATATGGTGCAAGCTGTCATTATATGTTCCAATCTGGGGTCTGGAGGAGGGTGGCCCTCTTCTCACAGCTCCACTAGGCAGTGCCCTAGTAGGGACTCTTTGTGGAGGCTCTGACCCCATATTTCCCTTCCCCACTGCCCTCACAGATATTCTCCATAAGAACCTTACCCCTGCAGCAAACTTCTGGCTGGGCATCCAGGCATTTCCATACATCTTCTGAAATGTAGGCAGCGGTTCCCAAACCTCAGTTCCTGATTTCTGTGCACTTACAGGCTCAACACCATGTGGAAGCTGCCAAGACTTTGGGCTTTTACTCTCTGATGCCACAGCCCAAGCTCTATGTTGGCCTCTTTCAGCTAAGGATGTAGCATCTAGGACACCAGGCACCAAGTCCCTCAGCCACACACAGTATGGGGACTCTGAGCCTGACTTATGAAACCACTTTTTCCTCCTGGGCCTACCATGAAGACCTCTAACATGCTCTGGAGACATTCTCCTCACTGTCTTGGTGATTAACATTCAGCTCCTTGTTACTTATGCAAATTTCTGCAGCCAACTTCTATTTCTCTACAGACAGTGCAATTTTCTTTTCTATCACATTATCGGGCTGCAGATTTTCCAAACTTTTCTGCTTTGCCTCCTTATAAAACCAAATGTCTTTATCAGAATCTATGCCACTTTTTAAATACTTTGCTGCTTCAAAATTTCTTCTACAAGATACCCTAAATTATCTCTTTCAAGTTCAATCTTCCACAAATCTCTAGGGCAGGGGCAAAATGCCCCTGGTCTATTTGCTAAAATATAACCAAGAGTCACCTTTGCTCCAGTTCCCAACAAGTTCTTCATCTCCATTAAGACTACCTCTGCCTGGATTTCATTGTCCATATCATTATCAGCATTTTAGTCAAAGCCATTCAACAAGTCTGTAGGAAGTTCCAAACTTCCCCACATTTTCCTGTCTTCTGCACTCTGCAAACTGTTCCAACCTCTCCATTATCCAGTTCCACATTTTCAGGTATCTACAGCAGAGCCCCACTCCACTGGTACCAATTTACTGTATTAGTTTATTTTCATGCTGCTGATAAACACATACCCAAGCCTGGGCAATTTTTTTAAAAAAGAGGTTTATTGGACTTAATGTTCCATGTGGCTGGGAGGGCCACATAATCATGGCAGAAGGTGAAAGGCACACCTCACATGGCAGCAGACAAGAGAACAGAGTTTGTGCAGGGAAACTCCCTTTTTAAAAACCATAAGATCTTGTAAGACTTACTCACTGTTAGAAGAACAGCATGGGAAAGACCTGCCCCAAGAAATTAACTACCTCCCACTGGGTACCTCCCTCCCACAAAATGTGGGAATTCAAGGTGAGATTTGGGTGGAGACAAAGCCAAACCCTATCAACCCCCAAAGAGGATAACATCAAAGAAAAGGAGCAACTCAGCATATTCTAAAGGTATCTTAAGATATTAATCTTTTACAAGTTTATTGTTTTAGTGGGCAAATATGGAAACCATATTCAGGCAGGAAAGCCAAACTCATGTATATGATATGTGTTGATCAAGGCCAATCATTTAACATGAGTAGAACAGAGTTTCAACTCAAGATCAACATCTTAACTTATTAAAAACTAAATAGTTCTTCAGAAGACTGAGAAAATATATAGTATTTGATGAATTTTAGAGCCCTACGGTGGATAAAAAGCCTAAAATGTGGAATATGTCCAAATAAAAACATGTTGAGATGTTTATGCAATATTACATTATATTTATGGTAAATTGACCAGCCCTGAAATTGATCTGTATGTCTCTAAAGATCATAAAAATATCATACTAGATCAGATGAATGGTATACCTGCCCAGTAATTTATATCTGATAAATGCAACAGAACATTTTGTAGGACACAATGGTAGCTATTTCTTATGGTGCTTATTGATTAGAATTCACCATAATGTTTATATACTGTTTACATATGTCACATCATGGAATAGAGTGTTTTATGTTTTCCTTAACAGCATCTTAAAGTATTTGGTAAAAACTAGAAAGTATATATACATATGTAAAATATATTGTGGCTGTAATTTAAGTTTAGTCAAGGCTCAATACTTGGAGCCTAACTATTACATAATTTCTATAATGTAAATAGTAGCTTGATTTCATTGATGCAGAATCTTTGGTGGAAAATAATTGAATAGCATACCCAGGCTCACACAAGAGATAGTGATGAAGATAGCACTTTCAATCCAATACGTTATGTTAAAGTGCCATGTTTACTGTATTACACCTAGATTTGGGGATATGTAGGATTATTGTCCACTGTCTATCTGTCCTCAGGGCAAAAATTAATGACACATCCAGGCATGTTTCCTTTGATGAACCAAACTGTGGCTCAGAGAATACTCCCATAAGTCTATGGCAATCTACTGGACTATATCTGACGTGAAATAAAAGCTGTCATTGCTACATCAACTGTGCATGCTGGCAATAAAATCAAACACACACACACTTTTAAACTGTTAAAGAGATTCCATTCATAAGGTCCATCCTGAATAAAATTAGAGCAATCTCCAAGTACCATGGATACATTATCTCTGAATTGAAAGACTTGAATATAACCTTATATCTGGATAGATGGTACATTTTTCATAACCAAGCAGTCTGAGGGGACTTTCTTCTCTCAAAATAGTATTTCTCCAAATGCTCGTGCCCAAGAAGGCCGTTTTCTTCCAAATCAACCTGTTTCAACATCTAATTTGAATTTCTACCTACCTCGTTTATTAAGCCTGAGAGATTGCCCTAAGCCAGACATATCTTATCTCTCAATTTCTTTTTGCTCAGAACATTTATATTCAATTATCTACCACTCCCTTCAGCACTGCCTTTTACAGTTACTATTTTCTGTCGCTATTTCTTCTAAATAATTTGTCTTGTAAACAACAGTGATTGTCTTGTTGTAATGAGAGTTGAAGGCAGGTATATCTAAGTCCGGTACCAAAAGTCACCCCAAAATAGTCACCCGCATCCAATCTAAATAAAAACATTGTGATTACTGTGCAAATAGGGTTTCAAGACAAGGTCCCTGAACTCCTCCCTAAACAAATACTTTCAACCAGAGCCTGCCTCATCCAAGCCAGTTCTCTATAGATATTTTGAAATCATCACTAGTAGAAATTTATTTCTCTTTTTCTGTATCTCTTGACACTTAATAGCCTAATTGTTTTATTTTCATTGGAGCTCAGAATTTCCTGATACATTCAATTAAATAAAATCCAAAGTCCCCCTCCCTCTTTTTAAGCAAAACAGTGTGGATTTGTAAATACATGATTTATCACCAACAATGACCTGCTCCATGAGAAAAACAACAGATTCAAAGTGCCTGAGAAGTTTTCAAGTTTGAACATATGGTTTTAAAACATTATATAATAACTTTATACAATACTAAAAATATTACTTCCTTTTAATCTTCCTGCTTCTTGCCTCATCCAGGTTCTCACTCAGGATACAATGAAACTATGTTAGGCCCATGATAATTTCAGGTCTTTTTATTGTTACGCCATTTTTATATGGGGAGTTGCTTGGTGTCCTAGGCCATCTTCTTTGATGTCTGCCTTGGCATTGCTTTTTGAGAAGCCATAACAACTCTGAGACTTTCTGGGAAGCCATAATAAGCCTTGCTTTGCTGTGTGATTGAAACTATCCAAGAGCTTCATATTGTATTCCTCACATATGCTTTAGACAGCAATTCGAGTTAAATTGACCTTTGTTGCTGATCTTTACTTTCCTTGTACATTTTATTCTGATTTGAGTCTATTTTTCCTAACATGTTTTTTACTTAAGTCTACTTGTTTCTAAGACACTGTGGAACTTATTTTTATATTTTAATTTATCCTTCTTTCCTGTGAGTTCCTGTGCCAGACATCTGAGCAGTTAGTTTTAAGAGCTTCTTTTCTGGGTTGATATTTGCTTTGACATCAATGGGAACTCACATGTGTAAATGAAGACTCTTCTATGGAAAGAATCTTCTTTAAGATCCATCTGGGCCAGCCAGATAAGTCTGAGAATGGTTTTATATTACTCACGGAAACTTAACTATTTATTACTGCTGCATACTCTGAGCAGATTCACATAGGCATGCATTAACGATGTTTGAAAATAGTTCATATCATCATATGAAAATGTGTCTCCCAAGTTACAGCTCTTCATATATTATAATAATTTTCTATACAAGTCTTTAAAAAGTACACGATTTCACAAGATTTGTACAATAATGACATGAGTTGGTGTAGGAATATATTATCATTGTTACTTTTAGGTAAATTAAGTGAGGCTTACTTATAAGATTTAATCATTTGATTTTAAAAAGTTAGTAAAGAGCAGATCCAGGACTAAAATTTTAAATGTTCTGATTCTATATAATGTAAAAAAACGAATAATGCTGAAATTATTTTTAAAAATCCATAAAATGAACCGATTTTGAAACCCACTTAATTAAACTAATTTTTTGCTTACATAATGTGAAGTGATTCATTCACATATTCATTTATCTATATATACATATATGCTGATATTCATTCAACAAAAATTTATTAAGTACTTAATATAGGCTAGACACTCTGCTATACACAGGAGCAGATGTAGAAAGAAATAAATTTAGACTTCTCCACTGAGTGGCCATACAGTATGATATTTAAGATGCTATCTCCTAAGTCAAAAAATTAAGAGTTTTTTATATCACATGGAAACTAGTTATTCTATCTTTACATTAATTTTATAACACATTGAATATTCTTCTATACACAAGAACAAATTACTCAGAAAAATATATTTCCAAAAAGAATAGAAAAGTCAGTACAGCTTTTTATTTTGAGATAATTTTAAACTTCCAAAAGGTTTGCAAAAGTAGTTTAGAGATTATGTGAAATGTTCAGAGTAGGCTAATTGGAGACAGAAAGTAGATTAGTGATTGCTTAAGTCTGGAGGTGGTACAGGGAATGGGGGAAAATGGAGAGTGACAGCTTGTGAGTATAAGGTTTCCTTAGAGAAGTTCCATTGATAGTATAATTGTGTTCCAGTAATGGTATTTATAGTTGTATCTTCATCCTTATGAGGGTGGGTGTGTGTGTGTGTGTGTGTGTGTGTGTGATCATACCAATATCATCTGTTATTTCTAGTGTTTGGATTAGAAAGAATACAGAGATGAGTGGTTCTCACTACCATTTTAATCCAGTCCTCCTATGAATTCATAATTAATTTTTAAATTCAAATACTCTATTTTCTTCATCAATAGCAAGTCAAAAGTTTGCTTATCTCTAGGGACTCCTGTCAATTAAATTCCTCACATGGAAGATGCCTTTTTTCAAGTGCACTCCTCCAATTTAGGTGGGTTCATGACATGCACAGAACCTATCTGCAGATACTTCTGCAGAACATCTCTAAGCCTCCAATTTCCATATCACTCTCACCTAACCCAAATACATGTTCTCAGAAAGGCATCTCACCATGTAACTGCATCCCTAAGGAAATGCTGGTTGTTGGATGTCCTTCTTACCATTGTACACAACTAATTCATGAAGTGTCAGAAAACAAACAATTATCTTTTATGCTTATTTTACATTTTAGAATAAATAAACTTTACCATACCACTCACTACACCGTCTTTTCCACCAAACTAGGTATGCTGACTGTGTTACAGTCAATAAGAAATTGTGGTCATGTAAAATATCCAACTTTGCAAGCTAACACAGGTTTTTTTTTTTTTTTTTGAGACAAAACTGCATTTTCTTTTAAGATATCAAATTAGGCACAGTCAAGTTTGAGAAGACCCATGTGCTCTGAGGTTCAGCTTTTAATTTAAGTTAATTGACAAGCTGAGGGGTGAATAAGGATAAGCTGTTTTTAAAAAATATTCCTTTCTGATCATCCCAATTGCATGCATAATAACTATTCTCTAATATAAATATACAGTGTACTTGGTTTGATTCAAAATGCCTTGAAAGGGTTTCTAATCGTAATTAGCTATAATAAAACATCCATATGATAAACAATATTTTTGTTAATATCTCAGTATCAGAACCCATCAACAAAACTGGTCTATCTGCTTCTCAACTCTCCAGGAGACAAAACAATCTAGAATCTAAACTAATAAGATAAGGTTTTTCCTTGTTTTATTTTTCAATTTTAACTTTTGACCAGGCAAATACATTATCACAGATTCTATTGGTAAAAGTGTTATATCTTTTTGAAAACAGGACCCTCAGGCCTAGGCTTAGTATATTCTTGCTATTGTTTTACATAAAACTTTTACAAGTTGAAGTGTATGATTTTCAGACTCCCAAAAAGCAATCTATAATAGAGAAGGTCTATAAGAGAAATGCAGACAGCTGCCAGCGGGCTCACAGTTGTGACATACTGAGCTACTCCTGAGAGCACCCTAACTTTATATCACAGGCAGTTCAAATGATGACCCCCATATGAGAAACAAGATATTAAAAGGCAGAAAATTCTATTCTACATATTCTAATTAAAAATCAATGGCACATAGAATAAATATCAAAAATATTTTCTTTGACCAGAAAATTTTTAGACTGGCTACAGTGTCTCATGCCTATAATCCCAGCACTTTGGGATGCTGAGGCAGGCAGATTACTTGAGCCTTGGAGTTCAAGACCAGCCTGGGCAACATAGCAGGACCCCCATCTCAAGACATAAAAAACAAATGGAATAAAATAATAGTTTAAAGTCAGGGTATTTAAAATATTTAGCTACTGATAAAACTTGTTTATTCAGAATGTTTCATGCACTGAGGGCTATGTCAGACAAGATGCTTCTGTAATTATTTTTGTAAAGTGTAATTTTTTTCAAAAATTTAACAGGTTCAAGGATGTTTTTATCAACAGACCATCTTATGAAGTGTATGTATCATGTCTTTGTTTAAGGGACAAACCAGTCAATAAGGTCACTAACCAAGGGTTGAAATCAAGCCTACAAGATCATTACTAAAGCAATAGGTAGAGACATATAAATTAATGGATTTAATTCAAAAGAGAAAAATCACTCAAAGTCAGCCAAAATGGGCAAATTTGTTCCTCTACCTACCAAAATATTGTTTTCCTTCTTTCTTTTTTTCTTTTTTTTTTGAGATAGAGTCTCACTCTGTTGACAGGCTGCAGTGCAATGGCATGATCTCCGCTGACTGCAACCTCTGCCTCTTGGTTTTGAGTGATTCTCCTGCCTCAGCCTCTGGAGTAGCTGGGACTACAGGCACCTACCACCATGCCCAGCTAATTTTTGTATTTTTAGTAGAGATGGAGTTTCACCATGTTAGCCAGGATGGTCTGGATCTCTTGATCCGCCCACCTCAGCCTTCCAAAGGGCTGGGGTTACAGGCATGAGCCACTATGCCCAACTAAAATATCGTTTACTAAGACTCAAAATAGGTTCTGGTTCTGTAGTCATAAAATATGTAAACAAGTTCCAAAGTGTTACATGTTCCATGATAGAAGAATGCAGGAGAGTAGAGTCGGGAAAAATAGAAAAGGAGATTACTTTACTCGATAAAGCGTTAAAAATGCTTTATTATATAGGCACCAAGCTGAATCTTGAAAAGGAGACAGTGCTATCAGGCACAAATAGAAGAAGGAAAATTGGTGGACAGAACTACGATGCATGCTTAACAAAGGCAGCTGAATGAATGAGTATATGCATGGGGAAATGGAGCCATGTCAGTAAAGTTGGGAAATGTAAAATACTCTGAGACATTAATATGTTATAAACCAATTCATTATGGCTATATAGCACACAGACTATATTGTAGGGCATGATGAAAGGTAAAGATTGTGATATATAGGAAAGGGTGAATGAAAGTTTTTTTCTAAATTAGAATTACTCTAAAGGCAATGGGAATCATTTAAAAGTCTAAATAGAGGAATATTATAGTCATTTTAAAGATCATATGACAACATATAGAAAGAAAGAAATGAAATTGATTAAAATGTAAGTTACCAAATGCATAAAGTTTCACCACCCCTCCAGTGGAAGTATCTAGGATTTGCACAGCTGACAGCTAATTGGGTTAAGGAGAGTGGTGAAATTCCACGGAAATGAGAGAAGAGAGTCTACTATTTTGCACTAACAGTAATTCACATCATTATCTGATTTCCTATAGTCATTCACAGTGGCCTGGATGTAATTAATAGTAGAAAAGCTTAATATTAATTTGATATGAGATTGGGAGTTGGAAAAGCAGGAGGAAGGTAAGATAAACCAGTACATTGACTGCGTTGAAACAAAAATACACCAAAGTTGAGAAGGGAGTAGAGACTTTATTCAAGGCTACCGCAATAAGGGAGAAGAACTAGCAGTCAGTCTGAACTTAAAACCACTGAGACGGGAGAGATCTTAGGCTAACTGTGTTTGCTAACTGGATGTACCAAAAGAAAAAGTAAACTTTCTTTATCTTCATAACAAAAGATAGATCTACAACAACTGTGAGCAAAGCACCCACTAAAATTAACCTCCTTCTCTCCCACAGAGACTGGGAGGTAAGGGTGCTATCTTCCTTGATGATTACATTTCAAAAGAATGATGCCCAGGTCCTTAAGAAATTCTATGCCTGGGTTTTAACCTGGCAAGAGGCATTTCAAAAAATTTACATCTCAAAGGGGCAGAGAAAGAATTTTAAATTACAAATCACACTTTTTTTTTTTTTTGAGACGGAGTTTCACTGTTGTTACCCAGACTGGAGTGCAATGGCACGATCTTGGCTCACCGCAACCTCTGCCTTCTGGGTTCAAGCAATTCTCCTGCCTCAGCCTCCCAAGTAGCTGGGACTACAGGCGCCCACCACCATGCCCAGCTAATTTTTGTATTTTTAGTAAAGACGGGGTTTCACCTTGTTGACCAAGATGGTCTCGATCTCTTGACCTTGTGATCCACCCGCCTCAGCCTCCCAAAGTGCTGGGATTATAGGCGTGAGCCACTGCACCCGGCCAACACTTTTTTTTTTTTATGTACATTCTTAAAGAACAGGGACCTTGGAGCCTAGAGTCAAGAAGAAACCTCTCTAAATTGTAGTCAAAATAAGGAGAATGTCAAGATCCTCTTAGTCAGTGGGAAGAAAATGACTACAAAGATACACGATGGAGTCAGGCCTAAGAGGTAGCAACAGGGAAACCAGCAGACAGGTGATAGATTGAAAGGATGTTATTATGAGGCCTATGAACAAAATATTGAGCATGTGAAAAATTGAGAAAGGAGCATCATATACATGAGATGGTGGTAAATGCTCATATATTTTTGTATTGCAATTTAGCATTTTAGGATGAGGATATTTTGGCTTCATTACGAATATGGATTCCTGATTTGAAAGGTGGGTAAAAGTATTAAAACCAAGAAAGAAAAACTCAGGGTAGATAACACTAATGAGAGCCTTTTTCAGTGCTAGCTCTGTGCTAAACATACAGTATTTCATGTAACTCTAGCTCTAATCCTCACAGTTTGAAAAATGCTGCCCGATTACTTTGCTCTTACTTGAACACACTCTTGCAATACTTCATTTAAAAGTAATGCTTGAAACCTAGTGTAAACTCATCTCCTGAATTGTCACGATGTTGGAGAATCTGTGACTATGGGGTTTTTATTTTTTGGTGTGTTCATTTTTTGTTTTTTTTTATTTTTCTCATGGTACAGATAGACTGTTAAGGCTTCTAACTCCCTCCCCATGCTTTTCTCAGCTCTTCTAAATGAGCTGTTTTAATCTGAGAAATAAAATAGTCAGGCTTGCTGAATTTTAAGGTGACTGGAAATATTTATCACTGCTGGGAAATTGAATGGGAGTGAAAAGAGTTACTTTTTACTGTAAATACTTCTGCATTATTAGAATTTATTACAATAAACCTCAGACATTTTAAAAAGTACTTGTAAAAATTGTATTCTGCTTTAAGTGAACAGCTGAGGGACTTTCCCTTGACAAAAATTAGTGAGCATTAATGTATGAGCTTTATGGCCTCTATTTTTATTGCCTAGAGGTCTTTGGGTGTCCTTTTCAATTTATCAGTGCTCTCTAGATATGTGAGGTTACAAAGTTTTTGAGTTTTGGATACTTAGAACATTATTGTATGCATACATTTTCTAATTTGAGAAGACAAGAATAGTGGGAAAAAAAATCTGGCTCAATTATTTAGCAGTGAAGTGGTTAAATGCCCCACTGCAGCTGATTTCAATGTTTTAGTGTGGTTTGCCTTGAAAAATGTTTTCTCTTGACATCACTAGAGAGTACTCTGCTCTTCTCATATTATGCAGAACAAAATCTCAGTCAGAATAGAGGAAAACATCAATGATTAATTAGACATAAATTATTCCTAATCTACACACAATGCCTAATCCCTGGTTCACAGAAATGCAAATTGTGCTTCAAAAACAATATGTTAACAAGTCATTTGTCTGCAAAAGACAGGAGCCCAATTTCAACATATAATATAGAACAAATACTTCAAGCTCATTTTAAGGAATATGCTGATGGAAGTTATCCAGAACTGCAAAGAAATGGAAAACCATGCAAACAAAGTACTCACAAGGTGAACTTGCCTCTTGGTACATAAAAAACTAGCTTGTGTATGGGAGCTTTTTTTTCAATTCTGTAAGAAAATTAAGAGTTGTCTGAAAATTAATACTAGTTAACTCTTTCCTATAAATAGTAAAAACAGTAAATAAGTGACAAAGGAAGAGATGATGGCTTTATCACGCCAAATTTTCATTAGCCGGTTAGGACTCAAAACAGAACCCTAAATACGTTGTAGAAGCAGGAAAACTGGAACACTATAAACAGAAGCAACTGTCCTCTGATTAAAAAAAAAGAGAGAGAGAGAGAGGCTCATCCAGGAAGTCATCTAGCCCAAACCATGCAACACACGTATCCTCTCCTGTTCAAGGTAACTTCAACAGTTTTCTTAGTGACAGTGGTAGCTAGATGCTTTGCGGAATGTAAGCGTTCCTCCATACATCCTGCTCCACATATCCTCCATATATCCAGCGTCAAAGTCACGGCTACAGGAAAGGTTACTCTGCTACACCTTCCCAGAAAATGGGGGATTTTCCTGATCTAAAACATCTCTAGATAGCTAACACTTCATATTCCAGGTCTCAGAAATTGCACAGTTTAAATGTATTATGTTAAAATGCCATGAAAGGACAGGTTTTATGATACTTTATTCTAGGCAATGGTTTTAAGAATACACGTACAGAATAATGCACTATTTTCTAATGTATTTTCACTAAAAACTGATCCTTAAGAGACTCCTCTTGAATAAAAAAAGACTCTGTGGTCAATATGTTTGGCAAACTAGGCATCTGTAGGGCTGGGGCATACTCCTTCTTAAAAATCTTTTATCTCTCTCCTTTCCTTAAAGATGAGGATATATTATTCTGATTGAACAGATTTCAGAACACTTATTTTAGCCCAGTTTATTATCAGGTGGGGTAAATGATGCTTTAGAGCATGCACTTATAGCACTGTCCCCTTAAACACCTGTTTTGGTTGTGGCTGCCCAGGTTAACTAAACCGAGCCTCTTCTTTAGACCCAGCCCTCTGGCTTTTCTTTCTGTGTGTTGCTTTCTTCCAGCACTGCCTGCCATGCAGTTTGGTGAAACCTGCAATCTATCTTGCCTTTCTCCTTTTTGCTCTTTTATGCATTTCATTTATAGATTGAGTTCAGAATTGTTCCAGTATTTACTCAGAGTAGGTCTACTATCTTCTTCCTACTTTTATTTAACTATATGGTAAACTGGCTTGCAGCCTATTTCAGCTGGCCATATTGGTCTTTGAATAAATGGAATCACATTGGTAAGTTTGGGTTAGGGAACAGAGATCATTTATTTCTGCACATCTTACCAGCATACTTAAGAGACTTCATTGGAGAAGTATCAGACATTCACATTATTAATATTAAAATGGTACCTTGAGTTTCTATTTATTATTGTTATTGCTTCTGCACACTGCTTCCTCTGGAGACCACATGAAGAGAAAATGTGATTAGTACAAACCAAGTTAGGAAGCTCTTGGGCCTCCTGACCATAATACCTTCCTAATGCTATCAAAACTTACTATTATTTCTAATATATACTATCTCCAGTTCAAAGAGTCCAAAAGTACTTGCATACATTAAAGTATATTGAAAGTCTTACAGAAAAAAACTCTAAGTATATAACCTGTGTTCTGAAATATTTAGCCATAGATTTTTTTTTAACTCCCATGGTATTATAGATTTCTTATGGAAAGGATATCCTAGAGACATTATTTGGGAACTTATGCTCCAGAATGACATTGAGAATATAAACAATTGTCTGATCCCCTCAAAAAGTAACAATTTGGCCTAAATTGCCTGTGAAACTGCTTAATTCTTCACTTCATTCTACATGTGTAGATTTTCCTTAAACTAATGATACTGGAAACAAAAATTTCAGTCAGAATATAACCCAAATAGCAGTTGATTCCCTAATAACGTACATTACTTCTAACTTTTTCAAATAAGTGTCCTAGGAATCTTTCTTAACAATAGATCTTGAAGAAACTTTCTAACAATAGTTAGATCTTGAAGAAAGTTGTTAGATCTTCAAACACTTCACAGATTACTCATATACCTTTTATTTCTTGTCAAATATCTATTTTGTAGAATGTTTTTATGTCACAGTATTCTTGATCTCTTCTGTTACTCCTGGGTCTCTCTGAAATTCAGAATAAGCACCCATGATATAGGAATTATCTTACTTGAATTTAACCAAGAGGAATAACCTACGACTACCACATGGAATTTTTCTCACATTTCTCTAAGATATATTTCTGTATTATAGTCATATCATATCAATGAAATTCTAATGCCACTTTAGATACATTCAAATGTAACAAAAAATTGAATATGCCCTTCTTTCTATTTTTTGAGATTATGAAATCATATTTAATATTAAGTATTAGTTTATGTTTAAACTATATAATGGGTCTTTTAGTTACAGAGGATCTAAATAGATATTCTTTAATGTAAAGAAAAATTTTATAACAGTGTTCATTAGCATGATTAAATAATAACTAAGGAATAAAATCCTGTGGCAGGCAGCATCTGCATAAAACCAAATTGACTGCTTCTCCAGCCAATAACGTACTTTCTGTTCTTGATGAATAAGAAATAAATGAAAGTTCCTTAATACCAGTTTGGTCTAGAAGGGTTTGTTTAAAGTAACTAAGCCTCTAATTATGATGTACCTATGTGAGAAACTCAGGAACTCAGAAACCCAGGCATGATATATTTTGAGTATATTTAAGGAAAATCTCTTCTGTTTAAGATGTGTCATTCCTAAAAACAGGAAAATGGCCGAAAATCTTTCTGGAACTTCACAATTAAAAGTTGTTTGAAGTAGTATAAGCTTTTTTGCTCTCAGAAAGCAAAATATAAATGGGTTCTTGAGTTACACCAAGACCTACCACATCCAGATACTTCCAACAGAGCCCAGGTTTAAAATCTAGGAACAGATTTCATAGTGAAGACTACAGTCATTGCTTGAATAGAAGCCAGTAAACTAAGATGCTATTGGCTTTTCCACAGAAATTTCAAGTTTCAACCCCAACTAGCAGATTTTAGAGACATCCTGAGCCACTGATTCCCCAGATGTCATTTTCAAAGAAAATTAATTTCCTATACCAAACAACTTTTTAAAAATTGCCTGTGTATATTAGCCTGTTTGGGCCACCATAACAATAATACCAGATACTAGGTGATCTAAAAAACAAAAACTTATTTTCTTACAGATCTGGAGGCTGGGAAGTCCAAAGCAATGTGCTGGCTATTCAGTTCCTGGTGAAAGATCTCTCTCCGTGGGTTGCAGATAGCCAATTCTTCACTATGTTCTCCTGTGACCTTTCCTCAGTGTGTGAGTGTGTGTGTGTGTGTGTGTGCATGCGTGTGCACATTATATGGGTCAAAGAGGAACTTTCCCTTTGACCCTCTGAAGGTTCACTGAGAAACCAAATCACAAAAGCAGATTAATTAGTAGGAGAACAGGCATCCAAATTTACTTAACATGTATATACGGGACCTTTCAGAATGAAGACCCAATTCCCCAGTGGGGTAGAGAAGCTTATGGTTACAGAAAGAGTTCAGGCTCAAAGCATGGGCAAAAAGAGGATATAGTGGTAAATCAGGAGTTAGTGGCAACACAGGTTATGGGAAGGAGAGAAGAGAGGCTTGGCTAGCAAAGGTGGTCTCATTACACAGATGAAACCTTATAGGAGCAGCCCTCAGAGAGAAGCTATAGTAAATGTCTCTTTCAGACCCTTGAAGGTATCAGATTCTCAATTAATCTTTTCCAGATCCTGACAAGGAAAGGGCAAGCCACATTCATGCCCATTTTCTACAGATTTACAGATAGATTTCCCCCACAAAGACAACTTTGCAGGGCTATTTCAGTCTGCCAGCCCTTTGGCACCCATCTCAAAATATGTCAAAGAAATGTATTTCGGAATAAGATGTTTTCATTTCCTTCAGTGCCCTGAGAAGAGAGAATCTCTCTCTTGCTTTCCTTATAAGGCCACCAATCCCATCATGAGGGCCCTGTGCTCATGAGCTAATCTAATTGTAATTGCCTCCCAAAAGCCCAGTCTCCAAATGCCACTGGGGGTTAAGGCTTCAACATGTAAATTTGGGAGGGAGGGGCACACACACATTAAATGCATAACACTATCATTCAAAAGTGAGCATTACATTGCTAGGAAGCTGAATAGCTATGATACATCAAAAATAATTGACAGATTAATTTCTCACGTGCAAAATAAACACAGGCAAACACATATGTAGGAGTGAATAATAGCCTTAAAGTCCAGGCTCTCTCTAGCCTTACATTATATGCTGAACATGAGGAACTACCAGAATACTGACTACCTCTTAGGTGGAAAAACAATTTTCTTTTAAAGGTTTTTCTGGAAAGGAAAAACTTTTACCTTAATTTCTTACACTTTTTCAAAAGATAAAAACTTCTGTATCGCATATAATTAATTGTTTTCCTCAGGTTCCTGTGACTGATAAAATACAAAGCATGGCTATGGCTGGCCCCCATTCCAGATAGGTTGACGCATGCCCTCTTCCATGCAGGAGCATTGCCCACTCCAGCCTCTACTTCTTTGCTCTGTACTTTTTTCTAACTCCCATCCTTAAGTTCCCATAAAATATGCCCTATTTCAAATGCTTCTTTCAATTATCAACATCTTTTCATTTCTCCTAAATTCTTTGACTGGCCCTTGCTATATACTCTGTTGAATCACCAGATTTTCCACTCCTGAAATAAGACAAGAGGTTCTATCTCTCCAAACACTGAGCACAGAACATTGCACAGGGTAGATGCTAAATACATTGGGTCTACCATTACTACACTTTGATAGAGTTGTTCCAGCTCCTACCTACTAAGGTTCTTAAACGGCGCATTTTTGTTCAAATTTTGCTTTACCATAACAGATTCCCCATATTGTGTTTATGTTCTGATATTCACCAACAAAATCCGAGTTTTCCACAATTTTCTATGTCCATAAATGCATCCCTAAGTCAAATAGAACTCCCAACCTCAATTTCAAAGGAAAAGACCTGACACCTATGTCACTAAAGAATCCAACCAGATTCGTTTTCTCCTCTACTCTGTCCAATTTCCCCAGTGAAATTGCCAACATAGTGATGAATACAGAAATGGAGAGAATACAATACCACACATGATTGATTGCATAGCAAAGGGAGAAATCTACAGAAAACCCCAAGCTGGGAACTTTATATCACTCCCTGTTGCTGCTCAGTCATGAATGCTGCTGTGATTCATTTTCAACACTTTAAAATCTCTTGGTGTTTGTAACATGCTCTGAACCAGATATAAATTGATTGCTCAGTGCTACCTTTTTTTTTATTGACTTTTTTTTTTAACTAACATTTAGCCAAGCACTTAATATTGCTTACATATAACTTTTATTTCTACTCAGGCAAGAAGAAATGATAGTTTTACCACCAGAATGCATAACTTAAGAGAGCATTGTGTAGTTTCTACAAAGTAATCAAAACAGCTTCTTTTCTCATGTGTGAGAGAGCATACATTACTGAAAGTGTAAGATAACCACGTATGTGTGTGGGATTGAATTATTCCAGAAGATTTTTTAAGTGAATATATAGCTACTGAAAGGTGAAATGTAGTTTGGAAGGGCAAGTTTTGGTAAGCACCAGGTGATGAGCTATAAAACACAAGGAAGCTGACCATGATTTCAGTAAGCATGTCTTGATATGTAAACATATTATCTTTTTAGAAGTATTCTTACTTTAAGCAGAGACTAGCATTCAAGGTAGGGCAGTCAGCAAAAATAAACAAAATACTTGCTCATTCAAGCACAATAGAGTCCACTAAACAAGACAACATCATGATATCTGTTTTCCAACCAAAGGACCATTTATGTACTTTAGTTCTTGGTTTTGGCGACTTGTTCCATATGGGATACATTGGTTGTTGTGTTCCACATGTGTTCCAAACACGCAAGTCTTAATAAGCAGCTTAGGCTTCAGAGACCAGCTTGGTAAAATTGGGCATCTTTGACATTTTTGCTTTTCAAAATTTGAAGACAGCATGCAATTTTGCCTAAGTGTTTCCTCTAGGTAGCAACCTATTAATGCAGGAACAGATTGCGTATTCCATGGGTAGCTGGTAGAAATCAAGCAATTTGTAAAAGGATTTCTCAATAGACTAGCTTTTCTCAAGCATGAATTCCACAAGCAAAGAATTAGGATCATATGGCTCCTAAAGCCTGGCCACTAGCATTCTACTACCTTATTCTAGCTTAAGCCATTAAATATATTGTATTCCAATATAATATTTAATTCCTCCTCTTCAACAACTAAATATATCTTGGCCTAATTAGATGTATCATGAATCTGAGATGTGTGTAGCTGCAGTTAAAACTTATTTAGCCAAGAAAATACTATCTTAAACCTCCACAGTTTCTCAAAAAAAAAAAAAAAAAAAATCTAGAAATGATCTCATCAACACCTTGGGCGGTATAGTGGTATTCCTTAGCATTTCTTAGACAAAATGAGTACATGCTATTGATATCTGTTACATACAAATATCAAGTTCCAGTAAGTTTCAGTAAGTTCCAGTAAATTCTGATGTGATTGATGGCAAAACTTAGCAAATCAGTATATCGTTTAAGGTGGGAGAAGAATGGAATCTAAGGCATTCACTTCCAGTATAGGCATATGTGCATGCACATGCACGGCAAGTGATTTAAACCCTCAGAGCAGCAGTTATCTCATCTGTAAAATAGGCAGGCTAATACCTATTGTGTTAGATAAAAATCGTAAATTTTATAGCATAATTTCTGCTAAATACCAAGTCAGTAATTGGTATGTTATTTGTTTAACCAAGAAAATTCTGAATCCTCCAACTTTACAGGCCATTCTTTCCTTTACATGGTTAGAACGATGTCATATTTGTTCTGAGGTGGGAGTTCTGGTGCTCTACTCAAGACTTTTCTGCCAGAATTCAGGAGTAGAGGAGGGGGTTGGCTCATGAGCTCCTGGAATCTCTCACCCTAACTTCTGCTGACACTTTGATTTTAATTATTTTCCCCTGCTCTTCTCTATATCTGAGAATTTTCTCTATCTACCACATTTCATGCCCTACTGGAAAGGATCTCATTCTCCATGTTCCCCCTAAATGATCATGTACCAATAACACAAGGCTATTCTCGGTAGTATCTTCACTTACTATTTGTGGATAATGAAAAGTAATTACAATAAACACAGGAGTGCAATGCATGATACCAGTGCTTATGAGGTAAATAAAATAGACACATAGAAGCAGAGAGTGGTTGCCAGGGAGTGAGTGGAGAGGGTTGCTATTCAATCGATGTAAAGTTTGCTCATGCAATATGATTAAGTTCTAGAGATCTGCAGTATAACATTGTGCCTATAGTTAACAATACCATATTACACACTTAAAAAATTAATAGGGTAGATCATGGTAGTTGTTCGTACCACAATAGAAAAATGTAATTATAGCATAAAGCAAAATACAACTTCAAAACTAATGCCAGACATAAGTGCTCCTAGAAATGTATCACTCAGTCCCCATTATAGGGAATTTCATATTTGTTATGTGATGTCATATGAATTAGCCTGCTGCCATTTTGGTGTGGTTCTTTCTTTTCTCAGGTCACTTCCATATTTTTCTTCTCTTCTCCAGGTCTTCCAACTCCATTTCTTCTCAAAGTGCTATAGCACAATTCTCAGAGTCCACCCTTCAGTGCAGAAAGGCTTTCCTTCTGATAATCCCTATGAAAACTGCATTAGATTTTTTTTGCTTATAACTGCATTCCTAAGGCTGGGTAACTTACAAAGGTAAAGAATTTATTTTCTACACTTATGGAAGCTTAAAAGTCCAAGGTTGAGGGGTTACATCTGGTGAGGGCCTTCTTCCTGGTAGAAACATTCTGCAGAGTCCCGAGGCAGCACAGGGCTAAGTGTACCAGCTCAGATCTTTCTTCCTCTCCTTATAAAGTCACCAATCCCCTTCCCATAATAACCCATTAATACATTTACCCATTAATCAATGAATAAATTAATTTGTTCATAAGGGAAGAGCCCTCATGATCCAGTAGCCCCTTAAAGACCTCATTTCTCAATACTGCCACATTGGGGATTAAATTTCAATATGGTTTATAAAAGGAACAAACATTCAAACTATAGTCAACACACCAAAGATCCATGTACTCCATTACTTCCCAGTCTTTCTTATAGTTAGATTGAACCTGGGTAACTACTTTTAGCCATTAAGCTATGAGCTGAAGTGATACTTCATTTTAGGCCACAGGATTTAAAAACCAGTGTGTCTTTTTAACCTTTATGTTCTCCTAGCAAGCTGACTTTGAGAATATGTGTTTCAGCTGTATATTACAAAATAGAGAAGTGAAATGAACACATACTAGATAGGCCTTATAGCAGCAAGAAATAAACATTGTACTAAACCACTGAGATTTTAGGTTTATAACTGACTGCTATCTTAGTAATACAAACCCCTCCTGAGATTAGCCTTTTAAGGAAAAGGATCCCAATATTCACATATAGAAACATCCATCTAACCTCATAAAAAAAAAAAAAACAAGCAATTCTCTCTAAGAGAAAGTATCCTACAGCAGCAAGCTCAAATTGAAACTATCTCTTAGAATATCTTTGTGATTATTAATAAAGGATTATTAGTAAAGATCATTTTCATCATCTCATTAAATTTCATTAAGAACTTACTTTGGCCATTAGGGAAACTTATAGACATTTTCTGCCATTCTGCATATCTTATCTAGATCAATTCAAGTAGGAGGAATAATGAGCAAATCATAGTCTTGTGATATTGATAGTGACAAAACTCTAGGTTGTGTTTGGAGTAGCTCAGTAATTTTATGGAAAAAAAAAAAAACAGACTTCCCAGGTAAAACTATTTGGCCCTTTGCAATATTAAAGAATTGGGTCATCCACAAAAGACCCATAAAGATACACCTAGGTAAAGGAAATATAACATTAAAGGGGCATAATGTAGGACTCAGAGAGGCATACTGATGTTAACCAATGAAAGTCCATAGTTATACCCAGGGCCTAAGAGAGAGACAATATTTTTTACAGGCACTGATGCCAAAGTTTATAATGTGAAAAAAGTGTCATTTTCCCATGATCCTGTCCTCCTAGACAGTGATAGTGAGTGGTCATGAAAGAGCCCAAAATGGTAGGGCTTACAGACACACACACACACACACACACACACACACACACACACACACACACACAGAGAGAGAGAAAGAGAGAGAATTCCATCATGTGTGATATATTTTATAATTTTGTTAAAAAAAAATTGTAAGAAGAAACAACAGAAAAACAATCTGTGATTCAGACCAAATGAAAAAAAGTGAGATAGAAACATGAATAAAACTTTCATAGAAAATTAATTGCATATGACTCTTAACCATATGAAAATGCTAATTAATAGTGCACGGACCTGCTATTTCTCTCCTGACAGACTGAAAACATTGAGTCTTCAACAACACAATTTTGGATGAAACACAAGAATATTCATACCATGCTGGTAAGAATTTTAAATGGTTCAATCCCTAGTAAAAGAGATTTGGAGATATCTAGAAAAAGTATATATTTATTTATAATTTGATCTATAAACACTGCTTTTAGGAATTGACTGCAGAGATATATTACACGAATATACAACTGGATACAGAAGCTTATTCTATGCATCTTTATTATTTGAAATGGTACACAAATTGTGAACACTCCAAATGTTTAAAAAGCAGGGAATCAGAAATCAACTAAACAAAGTATGGCACATTATACTACAAAAAAAAGTATGGCATGCCTCCATAGTACATTAGTACACTGATTTAAAAAGGAATGAAGAATTTATCTGTATGTAATTATGAAAGAATCATCATGACCAAAAACCAGTGAAAAAAGCAACTGCATATGACAAGCTGCCATTTATGAGGGGAGAGGACATATTCATTTATGTGCACTTGTTTACTTTAAAAAAAATAAAAGATAAACATGAGTTTTTTCAAATGGTTTCATGAAGTGGGTAAAAAGAAGAGATGAAAGTGGGCCAAGAATCTGAATAGACATTTTTCTGAAGAAGCTATAAATAGATAATAAACACATGAAAACATACTCAAAGGCATTAGCCATCAAAGAAATGCAAATAAAAAACATGAGATGCCACTTCATAACTGCTAAGATGCCTGTAACAAAAAATGCAGATAATAACAGGTGTTGGAAAAATGTGGAGAAATTAAAATACTTATATACTGCTGGTGGGAATGTAAAATGATGCAACCACTTTGCAAAACAGTCTGAAAGGTTTTCAAAAGTTTAAACCTGGAGTTAACACGTCACCCAGAAATTCTACTCCTATGTATTTATTCAAGAAAAAGTAAAAGTATCCATGTAAAAATTTATGTACAAATGTTTATAGCATTGTTCATAAAATACTGGAAATATCCCAAATGTCTACAACTAATAAATGAAAAAGTGGAGTATGTAACACCCATACAGTGAATATTATTCAGCCATAAAAATCAAGTACTGAAATATGCCACAACATGGACGTTCTTTAGAATATTATGGCAAAGGAAAAAGCCAGATATAAAAAGCCATATATTTTGTGGTTCTAATTATATGAAATGTTCCGAATAAACAAATCCTTAGAGAAAGAAAGTTTACTTTTGGTTGACTAGGGCCAAGGGTCTGGAGTTAAATGGGAATAACCGCCAATAGTGATTGGGCAAGGAATAGAACCTTCTCTTCTTTATTCAATGTACTGTATTTTATAGATTTGACACTTGAGTCATGGAAATTTGACGTATTTATAAAATGCGAAATTTAAAGTAGGCCTTAAAAGTTAAAATAAAATGAAACAAACAAACGAAAAGCTGATTTGTATACACACTTGCAGGAATTATTCCAAGGAGCTTTAAAAAATAGAGATTTGACAAATATAACTAGAGGCATACTCTAGATTTAAACAATGCAGAAGAAAAATTTAAGCTATTTTCAAACATGTTATGAGTGGTATTATTGTCCTCAGACATCTGTATTTTGATCTGAGGATGCTAAAAAGTATGTTGTTGAGAATTGGAATTTTGGACACAGGAGAAAGAAGGTACCAGTATAAGTCATGTGAGATAAAGCAAAATTCTTGTATTCCTGAATTTGGATAATATAAACTTATGATCTATTCTGCTTTAAAAATATAAAATATATAATCAAGACATGTATTACTAACAAATTGCTGAAAATCAATGAAAAAGAGAAATTCTTAAAGGCAGCTAAAGAAATAAGATATACTGCACACAGAGCAGCAAAAATAAGATAAATTAAGACTTCTTTTCTAAAATTATACCAGCTTAAAGAAAATGGAATGGCACTTATATGTGCCAAAAGAAAAAAAATGCAAGGTAGAGTTACCTATCCAGAGACTCTATCTTTCAAAAACTGAAGCAAAAAAAGGAATATTAGAACCAAAAGAAGCTTAGAGAATTCATCTCATGAAACCTACATTACAATAATTTTAATTGAATTGTAATTTTAATTGAAGTTTTTTAAACAGAAAATACAAAACTGACAACTATATTCCTGCAAAAAAAAATTGAAAGTAAAGGAAACAATAAACATACAAAATGTGGCCGGGCGCGGTGGCTCACGCCTATAATCCCAGCGCTTTGGGAGGCCGAGGCGGGCGTATCACAAGGTCAGGAGATCGAGACCATCCTGGCCAACATGGTGTAACCCTGTCTCTACTAAAAATACAAAAATTAGCTGGGCATGGTGGCACGCACCTGTAATCCCAGCTACTCAGGAGGCTGAGGCAGGAGAATTGCTTGAACCCAGGAGGCAGAGGTTGCAGTGAGCCGAGATTGCGCCATTGCACTCCAGTCTGGCACCTGGCGATGGAGCAAGACTCTCAAAAAAAAAAAAAAAAAATACAAAATGTGTGTTGTTTTAAGCTGCTAAGTTTGTGATAACAAACTTATGAACAAGGAGAAAATTCTCACTAAATGCATTTCACTAATTTTAGACATTTACAAATAATGACCAATTTAGTAACAATGAGCACCCAGCCACTCAGACTGCAAAATCTTAATTTCCCACTGAAACAACCTAGTATTCCTCAGAGAAATGACTGATTATAACTTTGGCACAGGAAACATATATACATACACATACATGCATGCATACATACATATGCACACATATGTGACCATAACTATTTAAATTAAACTTTCATGAATTATAATTAACTGATTTAAGGGAAAATATTAACAATGTATCACTTTGTGTCTTATAATATATGTAGTAGTAAAATACGTGGCAACAAAAGCACAAAGGAGAGGAAAGGAGAAATTAAAGTATACAAGTGTAAAGGTATAAGGGTTTTTTATGTAGTGATATAGCATTATTTGAAAGTAAGCTGTGATAAGTTAACAGTGAATATTCTAAATCCTAGAATAACAAAAGTAATAGAGAAATAGAATTATAAAAATAATTTATGTACAATGAGACAGAAAAAGAAAACAGATACAAAGTCTAGGTGGGAAAAATAGAATACAGATAAGATGGTAGCAGATTTAAATTCAACCATTTTAACCGTTACATTAAATGTAAACGTTCTAAACACTTCAATTAAAAATCAGGAATTGTCAAGCTGGATATGAACATGACCAAATTGTAAGTTTTCTGCAAGACAACGACTATAATATGTATTCAGTTTACTAAAAAAAAAAAAAATAAAGAATGGGAAAAGATATATCATGCAAACAATAAACATATAAAGCTGGAGTAGCTACACAACTATGAGGCAACATGAATGTCAGAAAACGAATAAAAGATAAACGAATCCTTCAAGAGCATTGTAATTTTAAGTGGCTATACACACAATAAAAGATCTTCATGACATACAAAGCAGTCATTTCAGAATTTGACACAGATTTACAAACACAGTTGGATACTTTCTTTTATTCTGTCATTAATTGATAAAATAACTAGAAAGAGTCTGTAAAGATAGAAAAGATTGAATAACACTACAATCAACTGGAATTAATTGGCGTTCATTAGAGCACACTACTCAGGAGCAACAGAAGCAGCATTCTTTTCAAGCACTCATGGAACACTCACCGAGATAGACTCTGCTGAACAACGAAATGAATCACAGCTAAGTTAAAATGATTGGTGTCACAGATTCTCTCACCAAAATAGAATTAAATTAGAAATCAGTTACAGTAAGATTTCTACAAAAATCACCAAATATTTTATAATTAAACAACAAACTTCTAAATAAGCTATGAGTTAAAATAAGTCAAAAGGAAATTAGAAAATATTTTTACCAAAATGAAGATAAAATGGCAATGTACCAAAATGTATGGAATGCAACTCACGTAGTGTTTAGAGGGAAATTTACAGCTTTAGATACCTGCATTAGAAGAAAAGATTCAAGTTTATCATCAAAGTTGTACTTAAGAAGATAGAAAAAGAAAAGAAAATTAAGTCATAAAAAGTAAAAGAAATGAAATATTAAAGATCAAAACAAGAAATCAAATTGAAAAAATAATTCATAATGATAGAAGATTAGTGGTTTCTTTGGAGCTGGTGTTTAGAGGAATAGAAATGAAGAAAGTAAGAAGGAAATGTTGGAGATGAGGAAAATGTTCTGTATCTTGACTTTGGTAGTAGTTACACAGATGTATATATATGTTAAAAAAATCATTGATATTACACATAAAACTAGATTTTTTTCTTTAATGTAAGCTATACCTAAAGCAAATTTTAAAAATTCTTAGATATTTTCAGAAATTGAATAGTGACTAATATTTAGATACTAAAGAGTTATAATTTATTTAAAATATACCGTGGTTACTTCTAAAATAAAGAGTATTTCTTTTTTAGAATGTGACATATTGACATATTTATGAATGAAATAACAGGACCTCTGGATTTGCTTCCTAATAGTGTTGGTGATGGGGAAGCAATTGCAGTTAACATGAAACATGATTTGCAGTGAGCTGATAATTGTTTAAGGTAAGTGAAGGATATATAGAGGTTCATAATACTATCCTACTTACTTTCGCATTTGTTTAAAATGTCTTACCATAAAATGTTTTGAAATATATCTCTTTAGCTGATGTCAAATCTAGTCTGTTAAACAAAACAGGCATTTAAGTAGAATTTATATCAAATAATTAATGGCTCCTTTTCAGTTATTTCTCCAACTAATTTATTTAACTATCAATTCTAGTGCCTTATCTCTGTTCCTATTTATAGTATATGTATAGTCCCAATAGGTTTTTGTTTTTTTTCCCCCTCTCTAATGAATAACCTTCTTAGGGACATGGTCTAATAGAGGGTAAAGGGTCAATCTTTCTTGGACTAAATCCTGACCCAACCATTTTCTAGCTATCTTATCTTGAGAACAGGGCTTAATTTTCTAAGCCTGAAATTCTTCATCTATAAATCAACCAGTAGTAACCCCACTATGTTTTTTGTAAGGAAAAAATAAGATAACCTGCAAAACATCTGACAGGGTATCTAAAAATAAGTCTTAATAATTGCAATCATTACATGGTGGTACCATGAATCCTAGAAACACTACTTAAAATTATCTAAATCCACAAAACAAATACACTCAATTCAGATTTTTCATTTTGCATACAAACCTAGACTGTTGTCATAATTTAAGTTCTTTTCATTAAATTTTGCTTTACTATCAAAAACCACGTGGCTAAAATTGCACTCTACTTCCAGCCATTTCCAAATGGATACTGCCATTAACAATGTGTCAATTATGGGCTCTGAAGTACAATTAAATGTATTTATGTATTAGGAATATCCCAGTCCCCTCGAATCTGCCCTAAAATAATTGCATTGTTTTTCCCAGCTGTTTCAAGACTTTTTCTTTTTTTGGCTCCCATACCATTCTTGGGATAAACAAGCACAAAGTCGGAGCAATGACAATTGGAACTCCATGGCTATTCCATTGAAAGTCAATTGAATTTCAATTTCCTTCAATGGGAAAAGCCAGGAGGAACCAATTACTGTTGTTTTAACATTGTGCAATTTTACCTTAGGCACCACTTAGGATCCAAATGAAAACATTTCAATTCCTGCTTATTACTTCTTCCTGATAAAATGCTGCTTTTCCCTGGCTCTTGAAAATAGTGCCATATCAAGGGAAGCCTCTATTAAATACATTTTGCCATCTTGGTCATATTAACAGCTATTAAAAGAAAAGAAGATATACAGGGACCAATATTCTACATATAATACTGCCTGCTGTTTATTTTGCCAGCCATTTTATGTGGAATTGCTCTGATTTTCACTTGTCACAACAACTTACTTGAGAATGAAGTCAGTACAATTCACTTTCTGTTTGGGACATCAATTCCCAATCTGGAAGAAATCTCATCACCATGCTGAGTTAGCTTGCATCTGCCATGACCGCAGGATTTCTGGAAGGCTACTGGCACAACTCACACGTTTCCACTGCGAAGCTTGGCTTTGGGAGAGAGTGAGAATGCTGTTCCCCTAGCAGTCATTCAGGGCCACAGACTGTGAAAGCCAGAGCCACCTAACAAGCTGTGAAAATTTCAGCCACCTGAGGAGCTGTGAAAGACAAAGATGGTGCTAACTGAGGATTCCTGAGCAGGCAGGAGCCTCCAGAGGAGCTGCAAATATCCTAGGCCCTCATGTCAATGAAGAAACAGTGCACTCTGAACTAAGTAACAGTCAGAAGGGACTGAAAGACAAGAGAAGTGAAAATAAACTCAATCATGTTAGAAAAATAACTATACAAGGTTGGGATATTAGCCATTCCAAGTCATTATGCTTATGCCCTGGGTCTGTTGTATCAAAAGAAGACAAATTACATAAGGAGAATAAAAAGAAACTTAAGCACCAAACATATCCAGGGCCTAATAATTGAGTCAATTTCCCAGCCAGACTCTTGATGCTGTGTAGCTCAGCATGTGAAGAACCTATAAAAAGACACAGAACTCTGGGGTAGGCCCAAGCTGCAAGGAAATATGCTATGTCTCTTTTCCAGTCCCCTCTTGTGTTAGAGCAGTAACCAGGAGTTTTTATGGGTCATTACTTCTCCTTATGTTCTGCGAAATAGACTCCATTCTGCCCAGGACACATCTGGTATGCTGCCTTTTCCCCCTAAGCCCTCTAAATACTCCTATTTCTCTTGTCCCAGTTGGACATGAGATTGTCACACGAATACAACATGATCACTGCATTGCTTTTCATGCCAGTGTGATCCTCATCCCACCTTTTAAGAATTTAAACGACAATATCAATTATCCTTTCAAAGCTGTTTCACATCACTGAAGAAGCTTTGAAATTAGATTTAAGTTCCCATTGTCAACTTATCTCGGAGTTTTATTAGGTCTTAGAAGCTGGTTTTTAGCCAACGTATTGATGGGAAGCAAAGAATAACTTTGAACTTTGTTCTTTGGATTGGCACTGCTCAAGAGATCAATGGCAGTGTTTTGACTAATATTCCAGACTACTTCCCTTACAGTTTTTTCTATTCTTTTTGTCATCCATAATAGATAATAATTGTTAAAGTAGTCAGGAGCTAGGAATCTTACAAAAATGCTTTTGGAAATAGAAAAGCCTTCAACATAAGGTAAAAAGGAATGGAAATTTTGCCCTTGTGATTCTTTCCCTTAAAAAGTTCTGAGAAAGGTTACTAAAATTAAGAATTAAATGGAGAATCCATTCTAGATTCTCATTAAAGCCTATATCTTTACAAAGAGTAAAATCATGACTTCTTTCCAAATACAAAATGAACAAAAATCAAAGATTTCACTTAACTCATTAATTAACAGGGGTACCAATAAGAGGTTACAACCAGTTCAAAGGAGGAGTCAAAGAATCACGAATATATAGGTCATAAGAACGCTGAATCAATTTACAAATAGACGATAGAAAACTAGACAATTGCACTCCCTAGACGGAATTTGTTTGCATTTCTACGAAAAAGAATCATTTGCATTAGTATCAATATTCTACAGCTTACACAGTTATAAAGTAAAAGGAAGGGCTAACTCGGAAAAGTGACCTAGATAATGTTAGTTTTCTGTTGAAGGCACACAGTAATATTTTTGGTTCATTTCAAAGTTTTTCACATTATTTCCTTTGGTTCTGAACAAAGTGCTGAAAAAGAATAAAAAAGATCTGCTTACTTCTTGTTTAGGACTGCTGCTTAAGAAAATCCAGAGGACTGACTTGTACACATCTACATTTAGTGTTAAATGATTCTATTGTTTACTTCACACAAATTTCAAATACCAGTCTCTAGGGAAGTTATACATGTACAGTGTTTCTCAGTTTCCTATAGCTGCTATATCAAATTGTCTCAAACAAATGTAGCTTAAAACAGAAGAAATTTATTCTTTCAGGACTAAAATAAAATTCAGAAATTTGAAATCAAGGTGTCAGCAAGGTTGGTTCCTTCTAGAAACTCTAAGGAAAGTTCTGTTTCCTGCCTCGATCCTACTGTCTGGTGGTTGCCAGCACTCCTTGCCATTTCTTCCTTGGCTTGCAGACATGCTACTCCAATCTCTGTCTCCGCTGTCACGTGATATTCTCCTTGGGTGTCTGAGCCTTTGTCTAAATTTCTCTCTCCTTTTAAGGACATCAATTATGTTGGATTTAGGGCTCACTTTCATCCAACATAACCTCATCTTAACTTTGGTTAGATCTGCAAAGAACCTATTTCCAAGCAAGACTATATTTTCGTATTCACAGGTTCTGCATAGAAATAAATTTGGAGGGAAAACTATTCAACCCAGTACACATGATGATATCAAACATGTGGCTGTAAAGAAAGGGTGTGTCTAACAAGCAATTGCCAGGAAACTCAGAAAGGCCGATGATTTTAAAAGGCAATGGGCTTAAATCAGAACAGTCCAATTAAATAGCAATTCTTATTTATAACTGTGTCTGGATCATCTCCAGCAAGCAAACCAGGCAAGTAAATGTGATACCAGACTTCTGAGCCAATGTTTCAAAGGCAGCAATACACTTACATTCTCCAGAATTCAGGAGAACCAGCTTTTAATTCTAGTTTTGCAGCTAATGAGCTGTGTGAACAAGAGCATGTCCTCTATCTAATTGAGCATTACTTACCTCTTTTGTCAAATGAGGGAAATAGACTAGAATATTTTTAAGTCTCCTTCTACCTCTAATGGGCAATGATTTATTACCTCTTTCTTATAAATGCAAAACATCCAAATCAGTTATCAGGATATGAGCTAGATTGTCTTTTAAAATTGTTCTGACCTACTTATATCTGTCCATGCTTTGTAAAGTTAGAACAGAATCTTTGGATTCTTTGTTTTAGGCTGTTGCTGATACTGTTTGTGTGTTTCCCATTGTAGTATACAAAGCTTGAGGTCTTTTGCTATCCTTTTATTTCTATGGCAGGAATGGGTCCCCTGTTTCCACATTTCTTCTATATGCCTGTTTGCCCTTGGCCACAGCTGCAGGGCTTTCACTTTGTACAATCCCGAGGGGCATTTCCATTGCAGTTTTTGTCATGTTCCAAGAGGTGCTATTTTTATGGAATACAGTTATATAGACTGCATTTATAGAGACTCTGCTATGAACAGTGCTCTTGGAGCTGTGCAGTGGCAGGGATCCTGCATAGCTGATTTGATTGAGGTGTACAACACGCCATGTTGGAATACTAGTTCTGCTTCTTGAAAATTTAGAAGTGAGGACAATATAGGATCACTTTGGGCTCTTTTCATAAATTGAGAAATGAGAAATTTAAACTGGAATGCTGATGAATGCATGTATGTGTGTGTGTATATATATATATACACATTAAGCCAGTAGACAGAAAGAGAGAGAAAAAAAATTTTAAGTGTAGAGAGTGAGAGAGAAAAATACCTGATATCTTAATGGCTTCTAATTTTTGTGAGACTTAGATATATTCCTGTTTTCTTGTCCCAGGACTCCCTTTCCTAAGCTGCTGTGAAGGAGTTTTGCTACTTGCAATTAATTTTCTTATTAAGAAATTGTACTTGTTACGTTAATTTATTCTGAATGTCATTTCTCAGTAGAATCAAATATATATGAATTTAACTGGCCCCAATAGGTTAAGTATTGATTTATCAAAGAGGTCCATACGTGTATTGATCATTTTAAATATGACCAAAATTATTATGCTATGAGCCATTATCTTAAAAAAAACTATTTAAAATGAATGTGAATATATTCTAGGTAGTCCCCACTGCAAGGAACATAACATGTTGAAGAATAAGTAACATCTCTTGTTTAAAACTTTGGATGTCTAAGTTGCCATTTGCAAACCATATTCTGATATCTCCCTCCAATTATACATCTTTGAAATAGACATATTTGACCAAAGATCCATGAAAGGCTAATTTTCACACACCATGTTAGGTAGATATCCAAGAGTGGTGGGACACAAGTGAAGGTCAAGAAAGGCTTGTTTCTCCTTAGATCCCAGGAGCAAACAGAAGAATCTCTGAAGATCTCCTACCAAAATATATTAGAAAAGATCCCCCAAAATGTATTGGGTAGCCAAATGAAGTCAGTCAGTCTAAGTGAAGCCAATTGATTAGAACTCTGAACTTGGCAATGCATTAAGGAAACCATCTAATGTGAAGAATGTTGAATATTATGAGGCTCAGTCTTGTACCTAATTTTACTCTCCAACAAGGTGATTCTTGAGCCGGACTCAATGTTCCTACCCATGTTTCCCTCACCCCTAGAGAACATCAGGAAGCTAAAGTGCTGCATGCCTGCCTCAGTTTCCCAATGGTAACTTTCCAGTGTTTCTTGAAATGAGATCAGTGGGGCAAGTTAAACATCTCTTAACTTATGTCTTAATCTCTTTTGACAGAACCAGCCTAAAGGTCAAAAAGATTCCCAGGGTGAAACCTTAGGAACTATATTCTAAAAAAAGTTTCTATAGGAAGGATTCTATAAACTTTAAAATATTAAATACATGTAGATAAGTGTTCAACCCTGGACTTCAAGAGCTGAGAATGCAGAGCACTATATTTGCTCCTGGGATCTATGGAGAAACTGGAAATTTAGAGGACCTTGAGTTATTGGCAGAAAGTGAAATATTAGTTAAATATCACTAACAAATACTATGCTCCAAAATTTAAATTTTTATTGCAAATATATATTGCATGCCTGTAATGCACTTATATAACGATAAATAGTAGAAGTTAGTATCTATTTAGCTCATACTATATGGTAGGCACTATGTCAGATACTTTACACATACATTAATTCTTTTTTCTTTCCTTTTCTTTTCTTTTCTTTTTTTTTTTTTTTTTTTTTTTTTGAGACAGAGTCTCGCTCTGTCACCCAGGCTGGAGTACAGTGGCATGATATCGGCTCACTGCAACCTCCACCTCCTGGGTGCAGGGAATTCTCCTCCTTCAGCCTCCTGAGTAGCTGGGACTACAGGTGCCGGACACCTCGCCCAGCTAATTTTTTTGTATTCTTAGTAGAGACAGGATTCACCATATTGACCAGATTGGTCTTAAACTCTTGATCTTATGGTCCACCTGCCTTGGCCTCCCAAAGTGCTGGGATTACAGGTGTGAGCCATCAAGCCTAGCCTACATTAATTCTTTAAGCCTACATATAAATCTTGAGTAGAAGAATCCACTGAAATTTAATTCCTCCCCTTTCTGATATTATATTACAAGCATCAAGATGATACAAATGATCTACCTATTGTTTTGAAAAAGAAGACATTTGATATATAATATTCCTAAATGACTTTTCACCTACATTGCTGGATATATTGTGTTTTTCTTTTTATGTCTGTGATGACTGTAAATCTATGACACCTCCCCAAACTCCCTCACATACACACTCATTATGAACCTATTCCTGTGTTCACCTGGGCCATATTTAAGTTTATGGCCCAAACAGGACTGTATTCTCTTTTCACGGCTTCCTCAAACATTTAAAGTAATACAAGAACTAAGCTAGCCCTTAGCAATTCACTTGTCTCTCAAAACTCCCAAGAGTCTTCCCATTCTCTGCCCTGATATAATGGACCTCTTTCACTCACCCCACCTCTGTCCCATAGCCTGCTGCCTTTTTCAAGCCAGCCTATTAAGTCTTTATAACCTGCCCCCCACATGTCAACTCTCCTTGCTGTGAAAACAATCCTGGGCTTGAAGTTCTTTTTCTGCAGAAAATTTGCCTTTATTGCTTTTATGGTTTTTCCTCTCTTGGAGACAGTAAAGAAGGCAAAGGAGCTGACTAGGCAGAGGAAACGGAAACACATGAAAATAAACTTTACACTGTACTATGTTCAGTAGGAACATTTCTAGCAATGTAGGTATAAAGTGACCTCTGACTTGAACTGAGCATAATTGTAACAGAACATTTTTAAAAATTTTAAGTAGGTATCTAAAGGCATTTTATACTTTTCAGAAGATTTAGTTCTAGAGATAGAAATGAAAGAGTATATATAGGTTGGTATCTAAATATGACGTAAAAACAAGAATATGAAAAAATTATATACATACAATATTTATGACTAGATTTGTGCAAATATAGGCTCTGAGGTCAGATTGTTCAGGTTCAATTTTCAGCTCCCTTCACTGATGGATATTCCTCTATTTTCCTCTCTAAAATGGAGTAATACTAAGTCCTTCTACTAAGGGATGTTGTAAAGGCCAAATTAATAAAAAAATACTGATTGTAATTATTAACTTAATGCTGATATATAAAATAATAATGTGTGAACTAACATTTTTGGTATTACTACATGCCCAATTCTGAGCTAAAATACTTTACATGTCACATTTAATTCATACAATTACTTGTGAGATAGGAGTAGTACATATTAACTACTTAGTAGAGTACCTGGCCTATAATAAGCTTTCAGTAAAGAGTAACTAATATAATAATTATTACTTTAAATGTTATTGTTATGATTAGCCAATGTTATAATAAAACTTATCCTTGTTGGAAGCATTTGTTGCCACAGGTACAAATGATAGAGAATTAATACAGATGTATTTTTTAGAACTGTAATTAACATATATTGCTTTCACTGAGGAAGAAAGATCAAGACGATAAGGCATAGGATTTTTTAAAAGAGCAAGAAGAGGTAGGGCCTGAGTCTGCCAAGAGAAGTAAAGGGGCAGGTCTATGACTTGTACAACCACTGACTTATATCAAATATTTAGCAAGTTATTAGAGATAAACACGTCCTCTAGGTATTCAGCGTCCTTTTTCCAGCTGCCTTAGCCCAATCCTCCCAGTAAGTCATTTCCCTAGAACCCTCCACCCACCATCATCACCATCCTTCCAAGATTATGAAGATATCTGATCAGAGAGACCAAGGACCAGCTCCTCTAACTCACTCTTCATCACCTAGAAAATTCTACAAAGAAAAAATTAGATGCTTCTGAAGAGCTAGCTGTTGAGTGATTTCAGGAACCCCTTTTCCCATTTCCCCTTTGCCCTGTCTTTGAGTGAAGAAAAAACACACAACTATTTGCTAATGCTTGAAATTCATTTGACAAGGTAGGGGTGAGTCAGCCTGTGAACTAAAATTAGAAAGAAGAGGCCATTAAAGAAAATGCATATGTCTGGTGAGCTGGGGCAGGGGCAGTAAAAATGTTAGTGAGAATGGGTTTCAGATAAAATATAACCAATCAATCAAAGATAAACAAATGGCATTTGTCATTTTCCTATTTTGATAGGGGAGTTGGAATGAGGAGAGCCAGAGATATCAGCAGTTTAGAGAAAGAGGTAGACCTAGGACAACAAAGGGGAGGAAGAGTTCTTCATAAACTGACCCTATACTCAACTGAGTTCAATCTTTGTGCATCCAGCTAAGCCAGCACCCACAGAGGCCCTGCACTGGACAGTCTTAACCTGTGTCTGGGAAAGCAAGCAGAGCTCCCTAAGAAAGCGATCTTGTGGCTGCCTTATTTCAAAGCATAATTTCCTTCTCCAGAGGAATATTAATTGAAGTTGTAATTCAAAGGTAGGCATGTGCATATCTGTTTATTTTGGACTCAGAGTTGAAGAATTACCAATAATTTGATGATGCCAACTACACTTTCGTAATCCAGGAAGTTACAATGTACCAAGAAACAAACTTTTCTTCCACCAGCACAAATATTTAAGAGGAAAAAAACAGGCACTGGGAAGGGAGATGAGTCATAAAAGATAATCTGAGATATTTTGACACAACAGAAGATCTTAATTTAGGAAGGGAAAAAAGCTAAAAGTTACTCAAATTTTTTTTTTCAGTATCTGGAAGGCATGAACCAAATGTTCCTAATGAACTTATCAAAAGTTCCTTTAGGTAAAACACATTCCTATTGATATAGGGTTTGAAATTAGCCACTCTGACAGTCATCACTAAACCATTTTTTTTTTTTTGGAGACAGAGTCTCCCTCTATTGCCCAGGCTGGAGTGCAGTGGTGCTATCTCAACTCACTGGAACCTCCACCTTCCGGGTTCAAGGAACTCTCCTGCCTCAGCCTCCCAAATAGCTGGAACTACAGGTGCGCACCACATGCCCACCTAGTTTTTTTGTATTTTTAGTAGAGATGGAGTTTCATCATATTGGCCAGGCTGGTCTTGAACTCCTGACCTCATGATCTGCCTGCCTCGGCCTCCCAAAGTGCTGGGATTACAGGCATGAGCCACTGCATCCAGCTGGGATATTTTCTATAGACCATGTACTTCTATTGTATGGGGCTAGGCTAAAGACCTTGACATTATATTTGCACTATGATGACAGGAGAGTATAAAGAGTAGAATAAGTCCAAAAAAAAAAGCTTGCAGTACTGAAGGATCCAAGATGGCCAAATAGGAACAGCTCTGAAGTGCAGTTCACAGCAAGAACAACACAGAGGGTGAGTGCTCACTGCATTTCCAAACAAATTTTCACTGCCCACAGACCAGGAGATTCCCAGGCTGAAAAGTGCCACAAGTTTTCAGCACGGCTGTCTCAGCTGGTGCCAAGGGTTGGTGCAGATAAACTCACACAAATCTGGGTGGCCGTGTCAACTGGCATCTGGAATGCCTGGGAGATAGAACCTCCCATTCAACTGGAAGGGAGAGGGCTGAGACAGGGAGTGAGGCGATATGACTAGGCGGGTACCACCCCCACATAACAAGCAATCTGAAATGCTCTGGATTGAGAGTTTTGCAGCAAGCGCATCTAGACCTGGGACGGTCCAGCTCAGTGGGGGGTAAGGGTATCCACCATTACTGAGGCAGTCCACCACTACCAAGGCAGTCCGCCAATACCAAGGCAGATCACACAGCAGCTGGGCAGAGCCTGCAGCAGCTCAACAACACCTCTACTGGCAGACTGTGACTAGACTACTCAGTGGGGGGCAAGGTGTCTATGAAAAAAGGCAGCAGCACATCAGGAACTTATAAATAAAGCCAACCTTCCTAGGACAGAGTACCTGGGAAAAGAGGCAGTTATGAGTTCTGCTGTAGCAGACTTAAAGATACCTGCCCAGCAGTTCTGCACAGAAAAATGAAGCTCCCAGCACAGCACTTGAGCTCCTGTAAGAGACATACTGTCTCCTCAAACAGCTCCATGACCCCCATATACCCAGAGACACCTCATAAAGGAGAGCTCAGTCTGACATCTGGCAGGTACCCTTCTGGGACAAAGATAACAGAAGAAGAAACCAGCAGCAACCCTTACTTTTCTGCAGCCACCACAGGTGATCCCCAGTCAAGTGGGGTCTGGAGTGGACCTCCAGCGGTCCTACAGCAGAGGGATCTGTTAGAAGGAAAACTAAGATACAGAAAAAAATAGCTTTGACATCAACAAAAAGGATGTCCACTCAGAGACCCCATCCGAAAGTCACCAACTACAAAGACCACAGGTAGATAAAGCAACTAAGATGGGAAGAAACAAGTACAAAAAGGATGAAAACATCAAAAACCAGAACACTTATCCTCCTCCAAGGGATCACAACTCCTCACCACCTAGGGATCAAAGATGGTTGGAGAATGAATCTGAATTGACAGAAACACGCTTCAGAACATGGTTAATAACAAACTTCTCAAACTTAAAAGAACATGTGCTAACCCAATGCAAAGAAACCAAGAACCTAGAAAAAAAGGTTAGATGAGATGCTAACTAGAATAAACAGCTTAGAGAAGAATATAAACAACTTGATGGAGCTGAAAAATACAGTACAAGAACTCCATGAAGCATACAAGGTTAAATAGCCGAATCAATCAAGCAGAAGAAAGGATATCAGAGATTGAAGATCAACTCAATGAAATAAAATGAGAAGGCAAGAATAGAGAAAAAAGTGAAAAGAAATGAACAAAGCCTCCAAGAAATATGGGATTATGTGAAAAGACATAATCTGTGTTTGATAGGTGTACCTGAATGTGACAGAGAGGATGAATCCAAACTGGGAAACTCTTCAGGTTATTATCCAGGAGAACTTCCCCAACCCAGCAAGGCAGGACAAAATGCAAGTCCAGGAAATACAGAAAACACCACAAAGATATTCCTCAAGAAGAGCAACTTCAAGGCACATAATCATCAGATTCACCAAGGTTGAAATTAAGGAAAAAATGATAAGGGCAGCCAGAGAGAAAGGTCGGGTTACCCACAAAGGGAAGCTCATCAGACTCACAGCAGATCTCTTGGCAGAAACCCTACAAGCCAGAAGACAGTGGGGGCCAATATTCAACATCCTTAAAGAAAAGAACTTTCGACCTAGAATTTCATATCCAGCCAAAGTAAGCTTCATAAGTGAAGGAGAAATAAAATCCTTTACGGACAAGCAATTGCTGAGAGATTTCATCACCACCAGGCTTTCCTTACAAGAGCTCCTGAAAGCAGCACTAAACAAGGAAAGGAATGTCCAGTACCAGCCACTCCAAAAACATACCAAATGGTAAAGACAATCGACACAATGAAAAAAAGGTACGTCAACTAACAGGAAAAATATCCGCTAACATCAAAATGGCAGGATCAAATTCACACATAACAATACTAACCTTAAATGTAAATGGGCTAAATGCCCCAATCAAAAGACAAAGACTGGCAAATTGGATAAAAAATCAAGAATCATCTGTGTGCTGTATTCAGGAAACCCATCTCTCATGCAAGGACACATGTAGCCTACAAATAAAGGGATGGAGGAAGATTTATCAAGCAAATGGAGAGAGGAAAAAAAGCAGGAGCTGCAATCCTAGTCTGAAAAAATAGACTTTAAATCAACAAAGATCAAAAGAGACAAAGAAGAACATTACATAATGGTAAAAGGACAAGAAGAGCTAACAATCCCAAATATATATGCACCTGATCCAGGAGCACCCAGGTACCTAAAGCAAGTTTTTAACGACCTACAAATAGACTTAGACTCCCAGACAATTATAGTGGGAGGCTTTAACACTCCACTGTCAATATTAGACAGATAAACAAGACAATTAACAAGTATATCCAGGACTTGAACTCAGATCTGGACCAAGCAGAAATAATAGACATCTACAGAAATCTCCAACCCAAATCCACAGAATATACAATCTTCTCAGCACCACACTGCACCTACTCTAAAACTGACCACATAATTGGAAGAAAATCACTCCTCAGCAAATGCAAAAGAATGGAAATCATAACCAACAGTCTCTCAGACCACAGGGCGATCAAATTAGAACCCAGAATTAAGAAACTAACTCAGAACTGCACAACTTCCTGGAAACTGAACAATTGGCTCCTGGATATTGATTGGATAAACAATAAAATGAAGGCAGAAATAAAGATGTTCTTCGAAACCAAAGAGAATGAAGACACAATTAACCAGAATCTCTGGGACACTTGTAAAGCAGTGACCAGAGGGAAATTTGAGCAATACATGCCCACCAGAGAAGGAGGAAAGATCTAAAATCAATACCCTATCATCAAAATTGAAAGAGCTAGAGGAGAAAGATAAAAAAACTCAAAAGCTAGCAGAAGACAAGAAATAACTAAGATCAGAGCAGAACTGAAGGAGATAAAGACAAAAAAAAACCCTTAAAAAATCAATAAATCCAGAAGCTGGTTTTTTGAAAAGATCAACAAAATAGACCACTAGCCAAATTAATAAAAAAGGAAAGAGCAAAGAATCAAATAGATGCAATAAAAAACAATAAAGGGGATGTCACCACTGATTTCACAGAAATACAAACTACCATCAGAGATTTCTACAAACAACTCTATGCACATTAACCAGTAAACCTGGAACAAATGGATAAATTCCTGGACACTTGCACCCCCCCCAAGCTGAAACCAGGAAGAAGTTGATACCTTGAATAGACCAATAGCAAGGGCTGAATTTGAGGCAGCAATTAGTAGCCTACCAACCAAATAAAGGCCAGGTCCAGATGGGCTCACAGCTAAATTCTACCAGACATACAAAGAGGAGCTGATACCATTCCTTCTGAAACTATTCCAAACAACACAAAGAGAGGAATCCTTCCCAAATCATTTTATGAGACCAACATCATCCTGATACCAAAATCCTGCAGAAACCATAAAAAAAAAACAGAAAAAGAAAACTTCAGGCCAATATCCATGATGAACATAGATGCAAAAATCTTAATAAAATACTGGCAAGCCGATTGCAACAGCACATCAAAAAGCTTATCCATCACGATCAAGTAGGCTTTATCCAGAGATGCAAGTCTGGTTCAGCATACACAAGTGTACAAACGTAATCCACCACATAAACAGAACCAAAGACAAAAACCACATGATTATCTCAATAGATGCAGAGAAGGCCTTACACAAAATTCAACAGCCATTTATGCTAAAAACTCTCAATAAACTAGGTATTGAAAGAACATATCAAAATAATAAAAGCTACTTACAATAAACCTACAGCCAACATCATACTCAATGGGCAAAAACTGGGAGGATTCCCTTTGAAATCTGGCACTAGAAAGAATGCCCTCTCTCACCACTCCTATTCAATATAGTATTAGAAGTTCTAGTCTGAGCAGTTAGGCAAGGAAAAATAAATAAAGGGTATTCAATTAGGAAAGGAAGAAGTCAAATTGTCTCTATTTGCAGATGACATGATTATATATTTAGAAGACCCTATCATCTCAGCCCAATATCTCCTTAAACTGATAAGCACCTTCAGCAAAGTCTCAGGAAACAAAAATCAATGTGCAGAAATCACAAGCATTTCTATACACCAGTAACAGACTAACAGAGAGCCAAATCAAGAATGAACTACCATTCACAATGGCTACAAAGAGAATAAAATACCTAGGAATACAACTAACAAAGGATGCAAAGGACCTCTTCAAGGAGAACTACAAACCACTGCTCAAGGAAATAAGGGAGGACACAAACAGATGGAGAAACATTCCATGCTCATGGTTAGGAAGAATCAATATCATGAAAATGGCTATACTGCTCAAAGTAATTTATAGATTCAACACTATCCCCATCAAGCTACCAGTGACCTTCTTCACAGAACTGGAAAAAACCACCTTAAACTTCATATGGTGAGCCCACATAGCCAAGACAATCCTAAGCAAAAGAACAAAGCCAGAGGTATCATGATACCTGATTTCAAACTATACTACAAGGCTACATTAATCAAAACAGCATGGTACTGGTACCAAAACAGAGATATAGACCAATAGAACAGAACAGAGGCCTTAGAGGCAACGCCACACATCCACAACCATCTGATTTTTGACAAACTTGAAAAAAACAGGCAATGGAGAAAGGATTCCCTATTTAATAAATGGTGTTGGGAAAACTGGCTAGCCACATGCAGAAAGCAGAAACTGGACCCCTTCCTGACACCTTACACTAAAATTAACTCCAGATGGATTAAAGACTTAAACATAAGACCTAACACCATAAAAATCCTAGAATAAAACCTCAGCAGAATCATTCAGGACATAGGCATAGGCAGGGACTTCATGACTAAAACACCAAAAGCATTGGCAACAAAAGCCAAAATAGACAAATGGGACCTAATTAAACTCCAAAGCTTTCTGTACAGCAAAATAAACAATCATTAGAGTGAACTGGCAACCAACAGAGTGGGAAAAGAATTTTGCAACCTACCCATCCGACAAAGGACTTATATCCCAAATCTACAAAGAACTAAAACAGATTTACAAGACAAAAACAAATCCACTCAAAAGTGGGTTAAGGATATGAATAGACACTTTTCCAAAGAAGACATTTATGAGGCCAACAAACATATGAAAAAATGCTTATCATCACTGGTCATTAGAGAAATGCAAATCAAAACCACACTGAAATATCATCTCACAACAGTTAGAATGGCGATCATTAAAAAAATCTGAAGACAGATGCTGGAGAGGATGTGGAGAAATAGGAACACTTTTACACTGCTGGTGGGAGTGTAAATTAATTCAACCACTGTGGATGACAGTGTGGCAATTCTTCAAGGACCTAGAAATAGAAATTCCATTTGACCCAGCAATCCCATTACTGGGTATATATCCAAAGGATTATAAATCGTCCTATTACAAAGACACATGCACATGTATTTTCATTGCAGCCCTGTTTATAATAGCAAAGACCTGGAACCAACCTAAATGCCCATCCATGATAGACTGGACAAGGAATATGTGGCACATATACACCATGGAATACTATGCAGCCATAAAAAACGAGGAGTTTGTGTCCTTTGTTGGGACAAGGGTGAATCTGGAAACCATCATTCTCAGCAAACTGACACAAGAACAGAAAATCAAACACCACATGTTCTTACTCGTAGGTGGGTGTTGAACAATGAGACACATGGACACAGGGAGGGGAGCATCACACACTGAGGTCTGTTGGGGGGGACTAGGGGAGGGACAGTGGGGGTTAGAGAGGTTGAGGAGGGATAACATGGAGAGAAATGCCAGATATAGCTGACAGGGGATGGAGGCAGCAAACCACATTGCCATGTGTGTACCTATGCAACGATCCTGCATGTTTTGCACATGTACCCTAGAACCTAAAGAGCAATAAAATACACATAAAAGCTTGCAGTATTGAGAGTGAGATAGAGAAGAGAAGAATACAAAGTGAGAGGCAATGCTGATGGATTAGTGTGTCAGGCAAGCAGCAAATATTTTTCATTCAGCAAGGGAAGGAAGAGGAAGAAAAGGGAAGGATATATTGGACATGTTGTTGGGCTCTCGTAGCAGGGTGAACAGGTTCTAAGAGCATTTCTCACCACAGTCTCATGAGGGCTGCGAAGGAAAGTGTCCTTTTACCCACTGTAAAGCCCATTCAAATGGAAAAAGAAAACTGCTATCTTTAAGTATAGAGCTGGGGTGGAAAATAGGAGAGACAGAAATTAATCCTTCCAGACATCACATTATGGCCTTTCTTTTCACCTCTCCCATTGGAGAGCCCATTTTAGCAGCCACTGGAACAAACATCAAGGAAGATACTGGAGTGAGAGAAGTTAAAGGTGGGTAATAGAATTGGCTTTCTGAACATACGATAAGCATACAAATTCACTTTATTTTAAAATCGATCTCGTGGGTATAACATTGTGCATGCAAATTCTTACTGTAAAGTAAGTGTAAATATATCGCATGCTGCATTTTCTTTTAATTAGGAGAGCAAGTAAACAATAAGCCTAACACAGCTAGGGGTGTATTCAAAGGCAATCATGTTTTCACTTTCCCTCGGATATATAAGATTATCACTTAATTTATAGGTTACATTCCTTGAGTGACTTCTGTGTATATCACAACAGAGGCCAGAATACTATTCTCAGTGAAAGGGCAGCATAGAGGCTTGGGAGATGGGGTGGGGGATGTTTCCAAATTCTAAACCTGTGAAGTTTGTCAGCTCTAAGACCTGAGTACCTCAGCTCTTCTGCAGTGGATGATGAATGGGACGCTGGTGAACTCAGCCTCCCCGCTGGGGATGTGTTTATAAGGAGCACAGGTGATGTCTTTTGCATAATAAGTCCACCGAGAAAAAGAAGTACGGAACTGCTAAACCTGCTGCACAGAGTGTATTGTTGGTTAAGTCTGAAAACAAAAATTAAACAGTTTCCACTGGGGCATGTAATTCTCCTTCCTAAAGAAGAGACTCTGAACATAAGAACAATTTTAAAAGTTTGGACTAGAGTGGCGATTCCAGGATGCCGCTTGTCAAGTTAATTTATGGCTGTGTATAATTGGGTAGTTCTTTTCCTCCAGAAAGATGAAATAGCCAAGCCAGGAGAGATGGGTATCTCACTATTTCTAATATAGAGATAAGGATCTTACTTTTAGCGTAAAGTGAAGAAACAAGCGGGGGTGGTGAGCAGAGACCAGGCTTTTGTAGAGTTGCAAAGGTACTAAAAAGCAAAAGGAATGGGGATATGTTTCAGGAAATCAGGAGTTGAAGTACTCAAACTTTTAAGAGTTACCTCTTCAATTTCCACCAAATGAGAGGCACTGCTTGTGTTAAATTGTCTTAAGTTGTGTTGAGATATTTCCTGCAACTAAAATTCAAGTGCTTCTCATTTAAACTGTAACCATGTGGAAGCTTTATTTTTATTATCCCTTTAAAAATGTGCTTCATCCCAGAAATATAATAAACTCTAAGTCTCAACTAATAGCTATGATTAATCAAAACAATTGGTTATACAATATTAGATTGATTTCAAATTGAGTCTTACTTCAGTGTCCATAGGAGAGGAAATACTTTCGGTTAAATAAAAATTGTACAGGAATGGGAGTCTGGGAGACTTCGGAAAGCCAGCTGGCTACACCAGCTTCCCAGGCTGAGCTCTTCTTCAGAAAAAGCGCCTGTTAATTCTGCTGCAAAAGGAGCATCGGTGGCGAGCCCTGCTTCGCAAACTGTGACATGTGTTGTTTAGGCCAGAGAGCTTTGGTATATATAAAACAAAATTAGCTCTCTGGAGTGGGAAAGCTGTGACTTCAGTGGCCCCAAAGAGGGTTTCCAATCTATCGATGATACATTGGTCTTAGATTAGGTTCTTTATAAACTGAAAAAGTCTCACTCAGAGATCGAATATAAAGTCATAGGTGTCATGGAGATAATGGCCATGACAGTATCATTGAGATTTACTTATTGCTGAAGAAGAACTAACTTCCCTATGACATGCTGCCGCTTGGGGTCTCCTGGTGACGCTCCAGACATCCAACTGAAATCACAGCCTGTGTCCCCCTCAAACTGAACTGGCAGATTAGGCTGGATGTAAAATGGGAGCTTGCTTTGAACTTTGGGAATCTCAACATTGTGGGGTTCTTTTACTTTACAAGTGCTCAAAGAGAAAAAATTCAAGTAAATTACTGCCCTGGGGTCATTTAGACAGTTAAAAGCATAACCAAAGGTAGAATTAAGACTATTACTGGACATTTGTTGAAAATGAAGTTTCTTAATAAATATTATGTAGTTGATCTCACATGAGGCATAAAAAAAATCAAGTTATGAGAAATAAACATGTTTTTTATTTGTAATATGCCCCTGAATATTAAAGGACTACCTACATTAGCATACTCATCAGTAGGTACTGCTTTTTTTTCTTGTTATTTTTATTTTGCTACTCTTTAATTTCCTAAAATAGATAATGCAGCTGAGCAAATAAAAAAACAGATCCCTACTTCTAAGAAGTCTGTTCTCGGATTACTTTTAATTTCTCCTCTGCCCAGAAAAAGTGATGTAAATGGAGCAAGCTAAGACTGTTTTTGGACCAGGACTACTGAAATATTCTTGTTCATTCAGATGATATTCTGAAACCCCAAGACCTTCCCTCGCTTGTTGTTGTTCTTAAACATTTATCATATAAAGATGCTCAACAGCAGAACCACTGTGACTCAAAGATGCTGTGGTCCAAGGCATGACAAGCATTATTTTCATCCCTATGAAATATTACCATCCTGACACCATGGTAGCATCCTGCCTTCAGACTCAGATGAGTAACTTAAAATGAACACAGAATGAGTGCCAATTTGCTTCGTTTTGTTTGGTCCACAGGCCCTGTAATAGTATTTTTAATAGCCTCTGCTTTAAGAACTTTGGTTAAATGAACACTAAATTTGCTTTAGTGGGATAGGAATAAAAGGTAGAGAAAGGTATTTTTATAGCTGGAGAAGTAAACATATGAGTCAGTCACCTGAACTCTGGAACTGTATCCTGAAGAGGCCAAGGCACATTGTCTTGAGCTCAACAGAGAGAAATCAGTTATTATGAATTCCTATAGTGCCCCAGCATGCCGGAATATGGCTGTAAGACTTAATTCCTCAAGTTGAACCACTTGAAGCAAAGGCAGGAACCAGACTTTCTGATGACTCATGTGACTTGTTACCACGTAGAAAAATCTTCTATACCACCTAGATGTTAACTAAACATTGGCTCCTATTACACAGAGATTCCTTCTGATATTCTTCTAATCATTTGAGAGCCATCTAGACAGTGATAAATTTATAATGTAAGCATTTAAAAGAGATTTTCCTTATCGAGAAATTGCCAAGTACACACATTTTTTCTTTTCTAGCATTTTCCTATCACATGAGTAAAAGGAGAATAACAAACATAACCTCCTCATTAGTGTCACCGTATAGATCTCTAAAACCATTCTCTACAGTGATTTTTAAAAAGGAAAACTTAAATATTGTCTAAGAGTTAAGACATTTCAAATTCCTGTGACTTAGGTCTGTTTTACAAAGCTCGAGTAAACTAATTCAGGGAATTCTATGGAATAATTGAGTGTCAAAACCCTCCATTTAAATTTTACAGTTAAACACTGTAAAAAATTCTTACTAATCAGAAAAGACTTGCTGTCTTTGCATTAAAGTCTGAATTAATGTTTTAAAGTAATGTTTTTGTCTAATAAATATGTAAAATGCCATTTATGATTTACCTTGACATTAAATATCAAGTTAACAAAAAATAATAGTTAACATTTTTGAAGAATTACTACATGGCAGGCATCCTATTAAAAGCTTTACGTGGATTATCACATACCCATAACCACCATAAAGGAGATATTACCATGGATCCCTTCATTGTCAGAGATGTATAGATGGATGAATCCAGCCTTAAGCTTGGGTGGTTATCATTCCATGATGAACCCGTGATGGAGACTATGGATAATTGGTGAGATAGTGCCTGAGAGTCATTCTGGAATTAAGAACTGGTTGTTTTTTTCCTTCGATACACAAACCAAAAATTTCTGAGATACATCTCAATCAATTTAGAGGTTTATTTTGCCAAAGTTAAGGACCATGGCCACTGGACAGCTTCAGGAGGTCTCAAGAACATGTGCCTATTGTAGCTGACTTACAGCTTGATTTTATGTATTTTAGGGACACAGAAATTACAGGCAAAGACATAAATCAATATAGGTAAAGTATACATTGATTTGGACCAAAAAAGTGGGACACCTCAAAGTAGCAGGCTTCCAGGTCATAGGTGAATTCAAATATTTTCTGATTAGTAATTGTTTGAAAAAGTTAAGCTCTGCCTAAAGAACTGAAGTCAGCTTGAATTAAGGTAAGGGGCAGGGGTGGTGGGGGTTATGGAATCCAAAATTCTTGTCATGTAGATGAAGCCTCCAGGTGGCAGGCTGCAGAGACAATAGATGTGAATGTCATTTATTGAACCTAAAATGGTGTCAGACTTTCTTGAAAAGACCAAGTAAGGGAAGGAGATACTCTACAGAACATGCATTTCCCCCACAAGAGACAGCTTTTCAGGGCCATTTCAAAATATGTCAAAGAAACGTATTTGGGGGTAAAATACTTTATTTCTTTCAGGGCTTGCTGTCTGTCATGTGATATTATACCAAAGTCCGGCTGGAATTTGGTATCTTATTGTTAAAAACAGTCTGTTTTGTCAGTCTTAAGATCTCTGTTTCAATGTTAATGCTGGTCAGTTGTGTCTAAATTCCAAAGGGAGGAGGGTACAGTGAGGCATGTCTGATCCCTCACCTTCACTGTCTTGGCCTGAAATCGTTTTTTCAGTTTTTCGGAGTGGAGGGGTCCACTTGGCCAAGAGGGGCTTCCATCCAGTCATTTGGGGGGGGCTTAAAATTTTACTTTTGATTTACAGATACATAGATGAAAAAACCACTATATTATTCTAAAATTCTTTTATTAAAAATATTAGAATCATATTTGTTGAGTTTTCGTCTTATCTGCAGACTGACAGTGTTTGTTTTTTCCATCTCAGATACATTCTACATTGGTCTTTATTTAGTATTTCTGCTCTTGTAAGGCTTGCCGGCATGTTTAATTGGGGCTTTTAAATCTTTTCCTTGCCTATTGATGATGTATATTTTCTGAACACAGTGAATAAAATAGCATGCAGGTCTAATAGCCTTTAAGGTTACTGTCATTTCCCCTCTTCGCATACATAATAAATAAATTAGAGAGCATCGGAGCCTTTACATTAACAAAAGGTTAAATAAAATGTTATGATCTCCCTTGCTGATATCCTGGCTTGCACCACATTTTGAGTAATACGTCATTAGAAAAATCACCCTCTGATGCATGATTATAATATTATGATGGGGGAGTTGTTACTTAGAGGCACCTCCTTAAATAGACCCTTAGCCTCAAGAGCCCTTAAAAAGGGAAGTGAATTTCTTCTTTCCAGGGTTGCTGAGATAGATTTTCCAAAGGCTCTAATAAATGCGACAAAGTTAACAGATTTAGGGGACCCTTTCCCATTAACTCGGTAAGCCTGAGGCATCAAATGCAAGCCCTTGGCTTGTCAAATTATATAATTGTTATCTTGCAAAACATTTCAATGAATTTAGTTCAGTTTATATAGCCAAGATGTAAAAATAAGCAGAGAGACTTAAAGTTTAAACTCATCATATGTATAAAAGCTGAATTCAAATCTCAACATCTGCCCCACCACCAGTGTAAAGTCCTTCAAATTAGTGTAGGTGGTTTAAGTGAAAAGGATTGTTGAGTAATATGCAAGATAAAGATTTAAGACATTACTAACTGAACTAAAATATAAGAAAGTCACCTAACAGAGTTAGGCGGGCATCATTACATTTTTTTAAATGAATATACTCTTTGGCAACATAGTCTATGTTTTTATTTGACTTTTACCTTCCCTTTGCCCATATAGACAAAGGAAAAAAATATATTTTATCCAATTTTTCCAAGATATATTTACCTGAACATGAGCACCTGTGCCAAGGAAAGCAGAATTTGGAGCTCGGGGGTTTGTTTCAGTCTAAGAACTTCTCTGCCCACAAAACAGAAAATTAGGAGGCTTACCTTCATTAACAAAATTCAAATTTTTGCGAAAGAGGTGGTAAATTATTAATCACTTAAAAATGTTCTTGCACTAAAAGAATATGTATGAAAGTAGCCTAATTTTAAAGGTTCAGTTTCTTCAAAAAGAGAATTATTTGAAATATATATTCTAGTAGCTCAAATGTATCACTGGGAATAATAAACTTTTTTCCCAGAGCAACTGTAAAAGTCAATCAACTTAACTCACTTGCCTTGCTTTTATTAAGCTTTTAAAGCCCTTATCAAAAATGAGGTTATATAGTTCTTGTAACAACTTTGAGAGCCTTTGTTATTCACTCTCCACTGACAAGGAAAGGTGAAGACAAAAAGTTAAATGCTTTTGCTGAGGTCGCAAGGCAACACTGGGAAGGGCGAGTAAAGGTACAACCAAATCCCTCAACTGGTTTCCCGTAATCCTTCCAAGAGAGCACAAGATCACATTAATTTTGCCAAAAAAAAATTTGAGTAATCATCAGACTGTGTACACTTAGCCAAAGACACAAGATAGGGTCTGAAAGAGACAGGGATAATAGATAAGTGGCTGCCTCGAGTGACTTGTATTTGGTTCTAAAGATTTCAGTGAGACCACAAACCATGCCAAAGACAACACTTCTGCACAATCAGTAGGAATGGAAGGCAGTTTGATTTCCAGATTAAGATCAGTTAGGATTGTTCGGCCGTGGCAGATAGTACAAAAGTGTTCAATGCAATACATATGAACTACTCAACTTTTACTGTTTCCTTCGTTAATATCTTCACCACCAATAAAGCAGTGATGAATAGCATGCCTTTGAAAGAGCTGTTGCAACTAAGAAAAATGGGGAGAGAGGAGATATAAGGAGTAGAGTAGAAAGGAAAAGAAATTAGAACAGTTATAGGAGGTTGACTATAGATGCACAAAGTTGGAAGAGGGGTTTCATTCAATATTCTGGTATTGTTTCAACAAGCTCCACTCTAATTTACAAATTTTCCCTGTCCTTACAAATGCCCTTTTGGTTTAGATTTTGACATTACACATCTATAACTTCATTAAGAGAGAAAAGATGTTATGGAACTACATTCGTTAGTATTTGTAAAGGAGAAAGAAGAATGGTGGGGGGCGGAAGCGAAGAAAAGTGAGGGAGAGAATTAGAATATGCTGGAATAATTTCTGCTATTTACTGAGGGCCCACCATATACTAAACATCCTGCAGACATTGTCCATATATTATTTTTAATTCTCAAAAAGCCACATACTAAACAAATTAATTCTTAATAATACCCCCAAGAGAAGGGTATCTCCTCCCTCTTCCCCCAATCTCTTTTTCTGTCCCTGTTGAGGAACAAAAGATAATGAAGATCAAGTTACATTCAGTTATTGCATAGCTTGAAAGTGGTAGAGCTGGGATTTCAAACTAAGTTCATCTCAGTGTTTTACTTTCTATGCCACTTAATGTTGAGTTTGTATTTAGATCAATGTTAGTAGCAAGAACGAAGAACGGACTGTTAGTAATAAGGTATGTTAACCACAATCAAGCCAGGTTGTTTTGTTTTCACTTTTAAATAGATACTTACAAAAATACAATACAAAAGTGCTACTTCACTTTTTAATGGCATGATTATTACATGAATGGCTTGCCAAGATCCTAATTCATATGCTGGAATAGAAACATCGGCACAATATTAAGGGTCCATGGCTTATTAATGCATATCAAAAATACAAACTCTCTACTTGAGATTTTATTCATAATTTAGTACTACAGTTCATTCCAGAGATGGCTGAATTTTTAGTCAATAAATAATTCTACTTCTCTGAAGAATAAAGGATTCATAAGCATCCGCCATTGCTCTCATTGACAGTATTTACAGGTTACTTTGTATAAAGCAGGTGTCTCATTCAATGCCTGGCAAAGCATAGATCCCACATACTTATAGAATGAAATAATTAATGAATATAAGTTCAAAAAACCTATTTAATGGGACTCCTAACTTCATCTACAACCTGCCAAACACATGCTTCAATGATGCTAAAATATCTTTAATACATTTTCCAACATTGGAATAACAAGTGATCTAGAAGAAACTATGTTAGGAATCAAAACTTTTCCAAAAACAGTAAATCAGAAACACCTGACAAATACCCTTTTTAAAAATTTCTTATTAAGTGTGTTAGCATATTGAATTACATGCACAGAGTCTGCACACAGATAATCTTATGGAAACATTACCTTTTCTGCTAAACTATCAAATATTCAAACACATAGAGTTTTGCAGATAAAGCAGGAAGACCCATGCTGAGGGAGTCACTTAGGAAGGCAGTCATTCATCATTACAGATTACCTATGTTCTTGATCAAGTCACTGTAGCTATATGTGGCCTTAGAATTCACAGGAAAATAGGGGGTTTGTTCTAAAATAATTTCAATTTTACATTAGTTTTCATCTTTCTTAAAGGTTATGGTTGAAAGAGAGTCTGATGCTCTCCATCTGAACCTTCATTCATAGCTCCCTTATATTGTGTTCAAATAAAAATAAAACTATATTCCTCAGCTTCTCCTACAGATAGGGATAATCAGTTAAATCTAAGTGGTTTGTGACGGGACATCCATACATCTAACTTTGCCTCCCTGTATTCTCCGTATTTCTTGCCTAGAATATGACTGTAAACATTCATGCTCCAGAATCATTATCATAACCCTGAAGGCAGGAATAACAGACTAAGCAATGATAGATGAAACCTGACTTCTTAGTGTCTTCTTGTTATTATCATACCAGTTCTGAACTGACATTTAACTTTTAATATTCATGTTTATTAATTTAATTTTGACTGTGAACACAAGGTACTCTGGATCACAGACTGAGTTCTTATTAATTACCTCACAGTAAATAAGTTTATCACCTCACTCCCCTTGACCCTAGACCTTACCCTGGGAGTGACTTGGCAAAAGCCAGATCAAATGTTCTGTACTAGCAGCTGGACACTCCATAGGTGAGAAACAGACAATTTTTTCTCAATTTATGTTCAGCAAACAGGCAGCCCTCACACTCCTCCTGAAAGGAGAGAAAAATCTTTTGCTGATGGGATAATGATCCCTTTGAGATCAGATGGAAAAGACCCTGACTTCTCACTTTAACCTTTGAAATGTAAATACATCCTTCTGGGTGCCAGATAAACCACTGGGTGTCTTTTAAACTTTTAATACACAAAGATGTCTTCCAGGTCTGGACTTCATCTTTCCTAAAATGGAAATGCTGTAGGGAGATATTGTTCTAGTCTTCCTGACACCTTGAGTCTTAATGTAAAAACCTCATCCAGACTATAGCCATTTGGCACTCTAGGATCAGAGCAGTCAAGCAGACAAATGACTATAGATCTCATTCTCAAAAGTGAAGAGTAAAATATTCCTAGGGAAAGTGAAAACATTGTATACATTGTGTAAATGTCTATGAGTCAGGAAGCTTGGATTTATGTGAGTACTGAGGAATACAAGGAGCTTTTATTTCTCCACAATAGGCTACATCTAGACATAAACCAGAAAATGTTTAAGCCATTATAATCACATCTTTTGTTAACATTAAAATATAACTCCAAGTTCATAAAATATTTGACTTTATCAAAAATTTAGATAAAACCTAGCTTCCAGCTCAAAGGACTAGTGATGATCACATTGCTAGAAACATATGAAACAATCAATACAGGATTACTGAACGCATAGAGAAATTAATGTATTATCAAAAGCAAATAGAAGCCACCTCAAATAACACACATTACACAGCAAGCAAAGGTAGAAGCATAGGACTCAATATAACTGTTGCTTGGATAAATGCTTCCGCTTTTACTGTCCTGTTTGGATTGCCCTTGCTCTCTTGGTTTTATTTCAATACTAGTCCTATACATGTGCATTTCTCTTTGGAAACATTCAATATTACCATCATCAATATTCACCTAATTCAGCAATCAGCTTAAATATATCAGGGACAAACTGCAAGGTTATCTTGACTAAGTTAAATTATTTTACTATTTTTAAAATTATTCTTTAGTTAACTTTTAGCAGCACTTATCACATTAACATTGCCTATTAAAATCAACTAACATTACAGCTGGGTTGAAAGCTCAGTAACCACAAGGGACACGCTCGTGTTACAATTGACTGAATTCCCAGCATTTAGCTCAATGTCTAATTTCTTTATTTAAAAAAAAATTAATTCCTCTATTTTTCTTTTAACAAATGTTATTCATAATTTCCTAACAATAGTCAGCAAATGATCTGCCATAATTTTAGTGGCATTTTTTAAAGCACATTATTTTCTAGCCATGAATCATTGTACTATGGTTGCCTACTTTGCAACGTAGCAGTGGCAAAATTGCACCCCACAAGAAAAAAGGAGAAAGGAGAAGAGAGCAGATGATACAGCCCTAGAGAACTGATTTTCTGCTTCAAATATGTTTCCTGATTGAAAATTGCACACCTAGGAGGTGAGATAACGGAGCTATTCTATAAAACTGTCCAGCAGATGTACTGCAGTAATTCCCACTATATTCATCATTTACTGAATTGCTCACACACCAGAGGCATAATCCAATGTAAATGATCTCATCACCCATCAGTATGAGGGCTCAAAAATTCAACTTGGCCTCAAGCTAAAACTTGACATTTCAAGGTTTTCAAATCCACAGTAAGTAAGCAGGATATTGATGACTTCCAAACGTCTCTTCTGAAACGGAACCAGCTTTTGAGAAATGCAGGTGTTTGGGATCTAGAAATAGAAGTGGCCAGCTGCCCTTGAGGTACTTGGGGCACAGTTCCATATTTCCTACCCTGATTTGGCCCTGAGCAAGGAACATTTTGTGTAGAAAATAATGGAGTTGACACCATTTGCATTCTGCTCATACAAATACTGAAGAATGAAATGTAAAAGGTTCATTTTAAAAGTATCCCTTCTTGCAGTTTTACTGGCATTGCTCTATGTGGAAGACATAAGGCACTCTCGTGCTGTGAAATCAGAAGAACACAGAGGCTCACCAGATTGGCAGGGAATTTGAGAGACCACTGATGCATGAACACACTCCAAATAAAGGGGTATTGGACCTGAGGTAAGTTTACTAGCCCTTCTGAGTCTGTGTTTCTTGAACTATGAAAGGAAAGAGCCAGGCTAAATCATTTTAAATATTCTTTCTGTACTTAACATTTTCTGATGTCATGATTCTGGCCAAGATTACAGTCAGAATAATTTCACTCAGGGACATTATTGATCACCTCCTTCATTAATTCCATGTAAATTTTGTGGTATATTAATTGGACAAAACTTGGGCTTCTCATATATACCTGCAATCTAGTTTTTCTTGTACCATAGCACTTCCCAGCTGTGTGATCTTGATCAAAACACTTATTCTCCTAAAGTTTCAGATTTTTTTTACTGTAAAATGGAAACAAAAATAATTTCATAAGGTTGAAGACAAAACTAGATGATAAGTTCCTGGAGACAACTAATTCTTCAAGAGATGTTAATTCTTTCTTTCCTACAATCCCCTTAACAGCTTGTATCTTCAATCATCTAAAATATATGTAAACAAAATTACAATACACATATTTTTATTATGTATTAAATTTATTTCCAGTGGTTCCTGGGTTTTTCCCACTGAAAGCTGCATTTTCGCACTTTCTTATCTACCCTCTGATTATAATTTACTACATTACTTTATTCTATAATGTTATGCTACAGTGTTAAGCTCATCATTCTTAGCTGCAAATGACAGATAATCAACTTGAATTACCTAAGAAAAGAAGAAGTTAGGGTGTTTATTGGAATGACATTGCAGTTGCCTGACAAAGGAAAATCGATAGGTACTAAATCACTCAAAACCCATGGTTTTAAAATCCCTCTTTCTCTCTTTTTCTCCCCTCCACTGCAGTTATTTCTTATCTTCAGGATTCTCCACATTACAGCAAATAAGGCTGCTGGCAATTCTCGTCATATTCTTATAACTAGTCAACAAGAAAAGATACAGACCTTCTCTTTCCTAGCTTCAGTATTTAACCAAAAAATGCAAGTTATTCTGATTGGTCTACCTTGATCATATGTTTACTCCCAGGACCAGTTGCAGAACTGTGATCTTATAATTGGCTCAACGTAAGATACACATTCCCTGTAGCAAGTGGAGGCAGAGTCTGTTTCAGTAACAGGTGAGGTAAAATGTGCAAGATAAACAACACTGTCAGGTATTCTTGGAGCTTTGTGAAGTGACTAATTGCAATCCTAGCTGTTGACCTATAGGAAAATAAAACTAAACCTGTATCAAATGGAATTGCTTATAAAAAAATACAATATCCTACTATCTCCTTATGATCTGGAAATTATAATGGAGGAGAGCATAGATACAAAATGTTTGCATTATTGAATATTATTTTTCCTTTTTGATATGGTAAATGGAAAAAATATAACTATAGATAGCCATGTTTTTGTAAAAACATACCTTAAATGCCTTAATTTCAAAAACATAAAAAAAATATTACTTCTTCAGATGTTTCCTCACTAACATCTAAATTCCCTTTAGTGGGTAAATTCAACAGTCCTGGTTCTACATGAAATAGATACTATCCTAGAGGATATAGCTCACCAAGAAATTCAAATAAAAGTAAAAATGATTAAGTCAACTTCTTTTCCAAAAAGTAAGTATAGATGAAAAGAAGAGGAGAGTCTATATAGGGTTACTTAAAAGAAGTGGTGTGAGGTATACAATTAAAGATATGATTAAAGACTTGAATGGGAATAGAAAAATGCTGTCTTATTAATTGGCTGAAAATAGTTCAGTCCATTAATAACTGAGGATGCACTGAGCTTTCTAAAATGCACTCATTTTCTAATTAAACCCCAAACTATTCCTGTGAAGTGTCTGGGAGCCAGCAGTAATTATCCCCATTTTGTGAATAAAGGATCACAGTGTCTGAAAGGTGAAGCAGTTTAAGTGTATTAAGAACAGACTCAGAAGGTGATGAATAGAGAATGCCTTTTTTTTTGCATGTAGAGATGCCAATACATAGGCAAGTCAGCTGGAGTATCAACGACAGAAAGTTGTAAGTGGAAAACTTAGATTTAAGTGCAGTTTTCCAATATGAAAAGACTGGAACTTGGGGAAGTCACTTTGACTTTATTTCATTACCTATGAACTGGAAATAACTGATCACTTTATAGCACCATGGAGATGATTGGATGAGACACAGGAAATGGTGATGGGGAACTCATCATTCCTCCCTTTCTTGCCAACTCTTCCTGCAATGAGAGTGTTCATCTTGGACCAGGGCCAAGAAGTTATTTCAGGCCTCAATCTTAGCAGGTGGCACTTCCCAAGGTTTCGCAAGATGCAGTGCCCATGAATCTTATAGCTTCTAGTCATGATCTGAGCACTCTGAAGTATGAAGTCTGCCTGTTGAAATTGATCTTATTCTAAGATCATAGTCCCATCACATATAGTTATGAATTTTTAAAGATAATCTTCCTCTGGCTATATGAAAGTGTTTTAGTCCATTTACATTATTAAAAAGGAATATCTGAGGCTGGGTAATTTCTAAAGAAAAGATGTTTGTTTTGGCTCACAATTCTATAGACTGTACAAAATGTATGGCACTGGTGTCTGCTTTTGGTGAGGGTCTCAGGAAGTTTACAACAATGGTGCAAGATAAAGGGGGCGCAGGAGCATCACATGGCAAAAGAGGGAGTAAGAGAGAAAGTGGGGAGGTGCTACACTCTTTTAAACAACCAGATCTCATGTGGACTCAGAGTAAAAGCTCAGCCATTACTCTGAGGAGGGTACTAAGCTATTTATTCATGAGGGACCTGCCCCCATGACCCAAATACACCTCACTAGGCCCCACTCCAACATTGGAGACTACATCTCAACTTCGGATTTGGAGGGGACACACATCCAAACAATCTCAGTAAGGAAGATAGGTTGAAGCACCTTTAGCAATGCAAAAAATAAAAGTTGAGCAGAGGCTCCCTGAGCCAACTATATTTCTCCTTACTATAATCTAAACTAGCAAGAAGTCTTAACTATAGTATCTATAGCTCCATACTCTACAATACAAAAAAATGGTATAGATGACAGCTGGGATTGTGCCAAGATGCCAACAGAAAGTCTGCCACAAAAGCCAAAGGATGTATGTCATACACACAAATTCCTCTGCATGGTACAGCCCAGCCCATTAGAATTTCACTTGTGGTTTGAGGTTAGAGGTTTGAGTATTAATTTTCATTTGTGCAGATTTCTCTCTCACGTGTCTTCTTTCAGAGTCTCATAGAAGCAGGTCAATAACAAGAATCAGGAAATTTTTGATCCCAAGACTAATACCAACTTATAGCCCAGAAAAACTCCTTGTGAAACATAAAGCATAGTCTAAAACTTTACGCCTAAACTCAGACTTTCCCTTTTCCTTTCTCAGCTTTCTTTTAAGGAAGAAAGTTAAATGTTTTCATTTCCTTGAACGTTTTCTTACTGAGCCAATTACAGTTCCAGCACTCAGGGAGTACTCGCTGAAGATACTCTTTCTTATAATGACACAAAAGGAAAGAGGCTGGTGAACCCATGTAGACCATAATAAACCAAACCTCCAAATAGCCTGATCCAACATCAAACTCATTATAAAAAGTGACCTAATATTTTGAAAATGCAAAGTGATTCTTTTTCTACTAATTTTCTGTTACTGTTATTTTCATCAGTTTACTCCATGCCATTTGGAAGAGTGATGATGAGTTAAAAGAACACAAAATGAAGAGATAAATTCATAGCCTTTGAATTTCAAAATATGCTTTTGAAATATATGACAGACAAAATTTTTGAAGGAATAAGCCCTTAAGTTGTAAGAAACTTAGCTTTGAATAAAAAGACCAGAATCCTGACAGATTTAAAGCATAGAGTTTATACCAAAACAACAGACATACAAGAGTAAGTGATCAGTCTGACAGTATTTTTTTTTTGCATAAACTCCTACTAAATGAAGAATTAGAATGTGGACAGAGTCAAAGGGAAGAGAATTAGATCTTTGTGAATGCCCCAAGAAAAGTACTTATCATGTCTTCCCTAGACTGATGCCCAGGGTGATGTGGGCAATGAGACTCCTAAATGAGTTTTAGGATCCAAGAACCCAAGGAGCCTCTGAACTTCAACTTGGGTGAATTTCTGGGACTTTTAAAGTCTTGATAACCATCCTTCTGTCAGCATGGTGTAAAGACCTATAATGGTTTCCTAGAACTGTTCTGCCAAAGTAGCACAAACTGGGTGACTTAAAGCAATAGAAGGTTATTATATCACAGTTTTGGAGGCTAAAAGTCCAAAATCAAAGTGTTAGCATGGCCCCACTATCTCTGGGATTCCGAATAGAATCCTTCCTTCCCTCTTCTTAGCATCTGGTGGTGGCCAGCATCCTTGGTGCTTCTTGTCTTTGTAGATGCATCACTCCAACATCTACCTCTGTCATCCCATGGCTGTCATCTACCTGTGTGTCTCTGTCTTACATCACCTTCTTATAAAGACACTAGTTATACTGGATTAAGGCCCACTCTAATGACTTCATCTTAATTGGATTACATCTATGAGGACACTATTTCCAAATAAGATGACACTCATAGGTACAAGGCAGGATCTGAGACTTGGATCTTCTGTGGGGATTTTATTACAGGGTCATAGAATAAAAATGTTTGTCCTACATGTTTATACAAAGGTCCTTTGAAATCTGAAATGTGTTTTTAGTAGCCCAGAGGAAGACTTGAGAACAATGAATTATTTCTGTACCCCCACATCAACAGTAATATCAATATAGCAAGAGAGGGTTGGAACTAGTAAGGACTCATTAACTATGAGGATAAAGTGTATGTGGCTGTCTTTTATGTGCCCAAAGATGATTTGAGAACATGAATTTCTCAGCAGATTAAAGCACACAGATACTGAGGACCAAGGACAAGATGGATAATGTAAATTTAAGAGAATATCCATATGGAAGATAACAGAATTACAAGGTTCCACTATACTTAAGGTCTTAATGACTTCATGATACTTGAAGCCCTCTAGAAAGTAGATCATACATGGTCACTAGAGAGAAGCTGAAAGAAAAAAAAAAAACTTTGAATGGACCGAAAGCTCTTTTTTTGAGACGGAGTTTCACTCTTGTTACCCAGGCTGAAGTGCAATGGCGCGATCTCGGCTCACCGCAACCTCCGCCTCCTGGGTTCAGGCAATTCTCCTGCCTCAGCCTCCCGAGTAGCTGGGATTACAGGCACGCACCACCATGCCCAGCCAATTTTTTTGTATCTTTAGTAGAGACGGGGTTTCACCATTTTGACCAGGATGGTCTCGATCTCATGACCACGTGATCCACCCGCCTCAGCCTCCCAAAGTGCTGGGATTACAGGCTTGAGCCACCACGCCCGGCCCTCTTTTTATCTTTACTTAAAAAAAAAAATGGAATACAGGTGCAGAACATGCAAGTTACATAGGTATACATGTGCCATAGTGGTTTGCTGCACCTACTGATCTGCCCTCTAAGTTCCCTCCCCTCACCCCCAATAGGCCATGATATGTACTGCTCCCTTCTCTGTGTCCATGTGTTCTCACTGTTCCCACTTATGAGTGAGAACATGTGGTGTTTGGTTTTCTTTTCCTGTGTTAGTTTGTTCAGGATGATGGTTTCCAGCTTCATCCATGTCCCTGCAAAAAACATAATCTCATTCTTTTTCATGGCTGCATAGTATTCCATGGTGAATATGTACCATATTTTCTTTAACCATTTTACTATTGATCAGCATTTGGGTTGGTTCCATGTCTTTGCTATTGTAAATAGTGCTGCAGTAAACATATATGTGCATGTACCTTAATAGTGTAGAATGACTTACATTCTTTTGGAAATATACCCATTAATGAGATTGCTAGGTCAAATGGTATTTCTGTTTCTAGATCCTTGAGGAATTGCCACACTGTCTTCCACAATGGTTGAACTAATTTACATTCCCACCAACAGTGTAAAAGTGTTCCTATTTCTCTACAGCCTTACTAGCATCTGTTGTTTCCTGATTTTAATAGTCATCATTCTGACTGGCATGAGATGGTATCTCATTGTGGTTATGATTTGCATTTATCTGATGATCAGTGATGTTGAGCTTTTATTCATGTTTGTTGGCTACATACATGTCTTCTTTTGAGAAGTGTCTGTTCATATCCTTTGCCCACTTTTTGATGGGGTTGTTTGTATTTTTCTTGTAAATTTGTTTAAGTTCCTTGTAATTTCTGGATATTAGACCTTTCTCAGATGAATAGATTGCAAAAATTTTCTCCTATTCTGTAGGCTGCCTGTTCACATTGATGATAGTTCTTCTGCTGTGCAGAAGCTCTTATTTTATTCAGATCCCATTTCTCAGTTTCGGCTATTGCTGCAATTGCTTTTGGCGTTTTTGTCATGAAGTCTTTGCCCATGCCTATGTCCTAAATTGTATTGCCTAGGTTTCCTCCTAGGGTTTTTATGGTTCTGGGTTTTACATTTAAGTCTTTAATCCATCTTCAGTTAATTTTGTGTAAGGAGAAGGGAAGGGGTCCAGTCTCAGTTTTCTGCACTTGGCTAACCAGTTTTCCCAGCACCATTTATTGAACAGGACATCCTTTCCTCGTTTCTTGTTTTTGTCAGGTTTGTCAAAGATCAGATTGTTGTAAATGTGTGGTGTTATTTCTGAGGTCTCTCTTCTGCTTCATTGGTCTATATGTCTATTTTGGTACCAGTACCAATGCTGGTTTGGTTACTGTAGCCTTGTAGTATAGTTTGAATTAGAATAACATGATCCCTCCAGGTTTGTTCTTTTTGCTTAGGATGGTCTTGGCTACATGGAGTCCTCTGATTCCATATGAAATTTAAAATAGTTTTTTTCTAATTCTGTGAAAAATGTCAATGGTAGTTTAATGGGAATAGCATTGACTCTGTAAATTACTTTGGGCAGTATGGCCATTTTCATATTGATTCTTCCTATCCATGAAGATGGAATGTTTTTCCATCTGTTTCTGTCCTCTCTTATTTCCTTAGTAGTGGTTTGTAGTTCTGCTTGAAGAGGTCTTTGATATCCTTTGTTAGCTGTATTCACAGGTATGTTATTCACTTTCTAGCAATTGTGAACGGGAGTTCATTCATGATTTGGCTCTCTGCTTGCCTATTGTTGGTGTAAAGGAATGCTTGTGATTTTTGCACATTGATTTTGTATCCTGAGACTTTGCTAAAGTTGTTTATGAGTTCAAGAAGTTTTGGGGCTGAATTGATGGGGTTTCCTAAATATAAAATCATGACATCTGCAAACTGAGACAACTTGACTTCCTCTCTTCCTATTTGAATACTTTTCTTTCTTTTGCCTGATTGCCCTGGCCAGAACCTCCAATTCTATGTTGAATAGGAGTGGTGAGACAGGACATTCTTGTCTTATACCAGTTTTCAAAGGGAATGCTTCCAGCATTTGCCCATTCAATATTATAATGACTGTGGGCCTGTCATAAATACCTCTTATTATTTTGAGGTCCGTTTCATCAATATCTAGTTTATTGAGAGTTTTAACATAAACAATGTTAAATTTTATCAAAGGCCTTGTCTGCATCTATTGATATAATCATGTGGTTTTTGTCTTTGGTTTTGTTTATGTGATAGATTACATTTATTGATTTGCATATGTTGAACCAGCCTTGGATCCTAGGTATGAAGCCCACTTGATCGTGGTAGGTAAATCTTTTAATGTGCTGCTGGATTCAGTTTGCCAGTATTTTTGAGGATTTTGCATCAATATTCATCAGGGACAGTGGCCTGAAATTTTTTTCTGTTCTGTCTCCTTTCAGTTTTGGGATCGGAATGATGCTGCTTTCATAAAATGAATTAGGGAGGAGTCCGGTCTTTCCAATTGTTTGAAATAGTTTCAGAAGGAATGGTACCAGCTCCTCTTTGTATTTCTGATAGAATTCAGCTGTGAATTTGTCTAGTCCTGGGCTTTTTTGGTTGGTAGGTCATTAATTACTGCTTCAATCTCAGAGCTTGTTATTGGTCTACTCAGGGATTTAACTTCTTCCTGGTTTTGTCTTGATAGGGTGTATGCATCTAGGAATTTATCCATTTCTTCTAGATCTTGTAGTTTATTTGCATAGGGGTTTTTATAGTACTCTCTTATCCTAGTTTATATTTCTATGGGGTCAGTGGTGATATCCTGTTCCTCATTTTTTATTGTGTCTGTTTGATTATTCTCTGTCTTCATTATTGGTTTGGCTAGCCATCTATCTATTTTTATTTATTTACACAAAAACAGCTCCTGGATTTGTTGATTTTTTTTTTGGAGGGTTTTTCCTGTCTCTTTCACTTCTTCTCTGAACTTAGTCATTTCTTGTCTTCTGCTAGCTTTTGGATTTGTTTGTTCTTGCCTTTCTTTCTAGCTCTTTTAATTGTAATGTTTGGGTGTCAATTTGAGATATTTCTAGCTTTCTGATATGGGCATTTAGTGCTATAAATTTCCCTCTTAACACCGCTTTAGCTCTATGCTAGATATTCTGGTACATTGTCTCTTTGTTCTCACTGCTTTCAAACAACTTCTTGATTTCTGCCCTAATTTCATTATGTACCTAGGAGACAGTCAGAAGCAGGTTTTTACATTTCCATGAAATTGTGTGGTTTTAAGTGAGTTTCTTAATCCTGAGTTCTAATTTGATTGCGGTGTGGCCTGACAGAATGTTTTTTATGATTTCGTTTGTTTTGCATTTGCTGAGGAGTGTTTTATTTACAATTATGTAGTCAATTTGAGAATAAATGCTATGTGACACTGAGAAGAATGTACTTCTGTTGATTTGGGGTGGAGAGTTCTGTAGAAGTCTCCTAGGTCTACTTGATCCAAAGCTGAATTCAAGTTCTGAATATCCTTGTTAATTTTCTGCCTCATTGATCTGTCTAATACTAGCAGGGTGTTAAGGCCTCCCAGTATTATTGTGTGGGAGTCTAATTCTCTTTGTAGGTCTTTGAAAACTTGTTTTATGAATCTAGGAGCTCCCATATATATTTAGAATAGTTAGCTCTTCTTGTTGAATTGTTCCCTTTACCATTATGTGATGCCATTCTTTGTCTTTTTTGATCTTTCTTGGCTTAAAGTCTCTTTTATCAGAGACTAGGATTACAACACCTGCTTCTTCTTTCTTTCCATTTGCTTGGGAAATATTCCTCCATCCCTTTATTTTGAGCCTGTCTGTGTCTTTGCACATGAGTTGGGTCTCCTGACTACAGCACACCAGTGGGTCTTAATGCCTTATCCAATTTGCCAGTCTGTGTCTTTTAATTGGGGCATTTAGCCCATTTACAATTAAGGTTAGTATTGTTATGTGTGAATTTGATCCTGTCATCATGATGCTATTTGGTTATTTTGCACACCAGTTGATGCAGCTTCTTCCTGGTGTCATTGGTCTTTATAGTTTGGTGTGTTTTTACAGTGAATGGTACTGGTTTTTCCTTTCCATATTTAGTGCTTCTTTCATGAGCTCTTTCAGGGCAGGTCTGGTGGTAACAAAAGCCCTCAGCATTTGCTTGTCTGTAAAGGATTTTATGTCTCCTTTGCTTATGAAGCTTAGTTTGGCTGGATATGAAATTCTGGGTTGAAAATTCTTTAAGAATGTTGAATATTGGCCCCTGATCTCTTCTGGCTTGTAGAGTTTCTGCTGAGAGCTCTGCTATTAGTCTGATAGGATATCCTTCTTAGGCAACCTGGCCTTTCTCTCTGGCTCCCCTTAACAGTTTTTCCTTCATTTCGACCTTGGAGAATCTGACGATTATGTGTCTTGGGGTTGATCTTCTCATGGAGTATCTTAATAGGTGTTCTCTTTATTTCTTGAAATTGCATATTGGCCTGTCTTGCTAACTTGGTGAAGTTCCCTTGTATAATATCCTGAAATATGTTTTCCAGCTTGTTTGCATTCTCCCTGTCTCCTTCTAGTACTCTAATCAATCATAGGTTCAGTCTTTATGAAGTCCCATATTTATTGGAGGCTTTTTTCATTCCTTCATATTTTTTCTCTGTTCTTGTCTGTATGTCTTATTTCAGTAAGGTGGTCTTCAAACTCCGATATCCTTTTTTCTGCTTGATTGATTAGGCAGTTGGTACTTGTGTATGCTTCACGAAGTTCTTGTGCTGGATTTTTTAGCTCCATCAAGTCATTTATCTTCCTCTTTAAACTGGATATTCTAGTTAGCAATTCCTCTATCCTTTTATCAAGGTTTTTAGCATATTTTCTTTGGGTTAGAACATGTTCCTTTAGCTCATTGTGGTTTTTTATTACCCATCTTCTGAAACAGACTTTTGTCAATTTGTCCATGTGATCTTTCATCCAGTTCTGCATCCTTGATGGAGAGATGTTGTGATCATTTGGAGGAGAAGAGGTACTCTGGCCTTTTGGGTTTCATCATTTTTTCATTGATTCTTTCTCATCTTCGTGAGTTTATTTAGTTTCAACACTGCTGACACTTGGATGGGGTTTTTGTGGAGACCTTTTCTGTTGTTGTTTTGATGCTATTATCACTTTCTGCTTGTTTTTCTTTCAGTAGTCATGTCCCTCTTCTGTAGGGCTGCTGCAGTTTGCTGGGGGTTCACTTTAGGTCATATTCATCTGATTTGCTCCTGTGTCACTCAAGTCTGGAGAGCAGCAAAGATGGGTGCCTGCTTCTTATTCTGGGACCTATGACCTCAAGGGGTACCAATCTGATGCCAGTAGAATTGCTCCTGTATTAGGTATCTGACAGTCCTTGTTGGAGGGTTTCACCCAGATGGGTGGCATAGAGAGCAGGACCCGTTTAACCAAGCACTTTGTCCCTTGGTGGACAGGATATATTCCATTGTGGGAATCTCACTCATCTGGGTTGCCCAGAGTCCTCAGAACTACTAGGAGGAGAAAGGCTAAGTCTGTTGGTCCATAGAGACTGGGGCCACCCCTCCCACTAGGGGCTCAGGCCCAGGGAGATCAGAATTCTGTTACTGGAGTTATTGGAGATCCTTCAGGGAAGCTCTACCCCATGAGGAAGGATGGGTCAAGGTTAGGCCTAAAGAGGCACTCTGGCCACAGACTGCTATAGCCAGTGTTGGGGCTATGCAGCAAGTCTTGGGACCAAGCCATCCGGCCTCCCTGGCTCCAGCAGGGGAAAAGCACAGCCTGGAGCTAAGAAATGGGTACCATCCTTCCCCCAACCCAGGGAAGTCAGCATATTAGGCAGTTGCGAGTTTCAGTGCTGGCTGCTGCCCCACCCTGAAGGAACTCAAATGGCAGGCAACCGTAGCCAGTACTGGTCACCTCTTCCGCAGGGAGTTCTGTAGGTTTAAGCAGATTCCAGCTGAGATGATGTAAGAATCTGCACATTCCAGGGGTTGGGATGCTAGGCTCCAGTGGCATGGGTTCAGGAGTGACATCTTCTGATCTGTGGCTTGCATGGTTCAGTGGAAAGAGCATAGTTTCACCGATTGAGTAGCCTGTTCACTTGCCTTTCTTGGCTAAGGGGAGGAGTTCTCCTTCCCTGTGTGGCTCACAGGTAGGTCACCACACCACACAGTTCATTCTCTCCATAGGTCACACAAATTTTGATGCAAGAACCTGGATACCTCAGTTGTTGGTGAAGGATTCACAGGCTTATTACGTGTTTATTTGATGAGAGCTTCCAAATGCTGTTGCTGCTAGTTGGCCATCTTGGGCCCACCCCTGAAAAGCTCTTAATTAAATGAATGCATTTACCCCAGAATGACTAAGATCAAGTATTTTCCCATTAGATTAAATAAGAAGCCCTAGAAAGAAATTGTGTTCTTATTGAGGAAACAAAGAAACTAACATTTCTTGTCAACTTTAATTTGTGATCTGAGATTTATGTTACCAATATAATGAGAGGTGGAAAAACTCTCTGGGACCCACTTAGGCAAAGCTACATCAATACAAAAATGTCTTAGGACATGCTGCCAATGTAAAAATAAAGAACATATTAGACAGAAACACTGAAACATGGAGAGCTATAATTTCATGGGAATCCTGTAGGCTCTAAAGTGTCTATCACAGAGGTAAAGACTATAATCAAACCTGGTTGCTTTTATTCTGGCAGTATCTATCATTTTTGTTTTGACAAGGGAAGATCGTTTCACTACATTGATCAAGATACAGTTTCCAAAGGCTGATTCATTGTGCACACATAGCTTACGCCTCATGAAACTGTGAACACTATATGAATGAGGCAAGAAAAGATGGCATGTTTGTGAGTTGAAACATCGTGTAGATAAAACCACAATAGGCTTACAGATACAGAGTTTAGATAGTGAGAATGACAGCTTTACATATGACAAATTTATATTTCAGACTCAGGCTTTCTAGCTAATTAATCTTGGGCAAGTAACTTAATGTTTAAAAACCTTGGTTTCCTAAGGTGCCAAATGACCATGATAATAGTACAAACCTCACATAATCAAGAGGTTTAAATGAGATAATACATAGGTGGCACTCAGCACAATGCCTGACACGTGGTAGGCATCCAATAAATGTGAGTTTTTGTTTTATTTATTTTTTTGTTCCTGTAAATCAAGCATTGTCTTTAAAATGACAAGTGAAATAAAGGACAGAGTTGAATGTATGCCTCAGTTTTAGAATTTATCTAATTATATAATATTAGATTTGTTAATGGAGCTTTCTATTTTTCATGTGTAATTTAACTAGATTAGATACTGGTTGACCTATAATGCCCTTTCCATGTCTGAACTTGTACAGTTTGTAGGGACAGACAGCTGATGTGACTTCAAATCATACCATTTTCTACCTCCAAAAGACTTTAACAAGTGCATATTATTTAATCAAACCCAAGAATAGGTAAGAAAATAAGGCCCTGATAAGCCAACTAAGCTACCAATAACTTTCCTACTGATCACTTACATACATTTTCCACAATTTCAGACACACACTGGTCTTGATTCTTATTTATTATTCTTCCTTGGTATTAAATGCTAAATTAGAAGTTTCAAACTAATCATTTAGTTACTACTTCTAGTTGTGCCAGAATGTCCAGATTTTTCCTATTAGGTTAAATTTCACAATTGTTAGTGTTTCATTCTGCTTTTAAACACAGGGAATGCAAGAATTCCTATCATTCTGAACTCTATGGTCATCATGGTCTTCTTATGCATATTTTCTTTTACCTCTAAGATTCAAATATATGAGATGAGGGCCCAGGATTTATTTACCCTTGTCCCAGGTACTCAGTGTAATATCTGGTGTATACTAATTAATGAATATTTGTAGGATCACTTAATAGAAATATGTGTATGTGTGTGTGTGTGTGTGTGTATAACTAATGAATATTTGTAAGATCACTTTAAAGTAGTGTGTGTGTGTTCAACTTAGTTTACTAAAGTCAATTTTATATGATTCTAGTGTATTATATGGTTTAATCTTAATATGGAATTGACTTTTTCCACTCAAAAAACAGACAAAGATTTTTAAAAATTATCCCAAATGGTAAATGCAGACATTACAGACATAGTTTCTTATTCTCATTCCAGAGAGGCAGATATCAATGTTGATGAAAACAAGTCATTCAATTCATGGGATTTTGTGTTTTTTCCATCTCAGTCTCCTCATTTCTATCTTGCTCTGCTTTCAGGACTATTCTTTCATTAAGTTCTGTTCTTTAATTCACTCAACCATTCATTTGAAAAATATTTACTTAGCATATTTACAACTGAGACATGAGGTTCTAGGTATAAGTTTATGAGCAAAACTAGTTGGGGTTCCGGTTCTAATGAAGACTTAAGCCTAGATAGGTAGACAGACATCAATCAAATAATCACACTTATATAAGCTGAAAATAAAGAAATATTCTTTTAAGAGACTACATAATAAATGAACTGTTCCTGCCAGATGTAGTACTCACATCTGTAATTACAACACATTGAGAGGCCAAGGTGGGAAGATCATTTGAGCCCATGAGTTTGAGACTCGCCTGGGCAACATAGTAAAATGCCTCTCTGCAAAAAAATAAAAATTATCTGGGCATGGTGGCACACGTCTGTAACTCCAGCTACTCTAGAGGCTAAGTGGAGAGGATCCCTTGAGCCCAGGATGTCAAGGCTGCAGTGAGTTGTGATCACGCAAGAACAGATCCTATACTGGTAAGGGTAAATGATGGCTTCCAGGAGAAAGTGATCTTTATGTTGAAAATTAAAGAATAAATTAATGGATGCTGCAACACTTCTGTTTATAAAAATTGAGCCACTAGATATTGCTATTCTAAGCATAGCTCCTGTCAATCTAGCCATTATATATTTAAATATTTTATAATAGATTCAGAAAGAGAGAAAACAATTTCTGATAGTGAACAATATATACAAAGTAATGGAAAAGAAAATGGCACATGTGAGAAACTGAGAGAAATATGGTTGAAGGATCTTTGATAAGACTAGAAGGGTCTGTAGACACCAGACCATCAGGGATTTTCATCACAATCTTCCACGAAGTGGACATATATGAAACGTTTTAAGTATTTGTGCACTTTTATATCAGTCTTGCTGTAGCATACATGATGGCTGGGGTGAGAAACGTGGAATTCAGTCAAGCGGACTATTGGAATAGCTACCAAGACAGATGAAGTAATATTAACAACTATGGTGGTAATGGTGGTGATGAAGAGAATTGTATAAACTTGCGAATTTATTTAGTATCAACATTCAACAGAAGACTGGTAGATTGATTTTGGTCATTAGGATGAAAAAGAAGTCAGAAGTAACTGAAAAATATTTTTTGGGGGAAAATATTATGAGATCACTTTTGGACATGTTGAAATTATGTTTAACCTTCTTTATAGAGATGTTGAGTGTACAATTGGGTAACCATATCAGGAACCCAGAGTTGAAGTTTGATTAAGTAAGTTGAATAAACATACACACATATTCCTTTCACTATTCACTATATATAGTCACTATTTTACTATCTATATATATATATTTCACTATGTATAGTAAAACATTTCACTATATATTTCACTGTATGTTATATAGTAAGTAGTGAAAGGAACTGGGGAGAGATCATTACAAAGTAGATGACAGGTAATGCCTATAGTGTAGATGAGATTGCCTAGGCAGCAGGTTTAAAGTGGGAAGAGGACCAGGAGGAATTTAACATGTGATGAGTGTGAAAGAAAAATAAATAAGAAGCATACCTCAGAACCCAAGATAAAACTGGGTTTTCAGAAGGTGGAGTACTTCCCTGTGTCAAGTTTCTGTTTTTTTGTTTTGAGATGGAGTCTCGCTCTGTCACCAGGCTGGAGTACGGTGGTGCAATCTCAACTCACTGCAACTTCCACCTCCTGGGTTCAAGTGATTCTTGTGCCTCAGCCTCCCAAGTAGCTGGGAATTACAGGCATGCTCCACCACACTCAGCTAATTTTTGTATTTTTAGCAGAGGCGAGGTTTCACCATGTTGGCCAGGATAATCTCAATCTCCTGACCTCAGGATCCACCTGCCTCAGCCTCCTAAAGTGCTGGGATTACAGGCCTGGCCAAGTTCTTTGTGAGATCAGGTGAGGTAAAGAGTTGTCATCTTCAGGGGTCTCTAGTGGTCCTAGTTGCCCAGATTTCTCAGGAGCAACCTCCCCCTTAAATCTCATTTGTGCCAAAGATGTGTCTTAAACACCATCTCATGCTGAGTTTGTTTTGGCAACACTCTTACAAGATGAATAGCAGGAGCAGGTCAGCGGCATGAGCCAGATGCAGTCAGATTTCAGATGATCCAGTGATTGAAGTGTCTCCATTTGGAGATCATTCTAAGAGTTTAAAGGATTCTTCCCCTTTTCTTATACCTATTCTGTCTGGGTCCATTACCAGGTCTTTCTTTCATAAATGGAATTTAAGCAATTCTTGTAAGTGTAAACTTTCTAAGGTTTATGAAAGTTGCATCTTCCTGAAGTGGCCTGGTCTCCTGAAATCCTCTGGCCAGGGTTGGAAATCACAGGGCTGGGTTGCAATGTAGTATAAGTGGCATGTAGTGTCAATCCTGTGAGACACTTGAGTGGTCCTTACAGCTATTGTTAATTTTAGAGCCATGATATGTGTTTTGCAGTATACTACCACTATAAAATATTTATTGAATATGATTAATTTAGGTTGTGTGTTGGCATACAGAGAGCAGTTTTGATAAAGTCAGTTTAGTAGATCAAGTTATACAGGGAGTAGTTTGTGAGAAAATATGGACTTCAAGTACAGGTGATTTACTGAGGAATTTTCCTTGGGAAATAGTGAAGAGAAAAAATAGGACCTAGGTTGAAAAGATGTATGTAGAGAAGAAAGCATTGTTTTTTACAGAATAAACTTGAAGAGGTGGCAAATGGTAATACTTACATACATATACAGAATTTTACTTCACAATTCAATTGAAAATAAGTGAGAGGAGAAGGTCAAATGATAATATAAAATTTCTAAGCACTCAAGAGAGAATATGGTTGGAGGGAATTGAGAAAAAGATGTTACATAACAATACAGAATATAACATATACAATAATGAAAACACTGATACATATAATAATGCTGCTGAGAGGATATCGTAAGGATTATTGCTGTTGCTTAATGCTTATTATGTGCCAGTCACTATTCCAATCACCTTATGTGTTAGAGGCAGATATACGTAGGTTGCAGGGCTGCTGGCAAAAAGGTGAAAGCATTTGTTTCTGATGACTTTATTATTCACTATACAGCAAAAAGCAGGTTTTATACTAATAGCCCTGGGGACAGTGGCCTTGATAAGGAAAGATTGCTAGAGACCTAAGGATCATGGGAAAGTTTGAAATTATTATTATAAAAAAATGAGAGAAGCAGTTGAAAACAGAAATATAGTGAAATTGTCAGGTAATGTTTTGGATGTACTTGAAGCTAGTGATCATGAATTTATAGTGATATCAATCTGCTTTGTGGTATCATTTTCTCCAATATTGCTTGATTACTCAGATTTAATTAACTGTCAATCAGCCAACATTCACTGATGCCTATAGCACAATAGGGCAGTTTAAGATGCTGCGGGGCAAGTCTAGGCCTATCTCATAGTCCTAAACTTTGGTTTTACTTACCCAAGATAATTGAAACTCCGTATCATGGGATTCTGGTTCTCAATTCAATGTAGCTGGTGTTGGACAAATCCACTAACAAATAGTGATTATAAACTCTGGACAAATATTAACACATGTATAACTCTTTAAAGGCACTGGGAAGCAAAGAATATCAGGGAGAAAGTATAGGAAATTCAACTTTTCCAAGAAGTAAATTACACAGGCTGAGAGCTATAATAATTCAGCTTTTCTCTTGAAAGCACTCAACAAACTACATAACAAGGGGTTCTTTGTACTCAAACAGAAATTTACAGTCTTACTGACTTGATAGGTCAAAGTACTGAATTCAGGCCACAAAAGCAGCTAGCAATTGAGGGCATTAAATACGAGGAAGAATGATTTGAGAGTGGGGAGCAAATGTAACTCTACATAGAAATCCGTCAAATATTTGAAAGACCCTTGAATTATATGTGGAAAAAGACCCCAGCTCAATCTGGACATAAGCTTCAGTTGTCATCCATCACAGAAGAGTTTGTCTGGAACTTGAATATCATCAAGTTAGAGTGGCTTGGTTATTATCTTAGTGTTTCCACTGATAGAAACTATATACCACAGTCAAGAGAAAAAACAATCAACACAAACAAATCTCAAGAGAATTTATATTCTACAACAAAAGAAAGAATAAAAAAGAACACAACTCAAATTCTAGTAGTTAAAAGCATAATATCTGAAAAAGATGAATTTCTGGATTAAATTCATAAAAAATTGGAGACAGGAGAAGAGATGTTCAGTGAACTTGAAGACATGTAAATATAAATCATCTAATCTGAAGATCAGGAAAAAAAATAAATAAAAGACAAAGAGAACAGAACCTCAGTGACCAATACAGCAACATTAAACTAAATAATATATGTGGAATTGTAATTCCAGGTATAAAGTGCAAATGATACAAAATATATTTTTTAAAAAAAGAATGGATAAAAATGTATCAAATTGGGTGAAACACAAACTGCATACCAAGGAAATTCGGCAAACCCCAAACAGGATAACAGTAAGGATAAACATCCCCCAGATGCATTAAGGTCAACAGGTAGGAAACCAAAAAAATTATTCAAAAGGTCTTGAAAACAGCCAGAGGAAAAAAAAACACATAAGAATTTAATTATAGCTAACTTCCCATAAGAAACTATAAAGAACAGAAGACAGTGGAATCATTTCATAGATATAGGTTTCTACAAGCCTATAATTCTATATCCAACCTAATTATCTTTTAAATGAGGTGATGGAGTTTTCAGCTAAGCGAAAGGTCTGAGAATGTGCCGCCAGCAAAAGTACATTATAAAAAAAACTGTTAAAAATCATAAAATAATGTCACCTTATGTTCATAGCTTGCTTAACAATGATGATATGTTCTGAGAAATTCATTGTTAGGCAATTTTTGTCATCATGTGATCATCATCAAATGAACCTATGCAAGCTTAAGTGGTATAGCCTACTATACACCTAGGCTAGATGGTGTAGACTATTTCCTCTACGTTAAAAACATGTATAGTATGTTACTGTACTGAATATTGTAGGCAATTGTAACACAATGGTAAGTATTTGTGTACCTAAACATAGAAAAGCTATAGTAATGATATGGTATACACAATTGAGAATAATATGTCTGTATAGGCCACTTACCATGAACTCAGTTTTCAGGACTGGAAGTTTCTCTGGGTGAGTGAGGGTGAGGTCCAAGATATTACTCCACACTACTTTAGACCTTATAAACTCTTGAAACCTAGGCTATATTACATTTATTGAAAAAGTTTTCTTTCTTCAATGATAAATTAACCTTAGCTTATAGTAAGTTTTTTTTTTAACACTTTTTAAACTTTTTTTAAAACTCTTTGATGTTTTTGTAATAACATTTATCTTGAAACACATATTACACAGCTTTAAAAGATACTGTCTTTATAGACTCATTCTATAAGCTTTTTCCTATTTTTAATTTTTTTTACTTCTTAAACTTTTTGTTAAAAACCAAGACACAGACACAAACATAAACCTAGGCCTATTTAGGATCCTCCACCTCTATATCTTTTTCCACTGGAAGATCTTCAAGGAAATAACATGCATGGAGCTGTTATCTCCCATGATAATGCTTTCTGGAATACTTCCTGAAGGATGTGCCTGAGGCTGTCTTATAGTTAACTCTCTCTCTCTCTCTCTCTCTCTCTTTCTCTCTCTCTCTCTCTCTCTATATATATATATACACACACACACACATATATGTGTATAGATATATACACATATGTCTATACACATATATGTGTTTAAATATACATAAAGCACACTCTATATATATAGAAAAAAGCACACTCTAAAATAGTGATTAAAAACTATAGAACAGTAAAATAGCCATTTAACATAATCATCAAGTTTTGTAGATAATTGTATGTGCTATCATTTTTCATATGACTGGCAGTGAAGTAGGTTTGTTTATACCAGCCTCACCACAAATACATGAGTAATGCATTTTCCTTTGACATTATGACCACTAAGAAAGCTCCTAGCAATAGAATTTTTTCAGCTCCATTCTGATCTTATGGGATCAGTTGTATATATGATCCATCACTGACAGACACATCATTATGTGTGCACGACTATAATGTCTTCAGACTGAGGGAAGTAATATCAGGGAGAAATTCAGATCTGTAAGAAGTAATAAAGAACATTAGAAATGACAAATATGTAGATAAATGTAAACAACAATCTTTTTGTTCTTTAAAAGTAAAACGACTCTGTAGAAAATATAACACTATAGGATTTATAACTATTGTAAATGTAAATTATATGTAACAATAGCACAAAGAATATGAGTGGCAAATGGATTTAGAAATTTCTCAGTTGCAGAATATTTTACCTGTTTATGAAATGTTGCTATATGAATTATCCCTAAACAAATAGGGATAAGTGAAGGATGTGTGATTTATATAAAAAAATCTAATAAAAATATTTTTATTGCTTGATGATATTGTGCAAAACAATTCAAAAAAATTAAATGTATAAGTAAGAAGCTACAAAAGTAAATAAAATAGAACACTCAAAACATTAGGAATTATCCAAATGAAGGCAAGAAAAGGAGAAACAAATAAAAACAACAGAAGGAACAAATAGAAAACAAAAACAAATTGATAAACCATTCTAATTAAAAAGCAGAGAATTTCAGAGTGGATAAAAGCAGCAAGACCCAGAAGTATATAAAAAGACACTTTAAATATAAAAATAGCAATTGGTTACAAGTTGTAAGAAAAGTGTCATTCAATATTAAGCATAAGAAAATTGATGTGGCCATATTAATATTGTCCAAAATAGACCTCATAGAAGGGTGTCCTACCAGATATATAGATATTTCATAATTTAGAAAAATATCACTTTATTAGGAAGAATTAACAATCATAAACCTTTATCTGCCTAATAACAGCAGACTTGAAACATGTATGAGGTAAAACCTGACTGAAATAAAGAGAACAAAAACCAAATCTCCAATTATAGTTGTAAATTTCAAGACTTGTATTTCAATGACAAAATAACTAAATGAAATACAAATAAGGAGAAAGAAATGTTGACTACCTCTTAAATTATCTGACAATTGTAAAGTAAAACTATAGACTGAGGCATAAAACAGTCTCCACAGATTTCAAAATTCAAATCTTTAGAATATATATTCTGACCAAAATGAAATTAAATAAGAAATAAGATACATAGAAAATCCCAGCTATTTGAAAATTAAACAATGTAATTTTAAATTGCATCCTGATTTAAATAGTAAATTACAAAATAATTGAAATATTAAAAATGAATGAAGATAAAAGTAAAATGCACTGCAAACGTTTAGCTTTAAATTCTTAACTAGAGGCCAAACGTGGCGGCTCACATCTGTAATCCCAGCACTTTGGGAGGCCGAGGTGAGTGGATAATTTGGGGTTAAGAGTTTGAGACCAGCCTGCCCATCCTGGTGAAACCCCATCTGTACTAAAAATACAAAAATTAGCTGGGCATGGTAGCAGGTGCCTGTAATTCCAGCTACTTGGGAGGTTGGGACAAGAGAATTGCTTGAACCTGGGAGGTGGAGGTTGCAGAGAGATGATCACACCATTGGACTCTAGCCTTGGCAACAAGAACAAAACTCCATTCCCCCCCCAAAAAGAACTTACACTAGAAAGAATGTTCAAAATCAATCATCAAAGAGTCATCACTTCAAGAAGTTAAAAAAGAAGAGTAGATTAAATTGAATATAAGAAATAAGTAATAAAGAACAGAAATCAATGAAATAATAGAGAAAACCCAAATAAAAATCAACAAAACTGAAAGATATTTATTTGCAAGATTAACAAAAAATAAAAAGCAAAAAAGAGTGAGATCAAAAAAAGAAAAAGTGCAAATTATTAACATTGGGAAGTTAAAAAGTATCACCAGAAAGTTAACTGAATAGTAAGCAGGGAGTATAAACATAGTTACACCAATAAATTTGATAAACTAGATTATATGGACCAATGCCTCAAAGATACATAATATACTGGAAATGAAATACAAAATGTAAATCACTCTGTATCTGTAAAAGAAGTTGAATCCATAAAGACCTCCTTACAAAGACAATTTTAGATCCAGAGGGTGTGACTGTAGAATTCTATCAAACATGCAAGAAAGAGAAATTCAGTATTACCAAGAGTTTGCAGAAAATAGAAGAAGGGAGAATACCTCAAAAATTATTTGGTGAGGGCAGCATAACCCTGATAACACAACCTGATGAGATATTAGAAGGAATGAAACTTACAGATAGATATTTATCATGAACGTTAAGTGGCAAAATATTAGCAAATTGAATCTAGCAATATAAAGAACCTCTGTCATGATCAAGCAGGGTTTACCTAAGAAATCTGAGGTTGGTTTACCATCAAAAAGAAATAATAGATGGGAAAAAATGTTTACTGAATTCAAAGCCTGTTAATTAGAAAAAAATTAAAGTGGAAATAAAGGAAATTTTCTCAAACCAATAAAAAAAACATATGGTTAAGCTATCGCTAACATCATAATCATCAAGAGGCAACCTGAATGATCACTCACTAAGACTTAACAAGTCAACATTTTACTGGAGGTTTTATCCAGTTACAGTAAGTCCAGAAAGAGAAATAAATGGCATAAAAATTTTAAAAAAAGAAGGAAACATTTCTCTTATTGTAGACAGCATGAATTTCATTTTAGAAAATTCTAAGAAATTTATTAAAAAATCTACTAAAATTAGTAAATAAGTAAACTAAATAAAATAAGCAAATTTTAGCAAGTTAGCTGTATGCAAGGATAATATATCAAAATCAATTGTATTTCTTTAAATTGTCAACATTTTTAAAGTTAAACATAAAATATGTTTTTACTTATGCTGAAAGTAATATTTAGATATATGTCATTAAAAGACATGAGACTGGTATGAAAATGACAAACATTACGGAAAGATTTAATAAATGGGGAAATATAACATTTTCATTGATTAAAACTCTAGTAATTTTAAGAGATCAATTTTCAAAACTGACTTATAGAATTACATTCAAATCAATACCCTAATAGCTATTGTATTCTAGTATTTTTAAGAGATCAATTTTCAAAACTGACTTATAGAATTACATTCAAATCAATACCCTAATAGCTATTGTAGTTAGCTAACAAATTTGGAATTTTGGAAGGAGAAATACTCGGGAACCCAAGAGGCAGCATGGTTTAATGAAAGGATCCTGGATTTTAGGTCTAGGTATATTTGAGAATCAAATAGTTTTAGACAAATGACTCCTCCATATGTCTGAGTATCTTCATTTGAAAAATGAGGATGTTACTTCCTATTTTAATGCCTACTAAAAAACATGGTTAAATGTGGGTAAACCTTAGAGATAAAATGTAGAACAAAAAGATACAATAAAGGGTCTATATTGTATGATTCTTTTATACAAAGTTCAAAACTAGACAACACTTACTCTGGAGATCAAGATTAGAATTCTTGTTACCTTTGGGAGTGATGGTTCTTGATTGGGAAGAGGCACTAGGAAAACTTTCAGACAGGCTGGAAATAGTCTGTATTTGGATCTGGATAGTGATTACTAGGATATAAAAATTTATTGATCTGCACATTTTAGGTTAATGTATTTTACTAAATGCAAGTTGAAACTCCGTGAACCATGCTGCTTCCCCTATTAAAAACAGAGTTTGTGAAATGACACATATCAAGCATACAATGCTTGGTGCATCATTGGAACTCAGTGTTAGCTTCCTTTCTCTCTTTAAAGATGATGAATCAGGCACCACATTTAACAGGACTATTAAAAACAGAGTTTGTGAAACAGAGTTTATTTCTATTAGATGCCTTCTTGTTGTTAAGAAGGCATCTAATAGAAATAAATGCCATTAAAAATAAATCAGTATTAACATATTTTCAAATGAAATTAATGAAAAGAACAGAAGATATTGCTTAAAAAAACGCTTAAGATAAACTAACATTTTCCAAATAATTGAGGCTCTCCATGTCAAAGAGGGAGTGGATTTCTTTTCAGTTTCATGAGTGCTCAGAATTAGTGAAGGAAACAAATTATCATCATCTGCCTCTTAAAGACTGATCTCTCCTCGCTGGAGGCATTCAAGTATTAGCTAGAAGACAATATCAAAGATGTAATAAGAGGGTTCCAATTCAAGTTATTTACCTCTCTGTTTTCAAGATATTGAGTAATTAACATAGAAGGTCAGGCAGAGTGACTCAAACCCTCAATCCTAGCACTTTGGGAGGCTGAGGTGGTGGATAACTTGGGCCCAGGAGTTTGAGACCATCTCTGGCAAATGGTGAAACCTCTTTGCTACAAAAAGCAAAACAAAAACAAAGAATCAGTCAGTGTGGTGGTGCTTACCTGTAGTCCCAACTGCTTGGGACTACCTGAGCCCAGGAGGTTGAGGCTGTCGTGAGTTGTGATCGCACCACTGCACTCCAGCCTGGATGACAGAATGAGACTCTGTCTCAAAAATGGGAAAAGCAAAACAAAACAGAACAAATGAACATAGAAGTCTCAGAAAGATGCAGCATATTCAGTATCATCGAAGCATCCAAGGAAGCATATACTTGCACCCATTGCCTTCAAATAACATAACCCAGTTTTCTGAATGCATAGAATTTTCAGGTTCATGAATATACAGTTGAAATTTTGCAATTGAAGCTAGATACTTTGGTCCAGTGGAAGGGGAAGTTGAAAGAAAATAAATATGAAAGAAGCATCATTGCATTTAGTTCTGCCTGTCAGATTGCAAGGAAGCAGGAGCCTTATACTATCTTAAATGACAATGATTTATTTTAAGCACTCCTGGAAAGTGAGAAAGCACAAAAAAAATCATTTTAAGGTAGAATAATTAGTGCTCATGGAGAATGAAACATCATTCATAATCTTCCATAATATGGGTTCCATAAACTACTCAGAAATTTAATGAAAACTTTTTTCCATTTTGTTTTAATCTCCTTTTTAATTATTAAATCTTCCATGTCTTCTTCAATAAAGCTATATACCTTATGATAAAACAAAAACATTACACTTAGCTAAAGTGCACTGAAGCAGACGATAACCATTATGTGAGCCAGCTAGAAAGACTAAATGTGAAAAATCCATCAAGGCCACAGAACAATCCTTCCAATAACAACAGTGAAGAGGAATAAACAGAATGTATGTTTGCTCTAAAAGCTGGGTATATGGTTTTGTGACTCTGACCATACTGTCCTATAAAATAAATTAATACAGCTATATCTTTTCTGTGATAACCAATATTTTCACTTAAAATATTGGTTGGATTACCAGAGTCTGCCCAAAATATTCCTTCCATGCAGCAAAATTCATCCACTGCCTAGGCATCAATTTCAATGCCCTATCTACCACAGTTTAAGACAGTAAATGTGTCTTCAGGTCTTTGATAGAATATGTAAAAAGATAAGAGCTTTATAAACTCTCCTATAGTTTATGAAAGAAGAGAGGGGACAACAAAAATCCATACTTTATTTAGATTCTAAGAGGAAACTTAGATTAGATTAAAAAGTACAAGTGAAGAACCTCAACATTTGGTCCAATTTTGTGAATAACAGGAAGCAAACACTGGATTGCTTTCATTAATGGTCTATAAATTTCTTTCTATGAAGAACAAAAATTTTTATTCTGCAGGTATAATGAAGTACAAAATGCAAATATTCTTTGGAAGAAAACACAAGGACTTAATTTTCTACTGACATTTGATACATAAACATATAAAATCCTATTTGGATGGATTCCAACAGAAGAGCTAAATTTTTCTACCTTGTACCCAGTATGTCTTCATGCAGACATTGCTTTAAATCACTACTGTCTTTGTTCTGAAAGCAGGGTTTATTAAAGATTTGGAGGAAAGAAAAAATAAGGATGCAGAAGATCTAAAAGTGTTTAATGGAGTGTTTGGGTTGAATAAGACGAAGAACAATATACACAAGCTAGGATTTTCTCTGTTTCTCTATTTTCTCCTTACTACTGGGCCCCATTTAATGAGTTTTAGGATCTATTTTAGAAGAAAGAAGCAACATTAACTCTTTTAATCTGGTAGGGTCTCACTTAGTAAATTAAGACCAAAACCACCAAATCGAATGTAATTTCATTACCTTGTTAAGTCAAATGTGTCTACTAAAATCTATGAGTTAAAATAGTATAAGCTACAGTTTGAGCATCATGATTATATGCTGAAAATGTCTAAGAAATTTTCCCAACATGAATACAGTTATTATGTGAAAAATACTTGTGTACACACAGCATCAGACTTTTTATGATGACTCACTATAACTTCACACTGCCCTTGAGCCAACACTTTAAACATTTTTTCATTCCTGAAATATCTACTGCCACTTTCAGCCTTCCCACTTACCCTTCATGCCTGAAGAACATTTACTCTGCATCTTTTTCTCTAGGTATTCCTAGGAGCCATAATTGCTGCTCAATGTCATTTCAATTACTCTAGCACAAGATTTAATGATTATAAAATCATATATTGCTAATGTTTCATGAATTACTAGAATGGTAAGTTTTGGCATCCTTCAGGAATTCTCATGGCATTCCATCTATGGAAAAAATGTGAATTAATTTTAAGATTTGATCATAGCCCAATATAAAAAAAAAGTTACTTTAATTTTTTCATTGAATGACTTACAAGTTCAGGCATGTCAATTCACCATCTTGAATATGAATAATAAATGTGTACATGTATTAGCTTACTGAGAAAAAGACAATTCTCTAAATTACATTTAAAATACCTGAGGATGTTATATTTCTGTTTCAGAATGTTTAGAAAGTTTTAAAATCATTATATTTGAATAACTTTCTTAATTGCATTATGAATATGTCCTTATCAGATAATTTGAGCTAAACTAATATTCTCTCTGTTAAGTACATACAATGATATTTCACATGTGTTCTGTTGTTAGGATGATAAATGTAATTACTGTCTTCGTTGCATGATGAAATATATAGGCAGTGCACAACCATTACGATCATTAAAATCTTAATGCAATTCCACCTCTATCCCAAATCAACTGTAATTGAAATAGTCTAAATTCAGTGTACTATATTCATAGACTGAAAGAGATTACAACTCTCCTCTATGTCTCTTCTTAGTAGATAGTAGACACGAATTTATACAGTTATCGTACTGTTACTGTTTCATGTCAAAACTATCATAAATATTTCCTTTCACATATGTTATAGGCATGCAGCTGGTATACATCTACATCACTGGAATGAAGCAATCGACAGTTTTCACCTGCTGGACTCTGTGATTACTTCTACTTGGAAAGTCTTTGCCCACTCTGTCAACCTGGAAAACGTCTACTTATTCATCAGGAATCAGCTCACCCAGTACATTTCCTGAGTATTGACACTGAAGTAACAACTTAGGGCCAGAGTATACAAAAATGTAATATATGGTATACAAAAATTGGTAAAACTCTAATTGTGCTCTCAAAATGATATCAGTCTGTGTTTTTTGTGAGCTTCAGCAAATTACCTATATTTTCTATGCCTCAGTTTCTTCAACTTAAAATGAGAATAAAATAGTACCCATCTCAGAGGACTGTTTCTGGTGCCACTTAAGAATATGTGTAAATAATTTTAAAAGAAAACTGAATACATAATATCCCAAAAATGATAGATAGTAATAACATAATCATAAAACTAATGTATAAATATATTTAAGAGAAAATATTTATGTTCAAAAAGAAAAGAACAAAGGAATTGCAGTGAGGACTTAAAGAAAGGACTATGGTAATCAATAACCAGTACCTAGAGTTTCTATCTCTAAACATCATAATCTGAGATATCCATAATTAGTATTAATTAATATTAAAAGACTAAATTTTCCTCTTGAATAAATTTCCCAAAGTGCCCTCTTTGAGTTTCCTACTGAGGTATGCTGGGGTGAGCAGTATTTGCTAATACTGTTTCTCTAACATGTAAAATAACTTGCTCATCATGGCAGGTAAGGAACTATGCCTATTCTAGCACTCTCCTCATTCTGCATCACAGCTAAGGACCTATTCCTATTTTGTTATACATGAATTTTTCTGCATATTAGTGACCAATTGTACTGTAGATTGTTGGAAATAACAAACAATTGGTCAAATCATCAAGCTGTGTGTATAGATGCAACCAAAATCAGACTTTTTTTTTAGCTGCTTGGGTTGAGTGACTCAGAGTTCAAAGTTTACACCCATTTATTCTCACAATTTACTCTGTAAAGAAAAATCCATGCTATGTTTTACAAATCTACTGTATTTTATAATCTACACATTCACTTTTAACATATTTTTAAATTCCTTTTCCTATACTTTCTATTATTATTCAGATAGCATTTGGGCAAGAAAAGTTAAAATAATCATAAAATTAATACTTCAGATCCAAACTCATGAATTCATCACCATAGACCAGTGAAATGCATGTTTCAGGCCCTGCAAGTTTTCAGTTCTGTCCCTGATACTGAGCCATGCATCCATTAAAGTCCTTTTTTTTTCAGCCTTCACTAAATTAAGTTATTTAAAATGGACTGATGTTTGTGCTACAGGAGAAAAGTACTATGAAGCTAAGGAGCCCAATCAAATGAGTTTACAAAATAAAGCTACATGGCAGCTATTAGATAATCTTCTGCATTCACTTGAGCCACAATGTTCACTAGTATATTTTATTTAATAACTGGATCATTTGCAAAGGTACATATGCTTCAGGAGTTAAATGTAATACTAAATATGCTCTGTGTACTAGAGCTATGATTTATACAGTCCTAGTATATTTACTTTTTTAATGAAAATGTCAGACATACATCTATTTGAGATTAAACTGATACAGAATTAGGACAATAAACTTTACATGTGTATTAGATCTGTGTCTCCTTTTTTCCACACTGAGAATCCTGGTTTTCTGGTTAGAGTTACAATAGAGTAAAATTTCTCATTGTTTTTTAGAAATGTCCCCCTTTTCACATCTATTTCTCTTAAGTCACTCTCTGTCCTTTTCATGTTTTGTGTTATTTTCTTAATATCTTTTAGTTAATTTAAAAAATGATATGGATTTGTTTTGAGTGTACCTCTCTGCTTTCTGTAGTACTTTCATGGTAGAAATGCTATTTTTTATAACTCCAGAACATCTTAATTCTAAAGAGCTTTAATAAATAAAAAGCCCCATAGTTTCCAAATGTTCATCAAAAAAAGAGTATCAGTCCCATCCATATGGGAGAAAATCAAAGACAAAAAAAGGAGATGGTGAGAGATGAATGAAGGTTATAAAGAAAAAAACACTGCTTCCTTGGTGTCACTTAAGGATATGAACAGGCAGGAGGAAAGTAACTGTCCATATTTGCCTTATATACGGCATTGGGTAATTAAATGCCAATTGTGCTGTTTAGGAGTGGCTTGCTAAAACACTGAAGAAATGAGAGACTTCATCCTTGTCATAGACTGCCACTTTAGTGGAACATTCAGTACACATGACTGGGTGATAGATTTCTTCCACATCTGTCTCTGACTTCTTGACAGCATCTTCCTGGTTAGACCTCATCTTCTTGGGGCCTTGCCTTTTCTTCCTGTTCTCCAAGGCTTTGTATCTTAGAACCTCCTCTTTGTTAGCAGAACAATTCATCACAAACATCACTCTGTATTGAGTTTTGTTCGATTTGTGCCTTTGGCAATCAAGGCACAGTGTGGTCATGCAGGCAGGACAATTCAAGACAGTGTCACTACTTAGAACAGGCTGTTGTTGCTGTGACCTCTGTCGTCCCAAACCATGGTAAGCCCTTCTCTGTGCATCAACCCAGGCCTGATCTTTGTTGTCTTTTTCAGGATCATATGGTAATTCATCATTTGTTGGAATCTTGTGTTTCTTCTTTTTTTCTTGGTCACCTATACTGCTTTGTCTTCCTCCTCAGAATCAGAATCAAAACATATATCATCATAGTATCTTGTTAGAGCTGCTGCAACTTTTCCATTTCCTGAGGAAGATCCAGTTCCCAGAGAGGATAACTTGTCCTCCATTGTTTTCATGGTAGAATTTAATTCAGCTTCCATTTCCTTTTCAAATTCATCTTCACTAGATGATTCACTTTCTCCAGTAAGACATTCTCTGATGAGTTTTCGGTTTTGGTCAAGAGTTCCATGTAAAAGCACATCCACTTCATCTTCAGAGCTGCTCAAAGCCGGCTCATGGTGGCCTGCAGCGCCTACGCCGTCCACTGTGATCTGCAGCATCTGTTTACTCTTGTAGAGATGCTGTTTTACTGTTTTTCATTTTCCTTATGATGACTGCAAAGGAAATTTTAACTTGATACTCTCCTATTGTTCAATGTATTCCCTGAACTTTTAAGTGGTGACTTGTTAAGGATGCCTTTCCACCTTCATGAAGCTTCATTTTCTGTTGTTTTCACAGTGTTAAAAAAAAACTTCCTTGCTTCCTAGTTTTCTAAAATGTCCCACCTTTGTAACCCTCCTTTACTGTTACTTGGTTGTTCTCTTTTTTTCATTGGTTCTGTCCCTATTCTACTTTTACTTTTGATACCATTTCAGCAACTACTCAGTATGATCCCACATCATGTAACAGAGACCAGGCTGGTTAAGGTTTAGGAGTCATAGGGAATGGTATGCTTAGCCCCTTCAAATCTCATCAGTGTCCCATGTAACCACCTGTTTGGGATAGACAAAATTCATCCCAAATTACCTCAAGATCTGATAAGATTTCCTAAGACTCTAGCCTCAGATTCACCAATGAGGATTTCCATGGAATACCTGTTGACCCTTTTACAGATCTCCTGTTCCCAAGTTCTGCACAGACTCTCGTATGATGAAATTTATGTAGCTGTTAGTGTTTTACTCCTTATGTCTTGTAATCTGTGATTCATAAGCATACTCTGTCACCTAATTGTGTTGCAAATGTTTTCACCCATTTTTAGTCTTAATATCTGATTGATCTGTTTTTACATGAGGATTTGAAGTCATTCAAAATCTGTGTTGCTACTATCACTATATCCCTAGGATCCTCCAAATCAAAATATTTGGTCTTTACTTACTGCTTCATTACATCTTCCATCACTGACTCGAATATATTCTATGCATTAGACATACTAACCCATATACATTTTCACAAATAGTGTTTTATGGCTGTGGCATTCTTAATCGCACCAAATTAACCAGAGTAATGGAAGAGATTTATTATGATCCACTAACCCTGAAAGACCTTGGACAACTCATACATACCCCTTATGATACAGAGTCTTAAGCATTCATAATGCAAGCAAGTGGTAGGGGGAGTGTTACAGTGTTACATTATCATCAGTTGCTTTTGGAGGGCTTAAGACACCAAACCTCACTCTCTTAACTGATATAGAATAGTATATATCCTTAGACCAAAAGCTGAATTCATATGAGTTAATGGCTTAAGTAGTAGAAACAGCTTTTTTCTTATAGCACTAACCTTTTAAGTGGTGATTTTACAGAGCACTAACTCTGTATATTCAGTTGTTTAAAAGCAGAAGCTTATTTGTTAGGAGACATACTGTCTGATCTCCCAACTTAGATCCAAAATCAAAATACTCCTATTGTGTGGGAAACTCCAGTTGTCAGAGAATATAATATTAGTGACTTCTCTTTGACAAAGCTTTGACTATTGCTTAGCCTCTGTCTCTCATAGCTTGTCCAAGGGCTGAGCTGAGTTTTGGAGCATGAAATTAAAAAGTAGGACATACATTTCTCAGGCCAAGCTTGTGATTATTGCTCAACTGGTTAAGTTTCTTTGTGTGTACCTCTGTCTATACAAACAGGCTTTTCTCATTATTGGTCCTTCTTACTCAATTATGGTACAGAAGTCATAACTTATTTAGAATTCGTTTATTTACTTCTAAGAATAATTTTTATCAAGATAGATATCTCAATCTTTATGAAGCAGAGTTTATAAGCACTGAAGCAAAACAAGGAAGCAATTACCTAAAATGAGAGTTTGTCTAAGTTCTTCATTTAAAGAAAACATTTCAAGCCTCAACATTTTAACTTTATTGAAGATTATTTCTCCTTTTCCCAAGATAATACAAATATTATTTAAGAAATCTATCTATGCTGTCATATATACTTCCCTGTTTTCTGTAAATTCTATTCTGTCCTTAAGATTCTTTAAAGACTCTCCACCTAGTCCTTTAAATTTGTAATAAAACTTTCTTCCTCATCTATCAAGATTTCAATAATTTTTCACCTGTTGTATGCCCATAGTACTTCATTCATACATCTGTATGTACATTTAATTTTATTGTGGTAATTTGATCAGATTTTTTCTTTCCTGCTAGTCTCTGTTTTGCTTCTTTGTGAATAGAGGCTGTACCTTATTCATCTTTATATCTCTGAGCATAACACAGTTGCCAGACATATGGTTAACATTCAAAATATATTTGTTGAATAAAATATTATTTAATTACTAAAAATGATAACTAAATTTTATTGAGTAGATGTACTAGTCTGTGGACACTGTTAAGTTTAGACAGATTTTCAAAGAACATGGTGTTTTTTAATTCACCTCAAACTGAAGAATCTGATGCCCAGCGAAGTTTAAAAAATTCCTTACCATAATATGGTTGATAAAATCTTATATATAATTGGCTATATAACCTTAACAAAGTTATTTAAGAAAAAGTATTTTAAGTAAATGAAAAAAATATTTTATAGGGGTAGACGTGCTTAGAAAAAGTAAGTAGACTTTGCATCTATCAGGGCTCATTCAAGAAAATGGAAACTTTACCAGGCATTTCAGCAGACAGAATTTATACTGAGAACTGGTTACACAGGTGTTGGAAAGCTGAAAGAGCCTAAAGGAAATACTGAGTAAATTCAGAGATAGTAATTGAAGATAGTATCTATTATCTATATTGTTTGGGGAACTAAAGAGAAGAGGTGGAACTGCCAAAATTTAGAAGCTCAAAGAAGAAATCCTATAGAGAGAACTATTCTCAGACTTCTGAGGTGGAGATACCACCTAGCTATTCCTGCTACCTCTGAGGGGGCATTTGGTGCTGGCACTGGGGGGGCATTTGGTGCTGTCATTGGGGGAGCATTTGGTGCTGGCACTGGGAATCCTGAAAAAGCAAGAATCTAACTGTTCATGCTGAAGCATTGCAGACAAGGTGGAAAAAAAAAAAGAAAAAGAAGAGTGTCTTTTCTGCCTTGCTACTCTCTTTCCATCTTCTTCTAGTGTCTCTTATTGGCAGAACTCAAAAAACAGAAGCCACAGGGCAAGGAAGTCTAAGAAATATAGTTTTCAGAGTCCCAGCCTCAGCATCATAAAGTGGTTCAGAAGTATGGGTTTGGAATTCTGACAATAGGAAAATAACTGAAGTGTCTAATTTAGATGTAATTTGAATTTTTGATGAGTTTATGTGAGATGGAAAAATACATTAATTCGTTTTTTCAAATATTTACTAAACACCAGACATGTTAAGCTCCTAAAAATACTACTCATTCAACAAACATTTGTGGAACATATACTATTTCCAGCCACTGCAAAATACCCTTTAGGTGCAATGCTGCATAGAATGACATTATACTTTTTTCATGGATTTAGAAACTTGAAGGAACATGGGCAAATAAATATGTGTTTATAACATGTGTACCTATATAACTTGAGTCATGTAACAAACTTAACAGAATCAGATAAGAAATTAAGAATAAAGAAGTGATTTAAATTTTCAAGGGCCATAAAGACTAAGTAGCATGTGCTAGACAGGATCTGAACCTAGAAATGTAAGAGCTGGTGTCTATGTCTGTTCCCAAGGTACCACTCTTCTTGATGAGTGGGAGAGTCTAGAATGCCAGCCTGACTGCTTAGTTCTGCAGGTTCATGCAGGGAAAAGCTAAACATTAAATTATTTGATTTTACTTTTATTCTTTCGCTTCCTCAAAAATTACAAATGAGTATCTTACATGGATACCATGCCAAGGGAAAATAAATTCTCATTAGGTTTTATTAAAGTGTTTGTACTTTATATTTGTAAAGCCACATTACGTATCTGTTTCTGCACTTTGTACTAACTAGATGTCCTGTTGATCAATGAGTTTAGGGGAAAAAACCCCTTTATTTCATCCTCCAGCATGATTCCCTGAAAAACATGGTAATAAAATTTCAACTACAAAAAGAATTGCTAGAGGCTATAAAAATTCCTCGTTTGAGCTAGATACATGATGTTACATGCTTTGGTTTTTGTTTTGTTTTGTTTTGCATTTAAAGACTCTATTAGTTATTTCTCATGACTGCCTGGTAGCTATGAGCTGTATGACCTGACTCACTGGGAAAAAAAGAGAGAGCAGAATTCATTAGAGCTGCAAAGAATCTTTAGTGATTCAGAGCAATTGATTTACACATAAAGGAACTGTGACACTGGAGAAGTTAAGTGACTTCTCTCAGTCTCCTATTATTAGCTTGTTAGTGGAAAAAAAAATCTGAAATATTGAGATCATGACCACAGGTGCCAGCCCTTTCCACAATGTCATATATGTTAAATATATTTAGTTCTTCATAAAAGAAAAATAGTAGTTCAATGAACTGATGCAAATGGCTTAACAGCACTTAGAGACTTCAGTCATGAAGATATTGTTTAGAAATTCCTGGGACCTAGGAAGTCTCTCATCATTTGAAGTAGCTGATTTGAAAGATAATTTTGTTTGGAAAGAGGAATTCACCATTAATAATTTAAAATGGAGAATGCAAGTTGGTGAGATTGCAGGGTGAGAACATTTGGGCAATGTAGCTTTAGGTAGATTCATAGAGCCCAAGGAAATTCATACCAGTATATTGGCTTGAAACTGACACTTGCTAGTGCACAAGAGACTGAGAATATTATGGAAGGGTGGATGTGTCCAGGGAAGAATCACCTGATAGGTTCTAAGTGACTTTATGTGAGATCTTCACGAAAAGAGAAACATCGAAGCCTAAGTTTTAGAGTCCTATATGTAGCTTCTGGAGGGTTTATTGATTGTAAATGCTATATTGACTGGTAGAATAAATTTCCCTGATATTTTCTCTTTACATTTTCCAAATAGTCTCTGAGTGGACATGGGAAAAAAATAATCAGTTACTGAGAAACTAATACCTGGCAGAAGCAAACAAAAACTAAGCTTATGCCATAAAAAAAGATTCTATTAGGCTACAACAAACCAAGAAGAAGTCCATTATGAGTCCTTCTATGCTAAAAACAGAATGATGACCTCTGTAAGTGGAGACCATCTGTTCTACTCAGTCTCCAAATTAAGCCCTTAAGAAGTATTGTTCTGTCTCTGGTATTTGAATGAGAGTGAGCTAGGTTTCAATTCTGGATCCTACATTAAGCCAGTGTGACCTCAAATAATTTGTCTAATTTTCTGAGGCTTACTTTAAGATAGAAATAATTGGCCAGGCATAGTGGTGCATGCCTGTAATCCCAGCATATTGGGAGGCCGAGGCGGGCAGATCACTTGAGGTCAGGAGTTTGAGACCAGCCTGGCCAACATGGTGAAACCCTGTCTCTACTAAAAGTACAAAAATTATCAGGGCCAGGTGATACAAGCCTGTAATCCCAGCTACCTGGGAAGTTGAGGCAGGAAAAGGACCTAAACCTGGGAGGCAGAGGTCCTAGACTGCACTCCAGTCTGGGAATAATCAATTTGGTTCTTAAAGAATTCCTATTACATTTTTTGAATTATACAAACATAATTTTTCAGAAAGAATAGTGCCTGATATATAATAGAATTTTGACACACCAGAATTACTGAAAATAAGTTATTTCAACATGATGGAAAGATACATATGCAGCAGGCAGTTTGCTTTCTAATGTTTAACATAATTTGATTCCTTTTAGCACTATGTTTGGACTTCCTTAAACAGAAAGGAGAAAATCACAAATAGCTCTCTGAAATACTCTGAAAAAAATAGATAAAAAGGTATTGTAAGATAAGGAAAGAGAGAAGATGAAGATTGTTGTGTAGGTTCACCAGTTATAATATTTCACACATTAATTAGCTTTTGCTAGTTACTTACTGCTTCCCTAAGAATATAGGTCTTATCAGACACCTGAAGCCCAGTCAAAGAAAGGGCATTGACTAGGTCAGGTGAAGGACATTTGATTGACTTTATTTAATCATTCTGTATCATTTACACATATCAAACCATCATGATGTGCCCATAAATATAGACAATATAATTTGTCAATTAGAAACAAAAGAAAAAGAAAATACATTTCTTTTCAAACTTTGAGAAGAGAATAAAATGAGTTTATTCATACATTCATTTATTCATATCATTAAGCAACTATTATCTATACTGGAGATTTAATGGAAAACAAAATAGACATGTACCTGACTATATGGAGCTTATAGTTTAGCTTAGGAAACAAATAATCAAAATCACACAAATGTGTAACTATAAACTGCAATGAGTTCAATGATGAAAAATACAGAAGATACAGAGAATATGTCTCAAAAACCTTAATAAATCCAAAGGCCAGAAGGGCTCCCATGAGGAGGAGACAACTTGGCTGATATCTGAGAGATGTAGAAGAGTTAACCAGGTCAAATGGTAGCAAGAGAACTATTGAGGGCTAGAGAAAGGAAAGAACATGGGAACGTTTAAAGAACTACACAAGAGGTACTACGCTGGAGCACAATGAAAGAAGGGCATGGAGGCAAAATAGGGTCTTAGAGGCAAAGAGAAAAGCCAGATAGTTTAGAGCATGTAGCTCTTGGTAAAGATTTTACTGCTTATATTAATCTCTGCAGGGCTTTAAAAAGAGTAGTGACGTTACTGAAATTGCATTTTTAAGTGCTGACTATTCTTAAAGGATGTCCTGGAGAAAGATAAAAGTTGTTGCCCAGAGAATTGTGAAGCTCATGCTGTTGTTCACTAAACAGATATGATAGCTTCATCTAAGATGATAATGAAAACAGAAAGAAGTAGATGGATTGAAGTTAGGAAGCAAGTTTATTTTCTTAAACTTGGTAGACTAGACATGGAAGGCAGGAGGAGGTGGAATGACAGCTGAAGGTTTGATTTGGGTCAGAAGAAGGGAGAAAGAAAAGGCAGCTGTAAGTGTAAAATTACTCTTATCAGTTGACATTATGCTCTGATAGATATGCCCTCATTGCTTCAAGGAATCCCTACTGGGAGAAAGTAGGAGAGCATATATGTAAGTAGGATAGGTTTGACCCAAATATACTGCCCTTCTTGTCTTTTTCTGATGAATATAAAGAATTTGATGGTCTAGATAATCTTCTGAGTACACAGATGCCGTTTGTGGAAGCTAGCCTGCACAACATTTCAAAGCCCTGTGATAGTTAATACTGAGTGTTAACTTCATTGGATTGAAGGATGCAAAGTAGTGATTCTGAGTGTGTCTGTGAGGGTGCTGCCAAAGGAGTTTAACATTTGAATCAGTGGGCTGGGAAAAGCAGACCCACCCTTAATCTGGGTGGGCACAATCTAACCAGCTGCCAGCATGGCCAGAGTAAAAAGCAGGCAGAAGAACATGACTAGACCAGACTGGGTTAGCCTCCCAGCTTACATCTTTCTCCTGTGCTTGATGCTTCCTGCCCTTGAACATCAGACTTCAAATTCTTCAGCTTTGGGACTCAGACTGGCTTCCTTGCTTCCCAGCTTGTAGATGTTTTATTGTGGGACCATGTGATCTTGTGAGTTAATACTCCTTAATAAACACACACACTCTCTCTAAATATATATATATATGTGTGTGTGTGTGTGTATGTATGTATATCTGTTAGATCTCATAGGATATATATATGTTATTAAATATAATAGATTATATATAATATATAATAGCTATATAAGATATATAATTGTAATATATACCTATTATATATTATATATATCTCCAATGAGAACTAATAAGAGATATAGTTATAGATATAGATCTCCTATTAGTTCTGTCCCTCTAGAGAACTCTCACAAACACAGATTGCGAGACCAGGAGAAGTTCTAGACAAACAGGATATTAAGGATGGAGTTCTTTCATCTGTTTGGGGGCTTCTAGAGTTGGCTGCTTAATATGATTAGAAAATGCTAAAGACTATACTTCTAATAGTATGGAGAACACTAACAGTCTTGGGTATTAATTATTTAGGAAGTTACGCAAAATAGTTGCATTTAACGCTTCAGATTCACTGCTCATGAGAGGCAAGGAGTTTTGTGACTCTATACTTAATACCTTTGACTATATGTGGAGAACCAAGGAACACAGTGAAGTTGGTTGGTTGCTCCTAAGTTCACTGGACAAAGTGATGAAAGAAAATGATGAACTAGGGGATTCTAACTTCCAGATTCAAAAGCAGATACTGAGTGTCAAGTCTGCTAAGATTGCCCTGAATGAGAATCTTATCTACTATAGAGTAAGAGCTGAAATTATGGAAAATCAGACACAAGCTCTTATCAGACAAGTGGCTGACCTGCATGCCAAGCCTGGCCAGGTGTCTACTATTAAAGTGAGGGCCTTGATAGGAAAAGAATGGGACCCTACAACTTGGAATGGGGACATGTAGGAGGACCCTGATGAATCTAGGGACACTGAGCTTGTAAACTCTGATGAAACCTTTTTTGCCAGAAACAACAGCTTCCCCATCCCCAGCAGTGGCAATATCCCCTCCAGGATCCATGCTGCCATCAGCCTTTCCACCTTTGTCTGAGGAGATAAACCATGTGCTGCCTGAGGCAACAGTAATGGTCTTTCCTGAGGCAGTTTCCAGGCAAGATAATGTTGGTTGTCCTCAGGAGCTACTCCCAACACCTCTGTTTGCTGCTAGACCTATAACTAGACTAAAGTCCTAGCAGGCCCCTGTCAGTGAGGTTCGGGGTGTGACCCCTGAGGAGATACGCTACACCCAAAAAACCTACTTGAGTTTTCTAATTTATGTAAGGAGAAATCTAAAGAACAGGCATAGGAATGGATATTAACGATGGAATATATAATGGAAGGAACATAGAGTTAGATCAGGCTGAAGTTATTTATTTGGACCCACTAAGCAGAGATTCTGCATTGAATGTTGTAGCTGGGGAGATAAAAAAGGTTCCAATAGTTTATTTACATGGTTAGCTGAAATATGGATTAAAAGATGACCCACTGTGAGTAAGTTAGAAATGCCTGATATCCTGTAGTTTAACGTAAAGGAAGGAATCCAAAGGCTTGAGGAGATTGGAATGCTAGAGTGAATTAGTCACTTGAGACCTACTCATCCCAACTGGGAGGATCCAGAAGATATACCCTTAACAATTATTTGTGAAATAAATTTGTGAAGACAGCACCTGCATCTTCAAAGAGCTCTGTGATTGCTCTTCTCTGCATGCCAGATCCAACAGTGGGAACCACAGTCACTCAACTATGAAATTTAAATGCAATGGGAATAACTGGATACTGATGTGGCAGAGGCCAAGTGGAGGCACTCAACCTTCTAAGCCAAGATGGGCATAGCAGAGGCAAAGCAGCTATCAGAATAGTCTAACTTATGTAGAGCTTTGGCACTGGCTAATTAATCCTGGTGTTCAGAGAAGTGAAATTAGAGGGAAGCCTACACATTCCTACTTAATTTATATAACCAGAAAACTCCCAAGTCAAATGGACAAAAGACTAATTTGAATTATAAAAGCAGAGAATCATGGCCCCTCAATTAATTTCCAGACTTGAGCAAGTTTACAAACCCTGAACCCCTTGAATGAAGGGGAGTCCAGGTCCCCTTGAGGAAGGACCCCACTACATTACCAACAATTTATGCTATTAATCTTTATCCCATCCTTCTGCAAGAAGACCTACAGCTTTTTACCAGGATTACTGTGCACTGGGGAAAGGGAAATGATCAGACATTTTCAGAACTATTGGACACTGGTTCTGAGATCCAAAACATCATTGTGGTCCCCCAGTTAAAGTACAGGCCTATGGAGGTCAGGTAGTTAATGGAGTTTTAGCTCAGGTTCAATTACAGTGGGTCCAGTGGCTCCCTGGGCTCATCTCGTGGTTTTCCCAATGCCAGAATGCATAATTGACATAGACATACTTAGTAGCTAGCAGAACCCCCACACTGGCTCCCTGACTGATAGGGTGAGGACTATTATGGTGGGAAGGGCCAAATGGAAACCATTAGACCTGCCTCCTCCTAAAATATAGTAAATCAAAAACAGTATCACATCCCTGGAGGGATTACAGAGATTAATTCACCATCAAGGACTTGAAAGATGCAGGGGTGGGGATTCCTACCACATCTCCATTCAACTCTCCCATTTGGCCTGTGCAGAAAACAGATGAATCTTGGAGAATGACAGTAGATTATCATAAGCTTAACCAAGTGGTGACTCCAACTGCAGCTGCTGTACCAGATGTGGTTCCACTGCTTAAGAAAATTACCACATCTTCTGGTACCTGTATGCAGCCATTGACTTGGCAAATGCCTTTTTCTCTCTTCCTGTCCCTAAGGTCCACCAGAAGCAATTAGCCTTCAGTTGGCAAGGACAGTAATATAACTTTACTGTCCTACCCCAGGGGTATATCAACTCTCTGGCTTTGTGTCATAATCTTGTTTGAAGAGATCTTGATTTCTTTTTGCCTCCACAAGATATCACACTGGTCCATTACATTGATGACATTGTGCTGATTAGATCCAGTGAGCAAGAAGTACCAACACAATGGACTTTGTGAGACATTTGCATAGCAGAAGATGGGAAATAAATTCAACTGAAATTGAGGGAATTTCTACCTCAGTAAAATTTCTAGGGGGCCCATGATGTGGGGCCTGTCGAGATATTCCTTCTAAGGTGAAGGATAAGGTGCTGTATTTGGCCCCTCCTGCAACCAAGAAAGAGGCACAATATCTATTAGGAATATTTGGATTTTGGAGGCCATTTATCAAGTAACCTAAAAGGCTGCCAGTTTTGAGTGGGGTCCAGAACAGGAGAAGGCTCTTGGAATCAACAGGTCCAAGCTGCTGTGCAAGCTGCTCTGCACTTGTGTCATATGACCAGCATACCCAGTGGTGCTTGAGATGACAGTGGCGAATAGGGATGCTGTTTGGAGCATCTGGCAGGCCCCCATAGGTAAATCACAGAAGAGGCATCTAGGATTTTGGAGCTAGGCCTTGCCGTCTTCTGCAGATAACTATTCTCCTTTTGAGAGACAGCTCTTGGCCTGTTACTGGGGGCTGTGGTGGAAGATGAACTTTTGACTATGGGTCATCAAGTCGCCATGTGACCTGAACTGCCTATCATGAACTGGGAGCTTTCTGACCCATCTAGCCATAATCTGGGTCATGCACAATAGCTTTCCATCATCAAAAGGAAGTGGTATATACCTGATTGGGCTCAAGCAGGTCCTGAAGGCACAAGCAAATTACACAGGGAGTGGCTCAAATGCCCACAGTCTCCACTCTTGCCGCCCTGCTTTTTCTCCCCCAGCCGTCACTGATGACCTCATGGGGAGTTCCTTATGATCAGTTGGCAGAGGAATAGAAGACTAGGGCCTGGTTCACAGATAGTTCTGCATGATAATCAGGCACCACTCAAAAGTGGACAGCTGCAGCATGATAGCCCCTTTCTAGGACATCCCTGAAGGACAGAGGTTATGAGAAATCTTCTCAGTGGGCAAATCTTCTCAGTGAGCAGTGCACGTGGTTGTGCGCCTTTCATGGAAGGAGAAATGGCCAGATATGTGATTATATACTGATTCATTGGTTATAGCCAGTGGTTTGGCTGGATGGTCAGGGACTTGGAAGAATCGTAATTGGAAAATTGGTGACAAAGAAATTTGGGGAAGAGGTAAGTGGATGGACCTCTCTGAGTGGTCAAAAACTGTTAAGATATTTGTGTCACATGTGAGTGCTCACCAAAGGGTGACATCAGCAGAGGAGGATTTTAATAATCAAGTGGATAGAATGATCCATTCTGTGGACACAACTCAGCCTCTTTTCCTACCTCCCTGTCATTGCCCAATGGGCCTATGAACAAAGTGGCCATGGTGGCAGATATGGAGATTATATATGGGCTCAGCAACACGGACTTCCACTCACTAAGGCTGACTTAGCTACAGCCACTTCCGAGTGCCCAAGTTACCAGCAGCAGAGACCAACACTGAGTCCTCAATATGACACCAGTGCTCAGGGTGATCAGCCAGCTACTTGGCAGGTTGATTATACTGGACCTCTTCTATCATAGAAAGTGAAGAGGTTTGTCCTCACTGGAATAGACACTTACTCCAGATATGGGTTTGCCTATCCTGCACGCAAAGCTTCTGCCAAGCATTTGCCTATCCTGCACACAATGCTTCTGCCTACCATCTGTGGACTCACAGAATGCCTTATCCATCATCAAAGTATTCCACACATCATTGCATCTGATCAAGGCACTCAGTTTATGGCTAAAGAAGTGTGGGAATGAGCTTGCGCTCATGAAATTCACAGATCTTACTATGTTCCCCATCATCCTGAAGCAACTGGATTGATAGAACAGTGGAATGGTCTTTTGAAATCATAATTACAACACTAATTAAGTGATGATACTTTGCAGGGTTGGGGCAAAACACTCCAGAAGGCCATGTATGCTCTGAATCAGCATCCAACATATGGTACTGTTTCTCCCATAGCCAGGATTCACAGGTCCAGAATCAAGGGGTGGAAGAGGAAGTGGCACCACTCACCATCACTCCTAGTGATCCACTAGCAAAAATTTTTACTTTCTGTTCCCAAGATGCTATGTTCTCCTGGCCTAGAGGTCTTTGTTCCACAGGAAGAAATGCTGACAGCAGGAGACACAACAACAATTCCATTAAACTGGATGTTAAGACCACCACCTGGACACCTTAGGCTCCTCCTACCTTTAAGTCAGCAGGCTAAGAATAGAGTTACGGAGTTACTGGCTGTGGTAACTGACCCAGACTATCAAGGTGAAATCAGTCTACTATTCCACAATGAAAGTAAGAAAGAGTATGCATGGAATACAGATCTCTTGGGGTGTCTCTTAGTACTACCATGCCCTGTGATTAAGGTCAATGGGAAACTACAACAACTCAATCCAGGCAGGACTACAAACAGCCCAGACCCTTCAAGAATGAAGGTTGGGATCACTCCGCCAGGAAAAAAAACATGATCTGCTGCAGTGCTTGCTGAAGGCAAAGGGAATACAAAATGGGTAGTCATCAACACCACTATGACCACACATGACCAGTTGCACAAACAAGGACTGTAATTTCATGAGTATTTACTCTTTCTGTTAAAAACATGTTTGTGCATGTATACACTTGTACTAAGAAAATATCTTACTTTATTTTTTCATATGACATAGGATTTACTGACTTCATATCAGCATTTAAGTTTTGTTAACTTTATGTAATAGCATTTGGATTGGATTGATTCATTTCCTGCTGTAGGAAGGATAGTTTTATTATGTTAGGTGTAATTATAACCTTATTATTGTCTTTATTTGAAGATTGTATATGATCTCAGGAAATGAGTATAGGTTCAAGTTGACAAGGGGTGGATTTGTGATGGTTAATAAGAGTGTCTACATTATTGGATTGAAGGATGCAAAGTATTGATCCTGTCTGTGGCTCTGAGGGTGTTGCCCAAGAAGATTAACATTTGAGTCAGTGGGATGGGAAAGGCAGACCCACCCTTAATCTGGGTTGGCACCACCTAATCAGCTGCCAGTGAATATAAAACAGGTAGAAAAATGTGAAAAGGCTAGACTGGCTTAATCTCCCTGCCTACCTCTTTCTCCTGTGCTGGATGTTTCCTGCCCTCAAACACTGGACTCCAAGTTGTTCAGCTTTGGGACTCAGATTTGCTTTTTTGCTCCTCAGCTTGCAGAGAGCCGACTGTGGGACTCCTTAGTAAACTTTATATATATATGTATGTATGTCCTATTAGTTCTGTGACTAATACAGGCCCTCACTTCTTTGTATTTCACACACACACATATAATTAACACTAAATGTGGGCTAGCACCCATGTGACCAATAGAACACAGTGGAAGTGATGAGTTTATTCAATGAATTGATAAACACCTAGTATATTCCAGGCACTTTTAAAAGCAATGAAGAGACCATATTGAAATACACCATGAATTAGTGAGTGCAGAAGAAATGGTAACATTTTATATTATATCATGTGACATAATATATCTCATTTTGATGAGATGTACATTGCTGGGGGAAAATTTTAAATCTGGTATATCTTTAATGTGAACAATACTTATTACATCTGACCCAGAATAATGTTCTATACCTAGTAGGCACTCTGTAAATGTTCACTGAATTAAATTGATTTGGCCATAGAGACCTTTCCAAATGTGTCAGTTAAATCGTAAACTAGGATATATGAAAAAGAATTATATTCTTCATTAAGCATTGGGATTTATATAGTGTACTTTATTTACTTACTGCCAATAAATTCGTAACTTCCTTTCTAGACTTCTATGATTTCACACCCATATAGAGTAAATGGAAGCAGGCCAGTACCTCGGATGTCGGGTTGATAACAGCTCTTTGGAATACTACTAATTCTGGAACTAGTCAAGTACTTTCTCACATTTTGTCATAGATAATTCCTATCATATATCATAATGTTTGTTGACTACAATTTGTTGACAATGATATGACCTTTTCTAAAAAGGACAAGAATAATAATGGCAATTGGTACTGGGTGGGGAAATCAATAAAAGTATTATACACATACACTACAGGGTTTAAAAAATCTAATTAAAGATTTGCCTTAACAAATAAATCATACATTTCCTACATAGGTAAATTTGAGCAAGTTAAATTGGTTCCCTTAGATGTATATTGAACTCAAGAGCTGAAGAAAACGTTCTGGTCCCAAGAGTTCTACCTTGAGAAATTAATACACTGTGTGCCTTATTAGTATATAAATATGCCCCACAGAATTATATGTATATATGATTCATATATATATATATATATATATATATGGACTAGAAGCCTACAGTAGCAAGGACTTGTAAAATATTAAGTGACTGAAAAAGTCATAGGAGTGAAAATTAAGGTATGCTCTTTTTAAGCACTTAGTAATGACATGCATGAAGAGGTAAAGAGAAATTTTTTAAATGACAGAACATACTAAATTAGAAGTGTTACCAGTGCCAAGAAGGAAAAAGCAATCATAAAGAAGGAAAAATAAAGATTAGACATACGGGGCAAGAAATAACAAGATGAGGTTCTGAAGTTCAGAAATACAAAGTAATGCATAAAAAATAATAATTTAGAATACAAACCTATTACAGTGGAGAGGGATAATTAGAAAATTTCAAGAAAGAAAAGAATGAGCAACAAAATGGGCAGTGAATTGAATGAGAACAATAAGGTAACATTAGAAAACATTGAAAAGGTGCCATTGGCTTGCATATGAAATAACTCATTATAGATTATTAAATTATAGCATGTGATTCTATGTAGTATGTGTCATCTTTATCTATGTACAGGTAACCATGCTTTACATATACTACAATCTCTGTAGACAGCATGCAGATTAGGGAGAAAACAAAAAATAAAAATGAAAATTTAGAATATCATTTTTTAAAGTATTTTAAGTCTTAGATAAAAAAATAGCAAACTCTGGAAATTCATGAGAGTCTTGAGAACTTTCCAAGCATTAGGAAAGCACGTAGTTTACCTCTTAAATGCAGTACAGCAAGGCTTTTTCAGCATCAATGTAGAAAGCGACAATGCTACAGCGAGAGTCGAAGAGTAACCACACTTCCTCCCACACTCACTAATGAGTCAACCCCTAAATCCAGTGCCATGATTCTAATCTGTGACTCAGTAAAGTGGCAAATTATAAATTACAATATGTGAACAACCTCCAGGGTTATATGCAGGTGGTTTTACCTGGTAAATATCAACATTTATAATAAAATATTCCTGTGTAATTACCAAAATGCAAACTTGCAGCTCTGGGACTTTGTATTTTAGTAAACATCCAAGAATATTTGGATAAAAATAGACCTTAGCCTACACAATGGGTTAATACTAAGTGTGTAATTCTAATGGAATATGCCATACTTTGATCCAATGATAGCAAATAGAATGATACAGCACCTTCCAGGGATGACAAATTGGCAATTTAATTACATGTGAGCTGAAAACAAAACTAGCATGTTGTATAATAAAGACATTCCAAAGGTTTTAGTGTAACTGTAAGACAAAAAAAGAGAATAATGGCCTCTCAAGTTGACTTCCTTATCAGGATTTTCATCATAGTACAGATTATCCTTGTAAGACAGTTGAGACTCTTTTTTTTTTTTTTTTTTTTACTTTTTACTGAAAAACAAAAATGCTTTATATTATAGGAAACGGTACTTCTTTAGCAGAACTAGCAATTATTGTGGTTCTAAAGATTGACTTGTAGGCTTTCATCAATTATAAAATCAAACATCTTCATTTTTTATTATTATTGTTACAGGGCATAAATAAATCAACATATAGCTTTCATTATATTGACAATTTATGTTAGAAAAGGTATACCTAGTAGATACTGGGATAAATGTCCCAGAGTTTTGTGGCTTTTCCAGTAGAATTGTTTCTGTTATTAAAGAATATGAGATGAGTTTGCACTGCTTTCTGCATTCCCTGCCTTGTATCTCAACATCAGATATAAATCTGCTCTAACCTTGGGACTCAGTAGTAATGAATAAGCTATTAACTCTACTGTGGGTGAGCGTAGCCATGTACAATCTCAATAATTCTGCAGCATAGGCTATTAAAGTTACAACTGAGAAAGAAGCCAGCCAACACAGCAAAAAATAAATAAATAACATAACATAAAATTAAATAGAACCAAGGCCCATTTCTCCTGAGGTAAGATTGAGAAGACTCACAGTGCAGGATAAGCAACTCAGTAATTGAAGAAAAGCAGTATATGCATTTAAACCCACTTTGCATACAGTTCTGTTTTAGGTAATACTCTGATGTCAACACTACCTTAGCTAGTGCTCCTCTATCTTCCATGTTCTAGAAATTACTGTACATGGGAATTTACGTTAGGATTTTTTGTCCAAAAATGGCACCAGCAAAAGGTGAAGCATTCCAAACCTGCTACTTCAGCTCAGTTTGTCTGTAAGGTGAGGTCTTTTTCATTGCTTTTTCAAATAGGGTATGTGGCCTGGCTGCTAGCCAAGTGGTCAAAATCAGAAGCAGAATCCCAGGGTATTTGTACTAACATAAGCACTGCTCCCTCAGGTCATCTGAAAGAGGAGAAGATGGAGGGGGCATGTCTAGGTCTACCAGGAAGAGGTGAGAGTCTTGAACACCAAGTGCAAAGGTAAAGACAGAATCTGAGTGGTAAGAACAAAGGCATAAAACGATAGTGGGGTTATAGCCAGACAACAATAAGCAGAGTTTATTCTAGATGTTTACTAAGACATAGGGTGTCTTTCATTAATAAAGTGACTTTATCACTTCAGTTTATCAACCATTATTATTTACAGAATATGAGAGGGAGGAGAGCAAACAAATTTTTTCTGACTCCTGTTAAAAAACACCTTGCAAGGTAGACTACAAGAGAAATTTGCAACGCAATGTGCTTACTTAGTGCCTCTGTTCTCTGTGGCATAAGAAGGACCTGATCAAATTGTCCTGCCCACTCTCGAGAAATCAGAAGCTATGTATCTCCATTGCTTTATGAGAGTATATTTTAGAGTTAAAAAAGATGTCTGTGGTTATCCTGGCATACCAAGTTCAGTAATTGTTTTTGTTGTTGTTGTTGTTGGACTATCAGGCTGTGTCTTGGTTGTCTCAGTTTATGGTAAAGAGATTTAAAGGGAATTAAGTACAAAGTCTACTCTGAGATTCCTTCAGTGTCTTTGAGCAGCTTAATGAGAGGAGGAGGATAAAAAAGGCAGAATCCAGCCAGTCACCTTTGCTTGTGGCAAGGCTCGTTTTTAAAACCACGACTGTTAATTCCTTACACTTCCTGATTCTCATTTTAAAATATTATGCAAAATAGAAGATAATAATGAAACAGAACAAGGCTAAGGTATTAGTTTATATATGGGAAAAATTCAAGTTATAAAAATAGACAGCTATGGTCAAACATTCAAATTGATCCAAATATCAAATGACCTTAAAGAATAAAGCAAGGGCTTTTATCTGAATTTTTAGAATTTCTTGGAGCAATAAGTGCTTCATAATGGAAATTCTGAAGTCCCTTAAATGAGCAATTTTACATAGATAACACTGCATGTAAAATTTCTATCAAACTTAAGATTTCAGATTAAAAACTAGAGTCAGAAGGATCCTTTCAAGCTACTTTCAGGACATGATAAGTATCATTTTAAAAAGCATAGTTCTTTTGAGTTCTGGCCTGCTTCTTAGCTTTTTTGGGCTCAGATAAGTTCCTTTGAGCTTCCATTTTTTTTCCATCTAAAAGGTACCTACATACTTTTAGACCAGTTCCGTGAAGGTATAAGAGAAAAAAGAGAGGCACAAAAGTGTTACAAAACTGAAATGTGCCACACAAATATGAGTTGTTACTGCTTAGCTTAGGGGGACAGTCTTGCTTCTGTGCTCTGCAGGACTCTGGCTACTGCTTTCTACAGCAGCATGTAATAGCCTAGCACTTGTAACATTTTCTAGATATCACCTCCTTATCCTTTGACCACCTCATCTTTAGTCTGTCCACTTAAGCAAATGCCATGCTCGTTAGCACTCCTTCACAAACTACTGAGGCTTAAGAGGTAAAAATATACTAGCAGGTGATTCTATGAATAGTTTATGGTTTTCTTAGAAAGTGATCTCTTCTCCGGTGTCTATTGAGATATTGTGAGTGTCTTGTTGGTAGCCGAACTCCACGATACTCAGGAGAACTAAATGCTGGGATTGATCCCTTTCCACCCCTCTGTCATCTTTGGCCAATTAAGTTTTCTCAGTTTCATAGCTGTAGATGTCTCTTCTGACCTTAACCAGTCATCTCCAGAAGAAAGATGCTGGAAAAGCCATTATTTGCAGGAAACTAACACAGGAACAGAAAACCAAACACCGCATGTTTTCATTTACAAGTGGAAGCTGAACATTGAGAACACATGAACACAGGGAGCAGAACAACACACATTGGGGCCTGTGGGGGGCTGACAAGGGAAGGGAGAGCATCAAGATAAATAGCTAATGCATGCGGAACTTAATACGTAGCTGATGGGCTGATAGGTGCAGCAAACCACCACATAGCAAACCTACACATCCCGCACATGTATCCCAGAACTTAAAATAATATAACATTAAAAAAAGAAAGATGTTGTAAAAATCCAGTTTCTAAGGGTAAAAGAACAATATTAAGAATCAAATTGATTGATCAGTTGACTGTAGAGATGAGGTCTGCCCAAAAGCGCTGGGATTATAGGCTTAAGCCACCATATCTGGCCTGAGAGTCAAGTTTAAATGTCAGTAATAACTTCAATTTCTTGAGCATTGTGACAATGCTTTAATGATGCAGGACAATACTTTGAAGTATTAATTTGGGTCCTTTCTTTCTCTGTATTTTGTTCTTTCTAACCTCCACTCCTCCCAACCTCCATTCAGGACTGAAGACAGAATTTCTGTTTGCTTTCTTCAAAGGAGTTTGGGAAACAGTCATTTATTTTCAGAATTTCATACCTACCAAGGAACTAATACTACAGAGAAACCATAGGGTAAAGAGCATTTGTACATATATATAGACTTAATATCTGGTAGAAGCAGAATTCTCTCTATATCTGTAATAGTAAATGCTTTTCTTTGGCTTGAGTCAAGAACAAAAGAAGAAAGAAAATTCCATGGATCCTGAGAGCAGAGAAAACCTATCCCCTGGTTTTCAGAGACAAAGGCAACAGGACTGGAGAAGTGGCACCTAAGAGATGATCCTTTGGAGAATGACATCAAAGATTCTTCACTCAGGCTTTGCAAGGAAGAGAAAATTAGAGAGCCTTGGGATCTGAAGGGGACATGCACACTGATGCAGTGAATATCTCAGGGGCATCAGCGTTAACTTGTGACTTCAGATCAGACTTATTTCTCCTCAACCAAGACCTGACGGCCAAAATCTTAGCACTGTATAATACCCTCAAGTAACAGATACTGATTCCCAAAGACAGTGGCAATAAAATTTCAGGTGCAAATTATATTGAGTTTTGATTTTTTTTACCCCTACTAGCCTAATAGAAGAAGATTGCAGTGAGAAATTACAATGAGTTAAAGAAAATGAAGCAAACTTGTTTGCTTCCATCCCTGGATACATCTGGATTCATATCCAACAACTAATTGACACCTCAATTAATTCCCACAACAGAACTACAAAAAAAAGGACATCCTCTATCCCTTATTACAGATAGAAAACCTGGATAGGGCCGGGCGCGGTGGCTCAAGCCTGCAATCCCAGCACTTTGGGAGGCCGAGGTGGGTGGATCACGAGGTCAACAGATCAAGACCACCCTGGTCACCATGGTGAAACCCCGTCTCTGCTAAAAATACAAATACAGGGTATGGTGGCGCATGCCTGTAATCCCAGCTACTCGGGAGGCTGAGGCAGGAGAATTGCCTGAACCCAGGAGGCGGAGGTTGTGGTGAGCCGAGATTGCGCCATTGCACTCCAGCCTGGGTAACAAGAGCGAAACTCCGTCTCAAAAAAAAAAAAAAAAAAAGAAAACCTGGATAGAAAAATTTAAGTAGTTTATTAAGATAGCACAGTTAGTTTATGATGGCGCTGGGATTCAGCCCTCAGTCTTTTAAAATCTAAAACAATCATGTCTGTTATCCCATAGTACCCATATAACAAGGTTGAGTAGACTGGAAAAATTTTCCCATTGGCCAATTATAATACTCTAAAAAGTTACTATGACCCTGGGTTGCACTAGACAAAGAAGGAGATCTTTGGTGTTCGGTCTTAAAAGCAAACCCTACTAATAATGTATTTCATAAATACAGCTACAATTACAATTTGAAACACCAAACTGGACTCCTCATAAGCATTTTATAGCCTAATTTCTTCACACAGTTCTGCTTGGTGGTGGTTCAGAAAGTACAAACCCCCTGAAGAATAAAGGTCTGTCTGCAGTCATCGAGAAATTTCCTGAAGATTAGCGACTTGGCTGGTTTCAAGAAAACTTCAGCAAGCACCAAGAGTTGAGAAGGCAGGTGGGAATAGTTCAGGGCCACTCACTGGGGCTCCACGTGCACTGGAAGGAGGTTGGTTGCCCAAAGAGCTGCCAGTGAAGATTGACACTTGCGCACCAAGACTAAGGGGGAGACAAGCAGCAAGACAGTGGTGCCAGCTGGGAAAATACTGCCTGCGAAAGGGAGGCGATGAGCGTTTATGGAGGTACCAAAGAATAAGTTCTGAAATGTGCACGGACAGCTGAAGCATGGACACGGGACTGGGTACAAAGGCAGGGCAATGATGCAAATAAGCAAAATGGAAGGCAGGACAAAAGAAAGGAAGGAGAAAGGGGATGAAAGGGGAGACAGCCTAAATTAGGAAAGCCAGCCAGGTAACAAATTTCCAAAAAGGCTGCTTGGTTTAGTTCATGTTGTATCAATTACACTGAAGTATCACGTACAGACAAGAATGAAAGTAGAGAAATAAAATAATTATCTGAAAATCAGGTCAATATGATACTTTATATAAGATTAAACATTATAATATATATGACTGTGGGTTCTTCTGTAATTATGTTTAAATATCAGTTTAATTTTCTCATTTGTAATAAGGGGCTAATAAATTATAGTTGATATTAATAGCATTAAAATATGTGCTCTAATAAGCACTTAATACATGCTGCATGCTGTGCTAAGCATGTTAAATAAATTTTCTCATATAATTTCTCTATAATAATTCACATAATAACCAAATGAGTTACCATAGTAAAAGAGTTCTGTAGGCTACTGGATTCATACTAGGTACTCAGTAAAAGATGGCTACTGTTAATAATGCCATTAATATTGGTCCTTTTTTGCCAATTAATTCCTAATCTCAAGTATTCTTTTAATGGATGTCTATTACAATTCTGATGCCTAATGGAGTTGGGTGTCATATAGTTGGAAGGAAGGATTTTATTTCTATTCTCTACATAAATTTCAGATAAAGTCTCCTTCCCAAAGCCATGTAAAACATGTAGATCAGCTACAAACACACTGAGCTCAGACAAGGTTCATAACTGTTACATATCTCAAGGTAGCATTTCCCCTTTATGCATACAGTCCTCTCTCTGACGTCCAGACAGAATCGTCTTTCCTTCTACTCTCCATTGAGAGGAAAGTATGCTCTTTACTCTTCTATTTTTATGCACATTTCTGCTGAAAGCTCTGTGCACATGTGCTGTAAGAAGGTTGTTGATTGGATGTTCGTATTGATTGGACTTTCCAGTATCTGCAGGAAGTAGAATACGCTCTCTTTAACCCAGGAATGGTTAACTCCTTTTCATCATGAAATGTCACCGTTTTAGAAAAGCCCCCTTCAGCTAATTACTTTTCCCTGTTAATTTTCATTTGATTGCCTTGGGCATTGCTTTTAAAGCACTTCTGAAAATTACTACTCAAGATTTACATGCTATTTTATTTGCTCACTTGTATTTGCCTTTAGTCCTTACTACGAATTAAATTCTGTGAGGGCAGAAACCAGTTCTGTATTCTTTTGCATTCAGAAATTTTCATTATCTACCTTCTAGGCACCAGGCATTGTTCTAGGCACTGGGATACAGCAAAGAACTGACATTCTAGCAGTGAGAAACAAACAGCCAAAAAAAATGCAGGTGGTGATGTTATGTACCACATAATAATACAAAGGAATAAAGAGAGCACCAAGGCTGCAGCAATGAGAAGTTATCAGGATTCCATTTCATTAAAAATAATCAGGAAAGGCTCCCTGATGCATTGACCTGTAATAATAACTAGGGGAAGATAATTCTAGGTAGAGGGAACAGTAAGCACAAAGACCAAGAACTTGTTGTGTGTGTTCATGAAACAACAATCAGGGTTTGTCACTAGAGCATGGTAAACAAGGAGGAGGGAAGGAAGAGATGAGATGTGAAGGATTGTGGGCCATCATGAAGCTGTAATAAGATGGTTGATTTTTCTATTGGGCAAGTGGGGAACAACAATGAAGTTTTAAGCAGAGTGACAGAATCGGACTTATGTATTAAAAGGATTGCTTTTCCCATTATGTAGGGAATAGCCTGGAAGGGGTTGGTCAAAGGAAACCAGTGGAGACTATTTGCATTAGTTTAAGTGAAAGATCCTGGTGGCGCAGAATATAGTGGTTGTTGCAAAGGTGAAGAGATGTCATATTGTGTATATATTTTCAAGTAGAGATGACTGAATTTGCTGAGGAACTGGATGGGGGCATAACAAAGTGAAAGTGTCACAGATGATTCCGAATTTTATGGCATTTGAAGTTTAAAGACTGGAGTTCTACTGACCAGGTTGGGAAATACTTGGAGAAAAAAAGTTTAGGAGGTAGAAATTGGGAGTTCAGTATGAGACAGATAAAGCTTCACCTACAGAAAAGCCAAGTAAGCAGTTGACTATACACGTCAACAATTGTGGAGTTAAGGAAAGAATTTTGATGCTGGAAATATACATTTGAACATTATCAGAATATAGGTGGCATTTAAAATCATTGGAGTGGATGGATTCACTTATGAGGAAGATAAACAAAATTAGGATCTGAGGATGGACTGCATGGCACTCCAACATTTAGTTCTTGGGAGGATGATGAGAAAACAGCAGAGCAGGCTGATGCAGATTCCTCTTTGAGATAGGAGAAAAACCAGGAGAATGTGGGTCCTGGGAACCAAGGGTCTGTAGCAGGTGATTAGCTAAGTAATAGAACTGTGAATGGAGTACTGACTTTGGCAATGTGGCAGTGCCTGGCAACCTGGACATAAGCAGTTTTGTAGGGTTGAATGGGTGAAAGGAACAACTTCCAGAAAGTTTGTAAGGACTGGAAGTGGAATACACAAAGTCTTTCAAGGATCTGGCCATAAAAGAGATTAGAGCGATGGGGCTGCAGTGGAGAAGGCTATGAGGTTACTGGTGTGTATTTCATAATAAGCATGTTTACAAAAGGAAAGAAAATTGATGCTATAGAGAGAAGGAGACAATCACCAGAGTGAAGTCCTCGAACAGGACAAAGGAGAGGACACCTTATCCAAGAGGAGGAGATCATGGGTAGGAACCAGAAGAGTTCTTTCACTCTAACAGGAAAAAGGGAGGGTGTTTGGGTATTGGTGCAGTTGTACTGGTAGTTTCAGTGTGTGAGCACATAGAAAGTTTCCCCAGTTCCTTGATTGAATGGTTAATAGCTTTAACACTGCCATGCCCAAACCAGGGTGCTCAAACCAGGAATGCAAATGAATGGATGTGCATTATTAAATCTGCTCCCAGAAAAACTTCCTAAGAAAATTTTCTGTGTTGGGGCTCTCCTTGCATTTTTCAGCCTGCACTATAAAATGGAAGACAGTGAGAGAAAAAGAGAGACGTTTTTTAAATCGGTTTCAAAGATTTACTTCATAGCCTCCTCCCCTAGCCTTTCCTTCTAAAACAAAGATGTGGACAGAAAGGTATAAGATGTTGTAATTTTATTATAGAAATAATTGGATAGCTGTGACTCCTCTTACCCTCTCATAATATCTATTAGATGTAACTCTTGGCTTTCTCATTTTGGCTACATTCCCAGAACTGTATGTAAAATGTTTTCCTGAAATATTGAAAAGGAACCTACATTTTAAGTTCATCATCTCTTTGCCTGAAAAGTGGCTTATCCTTTTCCTGTTGAGATTGCATTTTGCATGATATTTTTTTCTTTCCTTACTGTTAAGACCGTATTTAGCATGGGCTTTTCTCTTCCTTTACTATTAAGGTTAAACACTGGAAAATGCAAGCTGCATACAAGCTAAGCATACTGTCATGGACAGTAGAGATATACACACAAATAAGGGAAAAAATGAAGATGACTAGAATTCATTTTAATGTGAATTATGAGAAGAGGGGAGGGGAGGGGAGGGGAGGGGAGGGGAGGGGAGGGGAGGGGAGAGGAGAGGAGAGAAAAGAAGGGGTCTAATGTTCACTGAGACTCTACCAGGTGCTAGGCTCTCCATATTTACTATTGATATATGGTCATTACCAAAAAACAACAAACAAACAAACAAAAAACAGAAAGTAGTAATTATTTGTTACAAAACACAGTATGTAAGAAAAAGTTACAAAAAGTGGAACAGAAGTTCAAGGTTAAAAAAACAATATTTTTCACTTTTTAAGTACCTTATTAAAAATATATGTGACAAAATATATTGCTAAGTACTGTATATGTAATAATAGCTTTAACTTTAGAATAACCCTATAAAATATATGTTTTCACCCCATCTGAGAAGATGAGAAATCTGAAGCATAAAGAAGTTTAGTAATTTGCTGAAGGTAACACAACTATTAGGGGCTTAAACTCAGACTTGACTCTTGGCTGAAGACTTGCCCCTTCTGCTTCACCACGGCCCTCGATGGAAGCAGAACTGCCAGGGAATTAGCCAGTATATGAAGGTAAAGCAAAACATAATTACTGGATAATTCTGATAAACAGTATCACTGATTCAACAGTTTAGTTGATTATACTTACTAGCTAAGTCACCATCAGTTATATGTACCTGCATTTCTCCAAAAATAAAGAGATGGTCGTATTTTAAAGTTTCTCTCCATACATTCAGATTTGAACATTAGGAAAACGGTACCAGAACAGAATAGGTTCTTAAAACTCAATCAAAAATGGGAAAGATATTCTCTTTGGATCTCCTAACAAGTGGACAGCTAAATTATAATTAAAAAAAAAAAAGAAAAACCTTATCTATCCTATGTAAATGTATACATGTATGAATATACTGTGTGATTTTTTTTTTTTGAGAGTAATTCCTTCAAAGGAAACCTGGGAGACATAATAATTAAGAATGCATTCTTTAAAATCAGAATTGAGTTTCAATCCTGCCCTCAGCAGTTTCTGGTATGAGACTTGGACAAGTTACTTAGGTTAAGCCTCATATATGTAATGTATCTGTATACATTCAGACCAACAATTTTCTAAAACCATTTGACAAGCTAGAGAATTTTGAAAAAAATTTTAAAATGTTGGTTTTAATTTTCCTAACTAAAGTTCATAAAAGTCCTAACCAACTCCCTGTATTTGTGTAATTGCTACAACTACTGCTCTCAGGAGAGGAACTCATGTGAATTCTTACAAAGAAATATGTTTTCCTTCCAGGTATCGTAACTATACACACCTTCAGCTGAAGGCAAAACCGTGGGGAAAATCTTCATTCTCTCTGGGTATTATTTCCACAAATACAAATACTATTCTTTTTTTCATATTTCCATTCAAAGTAACCCCTCTGTTAAATTTTCCCTGTAGCTTCACCCAGAGGTGTGAACTGGTTCTCCTTTCTACATTCACATAGTATTTTATTTCTCTCTCACTTTCCCCACCCTCCACAGTCATTTATGTGTATTCCGTCACTCTCATAGCACAAGTTTTAAGAAGGCAATGACTATTTTTTATGCATCTTATTCCTACATTGGCCTTAACATAAGCTTCTCACATGAGTAGCTTCTTCCTCACAGTTGTATTAAGCATTTGATGTGTTCCAGACCTTAGCATAATAATCAGTTATATTTTACTGAGTGCTCCCTCTTTGCCACAAGTATCTATCTGATAAGGGCTTTTGGAACATGATCTCATTCAATTATTGAAACTACCCAAAAATCAGTCAAGTTTCTAGGCCCTTCTGGCAAGTTGGAAGGCTGAGAGTTAGAGAGTATGGCCCATGGACCTTGGGTCCTGCAATGGCAACATCCCACCTGGTCTGTCACCCCAAAACCCAAGCACTTGACCACTGTGTAAACACCACCCCTGTAGACATTCAGGAAATACTCAATGAACAAACAGATAAAAGTTAAGAACTATTTTGTTGTCCTGTTCTCCAACTGTAAGATAAGAGGTACGCAATTGATCATATTATTTTTCAAAAGATCAAAAAATTTCTTCATATAAAAAGAGTATTCAGGCCAGGCATGGTGGCTCATGCCTGTAATCCCAGCACTTTGGGAAGCTGAGGATAAGGGACAACTGAGGCCAGGAATTTAAGGCTGCAGTAAGCTATTATCATGCTACTGCACCCAGCCTGGGTGACAGAGTGAAATGCTATCTCTTAACAAAAAAAGAGTATTCAAAGACATATATGTAAATATCTATTTGTCCTTTAAGTAAATGTAGTCACATAATATATCTTGAGTGTTACAGAGAATGTTTAAGTTTATTGTTGGTGATTGTAAACTGCCAGTTACTTGGCTTAATGAGTTATGAAAGTCTTGGCCTTGCACTGAAAGTTGCAAAGTGAAGAAATAATTGTTTTGTATTACCTCTGGGTAGTCAGACCCATTACTTCAGCAATTAACCTTCACATTCTGTTCCACTCCAAGAGAGGTAAAAGCAATGGTTTTATACATTTATTAATAATTATTAATTCTTCCTTACATTTGAATCATATTATGAACGGCTGTCATTGCTTACTGATACTGTAGACTAAAACTTTGATCCATATTGGAAAAAAAAATAGAGGACAGATGTAAGCCTTAAATAGGTCAATTGCGAAGAAGAGGCTACGTCTAGTTTGATGAGTAAATATATTCAAGGTGATCTCCAAGTACAATGGAGTCTGAATTATTTTCTTATTTTGACCTTCTTAGTGGGAATTTAATGAGGCACTATTGTAGTTAGTTCAAAGACAGATTAAATCTAGAAAAAAGCAGACATGTTTCTACTAACACTGGCTTAGCTGGGTTATCTGAAAATTGGGATTCATATTCTGTAAGAAATATGTGAAAAGCCTATACTTAAAAAAGGAAAAAAAAGTGAAAGTGAGGTTACTCCTGAGAATATAAAATATATGTGTTCACTTCTTCAGATATTTAAATGGCTAAAAATATGCAAAAAAAAATCTGTCAATGTTTGAGTCCTGGCATTCTCTAAAGACCCTTGGAACCATACATGACCAAATATCCTAGGAACCATAGTTGCTTGGCAGGCCCTGAAGTCAGACTATCTGACTTCCACAGTGTAAGCCCAGCATTTACTATTAGCTGCACATATTTAATGTGACTTAGCCTCAGTTTCTCAAATTACACTTCTGGGAGCACAGTTATCTGGCAAATAGTATGTGCTCAAAATGTTAGCTAGCCTTCGTCTTACTGCCTATTATTAACTGATCAAATGTTTCTAAAACATTACTAATAACAAAGCCAAATTGCATAAGGAAAATGAAAACCCTCAGCTTTTGCTAGTAGAGCTCATAATGTGACGCCATATATATTTTAAGCAAAGCAACGCCAGTTGTGTATGGATAAGTGGGAGTGTGTTAATGCTGTTGCTTTTCGTATTTTTCCTTTTCTTCTCTTGTCTTTTCTTTTCTCCTTAGAGGCCTTGAATATGTGTAAAGAAGAATCTATTATAACAAATCAACCGGGGTCAGTGGCTCAACCCTGTAATTCCAGCACTTTGGGAGGCAGAGGTGAGCAGATCAGTTGAGGTCAGGAGTTCAAAACCAGCCTGGCCAAGATGGTAAAACCCTGTCTCTACTAAAAGTACAAAAATTAGCTAGGCATGGTGGCAGGTGCCTGTAGTCCCAGCTACTCATGAGGCTGAAGCAGGAGAATCACCTGAACCCAGGAGGGGGAGGATTCAGTGAGCTGAGATCATGCCACTGAACTCTAGCCTGGTGACAGAGTGAGACTCTATCTCAAAGAAAAATAAAAAGAATCCATTATAACACATCTCAGTGTTGTATGAGTGACAAAATTACTACCATATGAACATGCCAAAAGGCAAGAAAAAAATCCAGTCCAGAAACAACTGTCTACAAGATATGTTGCCTAACAGGATTAGTGCATATTTTTTCTGTTTAAATGCTCTAGGAAAGTTCATTATTTTTAAGAGATTATTCTAATAAGGACACACTCTCATTTTCTTGTTTTCCTCCTCATTCTTCTCTCTCTCTTTCTCTCACTGTCTCTTCAATAATCTATGGTCAAAAGCCACTGGGTTATACAGCCTATTACCTACTCAGCAAAGATGGGTAACAGAAAAGAGTGTCTGAGAAGGAGCTTCAAATGGAACAATCTAAAGCATTCCACCCCTTACCTAGCAAGCATTTTTGTCACTGTAAATAAAACAGAGTTGCCTCGTTGTACCATTACCATCATATATACAACTCTTGCCAATCTCAATGTTTAAAAACATTTGTTTTCTAAATAATCTGAAATCTATAAGAATGTTTTCCAAAAAATTTTCTTAATCACATCTGCAACTTCTAATCAGAGACTTTTGTCAAATAACTAGGTTTATGAAGTTCATTAATTCTAGCTTAAAGCAAATGAACTTGACCTTATTAGTATGTTTAACTTTATCTCAGGTAAATGTGCCAATTTTTTAAAAGTTTTTAAAAATATTACAGAGACTATTAAGTACTAAAATCTACTCCAAAGTCTGCCTTAAGGGACTGAGGTTTGAAAAAGGATCAAGTCCATTCTAAAATTCATGCAAGAATGGGATTCTTTTGTAGGATAATAGTGAGATCGAAAATGGTTTTATGCCAAGTAACATTGCTGATATGGACTATACTGATCTGTGTTTCATCTCAAGATGAAAAGGGGAAAGAAATCACACTTGAGAAAACTATGAAGCTTTCTGAGATAGAATGTTGTTAGAACGCTCTGTAATTGATGATAATGTCCCTTGGATGAGTCTGTTTATATGTGATTGGTGCACCGTGATTAGACAAGCAGAAAAAATAAGCCATCTTTTTATGAAAGATGGGTGGAGGTTTTCTAATCATTTTCCAAGGTTAAACTCAGACTGTATCTATACAGCATCAGAATTTTTAGTTGATTTTTTTTTCCTGTAATATCCCTTTCAGCAATGTATGTGGGACTTGCCCAAGATTTGTTTGTTGTTGTTTTCTCTTGAGATTTGAAGCCAGAAACTGGAAAATGTTCTAAATAGCCCAGCTGACACCACAGTAACTGACATCATTCCCAAGGGTGGCGGATCTGGAAGCCTGGGTTCTAAAATGAAGTTAATGCTGAATAGGATTTAAAACAGATCCATGGTAAACATGTAGCATGAGCAAGAAAAAAACTTTTAATGTTTTACCTCTCTGAAATCTGGGGATTTCTGTTACTGCAGCATAACAATCTTGACATGTACAGGTTCTCTGCAGGACATATAAGAAGGTGCACCCAATCCAAACATTGGAGGGGGCAGGAAATGTTCCCTTGTGTATTACATATACACGCACATGTTATTCCCATAATTGTCTTATCACCTTCTCGCGTGTACACTATGAGAACATAGCAGTCTGCACAAGGTATTTGCCCAGTGAATGCTGGTTTAAGTGAAATCTGTCAAAAATAAAGATAGAGTTTTAGAAGTTCAACTTCAGTGCTCTTTTGCAGGCCTATTAACCAGAATACTGGTTCTAGATAAATCTTGGCTCTGCTACACAATATCATTTGGAAATTTTGTATTTCTTTATTGAAATAGATATCATATCCCTCATCAGTTAAACTGAAATGTAATTGCATGAAAATATTTATTGTAATTTTAGTTCAAAGCAGATGAGCAACAAAAATGCTATTTTTCTCTCAGAATCTCTGTTGTCTCTTTCACATTCCAATGATGATAAATTCTAAACTAGATTTTGAAACCAAGAAATCAATTTGTTTCCACAGTATTAGAACAAAGACTGTTCAAAAGATTGAAAACATAATCACTTTTTGTTAAAATTAACATACATCAAGTACCTTTCCTTAAAATAAATTGCAATTGATACAATATTGGCAAAATGAAAGACTATGTTGCAAATTTGACTTTGTAAACACTGTTGTATTTTACATTGTGAGATTTGCCATGTGTCTTGCCTAGATATCTCTACATTTGTTTTCTCTTGTCAATATTATCAGCTTCTGAGGGATCAAAAAATTTGATTTAGGTACATGCAGACCTAAATCAAATTTAAATATATGCAATAATTCAGACAGTTTAAAATTAATAGGAATTTTGCATTGTAATTTTACAATTGGGTGCTTAATGAATAAATGATATATATTTTTATATTTTTAAGCATCCTATGTGCCTTAGCACTTACCTGAGTGCTACTTCAATTCCTACTGCTCTTTGCAAAGCTAAACTCCGACTGCTTGTCTCCCATGAAATGATTTATAAAGAAACCTTCCATTATCCTTGCAGACAAGAATGCTTCCCAATGCACACTGCTGCATTTTCAAATAGATATTCATCTCAACTAGGAAAAAAATCTTTTTTAATGATTATAGTGTCATGATTTACAGTTGTTAGCTGAAAGAAGATTAATCCAAGGAGACTTGATGAAGTCTGTGCCAGAAAACACAGTAACAAGTATTCAAACAAAGCAAAACACTTTAGAGCTGTGTTTTACCTTTGAAGGACTCAGGCATACTCCGAAAGATCAAACCAACTGAAAAGCAGACTGAATCTTTGTAAGCTCCCTACATCAACTTCCTACTGAATCATCAAATGTAAGAAAAGAAAACAAACCCTCAAAAAATGACTGAAAACTTCTTTAAATGTGTGTTTGAAAGAGAGCAGGAAGCTCTTGGTAAGATTTGTTCAGTTAATCTAACTGAGGCCTATTTTGAAATGTACCAATCAGCTTATCTGTTAAATGTCTGAGAAACTGCATTTAGGTTTTTCTCAACCTGAATCTGCAGACTCAAGCTATCCACATACAATTTGGAAGAGCACAAGACTAGCAGCCATACTGCTCTGATTCATCTGATTTTAATGGAACCCTTGGGGATTGATTGACTCAATGCAGCTGACTGGTTTCTTGCTATATTAAATTGACCATAATCCGATTGGCTACATCATAATATTATAGACTATGGACTATTTGTCACAGCATATTTCTATGTTTGGTTCTCTGTGAATTTAAGAAAGTTAACTATTTTCTTAAAGGTTTGATTTCTAATTTCTTGATTTGGGCATATCACCGCCACTAGCAAATATCAGAGTACAGAAAAATGGAAAGTGAGGCTATCACTAATGACACGTTACTTCACTATTGATAGTATGACTGTGGGTTTTGAAGCCTATGACTTCAAAAGTCCTCTTTAAAGTATTTTTCAGTTCTGTTCCTGAGGTGGGTGAGTGTGTGTGTGCACACATATGTGTCTGTGTGCTTCTGTACTGAGGTTTCAGCCTGAATTGTGTTTAGCACAGTAGCTTCCTTTACAGGAGACTTTCTGTGGGCATCAGTGTTTCATTTCACAACTCACCATGTGCACCAATGCTAAAGATACAGATTACAGTGTGAGAACTGCAGTAATTATAGCTTTCCAAATCCTAAACTCTCAAACCTCCTCATTTCACAGGGTACCATTAGTTTACTTTCCCAATGCTGATTTCAGCATTTTAGCAGATGTTTTATGAATGTTGTAAATGGGTAAGAAATGGAGACTATCCTAATGTTGAGAGTAGTAAATATCATTGTCATGAGCCTAAGGCTTCTCTATACACATTAGAAGAAAGTACTCTCTAAAGAGAATGGTTAGAAGTTAAAAGAGAATAAATCACTATTGTAATAATCATAAAAAGCAATTGCATGCCGGTGTTAGATATTCTCTGGGTAACCAGGTGCTAATAATTTTACTCTGTTAATGAAGATGTAAAGTCATATTGGTCTACTTATTTGGACAGTATTTGCTTCAGCATTAGGAAGGCTGATGTCTTCCTTTTAAGCTCAAGTTATTAACTTGACCCTGCTATTGAAAAACTGCAATCCTTAATTTAAGGCTAATTTACAATAGCATCTATAAGAGTATATTCAAATGGTACATTAGCTAAGGATGAAATGGAGGACATTTGTGAATTTTTATGCTCTGTTATGGCTGACAACGGATCAGACCCGTGGCACAGGTGGTAGGCATCCTGCCTTTTCTGGCCCCTCTTCAACTCACAAACCCTAGACCAGGCAGACCGAGTACAGAAATACATTTGCAGAAGGCTGAATTGCTGTATGTGCTAAGATCTGAAGTGTTACTTTCCCACAATGCTAAATAAGTAAGTTCCTGAAGAGGTCTATATACTCCTGAATTATTAAAGATCATCTAACTAGAGCCTTTTAGTTCAGGAATTCATCTAATACTTATACCCTTTTTTCTTTAGATTTGAGTCCATTCTTTTTTGATTTTTTACCAAAAAAAAAAAAAACCAATATTAACAAAAGGTTGCAAAGAGTGGGATCACTAAATTATATAATCCATAACGGGGATTCAATATCTTCAAACCAGACCAAATACTGGCATGGCCAGTCAGTAGGATTTCCAAGGAAAGCTGGCATGGCTTGTTTTTCACTACGGTAGGTAATGAGGAAGTTTCTGCTATTCCTCGATTTGTCCCAATCCTTGGCACCCAACATAACAAGGTTAGGAATTGGTTCTATTTACCTCAGCGCCTCAGTGATTTCCAGACATCTGGAATGTTTTGAAAACACGTTTATGTGTGAATCCCACCCTAGGCCAGTCAAATGTGAACTGCAGTGGGGCACCTGGACTTTTCCGCTCCCCAAGTAATTCTGAAGTTCTGCTACGGTTGAAAGCCTTCACTACTTAACTGCCAACGTGAGAAGGAAGGAAAGTTCTCCAGGCCAAAAGTATCCCTCCCACTAGCCTGTTCTAGTGCTTCATAGTACACCATTAAAACAACTCATTTTGTGTCTCCTACAGGCTGTATTCATTGTCAAATACGGTAATGTATACTGTATTTGACAACATAATATTTTTAATTGCTCAACATATTTTTAATTACAGTCACATGCCTCATAACAATTTTTTAGTTGATGACAGACCACATATAGGACAGTAGTCCCATAAGATTATAAAACTGTACTTTCATGGTACCTATTGTATGATTAGATGTGTCTAGATACACAAGTGTATGTGTACAGAAATGTGGCTACTCCAAATTGAAAGGTGCTCTCAGAGTAAAATATACACTAGATTTCAAAGACTTCAAGTAGGAAATAAAGAATGAAAAAATACCATAATAATAATTGTAATGCTGATTTCATGCTGGAATGATAATATCTGGAATATGGATTAAATAAAATCTATTAATCAAATTAATTTCATTTGGCCTTTTAAACTTCTTTGTTGTAGCTAATAGAAATTTATATATGTGACTGGAAACTGCTATTCTGGGGAAATGATTTTGATACGGAAAAGATACTAGCTTGGGAAATTTGTACTGATCCCGATTTGTTTACAGGTTAGCCTATTTAAAACTTTTCATTCCATTACCATAGTGGCAGAGCAACAGACATTTAGAAAATGGAAAACATGGCAAGTGAGTGCTTCCACTGAAGGCAACACTGAAGGGTCTAGATCATGGAACATTTTTTTGGTTTAGAATCAGGCTGAAAGGCTGGGCCACTGTAACTAGTAACATGAATTAGATAAACTCTGTTTCACATCTGAGAGTCATTCTTGCTCTTGTTTTTCTCTTTTAAAGTTAAACAATACTTGGAAAAATTATATTCCCTTATTCAGGATAGCACAGTGGAAATACCACGAGCCTCTTCATTTTGAAGATTTGGAAACATGTTTTGGCTCTTACAGCACTGCCCATATTATCTTAAGACAGTCACTTCACCTCTCTGATTCTGTATTTTGTCGTTTATAAAATGAAGATGATAATAATACTGTCCCCAGATTAACTGTTATATTAAATGAAATTCTCTTTTTTTGGTAGCATGAAAATGGATATTAAATGAAATTCAATCCAGTGTCTATCATATAAAAGAGTTTAATCAATGACTTTCATTCTTTCTTTTCCTTCTCTACTTAAAGAATACCTGTTTATTCTTCATAACTCAAATAAAAGGTCACCTTTCCTATGAATCCTAACTATGCATTTCCTCCCTCTATTTTCCATGAAACATAATCCACATTTTATTTTCATTATTTGGTGACATATTTGTTTCTCCCGGTAGACTACTGTGAACTTCTTGAGGTCAGGGCCTTTCTAATTCTTTGAAACCCCAGTATTTAGCACAAAACCTGAAACACAGCAGGTACTCAAGATATGCTGGATGGATAGAATGAGAGAATGGCTGGGTGCTTATGGCTCAGCCCTTGAAATCTTTGAGGTTTGAGTACAATGAAAACATATAAATGATTCTCTAAATATTAGTATTCCGGAAAGGTGAAGAAAGGGGAGTATAACATCTGTTTCTGTGTTCCATTTTTGTATGGCTTCCCATCTGGCAAACAGTCCGTAAGGAACTGCACTATCATTGCTGGAAAACAGAAAATCAAATATTCTTGGCATGGTATCACTACATGGCATTACATAAAAAATATAACCCAAGAAGCCACTACACCACTGTCTCTAAGCCTTGCCTCCCTTTACTAAGCTTTGGCTCCACTCCCAACCACACTAACTAGCCTTTCCCCAGCCAGTTCTGTGCCCTTCCTTTTTCTTTGCCTTTTCTCATGCAAATGTTCCACCTGAAGTAATCCTCTTCCCACTCTCACTTCTCTACTCTGCTCCTGAACTTGAGCCTTGGTAAATGCCATGTCCTTTAAGATACAGTTCTAAGCCTGCTTCTGCTGTCTTCCCAATTAATCATAATTGATCTCTACAACTTTTCTCCTCATACAGCACATTGTTTGCGGTTCCAGCTGGCAATTGAAAAGCTCTTCTTGATCCATCAGTCCTTTTTGTCAAACCTTCTGGAATATAAGTTCCAGACTGGAAGGAACTAGAATCTATTAACTGTATCCATTGTGATACTTCGTAGAAGGGCTTGTGCTTTATAGACGTTAAGAAATTTGTAGTAGGACTGAAGTGAATCCCAGGATAAAATATTTAAGCCACTGGATAGTACAACTTTCTAAAACTTCTTAGCATTTTATTTTTACAGAAATTAATTCTGATTCTATTTGCATATTATTTATCTGAGTCTAATATCTCCTATATTCTGATTCTTTTCAAACAGAGAATTCTAAGTTCCCATTCAACAAGAAAGAATGTAATCTGGACTCCACATATCTTGCAGGCAGTGGGTATCACTGAACTGTGTGAGGAATGAGAGGGTAGAACAAACTCACTGTTACCAAGAGCAGTCTCTGGTGAAGATGTCAAGGCCTACGGGGCAAGATGATACTTTAATGACCTACAAAATAAATGTTTTAAAAATTATGTATTCAAAATCTGTCTGTTGGGGTATAGAAAAAATTACCTGTTTTGATAAAAGGTTGAATCTGTTTATGTTTACAAGATAAAGAATGTATTATAAACACTCAACATAACATTTATAATTACAGTCATATGCCTCATACCAGTGTTTTAGTTGATGACATACCACATATAAGACAGTGATCCCATAATATTAAAATACTGTATTTTTTCTATGCTTAGATATGTCTAGATACACAAATACTTACCATTGTGTTATAAATGCCTACAGTATTCAGTACAGTAACATGCTGTACAAGTTTGTAACCTAGAACAGTAGGCTATACTCTAGCCTAGGTGTATAATGGGCTATATCATCTAGATTTGTGTAAGAACACTCTATGTTCACACAATGACAAAAAAATCACCTAACAAACAACACATTTCTCAGAACATATCCCATCATTAAGCAACACATGACTGTATTTGGAATTGTTCAGTATTTATTAACTCCTAATCAGATATCATCTGCTAACTCTAACTCAGGGTAGATTTAACTAGAAATGAAATTTTGAAATCTCGTTCTATGTAAACAGCATTATGTCATTCATTATTCAGTTTCAAATTATTTCACGCAATTATCAGATGACTCTCACATATCTACTGTGATTTTTCTGGCACAGCTTGTAGCAGTCAAAGGCAGAAACCTGAGTTAATTAGCAAGTTATTTTTCCGGTTTATCTCAGCAATGTTTATCATTGCCTGAAGATTAAGTCCAAGGCTACTTGCTGCCTAGCTGGCCAACCTCTTCAGCCCTCATTGGGAGCTAAATGTAGTCAAGGCCCCAAACCTATTGATCTAAATGGTGATCAAGGTAATCATTTCATTCTGTATGTGTGCCTGAACACCTAGCATTAGTTTCAAAAACTTCCACCATAAAAGAGTCATGATAATAGTATTTACTTCTCAGGGTTGCTGTCAGTATTAAATGAGACAATTGCTTAGGACTTTGAATATAATCAATACTCAATCATTGTTAGATAGAAATTACTTTACCAAGTAGGAGAATAAATGAGAAGGAGGAAAAAAGCAAAGGCCACATTATAAATATGAAAGTATCCAAGAAAACATCACCTGAACCTCAAAGTATAAATCAAGCAGTGACACTCAGTGAAAAGAATTTTCAATCAGCCAGTCTGATTCTAAATCCCAGATTTACAGTTTATAAGCTGAATGATATTAAACAGATTGCTTAAATTTTCTGATCCTCCATTTTCCTATCTGTAAAAAGGACCTGATAATGACTTCCCATAGGTTGTGAGGGTTAAGGGAGACAGCATATGTAAAGTCCTGAAATTTAATAAACCCCAAGAGGAAAATGTGAAAGGGTGAAATCAGTACAACATTTGTATATGTGCTGGCCCACCATAGCTGTTGATATGAAAGATGCCCTGTTTATTTGGTGATTCTCCCTCAAATAAAAATAGCATCCCAGACTATTTTAAAGTAATCTGGCCAAGCTACAGTCATGCCACCTTGTTACCGCTGTTTGGGCCAGGAATATGTTTACCTGTTGAATTTTGGACAGGACATCGATAAACAGGCAGAGCACTTTGAAAAGCCAATTGTACCATGAGCAGTCCTCAGGGAGAAACGGAGTAGGCTAGATGGATTACTGGAATGCTGCATAGGGGTCAATGTTGTCTGGAACCAGACTTTAAAGAGATCATGTGTCAATGCTTCACTGTGATAGAGTTTGTGAAATGCCTTTTCTAAGACACACAAATACTTCCTCCTGTGCCTTCAGGATTCTTTTATCGTTCCAAAAAGACTTTATTCTTTATTTTGTCCCAGCCTTTCAGATAATCTCAAATATATAATTAGCTTTAAATCTCACTAACAACCCCAGACCTTGGACACACTAAGTATTCAGGGAATGTTTATTGAATAAAAGAAATAATGAATTCAAAATACAATAACTATATAGTCATGATGGCACAGTAAATTGGTATTGCTTCTTTAGAAAACAACAGACAATTTATAACAAAAGATATTAAAATGCTTATTCCCCATGACCCTGTAATTTTACTTCTATGAAATAATTCAATAGACAAATAAAGCTGTATTCATGATGATGTTCTGTACTGGGCAATATTATTAGGAAAAACGTAAATATTTAACAAAACAGAATTGCTTGAGTAGATTATGGCATCTCTCATAATGCAGTATTATGTACACACTAAAAGAAATAATTATAAAGACATTATTACAATATTTTACAAAAAAATTATCAACAGAAGTAGCACATAAAAATCTCAATTATGCTATGTTAATAAGTATATAAAATACATATAACCTCATATTGCTCCTACGAAAGGACGCAAAAACATGGAAAGTTGTTAATTCAGGGTGGTCAAATTACTGGTATTTTCTTTGATGAAAATATGTTTTTACTATTGTTTTTATTTTTAAACATTAAATAGAAGAGAAGAGCCTTATAAATTCTCCTGTTACACAAAAGATTAAGTACAAGAAACACAGAATTATTGAGTATGATTGTATGTGTGTGCCTGTATCAGACCATCATAGAAGCCATATACCTAGCATGGAAGTCATTATGTTTTGTGAGGATGTTAAACTCAAATATTAGACTCGACTTCAAGTCAAAGACATTTCCTCATATATCATCAGTGAATTCCTGAGTGATGTCTTTAAAACATCACAAAAGTTAGTATTATCAAAGAAATATTTGATTCTGCTCATGAAATTATATGTACTGAAGCAAGAAAAGGAGCTTCTGAGTAAAGCGACAAAATTCATACAAATCCCACTCATGACTTTATAGTTATAGTCAATGAATATTTTTGGAAATATGAGTAATAATAAAAATACGTATTTTTTAAATCTTAACAAAAAATATGACATTCCCTCCTAATTTAATTGCCAATTTATTTACATGGGGTTTCATTTGGGAATTTCGAGCTTTTATAAAGTCTGTTCCCAAAGTCTATGCTGCTACATGGAGTTAAAGAAAATGAAAAAGCTGATTTAAAAAACTGAAACAGAATGTTAATAACATCACATCTTTTAAAACCTTTGTGTCTGGGAAGATAAAATAAACTAATTTCTAAGTGATTTTTTGAGCAGTGAACTTTGAAAATTATCCTTCTAATATACAAATTCTTTGATTTCTAATGGTTACTGTTTGATTGGAAATAGTACATATTGTATAATTTACAAACTAAAGACATAGCTAATTCATTTCAAAAGATTACTTTGAAGACATTTACTTAGAATCATTTCAAATGTTCAAAGAAATAATATCCACATGGAACTTGGATTCATATTTCTCTATCAATAGGATAATTTGCCACAAGCAATTACAAAGCATACATTTAATGTAATACTGTCTTCAGAATTTTCAGACCACTAAACCAGTTTCCCTTGTCAGTTGCAAAGGTGTGAGGTACAGGGACATTTAAGACCTATTAAGCTTAATGACCCTTCCAGCTTGTTAAAGAAAATTAAATGTAAAAGTCTCACTCAGAAAGTTGTCCTTTAATGATGAAGGACCACTAAAGACAAATGGTTTGCAGAAAGAATGGTGAACACTTTTTCAGGTAATTTGTATAGGTAATATCAAACTATGTTTGGACATTTCAGCTGACTTTAAATAAGAGTATAGATTTGATATTTAAAAGCTTGCTTTTGAAATAATTTGGAAATAAATGGTGTTAATAGACAAATTATTTAAATAAAATAAAAATTTTGATAGAAAGCAGTTATTTTCTGCTTTGTAATTCTGTATCTTCACCAATAGCATATTAAAGAAATATTATTTATATAATTAAACACAAAAAGATTGCTACTATGTTTTTTAAACTATACTTTTTTGATTTAAGAATTCAGTAATTTATTCTTTAATCTGAATTCTAGTTAGGTTTTACTAGCTCAATGTTTTCCAAAACATAAATATATAAAGATAGAAATTTACAGAAGAAAAATTGGGTTCCATGATCCATTTAAAACATTCTGGCTGACATTAAATAAGCTAGTTTACTGCAGAGACTCCCTACGACTTTTAACATGCTATTGTGCATTATGAATCTGCACTGAGGGCCACTGTATAAAGTATTTCTTTAGAAGAGTTAACCATTCTCCTTTTTTTATGATGTATCACTGGACCAGAATTTGCAGTAAACATATTGAAAAATATGGATTTAACTACAAATCATGAAGTGACTTTTTTCAGTCTTTATGGTTCCTGGTAAAACCAGATACTTATGCATGTGCATGTGTGTTTCTTTGTGTTAATGCAGTTAATGTGAATGCATAAAATTTACTTTCCCAGGTATGGCAGACGCTCTCAGTTCTTTACATCAATTCAATTCTACCCTTCTTCTTCAGTAATGAGGGTCCAATTTTTAGCAGGGCACACTGTCATCTAGAACAAAGCCTATGTTTACCAGCCAGCTATGTGATATATAAGAACTATGACATCTTCTGAGAAATCTTAAAAGATACATAGTATGTGCTCTTTGACATTCCTGTGTTTTTTCTTCCATGCTGCTACTGTAAACCTAGATGACTATGTACCGGGAGCAGGTTCATGCTGCTGGGTATTTCCTTTCCATTCACCACTCCACCATCTCTAGCAAGTGATGAGCGTTCTAACAGCTCAACATGTCTTCTTCTTCTGAAAATTATGTTCTCCTCTGAACAGAGCTTAGAATTTCAGCAGGACTATAATACAGCCATGTGTCTGTATTACAGTGCAGTTTCACGGACTCTACTGGGTTAGAGTTGCTCCCTGTATTTGAGAATCGATTGTCTAAAAGAGTGGAGTCTTCATGGATTAGAATGGAAGCATGCTAGAAGGTTGAGTCACCAAATCCCATTCTTGAGCAACCCAGAGATGCCCTGTTTTTCTCCTTTCTGAGGTTTGGCTATGCAATACATTTTTAGATTTTCTTTTCCTGTCTAAAGCAGCCAGAACTGGTTTCTGTTACTTGCAGCCAAAATAACCCAATTACCACTATCAGCTTTGATTAAGATCCCGTGAGTCTGAAGGAAATACAACATAAACAGATTGCATTTGTAGTGGTTAATTTTATGTGTCAAGTGGGCCAGAGTGCCCAGATTAAACATTATTTCTGCTTCTGTCTGTGAAGGTGTTTCCAGACAAGACTAGCATTTGAATCAGTAGACTCAGTAAAGTAGACTGCCTTCTTCAATGTGGTTGAGTACCATTCAATCCATTGAGGTCCAGAATAGAAAAAAGAGTTAAAGATGGAGAAATCTGCCCCCTTTTATTTCTGCCTCACTGCTGAGCTGGGACATCTCATCTCATTTCCTCCTGCCCTCAGACTGTGAATCTACACCATGGGCTTCCCTTGTTCTTAGGTGTTTGGACTTGTGCCAAATTATTGCACTGGCTTTTCTGGGTCTTCATGAGACTTCTTAGGCTCTATAACTGTGTCGGCCAATTCTGCATCATATACATCCTTTTGTACATTTCTCATATTGATTCTATTTCTCTGGAGAACCTTGACTGATACAACATCTAATAAACCATTGATTAAACAAAAACGAAATTTAAGAAATTAGACCAGAATATATCATTAGGGAGGTATTTGTACTGACACAGCAATTCAAATCCCTTCCTACTCCCATTCCCAAGGCTTTCCAGCAATCCTTGAACACACAATAAAAAAAACTTTATTATTTCAAGTGCATACTAGCAGGTTTCCCTGTCCTCGTGCTCTCTCTTCATGAGCACCTGCCCCGTTACCTCCCGAAACTTGTATTCCTTATTTTAGTCAGAAAACATCAGTGTTTCTTTCTTGCTATCAAATCACTTTCAAACTCACCTCTCTGATTTTCAGTATTTTCATTACCTACTCCTAAGTTAACTGTCTATTCAAAAAGATTTTTGGTCAAATTCCTGTTGATAGTAAAGAAGAATCTTAATTATCACAATATTTTTAATGATTTTTTAATCCTTGGCAAAAAAAAAATAGAAATAATTTGACTATTAAAAATTATTCCTAAGTCACATAAAAATGTGTGCATTGTTTAAAAGATACCTTCCACATATTTGCACTAAGTTAACGATGTAATTTTTGTAAAATCTTTGTGAGATAATCACTTAAAAATTTCTTGTAGTCCAGGTAATTACTGAAAGGAGAAAGTCACCTGCTCATTGAAATTTCCTTATGTGAAATAATGGCCTGTGTTTTGGATGTCATCACTGTCAATCATTTCTACCACAGAAAAAGTTATAGACAGGGCTAACATCTCTCCTTTTCTTTAAAACAGCAAAACTCTCCCAAAAATGTGATAGTCCCAACTCACCCACTTGAAAAGTAGAGAGCTAGAGCTGAAACCAATTTGGCAATATCTGAAAGCTACATAGTAAACTTTCATGGATTGGATAAAAAGTTGGTTAAAAAAAAAAAGTGTCTGGTCTCCAGGTCCTTTTTATTTTAAAGTTCTGCCTCATTTATATTTTTTAAAACTGTAGTCTCATTTTAACAAAAAGAATCACCCCAATTTTGACCAGTACCTAATACACCACCCTGCTTTCATTCCGAGTCAATTCTAGGAGAAAAGTAATTAAGGTAATTGCTCTCAAAATTTTCACGGTATCTCAGTATTAGGAACTTACCTTAAAAAAAGGGGGAAAAAAAAACTTTTGTGGACACCTTCAGCCTACTAATCTATAAACTTCACTAAGACAGTACTGGAGAGATTCTACCATTGCTCCAGCTTTCTAACATAGCAGCTATTTTGGTGGGTTTTTCTTGTTTTTTGGGGGTTTGTTTTTTTCCTCCCCATTCACTGCTAACCTTCATTATCAGTTTTAATCTGTTTCTACAATGATGAAGCAAATCAATTCATATTCTCCTCACCATGAAATAGATAGGACTGGCTTTGGATGCCAAAAATTCCAGAATTTCTATGAATTTCTAGAATTAGCCATGTCCTTGACCAGTTTACAAATTCATTTGCACCTCCGCTCATTCTTTATGTTGTTCCTGTCCTACTAAACACCCTTATTCCACTATCCAGTTGTGACAGTCATATGACTCCTTCAAGCAGCAATTCTCATCACAACCCTTCCTAATCTCCCCAGCACATACAGCTTTTCTTCTGTGTCATCATCCCATTGCACTTAGAGCAAGTACCTCACAAATGAGCATTATTACCCAGTTTCATGTCGTTCTTGCAATTTCTGCTTTCTTTACTAGATTATAAGCTCCTAGGTAAAAAATCTAAGCACCACCTTCTTAGAGTCAACTAGGAGGCCACTGTTCAGTCAATGTTTCCTGATTGCACAATAAAAGGAGATTGCTTTTGTCACCCTTGTCATTGACATTGCTTTCTTGGCAAACCACATCCGCCTTCCTACTTTGTGGCCAGTGCACATTCTACGTGTGTGCACTGTTTGGAATATTTATTTTCCTATGCTTGATGCGCTAACTACTCCTTTCTCTTCAGGTCTCCAATTGGGTCTTACTTCCTCAGAAAAGCATTTCTTTTTTTTTTTTTTTTGAGACGGAGTTTCGCGCTTGTTACCCAGGCTGGAGTGCAATGGCACAATCTCAGCTCACCGCATTTCTTAAGCCCAAAACCAGTTTCTTTATTTCTTGACTGTTGCATTTTTTACAATTGTAATTAAATAACTAGCATTTAATTACTGCTGTTCAGTGTCCTCAATTATGGGTGATTCTGCCCCCTATAGGACATTTAGCAATGTGTGAAGACATGTTTGCTTATCACTACAGGGGTTGAGAGAGGGTTGCTACTAGTATACAGTGAGCAGAGGAAAGGAATGGTGTCAAACCTCCTACAATGCATAGGGCAGTCCTGTACAACAATCATCCTGCCCAAAATGTCATTAGAGCTAATGTACAGAAATCCTGTCTAGCTCAGTGCTATAATGTCACACCAACTGAGTGCTTTCACATTCACTGTCAAGCTATTGAAAATATTATGTGACCCAGTTGTATAAAACTCTGATATATTGAGCATGTTATCTACCATATTAAACACTATTCTCTTTGAGAAAAAAAAAATGCTTTTCCCCAGGAAAAGTCCTACCTTTTTATTCAATGAGTCTTTTAAATTATTGTTTTTCTCTATTTCATTGGCTGCTAGAAAATTAGAGCTGAATTTGCTACCCACTTGTAACAATAACTATATATATGTGGTATTAATTCATACTAATTTGATTTCTAGTTTTATTATTTTCCTTTCTCTAAATTTATCCAGCTATTTCTTTTTTTCCTTCTGCCAGGTGTATACAAGTCCACAAATCCCTTTTTTGTTGTTGTTGTTTTTGAGAGGGCGTCTTGCCCTGTCACCCAGGCTGGAGTACAATGGTGTTATATGGGCTCACTGCAACTTCCCCCTCCTGGGTTCAAGCGATTTCCTGCCTCAGCCACCTGAGTAGCTGGGACTGCACGCTCCCACCACAATGCCCAGCTAATTTTTTTGTATCTTTAGAAGAGAGGGTGCTTCACCATGTTGGCCAGGCTAGTCTTGAACTCTTGACCTCGTGATCCGCCTGCTTTGGCCTCCCAAAGTGCTCGGATTACAGGTATGAGCCACTGTGCCCAGCCCTACAAATCCATTTATTAGACTTAGACTTAAATAACCCCCTATGAAGCTCAAAGGGGAACAGCTTGTCACTAACAACATGGTTTGTATCAATATAGCTTTTAGAGAAATAAGAGAATAAATTTATTAGTATTTGCAGAGTCACCAACTATTAACAATATCCTAAATATGAAGTGATCTGGGAAGTGATATATCTAAATTTTTCATTTTGTACTGGGGGAAAATTGATTCAAAGAAATTAAATGCATTGTCTATGTTTACACAGTGGCACCAAAATTGTATCCAAGTACTTTTGACTTCTATTTTTCTAAAAGCTATTTGCATGAATAAACAATAATACAAATCTCTGCTCCCAGTTACTCCAGGTACCATAGACTTGTGGGCAGTACAAGCAACTAGCACTTAGGAAGTCAAAAGTTTTAATTTGAAAATACCTGTGATTTGTGTAGGAAGAACATGACACCTACCACTTTCAAGTTCTGATGCGTTAACCACCTACTTCCTCCGCAGAAAATTACAAATTACAATGCTACTAACTTCTATAACATCCTTGGAGAAATAATTTCTTTAAATTGACAGATTAATGTCTGATCCTGAGAAAGAAGTAGATACGAGTGTCTCTTAAAGGTCTTCTTTGAGAGATCACTCTACTTAAAGAAGCTCACATATGTCTAAAATGCATGTCTCCTTAAGACATGCAGAGCATGGATTACTACCTTCAGTAAAATGGGATTGGTTATTCGACTCTCAAAATGTCTCTCACACAACTTTGTTTTAGTTTTTCTTTTCACTAACTTGTATGTTTTTTTCCACTTTTGGTTTTCATCACTGAATTAGGCTTCTTATTAATATCGGCTTCAGTTTTTATTAGAAAACAATGGGTTCAAGACTTATGCTTGCCACTTTTCTGGCCTTTAACTTACAAATATGTTATGAAGGCAGGAACTGGATCAATTTTCTTCTCTATTGTACTTCCAACACAGACTTTTCCAAATAGACATTCGGTGAATAGGTACTCTACTTTTTTTTTTTTTAAATGGAGTTTCATTCTTGTTGCCCAGGTGCTGGAGTGCAATGGTACAACCTTGGCTCACTACAACCTCCACCTCCTGGGTTCAAGCGATTCTCCTGCTTCAGCCTCCCAAGTAGCTGGGGTTACAAGTATGTGCCACCATGCCTGGGTAATTTCGTACTTTTACTAGAGACAGGGTTTTGCCATGTAGGCCAGGCTGGTCTCGAATCCCTGACCTTGTGTGATCAGCCCACCCTGACATCCCAAAGTGCTGGGATTACAGGTGTCAACCACCACGCCTGGCCCACATTACTAAGTATTCACTGAAATATTTAAAAACATAGACAGAGTCCTATCAGTATTTTTCATTCCATTATAAAATAAGCAAGCTTGACTTACGTTTTTTCTAAAGTTTGTCTATATTTGGGGAGATTACGCATGATGTTCATTTTTGCATCCAAACCATGAATCAAATTTCTCCAAGAATTAAGTGCCAATAAAAATTATTTTTAAGAGAGATATGTATGTCTATATAATCTATCGTGTTTTATGATAAATATATATATTTATATACTGTGTCAGTAACTACCTTTTAAATTCATGGCATTTATTTATATTCAAAAAATTTCAATTTACCTTTTAAATCTTAATGGAATAAAATGACCTATGAATGCATTTTTAGCTTTGCCTTACTAAATTTTTAAAATTTTGCCCTGAATTATTTCCTATTATGTGATATTAAAGATATTTTAAGTGGTAATATACTCTAAGCCATGTATTTTTAGTCCTATAAAAAAGGAAACTGGATATTTTCTATTTTTTATGTTTCTTTCTTTCTTTCTTTTTTTTTTTTTTTTTTTTTTTTTTTTTTTTGAGACGGAGTTTCGCTCTTGTTACCCAGGCTGGAGTGCAATGGCGCGATTTCGGCTCACCGCAATCTCCGCCTCCTGGGTTCAGGCAATTCTCCTGCCTCAGCCTCCCGAGCAGCTGGGATTACAGGCACGCACCACCGTGCCCAGCTAATTTTTTTTGTATTTTTAGTAGAGACGGGGTTTCACCATGTTGACCAAGATGGTCTCGATCTGTTGACCTCGTGATCCACCGGCCTCGGCCTCCCAAAGTGCTGGGATTACAGGCTTGAGCCACCGCGCCCGGCCTATTTTTTATGTTTCATTTCAAGTACAAGATATTGGACCAAATAAGAAGTAAAAAGGATATAGAGGGTTCTTTCCCTATTTATAAGACTGCACCCTTTGAAAATGTGCCTTGGCTCTATGAATCTGTGAAACCAGTGGGCTTTTGGTACCTAAATCCTACCATATACCCTCTAAGGCACTGAAAATGTGAGAGCAGATTGCTTAATGGGGAGCATTTCATTGATTTATTAGCAGCTGAACACATGCCAAGACTTCCCTAGCATGCTCCTCACCCAACCCAAGTTGCTTAAAAGCTGGACTGGAGAACGTGGCTTAGGACAGAAGATTCTGTGTTCTCTCAAAACAAAGATGATAGAGCTGCTTAACCTACAAATGCAGAAAGGAAATGAGCATTCTCTCCTAAGTCAGAACTTGGGTTTGAAATTTGAGGCACACTAATCCCAACCACTAATTAAATGGGGCTAATTAACGCCCAGCTTACAACAATCAGGCTGGCCAACTCTTCTAGAGCAGGCTTGGAGGGGAGATGTTGGCCAAGAAGAGGGGTTAGTAGAGGGGTAAAAGTTTAGGCACAGGGGTGAAAGTGTCCGAAAAGGAGCTAAAATATCCCTTACATCAAGAGAAATGAAACAGCTTATGGAGAAAACTGGTAAAGGTGAGATGATAAGTTTTTAAAAAGGTGTAAACAACTTTAAATTGTTTTGATTTCAAAATAAGCAGCCTATGTAACAAACCCCACAAATTGATACTAAATAATATTGCAGGACTTTTCCTTAATTCGTCTAAAGATGGGGTCCTTGTCCCACAGCCACGAAAGTTTAAGCTTGCAGACAATTGAAGGTGAGAATAATGGGATTTATTGGGCAAAAAAGAAAAAAGGGGGAACGGGGACTCTCCCCAAGGGCAGAGTTCCTGCTAGCGCGTTTCTCACCTTGCAGTTTGAATTCCAGGTTCCACACCAGAGGAGGAGAGACCAACCTCCTCCTAGAGCAAACTTTTGAGGCTCCACCTCCCAGCCTTGCATTCCTTCCAGTGCGCAGGCTGGTTGGAGTTTTTTAGGGGACCCCCTCCCACCTGGCTGTCTCAAAAATAAGTTGATAATAGGACTTGTATCCAAGATTCTAAAGTCACTGTCCTAGTATCTTATTAGCAAGTACTCTTTTTAAAATTCCTATTACAACACTTGTATTAAGGAAAACTAAATCACTCTTTTATAAAACAAAACTAAAGCATTTATCTAATTTCACATTTCTTGATGGTTTGATTCAGAAGGATAGTCTTTTAATAAAAAGAAGGTAATGATCCACATTTTAAATTTATCCATCAAAACTGACCATATGAAAAATACTTCCAAATTTCCATTGATCATACAGAAATAAAAAAGACATTTAAAAGATGTATTTAATTCAAAATAAAATCAGTTCAACAGGTTTTGCCATGTAAGCACAGGATCAAAATGTAGACCGAATATATCTTTTTCTGCTAAAAATAATAAAATATTTTATTGCAAATAGTAACTTTCAGGAGGCCAAAATTTGTTGCAAAAATCAAATGCAATTTTAAATTTTAGTATCTTGCCATTATCCAGTTTTGTTTTCCTTTCAGAAATGTAGATACAAATTGTATATATTCCATCATCCCAATAAAATTTTCTGATCATTTTGTCTCTAAAAAAAAATACCCTTTCAGACATAATTCTGCATAGATAGTAAAAAGGCTTGCCATGCTATGTATTTACGACTTTAATTCTAAAAAAAAAAAAATCCACTTAGAATCTCTATTAAGTAAACTAGAGCTGAAACTATTGGGCAAAAAATAAAGCTAAATAGCTAAAACCAAATGGTACTGCTCTAAAGAAACTGCTTTTCTTATATAAGCAATGCATTACAAATATTTGGCATTCTAGAAAATACAACAAAAAGTTTTCCTTTCATTCCTACTTCAGCTGTGTTTCCATGTAAGATTTTATTGCATAGTTTAAGAGTAGGTTAGCACTTTCGTTATTAACCACATTTTTCAGAAGTTTATAACATTGTTGAAATTTCTTTTCCACCTTTCTTACTTGATATTGCAAGAAAACTCAATTATATACTTGGAAATTCAAGGATACTCATTTTAAGTGTTTTTATATTTCTCTTTTACCATTTTATATTGAAACTGTAACAAACTTCTTCCAGTAACACAGAGAAATTTTAAGATGACAGAAATAATCAGGCTTATTTTATTCTCATTACATAATCTAAGTTTTCTATTTTAACAAAATAAGCAAAAAAGGTTGAAGAGTGATCTCAAGAATTAATGTTTTTCAAGTTTTTATGAAATAAAAACTTTCCTATCAGACTTTCTTTTCCCTTTCGGCTGGAATGACAAGATTGCTAAATCAACTGGGTAGTATAAAAAATAATAATAACTGCCAGAAGCAGTGACTCAGGCCTGCAATCCCAGCACTTTGGGATGCCAAAGCAGGAGGATCACTTGAGTTTAGGAGTTTGAGACCAGCCCGGACAACTTAGTGAGACCTCCTTTCTACTAAAAATTGTACAAAGTAGCCAAGCATGGTGGCACGTGTATGAAGTCCTAGCTATTTGGGAGGCTGAGGCCAGAATATTGCCTGAGTCTGAGAGACAGAGCTATACTGTGCTATGATCATGGTGCTGCATTCCAGCCTGGGTAACCGAGCGAGACCCTGTTTCAAAAACAAAAAAAGTCAGGAGAATTGCCTGAACCTGGGAGGCAGAGGTTGCAGTGAGCCAAGATCGTATCACTGCACTCCAGCCTGGGTGACCGAGTGAGATCCTGTCTCAAAAAACAAACACAAGAAAACCAGATACAGAAATCTCTATAGAAATATGATATGGATAGTTTGTGAAGGATCCTCAGCTTATTTCAAAAATATGCACTGATAGTGTTTGACACTTTGGAAATATAAAATCTCATTTCTATGAATACATAATGTTGCATATGCTTAATAGCCATCAAAGCGTATGTCCCAAATGTGTATCACTTTCTAATCAATATATTTGATTATTAGGACTACAGAACCCTTTATCTCTTTAAAGAGTTACTCTTAACATCATTAGATATTACCAATATGCACCTTAAAAAGGTAAAATGCTCATGTATCCATTTCAACTGAAAAAAAAAGATTAAAAATAGGAACATACGCTTTGAACATTTGTTTGTGCCATGCTTTATGCTCCATACGATCACTATAGATAGTGTCTAAAGCTACACAACGTGGAACGTGAAGAATGAGCCTAGGTATTTGGCCCTTAGTATTTCCATAAGACAAATAATTTTTGGTGCTGTGGTGCAATGAACAACACAAGTCCTATAATTATATCAAACTTAGTCTTTGTTTAGCAAATATTTTTTCATTTCTTAGATATCATGAGATTGCATTCTAGAACACTGACTTTGAAAACTGTGCTACATTATAATTGCTTTAGTTAATACATCATTTATTATTTTTATTATTATTTGAAATACCAGCTATTATGACTACAGTGTTTTGCTTTGAGCATTAGTGATTTCCATATCAAGAACAGCACTTGAATTTCAACATAATTGTATTTTGTCATTTATAATTAACAATTAGTATCTAAATGAAAACTTATCTAATCTAGGTCATGATTATTTTTGATACATATAGTATTTTCTACTTGTTTGTGGTTTGAGAAAAGTTTCAGGATAGAATGTGAGTTTTTGTTTTTTTTTTTTTTTTTTTGAGACGGAGTTTCGCTCTTGTTACCCAGGCTGGAGTGCAATAGCGCGATCTTGGCTCACCTCAACCTCCGCCTCCTGGGTTCAGGCAATTCTCCTGCCTCAGCCTCCCGAGTAGCTGGGACTACAGGCACGCGCCACCATGCCCAGCTAATTTTTTGTATTTTTAGTAGAGACGGGGTTTCACCATGTTGACCAGGATGGTCTCGATCTCTTGACCTCGTGATCCACCCGCCTCGGCCTCCCAAAGTGCTGGGATTACAGGCGTGAGCCACCGCGGCCGGCAGAATATGCTTTTAAAACTCACATTCTTGGCTCAAGCCTGTAATCCCAGCACTTTGGGAGGCCGAGGCGGGTGGATCACGAGGTCAAGAGATCGAGACCATCCTGGTCAACATGGTGAAACCCCGTCTCTACTAAAAATACAAAAAATTAGCTGGGCATGGTGGCGTGTGCCTGTAGTCCCAGCTACTCGGGAGGTTGAGGCAGGAGAATTAATTGCTTGAACCCAGGAGGCGGAGGTTGCGGTGAGCCGAGATCGCGCCATTGCACTCCAGCCTGGGTAACAAGAGCGAAACTCCGTCTCAAAAAAAAAAAAAAGAAAGAAGAAAAAGAAAAAGAAAAGCATATTCTATTTTGTGTTTTTATTATTTCAACAAGGGCTTCAGAGTTAAACATATAAGACAGACGATATTACTATTTCTTTTCCATGTTACAGAAGTTACTAGTTGAGCTGAGAATGCCTGAGAAAAACTAGAAATAAACTTTAGTTTAACAAAATTAAATTGATACCATAGAACAAAATAGTTTTTTACTAGTGAGCTGAAGATATTTCATCTGTGTTCTTCCGTGCATTCCCACCTCAGACTGCATGAGCAAAACCCACCATGAAATTCAAAGATCAATTTAAATTATGTAATGAAGTAACAGAATCTCTTTGCATCAGTCATTTACAACTTAGAAGTGGTAAATCTTCTGTTTTAATTATATATCTCAGTTGAGTCTATATAGCACAAACACATAGCAAGTAATCTTTCTTTAGTATCATTAAGAGTTTACAAAATTATTTCTGGGAATAAAAACTTGTTTTAACAATAAGCCTCTCTTCAGTTACATGTTTGAAAAAAACTGTACATTTTAAAAAATCCAATAACATATTGAGAAAGTACAAAAATCAGCAATAGACTCAAATCAAAATTTGTCAGAAATATTGACTACAGTAAAATTTTTTACTAAGCTACGTTCAAGGATGAGTTTTCAATAAAAATCACTAATTTAATCTTTAATCAAATGGTTAGGATAAAGTGGTTTAATAAAGAAAAATCTAAAAATAGTTGACTGTTTCACACGTTTTGGATATAGTTAATACATTCAACTCTATGGGTTTTTATAGTTACTACAATATTTTATAATAAAAATATTATGTGGTAAATATTTCTAGCAAGATCTAAATTATACTAAATTATAATTTTAATGTTCTTATCTCAATTTTCTTGACCTGTTAATATGAAGCTATGAAATTTCAAAATTCTTATAATAGCCAAGTTCATCCAGTAATCTTGAATTACTTTTAATTATAATTCTGTGATAAACAAAATTTGAAGTCTGAATTATACTTAGCTCTAACACATGCAATTGAATTGACCTTTGCCAGTCAGAGGTGGAAGCCAGATAAGACTTGGTATCTACAACTGTCTTACCTATGCCTCAACCATTTGCTATCTGTGTCATAAAACTATGACTGTGGAGTTGCAATTACTCCATGGCTTCTGGACAATATATAAACTAAAACATGTACATGACTTTTTGGCCTATCTTTACTATCTCCAGGAATATAAAACCTCTTCCATAATCTATTTCAACATTTGCCAAAGTGTTTTTTTAATGGCTTATGCTTACACTTCACTTGCACTTTTTCATATGGTTTTGTTTTCTTGACCATGGCAATACACACCTGTGCAGTATTCACAAAACTTAGAAATGAATGAATAGAAATTGGAAAAATGTGGCACATATACACCATGGAATATTATGCAGCAATCAGAAATGATGAGTTTGTGTCGTTTGTAGGGACATGGATGAATCTGGAGAACATCATCCTCAGCAAACTGACACAAGAACAGAAAATGAAACACCGCATATTCTCACTCATAGGTGGGTGATGAAAAATGAGAACACATGGACACAGAAAGGGGAGTACTAAACACTGGGGTCTATTGGGGGGAAAAGGGGAGGGCCAGTGGGAGGGGGAGGTGGGGAGGGATAGCCTGGGGAGAAAAGCCAAATGTGGGTGAAGGGGAGAAGAAAGCACACTGCCATGTGTGTACCTACGCAACTGTCTTGCATGCTCTGCTCATGTACCCCAAAACCTATAATCCAATAAAAAATTAAAAAAAAAAAAAAAAAGAAAACCCTCGCATAGTCCTCTCAGCGCTTTACCTTCCTTAACAAACGTTCAAACCATTTATTTGATTCCTCATTTTATTTTAGTTCAAATGTCAATGCAAACTGAATTCTCCTGGTCAAAATCTTTCCCCTATATTTAAACAGATATGTTACAATATTCATAGATTTCCTTTAGCTATAAAAGGATTGTTGAAATTATAGGTCTTCATGTCTAAAGACATTCTTAGAGAACCATCCCTGGATTGGATTTTGGTATTATGGTGGTACTGTGAATACTTTCCTTACACCTTTACTCTTACAATAATCTCCCAATGTGCCTCCCCTGCCTTCTGTCCCAAAAATGGCAAATTGTTTTCATCCCCTCTGTCAACTCCAATTAATTGGTAACAGAAGCCCAGAATGCCACCTTGAGAAAGATTCTGAGAACACACCTGAGCTCAGTAGGGAGTTCTATGTTGGATTAGTGACGTCAGTACTGTGGCAGTGCTCCAGCTCATCCTCTATGCTGTCAGAGTGATCTTACTAAGAGCACAGTCAGATTATATCAGCCCCCTGCTCAAAAGTCTTCATTTGTTCCCAACTGCCTGGCAAATAAAGTCCAAGTCTTTTGAAGATTGCCATTAAAAATTTGCCAATCCTGGCTCCAAACATCCCTTACTATTTCTCTGCCATTTCATGCTCCTAGATACAATTACAGTACTGACTATTTTTTATATTATACATTATTGCATTTTCCTTACTCTGTACCTTTATTCATAAATAGTCATTGGTCCAAATCTTACTTGTATATCAAAGTCCAGCTCAAATGCCATTTCCTCTATCTGACTATGCTAGATTTCTTCAGGTATTCTTGGTAAATCCCTTCTCAACCCTCCCACAGTCTTTTAAAAATATATATATATTTTTGGTGAACACTTCATTCTCCAACAGTTATTCAGCACTTTGTGCAACATGTCTTTTTTACCTGTGAATCAACATCTTTGTTTAATAATGAATTCTCACAAAGTACTCATAACATTATTTTAATCAGCTTGGATTTATAACTGTAACTTCAGCAACCTAGCACAATTGTTCTACATTGCATTTTTTTTTTTTGTATAAATGGTACATATTGTGACAGTTAAATAAGTGTGGGATACCACACAAAGTAATTCTATAGACCAAGGAGTAAAGAGCAATAGGTAAATTTCTGTGTTTTAACTGATAGAGTAGATATTAAAGGCATAGCTGTTTTGAGACCAAGTACTATGATATGCTTTCCAAGATGTTAGAATGTATTTGAATGAAAAAAAAAATAGTGTGTCAATGCATATGTGTGCAAGCAAATGTGTACCACACACACAATTAAACTTATTGCCATCACTAAGCTGTGCTTAAATTTTAAACCAAGTTTCCTGATATCTCTTACTGCTGGAGTTATAATTTGGCACATTAAATTTCCAATCTTGCTAAAAAGGAAATATTCACAGAAACCCTAGCAGTGTTTCTGGATAATACAGAATGTTCAAATACATGATAGTCTTGCTAATCAAAGTGTGATCTGTGGGCCAGCGGCACATGAGGAATGAGCTAAAGCTTGATAGAAATGCAATATATCTAGGCACATATTCTCAGGATCTCCTGAGGGCTGTGTCATAGGTCATTGGTCACTCATATTTGGCTAAGAAGAGGAGGAGGAAGAGGAGGAAGGAGAAGAAGAGGAGGAGGAGGAAGAAGATGAGGAGGAGGAGAAATAAGAAGAGAAAGAGGAGAAGGAAGAGGAGGTAGAAGAGGAAGAAGAAATGCATCATCTCACTGGCCACCAATGTACCACTGAATCAGAACCTGAATTTTAACAAGATCCTCATGTCATTTAGATATGGATTATCATTTGAGAAGCACTGGTCTAGAAAACTAAATCACTTTAGAGCTTCAGAAAATAGTGACACATCGATCACCACCCCGAGACTGTGATTTAATTGGTCTGGGTGTAAGCTGGGATTTTTCAAAGCTCCCCAAGTATTTTTATTATTCAACCAAAGCTGAGCAAACTTTGGTGGGCATTGGAATCACCAGGGAAACTTAGTAAAAATATGAAGGGCCAGGCCTTTTGCTACTTTAAAAACTTGGGTCTCTGAGCCCAAAATTCTCTATGTTTTTCTGACACACACTGAAGTTCGAGAGCAGCTGGTCTAGAGAAATTCTACTGTAGAAAATCCGGAAGTCTCCACTGTTCAGATGATGAATACTGACAAGATATGAATACATGCAGACACATTTCCAAAGACACCCACCTCAAGGTTCTCACTCTATTGTTATTTTAATAAAATACTAATCTGTGTAGTATTACCTATGAAAGGTCTTTGAAGATGATATTAACATTACTAATCAGCTGACCTTAAAGATTACCTAAGTGAGCTCAATTTAATTACATGAGCCTTTATGAGAGTCAACCAGAGAAGACAAGAGGAAAACAGGAGATAAATAGAATCTCACTTCAAGAGTCAACATCAGCCTAGTTAACAACCTTAAAAGAAAGATCACAGAAAATTGAGATAAAGGAAAGAAATAACATGAGAGACTTTCCCAAAACTAAAACACATTTGTTTCCATATTGAAAAGGCCAGTTGAAGAAAATAAAATGAATAAAAATAACAACATACCCACACAAAGAAGCATCACTGATATTTCAGAACACCAAACAATCATCATTTCCAGGAAGAAAAACAATCTCATCACATACAAAAGATTGAGTATTAGAATGCTGTAAGTCTTTCCAATGGCAACTCTGAAAGTGAAAAATCAATGCCATTAAAATTAAATGGAAATGATATTGAAGTCAATATTCTATCCCTAGCCAAAGTAGCAATTGTGCATTAGGGTAAATTCAATGTTTACCTTCAAAGCACTGTGTCGTAAGAAACTATTAGAAATATGAGTCAAAAAAGAGCAAAAAAAAAACGGCAAGGCATGAATTCTGGAAAAAAGTAGATGCACCTAACAACGAGAGCTGAAAGGAATTCCAGGATCGGAAAATGAGTGTCCTTGGATTACAGCTGTGCAAAAGGCCTAGAGATCAGTCAATCTAGATTGGAGGAAGGGGACAGAGAACTCAGAGATATGTCTGCAATGGAGAGGGAGGGAGGGAGGAAGGGGGGGAGAGAGAGAGAGAGAGAGGAGAGAGGAAAAGAAAAAGAAAAAAGGAGTAAAGGTATAAAAAAGAAAAGAAAGGGAGGGAGAGGGGTAGGGAAGGGGGAGGGGGCAGGGAGGGAAATGGGGAGGAAGTGGGAGGGAAGGGTTTGACCAAGAGTCTGCTGGTTTCTATGCTCAGCTTTGTAGATCTGTCTAATTCAAAACCCTGAACATGTTCTATATTTATTATTTGAAATAAGTGCATGTAGTTCAGTGTTTCTGAATAATGTAGCAGAAGCTTAAATTAACCCCCCTTTATTCAAATGAAAATCCTTCCTTTATTAAAATATTTTTGTTTGTTGTTATAAATTAGGGAACAAATTAGTAAATAGTAAAATAATATATTTTTATAAACTGATTCCTTGTGTTTTTCCCAGGAGTTTCCCTCACCTAAGAGAGATTCACTTTATATTTAGTAGTTCTTAACTTTTCCTTAGTTATTCCTATTTTAACTATTCATTTGATAAAGAAAATTACTGACTCCATATCTATTTTGAAATGAGGTACAATTATAACTACATAGATAAATCAAAATAATGACAGAGAAAAAAGAAAATTCAACAAAGTCATCTCTTGCTTAGGAAATGTAATGTTATTTCACAATGTATTAATACATTCAGTAACCTCATTACAAAATAATCATTAATAAATAAACCTGTGTTTTCATAAGTCACACTGATTGAAATGAGTGCACCATTTTGATCCCCATTTCTTTACTTGATGTGAAAATTTGTTTTCACCTGGAAGTCTCTTAAGAGAAGAGAAACAACGCATCATCAAGTTGGCTTGATAAGGTTGTTCAAATGTCACATCAAAACAGTGAGGATCAGCCCATTTTCTTGAGAAAGTCGGGCTAAATGAAGCCTCCCGGAGCATTGTTGTCCAGGACCAAATAAGGAATAGTGGCAAAAATCAAATATATCTAATACTCGATGGTGGCTTAAAAGTAAAATTTGATTTACTCTTTTGGCTTTTTGTGACATTTAATACCTATTATATTTTGTTAAGAGAACATTCCCAAGTTAATAAGACATGGAACAGCCTAAGTGCTGAAAATATATTTTAAAAGTGACCCAATGAAGAAAAAGTATTATTTTTGTATAGATTATAGTAGAAAAATGGGTTAACTCATCTCTAAACAATTTAATTTTAAAAGCACATTTAGTTAGAAAATTATGATATCTGGTCTCAAACAATCCATTTTAATCTAGGTGAACAATATACCTCCCTAGTCTTTGATCAGATCTGCCTTACTGATCCAAATCATTGAGCTGAATTCAACTGACCCATATTCAGTTGCTTTTTGGAAAACTAGAAAAATTGAAGTTGGATGACATATTAGAAACTAATAATTTCATTATGTAAATGACAAAACTAAAGTCTAGAGAAAAATGGATCATTTGTCATACACTTTTTAGTAGGTGCCATTCTGTTATTTTAAATTACTGTAATTGTTTCTCTCTACATGACAATTAGTAATATTACTAATCAACGGTATGTGTAAAATACTAGAATATTTTATGTGCATTGTTAATAACCCTTATAACAGACCAAGTTTTGTTTTGATACATGAAGAATCTGATTCTGAGAGAGACAATAAATTCCCAAGCCCCACATAGCAGTAAATGGTAGGACAGGACCTTCAAAGCCTGTACTGTTTTGCTGTGCCATGCTAGGTCCAACTTCAGTTGGCCCTATCATTTGATCTAGACATAATTAAAAACGAGGGAAAATCCATCTGCCAAGTTTTTCATACATGACCGAAGTTTTAGTAATAGATGCAGAGTGAAATTATCATTTGCTTCAACATATGGTTGCATTTTTTCTATGACTAAACTAATACTACAGGCATTTTTAAATGGTGAACTGAATTAATAGGAAATTACTGAAGCCTAAGGCTTGTGTTGTTTTAACAAATCCAGGTGGGCCATAGATTCCATAATGTTTCTCAATACATTAATAACTTCATACTCTAATTACCTAATGTCCTATGGTTATGTTTTAATTTAATTATAAAAATGAACATTAACACAATCATAAAAATTCTACTACCATAACTTTATACAATGGCTTGGTAAAAATACAAGAAAATAACATATACTGTTCCAGTAAAAATTGAATTCACCTAATTTCAATTATAAGAAGGAACAGAGAAGAAAATAGTAAACATATGCCATCCAGTAACAGGTTAATGCAACGTTAGAATTAATTTATTAGTATAATACAATGAGACTATTCTCAAGAAATATAGAAAAATTATTTTTTATTAACTATTGAGCCATTGGTAGAAAGAAAATTTTTGTTGGTCTCACAGGTGCTGGACAGTAAATCAAACTATAGATTCGTCCTACTATTTTTATCCAGAGGTATAAAAGTCAAAAAATACAAATTACTTCTTTCTGTTACTTTTGGAGGAAAAAAAGCTTGGGAATAGTGGAAATCTTGACCTACCAGTAGATTTATCAATCACTATAGCTTCATATTCTCCATAGTCCAGATCATTTTTTCTCAAAATGTAAAATTAATGATCTAAATTAATACTCAGCTTCCAATGGTGACACTTATGGGTGGCCCAATTCTCCAGGTCAAAATTTCTTAACCTTATAAACTCTCTAGAGACTCTGACATAAGCTATGGATCCTCTACCCATAAAAATGCTCTTCAGCTTATATTTACAATTTGTTACCTACCATTTTAAGGAATTTATGAATACCCTAATCAAGAACTTCTTGAAGGTAAGATTTCATCTGCAGAGTTATTCCTGGTATTTTATGAAAATTTAAGATACCATCTTATGAATTAAGAGTTATCTCAAGCAATAGAATCTGTTTATCCAGGTCCTTGAGTTGTCACAGTATTTAATATCTGGCATTAGTTCACCTTAATTATGATTTTTCATGCAAGGCTTAACTTACTGAGATTCAGCCAAAGTGAACTTTTCTCTTTGCAGCATTTTGTCAATCTTTTCTACTTTTCACCTTTTCTACTTCGATCTCACCAGCTATCAAAAATTAGCAAGCCTCAAATTTGCATTTTTATCTCTCTCACTGTTCTATAAGCTTCTTGAAAACACGAACAAGAGTTTAGTCACTTCTTATTCATACTGACGAGTCTAGTACCTTATATGTAGAAAGCATTTAACCATTATTTTACTAATAGAATAAATGTGCTAATAAAGTAGAACCTTTAGTGAATTCTATCAACATCTTTCATGCTCAACATCAAGCATTTCTGCCAGGTTCTGGATTCATTTTCAAGGAAAATTCTTCGGATCGAATGTTACGTTTTATATTTAAAAATCAGGTTGGGGGTTCGGCGACTGTGGGGCGGCGGGCCGCAGGCGGGGGCCATGGGCAAAGACTACTCCCAGACGCTGGGCCTGGCCCGCGGCGCGTCGGACGAGGAGATCAAGCGGGCCTGCCGTCGCCAGGCGCTGCGCTACCACCAGGACAAGAACAAGGGCCCGGCGCCGAGGAGAAGTTCAAGGAGATCGCCGAGGCCTACCACGTGCTGAGCGAGCGCAAGCGCGAGATCTTCAACCGCTCCGGGGAGGAAGGGCTAAAGGGCAGCGGCCCCAGTGGCGGTAGCGGTGGTGGTGCCAATGGTACCTCTTTCAGCTACACATTCCATGGAGACCCTCATGCCATGTCTGCTGAATTCTTCGGCGGCAGAAATCCCTTTGACCCCTTTTTTGGGCAGCGGAACGGGGAGGAAGGCATGGACATTGACGACCCATTATCTGGCTTCCCTATGGGCATGGGTGGCTTCACCAACATGAACTTTGGCGGCTCCCGCCCTGCCCAAGAGCTCACCCGAAAGAAGCAAGATCCCCCAGTCACCCACGACCTTCGGGTCTCCCTTGAAGAGATCTACAGCAGCTGCACCAAGAAGATGAAAATCTCCCACAAGCGGCTAAACTCCGATGAAAAGAGCATTCGAAACGAAGACAAAATCTTGACCATCGAAGTGAAGAAGGGGTGGAAAGAAGGGACCAAAATCACATTCCCCAAGGAAGGAGACCAGACATCCAACAACATTCCAGATGATATTGTCTTTGTTTTAAAGGACAAGCCGCACAATATCTTTAAGAGAGATGGCTCTGATGTCATTTATCCTGCCAGGATCAGCCTCCGGGAGGCTTTGTGTGGCTGCACAGTGAACATCCCCACTCTGGACGGCAGGACCATACCCGTGCTATTCAAAGATGTCATCAGGCCTGGCATGCGTCGAAAAGTTCCTGGAGAATGCCTCCCCCTCCCCAAAACGCCCGAGAAATGTGGGGACCTCATTACTGAGTTTGAAGTGATCTTCCCCAAAAGGGTTCCCCAGACATCAAGATCCGCTCTTGAGAAGGTTCTTCCGATATAGCTACCTGAGCTCTCCAGACTGACTAGGGACCTTTCTAGGGCTCAAGGATTTCTGGACCTTTCTACCTATTGTGGACCATGAGAGGGCGGAGGGCCCAGGGAGGGTTTTCATACTGCTGAATGTTTTCCAGAGCATATATTACAATCTTTCAAAGTCGTACACTAGACTTAAGTGGTTTTTCTAGCAATAGGGCATCAGGTGGTGGGAACAGCAGGAAGAGGCATTCCAGTCTGCCCCACTGGGTCCGGCGGCCCTTCCAGGAGGGGCCCACATCCTCCTCCTCCAGTCCCTGTCCAGGGGTGAGAGGCAGACCAGCAGCTGGACTTGATGCCTGTGTCCCTTAGCTTATGGCTGGTAGATGGTGTCAAGCTGCTGCCAGACCCTGTACCTCCTCCATCTCTGTTGTGTGATCAGTTTGTGATTTATTCTGTATTGGTCTCCCATGTCTTATTCTTCCCCTGAAGAATCTTATTTTTCCCCTGAAGAATCCTGTCTTCTCTTTGGCCATCTCAAATTGAGAACTTCTAAACTATTCCTGCAGAACTGCCTGGCTGGCACCCACAAGTAATACCTCTTGTTCCAGCAGGACCAAGGGAGCCAGTCTCCAGCTAGTGACTCCAGTAAGTGCAGCCACCTCTCACTCGAGGGTCTGGGAGCCTAGCCCCAGCAAGGGACCCTCTGGACCTCTGGCTCTAGGGAAGCTGAATGTGCTCACTATGGGTCACATTTTCCATTTCTGTAAGGCAATCTTGTCATACCTGGGCCATACCAGTGGCCTAGGTAATTTTTTGTTTCATGGACTCTGGACTCTTTCAAAGGGATCTGATCCTTTCGAATTTTGCACAGCCCTAGAAATAATCCCTTTTGATAAAAGGGTCTTTGCTTCTGATTACAGGAGCACTGTGAAACGTCTGTAAATATGTTTTTATAATTAATTCCATGTATAGTTGGTGTACACTCAAATAAAACTGGTCCCCGGCAGCCACTGCTCTCTGTACAGGGCCATAATGGAATGCTGAAGAAATCTTGGGGAGGGACGTGGAGTTGGAACAAATGTCTGTTCCCTCGACACCAGTTGGGTGCTCAGATCTTTAAACTCATTGTAAGTTGCCACTGCAAACATGAGACCAAAGTGTGTAACTTGTCAATGCAGTGCGACAGCATTAAAGACTGATGCTAAACCTAAAAAAAATAAATAAAATAAAAATAAGGTTATTCAGTCATGAGAAACAATAATTTATATAAATTTTTAAGTTTTTAGCTATTTTTGTGCTTACAAACTCTCCTGCTGCTCTCATATTTAAAGAATTAGGCACATGTATGGCACCATACTGGCACATATTAATGCCAGCACTGTAAATATTAATTTATAATACCCACAAACAACATTATATCACACTGAGATTCAGAATTTTTTCTGAGATAAATTCTTTGTGGTTAGATTTTTTTATACTGTATGTATTTAATATAGTATGTTTTTAAAAGCATTCTTTCTAAGTCTTTAGAAATACTTAATAATGATAATTTTTCACATTCTGAGAAAAATATCAGAGGATATTCCTGAAATTTGCACAAGGTTTCAACGAGAATCACTGAACCAGATTGAAAACTTTCTAATTTGGAAGACAATAGTCTAGAAATGGTAAAATAGGAAACTATATTAAGTTTTAAGAATAGTTTCCTGAAAAAAAAATTAATTTGGAGAATAAACCCAAATGAAACAACGTATGTAAACATGAAGTTTCCTATGAAAAGAATCAGCTATAAAAAATTGTAAAAGCTTTATCGAATTTCTAGTTCTTGTTCATGGTTTAGTAGAGTGAAAAGGCTATGATATGGTTTGGCTGTCACCTCACCCAAATCTCATCTTGAACTGTGGCTCCTATAATCTCTACTTGTCATGGGAGGGACCTGGTAAAAGGTAAATGAATCATGGGGGCCAGTTTGCCCCATACTATTCTTGTGATAATGAGTAAGTCTCATGAGATCTAATGGTTTTATAAAGGGGAGTTCCCCTGTACATTCTCTCTTGTCTGCCACCATGTAAGACGTGACTTTGCTTCCTCTTTGCCCTCTGCCATCATTGTGAGACCTCCCCAGCCATGTGGAACTGTGAGTCAATTAGACCACCTTCCTTTCTAAATTACCCAATCTCAGATATGTGTTTATTAGCAGCACGAAACCAGAATAATATGGGCTGCTACTGCCCCTAATCTGCCTCCAGAGCCTCCCTTTCTGGCAGTCATCTAATCCAGAGAAAAATAAGCATCTAGTTTAGAAATGAAATGAGAGAGTACATAAGTCAGCAAAAAAAGGAAAAGTTTTCAGTTAATAAGTCTAATAGAGTTTGGATGTACGTGGCTGCCCAAATCTCATATTGAAATGTAACCCGTGTTGGAGGTGGGGCCTGGTGGGAGGTGATTGGATCATGAGGGCAGATTTCTCCTGAATGGTTTACCACCATCTCCTTTGGCACTGTCCTCATGAGAGTGAATGAGTTCTCATAAGATATCATCGTTTAAAAGTGTGTTATCACCTCCCCTCTCGCTGTCTTGCTCCAGCTCTCACCAACTGATGAACTTGCTCCTGCTTTGCCTTCTGCCAAAAGTAAAAGCTCCCTGAAGCCTCCCCAAGAAGGTGCTGATGCTATGCTCCTGTGCAGCCTACACAACAGTGAACCAATTAAACCTCTTTTCTGTATAAATTACCCAGTCTCAGGAATTTCTTTATAACAATATGAGAACTGACTAATACAAAGTCTGTATTTTTTATATTGGCAAAGAAACAATATTATAACACTCACTTCCCCAAACAGTCATAGAGTGAAGCAAATTGTAGTCTTAATAATCACTTTGTTCATTGAGGAAAGGAAGGTATGAGTAAGAACAGAAAGTAAACCAACACTTACAAAGACCAACCCGTTTCTTAGGTTTTTCACAGACGTTTTCTCATTCAGTGTTCACAATGTGCCCTTAACACAGACATAATTAATTCTGCATTATCAGTGAGGAAAATGAGACTCACATAGCTAAGTGTATTGCCACAAGAATCCCAGATACTAAGTGTCAGAGGCAAAACGCCAGTCAAGATCTGTCTGAATCGAAGAACCGTTCTCTTTTCACTGACTGTATGACACCATCTACTAGATGGAGGAAATGAGGAAAGTCAGTAAAAAGAACATTTGTGATAAAATATTTTGGTTAACATTGACAGTGATAGAGACAGAGTTCAGGGAAGGAGATAAAAATCTACAATATTTGTTTCTTGCCTTACCATGGATATTGGATTTTAGTTCCACAGTGGATATGTGGTAATCATAAAAGGAAAATGAGCTGTATAGAATTAATTGGTAGGAGAGGTTTCAACATGAACCTAAAGCCCTGTATTTGAAGCTCAGTAAGAAGACAAAAATATCCAGAGGGCAGAGTTAAAAATGAGGAGGCTGCTTCAGAAATGAAAAGTATAAAAGCTAGAGATTATATTTAGTTAAGACATGTGAGTCAGCAGCAATAAGTGAGGCATGAATTTTTAATGTAGTTGACCATGAGATATCTGACTTGTTATATTTTTTATACTTAAATAAATTATATTATGATTTCAGTGGCTGAGAATCACCTTTGGGTATCCATTGGGTCAAAAGACCAATTCTCTGCTTTTCTTCTATAGATAGTAAAAAAATTCTCGTCTAAAGGCCATTCTTCTCAGCCCCAGTGTTTGGCTTTTCATTACTTCTTTAACAGTGACTCTTTTTCCTATGTTGTCAAATAGTTGAACACATTCGGAGTGGTTCAATGCATGGCCAAATTTCACATCAACATGACAGACTCTTTGGTGGTAAACTACAGTGAAGTTCCCCACCCATTTCCCAACCTAAAGTGTCATTTCCACTGAGCTAATTCCTACTGGAGATAGATAACATACAACTGAATGCCAGTGAAAATCTCTGTCTTTCCCAAGTAGTTCTGCTGCAAGGTATACTGACTGATGATAACTTAATAAAAGTGTAAGGAGGAGATCAACAAACTTTACCACAAAATAATGGACAATCTTGATGAATATGATCGATCAGTCTTAATGGATGCAATGTCCTTTAGGTGAAATTTTCTAAGCAGACTGCATCTCAGAAGCTAGATGAGATCAAGAAATAGAGAACTTAGAATATAAAACTAGAGGGGAAAGTAGGTGAATATAATCTCCCAAAAGGGAAAAGAGCCTGATGCCAGAGAGTAAGTGCTCATAGCTCCCTGAGATACGCTGTCAAGTTGAACTCAACTCTTTGATGATCCCTGAACAAGTCTGCAAATTTCTCATCTTTGTTAGTATAGTTTCTATGAGGATCAGATCTCAGCAAGTGATGAGAATTACCACTCTGTGAAAACGTTCAGGCCCAGAACCTAGGTAGACAATGAAAATAATTGGCTATTTCAGTAACAATGAGCAGCAGGCAAGGCCAGAAGTTCCACCATCAGTTTCAGCAGTATCTACTATGTGGCAACAATTAAGCGGATTAGAGATACACATGGGTGCATAGCCACAAACGAGTTAGGTAGCTGGTCACAGAACCCCGTTAAAATTCAAAGCATTTATTTTCTCAGAAGAGGAGAAAAGCAAGTCAGTTAGGACCTAAACACTATCTGATGAGCGAGGCACTGTTTATTCATTCTTCCAAAAACTACTTGAGTGTCTGTTATATGTCAAGCACTGATGAGAAAAATGGGATGGAAAAGCCTAGGGAAACCTAGACCATTGGACTCTGTGTGTCTAAGAGGTTCTGATTCACAAAAAAAAAAAAAAAAAAAAAAAAATGATGCTTGCATCAGGGGAAGATGATGGGGACACAGTAAGAGTTCCCATAAACCTTAAGCTGGTTAGTTTAAGCTCCTTGTGCCAGTAAACCAATAAGCACACACACACAAAAGAGTTATAATACTGGGAGAGGTAATTAACCCTGCTCATCAAGAGAAAACAGAAATGCTACTACATACTAGGAGCTTAGAGCTATGGGTCTGGGACTCAAGTGATCCATTAGAGCTTAATACTCTCTGGTCAAGTGTACGCTCTAAATGGCAAAAGGGAATGGGATTTCTCAGATATCTTGAATCTGAGAATGTTCCTGCAACAAATCATGTGACACCAAATTCATTTTTTGCCTTTATTAATAGTTTCTATTAGAATCAGGTCTCAACAAGTGATGAGAGTGGCCGGTCTGTGAAAATGCCTGCCAGAACCTAGATAGATAATGAAAATATTTGGATATTTTGGTAAAAATGAGCAGCAGACAAGGACAGATGTTCCATCATCAGTCTCAGTAGTTTGGGATTCAAGTGATCCATTAGGATCTTTTCTGTCCCTTCTAGTAAACCTAATCTAAGATAGCAAGGAATAAAAAGCAAAAGGCAGTACAGAAAGGGGAAAAGCAAAGTGACAGCAGAATGGACATTTCAAATGGATCTTCACTGAAGCTTTACTGAGCTTGTTACATTTGACAATGCACCCACAGCATCCAAGAGCAAAAGGAAGGGTATTGAGGATGAAGGCAGAGGGGTGGTAGGGAGCTAGGTTCTACAGAATCTTGTAAGGTTCTGAAAACTGCTACTGGAAACTATATGAAGAATATAAAAATTATTATCTATCGGAGGGTTTAGCAGTGGAGTGTCATCCTACAACTTTTGTTTTTTTGAGATGGAGTCTCATTGTATTGGCCAGGCTGGAGTGCAATAGTGTGCCACTGCAACTCAGCCTCCTAAGATCAAGCAGTTCTCCTGCCTCAGCCTCTCAAGTAGCTGGGATTACAGGCATGTGTCACCTGGCCTGGGCTAATTTGATACAACTTAAATTTTAACAGGATTATTCTGGTTGCCAGGTTGCTAGGACAAATGGGGAATAATAAGCTGGGGAGAGTGGAGCAAGAGTGGAAACAAGGATGTCAGTTAATTCATGAGGCCCCTGCAATCATCTAGAGAGAGGGTGGTAAAAGCATGGAGAACATGCTTGAAATCTAGAAAGAAAAGAACTTCGTGGCAGAGAATAAGGTAAAGGTATATTCTGAAGCTATGGAGTGGATAATCAATGGGAATTACCAGAGAGCCTGATCCTCCCTTTTGGGCAAAATGGAATACAGGAGCATGGAATAGAGGAACTAAGTACTGTGTCAGGCCATCTGCTTAAAACTGACAGGGATCTATATTACTCTGCCCATTGACTACACAATGACTTTTGTTTCTTTGTTTCTTGGATTTGGAGTTTTGCTTTGGTTTTTATTGTGAGACAGGGTCTTACTTTTTCACCCAGGCTAGCGTGCAGTGGCATGGATCCTCTGCACTACATCCTCAACTTCCCCCTGCTCAAACAGTCCTCCCATGTTAGCCCCCCAAATAAGTAAGAGTACAGGCATGTGCCATCATGCCCAGATAAGTTTTGTATTCTTTTTAGAGATAGGGTTTTTTCCTGTTGCCCAGGCTGGTCTGGAACTCCCGAGCTCAAGCAATCTGCCCACCTTAGCTTCCTAAAATGCTGAAATTGCAAGAGTGAGCCACTGAGCCAAGTCTCACAGTGACTTTTTAGGTAAGACATTTCATATCCACTCTCTTAGAATCCAATGTCTCTTTTCTTCCATTTCCTTCTATTTGAATCCAACTCATCCCTGAATGTATACACAACAGAAAGATTTGCTCTTCTTCCTATGAAATACTTTAGTACTTTGTGACAATCACATTTTCCATTGATTTCATATCATCTTCCTCATGACATTATTCACTAAACACTGAATGAGCACCTATTCTGTGCCAGGTTCCGTATTAGATGGTATATGGTGACAGACTCTTGTCATATGACTTGAACATGGTAAGCCCTTGAATAAATGAAAGAGCAATAAAGAATTTGGCTGAAGATGGGAGCAGAATTCAAGATTGCTAATTTCTAGGCAAATGTTCTTTCCTCAATATCTGAGTTATACTCAAATGTCATATCCTCCTTAGCTGTAGCAAATTAGCTTTTTAAAATATGCCATAAAATAATGAACATACATCACTTTTGATAATAACATCTATTTCCTGCATCAATCTTTTAGAGTAAGGGAATTCATGCCAACAGAACACCTTTTAGACCATTTAGTTTATAGAAGGGTGAATTGTGCCTACATTAATTCAGTTGCCTTTATCTGTTCTTCTGAAAAAGCACAGTTGTAATTAAACTACCGAGGATACAATAGAAATGATTCCCACATCACCTTACCTTGACCCCATTCTTTATCTCTATTTCTGAGAAACTTCTAATTTTCACTTTCTTAAAAACTTATAGGAAAAAATATTCTCTAAAGAAATAACAGTATTATTTAGTATTCACCAGTGTTTTATATGTATTAGCTCTATCCTTAATTAATCCATTGAGATAGCTAATATTTTTCACATTTTACTAGCTGTAGAAACTGAGCCTAGAAATTTTGAATGATTTTGTGAAGATCACACAGCTTATAAATGACAAAACTTGAAAGAATTTCATATCTATATTATTCTTAGTTGTAGACATGAAATTCCAAAGGTCTAATTTACTGTTCCTTAAGAAATAAAGCATACTACATTGGCAGCAACAGTAAATTCTCATTCAAAAATTAGCTAGTTCCTTTCTTTCCTGGCCTTAATAACTAAAAATACTTGGAAAATGTTACCTTTTTATTAGTACTTTAGGCCTTAAATTTGAAAACAGTAAATCAAATAAACTTGTTCTATGCAAAACACTTGAATTGCATTGAATTACTAAAAGCATACATGTCAAGTAAGTTGACTCCCTTGAAAAATAAGGAAGAAAATAAAACTAAATATCTAAAAAAAAATGCATTGGAAGCTAAAAGAAAAAGATCCAAAAAGTGGGCTATTGTCATTTATAAGAGAAAAGGTGTATTCATTCATTTTAATTACCTTAATTTGTCAAACATTCCTAATTTTGATAACCATCACATAAAAAGACATTTTTAAAAGCATTTTGTTTGAAATTTTCAGAACTGTTTCACTGAAATATGGGTGATGTCACAGCAATGGATAGTGAATGAGGTTACAAGAAACTCATACAGAAAGTCCTACATATACAAAGCCAAAATCCTAAGAATGTATCATGTCATCCCTGGTTATTTTTCAATAATTTGTAAACTTTATAGGAAAATCTGAGATTAATCTAGGCTAATTCTATTTTACTTATGGTAAAAAGGAGGACCAGAGAGTTTAAGTAACTGGCTCCAGATCACAGGTTGCCATCTTAGTTTAGCAAATTTGACTAGAACATTCTCCAAATGTTATCACTTATCTGTTAGTTTTGTTGAGTTCAAACATCAAAAGACTCAGAGGACCATTCATGCTGTAATCTTTCAATATTTCAAATTTAAACTTGTGTTTAATTTTCTATTCTGTGTTCATGCACTCAATTTCAAATTTAGAACACTTCTCAGAGTTCTTGACTTTCATTTCATTGTTAATAAGGTGGAGAATTTTAATTATCTAGAAATTACTTGCAAAACATTTTGCCCAAAAAAAAAAAAAAAGTAAATGGAAAAAACTACGTAGTGATACAGACAGGAGACAGGGAAATACTGGGTAGAAGAGCACGGCTCCCCAGCAAAGACCCCACCCTTGAGCCTGGAAATCACGACTCTAAATGAGAAAAGTTATTCCTGTCCCACCCAAATGCTGCTTTTTCCAAAACCACCCTGGTCTACCAAACCCCCTTATCCTGTACCTGTAAAAACCCCAACTCCACTGGTAGAGGAGCAGAGTCATGTGGTAGAAAAGAAAAGAAGCATCATCTGAAGTATGAAAGGAGTTTGGCTGGGGACAGTCAGAGAGGAGTTCAATTTGGAGCTCCCAAACTCCAGGAAAAGACTGTTGCCACTCCATCCCTTCTCCAGTTCCCCATCCTGCCAAAAGTCACCTTCATCACTCGGTAAAATTTCCACATTCATTATCCCTCAAGTTCATGTGACCTGATTTGTCCTGGACACCAAACAAGGACCCAGGTACCAAGAGGGCAGGGTATAAAAAAAGGCTCTCGCCCTGACTCTCCACTGAGCTGGAGGCTAAGTGTTAATCAATTCAGTGGAGAGTCAGGGTGACAGCCATTTTTTATACCCTGTCCACAGTAATGCTCTTTTAGCAGAGCATTAATGGTAACACACAGAGGTTATTAATGCTAAAAGAGCATTAATGGTAACACACCCCTAGATGCTGCCATGGGGCTGGAGCCCAAAAGTGCTCACCCTGGCCCCAGCAGCTGCTCACCTGTGTACTCTCTCCCATTAGGGTTTGAGCCATTGGGTTTGAGTGAGTGAAATTCATTCCTGCTGGCACCAAAGTGGCCAGCTGGACCCTGAGCCAGTGCACTCCAGTTCCCACCTGCAAAAAAGGTCAAGGGAACTCTCCCATCTCACTAGGATTTCTGTGCATTATGGTTTGGGGAAGCAAATGAATTCTCTATGTTCTCTGGTCATCCTAGAGTGATTCAATACCACCAGTAATAAGTTGCTGAAAACCTAGCAGCCTTTACTAGGTAAGAAGCAAAGGGTGCAAAGTAGGGTAAAGAAAGAGTAAGTGAACTGGAGAGGCACTTTCACAGTGTTGAGGTAAATATTCAGCATTCAGAGGTTGAGAGCCTCTGCTGAAATTTTGTATTACAGAATTGGGAGGGAGATACCAGAGACTTTAAGAATTTCTTCTATGACTTATAATTCAGTTCTCTTTTATGTCCTCTTACTTTAGGATATGCAATGAAAGTTTAGAAACAGTTTGCTTTTTAGTTTCGGAAATAGACTTCTTTGAATGTGATAATACCAAAAATCTGACCTACCTGATATTAAGTCCCTGGGAGGACCCCAAATGATGACAACACTATCATAATTGTCCACTGTCATATGTGATTTTTTTTCATTCTTCTAGCATGACAAGTTAATCCATACTCTAAGAATTCGATCATTTCAATGGATTATACTACTGTGTAGCAGGTATTATTCCAGATGTATGGCCCCTAATGTATTAGTGGAATTCATGGAAAAAGTGACAAGTAGAAGTATAAAGGGTTGGGGTGAGGCACAGGTAGAAAAGAACATCCTGAGTCTTCACCATTCATAACCCTACCCACTACAGCTAAAAGCCTCACTTGTTAGACTCAAATCCTCTGGCCTCAAATCTTCCCCTGGGACATTAAAGTCCCAGTGTCAATTCAGAATCTGGGGATATCCCTTCAACAGAGAGAAGGAGTAAAAGATCTTAGGCCATCACATTTTGACTCACTGTAAGACAATCCTGCTGTAGATTCTTTGTGATAACATACCAGATCCCAGCACCTCTGTTCTAGGCTTGCTCATTGAAGCTAACATCCTGCCTTACAACTCACCTCCAGTTCTTCAGTTATTGTTTAGGCCTGCTGAGCCTAGGCCTAGCAGTTCTTGCCCCATTTGACAGTATCTTTGACTCCTACCCCTAATTCTAGCCTAACCTAAATTCCTCTGGGGTCTGGAATTTAGCCACTGACTCGTGGGGCCTTACTTATTGATGAGTAAGATTATCTCATCTCAACAATTAGAGATTTGAAAGGAATGATTTGCAAAGTCCTTGCAAATCTCAGAAGCTATTGTGTTGCCAGGTGTCAAAAGTTCACCCAGACAACCACTGACTTCTATGAATTTTGGGTTCTAATAAAAAAAAATCTGTCTTATTATTATAGTCACAGATATAGACTCTTCTTTGGCTAAAACCAAATTATAATAGGAAGACAGAAATAAGTTTGAACTACGATGCAGGACTTGTGACAATCAATAGATTAACACAAGATTTGTGAATTTCTTTGAGCCATGTGAAAAAAGAACTATTGTTTCATTATTATGGTGGAATTATGATTTCTTACATTTGACATCTGAATTAGAAGTACCTGAGCCCTAAGGGGGGAAATCTCATTAAGATTTATATATTATCAATAATAGAAATAGTTTGTAAAAAAATGACCTTGCTAATTTCTGCATAAATATCATGTACTTTCTAGTTTTCTTTGCTGTAAAGTTTTATCTAGCACCAAGGACACTTTTGAGTTTTGCAATTAGTATAGCACAAGAAGTTAGAAACGTAAGAAAGCATTAAGATCACTTTCTGTATTGCGTAGACCTCTATAGGAAATGGTTCTCTCATGTGTCGGATTCATTACAAGAAGAACATGACTTATTTTACAGAAGAAAGAGCTAGAGTGTGACTATAAACTGTCCTTGATGGTGGCGGTTAGGGATAAATGAAAAAATTAAAATCTGCCAATAAATTAACAAGTAATAATTTAATCTATTATTTCCCTACTTCCTTTTACTATATCCTCCATGAGGGGCTCAAGGAAGTGGTGCCATTATCCGATTGACCTTCATATTCAGAAACTGTCCATGCAACTTTGATGGGAAAGCTAATGAGAAGTCAGACCACTCAAAAGGAGACACTGGACAAGCAAAGAATTTTAACATATCTAAATGGCTTTCCAGGCCTTAAGTAATGGCACTACTTCAAGGTAATATAAACTTCGGGGAAATTCTAGTCTAGGGGGTTCAGAGTATAGGTTAGATCTCCATGAAATCAAGCTTAAGTCACACTTTATAATTCTTAAATTAGTTGAGCCTCTCAAACCGTGGTTGAGGATAATATTATTCATATCCCCATTATATATATTTATATATATATGAACAAAAGAATTTCCAGGATGCCTGAGGAATAGCTAATCAAAGTGCCACACTAGTAAATGGCAGACCTGGGCAATAGCATCAGGTTCTCTTACTCTTTGCTGTAATGATATTATTAAATTTAAGAATACACCTAATTCAAGTTATAGGTTTTGATAGATCTTTTAAAATCAGGTTAAGGAAATTTCATTTTTTTCCCCTAGATTTTGGTAGGTTTTATTATGACAGCGTATTCAATTTTGCCTAATGATTTTTCTGCCTTGAGATAGTCATATGCCTTTTTCTTCTTTAACATGTTAGTATGACTTATTAGATTGTTTGTATTTAAATTATTAAAACAATTTTGTACTCATGGGATAAACCTCACTTGGAATGATGCATTCGAGTGTTATATATAATATTGCTAGATTTCATTGCTTTGTATTTCCTTAATGACTTTTATACCTCTCTATGTTCATGAGGGATATTGGTCTGTACTTTTTGTAATGAATCCATCTGGTTTTGGTATCAGGATTACATTAACTTTACCAAACAAGTTGGAAAATATTTCTTCATCTTTTTTTTCTGAAAGGTTTTTTGTAAGATTGGTAATTTTTCTTCATTAAATCTTTGATGGAATTCACCAATGAAGCCACCTAGGCCTGGAGATTTTTTGAGGAGAGAGTTTTAATGACTAATTCCATGTCCTTAAAAGACACAAGGACTATTCTGATTTATTGTTGCAATATGTAGGAGGGTCAGCTTCCTATAAGGTATTCTATCTTACTAAAACTAGACCTTCAGAGCCACCTATTGAAGAGCATATACTTGATCAATTTATGTCTTTCATTTAACTCATTCAGGTTTTCTATTGTTCTTAGACTAAAATCCTAAAGCTATAATTAATCAACAATTTCCTCTATGGCTCCTACTGTGTCTCCCTCAGCAAAAGAGAAAAAATGCTGTAGCTGATCTCTGCACTCCATACACTTGTCTTCTTTCAGTTCTTCAAACTAGCATATTTCCTACGACTCAGGTCATTTCCATATGCCTTTCCTCTTCCAGGAATGAATGAGTCCCTCCTAATGCCCTTCACTTTGCAAATTCAAGTTCACCCTTGCATAACCTACCCTATCCTACCTCTGAGAAGCCACCTCAATCTCTCTGACTAAATCAGGTGCCTCTCTTCTCCGCTTTCTTGGTTCTCACTAATTTTCTTTCCTTGCTTCTAGAACAGTTTATAACTACACACTCACTTAATTAATGTCTATTTCCCTCATTAGACTAAAATCTCAGTGAGGGCTGGGATCATATCTGTTTTGTTGATGATGGTAACTTGGGATTTAATATAGTAATGACTGGCAAATAAATCCTAATTATTTGTTGAAAACGTGAAAAAATAAATTAATGAATGCAATATGGATTTTGGATATTCCTTCCTGTTTTTATTCTTCCATCCACCATTATGTTCTGTTGACTACTATGATGAGCTCATTTATTTTAAAATTTCAGTACAGTATAATGATTCTGTGCTTTTCTCACTTTAGCTTAATTTTTATAGTGTTCTTAAACATTAATACAGTGGAGTGCACTATGATGACAATATTATATTCTAAACGTGAAGATTTTCTGGGACCTGTGTACTTCATAATATCCTATACTGCCAAAGTCCTGCATTGGCCACTAGTATTTATAAGCTGTGTGATTTCGGTCTTGCCATTAGCCATTTAATTAATCTCAGTTCTTCATTTGAATCTGGGATGAATAATGCTACATTTCCCTACTAGTAATATGTGAAAATGTTTGATAAACCATAGAATGCAACAAAAATCTAGTGAGTTTGTTAATGCTAATCTTTATTATCATGAAATTAAGAATGTTTACCTTGGAAACATCCATTTGCTCTTCCTATAAGTGCTAATTTAAGGTGTGTATACAATAAACTGTAGAAAAATATTCTTATGCCTAGAAAAAAAACTGGATGAAAATATTTACAAATTTTCTCCAGGGTGAATGGGTTTGCATTTATAGTGAGAAAAATACATTTTTAAAGAGAACAAAAAAAAAGGAGAATATGTCGATTGCTGTGACAGTGCCATTAGTTTCTATTAGTATTCTACTGTTTCTATGAGTTGTCTGATATCCCTGGATTAATTCATAAAACTCTGATCAGTGTCCTTAGAAATGCCCTCAACACAACTCCATGAGAGCTTCTTTTTTATTTGAAAATGGAGCCACCACAACTAGGAATATGACAGAGGGTTCTATCCAGAGACAGGAAAAGGACAAGATACAACATTTCCCTGTCAGTCCTTCAAAATTTTGGAATTCTTTGAGACACCAGCAAACAAACAACTCAGCAGAGAATCCAGAATAGGTGGTTCAGAAATCAAGCGGCTGCTTTGACACAGGCTGAGCAGGATAATAAAACCATTCCATAGTCTCACCAGCAAATAGACAGCAATGACCTTAGAAAAAGACCATAATGATGACCAGAAATATTTTCAGCTGCCATCAGCAACATTATCTATTCATGAAGTGATGTTTCTTTGTTCTTTGCTTCAAACATACAAATTAACCAGGTACTTAAGTTGTCTTTGCCTTCTTTGACATCAGCATAAATAGCAACAATAAATATCACACATCTTTTAACAACACAGAAAACAGCTGATCTGTAAAATATAAAATATATGAGAAAACTTCCATCACTCTCCTCCTCTCCCCACTATCAAGTGAGCCCTGCACAGTCTTCTCACAGTTTTCAATGTATTAGTATAAACATTGCTTGACCCCAGTTAACTCCAGAAGCAAGATTTACATAAAAGAAAAATGAGAGGAGAAAGAAAAGGAAAAAACCCATCTCTGTGTATTTAGCTGGAAGGAGACAAACGTCCTGCAACAAAACACATTTTGATGTGTTGGATTCTCTCTTCTAATTATAAAAGTAGAATTTCAAAATAAAAGAACAGAATAAAGAGACAGTGTCCCCAGAGAAGCAGACAGGCTGGCTTCCAAGAGGCTTGTAAAATAACATTTCCTTTATTGAATTCATCCTGTCCGAGGTCTGTTCTTCAGTTCTATAGGCTCGGAAACCTAATTTATCAAATCCGGAGAGAAGAGGGCAGTCCATATTAATCGAATTCCATGTAAAATGATCAATTCATTAATCAACAATGAAAACACTAACAATTGTACAAAACCACAAGATCAGAATAGTCTGCTTCTTTGAACAAGTCTACATTGGATGCTGAAGCATAATCATAAAAATACTTGGAGAATAGAGACTCAAAGACAAGAGGATTGCTGGGTGATTTGCATATTTAACACCTCCAGAACAAAACTTCATGTGTGTCTATTTCCTACAGGATCTGTTTGTGAACATGGTCAATCAACTATTTGATCAGTACTTTCCTCTTATTTCTTTCTAAATCTGGATTCCTACCAGGGCTTATACCATAACACTTCTAGAGTGTTTTTAGTTTACTGATTAGACATAGATTTTTAAAAAAAATCTCAGGACTGACCCAACCGTTAAAGACTAACTTAAAAATTTTAATTCCTTGAAAATATACATAATTTTAAGCCTCTTTCACTTTTGTTTATTCTTAGAATTTCTTAGCATTTTTAGAATTCTTAGAACAAAACCTTCTAAGGTAAGTTTTAAAATATAAAACTTGCTGGGAAAGAGGATGGATCGATGGATGGATGGATGGATGGATGGATGGATGGATGAACAGACAGACAGACAGACATATAAATATATAACTCCCTGCTATAAGCGTTTCAAAGAACTTACATGCACAATTAAGGTAGTACAATGATTTCTGTCCCTTCCTGACTCTGCTCCGCTCCTTGCTATCCTGGAACTATCGAACTAACTTTTATTCTACTCTCTTCCAGAATTCACATCCCAATACCTAGATCCAGAATCTATTGATTCACTAGTTGTTAAAGGAACAGACATATAGAGTGACATATTTTCCTAAAAGTGAGGAATTCTCATTCCTGCTTCACAGAAATGAGACAGTGTATGGATGGTAAGAACCTGTGAGGATGTATAGGCATGATAGACAGAGGAGGGTGGAAAATGGAAGCAGATATGGAACACAGACAGAAAAGACTGGGAATCTCAAAGACATGTTTTTACTACTTAATTTTGCTCAAGATTGGTCTTAAACGATATATTTTAATGTTTTCCTCTTTCGCTGTCCTCAAGGAATATTACTAAATTACATTTTAGAAAAAATCCTGGGAAGCAGCCCCTCCGCACCCTTTGTTTTTTCTTCTTTCTAGTTTCCTTCCTCTCTACAAATTTTAGGAACATTCTGATTTCAAGGACGACTGAAGTAAAAGGAAACAGCAAAAATGAGGCAAAAGTTAAAAGGAATGGAGCAAGGCAAAAAGAAATGTTCTCCATATTTACAAATTGAATTATTACTTTGGTAAATTCTCTTTCTTTTATAGGGATGGAAGTAAACCAGAATTTACTAAGATTCAATAGAAATGTTTCCACTTTTGAAGGATAAAAATGGCAAGCTTATAAACAATATCCTAAAGGACTTTACTAAATTAAATAACAGAAACTGAAAGAAAACTTTTTATATTAATCCTTGAACAAAATATATATAGAGATACCATAAGACAGAAAAAATCCAGAAACTCAGCTATAAATTCAATAACAGAAAGGGATACAAATAACCAAGTTTAAGCTGCCAAACCCTACACAGTAAACAGATTCCATCTTGTCTTCATGAGATTTCAGTACAATTGTTGGTTAATTTCTTCTTTGAATTTTTTTAAGAAAAATGTAACTAATTCCTTCTGCAATTTAAGAAACTAGATATGAGCAATGTACACACAAATAGGAGTTCTGATGACATCTAAATGGAGCTGTACCAGGACCACAGTCTGTTCTAGTTACAAGCCAGCCTATGAAAACATAACTCACCTTTCATTAGTCCAGTAGGGACAGAATACCTGCTCTATTCTAATTGAAAAATTCTTACAACTCTTAATAATGCAAGTCAGATCACAGCTGCATTTTCAAATTTAGTTAAGTTGCATATATAACTTATAGCAAAAAGGGTTCATGAAAGTCAAAGAGAGCCCTATATGGAATAGAAATTACTGTCATAAATTCAGCCTTTACAGACAGATACACTGTCTCAGCTGGCATGAGAGGAAGGGAGACAAAGACTGAACAGCTAGCAATGTCAGTACAGAGACACACGTGAGAAGACACATACAAAAAACAAGAACATCTCCACAGAACAGCAAAAACAAATCACATATATAGGAAAGATAAATGCATCTGATCTTTCTAAGAAGTCGATATTGCTCTTTACAGTGAGAGGTGACAATTAACCTTGTTTCAGATTTAAGGCATGGAGGTTAAGAGCATGCTTTGGCTGGACAGCCTTTATGGGAGTCACACAAACTATATGACCTTGAATTTTTTTCTAAATCTTAGTTTACTCACAGGTAAAATAAGTAATAATGTCTCTATCTCTGGGTTGTTTTTATAAGTAACCGAGATAATGTATGTAAAATATATTACAGACCTTGGCACATAGCATGTTACCAGAATGTGGTAGCTAGTATTATTATTAATTTTTTTTTTTTTTTGAGACGGAGTTTCGCTCTTGTTACCCAGGCTGGAGTGCAATGGCGTGATCTCAGCTCACCGCAACCTCCACGTCCTGGGTTCAGGCAGTTCTCCTGTCTCAGCCTCCTGAGTAGCTGGGATCACAGGCACGCGCCACCATGCCCAGCTAATTTTTTGTATTTTTAGTAGAGACGGGGTTTCACCATGTTGACCAGGATGGTCTCGATCTCTTGACCTCGTGATCCACCTGCCTCGGCCTCCCAAAGTGCTGGGACTACAGGCGTGAGCCACCGCGCCCATCCGCTATTATTATTATTATTACTGTTTGGTAATTAAAATATTTAAGAGAATGTTTTTGTTATTTTTTTTTTCAATGCTAAACACTAGCCTCCTGCTAGATTTTTAAATTAAAATAAAAACAAAAACAAACCCCAGCCAGCTACAACCTAAAATAATCCTCAAAGAGGGAAAGCAATGAATGGGTAATGATTTTAAGACTCCCTTTAGAAGGCTTGTTTTCATTTAAATGCCATTCAAAACAAGAACAGTGTTCCCATGACGCTTAAAAGATATGTACGTAAATAGAGCAAGTGGAGACATGAGTTCATATAATTTATTGCTAGAAAGAAACAGATAAGATCTAACTCTATAGACTCATCTTTGAAATGAGTAAATTCTTGTCTAGAAAATGAGTGTTTCTTTATTTTTTACTTATTTATTGTTGTTATTATTTTGAGACAGAGTCTTATTCTGTTGCCCAGGCTGGAGTGCAGTGACACAATCTTAGCTCACTGCAACCTCTATCTCCTGGGTTCAAGCAATTCTCCTGCATCAGCCTCCAGAGTTGCTGGTATTATAGGCACACATCACCACACCCAGCTAATTTTTTTATTTTTAGTAGAGATAGGGTTTTATCACATTGGCCAGGCTGGTTTCAAACTCCTGGCTTCAGATGATCCATCCTCCTTCACCTCCCAAAGTGCTGGGATTACAGGCTTGATCCACCCCGCCATGCCAGAAAATGAGTATTTCAAGATCACTAGATGATTAGTTACCAACACTAGAACCCAAGTATCTGCCAGTCTTTCTGTGAAGACCAAGAGCTTGTCATGCAATTCATTTCTGTTCTTAATTATCAGCTATAGTAGAGTTTCTTGTGAGGAAAATGAGACTTCTGAAGCAACTCTGGAATGCCCTAGGACACTGACAAAGGAGAGTTAGGATAATGACACTTTGATATTAGATTTTGGGGATGCTTTAGATGATATCCTTTCCCAATTTCATTGCAAGAAAGTATTTCTGGTTTTATTCCCATGACCCAAAGTGATGAAAGAAAGTCAAACACAGAAGGTAGTATTTACCTGAATAATTGGAACAGCTTCTTATGCTCTGTTTTATTTACTCTTTGGGTAAATATATTTATTATTCAGGCAGTTTATTTTTATGCATTACATTCTAAATGCATACGGCTTTATAAACCCTGTGTAAAGTACATTGTATGCTGACAATAATTATCAGAAATTGAAGTATATCATAAAAAGTTCTATGAAACTTCAGAGAATTACAAGCATCCTCTATTTTATTACTGGTATAACCACTGTTGGATTTACAGAATGCCATTGCTAAACTATCTCAAAGACTGATCATTTTTGTATAATTATATATTTGTAGTCAAACACAGATATTGATGGTAAACTTAAAAAACTGGAGTTGATTAATAAACTAATAATTGCAAGACAGATTCAGATTGTTATTTAAGTCCATTTAAATAATACTGTATATGACAAACATTTATTTTTCTCTCACTGAGTGTCCAGATTTGTGGTATGTAAGCACTTTGCTTTAGCTCAGGGTTTCCCAATTGCAGCACTCTTAATATTTGGAGCCAGAAAATTATTTATTATGGGGGACAGCCCTGTACATTGTGGAATGTTTTACAGCATCCCAGGCCTCTACCCACTAGATGCTAGTACCACTTTCTGCTGTGTAGAAGCAATCAGAAATGCCTCTGACATTTTCACAATTTTCCTGGTGGCAAAATTGCCTCCATTGAGGACCACTGCTTTAGGTCATGAAATTCTCTCAATAATCTTATGAGGCAATGTATTACCATCTCCATTTTCTAGGTGAGGTGACAAATGCTTAAGAAGTTTAGTAACTTGTTCAATGTCACACAGATAAAAAGTGGAAGTCAAATCAACTGCAGATCCCAATAATATAATCATTGAATCCAACTACCTCACTCCAAGACCAAGGTCAATAGAATATCAAGTTCTATGTATCCATAGACATCTTCCCAATGCCACACTGAAATGGAGAGGCTCTGCTCCTTTGAGAAAGCACATATTCCATTTCCCAGGAATGTTTGTTTATTCTCACACACACACACACACACACACACACACACACACACACTTTAAGTTCTGGGATATATGTGTAGAATGTGCAGGTTTGTTACATAGGCATACATGTGCCGTGGTGGGTTGCTGCATCTATCACCCAGTCATCTACATTAGGTATTTCTCCTAAGGTATAGCCCCCACCCCCTGACAGGCCCCGGTGTGTGATGTTCCCCTCCCTAGGTCCATGTGTTCTCCTTGTTCAATACTCACTTATAAGTGAGAACATGCAGTGTTGGTTTTCTGTGCTTGTGTCAGTTTGCTGAGAATGCTGGAAAGTTTTTACATTCATAAACAATGTGTCAGCCATTTTGAGTTATACCATAGCCACAGATGATATGAATATTTCAGGGGCTTAAAACACTCAAATTTCATTTCTGGCTTACATTATATTGTCATTGTGAAATGACATGGGCTTTGCTCCACCATCCCAAGACACAGATCATCCTGCTGGGACATGCCAGTCTCTGGCAGAGTGATAAGAGAACCATATGATGGCTCCTGCAGTTTGTGCTCAGAAGTGACACAGATCCCTTGCACTCAGTTTATATGATTGAAGCAAGTCAAGTGACTAAGCATGACATCAGTGGGCAGAAAATATAGCCCTTCCTCAGGAAGAAGCGAAGTAGAGAAGGGCCAGGGAAAGAGGATCCTGGTAGGAAAAATAATGAACATTTTTGAAAAATAATTCTACCTTTTTACAATTACAATGGAATGTGACCCAAGATAATGTCTCATCAAAGGTAAATTGATTTTTATTCAAAATGCCTGGAACTGTGTGTTCTCTGGAGGTACCTGTTTAAGAAAGAAATCCTAATGCGGCAGCCAAGTGCCAGAAACAGAACAGTTACACATTTAGTATTTTAGAACTTCAAAACAGTAACATATCAGAGACTTCACAAGACAAATGCATGCCGTGTCCTGATTCTTTTCTAACGGGATTTCTTCGAGAGACAGCCCAAGTTCCTTTCCTTTTAAATAAACCTGTTTCATGATCTCTTAAATGGCAGCTCTAGAAACTATTCAATTTCTACCTGATCTAGGCTATTTTGAGTAAAGAGCAGATCAACTTCTAGGAATAAAAAGAATGCTTGTACTTGGTTTTTGGTGAGAAGGCATTCCGTCATTCAAGGGGATCTGTGGGAGGATTCAGCACAGGCTATTCATTTTAATGCTTTTACTACACAAACTTCTTTCTTTGCCCATTCTACCTTACCTTCCTCTGTGTCTTTGTCTCTTTTTCTTTCTCTCTTTCTGCCTTCCTCTCGCCATAGTCTCTAAGAAAAACTTTGGTTTAAAAATCATAGAAATATTTTAAAACAAAAAGGATTATTTTTCAAATGTTTTTATCAGTCTTTTAGTGGAGCTGCATAATAAATGCACTTAACTTGAAGAACTAAAGTACACCAGAGGCAGAGAGAGTGAGAGAAAAGGAAAAAATAAAAATAAAAAGGGAGCACAATAGGTGTAAGACAGTGGTAAATCCTTACCCCTCCTCTCATGAAGATATAAAACCTAATTTTCCTACACTTGAATTTGAACTGAAAGTAGTGACCTTTTTGATAAACAGAATGTGACAGAAGTGACAGCCTAGACCTTCTAAGGGTAGTTGGTTGTGTTTTTGAAAAGCCTTGTGGCTTCAGTTCAGGCCTTTTATATAACTTAGTGTTGTGGATGAACTTGTGTCCCCGAAGACATGTTGAAGTTCTAACCCCCTATACCTGGGAAGGGAAACTTATTGGAAAGTTAGGTTTTTGCTATTATAATCAAGTTAAGATGAAGTCACATTGGATTAAGGAGGGCCCTAAATTCAGTAACTGATATCCTTATGTGGGGAGAGACATTTGGATAACCAAAAATACACACAGAGGGGAGACAGGAATGTGAAGACAGTGGCAGAGTGTTGCAGCCACAAGCCAAGGACTGCTAAAGAATTTCTGGAGCCACCAAAGTTATGAAGAGACAAGAAAGAATTATCCAGAGCATGGCTCCAAAGACACCTTGATTTCAGACTGCTAGTCTCCAGGACTATATGAGAATAAATCCATGTCATTTTACACTGCCCAGTTTTTGGAAATGTGTTCTGATGGCTATAAGAAACAAGCGCATTTCTTCTTAGGATGTTCCCTGTGGGAATCCACGCCCCATCTTGAATCCCAAGCCACAACATGGACAGCCTACATATGAACACTCTGGTCAACAGCCCTAGCTGAGCTGCTGGTCCACAGCCAGCATCAACTGCCAGACATCCCAGTTGAGGCAACAAGTTGTGAGTGAAGAAGTTGTCTTGGAAGCTGATACCCTGTAGATATAAGATAATCTGCCTAGACATCACCTTCTAGAATTCCTGATCCACAAAATTGAAGGCAAAATAAAATTGTTGTTTAAAGCTACTGAGGGTGGGAGTAATTTGTTACATGGCCATAAATACATGTACAGAATCCAATACAGGGAAGTGAATGGCTACCATGTAGAAACCTAAAATATGTAGCCTTAGCTTTGGTATTAGGTAGAAATTGGAAGGATTCCTAAGAGTCTGCTGGTGAACACTGGAAGAACAATGAGGAAAATATTATTGTATACCAAAGAAAAAGGAATCCTGATTATGTAGTGACAAAAATTTAGCAACATGTTTGCTTACCACAGCATTGGAGCAAAAAAAGTTTGTGTCATGAATTTGGGGAGATTTCTGGACATAATATTTAAGTGTCCACTGGTCCAGCAAAATATTTCTCAAATTTCTGACCAGCAAAATAATGAACAAAGTAAATGATGTTTTAAGCCACTACATTGAGGATAAATAAATGGAAGATAGGAAGGTAGGAGAACTGGAAAGCAGAATGTGACAGTTTAGGGTGATAACAAATCCTTCACATTCTTCCAACTGAAAGCTGAAGGCTAACTGCCCTGCCTTTGACTCTGGACTGGTGACATGGCAATTTATTACGCAGCAGTGAAAAACCGGAAGTGGGGAAAAGGGAGAAAGGGAACAAGATCAGTTTAAATAGTGAATGTTCTGGGATGAAAATAAAATGGAGATATAATTCTGCCTCCTAAGGCCGGAACAATTCACCTGTTGACCGTTATTCAAATGTTTAAAGATTATATATACAGTCACAATGTGATCACTAACACAAACCAACTACTTTCTGTGATATTCGACCAAAGAAATAGCTACCTTTTTAATCGTAACTGTGTTGTATTCATGGAGGAAAAAGGTATTTTTTTACATGATATCTCTCTAAAAGATTTTCATGGGTAACCTTCTTGCCTTAGGCCCTTACATCAGAACTTCATCTTCTAAAATGTGACTTCATGATATACTTTCAAATAGAAAATATTTCACATGAAGCAAAACACTCCTGATGTAAGTATTTGCGTATGTGTTAAATGATAAAGACACAATCTAATGCATCAGCATTTCTTTATAGATAAATCTTATTCCACAAATATTTTAAGTGGCTTACAAGTAATATATTCTGTACTCTATAAAAATATGTAAAAAAAAAAAATCGAGGATCAGAGAAAATTTAAAGTTGAATAAAAGTAACAAATCACAAAGAAAATAGTTAAATTAATGCTACATAGTTATCACGTTGTATTTTATTCTGAGCTTCCAGAGAGGTAAAGTGAAATGTCTGTCATATATTTCTCATTGGCAGTGGGAAGGACATACTTCAATTGCAAAAGAGTAACAAGACTATTTATGTCATAGAATTATGAAAATAATTTTCCTTAAGGAATTGCCACTGAGGACACTATGATCCCTACATCTCTCCAGTTAATACCTTACACAGAAACAGGTTTCTATTAACATGTTTCCTCAGGCTTTTTTCAATGAATGAGAATCTAATTCCAAAGCTCAACTTAGTCACAGCAGTATACAACATAAGAAAACATAGCCAATGATATAACTCTGCTTTTTCCTCCTTTGCCAGACTATGAGCTCTTCAAGCAAAAAAACGAAGACAAACCCCACCTTTGTTTTTCTTCTTTTCTTTTCATAACTCTGTATCTATACTTAGTACTACACGTATATAGCATTTGTGGTACATGGTATCACGCAGATATGCCATAGTTGTGTTTTCTGGGAGCGCATGTGAGTTTGTGGAGTGGGAGTGTGTGTGCATATGTGCGCACACATATTCTATTTATTCTATATATTCAAGAATCCTGAATATATAAAGAAACAAAATTCATTTTCCTTTTAAAGCTGTTGAACTACCTCATCTTTAGACTCAATAGAATGATAATATGACTTTTTAATATTCCATTGGAATACATAATAATACACAAAAATGAGTGTTTGTATAGAAAATTCTGGCCAACCAAAAGTTAATATTACTAAGGGAGTTCTCTAGATGAACTTCTCTTTCCTTTTCCACAGTACATTGCAGTGTGACATGTTTATAGCCTGCAGCTGCTGCAAAACTAAAGCAGAGCCTCACTTGCTGAAATCCTGAAGAACAAGTACTTCATGCTTGTTAAACATTAAAATATCCCAAAAGATTTAGAAAAAATCAAGACCACCAGCACTATTTGAAAAAACAAATAGGCATTATCAGTAGCAACTACAGTATTAACGCTAAGTTGTGGGGTGGGAAGAGAAAGTCATTGCAAAGGTTTGGTGGAGAATTGCAAGGAGAGCTTCATAAGGCTGTTTAATGCTTAGGCAGCTGACTTTTATTACCACTTCAAGGGCCAGATCTAACTAAAACTCTCCCCAGTCTTTACTCCACATTGTGCTAAAATGGAATGGAGTATCTAGGCAAAGAGATTTAATGCAAAAGCACGCACATGTGCATACACACACACACACACACACACACACACACAGAAACCTCAATAGAGCATCCTGGTAAACAGCGTTTTTCTCTACAGCAAGGAGTCATTTGTGCCTGTTGAGTGGGAGAACAAAAGCTGATTGCATCTCTTACAGCTTTATGAGCACTTTGGGTTCCAAAGAGGGACAGATTCAACTAGAAAAGATATGTATGGGTTGATATTGTGGAAAAACAATTGTATACCCATGAAAATAATGACAGCTTTATGAATATATACTGAGATCAGTAACAAGGCCACATGGAGCTCAAAAGCAAAGATTGAGTACTTTCCCACAGGGAGCTTATGATCTAGTCAAGAGGAGATGGTAATAATAGAAAGTTTTGTTTACGAGTCTCCTGAGAGATCATCTCATCTGATGTCTTTCAAATTCTTCTCCTGTAAGTCCTAGAAGTCTCACTCAGAGGCACTATCATGGAAGATGAAGAAAAACCAGCTCAGCAGGACTTTCTTCACGGGAGATGAAGAAAAACCAGCTTCAGCACTACTCCAGCTTTCAACAAACTCTACTCTAATATGGCTTATACACTGTATTTCTTTAAGATACTTCCTTTTGTGTTGGGCTCACTTGCTATAAAAATGGAAGGCCTTTTAAGAAAATAATTGGTGGCCAGGCACAGTGGCTTACATCTGTAATCCCAATAAGTGCTTGGGAGGCCACAGCAGGAGGATCACTTGAGCCCAGGTCAAGGTGTTCAAGACCAGCCTCAGTGACATGGCAAAACCCTGTCTCTACAAAAAATACAAGTAAATTAGCAGGGTGTGGTGACATGCATCTGTAGCCCTAACTACTGGGAAGGCTGAGGCAGGAGGATCATTTGAGCCTAGGATGTCTAGTTTCTCTGAAGAACACATAAATCCTCAAGGGTAACTGGTCACAGGCTTGTGGATGACTATTGGAAACACTCGACTGAAATGAGCAGCGAAAGGAGAGAAAATCGTCTTTTTTGGAGTTATTTTGAATACCTCCTCAAAATACTTTTGAAAAGATTACAAAAGCTTTTGATATATTTTCAAATTGCAACAGAAATGTAGAAACACTTTTCACTGCTTATTAGGTAAAGTTAACAGTCTATTTCTTTAGAATTTGAGAGTTGAGAAGGTTAAGCCTAAAAACCAAACTGACAAAATTATTATTCTTGGGTAAAGTTTTTGATACAATCCATTTAGAAAAAATAATATTTACTTTACCTATTATTTATTATTAATTAGAGATCACATTAAGATTAAAGAATCAAATATATTTTCAGTTGATTAACAGAAGAGTTTTTATTTTTTTTTTCTTTCTATTCATTGGAAAGTTTTATTTAATCAAATTCACTGGAATATTAAGAAAAGTTCTTATCAATTTTTTTTTTTTTTGAGATGGAGTCTCACTCTGTTGCCAGGCTGGAGTGCAGTGGCACAATCTCGGCTCACTGCAAATCTCCCCCTCCAAGTTCACATGATTCTCCTGTCTCAGCCTTCCCTGTAGCTGGGACTACATGCACATGCTACCACACTGAGCTAATTTTTGTATTTTTTAGTAGAGACAGGGTTTCATCATGTTGGCCAGGATGGTCTCTATCTGGATAGGATACCTCTATCAAGGTATCCCTCTTGACATCATGATACGCCTGACTTGGCCTCCAAAAGTGCTGGGATTAGAGGCATGAGCCACTGTGCCCAGCCTATTATCAATTTTTAATTTTACTTTTCCATAATTTCCTTCTTGGACAATGTGATTTAAGAGGCCCAATATAATCAGATATGCAAAGTTATGCTAATAATAACAAATAACCCCCAAATCTCAGTGGCTTCCAAAATCACTAATTTATTATTCATGCTATCCATTTACCCTGGATAATCCAAGGGTTTTGCTATGAGATTAAGCAATTACTATTTTGAATATTTTAAGATTTTAAGATTGAAGGAAAGAATGCTTTAGAAAGTCTTGTATTAACAATTTAGAAATCTGGCCACTCGAAGAAAGAGAAACAATTCATCTACTCATTTCCTCATTCAGTAACTACTTTTTAGCACCTAATAGGTAGGCAAGCACTATTCTAGGTTCTTAGAAAACACCATAAAAAATAACAATGAAAACCGTCAAAGCAAAAATTGCATTGTACCAAAATAAACAAGCAAGGAAGATTTTATTCAAGGTTGCTGTGACAGGAGAAAGATCAGAGCTCAGTATGAGCTCAACTCTGCTGATACAAAGGGCAGGAGAATTTTTAGGAGCTGGGATTAAAAGGATCACAGGCCATCTCTGTTTCCTTTGACATTACCCAAAGGAAAAATTAATTTTATAACTTAAAGCAAGGTGCTTGCCTCCTGAGTTTAGGTCTTTACCATCCTACAGAGACTGGGAAATAGAGACTCTATCTTGTGCTATAATTAAATTTCAAAGGGATGGCTTTCAGATCCTTAAATAGTGCTGGGTTACAAAAATGACAAAGGCTTTTTAAACTATTTACATCTCAAATGGGAAGAAAACATTATTATAATTCTAGGTTTTCTAGGATAAATGCTCTAAAAACCTAGGGGAGGGAGTTTTGTAGTTAGACCATCAAGACTCAATGAAGGCTGGGGTGAGCAGTGGATCAAAATCCTTAACACAGGAAGAAATCTGTCTAAAATTGAGTCAATCTGAGGGAAAAACTAAGACAATTTTTGCCAAAACAAAAAGCATGATGACTGTAGTAATTAATCTAATTAATACTTGAAAATTGCTAAGAGAACAAACCTTAAGTGGTCTCATTTCCAAAGGATGAACATCAACAAGATGGCAGACTAGGTCCTTCCAATATTCATCTCCCTCCTCACAGAAATATCCACATGAACATTTATCCACTTGTGAATATACCTTCACAAGAACAAAGGAAACCAAGTGACAGATTTCAGCACCTGGTGTGGAACATAAATAAGAAAAGATGAAGTGAAGCAGGTTCAAGAAAGACAGATACATTACACATATCACCCCTTTCCCAACCAAAGGTAGCACAGCATGGAAACACAGTGCCCACATGGGGGATGTAGAAGGAATTGAGCACTGGACATTGCCTTGGACCCTAAAAACTGACCAAATCTAGTAAAACTCAGCTCCAGGCAGGCCCCCATATCTGCAAACTCCAGGTCAATAATTATGAACTGAGTCTTTGGGCCCATCACACCACCAGGCTGATGATAGCAGTGGTTCTGGGCTTCAGGCTACCCCAGTGCCGAGACCTACCCCTGCATTACTCAGACTCCAGGCCTGCTCCAGGGCCAGTGAGGCCCTGGTAGCCCAAGGCTCCAGTCTGCTCCCAGAACTTGGCTGGCCCTACAGTCCCAGGCTCAGGCCCAACCCAATGTCATGCTGACCTCTGCTGCCCTAGTCATCAAATGGCACAGATGAACACAGCTGCATGTGGATACAGACTATAGAGCCACCCAGGACTATGACATCTCCTATGGCCCTAGGCCCAAGGTTCACTTCAGGTTTCAGAAGTGCGCAGAGCCAGGTAGGCATCCATATAGCCTCAGGCTTCAGGCTACTCTAGTACTAGGTCAGCACAATGCAACAGGGACCAGGCTGGCAACTGTGAACATAGGCTCCAGACCTGACCAGTGCCAAACTGGTTTCTGCTACTCCACCCTCCAGGCCAGCCCATATGTCCTTAGGCAAATCCAAGGTCGAGGACCTCTCCAAGCCTGGCCCTATGAACCTATGTTCTAGGACCACCCCTGTGGACCAAGGTTCCAGTTACGTCCCTGCAACCCTAGGACCCAGGGCAGTCCTCACTGACATAGCCTTCAGGTCAATACCTATACACACAGTCTCCAGGCAAGATCCCATGGCCCCATGCTCCAGAGCAGCCCCCATTTCTCTAGGTGCTACTACAACATGCATGATACCAGGCTCCAGACTAGCCCTCATGAATCTAAATCCCATGATTACTCCAAAACCAGGCCAATTTTCCAGGATCTAGGATAGTCCCTATGCCCCTAGATTCCAGTGGACCCACAGTCCAGGCCCATGCCAGTAGACCTTGGTGCCAATTTGGCCCACATGGACTGAGGCCCTGGCAGCACTCCTGCAAATCCAGGCTCCAGACAGCCCTTGTGGACACAAGCCCCATGATCCAGGCTTGTCCCGTGGACTAAGGCTACAGGCCCACTTCAGTACCAGAACAGTCCCCATGGATAAAGGGTTTAGGCCACATTAATACACTCAGGCTCCAGGGCCAACACTGGGGACCCAATCAGCAAGTCCACTACAATGTATCCAGGATTTAGGCTCAATTCTTCAGACTCAGGCACCAGGCACACCCACATTGCTGACCCAAGTACCGGGTGCCCCTGACTGAGAACTATAGCAGCAATGCCACTCACAGACCACACCAGATGGTCTGCCCAGAATATCTGGATAAGCTGAATGGTGAAGGGCTTTCTTGGAGAAACCCAGTTTGCAAAGACCGAATTCCATAGTTTTTCATATATGCAGACACCAATGCAAAGCCACAAGGATCGTGGACAATCAGGAAAACGTGGTAGCACTAAAGGAACAAAGTGAAGCACCAGTAACCAAACCTAAAGAAACAGATATTTATTTCAGAAATAATTCAAAATAATTGTTTTAAGGAAATGCAGCAACTTCCAGAAAATGTAGAGAAACAATTCACCCAAAGTAGAAAAACAATGTATTGCCAAAATGAGTAATTTAACAGAAAGATTGAAATTATTTTAAAAAAAGTATATAAAAATTGGGGGGCAGAAAAAAAGGAATGAAATTAAAAATACAATAGAGAGCACAGACAGCAGAAAAGATCAAGAAAAAAAATCTGTGGATTCAGACAGGTTACTTGAAAATATGCAGTCAGAGTAAAAAGAAAAAAGAATTGAGGAGGTATATGGGATTTATAAGACAGCATCAAAACAACTTTTTCAAGTTATATCAAATCAAAATGTAGAAGAGAGAGACATATGAAGAGAAAGTTTTTTCAATAATGGCAGAAAACTTTCCAAATCTAGGGAAATATACAGGTAAAGTCAAAGCTCTCCAACCATATTCAATCAGAGCAAGAATACACCCAGACATATTATAATCAAACTGTCAAAAATTTAAAGACAGAGAGAGGATTCTAAAAGCAGTAAAACAAAAGAAACAATCACATATAAGAAAGTTTTAATAAGGCTATCAGTAGATTTGTAAACAGAAATTTTACAGGCTGGGTAAGAGTGGTATGATATATTCAAAGTGCTGAGGTAGGGGGGAAAAACAAACAAAATAACTGGCAACTAAAAATATTATACTCAGCAATGTCATCCTCAGAAATGAGATATAAAGCCTTTCCATGCAAACAAAACTGAGAAAGTTCATCACAACAAGGCCTGTCTTACAAAAAAAAAAAAGTTAAATGGAGTCCTTCAAGGTAAAAGACAAAGATGCTAATTTGTAACACAAAAACCTATGAAAGTATGAAACTCAGTGAAAGTAAACACATAGTCAAATTTAGAATACTCCGCCACTGTAATCATGGTGTGTTAATCACTTATAGCTTCAGCATGAAGTTTAAGAAACAAAGCTATTACAATAATAATGCCTACAAAATTTGTTAAGGGATATACAAAATAAAATGTAAGGGGAAGATGGAATAAAACTGTCGTGGGTTTTTGTGTCATCAAAGTAAATTAATTATTTGTTTAAAATAGCCTGCTATAACTATAAGATGCTTTATGTAATCCTTGTGGTAACCACAAAATAAAAACCTGTAGTAGATACACAAAAGACAAAAAGTAAGGAATCAAAACATACCACTAGAGAAAATAACCCAGTCACAAAGGAAGATACTAAAAGAGGAAAAATAATCAAAAGAGCTACAGTACAACTAGAAAACAACAAAATGGCAATAGTAACTCCTTACTTTTCAGTAACTATTAAGTTGGAGCAAAAGTAATTGTGGTTTTTACAACTGAAAGTAAGGGCAAAAATCTAATACCTTGAATGTAAATTGATTAAATTCTCCAATCAAGACTAAATGGATGGAGAAAAACCAAGACTCAACTATACGCTGCCTTCAAGAGACTCACTTCATGTTTAAGGACACATACAGAGTGAAAGCAAAGGAATGAAAGAAAAGGGAGAATGGATGCAGGAAACCACCATGGCGTGTATATACCTATGTAACAATCCTACATGATCTGCAAATGTACCCCAGAATTTGAAGTATAATAAAAATAAACAAATAAAACATAAAAAATAATTACTCAAAAAAAAGAAAATATTCCATGAAAATAGACACTGAGAGCAAGAGTAGTTATTTTTATACCAAAGAGACTTTTTAGTCTAAAACTATAAAATGAAACAAAGTCAATATATAATAATAAAGTGGTCATTTCATCAAGGGAACAATTATAAATATACATGCACCCAAAGCAGAGCACCTATATGTATAAATAATAATAGAACTGAAAGGAGAGATAGACTATAATACAATAATAGTCGGAGACTTTAGTGCCCCACATACAGATTACATGTTAGGCCACAAAACAAGTCTTAACAAATTTAAGAAGATGGAAAATCATATCAAGTATCTTTTCAGACCACAAGGATATAAAACTAAAATCAGGAAAGGCTAAAAAATTCAGTGTCTGGTGAGGACTTATTTCCTGGTTCATAAACAGCTATCTTTCCCCTCTATCCTCATATGAGAGAAGAAAAAGGGAACTCTCTAGGATCCTTTTATTAGGCACAAATTCCATTCAAGAGAGCTTTTCCTTCATGACCTAATCACCTTTTAAAGGCACCATCTCCTAATACCATCACCTTGGGAGTTATGATTTCAACATATAGAAATTTTGGAGAAGCACAAATATTCAGACTACAGCCAGAGGAGATGGTAGGTATGTGCAATGCCCTGAAAGGTGTGTTCTCCCCAAAATTCATATGTCAAATCACAGTCACTAAGGATGATAAGAAGTAAGTTCTTTGGGAGATGATTAAGTCATGAAGGTGGACTCCTCATGAATGGGATTAGTGATCTTATTAAAGATGCCCCAGAAGATGGCACAGTGAGAACAACCCAGGATTGAAGCTCTCGGTGAATGCGTGGAGGGTGAGTCAGGCCGCATTTCCAGACAGATCTTTGTTGCCCACAGAACGGGGAAATTCCCAGGTATAAAAGAGATGCGGAACGCCAGGCAGAGGATTTGGCTGGTGCAGCCAGCAGCCAGTGCAGCTGGCGGCTGACGCTGTAGCACAACGGCATTCCACATCGTTCCACACAAAGCGCACTGGTCCGGGTGCCCTGTTGAACCAGCAATCTGAGACTTGAGAGGGGAGATTGGCATATGTATCTGACTGAACGGGACTTGGACAGTGAGCCAGGCCAGGAGATTCCAGGGAAACGGCGTTTGGGGTAGCGCAGTGGGACAAACAAAACGGCAATTCCAAACTCTCTGGGTGGAGAGTTTCACTGCGAGCACAGCTGAACCCAGGATGGTGCAGCTCGGTGGGGGAGGGGCATCCGCCATTACCGAGGCAATCTGCCTCTACTGAGGTACACACCCATTGCTGACGCAGCCTGCCATTGCCGAGGCAACCCACCACAACAGAGAGACTCCGCCACAGGGCGTAGCCCATGGCAGCAGGGCAGAGACAGCAGCAGCAGGGCAGAGCCTGCAGCAACAGGGCGAACCTCACACCAGCAGGGTGGAGCCTCAGCAGGCAAATAGTGACTAGACTGCCTCCTAGCTGGACAGGACAGCACAACGGACACTCACAAAGAAAACCCCAACGCCCCGAGACAGAGCATCTGAGAAAAAAAAAGGTTTTTTTTCATGAGTTCTGCTGCAGCAGAATTAAATGTAGCAGCCTAACAGCCCTGAATGAACAACAGAGAGCACAGCTCAGCACTTGACCTCCTATAAAGTACAGACTGTCTCCTCAAGCAGCTCCCTGACCCCTCTATATCCAAGAGACTGACATTTGGGAGGCATCATTCTGGGACAAAGATAGCAGAAAAAGAAACTGGTAGCATCCCTCACTGTGCCACACCTGCTATAGGTGCACCCCAGACAAGCAGGGCCTGGAGCGGACCTCAGCAATCGTACAGTGGAGGGGCTAGACTGGTAGAAGGAAAACCAAGTAACAGAAATACTTCATCATAAACAATCTGGGTGTCCACTCAGAGACCCAATCGAAAAGTCAGCAACTACACAGACGACAGGTGGATAAATCTACAAAGATGGGAAGAAACCAGCGCAAAAAGGAGGAAAACACCTGAAACCAGAACACCTCGCCTCCTAGAAAGGACCAAAACTCCTCACCAGCAAGGGAACAAAGCTGGATGGAGAATGACTGTGACAAAATGACGGAATTAGACTTCAGAAGGTGGATAATGAGAAACTTTTGTGAGCTAAAAGAACATGTTTTAAATCAATGCAAAGAAACTAAGAACCTTGAAAAAAGATTTGATAGGTGTATCAGAATGTGACAAAGAGAATGAATCCAAGCTGGAAAATACTCTTCAGGACATTATCCAGGAAAATTTCATCCACCTAGCAAGACAGGCCAACACTCAAATGCAGGAAATACAGAGAACACCACAAAGATATTCCGCAACAAGAGCGACCCCAAGGCACATAATCGTCAGACTCAACAAGGTTGAAATAAAGGAAAAAATACTAAGGGCAGCCAGAGAGAAAGCTCAGGTCACCCACGAAGGGAAGCCCATCAGACTCACAGCAGATCTCTTGGCAGAAACACTACAAGCCAGAGGAGAGTGGGGGCCAATATTCAACATCCTTAAAGAAAAGAACTTTCAACCCAGAATTTCATATCCAGCCAAACCGTGAAGGAAAAATAAAATCCTTTGTGAACAAGCAAGTACTCAGAGAGTTTGTCATGACCAGGTCTGCTTCACAAGAGCTCCTGAAAGAGGCACTACACATAGAAAGGAAGAACCAGTACCAGCCATTCCAAAATCACACTAAATGCTAAAGAGCATCAACATAATGAAGAATCTACAACAACTAACGGGCAAAACAGCCAGCTAGCATCAAAAGGGCAGTATCAAATTCATACATAACAATATTAACCCTAAATGTAAATGGACTAAATGCACCAATCAGAAGACACAGACTGGCAAATTGGATAAAAATCCAAAACCCATCAGTGTGCTGTATCCAGGAAACCCATCTTGCATACAAGGATACACAAAGGCTCAAAATAAAGGGATGGAGGAAGATTTACCAAGCAAATGGAGAGCAAAAAAAAGCAGGAGTTGCAATTCTCATCTCTGATAAAATAGACTTTAAAGCAACAAAGATCAAAAGAGACAAAGAAGGCCATTACATAATGGTAAAAGGATTGATAAAACAAGAAGAGCTAACGATGCTAAACATATATGGACCCAATACAGGAGCACCCAGATACATAAGGCAAGTTCTTAATGACTTACAAAGAGACTTAGACTCCCACACAATAATAGTGGGAGACTTTAACACTCCACTGTCAATATTAAACAGATCAACCAGACAGAAAATCAAAAAGGATATCCAGGGCTTGAACTCAGACCTAGAGCAAGCAAACCTGATAGACATTTACAGAACTCTCCACCCCAAATCCACAGAATACACATTCTTCTGAGCACCACATCACACCTACTCTAAAATTGACCACATAATTGGAAGTAAAGCACTCCTCAGCAAATGCAAAACAACTGAAATCATAACAAACAGCCTCTCAGACCATAGTGCAATAAAGGTAGAACTCAGAATTCAGAAACCAACCCAAAAGTGCACAGCTCCATGGAAACTGAACAACTGGCCCTTGAATGTTTACTGGATAAACAATGAAATGAAGGCAGAAATAAGTTCTTCGAAACCAATGAGAATGAAGACAGAACATGCCAGAATCTCTGGGACACATTTAAAGCAGTCTCTAGAGGAAAATATATAGCAATAAGTGCCCATATGAGGAGAATGGAGAGAACCAAAATTGACACCCTATTGTCAAAATTAAAAGAGCTAGAGGATCAAGATCAAAAAAACTCAAAACCCAGCAGAAGACAAGAAATAACTAAGATCAGAGCTGAACTGAAGGAGATAGAGACACGAAAAACCCGTCAAAATATCAATAAATCCAAGAGCTGGTTTTTTGAAAGTTCAACAAAATAGACAGACCACTAGCCAGACTGATTAAAAAGAAAAGAGAGAACAACCAAATAGATGCAATAAAAAATGATAAAGGGGAAATCACCACAGATTCCACAGAAATTCAAACCATCATCAGAGAATATTACAAACAACTCTATGCACATAAACTAGTAAACCTCGAAGAAATAGATAAATTCCTGGACTCCTGTGTCCTCCCAAGCCTTAACCAGGAGGAAGCTGAAACTATGAATAGACCAATAACAAGGTCAGAAGTAGAGGCAGCAATTAAGAGCCTACCACACAAAAAAAGCCCAGATCCAGATGGGTTCACAGTCGAATTCTACCAGACACACAAAGAGCTGCTGGTACCATTTCTTCTGAAACTATTCCAAATAATCCTAAAAGAGGGAATCCTTCCCAAGTCATTTTATGAGACCAACATCATCCTGTTACCAAAACCCGGCAGAGACCCAACAAGAAAAGAAAACTTCAGGCCAATATCCATGATGAACATAGATGCAAAAATCTTCAATAAAATATTGGCAAGCCGATTGCAACAGCAAATCAAAAAACTTATCCACCATGATCAAGTAGGATTCATCCCAGGGATGCAAGGCTGGTTCAACATACACAAGTCTATAAACGTAATTCACCACATAAACAGAACCAAAAACAAAAACCACATGACTATCTCAATTGACGCAGAGAAGGCATTTGACAAAATTCAACAGCCCTTTATGCTAAAGGCCCTAAATAAACTCGGTATCAATGGAACGTATCTCAAAGTAATAAAAGCTATTTATGACAAACCAACAGCCAATATCATACTGAATGGGCAAAAACTGGAAGCATTCCTTTGAAATCCGGCACTAGACAAGGATGCCCTCTTTCAACACTCCTATTCAATATAGTACTGGAAGTTCTAGCCACAGCAATCAGGCAAGAAAAATAAATAAAGGGTATTCAAATAGGAAAGGTGGAAGCCAACTTGTCTCTATTTGCAGACGACATGATAGTATACCTAGAAGACCCCATCACCTCAGCCCAAAAACTCCTGAAACTGATAAGCAACTTCAGCAAAGTCTCAGGATATAAAATCAATGTGCAAAAATCACAAGCATTCCTCTACACCAATAACAGACTTAAAAAAAGTCAAATCAAGAACGAACTGCCATTCACAATTGCTACAAAAAGAATAAAATACCTAGAAATACAATTCACAAGGAATGTAAGGGACCTCTTCAAGGAAAACTACAAACTACTGCTCAACAAAATAAGAGAGGACACAAACAGACGGAGAAACATTCCATGTTCATGGTTAGGAAGAGTTAATATCATGAAAATGGCTATACTGCCCAAAGTAATTTACAGAATCAACGCTATCCCCATCAAGCTACCATTGACTTTCTTCACAGAACTGGAAAAAACCACCGTGAACTTCATATGGAACCAAAAGAGAGCCCGCATAGCCAAGTCAATTCTAAGCAAAAAGAACACAGCGGGGGGCATCACACTACTGGATTTCAAACTATACTACAAGGCTACAGTAATCAAAACAGCATGGTACTGGTACCAAAACAGAGATATAGACCAATGGAACAGAACAGAGGCATCAGAGGCAACACAACATATCTACAACCATACAATCTTGGATAAACCTGACAAAAACAAGCAATGGGGAAAGGATTCCATGTTTAACAAATGGTATTCGGAAAGCTGGCTAGCCATGTGCAGAAAGCAGAAACTAAACCCCCTCCTGACACCTTACACTAAAATTAACTCCAGATGGATTAAAGACTTAAACATAAGACCTGGCACCATAAAAACCCTGGAAGGAAATCTAGGCAAAACCATCCAGGACATAGGAGAGGCAAGGACTTCATGAACAAAACACCAAAAGCATTGGCAACAAAAGCCTAAATAGACAAATGGGACCTAATCAAACTCCACAGCTTCTGCACGGCAAAAGAAACAGTCACTAGTGTGAATCGGCAACCAAAAGAATGGGAAAAAATGTTTGCAGTTTACCCATCTGACAAAGGGCTGATATCTAGAATTTACAAAGAACTCAAACAGATTTACAGGAAAAAAACTAACAAGCCCATTCAAAAATGGGCAAAGGATATGAACAGACACTTTACAAAAGAAGACATATATGAGGCCAACAATCATATGAAAAAATGCTCATCATCACTGGTCATCAGAGAGATGCAAATCAAAACCACATTGAGATACCATGTCACGCCAGTTAGAATGGCGATCATTAAAAAATCTGGAGACAACAGATGCTGGAGAGGATGTGGAGAAAAAGGAACACTTTTACACTGTTGGTGGGAGTGTAAATTAGTTCAACCACTGTGGAAGACAGTGTGGCGATTCCTCAAGGCCTTAGAAATAGAAATTCCATTTGACCCAGCAACCCCATTACTGGGTATATATCCAAAGGACTATAAATCGTTCTACTATAAGGACACATGCACACGAATGTTCATTGCAGCACTGTTTACAATAGCAAAGACCTGGAATCAACCCAAACGCCCATTGATGGTAGACTGGATTGGGAAAATGTGGCACATATACACCATGGAATATTATGCAGCAATCAGAAATGATGAGTTCGTGTCGTTTGTAGGGACATGGATGAATCTGGAGAACATCATTCTCAGCAAACTGACACAAGAACAGAAAATGAAATACCGCATATTCTCACTCATAGGCGGGTGATGAAAAATGAGAACACATGGACACAGGGAGGGGAGTACTAAACACTGGGGTCTATTGGGGGGAAAAGGGGAGGGCCAGCAGAGGCAGGGGGGAGCTGGGGAGGGATAGCCTGGGGAGAAATGCCAAATGTGGGTGAAGGGGAGAAAGGAAGCAAAACACACTGCTATGTGTGTACCTATGCAACTGTCTTGCATGTTCTGCACATGTACCCCAAAACCTAAAATGCAATAAAAAATTTAAAAAAAAAAAAGATGGCCCAGATAGCCTTGTCCCTGCCACTATGTGAGGACACAGCTGGAGGGTATCATCTGTGACCCAGAGAGCCAGCTCTCACCAAATACTGAATCTATTAGAGCCTTAATCTTGGATTTTTCAACCTCCAGACAATGAGAAATACATTTCTGTCATTTATAGGCCATCCGGTTTATAGTATTTTGTTACAGCAGCCCAAATAAATTAAGACAATATATAAATTTTGGATTTATATTTTAGATGGTATTTAACAGCAGAAACTGGATGAGATCAGCAAAAAAACAGGTTGGGGAATGTACAGAGAGAAGAGGATATACAGAAGAGCTGAGCTACTGGGTGTTTCTACCACTGAAAAACTGGAAGAGGAGGAGAAAGCAATAAACAAGATCAAAAAGAAGCATATATGAAGATAAAGAGGAAAGCAAGAGAGGGTGGTATCCTGGAAGCTACAGAAATAACATTTCAAGGTGATTAATCTGAAGTCTCTGATCACTTTAATTTTCTCACTGTAAAAGAAAGCAAGATAATCGGTGAGAAAAAAGGAAAGTGAGATGTGCTGAATTATATACCCCTCCAAACTCATACATTTAAGTCCTAACCCCTCCTAGCTCAGAATGGGACTGTACTTGGATGTAAAGTCTTTAAAGGTAACTACATTAAAGTAAGTTATTAGGGTGGTGCCAAATCCAGTATGACTGGTGTCCTTATAAAAAGAGGAGATTAAGTCACGGACATACACTGAGAGATGACGATATGAACATATGGGGAGAGACAGCTATCTACAACCCAAGGAGAGAAGCCTCAGAAGAAAACTTTCCTGCTGACTCCTTGATCTCAGACTTCTAGCTCTCAGAATTGTGAGAAAATACATTTCTGTTGTTTAAGCCACCCAGTCCATGAGAACATGTTATGGCAGCCCTAACATATATAGGTGTTTGTTGTTTGAGAAGCAAGGAGAAGGAATACATCTCTTGCCTAGGTTAAAAAAAGAAAGGGAAAACAAATGGACTAAGGATGAGAAGTATGATTTTTCAGGCGGCATTAAAGACCCTCACAAGGTTCACTGAATTTAAAGAGAGACCGACTGGTGAGACTTTAAATTATTCTGTAGCCCCATTCAACTTCAAAAGGTACTAATTTAGGATAGCTAGAGAATTAGATTTAAAATAAGGATATTCACTTTGCCAAGAAAGTTTAACAAGAAAAAAAGTAATAGAGGACCTATGAAGTTGATACATGCATAGGAATATTTATTATGCCTAATTGTAGGCTTTAAATTGGGAAAGGTAGGAATAGTGGCAATATGCAGGTAAAAGATGGAATGAAGGAAAGATCAAAGAATTTGAAAATAGGAACTGGGTTCTAGAAGAAGAATCTGGAAATACAAGAAGTTGGTTAGAAAGTGGTTTACATGAAACTGATTTGTCTAGCAGTTGCCAATAATAAGATCTAGAGTACTTGTTATCAAACGTGTTTGTGTCAGTAACACCTGAAAAACTTGTTAAATATGGACTGCTGAGCTCCATGCCCAGAATTTCTCACTGAGAGTGTTCTGATTCAAGAGGTCCAATATTTTGGATTTCTATGAAAGATGGATTTCTTGGATGATGCTAACGGTATACACACTTGGAGGACTCCTGATCTAAAGGATAAACATAGGATGTGCGTCTCAGGTAGAAATGATGCAAACATCATTGAGGAGAAGAAATCAATGAACTAACAAACCAGGATGTTGGAGAAATTTATTGAAATGAATTGAAACAACAGTAGTATTAGAGAGCCAAGAACTAATATTCTCAAGAAATAACGTGTTGTGACACAGGATTAGAGGTGTATGTGTGTGTATCTAGAGAACTGCATATAACATTTTAGATGTAAAAGTTGTGCTATATGTGTCAGTATAAAAGAATTATTAAATACATTTTCAAGTTAAAAAATCCAGCACAAAACAATGCGTAAAATTGCTGTAGGGTGAATTTTACATCTTCCCAAAATTTATATGTTAATGCTATAATCCTCAATGTGATGATATTTGGAGGTGGAACCTTTAGGGGATAATTAGTTCATGAAGGTGGGGAGCCTTCATGAATGGAATTAGTGCCTTTCTAAGCAGATATATGAGAGAGATCATCTCTCTCCACCCTATGAATATATAGCAAGAAATTGTCTGTTCGCAAACCAATTAATGGGTTCTCACAAGGAGCCAAACTGGCCACTGACCGGCACTGGTCCATGGCCTGTTAGGAGCCAGGCCACACAGCAGAAAGTGAGCAGCAAGCAAGAGAACATTACTACCTGAGCTCTGCCTCCTGTCAGATCAGCAAGAGCATTAGATTCTCACGGGTGTGCGAACCTATTGTGAATTGTGCATGAGAGGGATCTAGGTTCTGTGCACCTTATGAGAATCAATCTAATGTCCGATGATCTGAGGTGGAACAATTTTCATCTTGAAATGATCTCCGCTCTCTCCCCACCCATTCCCACCAGTTGGTAGAAAAAAATGTCTTCCATGAATCTGGTCCCTGGTTCCAAAAAGTTGGGGAGAGCTGGTATTGAATATGATTAAAATGGTATAGATTATGATGTCAAAAATATCATGGGGTTTCTACAAAACAGCTCCTCACTATTCTCCCCCACACACAAATACACATACACACAAACACACATGAGAGAATTTCACAGAATCTCAGCTTATGGAGATATTCTGGAAGTCATCTGGTTTAGTTTTCTGTTTCAAAGGACTTTGTTAAGACTGTCTAAGGACAGTTACATGTTCACAGCACAGTTGAGAAAAAATTTAAATATTTTCCTGTTCCACAAATGAATAGATCCCCCCCCCATAATCAACATCCTTCATTGGATCGGAGCGGTACATTTGTTGAAAGTAATAAACTTATGCTGACATATTATCATTCAAACTTTGTAGTGTACATGAGGGTTTATTCTTCGTCTTGTACATTTTATGGGTTTTGACAATATAATGACATGTATCTACCATTATAGTATCAACCAGGGTATTTTCACTGCCCAGAAAATTGTGCTGTCTATTCATCTCTCCCTCCCCACAACCCATACAACCATTGATTTTTTTTAAACTATCTCCATAGTTTGCCTTTTCCAAAATGTCACATGGTTGGAATTACACATTCTGTAATTGACTTTTTACAGATTAGTTTCTTACAGATTGGCCTTTACAGACTGGCTTCTTTCACTTAGTAAAATGCATTTAAATTTCATGTCTTTTCCTGTCTTCATAGCTCATCTATTTTCATCAAAGGATTCTCAAACTACATTCTGTGTTGCCTTAGGGTCTACTTGAGTTTTTAGAAGGTAGCCATGTGGATGGACTCAGCTCACACTATAACTAGAGCTGCCCTATTTTATAAAATAAGTCTTCACCATAAGATTTTTTCTAAAGAAATGATGCGTAAAAAAACGTTTGAAGGACAAGGGTGTGAGAATCTACTCTTTAACATACTCATAAGAAATATCCAAGCTTCTGCAGAAGGACCTTAAATGCTAAGGAATTCCCACTTTATTATGTGCTCGGATAGCTACAAACTTTCAGAAAGTTTTATGGTAAGCCAAAATTGTCCTCCCTATAACTTTGATCAATTGGTTCACATTCTTGCTTTGGGCTATTTAATTGCTTGTAGAGATTTTAGTTGCTTCCCTGAAGGCAGAAGACTTAATGTTTTGTAACTACTATTGATCTTTCATCAGCTTTGGCCTGTAGCTGGGCAGCTAGATAATTTATTTCTTTTTGAGGTTCTCTTGTACTATTTCTGGGCTACAGTTTCTGTTTCATTTCTTGAAGCTTTCATTTCTGTATGTGAAGAAATTTGAACACATTTTTGTGTGTGTATGTCTATGGAGTTACACTTTCAACATAGGTACCAATTAGCCCTTAATTATTAAGCAGGTAAGAGGATACAGATATGTATTTATAGCTTAGAGGTCATTTATATTAAATATTATGAAAATTTTTATAACAGTAATGTCAGAAATTAAGTAATGAAACAAGCTACCAAGAAAGGTTGCACAATCACTGTCACTACAGGTACTCAAGGCATAAATGGCCACCTGTTGGGAAATGATGGTTTAGAGCTAATTATGCATTCTGGCCATCATCTGTGGTATGTATCTAGGCTATTCTCTTCCCATTACTTGAAATTTTAGTAATTCTAAAAGACTCAATGTAAGCAAGGTTATATAAATACATGCCTATTCCATCAACAGTACTTATTAAGAATTGTTATAAAATGCTTAGAATTTTCACTTCTAGACTTAGTCTTCAGGAAATAATCTAAAAAGCCAAAAAAGAGACAAAAATATTCACTATAGCATTATTTACAGGAGTATATAACTTATAAACAACTTAAATGTCAAAACACAGTAAAATGGTGAAATAAAAATGGTACATCCATGCAAAAATTTGAGTAACCTTTAAGTTGTATCCAATAATTTGTAGTAACACAGGAATATCTTACTATTATTATATTAAGTGGAAAACCAAGATTTTAAGTTGCACTCAAAATATGATTGTAACTATGGGGAAACTGCATAAAAAAATATAGTGGAGCAATTCCAGTAAACTGGAGGAATAATTTAATGCAAGCAATCTCCTTCGCTACAAACACTTAGGATGGAAGGATAAAAATATATTAAAAACAAAGATAAATAATTTATAGTGCCAGGTGCAGTGGCTCACACCTGTAATCCCAGCACTTGGGGAGGCTGAGGGAGGTGAATTACCTGAGGTCAGGAGTTTGAGACCAGCCTGACCAACATGAAGAAACCCTATCTCTACAAAAAATTCAAAATTATCTGGGTGTGGTGGCACATGCCTGTAATTCCAGCTGCTCAGGAGGCTGAGGCAGGAGAATCACATGAACCCAGGAGGCAGAGGTTGTGGTAAGCAGAGATCGTGCCATTGCATTCCAGCCTGGGCAACAAGAACAAAACTTCATCTCAAATAAATAAATAAATAATTATAATTTAAATTAAAAGTAAAATTTAACAAAAAGACAAAAGTTCCAATGCTAAAATGAAAAGTAAACTCAAAGCCAAAGTAATCAATTCTAGCTGATGTTGATGGACCCAGAACAGTGTCACTGGATGTAGGCCTTTGGAATTACAGACTATGTCTTTAATGCTTATAAAGCTATGACAGATTCACGGGAACCTAGCTGCAGGTCTGTTCAAACCATGGAGATGAAACTATGGGTTCTTCATAAAGCTAGTACTCTTAAAACAAAGAAAAGAAAAAAAGAAATCTCACATTGAAGATTTTTAACAAAAAATAATTGTAGCAGTCTCAAAGAAACAGAAAGAAAAGTGCTAACTGCTCTGGGCTTAGGGTGGGTAGAGGGAGATGAAGAGTATTTTCCCATGTTTATATGAAGAATCAAAGTGTATATTACCAAGAAAGTATGGAAATTCTAAGACCAAAGATATACCTGGGGATTCAGCAGAGGGAAATAACATAAGGCAAGGTAGGTATATCTTTTTTGCTTATGGTATATACAACTTAGAGTAAACAACCACAGCTGAAGTAGAGTTCACAGTGAAAAGTAGAAAGAGGCCTGGGTGCAGTGGGAGGCCAAGGTGGACAAACAACAAGGTCAAGAAATCAAGACCATCCTGGCCAACATGGCGAAACCCCATCTCTACTAAAAGTACAAAAAAATTAGCTGGACATGGAGATGCACACCTGTAGTCCCAGCTATTCAGGAGGCTGAGGGAAGAGAATTCCTTGAACCAAGGAGACGGAGATTGCAGTGAGCTGAGATCATGCCACTGCACTATAGCCTGGCAACAGAGAGAGACACACACTCTCTCTCTCTCTCTCTCTCTCTCTCTCTCTCTCTCTCTCTCTCTCTCTCTCTCACACACACACACACACACATACACACAAATCTATAAAGGAGACTCAACAAATACTGAAATGAAAATGGCACTCAAAGTACAAAAAGTAACAATTTGAAACAATAAAAGTAGTATGTTTAAAATTACTGAAATGATTAAAATAGGTCTAAAATCCATAAGAAAATAAAACAAAGCTCATTTAAAAACTGGGCAGATTCGGAAGGTACAAATAGAAAATTTAGAAAGATGTATAAAATAAAATAATTAAACAAAACATTAAAGACAATTTTTGGGCGGTTTGGCTGATATGAAAGTATCATCCAGAATGCAGTTCAGGAGGATAAGAAGGAAAATATAAAATGAAGGTTAATGGTCATGGAGTATCAAATAATCTTGGAAAAAAAGAAAAACAAAAACAGGAGGACTCATACTTCCTGATTTTAAAGCTTACTACAAAGTTGAAGTAATCAAAATGATGTAGTACTGACATAAAAATTGGCATACCGGCCAATGGAAAAGGAAGGAGAATCCAGAAATAAACGTTTATATATATGATCAAAAGATTTCTGACAGGGGTGCCAACACCATTCAATGGGAAAAAGGCAATCTTTTCAACAAATGGTGCTGCAAAACACAATGTTCACATGCAAAAAACATGATTTTGGACCCTCACTTTTATCACATACAAAAACTAACTTAAAAAGGATTTGAAACTTAAAAGTAAGACTTAAAAACTTTAAAATTCTTAGAAGAAAACATAGGGCAGAACTTTTATGACACTGGACATGACAATGATTTCTTAGAAATGACACCAAAGATACAGGCAACAAAAAAATGGACAAATTGGACTTTGTGAAAAATTTTAAATTGTATGTTTCTGTGATTACACTATCAATAGAGTAAAAAGAGTGACAGAAAATATTTGTAAATCATATATATATTAAGGGACTAATATCCAGGATATATAGAGAGCTCCTAAACCCCAACAATGGAAAAACTACCCAATTCAAAAATTAGCAAAGGAGGTGAACAGACATTTCTCCAAAGAAGAAATACAAATGGCCAACACACACATGGAAAATGATGACGTCATTCATTATTATGAAAATGCAATTCAAAATTACAATGACATAATATCAAATACCCATGAGGAAGGCTACAAAAAACACCCAGAATATTCAATTGTTGATTAAAATGTGTAGACATTGGAACCCTGTGCACAGGTGGTGGGAATGTAAAATAATATATAGCCACTATGAGTAACAGTATAATTGTTTCTTAAAAAGTTTAATATAGAATTACCATATGATCTGCCAATTCCACCTTGTGTATATACTCAAAAGAATTAAAAGCAGAGTCTCAAAAAGACATGTGTATACCTATGTTCTTAGCAGCATTATTCACAATAACCAAAACACAGAAGCAAGAAAAGTGTTCATCAATAGATAAATAGATAAGCAAAATGTGGGTACAATGGAATACTATTCAGCACTAAAAAGGGAAGAAACTTCTGACATATGCTACAATATAGATGAATTTTGAGGACTTATTTCATTTTGCCATATGAAATAAGCTAGTCACAAATATACAAATATTACATTATTCCCCTTACACAGAGTACTTAGAATAGTCAAAATCATAGTAACAGAAAATAGAATGGTAGTTGCCTGGGGCTGGGGAGAGGAAAGAATGGGATTTAGGATATAGAGTTTCACTTGTGTAAGAAGAAAAGAGTCCTGAACATGGATGGTAGTGATGATTGCACAAGAATACAGGTGACTTACAACCACTGAAACTGTACAGTTAAAAAACATTGGAGAATAAATATATATGTATTTTACCACAATAGAAAAAATTGATCACAACAATGAGTGTGTTCAAAATTTTACAGTTTCCAGTGGAATTTAAGAGACATTAGTTTAAAAAAAAGTGGGGAGGGTATCAACAGAATATCATTGTAGGACACATAATATGAGAAAAATCTCTTCTGGGGGCCTCAGCCTCTCCCATTTACTTGTTCATTTCACATGTAAAATAATGGTTATTAACAAGTGTGTTATGTATTCAGTAGAAAAATGCATTTGCCAAAGGAATATTGCTATTGATCACAATGTTGGCATGCTTTATTAAGTGCTTAAAGAGTGGAATTAATGTAGGATTCAGAAATTAGGTTCCTGGAGGGAGCAGTGATAATGGAAACTCTTCACTGTGAAGCAAACAAAAGATAGCAGAACAAGATTTAATTTTTAATTTGCAACCCATCAGATGCAGAAGATGAAATATCTGCCTGTTCAGCCAGCAGAGCAGCATTTCAGACTTCAGTCTCCCTTCTGCTGATCTTACCTGCCTCTGCTTTGTGGATCTCTCTTCTCAACTGGTTCGAGAATATTCAGGGAGATCCAAGGCTATTGAAATCTTCTGCCTTGGCTCTTCAGTTTCAAAAGCCTGCTCTATTTCTGTTATAAAATTTATTTGGTAAGATTCACATTACATGAGGGTCTTCTGATTTCCCACTTGATTACGCAAGGCCTTGTGGGAGGAAGCAATAGTATTTCCTTTTAAGGAGACATTAAAGGCTTAATATTTGTTCCATGTAATTCTTTATCTTATAACTGCTGAATTTCTGCTTCATTTCTAAAACTATGTGACATCTGTTCTTTGGTATACATGAAATCTTCATTTTGGTTTTATATTTGGACACATTTTGTGACTGTCACTTGGGTTTTAATAAAAGCAAATCTGTTCTGAAGGTCAGTTCCAGGGTGTTAGATGCATGCATAAAATCAGGCTTATTACCTTGAAATGCAAATTTTCTATATCTCTACTAATTTCATCCATTATTTTGATTAGTTACCACAAATAGCTATTCTCAATAAAATATTTGATTAAGTCAAATTTTATACAACATGAATCTTGATCTAATAAACATACACCGAAATTTATACCACATGAAAAGCAGTTACAATCTTTTCAAGCATATAAGAATCATTTCCAAAATTTGAGCATGAACTATGCAACAAAGGTAGTCTTAATAATACTGAAGCATAACTAGCTCACAAAATAGGTGAATTGATGTTAATATTATCCATCAGAAATTAACAACAAAAATTGAAAGAGAATAACCTTAACCAAAAACAACCTTAGAAATTAAAAAACAATTTTAAATGTTTAATATGTTAAAGAATAATTCACAATTAAAATAATGTATTTAAAACAAAAATGCTTTGCATCCAGTAATTATCTGAATTTATAGAGAAATTGTTGCCTGACAAACATATACATAATGATTGTCTAATCAATAAATGATACTGTGCTGTAGTCAATTTATATGTTTAAATACAGGTCTCTACCTCACAAGAAAGAAAACAATAAATTCAAGATATACTAATCAGTTAATTTGAAAAAAAGTATGAATTTTAAACTCTCAGAAAACAATACTGTAGAATATCTTTAAGTAATGGGACAGAAATGAATTTCTCAAAGACGACAAAAATAAATTAAAATGTGTATGTATTAGGCTATGCTGTTATCAACTATCCCATGTGTCCATTTTTCAACATCAACAGCAGACTGAGAGATGATACTTGCAATTAATACATTTTTCAAGAATAACTGATTTGTATATATGTTTCAATTACTGAAAATCAAGGAATGTTGGAGAAGAAAATTGCAAAAGTATGGACAAAGAGGTCAAAAAAGAAGCAGGAAAAGTGGCATTATATTTACAAAGATATATTTATCTTTCTAGTAATCTTAGAAATGCAAATTAAAATAAGAATGAGATATCATTGCACATAGCCAAAAATAAATAAATAAACTGTGAAAATACTACCTTCTGTCAAGATTATGGAGATACGCTCATTGTCTTACACAGCAGGAATAAGAATAGATTCTGTAACTGTTATTAAGAACAATTCGGAATATTCAAGTTGAAAATAGTCTCTTTGTGCATGTTTGCACAATGATATCCATTAAAGATTTTTTGTAATATCAAAAAAGTAAAAGAATCTAAGGATTCATCAGGAGAATGGATCATTGTGGAATATTTATACAATGAAATACTTTAGAACAGTTAAAAATGATTGTGTTGTATTAACCTGATTAAATATATGAATATAGAAAACAATGTTGAGTCAAAAAAATACACAGAAACATAGTTGCAACATATCATTTATATAATGTGTAAATATACACAAAACAGAACTCTATATTGTTTGATCTTGGATAGATAAATCAGTGATAAAATTATATGCACAAACCTCAAGGTAGTATCTGTATCTCAGAATGAATGATGTGACCATGTGCAGTGAAGGTTTCAATTATATTCAAAATCATGAAATTATTTTTAAAAAGGATCTGAATCAAATATGGTAAAATGTATACCTTCGGTAAATCAGAGTTGTGAATACTAGTGTTGTGTTGTGCTATTATATATATTTGTTCATTAGAAAGAGTTTACAATTGCCAGGCATGATGGCTCATGCCTGTAATCCCAGCACTTTAGAAGGCAAAGGTGGGTGGATCATCTGAGGTTGGGAGTTTAAGACCAGCCTGACCAACATGAAGAAACACCATCTGTATTAAAAATACAAAATTAGTCAGGTGTGGTAGTGCATGCCTGTAATTCCAGCTACTCGGAAGGCTGAGGCAGGAGAATCGCTTGAACCCAGGAGACGGAGGTTGCAGTGAGCCAAGATGGTGCCATTGCACTCCAGCTGGGCAATAAGAGCAAAACTCCATCTCAAAAAGAAAAAAGAAAGAAAGAAATAGACCACACACATAAACTATTTTAAAAATAAAACAAAAGTTTCATTTGGTAAAAGGAAGTACATCAAAATGGTTTTAGTGCTCATTTTTAGGGAAGTAATCACAGATCTATTTTACACTTCTAGATATAAATTTTTCAAAATTTTCTTGAAAGTTTTACTTGTATTATTAGAACAAAATGCATTTCATTTAAAAAGAAAACATCCCTAGGGCTCTTTTCTGAAGATTTCTTCTGAAACTAAGCCGCCATCACATTGAAGGTGATGCAGCTTGAGAGGGTATCATTTCTTTGAAAAGTTAACTGAAGTATTTTTTGGATTTCTTTCAATCCCATTGTGAGAGCTGCCTCCACTGTGCTAAATGCTGACATGGATGCTAAGGCTGATTATCATCAGAATCACTGGGGCAGAATTAGTGCTTCACACTGAAATTTAGGTCCCTGAAGAGTAAAACTACTCCAAAAAATATAAATTTAAATTCAGTGTGCATTTTTCTCTTTTCATTTCTAAAGACTAGTAGGAATATATAATTTCAGCAGTTTGGTTTGCTAAAATCAGATCAATGTCACCTGCCTGGTTTTGACTGATACTCGTTTGCCTGGAGTTATAGGGAGGACTTTTATTTTTTATTTATTTATTTTTGACCCAAAAACCTGTATTTTATTGACACTTTTTCCCACAGAGACTCTTAGAAAGATGCCACATTTTCTGTTAATGAATGAGAGGAGTCCACTCGTATCCTGAATCACTGTTTGCGAATAGCAACAGATACAATTGTCACACTTTTTAAAATAACAGCCACTCCCTTCAGCCCACACCTCCACACCCTCATCTGCCTCCCCAAGGCTGTCAGTTCCGTCAAGTCACCCTTCCTACTCTGGTATTACCTTGAGAATTGAAATTTTCAAGCAGAAAAAAAAAAGTTACAAATAAGTGAGTGGGGAACCAAGGGAAGCCCTTTGACTATGATTTCCATTTTCTGTTCAATCCACACTGCAGAGATACAAGGATAAACCACCATTTTGGTTCCCAAGTTTTATTCAAGAACACATACAAAATATTCCAGATAAGTGAAATTTAATCTTCGTCTTCCTCCTCTTCTTCATCCTGGTTAATCTGGAAGTAACGTAATTCGTAACTCTCTTTGCTGTTAGCAACTACGCGCAACCAATCACGTAGATTATTCTTCTTCAAATATTTTTTGGTGAGATATTTCAAATACCTTTTGGAGAAGGGCACCTCAGACGTCACGGTGATCTTGCTCTTGCTCCTTTCGATGGTCACCACCCCTCCACCAAGGTTCCCGGCTTTTCCGTTCACTTTGATCCTTTCTTGCAAAAACTGCTCAAAATTGGCAGCATCCATGATTTCATCTTCTACAGGTGGGTGCAATCAAGAGTGAACTTCAGAACCTGCTTCTTTTTTTTTTGCCCCCCTTCACCACAAGCTTTTTCACAGGAGCCATGGCGGCAGCGGAAGCAGAAAGGGAGATGAGCGAACTACCAGGGAGGACTTTTATAAGTATCCTTCATGAGATTAAGTTCACGATAACATAAAAAACAAAAAAAAAAAAATTCTGATTTTTTTTAATGTTAAAACTGTCATACTAAATAAAATATCAAACTCAACCTGTCAAAGAGGAGTCAACTTTTGACCAGCAGAAAGCATAGCAGTGCATCCATATCTTCTTTAGCACCCAGCCATGTTTATTTGACGCAATTTACACCTAAATTAGTTATACTTTTAGGCATTGTTTGTAAAAGTCATATCAAAAAATAATATTTGCTCCATAGACGCTGAATATAACACTGGACGGTTATTGATTTTTTTCAAGGTCTTTTTTGACGCTTTTAAGAACTGTCACCCTCAGCATCTCATCTCCAAGACTGAGAAAATGCAATTTTATCATGTACAATGGGCTTAGGCAGCAAGCAAGCCTTTATACTGATTGCGTATTTTCAAGATTCCTGGGGTTAATTAAAAATGGTGAGTGTAACATTATGCAAAGAATTCTAAGCTTGCTTTCCTGGAATGAAGGAGAGATAAACAATGAATTTCCCCAGTTTTATTAAATACTTTACACAAATCTTAGAATGAATACTGTGAGACCAACTGTTTCTATAAGAATATAGTGTTATGAAACATTTACTTTTCTGAAAATCTTTGGATTTTGTTGCTTCCTTCATAAAGCGCATACACAAACACACACACAGAGAGTCTGAATTAGATATTCTATTGACATGTTTTAGAAGGAAGGAAGATTAAGCTAAGTGTTTGAGATTCAAACCGACTGATCCATGGTTTCTAATCATTGCAAATCTGATGTTTTAAATCATTAAACCATTCCTTCTAGCTTACCATGGGAATATATTTCCATATAGTTTGCTGTGATATATTGAGACACATAAGAATTAGAATTTATTTGCCATTTAATTTTTTTTACCAAAGTGACTTTAAAAGGTCATCTAATGCCCACATTTCTATTTCTAGAATATTTTCACTTCATCTATCAGAAATCTTTGTGTCAAGGTAATTTATTTCACTAGACTCTTATGATTTTAGCATCGCAGTTGTATTTACTGGAATAAATCCAGAGTTTCATCTGATTCTAACCAACAAAGTAAGAGAAACAGAAATGGTAATGTTGAACAACTCTAATTCATCATAAAGTAAGTTGTGGTATTTTTTCTTACACTGAACAGACCAAGAAGATTAATTCATTTTTAATTTTCATTCTAACCTACTCTTAAACTTCAAGTTATTGAGAAATTCTGATCTAAAATGAATTTTCTTACATGAAAATTTGTTTTACATTGGATTTCTGATTTAAATAAAAGAATTTCTGATCTAAAATTTTTCTACATGAAGCTTTAGTTTCATTTATTGAATTTTCTGATAACATAATTTCCTCTCTGCCTCCCTGTCAAGTCTGTACTCCTCAACCTCTGAGGCTTTCGGTTAGAAAAGTATTTTTTAAAAATAGAAGGAACCAAAATAAAAGTAAAATTCTGCAAAAAATCTGAGGTTCAAAAACTCCAGGAGAGTCTGGAAAAATTTCTAAAACAAGATAAGAAACAGGAGTTCTGAAATAGAATCTGGTCAGATTTGAGAGCCAAGTCTGCTTTCTGAGCCTTATAGGACTTATAACTAAATGGATTTCAGAGCAAAGGGTAGAAGGAACACAATGCTGTATTTCCTTCATATCCCTAGAACTTCACGTGTACCTGACATGGGAAAATTTCTCAATAAATATTTGTTAAAACAGAAAAGAATGAGTAAATGAACAAATGAAAACTAAAGAAGCAAACTATAAGTAATTTAAAAGATCCCTCTAAATCCTAAAACCATCTCACAATACTCCTCCTTTCCTTTTATTCCAGATTTCCTCACTCAGGGTCTAATGCAGTGGCATGGTAAGGGCTGAAGCAAGAGAACGTTTCACCTAGCTTGTGACCAAAGAGCCTATTTAAGCTTTTAGTATGTGTATGTGCTTCCAAACTTGGTACATTCTGATTCCCAGGCCTACTATGCAGCAATTCTGATTCGGTGATTTAGGGATAGACATAGAAATCTACATTTTTAAATAATACCTCAAGCAATTTGGATTCAGTCTCAGAATCACATTTTGAAAAGCAATGAAATGGATTCTCAACGTATGTTGAATGAATGAATGAAACTTGATGAATACCAGCCCTGGTTAGACTCCACTGCTTTGGCTTTATTGGGTAGGCCAGTGCTTTCAACTGGAAGATAAAATAACAACTTATTAAGTGCTTCCTAGCATCATCCTCAATTGTTTGCCCTGGAAAATAATTCATGCAAATCTCTAATGACCACCAGTTTTATAATCATCTCCCCTCAATACTAAAAGTAGCTTTGACCTCCACGGCTCCTGCTAAATACCTGCCTAGGAGAAAGAACTAAAAAGTAATGTGAGGACATCACAACAGGCCCCAGTGAGATGCTGAGCCGTGTCTCCACCTCATCTCCCCATTTAATAAAAAACAAACATGAAAAAAAACATAAAACAAAATGAAAAACATCACTTATTTTCCCTGAAATACAGCAAAATTTACCATAGATGAAATTTAGTATATCTAATAATCTTACTAATATTTTAACTGGTCTGAGCACCTAAATACTGGCGGCTACTATTGGTGCTAACAGTCGTCTTTCCCCACTAATGAAGGCCCATCATCTTTATCTTTAGCAATAATTTTCAGGTGGAAATTATTGATAGGAAAGTTTTGTTCACATCAGTTGCATTCTAAAAAGAAACAGAAACTGGATTCTCATCATACTGTTTTAAACCAGCCAATTTATATTAGAGTCCTCCAGGTATGTATTACATGGATATTTCCAAGGGTAAAGAAGACATGTGTCACCTCTCTATGTGCAGGCAATTGCACATAAAATACATCTGTGGCTTGTTGCTGAAAAGTCACACCTCTGATCCACAAATCGGCTTAATTTAACCATTTTTCAACATGTTAATACATTTTCCTGTTTTAAATTCCTGCTTAGTGGAAAGTTTCCCCATTGAGCATCTGATTTAATTTTGTCTGCTTGGATGCCCTTTAGGTAAAGGACACCATTCAATATCAGAATTAGAAGCATTCTATTCATTTCCCCCCCTGCAGCCAGGGAAAGAGAAAGGAGAGCACAAAGAGGCAGAGACTCAAACAACTCTAGATGCAGCAATTCTCCAGCCGCTGAGCAATGAGGTTTCACATGCTGCTGGAGGACCCATTCATCTTAATCCATCTGGAAAGAGGGCTATGCGCAATATTTCACAATCTAAGTACTTTCTGACAAATCTATTAATTATGCACTCAAACAAATTATTTGCTGCCTGTGGAGAATTGCTGCTGGATTTTCTCTTATGCTAGAATCCATGTTCTTTTTTCTGCTTTTAACTCATTGCCGTCATTGGCACAGTCATATTAGTCCCTATTCTCAATCGTCATCATTTTAAATTTAGATGTGGTCACTTCTACAGAGAAATAAATAAGATAACATGACACCTAAGAGCCAAAACTAAGGTAACTTTCCAACTACTTTCTTACAGCTTTTGACTTCTGTCTTTCTTTACCAAAGTGTATGGAAGTCATCTTTTCTTCATGGTAAACCAAGAGATGGTTCAATGGCTTACTGACGCTTCCCTCAAACCCACGACTGCTTTCTCTCAGTTCTAAAAGACAAGTCCTCCTCCAAATTCATGAATAGTAGCTTTATGAAACATACCTTATATTTGGGAGAAAAAAATAAGAGTTGTAGTTTATTCTCACTTATTTAATTATTGTTGTCAAGTTCTAGAATAAAATTGAAAGAGATCAAATTATTTTCTTTCTAAATAATTTATTTTCTAGCTTCAGAGGTACTACATAAAATTATAGAAAAATATTTAAAACAATTAAAAGGAATACAAATTAAAATCACCCATAATAGTACCAACTGTTTTGCATGAATGTCTTTCTACTCTTTATTTATATGTTAAAAATGTCTGCGCTATATATATATTTTTTTAAAGTGGACATAATTTTGCATGATTTTTTACGTGTTATTTCATGCATATTTTTCACGTTACCAGGATTTTTACATTGTTGGGGAAGCACAATTAAAAACAAAATATTCTTCTAACCTAGGAAATCTCTTCACAAAGACAGAAGAGAAAGAAAACAATTTTGTTTTTAAATAAGGGTTAAACCAAAATCTGATGTATATCATAGGCAATCTGCTAAGAGATTGAAAAACAGAAAAAAAAAAAAATCTCACCTTTTTAAGTAGCCCAGATACAATTCATTACATGCATGTTTGCAAGATAAACAATAACTAGTCTTCAAGTAAGAGAACCTGACATCACCATTTGTCACACACAGTTCATCTTAAACTCACCTGCAACTTGCAGCAGGGTGCCCACCAAAATCAGACTTCCACTCTTCCCCAGAAACCAGCAGGTAGGGTCCTATCTCCCTTAATGTTTATATTCTCAAAAGATGGCCTCGAGATCCCCAAGAAAGACATTCCTGGGTCATAAAGCTACCAAAAGTCCATCTGGTTTTCAAAAGGATTTATACATATTTCAAAGACAGAAGAAAGTATTTGCAATTTCTTCTTACAACTATACACAATTTAAAAAATCTTGTAAGATTCTGTCATTAAACTGTAAAATGATTGCCCTATCTCCCATCACTGGGCATTTTAAAAAACTAATTCTAAATAATTTTACAATACACATTCTTATAAGACTTCCAAGCACTTTTATTTTTGCCACATAAAATGTAACAGTGTTCTCTTTGCAACGAAGAGAAAAATACCAAATATTGCCTGCAAATACATATACACGCATACATTGGAAACAATCACAAACACATAGTGCACCTTTGTTCATTTAAAATGTGTGTAACAAATATATTTAGTAACCACCTGTATGCATTCAACAACATATTAAATGCTTAGAAAACAATGTTCAGATCTCCATCATCAAACCCTGATTTCAGAACTGAGCTCCTTAGGAGCATGCATAAACTGACCAACTGTTCATTTTATAGCAATATGAAGCATTTATGTCCCACCTCCTGACTATTAGAGCCATTCCATCTATGAAAGGACAAAAAGGCTCTAGATTGGAAGGGCCTATTGCTACTCTAATAATAAGACATCATTTTCCAAATGGCAGTTGGGTGTGCTGAAAAAGTCAGTGTGTCTCCAAGATGACAACAAAGGAAAAGATTTTCTTTTCTTACACTGGAGGAAAGAATACACTTCTTTTTTTTATAATAACCTTTTGAGGTAGGTATTGCCTGTTTACACCATAAGAAACTGAAGCACTAGGATGGAGGTGGGGGATCATAAATCAAGCAAATGGCAGATTCAGGATTTGAACTCATCACTGTCAGATTTCAAAATCCCCATTCTCTTTATTCCAGTAGTATGCACTGTGTAGGCAATAACTATGGGCTACAATTTCTGCTTCTCATTTTGAAATGCATTGCTATCATATTACATGTGGTTTCAATAAAAGGCAGGACAAGGTAGGAAATAGAAGAATTTGTACTGAATGAGAAGATGGCAACAGATTTTAGAAATAATTCATAGAGAATTTTCAGAACTTAGACTAAATGAATAGAGAAAGGAAGCAAGATGAAGGCATATTGGAATGCAAAAAGACCAGCTTTAGTTGCTGAAACTTCCTTTTCTAATCTCAGGAAAAAAATAAACATCCTCCCAGCCAGGATAATTTGCTTCACAGAAAAAAATCTTAATAAATCCACAATATTTTCATAGAATATTTCAGTTTGTTTTCCTGAGACTGAGCTATGATCAGATGTTTGCCTTAAAAAGTAAAATACTAAAATTTATAATCAATGATTCATTCCAATATAGTGAGAAACTGGTGTTTACTTCTTAAAAAGCTTTCATCTAAGTACCAAATTTTATCAAGTTTGTTAGACAGAAGCATGGCAACTACAATTTCTTTACCTTTCTCTATTTTAAAGAACATTACTTCTTTTGAGAACATAATTAACAGTCTTGCTTTCAAGTAGTCTTCTCAATACCCAAAGATTATGGTTAGTATTAACAAAACCTCTCTACAAAAGATGGAAAATGTGCTATCAATACCTATTTTGCTCTTTAAAGGATTATGGTTAAAACAGTGCTCTTCAATCACAGTATAGGAATTTCAATCAAATCATGGTTGCGAGCAAAACAGTTCAGTTTCTGAGAAAATATCCCCTGATTTAGCTTTCCATAGGAAATGTAACATGGTATCCTAGCTAGTCCAGGTTTGAGACTGGATATGTCTGAAATTTGAAGTGTGGAATTGGGTGACATCATCCTTATAAATATCTGTTTGATTTATACATATATAATAAAATTTACATATAAATTTAAATAAATTTACATAAGTATATAAAACAATAAAATTTTTATTTAGTTTTAGAAAAGAATGGAGTTATGCAAAGGATCTATGGATATCAGAATATGAGAATAATGCAAGCAATGCATGGCGTCTGTCAATCCACACTCTCACTCTCAGTTCACGCTAATGGACTAGACTAGACTTGAGCCTGAAACGGAAGGGAGGTCAAAAATGAAGAGCCAAATGACTGATGACAATCAGGATTGCCTCGGGGCACAAGGACCAAGTGAAATATGAGCTCAGCATGAGGTGGGGGTTAAGCCAGAAGGGGCAGGCAGATATTCTCCTCATGTCTGGACCAAGCAGCAGCAGAATTAGATCCCAACCACAAATCATCAGCATAACAGGAGCAGTGTCCTAGTGACTCAATAGAGCGGTGGCCCAAGCAGATCCCTCACTGAGTCCTGGAGAAGACTCAAGTGAGGGATTAATTGATCATTAGCAAAGAGGGTTTTAGAATTAGTGAAATGAAGAAATGTTAATGGAATATACTTTTTTTTTTGAGACAGAGTCTCACTCTTGTTACCCAGGCTGGAGTGCAATGGCGCGATCGCGGCTTACCGCAACCTCCGCCTCCTGGGTTCAGGCAATTCTCCTGCCTCAGCCTCCTGAGTAGCTGGGATTACAGGCACGTGCCACCATGCCCAGCTAATTTTTTGTATTTTTAGTAGAGACGGGGTTTCACCATGTTAACCAGGATGAGTCTCAATCTCTTGACCTCGTGATCCACCCGCCTCGGCCTCCCAAAGTGCTGGGATTACAGGGAATATACTTTATACCTACTCTCAGTCAAGACTAGGCCATGAAATTTATATAACATGTGGACTTTCATCATCTTTAAACCGCTGAGTTTCTTAAAACTTCTTGTGCCTACTGCCAACAAAGTATTTCATACTAATGAAAAGTTTCCAAAAGAAGACACACATATCTGTGTCCACATACTGCACATCATCTTCACTGTGGAAAGCAATCATAAGAAGCCTGAAACAAAACGTGTATCATTTCAATGCATTGTTGAACCTGCCATCCTCATAAGAATTTTCACAGGGAAACAGAGAGAGCTCATACGGAGGAAAGAACAGCAACAAGATTAATTAGACACATTGAATCTACCAAGCCCTGTGTCAGGTATCTACTAATGTTATCTGACATAACTCTCACTTCTACTGGGGTGAAAGAATGATTATCGCTCTGCAACACATGAGGAAGTGGGGTTCAGAGGAGTTCACATACCTCCCACAAGGGTCTTAGAACAATTCCCTAACTCTAATCCTAATCTTGACTTTACTCTTTCGATTTCACCATCTCTCTTTTCCACTCTGACTACATAAGATTCATGCAAACCACCTTTAAGCAAACAGCCTGCCTGTTAACATGACCCACAACCAAGACACTTAGAGTTCAAAATTTCAGCACCTGAAATATTTTATTGCAAGCAAAAGAAACTGATCCTGACTAGCGTGAACAGGAAAAAAAACAACAACAACAATTTTTTAGACATATGCAACAGCTTACATAATCAAAGAGAACCAAAACAGCCATGGCTAAAAAAAGGGGGCAAACAGGTTAACTCTGGGGAGCAGAAACAAATAGGTCATCTCTTCAGGGCTCTTCTGTCAGAATGCATCAGCTGCAGATTATTTCCATGTTTGTATCACTCTACTCAAGCTTCAGATTCCAAAACAGAGGAGGACTGTGGTCCCGCCTGGGTCACGTGTGCGTACCACTGCAGGGGAGGGGAAGGCTCCCTGAGTGTGTGCAAGGCTGCATGCAGCAGGGGAAGAGAAGTTCCCCACAGGAAAATCAGAGTGCTGGGCTGGCGAAACAACAGATCCCCACTACAATACCGAATGGTCTCCTGTGCCCTCACAAATGTCCTCCCTTGTCACATTACAGTGACTAGTTTCTGCTTACTCACATATTCCTCACACAGAGTCCTCTGAAGCTGAGGCTGAGCCATGGAGAACTCTGTCTCCCTCACTATCACCATGCACCAGAACTCCTTCCAGCTTTGATTCATTACACACATCACTTCTATCTCAACCACCAGAACATGATATATATGGTAATTTATTTCACTGTTTTGTACTTGCCACCACCCCCTCACGTCCTATATCATTTAAGCCGAGTTCTGCATCAGCAGCAATGAACATTAGGACCCACCCCTCAGTCAGAGGGAGAAAAGAATTCTACCTTCTCCCCCTTCCCTCCTTACAGAGGGAGTCAGCCCCTACAGTCCAGATATCACAGACTATCCTCAAACCCTCTGCCAACATCTGTCTTTTTGAGAATGCTGAGTTCTACAAATCAGAGAGGGAGGAAATCAGCACACAAATTGTGTAACTGAAATCGAAGAGCCAACAAAAATTGCTCTGGAAGCACACAAAGCCCTTCTACGAAAAGACTCTGTTATTGAAATTAAGCACTATAGAGTGTCCAGAGATAATAGTTTGGAAATTTCCTGAACAATGAGGCAGAATTTGTGATTCCGAAATAGAGATAATTTGTTTGAATCATCCACTTCATTATGATACCAAAAGGGGTTTCAATTTATTAATGTGACATTGAAAATAAAAACATGGGCAAGTGCTGTCCTTACAAATTAATGAAAGTTTGTATAGAGAGGAATAGATAAAGAGATGGTTTTGCCAACAAAAAGAATAAAATATAAAATCTTTTACCTGGTGGCTTCTGGAGCTCAATGCATGACACTATTTAATTACTATAAATCTGGCTTAGGCAGAGCTTTCCAGGGAATAATTTGTGGGACAGACTTGCTCTTCCTTCATTGTATTTGCCAAAATTGCAAAGTCGGTAGGAAGACCTGAAGAGCATGCAGGGCCACGGAGAGAATGATGCACCCATATAGCAATCCACTTCCCCTCTCTCTAAGCAAAGTGGTCACACCTATTGCAGGGTAACCGGAATTCAGAAAGGGGCCAGAAAGTAAGCTAGAAAAACTTAATACCTCTATTAATAAAATGGGAGTGTTGTACTAGTACCTGTCTTTATTTTCTAGTTGATTTTTGTTTCTCAGGAGAATGCCACCACTGCCGGCTAATATTTGAATTTTTAGTAGAGACGGGTTTTCACCATATTGGTCAGGCTGGTCTTGAACTCCTGACCTCAGGTGATCCACCCACCTCAGCCTTCCAAAGTGCTGGGATTATAGGCTTGAGCCACCACGCCTGGACTATTGTGAATACTTCCTAAAATATTTTCATGTTCTCTTTTTTTTTTGAATAAGTCTCCAGTTTAAAAATAAATAGTAACTTTTGTTACTTATTAGAATAAAACTATATCCTTTTTGAATTCCAGGTCTGCTATTAATTAGTCCCAATTAGCCTATTTGACCTTGTCTCTGCCCACTCATAGAACTCTCTTACTTAGCAAGGTTAATATTAATTCTATGCTCCACTTATGTTTAGCTCTTTCCAGAAGTCATGTCTTTGTTTATGACATTCTCCACACTGGGAATAGCCTCCTTAATTCAAATTCTTTGTTTTCATTAAGTCTTAGTTCAAGATTCACAAATTAATTTCTGTCCTAATTTCCCTGAGCCTGAGTGTATATTGATTTTAAACTCTTACCACAGTTATTATCCTGTCCATATGCTGCCTTTAGATGTCCCATAACTATCCATGCATGGATTGCATTCATCCCCACAAACGGATTAGGAACATTTCAAGGGCAACAACCGATTTGCCCATTTCTCAGTGCCTCTAAAGCCACTAAACTATGGGGAGTGTTGCAGTACATACTTAGTCAAATTTTGTTATATGGATAAATAGTCCTCTTTGAATGGAAACAGGTTTGAGAATCTACTGCACTCAAAGCATGAGCTAGGTAGAAGAGGGAATGGAAATAATAATATATTTTAAAAAACACTAAAGAATAAACACTGTCCAATGCTCCTGAAGGGCTCCCACTTACTTTTTGAGACACTAAAATCCATGTGAACATAACACATATATTAAAATCATATATGTATTTCATTATATTTCATGAGGAAATATGAGCTACCTGATCCTGTGCGGTGGCTCATGCCTATAATCCCAGCACTTTGGGAGTCCAAGGTGGACGAATCACAAGGTCAGGAGTTTGAGATCAGCCTGGCCAACATGGTGAAACCTCATCTCTACAAATAACACAAAAATTAGTTGGGCGTGGTGGTGTGCATCTGTAGTCCCAGCTACTTGGGAGGCTGAGCAGGAGAATCGCTTGAATCCAGTAGGCAGAGGTTGTAGTAAGCTGAGATCGCACCACTGCACTCCAGCCTGGCGACAGAGTAAGATTCCATATCAAAAAAAGAAGAAAAGAAATATAAGCTACCTAGGTGTAGTTCCTTGACTCAACAGGCACAGGTGCCTCTGTGCCCACAGGGGAAACCTGAAGTTCCAGGGAATGATGGAATGAACTGATCCAGGGAATTCTTAGGGGCTGGGGCAGCTGCAGCACTTGTTACTGTGATGAATCAGGGTCACATAACTTTAGCAGCACAAGGTATGTCAGAGAAACTGAAGGGATAACCAAAAGAAAGACACTTTCACCTATTACCCTAAGAGGACTCAGTTCAAGAGAGGAATCTGCTACATTACTGTGAACTCAGAGGTGAGCTGAGAGTAACTGTGTTGTCCAGTAGCACATAAATATTGGAGGAAAGCCAGTAATACTTTCTGACTAGATACTCCAATTGGGTTGGAAATGCAAAAAATATGGGTGGAGGCTTATTCACTTTTTTCCCTCTGATTCTCTAAGGAAGTCCCTTATTTTTCATCAACATGCCACCTCACATACTTACTATCCCTTTGTTACCTTATTTCTCCCATTAGAATATGAGAATAGCTCATATTTAGCTATTCTTAGTTTATATTTATTTTCTTTTGGAGCTTCCAGAAGGAAGCTGGACACTTGGTAAAAATTCATCAATATTTATTGAATACATGTATGGCTTTTAGAAAATTGAATTAATTTTTTTTTGCAGACAAGGTCTTGCTCTGTCACCCAGGCTGGAGTGCAGTGGTGGAATCATAGCTTTGAAGTCCTGTGCTCAAGTGATCCTCCCATCTCAGCCACCCACAGTGCTGTGATTATAGGCATGCCCAGCCGGAATTGAAAAAAAACAAAATAATTCAAAACATATTTTCAGTACATTTACATTTTACTTTTAGAATATCCTTCACTGAATACCTAGTTTCGCATTCCCTAATGCTCAAAGAGAAATCACAGTGCCTTCTCAAGATATTTACCATGATTAAATAACAATATAGTGCCTGCAACTGAGAAGTCATTTGGTAAATTTTATCTTTACTACAAGGCACAGCTGAACTCTTCCTCTCTACCAGCTCCACATACACATTCTTAATGGTAAAATACCTCACTGTGTTCAATGACGGAAAAGAAAATTTCCTCGTTTTAGGCGTCTGTGTCTTTACAACCTAGAAACATAGCTCTTGATAAATGCTCAAAAATGTGAGCTTAATAAATTAAATAATGAATCCGACAAGACACATTCTCTAATAGATCAATGACACATCTTACAGTTATCAAATAACAATGCCTATATCCTGAATGGTGCTAATATGAATTGCAAATGTGGTAAATGTATTAATATCATAAATAACCAGTCTTTAAACCACTGCCATTATCAATAACATTTCTATTGTGTTGGAAATAAGACTGTAATTGCCTTTCTACCTTCACGTCTTCAACTGGTTCTTATTTACAATGGTTATGAACAAGAAATGACACCTAGTTAGAATAAGCAAGAGTTCAGAAAGTCCTCAACTTGTTTTATTTTTGAAACTTTGTGCTGACTCATGTGTTCCTCATCTTATTTCTTTTCTACCTTCAAGTTAATTATTTCAGTTCCATCTGAAAACTTCCCTCCTGCTTCTTCCTATGCTCCTTTTTGTGAATCATTGGCCAGAAAATGGTGTCTGAACAAAAAATAACATGAGATTTTACTGGTGGTTTTGAATATGAGAGGGGGAAACACATTCCCCCCACCTTATTGCCTGTTCTTTAAAAACTGTACCTCTAGTGTGCAGGTGTGAAATTTATGTTTTAATGGAATTCTAAATGTATAAGAGAGTTAAGGGGAACATGGTTCTGCGAAAAGTAACTAAACCAAAGACATTTTGATCCACCTTCCCAAAATTGGCCATACTATTCACATTCACTGTGGTCTTTATGCTCTTCCCCAATATCCATTTGACAGCATTTCACTCTGCTTCCACTGACTCAAATGCTTAGAGATTTTTTCAATGTGAAATGCCCCCTCGACTTCTTAGATTTCGTATGATTGCATTTGGTCCTCAAAACACTTATTTCTGCTTCTGTGGCTTCTTCTGACTGAAATTGCAGAAGCCAGCACAGGAAGGGCCATATCTGACAGCACATAAAGCCAGCCTGGTCTCAAAACCCAAAACTTTTTCCCACTCCATTTCCAGTGTGTCAAAACGTGACTCAGGTGAAATGTCACCTCTTCAACTCCTTGAGTAAAAGCTACTGATACTGTCTTCATATTCTTTCATCATTTTGTTGATGCTGTCACTATTATTCTAAGCGAACATTTAAGAGGAAATGTTAATATATTTTTTCACTCTTGTTGACAGCACAAGTTCCCCCTCAGAACAGCCCCTTGCAGAACATTCTGCAATAATGAAATGTTCTAGCTGCACTGCCGATTATAGTACGCATGTGACTATTGAGTCCTTGAAATATAGCTAGTGCAAATGAGGAAATGAACTTGTAATTTCATCTAATTTCCATTAATTTTAAATAGCTGTAAGTGGCTAACAGCTACTCTACTGCACAGTGTAGATTTAGAATAACACTCCTGTCTGCTCTTAGTACCTAGTTGAGAAACACTATGTCCCACCCTCCCTATGGCTGAAATATCTCCTTTCTCAGTTTTGTCAATAAATGATTTTATTTTAGATTATTTTTTCTCCCACACACACTGTTTCACTAAGATGCTTTTTCTATTTCTTTTTGTGCTTTTTTATATGAAAGATTTTCCTTAAGTATCTACTGATCCTTGGCTTTTTTTTTCTTCACATAGAAGTGTTTGGAAATGAAAAACCGAATGGAAGTCTGTGCTTCTGGGTAGAGCTTGTAGATGGTCTTTACTAAATATTGAAGTGACTGTAATAGTTTTTGCTTGTTTATTTCTTAAATTAGAGAATCCCAGGTTAGTTCCTTCAGGTTGTTATATGCAGTAGAAAACATTCTCCCAAGATATGGCTGGAAGGTCTATACTTAGCAATGGGTGTCCAGAATGCTGACCAAGGAAAACAGCAGGATGGGGGGTCCTCAACCTTCAATATATAATTTTGCACTAACTCCCCATGTTGTCAGCATAAGATCCCTGCTCTTCCCTGTCCCTTGTGATTTATAAGTGAAGAGACTCTGTGGTATCACCTACTAGAAAATAAGTCTTCTGTTTATTCTATCCAGTGGGAAAAAGGCTTTACCTTGGCTGAGAGATGTGAAAAATTAAATTTTCGTGTTATGACTGCTTCTTAAATGGACTTTTAAGTTTCACCCAAATCCCTCGATGCTCCCTTCATATAAAATGGGGTGGTTTCTCAGAACTTCCTAGTGCTCACTCAGGAGGCAGCTTTCTGAGGCCTTCTAAGTTAGTTACCACTCATTCTCTCCTACTCTGTTTATTTTCAGGATGACCTGAGGTAAATATGTGTTTAATCCACCATTTTTAACCAGAAATATGTCAATCTGTTTTATCTACTTAAACATGAGAAGTTTTTGTGGGGTAAGGGAGTAGGAACCACATCTCGTTAATAATTGTGTTTCTCATTCATGATATACAAAATATGGTAGACACTCTAAAAAAACTGAATGAATGGATGGATCAGTGGAAGCATAGATTGATGGGTGGATTGTTGGACGGACACATGAAAGAGGGCACTTTCTTGTTGCTCAAGGAGATTGGTGATCCATCACTCATGGAAGGATGGGCCATCTTTTGGACCATGTCTTTGGAGTTGTCTTGCTCCTTCATGAGGTATATCAGTTCTCCAGTTCACCAAATATTTCCCTAGTTTGAATTACAGGACACCACCGTTGACTGGGCCTTAAATGTGATTATCTGCTCCTTTGAATGCTCTCTCCTCCTTCCAGGCTCTTATAGAATCCTTAGCCGTTACAGCAGCCAGCTACCTGCTCCAGGCATCTTCTTAGGAATAGCATTACAGAAAGTGAAGATGTTTGCTACCTCTCCTGGAAATTTGTGAAGCAATATTGCTACAGTAAGAGACAGTGCCTTGCATTGCAGATTTCATGGATTTTCTGTGAAGCATTGTAAGGTATCGGTACACTTTTCAATGATTTTTGCTCTGCATAAGAGTTTTTTATTGCATCTAGCATACAGTACCATAGTGGTAGAATTCATGAATATTTTACTTATAGAGGGAAAAGGAAAGCTAGCCTGCCTAAATAGCTTTTATTTTGTAAGGTTTTAGAGTTAGTTTTCTTCCCTCCCCCACTTATGGGTTCTTTTTAAAAAAAATCCCTACATTAAACAGCTGCTTCGAAAGTTTCTTTTTCCTTTTAAGTGTTTTCACATTTACAGACTGTGCTCCTATGATCTAATAAAATTAAGCTATCAGGAGGAAATCATTGCATCAGAAAGGGCTGTGGAAGCATTGTAAAGCACTAGACATCTTGCTACAAGAGCATCTCTCGGGAGTTTGCTCCGGGAAAGAAGCAGTGGGTGGAATTGCTGAGCTCCTTGGTCTGTTAAGCTGATGCTTGCCTTCCCACACTTGTCTTCTTTTACATAAGCATTTTTCTTTTGAGGCAGCCCACGGCAGCACCAGGAGAAAAGCCGTCAGGCATACCGGTCAGATCTAAATATTCCAGGGAGGAGATAAAAATAAAACAGCGTACCTGAATGAATAACCTTCCAACAGTGAAAATCTTGAAGAGCCTTATGAAAGTGCTTTCATTTCCCACCATATTCCCCACCCCTATTTTCTGATCTACTCGTAAATTTTAACTTTCTGAAGGCAGAATATGCTTCAGATTGTTGACAGCTAGAATAGCAAAAAGACTGGGTTGGCCTTTTTTTTTTTTTTCCAAGAAGTGTTTCATCCTAATGAAAAAATGTGAAGGAGGTCATCCCTCAAGTACAAATCACTGGGACGTATACCCCCAAGGACGACTCAGCCAGACAAGCATTTTTTTTTTCTATTTAAGTTAAATCTCTTTTTTTGTGAGATGTGGCTGACTGTTGTTCCTCAAGGAACATGCACAGCAGACTTAAAGAGACTTCTGTAGACAATCAGGTCTCAAACTTCAGTGTATATCTAGATTATTTGGGAGATTTTGTATAAGATGCAGATTTGTAGGCCCTGTCCCATATTTACCAAATTAGAATATACGATATTTGGGGGAATACATGAGGTCTAATCCCTACAATGTAAGAAGGAGTAAACAAGAAATACAAAATATTTTTGTTTGGTGATTTAAAACATTACGTACTGAAAAAATTAGACATATCTGTATGTGGATTAAGTCTTCCCCACAACCCCACTACCCCATTCCTACCCCTTTCCAACTACTGTTTATTTTACTCTTTAATTATTCAAGCCTGGCATTTAATTTGAGCTTTACAATGCCAGTGATGTGGTGTCCCTCGTCTGCAGCACAGTATTCAGAATGAAGCAGGCAGGCCACCCATGTTCGCTGAGTATCTTACTGTGGCTAAGAGATCAGAGAAGAAGTGGAGTTTTGGAAGGAGACCAAAATGTGACCAAGTTTCTCATGGCTTTGGAGAGAACTCTGTAGTAGAAAGAAGAATGGGATTTTAGGAATATTTTAAATACACGTTTTGTGTCCCAAGAAGAATATTTTACTTTCATGATTAAATGAGGTAGATTTTCAGAGTTAACTGAATTCATCTATGGATTTACTTGACTAAAGATGCTTAGGTTCTCTCTTCTTTGATTTTCTATAATCACTTATAGGGAATGCTGTTCTGAGATCTACAGAATACCAGAATAAATATCATAAGTAGGTTATCATGAAGAGAATAATGATGATGAGACATATTAAGAGCTAAGACTCTTGGCAAGTATTTATAAGAGAAAGCATTTTCATATTCTGAAATAACTGAGGAAACATTCTTCCTTCTTTTTTTCAGTTTTCTTCATATTTTGCTTTCTTTCTATCTTAAATAGCCATTTGAGCTATACAGGGTATAAAAATAAAGATCTAGAATTACCTACAACCAACAGAGCTTTGCCTCTATGGCTAATTGTGCCTAAAGCCAGAACAATAGTACCTGCCAAAGAGCATTCTTATAGGATAATATTTGAAAGGCACATAACATAAAGCTTAGCATATATTATACTTTAGTAAATAGTCACTGTATGACATGAATGCATCATACAGTGACTATTTACTAAAGTATAATACATGAGGGTGAGATGTGTTTGTGTATGTTTCCAATAAGAAGTTTAGCTCAACCCCTTAAAGTCCTAATTCAAATGGAAATTTCTGAGAGATAATGCAGGACCATTGATAACTTATTGTCCTCTAGACAAGAGCATTATCATAAATAAGATTCCTGTGCAAGATTTTTTCTAATTTCGGATATCCCTAAGCTGCTCATACTGTCTAAGTTTCGCTACAAAAAAAAAAAATGTTGCTTGAGTATTTCATCCAAGAGATGTAATTGGTTAAGGAAGATAGAGAACACATCTTTTTGGCAATTTGGAAGCTAAAAAGCAAATCATCCCGAAATTGAAATATATACATATATAACCCTCAAATACATAACTTTCTGTTTTTGAGTAACTATTTCGATCAAACAATCAAGCTGATAATATTGTATGTTTAAAGGTTCTGATCAAGCCAAAGGCACCAGTATTTCTCTCATTTCTCAAAAATGCCAGCTGTTAGTTATCCATAATAAATACAATTTCACATTTTGTGACAAGCCTATTAAGGGGAAAGTACAAATACTTGTCTAAATTATAGAATAATAAGTTATCAAAATACTTTTTTATAGATGTACATCATTTCATTTATTATACTTATCTCTTCCTGGGAATTTTCTGTTCTAAAAAGGATAATGTCGTGAACAAGAGAATATATCAGAAAACATTCTTTGGAAGAAATTTCAGCTGCAAAGCATCATACTCTCTTAGAAATTTATTGCAATATCCATTTCCCCCTGCTGTCAGCCCACTATGTGGGTCATTTCCAGAACTACCACCCAGCTGTATGCAAGAGATACATAGGAGTTATTCTTTACATCTTTTCTGACTCACTCTTTATAACCAAGTCCTACCAGTTTCATCTCCTATATATTTGTCAAACCAATTCATTTCACTCCATCTCCATAGCTGCCATCCTAGTATAAATCACTTTTTCCCCTACCTGTTTTGCTACAATACCATCACAACTAGTTTATTGTCCCTCTCTGGCACTGCAACTATTCATTTTCCTTACTGTAGCTCAAATGATCTTTTTGGATTACAATGTGGATCATGCAATTCTTAAAGATTTCTTGGCCAATTCCCTGCAAAGCCTTTTTCTATCTGCCTACCTCTCCATCCTCTATCTGGCTTTATTTCCCTTCTAACCTTCTGTACTGATTTTAATAATCATGTATGTTTAGAATGTAAGGAACGAGTTTCCTTTGTCCACATTTTTTGCACTAGCAAATTAAGGCACATACTTTGAATAAATATTGAAAATAATAAATGCGATTTACTAGCTGAAGAACTGAGGTTTGGACATTCATAAACAACAGAAAACGTGTTGTATCAAAAGTTCATTTCTTCCTTGCAGGATTGTAGCATAAATGCATTCTAGTCGTATGAAAACTACACAATAATGAGGTGTAATATATGTTACAGTCCATATTTACCTAACTGTGCAATCAAATGCTCTAGTTCAAGTAAACAGAAGCTTTCAAAGCACTATATTTGTTTTAAAGAATGATAAAAGTGTTTTTTCCCTCCAGCTAAGCTTTTCAGACACTTTTTAGATATTGTATCTTATTAGCAAACTTCAGTGAACTGTTTGACTCCTCCGAGTCTTTTTCCTTCAATAAAATGGGGTGAATAACACACACGTTTGTTGTGGAAATTTGACGAGACCATGTAAAGAAAAACACCATGACATGGCATAAATGCATAGCATGTACTGCTGTTCCCTTTCCCTTTTTTGTTTTCCTTTGATTGCTTCACTAATATGACTTTGAAAAGATGAAAATACACTTCAACTAGCTCTCACTCAGGAACACAGATAATTTTTATGCTGGAAGGGATGTAAAGATCATTAAGTTCAACATCCTCATTTTATAGATGAGAAATCTCAGGTCCCATGTGGTGCCTCAGGTCACACAGCTAGTTAGTGAGAAAGTTGGGACCAAAAAGAATGTCTTCTGAATCTCACTTTAAGTCATTTCGTATTATAGCACACGAATTTGGGTAGGTTTTTCTTGTATTTGTCTATCTCTTTCTTTCTTTGTTATTTTTCTGTTCGCTTGTTTCAGTTTAAAACTAACGACCAAAAATTTATATCTAAATCTAGATTAGAGTCACTTCACCATTTTCAGAAAGTCAACCTTAACTGCAAATATATTATGCCAAAGCGTTCAGGTTTTGAAAGAAAAAGGTCTGAGCTTGATTCCTGAATCTGCTATTTGTTAGCTGAATAACCTTGGGCAAGTCATTTAATTTTTTTGAGCTCCAATAACCTCATTTGTTAAATGGGAAATGTAACACCTATCTCAAATGGTTATCCTGAGGATTATATGTGAGATAAACTATGAATGCAAAGAGCCAAATTACAATAGTTCTTGACACCTAGTGAATCTGTAGAATGTTAACTTCTTTCCCTTCTCCAAGAACCTGCAGAATTGAGCCCCAAAATAACCATAGCATCATACTTAGGAAGGTTTTATATTAGATCGCCTAAGTCAAGGTGTAAGAAATGATAATGGGGCCTGTGCAGTCGTGATTGTTAATAGAATTCAGAATATCCGTTTAAGTTTGCTTTCAAAGTTAAATAGAAAATCTGGCTTTTTAAAGTGTCTTTGAAATGAACTGGCTTTCTTCTACTTCTATTTCTATTGAAAAATCACATATAAATTCCTCTTTTTTGATAACGAGAGAAAAGAGAACCATCAGCAGGAAAATTTTACCTATGATTGATGCTTCCAGTCAGCTTAAAAGAGCAAGTATCTCAGATGTAAAAATTCTGACACATCACTTTCTGACAAAACTACATAAAACAGCCACAAGTTTAATCCATTAACTCAGCTCTGCAAAATGACAAAATTAAGTCTTTGATATGAATATCCTTCAAATAGTTCTCTTCCTCCTCCAATTTTCCCACACAGGTCTCCCCTTGCCCCTAACTTGGTGGGATTATATTTTACTTCGCTTTGAGAGTGGCAGGATAAATAGTCACTGTACAGGTTTACTTCTTGGACTTCAGATTGTGGTGCTAAATTGTGCAATCACAGGGAAGCAGAGCCAGAGTAAAGAAAGTGAAAAATGGAATTGCTTTTCTCCAAGATCTCCCAGTGGAGTGTGATATTTTAACCTGTACCTTAATACTTGTCCTCTTTTAGTTTCTCAGAATATTTTCCTCTTGTTATTTTAAGGAGCCAAATTTAGTAAAGGATAAAGATGAATATATTTCAAGCCCCATTTGATAGCTTTGAAAACTGAGGCAAAGTGGTAGAATGAATGTATCTGGATCACACAACTTGTTAGTAGCATTACTACTAATAATTCTTCCGTTTCCTGGTCCAAAACTCTACTTTTTGTGACCTTATAGGGAATTTATAAACACTCAACAAAGAAAAAAATATAGCTAGTGTGAAGTGCTAGAGAAAATTACTGAAAGTGAGGTGTTCCAAAACCTCAGAGACCAGCTTATTAGAAGCATCTTCTCTGTGGGTATTGACATGTGAAAGAGCCAGTTATTAAAATTCTCAAGGAATGAGTGGAAATGACCAGAAGATCTACAGGTATTGAAATGGTCACATGGCATGCTTCTTAAAGATACAAAATACAAGTAAATGGAATTTGCTCTGATGAACACCAAATGCTAAAAGAAAATCTAATGTGCATATCTTTCCGATAATATGCAGACTATTTGCAGGTTGAGCATGACATTTATGCTTAAGATGAACACAAAAGACTACTTTTCCATAGGCCCCTTTCTACTAATGTGACCAAAACAACATTCCATTTTACGTCCATACAACATAGTTCTTTGTATGTGGGGTACTTTCTTTGAAGATGGCTTATTTTTTGTTTGAAAATGTTTGAATTTTTACCTTGAACATAACCAAGGCACTTGTTTACACCTCCACACTCAACTCTATTTTAAAAATTTAAGCTAGAAGAAGAGCAATCAGAAAGTTCAGAGAAATTAAAGAACATTTTTATGGAACAGAAAGATAGGACTTTGGAGATAAGCAAAGGAGGTTAAATTTCTAGAGTGCAGAAACAGTATTTCTTCAATCATGAAATGTCATGTGCCTTGGGTCAATTCTAGGTTTATGTGCCAAGGCCACTGAAATTATTGAACATTATTAAAATTTTCAAGGCCCTTGCCCTTGCCCCTACTTAGCAAGGTGAAGTGGGTGCTTACAAGGTATACCTGGACTTCAGCCTCGTTTCCTTATTTGTGGTCTGACTAAATGGAGCTTGGCCCTCTCAACAGGAATCTCAACCACTTTCTTGGTCTTTCCCAGCACAGAATTGTGAAAAACCAGATCTTGATCCCTTATCCCTCATTACTACCCAGCAAGTGGTTTCAAACTAAACAGATTATGAGGAAATTTAATGCCTTTCTGGCTTCAATTATTATCTCCATCGGAAAACTCCTATTCTAACTACAAGTTGTCCTGTTGCACTCTTCTAGATAAGGTATAGATCCAGGTCAAATCTGAGCTCACCACTTTCTTCTCTCAGTGTAATTTGAGCTTCTGGATATTCCCTCTATGGCCAGTTCTAAAATCTAACGAATTCTCAGCTGTATAATGCAGTGGTCTTGTACAGTACTGCCTTTGCACATGCTCTTGCCCCTCATTCACATTGCCTATTCCCTGCTCAGCTCCCTGTTGTGCCTTTGGGAACAGTCTGTCTAGGTTACAATGTGCTAAACTATTTTACACCCTATACCTTGCTTACTTGGTTGAGCCCTGGTCTGCCAATCATTGCAAAGTTGAAAACTTTGCTCCTAACCCAGAGTAAACAGCCGTCTATCTTTAGCATTCTACATCTGACTGATTTCTTAGGGATATTATATAACAGGAAGACGTAGAAGTAAAAAGAGAGAAAGAATGTAATTTTTAGAAATGAAAAGGTATATAGTAAATGTATTTATTTCCTTCTCAAAGGGAGGAAATGACTATTAATTTACACATATGACTCTGACATCAATGTGTAATAGGAAAGAGAGCATGCTAAATCCTATAGAAGCTAATAATTCATATCCCTTCTCAAGGTAAGATGATGTTTGACATAATGTCAATTCCTTACAATTCATCCTTTGTTGATTTCAAAAAGTCAAAGTTGAAAAGAATACTTTAAATAAATATCCTCAATTATGTTAAATGAAAGGGTGGGATATTAAAAAGTGTATGATATGCTCATAATTATATTTAAGTATGTGCCTTTCTCTGCAGACAAATTTAGGAAATGCAAGAGAAAGAAAACAGCCAATCACATTCAGTTTATTTTTTGAGATATCAATCAGATAAGTTACTCCTCCTCTAAGGGGTGGAATGAATAGGCCTACCAGAGAGACAAAGAGCTGTACTCCAGAAAAGTCCTTTCATATAGAAACATGAGAAGAAAGAAAGCATTAGACTTGGTATGGAAGATAAGATGCACCACCTCTGTTCATCTAACCCTCCCAGGATTTGGATTTTAGATTATTCAAGATGTCAATTGAAAAGACAAATCTAAGTATTGCTAATTATGATTATAGAATTGAAGTAGGAGAATAGAGAAGTTGTAGGTGACAGGCAGTCTCTTTAGGATGGAAAGTGGCTAAGCAGTTTGAGTAGAAGGGCCAATACAATTCCATGGTATAGACTTTTAAGGACAAGACAATAATGAAAAATTATTAACACTTATTTGCTTTATTGAACTATTTCCTTTCTAAATATTCAACAAGTTACTTCACTTAAAAATGATTTTTTGTGAGTAAGGTTGTATATATATGTTTATGTTTGAATACATATCAAAGCAAACAGAATTTTGTTTTGTTTGCTTTGATAGAATTAAAGTTTGCACAAATAGAAACAAGAGCCAAGAGACCAAGGTAGTCATGAAATTAACCCCTTTAATTGTAAGAAATATTATTTGGACATTTCCAAGTCATGGAATTGGTGGGAGGAATTTAATCCAATTTAACCTAGAGCTTGAGAAAAAGTAAAAACATGTATCATTTATCAGACTGAAAGCCACAGGTAAGATTGATCATGGGGATGGAACTGGAGAGAGTGTCTATCAGAATCACTACTTTTAAGTCACTGTGAACATGACTTGGGATATTCTGTTTAGTCAAGATGTAAAAGGGAATCAGCTTATATCATTAATCAGAAATCATTCATTTTGTCTACATTTATTGACTATCTACACCATGTCATTTACCATGTTAGGAATCAGTAACACAATCATTCTTGACCTCATGTGGAAGCAGCAAAATCATATGGTGCTCAACTTCCTGTTTCAAATAGGTGAATACTGTGGTAGAAAGTGAGCATGACTGAGATCAGAAAAACTAAGTTTATATTAAACTCTTTCCTAACTAGCTGTGTTACCTTGACTGTGTCTTGTTATTTTTAGGCCTCGCTTCTTCGTTTTCAAGATTAGATGGTTAAATTTATGATGTCTAAGATCTCTTACCACTTTTACACCCCATAATTTATATTTTATTGCTTGAGGCTTTCTCAATCAGATTTCTACACAAAATTCTTATGATTTCTTCTAATAAGTGACCAAAATAAATGTATAAGCACCAAAACAATAATTCGCTCTATAAAAAATGCCACTAAAGGCAGTGCAACACACAGTCTAAAAGTAAGTCTCTAAAAAGTGAATTTTCAAACCATCATTGGGAACAACATTCTGTGCAGTAAAATTGGGAAGCTTGAAGGGAGAGAATACTTCCATAGTTCAACCACTGCAATGAGTCAATATCTATATAAGATGCTTTCTGTATAGGTTCTTATTCAATTCTTACTGCATTCCAAGGTAGGGGGATCATTAAATACCTCTATGTAAAGATATAAGGAAACTAAGATAAGAACCAACAAGCAACCTGTACAGCCTTACACAGCTAGAGAAGACAGCTGAACTCAAGTTTCTGGCTCCAGTCACCATGCTTTATTCATTATATCAAACAGCTTTCTATATGGAAAGGTCCTTTTACATTTACTTTGTTCTCTATTTTCTGCACAACTCTCCTCTGCTTCATACCTCTTCTCAGGATAAGGAAAGAAGGTCAAAATTATAAAAGACATGCTATTAAATAAGTGAATATTCCATTTATTTGATTAAGGGTAGGATAAAAATTAGAGATTTAAAATTCCAAAGAAAGTATTTACAGTGTTTTTTCAGAAGGTCACAATGAACATAATCCTTCAATCTTCAAAACACTCATTAAAAAAAACTAAACCCATATGCATACTGTGTGATGGTGCATTCATGACACAGCTGTACTAGGAAAATATTTTCCCACCTGGAGTTTTAATGGAGTGTATTACTGAATACATCCAACATGGAAAGTTATTTAGATGACATTTCTATGCCTCCTCCACTTCATTCTCCTAGGAAGGCTGAACATAGGGAAGAGAAATAACAGAGTTTCTCTCTAATTTGGAATTTAAGATAAATGAGCCACCAGGAAGTGTGTGAATGTTTTATGGGTTAAAGAGATGAAGCTTCATTATCATCTTTTCATCTTTCTTGGTAGAAATCTTGACCTCTCCTACCCTCATGGCACATTCTGCAGTGTTCTGCCATTACCACTGAATATTAGGTGAAGGATAAGGCTCAGTATAAAAAGAGGTATAGGCACAGATTTTCAAGACCTTGGAGAGTGAATATAAGGGCAGGAAGCTTACAGGCCAAGAACAGTTATGATTAACTAGAAAGATAAGGGTAGATCAGGCCTATAAAAGGAGAAAAAAAACAAATATGGACTAGAAAGAAAGAACACATTAAAGGAAGAAAGAAAACGGGCAGCACAAAGGAAAAGAATACTAGATATTAAGAAAAACATACTTGGTGCCTTGGAATGATCTAATACCAAGAATCTCTGTTAAATGTCAATACTTACAAGTTTTTTTCCAAAATATATTACTCATTTTATTGTTCATACTTACGTTATATCCTCATTTTTCTGTTGGTTCAGTAAGTTTCAGCTGGCTAGAAGCAAAGACATGCTTTTGAGTTGTAATGTAAGCCAATGTAGACAGTTTTAAAAGCCAGTATTTTATTCCATTTTATGTTAAATCTTTTTTATAAACTTTTTCAAACTTGTGAAAATTTTCAGATATGCAAAGAAGTTCCAAAAACCCTATTAACCACATGTGTCCCCTCCACTGACATTAAAGTTCCAAAAATCCTATTAACCACATGTATGTCCCCTCCATTGACATTAAATAGATAATAGAAATGTATTGCATTTCATTTAGGTATTTTTAAAAGTAAATAACTATAAATATGGCTAAATTGTAAAACACTATCCTTTCATACTGGCCTGAATTACCAGGGGACACTCTGGGAGTGGGTGGGTGTCATTCCCATGTACTATTACCCACCCTTCAGAACTTCCCAAACTACAACTTTGGGCCTTCTATACACCAAGACTCCAAGATAAAAGAGGAGAATATAGTTGATCTGTCCATGTTGTTCTTTCATCTTATGATTCCCTCTTTCTTAAGGATATGCCTTTATAAGATATTCCCATGCCTCTTCCATTCAGCCATATTCAACATTCTAAAGATAAGAATAGTTAAATAAAATTTTATATTATACCTTTCTCTTACTTTTGTACTTCATTCTTTCTGCTAATCAGTATAACTGAGAATACATTTGCTTAAGATATCTATACATAGCTCTACTTTTGTCTATTACATGTTTATAGGTTTTAAGGTGCTTACTTTAACAGAAAAAACCTTTTTATTTTCTTTGCTTCTAAGTTCTTTGTACACTGGCAGCACATCACAGTGTTTAATCCCTTGTGGGAACTCAGTTGACATGTGCTGAATGAATTAATGCATAAACTGCTTTGCATAAATGAATGAATGAATCAGTCCACCAAAATCTATAGCCAATGCTTACAGGGCCAGAATCCATACTCTAGACTTCTCAAATCAATTACACAGTACTTTCCATTCTGCCAAAATAATTTTCAAAACAGAAGGTAGATGTCTAAATATATTATTCACATTCTTGGGATGTAAAGAGAAAAACTGTTTTCCAGATTAAGATGTTTATTTTTAATAATTCTTCATTGTATATTTTATGCTATCTCAACTCATTGAAAACTGCAAAGCTGAAATTCAACATTGCTTAGTGTCAAATTATTCCTTTAAAAAAAAGATTTTGGTTTTAGGAGTGAAACAAATGGATCATGGAGAATGAATGCAGTAGATCATTACACAAGCCATCAGTCAGCATCTCTGCCTCCACATTAAGGTTGCTGAGTGAACAGCTCAGATTTATAATATCTGAATTTCATGCCAGCATAAAACCCACAACCTAGCCTGAGTTATCATGAGACATTAGGAAGAAAGTATGGTGATAATATATCCATCCAATTGCTACATAAACGGAAACACTGTGAGAAAGTTGGCTGAGCACCTTAATAACCTAATTCATAATGTCTTCAAAAAGCCATACAAGGATTTAGGGGAAATAATGAATGCCAGATAAAGACATATATAATTTAAGATATGTATGTATCATACATATTTCCGTCTTTAGACTTAAACAGTGTGTTAGACTCGCCTAGAATTGTCCACTAAAAGATAAAATATTCTGATTTCTTTTTCTGCTGCTGTCTTGACTTATACAGTTTCTTAGTTATTAAGTTTGAAAATGTCCCTTTCTCCCATTTTTCTAAGGAAATTTCTCATGTAGTGAAATTACATTGACTTTCTACATAGACAAATCAGTCCTATCGCATACTGGCTACATTGACTTGAATAAGTTATTCAACTTCTCCAAGGTTCAGTTTCTCAGCACATAAAATTAACTTAATTACACTGCAGCAAAGACAAAGCAATATGTTCACCAAAATCAGAGTCATTTTTATCTTAGGAAGACTGGCTGGCTACATTCCCTAGCCTCCTTTACAATTAGAGTAATTTGACTGAATTAGCTAGTAAAATGGAGGCAGAAAGTAGGTAAGTCATTTATCAGCCTGGTCCTGATCCTTAAAACCTCCCATGTGTAATTCATTCTTTCTCATACTTGCTAATCAGTTGTCCAGTGAAGGACTTCAAGATCTTAGAAGGTGGTAGAGCCATCAATTGAAGACACCCAGATTCTGAATGATTCTAATAAACAAAATTTGCAATGGTCTGGACCCACCACCCACGCCTCACTGGCCTATATTGGACTATGACATGAGTGAAAATTGTTATTGTGTAGAGCCACCAATATATTTGGTTATTTGTTATGGCAGTTAGCCTATAGTGACTAATATAAGTGCCTACTTTAGAGCATTACTGAAATATGAGATAAGTTTATGACTATAAAAAGCATAGTACAGGCCCGGCACAGTGGCTCATGCCTGTAATCCCAGCACTTTGGGAGGCCAAGGTGGGCAGATCACCTGAGGTTGGGAGTTAAAGACCAGCCTGACCAATATGGAGAAACCCAGCTCTACTAAAAATACAAAATTAGCTGGGCGTGGTGGCAGGCATCTATAATCCCAGCTACTGGGGAGGCTGAGGCAGAAGAATCGCTTGAACCCAGGAGGCAGAGGCTACGGTGAGCTGTGATTGTGCCAATGCACTCCAGACTGGGCAACAAAAGCAAACACACACACACACACACACACACACACACACACACACACAGGCACAGTGACAGCCTGTAGTCCCAGCACTTTGGGAGGCCAATGTGGACAGATCACAATGTCAGGAGATGAGACTATCGTGACCAACATGGTGAAACCCCGTCTCCATTAAAAATACAAAAATTGGTTGGGTGTGGTGGCCTGCGCCTGTAGTCCCAGCTACTCAGGAGCAGAAGCAGGAGAATCACTTGAACCCAGGAGGCGGAGGTTGCAGTGAGTATACATCACGCCACTGCACTCCAGCCTGGTGACGAAGTGAGACTCTATCTCAAAAAAAAAAAAAAAAACAATAGTACAGTTTAACATAGAGTCAGGTACTCAGTTCCACTCCCTCTTTGCTCAGCATAAAGACCCAAAGATGTCCAGTCTTTACATTTCAACCTTTACATTTGACCCTTTTGTGATCACATGTAAAAGAAAGAATATCTTCTAGGGATGTTAACTCACTTTACAGTAATAATGTACACAGTTTCTTATAGTATATTTTATGATTGAAATCATCATTTCTTTTCATCTTTTCATCCAACTCTTTCTGACACATGCAGATAAACAACTTAAAATGCAGTTTGAAGACCTAATGCAATTCAGAATGTCATTTGAATTTATGTAATAAAATGTAAACTCCAATTGGAAATTATTTATGGGTACATTAGAAGGAATGTATAACTCAAAGATATTTTGTATAACTGTAACAAAGGATATCTAGGTAGCCGTTGCTCAGTGCCTATGGAAAATGAGTGGGATAGGAAAATGCCTGTTGACAATTCTTACTCCAAATCAATTCCAAAATAAGTCAGGAGGCTTTGGTCTACTTAAAAAAATTTCTTTAGCAAAATCCAATTTAAGTGGAAGACAAACAATGATAAAGTAGAGTCATTGATCTAGTGTAGAGGGAATTTACGGCCTGAAAAGTTCTAAAGTTTGTTTGGAATTACCCTGGTTACATTTTGCATTTTGAATTGAGCATCTGAGCAGTTTTATATAATACTTTGTGGCTTGTCATCATTAAGTCAACTCTTCCTTTTAGAGGGTGTTTTTGTTTTGTTTTGTTTTTAGTTTGTTTTTTGCAAAAGCTTTAGGCATAACCTCTATATTTAGAACAGAACAGTTTCTGAAAATTTAGCTGCACCTTTGCAATCCAAGTTATCAGTGTCACTTTGCCACTGGGTCACATTATCTAAATCTCACCTTTATTGAATATGTACTGTGAACCTGCCTCATAGGGCACTTTACACATCTATTTTATCCACTCCTCATGACAACACTATGAGGTAGATGACAGCATCAACCATGGTGTTGGCCATGAGAAACCTAAGAGTTAAAGAGTTGGAGTTACTGCTCTTGCTTCTAAAGTCCATGAACTTTCTTATCCAAATGAGACTTGTCAATATTGAGCACACAGATTATATCTTGCTATGGTACATTTCTGTTGCAAATACAAAATAGCCCCTTCTTTCTACTCTATTATCAGTGGGGTGTCTGTGTATTTCTTTCTATCGGTTGATCTCTTTTCTTCCCCCTCACCTATTTTACGCATGACAGTGGACGGTTCGTGTGTGTAGCAAGAAAACACCTCCTATAGCTTCACAGAGTTTTGATTATTAACTTGGAACACACACCAACACTGCCCGCAGCTCCAGAGCCTCAACTGCTGAATGACACCAAGCCACTTCAGATTGTCCTTGTTGAAGAGATTCTCTGATCCCCACACATGACCCTTGTTAAGTCCCTTCTCTCACCCTTCCGAAGCAACACCTGGGGCAATGGTATGGACTCTACAACTCAAAATGTGCTCAATTGCTTAGTTCAAATTATTTAACCACCAATGGGACATTTTATGTTGAATCATGTCACAATTACAGTCAGTGGTTTTATTGTAAGACCTAACATCTTAAGTGCTGCCTTGACATTTTCGAGCCTTGTAGAGCCCCAAACCCCAAAACGCAAGTTCCCTTACTCTCCCCAGATATGCTTCCCACTCAAAGGAAAGGCTTTCCATCTGGCTTCACTCCACCCACAACAGACCAGCAGCACTTCACCAAGTCTTCAGCCTAACAGCTTTCACTTCCCTGCTAGCCCATGGAATGATTCAAACATTTTGCAACCGCCCTCAGGAATCGGGGACACACCCCTTCTGTTATGACAAAACATATCTCCAACAGCCTCTTTGGATCCCCTGTGTGGGCCTGAATATCATGAGGTGTCCTCCCCCAGGTGATGAGGGTGACTAATAAACTGTTTTCCATCTCACCTGTCTAGTTTTGAGCATCACATAGTCAGCCACCTCATCCTATTTAGGATAGAAGAATTCCCCTTTGCTGATAGGGTGAATAGAAGATCATCAGAACAGTAGTTCCTAGCATTTGATTTTATGAGCACATTTTTATTAAAAAATAAACATACAATTTACTACACAGAAGATAGAAGAGACATTTTAACCAGTATATTTAGGGCTTAACCTCCAAGAAAATAACAGTTCTGTAAATTAAATAATTAACTTAAATTGTTAAGTTTACTTTTATGGAAAACTCACTGCCCTGTCTTCATTTTTTTCATTGTGCTGCACATTGGTGAAAGCTTAAGAGCTGATTGGCACAGTCTGTGGACAGATGTGTGAGAAACACTGAATCCTGTGTCTAGAGTCTTTCACTACATTTGGAAGCAAACTGATATCCCTTTTTCTGCTTTTGTCTACACCTGCATAAAACCTTGTATTGTTCCAACAGTTGCCAAGTTTTGAAAAAACAAAGGATGTAATATTTAGGCCATTATTAGTACCAAATCATATTGTCAGTCAGTCTGGGAGTCCTCTATATGACCTGTGACTACAACAGCCAAACCACTGAGTACTTTATTTTTTATAAATATTGCCTTAAATTCATTCCATGTGTTGATTTCCATATCTCTTTAATTCCTATGAATGATTAAATATGACATTTGGACCTCAGACCAAAAGTCTCTGGCACAAAATTAAAGATCTCATCAAGGCGTAGGGAAGGATTACTTAAAAAATGTTCATGGACACCACCCAACACAATCAAATATTGGAAGATTACATACCATTAAAAAGAATGAGGTAGATCTCTATGTGTTGGTATGAAAAGGTATTCTAGAAAGGTGGTACGTTGGGGAACAGAATGTATAGTATACTGTAATTATATAAAAGGAAGATAATCCAAGCATGTAAAGATTGTTTGTATATGCATAACAGTTATCTGAAAGAATTAGACAGTAAGTGGATAAAATGGTGCCTCTTGAACAATGGACAACTGACTGTCAAGTAAGGATTTACTTACAAGTGCCTATAGTGCAGCCAATCAGTGCTGTTGATTACATAGTCTCCATATAGTTTAGATTACATGTGTATGGAGTGGCAAAATTGGCATTTTCTTCTGAAAATATAAAAGCTTAAAATAGATTATTACCTCAAGAGAGGTTCAGTCAACCTCCCAAAGGGCTAAGATTATAAGGGAAGGTCTGGGAATGTCCATCTGTTCTTATTAAAAAGGAGGTTTTGGTCTACTCTAATTCTACCTGAAAAGTTCAAACTTACACAAAATTCTGCATGAAGAAAAATCAAAGAAGAATGTCATTTTAGTACACGCACAATGTCTGAGTTTATATAGCATCACAACTATTACCCAACAAGGTAAGTTTTACTGCATCATGTAATTCTCAATTATTTTAATAAAGTCACCTGTTAGGAGAGTTTCTTATTACTATCCATCTAACCATTTAAAGTAACCTGTTAGGAAAGTTCCTTATTACTATCCATTTAACCATTTAAAGTAACCTGTTAGGAGAGTTTCTTATTACTATCCATTTAACTATTTAAGATTCTCAACACAGAATTTAAAAATTAGTGTTCAATAAAGAGCTAAATGCAGAGATCTTCTAAAATTACAAGTTCAACTACTTAAGGATAATCTAGCCCAGTAACTATGGATAATTTGTCATTATAGAGGCCATGCTTATAGTTCTTTTTTCAGCAAAAACACTTCTGGTTACCAGCTGAGGCATAACAAACCTCTCCAAACTTCTTGAAGTAAAATGGCACTGTTCAGTCAGGCAAGGTGGCTCCTAATCTGTAGTCCCAGCTAATTGGGAGACTAAAGGGGGAGGATCGCTTGAGTCCAGGAGAATGAGTTCAGACTAAGCAACATGTGAGACATTATCTCTAAGAAAACACACAGACAGACAAAATCAACACTCTTTTATTACTATCTCAGGGTCTGTGATTCAGGCATTTGGATAGGAAAAAGTAGGGATGACTTGTCTTGGTTTCATGATGTTTAGGGGTGGAATCATCTGGAATAAAGGTCAGCAAACTCCTTAAAGAGCCAGAGAGTAAATATTTTATGCTTTATGGGCCACATACAGTCTCTGTTGCACATTTGTCTTTTTAAAATAATGCTTTAAAATTCAAGAAAATCAATTTTAATTCATGGGTGTCACAAAAACAGGCAGTAGGCCAGAGCTGGTCCACAGGCTGTAACTTGCCAACTTCTGATGTGGAGGCTTTTTCACTTTTATGTCTGACATCCAGACTGTATGACAAAGGCCAGGCTCAGTTGGGACTGTCAACTTGAGCATCTATCAATAGCCTTTCCATGTGGTTTGAGCTTCTTATCTAGATTCTATAAGAAAGTGTCTCACGAGAAAATACTCCCCAAGTAAGTGTTCAAGAGAATAGGAGGAAACTATGTGGTTTCTTCTCACCTGACTACAAAAGTCACGCAGTATTTTTTCCACTACATTCTATTACTAACAAAGGAGTCACAAAGGCCAACCTGATTCCAAGGAGGAAAAATTACTCTCCATCACTTCATGGGAGAACAGCAAGATCACACTGCACATGAGTAGGTGAGATGGGAGATGGTGTTGGGGCCAACTTTAGAAAACACAACCTGCCAGAACCCTTCTAGGATTTGCAAGGTTGAGAAAGAGAGAGAGAGATTCGCATGTCAGTACTTGAAGATAAGACTATGGAACCATCTTATAAGCAGATCCTTTATGTATTTAACTCACTTCCTGGATCCTCCCACATGATGAATTCTGTTCCTATGCCAATATTTTTCTACTTAACTCTTTTCAGGTTATCATCCATATTTTTTTAATGTTCAATATTAATCAGAAGCATCTCACAAGAGTAAAAATGTAAAAATTAAAACAATTAGTCTGGAGAAGCTATGACTTCCAAATTGCTATCCCTCCTATATTTGGCTTATACTAGCTTCAGTTCTCCACAGACCTTGAAAACGGTTAACTTCTTCAAATCAAAGTATTCTTTCAAGTTGATGTACCTTATACCGTGTGCAGCAATATATGAGCCTGATTTTTTTTCATAGTGGGCAGGTGGGTACATCGCAGTCACTCAGTTTTATAGAGACATTTTAAAAGTTTGGAATATAAATTAAATATTTATGCCAGAGCTGCCAAAACAAAGACAAATAGCCATAGCAAACAATTCTCTTCATAAAATTCAATCACTATAATGCAAACTGTTGTCAAAAGGATAAATGCAAGTTAACTTTTAAAAAAGTTTTGCTTCATGATCCATGGAATTAATAACTCACGTCATGAACACTGAAAATTGAGTGCATCTTAATATTCTTTGTTACTCCTTTGTGTTCTTGCAAGTGTTTTTTAATTTAATGTCCATCTTTCTTGCAAGGGGTCCTTTCAGAGTTAAAAATATAATTATATTTTCTCATCTAATTAAAATGTCAATCAGTTATTCTGGCATATTAAATATAATGGCTGCTACCCAAGTTTTCTTTTCATTTAGATTCTGATTATTTTGCCATGTCACTCAAAAATCTATGCTTTGCAACTCGTCCAAGATTTTTTCCCCTCATTAGCATAAAACATCTTAGAGTCCTGCTGGTAGCACTTTATCTAGTGCAGGAAATGATTTGGATAATAAACAGCTGGAAACCAAAATGTTATGTACTGGCAGGGAAAAAAACAGATTAACAATTACGCAAAATGAATATAAACTTTTCACTACCATTCCTTGCAATTTTATATATTGAGTTTTAGAACTGAAAAAGAAAAGTCCCAGAAAAGTTTCCCAGAAGATAGTCTAATAGACTTTCTCTTTCTTTTTCTCTCTCTTTCTCCTTTATTATTTTCCCCACTTCTTCCAATTTTCTACTTTTCTTTACTCTCTCCTTATTGTCTATCAAATATAGTAGTTGGGCTAAATGATATCCAAAACAATTTCTAGCTTTATGTTTTCTGATTTACATGAACTTCCAAATATATTTTAGAGGTTCCAAAGCAGCAAACATATTAGAAAAATTAGCATGAGGTCCATATTTCATTATTCCCCTTTACTCGTGACAATCTTTTCCACCATTTTCTTACTTCTGATATCTTTCTTTTGCCTCCATTTTCTGCTGTCAAGCTACAAACACGAAATTTCCTTTTTACATAGCTTAATTCAATTTAAAATCAACTGAATCAGTTATGTTGCCCTTTCTCTTTAGGTGATTCTCCATTCAGGGGAGATAAAAAATCACATGAAGAAAACATTTGTATATTTAAGGTCTTACATCTTATAGCTACTGTGGTTAGCTCCTCTGTCAAAATGATACCTTTCCTTTGGAAGACACCGCCGTCTGAAAGAAAAATACCCACCTACCTACTGTGTAATTGCTGAGCTATTTTAGGGATCGAAAATGAGCAAGAAAATGGACAAGTCCTCAATTGCTAGCCAGACCTAAAAATCTGACATTTGGTTGAAAAAGCAAAAAGCCAATACTGAACGGTGATGACATCAGGTGGCCTCTGATCCACAAGATGCTCCTAACAGCTCGTAGGCAAATGAATCCCGAAAGTTCCCACCCCTAATTTACAGAAGATATGATTGAATAGGGTTTAAGCAAAAAGTAAAGCACTAAGGCCATGAATATTTTATTAATATTAGAAAAAGTATTTCCTACAAGAGCAGTATAAAATAGCCAACTAATTCATTTCAATTATTCAAATACAATATTTATGATGAAAAGCTTTAGTTTGCCATTGGGTGGACTGCTTGTACTCTAGAAAAAAATAAGATATAGTTATACCTCAGGAAAAGAAGTAAGTGTACTGCTTCTCTGAAGTCTGTGACTTGGAACCACACTTGTTTTGGAGAAAACAGCTGCTTCCTGAGATGAATGCCAATGTGCCCGCACCTTTTGTTTCAAGATATTTAAAGTGTAGCTATCTGCCCCTCTCTTTCTAATTCCACCTCTGCACTAGCATACACACACTTAGAGATGAGACACTGAACACGTCTGGGTGTGCTGTATACTGGTTCATGCACATTTTGTGTAATCTCACTGACCTCAAGACTGGTCTCCTTGCATCACAATAGAAATATTCAAGGATTAGGGCATTCAGAGTTTAAATCAATTTGGTCAGAAGACATAGTCACACACAGTCATGATTTCCAAAATGAAAACCATTCAGTGCTAAAGAAGTCCGACATACTCTGTTCATAACAGCCCTGAGACCCCAGGTCAATTCCAAGATAAGCTAACAAGACCTTTTCTGTCTAAATTGTCCAAATCAAATTCTTCAGCCACAGTGTGCAAGCTACAGATGTCCGCCTTTTTTAACAGGAATCAGTACCACTCCTATCTGACATGGATCTAGTGGCTGACATGATGAAAATAATTACTTCAGTAAATTTTCCATTGAGAAGACAATTTCAATAAAATATGTGCTTTTCGGTTTCCCACCTCCAAATCTTTTATTTATTCAGTCTCTTCCTGAAAGCTAATATTCAACAAATCCTCTCATCTACTCTATCTTATTTTAAAAAATGAACTAACTGGATTAAAAAGTTATTACAGTAGTTTTGAAAGATAAATGAACCAACAAACATACATATGGTCAAGAATTTAAACTGAAGTAAGAGTTTTTATGCTGTTGCTTTACTCGAATTGCATGCAATCCTTGAAGTGTTCACAACTGCATTGGGCATTTAAGTGAATTAATATAAGGATCATCATATAGTAGGTACTTAAAAGATATGCACTAATGGCCAGGCGCAGTGGCTAATGCCTGTAATCCCAGTACTTTGGGAGACTGAGGCAGGCAGATTACTTGAGGTCAGGAGTTTGAGACCAGCCTGGCCAACATGATGAAACCCTGTCTCTACTAAAAATTAAAAAAAATAGCTGGGCATAATGGTGCATGCCTGTAGTCTCAGGTACTCAGGGGGCTGAGATAAGAGAATCACTTGAACCCGGGGGGTAGAGGTTGCAGTGAGCCGAAATAGTGCCACCACACACCAGCCTGGGCAACAGAGGGAAACTGTCTCAAAAACAAAAACAAAAGATATACACTAAATATTTTTAGTTAAAGAAATTAGATTATTCACCTGACATATCAGACACCTCTGAATTAAGCCTCTTGGAATGTTTTAAGATTTAAAATGATTTTTATTTGAAAATGTACATCTTGTCTCTTCAAATAATTTGAAGTCTTTCCCTAGTCCTCCAACTCCCTAGTAACAAAAAATGTTAAGGCAAGCTGCTGTTAATTGCTTGTTCTGTGGTTACTTGGGTTGAAGCTACATTCAAGACAGATACATTTTTATCTAAATTATTCTGCCAATAACAACGCACTAATGAGTTACTTGAATAAATTGGCCATTTACTTATGCTATACTGACCCTTCAATTTAGCAAAATAATCAAAACTGACACATTCAAAAAGTAGTAGACACTTTGGACAAATAGTGAAACTACTGCAAACAGCTCTGAAGCTTTTCTTCAATGCTTAGAATAAAAAACACACATTTAAGTAAGTGTATTTCTCATTGTTAATCAAAAAAATATATAATACACTTGTATTATTTGCTTTCTCTGTACCAGAATGAACCTTAAAAACAGTTTCAATGCCCTGTGAAAAACAGTTGCAACAGCACGGTGAAAACTGGCCACCCAGTAAATGCTGAATGAATTTGTTGAAGAATGAATGAATACACAGATACCTTTATGTGTAAACATTTTAAGTTTCTGCTAATAAATTCCAGGATATTTGAAGAGATGCTAATCTAGTCTCTCCTAAGTATCTGTTACTGCAGTTGTTTTATGAGGAAGAAAAACTTTTAAAAAGTTTTCAATACTGTCTTTAATGTACAGCTTTGAAATGAACAATTCCATTTTTGATGATTTGAGTAAAAACACAAGAGGTTCGGAATACAGGCTTTTCTGAGTTTGACAGATTTGGTTTCAATTTCTGGCTCCGCTACTTGTTTAATGTATAAATTTAGGAACGCTATTTAATCTCTTTAAGCTTATTTCACCACTAGTCAAATAGGTGAAAGATTATCTACCACATAGGATTATACTGATCATTAAATAAGATTGTGCATATAATAAATCAATTTGCAGCCTGGCACATAGTAGGTCCTTCATAAATAACTTTTAAAGTATTTTGAAAATCCCTTAAAGCTACTGTATAGGGCAGGTAGCTAGGCATGAGGTAATTATAAACAAAAGATGAACCCAGTTCTCTTCAAAGTTTAAAATTTTTTGTCATTCAGAGAAGCTGAATATTAAAATTTATGCTTAAATTTATAAATTAACATGTAAGTAATATGTATTTTGCAAATAAAATGTACAACAGAACTCTAAAATCTGAAAAAAAAATTGGTAATATATTTATCTACATTAAAAAATTGCATTTCAAGTTAATTAAAAGTCAGTAATATCAACAGCACTGAAAACAGGAGTACTTGCATCTGCATGGCTTTTACATATAACAAGTAGAGAAAGTGACCTAGAAAATGACACTGGAGCTTTAATAAATGTCTTTCCAGGCATGGCATCTGAGCCATCCATTTGGTAACATGTAAATGAATTTCATAATGTAACATCAGTATAATTAGTGTTCAATTATCTTTTTATAGGTTCTCTCTTCCATCAGTTTGCCAACCAATATGGATCAATGTTGTGCCCAAGCTCAATGTGCTAGTTAAAGAGGGTAAATGATGAATAGCTAGATAGCAGATGAATACTGAATTCTCTTCAGTATCTACCTTCTTTACTTATGCTGCAATGTCTTTATTTACATACTTAAATTTTTCAGTGCTGTTCCACAGGATCTTTTTCTTTCTTATACTTGGAAAATCTACTTTCGTTTATAATTGTTTCTGTTTGTTTGGTTTTTGCTTTGTTGCAGGTAGATTACATCGCTATTCAAGATACCTATCCTTATAGCGATTATCTGGTCTAAACAATATAATCACAATAATAATATTGAGGGAATGTGTTCTATTCTCAGGTCCACAAGGGGTCATAGTTTCAAAGGCAGGAACTTCCCAGCACCATACCCCCACCACACACCTCTCCATCCAGGGACTAGAGGTCTTTGTTTAAACTTTGGTGCACGTGAGAAAGAATCAAAGATCAATCACTCCAGTGGAAGTTTAAAGGAACTCCTTTCACAGGCCCAGAAAACCTGAAGGGGATGGGAATTCCTCCCAGGTTAAAAGTCCCTGTCCCCGACATCCGGGTGGATTCCATGTCTGGATCCCCCTCCACAGTATTGTGGAAGCTGCTCTTTCTCTTTTCTATTTCTTTCACCTTTTTCTTTCTCTCTGCCTAAATAAATCACTTTCTACAAAACTCTTTGGGGTCTGATATTTACTTAATTGCTCACCACATCCAGCCTGGTCCCCTCTCTCATTCTTGGGTGAATGAGAGACCAAGAGCCTGGAAGAACTTCCTCTTGGGGGAGCTGAGCCTCCCACGCTTCCTGGAATCTGGTCAGAATATAATCCCCAATGAATCATGTAGTCTTGAGCAAAAAAGATTATGGCTGTGGAGCACAGGAATTGGCGCAAGAGTCTGGAATTTGGACACCTCAAGGGCTAGGGAATTAATTCACAAGAGTAAACATCTGTGGGACAGTTGGCATTTCTCTCTCCAGCTAAGCACCTATGGTGTGCATGACATATAGAACACTAGAAGAGGAGTGAAATAACTTTGGTGAGCCATCTGAACTTTCTACCACTTTGAGATAAAGTAGTAACTCATTTGAGTGGTTTGTGAATAGTTAAAACTGTGAGATTTAAGGAAGGCCTGTACTTCTGTGACACTCACTAGCCTGTTGACTACGAAGCCCTGTCTAAGTGTACTCACTGTCAGCAGCAGCTTTACCCATGTACTGTCAAAACAACTATACTATCAAATCAGGTAAACTACACATCAATCCTAACATAGGGATGGGAGATCAGTTCAACAGTTTATTGAACTGAATTGAATACTTCAGTAAAGAGAGTTATATCCATGGCCCTTTGCAGACATGGGTTGTTTCTACTAAAGGATACTTAATTCCAAAATAAACATTAAGCTTGTTGAACAAAAGAACATTATAAAGAGATTGCTTCAAAGAACAAGATCTCAATGAGGTGGTATATTAGAGACATTATTGCAACTGGGTGATGTTTAAACTAAAATAAAGGAAAATATTTGTCCTAAATCCTTCTGGCTGGGAAAACACTCAAGATGATTCAGTAAATTCCACGGTGCACCTTATTTGCTACTAGGGGTCAATAAATAGAGCTGTAACTCAACTCTGCTGTCAAATGATTCCCCCTAGTGCCCACAAGGCATGACGAAGTAGAAGAGAAAATCATTCCAGAATTCAATATAAATATAAAATATGTATTTTTCTAAAAATACTGATTTCTTTATGGAATAATACAAAATTAGATCATCAAATAAGATTTTTCACTTAAGCAATAGTATTGCTTATCAGTGAATGCTGTGATGACTTTTGAACATAATCTTTAATAAAATTTATGTACCATTGCTCACATATTTACTGAATAAAGATCAATGTAATTGTGCTGAGGTAAATCGGAATATGGGACTTAATATTGGTCAAAATGTTGATAATCTAACATGTAGAAGCATATTTATTGTTTCTTAAGAAATAAACTGTTTTAGATAAATGCAAACCTTCCAAAGCTAAGAGAAAAGATTACTCAACCCCTGGCACCAAATTAAACTACTTAAATTAGTACTTGACTTATTTATTTAAAAATCTTTATAAGGAGATTCTGTTCTTATTTCCTGTGGTTTCCACATTTACTTAAGAAGATTTTAAAATTGTGATTACTTTATTTTTTTATTAGATATTATCATCAGAAACAAACTTCACCTTGCAAGGCTCAAAGAGTTTAAAAGCCAATTGTTCAGAAACATCAATATAAGAAACATCCACTTTCATGCATTAGTACCTGATTTAATGAGCAAGGCTAAAAAGGAGCAGGCAGAGTGGTCAGGTGACAAATTGAGAGTCCAAAAACTAAAGATGCATAAATGGCATACAGCAAATCCTTTCTATCTCTATATATTAAACTAGAAGGTAACAAGACAGCAGTGAAAGATATATAAAAAATAAATAGGTGCGACCCAAAGAGTGGAAGAAAAACATGCTGACAGACTAGAAATGGCAAGAAAAGATAGATGGGACACAATGTCAAGATGTGTTTGCTTTTTCCGCACACAACTTATTTATTTTATGTCTATATTTGTAATACAATTGAAATGCTATGACCTGATTACATCCTTGAATATTCAGATTACATTACTTTTATTAGAAGCAATAAAACAAGTCCCTTTTTTATTCAATAAAGAATACAGTTAAATGTGTATGGGAAGAAAATAAGAGCATTTCACTCAGGGGAATTCAGGGTTGCTATTTGGAGAATTTCTAGATTAAGTTATAGCACTGGGAATTGATAGTTACCAGAACTTTAGAAGCTTATTTCATGACTGCATTTCATCTGTGGGGTTGATGTGCACTTTAAAGAAATGTTCCGCTAACGACATTAGCTCACTACATAATGAAGAATCCATGCATGGAAGTCTATAATGACTACCTGGCAGTGCTTTTTGCAATTCACTGATTTTGTAAGCCAAGTCATTTTTCGGGAGGTCTAGTTAAAGAACCAATACCCTCCCCAATTTCTTTTTAACACCCTGCATAGTCATCCCATGATGGAAAAACTGTCAATTTAGTTTCCAATTTTAAACTTCTACTGTGTTATTTTTATAACATAGATAAATATTACAAGTATTAAAATAGATGGATGAATTACACCCAGGAAATAACTTGTTTAGTTCAATGATATTTCCAAAGCACCGGAGTCAAGAAATATGACATTATAGCACTAACATTATTGTTTATGTGGTAGTTAATATTTTGCTACCTGTTTTTAACAGCCATTCCACTGCTGTTACTCCTGTAAGGTAAGCTATTATTAGAGTCAGCCTTTCTAGGCTCCCTCTGAATATGTGGAGGGCAGCAGGCAGTGAGAGGGCACATTAAAATGTGACATACAAATGCCTTTTTTTTAATTGGACAAAATATAAATACAGAGTAGTGTCCTGGAAGAATAGCAATCACAGGATAATTTTAGCACTACTCCATGGAACAACAATTTAATTCAATAGTATGAAGCTTAAAACTTATCTTACATGTTAAAACAGATATGGTGTATTCTGGAGAAAAATGCAGAACGTGTGTGAATCTTAGAAATAAAGCATGACTTTAATAAATGTGATTGTGATAATATTTTGTGTGACCAGCCACCAAGTTATCCTTTCCTCTCTTGTGCCTTCAGAAGTGCCCTAGGACAAAAGTTGGAGAAGCCATAATCTGAGGTGTTCTTAAGAAACCCAACAAGACAGGCAATGTTTACTTTGAAACTTTCTGATACCTGAAAGACATCATGTACGACTAGTTCCATAAATTTAGATCAAGCTTTCACACTTCCCCTTCTCATAGTCCTCAACTGAAAAACAAGAGGACATTCTAATATTCCTTTTTATTCTAGTCTGTAATCTGTATGGACAGAAGTAGGAAGTGCAGAATTCCTAGAATGGAAAGAGGTACGATTTTTATGTTGGTTGAAATAAAAATGAAGATATCTGGTCTCAAACTGAAAGTTGAAAATGGGGAAGAGGAGCTGGAAAGAGAGTGTTAGGATGAAGCAGTTTTGTTAATAAGAGCTATTATTTAGAGTGATATATGTTTTCTCACAATTTCACCATAACCCTAAGTGCAGATAACATTATTTTTACTTTCCAGAAGGGGACACTGATAAACAGACTATAACTTGAAAGTGTCATACAACACATCAGTGGCTTGACTCTCAGTCTCTCTTAACCGCTTTTTCCACTGCATGGATGTGAAGAAAGAGGGGTTGATGCAGCTTTGTCAGTTAGAGACCCAATATTTGGAAGTTGTTTCTAAACAGACTTAGACAAAATTGGAGGCTACTTGGTGCTATGAGTCCACCAATTCTTTCAAAGGAGGAAGAAAGGGAAAAAAAGGAAAAGTTGCTAAGCAATGTTATGAAGAGGGGAGGGGAGAGGAAGGAGAAGAAACGTTCAAAGGGAGGAAGGGAGGGAGGAAATCAACCCCTGATTCCTAAATTTTCTCACAGAGTACCTTTTTTTTTTTAGATTAAATTTTGAATTCCTTAAAAATGAAAACGCTTGGTAAGGGACAAACTGAATTCTGAAATATTGTCAGTCACGTGTACTTACTGTAAATCAATCTCTGATTGCAGAGAGCAGGTATTTTTTTAAAAAACCGGTCTTGCCATGTTGCTCAAGCTTCTTTTGAGATTATAGGCATGCACCACTCTACCTTGCCCAGAGAGCAGATTACGTAAAGGAGGAAACCTGATTTAGGGATCCCTGACTGTACTGTCCAACATTCATTACTATTTTTGTTGCCCAAGCAGTGACAGAAAGCCCAGATTGTGTCTCTATGACTAGTAGCTTAAGGATAGATTGAGAATCCAATTCTTTTGGTTGCAAGTAACAGAAATGCCCTTAAGCTTGTGGCTTAAAGTGGGGTTAAATTATGTAAGGAATACAGGGTAACTGGAGACATCTTCAGAAAAAAAAAACACAAACTAACTCTTCACACAACTATAGATAACCTAAGTCCTCTATCCTTCTGTCCCTTCCCTATGTTCATTTGTCTCTGTTTCATTTTTCTTCCCTGGTAAAGACTGGCTTTCTCTATTTTCTGGCTTGCACAGAAAAACTGATTACTATCAATAGTTACCTAGCATACATCTCTAAAGTCAACCACAACTTAGAATGACTTGAACGCTGGAATTTCTTAGACTCAATTTTAAATCATTAGCCCTGTTGGGTCATCTGAGGCCATGGGGCAGGATCATACTGGCAAGCTGCTATCATTATAACCATGTGAATAGCAGAGAGGAGGATGAAGTTACCAGAGAAGAGAAAATCACTGAGAACTGGAGACAGTCCAATTGGGCTCCACTCTAAAAAGGGAAATATTCTCCAGGAAAACTTGGATAATTCATGGATCTATGATTCTGTGGTTCTTTTGTTTTCCTTCAGAAGTCTCCCAAGGAAAGACTTTGTTACTCAGATGTTTAGGGTGCAACACAATCCCTCAAACTATCTATAGAGAATAATTTTAATGTTAATAATTTTAATGTTTAATAATTTTAATAATATTAAAATTATTACATATGTATAACATATACAATCTATGTATATCCTTCTTTCTAAACAGGCTTTACAGCAGCTCACCAAAAGGAAATGTGATTTTCTTAATGTAGATATGGCTATAGAACATAAAATAATGTGATCAAATTCACTATCGATTTTGTTGCTAACTGATATTAAGACCCACAAATCCTTACTTTCTAGTTGTCTGGCTCAGGAGAACAGCACATGAAATGGTACCATGCGACAGTAGATGCACTGATCCATTTATCAAACAATCAGCTTTATCTCTGTACACTTGACGTGAGTCAGGAGAAACCTTTCTCATGCTCAGTAAGCACAAGAGCTCCTGTAAAACTGAACTCACAGTGAAATTCTATCTGCAAAATATTTTTAGTTTCATAGTTAAAAGGCTGTAGAATTCTAGAATACCATGTATAGTGCCAGAAGGTGCTTGATTTTGTTTACTTTCATTCATTTACTTACTCATTTACCCAACAAATGTTTACTGAACACAACTACTCTGTACCAAGCACCATGATACAATTAATAGCAAGGGAAAGACACAGCCTCTGATTTCAAAACTCAGTTTACTAAAACAAGACAACATGTTTGATACTACGACAAATCAAATACAGAGAACAAAGAGTGCATAAAGAAGAGTCTTGGTCAGAATGATAGGAGGAAGTCTCACCTCTGAGGAGTCTTCATGGTGGTCTAATAGAGAGAAGGAAGAAGTGAGGAAATGAATTTTCAGCAAGATACATAGCAAGTTCAAACTACTGGTGTGTTGAGAGAACAAAGTTGAAGGAATTATCTAAGTCATTAAATACAGGCAGAACATAGGGTTTGAGAGAAGACAGTGAGCCATTGTGAGAAATGAGACTGTCTTCTTAATCATTCTTCTTTTTTTTTTTTGAGACGGAGTTTCGCTCTTGTTACCCAGGCTGGAGTGCAATGGCGCGATCTTGGCTCACCGCAACCTCCGCCTCCTGGGTTCAGGCAATTCTCCTGCCTCAGCCTCCTGAGTAGCTGGGATTACAAGCACATGCCACCATGCCCAGCTAATTTTTTGTATTTTTAGTAGAGATGGGGTTTCACCATGTTGACCAGGATGGTCTTGATCTCTTAACCTCGTGATCCACCCGCCTCGGCCTCCCAAAGTGCTGGAATCATTCTTCTTAAAAGCAGATGTTCATTCCATTAATAAACATACATAGAGCATCTATTATCTGTTCTTAATATGTATTCACTTAAAACATTCCATTAGGATAAGGTATTCTAAAAAAAAAAAAAAAATACACGCCCATGTTCCGCCCTCATCAAGGCTTCTCTAAAACTCAAGGCCTTACTTGCAACCAGGGTCTCTGATCCCATCTTCCTGGAACCCAAATAAGCCCTTATGCATTAGTGCCAAAAGTGTTCTCATTGACTTGATCACAGGAACTAAATTTCCATTAATAGTGACTCTTCTTGGAATCAATTCTCCATAGACTCCCAAAGCACTAAAGGCCTTTATTACTTTAAGATATAATATGAATGAATGCTAAGCAATGTTATAATGTAAGGGTACTTCCCAAATTCCTCCACAGAGGTGTATCAACCTGTTAACCCTCCAATATGTATCATGGGAGCCCTAAGACCCTACCACTGCTCCCACACTATCAACTGCTCGATTCTCTCCAAGTTCTTCTATACTTCATCCCTTTTGAAATTTCTCTCTCAATCTGAGTTCTGAATCAATTCATTACCGAAAGCTTCAGTCTCATGAAGCTCAATGCCCTTTAATTCAACTCACAAAAGCACTTTAGTCCATCAAAAACATTTTATAACTTCAGAATCTTCTGCCCTTCCATAACCCAGCTCAATCCCCATCATGTTCACCCAAATTCTTCTATACCCACCCTTGTCAGGCCCTAGATACAAATCTGTCCTTCATGCATTACATTCAATTATTATATAAATTAGAGAAATGATAAATTTATTTTCCCACTTTACTTCTCAAAGATAATTCACCTCTTTCCTAATAGCTTTCTGTCCAATGGGCCTTCTAGCCGTCATGATTAATATAAGCACTATTTCGACGTTAACTTGATATCCTTCTAGCTAAAGGGAAAGTGACTTGACATTTTCTTTAGCCTGGACCAACTTGTCATAAGGAAGGGTAAAATTTCCATCAGGACTTTCTGAATGCAGATTGCGACTCAAGCTTCCTTCCTTTTGCTAATATGGTGAAGTCCAGGCTAATTAAAAGACATTGAGATCTTCAACCCATAGGGACATGCAGCCATTTTATGTCCTGCATGTCCATATTTGAAAAATGCAAGTTTTTAAGAAAGCTAAGTCATCTCTTTCTCATTTCTAGAGAAGACATATGGACTAAAATTGAAGCTGGAAAGATTTAGGATAAAATCATTTCTACATTAAATATTGTTAAGTCCTGTGTTACTGTCCATGAGGGAAGAATATAAATTCTCTATCCCTAGAGTCCTCTCAAACCAAACTAGTACACGTATCTTGGATTGCTTATCCAGATTAAACTCTACTTTGACCTAGGAGTACATTGTTGACATATATTATTCTTTTACAAGTTATAAACCTACCTTTAAAATTTTAGATTATTTAACAATTTAAAAGGTAAGGTTCTAACTCTACCTATATCTGGTTGGGCTCTAGGGTATTTTCCAGCCTTGGTTGTTTTCATCCCTCCATTCCTTCCTCTTACTTTCAGTGTCTTCACCACTTACCCTGTAAGAACCCTGGCAGAGAAATATGATAAAGTTCTAGAGGTATCTTGTTCCTAAAATTTAAAATACTATCTTCATCAAAAATCATTTACCAAATTTTGGCATGCCTTGGAGATAATGTTAGAATTCTAGCCAACCAGGAGACTACGGTGTTCTGTCTCAAAGATGAATATTCAAGCTCTTCTTACATCAAGGAAAACATTCCCAGTGAGAAAAAAAAAATTCCTAAAATACACTTTGAGCTGAAATTAGTTTTTGAAATCATTTTATTAACTCGAGTTAATTACTGAGGAAAATAGTAGTTTGAACTCTGAAAGCATTGCCAGCTATCAAGGGACAGAATACTATCTTTCTGAATCATTTTCTCATCAGGTGTCAACTCATTTTGACACGATCTGCAGAAGCATTGTTCATTTTACTTCACAAGGCGAGACTTTCAAATATATTCCTTGGGACTATTGACAAGTGTAAAAAAAAAATTCATTCTGGTTCCGAATATATTCACAATGGCTCAAATCAGCTAACACTAGTTTCAGTTAGTTAAATAGAAATTTAGAGAAAAGAAAATAGAAATGAAAATTTTGCCAGGCTGCAACTAAATCAGAAGAGTATTAAATAAAAGATAGGAAAGAAATATCTATGAGATACATCTGATGAAAAGGTAAAAGTTTTGAAAACAACAAAGAAGGCTCTCCTTGAATATATTTATGAAAAATTGTAGCCCTTTAGCATTTTCCAAAATGACAAGGAATGAAACTTATCTGATAGAGGCTTGGAAGATTATTTGCAAAAATCTGGTGCTTATCCTGTGGAACTAGGAAAGCCATTTTGGGTAAAGGGCATTTGCCATTACTAGTAGACAGATTTCCTCAAGTAATTTGTTAGAGTGAAATCTGCATAGAAATAGGTCTATTTAAAACATATATTAGAATGCAGACAGTTTGTATTAGCTTTTCTTCTTAGCTGTATATGAACATGTTCATTATATGCCAATAACAGAAATTTCCACATTGTGCGTAATACTTTATATTATTTAGAGAAGGTGAAGAAGGCAACTAATTTTTATATATTGCCAAGTGGTCCAATAGGTATTTTACCTTCATACAACATTTTGCTTGGTCATCCCAACAACTCTACAAGGGGGAGCTCATCATCCCCATTTTACAGCGGGACATCTGATGCTTAGAGTAGCTAAATGCTTAGAATAGCCAAAGAATCCTCAGTTACTCAGTGGTAGAGCTAAAATTAAATATATCTTCTATATCTAATCTATGACCTTTCCACTCTATCACATTACCTTCAGGCTTCTTGGAATTTTGCTAAGACTAATCACAGAGATGTCTAAAAAAGTCACAATGACCACAGATCCTATGAGTCTAAATGAAAGTTCTTCATGTTTGAGTTATACTAAGATCAAACTGCATTCTTGCTCCACAATTTCTATCCTAAATTCAACAGAACTAATAAGAGAATCTTTATTTCTGATTGCTAATTTATATTATTTTTGTAAGTTTTTTTGGATTCATGTAATCTAGTATAAGGCATGGTATACATAAATAAAATGCTTTCTTAGTATTATGACATAAAAGTTAAAGAAATATAGATTTACTTCAAGGCAGAAAACTTTTAGAAGATACCTAAATTACTTTTGAAGCTACCTTTTTGTTTGATATTGTTTTTTAAAAGTCACCAAATGCTACAAAGTCATCTTTTTTTGCAGGTTGTAGAGATTTTGTTGTATTGGGATTTCAGTGTGATCTAATGACAAGCTCTTCCTCAACATTCTACTGGAGCAAAGAGAAGTACTCTTATCAGATACAATTCCTTTTTCCCTCTCTCTTTGTGGATACAGGATCTCCCTCTGTCACCCAGGCTGGAGTGCAGTGCCATCATCATCATAGCTCACTGCACCTCGAATTCCTGGACTCAAGTGATTCTCCAGCCTCAGCCTCCTGAGTAATTCGAACTACAGGCATGAGTCACCACAACTGGCTAATATTATTTTTTGTAGAGGCAGGGTCTCACTTTGTTGCACAGACCATCCTGGAACTGCTGGAGCCAAGAGATTTTCCTGCCTCAGTCTCCCAAAGTGCTAGGATTATAGGTGTGCACCACTGTGCTGAGCCAGAGTAATTCCTTAGACTTCTACACCCCTCTTGTTCAGATTTTGGATGATCAAGTTCAAAATCATTTTGGTTTCAAGTTTCTCTTGGCTAATCACAGTATCATAATTATTACTTAAATCAATTCACTGTACTGATGAAACACACTAAATCCTAAATCCTAAGAAATAATCCCCAAATCTGGTCATTTTCCAGTATAGAAAATTCAGCAGTGACATCTAGATGAGGCAAAAAGCACAAAAGGTTGAGAGGTAGCTTGCTTGCTTGCTTGCGCGCACTCTCTCTCTCTCTCTCTCTCTCTCTCTCATTATTGTTGAAAAGAGGTCTTGCTCTGTTGCCCAGGCTGGAGTGCAGTGCCATGATCTTGGCTCACTGTATCCTTCCCCTCCCAGGTTTAAGCGATTCTCCTGCTTCAGCCTCCTGAGTAGCTGAGACTACAGGTGTGTGCCACCCCACCCAGCTAAATTTTTGTAGTTTTAGTAGAGACAGGGTTTCACCATGTTATCCAGGATGGTCTTGATCTCCTGACCTCATGATCCACCCACCTCAGTTTCCCAAAGTGCTGGAATTACAGGTGTGAGCTACTGCATCCAGCCTAGAGGTAATTTTCTTAGAGCTTACTTAATCCATCCTTGACCATGAACACTAAAAACAAAAGCATTTACTCAGACTAACTAAAATTAAAAATATAAACTACCCTGAGCCAACAACTATGTCATCTACTGGAGAACTTAATGTATTCAATATTTGTTATGAAGTCAAAGCTGATAAAAACTTACTATGAAAGTTATGCTTGGGAGGAAAAAAAACCAACCTTCTACTGAATGTTATAGAGGAAACAAATAAAATTTACTGTAGTAACTGGGAACAGCAATCACACACTCTGGTAAGAAATACTAATTAATTCCTAGGTTTTCTGCTCTTGTTCTACAGAATAAATTACGAAACAACCAATGACAATGACCTTTTAATATGTCATTTAAATTATTCTGTTTAGTATGTATGGTCTTTTTTTAAGTTCTTATTTGTGAGACACCTTCCAAAGAATATTATCCATCTTTAGGTGATATGACTAGGCTGCGAAATAATGCACAATCTAAGCATCCTGCATTTAATATAAAAAGCTCACAGAAGAAGGACATTTAAATTCCAATTCAGTGACAACATTAAGAACTAAACAATTTTTTCTTTTCATTGAAGCCAAACATAAAATTCAAAGGCATTTCTAATACAAGACTTCACCGCATCAGATAAAGAAAATGATTATCTGATGTATTAGAAATGAGAGGAGAAGCAAACCTGTCTTGTCTTTTTCCAGCTGCTGTAGAGCCTGAAGCTCATGCTTAAGGGACCTGCCATGGAAAGCTAAACACCCATAACAGGTGTTTGTGGACTTTGAACTCTAACAGCCAAATCGAATGCTTTTAAAGAAGTATTCAACCCAAATGGACATGGCATCTGACAGCTCTGGCTCTAAAATCACATCATCCTACACATCATCCTAAGTCCAAACCCCAGATACAAAATTTATTGGCTTTTAACCTTAGGCAAACTTGCTACCCTCCCTAAACCTGATTCTGCTATTTTTTTTTTTTTTTTTTTTTTTTGAGACGGAGTTTCGCTCTTGCTACCCAGGCTGGAGTGCAATGGCGCGATCTCGGCTCACTGCAATCTCCGCCTCCTGGGTTCAGGCAATTCTCCTGCCTCAGCCTCCCGAGCAGCTGGGATTACAGGCACGCACCACCGTGCCCAGCTAATTTTTTGTAATTTTAGTAGAGACTGGGTTTCACCATGTTGACCAAGATGGTCTCGATCTGTTGACCTCGTGATCCACCCGCCTCGGCCTCCCAAAGTGCTGGGATTACAGGCTTGAGCCACCGTGCCCGGCCGATTCTGCTATTTTAGAAAGCAGGAGAAGGGAGAAGGCTGTCAAAATAGTGTATATTCCAATGAGTCCTCATACAAATTTAATGCTGTAAGTCACATAGTACACTTAGCCAGGTGACCAGCACAGACTAGGCATCCAATAAATAGCAGCAATTTAATTTCACATTTGGTCTTCTTTCCCTTATTATATGTATGTGTGATGGTCACGGGGTACACAAAAGATTTAATCCCAAAGTCTGTGCTCAGAAAGAGCAAGCACTTTTTGAACCTTGATTCTTCCCCTCTTTAAGTAGACTATTTCTTACTCAATGTAGGGCTATGTTTTCAACTCTTTTGTACTTGGGTTAAAAAAATACTTTAGATGTTGTAATTAATTTTTATTGATCTTTTCTAAAATCTTTCCAATTAGTTCCCTCCTTTATTGTTGATAACAGAGATTAGCCTTTCACCTAATACACTTTACAATACTGTGTGGAGGATACAGGATTAATCTCTTTTTGTGTGTGTGCATGATCTTTACATAGATTAGGCTCTGTCTACACAGACAAAGGGTGAAGGGGGTAACAGGTGAATTTAGACAGGAAAACGTTAGCTAAGAATAATACTTTTTAATTAAAAATGATTTCTACTTTATTTAATTCAATATTATCTACAATACTCTCATCCTCCATAGGCACAGACTTTTCACAAGTATAATGATTCCTGGAATCAATGCACTTCTATTATATCAGAAATCTTGAAATATCTGTTTATTCATTGGAACACTCCAGGGTTTAGGGTCATTTAGCCATAGAAAACCACCTATAAATAACTATAATACAAATGTTAGAAGGCCAACCGGTTTGTATGTCTGTTGTGCAATAACAGACCAATACACGGAGACAGGAGGGTATGCAGCACAGAGCTTCATAATTGCAAGGCATCAAGTGAGAAGACGGGAGGAGATCTGTAAGAGTTAAAGAGGAAGGAAACATGAAAAGTGGCTCAACAGTCAAAGACAGATTTATTTCAAAGAATAAACCTGGGAGAGGCTTCTGGCCAAGTTAGGTCAGAGGCATTGTTTCTAACAGACTAATAGTTTTTAAGGATTCAGGGCAAGACACCTTATCACAGGCTTGGAACATTTCGTGTCTCTTTGTCTTGCTTATTTAGAAGTAGAATTTATGTGTCAGTTCTCATATACCTCCCTGCAGCTGCAAGCATACCCCCAGAGTCTGCTTTCAGCTTTCCTATCTTAGCACACCTAAAGGGAAAGGAATGCGCATATTAGGGCCCACTGTTTCACTGGGGCCCATTGTATGAATGTGAAGTTTAGTGGTTACCCAAGAGACTTCCCCCCCTCCCTCTGTGCCCGACCTGTTCTTATCTGTGTTTTACTGTCTGCTCTTTCTGGCTGCTTGTTGTTAAAAGAGAAGTGATTTCCTTGAAATGCATGAGTTTAGAAAGAGAGCTAGAACTTAAAGTGGTGATGTTTCTTCAAGATGATGGTGCTCCTGCTCTATCAAGACCCTAACATCCACCTCCCCAAGGATTCTGGGCTGGGGTTTTTAAGGAGATCATGGAGGGTGAAGGTCTAGAAAATTAGAATCAATGAGTGGTCACGGTAAGGGTGATAAAGTTATCAGAATGTAACAACTGCATTCTTTGGCGAGTCAGCTCCTGGGGGTCCTTCGTAACAGTGGATATCAGTAGTTTCACTGGCATGTAGGACCTGAAAGAATATCTCAAGGGGAAAACTTAACATTTCATGATGTTTAAGTTATCTACAAAGCAGTTAAGGGGAACTATAATCCAGGGTCTGTGACAATAGGCATCAAACCACTATGAGGAAGCAGGTCAGAAAGCAAGCTGACCTAATGATTTATGTTGAATATGCTGCATTAATCTGACTGTTCTGCAAAATTAAGCCTGGTTTATTTTCATTTCTCCCACCCCCTTCTTCCCTGATTCATTTTATAAAATTCATAAGGATGGTTTCAAAAACATACATTCATACATACATAAATATACACATTTATGGTATTTGCTGTTCCTGGTACTATGTACAATGATCAGAAGTCTTTTAAAACATATTTGAACTTCATTCAGGCAAAACATTAGACACTATAGTTTTTTAAGAGTAACAAAGTAAAAGCAGCAATTACTTCCTGAGTAATATAAATAGCATTTTATTAAACTTAAAATATGAACCTGAGGGGGGTAGTTCACATTAGGAACCAGTTAGCCAGCCATTCAGCAAAATTCATAATCTAAGTCTTCTTCTCTCAAAATCATATGGCACTTGGTGAATAAAACCCAAAAGTAGATTCCACCTATTTTATCAAGATATAAGCTTATTTATCCTCTATCTGTAATGATTAATCCAAACAGGACAGAATTCTGTATTTAACACTATTTAGAATGTTAGATTATGTATTCTTCATTAGAAAATATAAATCATTTTATATTTCAGTTATGATAAAATGTGATGGAATCTTTTCCATTTTTTTCCTGTGTCCAAGTGCTTACTCCCATCATGAAATGTCAATGAATCAATGGAAAAAAGTAAAACTATAGTTCCCATAAGTCATTACTTTGAAAAAGAGAACAAAATGTTAAAGACTGCTTGACATACAGCAAAGAGTTTTCTTTAACAAATGTTAAAGAGTTAAAAATTAAAACCATAGGAAATGCTTGGATTTATTTTTGTTTACTACCATCTAGATGTGTTAGGGAGGTTAACTTTAGCTAGAGGTTTTAGATCTTTATTAGTAGAGTTGTATGATAGATGCAGAATTAAATTTTTTAAAAACTTAGATGATTTTAGAGTATGTGCCATGTGGTGATGAGGAGAATGTATATTCTGTTGTTTTGGCATGGAGAGTTCTGTAGATGTCTATAAAACAATCCTCAGCAAAATTTTAAAAACCTAAAATTATTCCAACCACACACTCGGACTGCAGCACAATAAAAATAGAATTTGATACAAAGAAAACAGCTGTAAATCATACAATTATATAAAAATTAAGCAACCTGCTCCTGAATGACTTTTGGGTAAACAATGAAATAAAAGCAAAAAAAAGCCCCTTACAATGTGGGCAAAGGACATGAACAGACACTTTTCAAAAGACATACATGTAGCCAACAAGCATATGAAAAAATGGGCAACATCACTAATCATTGGAGAAATGCAAATCAAAGCCACAATGAGATACCATCTCTCACCAGTAGAAATGGCTATTATTTTTTAAAAAGTTTAAAATATAACAGACAATGGTGAGGTTACAGAGAAAAGGAAACATACATTTCTTGTGGGAGAGTAAATTAGTTCAGCCATTGTGGAAAGCAGTGTGGCGATTCCTCAAATAATTGAAAACAGAATTACCATTCAACCCAGCAATCTAATCACTGGATATATACCCAAAGGAATATAAATTATTCTACAATAAAGATACATGCACATGTATGTTTATTGCAGCACTATTCACAACAGCAAAGAGATGGAATCGATCTAAATGTTCATCAATGGTAGGCTGGATAAAGAATATGTGGTACATACACACCATAGAATACTAAGCAGACACAAAAAAGAGTGAGATCACATCCTTTGTAGACACATGGATGCAGCTGGAGGCCATTATCCTAAGCGAACAGAAACAAAACACAAAAACAGAAAACCAAATACTGCATATTGTCACTCATAAGTAAGAGCTAAAAAATGAGAACACCTAGACACAAATTGAGGACCAACAAAGGCTGGGGCCTATTTGAAGGTGGAGGATAGCACAGAAGGGACAGGATCAAGGCAAATACCCATTGGATATTGTGCTTAGTACCTGGCTGACAACAGACTCTGTACACTAAATGCCTATGACACAAGTTTGCCTATATAAAAAACCTGCACATATAGCCCTGAAACTAAAAGTTAAAAAAAATCTTAAAGAAAAAAGATTAACATCTAATTATTACAGAACTATTATCAATAAGCATAATATTCTACAGCCAAATTTACCCCCAACCAGACTTTGCCTTTTGGGGGCTCAGATTTTGACAGTACACCAAGAGAATATAAAACCAACCAACTTAATGCTAACTTATTCAGTTCATAAACCTGATATGTAGTAACATAGTAAAATAGAATTCCAACTTGTTAATGTATGATTAAAACATAAACCCAATTGTTAGTTTACCTTAGTATATTTCTATGTGGGTTTTTTTTTTTTTTTGCTTTTTTAGTTTTCTGTTTCTTTTACTTATATTAATACATTTTATAAAGATTCAGTCTACTCTTACCAATCCAGAATCTGATGTCTTTGTGGCATAGATGGAGATCTTTCATTTTATGCCTCACCAATATCTATTAAACCATTTCCCCATAGTTGAGTGACCATATGGTTGGGTAGGGATATAGAAGGGGAACATAGTGATTACCACACCTCAGTTTCAATTTCAGAACACAGAATTTCTAACCTAATCAAGATAATCCCATTTCCTCTACCATATTGATTGATATGATGACCCAGCCCAAAGACAATAATCAAAATGCCTTGTTCCCATATAGTTCATTTATAAAAGTTAATTCATAAAAGCTGAATACGTCAAACCAAATAAGAAATGAAGGGTGGTATGCTACTAATCTTTCCAAAGTAGGGTGTCTTGCTCTTCTCAGAACACCACCAATACATTCTCTTATCTTACAAAGTTAGAAACAATTTTGATCCCACATGGAGCACCACTCCTTTGGATGATGCTCATGTTCCAAATCAGAGCCCAAAGGTCAAATCTGGTCTAAGATGACACCGTTGATGTGCTGAATCCCACCATCCTTGAAGACAATCTGTGGAGAATTTAAAAACATATCTACAAAAATTTTTTACTTCTTTAATAGAGCTTAATTTTCCTCTCTTGGACTGAACCTAATGACTCACTTCTCAAAAATGCAGTGTGGCAGAAGTATCTAACTTCTAAAACTATACCATAAAAGCTATTGCAGAGTCCTCTCTCTTATCACATATTCTAGGGGAAATCAGCTGCAGTTCTGGTAAGAACACTCAAGCAGCCCTGAGAGGTCCACATGGCAAGGAACCGAGCTTCCTGCTAAGAGGTAAGAGGAACTGAGGTCTCTGCCACCTGCAATATGAGTAAGCAATCTTGGAAGGAGATTCACCAACCCAAAGCAAATGTTCAGGTAACTACAGTGCTAGCCAACAACTTGATTGTAACTATATGGGAAATCCTGACATAGATCCACCAGGCAAAGCCATTTTTTAATTATTGACTCACAGAAACTACAAAATAATAAGTTTATTATCTTAAGTTGCTACATGTGGGGTTAGTTTTTTCCATAGCAATAGATAATCAATGCACAAACGTCCCTCAGAATGTCCAACCTAAGGAGTCAATAATTCCTCTTTATTGTTCTAATTTCTTGAATTGAGTCTTAAGTTATTTTTATTATTAAATATAATTCTAAGTGTTGCAAGGTAATATTGTGTCTACCCTGATTTATTAAATATTAATATTGTCATTTAAGGTAAAAAACATCTTCTTTATATGCAAACGATTAAGAAGTGGAAAGGAAGTACTTTCTTGGTAGTAAACAACGTACTGGGAAGAAATAGAAAGACAATAATAATATGAGGAAATCATAAAAAGACTGCATCTAAGGGAAAGTAGATGAAGAAAATAAAGAAGTCAACCATCCAAAATTCACTGTCAAAATGGATTTCTCTCCCTACAAATATGTTTTCCTGCTGCTAAAGCTGTTGGTTCTAAGCACAAGGTATTGGATGTCTCAGCTTCCCGTCATTAGATTCAGGCTACTGCCGAGATTACAGTGACTAAATCCTTATATGCAGGCAAACCCAAGTCAAGCTGTAAATGTCTAGTGGAATGTACAAGGATCTACTATTCTGAGATCAGGAGCAGAGAAAGCTGATTTGCAATTTGGAAATCATGTCAGTTGGTCAAGATCAGGAATGAAATTTTATAAAAGTAACATGACAAAAGTAAATATCTGAAAATTGGTATAGACCAAGGAAACTGATGTTCAGTAACTTAATATCTTGAAATTGATTATGGAAACCCAGTAACCAGGACTCACAATGTCAATGTATAAGCCACTTGAAGAATGAAGCAGAAAATTGCCATGCAGCAAAGGAATCCAGTGATTCAGACACACAGAGATAAAACTGGCACTAAGCTGAGCCAAGTGCATTGAGTACATCCACCTGTGAAGATGAAAGACAGGACAGATAGTAAAAAGGAAATCAAATGTTTTAGTGACAACTGCCATGAAACTATACTAAATTTTGCACATTTTTATTGACTCTTTAAAAAATCTAAAAGAAGTTGAACTCAGAAGCAGAGCGCAGAACTGTGCTTACCAGGGACTGGGAGATGAGGATTGGGGAAATGTTCGACAAACGGTTCAAAATTTCCAAAGACAGGAGGAAAAGGATCAAGAGATCTATTGTACAACATAGTAACTATAGTTAACAGCAATGTATTCTTGAGAAAGTTCACTAAGAAAGTGGATTTTAAGTGTTCCTATCACAAACAAATGCTAAATATGTAAGGTACTACATATGTTAATTAGTTCTATTTAGCCATTCCACAATGCATACGTATTTCCAAACTTCTTGTTTTACATGATAAACATATACAATTTTTACCAATTTTTAAAAACATAATATAATTTTTAAATACATTATTGTTTAAAACAGAAATATTGGTTGTTTCTGTTATTTACATAGAGAACTGTGACCTGTCTGGAGTTAGAGACGACAGAAAGAAGGTAAACATTTACATGGCTTGCAAAAAAGGCAATTCTACTTGTATAATGTTTTCAGCTGAAGCAGCTCACTTCAACTTAATATTGCCAGACCATATAATAAGCAGTAAGGGCACCATCACAATAGTTAGTTAGAAGCAGTGAACCTGTGAATACAAATGTCAAGCTAACTAGAGATGTTTTCCCTGATACTCTCTTCCAGTGACGGTATCTTCTTGGATAGCTTTGTCATCTTGTGACCTAGGTTTTTAACACTGAGATTATACAGATTGAGATCCTTCTCATTTTTTGGTGTCAAGGCTATCACATTTCTATCATCAGGCATCAAGCTAACATCAAGACTACATAAAGTCTACAATAGAAGGCAGCGTTACATCATTAAATATTGGAACACACAAATGATAAAGAACAGTATCAGCATATCCTGGGAAATAAAAGCAAAACACAGAAAAGATGTAGCCATCCACAGTTTTCTTTCCCATATATCAGGGACCCACAGAGTTGACTTTAATTCTGACTGATACATCCCCTTTTAGGTTTCTCCAATAAAAGACCTAGTATTTTAGGATATGTTTCCGCCTCCACATTTTATGAACACCAGACACATTTGACTGGTACGTGCCACCTTGGTTTAAATAGAAATATGCCAACTGGTTCATATTTTAATGGTGAACAAAATTACATATATGTGTGTAATTTACAAATGAAATTTATATATGTGTATATACATATCATATGTATGAAAAATTTAAAACTAAAATAGTCCTTGCAATAAGTCCCTTTTAAGATTAAATATATATAAATTAGTTTTCTCTGAGATTACAATATGAAAACACATGATATTAGACCAACAATGTAATAACCAGACAATGAAAGTTATCAGTAATATCTCTTTTTTATAACCTCCTATCAATCTACTGGATTCAAATTTGAATTTATTTGTTCAAGCCCTGCACATGACTACATTAACCCACAGCAAACATAGTAAAAATATTTTCTGCTCTTTGATGCATATACAAAATTTATCAGTGCTAAGGACAAATATATTTGAATAAATATATTCATTTTCGACAGCTAACAACTTTCTGTTCTCCCTACTCTGTTTGGTTTTTAATTTGTATTTTTATGTCCATCATAGAGAAGATAGATTTTTCTGTTGCTCTTATTTTATTAAAGGTCTGCAGTGCTTGAGGACACGTTTTACATTCAGTATGACCTATTAATAAAGGTAATTTACATATTCTAAAATTAACATATATTCTGCAGCTATTTATGCATGCTATCCCTTCATACTCAAGGCAGGTATTAGGCTTTTTGTATATGTTGCAAAGGGAAATAACTCAAGTTATTTAAATATCTCTATTGCAAATCCATCACTGTTTTTCTTACATTCTTTTCTTTTGCATTTTTCTCTTAGCAGTATATCTCGACTAGGAACACTGCAACAGAAGATTAACTTTTTAGTTTAACTACTTTAAACTTCAAATGAGGATCTTCAATAATTTTAGGTAAAGAATATACTGTTTACTACTATGCTCTATAGGAGAGTTTCGGACTCTAACTTATCCAGACAACAATGAACAATCTGTCTGCAGCAATTGTCAATGGGCCTTCACAGCTGTCCCTCATTTCCCTGGTTTCTCTGTTCCCCTCCATTTTCTATACTCCACTCATGCCTCCTTAAACTATCTGTTAAGTGCAGTCCCACTTGGATTTCTTGCTAGGCACTCCTGAGGGTCAAAAAAAAAAAGCCTGGAAATTTTCCACTTTTGGAAACTCTATGCATATTCAAATTTTTTTAAAAAGAAAGACAAAATGAAGTCACAAAAATGAGAGTGTATCAAAAATGTTTATATTTAGCAAATTAATGATTTGCTTTTGGCACACATGCACAAATACAATAAAATTAAATACTCTATTCCAAGATAATTGCAGGATTTTAAAAAATTATCAAAAAATTAGAACACTGAACACTGAAGGCAAGTTCAGAAAAAAGACACAGGACTAAAGCTCTATGATGAAGACATGAGTCTGTTAGGACATTTCTGGGCCTTTCTATATAATTTATTAGTAGATAATACTAAAAGTCTAAATTCAAGGCCTTTTCATGGATGTGAGGTCAGGAGTAAATGGTCCTCTTATCCTAGCCCTGTCAAGTTCTGAGGCCAATCTGAAATTCAACAGAGCAGAAGCATGGAAATCATCCTGTGTATGTTATTTTATTTTCTCTTTCTATTGTATGTAAAAATGTTACTTTTTTTATTGCAATGCTTTAAAGCCTGTGTCAAAAGAGGTATGGATTTTGCATAGATAAACTTTGGAAACATTTAAAATTATAGAGAAAAATAGCAGTATTAGAAATATTTTCTAGAAATTGATTTTTACTTTCCAGTCATACACAGATTTTCTTTTTTTTCCACTAAAAGTTAATTTATTTTTTATTTGTTTTATTTTACTTTAAGTTCTGGGATACCTGTGCAGATCGTGCAAAATTGTTACATAGGTATACACATGCCATGTTGGTTTGCTGCCTCTATCCCCCCGTCACCTACGTTAAGCATTTTTCCTAATGTTGTCTCTCCCCAATCTCCCCACCCCTGCCATGTCTCCTCTAGTCCCCCCATACCCCAACAGACCCCAGTGTGTGATGTTTCCCTCCCTGTGTCCATGTGTTCTCATCGTTCAACACCCGCTTATGAGTGAGAACATATAGTGTTTGGTTTTCTGTTCTTGCATCAGTTTGCTGAGAATGACAGTTTCCAGATTCATCCATGTCCCTGTAAAGGACATGAACTTAACTTTTTTTATGGCTGCATAATATTCGATGGTGCTTATGAGCCACATTTTCTTTATCCAGTCTATCATTGATGGGCATTTGGGTTGGTTCCAGGTCTTTGCTACTGTGAACAGTGCCCAAATGAACATACCTATGCATGTGTCTTTATAACAGAATGATTTATAATCCTTTGGGTATATACCCAGTAATGGGATTGCTGGGTCAAATGGTACTTCTAGTTCTAGATCCTTGAAGAATCACCACACTGTCCTCCACAATGGTTGAACTAATTTATACTCCCACCAACAGTGTAAAAGTGTTCCTATTTCTCCACATCCTCTCCAGCATCTGTTGTCTCCTGATTTTTTAATGATCGCCATTCTAATTGTCATGAGATAGTGTCTCAATGTAGTTTTGATTTGCATTTCTCTAATGACAAGTGATGATGAGCATTTTTTCATATGTTTGTTGGCCTCATCAATGTCTTTTTTTGAAAAGTAGCTGTTCATATCTTTCACCACTTTTTGATGGGATTTTTTTTTCTTGTATTTTTTTTTTTAGTTTTTTGTAGATTCTAGATATTAGCTCTTTGTCAGATGGGTAGACTGCAAAAGTTTTTTCCCATTCTGTTGGTTGCCAGTTCACTCTAATGATAGTTTCTTTTGTTCTGCAGAAACTCTTAAGTTTACTTAGATCCCATTTGTCTATTTTGGCTTTTGTTGCCATTGCTTTGGTGTTTTAGTCATGAAGTCCTTGCCTATGCCTATGTCCTTAAAGGTATTGCCTAGGTTTTCTTCTAGGGCTTTTGTGGTGTTAGGTCTTATGTTTAAGTCTTTAATCCATCTGGAGTTAATTTTAGTGTAAGGTGTCAGGAAGGGGTCCAATTTCTGCTTTCTGCACATAGCTAGCCCATTTTTCCAACACCATTTATTAAACAGGGAATCCTTTCCCCATTGCTTGTTTTTGCTAGGTTTGTCAAAGATCAGATGGTTGTAGATGTGTGGCATTACTTCTGAGGCCTCTGTTCTGTTCCATGAATCCATATCTCTGTTTTGGTACCTGTACCATGCTGTTTTGATTACTGTAGCCTTGCAATATAGTTTGAAGTCAGGTAGCAAGATGCCTCCAGCTTTGTTCTTTTTGCTTAGGACTGTCTTTGCTATCTGGACTCTTTTTTAGTTTCATATGAACTTTAAGGTGGTTTTTTCCAGTTCTGCAAAGAAGGTCAATGACAGTTTGATGGGGATTGCATTGAACGTATAGATTACTTTACACAGTATAGCCATTTTCAGGATAATGATTCTTTCTGTTCGTGACCATGAAATGTTTTTTCCATCTGTTTGTGTCGTCCCTTATTTCTCTGAAAATGATTTGTAGTTCTCCTTGAAGAGTTCCTTCATGTCCTTTGTTAATTGTATTCCTAGGTATTTTATTCTCTTTGTAGCAATTGTGAATGGGACTTTGCTCATGATTTGGCTCTCTGTCTGTTATTGGTGTATAGAAATGCTTGTGATTTTTGCACAATGATTTTGTATCCTGAGACTGCTGAAGTAGCTTAACAGTTTAAGGAGATTTTGGGCTGAGATGATGGGGTCTTCTAAATATACAATCATGTTGTCTGCAAATAGAGACAATTGGACTTCCTCTTTTCCTAGTTGAATACCCTTCATTTCCTTTTCTTGCCTGACTCCTCTGGGTAGAACTTCCAACACTATGTTGAATAGGAGTTGTGAGAGAGGGCACCCTTGTCTAGTGCCAGTTTTCAAAGGGAATGCTTCCAGGTTTGCTCATTCAGTATGATATTGGCTGTGGGTTTGTCATAAATATCTTTGATTATTTTGAGATATGTTTCATTGAGACCTGGTTTATTAGGAGTTTTTAGCATAAAGTGCTGTTGAATTTCATCGAAGGCCTTCTCTGCATCTATTGAGATGATCACGTGGTTTTTGTCTTGGTTCTGTTTATGTGTTGGGTTACGTTTAACCAGACTTGCATCCCTGGGATGAAGCCAACTTGATCATGATGGATAAGCTTTTTGATGTGCTGTTGCATTTGGTTTGTCAGTATTTCACTGAAAATTTTTACATTGATGTTCATCATGGATACTGACCTGAAATTTTCTTTTTTAGTTGTATCTCTGCCAGGTTTTGGTATCAGGATGATGTTAGTCTCATAAAATGAGTTAGGAAAGATTCCCTCATTTTGTATTGTTTGGAATAATTTCAGAAGGAATGGTACCAGTTCCTCTTTGTATGTCTGGTAGAATTTGGCTGTGAACCAGTCTGGTCCTGGACTTTTTTTGGTTGGTAGGCTATTAATTGGGGCCTCTACTTCAGATCTTGTTATTCATCTATTCAGGGATTCAACTTCTTCCTGGTTTTTCATGTTGGGAGGGTGTAAGTGACCAGGAATTCATCCATTTCTTCTAGATTTACTGGTTTATGTGCATAGAATTGTTTGTAGTAATTTCAGAAGAGTAGTTTGTATTTCTGTGAAATCGGTGGTGATATCACTTTTATAATTTTTTATTACATCTATTTGATGCTTATTTCTTTTATAAATCTGGCTAGTGGTCTGTGTATTTTGTCATTGTTTTTAAAAAACTATGACATTGATTTTTTTAAATGGTGTTTTATGTCTCTACCTCCTTCAGTTCTGCTTTGATCTTAGTTATTTCTTGTCTCCTTCTAGCTTTTGAATTTGTTTGATCTTGCTCCTCGAGCTCCTTTAAATATTGATGATAGAGTGTCAATTTTAGATCTTTCCTTACTTCTCATATCGGCATTTATTGCTGTAATTTTCCTCTAGACACTGCTTAAAATGGATCCCAGATATTCTGGTATGTTGTATCTTCATTCTTGTTGGTTTCAAAGAACATCTTTATTTCTGCCTTCTTATCATTATTTACCCCATGGTCATTCAGGAGAAGGTTCTTCACTTTCCATGTGTGGTTTTGAGTGAGTTTCTTAATCCTGAGTTGTAATTTGATTGCACTGTGGTCTGAGAAACTGGTTGTTATGATTTCCATTCTTTTGCATTTGCTGAGGAGTGATTTACTTCCAATTATGTGGTCAATTTTAGAGTATGTGCAATGTGGTGCTGAGAAGAATGTCTATTCTGTTGATTTGGAGTGGAGAGTGTAGAGGTCTGTTAGGTCCACTTGGTCCAAATCTGAGTTCAAGTCCCGGATAGCCTTGTTAATTTTCTGTCTTGTTGATCTAATATTGACAGTGGAGTGTTAAAGTCTTCCACTATTACTGTGTGGGAGTCTAAGTCTCTTTGTAGGTCATTAAGAACTTGCTTTATATCTCTGCGTGCTCCTGTATTAGGTGCAAACATATTTAGGATAGTTAGCTCCTCTTGTTGCATTGATTCTTTTACTGTTATGTAATGTCCTTCTTTGTCTCTTTTGCTCTTTGTTGGTTTATAGTCTGTTTTATTCGAGACTAGGATTGCAACCCCTGCTTTTTTTGCTCTCTGTTTGCTTGGTAAATCTTCTTCCATCCCTTTGAGTCTATCTGTGTCTTTGCACATGAGATGGGTCTCCTGAATACAGCATATTGATGGATATTGACTTTTTATCCAATTTGCCAGTCTGTGTCTTTTGATTCCGGCATTTAGCCTGTTTACATTTAAGGTTAATATTGGTATGTATGAATTTGTTCCTGCCATTTTAATACTAGCTGGTTGTTTTGCCTGTTAGTGACACAGTTTCTTCATTGTGTTAATGGTCTTTACAATTTGCTACATTTTTGCAGTGCCTGGTACTGGTTGTTCCTTTCCATGTTTAGTGCTTCCTTCAGGAGGTCTTGAAAGGCAGGCCTGGTGGTGATGAAATTTCTCAGCAATTGCTTGTCTGTAAAAGATTTTATTTCACCTTCACTTATGAAGATTAGTTTGAGTGTATATGAAAGTCTGGGTTGAAATTTTTTTTTAAGAATGTTGAATATTGGCTCCCACTCTCTTCTGGCTTGTAGGGTTTCTGCCAACAGATCCACTGTTAAGTCTAATAGGCTTCCATTTGTGTGCAACCCCATCACATGTGAATGTAATCTCCCCATCACATTCAAACCTATCAAACACAGATTACAATCTATGTACACCTATCAAACATAGCTTCGGTCTTTTCACATAATCCCATATTTCTTGGAGGCTTTGTTTATTTCTTTTCACTCTTTTTTCTCTAATCTTGTCTTCTCATTTTATTTCATAGAGTTGGTCTTCAATCTCTGATAACTTTTCTTCTGCTTGAGCAATTCGGCTATTGAAACTTGTATGTCTTTTGTGAAGTTTTTCAGCTCCATCAAGTCCTTTATGTTCTTCTCTAAGCTGGTTATTCTAGTTAGCATTTTATCTAACCTTCTTTCAAAGTTCTTTGTTTCTTTGCATTGGGTTAGAACATGTTCCTTTAGCTCAGAGAAGTGTGTTACTACACCCCTACTGAAGCCTGCTTCTGTAAATTCATTAAACTCATTTTCCATCCATTTTGTTCCCTTGCTGGTGAGGAGTTCTGATCCCTTGGAGGAGGAGAGGCATTCTGGATTTTGGTGATTTCATCCTTTTTTCGCTGGTTTCTTCCCATGTTTGTGGATTTATCTACCTTTGGTCTTTGAACTTGACTTTCAGATGGGGTCTCTGGACATCTTTTCTGTTGATATTGAAGGTATTTCTTTCTCTTTTTTTTTTTAGTTTTGCTTCTAACAGTCAGGCCTCTCTGCTGCAGGACTGCTGGAGGTCCACTCCATAACCTGCTTGCCTGGGAATCTCCCATGGGGGCTGCAGAACAGTAAGGCTTGCTGCCTGTTCCTTCTTCTGTTATCTTCATTCCCAAAGGGTACCCTCCAGATGTCAGCTAGAGCTTTCCTTTATGTGGCATCTCTTTTGATAAATGGGGGTCAGGGAGCCACGTGATGAGGTAATCTGTCCCTTATCAGAGCTCAAATGCTGTGCTGGGAGCTCATTTGTTCCCTTCAGAGCTGCTAGGCAGGGATGGTTAAGTTCTGCTGCAGCAGAACTTAAAACTGCCTCTTTTCCCAGGTGCTCTGTGTCCTGGGAAGGTGGGGCTTTATTTGTAAGTCCCTGATGTGCTGCTTCCTTTTTTCAGAGATGCCCTGCCCAGGAAGGAGGTAGTGTAGTCACAGTCTGCCTGCAGAGGTGTTGCTGAGCTGCTGTGGGCTCCGTCCAGCTGCTATGTAAATTTCCTGTGGTTTTGTTTATACACATAAGGTTAGAACTACCTCGGTAATGGTGGACACCCTTACCCCCACAGAGCTCTACCGTCCTGGGTCAAGTTCAAACTGCTGCACTGGCTGCAAAACTCTCAAGCCAGTTCATTTCAGATTGCTGATCTTTGTATGGGTGGGACCTGCCTTCAGCCCTCACTTTTTCAAGGAAATGTCTGTCTGGCAGGTGTTCAGGCAGCTGTTAAAATAGCCACCCAGATTTCTGTGAATTTTTGTGCTAGAAACCCATGGCGCCTGTTGGCTAGCAAGAATCTCCTGGTCTGTGGGCTGTACAGACTGCAGGAAAAGCAGTGTCTGAACCGGAATGCCAGAGTGGCCGGAAAAGCCCCTGATGGCCTCTGTTGGGTAGCAGGTGGGGTCCACAGGTCTGCTGCACTTCCCAGGGGTTAGGCAGTGCCCCATCTGGCCTCAGCTTGCCCTTCTTAGGCTATACCTACTGTCCAACCAGTCCCAATGAGATGCACCTGATACTTCATTTGAAAATGTAGCAAATACTCACCCTCTGTGTTGCTCTCACTGGGAATTGCCCTCTGGAGCTGTTTCTATTTGGCCATCTTGGTGGAGTTCCCCCACATATTTTCTTAGTGACAATTAATTACCTCAATACTCATGTTGCTAAAAAGGCAGCTATTGTTACTATTATTACTATAGCTAATAATATACTGAATGTTTACTATGTACCAGACACCATACTAAGCATTTTATATGCATCATCTCACTTTATTTTCACAACATCCATATAAATAGATAATATTATTTGCTTATTTTACAGACATAGTATCTGTTGCATACTTAGCCAGTCTGAAACCTAAAAAGAAGGTTAATAATTTTAGCCTCAGCCTCGTGAGGAATAAGAACTGCATATCTTAGAATAACTACTACTGCCTAGGGTGAACTTGACTCCTTCAATCTCAGTTAAAATATAAACAACAAACTACCTCTTTAAAAAGCATGAATATTTAATATTTAAAACTACTCATAGAAAGCAAATAGAAAAAACAAAAAGTTGCGTAAACAAAAAAATCCCTTGAAAAATGGTTTGGTTTTGCCTATTATAGCCCCTTTGCTCCACCCCCCGCTTTTTCCAGTTGTGCCCTATCAATGTGCACACATCTTCCTGAGTTAGTCAAAAAAAGAGCCAAAATTGCAGCTATCCTTTAGGTTGTTTCATTTTTTCCTGCAAAGGGTTGGGAGAAGAGATTGTGATGGTTGTGCACATGGAGAAATCTTTCAGTTACGTCAAGCCATGAATAAAAACTGACAAAGTGGGGACTCTTAAGATGTTGCACAAATGATATATTAAATCTGCAAAGTATGTGATCGATCAAAAACTGTGGAGGATGCTTTTTAAAATAAAAAATTCTTTTGCGTTGACTTCTAAAAGTCAGGTGGAGCTGGCACATTATAGATGGAGCAAGCATATGTTACCTCTTTAAATGAGCAAAACATCCACAGCAGAAGAAACTGAGTCAAGTGGTGGGCTTTAGGATTAGGGGGAAAAATTGATTAGGATGCATCACTGGCAACAGAACTCAGGAAAAAAGAAGTCTTTGACTCTCATCTTGAAGAACTAAGGCAAAGCCGTGCCAAGTTCCCATTAGGTGTTAGAACTTTGATATGTAAATCTAGACTTGGAGTAATAAAAATCAATTGTTGTAATTGTGCACAGGCAATATTTTGCATGAGAATCCATTTTTAACACATACTTTTGGAAATTGCTGCTTTTGTGAATAGGTGATGGTGGTGTAAATATTCCTAATTGTAAACATTGGTTAATCTCTTCCAAGCCTTTGCCCATGTAAAGATTGGGCTACTCATCAGCATTACAGTATTTAGTTCATATTATTAGTAAGCATTCTTATGCAGTTTTACCTAAGGCATCTTAACAATTACTCTTAGCACTGGTGAATCTATATGGGTCTGCAGCAACTTGATTTTTGCCTTTTTAGAGGAACCAATTTGTTAAGGTCATAAGGCAGAGTGAAAGACCAAAGCAAATTTTAGAGCAGGAGTGAAAAGTTTACTAAAAAAGTTTTAGAGCAAGAATGAGAGGTGGTATAGTACACTTAGAAGAGGGACAAGTGGGCAACTTGAGAAATCCAAGTGCACCATCCAACCCTTGACTTGAGGTTTTAGATGCTGGCATGGTTCTAGAGTTTGTGTTTTTGCTCTCCTGGTATTTCCTTGAGAAATACCAGCACTTGAGAGAAGCCTCATGTACAGTGTGTTTACCAAAGTTGTGCACGTGCGCACTTGAGGTGTTTTTCTCTTACCAGTTGAGCCTTCCTAGACGAAGGTTATATACCAGTTAAACTCTGCAATTGTGCCTCTCAGTGCACATGCTTAAGCTCACTCACCCAACTCCAGAGATGTTATCCGGAAGCTGCTAATCCTCGGCTTCAAGTGTTTTTTGTCTATAGAGAGCTGCCTTTTCCTGGCACCAGCTGTGACCAATTATTATTTTAGAGAGACAGTTTAACAACTCCTAGACCATCACCTGATGATTGCCTGACATTCCTGGTTGCGGGAAGGGGAACTCTACTGCTCCGCTCATATCACCTAACTACCTACTCTAACATTACTAATTCTACCATGGGGATAAAGTAAATTATTTATTTTAATATTCTAGATGAATTGATCTTTCACTGGGAATCAAAAAACCGAGTCCTAAGCCTGACTCAGCAACTTGATCACTTGATCATGAGCTAGCCTCTTCAACTTCTGGAGGTTTATTTCCCTCATTTGTAAATGAGGTGACAGAAGGAAGTTACAACTAAGAGAGGAAGGAAGGGGAGAGAAAGAATAGATCTTTGTTTGAACTCTAAATTTCCCAATACATGAAATCAGTGTAAGAACCACCCACTCTTCGAGATAAATATTTCAAGGGAAGGCAAATAAAACCTAGTGCTTACTTCATTAATTTTACTAACTAGGGTATCTGTAAAGCTATAAGACAGTCTGGCAAAGTAGCATAATCCATTTGGGAGACAAACTGAAGATGCTGTGGAAATGTACCACCCACAACAGCCCAGCTATAATATGAAAGTTCAGTGTTTAGAAAGCAAACGAGCTTGCTGCTTGTTATGGGTTCATAACCATCTAAATGATTTCTGAGTAAAGTTTGCATTGACCATTCAACTGTGAAATCTTCTCAACAATGAGGTGGCATGACCTGAAACTAAGACGATGTGTTTTTGCTCTCAATAAAGAATATTTGTTTTAATCTGTAAGAATACATTATGACAGCATCTCAAACTGATGAATCTGAAGTAAATACAAAGGGCTAGTTAGCAGGCATGCATCCGCAAGATAAGGAATTAACTATTCTAGAAAAAAATGGCATTGTTCCTATTAAAATTTGGAGCCGTGTTGTTTATTGCTCTGCATCCCACAGACATCTAGTCTAATGCCTTACTTTTTCGTTGAGGGGAAAGTTGAATTGCATTTATCAATTAAGCAGCCAGCACCAAATCAGGGCTTTCCAAAGCACTATGCAGAAATTGCTGTTTAAAGGCAAACAATTTGAAATTCAAGCTTAATCTCACTGCTAAACATTTGGTTTATTACATGTAAGAACTTTTATAAACATGCCATTCTTCCATTGTGTTTGTAACTTGCAGATTTAATTTACTCTTTTCTCCAAAAACAACCTCCTCTTTGTCATCCAGGTTCCAGGAGAAATTACTTGGGATATCTTCTTCAATGTTAAAAAAGTTTGCTAAAACAGATAATAATCTATTTTCATAAAAGACTGTCAAAATTTAGTGTGATTATAAAATTACCAGGAGCATGTTTTATTACACAAAGACCTATTTTAACTCAAAACTGGTAACCACCACATGAAGGAAATGGCCCAATATTTGATCATCTTAGAATTTAAAAAGCTAGGTCTAAAAGATTTTCTTGAGGAGAGCCTTCAACAAAGTTTTATTTGTTTTTTGTTTTTGGTTTTTTTTTTTTTTCATTTGTTTCTTGAGAGAGAAACCTTTTCTGGAGGGGAACCCCCTTAAAGCAAAAGTGAGAAGTTTAAACCTACTATGAGATCATGAGTCCATATCCAAGAGGAGGGGAGATTTGGGTGATCAACATTGTTCTTCAGGTGTTCTCTGGTGTAAACGTTTCTGCCAGAAGCCCCAGTTAAAAACCAGAGAAAGAAAAGGTGAAAATTAAAGTTAGGTCCAAAGTGATTAAAAGTCCACAAAAGCTTTTTTTGTTTGTTTGTTTCTTTATAGCAAAAAAGGAACACAAGTGAGGCAAGGATTGGGTTCTCATTTAAGGAGCACTAAAGCAGAACATGGGCTAGAGCATCAGTCTTGGCAACCAACAGGAGGAGAAGGTGACTTGACAGGGAGCCAGGCTAATCTGCATCTAAAAAGGAAGCACACTGCAGAGATGATTCTGAGCATGGCCGAGTCAAGAAGGTTGCTTTCCTGAGCACATGAAGTTAGTAAGATCTGGGTGAGATAAAGTATCTACCTCTGATCTTGAAAATCAGATTATAATCTGATTGATGGATGACCCAATTTCTTAATAGCCATGTTTCCTGAACATTTTTCCTATGACTGGAGATTGTGTGATTGAACTAAACCCTTTTCCACAATATTTACAGAGCAGCTGTGTCAACATCTAAGTGAAGCTCCACCATACAGGTCTTTCGAACTATATAAAAATTCTAAGAAACTCACAGCTTCAAGTGCAGTTCTATCTCTTGCTTCCAGATCCCACAAAGATCTGGGATAGTCAATGTATAGTGATATGCCATGCTCAAATTTATTTTTGGTCAATGACTATAGCTGAATGCCATGAAATGAATGAACTCCAAGTTTCTATGAAGCTTTGAAGTACTTACAATAATACCCATACACTTTCAAATTGGATGAAAATATACAATTACGATTGTTTTTTCAACTTCTGATTTCTTTACATATTTGTTCTTACCAAAAATCATACTTATTATTTATGAGTATAGTATAGTCTCCATTATATGTACAATGCATACCCACTCAAGACGTTGTTTTCTCCTATCCAATAACTAAACACATTTTGTCCTGTAATTCCACCCTTATCCAACCTTGGGTACAGAAATAATAGTTTACATTTACGGAACACCAACCATGGGTCCAGGAATATTCCAGGTAATTACCTATGAGGAGACTACTACATAGAAGTCAAATAACCTACCCAATTCAGGTAGCTAGAATGCTGAACCTGTATTCAAACTTAACACTCTAGCTCAGATACTTGCATTCTTCTTGGTTTATGGCACTGCTTCTTAGTTTAATTGACACTTCCATAAAGAAAAAGTGTAATACAGATTTCTAAAAGCGATTTAGCCCTGGTCTGGGTTAGCTATCATCGTCCTGAGGCTTTCCAGAAACATTTATTCATCCTTTCCCTCCTCTACATCCTATTTTTCCTTCTCCTCTTTGTCTTGTGTCCAGCTCTCCCCATTACACCATTCTCCTTCAGTACTGTCTCTTTGAAATAATATCACAGTGCTGGACACTTAGTTTTAGAAACTTTTCAAACCATGCAAATTTTATCCACTCTTCATCTCCTTTTAGTGCTACGTGCAATGGAAAAAATGGTTGCAAGAGTCCAGAGGCAAACATATATTAGAGAAATGAACAATTTGCTTATATAGCCAAGAACAGATATAATCTTTTCAGGTTTAAAACAAAGAAAGCCTTCAATATGTCTTTCACAACTTATAGGAAATCCAATTAATCAGAAAATAATAGTTACAATGTTTCATGTGTATATAACTGTATAGTTTTCAAGCTCTCTTCAGACAATAATTTCATCTGATCATAACAATGATTATGAGAGGTTGGCAGAAATATGGAGTTCAGCTGTGGAAATAAGATTTTCTAAAGATCACCCAGCAAACGAATGTCAGAAAATTAACTCGAATTAAAATTATTTCCTAGGGCTCATGTCCAGAATAATCTTTTGAGGTTTTCCTGTAGGATTCTTATAGTTTGAGATCTTACATTTAAAACTTTTTTTGAGACAAAGTCTCACTCTTGTCACTCAGGCTAGAGTGCAGTGACACAATCTCAGCTCACTGCAGTCTCCATCTCCCAGATTCAAGTGATTCTCTTGCCTCAGTCTCCCGAGTTGCTGGGATTACAGATGTGCACAACTAATTTTTGTATTTTTAGTAGAGACAGGGTTTCACCATGTTGGCCAGGCTGGTCTTGAAATCCTGACCTCAAATAATCTGCTGACCTCAGCCTCCCAAAGTGCTGTGATTACAGGTATGAGCCACTGCACCTGCCCATTTAAAACTTTAATCCATCTTGAGTTAATTTTTTGTATATACTGAAAGGTATGAGTCTAGCTTTATTCTTCTGCATATGACTAGCCAGTTCTCCCAGGACCATTTATTGAATAGGGGATCCTTTCCTAATTGTGTTTTTTTGTTTTTTTTAGTATCGTTGTCTTTGTAGAAGATGAGAAGGCTGTAGGTATACAGCTTTATTTCTAAGTTCTCTATTCTGTTCCGTTAGTCTATGTGTCTGTTTTCTGTTTTTGTACCAGTACCATGCTGTTTCATTTGCTGTAGTCCTGTAGCATAATCTGAAGTCAGATAATGTGATGCCTCTGACTTTGTTCTTTTTGCTTAGGATTGTTTTGGCTGTTCAGACACTTTTTTAGTTCCATGTGATATTTAGAACAGTTTTTTTTTCAAGTTCTGTAAAAAATTATGGTAGTTTGATAAGAATGTCATTGAATCTGTATATTTCTTTGGGAAACATGACCATTTTAACTATATTGATTTAAAGATCATTTTAAAATGAAAATATTCAGATGCCTAGGTTGAGGAAAATTAAATATTTCCTGAGCATCTATTCTGTTTAATGCCAGGCCTTTAAAGGGATAGAAACCAATATACATTATGAACTTGACCATTGAACAAAAGTGTTTAAGCTCTACGGAGCGACTGAGAGACTTTGGAACTCCATCAAGACCTGTGGTGTCTCACACCTGTAATCCCAATACTTTGGGAGGCCAAGGTGGATGGATCATGAAGTCAGGAGTTTGAGACCAGCCTGGCCAACATGGTGAAACCTCATCTCTGCTAAAAATGCAAATAAAAACAGCTGGGTGTGGTGGCAGGTGCCTGTAATCCCAGCTACTCAGGAGGCTGAGGTAGGAGAATCATTTGAACCTGGGAGGCAGAGGTTGCAGTGAGCCAAGAATACGCCACTCCATTACAGCAGGGGAACTGGACAAGACTCCATCTCAAAACAAAAAGAACTCCTTCAAGTTTAGTAAATTATTAGGTTGGTGCAAAAGTAATTGCAGTTTTTGCAATTAAAAGCAATGGCATACATAAGATGTTATAAATTCCATATTTTTCTGAGAAATCGTTCCATAGTTCTCAATTTTTATAATATTCTATGACCAAAATAACTTAAAGAACCATAGTATAAGATAAAAACATATTGAATATGTGAGCTTCTACTGACTGTTATATTAATTGACTGTCACATATAACTTCTGTCAAATTATTGGCATAGAGGTGGACAGTCCAATGGTAATATCACATTTTTCCTAAGGATTTCTAATATTTGAAAAATCATATCATCCTTAAGTGGCATCCCCAATTTTATTGTTTATAGGTTACAAAATGACAGTTTATCATAGCTTCAACTTTCTGAAGTTGATATAAGAAACAGTTATATGTTAGATATGTATCTATTTGTATTAATAATTCTGTTACCTAGAACATGCTCTCATCTCATGCTAAATGTCATTTGGGAAAAAAATGAGTTTCACTATTTCAGAATATGAAACGAAGAACTTCTATGCTTTTATTTTTTTTAATAAAAACTACAATATATAATAATTTGTATTTCTGAGGGGAATGGCAAGATGGCCAAATAGGACCAGCTCCAGTCTGCAGCTCCTAGAGAAACCAATGCAGAGGTGGGTGATTTCTGCATTTCCAATTGGGGTACCCAGTTCATGTCACTGAGACTGGTTCAACAGTGGGTGCAGCAGCAGAAGCCTGGTGAAGCATCCCCTCACCCGGGAAGTGCAAGGGGTCAGGGAAGTCCCTGACCTAGACAAGGGAAGCCCTACGGGACTGTGCCATGAAGAACAGTGTATTCTGCCCCAGATACATTGCTTTTCCCACGGTCTTTGCAACTTGCAGACCAGGGGATTCCCTCAGGTGCCTACACCACCAAAGCCCTGGGTTTCAAGCACAAAACTGAGCTGCCCTTTGGGCAGACACTGAGCTAGCTGCAGCAGATTTTTTCAAACCCGAGTGGTGCCTGAAATACATGTGAGACAGAATTGTATGCTCCCATGGAAAGGGAGGCTGAAGCCAGGGAGCCAACTGGTCTTGCTCAGCTCCCACCCCACCAGAACCCAGCAAGCTAAGATCCACTGGCTTGAAATTGTCACTGCCTGCACAGTAGTCTGAAGTCCACCTGGGATGCTTGAGCATGGTGGGAAGAGGGACATCCACCATTACTGAGGCTTGAGTAGGTGGTTTTCCCCTCACAGTGTAACCAAAGCTACCAGGAAGTTCAAACCTGGTGGAGCCCACCACAGTGTAGCAAAGCCCCTGTAGTCAGACTGTCTCTCTAGATTCCTCCTCTTTGGGCAAGGCATCTCTGAAAGAAAGGCAGCAGCCCTAGCCAGGGGCTTGGAGATAAAACTCCCATCTCCCTAGGACAGAGTACCTGGGGGAAGGGTGGCTTTGGGCATAGCTTCAGCAGACTTTAATGTTCCTGCCTGCCAGCTCTGAAGAGAGTAGCAGATCTTCCAGCACAGTGCTCGAGGTCTGCTAAAGGACAGACTGCATTCCCAAGTGGGTCCCTGATCCCTGTGCCATCTGACTGGGAGACACCTCCAAGCAGGGGTCAACAGACACCTCATACAGGTGAGCTCCATCTAGTATCTGGTGGATGCCCCTCTGAGACGAAGCTTCCAGAGGAAGGAGCAGGCAGCAACCTTTGCTGTTCCGCAGCCTCCACTGGTGATACCCAGGCAAAGAGGGTGTGGAATAGACCTCCAGCAAACTCCAGCAGACCTCCAAGAGAGAGGCCTGACTGTTAGAAAGAGAACTAACAAACAGAAAGCAATAGCATTAACATAAACAAAAAGGATGCCCAAGCAAAAACTCCATCTGAAGGTCACCAACATCAAAGACCAAAGGGAGAAAAATCCATGAAGATGAGGAAAAACCAGCACAAAAAGGCTGACAATTCCAAAAACCAGAATGCCTCTTTTCCTCGAAAGGATCACAACTCCCCACCGGCAACAGAACAAAACTGGATAATGAATTTGATGAATTGTCAGAAGTAGGCTTCAGAAGGTGGGTAATAAACTGCTCTGAACTAAAGGAGCATGTTCCAACCCTATGCAAGGAAGCTAAGAACCTTGATAAAAGATTACAGAAATGGCTAACTAAAATAACCAGTTTAGAGAAGAATGTAAATGAGCTGATGGAGCTGAAAAATACAACATGAAAAGTTTGTGAAGCATATGCAAGTATTGATGGCCAAATCAATCAAATGGAAAAAGGCTATCTGAGATTAAAAATAAACTTAATGAAATAAAGCATGAAGAGAAGATTAGAGAAAAAAAAATAAATAGGAACAAAAGAACTTCCAGTAAAATGGGATTATGTGAAAAGATAAAACCTACATTTGACTAGTGCAGAAACCCAACAACCCAGAAGACAGTGGAAGCTAATATTCAACATTCTTAAAGAAAAGAATTTTCAATCTAGAATTTCATATCTGGCCAAACTAAGCTTCAAAAGAGAAGGAAAAATAAAATCCTTTACAGATAAGCAAATGCTGAGAGATTTTGTCACCACCAGGCCTGCCTTACAAGAGCTCCTAAAATAAGCACTAAATACGGAAAGGAAAAACCAGTAGTAGCCACTGCAAAAACACCAAAATGTGAAGACCATTGACACTATGAAGGAACTGCATCAACTAATGTGCAAAATAACAAGCTAGCATCATATTGACAGGATCAAATTCACACACAATAATATTAAACTTAATTGTAAACAGGCTTAATGTCTCAATTATAAGACACAGACTGGCAAATTGGATAAAGAGTCAAGACCAACTGGTATGCTATATTCAGTAGCCCTATCTCACATGGAAAGACACACATAGGCTCAAAATAAAAACATGGAAGAATATTTACCAAGCAAATGGAAAGCAAAAAAAAAAAAAAAGCAGGAGTTGCAATCCCAGTCTCTGATAAAACAGACTTTAACAAAGATTAAAAGAGACAAAGGGCATTACATAATGGTAAAGGGATTAATGCAACAGGAAGAGCTAACTATCCTAAATATATATGCACCTAATACAGGAGCACCCGGATTCATAAAGCAAGTTCTTAGAGACCTACAAAGAGACTTAGACTCCCCAGGGATGCAAGGCTGGTTCAACGTTTATAGAGTCTATAAACGTAATTCACCACATCAACAGAACCAAAAACAAAAACCACATGATTATCTCAATTGACGCAGAGAAGGCATTTGACAAAATTCAACAGCCCTGTATGCTAAAAACCCTCAATAAACTCGGTATTGATGGAACATATCTCAAAATAATAAAAGCTATTTACAACAAACCAACAGCCAATATCATACTGAATGGGCAAAAACTGGAAGCATTCCCTTTGAAATCTAGCAATAGACAAGGATGTCCTATCTCACCACTCTTATTCAATATAGTACTGGAAGTTCTAGCCAGAGCAATCAGGCAAAAAAATAAAAATAAAGGGTATTCAAATAGGAAAGGAGGAAGCCAAATTGCCTCTATTTGCAGAAGACATGATACTATATCTAGAAGACCCCATTGTCTCAGCCCAAAAACTTCTGAAACTGATAAGCAACTTCAGCAAAGTCTCAGGATACAAAATCAATGTGCAAAAATCACAAGCATTCCTATACACCAATAACAGACTTAAAGAGAGCCAAATCAAGAATGAACTGCCATTCACAATTGCTACAAAGAGAATAAAATACCTAGGAATACAACTAACAAGGAACATAAGGGACCTTTTCAAGGAGAACTACAAACCACTGCTCAACGAAATCAGAGAGAACACAAACAGATGGAGAAACATTCCATGTTCATGGTTAGGAAGAATCAATATCGTGAAAATGGCGATACTTCCCAAAGTAATTTACAGACTCAACGCTATCCCCATCAAGCTACCATTGACTTTCTTCACAGAACTGGAGAAAACCACCTTAAACTTTATATGGACCCAAAAGAGCCTTCATAGCCAAGTCAATTCTAAGCAAAAAGAACACAGCAGGAGGCATCAGACTACTGGACTTCAAACTATACTACAAGGCTACAGTAATCAAAACAGCATGGTACTGGTACCAAAATAGAGATATAGACCAATGGAACAGAACAGAGGAATCAGAGGCAACACAACATATCTACAACCATACAATCTTGGATAAACCTGACAAAAACAAGCAATGGGGAAAGGATTCCATGTTTAGTAAATGGTATTGGGAAAACTGGCTAGCCGTGTGCAGAAAGCAGAAACTGGACCCCTTCCTGACACCTTACACTAAAATTAACTCCAGATGGATTAAAGACTTAAACATAAGACCTGGCACCGTTAAAAACCCTAGAAGAAAATCTAGGCAAAACCATCCAGGACATAGGAGTAGGCAAGGACTTCATGACCAAAACACCAAAAGCACTGGCAGCAAAAGCCAAAATAGACAAATGGGACCTAATCAAACTCCACAGCTTCTGCACAGCAAAAGAAACAGTCACTAGAGTGAATCAGCAACCAACAGAATGGGAAAAAATTTTTGCAGTTTACCCATCTGACAAAGGGCTGATATCCAGAATTTACAAAAAACTCAAACAGATCTACAGGAAAAAAACAAACAAGCCCATTCAAAAATGGGCAAAGGATATGAACAGACACTTTACAAAAGAAGACATACATGAGGCCAACAATCATATGAAAAAATGCTCATCGTCACTGGTCATTAGAGAGATGCACATCAAAACCACATAGAGATATCATCTCACACCAGTTAGAATGGCGATCGTTAAAAAATCTGGAGACAACAGATGCTGGAGAGGATGTGGAGAAAAAGGAACACTTTTACACTGTTGGTGGGAGTGTAAATTAGTTCAACCATTGCGGCAGACAGTGTGGCGATTCCTCGAGGCCTTAGAAATAGAAATTCCATTTGACCCAGCAATCCCATTACTGGGTATATATCCAAAGGACTATAAATCGTTCTACTATAAGGACACATGCACACGAATGTTCATTGCAGCACTGTTTACAATTGCAAAGACCTGGAATCAACCCAAATGCCCATCGATGATAGACTGGATTGGGAAAATGTGGCACATATACACCATGGAATATTATGCAGCAATCAGAAATGATGAGTTCGTGTCATTTGTAGGGACATGGATGAATCTGGAGAACATCATTCTCAGCAAACTGACACAAGAACAGAAAATGAAATACCACATATTCTCACTCATAGGCGGGTGATGAACAACGAGAACACATGGACATACGGAGGGGAGCACTACATACTGGGGTCTATTGGGGGGAATGGGGAGGGACAGCGGTGGGGGGAGCTGGGGAGGGATAGCATGGGGAGAAATGCCAGATGTGGGTGAAGGGGAGGAAGACAGCAAATCACACTGCCATGTGTGTACCTATGCAACTATCTCGCATGTTCTGCACATGTACCCCAAAACCTAAAATGCAATAAAAAAGAGAGACTTAGACTCCCACATAATAATGGGGGGGAGATTTTAACACCCCACTATCAATAGTAGACAGAACAATGAGACAGAAAATTAAGGATATTCAGGACAGGAACTCAGTTCTGGACCAAGCAGACCTAATAGACATCTACAGAACTCTCCGCCCCAAATCAACAGAGTATACATTCTTCTTAGCACCACACAGCACTTCTAAGATTGACCATATAATTGGAAATAAAACATTCCCCAGCAAATGAAAAAGAATGGAATTCGTAACAGTCTCTCAGACCACAGTGCAATCTAATTAGAACTCAAGCTTAAGAAATTCACTCAAAACTGCTCAACTACTTGGAAACTGATAAACCTGCTCATGAATGGCTACTGGGTAAATAATGAAATTAAGGCAGAAGTGAGTAAGTTCTTTGAAACCAATGAGAACAGAGACATAACATACCAGAATCTCTGGGATACAGTAGAGCATTGCTTAGAGGGACATTTATCACACTTAATGTCCACATGAGAAAGTGGAAAATAAGTAAAACTGACACCCTAACATTACAATTAAAACAACTAGAGAAGCAAGAACAAACAAATTCAAAAGCTAACAGAAGACAAGATATAACTAAGACTGGAGCAGAACTGAAGGAGATAGAGACACGAAAAACCATTCAAAAAATCAATGAAGCCAGGAGCTGTTTAAAAAAAAAAAAAAAGGCCAGGCGCGGTAGCTCAAGCCTGTAATCCCAGCACTTTGGGAGGCCGAGGCGGGTGGATCATGAGGTCAAGAAATCGAGACCATCTTGGTCAACATGGTGAAACCCTGTCTCTACTAAAGATACAAAAAATTAGCTGGGCATGGTGGCGCGTGCCTGTAATCCCAGCTACTCGGGAGGCTGAGGCAGGACAATTGCCTGAACCCAGGAAGCGGAGGTTGCGCTGAGCCGAGATTGCACCATTGCACTCCAGCCTGGGTCACAAGAGCGAAACTCCGTCTCAAAAAAAAAAAAAAGATTAATAAAATAGACCACACTAGCCAGACTAATAAAGAGGAAAAGAAAGAAGGTTCAAATTTATATAACAAAATAATGATAAAGGGGAGATCATAACTGATCCCACAGAAATATATACTACTATCAGAGAATACTATAAATACCTATATGTAAATATACTATAAGATCTAGAATAAATGGCTGAATTCCTCAGTACATACACCCTCCCAAGACTAAACCAGAAAGAAGTCAAATCCCTGAATAGACCAATAACAACTTCTGAAATTGAGGCAGTAATTAATAGCCTACCAACCAAAAAGCCCAGGAGCAGATGGACTCACAGCTGAATTCTACCAGAAGTACAAAGAGGAGCTAGTACCATTCCTTCTGAAACTATTCCAAACAATGGAAAAAGAGGGACTCCTCCCTAACTCATTTTATGAGGCCAGTATCATCCTGATACCAAAACCTGGCAGAGACACACGCAAAAAAAGAAAATTTCAGGCCAATATATCTGATGAACATTGATGCAAAAATCCTCAATAAAATACTAGCAAACTGAATTCAGCTTATCCACCATGATCAAATTGGTTTCATCCCTGGGATGCAAGGCTGGTTCAACACACACAAATCAATAAACGTCATTTATCTTATGAACAGAATGAATGACAAAAAACACATGATTATCTCAATAGATGCAGAAAAGGGCTTCAATAAAATCTAACACCCCTTCATGCTAAAAAACTCTTAATAAACTAGGTATTGATGGAACATATACAAAAATAATAAGAGCTATTTATGACAAACCCAAAGCCAGTATCATACTTAATGGGCAAAAGCTGGAAGCATTCCCTTTGAAAACTTGCACAAGACATGGATGCCCTCTCTCACAACTCCTATTCAACATAGTATTGGAAGTTCTGGTTAGGGCAATCAGGCAAGAGAAAAAAATAAAAGGTAATCAAATAAGAAAAGAGGAAGTCAAATTGTCTGTTTGCAGATGACATGATTACATAGGTAGAAAACCCCATTGGCTCAGTCCAAATTCTCCTTAAGCTGATAAGCAACTTCAGCAGTCTCAGGATACAAAATCAATGTGCAAAAATCACAAGCATTCCTATACACCAATAATAGACAAAGAAACAGCTAAATCATGAGCAAACTCCCATTCACAATTGCTACAAAGAGAGTAAAATACCTAGGAATATAACCTACAAGAAACGTGAAGGACCTCTTCAGGGGGAACTACAAACCACTGCTCAAGGAAATAAGAGAAAACACAAACAAATGGAAAAACATTTCATCTTCATGGATAGGAAGAATCAAATATAATGAAAATGGCCATACTGCCCAAAGTAATTTATAGATTCAATGCTATTTCCATTAAGCTACCACTGAATTTCTTCACAGAATTAGAAAAAAGAAAACATTTCAAATAGAACCAAAAAAAGAGCTTGTATAGTCAAGACAATCCTAAGCAAAAAGAACAAAGCTGGAGGCATCACATTACCTGACTTCAAACTATACTACAAGGCTACAGTAACCAAAACAGCATGATACTGGTACCAAAATAGACATATAGACCAATGGAACAGAACAGAGTCCCCAGAAATAACACCACACATCTACAACCATATGATCTTTGACAAACCTAAGCAAATGGGGAAATGAATTTCTGTTTAATAAATGGTGTTGGGAAAACTGGCTAGCCATATGCAGAAAACTGAATCTGGACCCCTTCTTAACACCTCATTCAAAAATTAACTCAAGATGGATTAAGGACATAAAATTAAAACCTAAAACCATAAAAATCCTAGAAGAAAACCTATGCAATACCATTCAGGACATAGGCATGGGCAAAGACTTCATTACTTAAACACCAAAGCAATGGCAACAAAAGCCAAAATTGACAAATGGGATCTAATTAAACTAAAGAACTTCTGCACAGCAAAAGAAACTATCATCAGAGTGAACAGGCACCCTACAGAATGGGAAGAAATTTTTGCAATCTATCCATTTGATAAAGGGCTAATATCCAGAATCTACAAGGAACTTAGACAAGTTTACAAGAAATAAACAACCCTATCAAAATATGGACAAAGGATATGAATAGACACTTCTCAAAAGAAGACATTTATGCAGCCAACAAACATATGAAAAAATGCTCATCTTCACTGGTCATTAGAGAAATGCAAATCAAAACCACATTCAGATATTATCTTATGCCGGTTAGAATGGTAATCATTAAAAAGTCAAGAAACAATAGATGCTAGAGAGGATGTGAAGAAATAGAAATGCTTTTACATTGTTGGTGGTAGTGTAAATTAGTTCAACCATTGTGGAAGACAGTGTGGTGATTCCTCAAGGATCTAGAACCAGAAATACCATTTGACCCAGCAATCCCATTACTAAGCATATACCCAAAAGATTATAAATCATTCTACTATAAAGACACATGCACACATATGTTTATTGCAACACCATTTACAATAGCATGGACTTGGAACCAACCCAAATGCCAATCAATGATAGACTGGATAAAGAAAATGTGGCACATATACACCATGGGATACTATGCAGCCACACAAAATAAAGAGTTCATGTCCTTTGTTGGGACATTGATGAAATTTGAAACCATCATTCTCAGTAAACTAACACAGAAACAGAAAAACAAACATCACATGTTATCCCTCAGAAGTGGGAGTTGAGCAATGAGAATATATGGACACAGGGAGGGAAACATCACACACCAGGACCTGTCTGGGGTAAGGGGGCAAGTGAAGGGATAGCATTAGTAGAAACCCCTAATGTAGATGATGGGTTGATATGTGCAGCAAACCACCATGGCAATCTATACCAATGTAACAAATCTGCACATTCTGCACGTGTATCCCAGAACTCAAAGTATGATTTTAAAAAAGAAAAAAAATGAAAAAGAATTTATATTTCCAACTTTGCCACAGTTAAAAGGAACACCTCTGCTCTTTATTTACAATTGTACTCTGATGCAACTACTTTTTCCTGACCCTTGCTTCTTTGATACTAAAAAATCCTTAAATTTTTAGAGAGGGATATTCTTAAGTGTAAGTAATTAAATCTGTGGTTACTTGTTCAAGGTCTGTCTCTGCCAATAAGAAATAAGCCTTGAAAGGGGAAGGATTGTTTAATTCTTATTCACCAATGAACCCCCAATGTCTAGGATTGTAAGTCATTTTGAATAAATTTATTTATTAATGAGTAAGTGGATGAACTGCGAGGGCCATTAGGAACCATATAACTGAACTAACGATTTGTGACCTAATTTTGAATATTTAAGGTCTACCTAGCATAAAATCTCCAAATGGAAACGGAACAACTGGGTTTATATAAGCTCATTAGACAAGCTCAGCCACAGTCTGCTTATAAACTATAATAGTTTTCTTCTCTCTAGAGTATGTTTTTCTCTTCACTCTTACTTGTCTTTCACTTCCCATTCTCTCTCTCTCATTTGGTTGCTCCCCACCTTAGTCCCATTTCCTTCTCCACTTGTTTGTATTGACACCCATCCTACTAGAATCACTTCCTTCTCCATCCGTTACTTCAACATACGATGTATTGAGCACTTAAAATGTGTAAGATAAGAAACACATAGAAGAAGACACAAGTGTCTGCTCTCAATAAACTTGTAATATGCAGGAGTTACATACATATAACCAAGTTTCAGGGCAGAGTGGACAGATGCCAGGAGGGAGATGCAGATGCAGAGCTATGAGTATTCAAAGGAGATATTTAGAATATCAGTTCTCCCCTCTGGTTCACATTTGATTCATCAAGGATGCTCTTTAAAATTGTGATCATTGAAGCACTTTCAAAAGGATGGAAAAAGGAACTTGACATATCTTACTCCTCAATAACTATGATGAAGCTATATAAAACTGTCACATGCAATTATTTCAGAAATCTAGAAATTAATGACAGGTATGTAACAAATTGAAAAGTGTATATTCAAAATACTACTTAACCTCTGTAGGAATAGTGAGGTCTGTTTTGTTTTTAAAAAGGTTTCTTTCTTTCATTTCCCTCACTTAGCTACTGGTAGAATAGCTGTGAGTATCAGCAGCCTGGCTGTCAGCAGAGAGGGCTGACTTGATTTGTTCATGTGCACTTGAGAAGAAGGGGTATTCTGCTGTTCTTGAGAGTGTGTATATATATATATATATATATACTTACATACACATACATACATATATACATATCAGTTAGGCCTTGTTAGTTTTAATGTGGTTCAAGTCTTTTGTTTTCTCGTTGATCATTTGCCTTATGGAAAGTGGGTTATTGAAGCAACCCGTTATTATTGATGAACTGTCTATTTCTACCTTCAAGTCCATCAGTTATTTCATATATTTTGGGAGCCCTGTTGAAAAGTACATGTATGTTTTTAATTATTTTGGTTCCCTGATTGACAGACTCATTTACAATTATAAAACATCCTCATGTGTCTTCAGTTAGATTTGTTATACTATGTATAATAAAGTCTACTTTGTCTGACATTAACATAAATTCTCCAGCTCTATTTGGCTGCAGTTTGCATGGCACATATTTTTCTATACTTTTACTTGTGTCTTTGAACAAATATATTGAATATCTAAATGAAAAATGTGTTGCTTTGGATAGTTGGCTCTTTTCTTGATAATCTCTTCAGCAACCTCTAGCTTTTGATTGTTGTGTCTATATCTTTTACATTTAATGTGGTTACTGATAAGGTAGAATTTATATCTATCATCTGTTATTTGTTTTCTCAATGTCTTGTGTTTTCTGTTCCTCTATTTCTCTATTACTGCCTTCTTTTGTGTTAAACAGATATATTTTCTAATGTATTACCTTGATTCTTTTGTTACTAAAATTTTTAAGTTAAATTTATTATTAATGGTTTGCCTGAGAACTGCAATTAATTTATAACAATCTTCTTCAATTCACACTAACTTCATTTCAATAGTATTCAAAAACATTCCTCTTATTTGCCTCTACTTCGTCTCCCTCCTATGTGCTATTACTGTCATACAAATCACGTCTTTATACTTTTTAAGTCCATCAACACAGTGGGATAATTTTTGTTTTATGTGGTTGCCTTTTAAATTAGGTAAGAATTAAGATAAACATTACCAAAACATTTATTGTCTTTTATATTTGCCAGTGCAGTTATCTTTACTCATACTCTTTAATTCTTTGTATTCAAGTTATTTTTTAGTTCCTTTTAGTTCTTACAAATCAGGTCTCTCCCAGTGATGAGTTTTCTAAGTTTTTGTTTATCTGAAAATGTATTTTTTTCTTCAGGTTTAAAGAATAATTTTAATTGATATAGAATTCCTAATAGTCTTTTTCTTTCAGCAAACTGAGTATATTATTTCACTGACTCCGGTCATGAGAAGGCTAGGAGTCAGCTATCATATTGAGGATAACTTGGATGTTTCTCTCTTGATGCTTCTTCTTGATGTTTCTCTCATTCTCTTTTTGTCTATGCCTTTCAATGGTATAATTAGGTGGTATCTAGGTGTGGATACCTTTGAAATTATCCTATTTCAATTTTATTGTGCTTTCTGGATGTGTAGATTCATGTTTGTCTCAAATGTGTAAACCTTTTGCTCATTTTTCTTTAAATAGTCTTTCTGCCATTTCTCTCACACTCCTTTTCTTCTGAGACTCTCATTATGTGTAGGTTGGTATACGTGATCATGTCCCATATGTCTCTGAATTTGGTTCTTTTTACTCTATGCCCTTTTTTTTGCTATTCCTCAGACTGGTTGCTATCATTGACCTATCTTTAAGTTTTCTATTTTTTTTTCTACCAGCTTAAATCTGCTGTAGTGAATTTTTCTCTTCACCTAATATAATTTTCAACTCCAAAATTTTTATTTGGCTCTTTTGAAATAACTTGTATCTCCTTATTAATATTCTCTATTTGATGTGCTATCAGTATCTCTTTGTTTTACTTCTTTCAGCATGATTTCCTCTCATTCATTCTTTTTTTAACATATTTACAATTGCTAATTCAGTCTTCATCTAGTCAGTTGTACACCTGGAACTCCTCACAGACAGTTTATATTACAGGTTTTTTCCCCTGTGTACAGGTCTTAGTTTCCTGTGTCTTTGCATCTCTCTCAATATTTTATGTTGTTGTTAAAAACTGGAAATGATAAATAATATAATGTGGCAATTCTGATAATAACCTGGTTTGCTGTTGTTGCTGCCAGTTGGTGATAATTCTTTCATGCTTTCTGAAATTTATTGTGTAAAGTACGAATTCTTTGTATTGTTGATCACTTTAAGTGTCTGGTTAATTTAGCAATCGGCTAACGTTTGAACAAAGAATTTTAAATGCCTTAACCAATAAATATTGCACTCTTCACCAAAGGACACTGTGCATATGTTGATATGCATCATCAGTGATCTAGCAGTTGACAACTCTGCCTTAGCTTTCACTTCTTGCTTGAACAGACCCACAAGGTAAGCGAGACATGAGAGTTTAGAGCCGTCTCAAGTTTTTCCCCAGCATGCAACCAACCCTGAACAGGCACACATTTCTAAATCTGTATGTTGTTTTCTAGATCCTTATGAATATATCAGCGATTTCCAAAGTCCCCTGTGAACATTTTATTTCCAGATTTTCTATTTAAATTGATTTCTTTTTAGCAGATTATTCACTCCAGCTGATAGCCCTCTGCCAGGCAGCTACTATTAAATAATCACCATGTTTGGTTTTTTTTTCTTTTTCAACAAATGCTCAAGAGAAAAACCGTTCACACTGAGTTCTGAGTTAGGACAGATGGAGATAAGCCTCGGGTGTGGGAGTTTTCTTTAAGTTACCAAACAAATAACAGAATAACAATTCGGTACAACAAATCTCCATGACACAAGTTTACCTATGCTACAAACCCATACTTTACGCCAGAACTTAAAATAAAAGATTAAAAAAATTCTTTGGTAACGGGGCTTTTTGGGCAGCTAAAAAGGCATTCTGTTGCTATTAGTGACTAGTAGACTCTTGGTTTTCACAGATACCTTACTTGTGAGACTGTTAGCTTTTAAGGGTATTATGGAGCTAGCAAAAGAGAATAGCAATAGGGGAAGTTAGAACACCACAAAGCTCACTGTTCTTGCTGAAACTAGGGAATTTTTATTGAATAACTGTTGCTCAGACTGTTCTAAACCTTTTGTTAATTTTTGGTATTCTGAAATAATTGATTTAGACAACTTTTATCAGTTTTCTTATTGCTTTTATGAAGAATTTTTTTTTATTTCAACTTTTATTTTAGATTCAGAGGGTATGTAATACTAAGGTTTGGAGTATAAATTATCCCATAACCCAGATAGTGGGCATAACACTCAATAGAGAGTTTTTCTATTCTTGCTCCCTTCCTTCCTCCCCACTCTAGTAGTCCCCAGTGTCTGTTTATTCCCAACCTTAGGTCCACATGTACCCAATGTTTAGCTCTCTTGTAAGTGAGAACATACGTTGTTTGACTTTCTGTTCTTGCATTAATTGGCTTAGAATTATGGCCTCTAGCCGCATTTATGTTGGTGCAAAGTACATGACTTCATTCTTTTTTCTGGCTGTGTAGTATTTCATGGTGTAGATGTTCCACATTTTCTTTATCCAAACCACTGTCTTTGGGCATCCAGGTTCATTCCATGTTTTTAGTATTGTGAATTCCAGTGCAGTGAATGTAAAAATTGTACGTGTGTTTTGGCAGAATTGATTTTCCTTTGAGTATATGCCCAGTAATGGGATTGCAGGATTGAATGGTAGTATTGTTTTTAGCTCTTTGAGAAGTCTCCATACTGCTTCCATAGTGGCTGAAATAATTTACATTCCCACTAAAAGTATTTAAGTGTTCCCTCTTCTCCAAAGCCTCACTAGTAACTGTTTTGTCTTTTTCACAACAGCCATTTTGACTGGTGTGGGATGGCATCACGTTGTGATTTTGATTTGCATTTCCCTGATAATTAGTAATGTGGAGTATCTTTTTATGTTTTTTGCCACTTTTATGTCTTCTTTTGAAAAGTTTGTTTCTATCCTTTGCCCACTTTCTTAATGGGTTTAGTTGTTTTTTGCTTATTGAGTTCTTTAAGTTCCCTATAAATTCTGTAGACCTTTGTCACATGTATAGTTTCCAAATATATTCTCCCACTTTGTGAGTTGTCTGTTTGCTCTGTTGACAGCTTCTTTTGCTGTGCAGAAGCTCTTTAGTTTAATTAGATGCCAATTGTCAATTTTTTTTTTTTGCTGTTGCAATTGCTTTTGAGGACTTAGTCATAAATTCTTTGCCAAGTTTTAAGTCCAGAAATGTATTTCTGAGATCTTCCTCTAGTATTCTTATAGTTTGAAATTTTATATTTAAATCTTTAATCTATCTTGAGTTAATTTTTGTAAATGGTGAAAGGTAGGGATCCAGCTTCATTTTTCTGCGTATAGCTAGCCAGTTATCCCAGCACCATTTATGCAATAGGGAGCCCTTCCCCATTGCTCATCTTTGTCAACTTTGTCAAACATCAGAAGGTTGGAGGTGTGCAGCTTTATTTTTGGGTTCCTTACTCTGTACCATTGGACTATGCATCTGTTTTTGTACTATACTACTACCATGTTGTTTTGTTTACTGTAGAGCTTTATAGTTTAGTTTGAAGTTGGGAAAATGTGAGGCCTCCGGCTTAGGATTTGTTTGGCTATTTGGGCTCTTTTTTGGTTCCATATGAACTTAAAAAAATTTTTCTATTTATGTGAAAAATGATGTGGAAGTTTGATAGGAATCACATTGAAACTGTAAAATGCTTTTAGCAGTTGGTCATTTTAACAGTATCGGTTCTTCCTATCCATAAGCAGAGTGGTTTTTCTATTTGTTTGTGTCATCTATGATTTCTTTCAGCAGTTTTCCAGTTCTCCTAGCAGAGAACTTTTGCTACCTTGGTTAGATGTATTCCTAGGTTTTTTGTTTCATTTGTGTGTGTGTGTGTGTGTGTGTGTGTGTGTGTGTGTGTGTGTTACTATAAATGGGATTGCATTTTTGTCTCTCAGCTTGAACATTATTAGTTTACAGAAATGCTACTGATTTTTGTATGTTGATTTTGTATCCTGACACAAAATTTGATTATTAGTTCTGGGAGCCTTTTGGAGAGGTCGTTAGGGTTCTCTCTGTACAGTGTCATATCATTAGGAAGAGAGAGAATTTTGCTTTTTCTTTTCTTATATTAATGCCTTTTATTTCTTTCTCATCAACATGTGTTGTTTGGCTTTCTGTTCTTGCATTAATTGGCTTAGAATTATGCCAATTGCTCTCAGACTGATTGTTCTAGCTGGAACTTCCTGAAAGACAATGTTGGAGGTACTCACTGCACTATCCCAGCAGTGCTTGCCAAGCTGTGTATTGGACTGATCTTATTTGATTGCTTGCAAAAGAAAAAAAGAGCTAATTACCTAGGAGCTTTGCTGAAAATAACAATGATCTCAATCTCAGCAAACAATCAAAGATGGCCAACCTCACAGCTGCCTAAAGCTGAAATACTGGTTGGGACAAGTAACAACCAGCCCAAAAATTAACAAGGAGATCTAGGGAATAAGGTACCTATAATGGGGTTTGATAAAATCCCACATATTCCTAGTGAAGACAGAGGAGAAAAAGGAATCTCTATGGACGTTAAGGAAAGACCAAAATCGGTCCATTATCCATACATATTTTCCTGAATCAGAGGTCCTACACAAGCAGAAAGTGAAAGCTGGTAAAAATTTGTAAACTAGTGTCATTTTGAATCTATGCCTCAATCTACACAGAGATTTCTTCAGCAACAATTGGGAGCCCTATAGGCTCAAGGTGTCTGAGCACAACCTCTGACCAATAATTGGCTGGCATTTAGGATTTGCTAGCCTAAGATACAATACCTAAGAGGACAGGCTTAAAAATAAAAACAATAATACAAAGAATAAGCAGGGACATCAGTGACTGCACACTCCACAGGAGATCTACTAAGCATAATGTGTTCAACCAGGTCATTAAATAAACAAGAAAGCACCAGCAGCAGCAATAAGCAATAACTACTACCACCCCTTGGAGAGGGATCAGAATCCATAGCTGCTACAATATATCATCTAAAATATCCAGTTTTCAACCAAAATTACAACACAGGCAAATAAACAAGAAGATTTCATTTGTGGATAGAGAAAGAAAAAGCAGTCAATGAAAACTGACTCTGAGAGGGTCGAGATGTTGGACTTAACAAAAAATACTTCAAATCAGCTATTACAAGAAAGTCCAAATAACTCAAGAAAATCATGTGTAAAAAAACTAAAGAAAAAAATGTCAATGTCTTACAAAATATCAACAAAGAGACAGTTTTTTTTTTTTAAAGAACCAAAAAATTGTGGTGTTGAAAGTAGAACAGCTGAAATTTTAAAATCACTAACAGGGCTTAACTGTGAACTTAAGCTGGCAGAATAAATATCAGAGAACTTGAAGATAAGTCAACAGAAATCTGGGGAACATATCAAAAGCAATGAAGAAAAATGAAAATAGTCTTAGAGATATGGGTGACATCATCAAGCATATCAACATGTGTTATTAAAATTTTAGAATGAGGCTGGGCACAGTGGCTCATGCTTGTAATCCCAGCACTTTGGGAGGCTGAGGTGGGTAAAACACTCGAGTCCTGGAGTTTGAGACCATCCTGGTCAAAATGATGAAAGCCCATCTCTACTCAAAATGCAAAAATTAGTTGGGCATGATGGTGGGGGGCCTGTAATTCCAGCTACTCAGGAGGCTGAGGCAGGAGAATCACTTCAACTCAAGAACTGCTGGGGCAGTGGTGTAATCTTGTAGTGAGCCAAGATTATATCACTGTATTCCAGCCTGGGCAACAGAGCAAAACTCTGTCAAAAAAAGAAAAAATCCTAGGAGAAGAGAGATTAAAAGTGGCAAATAAATATTTGAAATAATGGCTGAAAACATTCCAAATTTCATGAAACTACCACTGCAAGGGACCCACGATGGGACAATTGAACTAGAGTATCTGAAAATAAAGACCAGGTACTATTTTGAAGTTAGGGGATTTCAGGGCGCAGACAGAATCGAGGACTATAGATCTGAATAAATAGTTGGCAATTATGACTGCTCATTAAAATAGTCTGTCTAGTTTATATAAACTCTTGCCCCCAAAACTCTCAATTGTTTGCAGGTGTGCCCAAAGCATATTACCCTCCACCAACTCTGTCAACCCACACTGGCCTGCAGTGTTGCAATCTCAGCTCCCTCTACACCCCACCTCCCAGGTTCAAGCAGTTCTCCTGCCTCAGCCTCCTAAGTAGCTGGGATTACAGGCACCCGCCATCATGCCTGGCTATTTTTGTTTTTTTAGTAGAGATGGGGTTCATCATTTAGGGCAGGCTGCTCTTGAACTCCTGACCTCAAGTGATCCACCCACCTCGGCCTCCCAAAATGTTGGAATTACAGGCATGAGCCACAGCACCTAGTCAAACATGGGAATTTTTTAAAGCTGTCTAATGAGGAGTCAGTAAAGAACCATTGATAGAAAAGTATGATTGCTTCCTTTATTTAAAAATAGAAAGATAACAATACTAACCTACCTCAACTTGAAAAAGCAATTTTAATAATCATATTCACTTTTTTTCTTATTTCCAGCAAAATGTCATAACCACCAATCATCTTTTCAGTGGAAGATATTTTCTATACATACATGAATATTAAAATCTAAATTTCTTAATAATGAGAGTTAAAGGTGGAGCTTAGTATTCACATAACCTGCCACAGAACAATCTTATAAGCATAATAAACATCATAATATATTATCCTATTATGAAAAAATTATATTATGATACAAGATTTTATAGTTAATTTATTTGAGAGATTACATTTCTTTTATTTTTAAAGGAAGCTAAAGATCATAGAGCAATGAACTTAACAACTTAAGTGAAATAATTCTGTTAACTACGTTACATAAAACTATTCTCACATTATACTAGCTATCAAGACCTTGTAGAAATAAAAATGAAGACTTGATAAACAATTCATTTTGATTGAATTTTGCAATCAAACACATCCCTCAATCACTGTTCCAAAGCCCACTATCTTATTTATGCCTCCTGAGTGGAGACAATGTCTCTATTTTGGATGACATTATCAAGTTTTGAAAATACAACCAATGCAATGCTAATTCCTGATATTTCTCAATACAAAAGAATGAAACCCCTGTAAAGCAATCGTGTGAATTTTCCAGAATATAACACATTGTGATATAATTTTAGTCTTTCTTATTATAAAGAAAATGTCAAGAGTCTCAGAGACTGATTTGGGTGCTGTATACCCTGAAGTCATCTAATTCTACCATTTGAGCACCAGTCCATAATACTTTAAATGCCAGAGAAGCCTATTCATCTGTATTTAACCCACTGGCTATTATTTCATTCACCCAGTCACAGCAGCTGACTGCACCACTTATGACCCCTGCTGTGCTCATCTCCACAGGGTAGGCAAAAAGTTGGGTATGATGAGATGCCATTGTGAACTGGCATTAGAGTTTTGCCTTTCCCAGTGCTGAACACCATAACTGATTAGGCGGAAAGGCACAGAGGAGCATTTGGACAGGAAAGGAGACACCTTGTTATCTCTTGGTCCACACTTGAGTGGTTCTCGCAGACCTCTCTTTGTCCTCCCTCTGCAGCTGATAATGGACAAAAAGTACTGCCCTGTGCAGTGTGTTTTTAAAATATCGAAATTTAGTAAATGAGAAAATAACTTACAGAGAAAACAAAAAAAAAATAAGGTGGACAAAACCTCAGTGATTTTAGGAGGTTCCCATTACTCTTGCTGTAATTTATAGCACTAAGAGTTTGGTTTTAAAGAGACCCCACCAGCAATTTATTTTTTCTCTTTTGCATTTCCACATCTATGAAATCAACTGGAGTCTCTTGAGACTTTTGTTCTATACAGTCATGATTGTTTTAAGCAATTTTATTATGAAGGTAAAACAGAGCAGCAGTATGGTTCTATCCTCCCATGTAGATGTCTAGGGTGAGCACATTTTTCCTTCAATTTCCCTGGGATGTGGAAGCATATTCCTTCTATAACAGCATCTTGAGCTATTAAAGCTCACTGGAGAATTACTCTCTGGAGATACAAGGACTGTGAAAATAAAGGGAGTAAAGTCAGGAAAAGATGACTACATAGCAGCAGAGGCTAAATGGAAGAGAGGCGAGAATTTAAATGTCTCAGGAGGAGCCACACTGTAAAGAGAAGAAAGAAACTTCAATAAGGAGCATTTTGGGAAATGTAAACTGACTGATCGTTTGGGAAATCAGTTTAGGGCAAGCTTCTCATACTACTTAGGAGGCAGAACAGTGCCTATTGCCGGTATATCATACAATCTAATAAACACATTCCTGCCCTGTATCATAACGAATCCAGAGGTAAATGCAACCCCCAAGTTAGACCAAATCCAGTTTAGTCTGAACCCTACCTGTTTTCCGGGTAGGTATCTGACTTGTACTTGGAAGTACTATATAAGCTTTCATTCACTGTTCTCTCTAATCCTAGAGAGCATCTGTGCATTATTCATTTGTTTGCTCTTAAAAGAGCATTTTCAAAAAGACTTAATGGATTTAGTCCTGCATTCTGAATTTTAAAATATTAGAAGCTGCAAATCAAATGAGAAAAGGAAATGACAAAATATCAATATGCCCTTTTCCATTTCCTATTAGCTACAAAATCTAACTAACCCAAACAACACACATCCACCTTTAAATGCTCTTCCTTTATCTCTTCAATCAGCTTTTTGTCATCCTTTAAGACTCAATTTAAATGCCAAGGCCACCAGTCAAGAGCATCTGGCTTGATTTTTTTCTCTCTAAAATTTTATTTCCTTCATAACTACTATCATTTGTTAGTTGCCTATCTACCACTTAAATGAAACTTCAGTGACATAAGAACCATATTTATCACAGACCCTAACAGACAACATGTCATAAATATTTCTTAAGTAAATTAATACATTTAGACCAGAAAAATATATTTGATAGCTCTTCTTGATAGGCCATAATTCTAATGGAAGTAACCCTTAGCTCTAACAAACAGTATCAGATACAAATTACCATTGTACTTTGTACATATGTACGTTTACGTTCATAAAACACATTAATTCTTTCATAAATGAGACTGATGTTTTGAGCACCCAGAATGTAACAAATGTTGCTTTAAATTTTTAGAGCAACAAAAATGAGTATGACATGGGCCCTGGCAGGAGGAACCCACAGTGTTGAGCATCACAGTTGAGATACTAGACTTCATGCAAGTTGACTGGTCCATTTATTACTGTGTGCCATTGTACATGCTGTTTCTATTTCCTGGAATGCCTTGGTAGCTTCTTTCTTAGTTTGAAATAACTTCCTCATTCTCTAAAACTTACTGAATCATGATACATGCTGCATTTTAAACATACACACAGAGAAAATAGCACAGGTTTTTATAACTGCCATCTAGAACCATGGTCTTGTTACAATAAGGAAAAATCATGCTGAAAATATTGACAGTGCAACTTCTCTAAAATAATGTGTCTTTGAATTCCTGATGCAAACATTGAAATTCTCAAAGATGTTAGGGAAACTGAAATTTAGATTACTATGCTTTGAAATTAGTATTTGGGGCTGGAGGGTTAGAAATAGCTAGAACCCTACTTTATACTGTGAGCCTAACTGAAGGAAATTTATCATCTCAGAAATGTAGAATATCAGCAATTAAGAGTTTCCGCCTTAAAAAGTATGTAAATATTTAGATTCTAAATGCTATTTCCTTAGTGATAACAGTGCTGAAAAGAGCACTACTATAGAAGCTTTAACACTTAAAATACAGTCTTTTGTGAGCTTTCCCTATAGAGTTTAAAGCAATCCTGCCTTCTCTAAAAAAAAGAGATAAAGAAAAATAGCCTAACTCATTTTAAATACAGAATAAAACAAAATTTCTGACACATGCAAAAATTCATAAATTATACTTCAGTAGAGAATATTGGAAAGAGAAATATCATTATATTTATCAAATACCCTTAAAAGCTTTGTGTATTGCCAAAATGGCATACAATAGTGAAAATCATAAATGTAATTTACCACATTTCAGGGAACTGTGTGATATATTGTCCGTAAATTGTAATAGCTTTTTTAGACAACTACAACATATTTTGGAAATAGAACAAGAGCAGCCCAGACTCTATTTTTCTGTCAACCACTAATTTAAACCTTCTGGAGCTTGTTCTCAGCTCCAGAATGAGGATGATTTTCTCTTTTCTTCATCGGTTATTTTGAGCATTACAATTACCTGTGAGTGCTTTAGAAAGGTGTAAAAGGTTTGTACATTTCTATGCCATGCTACACAGTCACCTTCAAATACCTAGAAAATATGACTATTTTCTAACAATATTTTATCTATGTTTTTCTTTCTCTAAAAAGTACATTCTATAGATGATAAAGTTACTGAATATACCCCATGAATAAACTTTATAAATTTTCAAGAGTGTGAAAACATGACAGGAGTACCTAGCCAATCAATTATAGTACCTACCAAGTTTTAGCCCTCACACTTCACCAAATGACCACAGATTTAAAAGAGAGAAGGCATCGGCTAAGTGGACCATGGTAAACTTCCCCTCAGAGACCTTGCAACAGATAAGCCCTTCTTTATTCAGCCACGGGGCAGAGGGTATTTTCTAAGTTGGCAATGCCTAATGATTTGATCATGTACTAGTCTATCATTCAGATCCCAGTCTCTAGTCAAGGTCCTTCATCAGGAGGCTAGGACTCCTCACCTGCCTTCCAGAGTCCTCCAGCCACTGCATATTGAGTCATTAAAAGCCTTCCAAAGATCCATGCTCCACTGTGACAGTGGGATGTTTTGTTACTCTCCTTCCTACAAACTTTCTTTTTTTTCTTTTCTTGAGACAGAGTCTTGCTCTGTCGCCCAGGCTGGAGTACAGTGGCGCAATCTCAGCTCGCTGCAACCTCTGCCTCCCAGGTTCAAGTGATTCTCCTGCCTCAGCCTCCCAAGTAGCTGGTATTACAGGCACATGCCACCATGCCAAGCTAATTTTTCTATTTTTTTTGTAGAGACGGGGTTTCACCATGTTGGTCAGACTTGTCTCAAGCTCCTGACCTTGTGATCTGCCCACCTCAGCCTCCCAAAGTGCTGTGATTACAGATGTGAGCCACCGCACCTGACTCTCTTCTATCTTTTAAACAACCACAAAGCAATTACTTTGATTGCTCATGTAAGGGAAAATTCCCTTTGTTTTTAGATTTCTTCATCTGTATGTGATAGAATGACTTATGCAAATTATATTTATTTTCTGCTGTCCTATAAATTCCTTGAGGGCAGATATAGATCACTTTTTTTTTCATTTCTGTAATGTATTGCCTATTGTTTTTAATACCACAGTACTGAATAAAACTTTGTTAACAAATACACATCTGAGCGTTTATCTCTTCTACAGAGCTCTCTCTGACTACTTAGTAGGGAGGTAGTGAACTATGTATCTCCCCGGTCTAGACATGAGTTTTTTATTGCTCTGTGACTTAATACCTATGGTAATTGCTCCCACCCTTCACCCATGCCTCAAGTCCATTTTCCATATAAAAATCAGACTGATCTTATTACAGCATATATTAGAGCATGTTCTTTCCTTGATTAAATTTCTCCAATGATTTTGCACAGCCGCTTAGAATTAAATTCAAACTCCTGTTTCTGCCCTTGAAGACATGTATAAGACACGATCACCATCACCCTCTGACACCTCTCTTCCTCTTGCTCACTGCACCTCAGCCACGATGGTCTTTTTTGTGGTCTGGGAACCTCTCAGCTTGAAACTCTGTGCTTCTGTACCTTCAAGTGGCTGGTTTAGCTCACTGATACTTCCTCTAAAAGCCTTCTCTGAGTATGGTGTCCAAAGTAGCTGCCCAAGACACTCTCTGTCATGTCACCTATATTATGTTCTTAACAGCTCTTACAGTTTTCTGACATTATCCAAGGTATGGATTTATTATCTATCTTCCCCAGTGTGTTAATCCCATGAGATTGGGAATCCCAGCTATTTTATTTCTGAAAATATTCTTAGTACCTAAAACAGTATTGGGCATATAGTCGGCACTCAATGCTTGATTACTGAATAAATGAATGAAACTGGTTTTTGCCTCCACACTTCAGATAATTACATTTTAATTTTCTTTTATAATTTTATTCCCAAAAAATAGCTCTATTTTATATTCTAAGGGCAATCCAAAATAATACATACCAAAATCACGGCTTAATCATCTTTGAATTTATTCACTCTAACATGTATCAGGCATATATAGTTGGTGCTCAGTATATATAAAATTCCATATGTATATAACCCTTTATTCTCTTATGTACTCAGGAGTTAAATGTATGTATGTATGCAAATGTAAACTCCAATTTATGAATGTATTTTACTTCTGAAGTCCATTTTTCACTTTGTCCATTGGTTAGAAAAAGATGCATTCTGAGTTTAATTTTGTAAAGGAGAAGTTCTATCCCTAGATTCACTGATAATCTATTTAGCCTATCACCTTCTTAACCACACAACCTAATAGCTTCTTTTAAAATTCTTATTAACTCTGACCCCAGCTTGTTTTGGTAAAGAAAATCAACAGTACTGATTTATTTAGATGTTCTACCCTTTCCTTCTTCTTTGGGCTTATTTGTGAGTATAATTAAAAGTATTTCTTAAAGTGCTACTCATCTTTCTAAATCAAATCAATTTTTGGAATTACTGCACATATTCACACACAAATACACACATTTTTTTCTTCATAGTTCTTGCTTTGGTTTGTTGCATCTGTAATTTACGGTTTTATTTCTTGATGATATGAATAAACTCTTCGGCTACATTCACTATTTTTCCTTTACTATCATAAAGTTAATTAGGATAACTTGGCCACTTTGTTCCAAGTCTCTTATCACGTTCATATTACTAATTAGTCCTCCCTGTGGTCAGAATTAATTCCAGGCTCTGTATTCCTCAAATTGTTTCCTTCCTTTTCTGATTGACAATATCATTCAAGGCCACTGAAAACTATTTTTTAAATCTGCTTTTACAAATTTGAGAATTTTAACAAGTGTCCAAATACATGAGGTCCTCTATTCAAAACCTTCCATTGCTTCTCCTACTCCCGGAATCTGGTTTAGGAAAGTCTTAATCATAACCCAGTCTGTCTGAAGCAGTTAAGGCTATATGTCTGTTCTAGACAGGAATCCCTTGGTTCTAAGGAACAAAAGACCTTCAAAATGAGATCAAGTGAGGGAACTCAAAAAGGATGCAGTGGACTATCACAAATAATCAGGTCACATAGCAGGAAGACCTGGAGAAACTTAGAAGCAAAGCACCTTGGTTCAAATTCTATCTCTACCATTTATAAAACAGATAAATCTAAGCAGCCACTCTTCTCAACAGAATAAAATTTCTAGCTTTCTATAGAAACATATTTGTTTTATATTATAAATACCAAATGATAACAACCTTGTAGATTATGAACCTTAGTAGTCCTTAAAACCATGCCTATGGAATGTCACCATTTTGAAGCTTATAAAAAGTCAAAGAAAGGACTCAACTTTAAACATTCTATTCTAGGCTATTAGAGAATCCTAGTAGCCCACCAGAGAATCCTGGACCCCACTTTGAGAAACACTTTCCTCCAAAAAGAAATAAATCTCAGTGGCTAAGAGCATAGGCTCTGGAGTCAGAAAACTTGCATTTAAATCTGTACTCTATCAAAAACGATCTGTATGAATTTAGGCAAGTTATTTTAACATCTCTTTATAGAGAGAAATATGAAATATGAAGCAGAAATATGTTTATGTATTTCCTCATTCATAAAGTAGGAATCACAGAATTCACTTCCTAGATTTATTATGAGTAATAAATAAAATGATATCTGAGCTTAGTGAAATGATGTTCTAGAGTATTAGCTATTACTTCCACTGTACACATACACACACACAAAATTCAACAGAACTTCTCACTTCTTGAAGGTGAATAATCTACCAAATAACCACCTTACAGCCTCTTTACCTGGGTGCCTTTTTCTCCTTCTGCATCAATGTTATCTTGTTGAGACTGTAAGGTAAACAAGAGCAGAAGAAAATTTGCCTGAAATATCTAACCAATTTGATTAAAACTTTGGATAATGTTATTACTGTAAAGTGGGAGATGGCTGTAAAAGTATCTAATATATAATTAATCCTATTTTTCTTCTGGATCCATCTTTTTTGGAGTCCATAAAATTTAGCAGAGTTCACTTCATAATATTGTTAGAAAGAATATGTCTCCTAATAGTTTCCTAAGATGGAAAATCACATAGAAAACTGACAACAACTTGTCCAATAATAAAACATTTTTCTTTTAAAGCAAGTTCATTTCTTCTAGTCTGACCGATGCTTTCTTATTGAGCCTAGATATGTATTTGTTAAAAAGTTTTATAAATCTTTAGCAGGCAAATTCTATTCTTATAAATTTTGGACACAGGATAAACATTGGGAAAAGCACACCTATAACTAAAACCTCCTGCCTAAGACTCCTAAGACCAGTCACTTCATGCTAACCCTGAGCATACACATTGGAAGGAAACTGCTAAAGCTGAAGAAGGACATAAACAGACACCCCAAAGAATGGAAAGTTTAGGAGTTTTAAGAGTATGAATTATGAAGATTAGCCTTGATTCAACCTTCCTATATTAGAGATGAGAAGATTAGGCAAGATCTCACTGGTTCAATGATAGGCCTTTTCAAATCTTCTAAGGCAGAAAACGGATTGAGTCCAATGAGTTGGTTGAGATACTCCAGACAGAAAATAATTCAAAAGTCTTTGACTAAAGTTGATAAGAGACCAGACCGCAGGTAATCAAGACTATGTTCTCTACGGAAAAGATTGCTAGATTCTAACACCAAAGTAATTAAAAGATTACATCAGAACAATCGAGATCACAGATGATAAATATTTTACTATTTTAGAGGACAAATTTGAAAATGAGCCGATATAAAGCTAGTAACCATCACATGCAGATCCAGATACCAACTACACAATCATTCATGGAATGGAATGCAGGAAGTTCAAACAACACTTATGCCATCCCCACTAACTAATCACCATAAAAGCCCCAAAGTGCACTCCATTTCCTATTCATTCAATCTATTTTGGAATCTACTTGGGAAATCTGTTCCGCTTTTCTCAGATACCTCATTATGTGGGTAATAAACCTCTTAAAATCCCACTGGTGCAGGTGTGGTGCCCTCAGTCTTGATATCAAAACCAAAATTTGGATTGGACAGGAAGGTACATCCAGCTTCTGAAAGGCACTACAACAGTGTCTTAAAGGTCAAAATCATTCCTTTAGTCATTCTTTGCAAAACTAGCTCAGTGGTTCAGGTAAGTAATTTAAGGGACTCTTTAATAGAACTTTTTTTCCTTACAGTTAAGGGTCTCTTTATGCATCAATTATTTTAATAGAGTTTTCTAAGACCCTGCTTTTCATTTTCTGTAGTTATCTGTTCTTAGGAACATGATATATTTTGCCTTTAGGATGGGAACTTTGGAGCAAGGCCTTTCGGACACAATGGGAGTTGAAGACAGAGGTTTTTTAGGACACCAGGGCACCTCGACAGGGGAATGTTGAGACAGAAAAAAATATGTTCTAGTTTTCCCATGACAATTTCAGATGACATGTTATCAGAGCATCACTATTTATAGTAGCCCCTTTTTACTCTCAATAGTACCCTGATTGGATGATAGTTTATACATAATGTGATAGACAGGAGTCTTGGTCAAATGCATCTTGAGACACACTGTGGACCATCGTATATCTATAGAGGAGAGAAGAGTAGAGTCTTCATCAGAGATATCATAAGAACTCTGAGGAGATATAACAATTGATGAAATATCTGTATTTCTCAAGAAACTCAGAATACAGAAAGAGATGGGTATGTAATTATTGTAATCGTACTCTGACAATTGCTATAATTGATAGCAATATGACAATAAAAATACATGAGTTCAAGATTCGTCTTTTCGGATAGGTTACATACATAAACAGGAGATTTGAGTTGACAGACATTCCAGTTGTTGCTCCATTGATTTCTAACTCTATGGCTTAGGTAATCATATAATATCTGTAAATCTTAAGTTTGAAACAGAGATCGTTTTCCTGGTTTTCAGAACTGTTGTAAGGACTAAGAAAGCTAATATAGGAAAAGGTCATTATAGAACACCTGGCATATAAAAGGCACTGTATAAATTATAACTATTACATATTATGTTAATGACACCATCACCACACCCACTGTTATTATTTTTTTTTTGAGATGGAGTTTTGCTCTTGTTGCCCAGGCTGGAGTGCAATGGCACGATCTCAGCTCACTGCAACCTCTCCCTTCTGGGTTCAAGCAATTCACATGCCTCAGCTTCCCAAGTAGCTGAGATTACAGGCATGCACCACCATGCCAAGCTAATTTTATATTTTTAGTAGAGACAGGGTTTGTCAGACTGGTCTCGAACTCCTGACCTCAGGTGATCTGCCTCCCTCGGCCTCCCAAAGTGCTGGGATTACAGGTGTGAGCCACCATACCTGGCCTATTATTATTATTATTATCCAACATTATACAGATTACCAAGTACTTCCAAGTATTCTTCAGTGCTTGATTAAAGAAAGAAAATAATTCTATATAAAAGCCACCTACATTAAATTTTTTGTTTGTTTTAAGATTGCTGGTTGGGACTATAAATTGAAACTATGCTTCTGTAAGGTAATTTGTCAAAACATATAAAATCCTTAAAATGTGCATATATTTTCAATGAATATTTGCATTTATAGAAATTTATCCTTAGAGAAAATTATTTTCATACATAGTCAATAGGGTTTAGTAATTTAGGGCATAGACTTTGGGTCATATACCACAAAAGTTAAATATCACAGTATTAAGTTACAGGAAATTGTTAGTGCCGAATCATTTCCTTTTTAAGACACGGACAATTATCTATTTCATGGGACAATCAGGAGGATATAACAAAATTATTGAAACAGAGAGTCATGTATGGACTTTAATAAGTGTTCATCAAGCATCATTTTTAGTAGATACAACAACATTCATTTCAAATTTATAATCATGAATAATTTAAAAATTAGTTCAACTATCTTATAATAAATGAAATGATTAAAGTTATACATATAGTTAGAGTTTTTTTACTGTAACAATAGAGCATTTAAAAATAACAGTAAGTGTATGATTATCCTTATTTTTAAGTACTACTTTTTTTTTTTTGAGACAAATCTTCCTCTTGTCACCCAGGCTGGTGTGCAATGGCATGATCTTGGCTCACTGCAACCTCCGCCTCTTGAGTTCAAGTGATTCTCCTGACTCAGCATCCTGAGTAGCTGGGATAACAGGTGTGCACCACTACACCCAGTTAATTTTTGTATTTTTAGTAAAGATGAGGTTTCACCCTGATGGCCAGGTTTGTCTCAAACTCCTGACCTCAAATGATCTGCCCCCATCAGCCTCCTAAAGCACTGTGATTACAGGTAAGAGCCACTGCACACGGTCAAGTAAAACTGTTAGGTAAATCAGTTTGAATATAAAAATTTAAGAGTAGCTATTTCTCTTTAGTCCAATTATATATGATTATTTATTCTTGCTTTTCCTATGTTTCAAAAAGCCACAAGAAATATGACTTACCTTTATAATCACAAAAAGTTTAAAGTGATAAAATGAAGGAAATCCCCAAAAAAGTTTATTTACTTTTCTACAGTCTTGTGATTACTTTTAAATTACTTCATAAAGCATTTTAGTGTGGATAGCGCAAAAGTTACCATCAGCCTAGGTCAAATATTTAAAATAATTCAGAATTTCTCAGTTAGTTCCACCCAAATTCATTATACTTATGAAGATTCTCTGTCTGAATTCTATTTGGCACCCTATCAGTGATTCTACAGTTAACAAAACAGGTGGAACATTAATGGGAGCAAGGTAGAAAGCCTCCCAAAGCAGAAATATAAGTGTTTTGACATTGTCAAGTGAATTGGCTGTATAAAATTGCATAGCTATGTAGATTATGATTCTATTTAAGATATAAGAATACTGCCTTATCTACTAACTACAAAAAAAGATGGAATTTGAGAGAATAAAACAAATTATTGTTATTTCTGCAATAGAGAATAGTAGCAAAGAAAAAAAAAAGAAGAAACCTCAACTTAGCCAGAATTGCTACAAGTAGCTGCTTATTTTTAACCCATGGAAAATGTACACTAAATTTATAAGGGCAGTTTAAACACAAGTATAGAACTCTGCAAAGAAATATGCACTTAACGGAGTTAAAGCATACCTATTCAAAACAGGTTGTTATAATCTGCCATTGAAAGCCACACCTTGGAGTCTGGGATCACTCTCACCCACTGCCATAGAAAGGCAGAGAAAAAGCAATAGCTTCAAGTATCCTTTAAAGAAATGGGTCGTAGATAAATACGGAAATAACTAATTTGGGAGATGTTTTCACAACAGCTCCAGATTCTAGATCATGTGTTTGTTGCTATCACTTTTCATATAATCCTTCTAAGGGTACCATTTAGGAATTTTAAAAACAATAGTAATAAGGGGAAAAAAATACTCTGTGGACAAACTTCAGCATACCACAAGCAACAAGAAATGTGACGTTACAAATGCATATTCATTCATTCAGTCTTAACACTTCCTCCACCAATTTAATCTCTTTTCACTCTGTGTCAGTAGTGGATGATTAAACAACAGAATTTGCACACAATTCTAGTTCTGTACTCTAAAGAAAGACAAAAATTTCATCTTTCTATCTTTTCTAAAACGTTTACAATTTCATGCCATGTGGCTCATATACTTCTTCCCATGACAACGTTAGTTAAGGGTCACGTTGGAGTGGAAGATTTGCCCAGAAGCATACTCAGCCTAAAAGAGCACAACATCAAATGCGTTGTGCTCATGAGTTCCATGTGAGACTATTTAATAGAGTTGGGAGTCAGACCAATGCACTAAACTCAGAAGACACCTTCTGCTATACAATACTACCGGTCACATTACCAACTCATATAATGTTCTCTTTTAGTAAAAACAGCTAGGTGTGATCAATAGCTTGGCAGGTCTACCATAGTAATTACTACTATTACTAAAATTGCACTTGTCTGTTTTGCTCATATGACAATCAATAGGGCCAAAGAATTTTGGTTATACTTGGGAGAAACCTCTTAAACTACTTAGTCCAAAATTACTTAGCCTAGCTCCCCCATTTTGAAGATAATACAATTAAGAAGATAAATGATTTGTCTACATCTACAGAGTCAGAGAGTTAAAGGAGCACCAAATGTAAGATTTCTTATATTGTTTAATGCTACATCTCTTCTCCCAACAACTGGATTCAAAGTTAATTGGACATTAGGCTATAAAAAATGTTTCTTCATACCACCTATGCAAGAAGGAGAGTATTACTCAAAAACCAGATAGTCAATAAATAATTCTATTAAAGGTTGAATAAAAGAATGAATGCCTTACCCTGCTATTGCAAAATAGTGCCTTGTCTATGTATTATATGACATATTCTAAATGAATAAAAACATTTATTCTAAAGCTTAACAAAGCTTCAGAGAAGAAAAGAATCACTGAAACTCTCAAATGTCATTTTTATCCTCAAGTCAGGAAAATAGTAGAGGAAATGTTTTCTACACATTAGCAATTTTTAGTGGCAGTTCTCTACCTAAAATGTAGCAGATAAAAATAAAACTTCCCCTCCCCCCACCACACACATTCTCTTTCTCCCTCTCTCTCTCTCTCTCTCTCTCTCTCTCTCTCTCTCTCTCTCTCTCTCTAAGTTTTAAAATCATAAGAGGTAGAACAATTCAGATACAGTTTGAGGAAACCAAGTAGTTCCTGCCTACAAGAAAAATCTCCTGATGTTACGACCACATGACTCAAAGACTACATTGTAGTCCACGGCCCCATCTGCACACATGGTATTCCACATAATGGGGCTTTCTGAGAATAACCTGAAATATCAATTTGTGGTCTGCACATGATAAATCAGGAATCATCGATTCCACAGTATTTTCACTTTTGATTACAGCATGTTGACTTGAAGTTGGGTGGTCAATATTTGTCAATTAAAGATCAAACATAAAAGATTTCTGTAGAATGAACTGTGCTTAGTTGGTTTAAAATAGATGAATGCCCCAGAAAAAAAAGGTTATTGGGGTTAAACAGTTGGAATCATAGCCACCCCAGAAAGCTAATGCAGATCTAACCCAGAACAGAAATAAAAAATTATCACTGGTATCCATGTGAAGGAATACAATTGATTTTGTAATAATCATTTCCTTTAACAGGGCTCCATTCTCAAGATTTAATCAATAAACTTCAGGTCCCTACTGATTCCAACTTTTCCCAATTTAAAAAAAAATGCATATAAAAACAGAGATGAGTGGCATACAAAATTTACTAATGATTATCATCAAAATCAATTTCTTAGTGTCTCATGAGAATATTTTAAAACCTGCTTTAGAAACAAGCACTTGGCCTGAAAAACCAAAGATTTTTCTAAGTATTTCTATGTAATGATATAAATCAATGTCTTTGTAGTTTATCCTCAGTGGAATCACTACATCTTATTCCCAAAGGTCTCTTCTTGCTATCAACCCAATCATCCAAGCCAGAAATCTGGATGTTGTTCTAGATATTACTTTCTGTTTCACATCATCCCTCACTATGTCAAATTGCTAATGTTCATCAGTTCTAAATCTACATCAACTCTATATACTGTTTTCTAATCAGACCTCTGGTCTACAGTACAGCCACTGCTACTGTGATCCAGCACCTCAGTTTATCTTCCCATGCAGTATCTCATGTCTCTCAGTCATGTCCCCATGGACTTCCCCTCCACTAAAATGCTTTACTCCTTTTGTAAAATCTTCCAGAAACCAGTCCTTTACCTACAGAGTAGATCTAAAGACAAATTCCTCTAGTCTTTGATCCCTGCTAAATTACCAGTCTCATCCCTTATCATACCTCTACCCATTGGTAAAGATTAAGAATGTCTACGTAAAGTTTTTTATATTCTCTCTCCCACCCTCCAGAAGTAGAGGTAATTATCTTCTCTGTAAGTATACATGGAAATCCACAGTACCATAGACAAAAGTACTTACAACTCTATCCAAACTGTCACAGTGAATTTCAAATGATTGATTACATGTGTTCCCTAAAATATGAGTGGTAAATGAGCTTTATTTCTAATGTGTACTCGTCTAAATCAATGTTTACAAACTACCAGGAATCACTGTGGACAAATAACTGTTGAGAAACTTAACCTGTGCTTCATCCAAGCTATATCTACTATTGGAGTCGGAAGGGGAAGCAGTTATTTGTCATCCTTGCACTAGACTATGAGCACTTGAAGGTAAAGAAATGTACTTAAATTTTTTATTCTCAATGCCTAGCATAGTGTCTGACATAAAAGATTATTGAAGACAGTAACATCAAGAACTACTCATCATAATCTGTAACTCCACACAAAGAATCCATACTCATTCTTTTCCAATACAGTGAATACACCATACCTGAGTATAACTTGCATAGCTTTGTTTTCAAGAGGAAATGTTAATGTGTCATTTTAGTTAGAGTAACACTTAAGGCATGTCACACACAACATTTATTCCTAGTGGCTGCGCAGAATTTTCCTTGGACAGTTGTTTGACCCTTCTCAAGCTCAATTTCCTCATCAGGAACATAGGGACAATGAAATCTGCCTTGCAAGGTTTCCATAGAGATTAGAAATAAAAAGCACCATTATGTAGTGGGCTCTATGAAAATGATAACTATTAGTATGTGCTATTTTGGTACACAGCAAATTTCCATGGGGAAAAAATGCACTTATTAGAATACAAGAAGATAATTTGAGTCCCTTTTGAAAGTCATTTTTCTGTTCAGTTACACAGGTTGTTTTGTTAGTAACATAGAATCAGTGAATATCAACTATATCTAGTACATCTTTATTTTGCCATTGCCCTAGCCCTGAGCTCACATTCCACAGCCTCAAGGATGTTTATTATTATTACTTTTAAGAATCAATGAATAATTGATAACAAACACTTTTCCTTGGATCACATTTATTATCTATGGATTTTGAAGGGTTAATATTTTTAGCTCTTTGTTTCTTGTGTTTCTCATTCTAGCTAATATTCACCAATCCCAAAGGAATTCTAAAAAAACCATAAGACTTTTCTAGAATTATTTGAATGATTCTTTGAATACTATGCCATCAAGAATGTTCTTGTATGACATGTCTATAGGTCAGGGCTGAACAACAAGTAGATATTTATATATGTATATCAAGGAGTTTAGGAGACAAAGTGCTGTCGTGTTCAGGCTAGGGACAAGAATTAACAGTGAGCAAAACCACACAGTTAAATCTGGTACAAGTCATCCTGTCACTTGTCACCTACAAGTTTCCAAATTAGAATTATTTAATTTGATCCAATTAGGTGGGTATCATTATACTGCATTAAGAAACCAGAAGGGTAAAAATATTAAGTAACAAGGTCACACAGTATGTTACACAATAGAAAGAAATTAACAATACAAACAACAATCACCACCACCAATTTGTGTCCAAGGTGCTATGTACTCTACAAATCCACAGGCTCTCAGGCGGCACAGCTAGGATTGAAACAAATATTTTTCTGCTGTAATCCCAGCACTTTGGGAGGCCGAGGCGGGTGGATCACGAGGTCAAGAGCTCGAGAACATCCTGGTCAGCATGGCGAAACCCCGTCTCTACTAGAAATACAAAAAAAATTAGCTGGGCATGGTGGCACGTGCCTGTAGTCCCAGCTGCTCAGGAGGCTGAGGCAGGAGAATTGCCTGAACCCAGGAGGCAGAGGTTGCAGTGAGCCAAAATTGCGCCATTGCACTCCAGCCTTGGTAACGAGAGCGAAACTCTGTCTCAAAAAAATATTTTTTTTTTTTCTGATTTCAAGGCTGACATTTCTCATAACACTTATTTACCTCTAAAGGTTGATGAGTTTGAGAATCTCAAGCACCTTTTCTATTCAAAGACTATCCTTCTAATATAAGAATCTTCCATCTTCCCCCAAAGAGTACCTCAGCCATCCCAGGGTTGCTAGTGCAGTGCCATCTAGATTCTTCTATCTACAGGGATATTGAATTATCTATATTTCATATCAGACAAAATGTGAACAAACATTTTGAGAATGTGCTTTAATTTATGCAAATAAGTTCAGTGTCAGACAATCTGACATAGAAAGAAGCTTATAAGCGATGAAACCATACACCCAAAATTTATATGGCAATGAACAATTCAAAACAATCATTCTCACTGTGTAATCACATTAGAACAAGGAGGAGATGAATCATAGCTTTACAAGTGTTGCCCTGTCTAGTTACGAGTGTCTGCAATATTGCTGTTATTTGTTTTACTTTTATCATTAGGCACTTTACTTGTTTACTTTTCTATCCCACCCCCACTTCACCACCAGATAAATCCTATGACAGTTCTGCTTCTATTTATCCCAGCTTAAATATTAGGATAATATAGAGCCAGGGCTGACTTTGGGGGGCCAAGGCAGACAGATCATGAGGTCAGGAGATCGAGACCATACTGGTCAACCTGGTGAAATCTCGTCTCTACTAAATAGGCAAAAATTAGTCAGGCATGGTGGTGCGCACCTGTAGTCCCAGCTATTCAAGAGGCTGACGCAAGGGGATAGCTTGAACCCAGGAGGCAGAGGTTGCAGCAAGCCAAGATTGCGCCACTGCACTCCAGCCTGGTGACAGAGCAAGACTCCATCTAAAAAAGCAATGTGGTTGTTCTAGGTGACAGAGAGATGGCCAACAGAAAAATGTCATCAACATATTGCCCCAAGGATGGGAACATCATGGGGAGAGCTTTTCTACCCTGCTAAAGATGATCTCAAGAGCAAAACAATATACCAGTGACTATGACTGAGAAATTATGTACTTATGAGGTAATCAGTAGTAAGTTAAATAACTGTGCTTCTAATAGGAGCAGCTGCTGTGTGATTTAGCAATCTGAGAATCAATGAGCCTTGTGTGGAAATGTTCCATAAACAAGACTAAAAGTCTGAGTTATAACTGTAAACAATAGAAAGCAATTTCCCTAAAATACTGACCACCTTTACCAGCTTCCACAGTTTTCTTGAAAGAGCAGTGGTGCTTTAATGGGACACCTTTTTACCAAAACACAAGATAGTTTTTTATTTCTATTTCACTTTGAAATATGCAGTTTGAAAGTAGACTTTACGGGAGGATTTTTTTAAAAACCAATAATATACTACCTGTTTCCTTAAATATGTAAATGGTGTTTGGGGTTCTGACAAGTTTTTCCATTTCTTAGGCCCTCATGGTCTCAGTGAAAGTTTCATTACTTTATATTAAGACTTCAGATCTACTGGTGTTAAACTAACACCTGCACAAAGTTCACATACTGAGATTTTTTTAAGCTAAAAACTATATAAAAGCTCCATTAAAAGCAAGCAACAGTTGGCATGACAGACACATAAGTGACCACTACACTATTAGTCAACCTTTCCTAATGCCATTTATCTTTTCTTCCATTACAGAAAAACATGTAATTCACCGTGAGGGGGAGAGAGCGAGTGAGTGAGTGAGTGTGTGAGTGTGTGGGTGTGTGGGTGTGTGTGTGTGTGTGTGTGAAGTGAAAGAACTAATCATGAAATAAATAGTATCCTTTTGTTCATTTCTAAATTTCACAGCATGTTCACTTCCTTAAAGTCAAAGCCTAGCAAAAAGGTAGTCTGCCGTCTCTAAAGGCCATGATAAAAAATTAGATTAGCAGGCCTACAGGGCCCACTGCAACAGCTACCTTACTAAGATATGCCATGATTTTTTCTCATACTGTTTACTAAGACACATCTCATGAAAGTTTATCCATATCACTAACAGTATATATTAAGTGAGATGTATGACACAGTACTTTTTCCCTAACATTTTATAGTGAAAATTTTCAAACATCCAAAACAGTCAAAAGAGTTGTATAGTACATCAATATATCCACCACTTGGATTGTAAAATTAAAACAGGATGTCCCAAAAGTCTTAGTGGAGGTTTTTATTGTAAATTGATAATTTATAATTGTATAAGTTTATTAGGTACAAAGTGATCTTATGATTTATGAATGCAATGTGGAATAATTAAATCAAGTCAATTAACATATCACCTCAAATACTTCTCTTTTGTGGTGAGAGCATTTGAAATTTACTCTCTTAGCAATTTTGAAATATACAACACACTATTGTTAAATACTAATACAGTCACTCTATGCAATGGGATTCCAAAAAACTCATATTCCTCCTGATCTGAAATCTTGTACCCTTTGAAAATGCTTCCATTACCATCATGGGTCTGGTTCACACACATCCAAGGATTTCAGAATAAGGTGATTAGGGCAAGATTCACAAAAATCAGTTCACATTCTAACACACAAGACACCTGAAGAAAGGACAAGGGTCTCCTACATCTCAACTGCAGGGCTCAGGAAAACAATACAAATACAGGCCAACATAACATAGAGCCAACTACAGCAGTCCTCCCTTATCCAGAGGATCCATTCAAAGACCCCAGTTCATATATGAAACTGCAAATAGTAGCAAACTTTGTATATACTGTATTTTTTCTATACATTCAGACCTATGATAAAGTTTCATTTATAAATTAGATATAGTAAGATTAACAATAATAATAAAATAGAATAATTATAACCACCAACTATAATAAAAGTTATGTGAATGTGGTCTCCCTCTCCCCACACCCCCACCAAAATATCTCATTCATGCCATCCTCACCCTCCTCCTTGTGATCTGTAGGTCTGATAACCAAGATGACTACTAAGAGACTAATGGGTAGTCAGCATATACAACGTGGAGACGTTGTACAAAAGGATGATTCTCATTCTAGGCTGGATGGAGCAAGATTTTATCATACTACTCAGAAAAGTGTGCAATTTAAAACTTATAAATTGTTTAATTCTGGAATATTCCTTTTCCTATTTGTAGAGCACAGTTGACTGCAGGTAACTGACACTGCAGAAAGTCAAACTGTGGATAAGGGAGACTACTGTATTTTTTAAGTTATAATTAAATGTCTAATTCTAATTATTCATAATTCTTGTATCCAATTTCCATATAGTTGCTGGGGAACAGGACTGACAAAGAATTGAAATACTGCATGTTTCATCTAAACAGATATAGCCCAACAGAACTTACTGCAATGATGAAAATGTTCAATTTTTGTGTCATCCAGTATAGTAGCCACTAGCCACATGTGATTATTGACCACTTGAAATGTGACGAGTGCAACTGAGAAACTAAATTTTAATATCATTTAATTTTAATTAATTTTTATAGTCACCTGTGACTAGTGGCCATCATACCTAATTTTATGATAAGATTCCTCAGCTGCCATATACAACACTGTCAATGTTTTGCCAATTCATGAGAAACTCTGGAAGTATGCATTGGAACAAAAAGATAAGCAAGAAAATAGACATTTATCATTTCTGGGAAAGTTACTTCATTATGCAAGATCTTTCATGTTCATGCTAACAGAGGAAGTCTTGACACGTCAATTGATCTGTCTTATCTATAAAAGTACTTCTATCACTCAAACCATTCCCACCCTTTGAAGCAGAATCTGTCTGCAACATTAGCAGCAGCCCAATCCACCAACAATTACTACATTTAGAATCAATCATCTTTTATTTCAAGGACATAGCATAAAAGATGTGGTTTAGCTTTACCCAGGAACCTGAATGGTAATAAGCATGAAATTGAATACTTGGGGTTAATGCTAGATCCAACATGGTAGAGGTGCCTCTGTAGCTCTCAATAAATATGTGTGTGTGTGTGTGTGTGTGTGTGTGTGTGTGTGTGTGAGAGAGAAAGAGAGAGAGAGAGAGAGAGAGATACATAAAACTTTCCTCTAAAATGTGGAATCTTGATGGATTAGGAACCTTTTTGCCTAAGTGATACTATAATGGCCCCATGCAAAATTAGAAATTTTGGTGTAATCCTAATGTTATATACAATTAGCTTAAGAAGACATTTTTACTTAGAACAAAATAAAAAATGTATCATTAAAGTGGCAGTATCACCACAGTAAAAAGCAGCAGGGAAATACTAATTTTCAGTCCCTTCTACTCCACAAATAATGACATGTTCATTATGGCTTGTGTGCTTAATATAAATCATTTCCTGATATGTCAGCATGATTTGGAAAGCACATAAAGTATAAAGAAATACCAATAAGAGAAGCATGTGGGGGAAAAGGGAGTAACCCAATAATCACAAATTCAGGAGGCCAAATCATAGAATTACAATATCGCATCAAGTTTAGTGCTGATCACTACTTGGGCCCACTCTAAGAGGCTGGACTGTATTGCAGACAGGTGAGCACTGACACTTAAGTACTTGCAGGTGGTTTCTTTACCAGTTTCACTAAGCACGAATACAACCAAATGTCCTTATTCTTTTCTTTTATTGTTCTCACATCCAGAATCCTCATGTGCAGCAAACTGAAAAATGTTTAATTTGTTAATAGCCCCTAAAATTGCCTCAGCCCTGGTCCAGAATGTTCCAGATCAATACCTGATCTACAGAGAGGAAGCACAAAGGGAAAAGAGTCATCACTGTCTTTTGCTAAGGAAAGCTGACAGTGCCATCTTCAGAGAGGGAGCTATACACACAAAGGAGACTTCCATCAGGATCAAGCCAGCTTGTGTTTCCAAAGGGAGTTGTCCCCAGGTTTGGCCCCTGTAGAACTCATTATTCTCAGGCCAAGTGAAAAGGACTTGAAAAGCTCTTTATCTTCTGGTCCCTGTTTATCATTACAAGTTTATCTCTCCTACAGCCATATCATGTATTACTTCACCTATTCCAATATACAGTGCCCCTCTCTACCTCCTACCCTCACTTCAATACCTTTTGCCCAAGATGTTCCCTTGGCATGGCACAGTCTCTCTCCACTTTCAACTTCCTTCTCCCTTTTCTCTGAATTCTACTTCTCCTCCTCCAAGCTAGGTGAGGCTTTCTCTTATGTGCTCTCATAAAAAACCCAAAAGATTTTACCTACTGGAGCAGTTATTACTCTCCAAAATAATTTTATGCTTATTTGCTTGAATCATCCACAAGGCCAGAATTTCTATTCTAGCAGGAACCACATCTGCCCTATTCATCACTGCATACCCAGAGCCAGCACAATATGAAGAACATAATAGGAGCTAACTTTTATTACCCACTCACTATGTGCCAGACAGCATATTAACTTGTCTTATCCTCCCAAACCCTATGAAGTAGGCACTGTTGTAATCCCCGTTTTACAGATGTGAAAACATGACCACAGAGAAGTTATTAGAAACTTGTCTAACATTATATAACTGGTAAGTGGTAGAATTAGGAATTAAACCCAGGCATCTTGATTCTGAGACTATGATGTTAATCAGTCTGCTCTGCCACTTCCCAGCACAACAGGTATTCAATAAATATTCTGAGGGTCAGTAAATGAAGGAAGGAAGAAATTAAATCCCCAAATGAATAACATTTTGGGCTATTTCTAACATGCATCATGTCCTTTTTAACACTCCAAGGCATGAACTTACTCCTGATTTAATTTCAAGAATAGCAAATGACAAAACATTTTGGAGTGGGATCATTATGTGAGGTCATTTGAATTTTGTGAAAAAAAAAAAAAAAAAAAAAAAAAGGCCTGCTTGCAAACCCGGCCCTTAGTTGGCATCTGAGAACTTAACTGGTAAACAGTTCTCTACACTGATATAAAACTTTCTTTAAATCATAAAAGCATCTTACTGTGTCTAAATCGTTTGTGCATTGTTGTTTATGTTGAATACCTGCCTTCTTTCTGGGAGTCTGAAATTTTGGTGCATGCTAGTCACAGAGTGGCTTTGTGAACACCTCCCCAAAAATATTGGGTCCTGAGTCTTTAATGAGCTTCCCTGGTAGACAACATTTCACACATTTTCATAAGACACTGCTAGAGGAATTAAGTGCATCTATTGTAAATCCACCAGGAGAGGCCCCTTGGAAGCATGCACCTAGTTTCCTTCAGACTTTGCCCTAGGGTCATTATCCTTCATTTATCTTGTTTTGTACCCTTTTATTACAATAAATCTTAGCTATGATTACCACTATAAGTAGAGTCCTTTGAGTCTTTTAGCAAGAATATAAAAATGGTCTTGGGGATCCTCAACAGAAATTCCACTGTGGGGTCATGAAGCAAGAGAAAGAATAAACAATGATCAAGGACTCCAGGCATAATGGCTACAAAAGCACACCAATTCCAGTGGGCTTAATCAAAGCGATTCACCCATCAGAATAAACAGAATTCATAAATTTAGACATAAAATCCTGTATTTAAGGCTGATCTCTGTTAATATTAAGGTAGGTGCTTTTATGCAAATAACTAATCATCTCAGAGCTTTGTTTTTTACCTGAGAAGTGTAATATGGGAAGAACAATGTCTCCTTCTTGGAATTATTTTTTTTTTCAAGTCCCAACACTTATTCATAGAGTTCTCAAATCAAAGGTAAAAAATAATTATACATCAGGATTGTTAGGAATACCAATTATTTTACAACTGCCACTACGTGTTTCTTCTTCTCTGACACAACTGGCACAGATCCAGGCTTGCCGTGTTTAATATGATTCACTTCCTTTCATCAACAAGCTTCTTTCATGATGTGCTGTTCCTGAATATGGCTGTAGATAGATTTTGGTAGATGTCAATCACGAGCTATATGTTTTATATGAGGATGATGCTGAAATTTTTCCTTCAATTTCTGGTTATAATCCTTGGCTGCGTTTTCTCGTGACGTAAGCACACCCAATTTTTCAGAAGCATTAGCTTGCCATAGGCGAATGTTCATTTCATCAGACCCAAACATAATATACTTGCAGTCAGAAGTCCATTTTACACAGATAACATGTTGTGTTCGCTTTGTATGATATACCTCCCTGCTTCAACTTTTGTCCACAGGAAAGATTTGAATAGATTTATCAAAACTAGCAGACACAAACTCTTTCCTAGTGGGAGAGTAATCCACATCAAGGAATGCAGATACATGATCCATATGGACCATTACAGGAGTGTCCACTGCACACATCTTAAAAGTATATAAATTAGAATCTGCATTTGTCGCTGTAAAAATGAAAGCTTCCATAGGGTTCCAACAGATTGTATTTGTTCTCCTGTCTAAGATAACCTTTTTCAAAGGAGTAGCTTGCCTCCTATCATATAGTACTATATTCCTGTCAGGCACACAACTTTCCAAAAGAAATGTCTCAATTGGGTTAAATTTAACACTACTCATACTGTCAAATTCCCAGGTCATTGAACATATAGGATTAGTTCTTTGTTTATCCCAAATGTCTATTTGCTGTGCACGTGTAGCAAAAACAGCTTCTTTACAGTGATGGGCAATCCCAGTCCACACTGCCTTTCCTAATATTGTATGTAATGGTTCTTCCTCTTCTCATTTTCCACTGCTTCAGTTTTGTCATCACCAACAGTGAAAAAAGAAGTCCCACAAAAGCAAGTACATATTCCTCATACAAAGCCTTCATGTGCTTGTATTGTACAGATACATTTCCGTTGAGTCAAGTTCCAAATTCTAACCTCTCCATCACATGCCCCAGAAAGGGCAGTAGCCAAGTTCTTTGGATGCATTGCCAAGCAATTGACTCCATCTTGGTGACCATCCAACAAGGCAAGGAATGGTTTTGCAAATACCCATTCCAGGATGGTAGCATTTAAAGCTCTTACATGTTCTCGTGGGACCTCAAAAGCATGTAAGGTAGGAACATAGTTTCTTGGAACTTTGTGTTGGTCCAGCTTGGTTTCGTGAACATGATTGTCCAGATTCCAGCTCCGCATCTTCACCTTCACCTTGGTTGCTCTTCCAGCCGAACTCCACAAGCGCTTCACTATGAGTTCCACCCACCGCCACCTCCTTCTTGGAATTATTGTGAAGTTTAGTTGGAGCAATGTATTTAAATAACCCTAGGTCAGCAGCCAGCATAAATAATCACTCAGTAAATATGCAATTATTAATTCTAAGATTCTAAAACATTTTTCAATAAAGTATACCTATTAAGACATAATTCATTTGATATTAGAATTTAAAATATTTCTTTAAGTTTAACCAACCACACCAAGCCCCCAACACCCACATATTGACATGCTTTAAAAATAAATATACAAAAAGAACCGACAAATGCAGCTATTTTCCTGTCAGTTTGTGTAATTATAAAGCCAAATAACAACCAACAAACTTAGTAGCTTTTGTTCAGGTGCCAGCTATGTAGCTCTCACAAAATGAGACTTTAGCATTTTATTAATCATAAGACAGCACTAAATCTACGTCCCACCTGACAGTTTTAAACATGCAGTCAAATGGTGAGTTAATTAAGTGACAGTATCCACGTTACTTAGGAAGACGAAGCAATAAACGGCTTCTGTGGCAGATTAAATGCCAGAATAAAATTGAGGTGTCTTTGATAAACCACTGGAGAGGTCGCCGGCTACTCTGCTCTCCTAAAATCTGGACTGCAGCCCCAGAGACCGAGAACACCTGCAGATCCAGCAATTACTAAAACACTTTTCAAGGTGTGGTATACTGACGCTGAAAGTCGAAGGTGATAATTTCCAATCAAGCTAATTTCCCTACATTTTGATGACTGACTGACTCTGAAATGAACACTCCAAAATGTATTTCTCATCTTACAAATGAGAGAATTTGGATGAGATCGGTCATATTTTATATTAGTATCAGGGTTTTAGAAGGTACCTCAGATTCCTCAGAAAAAAAGGAGGCTGAACAACTAGACTCTACTCTGTCCACAGCCCCCACACCCTAGTAACAACTCCAGTTACATCCCATTTAAACAATTCATTTCTCAACAAGAAGGAAGGAAGGAAGGAAAGAAGTGGGGAGGGAGGAAGGCAGATAGAAGTAACGGGCTAGAGAATCTACTACTTACATCTGCCCAATTTCAACTTTCTAAGAGTTGAGAGACTGGAGCCTTCTCTCCACTCTGCTGTGATAATCTTTCATACAAATGGCCAACATCTTCCTCAAGGAGACAGTGACCCAATCTTAACACAATTATAATGAATGAAGAAAGAAGAGAAGACTGATTAGGACACAGAGAAAGAGAGGAGCAAGGAAGAGGAGATGAAAACATATTGTTTCTGCCATTTTACTGAAAGTTACATGATACATGATATTTTAATTTATTCATTTCAACGACATGTGAATCCCATGTAATTTATTCTTTGCAGCAACTCTGCACATTGTTTTTACTTTAATTTCACAAGTGAGTAAATTGAGAGATTAGAAAATTTAAGAAATATGCTAGGTCATAAAGCTAAGTGGCAAAACAGCAATTTGAATTTAGTATGCTCTGACTTGACAACCTGAAGTCCTTTTACTTTAAAAAAGATATTTTAGAGCAGTTATCTCCAAAAAAGAAGAATGAGGAGCAGAAACTAAGAAGAATAATTTTAACATTTTATTCTTTATGCTTTATGTTATTTGAATAATATTTGGTAAAGATAATGTGTTACCACATTACCCTTAAAACTTAAGGAATAAAGAGGAAACAAAATTTTCTGCTTACACCTTTGTATCAGTCTGGCCTAGGACTGTCTGACAGATTTTAAAACAAATTTCCTTAACAATAGGTTACAAGTCTTCCATTTTCGTATTCAACTCTATTATTAATCTGCTTAACTAAATCATGCCCTAAAGTGTTAACAGTGAATGTGGATTATGGATGGAAGAAATCCACTATTTTCATTCACAAATACTAAGCATTTAAACTCTGCCTCTTCTCTGTGCTCAATCTATTTTTTTCAGGAGATGTGAGGTGTTTGGTGCTTATTGGGTGACTTTTTTCTGTAATGACATTTATGTTGATACATCTATGAATTATGTAAAAGCAGTTTTCTGCCCACCACTTTCCTCTAAAACAGGCATTTTTCACAAAGACAAATCCTCCAATTTCTACTCATGATTGGAACTCGAAAAATGCAAAATTATTTTGCTCAAAATCATTGAGTTAGTAAGCAACAGAACTAACAGACCTTCGGTCTAGGTCCTTAGGCTCAGAATTTCATACTGTATAGCTCATCAAAAAGCCAACGTGATTCCAGGTGAAAGAGGGGGATGACAAGTCATTAACTTCTCAAAGCCGCTTGAATTTAATATCATGATGAATTGATAAATCACACTATCAAGAAGCTGACCTGATTAAAACATTTAACAATAATATTGTGGTTGATTATCGTATCCAGCAACTGGAATGAAAACCTAACATTGAAAAAGGAATCTGTAAATATTGCCTTCTAGCAAGATATTCAACTTCACAAGTATAATCATGGCTGATAATTTTTTTCATACCTCACCCCTTTGCCTACTTATAGTATTTAGAAGTAGGCATAGAATTGAACAAAATATATATTTTTTCTTCATGCCACAGATATTAGTTGGTATGCTAAATAGTTCAATCACTTCCTAATGATACAGAAATGAATTACACATAGCCCATGGCCTCAAAGGGCTCACAGTCTACTGAAGGAGGCTGCCATCAAAAGCTTAATTGCCAACCAGTCGGTGGCTACATACTGTAGGAATCAATAAGCATTTGTGAATGTATCAAATGTGCTGATGAAGGTATGTGCTGTGGGAGAATAAAAAAGGCGTGGGACATTATCCAGGGCAGTGTCTCCCAAGTGGGTCTGGACCCAGCCAAGTTTTACTGCATAAGTGTGGCTCATTTTCTGAGCCCCTTTCTTAGCTATGCTCTGCAATTCTGCTCTTTGGTCCCCAGTCTCCAGCATCCGTTCTCTAACTGCTGAGATCTATATGGATAATTTTGACAGTTTTCCAAGCTTCAGTGTGGTTTGAATTAGGAAAGCCTGAAATCCAGGGGTGGAGGTGGGAGGAAGAGGCTTTCTGCTCTTGCTCCTTAACATTCCTATTGCATTTGAATATTTAGCCTAGTAAGGGAACAGAAGTTATGTTCTTATTTCTATTAAGGCAGTAAAAATCTCCCACCTGGAGTGAGCCAAGTGAGAAATACTTGCAGCTCCTCTATCTAAGGCCAGTTTTTAAAATCACACTTATGTTGCATTCCGGAGGCAAGCAAGGTAATCACTAAAAGCTGTGCTAAAGAATTACAGACTCAATTTCTGAGTCCATACAAATATAAGAGGAAGCATGCTATTTCAAGACCACATCTGTAACTTACTGATAGCTTTTCTAGACTTCCAGTTGAACAAGGTAGCCAGAGCACATGTGTTTATAGCTCTCCTCTCCTCCATCCAAACACTCACTGAAAGAAATATAGGAAGTATAATCAAAGCAGGACAAAGAGAACAAGGGAAGTCAAGGGAAGCTATGTTAACAGATGACAGGTTTCAACAAAATGGGACTAATGATATCAAGCATAAAATATCAGAGAAATGGCAAAACCTAAGCATTGTCAAGCAAATTCATGATACTTAGGAAGCCTGTGAATTTGTGGTTCAATATCTCTGAAAGAAAGGCAAATGATAGGGCTGAAATGGGGTGGGGGTGGGTCTGTTAAAAATGTGGTTAAAAAACAGTTAACCAGTTCTTCCCACTCTCTGAAATTGGTGTATGCAGTAACCACAATTGCCAGTCAAAGTGACTAGAGGATCTTTTCTGAAGGAATTAAAGAGTTTAGAGAAAGACCTATAGGTACTCACATATAGGGCTCCTGCAATAACATATCTGTTAGCCTACAGTAAGACTCACATCTCAACAAGCTTCTTCTACACACAAGTGTTCTATCAGCTATATAATAGTTCACCCTTAAATATGAATGGACAGCAAGAGAGTTCCAGATATTTGAGGAAAATGTCAAATACTGAAGCCAGAGACTACAATAGCCAAATAGTAAAAAGAATTCAGACAACAGGATGAAAAAAAATGATAATATATTCAGAGAGATAAGAGATTATCTGCATCTAACCAACAAAAAAGAATTTTATACTTTTTTAAAAACTTAGAAAACATAAGAAAACTTTCAGAAAGAAAAAATGACAATATAAATGAAATATTTAATAAAGACATTAGAAGATAAAACTGAGGAATCTCTCTAAAAATAATAGCAAAGAGACAAATGGGAGAGGAAATGGAAATAATAGTTAAGGAAATTAAAGAATCAACCCAGCAAGTTCAACATTCAGTTTTCCAAAAAGAGAGAACTGTAAAAAAATTATCAAGGAATAAAATACAAGAAGATTTTCCCAAAGTAATGCACATGAGAACCACACCAAAGCACACCACCTAAAATTTCAGTACATTGGGAAATTAATTTTCCAAAAAGTTTCTAAAATTATGAAGCAAGTCATACATAAGAGATAAATAATCATTGTGATGTAAGACTTGTAGACAGTCTACTGTCTAGCACTCTAATAACAGAAGCTACAAGTCAATGCCTTCAAAGGTCAGAAAATTGTATCTAAATTAGATTTCCAATCAAGTATCAATCAAAAATGAGAGTTGACTAAAGATACTTTCAGATAATTATGTTTTTAAAATGATCTCTCAGAAAATTACTAAAGAATGAAAGGATAAACCAGGAAAGAATACTTGGACTTTCAGAAGGGAGAGAAATAACCTCAAGAGAGATGAGTAAAATTTCTATCATGTTGGAAAAGGGAAGCCCCAGTGCAGTATTTATTCAGTAGGCACAGGGACTCACAAGCCTTCGTAGGAATTAACTGAGTTCCAAGGGGGAAACAGATGGAACTGTTATATTATTTAAAGTATTTGACCATATTTCATGGAATTTTACATTCTTACATAATTTTTGAAGAATTAATAATAGGTATATATAAAACTATCAACTGAAGAGCCAAGATTATTATTCACTATGTTTTACAACAACTTCCTTATAAAATGGTTTAGCTAAGGATATGCTTATACTTTAAAATTCCAGAAACATCAATATAGAAAAAAATGAAAGACAAAAGAGATTAAACTTTTAAATAAAGAAGATATTGATTATTTCTTGGGAAAGGGGTTTAGATTTACAGAGGGAATGTCAGGGATTACCAGGTTTACTTAATTCTTTTTTTTTTTTTAAAGACAGTCTCACTCTGTCACCCAGGCTGGAGTGCAGTGGCACAATCTCCACTCACTGTAACCTCCAACTCCTGGGCTCAAGCTGTCCTCCCACGTCAGCCATCCAAACAGCTGAGACCACAGGTGCACACCAGCACGCCCAGCTAATTTTTTTATTTTTAGTAGAGATGAGGGTTTTGCCATGTTGTCCAGGCTGGTCTCAAACTCCTGACTTCAAGCAATCTGCACTTCTACCTGCCAAAGTGCTGGGATTACAGGCGTGAACCACCACACCCAGACAGAGAACTACCAGCTTTCCTAATGTGCCTTGTAGAAGTGTTTGATTTTCTAAACTATGAAACTGTATTATTTCCATTTAAAAAAGAAATTGCAAAGTGTTTCTCAGATACCTCATCTTCAATTTCACATTATAGTCACCAGTATGTTTACTGGTACCTCCGTATGCTGCACAGCTTGGCCTATCTCCTCTGGAGAAGGATGCTAATCTATAACTTAACCCTTTTGCTGTGGTCATATTTTCCTGGTTCTTCATATATGTAACAATTTTGAATTCCGTCATAGCTTATTGTAACACAGCCATTAACAATAATTGGTTTAGAAGGTAAAAATCTAATATAAATGGCCCAAGTACCAGGGTAAGAGGGGAATGCCTGGGCAGATTGGAATACCAGCCTAACTACAGAGTAAATGGAAGATTCCTACCAGTGGAGGCTCTAGGAATCATAGTATAAATCCTTTAAAATCACACTGAAGATTTTAACCTGATTTGTGGCTTGTAAGGTTTGTTTATTCAGTATATTTTAGTGTTGATTTATTTTCCAAGCACCAGGTTATGCCAGGGGGTAATAAAATGCATAAAATTTGTTTGTCAACCATTGAAATTGTATTTAAGATAGCTTGATGAGAGAGGGACATGGTAATGGGGTTAGTGAGAAAATTCCAGGAAGAATGAGTAACATTTTTAAAGACATTGTTGCAGAATGAAGCCTTGGCTAGAAAAGTCAAGTCATTTGGATATATGTTATTTCTAGTTTTTAAAATGAATTTTGTTTTTGAAAACAAATTTAAATAGAAATATTTTATAATCAATCCACCAATGTAGAAAGCCCGATCCTTCTTGGGGTATTGAATATTGCATATATATTCTCACATATTGAATATATAAGAATATTTTGCCAGATGCAGCAGCTCATGCCTATAACCCCAGCACTTTGGGAGGCAGAGGCAGGCAGATCACCTGAGGTCAGGAGTTTGAGACCAGCCTGACCAACATGAAGAAACCCTGTCTCTACTAAAAATACAAAATTAGCTGCGCATGGTGGCACATGTCTGTAATCTCAACTACTCAGGAGGCTGAGGCAGGAGAATCGCTTGAACCTTGCAGGCAAAGATTGCTGTGAGCCAAGAAGCCTGGGCAACAAGAGCAAACCTCTGTCTCAAAAAATATATATATATTGTAACAATTATATTATCCAAGTATTTTAGCTTCTTTTTGCTCTAAGAAATGTACTGTTTTGAATAGTAACATACATGGTTTACCCTTTTTAGAGGAACAATCTTACAGAAAAGGGCATAATTTTCATTGTGAAGATCAAATTCTTCCCTTAATTGCCAATACCATCATAGAGAAAGAATATTCCTGAATACGAGTGTGATGGCATCTCTGTGCTGAGACTTGCCAGAGGGTATAATTCAGTTTTCAAGACATCTTCTTAGGACTCAAGGAGGTGGGGGCAATAAATGAGCCGTGGACTTCAAATGTAAATAGTGCATTTATATTCTCATCTGTCCACAAGCCAACACAAAGACTCCTATCACCAACGTCCTTCCTTCCAGAGATCAAATCTACATTTTGGAATGGACCACATTTGTCTGTGTAAAATGGATAGAACCATGCTCTGCCCTGCCAGCCTCCAGAGAACTTGGATAATGTAAAAAGCTCACTTTCTGTATTTGAGAAGTCTCATGGCTGCATTCAAGAAAAGGGCAGAATTGTTTTTTTAAGTAGGAATCCACAATTCAAATCATAATCATTCTCATAGTGCCAGACTATCAGAGTGATGTCTAACAATGTTTACTCTAAATAAAAGTATTTGAAAGGTAAGGATAGTTCACAAATGAGTTATTCTACCTATGAGTCAGACTTGCCCTGCAAAGAGTGGAGGTTTAAAAAGATTCATCTTTGAACCTGCTTCATTTATCCCTGCTGCCAATACAAAACCCTAGCATTATCCAACCAGATATATAGTCACTCAAGGCAATAAGATATGCAATTTCATTCAAGGGAATTCTGCCTCTCATCTTGCTCCAAAACAAGAGTCACCAAAATGTACTGTGAAGAGAGAAATGAAAGTCAAACTTGACCCTTCTATGCTAGGCAACTCTGCCCACAATGAGATGGGAGTTCACTGCCAGGACTGCAGGGGCAACCCCAATGTTCTGGACAAGAGACCAGTGGCAGGTGCAGGAGTCAGAATTGCCCAGTAACAACACAGTTGAGTGCCAGATAGTCAGGGCTGCCACAGCCAGTGAGATGAGCAATGCACCCATGAGAAATGCCAGTGGGCAGTAAACAAAGAGATAGAATTCTGTCGACCAAAGAGGAGTCTTCATTCTGGCATGTTCACTGAAAAAAAAAAAAAGCACAAGAAAGGAAAGATTGAAACTGTTGAAGTGGACATGCCAGGAGCAGGATACCCAGATAGCTATACCAAGTAGGGATGAGCATTCACCAGTCACCACCGTCTGATTACTCTGCCAAAGCAGAACTGTAAAATGAAACATTTAAAGCTAGAATCAGGCAAATGGCAGAAAGAAGACAAGTAGATTCAAATCCAAAAGGAAAATCCCTCAAGAAGATCAAACAAATGAAACTGAAGCAGGTAAAAATTCAAATACAGAATAAACAAAATTCCAATACAAAACTAATACTAAGAAATCAAAAGAACATTTTTTTGCCAGTTTATTATCTATATTCAGATGGAAACAATCCTAGGAGATCTCATGACAGACTCTATGGTCATAACTGGAAAAGGAAAAGAAATACGTGTTGGGATGTGGAGAGGAGGATGTAGTTTAAACCCATACAACAAACTAAGCAAACAATTAGCACATAAAAATTGCGGGTTTTTTCCAAAAAAAAAGTTGCACCATAGCAAGGGCACCTGGAGAGGACAACAAATCAGTTTATTTTTTCCATATTGTACTGTGTGTGTTTTCACACTAACTGGTGTTGAGAAATGGCAAGCTTTTATTTCTGTTGTCTTTCACAGTAATAGCTAAGGACATATATAGTACTCAGTATTATGAGCATCGGGCATATCCTAGAAAATAGAAGAGTGAGAGAGAATGGAATTTTATAAAATGTCACTATGTGATTATGGACAATTTACCTTTTTTATTTAGAAAGTATTTAAAAGTAAATTTAAGTGCAGATTTCTCGCCAAAAAAACGTACTCAGTATTTCTTCTTAAAAATGCAAATTGAGGACTAAGGTATCTGCCTGAAAATTGAATTACGGTCAAACTGAAATTCACCTTAGGTGATTTAGATCAACCTTCAGCAAAACAAAGACACAACTCAGTCTATAAGTGACTCAACCTAAAAACAAACAAGAAAAAAAATTAACCATATGAAACCTAATAGAATTCCAAATAAAAGGGCAAAGGAAATATAATTAGACATCCTCAGCTCTTAGAGATCCTGTTTACTCTTGATAACTACATAAAGTGGATTGATCCCATTCTGTGTACTGTGATATAGTCTACACTCTTGGAGAACGTGTGGATTTAAAGTGAGGGTGGAGCTCATTGTTTCCATCATTTTGCTTTATGAATTTCTGTACTTAATGATTTCTTGGTATATTCCCTTTATTCCTGATCCTATGTTTGTTTTCCTCCTTTTGGCCCTCGGCTACGTAAACTTGGCTATTATTTCTCCTCTTTATCTACCAAAGCACTACTTCTTTCTTACAAGCCCAGTACATATAATGCACTTACACTGAAAATTTAGCCCAGGTGCCGTGGCTCACACCTGTAAACTCAGCACTTTGGGAGGCTGAAGCAGGTGGATCAAAAGGTCAGTAGTTCAAGATGAGCCTGGCCAAGATGGCAAACCCCCGTCTATACCAAAAATACAAAAATTAGCCAGGCATGGTGCCAGGCACCTGTAATCCCAGCTACTCGGGAGGCTGAGGCAAGAAAATCACTCAAACCTGGGAGGCTGAGGTCACAGTGAGCCAAGATTGGCCCACTGCACTCTAGCCTGGGTGACAGAGCGAGACTCCATCTCAAAAAAAAAAAAAGCAAGAAACAAAATTTAAAGACATCACAGAGTGATAGACCAGACCATAGACTAGAAAACAACATGAAATAAGTATCAGATAACACTGTAAACATTCCTTGGCCAGAGCTACCATAGAACTATGGCTTAAGAGTTATACTTTTCATGAACATCCAGTCATTAGGGAATAGACCTATTCTCTGAAGTCATATCCCTTCTTCACATTTGAAAAGCCATGTCCCTTCTTCACAGAAATTAATCAAAATGAGGTTACTTTATTATACATGAGAATTCAGGTTTCAAACCTTTTTCGTATTAGCCTTCTCAGAAAAGCACCTTTCATACACCCCATGCTAAATAAGCCTTCTGGCGTTTTGTTAAAAAAAAAAATGGCTGCTACAACACATCTCCACTCTTACTACAACTGAGATCAAACAGAGCCTTAAAATTAGCTTTTCTTTACCTTGGGCCAAATTAAATTCTTACCCAGAGTTTCCTCTCCCACCAATCAGGACTCAAATTTTAAACAATAGCATATTTCCAGCTCCAAGAAGAACAATTTACGGGGTTAGTCTAGAAAGTCCTTGGGGCTTGAGAATTTTTTTCTGACCATAAAATACAGAAAAGAGAAGACAAAAGAGGTCTTAAGTTTATTTTTGCTTTCTATATTTCAGGGGAACTACAGGGATGAAGAACGAGAAATACAGAAAATATGGAAGGAGAAAAGCCACAAGAAGTAGCCCCAAACTTGGGGAAACTTGGTGTTATGAGATATAATTATTGCAAGATTCAGAGGAAGTACATAGAATTGTATGAAGAAGAGACTGCATTCAGATGCTTCACCAATCAAAGGCCATTTGGGTGGATTATTTCTGGAGTGGTAAAGGGGAGCCGGCAGGGGTCATTTGCAATGACTTTCGCCTCATTGACTTTTGCTTCCTCTAGGGTCCTTTTTGGCTGATCTGCCATCTATGGTTCAGTAGGAGAGGAGTTATTTTCTCTCTCTCCCTTTTTGCCTCGTGGCTCTTGGCTCTTTAGGATGGTGTTTAGCTCAGACAACAGCTGGCTACTGTCAGTTTTGTGTGGGGTTATGAAACACAGCACTTCAGTGTTTATTTCAGAAATCTTTTTGAAAACACTTGTGTTTGGCTTCCACCTCTGACTGCCTGGACCTCTGTGTTTATTCATTATGGGAAAAAAAAAAAAAGAAAAAGACAAGAGGCTCTCTGTGACAATAAGAATACTCTTCAAAAGGCAGGCTGCCGTGTTTGGGGGAAAGAAATTGAGATAATGGAGAGGCTAATGCAATCTGCACCCTCCCCGTCTGGTGGTCTGGTGTCTGATGAGGATGTCTGAATGAGATCACATGGAAGCTTGCACACCCTGACCTGTGCCTCACTTACTCACTTGCTTTCCAGCTCAAGATTTTCAGTGGTTCTGCTGCAGGCCTCCTCGTTGCTTATTTCTTTCAGTTGGTCTAGATATTATTTCCTTGCAAACGGTCATTCGGGAAATCTCATCTCTTTTCTCTAGCCTTTTGTTGCTTCTGTCTCCTTAAAGGAACCCTGAATGATAGAAAAATCTTTAAGATTAAAGCCAGATATACATGAATTCAAATTGTAACTCTGGCAACTCAACCAACTATATGAACTGTGCGCCTCTATCCATTTGCAGACCCTCAATTTATTGCCTATCTGGCATTTTCATCCAGATACAGCAGAAAAGAAGTTTAAAAAAGAAGACATTTCTTAAGGGCAAAGAAGAAATTTTAAATTAGATGAGAAGAAAATCATTGACCACCCTACATTTATATATCTAGGTTTTCAACAGACTGAGTCATGGCTTGCCACGATTCCAGCTTGCAATAGCTTAAATAGTAAAGAACTTCCAAGCCAGTCACTTAGCAGAGGTTCAATAGACTTGAGAAGCTGGGAGATTTGGGATGAATCCAGCCTTTAAAATCAGAGAGCCCTAACTCTAGCTCTGCTACTTGCTGGTTGGGTGGTTTAAGGAGGTTGTTTGACCTCTTTTGCTCTACTTTTTCCTCGAAAAAACAGTATTTATAATGTTAACCTCTTAAAAGTGTCATAAAAATTAAACAGGATGAATTGTATGAAGTGGTAATTCCAGCATAAAATAAGCATTCCATAATGATTAGTTTCCTCACATCAACCAACTATAATTTCATAAGGATTTCTGGCCAGGAAGGTAGTCTCAGGACCTAGGTGGAAAAATTGAGTATCTTTTAAGTGACCAATCCTAAAGCAACATACAACAAATTTTATGTCACAATTTGCAATCCATACCAAGCTGCTTTTCTGTCAGGGAACCAAGAAGGACCCAAAATGCACAGAAAACATACAAAAGGAATCCCATCATTGACACAGCCCGTCTAATCAGAAACCTTTTCTTATTTCAAAGACAAAAGTCTACCTAAAAGGACCAGAGTGAGATTGATGCAGCCATGGGCAAATTTGCAATAGCATGATCAGGGTTCCTACGTCCCTCTCTCTCTATATGCATTTTGCCTTTAATTTTCTCCATTTCTTCCTTGGACGACAGGGACATTTGGGGAGAAGATATTTTTTATAATTTTCATCAAAAAATGCCATCTGGAGTCAAAGGTATTGAATCAGAATTGAAAGAAAGAAACTGTTTCCTAGTGTCCTTTCTACTCTTTGCAAAGGACAGTTTCACAAACCCTGGGACTTGGTGAGCATTCTCACTGTTTTGCAAATACACACTGCCCTCTGTTGGTAAAGTGATGCGCTTCCACTCTGCTAAAAGTGAAGAAAAGAACCTTAACATCAACTGCAGCTCTTAAATAAAATTGCTGGAAAATGGTAAATTTCTGTCTTAAGCTTTCAGGGACCCACTTTATCCTAGTCGGTAAAAAGAAAAGAAATTAATAACAAGATACCCACACAAAATCTAATACTACAAAGTTTATTCCAGATATAATCTGTGTGGGAGATTATTTTAAAAGGAAACAAAAGACATGCATTTTATTGAAACAAAAGGGTTTTAATTTAAAACTTTTTTGTTTGTAGTTCTAGCCCTCCTTATGACTGACAAGAGTAACTGAGGCAGCTCACCGACTTCCTTCCTGTAAGACTGACAATGGTCACTTCTAACTTGCAAAGAAACTAAAAATACCCTGTTTAGCCTTTGGCTTTGAGAACTAAAATGCTTCTGACTGGAGTGTAAAAGCATGGAAAAACGGGATTCATATGTGCTATAATGTTGTCTAATGCTTCCACTCTAGCTCCTTAAGTATAATGATTTTTAAATCATAGTAAGTTCTTAATTCCAAGTGGTACTATTAAGCAAAACCAAAAACACCCAGATATTTAGTTCCAACCTCAGGCTCTTGCCAACTCCAAGAAGCCGGGAGAAATACATATTTTCAAATACAAAAAAAAAAAAGAATTGAAAAAATAGATAACCAAAGAGTATAGGAACAATGTTAACATATTGGTTAATAAGTAACAGTATTTGGTAAACAAAGACAAGATTAAAATAAAATAGAATACATACAGATATTATTCAGATACTCAAAGAAGCTGATGTGGAATCTTCAAGGGAAACACAAAAGAATCTCTCTGGAGAATGAATTTTCAGCTATGTTAAAATCCTTAGTGAGCAATCTGACTGCAGTCATAGACTCAATTTTAAAATAAACTCACAGCATGCTTTTTATTATACTGTATATGTAATGGTAATGTGAATGTCTCTCCTCAGTTTGTTCAATTGCTTTGACTCCAGGAAGAGCAAACCAGATTTCCAAATTAGAGGAGAGCCTTCAACAGTGATGCATTTGTAGCCACTGAGTTATAGTACCTTTTTATAATTCTAAACAAATCAATCCACTGGAAAATGTTAACAACTGGAATTGAGAAACTATTTACATTAAAAATATAATCTGATAATTCATCTTATAAACAGATCCACAATAGTCCCACCTGCTCCACAGATAACCAAGGATATTCTCTAATAAATAGCTCCTCTATTCCCAGGAAGAAGTCTGAACAAATCACTAAGTCAAAACCCGTCCCTGGAAAGCCTGTTCCAGGAGGCAGAGAGGTAAATGATTGCCATTGGGCAGTTGATTCCCAAGAAGAGCAAGACTCAACTGAGCATGTCCAGGTTATCCTTCTCGAATTAACTAATCAAATAAGTAACTCTAAGTCCAGAGGTATAAAGTGCAGAGAGAGGCCAAGGGTGGGTTTAAAAATATCTTCACATGGAAATCAGAGAAATGGGAAATGTTCCGCTCTGCAATTTCCTAGTTTTGTCCTCTTATACCATTCTGGTTTAACTGTTAAATCTATAGCAAACCAGGGTTGTGTTTATCCTCCAAAAGGAGGTGACTGTGTTTTGTCACTTCCATGAAGCTGTTCTCTCAATGACAGCCCCAGCCCTTTAGGGTTTTATCTCACAGCCACTGGTGACCAGCTCAGATTTTTTTCAAAGTAGGCTCCGGACCATATCATTAATTAAATCAACTCCAAGACTACTTTATATATATATGGTTGAAAATTCAATTTATATTGATTTACCTATCTCTAATTTTGTCCAGCTATATTATCCTCATTGCATATCAGAAAATCTGCAATTAGTTCAAATGACAATATTAAGGTAAAATTTATAACAAATGCAAACATCATAGAGATCCCCAAATCTGAATTAACCACCCCCCATTACAAAATCTCCAGGGAGAAATCAAAGTTAAAAAATTAAATCTTCTTACAAGTATCTTGCTATTAGGAGTGAAAAATTCTTAAGGCTAAATTAGCCTCTTCGAATGACACTCTCCAATCTTGTATTCTGCTCACTTGAGCTAAGGTTTTTCAAAGTCTGGATAGATAAAGATTATTTGAGCTGCTTTAGTTTGGACTGTTAAAGTAATGTCTGTGGGTTTCTGGAGACACTGAATTAATTCAACTCTCAGAATCTCTTCTTTTAAAAGTCCACAGAGTTGTCAGAACAAAAAAGATATTGTAGTGTTGGCCTTCTACCCACCATTTTTAGAAGTCACAGCAATACCTATTCCCCAAAACAACTTCAAAATTGCCTTTCCAGAATGCAGTACTATTACCAAAGACCATGGCAGAAACTCAATGGGATCCAAAGGAAAGAGGAAAGATGGATAAAATCTTGGCTCAGCTTCACCTGGTTGTCAGTCATTCAATGCCAATTTCTCAGAATCCTTAGCCTGTGAACTTCAATCCAAAAATCATTTCTTTTAGAGATGAATTTTGGCATTATTCCATTTACAGTATTGGAGACAGGAGTTTATGCATCCTTTCGCCCCTCAAAGGGAGGCTTTATGTTACAAAATTTAGAAATCTACAATCATGGCAGCCCTACTCACCAGGTCTTATCTTGTTTGTCTTTTCTATGGAGTTTATTAAAACCTCTTAATTTCCATCGTCCATAGTTCCAACTTGAATATGGGCTCTTTCTAGTGATGCAGTGCCGACATGAGGAGGCATTTTCAGTCCCTGCTCCCACTAAAACTTTCCTTACTTCAGAAATGGGCCTCCTGAGGAAGATTCCTCTGTTCTAAGTAATTCACCAATCCAGGGCCAACTTAAGGCCACCTATGGGAGGTGCCTCTTGAGATGGGAAAGCCACCTAAATGTAAGCATAGTCCCTCTATTTTTCTCCTTAGCCCTGAATACAGAATAGAATTTGGGGCCACCCATCAATGCCCTCCCAGGGCCTGGCACTACCAATTTAAATCTTGAAACATGCTGGTGCTTGGAGGTCCCTACAGAAGCTACATAGATGCCTTTCAGTTTCAAAACAGCAAATATGGTTCTGTTTACCCATAGCTTAAAAACTTCAAAGCTCTCTTGTCCTATAACATTTTTGCTTCAGCCCTAGCTATAGCTCCATTCTGAAATCTTCCCTTACTAAGGCCCTGTGACCCATGCTTTGGCTTCTTCTCCTGCACAGAAAGATCCGATCTGCTTACTCTAACTGAAACCTCACCTCTGCTGTGCCTAGTCACTAAGTCCTCCACAGCCCATTGGCCCCCAGCAAGGATCTGTCTAACCTTTCCCAGTCCATTCACATCCATTCACACAGCTCTCAAATGGACCCTCTGCACACCTTGGCCAGAGCCAAGTACTTTTACTGTAGCCGCTTACTTATAGTCAATCACCAAGGTCAGAACACCATGTGACTGGTTTAAAGCCTCTGGCCCAGGCCACAGCAGTTAAAAGCAAACAACACAACTGTAAAACTCTCCCTGGCCTCATATAAGCCTCTGCAAACTGCCAAGGTCACAATGGCCTGCCTCACCAAAAACCTTCCTAGAGTCTATTTTGCTCCCCTAATTTCAAGTTTCTTATTTTTTGTTCTTTGTTCCACTCAGTGCACCAAATGCTAGAGTCTTCAAGAGATCCCCAATAAAGAACACACCTCTTCTTACCCAGGTTCTGAGCAAATTGAGAAATAACACTAAGGACTGACAAACAGAAAGCTCAAATCATTACCACTTTTATTATCGATAAAGACCCAGTTGAAGAATATAGCTTAGCCTGAGTGTCTATAGTTTTCCTACTACTGAATCTCAGAATGACAGAGCTTTTATCCAGCCAGATACAGGAGTCCTGGTTTGCTCTGCCCCCAAGCATCACAAATTTTTCTTCCCAAATGTACCTATCATGTAAGTGATTCTCTCTCTCCAGAGGCACAGTGAGTAAAGGAAAATAAGAATAGAACTTCTGTAGAAAAGAATTTCCTTCTTATGCAAATTAGAGAAATGGTGACACCTGATACAATGTGCAAAACTGCTGGTTACTGATGTGGCCCTCTTGACCATAAGGTATCTCAGTGAGTGAGTCCTTGTCTCATTGATTCTTGGATCTTTAGTGCTCACGACTACGCTTTACATTTTTCTATCAATCTATGCCTCACCTCTAAAAAGATTTAGGGTGACATAAGGGTTTGAAAAATAACCTATAGAACAACTGGAATTAAAGAAAAATGAAAATAAGAAAGATCAACTTATAGAAAATAATGCTATATAAAAATATTACCTCCTAATGAAATTGTTTTTAGCTTCTGGCATTTGGTTCAAAAAGAAAACAGATATCTACACCCTTACTACTCAGTATGACCAATTAGCATCACTGGAAGCTTGCAGGTACAATCTCATCATGTACCTAAAAACAATAGTTGGAAATATTAGTATCTGGAAAACAGCACTAATAACTATCAAATAAAACTAAGTTTGTATTTGTGAAAATATGGCACAAAATAATAATGACAGATGAATAAGAACAAGAAGTGGACAAAAGCAAAAGTAAAAGAAAAATACAGGAGAGAGAGACAGACAAAAAGAGAGGAAGAGAGATTGAAGATGTAAGCAGAGCCCAGATTATGCTGGAGCTTTGGAGATCATGCTGCAGACTTTGGACCTGATCCAGAGGACAATGGAAAGCCATTAAAAGTTTTGTTTGCTGTTCCTATAGTTGCAAGGAATAATATGGTCAACCACTTTGCCTGCTCTAGAACATGATAGAGTTCAATCTGGTGTTTTGCGTGTAGAACACAAATCTCCCAATCAGAACAGTTTTGAGAGTCAAAGAAAACACTTAAAATTATTTCATGACAACAGACAACAACCTGGACTGTCCTTATCTAATCAGGACTCAACAGTCATTATAAATCACCAATTCCTTTGACCCTTTGTCCCCCTTTCTGTCAGCCAACACTGTCACTATGCCATACTGCCCAAGAGACCACATTCTCCTTAGCACAATGAAGCAGTGAGAGCCAGTCTAAAGGGTTAGTCAAACAGTTTTCTTTCATTTCCTAATTCCGTGGACACATAAGTCCATAAAAATAGACAGCTTGATTTTATAAAGCTTTCCCTTTACCACAACTGCTCAATGTTAACCCCCTTCACCTTCATTCCATCAAAGTAAAAGAATGTTTTAAAGCAAGCTTAATGTATAGATTTAATAATTTTTTGAAACATGAAAATGCCTTGGAATAGCAACTCATAATAAATGGAAATGATTTCTCCTTGACTGTTATTTTCAAATTAAGGTTCATCTTGATTCATCCTAAAAGACTTCCTCTCAGTGTATTTTTGTCCACTTAAGCCCCCAGTCCCACTTACCACCCACCAGGATCAGACATGAGTGAGATTTTTAAAATACAATTTGCTGTTGAATTTTCAAATAAGTCATTCGAAATCAAATATCAAATCCTGCTAAATTTTTATTACATTTGAATAATAAACACACTGTAAGACCTTCTACATATAGTTTTGCAAACTGTCATGGAAAAATTTTCCTATTAAATGATGCAGCAATGATTAAAAGTTATGACATGAAACTCTATAAAGAATATGATCTGAATACTATATATAAAATGTAAAGTACATATATAATGTATTATATATTTATTTAGGTATGCAAAAAATCAACAATGGTAAAAACTAACGATGTCAAGATTCTGAATAATTTTGATTTTCTGCTTTTTTGAGAATTTAAAATAATTGTCCCTATCAGCAAAATTCCTTTTAAGGAAGCTGGTACTTCTAAAGTTTAATGCACATATAAATCGACTTGTAAACCTATTAAAATGCAAAATCTGATTCATTAGTCTGGGGTAGGACCTGAAATTCTGCAGTTCTAAAAAAAACTCCCAGGTGATGCCAAAGTTGCCAATCCAAGGACCACACATTGAGGGTCAAGGTGATAGGACTCCGGCTGTCCAACATGGCTGCAGGTTGCACCTTAACATCATTTGGAGAGTTTTTACAAGCACTCTGGGATGTGTGGGTCCCACTGCCAGAGATTTCAGTTTAATTGGTCTGGGCTGAGTATCAGGAATTGTAAAACTTCTCAGGTGATACTAATGTGCTACAGAAGTTTACATTCCAAAAGGTCTGATTCTATATGTATACCATTTTATTGTGAGTGGTTCCTGTATAGCTTTCTGTTGTATGTGATAGGACTTTTGCCTTTGTATTACTTACTTTAGGTGTGCATATTGTTTCACCCATTGCTCTTGAGTCTTCCAGAAACAAGAAAGCAACATCATCACTCATAGCTCCATCTCTAAAACGACCTCTTTAGAGGAAAATCTTGCCATGAACAGTGTGTTCACGGGACGCTATACTCAACACCACATGGGAACGGGCCACATTGTCAAAGAAGACATGTTGCACATCACAAATGCAAAAAGTTCTATCTACTTTTCAGTTGATATCCAGCTTTTACTCATCTTGGTATCAGCAAATATTGTTTCTTTTTCTTGGTATGTTCTGGTCTTGTGCCAGCCACTTAATCTTTCTAAGGCCCATGGATGAAATGAAGGGATACCATCAGATGATTCCCTCATTTCCTTTTGATTCTAAAATTCTAAGTTTCTTTTTCCTCTGTCTGTTCTTCCCAGTACTCATTGTCACTGTCAGTGTCAACATCATCATCTCAAATACTCCCCTGTAGAGCAGTGCTTGTCCAACTTAAGTGTCTATCAAAACATTCAGTAAGCATTACCAAAACACAGATTCTGAGACCCAACCTCAGAGTTTCTGCTGCAGTAGGGCTGGTGGAGAGCCTGGGAATTTATGCTTCTGAAGTTTCCAGGTGATGGTGACGGTCCAGTCTATACTTTGAAAACCACTACTTAAACCATTCGTACAAGCAAAATTAGTAAGGAGTAATTAGCAAGGCAGGGAGGAAGAAATGGACACTTAGCTCCAAAAGCAGCGGACATTTGCCCAGAAAGCACATTGCCTAAGGAATATTAATTATTAACACGTGTGTTCTAGAAAACTCTGCCTGATCTATGTAACAGGTCAGTCTATTTAGAGGAAAGTTTCTTTGCCTATTGCTAAATGCATGCAATTTGAAACCAAAAAGAAGATACAGGATTGCTACCCTCCTTCAGAGGAAAACAGGCCGAGATGAAGCAACATTCCCCTCAATTTGATAAACTACTCGTTGCAGAGCAGGCTTGAGCTATAGAAACCATAAGCAAACAAAGTAACTCACAAACAAAATCAATTCTACAGCACTATACGTTAACATAAAAAAATACCTGCTCACACTATACAGTCATAAATTACCCAGAAAATGAGAAATTATATCCAAGATCTGACACAGTCCTTCTTGAGGTATACTATTCAGACCCTTTAGACACGGATTACCTGACTCGAAAGCTTTCCTAGTAAGAACATTATGACTAAATTTTAGCTTCTAAATTCTACTATTATGTAGATGATTAACATAGGAGAAACTATATATTATTAGATATTGGCAAATCTATTATCCTTATTTCCTTCATAGTACATATTTTCATGGAGAGGAAATTCTAAGTGCCAGTAATTTCACACCATTCTTGTGTGAAATATTTCCTTTGTGTTGACATGTAGAATGTATTTGCAAACAGGTGCACACACATACATATCTACAGTCACACACATGTAGATATGTGCATGAAATGAAAACACACATACGCATGCATGCTCGTGCACATATTGTCCTTCTAAGAAACTCTTTAGGGCTGAAAATAAGATAATCATATGTCTTGCTTCCGTTTTCTCTAGCAGTGTGTGCCTTTGCATAATTCAAGGTTTCCCCAGGAAGATGCAGAAAGTGTAAGTCACACCCTACGGCACTGAGTCAGCATCAGTCTGACAACTGCTGCTTTATTTGTACGGGAACCCCTTCTATGCCGTGCTTGGTATTCTCCAATCCAGTTTTAAGATCAATGTCATTAATATTCCTTATTAGGCCATTGTAATAGCCACTGTTTTCTTTCATAGAAAATGCTTTTAAAAATAGCATGAAATTCGCAAAATGGTTTAAAGAAAATGAAGTAGTGTGGAAATGGCTTAAGTCTTTATTTTTTTTAAAGGAGGATATTAAAATGTTCACCCTGAAGCTTATCAAATGTTTGGGAGATTCTTTGTACCTCTATTCCGTAGTTATAAATTTGAGTACTCCATGCTGCTTCCACCATGGGCGTATTTTCAGCAACTTTATATGAAGAAGAGAGATTTTTGGGTTGTGTTGTCATGGTAACCCTATATTCAAGTTGAAAAGCTTTATTGAATGTTTTGGGTATTTCTCGATCGCAGCCTTCATTTAATAGATTTTGATGTTCAAATGTTTAAATATACTACTTCATCTTTGATAGTGTTATTTGGCCATATATATACACACGTATACACACACATACACATATATATAATACACATGCATATGTATGTGTTATATGTATGTATATATATGCATGTATTGTTTAAATGTTTATATACTTACAGGAAAGAAAATTGATAAATATGATTTTTATTTCTTTCCCTCTATCCCTTTTGGCACCTAAGATTTTTCACTTGTGAAAAGCAAAAGAAAATACATAGATACAGATTCAGATATAGAGAAAATAGATGGTCTCTTATTTGTATCTCACAATAGTACCACAATATATTTCTAAAAGTACTGTTGTATTTCCCCACACTACTTTATTCAAAAGGGCGGAGATGCTACAAGGGTAAGGAGCAATAGGGCTCAGAGGGGATCAATAAGTGCTGAGAAAAGCACAGTTGCTCCTATGTGTCCCTTTTACAAAAACTTGCTACAACTCTGCATTCCCAGAAACACTTTTCCTAAGGAATGCATGTGTCCCATCAAGGGTGAATTAGAGTTTCAAGGTAAAAAGAACTCTGGTGTTAAATATATTAGGATGATGCTGAATTAGATAAAGGATTTAATATTCTTCTGCGTATTGTCATGTCTTTGAAAGATCAAATAGTCATATCCAAATATTTTGACAAAGAACCTTGGAGGCAGGTCACCTACAGAGGACACTTTGGCAAATGCTGCTTTCTTGCATACTTCTAACAGGTTTCTACCATTGCAAATGTGAGTAGGATCAGAAGAAGATTCCAGAGCGGATCAGCAAAGTGATATTTAAATCACATTTTGCCCTTCATCATATACTTGAAGACGAAAGTCTTTCAAAGCAAAATCCAAGCTCATGTAAGGAAAATTAGAGACCCCTTAGCAACAAGTCCTTAATCAGCTAGAAAATCACCTCTATGCATATACGTTCAGGAAACTGTAGCAGCAACTGCGAAAGGTCTCCAAGAGAGAATATACCCTAAAATTCTGCCCTGAGAGTGATTCTAAGGAAACAAACTAATTAACTACAGGGTAGGATATATATGAGAGGAAAATTGGAGGGCCTCCCTGCTATGAATGCTCCTATTTTCCCTACTCACATATTTTAAACTGTAATTTAAGTCTTGTATTATCCAGTACAGTAACTACAGTAATGGGAGCCTAGAGAATAATTTTCAATCAAATATAATTTTCTTTGAAATTTTGAAGAAAAAAATTACTTCACTACTGAGGCTGATGCTTATGCCTTTTGGACTATGATTCATGGAGACAGGCTTTCCAGTCTTGTGCAAAACTCTCAGAAACCACTCCTTGCATTATTTTAATATACAGTTTAAAAACATGCTTTGAACTTCTTACTCTGTTCTGAAACCCTTTAATAAGGGCACGTTTGTTATGGTGATAATGAGTATTATTTAATACTGATCACATCCAACCCTAAAATAGTTCTTGCACAGCAGGCTATTTATGAAGTACAATCCCAAGTAAAAACCATAAACTGGGGTGTTGGTGATTCATATCAGAGAAAACCACTATCATATTTATTTACACCAAAAATTGTTAGCCACAGGGTGTCTCCTGACTTCATCATCCGGTTCTTAACCAGCGTTCTTCTGGCAGTTGCACAACATACTTCCAGGAATGAGTAGGAATGTTGCTGAAGGAAGAGGCAGAGTGGACACTGTCCGTTTTACCATGCCATTTTCACACCAAGCACCATAGCTTTGCTTAGGGAAGCAGCAGCTTTCTGAGAAAGAATCCATTTCGTAACTGAACTAGTAGTTGCTGGGTGCTTCAAGGTCTGAAATCTATCCAAATAAACTCTTCTCACCTTAAAGGGTCGGTTTCCCCAAAGCTCATTAGTTGAATCTGAAGAGTACATGGGCTCACAGTTGTTTTTTTGGTTTTTTGTTGTTTTTTTTTTTTATTTTTTATTGCATTTTAGGTTTGGGGGTACATGTGCAGAACATGAAAGACAGTTGCATAGGTACACACATGGCAGTGTGTTTTGCTTCCTTTCTCCCCTTCACTCACATTTGGCATTTCTCCCCAGGCTATCCCTCCCCACCTCCCCCTCCCGCTGGCCCTCCCCATTTACCCCCAATAGACCCCAGTGTTTAGTACTCTCCTCTCTGTGTCCATGTGTTCTCATTTTTCATCACCCACCTATGAGTGAGAATATGCGGTGTTTCGTTTTCTGTTCTTGTGTCACTTTGCTGAGGATGATGTTCTCTAGATTCATCCATGTCCCTACAAATGACACAAACTCATCATTTCTGATTGCTACATAGTATTCCATGGTGTGTATGTGCCACATTTTTCCAATCCAGTCTATCATCAATGGGCATTTGGGTTGATTCCAAGTCTTTGCTATTGTAAACAGTGCTGCAATGAACATTCGTGTACATGTGTCCTTATAGTAAAACGACTTATAGTCTTTTGGATATATACCCAGTAATGGGATTGCTGGGTCAAATGGAATTTCTATTTCTAAGGCCTTGAGGAATCGCCACACTGTCTTCCACAATGGTTGAACTAATTTACACTCCCACCAACAGTGTAAAAGTGTTCCTTTTTCTCCACATCCTCTCCAGCATCTGTTGTCTCCAGATTTTTTAATGATCGCCATTCTAACTGGCGTGAGATGGTATTTCGATGTGGTTTTGATTTGCATCTCTCTGATGACCAGTGACGATGAGCATTTTTTCATATGATTGTTGGCCTCATATATGTCTTCTTTCGTAAAGTGTCTGTTCATATCCTTTGCCCACTTTTGAATGGGCTTGTTTTTTTCCTGTAAATCCGTTTGAGTTCTTTGTAAATTCTGGATATCAGCCCTTTGTCAGATGGGTAAACTGCAAAAATTTTTTCCCATTCTGTTGGTTGCCGATTCACTCTATTGACTGTTTCTTTTGCCGTGCAGAGAGGACACAAACAGATGGAGAAACATTCCGTGTTCGTGGTTAGGAAGAATTAATATCGTAAAAATGGCTATACTGCCCAAAGTAATTTACAGAATCAATGCTATACCCATCAAGCTACCATTGACTTTCTTCACAGAACTGGAGAAAACCACCACGAACTTCATATGGAACCAAAAGAGAGCCCGCATAGCCAAGTCAATTCTAAGCAAAAAGAACACAGTGGGGGGGCATCACACTACCGGATTTCAAACTATACTACAAGGCTACAGTTATCAAAACAGCATGGTACTGGTACCAAAACAGAGATATAGACCAATGGAACAGAACAGAGGCAACAGAGGCAACACAACATATCTACAACCATACAATCTTTGATAAACCTGTCAAAAACAAGCAATGGGGAAAGGATTCCCTGTTCAACAAATGGTGTTGGGAAAACTGGCTAGCCATGTGCAGAAAGCAGAAAGTGGACCCCTTCCTGACACCTTACACTAAAATTAACTCCAGATGGATTAAAGACTTAAACATAAGACCTGGCACAATAAAAACCCTAGAAGGAAATCTAGGTAAAACTATCCAGGACATAGGAGTAGGCAAGGACTTCATGACCAAAACACCAAAAGCATTGGCAACAAAAGCCAAAATAGACAAATGGGACCTAATGAAACTCCACAGCTTCTGCACGGTTTTTTTTTTTTTTTTTCAGTCACTTCCCTGATAGATTTCTCAATCAGGGAAGTGGCACCCAAGGCGGATCCCCTTTACTAAACTGCGAGCTTATCCCTAATTGTTTTGAGTGTTGGGCACTAATGACTCACAGCTTCCCCCTTCTCTAGAGAATTTCCCGTAGCACTCACTGAGCCACTGGATGGAGAAATAACCAGCTGGTTTGTCCAAGAGTCTCTCAGTTTTTAGCACTGAGAACTCTGCATCAGGGAAAACCTCCTCATCTCCAGCAACTGCAATGGTTGGTCATTTCCACTGTCTCCCTTATGACTAATACAAGAAGTCCCCATGGGGGCAGCCTTGAGATGACTCTAGGCATCGATACTTATCTCCCACCCCTGCTCTGCCCTGCTTTCCTCGTTCTTCTTCCTTAGAGCACTCCTTCCACAAATCCCATGTTCCCAAGCTCGTGTCACAGGCTGGGGAACCCTATCTTACCTAAGACAGAACATGTGTCAGTACTAGACAAGAGCTCCAGGAAGGCAGCAAAATCAGGTGGAAACTATGGGTTTTGAGGCAAAACTTACCTAAGTTGACATGCTACAGTTTTTCCTTGCAATATATGTGACTGTAGGCAAGTTGCTAAAATGCTTTCTCAATTTCTTCATCAGTTAAATGGTGACAGTACTGTTTTACAGGGTTTTATGATTATTTTAAAATAAATAACATTTTGGACATACTGTCAGTGCTCAGTAAGTAGAAGCTTTTGTGAACAATCTTCAGCATTTATTTAAAAGTGGGGGCTCAGTTAAGTCGAGTACTTAGTACATATTAATAATTGCATTAACTTACCCACCCCATATAGACATTTTATCATTATCTAAAAACACGTATTTTTAAAAATCCATTACAAATCCAATTTCAGATAGATACCTGTGAATTTTATAAGTCTTACCAAACGATAAGAATTTTGATTTGATCAAGATTCTGATCAAGATTCTCTTGTCTCTCTTTAGAAATGGCAAAGTCTTAGATTTTAAAGCTATGTAATTTTTTTAAATAATCACATATTGTGGAAATAATGAGCAGGCCAATTCTGGAGGTAAATCTTCAAATAATAAGTTATTATTATTAAAGTTATTTTTGTTGTGGTGATAAAAATCCAACATGAGGTCTACTGTCTTAAATTTTTAAGTGCATGACACAGTATTGTTAACTATGGACAGTGTTGTACAGTGGATTTCTAGAAATTATTCATTTTTTATAACTGAAACTTCTCACCTATTGAACAGAAATTCCCCATTTCTCTCCCCTGGCAGCCCCTGATAACCAACATTCTACTCTGTTTTTATGAGTTTAGCTATTTTAAATAACTCATATGAACAGAATCATGCAGTAGTTGTCCTTCTGTGACAAATTTCACTTAGCATAATGTCCCAACGTTTTCTCCATGCTGTTGCAAATAACGGGACTGCCTTCTTTTTAAAGGCTAAGTAATATTTCATTGTATGTGTATACCGCATTTTATTCATCTACTCATTCACCGATTAACATTTAGATTGTTTCCATATGTTGGCAATTGTGAAAAATGCTATAATGAACATAGCAGTGCTAATATTTTTTCAAAATCCTGATTGTAATTCTTTTGGATATATATACAGAAGTGGGATTGCAGAATCGTGTGGTAGTTCTGTTTTTAATTTTTTAAGAAACTCCTTGAATTCTCCCGTAGTTGTTTTATAGATGTGTACATCAAGACCTACATCCAAAATAAAAGATCTAAGAATGGTATTCTCAAAAACTAGTTAATGGTAACTTTTGCTTATTAAGCTCTTTCTTTATAGTTCTGTGACATGTATATTACGTACACAATTCTTAATTCTCACAGCCCTGGAGCAGTGAGAGTAGCAGTGTTACCAAGAAGGGAACTGAGACTCAAGCTAATTAAGGCCATAGAGTGAAGGAAGAATAAGTAGAAGAAATAACCAGGAGGAGGAAAATCAAAATGCAATCACAGGACTTTCTAGAAATTTCCATTTAATTAGATATCATTAAAATTAAGTCATCCTGCAACCAATTTAGCTTTTGAATGATCACGTCACATTTAAAAATAGGCCTTTCCCAAACAAGCCCATTCAAAAGTGGGCAAAGGATATGAACAGACACTTCACGAAAGAAGACATATATGAGGCCAACAGTCATATGAAAAAATGCTCATCGTCACTGGTCATCAGAGAGATGCAAATCAAAACCACATTGAGATACAATCTCACGCCAGTTAGAATGGCGATCATTAAAAAATCTGGAGACAACAGATGCTGGAGAGGATGTGGAGAAAAAGGAACACTTTTACACTGTTGGTGGGAGTGTAAATTAGTTCAACCACTGTGGAAGACAGTGTGGCGATTCCTCAAGGCCTTAGAAATAGAAATTTCATTTGACCCAGCAATCCCATTACTGGGTATTTATCCAAAGGACTATAAATCGTTCTACTATAAGGACACATGTACACAAATGTTCATTGCAGCACTGTTTACAATAGCAAAGACCTGGAATCAACCCAAATGCCCATTGATAATAGACTGGATTGGAAAAATGTGGCACATACACACCATGGAATATTATGCAGCAATCAGAAATGATGAGTTTGTGTCGTTTGTAGGGACATGGATGAATCTGGAGAACACCATCCTCAGCAAACTGACACAAGAACAGAAAATGAAACACCGCATATTTTCACTCATAGGTGGGTGATGAAAAATGAGAACACATGGACACAGGGAGGGGAGTACTAAACACTGGGGTCTATTGGGGGGAAAAGGGGAGGGCCAGTGGGAGGGGAGGTGGGGAGGGATAGCCTGGGGAGAAATGCCAAATGTGGGTGAAGGGGAGAAAGGAAGCAAAGCACACTGCCATGTGTGTACCTACGCAACTGTCTTGCAAGTTCTGCTCATGTACCCCAAAACCTAAAATGCAATTAAAAATTTAAAAAAATAAAAATAAATAAATAAAAAATAGGCCTTTCCCTTTCACTGGTGACTTCCTGGAATCCAGTAATTATGATATATCCTTTAAATTATTTTAAAAATTGTGTATCTGTCACACCTGATTTCTGCTCATTCCCCATACCTGGTAAAACTCTTACAAGCCACAAAGCCTCCTCCTCACTATATTAAACAGCTGTTCATCCAGCAACAATCTTTACTGAGGACAGAGCAGAATACTTGGCATTTTCATAGGTTTTACAGCTACTCATATGATTAATTCAAATACCAATTTTATCTAGAAGCCATAGACTCTAACACCAACTCTATCTAAAAACAGGAGAGGAAAAGGGTATTCAGCTCTTACGTGTAGAGTCCAAAGAGTAGATTTTTTCCCCATAAAGCCTAATTTATGAACTTATAATTGACTAGTGAGCATCATGCTTTAATTATGATTTTCAAAAGGCCCTGGCAGTAGACTAGCTCTGACAGCCAGTGACACAGTGTAGGCTTAAGAGAATAGGTATTTATACAGGCAGTGTCAATCATCCAGTACATGCCATTTCCACTGTCTGTCCCAATCAGGGCCGATATCCAAAAGTACAGCAATTAGAATAAGTAGATGAAAAGCACTGGGGATATTATGATGGAAGCCCATGGCCAGGGGAAGCCACAAGATAGCACAAAATGTCACTTTCATGCAGACAGCTATTTTAATACTGATGAGACGAACTGAAGTCCTTTAAAATGGGGCCACATAATTTGTTGAAATAAGAGAACAAAGAGCCAATTTAATAAAATCAAAGAGGATACATATTTCCCCCAACATTTAGCAATTCAACGTGATTTCATTATCATATATGACAATAATGTCTTACCGCAGAATCTAACTGCTTAATATTACGTATGAGCCAATAATTGATCTCCTAACGTAATAACCACTGGATGACGAAGACAGAATAGTTTCAACCCATTAATATATTCAGGAAAGTTCAGTATTACACTGTTCTCGCTTGTTTTCCAGCATTGAGTTAAAAAGAAGGAAAGCCAGGTCATAGCTGAAAAAGCATTATATATATTTGAGCCACCACACCCAGCCTGTAAATTCACATCTTGATTCAATTTATTCTAGCTTTGAAATCTTGAACAAGATTTCAAACCTCGCTTCTTTTACTATGAAGAGTGATAATAACTTAAAGTTATTGTGGAAATCACTTGATGCCTAACATACGTAAACTATAAAAAGACAAAACAGGATCATAATTACTAAAAACTGTATTATTTATGTATAATAAATTATACTATAATTGAGCAGCTAGTAGCAACAAATATTTATTATCTCCTACTTTGTACAAGTCAGGAATCTGGGAGTGGCTTAGCTAGATGACACTGTATCAAGGTCTCTCACAGAGGCTGCAATCAAGATGTTGGCTGGGGTTACAAGTATCTTAAGGCTCTACTTGGAAAAAGTCTGCCTCTAAGCTCACTTGTATGGGAGTTTTCAGGCCACAGAAGATGCATTCTGAAGCTCACTCATGTGGCTACAGAAGGCCTCAGACACTTTGTTTCTGATTTCATGCACATGGGCCTCCATCCAGGCAAATGGCTGCCTCACTACATGGCAACTGGCTTCTCCCAGAGTAAGGTATCCAAGAGAGAGCAAGATACGGAACCCAAAAGAAAATCACAGTATTTTTTATAACCTCATGTCAAAAGTGGCATACCATCATTTTTGCTGTATTCTATTTGTTAAAATAAGTCATTAAATTCAGCCCACACTCAAGAATAGAAGATTCCACAAGGATATGAATACCAGGAAGAAGGGCTCATTATTATCATATGGGAGGAGAGCTCCACACATGCGACTGCTCCTGAAAACCTTCCAGTGGGATAAGATGTGGAGCTGGGAGACAGTAATACTGATGATCCTGCCTCTGTGCAGGCCGGGCCAATCTGTGTGTTTGGGTCTAGTTTTAAATTAAAAAACAAATAAAAGCAATAGCAAAAATAAAAGAATAATTTTTAAAATAGACAAGAATTTGTAGAACAAGGATATAATGAAAAATATTTTATACAGCTATGCAATGTGTTTGTGTTTTAAGCTAATTGTTTTTATGAGCCAAAATGTTTTATAAATTTAAAACTTATAAAGTAGTAAAAGTATGATAGACTAAAGTTAACTATTATTGAAGAAAGAAATTTTTTATAAATTTAGTATAGCCTAAGTGTACAGTGTTTATAAAGTCTATAGTAGTGGACAGTAATGTCCTAGGCCCTCACAGTCACTCACTTCATTTACTGACACACAGAACAATTTCTAGTCCTGCAAGCTTCATTCATGCACGTGCCCTATATAATTGTACCTTTTTAATTTTTTTATACCATTCTTCTGTACTTTTCTATATTTAGATATGTTTATACACATAAATACTTACCATTGTGTTACAATTGCTTATAGTATTCAGTACAGTAACAAGCTGTATCAGTTTGTAACCTAGAAGCAATAGGCATATAGCCTAGGAGGGTAGCATAGACTACATACCATCCAGGTTTGTGTAAGTATTTTGTGATGTTTGCACAATGACAGAATCACCTAATGATGTGTTTCTCTGAATATATCACTGTTGTTAAGCAATGCATGACTATATTTATCTTCATACTTTATGGTCAATATGTAATTTGTGAATCTTAACATTTTATGATCCTCTTAGAAGTCAGTGTGTTCCTCATATCACCTTGATCCTCTACAAAGTTATCAATTCTCCATGTGCGTCTTCTGTTTATTCCCACTGCCTCCTACTCATTAGCTTCCCTAATGTTGCTCTAACACTCTTCCACATTATATTCTGTAAGTGTCAGAAAATGCCAGACAGAACATAAAGAGATTCATGCTACCAAGCCATAAAAGGACTGATATAGCCACCAAAAGGCATATCCCTGACCCAGGAAAACAGAAATTTCATGAGAATAAAATTGTCTTTTTCAATACAGAAACTCTTAAAGAGGTTTGTCCTTGGAGTTCCTGTGTGGTGGCTTTGACAATTAAGTTTTAAAAAATTGTATGTACGTATTATTATTTGTTTTTATCTTTTTCATTGTATATCTGTTGGCTTAATAATGTCTTTGACATTCAAATTTTCCAGTTTGTCTCTCATATTTTGCTTATTCTCTGGGTCAAAAGGGTTAGTAAAACTTAGTAAAATAAAATTAGGCCTACAGAAATTTATTTCTGTAAATTTTCTAGAATTTATATGAACATATTCTGCAATGTTATAAATTCTGGAACAATATGCTTCTTCAAATTTCTAGAATTTATATAAATGAACACAACAATATGTGATTATATTAAAACAAATTTTAAACAGTATTATAAAATTTCAACTAAGTACTTTATTTAACATTTTGCTTTATTTTATTTTTTTTAAATATCTTTTTCTTGTCTGGCATACTTAAAATGCATTAAGACAACCTGCTTATAGGGGCCCAACATGCCTAGTCTGAGTATAAGAATTTATTGCGTACATCAACATCCTCACAGTACAGAAAACTATTTGGGAATTTATTTTGGGAAAATGTATTTAATTTGGGAATTTAGAATAAAAGCAAATCAGAAGGAGTGACATTATCAAGATGGTCAAATAGGAGTTTTCTACACTCATTTCCCTATGGAACACCAATTTGCACAACCTCCCATGGACAAGGCTACCTTTGTAGAAGGCCAGAAATCCAGCATAGGAACTCCAGCACACTGTTGCAGCAAAACAAAAAAAAATCTGAGAATAAACACATTAAAGATGGCAAGAAAAAAAGTATTACTTTACCTGTGCCACTCCTTCCCTAAAGTAGGACAGTTCAGTAAGAGATCTCATCAGTCCACAATTTCTCCCGTGGGGGAAAGTGAGAGTGTGTTGAATGAGCACTCAAATTCTCAAGCTGAGCAGATGCTGTACAAGAAGTCCACCTCTTTCTTACCATACACAGAAAAGTAAGGGGATCAGTAATGCAAAGTAGCTGGGAGATCCTGAAAGCAGGAAAGTGAGGCAGAGACTCGCAACAATCAGAGTTTGAAATTTAAAGAAGACTGTTTGACTGCGTATCATATTAACCACTCTTAGACACCCATCAGGAAGTCCACCTACATGCCTCTTATGATGCCTTGCCTACGAACCCCAAAATGGCCTACATGCACTCCCAAAACTCTGTGGGCCTCATTTTTTGGCCAACTCCCCATATGTGGCCCCTGTAGAGTAAGTGCAAACAATTGCAAATGACTTATGAGCACACATAGTCAACTAGCTTAACTCTGTGGGATTGAGAGAAAGCACACATGGTTGATTACCTCAGGGCACTGCCCTAAATTTAAAAAAAATATATATTGGAGGCTCTTAGCACTAAGCCTGGCTTTGCACAATGAAGAAAATGCATAAAATCCTAACAATTACCTCCCACAAGATAGCCACAACAAGGGTGAAGAGGGTACATACATAGACAAAGTCTGAGAAGCTTCAGTATTCCTAACCAGGTATTTCTTTCCCAAAGGCAGTCAATAAACATTGAGGAAGTGATGTATTCTTCAAATACAAACAAAGTAATGCAAGGCTTCAAGGAAAATGAAAAGCCAAGAAATACAACACTAGCAAAGGAACACAATAATATTGCAATAACCAGCTCTCCCGAAATTGAGATCTGCACGTTGTCTGACAAATAATTCAAAATAATTGTTTTAAGGAAGCTCAGAGAGTTCAAAGAGAACACAGCTATATGACTCAATGAAATAAGAAGAAACATGTGACACAACTAAAAGTTTAACAAAGAGATAAAAATTACTTTTATTTTTTTCTGGTGCTGAAGGATATAATGAATAAAATAAAAATTCAGTGGAGAGCTTCAACAGCAAACATGTTCAAACAAAAAAAATAATCTAGGAACTCAAAGATAGGTAATTTGTGTGATTTATGTATACCACAAGAAATAATTCAGATTGAGTATCCCTTATTCAAGATGCTTGGAATGAGAAGTTTTTCAGATTTTGATTTTTTTTTCCAAATTTTGAATATTTTCATTATAATTACTGGTTAAGAATCCCTAATCCAAAATATGAAATGCCACAATGAGCATTTCCTTTGCACATCATGTCAGCACTAAAATAAATCTCAGATTTTTGAGGACTTCACATTTCATATTTTCGGCTTTGAAATTCTCTACCTGTAGGGGTATCATGGAAGTCATAGAAGGAGAATAGTAAGAGAAAGCTAATTTAAAGAAATAATTACTGAAAATGTCTCAAACCTTAGGAGAAACAAAAATATCCAGGTACATGTGACTCAAGGGCACCCCAAAAGCTTAAATCTAAAGAGAACTTCACAATGATATAACATGATCAATTTGTCAAAAATGAAGGACAGAGAGAATTTTGAAAGCAGCAAAAGAAAACAGATTTGTCCCATACAAGGAAGCCACAATAAGACTATTAGTAGATTTCCCAGGCCAAGAGAGAGTAGGATGACATAATCAAAATTCTGAAAGGCAAAAAGCTGTTCAGTGAAGAACATTTACTTGTCAAGGCTGTCCTTTGGAAATCAGGTATAAAGACTTTCCCAGAAAAAAAAAAATTGAAGCAATTTACTAGTACTATACCTTCCTTAGAAGAAAATCTAAGAAAAAAAAAGTATTTAGGCTAAAGCCAAAGATGGTAATTAGTAACATGAAAACATATGAAAGTATGAAACTCATCAGTAAAGTTAAGTGTAGAGTCAAAAGCAGAATAATACTCTAGAGGTGACATAGACAACACTTTTTTTTTTTTTTTGAGATGGAGTTTCACTTTTGATACCCAGGCTGGAGTGTAATGGCGCGATCTTGGCTCACAGCAACCTCCCTCTCCTGGATTCAGGCAATTCTCCTGCCTCAGCCTCCCGAGTAGCTGGGATTACAGGCTTGAGCCACTGCGCCTGGCCCAACACTTTTAACTCTAATATAAAGATTAAAAGACAAAAGTATTTAAACACAACCAGAGCTATAATAATTTGTTAGAGTAGAAAATACAAAAGAATTAATTAAAATGAGACATCAAAACCATAAAATATGTCTGTGAAAATATAAGCACACAGTTTTGTATTTAGTCAAAATTAAGCTATTATCAACTTAAAACAAACTATTATGTTTTCTGTAAGCCCAGGGCAACCACAAAGCAAAAATCTCATAGAAGATACAATAAGAAAAAAAGAAAGGAATTAAAGCATGTCAATATAAAAAGTCATCAAATTCAGCCAGGTGCAGTGGCTCACGCCTGTAATCCCAGCACTTTGGGAGGCCAAGGAGGGTGGATCACAAGGTCAAGAGATCGAGACCATCCTGGTCAACATGGTGAAACCCCGTCTCTACTAAAAATACAAAAAATTAGCTGGGCATGGTGGCGCGTGCCTGTAATTCAAACTACTCAGGAGGCTGAGGCAGGAGAATTGCCTGAACCCAGGAGGTGGAGGTTGCAGTGAGCCGAGATTGCACCATTGCACTCCAGCCTGGGTAACAAGAGCGAAACTCTGTCTCAAAAAAAAAGTCATCAAATTCCAAAGGAAGAAAATCAAAAGAAAGGAAGAAAAGAGCCTTATGAGAGTCAGAAAACAATTAACACATTGTAATACTAAGTCCTTATCTATAAATAATTAAATGTAAATGGACTAAATTCTCCTATCAAAAGACACAGAATGGGTAAATGAAAATTTGTTTTAACCCCAGACCCAACTATATGCTGCCTACAAGGACACAAATAGGCTGAAAGTGAAGGGATCAGAAAAGATATTCCATGCAAATGAAAACCAAAGAGCAGAAATAGCTATATTTACATCAGTTAAAATAGACTTTAAGACAAAACTGCAACAAAACATAAAGAAAATTATTTAACAACAAAAGGATGAAATTATTGAGACAATATAACAATTTTCAATATATAAGCACTGAACATCAGAGCACTTAAATACATAAAGCAAATACTAACAGATCTAAATGGAGAAGTAGACAGCAATTCAAAAGTAGTAAGGAATTTCAGTAAACCACTTTCAATAATGGACACATCATCAAGACATAAAATCAATAAAAAAAACACTCACTTTAAAGCAAATGGACATAATGATGGACATAGAGAGAACATCAGTTCAACAATAGCAGAATATTTTTTTTCAAGCATACATAAAATATTCTCCAGGATAGGTTGTCTATTAGTTCACAAAACAAGTCTTAGCAAATTTAAGAAAATTAGAGTTATATCAGGTACCTTTTCTAACCATAGTGCTAAGAACCTAGAAAGTTGTAACAGGAGAAAAACTGAAAATTTCAAAAATACAAGGAAATTAAACTGCACACTCTATAAAAAAAAAAACTGTGATTCAAAAAAGAAACCACAAGATAAATCAAAAAAATAACTTGAAACAAATAAAAATAGAAACTTAACATGTCAAAACATATGAGATGCATCAAGAAGAGTTCCAACAGAAAAATTTACATAAGAAGGGAAATCTTAATTAAACACTATTTACCTTAAGGAACTAGTAAAAGAGGAACAAACTAAACCCACAACTAGTAGAAAGAAGGAATTATCACAGATCAGAGTAGAAACAAATGAAATAGATACTAGAAAGCAATAGAAAAAATCAACAAAACTAATAGCTGACTTTTTGAAATGATAAACAAAATCAACATACTTTTAGTTAGAAGAAGAGAGCGTAGACTCAAACATATATAAATGAAAGACTAGACATTATAATGAATACCACACAAATACATGAAACAAGTATAAGAAATATATGAGACAAAATTATAACAGACTACTATGAAGAATAATATGACAACAAAATTACATAACCTAGAAGAAATGGACAAATTCTTAGAAATATACAACCTACCTAGACAGAATCATAAAGAAACAGAAAATCTGAGCAGTCCAATTATAAATAAGGAAATTAAAGCCTAATTTTAAAAAATCGGGCAACACAGAAAAGTCCAGGACCAAATGGCTTCACTGATGACTTTACCAAACATTTAAAAAGGAATACCAATTCTTCTCAATTCCTCCTCAAAAAATTAAGAAAACACTTCCAAACTCCTTTTATAATGTCAGCATTATCCTGACACCAATTCCAGAGAAGGGCACTCCAAGAAAAAAAATTACAGGCCAATATTCCTGATGAATGTTGATGCACAAAACCACACAAAATACTAGCAAACTAAATTCAACAGTACATTAAAGGATCATATTATACAGCATGATCAAGTGTAATGTATCAGGATGCAAGGATGGTTCAAAATATGTAAACTAATAAATGTGATAACACCACAAAAACAAAATGAATAAAAATTTTTTAATTACCTCAATGGACAGAGAAAAGGTATGTGACAAAATTCAACATCTTTTTATGATTAAAAACTCTCAAAAAATTAGGTAGAGATAGAATGATAAAAACTCTAAACAAATCAGGCAGAGATGGAATGCGCCTCAACATGGTAAAGATCCACAACTGATACCATACTCAATAGTAAAAGTTTAAAGTGTTTTTTCTAATACCAGGAACAAGACAAGGATGTTCACTTACCATTTCTATTCAGTATGGTACTGGAGGTCCTGGCCAGAGCAATTATACAGGAAAAAGAATTGAAGAGCATTCACATCCGATGGGCTTGAAAACCTGCCTCAGGCTACCTGCCTCCCAGCTATAGAAAAATAAAGGTGGGGCTTGGTTCTTCGCCTACCTGTGGAGTCTGCACACCGGATTTGTGCCCTCCCCCAAGTTCTGGCCAAGAGGCTTCTCGCCCCGTTCAAACTGTTATGAAGTTCACCTAAAGATTTTCTTCTCCCTGTATAGTTTTACCCTTGTGCCTCTCCTGTTGGATCCCTGTGGTGCCAGGCAAAAAAGACCAGGTAGGAGACCCAGCAAGCTTCCAGGGCCTGCCTTCTGCTTCCTCTACCCCTGTATTTCACTGAGCTCTCCAAATTGACTCAGCTCCAGGTAAAGTTGAAAACTTCTCCCACCAACAGACCTTCAGCTTCTCCATCAAAGGAGTTCAGTAAACCACTTTCAACAATGGATACATCATCCAGACATAAAACCAGTAAGGAAGCATTCACTTTAGAGCAAATGAACATAACCAACAGAGTTCGGGAGAGGAGGGTTTCCCTTTCCCACTTCCACAGTTGGGGCACTCACAGTTTTGAGGGATCTCCCAGGTCCTGCAGGAGCAGTCCACTTCCTTCAGAGGGTCTGTGGGTCCTCTCTGGATTGCTGGTTTGTTCTTGCAGTCAACCTAGAGTGAAAATTAACAGTGCAAGCCCCTGCCTGCTGCTCTGTCCAGAGCTGTGATCTACTCCTGCTTCCCATCCACCACGTGACCTAGGAATCTCACCACCATCCCCCACAGCAGCCACAGCAAGACCTGCCCAAGGAGAGTCTGAGCTTAGACACACCTAGCCTTGCCCTCACCTGATGGTCCTTCCCTACCAACCCTGGTAGCAGAAAACAAAGGGCATATAATCTTGGGAGTTCTAGGGCCCCCCCACTCCACCACCGTCCCTCTACACACAATAGCTGATGCTCTCTGGAAAGTGCCAGCTCTTGGCAGGAGGCCTACCAGCACAAAAAACAGAGCATTAAACCACCAAAGCTAAGAAACCTCACACGGTCTATTGCCATCCCACCCCTGCCACTGGAACAAGCACTGGTATCCGACGTTGAGAGACCCATAGATGGCTCACATTACAGGACTCTAAGCAGACAACTCTAGTATTAACCCTGAGCTGGGTAGACCTGTGGGTATCTACACCCAGAAGAGATACAACAATCACTGCAGTTCAGCTCACAGGAAGCCACATCCATAGAAAAGGGGATAGAATTCTACATCAAAGAAACAGCCCATGGGACAAAAAAAAAATCTGAACAACAGCCTTCAGCCCTAGATTTTCCCTCTGATAGAGCCTACCCAAATGAGAAGGAACCAGAAAGCCCACCCTGGTAATATGACCAAGCAAGGCTCTTCAACACCACCCCCCCAAAAAAATAAATCACACTAGTTCACCAGCAATGGATCCAAACCAAAAAGAAATCCTTAGTTTACCTGAAAAGAAATAAGGAGGTTAGTTATTAAGCTAATCAGGGAGGGAGCAGAGAAAGGTGAAGCCCAATTCAAAGAAATCCAAAATATGATACAAGTAGTGAAGGGAGAAATATTCAAGGAAATAGATGGCTTAAAGGAAAAACAAAAAATTCTGGAAACTTTGAACACACTTTTATAAATGTGAAATGCTTTGGAAAGTCTCAGCAATAAAACTGAACAAGCAGAAGAAAGAAATTCAGAGCTCGAAAACAAGGTCTTTGAATTAACACAATCCAACAAAGACAAAGAAAAAAAAAATAAGAAAATACGAACAAAGCCTCCAAGAAGTCTGGGATTATATTAAACAACCAAATCTAAAAATAACCGGAGTTCCTGAGGAAGAAGATAATACTAAAATCTTGGAAAACTTATTTGAGGAAATAATGGAGGAAAACTTCCCTGGCCTTGCTAGAGACCCAGGCATCCAAATACAAGAAGCTCAAAGAACACCTAGGAAATTTATCGTGAAAAGATCTTTGCCTAGGCACACTGTCATCAGTTTATCCAAAGTTAAGACAAAGGAAGGAATCTTAAAAGCTGCAAGACAGAAGCACCAGGTAACCTATAAAAGAAACCTATCAAATGAACAGCAGATTTCTCAGGAGAAACCCTGCAAGCTAGAAGGGATTGGAGCCCTACCTTCAGCCTCCTCAAACAAAACAATTATCAGCCAAGAATTTAGTATCCAGTGAAACTAAGCCTCATATATGAAGGATAAATACAGTTTCAGACAAACACACACTGAGAGAATTCGCCATTGCCAAGCCACCTCTACAAGAAGTGCTGAAAGGAGCTCTAAATCTTGAAGCAAATCCTGGAAACACATCAAAACAGAACCTCTTTAGAGCATAAATAACACAGGACCCATAAAACAAAAACAGAAGTTAAAAAGCAAAAACAAAAAACCAAAAGTACACAGGCAACAAATAGCATGATGAATGCAACGGTATCTCACATCTCAATACCAACATTGAATGTAAGTGGCCTAATTGCTCCATCTAAAAGATACAGAACCACAGAATGATTAAGAACTCAACAACCAACTATCTGCTCCCTTTAGGAGACTCACCTAACACATAAGAACTCACATAAACAAAGTAAAGAAGTGGAAAAAGGCATTTTATCCAAATGGACACCAGAGGCGAGCAGGGGTAACTATTCTTACATCAGACAAAACTTTAAAACAACGGTAGTTAAAAAGACAAAGAGGGACATTCTATAATGGTAAAAGGCTTTGTCCAACAGGAAAATATCACAATTTAAACATATATGCACCTAACACTGGAGCTCCCAAATTGATAAAACAATTACTAATAGACCTAAGAAATGAGACAGACAGCAATACAATAATAGTGGGGCACTTCAATAATCTACTGATAGCACTAGATGAGCTCATCAAGACAGAAAGTCAACAAAGAAACAGTGAATTTAAACTGTACCTTGGAATAAATGGACTTAACAGATATATACAGAACATGTCATCCAACAACTGCAGAATACACACTCTATTCAACAGTGCATGGCACTTTCTCCAAGACAGACCATACAATAGGCCATAAAATGAGCCTGAATAAATTTAAAAAATTAAAATTATATCAAACACTCTCCCAGACCACAGTGGAATAAAACTGGAAATCAACTCCAAAAGGAATTTTCAAAACTATGCAAATACAGGGAAATTAAATAACCTGCTCCTGAATGATCATTGGGTCAAAAACAAAATAAAGGTGGAAATTATTCTTTGAACTGAACGACAATAATGACACAACCTATCAAAACCCCCGAGATGCAGCAAAGGCAGGGTACAGAGGAGAGTTCATAGCCCTAAACACTATAGCAAGAAGACTGAAAGAGCACAAACTGATGCTCTAAGGTCACACCAAAAGGAATTACAGAAACGGGAAGAAACCAAACCCAAACCTCACAGAAGAAAGGAAATAACTAAGATCAGAGCAGAACTATATGAAATTGAAACCAAAAAAGAGAGAAAATCCAAATAACCTCACTAAGAAATGAAAGAGATATTACAACTGACACCACCAAAATACAAAAGATCATTCAATGCTACTATGAACACCTTTACACACATAGACTAGAAAACCTAGAAGAGATGGATACATTCCTGGGAAAATTCTTCCTATCTCAAATCAGGAAGAATTAGATATCCTGAAAAGACCAATAAGAAGCATCAAGATTGAAATGGTAATTTAAAAGTCACCAACAAAAAACTTCCAGGATCAGATGGATTCATGGCAGAATTCTATCAGACATTCAAAGAATGGTAACCAATCCTTTTGACACTATTCCACAAGGCAGACAAACGAACCCTCCCTAATTCATTCTATGAAGCCAGCATCACCCTAATACCAAAACCAGGAAAGGATGCAATTAAAAAGGAAAACTACAGACCAAAACCTTGATGAGCATAGATGCTAAAATACTTAACAAAATACTAAGTAACCAAATCCAACAACGTATCAAAAAGATAATCCACCCTGATCAAGTGTATTTTATAGGAGGGATGCAGGGATGGTTTATCATACATAAGTTAATAAATGTGACCTACCACATAAACTGAATTAAAAGCAAAAATCACATGATCATCTCAACAGATGCAGGAAAAGCATTTGACAAAATCCAGCGTCCCTTTATGATTAAAACTCTCAGCAAAATTGTCATAAGGGACATACCTTAATATAATAAAAGCCATCTATGACAAACCCACAGCCAGCATAACACTGAATGGGGAATGTTGAAAGCATTTCCTCTGAGAACTGGAATAAGACAAGGATGTCACTCTCAACACTCCTCTTCAACATAGTACTGGAAGTCTTAGCCAGAGCACTCAGCAAGAGAAAGAACTAAAATGCTGGGAGAATTGGCTAGCCACAAGTAGGAAAATAAAACTGGATCCGCATCTCTCATCTTATACAAAAACCAACTCAAGATGGATTAAGGACTTAAACCTAAGACCTGAAACTGTAAAAATTCTAGAAGAGAACATTGGAAAAACCCTTCTAGACAAGGGACTTAGGCAAGGATTTCATGACCAAGAACCCAAGCAAATGCAATAAAAACAAAGATAAACTGCTGGAACCTAATTAAACTAAAGAGCTAAAGGAGCAGTTAGCAAAGTAAACAGACAACCCACAGAGTGACACAAAATCTTCACAATCTATACATCTGACAAAGGACTAATATCCAAAATCAACAACAAACTCAAACAAATTAGTAAGAAAAAAAATTAAACAATCCCATCAAAAAGTGGCCTAAAATATGAACAGACAGTTCTCAAAAGAAGATATACAAATGGCCAACCAACATATGAAAAATGCTTAGCATCACTAATGATCAGGGAAAGGCAAATCAAAACCATAGTGCTGTACCACCTCACTTCTGCAAGAATGACCATAATCAAAAAATGAAAAAACGGTAGATGTTGGCATGGATGCAGTGAACAGGGAACACTTCTACACTGCTGGTGAGAATGTAAACTAGTACAGCCACTACAGAAAACAGTGTGCAGATACCATAAAGAACTAAAAGCAGAACTGCTATTGGATCCAGCAATCCCACTACTAGGTATCTACCCAGAGGAAAAGAAGTCATTATTTGGGGAAAAAAAAACCTTACATATGCATGTTTATAGCAATGCAATTCACAATTGCAAAATTGTGGAACCAACCTAAATGCCCATCAGTCAATGAATGGATAGAAACTAATATATATATGATGGAATACTATGCAGCCATTAAAAGGAACATCAGTGGCCTGGATGAGCTTGGAGAGTATTATTCTAAGCGAAGTAACTCAGGAATGGAAAACGAAACATCGTATGTTCTCACTGATATATGGGGGCTAAGCTATGAGGATGCCAAGGCATATGAATAATGCAATGGATTTTTAGGACTTGGGGAAAAGAGTGGGAGGGGGCAAGGGATAGAAAACTACACATATGGTGCAGTGTACAGTTTGGGTGATGGGTGAACCTAAATCTCACAAATCACCACTAAAGAACTTACTCATGTAACCAAACACCACCTGTACTCGAATAACTTATGGAAAAATAAATTTTAAAACTCAGATGGGAAGTAATAACTTTTTTTTTAGGATGACACGAACTTCTATATTGAAAACCCTATAAAGACCACCAAAAACTGTCAGAATTATTAAACAAATTCCATGAAGTTGCAAGATGAAAAAAATTAACAGGCAAATCAATTGCTTTCTATGCACTAACTGTGAACTGTAAATAAAATCATAGTAAGAAAGCAGTGCCATTTACATCAGCATCGAAAAGAAAAAATTCAAAAATAAACGTAACCAAGGAAATGCACGACCTATGCAGTGAAAACTATAAAACAAATTGAAATTGAGTAAAAGAAATTGAAGACACAAATAAATGGAAAGATATCTTATATTCATGGATTGGCAAAACTACTGTTAAAATGTTCATACTATCCAAAGCATTCTGCAGATTCAATGCAATCACTACTAACATTTCAAACGCATTTAAAAAAAAAATCCTAAAATTTGTATTGAACCCCAAAAGACCCTGAAAAGCTAAAAAGATCTTGACAAAGAAGCAGATGAAAGAATCAGTTTCCTATTTCAAATTATGTTACAAAGCTGACAAATATAATAAATATTACATATATTACAATGTATGAAGCTGGCCTAATTAACAGACACATAGACCAAAGTAACAACATAGAGAGCCCAGAAATAAATTTATACATATACATTCAACCAATCTTCAGTGAAAGTATCAAGAGGACACAATAGAGAAAAGATAGCCTCTTCAAAAATGGTAGTGGAAAAACTGGATATGAACATGCAAAATAATGAAATGAGACCCTTATCTTATATCATACGCAAAAATACACTAAAGTTGATTAAAATCTTAGACATATGACCTAAAGCCATAAAACTCCTAGAAGAAAACACAGGGGAATGTTTCTTGACAATGTTCTTGGTAAGAATTTTTTGGATAACACACCAAAAGCACTAGCACTAGGGCAATACTAGCAAAAATAAAAAAGTGGAGATATACCAAATTAAAAAGTGTTTGCACAGTGCAGGAGAGAATAATCAATATGAAAAGGCAAACCATGGAATAAGAAAATATTTGCAAACAATATGTCTGATAATGGGTTAAACCCAAAATATATAAAGAACCCAACTCAACAGCAGAAAACAAACAAACAAAATCAAAATCAAAAACCACTCAATTTTTTTAAATGAGCAAAGGACCTGAAAAGGCGTTTTTCTAAAGAATACATATAAATGGCCAACGGGTATAAGAAAAATGCTCAGCATCACAAATCATCACGGAAATGCAAATGAAAACCATGAGATATTACCTTGTACATGTTATAAAGCCTACTATCAAAGTTGAAAGATACCAAGAGTTGGCAAGGATGTGGAGAAAAGGGAGACTTTATACATTATTGGTGGGAATGGAAATTGGGACAGTCATGGAGAATGTTACCTTGAAAAACTAAAACTACAACTACAATGTAATCCAGCAATCTCACTTTTGAGTATATATTCAAAGGAAATGAAGTAAGTATCTCAAAGATATATCTGCTCCCTCATGTTTATTGCAGCATTATTTGCCAAGCAAAGATATAAATACAACCTATGTGTCCATCAACAAATGAAGAAAATGTCACATATGTGTGCATGATATATGACATATATGTAATGATATAATATTCTATTATTCAGCCTTGAAAAGAAGGAAATCCTAGACTTGCAACAATATGGATACCTGGAAGGCAACACATGAAGCAAAATAAGCCAGAATTGAAAACAAATATTGTATAACACCATTTATATGTGAAATATTAAAAAGTCAAACTCATAGAAATAGAGAGTAGAATGCTGGTTACCAGGCACTGGAGGATGGGGGAAATGGAAAGATGTTGGTCAAAGGGTAAAAACTTTGTTATACATTAATTCTGGAAATCAAATACAATATGGTAAATATAGCTAAGAATAAGGTATTACGTACTTGAAAATTGCTAGAAAAGTGTATCTGAAGTATCCTCATCAATTAAAAAAGGTAACTACTATGTGAATTGATGGATCAATTAATTAGCTTTATTTTGCTAATTGTTTCACAGTGTATAGTTATACCAAACAATGGCATAATCTTAAATGCATCAAATTTTTATTTGTCAATTATACCTCAATAAAGCTGGATAAATGAACATGCATTTATTTTAAAAAATAATTATTTTGAATAGAATCCCATGTCCGTTTTCATGAAAGTTAATGCACACACCATTTATATTCCTGACATAGATTATAATTCTCCAACTCTCTAGTTAATCCCCTATGAAGGGCTTTGACATGCTTTTTTAAAAATTTATTTTACTTTAGGTGCATACTATTATCTGGTGGGTTTGACATGTTTGCCATGTTGAGTGGCTGTGCCTGAAAGCAGAGAACATACATCCTTATTTCATTTTCAGGCTAAGCTACGCAGTTTCTTTGGAATAGAAAGTGGGCAGACGTGATGTATGCCATAATGAAACAGAAGCCTGAAATTGAATTGTATCATTTTTTGGTATCTTGACTTCCTTTTTCCCTATGCCATGAGAACAGTATAGTCCGTATAGTTCAGATAGAGATTATTCTGTCATCCTGCGTTCAAGACTGAAAAGACAAAAAAAAATAAAGACAAACAGGGTCACATAGCTATGTATCCAATCTGCAAACCAGTGAACAAAAAACATAAATATTTTCCATTTAAAGCCACTGACATTTAAAAGTTACATATTACTGCAGCAAAACGCACAGTGTGTGTGTGTACATAATTTCTTATGCAAAGTTCATTAACTGCAGAGTATTCTGATTTTCTCCATAAAGATAATTCCCATGTAGATATCAAGTAGCAAGTCTTAACACTTTTTGTAACATAAAATTTATTCTTCATTTTAAATAATTTAGGAAAGTCACTGATGCTTCTAATGAACTTTGTAAAATTTCAGACACTATTACTCAAGGTATCTCACTAGTTTTGTTTTCCGCTAACTTTTCTTTTTTTCTTTTTTCCAGTTCTGTGTGTCCTATGAAGTACCACTGACTCTTGTTGAGAAAGATTATTGTATTAATTAAGCCTGATATTAAAAGTGCCTTTCTCTCCATCTCTGTGGAAGTCATTTGGGCCAAAGATATTCTCTTTAACACTATTAAATAGTATCCCCACCCCTAACACACGGACTGCGAAAATCAGAAACATATTGCTCAATTATTCCGCTCCCTTGATTTTGTAGTCTATGTATACAGTTCTGCTTGATGAGTTTTTTGAATTCTATCAATGTTCTTGGCATTTTGGTAAACACTTGCCCATGACATTGAATGTCCAAAGGTTTGAATAATTTCAAAACCTGTAAAAGGGTTGTTATTGCCATTATTGTCTTACACTTGTTTTCCAAATCAAATGGCTCCACATTTAATTATCACCAGACAGAAAAGAGATGCTTTAAAAAAATGCAGTTGGCTCAAAATGACTTCTTCCAGTTACCATCTGCCTTATTGAAAGAGTATATATCACTTTTTATATCCTAACTGCAACATTCTCATTAATATATGTACATTGTATTTTTATTCTGTTAAATTAGACCAACTTGTAGCAAACCCATACCAATAACTATACATACTCAGAACCTAATGACAGGTCCTTTCTCCTGTAAAATTTCTTTAAAATTCAGCATGTGACCTTATAATTCAAATATATCACTGAAAAGATGCCATTTGTCACCCATACTGTATATTAATCTGCAACATCAGAACAAGCTAATACACACCACCCAGAAACATGGTAATATTTAGGCAAGCTACGAAACAGCAAAACAAACTTCCCTTTAGGCTGGAAACTGTATTATTTGGCTGCTTTACAATTTTTCCATGAAATATGTTTTAAAAATCATGTAAGATATGTGTTCCTTACTTCAGTGCATGCTAGTACAGAAAATTTGACTTTTCTGAGGACTAGTGAACAGATTATGCTTTTGTCTTATGACCCTTGAAAGCATGTCTAAGAAACTCCTTAATACTTAGAAATAAATTATTTTACTTCTTCCTTTTTAATATTACTTGACATGTATAGTAACTGTTTCCCTAGGTACTACATCACTTAGCATTCCCAAATGCTAAATTTAGAGAAAGACAGCTGCATATTTCAACTTCTAACTAAGAGGCAAGGGGGAAGACATATTCAATGTGTCCAGTGGAAATACCATTGCCCTCATTTTTAAGTAATTGCTATCCCTCTAATCTTAATGCATGTGTTCTCATTCCAGGCAGTGAGGTGTGATGCTCTAGTGCTTTATGGCTCTCCATGCGGAGGCTCCTACACTCCACAGCCATATCTAGACCAAAAACTAGTCCAGCTGAATTAATAGGAACTACACAACCAAATATTAGATCCATGTTAGTGAGAGTGTTCATAAGCGTATGAATCAGTTAACTCTTCTGTATTACTTAGCTTTCATCTTGTCTTATATTTCTCAGCACTCCTTTGAAGCAGAGAATATTTAAGAACCTTTTCAAAAAGATCAGATGCTTTAAAGAGAATTTCATCTCCTGTCTCAAAATTTTTTAAGAAAAGAAAAACAATGAAGCTTTAGCACTGAAAGATGTTTATTTAACAGAAAGACCATTTGACAAATCATGTAGTCAATCAACCTAATTCCAAAGCAGAGAGTTTATGTACTGGAGCCTCAAGTATCTGGCAGAGTGGGTACCTTTTTAAAATTCATGACATCATTCTCAGTGCTTCGAGTTTGGCTCAACATGAGAAATATCCTTCTTTGGATGAATTAATTGGGATATTGGCTCCATGGAAAAAAGAATCCCTCCAAATCTCTTTATGAGGAAATTAGTATCTTGAATATGGTTTTCTACTCCCTAAGGGGAACAACATCTCTTGATAAAGGAAATAAATTACTTCCCCAAATTTGTTAAAACTAGTTCAATATTCTGCTTTAATTGTTTTGTCAAGTGTACTATGGAAAGAATTTTCATTGGCATGGATGATCCGTGAACAAAGGAACACAACAGAATGAGTGTTGAGCCAGAAAGTAAGTCCATGTTTTAAATATAATTTTTATTTATTTGAAAAAAAATTTATTTTTGAAACAGAAAAATATTATGAGAGCTTATACTCTTCTTAAATTTAAGATATAATGTAGAGTATTGTGCTGTTGGAACACTTCCATATTTCTTGACTATCAACAACTTATTATATCATATATTATAAAGCTCTTTTTTGTTGTCCTGTGCACTTGAGCTACATATATTTCTATCCACAAGGCAGAGTTTAGTAATGTCACCTGTATAAGTACAGCTCAATTATATTATCTGTCTTTTCACCAGCCTTGCCACAAATTTGTGTCAATGTAGGGGAGTGGGTGGAGTTTGCAATATGTGCTCACTATATATTAAATGTATAATAAGCCATCGTATTCTTTTTTACAAAGAAAAATGTACTTTCCTATGTATTTCAGACAAAGTACAATTTTTTTTTACATGAAAAGCACGTACTTCACTTCAAAATGTTGAATTAAGGATGTACTTAAAGAATTCCAGCTGGTTAAATTTAGAAAGCTAAACAAAGTCCAATCTAAGAATATTCTTTGGCTTTATGCCTACAGCATTTTTATTTGATTGTAAATTGGACATATTTTCATTCACTTCAGAATTTTGCCCTTCGGTGTTTTGTTCTCTTCAGGGACTCAACAGGTTCTGATCAGCATGGAGGCACCAACACTAACCCCTACCTTCTGAGGACAGTTGTGTCATTTCCAGTCAGCGATGCACCATCACCCCACACTTTCCATCTAGAACATTTTCTATGAATAACTGTGACTAGAAAGGTTAACATTTCTTTTTTATACACCAATCTTATTGAGGTAAAATATACACACAGAAAAATGTACCCTTGTAAGTCAACTCTTCAATGCATTTTTACAACTATAACATAATCAAAATATACAACATTTCCATCATCCTGCAAAGTTCTATTGTACCACTCATAGTCAATACACCCAATATTTCTTATCCAAACGATGACTGATCTGCTTTATGTAAATTTATATGCACATACTATGTACTCTGTTGTGTATGATGTCTGTTACTTACTTAGTAGAATGTTTGTGGGCGGGGTGTAGTGGCTCACTCCTATAATTCCAGCACTTTGGGTGTCCAAAGCAGGCAGATTACCTAAGGTCAGGAGTTCGAGAGCAGCCTGGCCAACATGGTGAAACTTTGTCTCTATTAAAAATACAAAAAAATTAGCCAGGTGTGGTGTTGAGTGCCTGTAATCCTGGCTACTTGGGAGGCTGAGGCAAGAGACTGCTTGAACCCAGGAGGTGGAGGTTGAGGTGAGCTGAGATCACACAATTGCACTCCAAGCCTAGGCAACAAGAATGAAACTCCATCTCAAAAATAAATAAAATAATGTTTGTGAAGTTTATCTTTGTTGTTGAGTGCACTAGTAGTTCATTCCTGTTTATTGCCAGGTAACATTACATTGTTTGGATGTATCAGTTTGTTTACCTATTCACTAGCTGACAAACGTGGATTGTTTCTCGTTTGTGAATATTATGAATGAAGCAGTGATGACTGCTCCTGTGCTAATCTTTCTACAGATATACATTTTCATTTCTCTTGGATACATTCATACTTTGTTAAATTTGTCTCCGAGTATTTCATGTCTTGATGCTATCATAAATGATGTTGTTTTCCCAATTGTTATTGCTAGTATACAGAAATGCAATTGATTTTTACATGTCTTTGTATCTTGGGATCTTGGTAGATTTACATATTAGTTCCAGCAGCTTACTGTTGATTTCTTAAGACTATCTACAAGAAGAATTATATCGTCTGTGAATAGGAACAGTTTATTTCCTCCTTTCCTATCTCTATGCCTTTTATTTCTCTTTTATTCCATTATTTTACTGCCTAAGACTTCCACTGCAATTTTAATAAAATTGTAAGAATGAGCATCCTTGACTTATTCTCAATTTAGAAGATTAGTATTTAATGTTTTACTATTAAGTATGACGTATCTGGAGATTTTGCATGGAGATTTTATTTGATCGAGGAGGTTTTCTTTTATATTCCTGCTACGTGTTTAATTTGTCAAATGTTTTTCTACACCTATTAGATGATTCTATACTTTTTTAATGTTTATAATCTGGTCACCTAAATTTACCATTGTACATTACACCAAACAAAAAATTGCTGAAAAATATTACTTAGTCATGATGTTTCATTGTTTTTATAGATTACTGAATTTACCTTGGTGACACTTCATTAACAAGTTTTACATCTTTGTGGTATCTGGGGCTACAACAACCTTCTTGCAACATGAGGAAATGTACAAGAGGTTTTTAAAAGATAAGAACTCTGATTCATTAAGCTTCTAAACCAATACCAACAACTGTCTACCTCCAGACTATTTTGTAGGGTAGAAAATGAACCCTGTTTACATAGGCCAGAACAGTTGTGATTCTCATTACCTGGAGCCAAAAGCAACTCTAACCAATGCAAATGCCACCTGGGGAATGCTGGATTTTAGAACTACTCAAGAGGACACAGAAATCCCACTTTATTGTGGTGGTGTTTTTAAAGGACATACAATAATCACAGTAATAATGAGAGTCTACATTAACAGTCATATTTAGCTTCATAATAAACTGACTTTATAAAATAGGCACTACTGTGCCTATTTTAGAGTGAAATTGAAACTCATTTTGGCAAAAGGTCCTCCACTTCCTAAACCAATTTTATCCAACTAGAAAGTTGATGCTCTTCACTTTGGCCTCCCCAGTAGTGAGATAATGCAGCAGGAGACTGGCAGGACTTGTTTTCCAGGCACAGTGCTACTGACCAAAACCAGATGTGGTCCAGAAGGGATGAAGCGAAGAAATGAGAAGGAACCAGCACATGGCAAAGAAAGCTATCCCTAGCTGCCCCCATTGCTCATTAGCATAAGATGCTCTCGTCAATGCCATTACAGTTTACAACTGCCTTGGCAATGACACAGAAGTTACCATCTCTCTCCATGACAATGATCTAAAAGTTACTGCCTCTTTTCTAGAAATTTCTAAATACTCTGCCCCCTTCAATTTGCATTGACTTATCCCTTAATTTGCATATAATTGAAAGTGAGTTTGCCTGAGTATAAATAGAGTTGCCAAAAGCTCCTATCTTACTGACTCTGGGTTCACTGCCTATGAGTTAGCCCTGCTTTGGACAAAGCATTATAGCTTAATAAAAGATTGCTTACAACATTGGATTATCCTCGAGTTCCTTCCGGATGAAGCCCCAGTCTGGGGACTCAGCTGTCCTATAATATCAGTAAGAGATCTTTCTTGAAATTTTTTCTACACAACTTGAAATTCACATTCGGGAGTCTCCATAGTCCACTTCTTTGGACTTAGTACTTTGGAAAAGCATGAAATTTTGACCAGTGGAGAACATAATCCATTGAAGGGTAAGGGCATAAGAAACTAGTCTGGCAATTCAAAGAGAGTATTTACTAATGGTTAAGGAAGTGAAATAAAGAACTTGTTGATTTTATGCCCCATTTACAAATACATGGGAAGTAGATGCTACTGAAAACTGGATAATAAAAATTACGTTATGATATACTGAGAAGTGGAAGGGAATTACTAAGAAATCGTCAATAAGAATTCTAAAGCTACTTTTCAGTTTCTGAGAATTTTCTTGTTCAGAAACAGGTATGCATACAACATCTTTGGGTTTTTGCTACATAATATTTTTGACTAACCTGTAAAGGACACTAAAATTGTGCCATTAAACTCTGGGAGGAAAAAACAACTCTTGAAAATAGCTAAGGCTGTCATTTTTCAAGGAAGAACTTCAAGTTAAAATTCTTAGGATTAGTATGATTATATAAATATTAATACCAGAAAGAATGAATTTGAGAAGGGTTCAAAGAACCAAACCAAGTTTGACTAAAAGATTAGAGATACAACAGGCAAGGACACATGCATATTTGGAAAGAATGTTTAACTGGAAGAAATAAACCTTCAGCACTCGGACATAATTTTTTTAAGTCTAAATGCACTTGTTGGCACTTCTGAAGATGCAGTCATGTAGCAAACCTGTTTAAACTGATAAATCAAAACCTAATGTCTTTTACACAATCAGAAAGAGAGACAAGTGCTTCTTCCAATTAATTGGTGGAGCCTGCTTCAATACTGATTAGGTCTCCCACACACTGAGCAATGAAGGAAACCAAAGGAGTTCTGGTTACCAAATACTAGAAAATGAAAATGAAGTGAGGCAGGAAATTTAGAGTGGTTGTTTTGTAACTGATAGAACTATAATTCAGTAGCATTTTTAAACATTAGTTTGTCTCTAGCCAGCATTCTACCTCTTTAAAATTAAAGTGTTACTTTATTTTGCCTGGTAACACTTTACAGCATGTTTTCAGGGACACTACCCTACTTTACCTTCCTAACCACCACTGAGGCAGAGTTATTAGTACTATCTGACTGATGAAGAAACTAAAGCCAGTGAAGAAAATAAAATTATAAAATTGCTTGCTCTTCTGCTTATGACAATGTTAAAAAAAAAAGAACCTTAGACACATTAAATTTAACGGAGTTAATTGGAGCAAAGAACAATTCCTGAATTGAACAGCCTCCTGAACCAGAGTAGACGAGAAAGATTCCAACATAGCCAACAGGTGGAAGATTTATGGACACAGAAAGATGTGATGTACAGAAAAGGGAAGTGAGGTACAGAAATAGCCAGACTGATCACAGCTGGGTATTTGCCTTATTTAAACATGGCTTGAAATCGGCACAAGAGTAGGTTAGTCTATTTAGATATCCAGTTAGGTTACAGTTCATTATGTACAGATACTCATTTAGGCTGAACTTCAAATATGTAAGGAGGCAGCTTTAGGTTAAACTTGATAACAAAAATAACTACAAAAACAAGACCACCAATTATTGACCATCTGCTATTAATAGATGGCAGGAATTATTTTAAGCAGTTTAAATACAATACCTCATCAATCCTAACAAAATTATGCAAGCTCCATATTATTGTCTCCATACTACATGTGAGGGATATTGAGGATAAAACAAGTTAGGTAACTTGTCCAAAATCACACAGATGATTTTTTTAATTTAAGCCCCTATCTGTTTAGCTGTAAGCCCTATGTATTAAAAAGGAAAAAAAAATGGCTATACTATATTACTCTTTGCTAAATTCATGACTGCCTTGACCCACTATATTAAAATTGCATATATATGCATTTATAAATACTTATTTACATACATTACACACATATACTCACATAATTCAAGTAGCGTAGGCATAATTTATATATGTCTTTACTTTTAAAAGATTCTATTAAATGCCTAGATTGGGTAAAAAGCAAATGGATAATTTTTTTTATCACTTTTATCAGCCAAGACCATTTGTCATTCATTACATAAACTTATGCAAATAAGTTAAAGACATACTTAAATTTTACAAGCTCTGAATTTCACACCAGGGAATGAGGATAAACAAGTTCTATTATGTTCTAAAAAGTCAGCTAAGTAATAAATAACTTGTAGTAAAAGCAGTCAAAAAAGGATTACAACTTGATTTTGACCATTGCTACATCCCAATCAGTACCAATGTAACTTTTCTACCAATTTCAACATTTAAGGAATGTCTACTTCACACTAAACATTGTGCTACAAAGATGAGTAAGACATAACCTTTGTTCTTGAAGACCTAAGGATCTAGTATATGAGATATGCATAAATGAATAAATTCAAGTCAATAAGGTAAGTACAACAGTAGAGATGTCAAGGTATGCTATAGACTGCATGTGTCTCCCCCACATTTTCACACATTGAAAGCCTAATCCCCAGTGAGATGATATTTGGAAATGCAGCCTTTAGGAGATAATTAGGGCATGAGGATGGAGGCCTCATGATGGGACTTGCAGCCTTATAAGAAGACATTAATATGCTTCCTTCTGCTCTCTCTCTCTCTTCAGTAAGTGAAGACATAAGGAGAAGATGGCTGACTGCAAAGAAGGAGGAAGGCTCTCATTAGAATGCAACCATGGACTCTGATCTCCGACTTTCCAAACTCCAGAAGGGTAAAAAATACATCTCTGTTGTTTAAACCATCTTTCAATAGCAAAGACTTGGAACCAACCCAAACACCCATCAATGATAGACTGGATAAAGAAAATGTGCCACATATACACCATGGAATATTATGCAGCCATAAAGACAGATGAGTTCATGTCCTTTGCAAGGACATGGATGAAACTGGAAACCATCATTCTCAGCAAACTGACACAAAAACAGAAAACCAAACACTGCAGGTTCTCACTTATAAGTGGGTGTTGAACAGTGAGAACACACGGACACAGGGAGGGGAACATCACTCACCAGGGCCTGGGGGTGGAGGACTAGAGGAGGGATAGCAGCAGGTGGGGAGAATGGGGAGGGATAGCATTAGGAGAAATACCTAATGTAGATGACGGGGAGACAGATGCAGCAAACCACCACCATGGCACATGCATACCTATATAACAAACCTGTATGATCTGTACATGTACCCCATAGCTTACAATAAAAGAATTTACAAAAAAAAAAAAAAGCTTTCTGGAAAGACTAGGAATCAGCACCGAGAGAGCTTTACTCTACAGCAATCTCTGAATCTGTGGTTACAAGACCAAACCCATAGACATGAATTTACATACCGCAGTGAATGAAAACAGGCCATATTTTCATTCACAGCATTACTAGAGACTCATGGGGAAGAAGAGAAAGCAGGTGCAGAAAAGGGGAAGAAGGAAGGAAGGAAGGAAGGAAGGAAGGAAGGAAGGAAGGAAGGAAGGAAGGAAGGAAGGAAGGGAGTGAGTGAGTGAGTGAGGAAGAGAGGGGGTGAGGGAGGAAGAGAGGGGGTGAGGGAGGAGGGAGAGGGTGAGGGAGGAGGGAGGGAGAAAGGGAGGAGGGAGGGACAAAGGGAGGAGGGAGGGACAAAGGGAGGGAGGGAGGGAGGAGAAAAAGGACAATGTAATTGAAAAGATACTAACTTTCAAGCCGGTAGGGGCTGTTACAAATATTTATAGACAAACAGACAACAAGATCACACACACACACACACACACACACACACACAAATAAACAAACATAAATATAAATAAATAAATCAATAAACCATCTGTCATATGGTACTTTTGTTGGAGGAATCAGCATTGACTAAGACAGAGTTCCTCAGGAGCTTAGAGAAAAGTCATAAACAAGCAAGTAAAATCAAGAAAGTCTTTTGGAATGATGCCTGAAGCAACCATTTAAAGGACAAGTAGAGATGAGCCAGCAAGGAAGGGAGCACACAACACTGTGGAGAGAGGCACAAACCAGGAAATTTCACACCCTTCATCTCATAACACTAAGGTCGTACAAGCTGAAGAGAGAGAACAAACTACCACCTTTAGAAGGCCAATTTAGTTTAGAGACGAAATTCTACTTCCATTGGGCTTAGTCCTTAATTTACATTAAACTTAAATGGAGACTACATTGTTTCTCTGCTATTTATCTCTCAAATGTTCATGCCCTCAATCAACAGATTCTTATTGAAGGCTCTAATATTCAGTTTTTTTGTTAATGATATTTAGGACAGAAAGGTATATTTGCATTTAAGAAAAAAGTGCCATACTGAATACCAAAAAAACATAAATATTAGACGTTCTTTTCAAGCCCCTAAGGCTTTCTGGCATTTTGATAATCAAAGTTTTACTTCAGGGTGCCATCTTGAATGAGCCAAATTTAGAACCTTAATTCTAATTGAAATTTTAACCCCCAAAACCATATGCATATGAAAGTGTTGCTTATATCTCCTTAGTAAATTGGCAGTTCATGCATCATTCTCATACAGCCATAGTATCTGTGCTCTTGGCTGTCTTTTTGAAATCTCATGATAATCTCTTTTATTTGCAATAAACATGTATTTTTCAAAAATCACCCATAATAACATAATAAGAAGGTCAAAGTATCCGGACTAAAACTATGAAGTGATTCTCTTCTTTTATCTTTTATAATTTCTATGTTCTGAGTTATTACAGAAAATTTATAGCATGGCCACCCTTAGAATTAAGACTCTTCTTTGACAGAGGAAGATACCTCCTGGTTAACAGGGACCCTATATTCTTAATTTGGGTCACAGTCTTGATTGCAAATATGCTTCCTTTTTGTACCTATAGGTTAATTAATACATGCCATGCCAGTTCATAAGGCATGCCTTGGACAGGCATTTAGAAAACAAAATTGAAAAAGGTTTCTCCTCTCAAGAGTTTTATGTTGAAATGGGAGACAAACATTTGTAAACAGATAATATCGGCATTAGCTCATCTCTTTTGGATCACTAACACTAATTTTATTACAACTCTATTAAACTTTCGTGTATTTTGACAGTCATTCTTGTTGTATTTATTCTGAACAGTTTTATCCATTTGAGAAGGCTGTGGATGCCAAGGTCATAAATCAGTAACAGTAAACAGCATAGATCGGCATAGTGCCTTCTAATGTACAATGTGCTATCACATACATTAATTCTTTGACTCTACCTTGAGGTAGGTGCTTTCACTAACTTTTCTATTTTACTTTTGATTTAAGTGAAGTTCAGAGGTTAAGTGACTTGCTCAAGGGCAGATACCTGTAACAACTAAACCAAGTTATTTGATTCAAGCAGATGATATATTAATCATGATATAAAAGCTTAGATACTGGCATATTCTAGATATAAGATGTAAGGCTCTGCATGCATTAACAACTTTAATCTTTGTTAAAAAAAAAAACTATGAGGTTTGTCCATTATGCTCGTTTTTTATATGAACAGAAAAGTAAATTGGCTAAGGTTACATAGCCACTAATTGTTAGAAACAGCAGAGAGGCAGACATGTCCCTTCAGAGTTGGGGTTCTTTACTGCCTGTTACATTTCTTCTTTGTGAAATGCTCCTTATATTAAACTGCTTCTGTCTGTCTTTCACTGGCATATATCATCAAAAAGCATAAATATTAAAAGGTTAGAAAAACAAAGACAAATCAACCGAAGACTAATTTTTCATGTTTTGCTGTCAAACCCACCGTGGCTCCCCGATCTCACCAAATGCTCCAAGTGTCCTCTATGGGAAATTCAGACACTTCTTAAGCAGACAAAAATGACTTTAGTAAGTATGTTCATGTCAGTGCATATCATCTTTCTTAATTCTTTGGTTCCTCCTTAATTCTTCCTCTTCCTTAATTCTTCCCTTTCACCATACCATTTTCTTGGCTTAGTGTCTTACTCATTCCCTTCCAAGCCATATATATCCTTAACCATCCAGATAAATTGTAACCCTCTTCAGTAATACTACCCCTTCTTTCTCTAATTTTTGTTTAAACCATGTGTTGCTCAACATAATTTGACACCTACTTTTATGCTTTACCATTGTTCTCATGTTGTGTTAAGTGAGAAAATCCTTGGGTTTATATGCCACCTATGAGTGGGCATGCAGTAGGTGCTCAAAACCTACTTCAGTAGTAAAACAGCAGCATAGTCACAGATGTTTCCATTTCAGTGAGCTTCAGTTTCAAAAGAATACTTAAAGGAAATAAGCTTCTCTTAAAAATAAAGAAGGTTTTCTTCAAAATAAAAAAGTTGAAATATCTTTGCATTTAAAAGGTCTTATGAAGTCAGAGTCAAGAACAAAAGCAACCTGAGTCAATTCACTGGATATACTTTGACCTAAAACTAAGGGTAAGTGGGGAAAATGTAATAACACAATTTGATTACCTGGCATCATTTTGAATAAAAAGACTGAAATCAAATATTGAGACTGATTCTGTTGATTAAGTTACCCAAAGGCAAATTAATTTGATCACTTAAATTTCAACTTTATGGTATGCCCTATATATGAGTCAAATGCCATTTCCAATTGAATTATTTTTTATTTTATGCTAACTCATCTTTGAATGTCAGTAAACAAGAAGGAAATAATGTGAAATTTGCAGGGTTGCGGGCAGTAGAGAGAACGCTCTGATCTGTATTTTCTATTTATGGATCATCCTCTGTAAAGGTTTGGCATTCATTCTGAAAATTACTAACTTTTAGCAATAAAATACACCCAGAAATGTACCGATTACGTGGCATTATGCCATATAAACATTTTCAAGGTAAATATATTATGAATAATTTTATAATTTCAAAATTAAGCTTCTGATTCCTGTTTGTTTTCCTGAAGTGTTTTCCCCCTTAATTACCTGATTCCGAGATTTTTCTTTTTGTGTCTCTCTTTTCTCATATTCCCTTGAGGCCCCATAATTAGAGCTTGCAGTACCTCTGCACCAAACAGAAAACCAAGAAAATCTTCCCTGGTTTCAGGTTTTTACAAAAATTTGAAACTTGGAACTGGGTTCATGAAAAGTTTTCTTGAGGTAGACAAACCTTTCAGCAAGTTTTGTGCAAATCTTGGATGAATTCAAAGTTAGCCAGAGCCAATTAATTTTTTGGCAGGGAACATTGTAACATATGATGGTTGTGTCTGTGCTAGATGGCTTTATATAAAAATGGGTGACTTTGGATGGATTTGGCTTTGAATGTGTTGGCGCTTTCTACCTAAAGGCACAAAATACGATTCAGGGCTTATAAAATTCTATCCTCTCAGATTTCTTGCAGGCAAATTTGTCTCCTGCCATTGTATTTCCCTAGCAGGGTATTTCTTTATTCAGTACAAAATATTTTCCCTGGTTTGTGTTCATATTGGAATTCATTTTTTAAAGGATTGAGGATCAATTAATGACACTAAACAAGGATGGATCACAAACATGAGTAGTCCCAGACTACAAGTGCCATCAGGGCAGCCATTTGCACTCCGTTTCCAGCATCTAAAACAGTTCCTGGTACACAGCAAGTGCTCAATGAATATTTGTTGAATTAATAAATAAAAACGCATGTCTGCAAAGAATACCACAGCAACAGATCAGTGGAAAAATGACATTACCCAATATCTCTTCAAACTCTTTAGGCTTCCTGCTTCTAAATGTATTTGTACTTCTTCCCTCAAATATTCAATATACCCAGATAGTCACAAGATTAATCAATGAAATCAATAACTTAAGTTACATATGCTTTTCCTTAAACATAATGATGGTGGTGTTGGTAGGCACACGATAGCAGAAGCAGTCCTTGGAGTAATTTCTCAGTATGGAAAATAATTGCAAACCCTTATGGTATCTATTTTCTGTTGTCTCACGAAACTGAAAGGGACTTAAGAAACCCATATATTATGCATAAGGAACTTAATTTCAGTGAGAGGACCTGCTTACGCAGTCACACACTGGTTAGGGGAAAAACATGTGGTTGAGGTCACCTAGCTCTAGGCCAAGCGTTATTTTCATTCTACCATGGGTGAAATTTCTCTTTCTCTTGACACCCTTTCCTGCATACCAAATGTAACACAAAACATTTTGGTTTGTTTTAACCCATCATTAGAGTGGATCTTTGCAATCCTGAGTAGAACTAGACCATAGATATAACCTCACCCCCAATCTCAAGAAGTCACTTTCCTTTACAAATTTTGTATTACTAATTTATTTTTAAGAATGTGTATGTGGCTGGGCATGGTGGTTCACATCTGTAATCCCAGCATTTTGGGTGGTCAAGGCAGGCAGATCACAAGGTCAGGAGTTTGAGACCAGACTGACCTGCATGGTGAAACCCATCTCTACTAAAAATACAAAAATTAGCTGAGTATGGTGGCAGGCACCTGTAGTCCCAGCTACCGGGAGACTGAGGCAGGAGAATCACTTGAATCCGGGAGGTTGCAGTGAGCTCAGATCACATCACTGCACTCTAGCCTGGATGACAGAGCAAAACTCCGTCTGAAAAAAAAAAAAGAAAAAGAAAAGTATACACTCCCCTCAGAACTTTCAGTTATCCTATATTGACCTAATCACCATTGGAAATACCATGTATTCTTTTGGTCTATGACTACACTAGCATGGATTTGCTCAGAGCTGAAGGCACCAAAATGCTAAGATTTGCCATATCTTTCCAGCCCTCACACGCATGCACTTAGAAACATCCAGAGTTCAAAAATAACTCCTGAAATCAATTCAAGTAAGAATCACAAATCTTCAATGTGAGGACAATAAGACATCATACTGAGTCCTGTCAGTCTCTTCCCTTATACAGTATCCATACTCCACATTTAACTCACTTTGCCTTGTAAGCCCTTGACCCAAGGTTGTTCAGACAATGCAATTTGAATGCCAATCTATTTACCAGACAGCTAATGCCTGTCAATAATTAATGGTACACTTGTATTTAGGCACCCAGCTTAGACCTAAGAAATAGAACATGAGATGAAAATAAAGCCGTCACTGGAAAGCCAAGGAAAAAATAGAGAGCCAATGACTTGGAACTATGAATTACCAAAATAATTCTCCATAGCAGCCAGTATTCCAGTTTTTACATTCTAAAGAGTGAGACACGAGTGGACCCCACTCACTACCACAATTTACCAGCATCCCTACATATAGTATTCACTCCATTATTCACCATGACTTTATAAAGCAAGTACTTAAACAATGTGTTTGCTCAGGTCCTGAGGCTTACTGATACATCCATCAAAATGTTAATCGTGTTGAATATATGCTTGTACAATACACACTGCCCTAGGTGCTGCGGATATGAGTAAGACATACTCAGGTCCTATGCAGTAGAACTTAAATTCTGTTTATTCTGCCTAACCTCTTTCTCCTCTACTTCCAAGACTCCAGCTTCATGTATGTTAAACAACTTATTACTGCTCACACGTCTCTAAGGCACTTTTTTTCCTCTTTTTTCTCTGTTCTTCAGGTGGATACTTTCTGTGAATATATCTTCAAGTATACTCTTTCTTGCTATCTTCAATATGACAATTTGTTTTTCATTGTAGCTATTGACTATTTAAGCTCTAGACTTTTCATTTTGTTTCTATATCTCTACTGAGATTTTTCATCATTTTATTCATTATACAGTTATCTTCCTTAATGTCCTTAAAACATTTATAAATAACTGCTTTATAGTCCTTTTCTGCTAAATGCAACATCTGGGTTTTTGCAAGATCAGTTTATATTAGCTGCTTTTGCTTGAAAATAAGTAACATTTTTTGCTTTTTCACATTTTTTCATATACTGCAAATTATGAATAAATGAGCTGTAAATATAGATACCACTATATTACTGTGATGAGTGATTTCTTTTAATGGAAAACCAGGTAACTTGTCTAGATTCTAACTCTAAACTCTGTTTTTGCTAAGATCATAATCTGCTACCTCTCCATGGCTCTTTCAGCTTCCAGATGATGCTTTTTGTTGTTGTTTGTTTGTTTTTGGCTGAGTCCTACAGAATTCCTTCCATGTATGCCTGCTAGTTTAGCCAGGTTGCACATAGCTAAGGATTTTCATGGATTTTATATGCAGATTTAGAGGCTGAACCACTCTGAGTCCCTTTCTTTCAGGATTTCTTGCTAATTTTCTGGCTATTTTCCCAAATTCTGTTCTCTGACAGCTCAAGCCAGTAAGACAGTGACTTTCTTCCTTTAGAGCCTCAGGTAGGTTTGAGCAAGACCTCAAGCAAAGAGTTTAAAAATAGCAAATTTCACCTGTTATGCTCATCTTTCAAGAGTAGCATCATCTATAATTCTCACTTGCTTTTCTTTTTTCTTCAAAATTGTTGGTGAATATAGAAGATATGAATATACATAGAGATACACTGTCTCCAAATTTTATAATTCTTACATGCAAAAGGTTATTCCAATGAAACCACTCCACCATTTCCAATACACTATCATCTTTTTGAAATCAAGAAATAAATCTTATTCAACTGATCTTGCCAGGGCAAAAGGTGGGTTTTTTTACCATACAGCAGCTGATCAATAAATGCTTTCTGGATTGAATACTTCATTTTGACATCAAGGTTAGTTATAAGCCATTTATAAATAATTACATGTGCATTGTTGGACATGAATAAAATTTCCAAGAAGAACTGACAAGAGAAATAGCACTGTCCTGGATCTCAGAAAAGTTCAAGAATGTAGGCAGAATGTGGATCTCAGAATATAGCTTAGAATCTACTAGGATCCATATATTTAATATGGAATTGCAGAAATTTACATAAAGTATGTCATCCTAAGCAAGAAGAAAAAAGAGTTGTCTATTAAGACTCTGTTATCTGTCAGAGGGAGGGCTGTACTAAAATCGGATGACCGTGACCTTCAAAAGAGACCCCTAAGTCTCCACATTTTTCCCCGTAACATTACACAATAGGGCTGGGGCTGACAAAAACTTTGAAGAACATTCCAGCCATACTGTAAGAATACTAATCAATAGATTGTCCACTAAGGCCAGATCTACCTACGCTAAGAATTTGTCAATGTTAATCCAATTCAATCACTTAGAGTTGGAAAAATACACACAAATTCAGATTAAATAGCCATTTCCTCTCAGTGGTGTGAGGGTATTTGTTATCTATGAATTATTCGTTGGCATAATACAAAAGAAGAATCCACTAATCTTACTAAAATGAAGTTATTTATGAATAACTTCTTCAATATGATACATAGAAGAATAAAACATTAGATATTAGGACCTTATAGGTAAGGATTCTATTTTGGATAGGCTGTTAAGAAAACAATCAGTTTATCATTAGGAAAGATTTTCACTTTATTTCTATGGAGAAAAATAACCTCCCCCCTGCTGCCAAACATACTTAATTGAAGAGGTCCGGATTGCACTGCTTATACTTGTGGCTTGTCACTTGAACTTTTGACTAAGTATCATTCTTCTAACATTATCACAGAGTCTTAGCTTATCATGAGAACAGAGGTGCTAATCAAGAGGAATTACATAGTAATTATATTTTTATTTAGAATTTTAAAAGGATACATTTCTATTTTTGGAAGCACCCCAATCATATTTCTCCATATGTATTTATCTAAAGAAGTTCAATTTACTACCTAGGCACACCTAGATTTGCCCGTCTTATAGCACTGTTTGATGAGTAGAAATGTTTTAGAATATGGTATCCAAAACTGTAATCATTAAATGCATTAATCAGGATTCTCCAGGAAAACAGAAAGAGGAGAGGGAAGGAGGGAGGGACAAAGAGAGAGAGAGAAAAAAGAGAGAGAGAGAGAGAGAGTGTGTGTGTGTGTGTGTGTGTGTGTGTGTGTGTGTGTGTGTGTGTGTTTGTATGAAGAAATAAAAGAAATTTCTTATAAGGAATTGTTTCATTAGATCGTGGAAGTTGAAAAGTCCCAAGACCTGCAATCACCAAGCTGGAGACCCAGGAGAGCCAATGGTGTAGCTAGTCCAAGTCCAAAGGCTTAGGAACCAGAGGAACTGATAATTCAGTTGGAGTCCAAAGGCAGAAAAAAAAAAAAACAAATAATGTCCCACCCAGTTCAAGGCAGTCAGGCAGGAGAAACTCCTTTTTGTTTGCCAGAACATCAGCTTTTTTTCTAAATTCAGGCCTCAGTTTGAATGAAGGACTGCAATCTGCTCCACTCGGTCTACCATCCAGATGTTTATTTCACCCAGAAATACCCTTGCAGTCACACCTGAATAACGTTTGACCAAATACCTGGGCACTCTGTGGTGCAGTGAAGTTGACACATAAAATTAACCATTATACTGAGTGAACATGAAATAGCTAAATTATTTCAACAATTTGCCTCCATTATACATTGTCCTGAAAAGAACATGAGATTCAGTTTTGACTCCAATAACCAGATAAGAAAATAATTTTAATAACTCATGGTGATATGTTTTGCTCAAGTATAAAAATCAGGGATCAGTTTGTGCCTGGTGCACACAATTTATGTTTCCTTGCTTCCAAGATGACATCATCCTGTCCCTTTTTGGCATTTATCTTTTCTACTTGCCAGTATGCCAAAATGAAGATGATTTTCAAAAAGCTATAGAGAATCACACTTTGGGAACACACAATGGTATTCATAAGCGTTATCCTGAAAATGCTGCAATAGCTCCTAAAAAAGTGTTCCCAACACAAATTTTCCAGTGTTTAAACGTCATTTGCACTGTTTTCCCTCAACTAAAAAGCAATAATCATGGTCAAATTGTTAGTAAAAAACAACTCTCCATAAGAATCCCTGTGTTCTGATTCTAGTTCAAACATTTAATTAGCTGTATAAGCATCAGTATAGCATATAATTTCTTTGGTCCTCAGTTTCTAGAACCATAAAATGATTAAATGGGGAGATCAAATGACACAAATGTAGAGTCTGAAAATGTCTTGACAAGTCTTTGTATTACAGCCCTCTCTCAATTCAGATTCCAAACACAAATTTATCGACTGTAAACCAAATGTTACCAAATAAAGCTGCACTAAGCATCTATAGGAATACAAAGATCAATAATACATAAAACTTTCTTACTTCTAGGGGCTTACCATCTAGAGAGAAAGATGACAGTGTGATATTGATATAAGAATATACAACAAAAATGGATCATAAAATACTAATATTAAAATTTTTAAATGATAAGCTGCATTTTAAATAACACTATTTATAAAATGACAAAGCAAACCGAAGACTAAAAGGCAGTATTTGCAATATGTAATTCAAGCATGGCTGTTAAAATTTAACAGGCAGAAATAAATAAGATATAACTACATAAATAAGTCCAATGTATATCTTCCCAAACAAAAAGAAAATAAAGAAAAAGTCATTTAATAAACAGAGTTTATACAAAAGGCAAGAATGAAGAAATAAAATAAACAATATAAAAGTGAAGTCAATAGAACATAAAAAATATTAGAATTAAATGCAAATATATAAGTAGCTATAGCAAAAGTAAATAAATTAAATTCACTGATTAAAGGAAACAACTCTCATATTGGATAATAACAACAAAAATCCAGCAATATATTTTAAAAGAATCATCCTCAAAGTTTATCAACACTGCAAGATTGAAAGTAAGCATATGGATGGAAAAACTACTCTGGACAAATACAATATGGAAATGTAGTCTCTAAAGCAAAATGCACTTTTGGTAATTTTAAAAATGATAATTTATTTATACATTCAAAAAACATATATGTGGGGCTCCTAGACATACCAGGCACTGTTCTAATAACATAGTACTATATGAAACAAACTCTGCACGCATAAAGGCTCAAGCCTGTAATCCCAGGAACTCAGGAGTTTGAGGCAGGAGGATCACTTGAACTCAGGAGTTCAAGACCAGCCTGGGCAACATAGCAAAACTCCATCTCTACCAAAAAAATATTTAAAAACTAGCTGGGCATGGTGAAGCATGCCTGTAGTCCCAGCTACTTGGAAAGATGAGGCAGGAAGAATGTTTGAGCCCAAGATTTCAAGGGTGAAGTGAGCTATTATGGCATCACTGCATTCCAGCCTGAGTGGCAGAATGAGACCCCTTTTCTAAAAATCAATCAATAAATAATAAAACAGAAACAAAACAAACTCCTTGCCTTCATGATGACTGTACTCTACTGAGGAGAAAAAGTCAACAGCCAAAATACTATGTTATACAGGCTATAAAAATACTTTGGAGAAAGATAAAAAGGAAAAGAGGACATGAAGACTCAGAAATGGGGTTTCATTTTAAATAGAGTGGTCAAGAAACATCACTGAAAAGATGTCATTTGAACAAAGACAGGAAGGGGTTGAGTCATGTGGATATCTGGTGAAAAAAATCTTCCAGCAAGAAGCAAAACCCAGGGCATAAACCTAGAGGACACAGTATATCTGCCACTGGAGGATTGGGGAGAGGCTTAACTTACCTGACTCAGCTGAAACATCTGGCTGATATGTGACGTATATTCTTTAGTGGGGCAAAGTTGGAAGCAGGTAGTTTAGAGCCTACTAAAATAATCTCAGAGGGAGATAATGACCTAGATGAAAATGGTAATAGAGAATGCTATGTTAAGTGGTTAAATTCTCAAGGTATTAAAAGTAGAGCCAGCCAGGCACATAGGCTCACGCCTGTAATCCCAGCACTTTGGGAAGCCAAGGTGGGTGGATCAGGAGGTCAGGAGTTCAAGACAAGCCTGGTTAAAATAGCTAAACCCTGTCTCCACTAAAAATAAAGAAATTAGCTGGGCATGGTGGTGGGTATCTGTAATCCCAGCTACTCAGGAGGCTGAGACAGGAGAATTGCTTGAACCTGGGAGGTGGAGGTTGCAGTGAGCCAAGATCACACCATTGAACTCTAGCCTGGGCAACCAAGAGTAAAACTCCATCTCAAATAATAATAATAATAATGATGATGATGGAGCCAATAGGTGGTCACAAAAGGTTGGGCAGGAATGGATGCAAAGTTTCAATTAGACTGAATGAGTTGTGGAGATCTACTGTACAGCATGGTGACTATAGTTAACAATAATAAATTGCATATTTGAAAATTGCTAAGAGATTAGATCTTAAATGTTCTCATCCAAAAGTTAAGTATGTGAGGCGATGGATACGTTAGCTAGCTTGATGTAATCATTTCACAATGTGCATATATATAAATATATATATATATATATACAGACACACACACACACCAAAACACCACACTGTACACTGTAAATATATACAAAAAAATAAAATTGTGTGAGGAAATCAGACATTTGAAATAATTAAGAAAAATGTTTGAATGTATATTTACAAAAACAGTCACTGATGAACTTTTTTAAGGTTATACTTTGAAATATTAACTACTAAAAAAGTTATATGTTAAAAATTTATAAATAAAAATGCAAAAGAAATGATCACCAAGAACAACCTTCATGTGTCTGGACATTAAAATAGATTCTTGTAAAATATACATTTTATACCTTTTCCAGGAAAAATTCATAATAAAAAATTACATCATTCAGAACTGTGCAAAAATGAAAACAAAAATATCTATCTTGTGGAACGTAGCAATAGTCATAATAATAGGGAATACATAGCATTAAATGCATATATTAGGAAAGAAGGAAAGTTGAAAATCAGTAAGTTAAGCATTCTACTCAAGCTAGAAAAAGCTCAGCAGGATCACTATGTGAAAGATCTGTTCTTTTGCAAAGATACTGGAAGTCTTAGATACCAGGAGTAACCAATTAGAAATTACAATATTTAACAATAATACTATTCAAAAGAGCAACAAATAAGGTGTACAACATTTTAGAAATGTGTAAATTTATTGGAGGACAAAAGAAAAAAGGAATTGCCATACCATATTTTAGGTAAAACAAATATTTTAAAACACATATGCTAAAATGTAAGTGCCCAGTGGGCTGTTTTCTAGACAGCTGTCTAGTGAACTGAGCAATGAAAATTTAGGCTTAAATATTTTTCCCCAAAAAAGTCATCCCTAAACCCCAAATTGAATTAAGTAGTTCTCTCTGTGCTCAAATAGCATCTTTGCCTACTTTGATTGCTGCAATTTTTCCACTCTTTTGAACATTTGCATTTATGTGTTTATCCTTTCCATTTGACCGTGAGTTTTGTAAAGGCAGAGACTACGGTCATATTCATCTTTATAAGCTCAGTATCTACTTCCATGCCTCCACTATGAAAATTACTCAACAAATCCTCATTTGTTGAGGATGCTACAAATTGTAGGTGCTATAAGTTCTGATGAAAAGATCTAGCCATTAGAGAAGCTGTGTTTTAGTCCCAAACTTGCCGTTAAATAACTGGAAGACTTTAAGACATCTATACTTCTCTAAGCATCAGCATCTTCATACATAATGTGAAGGTGAGAATTCCCGACTGACCAAACTTTACGTGATACTTAAAATAAGTGTTAAATATAAAAGCAACTGAAATATTACAAATCACCACCTGGATATGCCAGAATGTGACAACTGAACAGTTTCCATTAGTTTGCAAGTTCCATGACCAAACAATTATGAGCATAGACGTTGCTCGCAAAGCACTAGCTAGTCTAAACTTGTCTCAACTGTACTCTAGAAATAGGTTATGTTCTCCAGAGAAGACCGTACCAATATGTGTTCCATTTCACAAGCTCTTCTCACAATGTATTGCTGACGTATCTAAATAGGGCAATTCCCTCAAACTTAGGCAAACCTCTGTAACTACACTAACCAATAAAATGTGCAGAAGTGACCCTGAGTGACTTTTCCAAGTCATACAAATGAATGTCTCTCGGTACACTTGTCCTTGAAATCCAACCAACCTATTTTGAGGAAGCCGCAGCTACAAGTTCAGCTCAGCTAGGCTCCAAGCTGAAAGCCAACATCCACAGTTAGCCATGTGAGAAAGTCAGTCTTCGGATGACACCAGCCCCTAGCTTTTAAACATTCCATCTGAGGCCAGACACCATGGAACAAAGATTATCTCCACTGTGCCCTATCTGACTTCCTGAGCCACAGTAACTGTGAGAGATAATAAATGCTCATTATTTTTTAAACTATTTAGTTTTGGGATAGTTTTCCAACAACAGATCACTAATACAACTTGATTTCCACAAATACTTTCAAGTACATCATAGAATAAAGCAGCTTCTGCTTCCTCTCCTATTAGAGTGTGTGATATCTTTAGCAGACTCATAGGCAGAACCAACAGACTTCAACAGAGAAGACACAACAGATAAAAAGTGTAATGTCTAAAGAATGCTTGCAATTGGAGTTTCTGACTTGGGTGGAAATGAGGCAAAGAAGGACAAGGTAATGAGGAACTTCAACTTGGAATATACCAAGCTGATAATACATCTTCAAGCCAGCCCTCCCATGGCAACTTTTTGTTCGAGCACAGGCATGAAATATTTAGAACCGCTAGAACTCCAGTAGGAAGGCTTTTATCCCTGCAAAAGAGTTTGTAGCCAGAAGCTGCCTGCTGGCACTGCATGTAGGAACACACTGTTTGTTCAATGCCAGAGTTTACTCTTTGACTGACACACTCCAACCCACCTCCAAAGGCTCCTTTGCCTTCATGACTGATACCTCCCAGGAAAGGGGGGTTGTAATTGCCTCTTATTTAGGAGCTGGAGACTGGTGGAGGATATTTGCTTTGGAGTGCCAGAGACCTTCCACTAGGCAAGCATCACAAGCTCCATGGGAGGAGCCTTTCAACACAGCAGGAGAGACAATGGCAACAGAAATAAAGAAACTTGCCGGGTTGATGTGTTTCTCTCTAGTCTCCCTGTACTGTCATTTCACTTTGCCCAGTTACAAGGACTTGTTTAAAATCTGTCACAACAAATTTCATGACACATTTACTTAAAAATAAAATCCCTGGTATGTTTTTGTCCCAAACACATCCCCCTCAGAGAATATAAAAGATGGTATATCAGCAGTGTCACATCCTGCCCAAGCATAAGCTTGGCTGCTGTCAAGAAAGCCACGGACGCCCCCTTCAAGGGAAATGGAGATAGTGGGTACATGCAGTGTGTGACATACTTTGAAATGGTCTGAGTTTTTAAAAGCTGTCAACTTAAATGATTTTCTCAGATGAATCAAAAATGTCCCTATAAGAGACAAAATAATTGGATATTCTGTTTAATGAGAATACAGGTTTTCAGAGAGCAAAACCCTATGTACATAAACTAGTTTTACCTACTCATGACGGGGAGGGACAGCATTATATGTCAATGATTACCAAAACCTTTACAAGAACTTTTAACATTATTATTATTAATTTGTAATTAGCATGAGCTGTCTATTGTTAATCTATTGAGTTGTACAATTCCACTCAAAAACACACCACACTGATATTTTGCTAGACCAGTGTCATATTATCATGGGATAAATACACAGTGTACATTAGGCACTCTGAAATATTTAGGATGGGTTGTAAATACCCATTACTGTTTCAGTGGGATCTTAGGATCCTGGACAAACAAGGTGAAGAACAATAAATTTAGAAGAGTCCAGGGAGTTGTCCTTCCCTCTGCCCCCATAAGTGGAAATATTGCAAATGGCCAACCAGTTAAAATGCTTGTTTGCTGAATCCTCTCTAGTAACCTGAAAATATGAAAATACTCAAGTTTCTTGAGCAAGCTGGTTGAGATAGCAAAAGTCTTCTAGGAAACGAAAGCTGGAAATAATGAGACTGAATACCTACGTTTAAGAAAACTCCAGCAATGTAGTTGCTAACAGACAGACTCTACAGCCAGATGGCCTGCGTCTGAATCTCAGCTGTGCCATTTACTAGCTGCAGGATTTGGGGCAACTTATTTAACCTTAGTTGCTCATATGTAAAATGGGAATCCCAATAAATACTTTCAGCCAGTAGTCTGGGTAACCTTTAAAATGCCATGCAGAATACATGTAAAGCACATGGAATAAAAGCTAACCATCTATGAATATTAGTTTTGTAAAACACCATCCCATATTTCATATGAAAACTGGCTTTTACTGAACTCTTTTCTAGTAAAAATATCAAAACCATTAAAACACTGTTCTAGGTCACACAGCAAGAAGCACAGCAGAGATTCAAACGTAGGCTGTCTGGCTCTAGAATTACATGTGAAAAGTATTACATTTACACATGTGATTTCATTTCACATTAATCTCCATAAAAGAAAGCTCTGAGGTATTCTTTTTACAATGAGGTAATCGAGACCCAAAAGATTATATAACTTGCTTAAAGCCACTGAGTCCCACCAAGGATGAAGCAACTCTTGCAACCCAAGTTTTTTCACCACATACTCTTTTCACACTGTCTCTCTTCCTGCGTCAGATTTATTTTGTGCTAAGAATTGTTGTCATCCTCACCTCTTCACTCATTTTGTTCCTTTTTCTCACCACCATACCTCTCAAGAAATCTCAGCCACTATGAATTTCACCTTTTCTCAGGTCTTTCCCCTAAGAAAAGCTGTGCTACTTGTTAATCTCTCACTTTTCTCATCTTTTACACATGCTCAGCGTCTGTAGCCCTGCTTCTCCTCCCGTGGCCTATAGACCAAGCAGCATCAGCATCACTTGGGAGCTGGTTAGAAAGAATAGACTTTCAGGCTCCTCCCCAGACCTACTGACTGGAATCTATATTTTAATGAGACTCCCAGGTGATTCACAGCCATTTCAAGGTTTGAGGAGAGTTCCTCAGAAGCAGCATAATTGGCATTTTGTGCCACATATTTCACTGTATTACAGGGAGCTTTCCTGTGTACCGTAAGAAGTTTAGCAGCATCTTTGGCCTCTACCCACTAGATACGAGTAGCATTCCTTCCCACTCCACCCCACTGGTGCACTGTGATGGCAAAAAAAAAAAAAAAATGTCTCCAGACATTGCTAAGTATCACCTGCAAAGGGCGAAAAGTCAGGCCTGGTTGAGAAATCCTTGTCTATGTGAAACTATTTTGTCCTCAATCATATATTCTCAGTATTCTTCAGTATAGTTTTCAAGTATTAATTTTACATCTTCAACTAATTTGATCATAAAGTATTCCATTATAAATGCTACATCTTTTTCCTCTCGGTCTGCTGTGTTGGATACCATGGTGGCTGACTGCAGCAAGGGCCATCCTTGTAGGGGCCTCTCCCCAGTCCAAGCTCTCTGGCTCTTTCAGATCACTTTCCAAATGAAATGCAAGCACAAAAGCCTTTGTTTCAGGCTCTGCTTTCAAAGAAACTCAAACTAAATTACTCCTATAAAAAAAAAAGGTACTTTACACAATAAATATTTGTCAATTGAGTGATAAAGCAAAATAGCATTAATTCTAAAGAATCTATAGGTCATTGAGGGGATAGGTAGTATATTTGAGATGTGTCTGTCTCTCCATTAACCATGAAAATAACTAGCATGTGAGTTGCTCAGGAGATAGTTATTAACTAAATTAATATAAAATCTTTTAACTTTTATCTCCTCCTGCTTTAATAATACTTTTACTGCCATTACTACTTCAATATTACAGACTAACAGGTAGGAACAAACAATGTCTGAAACACTTTCTTTGAAATCAAAATAATTAATTACTTCCTTGCAATTAGGTGCGAGACAGTAAGCGAAGGCATGGGAAATTTCTAAGTTGGTCACATGAAGGAAATCTTGTCTGGGATTTTCCAAGTCAAGATTTTCATTACTTTTTCCTTGAAAGGGGAAAGACTGTAGGAAAATTAATTTCTGCATTAATTTTCCTCCGAATAAAATTTCTACAAGCAACAATACAACTGCCCCCAAGTGTTTCTAGAACTCATCCTGAGATTTATCTTGCTGCGTTTGTCTGCCACGATCACAACTGTTCTTCCACGTTAATTATTGGAACTCTTACAATGGAATCCGGCCCCTAATATTCTGGTCGCACAGTATAGATGGTTAATAGCAAAAGAGAAACTGGCATGAAAAGGAATATAGTGCCATGCCATTTGTCAGTTTTAAAAAAGATACATTATTTTAAAAATATATAAATATCATATAATAGTTATATGCCTGTAATCTTAACTTTTTGAGCAATGGAATTCTAACAAAAATTTTATTGCATTTTGCTTATAACTCCCCAACAAAACATTTCAGTTAATACATACAGAGAAAGAATTTCCAAATATTATTTCTGTTGTTGGTTGGTATAGTTTATTGGTATTACTGCTCTTATGTCACCTTTAAGATACTTGTTGGAGGAGAGTGATCCTAGAAGAGGTATTTATCATAAGCTACCCTAGTTCTAGCCACCAATGAAATGCCAAAACAAGATGGTGAGGCAGCTGGCAGGCATTGATTCTGTTTAAAAGGATAGTCTCAACAGTTTTCCCCCACTGCATTTTATCCACAGAAACATCTGTCACAGCTGTCAAGGTTCTCCTACCTTAGCAAGTAACTGATCACAGTGATTTGCAAAAAAATGACTTTAAACCGTAGCTGTATCTCAGGAAAGGTTCCTTTGAAGCTGCAATTTTAACTCTATTCTTAAATTTAAGTTGACCCTGTACATGTATTCAATACCCTCAGCTTTTTCCTAGTTTCTATTTTCCAGACTACTTCTAAACTCTCTCTAGTAACAAAAATAATACATAGATCAGCAGACAGGAAAGACTTTTAAATTGTGACTAAGAGCCAATCCATCGTTTCGGTCATTTTTACCCGAAGCCTGTGTTATTTATGCATGTTAATGAATTTCCTGGATCAGGAAATTAGCATCCTGGTGGAGAATTCAATGAAGATCTGAAGAGCAAATAAAAAAGCCAAGAATAATGAGAACGCAGTAGGAAGAAAGAGAACATATGAGAACGGTACCACTTAAATCAACAGGTTCTCAGCTTAAGTACTTACTTCTTTCAGCTCTAACACACACATCCAAAATGGATGCAGGTTAAATGGAAAAGCTTTTCCATAATGTGCCTAATTTCCCTTCATGGAACTGGCAGCCTAAATTAATGCCTATTGTGGTAAGGAGGCCAGCTTCAAAGCTCTAGCACCAAAGTGCAAAGGTTTGTAAATTAGTAATATTTGTTTCTCTTTCTCTGACAGATTCTATTTTTTAATTAAAAAAAATAAATAGTATTGCTACCCTTTTATTTATTTATTTATTTTTTGTATTGTCACTGGGGGCTAGATTTTTCTGTGTTCATGAAAAGACAAAAAGATTGGAGCAACAAATATAGACCAAGCAGCGCTTGAGGACATTTGAAAGCTATTATGTTCATTTTGAATATAAGGAAATAAAATCTTAGAAATGTTATTTAAACTGAAACTGTGTGTATAACAGAGCAAGGACTTAACTGAGAAAATGTATGGAAGTGAGTGGATCACTTAGATGATTATCTGGATCACTTAGGTAAAGGTGGCCTTGGTACTGCCTCATGCTGAACGCAACACTGAAAGCTGGTATGTTCACAGGAGTAACCAGATCTTTACTACGATTGTAATTTAAACAGTCTCCACCCTCCAACTTCAGAGCACTCTCAATACAAATAATGATCTATAATAATACATACAAGGTCCTATTAACTCTAACATTTATCAAGATATCAAAAACAACAAAAATGAGTGAAATTAGAGAGAGAGAATATACATGGCTATCATTATTAGTTTTAGAACTAAATAATGTTATAAATCACAAATTGCATAAAGTTTTATCATTAACTTCTCTATTAATTAAGAACTAGTTCAGCTGCCAGAGAGACCAAGAATAAAGACTTAAAAAGACAGTTTATTTCTTTCTCACACCAAAAGGAGGTAAGTAGACTTTTATCTGTTGTTCCCCCATCCTCAGTGCTTGGCTCTGCCTTGTAGTCCAACCTGTCTTCTTCAGATCCCAATATTAAATATTCATTCTGATCTGGAGAGGGAAAGCAAATCCCCTTATTTTTCAAGCGTAACAGGAAACTTTTACATTTTTCTTCTGTTAACACTCTATGAGCCAGATCTTAGTCACACAGTCCCATATACCTCCAAAGAAGGATCGAAAATAGAGTAATCAAGTGTCCATGTGCCTACCAAAAATTCCTATTATGGAAGAATGGATGTTTTGCTACAGCTGCCAATTGTGGCACACACACACACACACACACACACACACTCTCACACTCACACACTCTCTCTCTCTCTCTCATGAAAGTCCTCAGCAGTTGTTAAAGAAAGTGTTTATGGTTTGATCTGGTTGATAGTCTGTCGTACTATTATTGTTTTAAGAGTTGAGAATTAAAAGTTACTCCCTAATAGCTCTTAATTTGCTGGTTACATAGAATACTTTTGTCAGCAATTACTCAAAATCTCATCTTCAAATGATAATCCGTGTTCTTATAGAGAATTATATGGGAATGTCCTTTCTTTGTTTACATGTCTATGCTGTGTTTTCTCTATCTTCAGTACTCTGATCATTTCTGTTGCCCTTCCATTAGAGAAAATAATGATAGCTTTTCAAAGAGCAATATATATATTGGATCTGAAGACTGTACTCTTGCATAGAAGTCACAAGAGTTACACCTTTCTGTATTTACTATCAGCCAGTCCCTCTAAATGACATTGTCAAACATTCTAACTATGTTGTGCAAAGGAGCACTATTTATAAATTATACAACATCCTATAGAACTGTAGAAATAAATTAATTTTTTATGTGTTTTGTCATTTCACAATCTTAGCTCAAGATCCCAGGATGGGGATAAGAGAATCAGAGGTCTTATTTGACTCTGCCTCTAACAAGGTGTGTGACCTGAAAAAGTCACTTAACTTCTCTGCAAACCAGTTTTGTCCTCTACCAAACAGAGAAAAGTATCAGATGTTCTACCTGCTAAACACATTTTTACAAAATCACTAAGGAAGTTTGAGAGAGTAATTTTTTCCAAGGAGAAAAGCATTTGGCCATGGCTGTTATCAACAACAAAAATGGTAGGGTATGAATACTGTACCAACACTCATGCCAGTAGGTCAGAAAATAGATGAGATTAGAATACAGGTAGAAGACATGCAGAATATAGGCATTCTGTATTTTCAGACTTTATTTTTTAGAACACCTTTAGAATTACAGCAAACTGAGTGACAAGTATAGTGTTTGTTTATCCCCTGCCTCCATATAATCACAACCTCCCCCATTATCAGGATCCCACACCTGAGTGGTATATTCGTTACAATCAATGAACCTATACTGATATATCATTACTATACAAAGTCCATAGTTAACATTAAGTCTCACTCTTACTGTTCTACATTCTGTGGGTTCTGATTAATGTATAATGGTAGTATCTATCATTATAATATCGCAAGTAATCATTTGACTGCCCAAAAAATTATCTGTGCTCTGCCTGCTTATCCTCTCCTCCCCGGTAACCTCTGGCAACCACTAATATTTCTACCTTCTTCATAGTTTTGCCTCTTACAGAATGTCATCTAGTTGGAATCATACAGTATGGAGGCTTTTCAGACGAGCTTCTTTCACTAAGCAGCATTCCTTGCGAACATGCGGTATCTAGCTTTCTTCTTTTGCAGTAGTTCACTTAGGATAATGGCCTTCAGCTATATCCACATTGTTGCTAAGGACATGATTTTTTTCTTACAGCTGCATAGTATTCCATGATGTATACGTACCATTTTCTTTATTTGATCTACTGTTGATGGGAACTTGGATTGGTTCCATGTTTTTGCTGTTGTGAATGGTGCTGTGATAAACATTTGAGTGCATGGGTCCTTTTGGTAGAACAAATTCTTTTCCTTTGGGTATACAGCCAGTAATGGGATTGCTGGGTCAAATGTTAGTTCAAGTCATTTTTTTTTTTTAAATCTCCAAACTGCTCTCCACAATGCTAATTTAGATTCCCACCAAGAGTGCATAAATGTCCTTTTTCTTAGAAGCCTCATCAACATCTGTTATTGTTTTACTTTTTAACAAAGACATTTTAACTGGTATCTCATGGATCTGATTTGCATTTCTCTGATGATTAGTGATAATAAAAAAAAGGTCACAGTTACAAGTGGGAGCTAAACATTGGGTACAGATGAGCATAGAGATTGCAACAACAGACAAGAGACTACTAGAGGAAAGACAGAGGCAGGGGACAAGGGCTGACAAACTACCTATCAGTTACTGTGTTCACTGCCTGGGTGACAGGTTAAATCCTACCCCAAATCTCAACTCATGCAATACACCTTTGTAACAGACCTGCACATGGACACCTTGAATCTAAAAGTTGAAAAAGAAAAAAAAAAACAGCAAACTTATTTGAAAAAGCAAGAGATCTGAACAGACACCTTAACGATGAATATAAACAGATAATAAACATATTAAAAGATGTTAAAAATTACAGGTCATCAGAAAATTGCAAATTAAAACACTGAGATACCACTATATACTATTACAGTGATGAAAATCCAAAACATTAACAACACTACCTAGCAAGGATCCCAGAGGTCCATGGCAAGAGTGTGTTGCCCTGCAGTGACTTTATTTACCTCTTCCTTAGGAGCAGTTCGGGGCCTGGCTTGTTTTCTTATTGTTGAGTTTTAAGAAAATACATATATATATATATACATACACACATACATAAAATCTTTATATATTTATATATATACAACATATATGTATCAAAGAAGATATCTAGAAATATATCAGAAAAATATATATATGTAATCTTCTCATCCTCTCGAAAACGTCTTTTGTAGACCAGAAGGTTTTAATTTTAATAAAGTTCAACTTATTATTCTCTTGTGGATCATGCCTTTGGCATTATAGCTAAAAAGCCATCACCAAACCTAATGTCTAATATTCCCCTATATTATCTTCTAGGAGTTTTATCATTTTGTGTTTTGTATTACAGTTTTGTATTTAAGTCTTTGATCCATTTTAAGTTAATTTTTGTGAAGTGTAAGGTCTGTGTCTAGATTCATTTTGTTAACTATAACTCATGAATAGCCAAAGGGAAGAAATGCATAAGGCAGGGCATAGGACCTGGGGTGGTGTAGATCCTCCATACTCTCTCAGGGCACACCATCTTCCCAGCACCTTGATGTGTTGACCAACTCAAATTCCATTCTGGTTTTTTGTTTTTTTTTTTTACTTTGTAAGAATTGTCCATCTTTCCTTCTCCCTCCCCAGTAGCCTATAAGCTTTAATAGGGTAGGGGGGTTTTGCCTGTTTTGTTCAACAGTATGCCCCCAGTGCCTGACATATATATATAAATTAATAAAGACTAGCCGAATATTTCAAACTATCAAAAAAATAGTAGGCCAGACTTACAGCAGCAATACAAAGCTATTCCTTAGACTGCTGTTTCTACAGCTATCACTGTAGAAACAAAGACAAGTTGCAGAAAGAAGTTAAAATGTTAAGACTGTAAAATCAAAATAAGAAAGAAGAAATGAAGAAATATTACTATAAACCAGAAACATTAGAGCCATTATGTGTTTCACATTCTTAACACTCTGAAGTAAATATTCTTATTTTATTCATGCAGCAACTTTGGTTAAAAGAAGTTAGGTAACCTGCCCAATGCCTCACAGGTAGTAGGATTTTAATTCCAGTGGTAACAGTTTAGTTCCAGGTCTGATTGATTCTAAAAGCCAAAGAACCTGAAAAGAGAGAGAAAGGAGATACAATGAGCTCCTTTCAGAGGAAAGGAAATTATCCAAAGTCCAGAAGGGAGACACTTCAGACACCGAAGTAGATGAAGGGCAAAAGAAAGGATCTTGACAAACCCAGAATAGGAGGCAATCAAGAAAAATCACAAGAAAGAAACAAAAGACTAGGCATAGAAGAATGTTTTTTAAAAGGTTTGTAAATAAGGGAAGAAGAAAAGGGAAATATTGAACGTCAATATGCATGAGTTCAACATCCCTGAAGAGAAAACACACACAACAGTAAAATAACTTCAGGACATGGAAGAACAAATTCCTTAGGAAGTCAAGATAAGTATGTTACGAAAAGGAGTAGAGAAGAGAACTTACATGTTGCTCTATGTTCTTGGAAACACAAATGTGATGTAAATAGGTGACAAGTAGGCAGCTACATGAGAATGTCTATAAAATGTGTTTATACAAATAGGAGGGCTCATTCACCACCACTTAAAGTTTGTGGGTATTACGTTAGTGTGGCAACGACCAACATGAGCAGTGATCATCCTTCTGGATCTCTGAAGTCCTCAGGTTTTTGTTTCTGACAGTGACTGGGTGTGGGACAGAACTAACTTTGGAGTAAGACAGACCTAGTTTTGCCTATCATTTACTCATGTGCCTTCAGCCAAGACTCAGAATCTTGTCAGAATCTGTTATCTCACCCATAAAACACCCCCCTTTTTGCTGGGTTCTGGTGGAATTAAATGAGATAATGTGTGGGGGGGGGGTTCTTTGTCCCATGCTCAATAAACAGTAACTACAACTATTAATGGCCTCATGTTGAAACAAGGACTTAATATTTTGAATGGAGGTACTGTAACCAAGGAGGAGAGATAGGTATCTCCAAGACCCCTGTGACTTATGAAATTAAGGGATCCCGGGAGAGACAGTCATACAAATCATGTAAGCCTCATCATTCTGGATTCCAAGTGTCTCTCCGAAAAAGTGGAATGGGTATTGGGTAGGCCTGACTCTTCCCTAAAAAGCGAACATGAAAACTGTGTTTAAGTGGAAAATTGGACAATCCCTCTCCCACTCACACACTGCAGCAAGTTTATTCTTCTAATAATAGCCTGAGCAAACTGATTGCAAATCAAAACTGCTATTAGAAAATTCCAGCTTCTCCCTGAAGCTCAGACTAACTGCATTTAGGGTCACAAATATTTTTTCTACTAATGCTATAATCTAGCAGTTCACTGACATTTACAGTCTGAACTTTCTCATTTCCTCTCAGTTTTCAGGGGAGTAATATGCAGGAACATGCTGCTCGATTTAAAATTTTAGCAGTAAGGTGGTACATGCTGATCTTTCTCCCCTTCTTGGATTTTTCTCTGCTTGGTTTACTCACAGCCCTGTGGGAGCTCAGTGAATAAACGGGATAAATTCTCTCCTCCTCACCACCCATCTTAAAAATATCCTGGTGCTTACTGAGGTACTTAGGTTGTAACATTAACTCTTTCAGGCCACCAGAGGCTTCTGTGAAGACTCAAGAGGTTAAATATGAGAAAAAAAAATGGTTATGTAACTTTTTGTCTACTTCGAAAGGCAAAGTTTGCTCCTTGTATCTCTTCTTAAAGGAAGGGCTAACATTAGGAGAAATACCTAATGTAGATGATCGGGGTGGGGATGGATGCAGCAAACCACCATTGCACATGTATACCTATGTAACAAACCTGCACGTTCTGCATATATACCCTAGAACTTAAAGTACGACAATAAAAAGTCAACTATATTTTTTAATACCACTGCAAACCATAACCCTATCCTCTGTTTCTAACTAGTACATAATTCGGAATTTTTTGGATTTTTAATTCTATCTCAAAGCAGCCTGCACACAAGTTCCAGATTAAACTTCTTAACATGTAAGTATTGTTATGAATCTGCTCACCACTCACAGGGTAATATGTAAATCCCTCCAAGTGGCCTAAAATGTCTTTCAAAATTTGATTCTCTCTTTTAGCCCTACCTTCTCCAGTCAAAAACTAGCGATGGCCTCTGACTCTCCTGAGGTTGAGCTGAGTAGGTGAGATGTTCAAAGAAAAGAATTCAGCCCTACATGACTGGTGCTGTAGTACTGGCAAGAGTTACGTCAATGTACATGAGTTAAAAGTCCCTTTGAAAGCTCCCTTTGCATGGGATCTCCTGGCTTTTTGGAAGAACTTTCCACAGAGTGCCTAATGGAAGCACCCCAGACATGAACCAGGCCCCTTCTCTATGTAGCTACTTAAAGTTCCAGCCCTCAGCTTTCTGGGATTCAGGCAGTTTGTCCCACCCAGACTCTCTATCATGGTCTATCACTGTTCCAGGCAGTGCTCTTAAACCAGGTACTCCTTAAAATAATAACTGGCCCACTCACGCACCCATCTAGCCCATGAGAATTTCACACACATTCACTCCCAGGCAGCACTTGTCCAGCTGGTGGTTTATTTTAAGCTGAAACCCCAGGAGACACACATTAAGGGAATCATGAGTCCCTCTTAAAGCACCCTAACGCACATGAAGATGAAAAAGATCATTCCCCTTTTCCTTGCTAATGAAATAGGGGTGAGAAATGGTAGTTCAAAGAGGATTACAATGGACAAAGTTTTCCCTTACCCAATTATTTAATTTATCTTCCAAATTTCAGATCCTATTCTTTGATAGCTGGTCATTGGAAAATTTGCTTTCTTAAACTTTTAGCAAGTTGTGTATAGATTCATGGAAACTCCATTTAGAGTGTTGGTAACTTGGCCTCTAATGTGATATTCCAGTCCTTTACAGCTTTCAGGCAAAAAAGAGGCCAGGAAGTCCCATTTGAATATCTGCTACATTAGGCTGTTTGCTCAACACTTCCTGTATTTTCTTTTCTCCTTACTTTATTTTGTCATCTCCCTAAAACCTTTAAACCACTCCCAAAGGCACATCCTAGAATACACTCTCTCCACCCACATATTGAGGAGAGCTCTGTTTTACAAACTCTTACGGTGTTCATACTCTTCCTCATGGTCTGATGATTTCCAGGAATCTAGTGATTTATAATGTTGTTGCACCTTTTTAATGAATCATAAGCTTCTTAAAGAAAGGACTGTTTCTTCACATCTATCTTGGTAAATTCTGAAGCTCATTAAATGCACTGCAAACTTTTTTTCTAATTTCTAAAATGTTCAGCTTCCAATAAGACCTATCATAAAATTCAGCAATTACACTTCTAGGTATCTACTGTAGAGAAATGAAGATATGTGTTGACACACAGAGCTGCATATTAATGTTCATATCAACATTATTCATAATAGCCCAAAATTGCAAACAACACTAATGTACATCAACTTGTGAATAATCAAAATGTAAGACATCCATACAACGGCATACTATTCAGCAACAATGAAGAAACAAACCACTGATACATGCTACAAAACAGATGAACCTCAAAAACAGTAGGCAAAGTGAAAAAGGCCAAACACAAAAGATGACATATTGTATGATTCCATATATAACGAATGTCCAGAAAAACCCAAACTATAGAGATCGAAAGTAAACTAGCACCTGGGCTCAGGGTAGGAATGGGGATTAACTGTAAATGAGCATGAAGGATACCTCTGGAGTGATGAACATGTTCTCAAACTGGATTAAGGGATGATGCACAACTCAGCAAACTTACTAAGAATCGTCGCTTGTACACTTAAGATGAGTTAATTTTATGATACGTAAATTATAAAGTTCTTTTTTTAAAGCTTATAAAATTTGGAGATTTTGGTTTTTTTGATGTTAACTTTTCATAGGTGTTAATGCTGCTAAAGCCCTGAACAGTTCAAAATAGAAGAGAACAGGGCCTCTGGGCCTATGCCTTGTTCACAGAGTCATAAACAAACATATTGCATCCATATCAAAGGCCAGGATTCTTGAAATTTCACATGTGGTCATATCACAGCTAGATTGAGTGCAGCTGCAATGCACCAATGGTTTTCTGGCAGTGAAAAGAGATGACGGTCTCCCCAAGTGTCTAGCTTAATAATAAAAAGTAACTTAGGCACTGAGCATTAAGATTTCCTCATAACCTGAAAATCTTGTCATTGCGGAATTTTAAAACCTAAATTGAATCATTGTAGCAAAGTAATTTAGAAATCAGCTTCATGTGTAGAAAACGAATAATGTGGGATCAATGTTTCCCCAAGATATTTAAAATAAAATCATACTTTTAAAATGGTATAACTTTAGCTCTGGTAAATACATATTTCTTGTAAGAAAATAGATGCAATTCATTTATCACTAGAGAAGATTTGAAAGTTCCATGCAAGGCTTAAAATGTGTGGGTTTTTTTTTTTTTTAAGAAGTGTTACATTTCTAATTACTTTAACTAGTTATATGTGAAAATACTTTGGCTATTTCCATTGACATATAACTATCTATAGAAAAGCATCTAAATGCATTTGAGTGAACTGTGATCTTTTCTCCATAGAATTTTCACTAAGCATCTATTAACAAGCTCAGATTCTAAGGTTAGTAGTTTATACTTCCAAATTCCCAGGGTTTACATTATTTGTAAAGCAAAAACTAAACATCATTAAATTATCACTACTCAAAAGAATATACATATTTTTAATCATATCCAATCCAAACACTGTTCATTGAGTAATACATACTTAACACAATAATGAAATATATCAAAATCCTCAAATATCCACAGCCATTTCACTTCATAGCCACAGAAGGTGGGAAGTTTAGTGTTCTGCACCTCCAGAAGGCATCAGGATTTAAACCTCAGGCTCAGTCAATTTCAGAAAGGAGGAACGTATGGCAGGAAGATCTAACAGAAAGTTAATCTTCCTATTTAACTATCTTGAGCTCAAGAAAACAACAACCAGCAGCCAACCCACCCAGGCTTTAACAAACAGCCTATCAGACCACAGCACAATCAGACTAGAACTCAGGATTAAGAAACACACTCACACCCACACAACCACTTGGAAACTGAACAACTTGTTTCTTAACATTGACTGGATAAACAATGAATAAAGGCAGAAATAAAGATGTTCTTTGAAATCAACCAGAATGAAGACACAACTTACTAGAATCTCTGGGACACCTTTAAAGCAGTATCAAGAGGGAAATTTATAGCAATAAATGCCCACCAGAGAATAGAGGAAAGATCTAAAATCGACACCCTATCATCGAAATTGAAAAAACTAGGGGAGCAAGATTAAAAAAAACTCAAAAAGTTGCAGAAGACAAGAGATAACTAAGTTCAGAGCAGAACTGAAGGAGATAGAGGCAAAAAAACCTTCAAAATAATCAATAAATCCAGGAGCTGGTTTTTTGAAAAGATCAACAAAGTAGACCACTAGCCAGACTAATTTAAAAAAGGGCAAGAGAGGAATCAAATAGATGCAATAAAAAACGATAAAGGGATATCACTACTGATCCCACAGAAATAGAAACTACCATCAGGGATTACTACAAAACAGCTCGACTCACATAAACCAGTAAGCCAGGAAGAAATGGATAAATTCCTAGACACTTGTACCCTATCAAAACTAAACCAGGAGGAAGCTGAAACCCTGAATAGACCAATAACAAGGGCTGAAGTAGAGGCAGCAATCAATAGCCTACCAACCAAAAAAGTCCAGGTTCAGATGGGTTCATAGCCGAATTCTACCAGATGTACAAAGAGAAGCTGGTTCCATTCTTTCTGAAACTGTATCAAACAATACAAAAGGAGGGAATCCTCCCTAACTCATTTTATGAGACCAACTTCATCCTGATACCAAAACCCGGCAGAGACTCAACTAAAAAAGAAAACTTCAAGCCAATATCCATGATAAACACTGATGCAAAAATCTTCAATAAAAAACTGGCAAACAGATTGCAATGGCACATCAAGAAGCTTCTCCATCATGACCAAGTAGGCTTCATCCCAGAGATGCAAGGCTGGTTCAACATACACAAATCCATAAATGTAATCCATCACATAAACGGAACCAAAGACAAAAACCACATGATTATCTCAATAGATAGAGAAGGCCTTCAATAAAATTCAACAGCCCTTCATGCTAAAAACTCTCAATAAACTAGGTATTGATGGAATGTATCATAAAATGGTAAAAGCTATATATGACAAACCTACAGCCAATATCGTACTGAACAGACAAAAGCTGGAAGAATTCCCTTTGAAATCAGGCACTAAACAAGGATGTCCTCTCTCACCACTCCTATTCAACATAGTATGGGAAGTTCTAGCCAGAGCAATCAGGCAAGAAAAAAAAAAGGGTATATGATTAGGAAAGGAGGAAGTCAAACTGTCTCAATTTGCAGGTGACATGATTGTATATCTAGAAGACCCCATCATCTCAGCCCCAAGTCTTCTCAAACTGACAAGAAACTTCAGCAAAGTCTCGGCATACAAAATCAATGTGTGAAAATCACAAGCATTCCTATATACCAATAACAGACAGACAGCCAAATCAAGAGTGAACACCCATTCACAATTGCTACAAAGAGAATAAAATACCTAGGAATATAACAAAGGATGTAAAGGATCTATTCAAGGATAACTACAAACCACTGCTCAAGGAAATAAGAGAGGACACAAACAGATGGAAAAACGTTCCATGCTCATGGTTAGGAAGAATCAATATCGTGAAAATGGCCATACTGCCCAAAGTAATCTATAGATTCAATGGTAACCCCATCAAGCTACCAATGACCTTCTTCACAGAACTGGAAAAAACTACTTTAAACTTCATATGGAAATCACAAGAGACCCCGCATAGCCAAGACAATCCTAGGAAAAAGAACAAGCTGGAAGCATCATACTGCCAGACTTCAAACTATACTACAAGGCTATAGTAATGAAAACAGCATGGTACTGGTACCAAAAGAGAGACATAGACCAATGGAACAGAACAGAAACCCCAGAAGAAACACCACACATCTACAACCATTTGATCTTTGACAAACCCAGCAAAAACAAGCAATGGGGAAAGGACTCCATGTTTAATACATGGTGTTGGGAAAACTGGCTAGCAATCTGCAGAAAGCAAAAATGACCTCTACCTGTCACCTTATGCTAAAATTAACTCCAGATGGATCAAAGATTTAAACATAAAACCTAACAACATAAAAACACTAGAAGAAAATGTAGGCGAAACCATCCAGGACATAGGCATAGGCAAGGACTTCATGACTGAAACACCAAAAGCAATGGCAATAAAAGCCAGGATAGACAAATGGGATCTAATTAAATTCCAGAACTTCTGTACAGCAAAAGAAACCGTCATTAGAGTGAATCAGAAACCAACAGAATGGGAACAAACTTTTGCAATCTATGCATCTGACAAAGGGCTAATATCCAGAATTACAAAGAACTAAAACAGATATACAAGAAAGAAACAAACAACCCCATTCAAAAGCAAGCAAAGGATATGAACAGACGCTTTTCAAAAGAGTACATATATGAGGCCAAAAAAACATGAAAAAATGCTCATCATCACTGGTCATTAGAGAAATGCAAATCAAAACCACATTGAGATATCATCTCACGCCAGTTAGAATGGCAGATCATTAAAAAATCGGGAGACAACAGATGCTGGAGAGGATGTGGAGAAATAGGAATACTCTTACACAGTGGGTGGGAGTGTAAGTTAGTTCGACCATTGTGGAAGACAGTGTGGCGATTTCTCAGGGATCTAGAAATAGAAATTCCATTTGACCCAGCAATCCCACTATTGAGTATATACCCAAAGAACTACAAATCATTCTACTATAAAGACACATGCACACATATGTTCATTGCAGCCCTGTTTACAATAGCAAAGACCTGGAACCAACCCAAATGCCCATCAATGATAGACTGGACAAAGAAAATGTGGGGAAAAAAAATAAGTCATTTGCAGGGAATCCTGGCATAGGATCTGCTTCTAGGGAAGCTAACCCAACACAGCCAATTACTCATAGATTCATAGTTTCAAAGATGAATACTGGTGTGTTGGGACAAAGTGTTTGTCATCAATGGCAGTATTTCAAATAATCAATCACCTTAAATTTTCTTCCTCAAGTTTCCTTTTCCCTGACCTCTTATACCTTTAACTTCCTTATGTCTCTCTCTTCAATTATATTTTCCTGATAAAGCTCTAACCTAAATAAATCCTAGTGCCTGCCTATTCCACATCTGTACCTGCATAGTGATCATAACTGAAGAAAGTCACATAAGCATGCTGACTGGTCTCATACTTTATGGCCACTTATCTCAAGCAGTCCTTTCCCAAGGTCAAGAAATGCCATTAATAGTATAGTTCATATCCCATTATCCCAAGATTTCAGAAAAACATTTTACATCTTTTTCTCCCTTCTCAAACCTGTAACGCTTCCTCCTACCATCTCCACCATCCTGATAGCACTGTGTTTTCTGAGTAAAATAGGAAACAAGTAGTCCGAAGAGAACTTTTTCATGGCTCTATCTGAAGGCCTTTGCACTTGTTCCTCTGCCTGAAACTCTTTACCTGGGCATGTTCATACATGATTCTCTCACTTCCTTCATGTCTCTAATGTCACCATGTTCATGAGAACTTCTCTAATCACCCTTGATTTATTTTGAACCAGAGCTCTTATTATCATTAGAAATACTAATTTGTTTTTATATGTTCCAATTCTCTTTCTCCTCTCTCCGAGATCCACAAGTTTAATTGTGTGTGTGTGCACATGCACACGCGTGGGTTTTCCACCACTTTGTCTTCAGGACCTAGAATAGAATCTGATACAAAATGGATTTTCAGTCATTATTTGTTGAATGAATGAATGTTAAAGACACCTTGAGACATCCAACTCTCCAAGCAAAGAATCAGATCTATTGTGCAACTCCATTTTCTACAGTAGGTGAGTGCTCTTATTATTCAACTACATTATGATTATTATTGCACTTACTTTCCAGTTTGAATATTTTATCTTTAGCTCAGTATTCCAGTTTGATAAGTGGCTCTGGACATTTAAATTTCAAGTACAATTTTACCTATTTAAATAACCTATGGTTACTTATAATACATAATACAATGTAATTATATTGTATAATAACTTATTTTTATGTGTATTATTTTTATTGTTATATTGTTATTTTTATTGTTTGGTGTGGGGATTTAAAAAGTACTTTTATATTCAATGGCTGCAAACTCCGTATTTTCCATCAACAATATTTTAGCCAAATGCATATCACTTTGAAAAACTACAAAGAAGTCCTGACAAGGAAGCTAAGTATACTCTACTTAGTACATAATATACCTTCTATAATTACAAAATAACTATTTTTCAGGTATATATAACACAACTGGAGGTACTTTTCACGGTTAATTTGCTACATTTTGGCTCTTCAGAATTCCATATTGAAGAGCTCCTCATTCTTCTTTAAACAGGTAAACTTAAAACACACAGGGGCTTGCAGAGACACACCAAACCAGGTATTAAATGTTTGGCAAGTTAGCAGAGGGAAAGAAAGGTTAAAATTATTACCATAGGCACATAAAACACTTTTAACACTTGAATGTCCTAAAATAACAGGTTTAGGCATCCCACTAGATCTGTGTGAAGTATCAGCCCTTATTGATTATTTTGAGGAATGTTCTGGAAAGTGGATAAATGATCTTCCAGACTGGTTCACTTTGTCTCCATAAGTCATCAATCTAAAAACAAAAATGAGACCCCATTTCATTTAAAAGCAAAATGACTTGCCCCAGAATTAAGGTATTCATTTTACAAGTAGGAAACTTACAGAGTTGTTAGAGATCTGTCCAATAGATACTGAAGACAGTATCAGAATTGGGCAAGAACACAGCACAGGTAAATTTTTTTACATTCTAGTATTTCTCAATCATATTCTTCATGTCTGCAAGTTTTTTGTTATGAAATTTTCAGTCTTGAGAAACTGAAGCTGCATTTTACTAACTTGTCTATAATTTGTTAAATATCACTACATAATAAAAGTTTTAACTTTATAACTTAGATAATTCAACATAAGAGCAACTGTCAGATGTAAAGCATCAAAGAATATTTGTCAAGATTCAAGCAATTTCATGTTGGGTCACACTATGGTACACTATTCTCTCCCTTCACTCACAAGTTGACTAGTGTCTTTAATAATTCCATGCCATGAGTCCTGTCAGGCTTTCCTACTGCTTCTTTCTCTTCAACAGTTACATTGAGCAGAGGCTTGGCACATAGCTCACTAAAAGCAGTCTTAAAGGAAACTAAAACCTTGAAGGAGATTTGTAAACTCTTTCCCTTCCAATTCAATAAACCTTATGCACTGTCTACCATGTGCAATATAAATTTCTTAGGTCTGCAAAACTCATGACTATAAAATTAGCACTTTGGCAAGAGAGTACTTACAACCTAGAAGGGGAAACAGGCAAGAGTTTTAATATGACACTGTCTACAACATATGATGTCATTGGAATTGCAGCTTAGATGTTAGAAACTGATTACCTGGTTAACATTCAAACTGTTCAATGTTTCCTTTTTCTCCTACCTTTTTCTCCTACTTTTATCTCTTTTTAAAATCAGTGAATGACACAAAATACATATGGTAGAGAAGTTTTCAAATGTTTACATTTTAATCTTCTACATACAATTTAATTTCAAGATTTTCACAAACAGTATCTGAAACACATTAGGCAGGTGTTCAATAATTATTTAATGAATAAATAATTGAACGTGATACAAAATTCAGGATTGCCAACTCCATGCCTGGAAGCTGATTTTGACTTAAGGATAATCAATGACTGAAGAGATTTAATAAATTCAAGATTCTAGGTTTCCGGGATTAAAGGAAGGAGGATTACTGGGGTAGAACACAAGTTGATTACTTCTCAGAGGAAGATGCACTGGGCTGTCACTCAGTCAGTCTGTCTAAGCCCTGGAAAGTCCTTCCTACCACTTTCTGATTACCTGGAGATATCTATTAGTCAGATGTCTAGAGGGGCTCTCTTCTTTTGGAAGCAGTGCAGGATACAGCCCTTACTGAGCCTGTTGATCTTCTGAAAGAAATCATTGCTGCCTCTGCATGACAGTGTACTTACACAGAGAAGAAAGAGCAGCATTGAAGCAGCAGCACAAGAATGATGTGCACACAACAGCCCAAGTTCTCAGCTAGGCTTGCTTGTTACTGTTCTCACTGAAGACTCACTAAGATCAAAACAAGCCTGGAATAACGACAATGCAGAAATCAGTTTATTTACCCTTAATGTATTTTGTTAAGAAAATATAAATTTGAAACTTAATAATCAAATTTATTTTAAGCAAGTGACAAGGAAAAGTGGGGTTTTTTTTAGTCATTTTAAAAAAAAAACAATATAATTGGTTAAAAATTCAACCCCATTTGTTTTTATATGGTGGTTTTCAAATTGGTGTAAGACATTTATCACGAAACCTTTGCATTTCATGAATACCATCATATAGATAAAATTAATTTTATATGTCAAGGATGCAATAATGAAGAGCTACATTTCAAACATGACTCTGAATTTACCTAAGGTAAATCCATTATTTTATCCTCCAATTACTAGATAATTGACTTCTTAGCCATGTTATAATTGATAGCCTCATAAAAGACTTTCTATTAACCAATTTTAGAAATAAAGCTACTGTAATACTTCTATACAGAATTTGATTTTCTCACTTAAATGCCTTTGCTTTCAGAGCACCTCTGCTTCATGAACCATTACAAAGTGAAAAGTGTTTGCATGAACATTCCCTGGATTAGCCTTTGCCTGACACTGACATCAATGATTACCCTACTGAAAAATCACAGCAAATGTTTGCATTTGAGAAGTCAGTTTCCCCCCACAGATTGGAGGGGAGAGTAGGAGGAATTTACAGTTGGGAATCGAAAGGTAGAGTGGGATTTGCTGAGACTACTCTAGGATATTATCAGTAGAAATAGGAAATTGCTTTTCACCATTATTACAGACACATCCTACAGAATCCTGAATCATCAGGAACACAAAGTAAAGGGGGTCAGTTGTGATAATGATTCTAGTTGTCACTGTCGGTTAGAAAGAAGTACTTTCACAATTATTTTTATACAATTGAGGACTAGTTTATTTTTAAATGTTGGAGAAAGTGGCTATCAACCCACACAGTCTAGTTTTGCTGAATCTTAATCAAGCTTTCCTCTCAAGATAGCGTGGGCTTTGCAATGCTTTTTGACTACTCAAATAGATCAGTGGCCTAAAGAAAAGCAGGAATAGGAGGAAACAGAAGACTTGTATGCCACAGGGGTGGCATTTGACTTTAAAATAAGGGCCTTATCTTGAAACTAACTAGAGCGCACAGCACAGACTGGTGAACTTTGAACGGACAGCACACAGCAAGGGTAGATGTCTTCCTGCCCTGGGATGGCTTAGGTATCACAAGGAGAGATATGCTAAGCTGCTTTCTAAATTCCCACTAAAAAGATAGATACCTGGCCCTCCTGTTCTAAGCAAGAGCTCAAAATGAAAAGGAAAACAACTTCAGCTCTCATATTAAATTTGAGTTATGGTGCTATAGAGAAGATGATATTTCCAGGAAGAGTTATAACAGCAGCAAAAACAGCCATTTGCTTCTAACTTTGAAAGAGTGACAGCCCACCAGGGTCTCAGTATGGCCCACCTACCCGCGGCTCTCAGCTTTTTGCACAAAATAGCAGCTTCTTACCATTCTGTGTCACTTAACAAAAAAAGTGCAGTATTGAAGAGGTTTCTTGGTGTAACATTAGCAGTTAATCAGATAATTGCTAAACCTCTTGCCAATAGCCTGCAGCCATACACTGTTCTGAATAATAAGTGGATTATTAATTTCTTCATCCTGGCCCTGAGCCCCTGCTCCTGCTCCCGTGGCTGCCTCTTGAATCCCTGCTGTGTCAGCAGCCCAGCTCAGATGCTCGGGCTTTCTATCCTTCACATAAACCAGGATGCAAATTGTTGCTTGTAGACCTCACAGGTAAATCCCTTCTAGTACTTACAATGCAGAGATTGTGAAGGCATTTTTCCCCCTCTAGGAAGTTTGCTTTCAATTGTTCCCAGGTTATCAGAATCAAACCATAGAAGACGACAGTTGATACTGTCCATTTCTACGGAAATCATGATTGTTTGGCATGAAAGAGACGGCCGAATTCTTATAATGTCCATGTTGCAGTAAGGTTGATTCCTCATTTCACTGTGAACTGAGCAGCTATTGATGATAAGCATTGCAATAGATGCTAGAGGAGATGTGAAATAACATAGTGATCCTTTGTGCAGCAGATAATACTGTCTTGTAGGGTGAAGAGTTCCCTATATAATAACTAAAATATAAGCAAAAATGAGACAAATGAAAAGTGAAGTAAAGAAAACTGTACAAGGAACTCTAGGAAGGGGAATTCATACTCTGCTGAGGCATGCAGCCAAAGTGTCATGCAGAGGGTTGTGTTTGAAGCCAGGAGATACGTAGCATGAACTGGACAGGAAAAAAAGAGAAAGATAATCTAGGGAGAGAGGAGAACTGACACAAACTGAAACCCAGTGCTTCCCTGGGTTCAAGCACTGATTGGGTTCTTTGTGTGTACTAGGCACTGTGCTGGTCTCTGGAGATACAAGGATAAATCCGTCACAGTCCCAGCCTTATTGAGGAGACAGACAAGGAAGCTCATTATGATAGTATTATGTAATACCTACTAAAAAGGTATGTGGCTCAAAGCAGAGGCACATTTTTTACTAAAGCATGGAAGGGAAGAGAAAATGAGCATTGAAAAATAATATAGGGCCATAGTAAAGGACCACAAAAGGCAGGGTAAGGAACTAAAGTCCAAGGAGCTGGATGTGGAATGAATTGAGAGAAAGAGAGAGAGAATTTGTGTGAGAGAGGGAGGGAGGGAAGGAGGGAGAAAAGGAAGGAAGGAAGGAAGGAAGGAAGGAAGGAAGGAAGGAAGGAAGGAAGGAAGGAAGGAAGGAAGGAAGGAAGGTTGGTTCATGAAATATTTCACAGGAAGAATCAGCAAGGGGTGGGTGAAGGATAACAAGAGAAAAATTCTAAGTTGTCTTCAAAGTTTCTTCAACATAACTTATATAAAACTAAGCCCTAAACGGTACTCTCCAGAAATATTAGGAGTTAATTTTAAGATTTCCCAAATTGAGCAAAAGAGGGCAGAGGACAGAGACCAACTCTTATATGAAAAATGATAACTGGAAGTCAAGCAATTAATTTGTTGATATTTACAGCTAAAAAATAGCTTAGAAATCAACATAAATCACTTATGTTTCAACTAATGACAAACTCAAAAGAGGGTAAATGGCATTTCCAGAGTCATACAATTGAGAATTGCTAAGACTATATCCTAGAACAATTTCCAATTCCAATTCAGGGCCCACGTTCATGGTTCTATTGCACAATTTGATCTTACATAAGGGTGGCAACCAAGACCTCTGCACCAAAAGCAACATTCTGGCTTCTTTGACAATCATCCTAGCCATCCATCTGGTCTTGCCTCCAGCCTTAACCCACTTCACCAGGCTACTGGTGAAGACTATTCATCTTTCTGAACAATAATCTGATCACATCATTCCCCTTCAAAAAGCCCTTTAGTATACCTTTAATCTACGTTTAATCAAGTCCAAATGGGCTGGGCACTGGCCACTAGTGATCACACCCCCACCCCATACTTTACTAGACCTCTCATCTTCATACCTGATTTAGCCAGATAGTTCAGCAAATATCCCAGGACAGCCCATGACTATATGGCTCTGCTGAGACTGTGTTCTCTGCTTAGACTCCTCTTACAAATAGAAGACAGACAGAGGAGAGAGTTAGAGGTTCTCTGATAAAGAGCCGTACTGAATACAGTAGGACACAGACAAGGGAGTCACTTTTTTCTACTTGTCATGGTTAGGAAATGTTTCCTATGAACAGTCAGAGTCTTCATGAGTAGGTATTTGACAGATGAATAAAATGAGCTTAGGATTTACAGCTGCTTTTGTACTCTTAATGACAGACCAGTTGTGAAGCAGACTATGTGGCCTGCAAAGCCAAAAATATTGACTATCTACCCCTTTACAGAAAAGCTTTCCCCATCACTTTCTAGACTGTAAGTTCCTTGAGGTCAGAGACAATTTACTTTCTATACTTCTATCTTTAGTGTTTAGTATATAATAGATACTCTACAAATATTTTAATAAGTTGATCTTTTTAAAATGGATATAATTTGCATATTTTATAGGTAAAAAGGGCAAAGAGGCAAATGGAAAAATTTAAAGAAAGTATCTTCAAAAATATTTAAATTGAAAAAATATACTTACATTAGCTAGGTCAGTTCTTTCAATTAATAAGGAAGTTCAACTATCTGCAGTAATTAATTTTCCCCTGGCTCTGTACAGCTGAGATTTTGCTTATCAGTGTTAGCATTGAATTTTTATAGGAGTCAAGTGCAAAGGTTTAATGAAGGTTAAGTAGAAAAGTCCCCAAAGATGGCACACACTCTTCACCTATTTTCATAGCCAGTAGTGCCACAATTTAGTAAGAAGAGTCAAAAGCTCTCCATGATCAAAGACCTCAGGAGAAGCCACCCACCTCATGGATGACACACTCTGCCTGCATACCTGATCATTTGTCTGAATGTCTCTAATGCAATGGCCAACCCTGTACAGCCTGGAGCATGAATTTATCAAAAGGAAATTGGTTCCTAAATGTAAAACTCAATATATCAAAATCTACCAGGCAGACCAGAGAGAGACAGAAAGTAAATTTAATATTGCATTTGGCCATTATAGCCCCAGTCCATCCGCCATTATTTACTCAAAAGCCTTCAGGGCAGCAGATGCGATAAGCAAAATTTTATTCCCCTGATGAATTTTTCACGGCTGCCCTTAATATTAAAGCTTTCAAGATGAAGAATGACTACATTTAACTGGTCCTCAAAGTGCCTCGTCACCAAACAGTCAGCATCTATGGGCAAGACAGCTGGAAAGGACTTTCAACCTGGCTCAAGCCATTCAGTCAACATGTATTGGACCAGAGGTCTAAGTTAGGCATTCCAGGATATAAAAGCTAGTATGATAATAGTCCTTGCTCTTGGATAATCCATATAGGAAAGGGAGAAAACAGGTATAGAAGCATAGCAAAAGTCATATAGCTAAGAGTGAGTACAGATGAAAACAGATGAAGAGACTGCAGGTATCACAGCTGTGGGGAGAATAGGGTTATTTAGAACATTCTCCATGGAGGAGACAGAGTTTAAACAGTCATAGCTCTGGGGAGGAGAATAGGTCATTTAGAACATTCTCCATGAGGGAGACAGAGTTTAAAGGGTCATTTGAAAATGGCAAGGGTTAGTAGAGAATGCAAGAAGGGCACTACAAATTGATGAGCCTAGTCTGAAATCTATTGCAAGGGGTGATGAAAGATTAAAGTGGTGGGATATGGGCAGTTAATTAATTCTGAGCAGTCCTTGAAGCATGAGCTGAGGAAGCACAGACCTCATAATAAACATGTCTTACAGTTAGAACAACAACGTTACTTTGCAAATTATTTTCACATGCATTATTTTTTCATGAAAAGAAAACCTTCTATAGATTGAAATCCTCCCTTACTGTTCCTCTCCCATTTCATCTCATCCTCAGAACTTCATCCACCTAACCTTCGAATATATGGTGAAGTGTCACCACTTCTGCGAAGTATTTTCCCGATTCCCAGACCAGATCAGATCCCCACCTTCCCATAATTTATTCTCAGAATACCACGTAAATTCCCAAGGAAGACAGTCCAGGGATGGCGGCTTTGTTTCCCAAACTTCCCAGGGACTCAGGCCCTCTCCAGTCTTTTGCTCTACTATGGCTTAGGGAGTCTCCCTCATTCTCTTGATCCAAAATGCAGCTCTGGCCAATGTCCACATTCCCATCATCAGGACAGAGGAAAGGGACTAAAACAAGAGACAAAGGATATGCATCAGTTATCTAGAAACTGCCACATGTATTTCCATATTTATCCTGTTTATCAGAACTCACATGACCACGCTTCACTGCCAAAAAAAAAAAAAGTCAGCTGATGTTTTCTGCATACAGCTTCAAATTCTCTTACATGGATGATGAGGAAAAGAAATATTAGTGAACAATTAGTAGTCTCTTCCACAAGGCCAACACTTGACAAGCAGATTTCACTTAATGGTAAGTCTATATTCCCAGATTCTCTCATTGGTCCATTTGCTTCATTGGATTATAGTATCTTGTCCTGACAAGAGCTGAATTTGGTTTGCTCGCCTAGGTATCCAAAGCATCTAGTACGGTATCTGATTTTGTTGTTGTTTGTTTTTGGCAGACTAGCTGACAATAAAGTTTGTTGAATCAGTGTTGGTAGCAGTAGGTCAAATGCCAATTTTACAGAAAAAAAAATGTTGAGTGTCCTTTATTCTTCAGATTTGTGAAAGTAATAGATATAAAAGAATGAATAAAATAAAGTCATTTTGTGATGGTGAAAGAAACACTTCTGAATTTTAGCTTAGTGTGATCTTTCAGACACCACGCTACCTCTCTAACAAAATGTGACCTTCCCAGCAATTTCTTCATCTGAATAACAGGAAGCACCCCACATTAAGGAATGCTTTTCTGACTTTGAGAAATGGTGCAGAGGGTGTAAAATGAGGAGATGAGAACTACTCCTGGAATCCTCAACTCATACTAGAAAAATCACAAGGTTATATGATCTCTTAGAAGACATCTAACCCAATAAATCCCACGAGAATCACCTGAGGAAAAATGTTAAATCACCCCTTACCCTCTGGGCCCTAAAGCCTAGTGACCATCATCTTCAAATATGAGCCTAAGTAAAAATTTTCAGAAGATGCCTGCTTCAGACTGCCTATTAGTGTCCCCACCAAAATTCATACATTGAAATCCTAACTACCAAGGTGATACTATTAGGAGGTAGGGCTTTCAGGAGGTGATTAGGACATGAGGGAAAAGCCCTCACAATGAAATTAGTGCCCTCATAAAGGAGACTCCAAAGAGCTCCTCTTACTCTTCTGTCTCATGAAGACATGGCAAAAAAAGACAGCCGTCTACGAAACAGGATGTAGGCCTTCACCAGATATCTTGAACTTCCCACCTCCATAACTCTGATAAGTAAATCTTGTTGTATATAAGCTACCAGTTTCTGGTCTTTTGTAGCAGCCAGACAGATTAAAACAATCCTAGGTTACTTTTTGTTCACAATTAAACCTGAAAACACAAAAATAACTTAACAATGCCTCTCCCAGTTCAATTCTATATTTAAACTCACTAGAAAACTGGTTCTAATGGTTAATGGCTTGCTTTAGGGCAGACATCCAATCTGGAGAGGAAACACACTATCTTCTCCTTCCACAGCATCCTAAGGGAAGTTTGGCACATCTCAGGGATATTGTGGCTAGACTGGATAAACCTGAATTCAGTCTGGATTTCCAGTTATTAAGCATGAGTCATTGGGAAATTTTTAAAAACTTTCCAAGCTTCAGTTTTCTTACTTTCTCATCTGTAAAATGAGAGCCATTATGATACAAACTCAACAGGTTTTGGGGGAGGGAAGCTGGTAGCAAAACAAAATATGTAAACCGTTTAGACAAATTGTAGATATTATCTTTCCAATTTTTTAGAGCAACTATACCTAGTGTCAATTATATTTTTATAGGAGTTAACTGAGAAATAACCTAAATGGTTTGCAAAAATCTCCTAAGGAAAAGGAATCTATATAAACAAACAAAGATACAAGAAATGTTTATTATCATGCAAATGGGGAAATATACACTTGACTGGTTTGGATCCCTTTTTTGTCTTTATGCTAATGTCAAGTGTCTAATACCCATTTATATCTGTGGACTTTTCATCAAGTCTCAACACACTTTTTTTTCATTAATTTGCCTGTGGAAAAGTGTTGACTTTTTAAAATTAGACAACGTAATTTTTCTTGTCAAAATGTTTTAAAACCATACAGACAAGCTCTATGAAATAGGAGTTTCTTTATAATGAATTTAGACTTTCAAGATCCGAGACCAACTAATTCTTCTTAATTTTCTCAGTGTCCTATTGTCAACCAAAGATGAACCAGTGCTAATGACCACATTTTAAAAAGTAATCCTCAAATATTCAACAGATAGTTTACTTTAATAGCAACTTAGAACATGAATGCTAGGGGACAAATTATATCCTGCAAGCGAGTATCTATTATTCTTGGTGAATGCAGCCAAAAAAATTTTTGTTATTGGCACCAAATGAAATAAAAGAACAGAGCTTCAAGATAATACCTGGCAGAAGAGGGGAAACGGGAGAGGGTGTCTTTTACAACTCCTGTGGCATTGTACTGAAACAGAAAAGTACTAAGGGAAGACAGTACAGGAAGATTAAATATGATCTTGAACAGTGAAATCCCCAGAGATCTTAGGCTTTTTATTCTTCCAGACCTAAAAATTGTCAGGATTTTGAGTAAATCACAAAAGCAATTGTCATCGAGAACATTCACAGCTGCTCAAACAACTATTTTAAGGCAAGGGAAGCTGGCAGGCAAAGTGAGTATTGCAGTAGGGAGTCATTGAAATGAGTAAGTATAGAAAATATAAAACACTGTTAAAAAGTAAGAGCTGCCACATTTGAGGCAATTCGGCCTCTGTGTTTACATTTATATAGAAGGCTGTTTATGGGATTGCTGCAATGTATGCTTTTACCATTTTAATGCATAATGGTGTTGCCATTCGGGGTACTAGGAAGAAAATGATAGACCAGTTTCCAAGACAGACTCCAGGTTTAACTCCCTCATAATTTCTCAAATGCCTCAGAGTTGAAAATTTTGTAGAGGTTACTTCTAAATGACTAACAACCTCTAAGCCAAAAAGAAAATCAGAATTTAAAATTGATGACTTTGAAAGCAATAAAAAGGATGCACATTGACTCCAGACTTTAGCTTCCCATCCCTGTTCAGAAACTATACTCATAATCTAAGGAAAGTGAACTAATGTGATGGACGTCATCTGTAGTCATAAACATCTGGCAAAGAAGAAGTTACTAGTGATTTTATTATAATATTAATTCACTTATCCAAACGGGATTATACACTACAGTATTCCTTTAGAAATTAACTTATACTAAATATTATAAGCAACATGTTTAGCTGAGTATTGATATATACTAACCTTTTGTGGCTTTAACTTCTAATATAAATTTCTATTAAAACTGATAGTTCACTTTGGGCTTACTGTAGATTGGGAATAAAGTTGCCTTTTAAAAAAAATCGACTTCAAGGACATTTATACTATAGTTGACTTTACAACAAGAGAAATAATATGGGTAATGAATATATTCGGACATGATCAGCATTTTAATATGTGAACCAAAGCAAGATGAAACTATATAGCTGAATCGCAATTTATTTTAACCACTTCTTCATTCATTTGACAAGTATTTGCTGAATATCCACCTTGGACCATCTACTGGGGATATATAATCGAATGAGGATGTCCTATTCACTCTTATCGTGCTACTTAGAGTCTATTAAGAGAATCAGAGATCAAATAATTACAATAGGAGCCTGTTTTTGTTTTGTTTTTGGCAGCTTTGTTGAAGCATAATTGACATTCAATAAACTTTTGATACATGTATATACCAATGAGAGTATCACTACACACTCAAGATATTGAACACATCCACCTTTTCAAAGTTTTCTCATGTTCTTTTGTAATCCTTCCTTCCTGAGTCTCCCCATATGCCTTCCCACCAAGCAATCATTAATCTGTTTTCTATCACTACAGGTTAGTTGGCATTTTTTAAGTTATATAAACAAAATCATAGTATGTATTCTTACTTATATGGCTTCTTTCACTCAGCATAACTTTTAAAAAATCATCCATATTGTTGTATATGTCAACAGTTTGTTCTTTGCACTGCTGAATAGTATTCCATTGTACAAATATACCACAATGTGTTATTCTGTTGACCTGTGGTGAATATCTGAGTTGCTTCCAGGTTTTAGCTACTACTAATAAAGCTTCTATAAAGAAGCCTGGGTTTTCGTTATACATGGCTTATAAGTGGATATGAGGACAAATGGAGTTAGACTAGAGGGAAAATCAAGTGGCTGTATTTTAGAATAAGCCTAACACTCCAACTAAGAGGAATGGAATTTTGCTTTTAATCATCTTCCTTGTTTTTGGCAGGTACAGGGATAGGCTAAACTTAAAGACACAAAGAGGGTTTAATAGGTACTTTAAAGAGTCCACATTCACAGAAACTATCTGCACACTGTAAAGGCATGGGAATCTACCTTCTGTTACTTGAAGAGAATAAATGACTTGCTCCAAATATATTTGGTGCCCTCTTGAGTATAGTTACTCATCAGCTTTATCTAGGCTGATATCAGTAACCAAGAACTATGCCTCGTGCATCACTAAATCAGCCTCCATTGCAGTACCTAGCACATTGGATCCACTCAGTAAACATTAGTGGAAGCAAAAAAAAGAGGGGAAGGGGGAATGGGGCGAGGGAGGGAGAGAGAGATTAAATAATGGTAATATCAATGAAGATGAAGATATACTTAAAATCTTAAGATTATTTTGTCTAGGAGCACAGCTAAATCAGACAAAAGTTATAAATACTTGTATAATGCTGATAACATTTTATGATAATTTTTATGATCTGGAAGAAAGAGGAAAACCCGTTGGGCAAGAGGGCCTTCTTGGTGGAATACCAGCTTGTTCACACCTCCATCAGCACATTTTTCTCTTCACCTTATAGTAAATAACAAAATACTTTAACTCTTACTAGACAGTGAGCTCCAAAAAATATCAACTATGGATGTATCCTCAGTTCAAAGGACAGTGCCTGTTGATATTCAACAACAGTTCAGGTTAAGCTAATCACTACAAAAAAACCAAAGTTAATCTTCAATACTTCAGGAGAAGTCACTTAAAAGTTACTGATCTTCCTCTATCTCCTTACCGCAAGCTGTACCCCGTGACAGGACTTCTCTGTACTCCTCTCATTTCCTACATTTGTTCATGATGTTCTACCTAGAAAACCCTTTCAAGCCTTCACATATATCCCTATTAGAAGTTCCATCCATCTTTTAAAACTTAAATGAAAGGCTATTTTGTCCATGAAGGAATCTCCAAGAGATCCCTTTCTCTTAAAGTCCATGCTACTTTTTTCCCTACCCTCTTCTTCTATGGTCCTTATCCCATTAAGCCTCATACTATTATTAGTCATGTATTTGTTATTATCTATCTTACTAAACTGTAATATCCGCAAGGGATCTGTGTCATTCATCTCTGTATTCCATCTAGAGGCTTTCAGAATGACTTGTAAATAGTAGGGGCTTAATAAATGTTTGTGATTAAATAATTAACAAAAGAATGTAAACTTTCTAGTGTTCACATTATGTGAATGGCAGGAAGAAACATGCCCTCATATCTCACCCATTGTTTCTCATCTAATGTGAGAACTCACCAACATTATATATACTTGAGGGGGAAAGCTATGGGTAAGTGAATGCTATTGAAGTAGAAATGTGATTTTGATATGGCAAGTTATAAGCCACCAGCTCTTTGGTTGTAATTAATCCAGGTAATTAGCCACTTTCCTAGGAGAATCCTGGAAGAAAAAAAGTAGGTCAGGCAAGTTTTGATGGGAAGAAATGCACAGCAGAAGAGTCCTCATGCAGCTGTAAAGACAATGAAGACCTCTGGCAGAAAATAGATTTTTTGACTCCTGGATTTAGATTTAGAATGTTATGTGCATTTTCATAAAGTGCATTGTCTCTAATATGACCCAATACTCCTGGTTGTTGACTAGTGCTGGGTACTGCAGGAGTCTTGGCCCTGTGTTTAAGTTCTTGGAAGTCTAATCACATTATTGACTGACATTGAGTGTACTGTCGAGTAAATCCCCTAAAACCTTGTACTTATTTTCATGAAGTTTTATTTCCTCTACTCTAATTATTTCATTACACTTTTTGACTTGAAAACTGGACTCTAGATTTATCTCAGTTATTTTTAATAGGGGTACTCATTGCTTAGGAACACCCAACTCATGTTTGGAAAAATTTAAAAGCCCCCACATTTCTACTGTTATATATTATGATCATACTATCCACTTCTACGTAGACAAAATAAAGTAGAAAGCTAGTATAAATTATCTGTAGGAGAAAAATCATCTACTACACTAGCAAACAAAGAGAAGAATACAGTATTCATATACTTTTTTTCTTAATTTACCAAACAAATATCAATCCTGTGCTGAGTTTACCTGTATATACACAGCTAGAATAAGAATTCTAATTTAAGGGAATGAAGCCATCGGTAGAACTGTTTGACCAACCAGTATGCATAAGCTGTTGTAGAGCAATGTACCAGGAATGTGCCACACCTTGCTTTGCTTTAGCTGAGAGCAATTCAATTTTCCATCTTCTATATTGAGTCTAATAATTGCTTTCATTCAGTAGTCTTTTTCTCACATCACATTTTTCAACTTTACTAATAAATTGTTGAAGAAAACCATAGAATACTACAAATGAAATCTATTAGTTGCACCATTTTATTAATAGCAGTTAACTTTGGTTGTTAAACTATTAACATATAATAAAAAAGCTGCAATACTGCATTAGTAGAGTAAATGTATTCCAGTGAATAATAATAAACCATTCACAATTTATTAGGAGCTAAATTTAACCCAAATTATATTGTTAACAATACGCCCGGTTTACTCACATAAAATTTTAAAAAGCGCTCTCAAGAATTAACATAAAATACCTTATGCTGTTTATGTACACTATAACTCATAGATAGAAGGGGCAATATAAATTGCCAAAATTAACGCTTAAACCAGTCTCTTAAGAATGGCTTTCAATGTACAGCCTTACAAAATACATGCCCATCCCTTTCACTTTATATGTCTCCATTTGTACTTGGGTTTTATTTATGGTAAAGTGAAATATATCATATTGTCCCTCTTTGGAGATATACGGTGTTTTATAAGCTCCATGGTCTACGCATAATATTAACAGAGTTTGATTGTATCATTACAAGTCATTGTAGCAAAACTCTTAAAATAGAAAAACCAAACCTTTTACTTTTCACAGAAATCCTCTCTATGGCATTTCTAGAAAACAATCATATGAATGCTAACACTTGCTGTGTTCTTACTATGTGTTACTTTACACCCATGAACATCCACGAGGATTTATGAAGCAGATGCTGAGACAAAGAGTCCTAGGATAACTTTTCTGTGATCTCCTAGCTAGTAACAGGCAGAGACAGAGCATGGAAGAGCATCCACGCTAGTGGGAGATTTCCAGTGCTTACCCATCATACCTGACGGTCTTTGAGTATCTGTGGTTAGACAGTCTCTGCTTAAGCAGTTATGAAGAGCGATGCTCATTTTCTCTCTAGGCTACCCACGGCATTTTTTAACATCTCCTGTTCTGCAAGTCCTTCCTCTACTGAATCTGTATAACTGATATTCACATCTCTTGGTCCTAGATCAACTTTAGAGCAGCTCAGAATAAATCAAATGCCTCTATTCATAACATACCTTCAAGTATATGAAAAGAACGACCACATTCCTTCGCACCTTCTTTTACAAACCAAACACCAGTTCTTTCAACATTTTCTTTTTGAGATGGAGTTTCACTCTTGTTACCCAGGCTGGAGTGCAATGGCGCGATCTCGGCTCACCGCAACTTCCGCCTCCTGGGTTCAGGCAATTCTCCTGCCTCAGCCTCCTGAGTAGCTGTGATTACAGGCACGCGCCACCATGCCCAGCTATGTTTTTGTATTTTTAGAAGAGACAGGGTTTCACCATGTTGACCAGGATGGTCTTGATATCTGGACCTCGTGATCCACCTGCCTCGGCTTCCCAAAGTGCTGGGATTACAGGCTTGAACCACCGCAGACGGCCTCAACATTTTTTATTATTACATACTTCCCATTCTTACCACATCTGATTGCTCTCCCCTAACTACAATTGTTTGTCATTAACAACTTTAAGTTGTGGCACCAAACCTAAAGAACAATATTTCAAATATGAGCTGACTATTAGAAATAGTACTTAGATTCTACCCTCCCTTGCCTTTGTCTCTGGTAGACCAAAGAACCTTAGCATTTCTGATTAAATGTTACTTCTGACTTTTTGTAAGCCATGAGCAAATCCATGAAATGCATAGCACAATGAGAATATGAATGTCTTTATAGTCTGCTTATATTAAATAATGAAGATAAAATCATGGCTTAATTTATAACACATGCACTTCAAGATTAGTATTTACCAGTAAGCCATTTGCCTAGTGAGTGAGTCTAGATAGCTGCTTAGTCTTCCCATGTTAGTGAACATCATTTTAGATCTAGGGACTTGAGGAATTTAGACCAAATCCTGCATGCACAGCAATAGTCAGCTGTGGTGCAGAATGTAATAGGAACCAGGTCATATTTCAGTCTCATTCTGACCTTGAAGAAAATTATCTAGATTGAGTCAACTCTGTCCAAGCCTTGCCTGAATATCATTTATATTAAAATTCAAAAAATAAACTATGTATCTAACTTAGCAAATTTTATCTTTCAGTTTAGTTGTGACCTCTGATTCCTTGCTTGCTTATCCAGGCATTAGCTCTTCCTCTCAGAGCAATGGTATCCTCAGATTTGATATCATGCTATCTTTATCATTTTCAGAATCTGGTAAGAAATGGGGAAGCAGGACGAATCTCACAGTTCTGGCTATGCCACTAAAGCAACTGGTTTAGCCGAGCAAAGTCACCAGGATGCGGAACAGCACAGTAAGGGAAAAGAGAAAGAACATCAGTACAGGATCTGGAGCCCAGCTGGAAATCTAACACATAATCACAGGGCACTACAGAGACTGTTACCTTTGACTTCATCTTCTGTCTCTGGCATCTCTAAGAAATCAGATTTCAAAAATCAGAAACCCAAGAAGAACATTCAAGTCTTCTCAAGATGTTCTAGTAAAAGGTTTATGATGCTCCTGAATAATTTGTGGTAGTAATAATAATGGTCCTCATTATTACGTGTTTACTCTTGGCCAAGACATTCATGTGAGCTACTTCTTCAAATCCTACCAACACCCCACTGAGGCAGATATTATTGTTATGCCTCTTTTACAGAGACGAAGCTAAGCTATTTGCCCAGGATCCCATAGATCAAAAGAGCAATCTCAGGATTTGCATCCAGGTGTCTGTCTCCAGAGCCTGCACTCTATGACATTCTTCCACACTATTATTCTATCCTTTAATACAGAAAGCAATTTTCAGTTCCTGTATTTTCTCCTGAAAACTGTTGCAACCATAGTTTTATTCCGATTCATTTTTGATAACATACCTAGAACATTTACTTTACCTCTATGACGTAGTAAGCCCACTACCATCTTGAGTCTCTGAAAACTTTCTTCTTTAGCTTAATACCTGTATGTTTCTTTACTGAAGTTCAAGCTTGTTCAGTTGTCAATGTGCTAAGCATGTATCATGTTCTCTTCATTACACTAAGAGCCTGGGTAATGCTTAAGCTAAATGTGAAAGGTGTTTTGATTTGTTAACAAAAAATCCTAATCTCACATTCAACAGGGAAGACAAATTATCTAAACAAAATTGTTCTCAATGAATTATAAAATTATATATCTGAGCTCTACTTAAAAGAGGAGAGCCTAACAAACATACACATATTTATATGTCTAAAGTTACTCTGCATATAGAAATAAAAGGGATCAGGAAAACTGCAGGTATCCTGTCAGGAAACTACCCTGTAATTGTCTTTAAAGATCCTGTTATAATTTAAAATATACTGCAAAGGATCACAACAAAAAGAGCAAAACTAACTGAATTCTGCAATAAGTTTGCAGATTTAGTGACAGCTTCAACCCAATTCCCTTGAAAATTAAATAAACAAAAAACAAGATTATATAAGAAATTTTCCAGCAAACACTTGAAGACATGATTGTCCAACCCAGACTGCCCAACCTTCTCAACCTGTCATAACTGGTTCCACTTATACTTCTGGGACTTTCTTGTTGAATTAAATATTACCTGATCACCAAAACTTCTGTTCTTGAGCCTGAAACTCATGAGGTTATTGGCAGCCAGAGAATCACTCAGAGCCTCATATGGCTGCCTAACACTCCCCAGGTTCTTGTGATGTAGCTGCAACCAAGAGAGCTGCCAGCCAACCTGAGGGCCCCACAGATCTAGCACTCGGCCAGCACCAGAGCAGTGCTGTCTCCCTCATGATTGCTCCTGGAGAAATTCCCCCAGAAATTCTTTACAAAAATGCTATCCCTGTCCATTTAGGAATATATTAATGTGGAAGTTTTCAGAGAAGTATGCATAAAAAGAGGAGGACATCAAGAGAACAAGGAAGAGCATTGGCATCAGTCAGCTTTCAGCTTTTTCTCTTAACGGTGGTAGCATACCTCTTCATGACCAGCTGTGTCAATCTCACTGTGAACTTGCTCTTTCTAGGCTGTAGGGAATGTTTTCCTGCCCGGTATTGAGATGGCTCCCCTCGAAGCTGCCATTGTTCAATGTCCTTTACTTCTTCCTCTACTATTCACTTAGCTATAGGGTTGACTCAGATTCTAAAAAGATTAAAAGGATCCTTCTTGAAGAGTAAACATATATCTTACCACCAGCTTTCCAGTGCCTAGGACTGAGTTGTGGCTGGTTTCTACCACTTATCAGGAAAGAGAAGATATAAGATACTAATACCCTCATTTCATCGGTTACATTTTTATTTATCGTATTTTAGCCAAGATGATTTTCTACATGGAAGATTCAAATAATCACAACTGTTTACATTAGCATTTAGTAAGTAAATACACATTTGTATTTTCTAAGTGCCAGATAGTTAGTCACATATATCTGGCACTTAGTAAATACATTAAATTCATTGCCTCCGTTGACCCTGATAACCACCCTATGAGGAAATCATTATCATGTGCCTCATGTTTCCAATAAACTAAGTTGTAGCTGGTTTATTAATAATCCAGCTGGCTTATTTCTCAATAAAGAAATTGAGACTCACAAAGGACAAAAAGTTTTGTTTAAGGTCACACAGTTACTAAGTGGTTGAAGCAGAACTTGAACTTGACCTCTCTAATGGCAGAGCTATGCAACTTGAAGGAAAAATGCTCTCAATTTCCTGCTTAATAAGATAAATGCTTAAGCAACTCAAATATAAATTGAATAGACTTTTAAATTATAAACCTTTAATTTTTTTACTTATAAGTAGCACAGAAATAAACTTTATAGGTTATAAAGGTGCTTTCAGGTCTAGATTTTAGGAAACATTTTTGCTTTGGCAGGTTCTCAAACTTAACTTATTCCGATAATATATTACACTGTTTATTATCTACAAAGAGGATAAATAGGTAGAAAAATGTTTTTGACCCCTCACCGAAAGCAAATATAACCTCTTTTCCAAACCAGAAACCTTGGTCTGGACTTTGAATGCTGATTTGGAAACAAGTTTTTAGAAGAATTAGCTCAAAGCAGCAGGTTTGTAGCTTATATGACACGAGATGATCGATGACCGCATTAGCTACTAATCTAAGGCATAAAACATGCATGAGGCATTAGCATGGAAATCTAACACGTTCCCACCCCAGGGGGCAGTGGATTTCTAATCTGTTGTCCCATCGAATAGGAATAAACTTAAATAGCTTATTTAGAGCTTCATTTACAAGTTAATAATTAGAGTGATTTACTCAAAAGACAAAGGAGGAAGAGAGACAGCTGGGTGGGGGTTGGGGGTTGAACTGTGAGGAAGAAAATAAAAGTCATTTTCAAAAAGTCAAACTCAACTTCTTAGTAAAAATGACTTTGCTTGTAATTTTGTCTTGGAGGACTTTTCCCACGCTATGGAAAGGAATCAGTTAGGAAAAAGCATGGCCTCTAGAAGAAGCTGAGCCCGGTTAGGAATCAATAAAACAAATCCTGTTATTTGTTGCAGGACCTGAACAAGTTGTTTAATAACCCAGAAAAAGGTTTCTACATTTTTAACATTTGAATAATAATTCCTGCTTTGCAAGGAATAGAAAGATAACAAAAGCAAAGTGGTTAATACAGTGCCTAACACTTGGGAGGTACCCAATTAATATTGATTTCACCCCTTACAATATCCACCAGCAAGTCTCAAGATACCAACAAGGTCTCCTTCTGGTTCTGCAATAGAGGGGTCTGATCTAGTCACAGATTTTGACAGAGAGTTTTCTCACCTACATCCAGTGCTGGGACAATAGTTGGATGAATCGTTTAATTTAATGTTATATAGAATATTGGAAGAATGAGATTCAGCTAATTCGAAACAAGCAAGTACATGGTTTTTTACCCTCCTCTCAGGTGCAAGTTTTTTACCTTCCTTGCAAAGCGGGTGACTCAAATTTCTCTATAGACCATTTTTGTGACTTGTCTTTAGGCTTGTCTCTAACTTTTGAAAAGTCCAGATCAAGAGTCCCACTGAAAATGCCTATTCCTAAATATTTTAATTGCATAAAACACCTGACAACATTTAAATAAATATCATAAGTTATCTCTTGTAACCTAGAAAGAAGTGCCTTCATAATCTGGAATTTGAATCTGGAAGCCTAGATTCAAATTTATTATTGTAAGAGGACTTGGAGTTCTGTGCCAGGACATAGTATCATGGGGAAAAAAACAGCTCTTCCTTCTCTTTCCACCCCAGCTCTATCCCACACAATGAAAGGACTTGCACACGTGTGAGCCAATTAAGACAGTCTATGCACGTGGATCACGCACATCCAAGCTCCATCCCCACCCACCACCCCTGAACCACCCATCAAGCCCACTGGTGTATCCACAGACCTCATGATTGGTTCTTTCCAAGAGAAAATACCAAAGGAAGGGGACTCTGTTAGTACTAGAAGCAGGCTTAGGACTATTGAGATTGGGAATTCCAGGGTCTCAGGTACACAAAACAGCTCCAGAAATGAGGGAGGCAGGCTGCAGGTGGCCATGAGGACTCCACGTAGCTCTGAAGACACACTGACAAGGGTAAAGCCAGAGAACCAGGTATAAGCCTGTACCGCATGGAGCTCAAAATGAGGGGTTCCCTTGCCCTGGCTCTGTAAAACCTGCTTGCTCAATCGAGGTTACCTCCACGTCATTCCAAGTGCCATCCGGAAGAACAGAGTGTTCACATATTCACGGCAGGGGAACTCCATACTATCCATAAACTTGTTGCAAGGCAGATTTTCTTTCTGCAAGGTAAAGTGTGGACATCATTATTTGCCCTTCTAAGTTCACTTTTATACACTAAATCAGTCCTGATAATGACATGTTCCATCTGAAATCAAGAGATAGGAAAAAATAACTTCAATTTTCTTCAGAAACCTATGGAGATATATATGTCCATATATATGTACTTTTTCAAATAATTGTTCAAAGGTATTCTCATGCCCATCCTTATACATAAAAGTATGTTCTACCTCACATTGTCTAATAATATTTGGCAGTCTTAGCACTGCTAAAAGATTTTCTGGGCCATGGAAAGACCCTTTACCAGCCGAATTAGGCCGTAACACTCACTTTTAGAGGGTTGTGAATATAAGGTATAAGCTACTATACACAGCTTGTCTTCCACTCATGTTGCTGCCCTGACAGAAAAGAGCCAGTAGTGAAAGGGCTTCAAGACACCTGCACCCACCAGACTGAAGCTCTGCAGAAAACCAGAAACTTTATTCACGGAGGACTTGAAGCACCACTGATCGGGACGATATTCCTCCACGAGCGGATCTGTGCTTACTTCCCCGCTCCCATCTACCGTTATATACTTGCGGTCTCTCAAGGGCTCTCTACCTCGGATGTTATCAAACCCTATTGCAATCTCCTGGAGAACTTTAACAATCAGCTCTTGAGATTGGTTTAATTGGTGCATCCTGGCCATGGAGTTTTTTTTAAAACTCCCCACGTGATTCTAATGTGCATCCAGGTTTTACAATCACCTGATCATATAGCAGTCCCAATCCACTTGCTTTTTTCTAAACACACCCAGTACTCTCACACTCCTATGCCCCGTCCTTCTACTTCAAATATCCCTTGCCTATCTGTCAAAAACTGCTTCTCATCTTATAAGACTCAGTCAGGTGAAGCCCTACTCCAGGAAGTCAGTCCTTCCCATTTTGAGCTGCGAGAACACCTCATGCATCCCTTAGTGGAATTAACAGAGACTATGTAATCCATCTTCTAAATCAACACACTGCTGAATGTCAAATAAAACACTATTAATAATTATGCTGAATGACAGGTATCAACTAGGACTATCTCAGGCACACTGGGACATAAGATAACCCTAATTACAGTTCCTAATGTATTATTCAGTAATTGTGTACTAGCTTGTCTATCTCCCACCTTAGTCTGTGAAAGCCAGTAAAGCAGACTGTATTTATTCTTCTCTCTAACCTCAGTGTTCAGCACAAATTAGACTTTGAATAGATGTTTCTAGAAGATGCCCTCTATTTTATAATGGCTAAGTGCATGGACTCTATAACCAAAGCACATGGGTTCAAACTCCAGCTCTACCACTTATTAGCTGTGTGACTGGATAATTTGTTATGTGTTATTGGCTTCATCTGTGAAATGAAGATAATATGGCATGTACTTAACTGGGGCATTTAAAGGTTCAAATGAGTTTGAACCTAGAACACTACTTAAGCATAGAAATAATAACAACATATAAGTGTTTATTATTATTTTTAAAAAGAATAGATAAACCAATTCAATATACTCCAAGTGGATTTTTTTCTATGAAATTCCTTCAAACTATCACGTCCATAGTGAATGCTCAAAATGATAACGGCCAACCTCTACTATGACTCACTGTGTACAAGGCACTGTTACATGCTTTGCATACATTTCCTCACTGACCATTTATCGCAACTCTATCAGGAAAATATGTTTATCTATTACCTTAAGTTTACAAATAAACTGAGGGCTCAAAAATAAAGGTTTCCAAAGTCCCTCTGTTTTATCTTTCCCTAAAGAAAAAAAAAAACTTCCATTCTCTCTCCCTGAGAGTTTCTTGTTTCTTTGAGAAATAAAATACCTCTCTGAAGTCTGTTATTAGACAATGCACCTAATGTTTGAGAAAATGGAGAGTGAAAAGGCAATGGCAGTGAAATCTATGCTCTGGAAGGAGCTCTTGTGAATGCTTTTAAAAGTGTTTTAACAATTCATGAGCCAGTATTGTCAAGGAGGTAATATATGGAAAATAGTATTTGGTTACCGAGGACACCCAAAATTATGAAATCTTCCTCTTACCTCCAAGGAGTTCAAAATCTAGCTGAGGAAAGAGAGAAAATATTAAATACCATTATAAGGTTAAAATAGAAGTAATATAAGGGAGACTCCCAGA